>NC_090314.1:25345247-30345247 GCF_039906515.1 Pseudorca crassidens | reverse complement strand
TTCCAAAACTATGTTGAATAAGAGTGGTGAGAGTGGGCAACCTTGTCTTTTTCCTGATCTTAGTGGAAATGCTTTCAGTATTTCACCATTGAGGATGATGTTTGTTGTGGGCTTGTCATATATGGCCTTTGTTATGTTGAGGAAAGTTCCCTCTATGCCTACTTTCTGCAGGGTTTTTATCATAAATGGGTGTTGAATTTTGTCAAAAGCTTTCTCTGCATCTATTGAGATGATCATATGGTTTTTCTCCTTCAATTTGTTAATATGGTTTATCACATTGATAGATTTGCGTATATTGAAGAATCCTTGCATTCCTGGAATAAACCTCACTTGATCATGTTGTATGATCCTTTTAATGTGCTGTTGGATTCTGTTTGCTAGTATTTTGTTGAGGATTTTTGCATCTATGTTCATCAGTGATATTGGCCTGTAGTTTTCTTTCTTTGTGACATCCTTGTCTGGTTTTGGTATCAAGGTGATGGTGGCCTCGTAGAAGGAATTTGGGAGTGTTCCTCCCTCTACTATATTTTGAAAGAGTTTGAGAAGGATAGGCATTAGCTCTTCTCTAAATATTTGATAGAATTCGCCTGTGGAGCCATCTGGTCCTGGGCTTTTGTTTGTTGGAAGATTTTTAATTACAGTTTCAATTTCAGTGCTTGTGATTTGTCTGTTCATATTTTCTATTTCTTCCTTATTCAGTCTTGGCAGGTTGTGCATTTCTAAGAATTTGTCCATTTCTTCCAGGTTGTCCATTTTATTGGCATAGAGTTGCTTGTAGTAATCTCTCATGATCTTTTTTATTTCTGCAGTGTCAGTTGTTACTTCTCCTTTTTCATTTCTAATTCTATTGATTTGAGTCTTCTCCCTTTTTTTCTTGATGAGTCTGCCTAGTGATTTATCTATTTTGTTTATCTTCTCAAAGAACCAGCTTTTAGTTTTATTGATCTTTGCTATTGTTTCCTTCATTTCTTTTTCATTTATTTCTGATCTGATTTTTATGATTTCTTTCCTTCTGCTAGCTTTGGGATTTTTTTGTTCTTCTTTCTCTAATTGCTTGAGGTGCAAGTTTAGGTTGTTTATTTGAGATGTTTCCTGCTTCTTAAGGTGGGCTTGTATTGCTATAAACTTCCTCCTTAGAACTGCTTTTGCTGCATCCCATAGGTTTTGGGTCATTGTGTCTCCATTGTCGTTTGTTTCTAGGTATTTTTTGATTTCCTCTTTGATTTCTTCAGTGATCACTTCATTGTTAAGTAATGTATTGTTTAGCCTCCATGTGTTTGTATTTTTTACAGATCTTTTCCTGTAATTGATATCTAGTCTCATGGTGTTGTGGTCAGAAAAGATACTTGATACAATTTCAATTTTCTTAAATTTACCAAGGCTTGATTTGTGACCCAAGATATGATCTATCCTGGAGAATGTTCCATGAGCACTTGAGAAAAATGTGTATTCTGTTGTTTTTGGATGGAGTGTCCTATAAATATCAATTAAGTCCATCTTGTTTAATGTATCATTTAAAGCTTGTGTTTCCTTATTTATTTTCATTTTGGATGATCTGTCCATGGGTGAAAGTGGGGTGTTTAAGTCTCCTACTATGAATGTGTTACTGTCGATTTCCCCTTTTATGGCTGTTAGTATTTGCCTTATGTATTGAGGTGCTCCTATGTTGGGTGCATAAATATTTACAATTGTTATATCTTCTTCTTGGATCGATCCCTTGATCATTATGTAGTGTCCTTCTTTGTCTCTTTTAATAGTCCTTATTTTAAAGTCTATTTTGTCTGATATGAGAATTGCTACTCCAGCTTTCTTTTGGTTTCCATTTGCATGGAATATCTTTTTCCATTCCCTTACTTTCAGTCTGTATGTGTCTCTAGGTCTGAAGTGGGTCTCTTGTAGACAGCGTATATAAGGGTCTTGTTTTTGTATCCATTCAGCCAGTCTGTGTCTTTTGGTGGGAGCATTTAGTCCATTTACATTTAAGGTAATTATCGATATGTATGTTCCTATTCCCATTTTCTAAATTGTTTTGGGTTCGTTATTATAGGTCTTTTCCTTCTCTTGTGTTTCTTACCTAGAGAAGTTCTTTTAGCATTTGTTGTAAAGCTGGTTTGGTGGTGCTGAACTCTCTCAGCTTTTGCTTGTCTGTAAAGGTTTTAATTTCTCCATCAAATCTGAATGAGATCCTTGCTGGGTAGAGTAGTCTTGGTTGCAGGTTTTTCTCCTTAATCACTTTCAGTATGTCCTGCCACTCCCTTCTGGCTTGTAGGGTTTCTGCTGAGAGATCAGCTGTTAACCTTATGGGGATTCCCTTGTGTATTATTTGTTGTTTTTCCCTTGCTGCTTTTAGTATGCTTTCTTTGTATTTAATTTTTGACAGTTTGATTAATATGTGTCTTGGCGTATTTCTCCTTGTATTTATCCTGTATGACCCTCTCTGTGCTTCCTGGACTTGATTAACTATTTCCTTTCCCATATTAGGGAAGTTTTCAACTATAATCTCTTCAAATATTTTCTCAGTCCCTTTCTTTTTCTCTTCTTCTTCTGGAACCCCTATAATTCGAATGTTGGTGCGTTTAATGTTGTCCCAGAGGTCTCTGAGACTGTCCTCAGTTCTTTTCATTCTTTTTTCTTTATTCTGCTCTGCAGTAGTTATTTCCACTATTTTATCTTCCAGGTCACTTATCCGTTCTTCTGCCTCAGTTATTCTGCTATTGATCCCATCTAGAGTACTTTTAATTTCATTTATTGTGTTGTTCATCGTTGCTTGTTTCATCTTTATTTCTTCTAGGTCCTTGTTAACTGTTTCTTGCATTTTGGCCATTCTATTTCCAAGATTTCAGATCATCCTTACTATCATTATTCTGAATTCTTTTTCAGGTAGACTGCTTATTTCCTCTTCATTTGTTAGGCCTGGTGCATTTTTATCTTGCTGCTTTATCTGTTGTTTTTCTGTCTTCTCATTTTGCTTATCTTACTGTGTTTGGGGTCTCCTTTTTGCAGGCTGCAGGTTCATAGTTCCTGCTGTTTTTGATGTCTGTCTCCAGTGGCTGAGGTTGGTTCAGTGGGTTGTGTAGGCTTCCTGGTGGAGGGGACTAGTGCCTGTGTTGTGGTGGATGAGGCTGGATCTTGTCTCTCTAGTGGGCAGGTTCACGTCTGGTGGTGTGTTTTGGGTTGTCTATGGCCTTATTATGATTTTAGGCCGCCTCTCTGCTAATGGGTGGGGTTGTGTTCCTGTTTTGCTAGTTGTTTGGCGTAGGTTGTCCAGCACTGTGGCTTGCTGGTCGTTGAGTGAAGCTGGGTGCTGGTGTTAAGATGGAGGTCTCTGGCAGAGTTTTGCCATTTGATATTATGTGGAGCTAGGAGGTCTCTTGTTGACCAGTGTCCTGAAGTTGGCTCTCCTACCTCAGTGGCAGAGCCCTGACTCCTTGCTGGAGCACCAAGAGCCTTTCATCCACACGGCTCAGAATAAAAGGGAGAAAAAGTAGAGAGAATTAGTAGAAGTATGAAGAATGAAGGAAAGGAGGGAAGGAAGGAAGAAGGAAAGAAAGAAAGAAGCAAAGAAGGAAAGAAGGCAAGAAGGAAAGAAAGGAGGGAGGGAGGGAGGAAGGAAGGAAGGAAGGAGGGAAAGAAGGAAAAATGACAGAAAGAAAGAAGATACAGTAAAAATAAAATAAAGTATAATAAAGTTATTGAATTAAAAAATACTTATTTAGAAAAAAAATGGGGACGGATAGAACCTTAGGACAAATGTTGGAAGCAAAGCTACACAGACAAAACCTTACACAGAAGCATACACATACACCCTCACTAAAAGAGGTAAAGGGGGAAAAATCATAAATCTTGCTCTCAGAGAACACCTCCTCAATTTGGGATGATTTGTTGTCTAAAGGAGGGAAGGAAGGAAGGAAAGAAAGAAAGAAAGAACGAAGGTAAAGTATAATAAAGTTATTAAAATTAATTATTAAGAAATTTTTTTTTTTAAAAAATGGACGAATAGAACCCTAGGACAAATGGTGGAAGCAAGACTATACAGACAAGATCTCACACAGAAGCATACACATACACATTCACAAAAAGAGGAGAAGGGAAAAAAATCATAAATCTTGCTCCTAAAGTCCACTTCCTTAATTTGGGTTGATTGGTTGTCTATTCAGGTATTCCACAGATGCAGGGTATATCAAGTTGATTGTGGAGCTTTAATCCGCTGCTTCTGAGGCTGCTGGGAGAGATTTCCCTTTCTCTTCTTTGTTCTCACAGCTCACAGGGGCTCAGCTTTGGATTTGGCCCCGCCTCTGCGTGTAGGTCGTTGGAGGGCGTCTGTTTTTTGCTCAGACAGGACGGGGTTAAAGGAGCCGCTGATTCGGGGGTTCTGGCACACTCAGGCCGGGGTGGGGGGGGGGGAGGGAGGGGCACTGCGTACGGGGCGGGCCTGCGGCGGCAGAGGCTGGCATGACTTTGCACCAGCCTGAGGCCCGCCGTGCGTTCTCCCGGGGAAGTTGTCCCTGGATCCCGGGAACCTGGCAGTGGCGGGCTGCACAGGCTCCGCGGAAGAGGGGTGCGGAGAGTGACCTGTGCTCGCACACAGGCCCCTTGGTGGCGGCAGCAGCAGGCTTAGCGTCTCCCGCCCGTCTCTGGGGTCCGTGCTTTTAGCCGCGGCTCGCGCCCGTCTCTGGGGTCCGCGCTTTTAGCCGCGGCTCGCGCCCGTCTCTGGAGTTCCTTTAAGCAGCGCTCTTAAACCCCTCTCCTCGCGCACCAGGAAACAAAGAGGGAAGAAAAAGTCTCTTGCCTCTTCGGCAGGTGAAGGCTTTTCCCCGGACTCCCTCCCGGCTAGCCGTGGTGCACTAACCCCTTCAGGCTATGTTCAAGCCGCCAACCCCAGTCCTCTCCCTGCGCTCCGTCCGAAACCGAAACCCGAGCCTCAGCTCGCAGCCCCGCCCGCCCCGGCGGGTGAGCAGACCAGCCTCTCGGGCTGGTGAGTGCGGGTCGGCACCGATCCTCTCTGTTCGGGAATCTCCCCGCTTTGCCCTCCGCACCTGTTACTGTGCACTCCTCCGTGGCCCCGAAGCTCCCCTCTCCGCCTCCCGCAGTCTCCGCCCGCGAAGGGGCTTCCTAGTGTGTGGAAACTTTTCCTCCTTCACAGTTCCCTCCCACTGGTGCAGGTGCCGTCCCTATTCTTTTGTCTCTGTTTTTTCTTTTTTTCTTTTGCCTTACCCAGGTACGTGGGGAGTTTCTTGCCTTTTGGGAGGTCTGAGGTCTTCTGCCAGACTTCAGTAGGTGTTCTGTAGGAGTTGTTCCACGTGTAGATGTATTTCTGGTGTATCTGTGGGGAGGAAGGTGATCTCCGCGTCTTACTCTTCCGCCATCTTCAAGGTCCCCCCCAAGTCCTCTTTTAAACAGAAGGATTGTACTGTTAATTCATAGTAATACTGCCTGTTTTCAGAAGGTAGCATATCTTCCCAGGAAATATCCCAGAGCCATTAGTCTATACTGGATAAAGGCTGCTTCTTATTCATTGAGTTAATGCTAAGTGTACTGTATGTGAATGATTTATATTTTTACTGCTCTTAACAGCAACAAATTCCCTTTATAAATGAATGCTCTGTATGGAACCATTTAATTTTTCTTCTACCTGGTACATTAAGGGGGAAAAGGAGTTGTTACCCCTTTGTATTACTAGCTGTGATAAATATCTTCCTTAGATACATTGAGACAGAGTAGTATAATGAGTTAAGTTTGGTTTTAGAGTTAGAAGACCTAGATTTATATCTAAGCTCTGATACTTATTTACTACTTTGGTTAAGATCTTCCATCTTCTATGTCTAATTGTGATTCTCTGTATATGGGAATATACCCATTACCTTATGTAACTCACAGCTTGCCTACAAAGGAAAAAAAAATATATATATATATATTTATTGAAGCGACTTTGGGGGATGGGGAATAAGGAAGTAGCAAAAGGGCTATACCTACTGTTTATGAATAAACATGGCTTAACTCAGGATCTAAAAGCAGGAAGCAGGACAACCTGCAGAGAGTGAAGCAAAGACATCAAAATCATACAGTAAGTCCCCTACATAAAAATGAGAGTGAGTTCGTAACTCCAATTTGTTCATAAGTCCAACAAAGTTAGCCTAGGTACCCAGCTAACATAATTAGCTATATAGTACTGTATTGTAATAGGTTTATAATCCTTTTCACACAAATAATACATAAAAAAACAAACACAAAAAATAAAGAAAACATTTTTAACCTTATACTACAGTACCTTGAAAAGTAAGTAGTATAGTACAGCAGCTGGCATACAGGGGCTGGCATCAAGTGAACAGGTAAGAAAAGTTACTGACTGGAGGAGGGAGAGGAGGTGGGAGATGGTAGAGCTGAAGGATCGTCAGCAATAGGAGATGGAAGGCAAGCTGCAATTTCACTCACATCTGTCTTTGATAGCACAGGTTCTGGTTCCTTGTTGGATTCAATTCTATCTACCCTCTTGCAAAAACTATCCAGTGATGTCTGGGTAGTAGCTCTTTTTTTCTCATCATAGATGACATGGTTGTCCTGGATTGCATTCTGAAAGGCTGCTGCAACCTTCGTGGACCATTCTACATTTGGGTCCTGTGCCTCCTCAAATAAAGACAATCCCCTTGCCATTTCCTGCATCTTGAATCTCTTCTGTTCTTCAGTTACTTCTTCTTCCTCTGGTCTCTCTTGGTCCTTTCTCTGGATCACCAATTCCATTAGGTCTTCATTAGTAAGCTCCTCTTATTGCACAGCAAGGAGTTCAGTGAAGTCATCCTCTTGCAAGTCTAGCTCCAGCTTCTCACTGAGGGTAATTAAGTTGTTGAAGATCTCTTTGGACTCCTCATCCATCTTCTCAAATCCACAAAAATTGTGGACAAGCTGTGGGCAAAAGTTCTTCCAAACCCCACTCATTGTGATGGCTGTAACCTCACACAAAGCAAAGTCGATGATTTTTATGGTCTTGTAGATGTTATAGTCCTTCCAAAATTGTTGCAATTTTGTTCCTTATTCATCACTTGCCTTTACTGTCTGACAAAGTGTGACATTAATAATATTTCTTGAAAGTCACTATAACTCCCTTGTCCATAAGTTGAATGAGTGACGTAGTATTCGGTGGCAGATGAACTACTTTGACACTGAGATGAAAGTCGTCCATGAATGGGGGTTGACTCAGAGCATTGCTGAGCAGCAAAAGAATGTTGAATAGGATGTCCTTCGCCAAGTAATATTTCGTTACCTCCAGGATAAAGTGGCAGAAAAAAAACGTCCTGGAAAATGGTCTGTGTAACACAGGCTTTGGGGTTACTCTTCCACACAACAGGAAGAGAGCCTTCAGCTATGTTTTTAAGGGCTCTTGGGTTCTCTGAATAATAAACTAAGAGAGGCTTCAACTTCATATCACCAGAAGCATTGCCACCAAACAGCAGAGTTATCCTATGCTTTGCTGCTTTATAGTCTGGCATCAACTTTTCCTCCTTACTGATGTAACTTTGGTCTGGCATCCTCTTCCAGAATAGTCCAGTCTCATCCACATTAAAAACCTGCTCAGGTAAATACATGCTTTCATCAATAATTTATTGAAGTGTTTCAGGAAATTCCCGGACAGCTACCGTATCTGCACTCGCTGTCTCGCCACTTACTTTTATGTTGTGAAAGTTGGCTCTAGCCTTGAACCGATGAAACCAGCCATGGCTGGCATTAAAAGATGTGCCCTCTGATACTTCGCTTATGTTTCCACTTCAAGTCTTCATAAAGGCTTTTAGCTTTCTCTTGAATCAGCTTTATTAAGCTGAGCAGACTCAATGCTGATGTTGATCTTGCATCCACACATCTCCTCCACCACTTTTCCAGCTTCTAAGATACTACTGTCAACATCATCAGCACAGAAGACTTCACATGTTCCGTGATCTTGTCCTTGTTTTTTAGAATCATGGTTGAAGAGTTCATGTTATATGAACAAGCAACGTCTACCATCTTTTTGCCTCACTCCACTCTCTCAGTTATTTTCACTTTTGTTTCTATTGTTATCGCTTGGTGCTTCTTAGTACCAGCTACATCACTGCTGCTTTTACTCTTGCTTCTGGACATCTTGGGCTTGAAATAAAGATACTGTACTACTGTACTCTATACACTACTGTACTGTAAAGTACACAAAAGCATAACCACTTGTATAGGATGCACACTCATGGCAATGTACACCAGACATATGAACTAACTTATGTGATTGGACATTCAAAAGCACATTCACATCTTTGAAAGTTCACAGCTTCAAGGTTCATAGGTAGGGGACTTACTGTATTCAGGAAGGGAACTGGAATCAGGATTTGGAAATTTAACCCAAGGTGTAGGTATGAGCACCCTGGGTATTGGTTTGGTTGCAGTGTTAATTATGTAATTCCTCCCTAACATCTTTCTTCTCCCTGGAGGTTATTTTGGAATTGAAACCCACATAGTCTTTTTTTTTTTTTTCAGAGTTTTGAAGATAATGTTCAATCTTTGACACAATGTAGAGTGTTAAATGACTGCTAATGATTTTTTTTACTAAATATTTGTAATTGTCTGTATATTCTGATGAATAGAATTACTAAGATGATTAAAATGCACTTTCATTGCATAAAAGAATCACATTTTTTTTTTTTTTTTTGTGGTACGCAGGCCTCTCACTGCTCTGGCCTCTCCCGTTGCGGAGCACAGGCTCCAGACATGCAGGCCCAGCGACCATGGCCCATGGGCCCAGCCGCTCTGCAGCCGGTGGGATCCTCCCGGACCAGGGCACGAACCCACGTCCCCCGCATCGGCAGGCAGACTCCCAACCACTGTGCCACCAGGGAAGCCCAGTAATCACATCTTTATATTGTAGGGGAAGAAAAAATAATTTTCCCTTTACCCTTCTAGATTCTTGGCTGAGACGCCACTGTAACAACAACAAAACATTAGTAGGTGACAAATAGAAGTTTAATAACATTTATACCTCCTTTTTACATGGGAGATACTGAAATGGCCCAAGCCATCACCTAAAAACAATGTTAAGCTAAAGACAAAAGAAAGATGTTGGGTGTGAGGAGAGACAGTTATGGGAGATTATCAGGCAAACACAGTAAACAGGGTAAGGCTGGCATTATAGATTTAGGTCTTTGCTTTTCAAATGGTAAGAGTTTCTAGAGTTTAGTCATCCTCCTCTTCCTGGTACAGAAAGGAAGACACCCTCACAAATGGAAATTTTTCTTATAAATGTCTCTTACAAAAGGGTAATTTCTACTTAGTTTTTAGAGCTTTGCCTGTGTCTGCATTTTCTTAAAAATAATCAGACTAAAATAATGCTTTTGCCAAAAAGGCATATTTTGGGGTGGCAAATTCTGCTCCCCTTAATGTTCTTTTGAATCTCAATTATTTTTCTACCTCACATCATTTTTCACTTTCCTTCCATAACTTCAGTACAAAAGAGTAAGTATCAAAATATCATTTATTGGGGGGCCTACTGAGGCTGTGCCCTCTACCAGGTTATTTATATACATGTTCTAAACTTGCAGGTGAGGAAAAGGATTCCTTGAGACTATTCCTTGACTATGAACGATATCTGTGATACCTGGTAAGAGTGGGAACCTCATTTCAGGTCCAAATCTCTCTGGCTCCAAACTCCAAGTGTAACCAGGCAGGACCCTATGGGGTCTTCCTGGGACATACCCCTCTCCCATATCCTCTGTTTTAGCTCCTCTCTGAAGTACCTAGATAACAGTATATGATGCACATTTCCTGAGTTGTACAGATGCTAAAACCCCCACCAAAAGGAAGACATTAACATTAGACATTAACTACTTGATGACCATGAGCACATAGCCCTCAGGCCTACTGAAGAATAAGGATTGATGATGTCTACCCCTGTGATACTTCCCTGTTACCTCACCATCAACCAATCAATTGTGCATGAGCTGATCACATACCCTGAGAACCCCACTCCCTAACCTGGCCTTTAAAAATGCCTTGCTGAAACCCATTGGGGAGTTCTGGGTTTTTGATCATGAGCCACCCATTTTCCTTATAATAAATGCTGCACTTCCTTCACCACAACCCAGTGTCAGTAGATTGAGCATGGGTGAATGGACCCACGTTTTGTTCTGTAACACATATGCCTTCTTCTGCAAAGCTTATAGGGTAAAGAAAGCAAGATTATGAACATTAATGAAATAGTGTCAGACAATCAAATTGAAAATTGAAGGTCTAAAACTCTAAGAATCTATTTGAATACATTCTGGGAATTTTCCAAGTAAGCTTGCTTTACTAAAAGATAACCGGTGTAAGTAAAATGGCCATTTGAGCGAAAGTAGTTGCAGCTTTTTAGTAGCTGGATCTTTTACCTAAGCTGGTCAGAGTATTTGGCATATATTTTTCCATTGATGTCTAAAAGGAAGTAATGACTATCACCACTTTACTTTTAAAATTTACTATTAATCCACCACAAGGTGAAGTCCTTAGCACTATATCAGGGGGACACCTGGAATTGAATAACTTCGGACAGATTGTTCACAAGAAACTGAACAAATCAGATCACTTGATCCTAAGCATCTCAGTTGCTCAGTAAGTATCAATTACAATTATCCGATACAGTTTGCATCACATCAGACACAAGAAGGCTCACTCTCAGATGTCACATCATGTGTGAAGAAAAAGAATAAAACAGGAAAGAAGTGGCTCATGTCAGCTATGCACTTCTATGTAAAGGAAGTAGTAGTTCTTTGAAAAACTTAACTCTTGGTCTGAGTTCAGAACCCAAAGCAGTATGTTTTTCCTTTTCTGACACCAAACTTTCTTTTTTTAATCACCAAGCTAATTCTAGAGCATCCAAGAGAATGATTAAATAAGAAGAGACAAAAATGTAAAATAAAATTAAATCTAAAATATTATGCATCTTCAGCTTAGATGAACTTTCCACACTTTTATTACACGAATACCTTTGCATTCCCTATTTCTGATCTTATTTACAACTTGTTCTCTTGTTTTAAATGCTTTATATTGAAGTTCTGTTTCAGTGTACAACTGTATTCTGCGGAAAGATATTAAAGTCACTCAATGGTAACATATCTAAATACCTTCTTGAATATATATACAGTTGCTACTATAGAACCAGGGAAATATTGTTCCCTTTTCTAGAAGATCTTCAATGTCTGTGCTCTGCAGGTCAAAGTATACACAGGGCTCCTATTATAAATAGTTTTCAACTTAACATACTGTGTAAAGCAATCAATTAATTGACTTTATCAGTGTGTTAAGGGTTCAAAAATCATTACTGCAGTGCAACTGAGACTGGAGGGAAAGGGGCAGGACACAAACACTAGATAATGAAGAAAGTGTGCAGCTGTTGCGATGTGATAAAGAGCCAGGCTGGAACCAGCTGAAATCAAGGTGGCTTTGAGAATAATCTTGTCATTGACCTTTAGCTAATTATACCTTCATTGTAATACTAAAAATCACTTCCCTTCATGCCATGACAGTTCCAAAATGGACCATAAAAGGCAAAAATGTGGGCAGTGGTCCAATTCATGAGAAATCCCACTTGACCCCTGAAGTAGCCTATAAAATTACTTAACCCATAAATACCTAGAACCTCATGCCCTGGGACTGCTTTCACTTTCTGAGATGGTCCACATTCTGCCTATGGAATATGTATCTCTCTAAATAAACTTGCTTTTCCTCTACTCTGGCTCTCTCTTGAATTCTTTACTGCTCAAAGCCAAGAACACTCACTTGCAGGTCTGTCCTAAGGACTCCTGCAGGTCCCAGGATGTGACATTTCCCTCTACTGCAATGTAATGATAAGGACATAGGTTTGAGTGTCAAACAGATTAGTGGCAAATTTTGTAGCTGAGTAATTTGATGCCAGTGACTTAATATCTCTGAGTTTCCTCATGCAAAGTATTGACATAATAATATCAATTTCAATAGATGTAGTTAGAACTAGATAAGATAATTTATGAAAAGTGCTCTGATTATGACAAACACACAGTGAACACTTAATGATGTTTGATGTCTTTGCTATTCTTGGCTAATATAGGCTACCTGCTTTTGAGACTTTCATATATCATCTGGGAAAACAGATATATAACCACAGATAATTAGTATACAATGTGATAATTATATATGCCATCTGCTATGGAGAAGGTAAAAAGATGGATATGTTTCCTATTTCAGTTTTATTGAGGTATAATTGACAATATTGTAAGATATTTAAAATGTACAACATGATGATTTGATAGACATATACACTGTGAAAGGATTCCCCCCACTGAGTTAAATAACACATGGATCACCTCACGTATATACCTTTTATTTGATGAGAACATTTAAATTCTACTCTTTCAGTAAATTTCAATTATACAGCACAGTGTTATCAACTATAGTCGATACATCCAACATTAGATCCTCAGACCTTACTCATCTTATAACTGAAAGTTTGTACTCTTTTACTACCTCTCCCTATTTCTCCTAACACCCACCCCTGCTGCCCCAGCTCCTGGCAACCACTTTGCAATTCTCTGTTCCTATGAGCTTAATCTTTTTTAAAGATTCCACATATAAGTGATACCATACAGTATTTGTCCTTCCTCTGTCTGGCTTATTTCACCTGCCCTTCAGGTTTATTCATGTTGTTGTGAATGGAAGGATTTTCTCCTGTTTTAAGGCTGAATAATATTGTGTACATGTGTGTGAGTGTATACATACACTGAGAAATGAATAAAGCAAATGTGATATATATATATATGTGCACATGTGTGTATATATATATATATATATATATATATATATATATATAATTTTCTTTTTCCATTTATTCGTTTATGGACACTTAGATTGTTTCCATACCTTGGTTATTGTGAATAAACTACAATGAACATGGGAATACAAAAATCCTTTGGATATATACTCAGAAGTGAAATAGCTAGATCATATGGTAGTTCTATTTTTAATTTTTGAGGAACCACCATATTATTTTCCATAGTGGCTATACCAGTTTACAGTCCTACCAACAGTGTACAAGTGTTCTGTTTTCTCCACATCTTCACCAGCATTTGTTATCTTTGGACTTTTTTCTCCTACCAACAGTGTACAAGTGTTTCCCTTTCTCCACATCCTCACCAGCATTTGTTATCTCTTGACTTTTTGTTAATAGACATCCTAATAGGCGTGAAGTATAATTCATTGCTCTTTTGATTTGCATTTCCCTCATGATTAATGATATTGAGAACATTTCCACGTACCTTTTGGCCATTTACATGTCTTCTCTGAAAAAAAAAGTCAATTCAGGTCTTTTGCCCAATTATTATTTGTTTTTTTGCTCTTGTGTTGTATGCATTTCTTGTATGTTTTAGGTACCCTTATTGGATATGTGGTTTTCAGATATTTTTCTGCTATTCCATATGTTGCTTTTAATTTTTTTGATGGTTTCTTTTGCTGTGCAGAAGCTTTTTTTTTGTTGTAGTCCCACTTGTTTAATTTTGCTTTTGTGACTTGCTTATGGTGTTAAATCCCCAAAGTCATTGCCAAGACCAATGTCAAAGAAGTTACCCCTATGTTTTCTTCTAGGGGTTTTATGGTTTCAGGTTTTATGTTCAAATTTTTAACCCATTTTGAGCTGATTTTTGTGTATGGTGCAAGATAGGGTTCCAGTTTTATTCTTTTATGTATGGCTGTCCTGTTTTCCCAACACTGTTTATTGAAGAGACTCTCCATTCCACATTGTATATTCTTGTCTCCTTTGTCAAAAATTGATCATATATACATGGGTTTATTTAGGGGCTCTCTATTCTGATCTCTTGATCTGTGTGTCTGTTTTAATGCTAATAACATACTGCTTTGATTACTACAGCTATAACTCAGGATTTGTTCTTCTTTCTCAAGATTGTTTTGGCTAATTTGGGTGTTTCGTGGTTCCACGCAAATTTTAGGATTGTGTTTTCTATTTCTGTGGAAAATGCCATTAGAGTTTTCATAGGGATATCATTGAATTTATAGATCCATTTGGGTAGTATGGGTGTTTTAACAATATTCTTCCAATTCATGAATACAAAATATCTTTTCATTTAATTGTGTCATTTTCTATTTCTTTCATCATAGTCTTATACTTTTCAGTGTACAGATATTTTATCTCTTTTTTTTTCTTTTTTCTTTTTTGTGGTATGCAGGCCTCTCACTCTTGTGGCCTCACCTGTTGTGGAGCACAGGCTCCGGACGCGCAGGCTCAACAGCCATGGCTCATGGGCCCAGCTGCTCCGCGGCATGTGGGATCCTCCTGGACCGGGGCATGAACCCATGTCCCCTGCATCGGCAGGCGGACTCTCAACCACTGTGCCACCAGGGAAGCCCTATTTTATCTCTTTAGTTAAATTTATTGCCAAGTATTTTATTCTTTTTGGTGGTATTTTAAATTGAATTGTCTTAATTTCTTTTTGATAGTTCATTGTTAGTATAAAAACACAACTGGTTTTTGCATATTGATTTTGTAATATGCAAATATACTACACTTGTTTATTATTTCTAACAGTTTTTTGTGTGGATTCTTTAGGGTTTTCTACCTATAGGATTATGTCATCTGTAAACAGAGATAATTTTATTTCTTCCTTTCCAATCTGTATGCCTTTCTTTTGGATTTCTTTCTTTTACTTGCCCAATTGCTCTAGTGAGGACTTCCAGTACTATCTTGAATAAAAGTGGTGAGAATGGACATCTGTGTCCTGTTGTTGATCTTAGAGAAAACTTTTCATTATTGAGTTTAATGTTAGCTGTGGGCTTGTCATTTATCGCCTTTATTATGTTGAGGTATGTTCTCTCTATAACCAGTTTAATGAGAGTTTTTATCATGAAAGGATGTTGAATTTTTTCAAATGCTTTCTCTATATCTATTGAAATTATTATATGACTTTTATCCCTTGTTTTGTTAATGTGGTTTATCAAATTTATTGATTTGCCGATGCTGAACCATCTTTGCATCCCTGGAATAAATTCGACTTGATCATGGTGTATGATCCTTTTGATGTACCATTGAATTCAATTCATTAATATTTTGTTGAGGACTTTTACATCTATGTTCATCAGGGTTAGTGGCAGGGGAAATGTCCACCAGCTTTCCCAGTCTTGGGAGGATCCCAGCCAGCCACACAGATGAGTGCTAAGTTAGAATCCAGACCCTCAGGCAGCAGTTGTAGAGTATGTAGTCAGAACCCTTTCAGGGAAATAATGGCAGATTGGCATTTCTGCCTGCTCCCTCTGTGCTGAGCTTTGGGGGGATATCCCCATGAGTGCTTATACTCTTAAACAACTGCTTCTTTGTTTGCAGCTGTCCTTTAGGATTCATAATTGCAAGTCCTATAGGCTATCAGAGCAAGACTATCTGTAGGCCCATCCCTTTAGCAGCCGCAAAAGCTGAGGCACCAGATGTTTGCACAAGCTCTTATCAGGGAGATACCAGCAGCTTGATTTTCATTGTTGGAGTGGGTCACAGGGAGAGGGTAGGGAAATGTCTGCCAGCTTTCCCAGTCCCTAGGAAATATTGCAGCCAGCTCCTAGGTGTTATTAAATTAGAAACTGGACCCTCAGGTAGCAGCTGTAAAGTATGGAGATGGATTCCTTTCAGGGAGACACTGGGAGGTGCTATTTCTGCCTGCTCTTTCTGTGCTGAGCCCTGGGAATAGCCTTGGAGAGTGCTCTATGCCAGTGTTCTTTAGAAAGTGCTCCTTTGTTTTCTACAGTCATATGGAACTTGTAGACACAAGCCCTACTGACTTTCAGAGGGTGTTTGGGGGGCCCATGCCTCAGGTGGGAGCTATAAAAATTGTGGTGCTAGGTGTGCAGTCCAAACCCTTCACAGCTCAGTGAAGCTGGGAGTTGGAGTTTCCCTTCTGATCCTATGGCACTGTGCTGGGATTGGGGTTTGTGGCTAGAGTGTGTCTTAATCTTTCCTACCTATTTTGATGTGGGTATTTTCTCATTCACCTGATGTGTAGGAGTTGCTCAGTTAGTTTATGGATTTCTTTCTGAGAGACTTGCTGCATGGGTAGCTGTACATCTGGTGCATCTGTGGAGGAAGTGATTTCAGGAACCACCTATGTTACCCTCTTGGTCAACTCTAGATCTCTTCCTTCTTGAAATATAACATTGAGATGGAGACATTTGTGCAACTTCTTGAAGTTTCAGAAGTATTTTAGGAGAGTAATGCCAAACAAATATTTCAAGTAGAAGGTATGGAACACGATCTGCTATTTTGAGCTGTCATTACACTTTCTACATAAATCTCTTATAGCAGTTGTCCATACTATATGGCATGTTTCTTAAAATACCTCTGTTTTATATCTGTTCATCTACTTAAGGTAAGGATTCTGGCTTATCCATTTTTATATTTACAGTACCTAGCATAGCATACTTCACATAGAATATATTGTCAAATATTTTGCTGTGGAGATAATTATCCCCAAATCATGAAAGTGTGAAGATACAGGTTGTGTTCAAGAAACACTGATGGTGCCGTTGACCAACTGGTTGAGTCAAGAGGCCAAACTAAGACATGTCATCAATGTTATGCTAGAAATAGAAAATTAACCTTGTAGGCATTGACTGGCCATTGGCAATTTTTATCCTGGTGGGACAAAAAGCTTTATTAAACAAAGAAACTAGACAACACAATCCTTCATTTTATTAAATTGCTACTTTATTGAATTTAAGGATACATTGGATCATTATACAAAACTTTGCATTGATATTTTAGTTTTTTTTATGTCTTTATTGTAATTGCTTTACAATGGTGTGCTAGTTTCTGCTTTATAACAAAGTGAATCAGTTATACATATACATATGTTCCCATATCTCTTCACTCTTGCATCTCCCTCCCTCCCACCCTCCCTATCCCACCCCTCTAGGTGTCACAAAGCACCAAGATGATCTCCCTGTGCTATGCAGCTGCTTCCCACTAGGTATCTATTTTATGTTTGGTAGTGTATACATGTCCATGCCACTCTCTCACTTTGTCACAGCTTTCCCTTCTCCCTCCCGATATCCTCAAGTCCATTCTCTAGTAGGTCTGTGTCTTTATTCCTGTCTTACCCCTAGGTTCTTCATGACATTTTTTTTCTTAAATTCCATATATATGTGTTAGCATATGGTATTTGTCTTGCTCTTTCTGACTTACTTTACTCTGTATGACAGACTCTAGGTCCATCCACCTCATTACAAATAACTCAATTTTGTTTCCTTTTATGGCTGAGTAATATTCCATTGTATATATGTGCCACATTTTCTTTATCCAGTTATCCAATGATGGACACTTAGGTGGTTTCCATCTCCTGGCTATTGTAAATAGAGCCGCAATGAACATTTTGCTACATTACTCTTTTTGAATTATGGTTTTCTCAGGGTATATGCCCAGTAGTGGATTGCTGAGCCATATGGTAATTGTATTTGTAGTTTTTTAAGGAACCTCCATACTGTTCACCATAGTGGCTGTATCAATTCACATTCCCACCAGCAGTGCAAGAGTGTTCCCTTTTCTTCACGCCCTCTCCAGCATTTATTGTTTCCAGATTTTTTGATGATGGCCATTCTGACTGGTGTGAGATGATATCTAATTGTAGTTTTGATTTGCATTTCTCTAATGATTAATGATGTTGAGCATTCTTTCATGTGTTTGTTGGAAGTCTGTATATCTTCTTTGGAGAAATGTATATTTAGGTCTTCTGCCCATTTTTGGTTTGGGTTGTTTGTGTTTTTGTTATTGAGCCACATGAGTTGCTTGTAAATTTTGGACATTAATCCTTTGTCAGTTGCTTCATTCACAAATATTTTCTGCCATTCTGAGGCTTGTCTTTTGGTCTTGTTTATGGTTTCCTTTGCTGTGCAAAAGCTTTGAAGTTTCATTAGGTCCCATTTGTTTATTTATGTTTTTATTTCCATTTCTCTAGGAGGTGGGTCAAAAAGGATCTTCTTATGATTTATGTCATAGAGTGTTCTGCCTATGTTTTCCTCTAAGAGTTTGATAGTTTCCAGCCCTACATTTAGGTATTTAATCCATTTTGAGCTTATTTTTGTGTACGGTGTTGGGGAATGATCTAATCTCATATTTTTATATATACTTGTTCAGTTTTCCTAGCACCACTTATTGAAGAGGCTGTCCTTTCTCCACTGTATATTCCTGCCTCCTTTATCAATGATAAGGTGACCATATGTGTGTGGGTTTATCTCTGGGCTTTCTATCCTATTCCATTGATCTATATTTCTGTTTTTGTGACAGTACCATATTGTCTTGATTACTGTAGCTTTGTAGTATAGTCTGAAGTCAGGGAGCCTGATTCTTCCAGCTCTGTTTTTCTTTCTCAAGATTGCTTTGGCTATTCAGGGTCTTTTTTGTTTCCATACAAATTGTGAAATTTTTTTGTTCTAGTTCTGTGAAAAATGCCAGTGGTAGTTTGGTAGGGATTGCATTGAATCTGTAGATTGCTTTGGGTAGTAGAGTCATTTTCACAATGTTGATTCTTCTAATGCAAGAACATGGTATATCTCTCCATCTATTTGTATCATCTTTAATTTCTTTCATCAGTTTCTTATAATTTTCTGCATACAGGTCTTTTGTCTCCTAGGTAGGTTTATTCCTAGATATTTTATTCTTTTTTTGCAGTGGTAAATGGGAGTGATTTCTTGATTTCACTTTCAGATTTTTCATCATTGGTGTTTAGGAATGCCAGAGATTTCTGTGCATTAATTTTGTATCCTGCTACCTTACCAAATTTTTTGATTAGCTCTAGTAGTTTTCTGGTAGCATCTTTAGGATTCTCTATGTATAGTATAATGTCATCTGCAAATAGTGACAGCTTTACTTCTTCTTTTCTGATTTGGATTCATTTTATTTCCTTTTCTTCTCTGATTGCTGTGGCTAAAACTTCCAAAACTATGCTGATAAGAGTGGTGAGAGTGGGCATCCTTGTCTTTTTCCTGATCTTAGTGGAAATGCTTTCAGTTTTTCACTATTGAGGATGATGTTGGCTGTGGATTTGTCATATATGGCCTTTATTATGTTGAAGAAAGTTCCCTCTATGCCTACTTTTCAGAGGGTTTTTACATAAATGGATGTTGAATTTTTTTGAAAGCTTTCCCTGAATCTATTGAGATGACCATATGGTTTTTCTCCTTCAATTTGTAAATATGGCATATCACGTTGGTTGATTTGTGTATATTGAAGAATCCTTGCATGCCTGGAATAAACCCCACTTGATCATGGTGTATGATCCTTTTAATGTGCTGTTGGATTCTGTTTGCTAGTATTTTGTTGAGGATTTTTGCATCTATGTTCATCAGTGATATTGGCCTGTAGTTTTCTTTCTTTGTGACATCCCTGTCTGGTTTTGGTATCAGGGTGATGGTGGCCTCGTTGAATTAATTTGAGAGTGTTCCTCCCTATGCTGCATTTTGGAAGAGTTTGAGAAGGTTAGGTGTTAGCTCTTCTCTAAATGTTTGATAGAATTCACCTGTGAAGCCATCTGGTCCTGGGCTTTTGTTTGTTCGAAAATGTTTAATCACAGTTTCAATTTCAGTGCTTGTGATCTGTCTGTTCATATTTTCTATTTCTGATTCAATCTTGGCAGGTTGTGGATTTCTAGGAATTTGTCCATTTCTTCCAGGTTGTCCATTTTATTCGCATAGAGTTGCTTGTAGTAATCTCTCATGATCTTTTGTATTTCTGCAGTGTCAGTTGTTACTTTTCCTTTATCATTTCTAATTCTATTGATTTGAGTCTTCTCCCTTTTTCTTTTTTTTGATGAGTCTGGCTAATGGTTTCTCAATTTTGTTTATCTGCTCAAAGAACCACCTTTTAGTTTTATTGATCTTTGCTATCGTTTCCTTCATTTCTTTTTTCATTTATTTCTGATCTGATCTTTATGATTTCTTTCCTTCTGCTAACTTTGGGATTTTTTTGTTCTTCTTCCTCTACTTGCTTTAGGTGCAATGTTAGGTTTTTTATTTGAGATGTTTCCTGTTTCTTAAGGTAGGATTGTATTGCTATAAACTTCCTACTTAGAACTGTTTTTGCTGCATCCCATAGGATTTGGGTCGTTGTGTCTCCATTGTCATTTATTTCTAGGTATTTTTTGATTTCCTCTTTGATTTCTTCAGTGACCACTTGGTTATTACGTAGTCTATTGTTTAGCCTCTATGTGTTTGTGTTTTATACCGACATTTTCCTGTAATTGATATCTAGTCTCATAGTGTTTTGGTTGGAAAAGATACTTGATACAATTTCAATTTTCTTAAATTTACCAAGGTTTCATTTGTGACCTAAGATATGATCTATCCTGGAGAATGTTCCATGAGCACTTGAGAAAAATATGTATTCTGTTGTTTTTGGATGGAGTGTCCTATAAATATCGATTAAGTCCATCTTGTTTAATGTATCATTTAAAGCTTGTGTTTCCTTATTTATTTTCATTTTGGATGATCTGTCCATTGGTCAAAGTGGGGTGTTAAAGTCCCCTACTATGAATGTGTTACTGTCGATTTCCCCTTTTATAGCTGTTAGTATTTGCCTTATGTATTGAGGTGCTCCTATGTTGGGTACATAAATATTTACAATTGTTATATCTTCTTCTTGGATCAATTCCTTGATCATTATGTAGTGTCCTTCTTTGTCTCTTGTAATAGTCTTTATTTTAAAGTCTATTTTGTCTGATATGAGATTTGCTACTCCAGCTTTCTTTTGGTTTCCATTTGCATAGAATATCTTTTTCCATCCCCTTACTTTCAGTCTGTATGTGTCTCTAGGTCTGAAGTGGGTGTCTTGTAGACAGCATATATATGGGTCTTGTTTTTGTATCCATTCATCCAGTCTGTGTCTTTTGGTGGGAACATTTAATCCATTTACATTTAAAGTAATTATTGATATGTATGCTTCTATTACCATTTTCTTAATTGTTTTGGGTTTGTTATTATAGGTATTTTACTTCTTTTGTGTTTCTTACCTAGAGAAGATCTTTTAGCATTTGTTGTAAAGCTGGTTTGGTGGTACTGAACTCTCTCAGCTTTTGCTTCTCTGTAAAGGTTTTAATTTCTCCATCAAATCTGAATGAGATCCTTACTGGGTAGAGTAATCTTGGATGTAGGTTTTTCTCCTTCATCACTTTAAATATGTCCTGCCAGTCCCTTCTGGCTTGAAGAGTTTCTGCTGAAAGATCAGCTGTTAACCTTATGGGGATTCCCTTGTGTGTTATTTGTTGTTTTTCCCTTGCTGCTTTAATATGTTTTCTTTGTATTTAATTTTTGACAGTTTGATTAATATGTGTCTTGGCATGTTTCTCCTTGGATTTATCTTGTATGACCCTCTCTGTGCTTCCTGGACTTGATTAACTATTTCCTTTCCCATATTAGGGAGGTTTTCAACTATAATCTTTTCAAATATTTTCTCAGTCCCTTTCTTTTTCTCTTCTTCTTCTGGGACGCCTATAATTTGAATGTTGGTGCGTTTAATGTTGTCCCAGAGGTCTCTGAGACTGTTCTCAGTTCTTTTCATTCTTTTTTCTTTATTCTGCTCTGCAGTAGTTATTTCCACTATTTTATCTTCCAGGTCACTTATCTGTTCTTCTGCCTCAGTTATTCTGCTATTGATCCCATCTAGAGTACTTTTAATTTCATTTATTGTGTTGTTCATCGTTGCTTGTTTCATCTTTATTTCTTCTAGGTCCTTGTTAACTGTTTCTTGCATTTTGTCCATTCTATTTCCAAGATTTTGGATCATCCTTACTATCATTATTCTGAATTCTTTTTCAGGTAGACTGCTTATTTCCTCTTCATTTGTTAGGTCTGGTGCATTTTTATCTTGCTGCTTTATCTGCTGTTTTTCTGTCTTCTCATTTTGTTTATCTTACTGTGTTTGGGGTCTCCTTTTTGCAGGCTGCAGGTTTTTAGTTCCTGTTGTTTTTGGTGTCGGTCCCCAGTCGCTAAGTTTGGTTCAGTGGGTTGTGTAGGCTTCCTGGTGGAGGGGACTAGTGCCTGTGTTCTGGTGGATGAGGCTGCATCTTGTCTTTCTGGTGGGCAGGTCTACGTTTGGTCGTGTGTTTTGGTGTGTCTGTGGCCTTATTATGATTTTAGGCAGCCTCTCTGCTAATGTGCGGGGTTGTGTTCTTTTCTTGCTAGTTGTTTGACATAGGGTGTCCAGCACTGTAGATTGTTAGTCGTTGAGTGAACCTGGGTCTTGGTGTTGAGATGGAGATCTCTGGGAGAATTTTGCTGTTTGATATTACGTGGAGCTGGAGGTCTCTTGTGGACCTGTGTCCTGAAGTTGGCTTTCCCACCTCAGAGGCACAGCACTGACTCCTGGCTGGATCACCAAGAGCCTTTCATCCACACGGCTCAGAATAAAAGGGAGAGACAATAGAAAAAAAGAAAGAGGATAAAATAAAATAAAATAAAGTTAGATAAAATAAAACAATTAAAATAAAAAATAATTATTAAAAAAAATTGTTTTTTATAAAAGTAAAAAAGAAAAGCAAAATACAAACAAACAAAATGGTCAGACAGAACCCTAGGGCAAATGGTGAAAGCAAAGCTATACAGACAGAATCTCACACAGAAGCATACACGTACACACTCACAAAAAGAGGAAAAGGGGAAAAAGTAATATATCTTGCCCCGAAAGTCCACCTCCTCAAATTTTGATGATTCGTTGTTTTTTCAGGTGTTCCACAGATGCAGGGTACATCAAGTTGATTGTGGAGATTTAATCCGCTGCTCCTGAGGCTTCTGGGAGGGATTTCCCTTTCTCTTCTTTGTTTGCACAGCTCCCAGGGTTCACCTTTGGATTTGGCCTTGCCTCTGTGTGTAGGTTGCCTGAAGGCGTCTGTTCTTCGCTCAGACAGGATGGAGTTAAAGGAGCAGTTGATTCGGGTGCTCTCGTTCAATCAAGCCATGGGGGACGGAGGGATATGGATGTGGGGCGAGCCTGAGGCGGCAGAGGTTAGCGTGACATTACAGCAGCCTGAGGTGTGCCGTGCGTTCTCCTGGGGAAGTTGTCCCTGGATCACGGGGCCCTGGCAATGGCGGGCTGCACTGCCTTCTGGGAGGGGAGGTGTGGATAGTGACTTGTGCTTGCACACAGGCTTCTTGGTGGTGGCAGCAATAGCATTAGCATCTTATGCCTATCTCTGGGGTCCGCACTGATAGCCACGGCTCGCACCTGTCTCTGGAGCTCCTTTAAGCAGTGCTTTTAATCCCCTCTCCTCCCGTACCACTAAACAAAGTGGGAAGAAAAAGTCTCTTGCCTCTTTGACGGGTCCAGACTTTTTCCCGGTTCCCTCCTGGCTAACCATCATGCACTATCCCCTTCAGGCTGTGTTCATGCAGCCAACACTAGTCCTCTCCCTGGGATCCAACCAAAGCCCGAGCCTCAGCTCCCAGCCCCCGCCCACCCCAGCGGGTGAGCAGACAAACCTCTCGGGCTGGTGAGTGCTGGTCGGCACTGATCCTCTCTGCAGGAATCTCTCAGCTTTGCCCTCTGCACCCCTGTTGCTGCACTCTCCTCCATGGCTCCAAAGCTTCCCTCTCTGCCACCCGAGTCTCCGCCCACAGTGGGGCTTCTAGTGTGTGGACAACTTTCCTCCTTCACAGCTCCCTCCCACTGGTGCAGGTCCCATCCCTATTCTTTGTCTGAGTTTTTTCTTTGTTACTTTTGCCCTACCCAGGTACGTGGGGAGTTTCTTGCCTTTTGGGAGGTCTGAGGTCTTCTGCCTGCATTCAGTGGGTATTCTATAGGAGAAGTTCCTTGTGTAGATGTGTTTCTGATGTATCTGTGGGGAGGATGGTGATCTCTGCGTCTTACGCTTCCATCCATCTTCCTCAACTCCCCCAGGTGGACTTTAATCATACACTTTGCTCATTTAAAGGCACATTGCTGATAATTTGCCTCCTGCCCTCTAAGTCCATCAGGTATTCTCAGGGTACATGTAACTAAGAAATCTGGAACACATCTCTGAAAAATCTATCATATTCCTTCTGGGCCCAGAAAAGAATTTTAGCAACACATCTGGACGTCTTTTTATTTCTTAAAAAGCAAAAAGTTGGTAAAATTCCCCTAATCTGGAAGTTATTATTTGTTATACTATTTGTGATATAAATCACTATTTGTAATTTTATGTTTATACTACTTTATAATATAGGAATTATTATAATTTTGATAGTACAGACACATTGCAGCTGTTTAGTACTTCTGACATTTTAAGACATCTATGCATGCACAATGAATTGGACAGTTTTATAGGTATTTTGATTTGATTAAATAAAATTATTTTTAAAGCAGGACAAGAAAATTCTTAAATTCTCTGTCCATTTGAGCCATTACCCCCTCCCAGTTAGTGTGCACTGTATATCTGTATTATACATTATCTAGATCCCCATGGAAGATACAGGAATGCCTACTTGCAAAAACAAACAAACAAAAAACAAAGAAAAAAAGAAAGAAAGGAAAAGGAAAGAAAAAGCAATTTCCTCTTGGCACCAGCAAGGTAACTCCTCCTTAGGAGATAACATTTGTTTCTCAAACTTGTAAGGGATTATGATGACCCACTACTCACCTTGTTGGATTATAAACCGTCAGTATGTTACTTTGATGTACAAACTGTCTACTGAAGAAAAACACACAACCTAAAGATTGTGAGTTAGGTTTTACTTGGGGATCTTACTGAGGACTATATCCCAGGAGACAGCCTCTCAGTTCGCTCTCAAGAACTGCTCCAAAGAGGTAAGGGAGAAGCCAAGATATATAGGAGTACTTTTGCCGCAAAAAACATGTAGTAGAACATTAAAAGATTATTGTTAATCACACAAAAAACAGACAACTCTATTTAATTATTTTTCTATACCTGGGAAGATACAAGGATCTGGGTTCCTTGAAGTTATTCCTTAGATATGCATCTTAAATATTAAGAACCAGTGTTCAAATCACAGAATGCTTCCTGTTTTTCTCTATCTTGAATTCCCCTCAGTGTGTACCATCAGTGGGCAACTGCTGTGGCTGATGGCTTTATCCTTATAGAAACGGGGTGCCAGGCAACATTCTTTGTTTGCTGGAATGTCAGGCAACATTCCTAGTCCACAAACCCTTTGTCTCAAAAACTTATATGACTGTGCTTTGACCTCTAACAGGCAGAACAGTCCTCAGAGCTTTCTGAAAGACTATCTCCCAGGTTATAATCCTTAGGTTGGCTGGAATAAAATTTTCCATTTCTTTCTTTGATTGACTATTGATTAATTTTTTTCATTGACAGGTCTATAATTGGAAAATGTCACATATGAAAATGGGTATGGTTGTTTATTTTCTATCAGGTTCCTGGATCAAGTCCAAGATGGGAGTGATTGGGTCTTTCCCCACACAAACAGCAAACAATCCCCCAGACACCAGCTAGGTATTCTACAATTCAACTCAATTCTGAAACTATTTACCTGGAGATAGCATCATATCCACCACTCCCCATCACACTTCAGGTACCACCTTACTTGGGCTTTTGACCAACTGGCTATGAATTAGAGGTTCATTGGGTTTGATTAATTTGCTAGAGCAGCTCATATAACTCACAGAAAGAGTTTACTTACTAGATTATGGATTTATTATAAAGGGTATAACTCAGGAACAGCCAGTTGAAAGAGATATAGGGAAAGATATGAGGAAAGAACACAGAGTTTCCATGCCCTCTCCAGGTGTGCCACTCCCCCTGAACCTCCACGTGTTGTTCACCCACCCAGAAGCTCTCTGAACCCCATTATTTTGTTTTTCTGGAGGCTTCCTTACATAGGCATGGTTGATTTAATCATTGGTCATTGGTGATTGATTCAACCCCTAGTCCCTCTCCCCTCTCCAAAGGCTGAGGGAGTGAAACCGAAAGTTTCAACCCATCAATCACTTTGTTGGCTCCACCTGCAAAGAGCTCCCATCCTTAGGTGGAGTCCAAAACTTACCTCATTGACATAACCAAAGACACATTTATGGATCTCATCACTTAGGAAATTCTAGGGGTTTTAGGAGCTCTGTGCCAAAAATAGTGATGAAGACCAAATATATATTTTTTATTATAAATCACAAAATCACATATTTATAACCAGATCATTTAGAGCAGCTCAGTTTCATTCCAAAAAGTTGGGTGTCAACACATTCTGAAAAGGGTTATTAGTAATGCTATGGAAGTTTTTTTCTACGTCGAGTCACTTGCAGATCTTAAAAGAATGAAACTGTTAAAAGTATGAGAACTGGGAGTCTTGAAAGACAATGAAAGAATACAAGAAGGTGTGACTTGAATACATATATTTTTGTTTTAATATCTAAAGTCCTAAGAGTTTAGATCTAAATAGTTGCTCCAATTTGAGAATGGTAAAGTGGACAAAATATACATATTTGCAGGTGTAGAAATATATAATTACATAATAATATTCCTGGAAGACATATTTGAGACCAAATTCAAATTTCTTACTGATACAGGTTTTGCATTGAGAGTCTTTACAACATTTGGACATCCAGCTGACTATGATGGAGGAAATCACCTCCATCACCTCATGGGGCAGTTTATTTTATTTGGGGGAAAGTCTAGTGATGAAGAAATTAATTTAACAGTCTGGAGGGATACACATCAAACCCATGATAATGGTTATTTTTGGCAAGGGGTAAGGTAAGAGCAGAAATTGAATATGTTACATAAAAGGAACTCTTGTTTTACCTGTAATGCTTAATCATTTAAATTTACTGGTTTTATGTGTTTATTATCTAATTGAAATAGATTTTAAATATATTATTTCTTTGGTTAATCAAAATTATTATCCATTTATTTCCTCTGGTTTACATCTTTAAAAAACACAAAATAAGTATATACCTATCTAAAAATGATAGCTTTTAAAATAGATGAAAGCAGTTATATCTCCCCTAGATAATCCTTCCAGGAGAAATATTTTCATTTAACCATTCTTCACATTCACTGAAACAAATATTTGTTGAATAGGAATAAGACATTGTCTTGGGGAGATGGACATAGGAACAAAAAGGAACAAATGCATATTATTTATTTGTAATAAATATTCCAAAATCTGTTACAGAAATCTGTCAAAAGACCAAGTCCAAAGACCAAGGCAATCACCTGCCTGGGAGAATCAGAAAAGACTTCAGCAAGAAGATGACATTTATGAAAGTTGACAAAGTTAGACAAGAGTTGTGAAAATAGGGGAGAAATATAACAGATTCAAAAGACGGTTCTAAGACAGAATCGACAGAATTCTGTGTTGATTAAACAAAGATGACTGAAAAGAAGAGAAAGCTGTTAGTAGTGAATGATACCAAGATTAGTATCTTATGTGGAACAGGTTGGACAGAAATTTTTAATTAATTGCACTTTGAATGGGAAGAACATTTGCATGGTACAAATCCAAAAAAATTTAAAAGGGAGTACAATAAAAATCTCCCTTGGTTCTCATTTTCATAGTCAGGGGGAATGTTTTTACTTTTAAAATATTTTTTGAGGTTAATTGATATAGAAGCTTAGAATACATTACACAGCCAGACAAGTTTGACATATACATGTACCTTTAAAATCATTGCCACAATCAAGATAAACATAAAATCACCACCAGCACTTTTCTTGGACAACTTCATATTCTCTCCTTGCTCTCCTTCCTTGAACACTTCTGGGCTCCAGCAATCCCTTTTCTGCTTTCTGTAACTATGGATTGGCATTTATTTTAAATAATTTTGTAAAAATGGGGTCATATACAATGTGTTCTTTTTTATCTGGCTTCTTTCACTAAGCATAATAGTTTTAAGATTTATCTATATTGTTGTATGCAACCATTCTTCACATATTCTTATTGCTGAATGGTATTTTGTTATATGAATACATCACAATTTATCTATTAACCTTTTTATAGATATTGTATTGTTTATAAATTTGGACATTATAAATATAGATTCCATAAACATCCCTGTACATGTTTTTATATGGACATTTGTTTTCATTTCTCATGAGTAAATACCTAAGAGTAGAATGGCTGAGTCTGATGGTAGGTGTATGTATAATTTCTTAAGAAAGTGTCAAACTTTTTCAAACAGGTTGTATTACATTACATACCTATCAGCAGTGTATGGAGTTTCAGTTGTCTTCACATCTTTGCCAACCGTTGACATGGTCAATCTTTCAAATTTTAGCCAGTTTAGTAGTTATTTTGTGATACCTCATAGCAGTTTGAATTTGCATTTTCCTGATGATTAATGATATTGAGTAACTCTCCACTTACTTATGTGCTAATTGTACATCTTTCTTAGTGAAATTTCTCTTTATGTCTTGTGTACATTTGCTATTGAGTTGTGTACATTTATTGTTGAGTTTTGAGAGTCTTCTTTACACTAAAAATATTCTGAATATAAAGCTTTGATCAAATATGTAATTTTAAAATATTTTTTCCAAGCCTATAGCTTGTCTTTTAATTCTCTTAAGTGTCTTTTGAAGAGCAGAGGTTCTCAATTTTGATGAAGTGTTATTTATTAATTTCAATTAGATCTTGCTTTTGGTGTCATATATATCATTGACTAAAGTTTTCTCCTGTTTGCTTTTGGAACATAATTTTTTTTTCTTGAAATTAGGTTTACTATATACCATAAAATAATTTTTGTATATAATGCAAAGAATGGATTGAAATTCACTTTTTATTTTTAATATGGATTTCTAAATAATTATAACAATATTTATAGAAAAGACTATTCTTTCTCTACTGAATGGCCTTTGCAACTTTGTCAGAAAACAATTTACCTCATTTGTGTGGAACTATTTCTGGACTATCCATGCTGTTTCCTGGATTCGTCTCTCTTGATGTCAATACTGCACAGCCTTATCTACTTAAGCTTTAAAATAACTCTTGAAATCAGGTAATATAAGTCTTCCAATTTTTTTCTTTGTCAAATTTGTTTTGCCTACTGTAGGTCCTTTGCATTTCTAGACACATTTTGGGATTAGCTCTCCATTTTTTTTTTACACAAAAATATACCTGCTTTGATTGGAATGGCATTGGAACTATAGATCAATTTGAGGAAAATGACTTCTTAAAAGCACTGAATTTCTCAAAAGATGAACGAATTGTCTCTCTCCATTCTCCATTTATTTACATGTCTTTCAGTTTCTTTCTGTGGTATTTTGTAGTCTTCAGTGTACAGGTCTTGCATATCTTTTGTCAGATTTATCACTAAGTATTACATATTATTTTAATATTTTACCACTTTTAGTTATTATTAGTGGATGGGTTGGTCTGTATTATCTTATCCTCTATGACCAGAAGAAGTCCTATGGCCACTTATCTTTCCTTATCTTACTTAACCTCTTGGCAATACCTTACTTAGCTGATCACTTCTTCATTCTTAAAACCACCTCTTGTCTTGGCCCCTGTAGCACTATATTCTCCTGATTTTTTCCTCTTATTCCTCCTTCTCAAACTGCTTTACTGGTCCTTACTTCTCTGTTTGACCTCAAAATATTAAAATGTCACAGGGCTTAACCCTATTTCTTCCATTTTTCTACTTCTACAGTTTCTCATTATGTATTCTTCAATGGCGTTGTCCCATCTATTTGCTGACATCTACAGAATCTGTATCATTAAATCTGACCTCTCCAATGAGCTTAATTTGTACTGAGTACATTAATATTGAATGATCTATTTTAAAACTACATTTGAATACCCAAATGATTTCTTAAATTTAACATATTCCTACCCTATATTTCCCCGATTTAAGTAAATTCTACCACAATTTACCTCGTTCTTTAATCCCTATAACCAAGGGTCACTCTTGAGTCTTCTCTGCATCCTCATGTTTAATTTCTCACTCACTCTGTTTGGTTCACCCTCAGATTACATTCTAAATCCATTCAATTATTTTCATTTCCATTGACACAATTCTGGTCTAAGTCACAATTATTTCACCAGGATTACTCTTAATAAATTTCTTTGTGTCAACTCTTGGCCTCTCACTGTCCTTTTCTCTGCAGAGAAACTTGGATGATCTGTCAAATGGTTACAATATAATCATATTACTTTCCTACTCAAGATGCTCTAGGAATTTCCCATTTCACTTGGGATAAAATCAGATTTCTTTTTTATGACCTGTAAAATTCTTAAATGATCTTACTCTGCACAATCATTGTTATCTTTTTATTCTACCACTTGCCACTTTCTTTACTTGGCCAAGCTCATCCTCCCCCACCTAAGGTGTTCACATATGATGTTTTCTCTGCCTTAAAACTTTAACTCCTGATTTTCCTATATCTGGATCCTTCATTTTAGTATTCTGAGCTCAAATATCGTATCCTCAGTGGGAATTCCTGACCTAGCCTAAATTAGTCCTCAACACTACTTCTAGTCAAAATATTTTGAATCTTATCTTGTTTATTTATTTATTTGTTAATATTATGCTACAACCTATTAAAATGTAAGCTCTAGAAGAAAAGAGTCTTTATTTTTCTGATTCACTATTATATTTCCAGTACCCAGAATAGGACATGGTGATAAATATTTATTAAATGAGTGAATGAAAATAAAAATTGTGAATAAATCAATCCTCTGGATATTTTTTTCATAGGACCTGCTATGAAACCAGATTTTGCATAATGGACTGTGTAAAATTTCTTAGATTATTTTTATGTATCTTTATTCATTATCTTGTTGATTTTGGTTGGAGGGACTTTAGCTGTTCGAGAACATCACTCTAACAAATCTTTTCAGCTTTAGATATCTAACTGATATTAAAAATTACTATCTGATTTGAAAATCATTTTTCTCATCCAGTTAATTATTAAGTGGTACCAAATAGAGTCAGAAAACTACAGTGCTATAATTGAAGCTTTATTCAGCATGATCTATAGCCATTAATCAATACTTAAGTAATCCTCTTAAGAGTACTATTACTGGGGGACTTCCCTTGTGGTCCAGTGGTTAAGAATCCACCTTCCAATGCAGAGAACATGGGTTCAATCCCTGGTCAGGGAACTAAGATCCCACATGTTGTGGGGGTACTAAGCCCATGCACTGCAACTACTGAGCCCACACACTCTGGAGCCCGAGTGCCACAACTAGAGAGAAGCCCACATTGCTACAACAAAGAGCCTGCCCACCACAATAAAAGATCCCACGTGCTGCAACTGGGAACCAATGCAGCAAAAATAAATAAATAAATAAATTTTAAAAGAGTGAAAGATCCCACATGCTGCAACTGGGACTCAACGCAGCCAAAATCAATCAATTAATTAATTAATTAATTAAAATGAGTGCTATTAAAGTTAATATTTATTACTTTATTTCGAAGGGTATTATGTGATACTTTTCTTTGTTGAAATTAATACATCATCTTGGCAGTGATTTGCTGATCAGTGACATTAAAAATTTATCAGAGAAAAAACGTTATGTAACTACCCCCCCGACTGGAAAATAATTTTATTGAGATTCTATCAGCTGTGCAATCTGTTCTGACATTAGGCCCCTTCTTCCTTTGCAATTCTGTCCTTCTTAAGGGGTCCCATGAATACTTTCTTCTCCTCCACAGTCTGGAAGCAACCATGGCCAAATTTGGAGGTGGTGTCAATAAACCTAAAGTCAGTCTTCTTCAGGGCCTGCCATTTGGTCTGCACCAGAAAGGACTCATGCAGGGTGAGCACTTGCTTCTTGGTTCCTACCACGCAGCCTTTGAGCATGACAAAGCCATTGGTCACTTCAACGTAGTGGACAAAGCCACACAGAGGTTTGATGCTCTTGCCAGACAGATCCTAATCAGTAGAGACATTTTTCTTGATCAGTTTTCTGTCCTTGATGAGGTAGCCCTGGCCGATCTTGTAGATCTTCTTGTTGATCTCAGTGTGGTGATGGTAGCCTTCCTGCCTAGCCTGAGCCACAGAGAAGGTCACCCGGGCAGCCCACCAAGGGCTGCATAAAGTAACATGTATTGGGATACAGGCAACTTTATGCAGCCTTTGTTGGGTCTTATGGGGCAACTTCGTGGTGTGCCAATGGCGGGTGACCCTTATGTAGCCTTTGCCCTTGGTCACCCCAATGAAAGCAATCATCTTATCCTGCCCAAACACTTGAATCATAGGGACATGCCACTATAGCCTCTCACCAGCCCAGTCCAGTATTTTTGCCACAGTGCCTCTGTTCACCTGGATCTCCATGAGGTGGACCTTCTTCTGGTGTATAGGAAGCAGGCACCTCTTGGTGTGGGCAATGACACAGATGACCTGGTAGTACTTCTTCATGCTGCTGAAGTCCTTCTCCAGCTGCTTCTTGCCGTTACGTTCTGCCACTTCTTGCATCATTTGGTAAAGGCTTTTGTCTTACATTTATGCCAGTTTTATAGAAGTGCCTTTTGCATTCATTGCTGAAATGCTCAGCAAAGATGGTCTTAAAGGTCTGGAGGCCTCGAGGTGTTTCCACATAGCCCACAATGCCCACAGTACCACAGGCAGCAGCTCCACAATGGTCACAGCCTCCACAACTTCCTTCTTGTTCACCTTGCACCCTGGCCTATCGACCTCCCTCACCATGTGGGTCATGCCGGTCTTGTAGCCGAGGAAGGCTGTGAGGTGTACAGGCTTGGAAGAATGATCATTGGGGAAGCTCTTCACCTTCCCACAGTGCCAGCTGCTGAGTGCTTCTGAGGCAGGAAGCCCAGAGACCCATGCCTGGGAGCGGAGAACTTCCAGGGAGACGTCCTGCCATAGGATGCTGCCGGTAGAGCAACATTATGTTACTTTGGATTAATTTCCTCCCAGGAAACTCATGTTGATTCTCAATTATCCTCATTTTTTATCCTACATGGTCATTGCCCATTACTTTAACAATAAGTTCTCAAATTTATTAAAAATAGCACATAACTTTCCAGAATCTGCCATTTTGGAAATGGAATTGTGTATCTGTCTTTGGTCATAATATCATTCGCATTTCCATTGTTTTCCAAGAATAATGATAGTGGCCATGAAATTGTACCTTGAAATTCACTATTCTGAAAAGCAATTAGTCAAGACTGGAATGAATGGATTAATTTAAAGCCAACAAGTGATTTCTTATGAGTTCTCAAATTACTTTGAACTAGAATCTCCTCTTTTTGATGTTTACTTTTTTCATTCCTGTTAAAAAAGCTAGGCTGTAGCATGCCATAAATCTTCAAAGTGAAAATACTGACATGGATGTTATACAGATCTTATTTTGAACTTTGCTTTAAATTAGATTTCAGGTTTCATTGAAAGCAGAGAATTTGAGGAAATGGGATAGATTAAAGACAGTATATTTCATATGTGAATTATCTGCAACTTTAAACATCACAAGGCAATTATGAAAGATGTTGAGAGCAGTGAAACAGGATAAGCTGTTTGTTTTGATAAGTAGTTGTGAAATCAGAGAAGAGGCACTAAGAACATAGAAATAGAAAATAATGTTAAGGGATTAACATTATTGATCAGGGGATTCATTGATCAGGGGATACATTGACTAAACATTCATTGATCAGGGGATACATTGACTAAATTGGCAAGAATAATTAAGAATGAATTATCTAAATAAAATTTTTTCAAGTTAAGAATTTTCCTTGAACTTTGGAAAATATTCACATAAACAAGCGTTTTAAACTATTTATGGGAAATTTGTGTTGATAAAAAAATAAAATACATATGAACAAATCAGTTAACAGTGAATGTAACCCTCACCTCCAAACAAACAAAGTCCAGTGACTGTAGATAACACCAGATTGTGATTGACTAACACTCAAAGAACAATTAAAAAATGTTTTCTTTTAAATAAACAATTTTATGGTTTTTATTCTTTTGACTATTCATTTCCTAGAAACATCTAATGTACTGAAATATTTTCTTTGGTTATGAAACATTTTCTTAGACACTAACCTTCATGATAATTCCTTCTTTCTTCAGTTATGAGACAAGATTCATTCATTAAGAATAAAGTGTACACTAAAATTAACATGTATAAAAATGAACCCTGTAAAGGTAGACTCAAACATGGTAAATGTATGCAAGATTTTCTAATAAAAATTCCTAAGAAATATTTTTGTTTGTTAGAATTTATTATGGATTACATTTTGAGAAGTTTTCCCCCTACATCTGCTTTTCAGTTCATACATGAGAAATTTATGCAAAGTCTAAGAATTACTATATTATTTATTTATAAAAATTTTCATGCTTATCTCTAAGTGAATTTGGTAAAGCTCAAGATATACATAAAATAAAACTGATAAACAAATTATAGATTGTAAAAAATGTGGAGAGAAGCAGGTCAATATGCTAAAAATTGTAGTTGAAGATTCAAATAAGATTTTTTGTCTCCTGGAAGTATTACAGAACATCTGTCCAACCCAGAGTCAGTTCTCACACAATGATAAAATATCAAAATTTTAAAACTCCTGGATGTCTAGTGTAAGACTAGACTTATGTCAACCAAATAATATAAACTGTTATAAGTATTTCCTGCCAAAATCCCTATTGTAAAGGTGGAGGGGATATTTTGTTTAGAATAATTTATACTGATTGCATATACCAATTAAATTTATGAGATAATTACTTTTGCCAAGGTTGAAAGAGTCTTAGTTTTCCTATCCTTATTATTAAGCCTTGCTGAGAAGGCTCATTCTCTACCTTCCGACCCTTGAGTTGCCACTTGATGGAAAGGTTGACAAGGCTAAATCTCTTAAACAGGAAGAGGAGTAGAAAAACATAACTCCATGAGTTCAATATTGAGAATGCAATCTGGAGTTTGAGAGAATAATTTGGCAAGGCTGTTAGAAGGAATATCCTGTTAACATTTGAAAAAATAAAATAAATGAATGAAAACAAATGTGGTCCTGAATTTTAAAATTCTATTTGTATCAGAGATTCAGAGAATGACATACAAACTAGAATGAAAGCTTGCCCAAGACTGTCAGCATTCTAATGGCTTTCTAAGCAGCCACGTTGTGACATATATTCATCATGGAGTGAACAATAAATGCTATCAATAGGGAACAATAAGAAAAATCAGAAGGCACAAGAAAATTGTCTGGTTCTGCATGTTAATATCTTTCATTTGTATAGCATTTATTTACAAAATGCTTCTACATTAAGATTTTCAGTGTTGTTCAGCTTGCAAGAAGCCACATACAGCATCTTCTGCACTTAAACCACAACTGTGACCAGCCTCTCTAAAGAGCTACAGCTCTGAGCAGTCATTAAAAAGTCATTTTCTTTTGGTAAGAATTTTCTTCACGTTCTACTTTCCATTCTTTATTTTGAATCATTTGTCCATAAACTATACCATGTGTCAATGGGAAGATATTATGAGATTTTTAGTTAAGGCGGCACAGGATCTAGTTCAGAGTGCCTTCAATCTGCTGGATATTATTATGGTACTGAGGTGTGGTAGGCAGAATTCTAAAAATGATCTGCAAGATTCCCTGAACAGTGTCTGGCACATGGTAAGTGGAATGAATGGATGAACAGAATATTCTTGCTTTAATCTGGTGTTCTGATTTTCATCGCTTGGCTTTGTATTATGATTATCACTCTCTTCCTAGGCCTTTGGGATGATCCTTTTGGATCAAGATATTACCTCAACTTCTGCCAAAAACTTCTTTTCTCTGTTACTTTCTGCTTATTAGCATAAAATTCTCTGCAGCCAAGCCCAACTCAGCATTTTCTATATCATCACCCAATACAGACACAGAACATGGCTTCCATTTCTTTGGTAATCTCTCAATACAATTGGTTCAGTAAAGACAAGAAAATATGAAGAACTAAGCTGGGGAAATAGCAAGAACAGAAGTCTACTGCCTCTAGAGAAGCTCTATAGGGAACTACAGTTCAGGATGGAAGGACTGGAAGGTTAAACCACGATAAACTGGAAATTTTGAGGTAGGAGATAGATGGGCCCCTGTGCTGGACAGCTGGTGTTTGTCAAGTGGAGCAAAATTTAAGCTTTGTTCTCACCTGGACACTCCAAGGACAAAGCTAGTGGCAGAAGCTGAACTCTGCTGAAGTAAAGAGGTAAGATGACCACTCCTGAGATCAAGGGAAACTTCTCTGTCTGCATACACAGGAAGGCTCCTTGGGGGTCAAAAAGGGAGGGGGGCACCACCCCATAGTAAGTGTGGATATGCACCCACAGGCCTCTGAAGTGTGATACATCTTAGCAAAAAGTTGCACACGTGTGTTGGAGAGGGTCCTGGGACCAGTCATGTGTGGAAAAAGAAACAAGATAATTGGCCAAAGGTAAACCAAGACCCGGAAGGGCTGTCCTATATAAGTGCTTTAAATCACATCCTTACTGTGCTCCTCATTCAGGATGCCCACACTACTCTCCCAGTGTGTATTTCTGCCTAGCTTCTGACTTAAAAAAATAAACTTTTTCTCTGTGTGCTCTCCCATACTTTGTGCTGTGTCTCTAATAATAAACTTTGTACCTGTTTTTACAGTTTTTACCTCCTTGAAACATTCTTGCTTTCAAGTGGGGGAAACAGCCAGGGCCATTTTGCTTCTAGCCTCTAGCCCCTGATGGTCTAGCAGCTAGTATTCCTGGTTTTCATCCAGGAATGAAATGAATAAGGTTACCCCAGTTCAATTCCTGGGCAGGGAACTAAGATCTCTCTTCAGGACCACTCACTGCTGTCTCTCTGAGATCAATTTGAGTAGATCTAAGGAGATACAAGTTCATAGACAGAAGAAAAGTGTTTTTAGAAAGAAATGGATTATAAGTGGAGAAAGTGTGGTTGACATTAAGATTAGTCAGAATGTGAGAATGTACAGAATGAGGAATGTAATCAAATAAATGTCCAAATAGTGTTCTTTATCTGAGCACGCTCTGCCTGCAGACTCCTGTGCCCCAATTCATAAATGAAATATAATCAATGTAGAAAGCACTTTATAAAATTTAACGTTTCTATTTCCAGGTGAAATTTGAAGTCTTCATTGGAGTAAATTAACTTCAATTTAACTTTGTACAGATTTTTTTTTTTTTACTTTTATTTTCCTTAAAGGCAATAAGAATGGCACAACCTCACCTCTTCTTAGAAGAATATATTGCTTACATGTGTTAGAAGATCTTAAAGAATTCTCCTGTCACTTAGGGACGTTTTAAGTTAAATAAGGTAAAGCTACCTATGGGGGGGTTTATTAATTCTGATAAATAAGATCTTCTCTAAGACAGTTTTCAATTTCTTCAAGATCCATTGAAGAGTCTATGAAGAAACATTACTGTAATACATGAAATAGCTTCCATCTCTCCATTTTAGGAAGCTTCTCTAATGCTCTCCAATGTAACATGAAAATAAATTACCTAGAATGCCCTTTTCTCATTTTCACTTCCTTCTTTCCGGGTAAAAATTCCCTTTCTGCTGAAAGCATCACCTGCTTAATTCCATTATATTTGAATTTTTATTTTGCCTTTCTTTAGTTTTTATATCATTGCTTGGTGCTATATTAATTAATATTTATTATAGAGTGTGCTGTAAATGTAAAATATGTAATTGGTAATGTAAATAAAGTTATCATAGGTTTATTTTGTGCTATCTATGGAATTACATGCTATAGTGAAAAGAGAGCTTTTGATTTTATATTCAAAATTATCTAGAATTGACTTACCTTCTCTGAGCCCTTGTATTCACATTTGCTTGAAGGTCAAGTAATACATGGGCTTTTAAGAGTCAAGATGGCTTAAAGCAATCTTGACAATGAAAAACGGACCTGGAGGAATCAGGCTTCCTAACTTCAGACTATACTACAAAGCTACAGTAATCAAGACAGTATGGTACTGGCACAAAAACAGAAAGATAGATCAATGGAACAGGATAGAAAGCCCAGAGATAAACCCACGCACATATGGTCACCTTGTCTTCGATAAAGGAGGCAGGAATGTACAGTGGAGAAAGGACAGCCTTTTCAATAAGTGGTGCTGGGAAAACTGGACAGGTACATGTAAAAGTATGAGATTAGATCACTCCCTAACACCATACACAAAAATAAGCTCAAAATGTATTAAAGACCTAAATGTAAGGCCAGAAATGATCAAACTCTTAGAGGAAGACATAGGCAGAACATTCTATGACATAAATCACAGCAAGATCCTTTTTGACCCACCTCCTAGAGAAATGGAAATAAATACAAAAATAAACAAATGAGACCTAATGAAACTTCAAAGCTTTTGCACAGCAAAGGAAACCATGAACAAGACCAAAAGACAACCCTCAGAATGGCAGAAAATATTTGCAAAGGAAGCAACTGACAAAGGATTAATCTCCAAAATTTACAAGCAACTCATGCAGCTCAATAACAAAAAAAAAACAAACAACCCGATCCAAAAATGGGTAGAAGAGCTAAATAGACATTTCTCAAAAGAAGATATACAGACTGCCAACAAACACATGAAAGAATGCTCAACATCATTAATCATTAGAGAAATGCAAATCAAAACTACAATGAGATATCATCTCACACCAGTCAGAATGGCCATCATCAAAAAATCTAGAAACAATAAATGCTGGAGAGGGTGTGGAGAAAAGGGAACACTCTTGCACTGCTGGTGGGAATGTGAATTGGTTCAGCCACTATGGAGAACAGTATGGAGGTTCCTTTAAAAACTACAAATAGAACTACCATATGACCCAGCAATCCCACTACTGGGCATATACCCTGAGAAAACCATAATTCAAAAAGAGTCATGTACCAAAATGTTCATTGCAGCTCTATTTACAATAGCCAGGATATGGAAGCAACCTAAGTGTCCATCATCGGATGAATGGATAAAGAAGATGTGGCACATATATACAATGGAATATTACTCAGCCATAAAAAGAAACAAAATTGAGTTATTTTTAGTTAGGTGGATGGACCTAGAGTCTGTCATACAGAGTGAAGTAAGTCAGAAAGAGAAAGACAAATACCATATGCTAACATATATATATATATATATATATATATATATATATATATGGAATTTAAAAAAAAATGTCATGAAGAACCTAGGGTTAAGACAGGAATAAAGACACAGACCTACTAGAGAATGGACTTGAGGGTATGGGGAGGGAGAAGGGTAAGCTGTGACAAAGCAAGAGAGAGGCCTGGACATATATACACTACCAAACAACGTAAGGTAGATAGCTAGTGGGAAGCAGCCGCATAGCACAGGGAGATCAGCTCGTTGCTTTGTGACCGCCTGGAGGGGTGGGATAGGGAGGGGGGAGGGACGGAGACCCAAGAGGGGAGAGGCATGGGAACATATTTATATATATAACTGATTCACTTTGTTATAAAGCAGAAACTAACACATCATTGTAAAGCAATTATACTCTAATAAAAATGTAAAAAAAAAATAAAAAAAAGGAATACTACAACAGCTAATAAACACTTGATTCATTAAAAAAAAAGAGTCAAGGTGGCTTATTAAATTTCCAGCTCTAATCCTTACTAGCTGTCACTTTGGTCACTTTGACCAATTAATCTAATCTTTTGGGATCTCAATTTTTCATCTGTAAATTGGGGATTATAATAATGTTATCCTTATAGGAATTTTTGTGAGGCTTAAGTGAGATATTGCATGCTGAAAGTGTGACACATTTTTAGCTTTTATTAAGATTGATGTTATTATCTATAAAGTGGGGAATTCTAGTAACTGTCTTAATAAGCTGGTATAAGGAGTCAGTATGGCAGAATATCTAAACAACAAAGTTTGGATAATATTAGCATTTGAATGCTCCTTTTTAAACTGATCCTTCCCTCCTAATCCCCAATGCATGCAAATACATATTTGTTGTTTTTAAAATACAACAGGACAAAATTGATCCAGCAGTGCATTTTACCTCCTTAGTGGAATTCTACTACGGAGTAACACATGGACATAGCAGTAGCCTTCGTTGATTTGTCCTCATAATAAAAACATAAATCTGTTATTTTTAGTGCACACTTGCTGAAAACTATAGCAGGAAGTTCTATTTCTATAGTCATTGCCCATTATTATGTTTTCTTTAACTCACATAAAATAGTATTACTCAAGGCATAGGAATGTATCTAATAGTTTCACTCACATCACCTTTATGATTTCCACCCTAAATCTCCTAAACTGGTGCAGGTATTTGTTCAGAAGGAATGCTGGAGGCAGGTGCTATAAGCACTCCACTCCTGGGAACTTGTTCCCTTAGTGGCAGGGAAGTCCTCATGTAGTCTCATCAATGGAGGCTTTAGGAAAACATATGGCCAGACCTCTTATTGCCTTAGGAGCTAAAAATTTCACTTTTGGTGATGTGATCACAACCAACCCCTTCTGCTTAGTTTGAAGGTATTGCACCATTTTTCCTGAAGCTAGTGAAAGGGGAAGACTCAGAGCCTCTATTTTGTGTGCCCATCTTTGCAGTGTGTAGCAGGGGGAACAAATAATATTTACCCAATTTAATTGCTCACCGTTATAATTCAAGTACAGTACTCTATACTCTGAACATTTATCATTTCAAAATCAATTGAAAATGAATATTATCATGTCTCTCCTAAAACTTTAAAGCCAATTACAACTGCTACATTCCAATATTTGAACAATGCCTGGAAGTACAAAATTCAGCTAGTCTTTTAACAAAAGATGTAAAAATAAGGTTTATAAATCTGCTAATTGACCTTAAAACTGCTGCCTAGGAGAGCATTACAGATTTCTTCTCAAGAGCATATCAAATCATCAAGAAGAGCCTATGGTCAAACAACTCATGTGATACCACAAGCTAAAATTTATTGACTTTCCCAAGGTATGCCCTGATTGTTAAACACACATGAATATATAATTAAGTAGCATGTGTGAAATAATAGGCCATGAGACCTAAATCACTTACTTTCTCTAAATGCCACCAGGGTTCTGGCTAATAGGCTTGGATCAGCTGATAATTACAACAGAAGGAGAATGCTATTAATTAAACAGTCACCATAGCGCAATCATTAATAATTGGTTAACTTTGTGGGTTTTAGGGTCAGACAAATCAGTGATTGGGATCCCCATTAATAATAGTGTCACTTTCTGTAAATTACTTAACATCTCTGAGCTTTAAATTTTTTCACCTATAAACTGAGAATAATACCTTTGTATGGGGTTATTATAAAGTTTAAATAATATTACATAGTAAAAGCTCAGTGTATTCATTGTTATTTTTATTAATCATAGTAGAATTTGGAGCCATGCAAATTCTGTTCCACTAAAATTACACTAAGAAGCTAAGCATTGTAAAGTATTGTTTACAAATGTAAAATAGGTCTAGATTCCCTGATTTCCAGTAATATTGAAAATTTGAATTTCTCAGCAGAAAAGGGAAATGTATATTTGATGAAAGAGATTAGATTCTGAAACTGATTTAGAAATATCAGTATGGATATGTATGCTGGATGTATTTTATGCTTATGGAGAAAAGCATATTTCTTCACTCTGTACATTGAAAAGGTCAATTATCAACTCAATAGAAAGGAGCAACCTTAGTACACATGCTGTGGTCTCTAAATATCATTTCCCACTAAAAAGGAACTAAGGCTCATTAGAAGTCTGGCACACAAAACGCACAAAAAAACCCTGGATTATTTTGTAATGACCAGAATGCAAGGAGACTATCACAGACACTATGATTGTATTAAAAAGATTTTAAGAGAACTAGGGAAGCTTCCACTGGTCAAGAATGGGACAAATTGCACATTAATAAGCATAGTAAACCTAAAGGATAAAAGGCATCAAATATATTAAAACACATGAGATCATAATGATATTAAAAAGAGAAGTGAAATTGGTTAAGAGTGATATCACTTAGTTTAAAATTTCCAAATAGAGTTAAAGTATCAAGCTCTTTTCCTGACTTATTTATGTACTCTTCCACTGGAAACCAAATGGTAGATGAGATTTTTCTCTTTATAGAAGTATTCTAGCTAATAAAGGAAGAAGAGATGATGGTACTAGAATATCACCATTTCACAGCCCTAATGGATGAATGGATTGAGACATCTATTAGCAATGGCTGCTGCTACCACAAAAAGAGAAAAAATCAGATGTGTATACCTACTGATGAAGGGACACAGCACTGTCTATGCAATACCCTTGCCAAAAATAATTCCATGAACAACTAAAACTTGGATTTGATGCAACTCTAGATCCAATTTACAGGGAATACAGAGACTGCGGTAGAACACCACCTCGGTGCCATAAGGAAGTATCAAACAAGACCCAGAATATGGGACACTTAAGATGAACAACCTGGTTTCTTTAACAAATAAATGACAAAGTTAGAGAGGTAAAAGGATGGAGAGAGAAGAGAGGAAGAGGGGACATCTGTAGACTAAAGAGACGTAAGAGCTTTATCAACCAATAAAAATGAACAGACCTTATTTGGATTCTGATTTTAAACAACAAATGATGATGGAAGAAAGAATGTCATTTATGTGGCAATTGGAAATTTGAACACTGGGTAGCCATTGGGCAATATATTAAGAGATGTGTTAATATTTTTATATGCGATAATGTATTATGGTGGTTCTATTAAAAATAGTAATTATCTTTTGAAATTCCTGTGACATATTTTCAGATAAAGTGCTAAAAAACATAGTCTTCCTATAGAGACTTATTTGACATGTGTTTTTCAGGTACTTTTTTCACTTAAATTTATTTTTTAAATAATAAAAATATTTACTAAGCTTTTTAAAAATGTGGAACTAGCCTTCAGATCATGTAGCTATAATTGAAACAAGTCAACATTTCTGCCTTAAGCCTTTCCTCAACTAGACTATCAGCTCCCCAAGGACAAGGACTGTGGCTCATTAACTCTCTATCCTGAGTGCCTAGAATATTGCTGGTTATAGTTGGTGCTGAAGAAATATTTATTTGAACTGCTATTGAACTCAACTATATATTAATCATATTAGCACAGACAATAAAGATTCTTCCATATGAGTGAAGCACACACTGGTTTTTCCCATTCATTTGGTCACAGGACAAGAGGCTTTACAAAAGTATTGAGGATCATCATCCACTGGACTCTGAGTACTCTTTCTATAAACAGGATTTCTGTGGAATACGTTCCTTTTGCAATAGTCACAACACAGCAAGCTTCAACCCCCACTACTCACTTATCCACAGAGACCAGTTTCCTTATTTAGATTGAATAAGGTATAGCTTGATCAGATATGTGATTTTTAAGACAATAAAGAAACAATACATTCCATTTCTCCAAACTTTTCTGTCTCATTTTGGTAACATTGAAGAAAGAAGATACCTGAAACTATCATCCTAAGATTCTCTGAGCTCCAGGGAAGATGTAGCCCTTTTCCAGATTTAAGAACACATTCCTACATTGCTTGACTGGGCTACAAAGTTTGAACATCATAGAAGTAGGAATGCCCTCATTTGTTACATGCTTGGGAAATAAATTGTGACATTTTCCATTCTAGATGGTACAAACTTTGAAAACATTTGGTTGGTTTCTTTTTCAAAAGTCAATTATTTCTTTGTTTTTTTAACTTGAGGAGTACTCAGGTAGAAAATGAAGCCAAACATAAATTTTACTATAAGAAAATTTATTTCAATTGTGTGGCTGGATTAGACTTAATTTCATGTTGTTTATTATTCAGGACAAGAAAAGGAAACTGGAAAGAAGATTCACTTAATACTTTCTATATGCTTGTTATTATCATTTAATCCTCAGAGCAGCCAGGAGTGGTGGACATTTTATACATTTTACAGTGGAGGAAGTGATAGCATCAGGAGGGTGTATCAGTGAGGTTAATAGACTTTTAAACTTACCTCAAGAGTTATGGAGTAGATTCAGGCTTATTTGTCTGATTCCAGTACCTATATATGCTCCATTCAATTATAGTAAACAACATCTCTTGGAATAGGGAGGTAGGTGACTATTCTCATTGTGGCAGCCAAAAGGATCCAATAACTATCTTTCATGTCATATTAGATATCTATGAATGATACAGAACCTAGGAAAACATGGATTGTGTTTCAGGGGAAATCTCTCCAGAGAGAAGTTGAAGGTGATTCTATATTCAGGTAATTTATAGCCACGGTGGACCAGGATATCATCTTTTCTGAAGTATTTTTAAAAATCACAAATACAAACAAAATTAGGAAAATGTATATAAGGCCCTTTATGAATATAAGAAAGTGGGCATACTGATCTCTCAAGGTCAACTGTGTCATAAATGAGTTGAAAGTATGATCTTACAGAGAAGCCTATATTTAAAAGCTATATTTTATAATAAATACCTAACCTATTCACGAGATAGCCAACCTTATCATTTGAACACAGTTCTCTAGCCAAACATTGCATCATTTATTAATACTACTAACTTTTACTTTGCCTTGCTTGCAGAGAATTTGGAATGCATTTATTAAATTCTGCAGTACTCTCTCCATGGCAGATAAAACGGTTTGTGGTGTTATTTTCCTGAGGCAATGTTGATTGTTATAAAGATGTCTCTATATTAAATTCCTTTTATATAAATTAGCTCTACAGTATATCTAAAGATTTTATCTACACTTATTTTTGTTCTTTGTCCATTTCTCTATGGCACCATTAGGAAATGCAATATGATTACAGTATGTTCCCAATTTTGGTGTTTACACAAAGAAATACCCTAGTTTCCTTTTAACGTGCACTTAACAGTAATATTGTTATTTGCTGAATGTCTCAGCTTGAGCAAAAAAATATAGTTCATAGTGCCATAAAAGCAATATTCTTAACCTGAATCAGAGGTCCCTGGGTTGGTGTGTTACTGTAATCATTTCTGGATACAACTTTAAAAGCTATGTTTTTTTCTCAAGCATTATTCTTTTTGGTATATGTTAAAAATCTGAGCTTCCTGAAGAGAACAATCTCATATCATGGTTCAAATAAGATAATGCATGCCGTGAAAAGTTTCATAATAAATAATTTGTAATTTCAAGTGGCTGTTCCACCTTTAGAAAAGCTTCTATACCTCAATCTGTGGATTGAGCCTTGGCTCAGGCAGAATTGTAGGAAATGCCATACCAAGTTGTCAAAGGAAACAAGGTCTAAAAACTGGAGAAAGTCAGTCAGTCCTAAAGATGACTTACTTAAATGTTAAGAAGTAATGGTTAATTAAAAAGGATTAATTGCTTAATAGTATGGACTTGTTTGAACTCAATTAAAAAATGTGACTTTTCTATATAAATTGGTATTTTCTTTTAAAAGCAAAAACCTTTCTTCACAAAGCTGATATATACTAGTATCACACCATAATCACTCTCAAGGTCAGTGCCACAATGTCTACATTTGAGGGACACTAACTTCTATAGAGATTTTTCTGTAGTAATTGTGACAATTTGACTCACTGGGGAGATTTGGCTGTTATACCCATATCCGTGTTTTGGTGCTGTAGAGAAGTTTGGTATTAAAAGCATCCTAGAATTCCTTGTGCTACTACATTTAACTTATACAGCAAAACACAGGTTTTGTATTTTGAACAGCTTGCACCAAAATTCCTCTTGAGAAGAGGACTGTCTTTGGCTGTGAACATTCCTTGGCTAGGTTTTGAAATTGTGAGCACAATAGTACTGAAAGCATGATCTAAAGAAAGACAGCAGTAAAAGACGTAATTGAACATTCTGCATAAGAGGTTAACAGAAATATTGGTAGAGCAACAAGAGAGCAGAGCAGAGAGATGGAAAGTAAGGTGGTGAGAGTGGGAGGGAGGAAATAAACTGCATGACAGATAATTAGAGCTTATAGAGAAATGCAGCTAAGGGAGAAGCCCTATTCAGGGTGGATGCAGATACTTTTGGGGCAGGAATGTCTTCTTTTCTGGGTGGCAATTTAATCTTTCTCCACTGACCAAAAGTTTTAGTAAAATTTGCTACACAGGACAATTTTTGAATCAGTAGTATGTTAAGGGGATGCCATCAAGGCAATTGCCAGGAGGCTGATTCAGAGATGAGAGGAGTGATTCACACACAAAAAGAAATTCATTTATTCCTGCAGCAAATATTTATTTATTTGTCAAGCACTTTTCTAAGTTCTGGAGACATAGTAGTGAATAAAATCAATGAAAATCTCTGCCCTTCAAAGGAGCTTATATTCTAGTGGAAAGACAAAAAATGAACATGTTGATCAATCAAAGTAAGTTATCTTATTAACTTAATCAGTAAGTTATCTGGTAATGCTATGAATAGAAATAAAATAGTATGGATAATTGGAGATGGAAAAGAGAGGGGGATACATTTTTAAATTGTGTAGTCAGATGAGGCATCTCAGAGAAAGTGAAGCTTGAGAGAAGATTTTAAGGAGGTTGAGAGTGAGCCACCCTGCTTCAGTTGAGGAGAACAACTGCAGTCCTTTAGACAGGATGTGTTTCCGGGCAGCAAAAAACCAGCGTGGTTGCAGTGGAAGGAGTGAGATGAAGTAGAGCAATAAGGGGACGAGATTGTACACTAGGGTTTCTAGGCTCTTGGAAGAACTTGGGCTTTTACTCTGAATGAAATGGGATGCTAGCAAAGGATTTTGAGTAGAAAACTACCTTTTTTAGTTGTCCCACTGTCCTTGCATATTCTGCTCTTTTTTTTTTTTTTTGTCTTTGCTTTTTGGTTTTTGAGGATTCTATTGATACAGCTTCTAGCTCAGAGATTCTTTCCTCAGCCATATCCAGTGTACTAATGAACCCACCAAAGTATCCTTCATTTTTTTTATTGGAGTATAATTGCTTTATAATATTGTGTTAGCTTCTGCTGTACATCAAAGTGAATCAGCTATATGTATACATATACCTGCTCCTTATTGGACCTCCCTCCCACCCCGCCCCCATCCCACCCATCCAGGTCAACACAGAGCACCGAGCTGATCTCCCTGCGCTACATAGCAGGTTGCTACTAGCTATCTATTTTACACATAGTAGTGTATATTTGTCAATCCTAATCTCCCAGTTCATCCCACCTTCCCCTTCCCCCACTGTGTCCACACGTCTGTTCTCTACATTTGCACCGCTATTCCTACCCTACAAATAGGTTCATTTGTACCATTTTTCTAGATTCCGCATATATGCGTTAATATACGATATTTGTTTTTCTCCATTTCTGTTACAGTGTCTTTTTTTTAATCTCTAGCATTTCGTTTTGATTCTTTCTTAAGATTTCCATCTCTGCTTATATGGCCCTTCTGTTCCTGCATGCAGTCTACTTTATCCATTAAAGCCCTTACTATATTAATAACAGTTGTTTTAAATTCCCTGCCTGATAATTCCATGTCTGGTTATGATGTTTGCTCCATGTCTGGTTATGATGTTTCCTCTGTCTGTTCAAATTGTGTTTTTTGCCTTTTGATATGCCTGGTAATTTTTTCTTGGTAGTCAGACATGATGTACTGGCCCAAATGAATTGCTGTAATAGGCCTTCAGTAATGTTGTGGTGAGGGGTAGGGGGAGGGGAAGACTTCTATATTCCTATGGTTAGGTCTCAGTCTTTTAGTGACCCTATGCCTTTGGAATGTGAACTTCACAATGTTTCTCGTTTTTTCTCCCCCTCTTAGGTGAGACAGAATGGCTAGAGTGGGCTGGAGTTGGGTATTTTCCTTCTCCTACATGAAAGTCTAGAATCAGCTGCAGCTGATTATTTCCCTTGCCCCATGTCAGTTAGATTCTGCTAATATGTCAACAGATTAGTATAGTTACAACTATAGTATGGCTAACTAGTTCACCTGAGGTTGGACCTTGTTAAGAACAGTGTTCTGGCATATTTTTAAATGGTTACTTTTCTTCTTTCCCTATTGGAAGCACAAGGGGATTTTTCTCTGATATTTCTGTGGCACCTGGTCAAGCTCCTGGCAGTAAATCTCACAATATTGTGGGGTTCGCCTCATGATTGGGTCCCTCTGGGATTTTAACTCTCAGGCTTGTCCACACTGAGCCTCCAGCAAATAGTCAATTACAGTTCAGGTTTTTCTACTCAGGAACTGGTTCGCACGGTGGTCTCTGCTGGCACGTCTGTGTTCCTGTAAGCTAGGACTGTCTGTATTTGCTCCCATATAAATTTTAGAATTTTTTGTATTTCTGTGAAAAGTGCTATTGACATTTTGAAAGAGATTACATTGCATCTGTAGATTGATTTGGGTAGAATGGACATTTTAACAGTGTTAATTTTTCCAATCTATAAACACGGGGTATCTTTTCATTTATTTGTGTCTTCAATTTCTTTCATCAGTTTTATTGTTTTTGTGTACAGATCTGTCATTTTTTTGGTTTATTCCTAGGTATTTTATTCTTTTTGCTTCTATAATAAATGGTTTTGTCTGCAACAATTATGATATTTGTCTTAAATATATTTTGAAGTGAGATCATATATGTATTCTGAATAGATGGGATAAAGGGTTTGAGAAAGAGAAGACTCAGCATCACCCTAAGATTTGTATTCTGAAAAAGTTGACAGTTTGAATTATCACTAGGTGAGATGTGGAAGAATGAGGCTAAAGCTGGAGGTTTGAGGGAGAAGTTTATGTATAGAGTCTTGGCTATGTTAATTTTAATATAACTATTAGGTATTCAAGTGGAGATGCAAGTAAACATTGGATAAAAGTCTGGAGTTCAGGGAGAGGAATGAGGTAGAGATATAAATTTGGGGGCATGGGTGTGCATATGCTATTTAAAGCTTTGAGACTGTATGAGATCTCAAGGGAGTGTAAATAGAGAAAGAGGAAATCCAGAGTAACTCAAGGTTAAGAGATCAATAATTTTGTAAAATCAGAAAGAATGAGAAATGGTCACAACAAGTTACAACCCTGGGAAAGAATAGCTTGACAAGAATATTGGAATTCAAGAAAAAGAGAATGGGAGATTTGAGCGAAATCTCATAGACATGGTGACCTTATTTGATTTCTTGGCCCTATAAGAATACTATGTGAATTTGTTGCTGGAGTTTCTTTCTACACTAATCATTTGAATTCAACACTGGTGGGATGAATGCAAGTGTTTTTTTTTGTTGTTGTTGTTTTGTTTTTTTGCATTAGTAATCCTGCCTAAAATGCAGGGTTCTATGAAATTGTCAGAGACAGCAGTGGTAAAATCCCCAAATGTCAATTTCCTAGATTTTTGGACATGTTTCTTGTTTCATCAGAATAGCCAATGACATAATTTACTCGGGAATCCAGAGAACATAACTTGCTCTTGGTATGGGTTAGGGATAGATAATTCCATCAATTTGTTGCTATATCAGTTTCAGAGTCAAATGGCAAGGAATTGGGGGAGGGGGGGCATACAGACATGTTGTTTCATATAATAAATGAGCCCTACTAGGTCACACAGTTCTACAGAGTGATGAGGTGCCCCTAATTATATTAAAGTTTGTTGTTATTATTTTAGCATTAACCCAAATTTTATAATTTATGATTCGTAGGAGGAAAAGGAATAACTGTGCTTTGTACAGCTGTGGGGATTTATCAATAATCCAACTATCATTCAACTCTGGCAATTATAGAATTAAAAAAAAAGTTTTGTTTTATTTATTTTAATTCATCTGCAGGACCTTATTACTCTTTAGTATGAAAAAGATAGAATAATATATTTTTGAAATAAGACAAGTTTCTGGACTAAATATACAATATGAAAGAAAAGAGAAAAGTTTTAGTGCATGGGTATCAATATTTTTCAGTTAGGCAGAGGAATACGTTAAAACTATCCTAGGGTGGTCATAACTGAATTGAATAAAATCAGCGCTTTTTCTTTTTAACATATTTATTGGAGTATAATTGCTTTACAATGATGTGTTAGTTTCTGCTTTATAACAAAGTGAATCAGTTATACATATACAAATATTCCCATATCTCTTCCCTCTTGCGTCTCCCTCCCTCCCACCCTCCCTATCCCACCCTTCTAGGTGGTCACAAAGCACCGAGCTGACCTCCCTGTGCTATGCAGCTGCTTCCCACTAGTTATCTATTTTACGTTTGGTAGTGTATATATGTCCATGCCACTCTCTCACTTTGTCACAGCTTATCATTCCCCCTCCCCATATCCTCAAGTCCATTCTCTAGTAGGTCTCTGTCTTTATTCCTGTCTTACCCCTAGGTTCTTCATGACATTTATTTTTTCTTAGATTCCATATATATGTGTTAGCATATGGTATTTGTCTTTCTCTTTCTGACTTACTTCACTCTGTATGACAGACTCTAGGTCCATCCACCTAACTAAAAATAACTCATTTTGTTTCTTTTTATGGCTGAGTAATATTCCATTGTATATATGTGCCACATCTTCTTTATCCATTCATCCGATGATGGACACTTAGGTTGCTTCCATATCCTGGCTATTGTAAATAGAGCTGCAATGAACATTTTGGTACATGACTCTTTTTGAATTATGGTTTTCTCAGGGTATATGCCCAGTAGTGGGATTGCTGGGTCATATGGTAGTTCTATTTGTAGTTTTTAAGGAACCTCCATACTGTTCTCCATAGTGGCTGTACCAATTCACATTCTCACCAGCAGTGCAAGAGTGTTCCCTTTTCTCCACACCCTCTCCAGCATTTATTGTTTCTAGATTTTTTGATGATGGCCATTCTGACTGATGTGAGATGATATCTAATTGTAGTTTTGATTTGCATTTCTGTAACGATTAATTATGTTGAGCATTCTTTCATGTGTTTCTTGGCAATCTGTATATCTTCTTGGGAGAAAAGTCCATTTAGTCTTCTACCCATTTTTGGGCAGATTCAGTTGTTTGTTTTTTTGTTATTGAGCTGCATGAGCTGCTTATAAATTTTGGAGATCAATCCTTTGTCAGTTGCTTCATTTGCAAATATTTTCTGCCATTCTGAGGGTTGTCTTTTGGTCTTGTTTATGGTTTCCTTTTCTGTGAAAAAGCTTTGAAGTTTAATTAGGTCCCATTTGTTTATTTTTGGTTTTATTTCCATTTCTCTAGGAGGTGGATCAAAAAGGATCTTGCTGTGATTTATGTCATAGAGTGTTCTGCCTATGTTTTCCTCTAAGAGTTTGATAGTTTCTGGACTTACATTTAGGTCTTTAAACCATTTTGAGTTTATTTTTGTGTATGGTTTTAGGGAGCGTTCTAATTTCATACCTTTACATGTACCACCCAGTTTTCCCAGCACCACTTATTGAAGAGGCTGTCCTTTCTCCACTGTACATTCCTGCCTCCTTTATCAAAGATAAGATGACCATATGTGTGTGGGTTTATCTCTGGGCTTTCTATCCTGTTCCATTGATCTATATTTCTGTTTTTGTGCCAGTACCATACTGTCTTGATTACTGTAGCTTTGTAATGTAGTCTGAAGTCAGGGAGCCTGATTCCTCCAGCTCCATTTTTCCTTCTCAAGATTGCTTTGGCTATTCGGGGTCTTTTGTGTTTCCATACAAACTGTGAAATTTTTTGTTCCAGTTCTGTGAAATATGCCAGTGGTTATTTGATAGTGATTGCATTGAATCTGTAGATTGCTTTAGGTAGTAGAGTCATTTTCACAATGTTGATTCTACCAATGTAGTAATATGGTATATCTCTCCATCTATTTGTGTCATCTTTAATTTCTTTCATCAGTGTCTTATAATATTCTGCATACAGACCTTTTGTCTCCTTAGGTAGGTTTATTCCTAGATATTTTATTCTTTTTGTTGCAATTGTAAATGGGAGTGTTTTCTTAATAGCACTTACAGATTTTTCATCATTAGTGTATAGGAATGCAAGAGATTTCTGTGCATTAATTTTGGATCCTGATACTTTACCACATTCATTGATTAGCTCTAGTAGTTTTCTGGTAGCATCTTTAGGATTCTCTATGTATGTCATCTGCAAACAGTGACAGCATTACTTCTTTTACGATTTGTATTCCTTTTCTTTCCTTTTCTTCTCTGATTGCTGTGGCTAAAACTTTGAAAACTATGTTGAATAAGAGTGGTGAGAGTGGGCAACCTTGTCTTCTTCCTGATCTTAGTGTAAATGGTTTCAGTTTTTCACTGTGGATGTAGGTGAAGCTCAGTGTTGGTGTTGAGATGGAGATCTCTGGGAGATTTTTGCCATTTAATATTACATGGAGCTGGGAGGTCTCTTGTGGACCAGTGTCCTGAAGTTGGCTTTCTCATCTCAGAGGCACAGCACTGATTCCTGGCTGCAGCACCAAGAACCTTTCATCCACATGGCTCAGAATAAAAGGGAGAAAAACTAGAATGAAAGAAAGAAAGAGGGTAAAATAAAATAAAATAAAGTAAGATAAAATAAAATAAAGTTATTAAAATCAAAAATAATTATTAAGAAAAAAAATTTTTTAAGTAAAAAACAAACGAACACAAAATATCAGACAGACAGAACCCTAGGACAAATGGTGAAAGCAAAGCTATACAGACAAAATCTCACACAGAAGCATACACATACACACTCACAAAAAGAGGAAAAGGGGAAAAAATAATATATCTTGCTCTCAACGTCCACATCCTCAATTTGGGATGTTTCGTTGGCTATTCAGGTATTCCACCGATGCAGGGTACCTCCAGTTGATTGTGGAGATTTAATCCGCTTCTCCTGGGGCTGCTGGGAGAAATTTCCCTTTCTCTTCTTTGTTCACATAGCTCCTGGCGTTCAGCTTTGTATTTGGCCCCGCCTCTGCATGTAGTTCACTGGAGGGCGTCTGTTCTTCGCTCAGACAGGACAGGGTTAAAGGAGTAGCTGACTTGGGGGCTCTGGCTCACTCAGGCCAGGGGGAGGGATGGGCATGAAGTGCGGGGCAAGCCTGCAGGAACAGAGACTGGCGTGACGTTGCACCAGCCTGAGGCACGCTGTGCGTTCTCCCAGGGAAGTTGTCCCTGGATCACGGGACTCTGGCAGTGGCAGACTGCACAGGCTCCCATGAGGGGAGCTGTGGATTGTGACCTGTGCTTGCACACAGACTTCTTGGTGGCGGCAGCAGTGGCCTTAGCGTTTCATGCCCAGCTCTGTGGTCCGCGCTGTTAGCCGCGGCTCGTGCCTGTCTCTGGAGCTCCTTTAAGGAGTTCTCCTAATCCCCCCTCCTCGCGCACCAGGAAACAAAGAGGGAAGAAAGTCTCTTGCCTCTTTGTCAGGTCCAGTCTTTTCTCCAGATTCCGTCCCGGCTAGCTGTGGCATACTAATCCCCTTCAGGCTGAGTCCACGCAGCCAACTCCAGTCCTCTCCCTGGGATCTGACCTCCGAAGCCTGAGTCTCAGCTCCCAGCCCCTGCCAGCCCTGGCGGGTGAGCAGACAAGCCTCTCGGGCTGGTGAGTGCCAGTCGGCACTGATCCTGTGTGCGGGAATCTCTCCACTTTGCCTTCCGCACCCCTGTTGCTGTGCTCTCCTCCACGGCTCTGTAGCTTCCCCATTCCGCCACCCACAGTCTCCGCCCATGAAGGGCATTTCTAGTGTGTGGAAACATTTCCTGCTTTACAACTCCCTCCCACTGGTGCATGTCCCATCCCTATTCTTTTGTCTCTGTTTATTCTTTTTTCTTTTGCCCTACGCAGGTACGTGGGGAGTTTCTTGCCTTTTGGGATGTGTGAGGTCTTCTGCAAGTGTTCAGTGTGTGTTCTGTAGGGGTTGTTCCACGTGTAGATGTATTTCTGATGTATCTGTGGGGAGGAAGGTGATCTCCCTTCCTCTTACTCTTACGTCTTACTCTTCTGCCATCTTCCCCCTCTCCTCCATCGTGTGCCAAAATCAGTGCTTTTTGTTCATCACACACTCTCAACTTAAATCACTTAAATATTCCCCTAATTGCCCAAAGGAAAACTATGGACAGGACCAATATTAGTTTCCAATATTATGAAGCTAAAAATAAACACTTTTTACTGTTTTAAATTTCCTTAGTGTGTTACATCTATTTGATTTAAAAATACACTATCTTGTGTAGATTTTAGCTTGAAATTGCTTTCTACTAACATGTCTTGACTTACATTCATACATACATATTTTCTCTGATTGCTTAAATTTGTTCAAGGAGCATGTCAGGCAGATTGGGAAGATGGAAATCTCATTGAAATATTCACTCAGCTTTATCATATCCAAATCTTCCCTTTGCAGATTACTGGAATGATTCCATCAGTTATGGATCAGAGGGATGAAGTTGGGCTCTGAAGAATTAAAATAACCTCCTAAAGATACTGAAATTGGGACAAATCAAGAGAGATGACTACAAGTCAGTGTTTTTAGGGAGAAATTAATGTCATTTACAGGGCAGTTTGAAGATTGTAAAAGGTTATGTCAATCTTTTAAAACTCTATTTCCAGGTGTCTGGCACCTACTATACGGTCAATAAGTATTTGCTGATAAATGAGTGGGTGAATGAATGGAAGATTAAATAAAATGACACTAAATCCAAGGAGCAGTAAATGAAACCTCTATGGAAGTTGGAGACAAGAGCCAAAACTAAACATAAAATCAAATCAGAATATGTATTGGGGACTGCCATGAAAACCACAGGGATAACCATGGTTTGTTTTACTGGTGCATATATATTATATCAGACATACTTAAAGGAAGAGGGCCAATATAATTTAATTATGTTACTTGTTTTCTATAGTTTTCCCTTGCGATGCTAAGTCATTTCAATTCAGAGATAATGTGAAATAAGTTTTTGGTATGCTTATGATACTATCAGATACATTAGCATTATAAGTACTGAAAAGAAAATACTAAAGTATAAATGCTGCTGTGAATTCAAAACTATACTCCTTTAAAGAATTAAAACTTGTGCATGTATTTTTAGTTTTTATTATGAAATAATTTCAGACTTAAAGAAAAGTTGCAAAATTAGTACAAAGAATTCTTGTATACACTTCACCCAGATTACCTATATATTTTACCATAATTTCTTTCTCTTTATCTCAGATATACTGCTCCCTTACCTCTAAGTACTCCAGTATATTTAACCTAACCGCAGTACAATTATCAAAATCAAGAAATTAACAAAGACATAATGCTGTTATTGCAGACCTTATTTAAATTTCACCAGTTGTTATTAGTGTCCTTAATATAAAAATATTTATTTTTTCTGGCCTAGAACCTAATCCAGATCATACTTGGCATTTATTTGTCATGTGTTTATAGTCTCCTTTAACTGAATAGCTCAATACTTATCTTTGTCTTTCATGACCTTTTTATTATTGAATATAATAATTATTGTTTGGTAGAATGTTCCTCAATTTGGGTTAGTTAATGTTTTCTCATGATTAAATTTAGGTTATACATTTTTGGAAGAACACCAAAGAACAGATACTTCTTGCTATTTCATATCAGGAGACACAGGATGTCCTCTTGTTCAATACTATGTGTAAAAGTGACTTGGATTGGTCCCTTACTTTGCATCCTTTAGTGTGGTCATGTTATGTATGTGAAATGCAGTTAGGTTCATTTGTTTCTGCTGTATTTCATTTTGGGTACAACACCCCATTCTTTTTCTTATTTTTAGAATATAACACATTTGAAAGCTATACAAAAGTCAGAACTACACAAGAATCTACAAGTCAAGGAAATTATGTGAAGACTCTGCCAATGAGTCATGGGCCAGGGCTCTATTCATCAGCTGACTTGATATGCACACATTTCTATTATAACTATAGGAGCATCAGCTTGAACCTATATCCAACAACACTGAAAAGATCTGGTTTCCCCCTTCTCCAGGGCTTGGCTACCTGACTTAAAAGTCATAGGTTCTTTGGGGGAAATTACTACTGCATGCTCTTGCCATGGTTTTGTAGAGTCTTTCCTTACTGGGATGCAGCCATGTATTCAACCAGTTTGCCCTGAGTCTGAGGACTGCTCAGGGCTGGAAATTGGGCAGGGGACTGTGGCTTTCTATTGGGCCACTGACCTCAGCTTTCTGCACAACTATTATTGATTTCTTTGTATTCTGTATATTAAAAAATGCCCTTGTTGTCTCTTTATCTATCATGTCCTAAGAACACCATGTTCTATTAACCATCTTCATACATCTCTGTAGGTTAGGCCTTCCAGCTGCCATAATGATCTTCACCATTATAATTATACCCACCTTGATTCTAATGGTTAAGTGTTGTCACCTGGCCTCTGTTTTCTTCGCATTTCGTCATACCCACTGTTATTAGAGGGTGCTGTTTGTGGTAGTATCTCCTGCTGTCAGTACTGCTTACATAGCCCAGCCACCCCAGGCCTCTAAATGATGTTGGCACCTCTCTCCTTAGAGCATTCCTTATCACCTTTGTAAATAGAATGGAATGTACTCTGAACCCTAATGAGAAATGTAGTTAGCTAATGCTTTTTGGTTTTGTTTTTTTGGTCTTATACACTAGACTTATTTTAAAAGGCCCACTTTCTGAGCCTTTTGATCTTTCCCTTTTTCTTCATGGTCTGCTATTGGTAGTTCTGGTATCTGTACTTCTACTTGTTCCAATCTTCCAAAAGCCATTCCAGCAGCATATTAGAATCTCCTGCTGGGGCTCTTGCCAGGGTGTTAAATCCTCTGTCACAATATAGGCCTACCTCAGAGACATTGCCAGTTTTGTTCCAGAACACCACAATAAAGCAAAAATTGCAACAAAGTGAGTCATATGAATTTTTTTGTTTCCCAGGCATATAAAAGTTATGTTTATACTATGTTGTAGTCTATTAAGTACAATAGCATTATGTCTAAAAAAAAACAATTTACATACTTTTGTTCAAAAATACTTTTGCTAAAAGATGCTAACAAACATTTGATAATGCAGGGTTGCCACAAACCTTCAATTTGTGAAAAATGCAATATCTGCAAAGTGCAATAAAATAAAGTACAGTAAAAAGAGCTGGGCTTCCCTGGTGGCGCAGTGGTTAAGAATCTGCCTGCTAATGCAGGGGACACGGGTTCGAGCCCTTGTCTGGGAGGACCGCCCCTTCCGCGGAGCAACTAGGCCCATGAACCACAACTACTGAGCCTGCATGTCTGGAGCCTGTGCTCCACAACAAGAGAGGCCACAATAGTGAGAGGCCTGTGCACAGCGATGATGAGTGGCCCCCGCTTGCCACAACTAGAGAAAGCCCTTGCACAGAAACGAAGACCAAACACAGCAAAAATAAATTAATTAATTAATAAACTCCTACACCCAACATCTTCTTTTAAAAAAAAAAAAAAGAGCTACACCTGTCCCATATTCCCAAACTCTTCCTTATCCTGTTACATGTTTTAATCTCCATGATCCAGCACTCTCAGAATCCATTACTAGATAGAATATCTTGGTTCTTCCCAGTATATTAGCCAGGTCTTGAAGCTCATGTGCTTATATTCACTCTTATCTCTTAGCAGACCCAAGTAATGCTGAGATTTGATAGCCTCCTGAGGAGGGCAAGCATTATGCTACAAGGCACCTGTCTAATCTAAGACTTCTGTATAATCATTCAGCAAGAGGCAAGGGCTTTATTTTCCAACAAAAGACAGTGGGAGGCAGAATCAAGATGGCAGAATAGGAAGACACTGAGCTTACTTCCTCCCACAAATACATTAAACTTACAACTACATATAGAGCAACTCTTGCTGGAAATGACCAAAAGACTCACAGAACTGCTTTTCTGCAACAGAGGATACATCATCCAGACAGGAAAATCAATAAAGATACAGAAAATACAGAAGACACAATAAGGAAACATTGGCCTTAAATGGCACATTATAGCATATGGTCCTAATAGATATCTGTAGAACATTCTGTTCAAAAACAGCAGAATACACATTATTTTCTAGTGCAAGCAAAACTTTCTCCAGGATAGAACACATCCAAGGTCACAAAACAGGTCTCAATAATTTTAAGAAGTTTGAAATTATATTAAGCTTCTTTTCCAACCATAATGGTATGAAATAGAAATCAATCACAGGAAGTAAAATGGAAAAAAACACAAACAAGTGGAGACTAAACAACATGCTACTAAAAGTCAACTGGTCAACAAAGAAATCAAAGAGGAAATCAAAAAATTCCTTGAAATGAATGAAAATAGAAATACAACTCTGCAAAATCTACAGGACATAGCAAAGGCTGTTTTAAGAGGGAAGTTTATAATGATACAGGCCTACCTCAAAAGCAAGAAAAATCTCAGATAAACAATATAACATTCCACCTAAAGGAACTAGAAAAAGAAGAACAAAGCTCAAAGCCAGCAGAAGGAAGGAAATAGTAAAGACAAGAGTGGAAATAAATAAAATAGAGACACCAATAAAAAGGACAACTTTGAAAAAATGGACAAATTCCTAGAAATGTGTAATCTCCAAAATCTGAACCAAAAGGAATAGAACAGACCAATTACTAGTAATGAAATTGAATCAGTAATTAAAAAACAAAACAAAAACAACTCCCAACAAACAAAATTTCAGACTTCACAGGGTAATTCTACCAAAACTTTTAAAGAAGATTTAATACTTATCTTTCTCAAACTACTCCGAAAAATTGAAGAGAAAGGGACACTTCCAAACTCATTCTATGAGGTCAGCATTACCCTGATGTCAAAACAAAAGATCCTACAAAAAAGAAACTTACAGGTCAATATTTCTGATGAACATAAATGCAAAACCCCTCAACAAAATATTAGCAAAGCTAATTCAATCACATATAAAAAGGATCATATATCATGATCAAATGGGATTTATTCCAGTGATGCAAGCATGTCAATGTCTGTAAATCAATGTGATAAACCACATTATGAAAACAAAGCATAAAAGTCACCTGATCATTTCAATAGATGCAGAAAAAGCATGTGACAAAATTTAAATCCATTCATGGTAAAAACTCTCAACAAATTTGGTATAGAGGGAACATACAACACAGTAAATGTCATTTATGATAAACCCACAGCTAACATTATACTCAGTGATAAAAAACGGAATGCTTTTCCTCTAAGATGAGGAGCAAAACATGGATGCCCACTCACCACTTCTATTTAACATAGCATTGGAAGTCCTAGCCACAGCAACCAGATGATAAAAAGAAATAAAATGCATCCAAATTGGAAGAGGAAAAATAAAACTGTCATTATTTGCAGATGACATAATAACATATATTGAAAACCCTAAAGACACTACCAAAAAACTGTTAGAACTAATAAATAAATCTGGTTAAGTTACAAGATATAAATCAGTTGCATTTCTATACACTAATAATGAACTACCTGAAAGAGAAATTAAAAAAAAAAATCTCATTTACAATCAAACCAAAAAGAATAAAATGTCTTGGAATACATTTAACCAAGGAGGTAGAAGACCTGTATTCTGAAAACTATAAAACATCAATGAAGGAAATTGAATATTATACAAATAGAGGAAAAAATATATTTTATGGTTATGGACTAGAAGAATCAATATTGTTAAAATGTCCATACTACCCAAAGCAATCTACAGATTCATTGCAATCCCTATCAAAATACAGCATTTTTCACAGAACTAGAACAAATAATCCTAAAATTTGCATGGAAACACAAAATACCCTGAATAGTCAAAGTAATCTTGAGGAATAAAGGAACAAAGCTGGAGGTATCACACTTCCTGACTTCAGACTATATTACAAAGCTACAGTATGGAACTGGCACACGTAACAGACATGTTCAATGCAATAGAAAAGAGAGTCCAGAAATAAACCCACACACGTATGGTCAATTAATGTATGACAAAGAAGAAAGAATATACAATGGGCAATAAGTGGTGTTGGGAAAATTGGACAGCTACATGCAAAAGAATGAAACCAGAATGTTTTCTCATACCATAAAAAAATGAACTCAAAATTGATTAAAGTCTTTAAATGTAAGACCTGAAACCATGAAACTCTTAGAAGAAGATATAGGCAGTGTGCTCTTTGGTAGTCTTAACAATACTTTTTTGAATCTGTCTCCTATGACAAGGGAAACAAGAGTAAAAATAAACAAATGGAACCTAATCAAACTAAAAAGCTTTCATACAACAAAGAAACCATCAACAAATGAAAAGGCAACCTGCTAAATGGGACAAGATACTTGCTAGTGATATATCTCATAAGGGCTTAATATCCAAAATATATAAAAACTCATACAACTCAACATAAAAAAAAATCCAAATAAAATGTAGACAGAGGACTTAAATAGGCATTTTTCCAAAGAAGACATATGATGGCCAACAGACACATGAAAAGGTGCTCAACATCACTAATCATCAGAGAACTGCAAATGAAAGCTACAATGAGATATCACCTCACGCCTATTAGAATGTCTATTACCAAAAAAGACAAGAAATAACAAGTGTTGGTGAGGATGTGGAGAAAAAGGAACCCTAGTACACTGTTGCTGGTTATGTGAATTGGTTCAGCCACTATGGAACAGAGTATGGAGTTTCCTCAAAAAAGTTATAAATAGAACTACCATATGATTCAGCAATTTCACTCCTGAGTATTTATCTGAAGAAAATTTGAAATGATATATGCACCCCAATGTTCATAGCAGCACTATTTACATTAGCCAATATATAAAAGCAATCTAAGTCCATCAACAGATGAATCTATAGAGAAGATGTGGTGTGTGTGTGTGTGTGTGTGTGTGTGTATGTACACATACATATATATATATATATAGAACATATATATGTAGTACATATGTGTAAATCTATTGCAATATTACTCTTCCATAAAAAGGAATGAAATTGTGCCATTGGTGACAACATGAATGGACCTGGAGGGTATTACACTTAGTGAAATAAGTCACATGGAGAAAGACAAATACCCTATGTTTTACACTTATATGTGGAATCTAAAATACAAACAAACAAAAACTGAACAAATATAACAAAACAGAAACAGACTCACAGATATAGAGAACAAACAAGTGGTTACCAGAGAGGAGAAGGGTTGAGGGAGGGGTGAAATAGGTGAAAGGGATTTAGAGGTACAAACTACCAGTTACAAAATAAATATTACAAGGATGTAATGTGCAGCACAGGAATGTAGTCAATAATATAACTTCATATGGTATATAATACATACAATTTTTGAATTACTGTATTTTACACCTGACACTTTAAGTAAATCAACTACACTTCAATTAAAATAAAAACATATGGGGCTTCCCTGGTGGCGCAGTGATTGAGAGTCCGCCTGCTGATGCAAGGGACATGGATTCGTGCCCCGGTCCAGGAAGATCCCACATGCCGCGGAGTGGCTGGGCCTGTGAGCCATGGCCACTGAGCCTGCACGTCCGGAGCCTGTTGCTCCGCAATGGGAGAGGCCACAACAGTGAGAGGCCCACATACCACAAAACAAAACAAAAAACAAAAAAATAAAAATAAAAACATATGGTACAACTGAAGAAAAGGGGGTAGGGGGTGAGGAGTGGTTCACTTCTGCAGACACAGCAGTATCAGAGTAATCAGGGGATTCAAATTTAAGTGTATCTACCCACCCTGTTTCAATACCCTAACCCTTCCCTATCCAGGACCTGACTTTAGCATAAGAGGCTTACTGAGGCTGAAAGTTCAGCCTTCTCTGAGGTTCTGTCACTCTTATAATGACATTCTGTGCCTAATCTTTAGCCTTGATTGTCCACCAACTACAAGAGATGGGGATCTCTATAATGAAGCCAAAGAGGCCCTTCTGAACTTCACAGTGTCCTTTATATTGGTGATTACTGGATTTGAGCTTATTATTTGCACTTTAAATGAATCAATAATACTTAACAGCACGTATCCAGTACCATCGTCCTTATATTATTTTCTCTATACTCCTCAGATGCAAGAGACATTCCCTGGATAGTACATTCCCTCCACCTCTTCCAGTCTCTTTTCACCAGAGATGAATCTTAAAAATTGCAGAACTACAGCATGCCACAGCCCATCAATACCTCACCTATCACCAGTGATGGGGTTCTCATTACAAGAGATCCAAACTCATCTTTAGAATCTACTCTTTAAGATTTGTCCTGGTACTAATGGCATTGGGTCAAATTCCTTAGCCACGCCTGAGACAGGTATTCTTAGGCAATCAATTTATTGAGAGAGTGGTCTCAAGAGAAATGTGAATGTGCAAAGAAGAAAAGAACAAGGAAGATAAAAGCTAAGCAACTGTGTGGCTTCAGCTGGAGAGAATCTTCAATCTGATCCTACAGGGAGCTCTGGAGTACTAATTACCCCACAGAGTTGATTCCACCTGAGGGAAGGAGGGGGCAAGTTTTTAATTCCACTTAAGTCAGTGATTGCCTTTTGGCTGCCCCTGGGGGCACAGGCATAATTTCCTTGTTAAGGTTACTCCCATTTTGTCAAGGCCAATTCTGCAGATAAGGGGCAGCTGTTAGCAACCAATATAACAACCGGGGGATGGAGACACTATTTCAGTAAAGAGGATCCAGGAGGCATGCCTACAGATTCCACTACTTAGACAAATACATCCAATACATGGTAAGTAGGAGAAAGGCAAATGGGGAACAAATGGCTTAATATTACTTTCACCATTCCATCTTCTGTCAGTGTCTCCCATTAGCTCAATGCAGCTGGACGCAGAGGGAGAGCATGCCTGTTGATATCTTCTGTAAAGGGCAGTGGACCATGGCACAGAGCATGGAGGCAGAGCAGAGAAAATCGATTTTGGAGGGAAAAATGAAAAATGTCTACTACTCAACATTTCAATCAATAACAAGTTGAATATATGTTTTATCCTAGTAATCACATATATGAAAATTAAAAACAAAATTTAAATATCTTTATTCAGCCTTCAAACTGTCAACAGTATTAGGATGTGTTTGAGAATACTTATACACTGTTGATGGGAGGGAAAATTAAAAGAAAAATTCCTGGATGAAAATTTGGCAATCCATTTCAAATGTTTTAAAATTACATATATCATTTAACTTAGAAATTATACAAACAAAAATTTATCATATGAAAATATTATGGAATTTCAGAAATATTTATAGAAATCAGTCTAAGAAAAATACAGAATTTGACAAAAATTTAACTTTAAGAGGAGTCATATTATTGTTTATAGTAGAAAAATACTCCACAGTCAATGTTTAAGAGAACAAAGCATGTTTTAAACAGTCAGTATAGAATTATCAAATTTCATTAATTTTTAAACATTTTTTAAATAAGATTTTTAAGAAGCTAATGTTAGGCTTACCTTTACAAATGGGGACAGTAAATTGAATTTCAGTGTGCAAACTTAAATTCAAATATTAGGAGGAAAAAAGATAAATAACCCTGATAGAAAATAAATCAAAACACAATTTTTGAGGCAACCTGTGCTAAAAATTTGAACTTTTGATCAATTCTCTCTCACAACATGAGACTTAAAAAGAAGCCCCAATCTATAGGAAGCTTCATATATAGGAGTATCCTCATCAAGAGCAAAAAGTACTTTCTAATTTCAGAAGCCTGCAAAATGCCTTTAGCTCTTTCAGGTTTTCAAGACATCACAAGAGCAGTGACATTTATATGTTACCCAGGGCTATTTTCCCAGCTTTGCTCGGAAAGCACTTACACTTCTGTTCTGTGTCCCCTGACCTCCTTGACTCTGCTATTTGTCTAGTGGAGCCTGCTTGACAACAATCATATGATCTTTAATTAGAACTGTTTTTTACCAGTGATATCCAAACAATTTGACATGAAAACTTAAGACCAACCTGGTCTCCATTTATCCAATTCCACATATATTTAATAAATATCAGCTATGTTCAAGTCACTGTCAAAATATTATGAAAATTTGGAAATCACAAAAGAGATTATTGTGTGTTCTTTCAATGCAGTGTTGAGTCTGTCCTTTTCATTGACTTTCTATTGACTAGCATATTTTATAACTCTGGAGGGGCACAGATTAACCTGCACATTTATGCAGGGTAGAGATGTAAATAATTTTTTCCACTAGAAAAGACACCACAAAAGTTATAGTTTAGTAACATATTGTACATTAATCAGTTTTGTATCTCATCCAGCAATCTTATCCTAACATTCCTTTATTAAAATTTCTATAAGTAGCTCTTTAAATTCTCAACTGGACCAGTTTTAACATTGCTTCATTAGCAAGTTAAATGATATATTTGCCATGTTCATTTTACATTTTTATGAGAGATATGTTATTACTTTTAGAAAGTTATACATTAACAATGCTTTCCTAAGTTCTATGTCTCCAACCCCTTATTGAAACTGAGAACAAATTAGAAGTTCTGAGTGAAAATGAAGAACAGCCTATCATCATGTTGAAGATGATGATGGTGGTGGTGATGGTATTTGCATGTAAGAAGAAAAAAGAGAGAAACCAAAATGATAATTGATACAGGTTTAAAGAAAATATTACAGATTGTAAAAGTAGTGCATTTCTCTCATTACCATTTTTAATGGTTATTATTTTTATACTGCATATATGAACAGTTTTTTTCAGTTATTATTGAACTTTTACAAATTCTACCTTATGTTTATTCTTACAAATTTCCCTGTTGCTGTTTTCCTTAAAATCTTTAAAAGGATGTGGGAAGAGTAATTACATCTGCATACGAATGCGCAAACTAATGCAATGATATAAGGTGTTTCTCCCACCCACACAAAGGAAAATGTTATAAAAGGATAATGTTCTCTTTAAGTCAACACAATTCATGGTGACAAGAAAAATTTTCACAATGAAATTTCTCGATGGGAAGTTATTAAATTACTAGCTAATTTTTAAAGCAACAAAGTTAAAACTCTAATCATTGAAATCAATTCTGTGTAATAAGTGCTTACATAGCTCTCTATGTAATGTGAGATAAAAAAATTATGCACCCAAAACTGATGATACCTGAATCTCCATCAGAGGTAACAGAGTGAATTTAATACAAAGGATTTTACTACGTCATCAACATGTCCTTTCCGTCAAGTGTATAATACTAAAGATTTTTCCATAGAGTGATTACATCTGTGTTTAAAATTTAGATTTCTGTTTCTGGTTAGTTAACTATCACAATTGATTTTAATTTAATGACCTGCCAATGCCTGGATACTACATTTGTTCTTCTCCTTGAGGAGTAGGGTACATCTGTATATATTGACTCTTTTTGTAATTTTAATAATTCTTTCAGCACAGTAATTTTAATAATTCTTTCAGCACAGTAATTTTAATAATTCTTTCAGCATACCTGCAAACATTTGCCTGAAGATATGCTCATTTAGACTATTTTAAAAATTCTTATTTGGCAAAGTTTTTTTTTTTTTTTTTTTTACAATTTATTCACCTCTTCCTTTTCAACAACTCTTTAAGTAACAGCTTTTACATTTAAAACATGTCAAATGTGATATGATCAACCAGGATATTTTGACATAAACATTTAATAATTTTCTTCTGTGTATCTAGTTTAGGCTTCAGAGGCTAACAATTCAGTTTTAGGACTAATCTCACAGATTATAATATTATGCTTTTAAGAGAATACTGCCCTATTTTGTGAGATCTTTTCCCCTTAGCTACCATTTCAGACATTTGGTGAAAGTAGATGTTGACTGACTGACAATTACAATTGTGAAAAGAAAAATGTCATTGATGAAGGCATGATGCCTTCTACAAAACAGAGGGTGAATAAGAGACATTTGGGAGACAACTGTTATCAGATGCTTTTCTGGAAGTTTTTCAGTTACAAGAAAAGCTGTCAAGGTAAAAAAGTGATTGTTTAGTTTTTCACATTTAAACTTTGCATTTCAGAACAATCCTGAGAAAATGCTATTTGCAAAACATCTGGAATTGGCTCATCCTGTCCTCTGGTCATGTTAAATAATTAACCTCGATAAGGTAGAAAAGAATGATAAGTTATTGGAATCCTGTGTCTTTTTTTAAAAAAAATTCTTTGGCAGTCACACTCCAAATTGTACTCTTTGAAGATATGCCATCACTCATGCTTTTATGGAAGCTGAAAATATTCCAATGATTTGTGATAATTCTAATATAATCTTATACTTAAAAATCAAAATTTCAAGGTTAAATATAAAGAGCCCACCTTATGCAATGTTTGGATACCAAGTAAAACATCTCAAATAGTACTTTTTTTTCAGGGAGTCATTCCTTTGAACCAAAATCTATTTCCTTATTAATTCTATTCTGCCTTTTCCATATCCATTCACAACTGTACCTGAGTTGTGAATCACCGTGCTTTCTAGGTTCATAGCACCTTTTAAAGTAAGTTACATCACATATATATTTACTAAGGAGGTTATATAGATGATTTCATCTTTTTAAATTATTTATTCATTTATTTATTGAAGTATAGTGGATGTACAAAATCATGTAAGTCTACAGTATAGTGATTCACAATTTAAAGGTTATACTCCATTTATACTCATAAAATATTGGCTATATTTTGAACCTTTAAATGTTTGCATACTTAATCACTAGGCAACCAACTCAAAGGCTAAACTGTCAGTCTTGGCATGATCTTGTGCCAAAAGATAAGTTAGGTCAATGGCATTCTTACTCTGGGATACTTCAACTGTGAATTATAAAATAGCTGGAATAAAATGGTAGTGGAATAAAAATGAAAATGCCCTACCTACAGAGCTAGGGTGAAACATAGTGGATGTCATAATGAGTTTAAATAAGGAAAAGGAAGATAATCTGAGTAAGCAGAACCTTGAGGATGGAGAACCACAGTACAGAATAGAGGACAACAGAGCTAGTTGATGGTGAAATAAGTATCAAGAAGACGCTGAAAGGGAACAAAAATAGGTAGAGGGAATAGTGATAGTAGCAGTAGTAAAGCATAGATTTAAGGGCAATGAAACCATGTTCCAGTTTCTGGACTTCTCTTCTTGGATGATTTCCTGTCTACCATATTGATTGTTATAATAACCACCATCCCTATTTTACTCTAGTTTGTTTGAGAAAGGCTCTGTTGTTTTTAATAACAAAGACCTAACTAAAACATCATGAATACTACTATAATGTTGGACACTAGTTTTCATGTCCCCATGGACGTTCTCTATCCCATACTAAATACTTCATGACACTTTAATCCTTAAAGACAGTTGGATATTCACTGAAATGGTCCCTCATGGGTACTGTTTGAGAATACCAATGTAAGCATCGTAACAAACTCATTAAAACATGGCACTTCATGTGACATACCACAGACCTTTCTGCTCCTTGATGACTAAATTATTACATGCAATTATAATACAAAATAAAAGACATTCTGAAAAATGCAAGAAAAATACAATTATTTTGAAAGTATGGTGTATGGAGTAAGGTGACCTGCTAACTAGACCAAGAAAATCCAATTGTAAAATTAATCAATTATCGAGTGTCTTTATTTTTAGCCAAGGTGGAGTAATGGAGACCCAATTTATGCACCCACCTCAAGCAATCAAAACATTGGACAAGATATGTAAAACAATGGTTTTCTGACATGGGACATTAGGCAACATAGGACAGTGATAACTGACGGAGGAGAAATGAATGATATGAGTAATATGACTGTTCCTGATTACAGGGAGGAGAAATGTGGGCAGAATATAAGGTCTCCTTGAGTTGAGGAGGCAGAGCTTTTGGAGTTCAGATAGTTCAAGGCAGTTCAAGGTCACAGAATACTGTTTTGAAGAGAAGACAGCTGCACAAAGAACTTCAGAGATCCACATAATGTCCCATTAGAGTCCTCACTGAATGTGGCTCTGTGCTGATGTATGATGGAACGGTCCAAGGCTCTGAGGAGAGAACCATCCACAAGAAGAGGGAACAACTCTCAGAGCTCACACATTACCAGTGTTCCCATCAGCCAGAGTTGAAATCTCATTAATCCAATTTCTCTGATATCACCAAAAGAGCTCAAAGCAAACTTTGAAATAATCGAATTGATTCCATGTGACTTAACCATGTCTCAAATAAAGCTAAGAATATTTATAGGACTATGAAATAATGAGCACACAAAAAGGTGAAAATCACAATGATTTTGTCATCCAGTCACAAATGTCCAGGCACAAAAATAAGCAGGAAAATATGACACATAATGAGAAAATTTAATCTGTAGAAAAAATGCAGAAAAGACACAGATGATAGAATTAGTAGATAAAGACATTTAAATAGTTATTATAATTTTAGATATCAAAAAGGTAAAAGAAAGATTGAACTTGTTAGAGACATAGAAGATTAAGAAAGCCTTACTAATACTTCTAGAAATGAAAACTACAATGGTCAAAGTAAAAAATGCCTTGGAAGGTATTAACTAATGCCTTAGAAGGTACTAATTTTAAACATATAGATGAAAGCTTAATGGACTTGAAGAAAAATCAGTAAAGACTATCCAAAATGAAAAACATAAATAAATTTTTAAAAACTAAAATATGAACACTCCACTTAACAAAAACATAATATACATTATTTTCAAGGGCATATGGAACGTTTACCAAAATAGACCATATTCAGAGCCATAAAATGAGTCTCATTCACTTTAAAAGGATTTAAAGCATACAAAGCATGCTCGATGATGAAAAAAAACAACAACCAACATATATTTAGAAAATGCTTAATTGTTTGGAAACTAAATAGCACATGTCTAAATAACCCATGAGTCAAAGAGAAATCAAAGGGTAAGTACAGAGTATTTTGAAATGATTGAAAGTGAAAACAAGACATCAAATTTTGTGAGATGAAGATAAAGTAATATCTACAAAGAAATTTACAGACTAACTGCCTCTATTAAAAAAAGGAAGATTTTAAGTGATCTGAACTTCATCTTAAGAAACCAGAAAATGTAGGAAAAACTGAATTCAAATTAAGCAGTAGAAAGTAAATTTGGACAGAAATCAATGCAGCCAAAAATGAGAAACAATAGAGAAAAACAAAATAATGAAATTTAAAAAAGGTATCTTTGAGAGGGTCAATAACATTTGTAAATCCTAGTCAGACAGACTGGGAAAAAATGAGAGAAAACACAAGTTACCAAATATTAGGAGTGAGAAGTGTGCTATCACTGTAGATTCTGTACATATTAGAAGAATTCTAGGGAAATAATATAAACAACTTTACGTCAATAAACTTGACAACTTAGATGAATGGGAAAATTCCTTGAAAGATGCAAATAACCTGGAGGACATTATACTAAGTGAAATAAGCCAGATAAAGACAAATATTGTATGGTATCACTTATATGTGGAAACTTTAAAAAAAAGGGGGGGGGAGAAAAAAAAGTAAAGTTGAATTCAGAAACAAAGTAGAATGGAGGTTGCCAGGGGCTGAGGCATGAGGGAAATGAGGAGATGGTCAAAGAGTATAAGATGAATAAATTCTGAAGATCTATTGTGCACCATGGCCACCATAGTTAATAATACTATACTGGAAATTTGTTAAGAGAGTAAATCTTAAGCATTCTGATCAAAAAGAAAAAAAAAAACTTTATGTTTCACGATGGATGTGTTAATCAATTTGATTGTAGGAATCATTTCACAGTGTATATGTGTATCAAATCAGTACCTTGTATGTTTAAAATACATTATAATTTTGTCAACTGCACCTTAATAAAAGCTGCCAGAATAATAATAGATAGCTTGAATATACATGTTTGAAATTGAATTTGTACTTAAAAACCTTCACAGCAGGAGTATTCCAGACCCAGAGGCATCACTAGTGAATTCTTGATTGGTTTCATGTCAAAATTTCTCATATTATACGCACTAAATGTGTGCAGTATTTGTATGCCAATTATACTTCAATAAAGTTGTAAAAAGGAATCAACCATTTCTAAAAACAGAAAATTAAAGATTATACTCAGGTTCAGGTAATTATTTTTACTTTTGGTAATTATGAGAATAGCTTTTCCTTTGTAGGTTTATCAATATGCCTTTTCCCCTAGGTTATGCATTCTTACATTTTTGCAATGTATTTAAATCTTCAAAACCACCACATTTTCTGTAGTAGGCACTCAATAAATATTTGTTGAATGAATGGATGATTGAGTAAATGAATATTAAACTAGAGAAAAAAGTATCCATTATGTATCTTTATTTCAAATATTGCCCTTTTTTCTTCAGTATTCTCTCACTTCAGATTTTAGAATTTTACTCTGTAATATCTTTTCTTCTTTGTCAAGTCTGGGCATATCTCCATGGCTTACCCTTAAAATGTTCTATTCCACTTGTTTCAGGTTACCAGACGATCTTGCACAGGTTTATGTCTCAGCTGCTGTAGAAAAGCAAATGCCCCATTGCATTTTTCATGATAAATAAGTTATGACTCATTCTCATGTAAACCCTAGAGAATGAAAGGAATTTTAAAAACAATTTTTTCTTGCTTTCTGACTTACTTCTCTTGTGGCTTTGACATAGGGAGCATGACTTTTAGAAGTTTCAGTCTGCCTGAAAATGGTATGAGTAGTGTTTGAGAAAAATGTGGAATATGTTTAAGTGGCAATGGAATAGTAAGAAATATTCAGAGATAGTACTTTCATAGAAAGGCTGTAGTGGATATTTCATTTGAACAAGCAACTACATGTGCAGGATACTGTACATAATGAAAGATCTTTTCATTGTCCTTGAAGACTAGCGATCCATTGGGGTTCAATGAATGATAAAATGAGGTTGCATGGCGGAGTGGAATCAACCCAGGTTTTGAGGTTAGAAGACCTGGGTTTGAGTCACAGCTCAAGGATTCAAATATATATATATATTTTAGGATCGATGTGCTTTACAGTAAAAGTGATAGGAATCCCCATTGAACTGTGGCACTGTTGCAAGGGATGTCATCTTTCCTTTCCACGGAGGGGGAAGTGAAACACCAGTAGGGAACCAGCACAGGAGAATGGAAGTAAAATTGATCTCAGAAGCCTCAGTCTGTGAATAAGCCTTGGACATTTACAGTGTACCTACCCCCAGCCCGTTTCTGTAGGTCAGAGCAGAGGCAGTGAAGCAGCTTCATGCTCTTGATTGTTTGACTGTGTTATTTGAGGTGGGGTGGGGGGGTGAAAAGAGCAGAAGGGAGGAAGACTAACTCTAGCTAATAATTTTATTACATAAGGAAATGAGATTAATAAGTCATGCTGTTATGGCTGAATTTTGGATTCATTGTATATTTTAAGCTGAAACATATTCATTATAGATTCTAAACTTGAAATTATGCTTCACTGATTTCATCTCATCCACAAGGTTAAATAACCACAAATAGAACAAATATCTTTAACACACACCTTCTATGTTTACTTGCCTCCCTGAGAAAACATGAAGCTCTCTGAGGCCAGTAAACCTGTCTATCCTGCTGACATTTTAACATCAATTCTTGTCAGGGTACCTCAGAGTAGAAACTCAGTAACTGTGTTGCATTAACAAATAAATGGTTAAAATGAAGAATGAATGGAGTAATATAATGTTAAAAGAACTTCACAAATTTCATTGTTCCACACCAACATTATTAAAGGTACTAAATGGTTGGGGAATAAAACCAAAACACTTTACAAATGAGATATTTCAGCTGTTCTCGAAGATGCAGATGGAATTTGGATAGGAATAAAAGGAGAGGAAAGATGACAAATTCTGTCCACTAGAACAGAAAAGGCACAGTGAGGGGGTGTGAAAGCTGTAATGAGAGAGTCCTGAGGGTCCTAATATATCAAAATATTTGTTCTCAGAAACATCAAATTTGGTCAAATATATCAAAATATTTGTTCCCAGAGACATCAAGGATCAACTAAGATAATTGATCCTTAGTCTCTTAATGTCTCTAACTTGGATTCATTGTTGAAATTGAGAGAGAAAATTTTGCTTTCAGATTACATTTTTTTTTTTCAGAATAAATGCTATGTATGGTCAGAAAGACAAATCATTTTAAAAGCCTTATAAAGAATCAAAACATTTTCCTGCACAAGCCCACTCCCCAAAACCGACTGTGAGTTTAATTTTGCATTTCTTCTTGTATCTACCCTATTTTCTTATAAGTAATGTGCTACTATAACTTCTTGATTTGTCATTTTTAGATATTATCAATTTGGTATTATCCAGAATGTACAGTCTATTTGCGAAAATGTGTATAAACATTTAGCTCCTTTACCCACCTCTAACCTGAATTTCCCTTTTCTGTTTTTCCAATGTAGTTGCTTTTCAATATTTTGTTGTATAAAAATCAGTTTCTATATTATTATGACTGTTATTTTTCTGCTAAGCTGAAATGTATGCTATAAACACATTTCCTTTCATTTCCTTAAAATTCCTGCAACACAGTGATAGACCCTCATTTTGAGTGGGTTTGGTTGTATATTTTAGGAAATAATCTGTAAATGTTTCTGAACTCAAACATACTTAGAGATTGATGAATTGAGATTCTTACTAGCTTCATTCTTTTCTGTGCTTTTAATTTTTCTTTTTTCTTTTATCTTTTTATTGAAGTATAGTTGACTTACAATATTATTTTAGTTTCAGGTATACAACATAATGATTCAGTATTTTTGCAGATTGTATTCCATTAAAAGTTATTACAAGATAATGGCTGTATTTCCCTGTGCTATATAATATATCGCTGTTGCTTATCTATTTTATACATAGGAATTTGTGTCTCTTAATCCCATACCCCTAATTCACCCCTCCCCCCCTTTCCTCTCCCATTTGGTAACCACTAATTTGTTTTCTATATCTGTGAGTCTGTTTCTGCTTTACATATACATTCATTTTATTAATTTTTAGATTCCAAATATAAGTGATATCACACAGTATTTTGATTTTTCTTAATATGATGCTAAGTAAGGAAATATACAATGTAACCTTCTAAAAGTCAGTAATTGTTGATGCTCATGAATTGGCCTCTCTTGTGCAGCTTTCTGATAAGTATCATTGCAGCTATGATTAGCATAGCTAGAAATGTTACAAACAGCTGTGCAACTATTACAACCACCGATTAAAGTGTAGCTCCAGATGTTCCATACTCAGAACTACAGCTGTACATGGTGGCTGGTGCATGGAGTTGGTTACATCAAAGCTGTCAGTTTTAACATATGAGTGCTTATACTAGGCAACAATTAGCTCTCACATACTTACAATGTTGAGGTCCAAGATAATTGCGATCATAGCTCACATAGCCCAGAAAAGAGGCAAAGGGGATTTTTTAAATGGATCCACCCTTTACTGAGTCTTATAAGGATTTTCAGTAAGGATGGGGAAGCAGTTGGAAGCAGTCTTTCAAGTAACCTGATGTGTTTCCTGAATATTGCACCCTACTTTCTGGACAATTACTGTCATGATTTCAGAAAATAAGCAAACTACTCATCAGGAAAAATTTGTCAGTATCAGAAAAATTTGTCTGTAAGTGAATATTCACTTACAGAATTTGAGAGGATATATACAATATTCTCACATATACCCTCCTCTAAAATCAGGTGAGTATGAGTTTGTTGGCCAGAAATTTATATGGCCTAAGAAGAGAACAATGTTAGTTGGCAAACTTTTGCCCAATATTTACGCAAACATCAGTGGATACACATTCTTATACCAATAGGTCTCAGAGCCCAGCCTCAAATTCAGAAAATTAATAAAGAGATCCAGAGAAGAACATTTGTGCTTGTTGACATTGGAAGGGCACTGACAGTTCTCTGGATAATACTATACACTATGATTCCTATTGTGAACAGGGGTCTGAGTATATATGGCATTGATAAAAATCATTATTTTTCTGGATTCAGATTGCACAGTCACTGAGAATTAATATTTGCTGTTCAAGAGCTATTTTTATGTTTTATGTTTAATTAAATATTTACCCATTGGAAAAGCAGGAAGAATCCTCATTTTTCACTTCAAAGGTGGCAGAGCTTTGCTTGCTAACGTCCACCCTGGACTGTTCTGCTGAAGCCTCGGATCCCCCACCCTCTCCTACCACCTTCCATGGTATAAGTACTGGTCAATAATTTAGACTTGCTTTACACTGGGGTTCATTCATACTCTGAGGTGGGGCTGGGTGTTGGAGATATTGCAGGTGAGGAAGTAACTAAAGTAGAGCAGAGATTTATTCTGTGTTGGTTTGAAAAGGAGAAATGTGTTTCCCTTCCAGAGATAAGTAAAATAAGGCTAAGAATTGGGATTTGTTTATAAAAGGACTTACAAAAGTTAGTGTTTTTTTTTTTTTCTTATAACCCTGAGGAGGACATATTAAACGGTTTTAAATATGTCTTTTGTTACTACTTCATCGAGAAATCTGACATCCTGACATATCCTTTGTGCTGTGGGAAAAAATATATATATACGTATCTGAGCTATAAAAATGAGAGATGACTGCCCCCATATACCATAGTCTCTGTCCCACTGATGCCCATCTGGAGTAAACTATACCCTAAAAAGGGGGCAGATTTATAGCAGATCTAGGCAGTGACCAGCAATAACTTGAGAAATGACCCTCAGTGGAGCTGAGTCAATAGGGAGGTACAATTTGATGTGATGTTTTCTGTATCCAATGAAACCAGAAACAATTTCACTTCTCATTCTGCACTGTGGACCAACGCCAACCCTGGAACACAAATACAGCCCATGGTGAAGGCTGTGAGGTGTTAGAAAAGCTGGGTGTTTCCAGAAAGTAGAGTGCCAATTTCTGGAAAGGGGAAGCTTGAAATTTTCTATTTTTTCTATTATTTTAGTAGTTGCTTAACTTAAAATGTCTAAGTTTGATCAATTTCTCCTCCTCCCCAAGATGGAATTCTTTATCTCACAGATCTGTGCATGATGACTTGGGGGAAGAAGGAGGATCCTGGAATGGATTAATATAACTTTTGATGACTTATTTTTTGCTGTAATATGATATGATATAGAAAATGAAGTAATTTGTATGCTCCTAAGTTTCGAATAATCAGTCATAGAATAAGAAACCTGCACACTAATGCTAAGGACTTACCACTGCTCCTGCTTTCTCAATGGCTGCAATCATATTTGTTTCACAAGTCACTTTCAGGAAGAACTCACACAATTTCTGATCATTTTCTCCACCCTGAGTGTTCCAAAATCACTTTGTATTAGTTCTCTGTTGCCACTGTAAAAAAACATGACCACAGACTTAGCGGTTTAGAGAACACAAATTTATGATCTTACAATTTCTGTAGGTTAAATATCTGATTTAGGTCTCACTGAACTAAAATTAAGCTGTTGACAACTGTGTTCCTTTCTGAAGCCTCTAAGGGATAAATCTTTTTCTTTGCCCTTTACAGCTTCTACAAAGCCAACATTCCTTGGCTTGAGATCCCCTTCCTTATCTTCAAAGCCTGCAATGGCTAGTTGAGTCCTTTTTATATCATATAACTCCAACAATCGCTCCTGCCTTCCTTTATCACTGATGACTTTGTGATTACATTGAACACACCCAGGTAATCCAGGATAATCTCCCTATTTACAATTCAGCTGATTATCAACCTTAATTACATCTCCAAATTTCATTTTTTTTTTGCTGTGTAATCTAACATATCCACTGGTTTGGGGCATTAGGATATGGGTATCACTAAGTGTTCACTATTCTGTCTGCCACATACTATATCATCCCTACCTCTTTCCTAGGCCCCAGATGCACATATTCAACTGCTTAAAGGATAACTTAACCAAGATGTCTCACCAACTCCTTGAACTCAACTTATGTTCTTTCCCAAGAAGAACTTTTTTCATAGAGATTTTATTTGTTGATGATTTTTCTCTTACTCACTTGGACTTAAGGTTTCAGAATCATGGTAGAGCATTTTTTTTCTCCATTTTCCACCAAAATCAAGTGTGAAATCAATTTTGTCTACTTCTATAGTGTTTCTGAAATCTGAAACTTATTTCAAGTTCAATTGTCAGAACTAGAATTTGGATCCTCATTATATCTTAACCTACTTTAATAAACTCTTAACTGATTTCCCAGTCTTTACCCCTGCTCTCCATGTTCCAGTTTATCCTATACCTGCTTCTAGATTGGGCCACTCTGTCATACTCCTTCTTAGAAGTCTTTAGCTACATCCCTTCCATATGATAGTCACATCTTTCCACAATACGGTCACAACCTATACTCTACAACATGTGCACTCTCAATTAATCCTCAAAACAACAGTGTAAGTTGGGACTCTGCAAAACTATTTGAAGACCAGACAGATTAAGTATCTTGATCAAGGTCATCCAGTACATCAGTAGCAGAAATGAGACTTGGATCTCTTGATCCCAAGTTCATTGCTGTTTTCATGACTACCTTTGTAACTTTATTTCCTGCTACTCTCCTAACATGCAGACCATGATGGACTTTCATTTTTCCCCAACCTTTTCCAAGTTCTCAGTGTTTTGCTGTTGCTTAAGATATCTATTCTTTCTAGATTCCTTTATCTTCAAACCATCCCTGCCTACTAAAATTAAATCCATCCTTAAGGCCCATTTTATAAATTGTGACCTCCATGAAGCCTTTGCCATTGTTCCTTACTTCGATCTTTCTTGCCATATTATTTTGCCAAAACTTATTGAGACTTGTATTAAAGTTATTTGGCCCCTTGACTTAAACCACAATCTTCTTCACGGCATGTAGTCTAAAGGTTAGTACATGTGTTACCAAGTCCAAACTTGTACTGCTTGCCTCATGCAAGCCAATAAATCAAGAGATGCAGTGTTGGGGTAAAGAATAGCTACTTTATTCAGAAAGCCAGCAGAAAGAGAAGTTGGTGAACTAGTGTTCAAAAGAACCATCTTACTGGAGTTAGAATTCAAGCTTCTTTTGTATCAAAAGGGGAGAGGGTGTGGCTGGTTGTTGCAGACTTCTTGGCTGCCAAGACCCCAGAGGGGATGTGATAATCCTTTGTTCTTGCAGCTGTCCACTTAGGTCTGGCCACTATGTTCCTGTAAAGTTTTACCAAGACAAGTGTTATTTTCTGTTCTGCAACCTTTTATCTTTATGTGAATGAAAAGTGTTATGGTTTTAAAAGTCAAGCCTTGGAGGCAGAGGCTTAAGAAAAGGCTATTAAGAATACTTTAGGGGCTTCCCTGGTGGCGCAGTGGTTGAGAGTCCGCCTGCCAATGCAGGGGACACGGGTTCGTGCCCCGGTCCGGGAAGATCCCACATGCCGCGGAGCGGCTGGGCCCGTGAGCCATGGCCGCTGAGCCTGCGCGTCCCGAGCCTGTGCTCCGCAATGGGAGAGGCCACAACAGTGAGAGGCCTGCGTACCGCAAAAAAAAAAAAAAAAAAAGAATACTTTAGGGTTAGAGCTACTCAGGTTTGTTCTGCTCTATTAAACATGGACTTTGGAGCCAGACTTTTTGGATTTAAATCCTGACTTTGCTCTTGTTGATTGTGCGACCTTCATAAAATTAATCAATATTTCTGTGCCTCATCGGTAAAATGGGATTTGTTAATAGACTGTTACAAGGATCAAGTGAATTGATATTCCTAAGGCACTTGGCACTATCTGTCTCAAAGTAAGTACTCAATAATTGTAGCATATGATTGTGGTTATTACCGTCTTAGTTTTTTCATTACACCCTTCCCCAGCACACAGAACTCTTTCTTCCATATGGCAACTAAAAGGTAGAAATACATGTCTGTGTTCTCATTACATATAAAGCATGAATGTGACTTTTAAAATATATTTCAATATAATTTGAAAGTAGGTGGGGATGTTTGTCCAAGTGGAAAATATATAAATTAAAATTGTATAATTAGATCCTTTATATTGATTTCTTTACACCTATGCTACTATTGTATTCCAATATTCTTGACTCAATCTTTGTCTGCTTTTCAGGTCAATTCCCTTTCTACTGTTACACGACTATTGTTGATGGAGATACAAGAGTACCTATCATTTTTGCATATGATACTGAGGTAGGAAGAGTTACCAATATGATAGAAAAATCAATCTAGGTTTAAACTTATTATCAAATAAGAATGCGGGTCAGAATCAAATAAGATTTTTTATGAAGTAATTCAAAACCTTACCATTTTTATTCCAAGATATTTTATTCAATTTTTATTCCAAATTATATACACACAGGATGGGAGGCCTTGGCTCAGCAGAAGTTCATGTAAAAATGATTAAATTAGAATGACTACTAAGGTAGGAACTTTTGGTTAACAACGCCAACACCCATTCCCAATCAGTTCTCCTTGGCCATGCTTTGTTAACGACCCTTTATGCTATTGGTAGACATTTGACAGATTTCTGGCTTGTAAAATGTGAGTTGATATCTGTTAGGGCAGGAGGTTTCTCAGAAAGCTTTTCTTTTATTAAATAAATAGGACAGCTGTTGATTGTGGCATCTATTTCTCTTTCATGCCTCAATGTTTATGATGCCTAGAATTGTGGCACTAATATTGTGAGCATGAGAAAAAAACCTAAGAGAATCAGAGATGTGAGGCTGATATTTTAGAGATAGTGAGTCAATGCTAGGAGATGTCTAGTTTCAGAGTGCTTGATATATAAGAGAGGAAAAATCTCTCTTTTTAAAGTCACACTTATTTGGATTCTTCAGTTACTTGCTGCTGAAAATATCCCTAATCAACATTACTTTTAAACTCAGAACTAACAGTTATCAGCTGCTGAAAATCAAACACAACCTTAGGTTGTGCTGCTGGAAGTAGAATGTACAGACCTTTGAAATTAACACTATAATAATCACAACTTCCTACCATCTGCAACATTTAAAAAATGGAATATCAGTTTCCACATCAAAAGAGGTAAGAGTAGGAAGTCAAGGACCTGTGTTTGAATTTAGAATTGAAGTTAGAATATTTCCTTCTCTTGCTTAATTTTCAGAATGAGGTTTTCATCAAACAACTTTTTTAAACAACCAGATGTTATGTGGTTATATTCTGTCACACACACAAAAAAGAGAGCCAATTTATATTTTTAAATTCTTCTAAGACCTTTGCATGTCCAAGGGAACATGTTTATACTAAAACATGTTCTAAAAGTGTCATGTTTGAAATCATATAGGATGGACTTAAAATTGATGTCAGCATTTTCAAACTATGTGACTTAGTGTAAGTTATCTATTTTCTATGAAACTCAGTTTTCTCATCTATGAAATGGGAATACTAATAGTAGTAAACTCACACCATGGATGTGGAGATTAACTGAAATATGACAGTAGAATACTTAGCTCAGTAAAATCTTATTAGGTGTTGGTTAATAAGATTATTAACTCTCTCATGTTTTAGATAAAATTTTCATACCTCTTCCTCTCTCCTTAACCCCCTACACATCTTCTGTACTATCAGCTAAAGACCTTGCTTCTTACTTCACTGAGAACATAGAACTGATTTGAAGAAAATTTTATAAACTCCTATCAGCACATCTATCCACCCTCCAGAATCTGTTTTTACATACTCTGTCTTCTTGAATGTTAACATAAATGAACTATCCATGCTCTTGTTTAAAGCTACCCCACCTTTTATATTTGATGTCATTGCTTTTTGCATCTTCCAGAGCATTGTACAAGAAATGTTCCCTTCTCTCCTATTTTCTCAAATTTTCATTTTCTATGGGGTCATTTCCAAAAATATATACACATTATATTTTTCTACATCTTAAAACAAACTTTTTGTGATGCCTCTTCCAGTGCCAGATACCATTCTGATTCCTTACTTCTCTTGGCAGCTATGGTCCTTGTCTTTAAATCCTCTTCTCCCTTCTCTCAGAAAGCATTCCGATCAGGTATTTATCCCTCTCCACAAAAACCAATCTGGTGATGGTCACCAATGACTTTCATATTGCCACATCTAATGATCGATTATCAGTCATCATTCTACTTGATGTATCAGCAAGATTTGAACCAAATGCCCACCACATTCTCCTTGAGATATTTTCTTCATTTAGCTTGCAGGCCATCATGCTTTCCTAGATTTTTACTCCCCACTATCTCTCTTCTTATTTTTCTAGTTAGGAATCATCTACCTAGAAGGAATCTTGAAGTAAGAATCACCATAGACTTAGTAGTTTATTATTTAATTCCATATTTTTGCCAATGAAAAACATATAAGATCTTATGTTTAAATCAAAACTTGACACTTAGCAGATGTGTAATTTCTCAGGAAGTCACTTCAATATATTTTGTAAAATTGGAATAATGAGGACAGATTTGAGAGGCAAATGAGGTAATATATGTGAAAATATCCTATATATCATAGACAGTCTATTGTTTGTATTTTTTTTTTTTTACATGTCATCACAGTACAAGGCAATGCTCATGAGTCCTAGTTTGGTAAGTTCTACTAGAGTTTAGAGGAAGGAGCTCAGGGAAATAGTATTTGGGCTAAGACTTGGAGGATAGGTAGAGTTTTGATTGTGAAGAATAAAGGGGAGAATTTCCCACATAAAGAGAACAAATGGCAGAGTGGAAAAATAATAGATTTTGTATTCAGATATACATGTCTTGAGTCTAGACTCTGCCACTTATTGGCTATGTGACGTCAGACAGAGTTTTTAATCTTGCAGTCCCTCAGTTTTCTCATCTGTGGAATAGTTAGAGTAGGGAATTTGCAGTACTGTAGTGAGATGCTCTTTATTAACATCTGAAATAGTATTGACCCTTAGAGGAATGTTGGAAGAGTCAGTAAGATGTAAAGGATAAGGGTCCTGGCTTTGAGTTAGACTTGGAATCACATACTAGTTGTATCTCTATAGGCTTTTGATAAATTATTCAATCTATATCTGTTTCCACATGGATAATTATCTCATTTCACTAAGGGTTAAATTAACAATATTATGTGTGAAATACCAAGTATGGTGATAGGCACACAAAAATAACTACAACTTCAAAATATTATTTAATTATTACCCTCAAGGTATATAAGTGAGAAACAAGCAAACAAACAAGATGGCATTAATGTTCTTTAGGGTATAGACAATGGACTTGACACTTTTGGTAATAGAGTCCATGAAATGTTTGGGGTAGGGGATGGAAGTGATGACTTTTCCTGCTAATAAGTGGAATCTGTGAAGAAAAAAAGAGAACTTCATTCCATCTGGGATACATAAATCTGGAAACAACACATAATGGTTCAGCTCTGAAACATTTGACACAAAAGCCATTCATTCAGATTGGAAATGTCTGATTATTTCACCCAGAACTCACTGTTACAACTATGTCATTGCAATTTAGTTATCTTTGGAGAGGAAATCTCACCAGATGATATGATTAGGCCCAATTAGTACAAGTGTCAAACATTTGGAACATATTAAAAATGACATTTCCACTTATTTTATAGCATAAATGTTTGTCTTCTGGCATTTCTCAAATGTGAGCATTCAAAGGAAGTATTTGAAACAGCATTTTAGGATGGAAGGTTAATGATAAAGAGCAAACTAAACACAGGTTACATGATGTAAGAAAACCTTGTTTAACAATTACTTTTTGATGTCTCAAACAGTGACTTGTACCTTACAGCAAAGTCATTTCCAAATACCAATCTTTCTACCTGAAAGGCAGAAAGCAAGGAATTAAAGTCTGCAATATCTAAACCAATCTTTAAAGGAATGTAATTACCACTCTTATTATGAAAGAACTAGAAATTGGAGTTGACAGTGCTTGACAGGATGTGATGGAGAGAAGAGACCAAGGTAACGTATGGGATTTTAACTCAGGTACAAAATATATGACCATATTATACAAATCCAGGGGGGCACCTTTTAAGTGGGATATTATATAAATTGCCCTCCCTTGCTTACTGCAAAATGAATGGTGACCCCTGGAGTTCTTCACTGGCCATGCTACATAATGTTGAACTAAGGAATATATGACCAGCTCAGGGAAGCAGAAGATGAGTTAAATTTTATATGTGCCAAATATAAGATTTCTGTGGAGATTTTAGGAGTGAATTGATCTGGTACTCAGGAGACAGGTTTCAGCTGAAGACCAAGATTCATAAATAATCATCAAGTGTATTAAAAGAATAAGGGTAATGAGATCAGGAAGACTTAGAAGAGAATTCTGGAGAACCTGACATTTAAGACTTTTAAAAACACTTAAAATAAAATTTTACAAAGGAATCATGCAAAATATAGTAAGAAGAAATACCTAAAGGATAGAAGAAAACCCAGAATGTGACTTCACAGAAATAAAAAGAATAGAATGCTGTAGGAGGTAAAAATGATCAGCAATGTCAAATACTGCCTAAAGTCAGGAAAGGCAAAAACAGAAATACCTGTTGGATTGAGTAAATGTCTTAGCAAGAACATTTCACCAAATGTTTGACACAGCTGCCAGATTGCTGAGTGCTGAGATGGAGATAAGAAAGTAAATGCAACTTGTATTAACAGTCTTCTCAGGAAGTTTGCCTTAATTAATAATAACAAGGATTATTATATCCAATACTTATTAAGCATTTTATCTTCGAGGCATTTACAAATGCTTCATATATATTAGCATTTAGTCTATCCTATGAAGTAGGTATTACAGAGGAAGAAACCACAGTCAGGGTAAATGAGTTGCTCAATATTACATTAATTGTAACTAACTAAAAAGTGGCAGATCTGGGATGTACACTGAGATAGTCTGCCTCTATAGCCTCTCTATGAGCTAGAGGAAAGAAATAGTATAGTGTCAGAGGGAACTGAGTTCAAGAGAGACTTATGGGAACAGAGACTTGAATATATTTAGATGCTAAAATAAAGAAGTCACTAGAGGGAGAATATTTGAAGATAAAGAGATATCAAGAATGCATATCATGGGTAGGATGAGAAAACTTGGGTAGAAGGGACACATTCCACAGTCACAGGAGAGATGGGCAGGATGAGTGCTAATATTGACAGTTTGGTAGGAGGAATTGAAAGATTCATTAGTTGATGACTGCCATTCAGAGAAGGACATTGACTGAGAATGAGACAGTGAGTAAGTCAGGTATAAGAAGAAAGTAAATATATTTGACATAGTCTCTGTGTTAAATGGGAAAGGAACATAACAAAAGAAATACAGGAGTGTTGTGACAAGTTGAAGCCTCATGGGAAGTAATGAATCATAAACAAATTTCACTGTCACTAATCTGAGTAAGGTGCTATTTTTGTTCAATGTTTAGCAGCCTACAACGGAGAAGGTGAGTAGATGGAAACTGAGTATCTGTTTTGTTTTGTTTTGGTAGGGCAGGGTGCAAGGAGTCAAGTAAATGTGGTTGAGGGTCTTGGCAAGAATATTGTTGAAATGGAATCAGATACACAGCAAAAGAAATCAAGTCAGAAGGAAATGGTAGGGAGACAGTGGATATAAATATGTATACATTAGAAGTCCTAAGGAAGTCAAATGATTGAAGATCTGGGAGTAGCTTAGTAAAAGAACAGAAGGCTGTGTTTGAAGAGGTAGATTTCTGAATTTATTATTTAAGAGGTAAAATATATTTCAAGTGATGACAAAATCCAGAGAGTAAATATAAAAATGAGTCACAGACCTGAAGGAGAATAAAAAGCTTTTGAAGAAAAACAAATTAAAGAACTGAGGATCAGGATGTTTTATGTCACTAGATGGACACTGATGTCTCTTGAGATATTGGTAACACAGGAGGTAAATAAGATGTCTATAAACTAGGGGCTAAATCTTTCAATAAGTGAACAATAAACACCAGGAAATTGTCTATTGACTGTGATTGGGAGGTGTTATGTATAACAAAATGACTCAAACATAAAAGGAACAAGGGATTTTATACTTTACAAAGGTCCTGAGATAAGTAGGGTGAAAGAGCAGCTTTAGGACTTCTCTAAGCCATGACCAAGCTCCTGGTTCCAGATTAGTTCTTCCACCATAAACAACAAAAATATCTGGGCAAAATATATGAAGCAACTGGTTTCAGACATTGAACAATAGACTGCATAGGTCTGTGATTCCAGAGGCAAGGAAAACACATGGGGTTAGGGCTACAATTGCATTGATTTTCTGCCTGGAGGAACTTCTGGACCTCAGTGCAGGGAAGTGGAGCCTATGTTAAGCAGAACGTCTTACTGAGCTAAGAAGACAGAGATCAGAATTTGGAGTTACTGAGAAGACTGGATATCTAGCTTTTGGACAGACTAACAGAAAGGAGGAAGCTGTACAGGGAAGGGGATCCAGAAATCTGCATAGGAATTGTCTTGATTCTTCCATGAAGTATTAAGCAGTTAATGTTTAGGATGATTCTCTATCTATAGACTTTGCAAATAATAGAGATTGGGGAGCTGTGAGATGAACTAAGATTCTAAGTTGAACCGAGAGTCGGGCTAAGACATTGGAATTTTAACAAACCTGAAAAATAAGACCAAAAAAATGAAGCTGATGGGCTAATAAAGTAGTTTTCTAACAAATCAAAATTTAAATCTTTAAAACGAGGCAACAAGATCGATATTATCAACAATGTAGCATATACAATGTGTATCATGTGATCAAATGTTACTAGATGTGAAAAAGCAGGGAAATATTACTCAAAACCAGGATAAAAAAAAAATCTATGGAAACATATAGCAAGATGACAGAGATCTTGTAATTATGACAAAGACTTTAGAATGATTATAATTATGTTCTAAAATTTTATAGAAATATGAGAACATGGGACTTCCCTGGTGAACCAGTGGCTAAGACTCCACACTCCCAATGCAGGGATCCCAGGATCAATCCCCAGTCAGGGAACTAGATCCCACATGCAACAACTAAGAGTTCGCATGCCACAGCTAAAAAGATCCTACATGCCGCAACTAAGACCCGGCATAGCCAAATAAATATTTAGAAAAAGAAATATATGAATATAGTAAGTAGCTAGGAGGATATATATATATATGTATATGTAGTATAATTGGGGTTACAGAATAAAAGAAGAGAGACATTGGAACAGAAAAATATTTGAAGAAGAAATGGCAGAAAATTTTCCAAATATTATGAAAAATGTCAATTCTCAAAACCGTGAATCAGAGCAATATCAATCAGCATAAAAACAAAGAAAACCACAATTACGGTAGTTCTTTTGCTGAGAACGAAAAACAAAGAGAAAAATTTGAAAGCAATGAGGAAAAAAAGATACATTATTATGATTCCAGTGGGGAGTGATAAGAATGGCCACTGGTTTCTCATCAGAATACAAGCCATAAGTCAATGGATCATTTTTTTTTTTATGTTGAAAGAAAGAATTCTCAAACTACAATTCTATATACAGAACTGTTATTTTAAAAATAAAGGTGAAATAAAGTCATTTTCAGATGAAAGCTATGAGAATTAATAACAAGAATACCTGAACCATAAGAATAGCTAAAGGGGGTCCTTGATATTGGTGTAACATGATTTGCACAAGGGAATGAAGAGAAGCCAGACTGGTGAATATGTGGTAGATTAAAACAGGCATATTTTTTTGTTTTTTAAATTATTTAAATAAGGGATAATTAACTAATTATTTATTTATATTGGATATACTTGCTTTACAATGTTGTGTAAGTTTATGCTGTACAGCAAAGTGAATCATACATGTATGATATAGATACATGTATATCATGTTTGTATATCATACATGTATCCCCTCTTTTTTTGGATTTCCTTCCCATTTAGGTCACCACAGAACATTGAGTGGAGTTCCCTGTACTATACAGCAGGTTCTCATTAGTTATCTATTTTTTATATATTGGTGTATACATCTATTTTATACATATTAGTGTATATATGTCAATCCAAATCTCCCAGTTCATCCCACCACCTCTTTCCCTGCTTGGTGTCCATACGTTTGTTTTCTAAGTCTCTGTCTCTATTTCTGCCTTGCAAACAGGTTCATCTGCACAATTTTTCTAGATTCCACATATATGCATTAATATACAATATTTGTTTTTCTCTTTTGACTTACTTCACTCTGTATGACATTCTCTAGATATATCAACGTCTCTACGAATGACCAATTTCATTCTTTTTTATGGCTGAGTAATCTTCCATTGTATATATGTACCACATCTTCTTTATCCATTCACCTATCATTGGACATTTAGGTTGTTTCCATGACCTGGCTATTGTAAATAATGCTGCAATGAACATTGGAGTGTATGTGTATTTTGAATTACCGTTTTCTCTGGGTATATGCCCAGTAGTGGGATTGCTGGGTCGTATGGTAGTTCTACTGTTAGTTTTTTAAGGAACCTCCATACTGTTCTCCATAGTGGCTGTATCAATTTACATTTCCACAACAGTGCAGGAGGGTTTCCTTTACTCCACACCCTCTCCAGCATTTATTGTTTGTAGATTTTTTGATGATAGCCATTCTGACCAGTGTGAGGTGATACCTCATTGTAATTTTGATTTGCATTTCTCTAATAATTAGTGATGTTGAACATCTTTTCATGTGCCTCTTGGCCATCTGCATGTCTTCTTTGTAGAAATGTCTATTTGGGTCTTCTGCCCATTTTTTGAATTTTTTTTTTTTTGATATTGAGCTGTGTGAGCTGTTTGTATATTTTGGAGATTAATCCCTTGTCCATTGCTTCATTTGCAAACATTTCTCCCATTCTGAATGTTGTCTTTTCATCATGTTTATGGTTTCCTTTGCTGTGAAAAAGCTTTGAAGTTTCATTAGGTCTGATTTGTGTATTTTCGCTTTTATTTTCATTACTCTAGGAGGTGGGTCAAAAAAGATCTTGCTGTGATTTATGTCAAAGAGTGTTCTGCCTAGGTTTTCATCTAAGAGTTTTATAGTGTATGTTCTTACATTTAGGTCTTTAGTCCATTTTAAGTTTATTTTTGTGTATGGTGTTAGGGAGTGGTCTACTTCCATTCTTTTACATGTAGCTGTCCAGTTTTCCCAGCACCAGTTATGGAAGAGACTGTCTTTTCTCCACTGTATATTCTTGCCTCCTTTTCCATAGATTAGTTGACCATAGGTGCATGGGTTTATATCTGGGCTTTCTATCTTGTTCTACTGATCTATATTTCTGTTTTTATAGTAGTACCATACTCTCTTGATTACTGTAGCTTTGTAGTATAGTCTGAGACAGGGAGCCTGATTCCTCCAGTTCTGTTTTTTTTGTTTGTTTATTTTTGTTTTTGTTTTCCCTCAAGATTGCTTTGGCTCTTTGGGGTCTTTTGTGTTTCCATAGAAATTTAAGATTTTTGTTCTAGTTATGTGAAAAATGCCATTGGTACTTTGATAGGGATTGCATTGAATCTGTAGTTTGCTTTGGGTAGTATATTCATTTTGACCATATTGATTCTTCCAATGCAAGAACACGATATATCTCCCATCTGTTTGTGTCACCTTTGATTTCTTTCATCCAATAGTTTTCTGAGTACAGGTCTTTTACCTCCTTAGTTTTATTCCTAGGTATTTTATTCTTTTTGTTGCAATGGTGAATGGGATTGTTTCCTAAATTTCTTTTCTGAACTTTCATTGTTAGTGTATAGGAATGCAAAAGATTTCTGTGCATTGATTTTCTATCCTGCAATGATAGCAAATTAATTGATTAGCTCTAGCAGTTTTCTGGTGGCATCTTTAGGATTTTCTAAGTATATTATCATGTCATCTGCAAACAAAACAGTTTTACTTCTTCTTTTCCAATTTGGATTCCTTTTATTTCTTTTTCCTCTCTGATTTCCATGGCTAGAACTTCCAAAACTATGTTGAATAACAGTGGTGAGAATGGACATCCTTGTCTCCTTCCTGATCTTAGAGGAAACGCTTTCAGTTTTTCACCATTGAGAATGATGTTTGCCATGGGTTTGTCATATATGGCTTTATTATGTTGAGCTAGGTTCCCCCTATGCCCACTTTCTGGAGAGTTTTTATCATAAATCGGTGTTGAATTTTGTTGAAAGCTTTTTCTGCATCTATTGAGTTGATCATATGGTTTTTATTCTTCAATTTGGTAATATGGTGTATCACGTTGATTGATTTGTGTATATTGAAGAATCCTTGCATCCCTGGGATAAATCTCACTTGATCATGATGTATGATCCTTTGAATGTGTTGTTAGATTCTGTTTGCTAGTATTTTGTTGAGGATTTTTTCATGTATGTTCATCAGTGATATTGTCTATAATTTTCATTTTTTGTGATATCTTTGTCTGGTTTTGGTATCAGGGTGATGGTGGCCTTGTTGAATGAGCTGGGGGGTGTTCCTTCCTCTGCAGTTTTTTGGAAGAGTTTGAGAAAGATGGGTGTTAGGTTGTCTCTAAATTTTGATAGAATTCATCTGTGAAGCCATCTGGTGGTGGACTTTTCTTTGTTGGAAGATTTTTAATCACAGTTTCATTACTTGTGATTAACCTGTTTACATTTTCTATTTCTTCCTGGTTCAGTCTTGGAAGGTTATACGTTTCTTAGAATTTGTCCATTTCTTGCAGATTGCCCATTTTACTGGCATAGAGCTGCTTGCAGTAGTCTCTTATGATCCTTTGTGTTTCTGCAGTGTCTGTTGTAACTTCTACTTTTTCATTTCTAATTTTATTTATTTGAGTCCTCTCCCTCATTTTCTTGATGAGTCTGGCCAAAGTTTTATCAATTTTGTTTATCTTCCTAAAGAACCATCTTTCATTTTATTGATTTTTGCTATTGCTTTCTTTGTTTCTATTTCTGCTCTGATTTTTATGTTTTCTTTCATTTCATTAACTTTGGGTATTTTGTTGTTGTTCTTCTTCTTTCTCTAGTTGCTTTAGGTGTAAGGTAATGGTTGTTTATGTGAGATTTTTCTTGTTTTTTGAGTTAGGATTTTATTGCTATAAACTTCCCTCTTAGAATTTCTTTTGCTGCATCCCATAGGTTTTTGGGTCATTGTGTTTTTGTTGTCATATTTCTCTAGGTATTTTTTATGTCCTCCTTGATTTTTTCGGTGATCTCTTGGTTATTTAGTAGCATATTGTTTAGTCTCCATGTGTTTATGTTTTCTACAGATTTTTTCCAATAATTGATTTCTAATCTCATAGCATTGTGGTCAGAAATGATGCTTGATATGATTTCAGTTTTCTTAAATTTATTGAGGCTTGATTTGTGACCTAAGATATGATCTATCCTGGAGAATGTTCCTTGTGCACTTGAGAAGAAATTGTATTCTGCTGTTTTCAGATTGCATATCCTATAATTATCAATTAAACCTCTCTGGTCTATTGTGTCATTTAAAGTTTGCCTTTCCTTATTAATGTTCTGTCTGGATGATCTATCCATTGTAGCAAGTGAAGTGTTAAAGTTCCCTACTATTGTGTTACTGTTGATTTCCCCTTTTGTGTCTGTTAGCATTTGCCATATGTGCTGTGGTGTTCCTATGTTGGGTTCATATATATTTATAATTATTATATCGTCCTCTTGAATTTATCCCTTGATCATTATGTAGTGTCCTTCCTTGTCTCTTTTTTTTTTTTTTTTTTTTGTGGTATGTGGGCCTCTCACTGTTGTGGCCTCTCCCATTGCAGAGCCCAGGCTCTGGATGTGCAGGCTCAGCGGCCATGGCTCACAGGCCCAGGTGCTCGGCGACATGTGGGATCTTCCTGGACTGGGGCATGAACTCATGTCCTCTGCATCGGCAGGCAGACTCTCAACCACTGCACCACCAGGGAAGCCCCCACCTTGTCTCTTGTAACAGTCTTTATTTTATATTCTATTTTGTCTGATATAAGTATTGCTACTCCATCTTTCTTTGATTTCCATTTTCATGGAATATGCTTTTCCATCCCCTCACTTTCAGTCTGTATGTGTCCCTAGCTCTGCAGTGGGTCTCCTGTAGACAGCATATATATGGGTCTTGTTTTTGTATCCATTCAGACAGTCTTTTGGTTGGAGCATTTAAGCCATTCACATTTAAGGTCATTATCAATATATATGTTCCTATTACCATTTTCTTAATTGTTTTGGGTTTGTTTTTGTAGGTCTTTTTCTGCTCTTGTTTTTCCAGCTTACAGAAATTCCTTTAACATTTGTTGTAGAGCTGGTTTGGTGGTGCTGAATTCTCTTAGCTTTTGCTTGTCTGTAAAACTTTTGATTTCTCCATCAAAACTGAGATCCTTGCTGGGTAGAGTAGTCTTTGTTGTAGGTTTTTCCCTTCATCACTTTAAATGTATCCTGACACTCCCTTCTGGCCTGAAGAGTTTCTGCTGAAAAAGTTAGCTGATAACCTTATGGTGATTCCCTTGTATGTTATTTGTTTCTTTTCCCTTGCTGCTTTTATTATTTTTTATTTGTGTTTAATTTTTTTTTTTTTTTGGTGTGATTAATATGTGTCTCAGCTTGTTTCTCCTTGTTTTTATCCTGAATGAGTTTCTCTCTGCTTCCTGGACTTGGGTTTCTATTTCCTTTCCCATGTTAGGAAAGTTTTTGGCTATAATTTCTTCAAATATTTTCTAAGACACTTTCTTTTTTCTCTTTTTCTTCCAGAACCCCTGTGATTCAAATATTGGTGCATTCCCAGTCAGAATGGCCATCATCAAAAAATCTAGAAACAATAAATGCTGGAGAGGGTGTGTAGAAAAGGGAACCCTCTTGCACTGTTGGTGGGAATGTAAATTGATACAGCCACTGTGGAGAACAGTATGGAGGTTCCTTAAAAAACTACAAATAGAATTACCATGTGACCCAGCAATCCCACTACTGGGCATATACCCTGAGAAAACCATAATTCAAAAAGAGTCATGTACCAAAATGTTCATTGCAGCTCTATTTACAATAGCCCAGAGATAGAAACAACCTAAGTGTCCATCATCAGATGAATGGATAAAGAAGATGTGGCACATATATACAATGGAATATTACTCAGCCATAAAAAGAAATGAAATTGAGTTATTTGTAATGAGGTGGATAGATCTAGAGTCTGTCATACAGAGTGAAGTAAGTCAGAAAGAGAAAGACAAATACTGTATGCTAACACATATATATGGAATTTAAGAAAAAAAAATGTCATGAAGAACCTAGGGGTAAGACAGGAATAAAGACACAGACCTACTAGAGAATGGACTTGAGGATATGGGGAGGGGGAAGGGTAAGCTGTGACAAAGCGAGAGAGAGGCATGGGCATATATACACTACCAAACATAAGGTAGATAGCTAGTGGGAAGCAGCTGCATAGCACAGGGAGATCAGCTTGGTGCTTTGTGACCACCTGGAGGGTGGGATAGGGAGGGTGGGAGGGCGGGAGATGCAAGAGGGAAGAGATATGGGAACATATGTATATATATAACTGATTCATTTTGTTGTAAAGCAGAAACTGACACACCATTGTAAAGCAGTTATACTCCAATAAAGACGTTAAAAAACACACACACACACACACACAAATTTGTGCATTCAATGTTGTCCCAGATCTCTCTGAGACTGTCCTCAATTCTTTTCATTCTTTTTTCTTTATTCTGCTCTGTGGCAGTTATTTCCACCATTCTATCTTCCTGCTCAATTATCCGTTTTTCTGCATCACTTATTCTGCTATTGATTGCTTCTAGAGTATTTTAAATTTCAGTTATTTTGTTGTTCATCACTGCTTGTTCTTTAATTCTTCTAGGTCCTTGTTAAAAGTTTCTAGTATTTTCTCCATTCTATTTCCGAGTTTTGGATTACCTTGTGTTTTTACCTTGCTGCTTCATCTGCTACATATTTCTATGTTTTCTCACTTTGTTTAACTTACTCTTTTTAAGGTCTCCTTTCCTCAGGCTGCAGAGTCATAGTTCCTTTTGCTTCTGGTGTCTGCCCCTAGTGGATGAGGTTGGTCTAGTGGCCTGTGTAGGCTTCATGGTGTGGGGGGGATTGATACCTGTGTTCTGGTGGGTGAGCTGGATCTTGTCTCTCTGATGGGCAAGGCCCCATCAGATGGTGTGTTTTGAGGTGTCTATGAGCTTAGAATGACTTTAGGAAGCCTGTCTGCTAATGGGTGGGGTTGTGTTCATGTCTTGCTAGGTGTTTAACTCTAGGCATCCAGCACTGGAACTTGCTGGACAATTGGGTGGAGCCAGGTCTTGCTGTTGCGATAGAGACCTCTGGTAGAGCTCTTGCCAATTAATATTCCCTGGGCTGTGAGTTCTCTGGTGGTCCAGCATCCTGGACTCAGCTCTCCCACCTCAGACACTCAGGCCTGGTCCCTGGCCAGGGAATGAAGACCCTGCAAGCCGTGTGGCATGGAAGAAAGAAAAAAAATAAAGAAAAAGAAAATGAACAGATAAACAAAACCCCAAGACAAATGATAAAAGTGAAACCGAGCAGACAAAAACATACAAAGAAAGAGACACACACACAAAACAGAGAAAAAAAAAAAAAGAAAATAGCAACCAAACAAATAAATGAACCCCACAATTAAAACAAACAATAAAAACTAAACTAACAAAAACAGAAAACAAAAAGCAAATCAAAAGCAGAAAGCAAACCAGTTACATGGAGATCTTCTTGCCTTTTTGGAAGTGTGAGTTCTTCTGCCAGCGTTCAGTAGATGTTCTGTGGGAGTTGTTCCACATGTAGATGTATTTTTGATGTATTTGTGGGGAGAAGGTGAGCTCCACATCTTACTCCTCTGCCATCTTGAAGGTTCCTCAGGGATACTTATTTAAAGTGAAAATAATAATGTACTGTTGGATTTAAAACATATGTATAAGGTAAATGTATTTCAAAGTAGCACAAAAGATGGTGTGGAGATATCAAATTTAATTATACTGTTGTAATAGTCACAAGTTGTTAGTGAAATGATATTAATTTGTAGTAGACAGTGATAATTTAAAGTAACATATTGTCATCTCTAGAGCAAACAGGAACAAAAAGGTAAATCAGGGAGTTAAATAGAACATGAAATAAAGGCACACAGTCAAAGACAAAGCAGGAAAGGAGGAAACATGGAACAAAGAACAGAAATAGTTCAAATAGAAAACAATTAGCAAGACAGTAGTCTTATAGTCAACCACAAACTAGTTATATTACTTTTAAATAGATAAAATTATCTAATTAAAAGACAGAGATTATCAGATTTTATAACAAAGCAAGACCCAACTAATTGTATGCTGTTTCCAAAAAATAGTCATTATATATAACATCACAGATAATCTTAAAAAGATAGGAAAATATTGTCATGAAAACACTACTTATAAAAAAAAAAGAGTGTCTTTATTAATATCTGAGAAAATAGATGTTAAACACGAAGTATTTCCAGAAGTAAACATAAGCATTTCATAATGCTGAAACAGTCAATTCATCATGGAGACAAAATAATCCTAAATGTGTATATGTCTAAAAATATACCTTCAATATGCACGAAGTAAAAACTGACAGGAATAAAGGGAGAAATAAACATATAGTTGGAAATATTAACAATTCTCCCAATAAATGATAAAACAGATAGACAAAAAAAACTCAATAGGGATATGGAATATTCAAACATTTTCAACCAAATTAACCTATTTGACATTTATAGAATACAATATCAACAGCTGCAGAATACCAGTGTACATGGTACATGCAACAAGATAAGACCATATGTTGAACCAGAAAAGGCAGTTTGGCTTGAAAAGTTTCAATATAAATGGCAACCTTTGAGGAGGACCAAGTTTCACATAAAGCAGTGTGAATGAGCTAATATTCTGGGAATAGGTTGTTTTGTTATGCTTTTGTGCTGTCATAAGAGGGTTTCAGATATCACTAGATGTATTAACATGAAGCAGAAGAGTAGGAGACTGGGTCTAGGAAGGAAACCTCAAAATAATAAGGTAACAGAGGGCATACATTATAATAAAATATCAGATGAGACACCATGTTAAGCAGTGACCAAGGATAGCTGGGATGTATAGTATGGTGAAATGTAAGATGAAGCAGGCATTTCAAGCAAGGCTGATTAACTCTTGCATTGTGACTTTAAAATCCAGACTCAAAAGCATCAGGTGACCACTGCCCCCAACAATGCCACCATATGATCTCATCTTCCTGGTCCTGAAGCATTTGCAGCATTCTCTGATTTTCATCAGACCTATGGCTACTCCTAGGTTTATCTCTCAACTCAAACTTTCTTTCTGACACCTGGATCTTTGTTCTGATGTCCATTTATTTTCAAAATTATTCTACACATCAAACTTTTCTGAATATGTTAGATAAAAGGTTGCTTGTCTTCAGTACTATGTCCAGCATTAATCTCCCAGTCCTATGAGATTAGCCCACATTCAAGTGAGAAAGAATGGCTCCCCCCTCAAAAAAAAAAAAAAAAAACTGTATAATTACTGGGAGTGGTGACTACTTGGGTCAGAATATTTCTTTACTTCCTACACACTGGGGCTGAGGAGTAGTGTGTATCATTCAGTAATAGAAAAAATGATAAATACCTTCCAATTCAAGATAGTACCTTCAGCATACAAGTTTAATCTATCTTTGTATTATCCTTAGGAAGAAAATGTCAGAAAAAAGATATGTGGGAAAGAATAATTTCATAACAGTGCTGAAACACAAGGAGGAGAAGAACAGACAGGAAATTTTGAAATATATATGAAAAGTAGAGGGCAGCTTTGATCTGATTAAAATAGTATAATGATAATATATTTTAACATTAATAGAAGCAACACATATAATACATACTATATGTCAAGCAATGTTCTAAATCCTTGTTATACATTAAGATTAAATTAGTTACAACTTTATGAAGTAGGTAAAATATCCTCATTTTGAAGTTGAGGAAATGGAGGCACAGAGAGATTAAACTACTTTAAAAACAGTAATAATAGAGATCGAGGAGAAGGTTCAGTAATATTTGATTTTTTTCCTTTCCTTGTCACTGACATTTAATCTGTCAGGAAGTCCCATTTTTTGTATTCTAAAATATATCTAAATGTGCTCTATTTCTTGCCCTCTGCAATGTCACTTTTCTGACTTGTATTGCTTGAACAAGCTAATGGAAAAGCATACTACCTCATTCCTCTGCTTCATTCTTATTTCCCTAAAACTCAACCTCCATAAAATAGCCGGAGGTACATTTTTAAAACAGAATTCAGGTTGTAACATACTGCCTCTCCCCTTAAAAATCCTTTGATAGCTTCCTCTTGCACTTAAAATAAAATCAGCTCATTATCATAGCCTGATTGATTTGATCTCTGTAGACCTTTGGCATCTTACCTAATTCTCTTTTTCCTCTTTTCCCTTATTCTTTTATTTCATAAGCCTTCTACACTTTTAAGAACATGCCAACTGTTTGTGACTTTGTAGGGACTTTGTATCTGCTGTACCCTAGGTATTGGAAAGACCCTCTCCTCAACTATTTGCATAACTGATTCCACCTTATTTTTCAGATCTTAATCCAAAAGTTATCCCCTCTTCTGACAACCTTATCTAGTGTAAGTCCTCCTGATATCTTTACCACAATTTCTGATTACTCACATAATTTAAAAAATATGTTAGTATTTTGTTTGTTTACTTGTTTCTTATCTGTTTCCCCTATGATAATTTAATCTCTCAGTGGACAAGGACTTGATCTCATTCTCTGTCTCTCCATCCCTTTGCACAGTGTTGGGTTTAGTGAATACACAATGAATTAAATGGAAAAATACTTTGGGAGAGGGGAAAAATACTCTTCTCAGAAGGATTCTGGAGAAATTAACACATTAAAAAGGGCCATCTCTCATACTGTGGTGGGGAGCTTTGTAATTAGAAGTAGTTCTGGTAAATCAACATTCATTAACAGGCAATATAAGATGTTTTGCAAAGTAATTCAGTACTAGGAGGATGGAAATTCTCTCTTATCATAAAAAGGCCAAGGAAATTAGTATACAAGAAAAAGGATCAAAGTGACTTTAATTAGAGGAGTAGACATTTTTGTTGTAGAGAAGATGTGAATTATCTGAAGGATATTTAGCTTCTTTTTGGCACGATGCCTGCTTTTAGAAACTCTCAGGGAAACTGGCCACAGAGCCGTGTGAAAGTTTTCTCCCAAGGTCCCTAAGGAATGATCTCCCTCCATTTCTGCACACCTAGTGTGTGTGAGGGGATAGCTGTGTGAGTCACAAGCAGGAAGAGTGCATTCACTATTTTCCATTACAACAAATGCCCTCCTCCATCTAGAACAGCAGAACTAGGTGAGAGTAAGTCATTGGTATTCATGATATTCAGGGAACTGCTTTGTCTGTGGAGTCTTCAAGAATCAACAAGAGATTAGATGAGGAGTAAAAGAAAACCAGAAAGCAAAGAGAAGGTAGGAGTTGGAAGAACTGAGGTAGGGATGAACAGTAAGGAAATGAGAGTGTCCTCATGAGGTGTCCTCATGAGATGTCATCATAGGTCAGAGGAATTTCCAAGAGGGACATCACTTTCTTTAACCCTGGTCTTAGGTACTGAACCTTGTGCTGTCTAAGACACAGAGGAGGCAGACGGGTCACAGGAACTGGTTCTTTCTTGTTCCAACTCCCGCACATTCCTTGTACTTTGGAATATGTATCAAGGCCTCCAGAGATGAGCTAATTAAACTTTTATAGTCATCCAGAGAGGTTTCAATCTGGAGAGAGGTAGCCCAGACAGAGACAGAATAGTTAAGGATTCGCTCCTGATTATTGACAGAACCTCATCATGAACAACTGACCTCAGACAATACTCAGCTTTAAAAACAAGGTGATCTGCCTCTTGCACCCATTCACTTTCTTCTTCCTAAAGCTATTAGTGACAAACGGGAGGCATGCAGGGAGAAAAAAACACTTCCATAGTTCAAGGACCACCTGCTACATAGCCAGTGAACCATGCCCCACCCATTCCTGAATACATAGAACGTGGAGTCCACCCAGGACTAAGACAATGAGAATTTCCTAAATAAATAAATACCTCTCTGGAGGGGTCCAGAGCATTAGGTTTAAAGACTAAACAAAATCAAAGCAGAGCAAATACCAAAATACATACAAGAATTCGACAAAGTTAACTCTGCTGAGAAGTTAAATACCTTCAGCATTTTACCCCCAGAACAGAACGTCCCTAAACTGACAATAAAATTCAACCCTATGTTGCCTATATACTCTCCACCAATGCAGCTTAAAAGGAGAGCTGCCTGCCTTAATGTGTCTGGGTCATTTACAAAGAGTTCACAGCTCTCCAATTTTGGGAGGCTTGTTGTGGAAACCAGCGTTACAACTGTCAAGACAACATAGACCTATAATAATCAACCTGGCACTTCATTTATAAATACAATCAGAGAAGTTCAGGATCACCATATAATTTAGAGAAAACAACTTGAATGAACAAAAGAAGAGGAAAGAAATATTAAAGAATATCTCTTAGCATTGCCTTTAAAAGTAAATATCTTAATTACATATCATCTTTAATATTTTTAGTAGACAAGATTAATTTAGAAATGGACACATGATTCAAGCCAGGTCAGGGGAAAAAAAATCCTTAAGATTTTTTCTGGAAATATTGGGGAAAATGGGGTTACTTATGCATTAACAAGTTGTAAGGGTATGCTGGGGAACATATTTTCCATGATTTGAAAAAATAAAGGTAAGAAAACTACCCCAAGAGTGAGGACAAAGCAGAAGAAATTGAAGTCTAGCAATGGGGAGAGGGAGTGGGAGAATCTTGATGACATGGTTTGAACTGTTGAATATAATTGTTCTGAGTAGTAGGCCCCCTGAGACTTTTCCCACTTTTGTTGGGGTTGGCAATGGGGCTTGGAAACTAGTTTCAATCAGTTTTCCGCTATTTGTAACAAAAGCAGACTTTAGTGTACAAATATCCCTTTACTGCAGAGGCTGTTCCCAACCACCCTTGAAAATCAGCATTCCTTACTCCTGTTTCTCTCTACACCCCTTAATCTGTTACAGATTTTTTATTTTTTTTTTGTAGAAGGGATCGCCACTGGATGTATTCTGATTGTTATTGACTGTGTCCACTCACTAGAATGTGAGCCCCATAAGGGAGGTGATCATATCTGGTCAGTCCCTGCTGTGTCCCTGATGCCTATAGCAGTGTTTAGTTCATGCAGGAATATGATGAATACCTATTGAATGAACTATCTATTGGATTCACACAACTGTCTTATTGTGTAAGAATCACAGTACAGGTTTTACAAGACAGGAAACTGAGATTTTAGAAAAGTTTCCATAATGTGTGTGAGGTTACACATTAGCACATTGTACATTCGGAATTAGAATATGGATTTGTGGATGCCAAGTATAACATATTTCCATTACTCCATAACCATGCAAAATGGACAAAATAGATTTGAGTTGAGATCAAATTATGAATTAAAAAAATCAAAAATGAGTTTCTTGAGTGAAAAGATTTCTGATATTCAAAAGGCTTCCCACAATTTTGCTTTAGATTTAATTACATTTTAGCTGAAGATAAGAATTACTTCTTAATGAGTGATGACCCAGCTCAACCCTTTCCATGCTGCACCAAAACCTATAGTGGTACCCTAACTTCTATAGTCCTTACCACACCTCCCAAATCAAAAAGAAAGAGATTAATTTAAATTGCTCTTATTAGTGATGGATGAATGCAGACTAAAGTTATGTGGCTTATCAATCAGTACTAAAAATTGAAAATGAAGTGTGAAATGAAAAATAAGAGGAGACAGAAGAAAACCTGTATTACAAGTTTAATCCTGACTGCTGTGTTATTCTTGAGCCTGTGACACCATGCCCCATTTTTAGGAGACCCATAAGCTGTGCTTGTCCCTCCAAATTGCATGTTTAAATAAACAAAAATAGAATTTATATTTTGAAAATACAGACTTATTTTCTTATTTCTTCCTGAACTCTGTCAGAATTTTAAATTTTACTTTAACATACTTCCTCCCACCTCAAATATTAACTACCATCACTGTTTTTGTGGTCAAAACCAAAAAAAACAAAAAAACTTGAGTGTGCATATTTTAATCTTATCATCTAAATTTTGCCTGCTTGCTATTTCCATAAGTAATAACATCTATTAAGCATATAATATAGCACATATAACTTTAAAAACATTTGAAAACCACTGATCTGGTCCCATTTCCTCTATGTAAGCATGAAGACAGTGAGGGTCAGAGAAACTGCCACTTGTTCCAAGTCACACACCTGGTTTGTGAAGGGTAGATCTTCATGTGGGCTCTCCTGCCTCTTGTGCAGTTGCATTCTTACTCAGTCAGGCTATATTCCTAGCCTCTTACTTCGTGAGGTTGAAAGAAAAAACTTGAGTCATGACCACTTGGTAAAGTTCAGAGAAATGAATACCCATTCATGTTCTCAAGTATATCTCTTATTGTTGAACTGAAAAGTAATGACTTGAACTGAGAAATAAAGTATCAAGCAGGCACAACCTGAAGACCAAGGGCCTTCATAGTCTCTAAGTACTAGAGTCACCTTGTCTTTTAAGATTTAAGTAAAAGTGGTTTGAACCTGAATATCACCTAGGGTAGAACCTTGACATTACTCCAAATAACTCCAGGGACAAATGGAGGGCTTCTCACCTCAAAAACTTACATTCTGATTATTTTGTTTGCTGCTTCTGCTAAATTGTTGTTTTCCATCAAGTCTCTCCTCTCAGTGGATCTCCATTCTCTGTCTCAACATGAACCTTACCCAAACCCACTCTAGCAATAAAGTGCCCTGGCCTCCTGCAGGTTGCAGAGCATCTCTCTCCCTTTGTCCTCCTCTTTCTCTTCCTAGCAGCTGTTCCAAGCCTCCCCAATCATTTGCAAAACTTAACCCACCATAGATCATCAATCCATTTGATGATCCACTATCAACCTTATATTAATATATTATTTTCCTAGCAGGCAGTTTTCCACAGTCAATTTAACAGTTATTGTTTTCCTTTCCTACATTAATAAAGTAGTTCTTCAAGACTCCATTTCCTCTGTCTGCTTTCTGCCCCCATCTTTCTATTTTGAGCTCTTTACACTTGAAAGTGCTTTCCTCCCATGGGATACTTATTTTGCAATATGGATCAAGGGTTTAAATTTAAAAGGATAAAACTAGATGAGTGCAGGTAGATGGGATGGTGGTGGGGCTGTTTAAAGGTTTGGGCTCTTCTAAGATTCTAAGCTCATAATAGATACATAAAATGACAATATGTATAATTTTATAGTATATGATTCCTAAATGGCAATTTCTCAATCATAGTGATCTGTGCACTTTATGAGGAAGGACTCCAATAGAAGTTCAGTCATGTCCATGGTCAGGTTAATAAAAACATTAAATTGAATTTTTTCTTGGAATTGAATCTTCTCTGAAAAGTAAATTTGCTTTTTAAGTTGTAAAGAAACTGGAAAATTCAAGCAAAGTTTTTAAGCTCTAATGATTTTAAAGATTTATCCCATTTTAGTCTAACATATCTTCCTTAACTGTTTCCTTTGGCCATGCTGAATTCAGCTTTTAATTCAACTATGCCATTGCTGTGACTGTATGCAGACCTTTTAACCTATTATGATCACGATTTCCTCATCTGTAAAGCTAAAGGGTTGAATGAAATTACCTCTATGGTCTTTTCTAACTATAGAAAGTTTATAATCATATAATAATGTATCTATTTTTTCTCTGTTTTGAATGGGATTTATTCTGTTAATAATAATAATCTTAAGGTTTTATTCTTGAAAGTCCATTGGAAATATTTCACAAGTTTAGCACTTCAGAGTTTACAAAAATCTGCAGGCACTATTTAATATTTGTAGTAACTGTAAAGCAGAAAGTAATACTATAAAGTTTCAAATAGAAATTTGTTTCTGAAATTTTGGTAGACTTGCAAGAGCTTACACAACTAGCTAGTAAGTGGCAAAGCTGGAACTAAAGTCTGGTCTGCTGATGTATCCAGTACCCATTCTAAAACCTCATGTTTCACTCTCCAACCTAAGTAGACTACCATAAAACATGTACTGTAATATGCCATTGCCACAATCCAGTGAGGAAGAGAGTCAAACAAACAAATCACTGCAACATACTTCGGTGGACACTATCAGAGGCATATGATGCAGGTGCTATGGGATAAAGAGGAGAGAGGTTATTCTGGAAATTGACAAAGGCATCAGGGAGACAGAGATATCTGAATAAGAAATCAAGATAGGGAAGGACATGCTAGGCCCAGGGAAGGGCACGCTAGGCTCAGAGATCAGCAGAAACCAGAGGAATAAGAGCTACATCCTTGGAAGTCAGGTGTTTTACCATGTCTGGAGGGCAGTTGTTTGGTGTACAAATTGGGAGAGATCTTTTGGGATTTGGTGATAAAAGTCCATTGATGTCATGCTAATAATTTAAACTTCACTGAGTACATTCTGAAAGCTTTCAGCATAATGGTGACAGTGACAAGGTTACACTTCAGAAAGATCACCTTCCATGGTGAACAGTCATTCCATGGTAGAGCTTGTATTGGATCAAACACTTGGACACAGGGATACTAGTTAGACAATCATCATAGTAATTTAGAACCAGATAATATGCCACACAAAGATCTGCATGCAAATATTTATAGAAGCTTTACTTATAGACTCCAAACACTAGAAGCAACCAAAATATCCCTCAATAGGTGAATGAATAGACAGACTTTAGTACATCCATGCAATGGAACATTATTCAGAAATGAAAAGAAATGAGTTATTAAGCCACAAAAGAAATGGAGGAATGTGTATTGCTAAGTGAAAGAAGCCAGTATAATTCCAACTATATGACATTTGGGAAAAGAGAAAACTATAGAAACAACAAGATCAGTAGTTGCTGGGGTTAGGGGAGAAAGAGGATGAATAGATGGAGCACAGGAGATTTTAGGGTACTGAAACTACTTTTTATAATACTGTAAGAGTACATACATGAAAATATGCATTTGTCAAAAACCATAGACTGTACAACAGAAAGAGTAAGCTTTCATTTTTTAAAGTAAATGATCTTTTTATTGTGTGTCCATGAAAACAAGGTCAGGGTGGCCTTTGGTTAATCCCCCCATGGAGGTGACAGTGAAGGGGAGGCCTACAGTGACAAAAACAACAACCGTGTTCTTCTCTCCAGAAGAAGGGTCTTGCCCTCATAGGCCCTAAGGATTAGAGGCAAACAGGGCCAGGAGGCTCCAGAGGAAGGCCTTCTCAGGCTCACCAGGACTTTACTTAATAATAAGGTAACAATATTTGTTAATTAAGTGTAACAAATAAGCCGCATTAACGCAAGATGTTAATAACACGGGAACCTTTGTGGGGAAGGGGGAGATGTGAGAACTCTGTGTGCTATCTGCTTAAAAATATATATACATGGGCCAAATATAGGGGAATAGTAATATAAGGAAGAACTGGATTTCAGTAGACAGAGAAAGAGGATTATTGCGGTAAAGGGAGGATAATCAGTTTACTATTCATACCATCAATTATAACTGTGCAAGAAAATAAATGAAAATCATAGACAAATCAGTATTGAACTGAGGTGAGGCACAGTGAAAATCTATTTCTTAGTTATACTTTCTTATGATAATTTATCCTAATTGGATATAATATCTGTTGCTATTTCTGTTAAGAATCCATGATATAGTAATTTGTAGATTACAATATAAGGTCTTATCCTGTTGTTTTATGAAGAAATGGTCATATGTATAGAGAAAGTATTATCCTTGAAACAATATCCACAGTATACTTGCTTTGGAATAATCTCAACTACATGTTAGAAATTCAGAGGTACAGGGCCCATTATAGACTTTTGATATTAATTTTCAATGCTGGGATTAAGAATATACATTTAAGCCTATATGAAAGATCTTTCCTATGCACATTACATTCATTATTCACTGAAAGTGTTTTAGGAGCAGTATATATAGCTGTGAACAAGATGGCAAAAACGTTCTGCTTTTATGGTGAATATTATACGAGTAAGATGAATAATAAATGCACAGATAGACATGTAAGGTAATTTTAGATGATGGAAAGCACTGGTGATGGTGTGCAGGGAGGTTACTTTGGGCAAGGTGATTAGGGGCAAACCTCTCTTAGGAGGAGCTAAATGGCCATCAAAGATTAATAAGTAGATACCTACACATAGGTGGATGTTGTATACAGAAAGTGCTCTGGGCAGAAGGCACAGCAAGAATAAAGGTCCCCAGACAAGAAAACCCTTTCGTGGTGCAGGTGCCAAAGGAGGTCAGGGTATCTAGAGCATAACAAATGAGAGAGAGTCAAAGAGGTAGACTGATCTGGCTACTTATGGCTGCATAACAAAGAATCCTAAAGCAAGTGGTATAAACAACAAGCATTTTTTTATGCTCATAGATTGGTAGGTCAATGTTTTGTCCAGGGGGTAGCAGAGATGACTTATTTCTGCTCCACCATGTCTGGGGCTTCATTTTAGAATCATCTGGATGCTTCTTTATTCCCAAACCTGGAACCTGGACTGGGAAGAATTAGACCCCGCTGAGACTATTGATTAAAGCATATGCATATTGCCTCTCCTTGTGGCTTGGGCATCCCACAGCACGGAGGCTGATTTCTAAGGAGGGTCCCAAAAGGGAACAACCAGAGAGTAAGTATTTCAAAAGATCTAAGCAGAAGTAGTATGACCTTTGATAACCCAGCCTTTGAGGTCAGGTAGCATCATTCCAGTATTCTGTTATTTGAAGAATTCATTCAGATTCAAGGGAAGGGGATATTGACCCTGTCACTCATTGGGAGAAGTATCAAATAATATGGAGCCATTTTTAAAAACTTATACAAAGCCAGGAGCCAGAAAATAAAGGGCCTTTTAGACCACTATAAAAAGTTAGGTTTTAATATAATCTCTAATCTAATCACCTTATATAATTAATGAAGTGATCAAAGATTAATTAACCTAATTAGTCAAAATTATAAATATAATTTTGCCAACAGACATCAGTTAAAGGAGAGGAAGCTCACATTATTTCTTAATTTTTTTTTCAGAGAACATTCCATAATATATTTTTAAACTTGTTTTATCATAGAATTTTAAAGGATAGAAAGGACCTTAATATCATCTAGTAAAGCTAGATGAGAAAAATGATAAAGAGAGGTGACTGATTTTCTAAAGGCTACATAGTCAATCATTGGAAGATTCTGGTCTAGGATTGCTTAGAATGAGACATTTGAGTAGGGAGTGGTGGAACAGCACTTAGGTATTATGCTCTAATACTGTAATAATGCAATTTCCCCCTACTGTTTTCCCAGTTATAAAGAATTTTCTTGTGTGTTATTTGATTGTGTTCTCATTACTCTATAAAATAGTAAAGATTGGTATTAACATCTCCACTTTATAGATTAGACAACAAAGGCTTAGAGAGGTCACAGAGCTAATTATATAGAAGAGGATGGATCACACATGTAGGCCACCTGCTCTTCAGGATTTTTTTACTCAAATGGAGAGGAAGGTGATATATTTAAGAAAATAAAGGAAATTAGTTATAAAGTCTCTACTCAGTACCTAACATTCTGATGTTAAAGCAAAGCAATTTTCCAAGGATTCAAATGTTTCCAAGCATACATATTCTTGATATTTTATATACAAAGCATGGAGAAAATTGGCTAATTTCTCTTTCAATCAAACTTTCTGGCATCTTATTAACGCATTTATGTCAATATGCAACAAAAAATTAGAAACATTGATATCCACATGGGGGAAAGTTCATATTCTTTTTTTTTTTTGCGGTACGCGGGCCTCTCACTGTTGTGGCCTCTCCCGTTGCGGAGCACGGGCTCCGGACGCGCAGGCTCAGCGGCCATGGCTCACGGGCCGTGCCGCTCCGCGGCATGTGGGATCTTTCCAGACCGGGTCACAAACCCGTGTCCCCTGCAGCGACAGGCGGACTTTCAACCACTGCGCCACCTGGGAAGCCCAGGAAAGTTCATATTCTTTGCAGAGGATTACTACTTGACCTTTTGTTTTACTTCAAACACTCTGAGTCTGCTTTGGTGAATACACAGAATCTGCTGTGTCCTAGATTCTCAGCAGATGTCATAAATGAGTGAAGCAAAGATTTTTCAAAGAAGAAAATGGCACATCCATTATAAATGTTTGTTGAAAGTGTCTTAATGGTTATTCCTTATCTGTCACATTTGGCCAACTCCCATGTTTTACCAATTTTTATTCTCAACTCTTTTAAGCCACATAATCTATTAAACTGATTGTCTTGGGCTTCTTAGTTGAAAAATCAAAATATTAGAAGAAATGGTAAATTATTTTGAGGTAAATGAAAAGTTAATGAATATCTCATTTTGCATATTTTTATAAATAAAATCATGAAAAATAATATACAATATTTTATGGAAGAATAATTTGACATACATTTAAAAGACTCAAGGAAAGCTACTGATAAAGCATAAAATAAAAAGTTCTAGTGCTCAAGGGGTTTGCTTCTAATTAGGGAAAAAGATAAACTTTAAAGAAGTGGTTAAGTAAGATCCTAGTGAGTTTAAGATTAAGAGCAACAGTATGTGCTGCAGTGAATAATAGGTACTGTCTGAACTGAGGAAAATCAGTAGCAGACAACTCTCTTGAAAACAATTTGGATATAAGAGATTTGGGCTGGAGCCACAGTCATTTTCATTCAGAGTAATAAGAAACACGTGAACAAAAAGTAGAGCTTATGCTAAGCATTGAAGGATGAGCAAATCTCACTTGCAGAGAGAATTTAAAGGAAAGTTTATATAATTCTCTGTCTAAAGCTTTAATACTAGAGAGTGGTGGAGAACAAGGTTAAGTGGCACAGACTGGGGAAGAACATTTTGTCAATTTTAATGGTTTAAGCTTCTTCCTAAATTAGTGGGGAGTTGAAAAGTTTTATCAATCAAACAGTGTCCTAACAGCAAAGTTATTTCCTCTTTTAAACAGTGTAATAGAGAATATTTTGCAGTTCCACCCATCTATTGAAAAATTTGATCCTCTACCCTTTGAATAGGGGCTTGTCCATAGGGCTTGCTTTGGCCAATGGAGTGTTAGTAAATTTCATATAAGCAGAGGCTTAAATAGTTCTTGCAAAGTTGGCCTCACTCTCTGTTGCTGTTGGGAATCTGTAGGCTGCCATATGAAAAAAGCCTAAGCTAGCCTATTAGAAGATCAGAGACCAGTCATTTTAGACACTCTAGAAAACTTAGTTGAAGGTTCTGACATGTGCATAAGGCCACCCCAGAGTGCCTAGCCCCAGACAAGCTGACTGCTGGCAGCAGTTGAGACAAGCTGCTCAAGACCAGAAGAACCACCTAGTTGACCAATAGAAATGTGAGCAAATAAATGGTTGTTGTTTCAAGTCCCTAAATCTTGAGGTGGTATGTTGCATAGCAAAAGCTTACTGACGCACAAATCATCATGGAAATGGTAAACATGTTAAACTTTACCTAGACACTGGCAAAGTATATAATTTAAAGAACTGACAGTAAGAGTTTTGACCAGACACCCTCCATTCTTAGACTAGGTAAAACACCAGTCTTCCATACTCTTATTGCTCTTATCATACTGTGTTGTTATTTCCTTTCGTTGGTCTTCTCCCACTATAAACTCTGAGGGGCAGAGATCATTTATGTCTTGATTCCTGCTGTATCCCATTATTTTTCACAATACCTGCCAATAGCAGGTATTCAATAAATGTTTGATGGATGAAATTATTTAGATAACTGCCATAATCTAAGAAGATAGCAAAAGACGTACATGGTTTCTGCAGATATCTTAAAATTAGCCCAGAATCCTAACTATATAGATGACTGCCACAGGTCCATCAAGTAGGACTTGTATCCCACCACTGTATAATAAATAATCTGACACCTGTCATTGTCTTGCCAACTGCAATCTTGACTTCTTAACTGAGGTGAATCCAGGACTCTATTTTGTTTAAGCCATCTTAAGCTTGATCTGATAACTCTCTTTCAGGTTTGACCCACCTGGACACTAATAGCTGTCAATGAACTCATGGACAAAAACTGGATATTAATTTTTGTGCAATGTAATTGCATTAAAATGAATATTAGTATTCTTAACTATTTTCTGAATTTTTGTCTTTGCTCCATAACCAGTTTTTATTATTTCCAAAACACCTTGTGAATGACATGTTGAGCTTAATTTTTTATCAATTATAATTAACATCTTTTCAACATAAACAAGAAAACATCTCATTCCATTCAATAGTAACATAATACCAAAAAGAAGTCTACCCGATTTAATTTTACTAAAATCTAATTTCTACTACTTTGCTTTCTTCAATGATGGATTCATTTTTGACTTTCATTTATGTAACCTCCTAAGGAAAAGTAAGTTAAATAGACTTAAAACTATGTTTCTACTTGGATAACTTGAAGAATAGATTATTCAGACCCACATTTTTTTTTCTTTTAGTTTAAAGAAAAATCTTTAGTCAGTCAATGATAATAAACATGAAATTGGAAAACACATTTCCTCAATTCTATAGCCTGGAATGTCATTTGTTCTCTGTGATTTCAGGTTTCTTATTACTTTGAACTGATTTCGAATGTGTCCCAGATGTAATTGCCCTGCTTTGGCTCCTACCAGATGAAGCTGAACTTCAGCAGTTTTCAGAAACAACTCTACATCATCATCTTTTCTGCTCAGGGGCAGACCATTCCCTGAAGACAGTGTGGATGCCTCCTTCTCATTTGTATGCACAGCTTTTATAGGGAAGCAGCAATATAGGATCTTATCTAAGTACCATACATCTTTCTTTTTTTTATATATATATAGCTATAGTACATTTGATTTACAGCTACTTCAGCAAACTGTCATACTCATTATCATTGTAAGCTAAGACACTTATATCCTTCTGATTTTCATATGCCCTGTACTATTGCAACTTTTAAGAGACTCTAGTGATATATCATTGACAAAATCAGGACTGCATTAAATTTTTCAGTCTGTAATTATTCCACACTGGATATAAAAGATGTTATGTCTCAATGCTGGCAAGGTACTCAGACTATACTGATAAAATTCTTAAAACTTAATTTAAACAAGAGTTAGGCAACTGTTATTCTAACAAATTTAATGCCAAATGCACACTGTCTAAAATATTTCATGTCCTAATGCTAGGAGTAAAACTGTATATCTGGAATACCTGCCTACAAAAATATTGATCTAAGAGTTAGAAAAGTATCTGCATTGACAAGAGAAATGGCTTCATTAATTAGATGGCATGTTTACATTTCATTAACTGAAATGGTCAAAGTTAAGCAACTAGGAAACCCAGAGATGAATTCATTCACATACCAAATGATCTATGGAATCTTAGGAAAAGCTGATTTACTATTTTAAATTATCTCACCTTGCCTACTCAATTTATAAGCAAAATCACAAATGCACTGAATAGATGGATTGATTCAGAGCTAAGTCTTTTATCATGTGTTCAGACAAAAGAACATCCATTCTTCAATAAGTTCCAGGGAACTATTGTACAGCATAGTGACGGTACTTAACAATACTGTATTGTATACTTGAAAGTAGCTATGACAGTAGAACTTTAATTTTCTCATCATGACAATAACAACAAAATGGTAATTATATGAGGTAAAGGATGTGTTAACTAACATTATTGTGGTAAACATTTCACAACATATACATGAACCAAATCATCACATATATACCTTAAATGTCAATAATGTTATAAGTCAATTATATCTCAATAAAGGTGGGAAAAAAGAGCATCCCTTCCATCCAGTCTGTGTGTTTCTGAATTTAGAATATTTCTAGAAGTTAAATTGGTAAATACTCCAATATTAGTATTGTAATTTCATTATTTAAAAAAATTTATTGATATATGATTGACATATAATGAATTAGTTTCAGGTGAAAACATAATGAGCCAATATTTATATATATTGCAAAATGATCAACACAGTAAGTCTAGTTAACATACACCACCACACATAGTTATAATTATTTTTGTTTGTGATGAGAACTTTTAAGACCTACTCTCAACATTAATTTGGCAACATTTTATCAAGTTCTCACTGTGTTATTACATGGCACTACAGTTTACAGTGAATATTAAGTGGAGAGCTGATGGAATGTGCTCTTATTTTGAGAGCTGACTACAGAATTATTTTGTGGGATAGAAATATTCAGGTATACAGGTTTGCGGGGCTATTTGGTTATAATGTGGAGCACCCTGGGATATGCATAATGGTTTTACATTTGGCATACTGGTATGGAGATCTACATAAAGACATGCACACATTGGAAGGATGTGTGCAGAGAGGCAGAGAAAAAGGCGGTGCAAGGAGAACCTTGTGCTATGGGGATTCATAGGAGTCCAGGCCAGCAGCATTTAGAAGAAAATTCTGCCAATAGTATTTGTCTGAGGAGAATTTTCCAGGACTACAATGTCCATTTGATTTAACCTTGAGTTATGTCATATCATGCTTCAGTGAATCACCCCTTCTCCAACTCAGTGCTGTTTACTTCAAATTTTATTTAAACATTGTGCACACCTAAATGGCTGTGAGTGCTGTTGGGAATGGGGAGGGAGGGATAAAGGAAGATGGTCTGGGGACCACCTGTCAACTCAAGAGAGACAGGAAAAAGGAGCATCTGGAAATGTTTCTTTTAAAAATATTTTTCTTAAGTCTGAAAAGAAGCAAACTTTCAGAAATGTGGTATATACAAGGAAAATTTTATTTCTGGAACATTTGTGCATAAGTTGCAATATTATTTGACTGCACTGGAATATTTAGTGCATATTTTCTATAAACAGAGGCATTCTCTCAAATTACCCAATACAAACATCAAAGTCAGGACATTAACACTGATGTACTGTCACCAAATACTCCCTAGACCTCATACAAGGTTTGCCAGTTTTCACAACAATGTCCTTTATAGCACAAAGATATAGTTAAGCATCACATGTTGCATTTAGTTGCCATGTTGCTTTAATCTCCTTCAATCTGGGACAGTTTTTCAGTCTTCTCTTGACTTTTTTTTTAATCTCTGAAACTTTTGAAGAATAGAAGTTATTTTGTAGAATGTGCCTCAGTTTGGTTTGTCTGATGTTGTTTCACAATTATATTTAGATTATACAACTCTGGCAGAAATAGCACTATAGTGATGTTGTGTTTTGTTGTGTTTGCTTTTTTGTTTTGTTTTGTTTTGTTTTTAGTTCCTATCATGTGTCACACAATTTCTGTGTTGCATTATTGGTGATATTAACTTTGATTATTAATCTAAGATAGAGTCAGCCCATCTTATCTACATAAAGCTACTCATTTTCTGTTTGAAATTATAAGCATTTGTGTGAAATAAATTGAAAATATGTAAATATCTTGTTTCTCACCAAAATTTTAATATATTAATATGCTTATGTCTGTATGGAGTTGTGGATTCCTATTTTATTCAATGGATTATAATTGTTATTTACTTTGATGCCAAAATGTCTTAAATTTGTCTACCAGGAGCCCCTTCATCCTGGTTCCTGTGTCTTTAGGCATGCTCACAACAATATTTGAGAACCTTATTTTCTGGCACAATAAGATGTTTTGGGATCATGTCCTATTTTATTTATCCTAGACCTGGAATCAGCCATTTCTACAAAAGCCTTGCTTCCTTTTAGGTAGATCATGATATTTAGAAAATATCTGGTGCTAGATGTGCTTATTGATATTGAGATACCAATGCATGTGATCTCTGTGAGTGTACAGAACCAGGGTGTCTATGTATATACATACACACTCACCTATCTATCTATCTATCATCTAGCTATCTACTCTCTCTCTACACACACACACACACACACACACACACACACACACATTTCCATTTTAAATCCAACACCACATTTCTTGTGGTGCATTCTAGTTTTCCCCTTTCTATATTTGTAACTTTCTTCAACAGTGAGAAAGTTGACTCCTATTATCCCTAATTTACTTACCTATTTGCACACTCTACCAGTATATAATCAATCTCCTATTGCTAATTCCAAATCCCCACCCCCACCCTCATGTGGACACCCCCTTCACCCTACTCTGAGCTACTATGGCTCCATCTCACCTTCTCATGAGCTCTTATCTAATGGATTTAGGACAACTGTTCAGGAAGGAAAGGGAAGGGAAAGAAGAGAAAGTCTAAGAGAAAAAAATTAAATAATGAGGTCAAAATTAACTGAATGGTAAATCATCATGAGAGGAGATCAGGTAAGCAGAAGCTTTTTGGCAGTTTCTCACAAGATATGAGGTAGGAAGAAATCCAAAAAAACAGTAAGTAAGATGTGAATTAAAATTAGAGCTAAAAAAGTTTCTATAAGGAGGCATTCTCTGAAGCAATGGAACAATTAGATATTATCCCCGAGATAACTCTATATACAAATACAAATGAGACAAAGGTTATTTTGAGCATGTTTCATTTATTTATTCATGCACTCACTTAATGATTCATATATTCATTCAAGTATTTGAGTGTTTATGATTTGTCAGACATATAACAAGACATGAGGAATGCAAAGATAGTGATTGGTTTTCTGGCCTTTCTTCCCCTTCTAATTATTTTCCCTTCAGCCTATTCCCATCTCAATAACTTATTATTGATGTATCTCACTGGTCAAAAAGAACAAGGTTTAATAAATTGCTCACATCTTGGTGAATGATATATTAGTGATTTACCTATCCCAGATGTGTTTGAATTTTATAATATGACAGCAGGAGGAGGATGCAGGGAGACTGTGAAATATCAGCCACCATAGCATCACAGTTATTATTGAAAATATTTAACAATTAGTACTTCAGAGGACCAATAAAAACAGATGGCAGTTATCAACAACTGGTACATCCATAGGGCATGCTGACCAAGTATTAAATCTGAATTTGCAGTAATTGAGAAAGGAAAGCAAAAATTTAGAATGCAGTATGGATTGGAGACTGAAGTCTGAATCTGTGAATACATGACTATAGAGAGCACTGTTTGGGTTTGGAAAAAGCCTAAGAGTTTAGAACAAGAGTTCTAAGACACAACAGGTAGATGAATTAAGGAGGTCTAGTGGTGGAAGTGTTTGTCCAGTTGAGGAGATAAGATTTGGGGCTCAGATAGTAAAATTTCCACCTGTGTAGTGACAGAGTGAAAAACAGATATTGAAGTTTGGAGTCAAGGAGGAGTTTTTCTTTTCTTTTTTTAAGCTTTATTGAGTTATACTTAATATACAAAAATTTCACACATTCAATGTGTACATTTTGATGAGTTTGGATGTATGCATATACCTGTGAGTCACTCACCATAATCAAGGTAATAAACATATCCATATCCATAACCTCCAAAAGATTCTTGTGTCCCCTCATCTTTTTTTCTTTGTTTGTTTGGTGAATAGAACACTTTACATGAGATCTACCCTCTTAACAATTTTTCAGGTACACAAGACTGTTAACTACAGGCACTACGTTGTATAGCAGATCTTTAGAGCCTATTTATCTTGTATAACTGTAACTTTATACCATTAATCAACATAGATGGACTTGGGGACAGTCACAGAAGGACAAATATTATTTTATATACCTTACTTATATGAGTATATAAAATAGTCAAACTCATAGAACTATTGATATTTCTATGAGTGGTGGTTGCCAGGAGATGAAGGAAGGGGGATGACGAACGGGGAACTTTTGTCCAAAGGGAGAATGTTTTCTACATATAATTTCCAATTGTGTTAATAAATTGCTTACTATTAATTAAATCTCTTCCTAAAACTCCTATTGAGTTTTTCTATCAGGGAAAATAATATCCATTGCCCTGAATTCTATGATTCCCATGTGCTGTGGGTGGTGTCAGTGCTGAGATGCATGATAACTTTCCAAAGAGTTTCTAGGGTGTTGTGGACAGACACTTATCTACTTTATATAAAAAAAAATGTTGAATTCATCTATTCACTCAACAGAGATTTTTGAGTGTATATTCTGTGCTAGGCTAAGTGATATATGCATAGACTTCAGGGAAGATAGTGACCAGATCTGTTTGAATCTTGAATTCTCTCTGTTTCCAACTCCCACCAGCCTTCCACACCTAGAAAGAGGCTGCTGAGATCGGCAGGCAGCTGGCTGAGAGAGGAGTGCCTCTGGGAGAGCTTGGGTGGGGAGTAGTACTGGTTAGCTTAAAACTATTTTGATTTTAACACTGTAAGTTCCATGTCTCAGGAAATTTCTCAGCAGTCCCAGGCAAACCAAGACAGTTGTCCACTGAAGTGGAGAGCACTGGGCAGCCCTTTTCCCCCTGTGGGCCAGGTTGGAGCCTAGAATGTGGTGTTAAGTGTCTCCTGGATGAAGCTCTGCATATGTACATGGAGAAGAGCCTAGCCTGAAGAGATCAGTATACTTCCATAGGTAAGGCTGACATAGTTCACTTTATAAAGATTAAAAGACTTTGCATGCCCAAAATATTATACAAAAAGTTCACAGACAAATATTAATCTTGAGAAAGCTATATTTCCAATTAGGTGCCAAAGGGTTACATGCTCAGCTCTGGTAATACAATATTTACCATGTAGGTAGCTTCCAGACCAGTCAGAGAGAATGAAATAGTCGTGTAATATTAATTACATGAGTTCAAAACTCTGAGAAGTCATATGAATGAAATATCTGGGGAGCTATGTGACTAGATGGTTCAGTCTGGGGTATTAGGAAGGGCTTCTCTGAAGAGGTAACTTATGAATTGATCTCAAGGATAAATCAGAAGGACTCTGGTGAAAATTTCTGGAGTGGCGTGGGGAAAAGCAAGAAGAAAAGAAGTCCTGAGTGATGAAAAAGCATAATCTGAGGCCCACAGAATCCTACTTTTTAAATAATAAAATATGTAAAATAATACAATTTGGTGACTTTATGAATGTATATATATTTTAAACCATCAAAAATGAATTTTAAATACATGCAGTTTATTGTAGATCAATTATACTCGAATGAAGTTATAAAAAACATCATTCAGATTGGATCATAGGTTATCAGGGAGAATGGCTTGCAATAAAGCTTTGGGTTTAAACCAAAAACACTGAGGAACCACCAGACACTTTTAAGTAGAGGGAATATCTAACTACATTTGTGAACATATAGTACATATGCTATATTTTCACTCATGCAAATTATCTGCCACATACTATTCTAAGCACTAAATTAATTCCTTAGTTTCTTACAACCCTAGGAAGTTCTATATCCTCATTTTCATTTAGAGAAACTGAGACAAAGAGAGGTTATGAAGCTTATTAAGGGTCATTCTGATTTCAGAGCTCATGTGTTCAACCATTGTGCTCCCACTTTTTCAACCCTATATTAGCTGCTGAGGGCAGAATAAAATTCCCATGTACAAAGCATACAACACTTTACAAGATGCTTTTACAACATGATCTCATTTAGTGCTTCTGATGACATAATAAGGTGGGAATATTTTGTACTCCTTTTACAGTTGTACCAATTAAGGAGCAGAAATATTTAGCAGTTTTCCTGGTGGTTACATGACTTGAATCTTGGTCTTGTGACTTTAAACATACTACTCTCTTTGCAACCCATGCTTGCAAATGTCAAAGAAAAATTGTACTGAGTGGAGCAAATAGGCAAAGAAAATTTTATTCAAGACTATTGAAATAGGAGAGAAAGACTAAACTCAGCTCCACTGAAACAGAAGGCAGGAGAGGTTTTTAAGCACTGGGGTAAGCTAGTGGAAGAGTACTATAGGGAATTAAGGGAGGGTGGTCAATATAATTAGGCCATCTGGGTTTGCTAAGTGGCACTTAATAGAAGTCAGCCTCCTTCTCTCCCACAGAGACTAGGAGATAGGGGCACTGTCTTTCTTGATGATTCAAAAAGATAACTCCCAGGTCCTTGAGAAAGACATTGTTGGTTTGTAAAATTGGCAAGTGACTGGGAGAAAATCTATATTTCAAGGGGAGAAGAGATGCTCTAAGAAGAGGGAGCTCAGAGGCCTATAATTAGGAAGAAACCTATCTAAAGTTTAGTCAAACTGAAAGGAGCATTAAGTCCATCTTGTTCACTAAGTCTATTGCCTATACTGTAGTTAAGGATATTCACATTCAGTGATGCTAAATAACAGTCAGAGAGGTTTATAAGACATCACCCACATAAGTACATACTCTAGGAGTCTCTTCCTTTTCTTTCTAGATCCTGCTTAATTATCTTTCTCCAGGAAACCTTCCCAGTCTCACATTGTAAAGTGCACTTGTAGTAGCCTCATTCCTTTCAAAATATCACATATGCAATTGGTTGTTTTATGACTGCCATCCTGTTAGGCTGTCATCTCTCACATGTGTGCCTGGGAAGAGCTGGTCCACTGCTTAGAACTATGCCTGACACTTAGTAACTGAGCCATTCATGCTTCCTTAATGAACAGATAAGCAAGTGAGTCAAAGAGGGATAAACATGAGAAAAAGCAGAGAAGAAATTAAGGATATATTGTAGTAGACTCTCAGCTAAACTATTAAGGATTTCTTTTAGTCCAAATTTAATTCTTTCTATAAACCTGTGCTCTTGGTATATGTCATCACTAGCAGACTGGGGGTTCTAATGAGGTAGGAACTACACTTTTCCCATCAGACATTATCCCTCCTTATCAGACTCTGGGTAAGCAATCTATAAACATGGATGAATTTTAAGTTATATCACTGAATGGATTTTTAATGATGAATGAATGATATAGCTGTTTGTATCATTTATAGGGTTGCCTTTCCATCCCTTTTGAGAAACTTATTTCTTCATGAAAATATTTTCCAGTAAGAATGTAAAATATACCAGAATCTTGTGTTGGGGTCATTCTCTAAAGAACACTTCTGGAAAGCAAAACTGTAGAGGGCTGAAATCAAAACATCACATCCCTATTGAGTGTCTTATAGGTTAATCCAATGACGTGACTATTAGTGACAACCCAAGTCATAAAAATCCAGGCTTCTGAATCACAATAACAAATACTTATTTACTCTATAGGATATTCCAAGCAGTATACCACTGATGAAAGAATTCATACAGTAACAAGTAACAAGCCCTTTTTCATTAAAAAGCCCGACTTTCCAAATGTTCCACTGAGTCTGGAGAGCATTTAAGAACTTCTTCAAACATTTCTAGTGTGTGACTGGCACAGGGAGTGGTGCCTCAGGTCAAGGAGCTCAGAACTGTGAGCACTTCACTTTTTCCATTCTCCTCCCATTCCCCACCCACAACACTCAGCAGTTCATAGAGTCAGCTGAACAATTCAATACCTCTTCACAGACACAGAACTTTCTCAGTGCTTGAACATGACATGAGGTGTAATAAGATAAAAACAGCTAATTAGGGAAAACTATGACAAAACCGCCACATCACAATTGACACCTGACACTTTAATGGTTGTCAGGTGTCAGCTAAGGAAAGGGAGTTTTATATACCAGTTTTAAAAATAGCAGTAGTAGAGGTAATTCTTATTAGTTCAGAAGACACTTTTCATAAAATGACCTCATTTCTTCTTCCCATTATCCTCCCATTAAATAAAACTACTATTGCAATTTATCAAGAATGATCAAGTAATCATAATTGAGAAACCTAAGGGACACTTCCATGCCCTTTAGTTTCAATCTAGGATATTTAAATCAAGTTGACTAGACACGGATTTAAATTGAGATAACTGAAAGCAATATATTTTAGAGTATGGTATTTTTGTAAGTATTAATGAGGGTGTTCAGTAGGAGATTAAAGGTTTCTAATAATAGAATATCTAACTGACGTTGGCTTTAAAACTATGAATACTTATATCATGTAACAATCATTCTGGTAGTAGATGACTGCAGAGTTCATGGATTTTGTAGTGTAATGGTATGGAGGATATTGGTCAGCTTCTGTGACAGTGCCTTGGTTTTCCCTTGAGAAAACCAAGGAGATCCCTTGATCTCACCATGACAGTTATAGCACCAACTATTGTTGATTCTATACGACAAGAGCAAGAACGGTTGTGCCATCTTACCCAATTATATTTACCAGGGAAGAAAAATGCTTATTCTATAGAAATCTCAAGTTTTTTGCCCTCCCTTAATTCACCAGGTCTCTTATAGTGCACACCCATAGATAACACATTCACTGGAGAAGAAAGACCATGACTGGCTTACTTACCCATCATCACTACCTTGCAGGGACTCTGGAGAGACTACCTTCCTTGATCATATTGACAAAAATGTGGTTGTATTATGAAGAAAGAAAGGATAAAGGATATTAACTATTAAATAAGTAAGAAAAACAGATGTATCTGGGAGTATCAAATAAGATGATATATGAAGATATGTATTAAAATGTAAGTCTACTTACAAATCCATAGTCATATTATTAACCTGAAACAGCTAACAGATAACCAGAATCAGTAGTGTTTTACTAGGCATGTGAATACAAATAATGAAATTATATAAAACTATTATGTCCAGATCTCACAGGATATGAAAAACTTCCTCATGTGATTTTGATGTGTATCTTTTCTTAAGAATTATTGATTTAGATGATAGTGATAGAGAAAGAGATAGACAAGGCATGGGTTCTGACTAAATATAGCAGATTATACAGCAGATTAAACATGCATCTTTCTCTGTTCTCTTTTGAAGCCCCAGATAAAATGAAGATATATAAACAGACAAATAAAAAAGTATTTAGTAGATGAGAGATATCTACAACATTTTGTACAATGGAAAGCAGATGGGGGAAAAAAAAGAGCAGGAAGTGTGGTAAAACTATTGCCTACAGCTCATCTATGAAATGTCACAAAGATACAAGGACATTTACAAAACAGAAGCATGAAAGGCTAAGAAATTAGAAATACCATGTAGTGCTGAAGTTAGGGGTGATGAAAAATGGGTCCAAAAGTTAGATGCAGGTTTTTATAAAGAAAAATTAAGTGCTCAAATCTTGTCCCACTGAAGCTAGGCACTGTCTCTCTCAACCTGACAGAAGAATGGATGATCATTCTCTGGTTAACCATAGAGGCTCTGGGAACACCAGACAAAGTGTAACTAATGAAGCAATACAGTATTAGAAACAAGCAGATTAACTGAAACTCTAAATAAGGAATAGTGATATGCCAAGTTTCCCTTATCCTGTCAGCCACCAAAATGCTGCTCTCCGTGTTACTGCCTTCCACCACTACCCCACCTCAAACAGGAGACTGGAGGATTGTTCTCTGGGAAAACAGGCCAGCCTAAGAAAATGTAAAGAGATATCGACAACACGGGTTCAGCACTCACTCACTCATTGGTGCAGTCTTCCCACTGACCAAGTTCACTCCAAAACACATAGAGCTCCATAGCAGCTTCTCTGTGTCTCACTCCTAAGTCCATTCTTAGTCATGAGCAGGAGCCAATGATCACAAGCCATTTAAATGAAGATTTTTATGAGAAAAAGATCAAAACAAACAAACATACAACTAAACGAAAGTTGAAATCAGAGGAAACAAGGTCAATGCATGGGGCAGAGACAAATTAAAAAAAACAAAGGCTATGGAGAAATAAGAAAGAAACACTGTGGCCATGAAACAAGGATAAAGTGTCATATTTTAAATTAGCTATTAGAAAACAAACAAAAATGTTCTTAGAAATTATGTACTAATATATGTATTAACCCAAGTAAAGAAATATAATAGTAGAAAGGTTAAAGGTAAAGTTGAGATGCTATCATAGAAAGTAAAAAAAAAAAATAAATAGGAAAAAATAATTAGAGGTTCCCCAAAGAGGTCCATATGTAACTGAAAGAAATTTCAAAAAGATGGAAGAGCAAAAGAAGAATGCCCAAAATATATTATAAGAAAATTGCACTGTCCTGAAAGAGAATCATTCCTAAATTGAAAGTTTCCACAAAATGTTTAGCACATGGAATTAAAAGAGATCCACATAAATTTACGTGATAGTAAATGCAAAACACCAAAACACTGAAAGCTTCTTGAGAGAACAAAATTACCACCACCACAACAAAAAGAACAAAAAACCATGTAAAAGATCTCAAAACAGATTGTATTAGGTTTCTCAATTACACATTGGAAACTAGAATGGAACACTGTATTTAGAAACTGATGGAAGATAATATCCAACATATACTTTTATAAGTCATCAACCACATGTGATGAAAAAATGAAGATGTAGACTGCTAAATCTCAAAGGTACCTCTGATGTGTCCTTCATCTGAAGGCTTTTGGAAGAATTTCCTCTATAAAAATGAGGGAATGGATTAACAGAGAAGACATAGGTTCCAGAAAACAGGGAAACCAAAAAAGTAGAATGATTCCACAATGATTCTGAAAATAATATCAAGAATTACAGCTACATAGTAGGCGTAGAGAGAAACCACATCAGACTGGAACAGAATGACACAGATCTAAGAGAGTACTCTCAAGGAAAAGATGTATTTTGTAAATTACCTGATATATTTGATTATATTTAAAGGTAGTATTTTACAATTCTATTGGAGATCTTGGATAAAGAATTAGTGATAGGTACAAAGTAAAGTTAATGAAATGGGAGAAAAATATGATAATATATTTAAAAATCAATACCGATACTTTTTTATGGAACATGGAAGAAATTATTTAAAATGAAGGCAGCTCTTTTGCCCCTTTTTTGTTTACCTATTTCTGTCCCCACCTAATCTCAAACACCCAATTATAGGAATGAGATCACTAAGCAATTGAAACTAACTACTGACTTATGCTTTCCTGAATGAACACCATGCCTTGCCTAACTTGTCAATTCTTTTCCTAAATAAAAAGAAGAAAGAATAATTAGCTCTCTACCCCCAACAGCCACCTAAGGAATCCTTCAGGAAGATCATGCGGGCAAGATAACATCTGAAGGGAGATTCAGCCAGTTTGCTCACAATGGAGAATAATGCAGAACCCAACCTCTTACCTGAATGATTCACTGAAATCCTTTCCCCTCATTTTTCCCTCTAAGAATTGTCATGCCTGAGCAGAATCTTTGGAGTTGCTCTCTGGACACAAGTCCACCTTCTCCCCAGATTGCCAGCTTTTCTGATTAAAGCACCTCTCCTTTCTACTGGCACTTGCCTCTTGAATTATTGGCTTTTGAGTGGCCAGCAGCCAAACTTGAGTTTGGTAATGATATGGGAAAGGAAAAATAAAAGCAGTGATTTAATTTTATCTTCCCTTTATGTATAACTGATTAATGGCAGATGTGATTTATGAACCATCACTCTCTCCTACCCTAGTCATACTTTATGACTTTGCTCAATTTTCTAAAACATTTTTTAGTAATTTTGGTTTTTGCATAAACTTAGATACTTACATTTCAGAAGGATAATGACAGGTTTTAAAGTAAAACAATTTGATACCAATCCTTTGTATATTTGTGTGTGTATATATGTCACTTATTCTGTGGAAAAGAGAAGAGTCAAATTTAACTGCTCTGATAAGTTTGACCTATTAATGCCTTTTCTAACCATTTCAGTGTGTGTCTGCTTGGTTTATAGGCCATAAATTCAGCTTTCTTATCAAGACAAAAATGGGATATTCAAAGTCCAGCACTAAAACTGATTTGCTTCTTAAAAAGAGAATCACATTTCTGATTTTGTACTTTTCTTTCTGAAAGGACTTATATTGTTTCCACACAGAGTATTAATTCAATAAGTATCTAAAATTGAAAGTAATGAATTAGTATTAAGCAAAAATATATAGGCAAATATGTACATAGAATAATTAAAGTGGTTAGCTCTGGACTGCTGTTTTTTCTACATAAGAGTTGTGAATGATATGTTTTCTTTAAGTGTTGTATACATAAATTAAATTTAATAAATTTACAGATACAAAAATAAAATTAAAAATAGAAAAATATATAGGCAATTTCAAGGTGAAAAGCAAAAAATTATAATACTACCATACAGAGACAACATCTTGAAGCACTTTTAACATTTTACATTTGTATATTTTTCTTATAAAAATAAGATCATACTACATATTTGATTCTAGTGTTTCAGTTCTTATATTTTGAACATTTTCCTTGGTATTATTTATAAAATATATGATAACTCATGGAAATTAGCTCCTTCCTGCCTTACATAAGAGGGTTCATTTCTTCTGTTTATTCATTCATTTAACAAATTGTTTGAGCGCTTACAAAATGCAAAGCACTGTGCTTTACTCTTGTTTTTGGGGATAGAGCCAAAAACAAGAAAGCTGTGGTCTGAGCTCTCAGAATTCTTACAGTCTACTGAAGAAAATAAATTATATAAATCATTATCCAAGTATTATTGGTGTTTGTATTTATTCAAAGCAAGTATATAATATTAATTATATTATAGATTATTTATTAATAAATAAATTAATTAAAATCTAACCTGGTTTGAGAGATCAGAGATCTCCTAAGGGAGTTCATTATAAGGGAGATGATGTCAAGATGGCAGAATAGGAGGACATGGAGTTTGCATTTACTCACAAGTACACAAAGAATGCATTGAAGAAATTCTTGTAGAACACATACTGGGTGCTACTGGGGGACCTTGGATACCTAAGTGGGTGGGAGGAATCCCCAAGTGACCAGGCCAGGGGTCAGGCCTGAGATTCTGTGGTGGGAATGCCAAGTCCAAGCTGCTGGACTAGCTGAGAATTTTAGGCCCCAGGGAATATTAATCAGTGTGAGCTCTCCTGGTCATCCTCATCTCAGCAACAGGACACAGCTCCACCCAACTTCCTGCAAAATCCAGTGCTGGACACCTCAGACCAAACAACCAGCAAGACATGAACATAGCCCCACCCATCAAAAAAATGAGATGACAAAAAAATTTATTATAGATTGAAGAGAAAGGTAAAAACCTACAAGACCAAATAAATGAAGAGGAAATAGGCAAACTACTTGAAAAATAATTCAAAGTAATGATAGTAAAGAAGATCCAAAATCTCAGAAATAAAATGGAGGCTCGGATCAAGATTATACAAGAAATGTTTAACAAGGACCTGAAAGAACTAAAGAACAAACAAACAGAGATGAACAACAAAATAACTGAAATGAAATATACTATAGAAGAAATCAAGAGCAGAATAACTGAGGCAGAAGAATTAATAAGTGAGCTGAAATATAGAATGGTGGAAATAACTGTGGAGGAGCAGAATAAAGAAAAAAAAAAGAATGTAAAGAAATGAAGACAGTATCAGAGACCTCTGGAACAACATTAAACACACCAACACTAGAATTATAGGGGTCCCAGAAGAAGAAAAGAAAGAGACATGGTCTGAGAAAATATTTGAAAAAATGGTAGTTGAAAACTTCCCTAATATTAGAAAGGAAATAGCCACCCAAGTCGAGGAAGCACAGAGTCCCACTCAGGACAAACCTAAGGAGAAACATACTGAGACACATACTAATCAAAGTAATAAAAATTAAATTCAAAGAAAAAAATATTAAGAGAAGCTTGGGAAAAGCAACAAATAACATACAAGGGAATTCCCATAAGGTCATCAGCTGATTTTTCAGCAGAAACTCTGCAGACCAGAAGGGGGTGGCAGGATATATTTAAAGTGATGAAAGGGAAGAACCTACAACAAAAATTACTCTACCCAGCTAGGATCTCATTCAGATTTGAAAGAGAAATCAAAAACTTTACAGACAAGCAAAAGCTAAGAGAATTCAGCACCACCTAACCATCCCTACAGCAAATTCTAAAGGAACTTCTCTAGGCAGCAAACACAAGAGAAGAAAAGAACCTACAAAAACAAACTCAAAACAATTAAGAAAATGGTAATAGGAACATATGTGTCAATAATTACATTAAATGTATTATAAATGGGTTAAATGTTCCAACCAAAACACACAGACTGGCTGAATGGATACAAAAATAAGACCCATATATATGCTGTCTACAAGAGACCCACTTCAGACCTAAGGATACATACAGACTGAAAGTGTGCAGGTGGAAAAAGATATTCCCTGCAAATGGAAATCAAAAGAAAGATAGAGTAGCAATACTCACATCAGATAAAATAGACTTGAAAATAAGGACTGTTACAAGACAAGAGGAAAGAAATTAAATAATGATCAAGGGACCAATCCAAGAAGAAGATATAACAATTTAAAATATGTATGCCCCCAAATAGGAGCACCTTAATACATAAGGCAAATGCTAACAGCCATAAAAGTGGAAATCAACAGTAATACAATAATAGTGGGGGACTTTAACATCCTACTTACATCAATGAATGATTATCTAGACAGAAAATAAAAAAGGAAACAAGCTTTAAATGACACAATAGACCAGATAGACTTAATTGATATTTATAGTACATTTCATCTAAAAACCACAGGATACACTTTCTTCTTAAGTGCACATGGAATGTTCTCCAGGATACATAACATCTTGGGTCACAAATCAAGTCTTGGCAAATTTAAGAAAAATGAAATCATAAAAAATATCTTTTCCAACAACACTATGAGATTAGAAATCAATTACAGGAAAAAAAATTGTAAACAACAAAAACACATAGAGGCTAAATAATATGCTACTAAATAAATAACCAAGAGATCACTGCTGAAATCAAAGAGGAAGTCAAAAGATATATAGAACAAATGACAATGAAATTACGATGACCCAAAATCTATAGGATGCAGCAAAAACAGTTCTAAGAAGGAAGGTTATAGCAATAAAATCCTACCACAAGAAACAAGAAAAATATCAAATAAACAACCGTTACCTTACACCTAAAGTAACTAGAGAAAGAAGAAGAAGAACAACAACAAAAAACAAAAGTTAGTAGAAGGAAAGAAAACATAAAAATCAGAGAAGAAATAAGTGAAATGGAAACAAAGAAAGCAATAGCAAAAATCAAAAAAATGAAATCTGGTTCTTTGAGAAGATAAACAAAATTGATAAACCTTAGGCAGACTAATCAAGAAAAAGAGGAAGAGCACTCAAATCAATAAAATTAGAAATGAAAAAGGAGAAGTTACACAGACACTGCAGAAATACAAAGGAGCATAAGAGATTACTACAAGCAACTCTATGCTAATAAAATGGACAACATGCAAGAAATGGACAAATTCGTAGAAAGGTATACACTTCCAAGACTGAACCAGGAAGAAATAGAAAATATAAACAGGTCAATCATAAGTAATGAAATTGAAACTGTAATTAAAAATCTTCCCAAAATAAGTCCACTACCAGATGGCTTCACAGACGAATTCTATCAAACTTTTAGAGAAGAGCTAACATCCATCCTTCTCAAACTCTTCCAAAAAATTGCAGAGTTAGGAAGACTCCCAAGCTCACTCTACAAGAACACCATCACCCTGATACCAAAACCACACAAAGATACCACAAAAAAGAAAATTATAGACCAATATTACTGATGAACATAGAAGCAAATATCGTCAACAAAATACTAGCAAACAGAAACCAGCAACACATTAAAACGATCATACAACATGATCAATTGGGATTTTTTCCAGGGACACAAAGATTCTTCAACGTATGCAAATCATTCAATGAGATACACCATATTGCCAAACTGAAGAAGAAAATAAACATATGATCATCTCAATAGATGCAGAAAAAGCTTTCAACAAAATTAAACCCCCATTTATGATAAAAACTCTCCAGAAACTGGGCATAGAGGGAACCTACCTCAACATAATAAAGGCCATATATGACAAACTCACAGTAAACATCATTCTCAGTGGTGAAAAACTGAAAGCATTTCCTCTAAGGTCAGGAAAAAGACAAGGATGTCCACTCTCACTACTATAATTCAACATAGTTTTGGAAGTCCTAGCCACGGAAATCAGACAAGAAAAAGAAATAAAAGGAATCCAAATTAGAAAAGAAGTAAAACTGTCACTGTTTGCAGATGACATACTATACATAGAGAATCCTAAAGATGCTACCAGAAAACTACTAGAGTTAATCAATGAATTTGGTAAAGTAACAGGATACAAAATTAATGCACAGAAATCTCTGGCATTCCTATACACTAATGATGAAAAATCAGAAAGAGAAATTTAAGAAACAAACCCATTCACCATTGCCACAAAACAAATAAAATAACTAGGAATAAACCTACCTAAGGAGGTAAAAGACCTGTACTCAGAAAACTCTAAGACACTGATGAGAGAAATCAAAGATGACACAGACTGAGATACATACCATGTTCTTGCTTTGGAAGAATCAATATTGTGGAAATGACTGTACTACCCAAAGCAATCTACAGATTAAATGCAATTCCTATCAAAGTACCAATGGCGTTTTTCACAGAACTAGAAGAAAAGCCTTAAAATTTGTATGGAAACATGAAAGACCTCAAATAGCCAAAGTAATCTCTTTTATTTTTCTTTTTCTTTTACATCATTATTGGAGTATAATTGCTTTACAATGGTGTGCTAGCTTCTGCCCGACAACAAAGTGAATCAGCTATACATATACATATGTTCCCATATCTCCTCCCTCTTGCATCTCTCTCCCTCCCACCCTCCCTATCCCCCCACTCCAGGTGGTCACAAAGCACCGAGCTGACCTCCCTGTGCTATGCGGCTGCTTCCCACTAGCTATCTACCTTACGTTTGGTAGTGTATATATGTCCATGCCTCTCTCTCGCTTTGTCACCGCTTACCCTTCCCCATCCCCATATCCTCAAGTCCATTCTCTGGTAGGTCTGTGTCTTTATTGCTCTCTTACACCTAGGTTCTTCATGACATTTTTTTTTCTTAATTCCGTATATATATATGTGTTGGCATACGGTATTTGTCTTTCTCTTTCTGACTTACTTCACTCTGTATGACAGACTCTAGGTCTATCCACTCATTACAAATAGCTCAATTTTGTTTCTTTTTATGGCGGAGTAATATTCCATGTATATATGTGCCATATCTTCTTTATCCATTCGTCCAATGATGGACACTTAGGTTGTTTCCATCTCCTGGCTATTGTAAATAGAGCTGCAATGAACATTTTGGTACATGACTCTTTTTGAATTATGGTTTTCTCAGGGTATATGCTGAGTAGTGGGATTGCTGGGTCATATGGCAGTTCTATTTGTAGTTTTTTTAAGGAACCTCCATACTGTTCTCCATAGTGGCTGTACCAATTCACATTCCCACCAGCAGTGCAAGAATGTTCCCTTTTCTCCACACCCTCTCCAGCATTTATTGTTTCTAGATTTTTTGATGATGGCCATTCTGACAGGTGTGAGATGATATCTCACTGTAGTTTTGATTTCCATTTCTCTAATAATTAATGATGTTGAGCATTCTTTCATGTGTCTGTTGGCAGTCTGTTTATCTTCTTCGGAAAAATGTCTATTTAGGATTTCAGCCCATTTTTGGATTGGGTTGTTTGTGTTTTTGTTATTGAGCTGCATGTGCTGCTTGTAAATTTCAGAGATTAATCCTTTGTCAGTTGCTTCATTTGCAAATATTTTCTCCCATTCTGAGGGTTGTCTTTTGGTCTTGTTTATGGTTTCCTTTGCTGTGCAAAAGCTTTGAAGTTTAATTAGGTCCCATTTGTTTATTTTTGTTTTTATTTCCATTTCTCTAGGAGGTGGGTCAAAAAGGATCTTGCTGTGATTTATGTCATACAGTGTTCTGCCTATGTTTTCCTCTAAGAGTTTGATAGTTTCTGGCCTTACATTTAGATCTTTAATCCATTTTGGGTTTATTTTTGTGTATGGTGTTAGGGAGTGATCTAATCCCATACTTTTACATGTACTTGTCCAGTTTTCCCAGCACCACTTATTGAAGAGGTTGTCCTTTCTCCATTGTACATTCCTGCTTCCTTTATCAAAGATAAGGTGACCATATGTTCGTGGGTTTATCTCTGGGCTTTCTATCCTATTCCATGGATCTATATTTCTGTTTTTGTGCCAGTACCATACTGTCTTTATTAATGTAGCTTTGTAGTATAGTGTGAAGTCAGGGAGCCTGATTCCTCCAGCTCTGTTTCTCATTCTAAAGATTGCTTTGGCTATTCGGGGTCTTTTGTGTTTCCATACAAATTGTGAAATTTTTTGCTCCAGTTCTGTGAAAAATGCCAGTGGTAGTTTGATAGGGATTGCATTGAATCTATAGATTGCTTTGGGTAGTAGAGTCATTTTCACAATGTTGATTCTTCCAATCCAAGAACATGGTATATCTCTCCATCTATGTGTATCATCTTTAATTTCTTTCATCAGTGTCTTATAATTTTCAGCATACAGGTCTTTTGTCTCCTTAGGTAGTTTATTCCTAGATATTTTATTTATTTATTTATTTTTGCAGTGGTAAATGGGAGGGTTTCCTTGATTTCATTTTAAGATTTTTCATCATTAGTGTATAGTAATGCCAGAGAATTCTGTGCATCTATTTTGTATCCTGCTACTTTACCAAATTCATTGATTAGCTCTAGTAGTTTTCTGGTAGCATCTTTAGGATTCTCTATGTATAGTATCATGTCATCTGCAAACAGTAATGGCTTTACTTCTTCTTTTCTGATTTGGATTCCTTTTATTTCCTATTCTTCTCTGATTGCTGTGGCTAAAACTTCCAAAACTATGTTGAATAATAGTGGTGAAAGTGGGCAATATTGTCTTGTTCCTGCTCTTAGTGGAAATGCTTTCAATTTTTCACCATTGAGGATGATGTTGTCTGTGGGTTTGTCACATATGGCTTTATTATGTTGAGGAAAGTTCCCTCTATGCCTACTTTCTGGAGGGTTTATATCATAAATGGGTGTTGAATTTTGTCAAAAGCTTTCTCTGCATCTATCTAGATGACCATATGGTTTTTCTCCTTCAAATTGTTAATATGGTGTATCACATTGATTGATTTGCATACATTGAAGAATCCTTGCATTCCTGGAATAAACCCCGCTTGATCATGGTGTATGATCCTTTCAATGTGCTGTTGGATTCTGTTTGCCAGTATTTTGTTGAGGATTTTTGCCTCTATGTTCATCAGTGATATTGGCCTGTAAATTTCTTTCTTTGTGACACCCTTGTCTGGTTTTGGTATGAGGGTGATGGTGGCCTCGTAGCATGAGTTTGTGATTGTTCTTCCCCTCTGCTATATTTTGGAAGAGTTTGAGAAGGATAGGTGTTAGCTCTTCTATAAATGTTTGATAGAATTCGCCTGTGAAGCCATCTGGTCCCGGGCTTTTGTTTGTTGGAAGATTTTTAATCACAGTTTCAATTTCAGTGCTTGTGATTGGTCTGTTCATATTTTCTATTTCTTCCTGATTCAATCTTGGCAGGTAGTGTATTTCTAAGAATTTGTCCATTTCTTCCAGGTTGTCCATTTTATTGGCATAGAGATGTCTGTAGTAATCTCTCATGATCCTTTGTACTTCTGTAGTGTCAGTTGTTACTGCTCCTTTTTCATTTCTAATTCTATTCATTTGAGTCATCTCCCTTTTTTTCTTGATGAGTCTGCCTAATGATTTACCAATTTTGTTTATCTTCTCAAAGAACCAGCTTTTAGTTTTATTAATCTTTGCTATCGTTTCCTTCATTTCTTTTTCATTTATTTCTGATCTGATCTTTATGATTTCTTTCCTTTTGCTAACTTTGGGTTTTTTTTGTTCTTCTTTCTCTAATTGCTTTAGGTGCAAGGTTAGGTTGTTTATTTGAGATGTTTCCTGTTTCTTAAGGTAGGATTGTATTGCTATAAACTTCCCTCTTAGCACTGCTTTTGCTGCATCCCATAGATTTTGGGTCGTCTTGTCTCCATTGTCAACTGTTTCTAGGCATGTTTTTATTTCCTCTTTGATTTTTTCAGTGATTACTTCATTATTAAGTAGTGTTTTGTTTAGCCTTCATGTGTTTGTATTTTTTACATATCTTTTCCTGTAATTGATATCTAGTCTCATAGTACTGTGGTCAGAAAGATACTTGATACAATTTCAATTTTCTTAAATTTACCAAGGCTTGATTTGTGACCCAAGATATGATCTATCCTGGAGAATGTTCCATGAGCACTTGAGAAAAGTGTGTATTCTGTTGTTTTTGGATGGAATGTAGTATAAATATCAATTAAGTCCATCTTGTTTAAAGTATCATTTAAAGCTTGTGTTTCCTTATTTATTTTCATTTTGGATGATCTGTCCATTGGTGAAAGTGGGGTGTTAAACTCCCCTACTATGAATGTGTTACTGTCGATTTCCCCTTTTATGGCTGTTAGTATTTGCCTTACGTATTGAGGTGCTCCTATGTTGGATTCATAAATATTTACAATTGTTATATCTTCCTCTTGGATTGATCCCTTGATCACTATGTAGTGTCCTTCTTTGTCCCTTGTAATAGTCTTTATTTTAAAGTCTATTTTGTCTGATATGAGAATTGCTATTCCAGCTATCTTTTGATTTCCATTTGCATGGAATATATTTTTCCATCCCCTCACTTTCAGTCTGTATGTGTCCCTAGGTCTGAAGTAGGTCTCTTGTAGAAGGCATATATATGGATGTTGTTTTTGTATTCATTCAGCCGGTCTGTGTCTTTTGGTGGGAGCATTTAATCCTTTTACATTTAAGGCAATTATTGATATTTATGTTCCTATTACCATTTTCTTAATTGTTTTGGGTTTGTTATTGTAGGTCTTTTCCTTCTCTTGTGTTTCTTGCCTAGAGAAGTTCCTTTAGCATTTGTTCTAAAGCTGGTTTGTTGGTGCTGTACTCTCTCAGCTTTTGTTTGTCTCTAAAGGTTTTAATTTCTCCATCAAATCTGAATGAGATCCTTGCTGGGTATACTAATCTTGGTTGTAGGTTTTTCTCCTTCATCAGTTTAAGTACGTCCTCCCAGTCCCTTTTGGCTTGCAGAGTTTCTGCTGAAAGATCAGCTGTTAACTTTATGGGGATTCCCTTGTGTGTTATTTGTTGTTTTTCCTTTTCTACTTCTAATATGTTTTCTTTGCATTTAATTTTTGATAGTTTAATTAATATGTGTCTTGGCGTGTTTCTCCTTCAATTTATCCTGTATGGAACTCTCTGTGCTTCCTGGACTTGATTAACTATTTCCTTTCCCATATTAGGGAAGTTTTCAACTATAATCTCTTCAAATATTTTGTCAGTCCCTTTCTTGTTCTCTTCTTCTTCTAGAACCCCTATTATTCGAATGTTGGTGCATTTAATGTTGTCCCAGAGGTCTCTGGGACTGTCCTCAGTTCTTTTCATTCTTTTTTCTTTATTCTGCTCTGCAGTAGTTATTTCCACTATTTTATCTTCCAGGTCACTTATCCGTTTTTCTGCTTCAGTTATTCTGCTATTGATCCCTTCTAGAGGATTTTTAATTTCATTTATTTTTGTTGTTCATCGTTGCTTATTTCATCTTTAGTTCTTCTAGGTCCTTGTTAAATGTTTCTTGCATTTTGTCTATTCTATTTCCAAGATTTTGGATCATCTTTACTATCATTATTCTGAATTCTTTTTCAGGTAGACTGTGTATTTCCTTTTCATTTGTTAGGTCTGGTGGGTTTTTATCTTGCTCCTTCATCTGCTGTGTGTTTTTCTGTCTTCCCATTTTGCGTATCTTACTGTGTTTGGGGTCTCCATTTTGCAGGCTACATTTTCATAGTTCCCATTGTTTTTGGTGTCAGTCCCCAGTGGCTAAAGTTGGTTCAGTGGGTTGTGTAGGATTCATGGTTTAGTGCCTGTGTTCTGGTGGATGAGGGTGGATCTTTTCTTTCTGGTGGGCAGGTCCATGTCTGGTGGTGTGTTTTGGGATGTATGTGGGCTTATTATGATTTCAGGCTGCCTCTCTGCTAATGGCTGAGGTTGTGTTCCAGTCTTGCTTGTTGTTTGGCATAGGGTGTCCAGCACTGTAGCTTGCTGGTCATTGAGTGAAGCTAGGTGTTCATGTTGAGATGTAGATCTCTGGGAGATTTCCATTGTTTGATATTACGTGGAGCTGGGAAGTCTCTTGTGGACCAGTGTCCTGAAGTTGGCTCTCCCACCTCAGAGGCACAGCACTGTCTGCTGGCTGCAGCACCAAGAGACTTTTATCCACATGGCTCAGAATAAAATGGAGAAAAAGTAGAAAGAAAGAAAGAGGATAAAAGAAAATAAAATAAAGTTATTAAAATAAAGAAAATTATTAAGAAAAAAAATTTAAGTAAAAAACAAACAAAAAATGGATGGATAGAACCCTAGGACAAATGGTGAAAGCAAAGCTATACAGACAAAATCTCACACAGTAGCATACACATACACAATCACAAAAAGAGGAAAAGGGGAAAAAATAATAAATCTTGCTCTCAAAGTCCACCTCCTCAATTTGGGATGATCTGTTATCTGTTCAGGTATTCCACAGATGCAGGGTACATCAAGTTGATTGTGGAGATTTAAACCACTGCTCCTGAGGCTGCTGGGAGTGATTTCCCTTTCTCTTCTTTGTTCACAGAGCTTCTGGGTTTCAGCCTTGGATTTGGCCCCACCTTTGCGTGTAGGTCACTGGAGGACCTCCGTTCTTCGCTCAGACAGGACAGGGTTAAAGGATCCGCTGATTCAGGGGCTCTGGCTCACTCAGGCCGGGGGGAGGGAGGGATACGGAGTGCGGGGCAAGCCTGTGGTGGCAGAAGCTGGCCGTGATGTTGCACCAGCCTGAGGTGCACCGTGCGTTCTCCTTGGGAAGTTGTCCCTGGATTCCGGGACCCTGGCAGTGGCGGGCTGCACAGGCTCCTCGGAAGGGAGGTGTGGAGAGTGACCTGTGCTCGCACACAGGCTTTTTGTTGGCGGCAGAAGCAGCCTTAGCATCTCATGTCCGTCTCAGGTCCGTGCTGTTAGCCGCGGCTCATGCCCATCTCTAGAGCTCCTTTTAGCAGCACTCTTAATCCCCTCTCCTCATGCACCAGGAAACAAAGAGGGAAGAAAAAGTCTCTTGCCTCTTCAGTAGGTCCAGACTTTTTCCTGGCCTCCCTCCCGGCCAGCTGTGGTGCACTAACCTCTTCAGGCTGTGTTCATGCCGCCAGTCCTCTCCCAGCGCTCTGACCAAAGCCCGAGCCGCTGCTCCCAGCCCTGCCAGCCCCAGCGGGTGAGCAGACAATCCTCTCGGGCTGGTGAGTGCTAGTCGGCATGGATCCTCTGTGCAGGAATCTCTCCGCTTTGCCCTCTGCACGCCTGTGGCTGCGCTCTCCTCCATGGCTCAGAAGCTCCGCCCCCCTCCGCCACCCACAGTCTCTGCCCACGAAGGGGCTTCTAGAGTGTGGAAACCTTTCCTCCTTCACGGCTCCCTCCCACTGGTGCAGGTCCTGTCCCTATTCTTTTGTCTCTGTTTATTCTTTTTTCTTTTGCCCTACCCAGATATGTGGGGAGTTTCTTGCCTTTTGGGAGGTCTGAGGTCTTCTGTCAGCATTCAGTAGGTGTTCTTTAGGAGTTGTTCCACATGTAGATGTACTTCTGGTGTATCTGTGGGGAGGAAGGTGATCTCTGCGTCTTACTCTTCCGCCATCTTCCCCTCTCTCTCCAAAGTAATCTTGAGAAAGAAGAGCAGAGGCAGAGGAATCAGGCTCCTTGACTCAGACTATATTACAAAGCTACAGTAATCAATAAAGTATGGTGCTGACATAAAAACAGAAATATAGATCAATGGAACAGGATAGAAAGCCCAGAGATAAACTCATGTGTCTATGGTCAACTAATCTATGGAAAAGGAGGCAAGAATATATAATGGAGGAAAGACAGTCTCTTCCATAAGTGGTGCTGGGAAAACTGGACAGCTACTTGTAAAAGAATGAAATTAGAACACTCCTGAACACCATACACAAAAATAAACTGAAAATGGATTAAAGACCTACATGTAAGACAGGACACTATAAAAGTCTTAGAGGAAGACATAGGAAGAACACTCTTTGACATAAATCACAGCAAGATCTTTTTTGACCCACATCCTAGAATAAGAAAATAAAAACAAAATCAAACAAATGTGACCTAATTAAACTTAAAAGCTTTTGCATAGCAATGGAAATTATAAATAAGATGAAAAGACAACCCTCAGAATGGGAGAAAATATTTGCAAATGAAGCAATGGACAAGGGATTAATCTCCACAATATACAAACAGCTCATGCAGCTCAGTATCCAAAAATCAAACAACCCAATCCAAAAATGGGCAGAAGACCTAAATAGACATTTCTCCAAAGAAGATATACAGACTGCCAACAAACACATGAAAGAATGCTCAACATCATTAATCATTAGAGAAATGCAAATCAAAACTACAATGAGATATCATCTCACACCAGTCAGAATGGCCATCATCAAAAAATCTAGAAACAATAAATGCTGGAGAGGGTGTGGAGAAAAGGGAACCCTCTTGCACTGCTGGTGGGAATGTGAATTGGTTCAGCCACTATGGAGAACAGTATGGAGGTTCCTTAAAAAACTACAAATAGAACTACCATATGACCCAGCAATCCCACTACTGGGCATATACCCTGAGAAAACCATATTTCAAAAAGACATATGTACCCCAATGTTCATTGCAGCACTATTTACAATAGCCAGGACATTGAAGCAACCTAAAGGTCCATCAACAGATGAATGGATAAAGATGATGTGGTACATATACACAATGAAATATTACTCAGCCATTACAAGGAATGAAATTGGTTCATTTGGAAAGATGTGGATGGACCTAGAGACTATCATACAGAGTGAAGTAAGTCAGAAAGAGAAAAACAAATATCATGTATTTAATGCATATATGTGGAATCTAGAAAAATGGTACAGATGAACCTATTTGCAAAGCAGAAATAGAGACTCAGATGTAGAGAACAAATGTATGGACACCAAGGGCGGAAAGGGGCGTGGGTTGAATTGGGAGATTGGTATTGACATGTATGCACTGCTATGTATGGAATAGATAACTAGTTAGAGCCTGCTGTATAGTGTGGGGAAATCTACTCATTGCTCTGTGGTGACCTAGATGAGAGGGAAAATCAGGAGGTAGGGGATATGTGTATACATATGTCTGATTCACTTTGCTGTACAGCAGAAACCAGCACAATGTTGTGAAGTAGCTATACCCCAATTTAAAAAATAAAAAAAGAAATTCATTTTATTTGAGACTTGAAAGAGGAGTCTGGACACAGGAAACAGCATGGTTTATTGTTTATGATCTAAATATTTAAAGCAAAACAATTATTTGAAGTGATTCTAAAAATGTCACAAATTATGTATGCATGATCTGAATTATGCATAAGAGTTGCCCTTGCAATTTAACTGATACCTCATCTTCTCCTATAGCCTTGTCTCAAGATGCTGGCTGGTTAATTAATAATCTGGGTTATTATAGAACTAAGTAAATTTATAAATAATTAATTATAGATCCAATTAAACTTATAAATACATTTTAATTTACATTGCTAGACATACGTTAGGTAATGTGAGGGATTAAGAGTTAAATATCATGTTTCCTGACTTTAAGGAGCTTGAAATCATGCTTTCTAACCAAAAGAGATGTAATCCTAGAGAGTCACCACAGAGTTTAAATCAGACATAACGATTTGTGAACTTTTATTTTACCCTTGTTGTTATTCTATTGATTATCTGAAAAGAGACAGCATATCTTACCATAATGAGAACATTTTGTCACAATCCTGTTTCTCTCACTACATTTCTCACACTTTCAGATGAATTTATACTCAGTTTTAAAGAATAATTAATAACTGAGATTTACAAATGATATTCAGGTACATACTTGTCATGATCAACTGAATTAGTCCACTTCAACAGAAGACAAAATAAAGAAACTAATCTTGCTTATTGCAGTTTCAGTGCTAAATATTATAAAAGAAATATAAAATATTAATTCAATTGATTTGCTATTTGGATCTTTAAAAATGTTTTCTCATATATAAGCAACTTTAATTAGCCTTCTGCTCCTACCAGTAAACTTAGATTTTAAACATGTTTAATTTCACTTAGTTCAGGCTGATAGCTGGCCCAATTACTTTACAAAGATTCATTGTGTAGGCTGTAAAGAGCAAATCATTATTTGCCGTCTTGAAGAGGAATGCATACAAGCTTCTTGAACGTAGGGCCAAGTCTTCTGCCTCCTTTTTATTCCTCTGAGTAACTTGGATAGTGAAATTGTTAAATATAAAACCTCAGACAATGAAATCTTGGTGGAATATTTAACAGTGGGCCCATAATGTAAATATATTTCCTGGTTTATTCTCTTCTTCTTTCTCCTTTTCTTTTTTTCCCTCCTCTTCACTCTCCTCCTTCTCTTTTTTGCTTCCTCTTCTTCCAATACTTATTGTAGTAGTAGTAAGTTTAGAAAATATGTTGATGTAGTATTTAGCCTGAAAATATGTCCCTTTCCTCCTAAAAGCCATGCCAGCCTCAGTCATCACAGGAACAGGAGGCAGAGGTGAGAGGAGCAGAGAAGGGAAGCCATTCTTGAGCATTACGAGGTAATCAGAGCTGGCAATTTTGTACTGTACACTTTAAATAAAATGAGCCAAAACTGCTTTTAGCAATATAGTATGTGTAGATAAAAATATAGAACAAAATAGATGTAGCAGATATAGATCTGAAGGTTATACAAACTCAGGTTTTCAGTAAAATAATTTTTATTATTTTTTTCTAAGATATACTTTGTACATGGTGATACTTTTACTGCCAGTTCAAAAAAACTGACTAAAAATGACTTAAATGATGATGAACTTACTATTTCCCACTTCAAGACGCCTAGAGACATGTGGTCCCAGAGTTGATGAATTCAGAAGCTGAATGATGCTCTCACACTCTTTCCTTATTGTTCCATCATGTTTAGAGTTGGCATTCATCCTTAGGCTTTCTAAGAGGAAAACCCTCTAACATTTCAAGTAGAGAAAGAGTAGTTTCTTTTTACATGTCGTTTCTCAACAGAGAGGTGAACTGTCCCCAGACTTTAGAGACAGTTGTGTACATTACCTATCATTTATGTATAAGTATAATCTTCTTGAGGAAGGAAGCTCAAATGGTGCTTACTTTGTGCCTTTAAACTTCTCTTGCCTCTTGTTTAATTTATGACCCTTCTGAGGAAGAGGAACTTCATACCCACTCTACGTGGGAGGATCAGTGTTCTGCGTCTTCCCTCAACCAATTAAATCCTGCATGGTTAAGTACTGACTCATCACATACTCAGCAGTAAATCAGAGTAATGTTCATATACTGCATTTCTGTTAATTACAATAATTACAATGGGTCAAATTTCCAGATGAGTACAAATATAATGATTATTATAGAGATAAGTAAGGTCCTTCCTATATATTATCTTGTTCTGATATATGACATCAAGTTGGGAATAAAGAAAACATGAGTTAATCAAATAAGGGTACATAATGATTTGTTTGATATTTGGAAAGATAAGCTTAATAACTTCCTCTAACAAATTTATGTTGAAAACCAAAAAAGAACTTGATAGAACCAACTTCCTGAAAGAATTTAAAAGTGACTTCAGTTATTCTTTTTTCCATTATTACTGGTTTTGTTTTCCAACCATAAACAGATTAAAATATTGTCTATAGTTTTGATGACTTTATAAATTGTAAAGTACTATAGAAGTACATCATTATTACTATATTAAACTATATATAAAATTGCTCTTTTTGTAAATCTTCCCCTTCCTTTAGCATAAAATGTTGTTTTACTTCCCTTCATCTCAATAAGATTTCAACATTTTATTATACATTACATTGCTCCTTTCATATTTTTAAAGCCCTAATGACTGAGTTTCTGTCCACCGTATAACTGGAGAGCAATTGAGGCATAAAGGAGATTATCTGACAGTGTTCCATTTCTTAACATGCTTTTAACTCTGGTAGGCTACAAATACAAATACAAATTGCATTTCTGATGCAAATTTAGAAACCCATTGCTTCTCAAGTCTAAGGAAAGTGGTGGGTGCTCAGTAAATGTTTGTTGAAAGAATGAGAATCAAAAATCTCATAAGCAAATAGAGTATATTGTATAACTGTGGAAGCTAGGTATGAAGAGTGGCAGTATACATGGGGAATAAAAGGCATGAGAGGTGGAAGATATGGCTGTGTACCAATGTTGGTTATTCTCTTTACTATTTGTATGACACTAGGAAAATTAATTACCTATTTGAACTTCCAGTTTTTTAGCTTAAAACAACAACCATTTTATTATAATTTCTCATATATTTCTGGGTCAGGAATTTAGACATAACAGCAAGGGGAGACTTGTCTCTGCTCTAGGATGTCTGGAGACACAGCTGGGGGCTGAAACAGCTGGATGGTATCTCTCTCTCTCCGCTCTCTCATGTCTCTAGCATGGCAGTCTCAGGGGAATTGCACTTCTCGCTTGGTGGCTCAAGACTAAAATAAATGTTCCAAGAGGCCGCAGGCTGCAAGGCTTTCTATGTCCTAACCTCAGAAATCCTGGAACATCCTTTCCATCACATCCTATTGGTCAAGCAAGTCTTTGAAACCAGCCCAGATCCACTGCTTGCATAATTAGATTCCACTTTTCAGTGGAAGGAATATCAAATAATTTTTGGCTATATTGAATTCACCACAAAAATTTAATACCATGTTTGTATATATTAATAGTCTATTTGACAACTGGAAACTTCTGAAGAAGTTAGTAAATTTAGTAAAAAAAAAAAAAGTTAAGCAACTCAATTTCTGCTTTGTTTTTATATTGAAAATGTCTTGGTGTTTTGAATTTATAGTCTACATCAAGGGACTAGAGGAAACATAGATATTGTCAGATGAGTTAAAATAAACTCCATCTACAGTTTGATCTTTGTTAATGAAGTGAGGCTAATGTGGCCTTTGTTCTAATGATGTTTTCAGAGAAGAATTTTTTTAGAACTGTCCAGCCATTTACTATTTCACAAACTTTCCCCACATTTAAGAAATACCAAGTATGCAATTGTGATAGATCTACATGTGTAAAAGTTAAATCTGAGTAATCTCTGGAGTGAATGAGATTGTAAAATTGTCTGCTCAGCTGAATTTATGTGATACTTAGAGAAGAGCTCACACATGCTAATATTCTTTGTATTCCTGTGTGTATTTTTTTGCAGGCTTAGAGTTTTAAATTCCATCTTCTTAATCCAAACAAAGAAAAAATTTATTTTTTATTTGGTCCTAACTTTCATCTAACTAGTCTTTGTAAAATGCCAATTCTGGCATGTCATCTGTATTGTGTATTATTTTTTTTTAAGACTATATTTTTCAGAGAAGTTTTAGGTTCACAGCAAAAGTGAGAGGAAGGTACAGATATTTCTCATATACCCTTTGTCCCCACACAAGCACAGCCTTTCCCATTATAAACATCACTCACCAGAGTGGTACATTTGCTACAACTGATGAACCTACATTGACACCTCATATCACTCAAAGTCCATAGTTTACCTTAGGGTTCACTCCTGGTGTTGCACATTCTATGCATTTGGACAAATGCATAATGACAGACATCCATCATTGTGGTATCATACAGAGTATTTTCAGAGATACTAAAAATACTCTGCGCTCTACCTAATCACCCCTTGCCTCTCTCCAGCTTCCATTTTTAACAAAATCTATAAAATGAGTATAATTACAACTGCCTTGCAGGGTTTCCCATGAGGATTAGCTATAATTTGTAAGGCACACTATAGGCATTTAACAATGGAGTTATTATTATTGTTATTCAATAAGCAAGCTTGATCAGTTTTCTATTATTCCAACTTAGAGCATTTAATTTCATTCACCAAATGGAAATCAGAGAAAGACGGAGTTGAGGATTAGAAGTAAAGATTGGTAATGACAGCAAGCATCTAAAGGTTACCTCATCTGTCCAATCTGAGCCCATTTAATCAGATAAAGAAACTGAAACCAAAACTTTTAAAAAGTGTCTTGCTCTAGATATACATAGAAAACTATTACTTACAAATTTCATTTCATACAAGGAACACATTGTAATAAGATAACATTATAATATTAATAACATTTTAATTTATTAAAATAATAATTATATGTTTATCATCATAAAGATGATCAGTAAGAAACAGGAACAGAACTTAGTCCTTGAATCTTTCATTTCAGATTTCTTTGCACATGAATAAAACTTCTTAAATAGGCGTAATGACTTAACATTCCTAAAATATGAACTCCAAATTAGTGAAGATAGTATTTACCTACCCTCTCATATAGAACTCTTTGTGAATTTAAATACATGAAAAATAAATTTGGTTCAAATTGTTTAAATTTCATACCTACCTAAAGAATATATTATATATTCTCCTAGGAATGTGTTCTACGGAGAGGGAAGCTAGTGTCAACCCCATGATTTTAGCAAATTTAGGAAGAAAATACTTGCTCCAATTTTTTATGACATACACTTGTATCATAAATGCACTTGGTAGGTTTGCATTTTTGATTCCCTAAAATAAAACTCTGCTAGAGTAAAGTAGAAATGATTAGACCAAGCAACTTGTTTCCATGGTCTTTCATTTGAATTTAGTGTTCCTGTAAATCTGCATTCCAATTCAAGAATCATTGTGTGGAGCTTAGAATAAGTCATATGCATATCTGAGGAGTACAGTTTTTCACAATCATTTCCTCAGGTAACTGATAGACTTAGTTCCATCCTAGGTGTATCTTAGGTGCAGTCAACAGTCTTGAGCCTGAAAGGGGGGAAATTTACACCCTTTTATTCTTGTCAACTGATAGAAAATTTTCTGTAGAAAGTCATCTGCTAATATGCTTAGCACTACTTAAATATTCAGAACAGCAGAGAAGACCCCTGCCAAATGTGGCTTGCTTGCCTTTGATGTATCCCAGCTTTTTTTTTTCAAATAAACCTGCTAATAGAAAAATAGAATAAATAACAATGAGGGCCATGTAGTTATGCCAGCTACAAATTGGCACTTGCCATCTACCTCTACAAGGATTAAATTATGAGCCACTGCAGCTGCTGACCTTCAATATCTCCTGAAAGGAGTTCAGGGTGGAGATCAGGTGAGGCACTCTGTGCTTTGGGAAAAACTGGCAGAACAGGTCTTCAGATAGTTGGATATTTTCAGGAGAAGATTTTATGAGCTCAATTCATGCATCTCCTTGTAGCTAGAAAAGTACTAAAATCCTTCATGGTGACATCTGCTCCTCATGACTAGCAGTAACCTTCAGGAGACTAGGAGCAAACTTCTGCAAAAAATATGTGCTTGATTGCATGTACACCCCCTTCACCAAAATCACATATATACTGACCTTCCCCTCTACCTCTTTGAAGCAGTTTCTCAGAGCTATCTAAAATCCTGTCTCTTGGGCTATAGTCCTCATTTTGCCCCCAATAAAACTTAACTCACAACTCTCACATTGTGCATTTTTTTCCAGTCAACAGTTGACTTGTACATAAATTCTCATAATCTACGAAAATTGGAGTTCCATAAAGGTGAATCGCTCTACTATACAAATGCATATGTAAGAATGACTCTAATTAGAAAATAACCAAAAAGAAAGTCAGAAAAGATATATTTTTCTTTTATTTTATATGTGTGTTTATGGGAGAGATCAATACTAAAAATTATGGATAATAATATTTTAAGAAATATATGAAGCATTAACAAAATAATATTATACTTTTCCATGGATACATACAAATGTAATAAGTAGGATCCATAGTAAATTTATGATATTGGTTTCCTCAAGAGAAAAAAGGGCCTGGAAAAGTGAGAAAAGAGAATTTCAACTTAATTGTATTTTATATTTTATTTTATGTGAAAATATATGAAGCAAATATATTTTGTTAGACAGTTTCTAGAAAAACTGATAAAGATTATCTAATTATTTTTGTGGTCTTTTTCATTTTGAGGGAAGATTTAAAGTTTCATGCCTTTCTTCTTTCTTTAGCAAGAAATTTTTCCATGGCTTTCTTTTTTGAATTTTATTTCTTGAAACTAACCAACCAACTAGAGAAAAGAGATTTCTTTGCTGTCTATCTATCTATCTATCTATCTATCTATATCATCATTTATTTTTATCTATCTATTCACTTATTCATTTAATGCATTTTTACATGTATGCTTTTATTCTTTTAAATCTCAGCTGTCTTTCTTTTATTGGGGCATAGAGCAGCTCTTCATTCACTTATAAAGCAGAACTAATTGAGTTTTCTTGAGGGAGAAAAAAGGATATTGGAATATGTATCACTTTCACTCCACCCATGTCCAGTGGAAGAGCTGAAGGATAAGACCTAATTCAATAGTTCCTATTGTCACTAGAGGCACTGCTGAAAATTAGTTCCTATTGAGTTATTTATATCAAGAATAAGTAAATGGGAACACTCGCTCCACACACACACACACACACACACACACACACACACAAAATTGCTTATCCAGATAAAATTGAGAAGTTAAAGAGATGAGTTAGATCCCAAGAAGGCCTCCTACTCCTAATAATCTACTTGGCTGAAATACTTATAACTGAAGTATCCCTTCATTTAATTAACAAGCTGCTTTTAACAAGTGAACATGATTAACTGACTTAATACAATTCAAGTCATCCACGTACATAGTAGTGTGAATTGTATAATTTAGATCACATTTTCTTAATCCAATGATTAGCCACCCAGTGGAGGTGGGCATTGCGGGGGGAGGGGGGCAGGGGGAGACAGGAAGAATGAGAAGGAGAGTAACTCTGTTCAAATGTTTACATCCTGTCCATATTTTATAAATCTCTCACCTAATCCCAACACTTTAAAATCTGATAAGAAACAATGATTTTGAAGGGTAACTTGGAGAGAATATTTGAAATCTGGTCTGCTGTCCCAAACCCAGGATAGTCAATGAAAGTATAGGACAATAGTTCTCAAAGTGTGGTCTCTGGACCAGTAACATTGGCATCACTGGAAACCTGTTAGAAATGCAGGCTCTTGATCCAGAGTCTCTGGGAAAGGCCTAGCAATTTGTGTTTTAACAAGGTGATGCAGATGTTAAGGCCAAATTTGAAAACCACTGGTATGGTGTGCTCTGCTGTGGGGGAAGATCTGAGTGCATAGTGGACCATAAATAATAAAAGGAGCTCAGTATTGAGATTAGAAGAGAGAGGACATATTGAAATTTGAGGCAAGGCATAAGGGAGGTGGGAGCACATGTATTTTGTTTTTAACTTCAAGGCCTAGTAACTGGATCAAAATAACCAATCCTTGTGTATATCCTAGATCTGCTGCTTCTGTTGCATTATCAAGCCATTTATGCCATTTTTTTCATTTTCATAATATAATAATTATATATTTTGGTTAGAGAGTAAAGATTAAATCATAATTTTTAAGTTCTTGGATTATTTTAAGGATTTGTGATTTGAGATGAATGTGAAATGCCAGCGCTGCCTTTTGAGGGCTTTTTCTTGTTTTTTCTAGCCCAAGACATACATATTAATGAATTTTTACTGATACATCCAAAATTTTGAGAGTGACTAGGGATGTGTATCTGTGAATACTGAGCTAGAAGTGCAATTTGACACTATAAAGCAAAGTAAGGAAAATAGTCACAGGTTGAACACAGTAATCTGAACTCATTAGCACTATGCTCTATTTGATAAGGACAACTAGAAAGACTGATAGAAACATAGGTTATAAGTAGATTGCTATATTTTGGGAAAGTGTTTATAGTGGCAATAGGAATTCTGCCAGACTTATTTCTTTTGCTACCCTATTATCCAATGCAATCACATGGATTTTTATCAACTGGACACCCACACTTTCTTGTAGGTACTAAAAACAAAACACAAAAACAAACATGCAGAAAATAAGTAAGAGGAGAAGTTAAAAATGAATTGTCCTGTGATATATTTTGGGGGACAAAGTATTTTGTGTTTTTTAAAAGATGTGAAGATTCATCTTCAAATTTTCTGAACAAGTCCACAGCAAACAGAAGAAGCCTGTCAAATGTTGAACACAACACATGTCCCTATGCATATAGACTGCTAATGCTAATGGGGAAATTATATTTAATGTATATGAAAAGTTTTTGAGATTTTCCTAGGATCAGAAGTCCTACTGTGAATTCTTGTGACCAGGAGAGCTGTGATAATTAGCAGGCTATATGATTGGAAATGCAAAAAGGTTAATTTATGAAGGTAAAATGTTTCCCATGTTAATTGTAATGCTATTTTAGACTTGAGGCTGATTTGCTTTTTGTAAATAAGTATTTTATTTTCATTTACTTTTGACTTCTAATGAACCTTAAAAGGTAAATTGTTAACATGTCTGCTATAGGACCATTTACATTTTCTTTCAAATTAAAAGGAGTCATTCCATTACACTAAGAAATGAAACAAGGAGTGTGTTATGACCAAGAGGAAGTGCATATGGCAACACTATCTATTAGGTAAACATAATGCATAAGGCAAATAGGCCTATTTGATGTGCTGAAATACAATTGCTGTAGTTAGTTTATATTATAATAACCCAAACTGTGATTTTTAGCATTTAAGAATATTAGTGTTCATGCAAGAATCTGTAGCTTTTTTTTCCCAAGGGTAAAGATAAGGAAGAAACAGGATGAGTCTAGTGAATCATAAGAATGGTCAATGAAAAATCATGAAGAAAATCATGTATTTGATGAATGACAGAACAAAGAAGGTTGAATCCAAGCTTCAGTAATGACTTTCAATATTTTTTGGCTACTAATATTCCCTGTATCATCCTCAATTTGGTTTTGAAATTGGTAATATTATGGAAGTATATTTGTTCTCTGATAGATATTTTTTAATCTACTTGCAACGTCAACCCAACATTTCACAGGTCTCCAGGAGTTTTCAGATTCATTGGTCCAGGTACAGTATGAAAAAGTAATATATTTCCTCTTAAGATCCATTTTCCCATTCTCATCAAAGTCAGATCGCAAAAATAAACAAACGAACAAACAACTAATTAATTAAAAGGTGGAGGAGAAGAAACTTGAATATTTAAAGTTTCTATAAAACTGGTTCAAAACTGAGTAGAACTTGCAGACAATTCCAACTTCTTGTTATGTAGTTAATATATCCCCAGGACAATTTTTTTTGAGACAAAGAATTATTTTTCCTGCCTTGGCTCTTACATTATGTTTTAGCCAAGTATATTTCTTGTTACCAATGTTCAACTATTAACTGGCAGACAAAGTGTCAAATACTTGATGAAAATGTCATCATTTATTAATATTTGCTGGGTTGATCATATGCAAATTTCACTCTGGTATCATTGAAAACCATTTATCTATCTGCTAGAATCCTGTTTTTAAATGAAAGGAAACTGAGTTCTCAGTGGAACTTGACTATAGTTTTAATCTGCTTCCTTGGGCCTTGGCACGTTTGAGATAGAGGTATTTGGAATAGCTTTAGGCCTCCAAACACATCAGCTCTCCAGACAAAATACTGTATTCTAGACTTGCCACTATTAAAATATTTAGCTAAATTGTCAAAAATTCTTTAACAAAAGTCAGCATAATAAAAATACAGTTGAAAATCACCCTAAATGAGAAGTGAAAGGGTACCCTTAATACACTACAGTAACATTTCCTTATCAATTATGCTCTGGGTGATTTATTTGAACAATAAAGCCAAAAAGTCCTTTCTTGGCTTAGAGACAGTAAAATATCAGGCTCAGAGAAGAAATAGTTAAGTTAGAAAAGCTTCCTCCAAAGAGCAATTTGTATCTGTCTGGAAACAATGGATTTGCAATAGTGAAATGTTTGGCCTCAGTGTGATAGAAGTGGAGAATGAAACAGACGTTTTAGAATTACCCACAGAACCTTTGAGTCTGACTGCTCTGTCAATGGTGTAATATTTGTTATAAAACTCTGTGAAGTGGTGATGGCTAGTTTGTGTTTTAGAGGTCATGGGCAGCAATACATATGAGTACAGAAAAAGTTTTCCAAATAAATGCGTGCTTCCTTCAGTATTAGTTTTCTCAAGGGAAACCGAGGCTGCTCACCAGATACATCTATTGCTTCCCAGTCCTAGCTACCACATCAGTCTCTTATCAGCTGCAGCTGGCTTTAACCCAGAACTTGCCTGCCTATTTCAGTTATACATTACTGTCCTCTTTGGAACAGGCATTTCCTGTTTTATTGTCCTGGCAAATAGTTCTACTTTTGTCATATGAATTGAGTTTTGGATTCCTGTCTGCAACCTCTTAGCGTCCAAATGCTTGCTTGTACATTTTTCTTCTTTGTCTTTCTTCTCTCATCTCCATCCTGACTGTTCCTCTCAAGCCTGATTTCCCTGGTAGGTGAGATAAAGCATGAAGGAGGTGCCTTTAATGTCAATGATACAAACAAATTGAGGAGATTGATGGATGAGGAAAACTTCATGGAAGTGGATATCATCACCTAATAGAATTTCTCCAGACCACCAGGTTGTTAAGGTGACTGCAGCTCTGTGTGGAAATAAAAATGAGATGCTGGAGAGGTGAGGGTTTCAGGCTTTCTATTAGTTTTCTCTGGTGACAGCATTTCTGTTGGGGGCAGGGTCATTCTAAGGAAGCATTTAGGACAACAAGGTAGTTTGCATAATGTTGTACTAAATAGAAAATAAAGGTCAGTGTACATTTTTTTTTTTTTTGTGGTACGCGGGCCTCTCACTGTTGTGGCCTCTCCCGTTGCAGAGCACAGGCTCCAGACGTGCAGGCTCAGCGGCCATGGCTCACGGGCCCAGCCGCTCCACAGCATGTGGGATCTTCCCGGACCGGGGCACGAACACATGTCCCCTGCATCGGCAGGTGGACTCTCAACCACTGCGCCACCAGGGAATCCCAGTGTACTTTATTTTTGAAGCTCAAATCTAACTACAGTGCTTCATTTGTTATAAAACAAAAATTAAGTATATTGTATAAATATTATGAATGCTAATTATATTTTTGAAGGTATCCAGAGGCTCTAAATACTGATTTTTTTAGCAAGAATAACTTCAAATTCCTGCTATTCTGCTTGTTTAGTTCACTTTGAATTAAATCTGTCCAATTAGATGACTGGGCCTAATAGCACACCAAAATAATGAGCAGGGGAAAAATAAAGGGTTAGACCATTTCAACTATAAATGAAAAAGTTCAAACCAAACCAAATAAAAATGAACACGTAAATACAGAGAACAGAGTAGAGGTTTCCAGAGGGGAAGAGGCAGGGGGAGGGTGAAATGGGTAAAAGGAATCAACTGTATGGTGACAAATAGAAAGTAAATTTTGGTGGTGAGCCTGCTGTAGGGTATACAGAGGTAGAAATATAATGTTGTACACGTGAAACTTATATAATATTATAAACCAATGTTATTTCAATCAAAAAATAAATAAATCTAAAATAAAAAAAGAAAGAAAGAAAATGGCCTTGAGATTTCTTTCCCCTCTGTGGAAGCTGGTGTCCATTGCTTACATCTGCCCAAACCTTGCTATCTTTTAAAGAAACTGTAAGCATTTGTAACATGGGTGACTGCATGGGTAGGAGGAGTGTGACTTTGGCTTCCTCTTTGCATCACTCTACAATCAAGTTTTCAAGAAGGAAACTCTTCCATGTGACTTTAGAGAAACTGCCCAGGATATTTAGAAACACAAAATCAATAAATGCCTTGGTAATGTCTATGAGTGTGTAGTGAGTGTGTTTGATAAGAAAGAGAAATACAACATCACATATAATTTAAGGATGACTTGTAATCAATCAGTCCCAACAAACAGAACGATACAAAAAGGCAAGGGCATCTCTAATGCAATGTATATCCTAGGAAGGGAAGAAGTGTACTTTTATATTGTGGAGTAAAAAACCAAAAGATTTTCTAATGTCATCCTCACAATAGCCACAATTTTTTCAAAAGTCTAGATGTCTTGCTAACCTTGATGTAGTTCAGTTCAGTTCAACACATACTTACTAAAAATCAACTAATGGATTAGGTACTAGGAGAGGTACTAGTTATACAACATGAAAAATATATGATTTCTGAAGAAGTTTAAAGTGGGGATATGATACATAACACCCAGCAAATAAATTAATTAGTATTGGATTTCAGGGAGATATAGAAGCAAGGACGAGGCACTCAAGCAAGGAAGAGGCACTCAATAACATGAATGGTTATTCTAGGCAGTTTTATTTACTTCATCACCCAATACAGTGTCCAGTGTCCATTCAGGCTTCCAAGGGGCCAGTGGTCGAAGAAAGCTGTTGTGGCTGGTGTCCAGCATTGCAGACCAGAAAACATGATGTCCTCTTCACTGTGTGGGTTGTGAGGTCACTGCCGCAAGGTGAATATGCAATGTGCTCAAATGGAAGCAACTATCATTGACACAATTTCTTTCTCTAGTAAATTATCCAAGTGTAGTTCGTGGGTTGAATGGTGGCCTCTAAAAAAGAGATATTCATGTCCTAGTTCCCAGAACCTGTGAAGCTTATATGTCAAAAGTGTAAATGTTACCTTAAAATGGCATAATATGTCCTTGAGATAAGGATTTTGAGAGAAGCAGCTCAATTATCTTAAATGTAGTACTATGTATCTTTATAAGACAGGAAGAAGTCATATTGAGAGAGAAGAGGAGGCAAGATGCACACTGAGGCAGAAGTTGGAGTGATGCAGTCATAAGCTCAGAGACACCTGAGCCACCAGAACCTGGGAAGAGGCAATGAGCAGATTTTCTCTAGGAGGGAGCATGGTCCTGCCAATGTGATTTTGGGATTTGATTTCCAGAACTGTGGGAGAATAAACTTCTGTTGTTTAGCCCACCAGTTTGCAATTTGTTACAGCAACCCTAGGAAACCAATACACCAACCAAGGGTGGACCAACCATTAACAGAAGGAAAAGCTACCAAAGAGAAAGGAAGGGTGAGCTCCTTCTCTTGGCTTAGTCAGCTGTCATTCCTTAATTGTAGGGGAAGTGTGAGACACTCTCTATTTTAGTGTACCTCAAGGTTTGTGGCAGGAGGAGAAGAATGAAGGTTTTTTTATTAGACTTTGGGGGTCAGTTTTTACTAGTGACTCCATGACAGTGGCTAAATGTGTTTGAGCCCTATCTTTAAAGTCTGCTGGTTCTACACATTGAACTTGTGTCCTAACTCATATTTTCTGCCTGTTTCTATCCACATTCTCTAGTCATATCACCATCTCTCACAGTCTGAACTGGAAGAGACTGATGTAATTCATGGTGAGATTGTTCTCCCTCTTACCAGAATCCTTATAAATTACATATTTCTTTTCCAACCAAGTCTTGGACTGCAATGTAGCAAAACCTTATAGTTTTCATTAAAACTAGATTAATTAAAGTGAAAATATTAACTGTGCTATGTGAATGTCAAACATTAATGAATTTATTTTACATTTGAATTTAATTCATGCTAACAAATAATTCCAGAACACATTTTTCATTTGAAGAAACAGACTCCTTGATTGTCTTGGAAGAGAACAGAATTTCCTTCCTCCCTGACCCAGCCCAAGCTTAATCCCTGGCAGTGGGACCTCAAGTAGGAAGGGATCAGGCATGAGAACTGGTTTTTATTTATATTCATTTGTGTACTTTTTGTTAAAACCCTCAAAGGAAAGTTATGATACAACCACCACTGTGCATTAACAACTTTGTGACAGATCAGATCTGTAGAATTCAAGTTTCCATTCTCATATATTTAATTCTAATCAAACTTTTCCTTCACCCATTCATTCAGCCATTGATATTTATCAAGCACCTACTCAAAGATGCAAATTATATTAATTAGGCTTAGAGAGCTCACAGTTTAAGAGTGGGCTAAAGTTATAGAAAATTATAATACTTGGCAAAAAAAGCTATAGGAATATGCTCAGTAAACAGTAATATATAGAAAAAAGGAGTTCCTGTCTTTGACTGGGAAATTAAGGAGATGTTTTATGGGCTGGGGATGCCAGTTACAGTTTATTATGAAAATAAAGGAAGAATAAAAGACTCCCAGTTAGACAAGTGGGATTGAGCATTCAAGATGGAGGGATGAGGTTTCCAAAGCACAGTCATAGAAGAAAGAATAACTCATTTTATAAATGCCAGTAATTCAGTATGGCTGGAACTAGGTGTATGTAGGAGATGGTGACAGGAAGTGAGCTAACCTTATTGTCAGTGGTGGAACCAGAGGCTGAATGCAAGGAGCTGTTATCATGAGCATATTTGATTTTTGAAAGTTTGCTCTGCAGCAGTATTGGGTAATCCTATATTTATATGTGATAATTAATATTTTAATGTCTGCTTTGCTCAGTAGATTATAAATCCTTACCCATTTTTTTTCTTTTGTCTCTACAACATAGCATGGTGTCTGGTATGTAGCAGGGATACAAGAATTTGCTGACTTCTTAACAAAAATAACAGGAAGAATTTGGAAGAGAAGGGGAAAAGAAGATGAGAGAAGGAATTGATTAAAACAGTTTTTACCTGACTGATATCAAAGGATGACATTGATGTGTTAGGCTAAAGAGAGGGTGATTCTCCAGATTTCTGGCATATAAAACTTTATTCATAGATGACTACCTGTAAGGCTCATTTTTCCCTTAAATGTTTAATGTTGTTCATGTTTATGGTTTACCTCATTGCCCACCCAGTCTGTAAGCTCCTCATGGAGCTTATTATTATGTTGGATCTCTAATGCAGCAAACACAACAGACACACCCACTTCATTTTACGTTCACAAACTAATGGATCGGTGAATGAATTAACCCCAACAACTGGCATATGACTGAATGTGGAGAGAGGGGTACCTACAACATGGCTGAATTTCAAAATTTCAACTTCAAATTTAAGTGCTAATACACAATACTGAATAGTAAAAGGAATTTGGACTAACTTTTATTTTCCTTCTACTAAAGAGGATTGATTTATTTATATACTTTTCCCATCATATACCCTAAGTGGGAAGTTTGAGAATTAAAGTTAAAAAGGGATGCTTAAGAGTGGAAGACATATGGTGAGTTTTCCAGTATCACAGATTTTATTTTTTACAGCCTGAAGTGTGAGGTTTCTCCAAACTCAGTTTCCATTAAAAAACAGAAGGAGCAGATGTTTACCTAAAGTTGGTCATATCACCAAATGTGATTCACTTGCACAAATTTACATTTGTCACACTCACAATAGACATCTGAGGTCTGCCGCTATGTTCCCACGTGAAACAGCCTAATTCTGAAGAGTATTTCAATGAATTCTCTTACTGAAAGACTCCAAGGTCAGAGCTCCATTCTCCATGCTGTCTAGGTTCAAACCTTATAAAATTAGTAGGGAATTGTTAGGGATGGAATTGCCCTGTTGAGGCTATGTAGTTCATGTTGCCAGGACTCTCTTTGTTATCATTGAGACTCTTCTCTTTGAAAGAGTTAACTCTTTCAACGACTCTCTTTGTTTTCATTCAAAGCTGCAGCTTTATTTGAAGCCTGGATCTCAGGTACACTGGAAGCAGTTACAATAGCAGAGAGAAAAGAAAGAAACTAGATTTTGAGAAGAAATCTTTTTAAACAAAACCAAAACTATTACTTCAGTGGAACTTCTATTTTTTTTTTTTTAATTTCTTCACAGAGGAAACTTAGATTCCTTTTTCCTCCAAATATATTTATAAAATAAAGACTAGAAATTTTTGTGAAATTTATACACACATTTTTTCCCCCATTACTGAACAATATTGTAAATTTATGACGACAATTTCAGGGAAGATTTTGAACCCTTTCTGAAACTTCAAGATATTGCCTATAAATCTAAAAAATGTTGGGGTTTTGAAATTTAAAGGAAGATGAAGTTTATATAAAGATCAATTGACTGCCTATAGGGGATGGGACAATGTAAGTGGAGAGGTGTTTTAGTCTAGAAGACAGCTAGTTGAAAATTGGATCAGGACTGCTTAGGGATGAAGGAGATCTAAGCTGTAGCCCCATCTGTCAACTACTTCCTGTGAAACCCTGTAAATGAGATTCAGTTTTTGTGAGTGTGGTTTTCTCTTTTTAAACATTATCTTGAACAAGACCATGTTCTTTGGGCCATTAAGAGGAACACACACACACACGTGCACAAACACACGGTTAAATTTGAGAAATGGCAACTGAAGCGTTCTATGACATTTACAATGTGTCAGATACTGTGTGTTTCGATATATATTAAGTCATTTAAATTCTCACAAGAATAGTAATTGAAGTAGGTATTATTACAATTTTTATTAAGGAAGCAGACACTGAGAGGTTAAGAAACCATCTCAAGTTCACAAAACTACTAAGAAGCAAAGCTGGGCTTCCCCCATGCAATTTAGTTCTAGAGTCCATGGTCTTTTAAACTATCATGTGTATTTCCTTTCAAAGTTAAATAGATTTCCTCATTACAAGATTTCCCATTTCTTTTATATGTCTACTATTTTATAAATCTTCAATACAGAGACAAATATTATGCAAATTTTCTCAAATGTGTTAATGACTGGATATTTTTTCCACAGAGTATTATAAGGGACAGTGGAAGATACTCTGAGAAATGCTGGGCTGGACAATCCATGTTGCTTGCGTTTCTAACATAAGATGATTCTGAGAATAAGCAGAGAATTTCACACTTTGCAGTGCTCTAAATTGTTTGCCTCTAAAATTAGCATTTTATTAAGAATTTTCAAAATATTAAATTAAGAATTTGAAATTTTATGAATGATTTGTAGTCACCTTACTCCCCTATTTGTTAATTTTATTTATTTTCTAGAATTTTTTTCAGGCCATGTTATTTAGAACATTTTTATTAATCCAAAACTTCCAAGTGAATTCAACTATGAATCAATAAAAACAAGAAAGAAGATCAATTTGTTTTTTCTATAAAAACATATTCTTTAGACAAATATAAGTATATTTATTTATATATTATATATTTATAAGTATATTATCTATTCTTTCCTATTTACTGCAGAACTTTAGTACCAGGTAACTAAGAATGAGCATTGTTAACTTAGATTGAATGAATCTGGGGAGAATGTATGAGATAAATTAATAAGATTATTTTTAAAGAAATCCTTTAGTAGAAAATGTCCCGAGTCTTGAGATGCTGGTCTTGATCTCTAGGACTGCTGCTGACCATAAATGCCTTGCTGTGTATGTGAGTGAACTACATATATGTACTCAAGCTATTGCCTCAGTCAAGTTTCTGTTACTCATAAAAGAGTCTGCCTGAGATTTCAGGTCATTAAAGGTTAAATAATGCTATAGGCTGACATATCTTAGGTATCTAAGGTATTATAATAAACATTTTTATACACTTAGATTGGAGATTGGATATATGTGTCCCTAGCCTAGTAATCCCAATAACTATTGATCTTAACTTTAAGCCAAATACAATAGTGTTTTATAGTTGACTCTCTTATTCAATGTCTCTTTCTGTCTTCTGAGTCTTATTTAGACTGTAAGCACTTCTATTTCTCCATTGTCACCACCATATGAAACTTATACCTTCTCTGTATTAGACATTACTCAGAAATATCCGTGGATCTAGTTCATCTTCATTACAGTAGTCCTCTTACTTAAAAGAGGACACTTGTAAAATTGCTGACTTAAAGAAGACATACATGCTTAGACTATGAAGTATAATTTGTCTGTGGATAATGCCAACATGCACAGGACTGTACTAGAATCTTGCTAAAATTAGAGCTATCTCTCAGACCTAGGCTAAGTTTTCACCTGATTGAGACAAAAGTCTCTAGAGTTTCAGAATATCAAGAGACTGGGACCAGCCAAAATTTTTACTTTGTTTTGTTTATTTTTTTTAACATTTCAACTTATTTCACATATAATAAAAGTTATCTTTAGATATTACTTCCACTGTTCTAATTCTCCATGGATTTCTTTGAAATATCTGAATGGTCCTGAACCTCAAATTTTTAACTACCATTTTGTGATGCTGTATGAACACAGAGATTCTGTTTCCCAGAGCAGGGTCCAGCTCTATATGGGTAAATAAGCTACTGGTACAGGATTTGGAGTGAGAATTAAATGGTGTGACCCACTTATTACTTGCTCAGAACAGAAGCTGTGCCACAAATGTGGCATGAAATCATAACCCTCTTAATTAAATTGCAATGAGTTCAGTGCAGCTACAATGTAATGACATTCAGCTACAAGTTATCAATTTAATTTAGAACTTTAGAACTTTACCGAGTAATTTTCCTTCTATTCTCAAAATATAAACTTGGAAAGCAAGGTAGTATAAACTCCAAACAAAGAGGTTTTTTCTTTCTTTTTTTTTTTTTTTTTTGTGGTAAGCGGGCCTCTCACTGTTGTGGCCTCTCCCGTTGCAGAGCACAGGCTCCAGACGTGCAGGCTCAGTGGCCATGGCTCACGGGCCCAGCCTCTCCATGACATGTGGGATCTTCCCGGACCGGGGCACGAACCCGCGTCCCCTGCATCAGCAGGCGGGCTCTCAACCACTGCAACTCCAGGGAAACCCCTAAACAAAGAGGTTTTGAGCTAGAAAATTTTCATTTTATCTTCCTTTAAAGTGATTTTTTTTAAGGATGTACAGATCTTGTTATATTTTATTAACTCTTGAGAAGGAAATATAATTTCATTATGCTATGGTAGTGTCTCATAACACTAGTTGGTTTGAATATTAAAATTTTGGACAGGGGTTTGCCTGGTGACGCAGTGGTTGAGAATCTGCCTGCTAATGCAGGGGACACGGGTTCAAGTCCTGGTCTGGAAGGATCCCACATGCTGTGGTGCAACTAGGCCCGTGAGCCACAACTACTGAGCCTGCGCATCTGGAACCTGTGCTCCGCAACAAGAGAGGCAGCGATAGTGAGAGGTCCGTGCACCGCGATGAAGAGTGACCTCCGCTTGCCACAACTAGAGAAAGCCCTCACACAGAAACGAAGACCCAACACAGCAAAAATAAATTAATTAATAAACTCCTACCCCCAACATCTTCTTAAAAAAAAAAAAATTGGACAAAAGTAAATGCTACAAACCATGAGAGAGACCTGACCTAATCAAGATAGAACACCCATATTTGAAATTCTTAATTATTTATCTGGATAGTAAAGGTAATCAATCTCGGGCTTAATTTCTGGTATATGTAAGAAAAGAGAAAATTAAACTCTAAAGGATTTGGCCTTTCATTCATGAAAAACAACCTTTCTGCTGTACGATATCACCAATATTTGCCAAATATTTCTTAAAAATTCAACAACAACAAGGAAGCATTTGCGCACCAAATATTTCCTGTGTGTTCACTACTTATCATAGAATGTGGAAGATAAGGAGAAGGAGGCTGGATTTAGAGCAGCTGAATAGCAATTGCTATAAATACACATGGCAAATGCACAAGATTTGATTGTCATTGTGAAAATTCTTTGCAGGTAACATTTCTTGGTCTGAAATTATTATCTCTGCCCTATAGTATGGCTTTACAAAAGTTAAATTTGCCATAACTGATTTGTGGACATTTTCACTTAGTAACTCATTAAGCTCATCATCACTGTAATGCAGTCAACTTTTAAGTGAAACATAACATCAGATTTCTAGTTCAGTTTCAATTGATTTTATAGCAAAGATACTTGGACCTTGATGTGATCAATTAAGATCTTTCAGTCATTTATTTTTCTTTCATTAATTCATATTAGGATCATATCCAAGGCATGCCTGTCTGATAGGACTAGGCATTGAATCTGAATGCTGTGCTTTACTGAAAAAATAAATAAATAAAAATTACATAAAATAAAACTTCTCCTGGAAACTGGCTTAAACCATAAGCATGACTCCAGGTCAGTTTCTAACTATACAGTTATCAAAACCTTACAGCTCTGGCATAAGTGGATTTTTGTTAATAAAACTAGAATAAATTGCCATGGGTGCAATGTAACATCACTTATTGAATTTTTTAAAATTCATAACATTGCTCAAAAATTCAAAAACAATAGTTTGAATTAAATAATTGGTTCTTGTGAAATATAATATTCACAGTTTTTTAAAATTATTTTCTTTAGAGGTGAACAATAAAAACATCAGAAAAGCCATATGAGAATATTGCCTTTGGTTTATGCCTAAATTAAAAGCAGCCAAATAAGTGAGTTCAAAATTGGTAAAAAAATTGCTTTAACATGAGAGTGGAATAATTCTAAAGGAAAGAGAAAATAATGGTCACTTTTGCCTAATGGATGATAGTGCAAAGTGTCTCTTCTGCTGACCTCTGAAATTAAGGAAGTAGCATTCCATCACAGTGGTTGTTGAGAAACATCAGCTCTTCCCATTTTAAGCAACTGTCTTGCAGGAGAAATGGACTGTGATTCAGCAACAGTGATGAATCAAAAGATGCTTTGTGATAATTCCTTTAAGTTTCTAAGCCTGACATATGACTCCAGTTAAATTAATTTGTCATGTTTAAGTGATATGTATTAGTTAATTTTGCCTTTTATATTATGAGTCTGAATCTGTAGATTTAACTCTTTAATAAGGTAATTTTTTTTCTTTTTTATATTTCAAATATCAATTTGGTTTTGGTGCTATTTTCTTCATAAAAGACACTGATTATACATGTGTTGTCTCTCCATTTTATTTCTTTTAAAACTCTTGTCTCATGATCTTCATCTCTTTATTTCCCTCCCTTCCTACACTCTTGAAGTGTTTCCCAAGTGTTAATCATCTTCATCTTTTATTTGATTTTCTTCAGATTCAGCTTAAAACTTCATGCTTTAAAGTGTCATTTTGAATTCTAATATGGCATGTTTTGTTTGTTTTCTCACTTTTTAAAAAAAATTTATTCTGTCAACCTTCTTTATCTCTCTATTATATGGGCATCCCATGTTTCCTGCTTATATTAGAGAATCCATGTTATTTTTCCTTTGTTTAATTGCATGCTTTCTCAAAAGGGTAGAGTCTTTTGTGGTATGCAGAATTTAGAAATATACTTCTTAAACTTCTTAAAATTTCTTGTGTGTTTATTTCCTTCTTTAATTCTACTGACTTTTTTGGTAGGACCAATTATTTGCTTAATATTTACTTAAACTTTTATTCTTTATTGACAAGAGGCCTTTCCTGGCCCAAGTTTCCTTTAATTTGGAGAGAGGGCTTGTAGATATGTGAAGTGTTTATGAAACATGGCTGCTGTGCTAAGTCAGAGCTATACAACACGCACATGACCAGCTAGAGGAAAGAGGCAGGCATTGGATATGGCCATCCTGGGTTGGCTTCAGTGAAGACTGCAGGCTGGACCAGGAAGAACCAGCATGAGACAGACAGAGACTTACTGAGACACTGTGAGAAGAGTCACATTTATTCACTTTTATAGAGAACTTGATTGAAGAATGAAGACAAGCCTCATAGGACACAAACTTCTTTTTTTGTTTGTCCAGCTCTCCTTTTGTTACTGTTCTTGCTGCTAGGACTTTTTAAAATAACATTTTTTCCAAATGTGAAAAAAATGTATACACAGAAAAGTTTTACTCCCTACTCATCACTTGTACCCTGATCCCATGCCCCACTTCTTCTTTCCTACCTATTGCTAATGCTAAATATTCTCAGTTTCTGATTAGTCCATCCTGTATTTATTTTTTCAAAACTAAGCAGCTATGAGGGTTTCTTTTTATGTCCTCCCTTTTCTTATATGAAAATAACATGCTATAATCATTTTTTGTGCTTTGCTTTTTTATTTAACAGCATGCCCTATACATTACTTCAATCATAGAGATCTTTCTCATTATTTTTTACAACTGTATAGTTCTCACTGTGTGGATGTATTATACTTTATTCAAATATATATATACACATACATATAGATTATTTCCAGTATTTTACATCTATAAGCATTTTTGCAATAAATAACCTAGAGCATATGTATTTTTATAATATTGTAGGTGTAGTTTCATGATAGATTCCCAGAAGTGAGACTGCTGAATCAAAACATTGGGGTATATGTAGTCTTGTTAGGCATTAACAAGTTTCATACCAAAAGCATTGTACAATTCCCACTTGAGAGTGTATGTTTGCCAACATTCTCACCCACAGAATGCATTGCCATATATTTTTTAAAAGTTTTGCTAGTCTTATAGGTAAGAAATGGTATGTGTTATTTTAATTTGAATTTTTTTTTAATATATGAGTGAGTTTGAACATATTTTCATATGTCTAAGGGCCATTCTTATGTTTCTCATGTAAATTGTCTATCAGTGACTTTTCCTTATTTTTCTCCAGGTTCTTAAACCTGTGTCTCAATTCTTAAGAATTTTTGATTAAAAATAAAATGGGTATATTCTCTCTGGCTCTGACAATATTATTCTCTCACTTTAGATGGAGGATTAGATGGTCTAATCAGTGAGTAACCAAGAAGACAGAGGTTTGGAGCAAGGAGGAGGAGCCTTGGTCCAAGAGGATACCTATCCCTCAGAATGGTACTTTATAGTATGCTGATCCTTTGTGTTTGATAAGACTTCCATGCCAGAGGCCAATTTTTATTATCTAACTGTCAATTTAACTAGCCACCACTCAAGATGATGTGGCTGTGTTTACTTGCCTGATAAGTACCTTTGTCTTCTTTGCCAAGAAGAGCATTGGGGAGAGAAGCCATCATGAAAGGGAAATCTCAGAACACCACAAAGTTCATGATTTTTCCCCATTTCTCCTTTCAAAATGAAAGTATCTTTGACATATATTTTAATTCCAAAAGAAATACTAATGATTAAATTATTTCAGATTAAACATCTATATTTACATTCCTTCCCTACAAAATTATATTACAAAAAAGAAATTTAAAAGGATAAATAGCAATAGAAAATAAGAAAAAGACATGATCAATGGTTCATATATTTTGAAAATTCCTGAAAGATAAAAAGCAAATGAGAATTGATTGATAGATAAATAAGGGTAGAGGAAATCCAAACTCAAACATACATAGGAAAGAGGAATTACCTCTCACAAAGGATTAAAAAATACCCAAAGTAGAAGGTGGTTTTTGGGCAATTGTCATAGCAACTAATTAAAGGAAAGCATTCTGAATATCTGGGTCACACGGGCTGCTCTCCCATCAATATCATCACTATGCAATAAAGAGTTGCAGTTTGTAAACACATTGATTGCACATAGTATGAATATGGGCTGGAAAGAGAGGCCAAATAAAGTCTTAAGAAACATCATAACAACTATGGAGAAAGAAGGCAGGAAAAGAAACCAACTTCAGGCTTTATTAAAGGTAAAGACTTATTGTCATTTTGTTCATTGTTTTCCAGGTGTTTTGTAGATCCTTTGTTCCTTTCTCCTCTCTTCTGTCTTCTTTTGTGATTCGATGATCTTCAGTAGTGGTATGCTTTGATTACTTTATCTTCTGTGTATATACTATAAGTTTTTTCATTGTGTTTACCATGAGGCTTACATGAAACATCTTATAACAGTCTATTTTAAGCTGGTAACAACTTAACTTTGTTTGCACACAAAAGCTCTACACTTTTACTCACCCTAACATTTATGTTTTTAATACCATAATGTACATTCTTTTACATTGTATATCCATGAACAAATTACTGTTGTTATAAGTACTTTATTTTTTTTTTCTTTTAACCTTTATACTACAATTATAAGTTACTTACACACCACTATTACAGTATTAGTGTCTTCTGAATGTGACTAAATATTTAACTTAGCAGTGTGTTTTTTACTTTCATATGATTTCATATTACTAAATGTCTTTACATCTTTCTTCAATTTTGAAGGATAACATTATTATTTAAAATATTCTTGGTTGACAGCTTTTTATTTTCTTTCAGCACTTTGAATATATCATCTCACTCTCTCCTGGTCTGCAAGGTTTCTGCTGAGAAATCTACTGATAGCCTTGGGGTGGAGGTCCCTTACATGTGATGAGATTCTTTTCCCTTCCTGCTTTCAAGATTCTCTCTTTGTCTTTGAATTTTGACAGTTATAGCAAATATGTCTCAGCAAAGTCTTCTTTGGGTTGAAACTTATTGGGGTATTTTGAGCTTTATGTACCTGGATGTTCACATCTTTCCCCAGATTAGGAAAGTTTTCAGCCAGTATTATTTTAAATAAACTTTCTGCCCCTTTCTCTCTTCTCCTTCTGGGATTCACAAAATGCAAATATTGTTTAATTTGATGGAGTCCTTTAAACCCAATGAAGGCTTTCTTCATTTCTTTTCACTCTTTTTTCCTTTTGACCGGATAATTTCAAGTGACTTATCATTGAGTTCACTTATTCTTTCTTCTGCTTGATTGAGTCTGTTGTTGAAGTACTCCACTGCATTTTTTTAGTTCAGTCACTGTATTCTTCAGCTCCAAAATTGTTTGGTTCTTTTTTATGTTTTCTATTTCTTTGTTGAACTTCTTATTTTGTTCTTGTATTGTTTTAGATTGTTTATCTGTGTTCTCTTGTAGCTCTCTGAGCTTATTTTGACCAATTATTTTGAATTATTTGTCAGGCAGTTCAAGGATCTCCATTTCTTTGGGGTAAGTTACTGGAAGTTTACTGTATTCCTTTGGTGTTGTCATGTTTCTCTGATTCTTTGTAAGCCCCATTGCCTTGTGTAGTTTTCTCACATTTGAAGAAGCAGTTACCTCTTCTAGATTTTATGGTCTTTGATAAGGAAAGATATTTACTTGTAAGTGGGAGAATGCTGGAGTGTACTCTTGTTCTGGGGTTAGTCATGTGGTATGCCATATATAGGGGCAAATGTTGACTCTGGATCTGAGGGGTCATGGTGTTTTGTTGGTTCAGGCCACTGGGGTCCATGACATCAGTAACTGCATGATCCTGTGGTGAGAGTTGCAGCAGGTCCATGGTGGCTGCAAGGGCTATTGAAGCCCAGGTGGCAGTGGAGGATAAAACTGGTGGTGTGCATAAACTTCACCGTGGGGGCTGGCTGTAGCTGCCCATGTGGTGGCAGGGGATGACTGCATGCACATATGCAGTAGCGAGTGCCAGGGACAACTGTGGTGGAGGTCAGGGCTAACTGTACTTGCATGAGCAGCTATGATGACTCAAGCCATTGGTGTGCACTTGTGCAGCAGCAGAGGCTAGCTGCATGCATGCATGGTGGTGTAAGCCTATGAAAGTTCTTGGAACTAGCTCCTGGCACACGATTAGCTATGGGTTCTTTGGCTGTCAGCATGCACTCATATGGGCACAATGGCTAGTCAGGAGTGTGTGTGTGGCAGTGGAGGCTGGTGATAGGAGTTGGGGCTGGAAATATGTAGGTGTACTACTGCAGGGATAGCTGTAGGCATGCCTGGCAGTGAGGGCCAATGAGAGGAGTTGGGGCTGGCTCTGGGTTCTTGCACAGCTTTGGGGGCCTGGGCTGTTAGTATGCACTTGTGTGGCTGCAGGACTGGATGCAGGTACGTGTATGGCAGTGGGGGTTGACCGCAGAGGCTTGGACTAGCATTGTACACTTGTGTAGCCACAGAGGCCAGGGCTGTCTGCTGACATGGATCCCAGGGCCCAGGGCATCCATAGCACTGCTGGCTAGAATAGCTCTGGCAGGTGGGGTGGGGAGAGGCTCAAACATCTGGAATCTGTGAACACAAAAACTTGTGGGGTCCTCAGTGGTGAAATCTTTAGGAAGTCTGCAGCAGCTCTGCTGGCCATTGGTTTCCTCAGTGGCAAAAGCTGCTGGGATCCTCTGCAGAGCAGTATACTGGGTTCTACAACAGGATCGTCAGTGATGTAAGCTGTGGGAGTCCACAGCATTGACAAAGGTTGTTGAGATACTCAACAGCAAAGGCTGTTGTGGTCCTCTGCAGAGTAGGCCATTGGGAATCATGGTCACTCAACCACATGCCTGATGCTGGTAACCCCTGCCTTTCTTTCTTGTCCCCATCAATCTCTAGATGTCTCAGCTGGTCTCTGCGTGTGGTGAACTGAGTCAGGTTCTTTGTGCAGTGACCCAGAAAGCTGAAGAAACTGGTCACTCACCCCATTCTCCTTTTCCCAGTGAGGGGAATTTCCATCTTGCCCTGAGCAGTGCCTGCCTGAGGATGGCATGATGCTAAAGAACTTTTTCTTCCCACTCTTTTTGTGTGGTAAGTCACAAGTTCTTTTGTGTTTTTGTTTTTCCCTTTTGGCTCCACTGTGATGCTGACCCTTCTTAAGTGGACTCCTGAGTTAGCCCAGAGCTATTTTTGTGCATGGATAGATGTTTAATTGTTTTTCTTTCTTGGGGGATAGAGGCTGGGATCACTTACTCCACAATTTTGGTGATGTCACTCTTTTAAGTTGCATTCTAAGTAAAATGAAAGCAAAAACATGGTGGGGATATAACTTTTAAGGTTATGAGAAAAATAATTTGTACTTAGAATTATATAAGCACCTAAACTAGATCTCAAGTGGAACAGAAAAAGAAAAACAAAACCCAAACAAACACAAATAAACAACAACAAAAACCCCGGACATAAGAATAACCCAGAAAGTTGACCTCTATAGAACATTTTTGAAAAAAATGACTGAATGAGGTTTTCTAAAAATAAACAAATAACTAAATAACTAAAATGTTTGATTTACAAAATTGATGCCAGAACTACTAATTTTTTCTTTGTAGATATTTTTTCACTTTTTCTCTAAAAACTATTAGAAATTTTCTTTATTCTTCAAATTCAGGAATTTTACCCAGAAAACCTGCCCTGAATTTGGTATATCCTTTATAAAACTGTAGATTCTTATGCTTCCTCAACTTAGAGAAGTTTCTGCCCTACATTTGTTTAATAATACTCTTTTGCCCATCTATTCCTTTTTCTTCTTCTGTGATACTTTTTTTTTTTTTTTGTCAATTAGGTTTTCTTCAAATGCATCCAAGTATCTGACTCTTTTTCCTTATTATTTCTATTACTTTACATTTATGCTATCTTTGAGATATTTCTTCCATTTTGTCTTCTAGGCTGCTAACTCAGGTTTTAGTAGTGAATATCCTCTCCTTTATATCATCAATTGTATTTTAAATTATAAATATATAACAATGTATTTCCAGAAATCAACTCTATGCTCTGATTAACTTTCTCTTCTTTTTTCTTTTGTGTTTGTTCCAGTTGCTCTCTGCTCTCTCTAGGAGCTCTATCTTTCTATATATTGATTCTATTTGAATTTCCTTCCTCTAATGGCTGAGCCCATTCATAAGTCTTGGCTCACTGGGGTTTACTTATCAGAAAACTCTGATAGTAGTCCTGCAATTAATGGAGGATGTAGAATTCACTATTACCGTATGGTAATGGTCAGTTACCAGGGTATAGCTCCTTGACTCTTTGGTCTCCCTACATTCTCTGTGGTTGATTAAGTTCTTGTTGACAATTCTTTCTCCTTTCCTGTATTAGAATACATCACTCTCCTTTGCTTTGCCTTTACATTGCCCCTAAATATTTATTAGTGGAGAAAACTTTTTAAAAAAGAAATTTAAATAAGATTTCTCAATTACAAAAGAGGGAAAGAGGAAGTAGCTTGTGGTGGTCACTACTCCAGAACATATATTCCATTGGACTTGGATAGTGTTGTGAACAATGGGGCTAGAAGTTTTTGGATGACAGACCACTGCTAATAACCTTTCCTGTCTCTGTAGTGTGCTGTCTGGTGAGCCAAAGTGGCTGTCCCAGATCCTGCCTCCTGGGCTGGAAACTTTGTGTGTTAACTTTGTGTGCTATCATTGTTTTCACCCATCAGGAGGCTTGGTCGTTATTCCCAGAGCAGTACTATCCAATAGAGACAGATGTTAGAAATATTCTTTGGCACTAACTGATGTGTTAGCCACCAATGACATGTATACTTGAAATGTAGCTAGTGTGAATGAGGAACAGAACCTTTAACATTTTAATAAATTTAAATGTAATAGCCACAAGTGATTAGTAGATATCATATTAGTATTTACCCCCAAAGCATGCTTTATGGATCCATTAATCCTATCCGTTTGATGAGCATAGAGAAGTCTGGGTATTTCCTTGGGCTGGGGGTGAACAGTCATATGCATACCTTGACATGTTTGAGATTTTCTAGCAATCCAACCCTCTCAAACCCAACTTAAATGTGAGATGATTTCATTGTGTGAGTTTCAGCTGGCAGATTACAAATTACAAAATATTGCTTAGCCATAATCTTTTAACTTCACTCTATCTCATTCACTCTTTGAAATAGTAACAGGCCCCGGGAAATTGCCTGAGTCCTTATGTCCTTGGCTTAAGATGTTTTTCTCTTTGCCTCAGCCTCTGCTTCTGCCTTGAGTAGGATACTGACACAGAACTAGACTGCTCTCTGCCCCTAGTCTGCATCCAGTTCTATCAGGGCAGTTTACAGTGAGACATTATTACCTCTGCCTGGCAGGAGATGCTTGGTAGATGTCTGCTGAGATCAAGCTTTACCAAATCCTCTGGCTCTTTTGGTATCTGCATTTCTGAATACCACATCCATTTAGAATGTAGAAGATTTGGCACATGTAATTTAATAGGCACACAATTCTTTGATGTTAGTTGGTCTGGCAACTATAGTCTGAAAAGTGAGCAAAATTGTTCTCCTGATCTTTTCTGTCTGCCTTCAGCAGTGCTAGCTTGTCTTTCCCATACTAAAGAACACAAGAAGGAGCCAACAGACTCCAACATCTGACATTTTTCTACCAAATATTTTGAGGCTTCTGCTACAATGAACCCAACGTCTGAATCCCTGTAATATTTGATATAGTCTCAATAATGATTTTACCGTTGTATATCATAGATTCCCCAGGATGGATGTATCACTTGCAATACTTCTTTTTGAAGGTATCCATTTTATATTAGTTAGGGTTTTTTATGGTTGAGATGAATAAGAGATTATCATTGACTTAGCAAAAAATTGAGGTCTATTTTTTCATATAAACAAAGCTCATGATAGGTGGGGGCCCTTGAACTATGGACTGAATGCTGTCAGGACTCCATCTTCATTCTTCATCCTGCTTCTCCTGCCTTGTCAGCCTCATTCTTTCAAGTCAGTTTTATTAATGAGCCTGTCAGTTCACACTTTCCAATTCTGTTGCTATGGGAAAAATATTTAAAAATTTATTCTAATTTAAAAATTTCTGAGAAAATACTCCACTTGAATCATATCCTCTCACTATCATTCCCTTACTCTCTCCTAATACCACCAAACATCCTGTGACCTCAGAAAGTGTTGCAACTCTTACTAAAACTGCTTATTTTTAGTTGGAGAAGAGATGCAATTTCCCCAAATGAAGGATTCAATGCCTAGAAAGGAGAGAGGTTTTCATACAAAATTTATTGAGAAATAAGAAGACTGAATCTAGACTATTTGCTATACTAGAGCTCAATGAGATGTCCCAGGACTCTGCCAAAAAAAAAGGGGAGGCTTCTATTTAAATCAGACATCTAGAACTTTTTGTGACCTTATCCTTTCCCTTAGTTGAAAACCTAAAGAATGGAATGTATTTAGGATATAAATATAAATCCATTTAGAATATAAATCTAGTGTAATCTGTCTCACTTAGCCACCTAAAAACATGTCTTCTCAGACATTTTTGGAAGCAATGGGGGAATTTTTGCCCTTTGCTCAAAGTCATCATGAAGTTTCTAGAAAATCCTTTCATTTAAAACGAATGTGTAGAGAATTATTGAACTTGCTCTCTTACACGTCCTCCATTTTTTTTTCCACTTCTGTTTTGTTCCTGCTCTTACATTTGCAAACTGAATCCTATCCACCTTAGACACTTGGAGACTTCGTCTTTGCAATTACCCCTGCTCTCTCCAGCATCGTTATTTTTTCCTCTTGCATCAGCTCATTTCCATGAGCATTAAAGACGTTACAGTGTCTACCATCTTACCATGTTCTTCTCTGTTCTCCTTGAGAGGACATGCCTCAAAAACTACACCCTCTGAGTCTATTCCTAATGATCATTTTAACCCACTTCAATCAGGTTTTGTTCCCATCATTCCACTAACTGTCAAGGTTATTGTGCCCTACAGCTTGTCAAATCCACTGTTCAATTCTCAGTTCTCATAATACTTGAAGGTTCATGAGCATTTTATGTGGTCAATCACTTTATCCTTTTGGAAGCATTTTTGTTCACTTGACTTCTAGAACACCAGGCTTAAATGATGTTTCTCTTTCTCCACTGTCTTCTCCTTTTAAGTCTCTTTGCTAGCTCTAAGTCTACCTTGTCTTCAAAATTTTGAAGCGTGGAGAGGACTCAATGCTTTACTTGTCTCTTCCGGCTCTATATTCTCTTTGCTACGTGATATCATCTACTTCCATGGTTTAAACAAATGAGTAAACATATAACAATATATTGACGACTTCCAAATTTATACTCTATAGATTTATCCAGCTTCGTATTTCACCTCACCTCACAGATATCCATTAGGCATATCGAATTAACATATCCAAAAACAAACTTCCCAGTATGCTTTTCCTTATTCTTCCCCATTTCACTAAATGATATCACCATTCTCAGTTGTTCAGACCAAAAATCTAGGAAGCATTTTATGCCATTTCTGTCCTCATACCCATGTCCAATCCAACAGCATTAGGATATTTTTAGATTATTTTCTTAATTTAACCAATTTTCACCCATTTCCCAGCTAACACACTAAGCTAAGCCTCTCTTGTTATTCACTTGGACTAATATACTAGGCATCTAACCAATCTCTTTGCTTCTACACCTGATCTCTTAAACAGTCTTGATCCAAAAGTCATACTGATCTTTTAATTTATAAATAAGATCACTCTACTCCCCTGCTCAAAACACTCTAAAGGCTTGATATTACACATAAATAAACTCCTACTATCTTACTATCACCTCTGATGTCTGAATGATCTGGCTCCTGAACGCCTCTCTGGCCTCTCCTTTTAACCTCTATCAAGTTCCCACTGCTCACATCTCTCTAGCCCCATAGTCCTTGTTCTGCCCCTAACTTGCAGAACTCCTTTCCCCAGGAACAAGGTCCTCTTTCTTTGTTTGAAACACTATTCCTCAGATTATTTTTTTTCAGGACTTGCTTCCTTCATTAAGGTCTCTATTCAAATGTTATGTCTCCAGAGGTTTCACCTGACCACCAACTCCCAATCCATTCATTTACCAAATAATTTTCCAGTCTATGGGACACAACTTGTAACAGTTGCCAAGTATAGATCCCCTTACTTCTTGCAAAAGGCAGGCAATGCCTGGGGAGACTATGTCTTCTGTCCCCAAGCCACCAATAGTTCCTTCTGACTAGGAGCAGCCTTAGCTCACTTAACTCAATGTGCTGTTAAATATTGTTATTATTTATTATTTGCCATCACATGAATGAGTTTGGAAAGCACACTGATTTAGTCTGCCTTATTTCTTTCTTATTGCACTCATTACTATAAATGACTCAGCCAAATGAAATTATATCAATCAGCCAAATGAAATTGTATTATGTGTTTACGTATTTACTTGACTATTGTCTGCTTTCTCCAGTGTCATTTGTACTCTAAAATAACAGGGACCTTGTCTGCTTTCTATATCTCTGCAGTTCAAATGAGAATTTCTTTTTTGTTTTTACTTGGTTTTATTGTACAGTAAAATTCAATATCTTTGGTGTACAATTCTATGAGTTTTGATAAATACAAAAAGTCACATAACAAACATTACAGTCAACCTTAGACAAGGTTGTGGTCAGATCCTCTCTCCACCTCAAGCCTCTGGCAACAACTAATCCTTTTTCTGTTCCAATAATTCTGCCTTCTCCAGAAGGTCATATAAATGGAATCTTAGTGATTTGCAAATGTTTTCCTTCCACTCTGTGGCTTGTCTTCATTCTCTTAATAATATCTTTTGAAGAGTTCAAAAAGTTTTGATGAAGTCCAATTTATAATTTATTTATTTTATGAGTTGTGCTTTTGGTGTTGTATCCAATGTATCTAACCCAAGGTCACAACATTTTCTCCTAAATTTTCATCTGGAAGTTTTACATGGTTTACATTATTCAGGTTATCTTTTTCTTTTTGAGTGAGATTTGGCAGTTTGTATCTTTCAAGGAATTTTTTCATTTTATTTATATTGGTAGATTTTTAACATGCAGATACTTATAATATTCCCTTTTCTTATAATGTCTGTAGTATCTACAATGATGTTCTTTTTTTTAGCTGATGTTGGTTATGTTTGTTTGCTTTGTTTATTCCAGATCAGAATGGTTAGACTTTTTTAAAAAAATTATTGATCTTTCAAAAGTACAGCTTTTGATTTTATTTTTTTCTATTTTCTGAAACTGTAATTTTTGTTCCTTTGTATGTATATGTTTCTTTGTTTTTTGCTTTTTACTGGCTGCCTTTCACAGGCTGTTATTGGGAGAGGGGGCTTTTGGTTCAGTCTAGTCAGAAGAGCTAGGTTTGGGTTTTATTGTTACTATTAACAATTGGGAGAAGGGGCTTTTGGTTCAGTCTAGTCAGAAGAGCTAGGTTTGGGTTTTACTGTTACTATTGGTTATCTCCAGTGTGGTACCCATTTCAAATTTCTCTATCCTTACCTTGTGTTTAAAGCGTGAGATGGTTTGTCAGAAGAATTTTCTCAATGGCTTTGTTCCACCCTCAGCTTTAAGGCTTCCCTGTGTGCCTGTGCTTCTGAGAGGGCCTCTCTCCTTTGTCTCACCCTTCACAGCATTACAGTTCTGTTACTTGTTACTCCGTATTTGATAGCCTGGTGTGGGATGGGCAACAGATGTGTGTTACAGCCGTTCTGGTTGAGCTTTGTCTTAGCCCCTGTATTCCTGGTTCTCAATGATTTTTCTCCTTCCCTTAGTGGTAAGAGACTTCTAACTGTCTATGCCCAGAACTAGTTTCCTCCAAAAGGGAGGGGAAAGATGATTTCCTCCTCCTCCCTCTCTTTCCTTTACTTTTCCCCGCTGCAATGGGTCTGTTCCTTGGGAATGACAGAACTGGCTGTCTCACCTATTTGCTCAAGTTTTTTTTTTTTTTTCCTCCTTAGGGGACAAAAGTTTATGTGGGATTATGTTTCTTTCAGGCCTGAACCAGAGAAGGAGGATTTCTCTGGTCTTCTCCCTTGTCTCCACTCTTTCTCCTGAACAATTCATGAAGATCTATGGAGAAGGATCTCCTAGTGGTTGTGTATTCCCCTTGTCTTTGAATCTTCCAGGCTCTATATCTTCATACCAGTCCACACTTGGCCTTTAGCACTTCATTAAAAATTATAGCTGAATTGTTCTCACCAGTTATATGCTGGCCTCAACTTTCCCCCATGCTCTTCTAGAGGTAAGCCAGTAGTTTTGCCCATCTTTTCATAGAGGTGCATATAGATCTTTACATTTCAGGCAAGTTGTTTGTCCTGCAACCCTAACTGCTGGACAGGTTCAAGAAAAGTTACCAGTTTTAGATTATTTTGCTTTTTAAATTTAGTTAGGCAAGAGCAACTTTTCAACTTTCTACATCCTGGGTGGAATCTTTCAATGAAGGTATTCCTTGAATGAATGAATGAAGTTTAATCTAGCTACTGTTATATATTTTTCTGGCCAAACACCCTTTCTCCTATTTGGGATACTGTTGTAGTTATTTATCCATACTAGGTCCTCAAGATTTAGGGGAAAGTGAGCATTTGAATATCTATAAAAAGAGATTTCTATATTTAGTAATGATGCAGAAATGATTCTAGACTAGCCCTTATATGTGGGTTTCCTATTCTTTCTGTAATAAATTACCACAAACTTAGGTGACAATGCAAATTTATTATCTTTTCATTCTGGGGTCAGAAGTCCAAAATGGGTCAGTAAGTCTGTATTCTTTCTTAAAGCTCTATAGGAGAATCTGTTCCCTTGCCTTTTCCAGTTTCTAGTAGCAGCCCATACTCCTTGGCTCAGGGTCCTGCACCACTCCAGCCTCTGCATTGTTGTCACATTTCTGTCTCTTGTACTCTCACACTCTGACCTTCCTTTTTTACCTCTCATAAAGACCCTGACATTATATTGTGCCCGCCAAGATAATGCAGGATATTCTCCCTATCATCTCCATATAATTAATTTATTCACATCTGCAAATTCTCTTTTGTCATGTGAGGTAATATATTCAAAGTTCCCAGGATTAGTTCACAGACATATTTGGGGAAACATTATTCAGCTTGTCACACCATAAATGGCTATGAAACTTTGTAAAGTATATGATTCAATTGTCAACTACAAATTGGCACTTGCCCTCTGCCTCTACAAGAATTAAATCAGGTGCCACTGCAGCTACTGACCTTCTAAATCCCCTGAAAGGAATTCAGGGTAGAGATCAGGAACTGAGGCACTCTGTGCTCTGAGGACAACTGGCAGAACAGGTCTTCATATAGTTCGATATTTTCAGGAGCTGATTTTATGAGCCTAATTCTTGCATCTCTTCATATCTAGAAAAGCACTAAATTCCTTCATGGTGACATCTGCTCCTTGTGACTTGCAGTAACCCTCATGAGACATTCTGCAAAAATATGTTCTTGATTGCATGTACTCTCCCTTCGCCAAAATCACATATATATTGACCTTCCCCATCACCTCTTTGGAGCAGTATCTCAGAGCTATCTGAAATGCTGTCTCCTGGGTTACAGTCCTCATTTGGCTCCAAATAAAATTTAACTTGCAACTCTCACGTTGTGCATTTTTTAAGTTGACACAAACAAATGCAGATACTATTCAAGAGACAAGGCAGGACTAGACCTCTGAGTGAGGTCTCATAGATGTACATTCTGCACAGATGCAGAGGGAAGGAGAACCCAAGCAGATCTGAACTGAAAGAAGAGAGAACTGGATTTAGGGAGGCTTAGGACTTCTTCTTCCTTGTTTCTTGTCCATCTTCTTTCTTCCATCTGTTAATGTCCCTTTGCCTAATTGTATGTGTTTCTATCTCAATCTGTATCCAGTTACCTAACATTCTTTCTCATTACAGGCCTTATATTGCACCAAAATATATATTTTAGGGCTTGTCTCATTTATAACTGAAAGATGTATTGCATGTTCTAAATATTCAAAGTAAGCACAGTGAAGATGTTACTTCTATAGGTTTAAAAGCTAATCTAAATAAATCTACTTTTTAACTTTGTTGTAGCCCTCAATTGATATTCTGCTCCTTAGGTCTATGGTCCTTGATAGGAGAAAAAAAGAAATCCACCTGGTTAAAAAAGATTTTAAATATACACGTGAGACCAATCTGGTTTTAACAAGTGGTTAATTTTTGCCAGATTTAATAAAATCAATTTCATCAGCTCAGGCTGTGTTTAATGTACTGTATGTAAAATCACATATAAATACAGACTAGCATTAATATCGAATGTAAATTTAAGAATATAAAACCCATTAACTAAATTTATTCTGTCAGGAATTAAAATATAAAAACAATTCTTTCAGGATTTGCTCAATTGCATAAATTATACTACTTCTTTTTAATATGCCTGTAATGATTTGGATTTTTGTAGCACTATTTCTGGGTTCCCATAAAAAGGGCTAACTTTGAATTATCATTCTCTTAGCAAATTTTCTAAGCCAGTTAGAAATCATTCCAGACCCTATAGCTGTCATTTGCTTTTCACCAATGGAGACTTCCTTAACATACTCAATTTCCTGTGAATCTTTTTTTTTCCCCATGAAAATACTTAACATTCCTTTAATACCTGCAGTAATGGTTAAATGTGCAGGCTCTGGAGCCAGAGTGTCTGAGTTTTAAACCTCATTCCAAACCTTTCTAGCTTTGTAATCTTGAGCATGTTATTTAAACTCATTCTGCCTCAGTTTCTTCATCTATTTCTTAACTATATTTGTTTATGAAGTGGCTGTAAGGATTAAACGACTAACTCTTGTAAACAACTTAGAACCATATCTCATACATAATAAAAAGTCAACAAATGTTAGATATCGTTATTGCTACTCCTGTGACCACTACTGATATCACTGTGACCACCAACAATTCTCCTTTGCATCAAGATTTCTAATCACTACACTTCTATCCAGTATTGTTTATTTCCACTTGAAAAAGAGGCAACTAAGTATCAAAGATGTTAAATAACCTTATTGAACTGCAAGAACACTGCCAGGTTGAGATTTGAATACAGCTCTATCCACATTTTTCTACCAAGACTTGCTATCCCTTCGATATTAATGAAAAGATAGATGTACTTGAAAGTTTAAATATCTCCTTCATTCCCAGGAAGTGTAAAGAAAGATTTGAAAAGGGGCCTCTACTGCTCAAAAGGCAAAGGTAGGTCTTCGAACATAGGAGAACAATCTGATGGCAGATTCTTCCCTAAACTTGGACACTCTTGGCAGAGGTAACGAAAGGTGGGGACAGTGCAGAGCAGCTGTTTTGACAGCCTGGTGAGAGAATCTGGTGCCATATGCCAAGACTTGGGGTACAAGCACAGCCTCTTTTGTTGCCTGTATTCATATCCATCTGTTGTTGGTGGCATTTTGCCGAATCCTAATGAAGGAACCAACCAAAGAGGATTTTCTGAAAAAGAAGCTTTTTTTATTTTCCCCCTCAGAATGTGACCATCTGCCTGGGGCCTTGGAGGCACCCTGGTTATATAGAGCCTGCTTACAAAGTCACATGGAACTTTTATTTCACAGAAATGTCTGATTGATGAGTATTTCTGGAAGATACATAGCTTCAATTAATTTTCAGATGTTTCAAAATATTTGCTTTAAAATAGAAAGGCAAGGAATTAATGTATTTAAAGTCTATTAAATACCAAGCTATTTGCATATATTATTTAATCTTCCCAATAATTTTAAGGGTCAGGAACTAATATCTTCTTTTATAGATAAGGAATCTCAGACTCACAGAAGTCCATTTACTTGGCCAGCATCATCACATAGCTATGAGTGGTAGAGTTGGGACTAGAATGCAGGCTTTTATGATCTTTAGGAGTACACTGATTCCCTTAGCTATGATGGCTCTCCACAGCTGCATCCACAAGGAACTATAACCTATATTTTTCCAGAGCCTTGTGTCTTACTTTTTCTGCTATAACTTTCCTCACAAACTCAATTTCCCATAAGACTTGCTAGTATTTATAGCTATTTTAGAAGATAAATTTACTGAATAAAAGTTGGTCCTGACTCTAATAGCTTTTTTCAAAATAAACAAGAGTGAAAACCCTCACTGCCTAGATACCCTAAGACATCTTTCAAAGTTTATGGATTGTTTTCAACTTTAAGACTGTGTGTTTTTATATAAACATGTTGGTAAGTAAGATGGATGGGTGTGTGTTATGTGTGTATAAGGTAAATATTTTTCAATGAGAATCAATGAAATAAATCTGTATAATCTGGTATCCTAATTGGGTTTATAAGCCATAACAATGGTGAAAAACTGGCCTGAGACATACTTTGTCTGGCTTGAATAATTCAAAATTCTCTGTAAGAAGATAAGGCAGACAATGCTGAAACTATAGAACTGTCACTGTCCGATATATCCAGTACAAGTGGAATATTGAAATTTAAATTAACTGAAATTAAATACTGTTTTAAAACTCATTTCTTCAGCTGCACTATCCATATTTCAAACACTTAATAGTCATATATTGGACAGTGTAGGTATAGACTATTTTCCACATTGCAGAAAGTTATATTGGACAGTACTGCTGTAGATTGTCAGATTGTTTAGACTTTATGTAGTAAATATATTAGCTTCTTGGTGGCTATTGAGGAGTAATATTGGAGCAGTGAATCATTCTCAGACAGTACAAAAATGAAGATGCTACTTAAAGATTATTCTGCTTTAGCAGTTTTCAAGGGCAATTCTCTTCCATCCTTACTGCTCCAAGTTAAAAAAAAAAAAAAAGAAGAAGAAGACTACAGGGATATTAAAGACTGCTTTCCTCTTTCCCTATTAGCTAAATAAAATAAAAATGATTAAAATATGTTATATGACAACATAGACTGATTTATCTGTTTCCTAAAGACAAATGTTTATTTATCATGTCCTTTAGATGAGACCAACAAAGCAATGGAATCCAATGGTATGTTAGTTCTATCTTCTATAACAGATCACAATAGACTGGGTGACCTAAACAACATTAATTTGTTTCTCACAGTTCTGGAGGCTGGGAAGTCTAAGATCAAAGTGCCAGCAGATCCATTGTCTGTTTAAGGGCCCACGTCCTGGTTACAGAAGTCCACTTTCTCCTTGTATCCTCACATGGTGGAGAGCAGAGAGAGAAGCCAAGCTTTGTTGTGTCTCTTCATATAAGGCACTAACACCATAATAAGAGCCCTCATGATTGTCAGGCATACTTCTGAAATCATTTCACATGACTTTCCATTTCCTCACTTTGCCTCCCTGCCCTTAAACTTTTCTAATATCTGGATCCCACATGTCAGTTCCTATAATCTGTCCAGGTCCTTTGCATTGTCAAGGGAATTTGTGTTTTACCAGTTGAACTTGACAATTTTAATGCAACTTGATCCTAAATTGAACTTCATAATCAAGAAGAAGAGGTATGCTACCATAAACCCATTTAAACCTAATAGGTGATATGTCCCAGCCTTGTCCACCCCTTCTTAAGCCCCCCACTTGACATGGAAGATGAATGGGACACATAATTCAATCTCTTCAACTATGGAAATAGAAGACAAAGGACTTGATTTGGGGAGAAAATTGAATGTCAGCAAAGGAAACAAACTTAGAGATTATAGATTTAACCTGTGATAATTGACTACAATGAACTTGAGTGAAAGGACATGCTGTCAGCAGTCATAACATGGAGCTAAATAAATATTTCTCTGAAGTTCTTTGCCTGTGGTTTATCCAAGGCAGCTCTTTTTCCTTCACTTGTCTAGTTATGCCACTTTTAAATTAGACAATTAGCCACTGAGTCTCATTAGACAATAAGCAATGGAAGGAGATACCCAAGACATTTCCCCTGACTAGGAAAGCTACATTAACATCGTGACTATGCAAAACCAAGCAGGAAAGGGTGTCTGATGCACAGTCAGTTTTCAGGTTGATATTCCCAGCAATGATTTCTCTCAACTTTATTTCAGAGATTGGTTGAGCAATATAAATTTTCCTGGGAGCACTGAATCTAATAAAGAAGCTGGAATTCAAAATAGCCTTGGTCCTATAGTGAGAGCAATGAGGGCGTCAAGTGAAATGACTTCTTTATCTATTACCATTAGGTGAAGTTTCCCACATCTAAATGAGCATCACTGAAAAGCTCAAGGAAGACATGTGGTCCTATTAGACTGTTGAAGACTATTGTTCAATAGACCTTTTGAGTCTCTCCCACGTGCTGCACACTTTTCTAGGGTACCTGTGCTTAAAGGGCTTTTGGTGTGTGCACCATTACAGCCCTCAAAGATTTTTAATGGTTAAAAGACAAACAAACAGCAAAGTATTGATTGTGATGTTGTAAAGTTGAAAATTAATTTTTTCTGCAAATATTATCTTCTGGGAATAAGTAATAAAAAAAACAAGGAGAGATTAATCTTCCTAGTGAATCTCCTTATGATATTTACTTGTGTGACTTTCATTTATTTTGACACAGGAAAATATCATTGCTAAACACAGCCAATATGGTAAAAGAAAGACTTGCAAAAAACTAAATAATTTAATAGATTGAGTAACAGAAAGGACTGCTCAGATGAGTTAGATAGGTGGTAGCTTTAAATACAAACTTCCTAAATATATATTCAGTGTGCATTCATTGTTCATCACCATATGAAAAGTCTGGGACATGGAGTAGCTTAACATTTTGTACATCTTGCAAATTTTTTGCTCCTTAGAATAAAAGCTTGCTTTTCTCCTGGTTTTGGGCCTATTCTAACTTCAGCAGGAATGATTAGCAATGAAACAATGCCTGTTTATGAAAGCGATGTTGGAGAGCTATGTGAATAACTCACAGGCTAGGCAACTCCAGAGTCACAGTCAGTTGCAAGGGTGATTTACTATTCCTGTAAAATGCTCTAACTGCATTAATCTTTGCTTAAAACTGAATCACTGCAGAAAGTGACACAAGATATAAGTAGCTTCAGTCAGACACCAGAATAGAGTACTGTCAGACAACTTCGAGAGGCTATGATGAATCATCTTGCTACTTATTTTGAGCAGCCCCACAAATACAACAAGAAGGTAAGAGGAAATTCGGTGCCTTGGTGGCAGGTCTGGGACTCATTTAGACTTTTTGTGTTTGTTTTGTTTTGTTTGTCTTGTTTTTTGCTTGTACCTATAACATTATCATCCTTAAAATAAGACAGGTCAAGAGAGAGAAGGAAATAGGAGTGACTGATGTCATCTAAGGGCTCTGCTAAGGCCACTGCACTGCACAGCTCAAGGGGCAACACTCCTCCTGGGTTGGGCAACATGGAGTTTTACAATAGGTTGTCCCTACTGATGTGGCGTTCTGACACTCTACCACACCATGTCCTTGAACTTACCTTTTTATTTTGTCCTGCAGACCCATCTGTTTCTCTCAAATCTGTCCTAACTTTTCATATTTCTCTACTTTTCATTGATAAGTGTGTAGGTGTATTTGTTCACATGCACTTGCATGTAAGAGGTGGGGAAGGTATCCTTAACACTCTCTGCTTACATTTCTACTCTAATGGATGGAAAATTACAGAAGAAACACTTCTGACATATCTTCATCTCTTACTCCTCTCTGTCTTGCTGAGAGTGAGGGAGTGTCATGCAAGTGGTTGGAATGGATTACATAATTTAACACAGCATAAATTATGGAATAGACTATATTGGAAAAGGATCTCTCATAAGCCAGGGACAGAGTTGTAGGAAATTCTCACTCTCCCCATTATCCCAATAAGGGGCATGCCAACCCAGGTATCAACTAAACCCAGAATGAGTTCTGCTCCAGTGAAACAATACCCCCAACCCCATGAATGCCTCTTTAGGATAAGCAAGAGAAAGGGGCCTTGTCAGTGGAGAAACACACAGATTACTTGTCACTATGAATTCTGGATTTATCCTGCTTGCTGTTTACAATATTGTCTGGAAAAGCCAGCTACCCTGCACCTGGAACTTGAGGTCTGTAATGATGCAGTCTCTTAGATCATGAAAAGGCTGGTTCTGATTCCATGGGAATTTAAATGTGAAGGCTTCTCCTTTAGCTGGGAGAAGGGTGAGCTCTCAAATTCTAGCAAGCTTGTTGCCCAAACAACATAGGGTCATATTTGGACAATTCTACTTCTTAAATAATTCTTTCTGGGGGAAAAGGTAATGTTTATCTAATTGGTGAATTTGGGAAATAGGAGCAGGGACTTGTGGCTCAGTATGTTCTCTTTCTTGTTTTACTACAGACTCAGTCTCTCCTTGGCTATAGGGATTCTCTCCTCATACATGAACTTTTTCAGGTGAGACTGTGCTTTCTAGAAGTTTTTAGTTATCTATTCCTGTCTAATAACTTACTCCCAAACTTAGTGACTTATCATTTACTATCTCACAATTTCATGGATCAGCAATCCAGATTTGGCTTATCCTCTGCTTCACTACCTCTCAAGGGTTGAAATCAAGGTACTGTCCAGGGCTGCAGTCATCTCAAGGCTAATTGGGGAAGGATCCACTTCCCAGCTTATTCAAGTCATTATTGGCTGTTGGCCAGAAGCTACTCTCAGGTCCTTTCTACATGTGTCTCTCCACAGGGCAGCTCTCAACAAGGCAGCTTGTTTCATCAGAGCAAGCAAGCAGAGTAGAGCCAAGAAGAGAAAGATTAGAGGAAGAGCAGATGCAAGTCAGAGCTTCATTATAACCCAGTCTAAAAAGTGATATCTTATTCTTGCTGTACTCTACCTATTAGAGGCAAGCCACTTGCCCAGGCCATGTTCAAGGAGAGGGGATTACACAAGGGCATGAAAATCAGAAATATACTGGAGTATACCAGCACCACTGGGAGACATGTCAGATGTTGTCTACCACATGAGAGTATCAGAAAGTGTTTTGTCATTACACATCTACATCATTTCCTTCAGAACAGCCTTCATCAGGAATAAAGCTGATATTTCTATTTCCATCTGCTCATCTCCTAGTCTTTCTCTCAGTCTAATTTGTATTCAGAGTGGAAGACAGCACCTTTGTCTATACCTTTTCCTTTTCCTATGTCTTTTCTTCCTCACCCACATTGATAAAACATTAGTTTTTTTCAAGATTCAGCCTTATCATCATTGTCTTTAAGAAACTTTTTTAAGGCCCTAAGGAGACAATATGAACACACACATCAGTTTATGGCAGTATTATCTAAGGATGAAAGAAAAGATAGCTAGGGTTATTTTCCTTGAACCTCAATAAAGAAGCACTTAGAGACTAAAGGTATGTCTTTTCAGTAAACTCCACCCCTAACTTAGTTCCTGAAGGTGAAACCCAAGGTACTCTCCTGTTTACATCTACTCTTCATTTAGCTTATCTTTTTTCGAGCTTTACTGAGATATAATTAACATAACATTCTGTAAGTTTAAGCTGTACAACATGATGATTTGGTACATGTAATATTTTGAAATTATTACCACAATAAAGTCAGTTAACACATCCATCACCTTACGTAGTTTCTTTTTTGTATGTGAGTGTATAGTAAGCTCTTAAGATCTACTATTTTAGCAACCATCAAGTAGACAATCTGATATTATTAATTATAGTCAATATGCTGTAGCTTAGATCCTCACAATATATTTATCTTGTAGATGGAAGTTTGTACTCTTTGACCAATATTTCCCCACACACACACCCCCAGCCCCTGGCAATTACCATTCTACTTTCTATTTCTATGAGTTCAGATTTTTTAGGTTCTACATATAATCAAGATCACACAGTTTTTGTCGTTCTCTGTCAGACTTATCTTACTACCAAAGTCCATGTCTCTCTTTCAGGGTAACTTCATTCCTTTATGATAAAGTGGTTGTATGTGGCATCCCCTCCTCCTTCCATCCACATGGTGAAGTCTTGTAGTTTAAAGGAGTGCTCCAGCTTTTGTGGGATGAGCAGTGATGCTTGTCACCTGCAATTGCACCAATTTTGGAGGTGGTTGGAGATAAGGATGGGCTCTAATTAATGTGCAAGATCTTTTTTATGTAGCATACATACCAAGAAAATAGTGTTCATTAAGTGAAACTTACTAAGATCCTAAGAGTTCAGTTCATCACTACTGTATTGTGATGTCTTTGATTTCTTTTCTGCTCAAGTTGGAACCAATTAAAATAATAAAAAACTTCATTAGCTTTTTAATATTTGTATTTGTTAGTTCCATGAATGTGTGTCTTGATTTAGCCTTTGGATTTAGCAGTCCCATTCTGATGAATGAAGTGTGTGTGTCTAAAAACCACTGCAAATTTCTCCTACCATATTAGCAAACAAAAAATTTAAAATAAATAAGCTAAGTATTCAATAAAGTAGGTAAGGAGAGAATATCAAAGAGACTAGAAGGAACATACTCTTCATAAAGGGGAAAAACATGATATTGTAGGCAAAAAGATGATAATCAAGTTAAAAACAAAATGAAATGCTGGCCTAGCAATAAGAATTTATATGAATTTATATGAATAAATATGAATTTAAATTTATTTATATGAATATGAATTTTATGAATATGAATTTTATTAATTTTATGAATATGAATATAAATTCAATTTATATGAATTTAAATCCAAAAATCTAGACACCTAGATTAAACAATAAATAATTGAATGAAATAACTCAAGACATATGATTAAATAAATAACCAGAAAACAAAATTGAAAAGTTATAGTTCTAAACATCACCCTGCAAACAGTATTATTAGTACTTTTCCATCAAGTCTACAAGGAATTGTTGATTTTTATGATGACAGAATTCCAGAGCATAGGAAAAGAAGTAACGTTTCCAAAATTATTTACTGTAGTTTACATTACATGCATTCCAAAATCAAACATAAATAAAATACATACAGAAGAAGACCAGAGAAAAAAAGTTTCCAGATTGACATAAGCACAAGTTATGAATAGTAGCTTTTTACTATGATGCTATTCCTAATTGCCAGTGGCTAGAAAAGAATGAGAAGACTCTTTGGACTCTGGCTAAGGAGAAGAAGTTTTATTCAAATTTTGACTGTGATATTGAAAAAGAATGTGCTATGTAATTACATAGATAAATACATTCTTTTGGCAGCTAGTTTATTTTATAAAAGAAAATATGTCTATTTAATTCAGTCCTGTCCACTCGCCCACATGAAAAAGAAAAGTTGTTATTCATCCATGGTGCATCTTACAATAGAAGTCATCTTAGAATATAAGAAAAATGGCAGGGAGTCAGGGGAAGATGGCAGAAGAGTAAGACGTGGAGACCACCTTCCTCCCCACAGATACAACAGAAATACATCTACACGTGGAACAACTCCTACAGAACACCTACTGAGCACTGGCAGAAGACCTCAGACTTCCCAAAAGTCACGAAACTCCCCACGTACCTGGGTAGGGCAAAAGAAAAAAGAATAAACAGAGACAAAAGAATAGGGATGGGACCTGCACCAGTGGGAGGAATCTGTGAAGGAGGAAAGGTTTCCACACACTAGGAAGCCCCTTCATGGGCGGAGACTGCAGGTGGCGGAGGGGGGACGCTTCGGAGCCGTGGAGGAGAGCACAGCAACAGGGGTGAGGAGGGAAAAGTGGAGAGATTCCTGCACAGAGGATTGGTGCCGACCAGCCCGGGAGGCTTGTCTGCTCATCCGCTGGGGTGGGCGGGTCTGAGAGCTGAGGCTTAGGCTGCGGTAGGAGTGCAGGGAGAGGACTGGGGTTGGCGGCGTGAACACAGCCTGCAGGGGGTTAGTGCAACATGGCTAGCCGGGAGGGAGTCCGGGGGAAAAGTCTGGACCTGCCGAAGAGGCAAGAGACCTTTTCTTCCCTCTTTGTTTCCTGGTGTGCGAGAAGACGGGGTTAAGAGTGCTGCTTAAAGGAGCAACAGAGACGGGCATGAGTCGCGGCTATCAGCGCTGACCCCAGAGATGGGCATGAGACGCTAAGATGCTAAGACTGCTGCTGCCACCACCAAGAAACCTATGTGCAAGCACAGGTCACTATCCACACCTCCCTTCCGGGGAGCCTGTGCAGCCCGCCACTGCCAGGGTCCTGGGATCCAGGGACAACTTCCCTGGGAGAACGCATGGCGTGCCTCAGACTGGTGCAACGTCCTGCCAGCCTCTGCCACCACAGGCTCGCCCTGCATCCACACCCCTCCCTTCCCTTGGCCTGAGTGAGCCAGAGCCCCTGAAGCAGCTGCTCTTTAACCCTGTCCTGTCTGAGCGAAGAAGAGATGCCCTCCAGTGAGCTACATGCAGAGGTGGGGTCAAATCAAAAGCTGAGTCCCTGGGAGCTGTGAGAACAAAGAATAGAAAGGGAAATCTCTCCCAGCAGCCTCAGAAGCAGCAGATTAAATAAAGCTCCACAATCAACTTGATGTACCCTACATCTGTGGAATACATGAATAGACAACGAATCATCCCAATTTGAGGAGGTGGACTTTGAGAGCAAGATTTATTTATTTTTTCCCCCTTTCCGCTTTTTGTGAGTGTGTATGTGCATGATTCTGTGTGAGATTCTGTCTGTATAGCTTTGCTTTCACCATTTGTCCTAGGGTTCTATCCATCCCTGTTTTTTTTTCTTAATAATTATTTTTTATTTTAATAACTATATTTTATTTTACCTGACTTTATTTTATTTTATCCTCTTTCTTTCTTTCTTTCTTTCTTTCTACTTTTTCTACCTTTTATTCTGAGCTGTGTGGATGAACGTCTCTTGGTGCTGCAGCCAGGAGTCAGTGCTATGTCTCTGAGGTGGGAGAGCCAGCTTCAGGACACTGGTCCACAAGAGATATCCCAGCTCCACATAATATCAAAAGGCAAAAATCTTCCAGAGATCTTCATCTCAAAACCAGCACCCAGCTTCACTCAACAACCAGCAAGCTACAGTGCTGGACACCCTATGCCAAACAACTAGCAAGACAGGAACACAACCACACCCATTAGTAGAGAGGCTGCCTAAAATCATAATAAGTCCACAGACACCCCAAACCACACCACCAGACATGGACCTGCCCACCAGAAAGACAAGATCCAGCCTCATCCACCAGAACACAGGCACTAGTCCCCTCCACAAGGAAGCCTACACAATCCACTGACCCAACTTTAGTCACTGAGGACAGACACCAAAAGCAACAGGAACTAGGAACCTGCAGCCTGCAAAAAGGAGACCCCAAACACAGTAAGATAAGCAAAATGGGAAGACAGAAAAACACAGCAGACGAAGAAGCAAGATAAAAACCCACCAGACCTAACAAATGAAAAGGAAATAGGCAGTCTACCTGAAAAAGAATTCAGAATAACTATAGTAAAGATGATCCAAAATCTTGGAAATAGAATAGACAAAATGCGAGAAACATTTAACAAGGAAGTAGAAGAACTAAAGATGAAACAAGCAACGATGAACAACAAAATAAATGAAATTAAAAATACTCTAGATGAGATCAATAGCACAATAACTGAGGCAGAAGAATAGATAAGTGACCTGGAAAACAAAATAGTGGAAATAACTACTACAGAGCAGAATAAAGAAAACAAGAATGAAAATAACTGAGAACAGTCTCAGAGACTTCTGGGACAACATTAAGCACACCAACATTCGAATTATAGGGGTTCCAGAAGAAGAAGAGAAAAAGAAAGGGACTGAGAAAATATTTGAAGAGATTATAGTTGAAAACTTCCCTAATATGGGAAAGGAAATAGTTAATCAAGTCCAGGAAGCACAGAGAGTCCCATACAGGACAAATGCAAGGAGAAACACGCCAAGACACATATTAATCAAACTATCAAAAATTAAATACAAAGAAAACACATTAAAAGCAGCAAGGGAAAAACAACAAATAACACACAAGGGAATCCCCATAAGGTTAACAGCTGATCTTTCAGCAGAAACTCTGCAAGCCAGAAGGGACTGGGAGGACATATTTAAAGTGATGAAGGAGAAAAACCTACAACCAAGATTAGTCTACCCAGCAAGGATCTCATTCAGATTTGATGGAGAAATTAAAACCTTTACAGACAAGCAAAAGCTGAGAGAGTTCAGCACCACCAAACCAGCTCTACAGCAAATGCTAAAGGAACTTCTCTAGGCAAGAAACACAAGAGAAGGAAAAGACCTACAATAACAATCCCAAAACAATTAAGAAAATGGTAATAGAAACATACATATTGATAATTACCTTAAATGTAAAAGGATTAAATGCTCCCACCAAAAGACACAGACTGGCTGAATGGATACCAAAAAAAGACCGATATATATGCTGTCTACAAGAGACGCACTTCAGACCTAGAGGTACATACAGACTGACAGTACGGAGATGAAAAAAGATATTCCATGCAAATGGAAACCAAAAGAAAGCTGGAGTAGCAATTCTCATATCAGACAAAATAGATTTTAAAATAAACCCTATTAGAAGAGACAAAGAAGGACACTACATAATGATTAAGGGATCAATCCAAGAAGAAGATATAACAATTGTAAATATTTATGCACCCAACATAGGAGCACCTCAATATATAAGGCAAATACTAACAGCCATAAAAGGGGAAATTGACAGTAACACATTCATAGTAGGGGACTTTAACACCCCACTTTCACCCATGGACAGATCATCCAAAATGAAAATAGGTAAGGAAACACAAGCTTTAAATGATACATTAAACAGGATGGACTTAATTGATATTTATAGGACATTCCATCCAAAACCAACAGAATATACATTTTTCTCAAGTGCTCATGGAACATTCTCCAGGATAGACCATATCTTGGGTCACAAATCAAACCTTGGTAAATTTAAGAAAATTGAAATTGTATCAAGTATCTTTTTGGACCACAATGCTATGAGACTAGATATCAATTACAGGATAAGATCTGTAAAAAATACAAACACATGGAGTCTAAACAATACACTACTTAATAACGAAGTGATCACTGAAGAAAACAAAGAAGAAATCAAAAAATACCTAGAAACAATTGACAATGGAGACATAATGACCCTAAAACTATGGGATGCAGCAAAAGCAGTTTTAAGGGGGAAGTTTATAGCAATACAATCCTACCTTAAGAAACAGGAAACATCTCAAATAAACAACCTTACCTTGCACCTAAAACAAGTAGAGGAAGATGAACAAAAAAACCCCAAAGCTAGCAGAAGGAAAGAAATCATAAAGATCAGATCAGAAATAAATGAAAAAGAAATGAAGGAAACAATAGCAAAGATCAATAAAACTAAAAGCTGGTTCTTTGAGAAGATAAACAAAATAGATAAACCACTAGCCAGACTCATCAAGAAAAAAAGGGAGAAGACTCAAATCAATAGAATTAGAAATGAAAAAGAAGAAGTAACAACTGACACTGCAGAAATAAAAAAGATCATGAGAGATTACTACAAGCAGCTATATGCCAATAAAATGGACAACCTGGAAGAAATGGACAAATTCATAGAAATGCACAAACTACCAAAACTGAATAAGGAAGAAATAGAAAATATGAACAGACCAATCACAAGCACTGAAATTGAAACTGTGATAAAAATCTTCCAACAAACAAAAGCCGAGGACCAGATGGCTTTACAGGTGAATTCTATCAAATATTTAGAGAAGAGCTAACACCTATCCTTCTCAAACTCTTCCAAAATATAGCAGAGGGAGGAACACTCCCAAACTCATTCAACTAGGCCACCATCACCCTGATACCAAAACCAGACAAGGATGTCACAAAGAAAAAAAACTACAGGCCAATATCACTGATGAACATAGATGAAAAAGTCCTCAACAAAGTACTAGCAAGCAGAATTCAACAGCACATTAAAAGGATAGTACACCATTATCAAATGACTTTTATTCCAGGAATGCAAGGATTCTTCAATATACGCAAATCAATCAATGTGATAAATCATATTAACAAATTAAAGGAGAAAAACCATATGATCATCTCAATAGATGCAGAGAAAGCTTTTGACAAAATTCAACACCGATTTATGATAAAAAGCCTGCAGAAAGTAGGCATAGAGGGAACTTTCCTCAACATAATATAGGCCATATATGACAAACCCACCGCCAACGTCATCCTCAATGCTGAAAAACTGAAACCATTTCCACTAAGATCAGGAACAGACAAGGTTATCCATTCTCAGCACTCTTATTCAACATAGTTTTGGAAGTTTTAGCAACAGCAATCAGAGAAGAAAAGGAAAGAAATGGAATCCAAATCAGAAAAGAACAAGTAAAGCTGTCACTGTTTGCAGATAACATGATATTATACATAGAGAATCCTAAAGATGCTACCAGAAAACTACTAGAACTAATCAATGAATTTGGTAAAATAGCAGGATCCAAAATTGATGCATAGAAATCTCTGGCATTCCGATACACTAATGATGAAAAATCAGAAAGTGAAATCAAGAAAACACTCCCATTTACCATTGCAACATAAAGAATAAAATATCTAGGAATAAACCTACCTAAGGAGGCAAAAGACCTGTATGCAGAAAATTATAAGACACTGATGAAAGAAATTAAAGATGATACAAATAGATGGAGAGATATACCATGTTCTTGGATTGGAAGAATCAACATTGTGAAAATGACTCTACTACCCAAAGCAATCTACAGATTCAATGTAATCCCTATGAAACTACCACTGGCATTTTTCACAGAACTAGAACAAAAAATTTCACAATTTGTATAGAAACACAAAAGACCTGGAATAGCCAAAACAACCTTGAGAACAAAAAACGGAGCTGCAGGAATCAGGCTCCCTGATTTCAGACTATACTACAAAGCTACAGTAATCAAGACAGTATGGTACTGGCACAAAAACATAAATAAAGATCAATGAAACAGGATAGAAAGCTCAGAGATAAACCCACACACATATGGTCATCTTATCTTTGATAAAGGAGGCAGGAATGTACAGTGGAGAAAGGACAGCCTCTTCAATAAGTGGTGCTGGGAAAACTGGACAGGTACATGTAAAAGTATGAGATTAGATCACTCCCTAACACCATACACAAAAATAAGCTCAAAATGGATTAAAGACATAAATGTAAGGCCAGAAACTATCAAACCCTTAGAGGAAAACATAAGCAGAACACTCTATGACATAAATCACAGCAAGGTCCTTTTTGACCCACCCCCTAGAGAAATGGAAATAAAAACAAAAATAAACAAATGGGACCTAATGAAACTTCAAAGCTTTTGTACAGCAAAGGAAACCATAAACAAGACCAAAAGGCAACCCTCATAATGGGAGAAAATATTTGCAAATGAATCAACTGACAAAGAATTAATCTCCAAAATTTACAAGCAGCTCATGCAGCTCAATATCAAAAAAACAATCAACCCAATCCAAAAATGGGCAGAAGACCTAAATAGACATTTCTCCAAAGAAGATATACAGACTGCCAACAAGCACATGAAAGAATGCTCAACATCATTAATCATTAGAGAAATGCAAATCAAAACTACAATGAGATATCATCTCACAGCAGTCAGAATTGCCATCATCAAAAAATCTAGAAACAATAAATGCTGGAGAGGGTGTGGAGAAAGGGAACACTCTTGCACTGCTGGTGGGAATGTGAATTGGTTCAGCCACTCTGGAGAACAGTATGGAGGTTCCTTAAAAATCTACAAATAGAACTACCATATGACCCAGCAATCCCACTACTGGGCATATACCCTGAGAAAACCATAATTCAAAAAGAGTCATGTACCAAAATGTTCATTGTAGCTCTATTTACAATAGCCAGGAGATGGAAGCCACCTAAGTGTCCATCATCGGATGAATGGACAAAGATATGGCACATATATACAATGGAATATTACTCAGCCATAAAAAGAAACGAAATTGAGTTGTTTTTAGTTAGGTGGATGGACCTAGAGTCTGTCATACAAAGTGAAGTAAGTCAGAAAAAGAAAGACAAATATTGTATGCTAACACATATATATGGAATTTAAGAAAAAAAAATGTCATGAAGAACTTATGGGTAAGAGAGGAATAAAGATACAGACCTACTAGAGAATGGACTTGAGGATATGGTGAGGGGGATGGGTAAGCTGTGACAAAGTGAGAGAGTGTCATGGACATATATACACTACCAAATTTAAAATAGATAGCTAGTGGGAAGCAGCTGCATAGCACAGGGAGATCAGCTTAGTGCTTTGTGACCACCCAGAGGGGTATGATAGGGAGGGTGGGAAGGAGGGAGACACAAGAGGGAAAAGATATGGGAACATATGTATATGTATAACTGATTCACTTTGTTATAAAGCAGAAACTAACACACCATTGTAAAGCTATTATACCCCAATAAAGATGTAAAAAAAAAAAAAATGGCAGGAGAATTGGTAGAGTCAAAGAGAAAGTTCAAAGGAAGCAGCCTTGGAGAACTAATTAAAATCATACAAACATAAGTGAAGTAAAACTTCAAGTAGTAATGTTTGCTTGAAGGAAAGCTTTAAGGATTCATTAAAACCTCACATACTGGTTTAAACATCACTTCAATTAGGCATGAATGACATAGAGCACAAGGCTGCAGAAGGCTAAGGTTTTACCTAAGGTTTACTGACATAAAAGAACCAGAAGGAACATTCACATGAGAAACAGAACAATTTGAGGAAGGGTAATTATTTCATGTAAAAAATTGGGTTTTATTCGTTCCTATTAGTTAAATGAAGAAAGATGTATCAGGATGGATTTATTCATTACTTGTAATGTACAGGGAAAAATACAAGATTGGGAATGAGGAGATCTATGACTATCATTAAGGTTACAGTGACTATTAGATATGAGGCTCTATCTTCTGAGAGAAATATGTTTCAGCCATGGCACACCTCTCCTGAACACAAGAAACTAAGAAAACAAATTTTGGCAAGTGTGATGGTTAATTTATGTTTAAACTTGGCTGGGCCATGAGGTACCCAGATATTGGTCAAACATTATTGTGGGTGTTTTCAGATGGGATTAACATTTAAATCTGTGTAAGGTGAGTAAAGCAGATGCTCTCCAGGATGTGAGTGGGTCTCATCCAATCAGTTGAAGGCCTGAATAGAACAAAAGGATTGACATCCCCTGAGGAAGAGACTCCAGCAGACTTCCTTCAGACTTCATTTACAACATCTGCTCTTCCTGATTGTACAGCAGACAACCTTCAGAAACAAACTGGAACTGTGGCTTTTCTGTGTCTTCAGCCTGCTTGTCCACTCTGTGGATTTTGGACTTAACCAGCCTCCATAATCACGTGAACCAATTCCTTATAATAAATCTCTTTGTACATATACATACACACCATACAGTTTCTGTTTTTCTGGAGAACCCTGACTAATACATGAGATAGATAAGCAAAGAATCACTTACGATGTTAGAAGCTTGGATATAGCCAGTGAGATTATAGGAATGAAGGTTTATTTATTGGTTTATTTGTTTGTTTACTTTTCTTGTTCATACATGTTAAAATGCAAGTCTAAAAATGGAAAGTAGTGGTAAAATTTTTCACATTTTGGGCTTCCCTAGTGGCGCAGTTGTTGACAGTCCTCCTGCCGATGCAGGGAACACGGGTTCGTGCCCCGGTCTGGGAAGATCCCACATGCCATGGAGCGGCTGGGCCTGTAAGCCATGGCTGCTGAGCCTGCTCATCCGGATCCTGTGCTCTGCAGCGGGAGAGGCCACAACAGTGAGAGGCCCGTGTACAGCAAAAAAAAAAAAAAAAAAAAAAAATCACATTTTTTCTACTCAATATAATTTTGAGATTTTTTAAAACACATAACACAGCAATAGAAATTGTTTATAGATCTTATCTATATTTTAAATGTCAAAAAGCAAGCATGAGAATTATATACACCAACATCAGGACATTTGCCCTGGAAAGGGAGGGAAGGAGGAAAGGAGGAATGAAGGCTTTAATCATATTTATAATGTTTCATTTATTTTAAGCTAAGGAGATGTGAAAAGCAAAGAGTACAAACTATTAAAATCTCTTTAATCTCAGAAGGAGATGCATGAATGATTGTACTTTGTGGTTGATTATAATTACAATGAAAATTAAGTAAAATGAACAAGAATGCAACCAGAGTGGAAAATAGATTTGAATTTTTGTTTTTCTTCTGAGGAACAGCTACAAAGAGAGGTATCCATTGATCAGCTATGCCCTTACTCTAAGTTGTGCTAAGTGTTAGAGATACAACCAACTGGCAAGACCAGTCTCCTATACTCAGAGGCCCAGTCTAGACAGTGAGACACAGATACATAGTAAAAGAGATATTCATAAACCAGAGGCATCAGGCAATTGAGGAAATAATTTTGCCTGAGAGTAAGGGCAGGGAAGGCCTCATAGAAGTAATATCTGAGCATGAGTTTTAAAAATGGATGAGAATTTCCTGTAGTCAAGGCTTAGAAGAGGGTTCCTGAACTTGAGTGAGTTAAGGGAAAGAAATTACAATTTCACCATAGAATAAAATACAGATTGCATTATAATAGTAACCAAAGTTAATTTCTGAAGAGTTCAAAATTTGGCAGAAGTAGAACCAGTGCAAACTGGAATTAAAACCAGAAAAAAAAAGAAAATGCCAAATGGATGTCTAATAGGAAAGAAGGTTGTCTAATAGGAGAAGCCACTGCAGGATCAGGCTGTCAATTTATGATATGAAGAGAAATTTAAGTATATAGAGTAAAGCCAAAGACTGAAACAAAATAATAACTATAAATAACAAAGTCATTAATGGAGGAACAAACCTTACAAAAGAAATTAAAACAACAGTAGAGAAAATCAAAATAAATAAATAAGGGAAAAACAACTTTCAAGGGAAAACCAAATTAATGAGGGGAAAACTGAAAGGTCAAGCAGAAATGAATTCACTACCAAATAAACTGTTGAATATTATGAGGATTTTTATGCAAATTGTGCTAGATCCACTTCCTGTACTGTTATGAAGTCATTATAAAAGGGGCTAGGAAATCCTTGCACTATAACATAAATATTTATGGTATATCAGGAGACACAATTGTTTGCACACCATGATTACAATTTGTGACTAATATGGAAGGGACAGCCCTGGGATGTGCAGACCCTGGATAAATTTTTTTTATGGGTCCTCGTTTATATAAATAATTTTATTTTAAACAGTTTTACAAAATTCAACTGTTCATGTGATATGTAGTGATTAATTGATGAAGATTTAGGATATTGGGTAGAGAAGAGGTTGCTACATATTTGTAATTGTGTGATCAGTGCATGTCCAGCTACCCCATCTCTTCCCATTCAGGTTCCAGGAACTATATCTTTGTGCTTTTCATTATCAAATTCACTCTTCTGGCTGCTTTTCCATCTCATCTTGTGAGGAAAATGTAGCAATGCTGTTATCGCTCACAATGCTTGCTGTGGTGGTGGACCCTCAGTGTCCCAGAGCTCTGGTCTCATTGAGTGATAGCATAAGAAAGTATAAAACTCATTGGTAAAGGTAAATATTTAGACAAATACAGAATACTGTGTTACTGTAATGGTAGTGGGTACATAACTTTTAATTCTAGCATAAAAGGTTAAAAGACAAAAGTATTAAAAATAACCATAACTAAATTATGTTAATGAATACACAAAATGATTAGATGTAAATTGTGACATCAATAACATATAATGTGAGCAGAGAAGGAAAAATGTACAGTTTTTGTATGCAAGTGAAATTGAATTGTTATCAGCTTAAAATAGGCGACTGTAACAATAAGATATTTTCTGTAAACCCCATGGTGATCTTTGTCCTTTATAATTTTCTTTAGTTTTTTTTTCTTGCAAGGCTTTGACATTTTGTATCATACAGTACCCACACATATGACCTTTGGAAGATTTCTCAAAATCTCCAAATCAAGGTAATTTCTTGGATTTCCCTCATGTAACATTAACAGAATGATAGATACTAAAATTACATGGATCCTACATGTTCTATAGGGGGAAAGATTCATTCAGTCTACATTCACTATTCTAGATATGATGAATATATCAAGGAAAACATTTTAAAAAACAAAAAATTTTGTGTGTGCCTGAAACTTACGTATTATGGAGAGAGAGAGAGATGGGTCTTAAACATAAAATATTTTGACATGCAGACTCTGCACTGAGGAGACTTGCAGGGACACTGTGGCTATTTTTGACTTGAGGTTTCTGAATGTGGGAAGCCTGATGGAATAACACAAAAGAAGGGAAGAGGTTGTGGGCAAAATCCCTTCTAACTCAAGGTCTCTGGGCCTTTGGAGGCCATTGAAAAGAACCTGAGCAGTTTGTGTAGCTCCATGTAAGAGAACACTGGTCTGCCTAGGAAGTCATCAGTACAGGAAAGTGAATCTCCTACCCAAAGGACTGCTATTGGGTGAGAAACATGATGGTGGTCCACCAATGATAGGCCAATGATCAAGGGATCTTTCTTCAAATCATATGAATTGATATTTCCAAACATCTCTTAAAATTTGGAATAATACTATAAAGCACAGAGACAAAGATTCTTATCCCAGTTTTAAATAAATCAATGGTAAAAGTATAAAGAAATTTTATTTCTCAAGCTCACCATTTTTATAGCAGGATAAAACTGGTGTCAGAATTATTTTCAAGTTCTGAAGCCAAACACAAAGGGAAACTTAAAAACAAACAAATAAACAGCAAAAACAATGGTAGCAACAAAAACTTCCACTTGCTCTCATCTTTCAAAAACTTCTCAGAAAGAAAACAAAGGCATTACCTAAATTTGTCCTATTTATTGCTAGCTGTTCACAATATTATTAAAATATGAATCAAATATATTACACTGTCTGTTGTATAAAGCATGATTGAAGTAAGAGCTGATTTTTAACAATAAGCATTGGAACTTATGCAATCAATTGAGTGTTTACCCAGCCAAATAGTGTTTGCAAGTGTTGTTTCTGAAATTCAGAATAATTTTGAAAATGCATTTCGGAAGTCCTTCTTGAGCCTGAAGAAAACTTTTAAGGAAATAAATTTACGACAATTTTTTTAACCTAGGAGAATAAACTTGACTTTGGTAAGCAGTTGAAAGTGACTTTTAGTCATATGGTTAAAGAGGTCAGTGATAAAGATGAATATACTATCTTTGAATAATTCTTCTTTGGGAAGCACTAATAATGGCAATGATGATGGTGAAGATGTACTTCCCAGAAACAAGATCTGAGCCAAACTCTATATACATTATTTCATTTACTACCTTTGATAAAACCTAGATTAGGTATTTTATCATTATCCTTAGTTTGTTGCAGATGAAATTGAACTCTAAGGAAGCCATTGTGGCTAGACTCAGTGAATAAGGGACAAACTAATAGGAGATAAATCATAGAAGTAAAGCAAGGGATAAGAGGGGCAGATTTTATGGGGCATCGTATCCCTTAGTAAGAACTTTGGCTTTTTGTCCTTTTCTCTGAATAGAAACACAATTATGACTTATGTTTTTAAGGAGATAAATGTAGCTACTATCAACTGAAAAAAAAAAGCACAACCTAGAAGTAGAGCATTATGTTTTATTTGGGGCATCACTGAGGACTTGCACCGGGAAGACAGCCTCTCAGATAGCTCTGAGGGACTGTTTCAAAGAGGTAAGGGAGGACCCAGAATATAGAGGAGGAGTTTTTGCCAAAAAACACAGAGAGTAGAACATCAAAAGATTACTGCTAATTACAGAAAAAACAGACACTTTTCTATGTATTGGAAAATGCAAGAGCCTCAGCTTAATGAAATTATTCCTTCGATATGCACCTTAACTATCTAGGGCCAGTTTCCTGTGCTACTCCAGTTTGAATTCCCTCAGGGTGCACTGTTGGGGGTGGCTACAGTTGTTGGTGGCTTGATGGCTACAACATCCTTTGTTTACTGATATGCAGGCAACAATCTTTGTTCACACTACTGTTTTGAGTACAGGCTTCAGGGAGTACAATGACAGAAGCAGGGAGATCAGTAAGACCCTATTGCAATAATCATGGTGAGAAGTGATAGTGGCTTAGGTCAGAGTGATGGCAGTAGGGATGGTGGGAAATGGTCAAATAATAAATATTTTGAAAATTAGATATAACAAAATTTGCTGATGAACCAGTTGAAGAGTTTGAAAAAAAGTGAAGGATTAAAGATGATATCAAATATTTGGTGTAAGAAATTAGAAGAATGGAATAGGCATTAATAAATGTGAAACAGTCCATAAAAAGCTATTTTTATGGGGGAGGAACTCCTCTGGAGCTCAATTTTGGACATGCTGAGTTTGCCAAGTCTACTAGGTGTCCAAATGGAGATGTAAAGCAAGCAACTGGATGCACAGAACTGTAGTTCAGAGAAGTAGTTTGGGCTAAAGGTGTAAAACTATGAGTCATCAGAGTGTAGATTATATGTGCTTTCAGTTTAGGTGTTAAATAATTTGTTCAACGCCCAAGTGGTGGAGTTGCCTGACTCTGAAGCTCATGATCTTTCCATTAAACCATGATACTACTATAGTAATATTAATATTTTTATTTGCAAATTCACTCACTCTGTTAAATCATTCATTCAACAAGTATTTACCAGACCCTCCTGTGTGCTGGACACTCTGCAAGTTGCTGAGGATGAAGTGATGAAAACAAGCTGTGAGATTCCTTGTCTTAAAACTTGTACAATCTAGTTGAGAGACAGTCTCAGGCAATTTAAGAAGATCACAGTTTAAAAGAGTCAATAAGCTTCTATTGCCTCAATGACAAAGAAGGCAGAAAAGAAGTGACTTTAGGCCAGTTGTTGTATTTTTGAGTCAGGATGTAAAATTAAAATTCAACACTTGTTCTGATTGAGTCAAATAGATAAATTCCTAGCTGTGAATTGCTTTTGGGAAATAACCAAGCTATCATTAAATTTTACGTTAACTATTAAAACACAATGGTCATTCTTGAGTGAGATCCTTAACAAATACTAATATCGATATTTATTAGGTTAAAATAAACAGTTTTATCCATGAGAGGAGAATTTTCTTTGTTTTGGGATTAGTGCTGGGCCTTGGCATCTGGCCGAAACCTATCTTCTCTCATGCCCACTTTCTAGCTCTGTTCCCACTTCCCTCCTACTCACTCTCAGGGACTCTTAAACTCACAATGGCTCTAGCTGCCCTCTTTCTATCAAAATCTGTTCCAAACAGATGATGAACATTTATAATAAATACCTTAAAGTGCATTTAAGTCTTCCTCAGGATCCTCCTCCAGCTTCTCTGACTCCTGAGTGTGTGCCTGTCCCTCCATGGTGAAGACCTAACCACACATGGTCTGGACACACATGCCAACAAGGTCAAGGGCAATGAGAACTGACACAAGTCTCAGTCCATCTTTGTGGGCCACAGCTCATGCTATAGGCTCTATATCATTCTTTCTTTTTTTAAATAAACTTTTAATTTTAGAATGCTTTCAGATTTCCAAAATTATTGTGAAGTTAGGATTTCTATATACCACACACCCAATTTTCCCAATTATTATCTTACATTAGTATCATATATTTGTCACAGTTAATAAACCAATATTGATACATTATATTAACTGAAATGCATACTTTATTCAGATTTCTTCACTTTTTTTCAGTAGGGTTCTCTTTTTGCTTCCTGTTTGCAACCAGAATACCACAATTACACTTAGTAGTGATAAGTCCTTAGGCTCCTCTTGGTTATAACAGTTCTTCAAATTATCCTTGTTTTTGGTAACTTTAACAGTTTTGAGGATTATTGGTCAGGAATTTTGTAGAAAGTCCTGTTATTTGAATTTTCTGATTTTTCTTTCTCATAATTATTCTAGAGTAACGAGATCTGGGGAAGAAGAACACAGAAGTAAAGTAGCATTCTCATCACATGATTTCAAGCATACAGACTTATCAACTGTTGTTAGCTTTTATATCCTGGCTTGTGGTAGTATTTGTCGAGCTTGTCCACTGTAAAGTTACTCTTTTTCCTTCTCCCTCCTACACTGTATTCTTTGAAAGAAGGCCACTAGTCTCAACTCAGACTTAGGAGTGCTAGTTAGGCTCTACCTCTTTCAATGCAGAAGACCAACATCTATTATTTGGGATCCTTCTACATGAGAGATTTGTCTATTCTCCCTGATTTGTTTTTTGTTCAATAATTTACTTGTATTAGTATGGACTCATAAATATTTATTTTATTTTTGGGGTTATAATTCAATACCACTTTATTTTGTTGCCCAAAGTGTTCCAATGTTGTCTATCAGGAGCTATTTCAGTGGCTCCTATATCTCTTTAACATATCTCCAACAGAGTGATTTTTGGGGAGAACTTTCTTATTTTTTGGAGTTAAAAGATACTTCAGGCTTGTATTGTATATTTTCTGCCCCAGTGCTAGAATAAGCCATTTTTCCAAGGAGCTCTGGTTACTTTTTTTTCTTTTTTTTTTTGCGGTACGTGGGCCTCTCACTGTTGTGGCCTCTCCAGTTGCGGAGCACAGGCTCCGGACGCGCAGGCTCAGCGGCCATGGCTCACGGGCCCAGCCGCTCCGTGGCATGTGGGATCTTCCCGGACCGGGGAACGAACCCATGTCCCTTGAATCGGCAGGCGGTCTCTCAACAACTGCGCCACCAGGGAAGCCCTCTGGTTACTTTTATTAGAGAATGGTACTAGAAACCAAGATCTGGTTCCTAGGTGCCCTCCTTGCTACTGAGGTGTTTTTGCTTCTTGGCCCTCACAACTGATTGGGCCAGAAGATATTTGTGTATATACTAACCAGTGTGTAGAGGCATATCTATAAATATTTCTATATGTAACCATCGGTATCTATATTAAGCTAAACGTGAGTTCATATTGCTATCACCAATGATCAGCTTGCTCTTGCTCTCACCCACCTTTCTTTCCCAACTGCCTGCCCTATGCACTTCAAGATCCAGCATCAGATGGGAAGATAACAGCATTACAGAGACTATTAAACCAGCTTTCATAATTGTGTAAGGTCAAATACCTGTTACAAAAATAAATTCATCTATCTATCTATATCCATATCTATCTTTCTGTATATATGCAGTTGACCCTTAAACAATGTGGGGGTTAGGAGCACCAACCATCTGTACAGTAGACAATCTGCAGATTCAGCCAAACTTTTAGTACATATTTATTGAAAAAAACTCCACATATAAATGGACCTGTACTGTTCAAGGGTCAATTGTATATCTATGTAGAGAGAGAATGTATAGTCAATGCTCTTTAGCCAAAGACCACAAGAATACTTAATTTGAAGAAGTGTTTATTACTCATTGAAGTGAGAGAGACTATATACCATGGAAAAATGTGGGGTATCTCAGTAAGAAAATATCAGAAATATCTATTGCAGGATTTGGGTTTTGGTTGAGTAAATTTGGGGAGGGTCTAAAGAAGCAGAGGTTCAAAATAAATCGGATGTTATTGGAAGGCAGAAGCAATTTTGGGGTGTATACAAAAGGAGGGATTAAGCTCTCCTTAGTAAAGAAGTAGTAGTCACTCATTTAATGAGAGGAAAATGTTTGATATTTTGTGTTACACAGTGACCTTGTTTGAAGTAGGTGTTCTGTGAGATTATGTCCAACATAACAATATGATTTAATTATAACCATCAGATCAGTTTGTAATAACATTGAGGTTTAGTTATGAATGTCAGATCAGTTCCAAAAAATCAGGTTGCTTTAAAAGATTCTATTTGTCCTCTATCTATATCTAGCTAGCTAGCTAGCTATCATGTTTCTGCTTCTTGAATTGAAACTTGACTGCTATAATGTGAAAAGGAAAATCCCTGGACTCCTAGGTATTATATTCTTCAGCTTTCCTGAGCTCCCTGCATTTCCCTGATGAAGGACAAAACTAAACACAGACTACACGCAGAAAAATCTTGTGAGGGCAACAACTTAGAGCAGGAGGTTTTGTAACCCAGCCCTAGAGCATATCAACCAGTGGCCAGGATTGGAATGGAGGTCCAGAAATCTCTCCTTGGCAAGTACATTGTGACACTACATTAGCATGGCATGTTCTGCCACAGAACCATATAAGAAAACATTTGTTCTCTTGTTTATTGGGATAGCAGGACAACTAAAAGCATTCATTCTTGCAGCTCTGAAAGCTTTGGTCTTGAGACACCTGCTGGGTATCATCCGACAGGTTTTGCCCATGCAAAGAGGAGGTTTGAGTATTTTTAATTAGTGTGGAACTATGTGGCAAATCAGGTTTTCTGGGGGACATAATGTCATTTAGCAGAGAGAGGGCTGGGCTGGGAATTGTGAGGGGTGAAGATTAACTTTCACTCTCCTCAGCACCGTGTGAGAGATTATTTGAGCTCTCTGCACTTCTGTTGCCCTCAGCCCTAATGTGAAGGGACTTGGCTCATTTCTCACTTAGGTCTCTCTAACTCTGATTTTCTTGGTGCTTTTCAGATTGCCACAACTTATCAACTATAAAAATAAAATAAATATTCTAGATTTCATTTTATCTGTGGAGGAAGAAGCAGAATTTTAAGGTTAAAAACAAAAATATCAATATCAGGGTCATTCTGAGATATTTGGTAGGAAACTTAAAATTCTCATATTCCTAAAAAAGAATATTTGGGATTCCTAGCTATATCCCTGTCATATAAAACATTTTCAACATGATTTTTATCCTTATAGGAAATATGAAAAGGAGGTAGGAAGTAGGAGAAGAGGATTGTTTATCCTTATGTTTTGTTTACAACTAATATATGTATTCTGTTGAAAAATAAGAATATACTCATAAATTGAAAATACACTTTTTATCAGTCTGTAACATTACCACCTGTTTAGTATATATTCATACATACACACACACACAAATACACATAGACATTTACACATTCAAATATATACTTTTTACTAAATATATACTACATAAACATTATGATTGTCTACTTTTCCCCCAAGATTTATTGTAGCTCTCTCTCCACATCAACAAATATAGAATTGTGTCATATTTTTAATGTCTGCTTAGCATTCAATCACATAGATGTGTGTGGTAACTTGGGTTCATAGCTAATCTTCACTTGTTACTATCTGTGATATCTTGGACAAATTTATTAACCTCCCTAAGTTTCAGTTATTTCATCTGCTAAAATAGGAATACTTCTTTCATTAAGAACTGTTGTAAAGATTAAATGAGTTCTTGTCAAATATGTGTAGTACTTCCCAAACTACTGTTTAGGAAAATGCTAAGGGAAAACTCTTAAGGATCTTAATGGGTATAGTAAGGCAAAATGAAAAAAAAGTCTATCCATGTGCAAATATATTTAACCATACTTTAACTGTATATATTTCACTGTAGGATTCCTCAGAACTTTTATTATGTCAACGTGTTTTAGTAATGAGTGCTTCCAAGCTTACTTATCAGGGAATTCTTTTTATAAAACACCATTTTTGATATATAATTCACATACCAAACAATTAACTGACTTACATTCACTGGTTTTTAACATATTCACAGATGTGCACCCATCACCACAACTGATGTTAGAACATTTTCATTATCCCAAAAAGAAACCCCACAACAATGAGCTACCAGCCCCCACTCCTCCTGCCAATGTCGCCATCTCCCCTGGCAATCACTAATCTACTTTCTGTCTTTCTAGATTTGCTTCTTTTGGACCTCTCATATAAATAGAATCATACAATATGTGGACCAGAGAATCTTTTGGACACTGAGAACAAATTAAAGCCTTTCAAAATAGTGATGGACAGGACACATTTTCATAAACCCTACCTTAGGATCTCTAACATCTGATGTGTAGTCAGCATTTAATAAATACTACTTTCTAGCATGTGTTCGACTTAAATTGTTAGGTAATGGTCAACAGTATATACATAAAATTATTTTTGCTTCTGAAAAATATGAAAGAAAGCTCTTTGTAGGAGGGGAGAGATGAGAGGAAAGAGGGATCTAATTAACCTTTGTTAAGAACTTACTAGGCAAGTGATAAGAAGATGGGAAAGGAGCATCTGAACTGGTACCTTAGGAGCCACACAGCACCTTAACCTTTCATTAGGAAGAGCTCTTTTGAGTGAAATATTAATGCTTCTTATGACCTGGCCATCCTGTCATATTTAAAGTTTTGATAGGCATAGGAATATGCAATATAGGAAATGGATAAGAGGAATCTTTGTGGATAGGGCACAGTTTGAACCAGCAAGCACATTACTCAGAAATGGACAAACAATATCCATTCCATTGACTGTGAAGGGCTATCTTCCCAAAAGACGGTAAAACTGTGAGAATTAATGGCAGTTTATGATTATTTAGTTCTCTCTGCTTGCCCAGTGTTTAGATATATCACTAGACTGAGAAATGCCAAAAAGGAAAGTGTGAACAATTTGCTAATAAAAGCAAATAGATGTGTAATCAATTAAGTAGAAGAATAAAGAGATTAAATTGTTGTTATGACATAATTTGGTGGTCATTGAGCTAAATTATTGTGTGCATTACCTAATTTTGGAATTAAACAATTTCTTTTACTCTACAAATTATTATCCAATACCCACTACACTATAGCAGGGAATGTTCTAGGCATTCGGAATGTATAAGTGAAGAAAAGAGACACAGATCTCTACTTTCAAAGAGATTACATTCCACCAAAGTCATCTTGGATTTCCTCTTTCCTCAGTCCACATTCAAACTTTTAGATATAGCTTGTATTCATTATAAAGAGGTTCAAGACAAATCAGAGCTTCTTCACCCCATTTATGCTTGACAGTCACCTCTGAGGCTTTAATAAGTATATACACCAGGCCCTCTCTCTGGTGATTCTGACTGAGTAGGTGTGGCTGGTGTGGGTTTAAACATTTTCATGTTTTTAAAGTTCCCCCAGAACTTCTGAAGTGCAGCTGGGGTGAGGTCACTCTCATAAACATCTGCCACTGGTTCACCAGTGAAATCGTAAAGAAACAGGGCTGTTATATTTTTCTTCTATTCCTCCCTAATACCATGAGCATGGTCTTTTTTTTTTTTTTTTTTTTTTTTTTTTTTTTTTTGCGGTACGCGTGCCTCTCACTGTTGTGGCCTCTCCCGTTGCGGAGCACAGGCTCCGGACGCACAGGCTCAGGGGCCATGGCTCACGGACCCAGCCACTCCATGGCATGTGGGATCCTCCCAGACCGGGACACGAACCCGTGTCCCCGGCATTGGCAGGCGGACTCTCAACCACTGCACCACCAGGGAAGCCTGAGCACGGTCTTTCAAACGCAACTTGGTTATTCTCCATATCAACATGTATTCAACAAGCATTTATTAGGTATATACAATGTATTGCATACTCTGTTAGTAATTACATGCTGCTTTAAGTGTGGTGTGCAAACGTATTTTAAACTAGCTGACTCAGGTTTTGATTTAATGATTACTAGAAATTATTGAAAAAATTCTGTCTGCTTTACCAATGTAATAAGTAATGCAGGCTTTTTTAATGAAACATATATATCATCTTTATTCTTCACCAAGGTTCCTACATTTCTAATAAGAATGGAGTCATTACATCAAACTAACACACCATATCTTCCCCATCTATAGACAGACATCATCTTTTGGTCCCTTCAAATCCACCATTTTCACCCTGTTCTGTGCCCTGGGAGGCTGATCTCTGTGGACCATACGGGCTACCCTGGCCTTTGGCATTTGATTGAATGTCCATTTGAGAAGTAAGAAAATAAAGGAAGGGAGTGCAAGATAGCCCTGGCCACTCTCCCTGGACTCATTCAAGTTGACAGTGTCCCTTAAATGAAGGGGCTCTTATCAAGCAACTCTGTAGACATAGCCATTTCGGAATCTGGGTTCCTATAAACACTCATTCCCTTTCCTGTCTGGGCCTAGGGTTAGTGACACTTCCTCCTGATTTTAATAACTCCTGGGACGTCATTAATCCTTTGTAAATAGTCACTTTATCAACCTTTCCTCAAATTACCCAGTTTAAGTGTGCCATCTATCTTATGGCAGTGCTGTGACTGATATGGCAATTCACATGGTTCTAGAATCCATCAACTTTCATGGAGCATAAAAAAGCAGACCAGAGATAAAAACTCTGGAATAGACAGAACTGTCTTTGATTCTCGGTCTGGCTCTCTCTAGATGTGACCTCTGCCAAATTATTTAGTCCTTGGAAGCATAAATTGCTTTGTAAAACTGAGATAATGATGGACTCTAACATCATAAAGGTTTGTTGTGGCTATTAAAAGTGATAACAGGGTAGAGGGGATTATAGATAAACAGATCAGATATATGCTGATATTGTTTATGCTGGGTGACAGATATATAAGGATTCATTACAACCATTCTCTCTACTTTTATTTTTTGAATTGTTCATATATTTGAAAAGAAGGCAGTATATTCTTTTTTAAAAAATATTACTGGGACACTCTAAGAGCTGAGGTTGACCAAGTATAGAAAAGTCGTCATTACAAAACTTTGGTTCAGTCTTTGTGTAACCAGAAGATGTCCATCAAAGGAGAGATGGCTTGGGGTTTCCCTGGTGGCACAGTGGTTGAGAGTCCACCTGCCGATGCAGGGTACACGGGATCGTGCCCTGGTCTGGGAGGATCCCACATGCCACGGAGCAGCTAGGCCTGTGAGCCATGACCGCTGAGCCTGCGCATCCGGAGCCTGTGCTCCGCAATGGAAGAAGCCAGAATGGTGACAGGCCCGCATACCACAAAAAAAAAAAAAAAAAAAAAAAGGAGAGATGGCTTATCTGCTTGAGCATGCGTATTAGAGAGTGTAACATCATATTAGGCTTCTGGATGCTATTTGGCAGCAAAAAGGTGAATAAGCCCATGGTAAGTTTTGATCACCATATAGTGTAACCCACTATTAAATAGCATGAACATTGCTATTCATACTGTTCACAGAGACTCTGTGGGGGTTATAGTGTACTTAGGGACTGTTTCTGTTCCATCATATAAAATTGTCATGAATTGTCTTCAATGTTCCACGTCTTGCAAGTTTTGCTAGTGTAAATCATTTTACAGTACCTGATCAACTTCAGAATTTTCGAAAGACTGAATCTAAGCCTTAACAACAGTGAGCATGACCTTGGGAAAGGTGGATTCATTTGCCCATGTGGCCAGCCAATCTTCCCTTATTGATTTTCTTGGTCTTTCACTGTGCTATTCTTTTTCCATTAGGAACTTCCCATTTTATAAACCATTCAAGTAAGTCTCAAAGAATTTAAGTGACACGTCAAAAGCCCTAAAGCTGGCAAGTGGGGAAGCAAAAAATGCTTGTCTGCCTTAGATTTTAGTGGAGACTATTCTTAGAAATAAAACCAGTCATCTAACTTGATTGAGTGAGTAGAAGTTCAGATGCTTCACTTTTCGAGTCACTAAATCTGCCACCTGCAGGTGATCAGTTTAATAATAATAAGTGGGTCCAAGATTAGAATACTTTAATAGTCTCACTGTATTATCAAAATGTTGAGAGAATGGGAAATTCAAATGGCTTGGAATGGATAGTTTCAGTGATGGATAATAGAGAAAGTTCAGCTTTCCTCTTGTCAAGTAAAATATAGGTCTCAATGTTGTCATTTTTACTGCACACTATAATACAAAAAAGTAAGCAGAGAATTGCTCATGAGTTACAAATGATGGCTTCTTATTTACACTCAACTTGTTCGACCATGTAGTGATAATTTTAGAATGAAGTCCCTCATATTGTCATTAATGTCACTATAATTATGTCATTACTGATACTATTATCATAACATAATTGTATTAGTTTTTCCTTCAGATCCAATGATGTTCCAGCATCACAGAGCATAATAGCTTAGTATAACGACTTTGAAACATAATTTTTGTTAATATGCTTCATTAAAAGGTCAAGAATATGCTGAATACAATGATCTCATTTATTTCATGAGAATTTAAAATCCACACCTCTATATAGGTTTGTGTTCCTTTGAAATGAATTGATAATACTTAAAAACTGAAAGTCTAAATTCCAGTATACTCGAGGATAGAAAATAGAAATCTCTCTATCTGCTCCAACCCCTATCATTCTCAGTTCATGACATGACACTGAGAAAGGGGTAACATGCAACGATAATTGAAAGAGTGCTGAGTGACAAGGACGAAGACCAAGACACATCATGTTATGCCATTTCTTGGTTGTATGACTGCAGGCTCATCCAGGGCAACCATCTGTCAAGAGTCTCAGTCTTGGATCACTTTCTGAAGGCTGAATTCAGAAAGCATATCTGTATTACTCATTTTTAAAATTTGATTCTGAGTACCTGTCTGTGATATGGGCTCTCTTCAGTTAATTACATTTTCTACCACTGCTTTTTCTCTGACCCTTGAAAGCATTTAGGATTTGTGAGCCCTGAGTCTTTTGCAGTCATGGAAAGTTAGGAATTTTGGTTCCTGCTAGGACAACACACACACACACACACACACACACACACACATATATATTTTATTTATTTATTTATTTTTTTGCGGTATGCGGGCCTCTGACTGTTGTGGCCTCTCCCGTTGCGGAGCACAGGCTCCGGACGCACAGGCTCAGAGGCCATGGGTCACAGGCCTAGCCGCTCCGCGGCATGTGGGATCCTCCTGGACCGGGGCACGAACCCGTGTCCCCTGCATTGGCAGGCGGACTCTCAACCACTGTGCCACCAAAAAGCCCGGACAACATATATTTTTCAGCCTTTCTATATGTAAGCTTTAAATGTCTGAACACTCTGTTTTCCTCTGTTAGCCTTATTGTAGATTTTTTTCTCAGAAGCCCTGCACTCTCTTTATCGTAATATTTACCTCTTTTATTTTCATGGTGCTACGTAACTACCTTACTTTTATGTAATAAATATTGACATAACGTATGCTTTTAGATTGTTACTACAGTTTAGGGCTTATGATCTTCAAATGGACTCACTTCCATATCTTCCACAGCTGTCTTTGTTAAGTAGCTATTACTTCATCACAGGCACATCTTTAGAACTTCCTACAACAGGCAGATACTATTGCAAAAACGTTTCATTTTGTTGATTTTGGTCTCTTTCTTCAGCCCACTCACAATCATCTCCAGGAACTGTTGTTCACAGCAGCTCATGTGTCACACATGTGTTACCTCTCCACTGAGCTCCCAAACACACAAATATTAATTATTTAGAGGCTTCATTTCCACAAAAATTCTGAGTATTCATTCCATATTTTATGATAACTATAGCCTAAATTATAGTGGTGGTAGTTATACAGTACTTTTGCCTATGTTACCTTTTCTACCCTTCTCTCTAATGCCAAAGCCTTGTTTTCTGGTGCTTAGATAAATAATAATCCCATTACAAACTCTTTCTTAGCTCAGTTTTTTAAAAAATTGTGTGTATTTAAAAGTTCTCTTTCATATAGAATATCTGAAACATGCAGACAATTTAAAAGATAACTGTAAAGCATAAAGACTAATTAGAAATCATTCAAGTATCTAATACCTATCTTAAGAGCTAGGATATGCCCATTGCATATAAACTCTCTGTGCTCCTCATTCTGCCTTCTTAATAGAGATCATCAATGGCCTGGTCTTTGTGAGAACAAGGTTTATCTTGTATGTATATAACCTTAAAAATAGCTTGATTTTGCCTCTTTTAAAATTTTATGTAACTGAATCACTCTGGGTTATTTTGTGATCTGCTTTTTTCATTTAATGTTTTTTGTGAAATGCACTGATGATAAGGCATTAGTCATGGTGTATTTATTTTAATTCTATATAGTATCCCATTGCATGGATGTATCACACTTTTTGTATTTATCAAGTCTATTATTGATGTATACTTATGTTGTCCAATTTTGGCTTATTACAAACAATACTTCTATCAACATACTTGTATGCCTCACCCAATAAAGTTTTTCAAGAGTATCTCTCAGGGATATCCTAGAAGAGGAATTGTTGCATCCTAAGGCATGTGTCCCCTCAATTTTTCTAGATTATGGAAAATTGATTCTACATCTATATAGAATCAATTCTGCATAGAACTGCATTTCTCTGAGTATTAATGAGGCAGCATATTTAAAAGACATTCTAATCATTCAGCTGGGAAATCTCCTGTTCCTTGGAACTTTGGCAACACATGTTCTACAATGTGCTGTTTTACTGTTTTCTTTTTCTGTCTTGTAATATACTTATTTGCTGAATGGTGTGATTCATGAGAGCAAAATGCAGGCTTTGCTCTCTTTGTATCCTCTGCAGTTTCTAACACTCCCCTGTGGTGGGCTGTTATCTGCTGAATGAATCAATGAATGTCTGAAGGTATGGATTGCAGAGCAGACATGGGATGGGGCTAACAATACAGGTTTTAACATCAGAGAGATTGGGGATAGTAGCTCTTCCACTTACTAGCTGTCTGATCTGGGAAATGTTATTCCATCTGAATAAATACAGTTTACCCTTCTGCAAATTCTAGATAACCGTAATGACATCCTTATAAGGCTGTTGAAAAAATTAAACAAGATAGTTTATGTAAATCATAATAGTACTTGCTCAATCTCTGGCAGCTGCTATTATTATTATTATTATTATCATTCAGATCTTGTTATAAAGATGTAGCTTAGAAACGTGAAATGTTTGATGTGTCCATTCTTTCAGTGTTGGAGGTCAGTCAAGATATCTTCCTTCTCTGATAGCCTTACATGAAGTGGGATCAAATAGCAGAATATGTGTGGAAACGGAATGGAGGAAATAATTTAGATCAGTCTTCTTTTCCATTATTCAAAATTATATGGGGAAGGGGTTGGCAGGGATATAAAAGGACAGGAAAATGGACTGGGGAGGAAGAACTATGATAGACTTCTATCATCCTTTTCCTGCTAACACACCTGAGAGGATGTGAGATGCCATCACTTCAACCTACAAAGGCAGAGCATCAAAATCTCCCAAACCACTTCATAAAAGGTAGACAACTGGCACCTACTAGAACCTAGTTGGGAGAGAAATATCAAAAGTGTTTGAGGGGACCTCAGAACACTTTGAAGTCAGAGAATATGTTGAAGAAAATGAATCAAACACTCAAATGAATATGCAAAAAATAATTGGGTAGAGCAATAACAGTGACAGGAATAGATCTGCATAATTCTAACAGCGTTTTAGGGAGAAATGTAAACTAAAGCCTCTAGTGCCTTGTTAAGCCAAAGTCAGTAAAACATAAGCCTTAGTAAATGAGCTATGTGTTTGCCAGTGATGGAATCATTGCAAACACTCAGAAAGAGGTTAACATTTAGGGATCTGGATTTTGATGTAAACGTATATGCTTTAAAATATTCCACAACAGTATTTGTAAAATGTTTTCAAAGTAGTTACATTGATAGCACTGGTATCATATAATTTACATGTACTTTTCCATAAAAATCTCTTGATGTGCAAATGTAAATAGCAAATTAGAAGCAGAAGTCTACCGCAACAACCATTTCAAGACATATGTAAAAATAAGCAGAATTTGTGGAGGTAGATTACCTCTCAGTTTAAAACGCTTCAAGGGTTCTCTTGTAACTTGCAGAATAAAGTCCAAATGCTTCAGTATTAGCATAAACTCCTTCCAAGACACACTCTCATTCTTCAACTAAGTTCCCAGTCATTCTGCATGGACTTCACATATTATGCTTTAGTGACAACAATCTGATTGCAGTTTTGCCTACTTTATGCAATTCTCTCAACTGAAAAAACTCCATTCCAACTTTATTTGGCTAATTCTTACTTAATTTCCATAAATATACATTTTTAATGTGTATTTCTGTGAAACTTACTGAAAGCATCCAAATTTAGCTAACCATGCCCTGTACTCCATTATACCCAACATGGACTCTTATCTTTCTACTTAACTGTGTTGTATTTATAGTAACTGTTTATGTGTACGGCTCTTCCTCGAGTTTCTCTGCTCACCAAGACCAATCAGTCTATCTATTCACCTGTATAACCTGTGAGCCTGATGCATAGTAAGCACATTATAAATTATATACTTGTACTGAGTCTTCACAAGTCATTCCTAACTCAAATGTGTGAAATTATTTCTTCACTGTTATCAGTACAGAATGGCTACACTCAAAATTGGGCCTTTTCATATTGAGAACCTTCAGGAGTGAGGCACTAATGGATTTGAGAATAGAGCTTGTGAGAAGGGTGAGCTGAGCAGGACCCTGAAGAGACCCCACTGCCAAAGCAAAACTGCTTACTCAGCTATATTGTTCAAGGAAGGACTCACTGCCACAGACTCGAGTTTGTGCAGAGGTTAGGATGATTAATATGGGGAGCCAGCAATCTTCCCTGAGCACCCGTATTCCCAGTGGAGGCATGGGGTTATTTTCTAAGATCTGCCAGATGGAAAAGGGGAGGAAGCAGAGTTACTATGAATATGCGTTCTACCTCTGCTGAAATTGCCTGAGGTCAACGTTTGGTTGGGAGCAGAGTCTGTGAAAGGGTGTGATCAGGAAACTGTTGGTTCTTTTATGAGCAGTATAAGGGTGCAAGGGCAAGAGAAATCAGGCCAAGAACAATGAAGGTTAATCTACTCTGCAAGTTGAGAAAATTTAAGCCTGTACTCTAATACTTCCAAGGCCACTAAGCTTGATAGCTTTTCATTTTCCAAAACACACTAACAACAATTACTTAATTTGAGCCCAACAATGCTGTGAATTAGATTTAGAGAATTTTGAGCTAGATACGACCTCAGAGTTCAGTGCTTTAAAATATATTTGGCTATAAAAGAATCTCACAAAAAGATCCAATATGAAAACATAAGATGCTGTGGGTGAAGCGAGGAAGACTGCTCAGGACCTTGTTGCATGTTAACTACACTTCCCCCCATCCCCCATCCCCTGAGCCTACTTTGCAGTTGAGGGTTCTGATTCAGAGTAGAGATTGAGAACCACTGATCCAGTAACATAATCCCAATTTTTAAGATGAAGATATTGAGGACCCAGAGGTGAAGTGATCCATCCAGTGTCCCACAGAGAATACACAGCCAAGCAAGCCATCTTTTTGAACTGAATTGAGTATGGAAATAGAGGCAACATATTATTAACGCCATTTGTCAGTGAAAACCCTAAACCTTGGGGCAACTATATGACTGCCTAAGGTCACAGGCTAATAAGTTCTTGGGTGAGAATCAAGACATCTGAAGTTACATGTAATAGACCTATATGATGATCAATATTTATGAATTTATAATGGCCATTATATTATGCTGTAGTTCATAACCAATTAATCAGAATCAGCTGGAAGTTTTGTTTTCCACATGTGCATGTTAAGGTCGAATCATACTTGTACAAAGGCAAACTTTCCAGTGTTGGAACTTGAGTATGTGTGAGTTGAAAACCTCCCTGAGCTATTCAGATACAACCTCATGGTAAGAAGACTCAGTACACAGAGGTTTAGTGTCTGTTTCATAAAGAAAGCTTGGCTTTCAGAGAAGATGTTAGAGGGTTGTATGGACCAACACTTATAGAGGATTTTGCAGGTATGTGCCGTCTCAGCGCTGACTACCTTGGGCATAGAAGTGGAGAGCTGAGGACCACACACCATATTTTTATCCTCCCTCCCTCTCACCTTCAGCTGATTAGCAATGTTATAAAGTCTGCAATCAATATCTGGTCATCTGCATCAGTAGGCAACAAAATACTCGTATTCTGACTGGAATCAATCATAATCAATTTGAATATATTCCCATTCTCAAAGAAAAGGGATCTCCTTTGCAATAAGGTCTCCAATATTGAAGTCCTTATTTTACAGAATATTTCACAGAACTTGTCATTCTATTAAATGTTGATTTATACTAAATTCTTATTAACTATTGATATAAAATTTAATATTATACATTTAAAATTATAAATTAATTATATAAAGTTAAAATATTATAGAACAAGTGGATGTTACTTTGACCACCAACCTCAATCCCACTCTCTTTCCCAGAGATAACCACTGTTATCAGTGAGGTACATTATCCTTACAGATTTTTCTATGCATTATGAAAATTCAATGCTGATGATAAACTGTGAAACATAGATGGCTCCTTGTTAAGAACTGTTGCCAATGGAGAATACTCATTTTTCACAAGCTCCTCATTAATTGATTTATGCTAAAATTCCCTCTCAGATTTTGGGAAACACTCAAAAACATGCAAGAGCAAGGTGGCAAGGCTGGGGCTCAGTTATAGACTTTGTAGCCTTTGCCTGAGAGTTGGAGGAATCAGAAGCCGCCCTGACAGGCCCCAAGACAATTTGGCTCTCTTCAGGAGCAGATGACTTGTTGGCCTGAGGCTGACAGTGGAGAGGAAAGGCAGAGAGAGGTAATAAGCTGGCTGTTCCCATTTAAGAATTAGAGGAAAAACTTGGTCTTTATCTTGCAGGGTTTCCAGCCCACAGGTAAAAAATTTGAAGGATGGAAAAAATAGAAATTCAAAAGGATTTCTCTTTCAAATGTTTAGAATCCTACTAGAGCCTCACTTTTCTGAATTTTCCTAAAATGAAGGATATCAATATGTATTGCTAGTTAATACTTATGATGAGGTACCGAAGAATAAAACCTTTCTTTGTGAAGCAGAGAAACATTTTTGATAACATTTGTCCCTGCTCTCTGAACCATCAGTATAGGAAAGTAGAATTTCAAAAAATCAGTACATTCTATACCCTTTTGGATTATTTTTTTGGTCATGCATAATTCACACAGTTCAGCTCATATTTAATCCTCCATCCTACTCAAACCTATTTTTCAGGGATTGCCTGGATGTCAATGGTGATTTTGCACATTTTACAGTCACTTGCATAAAGTGGTAAATGGAAAAGAATTCTATTTTCTGGCAGGTTTTATTTTTTCGCTTCATTTGCAAAAATGTCCAAATCCAAAACTCACACTTTAGAGGAGCAATTTATGGTTCTAGCTGTATTTTTAAGAATTTACAGATGGAGTTAGTTGCTCATTCTATCCTTTCATTTTCTCTAAAGCAATATAATTTCTGGTGTGTGAATGAGAAAGATTGGAGCGACCTGGTGAAAGAAACAAATTTAGTTAAAATTTGTCCTCTTGAGTGTAAATTATATATTGTTATTCTGGTATTCTACTAACATTAACACAACCAGTGCAGAATTCTAAATGTATATGTTCCTCTGCCCTTTCATCTTAAAACCTTCTGAGGGAAGGAACTGTTATCTGATGGTCTACAGACTTGCAGGTCTCTAAAAATCAAATTGCTCATCAAATTGACCAATGGAGCTTTTTAAAATATATTCATGCCAGGCCCTATCTATGAGTTCCTGACTTGGTTATCTCATGTTTAAAATTGTGTCCAGTGATTATAATACATAAAAGATCATTAGTTTGTATAACAAGGGCAAGTAAATGTATTAACTACACTGAGCCCTTTGTAGAAGAAGCATTATTTGATGGAACACTTCAATAATAAACCACATAATCCATTAAACTGAGATTCTTTGCACTTATTTTTAAGGTTGTAGGCTAGAATATGTACAACTCTAGGTCTCCTCCAAATATAACATTTTTAATTTTTCCCTGTCAAATGTCAGCATTTGTGCCAATCAGTTGCAATATTGATTGAGAAATCCAGGAAACTAGACTTGTGGATTAAGTATTCTCTTTAACTGAAATGCTTTCAAGTTGTTTGGGATATATGAGAAACATTGAATGAATCACTAAGAATATTCAAAATGGAAAATAAATCTTTCTTCCCTCCAACTAGAATAATGCCTCTGGATATATATTAATGCATCAAGTTGCATAAACTTGATGACAAAGTTATTATCATTATTTTCTTACTTATCTCCTGACTCTTCCTTTATGAATATATTACACTACAGGAATTCTATTTAATAGTAACCTAGCAACAGCATGCCTGAAGGAGGTTGTTATTTCACTGAAAACAGGAAGCTTTGCAATGGATAGACGGTGTAAGACTCACATTCTCTATGCACTAGAAGATCTCGTGGAAAAATCTTATCATCCCCCCTCCTCAAAAAGTAGTTAGGCTAGCTATGGAAAAAAAGATCTCAGTTCCCTCCATTTTACTATTTTGTTAATAATTTTGAAACATATGTGATAAAAATTCCAATTTTAAAAATTTAAGAAAACAACGAGCAACTGTTGTAGATTTTATTTTTATTTGTGAAAAACCAGATGCAAAAACCTAGTATGTGAATTTTGGTTACTTTCTGGGGTCAGTCTCTCCCTGACTCAAGCTCTGATTGACATGACTCCTGAAAAGTTCACAATTCTTGAGATTTTGACTTTCTATGGTAAATAACTGAACTGCATGGCTGTGTGGGTGAAAATATAGTTATTGTCTTCCATTCCTGAGACAATTTGCTAAGACAAGAGGTTGAATAATTCCTGCATTTATTATTAGTTGGAACATTTTATTGATCTTTATGATAAAACGTGCAATAAGAATGTAAAGTGTTATTAAAATAATACATCATTTTTTTCTTCTGTGACTTTATTTTTAAGCTTGATACACCAGGGCTGTTTTATTTTTTCACAAGATGAACATAACTTGATATCACCTTTAATATATAGTGCCCCAAGCAGAAAATCATCTCCAGAGAAACTTTGTTATTAACATACATAAGGGATATGCAAATGCAAAAAAACTTTTTACACAAAACTTTCTTTAAGGATTTAAAGAACCTATTTTCTACTAAGTCTTTAACACAGTCCTGAGATGTGGGGGAGAGTCAGTATGATTACATGCTTTATTTGTTCATTCAAAAGGTCCTTATTGGAAGACCTTCAAGATGGTGGAGGAGTAAGATGTGGAGATCACCTTCCTCCCCACAAATACATCAGAAATACATCTACATGTGGAACATCTCCTACAGAACACCTACTGAATGCTGGCAGAAGACCTCAGACTTCTCAAAAGGCAAGAAACTCCCCACAGACCTGGGTAGGGCAAAAGAAAAAAGGAAAAAAATGAGAAAAAAGAATAAGGATGGGGGGGCTTCCCTGGTGGCGCAGTGGTTAAGAGTCTGTCTGCCGATGCAGGGTACACGGGTTCGTGCCCCAGTCCGGGAGGATCCCACATGCTGTGGAGCGGCTGGGCCCGTGAGCCATGGCCGCTGAGCCTTTGCGTCTGGAGCCTGTGCTCCGCAACGGGAGAGGCCACGACAGTGAGAGGTCCGCGTACCGCAAAAAAAAGAAAAAAAAAGAAAAAAGAAAGAATAGGGATGGGAGCTGCACCTCTTGGAGGGAGCTGTGAAGAAGGAAAACTTTCCACACACTAGGAAGCCCCTTCACTGGTGAAGATGGGGGGTGGTGATGGGGAGCCTTCTGAGCCATGGCGGAGAATGCAGCAATAGGGGTGCAGAGGGCAAAGCAGAGAGATCCCCTCAGAGAGGATAGGTGCCGACCAGCACTCTCCAGCCTGAGAGGCTTGTCTGCTCACCCACTGGTGTGGGTGGGAGTTGGAAGCTGAAGCTCGGTCTTCAGAGGTCAGACCCCAGGGAGCGGACTGGGGTTGGCTGCATGAACACAACCTGAAGGGGGCTAGTGTGTCATAGCTAGACAGGAGGGAGTCCAGGAAAAAGTCTGGAACTGCCTAAGAGGCAAGAGACCATTGTTTCAGGGTGCACAAGGAGAGGGGATTCAGAGCACTGCCTAAATGAGCTCCAGAGAAGGGTGTGAGCCACAGCTATCAGTGCAGACACCAGAGGCAGACATGAAATGCTAAGGCTGCTGCTGCAGTCACCAAGAAGCCTCTGTGCAAGCACAGGTCACTAACTACACCTCTCCTCCTGGGAAACTGTGCAAACTGCCGCTGCCAGGGTCCCATGATCCAGGGACAGCTTCCCTGGGAGAACACACTGCATGCCTCAGGCTGTTGCAACATCATGCCAGCCTCTGCTGCCGCAGGTTTCCCCAGCATTCTGTACCCCTCACTCCCCCCAGCCTGAGTAAGCCAAAGTCCCCCCTCAGCTGCTCCTTTAACCCTGTGCTATCGGGGTGGGGAACAGACACCCTCAGGCAACTTACATGCAGAGGCAGGCCAAATCCAAAGCTGAACCCCAGGAGCTGAGCAAACAAAGAGAGAAAAGGAATTTCTCCCAGCAGCCTCAGTAGCAGCAGATTAAATCTCCACAATCAACTTGATGTACCCTGCATCTCTGGAATACCTGAATAGACAACAAATCATCCCAAAATTGGCGCAATGGACTTTATGAATAACTGTAGATTTGGGGTTTGTTTTCTGCATCTAATTTGTTTCTGGTTTCATATTTAACTTAGTTTAGTATTTAGAGTTTATTATCATTGGTAGATTTGTCTATTGATTGGGTTGCTCTCTTCCTTTTATATATATATATATATATATATGTATATACACATATATTTCCTTTTTCTCTGTTTGAAACTCTGTATGTGTATGCTTCTTTGTGTGATTTTGTCTGTATAGCTTTGCTTTTACCATTTGTCCTAGGGATCTGTCTGTCCTTTTTTTTTTTTGTAGTATAGATTTTAGTGCTTGTTATCATTGGTAGATTTGGTTTTTGGTTTGGTGCCTCTCTTCCTTCTTTCTTTTTTTTATTACCTTTTAATTTTTAATAATTATTTTTTAATTTTAAAAACTTTATTTTCCTTCTTTCTTTCTTTCTTTCTTTCTTTCTTTCTTTCTTTCTTTCTTTCTTTCTTTCTTTCTTTCTTTCTTTCTTTCTTTCTTTTCTCACTTTTCTTCTGAGCCTTGTGGCTGACAGGGCCTTGGTGCTCTGGCCAGGTGTCAGGCCTGTGCTTCTGAGGTGGGAAAGCCAAGTTCAGGACATTGGTCCACCAGAGACCTCTAAGCTCTACGTAATATCAAATGGTGAAAGCTCTCTCAGAGATTTCCATCTCAATGCTAAGAACCAACTCCACTCAATGACCAGCAAGCTACAGTGCTAGACACCCTATGTCAAACAACAAGTAAGACAGGAAGACAACCCCACCCATTAACAGAGAGGCTGCCTAAAATCATAATAAGGTCACAGGCACCCCAAAACACACCACCAGACGTGGTCCTGCCCACCAGAAACAAAAGATCCAGCTTCATCCGCCAGAACACAGGCACTAGTCCACTCCACCAGGAAGCCTACACAACCCACTGAACCAACCATACCCATTGGGGGCAGACACCAAAAATAACGGGAACAATGAACCTGCAGCCTGTGTAAAGGAGACCCCAAACACAGTAAGTTAAGCAAAATGAGAAGAAACACACAGGAGATGAAGGAGCAAGGTAAAAACCCACCAGACCTAACAAACTAAGAGGAAATAGGCAGTCAACCTGAAAAAGAATTCAGAGCAATGATAGTAAAGATGATGCAAAATTGTGGAAATAGAATGAAGAAAATACAAGATGTGTTTAACAAGGACCAGAAGAACTAAAGAGCAAACAAACAATGATGAACAACACAACAAATGAAATTAAAAATTCTCTGGAAGGAATCAATAGCAGAATAACTGAGACAGAAGAACGGATAAGTGACCTGGAAGATAAAATAGTGAAAATAACTGCCAAAGAGCATAATAAAGAAAAATGAATGGAAAGAATTGAGGACAGTCTCAGAGACTTCTGGGACAACATTAAATGCACCAATATTCGAATGATAAGTGTCCCAGAAGAAGAAGAGGAAAAGAAAGGGACTGAGAAAATATATGAAGAGATTATAGTTGGAAACTTGACTAATATGAGAAAGAAAAATAGTCAATAAACTCCAGGAAGCACACAGACTCCCATACAGGATAAATGTAAGGAGCAACACACCAAGACACATATTAATCGAACTATCAAAAATTAAATAAAAAGAAAAAATTAAAAAGCAGCAAGGGAAAAACAACAAATAACATACAAGGGAATCCCCATAACATTAAAAGCTGATCTTTCAGCAGAAGCTCTGCAAGCCAGAAGGGAGTGGCAGGACATATTTAAAGTGATGAAAGGCAAAAAACTACAACCAAGATTACTCTACCCAGCAAGGATCTCATTCAGATTTCATGGAGAAATTAAAACCTTTACAGGCAAGTAAAAGCTAAGAGAATTCAGCACCAATAAACCAGCTTTACAACAAATGCTAAAAGAACTTCTATAGGCAGGAAACACAAGAGAAGGAAAAGACCTACAATAACAAAACCAAAACAATTAAGAAAATGGTAATAGAACATACATATTGCTAATTACCTTAAATGTAAATGGATTAAATGCTCCAACCAAAAGACATAGACTGGCTGAATGGATACAAAAACAATACCTATACATATGCTGTCTACAAGAGACTCACTTCAGACCTAGGGACACATACAGACTGAAAGTGAGGGGGTGGAAAAATATATATTTCATGCAAATGGAAATCAAAACAAAGCTGGAGTAGTAATTCTCATATCAGACAAAATACACTTTAAAATAAAGACTATTACAAGAGACAAAGAAGGACACTACATAATGATTAAGGGATCAATCCAAGAAGAAGATATAACTGTTGTAAATCTTTATGCACCAAACATAAGAGCACCTCAATACATAACTAAAAGTTAACAGCCACAAAAGGGGAAATCAACAGTAGCACAATCATAGTAGGGGACTTTAAAATCCATGTTCAACAATGGACAGATCATCCAAAATGAAAATAAATAAGAAAACACAAGCTTTAAATGATACATTAAACAAGATGGACTGAACTGATATTTATAAGATATTCCATACAAAAACAACAGAATACACTTTCTTCTCAATTGTTCATGGAACAATCACCAGGATAGATCATATCTTGGGTCAAAAATCAACACTGTAAATTTAAGAAAATTGAAATCGTATCAAGTATCTTTTCTGACCACAGCACTATGAGACTAGATCTCAATTACAGGAGAAAATCTGTAAAAAATACAAACACATGGAGGTCACACAATACACTACTAAATTACCAAGAGATCAGTGAAGAAATTAAAGAGGAAATCATAAAATACTTAGAAAAAAAATAACAATGAAAACAAAAGACCCAAAACCTTTGGGGTGTAGAAAAACAATTCAAAGAGGGAAGTTTACAGCAATACAGTCGTACCTCAAGAAACAAGAAACACCACAAAAAAAAACAACCTAACCTTACACCTAAAGCAATTAGAGGCAGAAGAACAAAAAAAACCCAAAGTCAGCAGAAGGAAAGGAATCATAAAGATCAGATGAGAAATAAATGAAAAAGAAATGAAAGAAACAATAACAAAGATAAATAAACCTAAAAGCTGATTCTTTGAGAAGATAAACAAAATTGATAAACCATTAGCCAGACTCATCAAGAAAAAAAGGGAGAAGATCCAAATCAACAGATTTAGACATGGAAAAGGAGAAGTAACAACTGATGCTGCAGAAATACAAAGGATAATGATAGATTACTATAAGCAACTCTATGCCAATAAAATGGACAACCTGGATAAAATGGAAAAATTCTTACAAATGCACAACCTTCCGAGACTGAACAAGGAAGAAATAGAAAATATGAGCAGACCAATCACAAGCACTGAAATTGAAACTGTGATTAAAAATCTTCCAACAAACAGAAGCCCAGGACCAGATGGCTTCACAGGTGAATTCTAACAAACATTTAGAGAAGAGCTAACACCTATCCTTCTCAAACTCTTCCAAAATATAGCAGAGGGAGGAACATTCCCAAACTCATTCTATGAGGCCACCATGACCCTGATATCAAAACCAGACAAAGATACTACAAAAATGAAAATTCCAGACCAATATCACTGATGAATATAGATGCAAAAATCCTCAACAAAATTCTAGCAAACAGCTTCCAACAAGCACATGAAAAGGATCACACACCATGATCAATTGGGGTTTATCCCAGGAATGCAAGGATTCTTCAATATACACAAATCAAGCAATTTGATAAACCATATTAACAAACTGAAGGAGAAAAACCATATGATCTTCTCAATACATGCAGAAAAAGCTTTCAACAAAATTCAACATCCTTTTATGATAAAAACCCTCCAGAAAGTAGGCATAGAGGGAACTTACCTCAACATAATAAAGGCCATATATGACAAACGCACAGTCAGCATTGTTCTCAATGGTGAAAAATTGAAACCATTTCCTCTAAGATGAGGAACAAGACAAAGTTGTCCACTCCCACCACTACTATTAAACATAGCTTTGGATGTTTTAGCCATAGCATCACAGAAGAAAAAGTAATTAAAGGAATCCAAATGGGAAAAGAAGAAGTAAATCTGTCACTGTTTACAGATGACATGATACTATACATAGAGAATCGTAAAGATGCTATCAGAAAACTACTAGAGCTAATCAATGCAATTGGTAAACTAGCAGGATACAAAATTAAGGCACAGAAATCTCTTGCATTGCTATACACTAATGATGAAATATCTGAAAGAGAAATTAAGGAAATACTCTAATTTACCATTGTAACAAAAAGAATAAAATACCTAGGAATAAACCTACCTAGGGAGACAAAAGCCCTGTATGCAGAAAATTGTAAGACACTGATGAAAGAAATTAAAGGTGATACCAACAGATAGAGAGATATACCATGTTCTTGGATTAGAGGAATCAACATTGTGAAAATGACTGTACTACCCAAACCAATCTACAGATTCAATGCAATCCTTTTCAAACTATTAATGGCATTTTCACAGAACTAGAACAAAAAACTTCATGATTTGTATGGAAACACAAAAGACCCCGAATAGCCAAAGCAACCTTGAGAAAGTAAAACGGAGCTGAAGGAATCAGGCTTCTGGACTTCAGACTATACTACAAAGCTACAGCAATCAAGACAGTATGGTACTGGCACAAAAACAGAAATATAGATCAATGGAACAGGATAGAAAGCCCAGAGATAAACCCACACACATATGGTCACCTTATTTTTCATAAAGGAGGCAAGAATATTCAATGGAGAAAAGAAAACCTCTTCAATAAATGGTGCTGGGAAAACTGGACTGCTACATGTAAAAGATTGAAATTAGAACACTTCCTAACACCATACACAAAAATAAACTCAAAATGGGTTAAAGACCTAAATGTAAGGCCAGACACTATAAAACTCTTAGAGGAAAACATAAGCAGAACACTCTATGATATAAATCACAGCAAGATCCTTTTTGACCCACCTCCTAGGGAAATGGAGATAAAATCAAAAATAAACAAAAATAAACAAAAAAGCTTAAAAGTTTTATCACAGCCAAGGAAACCATAAACAAGATGAAAAGATAACCCTCATAATGGGAGAAAATACTTGCACACAAAGCAATTGACAAAAAATTAATCTCCAAAATGTACAAGCAGCTCATGCAGCTCCATATCAAGAAACAAACAACCCAATCCAAAAATTGGCAGAAAACCTAAATGGACATTTGTCCAAAGAAGAAATACAGATTGCCAACAGACACAAAATATATGCTCAATGTCACTAATCATTAGAGAAATGCAAATCAAAACTACAATGAGGTATCACCTCACACCAGTCAGAATGGTCATCATCAAAAAATCTACAAACAATAAATCCTGGGAGGGTGTGGAGAAAAGCGAACTCTCTAGCACTGTTGATAAGAGTGTAAATTGATACAACCACTATGGAGAACATTATGGAGGTTCCTTGAGAAACTAAAAATAGAACTATCATGTGACCCAGCAATCCATCTACTGGTCATGTACCCTGAGGAAACCATAATTCAAAAAGTGTCATGTACCACAATGTTCAATGCAGGTCTATGTACAATAGCCAGGACATGGAAGCAGCCTAATTGTTCATCAACAGATGAATGGATAAAGATGTGGCACATATATACCTTGGAATATTACTCAGCCATAAAAAGAAATGAAACTGAGTTATTTGTAGTGAGATGAGTGGACCAAGAGTCTGTCATACAGAGTGAAGTAAGTAAGAAAGAGAAAAACACTGTATGCTAACACATATATATGGAATCTAAAGAAAAAAAAAGTGGTTTTGAAGAACCAGGAGCAGGACAGGAAGAGACACAGACATAGAGAATGGACATGAGGACAAGGGGAATTGGAAGGGTAAGCTGGGACAAAGTGAGAGAGTGTCATGGACATCTATACACTACCAAATGTAAAAAGATAGGCTAGTGGGAAGCAGCCACATAGCACAGGATGATCAGCTCAGTGCTTTGTGACCACCTAGAGGGGTAGGATTGGGAGGGTCAGAGGGAGACGCAAGAGGGAGGAGATATGGGGATATATGTATATGTATAGCTTATTCACTTTGTTATAAAGCAGAAATTAACACACCATTATAAAGCAATTGTATTCCAATAAAGATTTTTAAATCACCCAAAAACAAAAACAATAGGTCCTTATTATTTTTGATTATCAATTGAGAGACCTATTAATATTAAACACTATTAACTTTTCCTAGGTTTTCAGAGGAGTTTATATAATTATGTACATTTATATATGACATATATATGTATCATACATTTAATATGAATACAAGTATATAATATAGCATGTATATTTAAACATGCATCTCATTATCCTATGTATATGTGTTAATATTTGTTGAAGAATTATTTTTTGTGGCTTACTTAGACATTACATTATATTATCTCTAGACCATAAGATGATTCAAATGATTTGAGTAATATTTCATGCAGAGCATTTGAAAAGATATGAAACTGCTAATTTTAAGTTAGTTTAGTTTAGGAAAGAGAATATGTTCCTCAATCATAAGTTTAAATAAATACTGACCTCAGAGTAGAAGGCTCTTTTGAATGTGGACTTTTCATCAAGTTAGATGTGGCTTGCCAGAGTCAATAGGCACTTTTGGGTTTTGATCACTTGAAAGGATTCTTTCCTTTCCTTCCCCAGAAAGTGCTGGAAAGATAGGGTCGGGTCTCAAGGTGTCATCTGAAAGGGATAGAAATTACATCAACTATAACAGCCTAGTTTGTAGATGAAGTTAAAGACCCCTTACCTAGGAAAAAAGAAACAGTTGGTTACTGGCTTCTCTTACACAGCCTAGTACATCAAAAGTGGCATGGTTATCCAAAGTGTCTGAATGTTTTCCCTTTAAGGTTGAGAAGAAGGGAAGGATATTTGTGTTTACCACTCCTCTCCAACGTAGTACTGTTGTTCTTAGCCAGTGCAATGAGGCAAAGAAAAGAAATAAAAGACATGTAGTTTAGAAATGAAGAAATAAAATTATCTCTACTTATAGTCACCATGATTATATATGTAGGAAATCCCAGGGACTATATTTTTTAAAATCCCTCCTAGAACTAACAAGTCAATTTAGCAAGGTCAAAGGATATAAAATCAACACACAAAAGTCGATTGTATTTCTATACACTAATGTACAAATAGAAAGCAAATTTTAAAAGAAAAAATAAAACCAATTACAATTACAACTCCAGAAAATTAAATATGTACATATCTCACAAAACATGTGCAGAATTTGAATGCTACAAACTAAAAAAATCCTGATGTTAGAAATCAAAAAGACCTCAATAGAGACACTTACAATATTTATGGATTTGAATGTTCAACATAGTAAACATGTCAGTTCTCTTCAGATTGATCCATACATTTAACACAATACTAACCAAAACTTCAGGAGATGATTTTGTAGATATTCACCAGGTGATTTTAAAAGTTATATGGAAAGGCAAAAGAACTGCAACAGCTACAATAATTTAGGAATAGAAGAAGTACGTGGGAGGAATCATATTACCAATGTTAAGACTTAATATAAAGGGCTACAATAATCAAAATATTGTGGTATTGCCAAAGGAATAAAGACGTAGATGAATGGAAGAGAATATTCTAGAAATAGACCCAAACAAATATGAACAATTCATTTTTGACAAAGATGCAAAAACAAATCAATAAAGAAAGGTTAGTTGTTTTTGTTTTTTTTTTTAACAAGAGGTGTTGGACCAACTGATCATACATATGTAAAAAAATAAACCTCAAATTAAACCTCACACCCATACAAAAATTAACTCAAAATTGATTATAAATATAAAACATAAGAATATAAAACACCTAGAAAGAGATTTAGGAGAAAAATCTTTGTGACTTAGGCTGAGGCAAAAAATTCTTAGATAACCAAAAGTATAGTCCATAAAAAATGATAAATTGGATTTCATCAAAATCAAATATTTTTCCTTGCAGAAAACATGTCTAAAGAATGAAGACAAGTGACCAAATCAGAGAAAATATTTACAATATTTACACATATCCAGCAAAAGACTTGTATGAAAAATATATAAAGACAAATAAGGCTCAACAATAAGAAAATAACCAACCATATGGAAAACCAGGTGAAGGATTTTAGCAAAACTTCACCACAGAGAATATAAAAATAGTAAATACACACATGAAAAGATGTTCAGCATTATTCATCTTTACGAAAATACAAATTACAGCCAGGATGAGAAACCGTTGTATTTCCTACTGGAATGGCTAAAATTGAAAAAATACTGACAATAATTTCTAGTGATATGTGGAATAACTGGATATCTCACATATGGCTAGTGAGAGTTCAACATTTCACAGCCACTCTGGAAGATAATTAGATGGTTTCTTATAAGTTTAAACATACACCGTTTATATAATGTAGCAATCCTACTCTTAGGCATTTACCTTAGAGAAATGAAAATTTACACTCACAATAAAAAACTGCATATTAATGTTTACAGCAGCTTTATTCATATTGCCAAAACTGGAAACAACTCAATGTCCTTCAATGAGAGAATGAGTAAATATATTGTGATAAATTGATAAAATGGAATACTATTTTATTAAAGAGAATGAGCAATAAAAAGAAATGAACTATTTTTATCATTTTTCTTCTCCCATTTATTTATTTAAATTTTATTGGATTATAGTTAATTTACAATGTTTTCTTAGTGTCAGGTGTATAGCAAAGTAATTCAGTTATATATATACATATATTCAAGGAATGAACTATTGATACATGCAAGTGGACAAAACTTAAATGTATTAGGATGAATGAAAGAAGTCAGTCTTAAAAAGGTAAATTGGATGTGCTTCCATTTATGTAACATTCTCAAACATACAAATCTCTAGTGAGGGAGAACATCATTGTTCTAGGGGTTGGGTTTGAGGGAAGAGTATGACCATAAAGAGATAGCCCAAGAGAGTTTTTGGAGTGATGGAACAGCTTTCTGTCCTATTATGGGCATAGTTACATGTATCTATACATGTGTTAAAATTCATAAAACTACATCAAAAGAGAAAGTGAATTGTATGTGATATTTAAAAAATAAAATTTAAAAACATCGAAGTCATCAAATTTCATAGTAGTATTTCTAAATGTCTCTTTACTGATGTTTCACAAATATATGTCAACACCTTACAAATATAAAAACAAAACAAAATAAAATAGAACACAATAACAATGAAAAGCAAAAGAGCAACAAAGCATTTATAAATGAACTGCACTGAAACAACGTATTGTTGGAATTCTGGAATTATGACACACAATGCCATTCTTTATCAAAATATCCTTCTCTTAGGTTTATTGTTAAGAAACTTGGCTCTGTGTAACCACTTGACCTTCTTTTCTTTAATGTTGATATTTTGATTAATAAGTTTTTACTCTAGGGAGGTATTCACCAGTTACTCCTGAAACCTTTCTTTGAGTTTTATAGACTATCCATATGCATAGTAACACTTGAATTTTAATGTACTCTTTAAAGATTATCCAAAAGCACTTAATGAATACTCTGGTTCATGTAATAAGATGTTGCTATTCACGCCTTGGGGTTCCAGAGCACATACATATTGAATAGGAATTAATATTTATGGTTATTCCTATAATTATTCTAAAACATGAGGAATCTATGAAGATAGTATCTTATTATTGACCTAACAAAATCCAACCTCAAATGTATTTACTTCACAAATTTAAGAGCAATGGCTTCATTAACAAGGAAGGTACAATTTACAAACACTTCACATGTTTGATACAACTAAGACTAAACACTCTACTTACAAACATTTGAATCTTTGAAATCATCCATAGATTTTAGCCTCAAGATTTATCTCTTTTGCTTCTCTAGCTGAAAAGTTTACTGGATTGTCCTTTCTTTCTCTCCTGTTGCGGAGAACAGGCTCTGGACGCGCAGGCTCAGCAGCCATGGCTCACGGGCCTAACCACTCCACGGCATGTGGGATCTTTCCGGATCGGGGTATGAACCAGTGTCCCCTGCATCGGCAGGCGGACTCTCAACCACTGCGCCACCAGGGAAGCCCTGTCCTTTCTTGAGGTGTTCATTTAAAAGACCTACCTGAACCTTTCAGAGAAAACTTGGCTGTTTAATATTTAAAAGCCAAAATCACTATATTTTTACTGGAAGTACAGTTTTTGAGAAGCTGTTTTGCAGGATTTCATCAAAAGTGGTTTGTTCCTCATTTCTTTTCACTGAACAAAGAAATATTGCACTAAATAATTCATGTCTTTTATAAATATCTTATTTTAAAATAAAAACACCTATTATGTACCAGGTCCTGAGAAATGAGCTGGTAATATAATGGTGTTATGGACCGAATTATACCCCCCCCCCCAAAGAAGTCCTAAAGTCCAGGGCTGCAGAAAGTGACTGCATTTTGGAGATACGATCTTTAAAGAGGTAATTAAGTTAAAGTGAAAATTTTAGGATGGGTCCTAATCCAATATGACGGATGTCCTTATAGAAAGAGGAGATTAAGACACAAACACACAGAGAGAAGACCATGCACAGCTACAGGGAGAACACAGCTATCTACAAGCCAAGCGGAGAGCTCTTGGAAGAAACCAGTCCTGCGGGCACCTTGATCTCAATTCCCAGCCTCCGTAATTGTTGTTGCAGCCACTCAATCTCTGGTACTTTGTTATGGCTTCCCTAGGAAACTAATACAAAATGGCAAAGAAAATAGATACAATATGTGCCCTACAAATAAATCAAGTAAGGGGGCAGAAACAAAGACACTACATAGGCAAAAATTAATACAGATTCTATCTAAGAAAATTATGGATGCTACAAATGAGTAAAACAGGGATGATCTATTTTTCAGGAACATGGAGGTGATATTTAAAAGTGAGTCATTCAGCTAAATAAAAGGAAAATTATTTTAGCCAGTGAAAACTATATGAGCAATACCAGTGTAATGGAATTCTCTGAATGAGTGGGAGAGCAGTGGGTGTTTGATAGAGAGGCAGGCAGGGTGGAGCAAGCAGAACATCTTAAGATTCCCTTTAGAATCTTCAGCTTTTTTTTTTTTTTTTTAACATTTAATCTCACCCTTAGCCTTTGACAGCTTCTGGGACACAACCTCTGGTCTTTCTCCTCTGGATTTACTTTTTAGGACTGCTGCTTAGTGGTGCCTTGATTTTGTGTTCTAAATGTCTGGATCTACATTATATTAAGCTCTAGAAAAGAGTAAAATATTAAAGCGAGTATTTCAAATCCCTTTTGACCTTAATATTTTGTGGCTCTATGAATTTTGTCTGTTAATTATTATATATTGCTTTGAACTTTGGATACACACTCAGCAGCAAGGCAGGTTAAAAAATATATTTGCTATAAGACAAGCTATGGCTCTTTACAAAAGAGGCTTTGAAGTATACTTTTATTAGTATGGACTGTATGTATGTATGTATGTATGTATGTATGAATTTACTTATTTATTTATTTATATCTGATCATTCACTTACCAATTGTTTATTTTTTTTACTATTTTTAAAAACATCTTTATTAGAGTATAATTGCTTTACAATGGTGTGTCAGTTTCCACTTTATAACAAAGTGAATCAGTTATAAATACACATATGTCCCCATATCTCTTCCCTCTTGTGTCTCCCTCCCACCCTCCCAATCCCACCCCTCTAAGTGGTCAGAAAGCACCAAGCTGATCTCTCTGTGCTATGTGGCTGCTTCCCACTAGCTATCTATTTTACGTTTGGTAGTGTATATATATACATGCCACTCTCACTTTGTCCCAGCTTACCCTTCCCCCTCCCCATATCCTCAAGTCCATTCTCTAGTAGGTCTGCATCTTTATTCCCGTCTAGTGCCTAGGTTCTTCTGAACATTTTCTTTTTTTGTTGTTTTATGTTTGTTTGTTTCTTTTTAGATTCTATATATATATGCGTGTGTTAGCATACGGTATTTGTTTTTCTCTTTCTGACTTACTTCACTCTGTATGACAGTCTGTAGGTCTATCCACCTCACTACAAATAACTCAGTTCCATTCCTTTTTATGGCTGAGTAATATTCCATTGTATATATGTGCCACATCTTCTTTATCCATTCATCAGTTGATGGACAATTAGGTAACTTCCATGTCCTGGCTTATGTAAATAGAGCTGCAATTAACATTTTGGTACATGAGTCTTTTTGATTTTTCATCATTAGTGTATAGGAATGCCAGAGATTTCTGTGCATTAATTTTGTATCCTGCTACTTTACCAAATTCATTGATTAGCTCTAGTAGTTTTCTGGTAACATCTTTAGGACTCTCTATGTATGTTATCATGTCATGTTCAAACAGTGACAGCTTTACTTCTTCTTTTCCAATTTGGATTCTTTTATTTCTTTTTCTCTCTGATTGCTGTGGCTAAAAATTCCAAAATTATGTTGAATAATAGTGGTGAGAGTGGGCAACCTTGTCTTGTTTCTGATCTTAGTGGAAATGGTTTCAGTTTTTCACCATTAAGGACAATGTTGGTTGTGGGTCTGTCATATATGGCCTTTATTATGTTGATGTAACTTTCCTCTGTGCCTACTTTAGGGAGGCTTTTTATGATAAATGGGTGTTGAATTTTGTCGAAAGCTTTCTCTGCATCTATTGAGATGATCATATGGTTTTTCTCCTTCAATTTGTTAATATGGTGTATCATGATTGATTTGCATATACTGAAGAATGCTTGCATTCCTGAGATAAACCCCACTTGATCATAGTGTATGATCCTTTTAATGTGCTGTTGGATTCTGTTTGCTAGTATTTTGTTGAGGATTTTTACATTGATGTTCATCAGTGATATTGGTCTGTAGTTTTCTTTCTTTCGGACATCTTTGTCTGGTTTTGGTATCAGAGTGATGGTGGCCTCGTAGAATGAGTTTGTGAGTGTTCTCCTCTCTGCTATACTTTGGAAGATTTTGAGAAGGATAGGTGTTAGCTCTTCTCTAAATGTTTGATAGAATTTGCCTGTGAAGCCATCAGGTCCTGGGCTTTTGTTTGTTGGAACACTTTAAATCACAGTTTCAATTTCAGTGCTTGTGATTGGTCTGTTCATATTTTCTGTTTCTTCCTTGTTCAGTCTCGGAAGGTTGTGCATTTGTAAGAATTTGTTCATTTCATCCAGGTTGTCCATTTTATTGGTATATAGTTTCTTGTAGTAATCTCTCATGAGCCTTTGTATTTCTGCAGCATGAGTTGTTACTTCTCCTTTTTCATTTCTAATTCTATAGATTTGAGTCTTCTCCCTTTTTTTTCTGATAAGTCTGGCTAATGGTTTATCAATTTTGTTTATCTTCTCAAAGAAACAGCTTTTAGTTTTATTGATCTTTGCTATCATTTTCTTCATTTCTTTTTCATTTATTTCTGATCTGATCTTTATGATTTATTTCCTTCTGCTAACTGTGGGGTTTTTTGGTTCTTCTTTCTCTAATTGCTTTAGGTGTAAAGTTAGGTTGTTTATTTGAGATGTTTCTTGTTTCTTAAGGTAGGCTTGTATAGCTGTAAACTTCCCTCTTAAGACTGCTTTTGATGCATCCCATAAGTTTTGGGTTGTCATGCTTTCATTGTCATTTGTTTCTAGGTATTTTTTTTCCTCTTTGATTTCTTCGGTGATCTCTTGGTTATTAAGTAGTGTGTTGTTTAGCCTCCATGTGTTTGTATTTCTTACAGATTTTTTCCTGTAATTGATATCTAGTCTCATAGCATTGTGGTCGGAAAAGATACTTGATACAATTTCAATTTTCTTAAATTTACCAAGACATGATTTGTGACCCAAGATATGATCTATCCTGGAGAATGTTCCATGAGCACTTGAGAAAAGTGTGTATTCTATTGTTTTTGGATGGAATGTCCTATAAATATCAATTATGTCCATCTTGTTTAAAGTATCATTTAAAGCTTGGGTTTCCTTATTTATTTTCATTTTGGATGATCTGTCCATTGGTGAAAGTGGGGTGTTAAAGTCCCCTACTATGATTGTGTTACTGTTGATTTCCCCTTTTATGGCTGTTAGTATTTGCCTTATGTATTGAAGTGCTCCTATGTTGGGTGCATAAATATTAACAGTTGTTATATCTTCTTCTTGGATTTATCCCTCGATCATTATGTGTTGTCCTTCTCTGCCTCTGGTAATAGTCTTTGTTTTAAAGTCTATTTTGTCTGATATGAGAATTGCTACTCCAGCTTTCTTTTGATTTCCATTTGCATGGAATATCTTTTTCCATCACCTCACTTTCAGTCTGTATGTGTCCCTAGATCTGAAGTCAATCCCTTGTAGACAGCATATATATGGGTCTTGTTTTTGTATCCATTCAGCCAGTCTATGTCTTTTGGTTGGAGCATTTAATCCATTTACATTTAAGGTAATTATCAATATGTATGTTCCTAGTAACATTTTCTTAATTGTTTTGGGTTTGTTATTGTAGGTCTTTTCCTTCTCTTGTGTTTCCTGCCTAGAGAAGTTCCTTTAGCATTTATTGTAAAGCTGGTTTGTTGGTGCTGAATTCTCGTAGCTTTTGCTTGTCTGTAAAGCTTTTAATTTCTCTGTCAAATCTGAAAGAGATCCTTGTTGGTTAGAGTAATCTTGGTTGTAGGTTTTTCTCTTTCATCATTTTAAATATGTCCTGCCTCTCCCTTCTGGCTTGCAGAGTTTCTGCTGAAAGTTCAGCTGTTAACCTTATGGGGATTCCCTTATTCGTTATTTTTCCTTGCTGCTTTTAATACTTGATCTTTGTATTTAATTTTTGATAGTTTGATTAGTATGTGTCTTGGCGTGTTTCTCCTTACATTTGTCCTGTATGGGACCATCTGTGCTTCATGGACTTGATTAACTATTTCCTTTCCCATATTAGGGTAGTTTTCAACTATAATCTCTTCAAATATTTTCTTAGTCCCTTTCTTTTTCTCTTCTTCTTCTGGGACCCCTATAATTTGAATGTTGGTGCATTTAATGTTGTCCCAGAGGTCTCTGTGACTGTCTTCAATTCTTTTCATTCCTTTTTCTTTTTTCTGCTCTGCAGTAGTTAGTTGCACTATTTTATCTTTCTGGTCACTTATCTGTTCTTCTGCTTCAGTTATTTTGCTATTGATCCTTTCTAGAGAATTTTAAATTTCATTTATTGTTTTGTTCATCTCTGATGTTTGTTCTTTAGTTCTTCTAGGCCCTTTTAAACATTTCTTGTATTTTCTCCGTTGTATTTTCAAGATTTTGGATCATCTTTACTATCATTATTCTGAATTCTTTTTCAGGTAGACTGCTTATTTCCTCTTCATGTTTTAGGTCTGGTGGGTTTTTGTTTTGCTATTTCATCTGCTGTATTTTCCTCTATCTTCTCATTTTGCTTAACTTACTGTGTTTGGGGTCTCCTTTTTTCAGGCTGCATGTTTGTAGTTCCCATTTTTATTGGTGTCTATTCGCAGTGGCTAAGGTTGGTTCAGTGGGTTGTGTAAGCTTCCTGGTGGAGGGGACTAGTGCCTGTGTTCTCGTGGATGAGGCTGGATCTTGTCTCTCTTCTCTGCACGTCCATGTCTGGTGGTGTGTTTTGGGGTATCTGTGGCCTTATTATGATTTTAGGCAGCCTCTGTTCTAATGGATGGGGTTGTGTTCCTTTCTTGCTAGTTGTTTGGCATAGGGTGTCCTGCATTGTAGCTTGCTGGTAATTGAGTGGAGCTGGGTCTTGGTGTTGAGATGGAGATCTCTAGGAGATTTTCACCATTTGATATATACGTGGAGCTGGGAGGTCTCTTGTGGACCAGTGTCCTGCACTTGGCTCTCCCTCAGTGGCACAGCCCTGATGCCTGGCTGGAGAACCAAGAGCCTGTCCTCCACACAGCTCACATTCACTTCACTCAAAGGGCATCTTCTCAGTACTCAGGAATCACTCTGGAAGAAAAACTTTTAGAAGAGAGTTTTCCTTAACCTTCCTGGATTACTTTCCAAAGAATCCAGTTTTCCTCTTGGAGGGTTCCCAATTATTTATTGACCATGCACTATAGGCTAACTTTCTCCTAGACGCTAAGTGTTATATTTATACTATCCCTCTTTCTAGATTCTCAGCATCCATAGAGGGAGACAGACATTAAGAAGCCCAATAAATAAATACACAATTACAAATTGTGATGCATGCTTAGAAGGAAACAGTCTGGGTACAGAAATTAAAAAGTAATTAATGAGAGGAAAATCTATTAAGGTGGAACATTGTCATCCTTGAAAGATGGGAAGGAATCAGCTATAGGAAGTGGGTACAAAAACAACCTGGGTATAGGGAATTGCAAATTCAGAGATTTTGAAGTGGGAATGACGTGTATTGTAGGAACTAGAAAACAGCCAGAATGGGGGGAGTATATTTTGGCACCAGATGAAGTTACAAAGGTAAGTATGAAACAGATAATGTCTTTGTAGTATATGTCCAAGCATTTGGATTTTATTTAAACTTAAGTGGGAAGCCAGTGAATGCTAGCAGAGTGGTTAGTGAGTTAAATCAAAAGTTACAGCAGAAAAGGGATAAAAATTGTCAGTAGTCTAGATTTCAGATTTTTTTTTTGTCCTTAATAAGACTTTTAAGATTGTGCATTTCCCTTTTTTTTTCTGTATTTTAACTGTAAGTGCATGATTAATTTGATTCTCTGTCCAGGCTAAATTTTATTTAAGCTACTATGTTTGTTTCATTCAGTTTAATTTAAGGTATTTTAGAGCAATATTGTATATTACATGGGAAAAGAGAACATATTTTCTTTCATAGAAATACCTTTAATAAAAGAATAGAGTAAAAATTGGGAGATTGATTGTATGTGTGCATTATTATCTAAAAAAATAGAGTGACTGACCTTCATCATACCAAATCTGATTCAAAAAGCCTAAACTCAAACTTTGCTATAGGACAAGTTTCAATAAAACTAAACTCTATTTTGGTTTCTTTACCTATAAGTAAAGAAAAATTCCTTTAGCAAGTAGAATTAAACTGAAGAACAACAAATCCATTGTGCTGTGGATTTCTTTTGAAGTTTCAACAGTGGTATAATTAAAGTAGGATTTCTATAGGCAGCACACAGAAGAAAGAGGAACAAATCAGCTGATATGAAAGGGAGTACCTTAAAAAAACAGCAAAAAGTATTAAGCTTAAAATTATTTAAGAAAACAAACCAGTACTGCATATAGAGAATGTTGATTTCTTTGAGCTCTTGAAATTACCTTTCAAGGGCCAGGGGAAGATGTTAATAAAAGGAAAAATATAGGATGAAGAATAGGAATAGTTTTTTGATAGTACAAGGCAAACAAAATAAAACAAAACACTGGAAACACTTGCAGTTAAAAAAATGAAAGTTCTTATCATTTGAGATACTAAAAATAGATTGAAACAGAACCACACGACATAAGATGTTCTATAGTTTGAGAACCATTCTTTCCCCCAATGAAATAACAGTTATATAAACATTTTTCCATTATAAGTGGAGATATTAAAGAATATCCTGTGCCTACTACTTTTTTAGTACTTTTTAGTCTTTTTCTATTGTTTTGTAAGATCTGTGTATGTATGAAGGATTTTAACTCTATGTCTGTGGCAATGCTTTTTAAACATTTTTGTTGATTAATTTTTAATTTTCTTTCACTGTTTTATGACATGGAGAAGTGTTTAATGTTTACATATTAAGATTTATCATTATTTTTCTTTTATGACTTCTTTCCTTTTTTTACCCCCCTTTGTACAGCTTACTAGAGTCTAAAATATACTAAATATTCACAAATTTGTCTCCTAGATCTTCTTACAGTTTTGACTTTTTTAAACAGTTAATACTTCTTATTTATGAATGTATTCATTACACAATTATTAAGTATACTCATTGAAAACGGTTCAAGAAATATCTAAATCTTGATAAAATATGATAGTTTTGCCTTGCTTCCTCCCCATTTTCTTTCCTCTTCCAAAGTCATAAAGTTAACATGTGGTGTATATCATAAGTGTTTTTCTAAGTATCTGTAAATACACATGTTCACACATATATACACGAATACATATTTATGTAAATTATATTATATTAATGTTTTCTTTCTTGCTTTTTATTTAATAGCACTCTCAGATATATTTCTTTATCAAGAAATAATTTTCATTATTTTTAACAGCTGCATAGCATTCTATAATATGGAAGTAATATAAACTAACTCTTCCCACATTAAAGGATCTTTATATTGTTTGCATTTAGTTTTGTTAAAATTTTTTTTAATGAACATTGTTTTATAAACATCTTTGTAAATATATATAAAACTTCTGCAAGTCTTTAATTAAGGCTATTAGACAATTGGAATTGCTGTGTCAAATGGTCATGCTTTAAATTTTGATATATATTGTATGCCTTCCTCAGGAAGGATTTAACACATTTCAGTTCCACTGTTATGGTCACTACAGCTGGCTACTTTGTGCATTGTCAAACAAAATGATTTCCAACTTGATGAGTGAGAAATGATATCTCCTTGTTGAATGAATTTGAATTGTTCTGATTGCTAATGAATTTTAACACCTTTTGCATTATTTGTGTTAATTCCTTTTATGTAATTGCTTGCGCATGTGTATCAGTTATCTACTGTAAAAATTGTGCTTCATAGCAAGCAACCACAAACCCAGTGGCTTAAAAGAATAATCATTTATTTAGCTCATAGTTCTGGGCTGGCTGGTGATCTTTCTAGTCTAGGTTTACTCAGGCATCTGCATTTGTGAGGAAGCATTGCTTATCTTGCCTGGGCTGTCTCAAGTGTTGGAGGGTTGGTTGACTGTCACCTGCTCAGGGTTGCCATTGGCTGTGATAATGAGGTTAATTCAGTTCTGCTCCTTATGCCTCATCCTCCAGAAGGCTTCTCTGGGCATTTTTTTCATGGCGAAAGCAGAAAAAACAAGAGAGAGAATAGGAGCTTGTATGAACTTTTCAAGGCTCTAGTTATGTTATGTTTGACATCATACCACTGACCAAAGCAAGTTACATGGCTGGACCCAGAAACAAGAGCAGGAGGCCAGGATGGTGGAGACTCTGTCCAGAATGGGAGAACACTGCAAAATTATATAACAAAGGATGTGTATACCGTTCATTGGAGAAAAAGGAAAATCAGGGCCATTTTTGCAACCCATAAACAATACCATGTTTCTAATGGTATGTATGATGTTTCCTTGTTGGTTTCAAGGATTTCTCTGTTTTTGCATCCAGAATACAACAACATCTGCAAGTCAATAAGAAAAGGCAAGCTCCATAACTCTAACAAAATTTTAAAAAGATGGCAAACATCCTGAAGAGAGTTCACCAAAGAAGATATCCAAATAGTCAATAAGTATATAAAAAAGTGCTCAGTGTTATTATATATCTGGGACATGCAAATGAAAACCAAGTATAATATTATTATGAAACCACCAAAATGTTGCCCAGGATGTGAAGCAGAAGGATTTTCATGGACTGTTGCTATAAAATGGTAAACCACTTTAGAAAACTGTTTAGTAGTTTCTTATACAATTAAATAGACACCTCTCCTGTAACCCCAAAATTCCACCTCTAGGCATATATCCAAGATACAGTAGTGAGTTACAAGCATCAATATCTATCATAATAGTAATGAAAGCTGAGATCTTTAAAATATATATTATTTTAAAAATAATGATAAACCCATTGCATGTAAACACAAATATCACCATTTTTAATGAAAACTAACTATATTTTGAAAATGAAAATATAATTAACAAGAAAATTGAGTTTGTTTCCCTCTTTTCACATTTAAATATTGGCTATAGTCTTACGATATATATGTTTCCTTTGTTATGAAGATATCTTTGTTTTTCTCATTCTGAGAGTTATTATCAGAAGCAGTTTACATTAGTTTTACATAATACTACTACAGCCTTTGCAAGATAACATTTACCATCCATATATTGATATAATGTACTATTTTCAAATTTTAAACTACACCTACATTCTTGGAATTAACCTCACTTGGTCATACTGTTTTATTTTATTTCTGGGTCTATTTTGTTTGGTTTTGGTTTTTTGAATTTTGGATGCTAACATTTTTGCATCTGTATTTGTAAATTATATTGTTTTATAATTTTCTTTATTTTGTACTGCCTTTGTAATTTTCTTGTTAATGTTGAGGTTATATGCTCTCAGTAAGATGAATTAGAAAGATTTTCATATTTAAATATTCTGGAACAGTTTAAGTAGCATGGAAATTTTCTGTCCCTTAAAAATTTGAAAGAAAGTATGCGTACAATAGTTTCTGCCTGGTGCCTTTATTAATGGTATTATTCTTTTCTAATTTGATTTAATGACAATTGGTTATTTTTCATTTCCTAGATTTTTGGATTTTTTATATTCAGAAAATGTAGTCAATGTTATAGCTCTTCTTCTATGTAGTGTTTATTTTAAATGTGTTTTATATTTAGCTATGACATATACAAATTTATTTTTGTCTTTTGAAAGCAAATGTGGATTAAGTGTTAACTTGTTACTTATACCACATTCCAACAGGATTATCCAACAGCTCTATCTGTGTTCCAACAGCTCTATCTGTGTTCCAACAGCTCTATCTGTGTTCCAACAGCTCTATCAGTATTCCAACAGCTCTATCTGTGTTCTCAAGATAGAGCTGAATCTCATCTAATTTATGATAATTTTTTTTTCTGAAAATGTCAACAGGTTTATATTTAATAGATTTTTACTGTACACATTTTTACTTTTCTTTTTATTTGAAAGCGTATATATTTGTTTTAGTTACCAAGTTAGGTCTTCCATTCCATTTTTTGTTTTCCTTATTAAAAATAGTTTATAGGGCTTCCCTGGTGGCGCAGTGGTTGAGAGTCCGCCTGCCGATGCAGGGGACACGGGTTCGTGCTCCGGTCCGGGAAGATCCCACATGCCGCGGAGCGGCTGCGCCTGTGAGCCATGGCCGCTGAGCCTGTGCTTCCAGAACCTGTTCTCTGCAACGGGAGAGGCCACAACAGTGAGAGGCCCGTGTACCGCAAAAAAAAAAAAAAAAAAAAAAAAAAAAAAAAAAAAAAAATTATAAAACTCAAACAACAGTATTGCAGTATAATATTTGGAGTATTTTACATATTAAAATTGCTTTGAAGCTTGTGTGCTTTATATAGTCTTAATATTAGGAATCTTATTGTTTTTAGTTACTGCTGAAGTAAACACACAATGTATGAGATATTGAATGGGGCAGGTTTCTAACTAAATTACCCTTCAGGGTGTAGCTGGAGACTCTGTCTTCAATGACTCAGTCTGATCTCAGGTGGCCTCGGCCTGCAGTGGCTTGAAGCAGGGTTTCAGTTCCTGGCCAGTGACTGAGGTCTGGTTGTGGCCGTGAGAGCACCGAATCCTAGCCACTAGACCAGTGGTCAGTGACAAGGCCCTGACCCTATGGCTTTGCAGAAAAGAATTCCAACAAAGACAGAAAGTAGTGAAACAAGTAAAGTATTAGGAAAAACAAAAAGAAGTATAATATGTGTGGATAGACAATGGGCGGGCTCAGAGTGAGAGTTGTGCCCTTGTGGCAGTTTGAGTCACTTTTATGGGCCATTTCTTCCGTGCTCCCTTTGACCAATCATTTTAATTTGCCTGGTTTGGAGTCCACATTTGGTGTATCTCAGGATTTTTCCATGTGTGCGTGCACATCTCTTAGCCAAGATGGATTCCACCAAAGAGGCCTATGGGTAGGTTTGGCCACTAGCATCACTCCCCTTTTGACCTCCAAGGAGCCTTTCTGTGCATGTGTAGTCAGGGAGGTCTCCTGACTTCAAGACTGAGGAATATGTGGTCTCATCTTCTATCTGGTCAGGGCCCAGACTCCTCTCTCAATTGTCCTGTTATTCCAGTCTCGCAATATTGGTCCATAAGGAACAAACTCAAACCGTTTGCCCTGGGGTCCCATCCGTCTCCTGCCTCAAGTCCACTACCACATAAAGTAATATAATTATACACCAATAAGATGACAGAATAACAGATGGAAAATCTATTAGATTTGCTGTCACATATAAGAGCATCAGAGACTAAAATACTAGTGCCAGTGGTGTGGTGTTGCCAATCCTGCAGTCTGATCAATGCTAAGGAAAATAGAATTTCAAAGTTTTGTCTCAGCCAGAGCGCTGAGGTTAAGATAAGTAGGATATTAATATTTAAAAATGGAATAAAATTAAAACATATTCCAGAAACTTAACAGCAGCTGAACCTTTGTTGGTGCCATTACTGAAATGAAATAACTCTGTATGAGGTGCTGCCCACCCATAAGAAAGCGAGGAGAGGCAGTATTTTTAGCAAAGTATAGCAGAGATGCTTAGAGAGAAACTTAAAGAGAAACAGCTCAGACAGAGCTGGAGAGCCATCTAATTCCCATCCTTTGCTAGCTGGGTGGTTCTCGGCATTATCAAGCCATTTAAATTAGGAAGCTAGGAGGTTAGAATTTTGACCCACACAATTCACTTAAAAAGGCATCATGTAGTCCTGGTTTGATGTATAGTTTTATGAAATGGTTCTTACAGAAATTTTAGGATTTGTTGTACAGCATTAAAACTACTCTTACAAGCAAGATTAACTTAACATTTTTCTTTAAAACTGTAATGTTTTTATTTGTTTGCTTTAATGAAATTTTACTGACTGTTTAAAATATATTTTAGTAATCTGATTACTGTGCTTTTCACTGCAAATAAGAAAATTCAGTCATAGGTAAATCAAGAGATAATTTTACTGGTGAAGCTAAATCCATTCTAAAGAGGATTCTGGATTCTTACTGTGTTAATAAAATGTTTAGGGAACAAACGTTTTTTCCCCAATATAAAAAATATGAAATTTACTATTATGCTATTGGAATAAGAAATGTTGAATAAATTTGTGTTTGTTTGTTTGAATGAATGAATAAACAAGTGACTTGCTAAGTGAAGTGTATGGTTTGTGTGGCCTGAAAAAGCCATGAGAGCTGAGATTGGGGCTGATTCTGATTTGAAAAACTTTTCATTCCTTATATTTCAAAGAGAAGCCAAACCTCAGATAACCTGATGCTACTGAGTTTAGGGAATGTTCAAAGACAGAAGTTTTGCAGTTTTGTCCATAGACATCTTTTCTGGAAGGTCTACTCTTGGCTTAATATGTGGGCTTCAGTGAAACAAATTTGGAAACTATCTAGAGTGCTCACAACAATAAAAACCTTTGCAAAAAAATCTTTGGCATTCAGGATTTGATAACGGAAATGTGAAAAATCTCCTTCTCTGGGTCTGTGCCTTCTTATAAACCTAACTACCATCTTATTTGGCATGTAAATATTTTCCCATAGCCCCAGAGACTCCCATCAATGAATTTATTAAACTTGTCTTATCCAGAATGTAAATGTTTCTGTAAATCTTCACCATCTGTTGTACCATATAATTGCAAATGTGGAGCAAACATAATTCATGGTTTTATCATAATAAATTTAGATATGTTACTTAAATGCACTTGACTATTGTATATTCAAAGCAATATGGAATTTTCAGCCTTTCCTTCCCTCCTAGGAACTGTTGTGAAGCTGTCCTTTCCTGTATTCTGTATGGCAAAGGGGTTTTCTTGAAAAAGACACTCTCTTCTCTAGACCTGCTAGACTACCTGGTCCAAGTGTAACAGACAGTAAATGAGATGCCATTAGGTTAAACTGAGCTTCCTCCTAAGAAACATGAATAATTGAAATCCTTCACATACATATTTATTTCTTCCTCTCTGCTTGTCAGTCACTCATCAGGGGCCACTACTGGAAATATACCTGTCTCAGACTCAAGTGTGTTATTTGACTTTCACCTTGTCACCTTTATTTCAAACGTAAGAGGATTTTACACTGCCTATTTTTTAAAATTATACACAATTTCATATTATCATTATAAGAAAATCACCTTTGAGTTAGTTGTCAAAATATTTCCACAATGCTATTATTAAATCACAAGCTTATATTTTCTACATTTCTGAAGTTGACTCTGTATTTGATTTGATATGGGTGTCATTTTATAGGTAGAATATAATTTAAAAAATAAAGAGTTGTTTCCATGAAGTGAAATGTTCATTGAGAAATAAGTGGACAGATGGTCTAAACCTTGAAATGAAAATCTATCCGTAACAATGTTGAGCTGCTAAGCCCTTTTGGAATTCAACATCAAATTCTTGAGCCAGATTCTGCCATTCTCTTAGGCTTTAAGCAGTCTGCCTGAGTGGACTGCAAATTAGGTCATCCGATGTAATGGGCTGTTTCATCAGGGGATTACAATCATCAGGCTTCTAGCTCCCTGGGTTCTACTCAAACCTTTTATGCCAACACTGCAGAAGTAATGGCACTCTATCAGATTACTATTCTCTTTATTCCCTAGAATAGGGACTACCAGAGGTGAGATTGTGCCTTTTCTTTCTGAATTCTCAGGGGCTAACATAGGAAAGACATGCAGGTGGATGAACAGCAAAAGCTTATTAAATTACTGAATTAGATTAGTAAACCACAATGAATGTATGTTGAATGAATGAATAAATAGAAAATGTCTCTCATGAGGAAAGAAAGGATAACTTTTCCAAGTGACTTTTTTTTTTAATTGATAAAATCTAAGGCAGTATCAGCTCATCTAGTCAGAGTGTATAAAAATGTACATGTAAAAAAACACTGATGAAGAAATTGTAGAAAGAGAACACCTTAAAGGGCTGGTAGGTTTCTTGTGAATATCTTCACATGGGAGGATGTTCCAAAGGTGTCCTGTGGGTCTTAAATCCTAATCCGAACAGTAAAGGCTGTTTGGAGGTGTTTGTGATTCTGTGGCATGTTGCTTAGACACTTGGCTCCCCAATGAATGAAGCAACCAGATTTAACTGGATTTTTCTTCAACTTTGAAAACATTCCATTTGAAAACACTCCAGGTCAGTTGATTCACCTAGATATTTTCAGGTAAGTGTATATGTGGAACATGCAGTATCTTTCAATGTATCAGATTTTTTAAAGATATTTTAGTACCGAGAGAAGATGAATATAAAACCGTCAAACAAATAGCTCAGCATTCAAATGTTTGTGTACCTTATTACAGTTTTGATGTATGAGTACAGAATCCAGTTATAAATAGAAAATTATTTTTCTAATTCTTCTACTAAGTTATTTTGTTTAATTGTGTATGCTAATAATACTTGATATTCATACATTCAGGGAGAATTATTAGAAAAAGCAGAATAAGGTGAAGCAGCTTGCTCACTCTCCTGAGTGACTCTCCAAAGAATAAGCACCCACACGTTATCTAACCTGGAGGCTTTGCCTCCAGATGCCTCAGCCATGCACCAAATGATCAGTTCTCAATAAAACTGAGTGCTCCTTGACCATCTCTGTTCACAGATGAACACTTGGTCCTTCTTTATATGTCCCTACATTGTTCTGTATTGCATCTGATTATCCTACATTTCCTCTGCTTTAGAAGCTATTAACAAGGAGATAAAAAGGGATTGAGGTTGTTTCTCTTCTTGTTTTTGACCTTGGATATTATGACTGCAATCAGAGTGATCTTTCTGAAATACAGTTCTGCTAATGTCATTCAAGTCCTTCTCCAATTGCCCATAAAGAGTTCTGTTAAAAAACCTGAGTGTCCTCTCAGAACTCCTATAGGCTGCTAGGGAACTAGGTTCTGGTTTTAGGATTTGACTTATTCCCTTATCTTCAAACTATGTGAGTTTAATTTTCTTCTTTGTGAATGTGTCATAAACAAAAATAATAATTTAAACACTAAGTTATAGAACAAGGCATTTTAAATATTACATTTAAGTTAAAAGTTATTTATTGCAAGAATATGATATGATGCATAGATTCAGTCACAGCTAGGTAGATTTTCTAACATTCCTCTTCCCAGACAGGAAGACCCTTTCAATTCTTGCTACATGTTTGTCATTGATAATATCCACCATTTTCTGATAATAGGTAAAACCGTAGCCAAAAACAATACTTTTCTGCTTGACCTGCAAGCACAGTAAGGGTAAAGAAATGTGAAAAAGGAGGAGTAAGGCAATTGTCTGTAGTTTATTGTCTGAATTTATCACAAAAACCACTAAAAACTCAAGATAACTTAAAATTTTAGCAAAAAGTTTCCACTATTATTTAGGCACAACCAGAGTAATCACATGAAAAAAAAAATCTCAGTGCCTCATCTCAGCTGATGTCATCTTCAGGTACCCATAAAGGTGGGCTTAAAATAACCAACACAGAATGAAGAGTAGATAGCATCTAGCATTTATTGAGAATCTTCTTTGTGGAAAGACAATTTTTTTAATTATAACAGACTAAGGGTTTTTTTTGTTCTGTTTTGTTTTTTTTAACAGGTTATCACTGAGGAAGAATTGAAAAGATATCTTACATATAGGTAGCTCCATACGTTTATATGAATATCAATTTTGGAGTAAGCTGTACTTTATTTTCATCTCAACTCTGAGCTCAACCATTCTTATCTAATTTTTTCATTGTTTGCATAAAGTTTTGAATTAAAGCAAAGAAAAATATCATTTTGAATCTAAATTGGATGTACTTATTTCACTAGTATAGTTAAAATTTTAGAAACAAGAGTAGGGCAATCCAATAAAAAAAATAGTATATAGTAAACATGTGTGTATATATATATATATATATATATATATAATATTTGTTTATTTATGCACATACATACACATACACAGTAAAGTTATATGCAGATTTTGACCGCAAAGAGGGTTGGTGCCTCTAACCCCCTGCATTGTTCAAAGGTCAATCATATATATAGATATATAATTTGCTTTAATAAGATAGATTTATATTTATGTCAACTAACAAGTGTTTTGCAAACTATAGTCTGTAATCTGGTAGTAGGTCATGAAATTAATGAGATAACACCAACGCTTTTTTAATTGAAAAATAATAGAGTAGAAATATAAGAGTGCAGCACACATAGAAATGTAAGTATTGCTTCTTGAAGCTTTTGTTTCACATAGAAATATGTTTCATACAGTAAAGTACATACATATATGCATAAACACACATAGATGTGTTTATGAATATAGATAAAATGTGTTTCTTATTGTGAGTGGCAGTTAAACATTTTGGAAAAACTGGACTATATAATACAAGGATGCATAAACTGGTTAAAGACCCAAAATATCTCTTCTACTAAAATAACAGGAAGAAAAAGGAAGAGATTATAAGTGACACAATCTTTCTCTGAGATAAAGATTTAAAGCTCTTTTGGTGTGGATTCTTTCCCTCAGTTATTATTATTTTTTTTTGATCATCTAACATTGTTTTATTTAATACAGTCCCCCTTGGCTTAATGACATCCCTAGACACCTCCTTCCACCTTAAAGCCATTCCTAAAACTTGCAGAAGAGCTACTACATCGTTCAACACCTGGTCTACAAATAGTCATATTCTCCATTCCTTCCTTATTTCTTGTTGGCAGTTTGACAAAATTTTTAGGGGCAGTTGGAGGAACAACTAGTGTTTAAGCCCCTACTTCACTCAAAGCCTCGACTCTTGAGTTCTATTCCTTTCAGGACCTTAGGAAGTTCACAGTCAATACTCCACCTTGAAACTCAGTCACTAAAATGATCTCAAGGCTAAGGGTTAGACACTAGATTCACTTCATAGGTCAGCTTGCCACACCTGATTTAGGAAAGTTTTCTCTGCAAACAGTTGTAGCTCATTCTTTTCAGAGACAATTCCTGCTTGTTCCCAGTACCTAAACTTATTGAAATCAAAATATCTCAGAACCTTCCCAGCAATTGGTAAATCCACACTAGAGGAGAATTGGTAGACACATGTTAAATGCACTTGACAGCAATGCCCATTTATTTCATTCAGTATTTAATGGGCATTTACTGTGCACCTAGTATAAGTCTAGAACTGTCTCAGCACTGGAGATACAGCAAGAAAACTATCACTGCTTCCTGGAACGTGTTGAGAAAAATAGGAAACAAGGCTCAAAGGCTTTCAAATGGAGCCTCAGTTGGGTCAAATCAAAAGAAGTTAAGTCTAAGTGAAAGTCTTCAATTACATTTAGAATAATTTGCTGAACCCCAGGTGTAGAAATTTCACAGATTGTAAGAAAGTTTTAGTAAAATCCAACCTTTTATTTATTTATTTTCACAAGGAAAAAAATTTTGTATTTTATTTTACTATTTTTTAACATCTTTATTGGAGTATAATTGCTTTACAGTGTTGTGTTAGTTTCTGCTGTATAACAAAGTGAATCAGCTATATGTATACATATATCACCATATCTCCTCCCTCTTGAGCCTCCCTCCCACATTCCATATCCCATCCCTGTAGGTGGTCACAAAGCACTGAGCAGATCTCCCTGTGCTATGCAGCTTCTTCCCACTAGATATCTATTTTACATTTGGTAGTGTATATATGTCAATGCTACTCTCTCACTTCATCTCAGCTAACCCTTCCCCATCTCCATGTCCTCAAGTCCATTCTCTACATCTGCATCTTTATTCCTGTCATGCTCCTATGTTCAACAGAACCTTTTTTTTTTTCCAGATTCCATATATATGTGCTAACATATGGTATTTGTTTTTCTCTTTCTGATTTACTTCACTCTGTATGACACACTCTAGGTCCATCCACCTCACTACAAATAACTCAATTTCATCTCTTTTTACAGTGAGTAATATTCCACTGTATATATGTGCCACATCTTCTTTATCCATTCATCTGTCAATAGACACTTAGGTTGCTTCCATGCCCTGGCTATTGTAAATGGTGCTGCAATGAACATTGGGGTACATGAAACTTTTTGAATTATAGTTTTCTCAGGGTATATGACCAGTAGTGGGATTGCTGAGACATAAGGTAGCTCTATTTTCAGTTTTTTAAGGAACCTCAATAGTGTTCTCCACAGTGGCTGTATCAAATTACATTCCCACCAACAGTGCAAGAGGGTTCCCTTTTCACCAGGATTTATTGTTTGTAGATTTTCTGATGATGGCCATTCTGAACAGTCTGAGGTGATACTTCATTGTAGTTTTGATTTGAATTTCTCTAATGATTAGTGACATTGAGCATCATTTCATGTGTTTGTTGGCAATCTGTATATCTTCTTTGGAGAAATGTCTATTTAGGTTTTCTGCACATTTTTGGATTAGGTTGTTTTTTTGATATTGAGCTGCATGAGCTGCTTGTATATTTTGGAGATTAATCCTTTGTCAGTTGCTTTGTTTGCAAATACTTTCTCCCATTCTGAGAGTTGTCTTTTCGTCCTGTTTATGGTTTCCTTTGCTGTGCAAAAGCTTTTAAGATTCATTAGGTCCCATCTGTTTATTTTTGTTTTTATTTCCATTTCTCTAAGAGGTGGGTCAAAAAGGATCTTGCTGTAATTTATGTCAAAGAGTGTTCTTCCTATGTTTTCCTCTAAGAGTTTTATAGTGTCTGGCCTTACATTTAGGTCTTTAACCCATTTTGAGTTTATTTTTGTGTATGGTGTTAAGAAGTGTTCTAATTTCATACTTTTACATGTACCTGTCCAGTGTTCCCAGCACCACTTATTGAAGAGACTGTCTTTTCTCCACTGTATATTCTTGCCTCCTTTATCAAAGATAAGGTGACCATATGTGCATGGGTTTTTCTCTGGGCTTTCTATCCTGTTCCATTGATCTATATTTTTGTTTATATATCAGTACCATAGTATCCTGATTACTATAGCTTTGTAGTATAGTCTGCAGTCAGGGAGCCTGATTCCTCCAGCTCCATTTTCCTTTCTCAAGGTTGCTTTGGCTATTTGGGGTCTTTGGTGTTTCCATACAAATTGTGAAATTTTTTGTTCTAGTTCTGTGAAAAATGCCATTGGTAGTTTGATAGGGATTTCATTGAATCTGTAAATTGCTTCAGGTAGTATAGTCATTTTCACAATGTTGATTCTTCCAATCCAAGAACATGGTATATCTCTCCATCTGTTGGTCTCATCTTTAATTTCTTTCATTGGTGTCTTATAGTTTTCTGCATACAGGGCTTTTGTCTCCCTAGGTAGGTTTATTCCTAAGTATTTTATTATTTTTGTTGCAATGGTAAATGAGAGTGTTTCCTTAATTTCTCTTTCATATTTTCATCATTTGTGTATAGTAATGCAAGAGATTTTTCTGTTTCTGTGCATTCATTTTGTATCCTGCTACTTTACCAAATTCATTGATTAGCTCTAGTAGTTTTCTGGAGGCATCTTTAGGATTCTCTATGTATAGTATCATGTCATCTGCAAAGAGTGACAGTTTTACTTCTTCTTTTACAATTTAGATTTCTTTTATTTCTTTTTCTTCTCTGATTGTTGTGGCTAAAACTTCCAAAACTATGTTGAATAATAGCAGTGAGAGTGGACAACTCTGTCTTGTTCCTGATCTAAGAGGAAATGGTTTCAGTTTTTCACCGCTGAGAATGATGTTGGCTGTAGGTTTGTCATATATGGCCTTTATTATGTTGAGGTAGGTTCCCTCTATGCCTACTTTCTGGAGAGTTTTTATCATAAATCGGTGTTGAATTTTGTCAAAAGATTTTTCTAAGTATATTGGGACTATCATATGATATTTATCCTTCAATTTGTTAATATGGTGTATCACATTGTTCTGTGTATATTGAAGAATCCTTTCATTCCTGAGATAAACCCCACTTGATCTATATATGATCCTTTTAATGTGCTGTTGGATTCTGCTTGCTAGTATTTTGTTGAGGATTTTTGCATCTATGTTCATCAGTGATGTTGGCCTGTAGTTTTCATTTTGGGGACATCTTTGTCTGGTTTTTGTATCAGTCTGATGGTGGTCTTATAGAATGAGTTTGGGAGTGTTCCTCACTCTGCTAGATTTTGGAAGAGTTTGAGAAGGATAGGTGTTAGTTCTTCTCAAAATATTTGATAGAGTTTGCCTGTGAAAACATCTGGTCCTGGGCTTTTGTTTGTTGGAAGATTTTTAATAAACTTCAGTGCTTGTGATTCATCTGTTTATATTTTCTATTTCTTCCTAGTTCAGTCTCGGATGGTTGTGCTTTTCTAAGAATTTGTCATTTCTTCCAAGTTGTCCATTTTATTGGCATAAAGTTGCTTGTAGTAATGTCTCATGATTCTTTGTATTTGTGCAGTGTCAGTTGTTACTTCTTTTTCATTTCTAATTCTGTTGATTTGTGTGTTCTCCCTTTTCTTCTTGATGAGCCTGTCTAATGGTTTATCAATTTTGTTTATCTTCTCAAAGAACAAGCTTTTAGTTTTATTGACCTTTGCTATTGTTTCCTTCATTTCTTTTTCATTTATTTCTGATCTTACCTTTATGATTTCTTTCCTTCTGCTAATTTTGGGGTTTTCTGTTCTTCTTTCTCTAATTGCTTTAGGTATAAGGTTAGGTTGTTTATTTGAGATTTTTCTTGTTTCTTGAGGTACAATTGTATTGCTGTAAACTTCCCTCTTAGAACTGCTTTTTCTCCATCCCATAGGTTTTGGGTCATCATGTTTTCATTTTCATTTATTTTTAGGCATTTTTTGATCTCCTCTTTGATTTCTTCAGTGTCTCTTTGTTATTTAGTAAATGTATTGCTTACCCTCCTTGTGTTTGTATTTTTTACAGTTTTTTTTTTCCTGTAATTGGTATCTAGTCTCATAGCACTGTGGTTGGAAAAGATAGTTGATACAATTTCAATTTTCTTAAATTTATTGAGGCTTGATTTGTGACCCAAGATATGATCTATTCTGGAGAATGCTCCATGAGCACTTGAGAAGAAAATGTATTCTGTTATTTTTGGATGGATTGTCCAATAAATATCAATTAAGTCAGATAAATAAAGTAAAATTTTAAAAATTGTTAAAATATAAAATATTTTAAAAATAAAAATATTAAAAGTAATAATAAAAACAAAAAAAGACAGCAACCAAACCAGTAAACAAACCCACCAATGATAACAAGTGCTAAAAACTATACTAAGATAAACATAAAAATTCAGAAAAAAATCAGTCACAGACAGCAAACCCCAAGTCTACAGGTGCTCCCAAAATCCACTGCCTCAATTTTGGGATGTTTCATTGTCTCTTCAGGTATTCCACAGATGCAGGGTACATCAAGTTGATTGTGGGGATTTAATTCACTGCTCCTGTGGCTGCACAGAGAAATTTCTTTTTCTCTTCTTTGTTCACACAGCTCCTGGGCTTCAGCTTTGGTTTTGGCCCCACTTCTGCATGTAGGTCACCCTCAGGCATCTGTTCCCCACCCAAACACGAGGGGGTTAAAGTAGTAGTTGATTAAGGGGTTCTGACTCACTCTGGCTGGGGGTAGGGAGGGGTACAGTAGTTATAATTGGAATGTGGGGTGAGCCTGTGGCAGCAGAGGCCAGCATGATGTTGTAACAGCCTGAGGCATGCCGTGTATTCTCCCGGGGAAGTTGTCCCTGGATCACAGGACCCTGGCAGTGGTGGGCTGCACAGGCTCCCTGGAGGGCAGGTGTGGACAGTGACCTGTGCTTGCACACAGGCTTCTTGGTGGCTTCAGCAGCAGCATTAGCATTTCATGCCTGTCTCTGGTATCCAAGCTGATAGCCATGGCTCACCCCCATCTCTGGAGCTCAGTTAAGTGGTGCTCTGCCTTCTATGGGCAGACCAGGAAGGAATCCTCTCTCCTCACACACCCCAAAACAATGGTCTCTTTCCTGTTAGACAGTTCGAGACATTTTCCCAGAATCCCTCCCAGGTCGCTGTGGTGCACTAACTCCCTTCGAGCTGTGTTCACATAGCCACCCCCAATCCTCTCCCTGGGGTCTGACCTCTAAAGAACAAGCCTCAGCTACCAGCCCCCACCTGCCCAGGTGGGTGAGCAGACAAGCCTGTCAGACTGGTGAGTGCTCGTCAGCACCACTCCTCTGTGTGGGAATCTGTCCACTTTGACCTCTGCACCCCTCTTGCTGCACTCTCCTCCATGACTCTGAAGCTTCCCCACCCCCTCCACACCCCATCTCCTCCAGTGAAGGGGCTTCTTAGTGTGTGGAAAGTTTTCCTCCTTCACAGCTCCCTCCCAGAGATGCAGGTTTCATCCCTATTCTTTTGCCTCTGTTTTTTCTTTTGCCCTACCCAGTATGTGGGGAGTTTCTTGCCTTTTGGGAAGTCTGAGGTCTTCTGCCAGCATTCTGTAGGTGTTCTGTAGGAGTTGTTCCACATGTAGATGTATTTTTGATGTATTTATTGGGAGGAAGGTAATCTCCACGTCTTATTCCTCTGTCATCTTGAAGGTCCCCCAGCCCAGTTGTTAATCTTTAGGAAATATATCTATAATCATAATGGGTATTAATTAAAAACCAAATTCAGAGTTTGTAATAAAGGTTTGCTTCTCTAGTGAAAGTGCAGTGCTGATTACACCAAATTCACATCCTGACCCAACATGGATGATTTTGTTTGGTTTTACCTATCAACACAGATCAGTTTTAGTCCCACACAAGCATCTCTTAAACCATATCCACCAAGAAGAGTCAGGTGATAGTCTTAAAGCAATCAGAATATTTCTATGTAGAGATATTTCCATTTCTATCTAAAGATAGAGATAGATTCTAAGGAAAATGAAACCAGTGACAAAAGCAGAGGGATATATAAAAGCAAGAAGGTTACATGAAGATAAAAATGAAGAGCAAGAGCAAAACCATTTTCCAGTGGTTGAAATCATCCTCCCCACACCTTTCCAAGTCACAGAAGCAGCTTTAGACCCTAATTCACCTTATCAGGGGAAAGTTGAATAAGGGAAAACGTGAAGCGTTAGGATTAAACATAAAACCCATCAACACTGCACTTTCAATTTCAGAGTCAGGTTTGCTCCCAGGTAGGAACCTCTCCCCAGACTCCTCCTAATTCCAGTCTCATTGAAGAAAAACCTTCCTGAGTACAGTGTACCTCCAGAGGAACTTAAGCATTTCACTCCTGTCCTCAACACAGTTAAAATTCCAAACACAGTCACAATGGCTAAAAAAATCTTTGTCTTATGATCCTTGTGCTCTTTTACACTTAAAAAAAAAATGAACTAGAAGGAGAATCAACCTTATCTTCCTTTTTTTTTTTTTTTTGACCCTTAAGCACATTCACAGTTAAAAATTTAATTAGGAGAAGCATCGCCTATGATCTTACCCTAATTTAGAAGTGTTCCTTTACCATAATATTTTCATTGCTAGAGTTTTATGAATTGATTACTTCTCTGTGGTTAGTTTACTTTCTCTGGGCTTTCTATTGGCTTTTACTGATTTTCAGCTGAATAATTTCAAAGAGCAATTATCTTTCAAGTGCAGGAAGCTAAATACTTGTATGATTTTTGAACTCTAAAATATTTACTGAGCAACTTTGAAGTACATGTACAGATGAAATACATATGTATATGTATTGGGGAGAAAAGTTCTTTTATCTTTTTTTAAGCCTTTTTTCTTTTTTACTTCTTACAGAAACTTTTCTGGCACATAAGTGTCAGTTGTTATTATCAAGGACTGTTCTGAAGGACCTTGAAGATCACTTAGAGACCAATAACTGCTAGCAAATTAAGGGGGAGCGATTCACAAAGAGTTTGGGTTGTCTTTATTTTGAAATAAAAAAAGAATTCAAACATTAAGAAAAGTATAAAAAGTAAAATAATAGACAACTATGAACTGCCAAGAAATAAAACAGGTTATAATCATATTAACTTCAGATCTCTCATCCTCTTTGTTTTTTTCTTTTTTAATAATAAAATGAGCCCCTCTCCAGACTCCCCATAATATTCATTCTCACCTCCCTTCCTTCTCACAAGTAAACTCACCATAAGGTTGATGTGCTTCCTTCCAGGGTTTTTTTCTTTCTCTTTTATTAAATAGTTACACAATTTCCCTGACCTCAGTGTCCTCTATAAAAATGAGTATAATAATATATCTACCTCATTGGACTATTTTGAGGATTAAATTAGTTAGTACATGTAAAATGCTTGTAACAATGCTTGACACATTATATGGTCAAGAAATTTATTTAGTTAATAGGTTGTTAGCTAGCTACCAAAACAATATCCACAAACAATATATACTATTCTTTAAATCATTTTAAATTAGATTAGGCTGAACCCTATGAAACTGATGATAGTTGACCTTATGTGATCTATAGAAAACCAATTTTAGCTAATTCAACCTGCTATATAATGGTTTCATTTGTATGTACATATAACTTTTCAAATCCAAAATTATTTTTAAGATTATTATTAGATCTGCATTATTAATATTTACTGCTTTTCAGAATTCTATTTTGCAATCATACAGCAATTTATTTAGGCTTTTTCTACTGAGGTTCATTATGTTACTTCCACATTTTCACCATTAAAAACAGAGTAGCAAATGAACATAAATGCATATGCTTCCTTGCGCATGAATTAGCTCATATAAAGTAAAATCTAAAAGTAAAATTCTTAAGTTGAATGATATGCAGGTCTTTGACTTCACTAGGAATGGCCAAATTATCTACTAAAGTGGTTGAACCAATATATATTCTTTTTTTTTTTTTTTTACTATTTTTTAACATCTTTATTGGAGTATAATTGCTTTACAATTGTGTGCTAGTTTCTGCTTTATAACAAAGTGAATCAGCTGTACATACACATATATCCCTATATCTCCTCCCTCTTGCATCTCCCTCCCACCCTCCCTACCCAATATATATTCTTACTAGTAATTTATTCATAGCTTCATATCCTCAAATACAAGGAAGCTTATTTTTTTTGCAAACAAAATAGCCCTGAATTAGAACTCACTTTTGTATTAATTTACATTTTCCCAATTCCTAATGAAGTATAATATATTTTTATAAATTTATTTTCCATTTGGGTTTTCTCCTCTGTGAATATGTTATTGTACTACAACCCATTTATTTTATCAGTTTACTTACTTGTTACCACTAATCTGTGGAAGAATTTTTATATATTCTGTATATTAATTCATTTTTAGTCATATGCATTGCAACTAACTTTACTAGACTAAGACTTGTCTTTACACTATGTTTATGATGTCTTTTTATTGATACAGAAAGCTTCTTTTTTTACATATACATATACCTATTCTTTTTCAGATTCTTTTCCCATATAGGTTATTTCAGATTATTGAGTAGAGTTTCCTGTGCTATACAATAGGTCCTTGTTGATTATTTATTTTATATATAGTAGTGTATATATGTTCATCCCAACCTCCTAATTTAATCCTCCCCCTGACCTTTGCCCTTTGGTAACCATTAGTTTGTTTTTTAAGTCCGTGAGTCTGTTTCTGTTTTGAAAGTAAGTTCATTTGTATCATTTTTTTAGATTCCATATATAAATGATATCACATGATATTTGTCTTTCTCTGTCTGATTTACTTCACTTAGCAGGATAATCTCCAGGTCCATCCATGTTGCCGCAAATGACATTATTTCTTTATTTTTTATGACTGAGTAATACTTCAATGTATATATGTACCATATCTTCTTTATCCATTCATCTGTTGATGGACATTTAGGTTGCTTCTCTGACTTGGCTATTGTAAATAGTGCTGCAATGAACTTTGGAGTGCATGTATCTTTTCAAATTATGGGTTTTCTCTGATATATGTCCAACAGTGGGATTGCTAGATCATATGGTAGCTCTATTTTTAGTTTTTTAAGGAAACTCCATACTGTTCTTCATATAAACAATCAAATGGATTGGTCTTTTCCTTGGTGATCTGTTCTTACTGTGCCTTGTTTAAGAAACCCTGCCTTACAGAAGCTCATAAACATATTCTCCTGTGTTTTATGCTAAAAGTTTTAAGTGTTTGCTTGTTGATTTTGACTTTCAAATAAAATAAGGCATCGTTAGACTTCTTGGTTAAGCAAAGCTAACTTTATTATTCCTATTGTAATAAGGGAAAAAGCCATTTCAGCAGAGTCCTAAAGCTGTCTCTGAAAGAGGTACTCAAGGGATGATGTTCCAGAAGAGAAGTGTAACCTCTGTGAAAGAATCAAATTAAAATGTTAGAAATGAACACAATACAGAATACCTGAGATCTCGGCCCAGGATCTGAAAACAGTGAATTTGTCAAAAAAAAAAAAAATGGAATTGATTTACATTGGGCAAGTTTGTTAAGGCAATGACATACATTCTGAGTACTCTTCATTGTTGCTTTATATAAGTATAAATTTCTGTCTGAGATTATATTCCTTCTGCTTGAAGAGCTATCTCTAATATTTCTTGGAGAATAGATGAGTTGGCAATGAATTCCCTCATTATTTGTTTATCTGAGAAAGACTATATTTCCCCTTCATTAAAAAAAAAAAAAGACGTTTTCACTGGATATGGAAGTCTTGGCTGACAAATTTTTCTACAGGCACTTTGAAATTTTTGGTCCTTTTCTTTTAGCTTGAATGGTTTCTGAAGAGAAGTTTGACATAATTCTTATCTCTGTTCATCTGCAATGTGTCTTTTTTCATCTGACTTTCTTCAAGAATTTGTATTTTGTTTAACAGTTTGAATATGATAATATGATACATCTATGTGTGTTGGCTTTTCTCTTTTTTTTTTTTTTTTAGGAAATTGGGTTTGTTGTTTGTCATTAATTTTGGAAAAAATCAAACTATTATTTCTTCAAATTTTTTTCTGTCTTATCCCTCTTCTTCAGGAATTGTAATTATGTGCACAGCAGAGAGTTTGATATTGTCCAACATTCTTGGATGCTTTGTATGTTTTTTATTCTTCTTCTACTCTTTTTTTCTCTTTGTGGAGAAGTTTGGATAATTTCTATTTACCTATCTTTCAGTTCCCTAATTCTTTCCCTGGCTGTATTGAGTCTACTGATAAGTATTCTATACTATCTTATTTTATTTAATTCTGGTGTTTTCCTTTTATTTTTTATAGTTTCAATCTCTGCTGAAGTGATCCATCTCATCTAGCATGTTTCCCAACTTTGTTATTAGAACTTTTAATATTTTAATCATAATAATTTTAAAATAGTAGTTTCAACATCTGTCATATGTGGATATGGTTTTAAGAATTCTTTTGTCTTTTGGTTGTGTTTTTTCTTGCTTTTTTATTGAAAAGCAGTCATATTATGTAGGAAAGTAGAGACTGAGGTAAATATGTTTTACTCCTGAAAATAAACACACCTTTCTTTTTGCTAGTCCTTTGTGTGGGATTTTAGTTAATCTACTTAGGAGTTGAGTTGGGTTTGAATGGTTTCTATAGTTACTTTCAGTTTATCACAGGCTTCAAAATCTCTGGGGGTACTTTTTGTTTAGGGTAGGGGCTGGTTTGCCAGAGGGATATTTTCAGTGGCTGCTCCATCCACAGATGTAGGTATCCCCTTTAACACACATTCAGAGAGGGTATATTTTTTGTAGTTAACTTGTTATTTGATACTTGTTAGTCTTGGGTTGGGAATGGGAGATTTTTTTATGTATATAATTAAGCTTTAGTCTTAGACAATTATCACATCCTAAGTTTCAGGGGTGTGGCATTCTCAGGACTCCTGCCCCTTTTCTGGTATATCTCTGACACGAGTACTTATCCATGCCTCTCTGCAAGGATAGGGAACATTTTCTCCCCCTTGTTCTCTTCTCCTGGGTGCAACAGGTCTTCACCAGTACCCTAATTAGCACCATGTTCATTGCATTTCCTCTTCCTTCACAAATTAAAGCTTTGTTTCATAGGGGATTTAGAGAAGAAGGATCCCAGTAGAAGAAATTCATGCCTTCCTGCAGTGGCTGTTTTTATTCCCCTCCTTAATGTATGTAACATTAAGAAGACTTTTGTGAGGTTTTTCTAATTATTTTAATGAGTTGCATACATGGAGAAAAGCCTGCAAGAGCCTGTGGACTCATGCCATGTTTGCCATTCCTAAAGGTGTCACCCACCCTTGCTATTGTGCACTCAGACTCCGATAATATACCAAACTCCCTTACTAGACTATTCTTACAGTTGTTTCTGCATCCCACCAAATTAAGCCAGAACTTATGTCTTCTCTTCTTCAGGTGCTTGTCTCTTCTTCACTTTTAGTCCAGTCCATTGCCCTACTACCTCACTCTGATGAGTTCAGAAAAAGCATGATCTTGTCATTTGTCCATTTTTTTTTTTTATGTTTAGGAACAACAGTCTTTCCAGATCCATAGATCTCTTATTGAGAACTCTATAAAGTTAATTTTAGATCACAAACTCTGTGCTCATGTTTATGTTCCCAAAGAAGAAGTTTTGTTCCTGAAGGCTTGCTTAAACCAAAGAGATTTGTCAATTTCAGAAAAAGTTGGAAACTCAAGCTACCTACAATAGCTCATGAGACCAAGGAATTCTTTTATTTTTTTCTTAGTAACAGATGTATGAAAGTTTTACATGACTTTTAAACTGTCAAGAGTAAGTTGAATCCTGTTCACGTTTAGTTAGTGCACATTTATTGATTAAATTATAATTTATTTTAGAGAATATTTATATCCTTTTTGAACTAAAATGGTATGTAAATAAAAGGAATTCATCTTTGAGTTCAAGTCTTTCATACTATGTGGCCAAAGGTGATCCACATGTTGAATAACAATAGAATCAAAAGGATATGTAAGGTTGTGAAGGCCCTGGTAAAGAACTTGTGAAAAGTAAGAAGGTGGGTTAGTAAATCCTGAAGCATAAATGCCCAGGTATACTGTTGACCTTGCAAGGAGAAGGCCAAGAGGTATGGATTATCTTGATCCAAAGGGACAATAAAGAAAGCAGAATACCAGTCTATGACCATAAAAAGACCTCCTGTGACAACAAATATAAAACTGTCTTTGTTTTTGACTCGACAGGGAAGTTGGGAATAACTATTTTATCTGTGGCCTTATGAGCCTGAAACAATTTTTTAACCTTGCCTGTTGGGTTTCTTGACTTGAAGGATAAAAATATTACAATAACTGCTATGGGCATAATGTATCATTTCTTTTCTAGGTTTTCATCTATTGATTTGGGTTTTTTTTTAATTCTAGTTTTAAAGACTGTTCTAAAAACTTTGATAGAGGTTTGAATGGGTCTGTCTGAACTTCCATGGGTTCAGCCTCAATAATTCTGCTAATATCAGTGGACATTTTAATGCAGAGATATTCTAGTTCTTCGTGAAAATCTTCAATTTGAGTTGGATTTAGACTCATGTAAGTCAATGTTCAAATTATCGATGACCATAATATGAATAAGAAAATCCTGAAAAATTTAAAGTAAGGGGCTATCAGGAGAACATCGACTCTGGCAATTAGAATGGTATACCCCTCTCTATGAATTTAGCAGCTGTGCTGTCACAAATATCAGTTAAACATAGGAGAGTGAGTATCTGAGGGTCGACACACTTACCCCGTGAGCAGTTTGTTGGCTTTAAAGCAGAGGTGTATAACAATGTAAAACTTTATGCTTAGTTATTTTATTATGTGTCAATCAAAAATATACAAAGTTGTCCTTAAATATTTCAATAAATTTCTTCTTGGAAGTTTAAAAATAAAACAGAAATTTGAACATTTGACTCTTCCTTATGTGACCTTTATTGATTGCCTACTTCATTTTGTTTTCTTTTACTTTCTTAGTTAACATTGGACAATTGTAATTTTTCTCAATGTCACTTTTGTTTATGGCATATGCATTGGTGTCTTAAGAAGAGGTTTCTTCTTATGATCCTTAAAATGACGGAGATTGGAATATTTATTTGCTTTATTTGTAAGGACATTGGTTTATTCTAGGTATTATTCTATTTTTGTTCTACAGCCTCATAAAAATATTCAATGGACAGAATATTTTACAAAGGGACTATTTTCCATTTGAATTTTGCTTGCATACTAAATCTTGTATTTTTGGTTAAGACTTTTCACACACACAAAAAAAAAATCTGAGGAGAAAACTATGTTCACATTTGCTTCAGGATACACTCCTGAGTATTATCTGAAGTTGTTAAAAAGCTTATCCTTAATGTCTCCAGTGGACTTATCCTTTTCTTTCTTGCAGGATTTGATTAGAGTCAATTTATTTTCATCAGAAAGATTTTGGAGATAGTCATCAAAATCCTTTTTCGACATATAAAGCTTTTCTAAGCCCCTCTGGTTTTCTGTGCAATTTGACAACTTTTTAGTGTTCAGAGTTTTTCTAACTCTGCCTTTTCCATCCCAATTTATGTATATGATATTCTTTCCATTATGAACTAATTGATACAGCTCTGGGAGCCCTGTCATAAATGAATAAGTGAAAAGTGTTTGTCTTAATCTTTACAGAAAATTTTAGAAAACATGAGTCACATAGTAGGAGATAGGAAAGGAGGAATAAGAGAATGAAAAATTGATGGAACATATAGAAAACAAATCACAAGACAGGAGGCTTAAACACATCAATGTTTACAGTAAATGTAAATAGATTAAATTCTAATTAAAAAGAAGGTACTGACAGTCTTGATAAAAATTCAAGACCAAGCCGTATGATGTTTATAAGAAATATACACTTTGAATATAAAGATACAAAAATTTGAAGGTAAATAATTGGAAAATGATATTCCATACAAATACTGAGGATATATAAGCTAGTATACAAAGTAGATTTTACTACAAGACATACTGTAGAGATAAAGAGTAATATTTTATAATAAAAAAAGCCAATTCATAAAGAAGACAATTTCTAGAATATGTTTTGTCCTTCAATTTAGCCCATTTTATTTCTATTCTCTTATTATTTCCTTGAACATTTAATCAACATATACACATTTAAGTACAGTAGTCTCTTTCAGAGTTCTATTCTTTATGCACTTGGGACCCTAATTCTTTTTTCTACATTTCTATTTTATTACATTTTAAATGTTATTCATGCCTGCTGATTTCTCATTTCTGATGGATACTATTCTTCATTTCTCAGGGATGTTTTCATCATCCAGCCTTACTTAGATTTGTATTTGTACTGGCTCATTAGGACTCTCATTTCAACTTCAGCATCTTACCTCTTAAGAATCCAAATCCTTATTTTCCTCTTTCCTGTGGCCACGGAAGGCAAAGCCCATAGCTTACCCAGTTTGATAACCAGTTCCTGCTAGGTTCCTCTACAGTCCACCTCCCACCAAGTTCACTCTGAATAAGATGAACTAAGTAGAAAAATATATAAAAAGTGACAATATAAAAGGACTTCAGACTAAAACTTGTGGCATCCCAAATTTAAGTGCGGAAGATGAGAATGAACAAAGGAGAGAGGAAAAAACTAGAGAGTGTCATCTTCTCCTAAGACTATTCCTTTCATTTTTTTGCCCTCAATCTCATGGTTTCCTACCTTTTCCAGAAAGTCACAGTATCCGTTATCATTTCTTGTGTTGGCCACCTCTTCTTCTATAATTTAGTGTTTTTCCTCAATATATAAATAAGCTTAAATTCCCCCCAACATTTAGTATACTTACCATTCACAGAACTAGAGCGGTAACAATGGAACACAGATCTGAAGATAAGATGGAATGAAATGGAGGAAGGGCAGAGACTGTAGGAGGGATCATTTCAGACCTTGTCTACAGGCCTTGCAGTGAGAGGGGATATCACTCATTTCAAAGAACTGAAAGTAGAGCAGCATGGCTGAAATGGTGACGTCAAGGGGACAGCTGCATTCTATGAAATTAGAGAAATATACACAGGATGGATCATCAGGGCCTTGTTGGTCATATTATGGATTTTGCTGTTTATTCTAACAGCAAAAGAAAATCATGGAAGCATTTTAAGGAGATTGGCATGTTTCCTACTAGAATTACAAAATCATGTTTGAAATGGGAGATTCCAAAGCAGATCCCCTCATTGTATATTCTCTGTATAGGTCCTTGAACTTTTAAAATTAGTTTCTTGAGACTACCGTGGTGGTCCAGTGGTTAAGACTCCACACTCCCAATGCAGGCATACCAGGGTTGATCTCTGGTCGAGGAACTAGATCCCACATGCCACAACTAAAAGAGCCCATATGCCACAACGAAGATCCCACGTGATGTAACTAAGACCTGACAAAGCCAAATAAATAAATAAAAATAAATATAATAAATAAAATAAAACAAAATTAGTTTCTTTTTGCTGCTATCACAACCTTTTGTGGCTTAAAACAACACATATTTAAGTCTAAAATGGGTTTTACTGAATTGAAGTCAAAGTATCAGCAGGGCTGCACTCTCTCTGAAGGTTCTTGGGAAGAATCTGTTTCCTTGCCTTTTCCAGCCTCTGCAGTTGCCTGCATTCCTTAGCTCATGGCCCCTTCCTCCATCTTCAAAACCAGCAGCATCTTCAAATCTCTCTTTGATTCTCACCCTCTGCTTTCATTATCCCAACTCCTTCTCTGACTCTGACCCTCCTGCCTCCCTCTTTTAAGGACCCTTGTGATCACATCGTGTTCATATGGATACCATCCCATGATTCTTAATCATATCTGCTAAGTCATATAAGGTAACGTGTTCATAGGTCCTAGGCATTAGTATGTGAACATCTTTTGAAGGGAAGGGACACTTTTCTGTCCACTACATCTTTCTTCACAGGTTTTATCACATTTTGTAGTTATAGGTTTTTGTGATTATTTAACATTTGTCTCTTCCTCTACACTATAAACTATAGAGGCTGCATTTTTTACAATCATATCCCCAGCACTTACTAGCAGAGTGTCTGGATCTAAATAGCTGTTCAGTAAACACAGGTTGAATAAATAAATTAATAGTGTATTAAGGTAAGATTAGTTCACCCTGGAAGCAATGGATACTTTTATTCAAATACAGTAAGTTCCCTACATACAAATGAGTTCCATTCTGAAAGTGTGCTCGTAAATCCAATTTGTTCATAAGTCCAACAAAGTTAGCTTAGGTACACAACTAACACAATTGGCTATATAGTAGTGTACTGTAGTAGGTTTATAATACTTTTTCACACAAATATTACATAAAAAACAAATTAACACAAAAAATAAAGAAAATATTTTTAATCTTACAGTACAGTAAAGTACATAAAAGCACAACCACTTGTAGAGGATGCATGCACGTGACAGTGTACACCAGACACGTGAACTGACTTACACGATTGGACAGGCTAACACATGTTTGCATCTTTGAATGTTTGCAACTTGAAGGTTCGTATGTAGGGGACTTACTGTACTTTTATACTTCCCTATGGAGTGTTATTTACTCACATAAGCATATTTGTAGTTGACCTTATTTATTTTAGTCCTATGTTTACCTACAGTCTAAATTCAACTGATTATGTGTAACAGTATTGATTACCTATTTTGAGACTTTGGGCTTCTGGCTCTATGCCATGAGAAATAGAACTAATTGTCTAACTTTAATTCATACAATATTATGTATTATAAAGTGGCATTGACTGAAAGTATTATTCTGGCTCTGTAGCTAAACCAAGTGTTCCATGGTCTATAAATTATATAGTACAATTATAGGCACTGCAGAAATTGCTAGCTTGACAATTTCTAACACAAAGTATATTTTTCAGATGCTAAATACAGTATCTGCTTCAGAATCACAACATTAAGTCTAATATTTGTTGATTTGGTTTAAAACATCATACTAAGGGCTTCCCTGGTGGCGCAGTGGTTGGGAGTCCGCCTGCCGATGCAGGGGACATGGGTTCGTGCCCTGGTCCGGGAGGATCCCACATGCCGCGGAGTGGCTGGGCCCGTGAGCCATGGCCACTGGGCCTGCGCGTCCAGAGCCTGTGCTCTGCAACGGGAGAGGCCACAGCAGTGAGAGGCCCGCATACTGCAAAAAAACCAAAAAACATCATGCCAACCTGAACATTTCTAGAATGTAACCTATATTTCCAACATTTATGAAAGACTCTACTGTATACTCCATTACCCAAGTAAGAAACATGAAGCATCATCACTATTTTTCCTTTTCTTCTCACTTCCATATATGGTCAATCACCCAGTTCTTTTAAACATCTCTCACACCATTTCATTCTTTATATCCCTCTGGTTTGTAATCTAATTCTCTCATATCAGAGTGTTGCAATCTTCTATGAACTGGCTTCCTGAATCATTGAGATGCAACACTATATAACCTTCCTTTACATAATGTAGCTTGATTTTTTTTCCTTTTTATGAAAGGAAAAAGGAAGCAAGAGGAAATTTATTATTTTTAATTAGAAACACTTTTACAAAACAAGGAAACCTTTGAGGCCAAATAGAAATGGATTCCAGTTTGCAGTGGTCTCAGCCCACTTCTAGGTTCCTAAAAAGCATATCCCAGTCTTGTTACTTTATAGTAGGAAACACCAAGCTTTGATATGTATATAAGACTATGTGCTTATTACTTGTGAACTAAGTATTTGAAACAGGATATTAAGACCTTTACATTTCCACAAACTTATTTTTTCCCTCTGTTTCTCCATAGCACTTTCTAAGTGGTATTTATAAAGTATAAATCTGATTTTATACAACCTTTTAATAGAACTCTTCAAGAGATTTGGTAAGTAATTCAAACTCTCTGGTTCCTGTTTACTTTTCCGAGAAGATGTAAGTATCTAGATCTCCCAAATCTTTTCTTTCTTTTCCCTTTTTATATCACCACATAAAATGTCCTCAACTTAGAATTCCATTTCTTTGATTGTTTATAATGAATGTGTATTTCTCCTTAAAATTCTAGCTCAGTTTTGGCTCCTCCTCTAAGTCTTCCCAGACTGACACTTTGCAGACAGGCCCAAGGAATATTGGTCATGATTTCCTTTCTGCCAACATTGTATCTTATAACACAGATCACACTGTATTGTATCTTTGTGTTGGTTTTCCTAATAGACTCTGATGCACTTGGTTATTGAAGCCACACATATATGTTCTTGTGTCCCAGTATCTAGCCCAGTGTTTTGCACACAGACAGTGCCTAGTAAAGATCTCCTAAACAAATGAACTCTCACTTGGGTCTAGGCTGACTGTGGTACCTTTTTAAGGGATACCTTCAGTAGGGCATTGAAGTATTACAAGTCTAAGTGAGAGGACTTTTTGAGGACTAGGATATTTCCTGATACTTTTGAAAATTAATAATATATAGCGGTAATTAGTTCAGTCAATGGTCTTTATTTAGATAATGACCTAAAATATTTTTAAAGGCTTATATTTTACAGGTTGAGTAAAGTCAGCACATAGGAATGTTTCATTGAGATGGAGATATTTTTCTCCTCAGAGGGAAGAAAGTTCTGATAAGTGGACTTCACCGTGGATGAATATGAAAAAGACCTGTTTCTCTAAAACCAAGATGCTCTAAATGTGGGCCTTTTATTTCAAGGTAGTGTGCGTCCACTGTAGCTCCACATCTGATTGTAAAGTGATTACTTGATGCTTATGACACACCCTCCTCATCAGAGTGGCGAGCATCTCTGCCCTGTTCCCTTTGTCTTCAGAGTCATATATTGCACAAAATTCTCCAGGCATATTCATTTTCGCATGGAGGAATCAATTATCTTCTTGTTTTGGTGCAGGTAGATTCACTAGAGCTTTTTGCCTGGAATCAGATTGAGTGTTAGACCCTAGTTGGCACAAATAATAGCATGAGTGTTTTTTTATTTTATTCATGTAGGTGCTCTTTCTCACACTAAAAGTTTTACTCATTCAAAAACAAAGCAATACAAATAATGGTCAAATTTGTAAGGCTTTTCACAGAAACGTCTCAAATATTTAAAAGAATTAGAGAAACTTGGCAGTTTTCTGTTACTGAATTTAGTTATTTTTTCTTGGTATTCAGGCCTAACAATAAGAAAATGTATTTATATATATTACCTTAATTGTAAATGGCAAATATGTTACAAGAGAAACGAGCCTAAACTTAAAATTAGAAGTCTCAAGTTTGAATCCAAAGCCTTCTATCAACTGGTTGTGTAATTCGCTTATGTGTATGTTGCTTATGCACTGATTTTCAGTTCTCTTATCTGTAAACTGGTTGATAATGATGGAATTGTTATAAAATTATATGTATGTAAAAGCACTATTTTAAAGTTGATGTCTTACAAAACTATTAGTTACTACTGTATCATTAGTAGAATATTCATAAAATGTTAAAAATTCAAAATTATTATAGATCATAGCTGAGGTACAGCATGTATTATTGTTTGCTAGAGCCCATTCTAAGTACTGAGTATGCAGACCATGCAGATTGTTAAATACTTTTAACCCTCCTTATAGGGTTCTCCTTCAAGTTACACTTACAAATGTTCATTTAGAGGTAATTGAGAGTGGCTTTTCTTCAATATAAAGCCAAATTAGATTACTATAAATTAAATGAGCTGCATTCAGAGATTCTTAAAACCTATGCTGGTAGTAGTCAGAATTCCACTGCATTTATGGTAAACCATAAGAGTAAATGAGGTATGTGGGACCTCTTACAATCTAGAAAGAGATATACAGTTATGTGTGTGTGTATTTGGTGAATGAAATTCCTGTATAAAAATCATGTTTAGGGCTTCCCTGGTGGCGCAGTGGTTGAGAGTCCGCCTGCCGATGCAGGGACACGGGTCCGTGCCCCGGTCCGGGAAGATCCCACATGCCGCGGAGCAGCTGCGCCCCTGAGCCATGGCTGCTGAGCCTGCGCGTCCGGAGCCTGCACGTCCGGAGCCTGTGCTCCGCAACGGGAGAGGCCACAACAGTGAGAGGCCCACGTACCGCAAAAAAAAAAAAAAAAAAAAAAAAAAAATCATGTTTATATTAACGTATAACATTAGCTATAATATATCTTTATTTTAGATTGATGTTTAACTAGCAGTAATTCTGTTTTCAGCCAGTTATATTCAAAAAGTATCTTCAAATAGCTGTTCCAGTTGGTTAACCCTGTCAATACAAAATATACCAGAGCCAAGATTTCACTGAGATTTCTCTGCAATGTTTACAGGTCATACGATTGAAATACAAGATGAATGAAATACTGAGAAAGAATGCCCTCCACGACTTAAGGAAAGAAAGATTTCAAGCCTCTGGTTTTGAAATGTCAGTACAGACAGCTTGAGTGCATGGAGAACGTAAAGACTTACCTTCATAAAGCTTTGCTCAATTGCCCAAGTTATATATTTCAACAACTTAAAATTATTTTAAAATATTTTAAATTTCATAAATGGTTACAAACATGCTGGAATAAGCTAGACTTTTTTTTTTCCTTTGTGTGATTTGTAAATTTTCCTTGATCCTGAATAATGTTATGGATTTAGTAAAAACTTCTATTCTGGTCTATAGAAGTTAAATAGAAAATAATTTTTATTTTGGGGTCACAAGCCTAGAAGAAGTTCAAGACATGACAGAACTGTTAGTAGGAATAGGGACTGAAGAAAACATATTCTCACTGAAATCACATCTAGGTAAAGAAATTAGAGAAATGTTATATGGGATTCGATGGCAAAATATAGTTACTTACCATATGCTGAACGTTAGAATACATGGTATATATGTGTTATTTTATACAGCTGTCACTATAGTCCTGTGAAGTAGTATAATTAGCTTCATTTTATAATTGAGAAAAGATTAAAAATATAAATAATTTTTCTAAAAATCTTATAGACATTATGTGGTAGTACAACTTCTTGATATCCATTATCTCTCTTTTCCCAGAATTTTTTATCCTTGCTTTCAGTAATGTGGCCCATTATCATAAATGATATCTTTCAAATACTCACAACTCTGTTGATTTTTCCTTCCATGCCACTGCAACTTGATGAACATATGGCTTAATTTATTTAATTCTGAATTTAAAAAGCTGAACTTCTGAACTAAACAGGGAAATCTTAAATCACTGTAAACATTTTCTTGAATCCCTGATGCTATCAGTTCTGAGACCTTCCATTGTTTTGTGTACTGCTAAGAAAGAAAAAAAAAAGGTCAATTAAACACTGACACACTTTTAATTTCCTCTTGCTGTATAACAAATTCTCACAAATGTAGGGCTTAAAACAGCAGAAAATTATTATCTCACAGGATCCATGAGTCAGGAGTCTGCATACAGGTTAGCAAAATCATCTGCTCAGGTCAGGATCTCACCAGGTTGAAAGAAAGGGATCCAGGTGCTGCCTCTGGTACCTACCTGCTATGGCCACTTTCACAAAACCGGAGTTTGTTTCTGCTGCCATTTCCTCCTATACTTCACTGCCCCTTTTGCTCTTTGTGTCACTAGCTCCTGATTCAAGATACAAAATAAATGCATCTGATTGTTGACTCTAATTTGTGTGTCTCTACCTTTGCTGCAAAGGAGGTTGGAAAAAGTGACTTGTGGGCTGAGCTATTTGCTATACACAAGAGTCCCTCCAGCTTGTTTAAACAAAGAGGAATTAAATAATATTAAGTTACTCTCAGAAATCTTAAGAGGGCCAGAAGAACAAGATGTGGGTGCTATATGGTCAGAAAATAAAATCAATGAATTATTTCTGGTGAGATATTTCTGCTGAAGCACACTGTTACAGAATGTTGCATAACACTTCTCTCCATTAGTACTGGAAACTAGATTCACCACCAAAGTCTACATATAATGCCTCTGCCACCAGGTTTATGAAAGTATCTGATCACTACACACCTGGCCTTCACTTCATGTGCATCCAAGTCTTCTATGAAGCTGTAAGGCTGGTAGAACCTAGGTTATGTGCCTGCTCAGTAGTTGCAAGGAAATATGGAGGAATGCATTTTTTAGTTTCCTAGGTTCTAAAATAAAGGAAGACAATATATAAGCCCATCAGAATGGATGTGGAGTGAACCAACATACCGCATCCACCCTATACATAGTTGGCATTTTCTGGTCGGTGTTGAAAGGTGGGCTCTGCTTCCCACCAAGACATGTGAGGTACAGTGTTTTCTGAACATAAAAATAGGATTCAAATGCTGGACAGATACACAATGATTAGTGTTGACCAGAGTGAGGTTAGTGAAGCACTCATCTTGGTTAAAAAATTTTAGGAAGTACCAAACAACTCAGTGATCAAGAGCAATAATATTTTAGTGTCATATTTGGGGGAAAAAAGCAAAATGAATGCAAAAACAGTCATAATGAACTAAAGGTCAAAATTTTAAATAAAAGATCAATATCCATGTTACATGAGCCCTATTGGAGGCTGAGACAAAAGGAAAGTCAGTAATACGGATCCTGCCTTAAATCCTGTGCCTGAGGCAAGTGTCCTGCTGGCCTTGTTCACTATATTTGTTTTTAAATGGCTACCAGTCACACTCTGCTTACATATCCCCAACTTAGCCACTTCAGTGAAAAAGAGCTTTTCTTTTCTAGCATATATCCTTGAAATCCACAGTATATGCTGATTGAGTCACTGCCTCTTTGTGAGCCAAGCACTCTGACTAGAGAGATGGGGATACTCTGAGTAAACACCTTTGGGCACCAAGACTAAGAATCTCCTCCAGGATGTGTGGACGGAGAGAATAGATTTCTCAAAGGAACTGGGAGAATAGAAATGCAAAAGCGTAGTGGGCAAGCAGTAACATGACTGGTTAATGTGTCCAGATTTCTATAAATCCTCTCTCCTGACCTTTTCCCTTCCATTCCTGCCTCCTATGCTCTAATCACTATGTAGTATCCAGGTCAGTCTTTAAAATGCAAACCTGATCATATTTTTCAGCTAGAAACCCCTCAATAGCTTCTCAGTGCACCTAGAATATACCAAATCTTTGCATGTTTTATTAAACTCTGCATTACCTTGCTTCAGTCTGACTCCAGTTTTATTTTATCCCACACTTCTCCTTACTTACTATGCTCCAACCCTAGTGCCTTTACAACGTTCTAGTACACAGACTTCTTTGACATTTCAGGGAGTTCACACATGCTTCTCACCTGAATAACTATGCATTCTTCACATCTAAGTTTAAATGTCACCTCCCCAGTTGTCATGCTGATTTAAAATTGTTATTTCTCTCTCTCATAGCACCTTTCATAACACTTACCACATTTCATAATTACATAAGTGTCTTGGGACTATTTCATATACATTCCCTCTACATCTACCCCTGTTAGACTCTGAGAGCAATAAAGGAAGACACATAACTATTTTATTCAATTCTCTTTCCTCAGTTCCCAGGCTTGTACAGTGTCTGATACATAGTCAGTGATTAGTATACTTTTGGTGAATTAAAAGAGAGACTATATTGAACATAAAACTGCCTTCTTTCCTGCTTACTTACAAGGTTAATTTTCTATTTTTTTCTTTTATAGGCCAACAACATTCTTCCAATAAATTATCTTTTTAAATTAGTTAGAGTTTGTTTTTACTGCTTGTAACCAAAGAAGCAACCTTAAATGTTACAATCCCTAGCAGGAAACTGAGATATTTAGGAGCACCTTGGAGGCAGTAGGGAGCCATTTGTCCTTCTCGGCATTCTTTTTGGTTCCTCAGTCTGTGCTTTCACCTGATTTGCCAATCCTTTTCTGGAATATCTCCACCTGCTGCCTTACACAAAAGCCTAAATGAATTCTGAAGGAGACAAGAAGAATTTCACATCCTCTGCCCTCTGATCCCCAACTCTCAAACCTAAATGGACTAAAGGCAACTTTCAAAATGTGCCATATGATCTCAGCCCTGTAGGCATCAGCACATTTCACTCCTTCTGTTTGGAAAAACCTTCCACTGCTACAGACCTCACCCACTTCTCTCCTTCCATTGGTTCACCTTTCTATCATCTCTTGAGTCTCAAATAAGGCATCACCTCCTCCAAGAAGAGGTGTCTGCATCGAAGATTGTGTTAGGTGTCCTTCCAAACTGTATAATTGCCTTCTCCTCCTACTGTCTTCTGTGGACACTACACCATACACCTTATATTTCCTCATAGCCTAGTACATTATAAACATTCAATAAATATCTATAGCATACACAAAGTAGAAAAAAATTTCAAAATTCCTCATTGCCTACAAACCTACTTGAACTCTCATTTTCTGCAACACACACATGAACACATACATACCACACACATCCTGCACAACTTAAACATGTCAATATTGGCCTGGACTATGCTTTGCTTCCCCTTACCCCCTGCTTCTCCATGGTCAGCTGCTGGTGGAGAGATAATTTCTCATATACTTTACCAATCAAAGAGGTGGGTATTCTCAGAGATTTCAACTCCTGCCTAATACACATGGCTTACCTGCCATAGTGATGTGGTAAAGACCTATATAACATGGCTGGGAATGAGGATGGGGTGAAATGAGTTTAAAGTTCAAAAGAAAAGATTTGGGTGAGAGTTTCAGATGAATTGAGGAGGAAAATAATTTAATGTAGAAGGGTCCATGAAAAGAGGAGTTGCAGGGTACAGTGGTATTATGTGTGCACCAACCTAATAAAAAAGGTAATAAATGCCCATATTTTAACCTTTCACCCAGAACATCTTTGTATTCTTGCAAGATCTTCATTAAGAGATTTCTCTGTATTACAAAACTGCTTCCCAATGTGTCCACTTTAGTTCAAGGTCTCTCTGAAAGTAATTGAAGATTAGTTAGGATGCCATTTTAGTAGCATGTCCCTTGCCCTGTATTTCCTAGTCCTGGATTGTAATAACTTTCTCATAAAATATATTTCTCAAACTTTAGTATTAATTCAGGATTATTTCATTTATTTTTTATTAAAACTATGTAATTAAAGGACCTATTGGAAATGTCACTTTTATTAGTGAAACTATTAAATATTAATTTTTTAAAAATGCTTTTGCTGGTATATTGATCTAAAGTGGGCCTAGCTCTAACTTATCTAATAATTCAGAAAATCTCATTCTTTATTTTTTTTTAAGAAATGTAAAATAAAAATATTGAATGAAAAAAATCTGCCTAATCCTTCCTGTCATCAAAATATGATAACAAGGTATATTTTTAATAGGAGCCCTGAGAATTATTTTAAATCTGTTTTATTTGGATTTTAGTCACTAAAAACATATTATTATTTTTGAATATTTCATTCCCTTAACTTTCTTATGCTAAATGAAGGTGTGTTCTAAGTTACAAAATTACAGTGAGATCCATGGTCTACATTTTAGACAAAGGAAAGTATTTCCAACTTTCCTCTTGATCAAAGAAGGTTGCAGTGAAGTACTTTGAATCCCCTCACTTTCTAAACCCTCTATTTTATCCTTGGGACCAGTTACATATTTTGCAGTGTTGAAACCTTTTTAAAATAGTAAAATGTGTCAGATCTGCAGTAATGTAGAAATACCTTAAATATATATATTCTCAGTGAAATACACAATGGAATTTCCATATTTTCAAAGTCATTTCCACTCTATTTCATGTTGGTAAAAAGAGTAAGGGTATAAAATATCCTATCTTGTACCATTAATCTTACAAATAGACTCTGAGTGAATAGTATGCTATTAGTGTTATATGCTAACAGATATCAGAGCTGGCTAGCTACTTAAATAGCTTCCAGCTAATTAGCATTTTAGGGCATTTCTCCTTGCTTTCCCAGAATATACAGCTTTTTTACTGAAAGTGTAATAAATAAGATAAAAACAATGAGAATGACCACGTATTCTTTTCAAGTATTATGACTTCTAAAGAGTTGATATAGGCTTCCAGATTATTGCAAATTTTATCCCTTTCCCTTATTTTTGAGTAAGGAGAATCAACCTTAAATACAGGGAGATCCAATATGTCAAAAGCCTCATAATGTTTTCACTGTTTTCTATGTCTATGGCCTAATTCCTAGGCCAGTGTTTTTCAACTCAACCACTTTACAACAACATCACGTTTACAGCAGTCAATGAGTTTGGGATAGAAGAGTAATAATACAGGTGCTTCATAATGTTTCATCATAGTGAGTTCTATAAGATGTATAAGGAATGAATTCCTGATAAAGTGACACTGCAATTATGACAAGAGAAACTTCTTTGAGGGATTGCTTAGAAGGAATATAACTTACATTCAAATTTACCACAACACAACTTCTGGCAGAACGATATTCCATGTGCTTGCTTTGGAAACTCGTGGAGCTATATTGCCCACTGAATCATCTGGAACTTGGTAATTTTGAGTTTCTTTGTTTTTAATGAGAATGGATTTAGGTATCATATTTGTTGAATATTTGTAAGCAGAATGGTGACTTTGTGAAGAGGTTGGTTGAGATAATTGTGTGTGTCTGCGTGTGTGTGTATGTGTGATGACAAGAGACTAAACTAAAACTTTGGAAATAGTTTTGAGACAATAGATATCATAATTAAATCTTGAGAATACACACTATCTCAGGCTCTATTCTAAGTGCCTTACAAACATATGACTCCATGGGGTAGACAGCATAATTATACTTATTTCACAGGAGAAGAAATAGAGGACTTAAGGGACCAAACTCCATGCCCAATGTCATCTGATTAGTTGTAAATCCAGGCTGAACTGATAGAGTCTGATTTTAGTTCTGAGGCTCTTAAGCTCTATGTTAGAATATTAAGCCGTGCATTGTGCTGTGCATTGTGCAGTGGGAGTATTGCAGACTAGAAATTCAGTTTAAAGAGTTAGAATGCAGAAACAAGAGCAACATTTTTTTAGAAAGAATCTCCAGGTTAGGAATTACTACCAGGATGAAAGTGTTTATTCATTCCAGTAGTAATTCCTAATCTTTTCCTTTCCTACTTCATTTGCTTATGATATAGTGTCTTAGAAAAGAGCAGCACTTAGCCAATTTTACATCCGATGCCTGCTCTGGCATGTGCCAGGAAGTGAGAAGAAGGATCTTCCATTGAGAGAGTCATGTACCTTAATTATCACCCACAAAGACAATATGTAGTATTTGGTGAGATAATTTTCCAAAAGCAAACCAAGGTATTAGAGAGGAGACATGCATATTAGTTGGTTAAAAACCAACAAATGTTTAGTATGCTGGTCATCTTTCTACTGCCTATAAGCTCTGCATCAGCTGTCTAAATGTCTAAAATTTAAATCTCCTATATACCAAGATAGTTCACTCTCTTAAATTCAAATAAAAGTTTATTACTCTTTTGAAACATTAACTGACTAAGCAAAATGTAGTTTACTGAGTAACTAACATGCCATAAGGTTAACAGGCAAAGAAGCAAGGAAATCTATAGTCTACCTCAGCAAGTATTTGGTATCAAAGTCTCCCACATTTCTCAACAATGTTCTGCTTTTTTCTATGATCTTTTAGTTCTCTGGATAAAGTATCAATAGGTTTTAATATCCCATTACTACTATTTCAGCTTACCACTGTTTAGCAATAACTGACCTGATAAGAAGTGCCAGCCTCCAGGTTGTTCATAGGCAGTAGCAGTAGAAGCAGCTTGTGAAAGACAAAGAGGGACAGGGTGAAATAACACCAAGAAAAGGATCAAATGAAGCATTCAAACTGCACAGTGCACTACTGAAATAAAAATTCTAAATTGTTTAATTAATGGCAGATACAAAAATACCAATTCATACACAATGCATTTGCCACCTATATTTATAACCAGCCTACACATACTTAAGTTATTATTGTCTACATATTTATTTTCAAGCACAACCATCTCTTTTTTAATCCTTCTGAATTGCTGTATAATGACAGTATAAATTACTGTCATTAGAAGTGTGCATTTTACTTCATTATAATTTGCAATGTCAAATGAAAAGAGCTTGGATAAGAAGAAGGCAGTGATGATCAGGAGATGCAACTGGTGCTATTTCTAATAGCACCTCAAGTCTTTAAAAAGAATATGGCAGGCCCAAGTCTAGCTCAAACAACAGAAATATAAGGAGAAAAATAAAAATGTATGTCATTTTGGAAAGATAAAGAGATAGTTGAAGGATGGCTAGAAAAAAAAGGGTGATGATATAGATATGTAGTTAGATATCTAGAACACTATAGTGGAAAAGAAAAGGAGTGCTTGGCAAAATAAATTCAACCATGACAGTCTTATAAAAATAGCCAAAAAAACATGGACATCTGTGATAGATTTGCAAGGAATAACAGTGTATCTAGCAGCTCTTCTTCCATTCCCATTATATCATTTTAGGACCCTGGGCCTGAAAATTTCATGCATCTTAACTTTGCAATGATTCTTTTTTGAGAATTCCCTCTAAATGCATAAGAAAGAATGTACTCACTTTCCAAGTAATTGTTTTGTTATAGGTTTTTTTTTGAGTGGTTTGCTTTCTATTTGAGAACTTCAATAGGAAGTACAACACATTTCTTGAATGACAGTAATGCTTTCTTCTTCATGCACAAAGATGAAATATTCACCCTTTGCCATTCTGTGTCTCACCAATTCAGAAGCAGAACAGGAATAGAGAGTCAAGTTTTAAACGTTATGGCAAAATCACTCTTGCAGAAAGTAGTGAGTCCAGGTTAGTCATAAGTCAAGTTTAAAGGTTATAAAGTTTTTGTTGATAGGTGGAGGGAGAAGAGATAGGTTTATGAATAGAGACCAAAAACCCAGGTTGTCAAAGTGAATTAGAAAAAAGCAATAATACAAGTTCAAGAAGGCAAACAGAGTTAAAAGCCTAGGATACCCAAAATGCTAGAGGCATGAAAGTTGGTGCTTTGCATGCAAATAAGTCTATTCCACACTTCAGGTATTTGTGAAACCAGCCACAGATGAGCTAGTAAACAGGGCTTAGTCCTCTGATCCAAGGGTAAAGGTTGTCCTCCTTTGGTTTCTGCACTTCTCTATAGCACAAAGATGGGAAAGGGATGACAAATGTGTATTTACAGACAAGGACATACAGAAAGACCAATCACTACTAAGATATTTTGATTATGCAGTAGTAGTGTCTAAACCAAGCCTGTAAACAAAGGTTGAAGACAAAATGACTATATAGTCCATGTAGGTAACAAATGCATGAAGCCAGATGGAGCACACGTGCCCTTTCTTAAAGGGAATAGTTCTGAAGAAGGTTCTGCTTATTACTGCCAAAAGGACAGTGGGTCTAGTTTCTCAGGTACTTTGATTGTTCAAGCAAATCTAAAACTGTATTTTTATTATAAAATTATCCACATTTATGTCATGTAATAATTCAATTTGTCTATGTAATAGGTAGTTTAAATATTACTTGTGGTTGGTCCGGAAATATCCATTTCCCAGATGATATATAGTCCAGATGAACAATAAAAACATCAATAACATGTCCAATGATTAGTCTGAACAACACAGACCTTTGTCAAGGTTATCACTGAATCTTAAAAGGTCACAACCAGAGGCTCAGGGCTATAGACATCAATAAACATAATTCAGAGAAAATAAAAGTAAAATAGTGCTTAAAATGATTAAAAGAAGCAAAAGGTTAGTAAAACTGACATCAAATAAAGTCAACTGCAATTCAAATAATCAAAGTATAATTGGTATCTAACAGTATACCATCAATATTTGTATTGAGCCCTTCTCAAAATTTTGACAGAAACACAACTGTTACAGGAATGTTTAACATACCACTACTGTTCCATGACAAATAAAGAGAATAAAAAAATTTAAAACACTGTAAAGGATTTGAATCATATAATTAATAGAGGTGAAATAAAAGATAGATATTAAAAATTGTCTCTAAAAGAAATATTTACCTTTCTATTAACTTTTTTCTTATTATTGACAAAAAATTGCCCTACAATATTATGTTAGTTTCAGGTATATTACATAATAATTTGACATTTGCACACACTATTAAGTGATCACCACAATAAGTCTAACAACCATCTCTCCCCGTGCAAAGTTATTACAATATTATTGACCATATACCTTATATTGTAAGTCATCTCTGTGACTTATTATATAACTTAAAGTTTATATCTCTTAATCCTGTATATCTTTCAAATACCTCTTCCAACCACTTTCCTTCTGGCATCTACCCATTTGTTCTCTGTGTCTATGAATCTGTTTTCATTTTGTTTTGTTTGTTTGTTTGTTTCTTTTTTTTAGATTCCACATATAGGTGAAATGATGCAGTATTTGTCTTTCTCTGTCTGACTTATTTTACTTAGCATAATACCTTCTAGATCCATCCATGTTTTTGCAAATGGCAAGATTTCATTTTTCTTTTATGGCTGAAAAATGTTCCATTGTGTGTGTATGTGTGTGTGTGTGTGTGTGTGTGTGTGTGTATATATATATATATATATATATATATATATACCACATCTTCTTTATCCATTCATCTATCAATAGGCACTTAGGTTGCTTCCATATCTTGTCTATTGTGAATATATCTTTTGGAATTAGCGTTCTTGTTTTCTTCAGATAAATACCCAGAAGTAAAATTTCTGGATCATATGGCAGTTCTATTTTTAATTTTCTGAGGAACCTCCATACTGTTTTCCAAAGTGGCTGCACCAATTTACAATCCCACCAATGAAAAATGAGGATTCCCTTTTCTCTACATCTTCACCAATGCTTTTTATTTGTTGTCTTTTTGGTGATACCCATTCTGACAGGTGTGAGTTGCTGTCTCATTGTGGTTTTGATTTGCAATTCCCTGATGATTAGTGATGTTGTACATCTTTTCACATCTCTATTAGCCATCTGTATGTCTTCTTTGGAAAAATGTGTATTCAGGTCCTCTGCCCATTTGTTAATTGGGTTGTTTGCTTTTTTGATGCTGAGTTGTATGTGTTCTTTGAATATTTTGGATATTAACCCCTTATCAGATACAGCATTTGCAAATATCTTCTACCGTTCTCTAGGCTGCCTTTTTGTTTAATTGATAGTTTCCTGTGCTGTATGAAAGGTTTTTAATTTGTTATAGAACTTTTTGTATATTTTTGCTTTTGTTGCCCTTGCCTGAAGAGACAGATCCAAAAAATTTCCTAGAACTGAGGTCAAAATCATGCTGCCTAGGAGTTTTATGGTTTCAGGTCTTACGTTTAAGTCTTTAACCCACTTTGAGTTTATTTTTTCATATGGTGTGAGAAAGTAGCGTAGTTTTATTCTTTTGCGTGTAACTGTCCAATTTTTCCAATACCATTTATTGAAGAGACTGTTTCTTCCCCATTATATTCTTGCCCTGTTTATCACAGATTAACTGACCATATAAGTGTGGGTTTATTTCTGGGTTCTCTATTCTGTTCCATTGATCTGTGTGTCTGTTTTTGTACCAGTACCATAAATTTTGGTGACTGTAGCTTTGCAGTATACTTTGATATGAAGAATACCTCTGGCTGATACCTCCAGTGTTTCAGTGGTGCTGAATTCTTTTCACTTTTGCTTATTTGTAAAACTCTTTATCTCTCCTTCAAATCTGAATGATAGCCTTGCCAGCTAGAGTATTCTTGAGTGTAGATTTTTCCCTTTTATCACTTTGAATATATCATTCCACTCCACTCTGGCCCTCAAAGTTTCTGCTGAAAAGTCAGCTGGTTGTCTTGTGGGAGTTCCTTGCACATAACTAGCTGCTTTTCTCTTGCTGCTTTTAAAATTCTCTCTCAATCTTTAATTTTTGTCATTTAATTATAATGAGTCTTGTTGAGGACTTCTTTGGGTTCATCTTGGTTGGGAGTCTGTTTCCTGGATCTAGATGTCTGTTTCCTTCTCCTGGTTAAGAAAGTTTTCAGCTATTATTTTTTCAAATAAATTCTCTGTCTCTTTCTCTTCTGATTCTGGGACCCCTATAATACAAGTAGTACACTTGATATTGTCTAAGAGGACTCATGAACTATGTTCATTTTTAAAAATTCTTTTTTTTCTTTTTTTTGGTTCAGCTTGTGGGATATCCACTACTCTATCTTTCAATTCACTGAATGTGCTGTTTTCTGTATCTACTATATCTAATCTACTGTTGATTCTTAATCTTAGTAGATTGTTTTTTTTTTTTTTGCGGTACGCGGGCCTCTCACTGTTGTGGCCTCTCCTGTTGTGGAGCACAGGCTCCGGACTCACAGGCTCAGCAGCCATGGCTCATGGGCCCAGCCGCTCCGCAGCATGTGGGATCTTCCCACACCGGGGCACAAACCCGTGTCCCCTGCATAGGCAGGCAGACTCTCAACCACTGCGCCACCAGGGAAGCCCTACTGTTGATTCTTTCTAGTGTAATTTTTATTTCAGTTATTGTATTTTTCAGCTCTGTTTGGTTCTTCTTTATATTTTCTAACTCTTTGTTCAACTTCTCACTGTTTTCATCCATTTTATGTTAATCAAGCATCTTTGTGGTTATTACCTTAAAGTCTTTGTCAGGTAGATTGCTTATCTCCACTCCTTTTAATGCTTTTTCTGAAGTTTTGTCTTATTCCTCTGTTTCCTCATTTTGCCTAATTCTCTGTGTTTATTTCTATGTATTAGATAGGTCATTTAAGTTTCCTGATCTTGAAGAGGTAGCATTATGTAGGAGACATACTATGGGGCCTGGTAACACACTCCCCTCTGGTCTCCAGAGTTATACAGTGCCAGCCTGCTGGTAGGTGGGGCCAGGTCCCACCAATGTGGCTGTGTGGCCCACGTTGTCCTGGGACTGGTGCCAGCCCACTGGTGGTGGGTAAGCTTCTGGCACTAATTGGAGGGAGGCAGGACTCCAAAATGGTGCTTGCTAGCATCAGAGTCTTCATAGTAGAATGAGCTCCCCAAAATGGCTGCAGCCAGCATTTATAGTTGCCTCCAGCCTCTCTGGGAGGTTCTCCAAGATTAGCATGTGAGTCTGACCCTGATGTCTTTCAAATTACTGCCTCTGCACTGAGATTTGGAGCTTGTGAGATTTTGTCTATGCCCTTGAAGAACAGAGTCTTGGTTTTCTGCAGCCCTCTAGCACTCTCAAATTGCAAGCCCCACTGGTCTTCAAAGCTAGATGTCCTGGGGCCTTGCCTTCCTAATGGAGGACTTCCAGGCTTGAACCCCATGTTGTTTGGAAAGAACCTCTGAAATTGTGATTATCCTTCCTTTGGTGAGTTGCCTACCTGACAGTGTGGATCTTGGGTATACTTGTCTCCATCCTTCCTACCCATCTTATGGTTCCTTCTTTACATCTTCAGTTGTGAAAAGTCTTTCCTGCTAGTCTTCATGTCATTCTCATACATAGTTGCTCCGTAAATAGCTATAATTTTGGTGTGCCTCTGGGAGGAGGTAAACTCTGCCATCATGGCCACACCTCCTATTAAATTTTATATACTAACTATAAAATCCATTATGTACTTTTCTAAAAAGAAAAAAGAAAACTTAGCTCCAGAAAAGGAAGACATTACCTGGTTCACATTCTCTGATCAGAATATCATTAAAAAAAGAATTGAAAATATCTTATGAAACAAATAGATTAAAACAGAATCAGTTGAACAGATGAAAAAATACTCTTCTAGGGCTTCCCTGGTGGCACAGTGGTTGAGAGTCCACCTGCAGATGCAGGGGACACGGGTTCGTGCCCTAGTCTGGGAAGATCCCACATGCTGTGGAGCGGCAAGGCCCGTGAGCCAAGGCCGCTGAGCCTGCACACTCGGAGCCTGTACTCCGCAATGGGAGAGGTCACAGCAGTGAGAGGCCCATGTACCGCAAAAAAAAAAAAAAAAAAAAAAAAAAAACTCTTCTAAATAATTACTAATCCCAAATAAAAGTACAATTTCAGTATATTTAGAATATATTAAACATGGGAATTTTGCTTGCCAAGGTATGGATTCCTTAAAGCTCTCCTCAGATGTAAAGCTATATTCTTAATCTTTTTCATTATAACATAAATAAATATTCAATTCAGAGGTTAGGGAACAAAACAGCTACTCTAGTGTAACCAAGAGGAAAGAATTAAGCAAAGATATTATTCAATAAAAATATATAAAATAAAATTTTTCAAAAGTAGAATCAAAAATATGCTTTTTAAAACTAAAATAGAATGATGTTAGCAAATCTAATTTAAAAATGTGGAAAGTGAAAATAAGAGAAATAAGAAAACTATTGAAAATGTAAAAAGAGTAAATATAGATATGTATATAAATATACACACATCAAATATTCTATAATTAGCTTATATTGATTTTATGATTAGACATATAAATATTATTTTTCAAAAGGAAAACATAGCCACTTAATTTTATAAATATGAAATTAAAAATTTCCTTATGTTCTTTATACCTCAATAAAAATTAAAAAGTATGAGAAAATATGAAATCATTAAGGACCTTCAGCAGAGCAGTTTTAGAGGAATGGGATGGGGGACTAAGGTTGGAAACCATACCTTGGTTGAAGTATGAGTGGGTGTTGAGAAAATGAAGACAGTACATAGAGACTTAATACCTTGACTGTAAAGTTCAGTGTATTACTAAAAAATTACATATATATGATTGAGGAAAAATACATTGATTTAATATGGAAGAGGCCATTGTTTTCTTTGCTTAAAATTTATAGATGGAGGGAAATGGCTGAAGTTAAAGAAATTGTGTAATTGATAGAAAAGTTCTTGCAGGAGGCTGGGTAGGATAATATTCATGGCAGAGATGAGAAACAGTTTTAGAAAAAATGGCTTACTATTTCGTGGAGTTAGGAAGTTTTGACAAAAATAATCAATAAACGATCAATGATAAGATTTTATGTGATCCAAACTGAGGACCATAGCCTGGAAGCCAGCTTCCCAGATTACTCTGAGAAACTGCTCGGGAGAAGCACAGTTTTCAGTACAGTTTTATATCTTGTCAGAACACAGAACATTAAACAGGGATACATTTCTTCAAGGTTTCAAAAGAAAAACAAAAAAACCTGACCTGCACTTACACAGTGAGTCAGTATGGCCTTGGCACCTGGGAAAGGAGTCTTAATCATCAAAGGAAGACCATCATTGGCATCCAGGAAGGGAGATATTTAATCTTTATTTTCAGCATGGACATGGTTTATTTCTCGTCAATGTGCCCTTTTCTTTAATAATTAAAGAAAATATACAACATATGATAGGCCACAAACAAGCTGCTTTAGTTAGCATAAAATTCAAATTTACTCATGTATAAGCCAGAATGACTTCCCCACACTTCAAAATGTGAAAATTTCTTTTATCAGAAGGAAGGAGAGATGGAAATGCCATTGAGTTAAAGTGGAGGTGGGGGAGAATGAAGTAAAGTAAGTTGAGGAAGCACATCACTTTTCTTAGTTATATAGGAAGTTAAGAGAAAGGACTGGACGTGGTATGATGGTGGGGATGCTGATGATAATAGGGCAAGAATTTGGAACAGAGTTGTGACAATTTAAAATATTGAAGTGTCATATGCCCTGTGATCTAGACTGGGTAGAAAATGGACTATGGGATTGGGGAAGTATAAAAACCATAGGTTTTATTTTAAATCTGAGAATTAAAACAAAAACACACTCAGAAAAAAAAGGAAAATATTATTTCCCATATATAGCATCGTAGCTCTTCAAACTGACATGAACTTTGGCATGAACTAATCATTATCTCTTTGATGACCTTTCAGCATGGCTCCAATGAAGCAGGATGCCAATAAGCAAAAACGTGCCTTTCAATTTCAGCCACTCATGTTCCAAAGTATCTCTTCCCAGCTTTAGGAAAAGTAAACATCTAGATTTCAAGAACCCTTGCTATAATAAAATTTAAACTTACAAAACATATGAATCAGAAGACTATTACCCATATCCATATCACAAAAAATCCCAACAACATTAAAAAACAACCACACAATATTTTCTTATTAAACTCAATCTTCCTAATAGAATGTCATACTAATGAGTATCTTTGAGGGTTTTTTTGTTCGTTTGTTTATTTTTACAGAAACACTTCTGTGTTCTGTGATAGAAGAGCATAAAAATATGACAAAATCTGGATTCTTTAAAGTTCCAAAACAGTATAGAATTATAAAATTTCACTGGTTTAGTGATTTTGCCTATTCACTTAGCTTATGTTTCTCTATTTCTCTCTGAGTGGATCAGGGTCTCAATTTCCAGCTATTGGAGAAAACTATGTGCTATTTTGATTTTCAGTATTAGCAGCTATAAAATGATCTGGACCACAGGAATTTACAAACTGTAAACTATGTAGCAACATGCAGTTGTAAAAAAATCCATAACTTAAAGAGCTAACAGGCTACAGTTTGTATACCAGCTCAATCAGTTACCTAGTAAATTTAGGCAAGCCCTTTAACTAGTTAAATCTTAGTTTCTTTACCTGTAAAATGGAGACAATAATATTTCTTACCTAAAGTGCTGTGAATTGTTATGAGAAACAAGATACATAAGATTATTTTTGAAACTGAAAAGCCCTTGATAAATACAGTGGTACTGCATTTCATAGATGTATTCCATGGGCTGGGGCAGCTTGCAAAATCACAAATCACCAATTATAAAATCAGGAAGGAATTGTTGGCAGGCAAGGTCATCTAATACAATCATCTGAAAATATAATGGATTCTTTATTTTTTTTGTTTTCATTTTTGTTTTTGTTTTTTTCAGCCTTGGCTGCCACTGGACAAAAAAGGATCACCTTTATGCTTAGTTAATTGAATAGTTTGGCACAGGCTGGCACTCTTGTCAGCTTCTTCCTGCAGGGGCTAAAGTGACAAAGAATTCTATCAAAGGCAGAGCTTAATAATAAAAAAACTGAGTCATTTAGAGTTTTATTTACATTAAACCTTCAGACCAAACCAAAATTCTTACTTCCTATAAGCAGTGTCAGTTATACAGAGGAAAATATTCTAACTACAGTTGCTATTGTTCACACTATTTCATTATTTTAAAGAGTCATTCTGGCAGGCACTCAGACAAAAGATAGGGGAAATGATGTCTAAAACAATAATCATAAATAAAACATGAAATCTACAAAATAAGGTGTTTGATGCATATCTGTTCTGAATACTGCATCAACCTTAAGCAATACAGTTGGATCACAAAGCAAGCAAATGCTTCACAGAAGGTCTAGTCAACACATGAAATGGAGAAAGGTAAATTGGAGACAGATTACTATTGTTCCCACTTGCAAGTTTTTCACTTGTACAATTTCTACAATGAGAAATTTTTTACAATCCAATTTTACATGGTCCAACAAAACAAATTTTAGAACTTATCTTCAAGAGTGCTGGTAGTATAAGGGCTGTTAGATTTATATATTTAAAGCAGGTATTTCTATTTTTATTTAGTGTATTGCAGCTTAGGTTAAAATATATTAAATATTAAAATATAAAACTATACACTTGTACATAAAGAGAAACCACTGCCAAGACTATGTGGATGATTTTCATCATTTGTGTGTGTATGTTTATTTCTGGATAATTTTTTTTTTATTTCTTTCAATATGTATGTGAGATATCTATATATACATATATGTATATATAGAGAGACTGACATCTATATTGATGTATTTATATTGACATATATATATCCTATTTAGCATGGTTTGTAAAGATTATTTTTAATGGTTGCTTAATTCATTGTGTAGATCTATCAAATTTTAATCAATCGTTTCTTTCTGTAAGGCATTCTTTTATGTATTAATTATTTTTAAAGTGTTGCAAAAATATCCTTTACATGGGAACAGACTTTTACTTCCTTAGGATGAAGTTCCTAGAAATATATATATTGAGATGAACTCTTTTAAGGCTCTTGATACAATTTATTTTGGTTAAGACAAGTAGGGTCAGCTAAATCAATTAGGCAGGAAGGACATTATCAATACTGGGAGCAACATCTGATCCTGTAAGGAAGAAACAGAGAGGATTTTTTTTTTTTTTTTTTTTCTGCGGTACGTGGGCCTCTCACTGTTGTGGCCTCTCCCGTTGCGGAGCAACAGGCTCCGGACGCGCAGGCTCAGCGGCCATGGCTCACGGGCCCAGCCGCTCCGAGGCATGTGGGATCTTCCCGGACCGGGGCACGAACCCACGTCCCCTGCATCGGCAGGTGGACTCTCAACCACTGCGCCACCAGGGAAGCCCACAGAGAGGATTTTTAAATGCTTCCCTTCTCTTTGAGATAGAGAATCCTGAAAATGCTACAGTCCGGAAGGTCTGCTTTCTAAAGAAGGTCTATGGACATGTTCCTAACTGATACTTCAAAGCAATAGAAAATTTATGTTTATCATCTGGATATATAAATGAACATAAAAGTACGCAAATTTTTCAGAACAAAGTTTAGAGAGTCCAAAGTTATAGATTCTGAATATATAGTGTATTAATCATGATCATGACAGGAAACATATCATGCACTCAGAAGAAATGATCAAAAAAGACGTCAGTGAAGTAACTATTTCCAGAGGTTGGGCAGAGGTAAGGGAATCAACAAGGGCTGAGAAAGCTCTCAGGCACTAGCAAGAATGAGACACATTATAACTCAGGATGCGAAGATTCATGGAGAAAAACTCATGTTGCCTGAACCCAACTCAGAGCTACAACTGCGGGAGAGAAGGTAAGGATTGTCTAAGGATACAGCTACTGTAAAAACCACGGCTCAAAAGAGTGGGATTGAGAAGAAGATATGGGAGTATACCTTGATGTCTTTCTCTTGCTCTCTTATTTCCTGCTGGTCTTTTCTCTTGGTGGAATCTATCCAGAACCTGGAGTGCAATTGATACTATCTGTATCTTGATACTATCTTGAGTTCTCTGTCAATAGATAAAAGAATATAAAAAGCATGTACATAGTTAACATTATTGTACCAATGTTAATTTATTGGTTTTGACAAATGTGTGTGATTATATAAGATGTTAATATTAAGGGAATTAGTGAATGAAATATGGGAACACTATACTATCTTTGTACCTTTGTTGTTTCAGGGTAAAAGTTTCAAAATTATATACACCCACACCTCAGAGATATTGACGGTTAATTTCCAGACCACCACAGTAAAGGGAATATTGCAACAAAGCAAGTCACACAATCTTTTTCATTTCCCAGTGCATATTAAAGTTATGTTCACACTATAATATAGTCTATTAAATGTACAATAGCATTATGTCTGTAAAAACAATTTACATACCTTAATTAAAATACTTTATTGATGGGCTTCCCTGGTGGCGCAGTGGTTGAGAGTCCGCTTGCTGATGCAGGGGACACAGGTTCGTGCCCCGGTCCAGGAAGATCCCACATGCCTCGGAGCGGCTGGGCCCGTGAGCCATGGCTGCTGAGCCTGTGTGCCCGGAGCCTGTGCTCCGCAACGGGAGAGGCCACAACAGTGAGAGGCCCACGTACCACAAAAAAAATAAAAATAAAAAAAATAAAAATAAAATACTTTATTGTTAAAAATGTTAACCATCATCTATACCTTCAGTGACATTAATTTCATTGTACACCTCCATCAATTTATAAAATAAGATAACAATGAAGTTTGCCACATTGATTGATTCTTCCTTTCATGAATGATTTCTCTGTAGCATGCAATACTGTTTGATAGCATTTTACCCACAATAGAACTTCTTTCAAAACTGGAGTCAATCCTCTCAAACCCTGCCCCACTGACTTATCAACTAAGTTTACATAATATTATAAGTTCATTGTTGTTATTTCAACAATAACATCTTTGCAGTATTCCAGTAGTAGATTCCATCTCAAGAAACCATTTTCTTTCCTCCGTAAGAAGTAATGTCTCATTCATTAAAGTTTTATCTGAGATTGTAGCAGTTCAGTCACATCTTCAGGCTCCAACCTCCACTGAGGTCTTGAACCCCTCAAACTCATCCATGAGGGTTGGTATCGACTTCTTCCAAACTCTTGTTAATGTTGATATTTTGACCTCTTACCATTAATCATGAATGGTCTTCATTGCATCTAGAATGGTGAATTCTTTCCAGAAAGTTTTCATTTTACTCTGTATAGATCCATCAGAAGAATTACTATCTATGGCACTATTGCCTTACAGAATGTACTTTTTAAGTAATGAGACTTGAAAGTTGAAATTACTCCTTGATCCAAGAGCTGCAGAATGGATGTTGTGTTAGCAGGCATGAAAACATGAATGTCTTTGTACTCCCCCATAAGAACTCTTGGGGGTGACTAGGTACATTTTCAATGAGCAGTAATATTTTGAGAGAAGTCTTTTTTTCTGAGCAGTAGGTATCAACAGTGGGCTTAAAATATTCAGTAAACCATGTTGTAAACAGATATACTGTTATCCAAGCTTTTTTGTTCCATTTATAGACCACAGGCAGAGCAAATTTGCATAATACTTAAGAACCCTAGGATTTTCAAAACAGTAAATGAACATTGGCTTCAAATTCAAGTCACCAGCTGTGTTAGCCCCTAACAAGAGAGTCAGCCTTTCAATATTTGAAGCTAGGCTTTGACTTTTCTTCTTTAGCTATGACAGTCCTAGTGGCATCATCTTCCAAAAGAAGGCTATTTTGTCTATGTGGAAAATCTGTTGTTTAGTGTAGCTACCTCCACTAATTATCTTAGCTAGATCTTCTGGATAACTGTGGTAACTTCTACATCATCTCCTTCTACTTTTATGTTATAGAAATGGCTTTTTTTCTTAAACCTAATGAACCAACCACTGCTCACTTCAAATTTCTGCAGCTTTCTCACCTCTCCCAGCCTTCATAGAATTGAAGAGAGTTAGGATCTTGCTATGACTTAGGCTTTGGCTTAAGGGAATGTCATGGCTAGTTCGATCTTCTATCCAGACCACTAAAAATTTCTTCATATCAACAATAAGGCTGTTTTCACCTTCTTATCATTCGTGTGTTCACTGGAGTAGCACTTTTAATTTCCTCCAACTTTTCATTTGCATTCACAACTTGTTTAACTGTCTGGCACAAGAGGTCTAGTTTTTGTCCTATCTTGGCTTTCAGCATGCCTTCTTCACTAAGTTTAATTATTTCTAGTGATAGGCTTAAAGTGAGAGATATGTTACTCTTCTTATCACTTGAATACTTAGAGGCCATTGCAGAATCATTAATTGGCCTTACTTCAATATTATTGTGTCACAGGGAATAGGAAGGCCAGAGGAGAGGGAGAGATATGGGGAAAGGGGGGTAGGTGGAGCAGTCAAAACATACAACATTTATTGATTAAGTTCACTGTCATATCTGGGTGCAGCTTGTGGTGCCCCCCAAACAATTACAGTAGTAACACCAAAGATCACTGATCACAGCTTATCATAACAAGTATAATAATAATGTAAAAGCTTGAAATATTGTGAGAATTACCAAAATGTGATACAGAGACCTGAAGTGAACAAATACTGTTGGAAAAATGGTGCCAAAAGACTTGCTTGACACTGGGTTGCCTCAAACCTTCAATGTATAAAATATGCAATATCTGAAAGCACAAAATGAGTAGTGCAATAGAATGAGGTGAGCCTGTAGATAGTATATGTCAGCCAAGGGAAAAGGAAGAGTGAAACAGTCTATGACCAAAAAAAAAATGTAATTTATTCTTCTCTCTACTTATAAAGAAATGCAGCTTAAAAGAGGATTATAAAAGTTTGAAAAACAAAAATTATGTGCCCAAAAGAAGGCACTAATGTGTAGATACTGGAATCGGATTGCTTGGGTTCAAATGTCTGCTATCCTCTGACATGTAGACCTTGGGAAATTTACTTAGTCACTCTGTGTCTCAGTTTTCTCTCCTATAAATTGGCAATAATATTAGTACAAACTTCTTAAGCACTATTGTGATCTGTAATAATAAATATGTATTTGGTCTTTGTCCCCATTTCCTGACAAACAGATCCTAAAACGATTGGAATCTCTGAGATGATGTTTCTTTCTGTGAGCTAATAATATGACTGGTGACTTGGGGCTCCTGGATCACCTCATGATTAAGTTTGGTTGCTGGGAAAATCAGTCATGTGATTAGAGGGTTGGAACTTTCAGACCAACCCCCGACCTCTGGTGAGGGAAGAGTAGAGAAGCTGAATGTGAATGTTGAGTTAATCACTAATGGCCAAAGACTTAATCACATGCCTACACAATAAGACCTCCATAAAAATCTGAAAGCTATGAGGTTTGGAGATCATCCAGGATGCTAAACATTGGAGCTGCTGGGAGGGTGACATGGCTAGAGAAGGCACAGAAACTCTGCACCCCTCCTCTCTTACCTTACCCTGTGCATCTCTTCCATCTGGCTGTTCCTGAATTACATCCTTTGTAATAAATTTGTAATCTAGTTAATGAACCATTTTCCCGAGTTCTGTCAGGCTTTCTAGCAAGTGATTAAACTCCAGGAGGGAGTCATGGGAACATCCCATTTATAGACGGTCAGTCAGAAAAACAAGTGACATTCTGGACTTGTGATTGGTATCTGAAGTAGGGAAAGTCTTGTGGCTCTGAGACCTTAACCATGGGATCTGACACGAACTCCAGGTAAATAGTTTCAGAATTGAGTTAAATTAGAGGACACTCAACTGGTATCAGAGAATTGCTTAGTTTGGGAAAAAAAACCCACACATTTGGTGACTGGAAGTAAAGTATGAGTGTTGTGTGTGGAGAGGGAAAACAGAGGAGTTTTCTCTTTACAGCTGTCATGAGACTAAGAAAAGTCATGTATTTAAATCATACCATAGTGCTGATAATAATGAATGCAATAAACTTACTATTTTTATTATTAATAATGTTACTTTTATTATCCTGTGTTTTTCACTGGATCCCTACATCTTAAGTAGAGGAGCTTATATGTTTCTCCTGATCTGGCTAAAAACGGTATTAAAGTTTGGCATTATTATCAGAACTTGACAAATGGGGCAACTCAAATTGAGAGTTTACATTTGCTGCCCACAATAATCAACCTAAGTCAGAATAGTGGGGACAAGACCCCAAACCAATTTCTCTGACTAAGTTTCAGTACTCTTCCTATGGTCATGCTATCTTTTCTAGTAAATTCTTGCCCTTTGTGAATTGTAGGGAAAAAATATTCCACATAAAAATATTACCCAATACTTCTTGGACGTCCCTATCACTTCCAGAGACCTATTTCTGGAGGCTCACTGATTCTCTGGCTGCCTACTCAAGACTACATAGAACACAGTTTCACACACTCTCTGCAGAGACTTAGGCAGAGAAAACAGATTACTTCTGAGCTAAAGGGCTCTTGAGTATTAGGGAAGGGGACTGTCTCTCCTGTCCACTTTTCTATTAATAAAATGCACAGGGCAGAGCACGTAGGCAAATTAGCCATGCTGTAAGACCTGCACCTCACTTTGCTTAATCATCAGACTATAGTACCCAGGGGGGATGAAAAGAGGGCCTTGATACTTAGCAATCTTGTCATCCAGTGCCAATCCAAGGCTAACAGGAAAATTCTCCACAGCTGTTCAGATGGCTGGTGGTTCGTTCGCTGGCAGCAATTCTTGCCACCAAATGAAGAGCTGAGCTCTAGGGTGTGTTGACAAAATACTGTTTATAGATCCTTAATTAGAATGAGGGAAGATTCCCAACAATTCCTTCCACTTGTCTGCCAGATGGTCTATTTATTATCCTTCATCTGAGTCTCCCCTCCCACCCCTGATACCAAGTTTTTATCACTGTCACTTGTAAGTCTTTGTTTATCCTCGTGGAGAGCACTACATTGATACTTCTTCAATTTATAATGTGTGATATGATACTTGTTGGTTATGAGAAATGGGCCGTTGCCTGGTAACCAAGGTGTCTGTTACCAGGAAAAGAAAAACTTATTAAGCAAGGCACCCAATTTTTACAGTATTACAAACAAATTGGCTACTTTTTTTCTTAGATGTTTCAGGTAGTGGAGCCCCTTGGAACTAGACCCATATCTTCTGACAAGACCAAAGCAATGAAATTAAAGATAGGAAATAAGAATATAATTAACTTTCCAGTGAATATAGATTTCTTTTATTGATGCTATGGTGCTGGGAAAGAGGAAAAGAAGACATCTCATGTACTCAAGTCCTTATGTCTGATTTCATCACTCTAATTGATACAGTCAGTGTCCATTAAAACACTTGATGTCAGCCACAGAGTCAATGTAGAGCTCAGAAAATTTGTAAAGCCCCAATTTTGCACCAGTTTAATCCCTAAGCTAGTACAGTGATCTTTCACAGTTTCAATAACTATTCCACATAATCAAGAACGTGTCTAGTAAGAAGTTCCAATAACTGTCTCTGGTTTGCAGCTCCCTCTTTTGTATACCTTAATTTCCTATTTGTTACATTAAGTAAATGCCAGATTTTATTGTGATTGTGCCCCTCATACCATCTCATTGTGGCTTCTCCTTTGTCTTTGGATGTGGGGTATCTTTTTTGGTGAGTTCCACTGTCTTCCTGTTGATGACTGTTTAGCAGTAAGTTGTGATTCCAGTGGTCTCACAAGAGGGAGTGAGGGCACGTGCTTCTACTCCATCATCTTGAACCAATCTTGACCAATAAGTGAGCAGAGGTGTCAGTTCTGGTTGGAGGCTTTAAGGGCCAACACCTTCCTCACCATGTTCTCCTTTCCATCTGCCAAAACTACTGGCAATGTTCCAGAGAGAGGCTGCTCTGACACCTTGGGTCCCAGAGAAATGATATGGAATAGAAACAGGGTCAACCTGCTAGTGTTGGGCATAACCTCTGGGTGGGTGACTCACAAACTGGAGAACAATTATACCACAGAAGTCCACTCACTGGAGTGAAGGTTCTGAGCCCCACGTCAGGCTTACCAACCTGGGCATCTGGCAATAGGAGGATGAATTCCCAGAGAATCAGACTTCGACGGCTAGCAGGATTTGATTGCAGGACTTTGACAGGACTGGGGGAAACAGACTCCACTCTTGGAGGGCACACACAGAGTACTGTGTGCATCAGGACCCATGGGGAAGGAGCAGCAACCCCATAGAAGACTGAACCAGACATACCTGCTAGTGTTGGAGGGTATCCTGCAGAGGCAAGGGGTGGCTGTGGCTCATTGTGGGGACAAGGACACTGGCAGCAGAAGTTCTGGAAAGTACTCCTTGGCATGAGCCCTCCGGAGTCCACCATTAGCCACAACAAAGAGCCTGTAGCCTCCAATGCTGGGTCACCTCAGGCCAAACAACAAACAGGGAGGGAACTGTTGGTTGTTTGGCCTCACCCATCAGCTGACAAGTGGTTTAAAGTTTTACTGGGCTTTGCCCACTAAAGCAACACCCAGCTGTACACACCACTAGTCCCTCCCATCAGTAAACTTGCACAAGCCTCTTAGCCTCATCCACCAGAAGGCAGACAGCAGAAGCAAGAAGAGCTACAATCCTGCAGCTTGTGGAATGAAAACCACATTCACAGAAAGATAGACAAGATGAAAGGGCACAGGGCTATGTACCAGATGAAGGAACAAGATAAAATCCCAGAAAAATAACTAAATGACGTGGAGACAGGCAACCTCCCAGAAAAATAATTCAGAATAATTATAGTGAAGATGATCCTGGACCTCAGAAAAAGAATGGAGGCAAAGATTGAGGAGATGCAAGAAATGTTTAAGAAAGGCCTAGAAGAATTAAAGAACAAACAAACAGAGATGAACAATACAATAACTGAAATGAAAAATACACTAGAAGGAATCAATAGCAGAATAACTGAAGCAGTACAATGGATAAGTGACCTGGAAGACAGAATGGTGGAATTCACTGCCGTGGAACAGAATAAAGAAAAAAGAATGAAAAGAAATGAAGACAGCCTAAGAGACCTCTGGGACAACATTAAATGCAAAAACATTCGCATTATAGGGGTCCCAGAAGGAGAAGAGAGTGAGAAAGGACCTGAGAAAATATTTGAAGAGATTATAGTCAAAAACTTCCCTAACATGGGAAAGGAAATAGCCACCCAAATCCAGGGAGCACAGAGAGTCCTAGGCAGGATAAACCCAAGGATACACATGCCGAGACACATAGTAATCAAACTGACAAAAATTAAAGACAAAGAAAAATTATTAAAAGCAACAAGGGAAAACTCACAAATAACATTCAAGGGACTCCCCATAAGGTTAACAGCTGATTTCTCAGCAGAAACTCTACAAACCAGAAGGGAGTGTCATGATATATTTAAAGTGATGAAAGGGAAGAAACTACAACCAATATTACTCTACCCGACAAGGATCTCATTCAGATTTGATGGATAAATCAAAAGCTTTACAGACACACAAAAGCTCAGAGAATTCAGCACCACCAAACCAGCTCTACAACAAATGCTAAAGGAACTTCTCTAAGTGGGAAACACAAGAGAAGAAAAGGACCTACAAAAATGAACCCAAAACAATTAAGAAACTGGTAATGGGAACATACATATCGGTCATTACCTTAAATGTGATTGGATTAAATGCTCCAACCAAAAGACACAGGCTTGCTGAATGGATACAAAAACAAGACCCATATGCATGCTGTCTACAAGAGATCTCCTTCAGACCTAGGGGCACATACAGACTGAAAATAAGGTAATGGAAATGGATATTCCATGCAAATAGAAATCAACAGAAAGCTAGAGTAGCAATACTCATATCAGAAAAAATAGACTTTAAAATAAAGAATGTTACAAGAGACAAAGAAGGATACTACATAATTATCGAGGGATCAATCCAAGAAGAGGACATAAGAATTATAAATATATATGCACCCAACATAGGAGCACCTCAATACATAAGGCAAATGTTAACAGCTATAAAAGAGGAAATCGACAGTAACACAATAATAGTGGGGGACTTTAACACCTCACTTATACCAATGGACAGATCATCCAGACAGAAAATAAATAAGGAGACACAAGCTTTAAATGATACAATAGACCAGATAGATTTAATTGATATTTTTAGGACATTCCATCTGAAAGCAGCAGATTACACTTTCTTCTCAAATTCACACAGAACATTCTCCAGGATAGATCACATCTTGGGTCACAAATCAAGCCTTGGTAAATTCAAGAAAATTGAAATCATATCAAGCATCATCTTTTCCGACCACAACGCTATGACAATTAGAGATAAATTTCAGGGGAAAAAAACGTAAAAAAACACAAACACATGGAGGTAAAGGCCAGAAAAATAGAGGTACTAAAAATAAAAGAAATAAGAAATTTGCTGTAGATGTGTGTATGTGTGTGGGGAGGTACAAAAGTGTTTACATATATTCATGCAATTTTATATCCATATAGCTATACTTTAGCTTATCTGGCATACTTAATGACTGCATAATATGTATGGTAAGTTTAAAAAATATGAGGATAAACAAGATAGAGAGAGGCCCTGCCCACACAGAATTTAAACATCTAGAGAATGGCAGGAAAAGTAAAGAGGCAATTATTACACAGTATAATGAATACTGTGAAGTATATTGAAGTATATATTGATAATATATATACTTGTATAATGAAGTATATATTGATAATAAATAGAGGTTGCTATGAAAACTCATGGATCAGATTTCAGGCTTGAATGGTCAAGAAATCTTAGTTGAAAGCCATTTGATTATTTGGCCATTTAACTTGGGACCTAAAGATGACGAAGGGAATAATTAGGAGAAGAGAGGAGTGATGGGTGAGATTTCCAGGGAGAGAGAGAGAAATACAAAATTTTCCTAGTCAGCACTGAGAAATCTTTTAACAGTACTAAATTTATTTTGTGATTTTCTTCTGAATGTTTTATCCCCTGAACATATACAATGGAGAGAACTTTGCTCTTGTCATATGCTTTGCTGAGATGCTTCCCTGTATTCTCTGTCTGATCCTTTTATCATTGTCCAAGTATTTTGTGCTACAGCAAGTTTTCTCTGGCCCTGCCTCTTCTTGGTGCTCCAGTGTAATCTGAGCTGTACTGTGACTGTTTCCCTATGAATCTGTCAACTTTTGAGGGCAGGGATATGATAACTTTAGAGCACAGTTCTTGAAAAAACAACATTGATCTGAATGGCAGCTTGTCAAATCCTAAACCTGACTAACGATATCATTCAAGATTTTTCCAGCTGTGTTATGGGAGCCAAAAAAAACACAAAACAAAAACAAAACAAAACAACTGACTTCTCCCATCAGGAGATCCACCGGAGCAGTCTTCCAGAGGAACTCTGCACTCAAATGTAGTGCTTCCTGGATCAAGACCAATGGTTAGTTAGTCTTTGTTATCAGACTTTCTTAGATCAATGCTTCTTTCCTGAGGAATGACTTCACTGAACAGTTGTAAGAAGAGAGTTCATTTCTGGGCTCAAGCAAACCTTTTAATGATATCAACAAGAATGGAAAAGGAAAACTGAAAAATAACTCCTGAAGAAACTTTGACTTATGGTCACATTGAGAAGGAGTGATTTTAAACTAATGTCTGAAGTTGGTGAAACTGAAGTTTCAAGATGTAAAATAAGTTACAGCTAATTTAGTGTTCAGGCTGCTATGGATGAAGAGCTGTCTGACTCCAAAGCTTGATCTTCTTTGACCAGAAAAAACTGCCTCCCAAATCAATTAGCTTAGCCACCTGCTAGCTAAGGAACTGCTTCAGCATTACAGCCTGATGTGCTCAGCTTGAGGTCTTGGCAGACAGCAGAACACGGAGTCTCCTGACTGAAGTCCTAATCTGTGGGAACTATGTGCGCACACACACGCATGTATGTATATATGGATGGCTTTAAGGGATCCCATGAGAGCTTTGGGGTGTTTCATTCTTTTTGCTTCTCCTGCATATTTTATAAATAACTTTAAAGATAATAGGTAGCAATATTTTATGAGGCTCTTAAGTGTGTAAGTGTCACTGCCTGGCTCAAACATGTTTAATCTGTATTTGCTGAACAAGTAATAATCTTGTGCCTCCTCCTTACTAAATCTTCCCTTTAATCTCTTTAGAAAAAGGGTACAGGTTTAGGAGGAGATATAAGTAAACTATTATTTATAATATTCTCTTCAAGATAATTGGAAGAAATCTCTAGGAACAAAATTTAGTAATTTGAGTAAAATTGTATTAGAATTAATAAATTAATAAGTTAAGAAGACTGAATTGTAATATTTACCCAAAGACTAACTGGTATTTTATTAACTCATGTTGAATGTTTCTCTTTTACATGCTACTTAGAAATTATCAGGGAAAAGCAAATGCCAATATTTAAGGACCAAAATCAAGAGTTGTCATCTGTAAGGGACCATTGGCAATTGTTGAGTAATTAAATATTGGACAACTCATATATTTTCCCCATCATTATCCTGGGCTATCAGAAGGCATAATAACTCATTAATTAAATGTTAGCACTTTCATGGTAAATTAATAAATGGATTAAACTGTTAAAATAGTGAATATGTGTTTTGTAAGCTTTTAACCAGTAAGTCTATAAGTCTGTACTGAGAGTTAGTATAATTATTAAAGAAATAACCTTGTCATATGTATATGTGTCATATATATGTGTGTGAGTATGTATGTTATAATTTTTGTATATAGAGAAGTAAGTAAAACTAGTTTTTCTAATTTCATTTAGGAAAACACAGAAGAGCTTAAAAATTTGAGAATGGCTTCAAACAAAATGGTTACATTTTAAAATGGCAGTCAACGAAAGAGAAATTATGTATTTGAAAAACTCATGTAGTTTACATGATGTTACTTCTACTGTACTATGACATCATAATATCTTCAGTGCCCATTGAATGATTAAGTATTATATTTGTCTTTTAACCAAAATATCCGAGGGTTTTGTACTTTTATAATATTTCTTCAACCATCAATTCCTTTGCAGGTGTTGGTCTCTCCAACTTCATCCATTCTTTTACCTAAACTTTCTCATTTGCTTAAATGAAGAACTGAGTGTGTTTCCATAGAAGTTCTGCAGAGAAGAGTTCATGGATTTGATGACTTTGCTCCTCAGAATCCTTTCCTGTTCACCTCCTTCTTAGTTTACAGCCATGCTATTAAATGTTTGCATTGGTTGAGTTCAGATGTATACATAAACTCTCAAGATGAATGTAAAAAATGTCTTTAATCCTTATCTTTAAATCCTCATGAAAATCTGGATCATTCTGTACTAAAAAATTTCCTCCATGGTGAGGGAGGATCAGTACAGTACAAGGTTTTCCAGTCTTGGCACTATTGACATTTGGAGGCTTTTTCCATTTGTTGTAGGGTGCTGTGCTGAGCATTGTGGAATGTTTAGCAGCATCCCTTGCTCCTACCCACTAGATTCCAGTAGCAATCCCTGCCCAGCTGTGGCAAATAAAAATGTCTTCAAACATTGCTAAATATGCCTTGGCAGGGGGAAGCAAAATCACCCTCTGCCCAACAGAGAATCACTGAAAATCCTCTAATAAACAAATATTTTATGATTAGTTATTTGCCTGCGCCTTGTACTGTTAAAAGTGAGCTACCTTCACTTTTATGAATCAAACATCAGAACATGCAAATCATAGTTATGTAAACTATTGTTGATTATCCAGAACTCTCTTTGTGTTTAAAGTTTCTGTTTTCATTATATTTCTGCCCAGCTCTTGATATTTGCCTTTGTTTCCTATTTTCAATCCTAATCGAATGTTTGTCAAATTCCTCTAACAGTATGTATAGATTTATTGCACTGATGACATGAATTGATGGCCTCCTTAAATCCACACTCTTTGCAATGCAAGTTTACAGCTCCCCCTAACAAAAAGTAGAGTCTATTTTCTCTTCTCTTGAATCTGGATTGGACTTGTGACTTGTATGGCCTACAGAATGTGGCAGAATTGATAGTGTGTCAGTTTTGAGTCTAGGCCTCAAGGTGTCTTGTGTTGCTTCCTCTCCATCTGTTTTCATTTGAACCCCAATCCTGACATTTAAACATATCTGGACTTACATGCTGAAAGGATGTGAGAGACCACATGTAGGAGGGACAAGCCATCCAAGCAGAGGACATCTGAGACCATATAGCCTTCAGCCAACTACCTGCTGACAGAAAAATCATAAGACAGTTCTGAGATATTCAAGTCCAGATCGGCAGAATCACCCAGCCAACCTTCAGAACTTTGGAGGTAAATACATGCTGATCATTTTAAGCCACTAAGTTTTGGTGCTGGTTGTTGTGCAGAATTACTGTCAGTTGATTTATCTACTGTCTTGATTTCTCATATTTCTAAAACTTTGGACCAGACTTATTCCTTTTGCTCTTTCTGCTCCAGCCACTCCAAATAGGATTAATTACTGATTTTGCTTTTGTCTCTGGGTCTAAAACTCTAGGCAGTCCCACTCGGTGAGAGCCCCCATAAATCTTTTTCCAAGCCCTGAAAGGGACAGTATGGTTCAGTGATGGACTTTATTTTTTATATTCTTCAAAACTGCCTATGTTAGTTTGAATAATTACTGTTTGATTAATTTCATCATTTGAAAAGGACTTTATAATATCTAGTAATAATATTTATATAGACATGTCAGATTTCAAAGAAATAAATTGGACAACCATTAAATTAATAATTGAGACTTGCCCAGACTTTCCATGAGGATTTAAAACTTGAAATCTCTTCATTTTAATGCACAGAAACCACCTGGGTATTCATGTATTCCAATTCATTTTGGCATTGTTCTAGGCTTGTATACTGTAAATCCAATGTTTAAATATGCTGGGCTTACTGGTATCTTCAAAAATGGAACATGTTTGATTAAATTTCCTAAGTACCTTAGTGTTATTTCCCTCCTTAAATGTGGGATAGTTTGTGTAATTTGGCTGATAAATAGCACACAGATGTACAGGGTATAAGCAAGACTGTAACATAAAATTTGTATGGAGTATCCTATGGGACTAGGTTCAGAAACTAATGGCAAATTATCTATTTTGGGATTTACAAGTCTATTGAACGTCCATTTTATTCATTATTTATATCTATTATGCTATTTAAATACTATTTAATATTTGATTGACTATCATTGGAAGAAATGTACTCACTTTTAAACTTTTGGACATTTACCTAATTAAAACATTAATATATCAAAGAAGATGAGAAATGGGAAACACTTGTGACCTTAGGATTGAGACATGTGCATGTACAATTAAGTAATTATCAGAGGTTATTGTCAGAGCACCATAAAGAAAACCTTATTTGGTGGAAAACACAAATGGTAACAATTAGAAGAGTTGTTTATGATGTAATTAAAGAATCAACCAATTGTTCAGATATTAATTTCAACAGTGGGTTTAATGATACTTCTATTATATCATCATCCACTCAAAGACAGGAGATAGGCTTTCTAGTTCTATTCCTGACACTTACTCATTGTGTCAACTAGAGCTGTACACTTAAGGTCTCTGAGTTCCATGTACTCTCTGTGACTTCTCTATGTTCTAAAATCTGATCATCTGTGTCTTCAGTAGTCTATACTGTATAGCGATGGGAGAATTAATGAAGGACTAAAATGCAGTTCTAAGATTATTTTAGAAAATAAGCATGTGACAATATATCTGATCTGAGTAATAATCACAAACTAGCAAACTGTGGCTGACAGCCTGAACATTCTGCTGTTAATAACAAACTTCTAGGTGACATGATATAATTATTTTATTTAGTGAAAACATTTAGTCTATAAATACATTTATATTTATATAGGAGAAATACAGGAGTTTCAAAATAAAGTCAATTTCTGGTAAGTGGTGTCATCTCACACTACTTTCATGTTTATTAAGAAATCACATACATTTCACGTTCTGTAAAGCTATGGAAGAACATATTGTAGCACGCTTAACTCCTCATCAGGAAAATTCTGTGCCTCCAATAGATATTTGCAATTTACTTGACATAGTTTCCTTTGTTGCACCTCTTTGTGGACCTGTCACTTCTATTTTGTGGTGTCTTCTGCCCTCCCAGCAACAACATCTTTCCTTATGTAACACCCTATCTCAACTGTTTCAATTTCTTTTGGGAGGGATAGGCATCTTTATTGTAGTATAAGTCCAAGGCAACACAGATGGTGCATTTCATTCTAAGTAATGGTTTACTCATACCACCTGTAAGTTGATGACTCAGAAACCTATGTGTCTAGACCAAGTCAACTTCCAATTTCCAGATTTTTATATTTACTTGCTTATTGGTCATTCCACCTGGAAATATGATGGACAGTTCAAATTCAACCCACTCATGTTTAAATTTGCCCAAACATCCCTTTCCTCCATTGTTTTTAATATATTTTTGACATCTCTCTACCAGACACCAAAGCCAGAAACCCTGGAAGTAATGGATGCATTACTCTCTCTCTCTCATGTCCCTTTGCTGGCCCTTTCCCAAACCTTATCAATCTATTTTTCATTTAAAAAAATCTAGCCCATTTATTTTTCACCCTCATTGCCATTGCCTTCTTAAAGGCTTTAGGCATCTTTGCTTTGATAGCATCACCATGCAGCCTTCTGACCCATTCTAGACCATCTACTCTATTCCCTTCAGTGACTTTTATAAACCTTGCATCTAATCATGGAATTTCCTTGCTTAAGCAATTCTCATTTAGTAAAGCAGGATGGCAAATGCTTACATAGGTCAACCAGGTAAATAATTTAATGAAAAAAAGCAACAAACGGACTCTGGCCACCTGGAAAGCAGGGTTCCACCTAAAGAAGACAATAATTATTCAGCTCCAGCAATTGTAGTAGTACAGAAATGTGGGCCCAATATAGCCAGATGGTCTGATATTTCAATAAAAGCCAGAAATTTCTGTGAAGGCTCCCAATTCTTAAATGATTGTAGTGATTTAATTTTAATATGTCTGGCCTAAAGAATGAAGTTAAAACTCTCTAGCATGTGAACAAAGATCTTTATGATTTGGTAGTACTCTTCAAATTTCCTTTTTCAGTGTTGTTCTCACAATTTACTCTTCAGCTAATCAATACCATTTGCTGATGCCACATAGTTCCAGGAAATTTTGTGTTTCCTTTAGAATTCACACTCCTTCCAGCTGTCTGTTATCTGTGTATTCTTTATACTCAGATGGGACCACTTCTGTTCAGCCCCTTGAATATTTACTACTCCCTAAAGTGTGCTATCTCTGTATCTTTTATCATAACACTTGCAATCCTATGATTGCAATTATATGTTTACATTTCTTTCTCCCCATGACACTGTGAACTCCTTGGAGAAAGAAACTGGGTCTTACTTTTCTTGTATCTCCAACTTTAACATAATTCCTGACATATTAGAGGTATCCAATGGATGTTGATTAAATGAACTGTCACAATGAATAACGTGACTATTTTCTAGGCCCTATTTAGAAAATATGTTTTTTAGGGAAGAATCCAAAGAGAAAATTGTATCTCAAATGTTTTTGTATTAATCAGAGTCCTACTGGGAAACAAAAGCCACCCTGATTATTTGAATGAGAATAAAATTGTTAAACAGGTATTGAAAAAGATAAAAAGAAAAGTGTAAGGGATCACAGCAGCAGTGTTCTCAGGAAGCAGCTACCACTCCTAAGGCTGCAGAAGCAAAGGAAAGAGGCTGAAATTATTAAAACCTAGCAGCATGGAGAAGGAGGGTTCCCATGAAGTGAAACTTAGACCTTTGGCAGAGCTGGTGCTGGAGCCTCTGAGCTGGATGAGGGTTCCCTGGACTTGGGTCCCAGACCTCTGAGAGGGAGGGTCTCAGAATGGAGCTGGTGCATGTGAGTGGGGCTCAATGAGGCCTGGTTCTGTGAGATTTAGAAACATTGTAACATGGATTCAACTGTTGCTTCTGCAAAGGACTGTTACTGGGGAGTAAAGAAGAGAAGATGAGGTGATGCTGCCAAGAAGGGGAGGAAAACAGGAAGGAGAGGTCCCTTTTGCTTCCTCCAGCTTTTAGAGTCTTCCTCCAGTACTTCTTTTTGAAAGAATCAAACATGGGATCAGCTGGCAAAGGAGAAATAAAGCTTGCAGAGTCCCAGCCCCAATATCAAAATGCTGAGTATATAGGGGTGAGTTTAAAGCTGAGAGAAGATATCTGGCATAAAGTCTTGAAAAACTGAGGAAAAACTGAGATGAAGAAAGTAAGCAATTTACATTAACAGACAAGCAAAGACACAGCTAAAGATTGACTTTCTGCTTTACTCATTTTATTGCATTTAATTCTCACAAATTCTCCTATAATAAAAATATTATTATTATTACTTTATGGGTGAAGAAGCTGAGGATGAAAGATGTTTCCCCAGCATCATTATGTTAATAGGTCATGGGAGTCTGAATTTGAACTGAGACCTCTCTTATTCCAAAATTCACACTCTTGATGCTAAACATGGGTCTTTAGGAGAAAGATGTAGGCTTCCTGCTGAAGGATTAGGCCTGTGTTTTATCCCACAGGTCTTAGAGAAGTCAGAGTGTAATATGGAAGAACAAATCTGACTCTGTACTGGACGTTTCTTTTATTTCAACCTTTGTATTCTGTTGCTTTTGCTACAAGTTAAGAATATTGCCTATAGCCTGAAATATACAGGATAACCCATTCTCCAGGCTCTCACCTTTAAGGGTATAACACTTTTCCTTTCATATAGAGATAAAAAGTTGTAAAACAGAGAATAACATTTGTCTTTTTGAAAGTTTACAGGAACAATTGTGACCCAAACTATGTGGACAGCTGCAGGAAAAAAGGATTCCAAGGACACCAAGAACAAGGGCACCAAGAAATTTGCAGCAACAAACCACACCCTCTCCCCTTTTAGTATAAAAGAATCCTGAATTCTAACTTGGGTAAGGTGGTTCTTTGGAGCACTAGTCCACCATCTCCTCGGTCTGCGGCCTTTCTGAATAAAATCCTTGCCCCAACAACTTGTCTCTTGATTTATCGACCTGTCATATGGCAAGCAGTAAGAGTTTGGACTCAGTAGCAAAAGTGAGTGGGGGCAGGCTGCTTCCACCAGTTACTAATCTGAAAGAATTACACTAGAACTAAAATGCAATTGAGATTATACATCAGCACCATTGCACCTTGGGAGAAGTGGAATTTTCACTTTGATATATTTTCTCTGAACAATTCTAATAAGCTCTGTGATCTGTTTATTTAATACCTAAGTACTATGGACAAGATCTTTAGCACCTACTTTATTCTCTTAGTATTCTACATGTGCTATTAATATAACGCTCATCTCAGTATAAAGTTTCTACCTTTACAGGCTTCTCTCTATAGTTTTGACTATGAGTTAATCTACTAGGGCAGAAATTGTTCTTCATTCCCTCCTATTTCTAGTACCTAACTCAATTCCTTACACATACGAAATCAGTTACTGTTTGTTGAGCAAGTGGGGAAAACCACTATAATGTCATCATACAATCTATTAGAAAACATTTATGAAATGCTTTGTGAACTTCAGATAGCTATTATAGTGGAGGTGAGCAAACTAAAGCGTAATCAGACCTATTGCTTGTTTTTGTAAATAGTTTTATTAGAACACAAGCTAACTTGCTCATTCATTTACATATTGGCTATAGCTATTTTGCATTACAATAGCAGAATTGAGTAGTAGCTAAAGAGAAAATATGGATCACAAAGCTGAAAATGTTTGCTACGTGACCTTCATAGAAAAGGTTTGTCCACCCTTGTATTAGGTGCTAATTGTTTAGGAGCAATACATTTGGTAGTTTTAATTTTGGATGGCAGAAATGGGAAAAACTGAGACTAAAGATATTCTACGATAGTCCGAGCAAAAAGTAATGATAACTTATTTCCATCAGAGCTGAATAAAAGGAAATGCATTTTTATTCATTTAACAAATATTTACTCAGTACCTACAATGTTTTGATTATTATTCCAGGCATTCAACAAGTTTATTCAATAATGTTTATTGACCTATGTTCAAGCCCCATTTCTGTTCTTTTAGAGCTTAAGTTCACCAAAATTAGGTGACAGATTGGATATAGTGGTTGCCAACCTTAAAATAAAACTTATTTTACCAGCAAAAATGGGTTTATTTGATAATGGCCAAGAATTACAACTTGGGACAAGCAAGCCAGGGCAAAAGCCATAGGGCAAGTCCAACAAACAAAAGAGAGGAATGTTATTTTATAGAGAAAAAGGAGGAAGCTGGAATAGGTTGTTTTGAATGAAAGTTCACTGGAGAAAAGTGAGAGTCCAGGGTGATGATGATTTCTCACTGAGTTGCTGGGGTATTCAATTTCTTGTAGGAGATGCAATGTGCATCTTTTCCTGTTGGGTCCTGTGATTGATGATTCTTCTGTTGGAGTTTGGAATTAACTATAATTGACCTCCATTGATAATGCCTGAGAGCTCCCCTTTCTGGCCTGACTCCATTTTAGTGAGGTTTCTCTTTATTAATTTTCACAGGATTAAAGGGCTGAAGAGTCTTATATATTACTATCATAGCATGTAACATGTTAAGCTATATTATATCACATGACTGTCTCCCTCTATTTTGTTATAAGATTCCTGAGGGCAGTTCACCTGTGGATTTATCTTTATAGCTCCAAACTTGGGACAATACCTGGCAAAAAAAAAAAAAAAAAAAACTTATTGAAATGAAGTAAATGCTTGGGAAACTAGAGCTAAAATTCAGCTTACAAAGGAAGATTATGAGGCTGGAATATGTTGTTTGAGGAAGTACTGTAATAAATCCAAGACAATATGCACTCTGTACAAGTGTAGACAGAGAAGATAAAGTAGAAACTCAAATCCCAAGAGGCAGAGCCCATATTTTCTGATTCCTGGATCAGTACTCAGTCCTTACCATGCATTAACCCAGGGAGCAGCAGTCAGCACAAATGCTTACTTCTAAATGGATGAGAAGCTGATCTAAATTCTCATTAGCATAAAAGGTACAATCATTAAAGTTGCATTATTTAGAGAACATGGCAATTATGAGGTATTAGGGCTACAACTTCCCTAATGTTGCCTCTGTCCTTACAACCCAGTCCACTGGCCTTAGTGGTTCATTGCCAACATCTTGAAAATCTTTCCATTGTCTTTGATAATGAAAGGAAACACAACTGTCATTGAGAGCCACTCTTGAGAAATACTATTATTTGCAGATTGTATGCACTTCCACACTGAAATCAACATCACAACACACAACTTGTTGAAACCAAGATATTATTTTTTCAGTCCAGTCAAGTTTTGGTGAATATCAATAGGGTAATGGCTATGCAGTTTTTTGCCAATTAGTATACATTTCTTCTGTTGGAATTCACACATTTTTTCTTAATTAATCCTGACCTTTCATCCTGCATTTTATAAGCTTCTTAAGAAGTTAGAAATAAATAATTCAGTTCACATATTTTCTGAAAAGGGACAAGCTGTTTTACTCTATCCTCAGAGAATAAATTAGATAGCTATTCTGATTAAGCTCATGGAAAATTGTATAAACAAATACAAAAATCATACATCTTCTGCATGAAGCACAGAGATCGAGGCTTTCTGCTGCTGAAGGAGGCCAAGCAGATTTCCAGAAATTTGGAGAAAGACAGCGTTATGGGAAGTATTTTCTTGTTTTGTGTGTTGAGGAAGGCATCTAGCTTTTAGGGTTGGTAAACTTTAATGTTCATAGTCAGTGTTTGAAATTTAAATCACATTCTTTCCTATTTCCATGATGTTACCCTCCATAAAAGAAATATAATGTACATGTCACTAAATTCTTAGCAATTTTTCACTATATTACAAAAATGCATATCTTCTTCTCCATTATGATTGCATGATCTCTTAACAAAATTCAATTTTTTGAGTAGTGTTAAACATAAAGATTTCTTTATATCACTCTCATGCATTTAAAAATTCAGAGTCTCCTACTGCCACTGAATGATTTTATCATGCCTCACCTTTTCAGTCTTATCCCATATTATCTGCCTTTATAAATTCTCTTCAAGGGAATATGTAAATTCCTGCTGTTTACCAAGATATTACTTTTCCTAGGGCTAGTCCCTCTGACAGAAATCTCTTCTACCATGTAATCCTTTCTCTCCATTCCGATCCCTCCTCATATTTCTCTCTGACTGGTGAAAAATTATTCTTTATTCAGGGCCTAGGTCTTCAAGAAAGCCTTATATAATTCCTTCAGTCAGACATGTTTCCTTCTACCCCTGTACATAGATTTCTCATGGAATTTAACTTACATTACACTGATTTATAAATTTTTATACATATACAACCTATCCAACATTTACCTAAAAAAGTATTTACTTAAAAGCACTATTGAAGACAGGAGGATGTTTCCCTACTTTTTAGCAAAGTACCTGTCACATTAGATGAGTTTAGTAAAAGTTAGTTCAATGAGTAAGGGAATCTCTACCTATGTTAAACACAAGCTTGCTAAAAAGCAGTAAGAATTTTATATATCTAAAACTTAGTTCTTTAACATTCTAGATATGTCTTGGTCAAGAAAACCCCTTTAAATAATATTTTTAAGTGAAGATAATACACTTACTTTTTTTAGTTTTTAATTTAATTTATTTTAATACAGCAGGTTCTTATTAGTTATCCATTTTATACATATTAGTGTATATATGTCAATTCCAATCTCCCAATTCATCACACCGCCACCCCCATCCCCCACCACCTTCTCCCCCTTGGTATCCATACGTTTGTTCTTTACATCTATGTCTCTATTTCTGCCCTGCAAACAGCTTCATCTGTACCATTTTTCTAGGTTCCACATATATGCGTTAATATACAATATTTGTTTTTCTCTTTCTGACTTACTTCACTCTGTATAACGGTCTCTAGGTCTATCCACATCTCTACAAATAACCCAATTTCATTCCTTTTTATGGCTGAGTAATATTCCATTGTATATATGTGCCACATCTTCTTTATCCATTCGTCTGTCAATGGGCATTTAGGTTGCTTCCATTACCTGTCAACTGTAAATAGTGCTGCAATGAACATTGGGATGCATGAATCTTTTTGAATTATGGTTTTCTCTGGGTATATGCACAATAGTGGGATTGCTGGATCATATGGTAATTCTATTATTAGCTGTTTAAGGAACCTCCATACTGTTCTTCATAGTGGCTGTATCATTTTACATTCCCACCAGCATTGCAAGAGGGCTCCCTTTTCTCCACACCCTCTCCAGCATTCGTTGTTGCTAGATTTTCTGATGATGCCCATTCTAACTGGTGTGAGGTGATAGTCCATTGCAGTTTTGATTTGTATTGAGCAACTTTTCATGTGCATCGTGGCCATCTGTATGTCTTCTTTGGAGAAATGTCTATTTAGGTCTTCTGCCCATTTTTGGATTGGGTTGTTTGTTTTTTTAATATTGAGCTGCATGATCTGTTTATATATTTTGGAGATTAATCCTCTCTACATCGATTCATTTGCAAATATTTTCACCCATTTGTCCGTAGATTCGTTTGCAAATATTTTCTCCCATTCTGAGGGTGGTCTTTTCATCTTATTTATGGTTTCCTTTGCTGTGCAAAAGCTTTTAACTTTCATTAGGTCCTATTTGTTTATTTTTGTTTTTATTTCCATTTCTCCAGGAGGTGTGTCAAAAGGATTTTGTTGTGATTTATGTCAAAGGGTGTTGTTCCTCTGTTTTCCTCTAAGGGTTTTATAGTGTCCAGTCTTACATTTAGGTCTCTAATGCATTTTGAGTTTATTTTTGTGTATGGTGTTAAGGTGTGTTCTAATTTCATTCTTTTACAGGTAGCTATCAGGTTTTCCCAGCACCACTTATTGAAGAGGCTGTCTTTTCTCCATTGTATATCCTTGCCTCCTTTGTCATAGATTAGTTGACCATAGGTGCATGGGTTTATCTCTGGGCTTTCTATCCTGTTCCGTTGATCTATATTTCTGTTTTTGTGCCAGTACCATACTGTCTTGATTACTGTAGCTCTGTAGTATAGTTTGAAGTCAGGGAGCGTGATTCCTCCAGGTCTGTTTTTTTTCGCTCAAGATTCCTTTGGCTAGTCCAGGTCTTACGTGTCTCCATAGAAATTTTAAGATTTTTTGTTCTAGTTGTGTAAAAAATGACATTGGTAATTTGATAGGGATTGCATTGAATCTGTAGATTGCTTTGGGTAGTATAGTCATTTTCACAATATTGATTCTTCCAATCCAAGAACATGGTATATCTCCCCATCTGTTGGTATCATCTTTAATTTCTTTCATCAGTCTCTTATAGTTTTCTGCATACAGGTCTTTTGTCTCCCTAGGTAGGTTTATTCCTTCATATTTTATTCATTTTGTTGCAATGGTAAATGGGAGTGTTTCCTTAATTTCTCTTTCAGATTTTTCATCATTGGTGTATAGGAATGCAAGAGATTTCTGTGCATTAATTTTGTATCCTGCAACTTCACCAAATTCATTGATTAGCTATCGTAGTTTTCTGATGCCATCTTCAGGATTCTCTATCTATAGTATCATGTCATTGACAAACAGTGACAGTTTTACTTCTCCTTTTCCAATTTGTATTCCTTTTATTTATTTTTCTTCTCTGATTGCCATGACTAGGACTTCCAAAACTGTGTTGCATAATAGTGATGAGAGTCAACATCCTTGCCTTGTTCCTGATCTTAGAGGAAATGCTTTCAATTTTTCACCAATCAGAATGATGTTTGCTGTGGCTTTGTCATATATAGCCTTTATTATATTGAGGTAGGTTCCCTCTATCCCCACTTTCTGGAGAGTTTTTATCAGAAATGGGTGCTGAATTTTGTCAAAAGTTTTTTTATGCATCTATGGAGATGATCATATGGATTTTATTCTTCAATTTGTTAATATGGTGTATCACATTGATTGATTTGCATATATTGAGGAATACTTGCATACCTGGATAAATTTCACTTTATCATGGTGTATAATCCTTTTAATGTGTTGTTGCATTCTGTTTGCTAGTATTTTGTTGAGGATTTTTGCATCTATATTCATCAGTGATATTAGTCTGTAATTTTCTTTTTCTGTAGTAAGTTTGTCTGGTTTTGGTATCAGGGTGATGGTGGCCTCATAGAATGGGTTTGGGAGTGTTCCTGTCTCTGCAATTTTTTGGAAGGCTTTGAGAAGTACGGATGTTCACTCTTCTCTAAATGTTTTCTAGAATTCACCCGTGAAGCCATCTGGTCCTGGACTTTTGTTTGTTGGAAGATTTTAAATTACAGTTTCAATTTCATTACTTGTGATTGGTCTGTTCATATTTTCTATTTCTTCCTGGTTTTGTCTTGGAAGGTTATACCTTTCTAAGAATTTGTCCATTTCTTCCAGCTAGTCGATTTTATTGGCATACAGTTGCTTGTAGTAGTCTCTTATGACATTTTGTGTTTCTGCAGTGTCTGTTGTAACTTCTCCTTTTTCATTTCAAATTTTATTGATTTGAGTCCTCTCCCCTTTTTCTTGATGAGTCTGGCTAATGGTTTATCAATTTTGTTTATCATCTCTAAGAACCAGCTTTTAGTTTTACTGATCTTTGCTATTGTTTTCTTTGTTTCTATTTCACTTATTTCTGCTCTGATCTTTACAATTTCTTTCCTTCTACTAACTTTGGGTTTTGTTTATTATTCTTTCTCTAGTTCCTTTAGGTGTAAGGTTATATTGTTTATTTAAGAGTTTTCTTGTTTTTTGAGGTAGGCTTGTATAGCTATAAACTTCCCTCTTAGAACTGCTTTTGCTGCAGCCCATAGGTTTTGGGTCATTGTGTGTTCATTGTCATTTGTCTCTAGGTATTTTTTTTTTAATTTCCTGTTTGATTATTTCAGTGATCTGTTGGTTATTGTTTAGCTTCCATGTTTTTGTGTTTTTTACATCTTTTTCCCTGTAATTGATTTCTAATCTCATAACATTGTAGTCAGAAAATATGCTAGAGATGATTTCAATTTTCTTAAACTTACTGAGGCTTGATTGTGACCCAAGATGTAATATATCCTGGACAAGTTTCCATGTGCAGTTGAGAAGAAATTGTAATCTGCTGGTTTTGGAGGGAATGTCCTATAAATATCAATTAAATCTCTCTGGTCTGTTTGTGTCATTTAAAACTTCTGTTTCCTTATTAGTTTTCTGTTTGGATGATCTGTCCATTGGTATAAGTGAGGTGTTAAAGTCCCTCACTATTATTGTCTTACTGTTGATTTCCTCTTTTATAGCTGTTAGCAGTCGCCTTATGTATTGAGGTACTCCTATGTTGGGAGCATATATATTTATAATTGTTATATCTTCTTCTTGGATTGTTCCCTTGATCATTATGTAGTGTCCTTCCTTGTCTCTTGTAACATTCTTTATTTTAAAGTCCATTTTAACTGATATGACTATTGCTACTCCAGCTTTCTTTTGATTTCCATTTGCATGGAATATCTTTTTCCATCCCCTCACTTTCAGTCTGTATGTGTCCCTAGGTCTGAAGTAAGTCTTTTGTAGACAGCATATATGTGGGTCTGTTTTTGTATCTGTTCAGTGAGCCTGTGTCTTTTGGTTGGAGCATTTAATCCATTCATGTTTAAAGTAATTACCAATATGTGTGTTCCTATTAACAGTTTCTTAATTGTTATGGGTTTGTTTTTGTAGGTCTTTTTCTTCTCTTGTGTTTCCCACTTAGAGAAGTTCCTTTAGCATTTGTTGTAGAGCTGGTTTGGTGGTGCTGAATTCTCTGAGCTTTTGTGTGTCTGTAAGCTTTTGATTTATCCATCAAATCTGAATGAGACCCCTGCTGAGTAGAGTAATGTTGGTTGTAGGTTCTTCCCTTTCATCACTTTAAATATCTCATGCCACTCCCTTCTGGCTTGTAGAGTTTCTGTTGAGAAACTCTGTTAACCTTATGGGGAGTCCCTTGTATGTTATTTGTCAGTTTTCCCTTGTTTCTTTTAATAATTTTTCTTTGTCTTTAATATTTGTCAGTTTGATTACTATGTGTCTCAGTATGTTTCTCCTTTGTTATATACTGCTTGGGACTCTCTGCACTCCCTGGATTTGTGTGGCTATTTCCTTTCCCATGTTAGGGATGTTTTTGGCTGTAATCTCTTGAAATATTTTCTCCTGTCCTTTCTCTCTCTCTTCTGCTTCTGGGACCCTTATAATGTGAATGTTGTGGCATTTAATGTTGTCCCAGAAGTCTCTTAGGCTGTCATCATGTCTTTCCATTCTTTTTTCTTTATTCTGTTCCACAGCAGTGAATTCCACCATTCTGTTTTCCAGGTCACTTATCCGTTGTTCTGCTTCCATTATTCTGCAATTGATTCCTTCTAGTGTAGTTTTTGTTTCAGTTATTTTATTGTTCCTCTCTGTTTGTTTGTTCATTAAGTCTTCTAGTTCTTTGTTAAACATTTCTTGCATCTCCTTGATCTTTGCCTCCATTCTTTTTCCAAGGTCCTGGCTCATCTTCACTACCATTATTCTGAATTCTTTTTCTGGAAGGTTGCCTGCCTCCACTTCATTTAGTTGTTTTTCTGAGCTTTTATCTTGTTCCTTCATCTGGTACATAGTCCTGTGCCTTTTCATTTTGTTTATCTTTCTGTGAATGTGGTTTTCGTTCCACAGGCTGCAGGATTTAGCTCTTCTTGCTTCTGCTGTCTGCCCTCTGGTGGATGAGGCTATCTAAGAGGCTTGTGAAAGTTTCCTGATGGGAGAGAGTAGTGGTGGGTACAGCTGGGTGTTACTCTGGTGGGCAAAGCCCAGTAAAATTTTAAACCACTTTTCAGCTGATGGGTGGGGCTGAGTTCCCTCCTTGTTAGTTGTTTGGCCTGAGACAGCCGAGCATTGGAGGCTACAGGCTCTTTGTTGTGGCTAATGGTGGACTCCGGGAGGACTCATGCCAAGGGGTACTTTCTAGAACTGCTGCCAGTGTCCCTGTCCCCACAGTGAGCCACAGCCACCCCCTTCCTCTGCAGGAGACTCTCCAACATTAGCAGGTAAGGCTGGTTCGGTCTCTTATGGGGTCACTGCTCCTTCCCCTGTGTCCCAATGCACAAACCACTTTGTGTGTGCCCTCCAAGAGTGAAGTCTCTTTTTCCCCCAGTCCTGTTTAAGTCCTGCAATCAAACCCCACTAGACTTCAAAGTCTGATTCTCCTGGAATTCCTTCTCCCATTTTTGGCCCCCCAGGTTGGTAAGCCTGACATGGGGCTCAGATCCTTCACTCCAGTCAGTGGACTTCTGTGGTATAAGTGTTCTCCAGTGTGTGAGTCATCCACCCAACAGTTATGGGATTTGATTTTATTGTGATTCGCCCCTCCCACCATCTCATTGTGGCTTTTCCCTTGTCTTTGGATGTGGGGTATCATTTTTGGTGAATTCCAGTGTCTTTTTGTTGATGATTGTTCAGCAGTTAGTTGTGATTCTGGTGCTCTCGCAAGAGGGAGTGAGAGCACATCCTTCTACTCCTCCATCTTGAACCAATCTGAGTAGCTTCTTGATAATACACTTCTGATGAATTAAAACAATATGGTTATTGATGCTTTACTTACATAATCTTTAGTGAAATAATATAAAATGTTATGAGGTAAAGATTGTTAAAAATAATTAAATTCATTTTGGTGATGAGAGTTATTAAATGACTTGCCCAATACTTCATGTGTTAGGGGTTGAGTAAGGAGTATAATCTTAACATTTTGGCTTCTCATTTAATTTGTAAGAACCATCAGCCAACAATCTTGTCAAAGAAATTTATTTTGATTGCTAACTCTGAGGAGGGATGAGAAGAAAATTGGAAAATATATATACTGAATATATGGAGAATATTTGCTTAGGTACTAAAATTGATTTGCCCATAACAAATTCTTTACTTTTTGTATTTTCCCAATAACCTCATAATATGACATTTCTAGCCTCATTTCAAATGGCTACACAGTTTATTTAATAAATTAGTGTTTTCTATGTTCTATGATTATTGAGCTTTATTAGCTCAACAATTAGTTTAGATAACCCTCCCATCTCTTAGCTATTATTACTTTTCTTGTAATTTTGTTTGGTTCAACAATGTTTGTTTTTGTTAGCAAGATGATTTGAGAATACATTCATGTCTCTCCCTCTGTCATTTAGTAAGACTGAAGAAGCTAGTTTCTTTTTCTTTTTTAATATTTTCTTGTACTTTTATTGGAAACAGTTCTATCAATATTTTAAAAACAGAGTCCTGCTTCAAATTTTCCAGAGAGTGTTTTCCAGACATTGTATTACTATATTTCAGAATGATATGTTTTCCTATTTGTTCAAAATTATTTGATAGAAAAGGTCCTAAAATAGACATTTATTTATTATTTACCTTAAAATACAATGTACCAGATCCTGTGATCTGCAAATTGTTTGAAAAATCTGAGCTCCAGTTTAATTTCTAGTCCGGTGTTCATACATAAATTGGTGATGTCATCATCACTGGCTAATATCTTCAAAATTTTAAAAGCAATGATACATGTTTTTAAAGTCCACCTATACCATAAGTCATCATCATTTCAACTAAATAGGGTATTTAGTTATCTCTGGATTGAAGAAAGTGGCACATGTCAGAACTCTGAATGAAAGTGTTTGAGTAAGAGAAAGACTTTGGCCTAATTTATCTGGACCTTTATTACATCTAATGTGTAATAACCGTGGTCACAAAGAGTGTTTTAGTCTACTGCTTTTTCAGCCTGAGGTGACCAACAGAACACCTTATGGATAATAAATTATTATTTTGCCCTTTGCTTAGGACTGGCCAACTTTGGCTGATACTGAGTTCAAAATTGTACTCTCTTCTGGGTACCATGTTAGCTTTCATTTGGAAAAAAAAGTGAATTCTATATCATCTGCTTCATTCAACATTTTTTTTTTGTTAGTTTAATCATCTGGCTTCTGTCTTCATGACGACTTTAGAATGTTGGCTCTCAAGAGAAAAGTACTGATCCTTAGGGAACAATTTGGACATCTCTGGAAGACTCTGAGTTGTCACAATTATTGGAAAACTTCACTAACACTTAGTAGGATGGGACCAGGGTTGCTAGATCCCCTTCAATGTAAGAGACAGTGAACATAATGAAGAATGTTCTGTATGACTTTCAGATGTTCTAATGGCCAACCATGTAGTTTACAAATGTAATAACAGCTATCTGAGTCCAGAACCTAACTCATTTTTACATATAAATCCAGATATTTTTGCTAGTTTTTTTTTATATATATTATATTTTTCAAATACTTAACAAGTGTGAAAATCAAGGGAAGAATATGCTTTATTTATATTTTTGGAAATTTATACCAATAATTATTTGATATTTTGGAAAATATTTTACTGAGAACAATGCATTGAAATTTATGTGTGCCCAGAAGATTATTGGTTTTTATTTGTAGCTGACATATGAATGGTTACTTTTTATATATGGTGGAAACATCAACTAGTTAATTAAATCTAGCATAGTCAGTTCCAAGCACTTAGACATAAAAATACATATTATTAGAATGCATAAGTGATCTGGAAGATAGACTAAAGGAAATCACCCAAATAGTATAACAGACACAAAGACAAATGAAATAAAAACTAGTGCATCATATGAGATTTCTGGGATAATATCAAATGTGCCAACATTTGCATTATAGGGGTTCCAGAAGGAGAAGAGAGAGAGAGAAGGGTATCAAAAATATATTTGAAAAACTTATGGCTAAAAACTTACCAAACCTAAAGAATGAAACAAATATACAGGTAGAGGAAGCACAGAGGGTTCCAAACAAGATGAACACAAACATACCCACACCAAGACATATCATAATTAAAATGCCAGAAGTAAATGATAAAAAGAGAATTCTAAAGGCAGCAAGAGAAAAACAGTCATACACAAGGGAATCCTCATGAGGCTATCAGCTGATTTCTCTGCAGAAACTTTACAGGTGAGAAGAGAGTGGCATAATATATTCAAAGTGCTGAAAGTGAAAAAATTTGCAACCTAGGATTCTCTATCCAGCAAGATCTTTTAGAATAGAAGGAGAGATACAGAGCTTCTCAGACAGGAATAAACTAAAAGAATTTAGCAACATAAAACCCACCATAAAGGAAATGTTGAAAGGTCATCTTTAAATGGAAAAGAAGCAAAAAATCTATAGGAAAAATCCCAGTAGGAGAGGCAAATACACAGTAAGGACTGAAGATCACTTAAATAAACCAGTGACATATATTAAAAGAAAAAAATTGTTAAAGCAACTATAACTACAATAAACAATAAAGGGAATAGGCATGAAGATATAAAATATGACATCATAAATACAAAATGTGGGGGAGAAGAGTAAAAATGTAGATCTTTTGGAATATGTTTGAATGTAAATGACTAATAGTTTAAATCAAGTAGCTAAAATTATGGGTCAACATATATGAACCCCACTGTGACCATAAATCAAAAACTTACAGTAGATAGACAAAAAAAAAGGAACCCAAGCATACTACAAAAGAAAATCATCAACAACCCACAATGAAAGAAATAAAAAATGATATGAACAGTGAAGAGTTACAAAAACAACTGGAAAACAAGTAATAAAATGACAACATGTACATATCTATCATTAATTACTTTAAACGTCAGTGGACTAAATACTCTGATCAAAAGATTTAGGGTGGCTAATTGGATTAAAAAATAAAAAAGACCTTTCAATATGGTGTCTGCAAGAGATTCCCTAAGGGCTAAAGACACACAAAGACTGAAAGTGAGAGGATGGGAAAAAAGATATTTTATGCAAATGGAGAAGAAAAGAAAATGAGAATAGCAATACTTATATCAGACAAAACAGACTTTGAAACAAAGGCCAAAACAAAAGACAAAGAAGAGCAATATATAATGATAAAGGGCTCAATACAAGAAGAGGATATTGCACTCCTTAACATATACAGGAGCACATAAATATATAAAGCAAATACTAACAGATATAAAGGGAGATATCAACAATAATACAATAATAGTAGGAGAGTTTAATACCACACTGATAGCAATGGACAAATTAACAAGACAGAAAATCAATAAGGTAACAGTGGTCTTAAATGACAATATACCAGTTGGACATAATTGATATCTACAGGACATTACATCCAAATCCAGCAGAATACACATTCTTTTCCAGTGCATATGTAATGTCCTCCAGGATAGATCACATACAAGGTCACAAAACAAGCCTTAACAAATTTAAGAGAAAAGAAATTATATCAAGCGTTTTTCTGATGATGATGTTATGAAACTAGAAATCAAAAAGAAAATTGTGAAAAGAGAAAATATGTGGAGACTAAACAATATGCTACTAAAAAAACAATGGGTCAACAATGAAATCTAAGAGGGAATCAGAAAATACCTTGAGGCAAAGGAAAATGGAAACACAAGTTTCCAAAATGTATGAGAACCAGCCAATGAAGTTCTAAGAGAGTTCGTAGTAATACAGGCCTTCCTCAAGAAACAAGAAAAATCTCAAATAAACAACCTAACCCACCACCTAAAATGATTAGAAAAAGAAGAACAAACAAAATCCGAAGTCAGCAGAAGGAAGGAAATAATAAAGATCAGAGAGGAATAAATAAAATAAAGATTGAAAAAAACACAGAAAAGATCAATGAAACCAAGAGCTGTTTTCTGAGAAGAGAAGGGACCCAAATAAGCAAAATAAGAAATGAAAGAGGAGAAATATAACTGATACTATAGAGATACAAAAAATCATAAGGGAATACCATGAACAGTTATATGATAAAAAATTGGACAACCTAGAAGAAATAGATGAATTTCTAGAAACATACAGTCTGCCAAGACTGAGTCAACAAGGCACAAACAATTTGATCACTAGATCACTAGATTGATCACTAGAAATGAAATTGAATTCATAATGCAAACACTCCCAGCAAACAAAAGCCCAGGACCAGATGTTTTCACAGGGGAATTCTACCAAACATATAAAGAAAAACAAATACCTATCTTTCTCAAACTACTCCAAAGAAATTAAAGTGGAGGGAGTACATCCAAATTTATTCTACAGTCCATCATTATCCTGATATCAAAACCAGACAAGGGCACTACAAAAAATAAAATTATAGGCCAATATCTTTGATAAATATAAATGCAAAAATCCTCAACAAAATATTAGTAAACTGAAATTAACAGTACATAAAAAGGATCATGCACCATGATCAAGCTGGATTTATTCCAGGGTTACAAGGATGGTTCAACATTCACAAATTAATCAATATGATACATCACATTAGCAAAAGTAAGTATAAAAATCACATGATCATTTCAGTAGATGCAGAAACAGCATTTGAACAATTTCAACATCCATTCATGATAAAAAATATCATCATAGTGGCTATAGAGTGAACATATCTCAACATAATAAATGCCATTTATGACAAATCCACAGCCAACCTAATATTCATTGATCAAAAGCTGAAAGTCTTCCTGCTAAATTCAGGAACAATAGAGTGATGGTCACTCTTGCTACTTCTATTTAACATAGTATTAGAAGTTCTGGCCACAGCAATCAGATAAGGAAAATAAATAAAGTTATTCAAATTAGAAGGGAAGAGGTAAAACTGTCACTATTTGCAGATGACATAACACAATATATAGAGAATTCTAAAGTCTCCACCCAGAAGCAATTAGAACTAATAGATGAATTCAACAAGGTTGCAGAAAATAATATTAATATACAGAATCTGTTGCACTTATGTACACTAATAATGAAATATCAGAAGGAGAAAGTAAAAAATAATTCCATTTAAAATTGCATCAAAAAGTAAAATACCTTGCGATAAATTTAATCAAGGAAGTGAAAAACCTATACTCTGAAAACTAAAATATTGAGGAAGGAAATTGAAGATGATACAAAGAAATGGAAAAATATCCAGTGCTTTTTGATTGAAAGAATTAATATTGTTAAAATGGCCATACTACCTAAAGCAATCTACAGACTTAGTGCAATCCCTATCAAAATATCCATGACATTTTTCACAGAACTAGAACGAATAACTCTAAAATTTCTATGGAAACACAGAAGACCCTGAATTTCCAAATCAATCTTGAGAAAAAAATGAATAAAGCTGGAAGTATGACCCTCCCAGACTCCAGACCAATACTACAAAGCTACAATAATCCAAACAGCATGGTATTGGCACAAAAACAGACAAATAGATCAATGGAACAAAGTAGAGAGCCCAGAAATAAACCCACATACCTATTGTCGATTAATCTATGACAAAAGAGGCAAGGCTATACAATGGAGAAAAACAGTCTCTCAACAAGTGGTGCTGGGAAAACTGGACAATCACAGGTAAAACAATGAGATTAGAATGTTTCCCCACACCATATACAAAAATAAACTCAAAATGGTTTAAAGACCTAAGTGTAAGACCTGAAACCGTAAAACTCTTAGCAAAGAACATAGGCAGAAAACTCCTTTACATAAATCTTAGCAATATTTTCTTGGATCAGTCTCCTAAGTCAAAATAAATAGAAGCAGAAATAAACAAATGGGACATAATTAAACTTAAAAGCTTTTGCACAACCAAGGAAAGCATTAAGATGAAAAGACAACATATGGAATGGAGGAAAATAATTGCAAATGATGAGACAAATGGAGAGTTAATATCCAAAATACACAAACATCTCATACAACTCAATATCAAAAAGACAAACAATCTAATAAAAAATGAGCAAAGACCTGAATAGGCATTCCTCCCAAGAAGACATACAAATGGTTAACAGGTACGTGAAAAGGTGGTCAACATTGCTAATTATTAGAGAAATGTAAATCAAAACAACAATGAGATATCACCTCACACCTGTCAGAATAGCTATCATCAAAAAGTCTACAAATGACAAATGTTGGAGAGGATGTGGAGAAAAGGGAACCCTGGTATATGGTTGGTGGGATGTTAATTGGTACAGTCACTGTGGAAAACAGTATGGAGATGCCTCAAAAAACTAAAAAATAAGACTACCATATGATGCAACAATTCCACTCCTTGGTATGTATCTGGAAAAATGAAAACACTAATTTGAAAAGTTATATGCACCCCAATGTTCATAGAAGCACTATTTACAATAGCTGAGACATAACATATAAGCAACCTAAAGGGCCCATCAACAGATACTTGGCTTAAGAATATATATATATAAAATACATATTATTTAACTATAAGTTAGTATATATATATTATATATATATAATTGTGTGTATATATACACACAGTGGTATATTACTCAACCATAAAAAAATAATGAAGTACTGCCATTTGCAGCAATGTGAATGGACTCCGAGAATATTATGCTTAGTGAAATAAGTCTGACAAAGACAAGTACTGTATGATATAACTTACCTAAAAAATAATACAAATGAATGTATATGCAAAACAGAAACAGAACCATAATATAGAAAACAAACTTGTGGTTACCAAAAGAGAGAGGGAAAAGGGGGAGGGCCAAATTAGGGGTATGGAATTAACAAATATACACTACGGTATATAAAATAGATCAGCAACAAGGCTATATTGTACAGCACACGGAATTATATCCATTATCTTGTAATAGTTTATAATGGAGTATAATCTGCAAAACTACTGAATCACTATGCCATACACCTGAAACTAACAAAATATTGTAAATTGGGCTTCCCTGGTAGCGCAGTGGTTGGGGGTCCACCTGCCGATGCAGGGGGCGCGGGTTTGTGCCCTGGTCTGGGAGGATCCCACGTGCTGCAGAGCGGCTGGGCCCGTGGGCCGTGGCCACTGGGCCTGCACGTCCAGAGCCTGTGCTCCACGGCGGGAGGGGCCACGGCAGTGAGAGGCCCACGTACCACAAAAAAACAAAAACAAAAACAAACAAACAAAAAATATTGTAAATCAACTCTAATTCAATAAAAAAGAAATACATATTATTTAACTATAAGTTAGTTTTCTCTTCTCTTTCTTGTATGTTGGAGTTAAGGCTTTATACTGATTATATTATAACTTACATGTGTTGCTATGTGATAGTACCCTAAGAATTTTATTCCAGGGTAATAGAGGTAGTGTTAGAACTATTGTTAATGAAAACTTTGGGTGTCATGAGGTTGCAAGTTACTGCTTTCGTCAGAGTGGACTCACTTTGACAGAATTTAGAACAACATTAAAGAATTTTGAAACCTTCCACTCTCATTTTTAGTACATGCCAACATTCAAAAGGCAAAAAACAAACAAAAAAACACCTTAATTTGCTTTAAAAGAAACTATTTCTTATGATTGAATTAAACAACATTTACAGTTCATGGAAACACTAGTTTAATTTAGAGATCCTAAACTCAAGACCCACAAATTAAATCCTATTCTTTTAAAGTTTCGTTTGGCCAGCATCATAGTTCAAAACTGTTTTAATTTGAATGACTAGATGAGTACATACTTTAAGCTGTACCAACCCTGCTGGCATATACCAAAGGAATAAAATGGCACCTCAAGTATAACAGGAGTATGTATTTTGTAACTTGTACAGAATTTGCTCCCACTGAAAAAAAAATGGGGATGGCTGAAGGGTTGGTCAGTTACCAGAATTTAGAGATTTGGAGACTGTATGTGAAACATCCTGATCTCTGGCTGAGCATGAAAACTGGAAGATCTAGCAACACTGGATCTTTATTCCTCTCAGCAACAATAATCTGGATCTGAGAAGTGGCTTCCTCCTTTACACAGGCAGCAACTTTCCAGAGAGGTTCAGTTCTTTACTGGTTTTCTCATCTGTTCTGATTCACTGATTTATATTATCTGCAAGAACCCTATGTTTATGACCTCTGGTTTAACTGGATATAAAATTACATACGTGAAGAAAAATAAAATATTCAAGATAATCAGAAATGTGTAGCATGCTATAAAATATCAGGTCTTTTTTATTATAAGGTTATATGTTAATTATGAAAATAAATAACACTATCATGTAACATGATGAAAGGCGGGGAGGAGGGGAACAGCAAGAGAAACATAGGATTTACAGCCAGGGTCTTGCATCATCAATTTTACACTTTTATCTGGGAATGTCTGTATGTAAATCATATTTCCTTTCTGAACTTCCATTTTCTAATCTTTTAGCATGACAGTAAAACCTGACTGTGGTGTACAATGTTTGTGCTCCACTCATATATCTTTGGCTCAATTTTTAAAATACTGTTTTGAAGACCCCCTCCCCACTCCCAGCTTCTGAGTGCTTTGGTTTACAGCAGTGAGCAAAAGACTGCCCTTGGGCTACTGTAATCTATCTTGCCAACAAATGGTGAGGAGACAGTTACCTGGAAAATTACATTCCCCTTGAAGATGCCTAGTCATTGTTGGAGGCAGTGGGTATAAGGAAGTTCACATCCTTTACTTCAAGTTAGTAGGATTCTGAGGCATAACTTATACTCTAAAATGCCTGTGCAGGTGACATTAAAGCTACCCTCTAACTTGTTTTTGTTTTTGTTTTTTTTTTTTAATCCAGATATTGCAACATTGCTCAGCTTTTCACTTCCTTGGGATGGTTTCCTTACTTTATATTTCGTATACAAAATCTCATCTCAGGATCTGATTCTGGGGAAGTCTGACTAAAACCATTACTAATGAACCTCGTAGTACTAGTGTAAGATATAATGTGATACATGAAATGGAATGTTAAAATAATATTATAAAATTATTTTCTTAAAAATTCTGGTTGAATTTTCAAGGCAAAATCACAATTTTTCCCATACCCAAAACATACTGAAATAATTAATTTAATAGAAAATATTATGAGAACAATCTATCCATATCTTTTACATAATGAGAAAGTCAAAACCCCAGTAGAAGTCAAGAAGTGGTGTTTTACACAAGCCACTTAGATAGTTTCATCCACCAGAGGGCAGACTGCAGAAGTAAAAAGAACTATAATCCTGCAGCCTGTGGAACAAAAACCACATTCACAGAAAGATAGACAAGATGAAAAAGCAGAGGGCTATGTACCAGATGAAGGAACAAGATAAAACCACAGAAAAGCAACTAAATGAAGGGGAGATAGGCAACCTTCCAGAAAAAGAATTCAGAATAATGATAGTGAGGATGATCCAGGACCTCGGAAAAAGAATGGAGGCAAAGATCAAGGAAATGAAAGAAATGTTTAACAAAGACCTAGAGGACTTAATGAACAAACAAACAGAGATGAATAATAAAATAACTGAAATGAAAACCACATTAGAAGGAATCAACAGCAGAATAACAGAGGCAAAAGAACGGATAAGTGACTTGGAAGACAGAATGGTGGGATTCACTGCTGTGGAATAGAATAAAGAAAAAAGAATGAAAAGAAATGAAGACAGCCTAAGAGACCTCTGCGACAACATTAAATACCACAACATTTGCATTATAGGGGTCCCAGAAGGAGAAGAGAGAGAGAAAGGACCCAAGAAAATATTTGAAGAGATTATAGTTGAAAACTTCCATAACATGGGAAAGGAAACAGTCACCCAAATCCAGGAAGCATAGCGAGTCCCTTACAGGATAAACCCAAGGAGAAACATGCTGAAATACATAGTAATCAAACTGGCAAAAAAATAAGACAAAGAAATATTATTGAAAGCGGCAAAGGAAAAATGACAAATAACATAAAAGGGAAATCCCATAAGGTTAACAACTGATTTCTCAGCAGAAACTCTACAAGCCAGAAGGGACTGGCATTATATACTTAAAGTGGTGAAAGGGAAGTACCTACAACCAAGATTACTCTACCCGGCAAGGGTCTCATTCAGATTTGATGGGGAAATGAAAAGCTTTACAGACAAACAAAAGCTAAGAGAATTCAGCACCACCAAACCAGCTCTACAACAAATGCTACAGGAACTTTTCTAAGTGGGAAACACAAGAGAAGAAAAGGACCTACAAAAACAAACACAAAACAATTAAGAAAATGGTCATAGGAACATACATATTGATAATTACCTTAAAATTGAATGGATTAAATGCTCCAACCAAAAGACACAGGCTTGCTGAATGGATACAAAAACAAGACCCATATATATGCTGTCTAAAAGAGACCTACTTCAGACCTAGGGACACATACAGACTGAAAATGAGGGGACAGAAAAAGATACTCCATGCAAATGGAAATAAAATTCCCCCCCAAAAAAAAAAATCAGGTCAAAATTTGTCTCCCTAGTTTTCTGGAGTCTCAGTTAAGATATACCTGCTTGAGGTCCTGCCTTTGTATGTGCAAATTCTTTCATACCGTAAGTATTTAAAAAAAAAAAAAAAGTGGTGTTTTGATGACAGCTACATTTCTTCTATAACCAGTTTTATTTGACCCTGTGACAATGATAAGGAATAATATGGCATTATACTTTTTAAATTTATTTATTCATCTATTTATTTGTTTATTTATTTTGGGTTGCATTGGGTCTTAGTTGCTGCACACAGGATCTTTCATTGTGATGTGCAGGCTCTTGGTTGCAGTGTGTGGGCTTCTTTCTAGTTGTGGTGTGTGGGCTCAGTAGCTGTGGCACATGGGCTTAAATGACCCATGGTATATGTGATCTTAGTTCCCAGACCAGGGATCGAACCCATGTCCCCTGCATTAGAAGGCAGATCTTTAACCACTGGACCACCAGGTAAATCTGTATGCTTTTCTTTTTACTTTTTTTTAACTCAAATTTTGGATTCTTGTTTGGAATAAAACAGGATCTTCACTGTTTACAAGGTTATTTCTGAGTTGCAAAAATTCTCTCTCCATATTTTTCCTTGTATTACCATGTTTTTCTCTGTAGTCTCCTATCCAATCTTGGCTGCCCAATCAGACAAACAGGATGTGCGAGGACATTTTCTTTTTGCATCGGTAGTGGAAACCTTGGCAGTAGACAGTAACTGCACTAGGTCTACCAAATAGATACATTCTTTAATTTTGATCATGTATTCTATGTACCCAATATTGTCTCCCTATGAAAATCTTGCTATTGCCTTATGGCATTCACTGTGTTTCGTTACAATATTTAACTATCCTCAAAGTTAGAATCTTCTTTCATTGACAAAATCTGAGAACCAAATTTTCAGTTCTCCGGTAGGCGTGAATTTAAGTTGGCTAAAAAGAGACATATTAAACCTAAACTAAACATTTTGCAATTGTTCTGTTAATTTGATTACCATTCATAAAATGAATGGTAATTTTTTTTTATTTTTTTAATTGGGGTATAGTTGCTTTACAATGTTGTGTTAGTTTCTGCTGTACAGTGAAGTAAATCAGCTATATGTATGCATATATCCCCCTTCTTTGGATTTCCTTCCCATTTAGGTCACCACAGAGCACTGAGTAGAGTTCACTGTACTATAGAGTAGGTTCTCATTAGTTATCTATTTTATACATAGCAGTGTATATAAGTCAATCCCAATCTCCCAATTCATCCCATCCCCCCTTACCCACTTGGTGTCCATACGTTTGTTCTCTACATCTGTGTCTCTCTTTCAGCTTTGCAAATAGGTTCATCTGTACCATTTTCTAGATTCCACATATATGTGTTAATATATAATATTTGTTTTTCTCTTTCTGACTTACTTCACTCTGTATGACAGTCTCTAAGTCCATCCACGTCTCTGCAAATGGCACAATTTTGTTCCTTTCTTTGGCTGAGTAATATCCCATTGTATATATGTACCACATCTTCTTTATCCATTCCTCTGTTGATGGATATTTAGGTTGCTTCTATGTCCTGGTTATTGTAAATAGTGCTGCAATGAACATTGGGGTGCATGTATATTTTAGAATCATGGCTTTCTCAGGGTATATACCCAGTAGAGGGATTACTGGGCCATATGATTGTTTTATTTTTAGTTTTTTAAGGAAGCTCCATACTGTTCTCCATAGTGGCTGTACAAATTTACGTTCCCACCAACAGTGTAAAAGGGTTACCTTTTCTGCACACCCTCTCCAGTATTTATTGTTTCTAGATATTTTTTGATGGTGGCCATTCTGACCAGTGTGAGGTAATACCTCATTGTAGTTTTGGTTTGCATTTCTCTAATAATTAGTGATGTTGAGCATCTTTTCATGTGCCTCTTGACCATCTGTATGTCTTCTTTGGAGAAATATCTGTTTGGGTCTTCTTCTGCCCATTATCTGAATGGGTTGATTGGGTTGATATTGAGCTGCATGGGCTGTTTGTATATTTTGGAGATTAATCCCTTGTCAGTTGCTTCATTTGCAAATATGTTCTACCATTCTGAGGGTTGTCTGTGAATGGTAAATTTTTAAAATAGGGGACAAGGAGATATTTGGAGATAGCAGGATGCGAAGCCAGAAACTACATATACCCTGTGCTTCAGATAGATCTGTGCTGCCCAACTTCTGACCTCAAATGCTCTTTACACACATGGACATGTCAATGGGGACTTGACTACTTGGCTGTTGAGTCTCCCTCTCTTCTGTTTTATAGGATTTATAATATTTTCCTGGTCAAATGCCTCAGCAGAGGGTGAGGAGATATCATGAGACTGTGAGATGTTTCCTCTACATAATCTCAGAGCAGGAAATAGTAGCTTTGGCATATACTTTCATATTTGCATGTGAGCAGAAAGAAACAACCACACTCAACTGAGTGCTGTAATGTTATACAAACTCAAAATATTTACAGAAAAAATGAATGTATAGATTTCTATTTTAATTTAAAGAGAAGCTTTGAGAGAGTAAGGAAACTAAATAAAAGCTTGTTTTATTGTTATTCTCTAATATTACACTTTGTGAGTCTCACATTTTCAAAGGATGCTTTTTCCCCAAGATGATTATTAGTTTGATGATTTTTATTATTTTAGAAATTTATTAAAAGTTCAATAGTTGATGGTAGAAGAAAATACTGCTTTCAAGGGCAAGGACTCCAGGTAACATTGGGCAGCATCCGATTTTTCCTTCTCCATTAGCAATCCCTAGGGCTTCAGGTGAACAGAGCATCTCACAATCTATATTGATTCACTGCTCCAAAGCTCTTTGAAGTCACATTAGGATTTTGGTTTCTAGTGCTTTGGAACATTATCTGTTATACAGTACACTGGAAAATGCTTATAGTGTCATGTTCAGGTTCCTATAAAGGGCCATATTTTTTTTTCTTTTGTTATAGGTTGATGATAACTGAGCTTATTATTAATGTTGTATTAACACATGATCAAAGGTGTAATCATTTTCATTGAATTGGCCAATTATTTTTTAAAATATATCTAATAAATGTTTCTTTACAAAATTAAACTCTTTTCTTCCCTAAATCATATCAATTTTTATGACTCCCTTTAGAAAGAGACTTGTTTAGATAGAGACTCATTTTTAAAAATTTTGCTTAATTAAATGGTGGTGAATGACATCTTAGAGACAAGTAAGAGCTAGAAGGAAACTGATCACCTTCAGGTAAAGCCCCATACTTTTATAGAGAATAAACTTTAGCTAAGATGGTAAACAACCTTTCTAAATACATAGATTTAATTGACAACAGATGAAACATGAGAACAGAAACGTGCCCTGAATTCAGAATTCAGCTTGGGCTTTCACAGATTTCAATAGTGTGTATTTGAGTGATTTGTGGGGAGAAAAACACATTTATTGTACAATGCAGGCAACTTTAAGAATTGTATTCTGTATTTTTATTGTCTTATTTCTCTCTCCCTATTTTTAGCAACTAGACAGATCCTGGACCTTTTGAATAGTGATTAAATGTTAGAACTCCTAAATAATCAGCTGGATTTGATTTTAAATTAAAAATAAATTTCTAGATACCACCATTGTAAAACAGTAAATTTAAGAAAGTTATTATTTTGTAGCTAATCATGTAAAAAAGATAGCATTTCTTCTGATTTTTAAATTCCATTTTATATAACATTGAACAATAGATGTCACTGTTTGGCCAATAAAAATAACTATAGAATTATTTAATTTGGTTATTTTTCTTCATAAACAATCCTTGTGCTGAACAGATAAGTTACGGGGTTCTGGTAGAAAAAACTCAACCAGTGGCAGTGTCTTTTAAATATTAATATCTGGTTGTGTTTTCTCTAAAAACCATATTAATACATTAAATCCATTACTTTCTGAATCATTTTACATATAGCTAATTTAAAGCTGCTCATTTTGTGCCTTTATATTAATGTTTTGACAACTAGGTGTTATTACAAGGAGAGTTAGAATAAGGTTATTTGAGAAGTATGGGCTCAGGTCAAGAAAGAAACCTCTCAGAGTATGATTAATTGTATTTTAAGTCCATGTAATGTCTAGTAAGCTAACTTGATTGACAGGGAATCTATACAAAATGGAAATTAGGGATAGAGAAGCCAAGGAAGAAGAGATATTGAAAGTAATGCAATTGGATCCAATTGTGAGGGATGGAGAAGTGATAGACTCTGATCCAAATTTCATGGATTGAGTCAAGGCCATATTCAAATTTATGTCAATTTTGTGTAAACAAATCCGAAGTATTCAAGAAGCTAAGGTGAAGTTGCTAAGCAGCTGGCAACAGGAAGATGACTTGGAAGAAACAGTAGGGAGTGTTTGGAGATTGTTTAATGATAGTGTATTTTTATTTATTTATTTTTTTACATCTGAGGCATATTATAGAAAAAATATTAGTTTAAGGTACAAGAAAACTGTTAAAATTTAACATCTGTTTCCTTAAGTTTTCCATAGATTATAACAAAAGTCCATCAGGACGTGTGTGCCTGATGCCAAAAAAAAAAGAAAGAAAAAAAAAAAGAATTCAGAAAGTTTGGTGAATGAGCAACTGCTAGGCCCTAAATCTAACAAGCTGTATATCCTAATTGCATTTGTAAAGTGGTTTAGGATTTATGAAGCATTTTCACACTAATTATCCAGGCTACTCTCTGATTCCTCAACCCATTGCAAAATGACTTCTGCAACAACCATTTCACTCAAGCTGATCTCTCAAATGTTATTAATGACCCACACATTGTCAAAAACCACCAACCTGCTCTTATGTCCTTATTCTATTCAATCACTGCTTTTTCTTTTTTTTTTTAGAAGATGTTGGACGTAGGAGTTTATTAATTAATTTATTTATTTTTGCTGTGTTGGGTCTTCGTTTCTGTGCAAGGGCTTTCTCTAGTTGCTGCAAGCGGGGGGCCACTCTCCATCGCGGTGCGCAGGCCTCTCACTGACACGGCCTCTCTTGTTGTGGAGCACAGGCTCCAGACAGGCAGGCTCAGTAGTTGTGGCTCACAGGCCTAGTTGCTCCGCAGCATGTGGGATCCTCCCAGACCAGGGCTCGAACCCATGTCCCCTGCATTAGCAGGCAGATTCTCAACCACTGCACCACCAGGGAAGCCCTCTTTTTTTTTTTTTTTAATATGGTAAAATTCTCTCTCTCCTTTAATTTCTCTCTTCCCATGCTTTCTGTACCACTTTTTTCCCCTGGTTTTTCTTCTACCTTTCTGACCTTTTCTTATTTTTCTTCTCTGATAATTTTCCACTATCCTATCCCTTAAATATTTGTGTTCTTAGATTTCTGCCTCTGACCCTTTTCTCTCTGAATGCTTTTCTGAATGGTTATGTTGGTGGGGAACATTTGAGCTACCTTCTGTACAATTGTTATTCAACAAATAATAATTTCCCCTAGGTACTGGGTACTGTTTCAGGTGCTGGGAACACAAGAATCACTAGAAGTGTTATTGTCTCTTCCCTCAGTCCTTTAGTCCTTTTTAGTTCATTAGTTAGGGAAAGGGCATGTGTGGGAATATACTGAGTAATTGACTGATGTATCTACAACTTCTCCTTCAAGGCCCTCACCCTTCAAATACATTTTCTTGTGCTCTCAGTCCCTACCCTAGTAGTTAGGAAATTATGGGATCACACATTTGAGGAGAGGGTTATTAACATAGAAATTCAGGGGGAAAGAAATGGGTCAAAATACTGTTTTCAAGTATTAAATAGACTTTTAGAACTGGCAATAAAAGACATCGTCTTGCAAGAAAAGGATTTTAGAAGTGCAAGAGGGCAAGTTTTTGGTTTTCTAAAGCATAAAGTAAATTCTCTAACAACAGAGTTTTTCCTGCCTGCCTGCCCAAATATGACCCCAAGGACTATTGAATAGGAGGAAACAAGAGAGATACAGGCATGATCTATGTCCTCTTCCCTTTGAGCCATTTCCTAAAGGGTAGTGGTAAAACCCTGCAATGATTTAAGCACCCAAGGAGTGAGGTAACCTATGTTCAGATTGCTGGTTTGATTCCTAGATTCTGACAACTCCTCTACAAGTATAGAGAGAGCTGCATGTGGCCAAGTAATGGCTGAATCCAAACCTACAAAGCCTCAGGGCAGGTCTCTGGTAGGTGGCAGCTAAGAGTCAAGTATTTTCCTGTAGGGCTGAGCGTAGCAGAGATGTGACAGTGATGCCAAAGGACCTGGGGGAGCTCTGTGGCTAAGACAAATGAATAGCATTAGCAGGTGTGCCATGGAGTTTCTTTCTAGATGTCAGGTTGGAAAGTTGAGGCCAGGTAGGTGCCAGAGTGAAGAGATGACCCCTTCCCTAGAACAACTGTTTGCCAGCCCAAGCAAATGCTGAAAACCAGGCATTCACTTATGACGACTGCTCACACAAAAATTTTACTTTCTGCCATAGGACAGAGTGATTTCTCAAAACAGATTTTTTAAACAAAGATAGATGTACTTTTCTCCTATTCTAGCTAGGTAAAATTGATGGAAAAATAGAAATATCTGCACGTGAGTGTTGAGTACATACAAAGCATCAGGGATCCTAGGAGATGTTAATGATATAAACTAAATAAGAAATTGTCCCTGCCCTCAAGGAGCCTACATTTTATTGAAAAAGACAATGTTGAGCCGTCTTCTGGCTGATTTTCTTTTTATTACACCAAAGTATTCAGCATATTTACTGCTTTGAATGTCCCACCCTTTCATTTTAGGTCTACCAGGTTTCTCCTTTCTCATTTGAGACTTAGGGATGAATCATTTTGTGATGTTTTCCCCTGTCCTTTTGGCTAAATTAACTATCAACTACTATATTCCCATAGCACTTTTTATATAGGATAGCACATTTTTAAATATATTTCTCAGTTGTACAAGGCTTTGTCTCCTCATTTAAATGATAAGGTCCTTAAAGGCAGGGACAGTTATATACCCATTTTTTCTGTCTTTAGCATCTGGTACATAGAAGATTATCAATAAAATCTTATTTTATTGAAAATTTTTATGCTGATTCTCCAAAATCACTCTGTATGATTAGTGTTGTGTTCTTTAGACTTTTGTTTTTTTAACATATTTGAAAATAATGAAGGATGCAGACAGTCAAATTACTTGTTTGAAGTCACATAGCTATGAGGTGGCAAAGCTTTGAAGAAACAAAAAATATCTGACTCTAAATCTGCATTGTTACTTACTTAGCTCACTTGGTTCCAATCTTGGCATTTAGAACTGTGTCCAGATAGTTGTATAAGATTAACAATTTAGATTTGCTCATGTGGCCCAAAGAAGTCTTCTCTTTCTTGTCCTCACAAACCTCATGACAAACCTAAACCTCAACATGCTATATTAACTGGTTCCATGTTGTAACTTTTATTTTCAATTAATTATTTCAGGGTAAAACCCACTGTACTTGTTGCTTTGATGTCTTCTCCCATTTTCCTACCCTGATTATTTCATTCATTTCCTCTGTTGCCACTTAAGCCCGTGTATTCTAGCTTTGACATGTTCAGTATCACCTCAAACACACAGGTACAGAAGGTTGCCTGAGTCTGTCCAATTTTTATATTCAATTATTGATTTGGTTCAATATCTTCTATAAGCCATTGCCTTCTTTTTAATTTCTGAGATTACTTTTATTTAAGATTAGAAAGGAAATGCCTTAAATATGGGGAAAAAAAACATTTCAGAAAAAAAGACATGTTAAGATTTTCTATCAGCAGCTGCTCTTTTGGAGAATAGAAAGAATTGCACAAAATATTCATAAATGACAGGTTTTCTCTAAGGATAATATTCTACACTTTGAATAACAATTTTATATTTTTTTTAGTAGCAACACATGCTAGAAACTGTATTTCTTCTATTAGAATATTTTAAATCAGTAATCAAATTAAAAAGGAAAAAACATTCATTCATTCATTTAACCAGCACATAAATATTTATCTAGGACTCTCATACTATTTTATTATGTAGATTGTAAAAATAACTTTACTGAGAAAATCAATAGAATAATAGTGTAAAACCTTACTATCACAGATTAATTGCGCAAAGGAGAATTTGAAATTATGTATTTAATTATTATGTATTTTAAAAACAGTTTCATTAAGTGCAAGTTCATGCAGAAATTCAAAATAAGTTTGTCCACTACAAGGATGGACAAACAAGAAAAGCTACTTTAATTACTAGATAAGCATAGCTTGTAATTAGCATGTCAACTTTTGTGTGTGCAAATGAATGTTTCCAAAGAACTGAAAGTATTTACTTTTCTCACTTTAGAAGCTCTGACATTTTCTGAACAATCTTATTAAAGCATTAATTTACAATCTTTCTTTTTAACTTCAGGGCACCTCTGTGAACTGTTAGCAATTCTCTTTTAGTGGACCCCAATTAATTTACTTTCTGAGTTTTTTCATTTATATAAGATCTTATTTTCTAATGTTCTTATTAAATTTTATGCTGTGTGTTTTGAGATCATTTCAAGTACCATGTATATTCTCAGAAAAAAAAATTATGTCAGTGGAAATATAATGGTGCACTTGTTAAGGAAGAATGTCAACTCAACAGAAACAATTATGCTAAGACTAGCTAGCAAGCAAGTGTTTTTTTTTTACTAAAAGAGAGGTTTTAAATTGTGTTCTGCAGATGTAAAATTCCATGGGAAAAATATATAATTATACTTGTAAAACTGTGTATATATATGTATGTACATGTACACAAACATAAATAAGTTTGTTTATACAGCCTTTCCAATGGAAGAGTTAAGAAAATCTACCTGTGAATTGCTCTCAGAACTTACCATTTGTGCGCAATTGCTAAATCTGTAACAGATAAGCAAAAACTAGATAAAAAGCCACTAATAACATATATATGTGTGTATATATATATACACACTTGTGTGTGTATATGTGTGTGTGTGTATATATATATATGTGTATATATATATATATATATATATATATATATGGCAAATGATACATTAAATATTATCCTGTAGTCTTTGTATCCACTTTCCAGCAATGGGTACCATTAAATAACTATGTTGATATGCTGCTCTTCCTTACTTGCTAAGCTTAACATAGAATAAAAGTCTCCTTAATTTGGTTGAGATTGATTAGAATTTATTATAAGAAATGGTATTGATATGTAGTTTTTCTACAAAGTCATGTATAAAATGCATAAATCATTGTTTATGTTATTTATATTAACAAATCATCAAAATAGAGTAGCAAGCTATCTTATTAAGGGCACAGCAAAGTTAAATAAAACACCCAAATACAACAGTTTAGGGAAGGGTCAAAAAACAAAAGGAAGTCAGGACATAAAGAGTCAGAGAGCTATAGAGATAGAATGCATTGCCTAGGGTTGGGGAGTGGGGGGATTAAGGCATGATGCCTAGTGTGTGCAGGGTTTCTTTTGGGGGTACTGAAATGTTTTAAAATTAATTGTGGTGATGGGTGCACAACTCTGAATATACTAAAAACCAAAGGTATTTAAAGAAAAAGTTCTTAGAGAAAACAACTACATTTAGATGGTCATTACATTCACTGCACTTCTGTTGGGGCACTTACTTGTTTCTGAGTGTGAAAAGTAAGCTCAAACAGAGCAGTAGCCAAGTAAATATTGGTGCAGTCTCATAAGGACACAGGCTCATAGGAGCCCAAGATTGATGTTCAGGCCTACTAAAGCCAACAGGGCTCATTATGGAGAAAGGGGAGCCATAGAGAAGTGAGACATATATTCTGTGTGCAGATTCTTCCTCAGATATTTGCTAATTCTAAAGTTGTGCATGCATAGAAGAATATTCAAAAGGGAAAAAAGCATAAAGCAGTATAAAAGAGATTTAAAAACTTAGCAGATAATTTAGCAAGCTCATAGTTATGGGAAGACAAGTTTTCATAAAGGTGAAGAATTTCAGTTAAGGTGTCAGACATATTATACTCTAAAATTAAGGATAAACCAGAAATATGGTTCAATACACTTACTTTATGAGTCTTCAGAAAGAAAAAGAACTCCTCTTTGTTTTCTTTTGTTTTTTTTCTGTACGCGGGCCTTTCACTGCCATGGCCTCTCCCGCTGTAGAGAACAGGCTCTGGACGTGCAGGCCCAGCGGCCATGGCTCACGGGCCCAGCCGCTCCGTGGCATGTGGGATCCTCCCAGAACGGGGCATGAACCCACGTCCCCTGCATCGGCAGGTGGACCCTCAACCACTACGCCACCAGGGAAGCCCTAAGAACTCCTCTTTGAAGGAACATATCATCATCCAGAATTTCCACATTACTTCATAAATAATGTCCAGTATTCAATCAAAACTTACTAGACATGCTACCAAAAAGCACCAAATAACTGAAATCAACAAGAGAAAAAGATAATTAAAAGGCCACAAGTAAGCCAGATGTTAGCAAAGATCAGAGATATATTTTTCAAAGAGTCAAATGGAAATCCTAGAAATGAGAATAAAAGCTGAAAATTTAAAATTCAATGCATATGTTTAATAGTTGAGAAATAGAGGATTAGTGAAATGAAGGTCATTAGATAATGTTCAGATTGAATGAATAAAAACTAGATAAATAGTATGAGATATGTAAAACACAGTGAAAACTACTAACCTATTTGTAATTAAATCCCAAAGAGAAGAGATAGAAAGAGAAAGAAGTAGTATTTGGGGGGGAACATGTTGATAATTTTCCAAAACTGACCCCCAAAAAATGACAGATTTAAAAGTTCTACAAAACATAAGAAAGATAAATAAAAAAGAAAACCACATCTTGTCACATCATAGAAAAACAAAGCTGATAATCAAAGATAAGCAGGAAAACTTAAGAGTTCCTTCCAAGGAGAGTTAATTTTTACTAGAAATGGCAGAATAAGTAAAACAAAACAAAACAAAAATGACATCTTTTAAGTACAAAAACTTTAAAAATAGAATAGCCAACCAAAACTTCTACAAACAACAAAAAATACATTTCAAAAATGAAGGTGAAATAATGACTAAATATTTAGTTTGAGAGCAAAAATCACCAACAGACCTACTCTTATGTTCATACATTTGAATTATTCTAGAAGAGAAATGATCTCAAGTAGATGCATGGTAAAGGACTGAAGAATTAAGAACACCAGAAAAAATAAACAAATGAATAATTTAAATGAATGCTCACTGTTTATATTCATTTATTAAAAGCATATAAATATATGTACAATTAAATGACAAAAAGTAAATCTGAAAAAAAATGAGTTAAAGCATGTTAAAATAGTTCCATTTCTAGAAGGAAATATTTTAAAACACAACTTAATAAGAAGGATATATGCAATAATTTCCAAGATGATCATAAGTGAAGAGCTCAGAATATATGTCACAAACAATTAGAGGGAAAATGATAAAAAAATAATAAAAATAACTTGATTAATACAAAGGAAAGAAAATAAGTGAGAAAATAATTAAATATAGAGTGGATATAGAGGAAACAAATAATACTCTCATATCCATAAATTTAAAGATATCAGAAGTTACATTAAATGTGAATGGAGGAGATGTTCTAATTAAAAGACAAAGATTACAATCTGGATTAAAATAAAACAAAATGAATTAGAACCAACTATATATTGCTTGTAAAAAATGAGCATTAACTATAAAGAACAGAAAGATTCAAAAGAAAAGAATGGTAAAATACAGGCCATGGAAATACAAACTTAAGAAAAACTATTATAGCTATACTAATATTAGAAAGTGCAGAATTTCAGGCAGAGAAAATTACAAGGGATAAAGAAGGAATTCAACAGGAAAATATAATAACCTTAAACTTATATGTACTAATAATGTAGCCTCAAAATATATAAACTGAAGTCTGTCATAACTAAAGGAGAAATAGATAAATCTACAATCAAAGTTTAAAATTTTAATATCTTTCTTGGTAATAAAACTCACTAAGAGTTACAGAAGATTTGAACAACATGATTTACAAATTTGACCTAAAAATCATAAAGATATAGCAATCCCTATAATTATAACACACTGGTAAAAATAAAGATAAGAAAAAAATAACATTTTGACTATTTGTGTATTTAATTTTCTGATTAATGAAGTATAACATTATAATATAGATGAATTAGTTTTTAGAAGAAAATTTATAATTCTAAATTCTTGAGCTCAAAAAATTGGAAATAAAAGTGGAAGTTAAACAAAATAAGGAAAATGGAATTAATAAAAAAAGAAAGCAAATATACAATAGAGAAAATAAAATTGTTTCTTTGAAAAGACGATATAATTTATAAACATATCATAAGTCCGATTAAGGGGAAAAAAAAGAAAAGGCACAACAGTATCAGGAATGAAAAATTCAAAACCAATAATATGGACATTACAGATAAAGAGTACACTATAGTTCATAGTTCTAACAATAAATTAATACCACTTATTAAAGCTGGTATAAGAAAAAGCACTAAATCTAAATCTGAATAATCTTACGTATACTCAATATGTTGAATCTGTAAAATCTTCCCATAAAGAGAAGTCAGAGTGAGTTAGGAGTCATTGGGTGAGAAAGATGTTGCTCCCAATAAACATGATTTGACAGCCATCTACAGACAAAAACGCCTTTGTGGGAGATTTGTTAAAACTCCAGTAAAGCCCAAGACTAAGGACAGTCACTTTGAGAAGGCAGGACAATGACCTGGTGGCAGGTTTGCCCAAAATGGTCCCTGCTGCAGTCTGAAAGAAGTCCTATGTTCCTATGGATTTAGTTCCACTTGACCCTGGTCCTACAACTAGCCCCATCTGCTGCTGACCCTGGAGGCATGCAGGTGAGCAGGCCCTGGTTCCCATCAGAGTCGAGACAATAATCTTTAAGAGATAACAGAGAATACCTTTATGATTTGGAGTAGATAGAAATTTATTAAATAGGGTCTAATCATTAAATAAAAAATTGATAGGTTGAACTTCATTAAATCTATAAGCATTCCAGACTGGAAGAAGATATCTGCAATACATATATCTAAAGAAGAATTCAAGACAATATATATATTGCACAAAAATGAATGGCTAAATAACCAGTAAGCATATGTAAAGATGTTAGCATTAGTCATTAGGAGAAAAAAAAAACAACAAAAAATGAAAACCATAATGAGGTACCTTTGCACACACATCAGAAAGTGTAAAATTAAAGTTTAAAAAATAACAATACTGAGTGTAGGCAAACATATGGAGGACCCATAAAATGCTGGTGGTTGTATAATATTGGAACAAATCCTTTGGAAAACTTTGGCATGACCTATGATGCTGAATATACACATATTATGGATCCAAGAATTTCATTCCTAGGCCTACTTAACATATAAATGTGCACTAAAGGACATGTGTAAGAATGTTCATAGCATCATTAGTAACTGTTTAAAACAGAAATAACAATTTTCTTCAAGAGTAAATTTTATAAATTATGAGCTATGTATGCAGTGGAACATTATAGAATAATGTAAAAAAAACAGGTCACATATAATTTTGATTAAAAGAAAAAAAAAAACAGAGATGCAAGAGTACCTAGTATATGATCCCATTCATATGAAAAAAAGAACACTTTTTCCCTAAAGAGGCAAACTTATCTATGATGATTTTGATCAGAATAGTCCTTACCTTTGAGGCAGGGAATGAGTGAAGTGAGGCAGGAATGAGGCTTCTGGAACAATGGTTATGTTCTGTATCTGGATAAGTGTGGTCGTTATATAGGAGTATTCACTTTGTAAATATTCGTGAAACTGTATAGTTAAGATTTGCGCACTTCACTGTATGTTACACTCTTTAAAAATAAAATACAAAAAACATTGATATTATTGGTATTAGAATGTTGAAACTCCTAGTAGGCTACCCAAACTTTTGTGTGTGGCAGGAGTGGTGGAGGGCAGGGGGAGATGTGAGGGTGGTAATAGAACAACGAGGGCAATGACAATAATACGAATAATAAATGAGCACTAGTCTTTGGCATAAAAGATGGGAGAACAGGAAGAAAATAAAGCCACCCTCCAATCTTTTGAAGTAGGTGATATAATTACCCTGGTTCATATAGAAGGAAACAGCTCCGTGGAACTGTTACTTGCCTAAAATTACAGATGTCTATATAATAGAACTGGGACTGGATTCATAAGACCAGTCTTAAGTTCTTATTCTCAACTGGGATAAGATTCTTAACCCCGTACTTTTTCATTGCTTACAAAAATACTGATTAAAAACATCTTGTTTTGAAGGGAAGACTATAATTTGCTGAAGGAGGACAGAATTCCAAAGTTCTGTTTGGTTTAATAATAATAATATATAGCCTTACCTGCATAGATAAAGCAGCAGAGGGAAAAATATTTAAAGGCCATAATATTGACTAATTACTAAAGACCATATGTTTCCAATGATCCTGATGAAACCAGGATGAAACCTGATGGCTTTTCTGTGGTAGAGTTATGTGTTAGTTTCCCTTTGTACCAATGAGGCTTTTGCAACTTAGGAGGAAAAATTTGAAAAGAATAGGCATGTCTGCCAAAGGTAGTAACAAATTTGGGCACAATTTTTTGTGTCTTCGAGTTTCCTCAGTCCACCATTCACTTTCTTTGCAAATCATTCCACTTTTTTCCTCAAAAAAAGAGTTTGGAACTGCTAGACTTGGAACCAAAAGATCCTTATTTATTTTATTATAGCATTTCACAAATAGGTTTGCTGAAGGAAGATGTGTATTAGACTATTTATTATATTTATATTTGCATATCAGATTAGCTGCTTCTTCTTTCTTCTTTTTGCAAAAGAATAGACTTTGTGATCCTTGAATTAGGAAAATAGTCTCCTTGTACAATTAATCTCAGGCATTGATATTTATCACATTCTCTATGAGGTCTTTATGGGATGTGCTCCACTTCAGGACAGAACTTTTCTACTACTTTGCTGACTTATTCCCTACTCTAATTTCATAATTTGATGGGAGAAAGCTTTTTATGTGAATCACGCAAGCACAAAATTTGGTAAAGAGAGTGAGAAGAAGAAAAAAGCTTAAAGACACCATAGTTAGCAACGCAATGCTTTTGCAACACACATACTTTATTTTATCACTCTCAGGAAGCACAGTGCTTTGCAATTTCAACTCAAAGATTAAAAACAAAATCCTTCTCAATTCTAGGCTCTCATACAAAGTCTCTTAAATAAAACCTTTCCCTTCTCCATTCTCACCTCCCCAGTATGTCTAGAGCTTAGAAACCATTTGATTGTACACACAAATGCAGCAGAAAAAGACTCATGAGTGGGTATCATTAGAGTTACTCATTTGTGCACCCCTTGGTGTGTTCCAACTCTAGTCCTAAAGGGACTGCAATATTTTTCCTTCTCAGCCACAAATTTAGAGAATCTTGTTTCATCACAGCTAGGTTCTTCTAAAGCAGGGTTTCTCAACCTCAGTACTATTGATATTTTCAACCAGATAATTAGTTGTTGTTGGAGGCTATTCTGTATATTGTAGGATGTTTAACAGCATCGCTGGCCCTCTACCCACTACTTGCCAGTATCACCACTCCCCGCACACCCAATTCTGACAAATGAAAATGTTTCCAGACATTGCCAAATGTCCCTAGGAGGTAAAATGATTCCAAGTTGAGAAACACTGACCTACAGAATAAAAACAAATTACAGAAATACAAAGGAAGAAGAAAGAGGACAGTTCTGAAAACCATATTTTAAGAGGTTTTAAACTTTCCAGGAGGATCTTTATATCTAGATAATTTAGGCAGCTTTCCTTTATAAGAGACTTAGGAACTGCAGCACTGTATCCATCATTTCAGGTCTGATCTCTCACCACTGGCTTCACTGTGCTTGCTCTCCTTTTGAAGGTCAGCTCGTAATAATTTCAGTTTCTTTTGAATCTCAGTCAGAAAACCTATTTTCTGCTCCAAAATGGACAATAACTGGGCAATGCAAAAATCAACATCACAGTTTACCCCATCAGCTATCTCCTGGATGTTATTCCCTGGCCGTTGGCTTGATTCCTTCCAGGAGATTGCTGTATCCTCCATTAGTGGAGAGGATAGTGCTTTGATTTCTTTAGTCTCTTCCTCCTCCTCACTCTGCGTACAAGGCATTTTAATAAATTTGTTCCTTGAAGGGACATTTCTGAATTTCTCATGTGATTTTCCAACATCCTTGGCACCTCACATTCAGTGGGATAAAGACAACAATGGCGAGGCCTTAAATCTAGAGTTATTTCTTTTACTCTATTGGCATATCTTAAAGTGTTGAGGGTGTTTTGCAAGGGGCCATCCCTGGAGAGATAGTAGCAATCATGCAAGTGGAGGAGTTCTGGCCTATAAAGGAGTCCCGGAGCACCTGTGTGAGCTTGCTGGCTCTGAATGGGGTATGAGACTTGCTCTGACCCAAAGCCCGGATGCATTCTTTGAGTGCAAGGAGACTCTTGTTAATCTCTGCTCCTTCCAGCTGTCTTTTCCGGTTGGCATTGGCAGTATCCACTCTCCTTTCATTCCCAACTAAGTCAACAAGGGAAAACTTACCATGCAGTTTCCCTTGAGACTTTAAAATGATCTGGAACACTGCGTGGCTCCTGGAAGAGTGGGCATTGACTGATGTCTGTCCTGAAGTCCGGCAGCTGTTCCCAAGTTCCACAAGGTTCAGCATGTCCTCCACACAGCACACCTCTTGTTCCTGCAGCCCGACCACCTGGATTTGCTGACTGCCATCCCCAAGGACTTGCGTCTTCTTCCAGTTCAACAAGTCATACACCTTTCCCCCATAAATCTCAAAAAATGTGCCATAGACTTTGAGGTCCAGCTTCTCATAAGCAGAAGTTTTGAGCAGGAGGAAGACATCCTATGCCACCATGGCATAAATGCCTTTAGAACAATCTTGGTCCCCTCCTGAAAAGGCTCCACCCGTGGTGTGCGTTTTCCCACTGCTCGTCTGCCCATAGGCAAATCAGGTAGCCATGCCCTTGCAGAAGATGGACTCAACAAGTGGCTGGGCAGTGAACTGGTACACCAACTCGTTGGAGGCGATGTCATCGAAGGCATGGTCGAAGCAGAAGGAATGGTTCTCCAGGTAGCGAGTAAGGTCCACCTGTTTGGACTCGTGCACCATGACCACTTTGTCCGAGGGGATGATGATGATATCCAGGTCCTTCATGGTGGTCTCCCGCTGGTTGAGAGGCCACCTCCTCACGCAGACGCTGATGCGGTGGTCCTCCAGTGGCTCCGGGCCCGACAACTGGCTGCAGTCCAGGCGCCTGCGGCATTCCTGGATCATGCTCTGAATCTCGTAGTTGGGGTTTCCCGTGTTGACAGCCAGGGCGCGCTGAGCTCGGCTCTCCAGCTGCAGCAGTCTGCACTTCTCTCGCTGCCGTTGCAGTTTCTCAATTTCCCGTAGGCAAGGAGACTTCTTCTGCTTCATCAGGCAAAGACTGCTGGGAACTCTCATATCCGGACTGTCCCCTGAGGGCGTTTCGTTTTTCTGGGGGATCGTCGCAATCCACCGCGTGGCCGTCTGCTGGTTCCCGATGGCCGAAGAGGGCGCTAGAGACAAGGAGGGCAACGCCCTGGCTGGCGTGGGGTGCTTAGCAGATGCCAGCGCTGGATTCAGCAGGAATATTGTATCTAGATCAATCTTTTTGCCTTTTTTGACTCCTTTTTCGACCCATTCTACCGTGACCCAAGCGTTTTGTGTTTTGACCTCTGTGACCACCGCGAGGTGGATCTGCCCATCGCTGCACTGTATAGCCACACAGATGCTCACTTGGATGTTTCTGAAGTGCGGCTTCAAGGGCTTCACGGAAGAGAGGCGCGGGGAGACAGGGAGGCATAACTGGCCGGCCATGGTGAGTGATGGAGGTGTCAGGGCTCGCTTCCAGGGTCCCTTGGGGTTGGAGCAGCAGTACCTGATCCCAAGCCAGACTGAAGCGCCCAGAGCACTGAGTGCACTCCGGGTTTGCACCTACCTTTGTGAGCACTAGGGCTTGGCCTGGGGCCACTCTCATCACAAAGCACTGAGGAAAAGAGGCAGCAGAGCCTAGGGCCTCTGGATGAAAGGTGGTGGGAAAAAATTCACATCGTTCGTGATGCTAGGTGCTAGGTGCAGAAGCAGCTGGAATAGAGAAATTGCTCTCTGCACAGAGAGCATAGGGATAAGAGTTGGGAATGGGGTGTGTGTTCCACGGACACTTGTGCCTCAGCTTCAGAAATATCCATTCTCCCCTGCAGTCTTGACCGGCAATCTCAAAGCTAAGTGCTTTTAGTTTGAGAACCAGTGAATGCTACCTTAAACTTCACAATCCTCCGGTGATCAATGGGAAAAAGGAAGATAGAGCTGCCTGCAAATTCCAGGTTTCAAGGAGAGGATCCCAGAAAAATTCCCTCAAATTTTCCATTTTTTTTTCTGTCCCTACCCTGCTTCACAACTTAACAGTCACAACTTAAAGTTACTCCTCTTTAATGGGATTTCTCATTATGAAATCAAAATGAGTTGACTGTAAGGGGTTCTTGTGGTAATTTGCTGATATGGAACTTCGTTTGATGCAGCATTTGGGTTTGCAAACATAAGCTATTTATCACATTCCAAGTGGCTCTGACAGCTATAAAGTGAGTCATTGTACTCACTGCAGTCACCACTATTTTTGAGATTATTTCAGCAATTACCTTTCCAAACTCCTTCAGTAATTACACTTCTGACCTCATTATCCATAATTTGGAAAGGAAAGACGTTTGGTAGAAAGAGATGATTCATCTTATACCCTCTCCTTACCCTGCAATGTGTGTGTGTGTCCTTAAGAAGTTGGTGTGGGTGGGCGGAGGGAGGGGGGCTTGGGGAATGGGAGATGGGAAGGCAGCTAAAATGATCAGAGGCAGTATATTCTGGCAAGATTGCAATTTTTTCTGTAGGATGATTTACAAAAAACAACAAAAATTATACCAACTGCCAGAGAGGCCAACGTGAGGATTAAGGTGACACTTTAAGTTGAACTTTCTTTTTCCCCTAGTACCACATGGTCTTTTGGGCTGTGAGTCTGGGGGTAATTGCAGTGACAGCTCCATAGTAGCATGAAGTATCATGGTGTCCTTACAACCCTCCCTAGGATAAAGTAACATATGGAAATAAGTTCTTAACTCTAAACTGACTTTTAAAAAAATTTATTTATTTTTGGCTGCATTGGGTCTTCGTTGCTGCACGCGGGCTTTTCTCTAGTTGTGGTGAGCAGGGGCTACTCTTCATTTTGGTGAGCGGATGTCTTATTGAGGTGGCTTCTCTTGTTGCAGAGCACAGGTTCTAGGCGTGTGGGCTTCAGTAGCTGTGCCAGGAGGGCTCAGTAGTTGTGGCACACGGGCTTAGTTACTCCACGGCATGTGGAATCTTCCCAGACCAAGGCTCAAACCCGTGTTCCCTGCATTGGCAGGTGGATTCTTAACCACTGCACCACCAGGGAAGTCCCAACTCACTTCTTTTAAATGGAAAGTTTACTTAAAAATTTAGTTAGGGAAACGCAAGAGGGAAGAGATATGGGAACATATGTATATGTATAACTGATTCACTTTGTTATAAAGCAGAAACTAACACACCATTGTAAAGCAATTATACCCCAATAAAGATGTTAAAAAAAAATTCTGTAGTGTTAGAGTTAATGCCATTGATGATATTATTAATTTCATATTTCTAATATTCATCAAAATGGACTCATAGATTTTCTCATGTTGTATACATTCAGCAGGGTATTTATTAATTTTCAATGCTCAGGAAGGTGAATTTACTAATTTTTAAGGCAGCTGAAAGAATATAAAGGGTGAAATAGTAAAGATATTTTTTCTGGGTCCAGAAGAAAAATTAAATTACTCATTTGGCAGAGTATGAGGTGTGGGAGAGGAGAAGAGAAAGAAGAGTAATAAAGGAGGTTGGTTTTAGTAGAAGTTAGGTGTGGGGAAATGAGGAAAGCCTTTAAAGGAAGGTAGAAGAAAATGATATTTGAAATCCACAATTGCATGGTATACTAATGTTCTAGACTCTAGAAAGATATAGTAATCCTTTAAGAAGATAGAGGGGCAAAGTGAGAGAGGGGAAGAGGGATTGGAAAAGGGTCACATCAATATCTGGTATTATGAGTGTTTGAAGGCACTTTGACTTATTCTCTCTTCAGTACAAAACAAAATACAGTTTTGAAATTTCAACTGAGAACAACTCAGAAGTTAGATAACACTTCCTACTGTTGGGGAAGAGAAACCCCCGCCCCCACCCATCTTGAGTCCTTGTGGCTGGACTAATGATAAAACTGACACAAGACAGATTAACACAAGTAAAAGAAACAAGTTTTAATCATGTCACAGAGGTCTCATAGAAATGGAACCTAAGAAGTGCCCAAAGCAGATAGCTTTTATACTTTTTAGACAAAGAAACAATACATTTGTGAGGAATTGGCAGGACAAAGAAACTTAGGTTTGGATGCTCAGTTAGTTAAAAAAAAAAAAATTTAGTTAAGCTTACATTTTTTTTTTTTTTTTTTTTTTTTTGCCGTACGTGGGCCTCTCACTGCTGTGGCCTCTCCCTTTGTGGAGCACAGGCTCTGGACGCGCAGGCTCAGCGGCCATGGCTCATGGGCCCAGCCATTCCACGGCATGTGGGATCTTCCCGGACCAGGGCACGAATTCGTGTCCCCGGCTTCAGCAGGCAGACTCTCAACCACTGCGACACCAGGGAAGCCCTAAGCTTACATTTTGAAAAGAAGTTTGGAGGGGGTGGTATTGGATAAGTATGTAGTGTGCACTTCAGGGAGATGTTGAATGTCAGAGGAGGGATTGGAGAAAGGGCTTTACCTAGTTGTGTTTTTATGATTATTAATTTTATTTGCCAAATTATTGGTATATAAAGCTGTACTATAAATCCGTTTTTTCTTAGTTTTAAGGGCATTAGGGAAATGTTTTAATCCCTCTGTTTTTTAAGTTAAATTATATATTTGAAAGCATTGCTGCTTTAAGGTGCTTAATAGTTGTTTTTTTTCTTTTTAAACCTTTACCTTTGAAAAAGCTAGCCCTCTCTCAAAATTATGCAAACTAGGGCTTTGCCCAGTTAACCATATTTTTACAACTAAGCCAATAATTTTGTAGATGACTAGGTCTGTGGTGACAGTACAAAAATCAGAGACTAAAGTTTATTTTGCTGCCCAGCATACCCATAAAGGTCTTTTAAGATATTTCAGGGCTTTTTACCCCTTTAGTTCTATTTTCTCTTAAATAGTTCCTTAGGAGGTCTCATTTGTTTCCAAGTTTAATTTGTTTTATTTGGAGATACATACATATAGAGAGAGAGTGGGAAGGAGAGCGACAAACCTCTCAGGTGTTTTTCTTTTAATTTTTTAATTTAATTTTATTAATTTTTTTATACAGCAGGTTCTTATTAGTTATCCATTTTATACATATTAGTGTATATATGTCAATCCCAATCTCCCATTCATCACACCACCACCCTCACCCCCGGCTGCTTTACCTCCTTGGTATCCATACGTTTGTTCTCTAGATCTCTGTCTCAATTTCTGCCCTGCATACCGGTTCATCTGTAACATTTTTCTAGGTTCCACATATATGTGCTAATATATGATATTTGTTTTTCTCTTTCTGACTTACTTCACTCTGTATGACAGGCTATAGGTCTACCCACATCTCTACAAATGACCCAATTTGATTCCTTTTTATGGCTGAGTAATATTCCATTGTGTATATGTACCACAGCTTCTTTATCCATTCCTCTGTCGATAGACATTTAGATTGATTCCATGACATGGATATTGTAAATAGTGCTGCAATGAACATTGGGGTGCATATATATTTTTGAATTATGGTTTTCTCTGGGTATATGCCCAGTAGTGGAATTCCTGGGTCATATGGTAATTCTATTTTTAGTATTTTAAGGAACCTCCATACTGTTCTCCATAGTGGCTGTATCAATTTCCATTACCACTAACAGTGCAAGAGGGTTCCCTTTCTCCAAACCCTCTCCAGCATTTGCTGTTTGTAGATTTTCTGATGATGCCCATTCTAAATGGTGTGAGGTGATACCTCATTGTAGTTTTGATTTGCATTTCTCTAATAATTAGTGATGTTGAGCATCTCTTCATGTGCTTCTTGGCCATCTGTATGTCTTCTTTGGAGAAATGTCTATTTAGGTCTTCTGCCCATCTCTTGATTGGGTTCTATGATTTTTTAATATTGAGTTGCATGAGCTGTTTATATATTTTGGAGATTAATCCTTTGTACATCGATTCATTTGCAAATATTTTCACCCATTCTGAGGGTTGTCTTTTCATCTTGTTTATGGTTTCCTTTGCTATGCAAAAGCTTTTAAGTTTCATTAGGTCCCATTTGTTTATTTTTCTTTTTATTTCCATTACTCTAGGAGGTGGATCAAAAAAGATCTTGCTGTGATTTATGTCAAACAGTGTTCTTCCTATGTTTTCCTCTAAGAGTTTTATAGTGTCCAGTCTTACATTTAGGTCTCTAATCCATTTTGAGTTTACTTTTGTGTATGGTGTTAGGGAGTGTTCTAATTTCATTCTTTTACATGTGGCTGTCCAGTTTTCCCAGCACCACTTATTGAAGAGGCTGTCTTTTCTCCATTGCATATACTTGCCTCCTTTGTTATAGATTAGTTGACCATAGGTGCGTGGGTTTATCTCTGGGCTTTCTATACTGTTCCATTGATCTATATCTCTGTTTTTGTGCCAGTACCATATTTTCTTGATTACTGTAGCTTTGTAGTGTAGGCTGAAGTCAAGGAGTCTGATTCCTCCAGCTCCGTTTTTTTTCCCTCAAGACTGCTTTGGCTATTTGGGATCTTTTCTGTCTCCATACAAATTTTAACTTTTTTTGTTCTAGTTGTGTAAAAAATGCCATTGGTAATTTGATAGGGATTACATTGAATCTGTAGATTGCTTCGGGTTGTATAGTCATTTTCACAATATTGATTCTTCCAATCCAAGAACATGGTATATCTCTCCATCTGTTGGTATCGTCTTTGATTGCTTTCATCAGTGTCTTATAGTTTTCTGCATACAGGTCTTTTGTCTCCCTAGGTAGGTTTATTCCTAAGTATTTTATTCTTTTTGTTGCAGTGGTAAATGGGAGTGTTTCCTTAATTTCTCTTTCAGATTTTTCATCATTAGTGTATAAGAATGCAAGAGATTTCTGTGCATTAATTTTGTATACTGCAACTTTACCAAATTCATTGATTTGCTCTAGTAGTTTTCTGATGGCATCTTTAGGATTCTCTATGTATAGTATATTGTCACCTGCAAACAGTGACAATTTTACTTCTTCTTTTCCAATTTGTATTCTTTTATTTCTTTTTCTTCTCTGATTGCTGTGGTTAGGACTTTCAAAACTATGTTGAATAATACTGGTGAGAGTGGACATCCTTGTCTTTTTCCCGGTCTTAGAGGAAATGCTTTCAGTTTTTCACCATTGAGAATGATGTTTGCTGTGGGTTTGTCATATATGGCCTTTATTATGTTGAGGTAGGTTCCCTCTATACCCAGTTTCTGGAGAGTTTTCATCATAAATCAGTGTTGAATTTTGTCAAAAGCTTTTTCTGCATCTATTGAGGTGATCATATGGTTTTTATTTTTCAATTTGTTAATATGGTGTATCACATTGATTGATATGCATATACTGAAGAATCCTTGCATCCCTGGGATAAATCTCACTTGATCATGGTGTATGATCCTTTTAATGTGTTGTTGGATTCTGTTTGCTAGTATTCTGTTGAGGGTTTTTCAATCTATATTCATCAGTGATATTAGTCTGTAATTTTCTTTTTTTAAGTATGTTTGTCTGGCTTTGGCATCAGGGTGATGCTGGCCTCATAGAATGAGTTTGGGAGTGTTCCTTCCTCCGCAATTTTTTGGAACAGTTTGTGAAGGATTGATGTTAGCTCTTCTCTAAATGTTTGATAGAATTCACCTGTGAAGCTATTTGGTCCCAGACTTTTGTTTGTTGGAAGATTTTTAATCACAGTTTCAAGTTCATTCCTTGTGATTTGTCTGTTCATATTTTCTATTTCTTCCTGGTTCAGTCTTGGAAGGTTATACCTTTGTAAATATTTGTCCATTTCTTCTAGGTTGTCCATTTTTTTGGCATAGAGTTGCTTGTAGTAGTCTCTTAGGATGCTTTGTATTTCTGCAGTGTCTGTTGTAACTTCTTTTTCATTTCTAATTTTCTTGATTTGAGTCCTCTCCCTCTTTTTCTTGATGAGTCTGGCTAATGGTTTATTGATTTGTTTATCTCCTCAAAGAACCATCTTTTAGTTTTATTGATCTTTGCTATTGTTTTCTTTGTTTCTATTTCATTTATTTCTGCTCTGATATTTATGATTTCTTTCTTTCTGCTAACTTTGAGTTTTATTTGTTCTTCTTTCTCTAGTTCCTTTAGGTGTAAGGTTAGATTGTTTATTTGAGATTTTTCTTGTTTCTTGAGGTAGGCTTGTATTGCTATAAACTTAGAACTACTTTTGCTGCTTTCCATATGTTTTGCATCCTCGTGTTTTCATTGTCATTTGTCTCCAGGTATTTTTTGGTTTCCCCTTTGATTATTTCAGTGATCTCTTGATTATTTAGTAACGTATTATTTAACCTCCATGTGTTTGTGTTTTTTACGCATTTTTCCCTGTAATATATTTCTAATCTCATAGTGTTGTGGTCAGAAAAGATGCTTGATATGATTTCAGTTTTCTAAAATTTACTGAGGCTTGATTTGTTACCAAAGATGTAATCTATCCTGGAGAATGTTCTGTGCACAGTTGAGAAGAAAGTGTAATCTGCTGCTTTCAGATGGAATGTCCTATAAATATCAATTAAATCTATCTGGTCTATTGTGTCATTTAAAGCTTGTGTTTCCTTATTAATTTTCTGTTTGGATGATCTGTCCATTGGTGTAATTGAGGTGTTAAAGTCCTCCACTATTATTGTGTTAATGTTGATTTCCTCTTTTAGAGCTGTTAGCAGTTGCCTTATGTATTGAGATGCTCCTAATTTGGGTACATATATCTTTATAATTGTTATATCTTCTTCTTGGATTGATCCCTTGATCATTATGTAGTGTCCTTCTTTGTCTCTTGTAACATTCTTTATTTTAAAGTCTATTTTATCTGAGATGAGTATTGCTACTCCAGCTTTCTTTTGATTTCCATTTGCATGGAATATCTTTTTCCATCCCCTCACTTTCAGTCTGTATGTGTCCCTAGGTCTGAAGTAGGTCTCTTTTAGACAGCATATATATGAGTCTTGTTTTTGTTTTTTTTTTTGCGGTACGCGGGCCTCTCACTGTTGTGGCCTCTCCCATTGCGGAGCACAGGCTCCGGACGCACAGGCTCAGCTGCCATGGCTCATGGGTCCAGCCGCTCTGCGGCATGTGGGATCTTCCTGGTCCGGGGCACGAACCCGTGTCCCCTGCATCAGCAGGCGGACTCTCAACCACTGCGCCACCAGGGAAGCCCTGGGTCTTGTTTTTGTATCCATGCAGCAAGCCTGTGTCTTTTGGTTGGAGCATTTAATCCATTCACATTTAAGGTAATTATTGATATGTATGTCCCTATTACCATTTTCTTAATTGTTTTCATTTTGTTTTTGTAGGTCTTTTTCTTCTCTTGTGTTTTCCACTTAGAGAAGTTCCTTAAGCATTTGTTGTAAAGCTGGTTTGGTGGTGCTGAATTCTCTTAGCTTCTGCTTGTCTGTAAAGCTTTTGATTTCTCCATTAAATCTAAATGAAATCCTTGCCAGGTAGAGTAATCTTTGTTGTAGGTTCTTCCCTTTCATCATTTGAAGTATATCATGCCACTCCCTTCTGGCAGAAACTTCAGAGTTTCTGCTGATAAATCAGCTATTAACCTTATGGGAGTTCCCATGTATGTTATCTGTCATTTTTCCCTTGCTTCTTTCAATAATTTTTCTTTGTCTTTAATTTTTGTCAGTTTGATTACTATTTGTCCCAGCATGTTTCTCCTTGGGTTTATCCTACCTGGGACTCTCTGCACTCCCTGGACTTGGGTGGCTATTTCCTTTCCCATGTTAGGGAAGTTTTCGACTACACTCTCTTCAAATATTTTCTTGGGTCCTTTCTCTCTCTCTTCTCCTCCTGGGACCCCTGTAATGAGAATGCTGCTGGGTTTAATGTTGTCCCAGAGGCCTCTCAGGCTGTCTTCATTTCTTTTCATTCTTTTCTCTTTATTCTGCTCCACAGCAGTGAATTCCACCATTCTGTTTTCCAGGTCACTTATCCATTCTTCTGCCTCAGTTATTCTGCTACTGATTCCTTCTAGTGTAGTTTTTATTTCAGTTATTGTATTTTTCATCTCTGTTTGTTTGTTCTTTAATTATTCTAGGTTTTTGTTAAACATTTCTTGCATCTTCTCAATCTTTGTCTCCATTCTTTTTCTGAGGTCCTGGATTATCTTCACTATCATTAATCTGAATTCTTTTTCTGGAATGTTGCCTATCTCCACTTCATTTATTTGTTTTTCTGTGGTTTTATCTTGTTCCTTCATCTGGTACCCTGCCCTCTGCCTTTTCGTCTTGTCTATCTTCCTGTGAATGTGGTTTTTGTTCCACAGACTTCAGGATTGTAGTTCTTCTTGCTTCTGCTGTCTGCCCTCTGGTGGATGAGGCTATCTAAGAGGCTTGTGCATGTTTCCTGATGGGAGTGACTGGTGGTGGGTAGAGCTGGGTGTTGCTCTGGTGGGCAGAGCTCAGTAAAACTTTAATCTGCTTGACTGCTGATGAGTGGGGCTGGGTTCCCTCCCTGATGGTTTTTTGGCCTGAGGCGACACAACACTGGAGCCTACCAGACTCTTTGGTGGGGCTAATGGAGGACTCTGGAAGGGCTCATGATAAGAAGTACTTCCCAGAACTTCTGCTGCCAGTGTCCTTGTCCTCATGGTGAGATAGGGCCACCCCCCCCACCCCGCCTCTGCAGGAGACCATCCAACCCTAGCAGGTAGGTCTGATTCAGTCTCCTATGGGGTCACTGCTCCTTCAACTGGTTCCTAATGTGCACACTACTTTGTGTGTTCCCTTCAAGAGTGGAATCTCTGTTTCCCCCAGTCCTGTTGGAAGTCCTGCAGTCAAATCCCACTAGCTTTCAAAGTCTGATTCTCTAGGAATTCCTCCTCCCACTGCCAGACTCCCAGGTTGGGAAGCCTGATGTGGGGCTCAGAACCTTCACTCCAGTGGGTGGACTTCTGTGGTATAAGTGTTCTCCATTTTGTGAATCACCCAACCAGCAGTTATGGAATTTGATTTTATTGTGATTGTGCCCATCCTACCATCTCACTGTGGCTTCTCCTTTGTCTTTGGATATGGGGTATGTCTTTTGGTACATTCCAGTGTCTTCCTGTCGTTAATTGTTCAGCAGTTAGTTGTGATTTCGGTGTTCTCACAAGAGCGAGTGAGAGCACGTCCTTCTACTCCGTCATCTAGAACCAATCTGTCTCAGGTGTTTTTAATTGCCTTTAGTAGCTTCAACATCTACCCACTAACAAAAGCCTGAAACAGATCTTTGACTTCTCTCTCCTCCACCGCCCATCGTGATTTGGAGTTAGGTAATCCTTTTCCAGCCTCTAGAATTCTTCCATAACTGTGACATCTTTTAATCTCCCAACCAATTATTACCTTGCTTCATTGGGCAACCTCATCCAGTCAGGGACTCAGCTTATTTCTCACATTGCCCCTAGAATTATTTTAATGGATAATATCTTATTAATTCCCTGCTCACAGATGTTTCAGTAGCTCTCCATCTTTCTAATCGATATAGTACAAATTCCACAAGAGGGTACATCATGCACTTTGTCATCTTGCCTTACTTTTTCATCCTCAAACTTTACCACTATCCACATGTAATCTGAAGTTGAACAGTACTGAAGAACTTGAGGTCCTTCAAACACAGCATTTTCTTTCAGATTACTAACATCTAGTCCAGTGGTTCTCACTATTAAGGTACATGAAACTCACCTATAGAGCTTGTTAGAACACAGATTGCTGGGCCCCACCCCAGAGATTCTGATTCAGTGAGTCTGAGGTGTGGGACTGATAATTTGCATGTCTAACAAGTTCCCAAGTGAAGCTGATGCTACTGGTTCTGGGACACACACATTGAGAATTACTTTTTCAGTGCTCTGGCTAGAATAGCCTCTCTCTACCTCCTCGTTTCCTTGAGCTCTTCAGTACCTATCTCAAATATGACAACCTGAAAAAGTTTCTCTGACCCTGTTGATGATAATCAGGCAAAATAACATTAAACTGAGACATCTTCCTAAGAGATAGTATCTATTACTAATTGGGTTTGTTTGATCAGGGGAACCCAAAGCCTTCATTTTCAGTAGTGACTATGGAAAAAATTCCCTTAGGTTAACATAACAATAATCCATAGAGAGTCATTTGAGTGATTTTACAATTTTGATAATCTGGAACTTCAATTGCAGTAATATCTTTTCTTAATCTACTAATACAAAATTCAGAATTCAGATACCATGTATATAACCCACTCATTTTATGGAGTTTATTCTAATGGAACAGTCCAACTAAGAAAATGCTGTGAATCTTTAGTAATAAGATAAATATAGCATTTGTCAAAGTGTGAAGACCTAGATATGAGTCATGGTATCATTTTTGGCCATGGCCTCAATGGCCATTTATTTGGTAGATGAACAGTTCTTCTACATTAGAGACTGAAACCACCATGACATTTTATTTAACTGAAAATAATCAAGCAATAAGTATATGTGAAATACCACATTCTGTTTCCTATTCCAAAGGAAACTTATCCTCAAAGATCTTACTACTTTCACATATTGTTCTATGTATTTACTAAGAAGCCCATGCCTTAACAAACAATTGATTGTGACTTCATTTCAAATCCCCCTTATTCAAAAGCTGTACATATATAGAGAAATATAGGGTAGTGTGGGAGGAAGTAAACATGGGAGATGAGTTTAGTATTTTCATTATTAATTACAAGCATATTCCCAGGTTGGAGCCTGCCAGAGTTACTTTACAGCAGGGAATGTGATTTCTAGTCTCATTTTAGATACAAACCTCTCAGGGGAAATGCATCAAATAAGTGCCTTTCTTGCACTGTTTTAATGGACATCTAGCAGCTGTTCTGTTTGTTTGATCACCTTGGGGGTCTGTACTTTTCCAGTAGATGGATGCAATCTGAGTTTGATTTTAGTTCTTCAGAGGAGCTCAGTAGATTTTCCCAAATCTCTTTGAAAAAATGTAATTTGTCATTTCCAATTTAAAAGTTCTTGTTTTCTTCTTTGAAGAGTGGAGCGATAACTTACTAAGTGTATGCCTTTAGAAAACAAGGGGAAAATTAACTTAAAATGAGAATAGTATTTTACCATTGCAGCTATTATCTCTGCCTTCTGACATTTCAACATTTTTCCCATGCACTACACTTAACCAGAACAGAAAAGTCCACATTTTTCTAGCCGTCTCACTGATTTAATAGGCAGGAATTGTTTCTATGACAACGGCATCAACTCCAAGCTATCTTTCCCCAGTTTATTAAATAGCACTGCTTACCCAGAGATATCTATATGATTCCTACATATCTGTTGATTGTGGAAGTTATTATATGAAGTTAGCCAAGATGATAAGACTAACAATTGTCATTGTCTCATTTTAAACCCATTTGTGTTGGTCATCTTGCAGCTTTCAATTTGATTTAGGATGCTGAGGGAGGAGGCTTGGGATTTGCTGATTGTCTGTATATCAGTGCTTGTTTGTAACTCACAATGTAACTACAGAAATCATGTTACTCATGAGTATAGTAGGTGCCTTTGAAGTTCAGCTACAGCTCTTTAACTTGAAAACCATGTTCTATATTCCTTGCCTTCAGAGTCTTCTTTAGATTATGCAATTCAGGATATTTAAATTAATTTGCTATGGAACAAAAACATTTTTCCATATGTTTTGAACTAAAAACAAAACAAAAAACATTATAGTTTTGTGAGAAATAATTGTAGGAACTTGGATATTTGTCCTAGAAAAAGTTTGAGAGACAGACTTCTCTATACTTAAAAGTCTACCTATAGAAGAAGAATATAATTTGTTCTATTTAATTTAATATGTGTGAATGTTCAATAATTCAAGTGCTAAGCCATCAAAACTCAACTTAGCATCACTTGTCTTGAAAAACATTCCTTGACATCTATTGCTGTCTTTCCTCTAAATCAATCACAGGTAGATTTGTTGCCTTCATCTCAATTCCCACCTTTATTTCATATTTATTTTGACATTACACTTAACCATTTTTGATTAAAAGTATCTGCATCTGCTTTCTAGGTAAATAATTAAGGACTTTGAGAGAAAGGAAGAGTGTACTTTGTGTTTTTATACTCAGTGTCTAGAGTATGGATTTTTCAAGTTTCCTGGAATTATAAAAACTAGCACAGGTGATGGATGTTTTAGAGAGACATAAGGTCAAACTAATGAAGGACCTCATTCAATCAGATATGCACTCAGCAAACCTTAATGACTGCCTCCTAAATATCAAGGTCTGAGCTAAGTGCTCAGATGAAATAGTAAATAGATAGATATGAAATAGTAAAGCAAATAGCCCTAGACTCTGCTCTCAGGCAGCTTACAACATTGTTTTTAGAGACATATATTAACGAACAGCTACACATGTGTGTATAATATATATATATATATATATATATAATATGGATGACATTCTAATAACTACAGCTATCTAAGAGTCAGGGTCCTATTCTCCTACTCTAAAGTGTATTAAAGCAGAGACTAAATGGTAAATGACAACTTGTTAGGAAAGAGAGCACAGACCATATTTAAATTACAGATGCAGGTGTTGGGCTAAATTTGTGTTCTCAAACCTGGCTATATATTGGAATCATTGGAGAATCTTATACAAAGTACAGATTACCTGGCTCCACCCAGACCTGCTGAATCAATCTCTAGTGGCCAGAGCCTGGGAATCTATGTTACTAAAAAGCACCCCAGGTGATTCTTCTGTTACTGTGAATCCAGAAAGCACTGGATTGAATACCCTGTAGGTCTCCTTCTATTCAGAGATTTTATGAACCTGTGGTTCTGTGAATAAAAAGATGAATGATCATTTGATACATCTGTGGCCATTGAAATTTCTTTTTTAGTTTTTTGAATGTTTGAAGATACTCCTCCTTCAACAAATGCAGATTTACTGGGAAAACTACTTTTAGTTTTCTGCAAAATGTTTACTGCAAAATGTAATCTTTGGTATTATTCTCTAACAACATGAAGTAAAATTGCATAATATCAAACCCTCATGTCATTAAAGGAATTTTGTAAGCATGAAGACATATCATTTATTTTTGTAACTTCCACAGCGTTTTAGAATAACACCTTGTACATAGTATATATTTAATAAGTGTTTGTTAAATTGAACCCTTGGATAGCATGAGGGAAATATATGATGTTTCAGAGTACTCATGATTTTTGATTGCTTTTTCCTATTTGCTAAGCGTATAAGGTGAATGTTATATCAAGACTGAAAACCCTTAGGTTTGTGCTATGTCTCAGTATAATCTCTGAAGGTAGTATTATAAGCACTACTTATCATTGTTGGAGCCTAGTATCCACCTGTCAGAGTAATGTATATTTACCATTTTGCAACAATTTTTTATGTTCTTACCTGGAAATACAAAGCAAGAAGACTAAAATTCTAAGGAATAGGACGTGATGACAAAATAACCAGTTGATTCTGGGGCAAAAGTATTTCCTTTAAACAACTGGTTGACTTAATAGAGATGACCTGCTGATTACTTTATATTTCAAGTACATGTGTTCGTGTTGTATAAGCTGCTAAGATTCAGGAATTACTGGGAAACCTCTAGATATAATCATTTGCTATTAGTGAATATATATTTAGTTTGGTGAATAAGGGATATTCCTGGGATAGGAAATTTGGGGTGAGATTTTGTGCTAACATTGGCACTTTGCAATTTCTTGTTAAGTAAATGAATTAATGGATAAATGAAGAAAGAAATGATTGTCAAATCATTTGTCAAATCTCAGTATGGATTTTCTAGCCAGAGTGAACTTAAAACAAATGTAATTCAGATCATGTTATAGATATGTTTAAAAATATATATATTCAATGGCTTTCCATTTCACTGCTTAAAAACTCAACCTTTTTTTCATGGCATTCAAGGTCCTGCATAATTTGCCCTTTGCCACTCTTCCCCCTGTTATCTCGTGTCACTCCTTCTCCCTTTTAAAAATGATATTCCAGCCACACCAGTCTTCTCTTAGTGTTTTGATGCACCCAGCTTTTTCCTGACTGAAGAATTTTTCATACCTTGCTTTACTGGGGAATGGCTCCTTCTTAATCTTGTCCTGCACTTAATAGCTGTGTGACTTTGTCTCTTCTTGGGTTTGAATCCTGGCTCCACTGCTTCCTAGTTCTATGACTGTGAACAAATTACTCAATCTTTCTATGGCTCAGATTTATTCATCTGTAAAAGCTATGAGTAGTATCCACCTCAAAGGGATATATGAGGAATGCATACAAATTAATGAATAAAGTGCTTAGAATGATGCCTAGCACACACTAAGAACTTAGTAAATGTTTCTTTTTATTACCATATTTTGGAATTACTCTATTTACTTGCTTATTTATTGTTTATTCTCTGTTTCTCCTATTAGACTGTCACTGTGTGAGGGAAGAGTACCAACAAGCCACAGAGCTTTAATATGAAGAACCTTAGAACTGGAATAAAGAGATCTAGGTTTGTCAGCTCAGGCATTGATACTTATTTGATCTTGAGCATAAAACACCAGTTTTCTGAAATTCCATTTCTTCATCTGCAGAAAGAAAGAAAGAGGGAAAGAGGGAGGGTAGGAGGGAAGGAGGGAGGGAAGGAGGGAAGGAGGGAGGGAAGGAGGGAAGGAGGGAGGGAGGGAGGGAAGGAAAGAAAGAAAGAAAGAGAGGTTGAACCAAACCTCTCAATTCTTCTCTGACCCTTAAGTAAGAATGTTTCTAATTTGCAAACAGTTAAGCCTCATTCCAAAGGAGATACAAATAAATTTTGGTTTGTCCAGTTAATAATGAGAATTCTTTGTTGAATTATGATAGAGAAGCAATGACTATAGGTTGTTTAAGAAAGTACGTATGTTTAATGGACACCTCTACAGCTGCCCACTCACACTTAAACGATGCTGGAGGAAGAATTTATGGTAAAATACAGTCCTGTGAAAAACAGATTAAAGAGTTTGGTTTCAACCTGGATTTGGGCTCCTTGGCCTATTTTTGTTTCACCAAGGTGAGTGTCTTGGACTTATCTATAAAGTATTATATTTTTAATCAGAATAAGAAACTTGTATATTGAGTATAGATGCATGTGTGTGTGTAATCAAATTATTCTCATAGCCTTCTTTTTTTTTTTAACTGTAAGTAGCATGATAAATGGTCCCAACTATTAGAGAAATATAGTGATGATTCATTAAATATTTCCAGAAAATGCTGATTGAATTTCATTGAAAATTTACCTCTGGGGGAGAGAATATTTGAAAGTGAAAAATACATTGAATGGAAAGAATTTGTCCTATAATATTTCTGCACTGTAAATTGGACCTTTGAGATGTGCCTTGTTTCTTATTTCATTAGAACATAATATTATACAAAATAACTATCTCAAATAGTATAGGAGAAAACATTCTCAATTTTATCAGGTTTTATTTTGAGTTATAATTACTGGTCTCATTAATTAGATAGATAAATTTTATCAAACTATTAAAATTTAGCCATTATAATGATTTACCAAAGACTGAAAGTACTATACTATCTATGTATGCTTTAATGAGGCACAATCATTTTTTATTAATTTTATATGTAAGAAACGTGTTAAAATATGTCTCTAGTTTATGGCCTAAGTGTTGTAGTGAAAGAAACTTCTGTTATGAAAAGGAATGGAAGGAAATAGAATATAGCATACGCTGACAAGTTTAAAAGATGACAACATATATTCAAGAAATAAATAGTAATAGCAGATGTTCAGGACTGATAAAAGTTGAAATGGTTGAAAAGGATACTGAATCTTTCTGCTTTGTATGTCCCACAACATGTGATTTATCTCTAGACATCTATTGGCTTTATTTACAGATTGTCTTTTAATTTGTTTTTTCTAGTTTTTTTTCACTTGTGAAAAAATGATTTTGTAGAGTTATATATCCGGAAGAAAATAGTAAAATCACAGAATTTTAGATTTGAGAGAAATTAATAATTCATATTGTCTTTCACTTTGTCTTGTTTTGAATACTAAAAGTAGAGTTTTCTTGTTGAAACAGATGGATTTTGAGAACCTGCCTGGTCAGTAGAACTGAGAGCTATCATTTATTCAACACACATTCATTGGGCACATATTATGTGCAGGAACATACTAGGCATACCATTAACATTATAACCTTGCATGTGGCATGCACTTAGCCTGGAAAAAGTGTTTATATGAAATATATTAAAATTAATATAGTTATATTTTTAAAACAGGATATTTTCTTTTGTGTGGGAAACATTTACACATATAAAAGGATGACGATTAGATCTATGACTTTGGAGATTAGTTTAAAAGATTCCTGAAATATTTTTCTTGGCTGGGAGAATAATGACAAATGTAATTCACATCTGTATCTGATAAAATGCTGAATGGTGAAACTGGAACCAGGATATACATGATAGTAGCTTAGTAAAGGCAAAAAGAACCAGAAACATAGTGAGAGAAAAAAAAATCTATTATGTATTGAATGGCTCTGATGTACTGAACATCTTACACAGTTTTGCCTTCAAAAGCTGTTTCTCCTCCACACCTAACTCTTCTCTTACTTCCTGTTCCCCTCATTTAATTATTCATTATGTTCTGTCAATTCTACTTTCATGGAAACCTCTTGAATCACATATTACTGTTACTTCTGTTACTGTCTTAATTTTGCCACCATTGTCTCATATTACTTACAGCAACAACCTTCTAACTGGTTCCTCTTCTTCCAGACTTGTCTTCAAACCAGCCAACTCCATGCACTAAGCCACCCTAAGTCTTTTCTAAACTGCATATCTAAGGCACTGTCTCCTCTTCCATGAAGTCTCATTGGCAATGCCTTTCTAGGCACTGTTGCCTCCATCCTTTCCTTTCCAACCTTCTTACCACTTGCCCCACTCTGTGCTCCACCGCATGATGTGCTAGACCCAAATATGCTATGACATTATAGTAAGCAGCCCATGCATTAGTCAGGTAGATAGAGTATGGTTCAGTAATGATTGGTTGCTGATCTTGAGGTTTAAATGAGACATACAAATCGCTTAGTATGACGTGTGACCCATAAAAAGCTCTCTAAAAAGGCTAATTGTTATTTACTTTGCTTAAGAGTCCCCTCTACATAGAATTCCATACCTCCCTTATCTCCTCATCTCCCCTGTTTCTCTTGATTGCCTTCTTTGTGTGCTTCAGGTATTTTATAATTTACATGTTATTTTACATAAGAAGGTTCCCCTTAGCTCGTATGATTGCAGTGATAATTCTCCTATGTATATCATTGTTTATCTCTGTGGAAGCACTATCCTGAATTTGCCACTTGCATGTTTTCTACAATACAAAATAAACTTCAGTGCAGTGACTACATTGTTTGCTATATTATCTCCAGTATATCACATAGGTGCCACTCAATATTTGTGAATGAACAATGAATAATATTAATAATGATAGATACTATTTATGGAGGTTTTATTATGTGCCAGACCCTGGGCTAAGTTCTCAAGTATTTTTCTTACTTTCTCTCTCTGTCTAGGCATGTATGTCTCTCTCTCTCTCTCTCTATATATATAGATAGATAGATAGATAGATAGACAGATATAGATATAGATATATAAAATAAATGTATATAGTCACACTCATGTACGTACATACACACATATGTATTTGTATGAATATATTTACATATTTATGTAAATAATGTAAATGATTATTTATATATACATGTGTGTAGAATATATAAATATTTTATATAAAATTTTGTGTATACCATATATTATATATATTTAATTTTTGAAACAACTTTATAACTCTCTGTGGCATTACTATCTTCATTTAACTGATAAGAAATTTAAGGCTCTGAGACAATAATTCTTCACTGCTAGCAGTGGCTGGGATTTGAGTTTACATACAACTCTGTGTTTTTTGCCATACCATATGTCTCTAGTTCATGGCCTAAGTGTTGTAGTGAAAGAAACTTCTGTTATGAAAAGGAATGGAAGAAAATAGAATATAGTATACCCTGACAAGTTTGGAAGATGACAACAGAATGATATTTACTGGGGTCTCATTATTGTTCAAAAGTGTCAGTAACTGGTATTTTTAATTCACAGAAATGAAAGATAATAATACGTAGGACTTGTGTTGCCATCCTTTGTGTCATGTGGTTCTGAGATGGGATCTGGCGTGGCAGCCTTCTCTGATCTTCCTCTTCATGCACCTCAATGGGTCCATGGATTTTAGCCTTCCCTTCCTTGCTTGTAGCTAATGTGTTTTTCTGTACCCTCTCACAGACACTGTTACTGGAGTCTCTGAGTAAAATTCTGCTAAAGAACACATGCAGCAGTACTGGAAGTGTGTTCTCTAACTGGGGAACTGTTTCACTCACCTGAAAGAAAATTAACCTTTTTGCTGAGTGCAGCCAGCTCTCATTCTGAAGTTGAAGTGTGACTCCACGTGGAGCTAAGGTTACAAGACCTCCTCTGTTCTTGCCTAGATTTTGATCTTTCTCCCTCCTGAATTTGTAAACAAAACCTTCTCTCTAGGCCTGAAAGTTCTTACAGTGAGTATCTGGCCAAAAGAAAATGATTCTTTCAAAGTGTGGAGAAAAATTGGCCAGGTTTAAGAGTGTTTTGGACTAAAAGTGACAACTGTGTGCCAAAATCATAAAGAACATACACATCTCCCCTGCTTGTACTTATTTGCATATAAATTACAGATTGTGTGTGTGTGAATCAGTTGACAAACAGAGGTAAGTCATAGCTTCTCTGGCATTTTGTGTAAGAGGCTAGTTATTCACTTTACAGTGGCTAGATTTTATACAGAAGAATTTCCCTTCACATTTTGCAGTTTATCTACAGCATTATACATATCAAAACACACAATCATTTTGAAGCCATTCCGTATCACCACTATTAATAGTTCTTTGTTTCTTACACCAGAAGTTCAAGCTTCTATTTTTCTTTTTTTTTTCCAGTACGCAGGCCTCTCACTGTTGTGGCCTCTCCCGTTGCGGAGCACAGGCTCCGGACGTGCAGGCCCAGTGGCCATGGCTCACGGGCCCAGCCGCTCCGCGGCATGCGGGATCCTCCCGGACCGGGGCAGGAGCCCATGTCCCCTGCATCAACAGGCGGACTCTCAACCACTGAGCCACCAGGGAAGCCCTCAAGCTCCTATTTAATGAGATTCCACAAACTGGTTGACTATATATCAAGGTAAAAAGACAGAATGGTTTCAGTTTTGACACATGGTCTTTTCACTAATAAAGAAAAACCCCAAAATAACAGTCTTTGGCAAACCATTATCAAGACATCTGAAAACAAATTTTATAAAATTTATAAAATTTGTGTTATATTTGTATAGTGCTTGCTGTACGCGGGCCTCTCACTGTTGTGGCCTCTCCCGCTGCGGAGCACAGGCACAGCGGCCATGGCTCATGGGCCCAGCCGCTACGCGGTGGGGGGGGATCTTCCTGGACCGGGGCACGAACCCATGTCCCCTGCATTGGCAGGCAGACTCTCAACCACTCTGCCACCAGGGAAGCCCTGTATAGTGCTTTTAACTCACAAAGTTCATTTACATTTATTCGCTCTAGTTTAATAATTTGGATTAGGCTAACAATTTTGAGTGTCTACCTTTTAGTAATCGTTGAACTAGGCTCATGTAATCTTCACTACAATTATGTGAGGCAGGTTGTATTATTTCTTGTTCTGTGAAGAGGAAACTGAGGTCCAGAGAAGTTCAATTGTATGATCCAAAGTCACACACAGCTAATCATTGTTAAAAACAATTTTATTCAAAATTTGATACCTCTTTTTTGACATTTTACCTCTATTCTACAACTAGACATAACTCCCTTAAGAATTAATGCCCCTCTTAACTACAGCCAAATTATTTAGTAACACTGCAAAAATCTAAGAAAAAATCTAAGTAGATCTAAGAATTTCTCCAAATGAGCTATTTGAAAAATTTCCAAATTATTTCTAACTGCTGTATATTGAGCAATAAAATAAATTGCTTTCTTATATTTTTTGCCCTTTGTGTTTGTGAACCTGCTCACAAAAATACTCTCATACATAATGCAAGGTAATAAACTGCCTCTTGTAATGGCTACAAAGCCTTGCCTAGGTGGAAATAGAACTGGAAATCTATTATTAGCAACATATCCTTCAAATGCAATTCAAGTTTGACAAACTTTAAACAATTTGGCAGGCACTTGCAACCAGTCTTTCCTCTGAGTACTTTTTAGGTGTCTCATCATCATGCTATAATTCTAAAATGCTGAGAAGATTTAATGATTTCCTTCAGGTAAATCACAGTGGGTTGAAATGCCACACAGGAGTAACCATTGCTCATTTTCTTGGAGGGAAGATAATGTGAGCTCCGTATTCACAAACTTTTTTATTTAATGCTGTTTCTGTTGAAATTCCATTTTCTTTATGACTCCTAAAACTATGTTGCCATTTGATTATAATTTCAAATAATATTGGTATTTTTCTCTACAAAACAAGCACATCCTCACTCACTTATGAAAACATGCTCAGTGGCTCTGTTTCCCTGGGTATGAAACAAAATATTTTGTAGCTATAAAAGGATTTGAGGAGATTTCCTTTGCCAAGAAACATCTCACCTAACTAAAGTACCTTGTTCACACAGAGTAGTTTTAAGCTCATTAAGAGTCATTCTTGGGGAGAATCTAAACACATCTGTTTTTGACGTCTTCTCAGGTCTTCTCTTGCTGTGTTAGAGGGGAAAAAAATGCTTAGAATCTATTGTTTATTTCTTAGAAAAAAAAAATGTCATAATTGACACCTTTTTATCTTTGAAATGCATATTGAGGGACCTTAGTTTTTACCACTGTTACCACAGTGAGATGAAAAAAAATTTGACTTGTGTACAGGGCATAAGTAGGGAAACTCAAGCAAAGGACTATATAACACCATCTCAAAAGTATCCACCTCTTAACCACATTTACTTCTGTTTGGTGAGAAGATTTTTTCCCTCCCTCCCAGTCATTGCTCTGTAGTGTTTTCCACATTCTAGATTTTGCCAATTACTTCCTTGTGATGTTGTTTAATATCTTCTTTTGCCCCTTTATTTACTGTAGATTGGTAGTTTGATATAGAGGCTGGGTTAGAGTACTTCAGAGGTTGTGTTGCCTACTTTTTATTTCATTACATCAGGAGACACATGTCTGGTTGTCTCTCTTTTTTAGTGATGTAGTGGATCCTATTGTTGTTCAACAAATAATCTCTCTCCTCATACTTGCTTCTCCCCACCCCTCAAAAGAAGAGTGTACCTCTCCACTCCATTTAGCCATTTGATTTGCTTTAGCATGTGGAATGTGAATGGATACAATGTACTCCACATCTTTGCCAAGGCTTCAAAGGTATTTGCAACATCTGGCTTAAACTTCTAGAATTCCTGCCCCCTGCAGATAGAGGCTGCTTTGTTAATCTCTGATTACAGATTGTGAAGACAGAATAGATCTGAAACCAATATAGAGTTTGGAGTTTAAAGCTTAGCTTAACATCAGCTGACCCGCAGACCCAATCTTTTAATAACCAAGAAAGAAATGTTTGTTGCTCTATGCTACTGAGTTTTGTGATAATTTTTAAAACATTATTGCATCAAAAGCTTAATGATATAGACATAATATTGATCAGTGGATTGAATTGTTACCAGATTGCTCTGGCATTTTTTAATTTAATGGCTTTGGCAACCATTGATGATTATTGCTTAGATCCTTTATTTTATTGTGGTTTGCAAAGTAGTGATGTTCTGTTATTCCTTGTTTATGTATTACTCCCAGAAGAATTACTGAGGAGGTGCTCTGAGATAGTTTATAAAAGAACATCAGATAATTTTTAAAATTCTTCTACTTTATTTGCTAAGCTTTAAGAATAATGGACTGATTCCCTAGCATCATCCAAAGGTGACTAATGAGATTTTGTTTTATTTTTTTTAAGTGTTATGTACTCATGAATTTCATTGCTAAAAATATACATCAAACACTGTTTGATGTATTTCCACCAATTGGTAATATTACTCCATTTGAGGCTCATATTGTCCATTCTTAAAATGTTATTTCTATTTAAATCCAATATTGATATGCCTTTTAAATCATAAAACTGGAACCGTTCACTTTTATTTTTCTAGAGGAGCTACTTTTCCTTTCTCTAAAGCTTAGAAATCACTATTAGCACTGAGAGAGGCAGGAAAATTGCTGACAGTAAAGTTCCTTAATGGAAGGAGTCAAAGGCAGTGGTTGTGATTGTTAGGGAATCCCCAGAGTGGGGTGCAAGGATATACGAAAGCACATATTGCGGAGACACATCATCTAAGATTTAGGAATCGTACTATTCATGAAGTTCCATTGGTAAGGGATCCCTGACATAAAGATGGCATCCCAGTTAAGTGATCTTCAGTAAATGACAAATGAAGGATTAACTGCCTGGAGAATTAGTCTCACTAATTCAGTATTTATAGCCATTCAAGTTATTAGCTTTTTAATTAACGCTGAAAGATCTTAAAGTACCTAATTGTATTCCATTCTAATTATATTAACAGATTATACCCATGAAAATTAAAATTGTTTTTGTAATATTCTCTTTAAGAATGTGCAAATAGAGTTGATATTTTCTTAATAAATGTCTCAACTGTTACTGTGTTTCTAAATAGAATAGAAAAAAATGCAAGTTAATAGTGCTCATTTAAGTATGTTGCATCCAGTTGGGATTATAGAATTTAAACAGGCTTTACACAAGAGTGTTAGAGATATACCAAATCCACTTACTTAATTCACTGTAATGATAATCTGCTCATTGAATTATTTAACACATCTTTTTATAAAGAGCTTTGTGAATTCCAGTTTGAATGTGAGCAGATTAGATTGTTACATTTATTTGCTATAAGACAAAAGCAACTGGAAGAGCTATTCCAGAACCTATAGGATAAATATGATATAAAGAAAAGTAAATACAAATTTGAGAAGAGTAGGATTCTACTCCTGACTCCCAGATTACTCACTTGGGTTCAACTTTAATGAATCTGGCTTAGGAACCTTACTGAGTGAAGTCTCTAATCCTGAAATCTTTCAGTTCTTTTATTGAAACATAGAGACAGATTCTTGTTTTAAGGTTTTTCTTTGTAGTTTATTTTATATCTTCAGGATACAAGCTGTTTGTACTGGTAATAAAGTCTAATGAATATTTGCTGTAATAATCCAAATATTGGGTCAACTCAAGTGTGTAAGAACTGGGGGCAGCTTTCTGTTTTGAAATAGCTTGTCAGCCCAAGAGGATTTGCTTTGACATGTGTCTGTCTGGTCTGAAGAGATGTGGCAGGATAATATACAGGTGTTAATTGTGTTGCCCTGCCATACCAGACTTAAAAACTTTTTCTGCTCTCCATCCCCATATCTGAGATGATATAAGAAGTCTGCACTTCTCCATGGTCAGCAAAAGTAGCAGTCACATAATTAGAGAAGAAGTAATTAATGTTTTAAATTCAGAATCTTCATTCTCATGAAAGACAGAACCACTTGGGAAGAATCATTGTAGAGGCAGTCATCCCAACATTTCTTCAGCTACGTTCATAATTTCTATGCTGAGAAGCAGGAAATGAGATGGAGACAGAGGTCTTACAATCCTATATGTTCTTGAAAGAGAGCCCAACACCTTGCCTTCCTCACCCAGTAAAGTATATTATTAGTAGTTGTAATCATTTTAATTCCTTGTTGCTGCAAAACAAACCCCCAAATTAGTGGCCTAATACAATCACCAACTTATCATCAATGATAATTTATCATTATTCTATACATAGAGTAGGTTTAGCTGGATAGTTTTTATGTTCCATATGATATTGATTGGGGCTGAAATTATATGGGAGTTCAAGTGGGCTGAAACATTCAAGATGGTTTATTCACATCACTGGTGTACTGATGGACAGCCACAATATTAGGCTGATCTAGGCTAGGACACTAGGATAGCTAGGTCTCTCTCTCTCTCTCCCCCCATGTTGTCCCAGGGTCTCTTCCTCTTCGTGGTTTCTCATTGTGCTTTTTACCCCCAGCAAGTTAGCTGGGCTTCTATCATGTCAACTCAACGCTGCTAAGAGGATGAAAGTAGAGACTTCTAGTCCTTCTTAAAGGACTTAAAGGGTTAGGCCCAGAACTTTCACAAAGACACTTTTGTATCCATGTACAGATTCAACATTGAAAGGGAATTCTACAAGGGCAAGGTTGTGATTCCATGCATTGAGGTCAACTTTGAAGAGTAGTTACCATGAGAATGAAGCCACCTTTAAATTTATGGTCTGAAAATAGAAAGGATATTGCAGGCTTTTTCTTGGTTGCCCTTGGAGGTGGTAGTCCCCACACTGTTTCCAGCCATTTCACAGCCTGAGAATATACAACCCAGATTTATGGGTTTACTGGGCAAATGGACCTGAGATGACAGCCTGAATTTGGCCTCAAAGGGAGTCACTGAACTAGAAGAGGCTTGCAATCTTGGTGAAGAGATACTGGATGCTGCATCTGACAAATAAGGATTTATACAGAGGAGTTCCTTATGCCTTGGTAGAAAACTCATAGGTTATAAATGCCCATGAAAATCCCTGTGTTCTATCACTTTAGAAGCAGAACTGTTCTTATTACTAGCCATTGAGAAAATGATGTTCTATAACTTGATCTATTGGATTGGCCAAAAAGTTCATTCAGTTTTTTCCATAAGATGGCTCTAGTAGCACTTAGTTGTCTTTGACTTCATTTGAAACAGTTTTGTTAGATTGTATTGTGACAGCTGTCATATCAGCATGCATTAAAAAAAAATAAAACATCAAAACTGGTGAATTTTTGTATAGCCATTTTGATGATGAAAGAAAAAAAGCAACATTTCAGGCATATTATGCTTTATTTCAAGAATGGTAAAAACGCAACTGAAGTGCAAAATAAAAGATTTGTGCATTGTACAAAAAGGTGCTGTGACTGATCGAATGTGTCAAAAGTGGTTTGCGAAGAGATTTGCTGGAGATTTGCTGGAGATTTCTCTCTGGATGATGCTCCATGGTCAGGCAAACAGTTGAAGTTGATAGCGATCAAATTGAGACATTAGAGAACACTCAACATTATACCATGCAGGGGATAGCCAACATACTCAAAATATCCAAATCAAGTGTTGAAAATCATTTGCACCAGCTTGGTTATGTTCATTGCTTTGATGTTTGGGTTCCACATAAGTTAAATGAAAAAAACCTTCTTGACCATATTTCCACATGTGATTCTCTACTAAAACATAACCAAAATGTAACAGTTTTAAAGCAAATTGTGACAGGCGATGAAAAGTGTATACTGTACAATAATGTGGAATGGAAGGGATTGTGGGGCAAGTGAAATGAACCACCACCAACCATACCAAAGCCAGTCTTCAACCAAAGAAGGTGATGTTGTGTATATGGTGGGATTGGAATGGAGTCCTCTATTATAAGCTCCTTCTGGAAAACCAAACAATGAATTACAACAGGTACTGCTCCCAAGTAGACCAAATGAAAGCAGCACTTGACGAAAAGAGTCCGGAATTAGTCAACAGAAAATGCATAATCTTCCATCAGTATAATGCAAGACCGCATGTTTCTTTGATGACCAGGCAAAAACTGTTACAGCTTGGCTGAGTAGTTCTGATTCATCCGCCATATTCACCAGTCGTTGCACCATTGGATTTCTATTTATTTTGGTCTTTACAAAATTCTGTTAGTGGAAAAATTTTTAATTCCCTGGAAGACTGTAAAAGTCACCTGGAACAGTCTTTTGCTCAAAAAGATAAAAAGTTTTGGGAAGATGGAATTATGAAGTTGCCTAAAAAATGGCAGAAGGTAGTGGAACAAAGCAGTGAATATGTTGTTCAATAAAGTTCTTGGTGAAAATGAAAAATGTGTCTTTTATTTTTGCTTAAAAACTGAAGGAACTTTTTGGACAACTCAAGATAAGGTTAATCACAATTTTTTGATAATGTACTTTTTTTTTTCTATTTCAACATGCTGCAAAATGTAATCATTAAGACTGTTTTCTATAAACATTCATTTATTCATCCAACAAATCCATGGAGAACTTAGGCACTGTTTTAGGAGACACAGCAAATGCAAACTGTTTACTAAAGCTCGGCTTTCATTAGGCTTCTGTTCTGACGCAAGAGATGAGACAGACAATAAAAAATAAAAATAAATATATAATGTGTGTGATTTGTGAAAATTAAAGGAGGAAAAATGTTACAGTGTATGTGTGTGGGAGGGTAGCAATGGGGACAGTAGAATACACCTTCCTGAGAATATGCAGGAGGGAGAGGAACAAACTGTGTAGATATCCAGGGGGAAGGGCATTGCAGGTAGTGGGAACAGCGAGTGCAGAAACCCTAAGGTAGAACACATCCAGCTTGTTTTTGGAATCAAAAGACAGCCCTTAAAGCTGGGCTAGGATGAGTAAAGAGGAGAAAATAGAACAGGATGAGTTAAGAGAAGAAAAGGAGAACTTGGTTGGACAGTGAAGAGTCTGGCAGACTTTCTCAACTCTGCAAGAGAGCTATACCAGATAAAAATGATTTGAGTGACTTTTTTTTTGTTTTTTTGGCACACAGGCCTCTCACTGTTGTGGCCTCTTCCTTTGCGGAGCACAGGCTCCGGACGCGCAGGCTCAGCGGCCATGGCTCACGGGCCCAGCCGCTCCGCAGTATGTGGGATCTTTCCGGAGTGGGGCATGAACCCGTGTCCCCTGCATTGGCAGGCAGACTCTCAACCACTGCGCCACCAGGGAAGCCCTGAGTGACATTTTTGATCAATTATTTCTAGAACTGTACAGAGCTAATATATTCCAGATGCATAAAAAATAAGTAAATTATTATATGCAGTGAATAACTTATAATAGTTCAATTTGTTCAGAGAATCCCAGTTGAGAAAAGTTGGCTTTCTAAGCCGCTACAGGGTCTTGAATTTTACTGTGAGTTATATGGAGAGAGAAGTGATGTTCTCTGATGTACATTTTAAGATGAGTGTGGGATGTTTGCTAGGGTAGAAAAATTTCCCAAACCTCTAGTCATGTATGTTCATACATCCTATAAAGTGGAAGGACATCAGGTTTGCCCCAGCTAAGTCCTCAACATATCTCACAATTTTAAAGAAAGTTTCATTGCATGGGAATAAATTCAAAGAAACAAAAATATTATAACTCGATCTAAATACTTATAGGGTATGTATATAAGCTATAATGGGTTTTATATACTTATTTTATTTATTAACTTATATGGAAATATGTGAGACTAAAATTCTACATTTTAATGGTACTTTAGAATGCCATGAATCTTATTTATGTATTTATTTATCTGAGAGAAAAGACACCTTGGTTCCAGCTCCTGGTTCCCATGTATCCATGTTTCTGGTTGTTCACCTATATATTTGTGTGTGTGTGTATGTATGTATTTTTTTTTAATCTCTTGGGTATACCAGTATATTTTAGATAGCTTTCCAGTTTTGCTTACTTTAGTTTATAGTGGGTTATTTTTACTACCCAAAAAGCATCTTAATGAAGAAAACTCTTAGCAACAACTTTCATTCTTTGCAGAGCCACAACTTTACATGACTTCTACTTGTCATACTGGACAGATAGAAAGGAGTTAACTGAGTGTGTTTTTGTCTTCAACCCATTCATTCTAAAAGCAAGCTAATCCAATAACAAGCTAATTCATTTTGTTGTGTCATAAGTTGCCATCAATTGCCCTCTTTGCTTTTCAGCTATTTGGAGAACAATTTTCTTTGAATGGATTTCAAATGTTGTTTGTTGGATTTTTCTCCATCTTAAGTGATTTCCAAATATTCCAGTGGTAGTCATTTGTCCAGTCATGATAATTTGTCATCATGAAGAAGGAGGAAATATTTTGTAGCATATATATTTAAAAGATTCTGCAGTGTACAGATCTGTTCATGTTTGATGTGATGATGGCCTGGCTTACAATAAGCAGCAGGGATATTCTATTTCTGAGCTTCTTAAAATGCCTGTACAGCCTTAAATTTTGGAGTCACTTCATTTTACTAAAGGCTATATTACCAAGTTTTGTTCTTTTTTTAATAAAATTTTAGTGGAAAATAATCCACCTGCTAAAAACTGCACAATCATGAGTGTACAATTTGATCAGTATTCACAAAATGAACTCTCTTGTGTAGCCAGCACCCAGATCAAGAAAAAGAACGTTGCCATTACTTCCCCCTCCAAGTGTAATTACAATCCTGTGTGCTGACACTTTACATTAGTTTTTTTCTGCTTTTTAACTTTATATAAAATGCACTTTTCACTCTGCATCGTATACATATTTTCTTTTGTGTCTGGCTTCTGTCTTTCAATAATAGGTTCACAAGATTCATATCGGTTGTTTTATATAGCCATCATTTGTTTATTCTGATGGTGATACAGTCTTCCATTATATGAATATACTACCATATGATTTTGAGTTATGAAATCTGAAGTGGTGATTAGTGTATAGGAAGCTTACTGGAGTGTGTTCTCTCAAACAGCACCTGTGGGAGAGGGGAAGGAAGCAGGATGAAGCCTCAGCCAGCCCCACCTAGGATGATGTAGTTTCCATCAAGGGAGCCAGACCTTTGTGTCCCCACAACAATCAGTTATTAGATTTTTGCTGGCTAGTCTATGGACCAAGAGGCCATTGTTAAAGATAGAGTGCTAATCCAAATCTAACAGGTCTTTCCATCTTCTCTAAGGACAGGGACTTCACCATGCAAATAAGTATGAAGATATAAGATTCAGTAAAGACTAGAGTCCTTCTGACTTGTAAACAAACAAACAAGCTCTAAATTGAGCTAAGAAAAAATCTGTAGAAAGAAATATAGTAAGTCCCCTACATACGAATGAGTTCCCTTCCAAAAGTGCACTTGTAAGTACAATTTGTTCGTACTAGGTACCCAAATAACACAATGGGCTATATTGTACTGTACTGTGATAGGTTTATAATAATTTTCACACAAATAATAAATTTAAAAAAACAAACACAAAAAATAAACATTTTTTAACAACTTTATTGGAGTATAATTGCTTTACAATGGTGTCTTAGTTTCTTCTTTATAACAAAGTGAATCAGCTATACATATAAATTTACACCCATGTCTCCTCCCACTTGCATCTCCCTCCCACCCTCCCTATCCCATCCCTCTAGGTGGTCACATATCTCCCTGTGCTATGCAGCTGCTTCCCACTAGCTATCTATTTTACACTTGGTAATATAGATAAGTCCATGTCACTCTCTCACTTCATCCCAGCTTAGGATTTCCCTGCCCAGTGTCCTCAAGTCCATTCTCTACATCTACGTCTTTATTCCTGTCCTGCTCCTAGGTTCTTCAGAACCATTTCTTAATTTTTTTTTTTTTGGATTCCATATATATGTGTTAGCATATGGTATTTGTTTTTCTCTTTCTGACTTACTTCACTCTATATGACAGTCTCTAGGTCCATCCATCTCACTACAAATAACTCAATTTTGTTTCCTTTTATGGCTGAGTAATAATCCATTGTATATATGTGCCACATCTTCTTTACCCATTCATCTGTTGATGGACACTTAGGTTACTTCCATGTCCTGGCTATTGTAAATAGAGCTGCAACGAACATTGTGGTACATGACTCTTTTCGAATTATGGTTTTCTCAGGATATATGCCCAGTAGTGGGATTGCTGGGTCATATGGTAGTTCTATTTTTAGTTTTTTAAGGAACCTCCATACCGTTCTCCATAGTGGCTGTATCAATTTACATTCCCACCAACAGTGCAAGAGGGTTCCCTTTTCTCCACACCTTCTCCAGCATTTATTGTTTGTAGATTTTTTGATAATGGCCATTCTGACTGGTGTGAGGTGATACCTCATTGTAGTTTTGATTTTCATTTCTATAATGATTAGTGATATTGAGCATCCTTTCATGTGTTTGTTGGCAATCTATATATCTTCTTTAGAGACATGTCTGTTTAGGTCTTCTGCCCACTTTTGGACTCGGCTGTTTGTTTTTTTGATATTGAACTGAATGAGCTGCTTGTAAATTTTGGAGACTAACCCTTTGTCAGTTGCTTCATTTGAAAATATTTTCTCCCATTCTGAGGGTTGTCTTTTCATCTTTTTTGTGGTTTCCCTTGCTGTGCAAAAGCTTTGAAGTTTCATTAGGTCCCATTTGTTTATTTTTGTTTTTATTTACATTTCCCTAGGAAGTGGGTCAAAAGGATCTTGCTGTGATTTATGTCATAGAATGTTCTGCCTATGCTTTCCTCTAAGAGTTTATAGTGTGTGGCATTACAGTTACATCTTTACTCCATTTTGACTTTATCTTTGTGTATGGTGTTAGGGAGCATTCTAATATCATTCTTTTAAATGTAGCTGTCCTATTTTCCCAGCACCACTTATTGAAGAGGCTGTCATTTCTCCATTATATATTCTTGCCTCCTTTATCAAAGATAAGGTGACTATATGTGCATGGGTTTATCTCTGGGCTTTCAGTCCTGCTTCATTGATCTATATTTCTGTTTTTGTGCCAGTACCATACTGTCTTGATTAATGTAGCTTTGAAGTATAGTCTGAAGTCTGGGAGCTTGATTCCTCCAGCTCTGTTTTTCTTCTTCAAGATTGCTTTTGCTATTTGGGGTCTTTTGTGTTTCCATACAAATTGTGATTTTTTTTTGTTTTAGTTCTGTGAAAAAAAGGCCATTGGTAGTTTGATAGGGATTTCATTGAATCTGTACATTGCTTTGGGTAGTATAGTCATTTTTCACAATATTGATTCCTCCAATCCAAGAACATGGTATATCTCTCCATCGGTTGGTATCATCTTTAATTTCTTTCATCAGTGTCTTATAGTTTTCTGCATACAGGTCTTTTGTCTCCTTAGGTAAGTTTATTCCTACGTATTTTATTATTTTGGTTACAATGGTAAAAGGGAGTGTTTCCTTAATTTCTCTTTCAGATTTTTCATCATTAGTGTATAGGAATGCAAGAGATTTCTGTGCATTAATTTTGGATCCTGCTATTTTACCAAATTCATTGATTACCCCTAGTAGTTTTCTGGTAGCATCTTTAGGATTCTCTGTGTATAGTACCAAGTCTTTTGCAAATACTGACCTCTTTACTTCTTTTCCAATTTGGATTCCTTTTATTTCTTTTTCTGCTCATATGGCTGTGGCAAAAGCTGACAAAAGTATGTTGAACAATAGTGGTGAGATTGGGCAACCTTGTCTTGCTCCTGATCTTAGTGGAAAATGTTTCAGTTTTTCACCAGTGAAAATGATGTTGCCTGTGGGTTTCTCATATATGGCCTTTATTATGTTGACATAAGTTCCTTCTTTGCTTACTTTCTGGAGGGTTTTTATCATAAATGGGTGTTGGATTTTGATGAAAGTTTTTTGTGCATCAATTGAGATGATCATATGGTTTTTCTCCTTCAATTTGTTAATATGGTTTATCACATTGATCGATGTGTATATTGAAGAATCCTTGCATTACTGGGCCAAACCTCAGCTGATCATGGTGTATGAGGCTTTTAATGTGCTGTTGGATTCTTTTGCTAGTATTTTGTTGAGGATATTTGCATCTATGTTCATCAGTGATATTGGCCTGTAGTTTTCTTTCTTTGTGACATCTTTGGTTTTGGTGTCATGGTGATGGTGTCGTCATAGAATGCGTTTGGGAGTGTCCCTCCCTCTGCTATATTTTGGTAGAGATTGAGAAGGATAGGTGTTATCTCTTCACTAAATGATGGATAGAAATCCCTTGTGAAGCCATCTGATCATCTGGAAGATTTCTATGCAGTTTCAATTTCAGTGCTTGTGACTGGTCTGTTCATATTTTCTACTTCTTCCTGGTTCAGTTTTGGAAGGTTGTGCTTTTCTAAGAATTTGTCCATTTCTTCCAGGTTGTCCATTTTGTTGGCATATTGTTTCTTGTAGTAATCTCTCATGGTTCTTTGAATTTCTGCAGTGTCAGTTGTTACTTCTCTTTTTCCTTTCTAATCCTATTGATTTGAGTCTTCTCCCTTTTTTTTCATGATGAGTCTGACTAATGGTGTATCACTTTTGTTTATCTTCTCAAAGAACCAGCTTTTAGTTTTATTTATCTTTGCTATTGTTTTCTTCATTTTTTTTTCATTTATTTCTGCTCTGATCTTTATGATTTCTTTCCTTCTGCTAACTTGGAGGGATTTTTGTTCTTCTTTCTCTAATTGCTTTAGGTGTAAGTTTAGTTGTTTATTTGAAATGTTTCTTGTTTCTTGAGGTAGGATTGTATTGCTATAAACTTCCCTCATTGAACTGCTTTTGCTGCATCCCATAGGTTTTGGGTCATCTTGTCTCCATTGTCATTTGTTTCTAGGTACTTTTTAATTTCTTCAGTGATCTCTTGGTTATTAAGTAATGTATTGTTTAGCCTCCATGTGTTTGTATTTTTTACAGACTTTTTCCTGTAATTGATTTCTAGTCTCATAGTATTGTGTTTGGAAAAGATACTTGATATGATTTCAATTTTTTTAAATTTATCAAGGCTTGATTTGTGACCCAAGGTATGATCTATCCTGGATAATATTCCATGAGCACTTGAGAAGAAATTTTGTATTCTGTTGTTTTTGGATGGAATGTTCTATAAATATCAATTCAGTCCATCTTGTTTAATGTACAATTTAAAGCTGTGTTTCCTTATTTATTTTCATTTTGGGTGATCTATCCATTGGTGAAAGTGGGATGTTAAAGTCCCCTCCTATGATTGTGTTACTGTTGATTTCCCCTTTTATGGCAGTTAGCATTTGGCTTGTGTATTGTGGTGTTCCTATGCTGGGTGCATAATTATTTACAATTGTCATATCTTTTTCTTGGATTGATCCCTTGATCATTATGTAGTGTCCTTCCTTGTCTCTTGTAACATTCTTTATTTTAAAGTCTATTTTATCTGATATGAGAATTGCTACTCCAGCTTTCTTTTGATATCCATTTGCATGGAATATCTTTTTCCATCCCCACACTTGCAGTCTTCATATGTCCCTAGGTCTGAAGTGGGTCTCTTGTAGACCGCATACATATGGGTCTTGTTTTTGTACCCATTCAGCCAGTCTATGTCTTTTGATTGGAGCATGTAATCCATTTATACTTAAGGTAATTATTGATATGTATGTTCCTATTACCATTTTCTTAATTGTTTGAGTTTATTATTGTAGGTCTTTTCCAACTGTTGTCTTTCCTGCCTAGAGAAGTTCCTTTAGCATTTGTTGTAAAGCTGGTTTGGTGGCACTGAATTCTCTTAGCTTTTTCTTGTCTTTAAAGGTTTTACTTTCTCTGTCGTATCTGAATGAGATTTTTGCGCAGTAGAGTAATCTTGGTTGTATGTTTTTCCCTTTCATCACTTTAAATATGTCCTGCCACTCCCTTCTGGATTGCAGAGTTTCTGATGAAAGAACAGCTGTTAGCCCTATAGGGATTCCCTTGTATGTTATTTGTTGTTTTTCTCTTGCTGCTTTTAACATCTTTTTCTTAGTATTTAATTTTTGATAGTTTGATTACTATGTGTCTTTGCATGTTTCTCCTTGAATTTATCCTGTATGGGACTCTCTGAATTTCCAGGACTTGATTGACTATTTCCTTGCCCATGTTAGGGAAGTTTTCACCTATAATCTCTTCAAATATTTTCTCAGTCCCTTTCTTTTTCCCTTCTTATTCTGGGACCCATATAATTCAAATGTTGGTGCATTTAATGGTGTCCCAGAGGTCTCTGTGACTGTCCTCAATTCTTTTCATTCTTTTTTCTTTATTCTGCTCTGCAGTAGTTATTTCCACTGTTTTATCTTCCAGGTCACTTATCCGTTCTTCTGCCTTAGTTATTCTGCTACTGATTCCTTCTAGAGAATTTTTAATTTCATTTATTGATTTGTTCATCTCTTTTTATTTGCTCTTTAGTTCTTCTAGGTCCTTGTTAAACATTTCTTGTATTTTCTTCATTCTTTCCCAAGATTTTTGATTATCTTTACTGTCATTACTCTGAGTTCTTTTTCAGATAGACTGCCTATTTCTTCTTCATTTATTTGTTCTGGTGGGTTTTTACCTTGCTTGTTCATCTGCTGCATGTTTCTATGTCTTCTCATCTTGTTTAACTTACTGTATTTGGGATCTCCTTTTCGCAGGCTGCCGGTTCATAGTTCTCATTGTTTTTGGTGTCTGTCTCCAGTGGCTAAGGTTGGTTCAGTGGCTAGTGCAGGCTTCCTGGTGGAGGGGACTAGTGCCTGTGTTGTGGTGGATGAGGCTAGATCTTGTCTTTCTGTTGAGCAGGATGGCATCTAGTGTTGTGTTTTCTGGGTTTTGTGACTTTATTATGATTTTAGGCAGCCTCACTGCAAATGACTGTGGTTGTGTTCCTGTCTTGCTAGTTGTTTCACATAGGGGGTCCAGCAGTAGCTTGCTGTTCAGTGAGTGGAGTTGGGTCTCATCATTGAAAAGGAGATCTCTGGGAAAGCTTTCACCATTTGATGTTACATGGAACCAGGAGGTCTCTGGTGGACCAATGTCCTGAAATTGACTCTCCCAAATCAGAGGCACAGGCCTGACACCCAGCCGGAGCACCAAGACCCTGTCAGGCACATGGCTCAGAAGAAACTGGAGAAAAAAAAAAAAAAGAAAGAAAGAAAGAAAAAATAAACTAAAGTTATTAAAATAAGAAACAAAAATAATCATTGTCCAGTGCCTCAATCAGGAAACTTTCACAAGACTCTTAGATAGCCTCATCCACCAGAAGGCAGACAGCAGTAGCAAGAACTACATTCCTGCAGTTGTGGAAAAAAAAACAAATTCTTGAACACTTCCCTGACATGGAAAGGGAATAGCCACCCAAGTCCAGGAAGGGCAGAGAGTCCCATACAGGATAAACACAAGGAGAAACACACCGAGACACATAGTAATCAAATTGGGAAAAATTAAAGACAAAGAATAATTATTGAAAGTGGCAAGAGAAAAATGACAAATAAAATTCAAGAGAACTCCCATAAGGTTAACAACTGATTTCTCAGCAGAAACTCTACAAGCCAGAAGGGAGTGGCATGATATACTTCAAGTGATGAAAGGGAAGAACCTACAACCAAGATTACTCTACCCTGCAAGGATCTCATTCAGATTCAATGGAGAAATGAAAAGCTTTACAGACAAGCAAAAGCTAAGAGAATTCAGCACCACCAAACCACCTCTAAAACAAATGCTAAAGGAACTTCTCTAAGTGGGAAACACAAGAGAAGAAAAGGATCTACAAAAAACAAACACAAAACAATAAAGAAAATGGTCATAAGTACATACATATCGATAATTGCCTTAGACGTGAATGGATTAAATGCTCCAACCAAAAGACACAGGCTTGCTGGATACAAAAACAAGACCCCAATATATGTTGTCTACAAGAGACCCACTGCAGGCCTAGGGACACATACAGACCAAAAGCAAAGGGATGGAAAAAGATATTCTATGCAATTGGAAATTAAAATAAAGCTGGAGTAGCAACACTCATTTTAGATAAATAGCCTTTAAAATAAAGTATGTTACAAGAGACAAGGAAGGACACTACATAATAATCAAGGGATAAACCCAAGAAGAAGATATAACAATTATAAATATATATGCACCCAACATAGGAGCACCTCAATACATAAGGCAACTGCTAACAGCTATAAAAGAGGAAACTGACAGTAACACAATAATAGTGGGGGAGCTTAACACCTCACTTACACCAATGGACAGATCACCAAAAATGAAAATAAATAAGGAAACACAAGCTTTAAATGACACAATAGACAGATAAATTTAATTGATATTTATAGGACATTCCATCCAACAACAGCACATTACACTTTCTTCTCAAGTGTGCATGGAACATTCTCCAGGATAGATCATATCTTAGGTAACAAATCAAGCCCCAGTAAACATAAGAAAATAGAAATCATATCAAGCATGTTTTCTGACCACAAAGCTATTTGATTAGAAATGAATTACAGGGGAAAAAATGTAAAAAAAAAAAAAAAAAAACACAAGGAGACTAAACAATACGTTACCAAATCTCCAAGAGATCACTGAATAAATCAAAGAGGAAATCAAAAAATACCTAGAGACAAATGACAATGAAATAGTGATGATCCAAAACCGATGGGCTGCAGCAAAAGCAGTTCTAAGAGGGAAGTTTATAGTTATACAAGCCTACCTCAAGAAACAAGAAAAATCTCAAATAAGCAATCTAACCTTACACCTAAAGGAACTAGAGAAAGAAGAAGAACAACCAAAAAAAGCCCAAAGTTAGCAGAAGGAAAGAAATCATAAAGATCAGAGCAGAAATAAATGAAATAGAAACAAAGAAAAGAATAGCAAAGATCAATAAAACTAAAAGCTGGTTATTTGAGAAGATAAACAAAATTACTAAACCTTTGGCCAGACTCATCAAGCAAAAGAGGGAGAGGACTCAAATCAATAAAATTAGAAATGAAAAGGGAGAAGTAACAACAGGCACTGCAGAAATACAAAGCATCCTAGGAGACTACTATAAGCATCTTGCTGCCAATAAAATGGACACCGTGGAAGAAATGGACAATTTTTTAGAAAGGTATAACCTTCCCAAATTGAACCAGGAAGAAATAGAAAATATGAACAGATGAATCACAAGTAATGAAATTGAAACTGTGATTAAAAATCTTCCAACAAACAAAAGTCCAGGATGAGATGCCTTCAGAGGTGAATTCTATCAAACATTTAGAGAAGAGCTAACACCCATCCTTCTCAAATTCTTCCAAAAAATTGGGGAGCAAGGAACTCTCCCAAACTCATTTTGTGAGTCTACTATGACCCTGATACCAAAACCAGACAAACATACTACAAGAAAAGAAAATTACAGATCAATATCACTGATGAATATAGATGCAAAAATCCTCAACAAAATACTAGCAAACAGAATGCAACAACACATTAGAAAGATCACACACCATGATCAAGTGAGATTTATCCCAGCGATGCATGAATTCTTCAATATACACAAATCAATCAATGTGATACACCATATTAACAAATTGAAAAATAAAAACCATATGATCATCTCAATAGATGTGGAAAAAGCTTTTCAAAAAATTCAATACCCATTTATGATAAAAACTCTTCAGAAAGTGAGCATAGAGGGAACCTACCTCAACATAATAAAGGTCATATATGACAAAGCCACAGCAAACATCATTCTTTTTTTTTTTTTAACATCTTTATTGGGGTATAATTGTTTTACAATGGTGTGTTAGTTTCTGCTTTATAACAAAGTGAATCAGTTATACATATACATATGTTCCCATATCTTTTCCCTCTTGCGTCTCCCTCCCTCCCACCGTCCCTATCCCACCCCTCCAGGCTGTCACAAAGCACCAAGCCAATATCCCTGTGCCATGCGGCTGCTTCCAACTAGCTATCTACCTTACTACGTTTGTTAGTGTGTATATGTCCATGACTCTCTCTCGCCCTGTCACAGCTCACCCTTCCCCCTCCCCATAACCTCAAGTCCATTCTCTAGTAGGTCTGCGTCTTTATTCCTGCCTTACCCCTAGGTTCTTCATGACATTTTTTTTTCTTAAATTCCATATATATGTGTTAGCATATGGTATTTGGCTTTCTCTTTATGAGTCACTTCACTCTGTATGACAGACTCTAGGTCTGTCCATCTCATTACAAATAGCTCAATTTCATTTCTTTTTATGGCTGAGTAATATTCCATTGTATATATGTGCCACATCTTCTTTATCCATTCATCCGATGATGGGCACTTAGGTTGTTTCCATCTGTGGGCTATTGTAAAGAGAGTTGCAATGAACATTTTGGTACATGACTTTTTTTGAATTATGGTTTTCTCAGGGTATATGCCCAGTAGTGGGATTGCTGGGTCATATGGTAGTTCTATTTGTAGCTTTTTAAGGAACCTCCATACTGTTCTCCATAGTGGCTGAACCAATTCACATTCCCACCAGCAGTGCAAGAGTGTTCCCTTTTCTCCACACCCTCTCCAGCATTTATTGTTTCTAGATTTTTTGATGATGGCCATTCTGACTGGTGTGAGATGATATCTCATTGTAGTTTTGATTTGCATTTCTCTAATGATTAATGATGTTGAGCATTCTTTCATGTGTTTGTTGGCTGTCTGTATATCTTCTTTGGAGAAATGTCTATTTAGGTCTTCTGCCCATTTTTGGATTGGGTTTTTTGTTTTTTTCTTATTGAGCTGCATGAGCTGCTTGTAAATTTTGGAGATTAATCCTTTGTCGGTTACTTCATTTGCAAATATTTTCTCCCATTCTGAGGGTTGTCTTTTGGTCTTGTTTATGGTTTCCTTTGCTGTGCAAAAGCTTTGAAGTTTCATTAGGTCCCATTTGTTTATTTTTGTTTTTATTTCCATTACTCTAGGAGGTGGGTCAGAAAGGATCTTGCTGTGATTTATGTCATAGAGTGTTCTGCCTATGTTTTCCTCTAAGAGTTTGATAGTTTCTGGCCTTATATTTAGGTCTTTAATCCATTTTGAGCTTATTTTTGTGTATGGTGTTAGGGAGTGATCTAATCTCATACTTTTACATGTACCTGTCCAGTTTTCCCAGCACCACTTATTGAAGAGGCTGTCCTTTCTCCACTGTACATTCCTGCCACCTTTATCAAAGATAAGGTGTCCATATGTGCATGGGTTTATCTCTGGGCTTTCTATCCTGTTCCATTGATCTATCTTTCTGTTTTTGTGCCAGTACCATACCGTCTTGATAACTGTAGCTTTGTAGTATAGTCTGAAGTCAGGGAGCCTGATTCCTCCAGTTCCTTTTTTCGTTCCCAAGATTGCTTTGGCTATTCGGGGTCTTTTGTGTTTCCATACAAATTGCAAAATTTTTTGTTCTAGTTCTGTGAAAAATGCCAGTGGTAGTTTGATAGGGATTGCATTGAATCTATAGATTGCTTTGGGTAGTAGAGTCATTTTCACAATGTTGATTCTTCCAATCCAAGAACATGGTATATCTCTCCATCTATTTGTATCATCTTTAATTTCTTTCATCAGTGTCTTATAATTTTCTGCATACAGGTCTTTTGTCTCCTTAGGTAGGTTTATTCCTAGATATTTTATTCTTTTTGTTGCAATGGTAAATGGGAGTGTTTTCTTGATTTCAATTTCAGATTTTTCATCATTAGTATATAGGAATGCCAGAGATTTCTGTGCATTAATTTTGTATCCTGCAACTTTACCAAATTCATTGATTAGCTCTAGTAGTTTTCTGGTAGCATCTTGAGGATTCTCTATGTATAGGATCATGTCATCTGCAAACAGTGACAGCTTTACTTCTTCTTTTCCGATGTGGATTCCTTTTATTTCCTTTTCTTCTCTGATTGTTGTGGCTAAAACTTCCAAAACTATGTTGAATAAGAGTGGTGAGAGTGGGCAACCTTGTCTTGTTCCTGATCTTAGTGGAAATGCTTTCAGTTTTTCACCGTTGAGGATGATGTTTGCTGTGGGCTTGTCATATATGGCCTTTATTATGTTGAGGAAAGTTCTCTCTATGCCTACTTTCTGCAGGGTTTTTTTTTTATCATAAATGGATGTTGAATTTTGTCAAAAGCTTTCTCTGCATCTATTGAGATGATCATATGGTTTTTCTTCTTCAATTTGTTAATATGGTTTACCACATTGATAGATTTGCGTATATTGAAGAATCCTTGCATTCCTGGAATAAACCCCACATGATCATGGTGTATGATCCTTTTAATGTGCTGTTGGATTCTGTTTGCTAGTATTTTGTTGAGGATTTTGCATCTATGTTCATCAGTGATATTGGCCTGTAGTTTTCTTTCTTTGTGACATCCTTGTCTGGTTTTGGTATCAAGGTGATGGTGGCCTCGTAGAAGGAGTTTGGGAGTGTTCCTCCCTCTGCTATATTTTGGAAGAGTTTGAGAAGGATAGGTGTTAGCTCTTCTCTAAATGTTTGATAGAATTCGCCTGTGAAGCCATCTGGTCCTGGGCTTTTGTTTGCTGGAAGAGTTTTAATCACAGTTTCAATTTCAGTGCTTGTGATTGGTCTGTTCATATTTTCTATTTCTTCCTGATTCAGTCTTGGCAGGTTGTGCATTTCTAAGAATTTGTCCATTTCTTCCAGATTGTCCATTTTATTGGCATAGAGTTGCTTGTAGTAATCTCTCATGATCTCTTTTATTTCTGCAGTGTCAGTTGTTACCTCTCCTTTTTCATTTCTAATTCTATTGATTTGAGTCTTCTCCCTTTTTTTCTTGATGAGTCTGGCTAGTGGTTTATCTATTTTGTTTATCTTCTCAAAGAACCAGCTTTTAGTTTTTTTGATCTTTGCTATTGTTTCCTTCAGTTCTTTTTCATTTATTTCTGATCTGATTTTTATGATTTCTTTCCTTCTGCTAGCTTTGGGGTTGTTTTGTTCTTCTTTCTCTAATTGCTTGAGGTGCAAGGTTAGGTTGTTTATTCTAGATGTTTCCTGCTTCTTAAGGTGGGCTTGTATTGCTATAAATTTCCCCCTTAGAACTGCTTTTGCTGCATCCCACAAGTTTTGGGTCGCTGTGTCTCCATTGTCATTTGTTTCTAGGTATTTTTTGATTTCCTCTTTGATTTCTTCAGTGATCACTTCATTACTAAGTATTGTATTGTTTAACCTCCATGTGTTTGTATTTTTTACAGATCTTTTCCTGTAATTGATATCTAGTCTCATGGCGTTGTGGTCAGAAAAGATACTTGATAAATTTTCAATTTTCTTAAATTTACCAAGGCTTGATTTGTGACCCAAGATATGATCTATCCTGGAGAATGTTCCATGAGCACTTGAGAAAAATGTGTATTCTGTTGTTTTTGGATGGAGTGTCCTATAAATATCAATTAAGTCCATCTTGTTTAATGTATCATTTAAAGCTTGTGTTTCCTTATTTATTTTCATTTTGGATGATCTGTCCATGGGTGAAAGTGGAGTGTTTAAGTCCCCTACTATGAATGTGTTACTGTCGATTTCCCCTTTTATGGCTGTTAGTATTTGCCTTATGTATTGAGGTGCTCCTATGTTGGGTGCATAAATATTTACAATTGTTATATCTTCTTCTTGGATCGATCCCTTGAACATTATGTAGTGTCCTTCTTTGTCTCTTTTAATAGTCCTTATTTTAAAGTCTATTTTGTCTGATATGAGAATTGCTACTCCAGCTTTCTTTTGGTTTCCATTTGCATGGAATATCTTTTTCCATCTCCTTACTTTCAGTCTGTATGTGTCTCTAGGTCTGAAGTGGGTCTCTTGTAGACAGCATATATATGGGTCTTGTTTTTGTATCCATTCAGCTAATCTGTGTCTTTTGGTGGGAGCATTTAGTCCATTTACATTTAAGGTAATTATCGATATGTATGTTCCTATTCCCATTTTCTAAATTGTTTTGGGTTCGTTATTATAGGTCTTTTCCTTCTCTTGTGTTTCTTGCCTAGAGAAGATCCTTTAGCATTTGTTGTAAAGCTGGTTTGGTGGTGCTGAACTCTCTCAGCTTTTGCTTGTCTGTAAAGGTTTTAATTTCTCCATCAAATCTGAATGAGATCCTTGCTGGGTAGAGTAGTCTTGGCTGCAGGTTTTTCTCCTTCATCACTTTCAGTATGTCCTGCCACTCCCTTCTGGCTTGTAGGGTTTCTGCTGAGAGATCAGCTGTTAACCTTATGGGGATTCCCTTGTGTGTTATTTGTTGTTTTTCCCTTGCTGCTTTTAATATGCTTTCTTTGTATTTAATTTTTGACAGTTTGATTAATATGTGTCTTGGCGTATTTCTCCTTGTATTTATCCTGTATGGGACTCTCTGTGCTTCCTGGACTTGATTAACTATTTCCTTTCCCATATTAGGGAAGTTTTCAACTATAATCTCTTCAAATATCTTCTCAGTCCCTTTCTTTTTCTCTTCTTCTTCTGGAACCCCTATAATTCGAATGTTGGTGTGTTTAATGTTGTCCCAGAGGTCTCTGAGACTGTCCTCAGTTCTTTTCATTCTTTTTTCTTTATTCTGCTCTGCAGTAGTTATTTCCACTATTTTATCTTCCAGGTCACTTATCCGTTCTTCTGCCTCAGTTATTCTGCTATTGATCCCATCTAGAGTACTTTTAATTTCATTTATTGTGTTGTTCATCGTTGCTTGTTTCATCTTTAGTTCTTCTAGGCCCTTGTTAACTGATTCTTACATTTTGTTCATTCTATTGTCCATTCTATCTCCAAGATTTCGGATCAACCTTACTATCATTATTCTGAATTCTTTTTCAGGTAAGCTGCCTATTTCCTCTTCATTTGTTAGGTCTGGTGCATTTTTATCTTGCTCCTTTATCTGCTGTGTATTTTTCTGTCTTCTCATTTTGCTTATCTTACTGTGTTTGGGGTCTCCTTTTTGCAGGCTGCAGGTTCATAGTTCCTGCTGTTTTTGATGTCTGTTCCCAGTGGCTAAGGTTGGTTCAGTGGGTTGTGTAGGTTTCCTGGTGGAGGGGACTAGTGCCTGTGTTGTGGTGGATGAGGCTGGATCTTGTCTCTCTAGTGGGCAGGTTCATGTCTGGTGGTGTGTTTGGGGTGTCTGTGGCCTTATTATTATTTTAGGCAGCCTCTCTGCTAATGGGTGGGGTTGTGTTCCTGTCTTGCTAGTTGTTTGGCATAGGTTGTCCAGCACTGAAGCTTGCTGGTCGTTGAGTGAAGCTGGGTGCTGGTGTTAAGATGGAGGTCTCTGGGAGATTTTCGCTGTTTGATATTATGTGGAGCTGGGAGGTCTCTTGTTGACCAGTGTCCTGAAGTTGGCTCTCCTACCTCAGAGGCAGAGCCCTGCCTCCTGGCTGGAGCACCAAGAGCTTTTCATCCACACGGCTCAGGATAAAAGGGAGAAAAAGTAGAAGGAATTAGTAGAAGTATGAGGAAAGAAAGAAGGAAAGTAGGGAAGGAAGGAAGGAAGAAAGAAAGAAGGCAAAGAAGGAAAGAAGGAAATGAAGGACGGAGGGAGGAAGGAAGGAAGAAAGAAAGAAAGCGAAGAAGGAAAGAAGGAAATGAAGGAGGGAGGGAGGAAGGAAGGAAGGAGGGAAAGAAGGAAAAAAGACAGAAAGAAAGAAGATACAGTAAAAATAAAATAAAGTATAATAAAATTATTGAATTAAAAAATACTTATTTAGAAAAAAAAAAAGGGACGGATAGAACCTTAGGACAAATGTTGGAAGCAAAGCTATACAGACAAAGTCTTACACAGAAGCATACACATACACCCTCACTAAAAGAGGTAAAGGGGGAAAAATCATAAATCTTCCTGTCAGAGACCACCTCCTCAATTTGGGATGATTCGTTGTCTAAAGGAGGGAAGGAAGGGAGGAAAGAAAGAAAGAAAGAAAGAAAGAAAGAAAGAAAGAAAGAAAGAAAGAAAGAAAGAAAGAAAGAAAGAAAGAAAGAAAGAAAGAAAGAAAGGTATAATAACGTTATTAAAATAAAAATTGATTATTAAGAAAAAATTTTTTTTAAAAAAACCATGGACGGATAGAACCCTAGGACAAATGGTGGAAGCAAGACTATACAGACAAGATCTCACACAGAAGCATACACATATACATTCACAAAAAGAGGAAAAGGGAAAAAAAATCATAGATCTTGCTCCTAAAGTCCACTTCCTTAATTTGGGATGATTGGTTGTCTATTCAGGTATTCCACAGATGCAGGGTATATCAAGTTGATTGTGGAGCTTTAATCCGCTGCTTCTGAGGCTGCTGGGAGAGATTTCCCTTTCTCTTCTTTGTTCTCACAGCTCCCAGGGGCTCAGCTTTGGATTTGGCCCTGCCACTGCGTGTAGGTCGCTGGAGGGCATCTGTTTTTTGCTCAGACAGGGCGGGGTTAAAAGAGCCGCTGATTCGGGGGCTCTGGCGCACTCAGGCCGGCGGGGAGGGAGGGGCACGGAGTGCGGGGCGGGCCTGCGGCGGCAAAGGCCAGCGTGACTTTGCACCAGCCTGAGGCCCGCCGTGCGTTCTCCCGGGGAAGTTGTCCCTGGATCCCGGGAACCTGGCAGGGCGGGCTGCATAGGTTCCGCGGAAGAGGGGTGTGGAGAGTGACCTGTGCTCACACACAGGCCCCTCGGTGGCGGCAGCAGCAGCCTTATCGTCTCCCGCCTGTCCCTGGGGTCCGCGCTTTCAGCCGCGGCTCGCGCCCGTCTCTGGGGTCCGCGCTTTCAGCCGTGGCTCGCGCCCGTCTCTGGGGTCCACGCTTTTAGCCGCGGCTCGCGCCCGTCTCTGGAGCTCCTTTAAGCAGCGTTCTTAAACCCCTCTCCTCACGCACCAGGAAACAAAGAGGGAAGAAAAAGTCTCTTGCCTCTTCGGCAGGTGCAGACTTTTCCCCGGACTCCCTCCCAGCTAGCCGTGGTGCACTAACCCCTTCAGGCTATGTTCAAGCCGCCAACCCCAGTCCTCTCCCTGCGTTCCGTCCGAGACCGAAACCCGGACCTTAGAGCCTCAGCTCGCAGCCCCGCCTGCCCCAGCGGGTGAGCAGACAAGCCTCTCGGGTTGGTGAGTGCCGGTCGGCACCGATCCTCTGTGCGGGAATCTCCCCGCTTTGCCCTCCGCACCCCTGTTGCTGTGCACTCCTCCGCGGCACGGAAGCTCCCCGCTCCGCCTCCCGCAGTCTCCGCCCGCGAAGGGGCTTCCTAGTGTGTGGAAACTTTTCCTCCTTCACAGCTCCCTCCCACTGGTGCAGGTGCCGTCCCTATTCTTTTGTCTCTGTTTTTTCTTTTTTTTTCTTTTGCCCTACCCAGGTACATGGGGAGTTTCTTGCCTTTTGGGAGGTCTGAGGTCTTCTGCCAGCGTTCAGTAGGTGTTCTGTAGGAGTTGTTCCACGTGTAGATGTATTTCTGGTGTATCTGTGGGGAGGAAGGTGATCTCCGCGTCTTACTCTTCCGCCATCTTCAAGGTTCCCCCCAACATCATTCTTAATGGTGAAAAACTGAAAGCATTTCCTCTAAGATCAGGAAAAAGACAAGGATGTCCGCTCTCACCACTATTATTCAACACAATTTTGGAAGTCCTAGCCACAGCAATCAGAGAAGAAAAAGAAATAAAAGGAATACAAATTGGAAAAGAAGAAGTAAAACTGTCACTGTTTGCAGATGACATGATACTATACATAGAGAATCCTAAAGATGCCACCAGAAAACTACTAGAGCTAATCAATGAATTTGGTAACATTGCAGGAAACAAATTAATGTACAGAAATCTCTTGCATTCCTATACACTAATGATGAAAAATCTGAAAGAGAAATTAAGGAAACATTCCCATTTACCATTGCAACCAAAAGAATAAAATACCTAGGAATAAACCTACCTAAGGAGACAAAAAAACTGTATGCAGAAAACTATAAGACACTGATGAAAGAAATTAAAGACGATACCAACAGATGGAGAGTTATACCATGTTCTTGTGTTGGAAGAATCAATATTTTGAAAGTGACTATACTACCCAAAGCAATCTACAGATTCAATGTAATCCCTATCAAATTACCAATGGCATTTTTTTACACAACTAGAATAAAAAATCTTAAAATTTGTATGGAGACACAAATGACCCTGAATAGCCCAAACAGTCTTGAGGGAAAAAAACGGAGCTGGAGGAATAAGACTCCCTGACTTCAGATAATATTACAAAGCTACAGTAATCAAGACAATATGGTACCGGCACAAAAACAGAAACATAGACCAATGGAACAAGATCGAAAGCCCAGAGATAAACCCACACACCTATGGTCAACTAATCTATGACAAAGGAGACAAGGATATACAATGGAGAAAAGACAGTGTCTTCAATAAGTGGTTCTAGGAAAACTGGACAGCCACATGTAAAAGAATGAAATTAGAACACTCCCTAACACCATACACAGAAATAAGCTCAAAATGGATTAGAGACCTAAATGTAAGACCAGACACTATAAAACTCTTTGGGGAAAACATAGGAAGAACACTGTTTGACATAAATCACAGCAAGATCTTTTTTGATCCACCTCCTAGAGTAATGGAAATAAAAACAAAAATGAAAAAATGGGACCTAATGAAATGTCAAAGCTTATGCACAGCAAAGGAAACCATAAACAAGATGAGAAGACAACCCTCAGAATGGGAGAAAAAATTTGCAAATGAATCAACAGACAAAGAATTAATCTCCAAAATATATAAACAGCTCATGCAGCTCAATATTAAAAAAACAAACAACCTAATCCAAAAATGGGCAGAAGACCTAAACAGACATTTCTCTAAAGAAGACATACAGATGGCCAAGAAGCACATGAAAAGCTGCTCAACATCACTAATTATTAGAGAAATGCAAATCAATACTACAATGAGGTATCACCTCACACCATTTATAATGGGCATTATTAGAAAATCTACAAACAACAAATGCTGGAGAGGCTGTGGAGAAAAGGGAACTCTCTTGCACTGTTGGTGGGAATGTAAATTGATATAGCCGCTATGGAAAACAGTATGGAAGTTCCTTAAAAAACTAAAAATAGAATTACCATATGATCCAGCAATCCCACCACTTGGCAGATACCGAGAGAAAACCATAATTCAAAAAAGGCACTTGCACCCCATGTTCATTGCAGCACTGTTTACAATAGCCAGGTCATGGAAGCAACCTAAATGCCCATCGACAGACAGATGGATAAAGAAGCTGTGGTACATATATACAATGGAACATTACTCAGCCATAAAAAGCAACGAAATTGGTTCATTTGTTGAGGCATGGATGGATATAGAGACTGTCATACAGAGTGAAGTAAGTCAGAAAGAGAAAAAGAAATATAGTATATTAATGCATATATGTGGAATCTAGAAAAATGGTACAGATGACCTGCTTTTCAGGGCAGAAATTGAGACAGAGATGTAGAGAACAAACGTATGGACACCAAGGGGGGAAAGCGGTGGTGGGTTGGGGGTGGTGGTGTGATGAATTGGGCTATTGGGATTGACATGTATACACTGATGCATGTAAAATTGATGACTAATAAGAACCTGCTGTATAAAAAAATAAAGTAAAATTTAAAAAATAAAATATATATTATTAAAATAAAAATAATAAAAATAGAAAAGAACAAAAGAAAGAAAAAAGAGAGCAACCAAACCAAAAAACAAATCCACCAATGATAAGAAACATTATAATCTTTAATAAAAAAAAAAAAAAAAACAGCAAAAAACAGACACACAGAACCCTAGGACAAATGGTAAAAGCAAAGCTATACAGACAAAATCCCACAAAGAAACCTACACATACACACTCACAAAAAGAGAAAAAGAAAAAAATATATATATCATTGCTTCCAAAGTCCACCGCCTCAATTGTGGGATGATTCGTTGTCTATTTAGGTATTCCAGTCATGCAGGGTACATCAAGGTGATTGTGGAGATTTAGTCAGCTGCTCCTGAGGCTGCTGGGAGAGATTTCCCTTTCTCTTCTTTGGTCACACATCTCCTGGGGTTCAGCTTTGGATCTGGCCCTGCCTCTGCATGTAGGCCACCTGAGGGCGTCTGCTCTTCCCTCACATAGGACAGGGTTAAAGTAGCAGCTGATTAGATGGCTCTGGCTCACTCAGGCCGCGGGGAGAGAGCGGGGTCCATAATGCGGCCGAGCCTGTGGCAGCAGAGGCCAGCACGATGTTGCAACAGCCTGAGGTGTGCCGTATGTTCTCCTGGGGAAGTTGTCCCTGGATCACGGGACCCTGGCGGTGGTGGGCTGCACAGTCTCCTGGGAAGGGAGGTGTGGATAGTGACCTGTGCTTGCACACAGGCTTCTTGGTGGCTGCAGCAGCAGCCTTAGCGTTTCATGTCCATCTCTGGTGTCCTTGCTGATAGCCGCGGCTCCCGCCCGTCTCTGGAGCTCGTTTAGGCGGTGCTCTGAATCCCCTCTCCTTGCGCACCCCAAAACAATGGTCTCTTGCCTCTTAGGTCCAGACTTTTTCCCAGACTCCCTCCTGGCTAGCTGTGGGGCACTAGCTCTCTTCAGGCTGTGTTCATGCAGCCAACCCCAGTCCTCTCCCTGGGATTTGGCCTCCGAAGCCCTAGCCTCAGGTCCCAGCCCCCGCCCGCCTAGGTGGGTGTTACATTTGTTATATTTGAATAACATACCTTAAATTTTGTACACTTTTAATACAATTCCATTTAACTTTTTTTATTTATCTAACACTGTGAATAAGTTGAAATCATGCGTAAAATGAAAACATGAAAGAGGGCTTCAGAAAAGAATTTTTAAAGAACAAAAGATAAGTACATTCTTACTGTTGTCATTGTAGGCATATAGAACATATTTGATTTAATATTAGTTTGTTACCTTGATTTATAACTTTTAAATAGACATAAATATGAAGTCTCCATTTGTACTTTTGTTCTGGGCCCCACACAAGTTAGTGGTTGATATGCAGCTAGGAGAAAGGTGATGGTAATAAAGAGAGTAGCAACATCCAGAATATCCACCAGCAACTATCCTCCCTGTATATGGGGACTACTGTGCCTGACACTTGTGTGGGGGCCATGGGCATAGGGAGGGATGCAAATCAGGAAACCTGACATATATGGAGGAAGGCTTCTAGAAAGAGGGGAGATTTGGAAGAAACAAAGGGAAGGGACTTGAGAGAAGCTCATATAATTATGCAAATGAGTTATAAATTTAAATGCCTTATTATTGGGATTCAAAAGGAAACACCCAGAGAAATTCTACTCCAATTGCAGAGGCCTGTTATTTATGATGCACTGTTTAGATTAGGAGAGCCATGGCACAGAGCTTGTTTTCATCGAATGCTAATGAGTGATAATTGCTATCATAAGTAATACTATTCTTCATAATGACACAATAGAATTCCTCTTTATCACATCTATTTATGATATCAGTGGACAGAATATAATGGGAAAAAATTTTATGGGGCAGTAAGAACACATAAATCTTTCAAGTGAACTGTCACAGTAGTGATAGATATAAAACCATATAAGGGACTTCCCTGGTGGCACAGTGGTTAAGAATCTGCCTGCCAATGTAGGGGACATGAGTTTAAGCCCTGGTCCGGGAAGATCCCACATGCTGCTGAGCAACTAAGCCTGCGTGCCACAACTACTGCATCCCACGTGCCTAGAACCTGTGATCCACAACAAAGAGAAGCCACCGCATTGAAAAGCCTGCACACTGCAACAAAGAATGCCCCCACTCGCCGCAACTAGAGAAAGCCTGTGCACAGCAACAAAGACCCAATGCAGCCAAAATATAAATAAATAAATTTATTTTTAAAAAAGAAAGAAAGAAAACCATATGAATAGCAATGAAGATTTTGCCCACAGATATACCTGAGATTGGCTCCTAAGAATGACATTTATTAGTGAGGAAATTTATTCAACCTTTGTGAGACTTAGTTTCTTCATTTGTAAAAATGGGGATAATAAAAGCTATTTTGAGTGCTATGAGAATGAAATGACGTACATAAAACACTTATAACGTCAAGAACAGATTAGCAGTAAACTGAGTTAAATTTTGTGTTATTAATCTGTTAAAATAAAAATCAGATCATGTTACTCCTTTGCTCAAAAGCCTCTAAGGATGAAAGTGCCCCATCTCAATTAAAGGAAAAGCCAAAGTTCTGACAATGCTAAGAGATCTCTTACAGTTTGTTTACCCTGATCTCTGCCCCACTCCCTTTTCTTTCTGAAATCATCTCCCATTCACTGCTATGGTCACACTGTTCCTCAGCAAGGCCAGGACACCTGCATTTGCCCTCTCTCTCTTGGATCATGCTTCCCCTGCATGTCCTCTCAATGAGGTCTTCCAAGGTCACTTTATTTAAAATTGCAACCCTCCTCCTGAGAAGTCTCTATCCCTTTTGACTGCTTTATCTTTCTCAGTGCTGTTCATTGTGCCATTTACCATGACACATTTCCTATTACATTCACTTTTTGTCTCTCCTCAAGGGAAAATAAGCTCCATGTAATGGAGGATTTGGGTTTGTTTTTGAAAGCTGTTATATTCATAGTTCCTAGAATGCAGTCTGGCCCTACTTGGCACTCATTAAATATTTATTGGATGAAGATGATATGTTTGATGATAAAGATGAAAACAAATATATAGCCACAGCATCTACTGCATTTGTAATTGCATCAGTTTTGGGGGGGTGAAAGGGAGAAACTAATGTTCCTGAATATTTGTTAAGGCAAAGTGGAAAGCAAGAAGAGTCAGATAGCCTGAACTTCAGCCTCAGTGATACTATTAGGTAATTATGTGCCTTGCACATCCATCACCACTTCTGGATTTCGAGTGCCACATTGGTGAGTAAGATTGGAGACCAGAAGCCTTAGAGTCCTTTCATTCACTAACATAATGTGAACCTATTATTTCATTGTCTTGCCTTTTTATTGGCAAAAATACGTATTTTAGTATTTAAATTTTTTAAATAACATTTTTTCGTACTCATACTGCTTCTTAAATTCCTCACCTCAATCTTTTTTTTTTTTTTCTTTTCTTTAACATTCCTGCGGGAAATTATTTTAGCTTAAAGCCTTAGAAATCAGGTGTGTAGATAACTGCTCTCTGTCCCTTCAGTATTCATTCTCCTTTTTCTTTCTATAGTAATAGAATTTTTATCTTGGCACATGGCTGCCCAGGGAAGGAATACATTTCCCCCAGTTCTTTGCTGGTAGCCATGGCCATGGAACTAGGTCTAAATTCTGGGCAGGGGAATGTTAATGAAATTGATATGCGCCACTTCTGGGTCCTTGCCTTAGAAGGGAAGTGCTCATGTAAGTGAGATTATGGATGAGAGTGATTTACTTTGTAAACAGCATTCCAGGTTTACAGCAAGTGCAAGGCCCCATTGCAGAAGGGAGCATGGTGAGCATGAGTGATTAAAAGAAGGTTTCTGTGTCTAGACCACTGTGAGCAAGACTGTGGTGGGAGATGAAACTGGAGAAATAAAGACCTATCTGTACAGAGCCAAAAATGGGATAGTAAAGAAGTGTATCTTTGAGTAATTGAAATGTTTTAAGAAAGGATTGTTCTGGTATAAGGGTGTGTGTAAGATAATAGAATATACTTGACCCTTGAACTGCACAGGTTTGAGCTGCATGAGTCCACTTATATGCAGATTTTTTCAATAAATATATACTATGGTACTATGCAATCCAATGTTTGTTGAATTTGTGGGTACGGACCACGGATATCGAGGGCCGACTCTAAAGTTACATGGGGACTATCGACTGTGTGGAAATTGGTGCTCCTAACCCTGGCCTTGTTCAAATGTTAACTGCATATGTTGGTCTCTGCCCCAAGTTCTTGGCAGAGACCTCCTAAAACTCTTGTAATTTCCTAAGTGGTAAGAACACAAAGAGGATATCTTGTTCCAGTGTTTGGTCTTTGACCTTGTCACTAACACAGGGCTACTTAAACTTTGTACAGTCCTAAGTGATGAGAGCAAGAGGAGCATCTTTTTTCTGTGTGGGCTCCTGGATGGGGGTTGATCACAGAAAAGTTCAAGCCATGATTAGAAGCTTGGGGTTTTCAGCTCCAACCCTCATCCTGAAGAGAGGGGAGAGGGGCTAGAAATAGAGTCAGTTATTGATCATGCTTATGTGAAGAAGTTTCTATAAGATCCCAACAGTACAGGGTATGGACAGCTTCCAAACTGATGAACACATCCACACTAGGAAGTGACACACCCCAACTCTATGGTGACAGAAGATCCTGTGCTTGGGACCCTCCCAGACCTCACCCCATATATCTCTTCACATAGCTGATCACCTGTATCCTTTATCATATCCTTTGATAAACTGGTAAACATAAGTAAGTGTTTCCCTGAGTTCTGTGAGCTACTCCAGCAAATTAATCAAACCTGAGGATGGAATCATGGGAACCTCTGATTTGTTGCCAAATTGGACAGTTGTGGGTAACCTGGGAACCTACCACTTGCATTTGGCTTCTGAAGTAGGGTGGGAGCAAACTTGGGGACTGATCCCTTACCTGTGGGATCTGACACTATCTCTAAGTAAATAGTGTGAGAATTGAGTTAAAATTTAGAACACCCAGTTGGTGTCACAGAACATTGCTTAGTGTAAGGAAAAAACCCCACACATTTGGTGACCAGAAGAAAAGTGTGTTTTTTATATGGGTAAGGAAGGAAATACATGGTAGGGAAATTAGGTTTTTCCTTATATAGGAAGGAAAAACTAAGTTTTTCCTTCACAGATGAGATAATGGATTTTAGGGGTAAACAGCATGTTAGGAGACTTATTGAAATAAGAAAACATACGATGGTAACTTGGATTAACATATTCTCAGTGGATATGAAGAAAAGAAGACAGATAAAAGTTAATCAGGAAGCAAATTGAGACAACTTGATGAAAGCCTGGGAACTTTGCTTTTGGAGCATCTTACATTATTTACAACATAAATAATAAATCATAATAAACAACAGAAGTTGGTGATATATAGAATCATAAAAATGTGATAGGCGTATTCACTGCTTACCATTAATTCTGAATAGGGATAAAGAAAAGATCATAAGAATTGTTTGCATTTGAACTGAATTTTGAAGGATGTAGATGTAGAATTTTGTTGCTTGTCAGGGCAAGAAAGATACCTGCCCACTAAATGCTCCTCTTTGAGAAATCCATAGTAGCTGCCATATTGCTTTCTTCCTTCATTGCCTGTAGGTTACCATGGTTAGTATACTATAAGCCTCCTACCTTGACCAAAGCTGACTACATCCAAGAGCCTGATGCAAAGACCACTTGTAATGGCTTTCTTCTAGTGTCTGGCCGCCAGATCTGGGGCCATGCTCTGTCTAGTTCTGCATGAAAACTGGTTTAACCAATCAAAATATCTCAGTCAATTAGTCACTAGTGGCTGGAACATAAAGGTAGGTTGGAAAATATCTCAATCATTTTAATGGTGGAGTTTTAGGGTAAGGGATGCCTATTATTATTATTAGTGACAGACTAGATAGCCAGCATGAGAACAAACCTGGGTCCTCCATAACATTTCACCTCTCCATGAAAACTAATTCCATAGTGCTTCAGAATTTTTCCCACCTCGCTTGATTTCCTGACCTAAGCTATCTATTCCTTGGAGCAAAGTGACTGAGTCAACTCTGAATATCCAGTTTTTCAACATTTTAATAATGTCACTTCTTTTCCAGAAAATGCAAGATATTAGAAGCTTTAAAAATGTCAAAAATACTAATTTCATGCTTTTATTAAGTAGACACATTTCAATATTTTAAAATTCAATAATATGTAAATGGATTTTAGCATCAGCATTATCATAAAGTTTCAGAAATGATTTTCACATGTGAGAATGCTGATATTTGATATTTTTCCTAAGAATCCCTTGGTTACTGATGGTCAATAGCTTGAATGATGATAGAAGGAATCTGTATCCTCTAATCTGTTCAGTGCTTTGATGTTATACATTTCAGTGAGACTACCTAGCTTTCAAATGTAAATTCAAATATTTTAAGCAGATAAAATTTTTTAAAATAAATCTTTGTTCACATATAATTAACCCTCTATGAAGTATAATGTTTTCTTTAAAATTAATGTTAAATACTTCTAATTTTACCAGAAGTTAGCATTATATATTTTCAGGTAGGGGAAAATCTGAAAATTATAGGAGTAAAAAATTTCTTGTTGTTAATAATAACCAAAAGTTATTTTCTATATTAGATTTCTTAATTGACCAATATTTTCACTAAGATACAGTGAGATAATAATTGATATTCTGTTGATCTTCTGAGGGCTGCAAATTATCGAGGCTTATTGTGAATGAGCACAAGGAGTAAATCTCAAAATCTTACCGTGGTCTCATGCAGTCTACATCAATTCAGGATGTTAGGACCTGAGTTTAACAAACTAAGTCCTTTATTTGCCAGTCAATTTTGTTATTAGTGGGTTATTATTTTGTTTGTATTTTATCTATTTAGATTTTCTTCCATTTATAGAAAAATATGTAAAGAATCTCCCTTTTTACCAAGTATTTCTGTTAGGAAATTTTTTGAAAGTTTCTAATAGATAAGAAGTCCTTTTTTATACATTATTTATATTTCCTCATAAGTTTTCTTTAATTTTTTTCCCTGTACTAAATTCATCCATATACATGGCTTAAAAGTTCAGATAGACATTTAAATAATGGCACTTTCCTGCCTAACCCCTTGCAAGCCCCAATTTCTGCCCATTCCCTAGCAACCACTTTCTTCTTTTAGTTATTGTTTTGACTATTTATGTCTATAATTTCTAGATAATATATTCATATTATTATTCCTTTATTTTATTTTTAATTATGAATAGCATCTCTTGCCAGCCTTCCACAGAAGGAAGGATTTTGCATTCACATACAAACATTATACACTCTCACCTATATGCAGGCATTTCCTTTCCTTCACTTCCCCAGTATAGTTCTATGACAGTTTATGGTTTAATCAATAGTTCCCTAAGAAGATATTACATACAGTTGTGTCACATAGTGTACCAAGATTATATAATTCTTCAAAACAAAAATCTTTTTGTTTTTCCTAGAGTTAATAATTACTTTTTTTTTGTTGCTTAGTTTTCTATGGCCCTATCATTAATTCTTCTCTTAAATTCTTTACCAAAAATGTAAAGTTTATCTCAACATAGTCAAGTACATCAGATATTCTATTACTTTATTTTCCTCTTGGAGATACCACTCCTGGAGCCATGCACACCCTTGCTCCAAACTAGGTAGATTAGCTTCTGTGTAGCTATCCTAGGACATGTTTTCACTTTCATCATAGAATAGTGTTCACTGTCTTTTATGCAAACTGCAAACCTTGACCTTACTTCATACCACATACACAAATTAACTTTAAATGGATCATAGACCTACATGTAAGTGTTAAAACTGTAACTTTTCTGGAAGACAACATAAAAAAATGTAATAGTGACTTTGAGTATGGCAAAGCATTTCTTATTTGTAACCTGTTACAAATAAGAAAATAAATTAAAATTCATCAAAAATTTTTAAAAAGTTCTTCAAAAGATAGAGTTAAGAGAATTAAAAGGCAAACCACAGACTGGGACAAAGTATTTGCAAAATATGTATTCTGTATGTATTTGCAATATGTATTGCAAAATATGTGTTCTGAAAATATAAGGAATTCTTGCTACTAAATAATAAGAAGACAAATCAATTAAAAACAGAGGGCACAGAAGATTTGAAGAGACACTTCACCAAAGAAGATACAGAGTTGACAAAAGAAAAATTGTTCAACATCCTTAGTCATTATAAAAATGCAAATTAAAACCACAATAAATGCCACTACTGTGCCAGTTATTATTCATTACCTCTCAGATCCAGATTTACCCTTCAATACCTGCTCTTCAACATTGGGTTGGATTCCTCTAGTATTCTTGCTCTTCAGTGAGCAGGATGTTAGACTTTTTCGGTAGAGGGATCTAGAGGTAACCACAAGAGAAGGGAGCTTGTTTTGCTGGTTCTAGCTGTTGCACTGTTGTTCAGTGGTGCAATGTGTGGACATTCTGTGGTACTCTGCCCCAGCCCTGTGCCCAGAATTTGTGGTCCCTAAAAAGACCTGGAAATGTGTATCAGTCAGTTACAAACACAAGGGAGGCCAAGATAAATATTGTGGTCTGGACCAAGAGGAGCAAGAGCTAGGATAAAAACAAGTACCTTCTACAGGAGTACAAAATCTCAAAATCTCAGATGTAAGAGATTTTTGTCCCTAATAGATTCTTGAATGTTTCTGACTATATGTTAAGTGAGCCAAAACCATTTAAAGATCTTGGGTCAAATAAGACAGCTTAAGTAACTCACTTAGATTCCTGAAGCTAGTATGTGGTAGAAATTGGATTTGAACCTCGGTCTAGTAGTCTATGAAATCTGCCAACATCACACAGCATTTGCCAAACTATATTTTACCGGACACTTTTTTTACTCAATGACAACAGTTATTATATGGCAGAGAAGGAGATATCATGAACAATTAAGTTTAGGAAATGCTGATAATATAGCTATCTTTACTGTGGAACTTTTTCAGGAATATACTAGTTATTAAAGAGGACATGTGTGCAACATATATTTCAACCCCTAACTGCTTTCATTAAAGGAGCATCTCTGGACTGGTGTCCTGCAGAATATAATTTGGAACATTGTTGCCTCACAACTTGCAACCCACAATGATGTCATAATAACTTAATTCTCCTTTCATGCACTATGTTCTCAAAACAATTTCTATAAAAAAAACACCATTTACTTATTTTGAGCATAGCAGATGTAATTGTTTTTTACTTCTGTGTGGTTTTATAATACTCCAGCCTCCCATAAACAGGCAGGTGAATCGGAGTAATAGTCACTTAAAAAAGAATATCTACACTGCTGAAGGTTACTTGAGTATTTGCTAATTACTATCCCTTGTGGAGCTTTCCAGGATGCTTTATAAGACATATATCAAATGTCGTAGACCCTTCTGTCATTATTGGTGCCTTATAACTGACAGTTTCAGATAATTCTGAGGATTTATAGGTCCCCTCCACTTCCAGTAAACATTTTTTAAAAAACAGCTACCTTCTAAATGTTCTCCACAGTAGTTACTTAAGCTGGCTTTTCTATTTTCCTCTCAGTAATTTCCAAGTACTTAGAGATGAAATCTTTAACTCATAAAATCCTTTTAAAAAGTAATAGGTTTTGAGAGAGCTGGTAGCCCAATGAAAGTGTTAAGGAACAGCTCCAGAGAATATAAACTATATCTGATGGAGAAGGTAGTGATAGTACTTTAGCAATTTTTAAGTTATTTTTCATTATGTAAAAATAATATAAACACATTGGAAGCAATTCAGGAAATAGAGGAAAAACATATAATTTCATTATTTTGAGCCAATCATGATTAGCGTCTTGGAGTAATTCTTTTTTCCCTGTGCAGTTTTACCCTCGTTCTTGCCTGAAAACAGTATTGCATTCTGCTGTTTCACTTATGAGAACATAAACATTCTTCTGTGATGTTTCATGCTCTTCATAGCCAGAACTTTAATGAGTCAAAACTATTTCAGTAATTTATTTAATTATTCCCTTTTGGAAGCATATTCGGATTATTTTCTATTTTTATCTGTAAAGTACTTCTGCAATAAACTTATGTGGCATAAAGCTTCCCCCCCTATTTTGAACTCTTTATGATAGTTTCTCTTAAGTGAAATTACTGGAGCAATGGACATGAACATTTTTATAGTCTTATGCTTATTATCAAGTTACTTTCTAAGAGATTATACCAATTTACAATGCTACTAAGTATGTGTAGAGCTCAGTTATTTAAGGATAATCACTGTTAAGGCAACAGTCAAGGATGCTAGTTTATGCATCTTTGTATTTCCACATTTTATTCATATTATGTGTAATAAGGGATAGTTAAAATATCAGTAAATAGATCTCATAATCTATTTTTTTTCCTTTCAAGCCTGTAAAATAAATACATTTAAGAGCATAACATTTAATTGCCACCTCTTACACACTCTTCCAAATGTGGGGTAAGTGTATGTTATATAGTATAATAGACATGCTTTGGAGGTACCTGCCCAGCCTTTATTGATTCTCTGAGAGCTGCCACAGTCAAGCCTTAGGTAAACAGGTAGGTTCTTCAAGTCATGTTTTGTTACACTAGCTGTCTCCTCCCCAGCCAAAAGTCATGGAAGCAGAGATTGCTACCTGACGCAGTCAGATTCCCTCTTTCAAGACCTTGAACTAAGAGACCCAGAAGCCTTCAGTCAGTCAGCATTTTCTTGGAAGTGACAGTTCATGAAGACTTAAGAAGGAGACTAGTTGTTTGGAGGTCCAAATAGCAGATGAGCAGCAAGAAGAGTGTTTCTTTAGGAAGAGACAGAGATGCTGGGGAAAGAGACAGAAGATGAAAGTTTGCTTTGGTTTATTTTGGCTTTCTAGTTTTCATATTCAGTCCCTCATATGACCAGGCTATTATGCCTATCTAGTGTTCCATGACACAGTCACATATTAGTTTAATAAAATGTTTCTGGTTAAAAAAGTTTTGTTTATTTATTTTGGTTAAACAAGTTTATTACTTGTGACCAAACAAGTGATCTTTGACTCAGGCAGGCAGATAATAAACTCTGAAAGAAAGAGGATTCTTCTGCCAAGTCAAGTTGCCTCCCACTGAGTTGAAACAGGAAGGAAAGGGACAGGGCACAGCAGTTAAAAGAATGAGGAAGGGGACACAGCCCTCCAGAAACACTGACTGGAATCAGCTAAAACCAAGACTGCATCGAGATGGCCATTAATACTAAAACTCACTCACCCTCGTGCCAGTGCCATGACAGTTCCAAGGATGACCATAAAGAACAAAAATGAGTCCTGCCTCAATTCCTGAAAATTCCCCCCTTCCCCCAAATAATAAAATATTCCTCCCACTCACTAGAATATGAAATTACTGAGCCCATAAAAACTAACCACCCCCATACCCTGGGGGCATTCTCACCCTTCAAGGAGGCCTGCACTCTGCTTTTGGAAAGTGTATCTGCCTTTCAGTAAACCCATTTTCACTTTAGTTGGCTTGCTGTTGAATTCTTTCTTGAGCTAAGTGAAGGACCTTCACTCGGCAGTCAGTCCCCGGGATTCACCCACACCTGGGGTGTGACCATCCTCTCGATCCTCCTTCTCCTGACACAGAGTCAGTCTCCCATCCACACCCCAGCACTGCAGCCTGCAGTCAATGACTGCCTGGTGTTCCCTTGCCTCCAGGGGACACACATTCTGGGATATAGTTCCCTGTGGGATGGAGCTGAGGATGAAACTTCCTCTGACATTGCACACTTTTTGGCTTACTCTGCATTTATAACCTGCTTCTCCCCCACCCTTACCATCCTTATCCTTCTTCTAGGAACATTTACTTTATAAATCACTAGCACTCAAATCCTTGGCGCAAGGTCTGCATCTGGGATAATTCATCTTAAAACAATGGCCTGTCTTGCAAAGGCTAGGGACAGAGTAGATAATTATACACAGTAAAGTGAGTGAACTGCTAACTATCATTATGTACCATTTGAAGTTTTCAGGGATGAATTACCTCATTCTAAAGCTCACCTTGGAAGAAAAGCAATTAAAGCTTTATTACACCTTTTAATCTGAAAACCAGATTAAATCTGATGTATTAACTGCGAACCAGCTTTCTTACTAATAAGTAAATTCTGTGCTGTTTTTGCATTGAAACATGTATCTCCTTTGGGACCAGAATAATGTTTGATAAATGACACACCCTAGGCTCTGGTTTAACCTGTTATACAATAATTGTAATGTTATCCATACTCTGGGTAGAGCTAATATAAATAATCAAGTAAAAAAGGGCTAGCTAAGTTATTGAACTATATATTAGACTATCCATAACAAAACATTATATATTGGTGTATACTTTTTAAAGTACTCTCCCTTATGTCATCACAACTCTGTATTGTAAATTACTTTTCAGAAATCATAGATTACTGAATGACTGCTAGAAATCAGAACCTAATTTTTTTTTTTTTTTTTTTTTTTGGTACGCGGGCCTCTCACTGTTGTGGCCTCTCCCGTTGCGGAGCACAGGTTCCGGACGCACAGGCTCAGCGGCCATGGCTCACGGGCCCAGCCGCTCCGCGGCATGTGGGATCCTCCCGGACCAGGGTACAAAGCCTTGTCCCCTGCATCAGCAGGCGGACTCTCAACCACTGCGCCACCAGGGAAGCCCAGAACCTAAATATTTTGAATTTAAACTCTTGGATCATTTCTCTAAGTAATGATACAAGTTAATAAACTTATTATTTCCTGTTGTAGGTGTTGTATCACAAATAATGGGTTCATCAGGGAAGAACATTGTTGAAGGTCTCAAGGTAAGTGGATGATACACGAAAAAGGGGGCATGCTCCTTGCCTTGAGCAACTTAAAGTATAATGAAGATAGAAATTTTATTCATCTTAGTTGTATTTATTTATACGTTCACTTACACCTCAAGGAAACTCAAATCTTCCTTTGGGTGGCTTTTTCTCAAGAAATGAGAATCTGCAGTAGTAAGATTTAGAAGACATATTCCTGTCTTAATACAACTGTTAGGCATTGGCATTTGATTGCTCTCGGTTTATACTTGCCTCCTTAGTAAAATAGCCATAGTTATATTTAAGATTTTTATACTGCCTTAATCTCATAAGTAACTGTTGTAACATTCCCTCCAGAATCAGAATAGTGAGTAAACCTAAACTAAATAAGTATTTAAGAAAATCTTATATGTACACTCCATCTAGAAAAAGCTGAGCTTCTAGAGAAGTCTGACTTTCAATAAGTTTTCAGACTTTCTAGCTGAGTCTTTACATTCAAAGCTTTAAAGACCTGTGAATAAATACTGCAGGATTTCATGAAAATACAACTCTGGTGAAAAGTACCAACCCTCACCCATATTAAGAGAAGATGACACTTTAAGCCAAGAGCCTATTTCCTCTTCAAATCTCTCTCTGCTTAATTCTTTAACTGCAGTTGCAGCCTCTCTCTTAATACATCTTCCTGCACTTAATCTCTATTCCACCTTTGGGCTATCACTTTGAAATATACAGTACCTGGAAAAAAACGGCCTCAAGAGAAGATATGATTCATCAACATACTTTATGGATAAATCTACAGTAGGAAGAATAAAAATTTTTTAAAGCCCAAGATTTAATGAAAATGGGAACAAATCATAGTGGAACGCAGTTCCATTTATGAGCTACAAGCACATTAAGGGACACTGAAGTTTAGTGTGCTCTATATTCCTAATGTCTTAAGCACACTGTGATTTAAAGTGGCCACTAGAGATTATGAAAAATGTGCAAAATTAATGTACATTGAATTTCCTTTTGGTGGATTTCTTTTTTTTATTTTGCTGTCCTCTGCCTTCTTGCCTTAATTTACCTGCCCTGTCAGTTATCTTGAGTTCAGAAATAGCAAAGTCAACTTATTTGACCTTATGATGGTCTAGCGTAACTCATTAACAGAAACCACATGGCAGAGTGAAAAGCAATAGAGACTTTGGAATCATAAAGAAAGGGGTTCAAGATGTGTGGTTGCCAAAAGGGAAGGGGATGGGAGAGGGATGGATTGGGAGTTTGGGATTAGCAGATGCAAACTATTATATATAGAATGGATAAAAAACAAGGTCTTACTGTATAGCACAGGGAACTATATTCAATATCCTATAATACACCATAATGGAAAAGAATATGAAAAAGAATATATGTATATCTGAATTACTTTGCTGTACAGCAAAAATTATTACAACATTGTAAATCAACTATACTTCAATAAAATAAATTTAAAAAAAGAAAAGAAAGGGGTTTAAATTCTAGCTCTATTACATACTCTTTTTGCTTATATAAGTCATTCAACTCTTTGGTTCCTCAGGTTTTCATAGATAAGTAGAAATAATATCCACTTGTTTGTTAGCAGTTATTTTGAGTTGTGAGATAATGCATGCAAATCACATGAAATGCCTTGCACAGTGCCTGGAATATGAAGTATGAATGTCCTTTAACATTAAAACATGTTTTTTAGTAATCTTCATAATTCAATTACTTATAATTCCAAGTAAAATATTTATTTTCAAAAATCTATATAATTTACAAAATATGCATTTCAAGCAAATTAAGGGGAAAGACTGCATTTTCCTTTGTACCTATCTCTTCTCAATTCCTCAGAGTGGCTTATAGGTGCCTGATAAATAAGTATTGAACAGATTTTGAATGATGAAAAGCAATCATAAACTGGAGATGGTTGGATTTTTTGTATTTTAACATTTAGCTTTGGAAAAATGATACATAAGTTTAACAATTTGAGTCATAGCAAAAAAGTATAAAGTAAAAATGTAATCTCATAGTAAAAGGACATTAGTGAAAAAAACTAGTGAAATCTGAGTAAAATGGAGTTTAGTTAATAGTAATGTACTGATGTTGGTTTCTTTGTTGTGACAAATGTACCATGATGATGAAAGATATTAAAAATAAGGGCCTATCAGAAAACAGGAAGTAAAAAGTGTTGGCAAGGATGTGGAGAAATTAGAATCCTTGTGAACTGCTGGTGGGAATATAAAGTTGCTCAGTCGCTGTGGAAAACAGTTGTGGTAATTCCTCAAAAATTTTAAAATAGAATTACCATATGATCTAACAATTCAACTTCTTGGTAAATAACCAAAAGAATAGAAAGCGGGAACCCTAAGAATAGAAAGCAGGAACCCTAAGAGTTATTTGTATGCCCATGCTCATAGCAGCATTATTCACAATAACTAAAACATGGATGCAACCCGTGTCCATCAAAGGATGAATGGATAAGCAAAATGAGGCATATAAATATAATGGAATATTATTCAGCCTTAAAAAGGAAGGACATTCTGACATATGTTACAATATGTTACACTACTGTATGAGTCCACTTATGTGAGATACCTAGAGCAGTGACATTCACAGAGACAGAAAGTAGAATGGTGGTTGCCAGGAACTGGGGAGATGAGGGAATGGGGGTTTCAATTTTACAAGATGAAGAGAATTATGGAGATGGATGGTAGTGATGGCTGCACAACACATGAGTGCATTTAATTCCACTGAACTGTATACTTAGAAATGATTTAAATGGTAATTTTGCATTATGTACAGTTTGCCACAATAAAAAAATATTGGAAAACAAGGGAAACTGGATGAGGGGTGTATGAAAACTTTGTATTATCTTTGCTACTTTTCCATAAATCTGACACTATTGCAAAATAAAAAGCTGATTGTAAAAATGTAGTCTCCTTCCCAAACAAAACCTTAAACCCTTAGGCCCACTCCACAGAAGCAACTACTGGAAACATTTCCACAAAACACACACACACACACACACACACACACACACAGAGTGAAAATTCTCAAGAAAATTCCAGAGTGGGGCTGAGAAACCAGCCCTTTCATATTGCCAAACAGTCACACAATGGTGTTTCCTTCTGTAGACAGTGATGAGAGGGAGATAGAGTATGATCACTGCTCCTAAGCTAGATATGCCAAACAAGTTTGCTGGACACTTTCCTCTGAGTCATCTGCATAATGACCTGAAGACAATTGATTGAAGTGCATCTTCAAACCCTAGGGTTTATTTTTGTTTGTTTGTTTTAAGAATCCTGCTTCCTTGTTCTTTTTTGATCTTTATGTCTTACTAAATATGACCAAACTCACCCTTCTGAAGACAAAATTAAACCCGGGCAAGTTGTAATGGAATTCAGCATAGAGGTGATTGAATTTTGCCTGAGGCCACATACTCTAATCCACGGAAAGTTCAGGATATTGACTGGACAGCCACCTGCATCACCTACCCTCATTGTGCTGGGACCAGACCCAGTCAAGCCCTCTGGTGACTTGATTTAGTTATAAGCTATGGGTACCAGTTCTGTCATGTGTCATTAGGGATGAATACCAAATTAAAAGCCCAAGAACAATGAAATGATTGATCTTCCCATCAATAAGAAGAAGACAAGAAGTAGAGTTGGTAATATCTATTTTTTTTGTTTTATGCATTTGAGAGAAAATAAAGTTTTCATGAAATCCTTTGAAAGTATTCTATCTCTTGCTGTCCTGAAATTTTCATCTTATTGTGATTTAAGCATCAAAATAAAGTTTACCCCAGAAAGAGGAGCCCTCCCTTCAACTTTGGCCAACCCAAAACAAAAAGAAAAAACCCACACCCACACACATATACATAACCACACCCACACACATTCAATATCACAGATGATTATAAAAATTGTTCTTTAACTTGGTTCTCCTTTTCACTAAACACAGTGTTCAGACCACCATAACAGAAAGACAAATGCTCTTTAATGGATGCATGGTTTGCCATTATACGGATGTACCATCATTTATAGAATGTCAGCTCTTTTCACTGATATATTTCCAGAGCCCAAAATAGTGCTTGGCACATAGTAATGCATGAGAAATATGGTTTCAACCATTCCCTACTGGTGAATCTTTACATTGTTTTTTTGTCTTTAGTTATTTAAACAACGCTTTGATGAACATCCTTCTATATATCTTTAAATATATATGTAATTTTTTTTTTGAAAATGAACTCCTAGAATTACTGTATATAAGGAGACATGCATTTCTATTTTGATAAGTTTTGATAAATAGGTAGATTAATAACTTAATTACCTCTGAAAAACTTGATGACTTTTAAGAGAAAGAATTTTAGACCTGGCTCTAAAAACTCCACTGGTAAGTTGAATATGGAATTGGATAATGGAAAAAGTGAATAACCCCTACACAATTTGTTTGGATTTGAGATCTTTTTATTCACAGATATGGATGGATTTTTTTTTTAAGAACCAGTAGCAGTTCAACCAAATATAAATATTACCTAGGTAAGAACTAACTCTAGGTAACCTGGTAAATGGCTCAACTACCTACTGAAAAATTTTTCCCACAAGCCACATGATATCATGATTGAATATCATTCAATCTGTTCATGATATTCATCATGATATCATGATAGTAAGCTTTGCTTCCTACCTTAATGTAAAGCACCAGATTCATCAGAGGTAGGGTATTTTATTTACTTAGTTTTTTCTTTGAGTAAATTTTGTTTAGCCTAATAGCTAAGGTCATGGGATTTGAATAGGTTAAACTTGAGATGGAATCTCATCTTTGTCACATAACTAGCTATATGATCTTGAAATTTACTTAATTTCTTTAAGCCTAAATTTCTTCATCTTCAAAATACTCTTTACCTCATAGTTTTAAGCTGAGGAGTAAATGAGACTGTATATTTTTTTCAGTATCCATAAGGTCTTTTATATACAAGAGTATACTTTTTGTTTCTCCAACAAAGCATCTCAGAGTTTGGGACCACCTTTAGTATCTTGGGGCTATCATCATAAATATTCAATAAATATTTTCCACCAACCACAAAGCTTAAGTTTCTCTGAATTATTCTCTTCTGGACTAAGCAATTGTTTTTGTTGGTTTGTTTAGAAAAAAACAAAGGCAGGAATCACAGAAAGAACCTATCTTCCAGATATGCCCACCATTTGAACAAAGAAATTTGAACATTGGCATTGAATTTTCCTACTGAGGTTAAAAAAATACACAAACAGAAAATAGAGTTAGAAAATTTGAGGAACTGCTGAGGGTCATTTCACAAGTTAGTACCATGTGGATAAGACTCTCTTTGGGATTAGTACAACAAGTGCAAACTCCACAAGAACAATCTGGGAAAAGTGGAGAGCTTAGTAGCTTAGTAGATGATGAAGGGCTGGAGTATCCTCCCCACCCACCTTGACCTGTTTCAGACCTAATACCTGCGTGATACTGAAAAAGAAACTGTGAAGTACACCTCAAAATTAGGACTCTGATATCCAGACCATTCTTCTAGATCAGGACTCTTTCCAACCTGTGCTTAATTTAGAGCCTCAGCCTAGAAGCTCTTTTCTTGGGTTTTGCTTGTTTGTTTGTTTGTTGTCTCTTTTTAATATTATAGTCCCGTAAGAGGCAATCTTCTCTTGCTTGTAATAGAAAATAGATGCCTCCACCCGACCCTGGGAATTCTCTAAAAGTTAAAAGTCCTCTGAAATATATAGATAAATATTCACTTATACCAGATGTATTTGTCCTTTCCTAAGATAGATAACAATACCATATATGTGCAAAACAATATGGATTTGTCAAAGCATTTTCTAATGATTAACTATCTAATTTCTTCCATGCTAGTCTCAAGACACTAAAAAGTTATTATTTTTTGTATTTGACAAAAGAGTAAAACTGAAGATTTTAGAGAATGGATTAATTTGCCCTAATTCATACAGTGCATAATAATAATAATAATAATAATACTCTCATATTCTGTTTCTTTTTAAAGTGCTTTCATCCATTATTTATTTTATTCTTGTGTTAATCCTTTTTTGGTAGTTACTTATGAAATATAATCTCTATTATATGATTCTGTGTTTAGGATCTAGACTCATCATTTTTCATCTGCCCTACACCCCCACCACCAGAACTCTCTGCTAATCCATACTGAATTATTGACACAGGTAGAAATATGCAATAATCAGAAGTCTTCATGCCTATGTTTTTGCACATTGTGTTTTCCTGGCTTGGGGAATCCTTCCATTGCTGAACAAAGTCACTTTTGTGACGTTTCCACTGAACACCTGGTTTAGAATTGTAAGTACCTCTTCCCCTAAGCACTTAAGTTATGTCAATTACTTAATTGAGTTGTGGTCCAAAGTTCTAAGGTAACTTTACTCTGTTAACCATTATATTATACCTTTCTTATCAGTTAGATCTCGTCCTATTCTATACAATTTCAAACGATGTTTTAAGAACACGGAAATGAATGAAGTGGCCATATCCTGAAAACCAGCATTAAATAAGTAAGAATTGTATGTTTAATTTGCTGAGATGTGAGGAGAAATATTAGAAGACATTTTTCATTCTTGTTCTTCATGCTTATATGTGGTCTTGGGAAGGCCCAAATTCAGGGAGTTAATATGTAAGTTTTAAGCCATTGTGAATAAAGTCTAGTTCAGCCCCATGTAGTCCAGATCAGGGTACCTATCACTTTAACAATGACACTCTTAAGACCTGAACCTCAGAAAACCTCTTTGTGATGAATTGTTGCTCTCTGCTTCTTTATCATGTACCTAACTTTGGATTCAAGCTTTCCTTTTTAAAAATTTTTTTCAAGGTTTTGTGGTCAAACTTTCAATGTCTTTAGTGCTTCAAAATTCTTTCCCTTGTGGCATAAACTTTAATCATCTTTAGTGATGTTTCCTTCATCAGCCATGACACACTTAGCTCCCCATACTCGACAAGGGACTCTAAAATATTAATTTCAAACAACCAGAGAGAAGCACACCTAACTCTCACCTTGTATCCCTCTATCATTCTTTGCTAACTGTGACTAGTCTTTGGAGCTAATCATTTAGACCCCAACACTTCTGGGGATTAAAAGCCAATAGTCAGAATAAGGAAGCATCCTTATAATAACTGATATAGTATAATGCACAGTACTTCCACGTGCATTGGTTATGCCACTTTTATAACAACGCTAGCTAACTGATAAGTAAATAGTCTTGAGGGTAAAGTGATTTGCTGGCAGAGATTGCTATAGGTAAGACACTCTAGCCACAGCCCAAATGGTCCTTGTCCTCCACCCTTAGAGATAGTGTTTTCTTCCTATCAGAACCTGCTCTTAGGGTAGGTGATATTATTGTTTTGAATATCTGTGTGTTCCTCCTCTAAGAGATATTTGCAATTTAATCAGTTCATTTATTCATTTAACAAAATATTTGTTCATTATAGGCAAGCCATCATGATAGATGCAGGAATACAGCAGTAAACAAAACAGGCAGGTTTTTCCCATCTGAACCGTTGAAAATCCATGTCTGCAATTGCAGAAAAGACTACAAAGGGGGAAATGATTAGGATGACATAAAAGGGTACAATATGTGATTCTATTCTTGACTCAGTGGTCAGAGAATACCATTTCAAGGATGTAATATTTAGGTTGTGACTTAAAATAGATGTAAATATTTATTAAGCAAAGTAGGATGTGAAGGATAAAGAGATGTCCCATTAAGACATGGGAATGTTGGGATTAGAGCCCCTTGAAATATGTCTTATATATTAGTTTGCATTCACTTCACACGTGTGTGTCTTAGGCAATGTATCCTTTCCTTGGAGATAGCACTTCCTACTCACCTCAAAATTGCATGCCTGTCTCTTTCCAGAGCTTTGAGCAGAGGTAAAGGGTGACATTTTTGATACAATCTGTGCCAAAAATTGGAAATACACCATCTGCTCAGGAACATGAATCCAGATATAAGGAAGCAAAATGTCAAATGGAAGACAAATGCATAGGCAAGGCACATACGTAACGCATACTGGAATGTTAAGACTCAAACCTTGAGCCCAGCAGCTTCTAGGTATTACTCCATGGAACTCCAAGATGACCGTTATGACTCATTAATCAGTCAGACCTAGGGCCCACCCTAAGGCTGCTTGACTCATTGCTATGAACTAGCTATAGCAATGTCACATGAATATAGAACAAGGCTCATCTGAAGTCCCCAAATCTACCAAAAACTGCTGCCATGCTTGGGAAAATTTCTATCCAGACAAAGTACATGCAACAGCAAAAAAGCATTGGAATATTCCAGGAAAAGGAGACTGGAGCAGAGAAAGAGTATAATGAGTGAATTAAGAAATTATTCAAGGAATCCAAGAAGTAGTAAGTAGGTAAGGGAGGTAATTAATGGATAGTCATCTTTTCTGAAAGCTTTGGCATTTCATATCATAGGTTGTGGTCTTCTGTGACTGTGGGCAAGTCTGATTTGCTGCAGGAGGGCAATATACAGTTTCTGTGACTTTAATTTAAGAGCACATGTCACCAAATCATTTTTGCCTTCAAACAGACTTGAGGCCTCTGGAGTTTCAGATTTGTGGTCTAGAATCAATTTTGTTATATGCCTTAATCACTTTCTATTAGTGATGTGTTTTCCCCTTAAGTGAAGTAAAATCAAGCCCCAGTCTCTGAAAAGAAGTGTTTTGTTTTCTTTTCACTCTCAGATTCTCCTTACCACTTACCTGAAATATTGCATACTGCTGCCACCAAAGAATTTTTCATGCCTGACAATTCAGCAGATAATGGTATTTCTTTGTAACGAATGAAAGGTAGTTTGTTCTGGGCTCAGACCTCTAACACCAGCCAGTCATTTGCACATGAAATGGAATATTGTAAACTGGAAAGGCCAGGAAATCCCCAGGCCACTGCCTCGGATGGTCCAACAAGGGGATCTGTTGTTTGTACTCATTGTTGTGGGGCCATTTTACAGAGTGACAGATCTCTGATAAAGGTCAGAATCCAGTGACCTTCTTCTCTGATGCCATCAATCAAGTGCACTAGAGTTAGGTGGCAATTCCATTCCACAGGCATGGTGAGCAGACACTGCTAAAGGATTTTGGCCCTGTGCTGTAGCCACCAGAATCACTGAATATGACAGACATTTGAGCTGTGTGAGTTAAAGGGAAAAATCTACCCATGTGAATAACCCATGTTTTTCTCCTCTCTACTGTAGATAGTTTGCTAATTTCCTAAGCACAAAGCAGGTTTAATTAAAGCCAGTGGAGCAAGGGAATGCTACAGTCCAATGAGTTTTTATGTATCTCACATAGCCGGAGCCAGGCAAAATATGAAAATGTGATGATATAAGCTTTGTTTGGTAAACAGTCTCACTCACTCCAGGCACTTCCCTCAATCCCTGGGGCACTTAAAGTATTTACTGAGTAGTGCTCCAGCTCTTCCTCCTCTTTGTGACTGACTGCCAGTCTTTCTGATGTGTTAACAACCACACTCCTCTTCTGGGAAGCATAAGGCAGTAGCGAACCTCAACAGGGAAAATGGCTCTGCATTTGCCTTTGGCACAATTCTGAGCTTTGTCTGTTCCAGCAGCCCCTTCTTTCCCACTTGAGTAGACAGGTGATTTCAGAGACTCAGGTACGAGATTATCACACCTGTTTTGGAGCCTAGGAAAAAGCACTGGCTCATTTACAAAGAGGTCTTTTTTTTTTTTTCTCAGAAGTACCTATCCATCTGGAAAGAAAAGTGATTTTTTAAGGTTAGAAAATAGTAATGCAAGTTTGTGCTTAATCTTATAGAATACCATAGAATAGGATGGCTTGAAAAGAGAAAATGTAATGGAAGTTTTCCATTTATCACTATCTTTTTTTTCATATTCTATGCTATTTTTACCAGTAAATAAATTATCTAGTTATTAATAGCATTGTATTTTTACATGAATTCAGGTGTTTTATTAATAACATTTTTAATTGGATTTGGGAATGAGCAGATTTTTGCACATCTACACCGTATTCAGAAACCAACTAATTCAGACACTGATGACTTCAATTTTCAGCAGATATTTACTGAATGTCAACTATGTGATAGGCACTACTCTGGACTCTGGAGATTCAGCAGTTAGTAAAGGTCCTCATGGAGTTTATATTCTAATTAGAAGAGAGAGATGATAAAATAATAAGTGCTATAGAGGGAATTGAATGTGGGGGGATGTGGGTTCAAGGACTGGGATTTTTAAAATGTTGGGCAGACAACTCCTTCTGGAGAAAATGGTATATTCGTAAAGCCTTAATAAGTTTTGAAATAGATAGAGATATCTAGAGGAAGAGTTTTTCAGGAAGATAGAAATGAGGCAGGAGACAGATGGGCTCCAGGCTAGGCGTTTACAACTGGCCTCCTGTTCACACCTCCTTGGGTGAGAAGAAGATCAGCTCTAGGCCAGACATTCATTACCAGCCTCCTGTTTACATTTCCAGAGGTGAGAGACAAATGGGCTCCAGGACTACATATTTATGAGTGGACTCCTGTCTATATTTCGAGATCTGCACCTTGATATAAAAACAGGAACAGGAATAGGGTAAATAACCACACTTTGGGCACTTCCATGACAGGGACAGGGAAGGACTAAACCCTGTTAAAAGATCAAGAGGTCATACATTTCCCATCATTGGGGCAAGGGAGACTACACATGCGCAAAAGCCTTCATGGGGTCAAAATGGCAGGGAAGTAACTCCTACTATCTCCCTCCCAGAGGCCTTTGCTATGAAATGCGTCTTGATTGAGGGGTATGTGCACACCCGGGGCGGGTCCAGAGGCAAATTAGCCATGGGATCAAAACAATATGATTGGCCAAGAAGAAGACAAAGACCCAGAAGACTACCCTCTTAAAAAGATTTAAACTTCCCAAAGGCGCAACTCTTGAGACTCTCTCACTGAGTTTGCTTGTGTGTCTTTCTGCATGTACTCTGCTTTTCTAATAAACATACCTTCTGTCACCTTGTCAGGTTCTTCCTTTCAAGGTAGACAAAGGACTGGGGAGTTGGTTTCTGGCCACTGGCCCTGTGGTCTAACGGTTAAGATCCTGGTTTCCATCCAGGTTACCTGGGTTTGATTCCCAGTCAGGGAGCTAAGATTTTGCTTCCAGCTACTGCTTGCTGCTGCTTGCGGCTTACTGTTGCCTGTGTCCCAAACCAGAAACATCCAGTTCTGGGCCTGAGGCAGGAACACTCCAGACATAAGCTATGGGACTTGCATGAAGGTTAGTGGGTCTGTGCAGAGTGAGTATTATGGGCTGAATTGTGTTCCCCCCAAAAATCATATGTTGAAGTTCTAATCTCTACTACCCCAGAAGGTAATTTTGTTTGGAGATACAGTCTTTAAAGAGGTAATTAAGTTAAAATCAAATCATTAGGGTGGGCCCTGATCCAGTGTGACTGGTATTCTTATATGAAGAGTAGATTAGGACACAGACACACACACACAGAAGGCTATGAGAAGACACTGGAAGAAGACAGCCATCTCCAAGTCAAGGAGAGAGGCCTCAATAGACATCATCCTTGTTGACTTCTGTCAACCTCTTGATCTCAGACTTTTAGCCTCAAGAGCTGTGAGAAAATAAATTTCTGTTGTGTAAGCCACCCAGTCTCTGGTGCTTTGTTATGACAGCCATAGTAAACTAATACAATGAACAAAGGGTTATGTAGTAAGAAATGAGATCCAAGAGCTCAGAGGGATGTGGATCAGGTCAGGCTTTATGGACCATTGCCTACCAGGAATTTGTGCCGCATGCTGCAGATATAACAACATAGAGCTTATGAGAGATGGTCTTAGAGGCAGAGAATTAGCAAAGCCCTCATACTGCCTTGAACTCTCATTATTTCACAACATGGGCCTAGTATAGATGTTCTGTATGCAACAAGGTCCCAGCAGAAAGGGCCTGCCTTAGCAAACAGGCTAGATGTGAATCTGAGAGTTTTGAAAGTGAGAAGGGACCTCAATCCCACAGCTTGTTACATATTTATAGATTAGCTTAAGAGAGGCTAGGGAATATTTATTTTCTCTAGGTAATGAGGAGCTTCCTGGCCAGGAACAATTCTAGGGATTGTGTATGCAAAGTGCCAAGGTCTGCACATTAAGGACCTTGGAATAGCCTTAGGTGCCAGGAATAACATCAGATGGTTTCAGTCCCAGTGAGTCAGTTGTTTGCTGAACTAATACCAAAAGTTAGAAGGAAATGAGATTCTAGAACCATTTGGGTTTGTCTCTTACTAGAGTCAAGGATGAACCAAGGGTTTTCTAATGAACCACTAGAAATATAAATTTGGTATTAGATCAAGATTTGTTTTGGATGTGGTAGATGTAAAATATTTGGTTAAGCATCCAAGTGGAGATAGGAGTTAAATATAACAGTATAGATTTGGGGGAGAGGTTTGGGTTGGAGATTAAATGGGGAGTCATCAGCTAAGAGATGATATTTAAGTCATAAGATGGTAGAAAAATCATCACAAAAATGTGTGCAGATAAAGGAGACAAGAGGTTCAAGGGCTGAGCTTTGGGCCACTCCATCACTAGGAGGTCAGAGAGATGAGGGGAAATCAGCAATGGAGACTGGGAAGGAATGGCCTGTGAGTAGGAGGCAAAGGAGAATATGAGGTCCTGAGAGCCAAGTGAGTAAGATGTTTTAAGAAAGAAATGTTGTCTAGGATTAAAGATCTGAAATTTACTATTGACATTCCATGAGTATGTCATAGGTGGCATTGACAGGGGTGGGTTCACAAAAGAGGTGAAAGGGACCTTATTATAGAAAATTTAAGAAATATGGGAGGGAAGTACCTTGAGACAGAGAGTACAAAGTACTCTTTCTAGGAGTTTTGCTATATGAAGAGGAGCAGAGCAATGGAGTGGTAGTTGGTGGGAAAGTGAGTCAAGAGATGTTTTATATGTCTTTGCATGTTTATGACCATGATCCAGGAGGGGAAGGGAAAAATGATGATGAAGAAGAGAGAGAGAAATGCTGGAGTGATGTACTTAATAGATGAAAAGGGCTGTGATTTGGTGCACAATTGGAGAAACATGGATATTTCATTCATGGCCAGTGGTGTATCTCTAGAAAAAAGATCTAATGATCAATCTATTTTAGATGTGGAGGGAAGAAAAACAACTTTTAGTCCACTTAAAATAAACAATATTAGCCTTTAAAAATAGATATCAGAAGTATTGCTTTTTAAAATATGAGATAAGTTAGCATTTATTGAAGCAGGTACAACATAATATTTAACAGCACAGTTCAGCAATCAACAGCTGTATGATTTTTGGCAATATTGTATAAGACTTTAAGCATAGTGGTTTGAATATATGAGATGATTATTTGTTTTGTGCAACAAAAAACATGGGAGTAGGCAGTCTCGTTTTATCAAGAAATGAGGCTTCTTTCACTTCGCTGCTCCTCCATCCTTTTTATGTAACTGTTATGATTACAATATAGCTGCTAGGCCTCCAGACATTGCCTCCATATCCCAGATAGGACAAAAAGGAATGTTGAAGAGTTAAGGGCAAAGGACTGAGGGGAATATTCTTGCCCAATCTTTTCTTTTTTTCCAAAGCTTTCCCAGAAGCACCTCTGAGTAACCTCTACTTACACCTTACTGAGTAGAACTGAGTAACATGGTCAATTTTACCTGCAAGGAAAACAGGGAAGGTAATTTTTTTCTGTGTAAATTGCCTTCTTTAAAAATTGGAGTTCTGATTATAAGGGAAAAAGGGAGAATGGCTGTTAGCAGAGTCTACCATGCTCTTTCCTTCTCAAAGATGATAATGCTAAAAAGCGTTCTCAGAATTCAATGAGATGATGCAGATAAAATATGTCATGAATTGTCTAGTACACAGTAAGTACTCAGTAAATGCTAGTTGTTAATGTTATTTGCATTTCAAAGTCAGAGCATACTCATTACTGAAGTGAGACAAATTTTGTATTATCAAGGAGTATCCTAGACACCCTGTGTTTATATGGACACCTTACTCTGTGAGCCTAGCCTTGGAAAGTGGACTTTTTCATATCCAGTCTGAAATCTGACCCCAATGGCTGCTTCCTCTTTACTGCCAAATAACAAAAGTTTTTTGTGTAAATTCTACTGCATAGAAAGACCCCCAAATAGCATGTTTTAGTTATATTTATTAAACATTTATATGTAGCTATAGGATAAAAACCTAACAACTAGCATAATGGGTCTCTTTTTTTTTTTTTTTAATTAATTTATTTATTTATTTTTGGCTACACTGGGTCTTCGCTGCTGCGCGCGGGCACGGGATTTCTCTAGTTGTGGCAAGCGGGGGCTACTCTGCTGCAGAGCACAGGCTCTAGGCTTGAGGGCTTCAGTTGTGGCACGCGGGCTCAATAGTTGTGGCTCGCAGGCTCAGTAGCTGTGGCACACAGGCTTAGTTGCTCTGCGGCATGTGGGATCTTCCCGGACCAGGGCTCGAACCCGCATCACCTGCATTGGCAGGCAGATTCTTAACCACTGCGCCACCAGAGAAGCCCCAAATGGCTTTCTTAATAAAGCATGTATGAAATCATTTTCCAAAGTCTTCTCTTTCCCTCAAAGGACACTTTGAAAGACAAAGTTGTATGCTTGATTACTCAAGTAGTTTTTTTTTTTCTATTTAAAAAGGTTAATAATAAGTAATTGATCTTTTTTTCAGGTTAGTTTAGAAACAGTTTGTTAGTCCCCTGAGTGTAGGGAGTGTGTCTTTTTAATCCTTTATGTTCCCTTACTAGTGTGATTCTATGTGGAAGCTCAAGAGTTTCTTGATAGTAAGGGTGATATCTTCTTCATCTTGGTTTTATAAGCACCAGCATCCAGACTGATAAGTGTCTCATAAATATTTCCATATCAAATTGAGAAAGTAGAAAGAAGGAGGGAAACTACCACTTATTGAGGATCTGTTACGTTCCTAACAAGGCTCTGAACATTTAACATTCTCTTTTGTTTAATTAACAGAAGGCCACCAGCAGAAAAATAAATGGCAAATGCTTACTCAGGAAATGATGGATGATGCACTGGTCACCAGAGGCAATACTACTTTCTCCACTAAAATCTTTATGCCATACACCTCTGTCTTCCTTTACACAGGCTCTGAGGATTAAACTTCTTTACCCTCTTTATGATTTAAAGTAATTATCATTTTCCCATTTCCTGATTTCTACATTTCCTAAAATCTGCCCTTCACTGACACCCAAACAACCATATGTCCATAAGTTCTATGTGTATAAGGGGTTTTATTACTGAACCCTAATACCAGTAAGTATTATGGTAATAGTCCTAGCAATAATGACAATAGCTAAAATTCATTTACTGTTTTTTATGTGTCAGGTACAGTGTTGGTTGCTTTAAAGGTATCATTTCATTGCATCTTTACAACAGCCTTATGAGTTAAGTACTATTATTATCTCCCTTTGACAAATTAGAGATCTGAGTCTTAAAGGCATTAGTCACATGTGCATGGTTACACAACCAGTCATTAGTCTAATGCGAGGGTCCATGTTCTTAAATGTGGGAAAAGTTCTAGGGCACAATAAAAATAGTTCTTAACTTGGGAAAAAATTCTAAGGCATAATAAAAACAACCAACATGGAAAATGGCCACAGATTCAAATCTCCAACAGGTTTACACTGCATTATGCCTGGAAAAACGATATAGCTTGCTTTTTATTTAAAAGAATTAAATAATTTTAGATTTAAGGTAGATGGCACAGAAAATTGTCATATATTCTTCCCCAGCTTCTCCTGGTATATTGTTATTAATTAAATTATAGACTTTATTTGGATTTTATCAGTATTCCCAAGAGTGCCCTTTTCTGTTCCAGCCTCCAATCTAGAGTATCATGCTGCATTTAGTCATCATATCCCTCTGTTTCCTCCAACTTGTGACAATTTCTGTTTTTTCATGACATATTTGAAAAGTACTGATCATATATTTTATATAATGACCCACAATTTGGGTTTATCTAATTGGGTTTTCTCATGATTAAACTGAAATTATGGATTTTGAGAGAAATACCACAGAGGTGAAATGTCCTTCCATATCATTCTATTAGGGGGTACATGATATCAACACAACTAATTACAGGTGATATTAAACTTGATTACTTGGCTAAAATAGTGGCTGCCAGATTTTTCCATTGTAAAGTCACTCTTGTCCTCTTTCCATACTCTATTTGTCATTAAGTCTAGTTCACTCTTAAGAGAATGACAATTACAGTCCAAATCCTGGAGGAAGAAATTGAAGAACTTGTGGACTTATGTTAACACCACCATAGTCATCAATAACTATTTTGTGAGAGATGCTTAGAGGTTATGTAATAGTCCTAGTTTTCTTCAAGTGTTACCCATTAATTTTAGCATTTATTGATGGAATTTTTTGGAGCAGTTACTACTGTAGCATTCTAATGGTGATTTTCTGTTTCTCTTATTCTTGTTATATTATTTGGAATTCTTCTTTATGGGAGATTTGTGCACTCCCTCCCATTTCTTTCTTTAGTTATTTATTTATATGTTTATGGACTCGTTAAATTGGTTTTATTCTTTGGATTATAATCTAGGATTACCATTATGTATTTTGCCATTCAAATTGTTCCAGCTTTGGCCATTGGGAGCTCATTCAGGTTAGGTTCTGTATCATTATGACATGAATCCATACATATTTTTTTTCATTAGCTTATCTTTTGGCACTATATGATACTCTATGTTTGTCTTGTATTTTCCCTGCCCCAACTCTAGAAATAGCCATTTCCCTAAGGAGTCTCAGTTCCCTTTTTTGGAAAATAGTATTTAGAAGCTAAGATCAAGGTGTTGGGTATACTCATTACTACTGTGGTATCATCATTTCTAGGCCCTTTCAGTGAATAGAACCAGGAAATACATGCACGCTTACTAACTTATGTATATGTGAATATCTATATTTATTTCTTTATATATCTGTTCATAACTATTATCTCCAACTCTATTTCAGCCCTCAAAATTTCATTCCAGTTTCTCCCCTTGCTCACTTTGTAACTTCTTTGTTTTATAGCAAGAAAGATATCTTTCATTATCTATAACTTATTTACTTATTTTTGTAAACTTATATACATTTAAAGTAGTTTCACAATTGCTAACCCTGTGAGAAACAAACTTTCCAACTGGAGTATGGTGTTTATATATTTTTATAGTTAGCCTAAAAGTATCCAGTCAAACACTGTTTTCCAAAGTTATTTAGACCAGCTTTTTCCCCTACCTCCTTCAACCAAAAAAAATCTCCTTTTCCTTTTTTCCCCTACCTCCTTTTTTTTCCCTCCTATTTTAAACACCATGGGGTGGGGGTGCCTGCTGACCTGGATCAGGGTCTGGTCCAGGTTGGTGGAGCACTCTCAATGAGATCTTCAAACCCACTGACTACTCCTTTTCATTATCCATCATTCTCATGTCCAATTTCCTTCCTTAACCCAGCCAAGAGTCAATAGTCTGATTTTCCTCCTATTCCAATGGATTAATTATAACTGCTCCTGTTATAGGTAAACTTAGGCTCTGAATTTTAATCCCTCTCCCTTTCTGAAGGATTTCTCATTTATAATACTTTTTTTTCCCTATTGTATCATCAATTCCTCCCTTTTTCTTGGATTACTCCTATAAACATTAAAACATGCCTCAGAAATTTTCGTTTAGGAAATAATAAACGCTTTCATTAGCCTCATATTGCCCCTGTAACTACAATATGACTTTTCCACTTGGGTTCACAGCAACTTTTCCTAGAATTGTTTATAGTCACTTTCTCTACTTTGTCACAACCCACATTCATTCCCCAGTATATTCAGTTTGAGTTTTTGTTAATATAATCTTTTGATAGTTGCTCTCATTAAGGTCACTAATGAACTCCATAATGCCAAATCCCACAGTCATTTCTCTTTCTTCTTATATAATCTCTCGGTAACAAATGATACAATTAATCTAGAACACACTTTCCCCCTATCTTTCAACATATATATTCACCTGGTTTTCCTCTCTCCTCATTGTTGCTCCTTTTCAATATTCTGAACACAGGTGGGTCATAGAGCTCAATGAAAGATTATTTCTTCTGGTCTGCATACTTTCTCACTCAGGACACACTCATTCCCTAGATAGTGTCATTTGACCCCATACTTTTACACATATTTTCGTAGTCCCTTCATTTTTTTCTCGAATCATAATTTCTTCCCTTCATTTTCAGATGGTCACTATCTAATTGCCAGCTTGTTATCTTTTCTCAAATGTCAAATTGGTATTTCAAATTTAACATATTTGAAACAAAACTTTATCTTCACAGCATCTATTTTCTCAACCCAAAATTTCATCTCCCTCAGTTATCTCCATATCAGTAAATGAGTAACCACTATTCTGTTGCTTAAGCCAACAATCAATGAATCATCCTTGAGTTCTCCCTCAACCACTAGCTCCAGATTTTTATCGAATCCTGTTGAATTTATTTCCAAAATGGGCCATCTCTCTCCATCTCTATCCCTACTACTCTATCTCTTGGACTATTGCAATAACCCCTTTAATTGGTCTGTAGCCTTCCTTTCTTAACACCTTTTGTTATTCTGTGCAGAATTAACAGTAGGTTAAAAATAAAATTAATTCCAATCAAGTGACAACACCCCTTAAAATCTCTCAGTGACTTCTCACTGCACAGAAAATGAAATTGCAACTTTACATTGAAGTGCTGAGTAATGAGGTGTGGATAATAATGAGGAAGAATTAGTCAAAATCATCCAGAGAAAAAGAACCACTAGGATATGTATAGATATATAAGAGGAGATCTATTAAGAGAATTGGCTCATGCAATTATGGAGGCTGTGAAGACTCAATCTTCCATCTGTAAGCTGGAGAACCAGGGAAGCTGGTGGTATAATTCAGTCCAAGTCTGAAAATCTAAGAACCAAGAACTCTGATGTGCAAGGGCAGTAGAAATGAAAGTCTCAGCTCAAGAAGAAAGAGTGGGAATTTGTCCTTCCTCTAAATGTTTGTTCTGTTTGGGTCCAGAAATTTTAACTTGTCTTCACTATGTTCTTAACTATGCTATGCTCTTTCCTGTTTAAGGCCTTTGTAATTATGATTCTCTTTGCTTGAAAACAAGCTTCCCCAAGATCTTTGCAAGGGTGTCATTAATGTATTTGCTTAAAAAGAGTCTGAAAAGAACTTCATGACCAAAAGAAGCAACTAGACCCTAGACGTTCAATATGCTATCTCCCTTTTTATTTTCTTTTTAGCACTCAACACTACATGATATTTTCTTTTTTAAATTTTATTTATTTATTTATTTTTATTTACCATCTTTATTGGAGTATAATTGCCTTACAATGTTGTGCTAGTTTCTGCTTTATAACAAAGTGAATCAGCTATACATATACATATATCCCCATATCTCCTTTCTTTTGTGTCTCACTCCCACCCTCCCTATCCCACCCCTCAAGGTGGTTACAAAGCACCAAGCTGATATCCCTATGCTATGCAGCTGCTTCCCACTAGCTACCTATTTTATTTTATTTTTTAACATCTTTATTGGAGTATAATTGCTTCACAATGGTATGTTAGTTTCTGCTTTATAACAAAGTAATTCAGCTATACATATACATATATTGCCATATCTCCTCCCTCTGGCATCTCCCTCCCACCCTCCCTAACCAAACCCTCTAGGTGGACACAAAGCACCGAGCTGATCTCCCTGTGCTATGTGACTGCTTCCCACTAGCTATCTATTTTACATTTGGTAGTGTTATATGCCCATGCCACTCTCTCACTTCATCCCAGCTTACCCTTCCCACTCCACATGTCCTCCATTTTCTACGTCTGAATCTTTATTCCTGTCCTGCCCATAGGTTCTTCAGAAAAAAAAAATTTCTTTTTGATTCAATATATACATGTTAGCATACAGTATTTGTTTTACTGTTTCTGACTTACTTCACTCTGTATGACGTTCTCTAGGTCTATCAACCTCACTACAAATAACTCAATTTTGTTTCTTTTTATGGCTGAGTAATATTCCATTGTATATAAGTGCCACATCTTATTTATCCATTCATCTGTCGATGGACACTTAGGTTGCTTCCTGGCTATTGCTGTCTGGCTATTGTAAACAGAGCTGCAATGAACATTGTGGTACATGACTATTTTTGAATTATGGTTTTCTCAGGGTATATGCCAAGTAGTGGGATTGATGGGTCGTATGGTAGTTCTATTTTTACTTTTTTAAGGAATCTCTCTTCTGTTCTCCAGAGTACCTGTATCAATTTACATTCCCACCAACAGTGCAAGAGGGTTCTCTTTCTCCACACACTCTCCAGTATTTATTCTTTGTAGATTTTTGATGATGGCCATTCTGACCGGTGTGAGGTGATATCTCATTGTAGTTTTCATTTTCATTTCTCTAATGATTAGTGATGTTGAGCCTCCTTTCTTGAGTTTGTTAGCAATCTGTATATCTTCTTTGGAGAAATGTCTATTTAGGTCTTCAACTATGTTGAATAGTAGTGGTGAGAGTGGATAACCTTCTCTTTTCCTGATCTTAGAGGAAACAGTTTCAGTTTTTCACCACTGAGAATGATGTTGGCTGTGAGCTTGTCATATATGGCCTTTATTATATTGAGGTAAGTTCCCTCATGCCTACTTTCTGGAGAGTTTTTTATCATAAACGGGTGTTGAATTTTGTCAAAAGCTCTGATTCAATTAAGATGATCATATGGTTTTTCTACTTCAATTTGCTAAAATTGTGTATCACATTGGTTGATTTGTGTATATTGAAGAATCCTTGCATTCCTCAAATAAACCCCACTTGATCATGGTGTATGATCCATTTAATGTGATCTTGGATTCTGTTTGCTAGTATTTTGTTGAGGATTTTTGCATCTATGTTCATCAGTGATATTCATCTGTAGTTTTCTTTTTTTGTGACATCTTTGTCTGGTTTTGGTATCAAGGTGATGGTGGCCTCGTAGAATGAGTTTGGGAGTGTTCCTCCCTCTGCTATATTATGGAAGAGTTTGAGAAGGATAGGTGTTACCTCGTCTCTAAATGTTTGATAGAATTCACGTGTGAAGCCATCTGGTCCTGAACTTTTGTTTGTTGGAAGATTTTTAATCACGGTCTCCATTTCAATACTTGTGACTGGTCTGTTTATATTTTCTATTTCTTCCTGGTTCATTCTTGGAAGGTTGTGCTTTTCTAAGAATTTGTCCGTTTCTTCCAGGTTGTCCATTTTATTGGCATAGAGTTGCTTGGTAATTTATCATGATCCTTTGTATTTCTGCAGTTTCATTCATTAATTCTCCTTTTGCATTTCTAATTCTGTTAATTTGAGTCTTCTTCCTTTTTTTCTTGATGAGTCTGCTAATGGTTTATCAATTTTGTTTACCTTCTCAAAGAACCTTCTTTTAGTTTTATAGATTTTTGCTATCGTTTCCTTCATTTCTTTTTCATTTATTTCTGATCTTATATTTATGATTACTTTCCTTCTGCTATCTTTGGGGTCTTTTGTTCTTCTTTCTCTAATTGCTTTAGGTGTAAGGTTAGATTGTTTATTTGAGATTTTTCTTGTTTCTTGAGGTAGGATTGTATTGCTACAAACTTCCCTCTTAGACCTGCTTTGGCTGCAGCCCATAGGTTTTGGGTTGCAGTGTTTTCATTGCCATGTGTTTCTAGGTATTTTTTGATTTCCTCTTTGATTTCATCAGCGATCTCTTGGTTATTTTGTAAGGTATTGTTTAGCCTCAATGTGTTTGTATTTTTACAGTTTTTCTCCTGTAATTTATATCTAGTCTCATAGCATTGTAGTCGGAAGATACTTAATATGATTTCAATTTTCTTAAATTTACCAAGACTTGATTTGTGACCCAAGATATGATCTTTCCTGGAGAATGTTCCATGAACACTGAGAAGAAAGTGCCGTCTGTTGTTTTTGGATGGAATGTCCTATAAATATCAATTAAGTCTATCTTGTTTAATATGTCACTTAAAGCTTGTGTTTCCTTATTTATTTTCATTTTGGATGATCTGTCCATTGGTGGAAGTGGGGTGTTAAAGTCCCCTACTATGATTGTGTTTACTGTTGATTTCCCCTCTTATGGTTGTTAACATTTGTCTTATGTATTGAGGTGTTCCTATGTTGGGTGCATAAATATTTACATTTGTTATATCTTCTTCTTGGATTGGTCCCTTGATCATTATGCAGTGTTCTTCTTTGTCTTTTGTAATAGTCTTTATTTTAAAGTCTCTTTTATCTGATATGAGAACTGCTACTCCTGCTTTCTTTTGATTCCATTTGCATGGAATATCTTTTTCCATCCCCTCACTTTCAGTCTGTATGTGTCCCTAGGTCTAAGTGGACCTCTTGTAGACAGCATATATACAGGTCTTCTTTTTGTATCCATTCAGCCAGTGTGCATCTTTTGGTTGGAGCATTAATCCATTTACATTTAAGGTAATTATCAATATGTGTGTTCCTATTACCATTTTCTTAATTGTTTTGGGTTTATTATTGTAGGTCTTTTCCTTCTCTTGTGTTTCCTGTCTAGAGAAGCTCCTTTAGCATTTGTTGTAAAGCTGGTTTGGTGGTGCTGAATTCTCTCACTTTTTGCTTGTCTGTAAGGTTTTTAATTTCTCTCTCGAATCTCAATGAGATCCTTGCTGGGTAGAGTATTCTTCATTGTAGGTTTTTTTCCCTTTCATCACTTTAAATATGTCCTGCCACTCCCTTCTGGATTGCAGAGTTTCTGCTGAAAGATCAGCTGTTATCCTTATGAGGATTACCTTTTATGTTATTTGTTGCTTTTCCCTTGCTGCTTTTAATATTTTTCTTTGTATTTAATTTTTGATAGTTTGATTAATATGTGTCTTGGCATGTTTCTCCTTGGATTTATCCTGTATGGGACTCTCTGTGCTTCCTGGACTTGAGTGGCTATTTCCTTTCCCATGTTAGGGAAGTTTTCAACTATAATCTCTTCAAATATTTTGTCAGACTCTTTCTTTTTCTCTTCTTCTTCTGGGAGCCCTATAATTTGAATGTTCATTCATTTAATGTTATCCCGGAGGTCTCTGAGACTGCCCTCAATTATTTTCATTCTTTATTCTGCTATGCAGTAGTTATTTCCACTATGTTATCTTCCAAGTCACTTAATCATCTTCTGCCTCAGTTATTCTGCTATTAATTCCTTCTAGAGAATTTTTAATTTCATTTATTGTGTTGTTCATCATTGTTTGTTTGCACTTTAATTCTTTTAGGTCCTTATTAAACCTTTCTTTTGTTTTCTCCGTTCTGTTTTCAAAATTTTAGATCATCTTTACTGTCATTACTCTGAATTCTTTTCCAGGTAGACTTCCTATTTCCTTTTCATTTTTTGGTCTGTTGGGTTTTTACCTTGATCCTTCATCTGCTGCATATTTCTCTGTCTTCTCATTTTGCTTAGCTTACTGTGTTTGGAGTCTCCTTTTCACAGGTTATAAGTTCATATTTCCAATTGTTTTTGGTGTCTGCCCCACTGGGTAAGGTTGGTTCAGTGTGTTGTGTAGACCTCCTTGTGGAGGGGACTGGTACCTTTGTTTTGGTGGATGAGGCTGAATTTTGTCTTTCTGGTGGGCAGGACTGTGTCTGCTGGTGTGTTTTGTGGTGTCTGTGAACTTAGTATGCTTTTAGGCAGCCTTTCTGCAAATTGGTGGGGTTGTGTTCCTGTCTTGCTAGTTGTTTGCATGGGGTGTCCAGCACTGGAGCTTGCTGGCCATTGGCTGGAGCTGGGTCTTAGAGTTGAGACAGAGATCTCTGGGAGAGTTCTCACTGATTGATGTAAGGTGGGGCTGGGAGGTGTCTCATGGACCAATGTCCTGAACTCAACTTTCCCACCTCTGAGGCTCAGGCCTGACACCTGGCTGGGGCACCATGGCCCTGTTAGCCATATGGCTCAGAAGAAAAAGGAGAAAAAAGAAAGAAGGAAAATAAATAAATAAGTAAACAAATAAATAAATAAAAATCAAATTAATAAAATAAAAATACTTTTAAGTATTAAAATAAAAAGTAATAATAATTAAAAAAGAAAAGAGCAACCAAACCAATAAACAATCATAACAAGCACTAAAAACTATACTAAGATAATCATAAAAATCAGAAACAAGTCAGTCACAGACAGCAAACCCCAAGTCTACATTTGCTCCCAAAATACACCGCCTCAGTTTTGGGGTTATTCATTGTCTCTTCAGGTATTCCACAGATGCCGGGTACGTTAAGTTGATTGTGGTGATTTAATCCACTGTTCCTGAGGCTGCACAGAGAAATTTCCCTTTCTCTTCTTTGTTCACACAGTTCCTGGGGTTCAGCTTTGGTTTTGGTCCCACCTCTGCCTGTAGGTCACCCTCAGGCATCTTTTCCCCACTCAGACAGGAGGGGGTTAATGTAGAGGCTGATTAGGGGGCTCTGGCACACTCTTGCCAGGGGACGGAGAGGTATAATAGTTATAATTGGAATGCAGGGCAAGCCTGTAGCAGCAGAGGCCAGCATGATGCTGCAACAGCTTGAGTCGTGCCATGTGTTCTCCCGGGAAAGTTGTCCCTGGATCACGGGACCCTGGCAGTGGAGGGCTGCACTGCATCCCTGGGAGTGTGGATAGTGACCTGTGCTTTCACTCAGGACTCTTGGTGGCTGCAGCATTAGCATTTCATGCGCATCTCTGGGTTCTGAGCTGATAGTCACAGCTTGCGTCCCTCTCTGGAGCTCGTTTAGTCGGTGCTCTGCCTTCTGTGGGCAGACGGGGAAGGAATCCTGTCTCCTTGTGAACCCCAAAACAATGGTCTCTTACCTCTTAGGTAGGTCTAGACTTTTTCGCGGACTCCCTACCAGCTAGCTGTGGCACTCTAGCCCCTTCAGGCTCTATTCACACAGCCAAACCCAGTTCTATACCTGGAATCTGATCTCCAAAGCCTGAGCCTCAGGTCCCAGTCCCCAACTGCCCCAGCGGGTGAGTAGACAAGTGTCTCAGGCTGATGAGTGCTGGTCAGCACCCATCCTCTGTGTGGGAATCTCTCCGCTTTGCCCTCTGCACCCCTGTTGCTGTGCTGTCCTCCATGGCTCCGAACCCTCCCGCCCTACACAACCCCCGTCTCTGCCAGTGAAGGGGCTTCCTAGTGTGTGAAAACTTTTCCTCCTTCACAGCTCCCTGCCAGAGGTGCAGGTCCTATCCTTATTCTTTTATCTCTGTTTTTCCTTTTTTTCTTTTGCCCTACCCAGATACGTAGGGAGTTTCTTGTTGTTTTGGAAGTCGGAGGTCTTCTGCCAGCATTCTGTAGGTGTTCTGCAGGAGTTGTTCCACATGTAGATGTATTTCTGATGTATTTGTGGGGAGGAAGGTGATCTCTATGTCTTACACCTCTGCCATCTTGAAGGTTCCCCAATATTTTCTTTTTAATTTATTAGTTGTATTCTGTCTCCCTCCTGTTAGAAGGTTTGCTTTATGATAGCATGAACCGTGTCTGTCTTGGTCTCATAAATTCTCAGACCTTCCAGTGCTATCTGACATATTGTAATCACTCAATATATATTTACTGAATGAATAATTGAATAAATTAATAAATGAATGAATTCTCAGAGCTAAAAGAACTAGGCACTAACTACTAGCTGCTAAATTACTGTTACACAGGGAATCTATTTTTTTCCACTGCCGAGGCAAAACCCAATTTTTGTAATGTATATTACTTGTCTTCTTATGTGTTGTACAGTTTGCATTTCTTTTCTTAAATATATCTTTATTGGAGTATAATTGCTTTACAATGTTGTGTTAGTTTCTGCTGTACAGCAAAGTGAATCAGGTACATGTATACATATATCCCCATATCCCCTCCCTCTTGAGCAGTCTCCCTCCTGCCTCCCCTATCCCACCCCTCTAGGTGGTCACAAAGCACCAAGCTGATCTCCCTGTGCTATGCAGCAGCTTCTCACTAGCCATCCATTTTACATTTAGTAGTATGTATATGTCAATGCTGCTCTCTCACTTCATCCCAGCTTTCCCTTCACACCCTGTGTTCTCAAGTCTGTTCTCTATATCTGCATCTTTATTTCTTCCCTGCCCCTAGGTTCATCAGTACCATTTTTTTAGATTCCTTATGTGTGCATTAGCATCCAGTATTTGTTTTTCTCTTTCTGACTTCCATCACTCTGTATGACAGACACTAGGTACATCCACCTCAATACAAACAACTCAATTTCATTCCTTTTTAAGTTTGCATGTTTTAATTTTTTTCCTGTACACGGGCCTCTCACTGTTGTGGCCTCTCCCGTTGTGGAGCACAGGCTCCAGATGCACAGGCTCAGCGGCCATGGCTCACGGGCCCAGCCACTCTGTGGCATGTGGGATCTTCCTGGACCAGGGCAAGAACCCGTGTCTCCTAGCATTGGCAGGTGGACTCTCAACCACTGCGCCACCAGGGAAGCCCAGTTTGCATGTATTTTTAAAATTTTATTTCCAGGCTTTGGAGCAAAACAAAAAATTTCTTTTCCTATATAAGGTAGAGATCTGAGCCTACCCACCTAAAGCTCATTTCATTATAGAGTTGATAAATTATGTTGAAATTTTCCTGGTGGATCTAAAGAAAATTAACTTAGTTTTATATCACATACAAACACACACATGGACAACACAATTTTTTTTTTTTTCTCGTGGTACATGGGCCTCTCAGTGTTGTGGCCTCTCCCTTTGCAGAGCACAGGCTCCGGACGCACAGTCCCAGTGGCCATGGCTCACAGGCCCAGCCGCTCTGTGGCATGTGGGATCTTCCCGGACCGGGGCACGAACCCGTGTCCCCTGTATTGGCAGGCAGACTCTCAACCACTGCACCACCAGGAAAGCCTGACAACACAAAATTTTGTACTTGCACATTTCATATGAATGAAATCAAATCAAACAAAAACACTCTACAAGATTTAGTTTATCTATATTCTTTTGAACTTAGAGATTTCTTTTTTCTTAGAGTTTTAAGAATAGTTGTATTCTAAGTAATTTTCAAATATGTTTCTTATTTGGCAAACAAACTGAGGTGTGGTTAGAGATGCTCTTCTGTAAAGCAACGAGGAATTTCTATAATTCCATTTATTGGCTTCAAGAATGCAAAAAAAAAAATCCCTATTATTTATCTTCCTTCACAGATGCTCTTTTCACGGCACCTGATACCTACCTTCAAGAAATATGTGACTCCAGATACCCATGTGTTATGTGTCCTTAAGCCCCCTTGTAATGGTTGGGGCATGGTAGCTTATACTGCAGAAAGTTCACTACCATCTCAAAGCTTAACATAACAAAATGTGTTTCTTTTCCATTCAGAGTTCACTGCATATCAGGGTGAGTGTCCAGGAAAACCTCTGTCCAGGTAGCAACTCAACAGTCCAGGCTACCTCAAACTTATGGTTCTACCATCTCATCAATAGTTCTCTTAAGTTGCTCAGGCAGGAAAGAGGTCATCACAGAGTTAAGCCCTGGCTATTCTGTAATTTGGCTTGGAAATCACACATACAGTTTCTGCCTACAGCCCACTGACCTTAACCAAGCACATCTCCCTGCCTAGCTGCAAGGAGATCGGGGAAAGTGGTCTTGCCCTGTGCCCAAGAAAAGAGGAAAACTAAATAGGGTTCAGAACAAGAATTTCCCACTGCATCTTCCCAATTTCCTCTTCTCTTCCTGCCACTAGCCTCTTATACTTGCCTGTTCTGGTTCAGATCTAGGTGGGCCTTAAAGATTCACCCTGCTTCCTCTCTTCGCTACTCCCAAGACCTGTGTACACATTGACTACTAGGCTGAAAGACTTACAAGGGCAGAGATATTGTCTGTTCTATTCACCAGTGTGTTCCCAGCACCTAGCACCATGTCTGAAGTTTGAGTCTCTCAATAAAATTTGCTTAAATTAAGAAATATGCTTTCTTTTATGACATTGTCTAATAATATAACAACATAAGCATCTGTTAAATTGTTCAACACTTCCAACTTCTGCTGAAGCATTCACCTGATGCTCCAGTGTAGGAGAAAGAAGCACAAATTGTAATAAAAAGAGCCTATTTTTGTGTGCAGTGTTAAGGAGTGTTCTAATTTCATTCTTTTACATGTAGCTGTCCAGTTTTCCCAGCACCATTTATTGAAGAGACTGTCTTCTCCATTTTATATTCTTGCCTCCTTTGTCATAGCTTTGTAGAGACGTGGATGGACATAGAGACTGTCATAAAGAGTGAAGTAAGTCAGAAAGAGAAAAAAAATATCGTATATTAACACATATCTATCTAGAAAAATGGTACAGATGAACCTATTTGCAGGGCAGGAATAGAGACGCAGACATAGAGAAGGAATGCATGGACACAGGGGAGGGAAGGGGGAGTGGAATGAATTGGGAGATTGGGATTGCCATATATGCACTACCATGTGTAAAACAAGTAGCTAGTGGAAACCTGCTATATAGCACAGGGAGCTCTGTTCAGTGCTCTGTGTTAACCTACATGGGTGGGATGGTAGGGGGGAGTCCAAAAGGGAGGGGATATATGTATACATAAAGCTGATTCACTTGGTTGTGCAGAGAAATTAACACAACATTGTAAAACATCTATAACCAAATTAAAAAAAAAAATAGAAAGAGCCATGATCTAATATTTTGTTCTTATGTGTTTTTTCTTTGAGTAAAGGATGGTATACATAGTGGTCTGCATCTCTGATGCTACTTATCAAGCTACTTTGCAAGCTCTACTTTTATTACTCCCAAAGCATCTGAAAAGTGTATCTATTTGATGTGCAGAAGGCCCAGTTTTGTCCACCCCAGGAAGGAATTTGTATACTTGAGAAAGAAGTCTAATGCTGTGCATTCCACTCCTGGTTGTGAACTTACCTTCTCCTTGCCTGTTTTCTACCTCCCACCTCTGACCCCTTTGTCATAGCTTTGTAGAGCATCTCCAGTTACCTCAAGGTGTTTTAAATTTCCAAAACAATTTTCAACATGAAATTAAATTTTAATTCATTTTAACTAGCCAAAAATAAATAAAACACCAGCAGTGTTGCAAAATTGAACAAGAGGCTATCACACCACTCAAAGGGCAAAGGGGGAAGATTCTAAGTCTTGATGGTATTTCTCCAGTTGATTACACTGTCCCTGTATTTGGAAGGCAGCCTTTTGATTAAGCATCTTGGTATTCCTGGGTCACCATTTGTAGACATTCAGAGGCAAAACTTTACATGAAGTTACAAGATATCTTTTCAAAATTTTCTTACACAGATGTATATATACATATGTGTGTGTGGATGTGTGTGTGTAAAACATCAACAGAAATCTGTCTTATTAGATTCAACTTACACTTAAAGCATGTTTAATTTTAAATTCGGTTTTAAAAACTTCATATTTTCCATTGTCTTAGCAACTCTCCCTGACATAACATAAATAAAGTAAGCAGAAAGCAACTTAATACAGCCTCCTAATGTGAATTTCATCTCTTATTTACATTTTTGCTTTGGCCTGCTTCGACCTCCCCTGTGCCTTAATATAAGTAAGAATAGCTATGTCAGAGTAAGCCTTCAGTAACCAGCCATTTATTATCCTTAAGTTCAAGCCACTAAAGTGTTTCTGAAGCAGAAGGTTCACTACACTGGAAAAAAATCAATAAGACTCTCCCACTTTGTATGGAAGATTCATATCCTTTTACTTCAAGTGAGAACTTCATAAAGTCTGAGACCCTAGCCTGTCACCCCACCTCTGTAAGGGCTGAATAAATTTACCATCCCCATTACTACATATACATTTTTTTGGAGGGGGGAGAGGGTGAGTGCCCAAGATTTACTGATTCTGAGTTTCTATTCCACTCTTAACTCAAGAATCAATATTTAAATAAAGGTGTGGGGCTTTTTCTTTCTTTTTCCTTTCTCAATTGGAATATTAAATTTCTGAGATGTCAGTAATGCCTTGATGGGCTAAGGACTTGAATCACCTGGAAAGTTTAAATTGTAACTTAGCTCCAGGCTCTCAGTGGGAAAAGTGGCCCAAGATATTGGGTTATGTTGAGATAGGTGGGAATATTGACCCCAGAGAAGCAGAGAACTCAGGAAAAGGCTAAGGAATGAGACAAAGGGCTCTAAGAAAGAAGACTGGGAAGGGGCTGATTGTTATCAAAAAATGTGAAGGGCCTGATGTTTGTACCTTACTTGCAAACTAAGAAGGAGTAAGCTCTGCTCTGAAGGGAGACATTATCTTGATTACACTGAACAATATACAAAACGCTCTCTGCTCCAGAGGGAGAAATGATCTCCATCTTCCAAAACTTTTTTCTATACAAGCGTCCTTGGAAAGAGAGTTCAGAAACAAAGAAGGAGAAGAGCCTCTGCTCCCAAGACCTGATGGAACATGAGAGACTAGTGAAGAATTGTCTCCCAAAGGTGTGTGTGCAGCATCTGAGAGAGATCACACTGGACACAATCTTATTTCAGTATTTCTCCCATATTTTCATTACATTTTCAGAAATGTAGATGTTTTATACATCTGCATATGGTAGATGTTTCCATCCTGTGTTAATGATAATATCATAAGAATACATGCACACACATATACACTCCTGTGCACACACTTGTATACACATGCACAGATTTCTTTCTTTATGATATCCTTGCATTCAACTCACTGTAGTTCAAAATCAGGATTGATTAAGAAAACTTATCCCCTCTTTCAATAATTGTTAAAGTTCAACACAGGCTCAGCTAGTCCAGTTAAAGTACCTTATTCAGTTCCCTCTGATAAAGTTTTTTTTTCTTTTCCCCCAAAACCATTTATTAAGGCATGGTTCACTTAAAAAAGCTGTACATATTTAATGAATACAACTCGATGAGTTTAGAGATACGTATACAGCCATGAAACCTTCACCACCATCAGGGCCATAAACATATTTGTCACCTCCTAAAGTTTCCTTTTGGCTCTTTATTTTTGTTATCATTATTTGTGTGGGTGTGTGGTAAGAACAGTTAGCATAAGATCTACCCTCTAATAAATCTTAAATATGTAATATATTATTGTTAGTTATAGAGACTATGTTGTGAAGCAGATCTCTGCAATTTACTTATCTTGCATAACTGAAACTCTGCACCCTTTGACCATCACCTCCATATCCCACCCTCCCACCAGCCCCTGGTAACCACTATTCTAGTCTCTGCTTCTATGAATTTGACTATTTTAGGTTCCACACTTAAGATCATTTAGTATTTGTTTTTCTGTGTCTGACTTATTTAGCTTAGCATAACATCCTCCAGGTTCATCCATTGTTGTCACAAATGGCAGTATTTCCTTATTTTTTAAGGCTGTATAATATTTCACTATATGCATATACAATATTTTCTTTATTCTTTCATCTGTCAATAGACATTTAGTTTTTTTTTTTTTTTTTTGCAGTACGCAGGCCTCTCACTGCTGTGGCCTCTCCTGCTGCAGAGCACAGGCTCCAGACGCGCAGGCCCAGTGACCATGGCTCATGGGCCCAGCCGCTCCGCAGCATACGGGATCCTCCCGGACCAGAGCATGAACCCATGTCCCCTGCATCGGCAGGCAGACTCCCAACCACTGAGCCACCAGGGAAGCCCAAGACATTTAGATTTTGTTCATATTTTGGCTACTGTGAATATTGCTGCAATAAATATGGGAGTGTAGGTATCTCTATGAGATCCTGATTAAAATTCCTCTGGGTGGATACCCAGAAGTGGGATTGCTGGATCTCATGGTAGTTTTATTTTAATTTTTTGAGGAACCACCGTACTGTTTCCCATAATGGCTGCACCAAATTACTTTCCCACCAGTAATATAAAAGGATTATTTTTTCTCTACATCCTTGTCAACATGTTATCTTTTGTTTGTTTGTTTGTTTGTTCTTTGATTATAACCATCTTAAAAGGTGTGAGGCGATATCTCATTGTGGTTTTGATTTGCATTTCTCTGATTATTAGTGATGCTGAGCAACTTTTCATATTAACTTTTGGTGTCACCAACCTATATATGAATTTATGTAAAGCTAAGGAGTCTCTTTTTGGACAAAGGCAAACACACAGATTATGTTACATACAGTGTCAGAGATTACAGACTCCAAGAGTCATATTCACAGGTGCCTTCATCTCAACATCATTGGTTTTGTAAGAAGAAAAAATACATGTCAAGTGTAGGAAAAATTAGATTAATTGGCATTTTCTGAAAGTATTATTCAAATTTAGGAATTTTCTATATAATAGGAAGATAGCAACATTTGTTGCACACTTATATGCAGAATTTTTTTCTAAATAATAATAATTCACTTTTCTGCCTTTGGTCATAATATTTTATTGGAGCTTCAGATTCTGTCCCTGGTGTTATAACTAGGAAATAGATTTACTTTGTATTAATATCAAGTTAGCTATGCATATTTTAGGACAGGGATCACAGACTATCTCTACAATGATCAGGCAGATGAAGTAAATAATAAAGCAGAGTACCTGGCATACAAAGAATACTGTGGTGTAAGAAGAAAATAGTGTGTGACGATAAAGATAAGTGATACTCAGCTTCAGTGTGAGGTGGTAATAAGGAGTAGTGGGGACTGTGGCAAACCAGAGAGTGCATGAAAGTAGGTACTGCTATCAGCTATGGCAAATCACTGGCCACATTAAATGCTGTCTCTGTATTATAAGATATTCCTTTTATTTTTCAAGATAAAATGCAAATACATGTTTTTGCATGAAATCTCCAATTTTAAACATATTTTTAAAACACTTTAAACATATTTTTAAAACAGTATATGGATTAAATTATGTCCATCCATTCAACATATTTGGTCCATACCATGAGACATGTCTGTTTAGGAGATTAAGATGAACATGTTTTGTCCCAGAATCTACTTTAATGGCATTTTAAAAATGAAATATATATAGACTACATTTTAAAATTTCAGTTATTCAAGGATAGTGATAAAAATAAGGTTTTACTGACACTTTACATTTAGGGTTTCCTAATTTGAATAGTGTTTTCCTACACCTTAGCTCACTTGGACCTTTGAACATCCAGTTAAATATTCAGAGCAGTAAAAGAATATCCCTGTTTATACATAAGAAATTTGAAGTTCAAAGGAAAGTTGGAGTTCAAGCATCGCATGGCTAGGGAAGTACAGAGAGAGAATAAGAAATGGAGTCTTAAGACTTCTTCTCAAGCATCATTTCTTCTGTTTCACTCTGTCTCATATAGTAGATGTTTCCACTCTCTGTTCACTATTCAAGGGGATATAACATTTATTGAACACCTACTGCACGTTAGACACTGTGCTAGGCATAACAAATCTATGTGCTAGTTGATATGTTCCCATTTAACGTGCAAAGAAACTGAGGCATAGATATAAGAAATTCAACCAAAGCACACATAGAAGAAGTGGCAGAGTCATTCTTGGAACACAGATCTGTCTGAATTTAGAGTCTTTTCTCTGGCTGGAGAGTTCAGCAAACTCATAGTAATGGTTGATGGCAGAAACTCCAGAAGAGGGAATGTGTACAGGAGTGATGTAACTTACCACCTCCTCTGTCTCTGTTAAGTTTTGGTAAATGGAACCATGCGCTTGACTAGAGCTGTAAGCTATAACTTGATTATGACCAGTCATGGGGCTTTTGATCCCATCCTATGCACTAGGAGCATAAAAGGAGAAGATAGCAATCTGAGCTCAGGTTTTATATTTGACCCTTTCTAGCCTTCATCTATTCCCTCTACACCAGAAACAGCAATCATTTGCACCCTATCTAACATCCCCAGCGTTAGACAGTCTGCATGTCCCAAACTCCAATGGGGCAGTGTTAGTACTTCCTGATCCTGATCCCTGGCCAAGGATGATTGTCCTGGGGGAAGGAATCTAAAAAAGTGGGCCAACTGAGTTCTTTTTTTGTGGAATTGGGAGAAGAAAAGCAAAACAAAACATTACGGAAGCAGAGTTGATCAGTGTAGGGTGTGCTTGAGCTGAAAGGTCATGTGGACTCTGGGCTTGAGACCACCAATTAGATCAGTCTTAATGCACCTTGTGAAAATGGGAGTGAGAAAGAGAGTTTGCAAAAAGAGAAAGGAGATGGTGAACGTGTTTATATTGTTTACTACTTTCCAGGTGTTGTTCAAATTATTTTACATGTCTACTCCCAACAACAATTTGATTTTATGAATAAGATAATAGAGGACCAGATAGGGTAAGTGACTTGCCTGAGACCACACAGCTAGTAAGTAGTAGAGCAAGGGTACAGACCCAAAATATGTACACATAATCACTATGCTCTCTTCTCTGTCTAATCAGACACTGTAGTCCTTTCTACGTCCTCATCCTCTTTGACCCTTGCAGCATCAGAGATTATGGCCTCTTCTCCTTTGACTTTCTTAATTATTCATTAACCTGGCTGTCCTCTTGTTTTTCTCCTCCAGCTTCCAAAGGCTGTGTGTACCTAAGGTCTTGACTTATTTCTCTTCTCACAACTCTCTACATGATCTACATCTACTTTCTCCTAAAGCATTATTACTTTATGAGGTCATAAAGCACTGGCTTTCTGTCCTCTCAAAGTGTTAGTTCTTATCTCTGGATTTGAACATTTTGAGTGTATGGCTCCAATCTTTATCCTCTAATTTGGTTATTAATTTCCATGTCTGATCTAAAAATCAATATATAAATATATAGAATATTCATCTTTCTAGCCCCAAATCATCTATCATGTGCTTATTTTCCTGTGTTGTTTGTTTTGGTTTTACTGCTAATTATATTACCAACCTCTAGTCACTATTCCTTAAAAAAACATTTAAGAACTCAGTGGTTCATCCCCTGATCCCCCAGTTTCCTTGTTTGTTTATCTACACTATTTCATTTGTCTTGAATTTTTATTCTCAGGTTATTTCCATCTGCAAAACCTTATTCATTCTTCCATTCAAGTGCCATTTTTGTCTATGTAAATTTCTCTCTGCAAGAATGGAGTAAACTTTTTTCCATCTAAGCACCCACAGTGTCCCTTAGTATGCATTGCCATCATCGTTTTGCTGTATACATTTGTTTGCATATGTGCACTATGAACTTGGGTAAGTTCCTTGAGGATAAGGAATAAGGACTTTGTTAAGGCTGTAGCTACATCCCTTGCTGTGCTTAGCATAATGCCTTATACAAGTTGGTACTTTTTACTATCATCATCTACTTGGCTTAAAGCATTCACAACCTTTAGGTAAATAAAGTGAAAAAGAAAATAAAATGGGGGAAACGAAGGAAGGAAGGGAAGAAGGAAGGAAGGAAGGAAGGAAGCAGGGGAAAAAAGAAAGGATGGAGGGAGGAAAGACAGGAGGGAGGGAAGGAAGAAAGAAAAGAAAAAACTGAATAAAGCAAAAAACTAGCAAAGATTTAGTACTCATTGAATTTAACTTGTCTTGGTGAATAAATCCCATGTTTTAAAAAGTGAACATTTAAACACTATGGGATTATGATTTTCCTGCTCAGGACCCAGATGATAATCATAAGCAGTGCACCAATGATTGCATGATCATTGTGAGATCCATGGCTTCCATAAACGCTGCTTATGAAACATCCACTGGGCATCACTGTACTTTCAGTATATATCAGGATGAAGTAACACTGTGAACCCTTCACATGAGAGTTGTTAAAGTACATCTGGGAGTGGGTTGGACAGTGGTGTCTTGACTGAAGCCAAAATGCCCATGAGGAGCCAAAGGAGTCCCATGCACACCTAAGTCACTTGCTTACAGTGCCATGGTCTGACTGTAAAGATCTGTGGCAGATGTCAACCAGTGTTAACGATGTAGAGAAGCAATCCATAGCGCCTTCTTCTGTAGTGCCACCAGGTGATTTTGCCCCAAAAAATTCATTCACAAATAAACACTTTTGCCTTCATTTCAGATCTGCAAAAAATACATAGACCAAGTCCCCTCTCAGAGGTATTTCTCTACAAAAAAGAGGTGCCATCAAGGGGTAAGAGAGATGAACATTTCAATCAAATGGTCCCAGTTACCTGTTTGTTTAACATAGTAGCATTGCCTCAGCAACAGCCAATGTGACTCATTGAACGTAGTTCCCTGGTGAAGACCTGCACTGGGCCCGGGCATGCTTGCCTTGTAGGGGGAGGCTTCATCACTTTTTAGATAATCACACTCCACTCCCAAGGCCCCAGGAAGAAATTAGAAGTGAGACCAATTCAGGGAATCTCTGTAAACCCTTTGGGGGTTGATCATGCCCTGCTCTTGTTAATGTTTAAGTTTCTGTTGCCTAAAAAACTTAACTATGAGAATTTACTGCTCCTTGGCTAAGAATTTTACAATAGTCTCCAGTTCTTTAGCCAAGAGGAATTTCACTGATTAGGTTAGATTTTAGCCTCTGATCCTTTATCATTTTCCTTTTTGGCTTAAGCAATGAGAATGAAAATCACATAAAACTCCCTAGTAATTTTTTTCTCTTATATCAAATGATCTGAAAATGGGTTGATTTGTTACCCTTTCTGAAGTGTGAATTGTAATTGATACTCAGTAGAAAGTCTCTAAATTGGGAGTTCTCTAGTGGCACAGTGGTTAAGAATCCACCTGCCAATGCAGGGGACACAGGTTTGAGCCCTGGTCTGGAAAGATCTCACATGCCACAGAGCAACTAAGCCCATGAACCACAACGGCTGAGCCCACGTGCCACAACTACTGAGGCCTGCATGCCTAGAGCCCATGCTTCACAACAAGAGAAGCCACTGCAATGAGAAGCCCACGTACTGCAACAGAGTGGCCCTCACTCGACACAGTTAGAGATAGAACGCACGCAGCAATGAAGACCCAACACAGCCAACGATAATTAAATAAATTTATTTTTTAAAAAATGTTTCTCCTTTAAAAAAAAAAAGGAAAGTCTCTAAATTGAGAACATGACTGAATGACATTAACTTCACACAATCTGCTTTCTCAAATTATTTTAGTATTAGCTGTGGTGCTTCAGACATTGTCAGGGTAAAAATGGCTCAGTATTTTCTCCCCACTTATAAAGCTGGAATTAATGGATGCTGTGCTGGTTTACAAAACCTCTCTTGCACTCAACTATCTCAAGGGGAAACTGAGAATTTCAAAGACGGGTAATACGAATCTCAAGTGCTGACTATAAACACTTGACTGAAATATCAAAAAACCTTCATGAAACATATATTTTAAAAAGGAAGCCAGTGGCAAGTAGAACTGATGGGAACTGGTCTAAAGGAAAGGATGGAATGAAAGAAAAAGCAAGTATTTATTCATCACTTACAGTATACCTGGCATTGTGCTTTGTACTAAACACATCATTGCATTAATCTTCTCAACATCAATATAAAATAATTATTGTCACATTCCTCTTCAATAAGGAAATATCAGGTCCAGAAAGGTAAAATAAGTTGCTTAAGATCACACAATAACTCAGTGTAAGGGCAGGAAACAGAGTTCTAATGGCCTAGGTTCCAAATCCCAAGCAGTTTTATTTTCTCCTTCTCCCTCAGTTATCAATAATTATATATTTTCTTAAGATATATATTTTATCTCCATAGTTTTACTGGGAAGAAAAGATAGCAAAACAAAGTAATAATGTAGGTAAAATAAAGTTATTGATCTGGCAAGTCACTGTCACATGGCTCTTCTTTACACCTAATAGCTCCCTCCGACACCAGTTTTTTTGACATTTGTTGAAGCAGACTTAGCCATTTATCTTGTGTCTCTCTTCTCCATTCCTCTCTGCCCCAGGATAGCTTCCCTCTACTTCCCTTTAACTTTAAAATGTACTTGAGCCTTATAAACAATACATTTTCAATCTAGTCCCTCAATAGAGAAATAATTTGACATAGATTGAAAAATAACAGAAGTTTTGTTTTTAACTGTACTTTTTTTTTTTTTTTTTTTTGTGGTACGCGGGCCTGTCACTGTTGCGGCCTCTCCCGTTGCGGAGCACAGGCTCCGGACACGCAGGCTCAGTGGCCATGGCTCACGGGCCCAGCCGCTCCGCAGCATGTGGGATCTTCCCGGACCGGGGCACAAACTCGTGTCCCCTGCATCGGCAGGCGGACTCTCAACCACTGCACCACCAGGGAAGCCCAGAAGTTTTGTTTTTATTACATAAAGTAAAATGAGACTGATATTTAATAGACTATTTGAGCAAAAATTAGTTTGTCTGATGTTTTTTCACCAGCATGCCTTGACTCTCTTCAATTGCTAACATATCTAGTCACTTTATGGGTTATTTTACATTTATTTTTCACCTGAAACAGGGATAACTTGTGTCCCTCTATCACAGCCTTCTATGCCTCCTTGGTCTCAGACACAGGAATTGGCTTGAAAAGCACAGTTCTGAAATAAATCAGGCCTATCCATAATGCCCATTAATGCAGTGTCCTCAGCCAGACAGCATCGTTTATAACCCTGAGAGTGAGGCTGGAACAGCTCCATATCTGCAGCTTCAGCTCACCAATTTATGCAGCCAGAGCCAATGACTCAGGCAGTCAGAAATCTCACAAGGAGCAGTAAATACGTACTCACACACACAGAAAAAAGAGATGTAGATAGAGGTATTCATATAATGAGAATCAGATCAATGAGGGTATAATCAACTTGAGAAATAAAAATCCAGGAAAACAATTAGATCAGGTCATGATTTAGTGTTTGAAGGACAAGAGAGAAATAAAATGTTTCATAAGATTTTGGTGGCAAATTCTTTTTTCTTTATTTAATTAATTTATTTATTTTGGCTGTGTTGGGTCTTTGTTGCTATGCATGGGCTTCCACTAGTTGCGGCAAGCAGGGGTTACTCTTCATTGCAGTGTGTGGGCTTCTCATTGCAGTGGCTGCTCTTGCTGTGGAGCATGGGCTGTAGGTACACAGGCTTCAATAGTTGTGGTGCATGGGCTCAGTAGTTGTGGACTTCCCAGACCAGGGATCGAACCCGTGTCCCCTGCATTGGCAGACAGATTCTTATCCACTGTGCCACGAGGGAAGTCCGGTGGCAAATTCTTAAAGAGGCCTTTGCTTCCTTATACCATTTGGACTCAACATGTACATTTACACCAAATTCTTACCCAACTAGGGGTTGGTACAAAATGAATCTTTGATAAAATTGTGTCAAATTAATAAAGGGGAGTGATATGTCACTGGGTGTTCATTGGCTAGTTAGCCCTTGAGCGATTTAACACAGAGGGAGTGTTGAGAGAGAGAAGCCTTAACTTATCCCTTAAGGAAAGTATCTGATGGAAATTAATGGCTATAAATAATTATGCACAATGAATGATTAAGAAGGATTTGTTAAGGCATGAAAGTGGGGGCAAAGCTGTGGAAGTTTTAATTACATCTGACTAGACATCTACAACCATCTTCAGAGAAAACTCTTTCTCAACAGACTCTACTGATTTTTGATGTTCTGATTTCTTGGTAAAGACTTAAGCCTTCAGATGAAAGGGGTCTGGCAGAAGCTGAGCTAAAGTAAAAGAGACACTCACATCTAAATTTATTCTGGTGAAACTTTTGAATCTCAACTATGATGCAAATAAAATCTTTAAAGTTTCCAGAAAGAAAAGATAAAACCTACAGCAAAAACTACTTACTTACAATAGACTGAGACTCAGACCATCTTAGATTTGCAACAGAATGAAGAAAAACAGCAAAGCAATGTCTGCAAAGATAGGAAGAGAAATGAGTTTAATACTTAAATATAATAGCATTCAATTAGGGGGAGGAAATGAATGCCTTTTTCAGATATTTAATGGCCAATAAAATGTATCTGGGGAAAAAATGGAGCATGCACTCCAAAAGAACAAAAAGTAAATTCCAAAAAGAGAAGGAAATGATGTATAGGGAATAGTGGGACTCAAATTTAAGAATCATGGAAGGAAAAGGTGGAGACAGTAAGAGGAAAAGGTCTAAGGGTTTTGTTTTTTTTCAGGGTTGTGAGTAGATAGAAAAACATACCAGTTAATAGATGTTTATTAAAAATTTAAGAGAAACCAATAGAAGAATTTTGAAGAAAGTATAATTTCCAAACCACTAAGTAGTAGAAAGGAATTAATTAAAGGTTTTTGATCCAGCAAAACTCTGAAATAGGAAAAAGAAAAGTAATTGTAAAAATCAATGGTAAATAATAAAAAATAAATTTATTTAGATTAAATTTCCCCATGAAACTCCTCCATGGTTATAAAGAAATTTAGCTACCTGCTGTTTTCTCAAGACACGCTACCAATAAAATGATACAAAAATAAATAAATAAATACATACATTTTTAAAAAGATGGGCAAAATCACAACAGGAAAATGCTACCAAAATAAATCAATGGTATATTAATGAGATAATTTAGAATTATAGAAGGAAGCAATAAATAGGGTAAGGGAGACTATTTTATATCAATTAGAGCTAGTATTAGCTAAGCAATTTAATGATAGTTCCATTTAGCCCTTATGAACAATCCTGTAAGATTGGTATTATTATAATTTCATTTTTGCAGACTCATCTGTGAAAATTGGAGGCTCAGAGAGTTTAAGAAATTTATCCAAGATCACAAAACTGCTGAATGGTAGAGCCAAAGCTCTGTGACTCCAAAGTTTATATAATCAATCATTGGATTATGTCTTATTTAAAGGGAAAATTTGGAATCTTCTAAGAATATTTTATTGTGAGTTATTGCTCATTCTGGTGGTGACTAGGCAGAGAAGAGACTGTCACCCATCCTTTCTCCAGGTACCGATAACATCTGAGCATGGAGATTTGATCCCTTCGAGAGCATTGGTCTACCATGTGTTATGTGCCAGGTCCAAGGAAAGGGGCTATTGCCTTCCCAGACCCTGCTAGGACATGGCACATAGGTCTGGCAAGTGGTAGGAGGTAGAAGGGGAACCCAGATGGTGGTGGGCCATGAAAGTGCTTCATACAGAATCATGGAGCTGGCCCTGGATGCCTCTGAATTTCTTTACTTACCCTGCAAACATCCTGTTGCTGGAGGGAGTGTGACATTAAATAGCAAATAAAAACTACCATGAAGGAGGGAGAGAAAAGAAAGAAACAGAGAGACTGTGGAAAATTTTATATATTTAGTTCCTTTCACAGCACTTTTTGCCAGGTTTTGAGCAAGGGTCCTCTCACTTTAATCTTGCACACGTCCTCACAAATTATGTAGCCGACCCTACTTCAAACATATATTATATATGTTAATATATATCTTATTATATTATGGGTGTGTGTTACAGTTTTAAGGATAACAAATGGAAAAGTGTCAAAGATTTTGCAATATTTTCTTTGAGAAAAATGTACATGTGAGCAAGGAAAGGAAATGGGAAGTGTAAAGGAACAAGAAAAGTGATGAACTGGAGAGACGTTGGAGCTGAAATCCAGTGACTTCATGACCTACTAGCAATGAGGAGAGAGTAAGGAATCTGAGAGGGCTCCCAGGTTTCCAAATTTGATAAGCCAGGACAAAAAGTATTAGAGGAAGAGTGAAGATGGTGATCTTCCTTTTGGGTACAATGGGTTGGAGGTGCCCGAAGGCAATATTGGATTCAATTGATCAGTTGTTTATATCTGGAACTCAGTTGAGAGATTTGGGTTAAAGATGTAGGTTTGGGAATTATCACCATAGAGGAAGCAACTGGAACTATAAGAGGTGATCACTTATCTCTAGTTTAAGAGAACAAAATTTGAATATTGTAACAATATGAGTTATCATTATTTTAACTAACATATATGGAGCTATGTGTCAGCAACTATACTAATTGCATTTCTACATTTAACCCATTTGCCTTATCTCTTTTCCACTGGTCACTATTAATATTTTTACCATGATAATAGAACCTGGGCATTACTTATTTGCTTTATTGGAAGGCTCTCAAATAAATAATATTAATAATATAGTGACAATTATATTGTTTGGTATATTGAAAAAACGGCACTCTTTGAATGCAGAAAGTGCATTCCAACTCAAGCTGATGCTGATACCTCCAAAGTGATGCATTCCCTGTGTCTGCTTAGACCTGATGAAACGGCTATGCCAGTTAAACTTGATAGCTGGAAAAATAACCAGGCCTATTTTACCCTGTGTTCTTAACTGAAATCCATATAGACATGAAGCCAAAAGCAGTCATGAAAACATTGCACAGAAATAATTAATAGAGACTTTCTTTCTTTCTTTTTTTTTTCTCTTTTAATATGGCCATCTTCCCTTCCTCCCTTCCCCAAACTTGACAGTTTATGAGGAAACATGCAGCAAACAGAGCTTGTTTCTGAGCCATAGCAATAAAACATTGTTTGTGAGTATAAGCTATTGATCTCTGTGTGTAATAAAAAGATCTCTTGTCAGGAAAAATCTGAGGACACTTTGCAAGGTAAAATAGCAATCCAAACCCATGTCTCTCTACATTTATAGGCATGGTACCAAGCCTGCTGGGCACAAATATCACTGTCTTTCTTCTGCAGCCTCACACAGCTCTTCGTATAATAGCTGAGCATCATGAGAAGCCAGGAGACTTCCACTCCTTGTGGATGAGCCATAAACATGCCAGGCAGGCCTAGGTCAGTGAGCTCTGAATAGTAAAAACCTTACATAACAAATGCTTTCTCTGGTTGCTGTAAGGAACATTCCTAATTATGTGCAGTTTGCACTATAGGGAGGAGAGGAGATTTAATATTTGCTCTCTATAACTAAAGGCAGAGGACTTTAATCAGTATGCACTCATCACCTTGGCTCACTCTCTCAAACACCCTAATTACTTCTATGGGAAAAAAAAATCCATCCACATATTAAAATTTTCCACTGGAATAAAACAGCACATGAAAGGGCATGAGATTAGAGAGACCTTCAAGATGGCAGAGGAGTAAAATGTGGAGATCACCTTTCTCCCCACAAGTACATTAGAAATACATCTACATGTGGAACAACTCCTACAGAACACCTACTGAACACTAGCAGAAGACCTCAGACTACCCAAAAGGCAAGAAACTCCCCACGTGACTGGGTAGGCCAAAAGTAAAAAGAAAAAAAAAAAAAAAACAGAGACAAAAGAATAGGGACAGGACCTGAACTTCTGGGAGGGAGGTGTGAAGGAGGAAAAGTTTCCACACACTAGGAAGCCCCTTCACTGGCAGAGATGGGGGAGGATAGTGGGGAGGAAGCTTTGGAGCAATGGAAGAGAGCACAGTAAAATGGGTGCAGAGTGCAAAGTGGGAAGATTCCTGCACAAAGGATCAGGGCTAACCAGCACTCACCAGCCTGAGGAGGCTTGTCTGATCACCCGCCGGGACAGGTGGAGACTGGGAGCTGAGGCTCCGGCTTCAGATTCAGAGGTCAGACCCCAGGGAGAGGACAGGGGTTGGCTGTGTGAACACAGACTGAGGGGACTAGTGTTCCACAGCTAGCTGGAAGGGAGTCTGGGAAAAAGTCTGGAACTGCCTAAGAGACAAGAGACCATTCTTTTGAGATGTGTGAGGAGAGGGGATCCAGAGCACCACCTAAATGAGCTCCAGAGAAGGGTGCGAGCTGCGGCTATCAGTGCAGACCCAGAGACGGGCATGAGACACAAAGGCTGCTGCTGCAGCCACCAAGAAGCCTGTGTGCAAGCACAGGTCACTATCCACACCTCCCCTCCTGGGAGCCTGTGCAGCCTGCCACTGCCAGAGTCCCGTGATCCAGGGACAACTTCCTCGGGAGAACACATGGCATGCCTCAGGCTGTTTGCAACATCACGTTGGCCTCTGCTGCTGAAGGCTCGCCCCACATTCCGTACACCTCCTTCCCCCCAGCCTGAGTGATCCAGAGCCCCTTAATCAGCTGCTACTATAAACCTGTCCTGTCTGGGCAGGGAACAGATGCACTCAGGTGACCTACTCACAGAAGCAGGGCCAAATCCAAAGCTGAACCCCAGGAGCTGGGTGAACAAAGAAGAGAAAGGGAAATTTCTCCCAGCGGCCTCAGGAGCAGTGTATTAAATCTCTGCAATCAACTTGATATACCCTGCATCTCTGGAATACCTGAATGGACAATGAAGCATCCCAAAATTGAGGTGGTGGACTTTGACAGCAAATGTTGACTTGGGATTGCTTTTGCATCTAATTTGTTTCTGGTTTTATGTTTATCTTAGTTTAGTATTTAGAGTTTATTATCATTGGTATTACTTTATTGATTTGGCTGTTCTCTTACTTTATATATATATAGATAGATAGATAGATAGATAGATAGATAGATAGATAGATAGATAGATTTTTTCCTATTTCTCTTTTTCTGAGTGTGCATGTGTATGCTTCTTTGTGTGATTTTGTCTGTATTGCTTTACTTTTACCATTTGTCCTAGGGTTCTGTTGGTCTGTTTTTTTTGTTTGGTTTGGTTTGGATTTTTACTATAGTTTCTACCACTTGTTATCATTGGTGGACTTGTTTTTTGGTTTGGTTGCTTTCTTCTTTCTTTCTTTCTTTTTTTAATTACATGTTAAAATTTATAATTACTTTTTTATTTTTAATAATTTTTTATTTTAATAACTATTTTATTTTATTTTTCCCCCTTTCCTTCTGAGCTGTGTGGCTGACAGGGTTTTGGTGTTCCATCCAGGTGTCAGGCCTGTGCCTCTGTGGTGGGACAGCTGAGTCCAGGACATTAGTCCACCAGAGACCTCCAAGCTCCACATAATATCAAATAGTGAAAGCTCTCCCAGAGATCTCCATCTCAACGCTAAGGCCCAGCTCCATTCAACAGCCAGCAAGCTACAGTGCTGGATACCCTATGCCAAACAACTAGCAAGACAGGAACACAACACCATCTATTACAGAGAGGCTGCCTAAAATCATAATAAGGACACAGACACCCAAAACACACCAACAGAAGTGGTCTTGCCCACCAGAAAGAAAAGATCCAGCTTCATCCACCAGAACACAGGCACTAGTCCCCTCCACCAAGAAGCCTACATAACCCATTGAACCAGCTTTAGCCACAGGGGTCAGACACCAAAAACAATGGGAACTACGAACCTGCAGACTGCAAAAAGGAGACCCCAAACACAGTAAGTTAAGCAAAATGAGAAGACAGAGAAACACACAAACATGAAGGAGCAAGGTAAAAACACACCAGACCAAACAAAAGATGAGGAAATAGGGAGTCTACCTGAAAAAGACTTCAGAGTAATGATAGTAAAGATGATCCAAAATTTGGAAATACAATGGAGAAAATACAAGAAATGTTTAAGAAGGACTTAGAAGAACTAAAGAGCAAGCAAGCAATCATGAACAACACAATAAATGAAATGTAAAATTCTCTAGAATGAATCAGTAGCAGAATAAATGAGGCAGAAGAACAGATAAGTGGCCTGGAAGATAAAATAGTGGAAATGATTACCGCAGAGCAGAGTAAAGAACAGAGAATGAAAAGAATTGAGGACAGTCTCAGAGAACACTGGGAAAACATTAAAAGTAACAACATTTGAATTATAGGGCTCCCAGAAGAAGAAGAGAAAGAGAAAGGGACTGAGAAAATATTTGAAGAGATTATAGTCAAAAACTTCCCTAATATGGGAAATGAAATAGTCAATAAACTCCAAGAAGTGCAGAGAGTCCCATACAGGAAAAACCCAAGGAGAAACATGCCAAGACACATATTAATCAAACTATCAAAATAAAATACAAAGAAAAAATATTAAAAACAGCAAGGTAAAAACAACAAATAACATACAGCTGAACTTTCAGCAGAAACTCGGCAAGCCAGAAAGGAGTGACAGGACATATTTAAAGTGATGAAAGGGAAAAAGCTACAACCAAGATTACTCTACCCAGCAAGGATCTCATTCAGATTCAATGGAGAAATTAAAAACTTTAGGACAAGCAAAAGCTAAAAGAATTCAGCACCACCAAACCAGCTTTACAAAAAATGCTAAAGGAACTTCTCTAGACAGGAAACACAAGAGAAGGAAAAAACCTACAATAACATACCCAAAACAATTAAGAAAATGGTCATAGGAACATACATATCAATAACTACCTTAAATGTAAATGGATTAAATGCTCCAACCAAAAGACATAAACTGGCTGAATGGATAAAAAAACAAGGCCCGCATATATGCTGTCTACAAGAGACTCACTTCAGACCTAGGGACACATACAGACTGAAAGTGAGGGGTTGGAAAATGACATTCCATGCAAATGGAAACCAAAAGAAAGCTGGAGTAGCAATTCTCATTTCAGGCCAAATAGACTTTAAAATAAAGACTGTTACAAGAAACAAAGAAGGACACTATATGACGATCAAGGGATCATTCCAAAAGAAGATATAAAAATTGTAAATATTTATTCACCCAACATAGGAGCACCTCAATACATAGACAAATGCTAACAGCCGTAAAAGGGGAAATCGACAGTAACACAATCATAGTAGGGGACTTTAACACTCCACTTTCACCAATGGACAGATCATCCAAAATGAAAATAAATAAGGAAACACAAGCTTTAAGTGACATATTAAACAAGATAGACTTAATTGATATTTATAGGACATTCCATCTGAAAACAACAGAAGGCACTTTCTTCTCAGTGCTCATGGAACATTCTCCAGGAAAGATCATATCTTGGGTCACAAATCAAGCCTTGGTAAATTTAAGAAAATTGAAATTGCATCAAGTGTCTTTTCTGACCACAACACTATGAGACTAGATATCAATTACAGGAAAAAATCTGTAAAAAATACAGACACATAGAGGCTAAACAATTCACTACTAAATAACCAAGAGATCACTGAAGAAATCAAAGAGGAAATCATAAAATACCTAGAAACAAATAACAATGAAATCATGATGATCCAAAACCTATGGGATGCAGCCAAAGCAGTTCTAAGAGGGAAATTTAGATCAATACAATCCTACATCAAGGAACAAGAAACATCTCACATAAAGAACCTAACATTACACCTAAAGCAATTAGAGACAGAAGAACGAAAACTCCCAAAGTTAGCAGAAGGACAGAAATCATAAAGGATAGATCAGAAATAAATGGAAAAGCAATGAAGGAAACAATAGAAAAGATCAATAAAACTAATAGCTGGTCCTCTGAGAAAATAAACACAATTGATAAACGATTAGACAGACTCATCAAAAGAAAAAAGAGAGAAGACTCAGATCCCTAAAATTAGAAATGAAAAAGGAGAAGTAACAACTGACAGTGCAGAAATACAAAGGATCATGAGTGATTACCACAAGCAACTCTATGCCAATAAAATGGACAACCTGAAAGAAATGGACGGATTCTTAGGCAAGCACAACTATTTGAGACCGAACCAGGAAGTAATAGAAAATATAAACAGACCAATCACAAGCACTAAAATTGAAACTGTGATTAAAAACCTTCCAACAAACAAAAGCCCAGGACCAGATGGCTTCACAGGTGAATTCTATCAAACATTTAGAGAAGAGGTAACACCTATCCTACTCAAACTCTTCCAAAGTATAACAGAGGGAGGAACACTCCCAAACTCATTCTACAAGGCCACCATCACTTTGATACCAAAACAAGACAAAGATGTCACCAAAAAAGAAAACTACTGGCCAATATCACTGATGAACACAGATGCAAAATCCTCAACAAAATACTAGCAAACAGAATCCAAGAGCTCATTAAAAAGATCATACACCATGATCAATTGGGGTTTATCCCAGGAATGCCAGGATTCTTCAACATATTCAAATCAATCAACACGATACACCATATTAACCAATTGAAGAAGAAAAAACATATGATCATCTCAATAGATGCAGAAAAAGCTTTTGACAAAATTCAATACCCATTTATGATAAAAACCTTCCAGAAAGTAGGCATAGAGTGAACTTACCTCAACATAATAAAGGACATATATGATAAACCCACAGCCAACATCATTCTTAATGGTAAAAAAAACTGAAACCTTTCCTCTAAGATGAGGAAAATTACAAGGTTTCCCAGTCTCACTAGTATTATACAAAATAGTTTTGGAAGTTTTAGCCATAGCAATCAGAGAAGAAAAAGTAATAAAAGGAATCCAAATCAGAAAGAAGAATTAAAGCTGTCAGTGTTTGCAGATGACATGATACTATACCTAGAGAATCCTAGTGATGCTACCAGATAAGTACTAGAGCTAATCAGTGAATTTGGTAAAGTAGCACTATACAAAATTAATGCACAGAAATCTCTTGCATTCCTATACACTAATGATGGAAAATCTGAAAGAGTAATTATGGCAACACTCCCATTTACCATTGCAACAAAAAGAATAAAATAACTAAGAATAAACCTACCTAAGGAGACAAAATACCTGTATGAAGACAACTATAAGACACTGAAGAAAGCAACTAAACACAATACAAACAGATGGAGGGATATAACATGTTCTTGGATTGGAAGAATCAACATTGCGAAAATGGCTCTACTACCCAAAGCAATCTACAGATTCAATACAATCCTTATCAAACTACAAATGACATTTTTCAGAAAACTAGAAAAAAATTTTCACAATTTGTGTGGAAATACAAAAGACCCCCAATAGCAAAAGCAACCTTGAGAAAAAAGACCAGAGCTGTAGGAATCAGGCTCCTTGACTTCAGACTATACTACAAAGCTACAGTAATCAAGACATCATTGTACTGGCACAAAAACTGAAACATAGATCAATGGAACAGGATAGAAAGCCCAGAGTTAAACCCATGCATATATGGTCACCTTATTTTTGATAAAGGAGGCAAGACTATACAATGGAGAAAAGACAGCCTCTTCAATAAGTGGTGCTGGGAAAACTGGACAGCTACATGTAAAATAATGAAATTAGAACACTCACTAACACCATACACAAAAATAAACTCCAAATTGATTAAAGACTTAAATATACAGCCACACTCTATAAAACTCCTAGAGGAAAACATAAGCAAAGCACTTTATGACATAAATCACAGCAAGATCCTTTTTGACCCACCTCCTAGACAAATGGAAATAAAAACAAAAATAAGCAAATGGGACTTAATGAAACTTAAAAGCTTTTGCACAGCAAAGGAAACTATAAACAAGACGAAAAGACAACCCTCAGAATAGGAGAACATATTTGCAAATGAAGCAATTGACAAAGGATTAATCTCCAAAATATACAAGCAACTCATGCAGCTCAATATCAAAAAACAAACAACCCAATCCACAAATGGGTGGAAGACCTAAATAGATATTTCTCCAAAGAAGATATACAGATTGCCAACAAACACATGAAAGGGTGCTCAACATCACTAATCATTAGAGTAAAGTAAATCAAAACTACGATGAAGTATCACCTCATACCAGTGAGAATTGACATCATCAGAAAATCTACCAACAATAAATGCTGGCAAGGGTGTGGAGAAAAGGAATCCTCTTGCACTGTTGGTGGGAATGTAAATTGATACAGCCACTATGGAGAACAGTATGGAGGTTCCTTAAGAAACTAAAAATAGAACTACCATACAACCCAGCAATCCCACTACTGAGCATGTACCCTGAGAAAACCATAATTCAAATAGTGTCATGTACTGTGATGTTCATTGCAGCTCTATTTACAATAGTCAGGACATGGAAGCAACCTAAGTGTCCATCGACAGATGAATGGATAAAGAAGATGTGGTACATATATACAATGGAATATTACTCAGCCATTAAAAGAATTGAAATTGAGTTATTTATAGTGAGGTGGATGGACCTAGAGTCTGTCATACAGAGTGAAATAAGTCAGAAAGAGAAAAACAAATACCGTATGCTAACACATATATATGGAGTCTAAAAAAACAAAGAAAATGGTCTGAAGAACCTAGGGGCAGGGCAGGAATAAAGATGCAGGTGTAGAGAATGGACTTGAGGACTCAGGGAGGGGGAAGTGTAAGCTGGGATGAAGTGAGAGTGTGGCATGGACATATATACACTACCAAAGGTAAAACAAGTAGCTAGTGGGAAGAAGCCGCATAGCATAGGGAGATCAACTTGGTGCTTTGTGACCACCTAAAGGGGTGGGATAGGGAGAGTGGGAGGGAGATGCAAGAAGGAGGAGATATGGGTATGTATGTATATGTATAGCTGATTCACTTTGTTATAGAGCAGAAACTAACACACCATTGTATAGAAATTATACTCCAATAAAGATGTTAACAAAATGACATGGGATTAAAGGGCAAAAATGTGTAAAGTAGGTGAAATAATATATTGTTTCTTTTTTAGACTGAGTTCACATTTTTCACTTTTACTTGGCGATTTACTACTTAGGGACAAGGGATTATCAGAAAAGATTGATTGATTGATTAATCAAGTTATAATAAATTCTATCATATATTCAGCAACTCATCACATACTTTGCTTTCTTTGGTTCCTGCCTAGGATAGTTGCTAAATTGGGGAAAATATATTCTTTCTCTAATTTCTATGCAGTTTGAGATAGAAATTTGTGACTGATAATTCACTGTCGAAGAAGTCCACTAATACTGAACAATTTGATGTCCTGGAGAATTTTATTTGAATGAATACTATAGGGATTTTGAAATAAGGAAAACCACTAAAGATAATTGGTGAGTGAGAGTCAGCATTAAGAAGCAAGGCTTAGTGTATACGAATGCCAGAGATTTCTGTGCATTAATTTTGTATCCTGCTACTTTACCAAACTCATTGATTAGCTCTAGTAGTTTTCTGGTAGCATCTTTAGGATTCTCTATGTATAGTATCATGTCATCTGCAAACAGTGACAGCTTTACTTCTTCTTTTCCGATTTGGATTCCTTTTATTTTCTTTTCTTCTCTGATTGCTGTGGCTACAACTTCCAAAACTATGTTGAATAAGAGTGGTGAGAGTGGGCAACCTTGTCTTGTTCCTGATCTTAGTGGAAATGCTTTCAGTTTTTCACCATTGAGGACGATGTTGGCTGTGGGTTTGTCATATATGGCCTTTATTATGTTGAGGAAAGTTCCCTCTATGCCTACTTTCTGCAGGGTTTTTATCATAAATGGGTGTTGAATTTTGTCATCTGAAAGTGAAATCAAGAAAACACTCCCATTTACCATTGCAACAAAAAGAATAAAATATCTAGGAATAAACCTACCTAAGGAGACAAAAGACCTGTATGCAGAAAATTATAAGACACTGATGAAAGAAATTAAAGATGATACAAATAGATGGAGAGATATACCATGTTCTTGGATTGGAAGAATCAACATTGTGAAAATGACTCTACTACCCAAAGCAATCTACAGATTCAATGCAATCCCTATGAAACTACCACTGGCATTTTTCACAGAACTAGAACAAAAAATTTCACAATTTGTATGGAAACACAAAAGACCCCGAATAGCCAAAGCAATCTTGAGAACGAAAAATGGAGCTGGAGGAATCAGGCTTCCTGACTTCAGACTATACTACAAAGCTACAGTAATCAAGACAGTATGGTACTGGCACAAATACAGAAATATAGATCAATGGAACAGGATAGAAAGCCCAGAGATAAACCCACGCACATATGGTCACCTTATCTTTGATAAAGGAGGCAGAAATGTACAGTGGAGAAAGGACAGCCTATTCAATAAGTGGTGCTGGGAAAACTGGACAGCTACATGTAAAAGTATGAGATTAGATCACTCCCTAACACCATACACAAAAATAAGCTCAAAATGGATTAAATACCTAAATGTAAGGCCAGAAACTATCAAACTCTTAGAGGAAAACATAGGCAGAACACTCTATGACACAAATCACAGCAATATCCTTTTTGACCCACCTCCTAGAGAAATGGAAATAAAAACAAAAGTAAACAAATGGGACCTAATGAAATTTAAAAGCTTTTGCGCAGCAAAGGAAACCATAAAGAAGACCAAAAGACAACCCTCAGAATGGGAGAAAATATTTGCAAATGAAGCAACTGACAAAGGATTAATCTCCAAAATTTATAAGCAGCTCATGCAGCTTAATAACAAAAAAACAAACAACCCAATCCAAAAATGGGCAGAAGACCTAAATAGACATTTCTCCAAAGAAGATATACAGACTGCCAACAAACACATGAAAGAATGCTCAACATCACTAATCATTAGAGAAATGCAAATCAAAACTACAATGAGATATCATCTCACACCAGTCAGAATGGCCATCATCACAAAATCTAGAAACAATAAATGCTGGAGAGGGTGTGGAGAAAAGGGAACCCTCTTACACTGTTGGTGGGAATGTAAATTGATACAGCCACTGTGGAGAACAGTATGGAGGTTCCTTAAAAAGCTACAAATAGAACTACCATATGACCCAGCAATCCCACTACTGGGCATATACCCTGAGAAAACCAAAATTCAAAAAGAGTCATGTACCAAAATGTTCATTGCAGCTCTATTTACAATAGCCCAGAGATGGAAACAACCTAAGTGTCCATCATCGGATGAATGGATAAAGAAGATGTGGCACATATATACAATGGAATATTACTCAGCCATAAAGAGAGACGAAATTGAGCTATTTGTAATGAGGTGGATAGACCTAGAGTCTGTCATACAGAGTGAAGTAAGTCAGAAAGAGAGAGACAAATACCGTATGCTAACACATATATATGGAATTTAAGAAAAAAAAAATGTCATGAAAAACCTAGGGGTGAAACAGGAATAAAGACACAGACTTACTAGAGAATGGACTTGAGGCTATGGGGAGGGGGAAGGGTAAACGGTGACAAAGCGATAAAGAGGCATGGACATATATACACTACCAAACGTAAGGTAGATAGCTAGTGGGAAGCAGCCGCATAGCACAGGGAGATCAGCTCGGTGCTTTGTGACTGCCTGGAGGGGTGGGATAGGGAGGTGGGAGGGAGGGAGACGCAAGCGGGAAGAGATATGGGAACATATGTATATATATAACTGATTCATTTTGTTGTGAAGCTGAAACTAACATACCATTGTAAAGCAATTATACTCCAATAAAGATGTTTAAAAAAAAGAAAAAAAGAAAAAAAAAAGAAAATGGGAAAGAAAAAAAAAAAAAAAGAAGCAAGGCTTAGAAGCAGGTACTGCAAACTAATTCCATTTATTTCTAAACCAAGGTCAGGTTTTATGCTTGGAAATTGATTTTAAAGGTGGTTGCTGGGTATGTGAGAAGAAGCCCCTGCACTTTTATCCTTTCATTCTCTTAGCTTTTGTAAGAATGCCTGATGGCCACAGGACAGGCATCTATGTTTTTGTAATGTTTTTGTGGCTTGTGATTGTGCACTCTTTATGGCAGTAACAACAATAATGCTAATAAAATAACTAACCATGTGCTAAGCACTTAACTTATAATAACCTGTTTAATTTTTTCAACAACGTTCTAATGCAGGTACTATTATCATCCCCAGAAAGAATGTAATTTCCTCAAACTTACAAAGCTGTTTAGTAAATATTATCAGCTAGTTTCTGGTATGCTAGTGATTGAAAATAAGACAAGTCTTGATAAATTAAATAAAAGGTTACATATTGGAAGGATAATTGGACTCAGAGAGTGGATAGGAGTGCTTCTAGGGAGCCTAGAAGCAGGAAACAGAGCAGTAAGCATCTGGTCAGGGTCATTCTAAAAAAAAGAAGTTTCCAGTTATCATACGTCTGCCCCATAGTTGTACTCGGATAGGGAGAGAAGAGATTTGGAGTCAAACACTCCTGGAGCTGGAACTAAGTGTCTGGATTTACCATCCTGCCAAAAGAGGTAAATACACAAAGAAGACATATTTATTAAAAGGTGATCAGGCTGTTTTTAAGAAAAGGGGGAATGAACACTCTGTGGCCACATCAGATAATGTTTCACACAATAGTGGGCCACATTTGGTCCCTTTGCTTAAGCACTTCCAGAATTTATATGAACATACTGTTTATAGCTCAATAGTAAATGCTACTGTCATTATATCACTAAAAATTATATCATTTGCCATAAAAAATTAGAAAGGTTTTCATCTCAGAATAGAAGGTTTGGGACTTCCCTTGTGGTGCAGTGGTTAAGAATCTGCCTGCCAATGCAGGGGACATGGGTATGAGTCCTGGTCTGGGAAGATCCCACATGTCACGGAGCAACTAAGCCTGTGTGCCACAACTACTGAACCTATGCTCTAGAGCCCGCGAGCCACAACTAATGAGTCTGCGTGCCATGACTACTGAAGCCTGTGCACCTAGAGCCCGTGCTCTGCAGCAAGAGAAGCCACCGCAAAGAGAAGCCTGCACACTGCAACAAAGAGTAGCCACTACTCGACGCAAATAAAGAGAGCCCGCACACAGCAACAAAGACCAATACAGCCAAAAATAAATAAATTAACTAACTAATTAAAAAAGAAAAGGGCTTCCCTGGAGGCGCAGTGGTTGAGAGTCCGCCTGCTGATGCAGGGGACACGGGTTTGTGCCCCGGTCCGGGAAGATCCCACATGCCGCAGAGCGGCTGGGCCCGTGAGCCATGGCCGCTAAGCCTGTGTGTCCGGAGCCTGTGCTCAGAAATGGGAGAGGCCATGACAGTGAGAGGCCCACGTACCGCAAAAGAAAAAAAAAAAAGAAAGAAAGAAAAAAAGAAGAAGTTGAGGATAGAAAACAGTTCTGGTTATATATACAGATAAACTGAAAACATGGTCTTGAAGAGGTATCTGTACATCCATGTTCATAGCAGCCCTAATCACAATAACCAAGAGATGGATACAACACAAATGTCCATTAGTGAATGAATGGACAAACAAATGTGTTATATAATAAGAATGTTATTCAACCTAAACAAAAAGAAAGGAAATTTTGTCACATGCTACACATGGATAAACCTTGAGAACATTATTCTAAGTGAAATAAGCCAGTCAAAAAAAGACACATACTGTATGGTTCTATTTATTTGAGGTATCTAAAGTAGAATGGTGGTTACTAGAGGCTGGAGGGAGGAAGGAGAAGGGGAGTTGTCGTTTAATGGGTATAGAGTTTCAAATCTGCAAGATGAAACAGTTCTAGAGATCTGTTTCTCAACAATGTGAATATAGTTAACACTATTGAACAGTATACTTAAAAATAGTTAAGATGGTTAAGTTTTATGTTATTTGTTTTTTACAATTGGGAAGAAAAATATTCATTCAGATCTTTCCTTTAGGAAGAAGGCTATATTTCATTATAAATGCCTATATCCTTGATGACTCAGTTAAGATGAAGGTCCAATCCAATGTATGCCTAAAATTGAATGATGTACCATTAACATACAGGTAAAGGTGCTTTGAAATTTCAGGTAAGTGCATTAAAAAATACCAAGGTGATACAAAACAGCATGCTTTATCTGTTACACTCCATTTTTCAATTATTTCCTCAAAATCATATTAAACATGATATACTAAACATGACATAACCTAGAGCATTATGTCTTCCCTTTTAATGTTTTCAAAGTTGACTTTAATTCCGTCTTCAATGCCCAATGTAGAACTTATTGCTAAAGTAGGAAATCAGGAAAATTCTTTTGTTAAAATCTGTTTGTTTTTTTTTAATTCATTTTTTTTTTCTTATTTGAGCAGAGAGGAGTCTCAAACATTCCATAGGCTGTAATTTGAGAGCCTACCAGAAGCATTATTCTTCTACCCAAGCCTTTGATAGTCTGGGCTGATTCTGCCTCTCTTAAACAGAGCTTCACTCTACAATACTGTGTATATACGGCACTGTAACGCTCCTCTGTCAGCCATTCATTCCCGATTTCAAAGCATATGTAATGCTTAGTAGCCAAATTACATTTCCATTTGTAATTTAAACAGGAGCAAACTGGATATTTACTTGATCATTCCAAATCAGCAGAGACCACCAAATAGTGATGGATTTTAAGAAGCATCTTCTTGAATATAAAGAATTTGATTTTTATTAAGATTGAAACATAGGGAAAAGTGAAACCAATATTTGTTATCCTGTCCAGTCAAAGCAGCAGTTCTTATAAGAATATGAGATTTTTGTATCCCAGCAAGAGACTAAAATAAGAGTAAGACTGTGAAAATAATCATAATGATATATTAATAAATACCAAATTGTCATTAGGAAAGAGATATGGTTCCTTTAGGAGGAGGCTTGTTGCTTATTTGAGCAAATAAAACAATACTATGAGTTTAAATATATTTCTTCCTTACAAAATAAAGTAGGCAGCAGGGCAGGTCTCAGGAAGGAGGCCTTCAAATTTACTAGGTTCTGCTGATGCTCCTCGCCATCCTTCTGTCAAAGGCTTGCACCACACAGACAGGTATTTAAAGTTATGGTCAAATTGCTGCTGTCTTTTTGCACAATCTCAGGTGAGGAAACAAAGACTTTGTGTAACTCTTTGCCATTAGGATCTTGCCAACTAGAAAAGAAAACTAATTCAGGGGATACAACCTAGTATCCAGACGTTTATTAAGCAGAATTTAATTGGACTGACAGAACTGTTGGTTTTTTTTCTCCCCGGAATATTGCTTTCTCTTGGCTTCCAATAGCCTCAAGCATTACTTAGCTTGTAAACAGCCATCTTCTCACTTCCTCTCTATATCACTTTCCCTTTGTGTGTATCTGTGTCCAAATTTCCCCTTTTTTATAAGAACACTAGCTGTGTTAGTTTAGGGCTCACCCTAATGACCTCATTTAACTTGATTATCTCTGTAAAGACTCTATTTACAAATAAGGTCACATACTGAGGTACTGAGGGTTAGGACTTAAACATATCTCTTTTGGAGGGACACAATTCAACCTTAAACTTCAAGTCACTAGAATTTGAGGAGATAATACACAATTGTTTTAGCAAAGTACATTCTAGGTGGTCAGTGTGTAAATTTAGAATTGATATACAATATATACAATCTTAATTCTGATTTTGCATCATGTAAATCAGGGGTCTGGGCAAACTATGGCCTGCAGGGCAAATATGGACTGCAACTTGCTTTTGTAAAAAAAGTTTTATTGTAATACAAGCATGCTCATTCGTTCATATTTTGTCTATGGCTGCTTTCACATTGCAATAGTAGAGCTGAGTAGTTGCAGCAGAAACTTGATGATCTGTAAAGCATAAAATAGCTGTTCCTTTAAAGAAGTTTGCAGACCCTTGATTCAAATAATAATTCTCTCTTATTGAATGTTTGTTTTGCCATGCACCAGCTCTGTGCTCTATGTTTTACATACCATAAGTCATTTATGGACTTCCCTGGTGACGCAGTGGTTAAGAATCCTCCTGCCAATTCTGAGAACACAGGTTCAAGCTCCAGTCCAGGAAGATCCCACATGCCGTGGAACAACTAAGCCCGTACGCCACAGCTACTGAGCCTGCTCTCTATAGCCCAGGTGCCACAACTACTGAGCTCGCATGCCACAACTACTGAAGCCTGTGCTCCTAGCGCCCATGCTCCACAACAAGAGAAGCCATCACAATGAAAGGACCGTGCACTGCAACAAAAAGCAGCTCCTGCTCACAACAACTAGAGAAAGCCCACGTGTAGCAACAAGGACCCGACACAGCCAAAAATAAATAAATAAATATATAATTTTTTTTTAAAGTCATTTATCTCTGCTTACTCCCTTTTAAAAAAGTGAATACCAAGCACTAAACAGTTTAAAATTTTTGCCCAAGATCGTATAGCTAGTAAGGAATGAGACTGGAACTTAAATTCTTATGGATTCCAACCACTCACTTTTTTTTTATTAAATTATATTTTCACAGTAATAAGTTCCTTGTCATTGTGGTACAATAAGAAAGATAGTTGGTCTCTATCCTCAGTTCCTAGAACTTTTAGAGCTCCTAAAACCCTTGGAATTCCCTGAGTGATCAGATGATCAAAGTATCTTTTGTTCTAATAAGGTGACTCTTGGTGGATTCTCAGATAGCTTCAGGCTCAGGGCTGGCCACCAGAAAGAACAAGCTTTGATTAGAAGTTTGAACTTTCAGCCCCAGCCCTTAACCTCTGGGAGGGGAGAGAAACTAGAGATTGAGTTAATCACCAATGATCACAATCATGCCTATGTAATAAAACCTCCATTAAAGACACTCAAATGACAAGGTTTAACGTGCTTATGAATTGGCAAACACATCCACATTCCTGGAGGGTGGCACACCCCAACTGCAGGAGACAGATGTTCCTGTGCTCAGGACACTCTGGACCTCTTCCTATATACGTCTTAACCTGGCTGTTCATTTGTATCAACTATAATAAGCTATAACAGCTAAGTATAACATTTTCCTGAGTTCTATGAATAATTCTAACAAATTATTGAAACTGTGGGTGGTACCTCCAGCTTTGTAGCCAAGTAGGACAGAAGTGTTGGTAACCTGAGGACCTGATATTTGCAACTGGTGTCTGAAGTGAGGACAGTTGTTTTGGGACTGGACTCTTAAACCTGTGGGATCTCATGGTAAATCTGTGTAGTTAGTGTCAGAATTAAATTGAATTGTATGACACCCTATTGATATTGAAGAACTGGAAAGTTGGTTGGTGTGAGGGAAAAAAAAAACCAAACAACAAAAAAACCTCTCTTCATCTGAAATAAAATGTCACACTTAACCTACTTATTTGCCCTTTATACTCTGCAACTGTTTTAAATATCTTGAGATACACTCAACTGTGTCATTTCCATTTTTTCCTTTTTATTAGAAATACTGATAAAATGTTCTGAACATCTCACCTCCCAAACATATGAAAATGAGGCCTTCTATGTGTGAGTACATGAAACCCAAACATGTAGCTTAGACAAAAAACAAAAAACAAAAACATACCTCAGTGGACAATTATTCAATCAATAACTTGTCTGTCATGCTATTGTAAGGATAATCAGTTATGATAACATAAGTAATATCTTATTCACAAATGCAAACTGTTGTTCTTTAAAATGTTTACTCTTTATTTAACAAAGATTGAGGGACCAAAATATGCTGGATATATTTTCTAGGTCCTGAGTACCCAAAGACAAATGCAACTTTGTCCTCCCAGAATTCAGAGTCCATTTGGAGATATAGAAGTAGAGAAGCATCTCTACATATTAGCCAGTACTTATGTTCATTTGATCTTAATTTGGCCCACTTTGTCTATTAGATTCTGAATCTGGATACAAGCTATGAATAGGTGGCTTCTTGGCTAGCCACCAGCTTATTCTTGACTCTCTGATGGCAAAATGTGGTTCTCCATTCTTATCTTCCTTTTTCCACTAGTATAGTGCTGTATTAGTAAAACTATCAAGACAAGGGAATTCCCTGGCAATCCAGTTGGTAGGACTTTGCACTTCCACTGCAGGGGACACATGTTTGATCTCTGGTTGGGGAACTAAGATCCCACAAGCCATGTGGCATGGCCAAAAGGAAAAAAACAAGTCTATTAAGACAAAATAATGAGATAATAGCTCATATATGAAAAGAATATTAATGATGTTATTTGCATCATTTATAAATTTATATTCTGTACGTATAATTCTCTTGTTCTTCCTCATGTAGGGTAGCAAAATTTGTCACCCCAAAATGTCTCTTTGTCATGAAGATTATTTCAAGCTGAAAACAATCCAGGCCTTTAAGATTCAGGAAGAAACTTTGATCTTCCCCTTAACTGCCTGAAGAACTTAGACAGAGGGTTTGTTACAGGAATAGAGCTATCACCAGAGATACCTGCAAAAAATACAGGCTGGGTGTAGTGGGGGAAACTCTTGGAGATCAGAGTCCACTCTTCGACCTGGCCCAACAAACATTTATTTACCAAACATTTGCTTTATGAATTGTCTTCCTCCCCTTTGAAGTCCGAAATCACTACCCTCAACATCCCCTTTTGTCTTTAGCTAAAGATGGTATTTAAGGTGAGGATTTTCAGCCTTTTGGGTGAGTTACTTAGTTTTCCTGGGTCTCCCCCATGTATAAATGTTGTTAAAGTTTGTTTGATTTTCTCCTGTCAACCTGCCTTATGTCATTTTAATTGCGAGGCAAAAGAACCGAGAGGGAAAAGAGGGGAAATTTCCCCTCCCCCACACTAAGTATATAAACGTTTGAATTTAGTTTTTTTTTTGTTTTATTTCATTATTATTGCCTTCCAGTAAATGGCACTGTTTTTATTCTCAAGAAACATACTTGAATTTCATAACTTTCAATTTTTATGACACAGACTTAAGCAAGTTATCTTGTTAGCTATTTTAATTAAAGCAGAATTTAAAAAACAATGTGCCCTTTCCCCCAAAAAAATTGGTACACATTTTTGTTTTTATTATTTACATCTAGAGATTTAGACTCATATAATAAATTTACCTCATTTATTCATAAAAGTTATTTCTATACATGCCATACATTACAATAGCTCAACATAATTACCGAAGGAAGCTATCAACCTTACTACAGAAACTTTTAGAAACCGAATTATAACCGAAGGAAACTGATTTATTGATTATCTTTTCTTACATTATTTGTGGCTCTACTAAGGATTTTCTACAAAATGTGGGTGTTGTGCTTTTGCATAATTTCTCAGAATTCAATTGTATTATAAGATATTCCTTTTTTGCATGTTTATTCTTTTCATAGGCAAATGTTGAAATGTAGAGTTCAAGAAAGATTTCTAATTTAAACACTCCACAGAGGTTCTAAATATCACTGAATATGACATATTTATGTGAATTTCTGTGCTAGGATTTGAGCATAAAGTCAGTATATATTTCAGTTATTAGCATCTCTTTATGGGAGTAAAGTGGTGGACCATCCAGTAGAGAGGGACTGACTGCAATTCTGACACATTTTCTCCATCTTTAATGCCCAATCTCTCACAATCTACTGTTTTAAAATGACAAAGTTTCCCTGAGGTAATGAAACCAAGTGGGGCCACATGGGGCTTGCAGCATGGAGGCCTTTTTGTCCCCCATTTCTTGTAGGCAAGACTCCAGCTTCCATGACTTTCCCTGAGTTCCAAAGGGCAGATACAAACAGTTGAAAATCAAGGGAGGAACAGCCAGGAAACCACCTGAGGCAAGATTAAAGTGACCAGAGAAGCTCATCAAGATTAGGAGACTGACCACCTGAGACTCTGCACAGGCCTTAATCTTGTCATCAACCCCACCCTTCTAAAACTCTGCAGAAGAAAGAAGAATGCAGGACTGTTACTACCTTGATCCTTATTGCATACCCTTGACCACAAGCCCTTACTATAGGACCTCTCCCTATTCCCCAGGGAGGGGGGCACAGTTCTTGAGGTGCTAGCCTGGCTATGTTCCCCTCTTTGCCTGGCAAAGAATAGCCACCCTTTCTTTCTCCTCCAAAACTCTGTCTCTGTATCTCATTTTGGCATCAGTGTACAGGGAGCCAAGATTTTGGCAACAGTAATGCCCCTTTCTAAATGTATATAGAGACAATTAGTAAATCCAACAGAGATATAAGAGGGAAAAATAAACACTATTTCACTTGGTGGATTTAGAGAGGGCAATCACACCAAATAATTACAATTTCACTGTGTTGTAATTTAAAATGAACAATGTGTGGAACTGAAGAACTTGAGTACATACGCCTGAAGATGTCAGATATTTTATAGAGGACATGACATTTTATATTTGGAATTTTCAATCACTTTTTTTTTTTTTTTTTTTTTTTTTTTGCTGTACATGGGCCTCTCGCTATTGTGGACTCTCCTGTTACGGAGCACAGGCTCTGGACGCAGAGGCTCAGCAGCTATGGCTCACGGGCACAGCCTCTCCACGTCATGTGGGATCTTCCTGGACCGGGGCAGGAACCCATGTCCCCTGCATCGGCAGGCGGACTCTCAACCACTGCACCACCAGGGAAGCCCTCAATCACTTCTTATATGAAGTTTTTAAGTTATTGCATTTTACATTTACTGGAGAAAGCCAGTGAAAGGAAATGAGAGATATCAGGATGGGGCAGCGGACCTGTCAGCAAAGAAGATCCACCAAATCTCTGCCAGTCCATTGGGAGCTCTGGATCGCACATTGCCTGTGTTGACTGAAAAAAATGCACAACCTAAGGGTTGAGAATTATGTTTCATTTGGCAGACAAAACTGAGGACTCAGATAGCTCTGAGAGACTGCTCCATAGAGTTAAGGGAAGAGCCAGGATATATAAGAGCTTTTGCAACAAAGACGAGGTAGTCATAACATCAAAAGATTACTGTTAGTTAAAGAAAACCAGATATCTCAAGTTAAGGAATTTAGCACTTTTTTATATGTGGGAAGATACAAAAGTCTGGGCTCACTGAAATCATTCCTTTTGATGTCAAAAGCTCAGCCTATGTACACCAATGCCACATCAAATCTTGGACACAAAGTTTTGGGTAAAGTAGAAAAGAATAGCTTTAATTGCTTTGCCAGGAAGGCTCCTGCCCTCAAAAACTGTGTGTCCCAACCCAACAGAGTTTGGTGAGGAGGTTTTTTTTTTTTTACCGTTTTATATATATATTTTCCACATCTTTATATGGTGAGGAGTTTTATGGCAACAGTTCAAGGGTGGGGTGGCTGATAAGATTAGCCTGTGTGCAGGGCCTCCACTCCTCTAATCTGGTCTCAGGTAATCTTGATGAGCTCCTCCAGTTCCTTTAATGTAGCCTCAGGTGGTCTTTCTCTAGTATGAGGAATGCCAACCTCTTAAAAGAGCTTAAATACATTTGTTATGTGTATCCCTTAGGATGGAACAAGGACCCTGCTCCAAGGTTGCACTATTGTTTCCTGGCAGCCTCTCCCTTGTCTTTGCATCCCTTCCCTTCCTGGATTAGCAACTGTTTGAAGTTGACATTTGGAACTCAGGGAAGCTCATGGAGGCTGGTGTCAAGAAACAGGGGACAGAAAGTCTTCTGTGTCCAGAAGCCCCACATGGTCCTGCTCAGTTTCAATTTGATATGTTTTCCTCAGCTATCTGGAGCCAGTATCTTGTTCTTCTCCAAACCTGAGTCCCCAATAGGGTGCACAATTGGGGGTGGCTGCAGTGGCTAAGGGTTTGACAGTGGACAGCCCATTTGTCTCCATCCTGAATTCCCTCAGGGCTCATCATCCAGTATGGCTGCAGTGGCTTGATGGCTGCAACATCCTTTGTTTACTGATATGGCAGGCAACATTTTTCATTCACATCTGGTAGAAGAGTCTTGCACTGGGAGAAAATGTCGAGGCCCTTGTACCACAATTTTGCTCAGTCGTTCGTGCCTCCAAAACAGCATGCCCTAGGCTGCTACTTTTACTGAACACAAGTTTGTGTGTCCAAAGTACAGTGAGACCAAACAAACTGAAATCCCAGAGTTTGGAGCAGAGAAAATTCTATTGCAAGGCCAAACAAGGATAATGGATGGCTTGCACTCAAAAACCCCAAACTCCCTGATGGTTTTGGGGGAAAATTTTTATAGGCAAAATTTGGAGTGAGGGCAGCAGGGTGTGTGGCTTTCTTCTGATTGATTGCTGGTGAGGTAACAAGGAAGTGTCCTAGGAATATTTTCCTCAGCCTGAAGTTACCATCCTCCACCTGGGTGGGGACCTTAGTTCCTACAGAAGAGCTCAAAGATATTGTTATATATATTTCTTGAGAAGGAATCGGGACCTTGCCCCAAGGCTGCAGTATTGTTTCTTGACTGCTCCTCCTTTGTTTTTGCATTCCCTCCCTTCCTTGATTAACAACTGTTTGAACCTACCCTTTGGAACTCAGGGAAGATCAGGAGCCTGAATGAAGCCTATTTCCTACAAACAAGAAATGGGGGACACAGGAAGGCTTTTGTGACCAAGAGGACCCCAAATCATCCTGCTCGATTTCACCAGTACCTCTCTTAGTCATTGGCCAGAGGCCATCACTAAAATGTGACCTTATCTTGAAATCTGAGGCCAACAGCTACCAGCTGGAGGCTGCCAGTTAAACTCCTCTCCCCAGTTCTGGGAAGTGTGTCCTTTCTTAAAGAGGACTCTGAGTATCCTGACTGCATATCTGCCACAGCACCTAAAGGAGTAGTTAACTTTGTATAATGCAAAATCCATCAATCATTGCAGTCCATTTGGTTAATATGTTAATAATTATTGTATAGTGAAAGGGAGCAGAATTTGCCACCCCAAAATATATCTCTTTGGCATTAGGATTATCTTGATCTGATTATTTTTAAGAAAAAAACAGACAGGAGATAACCAATAGAATTTATCCTTTTGTAAGAGACATTTACGTTTATATGGAAAATCTCCATTTGTGAGGGGTTCTTCCTATCTATACCAGGTAGAGGAGGTGACTAAAACTCTAGAAACTCTTATCACTGGAGAGGGCAATGACCAAATGTGCATAACAACCATACCCTTGTTAACTGTGCTTCCTCTTCAACCATACCCTTATTAACTGTGATAACTTCCCATAACTGGTTCCTCCTGCCCCACCAGCATCTTTTGCTTTTGGCTGGAGGTGGTATTTAAAATGTGGTGGGTTAGGCCATTTAAGAGAGTTACTCAGTTTTCCTGGGTATCTTCCAATTATACAAGAGGTATATATAGTATTATAATTATGTTTGTTTTTCTACTGTTAATCTATATTTTATTAGATGGGATGTCTCAGCCAAAATCTATATGGGTAAAGGGAAAATTATTTTTCCTCCCCTACAATAGTATAACATAAAACATCATCTACTTGACTATATTTTAACTATTTGGTTAGTGTTGGGTGTTATTGTTTTTTCATTACAAAACTGATTTTACTTTGGATTTATAAAATCATTTATGAACTCAACTTGGACCCAGATAAAGAAGGTAATGGGTTTGGGACAGGCCACTCCAAAATAATGCCATATTGGCATATTGATTATTTTGAATTAAACTTAAGAAACAGCAAATGCAAGAGGAACACATTTGTTCCCGTGAAGGCAGGAAATAAAGCTCCCATGTGAAAGGTACTTGCCTGTACTAACCAGGAGGTAGAGACATCCTCATAACCAGAGATAGAGAATTTAGGGCTGAAAAGGTTGTATAAACAAACCTTGTTATTTCTACACTAATTTACTAACCCAAGCCCAAACTTCTTTGTCTTGTCAATTGTTCACAAATATTTTGTTCCTTTGTCTAAACGATGTAAAATTGCCTGTGTTAGAGCAGGCAGATAGCTACATATGAGCAGAGAAAGGGGGGCATGGGTCAAATGACAGGAACCATACATCTTGTGAACATCTGGGGGTCCTTGGGCAGACAAACAAAAGCAGGAACCTCAGAATGACAGGAAACCACACATTTTAGGGTGATGAGGGTCCTGGATGCAGGCAAAGGAAGGTGGGAAAAGGGAATCTCTGGCATCAGAATGTAACCATTTGATCATTATGCCCTCATTACAATAAAATTAATCTTTCAGATAAGAAGTTCCATTCATGCACCAGTGCCATGACACTTTTAATCAAGACTAAATAAGTCCAACAAGAAGATATAACAATTATAAATATATATGCACCCAACATAGGAGCACCTCAATACAAAAGACAAATGTTAACAGCTATAAACGAGGAAATCAACAGTAACACAATAATAGTGGGGAACTTTAACACCTCATTTACACCAATGGACAGATCATCCAGAAAGAAAATTAATAAGGAAAAACAGCTTTAAATGACACAATAGACCAGACACATTTAATTAATATTTATAGGACATTCCATCCAAAAACAGCAGGATTACACTTTCTTGTCAAGTGTACATAGAATATTCCCCAGGATAGATCACAACTGGGGTCACAAATCAAATCTCGATAAATTTAAGAAAATAGACATCATATCAAGCATCTTTTCCAACCACAATGTTATAAGATTAGAAATAAATTACAGGGAAAAAATATTAAAAAAAACCCACATGGAGGCTAAACAATACATTACTAAATAACCAAGATATCACTGAATAAATCAAAGACAAAATCAAAAAATAATTAGAGACAAATGAAAATGAAAACATGACGATCCAAAACCTATGAGATGCAGCCAAAGCAGTTCTAAGAGGGAAGTTTATAGCAATGCAATTCTTCCTCAAGAAACAAGAAAAATCTCAAATAAACAGTCTAACATAACACTTAAAAAAGTAGAGAAAGAAGAATAAACAAAACCCAGACTTAGTAGAAGGAAAGAAATCATAAAGATCAGAGCAGAAATAAATGAAATAGAAACAAAGAAAATGATAGCAAAGGTCAATAAACTAAAAGGTAGTGCTTTGAGAAGATAAAAAAAATTGATAGACCTTTAGCCAGACTCATCAAGAAAAAGAGGGAGAGGACTCAAATCAATAAAATTAGAAATTAAAAAGAAGTTACAGTGGTCACAGCAGAAATACAAAGCATCATAAGGATCATACAACATGATCAAGTAGGATTTATCCCAGGGATGCAAGGATTCTTCAATATACACAAATCAATCAATGTGATACACCATATTACCAAATTGAAGAATAAAAACCATATGATCATCTCAATAGACACAGAAAAAGCTTTCAACAAAATTCAACACCCATTTATGATAAGAACTCTCCAGAAAGTGGACATAGAGGGAACCTACTTCAAAATAATAAAGGCCATATATGACAAACCCACAGCAAACATCATTCTCAATGGTGAAAAACTGAAAGCTTTTCCTCTAAGATCAGGAACAAGACAAAGATGTCCACTCTGGCCCCTATTATTTGACATAGTTTTGGAAGTCCTAGCCATGGAAATCAGAGAAGGAAAATAAATAAAAGGAATACAAATTGGAAAAGAAGAAGTAAAACTGTCACTGTTTGCAGATGGCATGATACTATACCTAGAAAATCCCTAAGATGCCACCAGAAAACTATTAGAGTTAATCAATTAATTTGGTAAAGTTTCAGGATACAAAATTAATAAACATAAATCTCTTGCATTCCTATACACTAACAATGAAATATCAGAAAGAGAAGTTAAAGAAACAATATCATTCACCATCACAACAAACAGAATAAAATACCTAGGAATAAACCTACCTAAGGAGGTATAAGACCTATACTCAGAAAACTATAAGACACTGATGAAAGAAATCAAAGATGACACAAACAGATGGAGAGATATACCATGTTCTTGGATTGGAAGAGTCAACATTGTGAAAATGACTATACTCCCCAAAACAATCTTCAGATTCAGTGCAATTCCTGTCAAATTACCAATGATATTTTTTACAGAACTAGAACAAAAAATCTTAAAATTTGTATGGAGACACAAAAGACCCCAAATAGCCAAAGCAATCTTGAGGGAAAGAAGTGGACCTGGAGGAATCAGACTCCCTGACTTCAGACTATACTACAAACCTACGGCAATCAAGAAAATATTGTACTGGCACAACAACAGAAATATAGGTCAATGGAACAGGATAGAAAGCTCAGAGATAAACTCACACACCTCTGGTCAACTAATTTTTGACAAAGGAGGCAAGGATGTACAATGGAGAAAAGACAGTCTCTTCAATAAGTGGAGCTGGGAAAACCAGACAGCTACATGTAAAAGAATGAAATTAGAACACTCCCTAACACCATACACAAAAATAAACTCAAAATGGATTAAAGACCTAGATGTAAGAACAGACATTATAAAACTCTTAGAGGAAAACACTCTTTGGCATAAACCACAGCAAGATCTCTTTTGACCCTCCTCCTAGAGTAAAAGAAAGAAAAACAAAAATAAACAAATGGGACCTAATGAAACTTAAAAGATTTTGCACAGCAAAAGAAACTATAAACAAATGAAAAGACAACTCTCAGAATGGGAGAAAAGATTTGCAAATGAAGCAACTGACAAAGGATTAATCTCTAAAATTTACAAGCAGCCTATGCAGCTCAGTATCAAAAAAGAAACAGCCCAATCCACAAATGGGCAGAAGACCTAAATAGACCTTTCTCCAAAGAAGACATACAGATGGCCAAGAGGCACATGAAAAGCTGTTCAACATCACTAAGTATTAGAGAAATGCAAATCAAAACTACAGTGAGGTATCGCCTCACACCAGTGAGAATAGGCATCACCAGAAAATCTACAAACAACAAATGCTGGAGAGGGTGTGGAGAGAAGGGAACCCTCTTCCTCTGTTGGTGGGAATGTAAATTGATCCAGCCACTATGGAGAACAGTATGGAGGTTCCTTAAAAACTAAAAATAGAATTACCATATGACCCTGCAATCCCACTACTGGGCATATACCCAGAGAAAACCATAATTCAAGACACAGGAACTCCAATGTTCATTGCAGCACTATTTACAATAGCCAGGTCATGGAAGCAACCTAAATGCCCATCAACAGATGAATGGATAAAGAAGTTGTGGTACATATATACAATGGACTATTACTCAGCCATAAAAAGGAATGAAATTGGGTCATTTGTATAGATGTGGATGGACCTAGAGACTGTCATACAGAATGAAGTAAGTCAGAAAGAGAAAAATAAATACAGTATATTAACACATATATGAGGAATCTAGAAAAATGGTACAGGTGAACTGGTTTGCAATGCAGAAATAGAGACACAGTTGTAGAGAATAAAGGTATGGACACAAGCCGGGACAAGTGGGGGAGGTCTGTGGTGGTGGGGTGAATTGGGAGATTGGGATTGATATCTATACACTAATATGTATAAAATAGATAACTAATAAAAACCTGCTGTATTAAATAAATTAATTAAATAAAATTCAAAGAGAACAAAAAACAATAAATAAGGGCAAAAATTTTTCCTCCCCTCGGGAAGGTGGAACTGGGATGAAAATCAGGAAACATGACCCATACCCCTCCCTCCTCATTGAATATTCTACCCATTCATTTTCATGCCTTATATAACAAGTTTGTGAAAGAAGCTCATGGCAGCCACTCACCTGAGTCTGCCCATGCTCCCCTTGAGAGTGTATATAGCTTAATAAATCCTTGCTTTCTTTCCTTACTTCATTTCTTATCTCTGAATTCTTTCTGTGACAAGACAATAACCTACTCTCAGGTAACATCTGCTCTCGTCACTTCTTTGAGCCCCATATTACTATGAGCTCCTCTAGGTCCAAATTAAATTTGTTTTTCTCCTATTAATCTGTTTCATGTCAATTTAATTATTCGACCAGACAAAGAATCTAGAAGAGGAAAAAGGAAACTTTTTCCTCCCCTGCACAGGTGACTTGGTTTTCACTGAAAATAGAAACATTCTACTGTGGCCTTTGCTATCATAGAGCTATAATATCATTATCAGTAAGCTGTACTTATTTTTAACTTAGTGAAATCCTATCATATCCTTCCCTTACCCTTGACTAAATAGAGTTAGATGGTACAAATAAGAGCCATATAATACCTGTGGGACATTGGCGATATCTCAGCAACATTAATCCCGAGCTTTCTGCCAAGAGAAAAACCTGAGGACACATAAGTAGCCATGAGGGAAACAGATTTATGAGACAGTTGAACTAGAATTCCTTGCAGTTAAATCCAGATAAAGTTACAATCATCTCCTTGAGAAAAGGGAGTAGCAGTCTTTCCAAAATGCTCTTGCACCTTCTTCCAGAATTTTCCATTGGCCAAGAACTGTTTCAGCATCAGATTGGATAAGTCCTAGCTGTGATATGTTAGAAAAGCATAAGGCATGGAGTCATAAGACCTGCATTCAAACTCATCTTTGTGGCTAAATAGCTATATGACTGCGAATAAATCAGGTAAAATGTTTGAGCCTCAATTTTCTCATAGATAAAATGTTAACAATATCTCACAGGGCAATTGTGTTAGTCAAAAGACCTAATATATGTGAAAGTGTCTTGGAAATACTCATTCTTGCTTAAAAGTATAAGATATTAATGAGAATACCTTGCTGAGAGGGATACTAAAGCCTTTGCTGCAGTATCCTTAGGGGAAAAATGATTAGAGATTTGCCCTCTACTCCCCTCTATGAAATAGAGTAGTAGAAATATTTTACTATCCAAGCTTGTTCCCTCCAGTAGAATTGTTCTCTCTGAAATTTACATTCTTTGAGAGTGCACAAATCCCTCTTCCTCTGTAAAACTTCTCTGATCATCTAAAACTCTGTCCCTGTATTAATTTCCTAAATCTTTATGTTAATTCATTACCTTATATTATTAGTTTATTTTTATCAACTGTAACTGAATGACACAAGGGGAAAATACAATAGTACTTTACTTGGAATCAGGAGAGAAGGGTTTTTGTCCCAGTTCATAATTTTTTTATGTTTTATTCTTTGTTATAAAAACAGAATAACTTCTAAGATACCTTTCTGCCAGTTAAAAAAAAATGCGTATGTATTATTCTACTGCTTAGTGTTTCCTTCTGGAGAAAAATTCTAAGTGTGTGTGTGTGTGTGTGTGTGTGTGTGTGTGTGTGTGTGTGTGTTTCCCCTGAAATGCTCTTGGGGTCATATTTTCAGACTCACACTCTGTTTTTTAATCCCTGCAATCAAGCTAAAAAGTAAAAATAAATCTCTTTATTAGCAAAGTGTTACTGCTTGAAGGTAAATTCTGTGACTCCCCCTTAAAGACTCAAACCATTTCCCCATGCCTTATATGAGTCAGCTATTTAACTTTATTATATAGCTAATATTTTATTAAGTTCCACTCAAAATTATTGAAGCATATTGATTATAAAAATTTTAGGGCACTTCATTTTCTGTGACTCACAGAATGTGAACATAATAATCAAAATTGTAAGTCAAAATGAACAGATTATGTAATTCTTATAATGGGTTCCAAGCTACTATAATTTAAATTTTTAAAATCTAAGTTAAAGTAATTAAATATGGGTTGCAATTTTAACCTGCCTTAAGATTCATCAGGCAACTTAACACACATGCACTCCATCTCAGCAATGTTCACTAGAATGTCTCACCCCTTTAATATTTTTTGGACTTCATGGCCCAATCCCAAATTTTAGGGAAATCCCACTATATACATTCTCTGTCTTGTTTCACCCTTACTACAGTTAGAGATTCTGGTTTTGTTATAGCCATTGGAAATGTAAAGTCTCCCCTTAGAGTTGTTCTCTAATTTCTATATGTATAGAAACAAGAGTAAGCATAACACCTATCAACGTTTCCAACCACTTTGCTCTAACTTCATTCTTATGATTTTGCTAGTGAGGCATTTGACTATTAATATCTAACTCCAATAGGAAAACCTACATTCCCTGTGCTTCTTATCCTTTTGTCTATGAAATGCTATGTAGGCATTGTCTCCTATATATGTGTAGACATTAATAAGGTTTGTTTATGTTTATGAACATCATCTTCATTTTATCTTCTGTAATCATTATATACTAATTTCTTCCCATAGTTATGATCTCAAGCCTAAAAGTCAGCCAACTATTTATTTGCATTAGATGGGTACCTAAATTCATATTTGATTAAATTAGATCATTCTGCTTTATCATACTTGAACATTTACCTATCCATTAGGCATTTTTCATTCCTTCTTTCCTTTTTCCTCTTTTTAATTTTTTTCTTTAAATTTCCATCTATACAAATTTATTAATTCATTTGAGAAGCAAAGAGGCATATAATCTCTTGGCATTCAATCTAAACTTAGAGCATTTTGACCTTGAATTCTGCTAAGACTTTCCCAAGTGCCTTGGGTCCAGGTGTGGTTGCTAAGATACATGTTATTAATCTTCCAGTAAAAAATATAGGGGTCAGGGTGTAAAGAAGTATGTTTACTAAGGAGTCTTGGTAATTAACTTTGCTTGGAATTTAGAACACTTCATATGATTAGAAAATATTTTAACTTTTTCAATTGTTTTCCTTTTTGTTTTATATATGATAAAAAAAATCCTCAATTCAAGGAGGGAAACCTGCACATTTTTATAAATTGGAGTACACTATTTTTAAAATTATTTTATTCCATAGTTATTTATGTAATACAGCATATTCTTTCTAAAATTTTATATGACTTCTAATAAAAATTGAATTACCACAAAGAATACATTTTTAAAACACAAAAGATGAGTAAAAATAAGAACAAAGAAATGTTAGGCTAATATAAGCAATGTAATTGGTCATTAACTTTGACCCCCAGCTTCCTGAATCCTGAAACATAAAGGTAAACTTGTTAAATTATATCATTCCAGTGGTTTCATAAAATAAATCTTACTGTTTATCAAGAAATGCATACATTTTCATGAAAATTAATCTCTTAATTTTTGTTTGAGAGGGAAAATATTGAATGTCATAATGAACAATATATCCAATAATTTTTTGGCTAGTATAAGCAGTGGCCCACATTGAATTCTACCTGTCCACACAGGAGACACTCCTTAAATATTTGCTGAACTGATTTCAATTCCCAATCTCAATGCCTGCTCCTGGCTCAGCACAGTACCTTTGTACTCTCACCAACTCTTCTTTGTGTGTTTACAACTGTTTATTAATAATCTCTAGTCTTACAGCATACTCCAGCCTACTATTACAATGGAGACAGCACACTTTTGAGTCCAATAAGACCTGGTTTTGAGTCCTAGAACCACCATTTATTAGTTCTCTACCTTGGGCAAGTTAGTTATCTTATTTATTCTTTATTAATCTATCAACAGGCCTAGTAATAGTCCCTATCTCATAGAACATGAACATTAAATTTAATTATATAATGTATATGAAATATACAGCACTGTGCCCAACTCACAATAAACACTAGATAAATGTTAAATCTCAGTATTTTAGTTTTTCTAAAATTCAAATCTGAACACATTGCTCCATTATTTAAATGCCAATAATTTTCAACTGCCCACGGAATGAAATATCAACTTCTAAGAATGACATGCAGAGTTCACCATGGGCAAGTTACTGCTTACTGCTCAGAGTACCTGCTCCCTGCATTCTCTTCATATTAATCATACAAACATTGTCGTTCATAATCCCTAATCCCATTCCATTTGGATGTGGCAGACTCAGCCTTAAATATCTGCAGATCTCATTCATCTCTTCCAATCTTTCAACCTGAAGGTGGACAATTCATTTTTCATAAAACACAAGTATGATCACCAGGAGATAGTGTTCCCTAAACATCCAGGCTTAAGAGATTTGTCTTCTTCTCTATCACTCTCTACTTTATGTATTTATGTAATCATAATTTTCATACTTAATTAGATTTCTTTATACTATGATCTCAGTTATATCATGTGCCTGCATCAGTATAATTTTTAAATTTTTCTAATATATGAACTTTTTTATTTCTGAAAAATATTCATGTACAACTCTCTATATATACACATTTGCACTATATAAAATATGCACAAAATAGACATTAAAAAGGATGAGATAAACATATAAAGAGAAGTGTGAATATTTTCTCAATGTCAAACCCTGTTCTGGAAATCATTGATTTATTTAAGTGTAAAGTCCTGGAGAACAGAGACTTTGTTTTTAACCTCAGTGCTCTGCACAGTGTTCAGCTTTGTTGTAAATATTGTTTGTAGAGTGACTGAATTAATGAATAATATTTATTTATATTAATCATGATAAAGAACAAAGTATTCCAGTGGGGATACCTAAAATGACCACTGGTTATTACTTTATGGCTCTCTAAGTTGTTCAAAGCTTAAAGCTCAGAGTATGTAGATAGGTGGATAATTAATAATAAAATGAATAATATGTGATATTTATTGAGGAATTCTTATAGAATGGTCTCATGGAATAGATAGGCAGCATATTTTTAATTCATCTCTTTTGATTAACAACATTTTTTTTCCACAGTGAATTTTTTTATAGAAAGTGAAGAAAAGGAATTTAAGTTAAAAACTCCTGGAATGCAGATATTCTTATAAGATATTCTTATTTCTTAATTGATAAGATATTCTTATTTCTTAATTGAAGGGTGATCCAAATACTATATGCACTGGGAATTCCCTGACAGTCCAGTGGTTAGGGCTTCACACTCTCATTGCCAAGGGCCCGGGTTCTATCCCTGGTCAGGGAACTAAGATCCCACAAGAAGCTCTGCATGGGCAAAAACAGACAAAAACAAAAAATACCCCAAAATACTGTATGTGCAGATTTACAGATAATGACATTAATACTACTACTACTACTAAAACTCTATCACCAAATGTTTACTGATTATTTCCTCTATACCAAGCACTGTTCTGAATCATTTTACATCCATTAATTACCGTAATCCTGACCCAAATTTATGGGTTAATATTACCTCCTTTTTACAGATAAAAAATCAAAACATAAAACGTCTTAATATATTGTTCAAGATTATAGAGGTAGAAAGTGATGTAGCTAAGATTTGAATCCAGATATTCTTGGCTATGGCACCTATCCTTTTAATGATTATTTCATACTGCCTTGAACATGTCTTATTCAAATACTTCTATATTCATTCCTCTGTCAATGGACATTTAAGGGAGGAATGGGGGCTTCCCTGGTGGCGCAGTGGGTGAGAGTCCGCCTGCCGATGCAGGGGACATGGGTTCGTGCCCCGGTCCGTGAGGATCCCACATGCCGCGGAGCGGCTGGGCCCGTGAGCCATGGCTGCTGGGCCTGCGCGTCCGGAGCCTGTGCTCCGCAACGGGAGAGGCCACAACAGTGAGAGGCCCATGTACCGCAAAAAAAAAAAAAAAAAAAGAAAAGAAAAAAAGAAAAAAAAAGGGAGGAATGGATAAAGAGGATGTGGAACATATATACAATAGAATATTACTCAGCCATAAAAAAGAATGAAATAATGCCATTTGCAGCAACATGGTTGGAACTAGAGATTGTCACACTGAGTGAAATAAGTCAGACAGAGAAAGACATATAACATATAATATCACTTGAATGTGAAATCTAAATACGTTGTGCAAATGAACATATTTACATAACAGAAACAGAGTTGCAGATGTAGAAAACAAACATGGTTACTGGGGTGAGAGGGAGGGATAAACTGGGAGACTGGGACTGACAAATACACAGTACTATATATAAAATAGATAACTAATAAGGACCTACTGTATAGCACAGGGAACTATTCTGAATACTCTGTAATGACCTATATGGGAAAATAATCTATAAAAGACTAGATATATGTATATGTATAACTGATACACTTTGCTATACATCAGAAACTAACACAACATTGTAAATCAATTATACTCTAATAAGAATAAAAAAATACTTCTAGAATTAATTAATGGTATGGAAAAGCAAAATAAGGACAATCTGTTGTCAATTATAGAGATCTGAATTTTAAGTGACAGTATATTTGCTGAGTTCCATAATATTGTAGAGCCTTTTATAATCAAAACATACAATTAGTTTCTTGTGTTTTAAAGATTTAGATGAGAATATAAAGTGGGTAAAAACACATATGCATGTTCAAAGCACCTTTCTTTTTTGAGAGTTGATAGCTGATAGAATAGTTGAAATTACTGCTAAAGTCTCTATGTAATGACTTTATCAAATGAGATATCCCTTTGTTGTGATAATTATTATTATGAGACCTTGAAACTTAATTAATTGGTGTTTTTTTTGCTATTTTATTGGCAGTCAGATAAAGTTCTCTATTACTGTGAATGGTAACACACTATGACATTACATTACAACTGAAAAGTAATTATCTTTATTGGACAGTATATCAAGTGAAAGGTGAATGGTATGTAAACTTCTTTATTGGAATGTAAAATGTCCCTTTTTATTGCACTATGTGTATTCAGCACCTTTAGCTGAGCTTTGCACTTTAGATAGAATATAAATTAATAAATAATTTGCTATTAAAAGTATAAGAAATATAATTGTAAAGATGTTAGATTCCTACCTAAGTTGAAATATATGTTGAATTTTTCTGTTAAATAGTTATAAAATATTTCATACCCTTAAAAATGCAGCAAACTTTACCAATGAGTAGTTTACTTATCTATTGACTCTTACAATTTACAAGACTTGAGCTCAAAACTCATATTGGCTTGACCTTTCAGGAGACTGTGGATCCATTGGCCTGGTAAGCTATGATGTCTCTCATCCAGGTAAAATATAAGTCAGGCTTCTCAATTTTAATAAGTGGCATGCTGAACTAAGTGAAAACAGATGCAAAGAAGCAGATGAGGCTGAAGGGAGAGTATAAGCTTTCCTTTTATAAATAACAAAATATGGTTCTGCTGGCATGCTATTTTATAATATGCACCTCAGAACTGTTTTGATTAAGAAAGTTATTCAAGAAATTATAACCTCTTCAGGAACTTCCCTGGTGGTCCAGTGGTAGAGAATCTGCTTTCCAATGCAGGGGACGTGGGTTCAATCCCTGGTAAGGGAACTAAGATCCCACATGCTGAGGGGTAACTAAGCCCAGGCCACAACTACTGAGCCTGCACACCTCAACTAGAGAGAGAAAACCCGCATGCCACAAATAGAGAGAAGCCTGTGCGCCACAACGAATAGCCTGCATGCTGCAACTAAGACCTGACACAGCCAAGAATAACATAAATAAATAAATAATAAAAAAGAAAGTACGACCTCTTCCAACCTCCAATGGATACAAAAACAGTATTCTAGACCTGCACTGTCTAATGAGTATCTCTGGGCACACATGTCTTATGAGCACTGAAAGTGTGGCTCGTCAGAACTGAGATGTGCTCTAAGTATTAAATAGGTGTTGGATTTCAAAGATTTAATAAAGAAAACAAAGATAAGATATTTTTTCAAAATTTTTATATTGATTACATGTAGAAATGATAATAGTTTGAATATATTAGGTTGAATAAACTATATTAACAAATTTAATGTCACCTAATCTTTTTATTTTTAATGCAGCTATTAGGAAATTTAAAATTACACATGTGGTTTCTATTCTATTCTATTCTATTCTATTCTATTCTATTCTATTCTATTCTATTCTATTGAAAAGCTCTGCTCTAGACCTTAGAAGAGTAGCACCTGGAGTCTCTGGGTCTGTAAACAAAATTCTCAGCACTTTGACTAACCTACTGCCTAGGGATCATAGCCTGTTTCAGAGTTTGTCAATACAAGAGCAAGTCAGAGAAGGTATCATGAGAAACAGTGAGACAGATAACATGCCCCTCTTGGGAAGGGATGTTTAACAGAGTAAGGAGAAAAGCAGCAAGTAAACTGCAGGCTCCCCTTGCTTCTTCATGTAAAACCTCCTTGTCTATTTACCGTATGAGAGAGAAGTGTATAAAACATGACATCATACTGGGCTAACGCAACCTTACACCTATTTTCAGTTAGGTGCTCCCCAAATAGCAAATGTGAAAATTGGTACATCTACCTAGGACCAGGGAATGGTGTCACATCCAAGGCACTGGTATGCATTACAATAGATCATTTAGTTTTGAATAACATGGAATTTCTTCTATTATTAAATTCCAGGGGAAAAATTAAAATGAAAAATAAAATTCCATTATTTTTCATAAATTTGAATCTGTAATAACTAAATTCAAAATTTTTCTAATCCCAGTTTTTGTTCTGAATTTTCTCATTCGGGTGGCCCTTAGACAGTTCAGACAGCTGATTAGATTTTAAATTTCTTCTGGAGCAAATGCCACCTGACCAATATTAAATTGGATGTTTTTCCTTCCCTATACTAAGATTATGCTTCTCTGCTCACAGTCATGTGATTTGCATATATGTTCTGTAGGCAGATTATATAGCCCAGCTTCATTGACTTAGGGTTTTGCAATAACATGTGATGTGGTCAATTGAATATAAGGAAATAATGATGCTTTCCATTAACAAGTGGAAGTTTAAGGGTGATTATATGGTTAAGTTAAGCTGTTTTCCATTCTTCATAGCTGGCATGAGAATGGCATGTTCCGGTTAGGAACCAATCAGCTTGGCCTCAGAATGAAAATAAACATCTTGTTTTGAATGGGGCAGAGGCAAGTAGAGTCAAAGCTTATGTAACAGGAGAGAGGAACATTTATTGCTTTCAACCATTGATTACTTACATTATTTGTTACCACAGCAATTTTGTCTGAAGCAACAATTGTAAGCTGGTGTGTTGTTTATGTTATATAATTATGGATTTAATGATAATTAGGCAAAATTTTATTCTAAAACCCAGGGCACAGTACAAAGCAAACCCATATACTCTTACCAAACTAAGACCATATTAGAGGCTTGGTGACATGTGAGGAGGAGGAGGTTAAAGAAAAAAAAGGTAAATTGTCAGGAAACTCAAAAATATCTTTGTCTCATCCTCTCAGTTTGCCAATCACCTTGTATCAATTGTTCAGAGTTCTTCCATAGGAGGACTGGATATGTGAAATGAAGAGAAGAATCTGTAATATTTCCCTTCTGGTCCACTTTTCCTCCTGGATACTGGTACAGTATTGTTCCCTCTGAGGAAATATGTTGTAGGATAATAAGTATCACTCTATCAATCACCAAAAAGGTTAATTTGACTACATCATGAAAATCAAAGTCAAGATATATGCAACTCTTAATTAGATGGTTAGTGTTCATTGAAATATAACATGTCATCCCTGTTATATTTGATTGTCAAGTTTTCCATCATGTTTTCTATATTTTTTTATGAACAAATTTGTGTCATGACATTAAAGGAAAGCACAAAGTTATAAATAACATTAGTGTTATATGATATCTATATAGCACTTGATAATTACCAGATTATTTCCAAATACATGATTATGTTTCACACTATATCTGAAAAGTTACAGATGCCAATTATTATCATATAAATTTTAAGTGTGAGGAAAGGATATTCAGGGAGACTGGAGAATTCAGCCAGGATTATGTAACTAGAAAGTTTCTGAGTTATACCTGGATTCCATGGCTTCTGTCTTTTATTTGGTGCTTTCTATACTATGCTCTTTATAACAAAGGCTTTGTTGATGTCCCACAAAAATCTTCCCTGCTCCCCAGCCACTTACATAAACATGTAAAATCTGAGTTAAGTGCGTGCTGTTCTAGACTTCTTTTTATCATAACAATCATAGTACTTTTGGGGTTTTCCCCACTAGTTTGACAAATAAGCCCTAAATTCCATGACAGTAGGAACTATAACCTATTATTATTATTTTTTTAATTTACTCCAGCCCCATTTACTTTATTAAGTCCCATACATGCTGCCTTTTAAGTGAGCCACTAGAAAATTAACATTTTAATAATCTGAGAGCATCTCTCTTCTATAAAAGTAAGGATAGGTTTGATAATAATAATACATTATATTGATTGAATCAAATAAATAATTATTAACTTATCTCAGGCAAATAGATCCCTCTCAAGAAGAATATGACTGACCTTACACACTCCATAGCCTCAACTTTAGGTATAGCAACCTGTTTATCAGGCTGACACTCTTACTACACCCTTTCTAAGATAAACCCAGATGATGCGACTTAGTCATACAGTTGGTCAAGGGAAAATAAATGATACAGATATAAGCTCTAAAATAGTGATTCTTAATCTTTGCTACATATTAGAATCACCTGGGGGAATTCTTACAACAGCAATTCCATAGACATTCTATTTTAATTAGACTGGAGTGGGGCCTGCACATCAGTATTCAAAAACAAAAATTTCTGAAATCTAATGCATAACCAGCATTTAGAATCAGCTTCTTAAATTATGTCGTACCAGTCCCTAAAAATTATAGGGACAGCGTAAATGGACAAAGTAGGTATTTAAATTGTTAATCCAACTATAGGATTGTAAGTAAAGAAAAAATATGGGAGACCGCTGTAAGTTAATGTTCACTCAAGAAAGCAGGTTTACTTAACCACAAAACCAAGCAGGCTTGCCTAGCAACAAAACCAAGTGACAAAGGCATAAGACATGCCCCAAAACAATAAAACAATAGTAGCACGAGACCCACATCCTGCCCAGTGAGCTCAGTAAGTTAATGATCCCTAGGACATGCTCTCAGCACACATGAAAAACAATAGTTTATGAAAATGTTCTCATTGTAAGAGACCTGAAATAATTTTTACAGTCCTGGCTTGATCATGTAGAGACAAAAAAACTCCCCTCCCCAACCTGGAGGAGGAGCTGAGGATGGAAGAACGATGACTACTCAAACAAGACAAAGAAGGTCTTTTTCCCCTCCCCACTTTTCCTTTGATTATAAAACTGTAGACCACTAAGTTCTCAGGGCAACACCCTCTCACCCACCCGCTTGTAAGCCTCACAAGCATTCTATTCTAATAAATCACTTCTTATCTATCACTTTGCCTCTTGATGAATTTTTTCTGTGCTGAGAAATAAAGGACTGGCTCCTAAGACCCCCCGAAGTGACACCTATCAGTTTCAATAAGTCTTACATTTACAGATTTCAGGAAATTCACTGGATGGCAGCATGCAGAACTCTGGCTGCAGTGCTCCCTTTCATTCAAGAATTGCCTAGGACAGTAGACTAAATAAAGAGGGATGTACTACATTACTGTCAGCTGGAGAGGGGAATCAGGCTCTTGTTAAATTTGATTGTTAATTAAAAATTAGTAATACAGCCATTTACCTATCACAAAATCTTCCTGTATTAGTTACTTCTATACAGGTAATTAGAATTCTACTTTGTTACACAGCCTGGCTTGGCCAGGATACCACACACTTTCAACTGTAACATCGACTGTTGGTTGGGTGATCATGAGGAAGTTGCTGGATGCTGCAGTCACACTCATCGTACCCTGACTCAGAGAGTATTTTAAGCCAAAGAGCGCAAAACTCCAAATGAGAGCAGTTATGACATTTAGGCAAGGTATGGTTATATCCCAATTAATCACAGTCACACAAACAGAACAAGCATAAAAATAAACAAGAAAAGTCATTTCCTTTGACAGCAAAATTTTTACTCTAACTTCATCAGGTTGTAGCTTCCTTTATATCTCTTTCAAGCAAGTGAACTTCCTATACTGGCAAATGAAAAAAAAATGCCAATTTTCTTTGTACAGATTTTAATAATTTAAACAGATAATTATAAAAATATCTGACCCATCTTAGTTTTACATATACCACCTTTTGCAAATATATCATCAGACTAGGAACAAGAGGAATTTGTTAACTTCAGTAATTAAAGACAAGGGAAACAATATCCAGAACCAATGTTCCCATTTGAAAGACACAAATGGTAATGAAACTGAGCAAGACCCTGTGGGGCCCTCCTGGGTACAATTCTTTCCATGTTCCCTCTTTCTTGTTAATAGGAAATAGACTTTAGTCAGCCTCAACATTCCCTGAGTTCCAAAGGGCAGATTCAAACAGTTGCTAATCAGGGGAGGAAAGGAATCAGAAACAAAGGAGAAGCAGTCAAGAAAAAATAGTGCAGGATGGGGTAGCATCGTGGTTCCTCCTCAGGTAATATGTATAAAAATATCTTTGAGTTCTTCTGCAGGAACTAAGGCTGTCACCCAGGTGGAGGATGGTAACTTCAGGCTTAGCACAAGATTCCTGGAACTCTGCCTTCCCTGTTACCTCACCAGCAAACAATCAGCAGAAAGTCTGCATACTGTGGAAGATAATGAACACTCTGATCCCCTCCTCGAATGATTCTCCCTTTAAAAACTTTCATGGTAGAGCAGAATCTTCAAAGTTGGTTCTTGGATACAAGTCTGCCTTCTCCCCATGTTGCCAACCTCCTGAATAAAGCAACTTTTCTTTTCCAACCAACACTTGTCTGTCAGATATTGACTATTGAGCAGCAAACAGCCAAATCTGAGTTCTGTAACAGTAAGAATGGGAAAAAATGTAATTTACAGAAAAATCAAACATATAATAAGATTCAGAATGCCCAACTATGAGCAATATCGAATAAGAAAGTTTTTTTTAGTAGAATATAAAATGGTTGCAGATAAGTAACACATTGATTGCTGCAAAAACCAAAATATTAAAAAACAAATCAAGAAAGCTTTCTCACATTCAAAAGAAAAGGAAGAGATAAGAGACTAGAAGACAGCCAGAAGATGCAGAATTAGAGATGAGAGCAGACTAAAAGTGACACAATAAAGAAAAATAATCAGTGAACACAAACTTCGCTATACCTGTGGAGACAAAAGAAAGATATTCTAAGATATCCTAATGATTTACATTTTTCTTTGTCATCCTTACAGAATGTGGAGCCTGTTCAGCCTTGAGAGCTAATATAGTTCTGTCAGGTATTGTTCTTCTCTTTTCTGTTCTAATATATTTTTCTCAGATTTACATAATTTTGCCTGAGAAAGGTAGGAAGAGAAAAGTTTCAATAACCGGTACTGATACAGAGCAAGGCCTTATGGGGCTCCTGGGCACAAAATCTTTCTGTGTCCCCTATTTCTTTGATTACAGGAAATAGCCTTTATTCAGCCTCCATGACCTTCCCTGAGTTCCAAGTGGCAGATTCAAGCAGTTGTTAATTAGGGAAAGGAGGGAATGCGAGACAAGGGAGAAACAGTCAAGAGTAAAAAGAGTGCAGCCTTGGAGCAAGGTCCTGTTTCCCCATCAATGCACACAACAATATCTATGAGCTGTTTTGCAGATACTGAAACCTCCTCCACGTGGGAGAAGTTAATGATTAATGGTGGTATGCTGCCCACAAGCATGTAGACCCCAGACCAGTTGGAATCAGAAGGTTGATGATGCTGACTCCTACTTACCTCACCACCAACCAATCACAAGAATGTCCATGAGCTGATCATGCCATCTTTGAAACATTGCTATAAAATTTCTCACTACCCTCTCCAAGTTGGGACACACGATTTTGAGGGCATTAGCTGGCTGTGGCCCCCTTTGTCTGGCAAAGCAATAAAACTATTCTTTTCTACTTCACCCAAAACTCTGTCTCCAAGATTTAATTCAGTGTCAGGGTACGGAGGCCAGATTTGGCTTCAGTACTATGGATTAAAAGAGACTAGGTAAAGATAGATATATGCAGGTGAAACTTTTTTACTTTAAAGCAAAAACAAAAATTCTAAATCTTACATGCAGAAACAAACAAAAAGTCTTAAAGAAAAGAGAAAAAAAAGTATTGGCATCAGGTTCTCCATCTTCATAACTCTGAAAGCTAGACTATACAGGCACAATTTCTGGAGTATTGAGAGGGAAAGCCTATGAATGGAAAAAATCTTTATGCAAGATATATTTTGTAAAAGTGATGGTGATAGTAGAATATTTTTGGAATATTTCCAAATTTTCCCCATAAAAAGGCAGAATACCCAGATATACAGACTGTATCTTAAAAAAAAATTGACAAGTTTTGTTAGTGAACTAAACTTGGGTGCTCTCACTCATGCTCAGTAAAGCCAATCTACTGATATTAGGTTGTGGTGAAGGGAACTGCAGCATTTATTGCAGGATGCCAAGCAAGGAGTCCAGAACAGTATTAATGCTCAAAAGCCTGAACTCCCTGATGGATTTCAGGGAGGCATTTTTAAAGGCAAGGTGAGGGAGGGGAGTTGCAGGGTATGTGATCAGCTCCTGTACAATTCTCTGATGGGTTGATGGTGAGGTTACAGGATGCTGTCACATTGGTTAACATTATCAATATTCAGGCTCCAGTAAGTCTGGGGGCTATGTGCTCATGGTCATTAAGTAGTTAACTTCTTCCATTTGATGGAGGTTTTAGCATCTGTAAAACAACTCAGGAATGTGCATCAGATACTGTTATCTAGGTATTTCAGAGAGGCATCAAAGGAGAGGACATTGGCAGAGGGTTCTGTCCTGGGAAGGTCCCCTAAGCCCTGCTCTGTTATAGTTTCCCCCCCTCAACCCCAAAGTGTGAGTGAGTGGGAACAAAGCACCAACATCCACAAGCCCTTTATATTCTCAGGGAATCAATGGGACATCTGAGGGATCACAGAAGGTGAGAACCCTCAAATAGCCAACAGACTTCTTGGGAAACACAGTAGGACAATTTGAGAAGAGCATTTAACACTGGGTTGTGTCTTACATATTTTAACATATGGGTTTATGCAAGTGGTCCAGAGTGAAATATATAAGGTCTGGAGTAACTGGAACACTATGAGCTCTCAAAACTAACCAGAAGGTTCTCTCTTCCACTGGAGAGAAATTGTTGGGAGTTGGATAAATTAAGGAGAATAGAGAAAATAGTAGAAAAGAAATGGAAAAAAATGCAGAAAATACAGAATACACAGAAAAGAGAAGGGGCACAGAGCCAGGAGATCAAAGAAACTGTAAGGTAATATTTCTAAACTCATCACAGAAACAAGAGAAGGACTACTAGAGCAGAAGAACTAGAAAATCTCTTCTTACCTCTCAAAGTCTTAGAAAGCTAATTTAATATATACATAAACAACATTGTTATTGTACCAAAAGAAAGGATGGGGGTGGAATATTTTCCCTATAGGCAATGAGATCACGCAACAAATATATGCATATAAAATTAAAAAAAGTTCTAACCTAATATTTCAAAACAAATGAAAACTGATCCAAAACATGAAATAATAATGTAAATCAGAATTAGAAAAACTCATTAAGTGATAGAATTCTAGAAAGACAAGAAACAAAAGAAAAATTCATTTCAGAAATAAACAATTAACTAAAAGAAAAACAAGAGTGAAGGTCTTAAGATAGAAAGAAAGACTATTTAAACATCAAGAAAAAATAAAATAAAACATTGAAATGAAGTGACAGATAAAGAACATAATTAAAGTGAATTGAGCATATATATGCGTCACCAAAGAAGAAAGTGAAATCGATGAAACAAGACAAATACTATAACATGAATTCAGAAAAATGTTACTAAAATTTTAAAAAGAAAAAAACCCTCAAAATTACATATTGAAAGGACAGTATCTCTTAGGGAAAATTATGCCAGAATGCTTCTTTTGAAATGAAACCCTGAAAGAAAAATAAACAACAAAAAAAGTGGACAAAATATCAAAATAATTAAGTCATTTAAAGGACAAAGGAAATAAGATGGTGATCAGATTTTTATTGCTAATAACACAATGCCAGAGATAATGAATATTTTTGATATTCAGGGAGAGAAAATGTGAGTCAAATGTCATATGTCTATCTAAATGCATAGATAAGTTTCACACACAAACTGTCATAAACTTGCAAAATTGCTTTAGAAAGTACTCCTGAAATAATAGAGTAAGGACTTTCTAAAATCCATAAAAGCAAAAGGACCAAAAGCAGAAATTGTAAAAATCAATTTTTTCAGAAATCTGGAAATTAACCATAGGTTTACAGCAATGTAAAGAGTGTTTATTCAAGAAAACTGGCTGAATCTCATTAAGAACAGCAAGCTTTATGAAATCTTAATTGGCTCTATGCCCATCATCCTCTCCCAAGATCTGCAAGTAGCTTTGAAAAACAAAAACTACACAATAAGTCATGATAGCTGTGAAAATCAGAAGGCCAGCAGCTGCTGGAGAAGACAACACAGGATAGACTCAGAGCTTGCTCTATGTAAACAGCTCTATCCTCAGGTCATTTGTGCAAAACCATTATAAGAATTATTTATAATCACAGCTGCCTGAGACAGCAATATCATTTGTGGCTAATAAGAGGCTGATCAAAATATTTAAAGGGAACAACTAGGAAATAAGTTCCTTTAGGAAGTTCCAAAAAGCTCTAGAATATTCTCGGTGATCAAGAAGACCACAAACATGCACAAGACTGTGTGCATGCCCAGGAATGGCACAAAAACATTCTGATCTCACCTCTGCCTGACTTTGTAGCTGGTGCAAACAGGAAGTGAAGATTAAGGCAACATTTTTGGAGATTAGAGAGACATCCCAACACACATACAAGCCCTTCTGCAAGGACTGGGAGACTTACTGGTTCGGGGCATTTAAGGGAATCTCTGTCTGGTCCTCAGCTGATCACTAAGCTAACCATGCAGAGACTTCATGACCATACAAAACATGAATGTAGAATTTACCAAATTAGTGCAGAAAAGACACTTAGACAAACAGCAATAATAACAAAAACAACAGCAAACAAATGACAACAAACAGAACAACAACAACAAAACTCAGAAGAGGGGTAAATCTGACTTCCAGAGTTGCCACATTATAATATTCAAAATGTCCTGTTCTCAACAACAACAAAAAATTATGTTGAAAAACAATTTTCAACAAAAACAAAAAATAATAAACAAGAACATGACACCTACACGGAAAAGAAAAACAAAGAAATGAATAAAAACTGTCCCTGGAGAACCCCAGACATTGGGCTTATTAGCCAAAGACTTTAAACCAACTATTTTACATATATTGAAGGTTTTAAGGAAATCATGTGCAAAGAAACCATGAAAATGATGTCTCACCAAACAGAGGATGCCAATAAAGAGATAGGAACTGTGAAAAGGAAGAAAAAGGAATTCTGGAGTTGAAAATTTAACTAGAGGGGCTTAACATCAAATTTGAATGGGAAGAAGGAAGAATCAGTGCACTTGAAAATGGGGCAATTGAGATTATTCAGTTTGAGGTACAGAAAGAAAAAATAGTCAAGAAAAAACTCATACAGCCTTAGAGGCCTGTGAGATTCCATCTAGCAAACCAACATGCACATAGTGGGAGTTCCAGAAAGAAAATAGACAGAGAAAAGAACAGGAAGACTATTTGAACAAATAATGGCCCCAAATCATGAAAACATTAATCTCACATCTGAGAAGCTCAGAAAACTCTAAGTAGAATAATTTCAAAGAGGTCCACACTGAGACACATCATGGTCAAGCTAGCAAAAGCAAAAGGTAAAGAATCTTGAAAAAAGCAAGAGAAAATGACTCATCACATACAAGGGAGCTTCAATAGCTGACTAATAACTGCTTGATTATCATAAACCATGAATGCTAGAACATAGTGGGATGACATATATAAAGTGATGAAAGAAAAAGGCTGTCAACCAATAATTCTATATCAAGCAAAACTATCCTTCAAAATCAAGGAGAAATTAAGATAGTCCTAGATAAACAAAAACCAAGACTATTTGTTTCTAGCAAAATTTCCTTATAAAAACATGAAAGGGAATACTTCAGACTGAAATGAAACAAGTACAGAGCTCTAGTAAAATTAACTACATAAATAAATATAAAATACAGTACAGGCAGGTTTTTTATTTGTAACACTTTTTTTTCTACCTAATTTAAATGAGAATAACATAAAGCAATAATTATAAAGCTGTGGGGATGGACTTATAGTATACAAAGATATAATTTGTATGACAATTATAGCACAAGGGAGGAGGGAGGATGTGGTATTATAGAGGAGCAAATATTTTGTATACTTTTGAAATTAAGATGATTTTTACATGAACTAAATTGTAAATTAATATGCTAATTGTAACTCAGGGAAACTACTAAGGACACAACTCAAAAGCAAAATTTAAAAAAAAAGCAAAAGAATTAAAACAGTATACTAGAAACATTTATATATATATATATATATATATATATATGTATATATAACACAAAAGGAGGAATAGAGGAACAAAAAAGTCATAATACATAAGGAAAACAAATAGCAAAATGAGGGTTACTGAGCTGAATGGACAACTACACTAACAACTGAACTGTTAACAGTTTTTTAAACACATATATGATTTTTATTAAGATTCTGAAAAAGTAGGAATTTGCATGGCCTTACCCCCAAAAAAGTAGCTTCTTTCCAATAATAAATCTGTTGATTATTAACAGGCCTTTACCAATTTATTTTCTTATCTTCAAAAAAAAAAAAAATCTCTGCTCACTGTTCCTATTAGAAATTCATGATTTGTCAGTATCAATAAAATATTTTCTATGTTTTCAGCATTAAGAAAAAAAGGATGCTCAGACCTCTTTGTATACAACCTGAATGTTTTCCATCTTACTTGTCCTGTATCTTGATAGAATATGAAGAAATATCACTAATTACCTCAAGAAGTTGCTTTTGGGTTTCATGTATGACTTAGTCAAACACCAGCAAACTCAACATCTTATCATTTTATCAAAAAAGTGCACTATTTCATTTTGCACACTTTCTAAAATGTGCAACTTTAAAACAGAATTCCAGACACAATCACCTTTAAAATACATCTTTATTTTATAACAAGATTGAAAACTCTGAGAATGCTTGGTCAATTTCTCTAGGAATCTTTGATATAATAGCACATAACCCTTTGAATAATACTCAGTTCCTTTAGTTACATCAGTAGGGAAAAGCTTCAGGTTAAAAAGATGGTAAAATTATTCTCAGAAAATAAAGTTTACAGTTTAAGTTACAATTACCTAAAGGTAAAATTTTTAGGAATATTCTCAAGAAATATTTTAATGCTGATTTGATCTTCTACTGGAACAAAAAATGGATGATTATATTACTAGACCACAAAATATGGAAATATAATTTATATTGTCTACAAATAATTCATATAAACTTAGTTGCAAACCTTAATTTTTTCTTTTTTTCTCCCCAAACAGATTTATCTCCAGCTACTTTAAGCATGTAAACAATTGTGAAAAAAAAAGAGAACAACATTAAAGAAAAGATAATTTGAATAATGACTAATACAATGACAGGCAACTTTCAGCTCTAAAGATACTATTTTCCAACTTAAATTTGGGCTCTTATTATTAAAAAAGAATAAAATTTCTATTATATAAAACATTTCCACCATAAGGAAACAAATTGAGAACCTGAAATCTGATATTTGTTGATTCATAATACAGGAAGTTTTAAAACTTTTAAGCTATTGGACCCAAGTATTAGTTCTTATGAATTTATCCTAAGGAAATTAGATGAACTGCTTAACTTTGCACACAAAGATATTCATCACAGAAAGTATGCCTAAAATAGAAGACTGAGCACATAAATTATAGGATACTATACATTGAAATGTTAATTTGGTGAGAAAGAATATTTATTGGGATGAGAAATGTTTATGCTGTACAATTAAGTGAAAAAAGTAGGTTGTAGCACATGTACAGTTTGTGTATCATTGTACAAAAATATGCACAATTATACCTAGAAATATGATAGAAAAGTATAAGCTAAAATGGTAGTTATGGTTATTTCTAATAAGGGTAATTACATGCACTTTTGTTTTCCTATTTTGTCAACTTGCCATATTGCTGTAATAAAAGTATATTCTTTTTATAATAAAAATAGTATTTACAAAATAACATGATGGCACTTTCTGTCATCTTTACCTCTGAAAGAAAAAAAAAAAACTTAAGAAAAGCTGAGACTTTGTAGTGGGTGCTTTGATCTTTCAGAAGATTTTCGTTTAAAACATTGGAAATACTGAGTCAAATTATACAACCATATTGTAAGCTATTAATTATATTCCTTCAAAACTTGTAGTTTGAGGTTAATTAATTTGTAACTGCTAACTTATCAAAATATATTTTTATTTTAAATATTTTGTGTGGATTTTTGAAAGATGTTATATATGTTTCAAATATATTTTCAATAGGCAAAGTGCAAGAGAAGAATTAGAAAGAATTAGAGAGTGGTTTTGTGACATCCATTCAGAGAGCATAGCACGTGTCCTTTGCAACAAAAAGAAGAGAGCAAAATGATGTCTGTTTCCCCCTAGGAAATCCAAAGGGTTAGAAATGAGCTATCTAGATAGTTTGATGGCTGAGTTAAGGAAAGATGGTTAGCCTCCCAGAATTGATGGGAGCAAAGAATGTTTGAGTGCTTCCTATGATTCAGATACCAACTACTTACAACTTGTCTTAGGTCCTATCCAAAAAGACCACCTGGAGGGGCAAAGCAAAATCAGCAGAGATAAACTGAAGGTAGTTCTGTATTACTACAAGCCAAGGAAGGAGTAACTTCCAGCCAGAAGTGAGATGCATTCACCCATATCAAAGAAGCTGTAACAGAGATATCCCCAAAGATGGAAAGCAGATCTCTGATGAAACCACGAATGAAATTATTAGTCAGTTTTGAACATATTTTAAGAGCGATATTGTTAATAACCAACACAGTATCAGTCAAATCTGTCAAGTCTTCTTACCCATTCATCTTCCTCAAGCTGCAATCCTGGAGCAGTTAGAAACTATTGGTGTGGAGTAGGACCTGTTGGGAAAACAGCAGATTTAAAGGACAGTAAAAAACAAATATAAAGCTGTTTTATGATTACATTCATAGATTGTGCTTCTTCAGGTAAACATTATTCACTGGGAAAAGAGTAGGATTGTTAGAAAAATACATGAATTCTTATAAAATTTAGATTTCATATAAACAATGTATAATTTTTAACTAGTGTTAAAATGTTGCATGGAATATTAGTATAATAAAATATTCACTGTTTAAATTCAAATTTAACTGAGATTTCAGTATTTTCATTTGCTAACTCTGTCATTCTTACATTCTTTGTACTACTTAATGCTTTTTGGACTGAAGGTCTTGTTTAATATCAGAAGCATTTCCCTTGCTTTTTGTTTTTTTAAGGATTTTTAAAAAATTTATTTTGATTTATTTATTTATTTTTGGCTGCATTGGGTCTTTGTTGCTACATGCAGGCTTTCTCTAGTTGAAGTTAGCGGGGGATACTCTTCGTTGGGGTACGTGGGCTTCTCACAGCGGTGGCTTCTCTTGTTGCAGAGCAGCGGCTCTAAGCGTGCAGGATTCAGTAGTTGTGGCTCGCGGGCTGTAGAGCGCAGTCTCAGTAGGTATGGCACACGGGCTTAGTTGCTCTGTGGCATGTGGGATCTTCCTGGATCAGGACTTGAACCTGTGTCTCCTTGGCAGGCGGATTGTTAACTACTATGCCACCAAGGATGTCTTCCCTTGCTTTCTTTCTATCATTTTCCTGGTATATTTTCCCATCCATTTCTCTTTAGCCATCTGGATCGTTATATTTCATATACACAGTAAAGAACTGGGTTTTGATTTGTGTATTCCAATCAGACAAGTCTTTTCTTACTGAGTTAAACTCATTTAGATTTATTAATATGGTTACTATGCTTGGTCCCAATTCTGCCATATCATGTTATCATTATGTGTTAATATAAAGTTATTTCACACTGTTGGCTGTCCTTTTCCCTTTTTTTTTCGTATTTTCTCAGTAAATAGAGAGGATTATCTTTTTATTCTAAAAGACCATTATATTGATTATTCTTTGGTTTACTCCCTATGGGGTTGCCATGGACTTTCTGCTGCTCTTAACCATTAGCTAATACCAGGTGGCCCACTCCACATGGTTCTGGCTCCAGGTTTTGGTAACTGCTACTTCACTTCAGGTGGGGGAGAAGAATAGCAAATTGCTGTTATTAGTGCCAGAGAACCCACTTTTCCTTGTGCTTTACTTATACCCAGATCAAACGTGTGTCCCTTTTTAAAACTTTTCCTAAACATATCAGATTTGAGAATGCCATACATTTCCTGCCAACCCTGACTGATACACAAAGTAACTCATTAAAAACAAACAAAACAAAAGTCATCATAATGGGTGACTACAAAGAGAAAGAAGAAAGATCATTGAATATAGAAGATAATTCTGAAATACTTCTCAAAACTCAAAGGAGAAGTTAGAGATAAAAATAAGAAGATAAAATATAGGGTATGCAGATCATGGAGATGTGTTATGTATAAAATCTGTATTTTCAAAGAAAAGAACAGAGATGGTAAAAAAAAAATCAATCATGAAAGAAATAGTAGGAAAGCTGACTTGAAGAAAAAAGAAATTGCAAATTGAAATGGACACAAAGTTCTAGGAAAAATATTGAGGAAATCTTTCCTTAACTTGCACTGGAAAATACTCTGCAGCCCTGACACATTATAGTGACTGAACATGGAACTCTTTCCCCAACAAATTCAAGGTCAATATCATAATTCTTCAACATACTCCAAGAGCCGGCCTATTAGAAATTAGAAGATTGGATGAAATTTTCTAGCCAACACCAAATTTAACATAAACTTTAAGGATTAGAAGACAAGGAAATATTATTTCTCCAAATATGTAGCCTGAATAAATGTAGCTGTCTATAAAATGTAGCCTTTATGTGACAAAAAAGTCTATAAGGGTAATAACCCTGCCACCTTGATTACTGTTTGCCAGCACCTAGCACCCTGTGAATGCTCAATAAATGTTCATTGGAGGGAGGGAAAAAACAGAAATGAGGCTGGCCTCAGAAATCTCAGTGACACTAAAATGTCAGAAGAAGATTGAGTAACATTCATGAAGAAAAAATAAACATGACCTAGTCACTCTGTAGACAAAACATTTCTCAGACATAGCAGGTTCAGAAAAGACCTTATCTAAATACGCTTCCTAAAGGAAAAAATCATAAAAATATGTTATGCAAAGAAAAATGTTTCAGATTAAAAATATATGTGTCAGCTCAGAGTATTATATATTATGATAGTAGTATAATTGTTGATCTCAGATTAATAAGCACAAAAAGTTTTATCCTAAGGAAATACTCACTGGTGAGCATGATGTTTAAGAAAGCACTAATTAGTATATAGAAAAAAATAAGAACAATGACTAGACACCCTATTAATAAATATGGCATACACATATAATAGATTAATATAAAGTCATTATAAATGTATTTTCAGAGACTATTTAGTTGCCTACAAAAAATATTATAGTTTGATGTTAAGTGAAATGAGGATACAAAAACAACTAGGTGAGTTTTGGTTTCAGACTCTTCAGCATACTATCCTTCATTAGTTCCAAGGTAGTTAGATTTTCACACTTTAAAATCCTGCAAGAGACATCCATTTCACAGTTGATGGGATCTTATAGTGATTTAAATATAATAATTTATTTATGACAAATGGAAAATAATAGAATTTGTTTACTTAAAGTCATTGATCAGATCTCAGTGATCTTTGTAACATTTCCTCCACACACATGAAATCCCATTAAATTTATAGTACTCAGTATGTAATGTTATTGTTGAATGACTGAAATAATTTGTTAATGAACATTCATTCCATCACATTTTTATGCTTCAAGAAATAACAAGTTCTTCAGCATTCTAATGCATTTTTTTCACAATCACAAACTAGAATTTTAGTGATAAAAATTACTAAAATTTTGAGAAAAATATAAGCACAGTACAAACAAAATAGAATGATTTCCTGGAGAGAATGCTGTAAGCTGTGCCTTTAAAAAATGTAAGTGAACTGAAGAAGACTGTATTCATTCATTTGTCTCCAAATTTCACTGATTTTTGTAATTAGTTGGCGATATGGACCCAAATCTTTCAGAGACCATCAATATTATTAATTCTCATGTTTTTTTTAATGCTGACTTTTCCTACACTATGTTAAGTTTACAGCTATTGATTAACAGAACTATAGGGAAGATTAAAAAGAATTTTTAGAACGTAAATCTTGTGCTATTTTTGGAGAGAACTTGTGTCTCTGAAGTTTAAAAGAATACTAATGCAAAGTAATGTCTTTTTATACTAAATCACTTTGTTTTTTACTATGCTTTAAAATCTGGAAACAATGTTACAATCAAATATATTAGAATATATTACCTTCTTCCTATTTAATTGGGGGGAAAAAGCCATAAATGTCCTCAGCCTCAAAGTCACATATAGTTTTGATCAGTATTTTGAGTGGAAACCTGTGAAACTAATTAGTTTGCCCTAAATGCATATAAAATAAAAATCAATATTAGCATCTTGACATCTAACCATCAGGTCAGGTTTATTTTGAATTTACATTAGAAACATGTTGACAAAAATGATTTGTTTAGTTTCAGGTAAAAGAATATCATCTTCACCAACCTGCTCAAAAAATACATGATGGCATACAACGTTTGATATGGAGTGGGTAGTAACTTCTCTATACTGTGTATACTACCTCATTTAAAATAAGACTGCAATATTAAAGCTAATTCTAGCACATATAACTGTTTTCATGTTTAAGATACATAGCATTCTTCAAATGGAGGAATTAACTTCTTAAGAACCAGACATGTCAACATGCTTTGATTACAGAAGACATCTTGATGGAAGAGAAATCACAAGAGTTTCAGAGTTGATCAGACATGAGTTATGTACCCTGGGGAAAATTATGCAGTCACTTTTAGTCTTGATTTCTTTATTTACCATCTAGAGATTATTATACTTGCTCATTAATTAGGGGTTGAAAGTTATGTAAAGCCACATAGGTAAAATGCCTTATAACATGCTAGGCCTATAGTACATGCTTAAGCACCTTTTTTTTTAACATCTTTATTGAGGTATAATTGCTTTACAATGTTGTGTTAGTTTCTGCTGTATAACAAAGTCTATTTGCTATATGTATACTTATATTCCCATATCCCGTCCCTCTTGCGTTTCCCTCCCACCCTCCCTATTCCACCCCTCTAGGTGGTCACAAAGCACTGAGCTGATCTCCCTGTGCTATGCAGCTTCTTCCCACTAGCTATCTATTTTACATTTGGTAGTGTATATATGTCAATGCTACTCTCTCACTTCAACCCAGCTTACACTACCCCCTCCCCATGTCCTCAAGTCTAAACGCCACATATGCGTCTTTATTCCTGTCCTGCACCTGGCTTCATCAGAACCACTTTTTTTTTCAGATTCCTTATATATGTTTTAGCATATGGTATTCGTTTTTCTCTTTCAGACTTACTTCACTCTGTATGAAAGACTCTAGGTTCACCCACCTCACTACAAATAACTTAATTTCAATTCTTTTAATGGCTGAGTAATATTCCATTATATATAAGTGCCACATCTTCTTTATCCATTCATCTGTCAGTAGAAACTTAGGTTGCTTCCATGTTCTGCCTATTTTAAATAGTGCTGCAATGAATATTGGGGTATATATCTCTTTTTGAATTACGGTTTTCTCAGGGTATATGCCCAGTAGTGGGATTGCTGGGTCATATGGTAGTTCTATTTTTAGTTTTTTTTAGGAACCTCCATACTATTCTCTATAGTGACTGTATTAATTTACATTCTCACCAAGAGTGCAAGAGGGTTCCCTTTTATCCACACCCTCTCCAGCATTTATTGTTGGTAGATTTTTTGATGATGTCAATTCTGACTGGTATGAGGTGATACTTCATTGTAGTTTTGATTTGCATTTCTCTAACGATTAGTGATGTTGAGCATCCTTTCATGTGTTTGTTGGCAATCTGTATATCTTCTTTGGAGAAATGTCTATTTAGGTCATCCACCCATTTGTGGATTGGGTTGTTTGTTTTTTTGATATTGAGCTGTATGAGTTGCTTGTATATTTGGGAGATTAATCCTTTGTCAGCTGCTTCATTTGCAAAATTTTCTCTCATTCTGAGGGTTGCCTTTTCATCTTATCTATAGTTTCCTTTGCTGTGCAAAAGCTTTTAAGTTTCATTAGGTCTCATTTGTTTATTTTTGTTTTTATTTCCATTTCTCTATGAGGTGGGTCAAAAAGGATCTTGCTGTGATTTATGTCATAAAGTGTTCTGCCTATGTTTTCCGCTAAGAGTTTTATAGTGTCTGACCTTACATTTGTGTATAGTGTTAAGAAGTGTTCTAATTTCATTCTTTTACATGTAGCTGTCTGGTTTTCCCAGCACCACTTATAGAAGAGGCTATTTTCTCCACTGAATATTCTTGCCTCCTATAGCAAAGATAAGGTGACCATGTGTGCGTGGGTTTATCTCTGGGCTTTCTACCCTGTTCCGTTGATCTATATTTCTGTTTTTGTGCCAGTACCATAATGTGTTGATTACTGTATCTTTGTAGTATAGTCGGAAGTCAGGGAGCCTGATTCCTCCAGCTCTGTTTTTCTTTCTCAAGGTTGCTTTTGCTATTCAGGGTCTTTTGTGTTTCCATACAAATTGTAAACTTTTTGTTCTAGTTGTGTGAAAAATGTCATTGGTAGTTTGATAGGGATTACCCTGAATCTTTAGATTGCTTTGAGTAGTATAATCGTTTTCACAATGTTGATTCTTCCAATCCAAGAACATGGTATATTTCTCCATCAGTTTGTATCATCTTTAATTTCTTTCATCAGTGCCTTATAGTTTAAAACCAGGCAAAGATGTCACAGAAAAGGAAATGTACAGGCCAATATCACTGATGAACATAGATACAAATATGCTCAACAAAATACTAGCCAACAGAATCCAACAGCACATTAAAAGGATCATACACCATGATCAATTGGGGTTTATCCCCAGAATGCAAGGATTCTTCAATATATGCAAATCAATCAATGTGATACAGTATATTAACAAACTGAAGAATTAAAACCATATGATAGAGGGGGGGACCTTGAAGATGGCGGAAGAGTAAGACACGGAAATCACTTTCTTCCCCACAGATACATCAGAAATACATCTACACGTGGAACAACTCCTACAGAACACCTACTGAAGGCTGGCAGAAGACCTCAGACCTCCCAAAAGGCAAGAAACGCCCCACGTACCTGTGTAGGGCAAAAGAAAAAACAGAGACAAAAGAATAGGGACGGCACCTGCACCAGTGGGAGGGAGCTGTGAAGGAGGAAACGTTTCCACACACTAGGAAGCCCCTTCGCGGGCGGAGACTGCGGGAGGCGGAGGGGAGAGCTTCGGCGCCGCGGAAGAGTGCACAGCAACAGGGGTGCGGAGGGCAAAGCAGGGAGATTCCCGAACAGAGAGGATCGGTGCCGACCCGCACTCACCAGCCCGAGAGGCTGGTCTGCTCACCCGCCGGGGCGGGCGGGGCTGCGAGCTGAGGCTCCGGTTTCAGTTTCGGACGGAGCGCAGGGAGAGGACTGGGGTTGGCGGCTTGAACATAGCCTGAAGGAGTTAGTGCACCACGGCTAGCCGGGAGGGAGTCCGGGGAAAAGTCTGCACCTGCCGAAGAGGCAAGAGACTTTTTCTTCCCTCTTTGTTTCCTGGTGCGCGAGGAGAGGGGTTTAAGAGCGCTGCTTAAAGGAACGCCAGAGACGGGCGCGAGCCACGGCTAAAAGCGCGAACCCCAGAGATGGGCGCGAGCCGTGGCTAAAAGCACGGACCCCAGGGACGGGCAGGAGATGCTAAGGCTGCTGCTGCCACCACCAAGGAGCCTGTGTGCGAGCACAGGTCACTATCCACACCCCTCTTCCACGGAGCCTGTGCAGCCCGCCACTGCCAGGTTCCCAGGATCCAGGGACAACTTCCCCGGGAGAACGCACGGCAGGCCTCAGGCTGGTGCAAAGTCACGCTGGCCTCTGCCGCCGCAGGCCCGCCCCGCACACAGTGCCCCTCCCTCCCCCCCAGCTTGAGTGTGCCAGAGTCCCCGAATCAGCGGCTCCTTTAACCCCGTCCTGTCTGAGCAAAAAACAGACGCCCTCCAGCGACCTACACGCAGAGGCAGGGCCAAATCCAAAGCTGAGCCCCTGTGAGCTGTGAGAACAAAAAAGAGAAAGGGAAATCTCTCCCAGCAGCCTCAGAAACAGCGGATTAAAGCTCCACAATCAACTTGAAGTACCCTGCATCTGTGGAATACATGAATAGACAACAAGTCATCCCAAATTGAGGAGGTGGGCTTCGAGAGCAAGATCTATGATTTTTTCCCCTTTTCCTCTTTTTGTGAGTGTGTATGTGTATGCTTCTGTGTGAGATCTTGTCTGTATAGTTTTGTTTCCACCATATGTCCTAGGGTTCTATCCGTTCATGGTTTTTAAAAAATTTTTTTCTTAATAATTAATTTTAATAAATTTATTATACTTTACCTTCTTTCTTTCTTTCTTTCTTTCTTTCTTTCTTTCTTTCTTTCTTTCTTTCTTTCCTTCCTTCCTTCCTTCCCTCCTTTAGACAACAAATCATCCCAAATTGAGGAGGTGGTCTCTGAGAGCAAGATTTATGATTTTTTCCCCTTTACCTCTTTTTGTGAGGATGTATGTGTATGCTTCTGTGTAAGATTTTGTCTGTATAGCTTTGCTTCCAACATTTGTCCTAAGGTTCTATCTGTCCCTTTTTTTTTTCTAAATAAGTATTTTTTAATTCAATAACTTTATTATACTTTATTTTATTTTTACTGTATCTTCTTTCTTTCTGTCTTTTTTCCTTCCTTCCCTCTTTCTTTCCTTCCTCCCTCCCTCCCTCCCTCCTTTCTTTCCTTCTTACCTTCTTTTCTTCTTTGCTTCTTTCTTTCTTTCCTTCTTTCTTCCATCCTTCTTTCCTTCATTCCTCCCTCCTTTCTTTCTTTCTTTCTTCATACTTCTACTAATTCCCTCTACTTTTTCTCCCTTTTATTCTGAGCCATATGCATGAAGGGCTCTTGGTGCTCCAGCCAGGAGTCAGGGCTCTGCCTCTGAGGTATGAGAGCCAACTTCAGGACACTAGTCAACAAGAGACCTCCCAGCTCCACATAATATCAAACGGCAAAAATCTCCCAGAGACCCCCATCTTAACACCAGCAACCAGCTTCACTCAATGACCAGCAAGCTTCAGTGCTGGACAACCTATGCCAAACAACTAGCAAGACAGGAACACAACCCCACCCATTAGCAGAGAGGCTGCCTAAAATCATAATAAGGCCACAGACACCCCAAAACACACCACCAGACGTGAACCTGCCCACTAGAGAGACAAGGTCCAGCCTCACCCACCAGAACACAGGCACTAGTCTCCTCCACCAGGAAGCCTACACAACCCATTGAACCAACCTTAGCCACTGGGGACAGACATCAAAAACAGGAGGAACTACGAACCTGCAGCCTGCAAAAAGGAGACCCCAAACACAGTAAGATAAGCAAAATGAGAAGACAGAAAAACACACAGCAGTTAAAGGAGCAAGATAAAAATGCACCAGACCTAACAAATGAAGAGGAAATAGGCAGTCTACCTGAAAAAGAATTCAGAATAATGATAGTAAGGATGATCCGCAATCTTGGAAATAGAAAGGACAAAATGCAAGAAACAGTTAACAAGGACCTAGAAGAAATAAAGATGAAACAAGCAACGATGAACAACACAATAAATGAAATTAAAAGTACTCTAGATGGGATCAATAGCAGAATAACTGAGGCAGAAGAACGGATAAGTGACCTGGAAGATAAAAGAGTGGAAATAACTACTGCAGAGCAGAATAAAGAAAAAAGAATGAAAAGAACTGAGGACAGTCTCAGAGACCTCTGGGACAACATTAAATGCACCAACATTCGAATTATAGGGGTTCCAGAAGAAGATGAGAAAAAGAAAGGGACTGAGAAAATATTTGAAGAGATTATAGTTGAAAACTTCCCTAATATGGGAAAGGAAATAGTTAATCAAGTCCAGGAAACACAGAGAGTCCAATACAGGATAAATCCAAGGAGAAATATGCCAAGACACATATTAATCAAACTGTCAAAAATTAAGTACAAAGAAAGCATATTAAAAGCAGCAAGGGAAAAATAACACACAAGGGAATCTCCATAAGGTTAACAACTGATCTCTCAGCAGAAACCCTACAAGCCAGAAGGGAGTGGCAGGACATACTGAAAGTGATGAAGGAGAAAAACCTGCAACCAAGACTACTCTACCCAGCAAGGATCTCATTCAGATTTGATGGAGAAATTAAAACCTTTACAGACAAGCAAAAGCTGAGAGAGTTCAGCACCAACAAACCAGCTTTACAACAAATGCTAAAGGAACTTCTCTAGACAAGAAACACAAAAGAAGGAAAAGACTTATAATAACGAACCCAAAACTATTTAGAAAATGGGAATAGGAACATACATATCGATAATTACCTTAAATGTAAATGGACTAAATGCTCCCACCAAAAGACACAGATTGGCTGAATGGATACAAAAACAAGACCCTTATATAAGCTGTCTACAAGAGACCCACTTCAGACCTAGAGACACATACAGACTGCAAGTAAGGGGATGGAAAAAGATATTCCATGCAAATGGAAACCAAAAGAAAGCTGGAGTAGCAATTCTCATATCAGACAAAATAGACTTTAAAATAAGGACTATTAAAAGAGACAAAGAAGGACACTACATAATGATCAAGGGATCGATCCAAGAAGAAGATATAACAATTGTAAATATTTATGCACCCAACATAGGAGCACCTCAATACATAAGGCAAATACTAACAGCCATAAAAGGGGAAATCAACAGTAACACATTCATAGTAGGGGACTTTAACACCCCAATTTCACCCATGGACAGATCATCCAAAATGAAAATAAATAAGGAAGCACAAGCTTTAAATGATACATTAAACAAGATGGACTTAATTGATATTTTTAGGACACTCCATCCAAAAACAACAGAATACACATTTTTCTCAAGTGCTCATGGAACATTCTCTAGGTTAGATCATATCTTGGGCCACAAATCAAGCCTTGGTAAATTTAAGAAAATTGAAATTGTATCAAGTATCTTTTCCAACCACCACGCCATGAGACTAGATATCAATTATAGGAAAAGATCTGTAAAAAATACAAACACATGGAGGCTAAACAATACACTACATAATAATGAAGTGATCAGTGAAGAAATCAAAGAGGAAATAAAAAAATACCTAGAAACAAATGACAATGGAGACACAATGACCCAAAACCTATGGGATGCAGCAAAAGCACTTCTAAGGGGGAAGTTTATAGCAATACAAGCCCACCTTAAGAAGCAGGAAACATCTCGAATAAACAACCTAACCTTGCACCTCAAGCAATTAGAGAAAGAAGAACAAAACAACCCCAAAGCTAGCAGAAGAAAAGAAATCATAAAAATCAGATCAGAAATAAATGAAAAAGAAATGAAGGAAACAATAGCAAAGATCAATAAAACTAAAAGCTGGTTCTTTGAGAAGATAAACAAAATTGAGAAGCCATTAGCCAGACTCATCAAGAAAAAAAGGGAGATGACTCAAATCAATAGAATTAGAAATGAAAAAGGAGAAGTAACAAATGACACTGCAGAAATACAAAAGATCATGAGAGATTACTACAAGCAACTCTATGCGAATAAAATGGACAATCTGGAAGAAATGGACAAATTCTTAGAAATACACAACCTGCCAAGACTGAATCAGGAAGAAATAGAAAATATGAACAGACCAATCACAAGCACTGAAATTGAAACTGTGATTAAAACTCTTCCAACCAACAAAAGCCCAGGACCAGATGGCTTCACAGGCGAATTCTATCAAACATTTGGAGAAGAGTTAACACCTATCCTTCTCAAACTCTTCCAAAATATAGCAGAGGGAGGAAAACTCCCAAATTCCTTCTACGAGGCCACCATCACGTTGATACCAAAACCAGACAAGGATGTCAAAAAGAAAGAAAACTACAGGTCAATATCACTGATGAACATAGATGCAAAAGTCCTCAACAAAATACTAGAAAACAGAATACAACAGCACATTAAAAGGATCATATACCATGATCAAGTGGGGTTTATTCCAGGAATGCAAGGATTCTTCAATATACGCAAATCTATCAATGTGATACACCATATTAACAAATTGAAGGAGAAAAACCATATGATCATCTCAATAGATGCAGAGAAAGGTTTTGACAAAATTCAACACCCATTTTTGATAAAAACCCTGCAGATAGTAGGCATAGAGAGAACTTTCCTCCACATAATAAAGGCCATATATGACAAGCCCACAGCCAACATCATCCTCAATGGTGAAAAACTGGAAGCATTTCCACTAAGATCAGGAACAAGACAAGGTTGCCCACTCTCACCACTCTTATTCAACATAGTTTTGGAAGTTTTAGCCACAGCAATTAGAGAAGAAAAGGAAATAAAAGGAATCCAAATCAGAAAAGAAGAAGTAAAGATGTCACTGTTTGCAGATGAGATGATACTATACATAGAGAATCCTAAAGATGCTACCAGAAATCTACTAGAGCTAATCAATGAATTTGGTAAAATAGCAACATATAAAATTAATGCACAGAAATCTCTGGCATTCCTATATACTAATGATGAAAAATCTGAAATTGAAATCAAGAAAACACTCCCATTTACCATTGCAACAAAAAGAATAAAATATCTAGGAATAAACCTACCTAAGGAGACAAAAGACCTGTATGCAGAAAATTATAAGACACTGATGAAAGAAATTAAAGATGATACAAATAGATGGAGAGATATACCATGTTCTTGGATTGGAAGAATCAACATTGTGAAAATGACTCTACTACCCAAAGCAATCTACAGATTCAATGCAATCCCTATCAAATTACCACTGGCATTTTTCACAAAACTAGAACAAAAAATTTTGCAATTTGTATGGAAACACAAAAGACCCCGAATAGACAAAGCAATCTTGAGAACTAAAAAAAGAGCTGGAGGAATCAGGCTCCCTGACTTCAGACTATACTACAAAGCTACAATAATAAAAACAGTATGGTACTGGCACAAAAACAGAAATATAGATCAATGGAACAGGTTAGAAAGCCCAGAGATAAACCCACACACATATGGACACCTTATCTTTGATAAAGGAGGCAGGAATGTACAGTGGAGAAAGGACAGCCTCTTCAATAAGTGATGCTGGGGAAACTGGACAGGTACATGTAAAAATACGAGATTAGATCACTCCCTAACACCATACAGAAAAATAAGCTCAAAATGGATTAAAGACCTAAATGTAATATCAAACTCTTAGAGGAAAACATAGGCAGAACACTCTATGACATAAATCACAGCAAGATCCTTTCTGACCCACCTCCTAGAGTAATGGAAATAAAATAAACAAATGGGACCTATTGAAACTTAAAAGCTTTTGCACAGCAAAGGAAACCATAAACAAGACCAAAAGACAACCCTCAGAATGGGAGAAAATATTTGCAAATGAAGTAACTGACAAAGGATTAATCTCCAGAATTTACAAGCAGCTCATGCAGCTCAATAACAAAAAAACAAACAACCCAATCCAAAAGTGGGCAGAAGACCTAAATAGTCATTTCTCCAAAGAAGATATACAGACTGACAACAAACACATGAAAGAATGCTCAACATCATTAATGATTAGAGAAATGCAAATCAAAACTTCAATGAGATATCATCTCACACTGGTCACAATGGCCATCATCAAAAAATTTAGAAACTATAAATGCTAGAGAGGGTGTGGAGAAAAGGGAACCCTCTTGCACTGCTGGTGGGAATGTAAATTGGTACAGCCACTATGGAGAACAGTATGGAGGTTATTTAAAAATCTACAAATAGAACTACCATACGACCCAGCAATCCCATCACTGGGCATATACCCTGAGAAAACCAAAATTCTAAAAGAGTCATGTACCAAAATGTTCATTGCAGCTCTATTTACAATAGCCCGGAGATGGAAACAACCTAAGTGCCCATCATCGGATGAATCGATAAATAAGATGTGGCACATATATACAATGGAATATTACTCAGGCATAAAAAGAAACGAAATTGAGCTATTTGTAATGAGGTGGATAGACCTAGAGTCTGTCATACAGAGTGAAGTAAGTCAGAAAGAGAGAGACAAATACCGTGTGCTAACACATATATATGGAATTTAAGAAGAAAAAAAAATGTCATGAAGAACCTAGGGGTAAGACAGGAATAAAGACACAGACGTACTGGAGAACGGACTTGAGGATATGGGGAGGGGGAAGGGTGAGCTATGACAGGGTGAGAGAGAGTCATGGACATATACACACTAACAAACGTAAGGTAGATAGCTAGTGGGAAGCAGCCGCATGGCACAGGGATATCGGGTCGGTGCTTTGTGACCGCCTGGAGGGGTGGGACAGGGAGGGTGGGAGGGAGGGAAACGCAAGAGGGAAGAGATATGGGAACATATGTATATGTATAAGTGATTCATTTTGTTATAAAGCAGAAACTAACACACCATTGTAAAGCAATTATACCCCAATAAAGATGTTAAACAAAAAACAACAACAACAACAACAAAAATATGATAATCTGAATAGATGCAGAAAAAGCTTTGGACAAAAATCAACGCCATTTATGGTAAAAACTCTCCAGAAAGTAGGCATAGAGGGAACCTACCTCAACATATTAAAGGTTATATATGACAAACCCACAGCCAACATCATTCTCAAGGATGAAATACTGAAAAGGTTTCCTCTAAGATCAGGAACAAGACAAGGTTGCCCACTCTCACCACTATTATTCAACACAGTTTTGGAAGTTTTATTAATGACAATCAGAGAAGTAAAAGAAATTAAAGGAATCCAAATTGGAAAAGAAGAAGTAAAACTGTCACTGTTTGCAGATGACATGATACTATACATACAGAATCCTAAAGATGTTACCAGAAAACTACTAGAGCTAATCAATGAATTTGGTAAAGTAGCAGGATACAAATTAATGCCCAGAAATCTCTTTCATTCCTGTACACTATTGACAAAAATTCTGAAAGAGAAATTAAGGAAACACTCCCATTTACCACTGCAACAAAAAGAATAAAGTACCTAGGAATAAACCTACTTACGGAGACAAAAGACCTGTATGCAGAGTGATATATGACACTGATAAAAGAAATTAAGCACCTTTAGATTTCATTTTTTTGTGCGTGAATACAGAGACATTCAATTTGGAATAAAATTTCCTTAATTTGTGGCCTTTCCTTCAGAAACAAATTGTTTGTATTTTATCTAGATATTTAAGAGAAAGCTACAAATTCAAGCACAGTCCATTCAATGAACATAAACAGCCTAGAAAGCTCAGTTTTAATCTGACAGTTCTTCCTGCCATCACAAAGTTGTTGCACCACAAATGAATATCTTAGTGCTCCACAAAATGAACATTTAAATTAGAAAAATGTGCTTTGACAAAACTGTAAAGCTAAGGTTTGTCTTAATTCTCCAGCGTTGGAGTTCTATGTGGTCACCTTTTTGTTTCCTTAGAAATTCTGCAGGTGCAGGTCCAAAATATGCCACCACTGTGAACAGCAACTTTGGTCTATGCTCTTAGTTTGACAAATGGGCTTTGCATGGATCTCTATTTCTGAGAACTGGTCTGATAGCTTTCCTAGTTTTTCAGGCCCCTCTGAGAAATGGAGCTCTGCCTGGCTTTTGCCAGTCTTGTCTCTGAATCCCAATTTGATGGATACTGGAGTCCTGATACCTTCTGACAGAATTCACCAATCTTGGTTAACAAATTACCTGCTTAGTTTTTCTACTATCAGACTCCCCAGATTACCTGTCACAGTGTAATGCAACATTGGGAAGACAGCTGATCATCTTGGGCCTGGAGTCTTGACTTTGGCTGCAAACTGAAATTGGTAGTGTTGTATTGGCATAGCTGATATCCTGTCAGTTGGTTGTCAGGCTACTATAATTCCCAAGTTAATACAAAAGCTTTCTTGATAGCTTCATACAAACACTATAAAAATATTATTTAACAAATCTCACCACATGATTTATAAAAATGTATAGTCAGAGAGGAAAATTACAAATTAAGGGAATACATAGGTTCCAGGGAAGAATGGAAGGTCCTAAAAATTGACAAACTATCTTAGGAAATCAAATTGATTAGTGAGTATCAAAATATGTTTAGTTTATTTTTACATTAAAAAAAGAAGAAAGTCTTTAACTAAAATTTGATTGTGAAATAGTGAATGAGTTGTTGAAGTATGTTAAAGCTCTTCATGTGTTTGAATGAGAAATAGAAATGTTGAATCTTTTAAACATTTCTATGGGGAAAATATATACATATATATATATATATATATATATACTAATTTTAAAAATAGGCATGTTTAATACAAAACCACTCAGAAAGTTTTGAAGTAAAGAGATAGAATACACTGAATTGGTAATCAAAAGTTTCATTACCTGAGACATCCCAGGTCCAGCTGATTTCAAGGGCAGTTTAAATCAAATGAATTCAAACATTATAGAACTGATAATTTTTACTCATAAAAGTATTTCAGAGAAATAACCTATCTTATTTTTTTGTATAATAAGTACAACAAATACCATATTAATCATGAGACTTTTGAAGTTTCTTTAGTCACTACATGATAAAGTTACTGTCTTCACTCACTGCTGTTCAGCATTGTCCTAGAAGAACAAGAAGAGATAAAGAAGAGAAAGAAGGAAAGATGGGAAGGAAGGAAGGAAAGAAGGAAGGAAGGAAGGAAGGAAATGTGAAATGAGAAAAATAAAAAATGAAAAGGCAAAATGAAATTTTTTTTTAGGTATACATAGTATTGTTATCTATATAGAAAATACAAGACCATTAATGGTCAGACCATCAGTCAGGCAAAATTAATAGGAATTCAGCAAATTTACTAGGTAGAAAATAAGAATCCTCACATAAACATTGGTAAATAAAAATGAAAGTCCAGGGGCTTCCCTGGTGGCGCAGTGGTTGAGAGTCCGCCTGCCAATGCAGGGGACACAGGTTCGTGCCATGGTCCAGGAGGATCCCACATGCCACGGAGCGGCTGGGCCTGTGAGCCATGGCTGCTGATCTTGCGCGTCTGGAGCCTGTGCTCCACAACGGGAGAGGCCACAACAGTCAGAGGACCGCATACCGAAAAAAAAAAAAAAAAAGAAAGTCCATAAAATATATCAAAAATAAACAGTTAGAAAATAAAAAAAAAATCTATTCATATCAGCAATAAAATCTATATGAAAACTAGAAATAAATTTAACAAAATGATATCTAAGGAGTAAAAAACATATATCAATATACATAGAAATAGACATAAATCAAAACAGAGCTATACCATATCCATGGTTAGAAGATGCCAAACTATAAAAGAAACACCAAAAAGCCCCCCAAAATCAAGTATTAAACTAAGGAAACTGGACATAGGAATAAACAAAAATGAAGGAGAAAGAAGAGACTTAAACAGATAAAAGCTGATATTATTCGATTAAGATATAATCCCTCCACATCATAAACAAAAATAAATTTTACAGTACAATGGCCAGCATTTTAGAAAAAAAGTTATCTTTGAAAATTGACTAAAGGAGGGACAGAAAACTTGAATAGAATATAACTAGAATAACTTGAAAATTTAGTGAATGATTTATTCTCTTCAAAAGTCATCAAATAAAGATGATTTCATCAGAAAATTGCAACAAATAGATCATTTCTGTCATCAAAATTCTTTGGAGTCCTGAAAAAGAAAAAAAAAACTTCTTAACAAATTAGCACAAGTTTAGGGTACTTTGATACACAATCCTCACAAGAATAACACAAAAAATAAAATTACAGGGTTTTTGCTGGTGGTCTGGTGGTAAAGAATCTGCCTTCCAATTCAGGTGACTCAAGTTTGATCCCTGGTCAAGGAACTAAGATCCCACATTCCACAGGGCAACTAAGCCCGAGCGCCACAACTACTGAGCTCATCATGTACATTACTAGAGAGGCTGCATGCCACGAGCTACAGAGCCCATGTGCTCTGGAAACCGCGCCACAACTACAGAGCCCATGCACCCTGGAACCTTCACACCATAACTAGAGAAGAGAAAACCCGCACATCACAACTAGAGAGAAGCTCACGTACTGCAGTGAAGAGTCTGTGCACTGCAATGAAATATCCTGCCTGCCTCAACAAAGATCCTGCATGTTGCAACTAAGACCCGACACGGCCAAAAATAAATAAATAAATAATAAATAAATAAATCTTAGAAAAAGAAAATTACAGACCTGTGTTTTTCAATTACACAATCTACTCACCTCAGAACCATCTGAAGGTTTATTTTTTAAATTCTTATTTCTAGACTCTAACTCACTTCTGCAGAATCAGAGTCTTTGAGATGAGTGAGAGTGAGTATGTGAGCATGTAAGAGGCTAGGTAAGTTTTGCCCTTAATAGGCTCGCTAAGTGATTCTGATGCATGCATATAGAATTTTAGAACCATGCTATAAACCAATTTAAGTAATGATTAGAGCAATACATATTCTATAAAATGTAAGAAAACCAAATACAGAATAGAAACAGCTCTGAAAGAACACATAAAAACATAAACAATGATTATCTCCGGACAGTACTTTGAGAGATTCCCAAAAAACTCTAAGAAATCATCCATGTTTTGCATGGAGTACAATATTAATATAATTCATAATTTTATTATTAGCCAGTCATAAGTTAAGACCTAGAAAATACATTTTTACATTGTTTTCTTGCACTTCAACAAACTGAAGTTATATAGGGGAGAAAAAATATTGGCATTGTGGACCTTAAAATATGCCACATATGATTTTATTCATTCCTATTTTGTAGAACTAGAATCAATAATGATTTACGTAAACTGAATTAAGTCAATTCTGTAGCAGGGGAATAACCAAAATGACTTTTAAATGTCTCTTCCAGTTCCAATTTTAAAATTTTCCCATTATGTTTAAAATCAAATGAGAAATCTGTATATATTATTGTTCGGATTGATTTTTTTTGTAATGAAGTGAAACATTTTACATTCTCAAATGCTATGAAGTACTGTGAAATAACTATGCTGAACATTTCCCTGATCAATAATTTCAAATTCTGCTTTATGTGTCTCCAATGTAGATTTTATGTGTGAATATGCTTATAGAGTTTGATGATTCAGACAATAGCTGAAGCTGTTATAAGAATTGTTAATGTTCTCTAAAGTATCTGAAACATGTCATTTTACATCAACTGGGTATAAGTTAGACAAAATTGTATTCACTTTTCTTATTACCCCATTATTCTTTGTTAAATGAGTAGCATATTTTATTGAAACATTTGCACACTTTGCTAATAGACTTGCATATAAACTTCCCCTTTCTAGCAGATTATAATCACCTGTTGTGATTAACCTAGTTTGTGAATTGTCATCTTTACAATAAGGACTAAAAAAGCTTGTAATTGGGGTGGGGTCAGTGGAGCATGCAGGATTGGGGGATAAAGGATATATTTGTTCTAAAATCACAAAGATGTTTGGAATATTATAAAGGGTAGAAAAAATTATCAGGGCTTCCCTGGTGGCGCAGTGGTTGAGAATCTGCCTACCAATGTAGGGGACACAGGTTCGAGCCCTGGTCTGGGAGGATCCCACATGCCACGGAGCAACTGGGCCCGTGAGCCACAGCTACTGAGCCTGCGCGTCTGGAGCTTGTGTTCCGCAACACGAGAGGCCGCGACAATGAGAGGCCCACGCACTGCGATGAAGAGTGGCCCCCGCTCGCCGCAACTAGAGAAAGCCCTCACACAGAAATGAAGACCCAACACAGCCTAAGTAAATAAATTAATTAAAAAAAAATTATCAATATCACTTTGACTAGAAAAATGGCTTGTTGGTATTACAATTCCTTATAAGAATGATTATGTTGGCAATTGTAAATAAGAAAATGAGGACATGAAGGGTTGTGAAAAAAAAGGATTTGTATTGCCTTAGGAAATAGGAAGAGACATTATTTTAGGAAGAGGCTGTGGGTGTAAGAGAGATGAAAATGACAATGCTAAGTAAGATTGCTCTAAAGGGCATGACTTGGTATTATCTTTATGAGCAGAGACAAGGTTACATAACTCTGTATATTGGTGAAAGATCTGCAGAAAATGTCTCTAGAGTATACATGGGCTTCCTCCCTATTACACTGGGCTGAGTGTGTTTATACGTGTAATTCTCTCCTTTCCTTCTCTCAAATATCCAACACAGTCTTCATCTAAAGTGCCGTGAAGCCACTGAGGAGAGGCAAATATCAACACAGCCAGTGAGGATTGACTAATAATATGCTCATCTAATGAGATGGTAGATGCCAGTGTATTAGAGTTACATGTATGGCATCATTTAAATTAATAGATTAGCAGTAGTCAGGAAGGTGTAAATTACTATAAACCAGGCATTTTACATAAATTTTCTCTGATTCTTATAACAATGCTAAAATGTAAGAATTATTTTCCAAATTTTATAGACATGATCAGGGAGGCTAAGTAACCTGCTTAAGGTCACACAGACAATAAGTGGTAGGATTCAAATCCATATCTGTATTTTATCAACATCTACATGTGTTCCATTTCTCCACACTGGCTCACCACATTAAGTAAATTATTCCACCAATCACATATTTAGTATTTAAGCTTCTTGGTATTTAATAAACTTATCAAGTGACTATAATATCATTCAATTCTAATATAACAGCTGTTATATATTTCAGCATCTGAAATGAACTGCCACAGAATTATTAGCAGTCATTTAAAGCAATGCATTTCAAAATATATAATAGATTGCTCATAATTCAAAATAATGCTTTCCATTAAAAGACTATTATAGGCAATGAAAATAATCAACATTGGTCTTTTGAAGCTAACATGCATAAATATAAAATAAACATCATAAGACCACTGTCAGATGGAGAATACAATTTTAGTGAATATAATTGAAAAACAGAGCAATGTCCAAACCACATATGATCTTGTAAATCAATGAATTTCATGATTTTCCTAATTTTTTAACCACATGCATATAGTCAATCACACATGTCACAATCCTGATTTTCAAAGGTAACCCATTTCCATCTATACTATCAAACCCAAATCTTGAAAATTAGGATTAGGCCTTCATTAATCCTCAATTCACATGTGAGAATGTAAATACTTTGTTTTTCTCATGTTACCATATATGTCTAGGCATTAAACCAGTTGAGCTGGGGGTATGTGTGAAATTGGTTAAGTTATGAAAAGGAATGATACCCCAGATATCTGGCTTCAAGAAAAGTTTTGAATTTGTTTTAATCATCTGTTTTCCTGATTATAATTATTATATTATTTATAAAAAATAAGAAAAAAACAAAACAGAAAATAAAAATAATCTATAATCCTATTCCCAAAGATAGTTTTCCATGTGATGTTTTTCATTTATGCATCTCAATGCACAATGCTGCTTTTATAGATAATATGCAATAACATTGTTCTAAAATCATTGTCTCAAAATTACAAAAGATTAAATGATGGAATTGGATCTCAGAGTCGGTGGAGGTGGAAACAACTGGATAGATGTAGGTTTATTGTGGGAGTAGAAAGGCAAAATTTACTAGTGACTTGGAGGATAAGGGAAAAAAAAATCAATCTAGTATAAACCTCAGGTTTCTGCTTTAACCAAAGTATGTTTATGGTACTATCACTTACCAGGAAGGGGAAGTCTGAATTAAGTGGTAAAAAGTAGGTGCTAGAATAGAAATTTAGAAATCAGATCTAAAAGGTGAAAGGTAGAAAGTAGGAAATAAGAGTTTAGGACTCAGAGAAGAGAAATAGGTTCAAGATGTAAATTTGGTAGTCATCTGTATTTGGATGGCATGAAATTGTGAAAAATAAATGGTATTAACTTGGGTAAGAATGTAGAGAAAAGAAGAAGTGAAATTTGCAAAAAAAAAAAATTGAGAAAGATGGGCTGGTGAAAAAGAATAAAAGTTGGAAGCAAGTATTTTCATTGAAGCAAGGAAAGGAATGTTTCAAGAAGGAACAAAAGAAGACCAAAGCCTTTGAATATTGTCCATTACTCATGTGAAGGAGAACAGAGTAGTCCTGATCAGACTTAACAACACAGTGCTTGTAATTAACGTTCCAGTACAAGCAGTCTCAGTGTGGTGGACACTATATTGGTGTGACTGAAGAATGAATGAGCAATTTGAATTTTAGCCATATTGTAAACTAGATAACCCAAAAATATTCCTTCTTCTGAGGGCTATGAAGGAAAGCCTTCAGCTACAGGTGGGTGTGAGGGTCCTGCTACACGGGGTGCTCTGGTCCTGGCTTGGGGTGTGTACAGCAGCTTAGTCTCCATGCAGCTCCATCAGCTAAGGTCAGTAATGGTGAAGATTGCAGGGATCTTCAGTCAAGGCTGTGGAAAAGGACTGTTGGGCTTGTTAGTGGCAAAGCTGCTGGGGTCCTCCTGATCTCTTTTTCTCCCATGGGAAAATTCATAGCTGAGGGACTCCCTCTGTACACCTGGACTGGTTCACAGACACACTAGTGGTGGTTGTGGCATGAGTGTCTGATGCACAGACATCCATGGAGTGGCCACGGAGTCAGGGTTTAGAGTGAGGATGGATACCTGTGGAGCAGTTGCAGAGTCGCAGTCTGGATCTCAGGTGTACATGGAGCTACAGTGGCTCTGGGGGCTAGGGTGTGGCTGCTGTCACTACAGTGGCGACTCCACTGACCTACAGAGGCACTCGGGAGCTGCTGTGGAGCCTGAGTCTGCAGAGCATGTGTGCCCATCTTAAGATTTTTAAAATCATATCTGTAAAATTTCTGTTATGTAATATACCAATTTTGAGGACTAAGAATGATATGGACATTAATCTGTCTTCCAAGCTATTTGATTTAGTTTCATATTCATGAATTATCTGTGATTTTTTAAATTCTTACTGTTCTGGTCTGATTTTGGTTTCAAGTTTACAGTGGCCTCATGTTAGACCATCATCTCATTTTCTATTACATAGATGATGTATACATTGAAATGATCTGTCTCTTTAACGTTTCTTAAAAATAGAAACTACTTGTAAAATTCTCAGTGAGATGTTACTTTTGTAAAAGTATTTTTGACTTTTTATTACTTCAGGCTTTATATTTATTCTGCCTCTATATTTCTTCTTGAATTAGTTACAGGAAGTAAAATTTTCTAGGAATTCATACATTTTTATCTAATTTTTAGAACTTAAGTGTAAAAGTTGTTTTTTGTGGTAACATATTATCTTTCTAATCATCGGCATGTTTCTAGTTATGTCCTCTTTCTCATTATTTATGTACTTATTATACTCCACTTTTATTCTTAATAAATTTTACCACTGTTTCACTTATTTTGTTAGTCTTTCAAATAACCACTTTTTAACTTTGTTCATTCTCTCTATTACATACTCTTTTTGTTTTCTTCAGTTTTGCTCAAAATTTTAATATCATTACTTTTTTTTTTGCAGTAGTTTGTTACCCAGCATTATTACAGCAAAAGATGACAATACCAAGGTGAAAGATATTAACTTTATATATTCTTTTTAAATTATTTATTTATTTATTTATTTTTGGCTGCGTTGGGTCTTCATTGCTGCGTGTGGACTTTCTCTAGTTGCAACGAGTGAGGGCTACTCTTGGTTGCGGTGCGTGGGCTTCTCATTGCAGTAGCTTCTCTTGTTGTGAAGCACGGGCTCTAGAGCACTGGCTCAGTAGTTGTGGCGCACGGGCTTAGTTGCTCCGCGACATGTGGGATCATCCTGGACCAGGGATTGAACCCATGTCCTCCACACTGGCAGGCAGATTCTTTTGTTTGTTTGTTTGTTTTTTAACATCTTTATTGGAGTATAATTGCTTTACAGTGGTATGTTAGTTTCAGCTTCACAACAAAATGAATCAGTTATATGTATACATATGTTCCCATATCTCTTCCCGCTTGCGTCTCCCTCCCTCCCACCCTCCCTGTCCCACCCCTCCAGGCGGTCACAAAGCACCGACCCAATATCCCTGTGCTATGCGGCTGCTTCCCACTAGCTATCTACCTTACGTTTGGTAGTGTATATATGCCCATGCCTCTCTCTCGCTTTCTCACAGTTTACCCTTCCCCCTCCCCATATCCTCAAGTCTATTCTCTAGTAAGTCTGTGTCTTTATTCTTGTTTCGCCCCTAGGTTCTTCATGACATTTTTTTTCTTAAATTCCATATATATGTGTTAGCACACGGTATTTGTCTCTCTCTTTCTGACTTACTTCACTCTGTATGACAGACTCTAGGTCTATCCACCTCATTACAAATAGCTCAATTTCGTTTCTTTTTATGGTTGAGTAATATTCCATTGTATATATGTGCCACATCTTCTTTATCCATTCATCCGATGATGGACACTTAGGTTGTTTCCATCTCCGGGCTATTGTAAATAGAGCTGCAATGAACATTTTGGTACATGACTCTTTTTGATTTATGGTTTTCTCAGGGTATATGCCTAGTAGTGGGATTGCTGGGTTATATGGTAGTTCTATTTGTAGTTTTTTAAGGAAACTCCATACTGTTCTCCACAGTGGCTGTATCAATTTACATTCCCACCAACGGTGTAAGAGGGTTCCTTTTTCTCCACACCCTCTCCAGCATTTATTGTTTCTAGATTTTTTGATGATGGCCATTCTGACTGATGTGAGATGATATCTCATTGTAGTTTTGATTTGCATTTCTCTAATGATTAGTGATGTTGAGCATTCTTTCATGTGTTTGTTGGCAGTCTGTATATCTTCTTTGGAGAAATGTCTATTTAGGTCTTCTGCCCAATTTTGGATTGGGTTGTTTGTTTTTTTTGTAATTAAGCTGCATGAGCTACTTATAAATATTGGAGATTAATCCTTTGTCAGTTTCTTCATTTGCAAATATTTTCTCCCATTCTGAGGGTTGTCTTTTGGTCTTGTTTATGGTTTCCTTTGCTGTGCAAAAGTTTTAAGTTTCATTAGGTCCCATTTGTTTATTTTTGTTTTTATTTCCATTTCTCTAGGAGGTGGGTCAAAAACTACCTTGCTGTGATTTATGTCATAGAGTGTTCTTCCTATGTTTTCTTCTAAGAGTTTGATAGTTTCTGGCCTTACATTTCGGTCTTTAATCCATTTTGAGCTTAGTTTTGTGTATGTGCATGTTAGAGTGATCTAATCTCATACTTTTACATGTACCTGTCCAGTTTCCCCAGCATCACTTACTGAAGAGGCTGTCCTTTCTCCACTGTACATTCCTGCCTCCTTTATCAAAGATAAGGTGACCATATGTGGGTGGGTTTATCTCTGGGCTTTCTATCCTGTTCCATTGATCTATATTTCTGTTTTTGTGCCAGTACCATACTGTCTTGATTATTGTAGCTTTGTAGTATAGTCTGAAGTCAGGAAGCCTGATTCCTCCAGCTCCATTTTTCGTTCTCAACATTGCTTTGGCTATTCATGGTCTTTCGTGTTTCCATACAAATTGTGAAATTTTTTGTTCTAGTTCTGTGAAAAATGCCAGTGGTAGTTTGATAGGGATTGCATTGAATCTGTAGATTGCTTTGGGTAGTAGAGTCATTTCACAATGTTGATTCTTCCAATCCAAGAACATGGTATATCTCTCCATCTATTTGTATCATCTTTAATTTCTTTCATCACTGTCATAATTTTTTGCATACAGGTCTTTTGTCCCCATTGGTAGGTTTAGTCCTAGATATTTTATTCTTTTTGTTGCAATGATAAATGGGACAGTTTTCTTGATTTCACTTTCATATTTTTCATCCTTAGTGTATAGGAATGCCAGATATTTCTGTGCATTAATTTTGTATTCTGCTACTTTACCAAATTCATTGATTAGCTCTAGTAGATTTCTGGTAGCATCTTTAGGATTCTCTATGTATAGTATCAGGTCATCTGCAAATAGTGACAGCTTTACTTCTTCTGTTCCAATTTGGATTCCTTTTATTTCCTTTTCTTCTCTGATTGCTGTGGCTAAAACTTCCAAAACTATGTTGAATAAGAGTGGTGAGAGTGGACAACCTTGTCTTGCTCCTGATCTTAGTGGAAATGCTTTCAGTTTTTCATCATTGAGGACAATGTTGGCTGTGGTTTTTTCATATATGGCCTTTATTATGTTGAGGAAAGTTCTTTCTATGCCTACTTTCTACAGGGTTTTTATCATAAATGGGTGTTGAATTTTGTCAAAACCTTTCTCTGCATCTATTGAGATGATCATATGGTTTTTCTCCTTCAATTTGTTAATATGGTGTATCACGTTGATTGATTTGCGTATATTGAAGAATCCTTGCATTCCTGGAATAAACCCCACTTGATCATGGTGTATGATCCGTTTAATGTGCTGTTGGATTCTGTTTTCTAGAATTTTGTTGAGGATTTTTGCATCTATGTTCATCAGTGATATTGGCCTGTAGTTTTCTTTCTTTGTGACATCCTTGTCTGGTTTTGGTATCAGGGTGATGGTGGCCTCGTAGAAGGAATTTGGGAGTGTTCCTCCCTCTGCTATATTTTGGAAGAGTTTGAGAAGGAAAGGTGTTAGCTCTTCTCTAAATGTTTGATAGAATTCGCCTGTGAAGTCATCTGGTCCTGGGCGTTTGTTTGTTGGAATATTTTTAATCACAGTTTCAATTTCAGTGCTTTTGATTGGTCTGTTCATATTTTCTATTTCTTCCTGATTCAGTCTTGGCAGGTTGTGCCTTTCTAAGAATTTGTCCATTTCTTCCAGGTTGTCCATTTTATTGGCATAGAGTTGCTTGTAGTAATCTCTCATGATCTTTTGTATTTCTGCAGTGTCAGTTGTTACTTCTCCTTTTTCATTTCTAATTCTATTGATTTGAGTCTTCTCCCTTTTTTTCTTGATGAGTCTGGCTAATGGTTTATCAATTTTGTTTATCTTCTCAAAGAACCAGCTTTTAGCTTTATCGATCTTTGCTATTGTTTCCTTCATTTCTTTTTCATTCATTTTTGATCTGATTTGTATGATTTCTTTCCTTCTGCTAACTTTGGGGTGATTTTGTTCTTCTTTCTCTAATTGCTTTGGGTGCAAGGTTAGGTTGTTTATTCGAGATGTTTCCTGTTTCTTAAGGTAGCATTGTATTGCTATAAACTTCCCTCTTAGGAATGCTTTTGCTACATCCCATAGATTTTGAGTCGTCATGTCTCCATTGTCATTAATATCATTACTTTTGATTTCTGTAGGTTTATTCTGTATTTTTCCTAAAATGTCAGTCCAGACATTTAGCTTATTCGTTTTCTGTGTTCTTTTTAAATATGAACATTTCATGCTATGAATTTCCTTCTAAGCTACACTTCATTACATATCATGATTAGTTCATTTACCTAGAAATGATAAGTAGTATTTTTAAAATATAGCTTTGCTAGTAAATAATTCCAGGTTGATAGTGACTTTCACTCGTAAATTTGAAGATTGGTTTCTATTGCCTATTTGTTTCTTTTTGCTATTAAGAAGTCAGTTGACAGTCTAATTGTCATTGCTTTGTAGGTGATCTGATTTTTTTGTTATTTGTCCCTCTTTCTCTCTGGCTTCAAGTTTAGATTTTTCCATTCATCTCTGATGCTTTGCATTTTTAATGGCATATTTTTTGAAATGATATTTTTCTATGTATTTTGTTTATCTTATATTAGGGTCTTATTATATATATATATTATATATACATAATATATATATTATATATGTATATTTTTTTCTTGTTGTTGTTAAAGTACTTCACTAGTTTTAAACAAATAAAGTAAAACTCAACATCTCTTTGTATATTCTAAGACTGCATGATGATTAGAACTTTTGTTCTGCATCTTTTACATTTATTTTTATATTTTACATCTTCTTGACTAATGTATTCCTAGTAGTAATTCTCTGTAGTCTAGTTCACTGATTCTCTGTTTAGCTTAACTTATCTGTTGTTAACCCATCCATTTATTGTTTCATATTAATAATCATATTTTCTTCCAAAAGTTGTATTTGATAATTTTTCAAATATCTTTGTTCATTAATTGTAGACTCTTGCTGCTTCATCAATTTTGGTATTTCTCTTATCATATTGCAAAGAACTCTGAAACCATTTATTTTATATTTTAATCTGAAATCTGTTGTATTTTAAATGAGTTTGTATCCTGAGTCTCAGTATACTTATTTTCCTGCTGAACCTCACTCACTCTTTTCCTTATTTTTTCCTAATTTTTTTTTTCATTTTTTTGAGATAGGCAGGCCTCTCACTGTTGTGGCCTTTCCCGTTGCGGAGCACAGGCTCCAGACGCACAGGCTCAGCAGCCATGGCTCACGGACCCAGCCACTCCACAGCACACGGGATCCTCCCGGACTGGGGCACAATCCCGTGTCCCCTACATTGGCAGGCAGACTCTCAACCACTGCACCACCAGGGAAGCCCCCTATATTTTTTTAAATTTGTTAGTGCAAATTTAGTTCATTAAAACTCATGGGAATCCTTGTGGCCTAAATGATGTTCTTAACCCTTTGCTTCTTCTAGGATTCATGGTGCTGCTACTAAAGTGGGGGCTATTTTATTGCCCATTTAGTTTCCCCAGTTTAGTGGAAGAAGAGAAGTTTTAAGTACAGTTGTCCCATTTTGCCACTGACTTACAGCTCAGTCTTTGAATAACAGTAGGTATTATATAAATATTTTCCCTCAAGATTACCTAACTGTGTGTTTTTACTGCTCCCTGCTCAGATACCATTCCCCAGCCCTTTGGGGAAGGAAGGTTGATAATTTACTTCCTGCAAGCTGTAATATGTAATAAAACTATGCTTCATATAGGGTCTAATTCCACATTTGAAGTGAAAAAGACATTAAGAGTGCCATATAATCAGAAATACCAAAACTTTTTTTTAAATTATTCACTTTCTAGAAAATCCATTCTCTTTTATTAATATACCTTAATTAATATGACTATTTAGATTACACCATTCTTTTCCAAATCTTAAATAAGTCACAAGATGTCTTAAGTTTTAGATGTAGAATTTGTTTCAAAGATGTTTTAGTTGGTATTTCAGCTATGAGACCATAGAAATCTTTTCTTTTAAACCTTGTTTACTGATACCAAAAGTTTTTTTTAATCATATTTCAATTAATTAGTTTTATATTGTCTTTGACTAAGGCAAATTGATTTTTATTAAGGCAATATAAATAGTTGTAACTTTTTGTTCTTTACCATGTTAAAATTATTGAAACAGTAGAAAATTAGACTTTATGGTTGGGTGTTATGTGTTAAAGGGCAATGGAGGACTTAAATTAAATATCATATAAAATATAGACTGTCATGTCTTCAGTTCAGTGACCATGGATTTGCTGGTATAAAATTTCATGGAGATATATATTTTGTAGATTTTATATTTCCTTTTAAAGTCCTCTTGATAAATTTGAAAGCATGCATTAGCTCCTATAGAGAACAAAATCAATGTAGACAACATGTTTATAACATCTGATAATAGACTGATATGCTGGTACTCCATCATTCTTTTATCTCATTCTACCTTTGAGGAAAATAAACTGTCTTGGGTGCTGAAATACTTGATCATGGCTAAATTTGCTTTTCTGGTTCTGTAAAATATGCAGCACTTATACTGTGCCTATGACTAAGTATTTGTGCACTGAAGATAAAAAGAACATGCCCAAAATACTTGAATTGAGTAAAGTACACAGATTTTTAGAGATTTTAGGCTCATTAAACTTCCAAGATTTGTGGGTTTTTTTTCTTTCTTTTTGAGCACTTTCCCATTGTTAACCCCATCATTTAATACAATTTGAGACTGTAAGAGAAGAATATGACTGACATCAGGATGACTTCCATTTTTCTCTCACTGATATTAAGATTTTGAGTCATGACATAAAATGTAGCTGCTTTTAGAATTTTCCTTTAGATAAAAATACCAGGGAAGAATGTCTCAATCACACAGAAACCATTCATTATTCTGTAAAGCAAGCATAACCAGCAACTGTTTCTAATGTGACTTCATAGACAGCATTTTGTTTTTCCATATCCAGGATATCATGAAAAAGAAAAAAAAATGCCTTAAGTATTTAACACTTAAACAATATTTAAATTGAAAGCTCTAATGTGTTTCTAAATTATTATTCATCCTAAGAAAATTAAGAAGGAGTTTGGAATCATAAGAAGCCCTTAAAAATCCATGAAAACTGAGGGAATGAATTTTAAGAGATTACTCAAGACAGTTGATTTATATTTTCAAGATACATAGTTGCTTAAAACACCAGTTATTAAGTAGAGGTCTTTCCTTAGATATAATAGATTTTCATGTGGAATATTTCTTTGAATACAAATAATTTGTATGCTGAAATTCTAAAAGGCAGTATACACGAAATGGTCATTTCTTCCATAAATTAGTTTACCCTATTAATTTGCTTAGAATAATTCTTATTCCTAAGATAAGGGTGAAAGCATGTGTGTGTGTGTGTGTGTGTGTGTGTGTGTGTGTGTGTGTGTGTAAGAGCATGTGTGTTTGTTTAAATTTTAGTTCAGTTGTGGTCAAACAATTATAGATGCTGGAGTTCGAATCAATATATTATAGGTCATTTTTTTAACATGACATATAATAATATTGTGTATTTTAATAATAACCTACCCCAGAGGCTGCAGATTGACAGGAGGCATTTCTGAAACTATTGCAGTGGTATTTATTATACCAAAGTTAACATAAAAGTTGTATTGAATTATATATGTTTATTGCCCTTTGAAAATTGAAACCCTGCAACTTCATCACAGAACTTATAGCTAAAAAATTAAACTAGCTGACTCTCAGGATTTTTACAAAAAAGTATATCTTTTAAATTCAATATAAAAATAGAAAATTTTGTTCTGAATGAAAGTCCTTATATTTTGCAACAAAACAAGAAAATAATTATAATTATTTGGCTATTCTTTATTTCCAAAATTTTTTTTTTAGTTTCTTATTAGCATAGAGAACTTATGTCTACATAAATACTATGGCAAACATACACTGGCATGTATAGCTATTTCATGTTCTTTACTCATGGGGTTAAAGGGGAAAAAAAAAAGAGGAACTTTTTTCTTTAATGTATTTTGTTTCTAGTTTAGTAATTAACAGTGTGTAGAATTTCGGAATTCTGATTTCCTGAGTCCTCTAACTGATTGTAGACTCAGGAATTCTATACATTTTAATTCCTGCTCAGACAGAACTGACATTCAAATTCAGAGGCTCTGAGCTTGTCTCCTATTTTATCTGTGGGCTGGAGAGAGAAAAAAATAATGCCTAGAATGAGAATTTGCATTCTTGTGCTCTATTACTCCTTATACTGATTCAGATTTTCTGGAAAATTTCCCAACATCTTTAATTAAGACCTCTTATGATTTTTGGCCTTAACTTTCTTAACATAATATTCTTTTTCTTTAGTTTTTCAGGTCCTTCTAAGTTTATCAAAGTCCTGGTTTTGATGCTACCCACCTTGCTCTTGCATTACACTGCGTCTTTGTGTCTTCTTTCATACTCCTCTTCCTCACTTCTGTATTTTTAAAAGAAAAATACCTTGATTGATTTTGTCTTAGCATAATATCGGGGAGCTTAGGGTTATATTCTGGCTTGCTGTGACTTAGGACAACTGGTTTTACATCTAAGAGATTTAACCTCTTTATGAATAAAGTGAAAGAATTGGACTAGTTTCTACAGTGTTCCATAGGTTCTTCAAACAACTTTGTCTGATGATTTCCACTTCTTTTTACAAATATGTTTTATTTAATAGTTTGCAAAATATTAACACATATGTTATATTTACATTTTTGCACCTATCAGATCAATTTCTTTGCAGTATGGAATTAATTTAAATAAACATATTAGTGATCATTTTGCTTAAGCCTAGCATAACTAGATTTCAAAATAGGTCTCTGTACTTTTATAGTTTGTACTTTAGAGAAGTTTTTCATTGACCTATACATTCTATTATGTTTGATTAACTTATCTGAGCCATTGCTCAAATATATCTCGCCTTTCTCTCTTCAAGATCTTTCATAAGAGCCACTACATTTAGAGGATTGAGTCCAATACTCACCTCTGAGCTTTTCAAGATTTTTTCCTACTCTCATTTCTGGAGAAAGAGTAATAAGGAAGGGTCAGTGAATTGAGAGGAACTTGATTTCTAGGTCTGGGAGTATTAGCATGCCTGAGTATCACTCAGGTGAGAAGTAAAGACCACCTGGCTTCTAAGACCCCTGTTAGCATGAAAAGTCTATGGTGGCAAAATAAAACTGATGCCATTATGAGTGTATAGGCCTTAATCTTACATCAAACACAGGAAGAACAAACTACTTGTATATGAATGAATTATCCAAAAAAAGGAAAAGTGAGGTCCTCTATAATCAGTATTTTAGAGCTCTTGGGGCCCCAGTTCTCTTCTAGACCCCATGTCAGACTTTCTATTCTAATAGGAGGATAATGACTTGGGCCTTAAGTGTAGCATTAATGAGCAACACTTCTTAACAATTAGAGAGAGCAGCAAGTGTCAGAGAATAAATGTCTCATTTAGGGATACATTTTTTCAAAAATTATTGAGAGTATGGATTATTTTTGCATGAAGCATTCCCTAGTCCAGTAGGTCAGAGAAATCTGTGTACTACTTACTTCTCTGCTTACAGAGAATCTTACGCTTTTGACCTTGATTCCTCAGGAGAGGATATGACATCCCAGAAGGAGCCAAACATTATTTCTGCTGATCTCAGCATTTCTTTCTCTCTGACCCATCCCCACTAGCTTATACCATCCATCTTCATGCACAACTGATCTTCTGCATTACCTAAATTTAGCTACTCTCTTTCCCTTATCATATGGTCCAACAGTTCCAGGTCTAGAGGTCATTCACTTGAATAGGCTCACAATGATCCTAAAAAGACCAGAACAAGACTTTCCAAGTATTTAGCAGTCAATGCTTTGTGGAAAGTCTTTCACATAATTAAATAATACTTTTTCTTTACAAACTCTTTTTTTCTGTCATTATAATTCAAACAGTTTCCCCAAAGGTCATGTGTTAGAAGTTTGCTTTAACAGCTATCTTACAACTATGTCACTAGTGAGAAGTTAAAAAAAAATCAGTTTAACATAAATGACGTGCAATAATTCTACTTCTTATAATGCCAATACCATAATTTTGAGCACATCTGCATTATTAAAAATTGCTTACTTTAGAATATTGGCTTCTTGTATCTGATTTGTCTGATGATGGTTAAATACAGTATATTCATTAGCATTGCACAAAAGCTCCTAATAGCACTTAATATGTTTTCCAAGTAAACTTTAATTACAAATTCTCACAGTGTGTGAGATAGTCTAGTTTTGCCAAAGCAGAGGAGATTTAAAATGTTTAGCATGATGAAAAGGAGGAATTTTTAAAAGCTTGCAAGATAGTTGATAAGCTCAGTTCTATAATAGCTGGTGAGTTCAGCACTATCTCTCTATGTATAGAACTGTTTACAAAAATATCATCATTTTTATATTTTACTAAAATACATTACAATGAATATTTGAAACTTTTACACAGGATTACAATACATCAAGTTTATTTTAAGATTAATCTAGCAAGGAATATTGTCATTGTGAAAGATGTGTGGAACTAAGACCTATTCTAATATTTTATGAAAACATTATTAAAAAATCCATCATTAGTTGCATTCTCCCTCAGGTCTCCAAGCTCAGTTAAAGTACATTAAACTTATTTTAAAATCAATACGGAATTTTTAAAGTGTTTCCCCCCCCCCGGCACAAAGTGAAAGTGGGATATGTTTATTTTAATCTCCCTAAACACCAATACCTAATATACATTTCAGGACCATGTACTTCCCCCAAAATATTATTTTATTAAATAAATAAGCATTTCAAATTTTATGTTTCAATTATTTCCTTGACTTAATAGGAAAATCTTGCTACTTGGATACTACTTGTGTTTATTTGGTATTGTTTTGTATCTCAAGGGTGTATATTTATTTTCATACCTGTTCTAAGGATGCATATGTACCCAAATTTTATCAGTCACTGGAAAAACACACAACTCAAAAAATCTATAGAGACATAAAAGGACAAATGTTGTATAATTCCACTCCTATGAAGTATGTAAAGTAGTCAAAATCATGGAAACAGAAAGTAGAAATGTAGTTGCAAAGGTCTTAGCAGGAGGAGGGGTAAATAGTGTTTAATGAGTATAGAGCTTCAGTTTTGCAAGGTGAAAAAGTTCTAGAGTTATGTTGCAAACAATGTAAAATACTTAACACTACCGAACTGTATACTTAAAAATGGTTAAGATGGAAAATTTAATGTTGTGTGGGGTTTTTTTCCTCAATTAGAAAAGGAAGGAAGAATGGACAGGGACAAGGGAGGGTGGAAAGAAAGGAAGGACAGAAGGAAAGGAGAAGGAAAGAAAAAGAAAGAAAGGAAGAAAGGAAGGAAGAAAGAAAGAGAAAGAAAGAAAGAAAGAGGGAGAGAAAGGAAGAAAGAAAGGAAGAAAGAAAGAAAGAAAGAAAGAAAAAGAAAGGAAGGAAGGAAGGAAGAAAGAAAGAAAAAGAAAGAAGGGAGGAAGGAAGGAAGGAAGGTAGGAAGGAAGGGAGGAAATTTCTGCTTGTTGATTTTATTTTCTTCTCATTGTCTACTGACTTTTTTCTCTTCTACTCTTCATTTCAAGTACCACTCCATAGTGTCTGTTTCCTCATTGCTTTGGTGTATCACAATTATTAATAGCCCCAATTCAATTCACTGTCCTCGCTCTGGAATTTTTAGTTTATGTTGTTAATTTCTTAAAATTTTCTGATTTTCCTAATATAATTCCAAGGAGAGAATATGGTTGTCTCAGCTCATTCTTTTTCATTGTTCACATCATATTTAGTTGGCTCTCTTATTAACTACATTGGCTCAGGTGGCAAACTCTGATTTAATAAACAGTATTCAGGTGAAATGATTTGAATAATCATTGTAGGGTTTTACCTTAAGCAGTAAGTAGCAATGTTTCTCTTAGAATATGTTGTAGTTGCAGTGGCTGTATAATTGACAGATTGAGTTCATCTGCTCTTTTCTCTTTGATCCTCTTAGTCAGCTTCATTTGTTTTCACCTCATTCCCACAATTTTTTTTATAACACAGTTTTTCCCATTATTCCTCAATTATCCATTTTCTTCTCCCTTTCATATATTATTTACAAATATTCACATAAATATGTAAGTTTAAGGTTAAAAACTGTGCACTTTTCACTCAGTATTTATGGTGCCTAACCCAACACTGAAAATGTTTGATAAATATTTGTTGAATATCTGTCCATTGCAAAGTCATTGAATGAAAATATAATTGGTAAGGAGAGCCTATATATGGGAGAACCATGATTTTTCTTTAGTCTCTAACAATCATTGTGGTGATTTCTGGAATTTTACCAGTTGTATTGGGTCACAATAATTCACAAAACAATGTCTTTAGGAAGGGGTCTGTGGATAACTCTTTTGTTTATTTCTCATGCCATAAGTGATAGCTCTGAGTTCATCATCATGAATATATTAATTAGTTTACCTTTCAAATGTGTCTTCTATTTGCCAGTATTGCATATTTTCTCCAACCATTTTTTAAATAAATTTATATATTTATTTATGTATTTATTTTTGGCTGTGTTGAGTCTTCATTGCTGCATATGGGCTTTCTCTAGTTGTGGCGAGTGGGGGCTACTTTTCATTGCAATTCATAGGCTTCTTATTGCAGTGGTTTCTCTTGCTGTGGAGCATGGGCTCTAGGCATGCCGGGCTCAGCAGTTGTGGCTTACGGGCTTAGTTGTTCCATGGCATGTGGGATCCTCATGGACCAAGGCTCAAACCCATGTCTCCTGCAATGGCAGGTGGATTCTTAACCACTGTACCACCAGGGAAGTCCCTCTCCAACCATTTTTTTATATCTTCATGGAGAATCATGAAATCCTTCTGACTTTTATCCCATTGGATTTTATTTTACTCTCTGTCATAACTAAGAGCCACCTTAGTGGCTTAGTGAAGAGAGTTTGTTATTTCTTTATTAACATAATAAATATGTCTGCTTGTAGTTTGAAAGTCCACTGTTGCCAGTCCAGAGAAATGAGGCGTTCTTCTTATTTTTATCATAAAGCCAGTTACCAGTCAATGACAATCCCTGTTCATCCCCCACAGCAAAATGCAGCCAATCTTTTCTGAAGCTAAGTCCCACATAAATGTACTTTTTTAAAATTCATACAAGAGTTTTCAAAGTTTAATTAATTTAGAGAAGAAGTTGTAAGTTTCTAGTCCTCATACCATAATTAGACATGTAAACTTGAACAAGCTATTTCACCACTATGTTCCCATTTATGTATTTGTAAAATCAACCCCCAGAAGAATTTCGCTGTTGACCTTTCCAACAAGTGAAAATACAAAATTCTCTGGTATTGACAACCCAACACTACTTTTGATTGCAAATTATAGAATCCTCATCTACTTCATAAAATCATCAATTTTCTGGGCCAAAAGTCTGGGCAAAAGGACTGGACACAATTTTCACTCTAGACCAAAAGAGATTTGCAATTGAAAAGTATCTAATAGGAAATTAAACTAAATTATTTCTCCTCTTGGATTTGTACACTTTAATAGCTATTGTATAAAATTGCCCAAGAGATACCAGTTGTCATTGGAATTCAATCTAAAAACCCCTGTACCCAGAGGTGGGAGCTCATTCTGTATTGATACAATTTGTGCTTTGACAGGATGTAGAGCTGGTTTTCTATCCATCCAATGAAGTATCTGTTTTTTTGAGCTCAATATCCCATTAGATATTAATACTGACTTTCACCTGGCAGAGATGAAACTTAACCTGGTTTATTTTTATGTGTTTAACACACTTTCTCTTTCAAGAGAAAATTTCTACTTGATCCCCTAGACAAATAATGAAAACACCAAAAAGCATAATATAATATGTGCTTTGCTTACTAACAGTTGCTCAAAATAGAGTATATGCAGCACACCTGGATAAGCTAAATACATTTTTCAACTTCTATGGTGACCTGTCACTCTAAATACTGTATTTCAGTTGCTTTTATCCATAGTATCCCCCACAATTAGTCTTTGTAAATGAGATTCATATTTCCATGTGGTCTCTGAAGCAATTTCCCATGGTTTCGCACAGACCCCCAAGCTCCAAACATTATGAATATTTTTCCATATACATTATAAACCTCTCTGCAGCATGGCTGTGAATCATTATAATTTTGTTATGTCAAATCCGCAGGTGATAGAAACAATAAAAAAGAAACCAAGGAAAGGCTCACGCTACATTTTAGCAAATTATTTCTGACCAGTTTGACATCTCTGTATAGTTTTAAGGAATGTGTTCATTCTCTTCTTCTCACACCCTTTTGCCATTGCCCTTTATCTCACATAGTAAGTGAATATAGTGAAAAAAACACCTGGAACCTCTGCTCTCTTCTTGTGTCTATGTCACCCTTATCAGATTTATATAACAATATTAGGGAGAACTTGGCAAATGAGAGGAGCCCACATGACACCACAATCCTAACACAATCATTGTTTTTATTTTTGTATCAGTTGTCTTCTAGACTTTATATGAATAACTATTTTGGCATAGTCAAAAATAGAATATTCATATGCTTACTTTTGGCATCTTTGCTGGACATTACATTGTATGCATGTTTTAAATTGTATTATATTCATAATTATCTTTTACAATAACTTAACTTCTTTGATTATTAATTTAATTCAATGCCAATAAACTTCTTAGGCAAAATATATGACTTGTTTCATGGATTTTGAAATACATGGCAAATTTCTTTCCAAAAATGTCACAAAATTTTTTATTGCCACGTGCTGAGCTACATATGACAATAGCAAGTTCATGTATCCTCACCGGCACTAAGAATTGGATTTTCCATATTTAGTGACAATAAATTATATCTTATTTAAATGTACAATTTATTTCATTAAAATAGGGTTAATAGTTTATAGAAATCTTCAAATTTATTATATATTCTCATCATTTTTTCTTGCTTATTTAAACATTAATTTCTTAATATTATTGTGTAAAACTTTTATGTATCTTTTATATAATCATTATGTTAAACTTTTGCCACATTTCTTGAAATAATTTTCCTTGACTGTTTTTGAACAGGACAATTATCTTAGAACAATTTTATATTTTAGGTAGTTGATCAGGATTTTCTCTTTTAATCTTTCAGTGCCTCTTACAAACATAGTTTAAGTTTATTTTGTCAACAAATTTTGCTAAATCTAAGATACTGTAAGACAAATTGTTGATTGGAGGGAACTTGGAGTTTCTATAACAAAATATCTTAATATTTAAGAAATATGCTGGAGCTAATGATACAACTGATTCCTTTACTTTTTTCTCTATTTTGAATTGCTACCTAAAGATGTCTTTTCAGATATTGGTAACCGAGAACATTATTACTTCTTATTGGAATTCAAGAAGTCATTTATATAAACTGATATTTGCATAAGCTTGTGCTAATTAAAATTATTGCTTTAAACCAAAGAATTTCTGTCTAATGAGTGCCACTGTTTGGCAGAACACTAACATTTCTCTCTTTGCAGTAGCCTATACAAAAATACTATGCCCATACAGAAGGTTAAAGAACCCTACCCTGTAGAATTTCAGCCCCCTCAAATGCCAGGTTATGTATCTTAAATATATCCTCTGGCCAATAACATCCATTTCAGAATGAAAACACCATCTCCTGACCCAAATCTTCTTGGCGAGAATCTTAAGTAATGGTGAATGGTATGTGACAGGAATTTTTATTTAAGTTTTAAAATAAATAATAAAGAAAGACAATATCATAATAAATTAGAATCTTCACTGGTGAGATCTTATATCTGTGTGTTTTTCACAAAAAGCTCTTTAGATGAGACTGATGGGAAGTTCTAGTAATGAATGATGACTACAAAAAGAATCGATACATGTATATGTATAACTGAATCACTTTGCTGTCTACCTGAAACAAATACAATGTTGTTAATCAACAATGTTCCAATATAAAATAAAAATTTTAAAATAAAGAATGATGGCTATAGCATATAGTGAAATAGAGCCGTATGTATAAAAAAAATCTTTTAGACTCCTAAGTTATTTCTAAAAATATTCTGATTATTGAATGTCTTGCTTCATTCAAACTCCTGCTCCCCTTGACCCAGGCTCCAAATTTCTCCTGGATTTCATCTTTAATCCCACCTCCATGATTTGGGGGACCATTTCACTTTTACCAGTTAATGTGGGTTGTGATTAAGTTAAATGAAAATAGAATGATTATTTGTAAGCAAACCTTACAATATATTTAAACTTAAAATTCCATTTTACTTAAGAGGAAACTGGACCCCAGAATGTAAAACTGTGTGTCCAAAGTCACCATTGATGACCACCTAAGGTGGGACATATACCCATACTATTCATATCACAAAAACAGTGATAAGCTACTTCTCTATATACTCACAGATATGCCCCTAAGGAAAGATATACCATGCAGGTTTGCCAGGAAATGTTTATAGGGTAACTTATAATTTGAGTAAGAGTTTATACAGGAAATATGAGGGGTAGATTTGGCAACGTTTAAGAAAATCTATTTATCATGTATTTCCTGGATAGTAGTGCAAATTTCCTTCATTTTGTTATGAACAGAGTTCTTGGCCTTCCTTAATTAATAGAAATTGATACGTGGCCAGACAAGAAATTCAGGCAAGGGATCCCTGCTGCAGCAGGGGGGAGCAAAAACAAGTAACACGTTCCCTTGCTTGCTCCCCGAGGGGGGCGAGCTGGTTCCTTACATGAGGTGAGGTAGGGGTGTGTCCAGGGGGTGGGCCAGAGGGGTGGCTTAGGTGGTCTGCCCACCCCTTTGGTGGTGTTGAGTTCAGAGGGCATGCACAGTACCCTGCTTTTACTCTCAACACCCTGTTTTTTCAGAAGTGGCAGTTGGGCTTTTGGTCTTTTTGTATATAGTTGTCCATAATTTGCCCCAACTCTGCATGTATGTAGTCATTTTTAGTCCCTCATAGTTTCTTTGTATTTTGTTACTCAAGGAGACATTGGTTTATGTGCAAGCACTGCAGCAAATAGTCCCAGGTCCCAGGCCCAAGCTTCTCATTTTGATTCACTTAATACCATAAGTCCCCTACATAAAAACCTTCAAGTTGTGAGCTTTCAAAGATGTGAACGTGCATTTTCATGTCCAATAACGTAAGTTAGTTCACGTTTCTAGCATACATTTTATTCTGTCATGTGCTTGCATCCTCTACAAAGTGGTTTTCCTTCTGTGTACTTCACTGTACAGTACTGTATGGAGTACAGTAGTACAGTATCTTTATTTCAAGCCCAGGATGTCCAGAAGAAAGCATAAAAGCAATGGTGATGTAGCTGGTACTGCTAAGAAGCACCAACTGATAATGATGGAAACAAAAGTGACAATAATTGAAAGAATGGAGTAAGGCAAAAAGATTATAGGCACAAATTGCAAACTCTGTGAAACAGGAGTTTAAAGGCACTAACTATCCAAGTGGGGAGATTGTTAGTAAAGCGGGTGGAATGGCAATCGAGCAGCAGGAGATGATAAATGAGGAGTTGCCTGTCTGCCACCTGCTAAAGATGAGGATGTATCACCCATACCTGCTGCTGGAATTTCTCCCCAGGAAGAGATACACCAGAAATACATCTACACGTGGAACAACTCCTACAGAACACTTACTGAACGCTGGCAGAAGACCTCAGACCTCCCAAAAGGCAAGAAATTCCCCACGTACCTGGGTAGGGCAAAAGAAAAAAGAATAAACAGAGACAAAAGGATAGGGACGGGACCTGCACCAGTGGGAGGGAACTGTGAAGGAGGAAAGGTTTTCACACACTAGGAAGCCCCTTCGCGGGCAGAGACTGCTGGTGGTGGAGGGGGGAAGCTTCGGAGCCGCGGAGGAGAGCACAGTTACAGGGGTGCGGAGGGGAAAGCAGAGAGATTCCCGCACAGAGGATCGGTGCCAACTGACACTCACCAGCCCGAGAGGCTTGTCTGCTCACCCACTGGGACAGGAGGGGCTGGGAGCTGAGTCTCGGGCTTCGGTCGGAGCCCAGGGAGAGGACTGGGGTTGGGGGCGTGAACACAGCCTGCAGGGGGTTAGTGCACCACGACTAGCCGGGAGGGAGTCCAGGTAAAAGTCTGGACCTTCCAAAGAGGCAAGAGACTTTTTCTTCCCTCTGTTTCCTGGTGCACGAGGAGAGGGGATTAAGAGCGCAGCTTAAAGGAGCTCCAGAGATGGGCACGAGCTGCTGCTAAAAGCACAGAACCCAGAGACGGGCACGAGACGCTAAGGCTGCTGCTGCCGCCACCAAGAACCCTGTGTGCGAGCACAGGTCACTATCCACACCCCGCTTCCGGGGACCCTGTGCAGCCCGACACTGCCAGTGTTCCGGGATCCAGGGACAACTTCCCCAGGAGAACGCACAGCACGCCTCAGGCTGGTGCAACGTCACGCTGGCCTCTGCCACCGCAGGCTTGCCCCACATCCCATGCCCCTCCCTCCCCCAGGCCTCAGTGAGCCAGAGACTCCGAAGCAGCTGCTCCTTTAACCCCGTACTGTCTGAGCAAAGAACAGGCGCCCTCCGGCGACCTACATGCAGAGGCGGGGCCAAATCCAAAGCTGAGCCCCTGGAAGCTGTGAGAACAAAGAAGAGGAAGGGAAATCTCTCCCAGCAGCCTCAGAAGCAGTGGATTAAAGCTCCACAATCAACTTGATGTACCCTACATCTGTGGAATACATGAATAGACAACAAATCATCCAAATTGAGGAGGTGGACTTTGAGAGCAAGATTTTTTCCTCTTTTTGTGAGTGTGTATGTGTATGCTTCTGTGTGAGATTATGTCTGTGTAGCTTTGCTTCCACAAATTGTCCTAGGGTTCTATCCATCCTTTTTTTTTTCCTTAATAATTAATTTTTTTATTTTAATAACTTTATTTTATTTTATCTTCTTTCTCTCTCTCTCTCCCTCCCTCTCTCTCTCTCTCTCTCCCTCCCTCTCCCTCTCTCTCTTGCTTTCTTGCTTTCTTTCCTTCCCTCCTTCCTTTAGACAACAAATCATCCCAAAATGAGGAGGTGGACTTTGAGAGCAAGATTTATGATTTTTTCCCCTTTTCCTATTTTTGTGAGTGTGTATGTGTATGCGTCTGTGTGAGATTTTTGTCTGTATAGCTTTACTTCTACAATTTGTCCTAGGGTTCTATCCGTCCTTTTTTTTTTTTTTTTAATTTTTTCTTTCTTTTTCTTAATAATTACTTTTTTTACTTTAATAACTTTATTATATTTTATCTTACTTAATTTTATTTTACTTTATTCCCTTTTTTCCTTCCTTCCCTACTTCCTTCCTTCTTTATTCCCTCCCTCCCTCATTTCTTTCTTTCTTTCCTTCTTTCTTTCTTTCTTTCGTCTTCTACTAATGCTTTCTTTCTACTTTTTCTTCACTTTATTCTGAGCTGTGTGGATGAAAGGCTCTTGGTGCTACAACCAGAATCTGTGCTGTGTCTCTCAGGTGGGAGAGCAAACTTCAAGACACTGGTCCACAAGAGACCTCCCAGCTCCACATAATATCAAATGGTGAAAATCTCCCAGAGATCTCCATCTCAACATCAGCACCCAGCTTCACTCAATGGCCAGCAAGCTTCAGTGCTGGACACCATATGCCAAACAACTAGCAAGGCAGGAACACAACCCAACCCATTAGCAGAAAGGCTGCCTAAAATCATAATAAGTCCACAGACACCCCAAAACACACCACCAGATGTGGACTTTCCCACCAGAAAGACAAGATCCAGCCTCATCCACCAGAACACAGGCACTAGTCCCCTCCACCAGTAAGCCTACATAACTCTCTGAACCAACATTAGCCACTGGAGACAGACACCAAAAACAACGGGAACTATGAACCTGCAGCCTGCAAAAAGGAGACCCCAAACACAGTAAGATAAGCAAAATGAGAAGACAGAAAAACACACAGCAGATGAAGGAGCAAGATAAAAACCCACCAGACCTAAAAAATGAAGGGGAAATAGGCAGCGTACATGAAAAAGAATTCAGAATAATGATAGTGAAGTTGATCCAAAATCTTGGAAATAGAACAGACAAAATGCAAGAAACATTTAACAAGGACCTAGAAGAACTAAAGATGAAACAAACAATGATGACCAACACAATAAATTACATTAAAAACACTCTAGATGGGACCAATAGCAGAATAACTGAGGCAGAAGAACGGATAAGTGACCTGGAAGATAAAATAGTGGAAATAATTACAGCAGAGCAGAATAAAGAAAAAAGAATGAAAAGACCTGAGGACAGTTTCAGAGACTTCTGGGACAACACTAAATGAACCAAAATTCAAATTATAGGGGTTCCAGAAGAAAAAGAGAAAAAGAAAGGGACTGAGAAAATATTTGAGAGATTATAGTTGAAAACTTCCCTAATATGGGAAAGGAAATAGTTAATCAAGTCCAGGAAGCACAGAGAGTCCCATACAGGATAAATCCAGGGAGAAATACGCCAAGACACATATTAATCAAACTGTCAAAAATTAAATACAAAGAAAACATATTAAAAGCAGCAAGGGAAAAACAACAAATAACACCAAGGGAATCCCCATAGGGTTAACAGCTGATCTTTCAGCAGACACTCTGCAAGCCAGAAGGGCATGGCAGGACATATTTAAAGTGAAGAAGGAGAAAAATCTACAACCAAAATTACTCTAACCAGCAAGGAACTCATGCATATTTGATGGAAAAATTAAAACCTTTACAGACAAGCAAAAGCTGAGAGAGTTCAGCACCACTGAACCAGCTTTACACCAAATGCTAAAGGAACTTCTGTAGGCAAAAAACACAAGAGAAGGAAAAGACCTACCATAACAAACCCAAAACAATTAAGAAAATGGGAATAGGAACACACATATCGAAAATAACCTTAAATGTAAATGGACTAAATGCTCCCACCAAAAGACACAGATTGGCTGAATGGATACAAAAACAAGACCCATATATATGCTATCTACAAGAGACCCACCTCAGACCTAGAGACACATACAGGCTGAAAGTAAGGGGATGGAAAAAGATATTCCTTGCAAATGGAAACCAAAAGAAAGCTGGAGTAGCAATTCACATATCAGACAAAATAAACTTAAAATAAAGACTATTAGAAGAGACAAAGAAGGACACAACCTAATTATCAAGGGATCAATCCAAGAAGAAGATATAACAATTGTAAATATTTTTGCACCCAACATAAAAGCACCTCAATACATAAGGCAAATGCTAACAGCCATAAAAGGGGAAATTGAGAGTAACACATTCATAGTAGAGGACTTTAACACCCCACTTTCACCAATGGACAGATCATCCAAAATGAAAATCAATCAGGAAACACAAGCTTTAAATGATACTTTAAACAAGATGGACTTAATTGATATTTATAGGACATTGTATCCAAAAACAACAGAATACACATTTTTCTCAAGTGCTCATGGAACATTCTCCAGGATAGATCATATCTTGGGTCAGAAATCAAGCCTTGGTAAATTTAAGAAAATTGAAATTGTATCAAGTATCTTTTCCGACAACAATGCTATGAGACTAGATATCAATTACAGGAAAAGATCTGTAAAAAATACAAACACATGGAGGTTAAATAATACACTACTTAATAACGAAGTGATTACTGATGATATCAAAGAGGAAATAAAAAAATACCTAGAAACAAATGACAATGGAGACATGATGACCCAAAACCTATGGGATGCAGAAAAAGCAGTTCTAACAGGGAAGTTTATAGCAATATTATCCTACCTTAAGAAACAGGAAACATCTCAAATAAACAAACTAACCATGCACCTAAAGCAATTAGAGAAAGAAGAACAAAAAAACCCCAAAGTTAGCAGAAGGAAAGAAATCATAAAAATCAGACCAGAAATAAATGAAAAAGAAATGAAGGAAGCAATAGCAAAAATCAGTAACACTAAAAGCTGGTTCTTTGAGAAGATAAACAAAATAGATAAACCACTAGCCAGACTCATCAAGAAAAAAAGGAAGAAGACTCAACTCAATAGAATTAGAAATGAAAAAGAAGAAGTATTAACTGACACTGCAGAAATATAAAAGATCATAAGAGATTACTACAAGCAACTCTATCCCAGTAAAATGGACAACCTGGAAGAAATGGACAAATTCTTAGAAATGCACAACCTGCCAAGATTGAATCAGGAAGAAATAGAAAATATGAACAGACCAATCACAAGCACTGAAATTGAAACTGTGATTAAAAATCTTCCAACAAACAAAAGCCCAGGACCAGATTGCTTCACAGGCGAATTCTATAACACATTCCAAGAAGACATAACACCTATCTTTCTCAAACTCTTCCAAAATACAGCAGAAGGGGGATCACTCTGAAACCCATTCTATGAGGCCACCATCACCCTGATACCAAAACCAGACAAAGATGTCACAAAGAAAGAAAATGACAGGTCAGTATCACTGATGAACATAGATGCAAAAATCCTCAACAAAATACTAGCAGACAGAATCCAACAGCACATTAAAAGGATCATACACCGTGATCAAGTGGAGTTTATTCCAGGAATGCAAGAATTGTTCAATATATGCAAATAAATCAATGTCATAATCCATATTAACAAACTGAAGGAGAAAAACAATATGGTCATCTCAATAGATACAGAGAAAGCTTTCGACAAAATTTATTTAACACCCATTTATTATAAAAGGCCTGCAGAAAGTAGGCAGAGAGGGAAATTTCCTCAACATAATAAAGACCATATATGACTAATCAACAGCCAACATAGTCCTCAACGGTGAAATACTGAAAGCATTTCCACTAAGATCAGGAACAAGACAAGGTTGCCCACTCTCACCACTCTTATTCAACATAGTTTTGGAAGTTTTAGCCACAGCAATCAGAGAAGAAAAGGAAATAAAAGGAATCCAAATTGGAAAAGAAGAAATAAAGATGTCATTGTTTGCAGATGACATGATTTTATACATAGAGAATCCTAAAGATGCTACCAGAAAACTACTAGAGCTAATTAATGAATTTGTTAAAGTAGCAGGATACAAAATTAATGCACAGAAATCTCTGGCATTCCTATACAATAATGATGAAAAATCTGAAAGTGAAATCAAGAAAACACTCCCATTTACTATTGCAACAAAAAGAATAAAATATCTAGGAATAAACCTAAGGAGACAAAAGACCTGTATGCAGAAAATTATGACACTGAAAGAAATTAAAGATGATACAAATAGATGGAGAGATATACCATGTTCTTGGATTGGAAGAATCAACATTGTGAAAATGACTCTGCTACCGAAAGCAATCTATAGATTCAATGCAATCCCTATCAAACTACCAATGGCATTTTTCACAGACTAGAACAAAAAATTTCACAATTTTTATGGAAACACAAAAGACCCCAAATAGCCAAAGCAATCTTGAGAATGAAAAATTGATCTGGAGCAATCAGATTCCCTGACTTCAGGCTATACTACAAAGCTATAGTAATCAAGACAGTATGATACTGGCACCAAAGCAGAAAGATAGATCAATGGAACAGGATAGAAATCCCAGAGATAAACCCATGCACATATGGTCACGTTATCTTTGATAAAGGAGGCAGGAATGTACAGTGGAGAAAAGACAGCCTCTTCAATAAGTGGTGCTGGGAAAACTGGACAGGCACATGTAAAATTATGAGATTAGATCACTCCCTGATGCCATACACAAAAGTAAGCTCAAAATGGATTAAAGACCTAAATGTAAGGTCAGACACTATCAAACTCTTAGAAGAAAACATAGGAAGAACACTCTATGACATAAATCACAGCAAGATCCTTTTTGACTCACCGCCTAGAGAAATGGAAATAAAAACAGAAATAAACAAATGGGACCTAATGAAGCTTCAAGGCTTTTGCACAGCAAAGGAAACCATAAACAAGACCAAAAGACAACCCTCAGAATGGGAGAAAATGTTTGCAAAGGAAGCAACTGACAAAGGATTAACCTCCAAAATTTATATGCCACCCATGCAGCTCAATAACAAAAAAACAAACAACCCAATCCAAAAATGGGCAGAAGACGTAAATAGACATTTCTCCAAAGAAGATGTACAGACTGCCAACAAACACATGAAAGAATGCTTAACATCATTAATCATTAGAGAAATGCAAATCAAAACTACAATGAGATATCATCTCACACCAGTCAGAATGGCCATCATCAAAAAATCTAGAAACAATAAATGCTGGAGAGGGTGTGGAGAAAAGGGAGCACTCTTTCACTGCTGGTGGGAATGTGAATTGGTCCAGCCACTCTGGAGAACAGTATGGAGGTTCCTTAAAAATCTACAAATAGAACTACCATATGACCCAGCATTCCACTACTGGGCATATACCCTGAGAAAACCATAATTCAAAAAAAGTCATGTACCAAAATGTTCATTGCAGCTCTATTTACAATAGCCCACAGATGGAAACAACCTAAGTATCCATCATTGGATGAATGGACAAAGAAGATGTGGCACATATATACAATGGAATATTACTCAGCCATAAAAAGAAATGAAATCGAGCTATTTGTAATGAGGTGGATAGACCAAGAGTCTGCCATACAGAGTGAAGTGACTCATAAAGAGAAAGTCAAATACCATATGCTAACATATATATATGGAATTTAAGATAAAAATATGTCATGAAGAACCTAGGGGTAAGACAGGAATAAAGACACAGACCTACTAGAGAATGGACTTAAGGATATGGGGAGGGGGAAGCGTAAGCTGTGACAAAGCGAGAGAGAGGCATGGACATATATACACTACCAAACGTAAAGTAGATAGCTAGTGGGAAGCAGCCGCAAAACACAGGGAGATCAGCTCGGTGCTTTGTGACCACCTGGAGGGGTGGGATATGTAGGGTTGGTTTGAGGGAGACGCAATAGGGAAGAGATACGGGAACATATGTATGTGTGTGGCTGATTCATTTTGTTATAAAGCAGAAACTAACACACCATTGTAAAGCAATTATACTGCAATAAAGATGTAAAAATAAATAAAAACAGTAAAAAAGAGATTGTAGATTTTACTTGTTCTTAAAATTTTGAGCTCTTTGCTGTGCAACATGAGGAGCTTACCAAAAAAGGCCTGATGGAATTGGAGGCCCAGAGAAAGGATGAAGAGAGACAAGAGGAAGAAGAAGTAACTGAAAAACAGAAGAGATTCATGATGCAGGAAATGGCAAGGGGATTGTCTTTATTTGAGGAGGCACATGACCTGAAAGTAGAATGGTACACAAAGGTTGCAGCAGCCATTCAGAGTGCAATCCAGTGCTACCGTGTCATCCATGATGAGAAGAAAAGAGCTACTACCCAGACATCACTGGATAGTTTTTTTCAAGAGTGTAGATAGAATTGAACACAGCAAGGAACCAGAATCTGTGGCATCAACATCAAGCATGAGTGAAATTGCAGCTTGCCCTCCATCTCCTGTTGCTGATGCTCCTTCAGCTGTACTATCTCCCACCTCCTCTCCCTCCTCCAGTCTGTAACTCTTCTTGCCTATTCACTTGATGCCAGCCCTTGTATGCCAGCTGTTGAACTGTACTACTGTACTTTTCAAGGTACTGTACTGTAAGACTAAAAATGTTTTCTTTATTTTTTGTGTTTGTTTTCTATATATTATTTGTGTGAAAAGTATTATAAACCTATTACAGTACAGTACTATACAGCTGATTATGGGTACCTAGGCTAAATTTGTTGGACTTACAAACAAATTGTACTGATGAACATGCTCTTGGAATGGAACTCATTCGTATGTAGGGGGCTTAATGTATCAATTTGTCAAACAAATTTCTTTTCTGGTTACTCTTCAGAATGGTATTAATTTGTTGCTTCTGGTGACCTGAAAATTTCTCCTTTAACTAACATGTATATTTCTCCCCACCCACAGACATACACACCCTCCAGTGATTTTTTTATCTCTATTTCTTCCCTTTTCCATATCCTGACTCCTCATCCTCAACTAAACCCACTCTCACCATCACAAAGCATCCCCAGCCTCTGCATCTACCTGGTCTTTATCTAACTTTCTTTCCTAAGAAAGTCTGGATTAGGAAATTCATATTAATTTGTGATCACGATAAATGCATGGAAGCCTCTGTGTCTTAGTGTGGGCTGCTATAACAGAATGTCATAGACCGGGCATCTTAAACAACAAGTACTTATTTCTCATAGTGCTAGAGGCTAGAAGTCTGAGATCAGGATGCCAGCATGGTTGGGTTCTAGTGAAAGCCCTCTTCCTGGTTCACAGATGGCCACATTTTTTCTATGCCCTCACATGGCAGACAAGGACATCATGGCAGAGAAGGACATCATATTTCTTGTGTCACTTCTTATAGAAGGGCACGGATCCCATTCATGACATGATCGTCTCCATCGCCAAATACCATGACATTGGGATTCTACAAAGGAATTTTAGGAGTACCCAAACATTCAACAGCACTATGACTCATCTCGGATGAGTTCGGTCTGACTTGATAATAAGCAAGCAATTAGGAAGTTGTACTAACCTCAAACTCAAAAGACAAATACAGCTTTATGGTGTTATTCTTGCTATGTCTTCTATTGCTGAATGAGTTTTAATTTTTTTTTCTACTAATAAATAGCACTGGACAAAAATCAAAGGCCTATAACATAAAACAAACAGAAATTTAATCCAGGCCTTGGCACTTAGTAGCTTATGACCTTGAGTAAGTTCATCTCTTTTGGACTCTTTTTGCTTAACTTATAAAATGGACAAAACTATTGCCTTCATAAAGTTATGAAGATGAAAATTATAGTGTATTCATAATTTCCTAGTGCAAAGTCTGGCACATTTTATAAATATAAAATGTCCAATACCTGAATCTCTCTTTGATGCTCTAGAATCATTTGTTTTTATTAAATACATTTATTTGATGTGTTATATATGCCAGACACTGTGCATGATCTTGGGGGATATGTGTTTTAAAATAACCAAAAGGAGATATGGTTGATGTTTCCTTGTATCTTATAGTTCAATTCAGACATACACTAAATAAATAACCACCTGAGTCTGTTCTGATTAAAACCTCATAATCTCTAACATGAGAACATAGTAAAGGGACATTTCCATTCCTTTTTCTAATTTCTATTGTTTTAGTGATATTCTCTATCTCATAAGACATTGTCATCATGCTTTTTTTTTTTACTTCATTAAGCATGGTTTTCTTTAGTTCCTTGGATGTTTACTGACTTGAAGTCTTTGTCTTATTAGTCCAGAGAGGTCTGGACTCTCTCACAGGCAGTATCTGTCATTTGTTTTGTTTCCCCTGTTGACGGATAACACTTCCCTTTTCTTTGCATTTCTCATGTTTCTGTTGTTGTTGTAAACTTATTATTTCAAGGAGTATATTGTAACAACTCTGGATACTGATCCTCCCAGACTCTGGGATTTGGTTTTGTTGTTGTTTGCTCATTTACTTGTTTAGTAACATGGCTGGACTATTTCATTGAAATTTATTGTCTGTATCCTCATTGTTAAGCATCTGACATCACTCCACAAAGGACACACTTGGGCATGCACGCAGTCACGCTGGGATGGCAGTGGTTTTAGTAGGATTCTCTTTGGTTCTCTTTTTCCCTGATATCTCTATTAAACCAATTTCCTTTTCTGGTATCACCCCAGCTTTTAGGCTGTATTAATTGCCTCGTGAAAGCTCTATATTTTGTTATGAAGTCATAAATTACTCCAAGTTTAATCCAATAAAACTGGGGTCCATATAGAGAGGTATTTCTTTAGGTAAGTCGTTGCAACTTGTTCTGAATGCAGGAGGGCTATTCTTAGCTGTCTCTTTCCTTTATTCTCGCTGGTAAATTAGTTGACCTTTGGTTTAGCTTGTTGCTTTTAATTGCATACTACCAAAATGTCTATTGTTTCTGAATGTACCCTTAGACTTGAAATACTCCACACTGTTTCAAATAATGCTGGGTCTTTTAGGGAGAGCTTCAAACACTTTTTTTGGTAGTATATTTTCTCCTATCAAAATCTGTTAACCCCTACTCTAGAGCTGAGTATGGGGACTGTGGCCTGCTTCTAGGGTTGTCTTCTGCCCTATAAATTGGGGATGGGTAGAAGAAGAGAGACCTCAATATCTTGGCCACACCTGCCAAGAATTTAACCTCTGTAACTTGGAGCTAGGAGATGGAAGATGAGAAACCCTGGCAGCCTGCCCTTCCAAGTAAGATAGTGAGTTAGCCTATAACTTTCCTGGGGGCTGAGGAAAAGAGGTACACTTTTTCTTGATTATACTTGGCTAAATTAGAGCTTCTGTTATCCTGGCCAGTTGGAGAGGGATTAGGAAGGGAGCCGTTGCCACAGACTCACAGTCTTCTGAGATTTAGTAGATTTTCTTGAATACATGTTTCTTCATTTGACTTATGTGCTCAGGAAAATTTCCAGAGACTTAATTTTTTTCCCACAAGTTACAGCTGTTTTCTGGGCAGTGGTCCATGGAGCTCCTCATGCTGCCTTTCTGAAAGTTATCTCTTTTCTTCCCCAGCAGTCACCAATATCATGAATTTGTGTGGCCATTAAGTCTCTACAGATATGTAATTTTTTTTTTAGTTGAGTAACAATTTAAGTGTATAAAATTATTTGTGCAACATTTCTTTTGGGGTCACATTGTGGTTTTTGGAGTTATATATAGCTTTAATTAATTTTAACATAGTTCTGTTATGGTTTTCCATTATGTTGATTTCCCACAATCTATTCATCTATTTTTATTTCTAATGTTATTTAATTTCTTTCTGAGCTTTTGCTACTATGAAACAATGCTACCATAAACAGTTTTATATATATATATATATATATATATATATATCCCTTTGTGCACCTATGCTAGAATTTCTCTAGAATATATGCCTTAGATAATCTTAGATTATGTCCATCTTTAACTTTACTATAAATTGTCAAAATACGCTCTAAAATACAATTTATAACCCCATTAGCAGTATGCAAGAGTTCCCGATTCCCTCCGTCATCTCTTGTACTCGGTAATCATTAGGTATTGATAATTTTTCCCCAATCTGAATGTAATGGTTATTTAAATGTACATCAAATATATATTTTCCTGTTTACTGACCAGATTAAGCCATTTCCATGTGTTTAATGGTTATTCTTATTTTCACTTTCCTTACTTACCTATACCCCTTGCTCAGTTGCCTATGTTGCCTATTTGGTTTTATTTTTCTTACAGATTATCAGGACTTCTTAAATTTGGATGCAAGTCTTACATCAGTAAAATGGATTGCAATAAAATAATCATCATCACCACCACCTGAGTAATATCTTATAAATATGTTTATGATTAACTCACAGAAGTGTTAAATTCTGATATAGTCAATGTTTTAATATTTGACACATAGATTGGCTCAGTGCCCATGAGGGGTGTAGGAATTTATAGTTTTCTACATGATACTCAGTGAACCCAGTCTGAATAATACTAATTATGTTTTATTTGTTGAGATTTGCTTTCTGGCCTGGTTAATACTTTTAAATGTTTCAAGTGTGTTTGATTAGTATGTGACTCTCTAACTGTTGTGTGGAAGGTCTTATTCATGACAATTTGATTAAGGTCAGTTAATTCAAATGTTCAAATAATTCATTTCATTAGTAAACATTCTCTCTCATTTACTAAAAGTATTATATATTCAATTTTATGTTATTACTTTATTTATATTATGAACAAAAAGTACAGTGTATCACTCATTCCTTCTTACAATGAGTTAAGTCCTAACTCACTGCAGTCTCCTGCTGACAGTACACCCCAAGAGGAATTCAGGAGGGAGTAAATAAGATAAGGCATTCTGTGCCTTGGATATAAGCACTGGGCTAGATGGTTAAGATGAATATTTCAAGAATTTCAGTCACCCAAGGTTCTTGCATCTTCCCATACATAGAAAAGCACTAAAATCTTTAACTTTGAGATCTGTTCTTTGTGATTGGTAATAATCTTTTACCAAGATGTGTGTTTGACTACATGTATTTCCTAGCCAAAAAATTCATGTACTTGTACTGGCTCCTTCCCTACCTTTTCGAAGCAGTTCTTCAGAGGTATCTGAGAAACTATTTCCTGGGCTATAGTCCTCAGTAATGTTGGTGAATAAAACTGAAACTCACTGATCTTAAGTTGTGCATTTTTCCTTCAGTTGACAGTTTTACAGACTTAGTGATTAATATTAATTCTTCTAATCCATGAACATGGTGTATATTTTCATCTTTTTGTGTTGTCTTCAACTTCTTTCATCAGTGTCTTACACTTTTCTGAGTACAGGTCTTTTTCCTCCTTACAAAGGTTTATTCCTAAGTATTTTATTCTTTTTGATGCAATTGTAAATGGGATTGTTTCCTTAATTTCTCTTTCTGATAGTTTGTTTTTAGTGTATATAAATGTGACAGATTTCTGTATATTAATTTTGTATCCTGCAACTTTACTAAATTCACTAATGAGCTCATAGTTTATTGGTGGCATTTTTAGGATTTTCTATGTATATTATCACGTCATCTGCAAACAGTGACAGTTTTACTTATTTCTTTCCAATTTGGATCCAATTTTTTTTTTTCTTGTATGACTGCTGTGGCTAGTACTTCCAATACTATGCTTAATAAAAGTGGTGAGAGTGGGCATCCTTATCTTATTCATTTAGAGGAAATGTTTTAAGATTTTTACCATTGAGTACACTGTTAACTGTTGACTCATCATATATAGTCTTTATTATGTTGAAGTATGTTTCCTCTACATCCATTTTCTGAAGAGTTTTTTTTATCATAAATAGTCATTGAATTTTGTCAAAAACTTTTTCTGCATCTATTGAGATGATCATATGGTTTCTATTTTTCAGCTTGTTAATGTGATGTATTACACTGATTGATTTGTGGATTTGAACCATCCTTGTATCTCTGGGATAAAGCCCACTTTTAATATATTGTTGAATTCACTTTGCTAATATTTTGTTGAGGATTTTTGCATCTATGTTCATTAAAGATAGTGGCCTGTAACTTTCTTTTTGCATGATATCTTTTTGTCTGGTTTTGGTATCAGTGTGATGCTGGCCTCATAGAATGAGCTTGGAAGTGTTATTTCCTCTGAAATTTTTTGGAGTAGTTTGAGAACTACTCTGTGTTAACTCTTCTCTAAATATTCAGTAGAATTCACCTGTGAAGCCATTTGGTCCTGGACTTTAGTTTAATTACTGATATAGTTTCAATACTAGTAATTTGTATGTACATATTTTTTATTTTGTCCTGCTTTAGTCTTGAGAGACTGTACATTTCTAGAAAGTTGTCTATTTCTTCTTGATTGTCCATATTATTGACATAGAGTTGTTCATAGTAATCTCTTTATGATCTTTTGAATTTCTGTGGTGGTGTTTGTAACATCTCTTTTTTCACTTCTGATTTTATCGATTTGGGCCTTCTCTCTTTTATTCTTGATGTATCTAGCTAAAAGTTTATCAATTTTTTTTTTATCTTTTCAGAGAACCAGTTCTCAGTTTCATTGATCTTTTCTATTGTTATTTTAGTCTCTATTTTATTTATTTCTGCTCTGATCTTTATGATTTATTTCCTTCTATTAACTTTGAGTTGTTTTTGATCTCCTGTTTCCAGTTCATTCAAGAGTACAGTTAGGTTGTTTATTTGAGATTTTTCTTGTTTCCTGTGGTATTGCTAAAAGCTACTTTTGCTGTGGCCCATGGATTTTGAATCATTGTGTTTTCATTTTCATTTGTCTCCAGGTATTTTTCTATTTCCTCTTAAATTTCTTCAGTGATCCATTGGTTGTTTAGTAGCATATTGTTAAGCCACCATGAGTTTGTATTTTTTGCAGTTTTTTTCTTGTAGTTGGTTTCTAGTAGCTTAGCATTGTGGTTATAAAAGATGCTTGATATGATTTTAGTTTTCTTAAACTTACTGTGGCTTGTTTTGCAGCCTAACATTTGATCTATACTGGAAAACGTTCTATGTGTACTTGAAAAAAATGTATATCTGCTGCTTTTGGAAGTCCATCTGTTTTAAGATGTCATTTAAGGCCAGTGTTTCCTTACTGATTTTCTGCTTGGATGATTTGTCCATTGATGTTAATGGAGTGTTAAAGTCTCCTACTATTATTGTGTTACTGTCAGTTTCTCCTTTTATGTCCATATCCTTGTATATTTAGGTGGTGTTAAGTTGGGTGCATAAATATTTACAATTGTTGTATCTTCTTCTTGGATTGATCCCTTGATGTCCTTCTTTGTCTCTTGTAACAGTCTTTATTTTAAAGTCTCTTTCATCTGATAAAAGTATTGCTACTCCAGCTTTCTTTTAATTTCCATTTGCATAGAATAACTTTTCCCATTCCCTCACTTTCAGTGTGTGTTTCTCTAGATCTGAAGTGAGTCTCTTATAGGCAGCAAATATATGTGTCTTGCTTTTATATCCATTCAGCCACTCTATGTCTTTTGATTGCAGCATTTAGTCCATTTACATTTAAGGTAATTATTGATATGTATGGTCTTATTGCCATTTTGTTCATTGTTTTGTTTCTGTAGGCCTTTTTTTCTTCTTCTTCTTCTTATGTTCTCTTCTCTTGTGATTTGATTACCACTTCTAGTGTCATTTTTAGATTCATTTTCCTTTTCTTGTGTGTACATCTGTTGTAGATTTTTGGTTTGTGATTACCGTGAAACTTTTATATATAAGTGTAAGGTCGGATCTTAACAAATGGCACCGCGAAACAGAGGAAAGCTTCAAGTGAGCTTTATTAGGGAGAGCTCCCAGGCGAGGTTCACTGGTCCGAGAGAAAGGGGCCAGAGAAGTCACACCCAGGCGAGGGTTGGGCAAGATTTTATAGGGGAAGAAGGGAAAGGGGTATGGTGAATCTTGGAGGGCACAGGGTATTCCTTATTTGGTGGTCTTTTCGGGTATCCTGGGGGACAATTAGTCCAGCCCCTCGAAAGGCGGGAAGGCTGGGCCGGGTTCAAAGTCCCCAGGTCAGTTCCTGGTACTGGGTAGTCTGGAAAGTCTCCAGGTCAGTTTCTGGAACTGGGTGGTCCAGAGAGTTTCAGTCTGATGCAACCTGTGAATCTGATTGTGTTCCCCTACCTCGGGCCAGTTGGCCTTACATCCCGACATCTTTGGTGTAATGGGGTGGCTTTCTGGTCTCTGGCTACTTCATGCTGAATGGGAGCATCAAAAGGGGAGTCAGGCGACCAGAGGTCCAAGGCTTAGGGGAGACCAGTGAGGGTTTCTGTAGGAAGCAAGGTGTAAGGACGGAGGAGAATTTGGTTTGTGGCCACCTGAGAGACTTCCTCCATGCACCTGCGAAGGAACCTAAGAAAACAGGGAGCAAGCATGCTATGAATAGGGTGCGGTCCAGTTTTGAAAGAGGGGTGTCAAAGAGTCCCTCTCTCAGCGGGCTGAGGGCCTCTACGACTTGGGGGCAGGAGTGGGAAGGGGAGGTCCCGGTATCGGAGATAGGCAAGAGGGAGGCTGGGTTTAAGTGGGGGAAGAGGTCGAGGGAGATAGCAGGGTTTTCAATGAACAGTAGGTGGAACTCCTGGATGCAGGAGGGGCCCAGGAGGGAGAGAGACTTGTGGCCTAGAAGGCCGACCAGCCGGTGGGAGGAAAACATGGTTAGTGGGTGGGCCAGAGTCAGCTTGAGTGTTTGTTTGGTCAGTTCGGCTGCCGCTGCTAGGGCCCGAAGACATGGTTGCTATCCCTGAATGGTTGGGTCTAGCCATTTGGAGAGGTAGGCCACGGGGCGGTAGGAAGGGCCTACAGACTGGACAAGGAGTCCAGTGGCTATTCCGGCCCGTTCATCCACAAAAAGGTGAAAAGGTCGGTTTGGGTTGGGGAGAAAGGGGAGGAGAAGATATCAGAGCGTTACGGAGGGTGAGAAAGGCCTGTCGAACGGCAGAAGGAGAGATGAGGGGTCCTTGAGGGGTTTCTTTAGCAGCTAGATATAAGGGTTTAGTGAGGAGAGCAAAGTTAGGGATCCAGACTACTGGGTGGAGAGGAATTATGGCCTCATTGATTAGTCGGAGGTCCTGGGCCAGGAGATAATCCCCAGAGGCCTTGCGGACAGGCAGGATGGGAGTGTTGCAGGGAGAGACTGTGGGGATGAGGAGTCCCTGGTTTAGGAGTCTGGTGATAATAGGTTGTAGGCCCCTAAGATGAGTCTCAGAGATGGGAAATTGGGGCCTTGATGGAAATTTGGAGGGGTCCTTTAGGCAGATGAGGATGGGGGAATGGTGTGTTACTATTATGGGCTTAGAAGTATCCCAGACTTGGGGATTGATTGGGTTCGGTATGATTGGAAGAGGGGGCTAGGAGGGGGAGGGTTCTAGAGACAGGCCGAGAAGAGGAAGCAGGAGTTGGGAGGAGGGGACCTTAGGGTCAAGTCTAACCAGCTGGAAGGAGGCCCCTAAGTGGGAAAGGACATCTCAGACTAGCAAGGGAACTGGGCAGGATGATATGACTAAGAAAGAATGAGTAAAAGGGAGTCCTTTGATATGACATGGGAGTGGACTGGTCTGGAGTGGGAAGGATGGTTTGCCATCAATACCCATGACCGAGATCTGGGAAGGAGAAACTGGCCCGGAATAAGTAGGCAGGACCAAATAGGTAGCCCCTGTGTCCACCAGAAATGAGATGGACTTACCCGCTACCTGTAGCATTACCCTGGGCTCGGCGAGGGTGATGGGGGTCTTTGAGTCCGGGCACTGTCAGTCGTCAGCCAATCCCAGCAGTTCGAGTGGTAATGCCGTTGGGTCGGCCTGCCCCCCGTGTGGAGACGCTGAGGAAGGGCCAGTCATAGGGCAGTCACTCTTCCAGTGGCCCGTTAGCCCACAGGTGGGACAGGGCTTAGAAGGAGGTTGGGGATTGGGACATTGGCGAGCCCAGTGGCCTTCTTTTCTGCATTTGAAGCAGGCCCCCAGCGGGGTTGCCTTTTGTGGACCCTGTGGATGCTGTGATCCATGGGAGATGGCCGGCCTTAGGGCGGCTACAAGAGCTTGGGTTTGGAGGGCCACCTTTTGGTGCATCCGAGCCTGTCGGCTGGATTCTGCTAAATCCTCACGGCCATTATAGACTTTAAAGGCCATTTTTACCAGATCTCGAATAGGGGTTTGAGGGCCGTCTTCTGCCCGTTTTAATTTCTTTCAGATGTCCGGGGCTGATTGGGTGATAAAATGGGTGGCTAGGACTGCTGCTCCTGCCAGGGTGTCGGGATCCAGCGGGGTGTAGAGAGTTAAGGCCTCTGTAAGGCGATTGAGAAAGATAGCTGGATTTTCGTTAGGTTCTTGGGTTATCTCTTTTAGTTTTTTCAAAATTGACTACCTTATGAGCAGCAGCCTGCATGCCAGCCAGGAGACATTGGATCATGAGGTCACGTTTATGGTGGCCATCTTGGCCATCCTGATAAGTCCAGCCTGGATCAGTGCCAGGTACAGCAGTTGCTCCGACAGGCATGGAGTTGTTGGTAAGGTGAACCTGATCTGCATGGTTTCGGGCAGCAGTTTGAATTCTTTCCCTTTCATCAGGGGTTAAGGTAGAGGACAGAACCACAGAGATATCGTGCCGGTTAGATCGTAAACTTGAGATAGGTAGCGAAATTCTTTGATGTAGTGGGAGGAGTCGGCAGAGAAGGAGCCTAATCGTTTTTCAATTTGAGAGAGGTCCTAGAGAGAGAAAGGGACATGGACTCTGACCAGTCCTTCCGCTCCTGCTACCTCTCTCAGAGGGCACAGGAGATTTGAATCTTGGGAGTCATGAGAGCGTGTATGTGCACTAATTGGCGAAGCAAGGGGCGTGGGAGGAGAAACCGTTGAGGGAGGCAGGGGAGCGGTTGGAGGGGCCTGAGCGGGTTTGGGAGGAGGAGGGACGGCTTCAGGGTAGGGTGGAGGTTGGAGAGGAGTTCTGGAGGGGGGAGAGGCGAGAGATTCGAGAGGGTTGGTTAGTGGGGAGGAATCCAAGGGGATTGAGGTTTTGGATGGAGATGTTTGTTTGGCAAGGAGGATTTGAGAGGTAGAACAATTGACGCAAAGGGAGGGTCGAGAGTGCAAATACCAAAAAACCTGGACATAGGGGACTTCAGACCATTTGCCCGTCCTGTGGCAGTAATTATCTAGATCACGAAAGTCCCTTCAGGAAAATAGCGAGGGCTGTAAAATTGGCTAGGAGACACCCCAGGGGCGTCTTAGGATCTGGATTCGATTGTGAGGTTCCCATGACCCCCAGTCTGTCCCTGAGTGAATGGAGAGGGAGAAAGGTGTCCCTGGTCTCAGTCTCCAATTCACGGCAGGTCGGAGAGCAGTCAGGCAATTGGGACGTCTCCACAGTTGCCCGAGGCCCGGAGAGAGGACGGAGGAGTCCCTGACATGGCCGCGATTAGGGACAGGGAGTCCAGTGGGCAGGGACTCTGGGGGTCAGAGGGAACAAGGGAGGGGGACTTACCCCATTTTCTGCCGGATTGGGTGGATGAGTAGAGGTTCCCTTGTTGTCTCCTGGGGGAGGGGAGGAGCGGCCCGCGCGGTAACCCGCGGGGCTTGGTACCCCTCCCGGGTTTCGGCACCAAATGTAAGGTCGGATCTTAACAAATGGCACCGCGAAACAGAGGAAAGCTTCAAGTGAGCTTTATTAGGGAGCGCCCCCGGGCGAGGTTCACTGGTCCGAGAGAAAGGGGCCAGAGAAGTTGCACCCGCGTGAGGGTTGGGCAAGATTTTATAGGGGAAGAAGGGAGTGGTGGTGTGGTGAATGGTGAAGTGGTGGTGTGGTGAATCTGGGAGGGCACAGGGTATTCCTTATTTGGTGGTCTTTTCGGGTATCCTGGGGGACAGTTTGTCCTGCCTCTCGAAAGGCGGGAAGGCTGGGCCGGGTTCAAAATCCCCAGGTCAGTTCCTGGTACTGGATAGTCTGGAAAGTCTCCAGGTCAGTTTCTGGAACTGGGTGGTCCGGAGAGTTTCGATCTGATGCAACCTGTGAATCTGACTGTGTTCCCCTGCCTTGGGCCAGTTGGCCTTACATCAAGCAGACAGGTCCTGGGGCTAGTGTTGGTCCACTGGTGGGCAGAGCCAGTTCCTGGCTACTAGCTGCAGGGCCCAGGGGCACAAAAGCTGATGCCATACTGCTGCTGAGTGGGGCCAGTTCCTGACACAGATGGCTGTGTTGTCCATGATGTCTCAAAGCTTGTGTTGGCCTATTAGTTAGCAGGGCCATGGTCCAGCTGGTCCCAGGGTACTGGCCTGCTCATGGGTGGCCTACAGCTCTAGGCTGCAAGGCTGCAGTTGGCCTGTGGCTTGTGTCTACCACTGGTGGGTGAGGCTGGGCCTGAGGCTGGGGAAGGCTCACTGGTGAGCAGAGTCAGAGCCCAGCTGGTCCCAGGGCAGATGCTGGCCTGCTTGTGCATGACCTGTGTCCACAGGCTGCAGGATTACAGTTGGCCTGAAGCATTTTTCTGCCTCATGGTGGGTGAGGCTGGACCTGAAGCTAGAGAAGGCTCACTGGTGGGTGGGCCATGGATTCTAGGTCTGCTGCCAACCCACTGGTATGTGGAGCTAAATCCTAAGTTCTCTGGCTGTAGGACCTTGGGGGTCCTCTGTCTAGTGCCTGTGCACTAATGTGTGGTACCAGGTCTTGGGTGCTCTTGTGGTCAGGACTATGTCCAGGAGAGACTGTGGACACAGAGGATCTCAAGGCAGCCTATCTGCAGGTGGGTGGGACTGTGTCCCTGCCAAGTTAGTTGCTTGGCCTGAGGCGTTTCAGTATTTGTGCCTACAGGCTGTTTGGCAAGGGCAGGGCTGAGTCTGGAGGCTAATAAGCTACAAGGAGGATTCCAAAATGGCACCTGTCAGCACCAGTGTCAATGTGGTAAAATGGTCTTCCAAAAATAGCTGTCACTACTGTCTATGTTCCCAGGGTGAGCTACAGTTGCCTCCTGTCTCTCTGGGAGATTTTTCAAGATCAGAAGGTTTGTCTGACTCAGGTGCCTTTCAAATTACTGCTTCTTCCCTGGGTCCTGGAACTTATGAGATCTTGTGTGTACCTTTTAAGAGTGGAGTCTCTATTTCCCACAGCTCTCTGGGGCTCCTCAAAGTAAGCCCTGCTGGCTTTCAAAGTCAAATGTACTGGGGCTTGTCTTCTTGGTGCAGGATCCCCAGGCTGGAAGCCTGGGTGTGGAGCTCAAACCTCCTTGCTCCTTGGGGAAGACCTCTGCAATTTTAATTAATTTCCCATTTGTGGATTGACCACTCATGGGTATGGGACTTGACTATATTGTAACTCTGCCCCTCTTACCAGTCTTTTTATGGTTCCTTCTTTATATCTTTAGTTGTAGAAGATATTTCCTAGTAGGTTCCTGTCTTTTTCATTGATGGTTGTTCTATAATTAGTTGTAATTTGGCATGCCCATGAAAGAAGGTGATCTCTGGGTCTTTCTATTCTGCCATCTTGGCTGATCAACAATTCATAAGTTTTAAACCGCATGCTTTTGTGAGTATAATGAAAAAATCTTATGTTGTCCTGATCCTTCATGCCTGAATCCTCAACCACAGACATTGTCTGCTCCTGACTTCCAACTATGGACATCATAATGGATTGATGATCCAGGATCACCTGAAGCAGATGATTTTCCTTCTGACTTATTATCATAAAGTTAATAGTAGCCTAATGCTATGTCACAATGCTTAAGTCATTCACATAATTTCATGTCAACATATAGGCATTGAATCATCACACATCATCACAAGAGAAGAAGGGTGAGTATGGTAAAATAAGATGTTTTGAGAGACAGAGAAAGAGACCACATTCACATTCACATAACTTTTACTACAGTATATTGTTATAATTGTTCTATTTTATTAGTAGCATTTCTTACTATACCTAATTTATAAATTAAGCTTTATCATAGGTATGTATATATAGGAAAAAACAAAATAGTATATATAGGGTTTGGTACTACCCATGGTATCAGGCATCAACTGGGAATATTAGAACATATCCCCCATGCATAAAGGGAGACTACTATGCCACAAAAATATGCCTACCCTGTAATAGAGACATAATAAGTGTTTATTGTAACAATGTATTAATACAGCTTGACACTAGAAAGCACACAGATGAACTCCAGCAGACAATCTCAGAGATTATTAGCTATGAAATATTAGAACTGAAAGGGCTTTTAGAGACCTACACATGAACCTGAAAGTTTAGGCACATGCCCAAGGTCACACATGCAGAGTCAGAAAATCCACATATCTTTCATGTAAATCCTCTTCCCTGCTCATCCTTCCAAGACTAGGAAACTACTGAATTCATTTTTTTTTTTTTTTGCAGTACACGGGCCTCTCACTGTTTTGGCCTCGCCCTTTGTGGATCACAGGCTCCAGACTCGCAGGCTCAGCGGCCATGGCTCACAGGCCTAGCCGCTCAGCGGCATGTGGGATCTTCTCGGACCGGGGCACAAACCCGTCTCCCCTGCATCAGCAGGTGGACTCTCAACCACTGCACCACCAGGGAAGCCCTTTTTTTTTTTTTTTTTTGCGCTGAATTCTTGCTTGGTACAAATACTATACCTAATTTCATTGGCTGGAAGAGTAGACAAGGACTTAGAAGCTAACTGAACTGCTTCTTTTGTTTTGCAAATATTTTCTTTTATTATGAGGAGAGTAAGTATTTAAAAATTAATACAGGGGAAATATTAATGTTTGTTGTGGTGGTGCACTGAAAAATAAGAGGTAAGATATGATTGGGTCCCTGAATATGAGGTAGAATAAATTATTTGGAACTTGTGGAAGACAACAATCAAAGTATAGGAAGCTGTGTTAACAAAAGTTGACATAGGGATTTTGGATAAAAGATGAATTTGGACAGGTTTTTTGGATCAGATAATGGGAAATTTGAGAGGGGCTAAGATACTTGGCATATATTCAGATGATAGCTTAATGGAAAAAAATAATTTAAAAAGAAAAAAGGGAGCACACTTCTTTTACCTTCTCCTTCTCAAGGTTGTTGTGGGGCAGTGCAGCATAGCTGTGGATATTGTGCAAATAAATGCTCACTTCTGCCACTGGTGGGTGTGGGAATAATTTTTTTTAAGTTCTCCAGGTGGCTTCTGATAACCTCTTGCCTTTTTCCTCCATAATGAAAAAATCTTCTCTTTCAAATGTGTTTTCCTTAGAGCAAATGACATAACATTTTATGAATTGGGTTTACATTTAGAGAAAATGACCATCATGCTAAAGCTAGGTGATTATTAAATAGGGTAGTATATTAAAAATAAAATATTTAAATAACAAATTTACCCAAAGACATACATTAGTTAAATCTTCCTGATTAAAAACAAACAAAAAAAAAACAGAATTATTAATCTTAATGTCTAAAAAATTTATATGTAACTTTAAAGATGCTAAAAATAATTTACCAGTTGTCCACCTATGTGGGAAAAGGTTGGCTTTGTAATTGCATTTCTGAGTTGTAATGAAAAATAATTAAAAGTATTGGAGCATGGCAAATGGCATTCATCAGACAAAAATTTCTACTTTTTGTTTTTATTCTTTCCATTGGTCTTGTAGTTTTTAATTTTTTTTTCTAGGCATATATATTGCTAATTATCTTTTCCTTGAATACATAAAGATATTGTTCACAGATATTGTGATTTATTCACATATCTCATGAAAATCTGCAGGTTACAAGGGGTTTTTTCATGAACATCAAAGACTTGCTGCTTGTGAGTTTCTTATATGGATGCTGTATTATGGTATCTTTATGGTCTGCTTCAGAGATTATAGGAGGAAATTTGCAGCACAAAAATTTGTTCAAAGGAAAGCATAACGATCTTTTGATCTTCTGGAAATCATCCTAGCCCAGTTACTGCCATGTTTTCCTCTGTTTATACCTCTATTATCTTGCTTCAGAAGGAAACAAGAAAGGAAGAAAAGAAGGGATGAAGGTAGGAAAGAAAAAGAAGGAAAGAAACAAACAAACAAACAAAGAAACAAAGAAGAAAGAAAGAAAGAAACAAAGAAGAAAGAAAAGAAACAAAGAAAGAAAGAAAGGAAGGAAAGAAAGAAACAAAGAAAGAAAGAAAGAAACAAAGAAAGAAAGAAAGAAAGAAAGAAAGAAAGAAAAAAGAAAGAAAGAAAAGAGGAGGGAGGGAAGGCCTTTTGGTTATCGGTTGCTGCATACAAAAAGTCTATTCCAAAAATGAATAGCTTAAAACACAAATATATTTGCTTATGAATCAGCAATGTGGGCAAGACTCAGACTGGATGGAATGTCTGTATTCCATGTGATGTTGACTGGGGACATCTGACTTGGGATATCCAGGAAGGTTTCATTCACCTGTTTTCTGTCTCTGTTGGAGTGGCTGGAATGGCTAGGAGCAGGCTTCTCTCTCTGTTTCTGTCTCTGCCTCTCTCCTCACATCATTAAGATTCTCTAAGCCTTCTCTTCTAGCACTATAGTTGGACAAGTTTACATGATAGCTCCAAGGCTCAATAGAGCAAAAGTGGAAGCAGTGGAGCTCATAAATGTATTATCATTTCTGCCATATTCTATAGCTCAAAGCAAGTCATGAGGCAAGCTCAGGTCAAGGGAGGAATGAACATATTCTGTTTCTCACTAGAGAAGCAATATGTATATTCACAGATGTAGGTCACCATTAGCACCTCTTTGCACACCATCAACTACAGAAGGAAAGGAGAAATAAAATAAAGACAAACAAAACAAAGTAAAAACCTTGCAAAAATATTGCTTCTTCTGCAATGTTATCCTGCTTCATTCTTCCTCTATTCATTAAGTCATTCAGTACAGGAGTCAAACTACTCCTGCCTCTCCATCTTTCCTTTATACCAAACCTTATTTGTACCTCCCTAATTCTGTATGCATGTTTCCCGTATCTGTCTTCTTCTCTACTCCAAGCATGGTGCAGCCATCATGATTCTTCTGGATTAAAGAACTAGTTTTTATCTGTTCTTCCTCCTCCCTTCATTACACATTTTACACTATTACAGAATAATCATTTAAAACACAAAACTTCATGGCACTTCTGTTTTTTAAAGTCTTGAATAGCTTCATATTGCATAAACCATGAATTCTAAATTTCCTATCATTTTATATAGGCAATCTTTAACCTGTCTCTTGGATGCTATCAATTTTTGGTTCTAGCTATTTCCTTACAAATATACAAGTCACACTCTTATCATTCTTATCAATTCACAGTCCCCAAATGCACCATACTCATATCTGATCTATTTTAACACATAATTCCCTCTCCTTGAAAAGCTATCCCCCTTCATTTATTTGAAAATACCTCACTCTGTAAGACTCAGCCCAAGGATATCCTGTTCTCTAGAGCTTTACTTGCCATACTCAAGCAGAGTTGATAAGCTCTGGGTCTTAACTATTTCTGTACCAGATATTTCTAGAACTTAGTCTATTGATTTACACATAGTAAGACTCAGCTAATATTCAACAAATTAATAAATGTGAACAGAGAAATCCAACACTGTATAAAATGAGAGGTGATACATAATATTCTTTCCAAGAAGAACTCATGCACATTCTAAAGAAACTAAGATCTGAGACAATATTGTTCAACATATGGAGGTTAACAAAACTGGGCAGGAACCATGAGTACAGAGTGCACAATATACTCATGTAGTTCTTTTATGATAAAGAGTCATAAAATGGTGCTATAGTAGAATGCCTTTTACCACACATTCAGAATTCACAAAGATGGCTGCAGAAACTGATTACTGCAGAAGCTAATAACAAATCAAGAGTACAGGGTTTAATCGTTGTCATGATTCCAACCACTTTTGGCAGATTTGTAGAACCCTTTACATTTATAAAGTGTTATTGAGGCTAATGATGGGATACTTATTACAGTGTTATACCAATTCAAAATGCATATATTTAAAAAAGATGATTATGCTAAGTAGCAATGAAGTATTATATTATAAAAATGTGTTTAATAAAAACAGGAAGATTTAGATTGGTTCAAGATGGTGGAGTGAAGGACGTGTTCTCACTCTCTCTTGTGACAGCACTGGAATCACAGCTAACTTCTGAGCAATCATCAACAGGAAGACACTGGAACTCACCAAAAATTATACCCCACTTCCAAAAACAAAGGAGAAGTCAAAGTAAGACGGTAGGAGGGGCCCAATCACAATAAAATCAAATCCCATAACTGCTGGGTGGCTGACTCACAAACTGCAGAACACTTATGCCACAGATGTTCATGCAGTGGAGTGAAGGTTCTGAGCCACACATCAGGCTTCCCAACCTGGAGGCTGGTAATGCGAGGAGGAATTCCTAGAGAATCAGACTTTGAAGTCTAGCGGGATTTGATGGCAGAACTTTGACAGGACGGGGAGAAAGAGAGACTCCACTCTTGAAGGGGAGAAAGAGAGACTCCACTCTTGGAGGGCACACACAAAGTAGTGTGCACATCGGACCCAGGGGAAGGAGCAGTGACCCCATAGGAGACTGAACCAGACCAAACTGCTAGTGTTGGAGGGTCTCCTTCAGAGGTGGGGGGTGACTGTGTCTCACCATGAGGACAAGGACACCAACAGCAGAAATTCTGGGAAGTACTCCTTAGTGTGAACCCTCCCAGAGTCTGCTTTTAGCCCCAACAAACAGCCCAGGTAGGCTCCAGGGTTGGGTCACCTCAGGCCAAACAACCAACAGGGAGGGAACCCAGCCCTCCCCCTCAGCAGACAAGTGGATCAAAGTTTTACAGAGTTCTGCCCACCAGAGCAACAGCCAGCTCTACCCATCACCAGTCCCTCCCATTAGGAGCCTCATCCTCCCAGAAGCCTCTTAGATAGCCTCATCCACCAGAGGGCAGACAGCAGAAGCAAGAAGAACTACAATCCTGAAGCCTGTGGAACAAAAACCACATTCACAGGAAGATAGACAAGATGAAAGGTAGAGGGCTATGTACCAGATGAAGGAACAAGACAAAACCCCAGGAAAACAAATAAATGAAGTGGAGATAGGCAACCTTCCAGAAAAAGAATTCACAATAATGATAGTGAAGATGATCCAGGACCTCAGAAAAAGAATGGAGGCAAAGGTTGAGGAGATGCAAATAATGTTTAACAAAGGCCAGAAGAATTAAAGAACAAACAAACAGAGATGCGCAATAAAATAACTGAAATGAAAACTACACTAGAAGGAATCAATAGCAGAATAACTGAGGCAGAAGAACGGATAAGTGACCTGGAAGACAGAATGGTGGAATTCACTGCTGTGGAACAGAATAAAGAAAAAAAGAATGAAAAGAAATGAAGACAGCCTAAGAGACCTGTGGGACAACATTAAACGTAACTACATTCTTATTATAAGGTTTCCAGAAGGAGAAGAGAGAGAGAAAGCTCCCAAGAAAACATTTGAAGAGATTATAGTTGAAAACTTCCCTAACAGGAGAAAGGAAAGAGCCATCCAAGTCCAGGAAGCACAGCGAGTCCCATACAGGATAAGCCCAAGGAGAAACATGCTGAGACACATAGTAATCAAATTGGCAAAAATTAAAGACAAAGAAAAATTATTGAAAGCAGCAAGGGAAAAATGACAAATAACATACAAGGGAACTCCCATAAGGTAAACAACTGATTTCTCAGCAGAAACTCTACAAGCCAGAAGGAGTAATAACATATTTAAAGTAATGAAAGGGAAGAACCTACAACCAAGATTACTCTACTAAGCAAGGATCTCATTCAGATTTGATGGAGAAATCAAAAGCTTTACAGACAAGCAAAAGCTAAGAGAATTCAGCGCCACCAAAGCAGCTCTACAACAAATGCTAAAGGAACTCCTTTAAGTGGGAAACACAAGAGAAGAAAAGGACCTACAAAAACAAACTCAAAACAATTAAGAAAATGGTAATAGGAACATACATATGGAAAATTACCTTAAACATGAATTGATTAAATGCTCCAACCAAAAGACACAGACTTGCTGAATGGATACAAAAACATAACCCACATATATGCTGTCTACAAGAGACCCACTTCAGACCTAGGGACACATACAGATTGAAAGTGAGCAGGTGGAAAAATATATTCCATGCAAATGGAAATCTAAAGAAATCTGGAGTAGCAATTCTCATATCAGATAAAACAGACTTTAAAATAAAGAATGTTACTAGAGACAAGGAAGAACACTACATAATGATCAAGAGATCAATCCAAGAAGATATAACAATTATAAATATATATGCACCCAACATAGGAGCACCACAATACATAAGGCAACTGCTAACAGCTATAAAAGAGGAAATCGACAGTAACACAATAATAGCAGGGGACATTAACACCTCACTTACACCAATGGACAGATCATCTAAACAGAAAATTACTAAGGAAACAAAAACTTTAAATGACACAATAGACCAGAGAGATTTAATTAATATTTAAAGAACATTCCATCCAAAACCAGCGGATTACACTGTCTTCTCAAGTGTGCACAGAAAATTCTCCAGGATAGATCACATCTTGCATCACAAATCAAGCCTCAGTAAATTTAAGAATATTGAAGTTATATCAAGCAGCTTTTCTGACCAAAACACTATGAGATTAGAAATGAATTACAAGGGAAAAAATGTACAAAACACAAACATGTGGAGGCTAAACAATATGTTACTTAATAACAAAGAGATCACTGAAGAAAGCAAAGAGGGAATCAAGAAATACCTAGAGACAAATGACAGTGAAAACACGATGATTCAAAACCTATGGGATGCAGCAAAATCAGTTCTACAAGGGAAGTTTATAGCAATACAAGCCTACGTCAAGTAACAAGAAAAATCACAAATAAACAATCTGACCTTACAACTAAAAGAACTAGAGAAAGAAGAACAAAGAAAACACAAAGTTAGTAGAAGGAAATAAATCATAAAGATCAGAGCAGAAATAAATGAAATAGAAAAAAAAAATAGCAAAGATCAGTAAAACTAAAACCTGGTTCCTTGAGAAGATAAACAAAATTGATAAACCTTTAGCCAGACTCATCAAGAAAAAGACAGAGAGGACTCAAATCAATAAAATTAGAAATGAAAAAGGAGAAGTTACAACAGACACCACAGAAATACAAAGAATCGTAAGAGACTACTACAAGCAAATCTATGACAATAAAATCAACTACCTGGAAGAAATGGACAAATTCTTAGAAAGGTATAACCTTCCAAGAATGAACCAGGAAGAAAGAGAAAATATGAACAGACAATTCACAAGTAATGAAACTGAAACTGTGATTAAAAATTTACCAACAAACAAAAGTCCAGGACCAGATGACTTCACAGGTGAATTCTATCAAACACTTAGAGAAGAGCTAACACCCATCCTTCTCAAACTCTTCCACAAAATTGCAGAGGAAGGAACACTCCTAAACTCATTCTATGAGGCCACCATCACCCCAATACCAAAACCAGACAAACATTCTACAAATAAAGAAAATTACAGACCAATATCACTGATGAATATAGATGAAAAACCCTCAACAAAATACTAGCAAAAACAATCCAACAAAATATTAAAAGGATCATACAACATGATCAAGTGGGATTTATCCCAGGGATGCAAGGATTCTTTAATATATGCAAATCAATAAATGTGATACACCATGTTAACAAATTGAAGAATAAAAAACATATGATCATCTCAATAGATGCAGAAAAAGCTTTCGACAAAATTCAACAATGATTTATAATAAAAACTCTCCAGAAAGTGGGCATAGAGCAAAATTACCTCAACATAATAAAGACAATATGCAACAAACACACAACAAACACCATTCTCAATGATGAAATCCTGAAAGGATTTCCTCTAAGACCAGGAACAACACAAGGATGTCCACTTTCACCACTATTATTCAACATAGTTTTGGAACTCCTAGCCATGGCAATCAGAGAAGAAAAAGAAATAAAAGGAATACAAATTGGAAAACAAGAAATGAAACTGTCACTGTTTGCAGGTGACATGATACTACATAGAGAATCCTATAGATGCCAGCAGAAGACTACTAGAGCTAATCAATGAATTTGGTAAAGTTGCAGGATACAAAAGTAATACACAGAAATCTCTTGCATTCCAATACATTAATGATGAAAAATCAGAAAAAAAGTTAAGGAAACACTCCATTTACCACTGCAACACAAAGAATAAAATACCTTGGAATAAACCTACCTAGGGAGATAAAAGTCCTGCATGCACAAAAGTATAAGACACTGCTGAAATAAATTAAAGATGATACAAGCAAATGGAGAGATATACCATGTTCTTGGATTGTAAGAATCAATATTGTGAAAATGACTATACTACCCAAAGCATTCTACAGATTCAATGCAATCCCTATCAAATTACCAATGGCATTTTTTACACAACTAGATCAAAAAATCTTAAAATTTGTATGGAGACACAAAAGACCCCAAATAGCCAAAGCAGTTTGAGGAAAAAAAAAAAACAACGGAGCTGGAGGTATCACACTCCCTGTCTTCAGACTATACTACAGATCTACAGTAATGAAGACAATATGGTACTGGTACAAAAACAGAGATATAGATCATTGGAACAGGATAGAAAGCCCAGAGATAAACCCACACACCTACAGTCAACTAATCTATGACAAAGGAGGCAAGGATATACAATAGATCTCTTCAATACATTGTGCTGGGAAAACAGGACAGCTACATATAAAAGAATGAAATTAGAACACTCCCTAACACCATACAAAAAACTAAGCTCAAAATAGATTAGAGACTTAAATGTAAGATGGGACACTATAAAACTCTTAAAGGAAAACATAGGAAGAATACTTTTTTACATAAATCACAACAAGATCTTTTTTGATCCACCTCCTAGAGTAATGGAAATAAAAACAAAAATAAACAAATGGGACCTAATGAAACATCAAAACTTTTGCACAGCAAAGGAAACCATAAACAAGATGAAAAGACAATCCTCAGAATGGGAGAAAATATTTGCAAACAATCAACAGACAAAGAATTAATCTCCAAAATATATAAACAGCTCATGCAGCTCAATATTAAAAAAACAAACAACCTAATCCAAAAATGGGCAGAAGACCTAAGCAGACATTTCTCCAAAGAAGACATACAGATGTCCAAGAAACACATAAAAAGCTGCTCAGCATCACTAATTATTAGAGAAATGCAAATCAAAAACTACGATGAGATATCACCTCACACCAGTTATAATGGGCATCATCAGAAAATCTACAAACAACAAATGCTCAGAGGGTGTGGAGAAAAGGGAACCCGCTTGCACTGTTGGTGAGAATGTAAATTGATACAGCCACTATGGAGAACACTATGGAAGTTCCTTAAAAAACTAAAAATAAAATTACCATATGATCCAGCAATCCCACTACTTGACAGATAGCCAGAGAAAACCATAATTCAAAAAAGACACTGCACCCCAATGTTCATTACAGCACTATTTACAGTAGCCAGGTCATGGAAACAACCTAAATGCCCATCGACAGACAGATGGATAAAGAAGATGTGGTACATATATACAATGGAATATTACTCAGCCCTAAAAAGGAACGAAACTGGGTCCTTTGTAGAGACGTGGATTGATCTAGAATCTGTCATACAGAGTGAAGTATGTCAGAAAGAGAAAAACAAACATCGTATATTAACGCATATATGTGGAACCTAAAAAATGGTACAGATGAACCAGTTTGCAGTGTAGAAATTGAGACACATATGTAGAGAACAAACGTATGGACAGCAATGGGGGAAAGCGGTGAGGGGGTGGTGGTGCTGTGATTAATTGAGATATTGGGATTGAGATATATACACTAATATGTATAAAATGGATAACTAATAAGAACCTACTGTATAAAAAGTAAATAAAATAAAAAAAAAGTTTTCCCACATCAAACTCATAAACCTCAACAAATCTTGAAATGTTAGTGGAGAATATGAACATACATATTCAAAAGTAAGTTCAAACTACCAAGAAATATGTTGGCATAAATTAGTGGAATCTGCCTCTTCTGGAGGTCACAGTGGCTTCATTTCTATCTTAGGATGAACTTCTTATGCTACCTGGGGTCAGGTGAGTCTAAGCATGTTCTGGATATGAAGAAACCTTGTGGGTCCTGAAAATTTGATGTTTTTGCTGAAATACACAGTCTGTGTAAAACATTCTCTCACAGTGCTCCAGGAACTGCATTAAAGTACACACCTAAAGAGGATGGATTAATATTGTGGAATCGGAGTGAAGAACTACTTCTTAAGTGAATATAGTCTGCCAAGAACTATGGTTGGCATTTCTTCACACACCATTTTTTAAGAACTTGCAATAACTGCAAGAGGTTAGTAATACTAAATCCAGTTTATAGACATGGAAATGAAAGTCCAGAAAAGTTAAAAAACAAAAATCATGTGTCAGATCGCATGTTATTTATATGCAGACAGGTGGGAATTAAAGCCATCTCTTTATGCTCCTTTTTGTTGTGTCATAAGAAATCCATTTAAGATACAGACATACCACTGCAGCTTTTGTAAACTAGTGACCTGGACTTGGGAAGTTCAGAAAGTGAAAATTGGAGGTAGTTTCTTAATAGTCATGTGAAGAAAATATTTCAAAGAGATAATGACCAATTATTAAGACACAATTATCAGTTTCACTTGCTTGGTACCAAAAACCTTAATGGACAAAATATTATTCTTTTCTTATGTATAAGTAAAATAAGGCTATGGAGATTAAATTTTGGATCAACCTGACAGGCAAACAAATAATTTCTCACTTATTCTTTTCTTCTGCTTTGCATCATCTTCATTCCAGGAACTCGGCTGAAACAGGAACCACTATCTGAGGGAAAGAACACTGGGAGGTATAAGTGGTCAAGTAGGGCATTTGCCCCAAAATGATGCATGTGATTCACGTTTTATTGCTAAAATCTAATTGGCCAAACCCAGTCTCATTGGGGAAGGGAAATATAACCCTCTTTGTCTATCCAAGGAGAGAAGTGGAAATGAGTGGACAGTAACATAATCTTCGATAAGTATCTTATCTAATTTCACATCATGTCAATGAGTGAACTGGATTTAAATGGAGGCAGTTTAACTCTATAAAGTCAATGCATTTTAACATCTATATTTTCTTTCATATAATAATAGCTGGCAGCTTATTTGTCAAGCACTCTGTTAAACATTTTGCATGGATTTTCTCACTGAACTTCATATCAATCCAATGAAGACAGCACTTTTAGCATCATCGTTTTTTCAAATGAAAATTTGTTTTCAAGGTTTGAAGGGATAAATTATCTTACCCAAGTCACATTGTTTATGCATCTTGTCTCACAGCAGAACCACTTTCTTAATGAATACCAAAGGGAAAAGCAGTGGGGTATTAAACATACATCAGATATAGATTAATTCCTGGATCTTACAGTTAAATTTGAACATCTGTTTTAAAAGCAACATGGCATAATCTTGTGTCAATGCATATGTATGGCTAACATACTCAGAAGGTTAACATAAAGAAATCTTAAGGGAACTCACTGTCTTTAAAATCTGTCTGCTTGTGGTTGTGTGTAGTCCCATTGCCTTACCTAAGGTCCCACTCTAAGCCCCTTTCTCCAATACATTTTTGTAATACTAACTCATTCCCTAGCTCTAATTTATTACCCCCAAACTTGACTACCATGCCCTGGTATTTCTTTCATGTAGTTAAGAATTGACTTTTTATCCTAGGTTTTTTCTGGTTTTGAGTTTGTTCATTTACATTTTGCTAAATTACTTTAATACAGGATACTCAGCTCCAAGAGCCCCTCTTACAGCTTTATCCTTTTTTGCGAGTACCTAGTGCCTGCTATAATCATTTTATTTAAAAAAAATAATAATTTATAAAGAATTATGAATAAATTTATAAGTAATTATAATAATTTATAAAATTATGATTTTGTTTTAAAAGCCACCATTATTAAATATTACATTATATATAATAATACAGCACCACAACAAAAATAGTGAATGATTTTATATTGTTTTATGTGTATCAAGTGTATTATGTGTATTTAAACACAACATACAACTCATTTAATTCTCCCAATGACCTTGTAAGGTATGTATTATTATAGCCCTCATTTCATAGATGAGGAAGTAGAGGTACAGGGTCACAAGGCTGGTAAGTGATGAGGCCTAGAATTAGAAGCAGTCTTTTTGAAGTCTGTAAGCTTAACCTCGATGCCAAACTGCTTGGAAAATTTGGTAAATCCTCTTTGGATCAATTTTCCCACATTATGGAGACAATGAAGAAGAAAATGAAAAAAATCCATATGCATTCTGGTGTTGATTAACATATTAATTAATTATGTAATATTTGAAAGCACTGTCAAATAAATGGAAAGGTTAGAATAATTAATAAAATATCCAATCTATGTAATATTGCACTATCTTCAAGAATCTTAAGTATAAAAACTGTATTCACTAAAATTATTTATGCTTTATTATCCATTGTATATTTTAGTAATAGCCAAATTGTTCTAAGCATTAGTAATAAATAGAATGAGATGGACAAGAAAGTGCCATGAACTCTTGTACTTACATTCGAGTTAGAAACACAGAAAATAGAAGCAACAGGGAAATAATTAATCAAACTAAGTAATTACAGATTATTATTATTAGAGAAAAGAACAGGGTCTAAAATTGTATTACCATATTAAATAAATACTTAAAAAAATACACATATATACATTGAATGGAAAACAATTCATAATAAAAAATTTAGCCCTAACTTTTGGATTATGGCATTGTGCTGGATTTATTTTTCTTTTAAGTTTTCTTTAATGTGGCCAATTAGAAAAAGACAAACACCCCAACTGAAAAAATAGGCAAAGGAAACAAAAAACTAGTTCCCAAATAATAAGTTTAAATAACCAATTAACAAGAATAAATATTATTTCAGGGAAAATTGCCTATACAATTTCCTAACACTGTGCAGCATGTATTGTTTTTTGTATTTACAAAACCATTTTTTGTGTCATCTTAATTTTTTTTTGCTATCCTAGATTTAGGTTTCTGGTGAGTAGGAACTATCATCTGTTTTATCCCGCATTGAACCTTGAGTTCCTGCAGAGTAACAAGAACATAATAGATATTTGTAAATATTTATGGAATAAATCAATAAAACTGTTAACATTTAAATTAAGTAAATGAACTAAAGTTAGTACAAGATATCATTTTTTCTCATCAGTTAGCCAAGAGGAGTTAAAATTGTAATAATCAATATTGGTTTATCAATGTTCGGATGGAAATAAAGTGATAAAAATATTTTCTGCAGATCAATTTGCAAAATGTTGCAATAGCCCTCAAAAAAGTTATCTTCCAATTTTGTACTCTCCTCAATATGACATCTGGCTGAAGAAAATAATGCAATTTGTGCACAAAGTTCAAATATAAGACTGCTTAATACAGAATGCTTATAATGAATAGACTTCTCTCTTTGTGATGAGATTGCATATGACATTTGTTTTTTCTTCATACCTGTTATGGACTAAGATGTGTCTCTTCGAAATTCATATATTGAATTCCTAACCCCCAGTATACCTCAGAAAGTGACTGTTTGGAGACAGGTCCTTTAAAGAGGTAATTGATTCTAAATGAAGTCATAAGAGTGGGGTTTCAATCCAATAGGATTGGTGCCTTTATAAGACCAGGAAGAGACACCAGGGATGGGTGCACAGAGAAAAGGCCATGTGAGGGCACAGCAAGAAGATGGTCATCTGCAAAACAAGGACTGAGGTCTCAGAGAAACTAAATCTGCCAGAACCTTGATTTGTACTTCCAAATTCCAGAGCAGTGAGAAAATAAATTTCTATTATTTAAGCCACCCAGTCTGTGGCATTTTGTTATGACAGCCCCAGTAAATGAATACAATGGCTTTTCTGAAACTTCCATAATTTCTTTATGCTCGTTTTTAAGTCAGTGAAATGTTTTTAAATATATTTATTTAATATTTTTATGATTTTATTATTTTATCATTGTATGTTTAAGGTCTAGTATAGAAAATAAGATACAAAGTTAATATCAGGTAGCCAGTATAAGTCCTCTCAGAGAAGTATGGATACATTACTATAGTAAATTTAAACTGTAGGGATTCAGAGGGGTTAATTCAAGAAGACTACATAGAGAAGAATTCAAGTGGGATATTGAAGACTGGGTAGAATAAGGATCTGTGACTGATGGGAAGATAGATAAGGAGGTACTGGGAATACTTTTTCAAGTAGCAAGGTCAAACGATTTTCTGTACTGTGGTCAGAAAGCGTGGAACTCCGAGTAGAAACACTGAAATTTCAAATGGCTGGAACATAAGATGAGGGAATAGGAACACTGAGATAAACATTTCAGAAAGGAAATTTTGAGGATGTAATTTGGACTTGAGCCAAAGTAGCCAAGACCAGCAGAGAGAAATGATCTTTTCATGATCAAATTTGATATTCAGATATATAATTTGGTAGAACATTACAATTTTGGAGGTGAGAAGAGAGATTAAGGTTAAAAGACAAGTTGATAGCTAGTAAAATACTTCAGCCCAAGTACTAATGAAAAACTAAATTAGTATTGTGTCAGACTCAGAGCTATTAAGAACTAGAGGAATAGCTCTTGCCTATAATTTAATACAGGCAAATAGAGAAGACAGAAACAAAAGATGAAGCCTGGATATCCAACCTATGCTTTGGAGAGGTGAGTTCAGATCAGAAAAAGTGTTGTTGTTGCTGTTACTTTTATTATTGTTAAAGTTTGGGGAATCTACAAGTTTGGAAATAAAGGTGATATGTAATTTATGTAATATGACTAATACAGAGTTTAAGGAAATGTAAGGATGTTTGGGTAAAATTAACCAGCACACAGAATGTAAGCCTGGAGCTCAGGAACAAGTCAGATTTAAAGAAAACACACAAAAATAGTGAAAACAATTTGTAAAATATTTAGATCTCTAAATCAAGGAAGGGAAGAATGTATCCTTTACATCCATCTGAAACCTGGTATTGTATGTCCCAGAACATTTATATGGCTTTCATAATGTTAAGAATGGAACAGAATCCCCAAAGTAGAGGTTTCTTCCAGTCCAGATAGAAGGAAATAGGAGTTTATAAGTCAAAGTAGTTGTATTAAGTTGATTCATATTAACACACAGAAATGTTTCTGCTTAGCTAAGGATTGAAAGTAAAGACCAACACAAGATAAAAAGACAATAAGTTTAAAAAAGTAAAATGAACAACTATAAGTTTTAAACAATAAGTTTAAAAAAGTAAAAAAATGTAAAAAGTTTAAAAAAGTAAAATGAATAACTACTTAATTAACTCTCACTGAAATAAATACTAAATGTTTTCATGAATTTAAAATCAAATGCTACAAATAGATCCTCAAGAAAAGATAGATCTCTTTAAAAAATCCCCAGAAAATTTTGGCACTTCTGATTAGTGTGTACTAGTGATAAGCTGATGATCCCACTGAAACATAGAAAGAGTCTTGTTCATTAAAAGAAAAATCATATTGTCATTCATCAAGGAACTGTGGAAGCAATGAGTAATAGATGAATGAAATCTCCAGGAGGAAAGATGTGCTTACCATCTTCCAGGGGCTTTTGCCAATATTGGACATGGACTAAGGGGTGGTCTTGATTAGACAAAGATCCTCTGCTTGGAAGAAAGAGAAATCAATAGCACTTTTAGAGGTTGCTGGTGGTTAATGCAACTAATTTAAAATGAGGAAACGTGAACATACCATCTGTTTTCCCTAGAAGATATTTACTGAAATCTAGATTCCTGTGGGATACTGAAAGCTTCTAAAAATCAGAGTGAATCTCCCTCTGTCTTCCAGTGCTTAGGAAAAAAAAAATCTACTTCAAGCACACGGCTGGCCTTCTTCTCTGGACAACTGCAAGATCTTGAAGCTGTTTGGAGCAGGACACTTCATAAATACAGTAAACACATTCAGAAGGCAGAGTGAGGTGCCCTACAAACTTGTGGTACTTAATTAATTTAGAACTTTCTCATTAAAATGCTGTACCTTTTGTCAAAATACTTGCTGAATTCTGAAGTTACGTGGCAAGAAAATCGAGAATGCTGGATGGGGATCTCTGAAAGTAAAAGCTAGATGTCCCACAATCTTTTAGACTCAGAAGATAGAGATTGCTGGGGTCTCAATGAGATATTGATATGGAAACCTCTGAGAAAAAGAACTAGAACTCCCATAATTATTTTAGTGTCAACAAGATAGAGAGTGCTGGGCTCTCATTCTAGAAGCAAACCAGGCATAAACTGAGCCCTTTACTGAAACCTTGTCCCATTCCTGACTCAGATGAGCTATTTGAGTAGTAGAGGAAAAGGGGAAGCCTGTACAGTTTTGGTTTACATACAACATCTATCACACACATAAAAAAATCACTAGACATGGGAAAGACAAGAATACATAACCAATAACTGAGAGGAAAGAAAAATAGATACAGATCAACAAATGGTTCAAACATTTGAGTGAGTAGGCAAAAATTTAAAATAACTATAATTGTTTTTTTACATCTTTATTGGAGTATAATTGCTTCACAGTCGTGTTAGTTTCTGCTTTATAACAAAGTAAATCAGCCACACACATACATGTTCCCATATCTCTTCCTCTTGCATCTCCCTCCCTCCTACCCTCCCTATCCCACTCCTCCAGGTGGTCACAAAGCACTGAGCTGATCTCCCTGTGCTATGTGGCTGCTTCCAACTAGCTATCGAGTTTACACTTGATAGTATATATATGTCCATGCCACTCTCTCACTTTATCAAAGCTTACCCTTCCCCCTCCGCATATCCTAAAGTCCATTCTCTAGTAGGTCTATGTCTTTATTCCTGTCTTACCCCTAGGTTCTTCATGACATATTTTTTTCTTAAATTCCATATATATGTGTTAGCATACGGTATTTGTCTCTCTCTTTCTGACTTACTTCACTCTGTATGACAGACTCTAGGTCCATCCACCTCATTACAAATAGCTCAATTTCGTTTCTTTTTATGGTTGAGTAATATTCCACTGTATATATGTACCATATATTCTTTATCCATTCATCCAATGATGGACACTTAGGTTGTTTCCATCTCCTGACTATTGTAAATAGAGCTGCGATGAATATTTTGGTACATTACTCTTTTTGAATTATGGTTTTCTCGGGGTATATGCTCAGTAGTTGGATTGCTAGGGTCATATGGTCGTTCTATTTGTAGGTTTTTAAGGAACCTCCATACTGTTCGCCATAGTGGCTGTACCAACTAACATTCCCACCAGCAGTGAAAGAACGTTCCCTTTTCTCCACACCCTCTCCAGCATTTATTGTTTCTAGATTTTTTGATGATGACCATTCTGACTGATGTGACATGATACCTCACTGTAGTTTTGATTTGCATTTCTCTAATGATTAATGATGTTGAGCATTATTTCATGTGTTTGTTGGCAGTCTGTATATCTTCTTTGGAGAAATGTCTATTTAGGTCTTCTGCCCATTTTTGGATTGGGTTGTTTGTTTTTTTGTTATTGAGCTGCATGAGCTACTTGTAAATTTTAGAGATTAATCCTTTGTCAGTTGCTTCATTTGCACATATATTCTCCCATTCTGAGGGTTGTCTTTTGGTCTTGTTTATGGTTTCCTTTGCTGTGCAAAAGCTTTGAAGTTTCATTAGGTCCCATTGTTTATTTCTGTTTTTATTTCCATTTCTCTAGGAGGTGGGTCAAAAAGGATCTTGCTGTGATTTATGGCATAGAGTGTTCTGCCTATGTTTTCCTCAAAGAGTTTGATAGTTTCTGGCCTTACATTTAGGTCTTTAATCCATTTTGAGCTTAGTTTTGTGTATGTGTATGTTAGAGTGATCTAATCTCATACTTTTACATGTACCTGTCCAGTTTCCCCAGCACCACTTATTGAAGAGATTGTCCTTTCTGCACTGTACATTCCTGCCACCTTTATCAAAGATAAGGTGACCATATGTGTGTGGGTTTATCTCTGGGCTTTCTATCCTGTTCCATTGATCTATATTTCTGTTTTTGTGCCAGTACCATACTCTCTTGAATACTGTAGCTTTGTAGTATAGTCTGAAGTCAGGGAGCCTTATTCCTCCAGCTCCGTTTTTCATTCTCAAGATTGCTTTGGCTATTCGGGGTCTTTTGTGTTTCCATAAAAATTGTGAAATGTTTTGTTCTAGTCTGTGAAAAATGCCATTGGTAGTTTGATAAGGATTGCATTGAATCTGTAAATTGCTTTCAGTAGCAGATTCATTTTCACAATGTTGATTCTTCCAATCTAAGAACATTGTATATCTCTCCATCTATTGGCATCATCTTTAATTTCTTTCATCACTGTCTTATAATTTTCTGCATACAGGTCTTTTATCTCCTTAGGTAGATTTATTCCTAGATATTTTATTCTTTTTGTTGCAATGGTAAATGGGACAGTTTTCTTGATTTCACTTTCAGTTTTTCATCATTAGTGTATAGGAATGCCAGAGATTTCTGGGTATTAATTTTGTAACCTGCTACTTTACCAAATTCATTGATTAGCTCTAGCAGTTTTCTGGTAGCATCTTTAGGATTCTATATGTATAGTATCATGTCATCTGCAAACAGTAACAGCATTACTTCTTCTTTTCCGACTTGGATTCCTTTTATTTCCATTTATTCTCTGATTGCTGTGGCTAAAACTTCCAAAACTATTTTTGAATAATAGTGGTGAGAGTGGGCAACTTGGTCTTTTTCCTGATCTTAGTGGAAATGCTTTCAGTTTTTCACCATTGAGGACAATGTTAGCTGTGTGTTTGTCATATAAGGCCTTTATTATGTTGAGGAAAGTTCCCTCTATGCCTACTTTCTGCAGGCTTTTTATCATAAATTGGTGTTGAATTTTGAAGAAATTTTCTCTGCATCTATTGAGATGATCATATGGTTTTTCTCCTTCAATTAGTTAATATGGTGTATCACATTGATTGATTACGTATACTGAAGAATCCTTGCATTCCCGGAATATACCCCACTTGATCATGGTGTATGATCCTTTTAATGTGCTGTTGGATTCTGTTTGCTAGTATTTTGTTGAGGATTTTTGCATCTATGTTCATCAGTGATATTGGCCTGTAGTTTTCTTTCTTTGTGACATCCTTGACTGGTTTTGGTATCAGGGTGATTGTGGCCTCGTAGAATGAGTTTGGGAGTGTTCCTCTCTCTGCTATATTTTAGAAGAGTTTGAGAAGGATAGGTGTTAGCTCTTCTCTAAATGTTTGATAGAATTCACATGTGAAGCCCTCCAGTCCTGGGCTTTTGTTTGTTGGAAGAATTTTAATCACAGTTTCAATTTCAGTGCTTGTAATTGGTCTGCTCATATTTTCTGTTTCTTCCTGATTCAGTCTTGGCAGGTTGTGCATTTCTAAGAATTTGTCCATTTCTTCCAGGTTGTCCATTTTATTGGAATAGAGTTGCTCATAGTAATCTCTCATGATCTTTTGTATTTCTGCAGTGTCAATTGTTACTTCTCCTTTTTCATTTCTAATTCTATTGATTTGAGTCGTCTCCCTTTTTTTCTTGATGAGTCTGGCTAATGGTTTATCAATTTTGTTTATCTTCTCAAAGAACCAGCTTTTAGCTTTATTGATATTTGCTATTGTTTCCTTAGTTTCCTTTTCATTTATTTCTGATCTGATTTTTATGATTTCTTTCCTTCTGCTTGTTTTTTTTTTTTTTTTGTTGTTGTTCTTCTTTCTCTAATGCTATAGGTGCAAGGTTAGGTTCTTTATTCGAGATGTTTCCTGTTTCTTAAGGTAGGATTGTATTGCTATAAACTTCCCTCTTAAAACTGCTTTTGCTGCATCCCATAGGTTTTGGGTTGTCATTCCATTGTCATTTCTTTCTAGGTATTTTTTGCTTTCTTCAGTGGTCACTTCGTTATTAAGTAGTGTATTGTTTATCCTCCATGTGTTTGTATTTTTACAGATCTTTTCCTGTAATTGATATCTAGTCTCATAGCCTTGTGGTCAGAGAAGATACTTGATATGATTTCAATTTTCTTAAATTTACCAAGGCTTGATTTGTGACCCAAGATATGATCTATCCGGGAGAATGTTCCATGAGCACTTGGGAAAAATGTGTATTCTTTTGTTTTTCGATGGAAAGTCCTATAAATATCAATTATGTCCGTCTTGTTTAAAGTATCATTTAAAGCTTGGGTTTCCTTATTTATTTTCATTTTGGATGATCTGTCCATTGGTGAAAGTGGGGTGTTAAAGTTCCCTACTATGAGTGTGTTACTTTTGATTTCCCCTTTTATGGCTGTTAGCATTTGTCTTATGTATTGACGTGCTCCTATGTTGGGTGCATAAATATTTACAATTGTTATATCTTCTTCTTGGATTGATCCCCTGATAATTATGTAGTGTCCTTCTTTGTCTCTGCTAACAGTCTTTATTTTAAAGTCTATTTTGTCTGATATGAGAATTGCTACTCCAGCTTTTTTTGGTGTCCATTATCATGGAATATCATTTTCCATCCCCTCACTTTCAGTCTTTATGTGTCTCTATGTCTGAAGTGGGACTCTTGTAGACACTATATAGATGGGTCTTGTTTTTGTATCCATTCAGCCAGTCTGTGTCTTTTGGTGGGAACATTTAATCCATTTACATTTAAGGTAATTATCGATATGTGTGTTCCTATTCCCATTTTCTTAATTGTTTTGGGTTTGTTATTGTATGTCTGTTCCTTCTATTGTGTTTCTTGCCTAGAGAAGATCCTTTAGCATTTTTTGTAAAGCTGGTTTTGTGGTGCTGAACTCTGTCAGCTTTTGCCTCTCTGGAAAGGTTTTAATTTCTCCATCAAATCTGAATGAGATACTTGCTGGGTAGAGTAATCTTGGTTGTAGGTTTTTCTCCTTCCTCTCTTTAAATATGCCCTGCCAGTCCCTTCTGGCTTGCAGAGTTTCTGCTGAAAGATCAGCTGTTAACCTTATTGGGATTCCCTTGTGTGTTATTTGTTGTTTTTCCCTTGCTGCTTTTAATATGTTTCCTTTGTATTTAATTTTTGACAGTTTGATTAATGTGTCTTGGCATTTTTCTCCTTGGATTTATCCTGTATGGGTTCTCTGTGCTTCCTGGACTTGATTAACTATTTCCTTTCCCATATTAGGGAAGTTTTCAACTATAATCTCTTCAAATATTTTCTCAGTCTCTTTCTTTTCCTCTTCTTCTTCTGGAACCCCTATAATTCGAATGTTGGTGCTTTTAATATTGTCCCAGATGTCTCTGAGACTGTCCTCAGTTCTTTTCATTCTTTTTTCTTTATTCTGCTCTGCAGTAGTTATTTCCAATTTTTTTATCCTCCAGGTCACTTATCCATTCTTCTGCCTCAGTTATTCTGCTATTGATCCATTCTAGAGTATTATTAATTTCATTCATTTCGTTGTTCATCATTGCTTGTTTCATCTTTGGTTCTTCTAGGACCTTGTTAAATGTTTCTTGCATTTTCTCTATTCTATTTCCAAGATTTTGGATCATCTTTACTATCATTATTCTGAATTCTTTTTCAGGTAGACAGGCTATTTCCTCTTCATTTGTTAGGTCTGGTGGGTTTTTATCTTGCTCCTTCATCTGCTCTGTGATTTTCTGTCTTCTCATTTTGCTTATCTTATTGTGTTTGGGGCCTGCTTTTTGCAGGCTGCAGGTCCATAGTTCCCGTTGTTTTTGGTGTCTGTCCCCAGTGGCTAAAATTGGTTCAGTGGGCTATATAGGCTTACTGGTGGAGGGGACTAGTGCCTGTGTTCTGGTGGATGAGGCTGGATCTTGTCTTTCTGGTGGGCAAGTCCACATCTGGTGGTGTGTTTTGGGGTGTCTGTGGCCTTATTATGATTTTAGGCAGCCTCTCTGCTAATGGGTGGTTTTGTGTTCCTGTCTTGCTGGTTGTTTGGCATAGGGTGTCCAGCACCTTAGCTTGCTGGTCGTTGAGTGAAGCTGGGTGTTGCTGTTGAGATGGAGCTCTCTGGGACATTTTTGCCATTTGATACTATGTGGAGCTGGGAGGTCTCTTGTGGACCAGTGTCTTGAATTTGGCTCTCCCAACTCAGAGGCACAGCAGTGACTCCTTGCTGCAGCACCAAAAACCTTTCATCCACATGGCTCATAATAAAAGGGAGAAAAAGTAGAAAGGAAGAAAGAAAGAAAGAGGATAAAATAAAATAAGGTAAAATAAAATAAAGTTATTAAAATGAAAAAATAATTTTTAAGAAAAAATTTTTTAAAGTAAAAGAAAACAACAAAAAAATGGATGGATGGAACCCTAGGACAAATGGTGAAAGCAAAGCTATACCAACAAAATCTCACACAGAAGCATTCACATATACACTCACAAAAAGAGGAAAAGGGGAAAAATAATAAATCTTGCTCTCAAAGTCCACCTCTTCAATTTAGGATGATTCATTATCTATTCAGGTATTCCACAGATGCAGGGTACATCATGTTGATTGTGGAGATTTAATCCACTGCTTCAGAGGCTGCTAGGAGAGATTTCCCTTTCTCTTCTTTGTTCGCACAGCTCCTGGGGTTTAGCTTTGCATTTGGCCCTGCCTCTGCATGTAGGTTGCAGGAGGGCGTCTGTTCTTTGCTCAGACAGGACGGGGTTAAAGGAGCCATTGATTCGGGGGCTCTGGCTCACTCTGGCAGGGCTGAGGGAGTGGTACGGAATGCAGGGCGAGCCTGCAGTGCTAGAGGTCAGTGTGATGTAGCACCAGCCTGAGGCCTGCCATGTGTTCTCCCGGGGAAGTTGTCCCTGGATCCCAGGACCCTGGCAGTGGTGGGCTGCACAGCCTCCCCAGAAGAGCGGTGTGGATAGTGACCTGTGATCACACACAGGCTTCTTGGTGGTGGCAGCAGCAGCTTTAGTGTCTCATGCCCATCTCTGGGGTCTGTGCTGTTAGCTGCGGCTCTCACCCGTCTTTGGAGCTCCTTTAAGTAGTGCTCTTAATCCACTCTCCTCACGCACCAGGAAGCAAAGAGGGAAGAAAATGTCTCTTGCCTCTTTGGCAGGTCCAGACTTTTTCCTGGACTCCTTCTTGGCTAGCTGGGGTGCACTAACCCCTTCAGGCTGTGTTCACGCCACCAGTCCTCTCCCCGTGCTCCGACCGAAGCTCAACCCTCAGCTCCCAGCTCCGCCCGGGTGAGCAAACAAACCTCTTGGGATGGTGAGTGTTGGTTGGCACCGATCCTCTGTGTGGAAATCTCTCTGCTTTGCCCTCTGAACCCCTGTTGCTGCACTCTCCTCCGTGGCTCCAAAGCATCCCCCCTCTGCCACCCACAGTCTCTGCCTACGTAGGGGCTTCTAGTGTGTGGAAACCTTTCCTCCTTCTCGGCTCCCTCCCACTTGTGCAGGTCCCGTCCCTATTCTTTTGTCTCTGTTCTTTTTTCTTTTGCCCCACCCAGGTACGAAGGGAGTTTCTTGCCTTTTGGGAGGTCTGAGGTCTTCGGCCAGCATTTGGTAAGTGTTCTGTAGGAGTTGTTCCACGTGTAGATGTATCTCTGGTGTATCTGTGGGGAGGAAGGTGATCTCCACATCTTACCCTCCACCATCTTCCTCAACTCCCCATCTGCCACCTCTTCTCCCTCCTCCAGTTAGTAACTCTCCTTGCCTGTTCACTGTATGCCAGCTGTTGTACTGTACTGCTGTACTTTTCAATGTACTGTACTGTAACGTTAAAAATGTTTTCTGTATTTTTTTTGTTTGTTTCTTATGTATTATCTGTGTGAAAAGTATAAACCTATTACAATACAGTACTATATAGCCAGTTGTATTGGTTGAGTACCTGGACTAACTTTGTTGGACTTAAAAACAAATTGGACCTACGAATGTACTCCTGGATAGAACTCATTCCTGTGTAAGGGACTCACTGTAGTTCTTAAATTTAGAACCTTGAAAACATCTCAGGCAGTCTAGGATATGTAGCAATTGTGAAAAGACTGAAAAAAGTGAGAAGATCATTAGTACATTCATATGTCAAAGATAAATGAACTAGGGATCATATTGTTCTTCTAAATGACTTTTACATGAGCTTACATCACCACTCCATTTCTGTGATAACATTTATCTACATGCTTTAGAGGGCTGGGTTTTTATTTTCTTAGCTTATGTTTATGTTATATGCACCAGATAGCAAACTTATTGTTGAAGAATAAGAAAATAGTGTGGCTACAATTTGAGGAAACTCTCAGGACATTTTCCTAAAAACCAATGTAGCATTGACTTCACAAAACAGCCTTTTGAGACATTAGGATTTAAAAATTTTTAATAGGTGATGAACATAAAAGCTTGGGAAAAGCAACAAAATTTTGTCAAAATTAAGGGTCTTCACACAAATAAGACAAACAAGACATTGTAGACATTTTGATGGTGAATAATTCTTAATAAGACCCATAATTACCTGGTTCAGATCCAAAATTCTTTAGAGAGCAGATATATGTGTTTTTCCCCCAAATATAATCACTTGTATATTCTTTTCCAACTTTTGTAAAAATATAAAATAATAGTCCAAGTTCTTAAAAGCATTAAGGCTGAAATAACAAGACTATAAAATTGAAAGTTCAACCATTTTTTCCTAAAATAACCCCCTTTAGTACCCTGACTTAAAGCAGTCACACTTTCTTCCATTACAGCCCTCTCTTTCCCTCCCTCTCTTTCTCTATATGTGCCTGTTTTTTTTCCCCCCTGTATATAGCCAATTATAAATTGAAAAATCCTTTTTGGAATAATCTATGAGATTTATCATGTATCAAATTACAGAATTGCAGTAATTGAATTTATATTTATCTGAGAAAGCCTCTACTTTATGAAGACTTACAAATCATTGTATAAATAAGCAGAAATTTAAATATTTGATCAAAACACTCTTTTCTATGAGATGTCAATATATTGATTGGTATCTAATTTGAAAATTATTTGTGGGGTCACAGAAGAGTAATGTAAAATAAGGATACAACAATTATGAATTCAGTGTTTACAATTCTGTAATTAGATATAAATTTTATGGATTAAAGATAAAATTAATCAAATAAGTGATTTTCTTAATTTTTTAAAGCAAAATAACCTTCTTTACAAATGAAATTTTATGCACAACCTGATATATAATACAAGACAAATAAAGTGAGACTGTTCTGGTTAAAACACAATGAGGTTCACAGAACCTTACACCAGCTGTCAACCCCAACAAACCTGGAGAACCATAGCATTCTACACTACATAGTGTGACAGCACCAATCTAATCTACTCTAATCCCATTCTCCAGGTGGAAAATATTATATACAACATTAAACAAAGTCAGTATTTCTCTGGCTGATTCTTTTTATTATCAGTGGCCAAAACTTTGTAGGCTTTTTCCTAGAGACCACTCTCACTTCTGTGATAGAAGTTATATACCCCTGGACTCCCTTAGCCTAGAGCAGAGGCAAGCTAACATTTTCTATAAAGGGCCAGGTAGTAAATATTCTATTCTTTGCAGTTCAGAAAGTATCTATTGAACATACTCAACTCTGCTGCTGTAGTTCAAAAGCAGCTACAGAGTATGTAAAAAAAGAATAGAGTGTAGCTTTGTTCCAATAATATTCTATCTACAAAAATACTCAGTGAGGAATGACATCAGCAAAAAATGGCAAAATAGTTAGTTCCAAGGACTTGTCCATCCATAGAAACACCAAAATTTAAGCAAAAGCTGTATGGATCTAGTTGTCAGAATGTTGGAAAATATTCAATGGTTACAGCAACAAATGGAATGCTGAATCAAAAAATTGCAATTTAAAAATGATAAGAAAATCTTTATGATAGTTTTACTTTCCCATGCCACACCCACCTCTCTGGTTCAGAGACAGCCTACACTCTGAGTGTGGGATTCTGACTCTAGGTTATTGAGGGAGCAAAGCAGGCATTATTCTACAAGGATTGTAGTGGTCTATTTTGTTCTATCAGGGGCTACCTGAAGGAATGACAGAGGTGCTGCCTTTATTTCACCTAGCTCTGAATTCTTTCAGCACAGAAAAACAACTACAGTCCTTGGAATCATTGTAAAACAAATGAACAACCCACTGCTACATGAAGAAGATTATAGTTGAGGCAAACAATAGACATGTAGAAGCCTGGGAGGAAAAGCTGATGAAAGAGTTTCTTTGGGAAATTAGAGAATTGAAAAACACCTGCTTATACCAGGGAATTTAGAAAGCCACATTCAAGGCCAGAGCCAGACACATGCTCAGAAAAGACATGAAAATATCCTAAGCCTTTATCCCAGGCTAATTAATCCCTAGGTTTAGAGAAGCAGGAACTGAAGACATAGGCAGAGTTGTAAATGCCTGCCTAAGTATTAAAGTAATGCCTCAACACAGGCCAAATTTCCTAAGATTAGGAGCGGTTTTTTTCTCTTTTATTTTCTTTATTTCTATGTTTTGGTTTTAGTTGCTCAAGGAAATCTCTGTAAAAACATTAGTTGACCATAAGGTAAAGCAACAGTGAATTCAGAGACCACACACAACAAAGAATACAAAGTTTATGAAAATAGTTTAGAAAACTCACTAAACAAAAAACCACAACACATATAAGGCAATAAAAATAAACCCTGAGGAAGGAAAAGCAAAAGATTTCCAGAGTAACTGAATTATAATATTCAAAATTCTTATGTTGCAACAAAAATTATGAAATGAAAATAAACAAGAAACTATGGCCTATTCACAGGAGAAATGAACAGAAACTGTCCCTGAGGAAACATAGATATTGGACTTATAAGAAAAAGACTTAAAATTAATGGTCTTAACTGCACTCAAAAAGCTAAAGAAAACCATGTACAAATAGCTAAAGAAAATATAGAACAATATATAAACAGTTAGAAAATATCAACAGAAAGGCAGAAATTACAAAGAGGAACCAAACAGAAATTCTGGAGCCAAAGAGTACAATAAAATAAAAATTCATTAGAGAATTTCAACAGCAGATTTGAGCAGGCAGAAGAAAATATGAACAAACTTGAAGATAGGTCAATTGAAGTTAGTCTGAGGAGCAGATAATAAAAGAATGAAGAAAAACAAACAGAGCTAAGATACCTGTGGGACACCATGAATCATACCAATAGTGGGATCTCCAGAAGGAAAAGGCACTGCACACATCAACAACAGAATACATAGTTTTCTCAACTGTACATGGAACATTCTCCAGGATAGTCCATATGTTAAGTAAAACATGTCTCAACAAATGTTAAAAAACTGAAATATTTTAAAGAGAATGCAAAGTTATAGAAATATATATATGTATTTCTTAAAACAAAAAAGAGATGAAAGCAGAAAGAAAAGCAAATTATTCATACCACAGATGTCATTGACAACAAATGAACAAATATTTAGTATTTTATACTCCTGCTATTGAGAAATTTTATATTCTTTAAAAGTTTTTATTTATATTCACAGGTTTTTATTTTTAGTATATTTAATGAAAAAGTAATTATGCAATGTTTTTTTGTTATTTCATATATCCAAGTAGCTATTTATACTTTTGTGAGATTATTTTATCAATTTAAAAAACAATTTTAAAAATTTGGTTTAACAACATATTTGCATATTTGTTTCAGTTATCAACTTCTTATCTTCATGAATCAGAAATTTATATATTGATCAGAAATTGATTTGTCATAAGACACATGCTTGGTCATAAAGTCAAAGAGATGATATTCTAGCAAATCAAAATACTTTTTATTTTCTATATTTATTGCTATTTATATTTTTGTAATCCTTGAAGCATTAGAAGTACACCCTGTGGTTCTCAGGCTATGTTTATACAGAACTCATGTCTTTAACAGTTGAATATGTCTTCACAGGATTTATAGCACTCTGGTACAGTCTTGCATGGAACAGTACAGGGACAGAACAGACTTCATACTAAGATGGCAAAATGCACTCAGGCTTCCCAGCCCTGCTCCCAGATTCTCATCATTGTGACCAATGAAACATAAATGCAAGAGCAATTTCTTTTTGGTACAAATGGAAACCAAGGAGGGTGTCATCAGCTTGTTAGAATGTTCAGAAATGTTTATGAGATATAATAGCAATAGGTCAGAATTAAAGAGTTGAACTGTTCAGACCCCCAGCTGGATAGTAAGAATGGAGCCTCACCAGCTCCCCACAACTATTCACTGTACGTTTTTTTCTTATGTCATGATTTTAGTATGAATATGAAGATCACATCTGTGGAACTACTCTTCAAAGTAGCAGTCAAAATAACAAACAACAACAACAAAAAACATCAGTGGTGTTCTCTCCTGATTGGAGGCTTTAATAATCAGAAGCTGGAAAATTGTATCTTCTTTAAGAGTCAGCAGTTGCAACAAACAGAAGACTCTGGGGCAGTAGCATCAACAAGCAAAGGTAAGTAAATGGGGCTATCTACCCAGGAGTCCCAGGATTTCAATAGTTATTCTGCCTGTGGAATCAGTTATACCATAAGCTGTTGAAGAATAAGTGCAATCCAATGAATGTTTACATAAATAAAATAATGAATGAATGTATACAAATGATTGAATAAATTTAATAAATAATATATATAAAATATATAGTGTTTGCTCTTTTGTTTTAATCTCACATTTATGAAAAATTTTTAATCTATTGAAAACGAACCGACACTAGTCCCCGTACTAGGATAATTACAAAGAAGAAAATAAGAGAGCAGGGAGAAAATACAAATTTACTAAATGCAGAATGGCAAAAGATTCAATGAAAAGTCATATTTTTGCAATTCTCCTAGAACTCAAGAAAAATAATTAACAATAAAACAACAGAAAAAAGGCAAACAACCTGAAAGACAGTATCTGACAATCCAATGAAATTGCAGAATATTGAAAAAGAATAGAAAAAATATTCAAAAAGTATTAAGGAAAAATTGGAAAGCTTTGATTCTATAGATAAAACTCTATTTGACTAACAGGTAGAAGTAGTTTAGGGTTTTGAGATAAAGAAACCTAATATTTTCTTCATAAGAAAAATATTAATCAGGAAGAACAATAAGAAGATTGGGGAACATAACATTTTAAGCTTTTTCTTCTGTAATATTAAAAAGAAGAGGACAATAGAAAAATCATGTAAAGAACTTTGAGGTGAAAACATATTGGGCCTAACTTTGAGCCAAGTGAGGTCCTCAAAGTGAGGTCCGTGGAGCAGCAGTATGGGTATTGCTTGTTAAGGATGAAGAATCCAGGTCCTGAACTAGACCTACTAAATCAGAATCTGCATTTAACAAGATCCTGAGGTGATTCAGGTGCACATTCAATTTGAGAAGCATAGCACTAGGACTATGCTTTCTCTGTGTATGTATATCTGTGTATTGGTTCTATGTTTAGTCAACTGGTTCAAAATCCATTCTCAAAGTAAGCAAATTAATTGGAAATCTTTAAAGCAGGAATATTGTTGAAATATCCTATTAGAATAGTATTAAATATGTCATTATTAAAAAGAAAACAAAACAAATTGAAACAAACAAAACCTCAAATGGTTGCCAATTCATTCCTTTTATTAAGTTCTTTATTTTTTCTTTGAAAATATTTTTCCTGAAAGGAAGCATTTACCTACCTATATTTTAGATTGTATTTAAAAATCCAAGTGGATTTAGGAGTTAGAAGAGCTAGTTTGTAAAACATCAATTCTGTTTTTAGAACCACAAGAAACTATTCCAAGAGAATAAAAATATGTGTTTAAAGTACTGTGTGGCATATAAGGTGGCTAGCTGAAATTACAGTCCCCTAATTTTCAAGGTGTTCAATATTTTGGTATACCAAGACATGCTATTTTGTTCCCGGTCTCTTATCATAGAAAGATTATAACTTATCTAGAAAAAAAATCTTGTTAGAATATGATTAAGATTTTTATTTTAAAAAATTAAGTTTAAAGATAACCAAAAAAGAATCTTGATACCTCTGAAAATATACCAATACATCAAAATCCATTACTCTCAGAAATGTCATTAATGTTGGCTTTATTTTTAATAGATTTTACAATTTGTTTTTATAAATGTAAGTAAGATTAAACCATGAGAGTATAGAAATGTATATATTCATGTATTGATCTATTCAATCATTCATTGAGTCATTCAAAAGTGTTAAATATCCTCATACTGTAAGTTTGAAATTCAATTAGCCCCTATTCTTCAACAGCTTGTCATATAATTTCATTGAGACTGTAATCAAGGTTGTGCTTCACAAGTTCCTCCAGCAATATCATGAGGCTCTGAATATCACTAACATAGTATATGAATTTAAGTCATGTTACCCAAGTGAAAAGCTCAGTAGATAATTTTACAGTGGTAATATATATAATATATTATATATATATATATTATATATAAAAGAGCCTCTAATCTAAAAGTGACACAGGAATGGCACACTCATGTAGTCATTCAAATGGCTCATAATTTCCTCTGTGTGTGTGTACACGTATTATCAATATGTCGGCCCCCTTCTTACACCACACTTACCCACTAAGTTCTCTACAATAGAATATAAAAGTTTCTCTTATGTAGAGCATACTATAGTCTCATATTTACTCTTAATCACCTACCTCTTTACCTAGCACATTTTGTTTCCTCAGTATATTCTACACAGGGTTTTCCATATATATGACTCCAAATTGCAAAATCCTTCTGAGTAAAGGCATACCCTATTTATTTTTTTCCAAATTGTACACTGTGTTTCCTTTTAAACATATTTAAGCATTTTATTTCTCTAATTAAAAATTAGACATATTTTGACTTCAAGTAGTTTTCATTCTATTGGGTGAAACCAACCATTAACAAGATAAATTTTTTTAAACCCGTGATTTATTATATGACAATAAATGTTATGATGAAAAATAAGGCAGGGAAAGTGATGATGTGTGTAACAGCCTCAGTAACAGCCACTTATTTATTTATATATGAGTAATGACCTGGAAGATGTGAGAGGATAGCCGTATGGATATCTAATGGAATAGCATCATAGACAGAGAACTGGGAAGTGTAGGGGCCCTAAAGAAGGACCATATCTTGCATGTTAGAAGAATAAAAATAAAGGCAGTGTAGATGGACCAGAGTGAGAGAAGAAAGCTACATATATCATTATTTCTCTATCTCTTTGCTCTGTTTTCATCTGTGTTGCATCCATCTTCAGGTAGATTTTTGCAAGCATAGCCACCAACAACAAAAGACCTATCTCCTATTTGACTAATAATTTAAGTGGAAACAAAATTTCCACTTCCAAATATCTCTAGCATAAGTTGATAGAAGGCTTTCATTGGCTCATCTTGAATCATGCATCCACGTTTGAATCAGAAACAGATCAGGGATGCCAGTTCTCTAACTGGCCAGGCCCCGGCCCTGTGCAAACCCCTGTGGCCAGAGGGTGGTACTCACCCCTACCCAATTATGACAACCCAAAGTAGAGGTTGGTGGGCCCACAACAGAAAGTCAAGTGGCTGTTCCTTAAAGTAAAAGTGAATGGAAATTATTCAGGACCAAATAGCAGATGTAGAACTCGTGCTATTACAGTTTAAATACATTCATTTGACAGTGTGTTCAAATAAAACAGTTGGCCAAAGACATTGAACACACATTGTAATCTTCATTTTGCCAATAAGAGAAAAAGATAATAAACCAGGAAATGGTTAAGAAAATGCATAACTAAATTATTACTTGGTTATACGTGTATGCATTCAGCTATAGGTCAAAAAGACAAAATCAAACAAAATTTATTCATTGAGTTAATAGCTTTAATTGTGTTGAGGAAAGATAGCTTCTATTTAAAATATGTATGCCATAGTTTTTAAGCTTTAATGTATGCAGGTGTGGGCTCCTGGTTGTGAACAGTTCCTAAACTATATTACATTTGGATTTTTAATCTTCATAAATTATTCTAACATAGGAATTGAATATACAAAGAGTATAAATGAGATACTAAGCACTTCAGGACTGTGAACAAAGTGCATTAAATGCTAAAGCAGAGCTAGAATTCTGGAGAGGTTTTATCAGTCATATTTATTGTCTGAGTTTCAGTTTTATTAGAGCTGCCTAAGATATATTAGATTTTCCAGATTTTTAAATGCCAGAGTCATATCTGCAAATTGCAATGTAATACTTGTTAAAATCAAGAGGAATTAAAATTACAATGGCTACAGCAATATGAAATGTATTTCTCATATCTCTTTTTGTAACATCAAGATATTCTGTCTCTTTAGAAATGTCTTATTAGGTAAGAGTTCAGTACTGTATTTGTACAGATAATTATCACAGAATAAGAGGGGAATATACAAACTAAATGCAGATTGCACACATAACCTTCCATCATTCCTTTATGAATATCTATTTAAATGCCATAATGCAGAAATTTAGTTGTGCTCCAAAGATTGAATATACATAAATTTGCATAATAAGTAACAACACCTAGAAATTATTTATTACTGGTAACCAGGTTTATATATTAGCCAATAATCATATTAATGTAAATTTGTTAAATATCTAATTTCTGCCAGGCATTCTTCTGGGCCCTAGAGATGTAGCAATAAATTAACCAGACAGAAACTTCTGACCTCTTAGAGCTTCCATTGTACTGGAGTGAGATAGATAGTAAACAAATAAATAAAGCAACTAATATCTCAAATGGGAATAAAAATGAAATAGGAAAGAATTTGGGAAAACATTATATTTTATGTGAAAAAAATACACACAAAAATAAAATATACACTTTTAAATATGAGATTTCGAATACATATCATAGTACAAGGAGTAATCAAGTTCACCCTGATGTGAAGTAATTTGTGTCTACTGCTAGGGTTACTTCAAAACAGCAAGATACTCTTTTAAGTCATTAAAATCTGCTCACACTTTGGCGGATCTATTTCTAAACATTTTCTATGTCTGTGTTTTTTAAAATACTCTTGTAAAGTGTGTGGTGTTGGATATATTTTTAATCAATATGATCACTCCCGGTTCTTAGCCAGAAAGCTGAACTTGTTTAAATAAATCATTTACTAATATATTTAGATTGTTTTCACATTCTGTTCTTCATTAATCCTGATTTTTCTACATATTTTTTACTTTACTTTTTTCTACTTTTAAAAATTTAATGTTGTTAAAATTATTTTTTCCCACAAGGTATATAAAGAATATATACATTTCTCTTCTTTCAGAGTAACTCTTCAAAATCTAACATGCATAATTAAAATTTGTTCATTATCAGCATAATTGAAGGAACTTGAAATATTTTATAGCTTAAAATTTTTTTTATTCTATATTAGAGCACAGTTGATTAACAATGTGTTAATTTCATGTGTACAGCAAAGTGATTCAGTTATACATATACATGTATCTATTCTTTTTCAAATTCTTTTCTCATTTAGGTTATTACAGAATACTGACCAGAGTTCCCTCCGCTATACAGTAGGTTCTTGTTGGTTATCACTTTTAAATATAGGAATGTGTACATACCAACACCAAACTCCCAGTCTATCCCTCCCCCCAGCCTTTCCCCTGATAACCATAAGTTCATTCTCTAAGTCTGTGAGTCTCTTTCTTTTTTGTAAATAACTTCATTTGTATCATTTCTTTTTTTTAGATTCCACATATAAGTGATATGATATTGTCTTTGTCTGACTTACTTCACTTAGTATGATAACCTCCAGGTCCATCCATGTTGCTGCAAATGGCATTATCTCACTCTTTTTAATGGCTGAGTAATATTCCATTGTATATATGTACCATATCTTCTTTATCCAGTCATCTATTGATGGACATTTAGGTTGCTTCCATGTCTTGGCTATTGTAAATAGTGCTGCAGTGAACATTGGGGTGCATGTATCCTTTCAAGCCAGATTTTTCTCTGGATATATGCCTAGGAGTGGGATTGCTGGATCATATGGTAGCTCTATTTTTAGTTTTTTAGGGAACCTCCATACTGTTTTGCATAGTGGCTGCACCAGTTTACATTCCCACTAACAGTGTAGAAGGGCTTCCTTTTCTCTACATCGTCTCCAGCATTTATTATCTGTAGATTTTTGATGATGGCCATTCTGACTGGTGTGAGGTGATACCTCATTGTATTTTTGATTTGCATTTCTCTAATAATTAGTGATGTTGAGCATCTTTTCATGTGCTTCTTGGCCATCTGTATGTTTTCTTTGGAGAAATGTCTATTTAGGTCTTCTGCCCATTTTTTGATTTGGTTGTTTGATTTTTTGATATTGAGCCCCATGAGTTGTTTGTAAATTTTGAAACTTGAAATACTTTATCTTTTATCCCCACTTTCGGTATTGCATTATTGTTGTCTAGTGTTTTCACTCTACCTTGAGTTCTCCCCCACCAACAGAATATACATTATTATAATATTTATATCATTAGTTTTTGTTTAGATTTGTCTATATATTTATCAGTGTATTTCCCCATCATTCATTCTACTATCTCAGTTCTTTCTATGGTTTCTTTATGGTTTTTATTCTTTTGTTTTGTTTTCTTCTTTCTTTTCCTCAAAGAATCTCTTTTAAAATTCATTATGCTATCTTCTGGCTTCCAGAAAAATCACTTGATAGGCACATTATCTTCTTTGTATGTTATCTATCGTTTTTTTCCTCTAAGGGATTTTTTTTTTTTTTGTGGTACTAGGGCCTCTCACTGTTGTGGCCTCTCCAGTTGCAGAGCACAGGCTCCAGATGCACAGGCTCAGCAGCCATGGCTCATGGGCCTAGCCGCTCCACAGCATATGGGATCTTCCCGGACTGGGGCACGAACCCATGTCCCCTGCATCGGCAGGCGGACTCTCAACCACTGCGCCACCAGGGAAGCCCTCCTCTAAGGCTTTTGAGATCTAGTAATTGTCATTGTCATTATTCTTAACTATGATATGTCTACATATGGATTTATTTATCCCACTTAAATTTTCTATATTTCCTGAATTAGAGGATCCATTCCATTCTTTAATTATGGAAAATTCTCAGCCATTATCTGCTAAATTATTGCTTCTTTACAAATTTTTTATATTCTCCTCTGAAATTTTTAATAGGCTTACAATTTGTCATATACCTATTTTAATTGTTATTTCCTATTTTCTATCTCTGATATCCTAGGTGCTACATCCTCGGTAATATACAATTCTTCTATATCCATCTTTCAGTTTAGTTATTCTCTTTCAGCTGTACTCAGTCTTTTCTTTGAACCTCCTGATTCTAATAAGTTTCATTTGTAGAATTTCTATTTCTTCTGTTTGCTTATTCTAATTTGACTCTTCCACTTTTATTTTATTTATTTATTTTTATTTTGGAGATATACATTTTAAAGTAATAACTAGAATTATGACTTATAACATTATACCAGAGCATATAAGATTTTTAGGAATTTCATGTAATGTCTGAAACATTTCTATTAACATATTTCCATATAAATAACCCAAAGAAAGTTTAGTCTTAATTTCTTTTTTGTTTGTTTTATACAGCAGGTTTTTATTAGTCATCAATTTTATACACATCAGTATATACATGTTAATCCCAATCGCCCAATTCAGCACACCACCATCCCCAACACCCCATGGTTTTCCCCCTTGGTGTCCATACGTTTGTTCTCTCCATCTGTGTCTCAACTTCTGCCCTGCAAACTGGCTCATATATACCATTTCTCTAGGTTTCACATACGTGTGTTAATATACAATATTTGTTTTTCTCTTTCTGACTTGCTTCACTCTGACTGACAGTCTCTAGATCCATCCATGTATCAACAAATGACTCAATTTCGTTCTTTTTGATGGCTGAGTCATATTACATTGTATAAGTGTACCAAATCTTCTTTATCCATTGACTGTTGATGGGCATTTAGGTTGCTTCCATGACCTGGCTATTGCAAATAGTACTGCAATGAATATTGGGGTGCATGTGTCTTTTTGAATTATGGATTTCTCTTGGTATATTCCCAGTAGTGAGATTGCTGGATCATATGGTAATTCTATTTTTACTTTTTTAGGAACTTCCATACTGTTCATCATAGTGGCTGTATCAATTTATATTCCCACCAACAGTGCAAGAGGGTTCCCTTTTCTCCACACCCTCTCCAGCATTTGTTGTTTGTAGATTTTCTGATGATGCCCATTATAACTGGTGTGAGATGATACCTCATTGTAGTTTTGATTTGCATTTCTGTAATAATTAGTGATGTTGAGCAGATTTTCATGTGCTTCTTGGCCATCTCTATGTCTTCTTTGGAGAAATGTCTATTTATGTCTTCTGCCCGTTTTTGGATTGGGTTGTTTGTTTTTTTTTAATATTGAACTGCATGAGCTGTTTATATATTTTGGAGATTAATTCCTTGTCCATTGAATAATTTGCAAATATTTTCTCCCATTCTGAGGTTGTCTTTTCATCTTGTTTATTGTTTCCTTTGCTGTGCCAAAGCTTTTAAGTTTCACAAGGTCCCATTTGTTTATTTTTGTTATTTCTAATACTCTAGGAGGTGGATCAAAAAAGATCTTTCAATGATCTATGTCAAAGAGTGTTCTTCCTATCTTTTCCTCTAAGAGTTTTGTAGTGTCCGGTCTTACATTTTGGTCTCTAATCCATTTTGAGTTTATTTTTGTGTATGGTGTTAGGGAGTGTTCTAATTTCATTCTTTTACATGTGGCTGTCCAGTTTTCCTAGAACCACTTATTGAAGAGACTATCTTTTCTCCATTGTATATCCTTGCCTCCTTTGTCATAGATTAGTTGACCATAGGTGTGTGGGTTTATTTCTGGGCTTTCTATCTTTTTCCACTGATCTATGTTTCTGTTTTTGTGTCAGTACCATATTGTCTTGATTACTGTAGCTTTGTAGTATAGTCTGAAGTAAGGGAGTCTGATTCCTCCAGCTCCATTCTTTTCCCTCAAGACTGCTTTGGCTATTTGGGGTCTGTTGTGTCTCCATAGAAATTTTAACATTTTTTGTTCTAGTTCCATAAAAAAATTCCATTGGTAATTTGATAGGGATTGCATTGAATTGGTAGATTACTTTGGGTAGTATAGTCATTTTCACAATATTGATTCTTACAATCCAAGAACATGGTATATCTCTCCATCTGTTGGTATCATCTTTAATTTCTTTCATCAGTGTCTTATAGTTTTCTGCATACAGGTCTTTTGTCTCCCTAGGTAGGTTTATTCCTAGGTATTTTATTCTTTTTGATGCAATGGTAATTTGGAGTGTTTCTTTAATTTGTCTTTCAGATTTTTCATCATTAGTTTATAGGAATGCAAGAGATTTCTGTAAATTAATTTTGTATCCTGCAACCTTACCAAATTCATTGAATAGCTCTAGTAGTTTTCTGGTGGCATTTTAAGGATTCTCTATGCATAGTATCATGTCATCTGTAAACAGTGACAGATTTACTCCTTCTTTTGCAATTTATATTTGTTTTATTTCTTTTTCTTCTCTGATTGCTGTGGCTAGGACTTCCAAAACTATGTTGAATAATAGTGGAGATAGTGGACATCCTTGTCTTGTTCCTGATCTTAGAGGAAATTCTTTCAGTTTTTCACCATTGAGAATGATGTTTGCTGTGGGTTTGTCATATATGGCCTTTATTATGTTGAGGTAGGTTCCCTCTATGCCCACTTTCTGGACAGTGTTTGTTTTTTCATAAATCATTGTTGAATTTTGTCAAAAACTTTTTCTGCATCTATTGAGATGATCATATGTTTTTTTTTTTTTTCAATTTGTTAATCTGGTGTATCACATTGACTTCTTTGTGTATATTGAAGAATCCTTGCATCCTTGGGATAAATTCCACTTGATCATGGTGTATGATCCTTTTAATGTGTTGTTGGATTCTGTTGGCTAGTATTTAGTTGAGGATTTTTGCATCTATATTCATCAGTGATATTGGTCTGTGATTTTCTTTTTTTCTAGTATCTTTGTCGGATTTTGGTATCAGGGTGATGGTGGCCTCATAGAATGAGTTTTGGAGTGGTCCTTCCTCTGCAAATTTTTGGAAGAGTTTGAGAAAGATGGGTGTTAGCTCTTCTCTACATGTTTGATAGAATTCACCTTTGAAGCCATCTGGTCTTGGACTTTTGTTTGTTGGAAGACTTTAATCACAGTATCAATTTCATTACTTGTGATTGGTGTGTTCATATTTTCTATTTCTTCCTGGTTCAGTCTTGGAAGGTTATACCTTTCTAAGAATTTGTCAATTTCTTCCAGGCTGTCCATTTTATTGGCATAGTGTTGCTTTTAGTAGTCTCTTAGGGTGCTTTGTATTTCTGTGGTGTCCGTTGTAACTTCTCCTTTTTCATTTCTATTTTTATTGCTTTGAGTCCTTTCCCTATATTTCGTGATGAGTCAAGCTAGTGGTTTATCAATTTTATTTATCTTCACAAAGAACCAACTTTTAATTTTATTGATCTTTGCTATTGTTTTTTATGTTTCTATTTCATTTATTTCTGCTCTGACCTTTATGATTTCTTTCCTTCTGCTAACTTGGGGGTTTTTTTTGTTCTTATTTCTCTAATTTGTTCAGGTGTAAGGTTAGATTGTGTATTTGAGATTTTTCTTGTTTTTTGAGGTAAGCTTGTATAGCTATAAACTTATTTCTTATAACTGTTTTTGCTGCATCCTATAGGCTTTGGATCATCGTGTTTTCATTGTCATTTCTCTCTAGGTATATTTTGATTTCCTCTTTGATTTTTTAAGTGATCTCTTGGTTATTTAGTAACATATTATTTAGCCTCCATGTGTTTGTGTTTTTATGTTTTTTTTCCCCTGTAGTTTATTTCTAATCTCATAACGTTGTGGTCAGAAAAGATGTTTGATATGATTCCTATTTTCTTAAATTTACCAAGGCTTGATTTGTGACCCAAGATGTGATCTATCCTGGTTAATGTTCCATGCACACTTGAGAAGAAAGTGTAATGTGCTGTTTTTGGATGGAATGTCCTATAAATATCAATTAAATCTATCTGGTCTATTGTGTCATTTAAAGCTTCTATTTCCTTATTTATTTTCATTTTGGATGATCTGTCCATTGGTGTAAGTGAGGTGTCGAATTTCCCCACTCTTACTGTATTACTGTTGATTTCCTCTTTGATACCTGTTAGCAGTTGCCTTATGTATTGAGGTACTCCTATGTTGGGTGCACATATATTTATAATTGTCATATGTTCTTTGTGGATTGATCCCTTGATCATTATGTATTGTCCTTCCTTGTCTCTTGTAACATTCGTTACTTTAAAGTCTATTTTTTCTGATATGAGTATAGTTACTCCAGCTTTCTTTTGATTTCCATTTGCTTGGAATATCTTTTTCCATCCCCTCACTTTCAGTCTATATGTGTCCCTAGGTCTGAAGTGGGTGTGTTGTAGACAGCATATATATGGGTCTTGTTTTTGTGTCCATTCAACAAGCCTGTATCTTTTGGTTGGAGCATTTAATCCATTCACGTTTAAGGTAATTACCAATATGTTTGCTTGTATGACCACTTTTTTTTAACTATTTTGGGTTTGTAAGTCCTTTTTTTCTCTTGTGTTTCCCACTTTGAGAAGATCCTTTAGCATTTGTTGTAGAGCTGGTTTGATGGTGCTGAATTCTCTTAGCTTTTGCTTGTCTGTAAAGCTTTTGATTTCTCCATCGAATCTGAATGAGATCTTTGCTGGCTAGAGTAATCTTGGTTGTAGGTTCTTACCTTTCATCACTTTAAGTATATCATTCCACTCCCTTCTGGCTTGTAGAGTTTCTGCTGAGAAATCAGCTGCTAACCTTATGGGAGTTCCCTTGTATGTTATTTGTCATTTTTCCCTTGCTTCTTTCAATAATTTTTCTTTGTTTTATTTTTTGGCAATTTGATTACTATGTGTCTTGGCGTGTTTCTCCTTGGGTTCATCCTGTATGGGACTTGCTGCCCTTCCTGGACTTGGGTGGCTATTTCCTTTCCCATGTTAGGGAAGTTTTCAACTATAATCTCTTCAAAAATCTCAGGTCCTTTCTCTTTCTCTTCTCCATCTGTGACCCCTATAATGCAAATGTTGCTGTGTTTAATGTTGCCCCAGAGGTCTCTTAGGCTGTCTTCATTTCTTTTCATTCTTTTTTCTTATTGTGTTCCACAGCAGTGAATTCCACCATTCTGTCTCCCAGGTCACTTATCCGTTCTTCTGCCTCAGTTATTCTGCTATTTATTCCTTCTAGCGTAGTCTTCATTTCAGTTACTATATTGTACCTGTCTGTTTCTTTGTTATTTAAATCTTCTAGGTCTTTGTTAAACATTTCTTGCATCTTCTCGATCTTTGCCTCCATTTTTTTTCCGAGGTCCTGGATCATCTTCACTATCATTATTCTGAATTCTTTTTCTGGAAGGTTCCCTATCTCCACTTCATTTAGTTGTTTTTCTGGTGTTTTATCTTGTTCCTTCATCTGCTACATAATCCTCTGCCTTTTCATTTTGTCTATTTTTCTGTGAATGTTGTTTTTGTTCCACAGGCTGCAGGATTGTAGTTCTTCTTGCTTCTGCTGTCTACCCTCTGGGGGATGAAGCTATCTAAGAGGCTTGTGGAAGTTTCTTGATGGGAGGGATCTGGTGGTGGGTAGAGCTGACTGTTGCTCTGGTGGGCAGAGCTCAGTAAAAGTTTAATACCCTTGACTGTTGCTGGGTGGGGCTGCGTTCCTTCCTTGTTGGTTGTTTGGCCTAAGGCAATGCAACACTGGAGCCTACCTGGGCTCTTTTGTGGAGCTAATGACAGACTTTGGGTGGGCTCATGCCAAGGAGCACTTCCCAGAACTTCTGCTGCCAGTGTCCTTGGCCCCAGGGTGAGACAGAGCCACCTGTTTAATGGTTCTGATGAATCAGTATGTATTTTTTAAATGTTTTTCTATAAACTCACATTTGGAGGGACTTCATTTGTGGGAATATTATTTTGTCTTCATTGGAAATATGTCCTTCTAGAGGGTATTTGTGTTTGCTACTGTAATACTATCACTATTATATGGCTCTTTATTAGAATGGAATTTCCCATATCTTTCAGAGATTGTAAATCAAAACACAAAATCCAGGTAAGAGGAGGCATATGAATTCAGATTTCCAAGGGAGATATTTTATTCTAAATGACAGTCTAACTGATAGCCAGGCTTGAGACAGATAAATTTCCATGTGTCTTTCTACTGTCAGATAGATATTTCTAATACATAACTTCACAAAAGTTCATGATTTCTCTCTTCATAGATGTTGGACCATTCCATGCCTTGTGCAGGTCTATGGATTTATTTCTTGACACTCTTGTAACATCTATAACCAAGCATTTTGTTCATCAAGATAATAAAATGCTGAATAATATTCCATTGTGTGTGTATACTAACTTTCATTATCAATTTATCTGTTGATAGAGTGGAATATGTCTATTATCTTGATTATGATGATGTATCTATCATGGGTATTTGCGTATGTCCAAACTTGTCAAATTGTACTCATGAAATATGTATAATTCTGTGTATATCAATCATATCCCAATAAAGCATTTTTTTTGTTGTTGTTGGTTTTTTGTTTGTTTGTTTGTTTTTTAAGATGGTGTAATGCTCCCAGGGAAGTTAAAGTGTCTCCATCAACTTTTCTCTGGATATTTTTTTAAAATTTTCTTTTATCTTCCTTTTTTTCTATTTTTATTTTATCCTTTCTTTCTTTATTTTAGCCTGAGTGTGTAATTAAAAGGATATTTGTTATAGTTCAACTGGTAATTCTAGATATTTTGCAACAGGTGGTGTTTCAGGAAGTTTTTAATTCTCCATATTTCCATAATGATAATTTATATTTTCACATAAATTATATAATGTTTTAGGACATTTTAGGGATCACGTAGACGTTAGGAAATACAAGAAAAGCACCACTATCTGGGAAGGCTTAGCTTTTTCATTTTATCTTATCTGTAAAATGAAGCTGATGTTAATGCCTATCACTTTTTTTATTTAATTGAAGTAAGACTGACTTATAATATTATATTAGTTACAGGTGTAAAGCATATTGATTCAAGTTTCCAAAAATTGAATTTTTCAATTCAAAAATTCAATTTTTATACATTACAAAGTGATCACCCCAATAAGTCTAATTACCATCAGTCAGCATACAAAGTTACTACAATACTATTGACTATATTCTCTATGCTGTACATCAGCAGTCCCCAACATTTTTGGCATCAGGGGCCAGATTAATGGAAGATAATTTTTTCACGAATGGGGGTGAGGTGGGTTGCTTCAGGCAGTAATGCGAGTGATGGGGAGTGACAGATGAAGCTTCACTTGCTCACCTGCCACTCATCTCCTACTGTGTGGCCTGGTTCCTAACAAGCAGCAGATAGGTACCAGTCCCCAGTCCAGGGGTTGGGGACACCTTCTGTACATTACATACTCTTGACTTATTTATTTTGTAACTGGGAGTTTGTACTGCTTAATCCCCTCCATCTGTTTTGCCTATCCTCCCAGAACCCTTCTCTCTGGCAACCACCAGTGTGTTTTCTGTATCTATGAGTTTGTTTCATGTTTGTTTTGTTTTTAATATTCCACATATAACTGAAATAATCCAGTATATGAGTTTGTCCATCTGACTTAATTCACTTAACATAATACCTTCTAGATCCATCCATGTTGTCACAAAGGCAAGATATTATTCTTTGCATGGCTGAGTAATATTCCACTGTATATTCATATATATATATATATATTATTCCATTCTATATTTATATATATATGTGTGTGTGTGTGTGTGTATATATACATATACACCACAATTTCTCTATTCATTCATTCATTTATCAATGGACACAGGTTGTTTCCATATGTTGCTGTTGTAAATAATGCTGTAATGAATATAGTGGTGCATGTATCTTTTTAAATTAGAATTAGTGTTTTTGTTCTCTTCAGGTAAATATCCAGAAGTGAAATTGGTAGATCATATATATGGAAATTCTATTTTTCATTTTTTAAGGAACCTCCATATAGTTTTCCATAGTGGCTGCACCAATTTATAATCCCAATAGTGCACAAGTGTGCATTTTTCTCCCCATTCTCTTCAACACATATTATTTGTTGTCTTCTTGATGATAGCTACTCTGACTGATGTGAGGTTGTATCTCATTGTGGTTTTGTTTTTCATTTCCGTGAGGATTAGTGATGTTGGGCATTTCTTCATGTGTCTGATGGCCTTCTGTAAGTCTTATTGGGAAAAATGTCTGTTTAGGTCCTCTGCCCTTTTTTTTTTTTTTTTTTTTTTTTTTTTGCAGTATACGGGCCTCTCACTGTTGTGGCCTCTCCCCCATGGTGGAGCACAGGCTCCAGACGCACAGGCTCAGCGGCCATGGCTCACAGGCCCAGCTGCTCCATGGCATGTGGGATCTTCCTGGACTGGGGCATGAACTTGTGTCCCCTGCATCGGCAGGCAGACTCTCAACCACTGTGCCACCAGGAAAGCCCCCTCTGCCCATTTTGAATTGGATTGTTAGGATATTTTTTGATATTGCGTTGTATGAGTTCTTCAAATATTTTGGATATTAACCCAAAATATCCAATTAACCACTATTGGACGTCTCATTTACAACATTTTTTTTCCTATTCAGTAAGCTGCCTTTTTTGTTTTGTTGATGGTTTCCTTTGCTGTGAAAAAGCTTTTTAGTTTGATGTAGCCCATTTGTTTGTTTTTGCTTTTTGTTGCCCATGCCTGAAGAGACATATCCAAAAAACTGGTGTCAAAGAGCATAGCGTCTATGTTTTATTATAAGAGTTTTATGGTTTCAGTTCTTACATTTAAGACTTTAATCCATTTTGACTTTATTTTTGTATTTGGTCTAAGAATGTGGTCTAATTTCATTCTTCTGCATGCAGGTGTCCAATCTTCCCAATACCATTTATTGAAGAGACTGTCTTTTCCCCCTTGTTTAATCTTGCCTCCTTTGTCTTAAATTAATTGACCACGTAGGTGTGGATTATTTTAGGGTTCTCTTTTCTAGCCCATTGTTATGTGTCTCTGTTTTTGTGCCAGTACCATACTATTTTTTACTATGGCTTTGTAGCATAGATTGAAATCAAAGCCTGTGATATATCCAGCTTTATTCTTTCTCAAGATTGCTTTGGCTATTCTAGGTCTTTTGTGGTTCCATACAAATTATAGATTATTTTTTTCTAGTCCTATAAAATGCTATGGGGCACTTTGATAGGGATTGCACTGAATTAGTAGACTGTTTTGGGTAGTGTGGACATTTTAACAGTATTAATTCTTCCAATCCATGATCATGGAATATTTTTTTTATTTATTTGTGTCATCTTCAATTTCTTTCATCAATATTTTATGAATACATCAATGTTTTCAGAATACAGATCTTTTATCACCTTGGTTAAATTTATTCCTAGGCATTTTATTTATTTATTTTTTTGATGCAATTGTAAGTGGAATTGCTTTCTTAAATTCTCTTAGTATTTATCATAAATGTTGAATATTTTGTCAAGTGTTCAATGGATGTTGAATTTTGTGAAATACTTTTTATGAATCTATTGAAATGATCATATGATTTTTATCCCTCATTTTTGATAATGTGTTTTATCTCACTGATTGATATGCAGATATTGAACCATCTTTGCATCCCATGAATAAATCACCCTTTATCATGGCACATCATCCTATAAATGTACTATTGAATTTTGTTTTCTAATATTTTATTGACAATTTCTTCATCTATGTTCATCAGGGATATTAGCTTATTTCTATCTCTTTTTTTGTAGTGTCTTTGGTGTTGGTATCAGGGTAATTCTGGCCTGGTGGTGTGAATTTGGAAGCTTTCCTTTCCTTCAATTTTTTAAAAGAGTTTGAGAAGGATAGGCATTAACTCTTCTTTAAATGTTTGGCAGAATTCACCTGTAAAGCTGTGTGGTCCCGGACTTTTTTGTTTGTTGGGAGTTTTTGGATTACAATTCAATTTTATTACTAGCAATCAGTTTGTTTGTGCTTTCTATTTTTTCCTGATTTTGTCTTGGAAGATTGTATATTTTTAATAATTTATCCATTTCTTCTAGGTTGTACAATTTGTTGGAGAATTATTATTCATAGTAGTTTATTATGATTCTTTGTTTTTCTGTGGTATCAGTTGTAACTTCTCCTCTTTCATTTCTGACTTTGAGCTCTTTCTCTTTTTTTCTTGCTGAATCCTGCTAAAGGATTTTTGATTTTGTTTATCTTTTCAAAAACCAGTTCTTAGTTTCATTGATCTTTCCTTTTAATTTTCAGTTTCTATATTAATTATTTCTGCTATCATCTTTATTATTTCCTTCTTTATACTAATTTTGTGCTTTGCTTTTCTTTTTCTAGTTCCTTTATTTTATAGTTAGATTGCTTGAGATTTTTTCTTGCTTCTTCAGGTAGGCTGGTATCACTATGACTTCCCTCTTAGAATACTTTTGCTGCATTCTATAGGTTTAGGAAAGTTGTGTTTCCATTTTCATTTGTCTCAAAGTATTTTTTGAATTACTCTTTGATTTATTTTTGACTCATTGGTTATTTAGTAACATGTCTTAGTTTCCATGTGCTAGTGTTTTTTCCAATTTTCTTGTGATTGATTTCTAGTTCCAAATTATTGTTGTCAGGAAAAAAATGCTTGGTATGATTTCAGTCTTCTTAAATTTATTGAGACTTATTTTGTGGCCTCACATATGATCTGTCCTGGAGAATGTTCCATTTGCACTTGAAAAGAATGCATATTCTGCTACTTAGGGGTAGAATGTTCTTTATATACCTATTAAGTCTACCTGGTTTAATGTTTCCTTTAAGGCCAATGTTTCCTTATTGACTTTTTGTCTGGATGATCTGTCCAATTGATGTAAGTGATATGTTAAAGATCCCTAATAATATTACTGTTAATATTTTCTTTATTTTTGTTAATAATAACTTTAAATATTTAGATGTTTCTATGTTGGGTCCATAAACCTTTATAAATGTTGTATCTCCTTCTTAGATTGACTCCTTTATCATTAGGTAATGTTCTTTGTCTTTTGTTACAATTTTTGTTTAAAGTCTATTTTGTCTGATATGAGTATTGCTACCCTAGATTTCTTTTTGTTTTCATTTCCATTTTTCCATCCTTTTACTTTCAGTCTCTGTGTGTCTCTATATCTGAAGTGCTTCTCTTATAGGCAGCATATAGATGGATCTTGTTTTTTCAATCCATTCAACAACCCTATGTCTTTTGATTGGAGCACTTAGTTCATTTACATTTAAAGTGGTTATTGATAAGTATGTATTGCCATTTTGTTAATTGTTTTCTGGGTGGTTCTGTAGTTCTCTCTGCTCTTTTCTTCATCTCTTGGTATCTTCCTTTGTGGTTTGATGATTTTCTGTTTATTTTTGTGTATCTATTATAGGTTTTTAGTTTGTGGTTACCATGTGGTATGTATGCGTGTGTGTGTGTGTGTGTGTATGTGTGTGTGTGTGTGTATGTATTTTAAGCTGGTAGTTGCTTAAGTTTGAACACATTCTAAAAGCACTGCATTTTTACTCCCCACATCCCATGTTTTGTTTTTCACATATTTTACATATTTTTTATTTTATATATCCCTTAACTATTTATTGTAGTTACAGCTGATTTTTAAAAAAAAATTTGTCTTTTAACCTTCATGCTAGCTTTTTAAGTGGCTGATAGATTATGTCACTATATATTTACCTCTACTAGTGAGTTTTTTTCATATATTTTCTTATTTTTATTGATGGATTTCTTCCCTTTAACATTTATTCTAAGGCTAGTTTAATCCTAATGGACTCTTTTAATTTTTCATTGTCTGGGAAACTCTCTCTCTTTTTAATTCTGAATGATAACCTTGCTAGGTAGAGTATTCTGGTGTGTTAGTTTTTTTTTGTTTGTTTTTTGTTTCCTTCAGCACTTTAAATATATCATGCCACTCCCTTCTGGACTGCAAAGTTTCCGATGAAAAATCATCTGATAGTTTTACGGAGGTTCTCTTGTATGTGAATAGTTGTTTTCCTCTTGCTGCCTTGAAATTATTTTTTTCCTTGACTTTTGCCATTTTAATTGTGATTTGTCTTGGTATGTATCTCTTTGGGTTCAGCTTGGGACTCTCTGTGATTCCTAGACCTGGATATCTGTTTTCTTCTCCAGTTTAGAAAATTTTTCAGCCATAATTTTTCAAATAAGCTTTCTGCTCCTTACTTGCTCTCCTTCTGGGCTCTCTGTATGCAAATGTTAGTAAGCTTGACATTATCTCAGAGATCCCTTAAATTATCCTCAATTATTTTTTTTTCCTTTTTGTCATTCTGTTTGGGTGATTTCCAGTATTCTGTCTTCCAAATTACTGATCCATTCCTCTGTATCATCTAATCTCCTGTTGATTCCCTCTAGTTTATTTTTCACTTCAGTAATTGTATTCTTCAGTGCTGACTGTTTCTTTCTAATATTTTCTAGCTCTTCGTTGAACTTCTCATTGTATTTCTCCATTCTTCTCCTAAGTTTGGTAAACACTTTTATGATCAATTTTGACCTCCTTATCTGGTTAAAGCCTTGTATTTGCTTACCTCTCTTTAATTAAGGCTTTTCTTAAAGTCTTATCTTATTATTTTATTTGGAATACAGTCCTCTGTCTTGTCATTTTGTTTGACTTTCTGTACTTATTTCTATGTATATGTGTTTATTTCTGTCTCTCATGTTCTTGAAGGTGTGGCCTTGTGTAGGCAACCCCTGTTTTAACTGTGTGTACCAGGGGGCTTGGCAAGCCAACTGGATCTGGATTAGGTATAGACCAGGTGCATCCTGGGGTGCACTGTATCAAGGCTACTTACCTGGACAGCTGGAGCTGGAGCAGACTTGGGCTGGGAGGGTCCCATGGTGTGCCATGTCAGGGCTGCACTAGAGGGATGGCTAGAATTAGAGTGGGTACAGGCCAAAGCCAGGGGTCCTGGTGCTACCACACCAGGGTGCCTTGGTGGGAATGCTGTAGAAGAGTCAGGTGAGGCTGGGTGGCCCTCCTTTGGGGAGTGGCTGGAGCTGATGTGGGCCAAGGGGCTGGGGTTTGCTGGGTTGGCTGTGGCAGGCTGGCCAGAGCACCTGGATTATGATCCTGCCTGCACTATCAAGGTGGAGGGAGAATGCAAAAAATAATGTTCTCTGGTGCCTCTGACCCCAGAGAGAGTTCCAGCAGTTCCTCACCCATCTGGCAGATGTTCTAAGGTTAGTATATGGATTTTCTTCATGTATTGTCTACGTACCCTTTAAGCCACTGTTTCTTGCTGTGCCCCATTGGGAGTAGGTCTTCACATGAGCCCCTCAGTGATACCCCTCTCTAATGTAGGTCACCAGAGGTGGGGTTCCCACTGATATCATATTTTTGTCTCTCCTACTTGTCTCCATGTGGTGCCTCTATAGTTTGTTGTGCTGAAGCTGTTTAATCAGCCCTCAGTTCTTCTTCAGGAGGAATTACTTTACATGTAGGTGTAAATAGAGTGTATTTGTGGGAAGAGTTAAGTTCCGGGTCTTCCTACATTTTCATCTTGGACCAGAGCCCTAGCCCTGTCATTATTCCTGCCACCATTTCAAGATTAAATGAGGGAATACCTAAAGAGTACTTAGAATTGTGCCATGTATATTGTAGATACTGAATTAGTGCTGAGTATTATTATTATTATTAACATTATTATTTAACTGTCTAGTAACTCAGGGAAAGCTTCACTGATTAGGTTTAGCTCGGAAAGAGAAATAAGAGTTAACTTGGTAAATATCAGTTATTATTGCTTTATAAAAACGATGTACCTTTTCCTGACACCTAATTAAAATAAAATATAGTGGGTTAAAGCAATATAATTTATTATTTTTTGTGATTCTATAGGTCAAGAATTATAGCTATGGAGATTATTTGTTGTGCATGATATTTACTGGAGACAATCAACTGACAGCATTTAGTTGGCACCTAGATTGGGATAAATGCTCTAAGAAGCCTTCACTCACAAGTTAGGTGCAGTGGTGCTCCATCACATAACATCTGTCTATTCAATAACCGAGCCCAAGCTTCTTTACAGCATGGTGGCTATCTTCCTCAGAGAGTGTTCTATGAGGACAAGCTCTAATGTGCAAGAACTTATTAGACCTTAGCTTGACAATGTCTCATTGGTCAAAGAAAACTGCATGACTCATCTAGAATCAGTGTGGGAAGGGGTTACAAAAGGATGTGAATTTTAGCTCTCTGGTTTATGTGTGACTACCAGGTAAGAATCTATCACAGTGAAGAAGGTAAAATAATGTTTCATGCACTTAGAAATGTATGTACGAGTGTTCAGAGATAGTAAAGATCAAAGAACATGAAAGAAGGACAACATTGTTAAAGGTGAAATTCAGAGAGAGTGTGGGTTATGGAGTGGAGCTAGAATACAAGGTAGGATGCACACTTTGCAAGGCTGTTAAGCATATTAAGGAACTTTCCCTTTATGCTAAGAGCAATGGGAAATCATTAATGTGTTTTAAACAGGGAAATGATAAAATTATCAATAATAAATATCACTTTTTTGTGATTCATAAAACATATTGGAGGAAAGTGAAAAGAGATTTTCTGGCTTATAGACTATTTCAGCATTTCAGGCAAGAGGCACAGTTACCTTGGTGTAGATAGAAATAGATCAATATAAGATAAATTTTGAAAGTTGTATTGAGAAGCCATAGTAAGAAAAATTAAGATCCTACTAGTTATTTCTAGCTTCTGTCTGGAATGACTAGATGGATAATATTGCTATTCAATGAAATAAGAAATATGTGAATAGACCAAGTTTTGGTGTAAAAATATGAGTTGGATTTTGGACATGCTAATTTTAAGGTGACATTAAGTCATCTGTGTAGAGATATTAAGTTTGAAATATGAGTTTGAAATAGATCTCAAAAGAGAAGTCTGGACGATGGATAGAATTTTGTTTCCTTTCGTATATAAATATTACCTAAAATGAACATAGGTAAAATTTATTTGGAAGAGAATATAAAGAAGAAATATTTCCATGAACTGGGTCTTTCCTGAAGCATTGCAACTTTAATTGCCAGGTTGAATTGGTGCAAAACAGTCAGGGAGGGAGGGGCTTGAGTGATAAAAGAAAACCAAGAGAATTTTGTGTTATATTGATAGAAGACAAAGGAAGAGAAAGTTTCATCATTCTTGGTGAGAACATAATTCATCAAAAAAGTAAGCAAGATACAGATAGGAAAAAAATATATACATTTATTTCAATGTCATAAAAGCCATTGGTGACTTAAACTGAATTTTCTGATGATAGCCATGTTGGAAAGGATTGAAGTTGGAGAAGTAAAAGATTACTCCTTGGGCTTCCCTGGTGGTACAGTGGTTGAGAGTCCACCTGCCGATGCAGGGAACACACGTTCATGCCCCGGTCTGGGAGGATCCCACATGCGCAGAGCAGCTGGGCCCGTGAGCCATGGCCACTGAGCCTGCATGTCCGGAGGCAGTGCTCCACAACGGGAGAGGCCACAACAGTGAGAGGCCCGCGTACCGCAAAAAAAAAAAAAAAATTACTCCTTAAACTCTTTTGAGATATTTAGCTGTGGATGAAAATAAATAAAGCAATATCTGAAAGGTATATGAATTTAAATGAGGATTTTAGGTCTTCCCTGGTGGCGCAGTGGTTGAGAGTCCACCTGCCAATGCAGGGGACACGGGTTCGTGCCCTGGTCCGGAGGGATCCCACATGCCGCGGAGCGGCTGGGCCCGTGAGCCATGGGCGCTGAGCCTGCGCGTCCGGAGCCTGTGCTCCGCAACGGGAGAGGCCACAGCAGTGAGAGGCCCACGTACCGCAAAAAAAACAAACAAATAAATGAGGATTTTATTTTATTTTTAATGGGAGGTAAATGAGAACATTTAAAAACTGAGTTGAGGGAGTGTGTATAATTACATGAGAGATCATGTAAGTCTCCTTAAAAAAGTGAGAAAAGACTGGTACATTGTGAGTGCCAAAAAAGTGTTTTTATCAATAATGCCATCACCATTGTAAGCATTACATTAAGGAAAAAAATCTGTGAATAGAAGCTTGTTTTTGTAAGATAGAATAATGAGGATGGGTGCGGGTGTAGGTACTATGCAGATGAAGAGTTCCAATCATGTGGTTTCTATTTTCTATGTAAATTTGGATGCAAGTTTATTTACTAATAATTCAGAATAGGAGATGTAAATATTTAGGAAAGCATGAGAACATTGTTATCATGCATTTAGTCAGTAAACATTTATTGGGCACCTACTATATATCAAGCATTAGTCACTGGAGATATCATGATGTAAAACCAGATCTCTGGTAAAGTTTGATAAACACACATTAGATCAACTTAATTTTAATTGTGATACATATTCTTGAAGGAAGGACATGCACTGCTATAAGTGTATATGACAAAAGATATAACACAATAAGGGAGGCTGGTGAAGGTTCTGTAAGTATGTAATATTTGAATGGAGATAATATTAGGAGTTAGCAAGATGAAAATGTTTATTCAAAATCAATCCATTTTTATTTAAACAAATACATATTAAACACCTAATATGTGCCATATATAATGCTAGGCATTGGTGGTAGAGGGGAGTGAATAAAATATCACACTATTCCAAACTCTCATGGGGCTTTTTATATAGTAAGGTGAGCAGAACTTTGAATTTGCTAGTTCCTCTCCTTGGAATGTTTTTCTCCCAAGTATCAACATGGCTTGTTCTCTCCCTTTCATCAAGTTTTAACCTAAATGACATCATTTTTAAATAAGCTTTTTCTAAATACTCTAATACTTCTTATCCTCCATTTTTCCTGTGTTTATTCACATTTACCATTTAATGTATTTTGCGAGTTTGCCTTGTTTATTGTCTGTCTCCCCTTTTAGAATGAAAGACTCATGAGAATAGGATTTTGTTGTTGTTTTACTCCCATTTGTATCTCTAATTTCAACAAAAATGGTGGACATAGAGTGATAATCAATGAATATTTATTGGGTGAATAAAGTAATTATGAATACACTGAATGTATTCTAGCAATACATGGTAGAAGCAGTAAAAAAATACCTTCACGTGTAATCTTCATTTTATTTTTTGTTGCCATGATACTGTATTAGAATAGCTCTAATACTCTTAAAAATATCTACTATAGTAAAACTTTGGCTTACCCTTCCCTGCCCTTCCTCCGGCCATTTTATGAGCACTTTAAGTTTAAAGGTGGCAATTTAATTAATTGAAAAAACATGTAAAGAACTTTGCATCTGCAGATTATACATCAAGGCTAAATCATAGAGTACCATTATTATTCTATCTGCACATCTTCATAAGACACATGGACATTGGAGAGGAAAAGGACAGATAGACTTCTTATCCTAGGAGCTGCCATGTTGATCCCTAGTGAGTTACACACTGTAATCCCTTGTAAGTGACAGCATATTGCCCAAGTACTCTGGTTTCTTAGCAGAAAACTTTCCAAATATTTCATGGCAGAACCTCCCTGCTTTGTTCTATGGCTGCCATATTCTGTATGCTCTGCAAACTTTAGCATTCTCTTAGGAATACTTATCTTAAGGTGCTCTAGGACCCAAATTTCCAATATATGTGAGGAGGTCCCCCCCCAACCCACAACACCCCAAGCTGGATATCCTACAATTGAATCCAATTCTGACACTATTTACCCAGGGATAGCCTCAGATCCTACATGTTAATGACTCAATCCTACAAGATTGCCTCCATCCCACATCAGATGCTAACCACAATCCCAGGTTGTCACCTGTGCTTCTGTGCTATCCATCAGAGGTTCCCACAACAGTCCTTGGGTTCAGTTAACTCACAGAACTCAAGAAACCCATTTACTCTTTAGATTGCCACTTTCCTATAAAAGGTTATAACTTAGGAATAGCCAGATGGAAGAGATGCATAGAGCAAGGTATGGGAAAAAGGTGCCAAGCTTTCATGTTGTCTCCAAGCACTCCACTCTTTCCAGATCTCGACTTGTTTACCAGCCTGGAAGCTCTCCAAACCCTGTTTTCTTCGGGTTTTTATGGAGACTTCATTACATAAGTGTGGTTGATTAAATCACTGACCACTGATGTTTGAACTCAATCTCTAGTCCCTTTCCCCTCCCTGGAGGTCAAAGGGTGGAACTGAAAATTCCAACCCTCTAATAACACAGTTGGCTCCACTGGCAAACAGTTCCCATCCTTAGGTGAGGTCCAAGGCCCACCTCATTAACATAACAAAAGACTTTTTTATCACTCTCCAAATTTAGGTAACTCCAAGAATTTGGGGAGCTGTGAGTAAGGAACCATGGAGGAAGACCAAATATATACGGGAAATGTATTTTGGTCATTTGAATGACCAAATATGTATTTTTATTATAAATCACAATATTGCAGATTCTTTTGTCTACTTCTATAGAATTTATTCTAAAGTTAAAATGTAAGTAAAAATACAAAGACTACCTTCAATATGCAAAGAACATCAAGAACTCTATTTCCATTATTCCCCAAAACACTTCAGTTACCATAAGATTTAGGTGCAGTATCACATTATTTCCATCTCCTCAGCCTACCCTAGCTCTGCGCAAAATGATCCAATAACCATTTTGCTATTTTTTTCTCTTTAACTTTTATGTCCAACTATATGTGTTTCAAGTGTATTTTTATAAGTGTATTATGGATGATATTATCTTGTTTAAACCCCTTTGTATAGTAAAAATAATACATTTTCATACAGCTTATAATAGAAAATGTTTGCTAAGCTCCTCTTGATTAGCACATGGAAGCAAGTTTATTCCTCATAATTTTCCTCTGGCCTTGGTCCTCAGGAATCCCAGAAGTAAGTTTATCTCAAATACAGTAAGAGTACTACATTTGATATAACTCAAAAATGTCCTCCGGTATATTGTTCAAATACCCTCTTTAACTTTCTGCTTACAAATGTCTTGCCAATTCACATGTATTCTCTCAGCCCATTACATGTATGATATCATTTAATTCTCTGAAGAAGCATTTAAGAAAGCTTTTTTTTTTTACCAATAAGAACATATATGCATAAATATTGATAAACACATATAAGTCAAACTACATGTGTGTGTATATGTGCATGTGAGTAAATAGGCATGTTAGAGTGCATGCATGTGTATGTAAGTAACTGTCAATGATGCCTTTTTGTAAGTTTATGGAGATGTAAATAAAAATAAATATATAGGAGATAATTACTTTTCAATTTTTTATGAACTGGCCTATTAGTTTGATAATACATTATTGCCCACCTTCATTTAAGCTATTGTTCATGATGTTAATGTATAAACATATCTCCTTAAAAAAGTGTCTTAAAATGTGCCATGGTGTTCATTTTTAGAGTGTTTCTGTGCTAGCCCAGAAAATTCAAATGGACTTTCTATTCTCCTTTATAGGTGATCCCAGCTTTTTCATTCATAACATCTTTTGTATAATTGCACTGTAATTTTTCATTTCAAAATATTTATGGCATGAGTAACTTTTATCTTCTCCATCTTTCTATATATTCTTTTATATTGCTGTTGTTTTCTTCATGTATTCATATTATTAAGGTGCAGTCACCCACTATCACACTCATTCCACCATCCTGAATATATAAGCTTCAATCATTCTGGCATTTTCATTTATTCAAATTCATACCCAAGTGTAATTGATTTGCAGTTCCCCTCTTTTACTCTGATTTAGAAATTTCTTTAAAATACAGATTTTATGATACATCTTCACCTCCTTGTTACATTTTTTAATACATCAAGGCCCTGAGATACAATTAAATAATTTAGGCAGAAGTTGAATCGTCCCCATGTGTTAAGTCTTACTTGGAGTTCTGTGAAGCATTTTAAGTCAAGGGATTTCCTAAAAGCATTTCTCTTTGCTTTACTCTCCATGGTAATATGAAGAAAGGAAAAGGAAGAATTAATTACTTGTGTTTGCTGTTTCCTTTATATTTAATAAAATTCTGTAGAGAGGAAATGACAATGATTAGTAGCATTCCTTTTAGATGACTTTAATAGTAATATGTAAAAAGAAGTCAAGATTGTGACTTTTATGAATAATATAAAATTTAATGTTTCATAGGAAGAGGCAAAGTTATGAGATAATTCTAGAAATAAGCAAAGCTGTGTTTCAATATTGATAGTATTATGTGACCTTTTTTAATTAACTCCTCGTATATCTGTGATTTAATGATTTGTGTGTGTGTGTGTGTGTGTGTGTGTGTATGTGTTTGTGTGTTTTAAGGGAGGTATAATAGTAAAGTAAGGCCTGGTTTCAAAGTTTAATTCATCACACTTCAGTTTCAAAATCTGTGCAATAAGCCTGTTTTCTAATGTATTTCTCACTGATCTTTTTTTATTAGCAAAACTACTGGTTTGGGACTTCTTTTTGAATATTCTTCAAATCCATACCTTTAATTATCCATTCAGTCTGTTACCTAAACAATCATCTATTCACTCATCTATTAGATTATCCACAAGGCACAAATACATCAGACAAAGTACTTAGATTAGATTATATCTATATCTGAAATAGGTCTACTCAGAAAACATATTGTCTCTTTATAGAGCAAGTACAGAAAAAGAAAAAAAACAAAACAAAACTGTCCTTTAAATATTATCTATGTGCCAGGTTCTGAACCAGGTATTGCATGTATGTTATCTTATTCAATTTTTGGACAAATCTGTAACTGTTATTATTTCCTTCATTAAAAATGCTAAGGTTGCCAAATGAAAAGAGCACTGGAGATTTATTTAGTTGAATAATAATATGAATATACTTAACACTACTGACTGTACAGTTCAAATATTTTAAAATGGTAAATTTTATGTTATGTACATTTACCACAATTAGAAATACAAAAAATACTAATTTAACTATTTAAACATGTGGCTCAATAAGTAAAAATTTGGGGATTAAAATTCAGTTTAATTAAATTTCTCTTTCCACCTTATTTTGCTAATGAATAAGAGTAATGCCATAAGAAATATACCAGCAACCTGCTTTGGGACTTCAAATAAGTAATGGATAACATGTTTGCACACTTCTACCACAGGACTTACTCTCTCATGTTGAAATCATCTCTGTGTGTCTCCTCCACCATACTATAGGTTTCCCTAAGGAAAGAACCTTGTCTTATTCACCTTGCTATTTCACATCTTGATACTGTACCTGGAACAGTACAGTACACTGCATGCACTCAACAGTCTAATGAGAACAGGATCATGGAGGACCTGATGTTATAAATTGACCTTGAAATATGCATAGAACTTAATGAGGTGAGGAAGACTGGCTTAGGAAAGGAAGAAATCCAGTTGAAAGGAAGTACTTTGAGAAACAAAGATATGAATTTGAGGAAGCATGGAACATGTTAACAGTAAAAATCTGTCTCATTTCTTCAAGTGGGGAGTCTAGATGAGTTCTAAGGAGTAGAGATGTAAGTCAGAATATAACTGATCTTAAATGTTATGACTCTGAACTAGATCTGCTGAACCTGGCTATTCACTTCCTGGTATAAGAAAATACCCAGAGTAGATTAAATAGAATAACACAGAATAATTTAGTATTAAAAGATGAACAATCCAATCATTACTCTAATATAAGCATGGAATTCGCTCTATCAAACAGTATTCCAGGTAATTTTACAAAATTGTAATTAATTGTAATGACAAGAAAAGTTCCTCAGAGAGAAAACATTGCTTAAGGATATAGGGTGAGTAAAAGACAGGATTAGCATGAGCACTGTGGCCTGCATTACTTCCAAAATAATACCTTTTATTAACTAGAGTTGGTCTGTCAACCAGCATTTATCTAAATCCTCAGAATAATGACCAATATATATTGTGTGGATTCTGTGGGATCCTCAAGTGTTTTCTGAACCATCAAATAAATATTAAATTATTTTACATTACTTAAATAAAAATTAGGTTCTATCTTAACCTAATTCTTTAAAAACTGACATTCTACACATAATACCATGGTGAACATATGAACCCAAAGAGTTGATTATTCTGAGCTTCTTATTCTTCATAGCTGCTGAATATTAAGGCTATTATTATGCTCCTTCTATGTCAGTCTTTGAGATATTAGACTTGGGCAGTAAATTCAGTCATCTTCCAGCTCTGGGCAATATTATCATGAACATCTTTCTCTTTCTGGTAAGATTTCTTTCATACATTCAGATTGAAAAATGAATCCCATCTGTATTCATCTATAGCATGTGCATGACTGTAATATACGTCATAATTATTAATTATGTAGAGATTGTAGAGGTGGCTATATCCTTAGTATTTTACTTCAATGTTTTTAGTTGACAGGGAAAAGTTTAAAACTTTAAAAAATATATTGTAATCTATTATTAACATGAAACATCAATGACCTTGTCTTTATGCATTTCTTTTTGCTCATTTTTTTTTTTTTTTTTTTTTTGCGGTATGCAGACTTCTCACTGTTGTGGCCTCTCCCATTGCAGAGCACAGGCTCCGGACGCACAAGCTCCACAGCCATGGCCCACGGGCCCAGCCACTCCGCGGCACGTGGGATCTTCCCAGACCGGGGCACAAACCCGTGTCCCCTGCATCGGCAGGCTGACCCTCAACCACTGCCCCACAAGGGAAACGCTTTTTGCTCATATTTTTAAAAGTATGACATATTCCAGCTGTTGTCATCTCAGAGCTTCAGGGCTTAGAAACTATTGCTTCATTTATATATATATATATATATAGATATAGATATATATATATTTACTTACATGTATCTAACATTTTGTCTTTTATCAGATATTTTCTTATATAACTACAGATATTAAACCATTTTTAAAATGATCAGAGTGATGAAGTTTAGACTTTAATCAATGAAAGTAGTAAAATATGTATGGATATAAGAGGCTTATAAGGAAGTTTGAAAATTCAGATAGAATTTTAATGAAATATCAAAGGAATTACAATCACCTAATGAAAACTAGGAGGTCAAAGAAAACATGAAATAGTTACAAAGTAATTGGTCAGTAGGTTTTACTGCTCAATGAATAGTCCTACATAGTTCAGCCTTCTTTTATTTACACAGGATCAAGAGACTAATGGGCCATGAGCAGAAGTGAATGTGTCATTTATGGGCTGAGTCACAGAAAATCAGTGTCAGTTTCCTATGTTCTGGGCTCTTCTGGTGAAAATCCCAAAGAAGCTGTTTCAGATGGTGCACAACTGTGACATGGCAAAGCTTGTTTACCCTGGATGACCAAGTAACTTTGTGTAGCAGAGCCCTGCCCCAACCTGTTGGGACATAGGGTAGCATGGAACAATTTTAATGCATTTAATTACTGAATTTTCAGTTATCTCAGCATAGCCTAACCTAACCTGACAAGAAGAGAAATTTGTTCTGGAAGTAGAATGCTACAGTAATAAAATCTAAAATATACAAAGTTGGCCTAGTGAAAAATAACTAACATTGGAGACTGAAAAGATGAAGTTTCATATCATATAGTAGCAAAACATTTGATAAAACTTTTGTTTGCAGTAGTTTGGAAGGCAGATTGTGCTCTTCCTCATGCAATAGCACCAGGGAAGAGGTTAAAAACCAAACCTTAGTAACATGGACTAGTTGCTACTGAAAGGATTCAGCAAAGTGTTATCTAAAAGAGATGATCTAGGAGACGGTCGGCAGGGATGCATGCAGAAATGAAAGTCCATAGTCATACTATAAATTCAAGAGCCTAAAATATTTTAAAAAATGTTTTGAGGTCTCAAATTATTAAAAATGGGCTAAAAGGCTTTGTTTTAGGAAAAATATCAAACTCAGAGTATAGCCTTCTCACCTAGTAATTTTTATGTGATGGCCATTACATTGAGACAGCAGCTTAAGGGTGAGAAAGCAAAATTTTGAACTGTATCCTAAAAATAACATTGGATATGATTATTGTTATACAGAACTAACAGAATAAAGTAAGTTTGAAGGCCACTAAGCTTTTAAAAGAGTGAATTGATACCTAAAAAGGCCATTCTCAGGAAGGAGAGAGGTGATGATGAATAGATTTGAAAGGTTTATGTCACTGAAACATTCTTATCATTAGGCCCTTTCCTCTTAATTGTTATATTCAATGGCAGTGAAGTGGACACTTTGAATGCATAATAGCAGGTTATTGATATGATGCTGATATTATTACAGCTATCAAAGGTCAAAAGCATAGAGAATGAGGGCTTCACCTAATTAGTCAGGAGTACATGTCATCAATTTGTTACTTGTCATTTAAATCTCAAACCTTTTTTTTTTCTTTTTTTGATGACGAATAGTATGGCAGAACAGAAAATGAATGAAAGTATGTTTATTACTCATGTCTTTTCAGGAATCCTCACAATTGAAGCCGTTAAATATTAAGTTTAATCATTTTAGTTCATCTTTGAAAACCACCAAGGAAGTAGGATGCGATCAAAAGAACAACGAGAATAAAATTCCTAATTCCTAATCAAGAAGCAAATGCTCAGGCTTATGCTGAGCTTGATTTATCAACTTATCTTTATTTTCTCTTTGTATAATTATACAAAGTGGTTGGAAGACTGCAAAGGTATTGATAGATTAATGCTTAGTAGGCTTTTCTAAATCTTTGTTTGTTAAAATGGATATTATCTTAATGATAAAATGAAAAAAAATACGCTGATAATTTAAAACATTCAGGAAAAGTGGCAGCTTTTTTATTAATCTTTGCATTATTCCAAAGGGACATGATTTTTCCCTCTCTCTATTTCAAATAAAGAACACCTTAGCACACTGTCTTTTGGTAGTACACCCTATATCTTGAAGCTACCAGTGACACAGAAATTATGATTTCATATAATCATAATTATATGATTTATATTACTCAAAATACCACTGCCTCAACAAATGTTCTCAACCTAAACTGTTCTTTGCACACTTAGAAACTACTTCTTAATTCTCAAAGCTGGAATGGGCCTCAAGAATCCAATTAGATTGTAAGACCATCAACCGCTCCATAAGACTGCAATAGAAACAAAGCCCAAGAACATGGAATGCCTTTCCTCATTGAATGAACTGTACAGCTTCCTCTCCTTGAAACAAGTGAAGCCAGGACTGACACCAATAGATTAAGGATGCTGTCTAGTTTCCCTGAAAGTATTTGAGAAGAAAGATACCTGGGTGGGGAAACAAAAAGACATTCTATGACAGAGTACTCATATCTGAATATCAAAAGAAATCTTGGTTTTTTACCAAGTTGTTGAAATAGGACATGTCAGCTAGTCTGATGTGATCTGGGAAACTATCTTTACATTCAGCTGTGGAATTCCTAATTCTATTTTGACAGCCATCATATTATAGTAACAATAATAACATTTAATAATTGTTGAATTTTTCCTATTTGCCTGTAGTAACAGACTCAGCAACTCCATTTTGAAGATGAGGAGACTGAGGCTCACAGAGATTAAGTAATTTTTCCAAGGTCACTTAACCATGAGTGACAAAGGTGAGAATTAATCCAAGTTCTCTTTGGCTTAAAGTGTCTACTTTTACCTAATAAAATATGGAGGCTTGTCTCCTGATATCCATGGACTTCAGTGTTAACTTCTAAATTACATGCACAATTTTGTGTGTGTGTTTAAGTGCACTTTCCACTGTGGGAAGAGCATTTATCTTTTACGTCAGATTCTTTAAAGGATATATCATTTCAAAAATTTAAATGCCTAAATGTTTGAAAAAAGGGGAATAGATTCTATCAGTCTGTCCTCTTTATTCGTTGTATTATCTGCTATGCCTGTGTGTGACTGTCCATTCACAGTGAACCACTGCAAACTCTCATATAGTCAACAGAAATTTGTATTATCAGTCCCCCCAACTCAGTAATGTTTATTCCACAAACACTGTACCAGTTTCTGCTCTTTTCTTTCCCTCTTTTAACATATTGCTCTCTTAGCTATGAAGAAAAGAAATTCTGAACACTTATGTACCATTATATATTGCAATTTTGAACTGTCTCATCAACTAAAAACTCTCTGTTTCCATTTAAAAATGAAATAGTGGATTTTTTTGAAAAAATTAAGTTTAATTTGAAACATTCATGTAATTTAAATATCAAAATACTATAAAATCTGTACTTTGAGAAGCTTTGTTCTAACCCTTGTCCCTTTCCTCTGTCCTACCCCTGGCTCCCTATAGGTAACAATTTTACTACTTATATGTGTATGTTGTCAGTTTTTCTTTGTGCAAATATGAGGGAAATCAAATATATACTCATATTCCTCCCTTCCTTACACAAAAGTAGAAAATTTTGCAATATCATTTAAAACTACTTGCAATAGTTATTGCTATGTTCACTTTATTTGAATTACTATTATCCAGTAATCTTGAATTTTCAAATCATATTTTATCTTAATCTTGTTCTGTCTTTAATAGAGCTTAAAAATTATTTAAGAGACACAAACTCTTAAAACAAACAGTTACATTACACGTAGGTTTTGATTTGCTGGTTATTCCTGTTGACTGATTTCTAAATCTTAAGATGAATGAAAAACTACAGTCAGTTAAATAGGTTAGTAGTCTTCTTTGCAAATTGGTTTAAGGGATGGAGGATACACTTTAAAATATTAATAATACTAATACAAAACTTTATCGGGGGAATATAGAATGAGGATTTTAATATGTACCTTCCTCTGTATATATGAAAGAAGTAATGATATAATAAACTTTAGAAATTCTTAGCTCCTTAAATAAGTTAATTTATATATGAAATTTGTAAAAGAAAAATATCATGTGCAATATTTACCCCAAATTATTTAAAATTCTGATTAGCATTGTTAAGAACCAGTGCTCCTCAAAACACAATTTGGGCAAGAATACGTAGTTTCAGGAAAACCAGCTGTAAAAGGGATTAATTTGAGACACTCAATTCTACTCAATATTTCAAGCTTTGTAAAACAATTCTGAGTCACTCCCTGTTGACAGTTGCTGATGTGGTATCTAAGTAGAAAAAAATCCCAGGAGAATTTCAGTTTATCAATACATTTTCTTGGAAAAATCCATGCTCTCAATATATCTAATGTATCACATTGATAAGAGATGATTACAAACAGATTAAATCTATTTTTAATGGATTGCAATTTATTTTAGGATATGCATAATTTCCCTACCTACTTAGGACACTGTTATAGAAAAATGACATCAAGGTAAAAGATAAATCCATCAATTGGCAGTTCATTGTCAAAGATCTTTGGCATAAACTCTGCAGCTGAATGTTAGAAGAGTTTTCTTAACTCACCTGTAATTAAAAATTACTTGGTGATTAACTGAAGACATTTACTGTACTCTGATTAAGGAAGCCACCTTAAAAGGTAAAAATGTCAAATGTACAAATAAGCATCATGGATACTAAAGGAATTTTATATTTGTGTAGTATGTCAAGGGATTAAATTTTTTCCGGATGTGCAGGCTCAGCAGCCATGGCTCATGGGCCTAGCCGCTCCGTGGCATGTGGGATCTTCCCGGACCAGGGCACGAACCTGTGTTCCCTGCATTGGCAGGTGGACTCTCAACCACGGCGCCACCAGGGAAGACCCAAGGGATTAAATTTTATATATAAAAACACTTTCTCCTAAAAATTCATTTTTTTAAAATATAGTAATCCCTGTTGAGTCTTAGGAGATATGACATTTCCAAGTATAGATTTCAAATGAGTCACTCATTTAAAAAAAAAAATTCTCTGTAGTCAAATGAGATGCCAAATAAGTAAAACAATGCCAGTGTAAAGTCTCAGTTAAGAAAAATTCTGTTCTAATAAGTGAAGTGCCATTTTTTGGCCCTCTCTAGAAATATAACTACATTTAAGCCCTCTTGACCCTATGTAGTATTTAAAGATGAATTTCCCCTCTTTGAGAATGACTCCAAATTCTTTGTTTATGCCATTTGCTGCCAGGAATACAACTTCCTCATCTTATCCCAAACGGTGAGAATTTATGTTTCAAGTTTCCCTTCACTGCTACCTACCCAATAAAGCCTTTCTTTAAGGTCCTCCAATTGAATGTGATTTATAGTTCTTCTGAACTACCACTGAATTGTGTTTGATCACATTAGAACTCTTGATATACTCAAATATGTACTTACCTTATTTTCTGTCTTAGACTCTAAGCTCCTTAAGTACAAGTGCAAGTACAGCTTTGCAAGTAGCACAATAACTTACAAGTATTAGGAGCTCACAAAATGACTAGTAAATGACTTGATTTGAATATAATTCAACACTGACCAACACTGGGGCAGTAAAGAGAGGGAGGATGGTTTATGTTTGTTCCATTAACGCATACTTGTATAATCTTTAATAAACTTTAATCTTTTTCCATGACTCTCTTTTGGTATTTAATAAATATACATCAATTTAATGTCCATGAAATAAGAGGATTAATACATATTTTAATACATTTAAAAACATGAGAATTTCTAAAATGAAACAAAAATAGTTGGTCAGCATACCATATAAAATTTCCTAATGTGTCACTAGTGCTTTGTGAATTGCACCTAGAGAAACAATGACCTACTCAATCACCTTTTGTTGTTGAAATGTATTTTGGGTGAAAAAATATAAGGTGATTGACAAGCTATTGTTGAGTACACATCATATGCTCGGCATGTACTGCCTGAAGTAAAGGACAGAATAAGAGCCCACAGCACAGAAGGTCATTTATTACAGTGATCATTCATATACTCAGATCTGTAAGAAAAGTGTTTTAGTCCCAAATCTGTGATTGAAAAAAGTTAAAAGAATAGATTTAGCAAAGTTCTGTCCCATAGCTTTGTGTTAGGTGACATTTTCTGATGTACAAAATGATTTAAATATACATTCTTACCTGCTAGACTATTCTTCCTTTCCCTAACCTGGAGCTATGTAAACCTTATATTTCCAAAATCTGTTTTTCTTATTTTCTACTCAGGAACCTCTGATACAGGTTGTGTATATTTTTATTTCTTCCTTTAAAGAGCAGGTTTATTTCTATTACAATAACTCTGACTAGATGGAGTCATGAAGTGAGAAAACTGACATCAAAATGGGGGAAGAAAATGCTTCTGTTAAACTTTCATTATTGTCCCTCATATATTATAACTGGAACGTTTTGTGGCTATGTATGAATTGCTTTAACCTCATCTTTATGCAGAAATGTTTTGAAAATGTTAGTGATCTAATAACGAGACACCTGACAGTGGAAAATAATATTCTCTTTATTTGGATTGGAGGCAAAGCTTAAAAAGTAATAGCTTCATTATTTTTGCACTAAGCATTCCCAGATTAATTGAACCTTTCATCCAGCATCTGAATCAATGGTTAGTGCAATTGCAGAGTAAGATGCATTGCTTGTGTTCCTACAGTTTCAAAAGTGGACATATTTTTCATGTCTGCTATTTTGATATGACTCAATTCTAACAGTATTTCAACAAAAAATATGTTTTTTGCGGAATTAGTTTTCTAGTTGATAAGATTCTGACAATGATTGAAGCTTGATACTCCAAATCCATTTATAAATGCTCCAGTACTTTGATTGCCTTTGAAAGTAAAACTAATACTCAAGGAGAAATATTCTTTGAAACATGGCTCAGGTCTATAACAGCAAAATTCAAATCAATGGAAACATACCTTAAAATTCACAACAATTGAAGTGTGATAATCGTATTTTACCTCGTATAAAATATTTGATTCCACAGAATTTATAGCATAATCTTTTTTTATAATTATTTTGTAATATGATTACATTGATTATTGTAATGCATGCCCCTCAGTTCTTCATGTGGTGTTGTGAAGTATGACAATTAGATATGAAATTGATATGAAATTTCTCAGAATAAGACATTATTGTACTTCAATGTCATAATCCTTGTTATTTACTTGGATTTACTTTACTTTTCTTGGATAGTTAGAACTGAGCACCATTATTACTTTAGGTCAAGAACATAACAACAACAAAATACCCTTGATTTTAATTTTTATAAGTTGAGAAGATGGCTCTATATTAGTAGAGTGGTTTGGGAAGTTCTCTCTTAAGAGGAATACTGGAGCAGTGTTCTGAATATGGGGAGAAAATACATCAAGTGAATATCTAAGAAACAATAGTCCCAAGAAAGGGAATGCTAAGTTAAAGTCTGTGAGGCAGGGAAGAAATTGGGATGTACAATAGCAGCAAAAATTCCAAAAAGCACAGTGAGCTAGGGGAGACAGGTTATAGGTAAGATTGACTGTTAGGTAAGGCATTTATATTTTACCATAAATATGATTGGAAACACTTGGAGAGTTTGAATGTGAAAGTGACAAGATCTGAGGATGTTTTAAGAAGAATATTCCAGCTACTGGGTAGAGAGTAGAATATAGGGAATGAGGAATAAATGTAAGAAAACCAGTAAACTATCAACTTCAATAACCCAGGTGAGGGATGCTGGTAAATTTTACTACTTGAAGCCATATAAGTGTCAATAAATGGTAACATCTGGAAAATTTTTAAGCCACATCTAAAAACTTGCTAATAGTTTAGATGTGGGTCCTGGGAGAAGAGAAGGATTTGGCCTAGGCAACTAGATGCATGGTGGTGATGTTTTCAAAGATTGGGTAGATTGGTGGAGAGCAGTTTAGAGGATGAGAAAGGAAGGCATCAACAGTTTTGTTTTGGATAACCAGGCTACAGATTCTGGTTGGTGATGTACACACCTAAGAATCATCAGTGAATATATGGTGTTTAAAGCCACAGGAATGGATGAAATAATCTAAAGAATAAATTTGGATCAATAAAAAGGGGGCCTGAGGATGAGTTCTAGTGTAAATGCAACATTAAAAGGTCAAGGAAGAAGGTCCTGAGAAGTAACTCCTGCAGTCAGAGGAAATCCAGGAGATTCTGTTTTCCCAGAAGGTAAGTGATCAGATGCCAGTGAGAGGATGTGTATGATAGAAATTATGAAAGGATCATTGAATTTAGCATTGTAGAGAGTGATGCTGATGTTGACAAGGAAAGTTTAAGTGGAGAGATATGGGAGACTGCTTAGCTAGCATGGATTCAAGAGGAAAAGTGAGGTAAGGGAATGAAGACAGTCAATCTAGGCAACTCCTTCTGAGTTATTCTATTATAAAAAGGATCAGGGAAGAGAAGCAGTAGTTAGAAGAGGTCAGAAACCACAGAAGGTATTTATTTCCTTTAAATTCCATAAAAAAGGAAACATTTAAAATGAAGAAGGGAGATGATTACGGAAAAAATGTTTTTGAGTAGGCACGAGGAGATGGAATTCAAAGCACAGAAGAAGGAGTTGGATTTAGGTAGTTGCAGGGACACTTCAGCAATTATAAGACTGAAGGCAGAATATATGAGTGCAGATGAAGTTTGGATATTGATTTAGAGGGGAAATCATAGGAGATTCTTTTCCTATTGTTTCAATATTTTATTTAAAAAGATCCAAAGCCATCAGCTGATGTTCAGAAAGAAAGAGAGGGTGTTGGAGATTGAAGAAAGAGTAAAAGGTATGAAGTAATAGTCTTACAGAGTGGGAAAGTAATTTCACTAAGATAGTATGATAGGATTGCTAAGCAGTGCTGAGAGTCTACTTGAGATTTGAGGTCATAAATCTAAAGTGATATTTATCAGCATGCTGTATATTCTATTCTAGTCATATTTAGATGTTTGGATAGAGATATAGTGTGAATATAGAGAATTACGTGCAATCAGGGTAAAGATTATTTTGCACAAGTACAATGTGAGGATAGATGGTCAAGGTAGTGAGAGTGTGTGCAAGGAAGTATTATGGTGATAAGGTACAATATGCAAAATACAAGGGAGCTCACATAGTAGATAAGTGGGTTGAAAGTCCTAGTGAGGTTGAAGAATTGCAGGAACTGAAGTATTAGAGAAGATGAGCTGGACATATAGAAAGGCTCAGTTGGAGAGCAAGACACTTGAAATTGGCATGATTTATATATTGGAAATTATGTAGTGATCAGTGTTGAAAGACTAGTTATAACAGCAGAAAAAAGATGATTGGGACTAAGGAGGTTAAGAAAGCGAGAGGACAAAGTGTTAAATATTTAAGTCAAAAATAATAACAGCAGTAGTATTGACACAAGTATAGCAAGGTTCGTACTAAAATCTTCAATAAGGGTGACACAAAGGTTAGTATAAATCTGCATTAATGAGGGATGACTGATACTATTAGTGAGGAATACTTGGTGGTAGTTGCTTCTAAGAAGCATTTTTGAGGAGGAGGGAGATAAATAAATAAGGGTCTGGAAGCATAAACTAAGATGAAGAAATATAGACATAAACTCTTACTTCTGGGCTCTGAGATATAAGGTCTAAGTTTGGGGGAAATCTGACATGGGGACAGAAAATGTTTCCCTACAGAGTCTGTGTCCTTGACTTCCACTGATACCAATGGAAATGCTTTGCCTTGTTGGAAGGTGTGCACTATGTATCTTCCTTTTGCCTCTGTAGATCTATTTTCCATCTTTCTCTACCCTGTTCTTTGTCCTGGGTCGCTGAGTTATGTAAACAGCATCCTATGTACTCCAGCTTCAGGTTGGGTTTGGTCAACAGGAGATTGGAGGGGAAGAGGAGAATGAGGACACAATATTTACTTTCCCTCTTATTCTCCCCTTGGGTTCTGTGTGCACTACTGTATTCCTTAACTAAAAATCCCCTAAAGATCTGTTACGTGGCCTTCTACACAATTCTTTTACTTTCTATGTTTTGTTAACTGCTCTTTGCTTGTGTTATTTCAAGCCTAGGCATGGTCATGATGCTCTAGTCCTAGGGTATTGTATTCTACCTTGTGGTTTCCCTACACCCTGTCCATAGCTTTGCAAATAACTTTTTCAAATTGCCAACTTTGAGTTAGCTGCTTCCCACTACAGTAATGACAAAATACAGTAAATGGTGTTATTGTTGCCCCCAACAAATGGATCCTTAAATGGGATTCTGAAATTGGGTTGTTCATATAGTTGAGAAATGCACGGTTAACTCTTTTGCTGTGGAGAAATAGGAATAACCCAGAGTATGTTGTAGCATGTAATATGTGCATGCAATATGCAGTGAGGTTAGGTGAGAGACAAAGTGTTTTGAGATCAAGGGCTGTGTTGATCCTTTACTACAACCACAACAGTAATTATAAAGATTGTAGTATCAGCTAGCCTACTATGAAGGCTATACAGTACAACCAACTTTTGACATATTGTTAGTTTCTGATTAGACGGTCAATAAAGACACTAAAATAATTACTAATATACAGTTGTTATAATACAATGATCATTATCTTATCATTGGTTCTGTTATATGTTCATTGATTTGGGTGGGGTAAATGTTTTTTTTTGTTTAAGTCTCCAAATTTTTATATGTGCTCTGGGACCTCAGTTAACCTTATTCAATTCTATATTAGAGGTTAAATTAAGGCAATTTATTACTATGCAAATAAAAGTTACCAAACGTTCCAAAGATAAATCAAGAAAATGTGGCAGTTACCATGCCCTGGGCAATATTAAGAAAACTATGAAGTTACTCACTTTGGTGGTTATAACACTGTAGACTTTGCTGAGAAAAACTACCTATCATGTCATGTATAATTTCTTCAACTACTGTCAACAATTTTTCCCTGGTCCCAGAGAATTTAGAACGTTGTGTGTTATAGTCTGAATACTGGCTTATTCATATACCTTTCTAGGACAAGTTAATTTATTATCTCTGGGTCATGTTTTCCTTGTTTACAGAATTTGATTATTATGCTACTTTCTAGTATTTTTGTGAGAAAAAACATAGGATAATGAATGTGGCCAGCACAGTGCTCAGCACGTAGAAATGTGTGATGGAAGCTCTATCCTAATCCCCAGCCCAAAATTCTACCTTGGGAAAATCATTCAAACTTTATCAAGAACGTTTATGATTTCTTTTTTTTAACTTTTTTAAAAAAAGTTTAAACTTTATTTTATATTGGAGTATAGTCGATTAACAATGTTGTGACATTTATGATTTTTGAATAGAAAAATTAAGAACAAGTAGGGTGGTAATGCTCTAATGAGAGAGTGTGTGTGTGTGTGTGTGTCCGTGTGTGTGGTGTGTGTGTGTGTGTGTGTGTGTGTGTGTGTGTGTGTGTGTGGTGAGGGAGGTGGTGTTACAGTATCTGGCATTCAGGAAATTCTGTAGGCTTTACCAAATACTTGCTTAACAGGAGAAAACATTGCTTTAGTCAGAATATTTATTTGAAATTACAAAATTATCATTCAGGCCTTGTTATGGATTGAATTATGTCCCCTCAAAAAAGATGTGTTTAAGTTCCAACCCCCATTACTTCAGAAGGTGACCTTAATTAAAAATAGGGTCATTACAGATGTAATTAGTTAAGATGAGGTCATACTGGAGTAGGGTGAACCCCTAATCCAGTATGAGTTATGTCTTTAGTGGAAGATGGTCATAGAATACCATGTGGCAATAAACGCAGAAATTGGCAGTGATCCAGCTACAAACCAAAGAATACCAGAGATTTCTGGGAAGCAACCAGAAGCTAGAAAGACACAAGGAAGAATTCTCCTTACAGGTTACAGAGGGTGCATGGACCTGTTGATACCTTGATTTTGACTTCTAGCTTCTGAAACTGTGAAAGAATAAATGTCTGTTATTTTTTAAAATGTCTGTTGGCACTTTGTTATGGCAGCTCTAGGAAACAAATACAGACTTAAAAGTTAGATACAAATAGTAGAAATCAGTGGGGGACTAGCTTTCAGAACTCTCCTTGGTTATGTCGAATCACTCAAAGAGATGTGGTTCCCAACCACCTAAAGGCCACCAACTCTAGGGTGACAACTGCAAACATGACATATATCCCACAAAGGCAGAGATCACAGCACTTCTCTTATGAAGAGTGTGAGGAATTGGGTTAGTCTTGAATGTTTTCCCTTTATTTATGTTTTAGTTTTTATCCTTTTTACCAAATAGATGATGTTTTCAGACATTTTTCTTGATTACATTTTTAGTCTCTTATTAGTCCAAACGATGATTTAAGCAAATTCAAAGTATTTTATTACTATTTTCTCAAAAAAAAAAGGCTAACTGCATCCTGACCTCCAAATTGAGAACTTTCACAATGGATTAAAAATTAATGGCTCTGGTGATCACCAAAAAAGAGAAATTATTACACTATTTACAAAAGTTAGACATTATCTCAATAAAGAGATGCTGTTATAATAAACTCTCTTTCTTGTTCTTTACAACCAACAGAAAAAACACACAAAAGAAGGGAAATGTGAGTTGTTTTCTTTAAAAAATAGATTAATTTTTAAAGCAAGAACACATTTATATACGTGTATGTTGTTTAGGTCAAAACACATTGAAGAGAAACAATTTGGAGACAAATATTAAAACACCCTCCTAATTAGTTAAAGGCATTTCTTTAAATACCCAGTTATCATTCCTATACCACTTATGCTGATACTAGAGTGATTTTCTTTATGCTCTTCATGGAAGAATGTCTTCCAGATAAGTGTACTTTGGAGAAGGAGTGATAGTAACAAAATTGCTGAGTTATTAAAAGTTTAATATAGTTTCCATAGGAAAGACTTTGTGGAGTACTCCTGGCAAGATCATTTAGGAAAATAATCAAGCCATGTAGACAGGCAGATCAGCCAGGAAGGAAATCAGATATAAAATGAGAACAACAGGAATCAGAATTATTTGAATATGGTTTCTTTATTTACAAAAGACTGAGAAAAATATCTCATTAAACAAAAAGTAATTTTCCAAGGGAAAGATTAAATATCCACAACATAGAATATGAATAAAGATAACAAATGCCAAACATTCAGCTAAAACAAACTGTGAAATTAATTTCCCTCTGCCTAATGGGGAACAAACAATGGCTTTCCATGTTTGTAACTTATCAAGTACATTCCTCAGGGAATAATTTATTCTTATTAAAGCTTTGAATTACAATTTTGTATTAGATTTACTTCACCATAAAAACAGAATTTTAACTTCCATACTTTTATTTCAATAATAATGTGTGATCTTTAAAAAGCAGATGATAAATTAGGCATTACCAGTATTTTCTAGAGCTGTGCAACACAGAGTAGGGTCTGCAGACGTGGCTGCTTTGCAAGATATTTGTTACCAGAATGTAGTAAGCACAAAGATTACAAGTTTTAAAAACTTTTCTAGCAATTGACATTATCATGACATCTAAGTCTGTGGTCAGCAGACCCTTCTCATTAAAAAGAGTCTAGAGCAATTTGGATGTTGTTGAACTTGGATATGAGTTCCATAGAACAGGAGCTTCATACTAGTCATTCATAGTTGGACCATGTATAGATCTATGACAGAAAACAAAACAAAACAAAATGAAACAAAACACTCTGTATCACAGATAGTTTGAGAAACACTGGTATAGCAGCAGCAACATGGAGTCTGGAATCAGAAAGGCCTAATTTCAAATCCCACACCATATTCCTAATGTCATGTGACCTTGAGGATGTTGCTTGACTTCAAAAAATGGAGATGGAAATTTTTATCACAGAGGGTAGTAAGAATATTAAATGGAATACCTTGACAACAAATAACAGAATGACTCACCAGTGCTTCACAGGTATCCAACTAACTTCACTTCCTGTTCTTCCTTTCCCACTAGGAAGCCACCACCACCAGCATGGGCAAATCTAGTCTTCTAGAAGAAGCAGCACACTTTCTAATGTAACCATGGAGTAGCACAATTAGTAACTCTAAGTTGAAATTCTCTGGATAAAATAGAGAAACCATAATATACTATATGTGTATGTGTATATTTAGCATTTAATTATCTTTTAATCATAGTCTAATAAATCAAATGTCAAACAGGATTTCCTAAATCCTCCCTAACATGCTTCCAAGAATTTGACTTTTCTTTCCAATCAAGCTCTAAACATCAGTAAAGGCATAATCTTATTCCTTGTGCTCCAGTCCATAAGTTACTTCAAATGAAAATCTGGATACAATTCAAACCTACTCAGATTGATTAAAGCATATATATATATTCTTTTTGTTTGTTTGTTTGTTTGTTTGCAAACGTTCCTATGTATTTCTGAATACAGACCTCACTGTTCACATGCATAGATGTGTATTCTATGCCACTTCTTACTTGTACTATATAGATACACCACTAAAATGAACAGATAGGGACAATAAAAGATGGTGACAAACTTTATCTATTAAATTTCACTTCAAAAATGAAAAATAGAAGAAATGTAAGACAAATGTCTGAAGCTCAATGTGAGGAAGGGAGCACAAATAAAACTATTCCTAGTATTTAAAGTTTAGGTCATCACACAATCTGTGAATCAACAAGGCAGCCCTCACCATTCAGAGGGCCTATAAAATGTGACTCCCCATCTTGGAACTCCAATCACATTAAATTTACGAAAACATAACTTAGAAACCTAAAGAAAAAATACAATGGAATAATATGGACGTTAAAACATCTTTTAGGATGAAACTAGGAAGGCTCTAAGGTTACATATTTTTTTTCCACTGTAGACCATACTCTTTGTCTTGAAAATAAGTATTATAATTGATATGGGCAAAGGGTGTGAATAGGAAGTTCCCAGGAAAAGAAATGCAAATGGTTAAATAAATACATGAAAAGATCAATATTGCTCATCATTAAAGAAATAAAAATTAAAATGCTAGTGACATTTCTTGTATTTCACATTGGTAAATATTAAAATGTTTGTTAAAATAGAGTACTAATGAGTATGTAGAGGAGACAGAAATGTTCATTCTGATCCAAATTGGTGCAACAACCTAGAAGAAAGAAAAATGGTTTCTATCAAATTTGAAAAGACACATACCCTTTGACAAAGAAACTCTATTGTTAGGAGTTTACTATAAAATCACGTTGCAAAAATTTAGCAAAATATGTAAATGGGGTTGTTAACGGCTTCAGTGCTAATAGTATGAAACAATGGAATACTCTAAATATCCATCAAGATGAGACTAGAAAAACAAATTATGGTACATAATAAAAAAAATGTTTGAGTAGAAATCACCATCCATCCTATTTCAGTAATATAAGGTGTGTTGTGCTGTATAAGGGAAGTTGTCAGGAAACAGGTGGCACATTCAAATTAGGATAATTTGAGGACTGTTTGATAATAGATCTTTTTAAAGCAGTGAGCACGGTACAGGGGCACAAGGAATAGTAAGTGTTCTGGGGCTAGTTTCAGTGGAACACTTACAACCTGTAAACTTCCTGAGAGGCAGCAGGAAGGAGCTACCAGAATCTAGAAATGAAGAGACTTATAGAGGTGTCTGTCTTGAGAGAGGACTCATAGAAGAACAAAGCCTGCTTCAAGCAAGTCAAAAGGGAGGGGACTAGATAAATGTCTTCACCCCTCATTCTCATCCCTACTTCTGACTTCTTTCTGGAGCTTCTGATTGGCCCAACCAAATTAGAAGCCAGAGCTAAGGAAACCTATTGAGAGTAGCCTTTTGGGGTAAAGTAGGGATATGGAGAAACACAAAGAGGATATCCAACATAGTGTGTGTATACACACGTGTGCACACACATACACAAACAAGAGAAAGGGAGATATTTCCCTGTCCTCATTATATTTATCAAAGTATTAACTATGGTTATTAACTATGGTAAAGTGAGATTTGAAATGAATTTTACTTTCGTTATACTTTTCAGAGTAGTTTTTTTTTTCTTACTAGATGGATATAATTTTTATATTTAGAAACAAGAATAAAGGTATTTTTCTGGTGAAAACAACAACACAAGTTTGGTGGTAGTCCAAAAGAAAAAGATAGAGGAAAGAAAACATGATCCGAAATTGTAAACAAGTTCTCCTTAACCCTGCTTAAGCCTACTTGACCGTCCAGTAGCTCATGTAGTTTCTAGCACTATGTAGCAAAAGAAACCAAACAAAGCAAAAGCTTAGCATTAAAGAAGTACATTGTGAAAAACTTTCTCAAATGCTGCAGAAGCAGAAGGGATGAGAATTAAAGACTCAAAAGCCTATTTCCACATAACCTCAAGTTGTGAGTCAGAATACAGAGTGCACCAGAACTCTATTTTCTCAAAATAGATAGAGATGATTTCACTACCATGATTTTTAGAAAGGTCATGGATCCCAGGACAAAAGAGAGTTAGAAATCAGGACAAAGATAGAAAAATTGCATTTGTGTTAGCAATGCTTAATATTAATTGCATCTAAATAAAGGTTAACATGAAATTCTGACTTGTTTTCCAAGAAAATATTTTCATTTATATATATAGCAATGACAAAGCAGAGATGTGAAGTATTTAAATCTCAGCTCAAATACCTACATGTACCCTTGACCTTGAAAATCCATCACACTACGTCTACACATTGGAATATTCCCCAGCATGAGAGATAGTATGACTCAAGCTCACACAGGCTTCTGATTTTTTTTCATATAACAGAAGTAAATTGTTAACCTAGTTTTATTTACTATAATTCTAAAAATATCCAAGTGTACCAGCAATTTGGCCATTATACTGATCAGGAATAGAGGTGACCTGTAGGCCTCCAGCTGTCTTTTCTCATTAATGAATTACTTGTACACACAATATCTCCTCCAAGTGACATCAGACAAATAGTGCCTGCCCTCTGACCAAGGCTCCTCTTGTGTTTTTGTCTGCCACAACTGCTGCTTTGTATTATGTGATATTCTGGGTTGTGGACCATTTAGCTTCAATCTTCTAAAGCATCTTTCAAGAAATACTGGGGCTTTTATACTCCTGGCACTATACTAGACACAGTGTGTAGAGGACAGAGATAGACCAATGTACAATGCAGTTATAATCTCTACCGTCATGGAGCTTTAGGATAGGTGGGTGTGATGCTTAATTTTGTGTGTCAACTTGGCTAACCCATAGTTCCCAGATATTTGGTCAAACAACACTTTGGATATTGGTATGAAGATATTTTTAGATGAGATTAACATTTAAATCAGTCAACTTTGAGTAAAGCAGATTATTCTCCATAGTGTGGGTTGGCCTCATCTAATCAGTTGAAGGCCTCTAGAGAAAACAGACTGAGTTGCCCCACGGAAAAGAGTTATTTCTGAAGACTGCCTTTGGACCCCATCTACAGCATGAAATTTGGACTTGCCAGCCTTCATAACTGCATAAGCCAGTTCTTTAAAATAAATCTCTCTCTCTCTCTCTCTCTCTGTCTCTCTCATATATATAGATGAGATAAAGAAGAGAGCTCTCACCAGGAACTGAATCAGCTGGCACTTTCATCTTGAACTGTCCAGCCTCCAGAACTGTGAGAAGCAAGTGTATATTGTTTAAGGCACCCAGTCTATGGTATTCCATTAAGTAGATCAAACTGATTAAGACACAAAAATATCAAGATCCTCCTTCATTTTCTCAGTCTTCTCCAGGACCAGAAACAGTTTTCTGAACATTTAGATAAGTAGAGACCACCTTCCTCCAAACAGTTTTGAAAATGAATATGTGCCTACTTTTCTCTCTACATATACATACTAACACACTTTATGCCACATATTTCATAAGCCATCAAAGACCTCTAATTTTCATCATTTGAAGGACTCCATGACACAAACTACCTGCTTTCTCTGACATTTGATCTGTTTCCACCCTGATACAGGTACTGATTAAAAGCAGATCTCTAGAACTACAGTACGCAGCTCGAACTTGCAGCCCCACTTTACTAAACTCTGTGTGCCACTGGGTTTTGTGGTACATAAACTTGCCGAGTCAATATATTTAAAAGATATAGACCTGGCCCTTCTTCATGGAAGAACTAAAATAATAATGTTAGTTTTAGTATACTCTATGGTTATTTTTGTACCCACAAGCTTTCTTCCTAAACAATATACGTGGGTTTACCTAGAAATTGCTGGAATCAATACAGTGTGTACAGCAATTATTTAGAAGACATCCGCTTAACATGCAACTTTTCTGACAACCCTACAAAGGCTGCCTTCATATTTTTGTAATGATTTTGGTCTTAGCTGACTAAGTATTTATTACAATCACTTATCATAGACAATTTTAAGAACAATATATAAAACTTATCATTTTATATTTATCATACTCTTATGGCTGTCAACCATGACTATAATGGACTCAGACCTTGTACTAGTTGTTTCATGAATATTGTTTAGACAAAACTCATTTAATTATAACTACTAATATATGTTTATCATATAGCAGTTTTGAAGGTTCATTATTACTATTTTTCACTATGTTTTTTTAAAAATTTTTTTAGGATCCTTTTCATTTTTTTAACATCTTTATTGGAGTATAATTGCTTACAATGGTGTGTTAGTTTCTGCTTTATAACAAAGTGATTCAGTTATACATATACATATGTCCCCAAATCTCTTCCCTTTTGCATCTCCATCCCTCCCACCTGCCTTATCCCAACCCTCTACGTGGTCACAAAGCACCGAGCTGATTTACCTGTGCTATACGGCTGCTTCCCACTAGCTATCTATTTTACATTTCGTAGTGTATATATGTCCATGCCACTCCCTCACTTCTTCCCAGCTTACCCTTCCCCCTCCTCAAGTCCTCAAGTCCATTCTCTGTAGGTCTGTGTATTTATTCCCCTCTTGCCCCTGGGTTCTTAATGACCTTTTCAATTTTTTTTTAGATTCCATATATATGTGTTAGAATACAGTATTTGTTATTCTCTTCCTGACTTACTTCACTCTGTATGACAGACGCTAGGTCCATCCACCTCACGATAAATACCTCAATTTCGTTTCCTTTTATGGCTGAGTAATATTCCATTGTACGTATGTGCCACATCTCCTTTATCCATTCATCTGTTGATGGACACTTAGGTTGCTTCCATGTCCTGGCTATTGTAAATAGAGCTGCAATGAACATTTTGGTATGTGACTTTTTTTGAATTATGGTTTTCTCAGGGTATATGTCCAGTAGTGGGATTACCGGGTCATATGGTAGTTCTATTTTTAGTTTTTTAACTAAAAAACTAAATTACTAACTAATTACAAAATTTACTATGTTCTCCACAGTAGCTGTATCAATTTATGATCCCACCAACAGTGCAAGACTGTTCCCTTTTCTCCACGTCCTCTCCAGCATTTATTGTTTGTAGATTTTTTTATGATGGCCATTCTGACTGGTGTGAGATGATATCTCATTGTAGTTTTGATTTTCATTTCTCTAATGATTAATGATGTTGAGCATTCTTTCATGTGTTTGTTGGCAGTCTGTATATCTTCTTTGGAGAAATATCTATTTAGGTCTTCTGCCCATTGTTGGATGGGGTTGTTTGTTTTTTTGATATTGAGCTGTATGTGCTGCTTGTAAATTTTGGAGATTAATCCTCTGTCAGTTGCTTCATTTACAAATATTTTCTCCCATTATGAGCGTTGTCTTTTCATCTTGTTTATGGTTTCCTTTGCTGTGCAAAAGCTTCTAAATTTCATTAGGTCCCATTTTTTATTTTTGTTTTTATTTCCATTTCTCTAGGAGGTGGGTCAAAAAGGATCTTGCTGTGATTTATGAAATAGAGGGTTCTGCCTATGTTTTACTCTAAGCGTATGATAGTGTCTGGCCTTAGATTTAGGTCTTTAATCCATTTTGAGCTTATTTTGTGCATGGTGTTAGGGAGTGTTCTAATTTCGTTCTTTTACATGTAGCTGTCCAGTTTTCCCAGCACCACTTATTGAAAAGGCTGTCTTTTCTCCATTGTATATTCTTGCCTCCTTTATCAAAGATAAGGTGACCATATGTACGTGGGTTTATCTTTGGGTTTTCTATCCTGTTCCACTGATCTATATTTCTGTTTCTGTGCCAGTACCATACTCTCTTGAATACTGTAGCTTTGTAGCATAGTCTGAAGTCAGGGAGCCTGATTCTGCCAGCTCCATTTTTCTTTCTCAAGATTGCTTTTGCTATTCGGGGTCTTTTGTGTTTCCATACAAAGAGTGAAAAATTTTTTTCTAGTTCTGTGAAAAAGGCTAGTGGTAATTTCATAGGGATTGCATTGAATCCATAGATTGCTTTGGCTAGTATAGTCATTTTCACAATGTTGATTCTTCCAATCCAAGAACATGGTATATCTCTCCATCTATTTGTACCATCTAATTTCATTCATCAGTGTCTTATAATTTTCTGCGTACAGGTCTTTTGTCTCCTTAGATAGTTTTATTCCCAGGTATTTTATTCTTTTTGTTGCAATGGTAAATGGGATTGTTTTCTTAATTTCACTTTCAGATTGTTCATCATTAGTGTATAGGAATGCAAGAGATTTCTGTGCATTAATTTTGTATCTTGCTACTTAACAAATTCATTGATTAGCTCTAATAAATTCCTGGTAGCATATTTAGGATTCTCTCTGTATAGCATCATGTCATCTGCAAACAGTGACAGCTTTACTTCTTCTTTCCAGATTTAGATTCCTTTTATTTCTTTTTCTTCTCTGATTGCTGTGGCTAAACTTCCAAAACTATGTTGAAAAATAGTGGTGAGAGTCGGCAACCTTGTCTTGTTCCTGATCTTTGTGGAAATGCTTTCAGTTTTCCACCATTGAGGACAATGTTGGCTGTGGGTTTGTCATATATGGCCTTTATTATGTTGAGGAAAGTTCCATCTATTCCTACTTTCTGGAGGGTTTTGATCATAAATGGGTGTTGAATTTTGTTGAAAACTTTCTGTGCATCTACTGAGATGATCATATTGTTTTTCTCCTTCAGTTGTTAATATGGTGTATCACATTGATTGATTTGCATATATTGAAGACTCCTTGCATTCCTGGGATAAAGCTCACTTGATCATGGTGTATGATCCTTTTAATGTGTTGGATTCTGTTTGCTAGTATTTTGTTGAGGATTTTTACATCTATGTTCATCAGTGATATTGGCCTGTAGTATTCTTTCTTTCTGACATCTTTGTCTGGTTTTGGTATCAGGGTGATGGTGGCCTCGTAGAATGAGTTTGGAGTGTTCCTCCTTCTGTAATATTTCGGAAGAGTTTGAGAAGGATATGAGTTAGATCTTCTCTAAATATTTGATAGAATTTGCCTGTGAAGCGATCTGGTCCTGGACTTTTGTTTGTTGGAAGATTTTTAATCACATTTTCAATTTCAGGGCTTCTGATTGGTCTGTTCATATTTTCTGTCTTCCTGGTTCAGTCTCAGAAGGTTGTGCATTTCTAAGAATTTGTCAATTTCTTCCCAATTTTCCATATTATTGGCATATAGTTGTTTGTAGTAATCTCTCATGATCCTTTGCATTTCTGCAGTTTCAGTTGTTACTTCTTTTTCATTTCTAATTCTATCGATTTGAGTCTTCACCTTTTTTTTCTTGATAAGTCTGGCTAATGGTTTGTCAATTTTGCTTATCTTCTTATAGAACGAGCTTTTAGTTTTATTGATCTTTGCTATCATTTCCTTCATTTCTTTTTCATTTATATCTGATCTGATCATTATGATTTCTTTCCTTCTGCTAACTTTGAGGTTTTTTTGTTCTTCTTTCTCTAATTGCTTTAGGTGTAAAGATAGGTTGTTTATTTGAGATGTTTCTTGTTTCTTAAGGTAGGATTGTATTGCTATATACTTCCCTCTTAGAACTGCTTTTGGTACATCCCATAGGTTTGGGATTGTTTTGTTTTCATTGCCATTTGTTTCTGGATATTTTTAGATTTCCTCTTTGATTTCTTCAGTGATCTCTTGCTTATTAAGTAGTGTATTGTTTAGCTTCCATGTGTTTGTATTTTTTACAGTTTTTTTCCTGTAATTGATATCTAATGTCACAGTGTTGTGGTCGGAAAAGACACTTGATGCAATTTCAATTTTCTTAAATTTACCAAGGCTTGATTTGTGACCCAAGATATGATCTCTCCTCGAGAATGTTCCATGAGCACTTAAGAAGAATGTGTATTGTGTTGTTCTTGGATGGAATGTCCAATAAATATCAATAAATTCCATGTTGTTTAATGTATCATTTAAAGCTTGGGTTACATTTTTTATTTTCATTTTGGATGATCTGTGCTTTGGTGAAAGTGGGGTGTTAAAGTCCCCGACTATGATTGTGTTACTGTTGATTTACTGTTCTATGGCTGTAAGTATGTGCCTTATGTATTGAGGTGCTCCTATGTTGGGTGCATAAATATTTACAGTTGTTATATCTTCTTTTGGATTGATCCCTTGATCATCATGTAGTGTCCTTCTTTGTCTCTTGTAACAGTCTTTGTTTTAAAGTCTATTTTGTCTGATATGAGAATTGCTTCCCCAGCTTTCTTTTGATTTCCATTTGCATGGAATATCATTTCCATGCCCTCACTTTCAGGCAGTATGTTTCCCTAGGTCTGAAGTGGGTCTTTTGTAGACAGCATATATACAGCATATACATATTTGTATCCATTCAGCCAGTCTATGTGTTTTGGTTGGAGCATTTAATCCATTTACATTTAAGGTCATTATCAATATGTATCTTCCTATTACCATTTTCTTAATTGTTTTGTGTTTGTTATTGTAGGTCTTTTCCTTCTCTTGCCTTTCCTCCCTAGAGAAGTTCCTTTAGCCTTTGTTGTAAACCTGGCTTGGTGGTGCTGAATTCTCTTAGCTTTTGCTTGTCTGTAAAGGTTTTAATTTCTCCTTCAAACCTGAATGAGATCCTTGCTGGGTAGAGTAATCTTGGTTGTAGGTTTCTCCTTCATCACTTTAAATATTTCCTGCCACTCCCTTCTGGCTTGCAGAGCTTCTGATGAAAAATCAGCTGTGAACCTTATGTGGATTCTTTTGTGTTATTTGTTGGTTTTCCCTTGCTGCCTTTAATATCTTTTTTTTTTGTATTTAATTTTTGATAGTTTGATTAATATGTGTCTTGGCATGGTTCTCCTTGGATTTATCCTGTGTGAGATCTCTGTGCTTCCGGGACTTGATTAACTATTTACTTTCCCATATTTATTAGGGAAGTTTTCAACTATCATCTCTTGAAAGATTTTCTCAGTCCCTTTCTTTTTCTCTTCTTCTTCTGGGACCCATATAATTCAAATGTTTTGCATTTAATATTGTCCCAGACGTCTCTCAAACTGTCCTCAATTATTTTTTCTTTATCATTCTCTGCAGTAGTTATTTTCACTATTTTATCTTCCAGGTCGCTTATCCATTCTTCTGCCTCAGTTATTCTGCTTCTGATCCCTTCTAGAGAATTTTTAATTTCACTTAGTGTGTTGTTTATCACTGTTTTTTGCTCTTTAGTTCTTCTAGGTAACTGTTAAACATTTCTTGTATTTTCTCCATTCTATTTCCAAGATTTTGGATCACCTTTACTATCATTATTCTGAATTGTTTTTCAGGTATACTGCCTATTTCCTCTTCATTTTTTAGGTCTACTGAGTTTTTGCTTTGCTCCTTCATCTGCTGTGTGTTTCTCTGTCTTCTCATTTTCCTTAACTTACTGTGTTTGGGCTCTCTTTTTTGCAGGCCACAGGTTCATTGCTCCCTTAGTTTTTGGTGTCTGTCCCCAGTGGCTAAGGTTGCTACAGTGGGTTGTGTAGGCTTCTTGTTGGAGGGGACTGGCTCCTGAGTTCTGGTGGATGAGGCTGGATCTTGTCTTTCTGGTGGGTGAATCCACATCTGGTGGTGTGTTTTGGGGTTTCTGTGACCTTATTATGATTTTAGACAGCCTCTCTTTTAACGGGCAACAGCCTGTCTGCTAAAGTGTGGGGTTGTGTTCCTGTCTTGCTAGTTGTTTGGTATAGGTTGTCCAGCACTGTAGCTTGCTGGTCATTCAGTGGAGTTGTGTCTTGGCATTGAGATGGAGATCTCTGGGAAATTTTTGCCATTTGATATTCCATGGAGCTGGGAGGTCTATTGTGGACCAGAGGCACAGCCCTGGCACCTGGCTTGAACATCCAGAGCCTGCCATCCACATGGCTCAGAATAAAAGGGAGAAAGGAAAGAAGATAAAATTAAAATAAAGTAAAATAAAATAAATAAAATAAAAAATAATTATTAGACATTTTTTAGGTCATAAAAAAGAAAGAGAGAAAGAAGAGAGCAACCAAATGAAAAAACAGATTCACGAATGATAACACGTGCTAAAAATTATACTAAAAAAATAAAAAGAAAGAAAGAAAGAAAAAAACAGACAGAACTCTAAGACAAGTTGTAAAAGCAAAGCTATACAGATAAAATCACACACAGAAGCATACACATACATACTCACAAAATGAGAAAAATGGGGAAAAATGCATATATCATTGCTCCCAAAGTCCATCTCCTCAATTTGTGATGATTCATTATTTATTCAGGTATTCCACTGTTGCAGGGTACATCAAGTTGATTGTGGAGATTTAGTCTGCTGCTCCTGAGGCTACTGGGAGAGATTTCCCTTTCTCTCCTTTGTTCACACAGCTCCTGGTGTTCATCTTTGGCTTTGGACCCACCTCTGTGTGTAGGTTCCCGAAGGGCGTCTGTTCTTCACTCAGACAGGACTGGGTTAAAGGAGCAGCTGATATGGGGGCTCTGGTTAACTCAGGCTGAGAGGAGGGAATGGTACGGAATGCAGGGTGAGCCTGTGGTGGCAGAGGCAAGCTTGACGTTGCACCAGCCTGAGGCATGCAGTGTGTTCTCTCGGGGAAGTTGTTGCTTCATCTCGGGACCCTGGCAGTGGCGGGCTGCACAGGCTCCTGGGAGGGGAGGTGTGGATAGTGACCTGTGCTTGCACACAGGCTTCTTGGTGGCTGCAGCAGCAGTGTTAGAGCTTCATGCCCGTCTCTGGTGTCTTTGCTGATAGCTACAGCTCACGCCCATCTCTGGAGCTCCTGTAAGCCACGCTCTTAATCCCCTCTCCTCACGCACCAGGAAACAAAGTGGCAAGAAAAAGTATCTTGTCTCTTCGGCAGCTCCAGACTTTTTCCCGGACTCCCACCCAGCTAGCTGTGGTGCACTAGCCCCCTTCAGGCTGTGTTCATGCAGCCAGCTTGAGCCCTCTCCCTGGGGTCTGTTCTCCAAAGCCAGAGCCTCAGGTTCCAACCCCCACCTATCTCAGCATGTGAGCAGACAAGCCTCTTGGGCTGTTGAGTGCTGGTTGGTACAGATACTCTGTGAGAATCTCTCCGCTTTGCCCTCTGCAGCCCTGTTGCTGCACTCTCCTCTGTGGTTCTGAATCTTCCCCCCTCTGTCACCTGCAGTTTCCACCCATGGAGGGGCTTCCTAGTGTGTGGAAACCTTTCCTCCTTCACAGCTCCCTCCACTGGTGCAGGTCCTGTCCCTATTCTTTTGTCTCTGTTTTTTCTTTTTTATTTTGCCCTACCCAGTCATGTGGGTAGTTTCCTGCCTTTTGGGAAGTCTGAGGTCTTCTGCCAGCATTCAGTAGGTGTTCTGTAGGAGTTGTTCCACATATAGATGTATTTCTGAAGTATTTGTGGAGAGGAAGGTGATCTCCATGTCTTACTCTTCTGCCATCTTGAAGCTCCAACCCCCTCACTATGGTTCTTTTAAATATTTTCAATCTGAAGTTAAGAAATGCTTTCATTCTGGCTTGCCTACACAACTTTTGTTATCAAAACATTTCTCCAGAGTCAGCATTTCTGAACTACTTTTCACTGTGTTCAGTGATCAAGAGCCTTTTAAGTGGAACAGTTGGCATAATCATTCTAGCGAAAAACACATTTCTGGGTAATAAGTGACCCAACATTTAAAACTGAAAGATATCTACATATAGGAAAAGACATCTAATGCATTTCTTCATATAATCAAAAGGAAACTGTTCTATATTATAGCCTATGTTTTCTCAGACCTCCCAAGTGTGGAGCTAAAAATGAGGCCATTAGGAAATGGATTTTGCCTTTACCTGCCCATAAACACCAGATCCCTACAGTTCTTTCCCTTTTGCCTTTTTTATTCAAGTTCTATTGACAGCCCCTTGATGGTCATCTTTGCAAGTGCATTTTAAGTAGTGTGAGCAACCCTCACCTGCCAACAACAGAGAGTTTTTGTAGATTCTGCTAAGCTCTGCTCTACTATTGCCATTTTACCAGGCAATGTAGATCCTTCTAGTAGGTGTTTTAGCTCCCCACTAAGCACCATTGACTTTGCTAGCTCTTGGCAAAATACATCTTCTTTGGGGACTGTGTTATTTTCCTAAGGCTGACATAAACTAAGTTCCTTAAAAAACAAAAATTATTCTCTTCCTGTTCTATAGGCCAGAAGTCTGAAATGAAGATATTAGTAGGGTTGTGCTCTCTCTGAATGCCCTAAGGAGAATCCTTCCATGTGTGTCCCTAGCTTTTGGCAGTAGTTGGCAATCTTTGGCACCCTTTCGCTTGTAGGTGCATCAGTCTAATCTCTATTTCTATAGTCATGTGACATTCTCCTTTTGTATACATTTCTGTCCAGATTTCCTTCTTATAAGGATATCAATAATTGGATTAAGGTGTATCCTAATCCAGTATGACCTTACTTTAACTACATGGCCTTGTCAAAGGCTCTATTTCCAAATAAGATTACATTCATAGTTATCAGGGCTTAGGACTTAAACATACATTTCTGAACACAGCTCAGCTCAGTAGAGAACATGAAGCCATTAAACAAATATTTCTTGAGAGCTTACTATTTGCTTGACACTCTTAGCACTCCTTCTGGGTACTGCCACTGCCTCTCCTATTCCCATCTACCTTTGCCCACCAAGCACCACAGTCTCTCTGTCACCTCCCTGGGGAGTGGTCAGACCACTAATATGTGGATGCCTTTCAAATGCCAAGGGTGCACAGAGTCAATGGCAAAAGGACAGATCTATGTCTTTCTCCCTTTTCTAATTGGTTCTATAAAGGAGGTACAGAAGCAGTGCTGTTTGTGCCTAAGAGTCTTAAGGAGTTTTATGTAACATGGTGACTTCCTTTTTGACCTCTTGTCTTCATTCTACCAAAGCCAAAAATGCAATTACATGGGTGGGGGCTGGGCCAGTGACAACATTAACTAAAGGCCCGGGCTATATTCAGGTGAGAAAACAAACAAGCAACAAAAAAGTCATTTTCTGACCCTATGGTTTTAAAACTGGCCCAAATCCTCTCCCCAGGATCTTTTCTTAAGAAATATTTTTGTGAAGTATAAGTCTCTCCTTCAAATTGATTTTTATCTGTGTTCCTCCTACACAAAGTTCATACTTACTATTTCTGTCATTAGTAACTTTCAGCCTTCTGAACAATCAGTTTCATTTCAAACTATCCACACCATCTCTCCTACTGTAATTGCCAGTGGCATTCACTATTAAAGGAATGCTTAATACCGTATTCTGAATATGTAAGCACAGTTTCAGAGAGACCTTTGATCTTAAAATGTCTGTTTTTTAGAAAAGAATAAAAAATAATGATTATTCAGAGCTTACCATTTGCTAAATTCTATACTGAGTTCTTTATATACATTATCTGATTAGATCCTCACAGATAATGAAATAAGTAGTAATGTGATGTCTACTGTACAAATTATGAAACTGATGTAACTGCCCTGAAATAAATAAATTGCTAAGGTTGCATTATTAGAACGTAGCACATACCTAGAAGCTTTAATTTGCTAGTTGATCCTTAACAATTTTGCATTCTGCTTTTGCCATTTTTTTTTCATGTAGCACAGTCCATAGGGCACTTAAAACACATTTATGATAAAAACTCTCAAGAAAGTAAGCATAGATGGAACCTATCTCAACATAATAAAGGCCATATATGACAAACACACAGCCAACATTGTTCTCAGTGGTGAAAAACTGAAACTATTTCCTCTAAGATCAGGAACAAGACAAGGTTGCCCACCCTCACCACTCTTATTCAACATATTTTTGGAAGTCTTAGCCATGGAAATCAGAGAATAAAAAGGAATAAAAGGAATCCAAATCAGAAAAGAAGAAGTAAAGCTGTCACTGTTTGGAGATGACTTGATATTATACATAGAGAATCCCAAAGATGCTACCATAAAACTACTACAGCTAATCAATGAATTTGGTAAAGTAGAAGGATACAAAACTAATGCACAGAAATCTCTTGCATTCCTATGCACTAATGACACAAAATCTGAAAGAGAGATTAAGGAAACACTCCTATTTACCACTGCAACAAAGAGTAAAATACCTAGGAGTAAACTTACCTAAGGAGACAAAAGACCTGTATGCAGAAAAACTATAAGACACTGATGAAAGAAATTAAAGATGATACAAACAGATGGAGAGGTACACCATGTTTTTGGATTGGAAGAATCAACATTGTGAAAATGACTATACTACCCAAAGCAATGTACAGATTAAATACAATCCCTATCAAACTATCAATGGCATTTTTCACAGAACCAGATAAAAATATTCACAATTTATATGGCAACACAAAAGACCCCAAAGGGCTAAAGCAATCTTGAGAAAGAAAAACATAGCTGGAGGAATCAGGCTCCCAGACTTCAGACTATACTACAAAGCTACAGTAATCAAGACAGTATGATACTGGCACAAAAACAGAAATACAGATCAAAAGAAAAGTATAGTAAGCCCAGAGATAAACCCATGCACACATGGTCACCTTATCTTTGCTATAGGAGGCAAGAATATACAATGGAGAAAAGACAGCCTCTTCAATAATTGGTGCTGGGAAAACTGAACAGCTACATGTAAAAGAATGAAATTAGAACACTTTCTAACACCATATATAAAAATAAACTCAAAATAGATTAAAGACCTAACTGTAAGGCCAAACAGTATAAAACTCTTAGAGGAAAACAGAGGCATAACACTCTAAGACATAATCACACCAAGATCCTTTTTGACCCACCTCCTAGAGAAATGGAAATAAAAACAAAAAAAAAGCAAATGGGACCTAATGAAACTTGAAAGCTTTTGCACAGGAAAAGAAACAATAAACAAGACAAAAAGACAACCCTGAAAATAGGAGAAAATATTTGCAAATGAAGCAACTGACAAAGGATTAATCTTCAAAATATACAAGCAGCTCATGCAGCTCAATAACAACAACAAAAACAAACAACCCAATCCAAAAATGGGCAGAACACCTAAACAGGCATTTCTCCAAAGAAGATATAGAGATTGCCAACAAACACATGAAAGGATACTAATCATTAGAGAAATGCAAATCAAAACTACCACAAGATATCACCTCACACTGGTCAGAATGGCAATCATCAAAAAATCTACAAACAATAAATGCTGGAGAGTGTGTGGAGAAAAGTGGACTCTCTTGCACTCGTCGTGGGAATGTAAATTGATACAGCCACTATGGAGAACAGTATGGAGGTTCCTTAAAAAACTAAAAATAGAACTACCATATGACCAAGCAATCCCACTATTAGGCATATACCCTGAGAAAACCATAATTCAAAAATAGACATGTACCAGAATGTTCACTGCAGCACTATTTACAATAGCGAGGACATGGAAGCAAGCTAAGTGTCCATCGACAGATGAATGGATAAGGAAGATGTGGCAGATATACACAATGGAATATTACTCAGCCATATAAAGAAATGAAATTGAGTTCTTTGTAATGAGGTGGATAGACCTAGAGTCTGTCATACAGAGTGAAGTAAGTCAGAAAGAGAAAGACAAATATATGCTAACACATATGTATGGAATTTAGGGAAAAAAAATGTCATGACTAGGGGTAAGACAGGAATAAAGAGACAGACCTACTAGAGAACGGACTTGAGGAAATGGGGAGGGGGAAGAGTGAGCTGTGACAAAGTGGGAGAGAGGCATAGACATATATACACTACCAAACGTAAGGTAGATAGCTAGTGGGAAGTAGCCACATAGCACAGGGAGATCAGCTCGGTGCTTTGTGACAGCCTGGAGAGGTGGGATAGGGAGGGTGGGAGGGAGGGAGACGCAAGAGGGAAGAGATATGGGAACATATGTATATGTATAACTGATTCACTTTGTTATAAAGCAGAAACTAACACACCATTGTAAAGCAATTATACCCCAATAAAGATGTTAAAAAAAAATCTACAAACAATAAATGCTGGAGAGGGTGTGGAGAAAAGGGAACCCTCTTGCACTCTTGTTGGGAATGTAAATTGATACAGCCACTATGGAGAACAGTATGGAGGTTCCTTAAAAAACTAAAAATAGAACTACCATATGACCAAGCAATCCCACTATTAGGCATATACCCTGAGAAAACCATAATTCAAAAATAGACATGTACCAGAATGTTCACTGCAGCACTATTTACAATAGCGAGGACATGGAAGCAAGCTAAGTGTCCATTGACAGATGAATGGATAAGGAAGATGTGGCACATATATACAATGGAATATTACTCAGCCATAAAGAGAAACAAAATTGAGTTATTTGTAGTGAGGGGGTTGGACCTAGAGTCTGTCATACAGAGTGAAGTAAGTCAGAAAGGGAAAAACAAATACCGTATGCTAACACATATATATGCATTCTAAAAAAAATGATTCTCATGAACCCAGGAGCAGGACAGGAATAAAGATGCAGACGTAGAGAATGGACTTGAAGACATGGGGAGGGTGAAGCATAAGCTGGGACGAAGTGAGAGACTAGCATTTACATATATATACTACCATTTGGTAAAATAGATAGCTAGTGGGAAGTAGCCACATAGCACAGGAAGATCAGCTCTGTGCTTTGTGACCACCAAGGGGGGTGGGAGGGAGGCGCAAGAGGGAAAGGATACGGGGATATATGTATACATACAGCTGATTCACTTTGTTATACAGTAGAAACTAACACAACATTGTAAAGCAATTATACTCCAATAAAGATGTTAAAATAAACAAAACCAAACAAAAAAATAAAATAAATAATCTACCAGTGAGTTGGGTTTGGAAGGTAGGGAAGGAGGGTGCGAGAGGGTAGGAATGAAAGAAGATTGGCCATATGTTGATAACTATTAAATCTGCTTTATGGGCCCATGGAAGTTCATTGTACTAGTCTCTCTGCTTTCTTATGCTTGCAAATTTCCAAAATAAAGTTTTTTTTAATTGTTAAAAAAAATACTCTATAAATATCTTGTGTGGGTTTTATTCTTTTAAATTTGATGAACAATCAGTAAATAAAATATACCCTGAGTGCCTTAAGAAGCTGTATGTGAAAATAAACCAGACAGGTGGAATATTGTGCTGGCAAAACGTAGGCACCCCATATTCATGTTTAATGCCATATTTAAAGGCATATCATTCCAGAATGTGTCACTCTCATAATCAGTGGTTGAATAGTTTTACACATAAATTGCATCTTCCAGTGTAATGTATACACTGTTACCTTAGCAGCTAAGGCTCCTCCGTCTGGGACTGCATGCAAATTTTTTATGTATGCACACATAAATTTCCCAAACACAAATCCAATTTATTGGTATTAGCATGTGGCTTCACCCTCCAATATGCTGAAAGAGGCAGTTTATGTTGGAAACTTTGTAAAAACAGAATTAGATGTATATTCAGAGCTAGAAAGGTCTCTGTAGGGTAATATATTACTTCATTCTGTGCTTATTTTTTCCTCTTTAGTTTTTCTAAATGGGTCAAATGTGGCTGAAGCATAATACTGGACAGCTTTATTTGCTTGACATAATTACTAATTTGGTAGCAGCCTCTTTTATTTATGACCGGTGATATTTTTCTTTCTTTAATTTTTTCTGTTTTTTTTTTTTTTTTTTTTTTCCATTTTGAGGTAACCTCATTTATCCCAGGCAGCAGGTTGAAAAAAAAGGCGTGAGTCCTCAGTTTCCAAAGTGATGCCCCTCCCCCTATTTTGCTGTAATATAAGGATCCCTGTCTTGGACAAATACATTGTGTGACAGTGATCCCTAGTGTTCCCTTTGAACAACTTTTATTATCATTCATCCATTTATCACTAACTTATCCTAGGCATGAGGCACCAATTATGTGTCAGACAATCTGGTAAATATTTAAGTGATTCTCTGACTAGTGGACTTTCCAGGTCAGTATTTCACTCTTACAGTGGAACTGAGCCTTGAACTCAATCAGAATAGAGAGATTTCTAAGCTGGAGGTTATCTTTAAGGTAAGAGATATGTAATTACCTCAAGTAACGTGATTATCTGACAGTGGACAAGTCATTTCACCCAGCCTTGGAACTCATTTTCTTCATCTATAAAATAATAAGATTAAGACATGATCTCTGAAGCTCCTTTCAGACCTAATGTTCCTTGATCCAATGAATCAGTAATTCACATGTTTATACTTCCTATGTAAAGTTGATTTTTAAAATGGTTTTTAAAAGTTATAGTCAAATTATTGATCACTGCAGAAATTTTAGACACTACCAATGCTTACAAAAAGGGAAAATAACGGTTACCTTTAATGATATATTCCAGAGATAAGTAATCAACATTTTAACTTTTTTTGTTTGTTCGGTTTTCTCCCATAATCTTACAGAAAACGATATTGGGTTGGCCAAAAAATTTGTTTGGGTTTTTCCGTAAGATGTTATGAAAACCCTAAATAATTTTTTGTCCAGCCTAATATTTTACAAGATATTTTCATAATAAAATCCTTTTTTTTTTTTTTTGGTTATATAAGTAGCTGTATCTGGTCCCCAAGGTTTTGTAATGGTTTTTAATTTTTTTTCTGCATATTTCTAGAAGTTCTTTTGTGCCTCTCCAGGTTCTGCCACTGGGTGGGAAGAGCAGAAGGAAAACACCAGCTGTCAGATCTCAGGGTGAATAAGTAATTCCCTCCAGATTCTAGGGAGGTCTAGAATACAGTTATGTGAGCAGTGAACAGAGTACTGAAGGATTTTCAGGCTTAATACAATGGCTACTGTCTGGGGATCCTCACAGAAAGACCATCACACAGTCCAGAATGAGAAAATAGACAAATAAATTTCTTGGAAAAGAAACTCGCTTATGAGCTCATTTGCACACTTACTGATTCTGGCTATCTGGGTTAATCAGGAGTCAGGGAAGCACCATTTACACAACAGTGACTTACAGGAAAATGATTCACAATGAAAATAAATGAAGGTCTGTGTTCAATCCAAGAGAAACATTTGCTTAGCTGGAAGTGAGCCAAGTGGAATATATGTCTGCTCACTTCATAATTCTGTACTCTAGTCATCTTGTATTTAATTATATGATAACGGTGGGTATGTTAATGCATACCTACCTTGTTACAACTATAGAATTTCATAACATTTCCTGAACTTAGAAAATTCTCCCTACTCCTTTTAAGTATTATTTTTTTTGGAGTGTTACAATTTTGTATTTTTATTGTTTGTAACCTCTTCTTCCTTCATTACCACCCAAAAACTAAATAGAAATGTAAAGTATACAGACAGGTATTCCTTTTTAGTATGATAAAGGATAGTAGGGAAGATATGTGAGGGATACAAAGGGATGGAGAGCTCTTTAGTAAATGTTCCCCTCACTTTTCTTCCTAGTCAAAGAGAATGCTGACAACTCTTGTTTTGAGCCAGATATCATGGATTTGGTGTTAGATGTGGATGAGAGTGTTAGTTTTCTTGCTCTCTCTCTCTTTTATTCTTTTTGGTCTTGATCTAAGAAACTCTAAATCTGTGAGCAACATCTTCACTCTTCCTGTCGAAGGATCGATAAGAATCAGTCCTCTCAAAAACTTGTCAAAAAACAAAAAAAATGCCATAGGTAATCACACATTGTCTGTAATTCCTGACGATCCTCTAGATCATTCACTCTCACATCTGTTGTTGCTTAGCTTCATCCTCCACCACTCCACAGAATATGTTCTCTTGAAAGGTCTAAAAATCTTTTCTTAAACCTCAGTCTTCTTGACTTCTTCGTAATATTTGAAACTGGTTATCAGCTTTGGGATGCTGGTCCTCTCCTAGCCTCCTCAAACCTTTCTGGAAGTTCTTTAGTCTCTTGCTTCCACTTCCTGTGACCACATCATTTAACCAACCTTAGTGTCAACCAGGAAGTTGTCAAGAAAATTACTGAAGTTGGCATAACATCTGCTCAAGAACTTCAGAAGGCTAAGTTAATGTTTATATAAGCCAAGTTTTCATCAGTAGTGGATGAACAACTCTGAACTTGTCATCACAACAGGCTATATACATTTAAGAGTAGAAACCTAATTGTTGTCTACAGTGTTTCCTAAAAGCTTCAGAAAAATTAAAAATTCGTCAAGGCTCTGCCTCTGCACCTGATTTTTCCTTACTATTATTTACTCGTTTAACATATGATTTCATCTATAAGCTCTCTGGCAAAAATTACAAAGCATCAAACTTTAACCTTACTTTTTATTTTTTGAATTTAAGGTCCTCCAATACTGGCTGAGGATGTGATGACTACAATTACACAACTGTACACTGATTTATTACCTCTTAAGATTTTCATAATGAATACATGATATGATGTCTTTGATGCACAGAGAACTCTGCCAGGTACCTGTCATTAGCATATTATTAACATTATTCATGATTAATTAATTCTGGATTAATTATTTTCTAGTCTCCTCATATGCCACCTTCTTAGCAATAACTGGAAATAAGAGTCAGGAACTGCTTTTATTTTACTCCACCTTGAGTGTCCTTATCTTCCAAGAGAGTTCATCACCAGGTGCAGTCTATCTTAGACTCAAAAATAATCTTGGGAGTCTAATTTAAACAAAACAGAGTCTCTGGCCTATAACTCCTCAGCCAGTACCCTCCATTTTCCATTAAGTCCTTATTACTAAATGTTTCACACCAGTTTACTACTTATTTTACTTGTCTCAGCATCTCATAATAGATAGAAATTTTATCTCTCAGTAAGTAGGGTTCAGTTGAAACTTCTGGCTTATTCATCACTTATAAGAATGGTGTTGGCACTCTTTTTATCTGGTTTTCATGTGTTCACTAATGCCTATCAGTCTTCCTTGATCTTAGCTTAATTCCTGTTCTTTTTCAAGATGATCTGGTTTATTCACAATTGTTTGCATTCATCTTTTCCATTTTATACAGATAAAAATGCATAAGTATACTTTATAGACATATATATTTAATAAAATAAATGACATTACCCTGTTATTATTATCCTCATACAACTCACACCTCCTGTGCTTCTTGTTTGACCATTTTCCTCCAAGTTACAAGGTTTTAATATATTCAGTGTCACTGTAGAGTCTAATGCTCCATCACTCCCTAAACTTAGTTGAAGCAGCAAATTCTGTTGACTTCATCACATTCTTTTCATTCCCAAAGCCATTTCCAAGACCAATTCCTCATCATCTCTCTTCTTGATTTGTGAAATAGTGCCTGAAATGTTTCTCACAATCTTCTTTTTTTCAGTCATTTGTAACTCCATGACAGTTACCACTATACAATATAAAGAATATTTATATTTAGATGTGTCACAGTTATCTTTTTATTCTATCATGATTGCCTGTAGGATAATCTCAGATTTATCAAGGTTTTCAAAAGCCTCCAAGATCCCTCTGTTTACAATGACAGCCATGTCTATCTTTACATTTTTCTATAGTAACCATTTCATTAATATTCCACACTTTAGATAATTCTGGTCCCTTTAATTAGGATGTTCTTCTCCCAGTTATCTAAGGTTTAACTCAGATATGATCCTTCTTCCTTCAGTCTTCCATGATTAACACTAAGCAAAATCCATATTATCCTTACTTCTTTCTTGCTCATTATGGGACACTATAACATATAAGCTTTTATTTTAATATATTTACATTCCTCATTGTAATTTAGCTATTTCATCTCTATTACTCTGCTCTTTAGGAAAACAATACATTGTTTAATGACTGGAGATTGGTTTGTTTTATTTTTAAAATATGTTTTCTCACATGGATCTATTCTTTTAAAGTTTTATTGAGATATAATTCATGCATCATAAAATTCATGTATAAGTCAATGTTATTTTTAGTATACTCAGAAAACTGTGCAACCGTTACCACAGTCTAAGTGGTAGAAAACATTAGAATATTTTCATCATTTGGAGAAGAAATCTTATACTCATTAATAGTCAGTCTCCATGCTCCCTGCCCAAAGAATTAGGCAACAATTAATGCACATTCTGTTTCTACAGATTGCCAATTCTAACATTTCATTTGGATGAAATCATGCAATATGCAGTCTTTCACGCAGCATAATTTTTCAAAAGTCATTCAAGCTGTAGCATATTTATATTAGATTAATTTTTTCATGTTGTGTATCCTTTTCTGAAGTATAGATTTACAATATTATATTAGTTTCAGGTGTACAATATAGTGATTAAATATTTTAATAGATTATACCCCATTTAAAGTTGTTAAAAAATAATGGTTATATTTCCCTGTGCTGTAAAATATATCCTTGTTGCTTATTTATTTTATATATAGTAGTTTGTGTCTCTTAATCTCATACTCCTATCAACCCCTCCCCTTTTCTTCTCCTCACTGGTAACCACTAGTTTGTTTTCTATATCTGCAAGTCAGTTTCTCTTTTGTTGTATGCATTCATTTGTTTTATTTTTTAGATTCCACCTATAGTGATAACATAGAGTAATTTTCTTTCTCTGTATGACTTACTTCACTTATCAAAATAGTCTTTAGTTCCTTCCAAGTTGTTGCAAATGACAAAATTTCATTCGTTTTTATGGCTGAGTAACATTCCATATATATATATATATATATATATATATATATATATATATATATATATATATATCATCTTCATTATTCATTCATCTGTTGATGGACACTTAGGTTGCTTCCATACATTGGCTATTGTAAATAACACTGCTATGAACAACACTGGGGTACATGTATCCTTTTAAATTTGTATTTTTGTTTTCTTTGAATACATGACATCTACTAATTCTGCATCTTCCTAAAAATTTCCTTTTGTGTAGTAAATCTAGGTATTAAGTTGGCCAAAAAGTTTCTTTGTTTTTAAAGTAAAAATGAAAGACACATTTTTCATTTTCACCAAGAACTTTATTGAACAACGTATTCACCTTTTTGTTCCACTACCTTCTGCCATTTTCCAGGCAATTTCATTATTCTGTCTTCCCCAAACTTTTTATCTTTTTGAGCAAAGAACTATTCCAGGTGCATTTTACAGTCTTCCAGGGAATTGAATTTGTTTCCATTAAGAGAATTTTATAAAGCCTGAAATAAATGGAAATCAGAGTTACAATGTCTGGTGAATATGGTGGATAAATCAGAACTTCCCAGCCAAGCTGTAACAATTTTGCCTGGTCATCAAGGAAACATGCGGTCTTGCATTATCCTGATGGAAGATTATACGTTTTCTGTTGATTAATTCCAGATGCTTTTCATTGAGTGCTGATTTCAATTGGTCTAACTGGGAGCAGTACTTCTTGGAATTAATCATTTGGTTTTCCGGAAGGAGCTCATAATAGAGGACTCCCTTCTAATCCCACCATATACACAACATCACCTACTTTGGATGAAGGACAGCTTTTGGTGTGGTTGGTGGTGGTTCATTTCGCTTGCCCCATGATCTCTTCCATTCAACATTATTGTATAGTATCCACTTTTCATCGCCCATCACAGTTTGTTTTAAAAATGGAACATTTTCAGGCTTCCCTGGTGGCGCGGTGGTTGAGAGTCCGCCTGCTGATGCAGGGGATGCGGGTTCGTGCCCCAGTCCAGGAGGATCCCACATGTCACAGAGCGGCTAGGCTGGTGAGCCATGGCTGCTGGGCCTGCGCGTCCAGAGCCTGTGCTCCACAACGGGAGAGGCCACAACAGTGAGAGGCCAGCGTACCACAGGGGGAAAAAAAAAGGGAACATTTTCATTACATTTCAGTAGAGAATCACATGCAGAAATACGGTAAAGAAGGTTTTTTTTTTTTTTTTTTTTTGCTTAACTTATGTGGAACCCAAACATCAAAGTGATGAACATAACCAAGCTGTTGCAAATGATTTTCAACAACTGATTTAAATATTTTGAATATGTCAGCTATCTCCCACGTGATAGAACGTTGATTTCTCAGTTAGTGTTGATTTGATTGCTATCAACTTCATCTGGTTTACCCGACCATGGAGCATCATCCAGCAAGAAATCTACAACACAAAACTTCGCAAAGCACTTTTGACATGTTCGATCAGTCACAACACTTCTCCATACACTGCACAAATCTTTTTTTTTTTTGCATTTCGGTTGCATTTTTACATTTCTTGAACTAATAAAGCATAATATGCCAGAAATGTTTTTTTTTTCTTCCATCTTCAATATTAAAATTGCTACACAAAAATTCACCAATTTTGATGTTTTTTTTAAAATGCATGCTAATATGACAGCTGTCACTATACAAACTAACAAATTGTTTCAAATGAAGTTAAAGACAACCAAGTGCTAATAGAGCCATTTTATTAAAAAAACAAACAAACGAACCTTTTGGCCAACCCAATACATTTTATGTTCCTTCTTCTTAGGATTACTTATTATTTTCATCAGTGGATCCAGAATCATAAACTCACTTTCTTATTCTCATTTGTAAACTGAGAATATATTGGTACCAACCTGATAGGGTTATAGTAAAAATTTATTCAGCCAATACATGTAAAATACATTGTGATATACAGTGTTACCCATAAGTATTAGTTATTACTAAGTATACATGTTGAAATTTAAACATAAATTTTATGTTTTCTAACTTCCATATTAGACAGGAGTATACCAATTGAAATTTTAAAATAAAATCAGCACTAATTATTTCACATTTCATCAAGATAATTACTCCAATATGAGTAAAACTATAACATTTCCCTGACCCCATAATAAAAAATGTTAAAATAATAACAATAATAGTATGTACCAGGAACTTTATATGCATTTTCTCATTTTCTTCAAAGCAAGCCTTAATAAAAATGTTATTGTTATTTCCATTTTGCAGATGAGGAAGGTAAATAAATGATGAAAGATTAAACAGCTAGTAAATGTGGGAAGGGATACTTGAATCCTGATCTGTCCAACTCAACAAAGCATTAATTTAACCAATTGTAATGTATGTCCATATAGTGCTCCACATTTTTTTATGTCTTTTCTCTCACTATTTACGCTTCCCAGGATAATTTTTTCTGATCACCTTATATCACCATATATCCAAATAATACTTATTTGAAGGTCATGACAAATGAGAGTTGGCATATGAAGCCTCTCTTCACACTTTATAAACAACATTTTATATGTCAGAAATTTGATACTTTATCTTTATCATTTATAGTACCTATTGATTTTGACCTTAAGTTATAATTATTAACATATTTTCTTTTTTCCCTGCCTCTTTCATGTCTAAGTTTCTTGAGAAAAACACCTGTGTTTTGTTCAGTTTTGGACTCCTCAGAATATTTAGCACACTGTATTGCATACAGTAAGTGCATAAATATTTAAGATTATGCATTTTTGTTTTTCATGTCATCTTTATGACATGTATAATATGTTTCAATTTTCTCTTTAAGTGAGGAAAAAGGGAGAGTGTTAATTTTGAGCAGTTTCTTTCATTATATACCAATGTCCATGTAGATTTGCTCGTAGAGCTACATGTGTCTGAAGACAGTTAAACATGAAACAGTTTTTGAACTACTCATATTTTCTTTTGATCTGTATGACTATCCTAAAGCTGGGTGCTGAGAAATCTCATGAAATGTAGTTCCTGGAAATTGTGGTTTCAGTCAGTTGAGAGTTTATTGTTGTGAATGCTACTAGGAAACGAGTTTTAATTACTGATGGAAACAATACAATTTCTATTTGAGAGTTTCATACATTTTATATACATATTAAAAGGCAATCATTGTTAAGTGACCAATTACTTTATCATTGACCTTATTTTCTGGACCAGAAATTCTTAGACACACAATATTAAGCCACCAAATTGAATCTACAAACTAAAAAACTTCAGTGGTCCCCTAAAGATCTTCCCTGCATCCATTGGTTTCTCCCACATCTATCATTTTCAAGGTTTAAATAATCTGTTTACAGCTTTCTTTAGTTATTCAAATGACTAAGTTCCAAGATCTAACAGATCTATAAATAGCACATGCTATATGCCTAAACACGTTTTTTGTTGATGGCTGCTACCTTGAAACCTGTTCTCCAAGACTGGTTCCTGAATAGTGGAAGCACAACTCTCACAAGTCTTTTATGGAATTTCCTGTTCAAATTTGCTTAAATTAAAAGTCTTTTGAGCCAAATCTTTCTTATAAGGCAATACTTCACTTTTAAAATTAGGGAAAAGTTCTGTGGAATTCCTAACTAATGATGCAACTTAAACAGTTTAAATAAAACACCAGGAAATAACATCACCCCACATATGACATTATTTTACAGTCCTTATATTTGTCTCTTTGTGCTATCCTTTGAAGTCCTTTCATGTTCTATTTTAATATTCTTTCTCCCTCTCTGAAAATGTTGGTCTTGAACCAAATATCTTGAGTTTGGTGACATACATTGTGACAGAGAAGCATCCATTCTTGTTTAAACAATGAGAATAGTATAAATAGAATCTCCATCTCCTAAAGCTAGCAACATCAATTATTTAATCTCAAATATCATTAACATCACAACATGCTTGCATAAAAAAACACTAATGGGTTTCATTCAGAAAACACTTTATAAATTATAATCTTGTCAGTCAACATGATTAACATATTTGCAAATTAATCTAGAATCTGAAAATACAAGACAATTAATTAACATCTATATTTAGACTGAGGCTAGTTTATGAAACTATCATCCATGTGGAAAAACTTTGACTCTATAGAACTATATGAAGATAGTTCTGCCAATAGCTTCCAATTATACTTTATAGTATTATCACTATTTCAGATTTTATTGGTGATTTCAAAGATAAGAACTCCAATGCACAAAAACATCAAAGTGCAAGCAAACCTTTAAAAATGTAGTTTAAAACACAATGTATGCTGTAATGCACTAATGTTTACAATGCCTAGGTTTTACATATATCCATAGTAATATATAATTATAATTGGAAAGGTTTCATTTTTAATTGTTACAACTCATCATTATTATCATCATCCAAAAGTAAATGAGTGTCTGCTGAGTATTATTTAAATCCAAAGAAGCTATTTAACAAAAAAAAAAGAATAACTGATTGAAGGGACCTAAATTAATATGAATAACTAAATAGAATTTCATACATATTAAGGCATAACTGCAACTGTAATCACAGATAAAGATGCTACACATTTTTTAAGGAGCTTAGTAGGATATTTGATGAAGTTTTTGAAGAGCTTTGTTTTCTGTGACTTCCTTTATTTTGCAATTGGGGCTTCCAGGAACAATTATTACTATATATTTTTTACTTTTAATAAGTAATAATTCAGTTATCTTAAGGTTAGAAAATGTTTAGCTGATTTTTTTCTCAGATTTAGTATGTGTTCTTTGTAACATTCTTTACACTTCTTAGCAGAATTCAAGGAATCAAAGCGTAACACTTTGTAAGACTTAAGATTTGAAACATGTCAGCGTGCATATGACTGGCATACTTATGGTTCTGTCTACATTTAGAACCCAGAAGAATTTATATATGACCATAAACTATGCATTGTTTAATACCCTGGTTTAAATATGAGTTTTAACCCCTGATAACTTTTATAAATTATAATTGTAATTTTAAATATAAATATTATTTTATAAATTACATTTGAATTAAGTTTAATTAATTGCATGACCACTAATGATTCTACTCAGTACGTTGATTTACAGCTTTTTAGCTTAACATTTTACTACAGTGAAAATAAAATGAAAGATAAATCAAGTTTATGTTTTCCATATGCAATTGTGATGAAGGTTAGGATGTTCTATTTTTCTCATTATTATGTGTGCATATGTTTTTCCTTCTTAATATGTTTAGTGGGTTGAATATACACCTTAATGAATCATATTCCTGACTTCAGAAATTACCCTTTAACCAACCACTTCGTTATATTTTCAACTCTTTCACTCAGCCAGACTTGCTCTTTCTCTCATCTCTGACCTCCAATCACTTGAACTCTTTTTAGTCTATTATTAAGTAAAAGTTTTCTGGCTTTATTTCCTTTCTAGGCCATCCTGGACTAATCTCATGGTTAATAATTTCAATGAATTTCTCCCCACTCCTTGACCTATACCTTCTACAGCTAACCCCTCCTTGGCAGTGCCCAACTATTGGCCAATCCAACCATTTCTCTTTTTCCAAGGCTGGGAAGTGCTGCTGAAGAACACCTCATAATCTTTGTAATTATATCCATTATACATTATGATTGTTGCTTTGCATAAGCCCTAAGCAACTCAGTAACTTTTTTGAGCTTCCCTTGTTAATCCCCTTCATTATCCATGTAGTGAACATTCCAAACTGTGAAATGTTAACTTCAAATCTCCAAGCCTATCTTTATCCCAGTTAATTCTCACTCTTAGCACATGATGCAATCTACTTCACTGACACAATAAAAGTCATCAATAATGGAATTTTAAAAACTCATAGAACTTTCCAGTACTATGAGTGAAACTCAATATATGAAATTAACACACACACATGGAAGTTAGGTGTAATTTCACAATGGAATATAGGCTTTGACAAAACAATATAACTATATTACAAAGGTATGAAACAACTCACAAAAGGGGTCGAGAGATAAGGCACTGACCTAAGTTACTTTAGAAATGAGTGGAGTCTGAAAGACTAAAGGCAAAAGAAACACTATATTGTACTTGATGAAGTTATTTCCCAAAGGAGTATATGTTATCAGCTTTGATACTACTATATATCTACATTGAAAATGAATGGTTACATAAATATATGATGGAAAGTAGGATCTGTGTTTCTCACTGTTGGAGTTAGAAGTTACAAATTAGAGACAACAGAAAGCTAGGTGGATCCAAAATGGTAATGGATTAGAACTGGAGACATCAGTGTGAACTCATATAAACAGAAGCAGTAGGAGAAGCATTATAAAGTTTGAACAAAAACCAATGTTATTGAATATTGACATTACTACCTTATTTTCTCACCTCCCATCCCTTCAAAAACCCACCATAATCTGATTTCTAAGAACACCGTACTAATTAATATTTTGCCTCAATTGTCACCAATTATTTATTATTTATCATGTGCTATGTTTTATCTTCACTACAAAGTTTACTTGACTTCTCATCTTCATTTAGCAGCATTGTGTGTGTGTGCGTGTGTTTGTAAATCCTGGCTTATCTTAACAATTTTAATTCTTTCTTTTCTGTAAACAAGAATGTTTCTGAAATTTTCTTCAAGCGAATCTTTTCTCCTTAAAAAATATCATGGCTTTATCTAAATTCTAAAATCACCTAATATTTTATCATTCCCAAAATAGGTGGGAAAAGTTCCTCTGGTGGGAGAGAATTTTCTGATTTCTCAATTTTTAAAGAGACATTTTACCTTTATTAGCAGATTCTCAGATAAATTAATGAAATCAAAATGTCTTAAGTTATAAAGAAACTCATACGATTTTATTGTAGTGATTTTTAAATAAGCAGAGTGGGAGGTGACATCATCAAGATGGCAACTTAAATCAATACCAATTTTAGTCCTTTGCACAAGAAAACCAACTAACAACTATCCATAGACAAGACAATATTGTGAAAATCCCAGAACCCAGAAGTGAGGCTGAAGCATCTCTTGGATGACAGAAACTGAGAAGGATCACATTAAAAGAGATAGAGCAGCAGTTTCATTCTGAATACAATTGCTCTCCCTCCAGGCTAGCAGAGCAACACACCCAGAAGTGCAGCGGGAAAAGAGAACAAATGACGTACATCCTGGAAACATACAACCTACCAAGACATTATCATGAAGAAATAGAAAATCTGAATAGAATAACAATGAGTAAGAAGATTGAACCAGTAATCAAAATCTCACAACAAAGAAAATCCAGGGACCAGATGGTTTGACTGGTGAATGTTATCAAACATTTAAAGAAGAATTAATGCCAATTCTTCTCAAACTTTTCCAAAAAATAGAAGAGATCACCTACAAATACCAAAGCCAGAAAAGGACAGGACAAGAAAAAAAAGTGATAGGCTAATATTCTTGCTGAACACAGGTACAAAACATCCCTGAATGATGATATAAAAGCCTACTTCTTCACCTATGGGCAACAGAATTTGAGTGAGCAAGAAATTCACTTTTTGTCAAGCCACTGAGATTTGTGGATGTGTTTACTTCAGCAGATAGCGTTACTCACATTTACCTATACAAGCACCTCATTGTAGATACTGTTTTTAACTGTTAAGTGTTTAAATACTCCAATCTTTCTTCTACATTGCCACCACAGCTGTATTTCTAAAGCATACACTATTTCCATAAATAACTGATGATTCACCTCAGAATAATTTAATAATACAATAATGTTCAAATTGTGTAGTATGTATGTAAGGTCTATAAAGTGCCTACTTTTGTCTTTTTGTTAATTCTTCCTGCTATTTATGTCAACAACCTCCCCACCTGAAAGAGAGCAAGATCTCATCATTCTGATTAATTCAAATTTTGAAAATTGTCCATGTTCTCAGGTTTCCATTTCTTTTTTTCGTTTTTTCCTTCTAGAGTTATCCTAATTGCAAATATCTTCCTGCAGAAACACTGCTCATGCTTTCAGTTTCTCACAATATTTTTTCTTGCAGCATTCCATTTTGTACTACTAGATTTTTAAATTTAGTTCACATTAACACCACTATAACACAATATTCATAGCTTATATTGCATATATAGCATTTTACTATATAATTGTTGATCATGAATTCATAAATTCTCCCCTGTAAGCTTTTGAACTATATCAAGTTCCTTATTGTTAAATTCCTTATTTCCTAACCCGTGGGTGTCTATAGTAAACATATATTAGTTTATTTTCAATTGGATGAAATTAATTTTCCTTCATTAATTTGAAAATTTTGATTTTAAAGATAAGAATACATTGAATTTTATCTTTAACAATTGCATTTTAGAGCAAAATATTTCAAAAAAAATGAGATTGACAAGATTATTAAGGAAGACTTGAAAAACTTACCTTATTTAGAAACAAACAAAATTAAAGCTATTATTTCTGGATAAATAATGCTCAGTATGGAGTAGTGTTATTCAGTTATTAAAGCTAAAGAAATTTGAACTGATGATGGTACTGTTAGAATAATCATTTATTGTTTGCCTTTTACTGTCATGGAACAATGAAAAAACAAACTTCACAAATTTAAAATTGGCTTTCTTTATTATTTCAAATAATGTGGTTATCCTGTACTGTAAGTTTATTTTGGCATTTCAAGTATATCCTAGAAAGAAATATAATAACAATTCAAAAGCTCTACACAATTTTAATCAAATTAATCTGGGAAATTTTATAGGTAAGCAAAGCCAAAGATGCAGATAAAACTACATAACTATTTTTTCAAAATGTACTAAAGCTTGAAACTTCAAAAGAATACATCTTTAAACATTTCAATAGATAAAGACTTCTGTGTTCAGAATATTAAGTACCTTCATTTCAATAAGAAAAACTACTAGAATTTGTTTCTTTTCTCCAATATTTTCTTTTCCTTTGATAGTGCTGTTAGTTATTAGTGTTTTTTAAAGCATCAAGAATGTGAAAAATAATATGATAAGCATGTAATAGAATCCTGTAAGATGGGCAAGGCTAATACATTTCCTATAAGAAGCTAATGCAGTATATCAGATAGGCTTAAATATTGATCTTTATTGTTGAATACCACAGCTAATGGTATGGTAAATTACCTTGTTTTATATTTATTTATATGATTTCCTTCAGTTCTACAGAAATTCATGAATACCATGAAATACTATTGTACTACAATTTTCCATTTATCCATTTATAAATGGAAAGAAAAAGACAAACTGACATTTTAATTTATTACTTGTCTATCATAGCAAACTTTTTTTAATAAATAAAACTAAAATCATAAACATTATAATGTAAACAATACATTATTTTCCATCTGTTTATGCTGGTTTCCAGTGGAGAAGATGTCATTATAAAGAATAGCCTGAGCATAGATTACTAGAGTGCCTCTGCTAAGCCAGGGTGGGATGTCTGAAGTATGTGCTGTTAACCTATAGCTAAGGAGTATAAAAGTGTTTGCCAATATAAAAAGAACAATTCAGAAATAAAATACTTTACTTTTCCACATACTTTCAGCTACCATTTAGATTACAGAAATAAAATAGATAAAAATATGGGAGAGGAGATAGATGAAGATTTGGAAACCAAAGCAATAAAAAGATTGATGACTTCAATACAACAAAATACTCCAAGATATCAGGGTACAATTTCTGTAGATAAATATAAATCATTTTAAGTGAATTGAAAAGCAGAAATCTTTGTATGTGCTTATTGTTGTTCAAACTTTTACCTTAATAACTGACAACTATTTTTCACTGTGCAAAGATTAGGAATCTAATGTGATGTGTGAATTCATAAATTGTTTCTAATAATTTCTTTGAAAAATGAATTTTCTGTGATTCTTCCAATCCTCTTCTAGACTTCATGTGCTGTGTAAGATTCAAAATAAGTGTAGTTAATGTGAATTCTCTCCAGAATCCTTCAGGAAAAGAAAATGTCACCTACCCTTACTTTTTTAAAATAAACTTTTTCAGAGTTCTTTCTTTTCAATGTAAACAAGAGTGTCAATCACTCTGTACAAACTTCTCCTCTCCCTAAGTTCACATAAGAAAGTTGCAGTTATCTGATTCCAGAAACATGGGAAATGGTCTGTTTCATATCCACGTTGTGCATTGCCTCTATAATTGCTAATATCAAGAGATGACTTTCACTTTATCATAGACCACATTTCCAAGTGAGCTCAGAGATCCCTCTCACAGGAGGAAATTTTCACTTTAGATTTAGATTTTATGCTTAGTTACAACCCTCAGTGACATCATTAAGGCCACAGCATTGGTGTCCATACTTCTCAGGCAGCTTGCAGTCATTGTTTAATCCATTTGTAATATTGTAAGCAATCCACTTATAGTTATCAATTGCAGAAACTCATAAACTACCATTCTCTCCATTATAAGGTTACCTTGTTTTCTTTTTTTTTTTTCATCTTCAGGTATTTGCATATGCTCCAATCTTGAGTTCTTGAAAAGTCTCCAGATGCTACTTAAGGGTGCTAATAGACTTCAACTCCCATACATATCCTGGATGCAGCATGTGTTCAGGGACCTGATAAATCCCATTTTTAGCCACTGAAACTCTCATGTCTTTAGAAAGCAGCTTTAGCAAAGGGAGAAAGGGTTTCAAACTGCTGAATCTTCATTGTCTTATCTGTAGGGGTTTGTGTGGCAGTGGAGAAGATCTTGCTTGAAATAGAGAAAACAAGACAGAAATTAAGATTACAATAATTATTTTGTATCATAAGTATGAAATCTGCAGGATGCATTCCGGGACAAGTAAAACAGACTTAATGCAGACAAAACAACTTCTATTATTCTTTGGTTTTCTTCGATTTTAAGGTAATATATTCTTTATTAATGTAAACTTGAGTTAACTGCAAATTAATTAGATTGATCTTCTACAGTTATATGTACCCCATTTCTCTGAATTAACATGAACTGTCTTATTAAAGGTAAATGGAAAGTTTACTTTTTTATATAAATTATTTTATTTTTTTATAATTATGTTAACAAATGGTGTGATTTTAAAAATTATAGTTGTTTACAATAGTATATTAGTTTCAGGTGTACAGCACAGTGATTCAATATTTATAAATTGTACTTATTTAAAGTCATTATAACTTGTTGGCTATATTTCTTATGCTGTACAATATACCCTTGTGTCTTATTTATTTTACATATCATATCATAGTTTGTACCTCTTGATCCACTATGCCATTTCTCTCCCCACTGGCAACCACAGGTCAGTTATCTCTATCTGTGAGTCTGTTTCTGTTTTGTTATATTCATTCATTTGTTTTATTTTTTGAGATTCCACAAATAAGTGATAGTATACCATATTAGTCTTTTTCTGTCTGACTTATTTCACTAAGCATAATACCTGCCAGTTACTGTTGTTGCAAATGGAAAAAATTCATTCTTTTTTATGGCTGAGTAATATTCCATTGTGTGTGTGTGTGTGTGTGTGTGTGTGTGTGTGTGTGTGTGTATAATCACATCTTCTTTATTCATTCATCTGTTAATGGACACTTAAGTTGCTTCCATATCTTGCCTATTATAAAAACGCTGTTATAAACATTGGGTGTAGATATCTTTGTGAATGAGTAAATTCTTGTTTTCTTTGAATATATACACAAGAGTGCAATTGCTGGATCATATGATAATTCATTTTTAGTTTTTTGTGGAAACTCTATACTATCAATATTTTCTACAATGGCTGTACCAGTTTACACTCCCACTAACTGTAATAGTGTTCCTTATACATTCTCACCAACATTTGTTATTTGTGGTTTTTTGGATGATAGCCACTCTGAAAGATGTGAGGTGATATCTCATTGTCGTTTTGATTTGCATTTCCCTGATGATTAATGACGTTGAACATGTTTTTGTGTGCTTGTTGTCCATCTGCATGCCTTCTTTGGAAAAAATGTCTATTTGTGTCTTCTAACCATTTTTTAGTCAGGTTTAGTTTTTTTTTTTTTTTTTTTTTTTTTTGATACTGAGATGTATGAGTTGCTTATATTTTGGGATATTAACCCTTTATCAAACATATCATTTGTCATTATTTTCTCCCATTCAATAGGTTCTCTTTTCATTTTGTCAATGAATTTCTCTACTGTAGAAAAGCTTTTTAGTTTGATTAGGTTTAATTTCTTTATTTTTGCTTTTCTTTCCTGTGCCTGAGGAGACAGATCAAAAAAAAATTACTACCACTTATGTCAAAGAGTGTTATGCCTATATTTTCTTCTAGGAGTTTTATGGGTTCCAGTCTTATATTTAGGTCTTTAGTCCTTTTGAGTTTATTTTTGTATATGGTGTGAGAAAATGTTCTAATTTCATTTTTTATTTAATGTAGCTGTGCAGTTTTCCCAGCACCATTTGTTGAAGAGTTTGTCTTTCCCCCATTGTATATTTTTGCTTCCTTTATCATAGTTTAGTTGACCATATGTGTGTAGGTTTATTTCTGGTCTTTCTATTATGTTCCATTGATCTACACATCTGTTTCTGTGCCAGTATCATTCTGTTTTTATTACTGCAGCTTTGCAGTATATTCTGAAGTCAGGGAAGGTTATGCTTCCAACTTTGATCTTTTTTCTCAAGGTTACTTTGCTTTTGTGCTTCCATATAAATTTTAACATTATTTGTTCTAATTCTGTGAGAAATTTCATGAGTATTTTCATAGGGATTGCATCAAATCAGTAGATTGCTTTGGGTAGTATGGAAATTTTAAAAATATTAATTCTTCCAATTCATGAACATGAGGTACCTTTCCATTTCTTTGTATCATCTTCAATTTTCTACATCAAAGTTTTATAGTTTTCACAAAAAAGTTCTTTCAACCCATTGGTCAAGTTTATTTCTAGGTGTTTTATTCATTTTGATGTGATTTTAAACAGGATTCTTGCTTTCTTTTTCTGGTAGTTTATTATTAGTGTAAAGAAAAGCAACAGATTTCTGTATATTAATTTTGTATCCTGCAACTTTACTGAATTTATTTATTTATTCTTTGTTTATAAATTTTTATTGAGTACAGTTGATTTACAATGTTGTGTTCGTTTCAGGTGTACAGCAAAGTGAATCAATTATACATATACATATATGAACTCTTTTTTTTTTACATTACTTTCCCATATAGGTCATTACAGAGTATTGAGTATTGTTCCCTGTGTTACACAGTACGTTCTTATTAGTTATCTATTTTATATATAATAGAGTGCACATGTCAATCCCAATCTCCCAATTTATCCCTCCCCCCTCCCCTTGTTCCCTGGTAACCATACATTTGTTTTCTACACCTGTGACTCTATTTCTGTTTTGTAGATAAGTTCATTTGCACTCTTTTTTTTAGCTTTCACATATAAGTGATATCATATGATCTTTGTTCTTCTTTGTCTGACTTACTTCACTCGGTATGACAATCTCTAGATCAATCCATATTACTGCAAATTACTTTTTTTTATGGATGAGTAATATTTCATTGTATATGTGTACCACATCTTTTTATCTATTCCCATGTTGATGGACATTTATGTTGCTTCCATGTCCTGGCTACTGTAAATAGTGCTGCAATGAACACTGGGGTCCATGTATCATCTTGAATTATATTTTATTTTTCCTTTTTGGGGGAGAGTATATGCCTAGGAGTAGGATTGCTGGGTCATATGTTAGTAGTATTTTCAGTATTTTAAGGAACCTCTATACTGTTCTCCATACTGACTGTACCAATGTACATTCCCACCAACAGTGTAGGAGGATTCCTTTTCCTACACACCCTGTCCAGCATTTATTGTTTGTAAATTTTTTGATGATAACCATTCTGAATAGGGTGAGGTGATACCTCATTGTAGCTTTGATTTACAGAAATCACTTGCATTTCTATACACTAACAACAAAAGATCAGAAAGATAAACTAAGAAAAGAATCCCATTTACCAACATAACAAAAGGAATAAAATACCTAGGAATAAACCTACCTAAGGAGGCAAAAGACCTGTATTCAGAAAACTATAAGATGCTAAGGAAAGAAACAAAAGATGACACAAACTGATGGACAGATACAGCATGTTTTGGACTGGAAGAATCCATATTGTCAAAATGACTATATGACCCAAAGCAATCTGAAGATTCAAAGCAATCCCAATCAATTTACCAATGGCGTTTTCCACAGAATTAGAACAAACATTTTTACAGTTTCCTATGGAAACAAACAAACAAAAAAAACAAATAACACAAATAATCTTGAGAAAGAAAAATGGAGCTGGAAAAAAGAAAACCAGAGCTGGAGGAATCAGGTTCCCCGATTTCAGGCTATACTACAAAGACACAGTAATCAAAACAGTAGGGTACTGGCACAAAAACAGAAATATAGGTCAATAGAACTGGATAGAAAATACAGAGATAAACCCATGCACCTATGATCAACTAATCTATGACAAAGGAGGCAAGGATATACAATGGAGAAAAGACAGTCTCTACAATAAGTGGTGCCAGGAAAACTGTATGTGCATGTAAAAGAATGAAATTAAAACACTTACTAACACCATACACAAAATAAACTCAAAATGGATTAAAGACCCAAATGTAAGTCCAGACACCATAAAACCCTTAGAGGAAAACATAGACAGAACACTCTTTAATATAAATCAAAGCAAGATATTTTTTGATCCACCTCTGAGAGAATTGAAAATAAAAACAAAAATAAACAAATGGGATCTAATTAAACTTAAAAGCCTTTGCACAACAAAGGAAACCTTAAACAAAACAAAAATACAACTCTTAGAATGGAAGAAAATATTTTCAATGGAAGCAACTGACAAAGGATTAATCTCCAAAATTTAAAAACAGCTCATGCAGCTCAATATCAAAATACCAAACAACCCACTCAAAAATAGGCAGAAGATCTAAATAGACACTTCTCCAAACAAGACATACAGAGCACAGGAAAAAAAATGTTCAACATCACTAACTATTAAATAAAAGCAATTCAGATATACAGCAAATGGTGTTCTCCAAAGCCCTTTCTTTAAAAATATAGGGTGCAAGAGGGCAGATGGCAGAAATAAGAAGAACTACAATCCTGCAGCCTGTGGAACAAAAACCACATTCACAGAAAGATAGACAAGATGAAAAGGCAGAGAGCTATATACCAGATGAAGGAAAAAGATAAACCCCCAGAAAAATAACTAAATGAAATGAAGACAGACAATCTTCCAGAAAAAGAGTTCAAAATAATGTTAATGAAGAAGATCCAGGACCTCGGAAAAGGAATGGAGGCAAAGATCAAGAAGATGCAAGAAATGTTTAACAAAGATTTAGAAGAAATAAAGAACAAACAAACAGAGATGAACAATACAATAACTGAAATGAAAAAGACACTAGAAGAAATCAATAGCAGAATAACTGAGGCAGAGGAATGGTTAGTGACCGGGATGACACAATGGTGGAATACACTGCTGCAGAACAGAATAAAGAGAAAAAGAATGAAAAAAAATGAAGACAGACTAAGATACCTCTGAGACAACATTAAATACAACAACATTCACATTATAGCAGCCTCAGAAGAATAAGAGAGAGAGAAAGGACCCAAGAAAATATTTTAAATGATTATAGTCATAAATTTCCCTAACATGGGAAAGGGAATAGCCACCCAAGTCCAGGAAGTGCAGAGGTCCCATACAGGATAAACTCAAGGAGAAATATGCTGAGAGACATAATAATCTAATTGGGAAAAATTACAGACAAAGAAAAATTATTGAAATCAACAAGGGAAAAATGACAAATAACATTCAAGAGAACACCCATATGATTAACACCTGATTTCTCAGCAGAAACTCTACAAGCCAGAAGGGAATGGCATGATATACTTAAAGTGATGAAAGGGAAGGACCTACAACCAAGATTACTCTACCTGGAAAGGATCTCATTCGGATTCGATGGAGAAATCAAAAGCTTTCCAGACAAGCCAAATCTAAGAGAATTCAGCACCACCAAACCAGCTCTACAACAAATTTTAAAGGAACTTCTCTAAGTGGGAAACATAAGAGAAGAAAAGGACCTACAAAAACAAACCCCCCAAATTAAGAAAATGGTAATAGGAACATACATATTGATAATTACCTTAAACGTGAATGGATTATATGCTCCAACCAAAAGACACAGACTTGCTGAATAGATATAAAAGCAAGACCCATATATATGCTGTCTACAAGAGACCCACTTCAGACCTAGGGACACATACAGACTGAAAGTGAGGGGAGAGAAAAAGATATTCCATGCAAATGGAAAGCAAAAGAAAGCTGGAGTAGCAATTATCATATTAGATAAAATAGACTTTAAAATAAAGAATGTTACAAGAGACAAAGAAGGACACTACATAATGATCAAGGGAACAATCCAAGAAGAAGATATAACAATTATAAATATATATGCTCCCAACATAGGAGCACCTCAATACATAAGGCGACTGCTAACAGCTATAAAATAGGAAATCAACAGTAACACAATAATAGTGGGGGATGAAAACACCTCACTTACACCAATGGACAGATCATCCAAACAGAAAATTACTAATGAAAGCACAAGATTTAAATGACACAGTAGACCAGATAGATTTAATTGATATTTATAGGACATTCTATTCAAAATCAGCAGATTGCACTTTCTTCTCAAGTGCATATGGAACATTCTCCAGAATAGATCACATCTTGGGTCACAAATCAAGCCTCAGTAAATTTAAGAAAACTGAAATCATATCAAGCATCTTTTCTGACCACAACACTGAGATTAAAAATCAATCACAGGGGAAAAAAAACCGTAAAAATCGCAAACACATGGAGGCTAAACAATATATTACTAAATAACCAAGAGATCACTTAAGAAATCAAAGAGGAAATCAAATAATACTTAGAGACAAATGACAATGAAAACACAATGATCAAAAACCTATGGGATGCAGCAAAAGCAGTTCTAAGAGGGAAGTTTATAGCTATACAAACCTACCTCAAGAAACAAGAAAAATCACAAATAAACAATCTAACATTACACCTAAAGGAACTAGAGAAAGAAGAACAAATAAGATGCAAAGTTAGAAGAAGGAAAAAAATCATAAAGATGAGAGCAGAAATAAATGAAATAGAAACAAAGTAAACAAATGCAAAGATCAATAAAACTAAAACCTGATTCTTTGAAAAGATAAACAAAATTGACACACGATTCGCCAGACTCATCAAGAAAAACAGGGAGGAGACTCAAATCAATAAAATTAGAAATGAAAAAGGAAAAGTTACAATGGACACCACAGAAATACAAAGCATCCTAAGAGACTACTACAGCAACTCTATGCCAATAAAATGGACAACCTGGAAGAAATGGACAAATTCTTAGAAAGGCATAACCTTCCCAGACTGAACCAGGAAGAAATAGAATATATGAACAGACCAACCACAAGTAATGAAATTGAAACCATGATTAAAAATCTTCCAACAAACAAAAGTCCAGGACCAGATGGCTTCACAGGTGAATTCTATGAAATATTTAGAGAAGAGCTAACACCCATCTTTCTCAAACTCTTCCAAAATAATTGCAGAAGATGGAAAACTCCCAAACTTATTCTATGAGGCCACCATCACCCTGATACCCAAACCAGACTAAGATACTACCAAAAAAGAAAATTACAGACAGATATCACTGATGAATATAGATGCAAAAATCCTGAACAAAATACTAGTAAAAAGAATCCAACAACACATTAAAAGGATCATACACCATGATCAGGTGAGATTTATGCCAGATATGCAAGGATTCTTCAATATACGCAAATCAATCAATGTGATACACCATATTAACAAATTGAAGAATAAAAACCATATGATCATCTCAAGAGATGCAGAAAAAGCCTTTGACAAAATTCAACACCCAGTTATGATAAAAACTCTCCACAAATTCGTCATAGAGGGAACCTACTTCAACATAAGAAAGGCCATATACGACAAACCCACAGCAAATATTCTCAATGGTGACAAGCTGAAAGTATTTCCTCCAAGATCAGGAACAAGACAAGGATGTCCATTCTCACCACTATTATTCAACATAGTTTTGGAAGTCCTAGACATGGCAATCAGAGAAGGAAAAGAAATAAAAGGAATACAAATTGGAAAGAAGAAGTAAAACTTTCACTGTTTGCAGATGACATGATACTATACATAGAGGAACCTAAAGATGCCACCAGAAAACTACTAGAGCTAATCAATGAATTTGGCAAAGTTGCAGGATAGAAAATTAATGCACAGAAATCTCTTTCATTCCTATACACTAATGATGGAAAATCTAAAACAGAAGTTAAGAAAACACTCCCAATTACCATTGCAACAAAAAGAATAAAATACCTAGGAATAATCCTACCTAAGGAGAAACAACACCTGTATGCAGAAAACTATAAGACACTGATGTAAGAAAGTAAAGATGATACCAACAGATGGAGAGATATACCATGTTCTTGGATTGGAAGAATCAATATTGTGAAAATGACTATACTACCCAAAACAATCTACAAATTCAATGCAATCCCTATCAAATTACCAACGACATTTTTTATGGAACTAGAACAAAAAATCTTAAAATTTCTATGGAGACACAAAAGACCCTGAATAGCAAAAGCAGTCTTGAGGGAAAAAACATGGAGCTGGAGGAATCAGACTCCCTGACTTCAGACTATACTACAAAGCTACAGTAATCAAGATAATATGGTACTGGCACAAAAACAGAAATATAGATCAAGGGAAGAGTGTAGAAAGCCCAGAGTTAAACCTACACACCTATGGTCAACTAATCTATGACAAAGGAGGCAAGGATATACAATGGATAAAGAGAGTCTCTTCACTAATTGGTACTGGGGAAACTGGACAGCTACATGTAAAAGAATGAAATTAGAACATTCCCTATCACCATACACAAAAAGAAACTCATAATAGATTAGGGACCTAAATATAAGACCAGACACTCTAAAACTCTTAGAGGCAAACATAGGAAGAACACTGTTTGACAGAAATCACAGCAAGATCTTTTTTGATCCACCTCCTGGACTAATGGTAATAAAAACAAAAATAAACAAATGGGACCTAATGAAACTTAATAGCTTTTGCACAGCAAAGGAAACCATAAACAAGATGAAAAGACAACCCTCAGAATGGGAGAAAACATTTGCAAATGAATCATCAGACAAAGGATTAGTCTCCAAAATATATAAACAGCTCATCCAGCTCAATATTAAAAAGACAAACAACCCAATTTAAAAATTGGCAGAAGATCTCAATAGACATTTCTCCATAGAAGACATACAGATGGCCAAGAACACTTAAAAAGATGCTCAACATCACTAACTATTAGAAAATTTCAAATAAAAACTTCAATCAGCTATCATCTCACAGCAGTTAGAATAGGCATCATCAGAAAATCTACAAACAAGAAATGCTGGAAAGGTTGTGGAGAAAAGGGAACCCTCTTACACTGTTGGTAGGAATGGAAATTGATAGAGCCACTATGGAGAACAGTATGTAGGTTCCTTGAAGAACTAGAAAAAGAATTACCATATGACCCAGCAATCCCACTACTGGACATATACCCAGAGAAAACCATAATTCAAAAAGACACATGCACCCCAATGTTCATTGCAGCACTATTTACAATAGCCAGGTCATGTAAGCAACCTAAATTCCCATTGACAGATGAATGGATAAAGAAGATGTCATACATATATACAATGGGATATTACTCAGCCATAAAAAGGAATGAAATTGAGTCATTTGTAGAGCTGCGGATGCATCCAGAGTCTATCATACAGAGTGAAGTAAGTCAGAAAGAGAAAAACAAATATTGTATATTAACACATATATGTAGAACCTAGAAAATGGTACCGTTGAACTGGTTTGCAGAGCAGAAACTGAGACACAGAATTAGAGAACAAACGTATGGACACCAAGGGGGGAAGCGGAAGAGGGTGGGGGTTGTGGTGTGATGAATTGGGAGATTGGGATTGAGGTGTATACAATCATGTGTATAAAATGGATGACTAATAAGAAAATAAATAAATAATAAAAAAAGAAATACAATTCATTTATTTATTCTAACATTTTGTTGGTCGTGAATTTTGGATTTTCTACACATAATATTATGTCGTCTGCAAACGGTGACAGTTTTACTTCTCTTCAAATTTGGATGCCTTTTATTTCTTTTCCTTGTCTAATTTGTGTGGCTAAGCCTTCCAATACTATGTTAAATAGAAGGGGCAAGAGTGTGCACCCTTGTCTTATTCTTGATTATACAGGAAAATCTTTCAGTATTGAATATGATGTTAGCTGTGGGTTTGTCATAAATGGTCTTTATTACATTGAGTTATTTTCCCTAAACATCCACTTAGATAAGAGTTTTTGTCATGAATAGATGGTGGGGATGATTATCTATTCTACTTATTTCTACTGTGATCTTTATTATTTCTTTCCTTCTGCTGACTTTGGGCTTTTTTTGTTCTTACTTTTCTAATTCATCTAGATGTTAGATTAGGTTGTTTCTTTGTGATTTTTCTAATTTCTTGCTCTAGGCTTGTATCACTATAAACTTCCTTCATAAATAAATTTTGTCAAATACTTTTTCAGCATTTTTGAGATAATCGTGCAATTTGTATCCTTCCTTTTGTTAATATGGTGTATCACTTTGGTTGATTTGTGGCGATTGAAACTTCTTTGCATCTCTGGTATAAATCTCACTTGATCATGGTGTATGGTCCTTTTTATATTATGCTGAATTCATTTTGTTAATATTTTGTTCAGGAATTTTGCATCTACATTGGTCATAGGTATTGGCCTGTAATTCTTTTTTTTTTTTTTTTTTGGTAGTGTCTTTGTCTGGTTTTGGTATCAGGGTAATGGTACCTTTGCAGAATTAATTTGGAAGTGTCACCTCCTCTTCAGTTTTTTAGAATAGTTTGAGGGCAGGCATTAGCTCATCTTTATATGTTTCGTAGAATTCCCTGTGAAGCTGTCTAGTCCTGGACTTTTGTTTCCTAGGAGTTTTTTTCACTCTTTATTAAATTTCACAGCTAGTGATCAGATTATTTGATTTCTTCAGTGATCCATTGGTTGTTTAGTAACAAATTGTTTAGCTTCCATGTGTTTGTGTGTTTTATAGCTTTTTTCTTGTAGTTGATTTCTAATCTCATAATGTTTTCATTGGAGAAGATGCTTGATATGATTTCAGTTTTCTTAAATTTATTGAGGCTTGCTTTTTGGCCCAGCATGTGATCTATCCTGGAGAAAGTTCCACGTGCACTTGAGAAAAATGTGTGTTCTGCTGCTTTCAGATGGAATGCTCTATAAATATCAATTAAGTCCATCTGGTCGAATGTGTCATTTAAAGGCTGTATTTCCTTATTGATTTTGTCTCTGGATGGTCTGTCCATTGGTGTAAGTGGGGTGTTAAAGTCCCTTACTATTATTTTGTTACTATTGATTTCTCCTTTAATGGCTGTTACCATTGGCCTTATATATATAGGTGCTCCTATGCTGAGTGCATATATATTTACATTTGTTATATCTTCTTATTGAATTGATCTCTTGATCTATATGTAGTGTCCTTCTTGTCTCTTGTAACAATCCTTATTTTAAAATCTACTTTGTCTGATATGAGTATTGCAACTCCAGCTTTTTTTTGGATTTCCACTGAATACCTTTTTCCATCCGTTCAGTTTCAGTCCTCACTTTCAGTATGTGTCCCTAGATCTGAAGTTGGTCTCTTGTAGACAGCATATATACAGGTCCTGTTTTTGTATCCATTCAGCCAGTCTATGTCTTTTGGTTGGAGCATTTAATTCATTTACATTTAAGGTAATTATTAATATGTATTTTCTTATTGCCATTTTGTTAATTGTTTAGGATTTGTTTTTGTAGATCTTTTTTCTTTCCTTCCTCTTTTGTTTTCTTATCTTGTGATTTGATGACTATCTTTAGAGTTGTATTTGGATTACTTTTTCTTTTTTGCATGTGTATCTATTGTAGATTTTTGGCTTGCAGTTCCCCTGAAGTTTTGATATAGCAAATATGTCAATATTGTACATAAATACAATATTGTTTTAAATTGCTGCTATCTTCATTTCAAATGCATTTCCAATATTCTGCGTTTGTACTCTCCTGTTCTCACAATTGCTACTTTGGTATATTTGTGTGTGGATGATTTCCTCCCTTTACTGTATGTTTGCCTTTACTGGTGAGTTTTCCCATTTGAAATTCTCTTGTTTCTAGTTGTGGCCTTTTCTGCTGATTTTATGGTATTGAATTCTCTTAGTGTCTGCTTGTCTTTAAAGCTTTTTATTTCTCTGTTGAATGTAAATGGGAGTCTTGTTGGGTAGAGTATTCTTGGTTGTAGGTACTTCCCTTTCATCACTTTAAAAATATGGTGCCACTCCCTTCTGGCCTGCAGAATTTCCACTGAAAAGTCAGCTGATAACCGTTTGGAGATTCCTTTGTATGTTACTTGTTGCTTTTCCCTTGTTGCTTTTAATATTTTCTCTTTGTCTTTAATTTTTGTTAATTTGATTAATATGTGTCTTGGCATGTTCCTCCTCAGGTTTATCCTGCATGGGACTCTTTGCTCTTCCTGGACTTGACTGAGTATTTCCTTTCCTGTATTAGGGGCTCCTATGGAGTCACTGCTTTTCCCTGGGTCCCAGTGCACATGAAATCTTGTGTGCACCCACCAAGAGTGGAGTCAGTGTTTCCCCTAGTCCTGTGCAGCTCCTGCACTCAAGCCCCACTGGTCTTCAAGCCAAATGCTCTGGGAGCTCCTCTTCCTGATGTCAGACCCCCAGGCTTGGGAGCCTTATGTGGGGCTCAAAACCCTCACTCTTGTGTGAGAGTCTCTCCAATATAATTATTTTCCAGTTTAGTTTCCTGTGTGTAGCCCACCCAGCAGGTATGGAATTTGATTGTGCCCCTCCTGCCATACTGTTGTGGCTTCTTTGTCTTTGGATGTAGAATATCTTTTTTGGTAGGTTTGAGTCTTTTTTGTCAATGGTTGTTCAGCAGTAGTTTTGATTTTGTTGTTTTTATGAAAGGAGGTGAGCTCAAGTCCTTCTAGTCCACCATCTTGTCTCCTCCTCCACTTGTTGAAGTATTTTCTGATTTCCTCTTTGATTTCTTTATTGACTAATTGTTATTTTAGTAGCATATTGTTTATGGTTTTCCCATTTTTCTTCCTGCAATTAACATGTAGTTTCATATTTTTGTGGTCAGAAAAGATTCTTGCTATAATTTACATCCTCTTAAATTTGTTGAGACATTTTTGTCACATTGCATGTGATCCACCCTAGAGAAAATTTCATGTGCACTTGAGAGGAATAAGTATTCTGTTTTGGGATGGAATGTACTATAAATATCTATTAAGTCTGACAAGTCTAATTTGTCATTTAATCCCATTGTTTCCTTACTATTTTTGTCTGGGTGATCTGTCTACTGATGTAAGTAGGGTGTCTACTGTTATTGTTTTATTGTCAATGTCTGTTAATATTTGCTTTGTAAATTTACGTGCTCCTATATTAGGTACATATATGTTAACAAATGTTATATCTCTTCTTGATTGATCCCATTATCATTATATAATACCTTTCTTTGTGTTTTGCTATAGACTGTGTTTTAAATATGAGTATTTTTGTCTGATATGAGTATTTTCACTCCTTTTTTGTTGTTTCCGTTTGCATGGAATATAATTTACCTTCCCTCACTTTTAGTCTGTTTGTGTCATTGACTCTGTAGTGAGTCTTTTGGAGGTAGCATATAGATGGGTCTTGTTTTTGTTTGTTTGTTTTTCTTTTCCAATCAGCCACACTATGGCTTTTGACTAGAGCATTTAGTGAATTGATATTTTAAGTGATTATTAATAAGTATGTACTTATTGCCGTTTTGTTCTTTCTTTTCTGGTTGTTTTTTTAGCTCTTCTCCGGTCTTTTCGTCGTTTTGTTTCTTTGCTTGTGGGTTCTTTAAGTATGTATTCATTTTTTTTCTAGTTTTTGTGTACCTATTGTAGGTTTTTGATATGTGGTTACAATGGGGCTCTTATATGTTAATCTATAACTATATCTACTTGTTTTAAATTAATACTCATTTAAGTTCAAACACATTCTAGAAGATCAACATATTTTACTTCCCTCCCCCACTTTTTGTGTTTTTGATGTCATATTTTACATCTTCATGTCTATCCCGTAAATGTTCACTGTAATTATAGTTGATTTTATAATTTTAGTCTTTTAATCTTTGTACTAGCTTATTCAACATTTACTATATATTTACCTTTATGAATGGGATTTTTCCTTTCCTATAAATTATGATTTCTTTGTAGCTGTTTCTTTTGCCCTTAAATAAGATGCTTTAACACTTCTTTTAAGGTCAGTTTAGTATTGATGAGCTCTTTTAGTTTCTGCTTGTCTGAGAAGTTATTTATTTCTCCTTCAATTCTGAATGGTAACCTTGCTAGGTAGTGCATCCCATGTTGTAGATTTTTCCATTTAAGCACTTTAAATATATTATACCATTCTCTTGACTTGGAAGTTTCTGCAAAAAAACAGTTGATAAACTTATGGGAGTTTCCTGGTACGTGACCCTGTTTTTATCTTGGTGCCTTTGAAATCATCCCTTTAACTTTTGCCATTTAATTATGATATGTCTTGGTTTAGGTCTCTTTGGTTTCATTTGTTTGGGACTCTCTGTGCTTTCTATACCTGGAAATCTGTTGAGTTCTGCAGCTTAGGAAGTTTTCAGCCATAATTTAATCAAACATGTTTTCTAATCCTTTCTCTCTCTTTCTCCTGGGACCCCTATAATGCAAATGTTAGTACACTTGATGTTGTCTCAGAGGTCCCTTAAACTACCCTCATTTTTTAATATATTTTTCTTTTTGCTGTTCCGATTCGATGATTTCCATCATTCTGTCATCCAAATCACTTATATATTCTTCTGTATCACCCAGTCTGCTGTTAAATTCCTTCTAGTGTATTTTTTAGTTTAGTCATTGTATTAGTGCTAATTGTTATTTTTATTCTTCAGTTTCTTGTTAAAATTATCACTGTGTTCATCTATTCTTTTCTGAAGTACAGTTGGCATTCTTTACTAACGCTTTGAACACTTTATCTCGTGAATTATTTATACTGTTTCTTTTTTCAAGATTTTTTCTTTTTCTTTCATTTGCAACATATTGCTCTGCCTTCTCATTTTGTTTAACTTTCTCTGTCTCTATGAAATTAGGTCAAATAGTTACCTATCTGACTTGAAGGGGTGTCTCTGTGTGGGAGTGTCCCTATACAATCTATGTGTCCCCAGTGGCTTTGAAAGGAGAACTGGATCTGATGTGAGCACAGGTTACTTTTCCCTCTGGGGTGTGTTGGTAGCTATCACCTTGGTGGAATGTAGGGTTGATATGGAGGGGCTAGAGCCAGTGCCAGGTATGAGCTGGGGCTTCTTCTGTACTCAGTGGCAGTCATCACCCTATTGGGAGTGGGGTCTGGTCCCAAAGGGTTGATGCAGAATTACTGAGGATCAGGTCCAAGCCCTTGAATTTTGTGCACTCCTGCTGGCAACAGCATCTCTGCCCTAGTGGATAGCAGAGCTGAAGCAAGCGGTGGTGGACTAGGTGTTCAGTGCAGGCCAGAATGTGTAATAGGGTGATCTCAGAATGCCATTCAGAGTCCTTAATCCACCATCTAATCCACCATCTCCATATGGGTGCCAACACTGCCTTCCTTTGCCCTGTTCAGAAACAGCACTGGGTTTGACCTGGCTCTGTCTCCCCAGGTGTGCACCCTCTACTAAGTAGCAGCACATTTGCTCCAATGGAGAACATAATTGGAGCAAGGGGGGCTGGAGCAGGTGTCTGGATTAAGCTGGGGCACATACTGGGAAGTCAGTCAGATCCCCAAGCAGCTTTCAATCTGTTGCCTTTGCATGTGCACTGGTAAGGCTGCCTTCACCTTGTTCAAAGGCAGGGTCAGTCTAAGATATCTCAATTCTCTCTAAGCATACGCACTCTCCTTTGGCCAACAGCAACCATCACCCTAGTAGAGAGCTGACTGGAATAAGAAGAGCTGCTGCAGGTGCCAGGTGCTGGATAAGGTGTGGCTAGGGTGATTGCAGGAAACTGGCCAGAGTTCTGAGAAGTTTTCAATCTGCTTCCTCTGCTTTGATCTTGGGGAGTAATTAAGCACAAATCTATATTTTCATTAGCAGAGTGTCCGTTTCTTACAGTCATCTGGTAAGTCCCACTGATTGTCAAACCAGCTGAGGAGACTCATCTTCCTGCTGTGGGACCCCATGTCCGGGGTTCCCAATATGTATGTGGCTTGAACCCCTCACTCACCACAGAGGATCCCCAAGCCTGCAAGAGCTCCCTCCTCTTCTGTGACCCCTGCTAAGGGCACAAGTCCTTACCTGATCAATTCTCCTCCCTTCCTACCTGATTCCCTGTGGATCTTTCTTTACAGACTTAGTTGTAGAAAAGCCTTTCTGTCAGTCTCCAGATTTTTTCAGTGAGTTGTTCCTTATGTAGATGCATTTTTTATGTGTTCATGGGGGGAGGTGAGTTGAGCATCCTCTTACTTTACCATCTTGATCTCCCTCCTTGTTTGAAATGTTCACTTATTACATTAAACTATTTAAATTAGAGATTTTTTTTTTTGTTTTGATGCACATCAACAGAGGTGATTATATAGTTGTTCTGCACAAGTTTTGTTCAGCTTGCTTTCCTATTGTTAGAGCACAGATGTTCTGAACTCACAGTGAAAAAAATCATAGATTACAGGAATGTGTCATTGTTCTCATTCTCCTGTTTTTCTTCCTCCTCTTTTTCCTCTGTTTTCTTCTCTTGGTTATCTCCTTTTTTTCTTTACCAGTGATATTACTGACTACCTACCACAAGCTAGATTCTGAGGATAAAGAAAATATAAGAAAGACATGCTAAAAAACAATTCACCAATTTAACACAAGTACAAAAATGCAACTAAATACTAAGGAAAGGGCAACTGTAGATATTATGATAAATCCAATTAGAGCAACAATTTTAACCCATTTCTTAGTAAAGGTGGACACACACAAACACCTTGAAAACTTATTTTTACATTAAGGTAAAAACTTTATAGGGTATAAAATATAATATAATTTAAAATACCAAGAAGAATGTGATAGTAGCTTCAGGCTGGCCTTTAAACTTCAAAGGTATCTTGTCAATGTACTTTGACATTAAGATAAACTTATTAGAGATACTGATATAAGATTTTTCTGGATGACTTAAGGTTAGAATTCTGAGTGACATTCAATCTCACAAGAGAAATGACAATAACATTACTCTTTAACAGGCATAAATTATAGAAGCATAGAATAAATGGTATAGAGGAATCATAAATTTAATTTATATATAGATGTGCAATAAATATATACAATAAAACGTTGGAGCATAAATAAAAGTAAACTAAATAACATTAGAACACTGGCATTTGATCAGTAATGGCCAATGGTCGAGATTCAAGTTTGGCAATCTCTCTTTTTTTAAAAAAAAATAATTAATTATTATTTTTTTGGCTGTGTTGGGTCTTTGTTTCTGTGCGAGGGCTTTCTCTAGGTGCGACAAGCGGGGGCCACTCTTTATCGCGGTGTGCAGGCCTCTAACTATCGTGGCCTCTCTTGTTGTGGAGCACAGTCTCCAGACGTGCAGCCTCAGTAGTTGTGGCTCACAGGCCTAGTTGCTCCACGGCATGTGGGATCTTCCCAGACTAGGGTTTGAACCCGTGTCCCCTATTGGCAGGCGGACTCTCAACCACTGCGCCACCAGGGAAGCCCTGGTAATCTGTCTTAAAGGAATAATTCAAAATAAGGAAAATAATATTTTAATGCTACATTCCTACCACTGGAGACATCCTGAGCTCAATATCCACTCCATAATAGCAATGAGATCAACTCCAAGGGCATTTTGGGGCCATAATATTAAAGGGAATTGGTGCTAAAGTAGGAAGAGAAATTCATTAAAACTCTGATTTCTTCATTGTGCTTTCTCTATGAAATATTTCATGTTGGTTTCCCTCTCTGGAATATAATGCTCCACTTATTTATTGAAAAAGTCTAAGTCAAATGAAACAAAATTAGTTATGTTCTAAGCCTTAGGAAGAAATCCTCTTATTTCTCTTACTATGATATTTTTCAGTATTGATTTTCTTTGCTTTTGTTCCCTCTCCCCTCCACTGGGGCTAATTTGGGGTATGGATCTTAAAGAAAAAGATTGAAGAATATCTAGGGTAAATATTCAAATATTGACACATGAACAAATACAGATATTCATGATAAATGTAATCAATAGGTAGGAGTGTTAGAAGTCAGAATTCTCAGAGTTAACAAGGTTCCTGAGAAGTATATTTACCTTGAAGCAAACAGTCCGACTTCATTAGCCAGATAGCTAAAGCTCCTAAACAATAATTAAAATTGTTTTCATACTGTTATAGTCACAGTGGAAACTAAATGATTCTGTAGAATTTTAGAGCTCCAACCACCTGAATTTGAGACTTTTTCAATAAATGAGCTTAACACATAGGGAGGGAGATTATCTCTCTTATTTCACACTATATTGTCTAGTTGACATGATATTTTACATTTCAAGAGTGTATTTTACTGACTGCAAATTCCTACACAATCCAAGTTAGTCAGAAAAGAGAGCTCTAGACCTGCTAGTCTAAAGGCTGCAGTCACAACAGTTTCAATCACTATGACCTTCTGAAACAGCATACAACAACCTGGTTGATTTGTGGACTTACTTATGTCACCCTTGGGGATTCCCAGAAACACTCAAAGGAGGGAATTGTTCAAATATCTAGAATTTTTCATGAATATCTGAGCTTTAGATTCTTAAATCCTAGTGCACATTCTTAACCCTCTCTATTTCCACCTCTCTACCTCTCCTGAGATATTATTAGCAAGTAGTGCTCTGAAGATAGTCTGAAAATGTTTACTACAGTGGTTTAAAATTTTATTGTCTTTTTGGTTATAGTAATTCTGACAGGTGTGTGAAATGATATCTGCAAATGGTTTTGATTTGAATTTTCCTGGTAATTAGTAACGTTGAGCATCTTTTCATGCGCCTATTGGCCATCTGTATGTCTTCTTTAGAAAAATGCCTATTTGTGTCCTCTGTCCATTTTTAAATCCAGTTGTTTGTGATATTGAGTTGTATGAGTTCTGCATATAGTTTGGATATTAACCCTTTATTGGACATATCATTTGCAAACATCTTCTCCCATTTAGTAGGTTGCATTTTCATTTTGTTGATCGTTTCCTTCACTGCCCAAAAGCTTTTAAGCTTGCTTAGGTCTTTTTGTTTATTTTTGCTTTTTTTTTCCTTTGCCTGAGGAGACATATTCAAAAAAAAATTGATATGTCAAAGAGTGTACTCTCTATGTTTTCTTCTAGGAGTTTTGTGGTTTCAGATCTTACATGTAAGTCTTTAAACCATTTTGAGTTTATTTTTGTATATGGCAGGAGGAAATATTCTAGTTTTATTATTTGACATGTAGCTGTCCAGCTTTCCCAACACCACTTATTGCAGAGACTTTTCCCCCATTGTATATTCTTGACCCCTTTATCATAGATTAATTGACCATATGTGTATGGGTTTATTTCTGGGCTCTTTATTCTGTTCAATTGATCTATGTGTCTGTTTTTGTGTCAGTACTATATTGTTTTGATTACTATAGCTTGTAGTATAGTCTGAAGTCAGGGAGCATGATACCTCTAGCTTTGGTCTTTTTACTCAACCGACCTGGAGGGTATTATGCTTAGTGAAATAAGTCAAAGAGAGAAAGATAAATGCTGTATCTTTTCACTTATATGTGGAATCTAAAAAATAAAACAAGTAAATTAATATAACAAAACAGAAACAGAGTCCCAGATACAGAGAACAGACTAGTGATTATCAGGGTGGAGAGGATTAGGAGGAGGGGTAAAATAAGTGAATTGAATTAAGAGGTACAAACTACTAGGTATAAAATAAATGTTACAAGGATGTAATGTACAGCACAGGGAATATAGCCAATATTTTTTAATGACTTTAAATGGAGTAAAATCTATAAAAAAATATTGAATCACTATGTTATACACCTGAAATTAATATAATATTGTAAGTCAACTACATTTCAATGAATTAAAAAAAAAAACTTATCATGAGAAAAAAAGTATTGTTGATTTATGTAATACTTAATTATAATCACTATTGATTATAAAACAAAAAAATAAGGAATTGATGTTTTAGTAGAAAATGAGCTTAAATGTCCAGCAATAGGTGAGTAAAAAATTCACTCAATGAAATATGGTATAGTAATTAAAATGTTGGTTATGAAAACATTTAAGATAGAAAATAACATTATATTTAAAAAGCAAAATTGTAGAGCATAGTTTCAATTATGAAGAAAATCATAGAAAATATACTCAATAGAAATATATCAAAATAGTTTAGGGTGGTAGAATAATGTTTGACACACTCAGGACTAGGTTCACAAGCTATACACCTGCACACTGCCAGCTTGCCTCCCAATAGAGGACTCCACTGCCAGGCTCACACATGTGGCAGGAATGTGGTCATACGAGTGCATGTTCACAGCCAGTATCCAGGCAGTTGCTTGTGGACCTAGATCCAGCCTTGTGTCCTGTCACTGGCCTGCACCACTGGGCTCACCAGTATGTAGCCACTCCAGCTATTCACCTACAGGCCCCGTACCTAACTTTCCTCATTGGCCAGCTCTACAATGTGCCCATGGTGAAACCTCTAACCTCTGGGGTGCATTTGCCATATATATGATAAAGAGTTAATATTCAAAATATATAAGGAATGCATACAACTTAATAGCAAAAAATGCAAATATCCAGAGAAAAACTTGGTTCAAAAGTGTACATAAATCCCAATGTTTATTGCAGCAATGTTTATTAAAATAGCCAAATCATGGAAGCAACTTAAATGTCCATTGACAGATGAATGAATAAAGAAGATGTGGTACATATATACAATGGAATATTACTCAGCCATTAAAAAGAATGAAATAATGCCATTTGCAGCAACATGAATGGACATGGAGATTATCATTCTAAGTGAAGCAAGTCAGACAGCGAAACACAAATATCATGTGATATCACTTATATGTGGAGTCTAAAAATAAAATTGATACAAATGAACTTATCTACAAAACAGAAACAGACTCACAGATGTAGAGAATGAACTTATTGTTACCAGGGGGAAAGGGGAGGGGGAGAGATAGACTGGGAGTTTGGGATTAACAAGTACACACTGCTGTATTTAAAATAGATAGCCAGTGGGAACCTACTGTATAGCACAAGGAACTCTGCTCAATATTCTGTAATAACCTAAATGGGAAAACAATTTGAAAAATAATAGAAAATAAATAAATACATAAATAAAATGCAAATAATTTAATTGGAAAATGAGCAATGGACATGAATGAACATTTTTCCAAAGAAAAACAAATATTCCACAGGTACATGAAAGGTGCTTAACATTACTGTTCATCAGGGAAATGCAATCAGAAACACAATGAGATTTTAACTCACACCTGTTGGAATATTAATTATTAAAAGACAAGAAATAATAAATGCTGGTGAAAATGTAGAGAAAAGAGAACCTGGTATACTGTTGGTGGGAATATATATTAGCATAGTTGCTATGGAAAACAATATGTAGTTTTCTTAAAAAAAAATAAAAAAGCAATATCATACAATGTTTGTCCTCCTCTGTCTGACTTAACTCAGTATGAGAATTTCTAGGTCCATCCATGTTGCTGCAAATGGTATTATTTTGTTATTTTTTTATGTCTGAGTAATCTTCCATTGTATATATGTACCACATCTTTTTTATCCATTCGTCTGTTGATGGAAATTTAGGTTGCTCCCATGTCCTGGCTACTGTAAATAGTACTGCAATGAATATTGGGGTGCATGTATCTTTTTGAATTATGGTTTTCTCCAGGTATATGCCCAGGAGTGGGATTGCTAGGTCATATGGTAGCTCTATTTTTAGTTTTTTAAGGGACTTCCATACTGTTCTTCATAATGGCTGTACCAATTTATATTTCCATCAACAATGTAGGAGGGTTCCTTTTTCTCCACACCCTCTCCAGCATTTATTGTTTGTAGAGTTTATGATGGTCAAAAATAGACCTACCTTATGATTCAATAATCCCACTTCTGTTTTTTTATCCCAAGGAAATAAAATTGGGATCTCATAGAGATATCTGCATCCCCATGTTTATTGCAGCATTATTCACAGTAGCCAAACTATGGAAACAGTATAAGTTCCAGTCAACAGAAAAATGGATAAAGAAGATGTGTTGTATGAAATATTATTCAGCCATAAAATAGAAGGAAATCCTCCCATTTGTGACAACATGGATGGACCTTGAGGGCATTATATTAAGTGAAATAGGTTAGAAAGAGAAAGACAAATACTGTGTGATCTCACTTATTTGTGGAACTATAAACATTGAAGTTATAGAAACAGAGAGGAAATAGATGGTTAATAGGGGCTTGAGTGGGGTGAGGTAAATGGATACTTTTTGGTCAAAGTATACAAACTTTCAGTTATAAGATAGATTAGTTCTGGAGGTCCCAGGTACAGCATGGTGACTATAGTTAACAATATTATATTGTACACTTGAAAGTTGCTATGAGACAATTTTAAATTTTCTCACTATAGCAACAACAATAAAAATAGTAATTATGTGAGGTGAATGATGTGCTAATTAACCTTATTGTGGTAAAAATTTTTGCTATATATATGTGTACCAAATCACCACATTATACACCTTAAACTAAAACATTGTTATATGTCAGTTATGTGTCAATAAACCTCGGGAAAAAAGAGTGTGATTCATGTGATTCATAAGGATTTTTATCAAAATGGCAATATAGAAATTGTGAGATATATATATATATATATATATATTATGTAAATTCAGTTCTGTTCTACATTACAGAACTAAGACAAAGAGCCTATAATGGATATTATGCAAAGACATGGGATCATGAAATCTGTAATTCTGCATATCAAAAAAATGTTTAATTTTTCTATAAGTTGGTATAAAATTATAATAAAATATTTTGCACATTTACAAATAAGTGCAACTGAAAGTCCTCCAAAAACTGAGTTCACCTACTGAAATTATTATTAATCTCTCTATTCAAAACTTTATTCCCTTTCTTCTCCCCTCTGATCTCAATCCTGTGCTAACTGAACACTAATCAACCAGAGTCAGATGACTAATGTTGCTGCTGTTGATGACATTGTTAATGTACTAAAATTTCTGTTGTAGACATTATCATTAACATACAAACTCAGTTTTTTTGTTTTTTTTTTCTCCAGGGCAAGAGAAGCTAACACACCCCTGAGCCATGAACCACCTGGCCTGAAAATTATAAACCAGAGACATCCTGACTCCGGCAACTATGGTTAAAAAATGTCAAAAAACAATAATTAATCCAGTTTCTTTGTTCTTCCCCTTAAAAAAAGTCTCTAACTCAAAGACCAAGATGAAGTGGATCTGTGAATTTTTTCCCACTCCATTGCCTGATGTCCTGAAAATAAAACTTTACTTTGCGGCAAACAGCCCCTGTCAGAGATTTGTTTTTCTGAGCCATGGCAACAGCAGCCCTTGGTTAGAGAATGAAAGACTAGACTAGATGCCACCAAGTAGTTCAGACTCAATTAAAAGCCGATATGTCCATAAGGAGAAAATTATTATTTATAAAAGTCTAAGCCTAAAAGGAAAGTTCAGTCTGTTTTCTCAAGGAAATATTCCCTTCATTGTCCTTCTGAGAAATTTTGTTACTGTACCTGTATTTTATTAAAAGTGACTGATTGAGCAAAGGGGGAAAGAGAAAACATTTTAAGGATATTCTGTATTAGACAGAAATGAAGTTCTACTTTTCTTTAAATTTTGGCAATAGAAGTCAGATTCAAATATCATAAAGCTAAGCATTATTTTTTTAAGAATAATTAATTCTGGGGCTTCCCTGGTGGTGCAGTGGTTGGGGGTCCACCTGCCAGTTCAGGGGACGTGGGTTCATGCCCCGGTCCGGGAGGATCCCACGTTCTGTGGAACGGCTGGGCCTGTGACCATGGCCACTGAGCCTGCACGTCCAGAGCCTGTGCTCCACAATGGGAGAGTCCACAGCAGTGAGAGACCTGTGTACCACAAAAAAAAAAAAAAAAAAAAAAAGAAGAAGAAGAATTAATTCTGTTCTTTAGAAGGAAGCCTAACAAAACAGAAAATCACTAGCTAAACTCTTGGGATACAAATTATTCAAAACCTTATCACTAATAAAGATAAACATATAGGCAACTTCATTAATGGCTTTTAATTAATTAAGTAATTACATAATCTATAGTGAGCCCAACCAGACTTAACGGTATGGGCTGTGTCAGTGATTTCAATCATTCCTAGAGATATTAATTTAATTAATATGGGGTAGGAAATTAAGGCTTTAAAAAAGTCTCCAGATAATTTAATACACAACAAAGTTTGAGAAAATAGGACTTGAGAAATCAAACATTAAAAATAAAATATTTGTGTCTTACACCCATACAGCAAAATTTTGAGGGTGTATTCTATATACATCATATAATTCCAGTAGTGTTCTATAGGACCTATTGGAAACAACCCAATCCAAAAATGGGCAGAAGACCTAAATAGACATTTCTCCAAAGAAGATATACAGATTGCCAACAAATACATGAAAGGATGCTCCACATCACTAATCATTAGAGAAATGCAAATCAAAACTACAATGAGGTATCATCTCACACCAGTCAGAATGGCCATCATCAAAAAATCTAGAAACAATAAATGCTGGAGAGGGTGTGGAGAAAAGGGAACCCTCTTGCACTGTTGGTGGGAATGTAAATTGATACAGCCACTATGGAGAACAGTATGGAGGTGCCCTAAAAAAACTAAAAATAGAACTACAATACGAGCCAGCAATCCCACTAGTGGGCATATACACTGAGGAAACCATAATTCAAAAAGAGTCATGTACCACAATGTTTACTGCAACTCTACTTACAATAGCCAGGACATGGAAGCAACCTAAGTGTCCATCAACAGAAGAATGGTTAAAGAAGATGTGGTACATATATACAATGGAATATTACTCAGCCATAAAAAGAAACAAAACTGAGTTATTTGTAGTAAGGTGGATAAACCTAGTCTGTCATACAGAGTGAAGTAAGTCAGAAAGAGAAAAACAAATACTGTATGCTAACACATATATATGGAATCTGAGGGGGAAAAAAATGGTTGTGAGGAACCTAGGGGCAGGATGGGAATAAACACACAGACCTACTAGAGAATGGACTTGAGGACACGGGGAGGGGGAAGGGTAAGCTGTGACAAAGTGAGAGAGTGGCATGGACATATATACAGTAGTAAATGTAAAAAGGATAGCTAGTGGTAAGCACAGGGAGATTACATAGCACAGGGAGATCAGCTCAGTGCTTTGTGACCACCTAGAGGGGTGGAATAGGGAGGGTGGGAGGGAGGGAGATGCAAGAAGGAAGAGATATGGGGATATATGTATATGTATAGCTGGTTCACTTTGTTTTAAAGCAGAAACTAACACACCATTGTAAAGCAATTATGCTCCAATAAAGATGTTAAAAAAAAAAAAGAATCTGCTTTGTTTTATAATGTATCTTTCATGATTTTTCAAATAATCACACAGGTGAAATAACATTTATTCAGAGCCATTACAGACCCACTTTATTCTTAAAAGAACCTAATTAGTAGGCATTATTACAACCATTTTCCAATTAGATAACTTGCCATAGATCATCCAATTACTATGAGAATAAGAAGTCTGGTGGTGTAGTCAAGATGTAACAACCTGAAACCAACATTTTTACTAAGAAACTGTCTATACCTTATAATAGAAATCAACCAGTCAAAGCAATATTGGACGTCTGCATTTTACTGTCCATACACTCTTCAAACTCAGTGTGTACATGTGTGAATTCATATCCTAATCCCACATCCTTGCTTTACTTCCTGAATTCACTCTATACCATATAGACATTGGTTAATGACATTTACATCTATCAACACATCTAAATTAAAAATCTTAGTATCATCTTCAGTTCCCTATTTTCCCTCACTACCTCATTCCCAATATCAAATAAAATATCAGAACCTGTCAATCATAGCTAACAAATATATCTGATTGTCAGTGACTCATAGCCATCACTGCCTTTGCTTTCATCCCAGAATTCAAACTTTAAGACCCAAGCTATTTTTCTCCCACTGTTTCAAAATTTATTTTAATTCTTTGCAAGACTCATAGGATTGTGAGAACTAGGAGTTAATATACATAATAGGCCTAGAATGGGTTCCTAGTAAGATACTAATAAATTTGAGCTATTATTATTTTCTGCTAAAGAATTTCATGTAAATTCAAGTAGTTGAGGGATGTATAAAGAAGTTAGAAAAGATTTTATTTTTCTTTGCCTGTGAGAGTACATTCTACTAAGAATCTGAACTTTATGTGATATTTTCGTCTTGTCTTGGCTACAGTTATTGGAAGCCTTATTCTAAGAAAAGCAAAGCTGTCATCCCTGGCTCCTTATCAGTACAGCTCTATCACACAGAACCCATGTTCTCATTGTGACCCCATATGTAAGCCTGGCTCCCTTCCCTGAACCTACTTCTGGTCTTCTCTTTTTCATTCTCTGTCTGTATATACGTCAAGACTTTATTTCCCCTCTTCCCGTACTTCTAGATTGCCTTCTATTTCTGGGGCTATTATCTTATATTTGCAAATTCAGAGGCTATTTCAATAGAACTTGTTTCCCTCTTTTTCCTCCATTCTTACCCTAGATTATTTTAGCTTCACATTACAGTGGGAATTGCAGGGCATTTCTATGTTAATTGATTTTTACATGTGGCCATGAAAGAAATGAGATCATCATTATCTTCATCATCATCAACATCATCCTCATTAAAGTAATTTAATATGCACTTAGAATTTGCGGAGTGTTTAAAATGTCCTCAATACTTGATGAGAAGCACCTCACTTAATCTTCACAGGAATATTAAAATGCAGGCAAAATTATTGGTTCATGTTATAGTTCAACAAACTGAAACTCAACAAAGTTATTTTCCCTAAAGCCAAAAATCTAAGATGCTACAATGGATGTGTGCTAGCACAGAAGTAGAAAATAAGGTGAGGATCCACTGGGGGTTGAAGAGGACCATCTATGGAGAGTAGTGGCCACAGACTCAAATGAGTGGGTCTAATACAGAAAATATTTTATTCTACCTTACCTACATGTAAATAAAATTAAGAGCATGGATGTGACTTTTGGTCTCAGTGATGCAGAGGTAAAGTGAGTAGTGGAAACAAGGGTGTCTGATGCAAGGCTCCAATCATAGACCAGTCTTTGTCATTGGCTAAAGATGAACTAACTTTGTGAGCTGGGGAATGAGTAGTGTTTTATATTGAGCATATTTATCCAGGTAATCTCAGTATTAACTAGTTCTATGATTGATTATGTTTTAGGTACTTTATGGTTGCAGTGTGGAAGTTGACCCTTTAGACAATGTTTTTGGCTTTGGTGAATGTTATTAGTCCAAACAAATAAATTTTTTAAAACATTTAAATGATACCTATTAATAGGAAGTTTGGAAAGTTGTGTGAAATTGGGCAAATGAAAGAAAATGGAAATGCATCCTTTTAAAAGGTATTTGTTAAGCAATAAGATTTGGGAATGTAGCTGATATGATACAGAATGGAGAATTCTAACTGAACAAATTTCTGCTGTGGTTACTTATTGTTCTTACCCAAAGTCAGAGGTACCAGGCCAAATTTTTTTAATGATCCTATTTTTTTTTCATTTGAATGTGGACAATTTGTCAAATATTAATGTATAGATGGACAAAGTTCAGCACATAGTCTATTTGCAAATATATTTGTACATATAGTATGTACTTTAACTTTTAATTTCAGATTTTTAAGAAGCTGAGTTAGTAGTTTGGACATGCTCTATTAAAATAAAGAAAAAGTATTTTCTTTATTATTTAAGAGTGTTAATTATATATCAACACATAAAAAGAGAAAATAAAGGAAGATATGCTTAATTGTACCTGATAGATCTTTTAAATTAATTGATGTATAGGAAATTCAAGAATTAATAGTAGAGGGGTGTATTATGATAATCTTCTGTTTGTCTGTTTACATATTTACTGGTGAGGAAGGTTTACAAACTTAAATACATAATCTGCTTTAGTTTTAAATATTCAATATTGCCATTTAAGACTTTGGCAGTCAAGTGGTCACATAAAAGTGAATGTTAATTCAGCCATTATACATGTATTAAGTGAAATTTATTAGGATGAAAGTAGCTTTCAGAATTGTTAAACTATTTTTTTTATTAGAAAGAAAGACTCTTAGTTCTTATTTACCTTTTAAGATGGACTATTGTAAGTCACAGCAATGAAAAGAAACAAGGCTCTATAAAAAACATTAAGGGGGATCAATTCTCTGCCAGAACATCTTGGATACTGGATAGTTCACTATGTCAATAAAAACATAACCACATCTCAAAGGATTTTCTTTTGTTACAGTGGCTCACAAATCTATGTGAAAGGCTTACACAGAGTCAGAAAACATACATGCTCTGTTTCTGTATTACCAATCTCTGAGCCCTGTAAACCATTTTTTACTCTAATTACTACAAAACAATGGGCAATGTTGGGATTAAGTTTAATTTCTACAAGTTTGCTTTCCTCTGTTATTTTGACACTGCAATGTCCATTATGCCATGTGGATAAGGAGTTGGCAGTTCCAGGGTACCTAATCTTTAAATTTTCACTTTATTTCTTTACTGTTTTTATTACTGTTGCACATTCAGTTTCTATGGCAATAACATACCTCATATTTGCCAACTATAAAAGGAGAGTACAAATGACTGTTTGGTACATCTCAGAGTATTAATAAAATGATGTTTTAAAATGGTTTTATTATTACTTGCCTTCAAATTATACCATGCTACAATTATAGGTCAGGGTAAAACATCTTCACAAATTGTGTGATGAAAAAATTACCATAAGTTGATAAATTTTATTATAATTATAATAGTTCTAGTGAATCTTAGCCTCAGAAATATTTGACCATTGCACTCAAAGATCCCTCTCTCTCTCTTCTTTTCTTCTTTCTTCCCTCTGTCCCTTTATCCTTCTTTCCCTTCCTCCTTTCCTTCCACCCTTTTTCTCTCTTTCATTGTTTGGAAGATAATTTTGCTAGAATCTTGGTATTTCAGATTTGGATAAGGGAGAGAACAAAATGTATGAAGAATATTGAATGGGGATAATGTATTAACCATTTATGACAAGCCAGGACATTAGCTAGATACTTGTTTTTAGCATTAGCTAAATACATACTTTTATTTAATCTTCAAAACAACTTATATAGTAATACTATTCAGTTTTCTTGATGAGAAAGCTGAGGCTTAAAGAGGTTATGTAATTCACTGAAAGTTGGGACTTCCCTGGTGGCAAAGAATCTGCCTTACAATGCAGAGGACACAGGTTCAATCCCTGGTTAGGGAACTAAGATCCCACATGCTGTGTGGCAACTAAGGCCTTGTGCCACAACTACTGAGCTTGTGCACGTCAACTAGAGCCCACATGCTGGAAACTACAGAGCCTACATGCTCTGGAAGTCACACGCCACAACTACAGAGGACACATGCCCCAGAGCCTGTGTGCCACAACTAGAGAAGAGAAAAGCTGCAGGCCACAACTAGAGAGAAGTCCACGCACTGCAACAAAGAGCCTGCATGCCACAACTATGACCCGACACAGCCATAAATAAGTAAATAAATAAATATTTTTTTAAAATTCACCAAAAGTTGCAGAGTTAAAGTATGTCAGATGAATCAACCAAATTCTAGTATAGGTGATTCTAGATATGAAGTCTTAGACCAATGTAGTGTATATACATTGATGATATTCTTCAGGAAATCTAGAGAGCATTTCTTTTTTGACAGTTTTATGTACTTGATGACTGAATTAAGCAAGGCACATGATAACTACAGAATACAGCTAGATTGGAAAAAAATGAAATATTGCATAGAGAAGAAGGGTAAACCAATTTATTATTGTGTGATAACTATCTCCTGTTCATAGTCTACTTTAAAAAAATGGTTTAAGAATAAAATTAAAGATAATTAATGTAATTGGAATAATCTATGTTAGATATATTCCAGATTTCTGTTGTACTTTAACTACAATTAAATTCTGAAAAAATTTACTGATTTTTATTTTTCTCAGATAAGTATGTGAGTGAAATCAAGATGTCATCCAGATTGATCTGGGTTCACTAATAGGATCTTTTTAAAAACTATTTATTAAAGACATAAAAAACCAAAATGACAGCCTACAGAATGGGAGAAAATATTTACAAATAAAGCGACCGACAAGGGATTAATCTCCAAGTATACAAAGAGCTTATGCAGCTCAATATCAAAAAAAAACCAAATAACCCAATCAAAAAATGGGCAGAAAATCTAAATAGACATTTCTCCAAAGAAGACATAAAGATGACCAACAAACACATGAAAAGATGCTCAACTTCAAATTACCAATGGCATTTTTCACAGAATTAGAACAAAAAATGTTACAAGTTGTATGGAAACACAAAAAGTCCTGAATAGCCAAAGCAATCTTGAGAAAGAAAAATGGAGCTGGAATAATCAGGCTGTCTGATTTCAGACTATACTATAAAGCTACAGTAATCAAGAGAGTATGGTACTGGCACAAAAACAGAAATATAGATCAATGGAACAGGATAGAAAGCCTAGAGATAAACCCACAGACCTATGATCACCTAATCTATGACAAAGGAGGCAAGAATATACAATGGAGGAAACACAGTATCTTTAATAAGTGGTGCTCGGAAAACTAGACAGCTACATGTAAAAGAATGAAACTAGAACATTCTTTAACACCATACACAAAGATAAATTCAAAATGGATTAAAGACCAAAATGTAAGGCCAGACACTACAAAACTCTTAGAAGAAAACATAGACAGAACAGTCTTTGACATAAATCGCAGTAACATATTTTTTGGCCCACCTCGAAGAGTAATGCAAATAAAAACAAAAATAAACAAATGGGACCTAATGAAACTTAAAATCTTTGCACAACAAAAGAAATCATAAAACAGATGAAAAGACAACCCTCAGAATTGGAGAAAGTATTTGCAAATGAAGCAACTGACAAAGGATTAGTCTCCAAAATATACAAAGAGCACATGTAGCTCAATATCAAAAAAATGAACAACCCAATTCAAAAATGGGCAGAAGACCTAAATAGACATTTCTCCAAAGAAGACATACAGATGACCACTCAACACATGAAAGGATGCTCAACATCACTAATTATTAGAGAAATGCAAATCAAAACTATAATGAGGTATCACCTCACACTGGTCAGAATGGCCATCATGAAAAAGTCTACAAAGAGTAAATGCTGGAGAGGGTGTGGAGAAAAGGGAACCCTCCTACACTGTTGGTGAGAATGCAAATTTGTACAGACACTATAGAGAACAATATGGAGATTTATTTAAAAACTAAAAGTAGAGCTACCATATGACCCAGCAATTCCACTCCTGGGCCTTTATCCAGAGAAAACCGTACTTCAAAAAGACACATGCACCCCAGTGTTCATTGAAGTACAATTTACAATAGCCAAGACATGAAAGCAACCTAAATGTCCATTGACAGAAGAATGGATAAAGATGTGGTACATATATGTAATGAAATATTTCTCAGCCATAAGAAAATAATGAAATAATGCCACTTGCAGCAACATGAATGAACCTAGAGATCATCATACTAAGTGAAGTAAGTCAGACAAAGACAAATATCATATGATATCACTTATATGTGGAATCTAAAAAAAATGATACAAATGAACTTATTTACAAAACAGAAACAGATTCACAGACATAGAAAACAAACTTATGGTTACCAAAGGGGAAAGGTGGGGGGGAGGGATACATTAGGAGTTTGGGATTAACATATCACACTACTGTATTCAACAAGGGCCTACTGTATAGCACAGGGAACTCTACTGAATACTCTGTAATAACGTAAATGGGAAAAGAATCTGAAAAAGAATGGATATATGTATATGTATAACTGAATCAATTTGCTGTACATCTGAAACTACCACAATATTGTAAATCAACTACTCTCCAGTATAAAATTGAAAAAAATTGAGATAGTAGCTGTAATAATTAAATGAACAGATTTAAATGCTAGAATTACAGTTTTTGCAGATATTTTGCATAATTTTATGTTCTTACATAAAACATTCACCATCTTTCCCAAGAATCATTTGGGAAGTAAATAAGATTTTAATGTAATTCTGAAATATATAATTAAGTTAAATATGAATATATCTCCCTTTGTAGTATTTAATGGAGGAAGCAAAGTTTATAAGTAATTGAGAATTGCAGATTTGTCTCTTTTTTTAAATGAACAAAAACCCTATGAGGTTTTTGATGTTTGTTTTATTCTGAGGCCTTAGAAAATTACAATAAGTAGTAAGAATGATTTTAGAATTTCAGATACACTCAGATTTGTACATGGTTTGACTATTGATTATTTACTACTTTACTCTGTACTGTAGAGCAGTAAAGGAATCTGTAGATATTAGTGATGCCTGCAAAGTTTGTGTCATATATTGAGGCCTATTCATATAGCTCTCCTTGAGCTAAGAAAATAGTTTGTTTTCTGTAAAGAGAGGAAGTAGAGGGACAAAACCTTTAAATAATATTCCAAATGGTGGTGGCTTAATTTCATATTCTCTAAATGATTTCACTGTTGTTACTGTGTTGATCCTATTTTTGTAATTCTCTGATTAAAATTTTATTCGGCATTATCCTTGTCTGAAATTAAAGTCACAGACCATAGAAACATCCCTTTGTACCATCACTTACCTCTCCGCTCTACCTAGGAAAAGAGTGATTCGCATGTGATGCATTAGGGCTGTTTCTGGGGGAAAACCTTCACTATTCAAAGAGTTGAAGGATTCTCTAAAATAGAAAAACGATTAGTTGTAAATTTCAAATAGCCGCAATTCTCCCCTTACCTCATTTGGCAGCTTAGATCCATTTCAAGCAAGTTTTAGTAAAATGATCTCACTTAGCTTTCAAAGTAATATAATTTCTCAGGGGCACTAATACTCTGTCAATTTTATAGCTGACTGCGTCATTTTTATTATTCCTAAAAATGACTGGAGAGAGAGAGAGAGAAAGTGGAAGGGAAAGGAAAAGGGAAAGAGAAAGAGAAAGAGAAAGAAAGAGAAAGAGAAAGAGAAAGAGAAAGAGAAAGAGAAAGAGAAAGAGAAAGAGAATATTTGGTACATTTTAGGCACATTCTTAGGTGAACTCTTACTGGCATTTTCTCTCTTGCCTGGTTCTGCAGAGTAAGCAAGTTAATTCTTGCCTCAAAATCATTTTGTGAAAGGCTTACATCTTGACATCTGCTGAGTCATAACATCAAAAAGGCTTTCCCATGTTGATTGTAAGATAAATCATGTAGACTCTTTGGTAGTAGTATTGATTCTGCATTAATCACTGAATTCCCAGTGCAATTTTTCTAAAGTGTATGCACATGTTATTTCTTCCAGAAGGATGTGCCTTTATAGATATGAATGTAACACTGGTAAAGCTAAGTTTTTTATAATATCAAATTAAGCATATAATTTTTGGTTACCATTATTGTTGGTTGGTTTGCTTTACTTTGCTTTGGTTGATCCCCAATCTTTAGTATGCTAAAAAGTGTATTGTTTGAATTCTAAAATGCCATACATTATGAATACCAAAATCTCTGAGTTGATTCTCTAAGTTAATTATGTAAGTGGTGATGGTAAGATTCTCTTTAGCTGCTGTGATACTAACATACCCTTGCTTCTTCACAGTCTCTACTATCATAGAAGAGGATAAACCCAGAATTTTGTTGTAAATTCAACATTTATAAAAGTAACAAAGGCAAGCCAATAGAAAATGTTTGCTTTCAACAAGTAAACTATCTCTTAATATATAAGAAATATTAGGTCTATTTTAAAGGCCTAACATTTAATGTTATAGATTTTATATGACTTCCTTTGGTCAAGGGGGAACACCTGATAAGTTTTACATTATTTATTTACTCTACTTATCATTATGGTAACTGAAGAATTTTTGGAAACCAAATGTAAACAGTAGAATATTTAGCTTTTAATCAAGACATAGAAAGTCACAAGAGATTGTATCTTTTTCTCTAACAAAAAATAACAAGCCAAATAAGCTACAAAAACATAGTTTCTCTAAGCCCATCCAAGAGTTCTACATGCAAAGAAGCCATGAAATGAACTTTAGAAAGTGATAAGTGTTTGTAAGAAAGAGAACCTGGACACATCTTTGGCAGAATGATAAGAGAATTAAGAATTTGCCATTAACCGGTGTAGGAAGAAACCAGCTGAAATTTTCATGTACTTTCTAATTATTTTTAAACATCTTTATTGCAGTATAATTGCTTTACAATAGTGTGTTAGTTTCTGCTGTATAACAAAGTGAATCAGCTATATGTATACATATATCCCCATATCCCTTCTCTCTTGCATCTCCTTACAACCTTCTCTAACACACCCCTCTATGTGGTCACAAAGCACTGAGCTGATCTCCTGTGCCATGCAGCTTCCCACGAGCTATCTATTTTATATTTTGTAGTGTATATGTGTAAATGCCTCTCTCTCACTTCGTCCCAGCTTACCCTTCCCCCTCCCTGTGTCCTCAAATCCACTCTACATCTGCATCTTTATGCCTGTCTTGCCCCTTTAGAACGATTATATTTTTTTCTTAGATTCCATATATATGTGTCAGCATATAGTATTGGTTTCTCTTTTTCTGACATACTTCACTCTGTATGACAGACTCTAGGTCCAGCCACCTCACTACAAATAACTCAGTTTTGTTCCTTTTTATGACTTAGTAATATTCCACTGTATATATGTGCCACATCTTCTTTATCCATTCATCTGTCGATGGACACTTAGGTTGCTTCCATGTCCTGGCTATTGTAAATAGTGCTGCAATGAACATTGTGGTACATGACTCTTTTTGAATTATGGTTTTCTCAAGTTATATTCCCAGTAGTGGGACTGCTGGGTCATATGGTAGTTCAATTTTTAGGTTTATAGGAACTGCCATACTGTTTTCCATAGTGGCTGTATCAATTTACATTCCCACCAACAGTGCAAAAGGGTTCCCTTTTCTCCACACCCTCTCCAGCATTTATTGTTCATAGATTTTTTGATGAAGGCCATTCAGACAAGTGTGAGAGGATACCTCATTGTAGTTTTGATTTGCATTTCTCTAATGATTAGTGACATTGAGCAACCTTTTATGTGTTTGTTGGAAATCTGTATATCTTCCTTGGAGAAATATCTATTTAGATCTTCTGCCCATTTTTGGATTGTATTGTTTGTTTTTTTGATATTGAGCTGCATGTGCTGCTTGTATATTTTGAATATTAATCCTTTGTCAGTTGCTTCTTTGTCAAATATTTCCTCCCATTCTGAGGGTTGTCTTTTCATCTTGTTTATGGCTTCCTTTGCAGTGCAAATGGTTTTAAGTTTCATTAGTTCCCATTTGTTTAATTTTGTTTATACTTCCAATTCTCTAGGAGGTGGGTCAAAAAAGATCTTGCTGTGGTTTATGTCAAAAAGTGTTTTTCCTATGTTTTCCTCTAAGAGTTTTATAGTGTCTGCTCTTACATTTTGATTTTTAATTCATTTGGAGTTTACTTTTGTGTATGGCGTTAGGGAGGGTTCCAATTTCATTCTTTTACATGTACCTGTCTAGTTTTCCGAACACCACTTATTGAAGAGGCTGTCTTTTCTCCATTGTATATTCTTGCCTCCTTTATGAAAGATAACATGACATACGTGTTTGGGTTTAGCTCAGGGCTTTCGATCCTGTTCCATGGATCTATATTTCTGATTTTATGCCATTTCCATGCTGTCTTGTTTACTGTAACTTTGTAGTATAGTCTGAAGTCAGGGAGCCTGGTTCCTCCAGCTCTGTTTTTTTTTTCTCAAGACTGCTTTGGCTATTCGGGGTCTTTTATGTTTCCATACAAATTGTGAAATTTTTTGTTCTAGTTCTGTGAAAAATGCCAGTGGTACTTTAATAGGGATTGCATTGAATCTGTAGATTGCTTTGGGTTGTATACTAATTTTCACAATGTTGATTCTTCCAATCCAAGAACATGTTACATCTCTCCATCTGTTTGTATCACCTTTAATTTCTTTCACCAGTGTCTTATAGTTTTCAGCATACAGGTCTTTTGTCTCGTTAGGTAGGTTTATTCCTAGATATTTTATTCTTTTTCTTGCAATGGTAATTGGGAGTGTTTCCTTAATTTGTCTTTCAGATTTTTCATTATTAGTGGATAGGAATACAAGAGATTTATGTGCATTAATTTTGTATCCTGCTACTTTATGAAATTCATTGATTAGCTCTAGTAGTTTTGTGGTAGCATCTTTAGGATTCTCTATGTATAGTACCATGTCATCTGCAAACAGTGACCATTTTACTTCTTTTCTGATTTGGATTCCTTTTATTTTTCTTTTTAATTTTTTTGAATGTTTTTATTGGAGTATAATTGCTTTACAATGGTGTGTTAGTTTCTGCTTTATAACAAAGTGAATCAGTTATAAATATACATACACATATATCTCCATATCTCTTCCCTCTTGCATCTCCCTCCCTCCCACCTTCCCTATCCCACCCTTCTAGCTGGTCACAAAGCACCAAACTGATCTCCTTGTGCTATGTGACTGATTCCCACTATCTATCTATTTTACATTTGGTAGTGCATATATGTCCATATATACACTACCACTCTTTCATTTGTCCCAACTTACCCTTCCCCCTCCCCATGTCCTCAAGTCTATTCTTTAGTAGGTCTGCATCTTTATTCTCATCTTGTCCCTAGGTTCTTCATGACCTTTTTTTTTCTTTCTTTTTTTGGATTCCATATATACGTGTTACCATACGGTATTGTATTTTTCTTTCTGACTTACTTCACTCTGTATGACAGACTCTAAGTCCATCCATCTCACTACAAATAACTCAATTTCATTTCTTTTTATAGCTGAGTAATATTCCATTGTATATATGTGCCACATTTTCTTTATCCATTCATCTCTCAATGGACACTTAGGTTGCTTCCATGTCCTGGCTATTGTAAATAGTGCTGCAATGAACATCTTGATACATGACTCTTTTTGAATTATGGTTTCCTCAGGGTATATGCCCAGTATTGGTATTGCTGGCTCGTATGGTAGTTATATTTTTAGTTTTTTAAGGAATCTACATACTGTTCTCCATAGTGGCTTATCAATTTACATTCCCACAAATAGTGTATGAGGGTTCCCTTTTCTCCACACCCTCTCTATGATTTTTATTTGTAAATTTTTGGATGATGGTCATTCTTGCCTGTGTGAGATGATATCTCATTGTAGTTTTGATTTGCATTTCTCTAACAATTAATGATGTTGAGTGTCTTTCATGTGTTTGTTGGCAATCTGTATATCTTCTTTGGAGAAATGTCTATTTAGGTCTTCTGCTCATTTTTCAATTGGGTTATTTGATTTTTCTTTTTTTTTTTTTTTTTTATATTGACCTGCATGAGCTGCTTGAAAATTTTGGAGATTAATCCTTTGTCAGTTGTTTCATTTGGAAATATTTTCTCCCATTCTGAGGGTTGTCTTTTCATCTTGTTTATGGTTTCCTTTGTTGACAGCCTCTTCAATAAGTAGTACTGGGAAAACTGGACAGCTACATGTAAAAGAATGAAATGAGTACACTCCTTGACACCATACACAAAAATAAACTCAAAATGGTTAAAGACCTAAATGGATTTCTTTTATTTCTTTGTCTTCTCTGATGGCTGTGGCTAAAACTTGCAAAACTGTGTTCAATAATAGTGGTGAGAGTGGGCAAACTTGGCTTGTTCCTGATTGTAATGGAAATGTTTTAGTTTTGTATCTTTGATAACAATTTTGGCCATGGGTTTATCATATATGACCTTTATTATGTTAAGGTAAGTTCTCTCTGTGCCTACTTTCTGGAGAGTTTTTATCATAAATGAATGTTGAATTTTGTCAAAACCTTTTTTGCATCTATTGAGCTGATCATATGGTTTTTCCCCTTCAGTTTGTTAATATGTTGTATCACACTGATTGATTTGTGTAAATTGAAGAATCCTTCCCTTCCTGTGAAAAACTCCACTTGATCATGGTGTATGATCCTTTTAATGTGCTGTTGGATTCTGTTTGCTATTATTATTTTAGGATTTTTGCATCTTTGTTCATCAGTGATACTGAACCCTAGTTTTCTTTCTTTGTGACATTTTATTCTGATTTTGGTATCAGGGTGATGGTGGCCCCATAGAATGACTTTGGGAGTGTTCCACTCTCTGCTATATTTTGGAAGAGTTTGAGAAGAATAGAAGTTAACTCTTCTCTAAATGTTTGACAGAATTCACCTGTGAAACCATCTGGCCCTGGGCTTTTGTTTGTTGGAAGATTTTTAATCACAGTTTCAATTTCAGTGTTTGTGATTGGTCTGTTTATATTTTCTATTTCTTCCTGGTTCAGTCATGGAAGGTTGTGCTTTTCTAAGAATTTGTCCATTTTTTCAACGTTGTCCATTTTATTGGCATATAGTTGCTTGGAGTAATCTCTCATGTTCCTTTGTATTTCTGCAGTGTTAGTTGTTACTTCTCCTTTTTTATCTCTTATTCTATTGATTTAAGTCTCCTTCATTATTTTCTTGATGAGTCTGACTAATTGTTTGTCAATTTTGTTTATCTTCTCAAAGAACCAGCTTTTAGTTTTATTGATCTTGCCTACCAGTTCCTTCATTTATTTTTCATTTATTTCTGATCTGGTTTTTATGATTTCTTTCCTTCTGCTAACTTTGAGGTTTTTTGTTCTTCTTTCTCTAATTGCTTTTGTTGTAAGGTTACGTTGTTTACTTGAGATTTTTATTCTTTCTTTAGGTAGGATTGTATTACTATAAACTTCCCTCTTAGAACTGCTTTTGCTACATCCCATATGTTTTGGGTAGTCGTGTTTTCATTGTCATTTGTTTCTATGTATTTTTTTATTTCCACTTTGATTTCTTCAGTGATCTCTTGGTTATTTAGTAGTGTATTGTTTAGCCTCCATGTTTTAGTATTTTTTACAGTTTCTTTCCTGTAATTGATATCTAGTGTCATAGCATTGTGGTTGGAAAAGACGCTTGCTACAATTTCTCTTTTCTTTAATTTACCAAGGCTTGATTTGTGACCCAAGACATGATCTATCCTGTATAATGTTCCATGCACACTTGAGAAGAAAGTATATTCTATTGTTTTTGGATAGAATGTTCTATAAATATCAATTAAGTCCATCTTGTTTAATGTGTCATTTAAAGCTTGTGTTTCCTTATTTATTTTCATTTTGGATTATCTGTCCATTGGTGAAAGTGGTGTCTTAAAGTCTCCTTACTATTATTGTGTTTCTGTTGATTTTCCCTTTCATGGTTGTTAGCATTTGCCTTATGCATTGAGGTCCTCCTATGTTGGGTGGGTAAATATTTACAATTGTTATCTTCTTCTTGGATTGATCCCTTGATCATTATGTAATGTCCTTTTATGTCTCTTGTAATAGTCTTTATTTTAAAGTCTATTTTGTCTGATATGAGAATTGCCACTCCAGCTTTCTTTTGATTTCCATTTGCATGGGATATCTTTTTCCATCCCCTCACTTTCAGCCTTTATGTGTCCCTCAGTCTGAAGTGGGTCTCTTGTAGACAGCATATATATGGGTCTTGGTTTTGTATCTATTCACCAAGTCTGTGTCTTTTGGCTTGGAGCATTTAATACACTTACATTTAAGGTAATTATCAGTATATGTTCCTATTACGATTTTCTTAAATGTTTTGTGTTTGTTTTTGTACGTCTTTCCTTCTCTTGTGTCTCCTGCCTATAGAAATTCCTTTAGCATTTGTTGTAAAGCTGGTCTGGTGTTGTTGCATTCTTTTACCTTTTGCTTGTCTGTGAAGGTTTTAATTTATCCATCAAATCTGAATGAGTCCTTGCTGGGTAGAGTAATCTTGGTTATAGGTTTTCCCCTTTCATCACTTTAAATATGTCCTGCCACTCCTTTCTGGCTTGCAGGGTTTCTGCTGAAAGATCAGCTGATAACCTTAAGGGCATTCCCTTATATTATTTGTTGCTTTTCCCTTGTTGCTTTTAGTATTTTTCTTTGTTTTTAATTTTTGATAGTTTGATTAACATATGTCTTGGTGTGTTTTCCTTGGATTTATCCTGTATGGGACTGTCTGCACTTCCTGGACTTGATTTACTATTTCCTATCCCATATTAGGGAAGATTGCAACTATAATCTCTTCAAATATTTTCTCAGACCCTTTCTTTTACTCTTGTTCTTCTGGGACCCCTGTAATTTGAATGTTTATGCATTTAATGTTCTAGAATTTTCTCAGAGTGTCCTCATTTCTTTCCATTCTTTTTTATTTATTCTGCTCTTTGCTAGTTATTTCCACTATTTTGTCTTCTAGGTCACTTATCATTCTTCTGCCTCAGTTTTTCTGCTCTTGATTCCTTAAAGAGAATTTTTAATTTCATTTATTGTGTTGTTCATCACTCTTTGTATGCTCTTTATTTCTTCTAGGTCCTTGCTAAACGTTTCTTGTATTTTCTCCATTCTATTTTCAAGATTTTGGATCATCTTTATTATCATTACTCTGAATACTTTTTCAGGTAGACTGCCTATTTCCCATTCATTTGTTTGCTCAGGTGGGTTTTTACCTTGCTCCTTCATGTGTGTGTATTTCTCTGTCTTCTCATTTTCCTCAGCTTACTGCCTTTGGGGTCTCTGTTTTGCAGGCTGTAAGTTCATAGCTCCCATTGTTTTTGGCATCTGCTCCCAGTTGGTAAAGTTTGTTCAGTTTGCTGTGTACACTTCCTGGTGGAGGGGACTGGTGCCTGTGCTCTGATGGATGAGGCTGGGTCTTGTCTTTCTGGTGTACAGGACCGTGTCTTGTTCTGCATTTTTTGGTGTCTGTGAACTTATTATGATTTTTAGGCAGCCTCTCTGCTAATCGGTGGGGTTGTGTTCCTGTCTTGCTAGCTGTTTGGTATGGGGTGTCTAGCACTGTAGCTTGCTGGTCGTTGAGTGGAGCTGGATCTTAGCAATGAGATGTAGATATCTTGGAGAGATTTTGCCATTTGATATCATGTGGATCCGGGGTCTCTGGTAGTTAAATGTGCTGAACTTGGCTCTCCCACCTAAGAGGCTCAGGTCTGACACCCAGCCGAAGCACCAAAACCCTGTCAGCCACACAACTCAGAAGAAAAGGGAAAAAAAAAGAAAAAAGAAAGAAAGAAAACTAAATAAATAAATGTATTAAAATAAAAAAATTAAAAGTATTAAAAATAAACAAATAAAAAAGTAATAAAAAAAAGAAAGAAAGAAAGAAGAGAGCAACCAAACCAATAAACAAATCCATCAATGATAACAAGTGCTAAAAACTATACGAAAAAAAAAAAAAAGAAACAGACAGTCAGAACCCTAGGACAAATGCTAAAAGCAAAGCTACATGGACAAAATCACACAAAGAAGCATACACATGCACACTCCCAAATAGTGAAAAAGAAAAACAAATTATTTCTTTTTAAAAAAAGGAAGAGAGCAACAAAATCAATAAATCTACCAGTGATGATAAGCTCTAAATACTACATTAAGATAACATAAAACCAGAAACAAATTACATGCAGAAAGCATACCTCAAGTATACAAAGTCCTCCGCTCAATTTTGGGTTGATTCACTGTCTATTCAGGTATTCCACAGATGCAGGGTACATCAAGTTGATTATGGAGATTTAATCCGCTGCTCCTGAGGCTTCAGGGAGAAATTTCCCTTTTTCCTCTTTGTTAGCACAGCTCCTGGGGTTCATCTTTGGATTTGGCCCCTCCTCTGCCTGTAGGTCACCCTCTGGCATCTGTTCCCTTCCCAGACATGATGGGGTTAAAGTAGCAGGTTATTAGGGGAGCACTGGCTCACTCAAGCTAGGGAGAGGGAGGGGTACAGAATGCAGGGCCATTCTGTGGTGGCAGAGGCTGGCATGCCATGTGTTCTCCTGGGGAAGTTGTCCCTGGATCACGGGACCATGGTAGCGGTGCGCTGCACAGCCTCCTGGAAAGGGAGGTGTGGATAGTGACCTCCCCTTGCACACAGTATTCTTGGTGATTTCAGCAGCAGACTTAGTGTTTCATGCCTGTGTCTGGGGTCTGTGCTGATAGCTTTGGCTCGCTCCCATCTCTGGAACTTGTTTAGGTGGTGCTCTGAATCTGCTCTTCTCATACACCTTAAAACGATGTTCTCTTGCCTGTTAGGCAGTTCCAGACATTTTTTTGGTCTCCCTCCCGGCTAGCTGTGGTGCACTAGCTTCCTCAAGCTGTCTTCATGCAGCCAATCCCAGTCCTCTCCCTGAGGTCTTACCTCCGAAGCCCAAGCCTCAGCTAGCATCCTCCATACACCCCCACCCCCCATGGCTGAGCAGACAACCTCTCTGGCTGGTGAGTGCTGGTTGGCACCAATCCTCTGTGCAGGAATCTCTCTGCTTTGCCACCTGCACCCCTGTTGCTGTGCTCTCCTCCATGACTCTGAAGCTTCCCCCCTACCCACTTCCTGTTTCCACCAGTGAAGGGGCTTCCTAGTGCCTGGAAACATTTCCTCCTTCACAGTTCCCTTCCAGAGGTGCAGGTCCAGTCCTTATTCTTTTATCTCTGTTTTTTCTTTTTACTTTTGCTCTACCCTCTTATGTAGGGAATTTCTTGCCTTGGGGGAAGTCTGAGGTCTTCTGCCAGTGTTCAGTAGGGGCTCTGTAGAAGTTGTTCCACATGTAGATGTATTTTTGTTGTATTTATGGGGAGGAATGTGATCTCCACGTGTTACACCTGGGCCATCTTGAAGGTCCTCTTTCATGTACTTTTATGGTATATCTTGGCTTACATGAAAAATTAAAATCCAGGGAATCCCAAACATAGAACAAGTCTGCACATTCACCAACTCTCCCTTGGGTCTTCACAATTTGCTTAGTGACAAATATGGTGAAGGCTGGTGTGCAGAACAGGAGAGTTGAGAAACAGATTTCCACTAATAAGTGTGTGGTTTCCCACAACTATAAATAAACCCCCTCTGAAGATGGGAAACAGAGCAGGATTTTAGCAGACACAAAGAAGTTTTTAAAAGTAATAATAAAATGGGATGTTACAAATGGATTCAGTAGAGAAAAGGACTAGATAACTTGAATACAGAGCAATAGAAAGTTTAACTTAAGGAGAAAACATGTGTGAACAAATAGAACAGAGTGTCTAAGATCTGTAGGAAATCATATCATCTAACATGTATGTAATTGTATCCTCAGAAGGCAATGAAAGTGAAAAAGGAGCAGAGAACATATTTCAAGAGATAATGGCTATGAACTTTCCAAATTAATGAAACAACATCATGGCTAAATCCCCAAATCATTACACTGAACAAAAGAAGCTACACACACACACACACACACACACACACACACACACACACACACACACACACACACACACACACACACACATACACAGAGATACGACCAGCTGTATTATTTCATTTCTATAACCTCCAAGAACAGGTGAAACTAATTGATGATGATCAAAGACAGGAAATGGTTGCAATACAAATGACAGAGAGGAGAGAAAGGAGGCACAAGTGAATTTCCTTTGGTGATAAGAGCAGCCTGTCTTGTTTTTGTGGAATTTCAAGGATATGTAGGACGGATGAACCTAACTGAACTGAACACCAAGGATCTGTGGGTGATCCTCAGTTAAAAGTAAATACAGGTTAACAGGAAACCATGAAAATTTTATTTAAAATAGAGTTGGGAAGCCTTGAAAGGGGAACTGTCATGCACATACCTTCCCTTGGAGCTTACGTTAATTCCTGGACAGAAAAATGCTTACTTTACTTCCCAAGTAGGAGTAAGGAAGATATTCTTTTTGCTGAGCAATAGCTCAGGAAATGAGAAACCATCACCATCCTGAACTCTCACTTTCCTCCAACACACTTGTGTTAAAACAGCCACTTCCAATTTCCTCTTTTTCTCTATAAAATAATGATCATCTCCTTTTTCTCTGGACTTGCCTATGGTTTGCCATAGTTTACATGCCTTGGATTACAATTCCTCTGCCATCTGCAAATTAACTCACTTTTGCTGGTAAAGTAACTGGCCATTTTATTTTTAAGTTTAACAAAATGTAAACAAACAATTCATAGTACAACCACTCAGGAACTACCATGGGAAACCCCCTTTTTTGTACTTTATTTTTTAATGCAGATACATATTACACTAGTAATAATAATATAAATAAAATTTTGTATACTTTGTTAACATGGCTTCATACTAGCATATTTCCATTACTATGCCCAAAGAGACCAATTAAAAAGAGGAAAACTTGCAACATATCTAGGATTCGAATAGGAGAAGACTATATTTCTATGTATTTTAACAGTGGATTTAAGTACATGTTGTTTAGTTTAAGTTGTTGCCAAAATTAGCTTACAGAAAAGAATGAGGGTAAGAAAAGGAATAAGGGTTTTTTTTTTTTTTTTGGTTTTGTTTTGGAGCCCAAGGAAAGGAATGTAATGAAGCCTCATGAGGGACTTAACCCAGAAACTAGAAAACCTAAACACACACTCTGTACCCTTTATTGCACTTGGGTCATACTTGCCTTATGTCTCACTGAGAGTTCTCTCAGAGGCCCATCTTCTTATTTATTTGTTATGGTGACTGACTTCTTTTCAGGGTTAACACAAGCTCAATTTTAAATATTGTGACTATTTATTTGGTAGCCCTATATAATATAAAGTGAATTTATCCACAAACTTTGCCTTGTAACATTTTTGTCTATCCATGACTTTCCCAGCATCTTAAGGTGGTAAAATATTAAGTTGTTACTAGAATGAAATGGGCTCAACATAAAAATCAAATTGAATGTAGCTGCAAAACACAGTGTAAGACAAGATGTAGACCCAGAGCCTAATCAAGAGACTTCCATCCCCCAAATTGCAAGACTTGAAAATGTTTACCCACAGAATTTCAGAATGGCTAAGGACAAGTAACTGATATATGCCTCTTACTCATCCTACTTTTATATGAGAATTTTTAATGCTAGTTTCTTGGCTTTCCCTGTTCCACTATTCTATTATGTGTTAGGGGATGGAAGAGGGGTGGGTAACTTATTTACTTAGTTCATAGCTCGCCATATCAAGGATATCCACACTCAGAGTAAATATAAACCATGAATTCTTTGGTTTTGAGCCTGAATACATTGTTAGATAAGATAAGACTTTTGCAGCTCTTGAGAAGTAGTGGTTGAGAAGGTTACCAATGATTAGTGGAAACAGTGTGGTAATTGATTCTAGAGGGAAGACTGTGGTAATTAATTGCTATTTTGGCATGAATTAATTTCCCATTTGTATCTATACTTTTTGCCCTGTAATTCTGTATTTTACCATCCATACTCTGACTCTGGGTTGGCATTTATACTTGTTTTGGCTAATAGAACATGGCAGAAGTGACTATGTTTGCAAGTTCTGAGCCTAAGCCACAGAAAACTTTGTAGGTTCCGCATGACTTCTTATGCTTTGGGGCTTGCTTGCACTTATGCTTCACCCTTGCCATGAGAACATGCCATACTAGGCTGCTGGAAAGGTATGAGTCATATAGAAATAAGACAAAGGGAAGAGAAGGAAGGTGATCCAACTAGCCATGCCCCAGAAACAGAGTTACCAACCTGATTCACAGCTGATCAAAAGTTCATAATAGAGTCAAACCAACACAAGAAGCACATGATTTGCTGACCCTAAAGAATCATAAGTTTAAAAACAGGAATATTGTTTGAATATGTTAAGTTTTCCGATTGTTTGTTTTTCAGCAATTTCCAATAGAGATATCCCCCAATTCTACCTTATTATAATTTACCTTTCATTCCCAGAAGTTAGCACATGGGCATAGTTTCTTCATGTCTTAATTTTAAATTACCAGGGATGATACTGATTTCCTACTCTCCCTGAATTAGTTCATTTTGGTTTAGGTGTCTATCTTCTGAAATATAAGATACACTGAGGAAAGGAGACCAGGTAGTGCCTCTGAAATTATAGGAAGATTTTGTTCCAACAATGGTAAAGTAATAAAAGGGAAAAAGCTTGGCCATTTTTTCCTAAGATATTTTATTAAAACTACTTTCCTACTATTTACTTACCAAAAAGAAAAGTCAGTAAAATAAAAAAAAAATATTTCATATTCTCTGGGCACAATGCAAAAACTAAGAAATAAGCAAGGTCTAGTATAATAATATTTAAGTTAAAAATATTTAATTTCCTAGAATTTAGGATGGGGGATACTGCAATAATAATTATTTTGTTAAACACAAATTTACACCATAAGAGACTTTGGAAGAGGAATAAAAATAATAATACTGTATATTCAAATTAATAGAATGTCAATCCATTCTCATAGATAACTAATAGTTTTTGAGTATTTCCATTTTTCAAAAAGTGGGTAAAATAAGTAAAGTAATAACAAAAACAAACCCAAGAGCAATGCAATATTGGGGGGAAATAATGAAGATTTAAAAAAAAGACATTAAAACAATAAAGTGTGGACTGAGTGTTCAACAGGGCTCAGAAAAATACATAAAGAATTCTAAAACCTGGCACATTGAAAAATAATAGACATGCATTTAACAAATATAATCTATAGGAAATGGAAAAATACAAAGATATCAAAAGAGAGTATTAAATTAAATAGATACTGATGAAACTATTAAATAGAATATACAGAGCTCCAGGTATAAATTGACAATAAACTTTTCTCAACCCAGCTCTGAAAGCAATAAGAAAGAAAAAAGGAAGAAACAGAAATAGAAATTCCATCTTCAGTGATAATAGTAAGTACTTAAAAAGAAAATTAACACTAAGCATGAAGTGTAGCAAAGCATAGTAAAAAAAGAAAATACAATTTTTAAAAAGCAGGTAGTATTGTGAAAGAACAGCTATCTCCAAAGTAGGCAGTACCTAAAGAGGGACAGAAGCTAGAAGTACTGTATGGGTCCAGTGTGAGTTGTCCAACTGTAGAGCCTCCCTACCTCCTGTCTGAACCTACAGTGTGACAAGGAGGCAGTGCCGAAGGAGGTGTGGCATAAAGAGGGATACTCACAGGTATGTCATCTGGCCATATGTGTCACATTACATAGGCAATTTGTGAGTGGTAAGTGCCCTATGAGTAGGGTTTCCAGAAAAAAAAACAAATTTTATATATATATATATATACATAGAGAGAGAGAATACCCAGTTAAATTTGAATTTCAGATTTAATAAAAGGTAGAAGTGTGTTCCAAATATTGCATGAGACATTCTTACACACACACACACACACACACACACACACACACATATACACACACACACAAAGCTATTTATTTTTTATCTGAAATTCAACTTTAAGGGTATTCTGTATTTTTGTTTGCTAAATCTGGAAACCTACTTATAGTTATTCATCTTTGTCAACCAAAACAAAGAGTAACTATCTATTAGATACACTGAAACCCTGATTCGAATAAAGGTTGGTTTGTGAGCCAAGGTATTCCCCTGCCTCCTCCTTTACATAAAGTGTTCACAAAATACCACTTATTTGGGAAGACTTCCCCATATTTAAAAATAAGTAGTAGCAAAATAAACAAACATAAGAACTTAGGCTCTAAAAAATAAAAACTACCATTAGAAAAAGTAAGAAAGAAACTGAAGGAAAAGTGGAAATAAAACCTACATAGCAGTATGAATTTGCTAGAAAATTGAAAATCAAGAAATACTTCCCAACTAACTCATTCTGAGGTCATCACCGGACAAAAACATATCAAAAAAATAAACTACAGACTAAAATATTTTATAAACATAGGTTCAAAATGTCTAAACAAAATTTCAGTGAATTGAATTCAAGAGTATGCTAAATGAATGTTACATCATGACTAAATGGTATTCAACTAAGGAGTGTAAAGTTAACATTCAAAAAAAATAATGTGAAAGAAGATTCTTAGAAGATGGTGGAGTAGGAAACACCAGAAATCTGTTTCCCTACCTAGACAGCATTTGCACTGGAAGAATCCATCTGCTGTAACTATTTTGGAACTCTGGAGTCTATCGAAAGCTTACAACTTCCATGGGAAGACTTGGAAAGTACAGACATACCTCAGAGATATTGAGTTATCTTTATACTATATTGTAATCTTTAAATGTGCAATAACATTATGTCTAAAAAAGGTACGTACTTTAATTAAAAAATATTGCTAAAAGATGCTAACCATCTGTTGAGCCTTCAGTGAGTTGTAATCTTTTTGTTGGTGAGGTATATTCCTTCAGTATTAATGGCTGCTAACTGATCAGGGTGGTGGTTGCTGGAGGTTGGGCTGACAGTGACAATATCTTAGAATAACACAACAATGAAGTTTACAGCATTAATCGACTCTTCCTTTCACAAACAATTTTTCTGCATCATACAATGCTGTTAGACATTTTATCCACAGTAGAACTCCTTTCAAAATTGAAGTCAATCCTCTCAAACCCTGCCATTGCTTTATTAACTAAGTTTATGTAATAGTCTAAATCCTTTGTTGTCATTTCAATCAACTTCACAACATCTTCACCAGGAGTAGATTCTATCTCAGAAACCACTTTCTTTTCTTACCCGTACGAAGCAACTCCTTATCCATTAAAGTTTTATTATGAGATTGGAACAACTCAGTCACGTCTTCAGGCTACATCCTCCACTGAAGTCTTGAACCCCTCAAAGTCATCCGTGAAGGTTGATATCAACTTCTTCCAAATTCTTGTTAATGTTAACATTTTGACCTCTTCCCATGAATCATGAATGGTTTTATTAGTATCTAGAATGGTGAATCCTTTCCAAAAGATTTTCAATTTACTTTGCCCAGATCTGGCAGAGGAATCACTGTCCATGGCATCTATAACCTTACAAAATGTATTTTTAAAGACTAAGTCTTGAAAGTCAAAATGACTCCTTGATCCATGCACTGCAGAATGGATGCTCTGTTAGCAGGCATGAAAACAACACTAATCTTATTATACATCTCCATCAGAGCTTTTGGGCAACCAGGTGCATTGTCAATGAGCAGTGATATTTTGAAAAGAATCTTTTATTCTGAGCAGTAGATCTTAACAGTGGGCTTAAAATATTCAGTAAACCTTGTTGTCAACAAATGTACTGTCATCCAGGCTTTGTTGCTTCATTTACAGGGCACAGACAGAGTAGATTTAACATAATTTTTAAAGGTCCTAGGATTTTCAGAATGATAAATGAAAATTGACTTAAAGTCACCAGCTATATTAGCCCCTAATAAAAGATTCAGCCTGTCTTTGAAGCTTTGAGGCCAGGCATTGACTTCTCCCCTCTAGCTATGAATGTCCTAGATGGCATCTTCTTCCAATATAAGGCTTTTTCAACTACAATGAAAATCCACTGTGTAGTATAGTTACCTTCATTAATTATCTTAGCTAGGTCTTCTGGATAACTTGCTTCACCTTCTACATCAGTAATTGCTACTTCATTCTTGCACTTTGATGTTATAGAAATGGCTTGTTTCTTTAAACCTAATGAACCAACCTCTGCTAGCTTCATATTTTCTTCTGTAGCTTCATCACCTCTCTGAGCCTTCAAAAAATTAAAAAGAGTAGGGCCTTGATCTGGATTAAGCTTTAGAAATGTTGTGGCTAGTTTGATTATCTATCCAGATCACCAAACATTTTTCATCTCAGCAATAAGGCTGCTTCACTTTCTTATCATTCATGCGTTCATACATGGCATTTATCAATTAAGTTCTCTGTCTTATATGGTGCAGTTTGTGGTGCCCCCAAACAATTACAATGGTAACATCAAAGATCGCTAATCACAGATTACCATAACAAATATAAAATTAATGAAAAAGTTTGAAATATTGTGAGAATTACCAAAAAAGTGACACAGACATGAAGTGAGCAATGCTCACTTTCCAATGCTGTTGGAAAAATAGCACTGACATGCTTGATGCTGGCTTGCCTCAAACCTACAGTTTGTAAAAAATGCAATATTTGAGAAGTGCAATAAAGTGCAATGCAATAAAATGAGGTATGCCTGTAAATTGTGGTTAATTTCAGTCAATTTCAGCTCTTAGCACAGTAGCAGATTTTAACATCCCTGCCCTCAGCTATGTGGCAAGCAGCTGTGAACATGTTCTCAGAGCAGCTTGTGCAAAATTTTCAGGATCCAGGGTGGACAAAAAGGACTCTGTACTACAAATATTGGGAATCTGTTCTCTGATCCCTGATTGCTACTTCTGATCACAGAGCCATGGCCAAAAGGTGGGCAGATATTGTTGTTGCAGATCCCCCATTGTTGCAAGCTCCTCCTCAGAATGTTAAAGTGACAGCTAGAGGATTTAAAGGGCCAGTGCCCTTCCCTTCCTGTTTATTTTGCTCTCTTCCCTCTTTTGGGGGTCAGATATTAAACATTAGGTCATTCAAAAGCAATTGCATATAAGAGGAAAATTAGAAAGTTACCACACATACCCAAGGGAAAGGCTCAGAAAACACCTGAGAAGACCTTAAATTTACACCACAGACTGATCCTAAGCACAGAGATAGCCTACAGCAATCAAAAAACAGAAACAATATACAAAACACAAAACAACAAAACCTGGTAAAGGGGAAGAATCTGATTTCCAGAGTTACCACATTATTAGATTTGCACACTTATATTCATAGCAGCATAATTCACAATAGCTAAAATGCAGAAGAAAACTAATGTTCCATTGATGGATCTATGGATAAGCAAAATGTGGTATATTTATAAAGTGGAATAGTATTCAGTCTTAAAAGGGAAGGGAATTCTGACACAGGCTACAATATGGATAAACCTTGAGACCATTATGTTAATTTAAATATGCCAGTTACAAAAAGACAAATATTATATGCTTCCACTTACATGAGGTACTCAACATCAGTAGTCACAGTCATGGAAAGAGAAATAGAATGGTGGTTCATAGTGGCTGGGGGGAGAGGGGAATGGGGAATTATAGTTTAATGGGTACAGTTTTAGTTTCACAAGATGAAAAGAGTTTTGGATATGGATGGTGCTGATGGTTGAAAAACATTATGAATCTACGTAATACCACTGAGCTGTACACGTAGAAATGGTTAAGATGGCTACTGTTGTTTGTATTTTACCACAATAATAATATAGGGAAAATCAATAATGCAATTCACCATATTAACAAACTAAAAAAAAGGATTATCAGATTATCTCAATAAACACACAAAAGCAGTCAAAATCCACCATCCATTTCTGATAAAAGTTTTCTGGAATCTAGGTATAGAGGAGCCTTCTTTAATCTCATTGAAGGTCATCTGTAAAATCTTATAGGTATCATCTCAATGGTAAAAGTCTGGATCCTTTGCCCATACGTTCTGGAATAATTCAAGGATATCTCTTCTTACCACTTGTATTCAGTACTCTGCTAAAGGACCCAGTTATGCAATAAGGCAAGAACAGAAATAAAAACATCAGATTGGGAAAGGAAGAAGTAAAATTGTTTTTAGTTGCAGATTGCATACTTGGCTGTATAAAAACATCTAAACAAATATACAGATCTGTAACCATTTGTAATCATTTTATTATAAATTTAATATTTCATTCATGTTTTAATTGATTAAAACTAAGTTTAATTCATTCAACAAATATTTGTTAATCATCTACAATGCATCAGGTACTATTCTAAATTATGTGCCCATTGAAAAATAGTACTGTAGATAAAGACTGTCCTCTTGGAGCTTACATGCTAGTGTGTGTATGAGGGGGCAGATAAAAGGTAAAATAAATACATATAAAAGGTGTAATAGAAGAAGATAGATACTATGGAAAAAATGAGTAATTAAAGGGGCTAGATGGTGAAGTGTAAGGGTGATCAGAGATACCTTTCCTGAAAATACTTGAAGGCAATGAGGGAACAGATCTGAATCCAGCTGGTAGAGTGTAGACATAGACTTTACTAATTCCTTTCACTTTAAAAACTGCTGGGCAGGGAGAGAGTTGGAGAGTAGTTGAAATAATATGTATGTGGAATTTTTTCATTGTCTTTCATCATTTGTTTTTTATTCACCTGAGATTATGGAGATCCTGAATTATGATTAAGGTAAAGAAAAGTGAAGCTCAATTTCCACTGCATAACAATGTGGATATTGTCAGAAGTTTATTCAGTCTCCTCGTGCTCTTTCAACCTTACCACTCTCAAAAAGAGTCGGGGGACTAGGAAAGCACGTTACCATGTACGTTTTTTTGACAACATTGTGATTGAAAAGATAGTTCATCATCTGTTAACTGTCAAGTTGTGCTTAATGCACAGGCACATCTGTCTCACAAACATCATCAAACTGTGCTCTTGAGCCTCTATCCATACATGGAGCAGTGCGGCAGTGCTCTTGTTAGCTTTGAAGTGACTGCACTGCGATGTCTTAGTGTAAGCCCAGAGGGAACTAGCAGAGAGTTCTTCTTCCCCACCAGCCCTAGATGGACATCTGAAGCATTAGATTATTTATATGACTGTAGCACAGGATAACAGACTCCTTCAGGAACAAGGAATACATTTTAGGAAAGCAAAACAAAACGTGTCTTTATATCTGTCATGTATAATACAATATAAGCATTTGCTTTATTCCTGCAACTCCCTACATCTAAATTGTATTTTATTACCATTCAGGTAAAATTCAACCACCTTGTTTTGTAGTTCATAAGATTCTGCAATGTGGAAAAAAAAAATGATTGGAATGACCAAACCGCTAATAGTAGATCTTCTTTGGGGTGTGAAAATGGGGTTATTTGCTTTTGCTCCCTTCCACATTTCTGTTGTGCAAATTTTTGATAGCAAGCATACATTCTTTGGTAATGAGAAAAATCTTTATATTCATATGGTATCATATGAATATAAAGATTTCATTTTGTTCAAATTTGCATCAAAATATTATCCAGGAATTGTAATAAGAACCAATACTCAAGTGTTTTCTATGTTCAGATACTCCAGATATTTGACTACTCTAATTCCTTTCAATTTTGTCTTCTAAATATCTCTTTAGCTGTTTCCTCAATTCTTGCTCTCCATCTCTGACCCCAGTGACTTGCCCTTATTATTCAAATTGTAGACTAGACAAGTAAATTAAACATCAAATGGAATTAGAGCAAAAGAAAGAGTTGACAAACCCAAATCCATAATGAAGTATATCTTACCTGACCCAGATCATAATAATTGATTTATTTTGCCAAAGATAATCAGGGATCTGAAATAGAAACCCAGACAGAAGTTTTTAGTCAGTGTGGAACAAATGAGAAAAATATAATGATGATGACAACAATAAAACACTACCATTTAGTGAGAGAGAGAATGAGAGAGAACAGGAGGGAGAGAGATTTGGTGGATTTTACCAAATAGAACAATTTATTTTAATCTCAGAAATTTTAATATCAATGACTATTTCAGAAATTTATGATATATATTTTTGGGAGTTTCCCTTTGAGACTGTTATGAAAGTTATGAAAACTTTTTGAAAATTTTATTCAGATTTAGCTGCACTAAATAATAACAGTTTAAAAAATATAAAGCTTTATTTTACTTACTCTGTATCTCTTTTTAGATTTCCACTGGAATCTAAACGCAAAGTCAAGATGGTTGCCAGCATGCTTAGCATGCAAACGTTACTGACAATGGCAATCTCAAGTGGGGAAATAACTCTACACGTTTTTTTTTTCTTGTATTTTATAGACAATGTTGTTTAACTGGAAAGTACAAATGTTATAATAGTAACAGGAAAAGAAAAACACAAAACTATAAAAAACTCTTAGCTATACATAAGTTTTAAAATGTTTACAATGATCATCTCCAGTTAAGGAAAAATGTAATATCTTTATCTTTTATATTTTATAACTTCCAAAATGAACACGTATTTTATAGTTAGGAAAATATTACTAAAATATAGAATAAAAAAAATAATGGATTATTAAGACAATAGATTGTAAAGTTCAAAAGAATGGTTGAGTGGCTGAAATAATGCCTCCTGAACTGCAGTGGGTGGTTCTAAGGAAAGGCTCTGAAGAATCGATAGAATTTAGGAAGAGAGGGAGGAATAAGAGTATTCTTCATAAATGTAACTAAATGAGAAAACACACACACACACACACACACACACACACACACACACACACACGAATTGAAAAGCTTTGAGTTGTATTAGCAGAAGCATCTCCGTAATTTTTAAAATGCCCATTCATTTACTTAATAAGCATGTATTGAAGGCCTATGTTGTGCTAGAACCCATAGGTTCTGGAAACAAAAAGTCAGGTCCAATAAGACTTCTGTCCTTTAGAGGCTGATGATTTAGTAGAACAATGCAGAGTAGTCAATAATTACAGTATGGTAAATATCAAGGTAGACATAGTCATATCACATGGTGGGAACACAGATAGGTCTCTGACCCAGATTTTGGGATCAAGGACAATATTCTAGTAGAAGTCATGCTCAAGCTGAGATTTGAGGTATTGTCAGGCTAAAGATAGCAACCCTAGACAGAATATCCAGCACATTGGAAAATATAAACTATGAAAAAAAGACTGGAGAACATATATAGTTTGTTATGGCAAAGTCAGAGGGATGGAAGTTGAGAGGGGAGTTATAAACCTAGGGTAAGATCCCATAGGATATCCTGTGCTAGCACCCCTGGAATATTTGTTGGCCTGAAATAATTATGGATTTAATGAAGCTTGCATAAGCACATGCATCCCTGACTGAGAAGTAAATTTAATTAGTGTAACAAATGAATTTAGACAGTGACAGTTGTTCCTGTTCTTTGTTCCTGGCCTCCAACTATACAATGGGCAGATAAAAAAGTTCTTATCCTGAGGGGGTTTATAATTTAGTTTGTGAGAACACAAACAAATATTACCCAGAGACAAGGAGGAGACTAGACAGGAGTTAGAAGTGGTGGCTCTGGTATTGAGTGTCTATAATCTCTAAAGGTATCTAGCAATGAAATGTCTCCTGGAGACAGTCTTCAGCACTAAAGGTGAATGGATACTCATTATTATGAGTTTTCACAGTCCTGGAAGGATGAAACTCTTTGAGGCAATTAGCCTATTTTTAAGAGATGTTAAAGATTTTGGGGATGATAGGAACTGAATGTAAGCCACATAAGGATGTTCTCCTTTGGTATGTCAACCCCTGTTTTTGTTTCATTACCAGTGTGGGCATAACTTTGTATAAAATAGGACATTGCAAGTTCAGTAGAACATATATTCATTGGCTGAGGAGTGGACTATGCGTCTCCAAGATAAAAAAGTAGTGACTGTCAAACAATATTTTGTTAAGTGGTCCAGCTCTATAGATACTTTTACACAGTGGAGTCTGTAGAGGTTACACTTATAAGTCAGAAGCAGACTCCATGGACAGGAGACTTGGAGAGTCTTCTATTTCAAGCAGCATAATGCATTGGAAAAAAACCTTAAACAGAATTTTAGAAGGAAGTTGCCTAGAAACTAAAAACTCTAAGTCCAGTGAGAGTTTATAAGCCTCTTGGAAAAGTTAGCTTTATTCTTCATTGAGAAATACTGTTCTGAGTATAAATTGGGGGCACCTAAATAAAACCAAAACTAAGAAATATCTCTTTCCCCCACCTCTTGACTATATCCTACCACTGAGTAGATAATACCAGTTAAAGAGGAACAAAACTAGGACTTGAATTTCTTTACCCGTAAAATTAAATTAGAATTAAATAAGTAAGGCAAATGAAAATGTTATGAAAACTGTTAAATACTACTCAAAATAAGAGTTTGTGGAGTGGGTTAGCATATTTTAAAGTAAACTTTCCATCCTTTTCCTCTGCCTTAATGGAAAGAGTATACTTCCCGATACCTTGACTTGGAGAGGTATTTGATAGGATATTAGTAGAAATGATGAGAACAGAATGCCTAAGAGTCAAGAGACCATTGTTTCAGGATGTGTGAGGAGAGGGGATTCAGAGCACTGCCTAAGTGAGCTCCAGAGATGGGCATGAGCTATCAGCGTGGGCACCAGAGATGGGAATGAGATGCTAAGGCTGCTACTGCAGCCACCAAGAAGCCTGTGTGCAAGCACAGGTCACTATCCACACCTCCCCTCCTAGTAGCCTGTGCAGCTCACCGCTACCAGGGTCCCGTGATCCAGGGACAACTTTACCAGGAGAACACACGGAATGCCTCAGGCTTTTGCAACGTCATGCCAGCCTCTGTTGCCACAGGCTCACCCCACATTCTGTATACCTCCCTCCCCCCAGCTTGAGTAAGCCAGAGCCCCCTAATCAGCTGCTACTTTAACCTCATCATGTCTGGGCCGGGAACAGATGCCAGAGGGTGATCTACAGGCAGAGGCAGGGTAAAATCCAAAGATGAACCCCAGGAGCTGTGTGAACAAAGAGGAAAAAGGGAAATTTCTCCATGCAGCCTCAGGAGCAGTGGATTAAATCTCTACAATTAACTTGATTTACCCTGCATCTGTAGAATACCTGAACAGACAATGAATCATCCCAAAATAGAGGGGGTGGACATTGGGAGCAACTGTACACCTGGAGTTTGCTTCTTGAATCTAATTTGTTTCTGGTTTTATGTTTATCTTAGTTTAGTATTTAAAGTTTATTATCATTGGTAGATTTGTTTATTGATTTGGTTGCTCTCTTCCTTTATATATATATATATATATATATATATATATATATATATATATATATATATATATATATATATACATATATATATATATATTTTTTTTTTCCGTTTTCTCTTTTTGTGAGTGGATGTGTCTGCTTCTTTGAGTGATTGTGTCTGTATAGCTTTGCTTTTACCATTTTTCCTGAGTTCTCTCTGCCTTTCTTTTCTTATTTTAGCATAGATTTTAGCACTTGTTATCACTGGTGGATTTGGTTTTTGGTTTAGTTGCTCTATTTTTTCTTTCTTTTTTTTTCTTTCTTTTTTTTTCTTCTTTTATTACTTTTTAATTTTTAAAAAAATTTAATATTTTTAAAAATTTTAATTTAATAACTTTCTCTTCTTTCTTTCTTTCTTTCTTTCCTACTTTCTTTTTTTCTCCCTTTTCTTCTGACCCATGTGGCTGACAGAGTCTTCATACTCCAGCCGGGTGTAATGTCTGTGCCATTGAGGTGGGAGAGCCGAGTTCAGGACATTAGTCCACCAGAGGCCTCCTGGCTTCATGTACTATCAAATGACAAAAGCTCTCCTAGAGATCTCCATCTCAATGCTAAGACCCAGATCCACTAAACGAATAGCAAGCTACAACACTGGACACCCTATGCCAACAACTTGCAAGGCAGGAACACAACCCAAACGATGAGCAGAGATGCTGTCTAAAATCATAATAAGGTCACAGGCACCCCGAAACATACCACGGGATCTAGTCCTGCACACCACAAAGACAAATCCAGTCTCATCCACCAGAACACAGGCACCAATCCCCTTCACCAGGAAACCTACACAACCCACTGAACTAACCTTACCTACTGGGGACAGACACCAAAAACAGCGGGAACTACAAACCTGTAGCCTGTGAAAAGGAGACCCCAAACACAGTAAGTGAAGCAAAATGAAAAGACAAAGAAACGCACAGAACATGAAGGAGAAAGGTAAAAACCCATCAGAGCAAACAAATGAAGAGGAAATAGGCAGTCTACCTGAAAAAGAATTCAGAGTAATGATAGTAAAGATGATCCAAAATCTGGGAAATAGAATAGAGAAAATAAAAGAAACATTTAACAGGGACCTAGAAATCTAAAGAGCAAACAAATGATGAACACCACAATAAATGAAATAAAAATTCTCTAGAAGGAATCAATAGCAGAATAACTGCGGCAGAAGAAAGGATAAGTGACCTGGAAGATAAAATAGTGGAAAAAATAGCAGATAAAATAGCAGAATAAAGAAAAAAGAATGAAAAGAATTGAGGACAGTATCAGAGACCTCTGGGACAGCATTAAACACACCAGTACTCAAACTATTGGGGTCGCAGAGGAAGAAGAGAAAAGAAAGGAACTGAGAAAATAGTTGAAGAGATTATAGTTGAAAACTTCCAAAATTTGGGAAATGAAATAGTCAATCAAATCCAGGAAGCACAGAGTTCCATACAGGGTAAATCCAAGGAGAAACAGGACAAGACACATATTAATCAACCCATTAAAAATTAAATACAAATAAATAATATTAAAAGCAGCAAGGGAAAAACAACAAATAACATACAAAGGAATCCCTATAAGGTTAAAGGCTGATGCTTCAGCAAAAACTCTGCAAGCCAGAAGGGAGTTACAGGACATATCTAAAGTGAGGAAATGGAAAAACTTACAACCAACATTGTTCTACACAGCAAGGATCTCATTCAGATTAGAAAGAAAATTAAAAACTTTACAGACAAGCAAAAGCTAAGAGAATTCAGCACCACCAAACCAGCTTTACAAGTGCTAAAAAAAACTTCTCTAGGCAGGAAACACAAGAGAAGGAAAAGACATAGAAAAACAAATGCAAAATATTTAGAAAATTGTAATAGGAGCATACATATTGATAATCACCCTAAATGTAAATGGTATAAATGCTCCAACCAAGACACAGACTGGCTGAATGGATAAAAAACTGAGACCCATATATATGCTGTCTACAAGAGACCCACTTTAGACCGAGGGACACATACAGCCTGAAAGTGAAGGGATGGAAAAAGATATTCCATGCAAACGGAAATCAAAAGAAAGCTGGAGTAGCAATTCTCATATCAGACAAAATAGACTTTAAAACAAAGACTATTGCAAGAGACAATGAAGGATACTACATAAGGATCAAGGGATCAATCCAAGAAGAAGATATGACAATTGTAAATATTTATGCACCCAACATAGAAGCACCTCATTACATAAGGCAAATGTTAACAGTCATAAAAGGGGAAAGTGACAGTAACACAATCATAGTAGGAGATTTAATACCCCACTTTCAACAATGGACAGATCATCCAAAATGAAAATAAATAAGGAAGCACAAGCTTTAAATGATACATTAAACAAGAAGGACATAGTTGCTATTTATAGGACATTCCATCCCAAAACAACAGAATACACTTTCTTTTCAAGTGCTCATAGAACATTATCCAGGATAGATCATATCTTGGGTCACAAATTAAGACTTGGTAAATTTAATATAATTGAAATCATATCAGGTATCTTTTCTGACCACAGCACTATGACTACATATCAATTACAGGAGAAAACCTGTAAAAATACAAACACATGGAGGCTAAACAATACACTACTTGATAACCAAAATATTAATGAAGACATCAAAGAGGAATTCAAAAAATACCTAGAAACAAATGACAATGAAAACATGATGCCCCAAAACCTATAGGATGCAGCCAAAGCAGTTCTAAGAGTGAAGTTTTTAGCAATACAATCCTACCACAAGAAACAAGAAACATCTCAAATAAGCAACATCACCTTACATCTAAGCAATTAGAGAAAGAAAAACAAAGAAACACCAAAGTTAGCAGAAGGAAAGAAATCATAAGATCAGATCAGAAATAAATGAAAAAGAAAGGAAGGAAATGATAGCAAAGATCAATAAAACTAAAAGCTGGTTCTTTGAGAAGATAAACAAAATGGATAAAACATTAGACAGACTCATTAAGAGAAAAAGGGAGAAGACTCAAATCAATAGAATTGGAAAGAAAAAGGAGAAGTAACAACTGACACTGCAGAAATACAAAGGATCATGATAAAATACTACAAACAACTATATGTCAATAAAATGGACAGCCTGGAAGAAATGGACAAATTCTTAGAAAAGCACAACCTTCTGAGACTGCACCAGGAAGAAATAGAAAATATGGACAGACCAATCACAAGCACTGAAATTGAAACTGTGATTAAAAATTTTCAAACAAACAAAATCCCAGGACCAGATGGCTTCACAAGTGAATTGTATCAAACATCTAGAGAACAGCTAACACCCAACTTTCTCAAACTCTTCCAAAATATAGCAGATGGAGGAAAACTCCCAAACTCATTCTATGAGGCCACTATCACCCTGATACCAAAACCAGATGAAGATGTCACAAAGAAAGAAAACTACAGGCCAATATCACTGATGAACAAAGATGAAAATATCCTCAAAAAATTACTAGCAAACAGAGTCCAAGAGCACATTGAAAGGATCATACACAATGATCAAGTGGGGTTTATCCCAGGAATGCAAGGATTCTTCAATTTACGCAAATCAAAAATATGATACACCATATTACAAATTGAAGCAGAAAAACCATATGATCATCTCAATGGATGCAGAAGAAGATTTTGACAAATTTCAACACTAATTTATGATAAAAAACCCTCCAGAAAGTAGGTATACAGGGAACTTACCTCAAAATAATAAAGCCATACATGACAAACCCACAGCCAACATCATTCTCAGTGGTGAACAACTGAAACAATTTCCTCTAAGATCAGGAATGAGGCAAGATTGCCCACTCTCACTCTATTATTCAACATAGTTTTGGAAGTTTTAGCCACAGCAATAAGAGAAGAGAAAGAAATAAAAGGAATCCAATTTGGAAAAGAAGAACTAAAGGTCTCACTGTTTTCAGAAGACATATTATACATAGAGAATCCTAAAGATGCTACTAGAAAACTACTAGAGAGAATCAATGAATTTGATAAAGTAGCAGGAAACAAAATTATTGCACAGAAATCTCTTGGATTCCTATACACTAGTGATGAAAAATCTGAAAGAAATTAAGGAAACACTCCCATTTACCACTGCAACAAAAAGAATAAAATACCTAGGAATAAACCTACCTAAAGGGACAACAGACCTGTATGCAGAAAACTGTATGAGACTGATGAAATAAATTAAAGATGATACAAAGAGTTGGAGAGGTACACTATGTTCTTGGAATGGAAGAATCAAAATTGTAAAAATGAGTATACTAGCCAAAGCAATCTACAGATTCAATGCAATCCCTATCAAACTGCCAATGGCATTTTTCACAGAACTAGAACAAAAATTTCACAATTTGTATAGAAACACAAAAGACCCTGCATAGCCAAAGCAATCTTGAGAAAGAAAAACATAGCTAGAGGAATCAGGCTCCTGGACTTCAGACTATACTACAGTATAGTCTGTATACTACAGTATACTACAGTATACTACAGTATACAGTATACTACAGTATACTACAGTATACTACAGTATACAGTATACTACAGTATACTACAGTATAGTATATATAGTCTGTACAGTAACCAAGACAGGATGGTATTGGTGAAAAACAGTAATATAGATTAATGGAACAGGATAGAAAGCCCAGAGATAAACCCACACACATATGGTCACCTTATTTTTGATAAAGGGGACAAAAATATACAATGGAGAAAAGACAGCCTCTTCAATAAGTGGTGCTGGAAAAACTGGACAGCTACATGTAAAAGAATGAGATTAGAATACTCCCTAGCACCATAGACAAAAATAAACCCAAAATGGGTTAAAGACCTAAATGTAAGGCTAGACACTGTAAAACTCATAGAGGAAAACATAGGCAGAACCCTCTATGACATAAATCACAGTAAGATCCTTTTTGACCCACCTCATAGAGGAATCAAAATAATAACAAAAATAAACAAATGGGACCTAATGAAACTTAAAAACTTTTGCACAGCAAAGGAAACCAAAAACAAGATGAAAAGACAACTGTCAGAATGGGAGAAAATATTTGCACATGAAGCAACAGACAAAGGATTAATCTCCAAAATTTACAAGCAGCTCATGCAGCTCAATATCAGAAAAACAAACAACCAAATCCAAAAATGGGCAGAAGACCTAAATCGACATTTCTCCAAAGAAGATATGCAGATTGCCAACAAACACATGAAAGGATGTTCAACATCACTAATCATTAGAGAAATGCAAATCAAAATTACAGTGAGGTATCACCTCACACCTGTCAGAATGGCCATCATCAAAAAATCTACAAACAATAAATGCTGGAGAGGGTGTGGAGAAAAGGGAACACTCCTGCACTGTTGGTGGGAATGTAAATTGATACAGCCACTATGGAGAGCAGTATGGAGGTTCCTTAACAACCTAAAAATAGATCTACCATACGACCCAGCAACCCTGCTACTGGGCATATATCCCTGAGAAAACCATAATTCAAGAGGAGTCATGTACTACAATGTTCACTGCAGCTCTATTTACAATCGCGAGGCCATGGAAGCAACATAAGTGTCCATCGACAGATGAATGGATAAAGATGTGGTACATGTATACAATTGAATATTACTCAGGGATAAAAAAAATGAAACTGAGTTATTTGTAGTTAGGTGGATGGTCCTAGAGCTTGTCATACAGAGTGAAGTAAGCCAGAAAGAGAAAAACAAATATCATATGCTAACACATATATATGGAATCTAAAAAACAAAAGAGAAAATGGTTCTAACGAACATAGGGTCAGAACAGGAATAAAGATGCAGACGTAGAGAATGAACTTGAGGAGACAGGGCGGGGGAAGGGTAAGCTGAGACAAATGAGAGTGTGGCATGGACATATATAAACTCGATATACCAAATATAAACTCGATAGCTAGTTGGAAGCAGCCACATAGCACAGGGAGATCAGCTTGCTGCTTTGTTACCATCCAGAGAGGTGGGATAGGAGTGTAGGAAGGAGAGGCAAGAGAGAGGAGATATGGGGATGTATGTATATATATATAGCTGATTAACTTTGTTTTAAAGCAGAAATTAACACACCATTGTAAAGCAATTATACTCCAATAAAGATGTTTAAAAAAAAAAGAATATATAGGCATAAAGAGGACTTTGTCTTCAGTAAATTCTTACCTTGGATTTCTTGATTCTGGTTCAGAAGATTAGACCTGCTTAATAGGCTACTTTAAATGTTTGAACTATATAAATTTCTTCCTAAACCCTAAACTTTAATTTACAGTGTCTGGGTGCTATATGTACTGAAGATTTCAGTAAATCTGTTTATGTCTTTGAATGATTTCAAATTTTGTTGGTGAATCATATTTGAGGGTTTTGGTTATATATTAATACATATAAATTGAGCCTCTTTAAGACTTTTTTATTTTTTCATTCAGTGATTCAGTAAACGTCTTTTTAAATACATTTACAGCATAATGAGCTTATGAGGATCTCACTATAAATATGCTTAAAAACTAAACATAAAAGCAGGGTGAATATAGGAACTGACATGCCTAATTCATTCATGGTAAGGTCTTATGCAAGTTCCATGCTCTAGAGAATTTTTACATAAAGTTTTAATGAAAGTTTTGTTAACTCAAAACTCATTTTATGCTCCTGAGTAACACAGGGGAATATCACTTTTCCCAAAGGTGGATCTGGACAGCTAAATCACAAGTTGTAAAGGAGATAAGTTCATTCAGATTCTTAGACTGAATTTACATCTATATTATAGTTTCAACTATCATCTTTTTAATATTGTGTTTTTTTTAAAAGAATAAGAACAGCATTTCCCAAAGAGGCCTATTGAATATGTTATATTAATATTTTAGTGCCAAAATTATTATTAATAATAATACATTGCAAAGTATCCAAAACTGGTTGGAATTTGCCTATAACCCGTCTAGGCCAAAAGGAATAAAGTGTTCTGTTTGGGCAATCATCCTTTTTATGATACCTAAGAGTTTGGTGTGAGATTTTAGTAAGCATGGATAGGAGTTCATTAGCAGCAAGATTAATTAGTGAGAATATTAGGCCTTATCTACAATCCATAGTAGAGAGATAGAGCTTTTATTTTTATAGAAGACACAGATTGCATATAGGACTCTATGCACAGCTTTAATATTATATGTATCAAAAATGCACATATATATTTAATACATTTTTATTCTGGAATAGGTATTTTTTCATTTTATGCTGATATCTAAATAGACTGAGGTTTGGGGGGCGAGAACTTGAAAAAAGTAAGAAAAGACCATAAGATTCATGTCCTTGATGAGTTAGTTATTCTAGGCAAAACTAGCTGACACATACATATATTCAGTGAAAAACGAGAAGGTGAAAAGCAAACCAGGAGGTAAAGGTAGAGAGGACAGTTACTTATTTTGGTGACATTTATCCCTTGCTTTTACCCAGTATATGTATTTCTTAAAGTGAAAAGGTATTTTTATACTGATATTTTTCTTTGGATACTGATATTTTTCTCAAGGATTGTGAATTTAATCAATGAATCTTCAGCTGATTGATTCACATTCCTTGAGCCTTTCAGATACATTGTTTGAAAGAGAGAAAATGCCTTCTCAGGCTAAAAACTGAACTTCTTATGCAGTGACTGATGTTATATTTATTACTCAAGGAACCACTGGTGAAGTTAAGTGAAGAAAGTGACCAAATTTTTATGTACAGCATATTCTAGCTATATAAACTTGCTTGCATCTGTTGGAAAAGAAGCAATGTAATTATAAACAATAATTACCTCTGAGGTATGAGATCTATAGTCTTTATTTATTTATTTAGGTTTTCTTCTTTTATTTATTTATTTAATATGTCTTTTTTGGAGTATAACTGCTTCACAATACTGTGCTAGCCTCTGTTGCACTACAAAGTGAATCAGCCATATGCATACATATATCCCCATATCACCTCCCTCTTGAGCCTCCCTCCCACCATCCCTATCCCACCCCTCTAGGTGGTCACAAAGCACTGAGCTGATCTCCCTGTGCTATGCTGCTGCTTCCCACTAGCTATCTATTTTACATTTGGTAGTGTATATATGTCAGTGCTATTGTCTACCTTTGTCCCAGCTTATGCTTCCCTTCCCTATGTCCTCAGGTCCATTCTCTAGGTCTACTTCTTTATTCCTGCCATGCCACGAGGTTCATCAGTACCATTTTTTTTTTTAGATTCTATATATATGCGTTAGTGTATGGTATTTGTTTTTCTATTTCTGACTCACTTCACTCTGTGTGACAGACTCTCTGTCCATTCACCTCACTACAAGTAACTCAATTTCATTTCTTTTTATGGCTGAGTAATATTCCATTGTATATATGTGTCACATCTTTATCCATTCATCTGTCAATGGACATTTAGTTTGCTTCCATTTCCTGGCTATTCTAAATAATGTTGCAATGAACACTGTGGTACATGTCTCTTTTTGAATTATGGTTTTCTCAGGGTATATGCTCAGAAGTGGGATTGCTGGGTCATATGTTAGTTCTATTTTCAGTTTTTTAAGGAACCTCCATACTGTTCCCCATAGTGGTTGTATCCATTTACATTCCCAGCAACACTACAGGAGGGTTCCCTTTTCACCATACCCTTTCAAGCATTATTGTTTCTATATTTTTTGATAATGGCCATTCTGACTGCTGTGAGGTGATATTTCATTGTAGTTTTGATTTGCATTTCTCTAATAATTAGTGATGATGAGCATCTCATCATGTGCCTCTTGGCCATCTGTATGTCTTCTTTGGTGAAATGTCTATTTAGGTCGTCTGACGAATTTTTAATTAGATTGTTCATTCTTTTGATATTGAGCTCCATGAGCTGTTTGTATATTTTGGAGGTTAATACTTTGCCTGTTGTTTCATTTGCAAATATTTTCTCCCATTCTGAGGATTGTCTTTTTGCCTTGTTTATGGTTTCCTTTGCTGTGCAAAAGCTTTTAAGTTTAATTAAGTCCCATTTATTTATTTTTATTTTTGTTTTTGTTTTTTTCATTACTCTAGGACGTGGGTCAAAAAAGAACTTGCTGTGGTTTATGTCAAATAGTGTTTTCCTCTAAGAGTTTTATAGTGTCTGGTCTTACATATAGATCTTTAGTCCACTTGGACTTTATTTTTATATATGGTGTTAGGGAGTGTTATAATTTCATTCTTTTACATGTAGCTGTCCGGTATTCTTAACAACAATTATTGAAGAGGGTGTCTTTTTTCCATTGTTTGTTCTTGCCTCCTTTGTCATAAATTAGGTCACCATATGTACATGTGTTTATCTCTGGACTTTCTATCCAGTCCATTGATCTATATTTCTGGTTTTGTGTGAGTACCATACTGTCTTGATTACTGTAGCTTTGTTGTATAGTTTGAAGTTGGGGAGCCTGATTCCTCCAGCTCTGGTTTTCTTTCTCAAGATTGCTTTTGCTCTTCAGAGGCTTTTGTATTTCCATAAGAATTTTAAAAAAAATTTTCTAATTCTTTGAAGTATGCCATTGGAAATTTGACAGGGATTACATTGAAACTGTAGATTGCTTTGGGAAGTATAGACATTTCCACAGTATTGATTCTTCCAATCTAAAAACATAGTATATTTCTCCATCTGTTTATGTCATCTTTGATTTCTTTCATCAGTGTTTTATAGTTTTCTGGGTGCAAGTCTTTCGCCTCCTTAGGTAAGTTTATTCTTAGGTATTTTATTCTTTTTGTGGTGATGGTAAATGGGAGTGTATCCTTAATTTATTTCTAATTTTTCACTGTTAGTGTATAGGAATGCCAGAGATTTCTATGCATAAGTTTTTTATCCTGCAACTTTACCAAATTCATTGATTAGTTCTAGAAGTTGTCTGGTGGCATCTTTAGGATTCTTTATATAGAGTATCATTGCATCTGCAAACAGTGATAGTTTTGCTTCTTCTTTTCCAATTTGTATTCCTTTTTATTCTCTGATTGTCATAGCTAGGACTTCCAATGTTATGGTGTATAACAGTGGCGAGAGTGGACATCCTTGTCTTGTTCCTGATCTTAGTGGAAACGCTCTCAGTCTTTCACCATTGAGCATGTTGTTTGCTGTGGATTTCTCATATATGGCCTTTATTATGTTGAATTCAGTTCCATCTATGCCCATATTCTGGAGAGTTTTTATCATAAGTGGGAGTTAAATTTTTTTCAAAGGCTATTTCTGTATCTATTGAGATTATAATATGGTTTTGTTCCTTAATTTGTTAATACAGTGAATCATATTGATTGATTTATGTATATTGAAGAATCCTTGCATTCATGGTATAAATCCCACTTGATCATGGTGTATAGTCCTTTTAATATGTTGTTAGATTCTGTTTCCTCGTGTTTTGTGGAGGATTTTTGTGTCTATGTTCATCAGTGATATTGGTCTATAATTTTCTTTTTTTGTGATATCTTTTTCTAGGTTTGCTGTCAGGGTGATGGTGCCTTCTTAGAATGAATTTGGGAGTGTTCTTCCCTCTGCAATTTTTTGGAAGAGTTTGAGAAGTATCAGTGTTAGCTTTTCTCTAAAAGTTTGATAGAATTCGCCTGTGAAGCCATCTGGTCCTGGACTTTGGTTTGTTGGGAGATTTTTAATTACAGTTTCAATTCCATTACTTGTGATAGGTCTGTTTATATTTTCTAATTCTTCCTGGTTCAGTCTTGGAAAAGTGTACCTTTCCAAGAATTTGTCTATTTCTTTATGGTTGTTCATTTTATTAGCATATAATTGTTTGTGGTAGTCTCTTATAATCCTTTGTATTTCTGTGGTGTCAGTTGTGATTTCTCCTTTTTCATTTCTAATTTTATGATTTGCATCCTCTCCCTTTTTTCTTGATGAGTCTGGCTAAGGATTTATCTATTTTCTCTATCTTCTCAAAGAACCAGCTCTTAGTTTTATTGATCTTTGCTATTGTTTTCTTGTTTCCATTTCATTTATTTCTGCTCTGATCTTTATGAATTCTTTCCTTCTACTGACTTTGGGATTCCTTTGTTCTTTCACTAATTGCTTTAGGTGTCAGGTTAGATTGTTTATTTGAGATTTTTCTTTTTTCTTGAGGTGAGATTGAGTTGCTATGAACTTCCCTCTTAGAACTGTTTTTGCTGTGCCTCATAGGTTTTGGGTCATCGTGTTTTTATTGTCATTTTTTTCTAGGTAATTTTATCTCTTCTTTGATTTCTTCAGTCATCTCTTGGTTATTTAGGAGCACACTGTCTAGCCTCCATGTATTTGTGTTTTTCACAGTTGTTTTCTTGTCATTGATTTCCAGTCTCATAGTGTTGTGGTCAGAAAAGATGCTTGATATGATTTCAACTTTCTTAAATTTTCCAAAGCTTGATTTGTGACCCAAGATGTGATCTATCCTGGAAAATGTTCCATGTGCACTTGAGAGGAAAGTGCATTCTGCTACTTTCGGTAGAATGTTCTATAAATGTCAATTAAATCTATTGGTCTATTGTGTCATTTAAAGTTTGTGTTTCCTTATTTATTTTCTGTTTGGATGAATTGTCCATTGGTGTAAGTGGGGTGTTAAAGTCCCCTACTATTTTTGTGTTACTGTCGATTTCCCCTTTCATGGTTGTTAGGATTTGCCTTATGTATTGAGGTGCTCCTATGTTGGGTGCATAAACATTTATAATTGTTATAACTTCTTCTTAGATTGATCCCTTGATCATTATGTAGTGTCCTTCCTTGTGTCTTGTAATAGTCTTTATTTTAAAGTCTACTCTGTCTGTCTGATATGAGAATTACTACTCCAGCTTTCTTTTGCTTTCCATTTGCATGGAATATCTTTTCCATCCCCTCACTTTCAGTCTGCATGTGTCCCTAGGTCTGAAGAGGGTGTCTTGTGGACCACATATATATGGGTCTTTTCTTTGTATCCATTCAGCCAGTCTGTGTCTTTTGGTTTGGGCATTTAATCCATTTCTGTTTAAGGTTATTTTTGATACGTATGTTGCTATTACCATTTTCATAATTGTTTTGGGTTTGTTCTTATGGATCTTTTTCTTCTCTTGTGTTTCCTGCTTAGAGAAATTTCTTTAGCATTTGTTGTAAAGCTGGTTTGGTGGTGCTGAATTCTCTTAGCTTTTTCTTCTCTGAAAAGCTTTTGATTTCTCCACTGAATCTGAATGAGATATTTGCTGGTAGAATAATCTTGGTTTAAGATTTTTCTCTTTCATCACTTTAAGTATATCCTTCTACTCTCTTCTGGCCTGCAGAGTTTCTGCTGAAAAATCAGCTGATAACCTTAAGGGATTCCTTTGTATGTTATTTTTTGTTTTTCCCTTGTTGCTTTTAATATTTTTTCTTTGAATTATTTTTTGTTAGTTTGATTAATATGTGTCTTGCTGTGTTTCTTCTGGGGTTTATCATGGATTAGACTCTCTGTGCTTCCTGGACTTGGGTGACTATTTCCTTTCCTATGTTAGGGAAATTTTCCACTACAATCTCTTCAAGTATTTTGTCAGACCCTTTCTGTTTCTCTTCTTCTTCTGGGACCCCTATAATTCAAATGTTGATGTGTTTAATGTTGTCCCTGAAGTCACTGAGACTGTCCTCATTTCTTTCATTCTTTTGTCTTTATTCTGCTCTGTGACAGTTATTTCCACCATTCTATCTTCCACCTCACTTATTCATTTTTCTGCCTCATTTATTCTGCTATTGATTCATTCTATTGTTTTTTTTTTTTTTCATTTCAATTATTGTGTTGTTCATGACACTGTTTTTACTTTAGTACTTTTAGGTCCTTGTTAAACATATCTTCTGTCTTCTTGATCCATGTCTCCATTCTATTTCTGAAATATTGGATCATCTTTGATATCATTACTCTGAATTCTTTTTCAGGTAGATTGCCTACTTCCTCTTCATTTATTTGGTCATGTGGGTTTTTACCTTTCTCCTTCTTCTGCAACATGTTTCTCTCTCTTCTCATTTTGTCTATCTTACTCTGTTTATGGTATTCTTTCTGCAGGATGTAGGGTTGTAGTTCTTCTTGCTTCTGTTGTCTGTGCCCTGATGGGTGAGATTGGTCCAGGAGCTTGTTTAGGCTTCCTGATGGGAGGAACTGGTGCCTGCCCTCTGGTGGCTGTAAATAAGTCTTTTCCCTCTGATGAGCAGGGCCACATCAAGTTTGCTGTATCTGTGAGCTTACTATGACCTTAAGCAGCCTGTCTGCTAATGGGTGTGGCTGTGTTCCTGTCTTGCTTGTTGTTTGACCTAAGGTTTCCAGCACTGGAGCCTGCAGGCAGTTGGGTGGAGCTGGGTCTTGGTGTGAGATGATTGCTCCGGGAGAGTGCCCACTGATTAGTATTCCCTAAGCTTGGAAATTCTCAGCAGTCCCATGTCCTGGACTTGGCACTCCACCCCAGAGGCCCAGGCCCAACCCCTGTCCTGGGAACCAAGAGCCTGCAAGCCACACAGTGTGGCCAGAGAAAAAAGTAAGAAAAAAATTAAAAGAAATAAATGAGACCCAAGACTATTAGCAAAAACAAAAACAACCAAACAACAACAAAAACCAAAAAAAGAAAGAAGAAAACAAACAGATAAACCAAACCCAAGACAAATGGTAAAAAACAAAAGCAAACACAAACAGACACAAAAAAAGAGCAAAGAAAACAAAAAACAAGAGAACAAAAAACAAACAAAAGAACTCAAAAATGAAAATAATCAATAAAGACTAAACTAAGAAAAACAAAAAATGAAAAATAAAAGTAGAAAACAAATTTAAAAAATCAAAGAAAACAGAAAACAAACACATAAAAATGATCCAAAAAAGAACAAAGAACAAAAATAAGAAATAAACACAAAACAACCAAAAAGTAATGTAAAAACCAAATAATAAAAAAATAATAAAAGCAACAACAACTTATCTACATTAAACAAAGAATAATAGTAACAAGAATTTTTTACTGGGGCCTCCTTTGTCAGTGTCCTTGCTCCCATAGTGAGCCACAGTCAAGCCTTCCTCTCCAGGAGGCCCTCCTGTACCTCTAGGTAGGTATCTGGACCTGCTGTGGGTACTTTGGGGCAGCTCAGACTCTGACATGGCCCAACTGCTGCATGTACTTGTCTGCAATGTCCACTGCTGCTAAACCTAGACTGGTTCAGTTGTGGGAACACTCAATGTCTATTAAAATATTCCACAGATGCAGGATTTACCAAGCTGATCATGGGATTTAATCCATAGCCTGTGCAGCTGCACGGAGAGATGTCTATCATGTTCCTTAGTTACACTGCTCCTGGGGCTCAGCTTTGGTTTTGGCCCACCTCTACGTGTGCACCACCCTCAGTCATTTTTTCTCCACCCAGGCAAGAGGGAGTGAAATCAACATCTGATTGGAGCTCACTTACTCAGGCTGGGGAGGGTACAGCAGCCACAACTGATGTGTGCATGAAGTGCCTGTGGCAATGGAGACCGGCAGGCAGTTGCAACAGATTGGGGTGCACTCACTCTGGTGGGAAACCCGCCCAGCACCCACAGAGGCAGGGGCTAGTGTGTGGGACTTGTGGAAGCCCTGCACCACTCACTCAACAATGGCACCTTATTTCCTAGGCAGACCACACTTCCTCTAGGGGCATTCCCGGCTGTGGAGTCACTCACTCCCATTCTCACTGTTGTATCCATGGAGCTAAAGCAGCTCTCTCTCTGGGTTCATTCTCCTAACCCCACACTTTAGCACTGAGCCCTCACCAGCACTGGTGGATTCCTGTCTCAGGCAGGGGTGCCCAAGGCTGATTTCTGAGGAGGCTTTGGGATGGGTGTTGCTCAGGACCCCGGAGCCTATGCAGGTGGAGGAGGCCTTGTCTTGAGGGGTGGGAGAGCCTGCTCAGATGGGTGCCCTTCCCAGTGCTGGTGGACGGAGAAGCCAGAGGTTGGGGAAGGAGTTTGCAATGGCAGCACTGCCCCTTATGTTCCACTAAACAATGACGCCTTGCTTCTATGGTGTTCCAGGCTTTTTCTGCAAACTTTCCATTTGTGGAGCTCCTTACTTCTCTCCCATTAGGCTGTCTTTTCACAGCCAACAGCTGTTCCCTCCCTGGGTCTACACTCCAAACCCCACTTTCCAGCACCCGGCCCCCCTCCACAACAGGAGACACACGATTCAGCCTGGGGTGCACAGGGCTGCGGTGCAGACCTGTGCACAGTTCTTACTTTGTCCTGCCTTCCGCAGACTATCTGCTGTCTTCCCCTTTTAACCCCTGAAGGTCCCTTTCTGTCCCAGCTCATTTCCCCACCATGAGGGGGTTTTTCTGTGTGGGAACCTCTCCTCACCTTCAGCTTCCCACCAGGGATGCTGGTTTCTTTTTTGATCCCTCTTTTTTTTCTTTTTTTTCCCTTCTTTCATCCTAACCAGTTGAGGGGGGATTTTTCTTGTCCTTTTAGGTGTCCAAAGTCTTTTGCTAGAGTTCAGCAGGTGCCCTGTGAGAACTGTTCCATTTGTAGATGTGTTCTTCATGTAGCTGTGAGGAGAGAGGCATTCCATGTCCTCCTACTCTGCCGTCTTGACTCCTCCCTTGCACACAAATCCCTAGAACAATTCTTTAGCATTAAGCTTACCATTCCTTTGGATCTGGAGTTATTTGGGGTTAAGTACTCATTTCTCAATGAACTGATATACATCTACGTATCAAATTTATCCCTCTATTTTCCCTAGCCAAGCCCATCAAAATATGTTTTTTTTTTTTACACATATCCTTAAGCTACTTATTTCTTATATTCCAGAATTACTTCTCATTTGGGTTCCATTAAGCCTTTCCTCAGTCCTCAATCTAAACTTGACAGTTCGGTGCTTCTACACCCCTTGTCTTGATCTCTACTAACTAGTACATAATAGGTCCTCACCAAATGTTTGTTAGAATGAGTGAATAGGTATAAATGAATGAATTAGTACTTCAGATGATTCTTCCAGAATTATATAGGCCTTCTATGGATAGTGTTTATTTTTCCCACTTGACTAAATGCTTCCTGATCTTCAATCCCTGATTACTCAGAGCATTTGGTATCTGATGCAACCCAGGACCAGGTTTCAGGGAGGGTCTAAGCTTATCTCAGATTATATCTTTAGTGTGGTAGTTTGCTTTGGTCTGAATTTTTGTGTCTCCCCAAAATTTTATGCTGAAATCCTAACCCACAATGTGATGGTATTAGGTTGTAGGGCATTTGCAGGTGTAATTAGGTTATAAGGGCAGAGTCCTAATAAATGGGATTAGTTCCCTTATAAAAGCAGTCCCAGAGAGATCCCTTGTCCCTTCCACCATATAAGGTTACAGTGAAAAGTTAATCACCAAACTGTCAGCACCATGATCTTGGACTTCTCAGCCTCTAGAATTGTAAGAAATAAATGTTTGTTGTTTATAAGCCACACAGGTTATTGTATATTTGTTACTGACGCCCAAATGGATTAAGACATAGCAGTTATTGCTGCTCAAGGAAAATAATCAAAATCAGGTTTTGTGTTTGCACCTCCAAACGAGGGAAGTTCAATCCCCATAATTCTAAATTACACTTTTCCAAAACTGCTTTTGGATTCTTCACCCCTACTATTATGTAAAAATCATATAGAGCAGTGTAAATCTGAAAGCAGTTTAAATTTTAAAACGTTATCAAATACAAAATATAAACTCTGGCAGATTTGATGGTGAGGGTGCAAACATTACATTAGCTTCTTAACAATCTAAAAATATCACATGTATAGTTTCCTAGGGAGCCTTAGGAATACTGTTTGGAGGTCAGAATATATATCAGCTCTCTAATAAACTGTAAATGTTGAATAAGTAGACCCCAAACCCTATGTGTACTGAGTATATTTCAAGTACTATGTTTTATTAACTATTCATTGAAGAATCTGTTGAACAATTCAACATATATAATCAAAAAGCAGGAAGTTCCCTTTTAATTCTCTTGTAGAGTGTCATAAAGAAAATTGTTCTAAATAATAGAAGCAGACTGTAATTAATTTTCTTTTCTTTATTCTCCTATTGAAATCAAGCCCTGTCATTGCAATTTTAGCAATTTGCAGCAACAAAGCTTGAGGGTATGTTACTTAGCAAGTGTCCAAGAGGGATGGAAACTGGATGAAGGGCAGTTATTTCCCCAAATTGTGGAAGGTAAGCCTTTCTTCTAGTAAATTTCAGTTTAATTTTTGTTGTTTATAGGCTGATCTAACTAGCAACTGTACTGTTACCTTTCTACAATGAACCCGAGACTATACTCTTGGTCAATCTGAGGTAACATTAGCTACTTGTTCTCCCCAAAGTTCTTGACATCTTGGCTTACCTGTCTCAGCCATTGTCAAACTGAACCCAGAATTCATTTGCAAAAGAAGTTTCAAAGGGGATTATGCATTTGTATGGAATACATTTAGCTGTTTTGTTTTTTAAGGACATATCTACCAACAACAACAAAAAAAAACATAATTCTTAGAATTGCATAAATGAATTGTATTTCCATCCATCTATGAATATATTTTAGTAGGATTCTGGAACAAGACAGGTTATAAAACACTAATATACTACACGTGAAAAAATTAAAAATTAAAATTTAAAATATTTATGCTCAATAAAGAAAGCTGAAGCATAAGAAAGTCAGGCTGGAGATTTATGCTGAGAAACGTAAAACTGATATGTCAGATTTGGTGACAGATTACTTATCATTCCAATTATATAGACATTATTTTGGCAATTTATTCTCATGTGTAGCATGCACTGAGCATTTTTTTCTCCTTATTAATAGTTTTGAGGCAGTGCTATTTGCACAAATAAGGCATATTAAAATAACAGCTCTGAATACTACAAAGCAAACACATGTTCTATTGGCCAGGGAATCCTGGCTGGGGCCAAGTTGACAGTTCAATTATCCAAACAGATTACAAATGATTTCACTGAAGACAAATAGCTGTGGATTTCCCTCTGTGAGTATTGCTCAATAAGATTGAAAAATGTCAAAGAGAAGCTGTCTTCACTTTAAATAACTGTATGTTTGTGAGATGTGATAAAGATTGTTTGTATGTGCATGCTGTGTGTGTGTGTGTGTGCATGTGTGTGTGTGTGGTGTTTAAATAATTAAGAGAACTCAAGGACTGGGGTGTTTTTTAAAAGACAAAGTTAGTAAGATCAGGTTACTGAAATTTCAACAACTAAAAAAAAAATTACCTGTCACTTCTATGAGATTACAATGAAATTTATTGTCATTATGAATATCCTGAAGTATTACAATGTTCTGAATAACTTTTGGAATCACCACATAAAAATTGTGTTTAGTGTGTACTGTGAGTTGTGAGTACAGTGATTCTACTTTTTGTTGGTAAGCTAGAAATCACCAAATGAAATTTAGGTCAATCACTACCCATTGTACTTAATTAACAAAATACCTAATTTTACCAATTAGATAGCTATTTTTTCTAAAAATGAAAAGCTCAGCTCCAGAATAAATATGTGATTGAAGGCTTCACTTTGACTTTGTTTGTTTGTTCTCTTAATGAGAGTGAGACTCTATCTTAAAAAATCATTATATGGATCAAAACAGAAGAAAACTATTGTGTCTTCCATGTTTTATAAGTATGTGAATGTCCAAATTATATACATAAGATTTGTGGAGCTTCAGTAAAGAAAGAAGGCAACATATTATGGTAGAAAAAGCATACATTTTAGAACCAAGTTAACTTAGGTTTCAAACAACTAGTGCAGTCTTAGACAACTTATTTAACATCACTGAACTTAATTTCATTTGTCTCTGAAGTGGCACTGATAGTATTACTCAGTCCATAGGAATAAATAAAATGACACTCATAAATTACTGAGCACAATGTTGGAACATCATAAGTGCTTTGTTGATGTTAACTATTGTTATAATAATGAACTGGGCAGAGAGACATAAGGTCACCTACTTAGGGTGTGAGTGACATGAGCACCATACCTTCTTTCATTAAATCATCCATTCCATTCATTAAACAGGCACTTATTGAACACAGATTGTGTCAGATACCAGCTGATATCTGGGTGTGAATAGGTAAAAAAAAAAAGAGTCTAAAAGGATCACAACCTTGTGAGAGCAACATGAAAGCCAATAAATAATTTCAGTTGAGGTAGAGGCATGCACGAGATGCTAAGAACAGAGGCATGGAATCTAGATTGGCAGGTTCACTAAAGAATGGTGAAGGTAATGGTTCGGTGGAGACTTAGAAATGAATAAGGATTATTTAGACAAAAGTGCTGGGCAATAAGTGAAGAAATGTGTTGAAACATTTGCTAATCCATTTATATTTGGGAAGGAGATTATAAAAATATGCTTCCTAGGGATATACCTGTGGATACCTAGTCGAGTAAAAGAGTACAAGATTACTATAGACATTTAAAGATGCAGAATTTTAAAATATTAGTGATATATAGACAAACATTTTTTAAAATTCTATTGATATTTTTGGGTCTGTATCTGTAGATGGGGTTCTTTATATATGCTACTTGCTTAATCGAAAATATGTCCATTCAGGAAAGCGAAATACGTTGCATTTTATGATAAAAAACATCAGAATTAAAACAACAGATTGAAATCATTTTATCTAAGTAAATGGAAGCCATTTATACCAAATTTGTATAGACAAAAAAATGTTTCTCAAAGGCTATGTTCTTTTAATCAAAACTAGTTATTTTTTCTTTTCCTTTATTGTTTCAATCATGCAGTAATGTGGAGATCGGCATTAATAGTAGTAACAAACAGTTGCATACACATCCATACATATAGCTGCATTAAGTCCCATAAAATAACAATTAGATATACAGTCCTTGACTATAAAACATGAAAGAAATGCATTAATATATAGCATGACATTTAAAATTTTTTTTAATTTTATATAATTTTTAAAGGTTACTTTCCATTTACAATTAATACAAAACATTGGCTATATTCCCTGTGTTGTACAATACATCCTTAAGCCTATCTTACACCCAATAGTTTGTACCTCCCACTCTTTTGCCCCTATATGCCCCACCCTCTCCCCACTAGTAACGACTAGTTTGTTCACTATATCTGTGAGTCTCCATATATATATATATGAAAACAAGTATATATATATATATATAGAAAACAAATAAACCAAAACCTAAAATTGAATTTTAATAAAATTTTATGAAATGACTTTCTAATAAAAATGAATATAAAATGATGCTAGAATGGTATTTTTTCTTATAAGTGTTTTGGACTAGCACTCAATGCTATTTATTTATTTATTTATTTATTTACTTATGGCTGCATTGGGTCTTCGTCACTGCACACGGGCTTTTTTTAGTTGTAGTGAGCAGAGGCTACTCTTCATTGCAGTGCCTGGGCTTCTCATTGCGGTGGCTTCTCTTGTTGCGGAACATGGGCTGTATGTGCATGGGCTTCAGTAGTTGTGGTGCACGGGCTCAGTAGTTGTGGCATACAGGTTTATTTGCTCTGTGGCATGTGGGATCTTCCCAGACCAGGGATCAAACTGGTGTTCCCTGCATTGGCAGGCAGATTTTTAACTACTGCACCACGAAGGAAGTCCCTAGAATGGTATTTTGAACTCAAGAACACAAACAGTTATGTCTAGCTCTTTCCTGTGTAATTTTTTCTGCTTTCTACATACAAATTTTTTAATTTTTGTCTATCATTCTGTGAAATTTTTGTTACTCCTATAAACCAATATATTGCTATTACTATTAGTCCTGTGGTAGTATAATTAACAAAACTGCATCCAAATGAAGCAAAATACCAATAGCCATACCTATTACAACACTCTATTGTGACCTATTGCATAAAACCATTGAGACATCTATGGAGCTTGCTTATTGTGTCTTTGTAATTCACTAATTTAAATAATAATTCCATTTAGCACTATTTGTAGTGATATCAAAGTGATGTTAATACGTAGGGAAATCATGAAAAAACAAACTGATGATCCTCGTATATCATCTAGTGCTATCATTACATAGATGAGTTTTCTGTAGTTTCTCCTCGCCATTTATTAGTAATTTATGGGCTCATGTTATTAGCTCAAAAGCACATTGAAGACACATCTCATGCTCAATTTTAGTTATCTGAATGTAGTACTTTATAAAAACAATACTAAGTATCATTTTGAAGAATACATTTAAGCAAAAGTTTATATTTAATTCATTGACATCACTCCTATTTTCACTCAAAATGCTTAAATATGACTACTAAAGTATTTTTTATGGTAATAAAAGTCATATTAGAAGTATAATTTAATTTCAATGCTATGGAACTGTTTGTGTAAATTTCCAAATCATTAAATTTTAGATACTAAATTTTATCCCTTCCTTATGTCCAATATATCTTCTTTTACCCACTATAATTTGATAAGATTAGGAAAACTGCTATAATTTTACAGGGACTCCCGTTTTTAATAAGAAAGTTCTGAATGGGAGTAGAGAAGTGCAGACAAAATAGAAGGTTAGAATTGGAAAAGTCCATAATAAGCCTATATGGAGATGGCTTTATCTTTAAAATAGGGTCATCCTTTTAAGCTTTGGGGAGGAGGATTCCAGAAGGAAACTTCCAGATGGAGGAAAGATTGAATCATGTATCTCTAACTTTGTTTCTGAATGTCACCACCCTTTGTTATTTTCTCCGGTATTTCCAACCCCTAGCACTGTATATGCTTCTTAAAATTCTAACATAAGTGTAGGCAAAAATTCTTCCCTTTCATGTCTCTTATCATAGAGACTGATGTTTTAATGGAGAATTTTTATAAAGACAAAGATAAAAAAAACTACAGCCATAAAACACAATCTAATTATTCATGATTCAGATGCTAAACACCACAGTATAGAATAAGAACTCATCACAGAATAAAATTTTCAGACTTCCTCAGTCCTCTGGCAACTTGCAGTTTATTTTCTAAGGAACATTGGTGTGAAATTCCCTTCTGTCTTTAATGGTAGCATGATGTCATGTAAAGTACACTTCATTTGGAGAATTCAGTTCTAATTCTGTCATATGTTTTAAGGTAACTTTAACAAAGCCTTAACTTCCCTGAATATAATTTTACTCTTGAAAATAACAAAAGAAATTACTTTCTTTTCTATAGGATTGTCATAACTTTCAAATGAGATACAGTATTAAAATAAAGCTCAATATACTTTTTTAACTTTTTATTTTATATTGGAGTATAGTTGATTAACAATGTTGTGTTAGTTTAAGGAGCAAAAACAATGGCCTACACTGAAAACACTTTTCCTTAATTTTTTCTCTCCAGTTTTTTTTTCCACATGGAAAAATCTACATATTAATACTGTATTAGATAAATTTACCTATCAGGATAAAACTTTATTCCTCAGAACCCTCTAGCATTTGTCAATTCAGCTTCTGATCTTTATAGCATCTGTATGTCAATTCCAAATCTGTATAGTTCAATTCCTTTCCAGGACCATGCTGAATGAATTTTTAAGCCATAATTAAAATTAAAGCATTTATTGCCTCAGTTAATAACTTAGTTCTTCTCTGAAGCCTTTTTTGATGGTATACACAGGTGAAGACTGTTCCTCTCAGTCATCTATTTATGCACAGTATACTGTGATTTAGTGTCTAGGACATTATAAAAATTAATTAGATTGTTTTTTCATTAACTATAATTTAGATAATTACACTGTATTGGGAGACATTTTCAATCCTGTGATTATTTGAGTTGACACTCAAATGTTGCAGAAAAGCAGTGCTTTCCTTTTTCATAAATTTATTTTTTATTGAGGTAATGTTGGTTTATAACATTATATACGTTTCATGTGTACAACATTATATTTCTATTTCTGTATACACTACAACATGCTTATCACAAAACATTTAGTTTCCATCTGTCACCATACAGATGACCCCTTTACCCATTTCACCCTCTAAACCGCCCTTTCCCATCCAGTAACCAGTACTCTGTTCTCTGTATCTACATGTTTATTTCTGTTTGGTTTGGTCTGATCATTGTTTTTTTTGGAGGTGTGTGTGTGTGTGTTTTCTTTTCACATATGAATGAAATCATATGGTAACTGTCTTAACCTAAAGAAATATTTTTGGAATTCTCTTATAGCCCCAAAAGAAGCAATATGAAGTTTTATGTAGGTATCTATAAAATATTGGCTTAAATTCCCTGAGCTCTGCTTAACCTCTGTACTCCAGTGGTAGTGTACCTCCATTTAACCACCTATTTTTCTGTTGAAACAGAGCCTTACTTTCCCTGGACAATCCTTTAAATTCAACTGAGCAAAAATATACCTTTTTTTAAAAGCCTAACAGTTCCATATTAGCTAAAGCTAAATACCAGATCTGTATAAGGATCATAATCTTCCCTCCTCCTGCTTTGTCCCCAAATATTTGTGCTTATGCATGCACTTGTTCACCCTACGAGACCTACACTAATATTGCAGGACATAGGGTGAAGCTTTGTCGATAATGTGATGAGTTATGATCAAGAAGGCAGAAAACTGAAATCCTTCCCTGCCTTTTATAGTGACTTTGTTTTTATATTGGTAGAATTACTAAAGAAAGTATATATAAGGAAAGGAAGTCATATGGGCAAAAATATAGGTTCATGGAAAACCTAAGTAGCCCTCACTAACATCTTATGTATAGCTTTTATAAAAAATGGCTTAAAACATTAACCTTGGCTTAATGAGCACATTCTATTCCTTTCCTGTCACCTGTTTTGTAAGATTTTTAAAGTTTTTTTCTTTCTTTTTCTTCATGGCAAGACACAATACAATGACACTCTGATACATGAAAGTCAGAACTCTTTGTTACTTATAGTTCTGAACAAGACAAAGCAGCTAGGCTGGGCCACAGAAGGGGATGCGGCAGGGAACAGGAAAACAGGAAACTGGGGCTGTTCCCACAGCTTTTGTATGCAACCTGGATGAGGTTAGCTAGGTTTCGTGAACTCTTTCATGGATTGACTAATTTGAATAATTTTGCAGGCTCCAGGACATAAGGGCTGCCCCTCGCGTTCTGGTTCCTGGCACTATAGTGATTAGGATGGGTGCATAGAAGCCCTGGAGTGTGAGGACCCCATAAGGGAGGTAGGTGGGGTGTGAATATAATCAGCTGCCCAAGAAAAGGAACTGACCACACTCTGGCCTAGTCTCAAAACTAGGTTAAGATAGCATTTCAAAAACAAAAAAACATGTTTTTCATCCTCCATTCCCTCACCTACATGAAATCTTAATCCTCTGACTAACAACACTGAGAATGTAAATCAAGGTGGAAGGGGCTCCAGTCAACAAGGTTTTCTGTTGCTCTGGTCAACAGACTCACTCAGGATGACCAAGGATGAGATGAAAAACCAAGAGAGATTGTCCAAGAGAGCAGGGTTCCTTTGAACCCACAGCAATTTAGCCCCCTTGCCCACCAGATACAGTTAATATCTTAGATCTCAACTAATTTGTTAGCAGTTCATCCTCTGTTAGGGAGATAAGAAGCTAGGAGGGAGTTGTGGAAAAGTAAGCACAGATTTTCTTTTCTTTCAGCCTCTTAAAATAGCAACAGCAAAAACCCAGACTCTGAAGACATGACATGAAGATATCTGAGTCAAGAGCCCCAAGAAGAATGTTTTTTGACAGAGCTGTCTTTAGCAATTAGTAACTTGTATGGGATTGAGGCTGACACAGAAACAAATCCCAAGGATTATTCTGAAGTCTGTGAACATCTAGACTCTCTAATATGTCTTTTAAAAGGTCTTTCATGGCATAGCACTCGATAGCATTCATTTTCCTTGTCCAGAACCTTCCTGCACACCATCTGCTCTAAAGCTGTGTGAACTTGCATTTTATTTGCCATCAGGTATGTACAGAAGTTGTAGAATATTATGGTGAATTACATGCTATTGTGGGGTTAAGCACAGAGAATCAGTTTGGCATGACTGTACATTGTGAGGTGGTACATGGTAAGATGTTATCAGTGAGGTGAGCTGAGGTCATAGCATAAAGCATACTTATAAGTATCATGCTAAAAAGTTTGGACTTTTTCCTAAGGGCAATGTGAAATCATTGAAAAGTTTTAAATATGGAAGAGATATGATCATATTTGAATTTTAGTAAGACAACTCTGACTATTGTATGGAAGACTGTTAGAGAATGGTAAAATAGAACTTTAAAAAACCAATTACAATGCTTTTAAGATAATAGATGGAATGGAAAGAAGTAGCCAGACCCAACAGGCATTAAGAAGGTAGAAACAACAGGAGTGGATGATTCATTAGATGTGGAGAGTTAAAGACAATGGTGGGTCAACTAGGTTATTGTCTTGAGCAAATATTCAGAAGTAAAGAAAACCTGAGGTACCTTGGATGGAAAAGAAAGGAACATTTGCTCTTTCCTGGGTTTGAGATGCCTTTCTTCTTCTTCCTTTTGGATAAATTTCCCCCCACCTTTAATATTCTGATCATCATTTTTCTTAGGATACCTTCCTTAGATCCTTTGTGTGCCAGATCATTAGGGATAACCCCATAATAGCATTCAACAAAATATATTGTAATAATTGGCGTCTTCACATTTACTCCATATTATCTTGTGAGCTGTCTGAAAATAAGACTTGAGTCTCTCATCTCTGTATCTCTGATTCATCACCTAATACATGATACCAGGTGATCAATAAATATTAGTTAAAAGGTGAAAGGAAGGAAGAGAGGAAGGGTGATTAGTAAATGGGTAATTTTCTCTAGTAAACACCAACAAAATCTCATTGTCTGAACACAACATATGTTTATTTATCACTCACTCTGTAGAACAAGGCAGGCTGTGGAGCTTTTCTGGGTGATCTCACTTCCTATTGATGAATCAAAGACAAGATTGCATTCATCTTGAGGTTCCACCATCTTCTGACTTCAGGAAAATTCAGTCAGCAGGTGGAGGAAGAAAGCATGGGAAAAGCATACCAGATACCCCTAATTTGAGTGAGATCTATCACTCTATCACTTGTACTCATTATTTTATTACAAGAATTAGACATATACCCAATCTTAGAGCAAGGACATGTAGGGAATGTAAAGAAAAAGCAACAACAACAACACACGGATCATGTTGAGCACTAACAGTTTCTAATACAGGAGGAAATTAAAAAGAAAAGAAGAAAGAAGAGAGGGAAAGTAAGTGATTGCATACGACTAGAGTGCAGAAAATGAGTCCTAATAATTCCTAGTATTGAATATATCCCAACATTCAAAGAGGACACTTAGTTGCATACTGTGTGACTGATGACTTAAAAAGCACTGTGACAGGTGTGCTAAGAACATCCCTATTATACAGATCCAGAATCAGAAACATGCATTGTAAGCTGAGAATATGCAGTCAAGAAATAACTTTTTACATCACTATATGTGTAGTATGCCACAATGAGTGTATCCATGACTTCATATATATCTTCAAATGTATCTTCAAATATTTCATCTCTTAAACATGCTATTTCATGTATAATAACTTATGAGTTGTTATACTGCCTAAGTTTCCCTTCTCATTCGGAGAAAGTTTAAAGTAAAAATTTAGCATAGGGAATTTTTTTGGTGACACAATATCAGGTGACTTATTATTCAGAAATGTATTCAGAAATGTAACATTGAAGTATGCAGAGCAGAGATTAATTTACATCTGCTTAAAACTCATATCCTGATCTTCTTCTTGCAGTCACTTAATACAGTATGGTACCTAAAATTTATAGTATGAATCTATAATATGAACCTCAGTCTCAGGAGGTATCCTTACTATACAAAATATTCTACTAGTTATCCAGTTGCATTTATGTGTTTCAACAGGTTTGTTTTGTACATTTATTTTTAAACATAAAATTAGGTTTACTTGCTTGCTTTTATAGAAAAATTAGCATATTCATGACTTTGAAAGTATAATAATGTCCTTATTATTGAAACTCTGCCTCTAGAACTGCACTTTAGTAAATATGTCTTAATGTGTATTCATGAAACTGTAACAGGCAGTGACGCTGCATAATCTGAAACCACCCAAGATGTGAATGGGTGAGTATGTTAAAGAGAAAATGTAAATCTGTAAGCTGAATCAAGCATGTCAAGGTCTTTCTGCTAGATAATTGACATAGTATAACTCATAAAAAAAACATTCTTCTCCTTTTCAATTAATTTTCCCAATCCTCAATGTCTTTGTCTTATTTGCTATAGTGATTGTTTTGACGATAAATTAGAAAATATATGTATATAAATGCCCACAAAAGCTATTGCATAGTCAATTATAATCATTAAAACCAATCCTTACTGCTAAACTCTTCTAAATTGTAACTCTACAAGAAGCAGTTGATAGGATCAAATAAAAAATTAAATCTACTACTAACATGTCTATTTATATTTCTTTCATATTGGTAGAGTAAGGTCAGGATCCTAGGAATTATCACAGAAATAACACATTCTTGTATTCCTAGAATAACTTTTACATTCTTGTGATTTAGTCAGATAAAATTTTGTGTAGGGTATTTGCCTCTCATGTCTAAGTGAAATTTGTCAATAACATTATTTTCTTTTATTTTTCATATCTACTTTTTCTGTCCGATTACACTAGATGAATCTGTAGTCAGAGACAAATGTTAACATCTTTTTCTCAGAAATTAACATAAATTTTAATAACAAATAATAGGTTTTTTTGTAAACATAATCTTATGGACAACAATTAGAGAATACATCTCTATATCTCCATGTATCTATCTATCTATCTATCTATCATCTATCTGAGAGATTCCATTCCATTCAAGCACACATTGAAGTTTTATCAGACTTAAAAAACTAACCCAATTAAATAAATAATATCTTGGAGAGATAATTAATGTGTCAAAACTGACTCAAGAAGAAAAAGGAAACCAGAATAGGCCTATAATCATTTTTTAAAAGTAGATATATTAATATTTATCACCACTTCCCTTTCCACACATATAAGAATCAGGCACAGACTATTTCACAGAAAATTTTTATGAAAACTTCAAGAATCTGATAATCCTCATCTCATGCAATTGTCTTGAATGATAGGAATAGAAGAAATAATACTTTATACAAGCTACTTTATACAGACACTTTTATATGACACTTTATACTATAAGACACTTTATTCACTTATTTTATAGCTAGTGTAATCTGACATAAAAAGTGGATATGAAAAATAAAATTATTGACAAATTTCACTTACATATGAGACATATGAGATGCAAATAACCTACAAAAAATTTCATCAAACTAATTAAATCTAACTTTTTGTCTTTTGCTTTTAATTTTGAATTTCAGCTGTTAGATAAAGACTAGATCTGAGCTGCTATGTCCTTATGGTGAGGAGTTCATAGTATCCTTTTGTCCTTAATAAGGATACTTCATCCTTAATAATAATGCATTTAAGATTCTATTAGTATTGCCTAATGGCTTCCCTTGGTTAGTATTTTCCCATTGTACATTTTATTGTCAAACTTTTTGAGTCATTATAATTCTAAATATGTTAGAGCTGATTATTCTATATGCCATTTGAGACTATCTTTCAATGTGTAATATATACATATTCATTTATATAGTGATGACTGATATATTGTTTCTGCTATCATCTAACACTGTGATTTTTCATAATTATGAATTTTCTTGATTTCTCAGTTTTCCTTTTTTGAACCATCTCTGCTTGCCTTCATAATGAATGAAAAAAGAGATCTTCATTTTAATTATGATCCCCTTGTTCCATTTTCTATATTATTATCTGATATTTTGCATTTGTTCTATTTTAACATCATCAAGTTGGTTATATTTTGTATCTTTCATGTCCAATGCTTATTTTAAGTTTTAACATATTTGCCAATTTATTTATATAAGACTACTTGTGCAAAATAACTGCTTGGGCATTTCCTTCTAATCTTCTGTATTCAGAATATTTCTTACTTTAAAAAAAGTAATTTAGAAGTACTTTCAGAGATAATCTCTAACTATTAAACTCTCCTTTTTTCTGTCCTGCTTTTAGCATACCTAGTATTTTCTACAAAAAAAAAACATAACATAAATAAACAACAACAAAAAACTTGTTTCATGGCAAGGATTCATTATTGCTGTTTTCTTTTTCTTTTTTTTTTTTTTAGTTATCTGAAGCTCATGACCTCATGTCTGAACTACTTCAATAATCTCAGAACTAACCCCCTCCATATCCCAGCCTCCATCCCTCCCAACATTGGTTTTTGTACTCGTTCTTTGATACTTCATAGTACACAAATAAAATAGCACACAAATTTTATTATGTAACACACACATTTTATTACATAAAGTTTTCTTTTAACATCTTTATTGGAGTATAATTGCTTTACAATGGTGTGTTAGTTTCTGCTTTATAACAAAGTGAATCAGTTATACATATACATATGTTCCATATCGCTTCCCTCTTGTGTCTACATCCCTTCCACCGTCTCTATCCCACCACTCTAGGTGGTCACAAAGCACCTAGCTGATCTCCTGGTACTATGCAGCTGCTTCCCGCTAGCTATCTATTTTACGTTTGGTAGTGTATATATGTCCATGCCACTCTCTCACTTTGTCACAGCTTATCCTTCCCCCTCCCTCATATCCTCAAGTCCATTCTCTAGTAGGTCTGTGTCTTTATTCCTATCTTACCCCTAGGTTCTTCATGACCTTTTTCTTTTTTTCTTAGATTCCATATATATGTGTTAGCATACAGTATTTGTTTTTCTCTTTCTGACTTACTTCACTCTGTATGACAGACTCTAGGTCCAGCCACCTCACTACAAATAACTCAATTTCATTTCTTTTTATGGTTGAGTAATATTTCATTGTATATATGTGCCACATCTTCTTTATCCATTCATCTGTTGATGGACACTTAGGTTGCTTCCATGTCCTGGCTACTGTAAATAGAGCTGCAATGAACATTTTGGTACATGACTCTTTTTGAATTATGGTTTTCTTAGGGCATATGCCCAGTAGTGGGTTTGCTGGGTCGTATGGTAGTTCTATTTGTAGTTTTCTAAGGAACCTCCATACTGTTCTCCATAGTGGCTGTATCAATTTACATTCCCACCAGCAGTGCAAGAGGGTTCCCTTTTCTCCACACCCTCTCCAGCAGTTATAGTTTCTAGATTTTTTGATGATGGCCATTGTGACCAGTGTGAGATGATATCTCATTGAAGTTTTGATTTGCATTTCTCTAATCATTAATGATGTTGAGCATTCTTTCATCTGTTTGTTGCCAATCTGTATATCTTCTTTGGAGAAATGTTTATTTAAGTCTTCTTCATATTTATGGATTGGGTTGTTTGTTTTTTTGTTATTAAGCTTCATGAGCTGCTTGTAAATTTTGGAGATTAATCCCCTGTCAGTTGCTTCATTTGCAAATATTTTCTCCTATTCTGATGAAAGAAATTAAAGATGATACAGGGGGACCTTGAAGATGGTGGAAGAGTAAGACGTGGAGAACACCTTCCTCCCCACAGATACACCAGAAATACATCTACATGTGGAACAACTCCTACAGAACACCTACTGAAGGCTGGCAGAAGACCTCAGACCTCCCAAAAGGCAAGAAACTCCCCACGTACCTGGGTAGGGCAAAAGAAAAAAAGAAAAAACAGAGACAAAAGAATAGGGACGGCACCTGCACCAGTGGGAGGGAGCTATGAAGGAGGAAAAGTTTCCACACACTAGGAAGCCCCTTCGCGGGCGGAGACTGCGGGAGGTGGAGGGGGGAGCTTCGGGGCCACGGAGGAGAGCACAGCAAGAGGGGTGCGGAGGGCAAAGTGGGGAGATTCCCGCACAGAGAATCGGTGCCGACCGGCACTCACCAGCCCGAGAGGCTTGTCTGCTCATCCGCCGGGGTGGGCGGGGCTGCGAGCTGAGGCTCGGGTTTCGTTTTCGGATGGAGCGCAGGGAGAGGACTGGGGTTGGCGGCTTGAACATAGCCTGAAGGGGTTAGTGCACCACAGCTAGCCGGGAGGGAGTCCTGGGAAAGGTCTGCACATGCCAAAGAGGCAAGAGACTTTTTCTTCCCTCTTTGTTTCCTGGTGCACAAGGAGAGGGGTTTAAGAGCGCTGCTTAAAGGAACTCCAGAGACGGGCGCGAGCCGCGGCTAAAAGCGCGGACCCCAGAGACAGGTGCAAGCCGCGGCTAAAAGCGCGAACCCCAGAGACGGGCGCGAGCCGCGGCTGAAAGCACGGACCCCAGAGACGGGCGGGAGATGCTGGTGCTGCTGCTGCCGCCACCAAGGGGCCTCTGTGCGAGCACAGGTCACTCTCCACACCCCTCTTCCGTGGAGCCTGTGCAGCCCGCCACTGCCGGGTTCCCGGGATCCAGGGACAACTTCCCCGGGAGAAAGCACGGCGGGCCTCGGGCTGGTGCAGCGTCACACCAGCCTCTGCCAGCCGCAGGCCCGCCCCGCACGCAGTGCCCCTCCCTCCCCCCCGGCCTGAGTGTGCCAGAGACCCCGAATCAGCGGCTCCTTTAACCCCGTTCTGTCTGAGCAAAAAACAGACGCCCTCCAACGACCTACACGCAGAGGCAGGGCCAAATCCAAAGCTGAGCACCTGTGAGCTGTGAGAACAAAGAAGAGAAAGGGAAATCTCTCCCAGCAGCCTCAGAAGCAGCGGATTAAAGCTCCACAATCAACTTGATATACCCTCATCTGTGGAATACCTGAATAGACAAGGAATGATCCCAAATTGAAGAGGTGGACTTTAGGAGCAAGATCTATGATTTTTTTCCCTTTTCCTCTTTTTGTGAGTGTGTATGTGTATGCTCCTGTGTGAGATCTTGTCTGTATAGTCTTGCTTCCACCATTTGTCCTAGAGTTCTATCCGTCCATGGATTTTTTTAAAAAAAATTTCTTAATAATTAATATTAATAACTTTATTATACTTTACCTTCTTTCTCTCTTTCTTTCTTTCTTTCCTTCCTTCCTTCCTTCCCTCCTTTAGACAATGAATCACCCCAAATTGAGGAGGTGGTCTCTGAGAGCAAGATTTATGATTTTTCCCCCTTTACCTCTTTTTCTGAGGGTGTATGTGTATGCTTCTGTGTAAGATTTTGTCTGTATAGCTTTGCTTCCAACATTTTTCCTAAGGTTCTATCCATCCCTTTTTTTTTTCTAAATAAGTATTTTTTAATTCAATAACTTTATTATAATTTATTTTATTTTTACTGTATCTTCTTTCTTTCTGTCTTTTTTCCTTCCTTCCTTCCTCCCTCCCTCCCTCCCTCCTTTCTTTCCTTCTTTGCTTCTTTCTTTCTTCCTTCCTTCCTTCCTTCCTTCCCTCCTTTCCTTCTTTCTTTCCTCATACTTCTACTAATTCTCTCTACTTTTTCTCCCTTTTATTCTGAGCCGTGTGGATGAAAGACTCTTGGTGCTCCAGCCAGGAGTCAGGGCTCTGCCTCTGAGGTAGGAGAGCCAACTTCAGGACACTGGTCAACAAGAGACCTCCGAGTTCCACATAATATCAAACGGCGAAAATCTCCCAGAGACCTCCGTCTTAACACCAGCACCCAACTTCACTCAACGACCAGCAAGCCACAGTGCTGGACAACCTATGCCAAACAACTAGCAAAACAGGAACACAACCCCACCCAGTAGCAGAGAGGCTGCCTAAAATCATAATAAGGCCACAGACACCCCAAAACACACCACCAGACGTGAACCTGCCCACTAGAGAGACAAAATCCAGCCTCATCCACCACAACACAGGCACTAGTCCCCTCCACCAGGAAGCCTACACAACCCACTGAACCAACCTTAGCCACTGGGGACAGACATCAAAAACAGCGGGAACTACGAAACTGCAGTCTGCAAAAAGGAGAACCCAAACACAGAAAGATAAGCAAAATGAGAAGACAGAAAAACACACAGCAGATAAAGGAGCAAGATAAAAATGCACCAGACCTAACAAATGAAGAGGAAATAGGCAGTCTACCTGAAAAAGAATTCAGAATAATGATAGTAAGGATGATCCAAAATCTTGGAAATAGAATGGACAAAATGCAAGAAACAGTTAACAAGGACCTAGAAGAAATAAAGATGAAACAAGCAATGATGAACAACACAATAAATGAAATTAAAAGTACTCTAGATGGGATCAATAGCAGAATAACTGAGGCAGAAGAACGGATAAGTGACCTGGAAGATAAAAGAGTGGAAATAACTACTGCAGAGCAGAATAAAGAAAAAAGAATGAAAAGAACTGAGGACAGTCTCAGAGACCTCTGGGACAACATTAAACGCACCAACATTCGAATTATAGGGGTTCCAGAAGAAGAAGAGAAAAAGAAAGGGACTGAGAAAATATTTGAAGAGATTATAGTTGAAAACTTCCCTAATATGGGAAAGGAAATAGTTAACCAAGTCCAGGAAGCACAGAGAGTCCCATACAGGATAAATCCAAGGAGAAATATGCCAAAACACATATTAATTAAACTGTCAAAAATTAAATACAAAGAAAACATATTAAAAGCATCAAGGGAAAAACAACAAATAACACACAAGGGAATCCCCATAAGGTTAACAGCTGATCTCTCAGCAGAAACCCTACAAGCCAGAAGGGAGTGGCAGAACATACTGAAAGTGATGAAGGAGAAAAACCTGCAACCAAGACTACTCTACCGAACAAGGATCTCATTCAGATTTGATGGAGAAATTAAAACCTTTACAGACAAGCAAAAGCTGAGAGAGTTCAGCACCACCAAACCAGCTTTACAACAAATGCTAAAGGAACATCTCTAGACAAGAAACACAAGAGAAGGAAAAGACCTATAATAACGAACCCAAAACAATTTAGAAAATGGGAATAGGAACATACATATCGATAATTACCTTAAATGTAAATGGACTAAATGCTCCCACCAAAAGACACAGATTGGCTGAATGGATACAAAAACAAGACCCTTATATATGCCGTCTACAAGAGACCCACTTCAGACCTAGAGACACATACAGACTGAAAGTAAGGGGATGGAAAAAGATATTCCATGCAAATGGAAACCAAAAGAAAGCTGGAGTAGCAATTCTCATATCAGACAAAATAGACTTTAAAATAAGGACTATTAAAAGAGACAAAGAAGGACACTACATAATGATCAAGGGATCGATCCAAGAAGAAGATATAACAATTGTAAATATTTATGCACCCAACATAGGAGCACCTCAATACATAAGGCAAATACAAACAGCCATAAAAGGGGAAATCGACAGTAACACATTCATAGTAGGGAACTTTAACAACCCACTTTCACCCATGGACAGATCATCCAAAATGAAAATAAATAAGGAAACACAAGCTTTAAATGATACATTAAACAAGATGAAGTTAATTGATATTTGTAGGACACTCCATCCAAAAACAACAGAATACACATTTTTCTCAAGTGCTCATGGAACATTCTCCAGGATAGATCATATCTTGGGTCACAAATCAAGCCTTGGTAAATTTAAGAAAATTGAAATTGTATCAAGTATCTTTTCTGACCACCATGCCATGAGACTAGATATCAATTACAGGAAAAGATCTGTAAAAAATACAAACACATGGAGGCTAAACAATACACTACTTAATAATGAAGTAATCACTGAAGAAATCAAAGAGGAAATAAAAACATACCTAGAAACAAATGACAATGGAGACACAACGACCCAAAACCTATGGGATGCAGCAAAAGCAGTTCTAAGGGGGAAGTTTATAGGAATACAAGCCCACCTTAAGAAGCAGGAAACATCTCGAATAAACAACCTAACCTTGCACCTCAAGCAATTAGAGAAAGAAGAACAAAAAACCCCCAAAGCTAGCAGAAGAAAAGAAATCATAAAGATCAGATCAGAAATAAATGAAAAAGAAATGAAGGAAACAATAGCAAAGATCAATACAACTAAAAGCTGGTTCTTTCAGAAGATAAACAAAATAGATAAACCACTAGCCTGACTCCTCAAGAAATAAAGGGAAAAAACTCAAATCAATAGAATTAGAAATGAAAAAGGAGAAGTAACAACTGACACTGCAGAAATAAAAAAGATCATGAGAGATTACTGTAAGCAACTCTATGCCAATAAAATGGACAATCTGGAAGAAATGGACAAATTCTTAGAAATGCACTACCTGCCAAGACTGAATCAGGAAGAAATAGAAAATATGAACAGACCAATCACAAGCACTGAAATTGAACCTGTGATTAAAAATCTTCCAACAAACAAAAGCCCAGGACCAGATGGCTTCACAGGTGAATTCTATCAAACATTTAGAGAAGAGCTAACACCTATCCTTCTCAAACTCTTCCAAAATATAGCAAAGGGAGGAACACTCCCAAATTCCTTCTACAAGGCCACCATCACCTTGATACCAAAACCAGACAAGGATGTCACAAAGAAAGAAAACTACAGGCCAATATCACTGATGAACATAGATGCAAAAATCCTCAACAAAATACTAGAAAACAGAATCCAACAGCACATTAAACGGATCATACACCATGATCAAGTGGGGTTTATTCCAGGAATGCAAGGATTCTTCAATATACACAAGTCAATAAATGTGATACACCATATTAAAAAATTGAAGGAAAAAAACCATATGATCATCTCAATAGAGGCAGAGAAAGCTTTTGACAAAATTCAACACCGATTTATGATAAAAACCCTGCAGAAAGTAGGCATAGAGGGAACTTTCCTCAACATAATAAAGGCCATATATGACAAGCCCACAACAAACATCATCTTCAATGATGAAAAACTGAAAGCATTTCCACTAAGATCAGGAACAAGACAAGGTTGCCAACTCTCACCACTCTTATTCAACATAGTTTTGGAAGTTTTAGCCACAGCAATCAGAGAAGAAAAGGAAATAAAAGGAATCCAAATCAGAAAAGAAGAAGTAAAGCTGTCACTGTTTGCAGATGACATGATACTATATATAGAGAATCCTAAAGATGCTACCAGAAGACTACTAGAGCTAATCAATGAATTTGGTAAAGTAGCAGGATACAAAATTAATGCACAGAAATCTCTGGCATTCCTATATACTAATGATGAAAAATCTGAAAGTGAAATCAAGAAAACACTCCCATTTACCATTGCAGGAAAAAGAATAAAATATCTAAGAATAAACCTACCTAAGGAGACAAAAGACCTGTATGCAGAAAATTATAAGACACTGATGAAAGAAATTAAAGATGATACAAATAGATGGAGAGATATACCATGTTCTTGGACTGGAAGAATCAACATTGTGAAAATGACTCTACTACCCAAAGCAATCTATAGATTCAATGCAATCCCTATCAAACTACCACTGGCATTTTTCACAGAACTAGAACAAAAAATTTCGCAATTTGTATGGAAACACAAATGCAGCGAGCCGTTTCCGACCAGCAGAATAACGAGCCGCCACACGCAAGATTCTTCTCGTATCACACTTTATTGGAGCACAGCTTGGTTGAAGAAAGATGGAAGGAAGACCCTACGCAGCAGAATATGGCAGGCTTTATACTGGCCAGAAGGTCCACACAACAGCCCTGGATTGGTGTGTGTCAGTACATGTGACAATATATTGCTACGCCTACAATCCACGGGATGCACGCGTGGCGCCTTACGCGGCACTCCCGGGTAGTGCAAGCAAGATGCAACAATGTAATTTTGCCTTCCTCTGGACCAAGAATCCAGCTCCTTCCTGGCGGCGTCCCACATCTCCCCCTTTTTCTTTATGTCCTTAGACCACATAACAGTCGCCTGTACAAGTCTTGCCCCCAAGGGGACATGGCTGTTCAAGGGCTATTGTCATGGGCGGCAGAAATCACCCTCCCATAGTGCAATGCTGCTTACAGCGCGGGGTGCAAGGGCTGATTTCAGGCAGAGGTTCCCACTAGGAGTGCAATGGCTCATGGCCATCCTGTGCAGGGGCAACCACTAGGACTTGTTTAGCAGGGAGATCCAGGCACCGGCAGGCTGGCCATTTTCAATGGCCACCAAGGCTTGCATCAACATAATCTTCTGTGTGTGTGACTTACGTTTCAGACGACACACCAACCACAGGCATAGTGCGATCCCCACTGCACAAAGGATGCCAAAAGCCCCCATGCCTACCCATTCTTTAAAGAAAAGAAAAGTAGAGGATAGCCATGAAGCAAAATTCCCAAAAGAAATAGGGTGTAACTCGGTAGTATTAAGATGAATAATCTGTAATCGTTGTTCAAACAGCAGTCTCTCTGCTTCTTCAGACCAATTTCCTTTTAAATATTCTCCAATCAATTTACTTTGGTTCAAACGTCCTATAATTTTATAGGGAGTAACACAAAGATGATTAAATTTAGCAACACAACCAAGCTGAAGCATATCATACAACTCTTCAAAAGCATCCTCCAGCAAATCCATCCGTTGATTTAAAGATAAAATGCCAGCATGTAAATGTGTATTAAAGCGATTCTGATTTTCTAATGCTAGCGACGTTTGCTTTACTATACCATTAATTACAGCAGCTGATTGTACCTGATTCACCATTGCTGCAGCAGCAGTGGCGGCCGCCGTCACAGAAGCAGTTAAGGCAATTATAAGTGCAGCAGTAATCCCAAGATCCCGCCGCTGCCTCACCAGATTAATTAATGGAAAAGTAGCGGGATCTGCCTTAACTGGAATGGGAACAAATGTAGGTATACGTAGTACTACAGCAGTCTGCACGATTGTTCCATTCCAACATTGTGAAATCCAGCAAGAAGCGCCCTATTACATCCTTCTGTATCATTAGACAATAAAAACATAAAAGGGGGTTGTACACATATCACAGCTGCAGGCTTGGAATAATTATACAAAGAATTTAGTATATTACGTAATTTCAATTTATATATTTGACTTTTATTAGCTAATTTAACCTCCCCGCTCACATTATACAAGGTGCCATTACTAGAATAAATCATGGCCAACGCAGAAAGATCCATGCTAGCGCCAGCATCATTAGTCACAACCCAAGAATAAAACGGCCACCCTTCATAATACCAGGTAACATTAGAAGCATTACAATTTTTCCTGCCCGCAAAAGACTTTATATTAAATGATAATCGAAAACCATGGGCAACTTGCAACGATGCAAAATCCTTACCAGCACAAGATGTGAATACCGGAGGGTACCTAACATTTGGAACACAGGATAAAAAATTTAACGTATTATTTCCCCTGGTGTAATTAACTTTTTTATTCCTTACAGGAATCACTCCATCATGATAAAATAATAAAGTAGTCACATTCATTAACTCTAAGCCATTTGCTCCATCACCTGAGCCAGATTGAGCACCTAAGGATATTTTGGATAGGGCTTCAGACAGCATATTAAACGGCATTTGATTATGTTTCAATGGATTATCCCAGGCAACAAGTCTTTTCCATAACAAGCCTATACAGTTTACATTCAAATCCCAACTAAAACAAAGGGTTTTATTAATTCTAACAGAACTGCCATTATATGATATCCAATCCATATTCTGTGGATCTATACAAGGAGTATACATAGAGCAATCACTAGCATATAAAATTGGGAGTACTCGACTCTTAGCATGGACTGGCATGGGTACCGGCCAGGTTCTACTTATTCCCCAAAAGGTGTCTTCCATTGTCTGCATTGCTCCCCACAGGCAGCATAGTAGAAGTAACTGACGTAGAAAGGCCATCACTCTTCAACCGTTCTAGTGCAACGTACCGGCACCCAAACTGGTTCTTGACCCTGCGGGGAAACACATAAGGACCCCCTAGATCGTGTAAGAACAGCATCCGGGCCTCTCCAGGTGTTGGTTAAAACATCTTTCCACATAACTTTCCCATAATCCTGCAACTCCCGCACCGAATGGCGATCAGCCGCAGTACTAGCTGCAATACCCTCTTGTAAAAAATTTATTGTATATAGGGCAAGCGAAATTCTTTGTTTTGGAGTACAGCCTTCAGCAATTCCCCCTGTTTGTTTAAGTAAAACAGTTTTAAGATTTCTATGAGCACGCTCAATAATACCTTGTCCCTGAGGATTATAGGGTACGCCCGTAACATGGGAAACACCCATACGCTGACAAAATTGCGCAAATGATTTTGCAGTATATGCAGGGCCATTATCTGTTTTTAATTGTAATGGTTTGCCCCATGCAGCCCAGGCCTCCAGACAGTGAGTAATTACATGCTGTACTCGTTCTCCAGCCAACGGAGTGGCATGAAGGACGCCAGAGCAAGTGTCAATAGAAACATGAATATACTGTAACTTCCCAAAAGAGGAAAAATGAGTTACATCCATTTGCCACAAACTATTCGGAAGCAACCCACGAGGATTAACTCCAACAGGAGAAGCAGATGTAAAGGTTACGCAGACAGGGCATTGCTTTACAATCTTTCGAGCAGCGGCACGGGAAATAAAAAACTTTTTCCGAAGTACCACAGAAGAAACATGATATAAAGCATGAAATTCTTGGGCCTGCAAAAGGGGATCTAAAATGGGAAAAGCACGAGTTGCCAAATCTACTTGTGCATTAGCAGACGCCATTGGTCCAGGCAATAAACTATGTGCACGTATATGAGTAATATAAAAGGGATTTACGCGCTGTAAAATACAAGCACGTAACTGTACTAATAAAGGAGCTATAATGCTCGAGGGTTTAATAAAAGAAACTAATTCTAAATTTTTAACAGCATTCACCACATATAATGAATCTGAAACCAAATTAAAAGGTTGAGGAAATCTATTAAATACCGTTAATACTACTTCACACTCAACCAATTGAGGGGTATTAAGACAAAAATTTAAAATTACGGGGTCATTACCCTCTACCATATAAGCACCTTTCCCCGACTTAGAACCATCAGTATAAATGGTCAATGCATCCTTTAAAGGAGCTGAAGCAGTTATCCTAGGAAACAATATGGGATGATTTATTACAAATTTCAATAATTCACTTTTAGGCAAATGATTATCAAAAACATTAGGAAACATACACGCAAGAACAGACCACTCAGTCACAGTAGCTATCAAAACTTCCATTTGCTCTTTAGTATAAGGTATAATTAATTTATCAGGCATCACTGCAAAGCAACTCAAGCACTGTTTAATGCCTAAAATAGCTACTTCAGCAACCATGGAAGGATAATAGGTTAATGTTCGTAATCCAAGAGATTTAGTATGGATCCACAATAAAGGTCCATCCTGCCATAATACAGCAGTAGGAAATCCAAAAGTTGGCAAAACACATAACCAAAGGGGAAGGGATGAATCAAATCTAATCAATTGTGCAGCACTCATTGCTTGTTCCACTTTGGATAAGGCCGTAATAGCTTCTGGTGTTAAACTTCGGGGAGAAAGAAGATCGGAATCTCCTTCTAAAATACGAAATAAAGGCATCAAATCATGACGGGTTAATTTTAAATAAGGACGTAACCAGTTTATATCACCTAATAACTTTTGAAAATCATTCAAAGTTCGTAAATGCTCAGTCCTGATTATCAATTTCTGTGGCAAAATTGTATGATTAGTAATCCGCGCTCCCAAAAACTGTGTTACGTCACCCCTCTGAATTTTCTCAGGAGCAAGATATAGTCCTTTCTCTTGCAAGCATTGCACTAGCACAGTCAAAGCATGTTCCAAATCTTCCATAATAGGAGCAGCTAGCAATATATCATCCATATAATGAATGATACGTAAAGATGGACACAATTTTCGAAGGGGCTGTAAAGCGGTATCCACATATAACTGACACATAGTAGGGCTATTTGCCATTCCTTGAGGTAACACAATCCACTGGTACCGCTTATCCGGGTATTCATGATTCACCGTTGGTAAAGTAAAAGCAAAACGCTCCCTATCATTTTTATGTAAAGGGATAGAAAAGAAACAATCTTTAATATCTACTACTATAATCGGCCAATCCCTAGGAAGAGTGGACAAAACCGGTAAACCACGCTGAATAGGTCCCATTATTTGCATCTGCTGATTGATGGCGCGCAAATCATGTAGCAATCGCCACTTACCAGATTTTTTCTTAATTACAAAAATAGGGGTATTCCAAGGTGAAGTAGACTCTTCTAAATGTCCCAAATGTATCTGTTCTGTAACCAATTGTGTGGCTGCCAATAACTTTTCTCGGGATAAAGGCCACTGAGGAACCCAAATAGGGTCAAAAGTCATCCAAGTAATAGGAATCATAGACTCAGTGGCCCCTAAGAAAAACCCAAGCCTGCCCGATCTCTTTTCTGAATCAATTCCAAAGGGGATTGTATGCCTTGTAACCGCTGGCCTAGGCCTCTGTCGGGAACATAACCTTGCTTCAGCATTATTCTCTGGGCTGCTTCAGAATAATCATTGGTCAATGCCAACTTCATTTGAGATTGAACATCTCGGCCCCACAAATTAAAAGGCAACCCATCTACTACAAAAGGCTGAAAACAACCACTATGCTTTTCAAACTTCCAAGTCAACAATTTTAAACTAAGATTAGGTGTTTTAGCATATCCCAAACCTTGCAGAGTTTGTGAAGACTGTTGAAGGGGCCATGCTTTTGGCCAATCTTGTTGGGTAATAATACTACGATCAGCTCCAGTATCTATAAGGCCTACAAATCTACGGCCCTCAATCCATAAAGTTATCATTGGCCGATCATCAAGAGACAAAGAAAGAAAAGCTGAATCAATGCCTGATGACCCAAATCCATGAGAGCCCCGTTCAGCGGGCAAAGAGGGATATTTATCATGGCAAGAGGGTAAAATTAAAAGTTGTGCAATACGATCACCAGGGGCAATAACTATTATTCCCCGAGGTGATTGACATAACACCTTTATATTACCTGTATAATCAGAATCAATTACCCCTGGGGAAACTATCAAACCTTTCAAGGTACAGGAAGAACGGCCCAACACTAATCCTACCGTGCCCTTGGGTAATGGTCCATGCATATCTGAATCTATAGGCTGAATGCCCATATTGGTTGTCAATACCATTCGGGAGGTGGCACGGAGGTCCAGCCCTGCGGAGCCTGCCGTGGCTCGCCGCGGGGCTTGGGTGGCTGCAAGTTCACATTCTCGTGGGCCCCAAAAATTTTCGGGCCCTGAGACCGTGGGCCCATTAACCCGTTTTTTGACTGGGCATTTCCAAAGGTTGGTTGAAAGCTCTTGGATTGAGTTAGGGGTAGTAAAGGCTGGCCATTAATATCCTTCACAGATTTGCATTCATTAGCCCAATGCTTCCCTTTCTTGCATCTTGGACATGTCCCAGGAGGGCGTGCCGACTGGGACGTCTTAGGTTTAGCTCCTAACATTCTACATTGTTTCTTTAAATGTCCTGGTTTTCCACAATGGAAACAATTCCCAGATCGCACAGGATCTTGCATACCTTTAGCAGCTGTCATTACCGCAGCGGCAAGCCCTGCATTAGACAAAGGGCCTCCAATCTCCCTACAAGCTTTCATCCACACTTCAATGTCCTTTCCTTTAAAAGGTGTAATGGCTCGGCGGCATTCTTTTGTACATTGTTCATAAACAAGTTGTTTCACTAGAGGCATCGCCTCATCCACATTACCAAAAATTCTTCCCGCCGCTTCCATCATCCGGGCTACAAAATCAGAAAATGGCTCTGTGCCTCCCTGTATTATTTTTGTTAAATTCCCTGACACCTCCCCTTTATTTGGGAGGGCTCGCCATGCACACATATTAATCTCATTTATTTGATTATAAACTTGTATAGGGAACATAGTCTGATTATTTATCCACTGTCCTTGTCCTAGTAACATATCTACATTCCAGGCAGGTTGCCCATTGGCAGCATTTTCCCTCGCTTGACTGTGAGCCAAATCAGAAACAATAGACTTCCAGTCTAAATATTGCCCCATCGTTAAACACGCACGAGCAATATCTTGCCAATCAGTAGGGGTCAAGGCATTTCTCGTAAGCCGCTGCAAAAGCATAATAGTATAATTAGCAGAAATGCCATCTCGTTTGGAAGCTTCTGCAAGATCTCTAATTAATTTATGATCTATCATATCATAATATCGCTGGCGTGTAGCCGGATCTTCAAATACTGGAAACGCATTGGACAAAGAAGAAGAAACTTGAAGCCAAGCCTCGCGGGGAATAAAAGTACATTGCGGGGAAGGAATGGAAGGCGCAGAACGCCTAGGTTGAACAACACTCCTTGAGGCAAAAAATTCCTGAGGTCGAGAAGGGGGCAAAGCCCCAAAAGGGCCATAACGCTCCTCCTCATATTTTGCAGCAGCTTCTGCCAAATCCGCAGCATCGCCGGGATCTAGCTCCTCATCATCTGATAAATACATGGCTTGCAAGCCAGACAATAGCGGATACATTGGTTCTCGCCCAGTCTCTTGGGCGTCTGGTTGTTTAGATTTTAACTTTTTCTTAACCTTATTATCTACTAATTCTTCTTTTGTAGGCCTATCATCTGTAGCCTTATGACTGCCTGCTTCAGAAGCACTATCTTGATATGACCGCAAAACTTGTGTCGCTTGTTTCACTATGTCTGTACACTTTCCCTCCTTAAGACAAGATCGAACTAAATTCCACAAAGGGAAAGTCGCACAGCACAGCTTACCCTCCTCATGAAAACGGTGCAAATCCTTTCCTAATTTCTCCCATGAAGGGATAGTCAAAGTACCCGAAACCCCAAACCATGGCGCTGCTTGATCTATATCATTCAGTAAACGGCCAAGAGTCTTGTGAGATAACATCAACCCCCGATCCCGTAAAAGTGCCTGTATCGGCTCATAAAAATTTGCCGTGGGGTTAACATGAGTATTCCCCATTATGTACTTTTACTGACTTTCACTAAAAGATTTACACCATTACACGCACAACAAGACAGTGCAAGGCACAAAAGCTACGTACCGGCAAAATTACCGGTTCACTCCGTGTGTCGAGTTCTGAATCGGTCCTCCATGCAAGGCGCGAAGTTCCCGGGTTTCGGCACCACTTGCAGCGAGCCGTTTCCGACCAGCAGAATAACGAGCCGCCACACGCAAGATTCTTCTCGTATCACACTTTATTGGAGCACAGCTTGGTTGAAGAAAGATGGAAGGAAGACCCTACGCAGCAGAATATGGCAGGCTTTATACTGGCCAGAAGGTCCACACAACAGCCCTGGATTGGTGTGTGTCAGTACATGTGACAATATATTGCTACGCCTACAATCCACGGGATGCACGCGTGGCGCCTTACGCGGCACTCCCGGGTAGTGCAAGCAAGATGCAACAATGTAATTTTGCCTTCCTCTGGACCAAGAATCCAGCTTCTTCCTGGCGGCGTCCCACACACAAAAGACCCCGAATAGCCAAAGCAATCTTGACAACGAAAAAAGGAGCTGGAGGAATCAGGCTCCCTGACTTCAGACTCTACTACAAAGCTACAGTAATCAAGACAGCATGGTACTGGCACAAAAACAGAAAGATAGATCAATGGAACAGGATAGAAAGCCCAGAGATAAACCCACGCACATATGGACACCTTATCTTTGATAAAGGTGACAGGAATGTACAGTGGAGAAAGGACAGCCTCTTCAATAAGTGGTGCTGGGAAAACTGGACAGGTACATGTAAAAGTATAAGATTAGATCACTCCCTAACCCCATACACAAAAATAAACTCAAAATGGATTAAAGACCTAAATGTAAGTCCAGATACTATTAAACTCTTAGAGAAAAACATAGGCAGAAAACTCTCTGACATAAATCACAGCAAGATCCTTTCTGACCCACCTCCTAGGGTAATGGAAATAAAAACAAAAATAAACAAATGGGACCTAATGAAACTTCAAAGCTTTTGCACAGCAAAGGAAACCATAAACAAGACCAAAAGGCAACCCTCAGAATGGGAGAAAATATTTGCAAATGAAGCAACTGACAAAGGATTAATCTCCAAAATTTACAAGCAGCTCATGCAGCTCAATAACAAAAAAACAATCAACCCAATCCAAAAATGGGCAGAAGACCTAAATAGACATTTCTCCAAAGAAGATATACAGACTGCCCACAAACACATGAAAGAATGCTCAACATCATTAATGATTAGAGAAATGCAAATCAAAACTACAATGAAATATCACCTCACGCCAGTCAGAATGGCCATCATCAAAAAATCTAGAAACAATAAATGCTGGAGAGGGTGTGGAGAAAAGGGAACACTCTTGCACTGCTGATGGGAATGTGAATTGGTTCAGCCACTATGGAGAACAGTATGGAGGTTCCTTAAAAATCTACAAATAGAACCACCATATGACCCAGCAATCCCACTACTGGGCATATACCCTGAGACAACCAAAATTCAAAAAGAGTCATGTACCAAAATGTTCATTGCAGCTCTATTTACAATAGCCCAGAGATGGAAACAACCTATGTGCCCATCATCGGATGAATGAATAAAGAAGATGTGGCACATGTATACAATGGAATATTACTCAGCCTTACAAAGAAACGAAATTGAGCTATTTGTAATGAGGTGGATATACCTAGAGTCTGTCATACAGAGTGAAGTAAGTCAGAAAGAAAAAGACAAATACCGTATGCTAACACATATATATAGAATTTAAAAAAAAAATGTCATGAAGAACCTAGGGGTAAGACGCAGACCTACTGGAGAACGGACTTGAGGATATGGGGAGGGGAAGGGTGAGCTGTGACAGGGCGAGAGAGAGTCATGGACATATACACACTAACAAACGTAGTAAGGTAGATAGTTAGTGGGAAGCAGACGCATGGCACAGGGATATTGGCTCAGTGCTTTGTGACAGCCTGGAGGGGTGGGATAGGGAGGGTGGGAGGGAGGGAGACACAAGAGGGAAGACGTATGGGAACATATGTATATGTATAACTGATTCACTTTGTTATAAAGCAGAAACTAACACACCATTGTAAAGCAATTATACCCCAATAAAGGTGTTAAAAAAAAAAAAAGGATGATACAAGTAGATGGAGAGATATACCATGTTCTTGGATTGGAAGAATCAACATTGTGAAAATGACTCTACTACCCAAAGCAATCTACAGATTCAATGCAATCCCTATCAAACTATCACTGGCATTTTTCACAGAACTGGAACAGAAAATTTCACAATTTGTATGGAAACACAAAAGACCCCGAATAGCCAAAGCAGCCTTGAGAATGAAAAATGGAGCTGGAGGAATCAGGCTCCCTGACTTCAGACTATACTACAAAGCTACAGTAATCAAGACAGCATGGTACTGGCACAAAAACAGAAAGATAGATCAATGGAACAGGATAGAAAGCCCAGAGATAAACCCATGCACATATGGTCACCTTATATTTGATAAAGGAGGTAAGAATATACAGTGGAGAAAAGACAGCCTCTTCAATAAGTGGTGCTGGGAAGACTGGACAGGTACATGTAAAAGTATGAGATTAGAATGCTCCCTAACACAATTTACAAAAATAATCTCAAAATGGATTAAAGACCTAAATGTAAGTCCAGAAACTATCAAACTCTTAGAGGAAAACATAGGCAGAACACTCTATGGCATAAATCATAGCAAGATCTTTTTTGACCCACCTCCTAGAGAAATGGAAATAAAACCAAAAATAAACAAATGGGACTTAGTGAAACTTGAAAACTTTTGCACAGTAGAGGAAACCATAAACAAGACCAAAAAACATAAAGTTTTAATAGTCTCCAACTTTATTTAGTTCAAAACTCACCAAAGAATACACAGAAGACCAGCTGTAAGCTGGCAAAATTCTCATATGTACATTGATCACAACACTGACTAAAATTCATTTTCTTCCCCTACCTCAGACCATGGCTATTCCTTTTCTATGAATACAGTGTCCCTTATCCTTTATTCATGCTCCCAGTCCCCTAAACAAAAGTTATATCTGATGCCCTCCTTGCCCTACCTCCATAGCTAATCAATATTTAAATCTTATAAATTTTATCCCTTAGTCTCTTTACAAACATTCTCCATATTTTCATTCTAACAGATATTTCCTATTTTAGTCCCTCATTGGCTTATACCTATGTAATTACAATATCCTCTTTCCTAGACACAATTCAACCCATAACACCTTCTATGTTTTTCCTCTGATGTGTTGGATTACTTATTCTGAGAATGTGCCACGCACTCTCACACCTTAATTTATTTTCACAGGCTAGTCTTTCTACATAAATTTTCCATTTTCCACTTAAGGTGAGATTTTAACCTTTAATATTCAGCTCAATTATCACTACTCTCCAATACAACATTAAAACCTTCTTTCTTTTGTATTTTCATAGAAATTCTTATATGATTCTATATTCCTTTAAATATTTTTATATACCCCTGTAATCCCACAAGTAAATGTGAACCCTGTCACTGTAGTCTGTGTGATATTCATTTCTGTATCCACAATGTCTAACATAGTACTACATAAAATATCATGTCCTCAGTATATATTTTACATGGATTAATGAGTGAATGGATGGATAGATGTATGTATGCATGTATGTATGTATGGATGAAGTGCCACTAGTGCGTATGATTTTATCACATGAATATACTGCTTAAAACAGTTAACCCTCATTTTTTTGCATGATAATGTTCAGATTCCTTAATGTCACTCCAAAGACATTTCATAATAGGGCAGGTTAAACTCCTACACACTCCTAAATTGCCTAGTTGGGCCATGACCATTTTATTACAGCTTGCCCCAGTTACATGATTTTTCAAACCACACTGTGTGTTCTGTATTCAACAGACACATACACAGCCCTAGGTATTCCAAAGCACAACTATCTAGTGTTCTCTCCTTTGGTTGGTATACCATTGGGTTCTCTGAGCATCTGCTCTTCCATCTTCATATTCATTTTCAAATATAATATTACTTTTTGTTTCAAGCACCTTTGCATGTATTCCCTATATTGCACTTTCATTCTACAAAAGTACCCCATTTATTTCTAAACAAAACCATAACTTCACCATAGCTATCTCCTTCCTTGATGTCAGTACAATGTTTCTTTAGCCTTGGGTCTTATGAGTTCTGTTCTGCTCACTTCTCTTTTGGAGCTCACTTCTTTGTTATGCTTGATAAGTAGTTATTTTCACCTCTTGCTGTAAATACAAAGCCTACCATGGGCCAGACACAATAGACATTTGGGCTACATCAGTGAATAAAATAGACAAAGGTCCTTGCACTTGTCTAGTTTATATTCTAACAGGGATAGCCAGGTAATAAAAAATAAACAGTAAACACAATAAATAAATAAATTAGATGGGATCTTAGACAGTGATAAGTGATATAAAAATAAGAAAAAGTAAATCAGGGTAAGGAGGATAGGAATAACTGAAATTTCAGTGGTAGTCAGTCATAGCTCATTGAGAAGCTGACATTTGAGCAAAGATGAGAAGAAGGTGAAGGAGAGTCAAATTTGGAGGAAGAGAATAATAGGCAAAGGGAACAGATAGTGTAAGACTCTAACTTGGGAGAGTGCTTGTTTGAGGAACAGCAAGGTGTTCTGTTGTGGAAGATGAGTGAAAGGTATGTGGAAAGAAGTAAGAGAGGTGGCCAAAGCTGTAACTTACAGGTCATGTAAGATGTTGAAAATTATATCTATAATGTCATAACTATCTACAGAATCATCAATTTATATTTCCTCACCCTGCTTTGTTTTCTTCAGAGGATACATTTCTATCTGTGATTATTCATTTTATGTATTTGTTAAAGGTATATTATTTCTCTCTCATACTAAACTACAAGGCCTTTAGGACAAGGAAATTTACAATAGCTCTAGGGACATATTAGTGGCCCAGTTATATTTGTTGAAAGCACATAAATGTTGCATGGTATTTCCTTATATTTTCTAACTGCCATTTACCTCATTAGTATACTTCAGATCTGTTTTTCCAGCCCCTGATGTTGATGCTCAAAATATATTTGCTGCTTTGAATTACAATAATGGGAAATGAAAGCAACATAGTAGTCTATTATAGACAAGCTTCAAATCTTTCAATCCAAGAGCTTTCATAGTGTTTATTTATTTATTTTTCTGCACTCTGTTTATGTGGATTCACTGCAGCTTCTAACTGGTAAGGAGAAGCCTCAGGCTATACTTACAAAACACACAAACAATAAACAAGATGTTCTTATTTTTATAAATATGTAAAATTAAAACTAGTGCTCTATTGTCCATATCTCCAGAAATTAGAATCCTATTCACTTAGAAATATCTTCTTAATGGAGGGGAAAAAACCCAAAACATAAGAAAGAAAAAAACAACACAACTATCCCCCTTTAAATTAGTATTTCTAGGTTTCTAAATTGATTTTTATATATGAATAAACAGTGAAATAAGGTCACATAAAATTTAAAATTGTGTAGAATCATCCACATATTTTTCTTATGCAGTAGTTTTATTTCTAATTCTAATTCTATAAATTTTAACTCACAAGTGTCTCTTGACCAATAGGTAAGGTAGAAATAGTGCCAGTCAGGACATTTGTGTTAATCCCAGAGCCTCAGTAAAGAGAACATTGGTAATGCTGCCACTGATTCAGGATTGCTAAGACAAAAAAAAACAGAAATATAGATCAGTGAAATAGGATAGAAAGACCAGAAATAAACCCATGAGGAGAAAAACTATACAGTGGGGGAAAGAGAGTCTCTTTAAAAAATGGTCCTGGGTAAACTGGACAGATACATGTAAAAAATGAAATTAGAGCACACTTTAACACCATACAAAAAAATAAACTGAAAGTGGATTAAAGACCTAAATGTAATACCATATACTGTAAGACTCTTAGAGGAAAACATAGGCACAACACTCTCTGACATAAATTGCGGCAATATATTTTTTGATCCATCTTCCAGATTAATGGAAATAAATAAATAAATAAATAGGACCTAATTAAACTCAAAAGCTTTTGCACAGCAAAGGAAACCATAGACACAACTAAAAGGCAACACACAGAATGGGAGAAAATATTTGCATATGGTGCGACTGACAAAGGATTAGTCTCCAAAATTTACAAACAGCTCATGTGGCTCAGTATCACAAAAACTAAAAACCCAATCAAACAATGAGCAGAAGACCTAAATAGATATTTCTCCAAAGAGGACATACAGATGGTTAAAAAGCACATGAAAAGATGCTCAACATCGCTAATTATTAGAGAAATGCAAATCAAAATTGTAATGAGATATCACCTCACACAGGTCAGAATGGTTATCATCAAAAAATCTACAAATATTAAATGCTGGAGAGGGTGTGGAGAAAAGGGAACCCTCCTACACTGTTGGTAGGAATTTAAATTGGGTCAGCCACTGTGGAGAACAGTATGGTGGTTCCTTAAGAAACTAAAAATAGAGCTAACATATGATCCAGCAATCTCACTCCTGGGCATATATGAAAAGAAAAATATGATTAGAAAGGATACATGCACACCAATGTTCATTGCAGTGCTGTTTACAATAGCCAAGACATGGAAGCAACATAAATATCCATTGACAGATGAATGGATAAAGAATTTATGGTACATATATACAATTGAATATTACTCAGCTGTTAAAAAAAATGAAATAATGCCATTTGCAGCAACATGGGTAGACCTGGAGATTATCATACTAAGTGAAGTAAATCAGACAGAGAAAGACAAATATCATATGATATCACTTATTTGTGGAATCTAAAAGAAAAATGATACAAATGAACTTATTTACAAAACAGAAACAGACTCACAGATTTAGGGAACAAACTTATGGTTACCAGGGAGAAGAGGGGGAGGGGGATAGACTGGGAGTTTGGGATTGACATGTACCTACTGCTATATTTAAGATAGATAACCAAAAAGGACATACTGTATAGCACAGGGAACTCTGTTTAATATCCTCTCATAACCTAAATGGGAAAATAATTTGAAAAATAATAGATACATACATATGTATATGAATCACTTTTCAGTACACCCAAAACTAACACAACATTGTTAATCAACTATATTCCAATATAAAATAAAAATTAAAAAAAATAATAAAGTTATTGGTGTTTTGTAGGCTCTTCTTGCAAACCCATGTATGCTTTTATTTCTGGTTCTTTCCCTTAATTGTTTAGATTGGTCTTATTTTCTGTATATTGCTTCTTTGGATTCCTCATTTTGTTCTTCAACAAATCAGATTCCTCCCCTCCCCCTGGCATTTATTCTCCTACTATATTGTCTTTGTTGGATGTAGTTCCCTTCTTTGGAAGGAAATAATTTACTGTCTCTTAGGAACTCCTCAATTTGCATGGACAAAAACATATTTGGAATATTTTGTGCAAGAAGATTTTGCTCAGTAGAAAAAAAATAAACAAAAAAATAATATGGCCTTTCTTTTTAAATTCTTATTTAACTACAGGCATTGCTTAAAGCAAAACTTATTTTAAAAGCTTATGTTTTTGTCCCAGCTCATGGGCACGGACTAAGTACATATGATAGCATATATATACACTGACTAAATAAATAAATAATATAATGTGGCATATATATGCTGCAATGATATATTATAACACAATAATTCTCTCTATATATGATATATATAAAGCAAAAATTCTGCCTCAAACCTTTTATTATGAATGGATTACAGTTAGCTGATGTCAAAAATCCAGATAGTTGGAATTAAGATGTTTGAGTAGATTTTTTAAAATAGCTGATTCATATAAATGCAGCATAAATAATTTGAAAACCAGAAATTAGCTACCTCTTAAAAGGGAAATGAGAAAAAAATTCTGTTCATAACTCTAATTCTAATTTTTGAGTGATATTATAGGCTGAATTTTTAAATGTAATGCTCAATTTTTTTTCTGATATTTACCATTAAAACAATTTAAGTAATTAAAATATTTTCACCACATATAAAATAAATTTAAGCTGGTTCCTTAATCTGGTAATAAAAGGAATAATAAATAAAAATATGTTATATAGAAAGTTGAATAATAAATGATAAAAGTTTACAGAGGAATATGACAATAAGCGGCTGAAATTTAGAAAAAAGTTTAGATATATCTCAAGGAATTTGGAATATAGTAGGATAAGCATAGCATTACAAATGTTGAAACTGGCATAAACAAAATTTTAAATTTGGTCATAAGTATGATATACACTGTAATATGATGTTAGGCCCATTATGATCAACAGATATAAATTAAATCATGATAATGCTTCATAAAATAAAACTTTATCTCTTTAGCTCTCACCTGTGACAGATATTAAGTTGGAACTGCTCCTGTTCCAGTTGTCTCTATCCAGGGTTGATGAACTGTTCATGTGAGGCTCAAAGACAAGTTTCTTTTTTAAAAAAGAACCTTATTTGGGCAATTAATCTGTGACAATAAATGGTGTTAGGAAAACAGGACAGCTTCATGAAAAAGAATCAAACTGGACTACTTTCTCACCATATATAAAAATAAAATTAAAATGGATTAAAGCCTTAAGTGTAAGATCTGAAACCATAAAATTGCCAGAAGAAAATATAGATAATACTTCCTTTGACATCAGTCGTAGCAATATTTTTTTGGACATGTCTCCTCAGGCAAGGGAAACAAAAGCAAAACTAAACAAGTGTGACTACATCAAACTAAAAATCTTCTGTATGGCAAAGGAAACTATGGACAAAACAAAAAGGCTGCCTACTGAATGGAAGAAGATATTTGCAAACAATATATCTGTTTAGGTGTTAATATCCAAAATATTCAAAAAACTCATAAAACTGAATATTGAAAAATAGTCAACCTGATTAAAAAATGAACAGAGGAACTGAACAGACATTTTCCAAAGAAGACATACAGATTGCCAACAGGCATATGAAAGGATGCTCAGCATCACAAATAAAGATTACAATGAGATATTACCTCACACTTTTCAGAATAGCTCTTATCAAAAAGACAAGAAATAAAAAGTCTTGGTGAGGGTGTGGAAAAAAGGGAACACACTTGCACTGTTGGTGGGAATGTAAATTTGTACAGCTACTATGGATAACAGTATGGAGCTTTCTCAGAAAATTAAAAATAGAACTACCATATGATCTAGAAATTCCACTCCTGGTTATTTATCCAGTAAACAGTAATTGGAAAAGATGTATGCACCCCAATGTTCAATGCAGCAGTATTTACAATAGCCAAGATACAGAAGCAATCTAAGTGCCCATCAATAGGTGAATGGATAAAGAAGACCTGGTATATATTGAATGGAATATTAGCCACAAAAAGAATGAAATATTGTCATTTGCAACATATATGAACCTAGAAGGTATTATGCTAAATGAAATAATTGAGACAGAGAAAGACAAATACTGTATGATTTCACTTATATGTGGAATCTAAAAAAACAAAACAAATAAGCAAACATAACCAAACAGAAACAGTCATAGAAACAGAGAACAAACAGGTTCAGGAGAGAAATAGATGAGGGAGATTAAGAGATACAAACTTCCAGTTCCAAAATAAATTAGTCACAGGGATGAAATGTACAATGTGAGGAATATAGTCAATAATTATATAATATCTTTGTATGGTGACAGATAGTAACCAGACTTATTGTGGTGATCATTTTGCAATGTATAGAAATATTGAGCCACTATGTTGTGTAACAGGAAATGTTAGTCAAATTATACCTCAAAAACAAACAAACAAACTAATAGAAGAAGACATCCGATTTGTTGTCAGAGGCAGGGGAGAGGGGGAGGGGAGATTGGATGAAGGTGGTGAAAAGGTACAAACATACAGTCATAAGTAAATAATTACCAGGGATGTAATGTATAACATGATAAATATTATTAACACTGTTGTATATTATATATGAAAAATTTTCTCATCACAAGGAAAAATATATTTTTCTATTTCTTTAATTTTGTGTCTATATGAGATGATGAATGTTCACTAAACTTATTGAAGTAATTATTTCATGAGATATGTAAGTCAAATCATTATGGTACACACCTTAAACTTATACAGTTCTGTATGTCAATTGTATCTCAATAAAACTAGATGGAAAAAATTAGGGCCAAAGAAGAGGTCCCCCAAATCCTACTTTGGTTCATAGTTTCATGTTTGCTTTTGTGATATCCAATTGATATTTCAATCTTCATGAGAAAGGATCTTGTTTATTATTGATCACTAATAGATGTATATGTCTGATCTAACATAGTATATATAATATATATGCATAACATAATAAATATTGCCACAGTTAGTTGAATTAGCAGAGACCTGCCTGATAAGAAGTCTCCACAATAAGAAAGCCTGAGAAAAGTATTATAGGTAAAATAAACAGAAACTTAAAGGCTCCAAAATAAGAACAATCTTGCAGATTTTGAGAAATGACAACATGACCATGGTGGCTAAAGCAGAATACAGTTGGAAGAATTGTTTGTAGGTGGGCTCAGAGAGGTTCAGGGCACAGATTCTACAGAGCATTGTAGGATATAGTAAGAGACTAGATTACATTCAAAGAGTAGTGAAACATTGCTACATGGTTTTAGGAAAAGCGGACTATGTGATATAATTTATATATTTAAAAGTAATCTGGGTTATTCTACTGGGTAGAAAATAGACTGTTGGAAGCAAATGTAAACAGTTAGGAGTCTCCTTGCCTTTGCCCAGTGAGAGATGTTGGCATTTTAGACAGGAGTAGAGATGGGTATATTTAAGAGAAACTGCACGCTGATGAGTAAGTTGGAGGGGTGAAGACAGAGTGAGAAAAATCTAATAAAATAACCCCAGTCATTTGGCTTGAGAAACTGGGTGATTATCTGTGTAATTCTAGCAATGGGCAAGACAAGGTTGATTGATACATGGTTTGGGCTTATATACTAATCATAAATATTATTTTGGGTCTGCTAAAGGGTGTCATGTAGAAAGTTGTAATTGAATATGAGATGAGACAAATGATTAAAAATTACCTTATATCTTTATAAAATATACTTTATATTATTGCCCTGATATTAAATCCAGAGCACTTGAGTAACTTAGTGAAGGTCATGTTTTATTAATTGGTGAAATCACAATTCAAACCTTGGTCTGATTCTCAAGGTAAGGTTGATTTGTTTATGCTACTTCACATTGCTTGGCCTAAACTGTAATGAAGCAGCAAACATATATTCAGACTGCAGTAATTTAAGGCAGAATGTGCCAAAATTTCTATCTGAGAAGGAAGAACATTTTTTTAACTGGGGTAGTGCATGATGTCTTCCTAGGAGAAGTAGTTGGTGAGTTGAGGGGGTAGCGTTCCAATAGACAGACCGGAGGCAAAGATTTTCTCTCTGAACCAGATAAGAAAACCATATATGAGCAAGAGCAAAGGAGTGAAAAGAAGTGTTGATATACATTTGGGAATTTTAACCTTAGCATAGCTTGAAGAGAGGGTTTAGAGTTGGCCAGGGTAAAAGATAATACTGCAATGTTGCTGCTAGACGCTAGATGTCCTGGTAAATAAATTAGGTTTTATTCTGGAAAGAAAAACTTCTGTAAGATTTTGAGTAGGACTAGATGGTTGACCATATAAATGTAATGTAAAGTGTATGTTCTTCTCATAGAAAACTATAAGTCTAAGCCAAAAGTAAACAAAATTCAGCTATTGCACATATGAGAAATCTGAAACTAAGATGACAGATTACTCACCCCAAACCATATAGAAGTTAATGATTAATCTGGAATTAGAGCTCAGATGTCTTGATATATCAATGTCCTATCTATCTTTTATGCTTTGTATGGACAATTTCTTATAATCCCTTATACTGTTATTGTTTACTTTCATAATTCCTCTATCTTCCCCACTTCAAACATAGTGCTGTGTACTGTAAGGACTCAAACTGTATTTATTCAGGACTCTGTGCTGATGGTATCTCTGACAACACAGTTTTACTGCTGTTGTTACTTTAATTTCTTCGCTTCCCCCCATAAAACTAAAACATCAACCAGGACAGCAAAACAAAAACCCAAAAACAACTACAAAAATACTAAGCATTCCCACAAACTGCAAAATATGAGTGACTGGAAACAAACCACTGAAGTCAAAAAGACCCCCATGATATCAATGCCTATGCAGCTGGAAATGAAGATAAGACTTGGGGACCTCTGATGACCTGTTATACAGAGAAACTTAAAATAGCCTATAAACACTCACTGGAAATTATAGCAGTCCAATCAAAGAAATAGTCTGGGACCAATGAGCTCTCAAAACTAACCAACTGAGGCTTCACTGCAGGATAAAACCACATAGTGAGGAGACCTCATAGGAGATAGAATCCAAATTGACAAGACAAAGATAATAGGAGCAAAACCATTTGGAAATTGGGGTGTGGGAAAGAAAATCATTAGGTATCACAAATTACAAAACTGTCTTTCAAGCACTTCAAAAGACAGTGGAAGAGGGAGGTTAGGAGCTGTGGAGCCACATCTAACTGCAAAGGAGGCTAGAATATGCAGTCTATTTTTTTGCCTGGGAAGAAAATGTAGACACAGATATCAGTACCCACTGGCAACCCTACCACATGTAGAGCCATTACTCTCCTGGGACCTCTGTTCCATGTCCTGATATTGATAGAGGTGGAGTGAACAAAATTAGAATGATCCTTTCATATATATGTATGCACACTGCTGTATTTATATCAAAATATTCAATTCTATTGTAAGCAAATTCACATGTTATTAAATAACCTTCAGAAACACCTTGTTCACTGGCCACAACATACTCCCTTTTGTATTTCCGTATTACTATTCTGTCACTTGATACTTAGGCTGTTGTAAAACATTTGCTATTACAAATTATAAGACAAACATGCTTGTGTATAAATATCTGCCCACATTAATAATTATTTTTAAGGATAAGTTTTTGTTTGTTTGTTTTTGTTTTTGCAGTATGAGGGCCTCTCACTGCTGCGGCCTCTCCCGTTGTGGAGCACAGGCTCTTGACGTGCAGGTCCAGCGGCCATGACCCATGGGCGCAGCCGCTCCATGGCACGTGGGACCCTCCCAGACCAGGGCACGAACCCGTGTCCCCTGCATCAGCAGGCAGACTCCCAACCACCGTGCCACCAGGGAAGCCCTAAGGATAAGTTTTCTTTTTGTTTTAGATTCTTGTTTGTTTTTTACATCTTTATTGGAGTATAATTGCTTTACAATGGTGTGTTAGTTTCTGCTTTATAACAAAGTGAATCAGGTATACATATACATATGTTCCCATATCTCTTCCCTCTTGCGTCTCCCTCAATCCCACCCTCCCTATCCCACCCCTCTAGGTGGCCACAAAGCACCGAGCTGATCTCCCTGTGCTATGCAGCTGTTTCCCACTAGCTACTTATTTTACATTTTTAGTGGGGAATTTCTTTTTAAAATTTATGAAGGACTTCTATGGTTCTTGCTATATACTGCCAACTTGCCCTGTGTAAATATTGTACCAATTTGCATTCCCACGTGGGTGTATCAGTGTCAGTTACCTTGGACAACTCTGGACATTGTCACTTTTAAAAAAGCTTTTATAGTTTGTAGGGAGAAAATATCTCAGTATTCATGAAATATATATATATTTTATTTTTTCTTAAAGATTATAATAGTATCTGTGGCCATTAAACTGATATTAAGATAACCAAAAGTCAGAATTAAGAGCCCAGAATCATGTAAGTCCATTCAAATGTGGAAATCAGGTAAGTCCCTTTTCTTAAAAAAGGAAGTATGAAAACTATAGTTTTATGAATGGCTTCAGAAGGAAATATTGGTTAATATTTGCCACACAACCAATCCATCTTTTCCAAGGACTTGGTAAAGAGCAGCCTGTTTTGTATACCACTATGAACCCATACTTACTGTGCCCTTCAACTTCTCCTAAAAAGAATAAAGTTAATATATATCTCCATTTACTTGGAGCTCATAGATAACTGAACATTCAATAACTTCATGGAGAAAATTCTGAAGATAATCCCTCTGATCTATAACATCATGTATTATTAATAATTATCTAGTTCTGTTAGAAAGGATATCCACTTCTTATCTTAAACACAGTACCAGAATATGTAATTTGAATACTATGTGAAATTTTGAATTATATCCACGCTGTGAAATTCAAGAATATTATTTACCAACAGTTTTTCATACAACTAATAAAATGACATTTGTTATTATAGATAATTATGAGTTGATATAAATACATCAAAGATTCATTTGTTAATAGAAATATTGCCACAGAGGATTAAGGAAGATCAATTTTTAATCTTCTCCGTATTAGAATTCTGCATATGTTATGTAATAAGATTTAATGTATGACTGTTTACTTGTCTGTCTTGAAGAAACTTTATTTTCATAAATGTATCCCAATACCTAGCTCTTTATTTTCATAAATGTATCCCAATACCTAGCTCATCACTTGCTATGCAGTGGTTGCTTTATAGCAACTACAAAACACTGATTATTCAAGAATCTAAAACAACCACAAGGCATTTAAAAAATTATTATATCATAATCATTATTGTCATCATCACCATCATCACCATTAATATCACTATTATTCTGTGACTTGCCCAAAGTCTATCTGTTTCATGTCTTAAATTTCAAAGTGATAGAAATCCAAAAGTATCAGCTTACCAAAAAGATTTATCATGCTTACAAGGGGGCATCTCCCTGATTCAAGGCATTCTGAGATGCAAATTAGGATGAGCTGCAAGAACAACTTGAGAACAGCACTCAATTACTTTCAGGACATTTTTTTCCTACCTTATTTCTGCTTTTTCATTCCTATGTGATTACCTTCTCTATTTTCCTCAAATTGACTTTCTCTTCCTCTTGAGTCCATGTATCTTCTTCAGTCCACTTGACTTTCATCAGTAGTCAAGACACCTTAGGGCCCCCATACGATATTATCTTCTTGTTTTTTTTTGTCTCAGTAAGCTCTGAGAAAAATTCTGATTTGCTCAGCTTGAATCAGGTATCTAATCCTGAACACATTTTCTCTGTTCAGATTCACAATTATGTTATGATGCAGGATACTATCACTGTAACAATTCACAAAAATGAAATTCAAAAATTGACCAGTGTGATGAATGATCAATTCAGACAAAATTTATTGTTGAAGGCCATATTCTAAGTCATCAAATTGCCAATTGATTCATTTCTCAAACTTCCCAAATATACTAATTGTTAAAAATGGTTTTCAACAGGTTTGATGAGTGTGTTGACAGCTTTCACAAGAATGTACACTTTTGGACACTGCAGAGGTAAAAACTTTTGAAATATTTATTTAAATATTATGCATATTTAAATACATATAATATACACATTTAAAACCTATATAAATATTTAAAAATATATACATATATGTACGTACACATACACATATATACATACACATAAATATTTACTTTTTAATAACAATATAAACTTAACCTAATTAAAGTTATTATTAAATACTAAAAATAACATATTATACCTAATTTGCTTTAATTTTGGAAAGTAAAAAATAACATCCAAAAGCCTCTAAAAGAAATCTGAAGTAACTAAAAGACTCACATCATTTATGAAATGCTGAATTTTTGGTATCTAACAATGACAAATTGGAAATATTGACTTGTTAGTTGTTAGGAGAAAGATTCAGTATTAAAGAGTAAAAGTGTTCAAGAGTGGAAGCAAGACATGGATGCCCTGAAGGAATAAATATAATGGACTCTATGAATAGAAATAAATGAGGAAGTGACAGGAGGAACCACATCACATAATAAATTGTATGTAATAAATTGTGGCAACTAATTTCCAGATATAACTTTAAATTTAAATGCTACCTGAAATTGCCAAATGAATTCTGAAACTTAAAGATTATAAATCCAAAATGAACAAAATTTTTGTTTTAAATTACATTAACCTGAAAAATTCCTATATAAATTAATGAAACTTTGGTTACAGAATCTGTAATTCACATTTTGAAGTAAATATATACATACATTTAGAACTCTAATATTAGTACTTTGAATTGTAGCATTCATAAAATTGTAGTTCAGTAGAGGGATCAAAATTGTATACTCCTGTTAAGCTCTTAAAGTGTTCCCATTAAAGCACTTAAATCTTTCTGTAAATTTATTAAAATCATATCTACCAACTTTCATGAAATTTTAAAATCAGTCATTTAGCAAAGTATTCATCAGTAAGTTTGATATTTGACAGATTTACTTTGTGGCAAGATGAATTTCAGTAATTTGATTTGATGAATTTATTTTCAGCAAATTGGCTTGATTTCATGGCTGAATGGAGAACAATTAGAATATTCATGGATGTCTCCTATATTGAAGTCCTAGATCATGTCAGTGGTAGGTTACAAACAGATGACACCCCAGGCATCCCTATTCCTAGTTTAGCAGACATCACTTCTCTTTTTGTGGTAGAAAACCACTCAAGTGCCAGTGGCTAAAACTGTCATGCTCCCAGATGGGATTGCTAAAGAGTTGAAATAAACTGAGTATTTAAATCATGGCTTTGGAATATCTTTTTCCCCTTGAATCAATTCAGTTTTTAGCTCCATGCCCATTATGGTTTGAGCACCAACTCTGTCAGGAGGTTTGACGTCACATAGATGTAAACAATGGCTCTTTTTTTAGTCCTGTTCTGCTTCTGTAGCTTGCTTCAAAAATTGGCAAAGTGTCTACTGTAGGTTTAGGATTAAGGCAGGTACTTAATACAACATCAAAAAATCACAGGCAGGGGTTTCCCTGGTGGCGCAGTGGTTGAGAGTCTTCCTGCCGATGCAGGGGACACGGGTTCGTGCCCCTGTCCGGGAAGATCCCACATGCCGCAGAGCGGCTTGTCCCGTGAGCCATGGCCGCTGAGCCTGCACGTCCGGAGCCTGTGCTCCGCAATGGGAGACACCACAACAGTGAGAGGCCCGCGCACCGCAAAAAAAAAAAAAAATTCACAGGTGGTAATGGATATTTCAATGCCATAGACCAAAATCCATTTCCAGTCCCAAGAGATGACCTCAGGAAGTGGGAACACTTTGTGTATGTTGATGTGCATGTGTGTGTGTGTGTGTGTGTGTGTGTGCACATACTTGTGAGTCTGTGACTGTGTATATGTATAACCACATGTGAGTGGTGGTATATGCCTTTATGTCATGGATATGATATTTGGGCATTCAAAATAAGAATAAGGAAACCTGAAATTTGGGAAAATACCATTTAAAAATCTACTGACTCAGCTTATCTAGAAATTAATTATTAAACTAAATTAGTACTTTAAAGACCCTCTCATAGAACCAGAGTTGCAGTAGTAAAAAAAAAAAAAAAAAAAAAAAAAAACAGAAATCCTGTCTTAACAAGCTTGTATTAGCATGTGAAAAGAGATACAAAAATGAGTAAGTAAAACAAGTAGTATGTCAGTACTGGTGTTAATAGCTTAGAAAAGAATAATACAGGCAACTGGCTAGGCTGTGCCTTGTTAGGGGTGTGTGTGTGTGTGTGTTCGTGCGTGTGTGTAATTTTAAGTATATTATGAATAAAAACCTTACTCAGAAATTAAAACCTGAAAGATTTGAGGATCTGAACTATAGAGACATCTGGAAGAAAAGTACTCCAGGGAAAGGGAAGAGAAATACAAATGCCCTCAAATGGGATCCTGTCTGCTATATTCCAAGAGGAAGGTCACTACAACTGGAGGGAGTGAGAAAGGGTAAAAGTAATATGAGGTGAGGTCAGGAAAGTGACTGGAGGTCAGATTGTGTAAGAGCTTGCTGTCATCATAAGGAAATCATTGTAAGGAATCATGAGGAATTTCAGGCATTGCTGACAATTTCCTCTTCTTCATGCCTGACATTCAATCAGTTGCTAAATTCTATAGATCTACTCCAGAAATATCCTTCTAACTCTTTTGCTTTTTTCACTTTCCATGGTCACTGCCCTAGATCAGCCCTCACTGTCTGTATAATGATTATAACAGCCTCCAAACTGAAAATTCTGATTTTCTCCATCCTCCACATTGCCACTAGAGAAGTCTTTCTCAATTCCTCTGAAAATGCAAATCTAATCATATAATCATATAAAGACTAAAACACATTTTCATTGCAACTTGATAAAGCCCAAATGCTAGCTCTGGCATTCAAACACTGGAGGATCTTTCTTAACTTAATTTTTCTACCTTATCTCTAGGTAATACCCTCTTCCTCAACCTGTAGCAATCCACCCATACCTCATTCAAATTGGATAACAATTTCTCGACAACAACAGGCCTCAGTGACTTTGCTCTCAATAGTATTCTGTACTTTACTGTATCACTTAATATGCTTTAAGGCTTTGGTCTATGTGTCCATGCATTGCTCCTATGTGTATTGCAAGGGTGCTCCCTGTATGTGGTCTTATGGTGCATATTCAAACTTTTAGGCCACTTCTGGGTATTTCTGGCAGGCAAGAGTGGTGAGATAACTTGGATGTTCCTAGCAGGAATACCAAGGTGCTTGATGATAAGGAATAATGACTGGGCTGTAGTGGTGACAGCAAATTCCTGGGTATAGAACTTGTTTAAAAAATGTGAGCCTTAGACTTCCCTGGTGGTGCTGTGGTTGAGAGTCTGCCTGCCAATGCAGGAGACACAGGTTCGTGCCCCAGTCCGGGAAGATCCCACATGCCGTGGAGCGGCTAGGCCCATGAGACATGGATGTTGAACCTGAGCGTCCGGAACCTGTGCTCCGCAACGGGAGAGGCCACAACAGTGAGAGGCCCCACATACCGCAAAAACAAAACAAAACAAAACAAAAAAATGTGAGCCCTAGAGTAGGAATGTCTGATATTGAGAAAGTGACTTAAACTTCTATATATAAACTAAAGATGACAATCATGCCACACTCATTGGGTCATTGTAAAAATTATCACAGTTACTATCACATAGCATGTTCTCAGTAAATGATAGCTATAATGAGTATTATAAATCAGGTCACCATTGCACTAGTGGGGAATGAATTCACCCTATTAAGATAGAGTCAGGTATAAGAAAAACAAATGAGGTCCAGTGAAAATAACAAGGAGTTAACGGAAAGATAAATAATATTTCTGCTACAAGGGGGACTCCTGGAATAGACATAGACACAACATTGTTAAAGGAGCAGCCATGAGTTTGTGGATTCTCTGGACAGTGGCAGGGCTCTTGGGTACCCCAATAAGAGGAGGCCATGGCACACTGACAAGGTAACCACATTCATCCATACAAGTGCTATTTGTGAAATATGCCAGACAGTATTCACTGCTTAGAACCAGAGTTAGAGAAGATAATTTGCAATATATTCGATGAGTTTGGAGCTATGAAATGACACTTGGCACTATTTTAATTCAATTCTACTCCCAAGTTGGTGCAGCCAAGATAATTACTTGCTATTATATGTATTCCTGGAGCCTATTGCAAGGAATGGCATATAATAGGACTCTATAAATTTTTACTGAATGAATTAATGCTGAATCTTCACTTCCTCTTGGCAATCAATATTTTAATTACATTGGTGACAGTAATGGTTAATTCATGAAGCACTAATGGGAAACAAGCACATTCCAAAGGAAGAAAATATAAAATGGAATGCAGCAAATAGCATTATGGATACCACAGGTATATATTAGTTTCTCCTCTCCCATGCCTGTAAACTATAATCTCAATCCCATATGAAACAAAACCACAGGCTTCACACTTTCTGTTGTTTTCATTTCTATTCATTTTAAAACAGTTTTTGCAGTCTTTGAGGCTTAACATGTTGGTGCCAAATTTGGCTTTCTTTTTTTACCCTCAGCATTATTTTAATCAACCTGTATTTATTGACCATTTACTATATACAAGGTACACTTTTAGATGTTAAAGTAACAGTGATTAAGGAGGAAGTTTGTGCTCTCAAAATCCTCAAGTTTTGCTGAGGGGAGAGATGAGTAAACAGAAAAATGTCCTACTTTTGAGAGACATAGAGAGCTCTGAAGACACAGATTCCTGGGCTGAATCTTAAAAGAGGAACCAGGCCAAATCATCTCCATAATTGATTTTTTATAAATCTTTGGTGTCAATACACTGTTTCCTGGCAATTTGGTCAGATAGTATTTTTAAGGTAAGTTTTATTTATCTTCATGGATATATTACATCTCATGACACCCTTTCCTCCAAACTGCATGAAAATGATGTGAAGAATAACTATTCATCCAAGTTTAATGGGGCAGTCTATTCTACACCTATTATCCAGTTTAATTATTAATAACGTCCTCTTCCACTCTCAGAGTGTATTAAGAAACAAATTTTATGGTCATGCTATTAAAGACTGAAGAGACACTCTTTTTTTTTTTTTTTTCCATCTTTATTGGAGTATAATTGCTTTACAATGGTGTGTTAGTTTCTGCTTTAAGACACTCTTGATAATCCCTTCAGTTTGACTAACCTGAAGCAGGTTTCTTCCTCCCTCCAGGCCCAACTTCTCTCTTACTCCCTGTCCTTACAGAAACCAGATGGCCTAACTGCAGGAGTTCCTCCCCACCCATTTTCTTAGCATTTTTAACTTTAGAAAACTTGTGATTGTAAATTCTTTCTCTGACCCTTTGAGATGTGAACCTTTTTCAAAATCTCTTGCCGGCTGTACAATGTGTGAATGTTGTTCTCAAGGACACGGGAGACATCCCTTTGAAATATAGCCATCGAGGAAGATCCCAATTTCTATGGGTGGGTAGAAGTCTGAGTTTGGTGGTAACCTTGCTCCAAGTTGTAAAATTACCTCCTGTCATGAAGATACAAGTGTGTTCACTTTTCCTTTAGACAGAGTCAATTAGAAAACACACAAAAAATGGTCTAAGATCTCTCCACCCCCACCCCAGCTCTTAAAATCCTTCCAGTCCTTTGTTCCATTGTAGTTCAGTTATGGTCTCTCCCTTATTGTAATAGTCTTGAATAATGTCTTCCTTGCCTGATCAACTTGGCCAGTGAAATTATTGTTTCAACATAACTATGTCTACCAGATGTGCAGGCAAAACCAAAGAGAGGTCTCCAGCATCTTCTCTGAGCAATAGACTCATGTATCCAACTTCCCACTGACCATCTCCACTTGGATATCTGAGAGACTTCTCAAACTTAAGATGTCCAAACTTAACTCTCAAAGTTAACCAATCAGTCCCTCTACCATAACCACCACCAACACAAACACAGAAACCATTCCTTTGGGCAATTTCCTCATTTCAATATATGGGAATTTTACAGTCCTGATTGCTCAGGCAACAATCCTTGAAGTTATCTGTTACTGATGTCTTTTTTCTCTTGTATCTTGTCTATTTGAAAAACCCACAGTGTTTAAATTCAAAATATATTCAATATTCATTTCTTACCACTTAAACATTTACCACCCTAGTTTAAGCCACTCTTTTCTCTTATTTTGGATTATATATATATATATATATATATATATATATATATATATATATATAAAATCCATAAATTTATCCCTTGCTTCTAACATTTATCCCTTCCCCCTACCTTCCCCAAGAAAGATAATTTTTAACCAAAAATAGAGCTATCTTTTTAAATGTTCTTCTGTTTAAAACTTGTTTCCCTTCCAATATAAAATCAGAATCAAAGCCAGAAACCTTCTAAAGCCTTTGCAGTGAATTGAAATGATACACCTGTGGGGTAGACCAAATCAAGTGAAAACCTTTGCTAAGATCCCAGAAAGAGTTAAAGATGTGCCTAGTTTCCCCTAAGGCAGTTTGTAACCATTTTTTCTTTTAGGGGCCTAGAAGATGACTTTTTGTCATACGGTATTTTATAAGCTAGCATTTCAATTTTCAATAAGCTTTTTCACTCCTGTATCTGACAGTTCATTTTCTGCACAGTGATTGCTTTAATCTTCTAAACAGGCCACAGTATGGTTTTACACAAAAGATCATGCTATTTTGTGTGTGAGAGAGAAAATGTTTCAGCATAGTCCACCTTGTTCTCTCCACAAAGCAAATTTAATATTTATATTGTAAACAGACATATTTCTTATGTCTCCACTGAAACTTGTTTTATTAAAATGGAAAGTTTATGTCAAAGAATATCTCAGTTTTTTTTCTTCACCAGTATGACTTGCAAATTTATTATCAAATTTCTTTTTTGCTTATTTGGTTAAAATGAACAAATATGGTCCATATTTTTTTAACATCTTTTTTGGAGTATAATTGCTTTACAATGATGTGTTAGTTTCTGCTGTATAACAAATTGAATCAGCTATACATATACATATATCCCCTCCCTCCCTCCCACACTCCCTATCCCACCCCTCTAGGTGGACACAAAGCACTGAGCTGATCTCCCTGTGCTATGTGACTACTTCCCACCAGCTATCTATTTTACATTTGGTAGTGTATATATGTCCATGCCACTCTCTCACTTCGGCCCATGTTACCTTTCCCCCTCCCTGAGTCCTCAAGTCCGTTCTATATGTCTGCCTCTTTATTTTTGTCCTGCCCCTAGGTTCTTCAGAAGCATTTTTTCTTCAGATTCCATTTATATGTGTTAGCATACCATAATTTTTGTTCTCTTTCTGACTTAGTTCACTCTGTATGACAGACTCTAGGTCCATCCCCATCACGACAAATAACTCAATTTCATTTCTTTTTATGGCTGAGTAATATTCCATTGTTTATATATGCCACATCTTTATTGATTCATCTGTTGATGGACAATTAGGTTGCTTCCATGTCCTGGCTATTGTAAGTAGAGCTGCAATGAACATTGTGGTACATGACTCTTTTTGAATTATGGTTACTCAGGTTATATACCAAGTAGTGGGATTGCTGGGTTGCAAGGAAGTTCTACTTTTAGTTTTTTAAGGAACCTCCATATTGTTCTCCATAGGCTGTATCAATTTACATTCCAACTAACAAGGCAAGAGGGTTCCCTTTTCTCCACACCCTCTCCAGCATTTATTGTTTGCAGATTTTTTGATGATGGCCATTCTGAGTGGTGTGAGGTGATACCTCATAGTAGTTTTGATTTGCACTTCTCTAATGATTAGTGATGTTCAGCACCCTCTCATGTGTTTGTTGGCAATGTGTATATCTTCTTTGGAGAAATGTCTATTTAGGTCTTTGGCCCATTTTTCAATTGGGTTGTTTGATTTATGGATACTGAGTTGCACAAGCTGCTTGTAAATTTTGGAGATTAATCCTTTGTCAGTTGCTTCATTTACAAATATTTTCTCCTATTCTGAGGGTTGTCTTTTCATCTTCTTTATGTTTTCCTTTACTGTGCAAAAGCTTTTAAGTTTCATTAAGTCCCATTTGTTTATTTTTGCTTTTATTTCCATTTCTCTGGGAGGGTGGGTCAAAAAGGTTCTTTCTGTGATTTATGTCATAGAGTGTTCTGCCTGTGCTTTCCTTTATGAGTTTTATAGTGTCTGGCCTGACATTTAGGTCTTTAATCCATTTTGAGTTTATTTTTGTGAATGGTGTTAGTAAGGGTTCTAATTTCATTCTTTTACATGTAGCTGTCCAGTGTTCTCAGCACCACTTATTGAAGAGGCTGTCTTTTCTCAATTGTATACTCTTGCATCCTTTATTAAAGATAAGATGACCATATATGTGTGGGTATATTTCTGGGCTTTCTATCCTGTTCCATTGATCTATAATTCTGTTTTTGTGCCAGTATCACACTGTCTTGATTACTGTAGCTTTGTAGTAGAGTCTGAAGTCAGGGAGCCTGATTCCTTCAGCTCCATTTTCCTTTCTCAAGATTGCTTTGGCTATTTGGAGTCTTTTGTGTTTCCATACAAATTGTGAAATTTTTTGTTCTACTTCTTTGGAAAATGCCAGTGGTAGTTTGATAGGGATTGCATTGATTCTGTAGATTGCTTTGGGTAGTAGAGTCATTTTCACAATGTTGATTCTTCCAATCCAAGAAGATGGTATATCTCTCCATCTATTTGTATCATCTTTAATTTCTTTCATCAGTGTCTTATAATTTTCTGCATACAGGTCTTTTGTCTCCTTAGGTAGGTTTATTCCTAGATATTTTATTCTTTTGGTTGCAATGGTAAATGGGAGTGTTTCCTTAATTTCACTTTCAGAATTTCCTTCATTAGTGTATAGGAATGCAAGAGATCTCTGTGCATTAATTTTGTATCCTGCTACTTTACCAAATTCATTGATTCTCTCTAGTAGTTTTCTGGTAGCATCTTTAGGATTCTCTAAGTATAGTATCAGGTCATCTGCAAAGAGTGACAGCTTTACTTCTTCTTTTATGATTTTGATTCCTTTTATTTCTTTTTCTACTCCGATTGCTATGGCTAAAACTTTCAAAACTATGTTGAATAATATTGATGAGAGTGGGCAACCTTGTCATTTTCCTGATCTTAGTGGAAATGGTTTCTGTTTTTCACCATTGAGGATGATGTTGGCTGTGGGTTTGCCATATATGGCCTTTAATATGTTGAGGAAATTTCCCTCTATGCCTACTTTCTGTAGGATTTTGATCATAAATGGGTGTTGAATTTTTTCGAAAGCTTTCTGTGCATCTATTGAGATGATCATATGGTTTTTCTGCTTCAATTTGTTAATATGGTGTATCACATTTATTGACTTGTGTATATTGAAGAATCCTTGCATTCCTGGAATAAACCCCACTTGATCATGGTGTATGATCCTTTTAATATGCTGTTGGATGCTGTTTCCTAGTATTTTGTTGAGAATTTTTACATCTATGTTCATCAGTGATATTGGCCTGTAGTTTTCTTTCTTTGTGACATCCTGGTCTGGTTTTGGTATCAGGGTGATGGTGGCCTCATAGAATGAGTTTGGGAGTGTTCCTCCCTCTGCTATATTTTGGAAGAGTTTGAGAAGGATAGGTGTTAACTCTGTTCTAAATATTTGATAGAATTGGCCTATGAAGCCAGCTGGTCCTGGGCTTTGTTTTTGGAAGATTTTTAATCACAGTTTCAATTTCAGTGGTTGTGATTGGTCTGTTTATATTTTTATTTCTTCCTGATTCAGTCTCAGAGAGTTCTGCTTTTCTAAGAATTTGCCCATTTCTTCCAGGTTGTCCATTTTATTGACATAGTAGCTTGTAGTAATCTCTCATGATCCTTTGTATTTCTGCAGTGTCAGTTGTCATTTCTCCTTTTTCATTTCTAATTCTATTGATTTGTGTCTTATCTCTTCTTTTCTTGATGAGTCTGGCTAATTGTTTATCAATTTTCTCTATCTTCTCTAAGAACCAGCTTTTAGCATTATTGATTTTTTCTATTGTTTCCTCCATTTCTTTTTCGTTTATTTCTGCTCTGATCTTTATTATTTCTTTCCATGTGCTAACTATAGGGGTTTTCTTTTTCTTCTTTCTCTAATTTCTTTACGTGTAAGGTTAGTTTGTTTATTTGAGATGTTTCTTGTTTCTTGAGGTAGGATTGTATTGCTATAAGCTTCCCTCTTAGAACTGCTTTTGCTGCATCCCATAGGTTTTGGGACATGGTGTTTTCATTGTCATTTGTTTCTAGGTACATTTTAATTTCCTCTTTGAATACTTCTGTGATCTCTTGGTTATTAAGTAGTGTATTGTTTAGCCTCCATGTGTTTGTATTTTTTACAGATTTTTTTCCTGTAGTTGCTATCTAGACTCATAGCATTGTGGTCAGTAAAGATACTTGATATGATTTCCATTTTTTTAAATATACCAAGGCTTGATTTGTGACCCAAGATATGACCTATCCTGGAGAATGTTTCATGAACACTTGAGAAGAAAGTGTATTCTCTTGTTTTTGGGTGGAATGTCCTATAAATATCAATTAAGTCCATCTTCTTTAATGTATCATTTAAAGCTTGTGTTTCCTTATTTATTTTCATTTTGGATGATCTGTCCATTGGTGAAAGTGAGGTGGGAAAGCCCTCTAATAAGATTGTGTTACTTTTATGGCTGTTACCATTTGCCTTATGTATTGAGGTGTTCCTATGTTGGGTGTATAAATACTTACAGTTGTTATATCTTCTTCTTGGATTGATCCCTTGATCATTATGTAGTGCCCTTCTTTGTCTCTTGTAATAGTCTTTATTTTAAAGTCTAGTTTGTCTGATATGAGAATTGCTACTCCAGCTTTCTTTTGCTTTCCATTTGAATGGAATATCTTTTTCTCTCCCCTCACTTTCAGACTGGATGTGTCCATAGGTCTGAAGTGAGTCTCTTGTAGACTGCATATATTTGGGTCTTGTGTTTGCATCCATTCAGCCAGTCTATGTCTTTTGGTTGGAGCATTTAATCCATTTACATTTATGGTAATTATCAATATGTATGTTCCTATTATCATTTTCTTAATTGTTTTGGGTTTATGAATGTAGGTTTTTTCCTTCTCTTGTGTCTCCTGCCTAGATAAGTTCCTTTAGTATTTGTTGTAAAGCTGGTTTGGTGATGATGAATTCTCTTAGATATTGCTTGTCTGTAAAGCTTTTCATTTCCCCATCAAATCTGAATGAGATCCTCTCTGGGTAGAGTAATCTTGGCTGTAGGTTTTTTCTTTAAATTACTTTAAATATGTTCTGCCACTCCCTTCTGGCTTGCAGAGTTTTTGCTGAGAAATCAACTGTTAACCTTTTGGGGATTCCCTTATATGTTATTTGTTGCTTTTTCTTGCTGCTTTTAATGTTTTTTTTCTTTGTATTTTATTTTTGATAGCTTGATTTATATGTGTCTTGGTGTGTTTCTCCTTGGATTTATCCTGTATGAGACTCTCTGTTCTTCCTGGACTTGATTGATTATTTCCTTTCCCATGTTAGGGAACTTTTCAGCTTTAATCTTTTCAAATATTTTCTCAGACGCTTTCTTTTTCTCTTCTTCTTCCTGTACCCCTATACTTTGAATGTTAGTGCCTTTAATATTGTCCCAGACGTCTATGAGTCTGTCCTCAATTCTTTTCACTCTGTTTTCTTTATTCTTCTGTGTGGTAGTTATTTCTACTCTTTTATCTTCCAGGTCACTTATCTGTTCTTCTGCCTCATTTATTCTGCTATTGATTCCTTCTAGTGAATTTTTTATTTCATACATTGTGCTGTTCATCGTTGTTTTTTTGCTCTTTAGTTGTTCTAGGTCCTTGTCAAGCAGTTCTTGTATTTTCTTCATTCTGTTTCCAAAATTTTGGATCATCTTTATTATCATTACTCTGAATACTTTTTCAGGTAGACTGCCTATTTCCCGTTCATTTGTTTGCTTGGGTGGGTTTTTACCTTGCTCCTTCATGTGTGTGTATTTCTCTGTCTTCTCATTTTCCTCAGCTTACTGCCTTTGGGGTCTCCTTTTTGCAGGCTGTAGGTTCATAGCTCCCATTGTTTTCGGCATCTGCCCCCAGTGGGTAAAGTTGGTTCAGTGTGCTGTGTACAATTCCTGGTGGAGGGGACTGGTACCTGTGTTCTGGTGGATGAGGTTGGGTCTTGTCTTTCTGGTGTACAGGGCCGTGTCTGGATCTGCATTTTGTGGTGTCTGTGAACTTATTATGATTTTTAGGCAGCCTCTCTGCTAATTGGTGGGGTTGTGTTCCTGTCTTGCTAGTTGTTTGGTATGGGGTGTCCAGCACTGTAGCTTGCTGGTCGTTGAGTGGAGCTGGGTCTTAGCAATGAGATGGAGATATCTTGGAGAGCTTTTGCCATTTGATATCATGTGGATCTGGGGGGTCTCTTGTGGTTAAATGTGCTGAACTTGGCTCTCCCACCTAAGAGGCTCAGGTCTGACACCCAGCCAAAGCACCAAAACCCTGTCAGCCACACAACTCAGAAGAAAAGGGAGGAAAAAAAAGAAAAAGAAAACTAAATAAATAAATGTATTAAAATAAAAAAAAATAAAAGTATTAAAAATAAACAAAGTAATAAAAGAAAGAAAGAAGAGAGCAATCAAACCAATAAACAAAGCCATCAATGACGACAAGTGCTAAAAACTATACCCCCCATAAAAGAAATAGACAGTCAGAACCCTAGGACAAATGCTAAAAGCAAAGCTACAGGGACAAAGTCACACAAAGAAGCATACACATGCACACTCCCAAGTAGAGAAAAAGAAAAAATATATATATATTTTTTTTTTTTTTAAAAAGGAAGAGAGCAACAAAATCAATAAATCTACCAGTGATAATAAGCTCTAAATACCACATTAAGATAACATAAAACCAGAAACAAATTACATGCAGAAAGCATACCCCAAGTATACAGTTGCTCAAAGTCCACCACTTCAATTTTGGGATGATTCACTGTCTATTCAGGTATTGCACAGATGCAGGGTACATCAAGTTGGTTGTGAAGATTTAATCTACAGATCCTGAGGCTACTGGGGGAAATTTCCCTTTCTCTTCTTTGTTCACACAGCTCCTGGGGTTCAGCTTTGAATTTGGCCCCACCTCTGAATGTAGGTCGCTCTCTGGCATCTGTTACCCACCCACACAGTACAGGGTTAAAGTAGCAGCTGATTAAGGGGCTCTGGCTCACTCAGGCCAAGGGGAGTGAGGGGTACAAAATGCTAAGTGAACCTGTGGTGGCAGAGGCCAGCATGACATTGCAAGAGCCTGAGGCATGCCATGTGTTCTCCTGGGGAAGTTGTCCCTGGATCACAGGACCCTGCTAGTGGCAGGCTGCACAGACTTCCAGGATGGGAGGTGTGGATAGTGACCTGTGCTTGCACACAGGTTTCTTAGTGGCTGCAGCAGCAGCCTTAGCGTTTCATGCCAGTCTGTGGTGTCTGCGCTGATAGCTGCAGCTCTCACACATCTCTGGAGCTTGTTTAGGCAGTGATCTGAATCCCCTCTCATTGCACACCCAGAAACAATGGTCTCTTGCCTCTTGGGCAGTTCCAGACCTTTTCCCGGACTCCCTCCTGGTTAGCTGTTGTGCACTAGCCCCCCTCAGGCTGTCTTCATGCAGTGAACCCCAGTCCTCTCCCTGGGATCTGACCTCCAAAGCCTGAACCTCAGTTCCCAGCCCCCACTCACCCCAGCGGGTGAGCAGACAAGCCTCTCAGGCTGGTGAGTGCTGGTCGACACTGATCCTCTGTGCAGGAATCTCTCCACTCTGCTCTCTGCACCCCTCTGGCTGTGCTTTCCTCCATGGCTCTGAAGGTTCCCCCTGCCCACCCTCTGTCTTCGCCAGTGAAGGGGCTTTGTAGTGTGTAGAAACTTGTCTTCCTACACAGATCCCTCCCAGAGGTGCAGGTCCCATCCCTATTCTTTTGTCTCTGTTTCCTCTTGCCCTACCCAGGTACGTGTGGAGTTTCTTGCCGTTTGGGAAGTCTGAGGTCTTCTGTCAGTATTCAGTAGGTGTTCTGTAGGAGTTTTTGCACATGTAGATGTATTTTTGATGCATTTGTGGGGAGGAAGGTGATCTCCATGCCTTACTCATCCACCGTCTTGAAAGTCCTCCCAATATCTCAGTTTTAATTCATTCTCCCAAACTCTCTTTTTCCACTCACTACAGCTGTTTCACTTATCTTTATAACAAAGACCTTGAATTTGGAAAGTGCTAGAGCTGGAGCTCTCTGACTAACCATTGTAAATAAGGGATGGCAAGAGCCCTCTAATGCAACTTGACCGTAGGCAAGAAAGGCCAAACAGCAATTACAGGAAAGACAGCAAGCAAATATTGTTCTTTTCTTTGTCTGGTAGATCACTGACTTTTCAAACATACTTTAACATTGGCCAAGAGGATGAGACCCTGGTGAGTTTTAAGTAGTTGGCTCAAAGGTTAAATGTATTTCTTAAACACCTATAGTTGAAATGAAATGATTTAGTAAGTTTAGCAAAAGCTTTTGGAGTAGATTACTAACAGATATTTGTTAACAAATGTAAGTGTGCCTGTTATAAACTATTTTTAATGAAAGAAAAGAGTTAAAATATTCTGAATGAAATTAATAGTGAAAAGCCAATATTTTCAAAGCAGGTTGTTGCAGTTTGCTCCTGAACTGTGTCTATCCCTTCTTTTCACAAATGTCACTATAAATATGGTAAAGTGGTGAGACACCAATTCAGGACCCTCTTTGAAAGAGTAATGGACTTGCTTCTTAGGAGAAAATGACTACATAGCAGTATAGGGAGCAAAGAAACACAACCATGCTCATTATAAAACTATGCTGAAATAGTAATTATATGAGGGAGGGACAATTCTGAGAACAACATGCTGTCTGGCACTTAGATTTACCTCTCAAACATGTGGACTTATGGTGCTGGTAGTGGAATGATGGGGGTTGCTTCTTGACAAAATTTTGAAGCACATAGTCCAAATGACTTGTACCACTAGGTTAAGGTATTCTCTCTCCTGGACATTGACCTCCTTATCTGCTTTCTGATGTGTGTCAATTCTCTTCAAGGCACAATATTTATTTTAGCATGCAGCCTGATTGTTAACCAGGCTTGGTAGAACAGATATGTAAGAAATACTGCATTAGTATCAATTCCCAAAATGCATCGTGCAGAACCCCACTATCTGAACACAGGCTGTCAATTCCTTATCCCCTTCTACCCAGCCATAAGTACCCTTACTTTACTCCAAACCACTTTTTCCATGAATTCTTGGGGTGGTTTCTCAAGTGCCCTGGACAATAACCTGTGCTCATTGCTTTTCTCATATGGCCTCACCCAGAAACACAAGTGCCCAAGGAAAGGATTTACAGTTCCAGAGCAATGCTGGATTCCATGCAGAAGTGGATGCATTACCCTTCTCTCTAAGTTTGCCCTATATTCTGTCACCTGGCCTCTGTCACGCTGCACCTCTAGTTATACAGAACACTTCGGGGTAACAATTTTTGTAACTTCTGGTTCTATATTTCTTACCTCAGACTTTAAAGAAGGTTCTCAGGTAAGTTGGACCAAGCGGAAGCCATTACAGTGTCTTTATCCAGTAAAATTATTAATATAATAATGATGACAGCAATAGCAAACCACTTACTGAGTGTTTACTGAATTCCAGGTACTATTCTATGTACCTAACATGTATCAGGCTTTATTACAATAAATCTTCAAGCAATGCTGTGGGGTTAGTGGTTTATGTTAATTTAACTGATAAGGGTCTTGGGTCTTGGAGAAATTAAGTAAAGTCCATTGAGAGAGCTGTTACTTAAACCCAGCTCTGTCCAATTTCAAATCCATTACACTGTACTATGATTTCCCTACCGACTCCTTCACCAGTTCTCCAAAGGATTGTATACATATTTCTCCTTCTCTCTTCTAAATAGAATCCATCATATATAAGCAAAAGTAAAATAAAACAAAAAAGCAAGATCAAAAAATATCCACAGATAGTCAAATTTACATTTCAGTTTGGGACTCAGGGCATTCAGCTACTTTTAGAAATAGCAGTATCTTCAATAAGTAGACCAAATAGTGTAGTTTGTGAGATTTTATTTCTTTGTTTATGGTGTTGTTAAGACACAACAGACTTAGCAAAGCTTTCAATTAATGAATTTATCCCTTTATTCAGTAGCTCATTACTAGGCACCTCAAATATGCTTCAAACTGTGCTAGGTGCTGGAAATTTAAGAGTGAAAAAATAAAGATGATTTAGTCTTTACTTTATGCAGTTAACAGTATAGTAGGGGCAACTAGTTTTAAGCAAAAAATCACAAATGTTTAATGAAAAAAATGTGTTAAGTGTTAAAAAGCTAAAGTGCTAAAAATACAGCATGACCTGAAAGCATTCAAGACATAGATATAATTTTGTCTGGGTTGGACTTTCAGAGGGTGGTTGTCCTTTATAGCTAGCCTTATGATCTATTGTTTTTTTCCCTAGGTTTTCATTTCAGTATAGATGACAAAGGATAATTATTATAATAATTGATATTATGTTCATGACAGCATATGCAAAGCACCTGGCATCATACTTTGTACAAAGCTTATGCTCAATAAATAATTGTCCCCTTCCTCTCTGGAATCCCTGCCATGTATGCACTTTCTGCCTCACCTTCATAAATCAGCATATTTAGTTCAATTTAAAATAGCGCAGTTTGATCATAGAAATAATGACTTTATTCCCTTTTGACTAACTCATTAGTTTTTTCTCCCTTTTGAATAATTCATTATTTTTCAAAATCCTTGACCATTTTGTTTTCTTTTTTTTCTTTTTCAGATGAATATTTGTTGTCATCACTACAGATACAGATTATTAAAACTTTATGAAATACAAACATTTATTTTTCAGTTAAAATAAGTGAAATTATATTAAATAGGAATAGATTTTGTTCAAGTGAGTCATATTTATGGACCTCAATTACTTTTTTTTGAAGTATACTTGACCTAAAACTCTATGTTACTTCCTGATTCATAACAGATTCAATATTTCCATACATTACAAAATGATCACCACAAAAAGTCCATTTAACCATATGTCACCACAGAAACATTTCATCCCTGTGACTCATTTATTTTGTAACAGGAAGTTTGTGCCTCTTAATTTCCATTACTTATTTCACTCATCCTCTGACCCCCATCCCCTCTGGCAACCAACTGTTTGTTCGCTATATGAGTCTGTTTGTATTTTGTTATGGTTTTTAGATTCCACGTATAAGTGAAACCACATGGTGTTTGTCTGATATTTCACATAGCATAATATCCTCTAGGTCCATCCACGTTATGGAAAATGGCAAGACTTTATTCTTTTTTATGGCTGAGTAATATTCTATTGTATGTATACATCACATCTTCTTTTTTCATTCATCTATCAATGAACATTAAGTTGCTTTTATATCTTGGCTATTGTGAATAATGTTGGAATGAACATAGGGGTGAATATATCTTTCTGAATTAATGATTTTATTTTCTTTGGAACAATATCCAGAAGTGGAATTGCTGAACTGTATTTTTAATTTTTTGAGGAACCTGCATACTGTTTTCTACAGTGACTGTACCAACTAACATTCCCACTAACAGTGCAGGAGGGTTCCCTTTCCTCCATTCTGACAAGTATGAGGTAATATCTCATTGCAGTTTTGACTCGTGATGTTGAGCATCTTTCCATGTGCCTGTTGGCCATCTGTATGTCTTCTTTGGAATAATGTCTATTCAGTTCCTCTGTCCATTTTTTAATCAGGTTGACTTTTTTTTTTTTTTGATGTTCAGTTGAATGAGTTATTTGAAAATTTTGGATATTAACACCTAATCAGATATATTGTTTGCAAATATCTTCTTTCATCAAGTAGGGAGCCTTTTTGTTTTGTTGATAGTTTTATTTGCTGTGCAGAAGGTTTTTAGTCTGATGTAGTCCCATTTGTTTATTTTTGTTTTTGTTTCCTTTGTCTGAGTAGACACATCCAAAAACATATTGCTAAGGCTGATGTGAAAGAGAGTACTGCTTATGTTTTCTTCTAGGATTTTTATGGTTTCAGGTCTTAAACTTAAGTCTTTAATCCATTTTAATTTTATTTCTGTATATGGTGTGAGAAAGTAATCCAGTTTGATTCTTTTGCATGGAGCTGTCCAATTTTTCCAACATCTTTTTTTTTTTTTTTGCAGTACACGGACCTCTCACTGCTGTGGCCTCTTCCATTGTGGAGCACAAGCTCCAGACGTGCAGGCTCAGTGGCTATGGCTCATGGGCCCAGCTGCTCCATGGCATGTGGGATCTTCTGGGACAGGGGCACGAACCCATGTCTCCTGCATCGGCAGGCGGACTCTCAACCACTGCGCCACCAGGGAAGCCCTCCAACATCATTTTTGAAGAGGCTCTTTTTACCCCATTGTATATTCTTCCTCCTTTTTAATTGACTATATGAGTGTGGATTCATTTCTGGTTCTATATTCTGTTCTATGCATCTGCTTTTGTGCCAGTACCATACAGTTTTAATACTATAAATTTGTAGTATAGTTTGAAATCAGGGGTTTTGATATCTCCAGCTTTGTTCTTTCTCAAGACAGTTTTGGCTCTTTGGAATCTATTATGTTTCCACACAGATTTTAGAATTCTTTGTTCTAGTATGCCACTGGTATTTTAATAGGGAATGTATTTAATTTGTATATTGCCTTGGATAGTATGGTCATTTAAACAATATGAATTCTTCCAATCCATGAACATTTGTTTGTGTCATCTTCAATTTCTTTCATCAATTTCTTAGAGTTTTCTGAGTACAGGTCTTTAACCTCCTTAGTTAGATTTACTCTTAGGTATTTCAATTTTTTTTTTGATGCAATTGTAAATGAGATTGTTTTCTTAAATTATCTTTCTGATAGTTTGTTACTAGTGTTTAGAAATTCAACATATTTCTATATATTGATTTTGCATGCTGCAACCTTACTGAATTCATTTATTAGTTCTAACAAATTTTGGTGTTGTCTTTGGGGTTTTCTATATATATTATGTCATCTGCAAACAATGACAGTTCTATTTCTTCCTTTCCAATTTGGATTCCTTTTATTTCTTATACTACTCCATGCTTTTTAAAAAATATCTTTTTTTTTTTTTTTTGCTGCATACTGTTGTACCTGAGTGGATGAAAGACAGGCTATAGGCATGGAAAATTGTCTCTAATATTCACATATATTACCTTTTTTCCCCCCTTGTATTCCAGTTTATCTCTTGCTCTTATTTCTTTTGACTCTTGTGACATTTTGTATATTCCCAAATATTCAACTATGTTGATTCCACATGATAGTTTATGATATCTGTCTTGGATGTTCTCACAGAAATTGTTACTGAAAGTGGGGTCTGGCTGCTCACCACTCAAAAGCCAGTAAAGAGACAAGGTCGGTGGAAGAGAAAGTTTGCTTTATTTTGGAGGCTGGCAACCTGCAGGGGAGGGCAGGCTCCTATCCAAAGGCCAACTCCCCACCACCACCACCCAATAATTACTAGGCAAGGACTTTTATAGATGGAAGGAGGGGTCTACATGCAGAAACAGCACAGTCAGCTCTGACAGTCATCTTGAAATTAGCCATGCAGTGGTCTGATCAGCTAATCTTGATTGTTTTAAGTACAGTTAGTCCTTATTTTCAGAGTCGGTTTGTTACCATTTCTTTGTGGCCAGTTTTCTGAATTGTGGCAGCTTATTTCATGACTACAGTGTGGTCATCCTGTAGTTAACTTCTACCTGGTGGGGGTTTTAGTATCTATAAGACAGCTCACAGGATATGGCTTAGAATATTATCTATAACCCACGAGGAGGAACTAAAGATCCTTTACGATGCTTAATGACTATATTATTATTTAGTATTCTAGGAGTGTTTTCCTTTGTTTCTACATTTTCTCACTTTTCTGACTAAACTTATTCTTTTGCTAAATTTTTTCCACAGAAAAAAGGCAGGCAGAGAACATGGGTAGGAAGGACCAAAGGGTCCTGCTCCATTTCATGATGATCAATTTACATAAATATTTCTGGAGTACAACTCTGCACTCTCCATGATATTCATATTTTATATTTTTTCAACTAGTTAAGAATAAAAGGGTTGTCTGGTTATCCATTTCAGTTGATAGCAATGTACCTCTGTCCAGATGAAACAGTTAATCTTAATAAGCAGTTAGCCCATTCCAAAAGGATGAACTAGTTTTCACCTGACTGCTGCATGCAAAGCTGTCAAACTTCTAATGATTACCCCCTTTGAATGTGCATTATAATGGCTACCATATTCTTTAATAAGTATTAGTCTTTAGTATTAATATAAATTACAGAGGTTTTACTGGGTTATGTCACTCTACCCAAGTTTTTAGCCAAGACAGGAAAAAGTCTCTACAAAATGTTTTTGCATTCAATTGATCTCTGTTGATATAAAGAAGAAAATGAAGAAAAGAAGGTGACAAGTTACTGTTTTCAAATATTTGAAAGGCTGTCTTCTGAAAGAGAGGTTAAATGCATTATGTCTATTTTCATGGAAAAGATTTAGGATAAAAAGGAAGCAATCTTGATACCAATACACGAAGGGTACAGAAAGGCACATTGTGACACCATATAAAGATCGCCTTGGGCTTCCCTGGTGGCGCAGTGGTTGAGTCTGCCTGCCAATGCAGGGGCACGAGTTCGTGCCCCGGTCCGGGAAGATCCCACATGCCGCGGAGAGGCTGGGTCCGTGAGTCATGACTGCTGTGCCTGCGTGTCCGGACCCTGTGCTTCGCAACGGGAGAGGCCACAACGGTGAGAGGCCCATGTACCGCAAAAAAAAAAAAAAAAATCGCCTTTATGATAGTTAGAACTGTTAAACTAAACTGAGTTGGTGTTTCACACAGTTCTGATCTAACTTCTGAGTTAACCAAATTGACAGCTGTAGAGGATTGTGTACATGGGGAGTTTTCTTTGATGGGTAGTTCAACTGGATTATCTCTACTGTCCCTAGTCCCTCTAAATTCCTGTGGCTAAAAGCAGTTTTTTTTTTCCTCTAATTACAAAGTATGGGAGAGGGTAAAGAACATATATTAGGGTAATAAGTTTTTAACAATACATCAAACATACTTTCATCAATGAAAAAATTTTCCAGAGTTAATTCATGCAAAGAGTAATTAATAAGCACTGCTTCCTCAAAAATTTATGTGTTTTGCTTTATTTTTATTTTTATCTCAGTAAAACTTTTAACAGAAGTAACTTTGAATTCTAGAGTTATACATGATTTTATGCCATATGTGCAGTAAATACCAAAAGATAAAGAGGAGATGTGTTTTAACATCTCTATCAAACCTACATCAAAAATGAATGAATTGTGTCAGTGTTTCTACAAGTGTCCCAACTTACACTTCCTTTTTTCACATGTCACTTGCATTTACAGTTTTGAAACAATGCAATGATTTTTTTTCTAATTCATTTAATCAACACAGTATTACAGATGAAAGAGATGCAAAAGATCATCTAATTCAAACTCTTCTATTCTGTGAGGAAATATGCTGACAGAAGTGAAGTGAAAATGAGAAGGTGGAATAAACATTGCATAAATCTTAATTAGAGGTGCTGATTATTAGACTGCATGACCCCCTTTGCTGAGATCTACAGGACCTTGTTAACCAACCTCATTCTACAGTCCTGTGTGGCTTAAATACCTACTTACTTAATTCAGTCAAGCATTAGATGAAGTTAGATTGAATCAATATTGATACTGGGAGTTCTGGAATCCTCAGTCCTAATTCATTGTCTCTTAGCAAACCTTTACTGAGTGCTTATTATGTGCCAGAATATATAAAACGTCCTGGAGGTATAAAGAACAAACATCCCCATACTCCAGGAAGTCCCATCTAGAGGAGAAGACAAACAGTACAGTGAGTCAAAAAGCATTAAATGCTATATTACAGTAAAGTGATATGAGCAGATAGAGTGACCTTGTAACTGATTCAGGTGCCAAATGAATAGGGGTTTTGTTTTATTTACTGCAACAGTTTGGAAAGGAGGAGAACATGGAACAGAGCTCAGGAGGAGCAGGAAGTTCTCCATTTCAGTTAAAGTATGGCACATGGAGTCTGAACTAGGAAAGGTAGACAGAGCAAAGTTATAAAGCACATTCTTCACTAGGTAAAGGAGCTTGAATATAATCCTGAAGAGATATAAATAGCCCAGTGGGGCTTCCCTGGTGGCGCAGTGGTTGAGAGTCCACCTGCCGATGCAGGGGACACGGGTTCGTGCCCCAGTCTGGGAAGATCCCGCATGCCACAGAGCGGCTGGGCCTGTAAGCCATGGCCGCGGAGCCTGTGCTCCACAACGGGAGAGGCCACAACAGTGAGAGGCCCACATACCACAAACAACAACAAGAAAAAATAGCCCAGTGAACTGAAGCAACGAAACACCATAATCCAGGAAATGCCAATGGTCAAAATATAATAATCTCTGGGCAGACATATTAGCTCTGCAATAACTCAATCGTCTACCTCAGAACACCTTGCGAGGAATACTTTAGATTGAATAAATGCAAAGCAAACAGACAAACAAACACCTCAGTACTTTTAATCAGTTTTATGTGCCTTTAATATGTGTCATTACCATGATGAAAGCTGAGCCAAAGACTCTTGGCCAGAAGTAAGTGGTTACCACGGGTGCACTGCATTAGTGGATGGCTTATGATGGAATCAAAGATGAGAGTGAATGGGGGAGGTGATAATGGCTAACTCAAAATTGAAGGACATTTGGACCAGTAAGAAATTCTAAAGAGAAATTTAAAAACTACAATGATCCAACAGGGACATGGCTGGAAATTGTGTACAGGGGCCACAGCAATGTCACTCTTATTCATTTCACAGGGAAACTGCCTTCTAGGGAACTTCAGTCTCAATTTCTCTCTCTCTCTCTCTCTCTCTCCATCGCATGTGCACACACACACACACACACATATACACACCTGAGACACTAGAGATTTGTTTTGCTGTTACTGCACCCAATCATGTTGTAAAAATAAAACTAATCTCTTACGTTTTGCATACCAAGTTTTACATTCTTATATAACCTAATCCTCCTCCAAACCCTATGATATAGATCTGATTATTGCATCCATTTTAAGGTTGGGAATATGAATCTCAGAGATGTCAAATAACTGGTAAAAAAGTAAAAGATAGACATAGAGTTATCATAGGACTGCAATTCACTCCAAAGTGTATATCCAAGAGAAATGAAACATATTCATACAAAGCTTGTAGCAAATGTTCATAACAATATTATTTATAAAAACCCCAAATTAGAAACAATCTAAACATCCATCAAATGATGAAATGGTAAAAAAATTCTGATATATCCATACAATGGAATATTATTCAGGAATATAAAGAAGTACTGATACATGCTATAATACAGTAAACCTTGAAACCATTACACTATGTGAAAGAAACCTTTACAAAAAATACATATTTTATGATTCCTTTCATGTAAAATATCAAAACTATTTTTAAAAACCTAAAGACTGAAAACAGATTAGTGATTGCATAGCATTGAAGCCTGGAAGTGAGGAAAGGGGAGGAAAATAGGTAATGACTACTACAACACTCTTTTCTGGAGTTTTGTAAATGATAAAATTGGATTGTAGTGATGGTTCATAATTTTGTAAATATACTAAAAAAATACTAAAAATACTTTAAATGTAGGTTCAATATATTAATTTTAGGGTATATAAAATCTATCTCAATAGAGTTTAAATTGTAGAGCCAGGATTTATACTCAGTCTGACTGTATACCTGAACTTGTAACTAATAAGCTAATCAATCTTCTTCTACTTATATATGGGAATTGTCACCACTGGTTAGCTTCTATGAACTGCAAAAGATAGTTTCCATAGATCCCCTTATCTCTTAAACTCACTTAAATAGTAAAGTCTATGTAATTCAAGCTGTCAAATTAACTTTCTTGTGCTTCCAAATGACAAACTGCATGGCTTCATTTTCTTCTTTTGTAGAGACAATATTTCTTTTCTAAAGAAAATGCCTTCACTTAAGTTTCTTGATTCTATCCTTTTTCATCTCTTCTCTGGCTTTGTGCCATTTTTGACTCTTCTAAAATTCTGTTTCCCGCTATTGCTTGTTCTCTGGCTACAAACATTCTAAGATAATCCCCATTCTTGGAAAGAAAAACACAACAAAACCAAGGAAAAATAAATGTTTCTGTGCCTTTCCTTCCAACCTCAACCTATCACCTTAAATCTCATTTTATGGCTGCCAAATTTCTTGTAAGATATTGCTTGATGGCTCCATTTCTCCAAATTCCACATAGGCAAAATCTCATGACATCCCAGAGTGGCTTTCTTCCTTACTGGTTATGTATTCTTTAAATTTGCCTTCTAATTACTTCCTAATGGCCAAATCCAGCAAACTTTCAAAACCCCAAATCTGAGGGCAAAATGGAATGTTAGCATAAGACAGAAAAATGTTTCAGTACTTAAAATGCAAAGTTTGCTACTCTCTGAATCTAAATTTTCCTATTTTAGTTAGTACAGCAAAAGGTAGTGAAAATACTGTTTTTGTGTCAGAAATATTTATCAACATTAAAGAGTTCTGGACATATACATAATATAATATGTATATGAGTTAGCACTTCTGGACTTCAAGAAATGAAGAAACAAACTTCAACTAATCTGATCTTTAAGTAATATTGATTGTGCCTTCAATAGAAAAAATATAAGGTGAAGGTAAGAATACTGCCTTGAGGAAAAATAAACTATTTGTATATGTTTTTTTTATTTCAGCCTATAATATGGTACACACAAAAGGATACTTAAGATGCTAAATTGCAAAATAAATTAAATTTATGTTGTATTAATTTTTTTTAATTGAAGTATAGTTGATTTACAATGTTGTGTTAGTTTCAGGCGTACAGCAAATTGATTCAGTTATACATACATATATATCTAAGTTTTTCAGATTCTTTTCCCTTATAGGTTATTACAAAATATTGAGTACAGTTCTCTGTGCTATACAGTAGGTCTGTGTTGGTTATCTATTTTATACATAGTAGTCTGTGTATGTTATTCCCAAACTCCTAATTTATCCTCCCTCCCCTTTCCCCTTTGGTAACCATAATTATGTTTTCTATGTCTGTGGGTTTATTTCTGTTTTGTTCATTTGTATTTTTTTCCTTTAGATTCCACATATAGGCAATATCATATGCTATTTGACATTTTCTAGCTACTTCATTTAGTATGATAATCTCTAGGTCCATCCATGTTGCTGCAAATGACATTATTTCATTATTTTTTATGGCTGAGTTATTACTCCATTGTATAAATATACCATATATTCTTTATCCATTCGTCTGTTGATGGACTTTTAAGTTGCTTTCATGACTTGGCTATTGTAAACAGTGCTGCAATGAATATTGGGGTGCATGATGGAAATGTAAATTGGTGCAGCAACTATGGAGAACAGTATGGAGGTTCTTTGAAAAATGAAAAGTAGAGCTACCATATGATCCTGCAATCCCACTCCTGGGCATGTATCTGGAGAAAGCCATAATTATATTAATTATTATTTTTTTCTTCCTTTTTACAAGCAAGTTCTGCTCACTTTTATTTGAGCAAGGCATACTTACTGTCCTTTATAAGTTATAAGCTTACATTAAGTATACTTAGATGGAGAGAAAATTTCAGATTTCTCACTATATTTTTCAAACAGTGTAAAAGCAAAGCTTTTAAAGCTCACTTATATTTTTTAAAAATTACATAAAGTTATTAGCAAGTGGGAATAATGACTTCTAAAACAATAGTTCAACAACTATTGATGATATTCTTTTTTTTATTTTTATTTTATATTGAAACATAGCTGATTAACAAGGTTGTATTAGGTTCAGGTGTACAGCAAAGTGATTCAGTTATACATAAACAGGCATCTATTCTTAACTAGTACATCTAAAGTGTAAATGTCAAACCCCATATCCCCATTTGCATTCTTGGATTGGAGATGTCTTGCTGGAGGTTAGTGGGTGGAGAATGGGCCAAGAGGGGATCACAATAAATTTAAGCTTCATTGAGCTATGTTTTGGGTATCAACTGGCTATTGGGTTAATAATTTTAAAAATAATGAAAGAACTTTGCATTCAATATAATATATTCATTTCAAGTTATGAGTCAGTGGTAGAATTTTGACACCCATAATCCTAACCTCCTGGTGTCACTCCTATGGATATATAGCAAAAAAGACTTTGCAGATAGAATTAGAACTACCAATTATTTGACCTTAAAAGTGTTAGATTATCGCAGATTATCCAAATGGACCTCATCTAATCACATGAGCATTTTGAAGAATAGGGATTCATTATGCTGTCATTTGCTTGAAAATGAATTACAATGAGAAGAAACTGAATTCCTCCAACAACCTGAAGGAATAGGGAAGCAGAGTCTTCCCCAAAGCCTCTAGATAAGAGACTACCCCAGCTGGTATCTTGACTTAGACCTTGTGAGATCCATCACAGAGTATCCAATAGAGCCATACTGTGCTGAGACTTCTAAACCATGGAACTGTGAGATAATAAATAGATGCCATTGCAAACTGCTAAGTTTGTGGTAATTTGTTAGAGTAGCAATAGAAAAGTAATAGGGAGCCTTACCAATGGTTTTATAATAATGTGACAAGCCTTGCTATATTTGACATTGGCTACATTTGACACAGAAAATGACAGAATGTAAGAGTTTTAACTTTAATTTGTACATTAACACATACATGTGCTACCTTATAGAAAGAACTGAAAGACACCATTGCTGGAATAACTACTTTCTGTGTTTTGTATCCTTAGATATGACAGAAATAGTAATATGTCTTTGCTGAATATCTCTCTCCCTGTCTTTTTCTCTCTCTACATATATATACATATACATACACACACACACACACACACACACACACACACACACACACACATATATAATGGTGTTATGCATAAAAGATAAAGCCAAACTATGTTTGCTTGGTGTATGCTTTTGAATTCAATATCTCAATATGTAGTCTTTATGCTCCTCCTTAGGATGAGCAAACTAAACTTGGTGTTTGATGTGTTGGTTCTGTACCTGTAGGCAGTATAAAGCAGCTGATCTGAAAATAATTCTTCTATCCACAAGTGACAAGAAGAGAATATGAATAGCTTCAATTGTTTCTCAGTGCAATAGGCCCTGGTTATAACTGAGAAACATAGTCTTTGTCACTATTTAAAAGATTCTGTGCTGCAGTTGAATCTTAATGGTAATAATAGTTTAAAGAGCTGCCTAGCCACATTTTAGCTACAGTTTAGTTCTACACTGTTAGAAAATTTTCAAAAGCCCAGTCAAAAAATAATTCAACCACAGTCCCTACATCATGAAACTTAGTTACATGTCAGACAGGAAATTAGACAACAGTTCTAAAACTTTCATGTAAGTTGTTCCCTATTAATAATTAAGAGTTTCAGGATACAAGTACTGACTTGAATGAAGGTAATCAATTCTCAGGAACAACTTGTCCAATTTTCCTCATTCCCAGTGTTACACCAACCCATAAACTCAACATGGATATTAAGCCTAAATGGATCACAGAGCTAAACCTATGAAACATCTCTTAAAAAATAAAATAGGAGATGATCTTTTGACATTGGTTTAAAAAATATTTCTTAGAGATAACACAAAAAAATACTCTCCATAAAAAAATTATAAAGAGGATTTCATTCAAACTGTTTTAAGTCACCCTTCAGAAAATGAAAAGATAAACCAAGCTTAAGAGATTATATTTGCAAATCATATATCTTATAAATGAGAAGTTTAAAAAATATTTTTAAAAAGAGGTAAAAATCTTATATAGATATTATACCAAAGAAGATATACAAATGACTAATAAAAATAGAATATTAGTCATAACGAAAATGCAAATTAAAACCTCAGTAAGATATTTCTTCACATCTATTAAGATGGCTATTATAAAAAAATACATCACTGATATGAATGTATAATGGAACACTACTTTAGTAGTGAATTAGGCAGTATTTTTTGTGAAATGTAAGTTTATCACATGACTCGGAAACTTCACTTTTATATATCTGACCAAAATAAATAAAAATATATTTTGACACAAAAATGTGTAGGTAAATGTTTATAGAAATATTATTCATACTAGCCAAAAACAGAAACAATTCAAATAGCCATCAGCTTGTGAATGGATAAAAAATTATGGTATATCTGTGCAATGAAATATAAATAGACAATAGTAAGAACCAACTATAACTATGCCTGTGACAATATGGATAAATTACAAAAACATTACTCAGTAAAAGAAACCAAACACAGAAGACTTAATAGTGTAAAATTACATTTATCAGAAATTTCAAAGAAAAGCATTTCTATAAACACAGAAGGATCATCATGGTTCTCTGGGACATAGTATGGGAGGGAGGATTGGTCGAAATTTTGCACAAGAGATCTTTTGGGCGTGATATAAATATTCTAAAACTGAATTGTGGTGATGGCTGTGTAACTCTATACATTTACTAAAAATAATTAAATTTTACACTTTCAATGAGCATATTTTATGATATGATATGTAAAGAATATCTTAATCAATATTTTTTAAAATGGCTGGTACTACTCTATACTGCTACCTTAATTAGTTATTAGATATGAGCTACTGAAACAAGATTATTATCTTGCACAAGAAAGATTTGCAGTTAAAATGATCCCTGAATATATTAACATCTGAAAACTGTCTTAAGACAGCATTCCAAACAAGTGAGGGCAAAAAGTGTTTTATTGAAAAAGGACTTGAGTGGTGCATCATAGTGCCACCACAGAGTTGTTAAAATTTCTTAGAGAACATTGAGAAGACAGACTTGATTAAGCAGATACTTTTGGCTATGTTTTTAGGAGTAGAAAGAGATACATTTGGGCAACTAATGGTAGAGGGCATTGAAATCATACTTTTACTAATCTGTAGAAATTGAGAGTTATGTATTATTAATAAAAGTGGTATAGTGAAATTAATACATACAGAATCTTATTTAAAAGTAAAATTCAAAATTATCGAAGTAGAGATAATATTGAGAATCAGATTTTATAACTATTTGTAGAGAATCTTTTAAAACTGAAGGATGAAAATGATATGAGGAGTGATAAAAATAAATCATATTGGTTTCTTGTTGGATATCTCCATGAAAGAGCATAAACTTGCAATGTCTTAGGAGATATTAGCCAAAACACTGAAATGAAGATGAACTACAAAATAAGTGCTCATAGAATTAACTTGGAGTTGAGGCTCGTAAGTAGCCATATTGAGTACTGATGGAAACAGAAATGCAGATAGCACACTTGGTGAGTCACCTCAGATGTGGCACTACCCTAGCCAGGGCCCTGGCTTGTCAGCTTGGATCCAAGCACCTCCACATCCTTCTGTTCCTCCTCTTAGTGCTGGCCCATCACATCTCACTGGTACCTGTGGCTGGGACCTGTGATGTCTCCTGTGTCAGACCTGCCCTTCAGCCTATATTTACTTCTCACCAGGGAAGTTGGGTTCTGCCAAAGGAAGCAAATCCTGAAACATGAATGCCTTCTCGTTAGGGGAGGAGCTCAAGATGTTGGAGTAGAAGGACATGGGCTCATCTTTTCTTATAGAAACACCAAAATCACAACTAACTGCTAAACAACCATGAATAGAAAAACAGTGGAACCTACCAAAAAAGATACCCTACAGCCAAAAACAAAGAGGAATCTACAACAAGATGGTGGGAGGGGCACAAGGGAGGGGCACAAAGACATCAAGTACCATATGTGCCAGATGGGCCACCCACAGACTGGAGAGCAATTGTACCATAGAGACACTCCCACAGGAGTGAAAGTACTGAGCTCCACATCAGGCTTCACGGTCTGGGGGTCTGGCAAGGGGAAGAGGAAACCTCAGAGAATCTGGCTTTGAAAGCCAGTAGGTTTTGATACAGGAAATCCATGGGACTAGAGGAAAGAGAGATCCTACTCTTGGAGGGCACACACAAGGTTCTGTGCTCACCAGAACCCAGGGGAAAAAAGCAGTGACCTCATAAGAGGCTGGGCCAGACCTACCTGTTAATATTGAAGGGTCTCCTATGGAGGTGGGGAGCAGCTGTGGCACAATGTGGGAACAAAGACACTAACAGCAACTGTTCTGGAGAGTACTCATTGGCGTGAACCCTCCCAGAGTCCATCAGTAGCTCCACTCAAGAGCCTCTAGGCTCCAGTGCTGGGATGCCTCAGGCCAAACAACCAACAGCATGGGAACACAGCCTCAACCATCAGCAGACAGGCTGCTTTAAGTTTTCCTGAGCATGGCCCTGTCCATCAGAGGGACAAGACCCAGCTCCACATACCATGGAGTCCCTTCCATCAGGAAGCCAGCAGGAGACTCTTAGACAGCCTCATCCACCAGAGGGAAAATAACAGAAGCAAGAAGAACTACAACCCTGCAGCCTGAGGAACAGAAACTGCAATCACAGAAAGATAGACAAAATGAGTCAACAGAGGAATATGTCTGAGATGAATGAACAATATAAAACGCCAGAAGAACAACTAAGTGAAGTGGAGATAGTCAATCTACCAGAAAAAGAAGTCAGAATAAAGGTACAGAAGATGATCCAAGGCCTCAGAAAAAGAATGGAGGCAAGGATCAAGAAGATGAAAGAAATGTTTAACAAAGAACTAGAAGAACTAAAGAACAAACAAACAGAAATGACCAATACAATAACTGAAATAAAAAATACACAAGAAGGAATCAATAGCAGAATAAATGAAGCAGAGGAATGGATAAGTGACCTGAGAGACAGAATGGTAGAAATCACTGCCATGGAACAGAAAAAAGAAAAAAAAGAATGAAAAGAAATAAAGACAGTCTAAAAGACCTCTGGGGCAACATTAAACACACCCACATTTGAATTATAGGGGTCCCAGAAGGAGAAGAGTTAGAGAAAGGACCTGCTAAAATATTTGAAGAGATAATGGCTAAAAGCTTCCCTATCATGGGAAAGGAAGCAGTCACTCATGTCCAGGAAGCACAGAGAGTTCAAAGCAGGATAAATCCAAGGAGGAACACACTGAGACACATAGTAATCAAATTGAAAAAAAAAAAATTAAAGAAAAAGTGCTAAAAACAATGAGAGAAAAGCAACAGATAAGATAAAAGGGAACTCCCATAAGGTTATCATCTGAATTCTCACCATAAACACTGAAGGCCAGAGGTGAGTGGCATAATATCTATAAAGTGATAAAAGAGAAGAATCTACAACCAAGAACACTCTACAAAGCAAGGCTCTATTTCTGATTCAATGGAGAAATCAAAAGCTTTACAGATAAGCAAAAGCTAAGAAAACTCATCACCACCAGACCAGCTTTACAATAAATGCTAAAGGACCTTTTCTAAGCAGAAAAGAAAAAGTCACAACAAAAAACAGGAAAATTATGAATAGAAAAGTCCACCAGTAAAGGCAAATATGCAGTAAAGGTAGGAAATCAGCCACACACAAATATGATATCAAAACCAGCAATTGTGAGAAGAGGAGAGTACCAATGCAGGATATTGGAAGTGCATTTGAAATTAAAATAAACAGCAACTTATATCAATCTTCTTTATATACAGACTGCTATATCAAAACCTCGTGGTAACTGGAAACAGAAAATATACAATAGATACACACAGGCACAAAATTCCAAACACAACAATAAAGGTAGTCATCATATCACCAGGGAAGAGAACAAAAGAGGAAAGGAAGAAAAAAGACCTACAAAAACAAATCCTAAACAATTACCAAAATGGTAATAAGGACATTCATATTGATAATTACCTTAAAAGTAAAGATAAAATTATCCAACCAAAAGCCATAGACTGGCTGAATGAATACAAAAACAAAACCTGTATATATGCTGTCTACAAGAGACACACTTCTTAACTACGGACACATACAGACTGAAAGTGAGGGGATGGAAAATGGTATTCCATGCAAATGAAAATCAGAAGAATGCTGAGTAGCAACACTCATAACAAAGAAAATAGACTTTAAAATAAAGACTGTTATAAGAGACAAATACTGACACTACATAATGATCAAGGGAACAGTCTGAGAAGAAGATATAACAATTGTAAATATATATGCAACCCACATAGGAGCACCCCAATATATAAGGCAAATACCAACAGCCATAAGGTAGAAACTGACAGTAACAAAATAATATTGGGAGAAATTAATACCCCATTTCCATCAATGGACAGATATTCCAGACAGAAAATCAATAATGAAATACAGGCCTTAAATGACACATTAGACCAGAAGGACTTAACTGATATTTAGAGAGCATTCCATCCAAAAGCAGCAGGATACACATTCTTTTCAAGCGCACATGAAACATTCTCCAGGATTGATCACATGCTGGGTCAAAAAGCAAAACAAGGTAAACTTAAGAAAATTGAAATCATATCAAGCAACTTTTCTGACCACAATGCTATGAAATTAGAAATAAATTACAGGGAAAAAAATGTAAAAAACACAAACAAATGGAGGCTAAACAATATGCTACTAAACAACCAATGGATCACTGGAAAAAATCAAAGAGGAAATCAAAAAATACCTAGAGACAAATGAAAATGAAAACACAATGATTCAAAACCTATGAGACACAGCAAAAACAGTTCTAAAAGGCAAGTTTATAGCAATATAATCTTACCTCAGGAAACAAGAAAAATCAGAAGTAAACAACCTAAACTTACAACCAAAGCAACTAGAGAAAGAAGAACAAACAAAATTCAAAATTAGCAAAAAGAAAGAAACCATAAAGATCAGAGCAGAAATAAATGAAATAGAGAACAAGAAAACAACAGAAAAACTCAATGAAACCAAAAGCTGGTTCTTTGGAAAGATAAACAAAGTTGATAAACCTTTAGCAAGACTCATCAAGGATAAAATGGAAAGGGCTTAAATCAATAAAATTAGAAATTAAAAAGGAGAAGTTACAACAGACACCACAGAAATACAACAGATCATAAAAGACTACTACAAGCAACAATATGCCAACAAAATGGACAATCTGGAAGAAATGTATAAATTCTTAGAAAGGTACACTCTCACAAGGCTGAACCAGGAAGTAATAGAAAATATGAACAGCCCAATCACAAGTACTGAAATTGAAACTGTGATTAAAAACTCCCAACAAATAGAAGTCCAGTACCAGATGGCTTCACAGATGAATTCTATCAAATATTTAGATAAGAGCTAACACTTATCCTTCTGAAATTCATCCAAAAAAATTGCACAGGAAGGAATACTCCCAAAGTTATTCTATAAACTACCATCACTGTAATACCAAATCCAGAAAATGATGCCACAGAAAAAGTAAACCACAGGCCAATATCACTGAAGAACATAGATGCAAAAATCTTCTACAAAATACTAGAAATCAGAATCATACACCATGATCAAGTGGGCTCTATCACAGAGATGCAAGGATTTTTTCAATATCTGCAAATCAAGCAGTGTGATACACCACATCAACAAATTGAAGTATCAAAACAATATGATCATCTCAATAAATGCAGAAAAATCTTTTGAGAAAATTCAACACCAGAAAATGGCATAGACGGGACATACCTCAACATAATAAAGGCCATGTATGACAAAACTACAGGTAACATCACACTCAATGGTGAAAAGCTGAAAGCATTTCCTCTAAGATCAGGAACAAGACAAGGATGTCTACTCTTGCCACTTTTATGCAACATACTTTTGGAAGTCCTAGCTATGGCAATCAGAAAAGAAAGAGAACTAAAAACAATCCAAATTGGAAAAGAAGAAGTAAAACTGTCACTGTTAGCCAATGACATGATACTATACATAGAAAATCCTAAAGATGCTACCAGAAAACTACTAGAGCTCATCAATGAATTTGGTAATGTTGCAGGATACAAAAATAACACCCAGAAATCTATTGCATTTCTATACACTAACAATGAAAGATCAGAAAGAGAAATTAAAGAAACAATCCCATTTACCATCACATTGAAAAGAATAAAATACCTAGGAATAAACCTACCAAAGGATACAAAAGATCTGTACTTTGAAAAGTATAAGATGCTGATGAAAAAAGTTGAAGATTACACAAACAGATGGAAAGACATACCACGTTCTTGGATTGAATCAATATCGTTAAAATGAAAATACTACCCAAAGCAATCTACAGATTCTACACAATCCCTACCAAATTACTGACAGCATTTTCCCCAGAATTAGATCAAAATATCTTAAAATTTGTATGGAGACATGAAAGACCCCGAAGCCAAAGCAATCTTGAGAAAGAAAAATGGAGCTGGAGGAATCAGGTTCCCTGGCTTCAGACTATACTACATAGCTACAGTCATCAAAAGAGTATGGCACTAGAAGAAAACAGAAAAATAGATAAATGGAACAGGATAGAAAGACCTGAAATATACCCATGCATCTATGGTCAATCTATGACAAAGAAGCCATGACTAAACAGTGGATAAAGACAGTCACTTTCATAAATGGTGCTGGGAAAACTGGACAGCTACATGTAAAATTTGAAAGTAGAACCTTCTTTAACACCATACACAAAAGTAAACTCAAAATGGATTAAATATCTAAATGTAAGACCGAATACTATTAAACTTTCAGAGGAAAACATAGGCAGAACACTCTTTGAAATAAATCTCGACAATATCTTTTTTGACCCATCTCCCAGGATAATGGAAATAAAAAGAAAAATAAACAAATGGGACCTAATTAAACTCAAAAGCTTTTGCACAGTAAAGGAAACCACAAACAAGATGAAAACACAACCCAAAGAATGGGAGAAAATATTCACAAATGATGTTACCAAGGTGGAATTAGTCTCCAAAATTTGCAAACAGATCATACAGCTCAATATCCAAAACACAAGCAACCAAATCAAAAACTGGGCAGAATACCTAAATAGACATTTATCTAAAGAAGACATACAGATTGCCAAGAGGCACAGGAAAAGATGTTTGATATCACTTATTATTAGAGAAAAGTAAATCAAAACTACAATGAGATATCACCTCACCCCAGTCAGAATGGCCATCATCAAAAACTGAAAACAATAAATTCTGGAGAGGGTGTGGAGAAAAGGGAACCCTCCTTCACTTTTTTTTTTTTTTAATTTTCACAAGAGATAAATAAACTGATACCAAGCATTGTAAGTGGATGACCACAACAAAAGCAGCAATGATTGCAATTACTAAACACGAAACACACTCATACTATGTCATAATATTGACATTCAGTCCAGTAATCCTCCACTGTAACAGCTCCTTTATTTTGCAGTGAAAATTGATTTGTATATTATTTGCCTCTGAGTCCTTGTGGGATTTTTTTTTATTCAAACAGAAAGTCACAAAAATTATAATCATCCTTATCAGTTCACTCAGTCCCATGTAATTAAATTTTTTTTCATCTTGATCTTTTGTTAGCACTTTTATGAATTCAACAGTTTTCCATTAGAGTTCTGAAAATGCTTATTCATTCAGTTCAGCAGTATAGTCAGTTACCAGAAGCCTGTACTTGTCAGAGTCTTTTCCATGAATTCCTTGAAGATGAAACCCTTTTATAGGAACATTTTTGCAAAAGCATCAGAGTACACCCAGAACTGCCTGTAAATGACAAAAGACTTTAAAATAACTACAGTTAAAGATTTGATGAAAGTTCATAATAATGCAATTGACAAGGAAATTTAGTTATTTCTGAGATATACATTTTAAAGTAATAATTAGAATTATGACTTATAACATACCAAAACATATAAAATTTTTAGAAATTTCATGTAATTTCTGAAATATTTATATTAACATATTTCCATACAAATAACCCAAAGAAAGTTTAATATTAGTTGTTTCTGTTTGTTTGTTTATACTGCAGGTTCTTATTAGTCATTAGTTTTATACACATCAGTGTATACATGTCAATCCCAATTGCCCATTTCAGCACACCACCATCCCCACTCCCCTGCAGCTTTCCCCCCTTGGTGTCTATACGTTTGTTCTCTACATCTGTGTCTCAACTTCCGCCTCTTGATGAACTTTTTATTTAAAATACTTATACAGCACTGCTCGACAGTTTCATATTGCCGACAACAACAATTTATCATTTATAATATTTCAATCAGTTTACAATTTTTAAAAGTGTTAACACTTTTGAAATTATTTGGAGTTATTTATATTAAATATACCTGATAATTTTGCTTTTGACTAAATATGGGAATTTGGGGGAACAAACAAAAATGGTGGCAAAGAGGGTGTATGGTGAAGGTGAAAATTGTTATGGATATTTTAAAAGAAAATAAGCCCACGCCAATAAAAAATAAATCCCTTAAAAATGAAATAAAATATCTTCATCTGCCTGAAGAATTTCTATGGCAGCTTGCAGGGCCTGAAATATAGGTTTGTGTTGTTTGTGTATGGGGCAATATTTAGACATATAAGTTGCTTCAGAGCTAGTTCTTGTTGATTTATTTTGTGGACAGCCTTGATTCTAGAACCCTTTCCCCAGGAGCATGGGAGGCTGAGTGTATACATGTCAATCCCAATCGCCCAATTCATCACACCACCATTCCCACCCCCCCGCGGCTTTCCCCCCTCGGTGTCCATAGTTTGTTCTCTACATCTGTGTCTCAACTTCTGCCCTGCAAACCGGTTCATCTGTACCATTTTTCTAGGTTCCACATACATGCGTTAATATACGATATTTGTTTTTCTCTTTCTGACTTCCTTCACTCTATATGACAGTCTCTAGATCCATCCACATCTCAATAAATGACTCAATTTTGTTCCTGTTATGGCTGAGTCATATTCCATTGTATATACGTACCACAACTTCTTTATCCATTCATCTGTCGATGGGCATTTAGGTTGCTTCCATGACCTGGCTATCATAAATAGTGCTGCAATGAACACTGGGGTGCATGTGCCTTTCTCTCTTTCTTTCTTTCTTTCTTTCTTTCTTTCTTTCTTTCTTTCTTTCTTTCTTTCTTTCTTTCTTTCTTTCTTTCTTTCTTTCTTTCATTTTTTTGGTTGTGTTGGGTCTTCATTTCTGTGTAAGGGCTTTCTCTAGTTGTGGTGAGCGGGGGTCACTCTTCATCATGGTGTGCAGGGCTCTCACTATCATGGCCCCTCTGCTGATGGGGCACAAGCTCCAGACGCACAGGCTCAGTAGTTTTGGCTCACGGGTCCAGATGCTACATGGCATGTGGGATCTTCCCAGACCAGGGTTTGAACCCATGTCCCCTGCACTGGCAGGCAGATTCTCAACCACTGCACCACCAGGAAAGCTGGCATGTGTCTTTTTGAATTATGGTTTTCTCTGGGAATATGCCCAGTGGTGGGATTGCTGGATCATATGGTAATTCTATTTTTAGTTTTTTAAGGAACATCCATACTGTTCTCCATAGTGGCTGTATCAATTTACATTCCCACCAACAGTGCAAGAGGGTTCCTTTTTCTCCACACCCTCTCCAGCATTTGTTGTTTGTAGATTTTCTGATAATGCCCATTCTAACAGGTGTGAGGTGATACCTCATTTCAGTTTTGATTTTCATTTCTCTAATAATTAGTGATGTTGAGCAGCTTTTCATGTGCTTCTTGGCCATCTCTATGTCTTCTTTGTAGAAATGTCTATTTATGTCTTCTGCCCATTTTTGGATTGGGTGGTTTGTTTCTCTAATATTGAGCTGCATGAGCTGTTTATATATTTTGGAGATTTTTCCTTTGTCCGTTGATTCATTTGCAAATATTTTCTCCCATTTTGAGGGTTGTCTTTTCCTCTTGTTTATGGTTTCCTTTGCTGTGCAAAAGCTTTTAAGTTTCATTAGGTCCCATTTGTTCATTTTTGGTTTTATTTCCATTACTCTAGGAGGTGGATCAAAAAAGACGTTGCTGTGATTTATGGCAAAAGTCTTCTTCCTATGTTTTCCTCTAACAGTTTTATAGTGTCCAGTCTTATATTTAGGTCTCAAATCCATTTTGGGTTTATTTTTGTGTATGGTGTTAGGGAGTGTTCTAATTTCATTCTTTTACATGTAGCTGTCTAGTTTTCCCAGTACCACTTATTGAAGAGACCCTCTTTTCTCCATTGTATATCTTAGCCTCTTTTGTCATAGATTAGTTGACCATAGGTGTGTGGGTTTATCTCTGGGCTTTCTATCTTGTTCCATTTATCTATGTTTCTTTTTATGTGCCAGTACCATATTGTCTTGATTACTGTAGCTTTGTAGTATAGTCTGAAGTCAAGGAGTCTGATTCCTCCAGCTCCGTTTTTTTCCCCTCAAGACTGCTTTAGCTATTCAGGGTCTTTTTTGTCTCCATACAAATATTAAGATGATTTGTCCCAGTTCTGTAAAAATTGCCGTTGGTAGTTTGATAGGGATTACATTGAATTTGTAGATTGCTTTGGGTAGTATAGTCATTTTCACAATATTGATTCTTCCAATCCAAGAACATGGTATATCTCTCCATCTGTTGGTATCATCTTTAATTTCTTTCATCAGTGTCTTATCGTTTTCAGCACACAGGTCTTTTATTTCCCTAGGGAGGTTTATTCCTAGGTATTTTATTTTTTTGTTGTTGCAATGGTAAATGGGAGTGTTTCCATAATTTCTCTTTCAGATTCTCTCTATATAATATCATGTCATCTGCAAACAATGACAGTTTTACTTATTCCTTTCCAACTTATACTACTTTTATTTCTTTTTCTTCTCTGATTGCCATGGCTAAGACTTCCATAACGATGTTGAATAATAGTGCTGAGAATGGACATCCTTGTCTCTTTACTGATCTTAGAGGAAATGCTTTCAGTTTTTCACTATTGAGAATGATGTCTGCTGTGGGTTTGTCGTATATGGCTTTTATTATGTTGACGTAGGCTCCCTCTATGCCCACATTCTGGAGAGTTTTTATCATAAATGGGTGTTGAGTTTTGTCAAAAGCTTTTTCTGCATCTATTGAGATGATCATATGGTTTTTATTCTTCAATAGTTAATATGGTGTCTCACATTGATTGATGTGCATTTATGAAAAATCCTGCATCCCTGGGATAAATCCCACTTGATTGTGTTGTATGATCCTTTTAATGTGTTGTTGGATTCTGTTTGCTAGTATTTTGTTGAAGATTTTTGCATCTATATTCATCAGAGATATTTGTCTGTAATTTTCTTTTTCTGTAGTATCTTTGTCTAGTTTTAGTATCAGGGTGATGGTGGCCTCATAGAATGAGTTTGGGAGTGTTCCTTCCTCTGCAATTTTTTGGAATAGTTTGAGAAGGATGGGTGTTAACTCTTCTCTATATATTTGATAGAATTCACCTGTGAAGCCATCTGGTCCTTGACTTTTGTTTGTTGGAAGATTTTTAATCACAGTTTCAATTTCATTAATTGTGATTGTCTGTTCATATTTTCTGTTTCTTCTTGGTTCAGTCTTGGAAGGTTATACCTTTCTAAGAATTTTTCCATTTCGTCAGGTTGTCTATTTTATTGGCATAGAGTTGCTTGTAGTAGTCTCTTAGGATGCTTTGTATTTCTGCAGTGTCTGTTGTAACTTCTCCTTTTTCATTTCTAATTTTATTGATTCGAGTCCTCTCTCTATTTTTCTTCATGAGTCTGGCTAATGTTTTATCAATTTTTTTTATCTTCTCAAAGAACCAACTTCTAGTTTTATTGATATTTCCTATTGTTTTCTTTGTTTCTATTTCTTTTATTTCTGCTCTGATCTTTATGATTTCTTTCCTTCTGATAACTTTGGGTTTTGTTTGTTCTTTCTCTAGTTCCTTTGGGTGTAAGGTTAGATTGTTTACTTGAGATTTTTCCTGTTTCTTGCGGTAGGCTTTTATAGCTATAAACTTCCCTCTTAGAACTGCTTTTGCTGCATTCCATAGGTTTTGGATCGTCATGTTTTCATTGTAATTTGTCTTGTCGTATTTTCATTGTCATTTGTCTCTAGGTATCTTTGGATTTCCTCTTTGATTTCTTCAGTGATCTCTTGGTTATTTAGTAAAATAATGTTATCCTCCATGTGTTTGTGTTTTTTATGTTTTTTTTTTCCCTGTAATTCATTTCTAATCTCATAGTGTTGTGGTCAGAAAAGATGCTTGATATGCTTTTAATTTTCTTAAATTTTCTGAGGCTTGATTTGTGAACTAAGATGTGATCTATTTGGAGAATATTCCATGTGCACTTCAGAAGAAAGTGTAATCTGATGTTTTTGGATGTAATGTCCTATAAATAACAATTAAATCTATCTGGTCTTTTGTGTCATTTAAAGCTTCTGTTTCCTTATTTATTTTCATTTTGGATGATCTGTCCATTGGTGTAAGTGAGGTGTTAAAGTCCCTCACTATTATTGTGTTACTGTCGATTTCCTCTTTTATAGCTGTTAGCAGTTGTCTTATGTATTGAGGTGCTCCTATGTTGGGTTCACATATATTTATAATTGTTATATCTTCTTCTTGGACTGATCCCTTCATCATTTTGTAGTTTCCTTCCTTGCCTCTTGTAACATTCTTTATTTTAAAGTCTATGTTATCTGATATGAGTATAGCCACTCCAGCTTTCTTTTGATTTCCATTTACATCAAATATCATTTTCCATCCTCTCACTTTCAGTCTGCATGTGTCCCTTGGTCTGAAGTGAGTCTCTTGTAGACAGCATATATATGGGTCTTGTTTTTGTATGCATTCAGCAAGCCTGTGTCTTTTGGTTGGAGCATTTAATCCATTTATGTTTAAGGTAATTATCGATATGTATGTTTCTATGACCATTTTCTTTGTTTTAGGATTGTTTTTGTAGGTCCTTTTCTTCTCTTGTGTTTCCTGCCTAGAGAAGTTCCTTTAGCATTTGTTGTAGAGCTGGTTTGGTGGTGCTGAATTCTCTTAGCTTTTGCTTCTCTGGAAAGCTTTTCATTTCTCCATCAAATCTGAATGAGATCCTTGCAGGGTAGAGTTATCTTGGTTGTAGGTTCTTCCCTTTCATCACTTTAAGTATATCATGCCACGCTCTTCTGGCTTGTAGATTTTCTGCTGAGAAATCAGCTGTTAACCTTTTGGGAGTTCCTTTGTATGTAATTTATTGTTTTTCCCTTGTTGCTTTCAATAATTTTTCTTTGTCTTTAATTTTTGCCACTATGATTATTATGTGTCTCAGCCTGTTTCTCTTTGGGTTTTTCCTGTATGGGACTCGTTGCACTTCCTGGAGTTGGGTGGCTATTTCCTTTCCTATGTTAAGGAAGTTTTTAACTATAATCACTTCAAATATTTTCTCGGGTCCTTTCTCTCTCTCTTCTCTTTCTGGGACCCCTATAATGTAAGTGTTTTGCATTTAATTTTTTCCCAGAGTTCTCTTAGGCTGTCTTCATTTCTTTTCATTCTTTTTTCTTTAGTCTGTTCCACAGCAGTGAATTCCACCATTCTGTCTTCCAGGTCACTTATTCGTTCTTCTGCCTCAGTTATTCTGCTATTGATTCCTTCTAGTGTAGTTTTCATTTCAGTTATTTTATTGTTCATCTCTGTTTGTTTGTTCTTTAATTCTTCTAGGTCTTTGTTAAACGTTTCTTATGTCTTCTCGATCTTTGCCTCCATTCTTTTTCTGAGGTTCTGGATCATCCTCACTATCATTATTCTGAATTCTTTTTTCTGGAAGGTTGCCTATCTCCATGTCATTTAGTTGTTTTTCTGGGGTTTTATCTTGTTTGTTCATCTGGTATATAGCCCTCTGCCTTTTCACCTTGTCTATCTTTCTCTGAATGTGGTTTTTGTTCCACAGGTTGCAAGATTGTAGTTCTTCTTGTTTCTGCTGTCTGCCCTTTGGGGGATGAGTCTATCTAAGAGGCTTGATGGGAGGGACTGGTGGTGGGTACAGCTGACTGTTGCTCTGGAGGACAGAGCTCAGTAAAACTTTAATTCCCTTGACTGCTGATGGGTGGGGCTGGGTTCCCTCCCTGTTGGTTGTTTGGCCTGAGGCAACCCAACACTGGAGCCTACCTGGGCTCTTTGGTGGGTCTAATGACAGACTCTGGGAGGGCTCACACCAAGGAGTACTTCCCTGAGCTTTTGCTGCCAGTGTCCTTGTCCCCACAGTGAAACAGAGCCACCCCCCACCTCTGCAGTTGACCCTCCAACACTAGTAGGTAGGTATGGTTCATTCTACCCCAGGGTCACTGCTCCTTCCTCTGGGTCCCAATGTGCATGCTCCTTTGTGTATGCCCTCCAAGAGTGGAGTCTCTGTTTCCCCCAGTCCTGTTGAAGTCCTGTAATGAATCCCTAATAGGTTTCATAGTCTGATTCTCTAGGAATTCCTCCTCCCGTTGCCAGACCCCCAGGTTGGGAAGCCTGATGTGGGGCTCAGAATGTTCACTCCATTGCGTAGACTTCTGTGGTATAAGTGTTTGCCAGTCTGTGAATCACCCACCCACCAGTTGTGGGATTTGATTTTACTGTGATTGCGCCCCTCCTACTGTCTCATTGTGGCTTCTCCTTTGTCTTTGGATGTGGGATATCTTTTTTGGTGAGTTCCATTGTCTTCCTGTCGATGATTGTCCAGTAGCTAGTTGTGATTCTGGTGTTCTCGCAAGAGGGAGTTGTCATTCACTATTGAGGGAGTGTAAATTTGTACAGCCGCTGTGGAGAACAGTATCAATGTTCCTAAAAATAATGGTAACATATTATTCAGCAACCCTACTCCTGGGCGTATATGCAGAGAAAAACATGGTTTGAAAGGATACAGGCACCCCAATATTCATTGCAGCACTGTTCACAATAGCCAAGACATGGAAACAACCTAAATGTCCATCCACAAATGAATGGATTTTGAAGATATGGTACGTATATACAATGAAACATTACTCAGCCATTGCAAAGAATGAAATAATGCCATTTGTAGCAACATGGATGAACCAGATTATACTACCAAGTGAAGTCAGACTGAGAAAGATAAATATCATATGATATCACTTATATGTGGAATCTAAGAAAAATGATGTATGAGCTTATTTACAAAACAGAAACAGACTCACAGACTTAGAGAATGAATTTATGGTTACCGGAGGGGAAGTCTGGGGAGTAGGGATAGATTGGGAGTTTCAGATTGACACGTATATACACACTGTTATATTTAAAATAGATAACCATTAAGGACCTACTATAAAAAAAATAATAAAAAATAAAATTAAAAAAATAATGACAGTGAAAAGAAAAAAAATTAAAAAATAATAAATTATATCATTCAGTTCTAAAATAAGAAGCAGAAATGTAAAATGTAATTTTTCAAAAATGGAGAGATTTTTTGAAAAGAGCAATTTTGAAGTGATAATGAATGGTTCAAGCTTTATGTTTAGTGTAATAATATTGTTCAGGATGTAGGAAACCAAGGTTGAGCATTTTCTAGACATTTCTTTTATGAGATCTATGATTTCAGCTAGTCAAAGAGATGGACTCTTAAGGGGACAAATATGACTAAATGCAAATTTTTGAGTCTAAAATTTCACAAGGTAGGTGAGTCTCTAATGTCATAGAACAAAGGCTCACCATACTCCAGAGCCTTCAGGAACTTCAGAAGTTATCTAAAATATCTTTATTAATGACAGGAAAAAGAGGCATATGAAGATTGGGTCATTTGCTCTAGAGCCTGTAGCAAAAAATTAATAGAATTATAAAGTAAAAATGGTACACATGAATCCCAGAAGGGCATTCAGTTAGTTATTATTGAGTATGAGACGACAATGGGACTATAAAATAAGATTTCCATTTTAAAAATGGGAGTAAGCATGGAATTTAAGCCTTACACAAGGGTCAGTCAAATAAATAAGAGCGAGTAGACATTAAAGTACAAATATAAAAATTTAGCCTTGAGGGAAGGCATGGATGGAAGGAGAATAGGAAAGAAGAAGGTGAGAAGAAGAAAGAAAGAAAGAAAGAAAGAAAGAAAGAAAGAAAGAAAGAAAGAAAGAAAGAAAGAAAGAAAGAAAGAAAGAAAGAAAGAAAGAAAGAAAGAAAGAAAGAAAGAAAGGAGAAGGAAAGAAAGAAAGAAAGGGAGAGGGCAGGGGTAGGGAAGAAGGAAGGAAGGAAATACATTATTTAGATGAGGAAATAGAAATACATGTAAAAAAGAGAAAAATGGAATGGCTTGAAGGCAAGATACAGTGAATTTTGAGAGAGATAGCAAAGATAGTACAGGCCTATTTGCTATTCATTTCAAAGAGAATGAGAACTGGGGATAAGCATCAGATATGGGAGAAAGGATATCATTAGAAATAATAAAATACATTGAGGGACTATATTATAACAATTAAGAACCTAAGTTCTGGAGTTAACAGATCTAAATTTAAATCTTCCTCTTTATTTAGATGCTGTGAGAACTTGGGCAACTTATGGTCTAAATCTCATTTAAAAACCAAAACTGTCAAAAGTAACTACCTCTTAGACTTAGGGTTAAATAGCTGGGGTACAGAAATAAACAAAAAATACTAAAATAGTGTCTGATATTGTTAGTGTTCAATCAATATTTCATTACTATTATTATAGTTTATGTCAGAAAGTTGGTAAAAGAAGACAGAGCTATTACAAATAAATATTTGTAACCACAGATGATGTCAATAAGCACACGACTAAAGGCTTTCTATTGTATTTTGTTTCCTAAAGAAAATTGATATCACAGAATAAATAATAATAAAGATAAATTTCTGTGTGTGATATTATTCCATACGGATGTGACATATTCCAGGTCACATTTTAAAGGAAATATTCTACCAAAATTATTTCCAAGATGGCAATATTTTATTTACCATTTTTGCAATTAGTGAATAACAGCTGACAGTCTATTTTCAGAATAATTGTTATGGCAGTGATTGTCCTCTGATCTCATAATCATTTTCTAGTGTAATTTGTTATTAATATTTGAGTATGAAATGTGGGATTGAATAAGTGTGAGAAGTGAAAAGTCTTTTACCATCTCAATTGCCATAATATTGACTGTAGGTTTCTATGGCACTTCTATTATTTCTTAAACTTTGTGAGCTCTATTGGGGAAGTATCCCTTGATTAGACCTAGGTGGCCGAATAGATATTTCTATGGCTTACTGATCTACTGGTAAGGATGGTATGTCAGAAGATTCAAAGAGCACCATAGTCTGCTGTTACCAAATTGAGTCTATGGGCCTTGATCTGGCCCTAGCCCAGCTGATGGCTCCCTGCCTCAGTGGGGGAGGGTTCTTTTCTGGTTTGTTGGAGTAGGCAAATAATGAAACTGAACCTGAGATCCACACAGCATAAATTTTATTCAATGGCTAAAGAATGGAGAAACAGGAACTAAGTTCACAGATCAACTTCTCTCCCACCTGGCAACAGGGATTTAATTTTAAAAGGTAAAGGCAAAGGGAGGAAGAGAGAGGCTGATGATGGGGAGGCATATTCATTAGTCTTCTGGGGAATGGGCAGGGCTTTTGAGGAGAAGTGGGGTGCCACTCTCTTTTCATCCTTTTTTGGTCCTTAATATCTGGTCTTGGCTGCCAGCAGGTGTGTCATTTAGTATGCTAATGAAGTAAAATCTGTATAATGGACTCAGGGTCTGTTGAAGGTCAGATTTTTTGCCATTTTGGTCCTAGCTGGTTCCATCTGGGTTTCTGTTTGTTTGTTTTGTTTTGTTTGTAGCTTACTTTCTTGTCTCTGGACACTTTAACTTAAAGGTTTATGTTAACTCTTGCTAAATGTGGGGGTTGGAGGGTTGTGAGCAAGGACACTCCTGCTAAAGGTGGGGGTTGATGGGTTTTGAGCAAAGACCTGGAGAAGTTCTGGTAACATGTCTAGGTTATATTTTATTGACCTTGCTTTTGGATTCATAGAAGAAAAAAAAATATGAGTAGCAGTAGTCACCATTTTTCTTCCACTTGAAAAGATACCTATTTTGTTTCATAGTATATGTTAATATTTTATAAATTTTAAAGATTCTTTTGTTGGTGGGATACAACACACAGACACTCGAACACATGCAAGATAGAAACCTTTGTTACTTAGAGCTCCAAATGAAAGAAGACTGCCATGCAAGGTCACACAAGAGGTTACATCTCGGGTCAGGGTAGCAGCAAACTGGGGATGTAGAAGGCAGTTTATATATGGTAAAGAGAGTGTGATTAGCTAGGTTCCCAGGCTCCCTGTGGAATGGCTGGATTGAAAAGTTTCATAGGCTTTTGCATATAGGCGCTGTTCCTTGACCTCTGGCTTCTGGCCCCAGGGTAATTAAGGTGAGTGCCTAGTGGTCCCAGGGTGTGAGAACTCAAGAAGGGAAGTTGCCCAAGAAGGGAAACTGTTCAGCTTCCAACCAGGGCCTTAACACTAGATCAAAGCAGCATGAAATATTTTATCTTCTTATTATTATCATCATCATCATTAATAATACTAATACTATTAGTAGTTATAATCATTATTAATATATAAAAATATAGTGTCTTAAATATTTACAGCACACTATTAATTTGAAACTAGTGTTAACTTTGTATTGTAACTATAAATAGTGAGGGTCAAGGAGGATAAGAAAATTGATAATGTTCACTAAATTTGTAACTGACAGCTTAAAGTTAAGTTGACTGATATCATATTCGATATATATTATCAGAGTTCCACTCCAAGATGGAGACATAGGCGTCTCCTGAACTCAACTCCTTCCAGGGACACACCAAATCTACAGCTACTCAGGGTGCAATTGTCTCTGAAGGAAATACAGAAACTAACCTAGCAACTCCTACATATCAGATGAATGAGAAATTATCTGCATTGAAATGAGTAAGACAGGCTGAGACACACTCAAATAAACCCCACAACTGGGAGGTTACTCACAACTCCTAGCTTCTCCCTGAAGAGTGAAGGGTTTGGGCCCAACATCTACTGCTCCAACTTTTAAGACCATTTGAAGGACTAGCCCCCAAAACACCTAGCTCAGAAAGCCAACCGAGCTTGTACCCAGGAGACCCACAAGACTACAGCAAACAAAGAAACAGTTCTTAAAGAGCTTGGGAGGACTCACTGTGGCTATTCCTCCAGGGCTCAATACAGAGGCAGGAAAAAAAAAATTGCTGTCTCCCAGTCTTTCCCTGAAAGAGGCCTGTTTGCATGCTATAAAAGCTGCTGCCTGAGAGCCTCTAACTTAGCTTACATCTAGAGGCTGACTGAGACCCTCCTCTTTGGGACACTAACAGGTCCTCCACACATTCTCAACTGCTGGGAACCACTAAGAACAAAGAAGATGATTTGGACAATCACCAATGTTTAAGAGACAACCAAAAGCTCAGGCCAGGCTGAACTGTAAATTTCATCTCCTACATGAGACCGCTGCCAAGATTGGAAGAGGTTATTCATTCAATATATATTCTCTTGTGCAGGTCTAGATGAGAGCCCTCCTTTGTTCGGAACTTCTAAATCATCTTTTGCACTGATGGATTCATTTTATGACCTGCAAATCCTTATAACCAGCACCAACCTAAGGCAGAATAAAATTAAGCAATGGAATCTCCGCATTCTACAGTTAGCAACTTACTCAAATCTAATGTTAAATGCACTTTCACTGTATCAATTCACCCAGCTCTGATAATCATCATTCATCCTGGCACCTAGTTCCAGATTTTCCATTCAACTGATCTATTAAATAATGTGATAAGTGAATCAAAACAAGAAATACTTGGTACTATGGAATTATAACAAAGTAGAAGATGCTTATTTACTTTTGTGAATGGCCTATGTCATTCCCCAGAATTTTGCTTTGAAAGAGTTATAGTTAAGTTTTAAGTGATTAAAGGATCCTGGCCTATGGGAACAGAATACTCAAAGATATAGAAAAATAAAAGGCACTGATGTGTTTATAAGACAGTTAGTAAATCAACATGGTTAAGGAAGAAAATACATTTATGGCAGGGGCAGGAGAAGAACATTAAAGCATTAGATTATGGAAGAGATGTGAAAAGCTTGTTCTATTTTTTTTTTGCACATTTTATTTTATACATCTATTTGAATTTGAAAGCAGCAATATGGTCATATTTGCACATTAGAAATACTACTGTCTGTAATGCAAAGGACATGTTGGAGCCAAGAGGGAGTAGAGGAAAGACAAGTTGAGAGACTGTTGTGGTAGTCTAGACAAGAAAAAGTGAAAACATATAATCAGGTAGAATAAGTGGAAATTAAAAAAACAGGACAAAGATTGACAGAGGAGGTAAAATCCACTACAAAAAAAAGTAGAATACATCTTAAAGCCCAAAAGAAATTTGTTTGTGAAAACTGTGTTTTGGATGAGCCCCATGAATGCCAATAATCAAAAGCAGATCTATCTGCTGGGAACATATGATATCTGAGTTTTCTCTGTTTGTGGAATGTGGAGTGGTAGGTATTATAGCAACCAGGATACTAAGAATGAAGTGTTAGAGTGTGCATTGAAGTGTATCCCTGAAGTTTCTATTCTTTGAGAATAACACATCTGTAGTACATCTTGAAGTTAATATTTGGATATGTTATATTTACACCCAAATCACATTTTAGTGTTGTGCTAGCATAAAGGGGAAAAGGTTTTCACTGTTCCTGGAAATGATGCTATATTTCACCTTCACTCTGGAGTTTTAGACAGGAAAATAGAGAGTTAGCAAAGAGAAATTAAATGACTCTGTTGTGATATCTTCTTTTTAGGTTACGTTTTAATCCAAATTTCATTCTATGTGTGAGGAGTCTATGAACAACAAAGGCAACAAAATGTAGAGCGAGGGAAAGAGAGAGAGATTCAATACCCTTCCCCTTTAGGAATTCACTTAGTGATAAAATGGCTATCCTGTCAAGAATTATCATCATAAAAAAGAGATATCAAAAGAATCACTTTCTCTTTTGCATTTCCAGAAAGATATTTCTGCTTTTCTTTCATGAGGTGCTTCTGTGACTGAGACAAATCTTAACAATGGAAGATTGAATTTCAGTCATTTAATGTCTTAGTACCATGGACTTGTTAATATACTGTGTCAAGCTGCTTAAATATTTCATTATTTAAATATTTATAATGGGAATTTTTGACATGGATGAATCTGTACTTTCTAAAAAATACAGATTATAAGTTTGAAACATATAAAACAACACGAGAAAGATAGATGAGATAGCCACCAGTGGTATCCTGAGGATGATGTCTTCAGTATGGTTGAACTGTGCTACCAAGTGAAGTCTGTCTCACGGTGACTAGGTGACTAGGCTAGACTGTTAGTGAAATAATTACTTAATTCACATTCATTGAATTGCTCTTTATTACAATGTCACCCTTTATAACTATTAATTATTTCTTAAATTTCTATTTTGTCTGCTATTAATATTGGTTCACCAGTCTTCTTCTGTTTATATTTGGCTATCTTGTCCATATCTCCTATTTTATTTTTAAGGATATTGTAAATTTTTGTTAAAGAAATAACTCTTATAGTAGCATATAACTGCAGTTTAAAAAATCCAGTTTAAGAGATTGTATTTAAACAAGCTTATTCTGTTAGCATTTATTGTGTTTAATATATTTAGACAGTTCTTTTTCTCATTTTTTGCTGTGCTTGGGTAAACTTTTCATTATCCTTCTCTTTTTCTAAATCTATTTTTCTCCTTTTATGGTGTGTAAACTTGAAATAATTAATACTTTCACTGGTTACAACTAAAATTTTAATATATTCAATAAATGCCTTTCTGTACATATTTCTAACAAGCCTAAAATTATTTAATTCTACTATGTTGCTCTTCATGTGTTTTAACACTGTTAATACTTCATCCCATGCTCTTTTATTTTATTGCCTTCTGAAAGTTTTAGGCACACAATTAGTTATTATTAATTATAGTCATATTGAATTAAATTTACAAACATATTTTGTTATTTTTAATCACATCTATTTTTTCTTTCACTAGACTCCTATAGTTTTTACTTTTCTTTATGTTAAAATACATCTTTTTGTAATGAAGAAAGAAAGTCTATGGATGATAAACTCCCATTGGTTTTATAGGTATGGTTTTGTTTTTTTATTACTTCATCCTAACTCTTGAATGTTATTTTAACTGGCTATGGAATTCTAAATTGCCAGCTATTTTCAATCAATACTTTACAGATACCTCTTCATTCTCTTTTGGCTTATATTATTGTTGATGAGAAGCCTGCTAATTCTCATCATTCATAGGTATGCAATTTATTTATTTATCCACTAATTTCTAATATTTTGTCTTTAATCTTAATGCTTCATAGTTTAACTAAAATGTTATAGTTATAAATTTATTTTAATTTTTTGTTTAGTACTTAGTATACTGATTTAGTCTGTAGACTATTTCTTATATTCCAGAAAATTATTATCTCTTATAATATTGCTTCTTTAATATTCTTCTTATTCTCTTCTTTCTGAATGCCTATGGAATAAATATTGGAGTCTGTTAATCTATTCTCTATAGTTCTGAACAATTTTCATCTTTTAAAATTATCCTATCTGCGTTCTGAGTTCCTAGTACTGTCTTTCAATCTCAATAACTTCTAATTGATTCTGCTTATAAACCTGTCTTTTTAAACTTTTTCTGCTTATTTATCAATATTCTTTATTCTTTTTTATGAGAGATATTCTCATTTATATCTGTAGGAAATTTCAGATTCTTTACTCTAAAGAAATATTATTTTTGTTGACTGCTCTTTTAGCAAGATTGTTTCTCACTTTTTTCTTTTTTTCTTTCTTTTTCTTAAATTTTATTTTAATTTAATTTTTAAATTTTTTTTTTTTTTGCATTTTGATTTGCAGGCTTATTTTGACTGGAACTCCCCTCCTCTTTCTCTCTCCTTATCTTATGTTCCATTTACACTCAAATTTCTCTCTCTGTTGCTTGTGTAGTAGTCTTTACACAAGTCCTTCAGGCTGTTATAATAGCACCTGGTCTTGAAGGGACACCTCAGGAGTTCTGACCTTGAGGTAAAATGTAAATATTGGGAATCCAGTCACTGAAAAAAACATGTAGCTTTGTATAGGTTTTAGCTGAAAAGGCTATGAAGCTTTGCCTGCTTTCACTTGACTCCTTAGAAATAACCTTCACATAAACCATTATATCAGCTAGTGAGTGTCAGTTGCAATGTATTTTAGCATTCTTTCACCAGTTGGGAGCATTAGCACACTTCTGATTTGCAGATATGACTTTTACTTCTGTCTCTCATGTGCGAGCACCAATATTCTTATATTGTTAAAACACTTGCCTTTATCAGGCTGCAAAACCAGTCATGCCAGGATGCAGGTCTGCCGTGGATGGCCAACACCAGCCCTGGGAATCCCCAGCAAGCACTGGGACAGAGCCCCACCTACCAGCATGCCAGCAACAGCTCGGTATGCCACAGGCTGTGCAGCCAGCCACATTGGGACCAAGATCTTCCAAGCAAAGGGATGGAAGCCATTGCATGAGGCAGGGCTAGCAGTTAACTTGGCCAGGGGCCAGCCCTACCTACCAGTTCACCCACAATAGTTAGCTCCACCACAACAGAAGGGTCCATGCAATCCACAAAGGAGATACCCTAGAATATAGAGCTCTGATGGCCAGAAGGGCGTGTGCTACTCTGTCTCATAGGATATCTCTTATATAAGGCCACTTCTCCAAGGATGGGAAACATAACCAAACTATCTAATGTATAGAAATAAACACAAAGAATTAGATAAAATGAGAAGATACAGGAATATGCTCCAAATGAAGAAAAAAGACAAAACCTGAGAAGAAGACTGAGCAGAGTGGAAATAAGGAACCTCCCCCCAAAAAGTTCAAGGTAATGATCATAAAGATGCTCAGCCAACTCAGGAGAATGGATGAACACAGGAAGTTTAACAGTGTTAGAAAACATAAAGAAGAACCATATGAAGGTGAAGAAAACAATAACTGAAATAAAAATACACTAGAAAAAATCAATAATAGATTAAATGTTACAGAGGAACAGACCAGTAAACTGAAACATGGAGAAGTAGAAATAGCTCAAGCTGAACAGAAAGAAAAAAAAATTAAAAAAAATAAGGAGAGTTTAAGAACTTCTGGGACAACATCAAGAAAACTAACATTCACTTTAAGGGTCCCAGAAGGAGAAGAAAGAGAGAAAGAGGCAGATAACTTATTTAAAGGAAAAATAGATGAAAATTTCCCTAACCTGTCATAGGTAGCAGACATCCAGGTCCAGGAAGCACAAATAGTTTCAAATAAGATTAACCCAAAGAGGTCCACACCAAGACACATTATAATTAAGATGGTAAAAATTAAAGATAAAGAGAGAATATCGACAGCAGCAAGAGGAAAACAAATAGTTATGAACAAAGGAACTCCCATAAGTGTATCAGCTGATTTTAAGCAGGATTTTACAGGCCAAAGGGAGCACAGTATAGTCAAAGTGATGAAGAAAAACACTAAAACCCAGAATACTTTACCCAGCAAGACTATTATTCAGATTTAAATGAGAGATAAACTGTTTAATAGACAGAAAAAGCTAAAAGAATTTAGCACCTCTAAACCAGCTGTAAAAGAAATGTTAAAAATACTTCTCTAAGCAGAAGAGACAACTAGAAATATAAATGTTATGACAGAAAATATCTAATTCATTGAGGCAAATATACATTAAAGGTAATAGATCAACCATGTAAAAAACTAACAGGAAGGTTAAAGAAAAAGTAGTAAAATCATCTCTATCCACAATAAGTGGTAAAAAGATACACAAAACAAAAAATATAAAATATGACATCAAAAATATTAATTGTCTGTGAGGGGGGAGTAAAATGCAGAATTGTTTGAGTTAAATGTATTTAAATTAAAGAGATAATCAACTTAAAATAATAGCTAATATATATAAAGGTGGTTATATCTGAACTTCATGGTAACCACAATCCAAAAACCTATAGTAGATATACACACACAAAAGAGAAAGGAATCCAAACGTGATAGACAGCCATCAACTCACAGGGACAGAGAGCAAAAGAAGAAAGTAAGAAAACTAAAAACAAACAAACAAAAAACAACAACAAACAAATAAGAAAATGGCAATAAGTACATTTCTTTTAATGATTATGTTAAATGTAATGCACTAAATGCTCCAGTCAAATGCACAGAATGATAAACAAAAGTCCAGGGCCAGATAGCTTCATAGGTGTATTCTACTAAACATTTAAAAAAAGGGTTAACACCTACTCTTCTCAAACTATTTCAAAAATTTTCAGAGGAAAGAACACTTCCAAGCTCATTCTAGAAGCCCAGAATCACCCTAACACCCAAAAAGGGGAAAGACACAAAAGAAAAAGAAAATTAAAAAATCACTGATGAACATAGATGCAAAAATCATAAACAAAATATTAGCAAAGTTAATTAGTCAATATATTAAAAGTATCATACACTATGATCAAATGGTATCTATCACATTGTCTATCCCAAGGATGCAAGAATGATTCAACATCAGCAAATCAATCAATGTAACAGTCCACATTAACAAACTGAAGAATAAAAATTCTATCATGTGATCATCTCAATATAAAGCTTTTGACAAATTTTGACATTCATTTGTGATTTTAAAAAGACTATCAACAAAGTGAGTATAAAAGAAATAGTCTTCAACATTATTAAAGCTATATATGAGAAAGCTACAGCCAATGTCATACTCAATGACAAGAAGCTGAAAACATTTTTTTCTTTAAGTTCAGGAACAAGACAAGGATGACTACTCCTGCCACTTTTATTCACCATAATATCGCAAGTCCTTGCCACAGCAATTAGCAAGAAAAAGACATAAAGGAAATATAAATTGGAAAGGAAGAAGTAAAACTGTCATTGATTGCAGATGATATAATACAATATATAGAAAAAATTTTTAATGTTACCAAAAAATTATTAGAACTAATAAATGAGTTCAATAAAGTTGCAGGACACAAAATTAATACACACAAAAAGATGTTGCATTTCTATATACTAGCAACAAACTATCAGAAAGAGAAACTTTTAAAACAATCTCATTTACAATAATATCAAAACCAATAAAATACCTAGAATAAATTTAACGAAGGAGGTAAAAGACCTGTACTCAAAAAGCTATAAGATATTGATGAAAGATATTGAAGAAGACATAAACATGTGGAAAGATACACTGTACTCCCTTAGGCTGGTGAAATGTCACATCGGCCTCTGCAATCACATGCTCACCCTGCACTCCACACCTCTCCCTCCCCCTGGCCCGAGTGAGCCACAGCCCCCAAATCAGCTGCTCCTTTAACCCCGTCCTGTCTGAGGGAAGAACAGATGCCCTCAGGCAACCGTCATGCAGAGGTCTGTCAAAATCAAAAGCTGAACCCCGGGAGCTTGCAAACAAGGAAGAGAAAGGGAAATTTCTCCCAGCAACCTCAGGAGCAGAGGATTAAATCTCCAAAATCAACTTGATGTACCCTGCATCTGTGGAATACTTGAATAAACAATGAATCATCCCAAATTGAGGAGGTGGACTTGGGAGTGTAGTGGAATAACTGACGACATGGAAAGGAGATGTGACCCATGAGCCCCCCTTCGGCAAACCGAGGGCTAGCGAATAAGCCAGAACCCCTCGGCAGACTGAGGGCTAGCAAGTAAGCCAGAAATGCAGGCAGTCCTGGCTACTTTGGGCGCTGATCCATGAAATGACCTCAGTATAATCAGAATTATGGAAACACAAGGAAATGTCCTTGTGCTACTTTAGTATAATCAGAATGATGGGAACACAGGGAGATGTCCTTGTGCTGCTTGTGAGCTCAAGGATGAAGCACGGCATGTCTTTGAGAAAGCCCATTGTTGCTTGTATAATCAATAAAAGCTTATGTTGCTGCTTTGGCATTTCTGGAATGTTAAGAAAACAAGTTTTAAGATGTAAACATAGATAATGCTTAAATAAAAGCTACCACAGCAGGACAGACGGCGCTGTTTTGCCTGAGCGAGCGGCAGCCCTCTACTGCTGTGTTTCGGCAAAATTCATCTCGTGTGATGAGCTTACTTTCGGCCCTGTCATAAGAAAACTACAACAGGGAGCAAAGATATATATATTTTTTTCCTTTTTGTTTATTTATTTTTTTGTGGTACATGGGCCTTTCACTGTTGTGGCATCTCCTGTTGTGGAGCACAGGCTCTGTATGCACAGGCTCAGCAGCCATGGCTCATGGGCCCAGCCACTCCGTGGCATGTGGGATCTTCCTGGACCAGGGCATGAACCCATGTCCCCTGCATCGGCAGGTGGACTCTCAACCACGACACCACCAGGGAAGCCCTTTTCTTTCTCTTTATTTCTTTGTGTGAGTGTGTATGGGTATGCTTCTGTGTGTGATTTTGTCTGTATAGCTTTGCTTTTACCACTTGTCTTAGGGTTCTGTCTGTTGTTTTTTTTGTTTGTTTATGTTTTTAAATTCTTTTCTTAATAATTATTTTTATTTTATTTTATTTTATCTTATTTCTTATTTCTTTCTCTTTTTTTCCCTTTTATTCTGGGTTGTGTGAATGAAAGGCTCTTGGTGCTCCAGCCAAGAGTCAGGACTGTGCCTCTGAGGTGGGAGAGCCAAGTACAGGACACTGGTCCACAAGACACCTCCGAGGTCCACATAAAATCAAATGGCAAAAATCTCCCAGAGATCTACATCTCAACGACAATACCCAGCTTCACTCAACGACCAGCAAGCTACAGTGCTGGACAACCTATGCCAAACAACTAGCAAGACAGGAACACAGCCCCATCCATTAGCAGAGAGGCTACCTAAAATCATAATAAGGCCACAGACACCCCAAAGCACAGCACCAGACATGGATCTGCCCACCAGAAAGGCAAGATGCAGACTCATCCACCAGACACTAGTCCCTTCCACCAGGAAGTCTAAACAACCCACTGAACCAACCATAACCACAGGGGACAGACACCAAAAACAATGGGAACCATGAACTTGCAGCCTGTGAAAAGGACCCCAAAACACAGTAAGTTAAGCAACATGAGAGGACAGAAAACCACACAGCAGATGAAGGAGCAAGGCAAAAACCCACCAGACATAACAAATAAAGGGGAAATAGCCAGTTTACCTGAAAAAGAATACAGAATAATGATACTAAAGATGATCCAAAATCTTGGAAATAGAGAAAATACAAGAAGTGTTTAACAAAGACCTAGAAGAACTAAAGAGCAAACAAACATTGATGAACAGTACAATAAATGAAATTAAAAATTCTCTAGAAGGGATCAAGAGGAGAATAAATGATAGAAGAATGGATAAGTGACCTGGAAGATAAAATAGTGGAAATAACTACAGCAGAGCAGAATAAAGGAAAAAGAATGAAAAGAATTGAGGACAGTTTCAGACATATCTGAGGGAACATTAAATGCACCAACATTAGAATTATAGGGGTCCCAGAAAAAGAAGAGAAGAGGAAAGGGACTGAGAAAATATTTGAAGAGATTATAGTTGAAAACTTCTGTAATATGGGAAAGGAAATAATTAGTCAAGTCCAGGAAGCACAGAGAGTCCCATACACGATAAATCCAAGGAGAAACATGCCAGGACACATATTAATCAAACAATTAAAAATTAAATAAAAAGAAAAAATATTAAAAGCAGCAAGTGTAAAACAACAAATAACACACAAGGGAATCCCCATAAGGTTAACAGCTGATCTTTCAGCAGAAGCTCTGCAAGCCAGAAGGGAGTGGCAGGACATATTTAAAGTGATGAAAGAGATATAAACCTACAATAAAGATGACTGTACCGAGAAAGGATCTCATTCAGATTTGATGTAGAAATTAAAACCTTTAGAGACAAGCAAAAGCTAAGAGAATTAAGCACCACCAAACCAGCTCTACAACAAATGCTAAAGGAAGTTCTCTAGGGAGGAAAGACAAGAGAAGGAAAAGACCTACAATAACAAACCCAAAACAATTAAGAAAATGCTAATAGGAACATACATATCAATAATTACCTTAAATTTAAATGGATTAAATGCTCCAACCAAAAGACATAGACCAGCTGAATTGATGTAAAAACAAGACTTGTATATATGCTGCACACAAGAGACCTACTTCAGACCTAGGGACACATACAGACTGAAAGAGAAGGGATAGAAGAAGATATTCCATACAAACTGAAATCAAAAACAACCTCAAGTAGCAATCTCATATCAGACAAAATAGACTTTAAAATAAAGACTATGAAAAGAGACAAAGAAGGACACTACATAATGATCAAGGGATCGATCCAAGAAGATATAACAATTGTAAATATTTATGCACCCAACATAGGAGCACCTCAATACATAAGACAAATGCTAACAGCCATAAAAGGGGAAATTGACAGTAACACATTCATAGTAGGGTACTTTAACACCCCACTTTCACCAAAGGACAGATCATACGAAATGAAAATAAATAAGGAAACACAAGCTTTAAATGATACATTAAACAAGAGGGACTTATTGATATTTATAGGATATTCCATTCAAAAACAAGAGAACACACTTTCTACTCAAGTGCTTATGGAACATTCTCAAGGATAGATCATATCTTGGGTCACAAATCAAGCATTGGTATATTTAAGAAAATAGACATTGTATCAAGTATCTTTCCCGACAATAAAGCTATGAGATGAGATATCAATTACAGGAAAAAATCTGTAAAAAATACAAACACATGGAGGGAAAACAATACACTACTTACCAAACAAGATATCACTGAAGAAATCAAAGAGGAAATCAAAAAATATGTAGAAAGAAATGACAATGAAAACACGATGACCAAAACACTATGGGATGCAGCAAAAGCAGTTCTAAGAGGGAAGTTTATAGCAATACAATCCTACTTTAAGAAACAAGAAACATTTCAAATAAAAAAACTAACCTTACACCTAAAGCAATTAGAGAAAGAAAAACAAACAAAAAAACAAAGTTAACAGAAGGCAAGAAATTATAAAGATCGGATGAAGAATAAATGAAAAAGAAATGAAGGAAATGATAGCAAAGGTCAATAAAACTAAAAGCAGTTCTTTGAGAAGATAAATAAAATTGATAAACCATTAGGCAGACACAAGAAGAATAAAAGGGAAAAGACACAAATGAATAGAATTAGAAATGAAAAAGGAGAAGTAACAACTGACACTGCAGAAATATAAAGGATCATGAGAGATTACTACAAGCAATTATGTGTGAAAAAAAATTGACAACTTGGAAGTAATGGACACATTCTTAGAAATGCACAAGCTTCAGAGACTGAACCAGGAAGAAATACAAAATATGAACAGACTAATCACAAGCACTGAAATTGAAACTGTGATTAAAAATCTTCCAACAAACAAAAGCCCAGGACCAGATGGTTTCACAGGGGAATTCTATAAAACACTTAGAGAAGAGATAACACCTATCCTTCTCAAACTCTTCCAAAATACAGCAGAGGGAGGAACACTCCCAAATTCATTCTATTAGTCCACCATCACCCTGATACCAAAACCAGACAAAGATGTCACAGAGAAATAAAACTACAGGTCAATATCACTAATGAACATACATGCAAAATTCCTCAACAAAATACTAGCAAACAGAATCCAACAGCACATTAAAAGGCTCATACACCATGAACAAGTTGGGTTTATTCCAGGAATGCAAGGATTCTTATATATATATGCAAATCAATCAATGTGATACACCATATTAACAAATTGAAGGAGAAAAACTATATGATCATCTCAATAGATGCAGAGAAAGCTTTTGACACAATTCAACACAAATTTATGATAAAAACCCTTCAGAAAGTAGGCGTAGAGGGAACTTTCCTCAACATAATAAAGGCCATGTATGAGAAACCCACAGTCAACATCGCCCTCAATGGTGAAACTCTGAAACTATTTCCACTAGGATCACGAACAAGACAAGGTTGTCCACTCTCACCACTATTATTCAACATAATTTTGGAAGTTTTAGCTCCAGGAATCAGAGAATAAAAAGAAATAAAAGGAATCCAAATTGGAAAAGAAGAAGTAAAGCTGTCACTGTTTGCAGATGACATGATACTATACATAGAGACCCTAAATATGCTACCAGAAAACTACTAGAGCTAATCAATGAATCTGGTAAAGGAGCAGGATACAAAATTAATGCAAATAAATCTCTAGCATTCCTATACGCTACTGATGGAAAACCTGAAAGTGAAATTAAGAAAACACTCCCATTTACCATTTCAATGAAAATAATAAAATATCTAAGAATAAACCTACCTAAGATGACAAAAGACCTGTATGCAGGAAATTATAAGACACTGATGAAAGAAATGAAAGATGATACAAAGAGATGGAGAGATAAACCATGTTCTTGGATTGGAAAAATCGACATCGTCAAAATGACTCCACTACTCAAAGCAATCTACAGATTCAATGCATTCCCTATCAAACTGCCATTGGCAATTTTCACAGAACTAGAATAAAAAAAATCACAATTTGTATGGGAGCACAAAAGACCCCAAACAGCCAAAGCAATCTTGAGAAAGAAAAACGGAGCTGGAGGAATCAGGGTCCTTTACCTCAGACTATACTATGAAGCTACAGTAAGCAAGACAGTATGGTACTGGCACAAAAAAAGAAATATAGGTCAATGGAACAGGATAGAACGTCCCGAGATAAACCCATGCACATATAGTCACCTTATCTTTGATAAAGAAGGCAAGAATACACAATGGAGAAAAGAGAGCCTGTTCAATAACTGGTGCTCAGAAAACTGGACAGGTATATGTAAAAGTATGAAATTAGAACACTCCCTAACACCATATACAAAAATAAACTCAAGATGGATTAAAGACCTAAAGGTAAGGCCAGAAACTATAAAACTCTTGGAGGAAAACATAGGCAGAACATTCTACGACATAAATCACAGCAAGATCCTTTTTAACCCAACTCCTAGACAAATGGAAATAAAAACAAAAATAAACACAGCGGACCTATTGAAACTTAAAACCTTTTGCACAGCAAAGGCAACCATAAACAAGACAAAAAGACAACCTCAGAATGGGAGAAAATATTTGCAAATGAAACAACTGACAAAGGATTAATTTCCAAAATGTACAAGCAGCTCATGCAGCTCAATATCAAAAAAGAAACCACCCAATCCAAAAATCGGCAGAAGACCTAAACAGACATTTCTCCAAGAAGATATACAGAGTGCCAAGAAGCACATGAAAGAATGCTCAACATCATTAATCATTAGAGAAATACAAATCAAAACTACAATGAGATATCATCTCACACCAGTCAGAATGGTCATCATGAAAAAATATAGAAACAATAAATGCTGGAGAGGGTGGGGAGAGAAAGGAACACTCTTGCACTGCTGGTGGGAATGTGAATTGGTACAGCCACTATGGAGAACAGTAAGGAGGTTCCTTAAAAAACTACAAATAGAACTACCATATGACCCATAAATACCACTACTGGGCATATACCCTGAGAAAACCATAATTCAAAAAGAGTCATGTACTAAAATGTACTAAAATGTTTATTGCAGCTTGTTTAGCCATTTTAGTCATGTACTAGTCATGTACTAAAACATGACTACTATTGCAGTCATGTTTAGTCATGTACTAAAATGTTCATTGCAGCTCTATTTACAATAGCCCAGAGATGGAAACAACCTAAGTGTCATCATCGGATGAATGGATAAAGAAGATGTGGCACATATATACAATGCAATATTACTCATCCATAAAAAGAAATGAAATTGAGCTATTTGTAATGAGGTGGGTGGACATAGAGTCTGTCATACAGAGTGAAGTAAGTCAGAAAGAGAAAGACAAATACCGTATGCTAACACATATATATGGAATTTAAGAAAAAAAAAGTCATGAAGAACCTAAGGGTAAGACAGGAGTAGAGACACAGACCTACTAGTGAATGGACTTGAGGATATGGGGAGGGGGAAGGGTAAGCTGTGACAAAGCGAGAGATTTGCATGGACATATATATATACACTACCGAACATAAGATAGATAGCAAGTGGGAAGCAGCTGCATAGCACAGGGAGTTGAGCTCGGTGCTTTGTGACTACCTAGAGGGGTGGGATAGGGAGGGTGGGAGGGAGGGAGACACAAGAGGGAAGAGTGAGAACATATGTATATGTATAACAGATTCACTTTGTTATAAAGCAGAAACTAACACACCATTGTAAAGCAATTATATGTCAATGAAGATGTTAAAAAAATGATACACTGCACTCATGGGTTGGAAGGATAAGTATTGTTAAAATGATCATACTTCCAAAGGCAAAATACAGATTAAATGTAATCCTTGTGAAAATACCTATGACATTTTCACAGAACTAGAACAAATAATTCTGATGTTCACATGGAAATACAGTAGACCTTGAATAGCAGAAACACTCTCGAGAAAGAAGAACAAAGCTGGAGGTATCACAGTCCCCGATTTCAAACTATGCTGCAAAGCTACAGTAATCAAAACTGTATGGGTAGGCCGAGTAGCTACCCACCGTAGGGGCAAGACCCAGCTCTAGCCACCAGTAGGCAAGAAACAGACATTCCCGTCAGAGGTGTGCACAAACCTCTTAGACAGACTCATCCATCAGTGGGCAGACAGCAGAAGCACAAAAACTATAGTCCTGGACCCTGAGGAACAGAAACTTCAATCACAGAAAATTAGACAAAATGAGTTGACAGAGGAATATGTCCCAGATGAATGAAGAAGGTAAAACATGAGAACAATTAAGTGAAGTAGAGACAGACAACCTACCAGAAATACAATTCAGAATAATGATAGTGAAGATGATCCAAGATCTTGGAAAAAGAATCGAGGTAAGGATCAAGAAGATGCAAGAAATGTTTAACATAGACCTAGAAGAGCTTAAGAACAAACAGACAGAGATAAATAGTAAAATAACTGAAATGAAAAATACTCTAGAAGGAATCAACAACAGAATGACTGAAGCAGAAGAAAGGCTAAGTGAGCTGAAAGACAGAAATATAGAAATAACTGCTGAAGAACAGAATAAAGAGAAAAGAATGAAAGAAATAAAGACAGTTTAAAAGGCCTCTGGGGCAACATTCAGCATAACCGCATTGGCATTACGTGGGGTCCAGAGGGAGAAGAGATAGAGAAAGGACCTGAGAAAATATTTGAAGAGATAATGGCTGAAAACTACCCTAACATGGGAAAGGAAACAGTCACCAAAGTCCAGGAAACACAGAGAGCCCAGGCCGGATAGATCCAAGGAGGAACATGCTGAGACACATAGTAATCAAACTGACAAAATTTAATGAGAAAGAAAAAAATATTAAAAGCAGCAAAGGAAAAGTAACACATATCATACAAGGCAACTCCCATAAGGTTATCAGCTGATTTTTCAGCAGAACCTCTGCAGGCCAGAAGGAGGTGGGACAATTTAAAGAGGTAAAAGGGAAGAACCTACAACCAAGAATATTGTACCCAGCAAGGCTCTCATTCAGATTTGATAGAAGAATCAAAATTTTTCACACAAGCAAAAGGTAAGAGAATTCAGCACTACAAGACCAGCTTTGCAACAAATGCTAAAAAAACTTCTCTAAGCAGAAAAGAAAAGGCCACAACCACAAACAGGAAAATTACAAAAGGAAAAGCTCACTGGTAAAGGCAAAGAAACAGTAAATATAGGAAATCATCCACACACAAATATGATATCAAAACCAGCAATTGTGAGAAAAGGAGAGCACAAATGCAGGATTTTGCAAAAGCACTTGAAATAAAAACACCAGCAACTTATATCAGTCTTGTTTATACATGGACTGCTATATCAAAACCTCATAGTAAGTACAAACTGAAAATCTACAATAGATACACACACACAAAAGAAAAAGGAATCCAAATACAATGCTAATGGTAGTCATCAAATTACAAGAGAAGAGAACAAAAGAGAAAAGAAAAAAGACCTACAAAAGCAAATCCCAAACAATTAATAAAATGACAATAAGAACATATATATTAATAATTACCTTAAACTTAAATGGATTAAATGCTCCAACCAAAATACACAGACTGGTTGAATGGATACAAACAAAAATCTATAAGTATTCTGTCTACAAGAGACCCACTTCAGATCTAGGGCCACATACAGACTGAAAGTGAGGGAAAAGAAAATGATATTCCGTGCAAATGGAAATCAAAAGAATGCTGGAGTAGCAATATTCATATCAAAAGAAAAATAGAATTTAAAATAAAAACTTCTATAATAGACAAAGATTGACACTACATAATGATCAAAGGAACAATATGAGAAGAAGATACAATAATTGTAAATATATATGCACCCGACATAGGAGCACCCCAATATATAAGGCAAATACTGACAGCCATAAATGGAGAAGTCTACAGTAACAAAATAATAGTGGGAGATGTTAACACAGCAGTTTCATCAACGGGCCAATCATCCAGACAGAAGATTGATAAGGAAACACAGGCCTTAAATAACACATTAGAGCAGATGGACTTAACTGATATTTAGAGAGCATTCCATCCAAAAGTGGAAGAGTACATATTCTTCTCAAGTGGTCATGGAATATTCTCTAGGATTGATCATGCTAGGCCACAAAGTGAAACTCTGTAACTTTAAGAAACCTGAAATCATATCAAGCATCTTTTCTGACCACAATGCTGATAATCAATTAGAAGGAAAAAAATGTAAAAAGCACAAGCACTTGGAAGCTAACCCATATACTACTAAACAACCAATGGATCACTGAAGCAATCAAAGATGAAATAAAATACCTAGAGACAAATGAAAATGAAAGCACAATGATCCAAACACCTCTGGAATGCAGCAAAATCAGTTCTAAGAGGAAAGTTTATAGCATTACAATCTTACCTTGGGAAAAAAGAAAAATCACTTTACACTTAAGGCAACTAGAGAAAAAATGAGCAAAACCCCAAATTAGCAGAAGGAAAGAAATCATGAAGAGCAAAGCAGATATAAATGAAATAGAAACAAGAAGCCAATAGAAAAGCTCCATGAAACTAAAAGCTGGTTCTTTGAAAAGGTAAACAAAATTGACTAAACTTTAGCCAGGCTAATGAAGAAAAAAAAGAGAGCTCAAATCAATAAAATTAGAAACACAAAAGGAGAAGTTTCAACAGACACCACAGAAATACAAAGGATCATGAGACTACTACAATCAATTATATGCCAATAAAATGGACAACCTGGAAGAAATGGACAAATTCTTAGAAAGGTACAGTCTCCTAAGACAGAACCAGGACAAAATAGAAAATATGATCAGTCCAATCACAAATACTAAATTTGATTTTAAAACTCCCAACAAACAAAAGTCCAGGACCTGATGGCTTCACAGGTGAATGTTACCAAGCATTTAGCAAAGAATTATTACCATCCTTCTGAAACTCTTCAAAAAAATTGCAGGGGAAGAAATACTCCCAAATTCATTCTGTGAGGTCACCATCACCTTCACACCAAAACCAAAAATATTGCACAGAAAGAAAATAACAGGCCAGTATCACAGATGAACATAGATGCAAAACTCCTCAACAAAATACTAGCAAACTGAATCAAACAATACATCAAAAGGATCATACACAATGATCAAGTGGGATTTATGCCAGGGATGCAAGGAATTTTCAGTATCCACAAATCAATCCGTGTGACAGACCACATCAACAAATTGATGAATAAAAACAATATGATCATCTCAATAGATGCAGAAAAAGCTTTTGACAAAATTCAACAGCGATTTATGATAAAAACTCTCCAGAATGTGGGCATAGAGGGAACAAACCTCAACATAATATAGGCCATATATGACAAACTTATAGGTAATATCATACTCAATGGTGAAATGCTGAAAGCATTTCCTCTAAGACCAGGAACAAGACAAGATATCCATTTTCACCATTTTTATTCAGCATAGTTTTGGAAGTTCTAGCCACAACAATCAGAGAAGAAAAAGTAATAAAACAAATCCAAATTGGAAAAGAAGTTAAACTTTGTCACTTTGCAGATGACGTGATATTATACATAGAAAACTAAGTCACTTTGCAGATGACATATTATACATAGAAAATCCTAAAGATGCTACACACTAATAATGAAAGATCATAATGAGAAATTAAAGAAATCATCCCATTTACCATCACATCAAAAAGAATACCTAGGTTTATACCTAGGAATAAACCTACATAAGAAGACAAAAGACCTGTTCTCCAAAGAGTGTAAGACGCTGATGAAAGAAATCAAAGATGACACAAACAGAGAGATATACCATATTCATGGATTAGAAGAATCAATATTGTAAAAATAACTACACTACCCAAGGCAATCTACAGATTCAATGCAATTCCTATCAAATTACCAGTGGCATTTTTCACAGAATTAGAACAAAAAATTTTAAAAGTTGTGTGGAGACAAAAAAAGACTGCGAGTAGCCAAAGCAATCTTGAGAAAGAAAAACAGAGTGGGAGGAATCATGTTTTCTGACTTTAGACTACACTACAAAATAATATGGTTCTGACACCAAAAACAGAAATATAGATCAATGGATATATGGATATTTGATAATTAATCAAATATGGATAATTTGATAATTAATATGGATAATTAATCTATGACAGAGGAGGCAAAACTATAAAATGAATGAAAGATTCTCTCTAATAAATTGTGCTTGAAAACTAGACAGCTACAAGTAAAAAAAATAAATAAATAAAACTAGAACATTCTTTAACACTATACACAAAAATATATCCAAAATGGATAAAAGACCTAAATGTAAGATAAAATAGATACTATAAAACTATACTATAAAACAGATACTATAAAACAGATACTATAAAACTCTTATAGCAAAATATAGGCAGAACACTCTGATATAGACTGTAGCAAGATATTTTTTGATCCCCCTCCTCTGGTAATGGAAAATAAAAAATGGGACCTAATTAAACTCAAAATCTTTTGCACAGCAAAGGAAACAATAAACAAAATGAAAAGACAACCCACAGAATTGGAGAAAATATTGGCAACTGATGCAACCAATAAGTGATTAGACTCCTTAATTTACAAAGAGTCAATGCAGCTCAATTTAAAAACAACAACAAAAAAAAAAAACAATAGAAAAATGGGCAGAAGACCTAAAGAGACATCTCTCCAAAGAAGAAATACAGATGGCTAAGAGACACATGAAAAGATGCCCAACATCACTAATTATTTGGTAAATGCAAATCAAAACTACTATGAGATATCACCTCATACCAGCCAGAATGGCCAACATCAAAAAATCTGCAAACAATAAATGCTGGAGAGGGTGTGGAGGAAAGGAAACTCTCCTACACTGTTGAGGGAATGTAAATTGGTACAGCCACTATGGAGAACAGTATGGAGGTTCCTTAAAAAACTAAAACTAAAGCTACCATATGATTCAGCAATCCCATTCTTAGGTGTATATCCAAAGAAAAACATGGTTCAAAAGGATACATGCACCCTAATGTTCACTGAAGCACTGTTTACAGTAGCCAAGACATGGAAGCAACTTAAATGTCCACTGACAAAAGAATGGAAAAAGAAGTTGTGGTAAATATATACAATGGAATATTACTCACAATGAAATAATGCCATTTACAACAACATGGATGGACCTTCACTTTACTAAGTGAAGTAAATCAGACAGAGAAAGACAAATATCATATGATATAGCTTATATGTGGAATATAAAAATAAATAATGAATTTATTTATAAAACAGAAACAGACTCACAGACTTAGAGAACAATCTTATGGTTACCATGGGGAAAAGGTAGAGGGGAGGGATAGACTGTAATTTTGGTATTGGTGTGTACACTCTGCTATATTTAAAATAAAATGCCTTAACATGAAAAAATATTAAAAACTGTATGGGTATTAGTACAAAAACAGAAATATTCATCAATTGAACAGAATATAGAGCCCAGAAATGAACCCACACTTCTATGGTCAATCAATCTGTGACAAAGGAGGCAAGAATAATCAATGGGGAAAAGACAGACTTTTCAATAAATCATGTTGTTAAAAGTGAACAGCTACATGCAAAAGAATCAAATTGGACTACTTTCTCACACCAAATATAACAATAAACTCAAAATGCATTAAAGACTTAAACGTAAAACCTGAAACCATAAAACTTCTAGAAGAAAACATAGGCCATACTCTCTTTGACATCTGTCTTAGCAATATTTTTTGGATATGTCCCCTCAGGCAAGGGAAAGAAAAGCAAAAACAATCAAATGGAACTACATTAAACTAAAAAGTTTTTGCACAGCTAAGGAAACTATTAGCAAAACCAAAGGGCAACCTACAGAATGGGTGAAGATATTGCAAACAATATTTCTGATAAGGTTAATATCCAAAATATACAAAGAACTCATTCAACTCAAAAAAAAAAACCTATTAAAAGTGGGCAGAGGGCTGGAAAAACTTATTTCTGAAGTCATACAACTAGGCAACAGACACATGAAAAGATGTTTAACATTCTTTTTTTTTTTTTTTTTGGTGGTACGCGGGTCTCTCACTGTTGTGGTCTCTCCCATTGCGGAGCACAGGCTCCAGATGTGCAGGCTCAGTCGCCATGGCACACGGACCCAGCCGCTCTGCGGCATGTGGGATCTTCCTGGACCAGGGAACGAACACATGTCCCCTGCCTCAGCAGGCGGACTCTCAACCACTGCACCAACAGGGAAGCCCCAACATTCTTAATCATCAGGGAAATGTAAATCAAAACCACAATGAGATACTACCTCACACCTGTAAGAATAGTTGTGAAAAAGACAACAAATGATAAATGCTGGTGAGGATGTGGAGAAAAGGGAACACTTATGCACTATTGGTGTGAATGTAAATTGGTGCAATCACTATGGAAAATATTATTAAATTTCCCCAATAAATTAAAAATAAAACTACTGTTCTATCCAGTAATTTCATTTCTGAATATTTTTCCATAGAAAATAAAAACACGGACTCAAAAAGATATATACACCGCAGTGTTTATTGTAGCATTATTTACAATCACCAAGATATGGGAACAACCTAAGTGACCACTGATAGATAAATGGATAAGGACGATGTGCTATATTTATACAATGGATCATTAACCATAAAAAAAGAATAAAATCTTACCATTTGCAAAAACATGGATGGACCTGGAGGGTATTATGCTAAATGAAATAAGCCAGACAAAGAAAGAGAAATACTTTATGATTTCACTGATATGTGGAATCTGAAAAACACAAGAAATGAATAAATGTAACAAAACAGAATAGACTCATAGATACAGAGAACTAACAGGTGGTTGCCAGAGAGGAGGTGGGTGGGGGTGATGAGAGAAATAGGTGAGGGAAATTAAGAGGTACAAACTTCCAGTTAGTTATAAAATAAATCAGTCACATGGATGTAATGTACAGCATAAGACATATAGTCAATATTTTTTTAATAACTTTGCATGGTGACAGATTGTAACTAGACTTATCTTGTTATCATTTTTTAGTGTATAAAAATATCAAGTCACTACGTTGTACACTGAAACTAATATAATGTCAATTACACTTCAATAAAAAAAATAATCCTGTCTTTATCTGCCTTCAGTTTTGAGGTTAAACAACCTCTCTTTTTTTTTTTTTTTTTTTGTGTGTGTGTGTGTGTGTGGTATGCGGGCCTCTCACTGTTGTGGCCTCTCCCGTTGCAGAGCACAGGCTCCAGACGCGCAGGCTCAGTAGCCATGGCTCATGGGCCTAGCCACTCCGCGGCATGTGGGATCTTCCCGGACTGGGGCACGAACCCATGTTCTCTGCATCAGCAGGTGGACTCTCAACCACTGCGCCACAAGGGAAGCCCCAACCTCTCTTTTTAAAAACACAGCCCTCCCCATTTCCTCAAATACATATGAGCGGAAATAAACTGTTCCTAAACTTGGACAGTTGGTGTTATCCATTTTGAGTTCTAAACATCTAAATTGTGGATCCTGGACTAGGACGTCTGCTCCTGTATCTACAAAAACTCTGTTACTTCCTGTCTCAATAGAAAATCCTAAATTTGGCCTCACACCTGTTTATGCAAGTAAAGGTCTCTTGATCTGTTTTTGGTGCCTTCTGACAATAAAAGAAGGAAATGAGTGATTTAGTTATATCTGTATTTTGTATTTGGTAACTCCCAACATAAAAAAAAATCTCAACATACACAACACACACACACACACACACACACACACACACACACACACACACCAAAATCTCGCTTCTGACAATGAAAGAAAACAAATGAACAAATAGGGAAATGCAGTATGACTAAGATGGAACACAGAAGGATCATAATAACAATATGCTTTTCTTTGGTTTTTGTTTTGTTTTGTTGTTGATTTTGCTTTTGCTTGATAGCAATGCACACTTCTAAAAGTAACATTTCCTTTAATCAGGCCCAATACCTTGGAAGAGAGCCCATGAGAGCATAGTTGATGATTGAATTCCCACAGCTTTCAAAATACTATTTTCCCTCACTGAGCTGTCAATCCTCAAGGGCAGAAACTGTAGATTGCTAATACATGGCTGTAGTCTAGCAGTACGGCATATTCTTTGGTCTTGAGAAAGTTGAAAAAAAACTGCCCATAGCTTGCAGTGGTTTCATGTTCAGAAATCAAGAGGAATTTCCAAATGTAAAATGTATCGCTGATGGAACCTAAGTAGAGCAACAGAGCTCATATGGAAAAACTATAAACAAACTTCAAGTGATGGTCTTACCCAAGCCCATAGATTTTATATATCTGGGCTGAGAGGTCCAGAGACATATTTCAATGTTAACAAACTGATACATAAAACCATTCTTATGCAGCACAGGCTGTCTTCCCCAGCTCTATTTAAATTGCTCTACTCCTAAGGGAGATCAGAAGCCACAATTTAACATGTGTGTATGTGTGATTGTGTTCATGCCTTGCTATTTTCAATTTTCTTAAACTTAAACCCAATTTTTTGGTTATTTATCCTGGCTTCTCCAATTTAAAATATATACATAGTCTACTTTTAAAGCAGTTTTAAGTTCACAGCAAAATTAAGCAAAATGTACAGAGAGTTCTCATATATCCTGACAAACCCACCCACAAGACTCGCTCCTTATCAATATCCCATACCAGAGAGGTACATTCGTTACAATCAATGAACCTACACTGACACATCATTATCAACCAAAGTCTATAATTTGCATTAGGGTTCACTCTTGGTGTTATAGTGTTATATATTTATGGATTTGGACAAATATAAAATGACATGTATCTACCATTGTAGTGTCATACAGAATATTTTCACTGCCTTCTGTGTTCTAGCTATTTATCCCTCCCTCCTCCCTAGCAGCCACTGGAAACTACTGATCTTTTTTTTTGTCTCCATAGTTTTACCTTTTCCAGATTGTCATATAGATGGAATCTTACAGTATATAACTTTTCAATTGGCTTCTCTTAGTAATATGCATTTAAGATTCCTCTATATATTTTCATGGCTTAATAGGGCATTTATTTTTAGCAAAGAATATTCCATTGTCTGGATGCACCACAGTCAATCTATCCGTTCTCCTACTAAAGCAATCTACTACATCTTAGTTGCTTTCAAGGTTTGTCAATTGTAAATTAAGTTGCTATAAATATCCATGTACAGGTTTTTGTGTGCATATAAGTTTTTAATTCATTTGGGCAAATATCAAGGAGCACAATTACTGGATTCTATGGTAGGAGAGTGTTTCCTTTTGTAAGAAACTGCCAATCTGTCTTCAAAGTGGCTCTACCATTTTACATTCCCACCAGGAATAAATGAGAGTTGCACATTCTCACTGTCATTCATTATTGTCAGTGTTTTGGATTTTGACCATTCTAATAGGTGCGTAGTGCTGCTCACTATTGTATTAATTTGCATTTCCATAATGACGTGATGTGGGGCAGCTTTTCATATGCTTATTTGTCATCTATATATCTTCTTTGGTGTGATGTGCACTTAGATCTTTTGTCCATTTTTTAGTCAGCTTGTTTGTTTTCTTACTGTTGAATTTTGAGTGTTCTTTGTATCAAATAACAGCCTTTATCTAAGTCTTTTGCAAATATTTTTTCCCAGTCTGTGGCTTATCTTCTCATTCTCTTCACCATGTCTTCTGCAGAACAAAAGTTTTTAATTTTAATAAAGTTTGCTTATCAATTATTTATTTCATAGCTTGTGCTTTGGTACTGAATTTAAAAAGTCACCACCATAGCTAATGTCATACAAATTTCCTTCTGTGTTATCTACTAGGACGTTTATAGTTTTGTATTTTATATTTATGATCCATTTTGAGCAATTTTTGTTAACAGTACAATGTCTGTTCATTTTCTTTTCTTTTTTTTTTTTTCTGCATAGTGATATCTAGTCATTCCACCCAGCACCATTTGATGAAAAGACTATATTTTCTCCATTGTATGCCTTTGCTCCATTGTCAAAGATCAGTTGAGTATATTTTATGGGAGTATATTTCTGAGCTCTCTCTTCTGACCCATTGATCTATTTGTTTATTCTTTCACCAATATTACACTGTAATATTGATTACTAAAGCTTTATAGTAAGTCTTGAAGGTTCATAGTGCCAGTCTTCCTACTTTGTTCCTCTCTTTCAGTATTATGTTGGCTATTTTCAGTCTTTTGCCTATCCATATACACTTTGTAATGAATTTGTCAATATCCACAAAGTCACTTGCTGAATATTTGATTTGATTTGCATTGAATCTGTAGTTTGATTTTGGAAGAGCTGACATCTAGACAAATTTGAGGTTTTGTATCCATATACATGGAAAATCTCGTATTTATGCAGTTGTTTCTTTTTGTCTTATTGTTTTTATAATTGTCTCATATAGATCTTGGACATATATTTTTAGATTTATGCCTAAGTATCTCATTTTTAAGGATGCTACCATAAATAGTACTTTTTAAATTTCAAATTCTACTTGTTTATTGCTGGTGTATAAAATTGATTGACTTTTGTATATTAAACTTGTATTCTGCAATCTTACTATAACCACTTACTAGTTCCAGGAATCCTTTATTAATTCTTTTGGATTTTCTACATAGGTAATCATGTCATACTTGAAAAAATACAGTTTTATTTATTTCACCTAAATCTGTATCCTTTTATTTCCTTTTCTTCTCTTATTGCATTAGCTAGAACTTTGAGTACAATAATGAAGTGATGAGAGGGAACATTCCTGCTCAAGAAAGCTTATTTTCTCTGACTATGAAGTATGATGGTAGCCAAGGGTTTTCCTGTAGATGTTCTTTATCAAGTTGTGGAAACGCCCTCTATTTCATAGTTTGCTTAAACTTTTGTGTGTTTTTTATTTATCACAAAAGTGTGGTGGATTTTGTCAGTTAATTGCTCTGCATCTGTTGTTGGAATTATATGATTTTTATTTCTTAGTCTGATGTGATGAACTACATTATTTGACATTCTAATGTTGAACCAGCCTTGCACAACATGAATAAATCTTACTTTGTTGTGGTATATAATTTTTTTGAACATTGTTAGATTTGACTTGTTAATATTTTGCTGAGGAATTTTGCATCTATATTCATGGGATATATTGGTCTATAGTGGGGATTTTTTGGTGTTTTATTTTTATAATGTCTTTGACTGGTTTTAGTGTTAGAGTAATACTGGCCTCATAGGGTGGTTTAAGAAGTGTCCCCTCTGCTTCAAACTCTGGAAGACATTATAGGGACTTGGTATATTATTTCTTAAAGTGTTTGGTGGAGTTTACTAGTGACCAATCTGGGCCCTACATTTTATGCTATGTTATGTTATGCTTTGCTATTTTATTCTTTTTATGTCTTAACATGTTGTTAACTATTATTCAGAGCAAAATAGGGAATCAGTTCTAGTCTAGATTAGGAAGCTGTGCTTCATGAACTTGCACAAAATGCATACTTATATGTACCTTAACGTGTTGGATATAAAATTAAGAAATTATACCAGAAAATTTCCAAGAATCCAACAGACTAATTCTGTGATGCTAAGGCATTTTAAATGTAAAAAAAGAAATACAAAACAATGACTAAAAGCTAAAATTATTAGTCACAAAACTGAAATTTCAATGAAGATATATTTCAATGAGGATATATATATATTTAATTGGAGCATAGTTGCTTTACACTGCTGTGTCATTTTCTGCTGTACAGCAAAGTGAATCATATATATATATACCTCTCTATTTTGGATTTCCTTCCCATTTAGGTCACCAGAGAGAACAGAGTAGAGTTCCCTGTGCTATACAGTAGGTTCTCATTAGTTAACTATTTTATGCATAGTAGTGTATATATGTCAATCCCAATCTCCCAATGCATCCCACCACCCCACCTTTCCCCCCTGGCAACCATACGTCTGTTCTCTACAACTGTGACTTGATTTCCACTTTGCAAATAAGATCACCTATACCATTTTTCTAGATTCCACATATATATGTTAATATATGATATTTGTTTTTCTCTTTATGACTTACTTCACTCTGTATAATAGTCTCTAGGTCCATCCACATCTCTGCAAATGAAACAATTTTGCTCCCTTTTATGGGATTAATATTCCATTGTATATATATACTGAATTTTCTTTATCTATTCCTCTGTTCATGGACATTTAGGTTGCTTCCATGTCCTGGCTATTGTAAATAGTGCTGCAATGAATATTGGGGTGCATGTATTTTCTGAATTATGGTTATCTCTGGGTATATGTCCAGGAGTGGGTTTGCTGTATTATAGAGTAGTTCTATACTTACTGTTAAAAGGAACCTCCATACTGTTCTCCATAGTGGCTGTATCAATTTACATTCCCACCAACAGTGCAAGAGGGTTCAATTTTCTCCACAGCATCTCCATCATTTATTGTTTGTAGATTTTTTTATGATGGCCATTCTAGGTGATACCTCTTATAATTTTGATTTGCATTTCTCTAATAATTAGTGGTGTTGAGCACCTTTTCATGTGTTTGTTGGCCATCTGTATGTCTTCTTTGGAGAAATGTCTACTTAGGCCTTCCACCAATTATTGATTGAGTTGTTTTTTTTTTTTTTTTTTGATATGGAGCTGAATGACTCAGCTGTTTGTATATTTTGGAGATGGATCCTTTGTCTGTTGCTTAATTTGCAAATATTTTCTCCCATTCTGAGAGTAGTATTTGTCTTGTTTATGGTTTCCTTTGCTGTGCAAAAACTTTTAAGTTTAATTAGGTCAGTTAGTTTATTTTTGTTTTTATCTTCATTATTCTAGGAGGTGGGTCAAAAAAGGTGTTCAGCCTATGTTTTCCTCTAAGAGTTTTGTTGTGTCTGGCATTACATTTAGGCCTTTAATCTATTTTGAGTTTATTTTTGTGTATGGTGTTAGGGAGTGTTCTAATTTCATTCTTTTACATGGAGCTGTCCAGTTTTCCTGGCACCAATTTTTGCAGAGACTGTGTTTTCTCCATTGTATATTCTTGCTTCTTTTTCATAGGTGTGTGGATTTATCTCTGGGATTTCTATCCTGTTCCGTTCACGTATATTCCTGTTTTTGCATCAGTACCATACGGTCTTGATTACTGTAGCTTTGTAGTATAGTCTGAAGTCAGGGCGCCTGATTCCTCCAGCTCCATTTTTCTTTCTCAAAATTACTTTGGCTCTTCAGAGTCTTTTGTGTTTCCATACAAATTATAAAATATTTTGTTCTAATAGTGGGGAAAATGCCATTGGTAATTTGATAGGGAGTGCATTGAATCTGTAGATTGCTTTGGGTAGTATAGTCATTTTCACAATATTGATTATTCCAATCCAAGCACATGGTATATCTCTGCATCCATTTGTGTTATATTCAATTTCTTTCATCAGTATAATATACTTTACTGTGTACCAGTCTTTTGCCTCCTTAGGTAGGTTTCTTCCTAGATATTTTATTCTTTTTGTTGCAAATATAAACGGGATTGTTATCTTAATTTTTCTTTCTGATCTGTCATTATTGGTATATAGGCATGCAAGAGATTTCTGTGTATTCATTTTGTATCCTGCACTTTACTAAATTCAATGATTAGCTCTAGTAGCTTTCTGGTGACATCTTTAGGAATTTCTATATATAGTATTATTTCATCTGCAAACAGGAAAAATTTTAGTTCTTCTTTTGCACTTAGGATTCCTTTTATTTCTTTTTATTCTTTGATTGCCATGGCTGGGACTTCCAAATCTATGTTGAATAATAGTGGTGCGAGAGGACACCCTTGTGTTTTTCCTGAGCTTAGAAGAAATGCTTTCAGTTTTTCAACATTGAGAATAGGTTTGCTGTGAGTATGTCATATATAGCTTTTATTATGCTGAGTTTATTATGCTATTCCCTCTAAGCCTGCTTTCTGGAAACGTTTTTATCAAGAATTGGTGTTGAATTTTGTCAAAAGCTTTTTCTGCATTTATTGAGATGATCATATGGCTTTTATTCTTCAATTTGTTAATATGGTGTATCACATTGATTTGCATATATTGAAAAATCCTTGCATCAGTGGGATAAATCCCACTTGATCATGGTGTATCATCCTTTTAATGTGTTGTTGGATTTGGTTTGCTAGTATTTTGTTGAGGATTTTTGCCTATAATTCATCAATGATATTGGCATGTAATTTCCTTTTTTTGTGATATCTTTGTCTGGTATTGGTATCAGGGTGGTGGTGGTCTTATAGAATGAGCTTGGGAGGTTCCTCTCATGCCAATTTTTGGAAGAGTTTGAGAAAGTTAAGTGTTTTCTCTTCTCTAAATATTTGATGGAATTCACCTGTGAAGCCATTTTATTGTGGACTTTTGTTTGTTGGAACATATTTAATCGCAATTTCAATTTCATTACATGTGATTGGTCTGTTCATATGTTTTATTTCTTCCTGGTTCAGTCTTGGAAGTTTAAACTTTTCTCTGAATTTGTCCGTTTCTTCCAGGTTGTCTATTTTATGGGCATATAGTTGATTGTAGTAGTCACTTATGGTCGTTTGTGTTTCTCTGGTGTCAGTTGTAACTTCTTTTTCATTTCTAATTTTATTGATTTGAATCCTCTCCCTTTTATTCTTGATGAATCTGGCTAAACTTTTATCAATTTTGTTTATCTTCTCAAAGAATCAGCTGTCAGTTTCACTGATTTTTGCTATTGTTTTCTTTGTTTCTATTTAATTTATTTCTGCTCTGATCTTTATGATTCTTTTATTCTACTAAATTTGGAGTTTTTTGTTCTCTCTTCTCTAGTTGTGTTAGGAGTAAGTTTAGGTTTTTTATTTCAGATTTTCTTGTTTCTTGAGATAGGGTTTTTTTTTTTCTTTTTTTTAGACTTTGGGGGTAGGAGTTTATTAATTTATTTATTTAGGTTTGCTGTGCTGGGATTTCTTTCTGTGCAAGGGCTTTCTCTAGTTGTGGCAAGTGGGGGCCACTCTTCATCACGGTGCATGGACCTCTCACTATCGTGGCCTCTCTTGTTGCAGAGCACAGGCTCCAGACGCACAGGCTCAGTAGCTGTGGCTCACGGGCCTAGTTGCTCCATGGCATGTGGGATCCTCTCAGACCAGGGCTTGAACCTGTGTCCCCTGCATTAGCAGGCAGATTCTCAACCACTGTGCCACCAGGGAAGCCCCAAGGCAGGGTTTTATTGCTATAAACTTGCCCCTTAGAACTGCTTTTGCTAAATCCCATAGGTTTTGGGTCATCATGTTTTAGTAACCATTTGTTTCTAGGTATTTTTTTATTTCCTCCTTGATTTCTTCAGTGATCTCTTGGTTATTTAAGAGCATACAGTTTAGCTTCCATGTGTTTGTGTTTTTTACAGTTTTTTTTTCTTCTGTCATTGATTCTAATCTCAAAGTGTTGTGTCAGGAAAGATGCTTGATACATTTCAAATTTCTTCAATTAACCGAAGCTTGATTTGTGACCCTAGATGTGATCTATCCTGGAGAATGTTCTCTGTGCACTTGAGAAGAAAGTGCATTCTGCTGCTTTTGGATGGAATGTCCTACAAATATCAGTTAGTCTATCTAGTCTAATGTGTCATTTAAGGACTGTGTTTCCTTATTAATTTTCTCTCTGGAAGATCTAGCCATTGGCATAAGTGAAGTGTCAAAGTCCTCTAATATTATTATGCTTCTGTCGATTTCCCCTTTTATGGCTGTTAGTTTTTGCCTTATGTATTGTGGTGCTCCTATGTTGGGTTAATAAATATTTATGATTGTCATGTCTTCTTCTTGAAACGATCCCTTGATCATTATATAATGTCCTTCCTTGTCTCTTATAATAGTCTTTGTTTTAAAGTCTATTTTTCTGATATGAAAATTGCTACTCCAGTTTTCTTTTGATATCCATTTGCATGGAATATCTTTTTCCATCCCCTCACTTTCAGTCTGTATGTGTCCCTAGGTCTGAAGTGGGTCTCTTATAGACAGTATATATATGGGTCTTGTTTCTGTATCCATTCAGCCAGTCTATGTCTTTTTTTGCAGCATTTAATCCATTTACATTGAAGGCAATTATCAATATGTATGTTCCTATTACCATTTTCTTAATGGTTTTGGGTTTATTTTTGTAGATCTTTTTTCATACCTTGTGTTTCCCGCCTAGGGATGTTCCTTTAGCATTTGATGTAAACCTGGTTGAATGGTGCTTAATTCTCTTAGATTTTGCTTGTCTATAAATCTTTTCATTTCTCTGTTGAATCTGAATGAGATTCTTGGTGGTTAGAGTAAGCTTGGTTGTAGGTTTTTCCCTTTCAACACTTTAAATATATCCTGCCACTCCCCATGGCCTGTAGACATTGTGCTGAAAAATCAGATGGTAACATTATGAGGATTCCCTTGTATGGTATTTTTTGCTTTTCCCTTGCTGCTTTTAATATTTTTTCTTTGTATTTAATTTTTGTTGGTTTGATTAATGTGTGTCTTGGTGTGTTTCTCCTTGGGTTTATCCTGTATGGGACTCTCTGCACTTCCTGGAAGTATGTGATTATTTCCTTTCCCATGTTAGGGAAGTTTTCCACTATAATCTCCTCAAATATTTTCTCAGACACTTTCTGTTTGTTTTCTTCTTCTGGGACCAATATAATTCAAATGTTGATTAGTTTAATGTTGTCCCAGAAGTCACTGAGACTGTCCTCATTTATTTTCATTCTTTTCTCTTTATTGGCAGTTATTTCCAATAACTGCCAATAATGGTGGCAGTTATTTCCACCATTCTGTCTTCCAGCTCAGTTATCTGTTTTTCTGCCTCTTTTATTCTCCTATTGATTCCTTTTAGTTTATTATTCATTTCAGTTATTGTGTTGTTCATCACTGATTGTTTCTTCTTTAGTTCTTCTAGGTCCTTGTTAAACATTTCTTGTATATTCTCAATCTGTACCTCTATCTTATTTCTGATATCTTGGGTCATCTTTACTATCATTACTCTGAATTCTTTTTCAGGCAGATTTCCTATTTCTTCTTCATTTATTTGGTTTTGTGGGTTCTTACCTTGCTTCTTCATCTGTAACATTTTTGTCTGTTGTTTCATTTTGTCTAACTTACTGTGTTTATGGTCTCCTTTCCACAGGTTGCAGGGTTGTAATTCCTCTTGCTTCTGTTTTCTGTCCCCTGGTGGGTGAGTTTGGTCCAGGGGCTTGTGTAGCCTTCTTGGTGGGAGGGACTGGTGCCTGCTCTCTGGTGGGTTTAGCTGAGTCTTTTCCTTCTGATATGATGTTTGTGAGCTTAGTACTACTTTAGGCAGCCTGTCTGCTCATGGGTGGGGCTGTGTCCCCGTCTTGCTGGTTGTTTGGCTTGAGGTGTCAAGCACTGGAGCCTGCAAGCAGTTGGGTGGAGCCAGGTCTTAGAGTCCAGATGGATACCTCCAGGATAGTGCATGCTGATTAATATTCCCTGGACCCAAGAATTTTCTGGAATTCCAGCATCTTGGCCTTGGTGCTCACATCCCAGAGACCTGGGCCCAATCCCTGGTCAGGGAACAAAGAGCCTGCAAGATGTAAAGAATGACCAGAGTAAAAAGAAAGAAAAGAAAAGAAAACAGACAAACAAAATCCAAGACAAATAGCAAAAACAAACAGCAACAACCATAACAACAACAACACACACTCAAAAAAAAAAAGAAGAAAGAAAACAGACAAAACCCAAGAAAAATGATAAGAACAAAACCAAACAAACAGAAACCAAGAAGCAGACAGAAAAAAAAAAAAAAAAAAAAAAACACAGAGGAAAAAAAAAATCAGTGAACAAAGAAAATAACTCAAAGATGAAAGCAATCCATTAGGACTAAACTAACAAAACCAAAAAAGTGAAAAACAGAAAGACAACTCAAAAATAAGGCAAAGGATACATAAAACAAACACATAAAAATGAAAAAAGAAAGAACAAAAACAAGAAAAAAACAACAAAAAATACAGTAAAAATAGAAAAATAAAAAATAAAATAAATATTGAAAACAATAAAATAATAAAAAGTAAAAATAAAAAATAATTAAAAACAGCATCAACAACAACTGAACAAAAAGAAACAAACAAAAAATAATAGAAAGAAAGAATATATAGTTATCTCTTCTCTATGGATAAGACAACTGAAACAAATCTTACCTCACCTATAAATAAGTTTTACTTTAAGGACTTAAAAACGTGGAAAGTGATTTTGGCACATCAGATAAAATTAGCAGCAATTGTTTGCTTTCCAAATGTTTGTTCAATTATCAACATTTTTTACAACTACTTATCCAGGCACTGATATGGATGCTGATTTATGAAGAAAATAAAAGTTTTCCCTGTCATAAGGAGACTGATATCTAAGAAATCTGAAGAAAAAGAAATGGCATATGATGTATATAATGATGATGAGTTAGGAGTTCTAAATGGGTACAGATAATGAAGCAGTGCCTCCACCTCTAGTAGTCTCATACATCTGGCAGCAGAGTTTGAGATCTCCAGTCAAACTGATTCACCTTTGGCATTTATCAGCAAAAATTTTCTATAAATTAAGAACTAATCATAATACAGTACTTGGCAAAAAGTGAGCAATATCTACATACCCAGAATTAATCAGCATTTTTTAAAAGTTTAGACTCTTGGCATCTTCCTCTTTTAAGTGGTAATAATATTTCTGAAATCATCAAAAGTGATTATAAGAATTAAACAAGATGATGTATGAAATGTGCTTAGCAAACATTTAGCATATAGTGATATTTAATTAATTGTACCTATTAAAATAAATGATTTCTCAGAAAAATGAGAATATATAAGTTATAAAACAAAAATTTTATTATTAGAGAAAGAAAGAAGAATAAAAACTGTTAGAAGATATAGTCAAGAATATCCCCCATAAAGTAGAACTACATAGATAATAACAAAGAAAAATAGGAGATAAAATATATGAAAATTAAAAAAAATAGTTAAGAGATCCAACATCAAACTAACAGGGATTAGAGAAAAGAGGAGGTGGATATTCTCTAAAAATTAATGTGCCCTGGAACAAAAGGGCATGGCTCTTTATATTTATGGTTTCATGGAGAGCCCAAGTACAATAAATGAAGAAAAATAAAAGGCTCACATTAAAGTATATCATAATGAAATTCTACTACAATTGAGTAAGATGCTAAAAGATTCCTAAAAAAAGGCAACATTTTTGGCATTAATGTTATGAACAGAAATACTGGAAATTAAGAGATAATGGAACAACGACTTCAAATTTTGAAGTACAATCATTTTTAAACTATAATTCTTGACCAAACCTATTATCAATAAAATGTAAGAGGAGGACAAGGACATTTTAAGACAGTAATGCTCTCAAAAATGTTGTCTCCCATGTGCCCTTAATTAGTAGGTGTTAAGAAATAAACTAACAAAGAGGTGCATATAGGATCTAGGAAACAGGAGGCTTAACATTGGTACAAAGAGTCCATAGTAGACACTGTGTAGGGTGACCTATAGAACAGTCCACTAGTTTGGAAAAGAAAAGACAGATCACTCCTCCAAGGAGATGCTCAAGAAAGTAGGGAAAAAAATACATATGTATGTAAACTTGGACATAAGAAGGTTTCTAATGAATTTGAATATTTGGAGTATACATAATTAACATTGTATTTGAATATTCTGAAAATAATACTAGTAGATGTTTGAAAGATCTGCTTAGGATTTAAAAAAATAATCTTTACGTAGAACAGTAGATTAAAAAATGAAACAAATATAAAATCTAGGAAGGAAAAGAAATATTGTTATAATATATTTTATTACTTGGTGCAACAGTGAACATTTATGAATAAGAATAATGCTATTATGACTACAAGATGCCAAAAATTTCCATGAAATTGAGTCAAGTTTGGAGGGTGCATGGAAGGGAATATGGGGTTGGAGGGATAAGGTCAGTCAGAGAGTTAAATATTTATCTGCTGTGAATGAAATCTGAAATCCTTTAACACAAATAGCAATATAATCAAATAGTTTTGAAATGTGGAAATGGTTGCTTCTGAAAAGTAGGTCTGGTTGGTGGGATGCAATGGGACGAAGACTGGTCCTTTTTGGTATGAGCCTGATAACATTATTTGGATTTTAAATGATGTGTGTGCTTGTATAACTCTAATAAAAATCTAAAATACACTTAAAATATTAACAAAAGTTGTGGCTTCCCAGGGGAATAAATTAATTACCTTTCTCTTTTAAAGAACTAAATCAAGTTTACCTTCTGCACTTGCTGAGTAAGTTTAATGCAATTATAAGACTATATTCCCACTCCCCATACCCAGCACACATACAACAAATATTTTCAACTGTCTTTAGATGCTTAAGATGTCATTAATGTATGGCAAAATCCGTTTTTGTATAATTAAAAACAATAGCATTTAATTCAAATGCATTTATAAAATTACTCTCATATACAAATTCATTTCCATGAACAGTAATTATTCATCAAGTTAACCACTTAAGTTGTTCTATGAGACTCTGTTCAACATTTCTGGAATGTTAACCTGTGATGGTAATGTTGGAAAAAGACAACCCAGCATAACTGAAACTTTGACATGCTAGTTAAACATTAAACTTTTAGTAAATGATCTAATCCCTGCTGAATATCAGAATTATCTGGGCCCAAAGAGAGTGCAAAATTGGTGTAATAGCTCAGCTGTGAAGGCAGAAAAGTATTTGATGCAGTTTCATCCATATTAAAACATCTTTTAGGGAAAATTGTTGCCCCCAGAGAAGCTACTCAAGGAACAAAAGTCTGACTCAGAGTTTTTTGATGAGGTCTCGTGTCAAAAAAAATTACCTGAATCAACTAGATCCCTTTAGTGCTGGATAAAAATATGAAGAGAAAGACAAGTAGAAAGATGTGGAGAGGATGAGGAAAAGAGAAAGAGAGATAGAAATTTTCCATTGCCTAGTGAGGCTGAAGAGTCCTGATAGAAAGATGGGTCTGAGTGGCCACAATGGGCCATGTGCAAGCCAAAATTATAAGGAAATAGACTCTGAATGAACAGGAGATATGAGGTAAGAGGTGCAGTTTGGGATACTACATATTTGAAGAGAGGGAATACGTTTTGATATAGTCATTGTTGAGAGTGGGCCAGCCAGGTGTCAAGAAATAGAAAAGAAGATTGCACAGAAATGTTGCCTGCCCAGTTGTGTCTGGTGATCACAAACCTGTAGTTAACCTATCCCTAACTTTCTCTGTCAACATGAGGCCTTGGAAAGTTATTTACCCTTGTAGGTCTCTGTTTTTAAATTATAATTTAAAACATCTCTTTATCTATGATGCAAAGGAGATAGATTGTGCCCCAGTTGTTCCATCCAGCATGTAACAATAATATTCATCATTAGTAAGTCACTGGGTATGAGGCATGGGAGTGGGAAGTAAAAAGTTTCACAAAGCAAATTCCTGCTCACAAACACTTCAAAGTCTTTGTAGACAAACTCTATCCTCACAAGAATCAGAGGCTCTGCATTCAAGCATCATATTGACTATAACAGTTTCTTTCCAGTTGGAAGACATGCTAGTATAATTGATGATATTTTTCTAGTCCTCAAATAAGTGTTTCTCAGGGCTTTGGGAGAACTTAATTAATGCCACCTGATATTTTTCTTCTTGTGCTATATGTTTCCTAACAGATTTCCTGCTGCGGCATTTTGATTATTTCTGTTTTGAAGCTTCTTCCTCTAAATTCCCTTGGGGTGGGGATCTGCAAGGAGATAAAAGTATGGTTTGTAATCTCATAGAGTGATTCAGGGATTAGAGTCCCTGGCACTGAGTCCCTTGCTTAAATCCTGTTTAGCTTGCCATATGAAACTGTTTAAAATGTCTGTGGAGTTTCATCTGCAATAGTAACATAGAAATCAGGAACCATCCATTGGAGCTTTGAAATGTCTCTGTTCTTTGTTGCTTTTCCTTTGATTTAAGCACTAAACTCTTAATACAGTGTACTTTACACAGGTGAATATCAATGTCACCTAGGGAATTTTTAAAATATAATGTCAAGGCCTTGTACTTGGAAATTTAATTTGTCTTGAGTATGCCCAAAGTATGCTTTTCTCCCTCATGTTTTCCAGATGGTTCTCATGTGTGATCAGGATTGAGAGTCACTGTTCTCAGAATAGAAAATGGATAGGTTAAGTGAGTAAATTGTAGAACACCTTGGAAAAGAGTGCAGAACACCTTCTCTGATCCAAACAAAATACTTAAAAAAAATCTTCCAATATTTGCTAAATCAAAAATGTCAAGTGATATAGAGTGGGAAGGAGGTATGTTGAAGAAAGAGTGGATTAATAATGTTTGGGATTGGGAGCAGAGTGGGAGGGAGAATGGAGAGTTTGGGTGAAGGTTCTTTAGAATCTGAAATTTGCCCCGAGTATAGAAATTACATGCAAGATTTCTACAGGAAGCTCTTCATAAAACAGTTTAAGAAAAACTAGGTATATGTAAAGACATTTCTGATATTTTCCAGGTCCCTGTATGAGTATGATTCAGCTAAGGGCCTGTGGGCTAATGCTAATTTTTATTCCTGATCCCTTGATGCTAACACAGGTCAAAACTTTGGAATGCTTCCTCTATGGATATGACTAAGCTGAAATACAGATAAGTTTTTTTTTTTTAATTTATTTTTGGAATGTAGGGCATGTTATTCAAAGTGGTGATATCCTGTTCAGAGGGTGATTACCTGGCTGACTTGATTCTGGACTGGGTCCTTTTTACTACACCTGAGAACTGCCAATTGTTCAAAGAAAGCAAATTGTCATTATAGTTCATCTTCTTTTCATAATGCCCCCGCTCTGGAATCATCCCATCCCTTGGGCCCCTGGTATTTGTTTGATCTTGCTATGTTCTTCCTCCAAACCTGTATGACTTCCCCATCGCATTGTTTCTGAGTCTGCTATAACTGAAAATTTCTGATGGCAGAATCACACATGTAGCATCTGGAGACTTAGGTACGGTGTAAAGTTAAAGCAGGAGTTTAGCTTGAGGCATATCCCTTGTGAGCAGTCTAGAATGCCATTCATTTCTAAGTCTTGCTTTTCTAAACCAACAGGAAATATGAGTAATATAGCCAGAGGATAGAGCTCTGAATCTGTAATGGTGGTTCCCTGATGTGGGAAATCACCCTTTCTTTTCCCACCTGATACAAATAGCCAATTTTAATTTATCTCTGAGGGAGAATTGAGGGTGAATTTACCATTTTTGCTGCTGCGAAAGGAAGAGAGAAGGTCTCCAGAGTGCATTTTCCCATGGAATGGCTTTAAGAGAAAAACCTACTGATAATATACTTAATTTACACGCATTGTAAAGACTACTTCCTCCTGCTGCTAATTAGTGTGTGGTCCATTAATGTTGTGAGTCCAGGAGATGCCTCACTCCTGGTCAGTCACTTAAAGCATAGCCTGGGGAAATGCAAATTTCCTCCATCTCTGCAGAGTAATGAAACTGTCGGAAGAGTAATGAACTGAGGACTTGTACATACAGAGTCATTCAAATGAATTTTAATTTGGATGAATTATTTGGTTTTACAGTTAGGTTAATACACAGTGTTTATTTTATTTTATTTTTTAATAAAACTTCTAAAAGCTAGATTGTTTCCTTGAAATATTGAAGGACATATAATCTTCTTTTTGAGGATTGACTCTCCCAGAATAACATGATGTAGTATAGTGACTTTAATCCTAAAACCTCTCCAAACTAATTTCTGAGTGGGCAGGGCACTTTAGGATTATCCTTCCCTAGGTATTTGTCTCCAGTGTTTATCTCTGACAGTTTTACATTATTTGATGTCTCAACTAGTTTTACTGTCATTATTTGGAGCATGTAGTTATTACCAAACTCCATTGTTCAAATTAATGAAAGTCTGCCTCATGTGGATAAAGTTCTCCAGTTTTAAGCTAAATAAAACTTTGTGTTCCATTAGCCACTAACAATATGTGTGACTTTGGACTAGCTGATTGATAATGAAAATGCTGCATTGTATGTCAGAAGTAGAGAATCATCCTATTAAAGGAGATATTTTAATTAAAGGATCTAGCACAGAATCAAGCACATGGCACAAACTAAATAACTGGTAGATTTTGCTATTACCTCTATGACTACTATGAATTAAAGTGCTGGGTGTGGCTGAGTGGGAAAGCATATGAAACAACATTCATAGTTGACAGGTATGATCTAAGTCTTGATCTAGGTGGTGGAAATGCTCTAAAAATTGACCAGCATTATTTATTTAAGTAAAAGTCCATTGAGTGGTGGACTTAAGATTTATGCATCTTACTAATTTTAAAAAAAATGTGTTTTGTGAAAGCAGTTTATTTTCACTTAACTGCTCTGATTTCAGAATCTTCCTAAAAATTAATTTGATCATCTTAATAAAACTTATATATTAGTAGAGTATATAAATATGAATCAGTGTAGTTAGAAGATAATGCATATGAAATGTATGAATGAATGAGAAAGTATGAGGTATACATAGTTTGCTTAAATTATAAAAGCTTTTATGATCATAGTTTTTAAAAATAATTTTTATTGGAGTATAGTTGATTTATAATGTGGTGTTAGTTTCAGATGCACAGCAAAGTGAATCATTTATATATATATCTCTCCACTCTTTTTTTATATTTTGTTACCATATAGGTCATTACAGAGTATTAAGTGGAGTTCCCTGGGCTATACAGTAGGTTCTTATTAGTTATCTGTTTTATATATAGTTCATTTGTACCATTTTTTTTAGATTCCACATATAAGTGATATTATATGATATTTGTCTTTGTCTGACTTATTTCACTCAGTATGACAGTCTCTAGCCCCATCCATGTTGCTGCAAATGGCATTATTTTGTGTTTTTTTTATGGCTAATATTCCATCATGTATATGTACCACATCTTCTTTATCCACTCCTCTGTTGATGGGTATTTACGTTGCTTCCATGTCTTGGATATTGTAAATAGTGCTCAATGAATATTGGGGTGCATGTATTTTTTTGAATTATAGTTTTCTCCAGATATATACTGAGAAGTGGGATTGCTGGACCATATGGAGTTCTATATTTAGTTTTTAAGGGAACCTCCATACTGTTCTCCATAATGGTTGTACCAATTTACATTCCCACCAACAGTGTAGGAGAGCTCCCTTTTCTCTACGTCATCTCCAGCATTTATTGTTTGTATATTTTTGATGATGGCCATTCTGACTGGTGTGAGATGATACCGTATTGTAGTTTTGATTTGCATTTCTCTAATGATTAGTGATGATAAGTCTCTTTTTATGTGCTTTTTGGCCATCTGTCTTCTTTGAAGAAATGTCTATTTAGGTCTTCCACCAGTTTTCTTGATTGGTTTCCCATTCTGTGTGTTGACTTTTTGTTTTGTTTATGGTTTCCTTTGCTGTGCAGAAGCTTTTAAGTCATATTTGTTTATTTTTGTTTATATTTTCATTACTCTAGGAGGTGGATCTAAAAAGATATTGTTGCAGTTTATGTCAGAGTTCTGCCTATGTTTTCCTCTAATATTTTTATAGTGTCTGGCCTTACATTTAGGTCTTTAATCCATTTTAAGTTTATTTTTGTGTATGGTGTTAGGGAGCATTCTAATTTCATTCTTTCACATGTAGCTGATCAGTTCTCCCAGCACCACATGTTGCAAAGCCTCCTTTGTCATAAATTAATTGACTATAAGTTCATAGGCTTATTTCTGGACTTTCTATCCTGTTCCATTGATCTATATTTCTGTTGTGGTGCCAGAACCATAATGTTTTGATGACAGTAGATTTGTCTTATAGTCTGAAGTCAGGGAGCCTGATTCCCTCAGCTATGTTTTTCTTTTTCAAGATTTCTTTCCTATTTGGGGTCCATTGTGTTTCCATATAAATAGTAAAATATTTTTGTTCAAATTCTGTGACAAATGACATTGATAATTTGATAGGTATTGCACTGAATCTGTAGATTACTTTGGGTAGTACAGTCATTTTCACAATATTGATTCTTCCAATTCATGAACATGGCATATCTCTCCATCTGTTTGTGTCACTTGGATTTCTTTCATCAGCATCTTAGAGTTTTGAGACTACAGGGCTTTTGCCTCCTTAGGTAGGTTAATTCCTAGGTATTTTATTCTCTTTGATGAAATGGTAAATGGGATTGTTTCCTTAATTTCTCTTTTTGATCTTTGGTTATTAATGTAGAGGAATGCAAGACATTTCCTTGTATAAATTTTGTATCCTGCAACTTTACCAAATTCACTGATGGGCTCTAGCGGTTTTCTGGTAGCATATTTAGAATCTTCTATGTATAGTATCATGTATTTGCAAACAGTGATAGTTTAAATTCTTTTCCAATTTGATTTTTTTTTTTTCTTTGCAGTACATAGGCCTCTCACTGCTGTGGCCTCTCCCGTCGTGGAGCACAGCCTCCGGACGTGCAGGCTCAGTGGCCATGGCCCATGGGCCCAGCCATTCCACAGCACGTGGGACCCTCCCAGACCGGGGCATGAACCCACGTCCCCCACATCAGCAGGCGGACCCCCAACCACCACGCCACCAGGGAAGCCCCCAATTTGATTTTAATTTATTTCTTTTTCTTTTCTGATTGCTGTGGCTAGAACTTCCAAAACTATGCTGAATAAAAATGGCAAGAATGGATATCTTGTCTTGTTCTGATCTTAGAGGAAATGCTTTCAATTTTTCACCATTAAGAATGATGTTAGTGGGGCTTCCCTGGTGGCGCAGTGGTTGAGAGTCCACCTGCCGATGTGGGGGACACGGGTCTGTGCCCTGGTCCGGGAGGATCCCACATGCTGTGGAGCGGCTGGGCCCGTGAGCAATGGCTGGTGGGCCTGCACGGCCGGAGCCTGTGCTCCACAATGGGAGAGGCTGCAGCAGTGAGAGGCCTGCATACCACAAAAAAAAAAAAAAAAAAGAATAATGTTAGCTGTGGGTTTATTGTATATGGTCTTTATTATGTTGAGGTAGTTTCCCTCTATGCCTACTTTCTAGACAGATATTTTTTTATCATAAGTGACTATTGAATTTTATCAAAAGCTTTTTATGCACCTATTGAGATGATCATATGGTTTTTATCCCTTAATTTGTTGATGTGGTGTATCAGATTGATTGATTTGTGTATATTGAAGAATCTTTGTATCCCTGGGGTAACTCCCACTTGACCATGGTGTATGATCATTTTAGTGTGCTGTTGGATTCTGTTTGCTAGTATTTTGTTGAGGATTTTTACATCTATGTTCATCAGTGACATTGGCCTGTAGTTTTCTTTCTTTGTTCATGTAATAAATGTAATACAGATGAAGAAAACCAGACATCTTTGTCTGGTTTTGGTATCAGGGTGATGTTGGCCTCATAGAATGAACTTGGGAGTGTACCTTCCTCTGCAATTTTTTGGAAGAGTTTCAGAAGGGTTTCAAATAATTCTCTAATTATTTGATAGAATTCGACTGTGAAGCCATCTGGTCCTGGATTTTTGTTTGTAGGAATTTTTTTAATCACAGGTTCAATTTCAGTACTTGTGATTGGTTTGTTCCCGTTTTCTATTTCTTCCTGGTTCAGTCTTGGGAGATTATACCTTTGTAAAGATTTGTCCATTTCTTCCAGGTTGTTCATTTTATTGGCATACAGTTGCTTTTAGTAGTCTCTTATGATCCTTTGTATTTCTGTGGCGTCCATTGTAACTTCTTGTTCATTTCTAATTTTATTGATTTGAGTCTCTCCTTTTTTTTTTTTTTCTGATGAGTCTAGCTAAAGGTTTTAAAATTTTGTTTATCTTCTCAAAGAAACAGCTTTTAGTTTCATTGATCTTTTTTATTGTTTTCTTCATCTGTATTACATTTATTTCTGCCCTAAACTTTATGATTATTCCTTCAACTAACTTTGGGTTTTGTTTGTTCTTCTTTCTCTAGTTGCTTTAGGTGAAAGGATAGGTTGTTTGTTTGAGATTTTTCTTGTTTCCTAAGGTCAGATTGTATTACTATAACCTTTCCTCTTAGAATTGCTTTTGCTAAATCCCACAGATTTTGGATTGTCGTATTTTTGTTGTCATTTATCTCTAGGTATTTTTTCACTTCCTCTTTGAATTCTTCTGTGATCCATTGGTTGTTTAGTAACATGTGATTTAGCCTTGCATTTGTGTTTTTACATTTTTTTCCTGTACTTTCATTCTTTCTTCCTTTAAACTATTTGCAGACTTTCTCTTTTTTTAATTAATTAATTAATTTATTTCTTTATATTTGGCTCTGTTCGGTCTTCATTGTTGTGCACGGGCTTTCTCTAGTTGCGGTGAGCGGGGGCTACTCTTCATTGAGGTGTGTGGGTTTCTCATTTTGGTGGCTTCTCTTGTTGCAGAGTACAGGTTCTAGGTGTGTGTGCTTCAGTAGTTGTGGCATGACGGCTCAGTAGTTGTGGCTTGCGGACTCTAGAGCACAGGTTCAGTAGTTGTGGCACACAGGCTTAGTTGCTCTACCTCATGTGAGATCCTCCAGGACCAGGGATCAAACCTGGGTCCCCTGCATTGACATGTGGATTCTTAACCACTGTGCCACCAGGGAAGTCCCTCCTGTACTTTATTTCTAATCTCATAGTGCTGTGGCCAGAAAAGATGCCTGATATGATTTCAATTTTCTTTTTTTTTTTTTTTTTTTTTTTTTCATTTGAGATTTTTCTTTTATTTTGAATATTAGCTTTTAAAAGATTCTATACCTCAGTCATTTGATCACGGCAAGGCTAATTTTGATTTATAATATGGCTTATACTTAAATGTCTATATCTAAATTTTGTTAGTTACAAAATTGTCTACCATTTGTTGTATTGCTATAGGGTTATTTTAAACCTCTTTTATTTAGCTGGCAAATACCTTGTTCATTTTCTGTTAATATCAGCTAGACTATACTTTCACATTAACAGTATTACACAGAGTAGTAAGAGATAATCTAGATCATTCTTTTTCAACACTGAAACCTACTGTTTTGGACACATACACCATGGCCTGTGTGCTATCCTATAAATGTTCTCTCATATTCTAATCTTTTTTTTTTTTTTTTTTTTAAACATCTTTATTGGAGCATAATTGCTTTACAATGGTATGTTAGTTTCAGCTTCACAACAAAATGAATCAGTTATATATATACATATGTTCCCATATCTCTTCCCGCTTGCGTCACCCTCCCTCCCACCCTCCCTATCCCACCCCTCCAGGCGGTCACAAAGCACCGAGCTGATCTCCCTGTGCTATGCGGCTGCTTCCCACTAGCTATCTACCCTACGTTTGGTAGTGTATACATGTCCATGCCTCTTTATTGCTTTGTCGCCGTTTACCCTTCCCCCTCCCCATAGCCTCAAGTCCATTCTCTAGTAAGTCTGTGTCTTTATTCCTGTTTCACCCCTAGGTTTTTCATGACATTTTTTTTTTTTTCTTAAATTCCATATATATGTGTTAGCATACGGGTCTCTTGTAGACAGCAAATATATGGGTCTTGTTTTTGTATCCATTCAGCCAATCTGTGTCTTTTGGTGGGAGCATTTAGTCCATTTACATTTAAGGTAATTATCGATATGTGTGTTCCCATTCCCATTTTCTTAATTGTTTTGGGTTTGTTATTGTAGGTCTTTTCCTTCTTTTGTGTTTCTTGCCTAGAGAAGTTCCTTTAGCAGTTGTTGTAGAGCTGGTTTGGTGGTGCTGAACTCTCTCAGCTTTTGCTTGTCTCTAAAGGTTTTAATTTCTCCATCAAATCTGAATGAGATCCTTGCTGGGTAGAGTAATCTTGGTTGCAGGTTTTTCTCCTTCAACACTTTCAATATGTCCTGCCACTCCCTTCTGGCTTGCAGAGTTTCTGCTGAAAGATCAGCTGTTAACCTTATGGGGATTCCCTTGTGTGTTATTTGTTGTTTTTCCCTTGCTGCTTTTAATATGTTTTCTTTGTATTTAATTTTTGACAGTTTGATTAATATGTGTCTTGGCGTATTTCTCCTTGGATTTATCCTGTATGGGACTCTCTGTGCTTCCTGGACTTGATTAACTATTTCCTTTCCCATATTAGGGAAGTTTTCAACTATAATCTCTTCAAATATTTTCTCAGTCCCTTTCTTTTTCTCTTCTTCTTCTGGAACCCCTATAATTCGAATGTTGGTACGTTTAATGTTGTCCCAGAGGTCTCTGAGACTGTCCTCAGTTCTTTTCATTCTTTTTTCTTTATTCTGCTCTGCAGTAGTTATTTCCACTATTTTATCTTCCAGGTCACTTATCCGTTCTTCTGCCTCAGTTATTCTGCTATTGATCCCATCTAGAGTACTTTTAATTTCATTTATTGTGTTGTTCATCGTTGCTTGTTTCATCTTTAGTTCTTCTAGGTCCTTGTTAACTGATTCTTGCATTTTGTCCATTCTATTGTCCATTCTATCTCCAAGATTTCGGATCAACCTTACTATCATTATTTTGAATTCTTTTTCAGGTAGACTGCCTATTTCCTCTTCATTTGTTAGGTCTGATGGGTTTTTATCTTGCTCCTTCATCTGCGGTGTGTTTTTCTGTCTTTTCATTTTGCTTATCTTACTGTGTTTGGGGTCTCCTTTTTTGCAGGCTGAAGGTTCGTAGTTCCTGTTGTTTTTTGTGTCTGTCCCCAGTGGCTAAGGTTGGTTCAGTGGGTTGTGTAGGCTTCCTGGTGGAGGGTACTAGTGCCTGTGTTCTGGTGGATGAGGCTAGATCTTGTCTTTCTGGTGGGCAGGTCCACGTCTGGTGGTGTGTTTTGGGGTGTCTGTAGACTTATTATGATTTTGGGCAGCCTCTCTGCTAATGGGTGGGGTTGTGTTCCTGTCTTGCTAGTTGTTTGGCATAGGATGTCCAGCACTGTAGCTTGCTGGTCGTTGAGTGAAGCTGGGTGCTGGCGTTGAGATGGAGATCTCTCGGAAATTTTTGCTGTTTGATATTATGTGCAGCTGGGAGGTCTCTTGTGGATCAGTGTCCTGAAGTTGGCTCTCCCACCTCAGAGGTACAGCACTGACTCCTGGCTGCAGCACCAAGAGCCTTTCATCCACACGGCTCCTTAATTTGGGATGATTGGTTGTCTATTCAGGTATTCCACAGATGCAGGGTACATCAAGTTGATTGTGGAGCTTTAATCCGCTGCTTCTGATGCTGCTGGGAGAGATTTCCCTTTCTCTTCTTTGTTCTCACAGCTCCCAGGGGCTCAGCTTTGGATTTAGCCCCGCCTGTGCGTGTAGGTCGCCGGAGGGCGTCTGTTCTTTGCTCAGACAGGACGGGGTTAAAGGAGCCACTGATTCGGAGGCTCTGGCTCACTCAGGCCCGGGGGTAGGGAGGGGCACGGAGTGTGGGGCGGGCCTGCGGCGGCAGAGGCCGGTGAGACGTTGCAGCCTGAGGCGCGCCTGTGCGTTCTCCCGGGGGAGTTGTCCCTGGATCCCGGGACCCTGGCAGTGGCGGGCTGCACAGGCTCCCCGGAAGGGCGTGTGGCTAGTGACCTGTGTTCGCACACAGGCCTCCCGGTGGCGGCAGCAGCGGCCCTAGCGTCTCATGTCTGTCTCTGGGCTCCGCACTTTTAGCCGCGGCTCGCGCCCGTCCCTGGAGCTCTCTCAAGCAGCGTTCTTAATCCCCTCTCCTCGTGCACCAGGAAACAAAGAGGGACGTAAAAGTCTCTTGCCTCTTCGGCAGTTCCAGACTTCTCCCCGGACTCTCTCCCGGCCAGCCGCGGTGCACTAACGCCCTGCAGGCTGTGTTCACGCCGCCAACCTCAGTCCTCTCCCGGCGCTCCGACAAAAGCCGGAGCCTCAGCTCCCAGTCCCGCCCGCCCCGGCGGGTGAGCAGACAAGCCTCTCGGCTGGCGAGTTCCGGTCGGCCCGATCCTCTGCGCTGGAATCTGTCCGCTTTGTCCTCCGCACCCCTGTTGCTGTGCTCTCCTCCGCGGCTCCCAAGCTCCCCCACTCCGCCTCCCGAAGCCTCCACCCGCGAAGGGGCTTCCTAGTGTGTGGACACTTTTCCTCCTTCACAGCTCTCTCCCGCTGGTGCAGGACCCGTCCCTATCCTTTTGTCTCTGTTTAGTTTTTTCTTTTGTCCTACCCAGGTACGTGGGGGGTTTCTTGCCTTTTGGGAGGTCTGAGGTCTTCTGCCAGCGTTCAGTAGATGCTCTGTAGGAGTTGTTCCATGCGTAGATGTATTTCTGGTGTATCTGTGGGGAGGAACGTGATCTCCGCGTCTTACTCTTCCGCCATCTTCCCGGAAGTCCTCGATTTCAATTTTCTTAAATTTACTGAGGCTTGATTTGTGATCCAAGATGTGATGTATCCTAGAGAATATTCCATGTGCACTTGAGAAGAAAGTGTATCGTGCTGCTTTGGATAGAACATCCTATAAATATCAATTAAGTCAACCTGGTCTAATATGTCATTTAAGGCCTGTGTTTCCTTATTGATTTTTTTCTGGATGATCTGTCCATTGGTGTAAGTGGGGTGTTAAAGTCCTCCACTTTTATTGTGTTGCTGTCAATTTCCCCTTTTATGGCTGTTAGCATTTGCCTTATATATTGAAGTTGGGTGCATATATATTTACAATTGTTATATCTTCTTATTGGATTGATCCCTTGATCATTATGTAGTGTCCTTCCTTGTCTCATAACAGTCTTTTTTTTTTAAGTTTATTTTTTCTGATATGGGTATTGTTACTCCAGCTTTCTTTTGATTTCTGTTTGCATGGAAGATCTTTTTTTCATTCCCTCAGTTTCAGTCTGCATGTGTCCCTAGGTCTGAAGTAAGTCTCTTGTAGGCAACATATATACAAGTCTTGTTTTTGTACCCATCTATCTATGTCTTTTGGTTGGAATATTTAATTCATTTACATTTAAGGTAATTATTGATATGTATGTTCCTATTGCTTTTTGTAACTGTTTTGGATTTGTTTTTGTTGGTCTTCTTTCTTCCCTTCTTCTTTGGTTCTATCCTCTTGTAGTTTGATTACTAACTTTAGTGTTGTTGTTGAGTTGCTTTTTCTTTTTGTGTGTGTATCTATTGCAGTTTTTTTGGTTTACACTTCCCATGACATTTTGATATAGCAGTGTATATACGTAGAAAGTTATCTAAGTCTCACAGTTTCTTTTTTTTTCTTTCTTTCTTTTTTTTTTTTTTTGCAGCACGTGGACCTCTCACTGTTGTGGCCTCTCCCATTGCAGAGCACAGGCTCTGGACATGCAGGCTCAGAAGCCATGGTTTATGGGCCCAGCTGCTCCGCAGCATGGGGGATCTTCCTGGACCGGGACACAAACCTGTGTTCCCTGCATTGGCAGGCGGATTCTCAACCACTGCACCACCAGGGAAGCCCTCACAGTTTCTTTTTTGATGTCATATTTCTGTGTGGATGATTTCCTACTATTACTTTATGTTGGCCTTTATGATGAGCATCCCCATTTGTGATTTTCTTCTTCCTAGTTATGGCATCTTTTTTTTTTCTACCTTGAATAGTTCTATTAGCATTCCTTGTAAGGCTGGTTTGGTGGTGCTGAATTCTCTTAGCTTTTGCTTGTCTGTAAAGGTTTTGATTTCTCCATTGAATCTGTATGACATCCTTGCTGGGTAGAGTATTCTTGGGTGTAGAATTTTTCCCTTTCATTACTTTCAATATATCATGCCACTCTCTTCTGGCCTGCAGTGTTTCTGATGAAAAATCTACTGATAACCTTACAGGGATGTTATTTTCGGTTACTTGTTGCTTTTCCCTTGTTGTTTATCCTGTATGGGACTCTCTGTGCTTCCTGGATTTGGAGGACAGTTTCCTTTCCCTGTTAGGAGACTTTTCAGCTATAATCTCTTCAAATATTTTCTCAGACCCTTTCCCTTTCTCTTCTTCTTCTTGGATCCCTATAATGTGAATGTTGTTGTGATTAATGGGAATGTTGTTGTGATTAATGTTGTCCTCATTTCTTTTCTTTATTCTATCTTGTGGCAGTGATTTCCACCACTCTGTCTTCCAGCTCACTTATTCGTTCCTCTGACTCATTTATTCTTCTAGTGTATTCAGCTAGATTCCTTCTAGTATATTTTTCATTTCATTTATTGTGTTGTTCACCTCTGTTTGTTTGTTCTTAAACCTTCTATCTCTGTGTTAAGCATTTCTTTTACCTTCTTGGTCTGTGCCTCTATTGTTTCCAAGATTTTGAATCATCTTTACTATCATTACTCTGAATTCTTTTTCGGGTAGATTGCCTATCTCCTCTTCCTTTAGTTGTTCTCATATGTTTTTGTTTTGTTCCTTCATCTGTCACATATTTCCCTCTCATCTCATTTTGTCTTACTTTCTGTGTTTGTGGTCTCTCTTCCATAGACTGCAGGACCATAGTTCCTCTTGCTTCTTGTCTGCCTCCTGGTGGGTGTGGTTAGTCCAGGGAATTGTGTAGGCATCTTGGTGGGAGGGAGTGGTGTCTGCCCTCTGGTGGGTTAATTTGGGTGTTTTCCCTCTGGTGGGCAGGGCTGTGTGATGGGGTGTATTTTGAGGTGGTTGTGAGCTTAGTACTACTTTAGGCAGCCTGTCTTCTGATGGGTGGGTCTGTGTTCCTATCAGTTTGGTTGTTTGTCCTGAGGATTTCCAATACTTGAATCTACAGGTTGTTGGGTGGAGTCAGGTCTTGGTGCCAAAATGGAGGCCTCTGGGAGAGCTCACGCCAATAAATTTTTCCCAGGACTTCTACTACCAGTGTCATTGCCCCCTTAGTGAGCTACAGCTGACACTCATCACCCCGAGGGACCCTCAAAGACCCCCATGTAAGTCTAGCCCAGGTTCCTGTGGAGGTACTGCTTTGTGCTGGGTCCCAGTGCAAGTGAGAAATTTTGTGCACCCTCCAATAGTGGAGTCCTTGTTTCCTCCAGCCCTGTGGAGCTCTTAAACTCAAGCCCTGCTGACCTTCAAGGCTAAGTGTTCTGCTGACCTTCAAGGCTAAAGGCTCTTGATACCAGAACCTCAGACTGTCTTGGAGGGCTATTTTTATGTGGAAACATTCCTGTGTAGCCTGTGTGGGTTTAATTATTTGCTGTGGGCACTGTTTGTAGTATAGATGTCTGCCACTTCTTTCTTCTGTGTATGCTGGCCATTATCCCTTCGATAAGAGGTGTGACTGATGTTGTGGTGACCATAGTTTGCACTAGATATTGAGTAGGGTCTCCCCTTTTCTCTGTGGTTGTCACTTCCCTGTCAGGGATGGGGTCTGCTCCCTAGTTGTTGGAGAAAGAGCTCCCAGATCTGTTTCTTAGCTGTGTTTCTGATCTGTGGTGTTAGGTAGGTGGGATTGGAGCATGCTATGGGGGAGAATCCACTGAGTTTTCCTCCTCTGGAGCTGTTCACCTGTGGGTGTGGGTGTGCTCTGTTGGGTCACCTTTCACCAGTTGTGTGAGCTTTCATATTACACTGTTTTTGGCACTGCTCTTGGCCAAAACTTAACCATGGTTATGTTGGCAATTGGCCCTGGTGACTTTCACACATTGTTTTCACCAGGCCACCAGCATAGATCCACTGAAGTCATGTCCCAGGATTGCAGTAATCATGGGTCTAGACTGCTGTGGGTGTTATGGAGACAGTGACACAGGTCCTATCCCACTTCCTCTCCTCTTTCTTGTCCCTTCTTCTTTCTTTAGTCATACCCAGTTACACGGGAAACTTTCTTGTCCTTTTAGTGTCTGAGTTCCTCTGCCAGTGTTTAGCAGGTGCTCTGTTAGAATTGTTTCATTTGTAGAGGTAGCTTTGATGCATTTGTGGGGAGAGGTATACTCTATGTCCTCCTACTCTTTGGCTTTCTTGACTTCTCCCTATATAAACATGGGTTTTTAGGATTATAAAACTACTGTATTTTTATTGTGAAAATTTGAAAAATGAAAATTTAAAAGCCCACAACCGAAATACTCAGTCATAGGCAATAACTCACAATGTCATCATTTTGAGAATATCACAATTAGTATTTTGTTAAAAAAAAATCTTTTTGACCCCAATAAAGATGTTAAAAAAAAAGAAAAAAAAAAGAAAAAAAAACTTTTTGCACATATATACATATACACATATATATGTCAAGTATACTATAATAATGTGTCTTACTGGTGTAATTACTATTTTTATTTAATGATGTATTATATTTCCTGAATTTAGATGCTTTTGCATTATTTCTAATGTCTGCAGAAAAGTTCTTAGTGTAAACATATAATTTATAAATTATATCTTATTCTGGCATTTAGATTAGCTCTCCTTTGGATTTGATTTAATTATACTTACCTTGCAATAAACTTTTACAGAATAAACACTGAATATATCTACCTAGAATTAGGATTGCTGGACTAAAATATACATATATTTAAAATCTTTTGATAGCTTTATCCAAATTACCCTTTCAAAAACTTAGTTATTTACATTCCTGCCTCCAATGAATCACAGGCCATTTCCTCACATGTTTGCCAATGATGAATACTAAGAAAATTAAACTCTCCCAAAGCAACAGGCAAAACACATTTTATGCTGTAATATTTTGTTTACTTGTGTAGTTAAATGCTTTTTAATATATTTTACATTCCATTATTTCTATACATACTTTTGCTTACTTTCTGTACCACAGACTTCATGTAATTGCAATTAAGTGTCATTTTACCTGGAGAAGGCATATTCTAAGTACAGTTGCACCAGGACTTGGTCCAGGGACAGCATCTGATTAAAATTCCACATGAGATCACATTCTCATAATTACTCAGCATCAAAAGTCAGTAGAGATTTCTTTATTAAGGACAGTGGTTTTCTTCTTCAGTGAAATAAAAGGTGTCAAAACTCAACAAAACTGGGGTCTTTTTACTAGAAAATGAAGTGACCTTACTCTGTCAGCTCTGTTGGAGAATAAACGGTGAGACTGAACCATAGCAGACTACCTCCTTTTCCTTCTTTTTGCTGACCATAGTGTTGGAGATTAGTAGCAATCATTGAGCCAGGGGAAAAACAATAATACACTATGTAGCTGTCCAGTTTTACCAGAACGATTTATTGAAAGACTGTTTTTTGCTCCATTGTATAATATTGCCTCCTTTGTTGTACATTAATTGACCATAGGTGTGTGGGTTAATTTCTGGGCTTTCTGTACTGGTCCATTGATCTATATTTCTATTTTTGTGTCAGTACCATACTGTTTTGATCAGTATAACTTTGAAATATAGCCTGATATTAAGGATCCTTATTCCTCCAACTCCATTCTTCTTTCTCAAGATTGATTTGGCTATTCAGAGTTTTTTTTGTGTGTGTTTCCATACAAATTTTAAGATTTTTTGTTCTAGCTCTGTAAAAAGTGTCATTGGTAATTTTTTATTTTTATTTTTATTTATTTATTTATTTATTTTGTGGTACACAGGTTTCTCAGTGTTGTGGCCTCTCCCATTGTGGAGCACAGGCTCCGGACACACAGGCTCAGCAGCCATGGCTCATGGGCCTAGCCACTCCATGGCATGTGGGATCTTCCCGGACCGGGGCACGAACCCGTATCCTCTGCATTGGCAGGTGGACTCTCAACCACTGCGCCACCAGGGAAGCCCCCGTTGGAAGATTTTTAATCACAGTTCCAATTTCCTTACTTGTGACTGGTCATTCATATTTTCTATTTCTTCCTGGTTCAGTCTTGGGAAATTTTACCTTTCTAGGAATTTGTCCATTTCTTCCAGGTTGTCCAGTTTTTGGCATACAGTTGCTTGTATTAGTCTCTTATGATCCTTTGTATTTCTGCAATGTCTGTTGTAACTTCTCCTTTTTCATTTCTAATTTTATTTGTTTGAGTCCTCTCCCTTTTTTTCTTGATGAGTCTGGCTAACAGTTTATCAATTGTGTTTATCTTCTCAAAGAACCAACTTTTAGTTTCATTGATCTTTGCTATTGTTTTCTTCATCTCTATTTCATCTATTTCTGCTCTTATCTTCATGATTCCTTTCCTTCTACTAATTTTAGGTTTTGTTTGTTCTTCTTCTTCTAGTTGCTTTATGTGTAAGGTTAGGTTGTTCATTTGTGATTTTTCTTGTTTCCTGAGGTAAGATTATATTGCTATAAACTTCTCTCATAGAACTGCTTTTGCTGCATCCCATAAGTTTTGGATAATTGTGCTTTCATTGTCATTTGTCTCTAGGTATTTTTTGATTTCCTCTTCGATTTCTTCAATGATCCATTGTTTGTTTAGTAGCATATTGCTTTGCCTCCATGTGTTTGTGATTTTTACAATTTTTTCTTGTAGTTTACTTTTAATCTCATAGAGTTGTGGTCAGAAAAGATGCTTGGTATGATTTCAATTTTATTAAATTTACTGATGCTTGCTTTGTTTCCCAGCATGTGGTCAATCCTAGAGAATATTCCATGTGCACATGAGAAGAACATGTATCCTTCTGCTTTTGGATAGAAAGCTCTATAAATATCAGTTAAGTCCATCTGTTCTAAAGTGTTATTTAAGGCCTGTGTTTCCTTATTGATTTTCTGTCTGGGTGATCTGTGTATGATGAAAGTGAGATGTTTAATTCCCCCACTATTTTTGTGTTACTATCTACTTCTCCCTTTATGGCTGGTAATATTTTCCTTATATATTGAGGTGCTCCGATGTTGGGTGCATACATATTTACAATTGTTGTATCTTATTCCTGTATTGATCTCTTGACTATTTGTGGGGAAACTGGACAGCTATATGCAAAACAAAAAAAATGAAATTGGAACATTCTTTAACACCATACACAAAAATAAACTCAAAATGGATTAAAGACATAAATGTGAGACTGGACATTATACAATTCTTATAGGAAAACATAGGCACAACACTGTGACATAAATCATAGCAATATCTTTTTGAACCATCCCCCAGAATAATGGAAATAAAAGCAAACATAAACTAATGGAACCTAATTACACTAAAAGCTTTGCACAGGAAAGGAGACCAGAAACAAAATGAAAAGACACCCTAAGAATAGGAGAAAATATTTGCAAATGATGTGACTGGCAAGGGATTAGTCTCCAAAATTTACAAACAGCTTTTGTGGCTTAATATTTTCAAAACAAATGACCCAATTAAAAAATGCACAGAAGTCCTAAATAGACATTTCTCCAACGAAAACATACAGATGGCCAAGATGCATATTAAAAGATGTTCAACTTCACTTATTATTAGAGAAATTCAAATCAAAACTACAATGAAATATCATCTCACACCAGTCATAGTGGCTATCATAAAAGAATACAGAAACCATAAATCCTGGAGAGGGTGTAGAGAGAAGGGAACCCTCCTATGCTCTGGGGGTAATGTAAATTGGTGCAACCACTATGGAGAACAATATGGATGTTTCTTAAGAACTAAAAATAGAGCTACCATATGATCCTGCAATTCCACTCCTGGACATGTATACAGAGAAAAACATGGTTTGAAAATATACATGCACCCCAACATTCATTGAAGCATTGTTTACAAGACATGGATGAAGCCCAAATATCCATCAACAGATCAATGGATAAAAAAGATTTTGTACTTATATACAATGGAATATTACTCAACTATTAAAAAGAAGGAAATAATGTCATTTGCAGCAACATGGATGAAACTAGAGGTTGTCATACTGAGTGAAGTAAGTCAGACAGAGAAATAGAAATATTATATAATATCCCTTATATGCAGAATCAAAAAGAAAAAAATGATACAAATGAATTTATTTACAAAACAGTAATAGACTCACAGACTTAGGGAATTAACTTATGGTTACTGGGGGAAAGGGTCAGGGAGAAGGAAAGTTCGGGAGTTTGGGATTGACATGTACACATTGCTGTATGTAAAATGAATAACCAACAAAGACTTAGTGTATAGCACATGAAACTCTGCTCAATAGTATGTAACAACTTAAATGGGAAAATAATTTGAAAAATAATAGATACATGTATATGTATAACTGAATCACTTGCTGTACACCTGAAACTAACACAATATGGTTAATCAACTGTACTCCAATATAAAATAAAATGTTAAAAAATGTAATACACCAGATTTATTAAAGGACTACCTTAAAAATATGCTGTTTTGGAATTTGTGCATAAGAGTGGGAATAGTGACAAAAAGGGCTACACCTTGAGTGTGCTGTGCCCCAGGACCCCTTCATTATATACACACTTTGATTAAACAATGCATTACAAAAATTCATGGGTCATTTGAGGTGTAGTGATTTATTGATAAAGAGTTAGTAAAATGGATAAAAAAGAGGCAAGCATTCATTTTTTACTGTATTATTAGCAGGCACATTTGCAGAATCTTTGCAGTATCCAAGCACCATCTTTCCTGTCTAGTCCAGAAACCATATCTATTTTTTGTTTATTTTGTTTTGTTTCACTTTATGGCCAATGACACAGTTTCGGGCTAATTTCAGTTCTCCCATTATAAGAAAGGTATCATTACTGTTATTGCTCACAATAATATAGCTCTTGGGAATCTGTTTATGTTGAAATAATATAGATCTTCTTGCCTCTTTTGTTCCTAATATCTTTTATTTAATGCTGTTTACATACTCAGGATGCTTCATCATCTATCCTGTCACTAGTGACCACTGACTTCAGATGACTTCCTTAAGATTGTTACTTTGCTTTGATTATGATGCTCACAAGTGCAATTTTACCCAAATTATGCAGGAAAATGTGAAGAAGAATTCATTTTCCAGTCATGTTAAATTACCATTTGGAATTTCATAGCACAGACAAAAAACTGTATCCATTATTGAACTCTTTAAGCAATGGTCACTGCATTCATAGAGTGACCTGTTTCAATTTTGCAACATCTCTACTTATGTGAGGGACCTGAAGGTAGAGTGAGATAAGTGGTCCCATTTGTTCAAGAAATGCCTTTTCCTCTAATCACCATGGAATAAGAACAACTCTGGAGATAACACTGATTTCATCAGTGTCAGACATCAGAAGGTAACAGTCAGAAAATCTTTTGTTGCAGAGTAATGGTTTGAAAAATCCCTTGAATGAGATAGACATGGCCACTCCTGGAAGACTGCTAGACCCTGGGTGGAAAGCCAGCAGTGGATGTGGAGTGGTAGCCTGGTTTTAACACAGGAAGCCATATGGGCTAAAGACATTGTCCCCGCTCCTGCTGCCCTTGGGTGCCATAGACCCAGGCAGCACCATGGTGAGAACCAACACATAAGTCCACACATGTAGCCTAAGCCCAAGGGGCAGCTGTGGACCAGCCCAATAATAGCTCTCAAATCATCCTATGTGCATGGTGAGGGAAACACTCAAAATCGACACATAGTAGCGGGATCTCACACAACCCCAAAAACCCCAAAAACATTGCAGTGGCCGATAAGTGTAATCTGATCAGTGGTCTGTCCTTGTGAGGTTAGTGTAGACATTGTTTTTTGGCCTTTCATTTCTGTTTTTGTATTTGTCTCTGGTTACAAAACTGGTATCTGCACAATATAAAAATGTTGATAAATTCTAAACAATGTAACAAAAATAAGACAATGATAGTAGCATATTTCAGTGTTAATGTGTATAGTGGGCTTTGAAAAACTAGAGAGAGAATGTTGGATTATAAATCAAAGAACAAAATATTTATATGTGAATCCAAACCAATTTAAACTTAATAAATTAATCACTGATCTTCCTTACAGAACTATTCCAAATAACACCTTTAGACACACCCATCTCTAGGCAGTGTGGCTTAACTCCTTCCACCTTGAGTATGAGCTGTGCTTAGTCACTCAGTTTAAATGAATAGAGTATGAAAGTAGAAAAAATGGTAATTTTACAGTGGAGAAACTTGGCAAACACTGACTCAGCCAATTAATATCATACATGGAAATTCAGGTTGTTATCATGTATCCCCCCTATATGATATGATGAGAAGGGCATTTCACCTCCGTGGTGCTCTTTCAAAAAATCTATAAATCCAGATGAACCCAAATTGGGAAACATTCTAAAAAAGACCTAATGAGTATTCTTCAAATTTTTCAAAAACTTGGGAAAAAAAAAAAAAAAGAAAACACTGAGAAACCCTCGGAGATACAAGAAGACTAAGGAAACATAGTGACCAAACGTGATTATCCTACATTAGAACCTGGAACAGAAAAATGGCATTACTGGGAAAACTGGTGAAATTTAAATCAAGTTTGTAGTTCAGTTAATAGTATTGTAACACTGTTAACTTCTTCACAATGTCAGTATTAGGGGAAGCTTGTTGTGAAGGGTTCGCAGAAACTCTCTACGCTATCTTGGCAAACTTTCTGTAAATTTGAAATTATTTCACACTAAAAAGCTTTAAAAAATACTAGTACATTCCTGGCCAGTTTATTTTTCCTGCAAACGCTCTTTCAAACAAAGAAATGTTTATAATTTCTATGTGATTTAATATCTATTTTACAACTTACAGTTTCATCACATGTGTTTCAAAGTCATTAAGAGTTCATAGAAACCTTTAACAGGAGCAATTATTTTATGAATAATTTACTTAACTATTTGAATATCATTGAACATATAGATTTTAGTAATTTTTATTATTACAAATAATTTTGTGATTAAAATATTGTGCAGAAATCTTTATGTTCTATTTGGTTTATTTATTTAGAAAGTTATTTCAGTAAGTGAGAATGAAAAGCCAAAAAGAATATGAACTAAAAAAAAGAAGTTTCTGATATATATTATCAACTTCCTTTGCAGAAAGTTTAGTGACTCATTTTAAAAGAAGTAAGTGATATCTGAAAGACACTAGAATTTCATGAACAAAATTATATCAAGAACAAACTAAATGAGACAGTTAAACCTTAAGAAGAAAGAGAGAGAAGTTGTATTCTCATAGTAGGAAGTAAAATCTCCCAGCCCCAGCAGATATTACACACATTTGGATAAAGATCAAAGGAAGCAAGAATGTTAAAAAAAATAAATAAATAATGGGGAAAATATACTTATTTTTCTAAATCTACTTGTGTGTGTATGTGTGTGTGTGTGTGTGTGTGTGTGTGTGTGTGTGCGCAAAGGGATTTACCAACAACCACTCATCCAGTTTCAAGTATACTGAAAACAGAAGGACTAGCATCTGATCCTGGTTCTACCAATTATGAGTTGTAATTCAGGTTGAGTTGTATCTGTCTCAGCCTCAGTTTCCTCACATAAAAGGAGGCAATATTAAAGTAGATATTTTTTTGAAAATCATTCCTTTACATTTCTCTACTAGTAATCACCAGGGATTTATTCATGCTTCTTAGTTTGTAGAGAAATATTTGATTACCTCCCCCTGTCTAATGGAGGGTAGGTATATGAGATTTCTAATAACTATTTTTCTCATCTGTTTCCCTTTTGAATATGGAGTTTGAGATGCTACATGCCCTGCAGACTTCTGGTTAATATAAGGGATTGTGGTCATCCACAATCTTTCCTGAATATGTTCACCTGCTGTCCACTCATGTACTCCAACAGTGGATTCTCTACTGGATTGACTACCCATTCCCTAGCTTATCAATCATTATGCTTTGTTGTGATTACTTTATGAGGGCATGGGTCAAGAAATTTTTTTTGAGAACATGGGACAAGCTGATTTTGGTCATTGTGCTAAGATCTAAGGATATCTCTAATTAAACTCTACATACTTTAAATTAAACATCTTGTTGGCTCTTAAAATTTAGAAAAATAAAAGCTCAGTTCTCTTATGGTGGACATGAAGTAACATTATTACCTACTATTTGACTTCTATGGACTATTGTCACCATGTAAATGTGTCCTTTTTTTCTCTGCATATCCAACCCCAATCTTCTTGTCAATGCCCTGTCCAAATCTTTCTCTTGCCTTGAGTTTTCTTTAATTATTTTTTCTTACCTCTTCCCCAAATTCACACAAATCTTGACTTCCTTTAATGTTTAACGGTTTTTAAAGTAAAAGTTAACTAGATATTTACCACATGCTGGTTTGTGTGTGTATGGTTAGAGGGATGGTTATTTAACAGAGCATAGCTTCCTTAGCTATGAAGCCTTGGAGTTGAATCTCAGCTTTACCATTTACTAGCTATGGGACTTTGGGCAAGTTACAGAACCTCACAGAGTTGCATTGCTCCTTCTGTAAAACAGGGGAAATAATTCCTTTGCAGGCTTCTTGTGTGGCTTAAGTAGGATATTCATCATGTAAAATGTCTTGCTCTAAGTGCTCAGTTTTATTTCTAACTTTCCCTCTCATGGTTGTTGTTTATTTTCTTATAAAATAAAGTTTTGGCTTAACAAGGAATACTAGCAACATTGAAAGCATTTTGGAAAATTAAATGTCACAAATTTAGCATACATCAAACACCTGGTCCAGAGAAAGTCAGGGACGAGTTTTTAAAATACTGCTAAATAAAGTTTGTCATGTTAAATCAGGTTTGCTCTCTTGTCTTGATTATTTGCTTTAGTAAATCTTTCCCCATTCTTATATAACATATTTTAGTTAGTTAGTTTGTGGTTAATATTTAAAATTCATCTCAATGCCTTCAGTTCTGTTAGTAACTAAACTTGTTGTGGATAAGTCATCATTAAATGGCCTAGGAGATTTGTAGAATGTAGAGTGCTCTGTATGTATTAGCTGAGGTCTGAATTGCTGATCTTACAAGAAATGTGGCATGTGTAAAGTCTAATTGTATTCTTGTTTTGATAGCTTCCAATTCTGAGTAATTAAACATTGCTCATATAGTGTTCTAATGTTAATTACATTCCCATTTGCCAGAGGCTACATGTTCCCCCAAATGCCCAAAGACAGTATCTGGGAAAAACCAAATAAGTTAGAGGCAAGTAGTAGATATCTACATTTATCTACTTTAAGCAATTAATTTTGATGTTACTCATACGAGTTCATCAATCTTGAAGTTTGACTCTTGAAGGGCTAGAATCTCCAAGTGGTCAAGAATGTGATAACCATGGTTTCATCAGAACACTCTGTTCTTTCTAATTTCAGCTGTGATGTTTATGTATTACATTGTTGAAGAACAAATTTCCTTGCTTACAGAAGCAGAGGGTGCCATTTTGAAACTGTGTAACAATGGCAAATGGCTAAATCTCCTATGTTACCTGGCCAGAAAGTTTAGTCATTAAATCTTTTACTCCCTCAGTCACAAAAGGCAGTCCCCCTTTTTGAGAGATTAGAAAACCACAAAAGATTCTGCTCTAGGAAATTACTGTATTTTCTTATGTTTGAGACAGATAGTTGAGGTTGCTGATAAAGCCGTGTGTTCCTTAGCTTTATCTTATGCTCTTATCAAATTTGGTGTTGTTGCCTGTTCTTTATATAAAAAAGAAACATTAATAGAAAAACAATATTATTGGGGAAAATTGTGAAAAAAATGACAGTTAAGGAGATATTTTTTATAAGAAAATATTCTTAGAAAATATCCCCCCATAGGAGCTCCAAGATGGCAGAAGAGTAAGACGCAGAGATCACCTTCCTCCCCACAATTACGTCAGAAATACAATTACATGTGGAACAACTCCTACAGAACACCTACTGAACGCTGGCAGAAGACCTCAGACCTCCCAAAAGGCAAGAAACTCCCCATGTACCTGGGTAGGGTAAAAGAAAAAACAGAGATGGCACCTGCACCAGTGGGAGGGAGCTGTGAAGGAGGAAAGGTTTCCACACACTAGGAAGGCCCTTCACCACCTGAGACTGTGGGTGGTGGAGTGTGGAGCTTTGGAGCCAAAGAAGAGAGTGCAACAACAGGGGTGTGGAGGGCAAAGTGGAGAGATTCCCACACAGAGGATCGGTGCTGACCAGCACTCATCAGCCTGAGAGGCTTGTCTGCTCACCCACTGGGACAAGTGGGGGCTGGGAGCTGAGGCTTGGGTTTCAGTCAGATCCCAGGGAGAAGACTGGGGTTGGCTGTGTGAACACAACCTGAAGGGGGATAGTGCACCACAGCTAGCCAGGAGGGAGTCCAGGAAAATATCTGGAGATGCCAAAGAGACAAGAGACTATTTCTTGCCTCTTTGTTTCCTTGTGCGTGAGGAGAGAGGATTAAGAATGCTGCTTAAATGAGTTCCAGGGATGGGCACAAGACGCGGCTATCAGTGTGGATCCCAGAGATGGGCATGAGACACTAAGACTGCTGCTGCAGCCACCAAGAAGCCTGTGTGCAAGCACAGGTCACTCTCGACACCTTCCCTCCAGGGAGCCTGTGCAGCCTTCCACTGTCCCGTGATGCAGGAAAAACTTCCCTGGGAGAATGCAAGGCGTGCTTCAGGCTGGGGCAAAGTCTCCCTGGCCTCTGCCGCCATAGGCTAGCCCCACAACTGTACCCCTCACTCCCTCCATTCTAAGTGAGGCAGAGCCCCCAAAGCAGCTGTTTCTTTAACCCTGTCCTGTCTGAGTGAAGAACAGACACCCTCAGGTGACCTACACACAGAGGCAGGTCCAAATCCTGAACAGCAGGAGCCGTGTGAACAAAGAAGAGAAAGGGAAATCTTATGCAGCAGCCTCAGGAGTAGCGGTTGAAATCACCGCAATCAACTTGATGTACCCTGCATCTGTGGAATACCTGAAAAGACAATGAATCATTGCAAATTGAGGAGGTGGACTTTGGGAGAAACGATATATATATATATATATATATATATATTTTTTTTTCCTTTTTCTCTTTTTGTGAGTGTGTATGTGTATGCTTCTGTGTGTGATTTTGTCTGTATAGTTTTGTTTTTACCATTTGTCCTAGGGTTCGGTCTGTCCATTTTTTTTCTTTACTTAAAAAAAATACTTTTTTCTTAATAATACATTTTATTTTAATAACTTTATTTTATTTTACTTTATTTTATTTTATCTTCTTCTTTATTTCTTCCTTTTTTTCCTCCCTTTTACTCTGAGCCGTGTGGAGGACAGGCTCTTCGTGCTCCTGCCAGGCATCAGGGCTGTGTCACTGAGGTGGGAGAGCCAAGTTCAGGACTCTGGTCCACAAGAGACCTCCCAGCTCCATGTAATATCAAATGGTGAAAAATATCCCAGAGATCTCAATCTCAATGCCAAGACCCATCTCCACTCAACGACCAGCAAGCTACAGTGCAGGACACCCTATGCCAAACAACTAACAAGACAGGAACACAACCCCATCTAGGAGCAGAGAGGATGAATAAAATCATAATAAGGCCACAGAAACCCCAAAACACACCACCACATGTGGACCTGCCCACCAGAGAGAAAAGATCCAGCCTCATCCACCAGAACACAGGAAATAGTCCCCTCCACCAGGAAGTCTACACAACTCACTGGACCAGCCACTGGGGACAGACACCAAAAACAATGGAGACTATGAACCTGAAGGCTGTGAAAAGGAGACCCCAAACACAGTAAGTTAAGCAAAATGAGAAGACCGAGAAACACACAGTGGATGAAGCAGCAAGGCAAAAATCAAGCAGACCTAACAAATGAAGAGGAAATATGCCGTCTACCTGAAAAAGAACTCAGAATAATGATAGTAAACAGGATCCAAATTCTGGAAATAGAATGGAGAAAATATAAGAAACATTTAAAAAGGAGTTAAAAGAACTAAACAGCAAAGAAACAGACATGAACAACACAATAAATGAAATTAAAAATTCTCTAGAAGGGATCGATAGCAGAATAACTGAGGCAGAAGAACGGATAAGTGACCTGGAAGATAAAATAGTGGAAATAACTACTGTGGAGCAGAATAAAGAAAAAAGAATGAAGAGAATTGAGGACAGTCTCAGAGACCTCTGGAACAACATTAAACACACCAACATTTGAATTATAGGGATCCCAGAAGAAGAAGAGAAAAAGAAAGGGTCTGAGAAAATATTTGAAGAGATTATGGTTGAAAACTTCCATAATATGGGAAAGGATACAGTTAATCAAGTCCTGGAAGCACAGACAGTCCCATACAGCATAAATCCAAGGAGAAACATGCCAGGACACATATTAATCAAACTATCAAAAATTAAATTCAAAGAAAAATATTAAAGGCAACAAGTGCAAAACAACAAGTAACACATAAGGGAATCCCCATAAGGTTAACAGCTGAACTTTCAGCAGAAACTCTGCAAGCCAGAAGGGAGTGTAAGGACATATTTGAACTGATGAAAGAGAAAAAAAACTATAAGCAAGATTACTCTAACCAGCAAGGATCTCATTCAGATTTGGTGGAGAAATTAAAACATTTATAGACAAGCAAAGGTTAAGAGAATCAACACTACCAAACCAGCTTTACAACAAATGCTAAAGGAACTTCTCTAGGCAGGAAACACAAGAGAAGAAAAAGACCTACAGTAATAAACCCAGAACAATTAAGAAAATGGTAATAGGAACATACATATCAATAATTACCTTAAATGTAAATGGATTCAATGCTCCAACCAAAGACATAGATTGGCTGAATGGATACAAAAACAAGACCCATATATATGCTGCCTACAAGAGACAGACTTCAGACCGAGGGACACATACAGACTGAAAGTGAGGGATGGAAAAAGATATTCCATGCAAACGGAAATAGAAAGAAAGCTGGAGTAGCAATTCTTATATCAGAAAAAATAGACTTTAAAACAAAGACTATTACAGGAGACAAAGAAGGACACTATATAATGATCAAGGGATCAATCCAAGAAGAAGATATAGCAATTGTAAATATGTATGCACCCAAAATAGGAGCACCTCAATACATAAGGCAAATACTAACAGCAATAAAAGGGGAAATTGGCAGTAACACAATCATACTAGGGGACTTTAACACCCCACTTTCACCAATGGACAAATCATCCAAAATGAAAATAAATAAGGAAACACAAGCTTTAAATTATACATTAAACATTATGGGCTTAATTGATATTTAGAGGACATTCCATCCAAAAACAAAAAATTACACATCCTTCTCCAGTTCTCATGGAACATTCTCCAGGATAGCTTATACCTTAGGTCACAAATCAAGCCTTGGTAAATTTAAGAAAATTGAAATCATATGAAGTATCTTTTCCAACCACAACACTATGAGATTAGATATCAATTACAGGAAAAAATCTGTAAGAAATATGAACACATGGAGACTAAAAAATACGTTACTAAATAACCAAGAGATCACCGAGGAAATCAAAGAGGAAATGAAAAAATACCTAGAAACAAATGACAATGAAAACTCAATGACACAAAACCTATGGGCTGCAGCAAAAGCAGTTCTAAGAGAGAAGTTTATAGCTATACAAGCCTACCTTAAGAAACAAGAAACCTCTCAAATAAACAACCTAACATTACACCTAAGGCAATTAGAGAAAGAAGAACAAAACAACCCCAAAGTTAGAAAAAAGAATGAAATCATAAAGATCAGATCAGAAATAAATGAAAAAGAAATGAAGGAAATGATAGCAAAGATCAATAAAACTAAAACTGGTTCTTTGAAAAGATAAACAAAATTGATAAACCATTAGCCAGATTTATCAAGAAGAAAAGGGAGAAGACGCAAATCAATGGAATTAGAAATGAAAAAGGAGAAGTAGCAACTGACACTGCAGAAATACAGAAGATCATGAGAGATTACTACAAGCAACTACATGCCAGTAAAATGGACTACCTGGAAGAAATGGACAAATTCTTAGAAATGCACAATGTTCTGAGACTGAACCAGGAAGAAATAGAAAATATGGACAGACCAATCACAAGCACTGCAATAGAAACTGTGATTAAAAATATTCCAACAAACAAAACTCCAGGACCAGATGGCTTCACAGGTGAATTCTATCAAACATTTAGGGGAGAGATAATACCTATCCTTCTGAAACCCTCCCAAAATATAGCAGAGAGAGAAGCACTCCCAAAATCATTCTACGAGGCCAACATCACTCTGACACCAAAACCAGACAAAGATGTCACAAAGAAAGAAAACTACAGGCCAATATCACTGATGGATATAGATGCAAAACTCCTCAACAAAATACTAGCAAACAGAATCCAACAGCACATTAAAAGGATCATACACTATGATCAAGTGGGCTGTATCCCAGGAATGCAAGGATTCTTCAATATACGCAAATCAATCGACGTGATACAGCATATTAACAAATTGACTGAGAAAAAACATATAATCCTCTCAATAGATACAGAGAAAGCTTTTGACAAAATTCAACACCCATTTATGATAAAAACCTTCCAGAAAGTAGGCATAGAGGGAACTTTCCACAACATAATAAAGGCCATATATGAGAAACCCACAGCCAACATCGTCCTCAATGGTGAAAAACAGAAACCATTTCCACTAATATCAGGAACAAGACAAGGTTGCCCACTCTCACCACTATTATTCAACATAGTTTTGATAGGTTTAGCAACAGCAATCCAAGAAGAAAAAAAAAATAAAAGGAATCCAAATCGGAAAAGAAGGAGTAAAGCTGTCACTCTTTGCAAATGACATGATACTCTACATAGAGAATCCTAAAGATGCTACCAGAAAACTACTAGAGCTAATCAATGAATTTGGTAAAGTAGCAGGATACAAAATTAATACACAGAAATCTCTTGAATTCCTATACACTAATGAAGGAAAATCTGAAAGTGAAATTAAGAAAACACTCCCATTTACCATTGCAACAAAAAAATAAAATGTCTAAGAATAAACCTACCTAAGGTGACAAAAGACCTGTATGCAGAAAATTATAAGACACTGATGAAAGAAATTAAAGATGATAAAAATAGATGGAGAAATTTATCATGTTCTTAGATTGGAAGAATCAATATTGTACAAAAGACTCTACTACCAAAAGCAGTCTACAGATTCAGTGCAATCCCTAACAGACTACCACTGGCATTTTTCACAGAACTCGAACAAAAAATTTCACAATTTGTATAGGAAACACAAAAGACCCCGAATAGCCAGAGCAATTTTGTTAAAGAAAAAACTTAGCTGGAGGAATCAGTTTCCCTGACTTCAGATTATACTACAAGTTTACAGTAATCAAGACAGTATGGTCCTGCCACAAAAACAGAAATATAGATCAATGGAAGAGGATAGAAATCCCAGAGGTAAACCCACACACATATTGTCACCTTATCTTTGATAAAGGAGGCAAGAATATACAGTGCAGAGAAGACAGCCTCTTCAATAAGTGGTGCTGGGAAAATTGGACAGCTACATGTAAAATAATGAAATTGGAACACTCCCTAACACCATACACAAAAATAAGCTCAAAATGGATTAAAGACCTAAATATAACGTCAGACAGCATCAAACTCTTAGAGGAAAACATAGACAGAACACTCTATTACATAAATTATGACAAGATCATTTTTGACCCACGTCCTAGAGAAATGGAAATAAAAACAAACAAATGGAACCTAATGAAACTTAAAAGATTTTGCACAGCAAAGGAAACCATAAACAAGACGAAAAGACAACCCTCAGTATTGGAGAAAATATTTGCAAATGAAATAACTGACAAAGGATTAATCTCCAAAACATACAAGCAACTCATGCAGCTCAATATCAGAAAAACAAACAACCCAATCCAAAAATGGGCAGAAGACCTAAATAGACGTTTCTCCAAAGAAGATATGCATTGCCAACAAACACATGAAAGAATGCTCAACATCATTAATCATTAGAGAAATGCAAATCAAAACTACAATGAGATATCATCTCATACCAGTCAGAATGGCCATCATCAAAAAATCTACAAACAAATTAATTCTGGAGAGGTTGTGGAGAAAAGGGAACCCTTTGCACTGTTGGTGGGAATGTAAATTGATACAGCCACTATGGAGAACATTATGGACGTTCCTTAAAAAACTAAAAATAGAATTACCATAAGACCCTGCAATCCCACTATTGGGCATATACCCTGATAAAACCATAATTCAAAAAGATTCTTGTGTCAAAATGTTCATTGCAGCTCTTTTTAAAATAGCCAGGACATGGACACAACTTAAGTGTCCATCAACAGGTGAATGGATAAAGAAGATATGGCACATATATACAATGGAATATTACTCAGCTATAAAAAGAATGAAACTGAGTTATTTGTAGTGAGGTGGATGGACCTAGAGACTGTCATACAGTGTGAAGTAAGTCAGAAAGAGAAAAACAAATACTGTATGCTAACACATATATATGGAATCAAAAAAGAAAAAAAAAAGATCAGAAGAACCTAGGGGCAAGATGGGAATAAAGATGCAGACCTACTAGAGAATGGACTTGAGGAAATGGGGAGGGTGAAAGGTAAGCTGGGACAAAGTGAGACAGTGGCATGGACATATATACACTACCAAACATGAAATAGATAGCTAGTCGGAAGCAGCTGCATAGCACAGTGAGATCAGCTCGGTGCTTTGTGACCACCTAGAGGGGTGGGATAGGGAAGGTTGGAGGGAGGGAGATGGAAGAGGGAAGAGATATGGGGACATATGTATATGTATAACTGATTCACTTTGTTATAGGGCAGAAACTAACACACCATTGTAAAGCAATTATACTCCAATAAAGATGTTAAAGGAAAAAAAAAAAAAAAAAAGAAAGAAAATATCCCCTCAAAATGAGCAAAGAATGGAAATAGACAATTGACCAAAAAGAAAGTGAAATGAATAGCATACAAATAAGATAGTCAAATTCAGTATTGTTCATGGACTTACCAATTAAAATTCCAATCAGATATTACTTTTATCCACCACTGTAGCAATTAAAAAAAAAAAAAGAATAAGAACTATTGCTGGCAGAGATGTGAAGAAAAGTACACTCGCATGAGTTTCTTTCAGAAATATAAATATTAAACCATTTTTACCGAAGTATGAAGCAAAACTTACTAAATTTAAAAATAAATGTAACTTCAGTAATCCCTCTTCTGGAAATCTGTTTTAAAGATATAAATGCTGTAGTTGAATACTTTAGAATATGCATGTTTATTAAAGTGTCCATAGTGGGCATAAGCACCCATGAATAAATGACTAGATTGGTTGAATAAATGAATAGATTGGTTGAATAAACTCTGCACACCCATAATATTGAATATTATGTAGCCATTAAAAAAATAGTTATATCAGTTGACATGGATAAATTTCCTTTAGTTATTATTGAATAAGCAACACAAAAACAAATGTTCTAAATTAAATTTTAAAATAAATATGCATGTTACACAGAAAATTATGTATTTCCAGTTTCATACACAAGTTTAAATATTTGTAAAATGTACAACTTTCAACCATAATTGTATATGGTTAAATGAGCTGGGAACAAAATTTGGAAAAATACAAAAATGGACACCAGGTTTTCAAAGTTGGTTACCTGTGGGATGAGATGGGGGAATAGGTGGAAGTGGGTGGAGAAGAGGAAAAGTGGGAAGTGCAAAGTAATTAAGAAAAAACACTGCAGTAAGATAAAATAGAATGTGTAATATGATACTCTATATAAATAATGCATATGAGTACATATATGTTTATAAAAATTAGAAAAAAAGTTAATGTCTATCAACATGAGATGTATATATTGTCAGGGTAATAAAAATATGTTGTTCAAAATTAAAGACAGTGGTTGCCTATTGTAAGTAGTATGGCTCTGGGTGGGAATAAGAGGTAGGAGATGCAATTGAAGAAGGGTGCCTAAGGTTTCCAAAGCTATTAACACTTGTTATAACATTGTTAATTTTTATATCTTATGTATACATGCTTATATTGGCTTATATATATGAAAGGTAGCATAATATTAAAATGCAATTTTACATGCAATGTGTAAAATTACTTAGCAAGTAGCTAAGTAATGTGGGAAGCACAATTTTTTTTAAATTAAAACAAGCAAACAAAAACCTAAAGCTTCCTAAAACACACATATAGTTTCAGAAGCTACATGTATCTCAGGTTTCAATTTAATATAGATTCATGAACACAGAAAAGTTGTGGAAGGAACTGTGAAAGAAAACTCAAAATGGAGTTTCTAAAGAGAGCTCTCTAAAATGGAGCTTGGAGACCAATGAAGAAGTGAGACTTAGCACATCTCAGCCCAGAGGGAATTTGAATTTTTGACAACTTATTGTCTTAATGCAGGGATCCAGAACATCTTCACAATATTCCAGATATTCAAATAATTATCACACCCTTACTGTAAATAACTGATGAGATATTTATTTCTTGCATAAGAGCCAATCATAATACTCTAAAGACAACTTTAACAACCTTGTAGCATTCCCCTTTATAAAGCCCTGGCACTTTTTCTTCCCTAGAACACTCTTTCAGTTTTATCCAGATCTTTGTCTCCCAAATTGCAATTCCCAAGACCCCAAATAAAGCTCCCTGCTCTTTGCAGCCTCCATTGACAGAATTTAGCAAGGATTTTAACAGTGAATGGAGTTTGGGGATGAAGTGGAGTGGGATTCAATGATGGGAAATAAATGTTGTTATTGTTTTGCCTTTGTTTACCTTTCTACTGTAGTATCTCCTTGTGTAAAAAAACATTTCTCATACTATTGTTGCAATTTTGAAAGAAAAAAGAACCTTTAAGAGAGAACATTACCAAAAATACCTATGTAATTGGAAAAATGAGATTGATACACACTTAGCTAAAAATCTTTTTCACCCTTTAAATTCAGCTCAAAAGTTCCCTCTTTCCAAACAGTCTTTCTTGTATTTTTTCTCTTTTATCCCACATCAGTATAGACTCTCCCTTATCGCACATTGCATTTGACTGTGAAAATCAATGTAATTACTGGAATTATAAAAGTTTATTTGTCTGTTTCCTTTACTAGAGTTGGGATTCCAATGTTTTCAATCTCATTATTTCTGGTTTCTAGCATGGTCTTAGAGTCCCTACAAGAATACAATGCATTACTGAGGGATCTCCTATCACTTCACTATTTTATTTTAATGAGGTACCAAAATAAATAATATAGACAATAACTTTTATAAAAAAACTAAAAGCATGAATAATCTCAAATCCAGGAGTAATATCTACCAAAATGTACTATTGTGAACAAGGAAATATGAACTACGTGCTTTGTTCCGAGATAGTACTTTAATATTTATGGGAAGAAAGGCATCTTAGAAAAATAATTTAATACATATGTGTGTTTTCAAAAGCTATGGCCAAGGTATGGTGGGTTGTATCATTGTTTCAACTATTTGCTGTGCACCTTGTGAGAAGAATATATATCTCCATTTCATTGACATTACACTTGCGTTCATATACATTGCTGGTGGGCATGTTAATTGGTACAAGCATTTTGGAAGATTGTTTGGCAGTATTTACTAAAGCTCAACATGTGTGTCATTGGGAATAGTCAATAAGCTATCTATAATAAGAATAGAGAGGAACCAAGATGGTACAGTAGAAGGACGTGCTCTCACTCCCTCTTGCAAGAACACAAGAATGACAACTAGCTGCTGGACAATCATCGACAGGAAGACACTGGAACTCACCAAAAAAGACACCCCACATCCAAAGACAAAGGAGAAGCCACAATGAAATGGTAGGAGGGGAGCAATCACAGTAAAATCAAATCCCATAACTATTGGGTGGGTGACTCACAGACTGGAGAACACTTATACCACAGAAGTCCACTCACTGGAGTGAAGGTTCTGAGCCCCACATCAGATTTACAACCTGGGAGTCTGGCACAGGAGGAGGAATTCCTAGAGAATCAGACTTTGAAGGCTAGTGGGATTTGATGGCAGGACTTCAACAGGACTGGAGGAAACAGAGACTCCACTCTTGGAGGGCACACACAAAGTAGTCTGCACGTTGGGACCCAGAGGAAGGAGCAGTGACCCCAGGGGAGACTGAACCAGACCTACCTGCTAATGTTGCAGGGTCTCCTGCAGAGATGGGCAGTGGCTGTGGCTTACGGAGTGGACAAGGATACAGACAGCAGAAGTTCTGGAAAGCACTGCTTGGCCTGAGGCCTCCCAGAGTCTGCCATTAGCCCCAACAAAGAGCCCAGGAAAGCTCCAGCGTTGAGTTGCTTCAGCCAAACAACCAACGGGGAGGGAACCCAGCCCCACCCATCAGCAGTCAAGCAAATTAAAGTTTTACTGAGCTCTGCCCACCAGAGCAACAGTCAGCTCTACCCACCACCAGTCCCTCCCATCATGAAACTTGCACAAGCCAATTAGACAGCCTCATCCACCAGAGGGCAGACAGCAGAAGCAAGAAGAACTACATTCCTGCAGCCTGTGGGACAAAAAACATTCACAGAAAGATAGACAAGATGAAAAGGCAGAGAGCTATGTACCAGATGAAGGAACAAGACAAAACCCCAGAAAAACAAATAAATGAAGTGGAGATAGGCAACCTTCCAGAAAAAGAATTCAAAATAATGATGGTGAAGATGATCTAGGACCTTGGAAAAAGAATGGAGGCAAAGATAGAGAAAATGCAAGAAATGTTTAACAAAGACCTAGAAGAATTAAAGAACAAACAAACAGAGATGAACAATACAATAACTGAAATGAAAACTACACCAGAAGGAGTCAATAGCAGAATAACTGAGGCAGAAGGATGGATAAGTGACCTGGAAGACAGAATGGTGGAATTCACTGCTGCAGAACAGAAAAAATAAAAAAGAATGAAAAGAAATGAAGACAGCCTAAGAGACCTCAGGGACAACATTAAATGCAACAACATTCGCATTATAGATGTCACAGAAGGAGGAGAGAGAGAGAAAGGACTGAGAAAATATTTGAAGAGATTATAGTTGAAAACTGCCCTAACATGGGAAAGGAAAGAGCCACCCAAGTCCGGGAAGCACAGAGAGTCCCATACAGGATAAACCCAAAGAGAAACATGCCGAGACAAATAGTAATCAAATTGGGAAAAATTAAAGACAAAGAAAATTAATGAAAGCAGCAAGGGAAAAATGACAAATAACATACAAGGGAACTCCCATAAGGTTCACAGCTGATTTATCAGCAGAAACACTACAAGCCAGAAGGGAGTGGCATGATATACTTAAAGTGATAAAAGGGAGGAACCTACAACCAAGATTACTTTACCCAGCAAGGGTCTCATTCAAATTTGATGGAGAAATGAAAAGCTTTCCAGACAAGCGAAAGGTAAGAGAATTCAGCACCACCAAACCAGCTCTACAACAAATGCTAAAGGAACTTCTCTAAGTGGGAAACACAAGAGAAGAAAAGAACCTATAAAAACAAAACCAAAACAATTAAGAAAATTGTCATAAGAACATACATATTGATAAATACCTTAAATGTGAATGGATTAAGTGCTCCAACCAAAAGACACAGTCTTGCTGAATGGATATAAAAGCAAGATGCATCTATATGCTGTGTATAAGAGACCCACTTCAGACCTAGGGACACACACAGACTGAAAGTGAAGGGATGGAAAAAGATAATCCAGGCAAGTGGAAATCAAAAGAAAGCTGGAGTAACAATACTAATATCAGATAAAATAGACTTTAAAATAAAGACTGTTACAAGAGACAAAGAAGGACAGTATATAATGTTCATGGGATCAATCCAAGAAGAAGATAAAAAATTATAAATATATATGCATACAACATAGGAGCACCTCAATACATAAGGCAACTGCTAACAGCTATAAAAGAGGAAATCGACAGCAATACAATAATAGTGGGGGACCTTCACATCTCACTTACACCAATGGGCAGATCATCCAAAATGAAAATAAATAAGGAAACAGAAGCTTTAAATGACACAATAGACCAGATAAATTTAATTGATATTTATAGGACAATCCATCCCAAAAGAGCAGATTACACTTTCTTCTCAAGTGCGCACTGTACATTCTCCAGGAAAGATCACATCTTGGGTCACAAATCAAGCCACAGTAAATTTAAGAAAATTGAAATCATATCAAGCATCTTTTCTGACCATAACACTATGAGATTAGAAATGAATTACGGGGAAAAAAACGTAAAATACACAAACACATGGAGGCTAAACAATACATTACTAAATAACCAAGAGATCACTGGAGAAATCAAAAAGGAAATCAAAAAATACCTAGAGACAAATGACAATGAAAAAACGATGACTCAAAACCTATGCGATGCACCAAAAGCAATTCTAAGACAGAAGTTTATAGCTATACAAGCCTACCTCAAGAATCAAGAAAAATCTCAAATAAAGAATCAAACCTTATACCTAAAGGAACTAGAGAAAGAAGAACAAAGAAAACCTAAAGTTAGCAGAAGGAAAGAAATCATAAAGATCATATCAGAAATAAATGAAAAATAAATGAAGGAAACAATAGCAAAAATCAACAAAACTAAAAGCTGGTTGTTTGAGAAGATAAACAAAATTGATAAACCATTAGCTAGACTCATTGTGAAAAAAAGGGGGAAGTCTCAAATCAGTAGAATTAGAAATGAAAAAGGAGAAGTAACGACTGACACTGCAGAAATACAAAGGATCATGAGTGATTACTACAAGCAACTAAATGCCAATAAAATGGGCAACCTGGAAGAAATGGACAAATTATTAGAAAAGCACAACCTTCTGAGACTGAATCAGGAAGAAATAGAAAATATGTGCAGACCAATCAAAAGTAATGAAATTGAAACTGTGATTAAAAATCTTCCAACAAACAAAAGTCCAGCACCAGATGGCTTCACAGGTGAATTCTATCAAACATTAGGGAAGCGCTAACACCCATCCTTCTCAAACTCTCCCAAAAAATTGCAGAGGAAGGAACACTCCCAATCTCATTCTATGAGGCCACCATCGCCCTTATACGAAAACCAGACAAAGATACTACAAAAAAAGAAAATTACAGACCAATATCACTGATGAATATAGATGCAAAAATCCTCAACAAAATACTAGCAAACAGATTCTAACAACACATTAAAAGGATCATACACCACAATCAAGTGGAATTTATCCCACGGATGCAGGATTCTTCAATATATGCAAATCAATCAATGTGATACACCATATTAACAAATTGAAGAATAAAAACCATATGATCGGGCTTCCCTGTTGGCGTAGTCGTTGGGAGTCCATCTGCCGATGCAGGGGACATGGGTTCATGTCCCGGTCTGGGAGGATCCCATGTGCCATGGAGTGGCTGGGCCCGTGAGCCATGGCCACTGAGCCTGCATGTCTGGAGCCTGTGCTCCGCAACGGGAGAGGCCACAACAGTGTGAGGCCCGTGTACTGTAAAATCAAAAACAAAAAAACAAAACAAAACAAAAACAAAAACAAAAAAAAGTGTGATAATCTCAATAGATACAGAAAACGCTTTTGACAAAATTCTACACCCATTTATGATAAAAACTCTTCAGAAAGTGTGCATAAAGGAAACCTCCCTTGACATAATAAAGGCCACATATGACAAACCCACAGCAAACATCATTCTCAATGGGGAAAAACTGAAAGCATTTCCTCTAAGATCAGGAAGAAGACAAGGATGTCCATTCTCAGCACTATTATTCAACATAGTTTTGGAAGTCCTAGACATGGCAATCAGAGAAGAAAAAGAAATAAAAGGAATACAAATTGGAAAGGAAGAAGTAAAACTGTCACTGTTTGCAGATGACACGATACTCTACATATAGAATCTTAAAGATGCCAGCAGAAAACTACTAGAGCTAATCAATGAATTTGATAAAGTTTCAGTATACAAGATTAATGCACAGAAATCTCTTGCATTCCTATATATTAATGATGAAAAATATGAAACAGAAATTAAAGAAACACTCCCATTTACCATTGCAACAAAAAGAATAAAATACCTAGGAATAAACCTACCTAGGGAGACAAAAGACCTGTGTGCAAAAAACTATAAGACACTGATGAAAAAAAGTAAAGGTGATACCAACGGATGGAGAGATAAACCATGTTCTGGATTGGATGAATCAATATTGTGAAAATGACTATACTACCCAAAGCAATCTTCCAATTCAAGGCAATACCTATCAAATTACCAATGCATATTTTACAGAACTAGAACAAAATGTCTTAAAATTTGTATGGACACACAAAAGACCCCAAATAGCCAAAGCAGTCTTGAGGGAAAGAAACGGAGCAGGAGGAATCAGACTCCCTGACTTCAGACTATACTACAAAGCTACAATAATCAAGACAATATGGTACTGGCACAAAAACAGAAACATAGATCAATGGAACAAGATAGAAAGCCCAGAGATAAACCCACACACCTATGGTCAACTAATCTATGACAAACGAGACAAGGATATACAATGGAGAAAAAACAGTCTCTTCAATAAGTGGTGCTGGGAAAACTAGACAGCTACATTTAAAAGAATGAAATGAACACTCCATAACACCATATACAAAAATAAACTTAAAATGGATTTGAGACCTAAATGTAAGACCGGACACTATAAAGCTCTTAGAGGAAGACTTAGGAAGAACTTTGACGTAAATTTACTCTTTGACGTAAATCACAGTAAGATATTTTTTGATCCACTTCCTAGAGTAATGGAAATATAAACAAATGGGACCTAATGAAACTTAAAATCTTTTGCACAGAAGCAGAAACCATAAACAAGACAAAAAGACAACCCTCAGAATGGGAGAAAATATTTGCAAATGCATCAACCGACAAAGGATTAATCTCCAAAATATATAAACAGCTCATGCAGCTCAATATTAAAAAAAACAGACAACCCAGTCCAAAAATGGGCAGAAGACCTAAATAGACATTTCTCCAAAGTAGACATACAGATGGCCAAGAAGCACAGGAAAAGCTGCTCCACATTGCTAATTATTAGAGAAATGCAAATCAAAACTACAATGAGGTATCACCTCACACCAGTTAGAAAGGGCATCATCAGAAAATCTACAAACAACAAATGCTGGAGTGGGAGTGGAGAAAAGGGAACTCTCTTGCACTGTTGGTGGGAATATAATTTGATACAGCCACTATGGAGAACAGTATGGAGGTTCCTCAAAAACTAAAAATAGGTCTTCCCTTGTGGTGCAGTGGTTGAGAGTCCACCTGCTGATGCAGGGGACATGGGTTTGTTCCCCGGTCCAGGAAGAGCCCACATGCCATGAAGCGGCTGGGCCCGTGAGCCATGGCTGCTGAGCCTGCACGTCCGGAGCCTGTGCTCCACAACAGGAGAGCCCATAACAGTGAGAGGCCTGTGTACCACACACACAAAAAAAAAACTAAAAATAGAATTACCATATGATCCAGCAGTCCCACTACTGGGCATATACCCAGAGAAAACCACAATTCAAAAAGACGCATGCACCCCAATGTTCATTATAGCACTATTTACAATAGCCAGGTCATGGAAACAACGTAAATGCCCATCAACAGACGAATGGATAAAGAAGTTGTGGTACATATGTACAATGGAATATTACTCAGCCATAAAAAGGAACGAAATTGGGTCATTTGCAGAGATGTGGATGGGCCTAGCGACTGTCCTGCAGAGTGAAGTAAGTCAGAAAGAGAAAAACAGTTATCGTATATTAACACATATATGTGGATCCTAGGAAAAAATGGTACAGATGAACCAGTTTGCTGGGCAGAAATTGAGATCCAGATGTAGAGAACAAATGTATGGACACCAAGGGGGGAAAGCGGCAGGGGGTTGGGGGTGGTGGTGTGATGAATTGGGCGATTGGGATTGACGTATATGCACTGATGTGTATAAAATTGATGACTAATAAGGACCTGCTGTATAAAAAATAAATTAAATTAAATTTTTTAAAAAAGAAAAGAATAGAAAAGAATTTTATTTCAGCCAAACTGATGACTATAGCCTGGGGGTCACAAATTCAAGCAGTTGAATTGTGTTCTGTTAGACTACAAAATGAGGGAGGCTTATAAAGGCAAAACCCACAAAACTACAGAAGTTGTTTGTTAAAAATTATAATTGGAGCTGGTAAGAAGTAAGTGTTCTTGTTAAGCAAGGATTGTTTGGGGTCCAAAATTATTGCCTAGTTATAAGGGGAGAACTTGAGACCATAAAGCTGCAGCTGGCAGATTCTAGCAAATATTGTTTTTGAGAATGGCTTGTGGTACCCTTGAGTCTGATTCAGTTCAGAAAATTCAGGTTTTCAGTGACATAGGAACTTGTCTGAAATCACATCCACAAGGGCCACCCAGCTCCATTTTGGATGCCTGAACCACAGTTACTCCATTTTGATTTTTAAAATTCATTATTTTCTTTAATGATTAAAGCAGATGTTCAATGTATGTTTGATAGGCTGCAAACAGGCTGTTTTAGTTATCATAAAGTTTAAGTTAAATTATGCATAAGCCAGAATGGCTTCCCCATACCTGAATATGTGTAAATTTCTTCTATCTTACACATATGTTATGACTTAGAATTTTTATTACTAGGAATATTGTCAACAGAAAATATATTAATAGTCATGTATAAAAATAATTACAGCAGGATTATTAAAAATAGCCCAAACTGAAAACAATCTAAATTTCCTTCAATATTAGTTGAATAAATAAATGTAGCAACATTATGCAATGGAATACCTACATATATCTGAATGAATGAAGTACATAAGGATCTGATGATATAGATGAATATAACAAACATAATATTGAGTGAAAGTAGCTAGTCACAAAAGAGTTCATATAGAATTGTTTCATCTTTAAATCTATAAAGGTCAGAAGCAGCCAGAATTAACCTATTGTGATATAAATCAAAATAATTGCTACATTTGTAGAGGTAATGATTGGGAAGGGTCATGGACAGGATTTTGGGGATATTAGAATGTTGTTTTTAAATGTAAAAGAAAATACTTTGGGGACGTGTATATATTTGGAATTGTTATAATAGCCCTGACTGAAACATTATAAATAAATCAGTAGATTTACTATTTTCTAGACCATTCAATTAACTCTATTCCACTCACATGTAACATCCCTAAATGTGACCAGTAATCAATGTAATACATCTGGAAGATAAAAAGTCAGAGTGGTGAATCAGTCTTAAAAGCTAAAATACATTATTAGTATTAGAAAAAACATGAAAATTAAAAAAAAAAACACCCTGCTGAACATTATAGTGAGTTATATATGGAGAGAATACATGAATGTGCATCATAACATACATACATTGACTATATCAAATATACTTCTCAGACATGTAAATATTTTATTTAAAACAAAAATTTCAGCAAAATTTTATGTGCTTACCACATGACAGATATTTTTCTAAATTTTTATTATCTCATTCAGTTCAGGGTACAATTATTATCTTGATGTATCAGACAAGGAAACTGAGGCAAAGACAAGTTAACTAACTTGTTAAAGATCACAGAGCTAGAAAATATTGGAACTCAGAATTTAATTCAGGTAGTCTCAGATTCTGTACTAGGTTACTTCCAAATAGAAGAAATGATTTTTAAAAGTTAAAAAAAAACCTCTTGTTTTCCTCCATATGTAAATAAACATGAATATACAAAACTGTTTTACTTAAACATTTCTATAATGCAACACTTCAAAAGGTTTCTGAGTACAGTTGTGATTTATGTTAACTAAAAAAAAACCTCTGTCACTTTTGTAAGTTGTATAAACGGCAGAGAGTTTTTGAATTGGAAATGATCCTAAGAATTCCTTTTGTACAAACATTCATTCAAATAAGATTTTATTCTATGACCTCCCTTACATTATTAGTTCCTATTCAAAATTCCAGTGTAAGAAACTGGACCTAGGTCCCACTCCCTCTCCCCCGACCTGCCACATTCAATGTCTTCTTTTTATTCCAATCATTTCTGGAAATTACCACATATTTTATAAAAAGTTTACTGGAAAAACAAATGCTTTTTTAGATATGTTTATGAGCACTTTAGCTTATCTCTCCTACTTCTATGTATGTATTTGTCCTTACCCTATAAATGTGGTACACACCAGTCTTTAAAGCACAGAAAAGAGGTAAAAGCAATCCTCTGACAATAATCCATGAGTCAGGTTATCTATTCACTTACCTTTGATACTTGCTCTTCTCTCTTCTGCTTGTTGAGCCACTAATTTGCTGCCTCAGTTCCTAATATCTGCCTCATGCCTCGTCTGGAAAGAGGGTTGAACACTAGAACTCCAATCCATCAGATCTTGAGTTAATTACACTATGCTTATGCTGTTTCTAGACTACATTTCCCAGGTTGTATATTATAAAGTGTATATTGTAGTTTTCATATGCTTCACCATGAAGATCAGGCTTTTGTGAAAGTGCTCTGCTCTTCCAGTGACGTTCAAATTCAGAGCAGCTGAGAAGGGGCTTTGATGCAGAGCCCGACCTGTGCAGTGCAGTGGGGTGACTGCTTCCCTACCTCACAGACATAAATGGCATTATGAGGAGTCCTGTTACACTGCTCCCTCACTAAGTGTGCTGTCAGTGTAATCTCCACATTTCATTTGTTTATTTACCTCATTCTATTACTTGCTTTTAAGCCAGACCTACCCCAGCCTCCTCTTAGACAGTTGATTATTTGCTAAGAAACATGAGAAAATATTTTATAATAAATTCTTTCAAATCTTTTCTTGAGTTACACTAGATGATAAATATTGAGATTTCTGATTGTCATTATATATCTTAGGTATTCCTCACACCTACACAACATCTGTGAATTTGATAAGCTTTCCTTCTGTGTTCCTGCATGTCACTGATAATCAAGTTATCTGATTATTAAAACTCACTCACTGAGCATGATTGCTCAGCCTACTGATTGGTAATGTCACTTTTTTTTCTATTGTTAAACAAGAGACAGCAGATCCAAAATGGAATCATTTGTGCTAAACCCACATCACCAAATCAAAACAATACCTAACATAACTACTGTTTCAACCTCTTCCAGGAATGGAATCTTAAACATTCAATCTGGAATTACCTGTTCAGAACTAGTGAGGTAATCTGCCTGATAGACCCCTGTTGTCCCCCAAAGGAAGGTGACTTGCCACAAACAACCCACTCTTTGCTAGTAGTTTTCATCCCACCCAGTTCTGCCTATGAAAGTCTTTAATTTTGTACAACGCTTTGGAGATCCTTTCTATTTGCTAAATGAGATACTGCCCAATTCATGTATTGTTAATACAGCCAATAAGATCTTTAAAATTTACTCAGTTAAGTTTTGGGGTTTTTTTAACACCATTTATTGTCAGTATACATTTCTTGAAAGCCAATTATGTATCAGAGATTGTGTTATTTGCTAGGAACATAAAGAAACAGAAGTCCCACATCCCCAAGAAATTCACAGATGGATGGGATATAAATAAATGACGGAAATATTATGATATAATAAAGAGTAACAAAGAGTATCAAGGAGACATTACCAGAGAGCAGAGATTGGTCATGTTTTTTCTGTTTCCAGCAGCATAGTGCCTGACACAGAGAAAGTACTAAATGCATATTTTATAAATGAACATCTACTGTTCTTAATGACAAATGATAAACAATGATAAAATAATGTCATGTGACTAGGGAATTTTCTTCTTCAGTATCAACTTTAAATCCCTCATATATTTTGAGCAATGACATGCAAACATTCCTACAAGCTCTGGTGAGGAATGTAGCAACCCTTTGCCAAAAACTGCGCTAAAATATCATAAACTACGAGCCAGTAAACCAAATTCAGTTTTTCAACACCAGCTGTGTGCTCAGGATATCTACATTCGATTTCCTCCTGTCTTTTCCAAACCACAACATTTAATTGGAAAAAGACATAAAATACCACTTGTGCTCTGAGACCTTTACATTTATATCTCAAATTTCAAAATGATAAAGGATACATCCCAACAAGTTCTTTTACTTGTTTTCCCCTAGAATTATTTCTTCACACTTTGTATTAGTCAAGACTTTTAAGTACAAACAACATAAATCAACTTTGGCTGATTTAATAATAAAATGAATCTATTAAAAGGTTAGTGGGTACATTACCAAATTGAGAGGAAAGCTTCAGAACTAAGTTTGAAAACGGACAGAGCAATAAAGGCCTGTCAGAACCATAGTCAAAATTATGCCACAAAAGCAGTAGAGTGATGGCAGGGTTACCATCCCTATCAAGTGGTAGATAATAATTCTTGCATCAACCACTTCCACTGGACAATTGACTCTGTTGTCATGTTCAGTCACTGCTGCCCCTCCAAGCTCAATATGTTGCTGCTTCCATCTACCACCAAAATCCCTACTAGGATAGACACTCTTGATTGTCCAAACATGGGTCAAATGCCTATATCCTAGTGGCAAGGGGCTGAAATAATACAGGCTTTTCCAGTCACAAAAGCTTATAAGTAGAAGGAGTCTTCAAACATGCAGAGGGATTCAGCTGCTGGATGTTCCAAGGTGGAGGAAGCAGAAGAAAAATGTCTACCATCCATTTATAGTAAGTAAAATACATAATAGAGAAAGAAAGATATAATTCTTGGCAAGTAATCCCAGAACAAAACATGAAACAGAACATTCCAGAACAAAAGCGTAATCCCTGGTTAACCTAGGTATCAATATAACCTATACTATATATAACTCTTGCTACAAAGGGCATTCCTAAAAGTATTAAAAGTATTTTCATACACTAAATACATTTCCATAAACCTCATAATCCTTACAGATTTTCCATAGAAAATCTATGGGAAGAGATAAATATTTATGTTACAAGTAACTATTCCATTTTCACTGTAGAAAATAGAGAAAGCACACTTTTGCTAGTGGGGAAGAAAATGTTGCACCCAAACAACCATGGATACCAGTCAATGGCTTTCCTTCTAGATACATATGTCCATGTATGTATTGTGCCTCTATATTCATAATACAATGTGTGTGTGCATCTGTGTTTAGGTATATGGCTTATATCATTATGCAATATATGCTTTAATCCTGATTTTCTAAATTAGCAATTTATTAACTGAGACAACATTTTCAATGTTAAATTTCTGTATTACTTCTACAGATTATTTCTCTTTTTTTGTTCTTCTCTGTCATTTTTAAAAAAATATCTACTCTTGAAATATTTTAATTTGCCTCTGCCTCCTCAAGAAAACAAAATTCTTTCCATATTTTCATCTTGTATGATTTTTGCATACAGACACTGAACATTTTTATTTTCTTGAAAGGTATTAGTAAAAATCAGGTAAGGAGACCAATTGACATTTTCACATAATTGGTGAGATCCTCAGGCAGGAAGACAAATATAATACAACCCCTGCAGGTTGCTGAAACATTTCCCTCAGTGTTCATATCTCCAGGATATCAGGATGGACTTTCCACCTTCTTGTTAAGCAGCAGCAGACCATTCCTATCACTGCTGCAGGGAGGAAGCTGGGTTTTGACACCTCAAACCCTTTTGAGTTTCCAGTAGGCAGGTCACTCTGGAAAACGCTACTTTTTCTTCCCCAATCCACTCTTCTCTCACTAGTGTCTGTTAATAAGGGCCAGTTAATTTCCCTATATAAAAAGAGAGTAAGTGGGTTAAAGAACAATGGTTTATACTCTAATAGGATGAGATTCTTGAGATGGAGTGGACAGAGCAGAATGAGAACAATTGTCAGTGTTAGGCAGATCTAAGCTTTAATCTCAGTGCTTTTACACCGCAGTTGTGTTGCAGTCAATAAGCACTCAAATTAGCTGAACCTCCTTTTTCTCATCCACAAAATGGGAATAATACTACGTACCTCATTGTGTTGTTGTATGTGCCCTGTGACCTCATATCACTAATTCCTATGCTGTAGTAATTAATCCAAACTATGTTAACATATACTGAATACATAGAAACACATCCTTCGATATTTCTAAAATTCTCTTACCTGTTGCTCAGTTTTTAGCTTATCATACTTACTGTGGGTTTTCCTAGATAGCTAAATTTTAAAATAAGGAAAATAGTAATTATTTCATCTTTGCTCTGTGTTAAGGATTCATGGAATATCCTGAATTGAATTGTATATGAACTAACACCCTCTCACCAAAATTTGCCTATGCAATAATCTTTCAAAATGTTATCTGTATCTATCCACATATAGGACATTGAGGATTTGGATTTTTCAATTTTTTAGCTTAAGCAGTATATTGTTTCATAACCACTGTAACTTACAATAGCTATTGCTTGTATAATAATTTAAGTTTGAAATTATTTTACATGGCCTCTTTTGATCACCAAAATATTCCACATATATATATTTGGAAGATGGTTTTATTACTATTATCTTCTTAAACATCATCATCCACATTTTATAAATAAATAGACTAAAACTCTATCATTTAAAAGACTTATTTAAGATCACACAGAAGAGACTGAGCCCAAAAGTGTGTGCCTGCTGATACCAGTAGGTATGCTTTTCTCATGAGACTACATGCCTCCAAAGGGAAGAATGTGATTAAAGTAATATTAATCTTCTATGTTTGTGTTTTCCTTTTACTTTTGGAAAAATCACTATAGATAGAGATAGATGGATAGATAATAAATAGACGACAGACACTTATGTGTATGTGCTTGTGTGATGTATTCATGATTTTTTGTTCATTGTTTAAAATAACTTTAAAAAAATAACATGAATCTGCATACCATGAGTGCTCATCTATTATCTTCATTCACCTCATTTATTTTTAGAATCTACTGTTTTAAAATAACTCAAACAAAGCCAACAGGAGTCATTATTTGTTTTAGCAAACAGTTTTTACGTTACTACTCTGTACTAAACTCTGTGCTAGGAACTTGAAATTTAAAGATAAATAAAATGAGATCCCTGACTCTGAGAACTCACAGTCTTGTGAACTACTGTAAGTCTGATTATATTCTTGTCTAATACAATACTACATGTACTTCTTAAGTCAGGAGAGTGAATTTGGCCTGTGGCAGTTGGTTAAGTCTTCATTGTAAGTATGACACTAGAGCTAAATCTGGATAAGTAGGCACACCTTGGGGAACAGGTCCATATGTTTTAACAGATTCTCAGAAGGGTCCATAAACTAAAGGAATTTTAAGAAGTGCTTATTTTAAAATGAAGAGAAATGGTAGGACTGAGCTTAATTAAATAGAACAAGACTAGACAATTACTGGTTTATATCCCCCATGACAAAGTCTAGACTTTATACTGGAAGCAGTGAGAAGTAGTCAGTGAGTTTTTAAGCAAAAATATATGATTGAGTATGTGTTTTAGAAATCTCACTTCTGTTAGTAATATGTTTGAAATAATCCATATTTTAAGTTTGTATATATTTGGGTCATACTAATTTTGTTATCCCCCTTTCACCCAACAACATTTTTGTCTATAGATGAGTTTCTATGTCATGGCACTGCACATCCACAACTAGATACTTGTCAATATGTAATGTTTGAATCATTACATTAATTTCAGATCACTGATTGATTACATTTTGTTTCTCTGCTTTGCAGAACTGAAAAGAACACAGACTTGAAAGGTTGAATCATTTCGTAGGAAAGTCTTCTTGGTCTCATTTAATCCCAGTAAGATATCTCTGATTAATGTGCTTCTACCAACGGAGTTTTTCTTGTTTCCCTAAGTTTGGTTAATGAGAAATTACCTACTTCCTTTTTTGTTAGTTCCATTTAGATGTATTCATTTAACACAATCACATATGTAAAAGTAAACTCAATTAAAATGTTTTCACCAAAGTTAATATTAAGAACATAAAATATTTCCAGGGGAAATGAACTAACATTTATTAAGTACTTACTATATGTATGGAATATTAAGTGTATTATGTTATCTAAAGAGAAAAGCAGAAGCAATAGATAGGGTCTTTAGGATAACAACCAATGTATAAATTTAGAAAGTTTGTATTGACACATAAGTCATAATCCTTGTATTCCCCCTTCACATTATAAAAAGTGTGAAATCTGGTTCAGAAGAATAAAATATATTTAAAAATATGTCTTTTTACTTTTCATTTGATACCTACAGATGTTAAGTCAAGAGGATGAGAATAATATCAGAATCTACCTCTGAACCACAGCAAGTATAATACTGAATAAACTGGAAGCCCTCGAATTCCACACTTCCCCTGGAACACTTCTCAGTGGGTCACATGTACTCCTGATAGTAATTGACATAGTCATTCCTAGTTTAGTTCACCATCTTTGGACCTCTGTATGGTTTTCCTCATGTCATTCCCAAAGCTCAGGACTGACCCTGATACATGCATGATTTTACTCCTGGCTTAAAAATACTCTGAAATCATCATCATTCTTGACATGGTCAGTGTAATGGTACATCCACTTTAATTACTCTGGTATTCCTCTTACTGATTTAGAAGAGGGTCAAAATTACAAATGCCACACCTCTTTTGGCAGTCTTCTAAGAGAGAAGTCTTTTCCTCTTAATTTCTTGTGGTACAATAATATTTATTTCTTTAATGGGGCTTGCTATTTAATTTTCTCAGAACTTCTTTCCTTCTGGTGTCACCAGAATGAAAATCAAATACTTCAGCAACAAATGTACTAGTGTATTTGGACTGAGTCAAAGTATGTCTGATCCCTACTAAAATAGAACTGTCTCCAAAAGTGTCACCCAGGGAAGCAACATGAGGGTCCCTAACCCATGCCTAAACTGTCTCTATAAAACACAAGTACACCTGCCTTAGGCAAAGAAGCATGGAAGCACCCCCCAATCCCCATGCCTTTCTAATAAAAACCTCCCTCTGGGCAAACTTGCAGAAAACCAAAACTGACTGTAACTTCTAACTTGTCTACAGAACAGGAATAAGTGGGCTAAACTACAAGAAACTGGTATAAACTGGCTGAACATCAAAATTGGGAGAAATGTCGCTCTACACTTTATTATCATCTCATTTTAATGTTAAAATTACCATCTGACAGCATCATGTTTGTTTCACCTGCTTTTGACCTAAAGCCCAAAGGACCATAAGAAGGCAGAAAGGAGGCATGGACCTCATTCTAGGAAATCACCTCCTGTTCCCACAAATCAGAATGAGAGAAGACTCCTATCCCCTATAACCTCCTTCACCCTTTTTCTATACAGAAAATTTGCCCCACTTGAAATCAGGGAGAAGGTGCTTTCAGAGCATGAGCTCCCCTTCTCCATTTTTTGGTCAATGAATAAATTTTCTGTCTGCTGCTACAAAAATAATTTCACTTTACTGTTGCAGTAAATACCCCGGTAGGGAAAGAACCAAAGGAGGGATCAGTAACAAAAAGGAGAGTAGGATGTTAATTCCCTATTCCTTATCGGTCCCCCAAACCCCACCTGCAATTCAGGAAACTTATAACCAGGATTTCAGTTCTAATGTTTGTTTTTTAAATTTTATTATTTATTTTTAAAAATGAAAGTCACAATACCTGAATACAAAATAGGAACTGATTTTCAAAATTTTAGGTAAACACTAAATTGAAACAAAGGCATGTTACAATTAGAGTTTATGTCTTTTTCATTAGTAATTATAGTAGCTGCAATTTAGTGATATCTACTTTATGATATACAACTGAACTGGGCATTTTACATTAACTCTCTTTTTTAAATCTTTTGAATCTTGTTGGTTTGAGCAAAGGGTTCACTTAGGGAACATTAAAAGTATTACGTATTATGTGGGCTCTAGGTATTTAAAAGTTGTTTGTTTGATATGCTTTGACTCACAAAATACCTCAGCCATCCATCAGCTCATTTGTTGGTTTAACAGATATTTACTGATTACCTCTTATTGCCTATGTACAAGGGATAGAAAAATAAAAATGCATGTTTAACAAAACATCATATGTTAAACCTGAAAATTGATTTTAAATATTATATTGGAGGGTGAATAGAGTTCATTAGTACTGTTACAAAGTACAAATTTATCCATAAATTTCAGCTTTCTCCATTGATTCAAAAGCAAATCTTTTCAGGGATGCACAATGCAGATGTATAGTATAGTGATATACCTACTAAATATTTTTCTTGGTAGTTAAGTTTGGGAACTTTGTGTGGTGAACATGGAATGACTGTGTCTTTGTATGTTATGAGGTTTTTTTTTTCTTTTGTTTTTCAAATACAGTGAGCCATGTCAGTATTACTCCTTTTTCTCTATACACCACACCCCCAGATGTTTAGATCATCTGGCAATTTTATCTGGACAGTTTTCTACATTTATGTATGAATATATTTTTAAAATCACTGAAGAATATCTATTGGTGAACATAAGAGTAACTAGCATAGTGTTCTTATTATATGGTAGAAACTCATATATAGTTCACTGACTGCTTCTCATGATCCAGTGAGCTAGGCAGTAGAGGGAGAGGGAATAATTCTGTTATAATGAAGAAGATTGAGTACAGGTAGGTTAAATAATTCCTGTGGTCATTGTGGTAAAACCTGGCGGAGTCAGAATTCAAATCCAGGGTACTGTGATTTGAAAATCCATCCTTTCTCTAATATATCATGTTAGTTGTTAATGGACACTAAGCAGTAACACAAAATGCCCTCAATAAACTAAAATAGGGAAAAACATCCTTATGTAATTCTCATACCATTTTAACATCAAATATAACCACCTTAGAATTTGTTATGTATTAAATAGTCTTGCAAACATACATTATCTTTGACCTGGCAATTATCCTGGTAAAAAATAATAATTAAATATAACCATAAATATTTATCCACAGCAATCTCAGAGTTGTTCCTAATGCTCTCCTCAGGCAGTTTTTTCACCTCTGGAATTTAGCACTTTTATACTCCCCATTGCAGCACCTCAACATTCTTGCCCTTTTTAAGTGGATCTTTATGTTCACCTATATAGTGCCTTTTCCTTGACTTTTTGTGGGGGCTTGATCTCATCAATTAGTGCACCCGGGAGCAACTCAACCAAGAAGAAGTGTGTATTAGAAGTGACACTGGAAAAGTTCCTGTGACTAAAATATAACCTGATGCTACTTTTCCGCCTAAAACTTTTCACCGTATTCCAATCAATCAAGTGTGGATCAATATTCTTGCTTATTATTTTGAGTTGCCTCTCTCTTTTTGCCCTATGAAATACCATCTGTCTCTTGCTCTTTGAACTCCAGCTATACTGCACTGTCAGTTCTAAAAATGCACTGATGCTCCCGCTTCCCTTAGGATAATTGCAAATGCCATTTTCTTCTGCCTTAGGAAAGCTTTGTCATTCCCCTTTATCTTGTCAATGCTTACTCATTCTTCAGTTTCTGACTCAATAGTTAATTCCTTCTAGAGGAATCTCTCCTAAACCTCAGAATAGGGTCACCAGATTTAGCAAATAAAATACAGATGCTCAGTCAAATTTGAATTTCAAAGAAACAACTATTTCAAATAAACAAATATTTCAGGTTTTTTTAGTATATGTCCCAAATATTGCAGGAAATGTCCTGTATTTGAGGCTGTATCTCAGATTAGAATAGATCTTCCCCTTAAATACTCTCTTAGCACATTCATCAATTTTATGGCAATTAGCACAATTTATAGTCATATATTTACCTAATTATTGTGTAATTCTCCTCATTTGCAAGCTCAATATGGAAAGGACTATATCTGTTTTGACAACCACTCTATCCCTAGTGTTATCAGAATGCTGGAAAACTAGTAGAGCTCAATAAATCTTCTAAGAACAAATGAAAAAAGTGATAAAATAAAAATACACATTTAAAGGTGAAATTTCAAGCCAATAATGAAATTATTTTCATGGTGTTAGAGAGTACATTTTAATACCTTTAGTTACATTTATGCATTTATATTTATTATATTGAATATTTATTGAGCATTTATTCAATTTCAGATACTAATTACTTTGCATTGCACTAAGTACTTTGCAAACATTATTTCTTTCAATTCTCATGACAGCTCTATGATGTTAGTACATTAGCCCTGCTTTACACATTAGAACACTAAGAATTAGAGAAAACAGTCATTTTCTGTAGTCACAAAGGTGCTATGCAGAAACTTTATTCTTTAATACATATACAAATACTACCCAACCAAGCAAGAATGTGTGTTAGTGTGTGTGCACGTGCACACACATGCACCTACATATGAGCACATATGTCTCCATGGAATGAAAGTTTTGTTTTGATTGCTTTAGAATTTTAAGGAAGATATCCAAAGCACTTGTTGCGAATAATTGTAGTCATAATCTACAAAGAGTATTTCATGCATGCCTACATACATAGATATATGTGTGTACATATATACACACCCTGGAATATCTTCAGCAGCAAAGGATAACTTTGTAAACTCACTATGTACCAATGAAGTTATGATTCTTGATTATATATAAGAAAAAGCCTTTTGAAACTGAAAAGTCTTTGGGTTTCACATACTTCCCTTTTCTCTCAATTTAAGTAGAGCCTGTGACTTCTCATAAAACTTTTCTTGGTACAAGATTACTTAAGTTTACCAATGACTCAAAATTATATTAGTTGTTTTTTTTTTCCTGCTATGTACCTTGGCTGGAAAAAAATATCCTAAATTATATATATTTGCACTTTGGCTATTAAAATGAAGAGTTAACTCCAATTGCCTAGTGAGGGAGATCTAGAAGTGGCTGTGAGAGCTTACTATATATACTTTACAGTTTGTTTCCTGTCAGTTCAAGTTACATGAAGCAACAGGCATTTCTTAAGATGAATCATTAGCAATAGATTTGCAGTTCCTGAGACATGAAACTTAGTCAAGTTTATGATCTGGAAATAAGGCATCCCATGATATGAAAGCTCACAAATCCCCTCTTGGGCTATACTATATCTTGTCATTGATGTTGAATGTTATTTTCCAAAGTATGCATATGGCATTTATTTAAAGCAGTAATGAATAATAGATTCAGAGTTCATCTGTGGAGAAAACGTCATTTTTTTTCTATGAGCATTTAGTGCATCCTCATACTAAAAGTATTTAAACATGTTATTTTATTAAGATGATCTCTTGCCAAATGAGAATAATTTTAGTTTAGTTTGAATATATCTTATGTCATCATTATTTTATTATGATGGAGGCACTAAAAAATAAGAGATCACAAACCTCTTACTGAGTTGACAGAACTGAGCTAGCTAAAACTATATCTGTAATAAAAGGAGAACATTTTGCAGGGTTTCACAGAGAAAAGCAATTCACAGAGTGTTCTGTGCTATGTGCACTTCCTGTATTCAGGTGCCTTTTTGTTTTCATTATGTGTGACAATGTGTTATGGATGCTTATGAGTGAGCACTTTATGAGATACAGAATTAAATATGTCTAATAAATATGAATTCTGCTGTCTCAAGGCCCATATAAAAATGATCATTATTTATGTGAGCATCCACACAAGAAAAAAATATTACAGCCTGTTATAGAGATGTTTCATTCTCAGAAGGGCCAAATGCACAAAAGTAAGTATTATTCTACTCTCTCTCCTTTTTTTCCATCTCTGAAGGTATAGAGAAAACCTTTGACTTTGAAATGCATCTGAAAAAAAAGAATGGTTTGAATATCTTTTGAACTTCCCTCAAGGAGAGAAGTCCTACAATTTTGGAAGAAAAATGAATGTAAACATCTTACTCTAGGAAGCAATAGTTTGGTTAAAAATAGTTGCCTGGTACCATTTATTTTGCAATGGTTTGTCTCCACAGCAAGCTAGAAACCTGACCCTTCCAGAGGAAATGAGCCCTTAAAACTCTCATCAGCTGTGAATCAGGTTACAGGGGCAAAAATATTATTAAATACCAGGAAAGAGCTTTGGTTAACATTAGCATTTCAACACACCAATATTCCCCAATTTGTCTTGGAAAGATCATTAGGTTCAGTGTAACCAAAAAGCTACCTTCAAATTAGGGAACCATAAAGCAGTTAAGAATTCAGCTTACATTGCAAAATGTTAGCACTTCTAGCATGCTAGAAGTGACATCAAATGCCCAAGTCAATATATTGGCAATTTTAGACCTGTGCAGCTAAATATTTACTGCACAGCCAGCCAAATTACCTTTCTAGATATCTAGGTGCAAACACCCCTTAACTGGAGGATTTAATGAGTCAGTAATCATTGCTCTGATATTGGTAGAGCAATAATGCATGAATGATATATTTTAGGCAAAATCTTGTTTTAAAGCTGAGAGCTAAATTTCTGTTCTAGAGGTTTATTAGAGAATCTGCCAGGTTGAGAATTTGCTAACATGATATGGCTTGGATTTTGTTTCTTTATAGAGCATTGCATTATATTTATATATTTAATTTAGTTTATTTCTTTTAAGATGTGTATGAAATGTAAAGGGAAAAAAATGTATGAAGAGGATGAAGGAAGGAAAACCTCCCACAAGTAATATTTTACTTTTTTCTCACAATAGTTAACATTACTAAAGTTAAACTTTTATTTAGGGTAACCTGTCTTTGTTTATATAAACCAAAGGACCTCTGAGGTATGTTGCACTGATTTTTGGCAGGGCACCGTAATTAGCCTGTGCACTTATACTGAGCAATTACTGTTTCATGCTTTTCTTTTTTTTCCTTCCTTCTGTTCTTTCTTCTTTCTTCATCTATTTATTGGTGAAGCCCTTAATATATAATAGGATCAAGGTGAATCCTGCCCTGATGGTAGCCATAGATTATTACTCATGGACAATTATATCTGTAGACAAGTTGGACAGGTAGGCGAATAAACTATCAACTGAAAGTCAGTATGATGGGTGCCATGTTAAATTTCTGAAGAGAACCCAGTGGGAGTTCATAGGAAGGAATCTAGAAAGAATTCAACATGATGACTCAAAAAATTTATCAAGATGTTGACTTTAAAAAATGCACAACGTGAGAGTTATAAGTTAAGTTTTATTTGGGGCAAAATTAGGACTGCAGCCTGGATGACAACACCCAGATAGCTCTGAGAAACTGCTCCAAAGAGGGAGGGGGGAAGGTCAGTATATATATGATTTTTGTGAAGGGGGAGTACATTCAATCGAGCACATATTTTTTTTCGGAAGGTTTCTGCTACTCACGAGGAGCAGTCATCACCATTGAAGGATTTTAGTGTTTTTCTAGATATGAGGAGATATAAGAATTGGGCTCATAAAGTCAGCTCCTGAAAATATCTAACTATAAAGTCAGCTCCTGAAAATATCTAACTATCTGAAGACCTGTTCTGCCAGTTTTTCCCAGAGCACAGAGTGCCTCATTTCTGCTCTCCTCCTGAACTCCTTTCAGGGGGTGTTGAAAGTCAGCAACTGCAGCAGCACATGATTTACTCCTTGTAGAGGTAGATGGCAAGTGCCAATGGCAAGTACCAATTTGTAGTTGACCAAGAGAAGGTACATTTAATCATGATTGAATCTTCTAAAAAATATACCTTTAAGAAAGGTTTAACATTTTTCCAGGAAGGGAAACAGTACAGGCAAAGGCACGAAAATGCAAATATATGTAATGAGATGGTAATGAGCCCAAACCCAATAACACCCATGCTATGGACTAAATGTTTGTGTTGCCCCCAAATTCACGTGTTGAAACCCTTCCACCAATGTAATAGTATCATGAGGTCAGGGCTTTGGAAGGTAATTAGGATTAGCTGAGGTCTGAAGAGTGCTAACAGTAACCCTCATGAACAAGATTATTGCCTTTATAAGAATCCCAAGAGAAATCTTGCTTCTCTTTTCTCTCTACCATTTGAAGATACAACAAAACAGCCACCCGCAACCTGAAAGAAGGTTCTGACCAGAACTGAATTATGCTAGCAGCCTGATCTTGAACCTCTAACCTTCAGAACTATGAGAAATACATTTCTGTTGTTTTAAGCCTCCAAGTCTGTGATATTCTTTTATAGCAACCTGAACAGACTAATACAATCCATGAGTTCTTGATATTTATTAATAGTATTTTGTATATAGTACCTTTTTGCATATTATTTTGCTTCATTTTGTGGATTTTAGCAATTTTGCTTAATAATTATATTGACAGAAAAAGCATGTTACCAATTTTAAAAAGAAAAAGAAAGTACGTACTGTAATAGCCAAAATATATATATTTGTCCATGAACTCCTGTTTTCTCCATTGATTCAAAAGCAAATCTTCATTAGTGATGCTCATTGCAGTGTATAGCATAAGGGATATACCTATTCATTCTTCTCTTTGAGATAGGTAAGTTTGACCTTGTATGCTTATTACAGAGTATAGCTTTTTTCTTTGGTCTCTCAACTAAAGGGAGCTACCTATAACAATTTTCAGCATTACTTCTTTATCTCTCATACCCCAATATGTCTAGGTTTATCAGGACAGTTTTCTGCCCTTATGTTCTAAATATATTTTTTAAATTACAAGTGATTATCTATTGGAGGATATAAAATCAAGTAACATGGTGTTATTATTATACAGTAGAAATTCAAAATACTGTTCACTGGCTGCCTCAAATAATGCAATGAGCTATACTTAGGGCAATATGTTCTTCCTTAAAAGAAGTCACATCACAGTGTCTTGAGTGTGTGTGTGTGTGTGTGTGTGTGTGTGTGTGTGAATTCATATATGTTTTTTTTCCTACAAATCAATGTGGATAATATGTTCTTTGAATATTTTCATGATTATATATTCATTTTAGTCATGAAAGTACTTGACAGATATTCACTAGTATTAGTTTCACTAATGTCAGGCACTGTATTAGGATTAGAAACAAAAAGATGAATAAGCAAAAGTTGTTACCCTGAAGGAGATGCATGGAATTATTTGGCAGTTGACCTGATTCCAAGTTGAAATGTTCTGCACATGTCAGGATCTCAAGTAGTCCTGCTTTGTTGAAATAAATTCAGAGCACATTTTTCATAATTTCAGCATGTGTCAGTTTCCAACCCTACTGAAAACAGAAAGCTAAACTCCTTACTCTGGGAAGAAAAAGAGTGATGATGTGGTAGGTAGGGGAATAGCAAAGGGTTAGAGAAAGATTTGTATTGCTTTTTACTAAATCTGGATAAAAATTCAATAGGAATTAAACTCTTCTTGTAAGGACACCGTGGGGAATTATGAAAGACAAGGCTAAGCTATGCCAAGCTTGACAGCTTATTTATTATTTTACAGATTTCTATTCAGAGAAGGACACACCAGAAAGACACTTTCCACTGTTTCTCAACTATTTTGTCTTATTTCTGAGTGTGCAGAGCCCACTGTGTGTATCCTATTGAATTTAAGTTTTATGGTCCTCCAGATTTAGTGGGAGTTTGAAAAAAAAACTAAGTTGTACTTTACAGTTTCAACCAACAAAGAAGGAAAATACTATGAGTTTGAAGTGAGTGGCATACACTATTCAAAATTACCTTTTACTAGAGGTCAATAGTTCTCAACTGATTGTGATTTTATCTCCCAGGGGACAGTTGGCATTGTCTGGAGACATAGTTGTTTGTAACACCTGGGTGATATTGCTGGCATCTAGTGTGTAGAGGCCTGGGATGCTGTTAAACATCTTCCAGCACACAGGCTAGCTGTTTCTCAATAAAGAATTATCCACCCACTCTCAATAATAGTGTCCAGTGAAGAAACGCTGATGTAGGTGAAGCCCATGATAGGCAAGGAAGTGCATCACCTGTTTTTGTTGTTGTTGTTGTTTGTTTGTTTGCTTTGACTCACTTTAAAAACAGAGGTTTTATTTTTACTTTTAAAACAAATTTATTAACTCAGCCTTTTAAAGTGTGGACTATTTATTACAGACTACTCGAAAATCTAGTATAAATGTAGAGTAACTGGAAACACTAAATTACGGTGATAAAAGGTACAGTATTAATAGCAATACTTTTAAAATCAGATAGATCTGAATTTGAGATCCAAATCTGCTGTTCATTGACTTTGTGACCATGGTTCTATTACATTACCATATCTGAGTTCACTTATGTTTTAAATGTCTGCAATAGAACTTACCCCATTTGGGTTTAGTAAAAAATAATTGAAATAGGACTATGATGGAACAACTTGTGGCAGACCAATACTCTCACTAAGAATAACTAGAAAAACTGAATAAAATTGTATCTTTTTGAAGGTATTGGAAAGCTGTTGAAGGAGCCAGCGATGGAGGAGCCAAGATCTCAGAGACAGAAATTCACTGAGGAGAGCCCTGAATCCGCATGCTGTTTTTCCTCTTGGAACTTTCACTGAATTACAGTGGAATAAGACTACAAAGACAGGCAGAAAAAAGAACAGAACTTTTGAACATTTTACTGTATTTGGAATGTAAAAATTGGAATTTGGGACTTTCAAGGCAGACAAGACTTGAAGTGAGATACAGAGAAGTGAGCCAGGCACTTGAGTCTGCCCACTGAAGAATTTGCCATAGGGTATGGTGCAATGTGGGAGGTTAAGATAAAGGCTGAAAGCCTAAACAGAAGTTTTAATAGTTTCTTGCTCCTATAGAAAAAAAAAAAACAAACAAATCTTAGAATAGGTTAAGATGTCTTTATCAGGACATAATTCAGAACCATAAAACCAAAATATGAAAAATGTAACTACTTCTATTTAAAAATTCATATTTGTTAAAATATAACATTTAAAGAATAGAAAGCCATAGGAAAAAATATATGTAAGCAGAAACATTTAAAGAATAGAAAGTCATAATATATATACATATATGTTTATATATATATATACATATATATATATATACATATACACATATGTAAGTAGAAACATTGTTAAAAACTCCAATAGGCATATCTCAAAAAAAGGATAAAGTTTTCAACCTTTGACATGAAAAGATAAACAGTACTAAAGGTTGATGTTCCATCATTGGTGGATGTGTAAATTGGCACAGCCACTTCTGAAATCTTTTGAGCAGTACTTACTAAAGCTGAACATACATGAATGTTCATAGCAATGCTATTTAAGTTAAAAATCTAAAGTCACTTGAATATTCAACATTAGAAAAGTGGATGAATAGCCTATGTTATATTTATCCAGTGAAATACTAGAAGCAATAAGAATTGAAAATTATGCCTAAACACAAAAGTGTGGATGACTTTCTTAAACATAATGTTGAATGAAAAAATTCAGTCACAATTATATGTAATATAAATCTATCTATAGTGATAGAAATCAGAAGGATAGTTACTAAAGCAGAGGAGTTAATGACTGGGAGAGAACATCAGTTTTCTTCAAGGGTTTTACTAATGTTCTATTTCTTAATATTGGTGATTGTTAGAGAGTGTACATTTTGTGAAAAATAATGAGCTCTTCACTTACGGTATTTTTTTCTGTATATATGTTGTGCTTCAAAAATTTTTTTTTAAATTAAACAGAATAATTTTTTTAAAAAATTGTCAATGTAATAGCATAGATATTGGGATATTGGGACATACTGAATGCTCAGTAAGTGGTCATTGTTACTGTGATTATTATATTTATTCAAAGTAGTAACAAGTGAAACACATAAGGGATGTACTGCTAAATAAAGGAATAGGTTTTCATAATTCTAAGATTTTAATAAAGATTTTTCTAATTTATTTTTATTTGCAAGACAAAGGCTTTGGTCTTTACTATTTGATTCCAATATATTATTTTCTTCTTTTCAAATTTGCTTTGTGTTGGTCATTTAGGGGCAATTGTTTATGCTTTATGGTTATGGTTATGGACCATAAACGATTTAATCAGAGAGGAGTAGCTGATTAAATAAGAGCACTCTGAGTTTGTTGTGATGAAGCAAATTTGCAAAGTTTCTTTAGGTTTTTAAATGAAAGATTTCATAACAGTTGACTGCTAATGTTGATGAGATATTTTCTACAGAGAAATATCAAAATTACATGATCTCTTCAATTTTTAACAATAAATGCTCAATATAATCTCATATAACTCAAAAATTATGGGAAGTTCAAACAAAGAGTAGCCTCAAGTGAAAAACACATGTAATTTAAGTATTCCTTTGATTTTTCTATTTGGATAAGATGAAGTCTCTGTATATGTTTGAAATTCTAACAAATAAGGAGAGGTATATGTTTTTAATTTGTTGGGAGATATACTTTAATAACTTATCTACCAATAAGGCAGCTATTACATGTTCCCAAAACAAATTGCCAGCTAATTTGTTTCTAACTTAATGAAGCTATAAAATTTATAACAGAATCAAATAGCTTACTTTTATGTTTGTTAAAAAAAAATGTAAGTAAAATTTAGTGGAGAATCATCTGGGGAAGACTACAACAGGTAATAATTGAACCCTCTAAGCTCTGATGATGATTGCCACATTCTTCTTAACTCTTCTTTTTAAATGAAGCTTAGTTTATTTTTCGAATATTAAAGTTGTGCACATTTTAAGGATATTTGAGAAATAGATAATAACAAAAAATAGGAAAAAATTCACATTTCATTGCCCAATACAAGTATTGTTAATAGTTCAGTGTAATTTCTTACAGTTGATTCTTGATACATTTGTTAAATCAAAATTATATTTCATATACAATTTTCAAACTATGTGTCACTTAATATTATTGTATTAGTATGTTAATTAAAAATTTAATGTATGAATAATATTCCATTATATTTTTACATAATAAAGTAATTCTCTGTTGCTGAAGTTGAGATTCTTTCTAATTTTTGGTGCATTAAATACTATTATGGATAAAACATTTTTCTGTATGGCAAGTATACCTTTATTAAAGATTATCAGAAATAAATCACTGGGTCAAACTGTACTAAAAATTGAATATTTTATTTTTGGTTAATCCATTTAGAGGATTATTTAGAAAACTGATCATGAAAATATGATAGAATGTTGACTTTTGCATTTATTTATGAAAGATTTCAGGTATTGTGTTCAAGGTATTAACTCTGATTCTTTCTACATATACTGTGTACAGCAGTTTGATCACATAATTAAAAAAAAATTATCTTAAACCGTCTTATACCATTTGCTCTTGGAGTCAAGAACCAAAATATTTTGTAGTTATATTTAAGATCCTTATCTATTTTGATACAATACATAGATTAGATAGATAGATAGATAGATAATTGATAGGCAGATGATAAATATAGATAAGCATGAAGGACAGATAGGTGGAATTGCATGCCATTTGGTATTTAGTTCAGTAGATCTATGGAAACCCTGCCTGAACATGCCAGACAAAAGGGTTTTGGAAAGACCAAGTCATGAGGTGGCTCAATGTTTGCACATAAACTGTGAATAATCAATATTACCGCTCTTCAGATGGATATTAAAATTTTTATTAATAAGGACCAGTTTATGATATTTGCAAACAATATTTGTATGTGAAATCTTCTATATATAGACCTTTCTATATAGAAAGGTGAAAGGGGGTGGAGGCACTGGAGAATTTTAAACAGGTAATTGTTTTGGTCAAATATGCATTTAAAAGAAACGCACAACTGTGTGGAGGGAGTGAGGGTAGAGTAAGCCAGTGCTCATCATCAAGGAACTGTTTATTTCCTGACAGTGTATTTAAATTTTAAGAAAATGTTCAAGAAGGAATATAGAGATCCTTAAATGAGCTGGTATATGTGCAGCTGCCACTTACTGCTGAGAGATTACTAACGCAGGAGAAGCTGACTTTTCACAATAACATTTGAGGCATTTATTAAATAAATACCTTGGTTTGAATTCAAGAAAAATTTCTTACTTAAAGTCTGTCATACTCATGCAATGTTCAGTTCTATCCAAAATCTTAGGTGGGATTTGACTATTGAACACACAATGATGTTCCTCAGACAGTACTGGTACTCTTGCTGACCCTGGGGGCAAACTAGGAAGCATGTCACATTGATTGGTATGTTTCCAAGGCATGTCTGCATGTATGTCTGGATGCAGAAAACCTTCAGCATTTTGTACCATCACCCATTAGAGCTTTAGGAGGGAGAGTCGCCATCAATTACTCAAACAAATCATCCCCCCATTTTTTAACCTCTTCACATTCTTCATTAGCAAGAAAGGAATGCAATCTTGCTCACTATTTATTTATAATGAGTGGTTAAGTTAAAAATGGAAGCAATGGCATAATACATGTGTGCCCTTATCTATAAATCTGAACTTGGTTTTAATAAAATCTTGCCTGTTTGTATACTGTTAAGGCTTTCATTCTTTATTTTAATTGATTAAGTATATATATATATATATATATATATATATATATATATATATATAGCAGCATACTTATTTCAATAGCTTACATTTACTATAATATTTACCACCATCAGACTTGCCACATGTTAAGACTTAGCTTTGTGCATACATATTGCCTTTGCTTGAAATAATGAGTAATCATAATACCCTTCTAAGAAAGGTTTTGAACATCAAAGAAAACCTACTGATAGAATAATGACATCTTATTTATTTATTTATTTATTTATTTATTTATTTATTTATTTTAGTCCAACAAAGAGCATTTCCTATAATAAAGAGCAGAATGTTCTCGTAATGTGTGTGTGTGTATGTGTACATTCTTCCATAGAGTATATTAAAGTATCAATGAGCAACAGTCAACAACCCAGAATTCCTTCTATCTGCTTATAAGGTTAAATCTCCTATAAAGAGTTTATTCAGTTGGAAAATATTAGATACATCTTAAATGATAAAAGCTTTTATAAAGACAACAAATACCAACTACTTTTGATCAACACTTGCTAAATACATTATCTTTCAAATAATTTGCTAAATTTTTAATTCAGAAATTCTTTGAAATCCTGGATAAAGAACACCTGATTCTTGTCCTTGAAAATATATTTCTACTATAAATTTAAAAACTAGCATAGCTATCAGCCTCATAAAAAATTTTAATGTGTTTGCTATCATAGAGTATGATCTTTGGGGGAATAGTCATAAAGTTACATTTTTGAATCTGCAGTTCTGAGAATCAGAATCTTGTGTTTTTACTAACACTTCTGACACCAAGTGTGTGGGTTTGTTTTTATTTTTTCCCACACCAACCAGTTCTCTGATTTTCCCAATACCCACTGTGTGTCTTACAATTCAATTCAGATGCTACCTGGGATTAGCAGAGACCCCACAGTTTAATGATCGATTCCCACAAAACTGCCCCCCTCGTAAGATGCCAATCACAAGCCCCAGGCCTCCCATATTTCTGACTGGCTGGTTATAAATTGGGGGCTCCCATGACCTCCCCTCACACTTGATAATCTTCTATAACCACTCATAGAACTCAGAGTATTACTTTACTTACAGTTATCAATTTATTATAAAGGATAAAAATAAACAGCCAGGTGAAGATGTACATTAGGCAAACTCCAGGAGGGTCCTGGGCACAGGAGCTACTGTCTCTGTGGATTTTTTGTGTACCATCCTCCCAGCATGCTGATGCATCCACCAACTCAAAAGCTCTCCAGACCCATCATTCAGAGATTCTTATGAAGGTTTCACTATGTAGGCAAAAATGATTAAATTGTTAACCATTGGTGATTGAACTTAACTTCCAGCCCCTCTCCTGTCCTGTAGGCTGGGTGTGGGGTTATAAGTTCTAATCATCTAATCATTCCTTAGTCTTTCTGGTGACCAGCCCCCATCCTGAAGACATCTAGGGGCTCTCAGCCACCAGTCATCTCATTAACATACAAGACATTCATCACTCTGGATATTCCAAGTATTTTAGGAAATGTATGCCAGGAAGCAGACAAAGACAGAATAGACACTTCTTATTGTATCACATAAATTTTGCCCTTTGTAAGTTTAACAACATAGAGTTATACTATGAGGCTCTCTGAAAGGCAGTCCTCATGGACTTCTACTTCCATACCTCCATTCTCTTCCAAACCATTTACCTTATAAATAATATACAGAATAATATCCTTTCCATGAATAAAGAAACCTAGATTTTAGTCCTCCATTGCTACCAACTAATTGAATGGTATTGGGAAACTCCCATTAGACAATGAGGTTTCAATCTCCTCATTTGGAGCACACATGGAGAGAACTATATAAATGTTATGATCCCCCAAAGTTCTAAGATTCTATAATGTTATGCTCCATTAGACGAGATAACTCCCAAGAGTGTCACAGGGTCCAAATAAACTAGCAGTACTTAAAATAAAATTTGAGTCTGTAATGTTTATTACTGAAATAATATATGTTGTTCCTTTGTTCTGCAATCACAATAAAATAGTAAAGATAATAGGGAAGTTTAATTTTAAGATAAATGGTAGCTTTTTCTTCTGTTCATTGGAATTTAATGCTTGTGTATTAAAGACCATATCATGTTTTAGTCAAGCAGTGTCCCTCATAGCAAGTTTAATATATGAATATTAAAAAGGAATTAATACCCAAAACAAGGGGACTGATGGAGTCAGGTGGGTTTGACCCAATGTACTGTATGAACGTGAAGGGTGGAGGTAGAGCCAGGGATATAAGTCACAATGTTAAGAGGTCATAAAAATTGTCAACCTAATTCAACAAAAGATCAACATTAAAAAGGTAATAGGATCTTGTCAGGTGAATAGAAGCTAAACAAGGCAATATGCAACAAGTGGAACTGTCCCAAGCTGTCCCTATCCTTTTACTAATAAGATACGGAGTTCTTTTTCAGAGACAAGAGAACAAAACCACAATTCATGCAGCTGAAGCATGTGTAGAGGAGAAGATTTTGACCTCAAACAACTCCTGGAACCAAAGTTTCTCCCACAGACAGAACCAGAGGACAGGGGAATAACCAGAACTTGAACATCATAACACTTTCAGAAGCAAAGTGTGTCCAGGAAGATCTGGTGCTGAAGCCCCTTCATCACACCTTATCATAAATGGCTAAGCGCCAAAGTCCTCCAGTGGAAAACTGCCTTGCCAGCTCTTCCAAATATTTCCTCTTCTAACTCATAAAAGTTTGACCAAACCCCAGATTGTAGAGACAGATTTGAGACATGCCTCCTTGTACGTTGACCATGCAATAAAGCTTTTTATTTTCTCAAAAGTCTGTGCCACAGTTCTGGCTTCTATGCATGTCAGGCAGTGAGCTCTTTGCTTAGTAAAAATTTCTGCTAACAATTAAGGGACCAATGTCCTGTGACCACCTGCCTGAGACTCTGTAGCTCCCTGTGGGCTGCAGGCTCTTGTCGCCGACCTTAAGTGCCTCCAGACTACTTTGTTTACTCTTATGCCTTTGCAAAAATACTTCAGCTTCATAGAAAGGATTTTTTGACAAGTACAGGTTTCTGATAACTTTCATATCATACCACTGAACTGACTAATATAGTAAAAACTTGTAGTGGAAATTCGGATGGCTTCATGAAACTGTTAACAGAAAAGTAAGATCAAGGATTAGTTACATGGGACTGAGTGAACTGATGAATATAGTTATAATTTTCATGGGTTTTTTGACTGAAATATTACTGACTTTTAATCTGTATTTTTTTAGATATAAGAACACCTTTTTCCCTTAAGCTAATTATGACTTACAATCACTTGGTAAATTATATTTTTGTAAGTAGAATTGAAACATTTATCCTTTCTCTCTACTTGATCCCTCCAGATTTTGGAAACTATTAGCGAGTATTCTAATCTTTATGGCAATATATTTATTTGCATAAATTCAGTAAGAATCTCTTCTCCTTAGAACATAATTGGAAACATTGGTTATGCTGCCATAGCCTTTACTGAAATATCATACTTGAGAATATACATAGAATGAGATATAACCAGACAATTTTAAAGTACTGAGGTAAACTTTATACAATCATGAAGCCACTTGGAAAAACAACCTGGTACCCTGCTTGTAGGATTCTCAGCAGCCTTATCAGGTGAATAAAAGTGGTCACTTCCTGACAGATGCAAGAATCTCAGGATATTTTAGGGACTTTGAGAAGAGAGGAATTTACCCAGATCTATAGATATTGCAGGCGTAATCTTTTTTTTTTAAACATCTTTATTGGAGTATAATTGATTTACAGTGGTTTGTTAGTTTCTGATTTATAACAAAGTGAATCAGTTATATATATACATATGTTTCCATATCTCTTCCCTCTTGCATCTCCCTCCCTCCCACCCTCCTTATCCCACCCCTCTAGGTGGTCACAAAGCACCGAGTTGATCTCCCTGTGCTATGAGGCTGCTTCCCACTAGCTATCTATTTTACATTTGGTAGTGTATATATGTCCATGCCACTCTCTCACTTAGTCACAGCTTACCCTTCCCCCTCCCCATATCCTCAAGTCCATTCTCTAGTAGGTCTGTCTTTATTCCCGTCTTACTCCTAGGTTCTTCATGACATTTTTATTTTTTTCTTTTCTTAGATTCCATATATAGGTGTTAGCATACAGTATTTGTTTTTCTCTTTCTGACTTACTTCACTTTGTTTGACAGACTCTAGGTCCATCCACCTCACTAAAAATAACTCAATTTTGTTTCTTTTTATGACTAATATTCCATTGTATACATGTGCCACATCTTCTTTATCCATTCATCTGTTGATGGACACTTAGGTTGTTTCCATGTCCTGGCTATTGTAAATAGAGCTGCAAAGAGCATATTGGTACATGACGCTTTTTGAATTATGGTTTGCTCAGGGTATATGCCCAGTAGTGGGATTGCTGGGTCGTATGGTAGTTCTATTTGTAGTTTTTTACCGAACCGCCATACTGTTCTCCATAGTGGCTGTATCAATTTACATTCCTCCCAACAGTGCAGGAGGGTTCCCTTTTCTCCACACCCTCTCCAACATTTATTGTTTCTAGATTTTTTGATGATGGCCATTCTGACCGGTGTGAGATGATATCTAATTGTAGTTTTGATTTGCATTTCTCTAATGATTAATGATGTTGAGCATTCTTTCATGTGTTTGTTGGCAATTTGTATATCTTCTTTGGAGAAATGTCTATTTAGGTCTTCTGCACATTGACAGATTGGGTTGTTGTTGTTTTGTAATTGGGTTGCATGAGATGCTTGTAAATTTTGGAGATTAATCCTTCATCAGTTGCTTCATTTGCAAATATTTTCACCCATTCCAAGGGTTGTCTTTTCGTCTTGTTTATGGTTTCCTTTGCTGTGCAGAAGCTTTTAAGTTTCATTAGGTCCCATTTGTTTATTTTTGATTTTATTTCCATTTCTCTAGGAGGTGGGTCAAAAAGGATCTTGCTGTGATTTATGTCATAGAGTGTTCTGCCTATGTTTTCCTCTAAAAGGTAGATAGTTTCTGGTCTTACATTTAGGTCTTTAATCCATTTAGAGCTTATTTTTGTGTATGGTTTTAAGGAGTGTTCTAATCTCATACTTTTACTTGTACCTGTCCAATTTTCCCAGCACCACTTATTGAAGAGGATGTCTTTTCTCCACTGTATATTCTTGCCTCCTTTATCAAAGATAAGGTGACGATATGTGCATGGGTTTATCTCTGGGCTTTCTATCCTGTTCCATCAATCTATATTTCTGTTTTTGTTCCAGAACCATACTGTCTTGATTATTGTACCTTTGTAGTATTGTCTGAAGTCAGGGAGCCTGATTCCTCCAGCTCCATTTTTTGTTCTCAAGATTGCTTTGGCTATTTGGGGTCTTTTGTGTTTCCATACAAATTGTAATTTTTTTTTTGTTCTATTTCTGTGAAAAATGACAGTGGTAGTTTGATAGGGATTGCATTGAATTTGTAGATTGCTTTGGATAGTAGAGTCATTATCACAATGTTGCTACTTCCAATCCAAGAACATGGTATATTGCTCCATCTATTTGTATCATCTTTAATTTCTTTCATCAGTGTCTTATAATTTTCTGCATACAGGTCTTTTGCCTCCTTAGGCAGGTTTATTAATAGATATTTTATTCTTTTTGTTGCAATGGTAAATGGGAGTGTTTTCTTAATTTCATTTTCAGATTTTTCATCATTAGTGTATAGGAATGCCAGAGATTTCTGTGCATTAATTTTCTATCCTGCTACTTTACCAAATTCATTGATTAGCTCTAGTAGTTTTCTGGTAGCATCTTTAGAATTCTCTACGTAGAGTACCATGTCATCTGCAAACAGTGACAGCTTTACTTCTTCTTTTCCGATTTGGATTCCTTTCATTTCTTTTTCTTCTCTGATTGCTGGGGCTAAAACTTCCAAAATTATGTTGAATAAGAGTGGTGAGAGTGGGCAACCTTGTCTTGTTTCATGATCTTAGTGGAAATGGTTTCAGTTTTTCACCATTGAAGGTGATGTTGGCTGTGGGTTCTGTCATATATGGTGTTTATTAAGTTGATGAAAGTTCCCTCTATGCCTACTTTCTGCAGTGTTTTTATCATAAATGGGTGTTGAATTTTGTCGAAAGCTTTCTCTGCATCTATTGAGATAATCATATAGTTTTTCTTCTTCAATTTGTTAATATGGTGTATCACGTTGATTGATTTGTGTATATTGAAGAATCCTTGCATTTCTGGAATAAACTCCACTTGATCATAGTGTATGATCCTTTTAATGTGCTGTTGGATTCTGTTTGCTAGTATTTTGTTGAGGATTTTTGCATCTATATCCATCAGTGATATTGGCCTGTAGTTTTCTTTTTTTGTGACATCCTTGTCTGGTTTTGGTATCAGGATGATGGTGGCCTCGTAGAATGAGTTTGGGAGTGTTCTTCCCTCTGCTATATTTTGGAAGAGTTTGAGAAGGATAGGTGTTAGCTCTTCTCTAAATGTTTGATAGAATTCGCCTGTGAAGCCATCTGATCCTGGGCTTTTGTTTGTTGGAAAATTTTAAATCACAGTTTCTATTGCAGTGCCTGTGATTGGTCTGTTCATATTTTCTATTTCTTCCTTGGTCAGTCTCAGCAGTTGTGCATTTCTAAGTATTTGCCCATTTCTTCCAGGTTGTCAATTTTATTGGCATAGAGTTGCTTGTAGTAATCTCTCATGATCGTTTGTATTTCTGCAGTGTCAGTTGTTACTTCTCCTTTTTCATTTCTAATTCTATTGATTTAAGTCTTCTCCCTGTTTTAATTGATGATTCTGACTAATGCTTTATCAATTTTGTTTACCTTCTCAAAGAATCAGCTTTTAATTTTATTGATCTTTGCTATCATTTCCTTCATTTCTTTTTCATTTATTTCTGATCTGATCTTTATGATTTCTTTCCTGTTGCTAACTTTGGGGTTATTTTGTTCTTCTTTCTCTTTTTGCCTTAGGTACAAGGTTAGGTTGTTTATTTGAGATGTTTCCTGTGTCTTAAGGTAGGATTGTATTGCTATAAACTTCCCTCTTAGAACTGCTTTTGTTGCATCCCATAGGTTTTGGGTCATCGTGTCTCCATTGTCATTTGTTTCTGGGTAATCTTATAGAAAGCCCTTGGTGTGGCTTCCCTGGCTTTGATAGGGCTTTTAAAAGTTCAATCTCAGATTCCTTATGGAATGTTCCAGCAAAGCCAAGTTTAAAAGAGCCTATATGATCAATTACATGTATGTAAATAGTCGGGTCAAGATAACTGAAACTAGATTTATTTTGCAAACAAATTAGTCTTAATTTGGCTATATTTGGTAGAAATGAAAGAAAATACTTTTAGAGAGAAAAAATCTGTTTTAGTAATATATTTTTCATCGATATTAAGTTCTGGTGCTGTTAATTGTCTTTGAGCTTTTGTATTTACTGCCTAAGACTCCCTTCCAGAATGTCTCCTTGTTGCTATGTTGTGTTATTATGGAGTGTAATTGATTATTAAGAAGACATGCTAGGATTGTTTCCAAAGCTTACCGCAGTAACATATCTTTGGATGAAAATCAGATGCCTTGTGACCTGCAATAAGAAGATTATGCACATTGGAAAACACATCATTCAAAGGACTCTTTCAAAGCTAGATGGAAGGACACTTATCAGGTATTTTGAACTACATCATGCACAGTGAAACGGAAGGAAATTGACTCAGATTTAGTGCCCATTTCAGAAAGGCCTCTGCACTGGACTGTTCTATATAAAGGACTGCTGTCCTCAAACTCGCCTTAAAACTGCTCAAACAGAGGAGAAACCTATGCCATCAGCACCCAGGAGAAGACATTATATTTCTTAGGGAACTATTAGACAGGAGAATTTTCTTGGTTACAAACTACCTGAATAAGCAGTTGTTTGTGCAGTAGTTAACTCATCATGTTGTGTTTATATTAATCCACCCTCTGAAATAGAAAACCATCTAGAAAAAATTAGGTATCAGGAAACTTGTGTCATTACAAGAACCTGGATTCTATCTTTTAGAAAATATCTTTCCATTAGACCCGTGGGAAATAAGGTCTATATTTGAGAGATTGCTTAAACTGGGTATTATTGTTTTGTGCTTGCTAGGATTTATATTCTGTCTTATCAAACTCTGCACTTGCTGTTTGTAATGTATTCTCAAGTCCTTTTTAGGCCTATAATCCTTACCAACAGGAAGTAGCCAGAGCAGCTGTCACTCCTTATCCCTCAAGATTGAGGAGTCAACAACATAAAGGGGACATTTGTAACTGCAGAACCAGAACCAAACTGGCCTTTTCCTGTTTCTAACAAGATACTGAGTTGTTTTTCAGTGAAAATAGAATAAACCACAGTTTATGCACAGAGGAGAAGATTTTGACCTCAAACAATATACAGAATAAAATTTCTTCCCTCCTCAGAACAAAAGAACCAAGACACAACCAGAAACTGAATGCTGGATCCCTTTCAGAAGTTAAGGGTCCTTTGCCCAGGAAGATCCAGTGCTGACACCCCTTTACCACATCTTACCATAAATGGCCAAGTTCCAAAGCCCTGCAGTCAAGAAGAGTCAGGGTCAAGAAGGGAGAAAACTCAACTCACCAGTGCCCCCTATACAAACCCTCTTCCCTTAATCCATAAAAATTTGACTGAACCCCAGACCAGGGAGACAGATTTGAGTGTGCTCTTTTCTCTTTGCAGGTTGGCGTTGCAATAAAGCTTTTATTTCATCAAAAATTGATCCCATAGTATTGACTTCTATGCTTGTTGGGCAGCAAGCCCATTGCTCAGTAACAGAAGCAGTAATTAGAAGTCTAGTTTGGCAGGGGGTCTTCATTCAGGGGATCTTATTTGCGATCAGCCCACTCATGTAGTGCCCTAAAAGAGGTAATTCTATGGATAAAACTTGAAACCCTGATGTATGATACTACAGAGGTAAATACATGTCATTATACATTTTTTAAAACCCACATAATTTATAACACCAAAGGTAAACTCTAATATAAACTATGGTATAAGATAACTATTGTCTGACAACAGTATATTCCTTAGCATATAACAAATAAAGCCATTTTTAAAGTATAAAAATAATCAATAAAAATATAATAATCAGTAAAATATGCTAGGATATTTGTATAATAATAATTGGAAAACCACACACTTGTGCTTTTTTCTTTTGTTTTGTTTTGCTTTTCCATTAGAGTTGACTGAGGGACATTCTAAAGTGCATCTAGAAATATGTAACATTTATACTTTACTGAAAATTTCTTTCTCTTTTTATGTTTCAAATTAGAACATGCATTTATGTCTTTAATTATTGCTAATTTATAAAAATCATTACTAAATTCCTTGAAAGATATTACTAGGATTAGAGCCTATAATTATGTCTTTAAAACTAATTTTAGAGGAGCTTCAAGATGGTGGAAGAGTAAGACATGTAGATCAACTTCCTCCCCACAGACACACCAGAAATACACCTACATGTGGAACAACTCCTACATAACACCTACTGAACGCTAGAAGAAGAACTCAGACCTCCCAAAAGGCAAGAAACTCCCCATGTACCTGGGTAGGGCAAAACAAAAAAGAAATAAAAGAGACAAAAGAATAGGGACGGGACATGCACCAGTGAGAGGGAGCTGTGAAGGAGGAAAAGTTTCCACACACTAGGAAGCCCCTTTGTGGGTGGAGACTGTGGCTAACGGAGGGGGGAAGCTTCGGAGACACAGAGGAGAGCGCCACAACAAGGGTGCAGAGGGCAAAGCAGAGAGATTCCCACAAAGAGGATCAGTGCCGGCAAGCACTCACCAGCCCGAGAGGCTTGTCTGCTCACCCGCCGGGGTGGGCAGGGCTGGGAGCTGAGGCTCCAGCTTCAGAAGTCGGATCCTAGGGAGAGAACTGGGGTTGGCTACGTGAACACAGTCTGAAGGGGGCTAGTGCGTCACGCTAGTCGGGAGTGTGTCCAGGAAAAGGTCTGGAGCTGCCGAAGAGGCAAGAGACTTTCTCTTGCCTCTTTGTTTCACAGTGAGTGAGGAGAGGGGATTAAAAGCACCACCTAAACAAGCTCCAGAGATGGGCGTGAGCCACAGCTATCAGCTGAGATCCCAGAGACAGGTATGAGATGCTAAGGTTGCTGTTGCAGCTATCAGGAAGCCTGTGTTCAATCACAGGTCACTGTCTACACCTCCCCTCCCAGGAGCCTGTGCAGCCTGCCACTGCTAGGGTCTCGTGTTACAGGGACAACTTTCCCAGAACACAAGGTGCACCTCAGGCTTTTGCAATGTCACGACAGCCTCTGCCACCACAGGCTCACCCCGCAATCTGAACTCTCCCTCCACTGGTCTGAGTGAGCCAGAGCCCCCCAAATCAGCTGCTTCTTTAACCTCATCCTGTCTGGGTGGGAACAGATGCCCTCAGGCAACCTATATGCAGAGTCAGGGCCAAATCCAAAGCTGAAACCCAGTAGCAGTGGGAACAAAGACGAGAAAGGGAAATCTCTCCAGCAGCATCAGGAGAAGTGGATTAAATCTCCACAATCAACTTGATGTACCCTGCATCTGTGGAATACCTGAAGAGACAATGAATCATCCCAAATTGAGGCAGTGGCCTTTGGGGGCTACTATATATATATATTTTTTCCCTTTTTTCACTTTTTGTGAGTGTGTATGTTTATACATCTCTGTGTGATTTTGTCTGTATAGCATTGCTTTTACCATTTCTCCTAGGGTTCTGTCTGTCCAGTTTTTTGTTGTTGTTGGATAGTTTTTAGCACTTGTTATCATTGGTGGATTTGTTTTTTGGTTTGGTGTCTCTCTTCTTTCTTTCTTATTTCTTTAATTTTTTTTTAATTTTTAATAATTATTTTTTATTTTAATAATTTTATTTTATGTTTTCTTTCTTTCTTTCTTTCTTTCTTTCTTTCTTTCTTTCTTTCTTTCTTTCTTTCTTTCTTTCTTTCTTTCTTTCTTTCCTTCCTTCCTTCCTTCCTTCCTTCCTTTCTTTCTTTCTTTCCTATTTGCTCCCTTTATTCCAAGCTGTGTGGATGACAGGGTCTTGGTGCTCTGGCCTGGCATCAGGCCTGTGCCTCTTAGTTGGGAGAGCCGAGCTCAGGACATTGGTTGACCAGAGACCAATATCAAAGAGCAAAAATCTCCCAGGGATCTCCAACTCAACACCAAGACCCAGCTCCACTAAACGACTACCAAGCCACAGTACTGGACGTCATAGGCCAAACAACTAGCAAGACAGGAACACAATCCCACCGTTTAGCAGACAGGCTGCCTAAAATCATAATAAGGCCACAGACACCGCAAACACAAAACCAGACGTGGACCTGCCCATCAGAAAGACAAGATCCAGCCACATCCAACAGAAAACAGGCAGTAGTCCCCTCCACCGGGAAGCCTACACAACCCACTGAACTAAGCTTAGCTACTGTGGACAGACACCAAAAACAATAGGAACTACGAACTTGCAGGCTGTGCAAAGGAGACCCCAAACATAGTAAATTAAGGAAAAGAGGAAGACAGAGAAACATACAGGAGATGAAGGAGCAAGGTAAAAACCCACCAGACCAAACAAATGAAGAGGAAATAGGCAGTCTACCTGAAAAATAATTCAGAATAAAGATAGCAAAGATGATCTAAAATCTTGGCAATAGAATGGAGAAAATATAAGAAATGTTTAACAAGGACCTAGAAGGACTAAAGAGCAAATAAATAATGATGAACAGCACAATAAATGAAATTAAAAATTCTCTAGAAGGATTCATAGCAGAATAACTGAGGCAGAAGAATGGATAAGTGATCTGGAAGATAAAACAGTGGAAATAACTACTGCAGAACAGAATAAAGTAAAAAGAATGAAAATAATTGAGGATAATCTCAGAGACTTCTGGAACAATATTAAATGCACCAATATTCGAATTATAGGGGAACCAGAAGAAGAAGAGAAAAAGAAAGGGACTGAGAAAATATTTGAGGAGATTACAGTGGAAAATTTCCCTAATGTGGGAAAGGAAATAATCAAGTCCAGGAAGTGCAGACAGTCCAATACAGGATAAATCCAAAGAGAAACAGGCCAAGACACAAATTAAACAAACTAACAAAAATAAAATACAAAGAAAAAATATGAAAAGCAGCAAGAGAAAAACAACAAATAACATACAAGGGAATCCCCATAAGGTTAACAGCTGATCTTTCAACAGAAACTCTGCAAGTCAGAAGGGAGTGGCAGGACATATTTAAAGTGATGAAAGAGAAAAAACTACAACCAAGATTATTCTACCCAGCAAGGATCTCATTCAGATTCAATGGAGAAATTGAAACATTTAGAGACAAGCAAAAGCTAAGAGAATTCAGCAACACTAAACTAGCTTTAGAAAAAATGCTAAAGGAACTTCTCTAGGCAGGAAACACAAGAGAAGGAAAAGACCTACAATAACAAACTCAAAACAATTAAGAAAATGGTAATAGGAACATACATATCAATAATTACCTTAAATGTAAATGGATTAAATGCTCCAAGCAAAAGGCATACACTGGATGAATGGATACAAAAACGAGACCCATATATATGCTGTCTACAAGACACCAACTTCAGACCGAGGGACACATACAGAGTGAAAGTGAAGGGATGGAAAAAGATATTCCATGCAAACGGAAATAGAAAGAAAGCTGGAGTAGCAATTTTCATGTCAGAAAATACAGACTTTAAAACAAAGACTATTACAAGAGACAAAGAAGGGCACTACATAATGATCAAGGGATCAATCCAAGAAGAAGATATAACAATTGTAAATATTTATGCACCCAACATAGGAGCACCTCAATACATAAGGCAAATACTAACAGCCATAAAAGGGGAAATCAGCAGTAACACAATCATACTACGGGACTTTAACACCCCAATTTCACCAATGGACAGATCATCCAAAATGAAAATAAATAAGGAAACACAACCTTTAAAAGATACATTAAACAAGATAGACTGAATTAATATTTATAGGACATTCCATCCAAAAACAACAGAACACACTTTCTTCTCAAGTGCTCATGGAATATTCTCCAGGATAGAACATATCTTGGGTTACAAATCAAGCATTGATATATTTATGAAAATGGAAATTGTATCAAGTATCTTTTCCAACCACAACACTATGAGACTAGATATCAACTACAGGAAAAAAATATAGGTAAAAAATACAAACACATGGAAGCTAAACAATACACTACTTAATAACCAAGATATCACTGAAGAAATCATAGAGGAAATCAAAAAATACCTAGAAACAAATGACAATGAAAATACGACGACCCAAGACATATGGGATGCAGCAGAAGCAGTTCTAAGAGGGAAGTTTATAGCAATACAACCCTACCTGAAGAAACAAGAAACATCTCAAAAACACAAACTAACTTTACACCTAAAGCAATTAGAGAAAGAAGAACAAAAAAACCCCAGAGTTAGCAGAAGGAAAGAAATCATAAAGATCAGATCAGAAATAAATGAAAAAGAAATGAAGGAAACAATAGCAAAAATCAATAAAACTAAAAGCTGGTTCTTTGAGAAGATAAACAAAATTGATAAATCAATAGCTAGGCTCACCAAGAAAAAAGGGAGAAGACTCAAATCAATAGAATTAGAAATGAAAAAGGAGAAGTAACAACTGACACTGCAGAAATACAAGTGATCATGAGAGATTACTACAAGCAGCTCTATGCCAATAAAATGGACAGCCTGGAAGAAATGGACAAATTCTTAGAAAAGCACAACCTTCCGAGTCTGAACCAGGAAGAAATAGAAAATATTAACAGACCAATCACAAACTCTGAAATTAAAATTGTGATTAAAAATGTTCCAACAGGGCTTCCCTGGTGGCGCAGTGGTTAAGAGTCCGCCTGCTGATACAGGGGACACAGGTTCGTGCCCTGGTCCGGGAAGATCCCACATGCCACGGAGTGGCTGGGCCCATGAGCCATGGCCGCTGAGCCTGCGTGTCCGGAGCCTGTGCTCCACAACGGGAGAGGCCACAACAGTGAGAGGCCCACGTACAGGAAAAAAAAAAAAAAAAAAAAACACCAAAATGTTCCAACAAACAAAAGCTCAGGAACAGATGGCTTCACAAGCGAATTCTATCAAACATTTTGAGAAGAGCTAACACCCATACTTCTCAAACTCTTCTGAAATATAACAGAGGGAGGAACCCTCCAAACTCATTCTACAAGGCCACCATCACTCTGATACCATAACCAGACAAAGATTTCACAAAGAAAGAAAACTACAGGCCAGTAGCACTGATGAACATAGATGAAAAATTCTCAAAAAAATACTAGCAAACAGAATCCAACAGCACATTAAAGGATCATATAGCATGATCAAGTGGGGTTTATCTCAGTAATGCAAGGATTCTCCAATATACCAAAATCAAACAATGTGATAAACCATATAAACAAATTGAAGGAGAAAAACCATATGATAATCTCAATAGATGCAGAAAAAGCTTTGAATAAACTTAAACAACGATTTATGAAAAAAACTCTGCAGAAAGTAGGCATAGAGGGAATTTACCTCAACATAATCAAGGCCATATATGACAAGCCCACAGCCAATGTCGTCCTCAATGGTGAAAAACTGAAACCATTTCCACTAAGATCAGGAACAAGACAAGGTTGCCTACTCACCACTATTATTCAACATTGTTTTGGAAGTTTTAGCCACAGCCATCAGAGAAGAAAAAGAAACAAAAGGAATCTAAATCAGAAAATAAATAGCAAAGCTGTCACTCTTTGCATATAACATGATTCTCTACATAGAGAATCCTAAATATGCTACCAGAAAACTCCTAGAGCTAATCAATGAATTTGGTAAAGTAGAGGATACAAAATTAACACACAGAAATCTCTAGCATTCCAATACGCTAATGATGAAAAATCGGAAAGTGATGTTAAGGAAACACTCCCATTTACCATTACAACAAAAAGAATAAAATATCTAGGAATAAACCTACCTAAGGAGACAAAAGACCTGTATGCAGAAAACTATAAGATACTGGTGAAAGAAATCAAAGATGATAAAAATAGATGGAGAGATATACCATGACTGGGATTGGAAGAATCAATATTGTGAAAATGACTCTACTACCCAAAGCAATCTACAGATTCAGTGCAATCCCTATCAAACTACCACTGGCATTTTTCACAGAACTAGAACAAAAAAATTCACAATTTGTATGGAAACACAAAAGACCCCGAGGAGCCAAAACAATCTTGAGAAAGAAAAACACAGCTGGAGGAATCAGGCTCCCAGTCTTCAGACTATGCTACAAAGCTACAGTAATCAATACAGTATGGTACTGCACAAAAACAGAAATATAGATCAATTGAACAGGATTGAAAGCCCAGAGGTAAACCCATGCCCCTTCAGTCACCTTATTTTTGATAAAGAAGGCAAGAATATACAATGCAGAAAAGACAGCCACTTCAATAAATGGTGCTGGGAAAACTGGACAGCTACATGTAAAAGAATGAGTTTAGAACATTCCCTAACACCATACACATAAGTAAACTCAAAATGGATTAAAGACCTAAATGTAAGGCTGACCCTATCAAACTCTTAGAGGAAAAGATAGGCAGAGCACTCTATGACATAAATCACAGCAAGATTCTTTTTGATCCACCTCTTAGAGAAATGAAAATAAAAACAAACAAATGGGAGTTAATGAAACTTAAAATCTTTTTCACAGGTAAGGAAACCATAAAAAAGGTGAAAAGCCAACCCTCAGAATGGGTGAAAATATTTGCAAATGAAGCAACTGACAAAGTATTAATCTCCAAAACTTATAAGCAGCTCATGCAGCTCAATATCAAAAAAAAAAAAAAATCCAAAAATGGGCAGAAGACGTAAATAGACATTTCTCCAAAGAAGATATACAGATTGCCAACAAACACATGAAAGAATGCTCAACATCATTAATCATTTACAATGAGGTATCACCTCACACCAGTCAGAATGGCCATGATTAAAAAATCTACAAACAATAAATGCTGGACAGGATGTGGAGAAAAGAGAACCCTCTTGCACTGTTGGTGGGAATGTAAATTGATAGAGCTACTATGGAGAACAATATGGAGGTTCCTTAAAATCTAAAAATAGAACCAGCATATGACCCAGCAATACCACTACTGGGCATATACCCTGAGAAAACCATAATTCAAAAAGAATCATGTACCACAATGTTCACTGCAGCTGTATTTACAATAGCCAGAACATGGAAGCAACCTAAGTGTCCATTGATAGATGAATGGATAAAGAAGATGTGGCACATATATACAATGGAATATTACTCAGCCATAAAAAGAAATGAAATTGAGTTTTTTTGTAGTGAGGTGGATGGACCTAGAGTCTGTCATACTGAGTGAAGTAAGTCAGAAAGAGAAAAACAAATGTCTTATGCTAACACATATATAAGGAATCTAAAAAGAAAAAAAAAATGGTCATGAAGAACCAGGGGCAGGATGGGAAGAAAGGGACAGACCTACTAGAGACTGTACTTAAGGACATGGGGAGGTGGAAGGTTAAGCTGGGACAAAGAGAGAATGGCATATGTGGACATATATACACTGCCTAATGGAAATTGATAGCTAGTGGGAGGCAGCCTCATAGCACAGGGAGTTCAGTTTGGTGCTTTGTGACCACCTAGTGGAGTGGGATAGGGAGGGTGGGAGGGAGGGAGACACAAGAGGGTAGAGCTATGGGGTAAATGTATATGTATAGCTGTTTCACTTTGTTATAAAGCAGAAACTAACACACCATTGTAAAGTAATTATACTCCAATAAAGATGTTAAAAAAACATTATTTGTAAGTGTGAGAAGGTGGCAATTTGGCAATACTCATCTAAATTATTGACATACATTCCCTTTGACCTAGATGATCTTCATGTTTGAATATAGAAGTACTTGTACATGTGTGAAATGACATTTGTACAAGGTAATTTTTTTGGTATAACTTGTACCAAGATAACATCAGTAATACCCTAAGTATCTAACAATATGTAACTGCTTAAATATATATTCAATACATTCACATGATGGAATACCTTGCAACATTAAATAAAAATAAGTAATGTGCAGAAAAATAAACTAATTATAAAATTTTAAAGTTTGAACCTCTCTAGGTTACATATGTTAACAGTGAAGGTACATTTAAGTGAACATTTAACTTTTAATGTGGCTGTTAATAAATAAGTAAGTGTTTTAAGGTTTGTATTTGTAGAGTAAAAACAAACCATCAAGTCACTAATGGAATAACTTGGAGATATTTTCACTTTTCAACAAATGGAGTACTATCATTCAAATTAACTTCTTTTAAGTGTTTGCATTTTTGATCCCTTTCATGGAAAAGGACTACTTGGCTCCTTTTATAAAAGTAGCAGGGGAAATGCATTATACTGATTTTAATATGGATACACCCTGCTTTCCGATGCCTGGGTAAAACTCTAACTTCAGCTCCTGGATAAGAATTTAAAAGCATCATTAGTCAATAAAGATTAAGGTTAAAACCAAAACAAAATACTATAACACCATGGTTCTATTGTAAAATGTTTATGCTCACTGCTTTTCTCAGTCCACACTCACTCAGTCTCCTTAGACTTAACCACTTTGATTAATTACATTAATCATATCTATTGTGTGCATAAATGTATTTTATGGAAGTTTCTTCAGATAATTTTATAAATTAAATATATAGATTATTTAAAAATATAAATACTCAAAACTTATTACATAAAGCAAACATTCCTATTTCTTATTAAAAGAAGAAAACACTTTGACCCTTCAAATGTTTATTTTGTTATTTACTACTATATTTCTAGATAATATGTTCATTAGATGCTAATTTATTTTTAAAAATAATGAAGTTTCTGTTCTCCTCATTTGCCTGGATTCCTTGCAAGTCCTCTTCCTTTTTTATTCTAAGTAAATATCCCCTTTTTTACCTAATTTTTAACTCATTTTGGTTTTTCTCTTAAAGAAAGCCTCTTAAATACTGTAAGTTTAAGTCTTCATAAAAACTGGATCCATTAGTATGTCTTGATTTTTTCAGTTTTAAGCATTATTCTGAAATTTTCACCTCTGCCTAGTATTTTTATAACTGTTTATTTGTTTGTCTTGGCCCTTTAATGTTGTAATCTTTCTCTGACTTCCAAGGACATGTGGCTGCTTGTTTAAGACTGGGCCACTAAAATGTTGAGGGCCTGAATAGGGCTTGGACATAGAGGACATCACTAAAAATTGATTTGGTTTCACTAGGAAACAATATTTGTATATATTTATTATGTTGGTCTTAATTTTAAAATTACCGGAAACCAATCATATCTGAGAACTAGAAATCTGTCACAAGATGAACAGAATCACTATGATAGTTGTGAAGGAAGATCACAATATAATAGCTGTGCCCCAGGTCTTGGGAGTAACACCTCCAGAGTGGAATTGTTCATGAAATTCAGGAAAGGTGTCTACAAGATCAAATTGATGATAGGTATGATATGCTGGAAAGATTGGAAAGGTGATTTGTGTAATTGGTGATTGAAATTTGGGGTGATTCATAATTTTTTTTTTTTTTTTTTTTTTTTTTTTTTTTGCGTTACACGGGCCTCTCACTGCTGTGGTCTCTCCCACTGCAGAGCACAGGCTCTGGACACGCAGGCTCAGCAGCCATGGCTCACGGGCCCAGCTGCTCCACGGCATGTGGGATCTTCCCAGACTGGGGCACAAACCCGTGTCCCCTGCATTGGCAGGCGGACTCTCAACCACTGCGCCACCAGGGAAGCCCCATAAATATGTTTTTAATAAATCAACGGTTTAACCAAGCAAGCAAACACAAATGATAACATAATTAAGTGTAGAAAATAGAGAGAATAAATATGTGTGCTTGAAAACAAAAACAATTATAGAGTACTGTATGGCTCACATATAAATAGCATTTTAATAGCCATATCAATATATGAACTGAATATCAATATAATCAAAATTATAACTATATTGAAGAGGAGTTACTGGACTTCTGTGTGTATGTGTGTGTCTAATAAGGGATGGAAGAGGAAATTGTTTTTTATTGTAATATAGTTGCTGTGCAATATTTGTTTCAGGTATACAACATAGTGACTTGACATTTGCATACATTATTAAATGATCATAACAATGATCACTAATAATCAACTGTCCCCACATGAAGTTATTACAATATTTGTGACCATATTGTTTATGTTGTATATTAAGTATATCACCTTGACTTATTTATTTTCTAACTAGAGGTTTGTACCTTTTAATACCTTTCATCCTCCCACCCTCTTCTCCTCAACAATCACCCATTTGTTCTATTTGTTCTCTGTATCTCAGATGGCTTCATTTTTTGTTTGTTCATTTTTTTTAGGTTTTACATATAAGAGAGAACATAAGGTACTTGTCTTTGTATAAGCCATTGTCTGACTTATTTTACTTTCCATAATAGACTCTAGATCCATCCATGTTGTAGCAAATGAAAAGATTTCATATTTGTATATATGTACCACATCTTCCTTATCCATTCATTTTCAAATATCTATATCCATTCCATATCTTGGCTATTGTAAATAATGTTGCAATGATCATTGGTGTGCATATGTATTTTCAGATTAATGTTTTTGTTTATTTCAGGTAAAACCCAGAAGTAAAATTCCTAGATTCTGTGCCAGTTCTATTTGTAATTTTTTGAGCAGCCACCATACTGCTTCCAACAATGGCTGCACCAATTTACATTCCCATGAACAGTGCCTGAGTGTTTCATTTTCTCCTCACCAACACTTGTTATTTGTTGCTCTTTTTATTATACCATTCTGAGAGGTGTAAAGTGATATCTTATTATAGCTTTAATTTGCATTAACCTGATGATTAGTAATGTTAAACATCTTTTCTTTTGTCTGCTAGCCATCTGTATGTATTCTTTGGAAAAATGTTTTTTTCAGGTCCTCTGTTCATTTTTTTAAATCAGGTTTTTTGATGTTGAATTGGAAGAATTCCATATATATTTTAGATATTAACCCCTGATTAGATATATCATTTGCAAATGTTTCTCTCATTCAGTAGGCTGCCTTTTTCATTTTGTTGATAGTTTCCTTACCTGTGCAAAAGCTTTTTAGTTTGTTATAGTTCATTTGTTTATTTTTTTATTTTGTTTTGCTTGCCTTAGGAGGCAGATCCAAAAATTGTTGCTAAGTCCAATGTCAAAGAGCATACTGCCTATGTTTTTTTCTATAAGTTTTATGTCTTCAATTCTTACATTTAAGTCTTTAATACATTTTGAGTTTATTTTTGTATATGGTGGGAGAAAGAAGTCCACATTGATTCTTTTGCATGGAGCTGTCCAGTTTTCCTAACATGATTTATTGAAGAGAATATTACATATTCTTCCCTCCTTTGCCATACATTAGTTAACCATATAAGTTTGGGTTTATTTCTGGGCTCTCTATTCTGTTCCATTTGTTTATGTGTCTGTTTTTGGTGCCCTTACCATACTGTTTTGATTACTGTAGCTTGGTAGTGTAATTTTAAATTAGGGAGTGTGATACCTCCAGTTTTGTTCTTCTTCCTCAAGATATCTTTGGCTATTTTTTTGTTTCCATATGAATTTTAGAATTATTTGTTCTAGCACTGTGAAAAATGCTTTTGGTATTTTGACAGGGATTGCATTAGATCTGTAAATTGCCTTGGGGAGTACGGTCATTTTAACAATGTTAATTTTTCCAATCCATGAGCACGGTATATCTTTCCATTTGCTTGTGTCATCTTCAGTTTCTTTCACCAATGTCTTATAGTTTTCAAAGTGTAAGACTTTTACCTCTTTGGTTAGATTTATTCCTTGGTATTTATTGTTTTTAATGCAATTATAATGAAATTGTTTTGTTAAGTTTTCTTTCTGAGAGTTTGTTATTAGTGATGGAAATGCAACATATTTCTGTATATTAATTTTGTAGCCTGAAACTTTACTGAATGTATTTATCAGTTCTAGTAATTTTTCATGGCGTCATTAGGATTTTCCATATATATTATTATGTCATTTGTCAGCAGTAACAGTTTACTTCTTCCTTTTCAATTAGGATTCTTTTTATTCCTTTTATTTTCTTTGTCTGATTGCTGTGGCTAAGGCTTCCAATACTATGTTGGATAAAATTAGTGAAAGTGGGCATCCTTGTCTTGTACCTGATCTTAAAGAAAAATGTTTCAGCTTTTCAACACTAGATATGATATTGGCTATGGGTTTGTCATTTGCTATGGACCTTTATTTTGTTGAGGCATGTTCCTTCTACACCCATTTTGTCAAGGGTATTTATCATTAAAGGATGTTGTATTTTTTCAAAAGCTTTTTCTGCATCTATTGAGATGATAATATGATTTTTATTCTTCAGTGTGTTAATGTAGTATATCACATTGATTTGTGAATATTGAAGCATTTTTGCATGTCTGGGATAAATCAAACATGATCATGGCATATGATTCTTTTAATGTGTTGTTGAATTGATTTCTTAATATTTAGTTGAGGATTATGACATCTATGTTCACCAGTGATTCTAGCCTATAATTTTCTTTTTCTGTAATGTCTTTGTTTGGTTCTGGTATCAGGGTGATGTTGGACTCCTAGAATGAGTTTGGCTGTATTACTTCCTCTGCAATTTTTTGGAATAGTTTGAGAAGGAGAGGTGCTATCTTTTATTTAAATGTTTGTTAGAATTCACCTGTGAAGCCATCTGGTCCTGGACTTTTGTTCATTGAGAGTTTTTTGTTGTTCTTGTTGCTTGTTTGTTTGTTTAAATTACTGACTTAATTTCACTACTGATAATCAGTCTGTTCATATTTTCTATTTCTCTTGATTCAGTCTTGGGAAATTTTACCTTTCTAGGAATTTATTCGTTTACTCAAGGAGTCTTATATTTTATTGGCATAAAATTGCAGTAATCTCTTATGATTCTTTGTATTTCTGTGGGGTCTGTTGTAATTTCTACTCTTTCATTTCTGATTTTATTTATTTGGGCCCTCTTTTTTTGTTTTAACATCTTTATTGGATGGACCCTCTTTTTTGTTTTTTTTCTTAATGAGTCTCTCTAATGTTTTATCAATTTTGTTTATCTTTTCAAAGAACCATCTCTTAGTTTCATTGAACTTTTCTATTGTTTTTGTTTGTTTGTTTTGGTTTCATTTGGTTTATTTATTTATTTATTTTTGTCTCTATTTCATGGTTTTCTACTCTGATATTTATTATCATTCCTACTGCTAACTTTGGGTTTTGAATGTTCTGTTTCTAGTTCCTTTAGGCATAAGTTGAGATTACTTGAGATTTTTTTCCTTGTTTCCTAAGGTAGGCTTAGTTGCTATGAACTTTCTTCTTAGAAGTTTGCTGCATCCCATAGATTTTAGATCATGTTTTTCCATTTTCATTTGTTTCCAGGTATGTTTTAATTTCCTCTTTTATTTCTTCAGTGACCCATTGGTTTTTAGGTAGTATGTTGGTTCATCTCTATGTGTTTGTGGTTTTTGTTTTTGTTTGTCTGTTGTTCAGTTTTGTTCTTACAGTTGATTTCTAGTCCCATACCTTTGTGGTCAGAAAGGATGATTAATATCATTTCAATTTTATTAAATTTACTGAGATTTGTTTTATGGCTTAGCATGTGATCTATGCTGGAGAATATTTCATGTGCCTTGAAAATACTGTGTATTCTGGTGATTTGCATTGGAAACATCTATCTATCCATTAATACCAACTAATCTAATGTGTTGGTTAAGGCCAGTATTTCTTTACTGCTTTTCTGTCTGACTGATCTCTCCACTGATGTGAGTGAGATGTAAAAATCCCCTACTGTTACTGTGTTATTTTCAGTTTCTTCTTTTGTGTTTGTTAATATTTGCTTTATGTATTTAGGGGCTCCTATGTTGGGTGCATATATCTTCTTGATGGATTGATCCTTTACCATTATTTAATGTCATTTTCTGTCTCTTAGTCCAGTCTTTGTTCTAAAGTCTATTTTGTCTAGTATAAGTATTGCAATCCCAGCTTTCCTTTTATTTCCATTTGCATAGAATATCTTTCTCCATCCCCTCACTTTCACTGTGTGTGTGTCTTTAGATCTGAAGTGAATCTCTTATAGGCAACATATATATAGGTATTGCTTTTTATTTTAACCATTCAGCCACTCTATGTATATAATTGGAGCATATAGTCTATTAACATTTAATATAATTATTTTAAAGCAATTAAAAAAAAACCTTTTTTATTTATTTATTTTTGGCTGTGTTGGGTCTTCATAGCAGTGTGCAGGCTGTCCCTAGTTGTGGCAAGCAGGGGCTACTCTTCATTGCAGTGAGCAGGCTTCTCATTGTGGTGGCTTCTCTTGTTGATGAACATGGGCTATAGGCATGCAGGCTTCAGTAGTTGTGGCTCGCAGGATCTAGAGCACAGGTTTAGTAGTTGTGGTGCATGGGCTTAGTTGTTCCATGGCATGTGGGGTCAGCCCAGACCAGGGCTCAAACCCATGTCCCCTGTATTGGCAGGTGGATTCTTAACCACTGCACCACCAGAGAAGCCCTATAATTATTTATAGGTGTGCACTTACTGTTATTTTGCTCATTCTGTTCTGGTTGTTTTTGTAGTTTTTTTCATTCCTTCTTTTTTTTGCTCTCTTCTCTTGTGATTTGATGACTATCTTTAGTGCCACTTCTTTTGCTCTCTTCCTTTGTGATTCATTGCCTGTCCTCTTTTGTGTGTATCTATTATAGATTTTTGGTATGTGGTTGCCATGAGGTTCATAAAATATATATTTATATATGATTATATAATATATGATTATATATTATATATATAATGATTACATATATGATTATTTTAAGTTGATTATTTCAAAGTTGGAACACATTCTAACCAGCCTACGTTTTTACTCTTCTCTCACATTTAATGTTTTAATGTCATATTTTACATCTTTTTGTTTTGTGTATCCCTGAACTACTTATTCTGGATATAGATGAATTTATTTCTTCTGGCTTTTAACCTTCATACTAGCTTTAAATGTGATAAATGTACTATATTTACTGTACAATTGCCTTTACTGTGAGATTTTTCCTTTCATAATTTTCATATTTCTAGCTGTGGTCTTTTCTTTTCCACTTAGAAAAATCCCTTTAACTTTTCTTGACAAGCAGGTCTAGTGGTACTGAACTCTTTTGGTTTTTGCTTGTCTATAAAATTATTTCTCTCCCATTCAAATCTGAGTGATAACCTTGTCAGGTAGATTATTCTTGGTAGTAGGTTTTTCCTTTCATAACTTTGAATATATTGTGCCATTCCCTTCTGTGCTTCAAAGTTTCCACTGAAAAGTAATCCATCTTATGAGAGTTTCTTTGTATGTACCCTACATACAAACCTTCAAGTTGCAAACTTTCAAAGATGCAAACAGGCATTCCATCAATGTCAGGCATGAGTGAAACTGCGATTTCCCTCTCTCTCCTATTGCTGACAACCCTTCACCTCTAATATCCACCACCTCCTTTCCCTCCTCCAGCCAGTAATTTTTCTTGCCTGTTCACTCGATGCCAGCCCCTGTATACCAGCTCTTGTACGGTACTGTATGGTACAGTTCAAGGTACTGTACTGTAAGATTAAAAATGTTTTCTTTACTTTTGTGTTTGTTTGTTTTTTATGTATTATTTTTGTGAAAAGTATTATAAACCTATTGCAGTACAGGACTGTATAGCCGATTATGTTAGTTGGGTACCTAGGCTAACTTTTTTGGACTTATGAACAAATGGGACTTATGAACACTCTCTCAGAACAGAACACATTCATATGTAGGGGACTTACTGTAGCACTTATGCTATTTAAAGATTCTCTCTTAATCTTATTTCTTGCCATTTTAATCATAATCATAATGTGTCTTGATGTGGATCTCTTTGGGTTTGTCTTGTTTGAGACTATGACATCTGTTTCATTTGCCAGGTTAGGGAATTTTTCAGCTATTATTTATTTAAATCAGTTCTCTGTCCATTTTTCTCTTTCTTATACTTCTTTGACCCTTATTACACAAATATTAGTATGCTTGACATAGTCCCATATGGCTCTTAAACTACCCTCATTTTTTTAAATTCTTTTTTTTTCTCTTTTCTGTTCAGCTTGATGATTTCCACTATTCTGTCTTCCAGATCCATGATCCTTTCATTTTTATTGTCTTACCTACTATTGAATCCTGCTAGTGTACTTTTTATTTGAGTTATTGTATTCTTCAGCACTGCTGGTTCTTCTTTATATTTTCTAACTCTTTATTGAAATTCTAACTGTGTTCATCCATTTTTCTCCTGTGTTTGTTGATCATCTTAATGGTCATTACTTTGAATTATCTCAGGTAGATCATTTATCTCCACTTCACTGAGTTGTTTTTCTGAGGTTATATTCTGTTCCTTCTTTAGAAAGTGTTCCTCTGTCACTTTATTTTGCCCAATTCTCTATGTTTATTTCTTTTTGTGTTAGGTAGGTCAGTTACATTTCCTGATCTTGGGGAACTAGTCTTATGTAAGAGACTTCTTATGTGGCCAAGAAGCACACTCCTCACTAGTCATCAAAGATATATTCTCTAGGGGTGCCCCCTATGTTGGTACTTCTGTTGTGTTTGGCCTACTACTGTGGGTGCACTTGTATGCAGGGCTGGCCTCCCTGCCTGGTTGGATGCAAGGACCTGCCTTTTGTGGTGACTGTGGACTTTCTGGAGGGGGGAGGGGGGAGGCGGGAGGCCTCCCATAAATTGACTGTGTGGTCTGGGGTAATTGGGGCTGGTGCTGGCCCACTTGGAGGAAGAGATTTTTATACACTTATGTAGGAAGTGAGCAGGTAATTTCTAAAACAGAAATAAAAGAAGAACAGTACCAACATTATTTAGAGATGAATAGGTAAATGCAAAGAGAAACAGCAAAAAGCACTGTACAAGAATGTGAGAAAAGAAGGTGTGTATAGGAGGCAACTCTTCCCTAATAAGCTTTGAACTGCTTTAAATTGTGTGCAAGTATAACCAAATAATCTCCCATCTCTCAGAGATTTAAGAGAAGACATTGCATCTGTAAGATTGTACAGAGTATAAGATAAACATGATGAAAAGAAAATAGAGCTCAAGATTGAAATATGACATTACAAATGAAAAGCTCAATTAAGTGTCTAGAAGATAGAGTTGAGGAGATCTCTCAGAATGTATAGCAATAAGAAACAGATATGGAAAACAGAGGAGAGAAAATAGGAAAAACTCTAGAAATCATTCTTAAAGATAATAACAATAGCAGACTTTTGTATAACAATCACTAAATGGCAGACAATATTCTCAATTTTTTACAAAAAGCAATTAATTCAAATCTGAAACAATTCTATGAGGAGACACTATTCATATTGTCTACACTTAGCAGTTGAAAAATCCTAAGTATGAAAGGTTAAGCCATTTGGTTCTAGTCATACAGCTAGTGTGGATAGAACTTGGATCTGCAACCAGGAATTGTGACTCAAGATTCTGTGCTATCAACCCCTCAGTATAACGAAATGGAGGAGATTATCACATAAATAACTTAAGAATATTTCCTGTCATTGGAAGGTATAAATTTACAGATTGAAATAACCATTATGTTCCCCAGAAAATGGAAAACAATAGATCATCCCCAAATTTTCTGGCAGTGAAGATCTACATATTTTCAGAAAAAAAAAAAAAAAAATATATATATATATATATATATATATATATAGCCACTAAGCAAAATTCCAGAATAATATTGGAGGTTGAGGTTGTTAAAAACAAGATGAGAAGTTAGGGAAAAAATCAAACAAAATGTTCTTAAATGTGAAGAAGAATTATCTCCAATGTAGAAAGTTATATTTAGCCAAACTGTGCAATATCAAGGCTATAAGAGATATGTTCATATATATAAAGTTTCAGCACTTTTTCTCCCCAGGGAAACATTCTTCACCTTTCTCAGACTGAGCTAGATGTTGTTCCTATGTATTCCTTTGGATTTCAGAAAATATCTCTATGAAAATTCTAACAAAATTCTATTGAACATGTTCTTCTATTTTTTTCTTCCTTTTGTCCTTCCTTCGTTTCTTCTCAAATATTTTTGAGTACCTACTCAGTATTAGGTATGTTTTGATTGACAGAATACAGTCTGCATTAATAGAGAACATTTTTCCAAACTATATTTGTAGTGAGAATGCACTAACCCTCTCAAAAGGTTAAGCACCTTAAGCACATGTCACATCTGACCCTTTATTCATACTGAATAAAAGAGAATTATCTTTAGTAAGAGTCATCTCTCTGAGTCCCTCAAGTTTACTGTAATTGAGTGGCTTCCAATACGTCATATTGCCTATACCTACCACTTCTTCTATGGCATGTGTGTTAGGCAGAATAGTCCTCCAAGAAACGCACAACCAGAACCTCAGAATATGATCTTATTTGGAAATAGGGCCTTTGTAGATGTAGTTAAGATGTGGTCATATTGGATTATGGTGGACCTAAATTTAATATGACTGGTGTCTTCATTGTAAGAGGGACATTTTTATAGAGACACAGACACAAAGGGAGAAGATGGAGGCAGAGATTTGAGTGATGCAGCCGCAAGCCAAGCAACACCTGGGACTACCAGAAGTGGAAGAGATAAGGAAGAACCTTCTCCTAGAGTTTTCAGAAGGAGTTTGGTCCTACTAACACCTTGATTTTGAACTTTTAATCTCTAGAAGATTAATCGGTAATCTCTACTATGGAACAATAAGTTTCTGTTGTTTTTAGCCAAAAAAATAAAAAGAAAAGAATGCCTGCAAGGGAGAAGAATACAAATTAGCAAACAAATACATATATAAAGCTTGTAAAAATGATGAGGAAAAGAAGCAGGGTGCAGTCTGCACAGACCAAATTTTAATATCCTCAAAAATTTATTTATTTTTGCATCCCCAGGGTCTAGTATAGTGTTTTCCATGTAACCACACAATAAATTTTTGGTCAATTGCAAATACATGTTGAATAAATATATGTATTTTCCTAATAATCAAAAAAATATGTTACATGAAAAATCTAGTGGAAAAAATCTTAATAGTTTGTGTGCACACATCAAAGAGTAAGTTTTTAATTTTGCTGTGTATTAGGCCTCTTAACAGCTTTTTTAGTTTTTCATGTTGTTACTTTGTTACTTGTAGAATATAATTTTAATACATGCACAAAAAAATTTAAAATAATTATCCTTTTTCCATTTTGCACCTGTTCAATAGAGATAAGGAGAGCAAATGATCTGAGTACCTCATTACTTCACAGAAAATATTGTTTTCAACCTGTGTTGCAATTCCAAAACTCCAATAGCAAGTTATAATCAAGCTATAAGATTCTACAGCACTGACAGTGCCATGCCCAGTTTAACAATAGATAGATAAATATGATTAACTAGTGGTCTAAATGTAATTGTATTGCGGTGGGAAATGCGGTGGTAAAGCAGATTATCATTATTACATAATGAACTAGCAATCTTTATATACATTGTTTCTGTTTACACAATAGTCAAGCCTTAGGCAAAACTCTGCAATATTTAAAATATACAGCTGCTAAGTCTTTTGTTTTTAACAGTTTTCACTCATTCCTTCACCCAAAAACTCCAAAAGGTATAAACAGGGAAAATTGAGTACTTAGAGTTAACAATAAGAATCAACAAATTTTTTATGCTAATTAATGTTACTGGTACAATAGGTTTGGAAATGGCAATGAGCTGTACCTAATTTATTTTGAATTTCATGTTCTCTGAAAATAGCAAGGAGCTTCTTCTCTATACAAAGATATTAGAAAAAACAGGTAATTTGTAATTCATTTTATACTTGTCTGTATTTTGACACCATAGGACTCTGAAAGAAAACTAAATTATATCTATGCATTTACATATAAATGCCAAATGTAAGTAAAACTGTTCATACTAATTTTCATTATTACTGGAAAATTTGGATAAATGCTTTGTTAATTTCAAATTCAATATATTTTGTTTAAAATTTGAATAAATCCTTTAATTTCTCCAAATATAAAAATCAGATATATGCACATTATCAGCATGAAGAAATAAGGTGGAATATTCTGTAGTTTTTTGTCATGATCCTTTGTTCTATATAGCTCATCTCCCCTTTGCAGTATTCCCTCCAATTTCTAATATCCAGTTCTTCTGAAATAACTTTCAGTACTACCAGTAATCCATGCTTTCTTTCACTTTGTTCAAACTTCTCATTGCATATGACTTATTTTAATATTCAGTAAACCCAATGACATCCTGACTTCTATATGATAAGAAAATATTTTAACTGCTTGTCTTTTTCCTTCAGTAGGCTGAAAGTTTCATGAAATCATATGCTATGTCTTGCCCATGTTTGTATTCTAAGCATTCTAGCTTAGTCCTGACACAAGGTAAGCTCTCAAAGCACATTCACTGAATGTATGTACAAGCAAAGAACTATTAAAAGTATCTATCTATTAGCCTAACTTAAAACATTTAACCATTTTCTACTAAGAGAACAATTTGAGTATTGGAAGTCTGTTTTGTAAAGACTGGCAAGGCAAATCAGTAAATTTGGTCATAATAGATAGATGAATCAATAATGCAGGTTAACTAGAGAACACTGCAAAAATATCTGATCCATTATTCCCAATATTCCAACTACAGACTTTTGAATAGTTGATATTTCTTGACATTGAGGTCAATGAGGTCAGTGAGGTCACTTTCATATTTGTGGTGTGCTATCCTTCTTTTGAAAGAGCTGTTTTATTATATTAACTTAACACAGCATCCAGATGAAAGAAAAGAGAAGCCTAGTTGGGATTTGGCAAGGTTAGCTCTGCTGTCAGCTATCACATTTTCATAACAATGAAAAATGTACTTTATGGTTAGCCATAGAACATCCAGAAGCTGTGTAAGAATACAGGGGTAAAAGGATAAAATAGTATTATAATTTGAAAAAAAAATGCTACAAGATTAGCGTCATATGGCATTACTTGTTCTAGAGCTTCTCCAGTCTCTTCAAGCCTTGACTACAGCCTTTCTATTTTATATACAGCTGAAAAATCTGCTTGTGTCTTATTTAATGTCCAGTCCCTCAACATTTCCTTTTCAGTTTAAAATTACTATTAATTCCACCTTTAGTATTTATTCTATGGAACATTAATAAAAGTAAGACATACTTATAGGTAAATACACTAATTGTAGTATCCTAATAATAACTAACATTAGAAATAACTTAAATGTGCATGAATGTATATGAATTCTTAAGATAAAACCTGGGGTATCTATCTATATAAGGAATCTTCTGTATGGATCTATTAAAAAAGAGAGAGCTCTATACATAATTGACAATCCATGGCAAAGAAAGCAAGTAAAGGACAGTATATAGCATAAAATATTATCTGTATAAAATATACATAAATTATGTAGGCCAGAAAAATACAGAAGAACTGATGCTTGCTTTTTTTTTTTTTTTTTTTTTTGGGCTCCAGACGCGCAGGCTCAGTGGCCATGGCTCACGGGCCCAGCCGCTCCGCGGCATGTGGGATCTTCCCGGACCGGTGCATGAACCCATATCCCCTGCATTGGCAGGTGGACTCTCAACCACTGTGCCACCAGGGAAGCCCCGATGCTTGCTTTTTATAAACAGTTATTCATGTTTCATTATGGAAGACATTTATTTACTTTTTTTTCTAAATTTCCATTGTATTCAACTGTCTACATACTGAACTAAATTCGTAGTCAGGAAAAAAAAAAAAAGAAAGCATTTATTAAAATGCTACATAGAGATCTCTTCTCTTTTCAAAACGTGTCTCAGGGGAATTTTAATGCTATCATCCTTAGCAAGACTGGGTCTTCCACTGATGTTTGTAATATCATCCCATTCTAACTATTTCAGAGCCCCACATCTTCAATTATCTCATGATATACCTCCATTGTCAGTTTCACCATGGTTTACAACATCCTCAGGTTTCACAAAATGATAATTTGGAAAAATAGAACAAAAGAAACAAGTGAATAAGTAACTAAGTAACAAAGTTTTAAAACATGTCTTTCTATTTTACATTTGGTAGTGTATATATGTCCATGCCACTCTCTCACTTCGTCCCAGCTTACCCTTCCTACTTCCCATGAACTCAAGTCCATTCTCTATGTCTGCGTCTTTATTCCCGTCCTGCCCCTAGGTTCTTCAGAACCTTTTTTTTTTTTTTTTTTTTAGATTCCATATATATGTGTTAGCATAGCCGCTGCATAGCACAGGGAGATCAGCTCGGTGTTTTGTGACCACCTAGAAGGGTGGGATAGGGAGGGTGGGAGGGACATGCAGGAGGGAAAAATATGGGGATATATGTATATGTATAGCTGATTCACTTCATTATAAAGCAGAAACTAACACACCATTGTAAAGCAATTATACTCCAATAAAGATGTTAAAACGACAACAGAAAACATGTCTTCCTATTTTCTTCTCCAGCAAACTTCTAGAAGTAGTTATATCTACTTTATTAATTTTCTGTGTCATCTACCTATCATTCCTTCCCTCTTGGTTCTCTTCACAGCTTAAAAATCATAATTAACTTTCTAATCCTGTAATCCTGGGTTTGGCAAACTATTTCCGAAAAGGGTCACACAGTAAATATGTTAGTCTTGACTGGCTAAACAGTCTCTGACACAACTAAACTCTGCCATTGTAGCACAAAAGCAGCTGCAGACAATACATAAAAAATGGACAAGCTGTATTCCTATAAAACTTTATTCATAAATACAGGGAGTGGACTGGATTTGCCATGTGAGCTATATTTGCAGGCTCCTGATATAACCTAATAGCTAATTTTCAGTCATCATCAGTTTTACTTTTCTGAATTGACACTGACTTCTTACTTCTTGAAATTCTCCTCTCTGGGCAGAAAGAATTTGGGATCACCAAATATTCCATGGGCTCCTGTACATTTCCCAGGCACCCTTGAAGTTACATTGAGAACACGTGACTCATTGTGCCCAATGGGTTTGAGTGGAAGTGATGTGCATTCCTTCTTTTCCGACACAGTAAAGAACTAGGATATGAATTTTCTGTGTTCTGTCTCTTGTTTGCATTGAGGGTGGCAAAGAACTCTAAATTGCCAGAGCTGCAGAATGCACAGACCCAACACTCCTTGGTGACAGTGGAAATAAGTTGCAGACTGTTACAAAGTGAAAACTAAACCTTTGTTTTGTTAAGAAAGTGAGATATAAGGGTTTATAAGTTACACTATGGGCAAACCTATACTTAGTCTTTTTAACTTCCCTCAGATCATGCTACTCCTTACCTAAAGGGTGTCATGGTTTTCCTCTCTTTTTCAATTAACAATAAATGTTCAGGATATTTAGTGTGGCATTCAAGATCATGACCCTACTTTTATTAGTTTTTGAGTGCTTTGCAGCAATTGCCACAAACTCAGCTACTGAAAACAGCACATGCTTAATTTTGGTACACTTTTCATGGGTCAAAAGTCCAGGCACAGTTTAGTGGGGTCTCACAAGCCTGCAACCAAGACAATGAATGGGGCTGAGGTCCTGCAAGAGGCTTGACTTGAGAAAAATTAACTTCCAGCCTCCCTCAGATTGTTGGGAGAATTCAGTTCCTTGTGACTGTGGTACTAAAGTCCCTGTTTTCTTGCTGGCTGTCAGCAAGGGGTCACTCTCAGCTCCTAAGGGCCATCCTCAGGTCCTAGGCATGTGAACCTCTCACAACTTGGCAGCTTACTTCTTTGAAGTCAGGAAGAGACTCTCTATTCAGTAAGGGCCCATTTCCCCTTTTAAAGGTTTTCAGCTGATTAAGTCAGGCTCACTCAGTATAATCTCCTCTTTCATTAACTTATAGTCAATTGATTTGAAACCTTATTGCTATCTGTGAAATCCTTTAACTTTTTCTCTATAAAGTAACCTAATCATGGAGTAATATCCTATCATGTTCACAGTTTCTCCCCACACCAAAAGGGAGGGCACTATGTAGGGCATGTACACCAGGAAGAGGAATTTTGGGGGCCATGTTAGAATTCTGGTTACCAAATTGTCCTAACGTATTTCCCAAGCATTAATTACTTCCACATTTTCCTCTTGGTTCCATGTAATATAGCTAAAAGAAATCACTTGGATTTCTTGCTGTTTATTCTTCGTCTTAAGACAAAGCTAACAATTATTGTGGTTATTGTGGTTAAGCTAACAATTATCGATGGTTATGTTATACATCAAATACTCTCATGTTTATTATGTTTTCAATCCTTAAAATAACTCAGAGAACTTAGTTTTAACATCTCCATTTATATATAAAGAAACAAATTTCTATTCTTGAGACTCAAGCTCTAGATTATTTAATTATGACTCATCAATTTATTTACTAGGCCTCTATCTTTTCCATATGCTAATGTCTTTATCTAGAATTTATCCCATCAGGCTCATATGTGTAATACCTATCCATCTTTAAAATAATTTCCCCAAAATTTTATTATGAGATTTTTCAAATATATACCAAACTGAAAGTATTTCATAGTGAAGACCAATATATGTATCATCTAGTATCTACCATTAATATTTTACTGTACTGGCTTTATCATATATGTTTCCATCCATGCAACAACACCCTATCCATCCAACATTACATTGTAGTTTTTGATATGTTTCAAAGTAATTTGTAGGCATCAGTATACTTCCACCTAAATATTGTAATATGTACTCTCTTAGCTAAACTTCAATAGTTATTTTCAGACTCTCTTCTTTTGATGCAAAATTTACATACAACGAATACATAAATATTAAGTGTACATTTGCTGTGTTTTAACAAATGCTTACATCTGGGAAACACAGATGAATATCAAGATATACAATATTATAATGACTCCAGAAACTTTCCTTGTGCATTTTTCCAGATAAACCCTACACCCACCAACAATCTTTTAATTCTTCCCCACTGTTAATCAATTTTGCCTAGTAAAGAACTTCATTTAAGTTGAATTATATAGCACGTTCTCTTGTGCATTTTTTTTTTTTTTTTTTTTTTTTTTGCGCTGCGTGGGCCTCTCGCTCTTGTGGCCTCTCTCGTTGCGGAGCACAGGCTAGGGACGCGCAGGCTCAGCGGCCATGGCTCATGGGCCCAGCCGCTCCACGGCATGTGGGATCTTCCCAGACCGGGGCACGAACCCGTGTCCCCTGCATCAGCAGGCAGACTCTCAACCATTGTGCCACCAGGGAAGCCCTCTTGTGATTTTTAATACTACAGATGCTTTTGATACTGATTCTTTTTGTGTATGAAACAAGTAGTTTATTTCTTTTTGTAACTGAGTAGTATTGAATTTAAAAAACATATCTTAAAAAACATTATATTGTTGATGGAAACTTCTTTCTGAGAATATTATGAATGAAATTGTCATGAACATTTGTGTAAAAGTTTTTCTGTTAATATTTCTTTTCATTTTTCATGAGTGTATACCTAGAAGTTTAATTTCTGTGACATATGCTAAGTGTATGTTTAATTTCATAAAAAACTAAGACACTGCCATAATGCTTCCAAGGTGGTTGTATTATTTTACATTTCCACCAACAATATACAGGAATTAAAGTTTCTCCACACCCTCAAGTACACTTGTTATCACCAATCATTTTTGTTTTAACCGATTTGGTGGGTGATAAATTTATTTTCCATTTGCCTGATGACTTACAACATGGAACAGCTTTTAAAAATGTCTATTAAATCTTGCTTCTTTTTATTAGGTCATTTTTTAATTTATTTTTATTGTAGTTATAGTTATTTATTTCCGTGGCTTATATAAGAGACATTTAGCTAATTTCAAGTCACAGCTACGTACTTCTGCATTTCTTCTACAGTGCTTTATGGTTTTAGTCTTTCCATTTTCTCTGTTATGAATATTTAATTTTTCTGGCAGCATTTCCTGAAAAAAAAAATTCAACCCACTGGGTTGCTTTGGTGCTTTTGTTGAAAATTAAATGACTATATACCAATGTGTCTATTACTAGATTTTAAATTTTGTTGCATTGATCTCTGTCTCTGTCTCTGATACTTATTGTTTTATTGTACAGTCTTGATTATGGTAGCTTTATTGTTAATTCTGAAGTCAAGTAATGTAAGGCTTTTAAACTTTCTTCTTCTTTTAAGATTTCTTTGCATATTCTAGTTTCTTTGCAACTCAATATATATTTTAACCAGCCTACTAAGTTTACAGAGAAGTCTTTTGGGACTTTAGGATGACATTGAATCTGTAGATCAAATTGGGTGGAATACACATATTAATAACATTGAATTTTCCATTAATGAAAATGGTATACCTCTTCACTTATTTACATCTTGTTAAATGATCTCAGCTATGTTTTATGGTCATTTTAGAGATTTTCTTCATCTTTTAAAAAAAATGTATTCCTAAGTATTTTGTCTTATAATGCTACTCTGAATAAAATTATTTATTCCATTTTATTTGTGTTTTCTACTAGTACTAAAAATGCAACTGATTTTTTTCTTACATCTTATAAGCAACGTGTGAGAGTTCCAATTTCTCTGTATCTTTGCCAATATGTGTCATTTTGTCTTTTTTTTATAGTCATCCTAGCAGGTGTGAAATGGCATCATATTATAGTTTTGATTTGTATTTTCCTAGTGATTGATAATATTCAGCACTGTTTTATATGCTTATTAGCCACATGTACACCTTCTTTGAAGAAACATCTATTCATACTCCTTCCCTGTTTTTTTTTCTCCCCATTGAGTTATAGTTCCTTCAAAATGCTGTGTTAGTTTCCGCTAAATTTCCCTTTTATGGTTGTTAGCATTTGCCTTATGTATTGAGGTGCTCCTATGTTGGATGCATAAGTATTTACAATTGTTATGGCTTCTTGAATTGATCCCTTGATCATTATGTAGTGTCCTTCCTTGTCTCTTGTAACAGTCTTTATTTTAAAGTCTTGTTTATCAGGTATGAGTATTGCTACTTCAGTCTTTTTTTTTTTTTTTTTTTTTGTGGTACATGGGTCTCTCACTGCTGTGGCCTCTCCCATTGTGGAGCACAGGTCCCTGACGCTCAGGCTCAGTGGCCATGGCTCACGGGCCTAGCCACTCCATAGCATGTGGGATCTTCCCGGACCTGGGCATGAACTCATGTCCCCTGCATCGGCAGGCAGGCTCTCAACCACTGCGCCACCAGGGAAGCCCTTCAGCTTTCTTTTGGTTTCCATTTGCATGGAATATCTTTTTCCATCCCTTCACTTTCAGTCTGTATGTGTCCGTAGGTCTGAAGTTGTTCTCTTATAGACTGCATATGTACATGTCTTGTTTTTGTATCTATTCAGGCAGTCTATGTCTTTTTTTTTGGAGCATATAATCCATTTACATTGAAGCTAATTATCAATATGTATGTTTCTATTACCATTCTCTTATTTGTTTGGGTTTGTTTTTGTAGGTCTTTTTCTTCTGTGTATCCCAGCTAAAGAAATTCCTTTAGCATTTGTTGTAAAGCTGGTTTGGTGGTGCTGAATTCTCTTAGCTTTTGCTTATCTGTGAAGCTTTTGATTTCTCCATCGAATCTGAATGAGATCCTTCCTGGGCAGAGTAATCTTGGTTGTAGGTTTTCCCCTTTCAACTCTTTAAGTATATCCTAACACTTCCTTCTGGCCTGCAGAGTTTCTGCTGAAAAATCAGCTGATAACCTTATGGGGATTCCCTTGTATGTTACTTTTTGCTTTTCCCTTGCTGATTTTAATACTTTTTTCTTTGTATTTAATTTTTGTTAGTTTGATTAATATGTGTCTTGGCGTGTTTCTCCTTGGGCTTATCCTGTGTGGGACTCTCTGCACTTCTTGGACTTGGGTGGCTATTTCCTTTCCCATATTAGGGAATTTTTTTACTATAACGTCTTCAAATATTTTCTCAGACCCTTTCTCTTTCTCTTCTTCTTCTGGGACCCCTATAATTTGAATGTTTGTGCATTTAACATTGTCCCAGATGTCTCTGAGACTGTCCTCATTTCTTTTCATTCTTTTTTTTTACTCTGCTCCTCAACAGTTATTTCCACCATTCTATCTTCCAGCTCACTTATTCGTTTTTCTGTCTCAGTTATTCTGCTCTTGATTCCTTCTAGTGTATTTTTCATTTCAACTATTGTGCTGTTCATCAGGGAGGGAAGAAAAGTGGAAGGGGGACAGGACAGTGCCCCTTATGGGGGCTGGGGGAGGAGAGAGGTTCCCATGCTTGAAGGGGTCCACTCACAGCGAGGGGATCAGTGGAGATGGAGAGGGACCTTTGAGGGATCAGGGAATCAGAGGGGGAAGTAGCCAGCATCTCCCCCTCCTGCTTGGGCCCTAGTATGTCTGTTTGGGTCCTGGGCCTGAAACCCAAACCCTGGGGCCCCCTCTGGCCACATAAGTCCCCAGGACTGAGCCCCACCCCCTCCAAGCCCTCCTCCAGCTGTACCAGTCCCTGCTGGCATACCTGTGGAGGCCTGCATCCTAGCTGGCCTGCACAGGCACATGTGCTCCAGGCCAGCTACAGGAACAGACACTGGTGAGAGGAAAACATGCAGAGGTAGGGCTGACACGGCAGGTCCAGAGACCTACCTAGAGGTCTTGGAGGCCTACTGCGGACATGGGGGTAGGCTGTAGCTCACCATGGGGACAAGGACACTGATAGATGAGGCATCAGGGAAATTTTTATTTAAAATTTTTTTAACCTTTTATTTTATTTTTTTTTCTTTATTTTTGACTGTTGTGGTTCTTTTTGTTGTTTCATTTTTATTTTTTCTAATATATTTAAAATTTTTCTAATTCTATTTTCTTTATTCTTTGTTGTTGTTCTGCTGTTTTCTGGGTTTTTTTTTCTTTGTTTGTTTGTTGATTTTTCCATGCTGTGTAGATTTCTGGGTCTTGGTTCTTTCCCTGTTTTTTGAATTTCATTACTTGTCTTTTTTATTATTAAGTAATAATAGTTGTTTATTTTCTACATACAAATGCTGTATGAAATTCATGATTTGCAAATATTTTCTTCTTTCTTTGGATTATTTTTCACTTTCTTAATGGTATAATTTGTAGGACAATAATCTTAATTATGGTGAAGTTCAATTTATCTATTTTTCAAATGTTGCTTGTGGTATTAATGTTATATCTAAGAACCATTGCCAAGATTCTGAAGACTTCCCATTAATATATAAAGTAATTATTTATATGGTCAGATTTAGATCTACCATTTTACTGTTTAGTTTTTATTTGCCAGTCCCTTTTAGTTTCTCTTTCTCTGCTTTTTTTCAATTATTTAAATATTTTTTTGGAATTCTATTTTAAATTACCTACATTACATACATATATATATTTAAAAATCATCCGTTTCTCTCTTTATTCCATTTATTTCACACTCATATGCTAGTTCATTACAAAATTGACATATATGCTCCTTGAACATCCAAAGGTATATCAAGAAAATCCTTTCTCCTATATTAAATTAGTTATTGTTTCTTTAGCTCATGTGTTTTTTATCCCACATATATTTTATGTGTTTGCTCTAGAGATTACAATAAACATGTTTAGATTTACAAACTAGAGTTAATATTATACACATCATTAAAATGTTGAAATCTCACCAACATATAGATCTAATAAATCCCCCCTCTCTCCCCCCACCACCACACACACATTTTATGCTAGAGGTAGAAAACTTTTTATGTAATGGACCAGATAGTAAATATTCTAGACTTTGCAGGATACAAACAGTTGCTGTTGTGTATTCTGCTTTGTTTTTGTTTTGTTTTGTTTTAATAATATTTTTTTAATGTAGAAAATCATTCTCAGCTTGAAGTTTACAAATATAGAGACGGTAGGCTAGACGTTGCCCATGGGCTATAGTTTGTTATCTTTTGCATTATGCTATCATTATAAATATTACATGTATATACCTTATAAACTATAAAAGAAAATGTTACATATTTTTGCTTCAGAAAGATACATAAATTTCAAAGAAAGAGGAAATAAGGAGAATTTATATTTATCCAAATGTTTAACATTTCCCATGGACTTTGTTCTTTTTTAAAGACACAGATTTCCAACTTGTGATGCTTGGAGAATTCCTTTTGTTTTATGTATGTAAGTATTTATTTATTTGCATTGTGTATTTGATGTCAAAAGAATTCTCTAAGTTTTCTTATATCTTCGATATCTTCTTTTGCCTTTAGTCTTCTGGTTTACTTTGGCTGAATATAGAATTCTAGAATGATAGTTTTATTTAGTTAGGTTTTATTCAGTACTCTAAAGATGCTGTTTTACTGTCTTTTACATTTTTCTTTCTGATGAAAATCAACAGTAATTTGAAGCATAGTTGCTCTTTATATAATATAGAATTTTATGCTGGTTACTTTCAGGATATTTTCCTTAGTTTGGCTCTAACTGTTTTAACAATGGCATATCTACAAATAGTGATCTTCATGTTAATTCTTGCTTAGAGTTTCCTGAGTTTATCTAATCAGGTCACAAACAATGCCCTGCAAATGAAGAAAAATCCAGATCTCCTTCAGAAGGAAGAATGCAATAGCATGACAGTTGTATACAGTGACTTCCTCTTAACTATCCTGAAGGAGACCTTCAGCAACTCAGCTGGGTAACTGTGCCTATGGGAAGGAAAAACTATTAGACACCACCTTTGGCTAATACCAATTATTAGGGAACCAGAACATCACAGGTCCATCAGTCCATCAAAGTGTCAGATAATGAAGGAAGATCTGAATTTTCCTCATGATAGGATTGTTAAAATAGTATGTGTAGTCAAAACATGTATGGTTTGGGTCTGGCAGAACTACCACAATGGCTCACTGACACACCAAGCAAGGCCTGTTATGGATGAAAAAGACAATTAAAAACAAAACCAGATCCTGAGGGAATTGTAGATACTAGAGTCAACATCAAAACTTTAGGGTTAGGAATGGTGACTCTTATTGTACTCACATTTAAGACTCTATCTTGGCTGATGCAAAAGATAAATGGCTTTTGGAGGAATACAGTGGAATATCTTAAGTTTAATCATATCATCACTCCAGTGCAGCTTTTCTTCTAGGTATGATCTTGTAATAGGAACAAATCAGTTCAATTGGCAAACAGCTATTGACCTGACAAATACTTTTTCTCTATTACAATAAGACAAAACAGTACAATAAGATTCCTTTTACCTCACAAACCCAACAATAAAATATTACCACTTGCTTTAGGATTACCCACCCTCTCTATTGGGCTACGACCACCCTTTAAAGTACCTTTTTTTTTTTCAATTAGAGGGGAAAAAAACACCTCTATACGTGGACAAATTAGAACAATTTTCACCCTGGGAAGAAAAGTGTGCTCCATGAGAGGAAGAGGAACAAATTTCATAAAAGACATATATTGTGTGCCTTCTTACAGGCAAATGTAGCCCAATTCCAGAGCACAGAGCTGAGTGAGCTGAGTGCAGACTCAATTGCAGTTTACCTTTACTCCCTTAGATCAGTGCCCTAGTGCAGTACACAAAGTGTGAAACCACATGTGACAAACCAAATTCTTTAATACAATTAAGATCTCAGGGAATTTAAACATTTAACTGGTCAACAAAATAATACACTATATGTTATGTTTTAAGAACTGGATTATGTCAGGGAAATTTCTGAATGGCCAATAATCTGAAACATGCCAGGTTCTTCCTTCTATAGGGGTAAGTCAAGATGCTACAGCCTAGTGCTCTCAATCACTAAGAAAGAGGCCTGCTGATTGATTTTGGAGGGAATATATATCACAGTATAGGAGAATGCTCCAACTCATTTCCTGACTCACTTCCCAAAGTAATCAGTTCATTGTGGAGCCCCATGCCAGCAAAGGCTCTTCAGCTTGTTCAGGGTGTACCTCCACTCTGCACTTATAGTTCTAAAGATTCACCATATCTCAAGGTCTCTATGCTAACAGATGCTCAATTCAGAGCACATTATTAAGAATGAAGGTAGAATGTGTAATGCATATTTTTATATATTTTAATGAATGTTGCTTGTATTCACTACCTCTCCTTCAATAGTTTATATATTTTGGTCGTTAATTTTATAATTAACTACAAAATATTTCTATAATCTTCAGAATATAAGAATACCAGAACTTATAGTGCAATATACATGACCTAGAAATTCTGGACCTAGACTGAGTGCAGTAACTAATGAAATTTTTGTTTGTTCCCTTGAGGAAAGTGTGATTGCAGTTTGAGTTATAAAAGGGATAGTTGCATTATATAAAGCAGAAATATTTGTGTGTGGTGTGGGGAAGATCTAAAGTATAAGAAAGAATTCATATAGATGTTAGACAGCTAAAATGATATGTGTTCATTTTTATTTATGTGGCATCCCATGATAGGTGAACGTTAAGACACAGTAGTCCATATCTATTTTTTTTAATATCTTCTGCAAGGTACAGCTGTTGTAAATATCAAAACTGTGGCCAACTAGAAGGTGTCCCACAGGAATTTAAATACTGCAAAGATACTGTAGATTGAAGAGATCCTTGACATGGTAGCAAGTGTCCAGGGTTATAGAGAATTGCAATACAGTACTCCTGCAATGGCAGAAGTCCAAGTGACAGTAGATGATAACTGCTGTGGATATTGTACTTGGTCCCTTGGTTCCTGGAAAATATAGTTCCCTGATATAACAATGCCTGACAAAAATATTGATAGAAAACTTACAGGCCAATTTTAATCAGGAACATAGGGGCAAATACAAATCCACTTTCATTAACCTAAGTAGAAAAGAAATTCAAAGGAGGTATATCATTACACTTGCCTGATCTATTTTAAAAGTAGAATTTTTTTTTTCATTTTCAAGATGTAAACATTAAGTATGTACAGCCTTTTCTTGTGTCAATCGTACCTCAAAATAATTTTTAAAAAGACTTTTCTGAAGAAGAGCATGTGTATAACTGCTCTGTTATCCACTGAATTGTTGTTCATTTGTTAGAGTTCTATGATGAAATCTTATAGACTTGGAGTTTTCATTATAGAATGATTTTAATTACTGTTTCACTTTTTAAAATAGTAATGAAGGAGACAGTCAAGATGGAGGAGGAGTAGGAGGATACGGAGTTCATCTCTCCCCACAAACGCATCAAGAATACATCTACAAATGGAGCAATTCTCACAGAGCACCTTCTGAACACTAGCAGAGGACCTCAGACACCTAAAAGAACAAGAAAGATCCCCATGTAATCAAGTAGGATGAAAGAAAGAAGAAGGGAAAAGGAAGAAGAGAGGAAATGGAATGGGACCTATGCCCCTGCAGGGGGGCTGAAGGTGAGGACAGGTTCCCTCATCTGGGGAAGCCCCCTTGCTAGCAGGGAGATCAGCTGGAACAGAGGGGGAGTTTTGGGGGCTTGGAGGAGAACACAGCAACTGGTCTGTGGTAGACAGGACAGAGTGAGACCTACACAGATGGTCTGTGCCACAGCCCTGTGTGACCCAGCCTGAGACTTGTCCACTGGTGTGCACAGAGGTTGGATGCTGGAACTTGGGGTTTGGAAATAAGACCCAAGGAGAGAACTACTGTTGGCTGTGAGGAGACAGCCTGAGTGGATGGGAGTGAGGAGCTCTGCAACCGGGAATGCTCAGGGAGAAAGCCCAGACCACCATAGAAGAAAAGCATCATTGTTGAGTGACATGCAAAGGGTGGGGCCGCCATTGCAGCCTCTCTCCTCATGCTCAATCCCCTGCATCCATGGGCACCAGGGAGGGGTCCCATTTGAGTGGCTCTTGCCCCCCTGGCCATCACCTCCTCTGTGCCCTCTCTGCCTGGGCAACCTACTCACCCAGATCACCACCTCAGCACCCTCCTGCCTGGGTGAACTGCTCACCTGATTACCACCTTAGCTCCCTCCTGGTGATGGGCTTGTGCATCCCAATAGCCACCATGGCCCTCTCTCACCTGGGCAGCCCCATGCCTGATCTCTGTCTCTTCCTCCTCCCACCTGATGGACTCGTGTGCTCTGACAGCCTCGGGAGCAGATGCTGGTGGGTGGCCCACACACAGAGGTCCACATACAGGGGCCGTGTGACGAAGGAAGAAGAGCTAAAATCTCTCCTTGGGGCTGGGCAAAACACGGAGTTACACCTCCACTGACAATTTCCTAAATTCAGCACCTGTGTAATATCTGAACAGGTAACAAGTGCTACTGCAGCTGAGACAGGTCTGGCTTTAGCAGTTGTGGGCTCTGAGGAAGTGGCAGGATATATTTAAAGTGATGAAAGAGAAAAATCTATAATGAAGAATACTCTACCCAGCAAGACTCTCACTCAGATTCAATAGAGAAATCAAAAACTGTACAGACAAGAAAAAGCTAAGGGAATTCAATACCACCAAACCAGTTTTAAAACAAATAGTAAAGGAACTTCTCTAGACAGGGAAAAAGAAAGGTCACAAGAAAATCACAAATGGAAAATCTCACTGGTAAAGGGAAACATAGGGTAAAAGCAGGAAATTATCCATACACAAATATGATATCAAAACAAGCAACCATGAGAAGAGGAGAGCACAAATGTCAGAAAGGAATCACATTTGAAATTAAGGAATCAACAACTTAAAAAAATCTTATATATAGATAGACTGTTATATCAAAACCTCATGGGAAATGCAAATTAAAAAACTATAATAGATACACACACAAAAAGAAAAAGCAACCCAAACATAACACTAAATATGGAAATCAAACAGCAAGAGAATAGAAAAAAAAGGGGGAAGAAAACAAAACAAAAAAATGTTTATAGAAACAAACCCAAAACAATTAAGAAAATAGGAACATACATATGGATAATTACCTTAAATGTAAATGGATTAAATGCTCCAACCAAAAGACCAGACTGGCTGAATGGATACCAAAACAAGACCCATATATGCTATCTACAAGAGATCCATTTCAGACCTAGAGACACACAGACTGAAAGTGAGAGGATGGAAAAAGATATTCCATGTAAATGGAAATCAAAAGAAAGCTGGAGTAACAATACTTACATGAGAAAAACATAGAATCTAAAATAAAGACTGTCAGAAGAGACAAATAAGGACACACATAATAATCAAAGGATCAATCCAAGAAGAAGATATAATAATTGTAAACATATATGCACCCAAAATAGGAACACCCCAATATATAAGGCAAATGTTAACAGCCATAAAAGGGGAAATCGGCAGTAACACAATGATATTGGGGGAATTAATACCCCACTTATACCAATGGGCAGATCATCCAGGCAGAAAATTCATAAGGAAACACAAGCATTAAATGACACATTAGACCAGATAGACTTAATTGATATTTATAGGACATTCCATCCGAAAGCAGCAGAATACACTTTCTTCTCAAGTGCACATGGAATATTCTCCAAGATAGATAACATCTTGGGTAACAAATCAAGCCTTGGTAAATTTAAGAAAACTGAAATCATATCAAGCATCTTTTCTGACCACAAAGCTATGAGATTAGAAATAAATTACAGGAAAAAGAACTGTAAATAATACAAACACTTGGAGCCCAAACAATATGTTACTATACAAATAATGGATCACTGAAGAAATCAAAGAGGAAATCAAAAAATACCTAGAGACAAATGACAACAAAAATATGACAATCCAAAATCTATGGGATATAGCAAGAACAGTTCTAAGAGGAAAGTTTATAACAACACAATCTTACCTCAGGAAACCTGAAAAATCTCAAATAAACAACATAACCTTACACTTAAAGCAACTAGAGAAAGAAGAACAAACAAACTCCAAAGTTAGCAGAAGGAAAGAAATCATAAAATCAGAGCAGAAATAAATGAAATAGAAACAAAGAAAACAATAGCAAAGATCAATGAAACTAAAAGCTGGTTCTTTGAAAATATAAACAAAATTTCTTAACCTTTAGCAAGATTCATCAAGAAAAAAGGGAGAGGGCTCAAATCAATAAAATTAGAGATGAAAAAGTAGCAGTTACAATGGTCACCATAGAAATACAAAGGATCATAAAAGATTACTACAAACAATTACTATGCCAATAAAATGGACAACCAAAAGAAATGGACATATTATTAGAAAGGTACAATCTCCCAACACTGAAGCAGAAAGAAATAGAAAATATGAACAGACCAATCACAAGTATTGGAATTGAAACTGTGATTTTAAATGTTCCAACAAACAAAAGTTCAAGACCAGAGGGCTTCACAGGCGAATTCTATCAAACATTTAGAGAAGTGTTACCACCTGCCCTTCTGAAACTCTTCCAAAATATTTACAGTGGAAGGAACACTCCCAAGCTCATTCTATGAGGCCACCATCACCCTGATACCAAACCAGAAAAAAAAATCCCCCCAAAAAAGAAAATTACAGGCCAATATCAATGATGAAAATAGATGCAAAAACCCTCAAATAAATACTAGCAAATCAAATTCATCAACACATTAAAAGGAGCAAACACCATGACCAAGTGGGATTTATCCCAGGGATGCAATGATTTTTTAATATAGGCAGATCAATCAATGTGATACAAATTAAGGAATAAAAGCCATATGATCATCTCAATAGATGCAGAAAAAGCTTTTGACACAATTCAACACTGATTTATGATAAAAACTCTCCAGAAAGTGGGCATAGAGGGAACATACCTCATCATAATAAAGACCATATATGACAAACCTACAGCTAACATCATACTCAGTGGTGAAAAACTGAAAATATTTCCTATAAGGTCAGGAACAAGACAAGGATGTCAACTCTCACCAGTTTTATTCAACATAGTTTTGGAAGTATTAGCCATGGAAATCAGAGAAGAAAAATAAATAAAAGGAATCCAGGTTGGAAAAGAAGTAAAACTGTCACTGTTTGAAGATGACATAATACTATACATAGAAAATCCTAAAGATGCTACCAGGAAACTCCTAGAGTTCATCAATGAATTTGTTCAAGTTGAAGGATACACAATTAATACACAGAAATCTCTTGCATTACTATACACAAAAATGAAAGATCAGAAAGAGAAACTAAGAAAACAATCCCATTTACCATTGCAACAAAAAGAAAAAAAAAAAAAAACCTAGGAATAAACCTACCTAATGAGGCAAAAGACCTGTACTCAGAAAACTATAGGGTACTGATGAAAGTAACTGAAGATGACACAGACAGATGGAGAAATATACCATGTTCTTGGATTGGAAGAATGAATATTGTCAAAATGACTCTACTATCCAAAGCAATCTACAGATTCATTGCAATCCCTATCAAAATACCAATGGCATTTTTCCCAGAATTAGAACAAAAAATTTTACAATTTGTATGGAGACATGAAAGACCCCAAATAGCCAAAGCAATCTTGAGAATGAAAAACAGAGCTGGATGAATCAGGCTTCCTGACTTCAGACTACACTACAAAGCTACAGTAATCAAAACAGTTTAGTATTGGTACAAAAATAGAAAGATAGATCAATGGAAAAGAATAGAAAGTCCAGAGATAAATCCATGCACCTATGATCACCTAATCTATTACAAAGCAGGCAAGAATATACAATGGAGGAAAAACTGACTTCAATAAGTGATTCTGGGAAAACTAGACAGCTATATGTAAATGAATGAAATTAGAACAATCCCTAATACTATATACAAAAGTAAACTCAAAATGGATTAAAGACTTAAATGTAAAAAAACTTTTGCATAATCTTTGCTGTCTACTTTTTTGTTTGTTTTCTATCTTATTAACTTCTTAGCCTCTCAGTGAGACTTTTCCACATTAAAGTTAGCTAAAGCCTCTTTTTGAGATGATCATATAAATCACTGAAACAGGAGCTATTTTTAGAATAAAAGGGGACACTATTAAATTATATTTACATTTTTATAAATATAGAATAGCTGTATTTAAAATATAGCTTCTCTGTTTGGCTGGTAAATTTATTTTACTTATCTATTTCTTGGTGTTTGTGTGTGTGTATGCTTATGTGTGTGTCAAGGTGCATATGTGTGTTACTGTTCAATAAGTTTGTTTTTCCTCAGGTTTTCTCAAATCCTGGGGAAAGACAGAGCAAGGATTAAATGAATATATATATATATAGGTAGGTAGTAGTAATCTATTTTATTTAGTCATTTGTTTTCATTTTCCAATTTTATAGGTGAAAAGGGCATTTCTTTGTTGTAATAGCTTGTGTTACATTGACTCCTGATGAGTTTGAATATTTTAATAAGTTTACTGGCCATTTGCATTTCAACCTTTCATCATGTCTCCTTACATGAGTACCAAATTTGACTCTCATTCATTCTGTTTAAACTTATGATTTGTTGACATAGAGATAAATATCTAGTATTCAATTATTATAAGAACACAATACATTTTAAACCTAAACAATTATTTTTTCTACTAAAATGAATGATATCCAGAGAACTTAGCTAGAAGAATCTGCTCAGCTTTAAACTGATTGTTTATCAGAAATTTCTATATCAAAATTAAGAGGATAACCATGAGTTTAACATGTGGTTTTCTTTATTTAATTCAAATGTTATATATCATTATACCACCTTTTAAAGCTCAGTATACATAGTTTCTGAAATATCAGAATAACTTATTATTACCATTAATGTAGATTTTTAAGAGCTGATTAACTCATTCTTGGCTTTGCATTGATAGAAAATATCTTAAGTTGAAAGCTATGAAGGTAAAATTAGAAATAAATAATTTTTTGTTGATTTTTATGTGTTGTACTTCTTAATGACTTGTTCATTTCAACAAATGATGACAAATTGTCTTTGATAGAAATCCTTTAGAGTGTTTCTAGTATAGCATACATAAATAGTGTTCATATTCTATGTAGCATAGAATTACACTATGGTGTAAATGAACTTATTGCTAATAATTTGTAACTGTTGCAAGTTCCTGCCAGAACACTGTCAAGATGCATTTGGCAAATCTTCCCAGATAACTGGTAAACAGAAAAAGCTAATTACATTTGGGACATTCAGAATGTGAATACATACAAATCTAATCAGAGGGTAAAATGAACTAAAAGTCTTTACAAATCTTTAAGTGGTTTCTGCTGAATTCCATGTTACACATGGGAAGAGTCAGCATGAGGAACTTCAGTCTACAACTTATACCTTCAGTGAGGAAAAAAAAGAAATTGATAATGAAACAAAAGGGCAGCCGTCAGAGTCAGCCACAAGAAATAATTCTTGCTTGAAACACTGATTTTCAAAAAGGCAGGGAATATGTGAAAAGCCTATTGCTTGTGTTTCTGAAGATGTTGAAGTTAACTGAGGGTGTGATTTTTTAGTACCCAAACAATGGTAGCAGTCAAGAGGAGCACAATACTCTTAACAAAATTCACAAAAATGCTAGTCAATTTGGAAGCTGAAAATTCTGAATCAAATTGTGATCCTGAAATAAAACTTTGTATTTGAATATTGCCCTTTGAACAGAAGTGTTTAAAGCCGAGTTAAATATGGGGAATATTTGAACCCTGGATGATCACTAGCTTATCATTTGTATTTCACTAATCATTGTCCATATTGCTTATCATCCATATTCCACTGTCCTAGAAGTTTTATGTGATTGAAACATTTTAGAACAGGTGTTCTTATTTAGGGTCTTTGTGTGACTATATATCTTTAGGTGATCCATAGACACCCTGGATGTTTACATGAATTTTGCTTCTGTGTGTGTGTGTGTGTGTGTGTGTGTGTGTGTGTGTGTGTGTGTGAAAGTGAATGTATATTTGCTCAAATACCCAGAGAGAGGACTCAACTTTTTTTTCAATGTGAGTATGATCATCAAAACATAAGAAATATATCCAGGCTTAAAACCAATAATTTCTCTTGATCTTTAAGAAAAATTAATCAATAACAATAATTGTAAACTCATTTTCAAAAGGTAGTCACATACAATAGTTCTAGTAATTCTCCCAGTTTTTCTGTAGAGATAATCATATTTTTATGATACACCTTGAAGATGACATGTTAATAAATGGCAAACTAATTTTATATGAAAGTATTCTTTTGCTCTAGGGAGGGAAGCAGTCATTAAAAAAATATATCTTTTTGTATATATATGTCTATGTGTGCATGTGTGTGTTTTTCTGTGTGTGTGTGTGTGCCTATTAGGAGTAGTCCTAACTTGGTATTTATGAGAGAGGGGAGATTACACTAAATAACAACATAAAAACAGAGTCTCTCAATGCTAGTTAAGAGCTACTCTCTTCTCCTTTGTATCCACTGCCAATCACTGCCGTCTATTTGTCTAATTTTCTATATCATATATAAAATGTGTTTGTGTATATATATACATATAATCATATAAAAATGATATTTGGTACAGTTACCTGATTTGCTGTGTTATAGGGGTTTATTTTGTTTGGGATAATAGTCCTTTCTATGGTGTGTTTATTTATGTTAGCTATCATATACATGCTGGTCTTTCTAAGGTAGGTAGTTAAAAGATAAGACAAATTACTTATTTTTAAGTTTGAAAATACATTTGAGACACTATCTCTGGGATTTTTAGGAAACGCAAACATAATTATGGTAAAATTATGGTAATCTCCTTGATATACTTAAAATAAAAATGAACACTTCTATACACTTCCGATTCTTAATGTTTCACAAATATTATTTACATTTACGAATTTCTTAGGCCCTGGGAACAGAAATTTAAATGTGTTTCTGGTATTCTGATAGAAATAACTTATCATGTGTTTGAAATACAAAATACTATACCCATGTTTCATATATTAAAGTTTATAGGGTGTCTTAGATAATTAACATTTTGCCTTACTAAAGACAACTGATTTTGCTTCTTGTGAAAGACATTTGTCAAATTTCCAACAATATTTTTTTTAAACACTGGAGAAATTTCTAGTTTACATAATGGGCTCTATCATTTTCCAATCAACTATACCCAAAGAGGAATTATTTACTGCAATCTTTCAGTTTTAGTGGAATTGGGAAGAAACTTGCTATACAGATGAGATTTGGAGTTTCCTATTCCTTAAACTTATTTTGTAAAGTTACATCATAGCTTTATGCAGAGCAATGAATTGGTTGCATTTTACTCCATGGCATTTACTAAACTTGAATAGAAAAACAATGGCTATCTAATAAGACTTTGCTTATTTAAGCCAGGTGATAGTGACACAGATTTCAATAACAGTGACAAATACAACAGTAAGATAAACAATAATATCATTAATAATAATAATAGAAATTTTCTATGAAGTTCATTCTATATACCAGGACTTTCCTTAACTTTCATACATATTAACTCATTTATTCCTCACAATATCATTATAGGTAGACCCATCTTATAGATAAGAAACCTGAGACACAGAAGGGTTAAATAATGCCCAAGTTCATGTAACTGGAAAATGAAGTAGCTAATGATTCAATTCCAAGTTCTCTTGATTAAGTATCCATTTTCTAATCACTGTGTTATGCTGACTCCAAGAAATTCACAGTGTGTCAGAAACTCAGAGACAGAAAAATGCACATCCTGAATACAATGTGGTCTTATAAACTGGCTGTCTTAATAAATTCAGAGAAAAGAAAGACATCATTTTTGTGGGAGGTGAGTGTAAAAGCCTTTATAGGTTTGAGTTAGACCCTGAAAAAATAAGTTGGATATTAAAAGACAACAGTAAGAAGTGATAAAAATAATATCAGCCAAAGTGGGAGGTTCAGACACTTGTGTAATGTTAAATGCTATAATATTCTGGAGGATGTTTCAATTATTCAAAGTAAAAATAATATATACATCCATATAAGAGCTAACATTCTTTCACAGTTAGTGTTTTAGGTTTCTTACATCTTTTTCCACCATGCTGTTAATCTACATTTTTAAATAAACTTTTTAAAGTTTTAGAACAATTTTACCTTTAAAGAAAAATTGCGAAGACAGTACAGAGAGGTCCCACATACCCCACATCCAGTTTCCACTATTATCAGGATCTTACATTAGTATTTGCATTTGTTCCAATTAATGAACTAATATTGATACATTATCATTAGATAAAGTCCATGCTTTATTCATATTTTCTTAGTATTTATCTAATGTACTATTTCAGTTCCAAGATCCCATCTAGGATATCACAATAAATTGAACTGTCATATTTTTTTGTCTACTCTTATCTATGACAATTTCTCCAGACTTTCCTTGATTTTGATTATCTTGACAGTTGAGAAAAGTACTGGTCACTTATTTTGCAGAACGTCTTTTGATTGAGATCTTCTTAAGTCTCTCTCATGATTAAGCTAGGGTTATGTGTTTGGGGGAGAAAGACTACAGAGCTAAACTGCCATTTTCATCACATCATATCAAGGATACATACTATCAATATGGCTCATAACTGTTGATGTTAACCTTAATCACCTGGCTGAGGTGATGTTTGTCAGAGCTCTCCACTATAAAGTTACTCTTTCTCCCATACAGTACTTTTTGGAAAGAGCATGTTGTACTTTGGAAGGAAGTCACTATGTACCATCCATATCAAGAGTGGAGATCCAAGGCCAATCTTCTTGACAGTGGAGTATCTAAATAAATTTAAAATTCTTCTACATGAGAGATTTGTCTATTCTCACTCATATATTAATTTATTCAATCATTTAGTTATGTCAGTGATGACTCTAGGATATTCATTTTATACTTTGGATTATAATCTAATACAACTTTATGTATTTTATTATTCACATGGTCTCAGATTTGGCCATTGAGAGCTTTTTCAGTTGACTCCTGGTCACTTTGACATATTCACCTCATTGTGGTTTTTTTTGTTGTTTTTTTGTTTTGTTATTGGTTTCATCATTTTGTTTTGCTTTTGCTTGTTCATTCGTTAAAGACTTCCTTACTTTTGGTCACTACTAGATGCTCCAGGCTCATCTTGTATATTTTCTGCCCCAGTTCAAGAATTGGACATTTATTCCAATGAAGTGTGGTTAATTTTATTGGAGAATAGATTGAAAAATCAAGATCTGAGTACCAGGTATGCCTATTCCTACTAGAGTGTATGGCTTCTGTGTCTTAGCTGACACTTCAAGGAAATATATGTATATATACTAACTAATATATAGTCATATCTAAAAATATTTCTATGTGCAACCAGCTGTACTTATATTAAGCTAACATGACTTCAGACTGATATCTACAACTCTAATCTTTATCACATGGCTCAGTCTAACCTCCTCCCCTTGCTCATGTACAATGTCCCACTCCAAAAATGAGAAGCTTGGCTCCCACAAGCCACAATATTTTTACATAATTGTTTAATTCCAGTGTACATGTATAGTGTTATCAGAATTGTTAACCCATAACTTCATGGGGAACAACTTTATCAACTAAAGTGCAGTGCTATGGACAGAATCATATGCCTTTAGTTTTATAGACTCTACTCATTTCCAAAGTTACTTAGCTCAGCATTATTTTTCCCACCCCCTTTAATGAATTATTTCCTGAATTTGTAATATAGTTCAATTGATTTGTCACATTTTCCATTCCATCTAGAAATTCTCTGGCCTCCAAAATAATTTTTAAGTTGCATATATTAAGGTTCACACTTTTTGGTATAAAGTTTTATGGATTTTCAACAAAAGCATAGTGTCTTATATCAACCACTTCAGTATCATATAGTCATTTTACAACCCTAAAAAATCATCTGTGTTTTAGCTATCCAACCCTCCACCCTTCCCTAAGCCACTGACATTACTATCTCTAGTGGATTGAATGCTTCCATATTTGCAAAAAGCCTCTTTGCAAATGTCATTAAAGATTTACATTTAAAAATCCTGAATGACTCAGGTGGACACTAAATTCAATGACAAATGACCTTATAAGAAACAAACAGCAGGAAGACACACAGTGAAGAGGAGAAACCCACGTGACCAGCTGAGGCAGAGATTGGAGTGATATGTCCACCAGCCAGGGAATGTCTGGAGTCAGTTGCTTCCAGATGCTGGAAGTTGCAAGGAACAGATTGTTATCTAGTACCTTTGGAGGGAGTGTGACCCTGTCAAAATCTTTATTTTAGACTTATAATCTCCGGAACTATGAAAGAATAAATTTCTATTGTGTTAAGCCACCAAGTTTGCGGTATTTGCTATGGCAGCCATAAGAAACTAATATAGCATCACTGTAACTGCATTTTCCAGAATGTCATATAGTTGGGCTCATGTATATAGCATGCAGCTTTTACAGACTGACTTATTTCATTTAGCAATATGCATTTAAGATTCTTCATTATCTTTTCAAGGCTTGATAACTCCTTTATTTTTCTGCTGAATAGAATTTTGTTATATGGATGTTCTGGTTTGTTTATCCATTCACCTATTTAAGTATATGTCATCTTGGTTACTACTGCTTTTTTTCAATTATGAATAAAGTCTCCATAAACATTCATGTGCAGCTTTTTGTGTAGACATAGATTTTCAAATCAACTGGGTAAGTACCTAGGATTTATGATTGCCTGGATCATGTGGCAAGGTTATGAAAACTTCCAAAGCAGAAGTGGCATCTTGCATTCTCACTAGCAATGAATGAAAATCCCTGTATCTTTTTGCAATTGGTGTCATCAACTTTTTGGATTTTTATTGTTCTAACAAGTGTGTGGTGTTATCTTTGTGTTTTAATTTGAAATTCCCTAATAATAGGTGATGTTAATCATATTTTATATGCTTATTTGAAAGCAGTGTATCTTCTTTGGTAAAATATTTGTTCACATTTTTTTGCCCAGTTTAACTTTTTTTCCTTATTGTGCAGTTTTACTAGTTCTTTGTATATTTTGGAGAGAAGTCATTTATTAAATATATTTTTCACATATTTTCCCCTAGTATGTGGTTTGTCTTTTTATTCTCTTAATAGTGTCTTTTTAAGAAGTGATGTTTTTAATTTTAATAAATTCCAACTTACCAATATTTTTAATGATTCATGATACTAGTGTTTTATATATAAAAAGCCCATTACCAATTCCAAAGTCACATAATTTTCTTCCATGTTATCTTCTAGACATTTTATAATTTTGTGTTTGATATCTAAATTTACTATCCATTTTAGTAATTTTTGTGAAAAGTATAAGATTTATGTCTAGGTTTATTTATTTGTCTATGGATTTTACATATGGACATCCAGTCATTCTAGCACCAAATTGATTATCCATTCTCCATTGAAATGTCTTTGCTCCATTGTCAAACTTGACTATATTTGTGTGTCTATTACCGGGTTCTCTGTTCTGTTCCATTGATCTGTGTGTCTATTCTTTTACCAGTACTGCGATGTCCTGATGACTGTAACTCTATCTCAAACCTTGATTCAGTAGTGTGAGCAGGCTTACTTTGTTCTTCTTCAGTGCTGTGTTGTTTACTCAAGGTCTTTTGCCTTTTCACATAAAATTCAGAATAAGTTTGTCAGTATCTACAAAATAGCTTGTGATTTTGATTGGTATTTTGTTACCTATATGTCAAGATGAGAAGAATTGACATCTTAAAAGTATTAAATGGTATATCTTTTTTAGAAATAAGAAAATTGTCTCAGAGTAGCATAAGTTATTTAGTGAGGTCTTGTTTTTAATAAATGTCAGGACTTGGATTTGTGCCTTTTAACAGTCTAGCCTCCAAACACAAATATTTAAATATATCATTACATTCCTTTAATTATAGCAGTCGTCACACTACTTATTTTATTTTAGATGGCCTATAAACTTTTCAAGTATATGGGTATCTGTTTTATTTTTGTTTCTCCAACAATTAGTCAAGTATGTCACACATATTGCAAATGTAACTATTTTATTTTCCACTGCTATTAACCCTCCTCTGGACAGCACATCCCCTGAATAACAAGTCTCAGGGAGGCACTCACCTTCCCCTACTGTCATTATCAATCTAGCTTTAGCCAGTTTGATCATTAAAATAAATATAATACAAAAGGTTAATCAAATCTTTCTACTTCTCTGCTTAAACCTCTCCCAAAGTGTTCTGTTGAAATTAAATTAAATCCAAATATGTACCATGGCTTGTGATTTCCTGTACAAACTGACTCTTTGTTACCTCTCTGATCTCACATGGAAATCATATTCCTCTTCTTAATTGGGCTTGAGTCATATAAGCCGTCTTTCTGGTCTTTGAAATTGCTAAGTTCATCCTTCAATAGACTTTTGCCTTAATTATTCCTTCTCCCTGATATTTTTTTCCCAAATGTGTACAAAGGAGATTCTTTGTCATGAAAAATCTCAGTCCAAACATCATTTCCTCAGAAAGGCCTATCTAAACACGTTACCTAAAACAACTAACCAACCTCTTGCTCCCCTCACACCATTCTACTCTAGTGAGTTTTAATGTTGTTTTGTTTTCACAGCACCTATGATTATCTGAAATTTACTCATTTCATTATTTCATTGTTTATTGTCAATATAATGAACTTTAAGGTTCATGAGGCAAGGATCTTGTCTGAGAAGTCCACCACTCAGTAAATGTGTTTTGAGTGAACAAATAGGGAAACGACTAATAAACACTAATTATTTCTTGAAATTAAACATATTAGTTGTTAATCTAATATTATTTTGTTTACCCCTAAATTGTGTTACTTATTATATAACTAATGCACATTATGCTGAATTTACTGAGTATTTCATGCATCAGGCTTTTGTGCCAAGACGGTTAGCAGATGTAACATAAACCTTTATTTCTTACTTTTTTTATTTTATAGTCTTGTCTGGCACTGCCTGTTCTCAAATGTTGGTGCTGCCTAATTTGGTCCATCAACCTTCTCCTTTGCACACTATCTTTAGGTGACAACATTGAAAGTTCAAGCTCCCCTTTTTTGCCTGAACAGACCCATATATAAGTTTTTATTTAATAAATTTTTCTCAAGATTCAAATTTTAATAGTTCTCTGCCTGCCAGATAGATTGCCCTGGATATTTTATAAGCATTTATAATTCAACAAGTAAGCCTTCAATCTGGCCCAACTTCTTTTCTACATAATTTTGTTTGAGTGAAAAGACAATATGTGTTTTGAAAAAGCAAACATATGCACATAGATTTTTTAAATTTTACACATTTTGTCTTTTTATTAAGGGAACAAAGCCTTTCTGGAATTTGAAGAGATGTTTTATCCATATCTGTAAATACTCAGCATTCAGTTTGCAAATTTTAATGACACTTGTGCTCAGACAGTTATGGAATACTTTGTCATAACATGCTAACTGCTTTTAAATTCAGCATAATGAAGTACAAGGCATTCCCCTGTGAAAACAGTTTGGGAATAAATCTACATATGATGAAAAATCTTACCAAAGGAGTATGGTTAGGTTAATTGCAAAAAACAATTATGCAAACACCACTCCTTATGTTAATTTGGGATCTGCAGGAAGTTGTATGTTAAAAGATTTAAAATATGACTCACCTTCCCTGGCCTTTTTCATGGTACTTAAAAGTAGTCTCTTAGTATATTAAACAATTTGGGTGTGGTCAAAATGTGTACAAACTTGAATGTTATGTCTTCATTTTTTTATCCATTTTCATTTTTGTATGCTTAAGAAGGAGCAACTTATAATAGAGTTCTCCATATGAAAAATAAATCTCAACTCATTTGGAAATAATGAAAAAGCAGTTGACTATTGGGCAGGTTCCTGAGCATCCATCAATACCTGCATTATTTCAACTAACATTTTTGGAACACCTACCAAGTGTCATACCCTGGGAATATAAAAGTAAAAAGAAAAGGAACTCTTTTTTCATCATCTTGAAATCTAGAAAAGAACCAAATACCTAAGTAGCCACTACAACATTATATGGCATTTGTTATAATGATTCTAGCTAAACTATATATGGGATTTAAGAAAGCTTATCAAATGTGATAATTGACCTGAGAATGAAATAATAAGTTAGAGTGTTTGGTGAAAACAATCAAGAAAAATCATCGGAAGCAAAAGTTTTAGCAAACGGAAAGAAATAGAGATGCTGGTTTGTCTTGGTATAAACATGGAATTTTTAAGTAGTTTAGTGTTGTTTAATTGCAAAGAATACATGTGAAAGGTGAAAAGGACACTAAAGTGACACTAAATCATGGAATTCTTTGGTCATATGAAATATTGTGTATTTGTCTTTCAGGAAATGAGGAATATGTGCAAATATTTGAATAGAGACTGATACAATTGGAATAAGTGTTAAAGTATCAAACTGTTAAAACTATATAATGTAGCTGTAAATATATAGGACATTGTGAGAGTTTAAAACAAGGAGTTGAAAACAGTAAGAGGTTACCAAAATATTCAAAGTTAAAATTATAAATTCAAATGTAAAGTGTGTGAAAATTAATGAAGATCACTCAAATGAAAGGAGATGCTATTTATTTAGAGCTTGGTATAGCAAGAGAGCCAACCATTATCACTTGCATTTGGCAGACACTCAAGATAGGTAACAAATAAGAAAGCCTTATAGTGCAAAAATGAAGGTTTCAGGTTTGTTCTAATTACAAGTTGTTGGCATGGGGAGACTGGAGGCACACTAACAAGAATGGGGGTCCTATGTGATTGTATTGAAGAATTTTGGCTTTCTCTTGTTGGTCCTGAATTGGAAACAGGGACAACAGTAGGGAAGTTGACAGATCCTGACCCTTCTTGACTGGTTGCTAGAAGTTTTAGTTTGGCTTCCTGGGCTGGTTGCTGAGGAAGTTGCCAATTAGCTTTTGGATTGGTTAGTACAGAGTGATTGGTCAGAGTTCTATTGTTATATGTGGTCTGTATATTTTTCTTTTTTTATATCCATCCTTTCAAGTGGGTAAATATATATGTAGACTGCCTAATTACATGACTTGACCAGTGATTATATATGACTTTGAGGAAGGACATCCAGAAGAGCAGGGGAACAGTTTCAGGAGTAGAATAGATATTTATTTAATGCTACTTGTCAGTCCCTTGGCTAAGATTTGTTATATCCTCACCTCTTAATCCTTACCTTAAGTCAGAAGATAAGTATACATGGCCAAAGAAGGCTATTCCCAGCATAAGGGAACTCATGGAAGTGATTCAGAGATAATTAGTTTCTGACCATACATTTAAAACCTAAAATTTTAAAATATATATATTATTTTGAAACTAAAGTTCAACTTGTGGCACTTTTAAAGTTCAATTTTTTGTCACTGCCTTCAGGAAATTAGTACTTGAAAATCAGGTTCAAGGTAACTTAAAAAATAAGTTTGAGGAGACTTAAAAGGAAAATGATAAAATTTCTTTCTTTGCATTTCTTTTCTTTTACTTAAAAAAAATCTTTAGCACCACCAGACCAGCTTTGCAACAAATGCTAAAGGAACTTCTCTAAGCACAAAAAATGGCCACTACTAGAAATAAGAAAATTATGAATGGAAAAGCTGGTAAAAGCAAGCATAAAGTAAAGGTAGGAAAACATCTGCACACATATATGATATTAAAACTAGCAATTGTGAGAAAAGGAGAGCACAAATGCAGGATATTGGAAATGCATTTAAAATGAAAAGACCAGCAACTTAAACAATCTTTTTTATATATAGACTTCTACATCAAATCCTCATGATAATCTCAAACCAAAAATCTAAAATAGATAAGCACACAAAAGAGAAAAAGGAATCCAAACACAACCCTAAAGTTAGTCATCAAATCACAAGAGAAGAGAACAAAAGAAGAAAGGAAGTAAAGATATCTACAAAAACAAACCCCAAACAATTAAGAAAATGGCAATAGGAACATACACATGGATAATTACCTTAAATGTAAATGGATTAAATGCTCCAACCAAAAGACACAGACTCGCTTATTGGATACAAAAACAAGTTTTGTATATATGCTGTCTACAAGACACCCACTTCAGATCTAGGGACACATACACACTAAAAGTGAGGGGATGGAAAAGGCATTCCGTGCAAATGGAAGTCAAAAGAAGCTGGAGTAGCAATACTCATATCAAACAAAATAGCCTTTAAAATGAAGACTCGTATAAGAGACAAAGATGGACCCTACATAATCATCAAGGGAACAATCCAAGAATAAGATATAACAATTGTAAATATATATGCACCCAACACAGGAACACCTCAATATATAAGGCAAATGTTAACAGCCATAAAAGGGGAAATCAGCAGTAACACAATAGTAGTGGGGAACTTTAATACCTCACTTACGCCAATGGACAGATCATCCAGACAGAAAATTAATAAGGAAACACAGGATTTAATGACACATTAGACCAGATAAAATTAATTGATATTTATAGAGCATTCCATCCAAAGGCAACAGAATACACATTAATCTCAAGTGCACATGGAACATTCTCCAAGATTGACCACAAGCTAGGCCACAAAGTGAGCCTTGATAAATTTAAGGTGATTGAAATCATATCAAGCATCCTTTCTGACCACAATGCTGTGAGATTGGAAATTAACTACAGGAAAAAAAACTGTAAAATCATAAATACATGGAGGCTAAACAATATGCTACTAAACAAAAAATGGATCATGGAAGAAATCAAGAGGAAATTAAAAAATACCTACAGACAAATGAAAATGAAAGCAGTGATCCAAAATCTATTGGAAGCAACAAAAGCGGTTCTAAAAGGAAAGTTTATAGCACTACAATCATACCTCAAGAAACAAGAAAAATCTCAAATAAACAACCTTAGCTTATACATAAAAAAAACTAGAGAAAGAAGAACAAACAAAACCCAAAGTTAGTAGAAGGAAAGAAATCATAAAATAAGAGGAGAAATAAATGAAAGAGAGAAGAAAACAATAGAAAAGTACAATGAAAATAAAAGCTTGCTCTTTAAAAAGATAAACAAAATGGATAAACCTTTAGCAAGACTCATCAAGAAAAAAAGGGAGAGGGTGCAAATCAATAAAATTAGAAATAAAATATGGACACCACAGAAATACAAAGGATCATAAGAGATTACAACAAGCAACCATATGCCAGTAAAATGGATAACTTGGAAGAAATGGACAAATTTTTTAGAAAGGTACACTCTCCCAAGACTGAACCAGGAAGAAATAGAATATATAACCAGACCAATAACAAGTACTGAAATTGAAACTGTGGTTTAAAACCAACAACAAAAAAAATCAGGACCAGATGGTTTCACACGTGAATTCTATCGAACATTTAGAGAAGAATTAACACCTATACTTCTGAAATTATTCCAAAAACTGCAGAGGAAGGAAACTCCCAAACTCATTCAATGAGGGCACCATCACCCTGGTACCAAAACCAAAGATACCACAAAAAAAGAAAATTACAGGCCCATGTCACTGATTAACATAGACACAAAAAATCCTCGACAAAATACTAGCAAACCAAATCCAAAAATACATTAAAAGTATCATATACCATGATCAAATTGGATTTATCTGAGGGATGCAAGGACTTTTCAATACATGCAGATCAATCAATGTGGCATACCACATTAACAGATTGAAGAATAAAAACCATATGATCATCTGAATAGATACAGAAAAAGCTTTTAACAAAAGTCAACACCCACTTATGATAAAAACTCTACAGAAAGTGGGCATAGAGGGAACATACCTCAACATAATAAAGGCCATATATGACAAACCTGTAGCTAACATTATACTCAACAATGAAAAGATAAAAAACATTTCCTCTAAGATCAGGAACAAAACAAGGATGTTCACTCACTCCACTTTTATTCAACATAGTTTTGGAAGTCTTTAGCCACAGCAAACAGAGAAGAAAAAGAAATAAAATAATACAAATTGGAAAGGAAGAAGTAAAACTGTCACTGTTTGCAGATGACATAATACTATACATAAAAAATACTAAAGATACGACCAGAAAACTACTAGAGCTTACCAATGAATTCAGTAAAGTTGCAGGATACAAAATTAATACACAGAAATCTATTTCACTTGTATTTGTTAGCAGCAAAAGATCAGAAAGAGAAATTAAAGAAAGAAGCCCATTTACCATTACATCCAAAATAATAAAATACCTAGGAATAAACCTACCTAAGAAGACTAAATACCTGTTCTCTAAAAACTATACAACTCTGATGAAAGGAATAGAAGATGAGACAAACAGATAGAGGCACATGAAACGATTCTCAACATCACTAATTATTAGAGAAATACAAACCAAAACTACAATGAGATATCACCTCACACCACTCAGAATGACCATCATCAAAAATCTATAAACCATAAATGCTGAGAGGGTGTGGAGAAAAGGGAGCTCTCCTACACTGTTGGTGGGAATGTAAATTGGTACAGCCACTATGGAGCACGGTATGGAGGTTCCTTAAAAATCTAATTACAGAGTTACCATATGATTCAACAATCCCACTTCTGGTCATATATCCTGGGAACAACGTGGTTCAAAATGATACATGCATGCCCATGTTCATTGCAGCACTCTTACAATAGCCAAGACATTGAAACAACATAAATGTCCATTGGCAGATGAATGGATAAGAAGATGTGGTACATATATACAATGGAATGTTAACTAGCCATTAAAAAGAATGAAATCATTCCATTTGCAGCAACCTGGATAGCCCTGCAGACTATTATACTATGTGAAGTAAGTCAGACAGAGAAAGAAAAATATCATATGATATCATTTATATGTGGAATAAAAAATACATACAAATGAATTTAGGTAACAGACACACAGACTTTGAGAAGAAGCTTATGGTTACAGAGGGGAAGGGTTTGGGAGAAGGATAGATTGGGAATTTGGGGTTGACACATACACACTGCTATATTTAAAATAGATAACCAGCAAGGACCTACTGTATAGCAATAGCACAGGGAACCCTGTTCATTATTCTGTAATAACATAAATGAGAAAAGAATTTGAAAAATAAGAGATATATGTGTATGTATAACTGAATCACTTTGCTGTACACCTGAAACTAACACAACATTGTTAATCAACTATACTTTAATATGAAATAAAAATTTTTAAAAAATCTTTGGACTTTTAAATAGTAGTGCTTAGGGGAATGTACAGTGCTCCATTCTTTGTAAAATAGTATTCTTCATTCCCTGAGCTTAAAGTATAATGAGACTAGGCAAGAAAGAAAAATGAGCTAGATGCCCTTTGATCAACTGGTAGACCTTTCTTTATTGCACGAGTAATTGTTCACAATGTCAACGGACTTACGCATTATATTGACTACTGGGGAAATTTCCTAGATATGCTTACTAAATGATCTTAGAAATGAATTAACCCAGCTAAATTTTGAACAAAACTTCAAATATAGTGGGAGTCTTTTGTTGCTGTTTTTGTTTGTTTGTTTTATGGGGATATTTAACACTCATCTTTTTTTGATCATCAATTTCTGAATGTATAACTGAGCTGCTTCCCACAGCTTAGTCAACAAGACAACATGTTTTGGAAAACCTACAATATACAGTGTATTAAGGTCAAGATCCAAAGGAGTATAAAGCAGAGTTCTTGCCCTTGAGGTGCATATAGAATGAAGTAGGGGGTGGGGCAGTTAGCTGGACATAGAATTTTCTATATATATGTAGGAAAGCACCAACAATAATACAGTAAAAAACAAAAATACCAATTAACCAGTACAGAAAATCTGTCTTGGATTTCATAAGATATAAAGATAATACTGAACTTTGTGTTCACTAAAGTTATGGGAAAAGAAATAAAAGTCTTTTCTATATGTTTGGAAATCTGGACAGAAAGTACTGGATTTCCTCTTATAAAATTTAATGGCATTATTTATTTAGTCCAGAAGTGGAAAATATATATTGAATATTTTTTGAAGAAAGATATGTATTGAATAATAATTTTCACCCAGCATTGGACCTGGCACATTATATACCCTTTTTTAATTTTAATCCTTACCACAAACCTGAAGAGTAGGTAATATTAGACACGTTGTTCAAATGAGAAACCGAATCTTGAGAACACACTTTTCAGGTCTTTAAAACAATGCTGATTTCTCCAAAAGTAAGAAACTGCATAAGGTCCCAGGAGTTCCCTTATTGGAGAGGCATGCATCTAGAATAAGTTTGGCCATCGAAAAGGAAGGTAAGTTTCTTTAGGGACCCCGTTTCACAATACAGTGTGACAGGAGGGACTAGGCAGGAGAAGAAACACCCCCCACTCCACCCTGGAAAGTTAAGTCATTTTATACATTTTTTTTTTTTTAAGTTCTGGAGTAGAAACAATGTTAGAAGAAAAAAAAAAAAACTATTATTGTAACTATTGAAAACAGAACTGAACAGTGTAAAGTATCTTTAAAGTATTCATTGTTGAACAAGAAACTTAACACAGAAGCATGTTCTGGATGTCATGTACTAGTCTAAACCTCAGGAATATCATATTGAACAAGGAGTGAGCTGGAGAAGCATGAATTCTAGTAGGGAGACTGACCAATAAACATAAATAAATAAAAATACAATTTAAGATTATGAAGTAAGATACATCAAGAGATGAAGAAGGACATTCCACTAAAGCAGTTGTCACAACATATATTTTTATCAATTCAGGCTTACTGATATTTAATTTATATCTATGAAAATTGTGTGTGTGTGTGTGTGTGTGTGGTTTGAGAAATGCAATCAGTTGTATAACAACCAACATAATTAAAATATAAAATATTTCTAATACCCACCAAAATTACCTGATTCCCCTTTGTAGTCAGACCCCTTCACCCCACACCCAGTCCCTGGCAACTGATGATCTTATATCTGTTCCTATACCTTGCATTTTCCAAATTAACATGTTAATGGAAACACTGTAGCTTTTTGGGTTCTGGCCTCATTTCTTTAGCATTTTTGGACTTAATTCATATTGGAGTATACATCAATAGTTAGTTCCGGGCTTCCCTGGTGGCTCAGTGGTTGAGAGTCCGCCTGCCGATGCAGGGGACATGGGTTCGTGCCCCGGTCTTAGAAGATCCCACATGCTGTGGAGCAGCTGGACCCCTGAGCCATGGCTGCTGAGCCTGCGCGTCCAGAGCCTGTGCTCCGCAACGGGAGAGGCCAAAGCAGTGAGAGGCCTGCATACTAAAAAAAAAAAAAAAAAAAAAAATTGTTCCATTTTTATTATTAAATATATTTTGAATTCTCCCAGCAGTGTGTGGGAGTTCAGTTGTGTCACATCCTTCCCAAAACTTTGTACAGCCTGTTTAATTTTGTTTAAATTCTAGCCTTTCCAGTATATGTGCAGTGAAATCTCATTGCAATTTTAATTTGCTCATCCCTAATGACTTCTGAGGCTGAAAATTATTTCCATGTGTTTATTTGCCATTTCTCTTTCCTTGGTGAAGTGTTTGTTCACATTTTTTTTAACATCTTTATTGGAGTACAATTACTTTACAATGGGGTGGTAGTTTCTGCTTTAAAACAAAGTGAATCAGCTATACATATACATATATCCCCGTATCTCCTCCCTCTTGTGTCTCCCTCTCACCCTCCCTAACCCACACCTCTAGGTGGTCACAAAGCATGGAGCTGATCTCCCTGTGCTATGTGGCTGCTTCCCACTAGTTATCTATTTTATATATGGTAGTATACATAAGTCCATGCCACTCTCTCACTTCATCCCAGCTTAACACTTTCACTCCCTGTGTCCTCAAGTCCATTCTGTACGTCTGTGTCTTTGTTCCTGCCCTGCCCCTAGGTTCTCCATTAACATTTTTATTTTTTACATTCCATATACATGTGTTAGCATCCAGTATTTGATTTTCTCTTTCTGACTTACTTCACTCTGTATGACAGGCTCTAGATCCATCCACCTCACTACAAATAACTCAATTTCATTTCTTTTTATGGCTGAGTAATATTCCATTGTATATATGTGCCACATCTTCTTTATCCATTCATCTGTCAATGGACACAGGTGGCTTTCATGTCCTGATTATTGTAAATAGAGATGCAATGAACATTGTGGTACATGACTCTTTTTGAATTATGGTTTTCTCAGTGTATATGTTAGTAGTGGGATTGCTGGGTTGTATGGTAGTTCTCTTTTTAGTTTTTTAAGGAACCTCCATACTGTTCTCCATAGTGGCTGTATCAATTTACATTCCTACCAACAGTGCAGGAGGGTTCCCTTTTCTTCACACCCTTTCCAGCATTTATTGTTTGTAAATTTTTTGATGATGGCCATTCTGACTGGTGTGAGGTGATACATCATTGCAGTTTTGATTTGCTTTTCTCTAATGATTAGTGATGAGCATTCTTTCATTTGTTTGTTGGCAATCTCTATATCTTCTTTGGAGAAATGTCTATTTAAATGTCTAAATGTCTATTTAGGTGCTCTCCCACCTCTGAGACACAGGCCTGACACCTGGCTGGAACACCAAGACCCTGTCAGCCACACGGCTGTGCCTTCCCTCTTTGTCATCCACCATCTTGTTACAGTGCCATCACCAGGGAGAGCCCTGTTGCTAAGCTTGGTATCTGCGTCCTTGCTCCCTGCAGCCAGCCCCACATTTTTTAAACCAATTTTTTATTGGGTTTTCTTCTTCTCATTGAATTTTAAGAGTTCTTGATATATACTGGACAAAAGTCCTTTTTCAAATATGTGTTTTGGAAATTTTCTCTCTCATTTGTGCCTTATCTTTTTCTTTTCTTTTCTTTTCTTTTATTTTTATTAAAGTATACTTGATTTACAAGAGTATATTTGTTTTAGGTGTATAACATAGCGATTCAACATTTTTATAGATTATACTTGTTTTGCTGAAAGCCTTCTTTTGGTTTTAAGTTTCATTAGATTTGCTGACAAATTAACCACTCATCTCACACAAACAAACAGCTTTAATCAATTCTTTAATGAAAGGTGATTTGACTTAATTTTAATATACAATCATTAGAAGGAAAGGAATAAGAATATTAGAGAAACATAACTGGGTATACATCACAGAATTCGGCAGACAGCTACTTCCAGATCCAAACACCAGCTGGGAAGTCCTGAGTGACAGCATTCTGGAACCCCATTTGGGAATGGTCCCAGGCAGTGCATCCAGCGCATGGGTGAGACTTCCGAGTGGAGTTCTGGGGGCTTCCATTTATAATTCCAGGCTGCAAACTGATATCATTTTGCTGGCAAAATGGATTTACTCTAACTCTCTGGATTCACTCTAACAATGCTTTTCATTTTACCATGTGGGTCCCAAGATTTTCCAGACCCCAAGGGACTGGCCATGTCCCCAGGGCTCAAGAAATTCCAAGACTCACTCCCTTTCTTATCGTAAGTGCCTTTGATTTGCTAGCAGCAAGTGTTAGGTGTGCAAGCAGGAGAGCAGTCCAGGCAGGGTCACAGGTCATTCAGAAGCCTGCTTCTGCCTCTGAAGCCTGAAAAAGACTACTTTATTAGTTTTCCCAAAAATACTCCATTTAAAATTATTATAAGATAACTGCTATTTTTCCCTCCACTGTAAAATCTATCCTGTGATTACCTACCTTACACATGGTAGTTTGTATCTTTTAATTCCATACCCCTATCTTGAACCTCTCCCTTCCTTCTCCCCACAGGTAAGCAATATTTTGTTTTCTATATTAGTGAGTCTGTTTCTGTTTTGTTACATTCATTCCATTTATATTTTTAGATTCCTCACATAAATCATAGAATACATTGCTTGACTTATTTCACTAAGCATAATACTTTCTCTATATCCAATCATGTTGTTGAAAATGGAAGAATTTTATTCGTTTTTATAGCTGAGTAATATTTAATTGTATATATGTCACATCTTCTTTTTCCTTTCATCTGTTGATGAACACTTAGGTTGCTTCCATATCTTGGCTATTGTAAATAATGCCACTATGAACATCGGGATGCATGTATCTTTTCAAATTGTTGGTTTTGTTTTCTGTACATGTATTCCCAGGAGTGGAATTGCTGGATCATATGGTAGTTATACTTTTAGTATTTTAAGGAATTTCCATACTGTTTTTTATTGTGGTTGCACCAATTTACATTCCCAGCAAGAGTGCACAAAAATTCCCTTTTCACTTCATCCTCGTCAACATTTGTTACTTGTGGTCTTTTTGATGAAATCCAATCCAACAGAGGTGAGGTAATATCTCATCAGGGTTTTGATTTATTTTCTCTGATTATTAGTGAAGTTAAGCATCTTTTCATTGCCTGTTGGCCATCTGTATGTCTTCTTTGGAAAAATGTCTATTCAGGTCTTCTCATTTTTTAATCAGTTTTTTCTGTTGTTGTTGTTATTGAGTTGTGTGAGGTGTTTATGTATTTTTGGATATTAACCCATTTTCAATCAGATCATTGGCAAATATTTTCTCCCATTCAGTAGCTTGCTTTGCTTTTGTCAATGGTTTCCTTTTCTTTTAGTATCAAAGCTTTTAATTTAACTAGGTTGCATTTGTTTATTTTTGCTTTTATTTATTTTGTCTTAGGAGACAAATGTAAAAAGGAAAAAATGGCTATGATTTATGTCAAAAAGTGTTCTGCCTATGTTCTCTTCTAGGGGTTTTATGGTTTCAAGTCTTAAATTTAGGTCTTTAATCCATTTTGAGTTTACTCTTTTATGTAATTGTGAGAAACTGTTCTAATCTCATTCTTTTGCATGTATTATAGCTGTCCAGTTTCCAAACACCACTTATTGAAGAGACTGTCTTTTGTCCATTGTACATTCTTGCCACCTTTGTCAAAGATTAATTGATCTTCTTGATCATATTTCTAGACTCTCTACTTTGTTGCATTCACCTATGTGTCTGTTTTTTTTTGCCAGTACCATGCTGTTTTGATTACTGTAGCTTCGTAGAATATTGTGAAGTCAGGGAGTGTGCTATGTCTAGCTTTGTTTTTTCTCTCAAGATTCCTTGGGAAATTCAGAGTCTTTTGTGGTCCCATATAAATGTTCAGATAATTTTTCTAGTTCTGTGAAAAATATCATGGGTATTTTGGCAGGGACTGCATTAAATTTATAGATAGCTATGGGTAACATGGACATTTAAAAAATATTAATTCTTCTATTCCAAGAACATGGGATAATTTTCCATTTCATTGTATCATTTTCAAATTTCTTCCTCAGTGTTTTATAGTTCTCAGAGTATAGGTCTTTAATCTACTTGGTTAAGTTTATTTCTAGGTATTTGTTAGTGTATAAAAAAGAAAAAGATTTCTTACCTTAATCTTGTATCCTGAAGTTTTACTGAATTCATTTATTAGTTCTAATGGTTTTTTTGTGAAGACTTAGGGTTTTCCATATATAATATCATGTCATGTGTAAATAGTAACAGTATTATTGCTTTCCTTACAATTTGGATGCCTGTTGTTTCTTTATCTTTTCTGATTGCTGTGACTAGGACTTCCAATACTATGTTAAATAGAAGTGTCAAAATTGGGCATCCTTGTCTTGTGCTGGTTTTAGAGGAAAGGCTTTCATCTTTCCACTGTTGAGTATGATCTTAGCTGTGGTATAGTCACAAATGACCTTTATTATGTTGAGATATGTTCCTTTAACACCAACATTTTTGAGAGTTGAACATTCATATCATGAATGTATGTTGAACTTTGTCAAATAGTTTTTCCAAATCTATTGATATATGTGATTTTTTTCTTCCTTTTGTTAATGTGGAGTATCACATTCATTGATTTGTAAATACTAAACCATCCTTGCATCTCTGGAAGTGATCTTGCTTGATTATGGTATATGATCCTTTTATTTATATTGTTGAATTCAGTTTGCTAACATTTTGCTAAGGATTTTTGTGTCTGTATTGGTCAGAGATGTGGGCCTGTAATTTTCTTTTCTTGTAGTGGCCTTGTTTAGTTTTGGTGTGGGGGAAATTGTGGCCTCATAGAATGGAGTTGAGAGTGTTCCATCTTCTTCAATTTTTTGGAATAGTGTAAGAAAGTAAGGTATAGCTGTTCTTTATATGTTTGGTAGAATTTTCCTATGAAGTTGTCTGGTTCTGGGCTTTTGTCTGATAGGAGGTTTTTGTTTTTGTTTTACATAAATTCAATTTCACCATTAGTGATCACTCTACTCAGATTGTGTATTTATTTCTTCCTGATTCAGTCTTGGCAGGTTGTATATTCCTAGAAATTTGTCCATTTCTTCTAGGTTGTCCAATTTGTTGGCATATAAATGTTTGTGTTATTCTCTTACAATATTTTTGTATCTCTCTGGTATCAGCTGTTATTTGTCCTCTTTCTTTTGTTTATTATATACAAATATATTAATATACAAATATATTATTTGTATATTTTGTTTATTACAGTCATCTCTATTTTCTTCTTAATGACCTGTCTGAATGTTTATCAATTTATCAATTTTGTTTATCTTTTCAAATAAACCAGCTCTTAGTTTTATTGATCCTTTCTACAGTTTCCTTGGTCTCTATTTTTTAATTTACTTTATTTTTATTATCTTTACTATTTCTTTCCCTCTGCTGAATTTGGGCTTTGTTTCTTCCTCTTTTTCTAATTCCTTTAGGTGAATGTTTAAATTGTTTCTTTGAGATTTTTCTTGTTTCTTGAGGTTGGCCTGTATAGCTATAATTTTCCTCTTAGAACTGCTTTTGCTGCATTCCATATATTTTGGAAAATTGTGTTTCCATTTTCTTTTGTCTTGAGGTATTTTCTCATTTCCTCTCTGATTTTTTCATGAGTCTTTTTTTTTTTTTAGTAGCATGTTGTTTATTCTCCACGTTTGTGCTTTTCCAAAATTTGTTCCTGTAATTGATTTCTAGCTTTATACTGTTGTGGTTGGGGAAAAAATGCTTGATATAATTTTTATCCTCTTAAGTTTGTTGAGCCTTGTTTTGTGGCTTAGGCTGTGATTGCTCCTGGAGAATGTTCCACATGAACTTGAAAAGAATGTGTATTCTGCTGTTTGGAGTTGTAATGTCCTGTTGATAACTATTAAGTCCAGCCAGTCTACTGTGTTTCTTGAGACCACTGTAGCCTTATTGATTATCTGCCATCTGTCCTTGGATGTAAATGTGGTGTTAAAGGTCCCTACTATTATTGTATTGTTGTCAATTTCTCCCTTCATATCTGTTAATATTTCCTTTATATATTTAGGTGTTCCTGTGTTGGGTGCTTATATGTTTACAAATGTAATATCCTCTTCTTGTATCACTGTCACTATAAAATGCCTTTCTTTGTTTTTTGGTGTAGCCTTTCTTTTAAAATCTATTTTGTCTGATGTAAGTGTAGCTAGCTCCACTTTCTTGTCATTTCTATTTGCATAAAACCCTTTTCCATCCCCTCATTTTCAGTCTGTGTGTGTCTTTAGCTCAGAAGTGAATCTCTGGCAGAAAACATTTTAAAGGGTCTTATTGTTTTAATCCAATCAGGCACTCATGTCTTTTGATTGGAGCATTTATTCCATTATCATTTAAAGTAATTATTGATAGGTATGAATTTATCACCATTTTGTTACTTGTTTTCTGGTTGTTTTTGTAGTTCTTCTACGTTGTTTTCTTCTTTTTCTTTATTACCTTGTAGTTTGATGATTTTCTTTAGTGGTATTCCTGTGTTCCTTTCTCTAAAGTTTTTGAGTATCTATTGTAGGTTTTTGATTTTTGGTTACCATGGGATTCATACTTGTTGATCTATAACTACACTTATTTTAAACAGGTAGTCTTTTAGGTTCAGACACATTCTAAAAGGTCTATATTTTTATACCCCTCTCCCTTAGTTTTGATGTTGTATTTTACATCTTCATTTTATTCCTTTACTGATTGTTGTATTTATAGTTGATTTTACAATATTTTGTCCTTTAATCTTCATACTAGCTCATTTAAGAGGTTGATTCTCAACTTTCTATATATTTGCCTTTAGTAGTGAAATTTTTCCTATCCTATAGATACTTACTCTTGTTATAGCCTTTACTTTTCCACTTAGATAAGAATCTATAACATTTCTTTAAGGGTAGGTTTAGTATTGATGATCTCTTTTAGTTTTTCTTGTCTGATATGTTATTTATATCCCCTTCAGTTCTAAATGATAATCTTGTTGCATAGAGTATCCTAAATCAAAGTTTTTTCCCTTTCAGCACTTTGAATATATCATGCCATTCCCTCTGGCCTGCAGTGTTTCTGCTGAAAAATCTACTGATATTCTAATGAGGGTTTTCTTGTATATGACTATTTTTCTCTTGCTGCCTTTAGAATTCTCTTTGTAACTTTTGATATCTTAATAATGATATGTCTTAGTGTGAGTCAGTTTGGGTTCATTGCTTGTTTGTTTGTTTGTTTGTTTGAATGCTCTGTGCTTCCTGTACCTGGATATCTGTCTCCTTCTTCAGGTTTAGGAACTTTCTATCCATAATATCATCAAATATATTTTATACCCCCCTTCTCTTTCTCTTCTCCTTCTGTGTCCCCTATAATGCAAATATTAGTAGGCTTGAACTTGTCCCAGAGACCCCTTAAACTGTTCTCTTTTTTTTTTAATTTGGTTTTTTTTTGTTTGTTTGTTTATCTGATTGGGTGATTTTCATTATTCTACCTTCCAGATCATTTATGCATTCTTCTGTATCACCTAGTCTGCTATTAATTCCTTCTAGTGTGTTTTTCATTTAAATTATTGTATTCTCCAGTTCTGACTGGTTATTTTGTTTGTTTGTTTTTACTAACACTTAGTTAAAATTCTCACTGTGTTCAGTTATTCTTATCTGTAATTCAGTTACCTTTCTTATTACTAATGCTTTGGATTACTTACCTGGTAAATTGTTTATTTCTGCATTATTAGCTTTTTTTTTTAAGGCATTTTCTCTTGCTCTTTCTGTTGACACAAAATTCTATGTCTTCTCATTTTGCTTAACTTTTTCTGTCTCTATGAAATTAGGTAAAACAGCTTCCTATTACGGTCTTGAAGGGATGTCCTTGGCTGGGGACATTCCTATACAGTCTGTGTATGTCCAGTGGCTTAGTTGGGAGAGAAGAATTTGCTGTGAACACAAGTCATATCTTTCCTCAGGGTGTGCTGGCAGCTATTACCCTGGTAGAAGGTGTGGCTGAAAATGAAGGGCCTAGAGCCAGAGCCAGGTGTGAACAGGGGCTTCCCCTCTACTCTGTGGCCACTACCACCCTATTGGAGGCACAGTCATGTCCCAGGCTGCTGGAGCAGAAGCCCTGAGGATCAGTCCACTGTCTCCAAGTGTTGTAACTGGCACCCTCGCCCCAGAAGGGAGCAGTGCTGGAGCATGAGGGTCTGATGTGGGCACTCAGCATGGTTCTGGGAACAGGCTGTGGTGGTCTAACCAGAGTCCTAGACCCAGATTGGTTCTGATGCATTACCTGTGTAAGCACAAATAATGGTTGCCCCCACCCTGCTCAGATGCCACTTCAGGCCTCAGTTGCCCCTCTATCTCACAGCCAAGCCCTTACCCCAGTGTGGAGCTACATTGCAAAGCAAGCAGGGCTGGAACCTTCACCCAGCTCAAGCTTGGGCTAGCACCTGGGCGGTCATGGGAAACCAGCCAGTCACTGGAGCAGTTTTTTATTCTCCCTCTCTGCCTTGCTTTGAGAAAAAGCAAGCATGCATGTGCTCTTCATGAGCAGAGTCCAGGCTTTCCACAGTGCTTCTGTTAGCCCCTCTGGCCCTCCAACCAGCCAAGGTGCCTCATGTTTCCTGTGTATGACCCCAGGGCTGGGGATCCCACTATGTGGCTCAAACCACTCACTCCCCAGGAAGGATCTCCACTTGTGTAATAGCCCTTTTCCTCTGAGTCCCCTCCAAGGGGTATAGTTCAAGACCCAATTGTTTATTTTACCTTTCTACCTGATTCCCTATGGATCTTTCTTACAGACTTGGTTATACAGGAGTCTTTCTGCCTGTCCCCACTTAGTTTTCAGTGAGAATCTCTCTACATATAGATGTATTTTGGACGTGTTCATGGAGGGATGTGAGTTCTATGTCCTCTTACTTCATCATCTTGATCTTCCTCTCTATCTTTTATTTTCTCAACAGATTCTTTTGAATATCATTTTAAAAATTTGATAAAGCTCTACACCACTTTTTAAATTTTACATTTCACATTTATTTTATGCCAAATTAAAAAAAAAAACACTTTGCCTGATCCAAATCTATAAAGATTCTCTACATGTTTTCTTCTAGATGTTTGTATTTTTAGGTTTTACATTTTGCTCTGTAATCCAATACCAATAATGTTTGTATGTGGTAAGCAAAGCAAGATAGCTCAAGGTTCTGTCTTTTTACCTATATGAGTATCTTTCCCATTTTTAAATTTTTTATTGTCTCAACTCTAACAAAATTTGGTGAAAAATTATTTTCTATTGAATCACCTTGGTACTTTTATTGAAATCAATTAATCATATAACTGTGGGTCTCCTGCTGAACTCTCCATTCTGTTTCATTGATTGATATGCCTATATCACAGGTCAAAGAATACATTTTGATCAAATGCTCTGAGATTATGTATAAAAAATTAAATCTCTTGGCCAAAGTAGTTCTCATGGATGCCCATCCAATTATTTTTAAGCAAATTGTAAAACTGGTAGGTATTCCCCAATTTTTTAAAAAAAGTTTGAAAATAAAAAAAACAATTAAATCTATGTAGAGATAAACTTTTAAAAAGTTGAAAAAGTAAATGAAGAAATAAAAATTGACCTTGAGAATCTACTCTAGATAAAATATGATTCTAAGAAATGCAATGAACATACTATTCTATATTCTCAACAAAATTAACAACATTAAAAGAAGTAGTATTTCTCTCAGGAAGGAATTATAAGAAAAATATCAAAAAAGAGAGAATAAACTAAATTTGTAATGTGAACTGGTAGTGATAGATAAAGAAATGATAAAAATATTTACAAATCTTACAAAGGACTTGTATCAGAATACTTAATAAATTCTCAATAATAATGTCAAATAATCTAATACTGATAGGTTAAAAAAATTTAAATAAACTTTACCAAAGAAGATATACAGGCTTCAAATAAGCACATGAATAGATGCTTGAAATCATTGTTCATTAGGAAAATGCAAACTAGCATCAAAATGAGATACACACCAATTAGAAAGGCTAAAATTTAAAACGCTGATCATGCAAAGTTTTGGGGTATAAGCACAGTGACCAAATTTTATACACTGGTGCTGGAACTGTAAAATGGTGCAAACACTTTGGAAAACACTTTAGCAGTTTCTTAAGAAGTTAGACATACACTTACCACACAACACAGCCATTTCACTCTTTGGTATTTATATAAGATAAATAAAAGTGTATTCCAGAAGTGTTTAGAGCAGCTTTATCTGAGATAGGAAAAATTTGGTAACAACCCAAATGTCCATTAACAAGTGAATGGAAAAACAAACTCTGATATATACAAATGAATAAAATGTTACTTGAAAATAAGAAGGCATGAACCATTAGTAGGCACTATACCATGGATAAATCTTAAAATTATTATGATGAGACACAGTACATGATCAAGTGCATGATGTATTGTTTATTAGTATAAGGGCAAGAACATGCAAAGTAACCTATCATTACAGAAAGCTGGACAACTGATGACTGCAGAAAGAAAAAAGTATGGAAAGAAGAGGTTGGAGAAAAGAATTGCAAAGTGACACAAGGAATCATTTAGGGGAGTTGTATATATTTATTATACTGATTACGGTGATAGTTTCCTGGGTGTATAAGTATGTCTATTGTTGTCAAATTATACATTTTAATTATGTGCAATATATTGTATGCCAAATATACCTTAATAAACGTGTTACAACAAATAAGCACAAATGACACATGCACACACACACATATTCGAAAGACTTATTTAAGAAAGGAGAAACTGAAATTTGAAATTATAAAGTTAAAAGGATAGGAAATCCAGTAGAAAATAAATGATAAAGGGTATGAATAAGTAACTCATAGAAAAGATATCCCAAGTGGCAAATATATGTATAGAAAGATTCTCAGCTTCACTAATAACCAGAGAGATGAAATTTGATATATCTCTCACCAGACTGGCAAAAATTGCAAAAGGAAACAATGGCAAATGATAATAAGGATGTAGGCAAAGAGAACTCTGCACTACTAGTGGGAGTTTTAACTGATGCAGGAATTTGGGAAAGCTGTTTTTAGTATGTATGGAAATTACAAACCATTAAATGTTTGTTCAATTAATTATACAACCAGTATTTCAAATACCCTAGAAAAACTCTTCCACCAGTTCACTGGAAGAAACTAACTAGAGTCCTTAAAGTGACATGTTTTATAGTAACAAAGACCAGAAACAGCTTAGGGTTACACGAAAAGGGGAATGAAAAGCAATGTGTGATATATTCTTATGGTAGAATAGTCCATGTTAGAAAAAATAAATAGATAAAAAGAGATAAATCTCCCTAGTAAACATAATGTTGAGGAAAACAATAAAATAAAATAATTCCAAAAGTAATCTATAGCAATATATCATTTATATAAATAAATAAAACTAACAAGAAACACAATCAGGGATCTGATTTTTTCAGGCATCTCTCTCTCTCTCTCTCTCTGTTAAGTGTCAGTTCAGATCTTCTAAGAGGCAGAAGCCAAGGTATTTATTGGTAAAATATATGTGAAAATTAAGAGAGGAATATGCAGGAGTCTTCAGGGAGAGTTGTCAGACTGATGCAAAACTGTTCCTGTGAAAGGTGAGGAGAATGAGAAATAGTGTGAGAAGCTTCTTGGACCACAAACATATGGGGGAGTCCCCAGGCCAAACGTGTAGCCATTACAGAAATCTCACATCAGGTGATAATGGTCCAGGTTTAATAGCCCTCTTTGTTCTGTCACTGGAAGGAAAAATTTGGCTTGTGGTGAAGGTTATGACTGAGCTAAGAGGGTGGCAGCAGGAGGGTGTCAATCAGCCTTGCTTTCTCCAATAGAATTTCCTGGAGGGACATCGTGATGATGCACTTCCATGGTCACCACTCTGGACAGTAATATGAAGGATATAATTTAAATACATAGATACCTGTGCCTATTGGAAGCAAATGAAAAGAATAATAAAGAATCTAAAAAGTATTTTGTGTTTATTAGAAGAAACGCTGATAATAGAGTTCTATGCATTGAAGAGTATGACTTACTCCGTTTTGTGGACCTGAGCTTCTTTCAAAACAAGCCTGGAACTTGGTTAAAAATTGTCTGTTACATCACTTTGCAACAATTAAATTTTTTAAAAAAGCAGAAATTTTACAATATACAAAAATAAGTATAATCAAATTTTACAGGATAGAACTAGGGAGGTTGCATCAACATCCTCTAAGAAAGCTCAAGTGTCCCCTCAACCCCTTCAAGCATCCTCTCAAACCTTTCAAATATCCTTTATCAATCAGGGTGAAGGCTTATGACTGAAACATAGTATCTGAGCTTGAATTATACAAAGTAAAGAGGTTAAAACACTATTTTTCCAAGGTAAGGAGCTCTTTATGTCTCCCAATAGTGTCAATCTTTCTTTTACTGGCCTGTTAGAGATTTACACTTCTTCACAAACCTGGCATGGTGAAAGTGGTCAGGTTCTTTTATACATGGATACATGTATAAAAGGGTAATTAAGAACTGGGATGCTTAGAAGGGTAATTAAGAACTGAGATGGAGACCAGGGGAAGTGGCTGAACAGATTCATCTGTTTTGCCTCTAGTCCAGTGAAAATAACTTAATTAGTTGCACTAAGCAGGAAGCCAGTTAAGAATCTGTAGATAAAATTCTATAATTAGTTGAGGTTGTATCATCTCTGTCTGAAGATGTTCCAGTTTGAAGAACAAGTTATATATCACTTATCTCTTCATTTTACACAAGAACCTGTTGGTGTGCAATTAGAAATGGGAAGCTCTCTTTTGCATGCCTTTTTCGTGTCACTCACTGGTCTAAGAGTCCTAGGTGTAATTGTTCTTCCCCTCTGCTCCTATCAAAATTATGAGTGAACAATAACATTTGTACTTGTCAGATTTCTTAAATAAGTTTCAATCAGTGCTAGTATTGCTGAGGGAAGAGATTACTTCTCAAGTATATCTGAAACCAAGCTGAATTTATTACTTTCCAAGCAAAAAAAACAAAACAAAACAAAACTGTCTTTGCAGAACAAATCAAACTGCTAATCCTTGTAGACTTTTTGGGGAAGTACAACATTCAAGGACTGGCTGACTTTACAAAAAAAGTAAGAGAGCAGAGGAAGTATGACCTTTTGGGATTGTCTAACATTCAAAAGTAAGCATATTGAAGCAGAATTGTTAATGACTGATTGGTGCTGGTTAAACAGGCACTGTGTTTACTTGCTTAGGGCTTGAATTCAGGGCCAAACTTTTTCGACTTCCTTTCTTAAATTTGGAGAATACAACTTTTCTTTTTCTCACCATAAGAAAAACTTGAAAAATTGGACTATGTTTACATTAAAAACATCAGTTTATTAGACTACACTATTAGAGAACACAAAGACAAGCCACAGACTGATGAAACATATATTTTAACACATATATAAATGACAAAATTTTCATATGCATCACTTACATATAAAACACACTAATCCATATAAAAAGAACAGGCAACACAATAGGAAAGTGATATGAGCAGGCACTTTGAAAAACAAAATGAAATCCAAATGCCTCATAAAACTATGGAAATTGTTCAGTCTCATTAATTATTTGATAAATGTTCATTAAAATAACAGTTATACCACTATAAACTCATCAGAATATCTCATCAAAATCAAAAAAAGTCTGACAACACAAAATCACCACAAGGAAATAGATCAACAATATTCATATATTGTTGGTGAGATAGGAAATTAATACATCGTCTTGGGAAATGCTTGGTTTATCTACTGTGGTTGAATGTATATATGCTATGACCCAACCTTTCTATATGTATATACTCAATAGGTGTTCAAGTGTAATTAGAACAGAATACATATAATTTCATAGAAACTTTATATTCTTAACAAGCCCCAAACTGAACAAAAGTATCCATCAGCAGTAGAATGGATAAAAAAATGTATAAATAAATTGTAGTATAGTCATAAAATGGAATACTCTGCAATACCAAATATAAATGAACTGCAGCTGTATGCAATGCCATAGATGAATATCACAAATGTAATATTTAATAAAAGAAGCCAGAACATAACATATACTTCAGGAAACCGTTTATATAAAGTTTTAAAAAGGGTAGCTGTAATTATGATTATAAATTAGAATACTGGTAGTGGGTAGTGATCAGTGAGAAACAGAAGAGAAGTCTCTTGGGTGCTGAAAATGTTCTATTTCCTAATTTGGGTGGGGGTTAGTAGGAAGTATTCACTTCTGATCATTTATTTCACTTCACACATAATGTGTGATACTTTTTCTTTGTCATACACATTAATATAAAATAATAAGGGAAAAAAAGAAACATGTTACACACAGTTAAATCGAACCTTTATATAGTTTTCATCAAGCTTGTCACCTAAATCCCACTCTGGAAACTGGATCCCAACATTGCTTATGCTCTCCATCTTCCTTGCTTTGGAATACGAACATTTCATACATGCTAAGGTGTTTGCCCTCACTTTGACAATCCCCCACACACACCCCATTCCAGAGGCTAGAACTCAGTTCTTGGTCCCTTGGTAGGTGAAATTCTGAGCGCTGCTGAGAGATTTTTCTCGGGCTATTTTCCTATATCCTATTTAACAAAATATTATCCATGTTCAATATTATCACCCTTCCTAGGCTTTGACCACTTGTTATCTATAATGCATATATATTTTCCCAGATACCAACTCTTTATCTGGATTACCATGTATGGAATACTATGTCTGCTGGATTCTCTTCTACTGATGAGCCTTTTTTCCATTTCTGTAACTAGATTTATGTTCTTATTATATGCCATTACAGTGACCAGTTGTGACTCTTGGGCACATCCCCTGAATGTATAACTGTAAATCATAATAAATATTTTTAATTCAACAGTTGTACTTGAGGGACGTGTTTGATTGCAAACACATCATCCAGCTATGATGGTTGGAACAGGACATGGTCTTTTAAGTCCTTTAAGACAGTAACTGGAAATTTGAAAGCATATTTGTTCACAAATTTAAAAATCACTTACCTATAAGTTTTGATAGTATTATATGAAAGTAGAGACACAAGTCATACTATATTAAAATAGACTATTAGACATATAATTTGTCCCAGATAAGTTAAATGAAGAAAAGTTAAAGAGACTATTTCATATGGGCATTGCTGTGAATATTGAAAATCTGTGAAACCAACTGTGAGAAGCTGATTTCTCCTGTAGGGCAAGAAATACAACAAGAGTAATAGTGTCAGAGGAACCAGTGAGAGCTGAGGCTGTGGAAGAGGTGTTAGATTCTATTCTTGATGGGGCCACAGATTGTCAAACACAATGTTAAGGAGAGAGAGGAAATATCCCAACCCCTCTCTCCTCCCTTTTTCTGATATGCTGTTGGTGACTTCCACTGGCCAAACGCCGGTAGAAGCCAGCTTGTGAGGGAGTTCTGGTGATATGTTCACAATGTTCAATATCATTTTGCATAATGCAAGGCAGAGAAGGATGAAGAATATTGTTGAGAGGCAGAGGTGAGAAATGGAAAACAAAAACATGATGATTGTGTAAATCCAGCATTTTGTAACTATTAAATAATTAGAGAGCATATCTCCTTTTGTCAAAAATGTCAAACTAAGTTTGAAATAATATGGATTGAAATTTAAAAAGAAATTATTCTGGAAGTTTAAGCTGATAAAAACAATTACGTTAACTGCTTGCAGTAAGGATTAAATAAGTGCTTACTATATGGTTGGCACTGTCCTAAGTGCTTTGCATATAGTATTCTAGTTGTATATTATTTCTCATAAAAAAAACTATGGACTTAATACACAATTCTTAATCTCTCTTTTAGATGAGGAAAGTGAATCACAGATCAGTTACAGTAATTTGCCTAAATTCACACAGATTATAAAGCTTAAACTCTGTGGTCTGGTTTCAGAGTTGTGCTCTATACAATTAGACAAACTAAAATGGGGGGAAAATAGCATTGATTAAGCAATAATTTCTTTTAACATTGCAAAGGGTACTATATATTTCCAATATAAAAGTATTTGAAAACACACCTCCTTAAGAGTTTTATTTCTCTATAACCTTTCCTTTCCAGATATCCTTTCCTCCTTTTAGGCTAAGACTTGAGGTTTCTCACCCACAATGATGGTTATATTCAATAAACAACAAGGTGCATAGTGTAGGTCAAAAGAAAAAAATCCTAGAGACATATATATTAGTACAACACAAAAGTGAAACCCATATAAGTTCCAAAAAGTGATATTGGGATGGTTGGTCATGCAGGAGAAGATCTTAAGAACAAGAGAAAAGGGCTAAGTTAATACCTACTTGGAACATTCAAGGCTACCAGGGGACAAATATGCAGTTTAACTGTCAAATTATTTTCAAAGTAAAGGCTTAGTGTACTGATCTACTCCACTTACCTCCAATGTAGATATTTATAGATTTGTAAAGATCAATTATCCGTGCTTAATTCTATGTTCAAGAAACTCAAATCTAAGCTCAGAGCCTGTATTTTTGGTGCAATGCAGTAATTAATCATTTAGTATTTATGCTTTAAAAACTTATTTGGCTTTATGTAGACAGAACAAGTAGCCATGATTCAATTAACAGATAAATCTTAACTACCTCCCACAGAGAATTCAAGATTATTACTTGGAGTTGGTGGTGGGGAAGAAACCATGTAAAAATCCAAGCTGTCAAGTAGTTGCATAATCTAAAGCCTTATTGTATTTTGCAAATTATATGTGAGGTTAAGAGTAAATTGTCTTCATCAGCAGAAAAGAAAGGTGACATTTTAGTGACAAGTTCTCAATATTATGAAGTAAAGTAGGAAACCTAAGCATCCCCTAGGTGTTACTAGGAAACTCATTGCAGACTGTCAATCAATGTAATTGACATAAAGAGAAAATAAAATCTATTCTAATATAATGCTGGGAGTCAATGTTAATAAAACAGAGCAGAGAAGTCCAGAGAGTTTCTGAAATATTCCAAATGCAAGCCCATTGAGAACTGAATTGTTCTTACAGTTCTTCATGCATAAGTCAGAATATGAAAGAGGCTTTCCTACAGGATTTTTGGAAGTAATTAGGAATGCTGATTCCGTTAAGAAGAAAGAACATTATATGGATTGATATGGGGAAAAATGATCATGTTATATTATTAAGTGAACAAAAATGATGGTTTTGACCTTTATTCAAAATAAGATTGAGTTAAAACAGAAACAGCAATAACAACTTCAAGAAGCTCCAGGGTTTTCTTCAGCAGAAAGTTATATATGTAGGCATCCCTTCCCAATTTCTGGAACTGTTCTTGTTTAGCCACTATTTTGGCAGTAGAGATGAACGTTTTCAATCATCTCTTCCTGAAAACATCAGGCTCCTGCCTTATGAGAAGCAGATACAAGTTCCTAGAATAAACGATGAAACACTTGCTTTTACATCACATTTAATGCTCATTTAGACGAGGAAAAAAATAGAAGAGAATCAGAAATTGTAAAACACTTAAAGTACTACATGAATATAAGGTGGTGTAATTACTGGTATTAGTTTTTGTTTGGTACCTTTTTTCCCCCTGATTTTTCAGACATTTCTTGTGTTACCAAAGGCACCCTGTGGGCTTCTGGACTTGTCAAGCCATGGGATATGATTTTTTGGTACTCTTCTGGGACTATCTAACTTCTGACTAACCACTTGCTCAGACCATCCCTCAGTTTTCTGTGATCCCAATACCATGCTTCTACTGGCCTCCTCGTGGCTTATTATGTTGCTGCCAAACTCTTGCCATCAGCTTCCCCAACAGACATATTTTTAAATCTATGTTTTGAAGTTTCATTTGAATTCCATGTTTTGAAACCTATATCTCCAATCTAGACCTCACTTCTGAGGTTTAGACTGAATATATTAAACTGTCTTCTAGAAGTTTTCATTTTATAATCTCATAGGCACCACAAATTTTTATGTAAAATTATAATTTTATGATGAAGAGTAAGTTATAGAGTTGGAATTGCTAGGTTGAATCTTTACTATTGAATAGCTATGTGACAATGAAAAAAATATTTAATCTTTCTGTGATGTTTTCTCATTTGGAAATGAGGTTAATTACAGTACTTCCTTCACAAGAGTATGGTGAGAATTAACTAACATTTCTTTGAAAATTGCCAGCACAGAGTAAGGTCTCAACCTCAATCATTAGCCATCATCATTTACCTTTCAGTTTGTTGGAGTACATCATTAAAATTTTGATTCAAAGGAAATTTTTATGTTTTTTTTTTGTTTGTTTTTTTTTTTTTGTGGTACGCGGGGCTCTCACTGTTGTGGCCTCTCCATTGTGGAGCACAGGCTCTGGATGCACAGGCTCAGCAGCCATGGCTCACGGGCCCAGCTGCTCTGCGGCATGTAGGATCTTCCCAGACTGGGGCACAAACCCATGTCCCCTGCATTGGCAGGCAGACTCTCAACCACTGTGCCACCAGGGAAGCCCTATATGTTTTATTTCCTGAGATATTGCATATGTTATTGTATCTACCTAATGCCACAGAGTTAAAGGAGAGTTTTGCTATTTGGACATTTTACAACATTTTTCTGCCATTTTCTTCTTGGAAGAAAAACCATGGAAAAGCAGTATGTGACTGATCCTGGTGGTCTAAGAGTCATCTGGTTTTTCTCCCTCTGCAGAAGATGGAAAAGCTAGATATTTACTTTATTTCCTTTGCATTTACTCATTCTGGTAAATGGGTTATAAGGGAAAGTCTGCCTGAGGCTTTTAGGAAATATATCTCCTCTCTGATGAAAGGAGACAAGCAGTTTAAAAGAGCTCTCTCATCAACTGTCAACCCCTCCGTAGTAGGTAGAATAATGATCCCCCAAAGGTGACCCTGTCCTAATCTCTGGAACTTATGAATATGTTACTTTAAATGGCAAAAGGGATTCTGCAGATGTAATCAAATGTATGCCTATGATATGGATTATCCAGGAGGATCCAATCTACTCACAAGAGGCTTGAAAATCAGACAAACATTCCTAACTGTTGTCAGAGAGTGATGTGATGATAAAGAAGGGTCTTTAGGTATGATGTGAGAAGGACTCATCCAGCCATTGTTGGTTTTGAAGATGGAGTAAGTGATCATGAGCCAAAAAATGCAGGCAGCCTCTAGAAGCTGGAAAAGACAAATAAAAGGATCCTCACAAACCTCCAGGAGGAACACAGCCCTGCCAACATTTTGATTTTAGCATAGTCAAATCGATGTCAGATTTCAGATCTAAAGAATTAAAAAAATAATTTGTGTTGTTTAGATTGCTAGATTTGTAATTATTTCTTATGGCAGCAATAAGACACTTATATACTTCCCCCTTCCTGCATGAGAACATGCATTTTATAGAACTGCATAAGAATATGATGTCTAGTATCCACAGCTTTCCTGATATCAAAAGAATTGCAGAGATAAGAACCTGAAATAATGGATTTGCTAAGACAATCCTGAAATTGCTTAACTGCAATTGCCTTTTTCCTTATGGAAATAGTAAATATTTTTATGATCTCTGTTCCTATTGCCTTCTTGTTTGATATCTTACAGTTTATTGATTTTCTTGGAAGTTTTTTTTTTTTACATTATTATTCCTCTTTTCTGATTATTAGGTTTTTATTTATATAAAATAAATTTTTGTCAGAAGTATACAGCTTGAGACCAGAGGGCAGGCAGCAGAAGCAAGAATTATAATTCTGTAGCCTGTGGAATGAAAACCACATTCATAGAAAGACAGACAAAATGTAAAGGCAGAGAACTTTGTACCATGTGAAGGAACAAGATAAAACCCCAGAAAAACAACTAAATGAAGTGGAGATAGGCAACCCTCCAGAAAAAGAAATCAGAATAGTGATAGTGAAGAAGATCCAGGATCTCAGAAAAAGAATGGAGGCAAAGATCAAGAAGATGCACAAATGTTCAACAAAGAAAGACCTTGAAGAAATAAAGAAACAACAACTAGAAGAATTAAAGAACAACAACAAAAAAAAACAGAGATAAACAATACAATAACTGAAATGAAAAATACACTACAAGCAATCAATAGCAGAATAACTAAGGCAGAAGAACGAATAAGTGACCTGGAAGATACAATGTTGGAATTCACTGCTGTGGAACAGAATAAAGAAAAAAGAATGAAAGGAAATGAAGACAGCCTAAGAAACCTCTGGGACAACATTAAACACAATAACATTAACATTATGGGGTTCCCAGAAGGAGAAGAGGGAGAGAAAGGACCCAAGAAAATATTTGAAGAGATTATAATTGAAAACTTCCCTAAAATGGGAAAGGAAATAGTCACCCAAGTCCAGGAAGTGTAGAGAGTCCCAGGCAACATAAACCCAAGGAGAAACATGCCGAGACACATAGTAATCTAATTAACAAAAATTAAAGACAATGAAAAATTACTGAAAGCAACAAGGAAAAAAATGACAAATAACATACAAGGGAACTCCCACAAGGTTAACAGCTGATTTCTCAGCAGAAATTCTATAAACTAGAAGGGAGTAGCATGACATATTTAAAGTGATGAAAGGAAAGACCCTACAACCAAGATTACACTACCCAGCAAGGATCTCATTCAGATTAGATGGAGAAATCAAAAGCTTTACAGACAAGCAAAGGCTAAGAGAATTCAGCACCACCAAACCAGCTCTATAACAAAGGCTAAAGGAACTTCTCTAAATGGGAAACAAAAGAGAAGAAAAGAACTACAAAAACAAACCCATAACAATTAAGGAAATGGTAATAGAAACATACATGTCAATAATTACCTTAAATGTAAATGGATTACATGCTCCAACCAAAAGACACACGTTCACTGAATGGATACAAAAACAAGACCCATATATATATTGTCCACAGGAGACCCACTTCAGACCTAGGGACACCTACAGACTGAAAGTGAGGGGATGGATAAAGATACTTCATGCAAAAGGAAATCAAAGGAAAGCTGGAGTAGCAATACTCATATGAGATAAAATAGATTTTAAAATAAAAAATGTTACAAGAGACAAGAAAGTACACTACATAATGATCAAGGGATGAATCCAAGAAGAATATATAACAATTATAAATATGTATGCACCAACCTAAGAGCACTTCAATATATAAGGCAACTGCTAACAGATGTAAAAGAGGAAAACGACAGTAGTACAATAATAGTGGAGGACATTAACCCCTCACTTACACCAATGGACATATCATCCAGAGAGAAAATTAATAAAGAAACAGAAGCTTTAAATGACACAATAGATCAGATAGATTTAATTGATTTTTATAGGGCATTCCATCCCAAAACAACAGATTACACTTTCTTCTCAAGTGCATAAGGAACATTCTCCAGGATAGACCACATCTTGGGTCACAAATCAAGCCTCAGTAAATTTAAGAAAATTGAAATCATATCAGGCATCTTTTCCTACCACAATGTTATGAGATTAGAATTCAATTAGAGGGGGAAAACGTAAAAACACAAACACATGGAAGCTAAACAATACATTACTAAATAACCAAGAAATCACTGAAGAAATCAAAAATGAAATTAAAAAATACCTAGAGACAAATGACACTGAAAACACGACCATTTAAAACATGTGGGCTGAAGCAAAAGCAGTTCTAAGAGGGAAGCTTACCTCAAGAAACAAAAAAAATCTCAAATAAACAACCAAAACTTACACCTAAAGCAACTAGAAGAAGAAGAACAAACAAAACCCAATGTTAGAAGAAGGAAAGAAATCATAAAGATCAGAGAAGAAATAAATGAAATAGAAACCAAGAAAACAAAAGCAAAAATCAATAAAACTAAAAGCTGGTTCTTTGAGAAGATAAAATTGATAAACCTTTAGCCAGACTCATCAAGAAAAAGAGGGAGAGGACTCAAATCAACAAAATTAGAAATGAAAAAGGAGAAGTTACAATGGACACTGCAGAAATCCAGAGCATCCTAAGAGACTACTACAAGCAATTCTATGCCAATAAAATGCACAATCTGGAAGAAATGGACAAATTCATTGAAAGGTATAAACATCCAAGACTGAATCAAGAAGAAATATAAAATATGAACATACCAATCACAAGTAATGAAATTGAAACTGTGATTAAAAATATTCCAACAAACAGAAGTCTAGGACCAGATGGCTTCACAGGTGAATTCTATCAAACATTTAGAGAAGAGCTAACACCCATCCTTCTCAAATACTTCCAAAAAATTGCAGAGGAAGGAACACTGCCAAACTCATTCTATGAGGCCACCATCACCCTGATACCAAAACCAGACGAAGATACTACAAAAAAGAAAATTACAGACCAACATCACTGATGAATATAGATGCAAAAATTCTCAACAAAATACTAGCAAACAGAACCAAACAACACGTTAAAATGATCATATGCAATGATCAAGTGGGATTTATCTCAGGGATGCAAGGATTCTTCAATATACACAAATCAATCAATGTGATACACTATATAAACAAATTGAATAATAAAAATGATATGATCCTCTCAATAGAAGCAGAAAAAGCTTTTGACCAAATTTAACACCAATTTATGATAAAAACACTCCAGAATGTGGGCATAGAGGGAACCTACCTCAACATAATAAGGCCATATATGACGAACCCACAGCAAGCATCATTCTCAATGGTGAAAAACTGAAAGCATTTCCTCTAAGATCAGGAACAAGACAAGGTTGCCCAGTCTCATCACTATTATTCAACATAGTTTTGGAAGTCCTAGTCATGGCAATCAAAGAAGAAAAAGAAATAAAAGGAATACAAATTGGAAAGGAAGAAGTAAAACTGTCACTGTTTGCAGATGACATGATACTATAGATAGAGAATCCTAAAGATGCCACCAGAAAACCACAAGAGCTAAACATTTGTAAAATTGCAGGAAAGAAAATTAATGCACAGAAATCTCTTGCATTCCTATACACTAACAACAAAAGATCAGAAAGAGAAATTAAGGAAACAATCCCATTTATCATTGCAACTAAAAGAATAAAATACCTAGGAATAAATCTACCGAAGGAGGTAAAAGACATGTACTCAAAAAACTATAAGACACTGATGAAAGAAATCAAAGATGACATAAACAGATGGAGAAATATACCATGTTATTGGATTGGAAGAATCAATATTTTGAATATGACTATAGTACCCGAAGCAATCTACAGATTCAATACAATCCCTATCAAATTACCAGTGGTATTTTTTACAGAACTAGAACAGAAAATCTTAAAATCTTTATGGAGACATAAAAAACCCCAAATAGCCAAAGTAGAATTAAGGGGAAAAAACGGAGCTGGAGGAATCAGACTCTCTGGCTTCAGACTATACTACAAAGCTACAGTAATCAAGACAAAAAGGAAAAGGCACAAAAACAGAAATATATAAATGGAACATGATAGAAAGCCCAGAAGTAAACCCATGCACCTGTGGTCAACTAATCTATGACAAAGGAGGCAATGATATAAAATGGAGAAAAGAGAGTTTCTTCAATTAGGGTCCTGGGAAAACTGGAGAGCTACATGTAAAAGAATGAAATTAGAACACTCCCTAACATCATATGCAAAAATAAACTCCAAATGGATTACAGATCTATATGTAAGACAGGACACTATAAAACTCTTAGAGAGAAACATAGGAAGAACACTCTGTGACATAAATCACATCAAGATATTTTTGGTCCACCTCCTACAGTAATGGAAATAAATACAAAAGTAAACAAATAGGACCCTAATGAAACATAAAAGCTTTTGCAAAGCAAAGGAAACTACAAACAAGACAGAAAGACAACCCTCCAAATGGAGAAAATATTTGCAAATTAATCAACAAAGGATTAATCTCCAGATTATATAAACAACACATGCAGCTCAATATTAAAAAACCAAACAACCCCATCAAAAAATGGGCAGAAGACCTAAATAGGCATTTCTTCAAAGAAGACATACAGATGGCCAAGAAGCACATGCAAAGCTGCTCAATATCACTAATTATGAGAGAAATGTGAATCAATACTACAATGAGTTATCACCTCACACCAGTTAGAATGGGCTTCATCAGAAAATCGACAAACAACAAATGTGGAGGAAATGGAACCCTCTTGCACTGTTGGTGGGAATGTAAATTGATACAGCCACTATGGAGAACAGTACGGAGGTTCCTTAAAGAACTAAAAATAGAATTACCATATAACCGAGCAATCCCACTATTGGGAATATATCCTGAGAAAACCACAATTCAAAAAGACACATGCACCCCAATGTTCATTGCAACACAATTTACAATAGCCAGGTCATGGAAGCAACTTAATGTCCATCGACAGATGAGTGGATAAGGAAGATGTGGTACATATATGCAATGGAATATTACTCAGCCATAAAAAGGAATGAAATTGGGTCATTTGTAGAGACGTGGATGGATCTAGAGACTGTCATACAGAGTGAAGTAAGTCAGGAAGAGAAAATCAAATATCACATATTAATGTGTATATGTGGAACCTAGAAAAATGATACAAGTGAACAAGTTTGTAGGGCACAAATAGAGACACAAATGTAGAGAACAAATGTATGAACACCAAGGGGTAAAGTGGCAGGGGGACAGTGGTGGTGGAATGAATTGGGAGATTGAGATTGACATATATACACTAATTTGTATAAAATAGATAACTAATAAGAACCTGCTGTATAAAAAATAAAATTAAATTCAAAAATTCAAGAAAAAAAATATATACAGCTTGATATATTTTGGTAATTGTATATAATTGTGTAAACACTACCAAAATTAAGCTGTGGAAAAGTCCCTTTTTCCTTGAAAGTTTATACTAAAATCTCTTTCCTCTCCCAAGCCCAAAACACTGATCTACTTTCTGCTACGATAGTTTTGTATTTTCTACAATTCCACGTAAGTTGATCCACACACACCCAGTGTCTTGTGTTTTTCTTTCAGGTAGCAAAATGTTTTTGAGACTTTCCATGTTATTTTCTGCATCAGTATTTTATTTTTATTATTGAGTAGCAATTCATTGCAGAAATAAACCTTTGCTTACCCATTCATCTGTTGAAAAACGTTTATTTTTTTCCAATTTACAGCAGTAATAAGTAATGTTGTAATGAACATCCACATCCACTTCTTTGTGTGAAAATATAATTTTATTTCTGTTGAGTGGTAATGCTTGGTCATATGAAAAATGTGTGATGATTTTCATTAAGTACTTCCAAACATTTTTTTCCAAAATAAGTGTGCCATTTGCATTCTCACCAGCAATATATGAGTTCCAATTTTGCCACATCCTAGCCTGTTTTTGGCATTACTAGTCTTTTTCACTTTAGTCACTTTAGTATTAGTAGCATCCCATGTCATTTAATTTGCATTTCCTTGATGTCTAGTGCTGTTGAGCATCTTTACATGGGCTCATTAATTATTTGTGTAACTGTATATCTTCTTTTGTGAAGTGTGTGTTTAAATGTTTTTGAATACACACATATATATTTTCAATCATAAGAGATTCATATATTGTGTACAATTGTTTTTATTGAAGTATAGTTAATTTAAAATGTGGTATAAGTATCAAGTGTACAGCAAAGTAATTGTTTTATATATATATACACACACAGATATATATATATATATATATATTCTTTTCCAGATTCTTTTCCATTAAAAGTTATTACAAGATATTGAATATGATTCCCTGTGCTACACAGTAGGTACTTGCTGTTTACGTATTTTATATACAGTAGGATGAATTTGTTAATCCCAAAATCCTAATTTATTCTGTAGTTTTGATTTATGCTTTACAAGTTTTTCCAAGTCTATGGATTGTTTTTTTTTTATTTTCTTAACTATGTTTTTAAGAGAAAATTGTTTAAACTTGATAAATCCAATTTCATCATTATTTTCTCTTGTTTTTGGGCTTTGGGCTTTGGTGTCCACAAATTGCCTAACCCAGTAGCACAATATTTTACTCCACGTCATATCCATAAAAATATTTTAACTATTATTTTTCAATCATTTAAAGTTTACAGAAAAATTGTAAAGATACTGTAGAGAGTCAATATGATCATGATGCATGAATCTAAATTAAGAAATTAACATTGGTATAACACTACTAAGCAAACTAAGGACTTTATTTAGATTTTATTAGCTTTTCCACTAAATTTTAGGTTTCTGTTTGTTTGTTTTTTACTACATACTTTTTATCTATTCCAGTATCTAATTCAGGCTTAAATTTAGTTGTAACAGTTCCTTAGTCTGCTCCAATCTTAATGGTTTCTAATTCTTTCCTTTGTTTTCATTATTTTGACATTTTTTAAAACATCTTTATTGGAGTATAATTGCTTTACAATGGTGTATTAGTTTCTGCATTATAACAAAGTGAATCAGTTATACATATACATATATCCCCATATCTCTTCCCTATTGAATCTCCCTCCCTCCCAACCTCCTTATCCCACCCCTCTACGTGGTCACAAAGCAGCGAGCTGATCTCCCTGTGCTATGCAGCTGCTTCCCACTAGCTCTCTATTTTACATTTAGTAGTGTATATATGTCCATGCCACACTCACTTTGTCCCAGGTTACCCTCCCCCCTCCCTATATCCTCAAGTCTGTTCTCTAGTAGGTCTGCGTCTTTCTTCCCATCGCCCCTACGTTCTTCATGACCATTTTTTTTTCCCTTAGATGTCATATATATGTGTTACCATATGGTATTTGTTTTTCTCTTTCTGACTTACTTCACTTTGTATAACAGACTCTAGGTTCATCCAACTCACTACAAATAACTCAATTTCGTTTCATTTTATGGCTGAGTAATACCACTGTATATATGTGCCACATCTTCTTTATCCACTCATCTGTTTATGGACACTTAGGTTGCTTCCATATCCTGGCTATTGCAAATAGAGCTGCAATGAACATTGTGGTACATGACACCTTTGAATTATGGTTTTCTCAGGGTATATGCCAATAGTGGGATTGCTGGGTGGTATGGTACTTCTATTTTTAGTTTTTAAAGGAACCTCCATACTGTTCTCCATAGTAGCTGTATCAATTTACATTCCCACCAACAGTGCAAGAGGGTTCCCTTTTTCTCCAAACCCTGTCCAGGATTTATTGTTTGTAGATTTTTTTGATGATAGCCATTCTGACTGGTGTGAGGTGATACCTCATTGTAGTTTCAATTTGCATATCTCTAATGATTAATGATGTTGAGCATTCTTTCATGTGTTTGTTGGCAATCTATATATCTTCTTTGGAGAAATGTCTATTTATGTCTTCTGCCCATTTTTGGATTGGGTTGTTTATTTTTTGATATTGAGCTGCATGAGCTGCTTATAAGTTTTGGAGATTAATCCTCTGTCAGTTGCTTCATTTTCAAATATTTTATCCCATTCTGAAGGTTGTCTTTTGGTCTTGTTTATGGTTTCCTTTGCTGTGGAAAATCTTTTAAGTTTCATTAGGTCACATTTGCTTATTCTTGTTTTTATTTCCATTTCTCTAGGAGGTGGGTCAGAAAGGATCTTGTTGTGATTTATGTAATAGAGTGTTCTGCCTACTGTTTTCCTCTAAGAGTCTGATAGTGTCTGGCCTAACATCTAGGTCTTTAATCCATTTTGAGTTGAGTTTTTTGTATAGTGTTAGGGAGTGTTCTAAATTCAATACTTTACATGTAGCTGTACAGTTTTTGCAGCACCACTTATTGAGGAGAACACTGTATATTCTTGCATCCTTTATCAAAGATAAGTTGACCATATGTCTGTGGGTTTATCTTTGGACTTTCTATCCTGTTCCATTGATCAATATTTCTGTATTTTTTTTGCCAGTACCATACTGTCTTATTTACTGTAGCTTTGTAGTGTAGTCTAAAGTTAGGGAGCCTGATTCCTCCAGCTCCATTTTTCTTTCTCAAAATTGCTTTGGATATTCGGGGTCTTTTATGTTTCCATACAAATTATGAAATATTTTGTTGTAGTTCTGTGAAAAATGCCAATGGTAGTTTGATAGGGATTGCAAAGAGTCTGTAGATTGCTTTGGGTGGTATTGTCATTTTCACAATGTTGATTCTTCCAATCCAAGAATATGGTATATCTCTCCATCTATTTGTATCATCTTTAATTCCTTTCACCAATGTCTTATAATTTTCTGCATACAGGTCTTTTTTCTCCTTACATAGTTTATTCCTAGATATTTTATTCCTTTTGTTGCAATGGTAAATGTGAGTGTTTTCTAAATTTCCCTTTCAGATTTTAATCATTAGTGTATAGGAATGCAAGAGACTTCTTTGCATAAATTTTGTATCCTGCTACTTTACCAAATTCATTGATTAGCTCTAGTAGTGTTCTGGTAGCATCTTTAGGATTCTTTATGTATAATATCATGTCATCTGCAAGCAGTGACAGCTTTACTTCTTTTCCAATTGCATTCCTTTTATTTCTTTTTCTTCTCTGATAGTTGTGGGTAAAACTACAAAAACTATGTTGAATAACAGTGGTGAGAATGGGCAACCTTATCTTCCTCCTTATCTTAGTAGAAATGGTTTCAGTTTTTTTTCCATTGAGGACGATGTTGGCTGTGGGTTTGTCATATATGGCCTTCAGGATGTTGAGGTAAGTTCCCTCTATGCCTACAATCTGGAGGGCTTTTATCATAAATGGGTGTTGAATTTTGTCAAAAACTTTCTCTGTATCTATTGAGATGATCATATGTTTTTTCCTCTTCAATTTGTTAATATGGTGTATTACATTGATTGATTTGTGTATATTGAAGAATCCTTGCATTCTTGAAATAAACTCTACTTGATCATGTTGTATCATCCTTTTAACATGCTGTTGGATTCTGTTTGCTAGTATTTTCTTGAGGATTTTTGCATCTAAGTTGATCAGTGATATTGGCCTGTAATTTTCTTTCTTTGTGACACCTTTGTCTGCTTTTGATATCAGGGTGATGGTGGCCTTAAAATGAGTTTGAGAGTGTCCCTCCCTCTGTTGTATTTTGGAAGAGTTTGAGAGGATAGGTGTTAGTTCTTCTCTAAATGATTGATAGAATTCCCTTGTGAAGCCATCTGGTCCTGGGCTTTTGTTTGTTGGAAGATTTTAATCACATTTTCAATTTCAGTGCTTGTGATTTGCCTGTTCATATTTTCTATTTCTTCCTGGTTCAGTCTCAGAAGGTTGTGCATTTCTAATAATTTCTCCATTTCTTCCAGGTTGTCCATTTAATTGGCATATAGTTTCTTGTAGTAATCTCTCATTATCCTTTATATTTCTGCAGTGTCAATTTTTACTTCTCCTTTTTCATTTCTAATTCTATTGATTTGAGTCTTCTCCCTTTTTTTCTTGATATGCCTAGCTAATGATTTATCAATTTTGTTTATCTTCTCAAAGAACCAGTTTTTAGTTTTACTGATGTTTGCTATTGTTTCCTTCATTTCTTTTTCATTTATTTCTGATCTGACCTTTATGACTTCTTTCCTTCTGCTAACTTTGCAAGATTTTTGTTCTTCTTTCTCTAATTGCTTTAGGTGTAAGGTTAGGTTGTTTATTTGAGATGTTTCTTGTTTCTTAAGGTAAGATTGTATTGCTATAAACTTCCCTGTTAGAACTGCTTTTGCTGCATCCCATAGGTATTGGGTGGTCATGTCTTCATTGGCATTTATTTCTAGGTATTTTTTGATTTCCTCTGATTTCTTCAGTGATATCTTTGTTATTAAGTAGTGTATTGTTTAGCCTCCATATGTTCGTATTTTTTCCAGATTTTTTCCTGTAAATGATATCTAGTCTCATAGCGTTGTGATCGGAAAAGATACTTGATACAATTTCAATTTTCTTAAATTTACCAATGCTTGTTTTGTGACCGAAGATATCATCTATCCTGAAGAATATTCCATGAGCACCTGAGAGGAAAGCGTATTCTGTTGTTTTTGTATGGAATGTCCTATAAATATCAATTAAGTTCATCTTGTTTAATGTATCATTTAAAGCTTGTGTTTCTTTTAAAGGTTGTGTCTCCTTATTTATTTTCATTTTGGATGATCTGTCCATTGGTGACAGTAGGGTGTTAAAGTCCCTTACTATGATTTTGTTACTGTTGATTTACCATTTCATGGCTGTTAGTATTTGCCTTATGTATTGAGATGCTCCTATGTTGGGTGCATAAATATTTACAATTGTTATAACTTCTTCTTGGATTGATCCCTTGATCATTATGTACTGTCCTTCTTTGTCACTTGTAATAGTTTGTTTTAAAGTCTATTTTGTGTGATATAAGAATTGCTACTCCAGCTTTCTTTTGATTTCCATTTGCATGGAATAGCTTTATCCATCCCTTCACTTTTAGTCTGTATGTGTCCTTAGGTCTGAAGTGGGTCTGTTGTATACAGCATATATATGGGTCTTGTTTCTGTATCCATTCAGCCACTCTGTGTCTTTTGTTTAGAGCATTTCATGCATATATATTTAAGGCAATTATTGATATGTATGGTCCTATTACCATTTTCTAAATTGTTTTGGGTTCGTTATTATAGGTCTTTTCCTTCTCTTGTGTTTCTTGTCTAGAGAAGTTCCTTTAGCATTTGTTGTAAAGCTGGTTTTGTAGCGCTGAATTCTCTTAGCTTTTGCTTGTCTGTAAAGCTTCTAATTTATCTGTCAAATCTGAATGAGATCCTTGCTGAGTAGAGTAATCTTGGTTGTAGATTTTTCCCCTTCATCAGTTTAAATATGTCCTGCCACTCCCTTCTCTCTTGCAGGGTTTCTGCTGAGAGATCAGCTGTTAACCTTATGGGGATTCTCTTGTATGTTATTTGTTGTTTTCCCCGTCTGCTTTTAATACTTTTTCTTTTTATTTAATTTTTGATAGTTTGATTAATATATGTCTTGGCATCTTTCTTGTTGGATTTATCCTGTATGGGACTCTCTGTGCTTCCTGGACTTGCTTAAGTATTTCCTTACCCATATTAGGGTAGTTTTCAACTATAATCTCTTCAAATATTTTCTCAGTGCATTTCTTTTTCTCTTCTTCTCTAGGACCCCTATAATGCGAATGTTGGTGCGTTTAATGTTGTCCCAGATGTCTCTGAGATTTTCCTCAATTTTTTTTTTCATTCTTTCTTCTTTATTCTGCTGTGCAGTAGTTATTTCCAGTATTTTATTTCCTGGTCACTTATCCATTTTTCTGCCTCAGTTAATCTGCTATTGATCTCTTTTAGAGAATTTTTAATTTCACTTATTGTGTTGTTCATCACTGTTTGTTTGCTCTTTAGTTCTTCTAGGTCCTTGTTAAACATTTCTTGTGTTTTCTCCATTCTATTTCCAAGATTTTGGATCATCTTTACTATAATTATTCTGAATTCTTTTTCAGGTAGACTGCCTATTTCCTACTCAGTTGTTTGGCCTAGTGGGTTTTGGCCCTGCTCCTTCATCTGCTGTGTGTTTCTCTGTCTTCTCATTTTGCTTAACTTACTCTGTTTGGGGTCTCCTTTTTGCAGGCTGTGGGTTCGTAGTTCCCATTGTTTTTGTGTCTGCCCCCAGTGACTAAGTTTGGTTCAGTGAGTTGTGTAGGCTTCCTGTTGGAGGGGACTAGTGTCTGTATTCTCGTGGATGAGGCTGGATCTTGTCTTTCTGTTGGGCAGGTCCACTTCTTATGGTGTGTTTTGGGGTGTCTGTGGTCTTATTATGATTCTAGGCATCCTCTCTACTAATGTGTGGGGTTGTGTTCCTGTCTTGCTAGTTGTTTGGCATAGGGTTTCCAGCACTGTAGCTTGCTGGTCATTGGTTGGAACTGGCTCTTGGTGTTGAGATGGAGATCTCTGGGAGATTTTCGCCGCTTGATACTATGTGGAGCTGGGAGGTTGCTTGTCAACCAATGTCCTGAACTTGGCTTTCCCACCTCAGAGGCACAGCCCTGACACCTGGTTGGGGCACCCAGAGCCTCTCATCCACATGGCTCAGAATAAAAGGGAGAAAAAAAAGAAAGGAGATAAAATTTAATTAAATTAAAAATATATTAAAATAAAAAATAATTATTTTTTTAATTAATAAAAAAATAGAAAGAAGGAAGGGAGTAACCAAACCAAAAAACACTTCCACCCATGTTAACAAGTGCTAAAAACTATACTAAAAAACAAAACAAAAAAACTGATAGAACCGTAGGACAAATGGTAAAAAGAAAGTTATACAGACAAAAATCACACACACAAGCATACACATATACACTCACAAAAAGGGAAAAAATACATATATCATTGCTCCCAAAATTCACCTGCTCAATTTGGGATGATTCTTTTTCTATTCAGGTATTCCACAGTTACAGGGTACATCAAGTTGATTGTGGAGATTTAATCCGCTGATCCTGAGGCTGCTGGGAGAAATATCCCTTCTCTTCTTTGTTCACACAGCTCCTGGTGTTCAGCTCTGGATTTGGCCTAACCTCTGTGTTAAGGTCGCCTGAGGGCATTTTTTCTTCACCCAGACAGGACAGGGTTAAAGGAGAAGCTGGTTTGGGGGCTCTGGCTCACTCAGGCCAGGGGGGAGTTAGGGGTATGGAATTTAGGGCTAGCCTGTGTCAACAGAGGCCCACATGATGTGGAACAAGCGTGAGGCAACCGTGTGTTCTTCCGGGAAATTGTTCCTGTATCTCGGGACCCTGGCAGTGGCAGGCTTCACAGGCTCCTGGGAGGGAGGTGTGGATAGTGACCTGTGCTTGCACACAGGTTTCTTGGTGGCTGCAGCATCAGTCTTAGCGTCTCATGCCCGTCTCTGGGGTCCAGGTTAAAGCCGTGGCTGCGCCCATCTCTGGAGCTCCGTTAAGCAGCGGTCTTAATCCCCTCTCCTCGCACACCAGGAAACAAAGAGGCAAGAAAAAGTCTCTTGCCTTTTAAGCAGCTCCAGACTTTTTCTCAGACTCCCTCCCAGTTAGCTGTGGCGCACTAGCCCCCTTTAGGCTGTGTTCACGCAGCCAACCCCAGTTTTCTCCCTGGGATCTGATCTCCAAAGCCCGAGCCTCAGCTCCCATACCCACCCATCCCGGCAGGTGAGCAGATAAGCCTCTCCGGCTGGTGAGTGTTTGTCGGCATTGGTTCTCTGTGTGGGAACCTCTCCACTTTACCCTCTGCACCTCTGTTGTTGCTCTCTCCTCCATGGCCCCAAAGTTTCCCCCTCTGCCACCTGCAGTCTCTGCCTGTGAAGGGGCTTCCTAGTGTGTGGAAACCTTTCCTCCTTCACAGCTCCCTCCCACTGGTGCAGGTCCCGTCCTTATTCTTTTGTCTCTGTTTTTTTTTCTTTTGCCCTACCCAGGTACGTGGGCAGTTTCTTGTCTTTTGAAAGGTCTGAGGTCTTCTGCCAGCGTTCAGTAGGTGTTCTGTAGGAGTTGTTCCACATGTAGATGTATTTCTGATGTATTTGTGTGGAGAAAGATGATCTCCACGTCTTACTCTTCTGCCATCTTGAAGCTCCTCTTATTTTGACACTTTTAAAAACACTTGGTCAAGTACTTTATAGAAATGTCCCTCAATTTGGATTTATCTCCTGTTTTCTTATACTTAGGCTAGGGTTATGATTTGGGGGCGGGTTGGAGGAAACCACAGAAGTAAAATAGTGTTCTCATGACAACATGTCAGGGATTCCTTTAATGTCAGCATGATGACTGGTGTAGTTAAACTTGTTAACCTTGATCAGTTGTTTAGGGTGATATCTGCTAAATTTCTCTCCATCTGTAAAGTTACTGTTTTTCTTTTTCCATACTATATTTGTTAATAATTTAAAAATTATTTTAGAACCTATGTTTGCTTTAATTTCACTGGAGGTGTAAAGTACCAACTATCTAAAATATTTTTCTTCATGACACATTTGAAAATTGTTAGGCAATATTTTCAAGTAATTTAGCAGTTTTTTTAAAAGAAAGTAAACATACACACTTATACTATCTTATTCAAAATGGTCCATGGTTGCTATACTTTTAAAATTACTATTCCTGTTTTGCATTTCATTTCAGCCTCAATTTAGTTAAAGTTAGCTTAATGGAATTCTAACAGCAGCAGTGTTAGTTGTTGCTTGGTAATTTTTTGTTTTAAAGATGCTTACCTTTAGCTTAGCCTCTTTTTACATTTGTAATTTGTTTATCTAAACTTTTCTTAGGTTTCAAAAATGAGTCAACATCCTGATTTGAAGACTAAGTAAGAAATAAGTGAAGGATTTTGTGAAGGATTTTAATTCATATACTTTTGGCAATCTTCTGATTTTTATATGCTTTTTCCTCCATTCTTGACTCCCTTGAATTTCATGAAGACTGTGTTCTAGTTAGATGATGTTTTCTAATTATTTTTCCCAGTTGACTGACACATAATTGATGTTTGTTAAATACTGATTACTGGTTGGTTTTGATAACAGGGGGAAGTAGTCTTACTTTTGTAAAAGATTAGTATCAGTTGACTAGAAACTAACATATGATTGAGTTTATTTTCAGACTTAGAGCATTAATACAAATGAAGCAGTAGCATAGGGAAGTGGAAACAGCATGGCAGTTGGAGTCAAAAATATGAATTCCTGGTTGTGACTGCAGTGTTTATTATCTGGTTGTCCTTAGGCAAGTCATTTATTAACCTAAATTTATTTAGTGTTTCCTTTACAAAAATACTTATAAATGCATGTTTGTATTAATTTTTGTACTAATAATTCTTAAAAAATTAAAATCAGGTCTATTTCCCATATACTAGTTATCTTAATTATCTCTATTGCTTTATGATAATCACATCTTATCTCCATGTACTAATTATTTTTCTAAAGATAATTGATTTACTTAAAATATAGAGTACATAATTATTGGAATTTCATATAAAAATAGGGCTGGAATTTTTTTCATTATATTTTAGAAAAAAATAAGTTTTCTTAAGGGTCTAAGTGCATAAATAACTCATGTCAAATAATTTGCAGGAATGTTTAATTTTTAAAGACTCTACAGGCTGGAACATACCTAGGATAAAAATCTAGTTTACTTATTTTATACATTGAATGCCTAGGTGAATTTGCTTCTTATCAAGGTAAGAAAGCAGATGATTTAAAAAACATATCAGGGTTTTGTGAACACAAACATACTGTCAATTGGTCCATGTGACTCATGTACATATTTAGGCAAAATAAATAGAGGTTACATGTGTTTGGATGAGTGATGCTTCCTTAATCTCCTCAACCAAAATCATTATCTATCTTTTATATCCTCAGAGCACTTTGTCTTAACTCTTTTGACACATAGTATGGCCTGCCTTGTTTGAGCTTAATTAATATATATAATCAGTCATAAGGCTAGGGCTATTGGTTGGATAAATAAGCTAATAGTTTCAATAATTACTAGCATGGAGATAAGGGAGATTGGTGTATCTTACGGTAGAAATGGGCTAGAAATTCTTTTGTTTTATGGTGGAAGCTGGTAATTATATTTCCTGCTCATAAAGGGATAACTACATTCAAATTTATTGAAAGTTGTGGGATGAGTTTAAAGTAATGTGTAAAGAGACCTAGTAAGTTTTTTGAACCAATGAATATAAGTGATATAATTATTAGTGATCAAGATTGCCCTTTATAGTTGTGGATGGTCATTATTTGTTTTGATGTGAGTTGAACTAGTCACTGTTGAATAGAAAATATATAGTTGTTAATCATTTGATTGGGTGTGGGGAATAAATTCTTGGTAACATAATATTTAAATTAACTATCTGCAGTCTTATTATTGTTAGGGTAATTATATATATATATATATATATATATATAGTTTTTTGGGTTTTTTTCTTCAAAACTAGTCTCTCTATGCTGTGAACCACTGGAGGAGAGAAACTCTGTCTTGTATATATTTTTTCTTCATTAAGTCCAGTACAATTTCTTACACATAGAATCGGCTCCATATACACTTTTCAATTGATTTTTAAGCATATGTCTTTTATCGTTTAGTGTTTCTCTAGGAAACAGCTTGACTTTTCTAGAATGTAATATTTAATATGTAAAAATGTTTAATTATCAGATAAAATGTAATTAATAATTTTACACTTGTTTTATTAATGCTCTCAGCTTATTAACTCTAGGTCATCATTTGCATGTTCACAAAATATACCTGTAATATTTAAGCTGTAAAGTCAGATGTCAAAATCACATACTGATATTTCATATTTTTAAATAAATGAACTTATATATAGGAGTAGTTTATCCTTGATGTCAAGCAATGCTGCTTTTTTTCCCTTAAGCAATTTTAATCATAATTTCCCCTCGGATTTTAAAAGCACTAAGATGTGTTATATTGAATAAAATCAACTCTGCTTGGAAAAAGAATGATACAATTCATACAGTCTGAGAATAATTTGCCATAGACTAATGCAGTTTCTCTTAGAACACATTACAATTCAACCTGTATATTATCAAGAAAATAATTCTAATTCTGAAGTTGATTCAGAAGGCACAATCTACTAGAGGTAAAACTGTTGCAATGGTTTTCATAAAGTGTTAAAATATCTTGAAGGTGAAAAACATGATGAAAATCAAGAAATAAGATTATTAGTATTTTTATTTCTCAAAAAGTATACTTTTATATGTCATATTAATATAATGATTTTCTAAAGCCATTGGAAGACTCTTTATAGGTATGATTGAATAACATGATAAGACTATTTTTCACATTTATATATGTTGTATACATACATAAATCAAATACAATTTGCATCATTGGATAATTTTTTAAATGGTTCTAGTTTATATTTCTAGCCTTTTACATTTCATAAATGCTAATACATATGCAACCTACTTTGGACTTTTTTTTTTTTTTAACATCTTTATTGGGGGTATAATTGCTTTACAATGGTGTGTTAGTTTCTGCTTTATAACAAAGTGAATCAGTCATACATAAACATATGTTCCCATATGTCTTCCCTCTTGCGTCTCCCTCCCTCCCACCCTCCCTATCCCACTCCTCCAGGCTGTCACAAAGCACCGAGCCAATATCCCTGTGCCATGCAGCTGCTTCCCACTAGCTATCTACCCTACTACGTTTGTTAGTGTGTATATGCCCATGACTCTCCCTCGCCCTGTCACAGCTCACCCTTCCCCCTCCCCATATCCGAAAGTCCGTTCTCTAGGAGGTCTGCGTCTTTATTCCTGCCTTACCCCTAGGTTCTTCATGACATTTTTTTTCTTAAATTCCATATATATGTGTTAGCATACAGTATTTGTCTTTTTCTTTCTGACTTACTTCACTCTGTATGACAGACTCTAGGTCTATCCACCTCATTACAAATAGCTCAATTTCATTTCTTTTTATGGCTGAGTAATATTCCATTGTATATATGTGCCACATCTTCTTTATCCATTCATCCGATGATGGGCACTTAGGTTGTTTCCATCTCCGGGCTATTGTAAATAGAGCTGCAATGAACATTTTGGTACATGACTCTTTTTGAATTTTGGTTTTCTCAGGGTATATGCCCAGTAGTGGGATTGCTGGGTCATATGGTAGTTCTATTTGTAGTTTTTTAAGGAACCTCCATACTGTTCTCCATAGTGGCTGAACAAATTCACATTCCCACCAGCAGTGCAAGAGTGTTCCCTTTTCTCCACACCCTCTCCAGCATTTATTGTTTCTAGATTTTTTGATGATGGCCATTCTGACTGGTGTGAGATGATATCTCATTGTAGTTTTGATTTGCATTTCTCTAATGATTAGTGATGTTGAGCATTCTTTCATGTGTTTGTGGGCAGTCTGTATATCTTCTTTGGAGAAATGTCTATTTAGGTCTTCTGCCCATTTTTGGATTGGGTTGTTTGTTTTTTTGTTATTGAGCTGCATGAGCTGCTTGTAAATTTTGGAGATTAATCCTTTGTCGGTTGCTTCATGTACAAATATTTTCTCCCATTCTGAGGGCTGTCTTTTGGTCTTGTTTATGGTTTCCTTTGCTGTGCAAAAGATTTGAAGTTTCATTAGGTCCCATTTGTTTATTTTTGTTTTTATTTCCATTACTCTAGCAGGTGGGTCAGAGAGGATCTTGCTGTGATTTATGTCATAGAGTGTTCTGCCTGTTTTCCTCTAAGAGTTTGATAGTTTCTGGCCTTACATTTAGGTCTTTAATCCATTTTGAGCTTATTTTTGTATATGGTGTTAGGGAGTGATCTAATCTCATACTTTTACATGTACCTGTCCAGTTGTCCCAGCACCACTTATTGAAGAGGCTGTCCTTTCTCCACTGTACATTACTGCCACCTTTATCAAAGATAAGGTGTCCATATGTGCATGGGTTTATCTCTGGGCTTTCTATCCTGTTCCATTGATCTATCTTTCTGTTTTTGTGCCAGTACCATACCGTCTTGATAACTGTAGCTTTGTAGTATAGTCTGAAGTCAGGGAGCCTGATTCCTCCAGTTCCTTCTTTCGTTCTCAAGATTGCTTTGGCTATTCGGGGTCTTTTGTGTTTCCATACAAATTGCAAAATTTTTTGTTCTAGTTCTGTGAAAAATGCCAGTGGTAGTTTGATAGGGATTGCATTGAATCTATAGATTGCTTTGGGTAGTAGAGTCATTTTCACAATGTTGATTCTTCCAATCCAAGAACATGGTATATCTCTCCATCTATTTGTATCATCTTTAATTTCTTTCATCAGTGTCTTATAATTTTCTGCATACAGGTCTTTTGTCTCCTTAGGTAGGTTTATTCCTAGGTATTTTATTCTTTTCATTGCAATGGTAAATGGGAGTGTTTTCTTGATTTCACTTTCAGATTTTTCATCATTAGTATATAGGAATGCCAGAGATTTCTGTGCATTAATTTTGTATCCTGCTACTTTACCAAATTCATTGATTAGCTCTAGTAGTTTTCTGGTAGCATCTTTAGGATTCTCTATGTATAGTATCATGTCATCTGCAAACAGTGACAGCTTTACTTCTTCTTTTCCGATTTGGATTCCTTTTATTTCCTTTTCTTCTCTGATTGCTGTGGCTAAAACTTCCAAAACTATGTTGAATAAGAGTGGTGAGAGTGGGCAACCTTGTCTTGTTCCTGATCTTAGTGGAAATGCTTTCAGTTTTTCACCATTGAGGATGACGTTTGCTGTGGGCTTGTCATATATGGCCTTTATTATGTTGAGGAAAGTTCCCTCTATGCCTACTTTCTGCAGGGTTTTTATCATAAATGGGTGTTGAATTTTGTCAAAAGCTTTCTCTGCATCTATTGAGATGATCATATGTTTTTTCTCCTTCAGTTTGTTAATATGGTTTATCACATTGATAGATTTGCGTATATTGAAGAATCCTTGCATTCCTGGAATAAACCCCACTTGATCATGGTGTATGATCCTTTTAATGTGCTGTTGGATTCTGTTTGCTAGTATCTTGTTGAGGATTTTTGCATCTATGTTCATCAGTGATATTGACCTGTAGTTTTCTTTCTTTGTGACATCCTTGTCTGGTTTTGGTATCAAGGTGATGGTGGCCTCGTAGAAGGAGTTTGGGAGTGTTCCTCCCTCTGCTATATTTTGGAAGAGTTTGAGAAGGATAGGTGATAGCTCTTCTCTAAATGTTTGATAGAATTCGCCTGTGAAGCCATCTGGTCCTGGGCTTTTCTTTGTTGGAAGATTTTTAATCACAGTTTCAATTTCAGTGCTTGTGATTGGTCTGTTCATATTTTCTATTTCTTCCTGATTCAGTCTTGGCAGGTTGTGCATTTCTAAGAATTTGTCCATTTCTTCCAGATTGTCCATTTTATTGGCATAGAGTTGCTTGTAGTAATCTCTCATGATCTCTTTTATTTCTGCAGTGTCAGTTGTTACTTCTCCTTTTTCATTTCTAATTCTATTGATTTGAGTCTTCTCCCTTTTTTTCTTGATGATTCCGGCTAGTGGTTTATCTATTTTGTTTATCTTCTCAAAGAACCAGCTTTTAGTTTTATTGATCTTTGCTATTGTTTCCTTCATTTCTTTTTCATTTATTTCTGATCTGATTTTTATGATTTCTTTCCTTCTGCTAGCTTTGGGGTTTTTTTGTTCTTCTTTCTCTAATTGCTTGAGGTGCAAGGTTAGGTTGTTTATTCGAGATGTTTCCTGCTTCTTAAAGTGGGCTTGTATTGCTATAAACTTCCCCCTTAGAACTGCTTTTGCTGCATCCCACAGGTTTTGGGTCATTGTGTCTCCATTGTCATTTGTTTCTAGGTATTTTTTTATTTCCTCTTTGATTTCTTCAGTGATCACTTCATTATTAAGTAGTGTATTGTTTAGCCTCCATGTATTTGTATTTTTTACAGATCTTTTCCTGTAATTGATATCTAGTCTCATGGTGTTGTGGTCAGAAAAGATACTTGATACAATTTCAATTTTCTTAAATTTACCAAGGCTTGATTTGTGGCCTAAGATATGATCTATCCTGGAGAATGTTCCATGGGCACTTGAGAAAAATGTGTATTCTGTTGTTTTTGGATGGAGTGTCCTATAAATATCAATTAAGTCCATCTTGTTTAATATATCATTTAAAGCTTGTGTTTCCTTATTTATTTTCATTTTGGATGATCTGTCCATGGGTGAAAGTGCGGTGTTTAAGTCCCCTACTATGAATGTGTTACTGTCGATTTCCCCTTTTATGGCTGTTAGTATTTGCCTTATGTATTGAGGTGCTCCTATGTTGGGTGCATAAATATTTACAATTGTTATATCTTCTTCTTGGATCGATCCCTTGATCATTATGTAGTGTCCTTCTTTGTCTCTTTTAATAGTCCTTATTTTAAAGTCTATTTTGTCTGATATGAGAATTGCTACTCCAGCTTTCTTTGGTTTCCATTTGCATGGAATATCTTTTTCCATCCCCTTACTTTCAGTCTGTATGTGTCTCTAGGTCTGAAGTGGGTCTCTTGTAGACAGCATATATAAGGGTCTTGTTTTTGTATCCATTCAGCTAATCTGTGTCTTTTGGTGGGAGCATTTAGTCCATTTACATTTAAGGTAATTATCGATATGTATGTTCCTATTCCCATTTTCTAAATTGTTTTGGGTTCGTTACTATAGGTCTTTTCCTTCTCTTGTGTTTCTTGCCTAGAGAAGATCCTTTAGCATTTGTTGTAAAGCTGGTTTGGTGGTGCTGAACTCTCTCAGCTTTTGCTTGTGTGTAAAGGTTTTAATTTCTCCATCAAATCTGAATGAGATCCTTGCTGGGTAGAGTAGTCTTGGCTGCAGGTTTTTCTCCTTCATCACTTTCAGTATGTCCTGCCACTCCCTTCTGGCTTGTAGGGTTTCTGCTGAGAGATCAGCTGTTAACCTTATGGGGATTCCCTTATGTGTTATTTGTTGTTTTTCCCTTGCTGCTTTTAATATGCTTTCTTTGTATTTAATTTTTGACAGTTTGATTAATATGTGTCTTGGCATATTTCTCTTTGTATTTATCTTGTATGGGACTCTCTGTGCTTCCTGGACTTGAATAACTATTTCCTTTCCCATATTAGGGAAGTTTTCAACTCTAATCTCTTCAAATATTTTCTCAGTCCCTTTCTTTTTCTCTTCTTCTTCTGGAACCCGTATAATTCGAATGTTGGTGCATTTAATGTTGTCCCAGATGTCTTTGAGACTGTCCTCAGTTCTTTTCATTCTTTTTTCTTTATTCTGCTCTGCAGTAGTTATTTCCACTATTTTATCTTCCAGGTCACTTATCCGTTCTTCTGCCTCAGTTATTCGCTATTGATCCCATCTAGAGTATTTTTAATTTCATTTATTGTGTTGTTCATCGTTGTTTGTTTCATCTTTAGTTCTTCTAGATCCTTGTTAACTGATTCTTGCATTTTGTCCATTCTATTTCCAAGATTTTGGATCATCCTTACTATCATTATTCTGAATTCTTTTTCAGGTAGACTGGCTATTTCCTCTTCATTTGTTAGGTCTGGTGCATTTTTATCTTGCTCCTTCATCTGCTGTGTGTTTTTCTGTCTTCTCATTCTGCTTATCTTACTGTGTTTGGGGTCTCCTTTTTGCAGACTGCAGGTTCATAGTTCCTGCTGTTTTTGATGTCTGTCTCCAGTGGCTAAGGTTGGTTCAGTGGGTTGTGTAGGCTTCCTGGTGGAGGGGACTAGTGCCTCTGTTGTGGTGGATGAGGCTGGATCTTGTCTCTCTAGTGGGCAGGTTCACGTCTGGTGGTGTGTTTTGGGGTGTCTGTGGCCTTATTATGATTTTAGGCAGCCTCTCTGCTAATGGGTGGGGTCGTGTTCCTGTTTTGCTAGTTGTTTGTCATAGGTTGTCCAGCACTGTGGCTTGCTGGTCGTTGAGTGAAGCTGGGTGCTGGTGTTAAGATGGGGGTCTCTGGGAGATTTTCACCGTTTGATATTATGTGGAGCTGGGAGGTCTCTTGTGGACCAGTGTCCTGAAGTTGGCTCTCCTACCTCAGAGGCAGAGCCCTGACTCCTGGCTGGAGCACCAAGAGCCTTTCATGCACACGGCTCAGAATAAAAGGGAGAAAACGTAGAGGGAATTAGTAGAAGTATGAGGAAAGAAAGAAGGAAAGGAGGGAAGGAAGGAAGGAAGAAAGAAAGAAGCAAAGAAGGAAAGAAGGCAAGAAGGAAAGAAAGGAGGGAGGGAGGGAGGAAGGAAGGAAGGAGGGAAAGAAGGAAAAAAGACAGAAAGAGAGAAGATACAGTAAAATAAAATAATGTATAATAAAGTTATTGAATTAAAAAATTCTTATTTAGAAAAAAAAAAAGGGACGGATAGAACGTTAGGACAAATGTTGGAAGCAAAGCTATACAGACAAAATCTTACACAGAAGCATACACATACACCCTCACTAAAAGAGGTAAAGGGGGAAAAATCATAAATCTTGCTGTCAGAGACCACCTCCTCTATTTGGGATGATTCGTTGTCTAAAGGAGGGAAGGAAGGAAGGAAAGAAAGAAAGAAAGAAAGAAAGGACGAAGGTAAAGTATAATAACGTTATTAAAATTAAAATTGATTATTAAGAAAAAAATTTTAAGAAAAAAACATGGACGGATAGAACCCTAGGACAAATGGTGGAAGCAAGACTATACAGACAAGATCTCACACAGAAGCATACACATACACACTCACAAAAAGAGGAATAGGGAAAAAAATCATAGATCTTGCTCCTAAAGTCCACTTCCTTAATTTGGGATGATTGGTTGTCTATTCAGGTATTCCACAGATGCAGGGTATATCAAGTTGATTGTGGAGCTTTAATCCGCTGCTTCTGAGGCTGCTGGGAGAGATTTCCCTTTCTCTTCTTTGTTCTCACAGCTCACAGGGGCTCAGCTTTGGATTTGGCCCTTACTCTGCGCGTGTAGGTCGCTGGAGGGCGTCTGTTTTTTGCTCAGACAGGACGGGGTTAAAGGAGCCGCTGATTCGGGGGTTCTGGCGCACTGAGGCCGGCGGGGAGGGAGGGGCACGTAGTGCGGGGCGGGCCTGCAGCGGCAAAGGCCGGCGTGACTTTGCACCAGCCTGAGGCCCGCCGTGCGTTCTCCCGGGGAAGTTGTCCCTGGAACCTGGCAGGTTCCTGGCAGTGGCGGGCTGCACAGGCTCCACGGAAGAGGGGTGTGAGAGTGACCTGTGCTCGCACACAGGCCCCTTGGTGGCGGCAGCAGCAGCCTTAACGTCTCCCGCCCGTCTCTGGAGTCCGCGCTTTCAGCCGTGGCTCGCGCCCGTCTCTGGGGTCCGTGCTTTCAGCCGCGGCTCGCGCCCGTCTCTGGGGTTCGTGCTTTTAGCCGCGGCTCGCGCCCGTCTCTGGAGTTCCTTTAAGTAGCGTTCTTAAACCCCTCTCCTCACGCACCAGGAAACAAGGAGGGAAGAAAAAGTCTCTTGCCTCTTCGGCTGGTGCAGACTTTTCCCCGGACTCCCTCCCGGCTAGCTGTGGCGCACTAACCCCCTGCAGGCTGTGTTCACGCCGCCAACCCCAGTCCTCTCCCTGCGCTCCGACCAAAGCCGAGCCTCAGCTCGCAGCCCCGCCCGCCCCGGCGGGTGAGCAGACAAGCCTCTCGGGCTGGTGAGTGCCGGTCGGCACCGATCCTCTGTGCGGGAATCTCCCCGCTTTGCCCTCCGCACCCGTTGCTGTGCACTCCTCCGCGGCTTCGAAGCTCCCCTCTCCGCCTCCCGCAGTCTCCGCCCGCGAAGGGGCTTCCTAGTGTGTGGAAACTTTTCCTCCTTCACAGCTCCCTCCCACTGGTGCAGGTGCCGTCCCTATTCTTTTGTCTCTGTTTTTTTCTTTTTTTCTTTTGCCCTACCCAGGTAAGTGGGGAGTTTCTTGCCTTTTGGGAGGTCTGAGGTCTTCTGCCAGCCTTCAGTAGGTGTTCTGTAGGAGTTGTTCCACGTGTAGATGTATTTCTGGTGTATCTGTGGGGAGGAAGGTGATCTCCGCGTCTTACTCTTCCGCCATCTTCAAGGTCCCCCCCTACTTTGGACTTTTTAAAGAATCCTATGAGGTGGTCACGGTCATTCCTATTTTTTTTTTTTAATTGGGAAACCAAATTCCAGAAAATGTAAGTTACTTTCAGAGGAATACTCAGCTACAAAGAACAGAACTAAAGTTACAAATCAGGTCTTCTAGATTGCAGTCATGTGCTTATTTATTTATTTATATTCATTGAGATATAGTTGATTTACAATATTGTGCTAGCTTCATGTGTATAGCATAGTGATTCACTTTTTTTTTTTTTTTGAGATTATACTCCATTATAGGTTATTACACGGTATTGGGTATAATTCTTTATAGAGTAAATCTTTGTTGCTTATCTATTTTGTGTATAGTCATCTGTGTCTGTTAATACCATACACCTAATTTGTCCCTCCTCCCTTCCCTCTCCCTTTCGGTAACTATAAATTTGTTTTATATGTTTTATATGTTTATATGTTTTATTTGTTTTATATGTTTCTGAGTCTCTATGTTTTGTATATATATATTCATTTGTATATATTTTTTTAGATTCCACATATAAGCATATCATATAGTATTTGCCATTCTCTGTCTGACTAATTTCACTAAGTATACTATTCTCTAGGTCCATTCACATTGCTGCAAATGGCAATATTTCATTTTTTTCTTATGGGTGGGTAATATTCCATTATATATATATATATATATATATATACACACACACACATACACACACACACACACACACACACACCACATCTTAAGCCAACCGTGTGTTGATGGGCACTTGGGTTGTTTCCATGTCTTGGCTATTGTCTACAGGGCTGCAATGAATATTGGGGTGTATAGATCTTTTTGAATTAGTTTTTTTGTTTGTTTGTTTTTCTAGATATATACCCGGGAGTGGAATTGCTGGATCATATGCTAGTTCTGGTATCAGATTTTTTAAGGAAACTCCATACTCTTTTTCCATGGTAGTTGCACCACTTTACATTCCCACCAATACTGTAGGAGGTTTCCTTTTTTCTGCACATCCTCTTCAGCATTCATTATTTGTAGGCTTTTGATGATGGCCATTCTGACTGCTGTGAGATTGTACCTTACTGTGGGTTTGAACTGCATTTCTCTAAATATTAGTGATATTAAGCATCTTTATATGTGCCTGTTAACTATCTATATGTCTTCTTTGCAGAAATGTCTATTCAGATCTTCTGCCCATTTTTTTGATTGGGTTGTTTATTTTTTGATATTGAGTTGTATGAGGTATTTGTATGTTTTGGAAATTGATCCTTTGTTGATTGTATCATTTGCAAGTATTTTCTCCCATTCTGTAAGTTGTCTTTTCATTTGGATGATGGTTTCTTTTGATGTGCAAAAGTTTTAAAGTTGGATTAGGTCCCATTTGTTTATTTTTGTTTTTATTTCCTTTGTCTTGAGAGACAAATTTAAGAAAACATTGCTACAATTCATGTCATAGAATGTTTTGCCTAGGAGTTTTTTCTAGGAGTTTTGTGGTGTCATGTCTTATATTTAGGTCTTTAAAAGATTTTGAGTTTACTTTTGTATGGTGTGATGGAGTGTTCTAATTTCATTGATTTTTATGAGGCTACCCAACTTTCTCAACGTGACTTGCTGAAGAGACTGCCTTTCCTCCATTGTATGTTCTTGCTTCCTTTGTCAAAGAGTAATTAGCTGTAAGTGTGTGGGTTTATATCTGGGCTCTCTATTCCATTCCATTGATCCAAATATCTGGTTTTGCACTATTGCTATGCTGTTTTGATTACTTTAGCTTTGTAGTATACTCTAAAGTTCATTGAGGATTATTTTTCTACTTTATTCTTTTCTCCTGGATTGCTTTTGCAATTTGGGGTATTTTGTGGTTCCATACAAATTTTGAGATTATTTATTCTGGTTATGTGAAAAATGTCATGGGTATTTTGATCAGGATTGCATTAAATCTGTAGATTGCTTTGGGTATTATGGCCATTTTAGCAATATTAATTCTTCCAATCCAAGATCATGAGATAGCTTTCCATTTCTTTGAATTTTCTTCAATTTCCTTTATCAGTGTTTTATAGTTTTCAGCATTTAGTTATTTCACTTCCTTGGTTAAGTTTATTCCTAGGTTTTATTTATTTATTTATTTTTTGTGGTATACAGGCCTCTCACTGTTGTGGCCTCTCCTGTTGTGAAGCACAGACTCTGGATGCACAGGCTCAGTGGCCATGGCTCACGGGCCCAGCCGCTCCGTGGCATGTGGGATCTTCCTGGACCGGGGCACAAACCCATGTCCCCTGCATTGGCAGGTGGACTCTCAACCACTGCGCCACCAGGTAAGCCCATTCCTAAGTATTTTTTGATTCAATTTAACTATGATTTTTTTATTTTTACTTTCTCTTTCTGATATTTTATTATTAGTGTATAGAAAAGCAACATATTTCTGTATCTTGTATCCTGTGACTTGTTGAAATCCTTTATTTGTTCTAATCTTTTTTTTGTGGAGACCTTAGCATTCCGGATATACAGTATTATGTCATCTGAAAAAAGTGACAGTTTTACCTCTTCCCTTCCAATTTGGATCATTTTATTTCTTTTTCTTATTGAATTACTGTGGCTAGGTTTTTTTTTAATACTGTGGTAAATAGAACTAGTGAGAATTGGCATCCTTGTCTTTTTCTAAATTTAGAGGGAAGGTTTTCAGCTTTTCACCCTTGAGTATGATGTTGGCTGTGAGTTTGTCATAAATGGCCTTTATTATGTTGAAATATGTTCCCTTTGTACCCACTTTGATGATATTTTTTATCATGAATGAATATTGAATTTTTTCAAATGTTTTTTCTGCATCTATTGAGATGATCATGTGGTTTTTGTCTTCCTTTTGTTAATGTTGTGTACCACATTAATTGATTTTCACATGTTGCACCATCCCTGTGACCCTGGAATGACTCCAACTTGATTAAGATGTATAATCCTTTTTAGGTATTGTTGGATTTGGTTTGCTAATATTTTGTTTAGGATTTTTGAATCTATATTTTTCAAAAATATTGGTCTATAATTTTCTTTTCTTTTTTTTTTTTTTTTGTAGGGTCTTTTCTGGTTTTGGTGTCAGGATAATGGTGGCCTCGAAGAATGAAAAGGGGGTGTGTTCTCTTTTCAATATTTTGGAATGATTTGAGAAGGAAAGGTATAATTTCTTCTTTGTATGTTTGGTAGATTTTTCCATGAAGCTGTCCAGTCCTGGACTTCTGTTTGCAGGGTGGTTCTGTTTTTGGTTTTGTTTTTTTATAGATTCTATTTTACTTCTAGTGATTCATCTGTTTAAATTGCTTTTTTCTTCTTGACTCAGTCCTGGCAGGCTGTGTGTTTCTAGAAACTTGTCCATTTCTTCTAGATTGTCCAATTTGTTGGCATATAACTGTTCATAGTATTCACTTGTGATTTTGTTTTAAATTTCTGTGGTATCAACTGTTACTTCTCTTTGTTCATTTCTTATTTTGTTTATTTGGGTTCCCTCTCTTTTCTTATTAGAGAAGCTGGCTAAATGTTTGTTGATTTTGTTTATCTTTTCAAAAAAACACTTCAGTTTTATTGATCTTTTCTACTTTTTCTTAATCTCTATTTTATTTATTTCCTCTCTGACCTTTATTATTTCCTTCCCTCTGATGATTTTTGGTTGTTTATTTGAGATTTTTCTTGTTTCTTGAGACAAGCTTGCATCACTATGAACTTCCCTCTTAGAACTGCTTTTGCCACATCCCATAGATTTTGTAAATTTGTCTTTTCATTTTTCCTTGTCTCAAGGTATTTTCTGATTTCTTCTTAGATTTTATCAGTGACACACTGGTTTTTTAGTAGCATCTTTTTAAGTGTCCATACATTTGTTCATTTCCTGTTTTTCTTTCTGTATTTGATTTCTAATTTCATGTCTCTGTGGTCAGAAAATATGATTGATATATCAATATCTTCTATCCTCTTAAATGTGTTAAAGCTTGCTTTTTGACTGTGTATGTGGTCTATAATAGAGAATATTCCATGTGCCCTTGAAAAGAATGTGTATTCTGTTTTTTAGGGGTGTAGTGTCCTGTAGATATTAATGAAGTCCAATTCTCTATTGTGTCACTTAGAATTTCTTTGCTTTAGTAATTTTCTGTCTGTCAGATGTATATTGATGTTAGTGGCCTTTAAAGTCTCCTACTATTATTGTCAGTTTCTCCCTTTATGTCTGTTAGTATTTGCTTTATATATTTAGGTGCTCCTGTATTGGGTGTGTGTATGTTAATGAATGTAACATTCTCTTCTTTTCTTGATCCCCTTATCATTATAGAGGGTCCTTCTTTGTCTTTCTTTATGGCCTTTGTTCTAAAGACTATTTCATCTGATGTAGCTATTGCTACTATCTATTTCTTGTCATTTCCATTAATGCTGTATCTTTTCCCATCTCTTCCCTTTCAGTATGTGTGTGTCTTTAGCACTGAAGTGAGTCTCTTGTAGACAACATATTGAAAGTTCTTGTTCTTTTTCTTTTTTAATCCAATTAGCCACTCTATGTCTTTTGATTGGAACATTTTGTCCATTGTCATTTAAAGTAATTATTAATAAGTATGTACTTATTGTCATTTTACTTGTTTTCTAGTTGTTTTTGTAGTTCTTTTTTTCCATTTCTTCTCATTTTTGTTTTTCCTTTTGTGGCTTGATGATTTTTCTTTTGTACTATATTTAAGTTCCTTACTTTTTGGTATTTGTGAACCTATTGTATGTTATTTTGATTTGTGGTTACCATGGAGTTCAAATATGTTGAACCGTAACTATATCTAATTGCTTTAAACTGATAGTCACTCGAGTTCAAGAGCATACTAAACATTTTTATACTTCCCTCCCTCACATCTTGTTCTTTAAATGTTCTATTTTACACCTTCATGGTTATCCTTTTACTGTTTATTGTAGTGGCTTATTTAAGTGATCTTCAATCTTTACTATATATTTGCCTTCCCTATTGGAGTTTCCCTTTCCTGTAGATTCTTTCTTCTTTTGCATTTAGAAATGACACTTTTATTTCTTTTAGGGTAGGTTTAGTATTGTTGAATTATTTTAGTTTTTGTTTGTCTGAAAAATTCTTTATTTCTCCTTCTATTCTATTTGACAGTCTTGCTGGGTAGGGTATCCTAGGTTGCAGGTCTTTCCCTTTCTGGATTTTGGACATATTATGCCACTCCCTTCTAGCCTGCAGTTTCTGCTGAAAAATCAACTGATAGTCTTATGGAGGTTCCCTTGTATAGGACTACTTTTTTTCTCATGATACTTTTAAATTCTCTCTTTAACTTTTGCTATCTTAAATATAACATGTCTTAGTGTGGGTCTGTTTGGATCTGTCTTGTTTGTGACCCTCTGTGCTTCCTGTACCTTGATTATTTTTACTTCTTCAGGTTTGGGAAGTTTTTGGCTATTATTTCCTCAAATACATTTTCAATCCCCTCCTCTCTCTCTTCTCCTTTTGGAATCCCTATTATGCATAAATTGGCATGTTTTACATTATCCCACAAATCTTGTATGTTGCTTTTATTTATTTTTTTAATTTGTTTTTCTGTCTGCTGTTCTGATTCTGTGATTTCCATTATTCCAACTTCCAGATCACTTATATTCTTCTGTGTCAACCACAGTGTATATTATGTATACAAAATACACTGTGTATATTCTTTTAGCCAGCTATTCATTGCTTCTAGTTTCATTGCTTTTATCTCACAAATTGAATTATCTGCTTTTGGTTGGTTCATTTTTATAGTTTCTAGTTCCGTGTTATACTGATCTGCATATATCAATAATCTTTCTTAATTTGGTTACCATTTTTATTACCACCTTTTGAATTGAGTCTGGTAGACTAGTGATCTCCATTTCATTATTTATTATTTCAGAGGAGTTCTCTTGCTTTTTAAATTGGGAGTAAGTAGTTCCTCTGTATTTTCATTTTACTTAACTTTCTATGTCTCTATGAATTTAGGAGAATCGATAATTATTTTTGGTCTTGAAGAGGTGATTTTATGTGGGAGCATCCCTATGTAGACTCTGTGTGTTCAGTGTCTTTGGAGCAAGGATTAATTTTGATATGGATGCCAGCCACATCTTTCCTCGGGGTGCACTGGTCACTATCACCTTGATAGCAGATGTGATTGGTATTGTAGGATTTAAGCCTGTGCAGGGCATGAGGCAGGACTTCTTCTCTGTTCCATAGCTGTTCTTACCTTATCAGGGGCAAGGCCTGCTCCCCAGGTGTTGGAGTAGAAGCCCTGAGGTTGTGCTCAATCAGGCTACATTCCCCTTGGGTGCATGTCCTGCCTCAAAAGAGAGATGTGCTGAAACAATTGAGGTCTATGAGCTCACAGAGATCTAAGGTACCACCTGTGTAAGCATCCATGGCTCTGAACAGATGCAGCCCTAGAATTCATCCCTTCCCTATTGTAGTTGTCTTAGATTTAGTGTAAGACTGTGTCATGGAGTGGGTCAGGCTAGAGCAGTCACTAGGCTGTGGCCCATGGTTGGGAGTTGTATCTACAGGAATTGAAGTGGCAGCACTGCTGCCAGAGATCTGAGTTGCCCCCATGGAAGTCTTCTAGGAACTGTCTGTCCCAGATCCAGTGACAAACTTTGTCATGGAGTGGGTAGGGCTGGTGTTCTCACTAGGTTGAGAGACTGACCACAGAGTGCTTGTCATGATGGCTTCTGAAACACTGCCCATGTAAGTGCTGACAGTAGCTGCTGCCACTCCACCAAGACCACACCCCAGGTCCCCAGGCCATCACTGCTTATATAGAATGAATGTTACTCTAAGACCCAGCTGACCCAGATCCCAGGCCAAGCTGAAGGGTGGAATGAGTGGGGCCAGGGTGTTCATCTCACTTGGATTAGGGAGTGAGGTGAGGCAGCAGCAACCAGGGCAGAGCTCTTTGTGCCTCATTTGTTGGCAAAGCAGCACTCACTGACTCTTAGCAAGTAGAGCTTCTCCTGGCTTTATATCTGTCCCAGAAGTTCTCACAGCAACCAAGGGGTCTTGTCTTCTATGCAATGAACCCAAAACTGAGATACCCAGTCAACCCACTTTCTCCCCAGGGCAAAGGTTTGCCCTTGCAGACCTTCTCTTCCTTTCAGATTCCTCCCTGGAGCAGTGGCCCCAGTGCTTTATCTTTTTCTCATTCTACCCAGTTACATGGAAATCTTCCTTGCAGTTTTGGTTGTATAGGAGTTCTTCTGTTAGTCTCCAGCTAGTTTTTCATGAGAATTATTCCACATGTAGATGTATTTTTAATGTGTCTGTTGGGGGAAGTGTGCTTCACATCTTCCTACTCTGACATCTTGATCGCCTTGATGAACTTGCTCATTTAGAAGAAAGTAATATTCATGTGATACACACACACACTTCTTTGCAATAAAATTCAATATAGCATAGTGGTTAAGAGCAGGGCAATAGAACTTCACTTTTTAGTTTGTCACACTGGTTTTGCCACATACTTGCTGTGTCATGGAACTTACTTTTGTGTTTTAGTGTCTACTTCTGCAAAATAGGAGTAATAATAAAGATATCTACCCAAGTTATTGCAAGGAGGTATTAACACATTCAAATACAACAAAGTAAGTGCTCAATAATCATAGCTATCATCATCATCACCATTATCATCAGCACCATCATGATGTAACTTGCTGTTGGAAAAGTTATTTGTCTTTGAAATATCATTGTCTCATTGATAATATAAAATTTTAAATAATCTAACAATTAAATGTGAGAGTTTTAGAAATGATCTTAAAAAAGTTATACAGGGCTTCCCTGGTGGCGCAGTGGTTGAGAGTCCGCCTGCCAATGCAGGGGACACGGGTTCGTGCCCCGGTCTGGGAAAATCCCACATGCCGTGGAGTGGCTGGGCCCGTGAGCCATGGCCACTGAGCCTGCGCGTCCGGAGCCTGTGCTCCGCAACGGGAGAGGCCACAACAGTGAGAGGCCCGCATACCGCAAAAAAAAAAAAAAAAAAAAGTTATACATTATTTGGTCCAAACTCCAAACCAAAAAAAAATAAATTAAAAAAAAAATTTTCATTTTAATATAATATTTAATATATGCAAAATATTTTATGCAACATTTTTGTATATTTTGAACAATCTATATATATGTATCTTTCCTTTCCCCATAGCCTATCTTCCCTCTGGAGGGACTGTTATTCTGAATTTTGTGTTTGTCATCTTTTATTTTATTTTTTCACCTTCTTATTATGAGATATACATAAAAAGTTCCCCACATATAAAACTCAGGAAACTATCACAAAGTGAAGACCATGCAATCAAAACCCAAGTTAAATAGAGTATATGCCCTAGAAGCCTCTCTAATATTCTTTCCCAATTACTACCTCTTCCTTCCCACACAAAGATAACCATTATTTTAGCTTTTATGTAATTCTATTCTTCACTTTTCTTTATTGTGTTAATATCTAGATAAGCTTCTCTAATATTATAATTTGCTTTTACCAGTTTTTTATTTTTTTCTTTTTTAAAGGTTTTGTGATTTTCATTTTATTTTTAATTAATATTTTTATTGGCATATAAATGATTTACAATGTTTTGTTAGTTTCTTCTGTACAGAAAAGTGAATCAGCCATACATATACATAGATCCACTCACTTCTAGACTCCATTCCTATATAGGTCATTACAGAGCATTGAATAGAGTTCCCTGTGCTATACAGTAGTTTCTTATTAGTTATCATTTATATATAGTAGGGTGTATATGTCAATCCCAGTCTCCCAATTTATCCCTCCTCTCTTTCCCCCTTGGTAACTGTAAGTTTGTTTTCTACAGCTGTGACTCAATTTCTCTCTTGTAAAGAGGCTTATTTGTACCATTGTTTTTAGAGTTCACATATAAGCAATATCATATGATATATGTCTTTCTCCAATTGATTTACTTCACTCAGTAGGACAATTTCTAGGTTCAACCATGTTGCTGTAAATGGCATTATTTTGTTCTTTTTATGGCAGAGTAATATTCCACAGTATATATGTACCATATCTTCTTTATCCAGCATCTATTGATGGACATTTAGTTTTCTTCCATGTGTTGGCTATGGTAAATAGTGCTGCTAAATATGGACATTGGAGTGTATATATTCTTTCAAATTATGGTTTTCTCCTGATACACATCCAGGAATGGGATTGCTGGATCATATGATAGCTCTATTTTTAGTTTTTTAAGGAATCTCCATATGGTCATCCATAGTGGCTGTATAAATTTACATTCCCACAAACAACATAGGAGGGTTCCCTTTCCTCCAGACTTTCTCCAGCATTTATTGTTTGTAAATTTTTGATGATGGCCATTTTGACCTGTGTGACCTGATACCTCATTGTAGTTTTGATTTGCAATTCTCTAATAAGTAGTGATGTTGAGCATCTTTTCATGTGCCTCTTGGCCATCTCTATGTCTTCTTTGGAGAAATGTCTATCTAGGTCTTCTGCCATGTTTTGATTGGGTGTTTGCTTTTTCGATATTGAGCTGCATGAGCTGTTTGTATATTTTGGAGATTAATCCTCTGTTGGCCGCCTCATTTGCAAATATTTTCTCCCATTCTGTTGGTTTTCTTTTCATTCTATTTATGGTTTCCTTTGCTGTGCAAAATTTTTTAAGTTTAAGTAGGTCCTATTTGTTTATTTTTGTTGTTATTTTCATTATACTTGAAGGTGGATCCAAAAGATCTTGCTACAACTTATGTCAGAGATTGTTCTGCCTGTTTTCCTCTAAGATTTACAGTATCCGGTCTTACATTTAGGTCTTCAATCTATTTTGAGTTTATTGTTGTGTGTGGTGTTAAAGAATGTTCTAATTCCATTCTTTACATGTAGCTGTACAGTTTTCCCAGCACCACTTATTGAACTCTCTCTTCTCCATTATATATTCTTGCCTCCTTCATCATAGATTAGGTGACCATAGGGGTTTCAGTTTATCTCTGGAACTTTCTATCCTGTTCCACTGATCTATATTTTTGTTTTTGTACCAGTACCATACTGTTTTGAGGACTGTAGCTTTGTAGTATAGCCTGAAGTCAGGGAGCCTTTTTCTGCCAGCTCCGTTTTTCTTTCTCAGGATTGTTTTGACTATTCAGGGTCTTTTGTGTTTCCATACAAATTGTAAATTTTTTGTTCTAATTCTGTGAAAAATGCTACTGGTAATTTGATAGGGATTACATTAAATATGTAGATTACTTTAGGTAGTGTAGTCATTTTGACAATATTGATCCAAGAACATGGTATATATCTCCATCTGTTTGTGTCATGTTCGATTTCTTTCATCAGTGTCTTACAATTTTCCGAGTATAGGTACTTTGCCTTCTTAGGTAGGTTTATTTGTAACTCTTTTATTCTTTCTGATGCAAAGGTAAATGTGATTATTTCTTTAGTTTATCTTTCTGATCTTTCATTGTTAATGTTTAGGGATACAACAGATTTCTGTGCATTAATTTTGTATCCTGCTAGTTGACCAAGTTCATTGATGAGCTCTAGTAGGTTTCTGGTAGCATCTTTAGGATTTTCTATGTATAGCATCATGTCATCTGAAAACAGTGACAATTTTACTTCATCTTTTCCAATTTGGATCTCTTTTATTTCTTTTTCTTCTCTGATTGCCATGGCTAGGATTTCCAAAAATTTGTTGAATAAAAGTGGAGAGAGTGGGCATCCTTGTCTTGTTCCTGATCATAGTGGAAATACTTTCAGTTTTTCACCAGTGATAATGATGTTTGTTGGGGATTTGTTGTATATGGCCTTTATTATGTTGACATGCTTTCCCACTATGTCCACTTTCTCAAGAGGTTTTATCATAAATGGGTGTTTAATTTTTTCAAAAGCTTTTTCTGCATCTATTGGGATGATTATATGACTTTTATCCTTCAGTTTGTTAATGTGGTATATCATAATGATTGATTCAAGTATGTTGAAGAATCCTTGCATCCCTGGGGTAAATCCTACTTTTTCATGGTTTATGATCCCTTTAATGTGTTGTTGGATTCAGTTTGCTAATAGCCAATTTTGAAGAGAGTTTGGCAGGGTTTTACAAAAGTAAACATACTCTTACTATGTGATCATGCAGTTGTGTTCCTTGATATTTGCCCAAATGAATTAAAAACGTATGTCCACACAAAAACCAACACATGGATGCTTATAGCACCTTTATTGATAATTGCCAAACTTGGAAGATGTTCTTCAGTAGGTGAATGATACATTCAGGCAATGGAATTTTATTCCACACTAAAAAGAAACAAGCTATAAAAACAAATCAATTATTTAGGTATAAATATAACAAAATATGTGCAGAATGTATATGCAGAAAACTTCAAACTTTTGAAGGAAAAAGATCAAAGCACTAAATAAGTAGACAGATAATTTGTGCTCATTCATTGGAAGACCAAATATTGTTAAGATGTCAATTCCTCCTAACTTGGGCTATAGATTTGACACAACTCTAACTGAAATTCCAACATGGTATCTGGTAAATGTGGTAAACTGATTCTAAAGTTTATATGGATAGACAAAAAATCTAGAATAGTCAACATAATACTGAATAACAAAGGTGTATGATTAACAGTAATCAATTTTAATACTTGATATAAAAGCTATATTAATCAAGACAATGTGGTATTAGCAAAAGAATAGACACATAGATCACTGGAGCAGAATAGAGAGCCCAGGAAGACCCTTTCAGATACAATCAATTGATTTTTGATAAAGGAACAAAAGGAATTCAATGAGGCAAGAACTGTTTTTTCTTCAAAGAATGGTGCTGAAATAATCAGATAACCATATGCAAAAACAAAACAGAACAAAACAAAAAACTATATACAGAACTTACACATTTTACAAAAATTAACCCAAAATGAGTCACAGACTCAATGTAATATGTAAAAGTATAAAATATCTAGAAGATAACACAGAAGACAATACCTAATATTTGGTGATGAGTTTTTAGATAAATTGAAAACATGGTCCATGAATAAAAAAGATAATTTAGACTTTATTAAAATTAAAACTTCTGTTCTGACAAAGATACTGTTAAGAGAAGAGTAGAGAACGAAATGAAAAATTCCATCAGACCTTTATCAAATGAGAAAATGATAATTCCCCAAAGAAATTAAAGTTAGATAGGCAAAGAGCCATTCATGATCACTACCGGAATTCAGCTTGGTTCAAAGACTTGCACAATCTTCTCCCTATGTATTTTTCCATCTGAATCAACTTGCTCTCTTTTAACTATACCCCAAACATATCTTATGTATAGGTCAAACATACTTACACCTTTTCTAAATGTGTTCTATATGCCCCTCCATCCTTTTCTTTCTTTTTCTTTCTTTCTTTTGTGAATACCCATAAATTTTTCATTTATATTCTGTAAATCCTATCTAAGCTTTCATGTTCAGCATAGAGTTTATTTTTCTCCCCACAACCCTGCATTTTTTCCTAAATTATCTCAATTTGAATTACTTTCTCCTTGTGCTATATTATCATAATAGTACATTTGTTATTCTGTTGCAGTCATCATCATTGTCTCTTGTGTCACATGATGTTTATATATATTTTCTCCCCACCTTAGTTTGTGAGATGTATAAGAGTTGTGAATTTGACCCTTCTTTTTTAATCCTTTCAAGTCCTGACTTAACTTTTACTCTAGTCACAGATATAAGCAAAGTTTCCATGTCTTTCAGGCAGATGAGATCTGAGAGAACAAACTTTGATTCTGCACTGTAGACATCTTCCTTCTTGCCCCAGGTTTTTCTGTTGTCATAGCAGTAGTCTACCAGTGGGAACTTAGCACACAAACATGTGCAATCCAGAATTAATATTTACTGTTCCACCTTTGACCATTGTATTACAGTTTTTGAAAGCTTAACTTTGATTTCCGATTATAATTGACAATAAATGTTAGTAATTTAGGTTTGCAGTTTCTTGGTCCCTTTACAAAACACTGAAGATTTTAAGAGGTTGATATATAAGGAACACTACGATAAATTTGTTTAAAGATAAGAATTCTCTTTCAGTGTGAGTAATCACTTTCTAATGTAACTATTTTCTTGTTCCAAGGTTTTTTTTAGTGCACACCTGGGCATGTCAAAATTACACTATAACTATGCTAGTGACTATGTAACATTAATTTTTGGAGTTTAATTTGTATCTTTATTGTAGTTCTACAAATTTTTTCTTCCTATTTAAGAGTTTAATCACCAGGTTCCTTCTTTTCTAGATATAGAATATGAGTTATAGACTATTCTAATATGTCACATTTACTATTATTCCATACATGGCTCTCAAACATGGACATAAAATATCAAGCTCCAATGTTTGAGGATTGTACATTCATGCATGATCTGGCAGCCAATGTCCATTAATTTTCTATAAGTCTTCCCCTCATTTTTCATTATTTAGGAAAACATTCTATCTGTAATGAAAATAATACTGTCTAATATTTATACAGCACTTTCCAAGTGCCAGGAAGTATTCTCTATACTTTCCATCAATTATTTCACTGTTTTACACAACCATCCCACAAAATAGGTGCTATGACTTAGTCCATATTAAGGATGAGGATATGGAGTCTCAGGTTAATTTGCTCACCAAATGCACACAAAATAGTATATAATAGGATAAGTATATCAATTCATTTAGTGTCAGTCCAGAGCTGATGTTCTTAATTACTGTGTCCTGTTGTCACTCAGCCCAGTATTATAGTGTGCTGGGCATCTAAGAGTGTATATTTTAAAATGAAACAAAAATCGAATATGAAGTGTGTAGATTATGGAATTATGGAGCTATGAAACATAGGGAGAAGGCTATAATAAAAAAGAGGCTTTTTGGTAGATAGAGCTGCTCACTTAATGTGGAAAAGCTGACCTTGGAAAATGCAAATTCATGAATATTTTCTTTGGTGGTCCTTATGTAATAAATCAAACTAAGTCCAGTATTCCAAATAGCAACCATATATTAGAATCATTGGTTTAGGTGATTATTAATGTCTGCTTTGGTAATTATTTCTCTGTTCATTTTTCTAGGCATCTTGTTTAAGTTTCAATGAAAGTGTAACTGTGAATATGAATCAATATCTGTTTATAACCTAAATCCTTTTAATTGCCTGCCAATATATTTTTGACATGAACAACACTAAGGTGTGCATTTGTTTCTGTGTATATTTCCAACTGTAATAGTACTATCTGTCAGAAGGAAGAGAGGATACAAGACAGTAGAGGAACTCTTCAACCCTTACTCCTAGACACAGACCAGAAAACTGTTATATTAAAAAACAAAAACAAAACAAAGTAAAAAAAAAAAAAAAGTAATTTGTGAATTCTAACAGTAAGAGGTTTTACCCAGAAGAGGAAGCAACTCCTCCAGATAGCATTACAAAAATGGGTAAAGTAGAAAAAGGGTAAGCCCAGATGACAATGAAAGTATTTGATTAAAAGAGCTCTTGATATGTTAAAGTGGGGTTTAAAGAAAATATTCAGGAGACTTCAGTGGTTGGAAATGGGGTTCCTGCAAGTTGAGTTGGGTCAGTGAAACATATTTTTCAAATAATAACACTGGTATTGATGATAATCATATCTGTTATCAGTATAACATGTCATCTGTTTTAGATCTTAGAAAGTAAATCTATATTTTCTTTGTTGATTACTTGGGACTATATTGAAAGAAGGAACAACAGGCATGGTTATTCTATAACTGCTCTTGACTGACCACATAAACTCCAGGCAACTTGTTTAGCTTCTCAGGGCCTAGTACCCTTCTGAAAAGTGTATGAGATATTAATATTGTGTTGAAAATGGAATGAGCTAATACAGGTGTGACAGCAGCTTTTGATGCCCCATCAGATACCATAGGATCACTTTATCAGTTCTATTGGTGTACTCATCTCACAGCTTGCTCTTTCCAGTCCTTTGAAAAATTGTTTTCCCCTCTAAGAATTGTCCTCGAGCAGTTGAAGTCAGTTCTCTGGAATGTGTCTGGGAGTTAGGTCATAGATTCTACACAAAGGTGTGTGTGGACAATGATTACTTGAGCAGGGAGGAGGGTACAAAAGCCCAGCTCTCTTGACTCAAGGTAAGAGAAAAACAGGTTCAATTTACATTCCACATTCTTTTGTGTTTCCTTCTACTTTCCCTATCTCTATTTCTTTACTTATTTATCTGTTTGTCTGAGAGCATCCCTTGAAGGAAGTATGCAAATGTATTCCCAAATGAGACACTGTTTCTGGGGAACACAACTGAGGAAAATATGTAAAGTGCTTAGCAGAACGCTTGCCATGAAAGATAAAAGAAAGGTTAAATAACACAGCCACAAGCAGAACTGAGCCTGGAAGCAAAGTCAAGCCAAGTCTTATCTTTCCTGATTTCAGGCCATTTCACTTGTAGTATATATCACAGAACTTTTGGATCAGAACGTGTCCTGAAGATACGGGGTTGGGGCAGAGATGCAGTTTCTTCCGTTTGTGTTTAAAAATGTGTATAAACTTTGTACAAGAAGGATATTAATGTTTCTCTTTAGAATATGGCATGCATAATTAATTTATAGAAGATATATTCAATACTGCTTATTATTGGAAGTTTACTGTGCTCAACAAAAACAGCAACAAGCAGACATTTAGAAAGATGTCAGATCATAACTACCTACCTGGAAAACACTTATTTAGGCTTAATATTATAGGCTTCATTTGCACAAACATCTTAGCATGGGCTTGAAAGTAGCTGAAATAATGTTAAATGCTATTAAGTTTCACTCTGAAACTGAAAAAAAATCTATCAGAATATACATTTTGATAAGCATTTTCTTCCAAATATAGTCAAGTAGAAAAGGTATAAAATGAGAAGCAGCAGGTTGTGGTGGAAAGATCAATGAACTTGGAATTAGAAAATACATAAATAAGTATTTATTCTTAGATTTGCTTAGCTGTGTGGATTTAAATTATTTACTTTATGTTTTTAAATTGCAATAAAAAATGAATCCTCATATAAAATAAAAAGAATGACATATTGCCAAAGCAATCCTGAGAAAAAAGAACAAAGCAGAGGAATAACCCTCCCAGACTTTAGACACTACTACAAAGCTAAAGTAATCAAAACAGCATGATATTGGCACAAAAACAGGTGTATGGATCAATGAAACAGAATAAAGAGCCTACACACCTACAACCAATTACACTTTGACAAAGGAGGCAAGAATACAATGGAGAAAAGACAGTCTCTTCAACACGTAGTGTTAGGAAAGCTGGGCAGCAGCATATAAATCAATGAAATTAGAATACTCCCTCACACCATACACAAAAATAAACTGAAAATGTTTTAAAGACCTATATATAAGACATGAGACCAGAAAACTCCTAGAAGACAACATAGGTGGAAACACTCTTTGACATAAATTGCAACAATATTTTCTTAGCTCAGTCTCCCAAGGCAAAGAAAATAAAAGAAAAAAGAAACAAATGGGACCTAATCAAACATAAAAGCTTTTGCACAGCAAAGGAGACCATAAACAAAATGAAAAGACAACCTATGGACTGAGAGAAAATATTTGCTAATGATGCAGCTGACAAGGGGTTAATTTCCAATATATACAAACAGCTCATAACACTCAATAAAGAAAAAAATCCAATTAAAAATTGGGCAGACGACCTGAATAGACATTTCTACAAAGAAGACACAAAGATGTTCAACAAGCATATGAAAAGATGCTCAACATCAGTAATTATTAGGGAAATTCTGCTCAACATCACTAATTATTAGGGAAATGCAAATCAAAACTACAATGAGGTATCACCTCACACCAGTCAGAATGGCTATTATAAAAACTTTACAAATAATAAATGCTGGAGAGGGTGTGGAGAAAAGGGAACACTCCTACACTGTTGGTGGAAATGTAGCTTGGTGCGGCCACTATGGAGAACAGTATAGAAGTTCCTTAAAAAGCTAAAAATTCAGCTACCATATGATCTAGTAATCCCATTCATGGGCATATACCCAGAAAAGACAAAAAGTCTAAACTGAATGTATCATGAACCCCAGTGTTCATAGCCGCACTATTCACAATAACCAAGACATGGAAGCAATCTAAGTGTCCATCAAAAACAGATGAATGGGTAAAGAAGATGTAATCCATATATACTGTGGAATATTAGTCATAGAAAAGAACAAAATAATGCCATTTTCAGCAACATGACTGGAGCTAGGAAATATCCTAAGTGAAGTAAATCAGACAGAGAAATGTAAATATCATATGATCTCACTTATATGTGGAAACTAAAAATAACAAAAATGAATGTGTTTACAAAAGAGAAACAGACTCACAGACATAGAAAATAAATTTATGGTTACCAATAGGGAAAGAGATGGGAGAAGGGATAATTTAGGAGTATGAGATTAACAAATACACACTACTACATATAAAATAGATAAGCAACAAGGATCTACTGTATAACAGAGAGAACAATCTTCAATATCTTGTAAAAACCTATAATGAAAAATCTGAAAACAGTATATATATATATATATATGTATATATGTATGTATATATATATACTTATATATATATGAATCACTTTGCTGTACACCTGAAATTAACACAATATTTTCTATCAACTATACTACAATTTAAAAAAGTGACAAAGTCAAGTGTTGGCAAGGTTTTAAAGCAGCTAGAAATTTCCTACATTTTAATTCATTTGTACTTATATGACTGCACAGTGGTTCAGTCATTTTGTAAAACTCTGTTAGTTCCTTATAAATTAGTTATATTTATCATACAACACAGGAATCCTACTCCTAGGTATTTTATTTATCTTAGAAAATGAAGAAGCATATCTACAAAAATATTGTTAACATTTTATTTATGATAGCCAAAAATGGGGAGCAAACATCATGTCAATTTATTGGTAAATAAATAAACAAATTGTTATATATGGATAGTGGATTACTATTTAGTAATAAAAAGAACCAACTACTAATAAATGCAGCAACATAAAGGAACTGAAAAACATGCTGAGCAAAGAAAAAACCAGTCGTAAAACATATTTACTATATGATTCAACTTAGATGAATTCTAGAAAAGGTAAACATAATATATAGGGACAGAAAGCCAGTCAGTGTTTTCTTGGGTCAGGGTGACGAAAGTTGTCTGGGAAGGGATACAAGAAAATTCTGGAGGTGTGGAAATTTATATACCTTAATTTTAGGGGTGATTACATAGGTATATAAATTTGTCAAAACTCACTAAACTCTAAAATGGGTGCAATATTGTGTCTCAATAAAGTGCATTTTCTCTATTAATTATCATTTTATATTGGCATAAGTATAATATAAGTTCTGTACCATAAGTAATAAAGCATCAACTGGAATTTAAAGAGATAGCTAGTTAGTTGATTTCAGTCCTGGATAAATTAAGAAAAGCCAACTGCAGATTTTTCTGGGTAGCTGCTATTTGTGTGCATGCATTTACTCTAAATTAACATTCCCATATTAAAAGTTCATTTAATAAACATCTGTTTATGTTTTTATATTTATTTCACTAGGGTTCATTATCAAAGATACTATAGATATGCTGTCAGTGGTGTCTGGGATAAAGACACATGTTTTTCTCTTCCCTGGGCATCTGTTTCACCTCCTTCCTTCACGCCTACATGATGTATCATTTACAATGAAGTAAATCACTTTGAAGATAAGAGTCATTTATTTAGTATGTCTAATTAAACTTTTCCTTAATTGAGTGTGATCCCAGGGAAAAAAATAAGTGTAATTTGACAGGCTGTAATAAAATAGATATAGTCAATGTGAAACATGAAGGAATTAATGCTAACATGATTTTTGTGATATGGGTATTACATTTAAACTCAAGCTAATAAAATATAGGCTGTTATGATATGTGAATTCTTAGTGTTCAGACCTAGAATGTATGGTCACTGTTATATGTCACTTGAAAAATATGGTAATATAGTTATAAATGGTAATATTCTATAAATAATTATTCAAATTAAGCAATCCCTGATAGAACACAGAAGCTCCAAGCAATACACAATTACTCAGAATAATTTTCTGGGTATGGACCACTTTCTGACAAGCTTGGACTAGAAAGGTTTTATGGTTAGTTGCCTTTTCCACAACTTTTCTCCCCCAAGATGGCACTTGCTCAATTGTTTTCCATTGAACTGTACCCTAAACCAGAAGAAGCCAGATATTTGGAGAACTATAATGCTAGGATTATGAGACTTGACCCAAGCCAAAGGTGCCCAACATAACATTTCTAGTATGGGGTATACTAATCCCTGCTTTCTTGAGGTAGAACATTACAAGATGGAATGACCCCCTAGAGCAGACGTTATCTAGCACAAATGATCTTGGAGATTTTCTGGAATGATAAGTCATGCAGTGTCAGAAAATCACTATTTATGGTGCCCAGTTACTAAGTGTATATAATTAAATATTAGTCTATGACTACCACAACTTCTCTGTTTAGTCTAAGACAGCAAAATAAACATAAATGATTCCAGTGTAATGATGTATTTATTTACCAGGTGAAATTGAGTCATGGCTATCACTTATGTAATGCTTACCATGCTGCAGATGTGTTGCCTACATTAACTCATTTAATGCTCACAACAGTTCTGTAAGACAGTTACTATTATTATTCTCATTCTGCAGACAAGGACTGTGGGTTAACATGAGGTTAAGTAACTTACGAGGGCCACACAAATATTATATTTCAGGAATTTCAGTTTTTGTTCATGTAGTAGTATCCTAGAACTTACCCTTTTAACTATTACATTGTAGTGGCTTTCTATTATCACCATTATTTGCAGAGTTAGAACTAGTGATACAATAGCATTCCATGGTTGCTTTCTAGGATTATCTTCCTGATAACTGTGGTGTCAGAGAAGTATTCACAAAGGGAAGAGATTCTTATAATGGATTCAGCTGAAAGGAAAACTAGACTTCTTATACCATAGGCAGTTTGACAACGTGTTTTTTTTTAATACTGTGGCCATCAGTGATTTTATAATAAATCATAGAAAGGTGGCATGAAATTAAGAATATGTACTAGTTCACAAACATTATATTAAAACCATGAATAACAGTATGACGTTAAATTATGCCCTTTAGTCCACAAATAGTCCAACAGCATGAAATTATATTAAAATGATCAAAATAGATCTCATTTGCTATAGATGGATTGAAAGTAGTGCTGTCAGTCTCTTGGAGAAGTAAAATTACAGATATTCAGGGAAATTTTGATTTGTATTTAAATATGTGTCTAAGAGAGGTAGTTATAATAGAAATAATTGTGTAAGTAAAATAATACTTACATTGCAACTATAATAATCAATAGAAAAACAATCAAGACACCACAATGGACTCTGGACTGAAGGGCCAGGTGCAAGGTCTCTGCACAATGTGCCCTGTGAGCAAGTTAAACTCGACTAAGCACAGAGAGAGAGAAAAAAGCCCCTTTCTTCTCATAAACTCCCCTCTGACAGCAAGAGCTGAGAAATTCTGCCACCTTAGCCAACAAACTCATGGCAGTCTAAATGAAAGGCTAATTTTTTGATTAAGGGAAACCAGAAATACTGAAACAATTGTGACACAGCCAAAATGACCGTGATCTACCACTCTGAAATATGAATCCATAACTTGGATTTGGAATACTTTCAAAGTTGGCCATCTTAAAATAAAAGAAAATTTAATAAACTTTTAACTCATTATTGACCAGAGATGTATAATACATCCTTTGTTACCTGAATCTTATTGACCAGAGACATTTCAATATTCACTTACATAACAAATTGCCAGCAACAGTCTTTAGTTTCTGCAAAAATCCCTCAGTCAATGATGTGTTAATATGAAAATATGAGGGAGACCTTACAGACACTGGAGGAGTAAGATGTGGAGATCACCTTCCTCCCCACAAATACATCAGAAACACATCTACATGTGGAACAAATCCTACAGAACACCTACTGAACACTGACAGAGGACCTCAGACTTCCCAAAAGGCAAGAAAATCCCCACATACCTGGGTAGGGCAAAAGAAAAAAACAGAGAAAAAAGAATAGGGATGGGACCTGCACCTCTGGGAGGGAGCTGTGAAGGAGGAAAAGTTTCCACACACTGGGAAGACACTTCACTGATGGAGGTAGGAAGTGGGCAGGGGGGAAGCTTCAGAACTTTGGAGGAGAGCACAGCAACAAGGGTGCAGAGGGCATAGCAGAGACATTCCTGCACGGAGAATTGGTGATGACCAGCCCTCACCAGCATGAGAGAATTGGTGGCTCACCCCCCGGGGCCAGGATTCAAGAGGTCAGATCCCAGGAAGAGGACTGGGGTTGGCTGTGTGAAAGCAGTCTGAAAGGGGCTGGTGTGCCACAGCTAGCTGGGAGGGAGTCCAGGAAAAAGTCTGGAACTGCCTAAGAGGCAAGAGACAATTGTTTAGGAGTGCATGAGGAGAGGAGATTCAGAGTACCACAATTGTCATATCAAACAAAGTAGGCTTTAAAATAAAGACTATTACAAGGGACAAAGAAGGACATTACATAATGATCAAGGGATCAATCCAAAGAGAAGATATAATAATTGTAAATATATACACACCCAACATAGGAGCACCTCAATACATAAGGCAAATGTTAACAGCAATAAAAGGTGAAACAGACAGTAACACAATCATAGTATGGGAATTTAACACCCCACTTTCACCAATGGACAGATAAACCAAAATGAAAATAAATAAGGAAACACAAGCTTTAAATGACACATTAAACAAGATGGACTTAATTGATATTTATAGGACATTCCATCCAAAAACAACAGAATACACATTTTTCTCAAGTGCTCATGGAACATTCTCCAGGATAGATCATATCTCGGGTCACAAATCAAGCCTTGGTAAATTTAAGAAAATTGAAATCATAGCAAGTATCTTTTCTGACAGCAGTGCTATGAAACTAGACATCAATTACAGGGAAAAAACTGTAAAAAATACAAACACATGGAGGCTAAACAATACAATACTAAATGACCAAGAGATCACTGAAGAAATCAAAGAGGAAATAAAAACATACCTAGAAACAAATCACAATGAAAGCATGATGAACCAAAACCTATGAGATGCAGCAAAAGCAGTTCTAAGTGGGAAGATTATAGAAATACAATTCTAACTCAAGAAGCAAAAACAATCTCAAATAAACAACCTAAAGCAATTAGAGAAAGAAGAACAAAAAATCGCCAAAGTTAGCAGAAGGAAAGAAATCATAAAGATCTGACCAGAAATAAATGAAAAAGATATGAAAGAAACAATAGCAAAGATCAATAAAACTAAAAGCTGGTTCTTTGAGAAGATAAACAAAATTGATAAACCATTAACCAGACTCATCAAGAAAAAAGGGAAATGACTCAAATCAACAGAAATAGAAATGAAAAAGGAGAAGTAACAACTGACACTGCAGAAATACCAAGGATCATGAGAGATTACTACAAGCAACTCTATGCCAATAAAATGGACAACCTGGAAGAAATGGACTAATTCTTAGAAAAGCACAACATTCTGAGACTGAACTAGGAAGATATAGAAAATATGAACAGACCAATCACAAGCACTGAAATTGAAACTGTGATAAAAAATCTTCCAACAAACAAAAGCCCAGGACCTAATGGGTTCACAGGCAAATTCTATCAAACATTTCGAGATGAGCTAACACATATCCTTCTCAAACTCTTCCAAAATATAGCAGAGGGAGGAACATTCCCAAACTCATTTTACAAGGCCACCATCACTCTGATACCAAAAGCAGACAAAGGTGTCACAAAAAAAGAAAACTACAGACCAATATCACTGATGAACATAGGTACAAAAATCCTCAAGAAAATACTAGTAAACAGAATCCAAAAGCAAATTAAAAGGATCACGCACCATGATCAAGAGGGGTTTATCCCAGGAATGCAAGGATTCTTCAATATGCAAAAAACAATCACTGTGATAAACCGTATTAACAAATTGAAGGATAATAACAATATGATAACCTCAATAGATGGAGAAAAAGTTTTTGACAAAATTTATCACCCATTTATGATAAAAGCTCTCCAGATAGTAGGCATAGAGGGAACCTACCTCAACATAATAAAGGCCATATATGTTAGACCCACAGCCAACATGGTTCTCAATGGTGAAAAACTGAAACCATTTCCTCTAAGATCAGGAGCAAGAAAAGGTTGCCCACCCTCCCCACTATTATTCAACATAGTTTTGGAAGTTTTAGCCACAGCAATCAGAGAAGAAAAATAAATAAAAGGAACCCAAACTGGATAAGAAGAAGTAGAACTGTCACTGTTTGCAGATGACATGATTCTATACATAGAGAATCTGAAAGATGTTACCAGAAAACTACTAGAGCTAATCAATGAATTTGGTAAAGTAGCAGGATACAAAATTAATGCACAGAAATCTTGCATTCCTGTACACTAACAATGAAAAATCAGAAATTTAAATTAAGGAAACACTCACATTTACCACTGTAACAAAAAGAATAAAATACCTAAGAATAAACCTACCTAAGGAGACAAAAGACCTGCATGCAGAAAGCTATAAGACACTGATGAGAGGAATTAAAGGTGATACAAACAGATGGAGATATATACCATGTTCTTGGATTGGAAGGATCAATATTGTCAAAATGTCTATACTAACAAAAGCAATGTACAGATTCAATGTAATCCTTATCACACTACCAATGGCATATTTCACAGAACTAGAAGAAAAAAAATTCACAATTTGTATGGAAACACAAAAGTCCCTGAATAGCCAAAGCAATCTTGAGAAAGAAAAACAGAGCTGGAGGAATCAGGCTCCCTGACTTCAGACTGTACTACAAAGCTACAGTCATCAAAATGGTATGGCACTGGCACAAAACTAGAAATATAGATCAGTGGAACAGAAATGAAAGCCCAGAGATAAACCCATGCACATATGATCACCTTATGTTTGATAAGGAGGCAAGAATATACAATGGAGAAAAGACAGCCTCTTCAATAAGTGGTGCTGGTAAAACTGGACAGCTACATGTAAAAGAATGAAATTAGAACACTCCCTAAAACCATACACACACAAAAATAAATTCAAAATGGATTAAAGACCTAAATGTAAGGCTAGACACCATCAAAATCTTAGAGGAAAACATAGGCAGAACACTCTATGACATAAATCACAGCAAGTTCCTTTTTGACCCACCTCCTAGGGAAATGGAAATAAAAACAAAAATAAACAAATGGGACCTAATGAAACTTGAAAGCTTTTGCACAACAAAGGAAACCATAAATAAGATGAAAAGACAACCCTCAGAATGGGAGAGAATATTTGCAAATGACGCAAATGACAGAGGATTAATCTACAAAATGTACAAGCAGCTACTTCATCTCAATATCAAAAAAACAATCAACCCAATCCAAAAATGGGCAGAAGACCTAAATAGACATTTCTCTAAAGAAGATATACAGATTGTCAACAAACACATGAAAGGATGCTCAGCATCACTAATCATTAGAGAAATGCAAATCAAAACTACAATGAGGTGTCACCTCACACCTGTCTGAATGGCCTTCATCAAAAATTTACAAACAATAAATGCTGGAGAGGGTGTGGAGAAAAGAGAACCCTCTTGCACTGTTGGTGGGAATGTAAATTGATACAGCCACTATGGAGAACAGTATGGAGCTTCCTTAAAAAATTAAAAATAGAACTACCATATGACTCAGCAATCCCACTGCTGGCCATATACCCTGAGAAAACCATAATTCAAAAAGAGTCGTGTACCACAGTGTTCATTGCAGCGCTATTTACAATCGCCAGGACATGGAAGCAACTTAAGTGTCCATCGACAGATTAATGGATAAAGAAGATGTGACACATATATACAGTGGAATATTACTCATCCATAAAAAGAAATGAAATGGATTTATTTGTGGTGAGGTAGATGGACCTAGAGTGTGTCATACAGAGTGAAGTTAGTCAGAAAGAGAAAAATGAATACTGTATGCTAACACATATAGATGGAATCTAAAAAAAAAGGTTCTTAAGAACCTAGGAGCAGGGGCAGGACAGGAATAAAAATACAGATGTAGAGAATGGATTTGAGGACATGGGAAGGGTAAGCTGGGACGAAGTGAGAGTGGCATGGACATATATACACTACCAAATTTAAAATAGATAGGTAGTGGGAAGCAGCCTCATAGCACAGGGAGATCAGCTCCGTGATTTGTGATCACCCAGAGCAGTGGGATAGGGAAGGTTGGAGGGAGATGCAAGAGGGAGGGGATATGGAGATATATGTATACCTATGGCTGTTTTACTTTGTTATATAGCAGAAACTAATACAATATTGTAAAGCAATTATATTCCAATAAAGATGTTAAAAAAAAAAGATACTGCAATGGTAATAAACAATCTTGTAAAAAATATTATAATGAGTTTTATTTGTTTGCTTATTTTTAAAATTTGGGGGAGTGTGGTATTGTGTTTCTTCTTTTAATTATGTATCTGCCTATTACTGAATTCAAGCTCTCAATTCTCACCACATGACAGGCTGATAAATCAAGAGGCAAGTTGTTGGGACAAGGAATAGTGACTTTATTCAGAAAGCCAATAGACTGAGAAAATGGTGAATTAGTATCCCAAAGAACCATCTTGCCCGGGTTTGGATGCTAGTTTCTTTTCTAGAACAATGATGAGGTAGGTGAGGAGGTAAAGTAAAAAGTCAATAAGTTGTTGCAAATATTCCCTAGTTCTGGTCAGACTCCAGAGGGTATGTGTTAATTTCTTCTTTCAAGTGGGGCCTGGTCAGGATGTTTCCTGTTAGCTGAACAAAGGTATTTTAGCCTAATGCTCAGGCATGGAGGTAGGTTTCCCGGAGACGAGCCATTATGTATATTTTAAGCTATGGGCAATATCCCCTTAATGATTAACTTGTACCAAAAGCCATAGAATACAAAGGTTAAAGTAAAAGAAGCAGAACCAATATGGAGTCAGATTTGTTATTCCCATTACATGCCTATAAAATGTAGATGTAGATTTTGTCTCATTATATAAGTGGTGTAAGGTAGGAGAAGAGAATTGGGGAAAGCCATATAGACATTATTTTTATTTAAGAACTATACCAATCAGAGGAAGTAATGATCAGCAGTGGAGGGTAGTCACACACAATATATAGATGGAAACAGGGCCCAATAAAATCTGTCATATGGTTGGATGAAAGGTCTCAAGAGGAGACCCAACTACACAGTTTAATTCTCCACCTCTGGAGAAATAAAACCCCTTAGAGATATGAGCAATTAGGCATAACAATGATGATAGTAAACTAAGGTATAAGTCTAGTGAACAATCATGATTGATACGGAGTAAAGACAGGAGATACTGAGGATGATACAAAGAGCACGAAATTTGCTGAGAAAAGGAGACTTTCATTGCTTCTTTTTTAGTTGTTCTCAAATTTTAGCATGTATTAGAATTACCTAGTATGTCTGTTAAAACACAGATTGCTGGGTCTTACCCTCCAAGTAAGTCAGTCTGGGTTAAGGGTTGAGAATTTGCACTTATAACAAATACCTGGGTAATACTGCTGGTGTAGATAATGCTGGTATAGATAAAACACTTGAGAACCACTTTTCTATGTAAATTAGAAACACTGTCTTATTCAGTTTCCCTAGGCAGAAGCTGGTATATTCTTGAATGGACAACCCTAAATTGTCTTTTCTGATCACTATCACTCCAGATACTACCACAGGAGAATGAAGTCAACAAAGCATGGTCTGGAAACAAGGTTGAAATAACAAACATACATGACAGATGATAAAATGCAAGGCAATATGAGGGACCTTCCTAAGACAGCATCCTGAAGTAAACTGCATTTATTTGCATATGAAAAGTGCAATATCAAATAAAAGCAACTTCTTAATTCAGATTTTTCAAATTTCAACCTAAACACACTGACAAAGGCAAGTCAAGAAATCTGTCAAGAAAAGATGAAAGTGACGTTTTAGAGAGAAAAGAAGTTTGTCTTCTGTCACTGTCTTTACAGTGAGGACTAATTGTCCCATGTATGACATGTTTTAAAGCTGTACCTCCTGGTAAGATATGTTTCCCCCAGCTGTATGAATCTCTTTGTGGTTTTGTTTTGTTTGTTTGTTTCTCAAAGAGCAAAGATCATACTCTTGGAGGAAATGTACTATATTTGAAATGGTCTCCAGTTTTCTTTGGAGGGAAAAAAGTGAGTAGCAGTGGGTGAAAATGCACATCATGAAGATTTAGACTGAATAGTTTGAAAAATTTGCTGGAAGATGAGTGAGTCTGTGTGTTGATGGGTACTAAGGAGAAACTCCAGCCCAACCTTCCACTTATTTACCTGAGGATCAAGTATATCTGAGCATGTCTAGAGGTATGGTGTGATGGGTCTGAAAATAGTCTCTTTTGAGAGAGGGAACAAAACATCCTCTAAGGAAAATAAATCTAGGGAAAGTAGGTACTTCAATTTGATTGAACTAATAGAAATGTTCCATTTATTGAAGACAGAAGGTAATTTTGGATTCTGTCTCTGAGATTGTTTTCTGTCCATGTATACTCTCTGAGTCCTTGGGAATTCAAACTGAGAAAAATCTTGAAAGTGCTTTTTCACTAAAAAGAGCAACTAAAGCCATTAGGCACACTGGACCACATAAGCTTGGTGCACATGAATGGAGAGTGATTCTAAGGTGGAAAAGAGTGTCCTTCCCACAACAGTAGGGAATGTTGCATGATGAGGCCATGTGGAGAGTGCCAACAAACAGCAGGGGATGGCATGAGCATCACCTGCCGCTGTTTGGCATAGAGGAATAATACTGGTTCCAAATAGGAAAACTATTGATATTCCTGTCACAGACAGGAGGTCAAATGTCTTTGTTTGCATAATATTCAAAGAGTAGTCTGTGTTATGTTTTCTACTCAAGCACAGTATAATACTTATGGGTTTGAAATATATATGGGTTTTAAAAACAAGACATACATTTGTTTTACTTGTGGACCTCTAGCATAACATTGCTAACACTGTACTCTAATTTTTGGTTTTCCCCACTAGACAGTGAACTCCTTAAGAACAGAGACCAGATTTTGCATATCTTTATCACTTACCACCTGACACAGAGGCAGTATTGAAATACATATTTGTGTTAATAGAGAGAAATAAAATCTTGCCTTTACCTCTGCAATTAGTTAGACTGATTATGTTCTCTTGTTACCTGATCACAGAAAAAAAAAAAAAAAAGAAATCCCACAAAGTATTCCTAGATGCTTATAACTATTGGTTTTGGGCTTGTACCTCTCTCCAGATTACAAGCTCCTCTAAATCAAGAGCTTATGTTTTGCTGACTACTTCAGAGCTGATGCCTATAACACTGGGTTATCAATATATTTTTACTGCGAAGTATACACAATTGAAAATATAGACCCCTCACTATTTCCCTAAAGTAAGTCATACCAAAAAATGCCATTAACCCTAGGTAAGGATGCAATGGATAATGCAGTCATATACCCTATTCGAATTCCTCCTTTGTTTCAATTTATGACAGGAGAATATTCATTTCCTTTTTTTTTTAGTAATATAGAAATACCTTTAATATCATAAGTGAAAAATAAGTACATGAAATAGAATGCAGGCTATTATGATAGCTATACACATTTATGTAGAGAAGACCAAAAGGAAAAATATAAAGTCATTTGTAATTTATTTGAGGACTGGGGGATTATATATTTCCCCATCTATTTTTCAAAAGTGCACTATTGTTATAATACTTTAATAATAAAAATGTTAATTCAAAGATTATTAATAATATTCTTCACTTATCTCCAGTATGGCTGTAATGTTGGCTGTAAATATGAAACTTTCTTTCACACACCAATATTTTCAAGAATGGAATATTCTCATGCAGTATGTGGTAAGATGCATTATTTCTCTCTGGATTGGGCTGATATATTTTCAATCAAACCTGTTTCCTCTATGAAATTAAGTTTCCACTGGAGACTTTATTCTCACTGTATATAAGCAGTAGTTAACAAAAAGCCATTATTTTGAAATGTCAAGTGCTTCCTATTCTAAGGTGTTTTTATACATTGATAACTTACAATCAGCTTGATTAAAGCACTGAAGCTTAAAAGTGCATTGGGACACCATCTTCATATACACAGGATAAACCCAGAGGTTCAAATACAGAACTTAAACACAGAGGGTCAAATACAGAACTACTATTTCTGAGGGAGGTACCACTTAGGAAAACCATGCTTTTTATGCCAGGAGAGATGTACTTAAATCCAAGGCTTTCATCCCTTGGAAGATGAATGAAGATCCCTTTGTTTTTATCCTTCACCTCCTAGAATTCCCAGAACCTGACGGTAGAGAAATCCGCTTCTCTGGGTTGAGCAGAGAAGGGTGCAAATAGTTTTAGCTCAAACAATAATGCTGTATCCAATTTCATAAACGATTCCACTTTCCTGAGACTTTCTCCTTAAGTCTGCATCTCTTCCTGTGTTCCCTATCTTGATACACGGTTACATCTTTCAGGAATTTACCTAAGACAAACACTTCACAGATATTACAAGACTTCCCTCTTCTTCATTCAAAAACTGTCAACTTCTGTCAACTAAACCTCTAAAATGATTCTTGAGATGATTCCCTCTTTCTTTCTTTTCTTTTCTTTTTTAACATTTTTATTGGAGAATAATTGCTTTACATATTTGTGTTAGTTTCTGCTGTATGACAAAGTGAATCAGCTATACATATACATATATCCCCATACCCCTCTTTGTGTGTCTCTCTCCCACCCTTCCTATCCCACACCTCTGGGTGGTCACAAAGCACCGAGCTGATCATCCCTGTGCTATGTGTCTGCTTCCAACTAGCTACCAATTTACATTTGGTACTGTATATATGACAGTACCACTGACTCATTTTATCCCAGCTTCCCCTTCCCCTTCCCCATGTCCTCAAGTCCATTCTCAGTATTTTGTTGAGGATTTCCACATCTATGTTCATTAGCAATATTGGCCTGTAGTTTTCTTTTTTTGTGACATCTTTGTCTAGTTTTTGGTATCAGTGTGATTGTGACCTTGTAGAATGAGTCGGGGAGTGTTCCTCCCTCTGCTGTATTTTGGGAGAGTTTGACAAGGATAGATGTTAGCTCTTCTCTAAATATTTGATAGAATTCGCCTGTGAAGCCATCTGGCCCTGGGCTTTTGTTTGTTGGAAGATTTTTAATCACAGTTTTCAATTTCAGTGCTTGTGATTGGTCCGTTTATATTTTCTATTTCTTCCTGGTTCAGTCTCAGAAGGTTGTGCTTTTCTAAGAATTTGTCCATTTCTTTCAGATTGTCCATGTTATTGGCATATAGTTTCTTGTAGTAATCTCTCATGATCCTTTGTATTTCTGCAGTGTCCGTTGTCACTTCTCCTCTTTCATTTCTAACTCTGTTGATTTGAGTCTTCTCCCTTATTTTTCTTGATTAGTCTGGCTAATGGTTGATCAATTTTATCTTGTCAAAGAACCAGTTTTTAGATTTATTGATCTTTGCTATCATTTCCTTCATTTCTTTTTCATTTATTTCTGATCTGATCTTTATGATTTCTTTCCTTCTGCTAACTTTGAGTTTCTTTTGTTCTTCTTTCTCTAATTGCTTTCAGTGTAAGGTTAGGTTGCTTATTTGAGATTGTTCTTGTTTCTTGAGATAGGATTGTATTGCTATAAACTTCCCTGTTAGAACTGCTTTTGCTGCATCCCATAGGTCTTGGGCCGTTGAGTTTTCATTGTCATTTGTTTCTAGGTATTTTCTGATTTCCTCTTTGATTTCTTCAGTGATCTCTTGGTTATTTAGTAGTGTATTGTTTAGCCTCCATGCGTTTGTAATTTTTACAATTTTTTTTCCTGTAATTGATATCTAGTCTCATAGCATTGTGGTCGGAAAATGTACTTGATACAATTCCAATTTTCTGAAATTTACCAAAGTATGATTTATCCTGGAGAATGTTCCATGAGTGCTTGAGAAGAAAGTGTATTCTGTTGCTTTTGGATGGAATGTCCTATAAATATCAATTAAGTCCATCTTGATTAATATGTCATTTAAAGCTTGTGTTTCCTTATTTATTTTCATTTTAGTTGATCTGTCCATTGGTGAAAGTGAGGTGTTAGGCGCTACTATTATTGTGTTACTGTGGGTTTCCCCTTTTATGGCTGTTAGTATTTGCCTTATATATTGAGGTGCTTCTATGTTGAGTGCATAAAGATTTACAATTTTTATATCTTCTTCTTGGATTGATCCCTTGATCATTATGTAGTGTCCTTCTTTGTCTCTTGTAATAGTCTTTATTTTAAATTTTATTTTGTCTGATATGAGAATTGCTACTCCAGCTTTCTTTTGATTTCCATTTGCATGGAATATCTTATTCTATCCCCTCACTTTCAGTCTGTATGTTTCCCTAGGTCTGAAGTGGGTAGCTTGTAGACAGCATATATATGGGTCTTGTTTTTGTAACCATTCAACGTCTTTTGGTGGGCACATTTAATCCAGTTACATTTAAGGTAATTATTGATATGTATGTTTCTATTACCATTTTCTGAAATGTTTTCAGTTTGTTATTGTAGGTCTTTTCCTTCTCTTGTGTCTCCTGCCTAGAGAAGTTCCTTAGCATTTGTTTTAAAGCTGGTTTGGTGGTGCTGAATTCTCATAGCTTTTGCTTGTCTGTAAAGGTTTTAATTTCTCCATCAAATCTGAATGAGATCCTTGCTGGGTAGAATAATCTTGGTTGTATGTTTTTCCCTTTCATCACTTTAAATATGTCCTGCCAGTCCCTTCTGGCTTGCAGAGTTTCTGCTGAAAGCTCAGCTGTTAACCTTATGGGGATTCTCTTGTATGTTATTTGTTGCTTTTCCCTTGATGAATTTAATATTTGTTCTTTGTATTTAATTTTTGATAGTTTGATTAATATGTGTCTTGGCCTGTTTCTCCATGGATTTATCCTATATGGGACTCTCTGTACTTCCTGAACTTGCTTGACTAGTTCCTTTCCTGTATTAGGGAAGTTTTCAACTACAATCTTTTACAATATTTTCTCAGTCCCTTTCTTTTCCCCCTCTTCTTCTGGGACTCCTATAATTCAAATGTGGGTACATTTAATGTTGTCCCAGAGGTCTCTGAATCTGTCCTCAATTCTTTTCATTCTTTATTTTACTCTGCAGTAGTTATTTCCAGTATTTTATCTTCCAGGTCAGTTATTTGTTCTTCTGCCTCAGTTATTTATGCTATTGATTCCTTCTAGAGAAATTTTAATTTCATTTATTCTGTTTTTCATCATTGTTTGTTTGCTTTTTAGTTCTTCTAGGTCCTTGTTAAACATTTCTTGTATTTTCTCCATTCTATTTCCAAGATTTTGGATCATCTTTACTATTACTCTGAATTATTTTTCAGTTCAACTGCCTATTTCCTCTTCATGTGCTTTGTCTTGTCAGTTTTTACCTTGCTCCTCCATCTGCTGTATATTTCTCTGTCTTCTCATTTTGCTTAATTTACTGTGTTTGGGGTTTCCTATTTGCATGCTGCAAGTTCATAGTTCCTGCTGTTTTTGGTGTCTGCCCCCAGTTGTGAGTTTCATTCAGTGTGTTGTGCAGGCTTCCTGGTGGAGGGGGTTGGTGCCTGTGTTCTGGAGGGTGGGGATGGATCTTTTCCTTCTGATGGACAGGTCTCCTTCTGGTTGTGTGTTTTGGAGTGTTTGTGAACTTAGTATGATTTTAGGCAACCTCTCTGCTAATGGGTGGGGTTGTATTCTTGTCTTGTTAGATATTTGGCATGGGGTGTCCAGCACTGGAGCTTGCTGGTCATTGAGTTGAGCTGGTTCTTAGTGTTGAGACTGAGATCTCTGGGAGAGCTCTCACTGATATATATTACATGGGGCCGGGAGCTCTCTGGTGGTCCAATGTCCTTAACTTGGCTCTTCCACCTCTGAGGCTCAGGCCTGACACCTGGCTAGATCATCAAGACCCTGTCAGCCACAAAGCTCAGAAGAAAAGGGGGGAAAAAAAGAAAAAAAATAAGTAAAATAAAGTTATTAAAATAAAAACTTATATATATATATGTCTCCCATCCCTATTTTCTTTCTGTTTTTTCTTTTGTCCTACCCAGGTACATGGGATTTTCTTGTCTTTTGGGAAGTCTGAGAATCTTCTGCCAGCATTCAGTAGGTGTTCTGTAGGAGTTGTTCCACATGTATATGTATTTTTGATGTATTTGTGGCAAGGAAGGTGACCTCCATGTCTTACTTCTCCACCATTTTGAAAGTCCTCCTCTTTTTTACTTTTAGAATTAAAATGTACAGTCTGGAACACCGAATAAAATAAAATGATTATTGCCTGCAGCTTATTTATTTTGAAATGTGCCACATTCTTGGAAGATTCAATTGGTAGACCACAGAAATGATCACTATCAAGTGAACTATTCCTTGATAAGTACCATACAGAATGGAGAATATGGTTGTAAAATGAAAATATTATGGGGTTTATTATTAGTGTATGAGGATAATTTTTACATGTGTCTGTGTGTGAAATCTATTACCCTTGTCTTTATCCAGATTTTTCTATAGGGCAACAATAGAGATGTTATTGTGTGAAACTTGCAAAGAGTTAGCTGTTGTTTTATATTTTGGGGAGGACATAGTGACTAACTTGGAAATTACTCTTTAACAATATTTCTCAAGATATTTTATGAAAATGAACAAAATCACATGGAAGCACTTAAAAATTCATAATCCTGAGCCCTACTCTAAATCATTTCACCTAGACCAGAAGCCTCATTCATTTTAGAAATTATTACCGGGTATATTCATACATTCCAAAGTTTGGTGTTGCTACTCTGTTACATAAAATACTCATCAGCTTTTGATTTTCAAATTAAACCAGTATACGTTTTTTATTACTCTTATTATTTTGGAAGACCTAACAGAGGGAAACAGATGATTGATAAGGAGGAACTAAAATATTAATATTTTCTATAATTTAAACACTATGCTAGATTATTTCATAAAAGCTCTTTTTATTAAAACCTAAAAAAACTACATTAATATTTTATTATCTACAGATGAGAAAACTGACACAGAAGAGTTTATTCTTTTATGCTAATACAGTCACAGGATTTCTAAATTGAAGTATAGTTGACTTATAATATTATATTAGCCTCAGGTGTACAACATAATGATTTGATATTTTTATACATTATGAAATGATCACCACTACAGTAAGTCTAGATACCATCTATCTCCATACAATGTTATTACATTATTATTGAATGTACTCCCTATGCTATACATTACATCCCCAGTACTTATTTATTTTATAACTTAAAGTTTGTAAATCTTAATCCCCTTCTCCTATTTTACCTATCTCTGGCAATCATCAGTTTGTTGAATCTGAGTCTCTTTCTGTTTTGTCATGTTTGTGCATTTGTTTTGTTTTGTTCTTAAATATCACACAAAAGCAAAATCATATGTTATTTGCGTTTCTCTGTCTGACTCATTTCACTTAGCCTAATACCGACGCTCTGGGTCCATCATGTTGTCACAAGTGGCAAGATTTCATTTTTCTCCATGGCTGAGTATAATTCCATAATATATATACCACACCTTTATTCATCTATCAGTGGACACTTAGGTTGCATCTGTATCTTGGGCTATTGTAAATAATACTTCAATGAACATTATGGTACATATATATTTTTGAATTGGTGCTTTTGTTTTCTTCAGAGAAATACCTAGAAGTGGAATTGCTGGATTGTATGGTAGTTCTATTGATATTTTAAATTTAATCCACCAACAGTGCACAAGGGCTCCCTTTTCTCGACATCCTTGCCAACACTTGTTATTTCTTATATTTTTGATAATAACCATTCTGGCAGCCATTGTGGTTTTGATCTACATTTCTCTGATCATTAGTGACTTTGAACATTTTTTGATGTGCCTGTTGGCCATCTGCATGTCTTCTTTGAAAAGTGTCTATTCAGGTCTCCTGCTCATGTTTTTTTATTGGATTTTTTTAAATTAAGTTGTATGTGTTCTTTATATATATTGAATATTAACTCCATATCATTTGAAATATCTTCTCCCATTCAGTAGGTTCTATATTTTTTTCCTCCTTTGTCATAAATTAATTGACCATAAACGTATGGGTTTATTTCTGGGCCTCTATCCTGTTCCAGTGATCTATGTGTCTGTTTTCATGCCAGTGCCATACTGTTTTGATTACTGGGCCACTCTTTATCTCTCCTTCAATTCTGAATGATAATTTTGCCAGGTAGAGTATTCTGGGTTGTATTTTTTTTTCCTTTAAGTACTTTAAATATATCATACCACTCTCTCATGGCCTGCATAGTGTCTGCTGAAAAAAATCATCTGATAGCCTTGAAGGGATTCCCTTGTATGTGACTAGTTGTTTTGCTCTTACTGCATTTAAAATTCTATCTATATCTTTAACTTTTGCCATTTTATTATTATATATCTTAGTGTAGATATCTTTATGTTCATCATTTTTGGGGACTCTCTGTGTTTCCTGGACTGGATATCTGTGTCCTTCCTAAGTTAGGGACATTTTCAGCCATTACTTCTTCAAATACTTTTTTTGCACCTTTATCTCTTCTCTCTCCAGGAACGCTTAATGTGAATATTAGTATGCTTGACATTGTCCCAGAAGTCCCTTAAACTCTTCTCATTTTAATTTTTTTTGTATGTTCTGATTGGTTGATTTCTACTATTTTGTCTTCCAGATTGCTCATACGTTCATCTGTATCATCCAATTTGCTGTCATTTCCCTCTTGTGTATTTTTCATTTCAGTTATTGTATTCTTCAGCTTTGGTAGGTTATTTCTCATATATTCTAACTCTGTTGAATTTTCCACTGTGTTCTTCTATTCTTGTCCCAAGTTCAGTTAGCATACTTATGACCATTACTTTGAACTTTTTATCAGGTAAATTACTTATCTCTGTTTCACTAGAGTTTACTTCTGGGTTTTTATCTTGTTCTTTCATTTGGAACATATTCCTCTTTCTCTTCATTTTCTTTGACTTTTTGTGGGTTTTTTCCCTATGAATTAAGCAAAACAGTTACCTCTATTTCTCTTGAAGGCCAAGATGCTGTAGTGTGGGAGCATTCCCTGTGTAGACTGCCATGTGCTGGATGGCTTTGGCAGGCCAACTGGGGCTGGATAAGATATCAGACAAGGGGAAGAGGGGTCCTGGAGTGCACTGGACTGGAGCCACTCTGTCAGGATGACTGGAGCTGGAGTGGGCAGTTTTTCTAGGGTGCACCAGCTCAGGCTGAGGTTACCTTAATGGGATGGTTGAAGCTGTAGCAGGTGTGAGCCTGGGCCATGCTGGTTTGGCCTTGGCAGGCTGTCTAGAGCCCCAGGCCCTTGTCAAACTGCTGCCTCTCTTCTGGGACTTGGAGTGCATTTGTGCACGAATCCTTTAATAGCAGGGTCTTGATTTCCTATAGCCCTCCAGCTCTTCTGGATGTATACCCCATTGGTTGTCAAAGCCAGACAAGAGGGGGGTTTATCTTCCTTGTGATGGCCTCCATGGTGGGGTATCTGATGTGGGGTTCAAACTTATCACTCCTTAGAGAAGACCTCCACATTTGTGATATTCCCTCTAACTTATGGGTCACTGTGCTGGGGGTGTGTCTTGACTTGATAGCATCTTTGCCCCTTATGTCCAACTCAATGTAGCTTTATATTTATATCTTAGTTGAAGAGCTATTCTGCTAGTGTTCAGGTCATTCTCAGAGATAGTTGTTCTATATGTTGTTGTAGTTTTGGTGTGTCCATTGGAGGTGACCTCTGGTGCCATCTTGATCCCCCCCCCCCACAGCTCATAGGATTTCAACTCAGATTCTATACTTCACCTAACCCTATATCCTTTTATTTCATCTTTCTGAGCACAAAACAAAAGTCAAGATGTATGAATGATAAATAATAGCACATTTCATGGGAATTCTAAAGAAGCAAAGATCAATGAGGGCTGTAGAGATGAGACCTGAAGTAGGCCTTGAAAATGGGTAGGGATTTCAAATAGGTGTTAATAGCAAAACATGTTAATAGTAAAAGAAGTGATTGATGGGGTGAATATATGCATGCATAGATAAATAAATAAATATAATCTGGGGCATACTAAGTTCTTCATACTAATTGCATAAATGTAAATTTGGGCTCAGTAGCCGACTAAAATACCTACCCAGTACTTCCTTGCAAATTTGAAAATAGTTCTTTATATGACAAATACTATAAGAGATCTATAATATGAATCCATGAAAATTGAAACCCTTTCTTACATAACAGCATATCATCAGTTTGGATTATGCAATGGAACACATTCTAAGTAAGAGAAATGGCATGAGTGATTACAGAGCAATAGGAATGAGAACAACCTACCTAAATAGAACCAGAAAAGTAGCTAGTTTAAACAAAGGTGTTTGGGGAGTAGTAGTAACATATATTTATAACATATCTTATGATTATAAAGCATTTTCATTTCCTTAATCATTTGATTCTCACAAAAGTATTATGAGTTATGAATTATTATTCTAATTTATTTTAAGCTGAGAAAGTTTTTACTTAAATTCATATGTCCTGGAAAAATTAGAGCTTGGATTCCATCACATATTTTTATTTCTGATTAGTCATGTTTTTTTGCTTATACTATGGATACCCCATATTTGAATAGAGAATGGACTCAAGTTATGGAACAAATTAAGTCAATTTATAAATCAGATACTTATTGATTTGCTAAGTAACGAGTCTCTATAAAGATGCTTGACTGGCTTCCCTGATGTCAGCCAAGATTTGATGTCCAATTACAAACTATTATCAAATGTTTTACCCTAAATGTAGTTTCTGCTATATTTTATCTTTGGGATAGTAGCACTAAGGGCTCTTAGAATGAGCTTTATGAAAAACAGTAGGCTTGTGCAGAAGTAGTAGAAAATAGCCAGCTTCCTTTCTTGTTCTTCACAATTTAAAACTGACCCCATAGCCTCTTACTCCCAAAAGCCTCCTCCTTTCTCTATGCTCCAGGTAAGTGCTCAAAACTCAAAGAATTTTAACTGAGAATCTCGATTCTGACCCTTCATCAGCCTTATTCATAATGGCTGTATATACTCTTGTTGGGGGTTGTGCAGGTGGTACAGCTGCTTAAGACAAATTGCTACTGAGATTTTCCTTACTGGACATTTCAGAAAATGTAATAAATTTCTTACTACCACAGCAGTCTTTCTTCTAATTCAATCAGCTCTTCAGTCATTCCAGAGTGAACAATGAGTAGTGAGTGTGTACTGAAGTGATCTGCTGGGGTCTGACCAGATTACTGTCAAAAATAGATGGTGACTGTTTTAGAAATTCTCTGAAAAAGAAGGATAGATCTTTTTTTAAATGGGTAACAAAGAGAAATACTAAAGACACATCAAGTGGGAGGAAGTTTTATGAATAAAGATATGGAATTCACAAAGGTGGTGTATTTGGAGGGAAAGAAGCATTTAAAAGGAATACCTAATTGCAAGAAAGCCTAATGTGTGGCCATATTGAAAACACAAGACTATGCATTTGATATCTTGTATTAGACTGTGAGAGTGAGACAGTTACTGATATAAGTCCCCATATCCATAACTCACAGTACTATGATCACCATTTATAATGATTAAGAAAGGGAAACACTATAAATGAGTCACTGAAGACATAATTCTTTAGAGAGGAAATCATTTTTGTTATATCTGATGTTTAAATATCAAGTAAGAAAAAAACAATTTCTCAAATTGGGGATTTTAAAACAATGTTTTGCCTTAAAATGCTCTTGTTTGACTGAATTAATAATTTCCCTGTATTACACACAGTTCCCAGACTGGGAGAGAGTTTAGAGCAATTTTATATTTACAGAAAACTTTCATTGCACAGTGTTTCACAGATGGGTGTATGCTTTATGTAGAGGCCATATTAGATCCACTTCTGAAACCCAGTAGACTCCCAATAACACAGAACTGTTCTACCCACAAATTAGGAAACTGTGCTCTCAGAAACAAGTAGCATAGAATGCCCTCAAGGAGAAAAAGATGAAGAAATAAGACTTTCCTACCATATCTGATTTTCGAATATTAGCTTAGAAAGTTAAATGTTTTTATTCAGATAAATGAAGATGGCTACATGGTGAGCTGCATGGGGCTCTATTAAAAAGAAGGAATAATCAATCAATTAATCAGATCTCCTTGGGACAGGAATCAGTTTATCCAGCCCTCTTCCACTACATCTAAATAAGAAAAAGTCAATCAAATGGCTGAGAATGGAGTGATGCAGAACCAGGATGGGCACTAAGAGTGAGGACATATAGGGAGTAAATAGAGACCAAGGCTTTAGGAAGTACACAGGACTACCACAAAAGATCTGCAAGAAGATCAAAAGGATAAAGAAAACCTTAGGTGAAATAGCAATGTTTAACTCAATGATCCTAATCTTTTATGAGGGCAAATTCTATTATACCCATAAAGAGTCAAACACCTTTTGACTTCTATAACCCAAGATTCTATAGGCAGGTTGTACATTACAGTGAGTTGAATGATTGGAGAAGAGAAATTTCAATTATGTATTATGAAGGGAAATTGTGCCTAGAAGGGAGAATTATGAAATAAATAATCTGGAGGGAAATAGTGTTTTTTGAGTCCTACTGTGACCTGATGAGAATTGGCTAATGTGTAATAAACAAAGAAGTGCCAGCAATGCAAATAAAGTTGAGAAACCGTGAGACAATTTTCATTCTATCAATGCCATTAAAGCTAGTGAGGTTTAAGTTTTGGAAGTTAGAAAACAAAACATTAAGGATCTTTGGCAGAAGTAAAGAGTAGACAGGTTTGGAATAATATAAAGAATTTGAAAAGTATGATGTAAACAAGGAATTTCAAAAATAAAGGCTATAACTATCAAATTGTTTTATTAGATAACATCTGTTAGATATTATGCTAGGTGGGAAAGGAAGTTTAAAATGCACAGATGATTCTCAGAGGAGAATATTTCAAGAGGAGCAAAGAAGATATGAAATATTCATACAACTAATTTAAACAACAATGCTTGAGTAGAAGATGAGGTCTGAAAAATCAATAACTAACATAAAGTTAGAGAGTAAGATAGAAATGGAAAATTTGATCTAAATGAAAGAGCATTTTAAAAGGCAGATTAAGGAGAGAAGGATGTAATGATACTGAAAAGGGTAGGAGCTGTTGCATTTTTACTTGGATCTGGAAATAGGAAGAAGAGGGGAGTTGTGATCGGGCAATTATTTACAACACAAATGAATTTCTTACTTGCAGGCAAGTAATTGCCATAGAGACAGACATAATTTAATTTCTTGGCAGTTTTTTCTGCCTTAATAATATAATTCTATTTGATTTAAGTGAGATAATATTTGTAAAACATCTGGCCAAGTAAATATGGATTCACTTTTCTTAAACCCCTACATCAAGGATCTTTGAAAACATTATCAATGTATATACAGTAGAGTTTCTAAATAGTTTTGTTTTGCCTCTCTAGACATCCTAGAAGATCACTAATGTAAATAATCAGTTTTTTAAAAATCTAACTATTAAGTGCTCATATGATTAATATATTTTATATATCTGGACCATTGTAAAACAATATTAACATGATTTTTCTGAATATTTCAGTAATGGAGGCTTAAGTATCTCTAGGTTGTGCTGTGCAGCTAGACATAACATGTCTCATTGTCACCACATTGTCTCTCTAACATTAATACTCAAAATGATCAGAAGGTAAAACAATTTCAAACTCAGCTAGGAAAATACATGCAGATATTGAGAAAAAGAACAATGAATACAACAGAAGAAAATAACACTTTTGCAAAAGTTACATTTATAAAGTATAAAGGAAGATGTAGGGTGACATGTTACAGCAAGAAAAAAAATGCAGTTTTCTGAAAGGAAATAGTGAAAAGAAATTAACAAATGGTATTGTTTGAAACATTAAAGAAAAAAAGCTCATGAAATGAGAATAATTATTTTATGTTAGTCCTTAAATGGATGTTCGTGTTGTAAATGTTTATATAATGTATTTTTATCTATATATGTTATTTTAATTGAACTTCTTATCAAAACCTTTCCACACTGCAGAAATAAAAAAGATCATGAGAGATTACTACAAGCAACTCTATGCCAATAAAATGGACAATCTGGAAGAAATGGACAAATTCTTAGAAATGCACAACCTGCCAAGACTGATTCAGGAAGAAATAGAAAATATGAACAGACAATCACAAGCACTAAAATTGAAACTGTGATTAAAAATCTTCCAACAAACAAAAGCCCAGGACCAGATGGCTTCACAGGCGAATTCTATCAAACATTTAGAGAAGAGCTAACACCTATCTTTCTCAAACTCTTCCAAAATATAGCAGAGGGAGGAACACTCCCAAATTCCTTCTACTAGGCCACCATCACCTTGATACCAAAACCAGACAAAGATGTCACAAAGAAAGAAACCTACAGGCCAATATCACGGATGAAAATAGATGCAAAAATCCTCAACAAAATACTAGCAAACAGAATCCAACAGCACATTAAACGGATCATACACCATGATCAAGTGGGGTTTATTCCAGGAATGCAAGGATTCCTCAATATACGCAAATCTATCAATATGATAAACCATATTAACAAATTGAAGGAGAAAAACCATATGATCATCTCAATAGATGCAGAGAAAGCTTTTGACAAAATTCAACACCCATTTATGATAAAAACCCTGCAGAAAGTAGGCATAGAGGGAACTTTCCTCAACATAATAAAGGCCATATATGACAAGCCACAGCAAACATCATCTTCAATGGTGAAAAACTGAAAGCATTTCCACTAAGATCATGAAGAAGACAGGGTTGCCCACTCTCACCACTCTTATTCAACATAGTTTTGGAAGTTTTAGCCACAGCAATCAGAGAAGAAAAGGAAATAAAAGGAATCCAAATCGGAAAAGAAGAAGTAAAGCTGTCACTGTTTGCAGATGACATGATACTATACATAGAGAATCCTAAAGATGCTACCAGAAAACTACTAGAGCTAATCAATGAATTTGGTAAAGTAGCAGGATACAAAATTAATGCACAGAAATCTCTGGCATTCCTATATACTAAGGATGAAAAATCTGAAAGTGAAATCAAGAAAACACTCCCATTTACCATTGCAACGAAAAGAATAAAATACCTAGGAATAAACCTACCTAAGGAGACAAAAGACCTGTATGCAGAAAATTATAAGACACTGATGAAAGAAATTAAAGATGATGCAAATAGATGGAGAGATATACCATGTTCTTGGACTGGAAGTATCAACATTGTGAAAATGATTCTACTACCCAAAGCAATCTATAGATTCAATGCAATCCCTATCAAACTATCACTGGCATTTTTCACAGAACTAGAACAAAAAATTTTGCAATTTGTATGGAAACACAAAAGACCCCGAATAGCCAAAGCAATCTTGAGAACGAAGAAAGGAGCTGGAGGAATCAGGTTCCCTGACTTCAGACTATACTACAAAGCTACAGTAATCAAGACAACATGGTACTGGCACAAAAACAGAAAGATAGATCAATGGAACAGGATAGAAAGCCCAGAGATAAACCCACGCACATATGGACACCTTATCTTTGATAAAGGTGGCAGTAATGTACAGTGGAGAAAGGACAGCCTCTTCAATAAGTGGTGCTGGGACAACTGGACAGGTACATGTAAAAGTATGAGATTAGATCACTCCCTAACACCAAACATAAAAATAAGCTCAAAATGGATTAAAGACCTAAATGTAAGGCCAGAAACTATCAAACTCTTAGAGGAAAACAGGCAGAACACTCTATGACATAAATCACAGCAAGATCCTTTCTGACCCACCTCCTAGAGTAATGGAAATAAAAACAAAAATAAACAAATGGGACCTAATGAAACTTCAAAGCTTTTGCACAGCAAAGGAAACCATAAGCAAGACCAAAAGACAACCATCAGAATGGGAGAAAATATTTGCAAATGAAGCAACCGACAAAGGATTAATCTCCAAAATTTACAAGAAGCTCATGCAGCTCAATAACAAAAAAACAAACAACCCAATCCAAAAATGGGCAGAAGACCTAAATAGACATTTCTCCAAAGAAGATATACAGACTGCCAACAAACACATGAAAGAATGCTCAACATCATTAATCATTAGAGAAATGCAAATCAAAACTACAATGAGATATCACCTCACACCAGTCAGAATGGCCATCATCAAAAAATATACAAACAATAAATGCTGGAGAGGATGCAGAAAAAAGGGAACACTCTTGCACTGCTGGTGGGAATGTGAATTGATACAGCCACTATGGAGAACAGTATGGAGGTTCCTTAAAAAACTACAAATAGAACTACCATATGACCCAGCAATCCCACTACTGGGCATATACCGTGAGAAAACCATAATTCAAAAAGAGTCATGTACCAAAATGTTCATTGCAGCTCTATTTACAATAGCCCAGAGATGGAAACAACCTAAGTGCCCATCATTGGATGAATGGATAAAGATGTGGCACATATATACAATGGAATATTACTCAGCCATAAAAAGAAACGAAATTGAGCTATTTGTAATGAGGTGGATAGACCTAGAGTCTGTCATACAGAGTGAAGTAAGTCAGAAAGAAAAAGACAAATACCGTATGCTAACACATATATATGGAATTTAAGAAAAAAAATGTCATGAAGAATCTAGGGGTAAGACAGGAATAAAGACACAGACCTACTGGAGAACGGACTTGAGGATATGGAGAGGGGGAAGGGTGAGCTGTGACAGGGTGAGAGAGAGTCATGGACATATACACACTAACAAACGTAAGGTAGATAGCTAGTGGGAAGCAGCCGCATGGCACAGGGATATTGGCTCGGTGCTTTGTGACAGCCTGGAGGGGTGGGATAGGGAGGGTGGGAGGGAGGGAGACGCCAGAGGGAAGACATATGGGAATATATGTATATGTATAACTGATTCACTTTGTTATAAAGCAGAAACTAACACAGCATTGTAAAGCAATTATACCCCAATAAAGATATTAAAAAAAAAAAAGGATTTCAGGTCCAAATGCTTTCACTAGTAATATATAATATATTTGATGTGCACCCTTGGGTATATTCTCATTTGTGAAGAATTTAATGCAACACATGAATTATTCTGGACACAAATGAATTGCCACCCCTAGGTGGTAAGTCTCTGGAAGTAAGTATTTTGTCTTATCAGATTTCATCACTACAATTAAGTTATTATGGAGCTCTACTGTAACTATTTTAATTTCACTACCCTTACCCATAAGCATCAAGATCACCTTCTCTTCCATGTGTGGAGCTATTATAAAACCAAATGAGTAGTTTTAGCTGAATTTGCCTTTTAGTGGTGTCACAAAGCAATATAGCCTGAGTTTAAATATGAGTGGTTAGATTGAAGAAACTTTTTGGTGCCTGGTGGGGTCATATGAGGGAACTAAGATGGAGAAAGGAGACCTGGCCTGGGACTGAGTTCAGAAATAGGCTGTTCAGCTTTGGATAATCACTTAAGCATAATTACCTCATCCTTAAAATAAAATGAGTGATATTTAAGGAAGCTTCTAATTTTATAAACTACTAGACAAATATTGTGTGTGTGTTTTTCTAAACAGGTAAATACAAACTCAATATCATCTTGTATAATGTTTTGGAAATAACTAACCTTGGTTAAAAATCTGACCTGTGAAATTTTAATCTCCAAAGTAACATGATGAATAGAAACACACACATACACAGATACAAAGGTGATATATATACATACACATACACACACACAGGTACACACACAGATGTGAATGTATACTATAAATTTATATATATAATTTATGATTGTAAAATAATGGATTTATATGTCAATATTGAAAATAAATGCAATAGGTTATTTGAAAAATAAATTTCTTATGCTAAACATGAATAGAATATTTAAGATTAAGTTATGTTTCAAACTGAAAAACTATGTAAACCTTTGTACTTCTCACTGGATTTTCATGATGATATGATGTTGTTTATATACACTAAGGTTATTCTAGGTATCTCAGCACCAGTCTTATTTCAAATGTGTTTTCCTATTTTAAAACCTTATGTCATATAGCATTTCCATATACAGTAATTGGCTTAAGCAATCTGATCATTATATTTCCACCACGTGTAAATCTACCTTGTATTCACTTAAGGCAGCTAATTGCTAGAAGTGAGAAGCATGCCAATTACATTCTCAATATACTCTGAGAAGGGTATGCTGGGTAAGTCACTTTCTGTGTATTTTACTCTACATTTTGATAAAAGTCAATATTTAAAATCTTTCTGAGAGTGTGTGTTGTACATTTGAGACTCTTTAAGTAGAGTTCATTCCTACCAAATAAATTAGTAAAAATCTTTAAAAAATAAATAAATAAAAGTATTTCCAACAGTTTAAATGCCTGTGTTACTACGTTCATTCACTAATAACTTCATCTAAGATATTGCTGTTTAATCATTAAGTAAAATCTTGGATGTGAACAGAGATACCTAATAGCACTCCCTTTTTTTTTTGCTTTGAGATTTGTTTTTTACAGTAAATAGCAACTTGCCATGCAACAATAAAGAAAATACAAAAGGCAAAAAGAGAGTTTCTGTACAGCATTTCAAGGCAATTTGGAAAGTCATAGGTTCATCATATAAATAATGGCTTCTGAGATTTGATCCTTAGAGTTTCATAAAAATAGTTTTTCAGTAATTTTTGAAGCACTCATTAAGAGAAAGAATTCTAGACATGGCTTGAGTTTTGTACTACACAAATAATATATTTTAAAGGTACAAGGAATACATAGCAAATATTTAGCTACATGACTTGATTTACAATAATATTTGAAGGAATCTTGAGGAAAAGGATACTATGCTTATGACACTCAGGTGGTGTTTTTGAAACATATAAGTGGTCAATTCTCCATTTTACCTTCCCTGATTGTACTGACAGTACATGTACAATTTCAAGCTACTCGATTTTAAGGAAAAATGTTCTGCAACCTCAGTATTAGATCCAAGGTGAAAACAATATTTACAAGGACATAAATGCTAAAATGTCCTATGTCTAATATTTAATCACAAGACAAAATGTGTTGGTAAAAGAGTGTTCACTATGTTCTTTACAAGATGATTTTTATTTTTAGAATAAGTAATAGCTATCATGTTACATGTAATAACTGTGTTTTAATGTGGTTGTTGAGCTCCAAAAATTTGAGGTCTTTTTTTCTCACTCTCATTTTCTCATTTTTCATTTCTCATTCTTTTTTTCTCATTCTCAAACCACTCACTGTGGTAGTGGTGTCAGGGGGGTGGGGGAGGGGAGTATGATATTGAAAATTGTCAATCAGTTACCAGCTAAACATTTAGAAAGAGACCTTCACATTTCCTAGTGACAGACTACAAAATTTATCATTTATCTGTGCACTCTGAAGTAATGCAAAATTCCCCACAATGGGCTATCAGTAACTCGACTGGCCTTGCTAGGGTATTACAAGAAATTCTTTATCACACTCTGAAAGTTTCCACAGTGTCGTGTATTCTGAACTTGGACATTAAAAAGAGATAAAAGCATTTACTTTCCCCCTTTGATCTGTCAGTACTTTAAAAACCAGAAAATAACTTTACTACTCTTCCAGAGATCCATCCAGACACACACAAAGCCTTGGTTTTCACTCAGTGTCACTGTCAGCCTACAATGAATTAAATATCAAAATTGAATTCTTGGTTTTTAGTCCCCGGTTGTAACTAACAGATCTGCAATTACTCCCTGACCACACACACCCTGATTCCCATCTTTCTCTTCTTGCATTGCCTTGCTTTTCTTGTGACAAATTCTGTGTGATTAAAAATGAAAAGAAAAATAAGAAGTGAAATGGAAGAAAATAGGACAGAATAAATTTTATCTACTTTGTTGGCTTTTTAAAGAAATCACAGATCAATCCACTTGATACCGAGCAGGGTTCTTGACCTTCCCCAATCAATACAAATTGACTAAAGGCAAGACAAGAAATTCAGGCAAGGCTTTATTGGGGCCCCTGCTGCAGCAGGGGGGAGCTACAACAAGCAACATGTTCCCTTGCTTGCTTTCTCGCTGAAGGGAGCAAGCTTTCTCCTTATATGGGGTGAGGGTAGGGGTGTGTCCAGGGGTTGGGCCGGAGGGGTGGCTTAGGTGTTTTGCCCACTCCCTAGGTAGTGGTATGTGCATGGGGCATACGCAGTACACTGCTTTTGCTCCAGGCTCTTAAAAATTGGCAGTTGGGTTTTTAGGTCTCTTTTTATCTTTTGTCCAGAATTTGCCCCAACTGTGCATGCATGCAGTTATTTTTTGTCCCATATAGTTGCTTTGTATTTTATTGCTAAAGGAGAGGTGGGTCCAGGTACAAGCATTGCAACACTGCAGCAAAGGGTCCCAGGTCCCAGCCTGTCTCACACTGAGACACACAAGGTTTGAAAATTTCACTTCAAATACGGAATGAATGTTATCTCATTATTTTGTCCCTCACATTTGAAGGTATTTGGCATAAAGGATGACATGTGAAAATAAATTTAATTCAATTCCTTATTCTAGCTATGTTGCTGATCATCCTGGTAAGAAAAATGATGTTTTACCATGATTAAAATGTTTTCTATCTTGCCCTATGATCATCTCATTTTCCCTTAAGAAGTAAAAAAGAGTCTCTGTATATATTGCCAAATCCTTTACATTCCTTAAGCTGTCCTTTGAAGCATTTTAAGTCCATTACATTAGATTAAGTAGAGGATATAATGTGGTAAGATCTAGCTCTATAGACTACTTTATGTGTCCAGTTTGTTTAATTTTCATTTCAAGCTTAAAATGATGTGATTTCACTTCCTTCTCTTGATATTGCTATAAATATCGTGGCTTTGGTTGCAAAACATACAAAAATTTTAACCTTAGGAAAATGAGTATAAACTAAGGCCTAATGTGGGGTCTGAAAAATGGAGTGGTGTAAATGATTAAAGGTACTAATCACACTTTAGGAATGATTACTTTTAGAAGAAGGGAAATTTCCCAACATTCTAAATGCAATCAGAATTCTCTGTATGTTAATTTCTTAGTGAGAAAACTATGGTAATTATTATAAATGACAAAATAGAGGCAGAGCACTTATCAAGAAAAGTAATTTTTTAGCTAAATTCTAAAAAAATTGTTCTAAAACAAATGCTTTGTTTTGTATGACATGGTATAATAGCTCCTATGCATAAAAAGTCTAAATTTAAGTAGATATCTCAAGACTACACATATATGACAATAAAAAATGTGTGATAGTAATAATAATGTTAGTGTTAAATATATTCTAAGTGTGTCAGGCTGAGTCAGTATGTTACTGGCAGCATTGAGATGAACCTCAATCAGATGATTGAGGTTCAACTCTAGAAGTCTCCAGGCAGGATCAATGTCTGTAAGCTGGAAGGTAGTGCAATTTTTCCTCAGGGATCTCTGTTGAGGATGAAGTAAGATTCTAAATAGCAACTAGAGACAGTAGACAGATTTTCTCAGGATTTCAACTAAATAGAGAGATGTTCATTGCAGTATTCCAGTCCAGGTAAATCAAGGAAACAGGGGCTTCCCTGGTGGCGCAGTGGTTGAGAGTCCGTCTGCTGATACAGGGGACACGGGTTCATGCCCCAGTCCGGGAAGATCCTACATGCTGCAGAGCAGCTGGGCCCGTGAGCCACGGCCGCTGAGCCTGCGTGTCCCAAGCCTGTGCTCCGCAATGGGAGAGGCCACAGCAGTGAGAGGCCGGCGTAACACCCCCCCCCCCCAAAAAAAGAAATCAGGACAAAATAGAGTACCAAAGATTGATGGGAATGTTTTGGGGGATGAAATTAGGGAATATATAATAAGTGAATATTGAGGACCTTACTCCAGAGTGTCTTATATGGACTTGAAAAAGCAAGACTACGTGAGCATTCACAACTGAGGTCAGCTGGAATTCCTTTTCCATTTCCTAGTTTGACTGCAATGCATTCACTACCCAAGTGAAGCTGAGTCTCGAAGTGGAATTTCTTCAGTAAGTGCAACTCCTCATGTATGAGAAACTTATTTGGGCAGATGCTTTTCAAAATTATTGAGTTCTTTAAGAATACAACTCTTTAACAGAAATTCATCACTCAACAGTCTGTGTTTCACAGTTTATTTTATAGAGATTGTACACTGGTGGCCTGTTGGCCAAATTCAATCTGTGAAACTGCTTTATTTAGACTTTACAGTGATTTAAACTATTTTGAAATAATTCCAATTTTAAAAATCAGATAAATATGTGGATATCAGGCTCTTGGTGAGAAATTGGTTATGGTGTGCTCATATTTCTACATGATAAGTATCAAAGTGATTGAAGTTCATACTCTCTAGTTAACCATGAGCCTCATCATTCTTACACGTAATCAGTTTTACACATTTATGTTAATTTAACTACCAGCCACTTGGGGCTTTGTTTTTTTTAACTCTAAGCTTATAATATTTGATTCTCACTTTTTTCTTTATATTCTCTGGCTTTATTAAACCAGAAATATCTCCTTCATTTGCTAGACTCTTCAAATTATAAGATTTGCCTGTTATAGAAAGAATCTCCATCTGGAAAAACTCACAGTCTACGAGTGCAAAAGTGGTATAGTATCATGTCAGTTGCTTGGGTTTGAGTCACAGGTCCAAAACGTGCATCCCCTATGACACTAGCAATTTCCTTAACTACACTAAACCTCAACTACTTCATTTGTGAAATGGAGAAAATTAGTATTATAGTGAAATATTTTGTAATATTTGTGTGTATATATGTGTGTGTGTATATATATGTGTATATAAATATGCATATATTTGAATACATCATGTTGTAATATGATATAATTATGAGATAGTATAGATAATGATAATATATTATGTTACAGAGTAATAATGTTAATGATAACAATAATATCTAACATGTACTGAATGTTTTACTATATGCCCAGCACTTCTCTAAGTGCTCTGTATCTGCGTCTTATCTATTCATGATAGCACCTTGTGAGCTTGGTATTATTATTGTCATCTACATTTATAGATGAGGATTTAAAGCCAGTACTCTGACTCCAGAGGCTCTATTAATGCTTGCAAAGATTTTAACAAAGTACATGAGATATGATTTTCTAAGGGAAACAGGGGTTTTGATTTTTTTTTTACAGTCAATTAATTACACTATCTGTATAATGCTAAAATATCTGGAAAAGACACTAAGAGAAGAAAGTCCTTTATAACAGTTGCCTACTTTCACATCCTAGAAGAAGCAAAGCATATCATGTTAGACCTACATTAGCATCAAGATTAAGAAACCCAGTTAATAGTAGAGTTATTAAATTGCTTAGTTAAATAAATGTTTTTGAGTGTTAACTGCTGTGATATTCATTTCCAAAGTAATCTAACATTGAAGCTGTGTCTACGGTGGGAAATCTAAAGCCAATTACATTTTTTTGAAAGAAAAACAATAGGGATGGGCTTGAGGTCAGTAAAGCAGTGATCTGTAAAATATTCACTTTTAGAACTGACAAAATCCAGGGACTTCATCCTTTATCACTCCAAAGGGTGGACAGTCAGCTCACCTTGACCCTTTGTTGGACTTCCTTTGATAGATACAATTGGTATGTCTCAAGGAGGATGGAAGTTATGGTGGAAGTGCTCTGAAAATTCAACAGAGATGATTTCTTGGAAATAAAATCACACAAAATCTTGTTTATGCAAATGAGAGCCAGACTGCCACTAATTAAATGATTTTCTATATGAAAAAGTCTACTCCAAGAGCTCTTCATCTCCTAAAAATTCTGGTTTGAAGCTGTTTAAATGAAGGTCTTAGAAAACCTTTGACAAAACCATTTGGTTGAGTATCTCCCTATGAATGCAATGTGAAAAACCCAAATTTGTGACTTCATATTAAGCTAACTACAGTAATGATAACGCTAGAGGCAGAGCACTTATCTAGGAAAAGAGAATCAGAGAAAATACTCCCCCCACCCCAACTAAATCCTGTGTTCTTGCCATTTCTTTTTTCTTTTATTTTTTTTTTTTACATCTTTATTGGAGTATAATTGTTTTACAATGGTGTGTTAGTTTCTGCTTTATAACAAAGTGAATCAGTTATACATATGTTCCCATATCTCTTCCCTCTGGCGTCTCCCTCCCTCCCACCCTCCTTATCCCACCCCTCTAGGTGATCATAAAGCACCGAGCTAATCTCCCTGTGCTATGCGGCTGCTTCCAACTAGCTAGCTATTTTACGTTTGGTAGTGTATATATGTCCATACCACTCTCTCTTTGTCACAGCTTACCCTTCCCCCTCCCCATATCCTCAAGTCCATTATCTAGTAGGTCTGTGTCTTTATTCCTGTCTTACCCCTAGGTTCTTCATGACATTTTTTTTCTTAAATTCCATATATATGTGTTAGCATACAGTATTTGTCTTTCTCTTTCTGACTTACTTCACTCTGTATGACAGACTCTATGTCCATCCACCTCATTACACATAGCTCAATTTTGTTTCTTTTTATGGCTGAGTAATATTCCATTGTATATATGTGCCACATCTTCTTTATCCATTCATCCGATGGTGGACACTTAGGTTGTTTCCATCTCTGGGTTATTGTAAATAGAGCTGCAATGAACATTTTGGTACATGACTCTTTTTGAATTATGGTTTTCTCAGGGTATATGCCCAGTAGTGGGATTGCTGGGTCATATGGCAGTTCTATTTGTAGTTTTTTAAAGAACTTCCATACTGTTCTCCATAGTGGCTGTACCAATTCACATTCCTACAAGCAGTGCAAGAGTGTTCCCTTTTCTCGACACCCTCTCCAGCATTTACTGTTTGTATATTTTTTGATGATGGCCATTCTGACTGGTGTGAGATGATATCTCATTGTAGTTTTGATTTGCATTTCTCTAATGATAAATGGTGTTGAGCATCCTTTCATATGTTTGTTGGCAGTCTGTATATCTTCTTTGGAGAAATGTCTTTGTAGGTCTTCTGCCCATTTTTGGATTGGGTTGTTTGTTTTTTTGTTATTGAGCTATATGAGCTGCTTATAAACTTTGGAGATTAATCCTTTGTCAGTTGCTTCACTTGCAAATATTTTCTACCATTCTGAGGGTTGTCTTTTGGTCTTGTTTATGGTTTCCTTTGCTGTGCAAAACGTTTTAAGTTTCATTAGGTCCCATTTGTTTATTTTTGTTTTTATTTCCATTTCTCTAGGAGGTGGGTCAAAAAGGATCTTGCTGTGATTTATGTCATAGAATGTTCTGTCTATGTTTTCCTCTAATAGTTTGATAGTTTCTGGACTTACATTTAGGTCTTTAATCCATTTTGAGCTAATTTTTTTGTGTGGTGTTAAGGAGTGATCTAATCTCATACTTTTACATGTACCTGTCCAGTTTTCCCAGCACCACTTATTGAATAGGCTGTCCTTCCTCCACTGTATATTCCTGCCACCTTTATCAAAGATAAGGTGACCATATGTGTGTGGGTTTATTTCTGGGATTACTATTTTATTCTATTGTTTTGTGTTTCTGTTTTTGTGTGAGTACCATACTGTCTTGATTATTGTAGCTTTGTAGTATAGTCTGAAGTCAGGGAGCCTGATTCCTCCAGCTCCGTTTTTTGTTCTCAAGATTGTTTTGGCTATTCGGGGTCTTTTGTGTTTCCATACAAATTGTGAAATTTTTTGTTCTAGTTCTGTGAAAAATGCCAGTGGTAGTTTGATAGGGATTGCATTGAATCTATAGATTGCTTTGGGTAGTAGAGTCATTTTCACAACGTTGATTCTTCCAATTCAAGAACATGGTATATCTCTCCATCTATTTGTATCATCTTTAATTTCTTTCATCAGTGTCTTATAATTTTCTGCATACAGGTCTTTTGTCTCCTTAGGTAGGTTTATTACTAGATATTTTATTATTTTTTTGCAATGGTAAAAGAGAGTGTTTTCCTGATTTCACTTTCAGATTTTTCATCAATACTTTATAGGAATGCCAGAGATTTCTTTGCACTATTTTTGTATCCTGATACTTTACCAAATTCATTGATTAGCTCTAGCAGTTTTCTGGTAGCAGTTTTAGGATTCTGTATGTATAATATCATGTTATATGCAAACAGTGACCGCTTTACTTGTTCTTTTGCTATTTTGATTCCTTTATTTACTTTTCTTCTCTGATTGCTGTGGCTAAAACTTCCAAAATTATGTTGAATAAGAGTGGTGAGGGTTGGTAACCTTGTCTGTTCCTGATCTTAGTGGAAATGGTTTCAGTTTTTCACCATTGAGGATGATGTTGGTGGTGGATTTGCCATATATGGCCTTTATTTTGTAGAAGAAAGTTCCCTCTATGCCTAATTTCTGCAGGGTTTTTATCATAAATGGGTGTTGAATTTTGTTGAAAGCTTTCTCTGCATCTATTGAGATGATCATATGTTTTTCCTCTTTTAATTTGTTAATATGGTGTATCACGTTGATTGATTTACGTATATTGAAGAATCCTTGCATTTCTGGAATAAACCCCACTTGATCATGGTGTATGATCCTTTCAATGTGCTGTTGGATTCTGTTTGCTAGTATTTTGTTGAGGATTTTTGCATCTATGTTCATCAGTGATATTGGTCTGTAGTTTTCTTTCTGTGTGGCATCATTGTCTGGTTTTGGTATCAAGGTGATGGTGGCCTTGTAGAATGAGTTTGGGTGTGTTCCTCCCTCTGCTATATTTTGGAAGAATTTGAGAAGGAAAGGTTTTAGCTCTTCTCCAAATATTTGATAGAATTCACCTGTGAAGCCATCTGGTCCTGGGTTTTTGTTTGATGGAAGATTTTTAATCACAGTTTCAATTTCAGTGCTTGTGATTGGTCTGTTCATATTTTCTATTTCTTCCTGATTCAGTCTTGGCAGGTTGTGCCTTTCTAAGAATTTGTCCATTTCTTCCAGGTTGTCCATTTTATTGGCATAGAGTTGCTTGTAGTAATCTCTCATGATCTTTTGTATTTCTGCAGTGTCAGTTGTTACTTCTCTTTTTTTATTTCTAATTCTATTGATTTGAGTCTTCTCCCTTTTTTTCTTGATGAGTCTGGCTAATGGTTTATCAATTTTGTTTTTCTTCTCAAAGAACCCGCTTTTAGTTTTATTGATCTTTGCTATCATTTCCTCCATTTCTTTTTCATTTACTTCTGATCTGATTTTTATGATTTCTTTCCTTCTGCCAACTTTGGAGTTGTTTTGCTCTTTCTCTAATTGCTTTAGGTGCAAGGTAGGTTGTTTATTTGAGGTGTTTTTTGTTTCTTCAGAATTGTATTGCTATAAACTTCCCTCTTACAGCTGCTTTTGCTGCACCCCATAGGTTTTGGGTCATTGTGTCTCCATTGTCATTTGTTTCTAGTTTTTTTTTTATTTCCTCTTTGATTTCTTCAGTGAGCACTTCATTAGTAAGTAGTGTATTGTTTAGTCTCTGTGTGTTTGTATTTTTTACAGATCTTTTCCTGTAATTGATATCTAGTCTCATAGCATTGTGTTTGGAAAAGATACTTGATACAATTTTAATTTTCTTAAATTTACCAAGGCTTGATTTGTGACCCAGGATATGATCTTTCCTGGAGAATGTTCCATGAGCACTTGAGAAAAATGTGTATTCTGTTGTTTTTGGATGGAATGTCCTACAAATATCAATTAAGTCCATCTTGTTTAATGTGTCATTTAAAGGTTGTGTTTCCTTATTTATTTTCATTTTGGATGATCTGTCCATGGGTGAAAGTGCGGTGTTTAAGTCCCCTACTATGAATGTGTTACTGTCAATTTCCCCTTTTATGGCTGTTAGTATTTGCCTTATGTATTGAGGTGCTCCTATGTTAGGTGCATAAATATTTACAATTGTTATATCTTTTTCTTGGATTGATCCCTTTATCATTATGTACTGTCCTTCTTTGTCTCTTCTAATAGTCTTTATTTTAAAGTGTATTTTGGCTGATATGAGAATTGCTACTCCAGCTTACTTTTGGTTTCCATTTGCATGGAATATCTTTTTCTATCCCCTTACTTTCAGTCTGTATGTGTCTATAGGTCTGAAGTGGGTCTCTTGTAGACAGCATATATATGGGTCTGGTTTTTGTATCCATTCAACCAATCTTTATCTTTTGTTGGGAGCATTTAGTCCATTTACTTTTAAGGTAATTATCGATATGTATGTTCCTATTCCCATTTTCTTAATTGTTTTGGGTTCGTTTTTGTAAGTCTTTTCCTTCTCTTTTGTTTCCTGCCTAGAGAAGTTACTTTAGAATTTGTTGTAAAGCTGGTTTGTTGTTGCTGAACTCTCTCAGCTTTTGCTTGTCTGTAAAGATTTTAATTTCTCCATCAAATCTGAATGAGATCCTTGTTGGGTAGAGTAATCTTGGTTGTAGGTTTTTCTCCTTCATCACTTTAAATATGTCCTGCCACTCCCTTCTGGCTTGCAGAGTTTCTGCTGAAAGATCAGCTGTTAACCTTATGGGGATTCCCTTGTGTGTTATTAGTTGTTTTTCCCTTGCTGCTTTTAATATGCTTTCTTTGTATTTAATTTTTGACAGTTTGATTAATATGTGTCTTGGCGTATTTCTCCTTGTATTTATCTTGTATGGGACTCTCTGTGCTTCCTGGACTTGGTTAACTATTTCCTTTCCCATATTAGGGAAGTTTTCAACTCTAATCTCTTCAAATATTTTCTCAGTCCCTTTCTTTTTCTCTTCTTCTTCTGGGACCCCTATACTTTGAATGTTGGTGTGTTTAATGTAGTCCCAGAGGTCTCTGAGACTGTCCTCAGTTCTTTTCATTCTTTTTTCTTCATTCTGCTCTGCAGTAATTATTCCCAGTATTTTATCTTCCAGGTCACTTATCCGTTCTTCTGCCTCAGTTATTCAGCTATTGATCTCATCTAGAGTACTTTTAATTTCATTTATTGTGTTGTTCATTGTTTCTTGTTTCTTCTTTAGTTCTTCTAGGTCCTTGTTAAATGTTTCTTGCATTTTGTCTATTCTATTTCCAAGATATAGGATCATCTTTACTATCAATATTCTTAATTCTTTCTCAGGTCGACTGCCTATTTCCTCTTCCTTTGTTAGGTCTGGTGGGTTTTTATCTTGCTCCTTCATCTGCTGTGTGTTTTTCTGTCTTCTCATTTTGCTTATCTTACTGTGTTTGGGGTCTCCTTTTTGGAGGCTGCAGGTTCTTAGTTCCCATTGTTTTTGGTGTCTGTCTCCAGTGGCTAAATTTGGTTCACTGGGTTGTGTCAGTTTCCTGGTGGAGGGGACTAGTGTCTGTGTTCTGGTGGATGAGGCTAGATCTTGTCTTTCTGGTGGGCAGGTTCACGTCTGGTGGTGTGTTTTGGGGTGTCTGTGGACTTATTATCATTTTAGGCAGCCTCTCTGCTAATGGGTGGGGTTGTGTTCCTGTCTTGCTAGTTGTTTGGCATAGGGTGTCCAGCACTGTAACTTGCTGGTCATTGTATGAAGCTGGGTGCTGGTGTTGAGATGGAGATCTCTGGGAAATTTTTGCCATTTGATATTATGTGGAGCTGGGAGGTCTCTTGTGGACCAGTGTCCTGAAGTTGGCTCTCCCACCTCAGAGTCACAGCACTGACTCCTGGCTGCAGCCCCAAGACCCTTCCATCTACATGGCTCAGAATAAAAGGGAGAAAAAGTAGAAAGAAAGAAAGAAAGAAAGAACGAAAGAACGAAAGAAAGAAGGAAAGAAAGGAGGGAGGCAGGGAGGGAGAGAAGGAGGAAAGAAGGAAGGAAGGAGGGTAGGAAGGAAAGAAAGAAAGAAAGAAGATAAAATAAAATAAAGTAAGATAAAATAAAATAAAGTTATTAAAATAAAAAAATTAAGAAGAAGAAAATTTTAAAGAAAAAACAAACAAACAAACAACAACAAATGGACAGATAGAACCCTAGGACAAATGATGGAAGCAAAGCTATACAGACAAAATCTCACACAGAAGCATACACATACACACTCACAAAAAGAGGAAAAGTGGAAAACATCATAAATCTTGCTCTCAAAGTCCACCTCCTCAATTTGGGATGATTCTTTGTCTATTCTTGTATTCCACAAATGCAGGGTATGTAAAGTTGATTGTGGAGCTTTAATCCGCTGCTTATGAGGCTGCTGGGAGAGATTTCCCTTTGTCTTCTTTGTTCTCACAGCTCCCAGGGCTTAGCTTTGGATTTGGCCCCGCCTCTGCGTGTAGGTCGCCAGAGGGCGTCTGTTTTTCGCTCAGAAAGGATGGGGTTAAAGGAGCAGCTGCTTCGAGGATTCTGGCTCACTCAGGCTGGGGGGAGGGAGGGGTACAGAGTGTGGGGCGAGCCTGCGGTGGCAGAGGCCGGCGTGAAGTTGCACCAGCCTGAGGCGCACCATGCTGCGTTCTCCCGGGGAAGTTGTCCCTGGATCCCGGCACCCTGGCAGTGACGGGCTGCACAGGCTCCCCGGAAGGGGGGTGTGGATAGTGACCTGTGGTCGCACACAGGCTTCTTGGTGGCAGCAGCAGCAGCCATAGCTTCTCATGCCCACACTTTTAGCCACAGCTCACGCCCATCTCTGGAGCTCCTTTAAGCAGCTCTCTTAATCCCCTCTCCTCGCACACCAGGAAACAAAGAGGGAAGAAAAAGTCTCTTGCCTCTATGGCAGCTCCAGACTTTTCCCTAGTCTGCTTCATGGCTAGCCGTGGTGCACTAAGCCCCTGCAAGTTGTGTTCATGCTGCCAACCCCAGTCCTCTCCCTGCGCTCTGACCAAAGCCCAAGCCTCAGCTCCCAGGCTCGCCCACCCCGGTGGGTGAGCAGACAAGCCTCTTGGGCTGGTGAGTGCCGGTTGGCACCGATCCTCTGTGTGGGAATCTCTCCGCTTTTCCCTCTGCACCGCTGTTTCTGTGCTCTCCTCTGTGGCTCTGAAGATTACCCCCTCCACCACCCGCAGTCTCCGCCCGTGAAGGGGCTTCCTAGTGTGTGGAAACCTTTCCTCCTTCACAGCTCCCTCCCATTGGTGCAGGTCCCATCCCTATCCTTTTGTCTCTGTTTATTCTTTTTCTTTAGCCCTACCCAGGTACATGGGGACTTTCTTGCCTTTTGAGAGGTCTGATGTCTTCTGCCAGTGTTCAGTAGGTGTTCTGTAAGAGTTGTTCCACGTGTAGATGTATTTCTGGTGTATCTGTGGGGAGGAAGCTGATCTCCACGTCTTACTCTTCCGCCATCTTCCCCTCGGCCTCTTTACACTATTTCACATTATTTTATGGCTGCTACCCATAAGAAGTAGACAAGCAAGTGGACTAGGCAAGACCATACACACACACACACACACACATACACACACACACACAAATTCATAAGAATAATTATGAAATTTTGAGCACATATAAAGTGCTAGGTATGGTGATTTTATATGCTTTACACATTTAAATGTGATATTTGTTTAAACCATCCAATAGTCTACATATTATGATCACCTCCATATTATAGATGCAGAAACTGAGCCTTACAAAGGTTACATAACCTCCCTTACACTGTGTAGCTCTTATATGGCACAACCAAGATCTAAATGTTTGCAGTCTGACTCTAGACCTGGACCTCTCAACCACTACCCACACTGCTTTAAATGTTTTCATTATATTATTCATTTAAGTATCACAAAAATCATACTTAGAAGGGTATTGAAAAGTCCAGAGTAGTTAAGTAAATTGCCTACCAGAAGCAGAGATCCAAAGCCATGACTGCCTATATAAATCCCATTATCTTTTCTCAATACCACATTTCACAGTAACTATAGAAAACTTCAAAGCTGATCCATGACACTATTCAACATATACCACAGGCAATATGTTCATTAAGCCTCAAATGAATGAACTATTGAGAGCAGGAAGTATGAATTCTGCATGAGAAGTTTCAAGGCAAAACCTGACCTAAAAGTGGACCTTCAGCATATTGGCCTGGCTTACATATTCTGAAAGGAGGATGTTTGGTATCCCTTGTAGTAAATCCCTTGTAGTAAACTCAGAATGCATAAAGTATGTGCCTTGGAAAAGAACATGGCATGTTCCAGAACAAATGATAATTGAAGGCTGAATCTTTATACTTTTCCTTGAGAAGTGATTTGCACAATTTGGCAAGGTGTTGGGCATTTTAAAAGGTCCTTAGCAGTTTTGCATCTAAGTGTGCTAGTTTTAGGTGAAAGTTCTGGAATCAAGCCCAAGTAGAGCCGAATTCCAGGTTAGAACTGCCACTAAATATGGTGTTCATAGCCCAAGAATCTGAGAATTTTTAAGCAAGGTGTTTGTTTTCTGAGCATTCTACATTTTTTATGTGCTCAACTTATGAAGTGCCACATGCCTCAGAATACTTTTATTCAGAAGAGATACTTAGGCAGTTCTCTCCCATGATGTAGTTATAGACTGTATTAGTTCTTCTAAAAAACAGTTCATATTTGTTCTGATTGAATTCCATAACCATTAAATAAGACCATTTCTTTAAATTGCCAGGAGCCATTATAAAATGCAATTTACTTATATCCTTTCTATTAAAATCCAAACAGCATTGCTGTGGCTGCAAAATCGTAGATGATATAATGGATTGAATCACACTGCATTTTTTGGTTTAGTTTGTTGTCAAAATTTAAATCATGATTTGTAATTTAATTTTGTGATTCTAGAAAGCATGATGATTTGATGCTATTCATTTGTTTTTAAATAAAATCACACTGATGTATATGTATTGGGAATTAGTTACTTTCCAAATTTATGTGGCTCTTGTAGAATACAATTGTTGCCAGTTAAGCCAGAAATACTTCCTGATAAGAAGAGATTAAAGAGATATAGCAAATTGTAGAGAAAATGACAGGAAGAGACATAGAACTCAGTTGAGAAGTAGCTTAACTAAGGTGATTAATGTGTGGAGGCAAAAGAAATAAAATATCCTACTGAGGCACATACCATCTGAGTTGAACAACACACCCTAACTAGATGCCTCCTCTAAGCCATGAACCAGGTTAAGGACAAGAATTATGAAAATGCTATGCCCGATGCCTGGGAGAAGCTTTTGGTTTGGGGCCTTTGAATTACATTTTTTCCTACTGGAAAAGATCTGCAGAATTATTTTCATTTACCAGCTTTATCATTTGATGGCAAAGGAAAACTTGGTAACTTATTCTGCCCTGCCTGACTTCCCACTGGAGTCCCTTCTAGCTTTCTAAATTACTTAGCACTAAGCGAGGCTCCTCTGCCAAAAAGTGAATGACTCAATGTTTGAAGCCAGGCTCATCAGCAAAATCCAGAGTGAACCTTGAAATCACTTGGATTCAGATAAAGTGAGTAACCTGTACCTGGGAAGAAATTACTTATTACAAAAAATACTCTAAGAAATAGAGAAGGGGCTCTAAAGTAGCTTTGGAAAGAGAACTTTCATTGTAGATATTGTTGATACGTTCCAGAAGATGACCTATATAGACTTAATCAATATATTTAAAACTAAATATTAGTAGGAGCCTTGGAAAAATACAAATTCCATTTCCAAGGCTCCTACTAATATTATTTATTCTTAAATTAAGACTTAAATTATTAAATTCTTATAGACCATACACACTGGGATATATCTGTCTATCTAGATAAATAGGTAGATATATAGATAGACAGATACAGATCTCAATGTTTATGTCCTTGAATATAGCTAAATTAATTTTGGCTTGTTGGTATTTTAAACAGAAGGTGAGAAATGGGGAAAACCACTACTCTTTTAACCGATTAATTATTTAGTCGATCCATCTATTTATCTGTCTCCCCTCCACTCATTATTTCAGTTAAATATACTTTTATTAGAAACATAAAATACCTGGAAGTGTTGAGGATAACGAAACAAATAAAATCAATACTCTTTCATGGAACACACAATCTAGTAGCAAGGAATAATATGTAAATAATAATTTGCAATATAGATGTGTCTGTAGATCTGCAATCTTTACGTTGTATGCGATGTCAAGCAGGAAAATGAAATCGTCTTGTTGCACTAGAGCCTATCTAAGGCCACTCCTACATCAGCATTCAACTTCAGCATATAAACCTTCACACATATGCCCTCTCAGAGATACTAGCTTTAGCACCATCTTTAAATTCCTAACCAGTATGGCAAGGTAGTAAATAATTGTTACTTCTTAATCTCATGGATTGTAATATGACATATAATAAAAATTTCAGTCAAATTTAATATACATTTGAGCAATAGAGAGGTTTGGTTGAGACTGTAAATTGTTTCCCATGAAGCTACAAGAAGAATTTTATTATAGTTACTATATAGTATTATAAGTTTGTTTATATACTGTTAAAATTTCTTTTGACTCTAATTTCTTGTTACTTTTCATATCCCCTTTTAAAAATTGTGTATAAACAATTAATAAATACAACTATCAAAGTGTTTTGTTCAATATTCTGTAGAATTATATTTTTAAAAACCAAGAACATAGAGAGAAGTCTATGACTCCTGAGTGATGTATGTACTAGGGTCTGTACAAACAAATTGAATTGCATCTTATGGACCATTTTTTAAAATTCCTTAAAGACAATGATTTTGAGGTTTCTTTTCTTTTTTTTGAAAGCTTTTTTTTTTTTTTTTTTGGTGGTACGCGGGCCTCTCACTGTTGTGGCCTTTCCCATTGCGGGGCACAGGCTCCGGACGCACAGGCTCAGTGGCCATGGCTCACGGACCCAGCCGCTCCGCGGCATGTGAGATCTTCCCGGACCAAGGCACGAACCCGTGTCCCCTGCATCGGCAGGCGGACTCTCAACAACTGCGCCACGAGGGAAGCCCTGAAAGCACATTTTTCATTGTTATTTTTACATTTACATACATAAAATTGATTTTTTAATGTAGAGTTGCAATTACATTACATAGAATTTTTACACTTGTGTAGATTCATGTAGCCTCTATAACAATCAGGATACAGTTTATTCAACTCCTAAAAACACAGCCATGCTCTCTTTTGCAGTCAAACCTTCCTCCACTCAAAACTCTTGCCTAATATTAATCTGTCTCAGTCATTAGTTTTGTCTTTTCCAGAATGTCATAAAATAGAAACATATAGTTCATTATCTTTTGAGACTGAGTTCTTTTATCATCAAAATGCCTTTGAGATCAGTGTTATTGTGTGCATTAATAGTTTGTCTCTTTTTATTGCTGTTATTAGAGTTTGTTTATCTATTTTCACATAGAGACATTTGGATAGGTGCTTGTTTGAGTCAATTATGAATAAATATATTATAAATATTCATGCCCATGTTTTTATTTTTGGACAGAAGTTTCTATTTCTCTAGGATAAATACCTAGGTGTAGTATTGTTGCTCTATATGGTAAGTGAAAGCTTAACTTCAAGAAAGACTGCTGAACTATTTTCCAGAGTGATTGTACTATTTTTCATTTTCACAAGAAATGTATGAAGATTCTTGTTGGTCCACACCATTGCCAACATTTAGCATGTTACTTTTGTTTTGTTTTACTTTGTTTCCCATTCTAGTAAGTGTGTACTGTGTACTGGCATCTCATTTTGTTTTAATTTGCATTAAGTTTAATATTCATCAATATTAAAAAACATTTTCTCTGTGAAATAGAGTGTTAAGAGAATGAAGAGACATGCTACAAACTGGGAGAAAATATTTGCATAGTATATATCCAACAAAATACTTGTAACCAGAATATTTAAATAATATTCAGAATTAAATAATAAGAAAATAAACAACTCAATTAAAATGTGTAAATGGTCTGAACAGACAATTCACCAAAGAATATACTAATGGCAAATAAGTGCATGAAATCTGTTCAACCTCATTAGCCATTAGAGAAATGCAACTTAAAACCACAATGTGATGCTACAATACACCCATTAGAATGGCTAAAATGAAAATTAAAAAACCTGACAATACAAAGTTCTGGTGAAGATGCTGAGGTTTTTTGTTTGTGTGCATCTTACATTTTATGTGTGTGTGTGAAACTCTCATCTTTCCATTAATAGTATGAAATGTCCATATTAACAGTTCACTAATATAGTTCTTTTTCTTGTATGTGTTAAGAAGGGAAATACCTTTTACACACTTAATCTACATACTTATACAAACCTTAGAAACAAAGCTATTAAATTTTAGCAAAAAAATACTATTGATAATAACATAAAATATGTTCATACTTCCCTATATACACGGCCTCATATTTAGTCTGGGACATCATCATTCCTTGCCAGGAACATTATTCTACACTTTAAGTGTTCTTTTGCTTCCATCTCAGCTCTCCTTCTGTCTATTTTCCATGTTTCAATCAGAGTAATGTTAAATCATAAGTCTGATCATATCATGTAATTACTCAAAGTCTTCAATAGTTTTGCTTTGCACTTAGAATAAAATCAAGATTCTTTGCCATGAGTATTAGCTACAGTCCTGCAAAGAGCTTTAACAAACTTTACAATATATAATAGCCCAAGTATAAGAGCATTTTATTTCTTTCTCAGTTAATATCTAAAACATTTGTTTTCAAATGGAAAGATGACTCTCTTCCAAGTGTTTATTCAGTAGCCCAAGCTCTCAGTGTTGAATTTTGGCATCTTCTAACATGCAATATCCAAATTTGACATGATTATCATCAAGCACATAGGTTGAAATACAAGCAACAGCTCCTCTCTTCCCTCAAATGGACCATACTTTGCCTGACTTTTTGCATAGTTAGCTTTGGTTCATCCTTAAGAAAAGGACATGTGTTCTATAGTCAGGGACACTTTCTGTGGTAACCCTTAGTCCCATCCACATTGCCCATACTTCTGCTGTTCACTGTATCCCTTGTTTCCTTAAACAAGCAAATGAAGCTCATAATAATTGGAATCAGGTTGCATATGCATCTCCTTGATTTGTATCTTTATCCTGGTTAGAATTTAGTATTATAGAAGGCAGTGAACATGTTTCTCTTGCTTACTATTGAAACTTCAAATTCCAATATAGTATCTAGCACATAGTAGGCTCCAAATAAAAACACTTTAACACTCTGATTGTTAAAGAAAACCAACAAGGTTCCTCTTCTTACTATCAGGCACTTTGCCCTGTGTATGTCAATACTATGTTCTAGGGGAATAATCCTTTACTGTACTGTATTATATGTAGAGCAAAACAGAATCAGTGAGTATAAATTGAAAAAAAAATCAACTCATAACCATTATTTTGAATACAAAATTGTTTTGAATTGAAGCTTCCTTTCAAGCTCATACTGACTAAATAAACAGTAATCACATCAAAGGTGGAGAGAAAAAAGGTGTAGTGAAAGTATTCTAAAGCCCTGAATGTGTTTTGTAATCTTTGGTGTCTAGAGTAAAATTATGTAGAGCTAACAAGCTAGTACTGGAGAAGAATGTTTTAAAATACTAAGGCATAACAGAAGGAGAGAAATAGAAATAAAGAACACAGATTGAAGGCTAATGACAAAATGGTAAATTTAATTACAGAATAAATTGTAACTGTATGACAGATAATCTGACTAAATAATCCAGTTAAAAGACAAAAGCAACAACTAGCTAAAACAATATGCAGTTTACATGAGGAATATATTAAATAAATAGATACAAAAAAAGAATGGAGAAAAGTTATATCACATAAACAACAGCCAAAAGGAAGCCTACACAGTCAAAAAATAAGTAGACTTTAAAAAATTACAGTAAGAAAAAAAAAGCAGTTCATAATGTTAGATGTTGAACTCATCAAGAATATCTAACAATTATTAATTGCAAATGATAGCAGAACCTCACTATATGTGTGTGCATGTGTATTTACAGATATATTATACATATATACTTGCAGAACTGAAAAAACATACAAATACAAGATAACAAGATACTCTGGGATGTTTTTCATGTACTCATCACTTGATAAAACAAGCAGACAAAAATGTTATAGTTGACTTGATGAAAAAGTTGATCTAATTAGTATATACATACAATAATTGGAAACAACAATTTAAGCAGTCTTTTCAAGCACACAAACAACATTTCTAAAAATTGTCCATATGTTGGGTCACAAACGAAGGTTCAACAAATTCCAAAGGCCTGACCCCATATAATGTAGTTCTCTGGTCATAGTGGAATTAAGCTATAAACAAAGAGCTAGTAAAGCCCCATATGTTTGCTAATTAAATACACATTTATGGATTGCTTTGATTTTCCCTGGAGAGCTCATGATCTCAGCTGGCCTAATCATTACTTTAACATACTTGACTAGGTTTAAAGATAAAACCACATCATCAGCATATAGCATAATAGCATCAATTAGATTTATTTAATTAAAAAATAAATCTAACTGCTTAACCAAAAACTTGTTTAATGTAGGTAACCTGTTTTAGCATCAACATATTTCACAATAAAATGAAGATAATGAGTGTTTATTCACAAAGTGATAACAAAAAATTGAATTGGATAATGCTTATTAAACACTTAGAAGAGTTTCTGGTACACATTAACCACATTATATTCCTAAGCTCTTGTTATCATTATTGTATTATCATCATTATAATCAATTTGTCTTCTGTGGGAAAATTAAGGTCACATTTATTTAAAAAATTGCAAGCCTGTGGTTCAAGTCCCTGTTTTATCTGTTACCAGGAGAATCTCTTCTCCATGGATGCCACCTTAACCTTTCTTATAATAAATAATCCAAGAATTTTTATGGTGCTTTCTTTTCCCCAAAAGGTCAGTATGTTTGCTACTGTCTTGTCCTTAGATTCTTTATCATCAATTTGTTTGCTTTATGTTGAAGGGAGGATAAATCCCCTGTATTCCTTTGATATTATGTTGAGGGTATCCAGGATAAAATTTTACATCTATTTGTTTACTTACCTATGGCTTTCACAAGAGGGCTGTCAGTTCAAATTCTATTATTTGTTGACTCAGAACTAGGACCACTTGATTACCTGATTTGTTGTAGGAGTTGAACTAGTAGTCTCATTTCTTTCTACCCAAAAGTTATCTTGCTACCCTTTCCTGACATTAGATCTTGACTCATTTTACTTTCTTTCAAACCAACGAAGAAGTGATAGATATCTTGGTTTTCTCACCCAGAATACTGTAATTATGTAGCTTTTTGACCTTCTGCCTAGGAAGGTTAGTATAATTATATATTATACTATACATTGACCAATATTCTTGTCATATACACATGTGGTCAGTCCCCTAAATAGAATCTTCAGGCACATGGAGATCTATAATCATAATATATGCCTATTTTTTAGAATACTTTAATTTCTTCCTAGTAAGGTTACCTGTTTCTGACTCATTCCCTTTTCTACCCACTAACTAAACTGCAATAAATGTTATTACTTTATATATCTAAGTATATATTCCACTCACTTATTTAACAAATCTGTGTTTGTCTGCTACTTCAATCAAATAAACTCCAGATTTCTTAGTTTGGTAAATTCTTTGACTATATCTTAACTCCTATTACCTCCTGCCAAAAAATCTCCAATTTATTTGTCAGAAACATCCATTAATATTCAAATAAGTCACAAATTTTAACATTTATTGAAAAATGGCTTCTCTCTACTTAAAATATGCTTAATTCCTCTATTTACTTAAGTAATTCTTATTCATTTATCATGATCTACTTCAAATGTCATCTTTTCTGTATAATTTTCTTTGACTCACTTTTTATATTCTCACTGAAACAGAAACAGGAATTGCAACATTTTTATATTGAACTGTCGTTATTTATGGTAGATTATTCCAGGTCAACAATTCGAGCTATGTAACCCCTGTAAATTCAATTTTGCTAAGGTATGTTTGTCTCCCTCCCCTGAAATTTGATTCATATAATTCATCAATTGATCTTATTGGAGAGTCCAGGATGAGATGTGTTTGTGGATGGCTGTTCCCCAGGATTAAGAATTGAGAAGTGTCAACAACAAATTGGCACTTGCCATTGGCACTTGCCATCCACCTCTACAAGGTAGTTAAATCATGTGCTGCTGCAGCTGCTGATTTTCAACACCCCCTGAAAGGAGTTCAGGATGGAGAGCAGAAATAAGGCACTCTGCTCTGGGAAAAAGCTGGCTGAACAGGTCTTCAGATAGATATTTTCAGGAGCCAATTTTATGAGCCCAATTCTTTTTGTTTTTTTTTTCTAGATTTTTAACAGTGTAATATTAATTATAAAAAAAATAACTGTAACCTTTGGGAAGTATTTTACATATACAAAACCTTCCCCTGAGAGCATCAAAAGCTTTGACATGACAAAAATCGGCAGCCCGCACAGCCTCCCGAGACTGGGGAGTGGGGGACCTCATCACAGCCGAGGCAGACGTGCTGATGTGGAAGGCAGGCTGTGGGACCCTCTGGGGTTCATGGGGGGAGAGTGGACTCAGGAGAAATAAACCCACATGCACATGCAACTGTCCCTAGAAGAAGCTGCAGAGCCTCAGACAGGTGAGAGTAGGGTTATGAGCTCGTGGGATTAGGTTCCAGGCACCACCATCAGCCTTACAGGTCCAGGAGAGCAACTCTTCTGTGCCCCTGAAGTGGGCCGAGAGGGCCAGAGATGGTGGCTGCAATGTCCTGTGTACACAGAGTACAGAATTTCAGGGCAGAGCAGTGCCTGGAGGCCCTCGAATTCCTACCCACCTTCCTTCCCTCAGCCCCACCTTCGATGAAATCACACAGGGGACCCCAGGGAGATGACCCAGTTGTCCCTGTTGGTGGCACCTTCTGTGCTCACTGTGCCAGCCTCTCTTCGGCAGGGACAGCTCAGGAGAAAGACTAGTGCAGGAAGAAGAGGTGGGGAGGCACCCACCTGGGTCCACAGTTGCTGCCCTGGATGAAGCCAACAAGCCCGCTTGACATTGGGGGTCTGAGCCCCAGGGCACCTGTAAGCCCAATTCTTGTGTCTCCTCATGTCTAGTAAAATAACTAAAATGTTTCATGGTGACGTCTGCTTCTTCTGACTAGCAGTACCTTCACAAGACTAGCAGAAACCTTCTGCAAAAAAATACGTGCTTTATTGCAGGTACTCTTCCTTCACCAAAATCACATATATACTGACCTCTCCCTGCTACCTCTTTGGAGTAGTTTTTCAGAGCTATCTGAAATGCTATCCCCTGGGCTATAGTCCTCATTTTGCCCCAAATAAAACTTAACTCATGACTCTCATGTTGTGCATTTTTTTAAGTCAACAGAAGTCAGGAACTATTAACTAACTCTTAATCTCCAGGAAGTGTTCATGTAAAAGAAAGTATCCATCCCAAAGCAAGTACATGGAAATCAGGTTAAAAATAAGAAAGTGGAATCATTCCAATAATCTCTTGCTTTATGTCTCCAGGGAATTTGTGTCAGATTACTAAAGAGAGGAGAAATATAATGAAATGAATATTTGTCTAAAATACCATAAAGACATTGCTGAATTAGTTTTGACTTAATCACTGCTTTTGGTTCCCAAATCATTATTTTTTTTTGCAAGAACAGTACATTGCTTATGAGCAAATGTCTTATCAGAAAAATATTAAACTAAATATCTATTAAAAACTCACCAAGGTATTTATACATATTTTTAGCCATGTCCTAAAAATATGATCCATCCCAATCTTATTTGCTGGGATGTTAGACCTAAATCATGTTTAAAAAGAAACACTGATTTGACAATTGTTATATATATATATATATATATATATATATATATATATATATATATACACATACATATACATTTTTCATGATATTTAACCAAAAGAAGGAAACTCTTGGATTTATTTGGTATTTTCACTCTCAAATGTAAAAAAAAATAAGTAGTTTGATCACTTGTGATATTACAAATTCACATTTGCTACCAAAATAAATAAGAAATCATGTTCAACTACTAAACCATTTTGATCTTTTACTGAGAATAATGTCTTACTATTCCAAAAAAAAAAAAAAAGAAACCCCAATTGTGACACCTCATTGAAAATATATTTTCTTTTGCTTCTAAAAGTTTTTGTCTGAGACTTCCGGGAAGATGGCGGAAGAGTAAGACGGGGAGATCACCTTCCTCCCCACAGATACACCAGAAATACATCTACGCGTGGAACAACTCCTACGGAGCACCTACTGAACGCTGGCAGAAGACCTCAGACCTCCCAAAAGGCAAGGAACCCCCCACGTACCTGGTTAGGGCAAAAGAAAAAACTAAACAGAGACAAAAGGATAGGGACGGGTCCTGCACCAGCGGGAGAGAGCTGTGAAGGAGGAAAAGTGTCCACACACTAGGAAGCCCCTTCGCGGGTGGAGACTTCGGGAGGCGGAGTGGGTGAGCTTGGGAGCCGCGGAGGAGAGCACAGCAATAGGGGTGCGGAGGGCAAAGCGGACAGATTCCAGCGCAGAGGATCGGGTCGACCGGAACTCACCAGCCGAGAGGCTTGTCTGCTCGCCCGCTGGGGCGGACGGGACTGGGAGCTGAGGCTCCGGCTTTTGTCGGAGCGCCGGGAGAGGACTGAGGTTGGCGGCGTGAACACAGCCTGCAGGGCGTTAGTGCACCGCAGCTAGCCGGGAGAGAGTCCGGGGAAAAGTCTGGACCTGCCGAAGAGGCAAGAGACTTTTACGTCCCTCTTTGTTTCCTGGTGCACGAGGAGAGGGGATTAAGAACGCTGCTTGAGAGAGCTCCAGGGACGGGCGCGAGCCGCAGCTAAAAGTGCGGAGCCCAGAGACAGACATGAGACGCTAAGGCCGCTGCTGCCGCCACCAGGAGGCCTGTGTGAGAACACAGGTCACTAGCCACACGCCCTTCCGGGGAGCCTGTGCAGCCCGCCACTGCCAGGGTCCCGGGATCCAGGGACAACTCCCCCGGGAGAACGCACGGCGCGCCTCAGGCTGCAACGTCACGCCGGCCTCTGCCGCCGCAGGCCCGCCCCACACTCCGTGACCCTCCCTACCCCCCGGCCTAAGTGAGCCAGAGCCTCCGAATCAGCGGCTCCTTTAACCCCGTCCTGTCTGAGCAAAGAACAGACGCCCTCCGGCGACCTACACGCACAGGCGGGGCCAAATCCAAAGCTGAGCCCCTGGGAACTGTGAGAACAAAGAAGAGAAAGGGAAATCTCTCCCAGCAGCCTTAGGAGCAGCGGATTAAAGCTCCACAATCAACTTGATATACCCTGCATCTGTGGAATACCTGAATAGACAATGAATCATCCCAAATTAAGGAGCCCTGTGGATGAAAGGCTCTTGGTGCTGCAGCCAGGAGTCAGTGCTGTGCCTCTGAGGTGGGAGAGCCAACTTCAGGACACTGGTCCACAAGAGGCCTCCCAGCTGCACATAATATCAAACAGCAAAAATCTCTGAGAGATCTCCATCTCAACGCCAGCACCCAGCTTCACTCAACGACCAGCAAGCTACAGCGCTGGACATCCTTGCACCTAAAGCAATTAGAGAAAGAAGAACAAAAAAACCCCAAAGTTAGCAGGAGGAAAGAAATCATAAAAATCAGATCAGAAATAAATGAAAAAGAAATGAAGGAAACAATAGCAAAGATCAATAAAACTAAAAGCTGGTTCTTTGAAAGGATAAACCAAATTGATAAACCATTAGCCAGACTCATCAAGAAAAAAAGGGAGAAGACTCAAATCAATAGAATTAGAAATGAAAAAGGAGAAGCAACAACTGACACTGCAGAAATACAAAAGATCATGAGAGATTACTACAAGCAACTCTATGCCAATAAAATGGACAACCTGGAAGAAATGGACAAATTCTTAGAAAGGCACAACCTGCCAAGACTGAATCAGGAAGAAATAGAAAATATGAACAGACCAATCACAAGCACTGAAATTGAAACTGTGATTAAAAATCTTCCAACAAGCAAAAGCCCAGGACCAGATGGCTTCACAGGCGAATTCTATCAAACATTTAGAGAAGAGCTATCACCTATCCTTCTCAGACTCTTCCAAAATATAGCAGAGGGAGGAACACTCCCAAACTCATTCTACGAGGCCACCATCACCCTGATACCAAAACCAGACAAGGATGTCACAAAGAAAGAAAACTACAGGCCAATATCACTGATGAACATAGATGCAAAGATCCTCAACAAAATACTAGCAAACAGAATCCAACAGCACATTAAACGGATCATACACCATGATCAAGTGGGGTTTATTCCAGGAATGCAAGGATTCTTCAATATACGCAAATCAATCAACGTGATACACCATATTAACAAATTGAAGGAGAAAAACCATGTGATCATCTCAATAGATGCAGAGAAAGCTTTTGACAAAATTCAACACCCATTTATGATAAAAACCCTGCAGAAAGTAGGCATAGAGGGAACTTTCCTCAACATAATAAAGGCCATATATGACAAACCCACAGCCAACATCATCCTCAATGGTGAAAAACTGAAAGCATTTCCACTAAGATCAGGAACAAGACAAGGTTGCCCACTCTCACCACTCTTATTCAACATAGTTTTGGAAGTTTTAGCCACAGCAATCAGAGAAGAAAAGGAAATAAAAGGAATCCAAATCGGAAAAGAAGAAGTAAAGCTGTCACTGTTTGCAGATGACATGATACTATACATAGAGAATCCTAAAGATGCTACCAGAAAACTACTAGAGCTAATCTATGAATTTGGCAAAGTAGCAGGATACAAAATTAATGCACAGAAATCTCTGGCATTCCTATACACTAAGGATGAAAAATCTGAAAGTGAAATCAAGAAAACACTCCCATTTACCATTGCAACAAAAAGAATAAAATACCTAGGAATAAACCTACCTAAGGAGACAAAAGACCTGTATGCAGAAAATTATAAGACACTGATGAAAGAAATTAAAGATGATACAAATAGATGGAGAGATATACCACGGTCTTGTATTGGAAGAATCAACATTGTGAAAATGACTCTACTACCCAAAGCAATCTACAGATTCAATGCAATCCCTATGAAACTACCACTGGCATTTTTCACAGAACTACAACAAGATATTTCACAATTTGTATGGAAACACAAAAGACCCCGAATAGCCAAAGCAATCTTGAGAACGAAAAATGGAGCTGGAGGAATCAGGCTTCCTGACTTCAGACTATACTACAAAGCTACAGTAATCAAGACAGTATGGTCCTGGCACAAAAACAGAAATATAGATCAATGGAACAGGATAGAAAGCCCAGAGATAAACCCACGCACATATGGACACCTTATCTTTGACAAAGGAGGCAGAAATGTACAGTGGAGAAAGGACAGCCTATTCAATAAGTGGTGCTGGGAAAACTGGACAGCTACATCTAAAAGTATGAGATTAGATCACTCCCTAACACCATACACAAAAATAAGCTCAAAATGGATTAAAGACCTAAATATAAGGCCAGAAACTATCAAACTCTTAGAGGAAAACATAGGCAGAACACTCTATGACATAAATCACAGCAAGATCCTTTTTGACCCACCTCCTAGAGAAATGGAAATAAAAACAAAAGTAAACAAATGGGACCTAATGAAACTTAAAGGCTTTTGCACAGCAAAGGAAACCATAAAGAAGACCAAAAGACAACCATCAGAATGGGAGAAAATATTTGCAAATGAAGCAACTGACAAAGGATTAATCTCCGAAATTTATAAGCAGCTCATGCAGCTTAATAACAAAAAAACAAACAACCCAATCCAAAAATGGGCAGAAGACCTAAATAGACATTTCTCCAAAGAAGATATACAGAGTGCCAACAAACACATGAAAGAATGCTCAACATCACTAATCATTAGAGAAATACAAATCAAAACTACAATGAGATATCATCTCACACCAGTCAGAATGGCCATCATCAAAAAATCTAGAAACAATAAATGCTGGAGAGGGTGTGGAGAAAAGGGAACCCTCTTACACTGTTGGTGGGAATGTAAATTGATACAGCCACTGTGGAGAACAGTATGGAGGTTCCTTAAAAAGCTACAAATAGAACTACCATATGATCCAGCAGTCCCACTACTGGGCATATACCCTGAGAAAACCATAATTCAAAAAGAGTCATGTACCAAAATGTTCATTGCAGCTCTATTTACAATAGCCCAGAGATGGAAACAACCTAAGTGTCCATCATCGGATGAATGGATAAAGAAGATGTGGCACATGTATACAATGGAATATTACTCAGCCATAAAAAAAAGATGAAATTGAGCTATTTGTAATGAGGTGGATAGACCTAGAGTCTGTCATACAGAGTGAAGTAAGTCAGAAAGCGAGAGACAAATACCGTATGCTAACATATATATATGGAATTTAAGAAAAAAAAATGTCATGAAAAACCTAGGGGTGAAACAGGAATAAAGACACAGACTTACTAGAGAATGGACTTGAGGCTATGGGGAGGGGGAAGGGTAAACAGTGACAAAGCGATAAAGAGGCATGGACATATATACACTACCAAACGTAAGGTAGATAGCTAGTGGGAAGCAGCCGCATAGCACAGGGAGATCAGCTCGGTGCTTTGTGACCGCCTGGAGAGGTGGGATAGGGAGGGTGGGAGGGAGGGAGACGCAAGCGGGAAGAGATATGGGAACATATGTATATATATAACTGATTCATTTTGTTGTGAAGCTGACACTAACATACCATTGTAAAGCAATTATACTGCAATAAAGATGTTTAAAAAAATTAAAAAAATAAAAAAAAAGTTTTTGTCTGAGGCCTGTTCTGCATTTTAAGTGGTGTGTGTACATCCTTCTACGTGGCCACTAGCATGATATTCACAATTTCTAGGTGATGATTAATTCAATAGAAACTCAAATAAGACTCAGACCAGAACATGAGTAAAGATAAAGATTCATTTTGTTATATGGACACTCATTGTAAATAATAGGTTATCAACATGACTAGTACAAATCAAGACAAGAAAAATTAAGTTATTTAATATAGAATTCCCATCATCCTCAACATCTATTCATTTTGTAAAGCTTGAAAAGAAATGAAGAAAATTACCCTAATCAAAGAAAATCAAAGGAGAATTAAAGTAGATACTATATTTATATATTCATTCAAAAAAAATGAGACTAAACTATCTTTTAGTTATTTTGGATTAAAAATAAGTAATATATATTTTTTGATGTCAAAGAAACACTTTTTTTGTATATGAGGCAATGCTAAACAAATAAACTGTAATGAAATTATGTCCAAAATTACATTATGTAATGTAACAAAAATTGGATCATATTATTTTAGGCCACTGACTCACCAACATTTTTTGTGAATAATAATCACTGCAGGAACCTGCTCAGAATGTAGTTTTCTGGATCTACAACTACAGAGTATAATTCAGTATATCTAGGGTGACAAATCATGCCAGTTTTTCTGGGAATAATTGGTTTCCTGGAATGTGAGAACTTCAGTGCTAAAACCAGGATGAATTGGTAACTTTATTGGGCTGGGACTGAAGAATGTTACTTTGAGATTAACTTCAGATAATTTTGATGCAGGATATGTGATAACTATGACGGTATACATAGTGAGAGGCATTTAAATGGTTTTAGGTGATGAGTAAACTGTGTAAATTTATGTAAATTAAATGCTATATATAAATGTAAATCTCTATTTAGCAACAGTGAAAATAATATCTTGTAATCAGAGAAGAATCGCGCTAGAGCTGTTAAAAAACTAGTAAGCAAGATACGATGGTAGTTCAAGTTATGTTAGTGGAAATGCCAAAGTGGGTCAGTATCAAATGATATTTCTAATTAGAAATATATTTAACAACATTGGAAACTGAGTATATGTGGAGAGTCATGAGTCATTGTGTTTCATAACTTGGTGATGATATTAAAAGTTGACATATTACCCAAGTTCTTGGAAGATGTTTTGAAGAATGATGAAAGATAGTTTGATCAGGGATATGTGGACTTTTAGGAGTAGTGGACTTCGTGAAATGAGTAAATGTCTGACTGTGATATTTGTGGAGTCCCTCGCCATCTCTTTAGTGCTCACCTTAGTGACTGGGGAGAAAGATGTCCACCTCTCTGGCATGATAGCAGATCTCTAGGGCAAAGTGTGTTGCTTATAATATATATTCTCATTTGCTTATTTATGCTTGCTTTATCAAAATCCACAATCTATGATGCAATTCTTAATTTATCAAAATGTTTGACTTACTTAAATCCCTAATCAATGACAAAATATAATATGTGAAATAATATTTTGAGTACCATGTATTATTTGTTAAGCAATTTAAATGTACTATGCCATTTAATCCCCATCAAACGATATTGAATTGATAATGTTTATATCTTCAGGGCATAGATTAAAAAACTGATACTCACAGACATTGAAAAACTGGTCCAAGATTTATAGCAAATATTAGATCAAGGGTTTGAGCCCATGTCTTGAAACTCCAGAGCACTTGATTTTATGTTCTACACTTGACTTAAAAATCATTCCCATCCCCAAAATGAAGTTCTTTATATTAAATACAAATTTATTAAAACATTACAATGGATCTCAAGTATTAGAGATTTTAAGTATCATTTGGGAGAATAATCCACTTCCAGCTGTAATGGAAAGGCTTTATATATACCAATGATAACTTCTGAGAAAAACCAAAACAGTTGGTTACAACTTATATACTATCTGATGAAAGAAATAGAAGAAGATTTAAATAAATGGAGAGCTATTACATGATCATGGCTATGAAGACTCAATATTGTTAAGATATCAGTTACCCCCAACTTGATCTATAGATTCAATATATTCCCAATTGAAATACTAGCAAATTATTGTGTGATTCTAAAATTTATGTAGGAAGCCAAAAGACCAAGAATGGCCAACACAATATCGAAAGAATGAATAAAGTAGAAGGACTGATATTACCTGACCTAAAGCTACAGTAATCAAGACAGTGTAACATTGGTGAAAGGATGGACAAATAGATGAAAGAACAGAATAGAGAACCCAGAAATAGAACCACACAAATATAGTTAATTGATTTTTGACAAAGGAGCAAATGATTCATTTAAGAAAGAATAATCTTTCAACAAATGATGCTGGACCAACTAGATATCCACATACAAAACAAAACAAAAGGAAATGAATCTAGACACAGACTTTATACATTTCATAAGAATTAATTCAAAATGGGTCATAAATATAAATATAAATGTAAAATACCAAACTATACAATTCCTGGAATGTAACATAGGAGGAAACCTAGGTGATCAGTTAAATGACTTAGATATAACAACAAAAGCATGATCCATGAAAGAAAGAATTTGATCATTTTGCAAAATTCATCAAGGTCTGTACTCATGATTTCTGAAATTTTATGTTACACTCGAATAAAATGCTTACAAAGTAGTATTTACAAGGACTTCAGGGTATTAGTTTTCTTTAGGGAGGGAAAAGACATCATAAATTGGTCATGAGATTTTAAATGTAGTTGTAATATTTTGTGTAAAATTTGACACATATATGACAAGAAAAAAGACTTGTGCTTAATCTGAATATTGTGTAAACTAACAGTTCCTTTTATTTATTTCTTGAATTTCTGAATGTCTAAAATGCTTTGTAACTTTAATAAAATGGTAACAACTAATAAATAGAATGGAAAGTATTGAAGAATATCTATCCCCAGCCTCAGAAACTTCACATTCTCTATTGTCAGAGTTTCTGAGTTAACTCAGGAATATACATATTTAATGAGTTACACAAATATTAAAACTCTTTTATAGGGTTTCTGCCTATTATTTCTACTTAGAAATTAAAAGGGGGTCTAGCCACAGACAAATTTTTGGACCAGCAGAACCTTAAGTATTCCTTCATGCTCAGAATTTCTGTAATTATTTTATCTGTCCTAGACTAAATTCATAAGGGGGAAGGAGAGGAAGAATTTGCAGGGAACTGAATGCATGAAGGTGTAGGTCATTCTACTGGGGAGAGAGGAATTCAGAAGACACCAGTGATGTCAAAGACACAGTGACCTTTTCCAAGAGAATGATTTGTGTTAGGCAAGTACTTGGTTACTAAGGGAAAAAAGGTGTTATACAAATGCAAATTATCTTATTCCTAAATTGGCTCCTTCTACCATTTTTGTTTCTCATCTTTCTCTTCTGAGACCACCATTAATGCAGGTCACATTATTGAACTGAGAAATAAAGGAGTAGAACTAAAATACTGCTTTCCCGCTGGGTAAAGAGCATAGCACTCGGAATGCAAAAAAGCATCAAGGTTTCTTCCCTCCACATCTCCACCTCAACTCCCAGTGCTCATATATTTTCATGTTTTTAAAAAGTCACCTTCATAGGCTTGATTATTTGATGGTTACCAGTTAGACTGGCGTTGATGTGAAAAGCAAATAAATATATTTCAAACAAGTGGAGAGTTGTGCTGATAGCCATGTGCCTAGGGATTTACTGTATTATTCTGACCATCTTTAATACTGAAACTCCATGGTCAAGGTCCTTTTATTTTTAATCCTCATGGTGTTAGAGTAACTTCATGAAAGCCACTGAGCCTGCAATTAAGTGAGCAAGAAACACTGAAAGGAGATTGCTTTAGAGGAGGAGGCAGAAGGTAGAATTTGTATGACCTTAAAAGCCAAGGTAAGATGTTTCATTTTTATTCCAAGAATAATAGAAAGCTTTTGTAGAACTTTGATCCTTACAGAAAGAAATAGTCTCATTAATGTAAACTCAGCTCTTCTAGCTGCTCTGTAGTACAACAAAGGAAGCAGGAAAAATAGAAGCTCGCTTATTAGACCAGGTGATAGATGTTGGCTTGATGAGAGTGGGAAAGGTGCAAGTGGAAAAATGAGGTTAGATTTGTGATATATTTTTATGGTAAAAGCCACAGGATTTGCTGATGGATTTACATGTGGAGGGAATAAAGGAAAGAGCTGATTCCTAACTTTTAACTTGAACAACTGTTCAAATGTGATGTTATTTACTGAAATGAGGATCAAAAGAGTGCTGTAAAAGTGTTGCATAGGGAATCATGAATTTTATTTTTTCCAGTTTCTAACATTGTGCTTAGTATTTAGTGGGTAATCAAAAAATACTTGTTGAGTGAATAAGTGAGTGAATGAATACTGGACAATGTATTATGACTAATAATAGTGGTTTATAGTTTAGTTGATGGTTTCTTTAGGAAGTGAAGAATCCTTAAGCTGGGTCTTGATTACTTAAATAACAAAACAAAACAAAAAATAAAAGAGATCATGGAGACTGCATAACAAGAGAAGATAGAGAGACCAAAGCAAAATATAGAAAGTGTGTTTTTCAACTGTATTGTGTCTGATCATTTTGATGAGTAGCAGAAAAAACATTTGGATATTTTTATTTCACAAACATTCAAGTAGTACCAACTAAGGTTAGGCACTGTTCTAAGCACTTTATATTTATATTATACTTATATTTTATATTTGATTCTTTTAACCTAATCCTTCTCTCTGACCAGTTTCACACATTATGTCTATTTTTCCTTTAAATCTTTGAAAACAGTTGAAATAATTAAATTTAAAGTTTTGCCCATAAATTCTGTCATCCATTTCACATATGGCTCTCCTCCTATTAACATTTTCCTTCTGATATTGGTCAGTTTCCATATATATATATATATACAAATATATATTTTCATATATATATATTTTCAAAAAATATATATATATCTGCACATTGCTGGTGCTGTTATCAAGATTCTGGATTTTGTTGTCTTCTAAACTGTTGAGTTGGCCTTTGTGTTGGAAAGCACTTAAGTTACTTGTGAATATGCCTGATCCTCTTAAGGTTTAGTTTTATTCTTTAGTAAGGTAGGATTATAGTAGTATTTCATCTGAGGATATTCCTGAGAGTTGAGTATGTTACTTTTAGAGTGAAAGAATGAGAACAAAATACAGAAAAATGTCAGTAGTAGATTCAGTGAAGTCTTTTGTTATAGAGGAGGTAATGTGTTGTTTATAAAACATCAGAAAAAATAATTGACAACATTTGGATTTAGGGAAAGAAGAAAAGACTCATCATGTTCCTTCCCACTTCTTGCCCAAAATCTAAAAAGTGTGTAAGAAGCAAAGTACTTTCAACTAATACCATTTCCCCAAAGTATGTACATTAAGCAGAGCAGAGTAATTTATGTTGCCAAAAAATTAAACTCATTATTTCATTGGCAAAACAAAGCAGTTTCATTTCTTGCTCACAGAATATATCCAGAAAAAGTTAGTAGAAAATGGCTAGGGATGACCATGTTCTACAAAGCACTCTGGAATCCAAGTGACATAGTGTCCTCTATCTTGTATCTGGTGACATTATCTTTGATCCAAGATGGAGTAAAAGGAACCAGATTTACACAATTGCTTGAAACAACTAAAATAACAATGAAATACATGTAACAATGGTTTTCAGGTATGGCCATCAGACAGCACTGAGCAGTGATTTCTGAAATAAGGAAAACAAAGTAAGGTTAACTCATTGCCCCAAATTACAGCCTAGATAGAGTTTACAAGTTGTAGTTTAAAATGGAGGAACCCAGGAGTAGCCTACTGGTCTTAATCTCTTGAGAAAAGTTTGCTGAGACTCTGGGAAACTAAGAAAGCTATAGTTTTCCGAGAAGAATACCAGAGAAGAGAAAGCAACACAGGAGAACTTTGGATATTTGCCTCCTCAAATCTTTAACTGACTACTAATCAGAACATGCATACACGTAATCAAGACTGGAGAAAGAATTATCTGAATCAAAAAGAGGGAACAAGTCTCAGAGTTCATACATAGCCAGGAACTGTCTTTTTCCCCACAAGTCCTTAAGGTAAAACTCACAGTCCAAGAAACTCCTATTAAATTGTTTTGTAAATAATCAAACAACTTTATAGGTCTACTAAGCAAGAAGAATTTTGCTGTTTCTTTTAGTTCTTATAGTCTGTCATTCCCTGTAGCTAGCAATGTCTCAATTTAAAGATGAAAAGTCTGGGGTTCAGAGAGGATGAGTGGTTTACAAAGATCATACAATTATAAAATTTTCAACAATGAGTTTTAACTCAAAATTTCTAAGTCCAGTGTCTAAAGGCAGGGAATACCATGTTGTGTTTTGTTTTGTTTTTCTGTTGTTGTTGGTAGTGGTGATTTTGTTTGTTCATTTTCCAAACAAAAGAGTCAAACTGCTAATGAGCAATAGCTTTCTTTCCTGTTTTCTTTTTTTCTTGTTTTAAATTTTAATGTCAAATTTCAGCTGAAATTTTACATATTTTTAAGAAAAAAATGAAAGAATCTTTATAGGACAACTGAACCAAATAAACTTAAATAAAATGAAAGTCACAGCCTCCTACAATTCATAGAAAATGTGAGTGTATTGAATATATAATTGCAGACAGAAAGTCACAAACAATGATAATCATTAAATTATAAATATAATACTTTATGTTACAAACCAGACATTGTGTTAGTAATGTTCCCCAAAGTAACATATACAAAGGGTTTTTTTTTGGTATTCAGGCAATGGGAGTGGGAAACTCATCATCAAAGACAATACCTTTGAGCAAATAGCCTTAAAAAATCCTATTTTCAACATCATATGAATGTAACTTAACAACCAAGTATCTTGCACGTTGACACATTCAATTGTTTCACTAAAGCACTGTTTGAAATGATGTAATTTTACTCAAAATTGTCTCCCATAAATTTAGAAAATGTGATTTTTACTACCTGGATGATAATATTTACCTGAGCCCCTTAAAGGGAAGAAAGGATAACAATATTATGAAAGTGTCCTTGCACTGATTTTCAGTCATACCTCTCATATTACTTTTAAAAATAAAAAGTAGGGCTTCCCTTGTGGCGCAGTGGTTGAGAATCTGACTGCCAATGCAGGGAACACGGGTTTGAGCCCTGGTCTGGGAAGATTCCCACATGCCGCGGAGGAACTAGGCCTGTGAGCCACAACTACTGAGCCTGCGTGCCTGGAGCCTGTGCTCCACAACAAGAGAGGTCGCTACAGTGAGAGGCCCGTGCACCACAATGATGAGTGGCCCCCACTTGCTGCAACTAGAAAAAGCCCTCGCACAGGAACGAAGACCCAACACAGCCAAAAATAAATAAATTAATTAATTAAAAATAAATAAATAAAAAGTAAATCTATCTTCATTTATTTATCAGTAAACATTTACTTATTACCTACTGTGTGCTTGACACAATGCAAAGCCCCCAGGATACATAAACAAAATAAGTTTCAATCCTTATTTTTGAGAATTTTTTAGTATGGTTGGGGAAGCAGACAGACAAATCACAAGAAACATAAGATAAAATACATTTAGACAATGAAAATATCCTGTTTGAAACTATAAATTTATATACATGTCATTACATATTTTTCCAAACCCATAGGACGTACAGCACCCTGAGGTAAACTATGGACTTTGTGTGATTATAATGTGTCAATATAGTCTCATTAGTATAACAATGGTACTACCCTGGTGGGGGATGTTGATGATGAGGAGGCTATATATGTGTGGGGGAAAGGAGTATACAGAAAATCTCTGGACCTTCCTCTCAATTTTACTGTTAAGCTAAAACTTCTCTTAAAAAAATAGTTAAAAAAAACATATTTAGAGAAACACTATATGTTCAAACATATCACTGTGGATATAGTCTCTTTGTCCCTAAAGATTCATGTCCTACTCCTTTCTTCTCTTTTCCTGGGAGGCTGAACTTTGTGGATTGCATTGGTGAGAGTCAATAGCTAGAAATGGGAGAGGAGAAAACAAGTGGAATCACTGTATTTCTTCTCCCACTCTCCATTTTGCTGAGTTGCTGCAGAGTTTACTACTATGGCCTACTCCCTGTTGCTACTGTCTTATAGATTTAGTAACAGTGCATGGTTCCCTTAAGTCTCAGGATGGAAAGGGTAAACCACTAATGCTAGTGCTAGGACATTGTACTATATACCATTTTAATTTCCCTAAATCTTATCCATGTTACTAAAAATGGTTGCTTTATTAAATTCACTTCAGTTATTGAGAATCATTATGTTATCATTTCCCTGCTGCAACCTGAATAATAGGCGTGTGTACAAAGTGACAAGGGCAAATAAGTGAGATACATGAGTGAGGACCCAGCAACTTCTGAGGAATCAGAGATCTCTAAAACCCCTCCAGAGTCTATGAAAGAAAGAATCCTGAAAACTTGAAAGTATCTTAGTTTTGCACAAGGTCTAAATGCATCCAATTTCATAGTTTGTTGGAGGAGAGGTAATTGTAAAAATTAAGGTTGGTGTATAGGGCATTTGAAATATAATAAACTGCAGTTCCACTATTATAAGAACAATGTGTACTGTAAATCTATAAGAAGATTTCATTATAGATATTCTTAAGCATCATCTTCCAATTGCTTTTCCAAAATAAAATCAATGCCAAGATGAGAATTGGATAGTTTTACCAAAATTTCATGTTGAAATGCAGTTATTCTTTACCATCTTTGTTTAGATGTTTGCCAAGGGTGATGCTAATTAGGTAATAAAAACAAAAACCCAATTTGCCCATTTTTTTCTTCTGCCTCTCCATGAAAAAGATTTAGGGAATTCCCTGGTATCACAGTGGTTAAGAATCTGCCTGTCAATGCAGGGGACACAGGTTCATTCCCTAGTCCAGGAAGATCCCACATGCCGTGGAGCAACTAAGCCCATGTACCACAACTACTGAGACTGTGCTCTAGAGCCCACAAGCCACAACTACTGAGCCTGTGTGCTGCAACAACTGAAGCCTGTGAGCCTAGAACCCATGCTCCACAACAAGAGAAGCCACTGCAATGAGAAGCCCGTGCACCACAACAAAGAGTAGCCCCCGTTTGACGCAACTAGAGAAAGTCCGCGTGCAGCAATGAAGACCCAATGCAACCAAAAATAAATAAATTAAATAAAATAAAGTAAAGTAAAAAATTTAAAAAAGATTTGTAAGGTAACCTTCATGACAGTAGGAACAAAAATGACTTGTAACAATCGTTTATAATTCACCTTATCATGTTCTGAATTTTGGGAAAGAAAATTTAAAAATGAAGAGTACAGAGCAGGCTATCTTCCAGTAAGTTATATATTTGCAAATATATTAAAAAATAAATTAGAAGGTGATCATTGTTGTAGCACCATCTCACACAGGCTAAGGCTGGACAGGGTTTATAGAATTGGCTACCACAGTTAGCTCCAGAAGGCCATTAATTTTGTCCCAGTGGGGGAAAGAGTGAAAATATGTCAATAGTAATTCTGGAAATGGTCTTAATTGACACATTTAGTCACACAGGGCACATCAGGAGTCATTTAACATTAGGGAATAAGACAGATGGCAAAATATTATTTGGGGGTCACAAGGGCTGGGTCCAATCCAGGGGAAAATATTATTCTCTTAGGAGGTAAGCAGGCTTCCCCAATCATGGCTAATAGACTGAAGTGCAGAATAAGACATGGCTCCTTGTTGACAGGTATATGTGGAGGTTAAGGATGGCAGTGTGGATTCTGGACTAAGTAGTAGATGAGAAAACTATTCAAGTCCAAGGAAGAAAGCTGATAAAAGTCCAATTCATGACTGGTCTAATATTGAGGTGAAGAAGATGAAGATAAGGAGTGGTAAACATTAATTCAATCTAAAAGATGATACTATGCTGCAGGACAAAGACCTTAATAGCAGGAGCTTAGATTTGGTAGTCATCAAAGAATGGGATGGAAAACTGGTGTCTGGGTAACTTAGAGGTAAATTTCTTATGACTGTAGAAAATAAAGCAGAGATTACAACTTTGCTTCTGCTGGATTGGATCCAAGAACTTTTAAGATAAGCCAAGTTCCCAAGTAAGGAACATGGTAAAAGAGAGTACACATCACCAGTAAAAGATAAGCTCATGCATTTGCAGACAAGTGAATCTGATCACTCTGATGGACATAATTCTTTAATGTTTGACTCATCTGGAAGACAGTATGTTTTATTTACATAAGACAGTGATTTAAAGTCAATTAGAAGAGAAGAGAGATTAAGAAAAATGTCCAGTGAATAGGTCTACAATGGTGATAAAGAATTTTCTTCCTAAGAAGTACTTCTGTTTATTTCATGTCTAGGTGGTTTGGCCCTACAATTTGGCCTCCTTATTCTGGGCACAGTATAATGACTTAAAAGTACTTCCAGAACAAATAAATGTCTGTTTTTAAGGAAATGTAAAGATTTCTTTTAATGAAATATGTCAACAGGAAGAATTAGATGAAATGACTGACTCTGAAACAAATTATGCAATGTACAGATATATAAATTATCTCTCTAAACATAAGACATACTCAAATTAAATGACAAATAATAGTTACTAAAAAATTGTAAATCATACACACTGTGAATTTAATCCCTGTGACTGAAGGAAATGTCTCCGTTCTGATAATACTTACATACTAATCTTCCTTTCAGCAGTCTTTTTTTCTAATCTTCACATTGTCACCAATGTCATCTGCTTCCACATCATGACTTCTTTTACAAATGTCCTTATATCAGTTTCTGAGGATTCTCAGCCTTTCTGAAACATGATGTTTCCTGTTTTGAGTAATTTTAACAATGAACAGGTTGTTCAGCAACGTTGTCATAACTTCAGGTGTCTTTGTCATAGCACATGCATGCAAATATTCTGAAGGAACTGGTCTGTTCTATCTGATATTCAGACTATTCACCATACAGATAACAGATGACAATTCTTCTATATTGTATATTATTTCTGTGTCTGTGCCTCTGTGTAGAAAATGTGTGTTCTCAGCTATGTTATCTCACCTCTAGAAGTTTTTCTCCAGATATGAAGAATGAGACAATAATATTATTTATCTTACATGTTTTTACGCAGATAACTTTATAATAAAGAATATAAAGAGTATCATAACCCATAGGAAATGAGAAATGAACATTAGTTGTCATTGTCATACATATTAACAATATAGTCTGTAGAACACCTAGTACATTTATTATTGACTCTGTGTATACTACATATTAAGTTTTTTTTTTTTTTTTTTTTTTTTTTTTTTTTGTGGTACGCGGGCCTCTCACTGTTGTGGCCTCTCCCGTTGCAGAGCACAGGCTCCGGACGCGCAGACCCAGCGGCCGTGGCTCACGGGCTCAGCCGCTCCGCGGCATGTGGGATCTTCCCGGACCGGGGCACGAACCTGTGTCCCCCGCATCGGCAGGCGGACTCTCAGCCACTGCGCCACCAGGGAAGCCCTTATATTAAGTTTTTTATAGATAGTTAGCAATGGAAATAATAATCTGAGCAGTAAGTATGTGCCGACACACATAGTAAGATAATTTAATTGATATCATGAACTCTTGATACAACTAAAGTTCTATTGATAAACAATAATATGCTATATTTCCAGGAACTTATATGCTGAATGCATTCTAAATGCATTCACATCTATTAATAGATGCATTCACATCTATTAATATCACGTTTAATTTGTACAATAAAATGTGAAGCAGGCATGGTTACTATACCATTTTTATACCTTATGAAGTTGAATGACAAGTCAATAAAGAAACTAGACCAAAGTCACAAAGCAAGTTTGAAATAGAATTCCTATTTGAATCATGGCATACTGGTTCAAAGCACATACTCTTAATAATGGGAGCATGGATAATTTTTAAAATAATATTTAAATGCAAATAAGTTCTTTCAGAGGCTAGACAGACCTTTCATTTTTTTAAATTGAATGACTGAAAGATGCCAAGAGTCTATAGTGTCCCACCTCATTTGTGTCCACCATCCCTACATTCCCATGGATAATTCAGGGGACTTTCAGTTAGTATTGAACCCTTTCTTGTATACAGAGATGCTAGTAGTTTAATCATATCAGCAGAACTTCTTCAAAAGCACTTACCTATGATAATAAACCATGCTTTGTTCATTAAATTAAATCAGTATTTAATAAACCAGACATTTTTCAACTTCACCTAGAGAAGACAATGTTTCTCTTGTAGAGAAAAACTCAAGAATACAATTTCATTTTTTATTTTTTCCTTCTAATATAAAAAGTTTATTTTCATTTATGTTTTAATTGCAAATTGTGTAACCTCAGTCTTTAATCAAGAACTTGATCATATGTCTAACCACATATCATGAGAATAAATCTGAAGAGTTGATAACATCACTGAATTGATTAATAAAATATATCTTGCCCAATTCTACAGTAATAAAAGAAACTAAAAATTATGAGAATACAATGATAGTTGTTCAAGAATAGCGGTGCTTTAAATAACACTTATGTATGAATAAGGTGTGGTAGTCAGCCTTTAAGGTGACTCCTAGGGGTTCCCACTTCCTGTTATATATGCCTTTGAGTAATAAAAGTAATAAAAAGTAATATGCCTTTGAGTAATTGAAATTGGAGTCCAATTGGCATTGGCATTGGTAGCTCATATTCATAATTATGAAGATAATTCATTAGCCACAGGATGCAATGGAACAAGGTAAATTGGAATACGCATTGACATTTTGAAAATATATAATAAAATATAATAATTGTCCATGACAAATTTTGTCTATAGAATGAACAGTTAAAAGCACAGAAGTATCAGAGTAATATTATAATTTTGCAGTATTCAATCATTTTACTACCTTTTATAAAAGATACCTTAAATGCTGATGCAATATAAAGCATACTTGGATAGATTTGTCTTGCTGAAATAGATTTTTATAAGAAGTACTACTTACAAAGTTTTATTTGTGCAGGACACAATAATACATAATTAGAAAAAGCACATCTTATTCAAGTATCTATAGTAATCCATAGAGGAATTATTTAAGTTAGAACTTTTGACAACAGGATGAGGTATTGATAATAATGGAGCTGATATTGGATTACACAGCCTAACATACACATAAAAATAGGTATACAAAAATGTTAAAAAAAAACACTTTTTTTTCCTCAATAAATAATTGGTGGGAAACTATAGCTTGGATAAAGAAATATTCTCTGTTCAACTCTGAAACATTTTTCTGTGTACTTCTATCCTCTTGGTGTTTTCCACACCATTCATATTTATACTTCATCCAAACTGGACATATCATTTCCCTATAGCATAACCTTTAGTTCAATGTCTGCTTAATCAGTTATTCAATGTGAGCCTTGAGTATTGGCTTTATCAATTTGATTCGGATAAAATTTTTCCTGGATGTTTTACTTATTCTTTCAGGAACAGGTCATGTTTGTTTTCCACATGTAGAAGCACTGCTGTCTAACATTAGTTCTCTGACTATGCCAACATCCTTTGTAGAAGAAAGATGCTTTCTTATAGAAAGCAAATTCTTTCATTAAATTTTTGAAAGGCTAAACTTAAGAATCTTATACAAATATAAAATTAACACATGCCAAGGTTTATCCCATTAATGAGGGAACAAATAAAATATTATAATTTGTTCAAAGAAAAATTCAAACACACACCCCCCCAATCAATCACAAATGCTGTAATTAATGTACAAAAGGGAAAGCTGGTAATTATCTACAGGGAATAATCAATTGCACCCAACCAGACAAAATGTATTTGCATTCCTATATATGAGCATCATTTGTAGTACTATCAGTGTTCTGCAATATATAGAGCTATGGAATGGCTCAAAGACTGATAGGTGAAGATAACCCATTTTGTAGATGTGCTACAAAAGACATCTAATCATCTTCCTTGCTCATTTCAAACTATTTTGCTATTTTTATTAGAGAGCAATGACAAGAATGCCATGACACTTCTTATATGTACTACAGTGTATGCTGCCTGAAATGCATACTTAGGGCACAAGTGTATTTTATTACTGTATGTGCATGTGTTCCATTTACTTCCTTTGTAGTGATCATTACAAAGCACTGAAGGAGTTATTCATCACTATTTCATTTGTGCTTTGGAGATCTTGACATCCTCATCCTGTCTTGTCATATCAGAACTCCCCTAAAGATCACAAGTATGAGGAGAAGACTACTTAGTTATATTGTCCCTTATTGATTGTACTTCATGCATTTTCACACTCTTTTCTTTGCTTGTGTCATTATATCTTTTCTCCCAATCTAAACCTGAAAGATTATGTTTAGTGCTGGTAATCAGTGATATACTTCCAGCTTACCACCAGTTTATTGGAGCTCTCTTTTTCAGGAGCAATAATTCCACAGATTTGCCTATCAGTAATGATGCTCAGTTATAAAACTTTCACTCATTGTGTTATTGAGTCCAAGCTTGATCTGCCCGCCACACAACAGACAAATAAATCAGAGATGAGATGTTGAGGCAATGAATACAACTTTATTCAGAGAGCCAGCAGACCCAGACCATGGCAAACTAGTTAGTGTCTCCAAACAAAAAGTCTTATTGGGGTTTGGATGCACAGAGAGGGGTAGGAGATGAGGAAGTAAAGTAAAAAGTCCATAAATTTTGCAAATATCCCCTGGAACAGCCAACCACAGGGAGGGGATGTGTTAATTTCTTCTTTCTTTCAGCCATCCACAGGTGGATAGGGTCCAGATGTTTCCCTGAACAAAGGCACTTTGGTTTAACATTCAGGCAGGGGAGCAGGGTTCCCTGAGACAGGTGATCACATATAGACAGTATCCTTTTAATGAACAAAAGCAATGGGAAACAAAAATTAAAGTAAAAGAAAGACATCTAACATGGAATCAGATTTGGCTCTTCCCTGTTACATTTGTATTCCTTTGTACAATGGATATCTCCATAACTGGCTTTAAGGTCTGGATCTTGACACAGGTATTCCTAGTTTATTTGGTTGCATATAAGTACTTATTTTCTATGTAGAAATATCAGCATTTGCTTTCCATTTAAATAAAAGGATTGCAAATAAGCAACGACTAAGTATCTACACAACCCCCACTAGGGTAAAGGAATAGAGGGCCAGAACTAATAAATAACTTATCATGTTAGTTTTTGGCTTGGTCTCTATAATACAAGGCAATTTCCCCAGCCTGCCAGATGGAAATAATTCAACATTTTGCTAATGAGATAAACGCTAAGGGAAGAAAACATTTTTAAAAATAAAATATGGAAGAAAATAAACATTACAACCATTATGTATTTCTTTGAAATAGGGTGATAAATGCTCTTATTCCTTCCCATGACATCTGACAGATGCAGGGACCACTGCCAATTAGCGTGAAGTGAAGGAATGTTTAAAATTTCAACACGTATTAGAAAGGCATGTGCAAAACTGACATCTTGTGAAGCAGGGTTCCTGGAGAATGGTTTTCCTCCTTTGGGTGACCTACTTTCCCCAAATTATGTATTGCACAGTTTACTTGGTTATTGGATTGAATGCATCCAGTTTGATTGCTATGAAAATCATGTCTAGGTTTAAATACCTTTTTCTTAGCAGCTGAGACATTAAAAATTTTAATAAGAGTAGGGTGGCAAAAACTGCTCAATTAAATGTTCTGCATATTCAGATCAACATCTGTTGTTAAAAAGGATTTTTTCAGTCTCTCTCAGGAAATGGGAAAGAAGGCAATCAAAAGTTTTACAGCCACCATATTAGAGAGAGGCAAAGTGAGAACTGAGAGGTGAATTGCCCTTTTCTACCTAAGGTATTGGAGGATATTTTACAACATTACCTACCCCTCTCCTACACAAACTCGACAGAGGGGGTCTAAGAAGTATAATGACAGAAGTGTACCGTAAATAATCACATTATGGAGATAAAAGAAGAGAAGAGTGGCTATTTCCTCCAAAGCCTAAGATAGAGCCCAAGTCTAGGGTATCAATTTTTTAGTCTTTTTTTTGCTGCATTGTGAATACACATTTGTACCCAGAACTTCAAGGAAATTAAGAGAAATCTTTCCTTATGAGAATCCTTGAGGGAGAGAGAACAATGGTAAGGAAGGGTATGGCATGAAGATGAGGATTTTTTTGTTTAATAGGAAGAGTCTGGTGATGAACTTCAGCTACATTTGCTCTCTGTTCTTTTTTTACTTAAGTGGGAAGATTAAGCTGTTTTGATCTGGTTTGTATTTTTCCATTTGGAGCATGAGATGTTTAAGGGAACCGTTTTTCCCCTACACCAATCTGACCCTCTATTTTTGGAAAGCTTATGGTGATGGAATAGAATGCTGTAGAAGTTATTGAAATATGCTTGCATCTGAAATCTGGTCAAGGATGGAGAAATATTTACATGTATTTATAAATAGGAGAGAAGGGGGTAGGAGAGACAAAAGTGTTTCTAAGATGGAAGAGGATGAAACTTTTCCATGTCTAATGAACTTCTTGAATCTAGAAGAGCATGCAGAATTAAGAAAATATATGGTGATTTTATTCAGATAAGTAAACAAAAAGAGTTGCGTGTGTTTGGATTAAATTAACCAATGCAAAATCAATTACAGTCTTCTGTATTAAGACTAGCCCTCTTTACAGAGATTTGCATGGTTGAACACTGTAGAATTGATATAAATGTTATCTTGGGATATGATACATTATTGTTAAATAAAAGAGGACTCCATAGATTAATTTAGCAGTTAAGAACAAAGTAAATTATTTGACATCATAATTTGATATTTTTCTCTTGAAAGTTAACTTCCACTTGATTTTTATTTTCTTTAGCTTTCTACTGTACAGTGACTCACACTACCTGAAAATCAGTTTGCATTAGAACCCTGAGAAACTGAAGCTGAATTTCCAGTGACCATAGATCACTAAGACAAGAGTAACTCTTTATATAGGGTTGCTCACTGTGAATTTTTATTAACTTAGAGGAAATGATAGTTTTGACTGTCTCCTTTTCACCAAACAATTCCAGCAACCTGACTACAAATGCATTTCCTCACAAACTCTGCCCCATTATTTGTACTGACACCAACAAATGAAGTGCTACCAGAAGTGCAGGCATTTTCTAAACTTTTGCCTGAATGCTTCAGAGCTGGCAGCAGATTGTAGTTAATCAAATGAGTCTTGGGAATATCATGGCCATTAGAAAGCTTTCCAGCTGATTCAGAGCTTGGAAAATTAGGGTTCTGTGATCAGCCAGACAGGGTTTTTAAGAGCCTCAGAATTCAATAGGAAACTGGAGGAGAAGGTAGCTTTTTCTTTGTCTTAAAATATTCTGTAATATGTGTTACACAAATAACTCTTTAATAATTGGTACTTCTAAAGTAAATCTATGCATCATTCTACCAACCTAACTTGTTTACTTTTTATTTTTCTCTTTTCCACTTATTTTCAATTTTCTATGTTTACTCAGTTTGTAGGCATCATTACAATACAATGCTTCACCTCGCTCATTCCGCTTCAACTTATATCGTAATTATATATCATAGTTTACTAAAACAATCTTCCATGAAATGGAATTTATGTTGTCTCTAATCTTTTACTACTAATAAAGAATGTTTTATATGAACATCTTTCTGACTATAAATCTCTACTTTCTTTCTTAAGTTGAATCTAAGGGACCACATGGACTTGATAAAATTGACAAATTGCTTTCTAAAAAATATTCACTTGTTGCTAGTTATAATACACAATTTTATCAAATTTGAGACAAAAAAAGTTTTCCTATACTCAGACCTTCTCAGGGACTCCTTCCAACAACATTATTTCCTGATGATAAACTATTCTGCTATCAAATTACTATGTCATGTTATAACCTATTAGAAAATTGCACAATGTATTTGGTACATAGTAAACTCAAAATTTTAAATAAAATTAATTTGTGTCCTACTAGTAGACAGATAAAATTCTACTTAACTATAAAACTACTACTTGTAGTTTTAATTTTAACTCAAAACTTAAAAATAAATCAGTTACTCCCTATCAGTGGTGTTAACATTTATATATGTCAAATCTCAGGAACAAAACCTTCCACTCTCTGACTATCTCCTGGTTCTAAGGAAAATAGTATATAACAACCTTTGTTATTATTCAGGAGGACCTCTCATGCAGAAATCTGGATAGATCTGATCCTAGAAATAGCAGAAAAGGGCAAGGGGACAATAGTTCTATGGTCTAATTATGCAAAAACAGAGGAAGCTAAAAATAAAGTTACACAGGGCTTCTGACACATTTATATAGACAATGTAGTTTACATACTGCTGTTTATGCATCAAAACTTTCAGGTTATCTGCAGCACAAACTACTCTGCTGTATGAAAAAGAGCTTATGCTTTCTAGGCAATATCTACAAAATGAAAACAGGAAAACAACGAGTGATTCTATTGAGGGATGGGAAACAAGCCCATCAAATCAGATTGTAGCTGTGTAAACAAAACCTTTGGCTTTAAGGGTCCACTCTGCTTTGTTTTTCACCTGTCTGTTTTGGCAACAGGTTAAGGTGTTCTGGAATGTTTCACCTGCTTCTAATTATTTGCAGACATGGTCTCCTTCACAAGCCATAAATGCTAAGATTTGCTTAACAAAGTCATAATTAAAGATCTAATTTATTGAGAAAGAACAAAGTAGATTTTGTTTCTGTTTATTTTTCATTATAGCAACACTAAGTTACCTTTCTATCACTGTTACTTTTATTATATACATCTAAGTATGAATATAGATAGATAGATTATGAAATAAAGTATTTTCGTGGCTCTGTATATTTCATTACTTGCTACTATTTCATTAGGTCCTTTCTTTCCCCAGGAAGGTGGACGTGTTCTTCTCCATTGACCAAAAGCCTGGAGGAGTAATTTTCCATTACCTGAAGGTCTTCTAAACCAATAGGTAACATTTCCAGTCAGGCAGGTAATTATAACCAGCTCTAGCTAGGCCCTCCAAATTGAAGGTTGATGATCTTGCAGTACAAAAAAATATTTGCAGCTGTGGACAATTAACAAACTCAGTAGACCAGGCAAAAGTGCAGCCCCTGTCCACATGTAATTCCACTGCCAGCTTTACTTTGACAGCTATATAATTACATGGACCATGAATTACACTCAGTAATCACTTAGTTTATAATTTCATTCCCTGTAAATTAGTAATGTAATAAAATGAGATTTCATAATCACCAGATGCATAGTTAGCTGCTCACCAGAGACTGGCAATGGCTAAGAGGCAATCTCTTCCCAAGGAGAGAGATTTTGGTGGGCTGCTGTTGACTGGTCACATGGTTGGCAAGTGATCCAGTGCTCTGAGCTTGGGGCTGCCAGTGACACTCAAGCAGCTCCAGGATGTACGCTGTATGATATACCAATAGCTGTGAGAAATGGCACCCTGTTTGAGAGGAAACCTTTGCTTTTTTAATATCATGTACAGCAGCTCCATTTATTGGAGCTGTAATTTGCATGTTACTTAATGAGTGCATGTAGAGGTTCCTCAAGAGTCCATCTTAAAAGTAATGACAATGAGCAAGTGTTCCATAAAGAATTTACTTCACTATAGGTAAGTGGGTGGTCTGTTTTTATAACATGGAGATGTAGTAAATGAGCAGGAAATATAACCACATTTCTCAAGGTTATTATTTTCCTCCAAATGGAATTTTTGTTTTGAAAATCCTTTGTATCATATTCAGATATCATACAAGACAAAGAAATAAGAATGTAAATAATAAAAATGCTGGTCTTCTTTGTTCTGGGGTTTTCACAAGTAACCCACCTTCTGACACAACTCCCCACTATTTCATATTAAAACAATAATAAATTGTGGTTTTTAGACTCAATAGCATACAACTATGAATTATATACTTTTATGGAAAAGAACAAATGGCAAGCCCAGACAAGGTATTTGCAAGAGATTTATTAGAACTTGAGCCATTACTGCAACAAGAATTGTGCTGCAAGGGGAAATACAAATTATATGCCATTGCTTCTAACAAGAACTGGGAGTGGAAAAAAAAGTATTCATTTAGAAGCTTTAATTACCTGCAGAAATGTGAGTTGGTTATGCAGTACCTATTTTAATTACCATCTGATTAAAATTAATCCTAACTAGGAAAGGAGAAAGTGGAATAAGGAAACTGTAGTCAGAAGGTTAATGTTCCAAATGCAAACAAGTAAAGGAGAGAATATCTGGTTGAAGGACATGTATTGTGACTAGACATGGGTGATTATTTGAAATGTAAAATATGTTTTTAGATATTTTTTGTTTTGACACATGCTTTCATATTTTCTGAACTTAGGGACAAGTTGCATCCTTCATTCTTTCACCAGGGGCATCTAGATATGGTAACATTTTCCTCAGATAGAAGCATTCCTAGTGAGATAAAATTATTCCAAGGTATTAGAGACATTCATGGGACTTTGACCCCAATTCTCAATGGTTGTTTCCTTCAATGACAAACCTAGAATGTAAAGAACAGCAACTAATTTATTTTATCTTCTTTCTATAGGGTGATATTTGTAGTGACATTGATGTACAACACTGTAACTTCTTTGAAAGTCATGACAACTGCTCCAAAAGCTGATGTTTTTGTGTAGGGATGTGTGTGTGTGAGTGTGTGTGTGTGTGTGTGTGTGTGTGTCCACCTACATTGATGGCAGCATCAGGCAAACTAGGGAATATCACCAAGAGGTTAACTATTTTAACTAGTTCCTGGCCAACACTGAGAGCTTAAAAACTATCTATCCTTTATGTATATATGTACTTTTCAATTGACTTGCCATTGATAGGATTTGAACCTTGAGTTGGTTTTACATTTGAAATAGTACATTTACACTCAAACATCTGTCTTCAGTCACCAGTCATTCTTCTGAAACAAATGAGCATTTCTAAGAAAAGAATAAGATATTAGTTAAGAAACAATAAATTATCCAATTAAAACAGGGCTTGAGATTGCAACTTTCATTGCTATTGTTGCCATAAATAGCATTAGACCTAAATGAGAAATATCATAATCAATACAAGTTCTATCACTGCCATAATGTAGCCAAAATCATAAATAAGTTGTTAACTAAATTTTGGTAGTTGAAAAATGTGAAGATTAAATCAAAATTCACAGCACCCATCATATATATCTAAAGGAAATAAACAAAAAAGAAATAAAAGTAGGAAAACTAAACTAGCAACATTCAACCTTGTGAGCGGGACAGATCCTGTATCAAAAATCTTAAAATATATTGTCTAGTAGTAAAGCAATAAACCAATGAAATTTGAAAGTAAGCACTACTAATCCACAGAAATGTCTTCATCATCAACCCAGCCCCACCACCCCCATCAGCACCTCCCACCAATCACCACCAGACATCAGCATTGTGGGGAGAAGGGTAAGTGAGGAATTTAAATTAATTTTACTAATTTAGAATGTGTCCTTGATGATTATGGTCTGAAAGGAAGAGATGGTGAAGCAGTAGTAGGCCAGATGAGAAAGGAGTGAAGCTAAAAAATGAAGAAAAAGAATTAGAATGTATTTCTTTTTTCAAGTGACTTGCTTGTTAGAAACTGACGTCATTAATAGAATTTGTCATTTAGTTTCCTTCTGATGGGAGAAAAGCAACAATACTAATTATCGCCAACAGTTAAATAATTAATGATTAATGAAAAGCAAATTTAAATGCCTAGAAGTATATGTTGATAAAGGGCAAAAACAGTAGCCCAAGTGAGGTTCATCTGCTCACTGTGAATAAGAGTCAGAAAGAGATGGCATAAGTCCTCTGTTATTTCTTGTTGCACTGACTTAGAATGAGAAAGGAATGGATGTTACTCATATATTAGAATCACATTAAGCCAGGATAACCATAAAAATCAAAGTTCTTCCACCCCCAGTACCCACAATATTTTACATAACTCCAACAAGACAGTATGAACTTTAAAATATAAGAGAGCAGTGAAAATATCCACTGTCTATAAAACCCTTTACTGACCTCACCCCAGCCCCACTGCCAAAGCTGAGAGAAAATCATAACATGGAATACATAACAGAAACTACAACCATCAGTTTTTAATCTGAAACTCTGAAGGAAAAACCCAAACACAAAGATCATCTAATATTTAAAGGGAGCCAAAAAATAACACACTCACAAGACACTTTATAAAATGCAAGATCCAGATGAAGCAGTGTAATTAATTAACAGAGTGTAGAAAGATATGACAGGAAAACAATACAAAAATTCTAGAGCAAATAATAATAGAAAGAAAAGAAAATGGAAATGATGAAATAAAAAGGAAATAAAGGGAGAAAGGAATTAGTTCTGGGGAAAAAGTGTGTTTTTTTCCTAGGAAATAGAAGAAAAATTTTCAACAATACCTTTGTACAGGAATTAGGGAAAACAAAATATATGGAGCTATATTTAAGAATAAAATGTTAAGGTAACAAAATAAGTAATATTAAAACACTAAGAAAGCAATTTGTTCATGATAAACTACAGCAGAGCAAAATAATACACTAAAAATAGAATAGAAATCACATGATAGAAGGTCATATCAGTGATATAGAGGATAGTCATTAAAATATTACCACCAGGTGAAGGTAGAAATCTAGGTTCCATACTGGACCTCCATTGACACCTGAAGGTGGTATATTTCTTGTTACTATTGGGCAAAAGTGGAAGTTATGGTTCCTTTCATGGTCCCATGAACACCATGGTGAGTGTTGTCTTAGTACTACTGGGTAATAGTGAAAGTCCTGATTACCCAATGGGACTCCTCAGACACCACTTCAACTGGGAAGGTGAGAAACACTTCATTACTGTTGGATAGAAGTTTTGGCCTCGTCAGTTGTTTCCACTGACACGAAGGAGTGATGGCTTGGTACTGGCCAGTAAGGATGAAAATGTTGTTTCCCATAAAACCATCCCAGTGGGGATATGGAGAAGCCTCATTACATCCTAGTACTAGTGGAAACCTAGGTCCCCCACTTAGCCTTTGCCTGCATGGATTGGGGGTGAGTCTATAGTTTTGGTTTTGTTTTGTAGTGATTGTCTGTAGTAGAGAAGTTATTTTCTAAAAGTTTTCAATTTTATAAGGGCTGCCTCTTTCCTGGTCCTTTGGCTAGAGAGAAAAAACTTTTGTTAGATCTCTTTTTGTCTGTACCTGTGGGTGTTTCAAGTTACAGGACTTCTTTAGCTCCAAGTCTTGGGTACAGGAGACAAAAATAAAACCCAGGGAAATCACACTGTGTTGTCCCTTTGGCCCAAGGTCCCTAGCTAGGCTGCCTTGTTCTCTCCAACTTTTAGGGTCTTATATTTGTCTTGTACATAATGTTGATGGGTTTTAGCTGTTCTTAGTGGAAAGGAGAGGGAAGAGTACATATACTCCATCTTTCTGAAAGCAGAAGTCTGAACATATTTCTGAAAGATTAATAGAGACACAAATGTAGAAAACAAACGTATGGATACCCAAGGGGGAAGGGAAGGTGGGATGAATTGGGAGATTGGGATTGACATATATACACTACTATGTATAAAATGATAACTATTGAGAACCTACTATATAGCACAGGGAACTCTACTCAATGCTCTGTGGTGACCTAAATGAGAAGAAAATACAAAAAAAGAGTTGATATATGTATACATATAGCTGATTCACTTTGCTGTACAGCATAAACTAACACAACATTGTAAAGCAACTATACTCCAATAAGAATTTTAAAAAAGATTAAAAGTGGATGGCAGAGTGGCAACTGCCTTAGGTTTAGTAGGGGAAGTCAAAACTCAAATGCCTGCAAAGATTTCCAACAAAAAGTAAAAATATCAAGTACTGGCATGAATACAAAGAAGAGCCCTTGTAAATCTCATACATTGCTGGTGGGAATGCAAAATTATATAGATTCCTTGGACAAAATTTTGACAATTGTTTAAAAGTTAAACATATACTTATCACAACCCAACAATACTATCACTAATGCATTTGCTCAAGAGTAACCAAAACATATTTACATACAAAAAAACCCTCTATGTGAATGGGAATGTCCACTTTTTCATGACAAAAAAACCCCCAGATATTTATAAACAATAAGTGGATTATAAAATTATAATACATCCAGAAATAGAATTCTACTCAGAAGTAAGAATTGGTGAACTTCTGTTAAATTTAACAGAAGGAATGAATCTCAAAAGCATTATGTTATTGAAAGATGTAATACTCAAAAGATTACCTAAAATGTGATCCCATTCTGGAAAAGGTGAAAATACAAAAACCAAAATCAGATCAGTTGGTGGCAAGAAGAGACTGACAACAAAAGGGCACAAGAGATCTTTTTGCAATGATGGCAATAATCTATATTTTGATGGTGATATTTGTTACATAATTGTATCATCTGTCAAAATTTATAGAACTCTACATATAAAAAGTGTAAATTGAAATGAATGTAATTTATACTTCAATGAATTTAATTTAAAAATAATGAAATTAAAAATGGACAGTAAAATCCTTAATAGAAGATTTTACATTTAAAAATAAGTAAATATTTTAAAAGTTAAAAAAATTTGAGACAAATTGATGGGGTAGTCTTTTAGGTTTCTGAACCCAATTCCAACATGTGGGGCAGGGAGAGGGGAGTAGGGTCAGTGTTTTCCCACATCTATAAAGCAGTGTTCAGGACACCAACTTTGTGTCCTAGAATTCAACTCAATTCTGACACTATCTATCCAGAGATAGTATCAGATCTCCCAGGTTAAAGACTCAGTTCAACAATACTGCCCCCTCTTTGTTGTCAATCATAAATTGCAGGTCTCCAGATTATCCATAACTTCTTTCCAACTTAGCTGCAAGTTGGAAGTTCCTGTGATCCTCCTCCTCAAGTTTGATTAATTTGCTAGAACAGGTCACATAACTTAGTAAAACAGTTTACTTACATTTACAAGTTTATTTCAAAAGAATATGATATATAATACAGATGAACAGCCAGATGGAAGAGACATGTAGGGCATGGTGTGTGGGAAGGGACACAGAGTTTCCATATCCTCTCCAGGTGCTCCAATCTCCTAGCACTTTCACATTTTCACCAACCCAGAAGGTCTCAGAACCCAGTCCTTTTTGGATTTTTATAGAGGCTTCATTCCATAGGTATGACTGATTGAATCATTGGCCATTGACACTGATTTCACTTCCAGCTCCTCTCTACTCCCTGGAAATCAGATGGTGAGGTTAAAAGTTCTAGACCTCTAATCACATGATTGAGGCAATCTAAAATTCACCTCATTAACATAAAAAAAGACACTTGCTCTTATCACTTATGAAATTCCAAGGGATTTAGGAGTTCTTTACCAGACACAGGATGAAGACCAAGTATATATTTCTTCTTATAAATCACAATATCACAGATGGACATAGGAGAGAAAAGAAAAGTAATGGTTTAATGAGTCAAAATTCATTAAAAATTAATTTCAGAAAGACAGTATTAAACAAAGAGAAGGAATTTAAGAGTGATAGTACAAGCATAATTCCCAGAACTGAAGAACTTGTGTTTCCATGTTGAAAGGTATCACTGCAAAGAATAGTAAATTAAGAAAAGAAACACAGCAAAGAACCACACTGAAAATGTAGAACAAAAGAAAAAAAGAGAATACATAAAGTCTTTCATGTGAGAACAACTATAAAATAAAATAAACAAAACTTATGTCAAAACTGTATTGGTCCTCTCAAGAGCAGTACAGAATGTCATAAGAAATGAACAATACATTGAGAGTTCTGATGAAAATTTTTTGCTAGCTTATGATTGTATACCCAGTTAAATTATCAATAGAATTAAAATGTTTATGAATGTAAGACCAGAAAAATTTTTACCATTAATTAAACAGGAATCTAAAGCATCCAGGAAACAATAAATCTAATAGCATTAAAGAAGATTTCAAAGTTTATATTTTAAAAAGTCTCATATTACATTGAGACTTATATTATTTTAATTATATATTTTATTTTAGATTAAAATTTGTGTGTACTTTTATTTCCATTTAATTTCCACAATGTTCATTGAGCACCTACTCTGTGACAGGAAAAAATACCTTCTTTAAAACGTACATATATTTATTTATCTATTTATTTATTCTCTATTCTCATATTTTATATCTTTTATTTCCTTTGAACTTTTATTTTATATTGGAATATAGTTGATTAACAACTTGTGTTAGTTTCAGGAGTACAGCAAAGCAATTCAGTTATACATATACATGTATCTATTCTTTTTCAAATTCTTTTCCCAATTAAGTTGTTACATAATATTGAGCAGAGTTCCCTGTGCTATACATTAGGTTGCTGTTGTTACTCATTTTCAATATAGCAGTGTGTACATGTCAATGCCAAAATCCCAGTCTATCCCTCCTGCCCACCCTTACCCCCGGTAACCATAAGTTTGTTCTCTAAATCTGTGAATCTGTTTCTGTTTTGGAAATAAGTTCATTTGTATCTTTTTTTTTTAATTCTACATATAAGTGATATCATACAATATATATCTTTCTCTATCTGACTTACTTCACTCAGTATGACAATCTCTAGGTCCATCCATGTTGCTGTAAATGGCATTGTTTCATTCTTTTTAATGGCTGAGTTATATTCCATTGTATATATGGACCACATCTTCTTTATCTATTCTTCTGTTGATGGACATTTAGTTTGCTTCCATGTCTTGTCTATTGCAAAGAGTGCTTCAATGAACATTGGTGTGCATATATACCTTTGGACCATGTTTTTCTCCAGGTATATGCCCAGGAGTGGGATTGCTGGATCATATGGTAGCTCTATTTTTAGTTTTTTTATGGAACCTCCATACTGTTTTCCATAGTGGCTACACCAGTCTACATTCCTAACAACAGTGTAGGAGGGTTCTCTTTTCTCCACACCTTCTCCAGCATTTATTGTTTGTAGATTTTTTATGTTAGCCATTCTGACTGGTGTGAGGTGATATCTCATTGTAGTTTTGATTTGCATTTCTTTAATAATTAGCAATGTTGAACATCCTTTCATCTGCCTCTTTGTCATCTGTATGTCTTCTTTGGAGAAACGTCTGTTTAGGTCTTCTGCCCATTTGTTGATTGGTTTGTTTGTTTTGATGATATTAAGCCACATGAGCTGTTTGTAAATTTTGGAGACTAATCCTCTGTCAGTCACATCATTTGCAAATATTTTATCCCATTCTGTGGTTTGCCTTTTGTTTCATTTATGGTTTTCTTTGCTGTGCAAAAACTTTTGAGTTTAATTAGATTCCATTTGTTTATTTCTGTTCTTATTTCCATTACTCTGGGAGATGGATCAAAAAAGATATTGCTGTAATTTATGTCAGAGAGTGTTCTGGCTATGTTTTCTTCTAAGAGTTTTATAGTTCTCAGTCTCACATTTTGTTCTTTAATCCCTTTTGAGTTTATTTTTGTGTATGGTGTCAAAGAATATTCTAATTCCTTTTTTTTTTTTACATGTAACTGTCCAGTTTTCCCAGCACCATTTATTGAAGAGACTGTCTTTCCTCCATTGTATATTCTTGCCTCCTTTATTGTAGATTAAGTGACCACAGCTTCGTAGGTTTATTTCCAGGTTTTCTGTCCTGTTCTACTTATCTATATTTCTGTTTTTGTGCCAGTACCATACTATTTTGATGACTATAGTTTGTAAGTTTGTAGTGTGGTCTGAAGTCAGGGAGCCTGATTCCTCTAGCTCCGTTTTTCCTTCTTAAGATTACTTTGGCAACTCAATGTCCTTTTGTCTCTATAAAAAATTTAAGATTTTTTTTCTAGTTCTGTGGAAAAGGCCATTGGTAATTTGATAGGGATTATATTGAATCTGTAGACTGCATTGGGTAGTATAGTCATTTTGACAATATTGATTCTTCTAATCCAAGAACATGGTATATCTGCATCTGTTTGTGTCATCTTTTATTACTTTCATCAACATCTTATAGTTTTAAGAGTACAGGTCATTTTCTCCTTAGGTAGGTTTATTCCTAGGTACTTTATTCTTTTTGATATGATAGTAAATAGGATGGTTTCTTGAATTTCTCTTTCTGGTCTTTTGTTGTTAGTTTATAGAAATGCAAGAGATTTCTGTGTATTAATTTTGTAACCTGCAACTTTACCAAATTCATTAATGAGCTCTAGTAGTTTTCTGGTGGCATCTTTAAGAATTTTTATGTATAGTATCATGTCATCTGGAAACGGTGATGGTTTAACTTCTTTTCCAATTTGCATTCCTTTTCTTTCTTTTACTTCTTTGATTCCCATAGCTAGTACTTCCAAAATTGTGTTGAATAAAAGTGCTGAGAGTGGATATCTTTGTCTTGTTCGCGATCTTAAAGAAAATGTTTTTAGATTTTCACAATTGTGTATAAAGTTAGCTGTAGGATTGTCATATATGGCCTTTATTATGTTGAGGTATGTTCCCTCTAGGCCCACTTTCTGGAGAGTTTTTGTCATAAATAGGTGTTGAATTTTATCAAAAGCTTTTTCTGTCTCTATTGAGTTGATCATATTGTCCTTATTCATCAATTTTTTTATATGGTGTATCATACTATTTGATTTGCATATATTGAAGAATCCTTGCAATCCTGGGATAAATCCCACTTGATCATGTTGTATGAGCCTTTTAATGTATCATTGGATTTGAATTGCTCAAATTTTTTGAGGATACTTGCGTTTATGTTCATCAGTGATATTGGCCTGTAATTTGTGTGTGTGTGTGTGTGTGTGTGGTATCATTGTCTGGTTTTGGTATCAGGCTGATGATGGCCTCATAGAATTTGTTTGGGAGTTTCCCTTCCTCTGCAATTTTTTGAACATTTTCAGAAGGATAGGTATTAGCTCTTCTCTAACTGTTTGATAGAATTTGTCAGTGAAGCCATCTGGTCCTGAACATTTGTATATTGGAAGATATTTTTTAATCACACTTTCAATCTCAATACTTTTAACTGGTCTGTTCATATTTTCCATTCTTCCTTGTTCAGTCTTGGTGTAATATACCTTTCTAAAAATTTGTCCATTTCTTCCAGGTTGTCTGTTTTATTGACATACAGTTGCTTGTAGTAGTCTCTTATAGTTTTTTGTATTTCTGTGGTGTCAGTTTTAACGTTTCCTTTTCCATTTCTACTTTTATTGAGTCCTCTCCCTTTTTTTCTTGATGAGTCTGGCTAAAGGTTTATAAATTTTGTTTGCCTTTTCAAAGAACCAGCTTTCAGTTTCATTTATCTTTGCTATTGCTTTCTTCGTCTTTATTCATTTATTTCTACTCTGATAATAATGATTTCTTTTCTTCTACTAACCTTAGGTTTTGTTTGTTCTTCATTCTCTAGTTGATTTAAGTGTAAGGTTAGGCTGTTTATTTGATATGTTTCTTGTTTCTTGAGGTAAGTTTTAATTGCTATAAACTTCCCTCTTAGAAATGAGTTTGATGCATCCCATAGGTTTTGGATTGTTGTGCTTTTGTTTTCATTTGTCTCTAGGTATTTTTTGAAATTTTCTTAACTTCTTCAGTGTTCCACTGAGTGTTTAGTAGCATATTGTTTAGCCTTCACACGTTTATGTTTTCAACAGTTTTTTTTTCTTGTAGTTTATTTCTAATTGTCAGAAAAGATGCTTGGTATGATTTCAATTTTCTTAAATTTACTGAGGCTTGCTTTATTGCCCAGTATTGGGTCAATTCTAGAGAATGTTCCATGTGCACATGAGAAGAATGTGTATTCTGCTGTTTTTGGATGAAGTGTTCTATAAATATAAATTAAGTCCGTCTGGCCTAAAAGTGTCTTTTAAGCCTGTGTTTCCTTTTTGATTTTCTGTCTGGATGATCTGTCCATTGATAAGAGTGGGGTGTTAAAGTCCCAAAATATTATTGTGTTGTTGTTGATTTCTTCCTTTATGGGTGTTAGAACTTGCCTTATATATTCAGGTGCTCTTATGTTGGGTGCATATATATTTATGGTTGTTATTATCTTCTTGGATTGATCTCTTGATAATTATGTAGTGTCTTTCTTTTTCTCTTATAACAGTTTATTTTGAAGTATAATTTGGGAGGACCTTAAAGATGGCAGAGGAGTAAGACATGGAGATCAACGTCCTCCCCACAAATAGAACAAAAATACATCTACATGTGGAACAACTCCTACAGAATACCTACTGAATGCTGGCAGAAGACCTCAGACTTCCCAAAAGACAGGAAACTCCCCACATACCTGGGTAGGGCCAAAGAAAAAAGAAAAAAAGAGACAAAAGTATAGGGATGGGACCTACACCTGTGGGAGGGAGCCATGAAGGAGAAAAAGGTTCCACAGACTAGGAGGCCCTTTCACTGATGGAGACAGGGGATGGGCTGGAGGAAACCTTCAGAGTCATGGAAGAGAGAAAAGCAACAGGGGTGCAGAGGGCAAAGTGTACAGAGGATTGGTGCTAATCACCAATCAGCAGTCTAAGAGATTTCTCTGCTCACCCACCAGGGCAGGTAGGGGCTGGGAGCTGAGACTGGGGCTTTGGAGGTCAGACCCCAGGGAGAGGACTGGGGTTGGCTGTGTGAACATAGCCTGAAGAGGGTTAGTGTGCCACAGTTAGCAGGGAGGGAGTCCAGGAAAACGTCTGGAACTGCCTAAGAGTCAAGAGACCATTGTTTCAGGGTGCATGAGGAGAGGGGATTCAGAGCACCATGTAAATGAGCTCCAGAAACAGGCTTGAGCCATGTCTATCATCAAAGACACCAAGACGGGCATGAAATGCTAATGCTGCTGCAGCCACCAAGATTCCTCTGTGTAAGCACAGGTCACTATCCTCATTTTCCCAACAAGGAGACTGTGTAGCCTGTCACTACCAGGGTCCCGTGATCCAGAGACAACTTCCCCTGGGAGAACCTGGCACTCCTCAGGCTGTGGCAACTTCAAGCTGGGCTCTGCCATTGCAGGCTTGCCCTGCATTCTGTCCCTCTCCCTTCCCCCCAGCCTGAGTGAGCCAGAGCCCCCTAATCACTGCTCCTGTAACCTCCTCATGTCTGGGAGAAGAACAGAGGCCAGAGGGCAATCTAGATGCAGAGACAGACCCAAATTCAAACCTGTAACCCAGGAGCTGTGTGAACAAAGAAGAGAAAGGGAAATTTCTCCATGCAACCTCAGGAGCAGCAGATTAAATCTCCACAATCAACTTGAGGTACCCTGCACCTGTGGAATAACTGGATAAACAATAAGTCATCTCAAAATTGAGTCAGTGGACTTTGGGAGCTACTGTAGACTTGGGGTTTGCTGTGTGCAACAAACTAGTTTCTTAATTTTATGTTGATCTTAGTTTAGTTTTTAGTGCTTGTTATCATTGGTGGATTTGCTTATTGGTTTGACTGCTGTCTTCTTTTTTATTATGTTTTAATTTAATTACATATTTAAATTTCTTTTTTAATAACTTTCTTTTACTTTTTTTTCTTTCTTTTCTTTCTCCCTTATCTTCTGAGCCATGTGGTTGACAAAGTCTTGGTGCTCTGGCTGGCTGGAAAGCTTGTGCCTCTGAGGTGGGAGAGCCAAGTTCAGAACATTGGACCACCAGAGACGTCCCAGTCCCATGTAATATCAATCGGTGAGAACTATCCCAGAGATCTCCATCTCAATGCTAAGACCCAGCTCTACCCATGACCAGCAAGCTCCAGTGCACGACACTTCATACCAAACAACTAGCAAGAAAGGAACACAAACCCAGCCATTAGCAGAGTGGCTGCCTAAAAACATAAGTTCACAGATACCTCAAATCACACCATAAGACATGGTCCTGCCCACAAGAAAGACAAGATCCAGCCTCATCCACCAGAACACACACACCAGTCCCCTCCACCAGTAAGCTTACACAACCCACTGAACCAAACTTACCCACTGGGGGTAGATGCCAAAAACAGTGGGAACTATGAACCTACAGCCTGTGAAAAGGAGACCTAAATGCAGTAAGTTAAGCAAAATGAGAGGACAGAGAAATACACAGCAGATGAAGGAGCAAGGTAAAATCCCACCAGACCAAACAAATGAAGAAGAAATGACAGTATACCTGAAAAAGAATTCAGAATAATGATACTAAAGCTGATAGAAAATCTTGGAAATAGATTAGAGAAAATACAGGAAACATTTAACAAGCACATAGAATAACTAAACAGCAAACAAACAATGATGAATAACACAATAAATGAAACTAAAAATTCTCTAGAAGGAATCAATAGCAGAATAACTGAGGCAGAAGAACGGATATGTGTTCTGAAAGGTAAAATAGTGAAAATAACTACCACAGAGCAGAATAAAGACAAAAAGAATGAAAAGAATGGAGGACAGTCTTAGGGACTTCTGGGATAACATTAAACGCACTGACATTCAAACTATAGGGGTCCCAAGGAGAAGAAGAGAAAGAGAAAGGGACTGAGAAAATATTTGAAGACATTATAGTTGAAAACTTCCTTAATACGGGAAAGGAAATAGTCAATCAAATCCAGGAAGCTCAGAGAGTCCCATACAGGATAAATTCAAGGAGAACCATGCCAAGACACATATTAATCAAATTAATGAAAATTAAACACAAAGAAAAAATATTAAAAGCAGCAAGGCAAAAGCAACAAATAACATAAAAGGGAATCCCCAAAAGGTTAACAGCTGATCTTTCAGCAGAAACTCTGGAGTCCAGAAGGGAGTGACAGGCCATATTTAAAGTGATGAAACAGAAAAGCCTACAACCAAGATTACTCTACCCAGTAAGGATCTCATTCAGATTTGACAGAGAAATTAAAAACTTTACAAACAAGCAAAATCTAAGATAATTCAGCACCACAAAAACAACTTTACAACAAATGCTAAAGGAACTTGCCTAGGCAGGAAACACAAGAGAAGGAAAAGACCTACAATAACAAACACAAAACAATTAAGAAAATGGTAACAGGAACATACATATCGATAATTACCTTAAATGTAAATGGATTCAGTGCTCTAACCAAAAGCTATACACTGGCTGAATGGATACAAAAAAAAAAAAAAACTTGTGTATATGGTGTCTAGAAAAGACCACTTCAGACCTAGGAACACATTCAGACTGAAAGTGAGTGGAAGGAAAAAGATACTCCATGCAAATGGAAATCAAAAGAAAGCTGGAGTACCAATTCTCATATCAGACAAAATAAACTTTAAAATAAAGACTATTACAAGAGACAAAGAAGGACACTACATAATGATCAAGGGATCAGTCCAAAAGAAGATATAACAATTGTAAATATTTACACACCCAACATAGGAGCACCTCAATACATAAGGCAAATGATAACAGACATAAAAGGGGAAACAGACAGTAACACAATCATAGTAGGGGAATTTAACACCTGACTTTCACCAATGGACAGATCAACCAAAATGAAAATAAATAAGGAAACACAAGCTTTAAATGACATGCTAAACAAAATGGACTTAGTTGATACCTATAAGACATTCCATTCCAAAAAAACAGAATACACTTTCTTCTCATGTGCTCATGGATCATTCTCCAGGATAGATCATATCTTGGGTCAAAAATCGAGCCTTGGTAAAATTAAGAAAATTGAAATTTTATCAAGTATCTTTTCTGACCACAACGTTATGAGACTAGATATCAATTACAGGAAAAAACAAACTGTAAAAATTACAAACACATGGAGGCTAGGCAATACACTACTAGATAACCAAGAAATCACTGAAGAAATCAAAGAGGAAATCAAAAAGTACTTAGAAGCAAATGACAATGAAAACACGATGACCCAAAACTTATGGGATGCAGCCAAAGCAGTTCTAAGAGAGGAGTTTATAGCAATTGAGTCCTATCTCAAGAAACAAGAAATATCTCAAATAAAGAACCTAAACTTACACCTAAAGCAATTAGAGAATGAAGAACAAAAGAAACCCAAAGTTAGCAGAAGGAAAGAAATTGTAAAGATCAGCTCAGAAATAAATGAAGGAAATGATAGCAAGGATCAATACAACTAAAAGCTTGTTCTCTGAGAAGATAAACAAAAGTAATAAACCATTAGCCAGACTCATCAAGAAAAAAAGGGAGAAGACTAAATCAACAGAATTAGAATGAAAAAAGAAGTAACAACTGACACTGAAGAAATACAAAGGATCATGAGAGATTACTACAAGAAAATATATGCCAATAAAATGGACAAACTGGAAGAAATGGACAAATTCTTAGAAAAGCACAACCTTCTGAGACTGAACCATGAAGAAATAGAAAATATAAACAGATCAATCACAAGCACTGAAATTGAAACTGTGATTAAAAATCTTCCAACAAACCAAAGCCCAGGACCAGATGACTTCACAGGGGAAATCTTTCAAACATTTTGTGTTGAGCTAACACCTATCCTTCTCAAACTCTTCTAAAACCTAGCAGAAGGAGGAACACTCCCATACTCATTCTAAAAGGCCACCATCACCCTGATACCAAAACCAGACAAAGATGTCACAAGAAAAAAAAAAAAAAAAACACTATAGGCCAATATCACTGATGAACATAGATACAAAAATCCTCACCAAAAACTAGCAAAGAGAATCCAACATCACATTAAAAGTATCATACATGATCAAGTGGGGTTTATCCCAGTAATGCAAGGATTTTCCAATATACGCAAATCAAACAATGATAAATCATATTAAAAAATTGAAGGGTAAGATCTATATGATAATCTCAATAGAGGCAGAAAAAGCTTTCAACAGTTTTCAACACCCATTTCTGATAAAAATCTCCTGAAAGTAGGCATAGAGGGAATCTACCTCAACATAATAAAGGCCATGTATGACAAATCCACAGGCAACATCATTTTCAATGATGAAAACTTGAAACCATTTCCACTAAGATCAGGAACAAGGCATGATTGCCCAGTCTCACCACTATTATTCAACATAGTTTTGGAAGTTTTAGCCACAACAATCAGAGAAGAAAAATAAATAAAAGGATTCCAAATCAGAAAAGAAGAAGTAAAACTGTCACTCTTTGCAGATGACATGATACTATACATAGAGAATCCTAAAAATGTTACCAGAAAACTCCTGGAGCTAATCAATGTACTTGGTAAAGAAGCAGGATACAAAATTAATGCACAGATATCTCTTGCAATCCTATACACTAATGATGAAAAATCTGAAAGAGAAGTTAAGGAAACACTCCCATTTACCAATGCAACAAAAAGAATAACATACCTAAGAATAAACCAACCTAAGGGAACAAAAGATCTGTATGCAGAAAACTATAAGACACAGATGAAACAAATTAAAGATGATACAAATAGATGGAGAGATATACAATGTTCTTGGATTGGATGAATCAACATTGTGAAAATGACTATACTACCCAAAGCAATCTACATATTCAATGCAATCCCTATCAAAGTACCAATGGCATTTTTCACAGTAGTAGAACAAAAAATTTTGCAATTTGTATGGAAACACAAATGACCCCAAATAGCCAAATCAATCTTGAGAAAGAAAAATGGAAGTGGAGGAATCAGGCTCCCAGTCTTCAGACTAAACTACAAAGCTACAGTAATCAAGAGAGTATGGTACTGCCACAAAAATATAGATCAATGGAACAGGATGGAAAGCCCAGAGATAAACTCACTCACATATGGTCACCTTATCTTTAATAAAGAAGACAAGAATATACAATGGAGTAATGGCAGCCTCTTCAATAAGTGTTGTAGGGAAAACTGGAGAGCTACGTGTGAAAGAGTGAAATTAGTACACTCCCTAACACCATACACAAAAATAAACTCAAAATGGATTAAAAACCTAAATGTAAGGCCTGACACTATAAAACTCTTAGAGGAATACCTAGGCAGATCACTCTATTACATAAATCACAGCAAGATCCTTTTTGACCCACCTCCTAGACAAATGGAAATAAAAACAAAATTACACCAATGGGACCTAATGAAACTTAAAAGTTTTACAAAACAAAGAAAACCTTAAACTAGACGTAAAGACAACCCTCAGATTGGAAGAAAATACTTGCAAAGAAAGCAACTGACAAAGAATTAATCTGAAAAATATACAAGCATCTCATGCAGCTCAATATAAAAGAAACAAACAACCCAATCCAAAAATGGGCAGGAACCCTAAATAGACATTTCACCAAAGAAGATACACAGATTACCAACAAATACATGAAAGGATGCTCGACATCACTAATCATTAGAAAAATGCAAATAAAAACAATGAGCTATCACCTCACACCGGTCAGACTGGCCATCATCAAAAAATCTACAAACAATAAATGCTGGAGGGGATGTGGAGAAAAGTGAACCCTCTTGCACAGTTGATGGGAATGTAAATTGATACAGCCACTAGGGAAAACAGTATGGAGGTTCCTTAAAAACTAAAAATAGACCTACCATATGACCCAGCAATCCCACTATTGGGCATATACCTTCAGAGAACCATAATTCAAAAAAAAAAATCATATACCACAATGTTCATTGCAGCACTATTTACAGTAGCCAGGATATGGTATCAACCTAAGTGTCCATGGACAGATGAATGGATAAAGATGTGGCACATGTGTACAATGGAATATTAGCCATAAAAATAAATGAAACTGAGTTATTTGCAGTGAGGTGGATGGACCTAGAGTCTGTCATACAGAGTGAATTAAATCAGAAAGAGAAAAACAAATACCAAATGCTAACACATATATGTGGTATCTAAAGGAAAAAAAAAAAAGCTTCTGAAGAACATAGGGGCAGGACAGGAATAAAGACGTAGACTTAGAGAATGGACTTGAGGAGAAGAGGAGGGGGAAGTGTAAGTTGAGACGATGTGAGAGAGTGTCATTGACATATATACACTACCAAATGTAAAATAGCTACTGGGAAACAGCTGCATAGCACAGGGAGCTCAGCTCAGTGCTTTGTGACTACCTAGAGATGTGGGAAAAGGAGCGTGGGAGGTAGACACAAGAGGGAGGGGATATGGTGAGAAAGATATATATATATAGCTGATTTACTGTTATACAGCAGAAACTAACACACCATTTAAAGCAATTATACTCCAATAAAGATGTTACAAAAATTAAATTAAGACTATTTTATCTGATATCAGTATTGCTAGTCCAGCTTTCTTTTGATTTTCCTTTGCATGTAATATCTTTTTCCATCCTCTCCCTTTCAGTCTGTATGTTTCCCTTGTTCTGAAGTTGGTCTCTTGTATACAACGTATATACAGGTTTTGTTTTTTTTCCATTCCATCAGTCTTTATCTTTTGGTTGGAGCATTTGATGTATTTACGTTTAAGGTAATTATTGATATGTAAGCACCTATTGGCATTTTGTTAATTGTTTTGACCTTGTTTTTATAGATCTTTTTTCTTCCCTTCCTCTTTTGTTTTCTTCTCTTGTGGTTTGATGACCATCTTTCGTGTTGTGTTTGGGTTGCTTTTTCTTTTTTGTGGATGTATCTATTGTAGTTTTGGGGTTTTCTGTTCCAATGAGGTTTTGATACAGAAGTCTATATATACATAAGGTTGTTTTAAGTTGCTGTTCCCTTTCTGGCCTAGAGAAGTTATTTTAGCATTTGTTGCAAGCTGGTCTGGAGGTGCTGAATTCTCTTAGCTTTTCTTATCTGTAAAGCCTTTGATTTATTCATCAAATCTGAATGGGAGCCTTGCTGGGTAGAGTTTTCTTGGTTGTAGGTTCTTCCCTTTTATCACTTTAAATATACCATGCCACTCCCTACTGGCCTGTAGAGTTCCTGCAGAGAGATTAGCTGATAATCTTATGGGAGTTCCCTTGTATGTTATTTGTTGCTTTTCCCTTGTTGCTTTTCTATTTTTTCTTTGTCTTTAATTTTTGTCAGTTTGAGTACTATATGTCTCTCTGTGTTCCTTCTTAAGTTTATCCTGAGTACTATATCTGAGTACTATATGTCTGAGACATATGTCTATACTATATGTCTCTCTGTGTTCCTTCTTAAGTTTATCCTTCCTGGGGCTCTCTGCACTTCCTGAACTTGAGTAACGCTTTCCTTTCCCATGTTATGGAAGCTTTCAGCATATATTTCTTCAAATATTTTCTTGGGTTCTTTCTTTCTCTTTTCTCCTCTGCAACCCTATAATATGAATGTTGGTGTGTTTAATGTTGTTCCAGAGGTCTTAGTCTGTCTTCATTTCTTTTCATTCTTTTTTTCTTCCACAGCAGTGATTTCCACCATTCTGTCTTCCAGGTCACTTATCTGTTTTGCTGTCTCAGTTCTTCTGCTATTGATTCCTTCTAATGTTTTACATTTCAGTCATTGCATTGTTCATCTGTTTGTTTCTCTTTAGTTTTTCAAGGTCTTTGTTAAACATTTCTTGCATGTCTTTCATCCTTGCCTCTATTCTCTTTCCAAAGTCTTGGATCATCTTCATTAATATTATTCTGAATAATAATTATTCTGAATAATTTTTCCAGATAGATTCCTATCTCCACTTCACTTAGTTGTTTTCCTGGAGTTTTATCTCATTCTTTCCTCTGGGACATATTCCTCTGCCATTTCATTTTCTCTATATTTCTGTGATTGTGGTTTCTGTTCCACAGCCTGCAGAATTGTAGTTCTTCTTGCTGTCTTCCCTCTGGTGCATGAGCCTGTCTAAGAGTCTTGTGCAAACTTCCCAGTGGGAGAGAATGGTGGTGAATGGAGCTGGATCTTGTCCCTCTTGTGATCAGAGCCATGCTCACTAAAACTTTAATTCACCTGTCTCTTGATGAGTGGTGCTGTGTTTCCTCCCTGTCAATTGTTTGACCTGAGGTGACACAGCACTGAAGCCTACAGGCTATTTGGTGGGGGTAATGTTGTCCTCCAGGAAAGCTCACACCAATGAGTATCTCCCAGAACTGCTGATGCCAGTGTCTTTGTCCCCACAGCGAACCACAGCAGCCCCCCACCTCTGCAACACACCCTCCAATACTATCAGGTAGGTCTGGTCCAGTCTCTTATGGGGTCACTGCTTTTTTCCCCTGGGTCCTGGTGCACACACAAATTTGTGTGTACCCTCGAAGAGCAGAGTTTCTGTTTCCCCCACTTCTGTGGAAGTCTTGCAATCAAATCCCTCTGGCCTTTGAAGTCAGATTCTCTGGGGATTCCTCCTTTCATTGCCAGACCCCCAGGTGGGAAACATGACTTGGGGCTCAGAACTTTCACTCCTGTTGGATGACTTCTGTGTTATAATTGTTTTCCAGTTCATGTGTTGCCCACCCGGAGGGTATAGGACTTGATTTCTTTGTTACTGTGCCCCTTCCTACCATCTCACTGTGAGTTCTTTTTTGTTTTTGAATGTAGGGTATCTTTTTTTGATAGGTTCCAGCATTATTTTGTCAATGGTTATTCAACAGTTTGTTGTAATTTTGATGGTTTTATAAGAAGGGCTCATGTCATTCTACTCTGCCATCTTGAGCTAATCTCTTTTCTTACCTGTAATTTAATCTTAGTATTAACACAGCTCAGCACAGCCATGAAAAATATTTACATAGTCAAAAGTAATGTACACTGGTTTAATATGAGAATATATTTGGGGGATAGAGGAAGCAGGAGTGCTTCATGTAGTATTTCTTTCTATCTCAGAATAGGCATCAATAAGATATTAATAAAATAAATATAATAAGAATGCCTATATAAATATATTAGCTAGAAGTAACATCTAAATGTAAGTAGCAATTAAAAGAATTGGAATAATTTGCTTTTAGAGAACAAAATGTGGTATGTGAAACAAGGCAGGAGGATATTTTTCATTTTACACTTTATAATTTTAGCCAATAAAATAGGAAGCTTGCTAAAATATTCCCTCTTCACCACTTCCCTGATGCTTAAACAAAAGTGCAAATGGCTTGGAATCAAATCTTTGCTTTGCTACTACTAGCTATGGGATTTTGAGTAAATTATTTAATTTAATAATGTCTCAGTTTCTACTATTTAAAGTAAGGCAATATTAACTAATTTAATAAATTGGAATGGGAATTAAATTAACACAAGTAGGTAGCCCTCATCCCAGGGAAGGTATATTAGAGCTACTCAAATATGTTACTTTTACTTGTGGTGATTCTCCTTTCCTGGTCCCAGCATAATTCACCTTGATCACTTTATTTCTTTGGGGAAGAGTTTGAAATGTTTTTAAATTTAGAACTTTGTGCAAATAAATTTCACATGAAATTCTAAAATAAAAAATATAGACAAATTTCTATGATTGAAGTGTGCCATTTAAAATAGTATATAAAATGAATGTGAGGTAATACAGAAACAACTTCATGCTAAAGTATTGACTTGCCATGCAAGGTAAATACAGAAAAAAAACATGTGAAGACAATATCCAAAATGCATCATTAATTTAGTTTGAGTGGTAAAATATGATGTGTTTTTCTCATTTAGGCATTTACAAAATTTTCTGTAATAAACATTATTTGACTTTAATCAAAAGAAAACAATCTTTGTACAGATGGTGAATAATGTGCTAAAATTAATTATTCTTTAAAGATGAATGGTATCAAGGAAGGTATGAATAAGATAGCAGAGTAAGAAGACCCTGAGCTCACCTCTTTCCATGGACACACAAAAATCACAACTTCTTGCAAAACAACTATCTTTGAGAACAACGTGAAGACTAACATAAAAGATTGTCCACAACTAAAGATATATAGAAGGAGCCACAATAAGTGGATAGGAGGGCTAAAGACATGTACAGTCAACACCCACACCCCAGGATGAGTGACCCACAAACAGGAACATAATCACAATTTCAGAGGTTCTCCCTAAAGACTGAGGGGTCTGAATCCCACATCATGTTCCCCATCCCAGGGCTACCAAATTGGGAAGGTGTGCCCCAGAATGTTTAGCTTTGAAGGCCAGTTGGGTTTACATATGGGAGAGCCAGAAGGCTGTATAAGACAAGAGACTCTGCTCTTAAAGGGCACATACATAGTCTCATATGATCCAAGACACAGCACAGAGACAGTAATTTGAGAGGAGCCTTTGTCAGGCCCCCCTGATGCTCTTGGAGAGCCTCAAGGAGAGGCAGGATGCAACTGGGACTACCCCTAGGACACAGACACTAACAGCAGCCATTTTGGGGAGCTCATTCTACCACAAGGATACTGCTGCTGGCAAGTACCATTTTTGATCCTCCTTCTACCCTATTAGTGCCAAGAGCTTACCTGCTAGCAAGGCTGTTAGCACCAGTCTGGGACACCACAAGTTGGGTAACCATACTGTGAGAACTTAACCCCACAAAACAGCAGGCTGGAACCAGGTCTGAGACTCATTGGACTGCATAACCAACCATGCCAAGATCTAGTCCTCTTGGCCAGCAAAACTACAGCCTCTGCAGGAGGCAGTGCTGGGCAGCTAACAAAGCTGAGGACAGACAACCTTCCAGTGCATTCACAGTCATTCCTGCCCCAACAGAAGGGCCCACAGAGCTCACATAGGGGACATCCCTAGAGCATGTAGCTCTGGTGACAAAATGGAAGTGTGCTGTTGAGGTTCATAAGACATCTCCTACATAAGGCCACTTCTCCAAGTTGGGAAATATAACCGACCTACTACATGGGTAAAAAAACAAAACAAAACAAATAAGCAAAATAAGGAGACAGAGATATGTTTCAAACGAACTATAAGATAAAACCCCAGAAAAAATAAAAATAAACAGTGGAGATAAGTAATCTAACCAATAAAAATTTCAAGGTAATGATCATGAAGATGCTTAATGAATTCAGGAAAAGATTGGATGAACACAATGAGAAGTTTACAAAGAGTTAGGAAATACAAAGAAGAACCAAAGAGAGCTGAAGAATAAAATAATTAAAATAATAAATACACTAGAAGGAATTAACAGTAGATTAAATGATACAGAGGAATGGATCAGAGAATTGAAACAGAGAAGTGGAAATCACCCAAGCAAAACAGAAAAGAGAGAATAATCATTTAAAAGAAAAAAAAAAAAGAGGATAGTTTAAGACATGTCTGGGAAAACATCAAGGCTACTAACATTTGTATTGTACAGTTCCCAGAAGAAGAGACAAAGAAAAGGGCACAGAAAATTTTGAAGAAATAATAGGTTAAAACCACCCAAAACTGAGAAAGGAAACAGTCAGTTACAGGAACACAAAGAGTGCCAAACAAGATGAACCCAAAGAGATTCACACCAAAGCAATTATAATTAAAATGACCAAAATTAAAGATAAAGATAGAATAGCAACAATGGGGGGCTTCCCTGATGGCGCAGTGGTTGAGAGTCTGCCTGCTGATGCAGGGTGCACAGGTTCATGCCCCGGTCCAAGAGGATCCCACATGCTGCAGAGCAGCTGGGTCTGTGAGCCATGGCCGCTGAGCCTGCACATCTGGAGCCTGTGCTCCACAGTGGGAGAGGCCACAACAGTGAGAGCACCGTGTACCGCAAAAAAAAAAAGCAACAATGGAAAAGCAACTGATTACATATAAGAAACTCCTATAAGACTTCAGCTGACTTTTTAGCAGAAATTTTGCAAGCCAACAGGAAGTGGGACAATATATTTAAAGTAATGAAAGGAAGAAAACCAATCTGCAAAGCTATCATTCAAATTTACAGAGTGATAAAGAGTTTTATAGAAAAGCAAAATCTAAAAGTGTTCAGCACCAGTAAACCTGCTTTAAAACAATGTTAAAGGGAATTGTCTAAGCAGAATAGACCACAAGTAGAAATATAAAAATTATGAAAGAAAAAAATTTCATTGGTAAATTAGGCAAATATACAGTAAAGGTAGTAGATCAACCACATATAAAGCAGTTTGGAAGATTAAAAGACAAAAGTAGTAAAATCTTTTATTTCCAAAATAAGTAACAAAGGGATGCACAAAACAAAAATATGTAAGATATGGTGTAAAAAAACATTAAATGTGGGAATGGGAGTAAAATGCAGGATTATAAGAATGTGTTCAAACTTAAGAGATCAACAACTTAAAATAATCAAAAGTCCAGGACCAGATGGCTTTACAGGTTAATTCTATCAAACATTTAAAGAAGAGTTAATGTTTATACTTCTCAAATTATTCCCCCAAGTTGAAGAGAACATAACACTTCCAAATTCATTCTACAAGGCCATCATCACCCTGATACCAAAACCAGACAAAAGCACCATAGAAAAAGAAAATTAAAGGCCAATATCTCTGATGAACATAAATGCAAAGATCCTCAACAAAATATTAGCAAATAGAATTCAATGATACATTGAAAGGATAATGCACTATTATCAAGTGAGATTTATCCCAGAGATGCAAGAATGGTTCAATATCTACAAATCCATGTGCTATACCACATTAATATATTGAAGAATAAAAATTATATCATCATCTCAATATATGCAGAAAAAACTTTTTTTTTTTTTTCTGGTATGCAGGCCTCTCACTGCTGTGGCCTCTCCCATTGCGGAGCACAGGCTCCAGACACGCAGGCTCAGCGGCCATGGCTCACAGGCCCAGCCACTCCGCGGCATGTGGGATCTTCCCGGACGGAGCACAAACCCATGTCCCCTGCATCATTAGGTGGACTCTCAACCACTGTGCCACCAGGGAAGCCCCAGAAAAAACTTTTGACAAAATTCAACATCCATTTATGATAAAACTCTCAACAAAGTGGGTATAAAGGGAACATATCTCAACATAATGAAGCCATATATGACAACCTACAGTTAATATCATACTCAAAGATGTAAAGCTGAAAGCTTTTCCTCTAAGTTCAGGAAAAGGATGCCCACTCTTGCCATTGTTATTCAACGTAGGATTGGAAATCCTAGCCAAATAAATCATATGAGAAAAAGCAATACAAGGCATCCAATTGAAAAGAAAGAGGTAAAATTGTCACCAATTTTTTTTCTGATTATGTTAAATATTTATTCAATAATCTATGAACATTTAACAAATACTTATTATATGACAGAAACTCTTATAGGTACAGGGGATGCATGGAGGGGCAGGGGTCAGGGAAAGAAACTAAAACTTGCAATCTACAGACAGAAACTCTCAGTAATAAACAAACGTGGCAAATAAGAGTATGTTGAATATTGCTAAGTGCTCTAGGGCAAAATAAGTCAGGGAAGAAAGGGTCTATGTGGTAGAGAGATTACATGATACTATAAAAAAATATCCTAAAGATGTCCCCCAAAAACAATTAGAACTCATGAATGAATTTAGTAAATTTGCAGGATACAAAATTAATATGCAGAAACCTGCTGTGTTTCAATACACTAATAGGGAACAATCACATTTACAACTGCATGAAAAAGAATAAAATACCTGAAGATAAATATGACCAAGGAGGTAAAAGATCTGTACTCAGAGAACTATAAGACATTGATGAAAGTAATTGAAGATGACACAATCAAATGGAAAGATACCATGCTAATGGATTGCAAGAATTAATATTGTTAAAATGACATACAGATTCAGTGCAATTCCTAACAAAATAGTAATGGCATTTTTCACAGAATTTGAACAAAGAATTCAAAAGTTTGTATGGAAACACAAAAGACCCCAAATAACCAAAGCAATCTTGAGCAAGAAGAACAAAACTGCAGGTATCACACTACATGATTTCAAGCTGTACTACAAAGCTACACTAATTAAGACAGTATAATACTGGCACAGAAACAGGTACATAGATCAATGGAACAGAATAGAGAGCCCAGAAATAAAACCTGACTTACACGATCAATTAATCTACAATAAAGGAAGAAAGAATATACAATGAAGAAAATACAGCTTCTTCAATAAATAGAGTTAGGAAACTGGACAGCTACATTAAAAAAATTAGACTGGATTACTTCCTCACACCATATATGAAAATAAACTTAAAGTAGATTAAAGACTTAAATGTAAGTTCTGAAACCCTTCTCGAAGAAGACATAGGTAGTATGCTTTTTGACATTGGTCTTAGTAATATTTTTTTGGATATGTTTCCTCAGGCAAGGGAAACAAAAGCAAAAATAAACAAATGGGACTACATCAAAGTAATAAGCTTCTGCACAACAAAGAAAGCTATCCACAAAATGAAAAGGTCACCAACTGAATGGGAGAAGATATTTGCAATGATATATCTGATAGGGTTTAATATTCAAAATATACAGAGAACTCATAAATCTCAGCATCAAAAAACAACCTGATAAAAATGGGCAGAGGACCCAAATAGACAATTTTCCAAAGAAAATATATAGATGACCTGGAAAAATGAAACATGAAAAAATGTTCAGCATCACTAATAATCAGGGAAATGCAAATTGTAACCACAATGAAATATCACCTCAGACTTGTCTGAATGGCTATTTTCAAAAAGACAACAATAACAAGTGTGGCAAAGATGTGGAAGAAAGAGAACCCTTGTATACTGTTGGTGGGAATGTAAATTGGCACAGCTACAATGAAAAACAGTATGGAGGATCCTCAAAAATAAAAACAGAATAGCCATATGCTCCAGTAATTCTACTTCTGCCTATTTTTTCCAAAAAAAGTAAAAACACTAATTCAAAAAATATATACACCCCTATGTTTATTACAGCATTATTTACAATAGCCAAGATAGAAATGCAATCTAAGTGTTTGTCTGGAGATGAATGGATAAAGATGAAGTGGTACACACACACACACACACACACACACACACACACACACACACACACACACACACAGAGTGGAATATTACTCAGCCATAAAAAAGAATGAAATCTTGCCCTTTGCAACAGTATGGATAGACCTAGTGGATATTATGCTAACTAATATAAGTCAGACAGAGGAAGACAAATACCATATGATTTCACTTATATGTGGAATCTAAAAAAAAAAGAAAATGTAGAGGTACAAACATGACAAAACCAAAACAGTTTCATAGATACAGAATAAACAAGCGGTTGCCAGAGTGTAAGGGGGCAAGGAGATGTATAAAATAGGTGAGGGAGATTGAGAGGTACAAATTTCCAGTTACAAAATAAATGAGTCATGGGAATGAATTGTATACCATGGGGAATATAGTCAACAATATTGTAATAACTTTGTATGGTAACAAATGATAACTAGACTTATTATGGTGGTGATCAGTTTGTAATAAACAGACATATCAAATCACTATGTGTGCACCTGAAACTAGCATGTTGTAAGTCAATCATACTTCAATAAAAAAAAGAATAGTATTAATGTTGATACATGTGATTTAGTCATAAATGAACAAATAAAGCACAAATAAATATTTATTTTTTATAATAGATTAATATAGATTTCAAAATATTAAATCAGTTTGTGTGCTTGTGATTATCTTAATTTATCTTTTGTTTTCATCATTAGTTTATTATATGCCAGAAGTATCATGAATAAACATTTTAAGTGGAAAAACATTGAAATGAGAATCAATTTGTACACAAGGAATAGAATTCAGTTAGTAATTAAGCAATAATGATCAAGTCAGATTAATGGCTGTCTCATGAAGTTCTTTGTTGAGGACGATTAACCCTAATGCAACAGTTAATTCCCAAGGAAATACCATATGCTTCAGGGGTCATTTCTGCCGTTAGAAATTGTCAGAAGTAAAACCACACTAAAATGTGTGTTGTCAAAAAGTAACCTTTCCATTTCTATTTCTGTGATGATTAATTTTATGTGGGAACTTGAATAAACCATTGGGTGCCCAGATATTTTAGTCAAACATTTCTGGGTGTTTCTGAGAGATATTTGGGGATGAGTTTAACATTTGAATCAACAGATCCAGTAAAGCAGATTTCCCTCCTTAATGTGGATGGCCCTCATTCAATCAGTTGAAGACCAAAAAAAAGAAAAGATGACCCTTCCCTTACTTAGTGGGAATTCCTCCTGACTGGCTGCTGGCTGCCTTGAGCTAAAACTTTGGTCTTTTTCCTGTCTTCAGACTGGAGCTGAAACGTTGGCCCTTCTGAGGTAAATCCTGCCAGCTCTTTAACTATAATTTATAATGGTGTCTTTCCTAGTTCTCAGGCCTTCAGATTGGGCCTGAAATTACATCATTGGATCTCCTGGGTTTCCAGCTGGCTGACTGCACATCTTGAGACTTTCTTACCTCTGTAATCATGTAAGATAATGCCTTATAACAAATCTATCTGCTTATCTACTTTATCTATCTATCTACCTATCTATCTATTTATCTATCTATCTACCTATCTATCCATCCATCATACTGGTTCTATTTCTCTGGAGACCCGTGACTAATATATGTCCCTTTTGTTTTGTTTTGTTTTGTTTTTTTTTGTATATGTGAAAAGGGATATATTGAAAACATGGACACACAAAAGATTCAATAATTAACAATTTCTAAAGCTCACAAGCTAAATTTAATTTTTCTTAATGTTGTATTTCAAAGTCTTTTTAAAAGAATGAAAAAAATATATTTATTCAGAATTTATCATGTGACAGGTGACTTACATATATTACCACAGTTGTTTTCAAGACAAATGGTAAGAAATTAGGAGTGTAAACCCCATTTATAGATTAAAAATGAGGTTTAGTATATTTAATTAACTCACTCACATGCATACAGTAAGAGTCACTTGGAGGAATCTGACTTCAGGATTTCTGGCTTTACAACCTATTATCTTTCTACAGTACTTTGTTGCAGTCTTTCTGAAGATTTCCTTTTAGACTAGTTTATGGCAAAAAATTCTTAATAGAACTCAAAAAAAGACGCTTTTTTATTGGGTTAAAGAGATGCCATCTAATGTATGATATAATAATTTAATATAGAAAAATTAAGTAATCAAATCATATAGTTAAGTTCAATATCAAGTTATATGACAAGAGTATACATAGGTAAAATTTGAGGGGAAATGGATATTACCATCTGAAATTTTATATATTAAAATATATCAATCTTAGAATAAAAAATTAAAATATGACATTGGCATTCTTCTTAAGACAAAACTTTCAGCCATAGCAATAAGATACAAAATAAAGATATATAACTCTCAGAGAAAAATAATTATAGGTTATAGTTGTGTGCTGAGCATTTTTATTTTGTCCTTATTTTTTATAAAGGACAAAGTTTTATATTCAAACAAAAAGTAATTATACAATGATTTAAAGTTAAGTGTGTATAGGCTTACCCTGTCCAAAGAATTTTTGAATCAGAAGTTTAGAAAGCAAGTGTAATAATTGTTAAAGGATGAACATATTGAGTGCCTCTCTCCTAGGAAATGTGATAATCAATCCAATATATATTTTTTGTGGAGAGACAGAAATAAGAGGTTAGAGAATACCATTATAGGTCAGGATTTCAGCAACATTTATAGAAGGTAGAGAGAAGACTTAGAAATGATTACCACTAGGGTGATAACATTAACAAATAAATCATCTATATATTTTTATACTTTTTAAAATATTGAAAAATGGTTATCTTATTTTAATTTCTTTATTATTTTTGTCTTGTTTCCTTCTTTAAACATAAATGAATACCAGTGCGTTTTTGTAGGTGTAAAATGAACTTGCGGGAAAAGGGAACAAATGAGGAAAGGAGGGTTTTTCATTAAGAAAAGTGCTTGTCAATTTATTTTAATTTTATTGCTCAGTCATGTATACTTCTCAACAGAGATACAGCTTGAGAAATGAGAAATGCCTTAAGGTAGAAATTTAATACATTAAATATTTGTTTTATATGCATATTATTACTGTTTGTTTTCCCTTTAAGCTATTGGGTCTGGATGCTAATGATCTATAAATTGTATTTCATATCTAGTAAAAATAAGATTGGGAAAGAAATGGACTTTTAAATTCATTTATCCTACATAAAAGATCTAGGTGATAGCATTCATCTGCTAACCTCAATTAGTGTAGCATCCCTCTTCCCTTGACAATGTACCATCAATATACTAATATGCAGGCCACCTTTAAAATGATCTACATTCTCACCTTTTCATAGTTTCATGCCTCCTTGTCTACTTTCTACCATGGACACAATCTGACTCTTATGATGACTGTCTTTCCATAAAATGACGTGAAAATCTCTGAGCTGATGCACTGAGTTCTAGTTTCACTGTTTATTGGATATAAAAATTACTGTTTCCTCCTTTCCTTCCTTCCTTCCTTACTTCTTTCCTTCCTTCCTTCCATCCTTCCTTCCTTCCTTCCTTCCCTCCACCTTTCTTCCCACTGTCCCCTCTTCTCTCCCAATTTTTTTATTCTTTTCTTTTCATTTATTTCCTTTTTTTATGATAAAACTTCTAAAGAAACAGTGATGGGCTTCCCTGATGGTGCAGTTGTTAAGAATCCACCTGCCAATGCAGGGGACACGGGTTTGAGCCCTGGTCTGGGAAGATCCCACATGCCACTGAGCAACTAAGCCCGTGTGCCACAACTACTGAGTCTGTGCTCTAGAGCCCGTGAGCCACAACTACTGAAGCCTGGGCGCCTACAGCCCATGCTCTATAACAAAGAGAAGCCACCAAAATGAGAAGCCCATGCACCAAAATGAAGAGTAGCCCCCACTTGCTACAACTAGAGAAAAACCCATGTGCAACAACAGAGACCCAATGTAGCCAAAAATAAGATAAATTAATTAAAAAAAAAAAGAAACAGTGCTTCCCCAATTCATAATAATTCTATAAAATATCTTAGTTGTGGGTGGGGCTAAACCAAATCCTCATCTGTGCCCCTCAGTGGCAACATGCATAATCACAATTGTACATTTCTCTGGAGAGAATAATGGTTCAGGGATGGTCATAAATTAGCATCTTCCCCAAGAATTTTATGAACATAAATGGGAAAACCACTCCAATTTTGTTGGGATTTTAAGCCCTGGAAAGAATAAAAACTGTGACTTACTGGTGGCAATCTTTCCAATTATTTATACAATGAATATATTCTCAGAAAATGATGGCAATGCTGAGAAGAGCAGAACCCAGTGTTGAAATGGTGTAGAGCCATGATTCTGCTATACCTGAAGAAAATCTGCCTAAGAACTTTTTAATTACATAATCCAATAAAGTTCTATTTCATTTAGGCTACAATGAGTTGGATTTATATAAATTGCAATTTAATGACTCCTAGTTTATTAAACAATTAGTACCTAGAAGTCATATATTTCTAGTAACAGTTCCAGTAACGAGTGGCTAAATTTAAAAAGGGTAGTGTTGTGAGAAGGCCCTACCCCAGATTAAGAAGTTGTCATTCTACTCAAGAAGCAGATGGTTAAATTTTGTCCCCTGTCTCTGTGACAAAAGATTATGCCCTCCCCAACCAGAGAGAGTTAAGGAGCTTGGTAAAATATTTCAGAAAGTTGGAATCTTTCTGTAATGTCCTTCTTAAACCACCATCAAAAATGAGAGGGTGTGGAGAAAAGGAAGCCCTCCTACACTGTTGGTTAGAATGTAAACTGGTACAGCCACTATGGAGAACAGTATGGAGGTTCCTTAAAAAAACAAAAAAGTAGAGCTACCATATGATCCAGCAATCCCAATCCTTGGCACATATCTGGAGAAAACCATAATCCAAAAAGATACAGGCACCCCAATGTTCATTGCAGCACTGTTTACAATAGCCAGGACATGGAAGCAAACTAAATGTCCATCAACAGAGGAATGGATAAAGAAGATGTGGTATATATATATATACACACACACACATACACAATGGAATATCACTCAATTATAAAAAGGATGAAATAATGCCATTTGCAGCAACATGGATGAACTTAGAGATGACCACACTGAGTAAATTAAGTCACACAGAGAAAGACAAATATCATATGGTACTGCTTATATGTGGAATCTAAAAAAAAAATGATACAAATGAACTTATCTACAAAACAGAAATAGAGTTACAGATGTAGAAAATAAACTTAGAGTTACCACGGGGAAAAGGAGGAGGGATAAATTGAAAGATTGAGATTCACACATACACACTACAAAATATACAACAGATAACTAATAAGGACTTACTGTATAACACAGGGAATTCTACTAAATACTCTGTAATGACCTATATGGGAATATAATCTAAAAAAGAGTAGATACATGTATATGTATAACAGATTCACTTTGCTGTACACCTGAAACTAACACAACATTGTAAATCAACTATACCCCAGTCAATTTTTTTAAATAAAATAAAAAAGAATAATATTAAAAAAAGAGAAACTTACAATCTAAGATGACCTGTTGGAAAGCAAAAGGAAACACATGGTGTGTTGTTACAAGAAGCCTTATATTCCTTTACTCTGCATTCCACATAGAGCAAGTCATAAAATCTTGCAGACTACAGATTGAAAAACAAACAAACAAAAAACAAAACAAAACAATGACAATGAACCATGTTTCCAAGCTGACATAAATGGGAGAAAATATTTAGAAAACACAAGAAGTTAAGAAATGGGACCCAGGTTTTCCAGAAACCCTCCTGCTAGGTACATCTTTCTATTTAAATTAATTATTTTCCAAACTATAAAGAGAAATTCTATTTGATGCAGCCTGGGTTCAAGAAGCCTGTGAGGCCCCCTCTATTGTATAATATATAACCAATCCTGTTGTTTCAACAGCTGACACCAAGATGGACCAGTTAATTTGAAAGTCTGGGAAGCTGGGTTGAGCACTGTGGCCCAGTGCAAAACAATGTAAATCATAATTATGAAATCCATTTTCAGGGTATTTTAGCATTGGATTTGGGGCAATATTTTTTATATGTTATTAACGTTCCCATGTTTTCAGGTGCTTGTTATACTCAGTGCCTAAGATTCTACAAGGCCCTAAATTTACAGTAAGAAGAAATGGGATCCTGGATTCATTCTGGCCCCCAAAGCCTTATAAAGGTGCATTAGGGAGAAAAATGATTCTCTCAAGAATGAGGCTTATTAAAAACTCATAATTGGTTAAGAAAAACTGTTCACTCTTTCTTCTCAGGAAGAAATGCTATATATGTTATAGATCAGTGGATGTTTTTTGCTGTTCTACCACTTCCATTTTTCTAATAAGGATTCATATTAAAGTTACTGTGATTTTTATTTTAGTCAGGTTTATATACCAGGTACAATGAATTTATCATTTAGCCTCTTTCTGACAGCAAAAAGATAAAACCTATACTTCCTGATTTGGGTGCAATAACTATAGGAGACTTTAGGTTGCATCACTTTTGGGAAAATGGTGGGTATTTTTAAGTTCAACATAGGATTGTTCTACTTTGGCTGAGATATTTAAAACATTTTATTTACAGACAGAACTATGTTTTAGATTTTGACATATACACTCAGTCACAAACATAGGCAAATACAAAACTACTGCATTTCTTAGACACAGTGATTGGTTCATATATGGTGATAGGACCCAAATCATGACAAACAGAATTTGAAATGTTTTTTCAGAACTAAGAGGAAAGACGCTCATTTCCTTTAAGTCTATATACTATAAGATCAGATTTCATATTTTGTAATTTAGACACAGCCATGTCTAGCCTGGGTCTACAACTTTTTTTCTTTTAATTGAGTTAACACATTCTTCTTTGTTCATCAGTCATTTGGCATGGATGCCAATCCTTTATAACAAGAAGATATCTGATAAATATCTTAGTAAGATCTAAAACTGCAGATTTCTTTCATGTTCAGGATGATGCCTACAAGGGTAGGATGGCATTCTAAGTTAAACTTGTATAAAGAATAGTTTTTGTAAATCATAATTTGTTCTGTGTTACAGACATCAAAAATGTTGAAGATATTTGAAGGCCTAATATCGCTCATATTTACCTACTACTTGTCAAACCTACAGACTAAACTATTAGTTCTTTCTTCTGTGAAAAACATTATCTCATCAAAATTTTCCCACTGTTGCTAATAACAGTTTCTTAGATATAAATTAAACAGACCATCATTGGGCTGAAAGTAAAAAATAATAATCTATTTTAACCTAGCAAAATTGTATTTGCTATCCCATTCTGTGTAACATCATTATAATGTGCCCTGAGATATAACAAATTTGTTGTGAGCTGCTGTATTCTACAGGGGGTACACGCCAGTCATTCCATTACCCATTTAATAATGTGCATGTGCACATAATGAAATTGATTTCTGAACTCCTATAATATTGTAGTAGGTTTTACTGTATTTTAATCCCCTTAATAATTACCCCAAATTAAGAAGATGTCTAGAAACAGAAAAAATGTAATACTTTTCTGCTAATAATAATTATACTGAGAAAAAGTTTAAAGATGCACATTGCACTGTATTTTCTCATTCCTGACTGACTTAGTGATGAAGTATTTACAGGTCATAGGACTTTCATTGAAGCTGTTTATCTGCTTACAGCTTTGTAAGGTAAAACTCCTTAAAAACTAGGACGGGGCCTTTCCTGGTGGCACAGTGGTTGAGAGTCTGCCTGCCAATGCAGGGGACACGGGTTCATGCCATGGTCGGGGAAGGTCCCACATGCCACAGAGTGGCTGGGCCCGTGAGCAATGGCCGCTGAGCCTGCGCATCCAGAGACTGTGCTCCACAATGGGAGAGGCCACAACAGTATGCCTGCATACTGCAAAAAAAAAAAAAAAAAAAAAAAATTAGGACAGGAGTAGCTGGCTGAGCTAAGCCCACATGAGGCACTGGAGAGGGCTGTAACCAAACCAAGATGATGACATAAGAAGACCCTGAGCTAACATTCCCCCCATGGATGCAACAAAATTACAATTAATTGCAGAACAACTATTTATAAGAACAATCTGAAGACTAGTAGAAAAAGAGTTTCTACAACTAAATATGTAAAGGAAAAACCACAACAAGATGGGTACGAGGGTCAGAGAATTTGTAGAGTCAAGAGTCATACCTGCAGATAGGCAACTAACAAATGAGAAGATTATCACAATTGCAGAGGTTCTCCCCAAGGAGTGAGGAGTCCAAGCCCCACATTAGACTCCCACATTTGGTGTCCTGCATGAGGAAGACAAGCACCCAGAAGGTCTGGCTTAGGCCAATGGAGTTTGTGTACAGGAGAGCTGTAGAGCTATAGAAAATGAAGACCTTGCTTGTAAAGATATCTTACAAGCTTAGAATCCCAGCAAAGAGGCAATAATTTTAAGGAAGCCTGGGTCAGACTCACTTGCTGATCTTGGAGAGCCTCTTAGAAAGACAGGAGGCAACTGGGACTCCCCCTGGGAACATAGACTCTGACAGCAGCCATTTTTGTGATACATTCTACCATGAGAATACTGGTGCTGGCAAGAACAATTTTGGAGTTCTTTCTCTAGGCTATTAGTGTCAGGGGCTTACCTGCCCACCAGCAGGGCAGCACCAGCCCTGGGTACCCAAAGCCCTGCAGGCAGATGCACCAGGACCTGGTTCCACCCTATACCTAGCTGACACCAGCCCTGGGGTCCCCTATGCTCCATAGCCAGCAACCCTGGAACCCAGCCCCACCTACCAGTGTGTGAGCACCATCCCCAAGATGCCCTGGGCCCCTTGGCCAACCACCCCAAGTCCTGGCCCTACTCGCAAATGGACTAGCAGTCACTGAATGAGTCAGGGACAGCAGCCAACTGTGCCAGGGGTACAAGCACAACCACAGTAGTCAACCACACCACAGCAGAAGGGCCGATGCAACCCACATAGGAGGCATCACTTGAGGATATAGCTCTGGTCACCAGAGAAGAGTGTGTTGCTGGTCCCCATAGAACGTCTCCTACATACGGCCACCTCTCAAGATGGGAAACATAACCAATACACCCAATATGTAAATTGGGATTTAGGCAAAATGAGGAGATAGATGAATCTATTCCAAATGTTGTAACAAGATAAAACCCAGAAGAACTAAGTGAAATGGAGATAAGCAATCTAATAAATCAACAATTCAAGGTAATGATTATAAAGATGATCAGTGAACTTGGAAGAAGAATGGATGAACACACTGAGAAGATTAGCAAACAGCTAGAAAATACAAAGAAGGACCAAATAGAGCTGAAGTATACAGTAACTGAAAATTTTAAAAATGCACAAAGGGGCTTCAACAATAGGTAAAAATATATAGAGAAATGTATCAGTGAACTGAAAGACAGAGTAGTGGAGATAATACAAGCAGAACAGAAAAGAGAAAAATAATTTAAAATATTGAGAATGTCTTCAGACCTCTGTCAACATTAAAAGCACTAATATTTGAATTACAGAGGTCTCAGAAACAAAGATAGGGAAAAAGGTACAGAAATTATTTGAAGAAATATTAGCTGAAAAGTCCTCTAACCTGAGGAAGTAAACAGACATCCAGTTCCAGGAAGCACAGAGTCCCAAACTAGGTGAAGCCAAAGAGAGCCACACCAAGAGACACTATACTTAAAATGACAAAGAAAAAAAAAAAAGAAAAATTAAAGATAAAGAGAAAAATCTTAAAAAGCAATGGAAAAGCAACTTGTTACAAACAAGGGAAATACTATAAGACAGTCAGCTGACTTTTCAACTAAACGTTTTCAGGCCAGAAGGGAGCAGAATAATATAATCAAAATAATAAAAGGAAAAAAAATCTACAACCAGGAATCCTCTACCCCACGAGGTTATCATTCAGATTGAAGAAGCGATAGCTTTATAGACAAGAGAAAGATACAAGAATTTATCATCACTAAACCAGCTTTACAAGAAATGTTAAAGAAACTTATCTAAGAAGAAAAAAGGACAATAATTAGAAATATGAAAATTATGAAATAAAAAATCTAATTGATAAAGGAAAACATACACAGCTAGTAGGAACTTTAAAAAACAAAAGTGGCAAAATTATCTATATCCACAATAACTAGTTAAGGGATATACATAACAGAAAATTGTAAAATATGTTGTCAAAACCAGAAAAGATGCAGGGGGAGAGTAAAATGCAGGGTTGTTAGAAGGTAATCAAACTAAACAGATCATCAACTTAAAATAATTATTTATATATGTAGGTTGTTATATATGAACTTCAGTGTAACAACAAATCAAAAATTTGTAATAGATACAAACTATAAAAAAAGAAAGAAATCTAAATGGAACACTAAAGATAGTCATCATATAACAAGAGAAGAAAGCAGCAGAAGACAGGCACCAAAAAGAAATATAAAACAACTAGGAAACAATTAACAAAATGGCAATAAGTACATAAGTAACCAAAATTACTTTAAATGTAAATTGACAAAATGCTCCAATCAAAGACATAGAGGGGCTGAATGGAAAACAAACAAACAAACAAAACAAAACAAAAAATACAACACCCATCAATATGCAACCTTCTCAAGACTCATTTTGGTTCTAGACACATAAATACTAAAAGTAAGGGGAAGGACAAAGGTATTCTATGCAAACAAAAATGAATATAAAGCTTGGGTAGCAATAGTTATATCATACAAAATAAGCTTTAAAACAAGAACAGTAAACAGAGACAAAGAAAGATGTTACATAATGATAAAGAGATCAATCAAAAAAAGAGCTAATATTATCAAAATAAATATTCCTAACATAGGAACCCCTAAATACATAAAATAAATGTTAACAGAAATAAAGGAAATCATTGACAATAACACAGTAATAGTAGGGAACTTTAACACCCCACTTACATTAATGGGCAGATAATTCAAACAGAAAATCAATAAGGAAACACTGGTCTTAAAGGACAGACAGATTGATCTGATTAACGTAATAGATATTATTTAGAACATTCCATAAAAAATACTGCAGAATACCATTCTTTCCAAATGCACATGGAACATTCTCTAGGATAGATCACATGCTAGGTCACAAAACAAAACTCAATAAATTTAAGAGACCTGAGATCATATCAAGCATCTTTTCTGACCACAAAGGTATGAGCCAGAAATTAACTACTATGAAAAAAAAATCAGCACAAAAACATAAACATGTGGAAGATAAGCAATATGCTACTAAACAATCAATGAGTTACCAAAAAATTCAAAGAGGTAATGAAAAAATTTCTGGAGACTAATGAAAATCAAAACACAAATATCCAAAATATATGGAATGCAACAAAAGCAGTTCTAAGAGAGAAGTTTATAGTGAGTCAATACTACCTCAGGAAACAAGAAAAATCTCAAATAAAAAATCTAACCATAAAACCTAAAGGAACTAGAAGAAGAGGAACAAACAAAATCCAATATTAGTAGAAGGAAAGAAATAAAAATTAGAGGATAACTAAATGAAATAGAGTCTATTTCAACCAAACAATAGGAGAGAAGATCAAGATGGCAAAATAGAATGATGTGAAGAACACCTCCAACCAATACATCAAAAATGCATCTACATGTTGAAAAATTCTCATTGAATACCTACTGGATGCTGACAGAAGAGTTCCTGCAACCAAAATTCTAAGAAAGCTTATCATGTAACCTGGTAAGACAAAAGAAAAAAAAGAAAACAAACAAACAAACAAACAAAGAATCAGAACAGTGTGCTCCTGGGAGGGAGCTGTGAAAGAGGAAAACTTCTCTCACCCTGGGAATGCCCTTCACTGGCTGAGAGATCAGCCGGGACAGAAAGGAAACTTTAGGGGCTCAAAGGAGAGTGCATCAGCTGGATTGCAGCAGGCAGAACAGAAAGAGACCAGCAGATAGGGTCCTGGCCACTCCTCTGCACTCCCCATCCTGAGACACATGTCTGCTAGTGTGTGTGGGGGCTTCGTGCTGAGCTTAGGCTTCAGTGAAGAGAACCAGGGAGAGAACTGGGGTTGAATGCACAGAGACAGGCTGAGGGGCTGGAGTGTGGTCCACGCTGCAACTGGGGGTGTACATAGGACAGAGATTAGGTCTGCCAAAGGAGCCCCATTGTTAACAAATACCAAGGGAAAGGTAGGACTGCCATAGCACCCTCATTCTAGGCATGCTTACATTGGGCACAGCTCCACCTCTATGAGCTGTGGGAACAAGCAAGCACCAGCAGGTTCCCAACTTGTGGGGTTGGGGCTGAAATCTGAGGTGATCTCCAGGGACAGTGCAATTTCAAAAATAGGTCTGAAATCTGAGTCATCTCCCAATGGCTGTGCCACCTGTGGATTTACATAATGTAGCAGCTTTGAAAGCTGATAACTGAGCACACTACTGATGTTCCCATGGCTGGGGACTGTCTGGCATTAGTGGCTGCAGCCTTTGCCAGCACGTGCATGTGGAGGTGGGCAAGGGTCTGGGCAGAATCTGTAACTCCCACAGTGGATCAAGGCATGAAACTATGGTGGTCCATGTGCCTGACTTAAGCAGATGTGTGCCAGCGAATCTGTGCTGGTGGATTTTTGAGCACCTGAGGGACACCCAAATTGTTTGCTTGCATCCCGATGGTTGAGGCAAGTCTGAGGACAGTGCCAACAACAGTACACTATGTAAGCCCTCACAATGAGGGGTGGGAGATACCACAGAGTGCACCTCCAGGTAGACAGCTCCTGTGGAGAAAAGCTCAGTGACTCTTCTCCAAGCAGAAACACTACAGTCCCACCTACCTAACACTGAAGCTCAGAAATGGATCTCAGGGCTTCTATTCCAACAACTGGGAAACAGAACCAGCCCCAGACAGAGTTGTGACAACCACAGAGCAAAGAGGATACCTCACTCAATATTGAGGGCAGGCCCTGGTCACCACAACAAAAATCACACCCCCTATCAAGGGGGAAATAGACAGCACTCACTGAGAAAAGATGTGGCAGGCAACTATACTAAAAAAAAGCCCTCAAACCAAAATTATTTGTCTCATACAGGCTACACAGGGACACAGCCACATAAAAAGTGTCAAGACTGCAGTACATAACTGTTTCTCCTAAACTCATAGAGTCAGAGAAATGTAAGTAAATGAATAAGCAGAAGAACCACTTCCAACTAAGATAAAGAGAATTCCCCTAAAAGAACAAACAATAAAAGAAATCCTTCCAGTCTAGCAGACCCCAAGTTTAAAAAGAAGGTAATAAATATACTGAAGAAATTAAGAAATGCTATTGATAGAAATGCAGATTAGTATAAAAAGGAATTAGAAACTATAAAGAAGAGCCAATTAAATTAGAAAACTCATGTCCCAAGATGAAAGTTGAGCTAAAGGAAATAAATAGAAAACTGAATAATGCAGAATAACTGATCTGGAAGAGAGAATAATGGAAATCACCCAATCAGAACATCAGACAGAAAAACAAATTAAAAAATGACAGCCATGTACAAGACCTATGGGACAATATAAAGCATGGCAATCCATGCATGATAGGGATCCCAGGAGAAGAAATAAAAAAGGAGATTTAAAATGTATTTGAAGAAATTATGGCTGAAAACTTCCCAAATCTAAAGAACGAAACAGATATCCAGGTACAGGAAACACAGAGGGTCCCAAACAAGATGAACCCAAACAAACCTACACCAAGACATTTTATAATTAAAATGACAAAAGTTAAAGATAAAGAGAGTATTCTAAAGGCAACAAGAGAAAAACAAATAGTGACAAGAGCACCCACATAAGGCTATCAGCATATCTCTCTACAGAAACATTGCAGGCCAGAAGGAAGTGGCAATATATACACAAAGTCCTGAAAAGGAAAAACCTGCAACCTAGAAAACTCTACACAGCAAAATTATCATTTAGAACAGTAAGGGAGATAAAGAATTTATCAGACAAGCAAAAACTAAAGGAATACAGCAAAACTAAACATATCCTAAAAGAAATATTGAAAGGTATTATCTAAACAGAAAAGAGCAAGAATTTATAGGAACAGAAAAATCACAACTGGAAATTAAATCACTTAAATAAGCCAGTAAATGGAAAAAAAAATCTTTTGGAAACAATGATAGCTACAATGAACAGCAAAATATTAGCATGCAGATTAAAAAGAGGACCTCAAATCATAAAATGTGGGGGAGAGTTGTAAGAAAATATAGTTTTTTTTTTTTTTCAGAATGTGTTTTGGCCTATATGACTACCAGTCTAAAGCAAATAAATATAGTAATGGTTGAAATACTTGAAAAACAGGGTACCCACAAATCAAAAATATAGATTCACACAAAAAAAGAAAAGAACACAAGCACAATACAAAAGAAAACCATCAAAGCACAAAAGGAAAAGAAAAAGAAAGGAACAAAAAGAATTACAAAATCAACTGGAAAACAAGGTTAAAAATGACAATAATACATTATCTATCAATAATTACCTTAAATGTCAGGGAACTATATGGTCCAATCAAAAGACATAGAGAGGTAGATTGGATAAGAAAACAAGAGCTTACAATATGCTGCCTACAAGAGACCCACTTTAAGTCAAAGGACAGACATAGACTGAAAGTGAGGACATGGAAAAACACATTTCATGCAAATGGAAATGACAAGAAAGTGATGGTAATAATACTCATATCAGACAGAATAGACTTTAAAACAAAGGTCCTTAAGAAAGATAAAGGCTGACACTATATAGTGATAAAAGAATCAACACAAGACATGGATATTCCACTCATTAACATATATGCGTCCAATATAGGAGTGACTCAATATATAAAACAAATACTGACAGACATAAAGGGAGAAATTGATGGAAATACAGTAGTAAGAGACTTTAACACCTCACTGACATCAATGGACAGATCTTCCACACAGAAAATCAGTAAGGCAAAAGAGATCCTAAATGACACAATAGAACAGTAAGAGTTAATTGATATTTTCAGAACATTACATCCAAAAACAAACAAACAAACAAACAAAACAAAACCCAAAAACCCAGGATAAACGTTCTTTTCAAGTGTAATGTTTCAAGGAAACATTCTCTGATATAGACCATAAACTGGGACACAAAAGAAACCTCAACAAATTTAAGAGGATAGAAATTATTTGAAGCATCTTTTCTAACCACAGCAGTATAAAACTAGAAATCAACACAGAAAGATAAATGAGAAGGAAAATCAAAATAAACAAACAACCAAAAAAAAAAAAAAACAGGCAAAAAGCAATTACATGGAGACTAACTAACATGCTAGTAAAAAAAAATGGGTCAACAAGAAAATCAAGAGGATATTTACTTATTTATTTATTTATTAAAATTTTTTTGGAGTATAGTTGAAGTACAATGTTGTGTTAGTTTTACGTGTACAGCAAAGTGAATTGGTTACACATATACATATACATATATCCACTCTTTTATAGATTCTTTTCCCATATAGACCATTTCCCTGTGTTATAGAGTAGGTCCTTATTAGTTATCAATTTTATGTATAATAGTGTGTATATCTCAATCCCAATCTCACAATTTATCCCTCTCCCTTCCCTTTTCCCCCTGGTAATCATAAGTTTGTTTTCTATATCTGTGACTCTGTTTCTGTTTTGTAAAAATGTCGTTTGGGACCTTTTTTTAGATTCCACATGTAAGTGATATCATATATTTGTTTTTTTCTGTCTGACTTACTTCACTCAGTATGACAATCTCTAAGTCCATCTATGTTGCTGCAAATGGCATTATTGTATTCCTTTTTATGGCTGAGTAATATTCTATTGTGTGTGTGTGTGTGTGTGTGTGTATACCACATTTTCTTTATCCATTTCTAGAAGAAATGGACAACTTTCTAGAAACATATAGTCCACCAAAACTGAATCAAGGAGAAATAGATAATTTAAACAGACCAATTACTAGAAGTGGAATAGAAATGTAAAAACAAATAAGAAAAAAACAAAAAAAGAACAAAAAAAAATCCTGAAAACAATTTGTAGGACAGAAGCCTTTACTGGAGAATTCTACCAAACATACAAAAAAGACCTTATACTGATACCTCTCAAACTCTTCCAAAAGATTGAAGAGGAAGGAACACTCTCAGTCATTGTATGAAGCCATCATCAAATTGATACAAAAACAGACAAAGACACTACCAAAAAAAAATTATAGGCCAATATCTTTGATGAATATGAATGCAAACATTCTCAGCAAAATGTTAGCAAACCAAATCCAACACACATAAAAAAGATTATACACCACAACCAGGTTGAATTCATCCCAGAATCACAAGGATGGTTCAACATCTGCAAATAAATCAATGTGATACATCACACCATCAAAACAAAAGAGAAAAAACACATGATCATCTCGATGCACAACAAGCATTTGATAAAATTCAATATCCATACATGATAAAAATTCTTACCAAAGTGGGTATGAAGGAACATATTGCAACATAAAAAAATCTATTAATGCCAAACCCACAGCCACCATAATACTCAATGGTGAAAAGCTGAAAGCCTTCCTACTAAAATCTGGAAAAATGTAAGGATGGTCACTCTCATCACTTCTCTTCAGAATACTATTGGATGTGCTAACCACAGCTAACCACAGAATACTATTGGATGTGCTAACCACAGACAAGAAAAAGAAAAAAAAATCCATATTTGAAGGGAGGGGTAAAATTTTCATTACACACAGACAATATGATACTATATAGAAAATCCTGAAGACTCCACACAAAAGGTGCTAGAACTGATAAATTAATTCAGCAGGGTAGTAGGATACAAGTTTAAAATATGGAAATCTTTTGCATTTTTTACAGTAACTATGAAATATAAGAAAGGGAATGTAAAAAACAAAGTACCTTTTAAAATTGGATCAACAAAATAATTAGAATAAACCTGACAGTGGAGATGAAAGACTTATATGCTGAGAACTATAAAACATTAATGAAGGAAACTGAAGATGAAACAAAGAAATGGAAAATATCCTATGATGTTGGATTTGAAGAATTAATACTGTTAAAATTGCCATACTACTCAAAGCAATCTACATAATTAATGCAATCTGATCAAATTACCCATGAGTTTTCACAGAACTAGAACAAATAATCCTAAAATTTATATGGAACATAAAAGATCCAGAATTGTCAAAGAAATCATGAGGAAAAAGAATAAAGTGGGAGACATAATCCTCCCAGACTTTAGATAGTACTAAAAAAATACAGTAATCAAAGCAGTGTGATATTCACACAAAAACAGACATATGGATCAATGGAATAGAGAGCCTAGAAATAAAACTACACATCTACAGTCAATTAATCTTTGATAAAGGAGGCAAGAATATGCAGTGGAGCAAGACAGTCTTTTCAGAAAGTGGTGTTGGGAAAGCTGGACTGCTGCAGGTAAATCAATGAAGTTAGAAGACTCCCTTACACTCTACACAAAAATAAACTCAAAATGGCTTCAGACTTAAATATAAGACATGACAACATAAAACACCTAGAAGAGAACAAAAGCAAAACATTCTCTGACATAAATCATAACAATGTTATTTTAGGTCAGTCTCCCAAGGCAATAGAAATAAAAGCAAAAATAAACAAATGGGATCCCTAATAAAACTTATAAGTTTTACACAGCAAAGGAAACCATAAGAAAAACAAAAACATAACCTACAAAATGGGAGAAAAAAATTGCTAACAATGCAACAAGGGATTAATTTCCAAAATATAAAAACAGCACATACAACTCAATAACAACCAACAAACAAACAAACAAACAAACAAACTAAAGAACCAGCCTAATTGAAAAATGGGGAGAAGAAATAAATTGACATTTCTCCTAAGAAGATATCCACATGGCTAACATGGACATGAAAATATGCTCAGCATCACTAATTTTTAGAGAAATGCAAACCAAAACCAACATGAGGTGTCACCTCACACTGGTCAGAATGGGCATCATTAAAAAGCCTACAAGTAATAAATGCTGGAGAGGGTGGGGAGAAAAAAGAACCCTCCTACAAATTGGTGCCACCACTATGGGAAACAGTATTGAAGTTCCTCTAAATCTAAAAATAGAGCTGCTATACGATCCAGAAATCACACTCCTGGGCATATATCCAGACAAAACTCTAATTCAAAAAGAAACATGAACCGCATTATTTACAATAGCCAAGACATGGAAGAAACTTACATGTCCAGTGACAGATGAATGGATAAAGATGTGGTGTGTGTGTGTGTATAATATATATATATATATATATATATATATATATATATATATATATATATATATATATATATATATATATATATATGGAATGTTAGCCATGAAAAAGAATTAAATACTGTCATTTGCAGAAACGTAGATGGACCTAGAGATTATCATATGAAGTGAAGTAAGTCAGAAAGAGAGAGACAAATACCTTATGATATCACTTATATGTGGAATCTAAAATATGATAAAAATGAACTTATTTACAAAACAGAAATAGTCTCACAGACATAGATAACAAATGTATGGTTACCAAAAGAGAAAGGGAGTGGGAGAAGGATAAATTAGGAATTTGGGATTAGCAGGTACAAACTACTATATATAAAATAGATAAACAACAAGGTTCTACTTTATAGCACAGGGAGCTATGTTCAAAATCTTGTAATAAATCAGAATGAAAAAGAATATATATATATATATATAAATCACTTTGCAATATATCAAAAACTAGCACATTTTTTAACATCTTTATTGGAGTATAATTGCTTTACAATGTTGTGTTAATTTCTGCTGTATAAGAAAGTGAATCAGCTATATGTATAAATATATCCCCTCCCTTGTGGGTCTCCCTCCCACCTTCCCTAACCCAATGCTCTAGGTGGTCACAAAGCACTGAGCTGATCTCCCGGTTCAATGCAGCTGCTTCCCACTAGCTGTCCATTTTACATTAGGTAGTGTATATATGTTGATGCTACTTTCTCGCTTTGTCACAGTTTACCTTCCCCTTCCCTGTGTCCTCAAGTTGATTCTCTATCTCTGAATCTTTATTCCACTCTGGCCCCTAGGTTCTTCAGAACCTTTTTTTTTTCTTTTTTTAGATTCCATATATATGTATTAACATACGGTATTTGTTTTTCTCATTATGACTTATTTCACTCTGTATGACAGACTCTACATGCATCCAAAAATAACTCAATTTTGTTTCTTTTTAGGACTGAGTAATATTCCATTGTATATATGTGCCACATCTTTTTTATCCATTGTTCTATCGATGGACACTTGGGTTCTTCCACATCCTTTCTATTGTAAATAGTGCTGCAATGAGAGTTATGGTACATGACTCTTTGAATTATGGTTGTCTCAGGGTATACGCCCAGTAGTGGGATTGCTGGGTCATATGGTAGTTCTATTTGTAGTTTTTTAAGGAAACTGCATACTGTTCTCCATAGTGGCTGTATCAATTTACATTCCCACCAACAGTGCAGGAGGGTTCCCTTTTCTCCACACCCTCTCCAGTATTTATTCTTTGTAGACTTTTGATGATGGCAATTTCTGACTGGTGTGAGGTGATACCTCATTGTAGTTTTGATTTGCATTTCTCTAATAATTAGTGATGTTGAGCATCCTTTCATGTGTTTGTTGACAATCTGTATATCTTCTTTGGAGAAATGTCTATTTATGTCTTCTGCCCATTTATGGATTGGGTTGTTTGTTTTTTTGATATTGAGCTGCATGAGCTGTTTGTATAATTTGGAGATTAATCCTTTGTCAGTTGCTTCATTTGCAAATATTTTCTCCCATTCTAGGGTTGTCTTTTGGTCTTGTTTATGGTTTCCTTTGCTGTGCAAAAGCTTTTAAGTTCAATAGCTCCCATTTGTTTAATTTTGTTTTTATTTCCATGCTCTGATTCATATCAAAGAGTGTTCTTCCTATTTTTTACTCTAAGAGTTTTATAGTGTCTGGCCTTACATTCAGGTTTTTAATCCATTTTGAGTTTATTTTTGTGTATGGTGTTAGGAAGTATTCTAGTTTCATTCTTTTACATGTAGCTGTCCAGTTTTCCTGGCACCATTTATTGAAGTGCCTGCCGTTTTTTCATTGTCTTGCCTCCTTTATCAAAGATAAGGTGATCATATGTGCATGGGTTTACCTCTGGGCTTTCTTTCCTGTTCCATTGACCTATATATCTGTTTTTGTGCCAGTACCATACTGTCTTGATTACTGTAGCTTTGTAGTATAGTCTGAAGTCAGGGAGCCTAATTCCTCCAGCTCCATTTCTTTCTCAAGATTTTTTTGGCTATTTGGGGTCTTTTGTGTTTCCATACAAAATGTAAATTTTTTTTGTGCTAGTTCTGTGAAAAATGCCAGTGGTAGTTTGATAGGGATTGCATTGAATCTGTAGATTGCTTTGGGTAGTATAGTCATTTTCACAATATTGATTCTTCCAATCCAAGAACATGGTATACCTCTCCATCTGTTTGTATCACTTTTAATTTCTTTCATCTGTGTCTTATAGTTTTCCTGTATACAGGTTTTTCATCTCCTTAGGTAAGTTTATTCCTAAGTATATTATTCTTTTGGTTGCAGTGGTAAATGGGAGTGTTTCCTTAATTTCTCCTTCAGATTTTTCATCATTAGTGTATAGGAACACAGGAGATTTCTGTGCATTAATTTTGTATCCTTCTGCTTTACCAAATTCATTGATTAGCTCTAGTAGTTTTCTGGTAGCATCTTTAAGATTCTCTATATATAGTATTGTGTCATCTGCAAACAGTGACAATTTTACTTCTTCTTTTCTGTTTTGGATTCCATTTGTTTCTCTTTCTTCTCTGAATGCAGTGGTTAAAACTTCCAAAATTATGTTGAGTAATAGCAGTGAGAGTGGGCAAACTTGTATTGTTCCTGATCTTAGAGGAACTGATTTTAGTTTTTCACCATTGAGAATGCTGTTGGCTGTCACTTTGTCATATATGGCCTCTATTATGTTGAGGATGGTTCACTCTATGCTTATTTTCTGGAGAGTTTTTTTTTTTTTTTAATCATAAATGGGTGTTGAATTTTGTTGAAAGATTTTTCTGCATCTATTGAGATGATCATATGGTTTTTCTCGTTCAATTTGTTAATACGTTTTATCACATCGATTATTTTGTGTATATCGAAGAATACTTGCATTCCTGGGATAAACCCCACTTGATCATGGTGCATGATCATTTTATTGTGCTGTTGGACTCTTTTTGCTAGTATTTTGCTGAGGATTTTTGCATCTATGTTCATCAGTGATATTGGTCTAAAGTTTTCTTTTTTGTGACATCTTTTTCTGATTCAGTATCAGGGTGATGGTGACCTTGTAGCATGAGTTTGGGAGTGTTCCTCCCTCTGCTATATTTTGGAAGAGTTTCAGAAGGATAGGTGTTAACTCTTCTCTAAATGTCTGATAGAATTCACCTGTGAATCCATCTGGTCCTGGGATTTTGTTTGTTGGAAGATTTTTAATCACAGTGTCAATTTCAGTGCTTGTGATTGGTCAGTTTATATTTTCTATTTCTTCCTGGTTCAGTCTCAGGAGGTTGTGCTATTCTAGGAATTTGTTCATTTTTTCCAGGTTTCCATTTTTTTGGCATATAGTTGTTTGTAGTAATCTCTTATGATCCTTTGTATTTCTGCAGTGTCAGTTGTTACATCTCTTTTTTAATTTCTAATTCTGTTGATTTGAGTTTTCTCCCTTCTTTACTTGATGAATCTGGCTAAATTTTAATTAATTTTGTTTATCTTCTTAAAGAGCGAGCTCTTAGTTTTATTGATTTTTGCTGTTGCTTTCTTCATTTCGTTTTTATTTATTTCTGATCTGATCTTTATGATTTCTTTCCTTCTGCTAACTTTGGGGGTTTTTTTGTTGTTGTTGTTGTTCTTCTTCTTTCTCTAATTGCTTTAGTGTAAGGTTATGTTGTTTATTTGAGATTTTCTTGTTTCTTCAGGTAGGATTTTATTGCTATAAACTTCCCTTTTAGAACTGCTTTTGCTGCATTCCATAGGATTTTGTTCATCATGTTTTCATCGTCATTTCTTTCTAGGTATTTTTTGATTTCCTCTTTTATTTCTTCAGTGATCTCTTGGTTATTTAGTAGTGCATTGTTTAGCCTCCATGTGTTTGTAATTTTTACTGTTGTTGTTTTTTCCCTGTAATTGATATCTAGTCTCATAGCATTATGGTTAGTAAAGATACTTGATACAGTTTCAATTTTCTTAAAATTACCAAAGCTTTATTTGTGACTGAAGATGTGACCTATCCTGGATAATATTCCATGAGCACTTGTGAAAAAGTTGTATTCTGTTGTTTTTGGATGGAATGTCCTATAAATATCAATTAAGTCCATCTTCTTTAATGTGTCATTTAAAGCTTGTGTTTCCGTATTTATTTTCCTTTTCGATGATCTGTCCATTGGTGAAAATGGGGTGTTCACATTCCCTACTATGATTGTGTTACTGTCAGTTTCACCTTTTATGGTTGTTAACATTTGCCTTATGTATTGAGGTGCTCCTATGTCAGGTGCATAAATATTTACGATTGTTATATCTTCTTCTTGGATTGATCCCTTGATCATTATGTAGTGTCCTTCATCTCTTGTAATAGTCTTTATTTTAAAGTCTATTTTGTCAGATATGAGAATTGCTACTCCAGCTTTCTTTTGATTTCCATTTGCGTGGAATATCTTTTTCCTACACCTCTCTTTCAGTCTGTATGTGTCCCCAGGTCTGAAGAGGGTCCCTTGTAGACAGAGTATATATGGGTCTTGTTATTATATTCATTCAGCCAGTCTATGTCTTTCGGTTGGAGCATTTAATCCATTTACATTTAAGGTAATTATTGATATGTATGTTCCTATTACCATTTTCTTAATTGTTTTGGGTTGGTTTTTGTAGGTCCTTTCCTTCTTTTGTTTGTCCTGCCTAGAGAAGTTCCTTTAGCATTTTTTGTATAACTGGTTTGGTGGTGTGAATTTTCTTAACTTTTGCTTGTCTCTAAAGTTTTTAACTTCTGTTGAATCTGAAAGAGATCCTTGCTGGGTAGAGTAATATTGACTCTAGGTTTTTCCCTTTCATCTCTTTAAATATGTCCTGCCACTCTCTTCTGGCTTGATGAATTTCTGCTGAAAAATCAGCTGTTTACCTTCTGGGCATCCGATAGTATGTTATTTGCTGCTTTTCCCTTCCTGCTTTTAATATTTTTTTCTTTGTATTTAATTTTCATTCATTTGATTAATATGTGTCTTGGTGTGTTTTTCCTTGGATTTATGCTAACTGGGACTCTGTGCTTCTTGGACTTGATTGACTGTTTCCTTTCTCACGTTAGGGAAGTTTTCAACTATAATCTCTTCAAATATTTTCTTAGACCCTTTCATTTTCTCTTCTTCTTGGACCCCTATGATTCGAACACTGATGCATTTAATATTGTCCCAGAGGTCTCTGAGACTGTGGTCATTTCTTTTTAATTCATTTTTCTTTATTCTGCTCTGTGGTAGTTATTTCCACTCCCTTATCTTATCCATTCTTCTGCCTTAGTTATTCTGCTATTGATTCCTTTCAGAGAATTTTTAATTTCATTTATTGTGTTGTTCATCACTGTTTCTTTGCTGTTTATTTCTTCTAGATCCTTTTAAACGTTTCTTGTATTTTCTCCATTCTTTCCAAGGTTTTGGATCATCTTTACTATCACTACTCTGAATCCTTTTTCAGGTAGACTGCCTATTTCCTCTTCATTTGTTTCGTGTGTTGAGTTTTTACCTTGCTCCTTCATCTGCTGCATATTGCTCTATCTTCTCATTTTGTTTAACTTACTGTGTTAGGGTTCACATTTTCACAGGTGGCAGATTTGTAATTGCCCTTGTTTTTGGTGTCTGCCCCCCAGTGGGTAAGTTTGGTTCAGTGGCTTGTGTAGGCTTCCTGGTCAAGGGGGCTGGTCTCTGTGTTCTGGTGTTTGGGGCTGGATCATGTCTTTCTGGTGGGCAGAGCCACATCTGGTAGTGTGTTTTGGGATGTCTGTGACCTTATTATGATTTTAGGCAGACTGTCTGCTAACAGGCTGGGTTGTCTCCTTGTCTTGCTAGTTGTTTTGCATGGAACTTCCAGCACTGGAGCTTGCCGATCCTTGGGTGGAGCTTGGTCTTAGCATTGCGATGGAGACCTCTGGGAGAGCTCTCACCAATTGATCTTACATTGGGCCAGGAGGTCTCTGGTTTTCCAATTTCTTGAACTTAGCTCTCCCACCTCAGAGGCTCAGGCCTGACACTATGCCAGAGTACTAAGACCCTGGCAAACACAAAGCTCAAAAGAAAAGGGAGAAAAAAAGAAAGAAAAAAAATTAATTATTAAAAAAAATTAAAAATTATTAAAATAAAAAATAAGTAATAATAATTAAAGAAAGAAGAGAGCAACCAAACCAATAAAGAAATCCACCAATGATAACAAGCACTGAAAACTATTCTAAGATAAACATAAAAATCAGAAATAAATCATTCACAGACAGCAAACCCCAAGTTTGCTCCCAAAATTCACCACCTCAAGTTTGGGATGAATCGTTGTCTATTTGTGTATTCCACAGATGCAGGGTACATCAAGTTGATCATGGAGATTTAATCCACTGCTCTTAAGGGTGTACAGAAAAGTTTCCCATTCTCTTCTTTGTTCTCAGGGCTCCTGGGTTTCAGGTTTGGTTTTGGTCCCACCTCTGTGTAGGTCACTCTCAGGCATCTGTTCCTGCCCAGACAAGAGGGGGTTAAAGCAGCGACTGGTTAGGGGGCTCTTGCTAACCCATGTCAGGGTGAGGGAGGGGTATGGTAGTCATAACTGGAATGTGAGGTTAGCCTGCAGTGACAGAGGTCAACATGACATTGCAACAGCCTGAGGTTCACCATGTGTTTTCCAGGAGAAGTTGTCCCTGGATCATGAAACCCTGGCAGTGGCAGGATGCACAGGCTCCCCAGCGGGGGTGTGGGGTGGCGTTTGGATAGTGACTTGTGCTTGCACACAGGTTTGTTGGTGGCTGGAGCGGCAGTGTCAGAATTTCATGCCCGTCTTTGTTGTCCAAGTTGTTAGCCATGGCTCACACTCATCTCTGGAGCTCGTTTAGGCAGTGCTCTGCCTTCTGTGTGCAGACAGAGAAGGAATCCCCTCTCCTCATGAACCCTGAAACAATGGTCTCTTGCCTCTTAGGCAGGTCCAGACTTTTCCCAGGACTCCCTCCCAGCTAGCTGTGACATACTAGCTCCTTTCAGGCTGTGTCCATGCAGCCAACCCTAATCCTCTCCCTGTGATCTGACCTCCAAAGCCCAAGACTCAGGTCCCAGCCCCCACCAGCCCTGGCAGGTGAGCAGTCAAGCCTCTCAGGCTGGTGAGTGCTGGTTGGCACCAATCCTCTGTGTGGGAATCTCTCTATTTTGTCCTCTGCACCCCTGTTGCTGCACTCTCCTCTGTGGCTCCAAAGCTTCCCCTCCACCCAATCCCCATCTCTGCCAGTGAAGGGACTTCCTAGTGTGTGGAAATTTTTCCTCCTTCACAGCTCCCTCCCAGAGGTGAAGGTCTCTTCCCTATTCTTTTGCCTCTGTTTTTTCTTTTGCCCTACCCAAGTATGTGGTGAGTTTCTTGCCTTTTGGGAAGTCTGAAGTCTTCTGCCAACATTAAGGAGGTGTTCTGTAGGAGTTGTTCCACATGTAGATTTTTTTTAATGTATCTGTGGGGAGGAAATTGATCTCCACCTCTTATTCCTCCACCATCTTGAAGTTTCTCTTTAACACATTTTAAATCAAGTATATTTCAACTAAAAAATTGAAAATAAACACAAATTATTGATGAAATTAGAGCTAATTCTTTGAAAAGATAAAGAAAATTGATAAACCTTTAGACAGACATTAATAAAAAGAGGGGAAAATCTCAAATAAGTAAAATCAGAGACAAAAGAAAAGAAGTTACAGCTGACACAACAAAAAACAAACATAAGGGATTAATGCAAACAATTGTACACACAAAATATGGACTAGCTACATGTAAATGATAAATTCCTAGAAACATATAATGTCCCAAGACTGGATTAGGAAAAAATAGAAAATCTGAACAAATGGATTACCACTGACAAAACTGAATCAAAAATTTGAAGAACTCCCAACAAACAAAAGTTCAGGACCAGACAGCTTTGCAGCTGAATTTTACCAAACATTAAAGGATGAGTTAACACTTATACTTCTTAAACTGTTCCAAAAAATTGAAAAGAAGAAATGTTTTTGAACTCATTCTATGAGGCCAGTGTCTCCCTGATACCAAAACCAGACACACAAAATTACATGCCATCATCACTGATGAACATAGATGCAAGATCTTCAAGAAAACATTAGTAAATGAAATTTATTAATACATTAATAGCATTGTACACAAGTATTAAGTGGGATCTAATGCAGGCATGCAAATATGCTTCAATATCTTCAAATCAATTAATGAAATACACCACATCAACACATTGAAAATTAAAAATTATATGATTATCTCAATAGATGAAAAAAATCCTTTTGACAAACTTCAGCATTCATTTATGATAAAAACTCTTGACAAAATAAGTATAGAAGGAACATACCTCAAAGTAATAAACATCACATATTACATACCTACAGCCAATAACATATTCAATAGTGAAAAGCTGAGAGCATTTCTTATAAGATCAGGAACAAAACAAGGATACCAAAAACTCAGAAAATTATGACATTGATGAAAGAAATTGAAGACAACACAAACAAATGGAAAGATATTCTTACTGTGCTCATGGATTGGAAAAATTAATATAGTTAAAATGCTTATAGTACCCAAAGTAATATACAGATTCAGTGCAATTCCTATCAAAATATCAATGGCACTTTTCATAGAACTAAAACAAATAATTCTAAACTTTGTATTAGAACACAAAATATCCTGAATAGCCAAGACACACTTGAGGGGAAAAAAAAAAAGAATGCTGGAGGTATCATGTTTCATGATTTCAAACTATATTACAAGGCTACAACATCAAAAGTGTATGATACTTGTATTACAGGGAAGACCAAAATCTGACTACATGTTGGATCTGTTTCTTTTACTTTAACGTTTTCTTCCCATTGCTTTTGTTCACTAAAGTGATATAGTCTATATGTACTGGTCTGCCTCAGAGAACTCTGTCCCTCTGCCTGAATGTTAAACCAAAGTGCCTTTGTTCAGGGAAACATCCAGACCCTGTCCACCTGTGGATGGCTGCAAGATAGATGAAGTTAACATATCCCTTCCCTGAGGCTGGCCATTCCAGGAGATATTTGCAAAACTGATGATCTTTTTACTTTACTTCCTCATCTCCTCCCCAACTTGTGCTATGAAAGAAACTGGCATCCAAACCCCAAGAAGATGGTTATTTTGAGACTTTAGTCAGCCATCTTCTCAGTCTGCTGGCTTCCTGAATAAAGTCACATTCCTTGTCTCAACACCTCATCTCTGATTTATTGGCCTGTCGTATGGAGAGTAGAGCGAGCTTGGACTCAGTAAAACTGTCACAAAACAGACACATAGATCAATAGAAAAGAATAGAGAGCCGAGTAATAAACCTACAGTTATGTGGTCAATTAATCTACAACAAAGAAGGCAAGAATATACAATGAGGAAAAGACAACTTCTTTGATAAATGGTGTTGAAAAAACTAGAAAGCTACATGTAAAAGAATCAAACTGGAATACTTTCTCATACCATACACAAAAATAAACTCAAAATGGATTAAAGACTTAAATATAAAACTGGAAACCATAACTCCTAGAAGTAAACATAGGCAGTACATTCTTTGACATTGATCTTAATATTTTTTTTAGATATCTCTCTTCAGGCAAGGGAACCAAAAGCAAAAATAAGCAAATGGGACAACATCAAAGTAAAAAGCCTTTGAACAGCAAAGAAACTATCAACAAAAAGAAAAGGCAGCCCAGTGAATAGGAGAGATATTTGCAAATAATAAATTTAATAAGGGATTAATATCCAAATATACAAAAATCTCACACAACTCAAAAGCAGAAAAACAAACAACTTAATTATACCTCAATGGTTAAAAAATTATACCTCAATTAATTAAAAAAAGAAAAATAAATAAAATAGGATAAATAAAACTAGGACATAACCATAAATTCCACATTCTGTTATTTTACCTCTACAATTCTTTTCATTTAACATCTGTTATAATTTGGTATCTACTATGTACATGATGATACTAATAAAATAAAGGAACAGCAACTATCCTTAACTTCAACTTATGGGAAGACAAGCTAGTGAACAGACAATAGCAATGCAAAGCATAAAATATGCTATGATAAATGTAATCAGTGAAGCATATGTATTCTAATTAGAGACAGTACTTTACTGGTAAGCTGGAGGAAATAACAAAGATTTTGTAGAATTTGTCATTTGCCATGTTGTAAATATCTGCACCATTGCCAATTTCAAGCTATCAGTAGTTTAAAAATGTTCACAAAGTGCCTGGCTATTTACGTTTTTGACAAATGCAAGTAGGCTCTGGCCCACTATTGTGGGATGTAAAACAGTCATGGCTACCAATTAATATTTCCAGAAGGAAGTGATATCTAATTGAATATAAAGAAGGATTTTTAGGCAATGAAACAAAGGGAGGAGGAAAATGCTTTGCTGGCAGATGGATCAGCACAAACATCTGTAAAGGAGAGAAAACATGACATTTGAGGGAAACTATGAGGAATTCAATGTTAATACTTTGATACAAAAAGTAGTAAAAATGAACTTGAAGAAGTAAATATGTTCCAGGTAGTGAACTAAGCAAAATAAGAAATTTAAACTTTTTCCAAACACAATGTTAGATCGTTGAATGTTTGGGGGATGTAACATGTTTGGGGGATGTAACATGGGCAGGATTAGATATGTACATTAGAAAGATCACTCTTGTTGTCCTATAGAATATTAGTTGGAAAAGATGAGACTAATTGTAGAGTATCCAGTTCTTAAAATATTAGTAATTCAAGTAGAGCTGCTAGAAGCTTGTCTCAATGTAGTGGCAGTGAAGATGGACTGACTTTGAGACTAGAGATTTAAGGACATATGAAGGTCAACAGTTTGGCAAGGGGTAGGGTGTGGTGAGAAAAGAAGTGTTAAGAATGAGTTAATTGAATATGTAGATTGCTTTAGGTAGTATGGACATTTTAACAACATTAATTCTTCCAGTCAGTGAGCACAGAATATCTTTTCATTTGTCTGTGCCTTCTATTTCTTTTAACAATATCCTATAGTTTTCAGAGTACAGGTCTTTCACCTCCTTGGTTTTATTATTTTTCTTACAATTGTAAATGTGATTTTTTTCTTAATATCTTCTTCTGTTAGTTCATTGTTAGTGTATAGAAACAAAACAGACTTTTATATGTTGATTTTGTACCCTGTGACTTTACTGTATTCATTTATTATTTTTAATAGGTTTTTTTTGGTGGACTTTTTATGATTTTCTCTATATATAATCATGTCATCTGAAAATAGTGACAGTTTTACTTCTTTTCCAATTTAGATGTCTTTTATTTGATTTCTTGCCTAATTGCTCTGGCTAGGACCTCCAGTTCTATGTCTAATAAGAGTGGCCAGAGTGGGCATCCTGGTCTTGTTCCTGATTTTGGAGAGATAGATTTTAGTTTTTCACCATTGAAATTGATGTTAGCTGTGGGTTTGTCATATACAGCCTTTATTATGTTCAAGTATGTTCCTTCTATAATCACTTTATTGAGCATTAATATCATACCATGAATCTTGTCAAATACTTTTTATGCATCTATTGAGATGATTGCATGTTTTTATTTTCATTTTGTTAATGTGGTATATCACTTTGATTAATTTGCAAATATTGAGCCATATTTACACTCCTGGAATAAATCCCAATTGATAATGTGGTATGATCCTATTAATGTATTGTTCTATTTGCTTTGTTAATATTTTGTTCAGGATTTTTGCATCTATGTTCATCAGAGATATTCACCCATAATTTCCTTTTTTTCTGTTGCCTTTGTCCAATTTTAGTATTGGGGTGATGTTGGCTTCATAAAATGAGTTAGGAAGTGTTTCCCTCCTCTTCAACTTTTTGGAATAGTTTGAGAAGGATAGGTATTAATCTTTCTTTGAAAGTTTGGTAGAATTCACCTGTGGAGCTGTCTGGTCCTGGACTTTTTAAGGGGATAGATTTTTTTTTTTACCATTTTGACCTCTGTGCTAGTGACAAGTCTATTTAGATTTTTCAATTTTTCACAATTCAGTCCTGAAATGTATGAGTCTAAGAATCTTTCCATTTCCTTTTTTTTTAAGAAAGATTTTTCTTTTCTTTTCTTTTCTTTTTTATTTTTACATCTTTATTGGAGTACAATTGCTTTACAATGGTGTGTTAGTTTCTGCTTTATAACAAAGTGAATCAGTTATACATATACATATTTTCCCATATCTCTTCCCACTTGCATCTCCCTCTCTCCCACCCTCCCTATCCCACCCCTCCAGGTGGTCACAAAGCACTGAGCTGATCTCCTTGTGCTATGCGGCTGCTTCTCACTAGCTATCTACCTTATATTTGGTAGTATATATGTCCATGCCTCTCTCTCGCCTTGTCAGAGCTTACCCTTCCCCCTCCCTGTATACTCAAGTCCATTCTCTAGTAGGTCTGTACCTTTTTTCCTTTCTTACCCCTAGGTTCTTCATGACATTTATGTTTTCTTAAATTCCATATATATGTATTAGCATACGGTATTTTTCTTTCTCTTTCTGACTCACTTCACTCTGTATGACAGACTCTAGGTCTATCCACCTCATTACAAATAGCTCAATTTTGTTTCTTTTTATGGCTGAGTAATATTCCATTGTATATATGTGCCACATCTTCTTTATCCATTCATCTGATGATGGACACTTAGGTTGTATCCATCTCTGGACTATTGTAAATAGAGCTGCAATGAACATTTTGGTACATGACTCTTTTTGAATTATGGTTTTCTCAGGGTATATGCCCAGTAGTGGGATTGCTGGGTCATATGGTAGTTCTATTTGTAGTTTTTTAAGGAACCTCTGTTGTCCAATGTATTGACATCAATCAAACCTGAGAAAAAAGGAATAAAGCTGGAGGTATCACACTTCCTGATTTCAAACTACATTACTAAACCATAATAATCAAAGCAGCATGGTATTAACAGAAAAACAGATACATAAATCAATGGGACAGAATTGAGAACCCAGAAATAAACTCATGCATATATGGACAATTAATTTTAAAAAAGAGCAAAGAACATACAAGGGGAAAAGGATAACTTCCTCAATAAACAGTGTTTGGAAAACTGGACAGCCACATGAAAAAAAATGAATCTGGGCCACTGTGTCAAACCATGAACAAAAATCAACTCAAAATGTATTAAAAACTTGACTGTAAGACCTGAAACCACAAAACTCCTAGAAGAAAACAGGCAGGGCTTCACTGGTGGCACAGTGGTTGAGAGTCTGCCTGCTGATGCAGGGGATGCGGTTTCATGCCCCTGTCCGGGAGGATCCCACATGCCATAGAGCAGCTGGGCCCATGAGCCATGGCCGCTGAGCCTGCACGTCCGGAGCCTGTGCTCTGCAATGGGAGAGGCCACAACAGTGAGAGGCCCGCGTACCAAAAAAACCCAAAAAAACAAAAAACAGGCAGTATATTCTTTCACATCAATCTTAGCAAAATCTTTCTATATATGTCTCCCCAAGCAAGGGCAAGAAAAGTAAAAATAATTAAATAGGCTGCATCAAACTAAAAAGCTTTTCCACTGCAAAGGAAACCATCAACCAAACAAAAAGGCAGCTTAGTGAATGGAAAAGTTATTTGCAAATAATATAACTGACAAGGGGTTAATATTGAAAATATATAAAGAGTTTCTAGGGAAGAATCTTGTTCCTTGTATTTTCCAGTTTCTAAATGTTCCTCACATGTCTTTGTTCATAGTTCTCTTCCCCTTCCTTAAAGCCAGAAATGGTAGGTTGAGTTTTACTTATGTCACATCCATCCAACCTTCTGCTTTATAGTCAAATCTCCCTTTGCCTTTCTTTTCTGTCTTTTTTTTTTTCCTACATTTAAAGACCCTTGTGATTACATTGGGCCCACCTGGATAATTCAGGATAATGGCCCCATTTCAAGATCATTAAATTAATCACATTTGCAAAGTTCCTTTTGCCATGTAAGGTAACATATTCACAAGTTCTGGGAACTAGAGCAGACATCTTGGTGGGTGAAGGGTATAATTTTGCCTATCATAATCTTTTAAAACCATAAATGTTGCCAGTGTTGCCAAAATGTTTCCACATTTAAACTATCAATAGTTATACACTAACAGGAGAATGTAGCCCAGTTGCTACAAATTTTCACAGCTCTTCTTATGCCTACACTTTCAATTTTGTTTACTGCAATGTTTTCCACTTTACCCCAAATGTCTATATTCCACCACTGTCTCATGGTCTTTCACATAGTTATACCTTATGTTGCTGGTTCCATTTCCTTAAAGTTTTTGTTTGTTTCTTCTCTCTCTGCACAATGCCCAACTATCATTCAGTTCAGATCAAATGCTTTATCTTGTGCACAGTATTTCAAAACTTACCCAGATAAGGTCAGTTATCTCCTCTGTAGACCCACAACATTTGGTAAAAACTTTTATTTTAAGGATTTTTCATACTATGTTATGATGATCAAGTGAAATAGCTGTCTTCCTATTTTACTGTGAATTCTGGGAAGACAGAGTCTTATTCATCTCTTTAGCCCCAGTGCCAAACACAGAAGCTTACAGCTAAAAATTTGCTTTAGTGGGATAGGAAACTAAGGTAGTTGCAAACTTGATTGAAATGAATTCTCTCAGACAGCAGGTTTATACAACTCAAATGACATTTTTCTTCAATTTATAAAAGATTTTGTTGGAGTTAAATTTCTGTACAATTTCATTTGTCACATATCTAAGCTGTTATAAGCTTTCCCTGATCTTGGATTTGTTAGGACCATGGCTAATACATGACATATATAAAATATCCAGTTATTTAGCATAGCTATTAATTTTTTGTTGTCATTAATCTATTTTACCACATTGTGAAAATTTCCCTGAGGACCAAAGATATTTAACATATTTTCATTTGCTTATTGACATTTGTATATAATTTTTTGAAAAGTATCTGCTTAAGTCTTTTCCCTTTTAAAAATTGGATAAGTCATCTTTTTATTTATTTTTTATTTGTAGAAATTTATTTCATATACCTAATAGTGTGCACCTCTTAATCCCCTACCTCTATATTGTTCCCCTCATTCCCTCTCTCCACTGGTAACCACTAATCTATTCTCTATATCTGTGAATCTGCTTTTTTGTTGTTGTTATATTCTCTACTTTATTGTATTTCTTAGATTGCACATATAAGTGAGATCATACAGTATTTGTCTTTTTCTGTCTGACTTATTTCATTTAGCATAATGCTCTCCAAGTCCATCCACATTGCTGCAAATAGCAAAATTTCATTTTTTGTGTGACTGAGTAGTATTCCATTATGTGTGTGAATGGAATCTTCTTTATCTATTCATTCTTTTGATGAAAACTTAGGTTGCTTCCATAATTGGAAATTGTAAATAATGCTGCTATGCACATTGAAGTACAAGTATTTTTTTCAAATTAGTGTCTTTGTTTTTTTCTAGACGTAGAAATTTCTTATACTAACTGAATACAAACCTTTTGCCAGAAATATATGTTCATAATATTGTTTCCCAGGTATATTTTGTTTATTTAAAATATGTATGCATACAAACACAGGTATAGATATAGATATAAGCAGGAATACATATAAATCCGGAAAAAAACTATATAAAATTAAAATTACAGACAAACTAATCATGTGAATCAGGAACATTTTACCTGTGTAAAAGGAAAAATAGATGGGAGAGGTGGGGGCATACAATGTTTTTAAAAATGATTGGATTTTATTCTCAGTGCAATAATAAGCTCTTGAAATGGAGCAGATGTCTCTCATGGTTAGATTTATGTGTTTATGTGATCAGTATGATTTCTCCTTAGTAATTGTTTATAGTGGTGCAAGATGTAAACAGATACTGTTTTGGAGGCATTGCAGTCCTCCAGGCAAGAGATAATGATTACTTGTACTGGGTTGGTAGAGTTGAGTGTGGTAATAAAATGGATCTATTTTTCAGGAAGAACTGACATGACTTCCTAACACATTGTACAGGAGATGGGTTAAGCCATTCCCCCAAATGAGTACCAAGCCCCTTTGCCACCATTTTACTTGTGATGAACTGCTGCCACTGTATACACAACACCTTATTTCCAGTGGTAGATCAATAATCTTATTTCAATTCAAGCTCTTCCTTTTTAATATGCCTGGCTTAAAAGAATAGTCGGAAGAACCAGGCAAAGCCATTTAAGAGGGCTGGGTACTTCTCTTTCCAGTATACTTTGAAGCCAAGAATGAATAGAGAGCACATGACAAACTCAGTTAAACATGTTTTTCCTTTCAAATTTTTGAATACTTTTCCCTCTTTGGGGCAAGGGTGATCATTCAATAATACTAGGAGCAATAAATCATGGTGTCCTGTTTGCATTAGTAAACTCTTAAACGGGATACAAATACAGCTGCCTGTACAAGCTAGGAAATTAAACACAATTGTAAAATCCTCCCTGTTTGAGAACCTTCGAAATCTGCACCACAGATTCCAACTTCCCAGACCCCTAACAGATTTTTATGAAAATCTTTGGTAAATTCTTGATGTAAGTCCTTATCATTGTTTTGATATTACTTTTTATATTCCCAGCTTAATTGACTTTTAAAATAATCCCTTAACAAGTGACAATGAGGGGTTAGACATCAGTTAGTTTGGTTGCTCTTTCAGCAAAAAAATGACTGTAGATGATTTTTTTTTCTTTTTTTTCATGCAGGATCTTTTTAGTTGTGGCATGCAGGATCTTTTTTTACTTGTGGCATGTGAACACTTAGTTGCAGCATGTGGAATTTAGTTTCCTTACCAGAGATTGAACCCAGGTCCCCTGCATTGGGAATGTGGAGTCTTAGCCACTGAACCACCAAGGAAGTCCCTAGATAAGTTGTTAAGGTAGAGTTTTAATGAAGATAGACAGCATGACTGATCTTAAAAATTTTAAGTGCTTCCTAGAAATTCTAAAATCTATTCTTCAAAAGTCCATTCTTAGTTAACTAGTAACACAATACTTGCATCATAATCATAGGTAGTTCAAAAATTCAGCAAAAATAAACAAATGACCTAAACAAGTAAATTTCTGTACTTGGTTTTCAGGGCTAGAGAAAGGCAAAAGAACATTGATTCAGTAGTCATATTATACAATGTAATCAGGAACAACTATCCAATTCTGCAAGAATGACATTTGTCTCCCTTCAGTGAGTTCTATGGGATCAAGTCTCTTAGAGCATTATCCTCCAATAATAACTATAATAAACTGTTTCCAGGTTGTTAGTTTTCTTCCAGTAATATTAAAAAATAATCTTGTTGCCTTTCACATAATTTTCACCAATTCTAAATTTTCTAGGTTTCCCTCGAGGTCTATTTATACAATACACTCTTCTATACATTTTGTGTTTTGGTAATCCTTATTTTAAAACACCTGAAACTCTTTCTACCTCAAATATAAAGAAAAATGGGGGATGCCTGAATATTAATGGGGAGGAATAACTGTGGTTTATCACAAGATCAGAGACAAAGAATCAAGGGATGGAACTGGGCCAGCTCTGGAAAACTCAGAAGCAAGAACTAGTCTGCCTCCTCCCTTGAGAGTTTTTTGTGACATGATTCAGATCAAGTAGTTCCTAGGCTCTGAGCCCTCTCTATTTCAGTTCCAGTTTTTTGAGAGACAGAATCTGACTGACCCAGATCAAAGCCATGGATCTGTTAGTTACATCCAAGAACAAGATCAGGTGCTACAGAAATGCCCCTGAAAGACTGTCTTTGTGTCTTCAGAGCTGGCCTTACAAAAAAGGGAATGGCTGAGGTGGATGGCCATTCAAACGAGTGTCTCCCACAGATAAGCACTGTTCTAGGAGCTTCACTTATATTATTTCATTTAATCTTCATTATCAAAATATTTCACAACAGAAGAAACTGAGCTACCAGCTTTTCCATAACCTGCCCAGGGTAAGTGGCAGACCCAGACCTTAAACCCCACTCTATTTAACTCCAAAAGTATGAAAGACTATTTTGAAAATCATTCTTAGTACACAGAAATACTTTCAAAGATCACTAAAGTAATATGGCTACTCAGGTTGGGTGAATTACTATACCCATAATTGTGTAAGAAAAAAAGTTATTTTACTGCCAGAAGTTTTTGAAATGGAAAACAGAAAATTTCCAAAACATCCATAGGGAAGAGGGAACTGTCAAATCAAGCAATGTGTCTATATGCAATTAAATGGGTTTAAAAATCTTGCTCCACTTTAGCTAAAAGAAAAATAAGTCTTCAATTTTTTAAAAAAGGTTTATTTCTGACAATTATAAAAGACTTAGTGTTTGTTGAAATAAAAATAAAAACTTTCCATGAACCTCTAAGGGACAAGAGTCCCTGTGATAGAGTTGTGGTTAAATGTATATTTTACTGTTTCTAAAAATATCTGAATCTTTGGGTAGTTTGGGGGCATTTTTGTCCTTTGCATCTTCATAATTACTTTATACTTGTGAAAGGAAAGGAAAAAAGAGATGGACAGGCTGATGAAGGTAGAAAAGTGAGTGAGAAAAGAAACAGAGAGAGAGAACAAATATTTTTCTTCAAATTCTAATATTAGCTGTTTTGGTTTATTTTAAAATCCATCTAGGTCACTATTAAGAGCTTGAATTTTGTCCCTCCTCATAGTTCAGCCTAACTCTTCCCACGAGAGTAAACTGAATTTCAGTTAACTTGAATTTCTCTCTCAAATTGGGATTATAGTGCACTTGTAAGACATCTAGAGCCCAAATGGAATTCCATTTCTATGGTGATTAGATTGGAACTTGCAACTAGGAGTAATAAAGCAAAATACTAAAAACATTTCTTCTTTCAAGGACTATTATAGGGCATTTACCTCTACTTGCTGTGAAATATTATTTCAGGAAGTTTCAACTTTATTGTGTTTTGCATAATACTTTGAGAACAAACTGTTTATTTGATTCACTGTCTTCATTAGTGCTCCAGTAATTAAAAACTGATGTTATTTTTTCCCTTGAGTTTATTTTTCCTTCTTTGCCCCTTTTTAAAACTTGTTACTTTTTTCTATATTTGTGAATTGTTTTGGGATTTACTAGCGATTTGTGCAAATCTGGGCAAAAAGTCAAATGAGAATATGAGAAGTAGGCCAGAACAATTGATATCTTTTTTTTAATGATTGGCTTTCCTAGAGAAATTTCTTTTGCTGTCTACCCTCTCTTCCCTCTTGAGGTTTGGTGTTAAATCAAATTTCTAATAAGTGGGGAAAAGATTAAGATGGCATTGTTCTACAACTGTAATTATATTTATCTGTTTTATGTAAATAGAGGTGTTTTTAATAAAGATGCTTCTGGTCACTTCAATATATGGATCTTTATAGAGAGAGTAGATACAATTTTGTTAAGTAATCTGTCCAAATTTCAGCAATGGTTTTTGATGTTACCCTTTTGTATTCTTCCTAGTTCTCTATTCCCAATTCCTCAGTATGAAAATAGTTTACATAGCTCCTGCATTTATCAAAATTCCTCCCAGCACTTGAAGGAGGTGTTATTATCTCCACTTTACAGATAATGAAGATAAGGTTTAAGGAGAATGTGACTTGACCAGGATCACCTGTCTAGTGAGATACAGAGAAGAGAAATGACAAGATAAGTACATTATTAGACTAGTGAAGCATAAATAATTTGTCTAAAATAAAGAAAGAAAAAGAAAGAATGAAGGTAATGAGTATCAGAAAATAATTTTTTTTAAAAGTCCAAAATCTAACAGACGAGCTGGTTTAAAGTTGAAAAATGAGTCTTATAGCAAGACAGAGTGACTAAAGTCAAGACACATTGGAATGTGAGACAGGTCACAGACTAATAAGATATATTGGAAATGCCTAGAGTCAAAGACAGACTAGTAGAAACCAGGTATCAGGTACCTGAATATTTGCTCCATATTTCCTTTTGCTGCATCTCACGACTTTTACAATGTAAAGTACAGATTATTTATTCAATCAAAAAAGCAATTAATTTATATTTTCATATTTTAAATTAATAAAGTAATATATGATTACTGTAGGAAAAATATAAAAAAATAAAATATTATAAAGTAAATAGAGTGTCTCATTATCCCATTTCTACCTATAGATATGTATATATGGTTTTAGAGATAGAGCTATATTTGTAGCTTATAGACATAAGCATAAATAAATTCATAGTTTCAAACAAGAAAACTTAACTTTAATTTAAGCAGTAAAAGTTAATTTGCTATTTAAAAAAATACTAGAAAGACTTTTTTATATATGTATGTTCAGGCATACATTTATTCTCATATGTATATTTGTATGAAAAATAAGTCCTAGTCACTCTACTTTTAGCACATTTAGCAACTACTTTCCCCTACAACTATTAGAGGTTCATTGCCAGCGTCTGTGATTGATAAATATGCTGAGGTGTATGTGTATTTAGTTGTATATGTACAGATCTACATTAGGTAAAATTATAAGATGACATAATATAAAAATGGGCAGAAGAATTAAACAGAAATTACACAAAAGAAGATATACAAAGAGCAAAAATTATGTGAAAAAAGATGAACAACGTTAGTCATCAGGCAAATCCATATTAGAACCCCAGTGAAGTTACACTATGCATCCATTACAAGAGCTAAAAACATGGACATCCACTTATTGCTGCACCATTTGTTGAGAAGACTTTCATTTCTTCATTGAATTTCACTGGTACATTTGTTGAAAAGCAGTTCATCATATATGAGTGAGACTATTTCTCAATTCCCAGTTCTGTTACACTGAAAATCACTACTTTCACCAAATGCCTCAGTTGCTGTGATTTTTGCAGTAAATCTTAAAATCATGTAGTTTGTCCTCTAATGGTATTCTGTTTCAAAATTGCTTTGGCCATTCTTAGTTGTTTGGGATTTCATATAAATTTTATAAATATCTTTTCAATTTCTTAAATGAAAGCCTACTTTGCTGAGATTTTGTATGGAGATGCATCAGTTCTAATCCATAGAGATTAGAAATAATAGATAACTCATGGTACAGTCATATGGTAAAATAGTATACTGAAATGAAAATGAACAAGCTACTGACAGAACATGGATGGATTCTACAAACATGTTGTTGAGTAAAAGAAGCTAACTTCAATACAAATTATTCCATTTAAAGTAAGTCCCAAATAGGCCAACCTCATTTATGGTACTAGAAATCAGGACAATAGTCCATCTGGGGAGGAATGGAGTTAGCAACTTGGAGGAGATTTAGAGAGGATCTTCTTAAATAAAAATAATATTTTATTCTTTGATTGGGTTTTGTTTATACATCTGTGTTTACCTTATGAACAACCCTGTAATGTGATCTTTTGGGTGTATAGTTGGGCTCTGATCTGGCTGTCATACCACTTGAAAATGCTAGTTGATAAAATCTTTTAACAGAAATTCCTAAAGATCAACCAGCCTTTACAAAACAATTGCATGTCAATGATGCTGAAATTTCAGAATCCATGACAAAGAGAATGAGAAATTCTGTTGGTCAGGAAGAATCCTAGTTGATTCTGGAATTATATTTTACAATTTTTGTATGTATCATTTATCTTTCAAGCCAGCTCTAGTGAGTTTCCTCAACCTGTGCTGAGGCATTCAAGTTCTTCTAAACTATCTTCAATAAAGCTTTTTAAATCTCTTAAGTTCCATCTGTTGCTTTACAAAACTTTATCTTTAGAAATTTAACGGATTATTTATTATCATAGAGTGTCATAGTTGGACGGAGAACCTAAACATTATACAACTCCATCAATACATTTCTGGTTGAATCCTTCCACATTTCTGTGAAGCAATTATTTAGCCTTCACTTGAACATTTCTAGGACACTTCCTACCTCTCAGAGGAGCACATTATATTTTAGATATCTCTAACTATATACTGTCCCCTTATTATTCCTGTAATCATCTTGCAACATATAAAACATCTTTTATGATTTTTCCAAATACTTGAAAGACATACGGATTTTATTAAAATCTTTTCTAATAGTTTAGAGTTTTTTTCATAATCCTGGCTTTCCATTGTTGATCAGACTTCACTTTGTCAATATATTGTTTTAGGTTTTATACACAGAGCCTTAAATATATAATACACCTGGGTTTATCAGACAGATTTTCAGAGCTAAAATATCAGCTGATTGTAAAGTGTTCCCCTTTTTAGGTATCAGTATAAGAGGCTCTTGTTAAAATGCACCTGTTTCTAGAAGACCTGTGAATAGTGAGAATGTCAGTGAGAAATACATATACTACACTTTAAATTAAAAGAGTTGTATCTAAATCTCGGCTTTCCTACATATTATCTAAGTATTATCTTTAACAAATTCTTACCCTCTACAAGCTTTAGTTTGTTGATCTAGTAAAGAGAGGTAAAAGTAGTATTTGTGTTAGGATTTTTTTTTTTAAGGTAACATATGTGAAAGCCCCTGAAAGAGCACCTGACATATAGTTATAGGTCAATAAATGTTACCTTACTCCAAATGACAAAAAATTATTAAATTAACATTTTTGTCACAGTGACCTTTCAACACCCTCTAAAATTTATGCCAAATGGCAGCTGCTACCTTCTGGTCATAAATAGGACTGGTCACAAATAGGACTGGTCATAAATAGAGGGTATGTTATTCATGCCCTGCCTGACTTCACACCTGCTATCACTTGGCATATATGTAGGCTTGAGAAATGGGAATTTTCTCTTTTGGGTATAATTTACACTGACACCAACTTTCTCACTAAGTTCTGGATTTGAAGGGTATATCTCCTCACCAGAACTATGATGCTGGAAAATGCTGACTAACGGAACACTTAAGTATTCAGTTACTATTAAATTCTAATGAACATAAAATCCACATTAACATCTAATTAAGCCATTATGATTAGTGCTGCACAATGTGTACTTTATCATCCTGGATACCTTAACATATTTTGTCTTCGAGGCAACTGAGCTCATTCAATACTGCTATTAGCTGAACAGATCATAAGAACTTTATGACGCAGAGTGACCAATATCATTAACCCCTTTAAAAAATTTTCCCAAAACTGAATACTCTACCACTGGGGGATTACTCTAGAAAAAGACCACTTTTGAAAAAAAATGTTCTTTACATAGGCACAAAAAATTTCTTTTGTGGACTTATGCCTAGATTAATATGTTATAAAGAATTCACCTCAAAGGAATAATCCCTAGACATTCTAAATTACTGAACAAGCTGTTTGTTCAAATAAGAGTGAATATCTGTGTTTAGAATAAAGTCTTAATTTTCATCTCAATCATTGGTGTGATATTGATATTGACATAGTTAAACCAATATTTTATTATCAAGATACAATGGATCCATTGCACAACTCATGGAAACTTATGGGCAGATAAATTTTCACTTTAATTGAATGCAAAATTTGGACCTCTGCTTCAGTCCCAACACTGTGCTTATGGACAACACTGTGCTTATGGTATGGAATTTTTGATTTGTGACTTAGACCCTGAACTTAAATGTCATTATCTATAAAATGAAATGGGCATAATTATGCACAGATGCTGCACAGACCAGAGACTGAGATAAGTCAAAAAGTCAAATATACATATTTATATATATTATAAATTTATATATAATATTTGTATATTTTTAAATATATACAGTATATATAATACTCATTAAATCACAGCTTTAGTTGTTGTTTGCTTTTAGTATTAGTATTGATAATAGATTAAATGTACTTTGAAGTTGTTATTAAGTTCTTTTGCTAATTTTTAAAAGACATTTTATTTATTTATTTATTTTTAGTAGATCTTTATTGGAGTATAATTGCTTCACAGTGCTGTGTTAGTTTCTGTTGCACTACAAAGTGAATCAGCCATATGCATACACATGTCCCCATATCCCCTCCCTCTTGAGCCTCCTTCCCATCCTCCCTATCCCAACTGTCTAGGTCATAGCAAAGCACCGAGCCAATCTCTCTGTGCTCTGTTCCTGCTTCCCACCAGCCAAGCCAACTATTTTATATTTGGTAGTGTATATATGTCAATGCTAATCTCATTTTGCCCCAGCTTTGCCCTCCCACCCCAGGTCCTCAAGTCCATTCTCTATTTCTAACTCTTTATTCCTGCCCTGAAACTAGGTTCATCAGTACACTACAAATAACTCAATTTTGTTTCTTTTTATGGGTGAGTAATATTCCATTGTATATATGTACCACATCTTCTTTATCCATTACTCTGTTGATGGACATTTACGTTGGTTCCATGTCCTGGCTATTGTAAATAGTGCTGCAATGAACATTGTGGTACATGAATCTTTTTGAATTATGGTTTTCTCAGGGTATATGCCCAGTAGTGGGGTTGCTGGGTCATATCATAGTTCTATTTTTAGTTTTTTAAGGAACCTCCATTCTGTTTTCCATAGTGGTTGTATCAATTTACATTCCTACCAACAGTGCAGGAGGGTTCCCTTTCCACCACACGCTTTCCAGAATTTATTGTTGCTTGATAATGGCCATTCTGAATGACGTGAGGTGATACCTCATTGTAGTTTTGATTTGCTTTTCTCTAATAATTAGTGATGTTGAGTATCTTTTCATGTGCCTCTTGGCCATCTGTATGTCTTCCTTGGTGAAATGTCTATTTAGGTCTTCTGCCCATTTTTTAACTGAATTGTTTGTATTTTTGATATTGAGCTCCATCAGCTGTTTGTATATTTTGGAGATTAATCCTGTTTGTTGTTTCATTTGCAAATATTCTCTCCCATGCTGAGGGTTGTCTTTTTGTCATGTTTATGGTTTCCTTTACTGTGCAAAAGCTTTTAAGTTTAATTAAGTCCCATTTGTTTATTTTTGTTTTTATTTCTGTTACTCTAGGAGGTGGGTTAAAAAAGATCTTGCTGGGATTTATGCCAGAGTGTTCTGCCTATGTTTTCCTTTAAGAGTTTTATAATGTCCCATCTTACATTTAAGTCTTTAATCCATTTGGAGTTTATTTTTGTGTGTGGTATGAGGTAGTGTTCTAATTTCATTCTTTTACATGTAGCTGTCCAGTTTTCCCAGCACCATTTATTGAAGAGGCTCTCTTTTCTCCATTGTATGTTCTTGCCTCCTTTGTCATAAATTAGGTTCCCATATGTGCGTGGGTTTATCTCTCGGCATTCTTTCCTGTACCATTGATCTATATTTCTGTTTTGGGGTCAGTACAATACTGTCTTGATTACTGTAGCTTTGTGGTATATTTTGAAGTTGGGGAGCCTGATTCCTCCAACTCCCTTTTTCTTTCTAAAGATTGCTTTGTTTATCCGAGGTCTTTTGTGTTTCCATACGAATTGTAAAAGATTTTGTTCTAATATTGTGAAGAATGCCATTGGTAGTTTGATAGGGATTGCACTAAATCTGTAGATTGCTTTGGGTAATATAGTCATTTTCACAATATTGTATCTTCCAATCCAAGAACATGGTAGATATTTCCATCTGTTTATGTCATCTTTAATTTCTTTCATTAGTGTTTTATATTTTTCTGAGTACAAGTCTTTCACCTCCTTAGGCAGGTTTTTTGAGAAGATAAACAAAATTTATAAACCCTTAGCCATCCTTATCAATAAAAAAGGGAGAGGACACAAATCAGTAAAATTAGAAGTGAAAAAGGAGAAATCATAACTGACACTGCAGAAATACAAAGAAGTATAAGAGACTACTACAAAAAACTATATGCCAATAAAATGGAAAACCAGGAAGAAATGGACAAATTCTTGAAAAGGTACAATTTTCCAAGACTGGACCAGGAAGAATTAGAAAATATAAACAGACATAGCACAAGTAATGAAATTGAAACAGTAATTAAAAATCTTCCAACAAACAAAAGTCCAGGACCAGATGGCTTCACAGGCAAATTCTATCAAACATTTAGAAAATAGCTAACACCCATCCTTCTCAAATGCTTACAAAAATTTGCAGAGGGGGAAACTCCCAAATTCATTCTACGAAGCCACTATCACCCTGATACCAATAGCAGAAAGATATCACTAAAAAAGATAATTATAGACCAATATCACTGATGAATATAGATGCAAAAATCCTGAACACAATACTAGCAAACAATCCAACAGCACATTAAAAGGATCATACACATTGATCAAGTGGGATTTATCCCAGAGATGCAAGGATTCTTCAACATATGCAAATCAATCATTGTGATATGCCACATTAACATATTAAGGAATAAAATCCATATGACCATCTCAATAGATACAGAAAAAGCTTTTGACAAAATTCAACCCCATTTATGACAAAAACTCTCCAGAAAATGGGCATATAGGGAAACTACCTCAACATAGTAAAGGCCATATATGACAAACCCACAGCAAGCATTATACTCAACCATGAAAATATGAAATCATTTCCACTAAATCAGGAACAAGACAAGAATGTCAAGTCTCACCACCCTTCTTCAACTTAGTTTTGGAAGTCCTAGCCACAGCAATCAGGGAAGAAAAAGAAATAAAAGGAATCCAAATTAGAAAAGATGAAGTAAAACTGTCACTGTTTGCTGGTGACATGATACTATATACAGAAAATCCTAAAGATGCCACCAGAAAACTTCTATAACTAATGAATGGATTTGGTAAGGTTGTAGAATACAAAATTAATGCACAGAAATATCTGGCATTCCTATACACCACCAACAAAAAATCAGAAAGAGAAATTAAGGAAACACTCCCGTTTACCATTGCAACAAAAAGAATAAAATACCTAGGAATAAACCTGCCTAAGTCTGCGAAAGACTTGTTATTAAGTTTTAATTGTGAGTTTCCCTTTCTACTAGTTTCTTTCACATCTGTTTCTTTTATCATCTGAGATTTTATAATTGATTCACCTGAGTTAGCAGATACATTTTTTTTCCCCCCAGGGAAGAAGACAGGATGGAACTAAAGACAGTAATTGTTAGTCACCCGCACCTGAATACTAATTAATATATTAGGTTATTTTCTCCTAGAGTTTTCTGATTGCTGAGTAATGAGATACTGGTATTAAGACAGAGCATCATTTTAAGACTCAGGCCCATCTTGGGTGGAATATTGCAAGGAGTAACATGAAAATGCCTAAAAAGCCACAGAAAATAGAAAAGAGGAAGGTGAAAGGGTATTTGCAGTGGTTAATCACTAGAACCCTTTTTATTCAAAGTAGTTTAATTATCTTGAAAACCTATTCTTGCTTTCCTCACATCTGAAGACCTCTGCCTATCGTCCCTTGTACCAGAAGGCCTCACCTGCCCTCATCCTGGGCACAGCCTCCTGCGGTCAGTCAGGGGAAGTTGTATTAGATCTAGGCTCTATTTATTTGGAACTTGACAACTAGACCTCAGAAAACTCAACAGGTTTCTACATTTTTCCAACTTTTGATGTTGCCCCAGGACTTGGGTACTGGACCTAAATAAGTGAAATTCTTCCACATTTGGAAGTATACTTTATTTTAATCTTGTACCTATGTAGTGTAATGGAATATTAAAATGTTATTACTATTTTTAAATTTTCGTATTTTTAATTGCCTTGTATCAACTTCATGTTTACACCTGAACTTATATGCTCTTCAAATGTGGCCTGGAAAGTAACTTAAAATAAAGTATGTTATAAATTTTATAACTTTAAGTTCACTATTCCATGTTATGTTTCCTATTTATATCCACTCTATGTACAGTTATTTTTATTATTCTCATTTGATATTTTAAGAAACTGAAACTCAGAAAGATAAAAGTCTCTTGTTTCTTCAAGTAATATTTTTGTGGTAGCACTAAATTTTTTTAAAAAATTATTTAATAAATATTTATTTAGTCCCCATTCTTTGCCTATCCATTATTCTAGTGAATAAGACAGGAACAAAAAATTAAAAAAAACTTGCTCTGATGTGGCTCATGAACTAGTGAGGGAAGACACATTTATATATAGAATATTAAAAATTGTAATGCTATAAAATAAATTAAAAATGGTATAATATGATAAATAAGATCTCAGGAAGCTATGTTTGATGAGATAAGGAAAACAATCTATAATATTTAGGTAAGTTGTTCCATGAAAAGAGAGAGATGAAGAATATTTGGATAAACTGGTGGTGGCCAGGCATGGTTGTGCTGTCAGAAATTGGGCGTCTTAGTAGATCTGTTTTGGTCCCTGTGCAGGATGAGTTGGGCATCAGAAGTTAGGCACATATGCTCAGCACAAAGGCCAAGGGATTAGTTTATGATTATGAAACATTAAAATAAGGGAACTGCATAAGAGAGTAGAGGCTAAGAGTTCTTCTCATCACAAGGAGAATGTTTTATTTTTTATTTTATCTGTATGAGAAGATGGATGTAAACTAAACCTATTGTGGTAATCACTACACAATATATTGAATAAGTAAATGAAACCATCATGTTGTGCACCTTAAACTTATGTGCTGTATGTCAATCATTTCAGGAAAAAAAAAAAAAAGACTGGGGGAAAAGGAAGGGAACTGAAGGGTTACAGAGTTCTCATGGTAGAAGCATATTCTTAAGGACAAAGCTGAGGGCCAGGAGAAAACTGCACTTTTAAGGTAAACCCCTTTTGTGTCTCATTTGCTGGCATTATAATGGACAGAGTGGACATTCACCAAATATTTGTTTACTAAAGTAAAGAAGTCAGTGCAGTGCTAACAATTTGAAAAAGTATACCATTTTATGAGTCTCAGGAAATAGCGGATATGACATGGTAAAAATAATTGTACATAAGGGGGTTAAGAGGTAGAAACATGTCATGTAAAAGAGAAATGAAAATTACAAGGTTACAAGGACTTCTTCTAATCACACTGACTACCATGCCAAAGACTGAAAGGCTACTTTGAGAAACCAACAAATAATGGAACCCAGGCTGAATGTTCTATTTCATGCTTGAGTCCAGATCATCTCAGAAATTTATCAAGTCTTAGCAATCAGTAGAAGGTGTTAATGACTTTCCCTAAAAAAGTTTCATATTAAGGGTTGGACAGAGACTCTTGGGTATTAGAGCAAGTTACTAATATAAGGAAAAACATTCAGTATAGTGGAGGTAACTCACATAGATTGATACTCATACATGTCAGAAATGAAAAATTTTAAATTATTGTGCCATAGACAAAAAAGATAGACCAGTTGGACCTAAATAATCAAAGAAAATTAATATTTAAAACACAAGAAAAGCCAAACAAGCCAAAGAAGAAAGGTGTGTTTCTATGGTATGTTTCTATATTGCCTTTAACCATGTAAATCAAGAGATAGAAAACAATAAGATATGATTTCTGAAACTCTAAGCTTTTAACTTGTTAAATAAAGATAAGAGTTTTATAGGCACATGAAGAAACACTACTTTTATTGGTGAAAAAGTTACATACAGTATGATGAGTCATAAAACTCATTGCCTATCCATGTAACCACCACCTCAACTAAGATATAAAATATTGCAGTCACTCTGGCTAATTCTCCTGTGTAAATTTACATCAATACCCTCCCACTCCAAAGTAACCAAGATTCTGATTTGTAGCGCTAGAGTTTAATTTTGCTTCTTCTTAATTCCATCTGAATGGAATTATACAATATATATGCTTCATATCTGGCTTCTTTCCCTCAACATATGTTGAGATTCATTGGTTATGCATGTCTTACTTGAAAAATCTATCTGCTGCCATATAGAAGTCCATGTTTGATTATATCATTCTTGTTTATCCATTTTCGGCTTGGTGGATAATTTTTCATTGTGGAGCTGGACATTTACTGTGTGAAGCCTTAAGAATAAAGCTGCAAAGAATACTTCTGTCCTTTTATAGACATATGTTTTCACTTTTCTTGGCTAAACATCTTGGAGTGCAATTTCTTTGTCATAGGGTAGGTGTGTGTTTAACTAAATATGAACTGTAAACTGTTCTTGCAAAGTTATTTTAAAACATTACATTCCTGAAGAAAACAGTAGCAAAGATCAATGAAACTAAAATCTGGTTCTTTCAGAAGATAAGCAAAATTTGTAAACCTTTAGCCAGACTCATCAAGAAAAAAGAGAGAGGATTCAAATCAATAAAATTAGAAATGAAAAAGAAGTTACAACAGACACTACAGAAATACAAAGGATAGGATCATAATAGATTACTACAAGCAACTATATGACAAGAAAATGGAGAACCTAGAAGAAATGGGCAAATTCTTAGATAGGAAAACTCTCCCAAGACTGAACCAGGAAGATGTAGAAAATATGAACAGATCAATCACAAGCACTGAAATTAAAACTGTGATCAAAAAACATCCAACAGGGCTTCCCTGGTGGTGCAGTGGTTGAGAGTCTGCCTGCCGGTGCTGGGGACACGGGCTCATGCCCTGTCCAGGAATATCCCACATGCTGCGGAGTGGCTGGGCCTATGAGCCATGGTGGCTGAGCCTGCACGTCTGGAGCCTGTGCTCCACAACAGGAGAGGCCACAACAGTGAGAGGCCCATGTACCACAAAAAAAACCAAACCAAAACAAAACAAAACAAAAAAACACCCAACAAACAAAAGTCCAGGATGAGATGGCTTCACAGGTGAATTCTATTAAATATTTAGCGAAGGGTTAACACCTACCCTTCTGAATCTCTCCTAAAAAATTGCAGAGGAAGGAACACTCCCAAGCTCATTCTATGAGGACAATATCACCTTGATATCAAAAGCAGACAAAGATATCACAAAAAAGAAAATTACAGGCCAATATCACTGATGAACATAGATACAAAAATTCTCAACAAAATACCAGCAAAGTGAATCCAACAACACATTAAAAGGATCATACATCCTGATTAAGTGAGATTTATTCCATGGATTTAAGGATATTTCAATATATGTAAGTCAATCAATGTGATACACCACATTAACAAACTGAAGGATAAAAACCATATGATCATCTCAATAGATGCAGCAAAAGCTTTTGACAAAGTTCAATACCAATTTATGATAAAAGCTCTCCAGAAAGTGGGTTTAGAGGGGACCTACCTCAACATAATAAAGAGCATATACAAAAAACCTAGAGCTAACATCATACTCAATGGTGAAAAGCTGAAAGCATTTCTTCTAAGATCAGGAACAAGACAAGGACATCCACTTTTGCCACTTTTATTCAACATAGTTTTGGAAGCCCTAGCCATGGCTATCAAAGAAGAAAAATAAATAAAAGGAATTCAAATTGTAAAAGAGGAAGTAAAATTGTCACTATTTGCAGATGACATGTTACTATAAGTAGAAAATCCTAAAATGCTACCAGAAAACTACTAGAGCTCATCAATGAATTTGGTAAAGTTGTAGGATACAAAATTAATACACAGAAATCTCTAGCATTCTTATACACTAACAATGAAAGATCAGAAAGAAAGATTAAGGAAACAATACTATTTATCATTGAATCAAAAAGAGTAAAATACCTAGGAATAAACCTACCTAAGGAAGCAAAAACCTATACTCAGAAAATTATAAGATACTGATGAAGGATAACGAAGATGGCACAAACAGATGGAGAAATATACCATATTCTTGGATTGGAAGAATCAGTATTGTGAAAATGACTATACTACCCAAAACAATCTACAGAATCAATGCAATCCCTATCAAATTACCAATGGTATTTTTCACAGAATTAGAACAAAAAATCTTAAAATTTTTATGCAGACACCAAGACCCCAAATAGCCAAAACAACCTTGAGAAAGAAAAACAGAGCTGGAGGAATCTGGCTTCTTGTCTTCAGACTATACTACAAAACTACAGTCATCAAAACAGTATGTTACACACAGAAACAGAAATATAGATCAATGGAACAGGATAAAAAGTCCAGAAATAAACCTTTGCACTTTTGGTCAACTAATCTATAACAAAGAAGGCAAGAATATACAATGAAGAAAAGACAGTCTCTTCAATAAGTGGTGCTAGGAAAACTGGACAGCTACATGTAAAATAATGAAATTAGAACACACCCTAACACCATACACAAAAATAAATTGAAAACGGATTTAAAACCTAAAGTTAAGTCCAGATACTATAAAACTTTTAAAGGAAAACATAGGGAGAACACTCTGGCATAAATCACAGTACAATCTTTTTTGATCCACCTCCTTAAAGTAATGAAAATTTTAAAAATAATAAACAAGTGGGACCTAATTAAGCTTAAAACTTCTGTACCACAAGGGAAACCATAAATAAAACAAAAAGAAAACCTTCAAAATGGGAGAAAATATTTGCAAACAAAGTGACCGAAAAGGTATTAATCTCCAAAATAATCAAAAGGTTCAGGTAGCTCAACATAAAAAAAAAAAAAGAAAAAAGAAAAAAAGAAATAGAAAATGGATGGAAGATCTAAATAGACCTTTCTCCAAAGAAGACATACAGATGGCCAAGAAACACATAAAAAGGTGCTCAGCATCACTAATTATTAAAGAAATGCAAATCAAAACTACAATGAGGTATCACCTCACACAGGTCAGAGTGGCCATCATCAAAAAACTTACAAACAATAAATGCTGGAAAGGGTGTGGAAAAAGGGTGCTGGAAAGGGTTTATTTTTATTTTTTTTAAATCCAGGGTTTCTAATGATGCTGAATCCAAGGTAGAAATAAAGGAGGACTCCATGGCAAGACAAGATTTTTCTTTTTGACCAGCAAAGGAAAATGAGGACAAAACAATTAAGTGGAGACTTTGATTTCCAGTTCACTCTGGGGAGGTGACTTGTGGAGATGTCCCCACATAAGGTCTTCCTGCAAGGAGACTCCCCATTTTATGAAAGACCTGTGACCAGGAAGAGTTGGTGGGAATTCAGTGTGCAAATACACATGCCTTTGAAGGAAGGCAAGGTCAAGGCTTCCTAGTGAATCTTTACCCTGTGGACTGGTCCATTTGGAAAGCCTGTGTACCTAAGGGTTTGCTGAAAGGAGGGCAGAGACAGAGACAACTCGCTGCTGGGCACCAGACACCTGCACACAGCTGTGATTGGACGTGTGCACACAATCTGTGTTTTGTGGATTCTATAGAATAAGCCAATGGTGGGCTGGCATCTACGGTGTAAATATACACACCACCTTTTCTTTTTCCCCTCACAAAAGATAAGTGAACATGACCTCCTCCCACTGCTTCAGTGAATAAGGACTGAGGTCAGCAGGGAAAGCAATGGTTTGGTTCTTTCTGGATCAAAATGTCTCCAAATAAAAGCTGGCTTCTAAACAATTCAGAGTGGTGCAGCCAGAGGGCGGTGCGGGGAGGTGCTGGACTGGCTACAGAGGAGACTTAGGAAGGAGGGAACACTTTTGGTGGGGGTGCGAACTGGTACAGCCACTATGGAGAGCAGTAGGGAAGTTCCTTAAAAAACTGAAAATAGAGCTACCATATGATCTAGCAATCCCAATCCTGGGCATATATCTGGGGAAAACCATAATTCAAAAAGATACATTCACCACAATGTACATTACAACACTATTTACAATAGCCAGGACATGGAAGTAACCTAAATGTCCATCAACAGAGGAATGGATAAAGAAGATGCGGTACATATACACAATGAATATTACTTAGTCATAAAAAAGAACAAAGTAATGTCATTTGCAGCCACATGGATGGACTTAGAGATTCTCATACTGAGTGAAGTAAGTCAGACAGAGAAAGAGAAATATCATATAATACAGTTTATATGTAGAATCTTAAAAAAAAAAGGCTACAAATGAACTTAACTACAAAACAGAAATAGAGTTACAGATGTAGAAAATAAACTTATGGTTACTGGGGTGTAAGGAGGATGGAGAGATAAATTGGAAGATTGGTATTGACACATACACAGCACTATATGTAAAATAAATAACTAATAAGGACTTTTTGTATAGCACAGGGAACTCTACTCAATACCCTGTAATAGCCTATATAGGAAAATAATCTAAAAAAGAGTGGGTATATATATTTGCTGTACACCTGAAAATAACAAAACATTGTAAATCAATTATGCCCCGATAAAATTTAATTTTTTTTCTTTTCAATAGGAATAGATCCACATTATGCTCATCAGCATTCAGCATCATCAGTGTTTGCAAATTTTAAACTTTCTAGTATGAGTGTATGGTCCTCTCATTGTTTTTTTTGACTTACATTTCTCTGGTGACTGGTGATGTTGAACAATTTTTCATATGCTTATTGGCCTTTTGCATATCTTCATTGCAAAAGGAATGAAGTGCATGTTCAAGTCTTTTGTCCTTTTTTATTGTATTATTTGTCATCTTATTATTTTGTTGGAAGAGTTATTTATATATTTTAGATAAAAATATGTGTATTGTGATTATTTTCTAATTAGTTGGTGATGATATTTCACTTACTTAATGAGGTCTTTAGATGTACATAAGTTTTTATTCTAATAAAGTGTTTTTGCATCCTGTCTAATAAAATTTTGGTTAACCAGAGGTCATATTTCTTCTAAAACATTATTCTTTTATATTATTTTAATCATCTGTGTACATACACTTGTCTGTATATTATACAGACCAGTTTATTACATAGTATTATATATTATTATATAGTATTATTTTATATTATATATTATAATAATTATTTTATATTATAAAGCCTAATTTACATGGTAAAATTTTTATTTATCTGCCTTTTGGATATTAAATTTAAAAAAATATAATATTTTACCTACATATTTACCATTTCTAATGCTCTTCACTTCTTCTTATAGATGTGAATCTTCACTGAATGTCATTTCCCTTGACTAAAGAATTTCCTTTAGTTTTTCTTGTATTGCTGGTCTATTGGCAACAATTCCATTTTTTTTTCTGTTTTAATCTGAAAAGGTCTTTTAAGCTCTTGAATTACCATATTTTTAATAGAATTTCTATTTCTCAGTTTAGATTTCCCATCTTCATTTATTTGTGTTATGTTTCCTTTCACTTTGTAAACATTATTTATGATATGTGGTTTGGAGTCTTTGCTTCCAATATTCAACATTATTGGAGTTCTTTCTACTGATTATTAATTGGCCTCATAATGAGTCACCCTTATGTCTTTATATACATGTCTAATACATTTTTGTTGAAAATTGGACAATGTAGCTAATACATTACAGGCATACCTCAGAAATTTTGTGGGTTCAGTTCCAGATCACCACAGTAAAGCAAATATCACAGTAAAGTGAGTCATATGAATTTTTTGGTTTCCCAGTACATATAAATGTTATGTTTAAATTATAATGTAATTTATTAAGTGTGCAATAGCATTACATCTAAAAGATCAATGTATGTACATTAATTTAAAAATACTTTATTGCTAAAAAGTGCAACTATCATCTGAGGCTTCAGTGAGTCATAGTCTTTTTGCTGCCAGAGGGTCTTGCCTCAGTGTTGATGCTGCCAACTGATCAAGGTAGTGGTTGCTGAAGGATGGGGTGGCTGTGGCAACTTCTTATAATAAGACATCAATGCAATTTGTCACATTCATTGACTTTTTCTTTCACAAACGATCTCTCTGTAGCATTTAATGCAGTTTGATAGAATTTTAACCACAGCAGAATTCATTCAAAATTGGAGTCAAATCTCTCAAACCCTGATGATACTTTTTATTTTACTTTAGTTTATTTTGCGGTATGCGAGCCTCTCACTGTTGTGGCCTCTCCCGTTGTGGAGCACAGGTTCCGGACACGCAGGCTCAGTGGCCATGGCTCACGGGCCCAGATGCTCGGCAGCATGTGGGATCTTCCCAAACCAGGGCACAAGCCCGTGTCCCCTGCATCGGCAGGTGGACTGTCAAGCACTGCGCCACCAGGGAAGACCCAACCCTGATGATACTTTATCAACTAAGTTTATGTAACATTCTAAATCCTTTGTTGTCATTTCAACAATGTTCACAGAATATTCACCAAGAATAGATTCCATCTCAAGGAACCACTTTCTTTACTCCTTCATAAGAAGTCACACCTCATTAACTAAAAGTTTTTTGTAAGATTACAGCAGTTCAGTTTTGTCTTCAGGCTCCACTTCCAATTATATTTCTCTTGCTATTTCCACCATATGTGCAGTTATTCTTCCATTGAAGTCTTGAACCCCTCAAAGTCATCTACAAGGGTTGGAGTCAACTTCTTCCAAACTCCTGCTAAAGTTGATATTTTACCTCTTTCCATAAATAACCAATGTTCTTAATAGCATCTAGAATATTGAACTCTTTCCAGAAATCTTTCAATTTATTTTCCACAGATCCATCAGAGGAATTACAATCTATGACAGCTATACCCTTATTAAATGTATTTCTTAAAGCATAAGACTTGAAAGTTGACATTACTTCTTGGTCCATGGGCTGCAGAATGTATGTTGTGTTAGTAGGCATGAAAACAACATTATTCTTGTTGTACATCCTCATCAAAACTCTTGAGTGACCAGGCACATTGTCAGTGAGCACTAACATTTTGAAAGGAATCTTTTTTTTCCTTTTTCTTTCTTTCTATTTTTTTTCTGAGTAGTAAGTCTTAACAATAGGCTTAAACTATTCAGTAAACCATGTTGCAAACAGATGTGCCATCATTCAGGCTTTGTTGTTCCATTTATAGGGCACAGGCAGAGGAGATTTAGTATAATTCTTGAGGGTCCTAGGATTTTTAGAACAATAAATGAGCATTGGCTTCAACTTCAAGTTAACAGCTGCATTAACCCCTAACGAGAGTCAGCCTGTCTTTTGAGGCTTTGAAACCAGGTATTGACCCCTCCTCTCTAGCTATGAATGTCTTTGATGGCATCATCTTCCAATAGAAGGATGTTTATTTTACATTGAAAATATTTTGTTTAATGTAGCCACCTTCATTAATGATCTTAGCTAGATCTTCTGAATAACTTGCTACAGCTTCTACATCAGTACTTGTTGCTACACATTGCACTTTGATGTTGTAGAGATGGCTTCTTTCCTTAAACCTCATGAACCAACTTCTGCTAGCTTTAAACTTTTCTTCTGCAGCTTCCTCACTCCTGTGAGCCTTCATAGAATTAAAGAGATTTAGGGCCTTGCTCTGCATTAGGCTTTGGCATAAGTGAATGTTGAGGTTGGTTTGATCTTCTATCCGGACCGCTAAATCTTTCTCCATATGAGCAATAACGCTTTCACTTTCTTATCTATGTGTTCACAGAACTGCACTTTAAATTTCCTTCAAATTTTTTTTTCCTTTCCCAACTCAGCTACTGTACCAAGAGGCCTAGCTTTCAGTCTATGTCAGCTTTTGATATGCCTTCCTCACTAAGCTTAATCCTTTCTAGACATTGATTTAATGTAAGAGATGTGTGAGTCTTCCTTTCAAACACACACAATGTTTATGAATCAGGTTCACTGTCTATATGGACAAGTTTGTGGTGCCCCAAAACAATTATAGTAGTAACATTAAAGATCACTGATCACAGATCACCAAAGGAACTATGAAATATTGTGAGAATTATCAAAATGTGACACAGAGTTATGAAGTGAGAAAATGTTGGAAAAATGGCTCCAATAGACTTGCTTGACACAGTGTTGCCACAAACCTTCAATTTGTAAAAACACAATATCTGTGAAGCACAATAAACTGAAGCACAGTAAAATGAGGTAGGCCTGTGTAGTGGTTCTTCATTCTGTTGTATTCTGTAGATTTTTGGTTTTGTAATAGCAGAGAGTCAACATACCTTGTTCAAACTGAAAGCTATCTTTCCCTTGATATGCAGCTGCTAATAATTTTGTTCTGTTCTTGTGCTTTTTAATCTTGGCTCCCTGTGGATCTTCTCTGTGCCAAGGATTTGAGCAGAGATGGATACATGCTTTCTGTTGTTTCCTTGCTTCTGGGTGTTCCTCCTAATTTTCCAGTTGCTTTGCCACTTATGGGCTTTGTACTCTCATGTCAATCTTTCTGCAGCCTGTACTGAGCATGGTTATTTTGTTAGGTGTTTACAGTCTCCAAACTGCTATCTCAATGAGGTTGTAATTAATATTTAATTTTCTTTCACCCAGTGCCAATGTATGTTTAAATACTGTGTTTTACTCCATTGATTTAAGATTGATTATTCCATTTTGCTAAGTTTTACCCTTTTGAAAGTGCTAATATTAGGCAAAGATTTCACATCCATATCCATGTAAAGTACTAGCTCAAGATGTCTCAATTCACACAAAGGCTTGAATTTTGTTATTGTTGCTTTTAAATAAGTTTTAATTCTTAGCCTATGCCTATATTGTATATTTACAAAAAGAAACAAATTTTTTTTCTGAAAATCTCAAATACCTTATAGAAATCTACTTTATGCTCCACTTTCTATCACTCCTCATTAGCAAGAAGTAACTTATAGTATATTTAAGCTTATTTTATGTCGTGTTTTTTGAGCCTGCATCTAGTATAGTAGGCTCACTCTAATTTGTAATTGTCCTATAACCTGTGAAACTGGTGGATTCACTTGCTAATTAATGAGTTACTCTTAGCTAATCATGCTATCTTGAAACCTCATGCAATCTGGTATTTTATTGATCATGTGAAGAGCAAGAATAAGTCCTGCTGATAGAAAAATTATTTTTCATTAGCCTATCCATGTTATGAAGATGTTTTATCTCTCTTTCACAAGAGCCATAAGGAGCAGCCTTGTAATCAGTATAAAATTTCTTCATTTCTAATCTACAACTTAAACATGATGGCTTATTGAATGTGAATACAAACTTAATGAGGTAATTATTGCTAAAATTTATGGGATTCTTACAAACATGTGGAAAAGTTATAGAGATAAATTTTATATCCTCATATAAAGTAAGCATCATCAGCGTATCCCTTGATAAATATTAATGAAATCAAAATACTGCCACAAATTTTATGACATGTAAGGTATATTAGTAAATTACATTTTGAAAAGGAAAAAAAAGTGTAGAAGTGACACACTGGTCATATGTATTTGCATAATTCTCATTAGAACACCAGCTACCTTGAGTTAAAATGCCCTCCCCCACCAAGAAAAATTATTTCCACCAGAAACTATGAGGGTTACTTTAGGGTGAACCCTAAATCAAATATGACTGATGTAAGACACACACACAGAGGAGAAGACCATTTGAGATGGAGGCAGAGATTGAAGTAATGCATCTACAAGCCCAGGAATGCCAAGGATTGTCAACAACTACCAGAAGACTGAAGAGGTTGGGAAGAATATTTAACTAGAGCCATGGGAGGAAGCATTACCTTGTCAATAACTTTATTTCAGACTTCTATATTATATAACTGTGGACAGTATAAATTTCTGTTGTTATAAGCCACTTAGGTTGCTATAACTGGTTACAGCAGCCCTCAGAAACTAATACATCTGCATTAAACATATTTTGGTCCTGATTTAAGATGGCAGAAGAGTAGGTGGATGTGGAGTTCATCTCTCTTCATGGATGCATCAGGAATATATCTATAGGTGCAATAATTCTCACAGAACACTGGCTGAAAACTAGCAGAAGACTTGGACACTGGAAAGGACTATAAAGATCCCTGCATAACTGGGTAGGATGGAATAAAAGAAGGGAGTTGGAGGAGGAGAGGAAGTGAGATGGGACCTGCACCCTGGGGCAGGGGGCTGAAGCAGAGGAGATATTCCTGAATTTGGGGAAGCCCTCTCTCTGACTGGGAAATTGATTGGGATAGAGGGGAAGCATTTGAGGCTGTTGGAAGAGGGTGAAGTGGCTGATCGGTGACAGATGGGACAGAGTGATAAATACACAGGCAGTCTGTACCATGGCCCTATGTGTCCTGGACTGGGGACGTGTGTTCACATGTGTGCAAGGGGGCTGAGAGTTGGTGCATGGGGATTAGAGAACAGGCCTAGAGTGAGAAATACTGTTGGCTGTGGTGAGATGGACTGAGGGGACAGGAGGGAGGAAATCCACAGCAGGGATGCCCACAGAGGAAGACTAGACTGCCATGGAAGCAGGGCAGTATTGCTGAGTCACACACAGGGGAAGGAGCCACTACTGTAACCTCTCTCTCCCCACATGCCAGTGCCTGCCGACAACAGTAAAAGAAGCCTGCTCAGGGCTGGATTTGCCCATCAGCTGCCAAGCAATAATAATAACAACAAAAAAAACCCTCAAGATTGGCCCTTACATGCCTGCTGCCAGGTACCAGAAAAAGCTGGGCCAGGGCTGGCCTTCACGTGCCTTATCCCAGATGCCAGAAAAGGCCCTCACTAGGGCTATTTGCACCCATGGACACTGTCTTCCCTACACATTTGGTGCCACTGGGGCGCCCATGATCCAAGTAGTCATACCACCTCTACACCTGGTCCTCACAGGGGTAGACACAAGAGCTCCAAAGCAGCCTCAGGACCAGACTCCTGTGGGTGGGCCACCTGTAGAGGTGGGAGTAAATCCAAAGCTGAACCCCAGGGATGGGGTGACTAAGGAAGAAGATCAAAAATCTTTCCATCAGCTGTACAAGCTGCAAATTAAATCCCCACAATCAGCAAGGTAGACCCTGCATCTATGGAATATCTGAATAGACTGAGTGTTCCCACAAATGAAAACGGTCTAGCTCTGGCAGTTGTGGACTTTGGGGGGAAGCACAGGTAGGAAATGAGCCTGATCAGAGCCTGAGTGGTCTCCACAGGGTCCAAAGAAGGTCCGGAGACCAGCCCAGAGGCAGAAGAAAGCCTCTTGGGGATGCGGAGGTGGGCTGTGTCTCATGGAATGTGCAAGGACACTTACAGTGGAGACCCCAGGGAAACATAATTATTACTATTAATTTTATTATGTTTTGGTTCATTCTCTTGTAGGTTCTGGTGTTGGTTTCTTTTTTTTTTTTTCTTCCTTTTTCTTTGTTTGTTTTTATTTTAAGTCTCTTGGGATCTCCATGTTCCATAACGTATTTTTTATTTTTTTAAATACATTCTATTTTTACTTTGCTTTTCTGTGGTTCTGTGTTCTTTTCCCTTATTTTTTACTTCTTTTTTTCCTTAATATATTTTCATTTCTTCTTTTTTTTTTTTTTGTATTTCCATTTCTACTTTGCTTTTCGGTTGTCCTGTGTTTTACCCTATTTTCTTTTATTATCATTTTTTATTGGTTTGTTCTGTTTCCTTGCTTTATTCTTCAGTTGGCCCACTGCTTTGGTTTTGTTTTTAGGTTATGTATTTCTGTTAGCTTTAATCCTAATTGTTTGATTTAGTTTTTGAGTCCTTCTATTTGTCTGGTTGTTCTCTTGCTTTTTATTTTATTTGGCTCTGCTTTTGTTTCTTTTACGTGTGTTTCCTTGTCTCTGTTTTTGTTTCATTTATTTTGTTTTTACCATCTTTCTGGGGTTTTGTTTACCTTTTTTAAAAATATATTTTCTATTTTTATCTTTCTGTTTCTATGTTGTGTTTCTGTTGTTATGTCTTCTTTCCCCTTTCTCTTATTCTTTTCTTTTTTTAATCATTTTTGTCAGCTTGTTGTTTCTTTGCTTCATTCTTCAGTTGGCATTCTGTTTTGTTTTTGTTTTTTGGTTTTGTGTTTTGGTCAGCTTTCTTCTTAACTGTTTGATTTCATTCTTGGGTTCTTTTGTTTGTCTGGTTGTTCCCTTGATTTTTGATTTATTTGGTTCTGTTTTTTTCTTTTGGGTGCGTGCATGTTTCCTTGTTCCTGTTTCCATTTGTTTGATTTTAGTTTTCACAATTTGTCTGGGCTTTTGTCTGTCATTTTTTTTGTTTTTTTTTAAATCACCTTTATTCCTGGGAGGAGCAACTAGTGGGGCCTTGGTCCCTCGACCAGAAGTCAGACCCAAGGGCCTGTTGTGGGAGCACAGAGTCCAGGATGCTGAAGCACTAGAGATTTCCCAGCCCCAGGGAAGATTAACTGCCAAGAGCTCTCACAGAGACCTCTATCTGAATCCAAGGCCCAGCTCCACCCAACTGCCAGCAGCTCACAGCACTGGATGCCTCACACCAAACAACAAACAAGACAGGAACACAAACCCACCCATCAGCACACAGACTACCTAAAGTCATATTGAGCTCACAGACACCCCAAAACACACCACCTGACATGGGCCTGCTCATCAGAGGGAAAAGACTCAGTAGCATCCACCAGAACGTTGGCACCAGTCCCTGCCATCAGGAAGCCTACACAAGATACTAGACCAACCACACCACCAGGGGCATAGAATACAAGCAAGAGGAACTACAACCCTGCAGCCTAGGGAAAGGAGAACATAAATACTGTTAATTAGACAAAATGAGAAGACAGAGAATTATCTTACATGCAAATGAGCAAGATAAAAAACCCAAAGATCAAATAAATGAAGAAGAAATAGACAAACTACCTGAGAAATGATTCAGAGTAATGACAGTAAAGATGATCCAAACTCTTGGAAATAGAATAAATACAAGAAACATTTAACAAGGACCAAGAAGAACTAAAGAGCAAATGAACAGTAATGAAAAACACCATAAATGAAATTAAAAATACTCTAGAAGGAATCAATAGCAGAATAAAAGTGGCAGAAGAATGGGTAAGCGAGCTGCAAGATAGAATGCTGGAAATAACTGCTGCAGAGCAGAATAAAGAATGAAAAGAGTGCGGGACAGTCTCAAAGACCTATAGGAAAACATTAAGCACACCAACATTCGAATTATAGACGTCCCAGAAGAAGAAGAAAAAAAGAAAGGGTCTGAGAAAATATTTGAAGAGATTATAGTTGAAAATTTCCCCAATATGGGAAAAGAAATAGTCAATAAAGTCCAGAATGGGCAGAGAGTCCCAAACACAATAAACCCAGAAGAAACATGCTGAGAAATATATTAATCAAACTAACAAAAATTAAACACAAAGAAAAAAATATTAAAAACACCAAGGGAAAAACAACAAATAATATACAAGGGAATCCCCAGAAGGTTAACAGCTTATCATTCACAGAAATTCTACAAGTCAGAAGGGAGTGGCAAGATATATTAAAAGTGAGGAAAGGGAAAAACCTACAACCAAGATTAGTCTACCCATCTAGGATCTCAATCAGATTTGACAGAGAAATCAAAAGCTTTACAGACAAGGAAAAGTTAAGAGAATTCAGCAACACCAAACCAGCTTTACAACAAATGCTAAAGAAACTTCTCTAGGCAGATAACACAAGAGTAGGAAAAGACTTACAAAGAAAAACCAAAATAATTAGGAAAAAGGAAATAAGAACATACATATCAATAGCTACCTTAAATGTAAATGGATTAAATACCTCAACCAAAAGACACAGACTGGCTGAACGGACCCAAAACCAGACCCATATATATGGTGTCTAGAAGAGACCCACTTCAGACCTAGGGACACATAGACTGAAAGTGAGGGGATGGAAAAAGATATTCCATTCAAATGGAAATCAAAAGAAAGCTGGAGTAGCAATACTCACATTAGATGAAATAGATTTTAAAATAAAGACTATTATTAGAGACAAGGAAGGACACTATATAATGATAAAGGGATCAATCCAAGAAGATCTAACAATTGTAAATATCTATGCACCCAACATAGGAGTACCTCAATACATAAGGCAAATGCTAAAAGCCATAAAGGGGGAAATCAACTGTAACACAATAATAGTAGGTGCATTTAACACTCCACTTACACCAATGGAAGATCATCCAAACTGAAAATAAATAAGGAAACACAAGCTTTAAATGACAAATTAAACCAGATTAGTTAATTGATATTTATAGGACATTCCATCCAAAAACAACAGAATACACTTTCTTCTCAAGTGTACACAGAACATTCTCCAGGATATGTCACATCTTGGGTCACAAACCAAGCCTCGGTAAAGTAAAGGAAATTGAAATTGTATCAAGCATCTTTACTGACCACAGTGCTATGAGACTAGATATCAATTACAGGGGAAAAAATGCAAACACACGGAGGCTAAAAGATACACTACTGAATAACCAAGAGATCATTGAAGAAATCAAATAGGAAGTTAAAAAAAAATACCTAGAAACAAATGACAATGGAAACATGATGACCCAAAACCTATGGGATGAAGCGAAAGCAGTTCTAAGAGGGAAGTTTTAGCAATACAATCCTACCTCAAGAAACAAGAAAAATTTCAAATAAACAACCTAACCTTACAGCTAAAGCAATTAGAGAAAGAAAAACAAACAAAACTCCCCAAAGATAGCAGAAGGAAAGAAATCATAAAGATCAGATCCAAAATAAATGAAAAAGAATTGAAGGAACCAGTAGGAAAAATCAATAAAACTAAAAGCTAGTTCTTTGAGAAGATAAACAAATTGATAAGCCATTAAACATACTCATCAGGAAAAAAAGGGAGAAGACTCAAATCAACAGAATTAAAAATGAAAGAGGAGAAGTAACATCTGACACCGCAAAAATACAGAGGATCATGAGAGACTACTACAAGCAACTATATGCCAATAAAATGGACAATGTGGAAGAAATGGCTGAATTCTTAGAAATGTACAACCTCCAAGACTGAACCAGGAAGAAATAGAAAACATGAACAGACAAATTACAAGCACTGAAATTGAAACTGTGATTAAAAATCTTCCAAAAAACAGAAGCCCAGGACCAGATGGCTTCACATGAATTCTATCACACATTGAGAGAAGAGCTAACACCTATCCTTCTCAAACTCTTCCAAAATATAGCAGAGGAAGGAAAACTTGCGGACTAATTCTGCCATCATCGAAAGGAAACCATCATCCTGACACCAAAACCAGACAAAGATGTCACCAAAAAAGAAAACTACAGGCCAATATCACTGATGAACATAGATGCAAAAATCCACAACAAAATACTAACAAACAGAATCTGACAGCACATTAAAAGTGTCATACACCATGATCAAGTGGGGTTTATTCTGGGAATGCAAGGATTCTTCAATATATGCAAATCAAACAATGTGATACAGCATAGTAACAAACTGAAGGATAAAAACCATATGATAATTTCAATACATGCAGAAAAAGCTTTTGACAAAATTCAACACTCATTTATAATAAAAACTCTCAGAAAAGTGGGCATGGAGGAAACCTACCTCAACATAATAAAAGCCATATATGACAAATCATTCATATTTGAATGATTCACAGCCAACAAATCATTCACAGCCAACATCATTCTCAATGGTGAAAAACTGAAAGCATTTCCTCTAAGATCAGGAACAAGACAAGGTTGCCCACTCTCACAACTATTATTCTATGTAGTTTTGGAAGTATTAACCATGGCAATCAGAGAAGAAAAATAAATAAAATGAATCCGAAGTGGAAAAGAAGAAGTAAAACTGTCACTGTTTGCCAAATACGTGAAAATCCTAAAGATGTCACCAGAAAACTGCTAGAGCTAATCAATGAATTTGATAAAGTAGCAACACACAAATTTAATGCACAGAAGTCTCTCTCATTCCTAGATACTAACAATGAAAAATAAGAAAGAGAAATTAAGAAACACTCCCATTTAACATTGCAACAAAAAGAATAAATACCTAGGAATAAACCTACCTAAGGTGGCAAAGACCTGCACGCAGAAACTATAAGACACTGATGAAAGAAATCAAAGATGAAACTGATAGAAAGATATACCATGTTCATGGATTGGAAGAATCAACACTGTGAAAATGACTATACTACCCAAAGCAATCTACAGATTCAATGCAATTCCTATCAAATTTCCAATTGCATTTTTCACAGAACTAGAACAAACAATTTTACAATTAGTATGGAAGCACTAAAGACCCTGAATAGCCAATGTAATCTTGAAAAAGAAAAATGGAGCTGGAGGAATCAGGTTTTCTGACTTCAGACTATTCTACAAAGCTACAGGAATCAAGACAGTATGGTACTGGTACAAAAGTAGAAATATAGATCAATAGAACATGACAGAAAGCCCAGAGATAAACCCATTCACATATGGTCACCTTATCTTTGACAAAGAATGCAAGAATATACCATTGGAGAAAAAACAGCCTCTTCAATAACTGGTACTAGGGAAACTGGACACCTACATCTAAAAGAATAGAATTATATAACTTCCTAACACTATACACAAAAATAAACTCAAAATGGATTAAAGACCTAAAGATAAAGCCAGACACTATAAAACTCTTAGAGGAAAACATAGGCACAATACTATATGACATAAATCACAGCAAGATATTTTTTGACCTACATCCTAGAGTAACAGAAATAAAATTAAAAAATAAACAAATGGGATGTAATGAAACTTAAAAGATTTTGCAAAGCAAAGAAACCATAATCAATACCAAAACACAACCTTTAGAATGGGAGAATGTATTTGCAAATGAAGCAGCTGACAAAGGATTAATCTCCAAAATATACAAGCAGCCCATGAAACTCAATATCAGAAAAACAAACCAACCCAATCCAAAAATTGCTGGAAGACTTAAATAGACATTTCTCCAAAGAAGATATACAGATTGCCAACAAACACACGATAAGATTCTCAACATCACTAATCATTAGAGAAATGCAAATCAAAACCAAATGAGGTATCACCTGACACCAGTCAGAATGGCCATCATCCACAAATCTACAAACTCTAAATGCTGCAGAGGGTGTGGAGAAAATGGAACCCTCCTGCACTGTTGGTGGGAATGAAAATAAGTACAGCCACTAGGGAGAAAAGTATGGAGGTTCCTTAAAAAACTAAAAATAGTACTGCCATATGACCCAGCAATCCCACTACTGGGCATATACCCTGAGAAAACCATAATTCATATAGAGAGGTGTACCACAATGTTCATTGCAGCAGTATTTACAATGGAAACAGCCTAAGTGTCAATCAACAGATGAATGGATAAAGAAGATGTGGCACATATATACAATGGAATATTACTCAGCTATATAAAGGAACAAAACTGAGTTATTTGCAATGAGGCAGATGGACCTAGATCGTGTCATACAGAGTGAAGTAAGTCAGAAAGACAAAAGCAAATACCGTATGCTAATGCACATATATGGAATCTAAAAAAGTGGTACTGATGAACCTAATGACAGGGCAGGAATAAAGACACAGATGTAGAGAAGAGACTTGAGGACACAGTGGGGGAAGCAGAAGCTGGGACGAAGTGAGAGAATAGAATTGACATATATACACTACCAAGTGTAAAACGGATGGCTAGTGGGAAGCTGTTGCATAGCACAGGGAGATCAGCTCGATGCTTTGTCACCACTTATAGGAGCAGGATAGGGAGGGTGGGAGGGAGATGCAAGAGGGAGGGGTTATGGGGATACATGTATACATATAGCTGATTCACTTTGTTTATTGTACTGCAGAAACTGACACAACATTTTAAAGCAATTATACTCCAATAAAGATATAAAATATATATATATATTGGTCCCAAGTACAATGCTTTAGGTAATTCTAGCCAGAACTTATCCATGGTAAGACAGAAGGCTTTAAAATGTAAATCTCAGGCTTCCTTGGTGGCGCAGTGGTTGAGAGTTCGCCTGCCGATGCAGGGGACACGGGTTCGTGCCCTGGTCCTGGAAGATCCCAGATGCCATGGAGCGGCTAGGCCCGTGAGCCATGGCCACTGAGCCTGCGCGTCTGGAGCCTGTGCTCCTCAATGGGAGAGGCCACAGAAGTGAGAGGCCCATGTACCACCAAAAAAAAAAAAAAAAAAGTAAAAAACAATGTAAATCTCTTGCTTTTTGATGCCCATATTACGACAATCAAAGTGCATTTCCTATGGTTGTTCACACCCAAACCAGTGTTTTGGATCCAAAACAGTTTATTCATGCTTGGTATGAACCACCTTCCCAATTTTATCCCAATTTACTTAATTGGCATAAATTTCTACTTACTATATGTCCATTTTTCATCCCCACCCACCAAATAAGTGGTTCTCAAACTAAAATAGTAAATAAATCACATGAGTATAATTTTGTTTCAATAAAGATCCAGGGCCCCCCTGCAAACCTATTGAAACAGAATTCCTGGGTATAGGATCCCAGAATCTGAGATTCTGTTGTAGATTTTCTTTATATTCCAATTTGAGAAAAATTATTTTGGACCTGTGTTTCTCAAGATTTAATGTATTTATTAATAACCTAAGTATTACAATAAAATATTGGTTCTAATTTAGTATAATTGGGCCTGAGATTATGTATTTTTAAAAAGATACTACGGATAGTCAAGGCTGCAGGTGTGTGGAATACTCTGTGAGTAGCAAGGCCTTAGAAACACTGCCCAGTTCACAGCAGAGCTTAATAACTTGGTGTTAATTGAAAGAGCACTCATATGTCTGTGCCTACACTAGCCTTAAGCTGTCTACCACCTTCTACACTGCAATTTAAATCTCTTGTGCATACTAAATTCTCTTAACAACTCTTTCCTCCATAAAAGAAAGGATCCTATTTATATTTGTATTTTACCCAAAGCACCTAGCATAATATCAGAGAAATAGAATAATTTATTCTAAATGAATGTATAAACCAAAGAATATCTAACAAACTGATGGGGGTCAGGGCAAGCTACCCCCAAATGCACCACGTTAGCACATGTTTATTTTGAATTAAAGTTACTTTAGAAGCAACTGGTGTAAGAAGGGTACCCTCACCCTCCTTTGTCCTCCTGAAAGGAAATAAATCTCCCATGTGAATGGTGTACCCTTCCTGCACCAGGAGATAGAGAGACATCCTTATCAACAGAGACAAGAAATTCAGCAATGAAAAGACTGTATGTAAACAAAGCTTATTACGTCTTTATTAACTTACTACTGCCCTAAGCCCAAACATCTTTGTTTTGTCAGTTCTTCAGAAATTTATTATTTTTTTGTCTAAAAGGTGTGAAAGCTACCTGACTTGGTCACTTCCTTGAATACCATATTTCGATGATCTCCTGTATCTATGAATTAAATTTATTTCTCCTGTTGATCTGTTTTATGTCAATTTAATTATTAGACCAGCCAAAGAACCTAGAAGAGGAGAAAATAAAAGTTTTCCTCTCCTACACCACAAATTAACAAACCAAAAAGAACAGATTAAACTCGTATGGGTCCTTTGGGACCATATTCCTAAATGGTAACTAACAAATACATATTGCACTTATCAGATGAGATGGGGGCTTTTCAACTATTTCTAAGAACAAAGATCGTTTAGGAGCACTGGATAAATTAAATATCTGATAACTTTTATGTTTTTAATTACCCCCCTCAACCACCATCTCTCATCATGATAACTCATACGTTTGATGTATTTTTGAGTTGAAAGGATCAACCAAAGACTAACATTTTTATTTTTAAAAATGGGAAAATTGAGTCTCACAAAGGTTGCATTACTTGCCCAAGATTCAACAGCGAGTTAGTAAGACAAATATTATTAACAATCCCGATATACTCAATTGATGTCTGATGTCTAAAAGTAAGACAGAAAATCTGTTAGCTCAGAACTGTGTAGCAAGTTCCCAGATAAGCCTCTTTTATAGTAAATACCAGTCAAAATCAATAGGCTCATTACTCTGTCAACATTGCTATAGTGGTTTATGGGTGATGGTATCTATTAAGGGAAAATGTATAAGGAAATATAAATGATTTTAGATTAAGTAGAACCCAGAAATTCCAGACATAGTGTTGTGAAGTTTTTTAGATATTTCTTGATTTTTAGTTGTGAAGGCTTTATAGTTACAGCATAATTTTGGAAGATTTCCTGTTCCTGATTAGGATTACAACCTGATGTGCATTACAGCACCATGGAATCTTCTTAAACTGAAATGGATATGGGAGACTGGAAGGAAGATGAGTTTTGGAGTCAGACAGGACTGGTGTCTAAACCTTAGTTCCTCAATTACCAGCCATATTGAAGTCAAAATATTATGATTAAAATGTAATAATTTCAATATATACATATAACAATATTTTAAAGAACAGGATATTTCTGCACAGAGTTTTCAGTTAAGGCAATTTTAATTATCCCTCTACGCAATCTTGCCCTAATAATTTAGCTACTTTCATTCTCTACTGCTGAAAAAACCCTATATTTTTGGTAGCCCATGACAAGATGATGGGCTTATTTTTTTCATCCATCTGTGGTCCTGTTCCTTTTCCTTATTTTCATATTTAGGGTATTTCTTCCTTGTGTAGTTAAACTCTCTCCTTGCTACATTTTAACTTTTAAAATTAAAGTCCCTCTGATCCAAAAAATCAACTCCATCCTCCTCTCCACCTCCATCCTCCTCTCCACCTCCATCACTTTTCAGTAAGATGACCACTACTGTCACCTTTTCCAAACATGTCATATTGCCCTTCTCTAGCTACAATAACACCATCAGACCCTTATTGATTTCCACATCCAGATTTTACAAAGAAAATTTTGGTGATCACTCTCCCTACTTATAACCACTCTTTTCCTCCTCAACCAACTTTCATCTAACTGCAATAAAAAGTGCCCTTTCTGAGGGTACTACTGACCCCCTGGTCTAAAACGAATGGTCAATTTCCAGCTCTGATCTTAGTTCATTTCTTTGCTGCCTCAGACATTGTCTTTAAAATCTATTCTTCCTTGGCTTACATGACTCCACACTTGCCTATTAAAGAGTTCTAATTATTTTTAGCATACCTTCTGGCCACTTCAATTGGCTTGTTTTTTTCTTTTGAACTCTGAAATATTGATATTGTGTAGATTTTCACTATTGGTCTTCTGCCATTCTCATTCTACGCACTGTCCCTAAAGGATAATATGCATTGACATGTTTTTTAACCACCCTCTTCCCCCTCAAGATACTGATTACTCTAAAATGTCTACCTTCAAACTGTACATCTTTTTCAAAGTATTGACAATTTATATTAACTTGCAAAGTATTGAAGTGCTATATTCACTTGCTTGCTGACCATAAACATTCAGATATCCCACAGGCACCTTTACTCAATATGTTCATTTGGAACACATTTTTCCCTTCAATCTATTCAGTCTCTCACTTCCTCTAGTTGACTTAATAACAGCATCATTTGCAGATTTTCCCAAACTAGAACCCTGGGCACCATCCTAGATGTCTCCTTTGTCCTTCACTCTCACTTCCAATCAGTCAAGTCCTATCGATTTATTATCACAAGTAGTTAACCTAATTCAGTGCTTCTCAAACTTGAGTAGGTATCATAATTACCTGGGAACTTAGAAAAAAATTCCAATACCTAGTACCCAACTCAGACCAGTCAGTGTAGAGCCTCTATTGATGGGGCCTGAGTAGTGGTATGTTTTAACCACCTCTATTTATATGTGTTTGAAACAATGTTTTCTCCTGTCCCATTGCTCTATTGTAGGTCTTCATTATCTCTCAGTTATTACAGTAGTGTATTTATTATACCTTGTCTCCTCTCCCATCTGCCTCAACACTTTCCTTCTCAGAGGTACCAGTGAGTTCTACCTTAAAAATTTCTCAAAAAAAGTCTATTTTATATTCTATTCTATTCTTTAAAAGTATTATAGTTCTTTTACATAATTACTAAGGTCCTTAAAGATCCAGTCTCTGCCTTTCTCTCCTGACTCATAATTGTTGCTTGATGTTTTCCACACTCAGCAGGGTGTATCTTATTCACATACTTTTTCTTACCTTGTTTCTTTTCTATGCTTTTATTCCCAGAGATCTAATGCCTCCCTGTTGGGTAAAGCAGTCAAGAATGTAGTCTTTCCATGACTGCTACTTGGTCATATAAGAATGGGCCTTGAGCCATAAGCACTTCCTTAACAAGGGATAAAGAGCCCATACAGCCTGTGTTGGGCTTGTCACCTTGTGTAGAAATATGTTTCCCTCTTACATGCTTAAAGAGTCTTCCTTTGTTCTGCTTAAGCCTGTATACCAATGGACTTTAGGCATGTCCCCAGCTTTCAGTATTTCAAACTTCTTGGGGTGGGGGTTGGTATCCTTCTACTGAAACAAGGGAAGGGTGCATGTAGGCAAATTATCCTGTATTGGCTGCCTGGAGATCCATGCTGCCCACTACTAAAGCTGATCTTTCTCTCTTTCTTCTCTATGTAAGTAAAGCATTGTTTTACCAGGTGCTTGACTACATTGTGGTTTTCTTGGAGACTCGAATACCAAGATACAAAGGACAGCAGTGTTTGGACTTCTATTCTTTTTGGTCAGCATGGTGATGATCTTTACTATCTTCCATGTAGTCATAATCTTCTCCTGGGATTGGTAACTCGTACCCAGTGTTTTTCTCCCATAGGATTGATAACCAGTACACAGTGTTCTGCTCAATACACTCTCTCAGCATCATTTGGCTTGTTGAATCTTACCAATCAGTTAAGTTTCTAGTCAACCTATCTTCTTTGAGAAGATTTCCTTAGGTCACATTTTATACTAGATTAAGTCCCCTCCATAGTGCTCATTTCTATAGTTGAACTTGCCTCACTATATTGTAATAATTTATATATGTATCTGTTTTCCTACCAGAACTACTTGAGATTGTTGATTTATTCTTTTGTGAATCTACAGCACAGCTTCAGTGTTTTAGTCTCTAGTATTTATTAAATACTTGAATGAATTTGTTAACCAGTGGATTTATCAGTTTGCTTCTTTTTTATGAGTCTATCACAATATTTTATTTGCACTTGACTTGTTGCCTAGAGCTGTCAGTGAATAAGTAAAATATGTCCTTGAGGTCTCATTCTCTCTTTCCCAAAAGTCTTCCTCAGGCTTTTCACATACTCCAAATTCATTGTTTTCCACATTTACCTATGCAATGTCTTCCTCTTATTGTATGTATTTAAGTAAAGCCATCTTATTACCTTGAATTAAATCCATAAATAATATAATTTATATGTATATTTAATTTAAAATGTTTAATATCTTATCTAAAATTTCAAAGAATAAATAAAAGAAATGAAATTTATAATAAAATATATTTTAGTAGGTAAAATCATGAAGACTGCTTTACTAGAAGTCACAATGAAGTAGAGGTACAAACACACTTATGTAGATTCAGCAATAATGTGGCATCTACAAATGCAGACCAATAGTGGTGAGTTATGTTTGTGAACCAAAACAACAAACATCATTATTATCACCAGTACCATGTATTTCTGAAATTGGGGAAAGTTTTGCTAAATGATTCAAAGTAACAATTTGACTGACTTTTTCATTGCTTTACTGCAAAGGTCACTGTATAAAAAAATCATGGACAATGTGTGTTTATATAAAATGGAATTAGATTGTAGACTCAAGTAAACTCTTTCTGAATGCCCAGCAAGGCATTTGAAAGTGAGGAAAGGATTGGGACAAATCCACATATCACAACATTTAGCATCCCTATCCCACTATTTAAGTGACATTAGTTATCCACAAACATTGGGAGAGAAAATTTTAAAAATACTCCCAAATTTTCAGATTTCTTCCTTGGCAGTGCTAAGTTCTCTCAACATTCTTCCATGCCCCACCTCAACCCATCCTGATCACCTATTCTTACTTTACATCATTTTCCTATCTCATTTAGTATTTATCTCCATGCTCATTCTATCTGCACTTGATAAACTAATCCATGCTAAATTGTGGCTGATTAATAATGGTCCAGGCTAAAAATTTCAAGCTCTACAGAGACCATGTGATGGAGGCAGCTTTACATTGGCAGGAAAGGCAGAGGGAAATGTGTGGGAGGTTTCTCTGCTCCACTCTTCATACAAATAGCTATGATTAAGAAGGTTCTGGAACATTACCAAAGCTTTGAGTTGTACCAATTTGGGAATGGGTTTGGGAGTTTTAATCCCCATTCTTCCATTAATAACCTAATGTTGCAGCATCATCAACTAAGAGTTTTTGATAGCAAATAATTTTAAAGATAAACATATACAGAACAAACAAATATTTAAAAAATGATAAGCCCATAGTAATCATGTAAAATCAAGGAAGGGCACACTAACTGCTTATATTTTTTAGGTAGAGTTAACTCCAGAGCTTGATTTATGCTAAAACTACTTCTGAGTGTGTGTAAACTAAATAAAGGATTTTGTAAATCTGTGGAATTTGTTTTAACCTTTATATCTGTAGTTTTGTAGTAGAGTTCTCTGAAGGTTTTAGCTGTAATTAATACTTTTCAGCTGAAAGCTAGTCTTTCCTAGGCTTACCTGAGAAAAAGAAACCTAAAACCTTTCTAAATCTCTGCTAAAACCATATATATTTCTCTGCAGTGAGATTTAAGAATGTCCTCACTTCAAAAAACCCTAGTTCTAATTTCTCTCATGTAATAATTTAATTGCCGCTCTTGTAATAAAGTCCATTTTAAGCTGTTTCAAGGTACTCTACATGTTCTCTCAGAATTTTCTTGTTTGTTTTTATTTTTTCCTGTGATTCTGGTAAATCAGCCTTAGATTAGAGCAGAGTCCTTCAATATTTCACAAAGCACTTACCCAATTCTGATTCTTCATCTAAACAAGGGTTCTGAGAAAACTGCATTTTTGTAGAGTAAGAGTGCAAAGGGCAGGGATGAATGGTAGAAAGTATAATAAACAGAACAGTGAATGACAAAAAATGTAACATGCTCAAATATCTTTATAGTGTTTCTTCTGGTAAATAAGACTTAAAATATATAATCAAGTTCTTTACCATCAAAATTCTGTGATAGCCAACAAGATATGGATTGATTTAAAGATTTAAATGCACATTCTTATTTTTGGTGGTGCTTCAAGAATAGCTGTTCTAACTCTAACACAATCTTTGATAGTTTAATGAATACTAGTTTAAGCAAAGATAAAACTAGCTGCACAAAATGTCAATTTGGTATACAAAGGGGTCAATTCAGAGGCTTCTAAACAATTTTTCCTACAACCAAAATATGTCACTCTGCCACTCCTAGAGACATCAATGTGTAGACACATGCCATCTGTTTTGCTGAAACTTCAGCTAGAAGAAAATATACCTACTATTGGATTTAAGCCAAGATGAAATACAGCAATCACAAACACTGGCAAGGATTAGTCACTTGGAAAAAATATTGATTGCATACCTCCTGTTAACAGGTGCCTGACCAAAGCAATCTGGACATGCAAATGGACTGAAAGACACAGAAACTGGCTTTGGAGAGTACATAATAGAGTACAAGAGATATAGGGAGTTGTTGGGTCAGAAAGTATAATGAACATAAAAATCACATAGATGATTTGTAAAAACTGCTTATGAATCAGTCCCACCCATTGAGTTTATGATTACTAAATCTTGCATAAGTTCAATGTTTCTGAAGTAGTTGAACAGAGTTTCATGTTTTCTAAAATAAATAAATAAATTTTTTTTAAAGAAATAATATGGCCTGGTAGAAAGGAATAAGTCACATAGTAAGATATGAATTTATTACTGCTGTTTTACATGTAGTTACAATAAATGTTAAAGACAAGTTCTTCATGACACATTAAAGAATAGAAAGTCATACTCTATTTAAGACCATTTCAACAAGGTAGGAAACACTACAATGGGGTTTTGCAGTAGAAGAGATTGGGATCAACTCCAAATACAAGAGTATTCTTATTGAAAATAATTTCTTCATAAACTACATGAGGTGTTGTGGAGTATGGAAACCCAATCAGATGCCAAGGATGATTAGCAATGGAGACTGGAAGATTCAACTGAATTGACTTAGATTCTTGCTAAAATTGAACAATGCCAAGATGAAAACAGAAGCTCAAAAGTCATAACCTATTTGAGAAGTGATATCACAGGAACCTGAAATTTGGCTAAAGAAAGAACCTCTGTTATAAGCAGTAAATAATTACCAAAAAAAAAAAAAAGATAATTGTACTCTCTATCATCATTGCTGTAGAGCCTCAAACTAGTTTAACCTTTCTACTATAGGAACAAATCCTTTTTCCTATGCTCTATACAAAGTCTTTATAATCTCATTTATCAAACACACCTCTATAACATAGAAAGAGAGTTGAGAGTAACTGATATAATACAGTTCTTTGTGGGATTTTTAAAGTACTGTTAACCATCATTGTAAGTTTAAGAATGAACTGTAATTGAGCCAATAGATCTCAAATTTGGCTCAATATTGAAATCACCTGGAGAGCTTAACAAATGTTTTGATGCTTAAATTTCATCCCTAGAGATTCTAATTTAATTGGTATAGGGTGCAACTTGGGTGTCTCATTTTTTTTTAATGTCCCAGGGTATTCTAAATTGTAGACAAATTTGGGACTACTGTTTGAAACCAACCTCTTACCCAAACAAAACCAAATTACAAATAATATTCAGTGATCATATTTCTTCAATGAATGTTCACAATTGTTTTAACCTGTTAACTACTTTCTAAAATATTACAGATGTATGTATTTGTTTGTTTTGCTCAGAATTAACACATTGTTACTAAATCCAGCTAAGAATTGGTTTTGTATCTTTTTCATGTATCTAATTTCTAGTAAGAGTGAAATAAAGTTGACCAAAGAAGTAGACACATATCTATTTGTTCTTTTAGAACAAGAGAATAAGACCAGCCCTGATGAAGGACTGAGAACTAGAATACTGACTCTTGGGTAGACCAGTAGTTGTCAATTTTTGAGCTCCTAAATAGCTCCTAAAAATCTCCTAAATAGGAGATTTTTGAATAGAGGGAAGGAAAATAACAGTACAGCTTCTTGTTTCTTTCAGGTAGCCTAGCTTCCTAAATGTGATGGTAAGAAGGTAGATATATTTGCAATATTAAAAAAAAAACTTATGTAAAACTCAAGTTTTGCATGCCATGAAACAAAATATGTAGTAGAAGATGCATTTTTAAACTAAAGAGCTTCATTCAGGAATGTTGTGATCTCTTATTGAAAGCATTAATTTGCAGCAAACTGAAATCTTTCCAAACTTTTTTTTTCTTTTGTCATAATCTCAATTATTGAGCACATAATTCAACTTGAGCATTTTTAAGAAATACATTCTTGGCACAAAGACAGCTACATGTGAATTCAGTATTAGAAACATTTAATCTGTCCAAAGTACTGCTTCTGATTTTCTAAATATAATTATAAAAGTCAACTGATAAGTTTGTCTCCATAAATCCTCTATCACTTCAAAGTTTAAAAATTACTTAATCTCTTTGTGCTTCAGTTGCCTTAACCATTAAATGAGGATAATCATGGACTTGTAGTGAGGATTGATTGAGTTAATATGAAAAGACACACATACACACACAAAAAAATGGAAAGACACCTTGTGACCTATTATCAATATTCTTGTGATCTATGTACCATATTGGTCTTCATAGCTATTAGAAAAGAAAGTTGTAGTATGTATGTTATTAAACTCACATTCAGCTACTGGCTGCTCTCCATTGAGTGCAGACTGGCTGACTCTTCAGATGTTATCTTACCCAAGTGATCTGCCTGCAGGATTGCTTAGGGGGGAATCAGTGGAGTTAGAGAGCTAGTTATTTTTTTAACTGCTTGATTCTTCATTTTTACTTCATTTTATCTAAGAAAAGAATTGTCAGGTTAGATAAGGCATGGTGGGAATTCAGGAAAACATAAGTCAGGAGTTCAATTAAATTGCCTAGAAATATCATCTCTCTAATTAGGTTCTCTTAGGTTAGAGGGAAACAGAAATGGGCAAACAAGAAAGGGCCAACAGAGCTGCTTTCATGTATAGACTATTCATAAGAAAAATAGGAGAAAAGGAATCTAGGTTTGGTGGTCTAAAAGAGAGCAGACTATTGGCTGCCAATAACTAAAGATGGTGAGCCACCTCTAACTTGGAAAATATTTGCTCTTAAAAACATCTAACTAAAATTAAAAAGTAGCTATAAGACTTTCACATTTGGGAAATTTGAAAAGTAGTTTTTGTTTTACTTTCCAGGAGGAAGAGTACTGCAGCCAGGACCTACTAATACTTTCAAATTTTCATCCATTTTCTGTAGATAAAATTGCTATCAAAGGTGGCAAGTTTATGGGTCAAGCTCACTCCATCAATCAACCTTACTGAATTCAGGGAAGGTCTTCTCATTCTGACCTCGCACAGATGGTGACTTGTTTTAATGGGGGTTTTCTAGCACTAAGCTCTCTTTTAAAGCAGTTGATACATTTCTTAATCTGGAAAAGGAAAAGTGTCTTTGAATCTAAATATATTATTTAACCTACAAAAATAAAAAACGCACAATGTAATCAACTTTTATGAACTTAACATCAAGTTTGTAAAGATGTACAAGACAATGTGGACTTCATTATAATAGAAGGAATCCAGAAATTAACATACAAAAAAATTAATACAATCTAAGGTCAAGGGTTATTAGTAATGCAGAAGTGAGGGAAAGTATTTTGTATTTAGTAGGCAGAATAATATCGGTAATTTTTTATTTGGTACTGTAATAGGCTGATGAAATTCCCTCCTGAGATTGAAAAACAACTGACAATGTTTGAGAACATGGCTACTCTAAAGATGGAATCCTTGAGTGACTGTGCTAAGCAGAGCCTCCATGCTTACATATGATGGTCAGGTAGCATGAGCAAGAAATAAACACTTTTAAACTATTAAGAATTTGAAGTTGTTTGTTACTTCAGTATTGCCTAGCTCAGTGCTTCTCAAACATTTACGTGTATATGACTCACCTGAGAACTTTGTAAAAATATAGATCTTGATTCGATAGATCTGAGTAGGAAGTCTGTATTCACAAAGAAAATGGATGAGGTTGATGCTACTTGTCCATGAACCACACCTATTCAATCTGACTAATACCCTAACAGTAACAGGATTTTAACCCAGCATTTTAACTCTAAGTTCAAGGCTTATTTCCCAGCTGATAACTAATGTATCATACTGACTTTTGATCTACAGGTAGCAATCTCAACTGGATAAGAAAATTAATATAGTAGGTCATAGCCAGAAGTTAAAAGTGAAACAGAAAAAAAAGTAAAAAGAATAAAATAGAATGGAAAATAATGTTTTTACAGAAAATAAGAGCAAATATTATTTTGTGAAGTTGCACAACCTACATTATTCCAGATTGCTTTGGAAAGTATGGGACAATCAAAAATGTTTTAAATTCAATAAATCATTGGATTTATTAATATTCAGAAATGTTTGGAAATATTAAAAGAATTATTTTTTTAAAAAATATCAAAATAGGGCTTCCCTGGTGGTGCAGTGGTTGAGAGTCTGCCTGCCGATGCAGGGGACACGGGTTTGTGCCCCGGTCCAGGAAGATCCCACATGCTGTGGATCAGCTGCGCCCGTGAGCCATGGCCACTGAGTCTGCACATCTGGAGCCTGTGCTCAGCAATGGGAGAGGCCACAACAGTGAGGGGCCCGCGTACTGCAAAAAAAAAAAAAAAATTATCAAAATAGGGTAGATCAAGATGACAGAGGAGTAGGGCGTGGAGCTCACCTTCTTCAACAAAAACATTGAAAATACATCTACAAGTGGAGTGATTCACAAAGAACAACTACTGAATGCCTCAGACTTCCAAAAAGACTAAAAAGCCTCCACATAACTGGAGAGGACAAAAGGAAAAAGAAAAACAAGGAATCAGGCTAGGGCCTGAATTCCAGGGAAGGAGCTGTAAAGGAAGAAAAGCTCACATACCCTGGGAAGTCTCCTCACTAGCAGTGCGATCAGACTGGATGGAGGGGGAGCTTCAGAGCCTAAGAGGAGAGCAAAGCAAATGGTTTGTGGAAGGCAAAATGGAGAGTAAGCTGCACAGAGGGTTGGCACCACTGCCCTGCACTCCACAAACTGAGACACTCCTCTGTTGGTGTGGATGGGGTCTTCCTGCTGAAGCTCAAGCTTTGGAAGTCACACCCAGGGAGAGGACTGGAGCTGGATATGTGGAAACAGCCTGAAGAGGCTGGGCCATAACAACTGAGGGTGTATTCATTAGAAGCCTAGGCCTGCCAGAGAGGCAAGGTGCCATTATTAAGAGGTGCATGAAGAGAGGGACAGGACCACCATAAGAACCTTTTTTTCTGTGAGTGCTCCCAGGTAACAGGACACTGTCTAATGCAGCTCTGGGGGTGGCCTGAGTCACTGCTGTCATCTTGGGCTACAGGGGTGGGCACTGGCTACCACTACCAGACTCACAAGCAGATACCAGTCCCCTCCTCATTGTCCCAGGAGGGCACAGAAAACTCCTGCCACTAGGAAGTTCACAAGTGGGAGCCAGGAACTACCTCTACTGTCTCAGGAGTGGGCAAGGGTCGCTGTACCTGCAGAACCCATATGAAGGGGGTAACAGCCAGCGCATGCTAAGGAAAGAGGCAGCACATATCCAAATTAAAAGCAGCCTTTCAATTCCAGACAAAAAGGCAGAGCTCATCTCCTCTCATGAAAACACCAAAATCACAACTAACTGATGAAGAACCATCAATAAAAAAGAGTGGAACAAAAAAGATATTTTACATTCTAAGACAAAGAAGGAGTCACGATGAGATGGCAGGAGGGGCACTTTCATGACAATAAAATCCCAAACTTGCTGGGTGGGCCACCCACAAAATGGAAAATAATCACATCACAGAGATTCTCTCAAAAGAGTGAGAGTCCTGAGCCCCATGTCAGGCTCCCCAGCCTGATGGTCTGACACTGAGAGGAGGAATCCCCAAAGCATTTGGCTTTGAAGACAAGAGAAGCTTGAGTACAGGGAGAAGGTGAAACAGAGCCTCCAAACTTGGAGGGCACCCAAAAGTTGTCACATACACTGAGACCCAACACAAAGCAGTAACTCCATAGGAACTGGGACTGGACTTACCTACAAATCTTGGACAGTTTCCTGGGGAAGCAGGGGTCAGCTGTGACTCATTGGGAGGCAAGGACACTGGTGACAGAGGCCACAGAGAATGTTCATCAGCATGAGCTTCCCCAGAGGTCACCATTTTGACATCAACACATGGTGTTACCCAACAATCTACAAGCTCCAGTGCTGAAATACATCAGAACAAACAACCAGCAGGATAGGAACACAGACCCACCCATCAGCAGGCAGGGTGCCTGAAGCCATACTGAGCTCATAGTCACCTATAAGAATGTCCCTTGTCCTCTGGTCTGGGAAGATCCCACATGTCACAGAGTAACTAAGCCCATGTGCCATAACTACTGAGCCTACTCTCTACAGCTGTGTGCCACAACTACTGAAGCCCATACACTGATAGCCTGTGCTCTGCAACAAGAGAGGAGGCCACCACAATGAGAAGTCCATGCACTGAAATGAAGAACAGCCCCCACTCACCACTATGCACTGCAACAAAGAGTAGACCCTGCTCGCCGCAACTAGAGAAAGCCCATGCACAGCAACAAAGACCCAACACAGCCAACAATAAATAAATAAATAAAGATCCTGCATGCCACAACTAAGACCTGGTGCAGCCAAAATAAGTAAATAAATAATAGAATAAATGTAAAAAAAAATACTTAAAATAAAAAAAAACATCCCTTGACATGACAGTGCCCTACAGAGAGATAAGACCCAGATCCACCCACCAGTGGGCAGGTACAAGTCCCTTGACCAGGAAGTCTGCACAAGCCTCAGAACCAACCTCACCCACAAGAGGACAGACACCAGAAGCAAGAGTAGCTATGATCCTCCAGTTAGCAGAAAGGAGACCACAAACACAGAAAGTTAGACAAAATGAGATGGTAGAGAAATATGTTTTAGATGAAGGAACAAGATAAAAACTCATAAGAACAACTAAATGAAGAGGAAATAGGCAACCAACCTGAAAAAGAACTTAGAGTAATGATAGTAATGATGATCCAAGACTTCATAAAAAGAATGGAGGCACAGACTGAGAAGTTACAAGAGACATTTAACAAGAAATAGAATATTTAAAGAACAAAACAGGGATGAACAATACAATAACTGAAATGAAAATACACTAGAAGAAATCAATAGCATTATAACTGAGGCAGAAGAATGAATAAGTGAGCTGGAAGACACAATGGTGGAAATCACTGCCTCTCAACAGAATAAAGAAGAAAGAAAGCAAAAAAAAAGAAATGAGGACAGTCTCAGAAACCTCTGGGACAACATTAAATGCACCAACATTTGAATTATAGGGGTTCCAGAAGGAGAAGAGTGACAGAAAGGGCCTGAGAAAATATTTGAAGAGATTATAGACAAAAACTTCCCTAACATGAGACAGGAAACACTCACTAAAGTTCAGAAAGTTCAAAGAGTCCCTTTCTAGATAAACCCAAGAAGGAACACACCGAGACACATGTCAATCAAACTGACAAAAATTAAAGACAAAGACAAAAATATTAAAGGCAACAAGGGAAGAGCAACAGATAACATACAAGGGAACCCCCAAAAGATTATCAGCTGATATTTCAGCAGAAACTCTGCAGACCAGAAGGGAGTGGCATGATATATTTAAAGTGATGAAAGGGAAAGAACATTCTACCCAGTAAGGCTCTCATTCAGATTTGACAGTGAAATCAAAAGCTTTACAAATAAGCAAAACTAAGAGAATTCAGCACCACCAAACAGCATTACAACAAATCCTTAAGGAAATTCTCTAAGGGGAAAAGAAAAGGCCACAAATAGAATCAAGAAAATTACAAATGGGGAAGCTCACCAGTAAAGGCAAACATAAATAAAGATAGAAAATCATCCACACGAGAAGAGGAGAGTACAAATGCAGGATATTGGAAATGCATTTGAAATTAAGATGAGCAAGTTAAAACAATCTTGTTTATATATAGACTGCTATATCAAAACCTTGTGGGAACCACGAAACAAAAATCTATAATAGCTACATAACACAAAAAAGAAAAAGCAATCCAAGCACATCATTAAAGATAGACATCAAATTACAAGAGAAATGAACAAAAGAGAATGGAAAGCAAAAAGACCTTCAAAAACAAATCCAAAACAATTAACAAAATGGCAATACAAACATTCATATTGATAAGTACTTTATGCAAATGGATTAAATGCTTCAACCAAAAATATAGACTGGCTGAATGGATACAAAACAAGACACATATATATGCTGTCTACAAGACACCCACTTCAGATCTATGGACATATAGAAACAGAAAGTGAGGGGATGGGAAAAGTTATTCCATGCAAATGGAAATCAAAAGAAAGCTGGAGTTACAATACACATATTTGACAAAATAGACTTAAAAAAAATGTCACAAGAGACAGAAAAGGACACTACATAATGATCAAGGGATCAAGCCAAGAAGAAGATACAATTGTAAATATATATACACCCAACATAGGAGCACCTCAATGCATAAGGTAAATTCTAACAGCCATAAAAGGGGAAATCGACAGTAACACAATAGTAGTGGGGGTTTAACACCCCACTCGCATCAATGGACAGATCATCTAGAAAAAAATCAATAAGGAAACACAGGCCTTAAATGACACATTAGACCAGTTGCAATTAATTAATATTTACTGAATATCCCATCCAAAAGCAGGTGAATAAATTTTCTTCTTAAGTGTACATGGAACATTCTCCAGGATAGATCACCTCTTAGGTCACAAACGAAGCCTTGGTAAATTTATGAAAATTGAACTCATATCCAGCATCTTTTCTGATCAAAATGCTATGGGATTAGAAATCAATTATAAGAAAAAAAAATGGAAAAAACACAAAAACTTGGAGGCTAAACAATAAGTTACTAAACAGCCAATGGATTACTGAAGAAATTGAAGAGGAAATCAAAAAATACTTAGAGACAAATGACAATGAAATCATGATGGTCCAAAACCTATGGGATGCAGCAAAAGCAGTTCTAAGAGGGAAGTTTATAGCAATACGATCTTACCTCAGGAAACAAGAAACATCTGAACTAAATAACCTAACTATACACCTAAAGCAACTAGAGAAAGAGGAACAAACAAAACTCAAATTAGCAGAAGGAAAGAAATAAAGATCAGAGCAGATATAAATGAAATAGAGACAAAGAAAACAATAGCAAAGATCAATGAAACTGAGAGCCAGTTCTTTGAAAAGGTAAACAAAATTGACAAACCTTTGCCAGACTCATCAAGAAAAAAAGACAGAGAACTCAAATCAATAAAGTTAGAAAAGAAAAAGGAGAAGTTACAACAGATACCACAGAAATACAAAGGATCATAAAAGACTACTATATACAAATATATGCCAAAAAATGGACAACCTAGAAGAAATGGAAAAATTCTTAGAAAGGTATAATTTTCTAAGACTGAACCAGGAAGAAATGGAAAATATGAACAGGATGAGCACAAGTACTGAAATTGAAACAGTGATTAAAAATCTTCTAAGAGGGGGCTTCCCTAGTGGCACAGTGGTTGAAAGTCCACCTGCCGATGCAGGGGACACGGGTTCATGCCCTGGTCTGGGAAGATCCCACATGCCACGGAGTGGCTAGGCCCATGAGCCATGGCTGCTGAGCCTGGGCATCTGGAGCCTGTGCTCCACAATGGGAGAGGCCACAACAGTGAGAGGCCCAGGTACCGCAAAAAAAAAAAAAAATCTTCTAAGAACAAAAGTCCAAGACGAGACAGCTTCACAGGCAAATTCATACATTTAGAGAAGAGTTAACACATATCCTTCTGAAACTCTTCTAAAAACTTACAGAGGAAGAACAATCCCAAGCTCATTCTATGAGGCCACCATCACTCTGACACCAAATACAGACAAAGAAATTACAAAAAAGAAAATGATAGGCCAAGATCACTGTTGAACATAGACACAAAAATTCTCATCAAAATACTAGAAAACAGAATCCAGCAATACATTAAAAAGAACATCCACCATGATCAAGTGGGATTTATCCCAGGGATGCAAGGATTCTTCAATATCTGCAAATCAATCACTGTGATACATCACATTAACAAACTGAAGAATAAAACCATATGGTCACCTCAATCGATGCAGAAAAATCTTTTGAGAAAATTCAACACCAATTTATAAATTAAAGATTTCCAGAAAGTGGGAGTAGAGGGAACTTACCTCAACATAATAAAGGCCATATGTGGCAAACCCACAGCTAACAGCATACTCAACAGTGAAAAGCTGAAAGCATTCCCTCTAAGATTTGGAACAAGTCAAGGATGTCCACTCATGCCACTTCAACATAGTTTTGGAAGTCCTAGCCATGACAAGCAGAGAAGAAAAAGATATAAAAAGAATCCAAATTGGAAAAGAAGAAGTAAATAGTCACTGTTTGCAGATGACATGACACTATAAGTAGAAAATCCTAAAGATGCTACCAGAAAACTACTAGAACTCATCAATGAATTCAGTAAAGTTGAAGGATACAAAATTAATACACAGAAATCTCTTGCATTACTATGCAGTAGCAACAAAAGATCAGAAAGAGAAACTAAGGAAACAATCCCATTTACCACTGTATCAAAACGAATACTAGGAATACACCTAATAAGGATACAAAAGACCCCTACTCTAAAAATTATTGATGTAGGATGCTAATGCAAGAAATAAGAGATGAGACCAACAGATGGAAGGATATACCATGTTCTTGGATTGGAACAATCAATATTCTCAAAATGACTATACTACCCAAGGCAATCTACAGATGCAACACAATTCCTATCAGTTTATCAATGACATTTTTCACAGAACTAGAGCAAAAACTTTAAAATTTATATAGAAACACAAAAGACCTCGAATAGCCAAAGCAATCTTGAAAAAGAAAAACAGAGCTGGAGAAATCAGGCTCCCTGAGTTCAGATTGTACCACAAAGCTACATTCATCAAAATAGTATGGTACTGGCAAAAAAAAAAAAAAAAACAGAAATGTAAATCAATAGAATAGGGTAGGAGGCCTAGAAATAAACTCATATCCCTACGGTCCATTAATCTACAACAAGGGAGGCAAGAATATACAATGGAGAAAATACAGTCTCTTCAATAGTTGGTGCTGGGAAAATTGGACAGTTACATTTAAAAGAATAAAATTAGAACTTTCTCTAACACTGTATACAAAAATAAACTCAAAATGGATCAAAGACCTACATGTAAGGCCAGATACTACAAATCTCTTAGAGGAAAACATAGGCAGAACACTCTTTGACATAAATTGCAGTAATACCTTTTTTGATCCACCTGCTAAAATAATGAAAATACAAACAAAAATAAACAAATGTGACCTAATTAAACTTAAAGCCTTCTGCACAGCAAAGGAAACCATCAACAAAATGAAAAGATACCCCACAGCATGGGAGAAAATATTTGCAAACAAATTGACTGACAAGGGATTAATCTCCAAAAATATACAAACAGCTCATTCAGTTCTCATGTCAAAAAAACAAACAACCCAATCAAAATATGGGCAGAAGATCTAAATAGACATTTCTCCAAAAAAGACATACAGATGGCCAAAAAGCTCATAAAAAGATGCTCAACATCACTAATTATCAGAGAAATGCAAATCAAAACTGCAATGAGTTACAAACTCACACCGGTCAGAAGAGCCATCATCAAAAGGTCTACAAACAATAAATACTGGAGAGAGTGTGGAGAAAAGGGAACTCTCTTGCACTGTTGGTGGGAATGTAAATTGGTATAACCACTAAGGAGAACAGTATGGAGATTCCTTACAAAACTAAAAATAGAACTACCCTTTGATCCAGCAATCTCACTCCTGGGCATATATCTGGAGAAAACCATAATCTGAGTGGATACATGCACCCCAGTGCTCATAGCAGCAGTATTTATAATAGCCAAGAAATGGAAGGAACTTAAATGTTCATTGAAAGAGGAATGGATAAAGAAGGTATGGTACATATGTACAATGGAATATTACTCAGCTCTAAAAAGCAATGATATAATGCCATTTTCAGCAACATGTATGGACATAGAAATTATCATACTCAGTGAATTAAGTCAGAAAGAGAGAGGCAAATATCATATGATATCACTCATATGTGAAATCTAATTTATAAAATGCAAATTAACTAATTTATAAAACAGAAACAGACTTATAGATATGGAAAACAAACTTATGGTTACCAAAGAGGAAACATGAGGGGGTGGGAATAAATCAGGAGCTTGGGATGAACACACACAAACTACTATATATAAGATAAATAACCTACAAGGACCTACTGTATAGCTCAGAAAACTAGTGAATATTCTGTGATAACCTATATGAGAAATGTATCTTAAAAAGAATGAATATATGTATATGTATAACTGAGTCACTTGGTGTACACCTGAAACTACTACAACATTGTAAATCAACTATACTCCAATAAAAATAGTTTGTGTATTTTGATCCCAAACTCCTAATTTATCCCTCCTCCAGCTCCCTTTGGTAGCCATACATTTGTTTGCTATGTCTGTGAGTCTATTTCTGTTTTGTAAATAAGTTCATTTGTTTCTTTTTTTATATTCCACATTTAAGTGATATCATATATTTGTCTTTCTCTGACTTACTTCACTTAGTATGATAATCTATGTTCATCCATGTTGCTGCAAATTGCATCATTTCATTCTTTTTCATGGCTGAATAATATTCCTTTATAGGTATATATATTCCACATCTTATTTATCCACTCATCTGTCAATGGACATTTAGTTTACTCCCACGTCTTGGCTATTGTAAATAGTACTGCTATGAATATTGACATGCATGTATCTTTTTGAAGTATAGTTTTCTCTGGATATATGCCCAGAGTTGGGATTGCTGGATCATATGGTAACTCTATTTTTAGTTTTTTAAGAAACCTCCATACTGTTCTCTATAGTGGCCTCACCAATTTACATTCCCACAAACAGTGCAGGAGAGTTCCTTTTTCTCCACACACTTTCCAGAATTTATTATTTGTAGACTTTTAGATGATTGCCATTCTGACTGCTTTGAGGTGATACCTCATTGTAGTTTTGATTTACACTTCTCTAATATATAGTGATGTTGATCATCTTTTCCTGTTACTGTTGGCCATCTGTGTGTCTTTGGAGAAATGTCTATTTAGATCTTCTGCCCATTTTTGAATTGTTTTCTTTTCTTTCTTTCTTTCTTTTTTTTTTTTGATATTGAGCTGTATGAGCTGTTTGTATATTTTGTAAATGAATCCCTTGTCTGTCATATCATTTGCAAATATTTTATTCCATTCTGTAGGCTGTCTTTTCATTTTGTTTATGGTTTCCATTGCTGTTGTTTAATTTTCTTGTATGCACAGCTGAACACATTCCCTAATTTCCCTTGGAGTTAGGTGTGGCAATGTAATTGGATTCTAGGCATTGGGCTGTGTGGTGAAGTGTTGTAAGTCATTTTTATGCCTGAATAATCAATATTTCTAAATGAGACCTTCCAGGCTCTTACTCCTTCCAGCTGGATGATGATATGTACAGCAGTTTTGGAAAACACATTTTGCTGATGGCAGAATTTCCATAAGTCTTTCCGAACTAACAACATTTTGGTCTGTATATAGGAGCCAAAAGTAAGTCACTATGTTGAGGTCTACTTGTTATAGCAGTCACTACTCTAGCTTAAAGAATTTGTATGAACATTTTAAAGTAAAATCTGTGATGATATAAATTCTCTCAGCTTCTGAAAGTTTACCATTGCTTTGAAATAAGGAATAAAGTACTTATGCTGGATCACAATGGCCTCAGTGACCTGGACTCTGGCTAGAGTCCTCAGATCTCCCTTTATACTTCTCCCCAGCTCTGCTCATTTGGGCTACCATCGCATTAACAGACTGGCTATTCTTTAACATACTAAGAATGTTCCTTTTTCTAGGAATTTTCACATGCAATTTCACTTGCCTGGAAAACTATTCCCCCAGATATCTGCATGGCACATCATTTTACATCTATATGCTTTCTACCCAGATGTTTCTCTCATGCTATGAATGCTGGGCTGGATCACAAGCACTGCCAGGAAGTCCAGCAGAGTCAGTGCCCTGGAGAGCAACTCTCAATCTCAGTGCTTCCTTCAGGAACATAATTTTTGGAGGCATTTTATAGATTCTCAGAAATTCCCAGGAATATCAATACCCTGTTGCTCACAGTGGCATCCTTAATAATACCTTCTTAATCATTTTCTGCCCATATTCTCCTCACTACCTCATGCATGCAATAATATTATTATAAGGGAGCAAAACTTGCCATCCTAAAATGTGTCTCTTTGGAATGAGGATCAATTAAAGCTGATTATTTTTAAGAAAAAGAAGACTCAGACGTTTTTCTTGTTACCTCTCCTTTCACTGCCTAAAATAATTTAAAGTGCCTCTTCCCAGAATAGAGCTATCATTAGAGATGTCTACAAAGAACATGGGCTAAGTGTGGTGAGGGTTACTGAGCAGGGCGAAGTGTGGTGAGGGTTAGAGATCAGGGGACACAGTCCACTCTGTGTCTTATTGTCTCTGCATGACCCAGCATTCATTTGTTTACCAAATATTTGCTTTCTATTTCCATGTGAATTGCCTTCCTCCCATTTGAAGTCGCAAACCACTTCCGCAACATCCTCTTTTGTCTTTAACTAAAGATGGTATTTAAGGTGAGGTCTTTGGCCATTTTGGTGATTACTCAGTTTTCCTGTGTGTCATGTATACATGTTATTAAACTTTTGTTTAATTTTCTCCTGTTAATTTGTCTCGTGCCAATTTAATTTTTGGACCAGCCAAAAGAACTTAAAAGGGTAGAAAAAAATGTCTTCCTCCTTGACACCATCTACACCTAAGTTCTTTTTTCAAGATATGATCTCAGGAGAACCCAAACTAACATTTTCCTTACCACCTGCCCTTTCATGAGGCTCTAAGAGCCATTTGTACACATTGTGTCTTTATCTTTGACATTGGCGATATATCATTACATCACAGTGTATCTAGCAATCGAATTATTTATTTATTTTTAAAATTGAGATCCACTAGGCTTCTTGAATTGGTGTATTCAAATGTATCATCAATTGTAAAAAATATTCAACAAATATCTCTTTAAATGTTACATCTTCTCTTTCTTTCCTCTGATAAGCCAATAATAATTGTTATATATTTTCATTCTATCATTATTTCTTTTTAATATTTTTGATCTCCTCTCTCCCACATTCAGAATTGCATATTTTGACATATTTACAAGTTCACTAATTCTCTTTTTGGCTTTTTTGCTCCTGCTTTTCAATATATCTAATGGGTTTTTATTTCTATTACTATTTGTTCTTTATTTCTAGAAGTATTTTTTTTTTAACTTCTTTTTCAGTTCTGTAGATAACACTTATTCCTTAATCATGCTTTTGGTATACACTTTTATTTTATTAAACATATTAAACATACACATTTCATGATTTTACATAATTATAATATGCTCATATTCTGCCCTTGTGCTTGATAATTCTCAGTCATGTTTCTAGTGTCCTTGTGCACTTTGTGCTTTTTGGACAGCAAGCTCAAATCCTATGGAACTTTATCTATGCAAAATATTTTTGTTCTAACTTTAATACATATTCATCCAGGGAGCATTACAATTGCTTTTGCCTAGTGGTTTGGGGCTCCTACTTTTGGGGGTCATGTAGCTTTAGTAAATTCTGACTCCAAACCTTGTGAATGAAAAATGTTGCCTGCCATATCAGTAAACAAAGGATGTTGCAGCCATCAAGCCACTACAGCCAGTCACCCTGGCAGTGAGCCCTGAGGGAGCTCAGGATGGAGACAAAGAGGCTGCCCACTGCCAACACCTTAGCTACTGCAGGCACCCCCCAATGGTGCGGCCTGAGGAGACTCAGGATGGGAAAGAACATGATACTGGCCCTAGATAGCTAAGGTGCATATCAAAGAATGATTTCAATGGGCCCAGACTTTTGTTTCTTTCCACACATAGAACAGTGTTGAATTCATTAACTTGAGATATCTGATTTTCTTTAATTAATGATAATCTTTTGATGTTCTGACTACCTGGTCTTTGTTGCAAAAATTCCTATATATCCTGGCTCCTACCTTACCTCTTTGGAGCAGTCCCTCAAAGTGATCTGAGAATCTATCTCCTGGACTTGAAGTCCTCAGAAAATCCACTGAATCAAACATAACTCTCAACTTTTAGGTTGTGCATTTTTTTGTTGACAAACCAATGAGGGTAGATGAGAAACTTTAGAAGAAGACGTTTTGTTATACTGAATTTTTTGCCTCCATTCAGTAAAAAGGCCATGACAGGCAAGTCTTCCATTGCAGGACACTTTTGTCTGTTTGACACAGGGGGTGGCACTTTTGGATGTTTTTAGATATCCCAAGCTTTATGGTAGCATCTTGGATCTGAACTCCTATCATGTAGGGAGTTCAAGTTTTGTTTCCTGTTCTCATGCCCTAGGTTTTCACTAATTAAAAAATGCTCCAGACACATATACTCGTCTGAAAACACCCTCATATTTTAGGATGTTTCTTGTTGTTTCTGATCTTACCCACTATTTCAGTTATTTGTTTAAATGGTGGTTTTAATATTTTATTCATAGTTTAAATGTGCCCTAAACTAGGAGGATTTCTCCAACAATATTGCCAGAAATGCCTAGTTCTCAGTTACCTTTAGTACACAAATGAAATATACTGCTCTCAGGAATTATGCTCCTATTACCTATAAAGTACTTATCTTCATCTTATAGTACCTACACTCGGCAATTCCTTTACCTTTTGCTATAGACTTACACAAAATTATTTTCTCTTTGTCTCTGTTCATCCTATTGCCTTTGCCTAAAATATATATTTTTTAAAACTCAGCTGTAGATCCCTTCAATATGAAGCTATCTATATTCACCATAGTTAAATTTTTTCTACTTTCTCCCATACATATCTGTGTCTTGACCCTGGTAACATTCTTGCTCATTTATAAAAATGAATCTTCAAAGGTGATGGTTATATCATGCTCATCTGTCTTTCACAACACTTTAGCAAATATCCTAAGTCATGAAGTGTTCTTATTTACATTTTTTTAATGAAAGAATCTGCACTTACCTTATATATTAATTTATTAAAAATAACTCTAATAAACACATAGTATTTTGTTCTTAAATGATGAGAAATTGCAGTCTCAAAGAAGGTTGGCAACTCACCTAAAAGTATCCAATTAGTAAGCAGTAGAACTGAGGTTTGGACAGAATTCTATCTCATCCCAAAGTTTTTGGTACTTCAATTTTACCAAGCATCCTTCTAACATTGGCGGGCCCAGAGAAAATCCAAATTGAATTCTGCATACATACAACTGTTAAATTGTTGAATAAAATTTGTCCTAGCATCCTAGTTGACAAAAATATACTCACAATGACCTGAAAAGTAAGATGACATTTAGAAATTTATAATTCCTCAGCGTTTTCTGCAAGACCATGGTCGTGTGTGGAGAGCAAACCCTTCAGTCTCTGACTAATTCTGTCCTTGGTTTTTTTTCTCCCTACCCTGGCACCATTCTATATCTCACATCCAAAAATCAGCCACACTTTGGCTACCCTTTAAAACTAGGTGCACACTGGCAGCTTGGTCTACCTAGATCCAGGGAAGAGACCCATAAGCCATTTGCAGCACAGAGCTCTAGGGTCCCAAATTGCTCTCTCACAGAGAGCAATCTGGAAAGGGAGATTGTCTCTTATTAGATACATGCATTTGGCACAGGACTGTTTATTCCATGGGAAGGAGCATAGGTGGAGTGGAGGAAGGCCAAAGTAAGACCCTCCAACACATAGGACCTGGAGAAAGTCCTTGAAGAGTCCTTGCCTGAGTCTAGAAGAGGAACTACATATTATTTGTCAAATTTCAAAATGCAGGAAGTTAGACCATTAATCAATTAATTATCAGAAATACACTCAGACCATCCAGGTTATATTTAAAAGCCCCATATAGCAAGCATTACCCGAGGCACATATATGTGGAATCTAAAATACAATACAAATGAACTTATTTACAAAACAGAAACAGACTCACAGACATAAAAAACAAATGTATGGTTACTAAAGCGGAAGAGGAGGAGGTAAATCAGGAGTTTGGGATTAGCAGATACAAGCGACTATGTATAAAATAGATACACAACAATGTCCTACCCTATAGCTAGGGAACTATATTCAATATCTTGTAATAATTATAATGAGAAAGAATATGATATATATATATATATATATATATCTGAATTACACCTGAAATTGACAAAACATTGTAAATTAACTGCACTTCAATCAATCAATCTCCCTTGGGGGAATAAAAGGGACTACCCAGAAAAAATATGTAAAATTACTGAACAGTGCAAGTCCAATCTACAGAGCAGATCCTGCAATCTACAAGGTTAGAACTTTACTGTGCAGTGATTATAGCAGGCATTCTCAGCATTTTCATTTTAAATTCTTCCTCCCAAACACTCTTTATAGTTATTTTAGGATGAGAGAGAGTGGAACAGAGTATTATTTATTTCCCAATCAATGTCTTATGGTGAAATATATAAGAAAAAAGGAGAGTAGATGATGTGGATTTTGATAATAATATAATTATATATGCTGTTATACTATTCAACAAATCAAAAGATTAACTTAATTGTATTTTAAACCATTTTATTCTTTCCAGCCAAGATTGTCCTGTTTTTCAACACATAGCAGAATGGAATTCTTAGATATTGTTGAAATCAAAACAATGGAATAAAACCTGTGAATATTTATGTCTTCCATTACAGGAGATGTTCTGCTTATGACTTTAGACAATTGCTTTTCCCAATGCTTCTTGTACAACACCCCACCACCACCACCACCCTGGATTTAGACTCTTGTATTTCTCTTTGCTAAGATTTAATCATTAAAATTATATATATATATATATATATATATATATATATATATATATATAAATGACTTTCATTTTACCTCTATATTTTTCTACACAGCTTTCTTAAATGATCACAGGCTTAATAAAATCCTTGAAATAAACAAGAATTAAGGGAACTGGAAATATGCACATCATTTTTCTAAACATACAGAAGGAAAGCTGGTTGGTTTTTCTATGGTTATCAGTCAAAGATTAGGCAGTGTCACTGGTCAACTTGCAAATATGAACATTTGTCTTTAGGACATTTCAATATATCTATGGAAGTAAATTAGTTGGAGACACTAGGAGTACTATTTCTTCTATTTACTGTAATTATATCTTGGTGTCACTAAGAAAATGTATTATTATATCCTCAGGAATACATATATATATATATATATATATATATATATATATATATATATATATATGGAGAGATGTAAGAATGTGTCACACCCCAGGGATTATAGACCTAATAGAACTGTAGTATTTTCTACTCCCATTTACACTTTTTCACATATGAAAAGAAGTATGTTGCCAAGAATACCTGGGATTGGAAGGCTTTAATATTTTAATTTGGGAAGAACATAGCATTGTTTTCCCTCTACAATGCAGTTTAAAGCAAATAACAAAAACAGTCTAAATAAAAACATTTCAAACTCTGCTTTAATATTGGCTTTAGTGACCAAGGTCAATAACATATTATTATCTTCCTTGCTTTTCAGAACTACATTATCACTGAATCAGTATTAACGGTGATGAATAATCCAACCTCCTGCTTAATTTCTTGATATTGTCCTAAATCTAATTTCAGAATGTCTTCATCCTATAGATGAGAAAACTGAACCTACATTCATTCATTCATTCATTCATCCAATAAATACCTATTAAATGCTTAATATTTGTCAAGTACTGCCACTTGGGCTATAGCAGTGGGGGTAAAACATCCACTTGCTTACATGGTGCTTTCATTTGTGAACAAACAAACAAAAAGAGTGTCACTCATTATTCCCCTATACAAAAAGTTAAGTCACAACCCACCACAGTGCCCAAAACAGTGTACCCTGAGAGAAATTCAGGATGGAAAAATAAAGCATGAAGCATTCTGTGTTTGGGATATAAGGCCTCCTAAATAGTTAAGATGCATATCTAAGGAAGAACTTAACTGACCTCAGATTCTTGCATATGAATCACTTGGCTGCACACCTGAAACTAACACAATATTGTAAATCAACCATACCTCAATAAAAAATAAATAATAATAAAAAGAAAATTAAACACACTAAAATCATTAACTTGAGATATTTGTTCTTTGTGATTAGCAGTAACTTTTTTAATGCTTGATTACATGTATTTCCCAGCCAAAAATAAATTGTATATATACTGGCTTCTCCTCTACCTTTGTGCAGCAGTTCCTCAGAGCTATCTGAGAGACTGTCTTCTAGGCTATAGTCCTCAGTAAAATCCCCAAATAAAAGAGAAGCACTGAAACTCATTGCTTTTACCTTGTTTCCTTTTTGTTTGTTTGTTTTCAGTCAAAACATTTTTTAAGATGTAATGGGGGCATCTGCAGTAAACAGTTAAAGAAATATATATGAAATATAATTGTAGATAGAGATCGATGCCTTGAAAAATAAAAATGAGAAGAGTAATATGATGTAAAGATGAGGAGAGGCATTAGAAAGATGTGAGATAACAAGTAATATGTTCCTGGCACAGGGATCTTGAAACCTTGTAATTCCCTAATTTATAAGAACTCTGAAAGCATCTCTTGTTCTAATATTGGTCTTTGATCTCTGTTCCTGGCACAGAGTTCCTGAAGTCCTTATAATTTCCTGGGTGATAGGAATGTGTTCCTTCTAAAGAGGTGACTCTGGATGGCTTTCTGGATGGTTTCTAGATGAGAACTTGCCACTGGAAAGACCATATCATGATTAGAAATTTGGAATTTTCAGCCCTGCCCTCCATTCTCTTGAGAAGGGAGAAGGGCTGAAAATGAAGTTAATGATTGATCATTCCTACATGATGAAACCTCCATAAAATCCCCAAAGTATAGGGTTTGGTCATCTTCCTGGTTGGTGGACATGTAGAGGTTCATGGAGAGTGGTGCCTTTGAGAGGACATGAAAACTCTCTGCCCCTTCCACATACCTTGTCCTATACCTTCCATCTGGATGTTTATCTCTGCCCTTTATCATATTCTTTAATAAGCTGGTAAACATAAGTAAGTGTTTCCCTGAGTTCTATGAGTTGCTCCAGTAAATTAATTGAACCTGAGGAGGGGGTCATGTGAACCTCCAATCTGTAGCCAAATCAAACAGAAGTTGTATGTAACCTGGAGACCTGGTACTTGAGATTGGCCTCTGAAGTAGGGTAGGGGCAGTCTTATGGGTCTGAGGCTTAACCTGTGGGAAGTGACCCTATCTCTAAGTAGACAGTGTCAGAATTGTGTTAAACTGTAGGACACCTAGCTGGTATCATGGAAAATTTCTTAATGTGGGGGAAAATCCCACACATTGGTAAACAGAGTGAAGCGTTTTGTGTGAATGGTAAGAGACACACAGGAAAGAAACACATAGTAGGGAAGAACTGGAATTTTCCCTACATAGAAAAAAATGTTTTGTTTTGTTTTGTTTTCTTCTTTTACAGAAGGGATAGGCAAGGAAGACTTCTCTGAAGAGGGGATGTTTGAACTCTGACTGAAAGATCAAAAGAAAACTGTAAACCAAGGAAGAGCTGGAGAATTTGAGGACTGACTGCTGACTGAATCTGCCGCTAAAGTGGGTAGAAGGAGAAAACAAGATAAAAGCAAGCCAATAAAGCAAAACTAAACATAAAGATGTGAATTGGTATAAGCAGTGTTTTTTGCTTGCTTCCATTTTTCTGCTGTCCATGTCTAAGTACCTTCCTGTTGCAAGAGCCAAGCTAAATGGAATTATAAGACCCCTCTTAAATCCTTCTTATTGATGCTGAAAACTCAGCCTCTGTGCACCAGTGCTGCAGCAAATCTCAGAAAGAGTTTTCGGTGAAGTAGAAAAGAATAGCTTTATTTTTTGCCAGGCAAAGGGGGACACATCAGGCTCCTGACCTCAAAAACTGTGTGTGTAAGGTCGGATCTTAACAAAAACGGCACCGCAAAACAAAGGAAAGCTTCAAGTGAGCTTTATTAGGGAGCGCTCCCGGGCGAGGTTCACTGGTCCGAGAGAAAGGGGCCAGAGAAGTCGCGTCCAGTACTGGATGAGGGGAATTTTTATTGGGGTAAAAGCAGAAGGCGGCTTGCAAGGGGAGGGGGTGGTTTGCTATACAGGGTAATTCCTTATTTGGTGAGGATACAGCAGGGCCAGGTGTTGGTTGGTCTGTTGTGGGGCATAAGCCCATTTTCCCTTCCAGTCAGCCCCATTGTTTTCTGGGCAGGAAGTTAGAGTCTCTTGTTGATTCCCAGAACAGGTGAGGTCGTTATGTCCCAATGCCTCTCCTACCTCATACTGGTCGATGTTTTCTCTTACCCCCCGGGCCTCCTTTCCCCCCCGGGCCAACGGACCTTACAGTGTGTCCTAAGCCAGGAGGATTTCGTGAGGAGTTTCACAACAATAATTCAAGGGTAGGGTTGCTGATAAGATTAGGGTGTGTGTAGGACCTGCACTCTTTAATCTGGTCTCAAGTAATCTCTTGATGAGCTTCTCTGGTTCCTTTAATCTGGCCTCAGGTAGTCTTCTCTGGAATGAAGAATGCTGACATCTTCCATTTGTTGGGAGTTTTACTTCTACAAAGAGCTTAAAGATATTGCCATGTGTATCCCTTGAGGTGGAACCAGGACACTGCTCCAAGGCTGCATTATTGTTTCTTGGCTCTTCCTCCTTTGTGTCTGCATCCCTTCCCTTCCCTGATTATACACTTTGGAACTCAGGAAAGGTCATGGAGACTGCAGTCTGTCCCCTATAAACAAGAAACGGTGGGCATGGTAAGGCTTCCATGCCCAGGAGCCCCACAGGGTCCTGCTTGGTTTTATTACTTCCACTCTTTCTCAGAATTAATTACTGAAGATAGGATTTTTTGAGCATTTTTCTGTGAATACATAAAGACACATACACACACACTGCTTTCTAAATGTTTTCAACAAACTAGATCAATATTTACATTTTGTCCTCAAACTTTTCAGCTAAAATGTCCATAAGTCTTAGAAACTAATGTATATCAGTACATCTAAGTCTATCTTAGTCCTCCTAAAGATGACATAATCTAATATATAGCCTAAATGTATTATTAAATTTAAATATTTCTCTATTGATTAGCATTAGAATTATTTTCAATATTAACTATTTAAATGATGCTGAAATTGATATTCCTGAATATATATCAGGAATATATATCAGTAGTATAGGTAAAAGCATTTCTTAAGAATAGAGTAGTAGGGGCTTCCCTGGTGGCGCAGTGGTTGAGAATCTGCCCGCTAATGCAGGGGACATGGGTTCGAGCCCTGGTCTGGGAGGATGCCATATGCCGTGAAGCAACTAGGCCCATGAACCACCACTACTGAGCCTGCGCGTCTGGAGCCTGTGCTCCGTAACAAGAGAGGCCGTGATAGTGAGAGGCCCACGCACCGCAATGAAGAGTGGCCCCCACTTGCCACAATTAGAGAAGGCCCTCACACAGAAACGAAGACCCAACACAGAAAAAATAAATAAATTAATAAACTCTTACCCCCAATATCTTAAAAAAAAGAAAAAAAGAATAGAGTAGTAAAAATGAAATTTGTGGATTAAAGGAAATGTGATTTTTTGTTTGAGTAGATACTGTCAGATATCTACCAATAAGAACTCAATTATTATTCTTAATAATCATGGATAAGAGCACTAGTTTCTCCACAGCCTCTCTAGAATTAACTATTCTCAATCACATATATTTGACCCAACTGAAAGGGTAACTCATAGCAAATCATTATTGTTTACATTAGTATTTCTCTGATGACTAGTACAGTTGAGTCCCTTTTTTGTGCATTCATGATTATTTATGTTTTGTTTTGTCAGGGAGGAAAAAATTTCCCTCTATAGTTCTAGGTTCTTCTGGCTGGTTTAAGAATTAAATTGACATGAGACAGATTAATTGAAGAAAATCAAACACAAGTTTAATAGCATGTATATGTGATAGAGACACAGTAAAATGGAGTAACTCACCAAAATGGCTGAAACCTTCACCTTAAATACCATTGAAACAGGAAGGTCCTGTGGGGCTCCGGGTACAAATCCTTTCTGTGTCCCCTGTTTCTTGTTTGTAGGAAACAGGCTTTATTCAGCCTCCTTAAACTTCCCTGAGTTCCAAAGGGCAGGTTCAAACAGTTGGTAATCAGGAAAGGAAGGGGATGCAGAGACAAGGGAGAGGAATTCAAGAAACAATAGTTCAGCCTTGAGGAAAGGTCCTGGTTCCTCCTTTCTCCAAGGAATGTACATAACAATATCTTTGAGTTCTTCTGCAGAACTAAAGCCCCCAACCAGGTAGAGGATGGCAACTTCAAGCTGAGTACAAGATTCCTGGAGCACCGCCCTGCTACCTCACCACCAACCAATCAGAAGAAAGTCACACACCCCACAGCCTTCACACCAAATTTTGCCTATAAAACTTCTTCCCCCAAACTGTCATGGAGTTTGTGGGTTATGAGCAACAGCCAACTGTTTTCCTTGCTTGGCCCTGCAATAAACCTTTCTCTGCTCCAAACTCCAACATCTTAATTTAATTGGCCTCACTGTCCATTGGGCACATGAACTTTGTTCAGTAACGCCATCTCCAGCTAAAGACAACAGAGGATGTTGGGGTAGTGGTTTGGGACTTCAAAGGGAAGGAAAGCAATTCACATCAAGAAGAAAAAGCAAATATTTGATAAACAAATGTTTGCTGAGCCATAAAGACACAAAGGGGCCTCTGATCTCTATGTTCTGCTCAGTAACCCCCACCACACCTAGCCCATATTATTTGTAGATATCTCTGATTATAGCTCTATTCTGGGAAGAAGCTCTTTAGCTAAATTATTTTAGGCAGTTAGGAGACAGATCAAAGTTTCTTCCTGAGTCTTTTGTGCCTTGAATGCTTTCAGCTTGAAATAATTCACATGCCAAAGAGACATTTAGAGATGGTAAATTTTGCTCCTCTACAGTTTCATCTTTTTCTTCTCTAAATCTTCATTTTTTTTCTTGTATGATACTTTAGTTTTTGAAAATTCACTTCAAATAACGCTTCCAGAAATGTGTTTATGGTCATAAAATTTCTGGGTTTTTGGATGTGAGAATGTTATTTTTCTCTCCCATTTGAATGCTAGTATTGTGTAGTAGAGAATTCTATGTTTAAAAACATTTTTCCTCAGAACTCAGGCAATGTTTCTCCACCGCTTTCCAGCTTTTGATACTGTTATTTTGTTTCTCATTTCATTATAGGTAATTTGAGTTCTTTTCCTTTCTGAATATTTTTTGGATGTCTTTAATGTTGATGTAGTGAAATTTCATCATGATGTATCTATCTAGATGTTTAGGAGTTTTTCATTTTTTTGTTTTGTTTTTTTTGTTTTGTATCCATAGCCACATTGTGCTCTCTTTCAGTTTGTATACTTGTGTATTTTTTCAGCTATGAGAAGTATTTTATTAAATTTTTGATTATTCTTTACATCAGACACTGGAGGATGTATTCTCTCAACTTACCTCTGAACTTTTTCCCATATAAATCATTGCTTAGACATTTTTTGCTTCATTTATGGTTTTGGTTTGATTATTTAGCTAATTTACTCTTCAATTATTTCTTTTAAGTCATTCAATTCTGCATTTTTTTCTTGTTGTCTTCATTGTAGTTGTTATTTAAAACATCTGGTTTTTATTTTTGGTTTCCAAGTCTTTTGCTTGAATCTTTCTCATATTATTTATGCATTTTCTAATGTTTTCTATCTATTTTGTGAATTCTGTTTTCTTCAGTACTAATTATTTTACTAAATATTTGCCCACTTTGATGATATTGGTATTCTTCAAAGGTTTACTAATTCCACATTTTCTGATTCTTTCTTTGTTCCTTCCTTTGTTCCTTCCTTCCTTCCTTTTCTCTTTTCTTTCTTTCTTTCTTTCTTTCTTTCTTTCTTTCTTTCTTTCTTTCTTTCTTTCTTTCTTTCTTTCTTTCTTTCTTTCTTTCTTTCTTTCTTTCTTTCTTTTTCTTTCTTTCTTTCTTTCTATGAATCCTGCTTACCTCCATGTTCATTCTTGTTACTGACCACAAGTTCATGTGCCCAATACACAGTGAGTCCAAATTAAACAAAATGTTGGAATTTGGAGCAAAGAAAGTTTTATTGCAGTGCCAAGCAAGAAGAACAGGTGGCTTGTGCTCAGAAACTACAAACTCCACAATGGCTTTCAGGAAAAAGTTTTTATAGTCAAAAGTTGGGGTAAGGGCACCAGGGTATGTGACACTCTTCTGATTGCTTGGTGGTGAAGTAACAGGGCAGTGATATTGGTATGTATATTCCTTGAAGAGGAACCAGGATCCTGCCCCAAGGCTGCACTATTGTTTCTTGACTATCCCTCCCATGTCTCTGCATCCCTCCCTTCCCTGGTTAGAAACTGCTTGAATCTGCCCTTTGGAACTCAGGGAAGGTCAAGGAGGCTGAATGAAGCCTATATTCTACAAGCAACAAACAGGGAACACAGAAAGGATTCGTACCCGGGAGCCCCAGAGTGTCCTGCTTGATTTCATTCTCACTGAACCCTGGGTACTTTTTGTGATTTTAGGGGGAAGAGTGAGTATTGTGCTGGTAGTTTTTCATCCAGATGTCATAAAGTCTAGTCATCAGATCCACAGAGTTAGTTCATCCTCAACTTCAACTCTCAGTCTCTTTTCAGCTTGGTGATATAACTGGTGGTGATGTGGTGAGAAAAGGATAACAGGCCTAGCTACTACATTTTAATCTTTTAAGTTAATTAATCACCTGGATGGATTAATTTGTTGAATCTGAACCCTAAACTCCTGTAAATTATATCTTCATTTATTCACTCAAGGCTATGGGTTGTTCCTTTGGTTTAGTTTCTCTGTATATCTGATCCTGTTTGTTTTCTTTTGTTTAAGGACTCCTTAATATTTCTGATCCATTGATGGCACTATTCCTATTTATGGTTTTTTTCACTCTTACCTCAATGATTTTTAGGGATGAGAGAATATAGATAAGAGCATCAGTTTATTATATCAATTTATTTTCCCCCAAAAGGTACATTTTAGTAAATAATATACAGGAAGAACTGCATATAAATCACAGGGAAAAATCACAATAAATATTCATAAAATGAAAATAACTGTATCAGCAACACCCAGGTTAAAAACAGAACCTTACCAGCATGCCAGAAGTCTCCCTGTTCCCTTTCTCTTTGACTACCCTCCCTCAAGGTAGTCCTGACTTCTAACGTAACAGATTAGTTTCACTAAGTTTTTAGTTTTATATGAATGATTCATCTACAAAATCTTTGATTTTTTTGTCTTCTTGTGCTAGACATTATGCTGTGATATTTGTTGTCTTATGTAAATGTGGTGGCCACTACCATAAGGACTTATCTTACCTCCAATCCAAAATGATAACTCTACCATTATTTTTTTAATTTGTTTTTCCTTGAGAAGTAATATTGTTGATTATTTTTTTTCATGTTTATTGTCTTTGGATACTATATTTTGTAAAGTATCAAATATAAGTATTTTCCCTTCTTTTCTATTGAGTTATATATTTTAAAATAATAAATTGAAGAAGTTATGTATATATTCTAGATATTTCACTTTACATATTTTGCCAGTTTCTTCACCCACTCTGTAGCTTGCCTTTCCACTCTCTTAATGTATTTTTTGATAGAAGTTCTAGTTTTAACGTGGTATTATTTATCAGGTATTGTTTTATGGGCAGTGCTTTTATGTGTTGTAGGTCATAAAGATGCTTTCATAAGCTTTCTTCTAGGATATTAATAGTGTGTGTGTGTGTGTGTGTGTGTGTGTGTGTGTTTAATGTTTTACACTTAATTGTATGTTCCATCTATGATTGATATTTTTTTATGGACTAAGATAAGTGTCAGAACTTATTGTTTTTCCATATGACTATTCAATTGATCCAGTTCCTTTATTGAAAACATGACTCATCGACCACCATAAAGGAGACTCATCTTTTTTGTCAATTGAGGTAACTATTTTCAAATTAAAATTGAAATTTATGTTACAAAGAAAAAAATAGCTAATGAAATATTTGTTTTATTGTAAATAAGCTGTGTAAAATGCATTGCTATTTAATTCACTTAAAATTTTAAAAAGTTCTTTTTATATTTTTTTAGCATCTTTATTGAAGTATAATTGCTTTACAATGGTGTGTTAGTTTCTGCTTTATAACAAAGTGAATCAGCTATACATATACATATAAAATTCAAGTGGCCACATTAGACAAACCATATTTAACAATTTACTAGCTCATAACATCAGTCAATTAAAGACAAAAAGAGGCACCTTCAGAGGAACACTATTCACAAAACTTGTTCTAAGTGTTGTCATTAAAATTATATGCTGCAAGCTATGTAGTTTCTGAAGTTGCCAAAATAAAAGCCTTCATTGATCAGGAAAAATAATTCTTAAACACACTTATAGATATTTTGTTTAATAATGAAAGGAGTATAACTTTTATAATAAAGTGTGATTTACAAGTGTTGTTTTCTTCCTGAATTGAATTTTGTGCATAAATATTTGCTAACCACTGTGGCACAGTAAGTAGGATTTTCACATAAGGGCTTCTTTGAGTATTGAGCAACAATAATAAGATACACTTTTTTCTAGTGTTAAACATTTTTGTTGCAAGGATAGAGAGTGTTTAAGATCATAGCTTGCAAAAAGAAAAAAATAATTAAAAACAAATTAATCACAGGAATTTGAGGGTTTTATTCTGTGAGAAGTTAAGAATGTTGCTTGTTATTATCAATCCACATATTACTGTGAGTGTGGGTTGCATTAGCATAACTTTTTTTCTTTGTGGTTTCCAAAATCATTATTTTGAATGTCTAAATTCTTTACATTAATGATTAAAGCAAATAATTGCTCATTTTAGTTTCAAGGGAGTCATTTCTCATAAATAATCAGTGTTCTTCCTTCTAAAATTTCAGCTCATTTTATCTTGCTCTTCTTAGAGTGACAATGTTGCTGAATTCATCACTTTTCTCTATTGAACTCTAATTCTGAGAAACCACACAGACACGCACACATGGAGTTAATACCTTAGATGGGTGGATGAGGGCATAATAACATTCCTTCACCCAGGGTCCAGTTCTTGTGAGCAATGACATTCATAAACCTACAGCCCTTTCTAGGGTTGTGATGACATCCAATTGTTGCTAATCTCTCAATGATGCTTCTCCATCCATCCCTTAACCCTGTACACATTTTTTTGTTATTGTGTTTTCATCAATCTCTCTTCAGTCACTGCATTGAGTGAATTCTGAGTTTCCTTCTGGTGCCCTGAGTGATACAACCAACACTGACAATCTCTTACCTATAGAAAATTGTGTGAAATATGTAGACACATTTTATCTTAAATAATTTTTTTAATAATACTTTAGAACTTGCAATAATATATCTATTATAGAGGTGAGAAAACTTGCTTCCCATAGCTTGAGAGTATAGAAGCCTAAATCTTAAGCCAGTTTTACCTACCAGTAAAACTTTTCTCTAAATCAAACTTCTTATTAAGTAAAATTAACATATACAGATTTAGGAGAAAATAAACTGACTTTTGGTAAACATATAACTTAATTTACCTCCTCCTGAGCATGATAGGTGGGTTTGGACTTTAGTCCTTTACCCCAAGACTGCTTTGTAGATAAGTGTAATAATTTTTGCTCCCCACATGAGGAAAGTTCCCTCCATTCCACTTTAATCTTTCAGAGACTTTCAGTAGTTATGATCTTGTCACCGCTTTACTAGCTACATCAACAGAAACTGCTTTTTTTCATATCACAGTTTTCTCTGATAATTTTTCTATGATGCACATTCTTGGCTAATTTCTACCTCTCCATTTCTCCCTCTTTCTTTCTCTCTGTCCAGTATACAGTAGTATAAATCTCATCTAACTTAGATGGGAGCAAGACTCCCATCCCATTAGGATGGGAGATCATTCACTTATGACTGATGATAACATGTCATAAAGAATATTTAGGTTGATGTGCTGTGACCTTCCTTTGATTATTCAGAGCTGTTCCTTTAATAACTCCAGCAAGACTTGTCAAAACACACTGCAGATACAGCCGTCTAACTCCTGCACTATCTCCTGATCCTACATTAAGCAGAAATTCTTTATTTAAGTTAATTGTCCATAGAGTCCCTGAACACATTTGATCATAAAATCTATAGTCACTGACACAGAACAGAACTGCAGATGTTTTTTACCAGGAGGTGGGGATCACTGGGGGCCATCTCAAGGGCTGCCTACAACATTAGTCATTTCTTTTTTCTTTTTTTCTTTATTCTTACAATGAAAGAATAGATGGAAGGAAGAGAGGAAATAGGGGGAAATCTATCATTTATTGTGTTCATATTATGTCTAGGAATTTTAACATACATTAAACCCCTTGATGATTTAGAGTACAATGAGACTCAGAAAAAATTAATTTTCCCAAGGTCATTCAGGTGGTTGATGAAGAACTTATACTCAAAACATCTCAAAATCAGATGTTTTGGGTTAAAATCTCTATGCTATATAAGATGGATAACCAACAAGGACCTACTGTATAGCACAGAGAACTCTACTCAATATTCTGTGATAACCTACTTGAGAAAAGAATCTAAAAAAGAATTAATACATGCATATGTGTAACTAGATCACTTTGCTGTACATCTGAAACTAACACAATATTGTAAGTCAACTATAATCCAATAAAATTTTTAAAAAAGAATAAGAGCAAAAAACATAAAAAAATAAAACTCTAATGCATTTTTTTAATGTAAGAGATAAAAATTCTCAAGTGTCCACATTAATGAAGTCTGATTACTAAGATTAGCAGATCAAAACAGTGCAATTTTCTATAGAATATTATAGGGATGAATAACATAATTTTAAACTAATATTCCAGTACAAAAGTAAAGGAAATCATTGTTTTTGATAGGCCATTTTTCTGACATATTTATCTCTAAGTAATAGCTAAAAATCTATATCAAAGTTTTTTGGTTTTTTTTTTTAACATCTTTATTGGGGTACAATTGCTCCACAATGGTGTGTTAGTTTCTGCTCTACAACAAAGTGAATCAGCTATACACATACACATGTTCCCATATCTCTTCCCTCTTGCATCTCCCTCCCTCCCACCCTCCCCATCCCACCTCTCCAGGCCGTCAAAAAGCACCGAGCCAACATCCCTGTGCCATGCGGCTGCTTCCCACTAGCTATCTACCTTACCACGTTTGTTAGTGTGTATATGTCCATGACTCTCTCTCGCCCTGTCATGGCTCACCCTTCCCCCTCCCCATAACCTCAAGTCCGTTCTCTAGGAGGTCTGCGTCTTTGTTCCTGCCTTACCCCTAGGTTCTTCATGACATTTTTTTTCTTAAATTCCATATATATGTGTTAGCATACGATATTTGTCTTTTTCTTTCTGACTTACTTCACTCTGTTTGACAGACTCTAGGTCTATCCACCTCATTACAAATAGCTCAATTTCGTTTCTTTTTATGGCTGAGTAATATTCCATTGTATATATGTGCCACATCTTCTTTATCCATTCATCCGATGATGGGCACTTAGGTTGTTTCCATCTCCGGGCTATTGTAAATAGAGCTGCAATGAACATTTTGGTACATGACTCTTTTTGAATTTCGGTTTTCTCAGGGTATATGCCCAGTAGTGGGATTGCTGGGTCATATGGTAGTTCTATTTGTAGTTTTTTAAGGAACCTCCATACTGTTCTCCATAGTGGCTGAACCAATTCACATTCCCACCAGCAGTGCAAGAGTGTTCCCTTTTCTCCACACCCTCTCCAGCATTTATTGTTTCTAGATTTTTTGATGATGGCCATTCTGACTGGTGTGAGATGATATCTCATTGTAGTTTTGATTTGCATTTCTCTAATGATTAATGATGTTGAGCATTCTTTCATGTGTTTGTTGGCAGTCTGTATATCTTCTTTGGGGAAATGTCTATTTAGGTCTTCTGCCCATTTTTGGATTGGGTTTTTTGTTTTCTTGTTATTGAGCTGCATGAGCTGCTTGTAAATTTTGGAGATTAATCTTTTGTCAGTTGCTTCATTTGCAAATATTTTCTCCCATTCTAAGGGTTGTCTTTTGGTCTTGTTTATGGTTTCCTTTGCTGTGCAAAAACTTTGAAGTTTCATTAGGTCCCATTTGTTTATTTTTGTTTTTATTTCCATTACTCTAGGAGGTGGGTCAGAAAGGATCTTGCTGTGATTTATGTCATAGAGTGTTCTGCCTATGTTTTCCTCTAAGAGTTTGATAGTTTCTGGCCTTACATTTAGGTCTTTAATCCATTTTGAGCTTATTTTTGTGTATGGTGTTAGGGAGTGATCTAATCTCATACTTTTACATGTACCTGTCCAGTTTTCCCAGCACCACTTATTGAAGAGGCTGTCCTTTCTCCACTGTACATTCCTGCCACCTTTATCAAAGATAAGGTGTCCATATGTGCATGAGTTTATCTCTGGGCTTTCTATCCTGTTCCATTGATCTATCTTTCTGTTTTTGTGCCAGTACCATACCGTCTTGATAACTGTAGCTTTGTAGTATAGTCTGAAGTCAGGGAGCTTGATTCCTCCAGTTCCTTCTTTCGTTCTCAAGATTGCTTTGGCTATTCGGGGTCTTTTGTGTTTCCATACAAATTGCAAAATTTTTTGTTCTAGTTCTGTGAAAAATGCCAGTGGTAGTTTGATAGGGATTGCATTGAATCTATAGATTGCTTTGGGTAGTAGAGTCATTTTCGCAATGTTGATTCTTCCAATCCAAGAACATGGTATATCTCTCCATCAATTTGTATCATCTTTAATTTCTTTCATCAGTGTCTTATAATTTTCTGCATACAGGTCTTTTGTCTCCTTAGGTAAGTTTATTCCTAGATATTTTATTCTTTTTGTTGCAGTGGTAAATGGGAGTGTTTTCTTGATTTCACTTTCAGATTTTTCATCATTAGTATATAGGAATGCCAGAGATTTCTGTGCATTAATTTTGTATCCTGACACTTTACCAAATTCATTGATTAGCTCTAGTAGTTTTCTGGTAGCATCTTTAGGGTTCTCTATGTATAGGATCATGTCATCTGCAAACAGTGACAGCTTTACTTCTTCTTTTCCGATTTGGATTCCTTTTATTTCCTTTTCTTCTCTGATTGCTGTGGCTAAAACTTCCAAAACTATGTTGAATAAGAGTGGTGAGAGTGGGCAACCTTGTCTTGTTCCTGATCTTCGTGGAAATGCTTTCAGTTTTTCACCATTGAGGATGATGTTTGCTGTGGGCTTGTCATATATGGCCTTTATTTTGTTGAGGAAAGTTCCCTCTATGCCTACTTTCTGCAGGGTTTTTATCATAAATGGGTGTTGAATTTTGTCAAAAGCTTTCTCTGCATCTATTGAGATGATCATATGGTTTTTCTCCTTCAGTTTGTTAATGTGGTTTATCACATTGATAGATTTGCGTATATTGAAGAATCCTTGCATTCCTGGAATAAACCCCACTTGATCATGGTGTATGATCCTTTTAATGTGCTGTTGGATTCTGTTTGCTAGTATTTTGTTGAGGATTTTTGCATCTATGTTCATCAGTGATATTGGACTGTAGTTTTCTTTCTTTGTGACATTCTTGTCTGGTTTTGGTATCAAGGTGATGGTGGCCTCATAGAAGGAGTTTGGGAGTGTTCCTCCCTCTGCTATATTTTGGAAGAGTTTGAGAAGGATAGGTGATAGCTCTTCTCTAAATGTTTGATAGAATTCGCCTGTGAAGCCATCTGGTCCTGGGCTTTTCTTTGTTGGAAGATTTTTAATCACAGTTTCAATTTCAGTGCTTGTGATTGGTCTGTTCATATTTTCTATTTCTTCCTGATTCAGTCTTGGCAGGTTGTGCATTTCTAAGAATTTGTCCATTTCTTCCAGATTGTCCATTTTATTGGCATAGAGTTGCTTGTAGTAATCTCTCATGATCTCTTTTATTTCTGCAGTGTCAGTTGTTACCTCTCCTTTTTCATTTCTAATTCTATTGATTTGAGTCTTCTCCCTTTTTTTCTTGATGAGTCTGGCTAGTGGTTTATCTATTTTGTTTATCTTCTCAAAGAACCAGCTTTTAGTTTTATTGATCTTTGCTATTGTTTCCTTCATTTCTTTTTCATTTATTTCTGATCTGATTTTTATGATTTCTTTCCTTCTGCTAGCTTTGGGGTTTTTTTGTTCTTCTTTCTCTAATTGCTTGAGGTGCAAGGTTAGGTTGTTTATTCGAGATGTTTCCTGATCTTAAGGTGGGCTTGTATTGCTATAAACTTCCCCCTTAGAACTGCTTTTGCTGAATCCCATAGGTTTTGGGTCGTTGTGTCTCCATTGTCATTTGTTTCTAGGTATTTTTTTTTATTTCCTCTTTCATTTCTTCAATGATCACTTCATTATTAAGTAGTGTATTGTTTAGCCTCCATGTGTTTGTATTTTTTACAGATCTTTTCCTGTAATTGATATCTAGTCTCATGGCATTGTGGTCAGAAAAGATACTTGATACAATTTCAATTTTCTTAAATTTACCAAGGCTTGATTTGTGACCCAAGATATGATCTATCCTGGAGAATGTTCCATGAGCATTTGAGAAAAATGTGTATTCTGTTGTTTTTGGATGGAGTGTCCTATAAATATCAATTAAGTCCATCTTGTTTAATGTATCATTTAAAGCTTGTGTTTCCTTATTGATAATCATTTTGGATGATCTGTCCATGGGTGAAAGTGGGGTGTTAAAGTCCCCTACTATGAATGTGTTACTGTTGATTTCCCCTTTTATGGCTGTTAGTATTTGCCTTATGTATTGAGGTGCTCCTATGTTGGGTGCATAAATATTTACAATTGTTATATCTTCTTCTTGGATCGATCCCTTGATCATTATGTAGGGTCCTTCTTTGTCTCTTTTAATAGTCCTTATTTTAAAGTCTATTTTGTCTGATATGAGAATTGCTACTCCAGCTTTCTTTTGGTTTCCATTTGCATGGAATATCTTTTTCCATCCCCTTACTTTCAGTCTGTATGTGTCTCTAGGTCTGAAGTGGGTCTCTTGTAGACAGCATATATAAGGGTCTTGTTTTTGTATCCATTCAGCTAATCTGTGTCTTTTGGTGGGAGCATTTAGTCCATTTACATTTAAGGTAATTATCGATATGTATGTTCCTATTCCCATTTTCTAAATTGTTTTGGGTTCGTTACTATAGGTCTTTTCCTTCTCTTGTGTTTCTTGCCTAGAGAAGATCCTTTAGCATTTGTTGTAAAGCTGGTTTGGTGGTGCTGAACTCTCTCAGCTTTTGCTTGTCTGTAAAGGTTTTAATTTCTCCATCAAATCTGAATGAGATCCTTGCTGGGTAGAGTAGTCTTGGTTGCAGGTTTTTCTCCTTCATCACTTTCAGTATGTCCTGCCACTCCCTTCTGGCTTGTAGGGTTTCTGCTGAGAGATCAGCTGTTAACCTTATGGGGATTCCCTTATGTGTTATTTGTTGTTTTTCCCTTGCTGCTTTTAATATGCTTTCTTTGTATTTAATTTTTGACAGTTTGATTAATATGTGTCTTGGCGTATTTCTCCTTGGCTTTATCCTGTATGGGACTCTCTGTGCTTCCTGGACTTGATTAACTATTTCCTTTCCCATATTAGGGAGGTTTTCAACTCTAATCTCTTCAAATATTTTCTCAGTCCCTTTCTTTTTCTCTTCTTCTTCTGGATCCCCTATAATTCGAATGTTGGTGCGTTTAATGTTGTCCCAGAGGTCTCTGAGACTGTCCTCAGTTCTTTTCATTCTTTTTTCTTTATTCTGCTCTGCAGTAGTTATTTCCACTATTTTATCTTCCAGGTCACTTATCCGTTCTTCTGCCTCAGTTATTCTGCTATTGATCCCATCTAGAGTACTTTTAATTTCATTTATTGTGTTGTTCATCATTGCTTGTTTCATCTTTAGTTCTTCTAGGTCCTTGTTAACTGATTCTTGCATTTTGTCCATTCTATCTCCAAGATTTCGGATCAACCTTACTATCATTATTCTGAATTCTTTTTCAGGTAGACTGCCTATTTCCTCTTCATTTGTTAGGTCTGGCGCATTTTTATCTTGCTCCTTTATCTGCTGTGTGTTTTTCTGTCTTCTCATTTTGCTTATCTTACTGTGTTTGGGGTCTCCTTTTTGCAGGCTGCAGGTTCGTAGTTCCTCCTGTTTTTGATGTCTGTCTCCAGTGGCTAAGGTTGGTTCAGTGGGTTGTGTAGGCTTCCTGGTGGAGGGGACTAGTGCCTCTGTTGTGGTGGATGAGGCTGGATCTTGTCTCTCTAGTGGGCAGGTTCACGTCTGGTGGTGTGTTTTGGGGTGTCTGTGGTCTTATTATGATTTTAGGCAGCCTCTCTGCTAATGGATGGGGTTGTGTTCCTGTTTTGCTAGTTGTTTGGCATAGGTTTTCCAGCACTGTGGCTTGCTGGTCGTTGAGTGAAGCTGGGTGCTGGTGTTAAGATGGAGGTCTCTGGGAGATTTTCACCGTTTGATATTATGTGGAGCTGGGAGGTCTCTTGTTGACCAGTGTCCTGAAGTTGGCTCTCCTACCTCAGAGGCAGTGCCCTGCCTCCTGGCTGGAGCACCAAGAGCTTTTCATCCACACGGCTCAGGATAAAAGGGAGAAAAATTAGAGAGAATTAGTAGAAGTATGAGGAAAGAAAGAAGGAAAGGAGGGTAGGAAGGAAGGAAGAAAGAAAGCAGCAAAGAAGGAAAGAAGGCAAGAAGGAAAGAAAGGAGGGAGGGAGGGAGGAAGGAAGGAAGGAGGGAAAGAAGGAAAAAAGACAGAAAGAGAGAAGATACAGTAAAATAAAATAAAGTATAATAAAGTTATTGAATTAAAAAATTCTTATTTAGAAAAAAAAAAGGGACGGATAGAACGTTAGGACACATGTTGGAAGCAAAGCTATACAGACAAAATCTTACACAGAAGCATACACATACACCCTCACTAAAAGAGGTAAATGGGGAAAAATCATAAATCTTGCTGTCAGAGACCACCTCCTCAATTTGGGATGATTCGTTGTCTAAAGGAGGGAAGGAAGGAAAGAAAGAAAGAAAGAACGAAGGTAAGGTATAATAACGTTATTAAAATTAATTATTAAGAAAAAAAAATTAAAAAAAAAAACATGGACGGATAGAACCCTAGGACAAATGGTGGAAGCAAGACTATACAGACAAGATCTCACACAGAAGCATACACATACACATTCACAAAAATAGGAAAAGGGGAAAAATCATAGATCTTGCTCCTAAAGTCCACTTCCTTAATTTGGGATGATTGGTTGTCTATTCAGGTATTCCACAGATGCAGGGTATATCAAGTTGATTGTGGAGCTTTAATCCACTGCTTCTGAGGCTGCTGGGAGAGATTTCCCTTTCTCTTCTTTGTTCTCACAGCTCCCAGGGCTCAGCTTTGGATTTGGCCTTGCCACTGCATGTAGGCTGCTGGAGGGCGTCTGTTTTTTGCTCAGACAGGATGGGGTTAAAAGAGCCGCTGCTTCGGGGGCTCTGGCGCACTCAGGCCGGCGGGGAGGGAGGGGCACGGAGTGCGGGGCGGGCCTGCGGTGGCAAAGGCCAGCGTGACTTTGCACCAGCCTGAGGCGCGCTGTGCGTTCTCCCGGGGAAGTTGTCCCTGGATCCCGGGAACCTGGCAGTGGCGGGCTGCACAGGCTCCGCGGAAGAGGGGTGTGGAGAGTGACCTGTGCTCGCACACAGGCCCCTTGGTGGCGGCAGCAGCAGCCTTAACGTCTCCCGCCCGCCTCTGGGGTCCGCGCTTTTAGCCGCGGTTTGGGCCCGTCTCTGGATTCCGCGCTTTCAGCCGCGGCTCGCGCCCATCTCTGGATTCCGCGCTTTCAGCCGCGGCTCGCGCCCGTCTCTAGGGTCTGCGCTTTCAGCCGCGGCTCGCGCCCATCTCTGGGGTTCACGCTTTTAGCCGCGGCTCGCGCCCGTCTCTGGAGTTCTTTTAAGCAGCGTTCTTAAACCCCTCTCCTCACGCCCCAGGAAACAAAGAGGGAAAGAAAAGTCTCCTGCCTCTTCCGCAGGTGCAGACTTTTCCCCGGACTCCCTCCCGGCTAGCTGTGGTGCACTAACCCCTTCAGGCTATGTTCAAGCCGCCAACCCCAGTCCTCTCCCTGCGCTCCGTCCGAAACCGAAACCCAAGCCTCAGAGCCTCAGCTCGCAGCCCTGCCCGCCCCGGCGGGTGAGCAGACAAGCCTCTCGGGCTGGTGAGTGCCGATCGGCACCGATCCTCTGTGCGGGAATCTTCCCGCTTTGCCCTCCGCACCCGTTGCTGTGCACTCCTCCACGGCTTCGAAGCTCCCCCCTCCACCTCCCGCAATTTCCGCCCGCGAAGTGGCTTCCTAGTGTGTGGAAACTTTTCCTCCTTCACAGCTCCCTCCCACTGGTGCAGGTGCCGTCCCTATTCTTTTGTCTCTGTTTTTTCTTTTTTTTCTTTTGCCCTACCCAGGTACATGGGGAGTTTCTTGCCTTTTGGGAGGTCTGAGGTCTTCTGCCAGCCTTCAGTAGGTGTTCTGTAGGAGTTATTCCACGTGTAGATGTATTTCTGGTGTATCCAAGGGGAGGAAGGTGATCTCCGCGTCTTACTCTTCCACCATATTCCGCCTTCCTAGAGTACTTTTAATTTCATTTATTGTGTTGTTCATCGTTGCTTGTTTCATCTTTATTTCTTCTAGGTCCTTGTTAACTGTTTCTTGCATTTTGTCCATTCTATTTCCAAGATTTTGGATCATCCTTACTATCATTATTCTGAATTCTTTTTCAGGTAGACTGCCTATTTCCTCTTCATTTGTTAGGTCTGGTGCATTTTTATCTTGCTCCTTTATCTGCTGTGTGTTTTTCTGTCTTCTCATTTTGCTTATCTTACTGTGTTTGGGGTCTCCTTTTTGCAGGCTGCAGGTTTGTAGTTCCCACTGTTTTTGATGTCTGTCTCCAGTGGTTAAGGTTGGTTCAGTGGGTTGTGTAGGCTTCCTGGTGGAGGGGACTAGTGCCTGTGTTGTGGTGGATGAGGCTGGATCTTGTCTCTCTAGTGGGCAGGTTCACGTCTGGTGGGTTTTTTTGGGGTGACTGTGGCCTTATTATGATTTTAGGCAGCCTCTCTGCTAATGGGTGGGGTTGTGTTCCTGTTTTGCTAGTTGTTTGGCATAGGTTGTCCAGCACTGTAGCTTGCTGGTCATTGAGTGAAGCTGGGTGCTGTTATTACGATGGAGGTCTCTGGGAGATTTTCGCCATTTGATATTATGTGGAGCTGGGAGGTCTCTTGTTGACCAGTGTCCTGAAGTTGGCTCTCCTACCTCAGAGGCAGAGCCCTGACTCCTGGCTGGAGCACCAAGAGCCTTTCATCCACATGGCTCAGAATAAAAGGGAGAAAAATTAGAGAGAATTAGTAGAAGTATGAGGAAAGAATGAAGGAAAGGAGGGAAGGAAGGAAGGAAGGAAGGAAGAAAGAAAGAAAGAAAGAAAGAAGGAAAGAAGGCAAGAAGGAAAGAAAGGAGGGAGGGAGGAAGGAAGGAAGCAGGGAAAGAAGGAAAAAAGAAGATACAGTAAAAATAAAATAAAGTATAATAAAGTTATTGAATTAAAAAATACTTATTTAGAAAAAAAAAGGGACGGATAGAACCTTAGGACAAATGTTGGAAGCAAAGCTATACAGACAAAATCTTACACAGAAGCATACACATACACCCTCACAAAAAGAGGTAAAGGGGGAAAAATCATAAATCTTGCTCTCAGAGACCACCTCCTCAATTTAGGGTGATTTGTTGTCTAAAGGAGGGAAGGAAGGAAGGAAAGAAAGAAAGAAAGAAAGAATGATGGTAAAGTACAATAAAGTTATTAAAATTAAAATTAATTATTAAGAAAAAAATTAAAAAAAAAAAAAAACATGAGCGGATAGAACCCTAGGACAAATGGTGGAAGAAAGACTGTACAGACAAGATCTCACACAGAAACATACACATACACATTCACAAAAAGAGGAAAAGCGAAAAAAATCATAGATCTTGCTCCTAAAGTCCACCTCCTTAATTTGGGTTGATTGGTTGTCTATTCAGGTATTCCACAGATGCAGGGTATATCAAGTTGATTCTGGAGCTTTAATCCGCTGCTTCTGAGGCTGCTGGGAGAGAATTCCCTTTGTCTTCCTTGTTCTCACAGCTCACAGGGGCTCAGCTTTGGATTTGGCCCTGCCACTGCGTGTAGGTCGCTGGAGGGCATCTGTTTTTTGCTCAGACAGGATGGGGTTAAAGGAGCCGCTGATTCGGGGGCTCTGGTGCACTCAGGCCGGGGGGGAGGGAGGGGCACTGCGTGCGGGGTGGGCCTATGGTGGCAGAGGCCGGAGTGACGTTGCACCAGCCTGAGGCCCGCCGTGCATTCTCCTGGGGAAGTTGTCCCTGGATCCCGGGAACCTGGCAGTGGCGGGCTGCACAGGTTCCGCGGAAGAGGGGTGTGGAGAGTGACCTGTGCTCGCACACAGGCCCCTTGGTGGCGGCAGCAGCAGCCTTAGCGTCTCCCGCCCGTCTCTGGGGTCCGTGCTTTTAGCCGCGGCTCACGCCCGTCTCTGGAGCTCCTTTAAGCAGCGCTCTTAAACCCCTCTCCTCACGCACCAGGAAGCAAAGAGGGAAGAAAAAGTCTCTTGCCTCTTCCGCAGGTGCAGACTTTTCCCCGGACTCCCTCCCGGCTAGCCGTGGTTCACTAACCCCTTCAGGCTATGTTCAAGCTGCCAACCCCAGTCCTCTCCCTGCGCTCAGACCAAAACTGAAACCCAATTTTCTTAAATATACCAAGGTTTGATTTGTGACCCAAGATATGATCTATGCTGGATAATGTTCCATGAGCACTTGAGAAGAAAGTGTATTCTGTTGTTTTTGGATGGAATGTCCTATAACTATCAATTAAGTTCATCTTGTTTAATGTGTCATTTAAAGCTTGGGTTTCCTTATTTATTTTTACTTTGGATGATCTGTCCATGGGTGAAAGTGGGATGTTAAAGTCCCCTACTATGATTGTGTTACTGTCGATTTCCTCTTTTATGGTTGTTAGCATTTTCCATATGTATTGAGGTGCTCCTAGGTTGGTTGCATAAATATTTACAATTGATATATCTTCTTCTTGGATTGATCCCTTTATCATTATGTAGTTTCTTTCTTTGTCTCTTGTAATAGTCTTTATTTTATAGTCTATTTTGTCTGTTATGAAAATTGCTACTCCAGCTTTCTTTTGATTTCCATTTGCATGGAATATCTTTTTCCATCCCCTCACTTTCAGTCTGTATGTGTCCCTAGGTCTGAAGTGGATCTCTTGTAGACAGCATAGAGATGTGTCTTGTTTTTTTTTATCCATTCAGCCAGTCTGTCTTTTGTTTGGATTATTCAATCTATTTACATTTAAGGTAGTTATTGATATATATGTTCCTATTACCATTTTCTTAATTGTTTTGGGGTGTTTTTGTAGGTGTTCTCCTTCTCTTGTGTTTCCTGCCTAGAGAAATTCTTTTAACATTTGTTCTAAAGCTGGGTTGGTAGTGCTGAATTCTGTTAGCTTTTGCTTGTCTGTAAAGGTTTTGATTTCTCTGTCGAATCTGAAAGAGATCCTTGCTGGGTAGAATAATCTTGGTTGTAGGTTTATTCCTTTCATCACTTTAAATATGTCCTGCCAGTCTCTTCTGGCTTGCAGAGTTTCTGCTTGAAGATCAGCTGTTAACCTTAGAGGGATTCATTGTATGATTTTTGTCATTTTTCCTTTGCTGCTTTTAATATTTTTTCTTTGTATTTAATTTTTGATAGTGTCATTAATATGTGTCTTGCCATGTTCTCCTTGGATTTATCCTGTATGGGACTCTGTGCTTCCTGGACTTGATTGATTGACTATTTCCTTTCCCATATTAGGGTAATTTTCAACTATAATCTCTTCAAGTATTTTCTCACTCCCTTTTTTTTTCTCTTCTTCTTCTGAGACCTTTATAATTCAAATGTTGGTGTATTTAATGTTGTTCCAGAGGTCTCTGAGCATGTTCTCAATTCTCATTCTTTTTTCTTTATTCTGCTCTGCAGTAGTTATTTCCACTATGTTATCTTCCAGATCACTTATCTGTTCTTCTTCCTCAGTTATTCTGCTATTGATACCTTCTAGAGAATTTTTAATTTCATTTATTGTGTTGTTCATCATTGTTTGTTTCTCTTTAGTTCTTCCAGGTCCTTCTTAAACGTTTCTAGTATTTTCCCCTTTTTATTTCCAAGATATTGTATCATCTTTACTACCATTACTCTGAATTCTTTTTCAGGTAGACTGCCTATTTCCTCTTCATTTGTTAGGTCTGATGGGTTTTTGTCTTGCTCCTTCATCTGCTGTGTGTTTCTCTGTCTTCTCATTTTGTTTAACTTACTGTGTTTGGGGTCTCCTTTTCACAGGCTGCAGGTTCGTAATTCCCATTGTTTTTGGTGTCTGCCCCCAGTTGCTAAGGTTTTTTCAGTGTGTTGTGTAATCTTTCTGGTGGAGGGGACTAGTGCCTGTGTTCTGGTGAATGATTCTGGATCTTGTCTTTCTGATGGAGAGGACCACATCAGGTGGTGTGTTTTGGGGTGTCTGTGACCTTATTATGATTTTAGGCAGCCTTTCTGCTAATGGGAGGGTTGTGTTCCTGTCTTGTTAGCTGTTTGTCATAGGGTGTCCAACACTGTAGCTTGCTGGTCGTTGAATGGAGCTGGGTCTTAGCAATGAGATAATCTCTGGGCAAGGTTTTGCTCTTTGATATTACATGGATCTGGGAGGACTCTGGTGGACCGATGTCCTGAACTTCATTTTCCTTTTCAGAGGCACAGACCTGACATGCAGCCAGAGCACCAAGACCCTGGCAGCCACATGGCTGAGAAGAAAATGGTGAAAAAAGGAATGAAAGAAAGAAACAATAAAACAAAATTATTAAAATAAAATTATATTAAAAATTAAGAAAATTTAAAAAGTAATTTAAGAAAAAGAAGAGAGAAAGAAGAAAGCAACCAAACCAAAGAACAAATCCATCCATGATAGTAAGCACTGAAAACTATACTAAAAAAAAAAAAAAAAAAAGATGGACAGAGAGAACCCTAGGACAAATAGTAAAACAAATGTATACAGACAAAATCACACAAAGAGGCATACAGATACACACTCACAAAAAGAGAAAAAGGAAAAAATATATATCTATATATTAGAAAAAAAGAGAGAAACCAAATCAATAAACAAATTTAGCAATGATAATAAACTCTAAATACTAAACTAAGATAAACATACAAGCAGAAACAAATTAGATGCAGAAAGCTAACCCTAATTCTACAGTTGCTCCCAAAGTCCACTTCAATTTTGGGATGATTCATTTTCTATTCAGGTATTCCGGAGATGCAAGTTACATCAAGTTGTTTGTGGAGATTTAATCCATTGCTCATGAGGCTTCTGGGAGAAATTGCCTTTCTTCTTTGTTCACACAGCTTTGATTCAAGTTTTGAGTTCAGGTTTTGATTTGGGGTTCAGGTTTTGATTTGGCCCTGCCTCTGCTTGTAGGTCACTGTAGGGTGACTGTTCCCCACCCAGACAGGACAGGGTTAAAGCAGCAGCTGATTAGGGGGCTCTGTCTCACTGAGGCCTGGGAGAGTGAGGGTTATGTAATTCAGGACAAGCCTGCGGTGGCAGAGTCCAGCATGATGCTGCAACAGCCTGAGGTGCTCCATGTGTTCTCCTGGGAAGTTGTCCCTGGATCATGGGGCCCTGGCAGTAGCAGGCTCCACAGGCTCCCAGGAGGTGAGGTGTGGATAGTGACCTGTGCTTGCACACAGGCTTCTTGGTGGCTGTGGCAGGAGACTTAGCGTTTCATGCCCATCTCTGGTGTCCACACTGGTAGCCACATGTCTCTGGAGCTTGTTTAGGTGGTGTTCTGAATCCCCTTTCCTCACGCACCCTGAAACAATGGTCTCTTGCCTCTTAGGCAATTCCAGACTTTTTCTCAGACTCCCTCCTGGCTAGCTGTAGCACAGTAGCCCTACAGAATGTGTTCATGCAGCCACCCACAGTCCTCTCCCTGTGGTCTGACCTCCAAAGTCCGAGCCTCAATTCTCAGCCACCATTCGCCCTGGTGGGTGAGGAGACAAGCCTCTCAGGCTAGTGAATGCTGGTTGGCACTAATCCTCTGTGCAGGAATCTTTCCACTTTGCCCTCTGTGCCCCTGTTGCTGTGTCCTCCTCTGTGGCTCTGAAGCTTCGCCCCTGCCCACCACCCATCTCTGCCAGTGAAGGGGCTTCCTAGTGTGTGGAAAATTTTCCTCCTTCAGAGTTCCTTCCCAGAGGTGCAGGTCCTGTCCTTATTCTTTTGTCTCTGTTTTTTCTTTTTTTCTTTTCCCCTATCCAGGTACATAAGGAGTTTCTTTCCTTTTGGGAAGTCTGAGATCTTCTGCCAGTGTTCAGTAGGTGTTCCATAGGAGTTGTTCCACATGTAGATGTAATTTTGTTGTATTTGTGGGGAGGAAGGTGATCTCAATGTCTTACTCCTCTGCCATCTTGAAGTTCTCCTACCCAACATTTTTAATGCCTAAAGAGTGATCTCTTGTTTTTTCTCCTAACTTGAACTTAAGTTTCTTCATTCTGAACTTTAAGTCCAAGTAAGGTAATTATTCTTCTTGATAGAAAAGTCAGAAACAGACTGGGAGCTAAAAATTGTGTGGTCTTACTTACTTTTAACACCACACCATCTGTTTCAAGCAGCCCAACTATGTCTGTCTTATTTTTTGTTTTGTTTTGTATTTTAGCATAACTTTTAAGAATAAAAAGCCAAGTTTAGTTTTGTTTATAATTTTTGCAACTTATTTGGGGCTCCATTTAGCTATATTTATACTCATCAAATGTATATTCTTCCTTTCATCAGTTTCATTCATTTTTGTAATGACGTTCCTAATCAACATATTCTGATACTTAAAAAAATTGCTAATACTGCAGCACGTATAATATAAATTCAAAGTACTCTTACTTGGCCCACTCCTAACATTTCCTCAAAGGTAACCAAGGTTGACATTTTATTGCCTGTTCATTTTGACATTTCTCTTTGTACATTTTATGAATTATACATACATACACATATATAAAATATATATGTATTCATATATACACACATATTAATATATACATGATTGAGTAAAATATATAGACCTGTACATGAAATATGCACTTTACAGATAAATATAGACAGTGTACAAATGTCTATATATTTTATGCATGCCTGTATATATATTTTTTTTCAGCAACCTGGCTCTAATACTTTTCAGTATATCATAAATTTTTTTTCCATTTTTGTTAAGATTTTTCTCATTTTTTAAAGCTGTATCTCTATAATCATTGTACCATAATTTACTTAAACATGTTCTAATCAAATTGTTATCAGTTTTTAATTGTGCCTTTTAAAATAACAACTGTTAGATATTCTTGTGCATAAGGAAGTTGTGTCGTCAAGAAGTCCAAGAGATGAGGAAAGAATGGAGAGAACCTCCACAAGCACTCCAGCTCACACTGAAGACCAAACAATGGCCACTACCACTTGGAGATGAGAAGGAAAACCAAGAGAGATCTCCAGAGGCACAGACACCAAGGACCTGCTAACATCTTAGGGCAAAAAAAGAGAACTGAGAGAAACTCCACAAGTACTTAGAACCTTACACTGAGCACCAGTCAGCAGCCATCTGTTGCTGACAATTGAGGAGGAAACTGAAGGAGACTCCCATGAGGCACTAATGAATGGGGTAGGCTGATGGCTGAGATCAGGACAAGATAACAGATATAAACTATCCTGGTGATCAAAGTCTAAGCCCTGCTAAAGAATTGATTCTGATTCTACCTTCAATAATATGGAACTTCTGGTGACTCTACCATAAGCATCAATATCCCAAGCCTTGTTCAGTCACAGACTAGATTGAAATAATTCCCTTATTCATTGCCTAACAGAAGAAGAGGTGTATTCTTTTGGGAAGTAAATATGATTTACCTTAGCCTTTATTGCTCTTTTATACACAATAGCTGACATTGGATCAAAGATTATGAGATATAAGAAAATGTGACACATTATCAAGAGAGGAAATAGACAATAAAACCAGATCCAGATGTGATCCCGATATTTCAATTATCAGACAAATACACTGTAATAGCTATGATCTAGAAATTCTACTGATATTTATCCAAGGGAACTAAAAGTATATGTGCATGAAAGGAAAAAGAATTACATGTGGATGTTTATAAATACCCAAACCTACAAATTATCATATATCCATGCAATAGAATATTACTCAGCAATAAAATAGAAAGAACTACTGATACATGTAATATCATATCCTCGACAAAAGGAGCCATACATAAAAAAAAAAAAAAACTGTGTGATTCCATTTACATGAAATTCTAAAATTTTCAAAAAAATCTACAGTGACAGGAAGTAGATCAGTGATTGCTTGGAGATTGGGATTGGGAAAATGAATGACTATAGAAGAGCATGAAGACCCTTTCTGGGGTAATGTAGTTTATATTTTGATTATAATACTAGTTCCATGAGTGTATGTATTTGTCAAAATACATAGAATTGTACAAATAAAATACACTTATTGTACATTAAATATATTAAATATATAAATTAAAAATACTTTTTGTAAAATAAATAGGCCAGGAATATACATGGAGAGAATATTATCAACACATACAGCAGGCAAAGATTATGTGTCCAGCACATATAAATAACTCTTCCAAATTAAAATGACAGAAAAACAAAAAAGTATACAAAATATTTGGATAGCCACTTCAAAAAATAAGGTATGAAAATAGCTAATACACTAGTGAAAAAAGAGTAATGAAAAATGAATAATTATTACTCATCAGGGAAATGAAAATTAAAACAGGGAGATACCACTATATGTTTATTAAAATAGACAAGAAAAATGTCATCACCAATCAAGGAGAGAGTGTCAACACCAAATGTTGGAGAAGTTGTAGAACAACCAGAACTCTTATACACTACTAATACGATTGTAAAATGGTACAACTAGTTTGAAAAACTGTTCAGCAGTTTCTTAAAAGTTATACATGGATCTTCCCCTGACCCAGGTATTCCATTCTTTGATATTGTTCCAAGAGAGAAAAAACACGTTTGTAAAAACCTATAAACAATTGTTCATAGCAGCTTTATTTATGAGCACCCAAATCTGAAAGTAACCTAGGAGTCCATCAACAAGAGAATGTTAAACACACAATAGTCAGTAATATGAAGGAAAATAAATAATTTATACACATATAGAAAAGGTGAATCTCAAAAACATCTTGCTAAGTGAAGAATCTAGGAACAAAAGAATAGTGCCTCCATTCATATAAAGTTTAAAATAGGCAAAACAAACCCTTGGTGTTGGAAATCAGATCAGTGGTTGCTTAGAAAATGGGAGAATAGTGCTGATTGTCAGAAGGTATAAAGAATAATGGAAATATTATATTCTTGATTGTGGTATGGGATAGATATTTTTTTATGTGTTTGTGAAGCTGATTTAATTATACACTTAATATCTCTGTCTTTTGTATTTTTTTATGAGATGGTCATTTGGGTGCAGCCACAAGATGATATAGAAGTGAGGCTCAGGAATAAAGGACACTTAATTTACCCACAAGTACTAGACATGAGAGGTATGAAACACTTCCTGGGGCCAAGAGGAAAGACACCAGAGTGGTCAGGAGGCAGAAGACAAGACCAAGGTGATGGTTTAGGCCATGGCCCTTATTGGGGTTTTTGTGGGAAAGGCATGGCAGGGCAGGGTGACCCATTTAGAATTAGTTAGTATGGGACTATAGAGATGGCCCCTAGTTGCCTGACACCTGTCTCTTGGATGGCTAATGCAGAGGAATATTGTCTCATGTGGTGTACAGGCCAGCTAGAGGAGGTTTGTCCTTTATTGATTGATTTCTGTATCAAAGACAGGTCCCTGGCCGGGACATTTGCTGGCTCTAAGAATTGGCTAATCCCCAGAGGGTCAGTCTTTCTCCACCCAGAAATGCTTTTAAGATATAAAAACATCACAATATACTATGCTATATGTACTATATACATATACATATATATATATATATATATATATACACACACAAAATGCATTTTTTATATGTAAATTATATTTTGTTTTTAAAATACTTGGGGTCTTATATAAATTTTGGGGCAGTATTTCCAGGTGTTAAACTGTCTCTGAAAAGTGAATGATTAGCTTATGTTTTGCACTTCATCTGTCTAAAATGTGCATGTGTATGTTTCTGTGTGTGCTTTTATGTGTGTGTATGTGATTGTTGCCTTCTATATAGTAATATTGGCAAGCACATGGGAAATGAAAAAAAAACATTTTCCATCATAATATATTTTGTCAAGACATGATTCCCAAAATTGAATTTTATTATTCTTTACAATTCATATAACCAAATTCTATAGTTAAATTATCATTTAGGTTTTAATGTCACAGACTTCTCATTTGATATGACTTGATACAGATTACTGATTACTTATTACAGATCATGTCCAAATACTGATACATTCTCTCACATATTCATAGATACCATAGCATGAACAGAAATAGAAAGCCCTAATTCTCTTTTATTAAGCAAATACTTTTTTAAATAACTAAAATTCATTTTGTATATGCCTAGAAAAAATCCTGGGTGATATAAAAGTGATTTTTTTCTTACCTGAGTGTTCTGATTTTTTTATAAACATGCCGAACTTTTGTAATTAGAAAATCTACAATAAATGTTATTTTAAAAATCTATCTAAAAAGTATGTATTCTTTCAAATTGTTCAATAGGAGCAGAATCGGTCAAGGCACGGGGAAATTTTGTATGAGCAGGAGAAGCTACTCCAGGGTGACCTCTTGACTACAGGAGAAACAATCACTGACCAGCATAGGTTCCAAACAGTACTCCCCCCACCTTATGATTCACAAATTGGGAAGAAAGAACACTGGAACAGCCCATATGGAAAGGTTTTGTTCCAAAGAACAGTTTCTGCGCTGTTATACTCATTGCTTCAGAGACCTAAAAAAATCTCCAAGCCTATGGTTTACCTTGGACCCCATGCCTGGCATAATATAACAATTACCATGTAAAGGCACAATTTTTTAGTCTAAATATGATGAACTGGATTGGATATTATGAAATTATTAGAAATCATTTTGCCTAGACTAGATGAAAGGCTAAATTTTATAGTTAAATACAATTTTGAGGAGAAAAAGTAAGTTTAGCAGGCCCATCAGCCTTTTTCCCTTAATCTTTTCCCTGTAGATTTTCCCACTCCATGAGAAGAGGGGTCTGGGAAAGAGGAATCTAAGTAAGAAGGGGAATCTTATCAAAGGAGCAAAAAGTAAATGGAGTTTTTTAAAATCTATTCTGGCCCTCTTTTTGGCCTGAGGGTATCAGTGTAAAACATGGCTGAAAACTACTGCCACAGGCAACTAGTTTGCAATTCAACAGACATCATTATTACCTTATATGCTGCTTTAAACTCTTCTTCAAATGATCAGAATAAATATTATATGTTGAGAACTAAGTTTTTAAGTGTGAAGGGAGAGAAAACTAATATTTATTGGGCTCTTCTATATCCTAGAAACTATACTAAGTTATTTGGACTCATTATATTATTTACTACTAACACTCCACTCTGGAGAAAAATTGATATGTTTCCTTCCTCACCCTGTCAGACTAAGATAGCTTTTTGGTAATGAGTGTGAAAATCATGGAGATATGTGTTGGACTACTGGACAAGTTTATTGACACTTCATGGTAGCATTTTAATTTGCCCAAAGTGTTAAGTCATGGACATATGATAGATATCAATGAGAAATTCTACATGTCCTGAGTAGACATCCCAGGAGTACAAACTATCGAGAAATTAGAAATTAGCAAAATATTTAGTTGTTTTTGAGATAACTATTTACCACCAGGTAAATCTCCTTGCCCTGATAACTGTCTTAGTGGCAGAGGTTAAAATGTTCTTACTTTCTTGAGCAGGAGCAGCAGTGGGAAGGGATAATCTCCACTTCACCAAGTACCAATGTCACGCAACCATCTCTACTGCTTCTGAATGAAGGTCACTAGTATATTATTATCTTCTCCAAACTTCTACTCTTTGAAACCATAAATTTCAAATCAGAATTTCACAGAGGCTAGAATTCCTATTTTAAAAGTAAAGGAGGAATATAAAGCTTAACTAATTCATTGCCTATTTCTTTGCCTTTTCAAATTTTTTTTAAGATGCATATATTACTTTTACAGTTAGGAAAACATTAACACTTTCAGGTTACTAAGCTATTGTCTCATAATAGGATAGAAACATAAATAAACAGAGTTAGTTTATTGATATGTTTCATGCTAGTGATTTGACTATATTGATTCAGAAGTAGCTAAGGTTTATGAACTTTCCAAAACACAAAAGTGGTAAAATACCACATTAAAATTAGCTGTTAATAAGTTTTATAGAAGTATCATGTATTTTCATCAATACATATTTCACATATATTGTTTTTCTTACAAAATTATAGAAGCAAAGTAGAAAACATATGAAAACCTAGCCCTCTATTTGACTGTATAGTTCTAAATGCCAGGTCTTCAGGACTCAAGATATAAATGTTTGTATGAAGTAACATCTGAAAATGTGTAATAATAAAATTCTGATTAAAGTTTCTTCTATAGCATATGCATTTTCTCCTGGCCAAAAATCAAAACATCACATTTTACTACCAAATATACTTGGCATTAAGCCACACACAGTTGTTCCCTATTTACCATAAATTTGCTTCCTTGTTTAATGCTCACTTAATGTGCATGAACTACATGGGTAATTGACTCCCAGTTTACAGTGAGGCATAAAACTCCCATAGAATCTTTGCTTGAATATTCAGTAGAATATGTGTAAAATGTTGATGTGAAAGTGATTTAAATGTGATGTGAATTTGGAGGAGGTAAGGAAATATTCTTCAAAATGATGTTGAGGTAATAAAAAAACCAGGTTACAAAGGGAATATCTTTTACTCAACCCCTGGGCAAAATCACATGACTGTAAATTATAGAAGTTTTTCCGTGTGTCAATAACTGCGGATGTTACTGTAAAACACATGCACTGCACATATGAACAGGCATGTGCATACTTACACATATGTAGGAATAATATAATAAGTGGGAAATGCTAATTCAAATACATATGTCTTTAGATTGCTAGAATATCTATAAGAGGGTGGCATCAGCAAGATAGAGGGTAGGAAACCCTGAACCCTCCTTCTCCACAAACATACTAATTCAGTAAAAATTCATGGACAAATTCCCTTTGTAAGAAATTCATAAAATAATTGAAAGGCTCCTTCACCCCAGGAGAATGTAAAACCAGATTCACCAAAGCCAGTAGAGAGATTTAGGGCACTCTCTTTCTGGAGTTCCTGTCCCTAGCACAGCGTCATGTGACCAGGAAGAGACCTCTAAGCTCCTAAATTCATCTAGGGAAGGGAAAGTGTTGGTTTGTGATCCAGTGTCCAAACTTTTATGAAAAAGCTTCTGTCTTGTCAGTCTTGAAGCTCTGACAGGTCTGACAGAGTCTAACCCTTCCCCACCAGGGAAAACTAGAGACAGAAGCTTAGCCTGGTAGATGCCATAGATCCTCACCTCTGCTCAGCACAGAATAAATAGATTAAAAATCTCAGCTCTCGGCCTCCTCCTGAGGAGGAAACAACTTGATTCAAACATCCAGAGTCCCAACTTTTCTGGAGCTGACAAAGAACTAACATCTGACTTACCAGTACTGGAGCTCTGATAGGTCTGGCACAGTCTAGCCACCCAGAGGAAAACAGCAATGTGAGTTGGGCTGTTAAATGCGATAGATTCACCTACTGCTTAGCACAGAGAAAGCAGATTTAAAAATCCCAGCACACAGGTACTCCTTGGAGAGGGAAAGAGTTGATCTGCACATCCACCACCCCACTTTTCCATGAATGCCCAAATAAGTAGCATGTTTTCCAAGTCCTGGAGCTCTGATGGGTCCAGCAGAGTCTAGCTGCCTGGGATAGAACAGAGCTGATGATTTGGAATGGTAGATATTGTAGATTCTTCCCTCTTGCTCAACACAGAGCAAACAAATGAACCATCTCGGCTCTCAGTTTCCCCCGGGAAAGGAAAGAGTTGATTCATCAGGGCAATGCCCCAACTTCTCTGGGGCAGCCAAAAGAACTGGCATTTGAATTTTCTGTCTTGGAGCTCTGGTGGGCCTGGCACAGTCTAGCCACATGGGGGGTAACAGAGCTGGTGGTTTGGACTGGTAGACAACATAGCTCTCCATCTCTCCAGCTCAGCCCAGAGCAAGTGGACAAAAGCCATAGAATCCCTGATAAATATAGATACAAAATCCTCAATAAAATGCTAGTAAACTAAATCCAACAGCACTTTAAAAGGATCATACACCATGACCAAGTGGGATTTATCCCTGGGATGCAAAGAATGCAAGGTTGGTTCAACATACAAAAAAATCAATTAATATGATACACCATATTAACAGAATAAAGAATAAAAGTAACATACAAGTGAAGAGATGCAGAAGAAATATATGATAAAATTCAACAACTCCTGATAAAAAACTCTCAGCACACTGGAATAGAAGGAACACATCTCAACATAATACAGGCCATATGTGAAAAGCCCACATCATACTCAGTGGTAAAAATAAATAAATAAATAAAGCTTTCACCTAAGATCAGAAACAAGGCAAGGATGGCCAATGTCAATTCTTCTATTCAACATAGTACTGGAACAGAGCAATCAGGCAAGAAAAAAATAAATAAAAGGCATCCAAATCGGAAAAGAAGTAATATTGTCCCTGTTTGCAAATGATGTGACTATATATATATATATATATATATATATATATATATATATATATATATACACACACACACACACACACACATACACACACACACACACACACACACACACACATATATATATATATATATCAAAGGCTTCTTTAAAAAACTCTTAGCACTAATTAATACATTTAATAATGTTCCAGAATACAAAATCAAAATACAAAAATCAGTTGCCTCACTATATAGTAATAACAAACTATATGGAAAGGAAATTACAAAAAATCCCACATACAATAGCTTCAACAAGTATAAAATATTAAGAAATGAACTTAACTAAGGAAGTGAAAGACTTGCCTTGAATAGGTATTTCTCAAAGGAAGACATACAAATGACCAACAGGTATATGCAAAGGTACTCAATGTCACTATTCACCAGCAAAATGAAAGTCAAAACCACAGTGAGATATCACTTCACAACAGTTAGAATGTCCTTTATAAAAAGGACAACAAGGCAAGGAATTGGAGAAATTGAAACCCCTGTAGTACACTGTTGGTGAGAGTGCAAAAATGGTGCAGCTGCTGTGAGAAAAAGGATAAATTTCCCTCCAAAATTTAAAAACAGAAATACCATATGATCCAGTAATTACACTGCGTGGCATTTATCCTAAAGATTGGAAATCTGAATATTGAAATGACCTTAGCACTTCCATGTTCATTGCAGCACTATTCAGAATCACCAAGATGTGGAAACAGCCTAAATGTCCATCAACAAGAATGAGTTAAGAAAATGTGGTATATGAATATAATGGAATATTAGGCAGTCTTTAAAAAGAAGAAAAAATTGAAATTTTTGACAACATGGGTGAACCTTAAGGACTTTATGCTACGTGAAATAAGCCATTCATAGAAATACAAATACTGCATGTTTTCACTTACATGAGATATCTAAGATAGTCAAATTCCATAGAATCAAGGACTGAAATAGTGGTTGCTAGAATGAGGGCGAGGGTGGGGAAATACTAATCACAGCATACATTTTCAGGTAAGCAAGATGAATAAGTTCTAGTGATCTGTTGTACAACATTGTACCTGTAGTCAACAATAATGTAATGTACACTTAAAAATTGTTAAGAGGGGAGATCTCATGTCAAGTATTCTTACCTCAATAAAATAAAAATAAAATGAGTATCTATAGATTTTAATTTATAGAATGTTTTTAAAATTTACATATTTGTTTCTCATTTATCCCCCCAATTTTAAGGTTATGATTTATTATGCTTTCTAGTAAATATAGGCTTTTTGTTTGGTTTAAGTAAAGTCTAATGCTAATAAATCTGATTAATGGGGTACCTGAAAACATATCCTTTAGTTTGGAGTAGGCTTTTTGAAAACTGTAAAGCAAGTTTCATGCCAGTGTACATTTATTTTGAATTGATGAATTACTCTGTCCATGAGGAAGAAAGTGAATATGACTAATACTACGTGTAGTTTCACACCTGTTGTGGTGTTGGCATATGGCTGGTTATCTCATAAATAATTTTCTTGAGCTACTTTAGAGCAGTTATTGGTAAAGTATATAATGGTAGAACTCTGCAAAAATACCAGAAACATCACAACTGCTGCCTTACTTTTCATATGCCTTTGCAGCTGCCATATTCTCATCTGAAATGGTGTCTATTTATCCATGCTTACTATCTCTTTCAAATGCTCTTTGAAAACTCACATTTTCTCTAAAGAGAAAGGTTGTATTCTTCATTCTGTTTCCTGAACATTATCTTTAATCTGAACTGGAAATATGTCAATTTGCAAGGCATCAATCCTGAAAATAAGTATACAGTGTTTTATAATGATCCCAAATCATTCTTTCCAAGTCACTTCTCCAACTCTATTACAAAATTTTAGTAGAAAATCAAGGCTCTTTTCACATCTTTTTCTGTAAATTTTCCTATCAAACATAGGAATGTACAAAGAGTTGAGACTCTTACTGAGAAATCAAGAAAAATTAATAAAGATAAGTTTCTGTGAAGCAATATATTTTAAGAGAAATAATGGTGAGCATTTTGAATGTTCATTACCTGTGAAGTATTGCTTCAAATGTTTGATATGAATAGATTTATTCAGTTCACAAAACTTTTTGAGTTAATTTACATTATTATTCCCATTTTAGGTGTGTGATATAAGAGGCATACATATTTTGTAAACTTGTTCCGAGGACTATAACTAGTAAGAGCTGGCATTTGAATCCAGACAGATTGATTCTAGAGTCTGTGTGTCAAGGACACTGGTTTTCTTACTTCTCTATGCTAAGAATCATGGAGCTATGGCAACATGCCTTTCACATGCTATGATGGATGTAGTGTCATGAACCAGAACTAAGTAATTCAAAGAATTGAATTCCAATGCTGCTCTTACTACCCATTCATTTTCCCCTACCCTTCCTCAATATCCACCTCTATAAAATCAGAAATTTATACTATATGGATTTTAAAGCTTCTTTCTGTTCTAAATATTCTTTTGTATAATAAAAATCATAGTGATGTTAACAGTGAAGGCAAATATTGTTGGTATTTACTCATTTCTACTAGAGACAGGCACTATGCTACCTGATTTTTCACACCTATTTATTTTTGAACTACAAATGATACTTTTCTTTAAATATAATTATCACCTCCCTTTTCAGAGGAAGAAACTGAGGCTCAGAAAATATAAGTAATTTTCCCAAAGTAAGAGGACTTTCTAATGGCTGAGCTAAAATTAAAAGCCATATGTATATATCTGTGCTCATTCCTACAAACCATTATGTCTCTCATGTGTAGTAATATACCACAATTTTTTCATTATCAACATTTGATGCTTCTGCATGAGCAAATCAGTCTTTATTATTTTTTTTCCTTGAAATATATATTTTTGTTTAAATTGAATATATGCTATAAATTTTGCCTATTCACATATCATCCAGGGTAGCAAGCTATATCAGATATGTAAGTTAGCTATAGTAAATCCATTTTGAAGGCTTTGAATTGTCCTTTTCTCCCTTTTCTTCTTACTTCTTTTTAAGATTGTTCTAACATTAAAACAAAATAAAAAGACTCCTGACTTGACAAGGCTTACTGGTTTTCCTCATGTATCTCAGTTTATAAGAGAATATACAATTTCACAAAATGTACATATTGTGTGAAATGTAGGTAATAATTCTTCTATATATAATATATAATATATAGGAATATTTTATTCTGTAAATTATTAATAAACAGAAACCTCAATTAAATAGAATTAGGTGACCAAAACTGGGGAATTCTCATGGCCTGCAATGATACAAGAGTCCAGCAGGAAGAAGAAAGACCTCCTCTTCTTTCCTGGCAACAACTCAGCCAATGAAAAGCCATGAACACTTTGTTTGCTATAACCCTCACAATCTACTTTTCCTCTCTATAAAAGCTTTCTTTTTCCCTTGCAATACAGGGACTTGTATATGGCTGGCCATAATTGTGGACCTGGAATTGCAATTCTTTGCTCACCCTGTATAAGCTAGTGTTTGCTGAAGAAATAACTGGCCGTCTATTATTTTAGGTCAACATTTTGTGGGCCCATATTGGATTCCAGTGAAGACCCCTAGCAACCTGGGACTGGTGAGTAAAGATATGTTGTACCCACACTGAGCCCTTCATTGCTCACCACATTTTTTTTCTGATCCTAGAGTTTAAGAGTATGTCTTCCTCCTGGATCTGAGATTCTGTCTTCTTTGTGTTTTGAAGCTTTCCAGGCTTTATTTGGGATCTATTTTAAGATTTTGTCCTTTCTAATTAAGGTATTTTTCTTCATGTGAGTACTCGTTTGACACTTTGGTCTGCTTTTGAAATCAGACTGTTTCTCCTAGAACTAGCTAGCTATTGGTCCTTTCCTTCAGAGATTGGCTATTTCATTGAAATTGTCCCTGCTCAATCTTCCACTCATTCCTTTGGAATAAGGATTGTTCTATGAGAACTGGAATAAGAAGACTTCGGCATGGCTATTCCAGGACCAAACTGTCTCCTTAGAATTGGATGGTTTTAGATATGCAGGCTGTTTGAGTTGCAAGCTGTCTGTGTTATTAGAACTGTTGAAGCTGAACTGCAGTCTGTTTAAGCTATTTAAGCTGTTTGAGCCATTTAGGCAGTTTCATAAATATTCTTTTATTCTAGGGAAAAACCTCTGAGAAATGGCATCCCAGTGATCTAAATATTTTGAGGGCATCCTCCTTAAAGGACCTTAGCCAATTTTATATTTAAAAACCATGGTCCATCCTCAGGTGGATTTCCTTTTTTTTTTTTTCTTTTCTTTTCTTTTTTTTTTTTTTGAAGTGAAGACTTTATTTTTTTCATGAAATGTTGAAGATGTTTTAAGCATGTGGTGAATAATTTCAATTAAGTGTTTTTTTTTTTTAATTCAGGCCCTGTGCCTTAAAATTCTACTCTTTCAATAAATAGGCCTTATTGATCTGACCTATTCCCCTACTCTTTTTTTTTTTTTAACATCTTTATTGGGGTATAATTTCTTTACAATGGTGTGTTAGTTTCTGCTTTATAACAAAGTGAATCAGTTATACATATACATATGTTCTCATATCTCTTCCCTCTTGCGTCTCCCTCCCTCCCTCCCACCCCTCCAGGCAGTCACAAAGCACCGAGCTGATATCCCTGTGCCATGCGGCTCCTTCCCACTAGCTATCTACCGTACGTTTGTTAGTGTGTATATGTCCATGACTCTCTCTCGCCCTGTCACAGCTCACCCTTCCCCCTCCCCATATCCGAAAGTCCGTACTCCAGTAGGTCTGTGTATTTATTCCTGTCTTACCTCTAGGTTCTTCATGACATTTTTTTTTCTTCTTAAATTCCATATATATGTGTTAGCATACGGTATTTGTCTTTTTCTTTCTGACTTACTTCACTCTGTATGACAGACTCTAGGTCTATCCACCTCATTACAAATAGCTCAATTTCGTTTCTTTTTATGGCTGAGTAATATTCCATTGTATATATGTGCCACATCTTCTTTATCCATTCATCCGATGATGGGCTCTTAGGTTGTTTCCATCTCCGGGCTATTGTAAATAGAGCTGCAATGAACAGTTTGGTACATGACTCTTTTTGAATTTTTGTTTTCTCAGGGTATATGCCCAGTAGTGGGATTGCTGGGTCATATGGTAGTTCTATTTGTAGTTTTTTAAGGAAGCTCCATACTGTTCTCCATAGTGGCTGAACCAATTCACATTCCCACCAGCAGTGCAAGAGTGTTCCCTTTTCTCCACACCCTCTCCAGCATTTATTGTTTCTAGATTTTTTGATGATGGCCATTCTGACTGGTGAGAGATGATATCTCATTGTAGTTTTGATTTGCATTTCTCTAATGATTAATGATGTTGAGCATCCTTTCATGTGTTTGTTGACAGTCTGTATATCTTCTTTGGAGAAATGTCTATTTAGGTCTTCTGCCCATTTTGGGATTGGGTTGTTTGTTTTTTTGTTATTGAGCTGCATGTGCTTCTTGTAAATTTTGGAGATTAATCCTTTGTCAGTTGCTTCATTTGCAAATATTTTCTCCCATTCTAAGGGTTGTCTTTTGGTCTTGTTTATGGTTTCCTTTGCTGTGCAAAAACTTTGAAGTTTCATTAGGTCCCATTTGTTTATTTTTGTTTTTATTTCCATTACTCTAGGAGGTGGGTCAGAAAGGATCTTGCTGTGATTTATGTCATAGAGTGTTCTGCCTATGTTTTCCTCTAACAGTTTGATAGTTTCTGGCCTTACATTTAGGTCTTTAATCCTTTTGAGCTAATTTTTTTGTGTGGTGTTAGGGAGTGATCTAATCTCATACTTTTACATGTACCTGTCCAGTTTTCCCAGCACCACTTATTGAAGAGGCTGTCCTTTCTCCACTGTACATTACTGCCACCTTTATCAAAGATAAGTTGTCTATATGTGCGTGGGTTTATCTCTGGGCTTTCTGTCATGTTCTATTGATCTATATTTCTACTTTTGTACCAGTACCATACTGTCTTGATTCCTGTAGCTTTGTAGAATAGTCTGAAGTCAGAAAACCTGATTCCTCCAGCTCCATTTTTCTTTCTCAAGATTAAGTTGGCTATTCAGGGTCTTTAGTGCTTCCATACTAATTGTAAAATTGTTTGTTCTAGTTCTGTGAAAAATGCCAGTGGTAGTTTGATAGGGATTGCATTGAATCTATAGATTGCTTTGGGTAGTAGAGTCATTTTCAAAATGTTGATTCTTCCAATCCAAGAACATGGTATATCTCTCCATCTATTTGTATCATCTTTAATTTCTTTCATCAGTGTCTTATAATTTTCTGCATACAGGTCTTTTGTCTCCTTAGGTAGGTATATTCCTAGATATTTTATTCTTTTTGTTGCAATGGTAAATGAGAGTGTTTTGATTTCAATTTCAGATTTTTCAACATTAGTATATAGGAATGCCAGAGATTTCTGTGCATTAATTTTGTATCCTGCCACTTTACCAAATTCATTGATTAGCTCTAGTAGTTTTCTGGTAGCATCTTTAGGATTCTCTATGTATAGTATCATGTCATCTGCAAACAGTGACAGCTTTACTTCTTCTTTTCTGGTTAGGATTCCTTTTATTTCCTTTTCTTCTCTGATTGCTGTGGCTAAAACTTCCAAAACTATGTTGAATAAGAGTGGTGAGAGTGGGCAACCTTGTCTTGTTCCTGATCTTAGTGGAAATGCTTTCAGTTTTTCACGATTGAGGATGATGTTGGCTGTGGGCTTGTCATATATGGCCTTTATTATGTTGAGGAAAGTTCCCTCTATGCCTACTTTCTGCAGGGTTTTTATCATAAATGGGTGTTGAATTTTGTCAAAAGCTTTCTCTGCATCTATTGAGATGATCATATGGTTTTTCTCTTTCAATTTGTTAATATGGTTTATCACATTGATAGATTTGCGTATATTGAAGAATCTTTGCATGCCTGGAATAAACCTCACTTGATCATGGTGTATGATCCTTTTAATGTGCTGTTGGATTCTGTTTGCTAGTATTTTGTTGAGGATTTTTGCATCTATGTTCATCAGTGATATTGGCCTGTAGTTTTCTTTCTTTGTGACATCCTTGTCTGGTTTTGGTATCAAGGTGATGGTGGCCTCATAGAAGGAGTTTGGGAGTGTTCCTCCCTCTGCTATATTTTGGAAGAGTTTGAGAAGGATAGGTGTTACCTCTTCTCTAAATGTTTGATAGAATTCGCCTGTGAAGCCATCTGGTCCTGGGCTTTTGTTTGTTGGAAGATTTTTAATCACAGTTTCAATTTCAATGCTTGTGATTGGTCCATTTATATATTTTTTTCTTCCTGATTCAGTCTTGGCAGTTGTGCATTTCTAAGTATTTGTCCATTTCTTCCAGATTGTCCATTTTATTGGCATAGAGTTGCTTGTAGTAATCTCTCATGATCTTTTCTATTTCTTCAGTGTTAGTTGTTACTTCTCCTTTTTCATTTCTAATTCTATTGATTTGAGTCTTCTCCCTTGTTTTCTTGATGAGTCTGGCTAGTGGTTTACCTATTTTGTTTATCTTCTGAAAGAACCAGCTTTTAGTTTTATTGATCTTTGTTATTGTTTCCTTCATTTCTTTTTCATTTATTTCTGATCTGATTTTTATGATTTCTTTCCTTCTGCTAGTTTTGGGTTGTTTTTTTTTTTTTTTCTTCTTTCTCTAATTGCTTGAGCTACAAGGTTAGGTTGTTTATTCGAGATGTTTCCTGATCTTAAGGTGGGCTTGTATTGCTATAAACTTCCCCCTTAGAACTGCTTTTGCTGAATCCCATAGGTTTTGGGTCATTGTGTCTCCATTGTAATTTGTTTCTAGGTATTTTTTTTTTATTTCCTCTTTGATTTCTTCAATGATCACTTCATTATTAAGTAGTGTATTGTTTAGCCTCCATGTGTTTGTATTTTTTACAGATCTTTTCCTGTAATCGATATCTAATCTCATGGTGTTGTGGTCGGAAAAGATACTTGATACAATTTCAATTTTCTTAAATTTACCAAGGCTTGATTTGTGACCCAAGATATGATCTTTCCTGGAGAATGTTCCATGAGCACTTGAGAAAAATGTGTATTCTGTTGTTTTTGGATGGAGTGTCCTATAAATATCAATTAAGTCCATCTTGTTTAATGTATCATTTAAAGCTTGTGTTTCCTTATTGATAATCATTTTGGATGATCTGTCCATTGGTGAAAGTGGGGTGTTTAAGTCCCCTACTATGAATGTGTTACTGTCGATTTCCCCTTTTATGGCTGTTAGTATTTGCCTTATGTATTGAAGTGCTCCTATGTTGGGTGCATAAATATTTAAAATTGTTATATCTTCTTCTTGGATCGATCCCTTGATCATTAATGTAGTGTCCTTCTTTGTCTCTTCTAATAGTCCTTATTTTAAAGTCTATCTTGTCTGATATGAGAATTGCTACTCCAGCTTTCTTTTGGTTTCCATTTGCATGGAATATCTTTTTCCATCCCCTTACTTTCAGTCTGTATGTGTCTCTAGGTCTGAAGTGGGTCTCTTGTAGACAGCATATATAAGGGTCTTGTTTTTGTATCCATTCAGCCAATCTGTGTCTTTTGGTGGGAGCATTTAGTCCATTTACATTTAAGGTAATTATCGATATGTATGTTCCTATTCCCATTTTCTAAATTGTTTTGGGTTCGTTATTATAGGTCTGTTCCTTCTCCTGTCTTTCTTGTCTAGAGAAGATCCTTTAGCATTTGTTGTAAAGCTGGTTTGGTGGTGCTGAACTGTCTCAGCTTTTGCTTGTCTGTAAAGGTTTTGATTTCTCCAACAAATCTGAATGAGATCCTTGCTGGGTAGAGTAGTCTTGGTTGCAGGTTTTCTCCTTCATCACTTTCAGTATGTCCTGCCACTCCCTTCTGGCTTGTAGGGTTTCTGCTGAGAGATCAGCTGTTAACCTTATGGGGATTCCCTTGTGTGTTATTTGTTGTTTTTCCCTTGCTGTTTTTAATATGCTTTCTTTGTATTTAATTTTTGACAGTTTGATTAATATGTGTCTTGGCATATTTCTCCTTGGATTTATCCTGTATGGGACTCTCTGTGCTTCCTGGACTTGGTTAACTATTTCCTTTCCCATATTAGGGAAGTTTTCAACTATAATCTCTTCAAATATTTTCTCAGTCCCTTTCTTTTTCTCTTCTTCTTCTGGAACCCCTATAATTCGAATGTTGGTGCGTTTAATGTTGTCCCAGAGGTCTCTGAGACTGTCCTCAGTTCTTTTCATTCTTTTTTCTTTATTCTGCTCTGCAGTAGTTATTTCCACTATTTTATCTTCCAGGTCACTTATCCGTTCTTCTGCCTCAGTTATTCTGCTATTGATCCCATCTAGAGTACTTTTAATTTCATTTATTGTGTTGTTCATCGTTGCTTGTTTCATCTTTATTTCTTCTAGGTCCTTGTTAACTGTTTCTTGCATTTTGTCCATTCTATTTCCAAGATTTCGGATCATCCTTACTATCATTATTCTGAATTCTTTTTCAGGTAGACTGCCTATTTCCTCTTCATTTGTTAGGTCTGGTGCATTTTTATCTTGCTCCTTTATCTGCTGTGTGTTTTTCTGTCTTCTCATTTTGCTTATCTTACTGTGTTTGGGGTCTCCTTTTTGCAGGCTGCAGGTTTGTAGTTCCCGCTGTTTTTGATGTCTGTCCCCAGTGGTTAAGGTTGGTTCAGTGGGTTGTGTAGGCTTCCTGGTGGAGGGGACTAGTGCCTGTGTTGTGGTGGATGAGGCTGGATCTTGTCTCTCTAGTGGGCAGGTTCATGTCTGGTGGTGTGTTTTGGGGTGTCTGGGGCCTTATTATGATTTTAGACAGCCTCTCTGCTAATGGATGGGGTTGTGTTCCTGTTTTGCTAGTTGTTTGGCATAGGTTTTCCAGCACTGTGGCTTGCTGGTCGTTGAGTGAAGCTGGGTGCTGGTGTTAAGATGGAGGTCTCTGGGAGATTTTCGCTGTTTGATATTATGTGGAGCTGGGAGGTCTCTTGTTGACCAGTGTCCTGAAGTTGGCTCTCCTACCTCAGAGGCAGAGCCCTGCCTCCTGGCTGGAGCACCAAGAGCCTTTCATCCATATGGCTCAGAATAAAAGGGAGAAAAATTAGAGAGAATTAGTAGAAGTATGAAGAAAGAAAGAAGGAAAGGAGGGAAGGAAGGAAGGAAGGATGGAAGGAAGGAAGGAAGGAAGGAAGAAAGCAAAGAAGGCAAGAAGGAAAGAAAGGAGGGAGGGAGGGAGGAAGGAAGGAAGGAGGGAAAGAAGGAAAAAAGACAGAAAGAAAGAAGATACAGTAAAATAAAATAAAGTATAATAAAGTTATTGAATTAAAAAATACTTATTTAGAAAATAAAAAAGGGATGGATAGAACGTTAGGACAAATGTTGGAAGCAAAGCTATACAGACAAAATCTTACACAGAAGCATACACATACACCCTCACAAAAAGAGGTAAAGGGGAAAAAATCATAAATCTTGCTCTCAGAGACCACCTCCTCAATTTGGGGTGATTCATTGTCTAAAGGAGGGAAGGAAGGAAGGAAGGAACAAAGGAAGGAAAGAAAGAAAGAAAGAAAGAAAGAAAGAAAGAAAGAAAGAAAGAAAGAAAGAAAGAAAGAAAGAAAAGTATAATAAAGTTATTAAAATTAATTATTAAGAAAAAATTTAAAAAAAAAACATGGACGGATAGAACCTTAGGACAAATGGTGGAAGCAAGACTATACAGATAAGATCTCACACAGAAGCATACACATACACATTCACAAAGAGAGGAAAAGGGGAAAAAAATCATAGATCTTGCTCCTAAAGTCCACCTCCTCAAATTGGGATCATTCCTTGTCTATTCAGGTATTCCACAGATGCAGGGTACATCAAGTTGATTGTGGAACTTTAATCCGCTGCTTCTGAGGCTGCTGGGAGAGAATTCCCTTTGTCTTCTTTGTTCTCACAGCTCACAGGGGCTCAGCTTTGGATTTGGCCCTGCCACTGCATGTAGGTTGCTGGAGGGCGTCTGTTTTTTGCTCAGACAGGACGGGGTTAAAGGAGTCGCTGATTCGGGGGCTCTGGCGCACTCAGGCCTGGGGGGAGGGGGGGCACTGTGTGTGGGGTGGGCCTGTGGCGGCAGAGGCCGGCGTGACGTTGCACCAGCCTGAGGCCCACCGTTCGTTCTCCCGCGGAATTTGTCCCTGGATCCCGGGAACCTGACAGTGGCGGGCTGCACAGGCTCCGCGGCAGAGGGGTGTGGAGAGTGACCTGTGCTCGCACACAGGCCCCTTGGTGGCGGCAGCAGCAGCCTTAGCATCTCCCGCCCATCTCTGGGGTCCGTGCTTCTAGCCGCAGCTCGCGCCCGTCTTCGGAGTTCCTTTAAGCAGCGCTCTTAAACCCCTCTCCTCGCGCACAAGGAAACAAAGAGGGAAGAAAAAGTCTCTTGCCTCTTCGGCAGGTGCAGACTTTTCCCCAGACTCCCTCCCGGCTAGCCGTGGTTCACTAACCCCTTCAGGCTATGTTCAAGCTGCCAACCCCAGTCCTCTCCCTGCGCCCCTTCTGAAACCGAAACCCGAGCCTCAGCTCGCAGCTCCGCCCGCTCCGGCGGGTGAGCAGACAAGCCTCTCGGGCTGGTGAGTGCCGGTCGGCACCGATCCTCTGTGCGGGAATCTCCCCGCTTTGCCCTCTGCACCCGTTGCTGTGCACTCCTCCGTGGCTCCGAAGCTCCCCCGTCCGCCTCCCGCAGTCTCCGCCCACGAAGGGGCTTCCTAGTGTGTGGAAACTTTTCCTCCTTCACAGCTCCCTCCCACTGGTGCAGGTGCCGTCCCTATTCTTTTGTCTCTGTTTTTTCTTTTTTTCTTTTGCCCTACCCAGGTACGAGGGGAGTTTCTTGCCTTTTGGGAGGTCTGAGGTCTTCTGCCAGCCTTCAGTAGGTGTTCTGTAGGAGTTGTTCCACGTGTAGATGTATTTCTGGTGTATCTGTGGGGAGGAGGGTGATCTCCGCGTCTTACTCTTCCGTCATCTTCAAGGTCCCCCCCTCAGGTGGATTTCTAACCAAATGGACCAACCTGCTCAAAAGTAACTTAGAATATCAATGGTCATTGAGGAGAACTTTTGTAATTTCCAAACTTAATTTTCTTAAACTAAATTGGACAACTACATAGGTCTAAAATTTCCAGAATTGAATGGAATGCCTATTTCAATTGGTATTTTGAGACTTGCAAATATTCTCAGAAGCCTAAAATTACCTCTCTAAAAAGATACAATTTTAAGATTGACTGAGGTAAACTAACAATTAAAGAAAGAAAGAGTGGTTTCCAAACCACTCTTTGGTTTCATGCCCCTCTTCCTTGGCTCCTTTGTCTCAGGCCTGGCCTCCAATGCCATCTACCTCCTCCCTTCTACATCCTCAGTTCTCTCATACTAATTCACTGAACTTCCCCCTTTCTCTGAAATTCTTCCCACTCCCTTTTCCTCTGAACTTATCAAAACTTGTCCCTTTAAAATTAAGCATTCTGAAGATTCAGAGGCTAAGCCTTAATTTCTTATATTCCCTGGACTAAAGCTAAACCATGAGCCATAGTGAAAGATTTTCCCAAAACAACAGAAGATTCTCACCAATTTGCTGAGGGATTAAGTGTAGTCATTCAAGCATATCAACCTGATTTCTCTGACTTATATTTGCTGTTCATATGCTTGTCAGTGAATGCCAGACCCAGCATTGGATGCAAATCACTAATTGGAAAAATCCTGAAACGTCTCTAGAATTACAGCCAGGAGACCAGCCTGGTAATTTATTATATAATTAGGCTTGAGCAATCATTAAGCACATTTATTTAGCAATTCCTAGGACTTTTTCAAAGCCTGTTGACTGGAACAAAACTCAGGCCTACACACAAAAATCTGATGAATCTGTTTATGATTATAACAATCATTCTCAGATTATTGTTAAAGAAAATTATGCTCTTCCTTCAGACATTGATGCTGGTAGCTTTTAAATCTATTTTTATTAATGGACTGTACCAGGACTTTTCCTTTATAGTAAAAATGGCCAGGATGGAATGGAAAACTATGTCCACTCCATTTTTAGTTAATCTGGCAAACTAGCTCTCTCACACTCTAGATAATTCATCTAAAAGGAAGACCGCTCAAATTCTTAATCTTCAGCTCTAGCAAATGAAGGCCTCTAAATGAAACCAAAATCCTCCGTGTTTCTTTAATTATTGCAGACAGCCAAGACATTAGAAACAAGATTATTACAAATTTAAGAGCTTCAGTCACCTTCAGCTCTTTAACTAGTCTTTCCAATGTCCTGGCAATTCTCAATAAATGGGCTCTGAGGAACTATTGGGGCTCTTCCAAATCCTGCCTGTTAATCAGCTTGGGCAGACATTTTTCCAGATTGGTGATGGATCTTTTCCAGTCCTAATTGAAACTGGAGCCACACTCTTGGAGCTCAACTCTTCTACTATAAAACAGTCCTTGTTTTGAAGTACCAAAATAGTTCAAATACTGGGGAATCTCTAATAAACCTCAAGAGGTTCCTATCTCTGAACGTATTCTCTTTTCTTTAAGCCCTTTGAGATATACACATGCTTTCTTCCTCAGCTCCTCTGCCCCTATCCATTTATTAGGCCAAGAATTCTTAGGGAAGTATCAAGCCAAAATTTATTTCTCTCAAAATGTGGAAATTATTCTAGGGTTTGACAGTAGTCATCAAAGTAACTAACCAGGTGAATTAAATTAACCTTTATTTATTTATTTATTTTATGTTCTTCATGTCTGATGATACTAGAGCTGATTCTGGAAATAATGATCATTTGACCCTACAGAATGAGCTACCACCCTTCTTATGGGGGGAAAAAAAACCTTCAACTGATAGTGGCAAAATTCACAGTGCATCTCTTATCAAGATTCAAATATATCTCTCAAAGCCTTCCCATAATCCATCAATATCCTATAAGAAAACCTAGAAGGCATAATGTCCATAACTAGTAGTTGAGCCAAGCCAACTTACAGATTTTTATTGCAGCCCAGCCCCCGCCCCGGCTGTGTCAGCTAAGTGTTCTTCTCCCCCAGTGAAATGGCCAGATGTAATCATTTATGGGTTTCAGTTTATTAAACTCAAAAAGATTGGCTAAATTATGCTCTTATATTTAAAAAAGTAACAAAGTTTAACCCCCTCTTATGTTATATTCAAGTAGAGGGAGAACTGGATTATTTGCTGTAAAAAGAGCATTTAGTTGTGGAAACAATTTAGGAGTTGGGAGACCAGGAAATAGAGAACCACAGGGGTCAATATTAAGGCCAATTTTTTTCTACTTTATATGTTAATGATCTGGAAGAATGACCACGCCACAAAGTAGCAAGAATTGCTGAGAGGGTGAAACAGAGGTGAGAAGTGTCAAGGATGGAGAGCAAATAATATATAGGGAGGTAATATAGTATGGAATGAGCTAGACACAGAGTCCCTGCTTTAGCAGTGTAACATAAAGGACTGTGAGGTAATGAGGTCAGAGATCAAAACAAGGGAAGTTAATAAAAAGTTTAATAGCGGCATGGTACATTACACCAGTGGGTGGGAACAAGGAGAGGGCTGACCTAGGAATGCTGAGTAAATATGTATTAAAACTTAGGATTCACGATTGAAATAAAATTAACAGGCATTTGGGGGGCTTCCCTGGCGGCGCAGTGGTTGAGAGTCTGCCTGCCGATGCAGGGGACACGGGTTTGTGCCCCAGTCCAGGAAGATCCCACATGCCGCAGAGCGGCTAAGCCTGTGAGCCATGGCCGCTGAGTCTGCGCGTCCAGAGCCCGTGCTCCGCAACGGGAGAGGCCACAAGAGTGAGAGGCCCGCGTACTGCAAAAAAAAAAAAAAAAAAAAAATTAACAGTCATTTGAAGTGGTCTCTGGGGAGGCTCTGGATGTGCAGTTTGTAAGTGATATGGCTAATTCATCAAAGTTTAGATGCAGAGCTTCGAAGTTAGGCTGAGACAAAGGAGGCCAGATGCTTCAGGGTGAAATGAATTGAAAATGCATTGCTTATAGTAACCTCCTGTTTGGCCTTTCTTGAATCCATAGAAAAGAAGAAAAACACACCTGCCACCTGGGATGGAGAATTGATGTCTCATATATATTTTTTCCTAATTACTGAAGCTTGGGAAGCAACAGTTAAGTGTGATCACTTTCTTACATTCTGAACAGAGGGCCAAGTGATTGACCAGAGTGTTTCTCAATGTTTAACATGGATATGAATCTTCTGAGAATCTTATAAAGTGGCAGAATCTGATCACGTAAGTGAAGTTAGGTGTAGGACACTGAGATCCTATATTCCAAATGTCTCCCAGGAGACGCCAATGCTCTGAAACCATGCTTTGAATGAAAAAGTGTTTATCCCTGAAATTTTTCAAAGTCCCCAAATCTCTCTTTCCTCCTTCCACCACACTCCAGGGAAATTTGAATAGAAAATCCATATTACTACCTTGAAATAGTTTTATAGTTTTTTTCTGCTTTTCTCTCCTTTTGAGTCTAGTTTTTAAATTTAAGATTTATATATAGATATAGATATATTTCTAATATATATGGAGTAGAAACATAGAGAAATAATTGTGCGGTATTTCAGTCTTTTCTACAAATCTCCTAAATAATACAGAGGTTTCAACTTTCAGCTATCTGAAAACAATCACATCATAAGATCATTTCTAAAATATACTGTAGTTTAATATATTTGGTACAGTTTTTATTATAAATTCACTATCTCTTTGCATTGCTATAACATTTGTTTAAAGAAAATCCAAATAACAGTATTTTAATATGTAAAAAAATTAGAATGTTATTGTTCATTCGGAGATTAAAGTAATTGTAAGTAATCAAAAGGAAATTGATATATCTCTAAGGATGTAGGGAACTAAATTTTATTCTCTATAGCAATTGCTAAGAAAATAATATGTGCTGCATAGTATATATAAAATGTTCAACATTACTAGCCATCAAGGAAAGGCAAATTAAAACCACAATAAACTGTCACTGAATAGTTATTAAAATGGCTAAAATGATAAAGAAGAAAATACCAAAATTTGACAAGGGTGTGGAGCAACTAAAACTCTCACAAACATATGGCAGGAATGTAAATTGGTACAATCATCTTGGAAAATGGTTTGTTAGTTTCTTAAAAAGTTAAACATATATCTACCATATGACCTACAGTTATCTAAGAAAAATGAGCATATAAGTTTTGATAAAGACTTATACAAAAATGTCATGACAACCTTATTTGTAATAACCCCAAACTGAAAACAACACAAATGTCCATTAATAAGTAAATGGATCCAGAAAATATGGCATACATACTACTCAGCAATAAAACAAATTAACTAAAAACACATGTAATAACATGAATGCATATCAAAACTATTATGTGGAATGAAAGAAGCCAGACACAAAGGAGTACATGCTGGTTTTTTCCATTTATATACATTTCTGAAAAGTACAAACCAAATTATCATGAATGAAAGGAGACTAGTTTCAGTCTAGGGCTGGAAGTAGGATACAGATATGCAGCAAAAGAACAAGAGTAAGTATTTGTGGGTGATGGAAATGTTTAGTATCTTGATTGTGGTGGTGCTTCATGAGTTTGTTAAAATTCATCAAGTTTCACACTTTAAATAGGTATTGTTTCTTGTAGGTAAAGTATACACTAATAAATTTAATTTTGTCCTGAGCTATGATAATAACAAAAGAGAATAAAGATTAAAACCACAGGGAAGTGGAGAAAAACTGAAAGGAGGACTAGAGAGTAACTCATGGGTAGTAGTAGGCAGAGAATTAATATCAGGTTTTCTTCCAGTGAATTGAACCTATTGTTCTTATTTCAGTTAATAAACATTGGGCTACACAGAGTCATCTAAAAAGAGCACATAAATCAAACTTAGAGTTGCAGCACTGCATCTTTTTATTTTGGACTGTAACATTTTATCCCTAGTGTTGCCTTTCAAATGACACTGAAATATTTTAGCAAGATGATTTGTGAACAGAATAGCTAGGGTGGAATAGTGTTTATAAGATGCTAAATTCAGTGCACTAAGGGCAAACTTCTCAACAGATTCAGTACTAACATATTTCTTTGAAGGCCAACCACACTCCAAAGTGTTCTTTTATTTAATTCTCACCATAACACACAAAGGGTTTTACTGATGAAGGTTTTCACAGAAGTGACTTGTCTACACTTACATCCCTAATAATTGCTAAATGCATAATTTAAATTTAGGTAGTACGAGCCACTATATTGTAATAATGAAATAAAAGCCCAGTGAAGACAACTTCCTGCTGAACTTACAGTATTATTTGGTGGAACAGAGAGAATTAACACTAGGTTTAACTCACTCCAAAATACATTCTTTATAAAGAATGTCCTAATAAATGCATGTTTAAACATGTATCTCAAAGTGCTTTCATTTGCCATAATCTTAGAATCAGGTTTGAAAAATTGCTCACAACTCTATGACCAAAGACTATTTATCCAAGTGGACAAATAGGTTCCTTCCCCAACACCAAGATATTATCTAAGTCAAACTTTATATCAGTAGCAGAACCAGGAAATTTGGATCAGAAATTCAGTATTTGTCTTCAAAATGTCTTTAAGTATAACAAATACGAGAATATTTTTTCTACCAGCATAAAAATTACAAATAGTCATATTTCTCAAAATGGTTTACCAATTCAGTTCTTCCTCCAGAAATCAGAGTCTTACCACTTCTACCAATGCTTTCTATGTCTCTTATGAACAGAGGGGGATCAATTGCTTTAGATTTCAGGTTAAGATTTTCAAATTTTAGATACATGGATTTTGGTTGAATTTAGATCTTTGCCAGCTTTGATATATTGTAGTAGGAACTGTTAGAGCTCAATAAATATTCATGTGATCCTTCACATTGTGGTTCATTTTGGTCAGATGACTAGGTTCTGGTTTCGGTAGAAGAAATGTAAGCTTTTTCTAAGCTTGGCCTTTTGAATCATTCTATGCAATTGTCCAGCCCTTTCTTCTGAAGCAGTTATATTAAGTGTCATGGTTAAAAATACTAAAGATATAAGATGGAGGTGAGCTACATGCACCTATTATACATTGTGTGATAAGAAACAAATTTGTATGAAAACAAGCATAGTCTGAACTATCTAGATTAATATATATATATATATATACACACATATACATATATACCTTCATATAACCTCTGTTATCCTTAAACTCTGTTAATCTAATATCAACATAGAAGACATTCTTTGATAAAATAAGAGTGCTATAAATTACTAAAGGGAAAAGATGAAGTCTCTATTAAATTTTCTTAAAAATTTCAGGATTGGTTCAAGATGGCAGAGTAGAAGGACATGCACTCACCTCCTCCTGCGAAAGCACCAAAATCACAACTAACTGCTGAGTAACCATCGACAGGAAGATGCTGGAACCCACCAGAAAAGATACCCCACATCCAAAGACAAAAGAGAAGCTGCAATGAGACAGTAGGAGGGGCACAGCCATGATAAAATCAAATCCCATAACTGCCAGGTGGGTGACCCACAAACTGGAGAACAATTATACCACAGAAGTTTTCCCACTGTTGTGAAGGTTCTGAGCCCCACATCAGGCTTCCCAGCCTGGATGTCTGGCAACAGGACTAGGAATCCCCAGGGAATCTGACTTTGAAGGTCAGCGGGATTTGATTGCAGGACTTCCACAGGTATGGGGAAAACAGAGACTCCACTCTTGGAGGGCACACACAAAATTTTGTGTGCACTAGAACCAAGGGGAAAAGGACAGTGACCCCATAGGAGGTTGAACCAAACCAGCCTGCTAGTGTTGTAAGGTCTCTGGCAGAGGTGGGGGTCGGCTGAGGCTCACTGTAGGGACAAGGGCACTGGCAGCAGCAGTTCTGAGAAGTACCCATTTTTATGAGCCCTCCTGGGGGCTGCCATTATCCCCACCATACACCCTGTAGGCTCCAGTGCTGGGTCACCTCAGGGCAAAGAACTAACAGGGAGGCAACACAACCCCACCCATCAGCAAACAAACAGATTAAAGTTTTACTGGTCACAGCCCTGCTCACTAGAGCAAGACCCAGTTTTACCTACCACCAGTCCCTCCCATCAGGAAGCTTGCACAAGCCTCTTAGATAGCCTCATCCACCAGGGGGCAGACAGCAGAAGCAGGAAGAACGGCAGTACTGCAGCCTGCAGAACAAAAACCACAATCACAGAAAATTAGACAAAAAAAGCCAGAGAATTATGTCCCAGGTGAAGGAACAAGGTAAAAATCCAGGAACAAAAACTAAATGAAGTGGAGATAGGCAACCTTCCAGAAAAAGAATTTAGATGCCTCAGAAAAAGAATTTAAAATAATGATAGTGAAGATGATCCAGGATCTTGGAAAAAGAATAGAGGCAAAGATTGAGAAGATGAAAGAAATGTTTAACAAAGAACTAGAAGAACTAAAGAACAGAGACAAACAATACAATAACTGAAATGAAAAATACATGAGAAGGAATCAATAACAGAATAACTGAGGTAGAAGAATGGATAAGTGACCTAGAAGACAAAAGGGTGGAAATCACTGCAGTGGAACAGAGTAAAGAAAAAATAATTAAAAGAAATGAAGACAGACTAAAAGACCACTTAGACAATATTAAAAATACCTACATTCAAAATATAGGGGTCCCAGAAGGAGAAGAGAGAGAGAGAGAAAGGACCTGAGCAAACATTTGAAAAGATAATAGCTGAAAACTTTGCTAACATGGGAAAGGAAACAGTCACCCAAGTCCAAGAAGTACAGAGAGTCCCAGGCAGAATAAACCCAAGGAGAAACATGCTGAGACACATAAAAATCAAATTGAAAAAAAATTAAAGACAGAGAAAAAATATTAAAAGCAACAAGGGAAAAATGACAAATAACATACAAGGGAACTCCATAACCATAATGTTATCAACTGATTTCTCAGCAGAAACCCTGCAGGCCAAAAAGGAGTAGCATGATATCTTTAAAGTGATGAAAGGGAAGAACCTACAACCAAGAATACTCTACCCAGCAGAGTGCTCATTCAGATTTGATGAAGAAATAAAAAGCTTACAGACAAGAAAAAGCTAAGAGAATTCAGCACCGCTGACCAGTTTTGCAACAAATGCTAAAGGAACTCCTTTAGGTGGGAAAGAGACCAGCAATTTAAAACAACCTTATACATATACAGACTGCTATATCAAAACCTCATGGGAACAGAAAACCCAAAAACTACAATAGATACACACACAAAAAGAAAAAGCAACCCCCAAAAAACACTAAAGCTGGTCATCAAAGCACAAGAGAAGAGAACAAAAGAAGAAGGGAAGAAAAAAATACCTACAGAAACAAACCCAAAACAATTAAGAAAATGGTAATAGGAACATGAATATCAATAATTACCTTAAATGTAAATGGATTAAGTACTCCAGCCAAAAGACATAGACTGGCTGAATGGATTCAAAAACAAGACCTGTATATATGCTGTCTATAAGAGACCCACTTCAGACCTAGGGACACATACAGATTGAATATGAGGGGATGGCATAAAGTGTTCAACCCAAATGGAAATCAAAAGAAAGCCGGAGTAACAATACTCAGACAAAATAGACTTTAAAATAAAGACTGATATAGGAGAAAAAGAAGGACTCTATGTAATGATCAATGGATCAATGAGAGAAGACAATATAACTATTCTAAATATGCACCCAACATAGGAGCACCTCAATATATAAGGAAAATACTAACAGCCATAAAGGGAGAAATCAACAGTGACACAATAATAGTGGAGGATTTAACACCCTGCTTTTATCAATGGACAGATCATCCAGACAGAAAATCAGTAAGGAAACACAGGTCTTAAATTACACTTTAGACAGATGGACTTAATTGATATTTATAGAACATTTTATCCAAAAGCAGCAGAATACACATTCTTCTCAAGTGGACATGGAACATTCCCCAGGATTCGTCACATGCTGGCCCACAAAGTGAGACTTTGTAAATTAAAAAATTTGAAATCATATCAACCATGTTTTCTGACTAAAATGCTATGACATTAGAAATAAACCACAAGAAAAGAAAAACTGTAAAAAAAACACAAACACGTGGAGGTAAACAATATGCTACTGAGCAACAAGTGGATCACTGAAGAAATCAAAGAGGAAATCAAAAAATACCTAGAGACAATTGAAAATGAAAGCACACTGATCCAAAACCTATGGGATGCACCAAAAGCAGTCCTAAGAGAGAAGTAAATAGCAATAAAATCTTACCTCAGGAAATAAGAAAATCTCAATATACAACCAAAAGCAACTATAGAAAGAAGAACAAGCAAAACCTAAAGTTAGTAGAAGGAAAGAAATCATAAAAATCAGAGCAGAATGAAATGAAATAGAGACAAAGAAAACAAAAGCAAAAATTAGAAAATGAAAATTAGAAATGAAAAAGGAGAAGTTACAAATGACATCACAGAAAGGCAAAGGATCATAAGAGAATACTACAAACAACTGTATGCCAATAAAATGGACAGCCTGGAAGAAATAGACAAATCCTTAGAAAGGTACAATCCCCTAGACTGAATGAGGAAGAAATAGAAAATATGAACAGACCAATCAGAAGCACTGAAATTGAAAATGTGATTTAAAAAACCCCAATAAACAAAAGTCCAGGGCCTGATGGCTTCACAGACAAAGTCTATCAAACATTTAGAGAAGAGTTAAAACATATCCTTCTGAATCAGTTCCAAAACACTGCAAAGGAAGGACACTCCCAAACTCATTCAGCGAGGCCACCATCACCCTGATACAAAAAAACAAAGATATCACACACACACACACAAAAATACAGGCCAATATCACTGATGAACATAGATGCAAAAATCCTCAACAAAACACTAGTAATCTGAATCCAATAATACATGAAAGGATGATATACCATGATCAAGTGGGATTTTTCCCAGGGGTGAAAGGATTTTTCAATAACCACAAATCAATCAGGGTGATATACCATATTAAAAAATTTAAGAATAAAAACCATATTATCATCTTCATAGATGTAGAAAAAGGTTATGACAAAAACAATCACAACAATATCTTTTTCAATCTGTCTCCCAGAATAATGGAAATAAAGACAAAAGTAAAAAAATTGGTTATGTTTTCCTTTGCTATGCAAAAGCTTTTAAATTTCATTGGGTCTCATTTTTTTTACTTTTGGTTTTATTTCCATTTCTCTAGGAGGTGGGTTAAAAAGGATCTTGCTGTGACTTATGTCATAGAATGTCCTGCCTAAGTTTTCCTCTAAGAGTTTTGTAGTGTCTGGCCTTACATTTAGGTATTTAATCCATTTTGAGTTTATTTTTGTGTATGGTGTTAGGGAGTGTTCTAATTTCACTCTTTTTCATGTAGCTGTCCAGTTTTCCCAGCACCACTTATTGAAGAGGCTGTCCTTTCTCCATTGTATATTCTTGCCTCCTTTATCTAAAATAAGGTGACCATATGTGCATGGGTTTATCTCTGGGCTTTCTATCCTGTTCCATTGATCTCTATTTCTGTTTTTTTTTTTTTTTTTGCCAGTACCATACTGTCTTGATTAGTGTAGCTTTGTAGTATAGTCTGAAGTCCAGGAACTTGATTCCTCCAGTTCCGTTTTTCTTTCTCAAGATTGCTTTGGATATTCAGGGTAAAATACAATTCTCAGAATGGGAGAATATATTTGCAAATGAAGCAACTGACAAAGGATTAGTCTACAAAATTTACAAGCAACACATGCAGCTCAGTATCAAGAAAACAAAGAACACAATCCAAAAATAGTCAGAAGACCTAAATAGACATTACACCAAAGAAGATATACAGATTGACAACAAACACATGAAAGGATGCTCAACAGCACTGATTATTAGAGAAATGCAAATCAAAACCACAATGAGTTATCACCTCACACCAGTCAGAATGGCCATCATCAAAAAATCTACAAACAATAAATGCTGGAGAGAGTGTGGAGAAAAGGGAACGCGCTTGTACTGTTGGTGGAAATGTACATTGATACAGCCACTAGGGAAAACAGTATGGAGTTTCCTTAAAAACTACCATACGACCCAGCAATAGAACTACTGGGCATATACCCTGAGAAAGCCATAATTCAAAAAGTGTCATGTACCACAATGTTCACTGCAGCACTATTTACAATAGCCAGGACATGGAAGCAACCTAATTGTCCATCAACAGACGAATGCATAAGAAGATGTGGCACATATATACAATGGAATATTACTCAGCCATAAAAAGAAATGAAATTGAGTTATCTGTAATGAGGTGGATGGACCTAGAGACTGTCATACAGAGTGAAGTAAGTCAGAAAGAGAAAAACAAATACTGTATGCTAACACATATATATGGAATCTTAAAAAAAAATGTTCTGAGGAACCTAGGGGCAGGACAGGAATAAAGACACAGATGTAGAGAATGGACTTGAGGACCCGGGGAGGGGGAAGGGTAAGCTGTGACCAAGTGAGAGAGTGGCATGGACATATATACACTACCAAATGTAAAATAGATAGCTAGTGGGAAGCAACTGCATAGCACAGGGAGATCAGCTCTGTGTTTGTGACCACCTAGAGGTGTGGGATAGGGAGGATGGGAGGGAGATGCAAGAGGGAGGAGATATGGGGATATATGTATATGTATAGCTGATTCACTTTGTTATAAAGCAGAAACTGACACACCATTGTAAAGCAATTACACTCCAATAAAGATGTTTAATAAATAAATAAATAAACAAATTGGATCTCATTAAACTCGAAAGCTGTTGTTCAGCAAAGGAAACCATAAACAAAATGAAAAGAGAACCCACAGATTGGGAGAAAATATTTGCAAATGATGTGACTGACAAGGGATTAGTCTCCAAAATTTACAAACAGCTCATGAAGCTTAATATCATCATAACAAACAACCCAGTCAAAAAATGGTCAGAAACTCAAATAGACATTTCTCCACAGAACACATACAGATGGCCAAGAGGCACATGGAAAGATGTTCAACATTGCTAATTATTAGAGAAATGCAAATCAAAACTACAATGAGATATCACCTCACACCAGTCAAAATGACTATCATTGAATATTCACAAGCAATAAATGTTGGAGAGGATATGGAGTGAAGGGAGCCCTCCTACACTGTTGCTGGGAATGTAAATTGGTGCAGCCACTATGGAGAAAATTATGGAGGTTCCTTAAAAATCTAAAAGTAGAACTACAATATGACACTGCAAACTCACCCCTGAGCATATATCTGGAGAAAAACATGTTCCAAAAGGATACATGCACCCCAGTGTTCATTGCAGCACTGTTTACAATAGCCAAGACATGGAAGCAATGTAAATGACCATCAACAGAGGAATGGATAAAGAAGATGTTGTACATATATACAATGGAATATTTCTCAGCCATTAAAAAGAATAAAATAATGCCATTTGCAGCAACATGGATGAACTTAGAGATTAGCATACTGAGTGAAGTAAGTCAGACATAGAAATATCATATCATATCCCTTATATGCAAATCTAAAAAGGAATGATACAAATGAACATATTTCTAAAACAGAAACAAGCTCACAGACTTAGAGAACAAACTTATGGTTACTGGGTGGAAGTATGGAGGGAAAGGATAGTTAGGGAATATGGGATTGACATGTACACACTGCTATATTTAAAATGTATAACCAACAAGGATCTACTATATATCACAGGGAATTCTGCTCAATGTTACTTGGCATCCTGAATAGGAGGGGAGTTTGTGGAGAATGGATACATGTATATGTATGGCTGAGTCCCTTTGCTGTGCACCTGAAACTATCACAACATTATTCATCAGCTATATTCCAATATAAAAGAGTTAAAAAAAAAAGATTTTGACTCACAGAAGGCTCAGGTGATTGTTAGCATTTTTTAACAATATTTTTTAATTAAAAAATGGTACAAATGAACTTATCTACAAAATAGAAGTAGAGTTACAGATGTAGAAAACAAACTTATGGTAATCAGGGGTAAGGGGAGTAGGGGCAAATTGGGAGATTGGGATTGACATATACACACTACTAAATATAAAATAGATAACTAATAAGGACCTACTGTAAGGCACAGAGAAATCTACTCAATACTCTGTAATGGCCTTATGGGAAAAGAATCTAAATAGGACTGGATAAATGTAAAACTGATTCACTTTGCTGTACACCTGAAACTTATACAACATTGTAAATCAATGATACTCCAATAACATTTTTTAAAAATACAAAAAATTTAAATATTATTGTGAAAATAATAAATAAAATACATTTCACCCTAAAATATGTCAAATTAATTTAGTAGATATTTATCAAATACCTATTAGCAAACCATCCTGAATAATGGCTAATAATAATAGATAATAAAACCTTGTATTTATTAAGGGTTTCCTGCATACCGAGTATTCATGTAAGCATGTTATATATTTAACTCATTGACACTTTGAATGATTTAAGTTTCACCACACATTGATATCAGACAGCAACAGTATAGAGAAAACATTTCAGAGTCAGACGAACATGGGTTTGTATCTCAGTTCAACCACATAGTAATTGTGTGAGATTTTTACAGTAATGACTCCCAATGAATGATGCCTCTTTGTATCCTTGGCCTTGCATATTCCCCTCCTACAATGACTCTGGGCTTGGTCTTGTGACTTGCTTTGACCAAATGGACATTAGCAAAATTTACCTAAGGAGCTTCTTGAAAAGTGTTTGTGCATTGGGGCTTGCCTTCTCTCTTGCTGCTTTTACAGCTTTTGTTATGTAAAAAACTTGGCTAGCCAGTGAGAAACACATGGTTCAGCCTATAATTATCACCAACTTCTAGACATCTGAGTAAGGTCATCTCAGACCTCTCAACCCCAGTTGGGCTATCAGATGACTGCAGCTACACGATTGACCAAGAGGAGATCAGGTGAAGAACCAAGACCAAACTGATGGTCCACACAATCCCAATGGGTAAATGGTTGTAATTTTAAGCTACTAAAGTTTATGATGGATAGTTATGCCAGTGATAGGTAAAATCACTTCAACTTTATTAGTTTTAGCTTCTCCATCTTTACAATACACATGGTAATATTTATATTAAAGAGTTGTGACAATTATTATATACAGCAATATATGTAAATGTGTCCATCACAATGCCTTGGACAAGCAAATAATAACTAAACTTAACTTCCCACATTCTATCCTTTCCCATTGCCAGCTTTAGCAGAAGAGTTTCTTTTTGGCCATATATTTTAAAAAATGAACAGAAGCGTAATTTCCATGAAAATTTCTCTGTTGGCTAGTGTGAGAGAAGCTACAGCATAGGAAAATAGTTATAATTACCCTAGGCAACTAAGGGATTGTTTGCTTCAAGATTTAGAGCATATCCAGTGTTCTAAATAAGTGAACTAAAGCAAACTGGTGGCTTTCTCTTATTCACTTTTTTTTTCTATTCTAGGCAGAAAGAAGCCTTTCACAAAAGGTGCTATTCTACGAATTTACAAGCCTGCATCAGTCTGAAACTTTTTAAAAATTTCTATAACTTCTTTGGAGGAGGGAGAAAATTGCAGTTCTCTTTTTTTCCAAACACTGCCTCCCATTCTTCATCGCCCTTCATTCTTCCAGCTTCCACTTCCCACTCTGTTATCTATAACACTTCTTCCATAACACTTCTTCTTCCAGGATCCTCTCTTAAATTAGGTTTTTCTATCCTCAGTTCCATCCAAGAACATCTAATATGGATCTCTAAATCTAACTCAAATATTAGACTTTGTTAGAAATAAATCTTTTATTCTTTATTTTATTCATGACCTTGGAATTGTTAAATAATAACAACTTGTATTTGGTGAATGCTACTTGCTTGAAAAATAAGCTTTAGATGGTCCTAACCTCTAGTTTAAATTTTATTTATTGGCATGTGCAGAACGAGCCTCATTATGCTCCCTCAGTATCTCCATAACAGCTGGATACTGCTCTAGAAGTCCAAGGCCAAGTTCCATAAATTTAGTCTGATTATCAACTTTGTGTTGCCTTTTCTCCAAGCTTTTAGGCTCTGATAATCCCAACCTCTTCCCTTTATTTTCCCCAACATGGTGAAAGCAGGCAGTGGGGGAGAATATAGTTGCCTACTGCAGTTATTATTTACCATAGTGTTTCCTTTCACTTTTTCAATTTTCCAATCTCTTGCACTAAATTATTTCTGTTGAAATACCTAATGTACAGAAACATTCATAGACAAAATGTAAAAGAATGGGCATGACTGGGTTCCAATAAAACTTTACTATAACAGGTGGAAAGCTGGATTTGTTCCATAGATCATAGTTTGCTGACCATTGATCTAAACTACTATGCTGTATTAATCAACAGAAATTTAACAAAGATTATTACTATTTATTACACTATTAATCCTTTCATTTAAAGTTATGTTCTCTTTGATGTTTTTCCCTAACATTATTTTATATTTTCTATGAATAAAAATTATTTTATTACTCTACAAATATCCAGGATATTCCAGATACACTTTGGATGTTGCTTCCAACATATGCCTTTAATAAACATATATATATTTTTAAAACATCCACACTGGATATTTCCACAGGTAGCACATCCAGACTAGGTATTTCCATAGGTAATTTATCTATCTAATTGTGTTATAGCTTTGTAGCAGTTACATACAGAAATGTATTGGCTATCTATAAATCTATGATCTTGTGCATATGTTCCATGTTATGTTTTAATTTTACATACATAAAATTGTTTTAGTCCCAAGCCAATGGATCAGGAGGCATTTTACTGTGCTATCCATCCATATTTGGGGTATTCTTTACACTGTCACCCTCAATAATGCCAGTGTAGTCCTCCCCAGACTCTAAAGGGAGGAGACATTAGTATTATCTTTGTAAATAATGACAATTTTTTCTTTCCTCTATTTTATCTATATTTTTTTTCCATTGAACTTTAAGAACTTCACTTTTTTTTCTTTTGTTTCCATATATAAATTTTAAATTATGCTCTGTAGCAGCAGCTAAACTATTGTCTTATTTTTTTCCTAAAATAAATCCACTGCACATTTAATCTTCAAAACTGTGTATCTGTAAGTTTCTCTCCATCTATAGTTCTTGGTTATGTGACTGAAGGGAAGTTGCAAGTGATACAGTTTAGAATAATCTGCTTTTATTCATTACTGAATAATAGATGGCAGTTGGAGATTTCATATTGTCAACTCTAATTTTGCATCCTAATCATGCTAGACACCTGGTCTTCAAAACCTGAAATAAATCCCATTACCACAATATTCCCTTCTGGATTACATAAGAATGTTGACATCTTTGGTAATAAATTTACTCAGACAGCTGCTAAGAATTTTACCAATCTTGAGAGCACATTCTAAAAGCAAAAGAGAAAATAGAGACCTTGGTTGATTACTTACCCAAAACATTTATCTTTTGGGGAAGCAGAGAAAATAATATATTTAAGTGCCTGTAAAAGAAGGCATTAAGATATTATTTGTCTGTCATTTTGTGGTCTGTCTTGTAAGGTTTGTTTAGTGACATCTCATTTTTCATAAGAAGAAGGATAAATGACTTGAAAAGCATGGGTTGAATTTGGAATGAAAAGTCAGTCCCTGCCATTTCTCTTTGAGTAAAAATAAAAGTTTTCCCATGGAGATAGACAAAGCTGAAGCAACCCCTTTGGCCATTATGTTTACAGTCAATCTGGCCAGTGTAATGCCATCAGCAGAAGTGAAATTCTAAACAGCGTTCTAAACAGATTGGCTCTTACAGTTACTTAGACAGATGTGAATCCGGCTCACTTGTTGTCTTAATGCTTGCCTGTTGCTAATGATGTTCCAAAGTTATCAAGGAACGGAAATAAATGGCTGGACTGGTAGCTGCCTGGAGCTGCCTTAAGTGCTGGGCCTGCTGGGTATCAATTGTTTGGTGACTTTCATGTTAGAATGATACATTGATTTGTTTAAATGCTTCAGTGCATTAATGCTTCTTGTCTCTTCCCAAGCATTCAGTCTCATCTCATTCAGAAGAAGAAAACTTTATTACAGAGAGAACATGTGCTATTCAGTGACTTGAAATATGATTGGCTGAACTGTTTGGATCTTTACCAAGCTATGTCTCAGAAGCACTTTTGAACTGAGACTGTGGAACACTCACTATTATGGAAGATGATGAGAAGAAAGGATTTGGTAAGAAAAAACAGAGTATTTAGACAGGCCTTATTAGCCAATTTTCTGATTCTCTCAGGAATAACTTTCACAAATTAGCAGCCTTAGGAAATTGCTGCTTTTTCTCCTCCCTCTCTCCCTTCTTCCTTCACTTCCTCCTTTATTCCCTCTCTCTCTTTTTAGCCCCCTTTCCTCTCCATCCTTCTCATCCATTTTTTCCTTAATGATATCTCTTCAGCTAATCTGATACCCAATCCCACAAAACACATAACTTACACATGATGAAGTACTCTAGAACGACAAATGTGCATCAAGGAACTCAAGGGACAGGTAGTAGTAATTAATGCAAGTTATCATGAAATAGAAACATATCAGACATTTCATCTGGGGGAACTCTGCCTTCTGAAAAAGTCTTAAATAGGAATTTATCTGTATGTTTCCTTTAAGGCAAGTATCTTTGGGAGGAGAAAATGCTTTCTTCCCCCACGTTTATTTCATCTTCTCCTCTTTGGTGGCTTTTATAAGGCTTCTTCCCTACATTTCAGCACAGATCTTTCTCTCTTTCACTCTGTCAGATTTATTTTTTATTTCTCTTAAAACAAAAAACTAGGAAGACAGTAGAAAAGTCAAATGCAGTGGTTATAGTTTTCATCAGCCTCAAATCCAAGTGTAAAATTTTAATTTATTTTCTATATTTATAAATATAGAAAAGTCAAACTTTATTTCTAAATTGAGTCTCCATTTTCTATGGTAGGAGCACAATCTTGTCATTACCTGATATACAGTTCAATGTGATGGTTTATCTATCAATTTGGATTTAAACTCAACAAATTTATGGTTTTCTTTTCTTTTTTTCCTGTTCTGTTGATATACTCTCTCGGTTTATAGAAGAAGGCTTCTATAAAATCATGGTACCCAATCTTCAATTTTCTGGTATTGACATCTGGTCTTTGATAATCTGCTTCTGTCTCCACAGGTACCTGCACAGATGGCCAGAAATTCCCTGTGATTATGTTCTCTGAGCCAGGCTCAACTGCATCTAGCCTCTAGCTCACAAGGTACCACACTGACATCTATAGCTTGGCATCCCATCAGGACTTCAAGACTCTTTAGGGCTCTAATTCCTCCTAGAAAGCTTGCTTCTCTCTCTAAGGCATGAGAAAATTCTGCTGTTCTCTAAGTATGAGACAGGGTGGTTAGGACTTTACAAAGATTTGTAATGTAGCTGATACTACCCTCCTCATGGGGTACCATGTTGAGCATAGGTTTCATCTGGTCTTTGGGGCCAAAAACCTTGAGAAGAAAAACTTTCTAGTAGATATTCTTCTATGTCTATTGTTTAAGCCCAGACCTCAGCTGACAAAAACTCCCAAAAGCCTTACCTTATTCTCAAAATTATTATATTGACGTTTGAAACTCAAAATCTCATTATTTCTTTTTACTTTTTAATTAGGACAATCTTACTCCTCCCTGATGCATGATTAGATGGGAAAAGTCCCCTTGAATTTAAGGGAGAACCATCACTAATTTCCCGAAATTTCACTGTACAACTTCTCCCACTCTCCCATACTGGTTGCTGACTTTACTCCATACAGCTAGGCAGAAAGTCCATCCTTAAAGGGGGATCAGGATGGCCTATTTCTGTGTCTACTACAGAGGAATTGATGGAAAAACAATGTAGCAGAGAAAATATTTTAAACTACAATCTAAATCCCCATTGTCCAAAGGGATAGCACTAAAAATAATTAAGGAATAAGGTGATTCTTATGAGGACACATGAACTTTTACCTTAGGATGAAATGCAAAAATATGTGTCATTGAAATAATTGATGAAATTAACTGAGTGAGAGATTTGTTCCAGTAAAAAAGGAAAGGAGTGGGAAGTTATTTAAAGACTAGTCAGTTCAAATAAGTTCCCAATATTTGAAGGGTTTTTTTCTTATCCTTGGTCTTCATTTTCTTTCACTGGAATTCTGAAAATAGTTCAATAAAGAGTTTACTTTCTCATCAGATGTGATTTAGACAAAACCACCTGCTTAATTGAGCCATGGAGACCTGCATTCAAATACATCTCTGCCCTGACATATTCTGACCGCATGGGCTTGGATGATTTATTTAACTTTTCACAATTTGATTTCTCATTTCTATAGTGAGCACAATTGTATGTATCTCATGGTTCTGTTATGAGGATCAAGTGTGATATTATAAAGGCCTGAGAAGCAACCTCAGTACAGGTAAATACTGAGGTCCATGTGCTATGCTCAACTCTCCCTTATCTAGAGAGTAAGATTTAGTTGTTTGCAGTGAGATCTTGAATCCTATTGTTTTACCTTTTATGAATTATATGTGTATACCATTCTGAGTTGAACAGCCAAGATATGTGGTAAAAATAACCTCATCCACAAGTACTTAAGAAGACCCAGCTCTGTGTAGGGACATGTTGCCTATCAAAACTGTGTTTCTTCATGTACCTGCAAGAGTGGATCATTGACCCATAGTCCTGAATCTTTTCCCATAGGTTATAAACAAGAATTCTAACAGATCCAAATGCTTTCTGCATTCCCTAAATCAGGATGTGCTATGCCGGTGCTCTGGCCAGGGCTTCTCATTATGGTGAGGTTGAAAGAAACACTGTAGCCCTGATTGAAGGTGATAATTGCAATATCAAATCAGAAATAAAACTATGATTAGGTACACAATGTTTGTCAATATTCCATTATAACCTTTATTTCTTGAGACTAAAGGACAAGGCTTTTATATTTCCTTTTTTTAATGTGCTATAGACTTTAAGTTATGCAAGAGGTAAAGTTACCAATGCTTGTTGATTAGCTGAATAGTTTTGTAAAGCATCACATATAATTTTTTGCCTCCATTTATCAAAATAGGATGCAAAAGAAGGATTTGTAATGAGTTTTTTTGTTGTTGCTTTCTGTTATTTTTCTCTTCTTTGCAGAATACAGAACAACTAGGCTCACATAGAGTATCTTTTAACTAAGCCCTATGGCTGTCCCCAAACCCAGTGTATATATGTTCTCCTTCTGCAGGGAATGGATATGAGGCTGATTGGGGAATGTCTCATAATTGATTTCCAATAGAGATACAGAACTCCTAAGGACAGGCTTCAGTCTTGAGACAATATGTAATAAAGACATTTACTTAATTATTCTGCCAGTGTAAACAAGTGGAATCTGAAATAAAGAATGTTGTTAAAGACAGGATATCTTATTAGTTCCTTGTACATAGAGTTCAAATTAATGACTAACACAGGGTTATCAAGAAAGGTACAGAAAAGAATAATAAATGGATAAGGAGACTTTGCAATACCACATTCGTAGACTCAATTTATGGATTATTGATAAAATTCTTAGACAGAGTTTATTTCCTTAAAGTAAAATTTCTACAACATAGTTTAGTATATACAATTGGACTTTGAGTTAAAATGCTAAAGATTCAAATCCTGGTAAGATCACAGATTAATAGGATACTCTGAAAAAGTTTTCCTGAGCTTATTTTTCTCATTTGTGTCTACCCTATCCCCTGACACAGTATGTATTCAGTATTTTCGAAATTGCCCTTTTTATATGGCTTATTTACCTCCATACATACCTGGTTCTATGCTATGTTCTCTGAAGGAGTACCCTAAAGGAGCTTACAAATACATTTAAGAAATAATACTTAAATTCACAAAATAAACAAATGATTTACAAGTGCAGTAATTGTAATTAAACATTTATTAAAAGTAGTTGCCGGGCTTCCCTGGTGGCGCAGTGGTTGAGAGTCTGCCTGCCGATGCAGGGGACACGGGTTGGTGCCCCGGTCCGGGAAGATCCCATATGCTGCGGGGCAACTAGGCCCGTGAGCCACGGGTGCTGAGCCTGCGCATCTGGAGCCTGTGCTCCGCAACGGGAGAGGCCACAACAGTGAGAGGCCTGCATACCACAAAAAAAAAAAAAAAAAAAAAAGTAGTTTCCAATAAACCATAATTTGTAGAAAAACTAATATTGAAAGAAAAAACAAATTATGATAAATGGCAAGGTTTCAGAGTGAAGATTAATCTAAACTGAACTTTGTCGTCAGTGTGGGCTTTTTTTTTTTTTTTTTTTTGCAGTGAGTGTGATAGAGGAAGTTGACAAGCTGATTACATAACTGATAAAATTATGAGGAAGTGGGTAAACTCCACCTGGCAGAAGACACTTAAAATCAGGGGAAAAAAAACATTGCACAAGGCCAAGAGTATCAACCGGTAGAGGATATGGAGTATGAAGGTAAAAAGTATATTTAATCTGATAAATTATAAGTGGGAGTCCCAAAGGCTTTACTCTAAAGAGTTACAAGTGATACCAGATGTAATACATGCTCATCCCAGGATCCCTGCTCTGAGAAAACTAGCCTTAACAATCCACTCATCCACAGTACTGGGCTCTGGAAATATATTTATATAATACAACCTTGAGCACCTCTCAACAACTCCATTCTTCTCCACACTTTTGGCAAAATATTGGAAGTGAATACCTCATCTGAATAGGGCAGGAGTAAGTTGCATGTCAGATCTTATCATCTCTCTAAGGAATGTAGAAATAGAAGTTAATAGTATTTTTAGCAGTCTCTGTTGGGCAAATGAACTGAGACTATGGGTAGTTAGTGCACAGAGTTATGCTTTTGAGCCTCATGCACATGCAAAGAGGATTTATAGTCTTTGCAAGAAAGGCAGAAGAGAGAGACAGGGAGAGAGAGAGAGAGAGAGAGATTGAAGAGAAAGGATAAAAAAAAAGAGAGAGAGGGCTTCCCTGGTGGCGCAGTGGTTGGGAGTCTGCCTGCCGATGCAGGGGACGTGGGTTCGTGCCCCGGTCCGGGGGGATCCCACATGCCGCGGAGCCGGCTCGCTGAGCCTGTGCTCTGCAATGGGAGAGGCCACAACGGTGAGAGGCCTACGTAGTGCAAAAAAAAAAAAAAAAAAAAAAAAAAAAAAAGAGAGAGAGAGAAAGAATATGAAAGAGGGCTTCCCTGGTGGTGCAGTGGTTGAGTCCACCTGCCGAAGCAGGGGACACGGGTTCATGCCCCGGTCCGGGAAGATCCCACATGCCGTGGAGCGGCTGCACCCATGAGCCATGGCTGCTGAGCCTACGCATCCAGAGCCTGTGCTCCACAACGGGAGAGGCCACAACAGTGAGAGGCCTGCGTACCGCAAAAAAAAAAAAGAATATGAAAGAGACACAGAGAGGAAAGAGAGATGAGAAATCAGAGTTTTCTGGAGATAACGAAAGAATAAATTCAGTTTCTGCCATATTTCTAGTCTCTGCTCAAGTCAGTCTTTTTAAATTTTTACCTTTGGTTACTTTTTTATACCATTGCATCCTTACATTACCTTTTTCCCCCTCCTGGGTTATTTATTTTACTTAGAATAGGGTTCTTTATTTAGAACCAAAAATCTCTGCTTGAGATAGAAGTGCTAGTATTGAGCAGATTGGATGAAAATAGGGATGGACAAGGAAAAGTAAAATCAACTAGACAATATTTGGGAGGGAGGAAATAGGTAATTAGGAAGTTACTTGGTATAGAAAGTAAGGGATCAATGCAAGAAATATTATAAAGGAATGCTCAACAAGAATAAGTGGATGATCATTTATGAAACTTTGTAGGAAATAGCCAAAAGTCACAAATATAAATACACAAAACCTTATTAAGTATATACTATGTACTATATCATAATGCTGAAGGATTAGAAGACTAACAGTTACAGGGGAGCCAGGATATTAGCTAAATTATTTGATTTTGGAAGAACAATAGTGAATTTTATTGAGGGTTTTATTAAAATTTAAACTAAGTTATGGTGAGGAGTATGTCTGTATTATTAATCATTGGTGCCTAGAAAAATGCCTACTGCTTTATATTTGCTCAGTAAAATTATTATGAATAATTAAGAGTATTTTGGATGATAGCAGCACACTAAGGGGTACATAATGAGCAGGAAAGAATTTATTTATTTAATTTTTATTTGCTGTATAACCATTGGTGTTAGAAAAAAACAAGATCAGTGAAATATGGTAAACCTTGATAGAGGGATCGTGCAGCCCACAAAAAAAGAATCAAAGCTAAAGGTACAGGGCTTCCCTGGTAGTGCAGTGGTTGAGAGTCCGCCTGCCGATGCAGGGAACACGGGTTCGTGCCCCAGTCCGGGAAGATCCCACATGCCGCAGAGCGGCTGGGCCCATGAGCCATGGCCAGTGAGCCTGTGCGTCCAGAGACTGTGCTCCACAACGGGAGAGGCCACAACAGTGAGAGGCCCGCATACCGCCAAAAAAAAAAAAAAAAAAAAAAAACTAAAGGTACAGATATGAGGTAAGATGGTATAGGAAAAGCCATTAAAATTTGAGAGTGAGAGACTTTGGCAAAGGGGTTCCAGGTTACCTTTATTAGAATTTTTGTTCAATAAATAGTTTATTACCTTACTCTCCACCAAAATTTTTATAGGTTTGAAAAAAATTGAAGTGCAGTTAGTTAAACATTTAAAACAAGAATAGCCATCAACCACACTGATATTTTGTAATCTGATATCTAATGCATAGGTTTTTGGGTATTTTTAAGAAAACAATTTTATTCTCAAAAATGTACTGGAGTCAGCTGAAATGCCTAGAACTAGATGTGGTTATTACTTTTTTGTTATTGGAGAATAATTGCTTTACACTGCTGTGTCAGTTTCTGCTGTACAGCAAAGTGAATCAGCCACACATATAACATATACCACCTCTTTTCGGATTTCCTTCTCATATAGGTCTCCACAGAGCACTCAGTAGAGTTCCCTGTGTTATACTGTAGATTATCATTAGTTATCTATTCTATACATAGTAGTGTATATATGTCAATCCCAACCTCCTAATATATCCCATCATCGCCCCCCCCTTTCCCCCTTGGTGTCCATATGTTTGTTCTCTATATCTGTGTCTCTATTTCTGCATTGCAAATAAGATCAGCTACACCATGTTCTAGATTCCACATATATGCATTAATATACCATATCCGTTTTTCTCTTTCAGACTTACTTCACTCTATATAACAGACTCTAGGTCCACCCATGTCTTTGCAAATGACAAAATTTAATTCCTTTTTATGGCTGAGTACTATTCCATTGTATATATGTACCACTTCTTCTTTATCCATTACTCTGTTGATGTACACTTAGGTTGCTTCCATGTCCTGGCTATTGTAAATAGAGCTGCAGTGAACATTGTGGTACATGACTCTTTTTGAATTATGGTTTTCTCAGGGTGTATGCCCAGGAGTGGGATTACTGGGTCGTATGGTAATTCTATTTTAAGTTTTTTGATGAACCTCCATACTATTCTCCATGGTGGCTGTATCAATTTACATTCCCGCCAATAGTGCAAGAGGGTTCCCTTTCTCCACACCCTCTCCAGCATTTATTGTTTCTAGATTATTTGATGATGGCCATTCTGACTGGTGTGAGGTGATAACTCGTACTTTTGATTTTCATTCCTCTAATTATTAGTGATGCTGAGCACCTTTTCATATGCCTCTTGGCCATCAGAATGTCTTCTTTGGAGACATGTCCATTTAGGTCTTCCACCCATTTTTTGAATGGGTTGTTCATTTTTTTTGATATTGAGCTTCATGAGCTGCTAGTATATTTTAGAGATTAATCCTTTGTCAGTTGCTTCATTTGCAAATATTTCTCCCATTCTGAGCGTTGTCTTTTCATCTTGTTTATCATTTCCTTTGCTGTGCTAAAGCTATTAAGTTTCATTAGGCCCTATTTGTTTATTTTTGTTTTTATTTCCATTTTTCTAGGAGGTGGGTCAAAAAGGACCTTGCTGTGATTTATGTCATAGAGTGTTCTGCCTATGTTTTGCTCTAAGAGTTTTGTAGTGTCTTTAATTTTGGTCTTTAACCATTTGGGGTTTACTTTTGTGTATGGTGTTAGGAAGTGTTCTAATTTCCTTCTTTTACCAGTAGCTGTCAAGTTTTCCCAGCATCATTTATTGAAAAGGCTTTTCTTCATTGTATATTCTTGCCTCCTTTATCAAAGATAAGGTGATCATAGATGCATGGGTTTATCTCTGGGCTTTCTATCCTGTTCCTTTGATCTATATTTCTGTTTTTGTGCCAGTACCATACTGTCTTGATTACTGTAGCTTTGTAGTATAGTCTGAAGTCAGGGAGACTGATTCCTCCAGCTCTGTTTTTCTTTCTCAAGATTGCTTTTGTTATTTGGGGTATTTTGTGTTTCCATACAAATTGTGAAATTTTTTTTTCTAGCTCTGTGAAGAATGCCATTGGTAGTTTGATAGGATTGCCTTGAATCTGTACATTGCTTTGGATAGTAGAGTCATTTTCACAATGTTGATTCTTCTAATCCAAGAACATGGTATATCTCTCCATCTGTTTGTGGCATCTTTGATTTCTTTCATCAGCATCTTATAGTTTTCTGCATACAAGTTTTTGCCTCCTTGGGTGTATTTATTTCTAGGTATTTTATTCTTTTAGTTGCAATGGTGAATGGGATTTTTTCCTTAATTTCTCATTCTGACCTTTCATTGTTAGTGTATAGGAATGCAAGATATTTATGTGTATTTTTTTTTATCCTGAAACTTTACTAAATTCACTAATTAGCTCTAGTAGTTTTCTAGTGGCATTTTTAGGATTTTCTATATATAGTATCATGTCATCTGCAAATAGTGACAGCTTAACTTCTTTTTTGATTTGGATTTCTTTTATTTCTTTTTCTTCTCTGATTGCTGTAGCTAGGACTTCCAAAACTATGTCGAATAATAGTGGTGAGAGTGGGCCACCATGTCTTCTTCCTGATCTTAGAGGAAATGCTTTCAGTTTTTCACCATTGAGAATGATGTTTGCTGTGGGTTTGTCATATATGGCCTTTATTATGTTGAGGTAGGTTCCCTCTATGCCCACTTTCTGGAGAGTTTTTATCATAAATAGGTGCTGAATTTTGTCAAAAGCTTTTTCTGCATCTATTGAGATTATCATATGATTTTTATTCTTCAACTTTTTAATATGGTGTATCATATTGTTTGATTTGTATGCATTGAAGAATTCTTACATCCCTGGGATAAATCCCACTTGATCATGGTTTATGATCCTTTTAATATGTTGTTGGATTCAGCTTGCTAGTATTTTGTTGAGAATGTTTGTGTCTATGTCCGTCAGTGATATTGGCCTCTAATTTTCTTTTTCTGTGATATCTTTGTCTGGTTTTCATATTGGTATGATGGTGACCTCATAGTACGAGCTTGGGAGTGTTCCTCCCTCTGCAATTTTTTGGGAGAATTTGAGAAGCATAGGTGTTAACTCTCTCTAAATGTTTGATAGAATTTCCCTGTGAAGCCATCCAGTCCTAGACTTTTGATTGTTGGAAGATTTTTGATCACCTTTTCAATTTCATTATTTGTGGTTGGTCTGTTCATATTTTCTATTTCTTCCTGGTTTGGTTTGGGAAGGTTGTAATTTTCTAAGAATTTGTCTATTTCTTCCAGGTGTTCATTTGATTGGCATATAGTTGCTTGTAATCATCTCTTATGATCCTTTGTGTTCCTGTGGTGTCCACTGTAAGTTCTCCTTTTTCATTTCTAATTTTATTGATTTGAATATTTTCCCTTTTCTTCTTTATGTGTCTGGCTAAAGGTTTATCAATTTTGTTTATTTTCTCAAAGAACCAGCTTTTATTTTCTTTGTTCTTTGCTATTGTTTTCTTCATTTCTATTACATTTATTTCTGCTTTAATCTTTATGATTTCTTTCCTTCTACTAACTTTGCATTCAGTTGTCCCTCTTTGTCTAATTTCTTTAGGTGTAATATTAGGGTTTTTATTTGAGATTTTTCTAATTTACTGAGGTAAGATTGTATTGCTATAAACCTCCCTCTTAGAACTGCTTTTGCTGCATCCCATAGGTTTTGGGTCATTGTACTTTCATTCTCATTTGTTTCTAGGTATTTTTTTTTTATTTCCTCTTTGATATCTTCAGTGATCTCTTGGTTGTTTACTAGCACATTGTTTAGCCTCCATGTGTTTGTGTATTTTACATTTTTTTTCCTGTAATTGATTTCTAATCTCATAGCATTGTGTCCAGGAAAGAGGCTTGCCATGATTTCAGTTTCATTAAAGTTACCAAGGCTTGATTTGTGACCCAACATATGATCTACTGTGGAGAATGTTCCACGTATGCTTGAGAAAAAAGTGTGTATTCTGCTGCTTTGGGATGGAATGTCCTATAAATATCAATTAATTCTCTCTGTTCTAATGTGTCATTTAAGGCTTGTGTTTCCTTATCAATTGTCTGTCTAGATGATCTATCTATTGGTGTAAGTGGAGTGTTAACATCCCCCACTATTACTGTGTTATTGTTGATTTCCCCTTTCATGGTTGTTAGCATTTGCCTTATGTATTGAGGTCCACTTATGTTGGGTACACAAACATTTATAATTGTTATGTCTTCCTCTTGCAAAGATCCCTTGATCATTATGTAGTGTCCTTCCTTGTCTCTTGTAATAATATTTATTTTAAAGTTTATTTTGTCTGACGTGATACTGCTACTCAAGTGTCCTTTTGATTTCTATTTGCATGAAATATCTTTTTCCATCCCCTCACTTTCAGTCTGTATGTGTCCCTAGGTCTTAAGTGGGTCTCTTGAGGACATCAGATATATGGGTCTTGTTTTCATGTCCATTCAGCCAGTCTGTATCATTTGGTTGGAGCATTTAATCCATTGATATTTAAGGTAATTATTGACATGTATGTTCTTATTACCATTTTCTTAATTATTTTAGGTTTGTTTTTATAGGTCTTTTTTTTTCTCTCTTGTGTGTTCCACCTAGAGAAGTTCCTTTTTCATTTGTTGTCAAATGGATCTGGTGGTGCTGAATTCTCTTAGCTTTTGCTTGTCTGTAAAGCTTTTGATTTCTCGGTCAAATCTGAATAAGAGCCATGGCGGGTAGAATAATATTGGTCGTAGGTTTTTCCCTTTCATCACTTAAACTATATCCTGGCATTTCCTTCTGGCTTGCAGAGTTTCTGCTGAAAAATCAGATAATAATCTTATGCGGATTCCCTTGTATTTTATGTATTGCTTTTCCCTTGCTGCTTTTAATATTTTTAATTTGTATTTAATTCTTGTTAATTTGATTAATATGTGTCTCAGCATGTTTCTCCTTGGGTTTATTCTGTATGGGACTCTCTGAACTTCCTGGACTTGGGTGACTATTTCCTTTACCACATTAGGTAAGTTTTTAACTAAAATCTCTTCAAATATTTTGTTCAGACCCTTTCTCTTTCTCTTTTCTTTTCTTTTTTCTTGGAACACTATAATTCGAATGTTGGTGAATTTAATGTTGTCCCAGATGTCTCTGAGACTGTCCTCATTTCTTTTCATTCTTTTTCTTTATTCTGCTTGGTGGTGGTTGTTTCCACCATTCTATCTTGCAGTTCACTCATCCATTCTTCTGCCTCAGTCATTCCCCTATTGATTCCTTCTAGTGTATTTTTTATTTCAGTTATTGTGTTTTTCATCACTGATTGTTTTTTCTTTAGTTCTTCTAGGTCCTTGTTAAACATTCTTTGTATCTTCTCGATCCATGCCTCCATTCTTTTTCCAAGGTATGGATCATCTTCACTATCATTTTTCTGAATTTTTTTCAGGGAGATTGCCTATTTCCTCTTCATTTATTTGGTCTTGTGGGAATTTACTTTGCTCCTTTGTCTCTAACATATTTCTCTGTCATCTTATTTGGTCTAACTCACTGTGTTTATTGTATCCTTTCCACAGGCTGCAAGTTCATATTTCCTCTTGATTCTGTTGTCTTCTCCCTAGTGTGTGAGGTTGGTGCAGGGACTTGCATAGGCTTCCTGGTGGGTGGGACAGGTGCTGGTGCTCTCGTAGGTGGAGCTGAGTCTTTTCCCTCTGATGACCAAGGTTGTGTCCGTTGGTGTGTTTCTGGGTATCTGTGAGCTCAGTACAACTTTAGGCAGCCTGTCTGCTGATGGCTGGGACTGTGTTCCTGTCTTGCTGTTTTTTTGGTGTGAGGTATACAGCACTGGAGCTTGACGGCAGTTGGGTAGAGCTGAGTCTTGGTGTCGAGATGGATACCTTGGGTAGAGTGCATGCTGATTAATATTCCCTGGGCCTAGGAATTCTCTGGCAGCCCAGCATCCTGGACTTTGTGCCCTCACCGCAGAGGCCAAGACCTGACCTCTGGCCAGGAAACAAGGAGTCTGCAAGCCATACATCACAGCCAGAGAAAAAACAAAAAAAGGAAAAGAAAACAAACAGACAAGCAGAACCCAAGCCAAGTAGCAAAAACAAACAGCAACAACAACACAGAAAAAAACCCAAAAAAAACAAAGAAAAAGGAGGAAAGAAAACAAACAGAAAAACCAAACCCAAGACTAATGATAAAAACCAAACCAAACAAACAGAAACAAAGAAACAGACCAAAAAAAGACAAAAATATAAAAAACAAGAGAACAAGGAAACAAAAGAACTCAAAAGTGAGAAAAATCAATGAAGACTAAGCTAACAAAAACAAAAAATGGAAAAGAAAAGAAAGCAAAGTATCAATTAAAAAAAAGCACAGAAAACATAAAACACTTGAAAGCAATAAAAAAGAACCACAACAAGAAAAAAAACAAAACAAAAAAGTAAAATAAAAATAAAATTTAAATATTAAAAAATTTAAAAATAAAAACAACAACATCTAAAGAAAATGAAAGAAACAAAAAAAGAATAATAGTAATAAGAATATTTTCCTGATGCCTCCTCTGTCAGTGTCCTTGCTCCCACAGTGATCCACAGCCAAACCCTGCCTCCCCAGGAGGCCCTCAAATACCCCAGGTAGGTCTCTGGACCAGCTGTGGGCACCATGGGGCCAGCTCAGTCTTTGATCTGGCCCAAATCCCACATGTACTTGGCCCCAAATCCACTGCTGCTAAAGCTAGACTGGTCTCAGTTGTGGGAACACTCATTGTCTATTCAGACATTCCAGACTTGCAGGATTTATCAAGCCAATTGTGGGGATTTAATCTGCAGCTTGTGCAACTGCATGGGGAAATTTCTACTCCTCTTCCTTAATCACTTCTTAGGCTCAGCTTTGATTTTGGCCTCACCCCTGCATGTGCACCATCCTCAGGCCTCTGTTCACCACACAGGCAAGAGGGAGTGAAAGCAGCAGCTGATTGGGACACACTCACTCAGGCCAGGGGGTGATATGGTGGCCACAACTGGGGTGTGTGATGTCCCTGCATCCCCAGAAACCAACAAGCAGTTGCAATAGACTGGGGTACACTCACTCTGGTAAGAGTCCCTCTCAGTGTCCAAAAAGGCAGGCACTGGTGTGTGGGGGCAGTAGTGGCCCCATCCATTGTGCACCAGTCAACGATGGTGTTTCATTTCCTATGCAGACTCCACTAACTTCCAGTCATGGATCCCCTCACTCACTCCTGTCTCCTCTGTTTTATCCATGCAGCTGAGTGGTCCTCTCTCTGGACCCACTCTCTTAATCCAACGCTTTAGCACTCAGCCCCTGCCAGCATCAGAAGATTCCTGTCTCAGGCAGGGGTGCCCAGTGCTGATTCCCCAGGAGGTTTGGCATGGGAGGCACTCAGGACCTCAGAGCCTACAGAGGTGGAGGAGGCCTTGGCTTGAGGGGCGGGCAAGTCTGTTCAGATGGGTGCCCTTCTTAGTGCCCACAGAGACAGAAGCCAGTGGGTGGGGAATGGGGTTGAAATGGCAGCCCCACCCCTTGTGTGCCACTCAACAATGATGCCTTACTTCTATGGAGTCCTGGACTTCTTCCCCAACTTTCCCAGTTGTAGAGTTCTTTACTCCTGTCCCTTCAGGATGTATTTTCACAGCCAACAGCTGTCCCCTCCCAGGGTCCATGCTCCAAACCCCACTTTCCATCATGCATCACCCCCTACGCAGTAGGAGACAGATGACTCAGGCTGGGGTGCACAGGGCTGCAACACAGACCATGCATGCAGTTCTTGTTTTATCCTGCCTTCCACAGACCACCCACTGCATTCCCCTTTGATTCCCCAAAGGTCCATTTCTGTCCCAGCTGATTTCCCCACTGTGAGGGTTTTTTTCTGAGTGCAGGAACATCTCCTCACCTTCAGCTTCCCACTAAGGTTACTGGTTCCTTTTTTGATTCCCCTTTTCTTTTTTTCTTTATTTCATCCTACCCAATTAACAGGGGATTTTTCTTGTCCTTTTAGGTGTCTGAAGTCTTCTACTAATGTTCAGCAGGTGCCCTGTGAGAATTGTTTCATTTGTAGTTGTATTCTTGGTATACTTGTGAGGAGAGACAAATTCTGTGTCTTCCTATACTGCCATCTTGACTCCTACCCCCAATGCATAGGTCTTTGTTATAAGCAGCTTTCCCTTTTTGCAGTGTTTAAGATCAATACTCATTTCTCATCAATGTGCATTGGTAGAACTGACAATATCAAGTACCATTGGTAATGTTTAGAGGTCCTATGAGAGGCTTACAGAAGATCCAAAATGCCAACAAGAAGATATTGAGAGAAAAATATGGTGTGTCCTTTTCCACGAGGATGTCATATATCATGGCAAGTGCAAGAGCTATAGTGAGGGAAAACCAGGTATCAGTGGGGAAAATCATATTAAGCAGCAAGAATAAGGGGCAAAGCAAGAAATAAAAGAGGAAAATGAGCTAGGAGAGTTCTAATTATGGTGGAATGATGATTAGAGAAGAGTGGGTTGAGAGGAGTCATTCAGATCAAAGGATTTGAATAGTGAAATCATGCTTGGATTCAGCATGAGTGTAGTATTGATAGGAATAGAGTGGGATGATTAAATAGTTAGTTTATAAATCTCACTAGGAGATTAAAGCCCGGAATTTTAAGGGAGTTTGGGAGACTGCTGTAAGCTAATGACTACTCAAGAAAAGAATCCAGTAACCTAGCAACAATCTATTCTACCTTGAAGGAAGATTGGGCACATTCAAGTGCCAGGCACACTCAACCCACAAGTCCTGATAGTTAAAACACGACAATAGATATGGGGTTGGAATCTTGTTACATGAAGTAAGGAAGTTAACAGTCCTTGAAGATTAACATTTCTGCATGTAGTCAAGATAGGAATAGAGGTGAAAGGGGTAAAGAAATTAGGTGAAAGGGGACATTATACCAAAATCTGAGATGAATTACCATATTTAATTTCTGTTACCACCCTTTTGCTAATATACATGTGATTTAAATAGCACCATAACAGTCCCAGTAATATCATATCAGGTTAAAGGAGGGATTAACAATGTAAGCCATGATGTCTACCAAAAAATGAGGAAGAAAGCAGTCTTCTCCCCTTCGCACTTTTTCTTTGATTATAAAAATGTAGCCTTTTTTTGTTCTCTGCTTATATCTCTCACAAGCATCCTATGCACTATTTGTCTATCACTTTGCCTCACCCTGAATTCTTTCGGTGCTGAGACAAGAGAACCCAAGCTTCAGTAAGTCTTGACATCAGGTTAAAAGTTTTAATTAAAAGACAGTGGGTTTGAGTCACCTCCTAAATCAGCGATTATGGGTTCAAGTCCCAATGTGAAGTTTGGCTGGGTTCGAGTCCCATCCAAGGAGGAATGAAGTTTCAGTAGTTGAGTAGATATAGCATAATGGAGTTTGGTGAGTAGATATAGCATAATGGAGCTCTATATGACTAAACAGGTAATGTTTATCCATAAAAATCCACCTGGTCACTCTACAGATGGATCTATATTGATGTGTTTAATAATTACTAGTCAAATACATAAAATATGCAAGTTATTGTTCTAGGAACTGTGGGAAGTTAATAATGAACCTAACAGGAACCATCTTTTCAAAGCTGAAATTAGCAAAGCTTACAAGAGAGGTACACTCAAAGTAGTTTGAAGCATCCAGAAGAAACTTCTGGGAAGATTTTATCTAAATATTCTTACCTAAAGTAAGTGTAAGGCCAACTGGCCCGAGGCAGGGGAACACAATCAGATTCACAGGTTGCATCAGACCGAAATTCTCCAGACTACCCAGTTCCAGAAACTGCCCTGGAGACATTCCGGACCACCCAGTTCCAGGAACTGACCTGGGGACTTTGAACCCAGCCCAGCCTTCCCGCCTTTCGAGGGGCGGGACCAATGGTCCCCCAGGATACCCGAAAAGACCACCAAATAAGGAATACCCTGCGCCCTCTCAGATTCACCACACCCCTTTCCCTTCTTCCCGGGTGCGACTTCTCTGGCCCCTTTCTCTCGGACCAGTGAAGCTCGCCCGGGAGCGCTCCCTAATAAAGCTCATTTGAAGGTTTCCTCTGTTTCGCGGTGCCGTTTGTTAAGATCCGACCTTACAGTAAGCCCATCCCTAAAAAATGGTCTACTATCACTAAGGAAAAACACAGAAAAATGAATGAGGGCCCCAAGTTCATACCTATACACAAGAAAGAAGAAAGGAAAGAATGCACAGTAGGTCAGTAAACAATGGTATAAAATTTAAACTCCATTAAAAAATCTAAGAAAATCATGTGGGAAGCAATTACTCTTCATGTGTCCCAGGTGATTTACAGAAGACTTATGATTAGAGTTGGCCAGAGAAGACATGGCACTTGGGAAGCTGATGTGCACTCTGCCATTTCCCTTCCTGGACACAGCCTAGAGTTAGATGTAGTCCACATTGCTTCTGTTCTTACCACTGACATCCCCCAGTTCCCACAGAGTTTGCTCTTCTGTGATCACAAAGCTGAGCTGCTGGCAGGGGACAAATTGCTTTCAACAGAGGGGACCAGATGCATTTTCTTTGCTGCTGTGGCAGCAACTCAAGCAACAGTTCCATTGAAAGAAGTTCTACCCTAAATACTTAAGGCTAGGCAAGTGATTAATATGCAAGCTTAAGCCAAAGAAATTACAAGCACTCTGCTCTAGAGAAGTTTAAGTCAGTGAGAGATCCAAATAATGGGAGTCCTGAGGAACCATTCCAAAAATCAGAGGAAACTGAAAGAAAAGCTTAAAATAACATTTTTAAAAGAAAAAAAAATCAGAGAGGTTTAATAAATTTACATGACCTCTTACTGGATTGTAAACATTCAAAGTGTTAGTAAATAGAAGGGGGAATGGTGCAAAGGAGAAAATAAATTAGATGGCATATACAACACTGCAGTATTTCCCAACTAAAATCACAGTGCAGACAAGATGGGCAAACTGGCTGAATTTCTTTGAGAACTCTTCAAACTGTGAAGGAGTGGGAAAGGGGAAGGAAAAACTACCTGAGCTGCAAGGTGGAAAAAAAAGAGATAAAAATTAAATCTTTAAAAATTTGCTTTTCTAATCCCTGAAATACAATAAGCAAAACTGCAAAAGAAGATTTAAGGGAAGAAAGTATATTTAATCTGATAAAGCCCTGTAGAAAGGACAGAGGAAAAGTCTCATCTCTATATCTCTCTCAACTCTCCATTGTCCCGGTACAGCTTCTGCCTTAATTAAAAAAAAAAAAAAAAAATCTATTTTTTACTGATTTATTTGGCAACTGCACAAGAATGACAAATAACTCTATGGCAGAATGGGTTTTCATTCCTCAGTTCTCTTTATTCCAAAATCAGATTGCATTCATTGGAACTTAATCAGGTATCATTAAAATCTTCCTTCTCTCTCTCCTTTTTCCTTTCTGTCTCTATCTAGGGTCTTGGTTTAAACAAGTTTTAGATGACACTCAACTGAAAGTTGACTTTTGGATGAAAAGATTAGGTATGTCCATGACCTGCCAATGTTAGTCTATTTCACTACAAGGTCACCACATGAACCAACATTGTATCAGCATCTGCAATTTCTAGGCATTCATTTTTATAGAGTGTTGCAGGAATGCAAAGATGACCAAAACACAGTCACTTCCTCAGGCTGGTGTAGTGGGAAGAGCCCAGGGCTGAAATCAGAAGACAGTTGACCAGATTCTGCCACTGTAGTTATGACTGCATTCCCTCCACATTCCTTTCTTTAAAATAGTACTCTGCCAGCAGTCTATAGTGACATGATGGGCCTAGATGGACAGACTTCTATTCTGTGCCAACAACCAACCCACTGACTGCAGGTTCTCAGCTCAGGGATGAAGTTGGGATTAAGGCTATCAGATTTTATTTCTAAAATGTAAATTTAGAATATTAGGTCTTCAGGTGTTAGGTTTAGGGACAGAATCATTGTTATGATGAAACAGAGTTAAGGGCAAGCTGAGGCTGAAAAGTACAGAAAGTAATATTGTTGCAGAGAAAGCCAGTGTACAGAGAAATGAATATAGCAAATAAGCAGAGAGAAGCAAAGATATGAGACAAATATTGAGAGAGAGAGTAAGGTAGAAGATAAGTGGGGAGCAGGAGACAGGAAGAAAAAATGAAAGAGAGAAATGAATAAGGACTGTCTTATTAGGATGATGCCTTCTTGTATTTCTTGCAAAGTATTCTGTGACTTTTCTCATAATCTTGCTATAGTGACCCTAGTTTTGACTTCAACTTGTGTATTTCTGTCCTTTGAAACAAAAAGACATTAGTTACAGCAAATCTTGAGTGGTGTGTGACATAAATTGGGTTATTTTACCTTGCCTCTCAGAGCTATAACTTGCTTAACTGATGGTGATATTAATATCTCCTGGTGACTAGATGCTACATGTGAAAATGTTACTCTGATGCTTGCCACTTATCTGTGTGTAAAGTGTCTCTGAAATTTAATCTGAATCCCTAGCCAAAACATTAATAATGGAGAGTATCTGGAATACCTCCACTAATTGGGAAGAGTGTAGAGAATCAGGGGTTTTGCCAGGAAGATAAAATGGCAAAAAGGCTGCTGTGGGCAAGCAGGGGAGGGAAGAAAGTGAATTGGAAATGGTGCTGAGCTTGATGTGGCGCATGTTGGCAAGAGTGTGGGACTAGAAATAGAAAAAGAAATCAGGGTTTGGCCAGTGTTTTCCTGACCAAAGTCATGAATCTGAATTTCAGTTTGGTTTTTGACTTATTCTAAGGCATATGCAGTTATAAAAAGAGTAGGACAGGAGAGGGGTACAAAGACACGATAAGAACGAAGTTCCTCAGTCTTTTAAAATAATATCTCTGGGGCTTCCCTGGTGGCGCAGTGGTTGAGAGTCCTCCTGCCGACGCAGGGAACGCGGATTTGTGCCCCGGTCCGGGAAGATCCCACATGCTGTGGAGCGGCTGGGCCCTTGCGCCATGGCCGCTGAGCCTGCGCATCCGGAGCCTGTGCTCCGCAACGGGAGAGGCCACAACAGTGAGAGGCCCACATACTGCAAAAAATAATAATAATAAATAATAATAATATCTCTGAAGTGAAAATTCTGCAGTGTTTCACTTTCTAAACTTTGTGTTTAAAAAGGAATTGGATTTTTTTCCAGAAATACATTTATATTATACCGTTCAATATATTTTTGAATACTATATTATCCCAGTAGATTAATGTAAGAATCCTAGTTATTCTCCTTCCCCCAATCCTTTCATCCCTTTCAGAATCAGCACATTTGAAATGCTACCCTCACAGGCAGTGTATACCCTAAGCCAGTTACATATAGTTTCAATACAAAAGCAAGATTTTTCTGAGACATTTTGTAGAACAGTGCTTGACATATAGTAAGAATTCAATAAATACTTACTGAATACATTAATAAATAATATGCCTTCTTAATTTCCCATAACTATTAACAAGGTTTACTCCGGGAATTCTGATTCTATATGGAAGAAGACTGAGGGAGAGGAGAAAGGGAAAGAGAAGGAAAAGCAATCTTTATATTTTATTTAAAGATAAAATTGGATAACATTCCAGTCATAATAACACAATGCTGTTTGAATACAGTCGGGTTATTCTTATATCTTTAATCCCTGCCATCTTGTGCCCTGCAACCCTGTGCATATTATTTTTTTTTGTCCTGTTGTATGTATGTATATATGTATTTATTTATTTTTTAGTTTTTTTATTGGATTAAAATTGCTTTACTAAAATTGTTAGTTTCTGCTGTACAATAAAGTGAATCAGCTTTATGTATACCTATATTCCTTCCCTCTTAGCCCTCCCTCAACCCCATTGCCTCCCATCTAGGTAATCACAAAGCACCAAGTGGAGCTCCCTGTACTATACAGCAGGTTCCTACTAGCTACCTATTTTAAATGTGAGAGCTTATTTATGTCAAACCTAATCTTCCAATTTGTCCCACCCTTCCCTTCACCCCCATGTCCATATATCCATTCTCTACATCTATGTCTCTATTCCTGCCCTACAAATAGGTTCATCTGTACCATTTTTCTAGATTCCTCATATATGTGTCAATATACGATGTTTGTTTTTTGCTTTCTGACTTACTTCACTCCATATGACAGACTCTAGGTTCATCCACATCTCTACAAATGACCAAATTTTGTTTCTTTTTAGGGCTGAGTCATATTCCATTGTATATATGTACCATATCTTCTTTATCCATTCATCTATCATTGGACATTTAGGTTGTTTCTATGTCCTGGGTGTTGTAAAGAGTGCTGTAATGAACATTGGGGTACATGTGTCCTTTTGAATTATGGTTTTCTTAGGGTATATACCCAGTAGTGAGATTGCTAGGTTATATGGTAGTTCTATTTTTAGTTTTTTAAGGAACCTCCATACTTTTCTCCATAGTGGCTGTATCAATTTATATTTCCACCAACAGTGCAAAAGGGTTCCATTTTCTCCACACCCTCTCCAGCATTAACTGTTTGTAGATTTTTTGATGATGGCTATTCTGACCAGTGTGATGTGATACCTCATTGTAGTTTTGATTTGCATTTCTCTAATAATTAGTGATGTTGAGCATCTTTTCATGTGCCTCTTGGCCATCTGTATGCCTTCTTTGGTGAAATGTCTATTTGGGTCTTCAACCAAACAGAAAATAAATACAGAAACACAAGCTTTAAATGATACAATATAGATCAGATAGATTTAATTGATATTTATAGGACATTCCACCCAAAAGTGGCAGAATAAACTTTCTTCTCAAGTGCACATGGAACATTCTTCAAGATAGACCACATCTTGGGTGACAAATCAAGCCTCATAAAATTAAAAAATCTTGAAATCGTATCAAGCATCTATTCTGACCACAACACTATGAGATTGGAAATCAATTACAGGAAAAAAAAAACTGGAAAAAACAAAAATATATGGAGTTAAACAGTGCACTACTAAATAACCAAGAGATACCAAGAAGTCAAAGAAGAAGTCAAAGAAGAAATTTTAAAATACCTAGAAACAAATGACAATGAGAACAGGACCACCCAAAAACTATGGGATGCAGCAAAAGAAGTTCTAAGAGGGAAGTTTATAGAAATTCAATCTCACCTCAAGAAACAAGAAAAATCTCAAATAAACAATCTAACCCTACACTTAAAACAACTAGAGAAAGAGGAAAAATGAAAACCTGAAGTCAGTAGAAGGAAAGAAATCATAAAGATCAGAGCAGAAATAAATGAAATAGAAATGAATAAAACAATAAGAAAGATCAATAAAGCTAAAAGCTGATCCTTTGAGAAGATAAACAAAATTGATAAACCTTTAGCCAGACTCATCAAGAAAAAAAGAGAGAGGATGAAAATCAGTAAAACTAGAAATGAAAAAGGAGAAACCACAATTGACACCACAGAAATACAAAGGATTATAAGAATCTACTACAAACAAATATATGCCAATAAAATGGACAATCTGGAAGAAATGGACAAATTCTTGGAAAGGTACAATTTTTCAAGACTGAATCAGGAAGAATTTGAAAATACAAACAGATCTATCATAAGTAATGAAATTGAAACAGTAATTAAAAATCTTCCAACAAACAAAAGTCCAGGACCAGATGGCTTTGCAGGTGAATTCTATCAAACATTTAGGGATGAGCTAACACCTATCCTTCTCAAACTCTTCCAAAATATAGCACAGGGAGGAAAACTCCCAAATTTGTTCTGTGAAGCCACCATCACCCTGATAGCAAAACAAAAGATATCACAAAATAGGAATATTACAGACCAATAACACTGATGAATATAGATGCAAAAATCCTCAACAAAATATGAGAAAACAGAATCCAACAACACATTAAAAGGATCATACACCATGATCAAAAGGGATTTACCCCAGGAATGCAAGGATTCTTCAATACACACAAATCAAACAAGGTGATACACCATATAAAAAAATTAAAGAATAAAAACCATATGATCATCTCAATAGATGCAGAAACTGCTTTTGACCAAATTCAACACCCATTTATGATAAAAACTCTCCAGAAAGTGGGCATAGAGGGAACTTACCTCAACATAATAAAGGTCATATATGACAAACCTATAGCTAACATCATACTCCATGGTGAAAAGATGAAAGAATTTCCTCTAAGATCAGGATGTCTACTCTCACCACTTTTATTCAACATAGTATTGGAAGTCCTAGTCATGGCAAGCAGAGGAGAAAAAGAAATAAATGGAATACAAATTGGAAAAGAAGAAGTAAAACTGTCACTGTTTGCAGATGACATGATACTATACATAGAAAACCCTTAAAGATGCCACCAGAAAACTACTAGAATGAATTTGGTAAGTTTGCAGGATACAAAATTAATGCACAGAAATCTCTTGCATTCCTATACACTAACAATGAAAAATCAGAAAGAGAAATCAAGGAAATAATTTCATTTACCAGTACAACAAAAAAAATAATAAAATACCTAGGAATAAACCTATGAAAGGAGGTAAAACACCTGTATTTAGAAAACTCTAAGACACTGATGAAAGAAATCAAAGATGACATAAACAGATGGAGAAATATACCATGTTCTTGGATTGGAAGAATCAGTATTGTGAAAATAACTATACTACCCAATGCAATCCCTATCAAACTACTAATGGCATTCTTCACAGAATTACAACAAAAAATTTTACAATTTTTATGGAAATACAAAAGACCCCGAATAGCCAAAGCAATCTTGAGAAAGAAAAATGGAACTGGAGGAATCAGGCTACCTGACTTCAAACTAAACCACAAAGCTATAGTAATCAAGATAGTATGGTACTGGCACAAAAACAGTAATATAGATCAATGGTACAGGATAGAAAGCCCAGAGATAAACCCACAAATATACGGTCACCTAATCTATGAGGAAGGAGGCAAGAACATACAACAAAGAAGAGGCAATCTCTTCAATAAGTGGTTCTGGGAAAACTGGACAGCTAAGTGTAAAAGAACAAAATTAGAACACTACCTAACACCATACACAAAAATAAACTCAAAATGGATTAAAGACCTAAATGCAAGACCAGACACTATAAAACTCTTAGAGGAATACATAGGAAAAACACTCTTTGACATTAAACAGAGCAAGATGTCTTTTGACCCACCTCCTAGAGTAATGAAAATAAATACAAAAATAAATAAATGGAACCTAATGAAACTTCAAAGCTTTGGCACAGCAAAGGAAACCATGAACAAGATGAAAAGACAACCCTCAAAATGGGAGAAAATATTTGCAAATGAAGCAACTGACAAAGGATTAATCTCCAAAATATACAAACAGCTCATGGAACTCAATATCAAAAAAACAACAAACAAACAATCCCATTTAAAAATGTGCATATCCTTTTGATTTTGAGGTCACTGGCTCTAATGAAATAAATACTTCATTACATTAAATCCTTACTTCATTTAAATTTAAGGAAAAAAATAGATGAAAAGTTAGAATACAGGCTAAAAGTTTTATTCCAGTTATAAAAATGATACATGTTCACTGCAGATAAAATAGTAACTTAAAATCCAGGTATACAGAGATAAAATTATGAAAGCATTAATTTATAAAAGGGAAAATTCAAGGCAAAGACAAGATATATTTTCTATCAGCCCTATGATGGAAACACAAACTACAAAAAAAAAAGTCAATTAGTACATTTACAATGTTTGGGTAATCACCCAGACCCTAAATTTTGCAGCCCTAGTGCCCCTTATGGCATATTACTACTATCTTTTTAGTTAAGTATGGGTGCTAGTGGGATATACACACCATGATTTTGACAATGCTTTAGACTAGGGTTTTGAGTGGGTCTGTCCCCAGCAATCTCTTCTCTGGGACCTTCTCCCTGTCCAGCACACACACACACACTCACACACACACACACACACACACACACACACACACACAAACACGTGCACACAAAGACTTACTGGAGATAAAAATGCTGCCTTTCCTGGAGTCTCCCTTAATTTATCTCCATCAAGGCAACCACATAAACTTATTGATATTTCTTCTAAGTGTTTGAACCCGGTGAGAAAGTAAGTAGGATGACCAAAATAATGTTCATGGAGAAAGGTTAAAATTCACCAAGTTCACATGATATTAATTCTTGGTATTTTCCATAGATGTGACTCCTAAATAACTTATAATTTGAAACAGTATGGGTAGAATACTGCTCTCCATTATTTTTTCCTGAAACTAGGTATTGCAGTTCCCTCCTTCTGGAGACATTCCCTGAGGTAGGGATCTAAATATGCCAGGTGTTTTCACTCACAGGAAAGGAACAAATTGCTCCCTCGGCAATTATACCAGGCTGGTTTATTGACATACAAGTGAATGAAATGTTTATACCCTGAGAGGGAGCCCCTGCATCATTGTCAAAATTACAGGCCCTCAGATCAACATTGAATGTCTTTCCCTAGAAAATGTGCAGAGATAGACAAAGAATAAGGGGAAAAGAACATAGCAGGTAGCTGTAAACAGCTGTATTTATGAAATTATATCATAATCAAAACGTGAATCCTGTTTTCTGAGAAAACTACTGAAAATCCTAACCATAATATTGTCCTCTACTCAACTGCCAGATTGGCTAATATGTTATTCTTTCAAAAATCTAGAAGCTAAATTCTCAGTACCATACAGAGTACAACCTGAAGATGAAATTGTAAACAATTTCCAAGGCTCATTTAAAATAAAATCTGATGTATCCAGGCATCAAACCATCAATTCCAAGGTTTGTTTCTGAGCAGTTCTCAGATGTGATAGATAGATGAGATAGAGGAGTACTTCAGCACCTAGCCTGGTATTGGGCACATAATAACCAATTATAATATTTATTTATTTACAGTTTTAAAATGTGAGATATCAAAGTTAATTCAGAATATGGCCATCTGTGCAACAAAAATTTCTGAAGCAAAAAATATCTTTGAGAGAATCTTCTCATGTTTCTTGTGTATGGAAAATAATTTGGGATAAATTTTAGTGTTGTTTATGTTTAGAAATACAGTTCTTTCCAATCACAATTTTTTAATCTAATAACCAGACCAACCACAAGTTCAAACTATAGTGTTGATAGTAATTATATTAAGCAGTCTCTGATGACTTCATCTAAATATCCTGCTTTTAAAAATTACTAATATTTTTGCTTCTTCTTCACACATGACTTCTTTCTATCTCCAAAACTTCAACTATGACACACATTAGACAGCTCCAGATGGATCCAGCTCAGGTTTTTCTGCTGAATTTCAGATTTCACATAAATCAGTATTTTGGCATTATAGCTCACCTTTTCTCCCTCCTCCACACGCATCCCTAATCTGTACTTTCTTTATTCTCTATACTAGGACTTCAATAAATAGAAGCTAATTTTGCACACCCTTCCCACTTTCAGAATTTGAAAGATTTAATCACTTCAGTTAGAAATGTCAAATTCATGTTTGTCTACCCTTATGTAGAATTATTCCATTAGTCTTCAAGTCTTATAAATTCTACCCTTTAAACGTCCCTCTGATATATTCCCTACTCTCTACATCTTCTACCTCTGCTTTAATTTTGTTCCATACTGCTTTATATTGTTCCATATTTCCTTATTTCTCATATTCTATCTATTAAAATGACAAAAATTTCATAAAAATAAAGAAAATGCATTAAAACAAACAGAAAGAACATTTTTAGGGACATGTTGGAAACTGTCAAAATGTCTAATTAATATGTAATCAAAGAACAAGAAGGAGAGGTAAAGAGAGTTAAAAGAGATTTGAGTAGAATGAATATTTGAAGAAATAATGGATGAAAAGTTTTCAGATTTTTCAAAGTGACATACATTTATAGATTAAAAATTCAATAAATGATGAATAGGATAAGTTAAAAGGTAACCAAGTTTATTCACATAAAATCAACTGACTGGAAAATCAAGGTAAAGAAATGATTCAAAGAAAGTAGAGAAAATTGACATATTAAATAGAGGGGAACAATAATTAAAATGACAGTAGATTTTAAGTCAGAAATCATAGTGTCTGTAAGATGATGGGAAAAATCAATAAAGTGTTGGAAAAAGTTAAAAAAAAATTTCTACCCTAAAATCTATATTCAGTAAAAAAATGTTTTCAAGAATAAAGGAGAAATACATTATCATATGAAGAATAAACAGAAAAATTTGATGCCAGAAGATGCTTTTTTACAAGAAATGAAAAATGAAACAAATGTAAAAGTACTTTAACAAGGCCAAAAAGGGAAGTATATTAGAGAGAAATTTTGATATTTGAGAGTAAAAAATAACATCAGAAATGGTAAAATTCTCAGTAAATATAAAAGTCTGTGTTCTCTTATTTAGTTTTTAAAAAATCAATGTGGCTAAGTCTGTTGTTTTAAGCAAAAAAAAAAAAAAAAAAAAACCCACCAAGTTATTGTTCTTATATGTAGATCTGATCATGCCACTCACAAGCTTAATAAAACTAAAATAGTTTCTAATTTTCTATTAAATGAAACTCTTTAGAATATCATTCATTCCCTTCACAGATAAATGTCAATGTAAGCCTACTGAAATGTAAATTCTATGAGGGTGAACATTTTTCCAGTATTGTTCACTGCCATATTTCCAGTGCTTAGAAAGTGTGTCTTGTACATAACATAGTCCTTGTTATCAATAAGTATTTGCTAAATGAATGAATACTTCCAGCATCCTTCCCTCCTGGGTCTCTAATGTTGATTGTGTTTCACATGCTCTGCTCTTAGCTACCACCTTTTATTTCCCAAGATTCTCCAGCTCACCTTGAAATTCCAAGTTTATATATTAATCATTTATGTGGAATTCTCTCCACCTTTTCCAGTAAACATATATAGAATTTTTCTGCTCCCCAAGCATTCTGTGTATACATCTATTATCCTACTTAAACATTTTATTTTAAATATTTCTGTATATCATCAGGGACTGTCTTGTACACCCATCCACCCTCAAATGTTAATCAGAATCTAGATACATAATAGTAATTCAATAAATATTTAGTGAATGTAAGAATAAATGTGCCTGGTTTCAGAGGTCTATAAGAAATAAGAATTTTTTATATATTTGAACCAAAATATAAAAGGTAGATATGGTTTTTATTTAAGGGAAAGCACAAATATATATTTAAAAGAAATTTATAATAAATATGTAAATTTTGTCCCCCAAATTTTTACTTATTTTAACTATTGAATGCCCTATGACAAATCTGGACAGAGGTAGAATGCAGTGTTGACATTTAAGAAAATGATAGGGAAATAAATAATAAATAATTCTAAATAGGCTATATTCCAAAAGTTATTTTGTAAATGAATCATGTAGTGTTTAAAAGATGTTTCTTAAAGGAAAAAAAAAAAAGGGAAGAGAGGACAGGAGAGTAGAAGAAAAAATAATGATTATATTCTCAGATCATTCCATTGAATAAAGTTTAATCTAAAATATACCAGAGATGGCACATGTGGTACTGCTGAAAAAAAAAAAAAATTAGGAACCTGCATTCCTCCTACCACCTGTATGCTGCCTTCTATCTTGAGAAATGTTCTCTGGCAGAAGTTGTACATTTTTGTAAATGGCACTATAGATTTGGCTTTGCTCTGAGATGCAGGATAAATGGGAGAAAGAAAACCAACAATCCATAATTACCAAAAAGAAAACCCAAAAACCAAAAACAGGAGGAAAGAATAGAGAAAAAAATTACCATCCACTTGTGCACACATTTACCCACCTTGGGTTCAGAATGCATTGGCTACTCTACCACCATTGATAAGATAAAAGGGTTTTATCAGGCAATGCAGGCCATTGATAGGATAAAAGGGTTTAGAATTCCTCCTCCTAATTCTTGATAGAGGAATAAAAAATATCCAGAAAAACATGTTCTAGCCCATTTCTTATACCTTCTCTTTTGTAATAGATTTTGCTGGATGCATTATACAGGTACAGTGGGTTTTCTGTTTGATTACTTGGATTGTTGGTCAATTGTGAACTGGGAGTTGATTATACTTGGGTTCTGCTATGATAATAAGAATCACTTACTGAAAAAGACTGTGTCTGTTTTCTCTACATGTACCTACCTGGGTTAGCCAAGTATATAGGGAATTTTTAAGTAGCCCCCAAAAAAGGATATCAAATCAAGAGATACTTGATATCAAATTTACATTATTTCTTTACTCTGTATGCTCTTTTCACTTCTTTCTTGTTCTCTTTTCTTCTTCTATCTGCATATCATTCTTTTGACTGTACTTACTTCATTTAATAAGACAACAATTATAGTACTTTCACTCTCCTCTGTCTTTTAAAGAATATTGGCAATGAATCAGTGTACTTTTCCCAATTTTATTTATCTGATGTTCCCTGATGGATCACAGAAACTTCCCCAAACACAGGCAGTCCTAAAGGTATCAGTGAACTCCAGGGAAGAAACCTATATCCTCTTTGTCTTTATAATTCTGCAATCTTGGGCACATGACTTGCTAGACATCCCTCCTAAACTGAGCATTAGCAAATCTAAAATCAGATCACTTTACCTAATTATGATAAATAGGGGGAATGGGGAGCAATGTGATCTGTTTAGACTCTGGAAAAAAAGAATAATCTCAAATTACTTGATGAGTACCATGCTTCCCCTTTCTTCTATATCAGGCTTAAATCCTTGCTACCTTTTCTAAATGGTGCCTGAATGCTTTTTCTCTGTATGTTCTTCCTCCTTTGGAATAACCCCTGCAGATGGTGTGATAAGCTAGCAGCCAATTTAAATTAATTTTGGTAAACTGGGAAGAAATGTGTCCCTTTCTGAGATGACAGAGTTTCTCCCCGAGATCCCCAGAAATAATCTGACAGAATGATTAGCTCTGTAATAGATTCCCATGGTGTGTGTCACTCTTAGATTGTCACAGATGTTTGTTGCTAATAGGATTTTGTGTTCCATGCCAAACATTCTAATTTCATTGTAACTTTTTTTTCTAACCATAAAATTATGACTAACATATTTAGCTTGTATTTTCAAGAAACTAATGTTCCCCAAAGGAGAACCTTGGGAAAATATTCTGGTGACTAAAATAACACAATTCTTTTTTGAAATCACAGAGTACTAACCACTGGACTGCCAGGGAATTTCCAATAACTCATTTCTCAAAAGTCTTATTGTAAATAAAAAAATAATGCCACTATATTAAACCTTAAAATAAAATAACTCATAATTGACAAAAAGGGAAGTGTTTAATTTAAATTAGGAAGGGGCTAAATTATCTAAGGGAATAATATCAGTTCCATTATCAAAAGTCTTCTAATGACCACCATAAGTAGCTGTTCTGAAGTTAATTAGCTCACATGGAGGGTAAAGAATAGAGCGTTGAGGCAGTCACCAACAAAGCAAAAGCCTGTATTTGAAGGTATTTTCTAAAATACAGGGTATTTTCTAAAATAACCCATATTATTCTGTGGAATTACTTATAATTCCACATATCCATTTAAGGAATGGATATCCATTTAAATGGATATCCATTTAAGCCATATCCATTTAAGGAATATATGTAATATACACTTCAGGAAAATTCCTGTTATTCATCTAATTCCTTAAAACTTATAATAATTAGATCATCTTCACTTGCTTAGTAAAAATACAATAGAATTTTATTTTCTCCAGTTTAATACTATTATAAAAAATTAAGGGGAATGAATACCATTAAAAAAGTATCTATTTCTACTTCTTTCTGTTTGAATTTGTGATCACAGACTGAACTAAAACTTACCTTTGCCCTGTAATAATAACATCTTTCATTTTCTAGCACTTTATAGTTCACAAAGAACTTTCATGTAGATTACCTCCCTTATTTCTTAGTTTTAGAAAGTTGGTGGTAATTTACACCACTTTACAAAATGAAAAATAAAAGACTACATGAGCAGATACAGCTGATATTATTAGACTCAGTATCTAGGCAATTTAAAAAAATGCATGCACTTTCATGACAAAAATTTACTCACACAGCTAAAGGTTGCTTTAACCTACTCAAGAAAGTATTCTTTTTCCTTTTTCTTTTTGTATCTATGTGAGATTATGGATGTTTAATTTACTGTAGTAATCATTTCACAATATATGTAAGCAAATATTATGCTGTACACCTTAAACTTACACAGAACTGTATGTCATTTATATCTCAATTAAACTTGAAAAAAGAAAGTTTTATGAAGTAATATAATAATATTATATGAAAATACATGGTATTGACCTCAAGTATTGACCAAAATGGAATAGATACTAGATCTGTCTTACTACTGAAAACAACTATAACACTGAACAAAATATATGAAAACACACTATTTATCCACCTTGAACAACAGGTAGCACAGGAATATGGCCCTTGAAAGAAGAAAAACAAGTGAAGTGAGCTTATCAATCATATCAAGATTGCCTTAGCTTTCTGCTTTGAGGAGGAAAGTGGACCAGAAGTGGAAGAGCAGTTTGATGAGCTAAGGAGGTAGAATCAAGAGTTCCTGATACAGAAGCAGAGCAGGTAGAATTTGTGACAGAATACCAGTAAAGTTGGAGTGTACACAAAAAGAGGACCCCACAAATCTGTATGGGTATTCATTGTGAATGAGATTACACAAGGCTCAGCAGAGAACTGACAGTTGAATAGTGCTATCAGTGACTTGGCAGTGATGGAATTTATTAGAGTTCCAGTTCAGCCAAAGTGTGGAGACCTCATTGAACACATCAGGCACTCAGTTAAGCCAGCATAATGTCCACTACTAAGGAATTAGAACCATAAAGTGAAATCATGTGTAAGCTTCTAAGTTTACAACTGAGTTCACAACTTAAAGATACCTACATAAATAAGGAATTGAACCAGTTTTAACAGAACCAAAGTAATGTCAGTAATTTACTAACAACATAATCTACACTCTATATATCCTATATTTACAATATCCAGCAAATAACCACACATAATTAGACATTTGAAGAGAAAAATGTGATCCATAGTAAAGAGAAAAATAGTCATAATCCAGATAGTAGAACTTGCACACAGGTCTTTAATGCAGAGATATTTTAAATGTATCCAAGAATTTGAAAACAAGCAAACAAACAAAACACGATCATAATGAAATAATATATGGGAAATCAATAGTAAAATAAAAATTTAATTAAATGGAAATTCTGGTTTTTAAAAGTACCATATCTGATGTAAAAATCCAATTACAGTGAATAAGAAATAGTAGAGAAAAATGATAATCTTGAATATATGAATATAAATTATATATTCTGAAGAATAAACAGAAAACAATAAATTTAAAAGGTAAACATAGCAGAGCTTCAGTAACTGTAAATCTATAAAATTTGTATTTGAACTCCTAGAAGACAAAGGAGTGGGGCATAAAACTATTTAAAGAAATAATCATATAAAATTTACCAAATTTGTTTTAAAAATGAACATAGTCCTAACAATCTCTGTAAACTCCAAGAAAAATAGTGTAGAAACAACAACCAAAACTACCTAGGTAAATCATAGTCAAACTTCTGAAAACAAAAGATAAAAGGAAAACCTTGAGGAGACAGTCAAGATGGAGAAGGAGTAAGATGTGGAGATCACCTTCCTCCCCACAAATATATCAAAAATGCATCTATATGTGGAACTACTCCTACAGAAAACCTACTGAATGCTGGCAGAAGACCTCAGACTTCCAAAAAGGCAAGAAAATTCCCACATACCTGGGTAAGGCAAAAGAAAAAAGAGAAAAAAAGAAGAGGCAAAGGAATAGGGATGGGTCCTACACTTCTGGGAGGGAGCTGTGAAGGAGGAAAAGTTTCCACACACTAGGAAGCCCCCTCACTGGTGGGGATGGGGGGTGGGGTGCTTCAGAGTCACTGAAGAGAGCAGAGCAACAGGGGTGCAGAGGGCAAAGTGGAGAGATTCCCACACAGAGGATCAGTGCTAAGCAGCACTCACAAGCCTGAGATGCTTATCTGCTCACCCACTGGGGCAGGTGGAGACTGGGAGCTGAAGCTCAGGCTTCAGTCAGACCACAGGGAGAGGACTGGGGTTGGTTGTGTGAAGACAGCCTGAAGGGGCAAGTATGCCACAGCTAGCTGGGAGGGAGGTTGGGAAAAAGTCTGGACTTGGGGAGAGGCAAGAGACCATTGTTTTGGGGTGCTGGAGGAAAAGGGCTTCCTGCTTCCTGTGCCCACAGACAGCAGAGCACTGCCTACGCAAGCTCCAGAGATGGGGGTGAGCCACGGCTATCATTTCGGACTGCAGAGGTGGGCACAGACTGCTACCACTGCTTCCACTGACACAAAGAGTCATGTGTGCAAACACAGGTTACTAACCACACCCTCCCAGGAGCCTGTGTAGCAGGCCACTACCAAGGACCCGTGACCCAGGGCCAATTTCCCCTGGAGAACCCACAGCACACCTCAGGCTGTTGCAACTACATGTTGGCCTCTGCTGCCACAGGCACTCTCAGCATCCCAATTATGACTACCGTACCCCTCCCTCTCCCTAGCCAGAGTGAACAAGAGAGCCCTAAACAGCAGCTGCTTTTACCCCCTCAGGTCAGGGCAGGGAAGAGATGCCTGAGGGCAGCCTACACTCAGAGGTTGGGCCAAAACCAAAGCTGAACCCCAGGAGCTGTGTGAACAAACAAGACAAAGGGAAACCTCTCTATGCAGCCTCAGAAGCAGTGGATTAAATACCTGCAACCAGCTTGATAAACCTTACATCTATGGAATACCTGAATAGACAACGAGTGTTCCCAAAATTGAGGCAGTGGAATTTGAAGGCCACGGTAGACTTGGGGTTTGCTTTTTGCATTTGATTTGTTTTTGGTTTTATGTTTATCTTAGTTTAGTGTTTTGTTTTGTTTTGTTTTGTTGTTAGTTTCTGCTTTATAACAAAGTGAACCAGCTATACATAAACATATATCCCTATATCTCCTCCTTCTTGTGTCTTCCTCCCACCCTCCCTATCCCACTCCTCTAGGTGGTCACAAAGCACTGAGCTGATCTCCCTGTGCTGTGTGGCTGCTTCCACTAGCTTTCTATTTTACATTTGGTAGAGTATATCAGTCCATGCCACTCTCTCACTTCATCCCAGCTTACCCTTCCCCCTCCCCATGTCCTCAAGTCCATTCTCTATATCTGCATGTTTATTCCTGTCCTGTCCCTAGGTTCTTCAGAACCTTTTTTTTTTTTTTAGATTCCATATATATGTGTTAGCATATGGTATTTGGTTTTCTCTTTCTGACTTACTTCACTCTGTATGACAGACTCCAGGTCCATCCACCTCACTGCCAATAACTCATTTTTATTTCTTTTTATGGCTGGGTAATATTCCATTGTATATATGGGCCACATCTTCTTTATCCATTCATCTGTTGATGGACACTTAAGTTGCTTCCATGTCCTGGCTATTGTAAATAGAGCTGCAATAAACATTGTGGTACATGACTCTTTTTAAATTATGGTTTTCTCAGGGTATATGCCCAGCAGTGGGACTGCTGGGTCATATGGTAGGTCTATTTTTAATTTTTTAAGGAACCTCCATACTGTTCTCCATGGTGGCTGTATCAGTTTACATTCCCACCAGCAGTGCAAGAGGGTTCCTTTTTCTCCACACCCTCCCCAACATTAATTGTTTGTAGATTTTTGATCATGTCCATTCTGACTGGGGTGAGATGATACCTCATTGTAGATTTGATTTGCATTTCTCTAATGATCAGTGATGTTGAGCATTCTTTCATGTGTTTGTTGACAAACACATGAAATGCTGTGAATGTCTTCTGAATGCTGGTAGAAGACCTTAGTTTAGTTTTTAGTGTTTGTTTTCATTTGTGAGTTTGTTTATTGGATTGGTTGCTCTCTTACTTTCTTTTTCCTCTTCTTTGTGAGTGTGTGTATATGTTTCTTTGTGTGCTTTTGTCTGTTTAGTTTTGCTTTTACCATTTGTTTTGGGGTTCTGTCCGGGTTTTTTTGTCATTTGTTTTTATTCTTTTTCTTTCTTTTTTTTTTTCTTCCTTTTTGCTCATGCCATGTATCTGTCAGGGTCTTGGTGCTCTGGATGGGTGCTGGGTCTGAGCATCTGAGGTGGGAAAGCTGAGTCCAGGATATTGGACCACCAGAGACCTCCCATCCCCATGTAATATTAATCAGTGAGAGCTCTCCCAGAGATCTCCATCTCAACACTAAGACCCAGCTACACCCAACGGCCAACAAGCTCCACTGGTGTACGTCCCATGCCAAACAACTAGCAAGACAGGAACACAACCACACCCATTAACAGACAAGTTGCCTAAGTCATAGTAAGTACATGGACACACCAAAACCCACCAACGGACATCATCATACCCACCAGAGGGACAATATCCAGCTGCCCCCAGAACACAGGCATTGGTCCCACCCTCCAGGAAGCCTACATAAGACACTGAACAAACCTCAACCACTGGGAGCAGACACAAGAAACAAGAGGAAATATGAACGTGCAGGCTGCAAAAAGGAGACCCCTAACACTGTAAGTTCAATAAAATGAGAAGACAGAGAAATATACAACAGATAAAGGAGCAAGGTAAAAACTCACCAGAACAAACAAATGAAGAAGAAATAGGCAGTCTATCTGAGAAAGAATTCAGAGTAATAATAGTAAACATGATCCAAATTCTCACAAATAGAATGGAGAAAATACAAGAAACATTTAACAAGGACCTAGAAGAACTAAAGAGCAAAATGATGAACAACACAATAAATGAAATTAAAAATACTCTAGAAGGAATCAATAGCAGAATAACTTAGGCAGGAGAATGGATGAGTGACCTGGAAGATAAAACAGTGGAAATAATTGCTTCAGAGCAGAATACAGAAAAAAAGAATGAAAACAATTGAGGACAGTCTCAGAGACCTCTGGGACAACATTAAATGCATCAACATTCAATTATAAGGGTTCAAGAAGAAGAAGAGAAAAAGAAAGGGTGTGAGAAAATATTTGAAGAGATGATACTTGAAAACTTCCATAATGTGGGAAAGGAAATAGTCAATCAAGTTCAAGAAGAAAAGACTACCACACAGGATAAACACAAGAAGAAACATGCCAAGACAAATATTGATCAAACTATCAAAAATTAAATACAAAGAAAAAATATTAAAGGCAGCAAGGGGAAAGCAACCAATAATATACAGGGCAATCCTCATAAGGTTACCAGTTGATCTTTCAGCTGAAACTCTGCAAGTTAGAAGGGAGTGGCAGGACATATTTAAAGTGATGAAAGGGAAAAAAACTGCAACCAAGATTTCTCTACCCAGCAAATATTTCATTCATATTTGATAGAGCAATTAAAGCCTTTACACACAAGTAAAAATTAAGATAATTCAGCACAACAAAACCAGCTTTACAACAAATGCTAAGGGAAGCTCTCTAGGTGGGAAACAGAAGAGAAAAAAAAAGACTTACAAAAACAGACCCAAAACAATTAAGAAAATGGTAATAGGAAATACATATTGATAATTAGCTTAAATACAAATGTATTAAATACTCCCACCAAAAGGTATAGACTGGCTGAATGGATCCAGAAACAAGACCTATATATATATATATGCTGTCTACAAGAGACCCACTTCAGACCCAAGGACACATAGACTGAAAGTGAGGGGATGGAAAAAAGACATTCTGTACAAATGGAAATCAAAATAAAGCTGGAGTAGCAATATGCATATCAGTCAAAATAGACTTTAAAATAAAGACTATTACAAGAGACAAAAAAGGACACTACATAATGATCAAGGGATCAATTCAAGAAGACTTAACAATCGTAAATATTTATGCATCCAACATGGGAGCACCTTAATTCATAAGGCAAATGCTAACAGCCCTAAAAGGGGAAATTGACAGTAACACAATAATAGTAGGAGACTTTAATACCCTACTTACACCAATGGACAGATCATCCAAACAGAAAATAAAAAAGGAAACACAAGATTTAAATGGCATATTAGACCAGATGGACTTAATTGATACTTACAGGACATTACATCCAAACACAACAGAATATATTGTCTTTTCAAGTGCACACAGAACATTCTCCAGGAGAGATCATATCTTGTGTCACAGATCAAACCTTGGTAAATTTAAGCAAATTGAAATCATATCAAATATCTTTTCTGACCAGAGTGTTATGAGACTAGATATCAATTACAGGGAAAAAAAACTGTAAAAAATACCAACACATGGAGGCTAAACAATACACTATTAAATAACCAAGAGATCACTGAAGAAATCAAAAAATACCTAGAAAAAAAATTACAATGAAAACACGATGACCTAAAACCTATGGGATACAGCAAAAGCAGTTTGAAGAGGGAAGTTTATAGCAATACAATCCTACCTCAAGAATCAAGAAAAATATCAAATAAATGACCTAACTTTATACCTAAAGCAATTAGAGACAGAAGAAAAAAAACAACCCAAAGTTAGCAGAAGAAGAGAAATCATAAAAATCAGATCAGAAATAAATGAAGGAAACAATAGCAAAGATCAATAAAACTAAAAGCATCCTCTTTGAGAAGATTAAAAAAAAAACCTGATAAACCATTATCCAGACTCATCAGGAGAAAATGGAGAAGACTCAAATCAAAAGAATTAGAAATGAAAAAGGAGAAGTAACAACTGACACTGCAGACATACAAAGGATTATGAGAGACTACTACAAAAAACTATATGCCAAGAAAATGGACAGTCTGGTATAAATGGACAAATTCTTAAAATAGTCCAACCTTCCAAGACTGAACCAGGAAGAAACAGGAAATGTGAATAGACCAGTCACAAGCACTGAAATTGACACTGTGATTAAAAATATTCCAAAAAACAAAGCCCAGGACCAGATGGCTTCACAGGTGAATTCTATCAAACATTTAGAGAAGAGCTAACACCTATCCTTCTCAAACTCTTCCAAAATATAACAGGGGGAGGAACACTCCAAAAATCTTTCTACAAGGCCACCATCACCCGGATACCAAAACCAGACAAAGGTTTCACAAAAAAACAAAACTACAGGCCAATATCACTGGGGAACATAGATACAAGAATTCTCAACAAAATACTAGCAAACAGAATCCAACAGCACATTAAAAGGATCATACACAATGATCAAGTGGGGTTTATCCCAGGAATGCAAGGATTCTTCAATATATGCAAATCAATCAATGCAATACACCATATTAATAAACTGAAAGATAAAAGACATATGATAATCTCAATACATGTAGAAAATTTTTTGGCAAAATTCAACACACTTTTATAATAAAAACTCTCCAAAAGTGGGCATAGAGGGAACCTAGCTCAACATAATAAAGGCCATATATGACAAACCCACAGACAATATAATTCTCAATGGTGAAATTCTAATAAGCATTTCCTCTAAGATCAGGATCAAGACAAGGATGTACACTCCCGCCACTTTTATTCAACACAGTTTTGAAAGTTTTAGCTGCAGCAATCAGAAAGGAAAATGAAATTAAAGGAATACAAATTGGAAAAGAAGTGAAACTGTTACTGTTTGCAGATGACATGATACTATACATAGGGAATCCTAAAGATACTACCAGAAAATTACTAGAGCTAATCAATGAATTTAGTAAAGTTCAGGATACAAAATTAATGCTCAGAAATGTGTTGCATTCCTATACACTAACAACAAAAGGTCAGAAAGAGAAATCAATGAAACAATCACATTCACCACTGCAAAAAAAGAATAAAATACTTAGGAATAAACCTACCTAGGGATGTAAAAGACCTGTACTCAGAAAACTATAAGACACTGATGAAAAAAATCTAAGAAGACACAAACAGATGGAGAGATATACCACGTTCTTGGATTGGAAGAATCAACATTGTGAAAATGACTCTATTACCTAAAGCAATCTATAGATTCAATGCAATCCCTATCAAACTACCATTGGCATTTTTCACAGAACTAGAACAAAAAATTTCACAATTTTTATGGAAACACAAAAGACCCCGAATAGCCAAAGCAATCTTGAGAACGAAAAAAGGAACTGGAGGAATCAGGCTCCCTGACTTCAGACTATACTACAAAGCTACAGTTATCAAGATGGTATGGTACTGGCACAAAAACAGAAAGATAGATCAATGGAACAGGATAGAAAGCCCAGAGATAAACCCATGCACATATGGACACCTTATCTTTGATAAAGGTGGCAGAAATGTACAGTGGAGAAAGGACAGCCTCTTCAATAAGTGGTGCTGGGAAAACTGGACAGGTACATGTAAAAGTATGAGATTAGATCACTCCCTAACACCATACACAAAAATAAGCTCAAAATGGATTAAAGACCTAAATATAAGGCCAGAAACTATCAAACTCTTAGAGGAAAACATAGGCAGAACACTCTATGACACAAATCACAGCAAGATCCTTTCTGACCCACCTCCTAGAGTAATGGAAATAAAAACAAAAATAAACAAATGGGACCTAATGAAACTTCAAAGCTTTTGCACAGCAAAGGAAACCATAAACAAGACCAAAAGACAACCCTCAGAATGGGAGAAAATATTTGCAAATGAAGCAACCAACAAAGGATTAATCTCCAAAATTTACAAGCAGCTCATGCAGCTCAATAACAAAAAAACAAACAACCCAATCCAAAAATGGGCAGAAGACCTAAATAGACATTTCTCCAAAGAAGATATACAGACTGCCAACAAACACATGAAAGAATGCTCAACATCATTAATCATTAGAGAAATGCAAATCATAACTACAATGAGATATCATCTCACACCAGTCAGAATGGCCATCATCAAAAAATCTAGAAACAATAAATGCTGGAGAGGGTGTGGAGAAAAGGGAACACTCTTGCACTGCTGGTGGGAATGTGAATTGGTTCAGCCACTATGGAGAACAGTATGGAGGTTCCTTAAAAAACTACAAATAGAACTACCATATGACCCAGCAATCCCACTACTGGGCATATACCCTGAGAAAACCGAAATTCAAAAAGAGTCATGTACCAAAATGTTCATTGCAGCTCTATTTACAATAGCCCGGAGATGGAAACAACCTAAGTGCCCATCATCGGATGAATGGATAAAGAAGATGTGGCACATATATACAATGGAATATTACTCAGCCATAAAAAGCAACGAAATTGAGCTATTTGTAATGAGGTGGATAGACCTAGAGTCTGTCATACACAGTGAAGTAAGTCAGAAAGAAAAAGACAAATACCGTATGCTAACACATATATATGGAATTTAAGAAAAAAAAATGTCATGAAGAACCTAGGGGTAAGGCAGGAATAAAGACGCAGACCTCCTAGAGAACGGACTTGAGGTTATGGGGAGGGGGAAGGGTGAGCTGTGACGGGGCGAGAGAGAGTCATGGACATATACACACTAACAAACGTAGTAAGGTAGATAGCTAGTGGGAAGCAGCCGCATGGCACAGGGATATTGGCTCGGTGCTTTGTGACAGCCTGGAGGGGTGGGATAGGGAGGGTGGGAAGGAGGGAGACGCAAGAGGGAAGAGATATGGGAACATATGTATATGTACAACTGATTCACTTTGTTATAAAGCAGAAACTAACACACCATTGTAAAGCAATTATACCCCAATAAAGATGTTAAAAGAAAAAAAAAAAGAAAAGAAAATGTTGGAACACCTTGTGGCAAGAGAAGTTAAGGAAGACTCAAAGAATGAAAGTCATATTGTAAGATCATAGCAGTCAGCTTAAAAGAGTCCCCAGTGGGCCAACTCTAGGAAAATTTCAGCTTCAAAATAAATGAGGATAGTAACAAGTTGTAACTGATTCAATAAAATAAGAACATAAATTCATACTGATATAAATGAACAAATCAATAAATAATTGGAGAAAAGATATTTATCTTTACAGCATACTGCCAAGAATATTACTGGGACAACTGAAAAAATTCAATATGGAATATAGATTAAATAGTATTGTATCCACATAAAATTTCCATGTTTTATTAACAGTACTTTGGTTATATAGGAAATTCTTGCTAATGTATTTTGGAATAAAGGGGCACTGTATCTCCAATCTACTCTCAAAATGCTCATAATAAATTTCATACACATATTTATAAAAATAATTATAAAGCAAATGGGGAAAAGTTTAAACAAATAGTGAAGCTGGGTAAAGACTATATATGAAAGTTCCTTGTATACTATTTCTGATATTTTGCCATAAGGTTGAAATAATATCATAATACAAATTGCCAACAAAATATATATACTGTTAATTACAGATAATTATCACTATATTTTAAAGGGCAAGATTTTCTACCAATAGTTACGTTAACAAATGACATTACTGGAGGTACATATACCAATAAGTGAAAAATATGCTTTATTTTTTTGAGAAAAATGCTTTATAATATATAAGCATTAAACTCACTGAGATGGATAGATATCTTAATTGGTATATGTAAAGTACCAATTTATATGAATAAATTATAAATTATATGAATTAATTTCTTTGGTATCCACTATTATTATTTATAAGTAGGATAATGTGTGCATAGTTTTTCTTTCCAAATTATGTTGCACAATTTTTTATTAAGAAGCTAAAGATTCAAGGAATTTAAGAGATTGGCATCCAATTAAGCATCCTAATTTTTTTTTAAAAAAGTGTTTTCCAACTTCCTAAGTTTATTTAAGATTTTTACAGAGGTATGAATGTGAGAATGAAAATCCCTCACTGTATATTGAAATGACATATTTTAGAATGCACATTTTACACTGTGGAAATAAATCCTAACAAGTTCTCTTGGGAGTATTATGTTTAAAAAAAGAAATGATATAGCTCTGACATAATCCACTTCACTAAACATAACTTTAAAACACTCTTTTTGAAATGTGACAGTTAACTGGAATTTTAATGTAGTAACAGAATCTGCCATATAAATGATAGAATGATGTAAATGAAATAAACTCATACACTTAATTCCAAACCCAGACTTTATTGAATGTGCAACTGATTGTTCAAGCTCAAGTCAGGATTCCAACCACTTTTTCTACATAGAAAAACAATTGGTAAATTTGAATTGCATTTTCCTTTAGGTTCCTCCTGGCATAGTTGTTTACATAAGAATTTCTGCCTCTTTTTGGATGCCCTTCTATATCAGCTAGGTGATCATGGTCAGCATAAAATTAGGGATATCACAATGAAAGCAAGCAAGCAAAAATATAGGTAAACAAAAAAACAAAAATATAGGTAAACACAGCAGACTTTCCTTCTCTTCTTGAATTTCTAACTTATGTTTGAAATTTGAAGAAAACGTTGAATGTCTGATGTGTATCTAAATATATGGAAAAAAATGTTTAATTCATTAATGTTACAAATAAGAGAAGATAAATAATGAAAGAGAGATAAAATTTCTAAACTACACTCAAACATATAAAATGATAAGATCACTAGGCTGTGGTAGGTTATACATACATTATATAATACCTAGAACAATGACCAAAACTGTATACAAAAAGCAAAATAAACCCAAATGAAGCAGAAGGAGGGGGACAATAAAGATAAGAACATAAATCAATAAAATTGAAAGGCAAAACTGTAGAAAAAAAGCTAATGAAACAAAGAGATGTTTCTTTGAAAACTGACACACACACAAAAAATTGATAAAGAAAAATAGAAAGAAAACACAATTTACCAATATCAGGGATGAAATAGGGGATATCACTATAGGTCCCATAGACATTAAAAAAAAAAGATAATTAGGGAATAGTAGAAACAAATCTATACACATAGATATAACCACTCAAGTTGCCAATTTTTACAATTCATTAAAAAGCACACTCTACTATAATTCACCCAATATCGATCAAAGTGATCCACCATATTAACAGGCTAAAGAGAAAAAACACATGATCACATCAATCCATACACAAGACATTTGACAAAACTCAGCATCCATTCATGATAAAAATTCTCAGAAATACAGTAACAAAGGAAACTTCCTCAATTTGATATAGAGCATCTACAAAGCAACAAAAATAACAAACAAAACACCTACAAATGTTATTATTCTTAATAATCTAAGACTGAATGCTTACCCAGTGAGACTCATAAATAATGTAAATTTGTCTACTCTAAATTTTTATTACTCAATATAGTGCTAGTATTTGTAAACAGTGTTGTAAGTTAAGAAAAGGAAATGAGGATCATACAAGTCAGATACAAAGGGGAAAATTCTCAATTTTTGCAGATGACATGATTGTCTACATAGAAAATTCCAAGCTATTTAAAAAAAAATCTTAAAACTAAAAAGTTATTTTAGCAAGTTGACAGGATACAAGATAAACATACAGAAATCATTCTTATTTCTATGTAGAATCAGTGAAGATATGGATAACAAAATTAAAAATGCAATGTATTTACAATTGCCTGAAAAAAATAAAGAAAACTTAGATATGAATCAAACAAAATATGTGTAGTATTTGGATTCTGAAACTGCCTAACCTTGATAAAGGTAAACAAAGATGATCTAAACAAATTGAGATATATTTCATGCTTATGAATTGGAAAACTGCATATGGTAAAGATTGATATGCAGGTTTAATGCAATTAATATTAAAATTGCAACATGATTTGTTGTAGATACTCTAACACTTATATGGAACAGGGAATGAAATAGAATAGCTAAAATAAATTTTGAGAAAAAATAATAATGTGAGAAGAATTAGTCTATGCTATTTGAAGCTTTATTGTATAGCTATAAAAATCAAAACTGTTTCATTGGAGGAAGGATAGGCATATAAATCAATGGAACTGAAGACAGAACTAAGAAATAGATACACACAAATATGCTTGATTTTTGACAAAGGTGGAAAATTAATTGGATATCTGTAGAGGGAAAAAAAAACTTGTCTTAGTCCCATGTTTTATAATATTAAATAAATATGGATTGCAACTTAAATTTATAACTTAAAACTATGAATCCTTTGAAAAAAACATAGACAATATTTGTGTTCTAGGCTAGGCAAGTATTTCTTAGATTTGACACCAAATTTGCAATATATATAAGAAAATTTAATAAATTGTACTTCAACAAATTACAAACTTTTAATCTGCAAAATATCCCACTAAGTATATGAAAAGCCAAACTATTTTCAGGGAAAAAAGTATTTCAAAGCTGCATCTACCTAGCATCTAGGATATTAAAAACTAAACAAAATAGAACAAAACTACAATGTCAACAAAAAAGACAAAAGCAAATTCAAATTAGAAAATGGGAAGAACACATGAAGATATTTTATGTAAGAGGATATCCACATGGCAAATAATCATGTGAAAAAATGTTCAATATCAACATCATTAGTAATGTGAAATTACCATTTCCCCAAAGAAGGCATACAATGATCAAATAGTACATGAAGATGTTTATCACTAATCATCAGGAAAATGTAAATCAAAATCACACTGAGCTATCACCCCACATCTGGTAGAATGACTGTTATCAAAAAGACAAGAGATATCAAATACTGATGAGAATATGAGAAAAGGAGAACCTTGGTGGGAACATATATTGGTAAAGACACTATGGAAAATAGTATAGACATCATACAAAAAATTAAACATATAAATACTATATGATACAGCAATCCCATTTCTAGGTATTTATCCAAAGGAAATGAAATTAGGATCTCATAGATATATCTGCACTCCCATGTTCATTGCAGCATTATTCACAAAAGCTAAGAGATGGAAACAACTTAAATGTCTATCAACTGATGAATGGATAAAAAAGAATGTGGAGAACATGGACATACACAGACACACACAGAAGAATATTTTTCAGCCATAGAAAAAGATGGAAATTTTGTCATTTACAACAACATGGATGCCACTTGAGGACCTTATGCTCAGTGAAATAAGTCGGACAGAGAAAAACAAAAACTGTATGATCTCACTTACATGTAGAATCAAAAAAAGCTGAACTCATAGAATCAAAGGGTAAAATCATTGTTGCCAGGGTCTGGGCTGGAGCCGGGGAGATAATGGAGCTGTGGGTCAGAGGCTATAAACTTCCAATTATAAAAGAAATAATTCTGGGTATCTTATGTATAATATGGTGACTATAGTTAATAATGTTGTATTGTATACTTAAAAGTTGCAGAAAAGTAGATTTTAAATGTTTTCATCATAATGACAACAGCAACAACAATTAATGGTAAATATACGAGGTGAAGAATGTAACTACCCTTACTGTGATAATCACTTCTCAATGTATACCTGTATTAAATCATCATGCTGTACATCATAGACTTACACAATGTTGTCTATCAATTATATCTCAATAAACCTGGAAAAAGCAATCTATGATGCACCCATACCATAGAACACTATTCATCAATAAAAAGATATGAACTGTGAATCTCCAGAAAACTGTGCAAAGTGAAAAATCCAGTTCCAAAATGTTATATACTGTATGATTTCATGTATATAACATACTTGAAATGACAAAACAATAAAAGTGAAGAGATTGTTACCTGCCAGGTGTTAGTGAGGGAGTGGGTGAGAGGGAAGTGATTGTAGCTATAGAAGAGCAACTTGTGGGATCCTTGTAGTGATGAAAATGTTCCCCATACTGACTGTGTCAAAGCCAGTATCCTTGTTATGATATTCTACTATAGTTTTGTATGGTGGTAAAATTTGATTACAGGTACATGAGATGTGTATTATTTCTTACAACTGTATATAAATCTAAAATTATCTCAAAATAAAAATGTTTAATTAAAAGAAGACCTCTTGAAAATCAAATATGTGTTAGAGTAAAAACACACCTAATAACTAAGGGAGAAAAATTAGGTAAAAACTGAAGTTTGATTTCTGGATTTAGTAATTAACTTTTCTTCTAGGATTTTATGTTTTGTTTGTTTTTAAGTCTATGTAAGTTCACACTTGTGAACAACCTCAAATACACACATATTGCATACATCAACTTGAAATTGAGCATGAGTAATTTCATATTTTTACTACAAATGAGGAATGGTATCTAAGGTATTTTTTTTTATATATAATGTGTCCCTAGCACAGTGCCTGGCATGAAAATGGAAATGTTCTGTAAAGCAACAATCATACTGACTTATGAATCAATAACTGTCAACACACATTCTCCCCAACAAAAAGCTCTGACTCAAATATCCTGACATTATGGCAGGGAACATGTAATAAGGGAGAAGTGGGCTGATGTTGCTGTTGACATCCTTTTAGGAATCTGTATTGAAGAACCTTTGATATTATCAACTTTGTAGCAACAAGGGCCCTTGAAGCAAAAACTACCATATGGCAGAACTTCTCTTTGATCACCAAACCATTTCAAAGTTGTGCTTATGCCTCTAAACCTTAAATAATAAACAATATCATAGCACTTTCATATTATGAAATAATTTGAATTTAGAGGAAAATACTATATTTAAATTATAATTAGCTCTAGTGATTTTATTTTACAGAATTAATGGATTAATTTCAGTTAGTTGGTGTGACCCATGAACACCTGTTTGATTGCAAATAAGATCACTGAAGGTCATAAGTGAGAAGCCTCTAGTGCTTTTTCAATATTAACCTGGAATAATAGGATAAACAATCTGGCATTTTGTCTGCTAGAATCCACTGACTGAGTTGATTTCCCTTGGTCTAAAAGAATTTAGACTTAATGCTTCTTGGAGACAACCAGATTTTGATGTGTTCCTCACCCTCAACTCCCTTGACATAATGGACAATATGGCCTGCTAGGAGAAGTGGCTTGCCTAAGTCCAAGAACCTTTGATTATTTTGCCCATTGGGTCTGGGAATCAGTGGGAGGCAGCACTATAACTGGTATATGATTTACTCATACCTGGTGTGTCTGCTTTTTGGACATCAGAGTCCACTCAGACAAATACAAATAAATTAGGAGAAGGAGGCAAGATGGTGGAGTAGAAGGATGTGAGCTCACCCATTCTTACAGAAACACTAAAATCACAACTAACTGCTAAACAACCACCAACAGAAAAATGCAGGGACCTACCAGAAAAGATACCCTACTTCCAAAGACAAAAGAGAAGCCACAGTGAGATTGTAGGAGGAGCACAACTGTGATAAAATCAAATCCCATACATGCTGTGTCGGCGACCTGCAAATTGGAAAATGATTATACCACAGAAGTTCTCTCACAGGAGCAAAACTTCTGAGCCCCACGTTGGGCTCCACAGTCTGGGGGTCTGGCAATAGGAGGAGGAGCTTCCCAGGGAGTCTGGCTTTGAAGGCCAGTGGGGTTTGACTGCAGGTATTCTACAGGACAGGGAGAATCAGAAACTCCACTTCTGGAGGGCACAAATAAGGTCTCATGCACAACAGGACATGGGGAAAAAAGCAGTGACCTCATAAGAGACTGGGTCGGACTTGCCTGCTAGTGTTGGAGGGTCCCCTGCAGAGGCAGGGGGTGGCTGTGACTCATTGTGGGGACAGGAACACTGGAAGCAGTGGCTCTGGTGAGTGCTAATTAGGGGTACCAGAAGGAGAAGAGAAAGAAAAGGACCTGAGAAAATATTTCAAGAGATGATGAAAATTTCCCTAACATGGCAAAGGAAACAGTCATCTAAGCCCAGGAAGCACAGAGAGTCCCAAGAAGGATAAACCAAGGAAGAACATGCTGAGACACATAATAATCAAATTGGCAAAAACTAAAGACAAAGGAAATAATATTAAAAGCAACAAGGGAAAATCAACAAATAACATACAAGGGGACAAGGGAACTCCCATAAGTTCATCATCTGATTTTTCAGCAGAAACTCTGCAGGCCAGAAGGGAGTAGTATGATATATTTAAAGTAATGAAAGGGAAGAACCTACAATGAAGACTACACCACCCAGCAAGGCTTTCATTCAGATTCAATGGAGAAATCAAAAGTTTTACAGACAAACAAAAGCTAAAAGAATTCAGCACCACCAGACCATCTTTGTAACAAAGGCTAAAAGAATTTCTCTAGGCAGGAAAAAAAGGGTCACAACTAGAAACAAACAAAAAAAAAATTATGAATGGAAAAGCTCACTGGTAAAGGCAAATATATAATAAAGTTAGGAAATAATCTGCACAAAAATATGATACCAAAACCAGCAATTGTGAGAAGAGGAGAGCACAAATGCAGGCTATTAGAAATGCATTTGAAATAAAAAGGCAAGGAACTTTAAAAAATCTTGCTTATACAAAGACTGTTATATCAAAACATGGTATCCACAAACCAAAAATCTACAATAGATACACACATAAAAAAGAAAAAGGAATCTAAACACAACACTAAAGTTAGTTATCAAATCACAAGACAACAGTACAAAGAGGAAGGGAAGGAAAAACAGCTACAAAAACAAATGCAAAACAATTAACAAAATAGTAATAAGAACATATATGTTTATAATTACCTTAAATGTAAATGGATTACAAGCTCCAACCAGAAGACATACACTGGCTGAATTGATACAAAAAAAAAGACCTGTATATATGCTGTCTACAAGAGACCCAGTTCAGATCTAGAGAATCAAACAGATTGAAAGTGAAGGGATGGAAAATGGTATTCCATGCAAAAGGAAATCAGAAGAAAGCTGGAGTAGCAATACATTTATCAGACAAAATAGACTTCAATATAAAGACTATTACAAGAGACAAAGAAGGGCACTACATAATGATCAAGGGATCAATCCAAGCAGAAGACATAACAATGGTAAATATCTATGTACCCATCATAGGGGCACATCAATATATAAGGCAAATGCTAAGAGTCATAAGAAGGTAAATTGACAGTAATACAATAATAGTGGGGGGCTTTAACACCCCACTTACACTAATGGACAGATCACCCAGACAGAAAATTAGTAAGGAAACACACACCTTAAATGACACATTACACCAGAAAGACTTAATTGATATTTATAGAACATTCTGTCTGAAAGCAGCAGAACACAATTTCTTAACAAGTGCACATGGAACACTCTCCAGGATAGATCAAATGTTTGGTCATAAATCATGCCTAAATAAATTTAAGAAAATTTATATCTCATCAAGCATCTTTTCTGACCACAATGCTATGAGATTAGAAATCAAATACAGGAAAAAAACTAAAAAACACAAACACATGTAGGCTTAAAATATTTGTTACTAAATAACCAATGGATCACTGAATAAATCAAAGAAGAAATCAAAAAATACCTAGAGACAAATGACAACAAAACACATCAATCCAAAACCTATAGGACACAGCAAAAGCAGTTCTAAGAAGGAGGTTTATAGCAATACAATCTTACCTCAAGAACAAGATATATCTCAAATAAACAACCTAACCTCACACCTAAAGCAACTAGAGAAAGAAAAACAAACAAAACCCAAACTTAGTCGAAATAAAGAAATCATAAATATCAGAGCAGAAATAAATGAAACAGAGATGAAGGAAACAATAGCAAAGATCAATGAAACCAAAAGCTGGTTCTTTGAGAAGATAAACAAAATTGGTAAAACTTTAGCCAGACTCATCAACAAAATCAGGGAGAGGACTCAAATCAATAAAATTAGAAAAGAAAAAAGGAAAAGTTACAATGGACACCACAGAAATACAAAGGATCATAAGAGACTACTACAAGCAACTATATGCCAATAAATGGACAACCTAGAAGAAATGGAAAAATTCTTAGAAAGGTGCAATCTCCCAAGATTGAACCATGAATAAATAGAAAATATGAACAGACCAATTACAGGTACCGAAATTGAAACTGTGATTAAAACACTTCCAATAAACAGAAGTACAAGACCAGATGGCTTCACAGGCTAATTTTATCAAACATTTACAGAACAGGTTACACCTATCCTTCTGAAACTATTCCAAAAAATCTCAGAGGAAGGAAAACTCCTATACTCATTCTATGAGGCCACCATCTCCCTGATGCCAAAACCAAAGATATCACAAAATAAGAAAATTACAGGTCAATATCAGTGATGAACATAGACACAAAAATCCTCAACAAAATACTAGCAATCTGAATCCAACAATACATTAAAAGAATCATACACCATAATCAAGTGGGATTTATCTCAGAGATACAAGATTTTTTCAATATCCACAAATTAATCAGTGTGATACACTACATCAACAAACTGAAGAATAAAAACCATATGATCATCTCTATAGGTGAAGAAAATCCTTTTGACAGAATTCAACATCGTTTTACGATAAAAACTCTCCAGAAGGTGGGCATACAGGGAACATACCTCAACATAATAAAGGCCATATCTGACAAACCTACAGCTAACACCATACTCAAAAAAAAAAAAAAAAAAGCTGAAAACATTTCATCTAAAATCAGGAACAAGACAAGGATGTACACTGTCACTTTTATTCAACATAGTTTTGGAAGTCCTAGCCATGACAATCAAAGAAGAAAAGGAAATAAAGGGAATCCAAATTGGAAAAGAAGAAGTAAAACTGTCACTGTTTGCAGATGACATGATATATACATAGAAAACGTTAAAGATACTACCAGAAAACTACTAGAGCTCATTAATGAATTTGGTAAAGTTGCAAGACAAAATTAACACACAGAAATCTCTTGCATTTCTACATGCTATAAATGAAAAATCAGAAAGAGAAATTAAAGAAACAATCTCATTTGCCACCTCATCAAAAATAATAAAATACCTAGGAATAAACCTATCTAAGGAGGCAAAAGATCTCTACTCTATAAACTAATATGCTGATGAAAGAAATCAAAGATGACACAAATAGATGGAAAGATATACCATGTTCTTGGATTGGAAGAATCAATATTGTCAAAATGACTATACTACCCAAGGCAATCTACAGATTCAATTCAATCCAATCCCTATCAAATTACCAATGGCATTTTTTCACAGAATTAGAACCAAAACTCTGTATGGAGACACAAAAGATGCTGAGTACCCAAAGCAATCTTGAGAAAGAAAAATGGAGCTAGAGGAATCAGGTTCCCTGGCTTCAGACTTCATCAAAACAGTATGGTTCTGGCACAAAAACAGAAACATAGATCAATGGAACAGGATAGAAATCCCAGAAATAAACCCACAAACCTATAGTCAATTAATCTATGAGAAAGGAGGCAAGGCTATACAATGGAGATAAGACAGTGCCTTCAATAAGTGTTGCTGGGAAAACTGAAGAGCTACATGTAAAAAAAAAAAAATGAAATTAGAACGTTCTTTAACGTTCTTAACCATACACAAAAGGAGACTCAAAATGGATTGAAGACCTAAATGTAAGAGCAGATACTATGTAACTCTTAGAGAAAATATAGGCACAGCACTCTTTGACACAAATTGCAGCAATATCTTTTTCGATCCATCACCTAGAGTAATGGAAATAAAAACAAAAATAAACAAATGGGACCTAATCAAACTCAAAATCTTTTTTATAGCAAGTGAAACCATAAACAAAATGAAAAGACAACCCACAGAATGGGAGAAAATATTTGCAAATGATGTGCCCGACAAGGGATTAATCTCCAAAATTTACAAAAACTCATGAAGTTCAATATACAAAAAAAAAAAAAAAAGATAAAAAAGGTGGACAGAAATCCTAAATAGACATGTCTCCAAAGAAGACATACAGATGACCAAGAGGTACATGAAAAGATGCTCAACATCACTAATTATTAGAGAAATGTAAATCGAAACTACAATGAGGTATCACCTAACACTAGTCTGAATGGCCATCATCAAAAAGTCTACATACAATAAATGCTGGAGAAAAGGGAACCCTCCTACACTGTTGGTGACAATGTAAGTTGGTACAGTCACTGTGAAGAACAGTATGGAAGTTCCTTAAGAAATTAAAAATAGAGCTACTATATGATCTAGCAATCCCACTCCTCGGCATATATTCAGAGAAAAACATGGTTCAAAAGGATACATGCACCACAACGTTCATTGCAGCGCTATTTACAATAGCAAGAACATGGAATCAACCTAAGTGTCCACCGACAGATGAGTGGATAAAGAAGATGGTGTACATATTTACAACGGAATATTATTCAGCCATTAAAAATAATGAAATAATGCCATTTGAAGCAACATGGGTGGACCTGGAGATTATCATACCAAGTGCAGTAAGTCAGACAGAGAAAGACAAAATATCATTTGATATAGCTTACATGCAGAGTCTCAAATAATGATAAAAATGAACTTATTTATAAAACAGGAATACACATCACAGACTTAGAGAACAAATTTATGGTTATCAAGGGGGAAGGGTGGGGAGGAGGGACAGACTTGGAGTTTGGGATTGACATGTATACACTGCTATATTTAAAATAGGTAACCAACAAGACCTACTGTATATAGCACATGGAACTTTGCTCAATACTCTGTAATAACTTAAATGGGAAATGAATTTGAATAACAATAGATAAATGTTTATGTATAACGGAACCACTGTTGTACACATGAAACTAACAAAACATTGTTAATCACCTCTACTCCAATATAAAATAAAAATTAAAAATAGAGAAGTTTGCACATAAAAAATTAAAATGCCCTTAATAATTAGTCTTTTAAAGACTAATTCTGAAACAAGCCTTTGGAAGTGGGAAAATGTGTGTCAGTATATGTTCAATGATTATCCTACTCAAATAAGCTGTGTATCTTATAGCTCATAATTTGCCCATAGCACAAAAGCAAAAAAGAAAAAGTTGAGTGGCATTTTGGGGGTAGTGTTTTCAGACATTTATAAGAAAATGAAATGATAGACATAGTCTAAACTTTACCCAACTGTATACATTTAGAATTTAGAGACATCTGAGTCCTAAATGAGTGGACACATCAATTGTTTCAGCATTCCCTCTCCCCAAGGTTTTCAGCTGTGGAGGAGATGTTAAGCAGAGAGAATTAGCAGAATCTTGCACATTCTCAAGATATTATATTCAAAGTCAGTGCTGAAGTTGAATCCAAAGATGAACTATAAAATATTGGAAATTATGGCCAACTTCTCCCAGTTCAAATACAACAAGAATACAAAGGCAGAAAAATATAAGAGGTTGGTGGTAGGACTTGAGACTAATAAACGATCTAATTAAATTGTCACCTAGTCATGATTCAGCTTAACAGTAAGAAATCTGACTGATCAACCCCTTATTACAACTACCAGACAAAAGATAGAGACTGAATGCATTGTTACATAAAGAAACAAAAGCAAAATATATTATACTTTTGTCTTTGCTGCTTTTTTATACTCACTGTGGCTGATTCATTTTGTTGTGCAGTGGAGGCTAACACAACATTGTAAAGCAACCAGACTCCAATAAAAATTAACTTAAAATAAAACAGGAGACATTTTGAAATTTCTGGAGATATTTTTGATAGTCACAACTGTGAAGATGATACTGACTCCTAGGGAGTAGAGGCCAGGGGTGCTGCTAAACATCCTACAATGTATAGACAACCCCACTCAACACAATGTTGACAGGACTGAGATTGAGAAATGCTGCTGTAGTGGAAAATGCTTGATTACTGGGGCAAAAATTGCACCAAATTAAATGCACTTAGAAGCAGCTATCTCTGAAGTAGATACTGCTTTGCCTTAAAAAGCCCACATCTTTTCCTTTAATATTCACACATGTTCAGTGAAAAACTGAAAAGTACTTCCATCATTTGACTGAATTAACTTGAGCTATCTTTTTGATCTTCATTTGTACCTTGTTTTCTCTGTAATATTCCTCAGATAGGGATATAAACACAAGACTAGGGCAAGGAACAGGCTACAGTGTCCGAGAAGCATGGGCAGGACAAGAAGGTACTCCTGGAAACTCCATTGAGTGTTTCACTCAATGGTCACATGCCATGGTACAAAGGAGAATCTGGTCACATCATTGTTTGTGTAGGCAACACAATCCCTTTATCAGAATTTATAACTTCCCAGATTAGCCTTCTGTGTTTTTGCTTCTTTAGAGAAGCAAAAAGTTCTCTTAGCCTTATGATTATTCTTTCCCTCAATTGCTTTCCTCAAGCCTGGGTACAGAGGTCAAATTGGTGCAGGTTTTAAATCAAATTCCACTAGCCATTTAAATTCTGAAAAAAATGCTTTAAACTCTCTTGGACTCATCTTGCTAACTTTAGATATAGCAATACCAAAATAACAAGTTTATTAAGGCTATCAAGTGAGATAATTCAGAGAATCTAATACAATAGTAGTTATAGAGTAAGTACTTTGAAATCTTAGTTTTCTATTCCCCCTAACATCTCACTAATGAAGACAGAATCTTTGGGAACATCTTCTAGCTTTTCTGACTAGTTTGAGGGCACTGGGTTTACAAAACACCTATAAAACCCTATTGACACACACACACACACACACACACACACACACACACACATGGAAACAGTGTGTAATTACATACAAAATCATGTATTCTCTATTCTACGGTCACATCTTCCCTGGTATATCTCCATGGAGAGAGAGAGTGTGAGATTGAAAAGAAACAGAATCAATTTGAATTGTATATCCACTTGAGCTTCCTTTGTCATTCGTACTTGTTCAACTTTAATATTTTCTATAAATGTATTTGACTACTTCACTTTCCTTGCGTTTCACATAAAACTTCAAAGCCAACAATATTTTCTTTAAAAAATATGCAGATGATTTCTGAAACTGCATTAAGTGCTTGGTGCAGCAACATTATATAAGCCCTCATGTAGGATTAAGAAGTGGGTAGATTTGGAGTAATATTCTGTAAATTATAATGTTAGCAGTGCTAAGAATATGATCTCTATAAATCTCCAACTATCTCCTAGGTCTCTATATATGTTATATTTGATTTTCTACATAAAGTTTTCCCAAAAATATCAAATCAAATCAATTTGGAAACTTTAAAGCTTAGCTAAGCCTCAACCATTAATAAAAGTCACAGATTGTATAGTTTTATTTCGAAAATTGTTATAGTAATAGTTCAACTAAAAAAGTATTTTCCTGGAGCTGAAGGGAATATTAGAGGCTATCTAATCCTTCCACATTTAGTTTAGAGATGAGAAAAATGAGGTCTAAATACACCAAGAAACTTGATGGATTACACAATTCTAAAATGGCAAAGATTAAACTGATATCCTGATGTCATGATTCTAAGTTTAGTTATTTGCACAGCCTTCCCCATATTCATAGAACTTTTGAAGTATAGCTATCAAGCTAAACTTAAGAATCACTTTGTTTTATTAATTTTTTCAGCACGTTGAGCAGACAACAATTCAGATACACCCATGAGTATGTTTTTTGACCTGGAGATAGGTCACTAACACCAAAGTAAACTAGGAAATAGGAGACATAATTGGTGAACAGAAACATCTATTTGAAGATATATTTGCGTTATTTGCCCTTAAAAAACAAACAAACCTATTTTACCACTTATAAAAATAAACCTGATCATGCACCAGTGATATAAAAATAAGATTTGGGGACAATAAGTACTTTCATCAAAATAGGTAGTAGCAAAAGCACTTACCATTTTCAGAATTTTTTTTGATGAATCTATAAGTGAGATCAATAAAGTATTAGACCTATAAGTCTCAATATTTTTTAATCTCAATTCAACTGAAGGATAAGTCACATCACATCAGTAACAAATTATTCTTAGCTCAATTTTAGTAGGGACTTGGAGGAGAAGTGCTGGGTAAGGATAGGCAAGCACTTTGCATTTTTTAAAAGCCACTTTCTGTTGACTAATTCTTATACATCACATGTGATACGTTTTTTCCCTCTAGCTTAAGAAACAGGGTTTGAGAAATTCATACATGACAAACTTAACAATTTACTAACTTCCAAATCCTGGCTGTCTTCAGGTTCTTTCACAAATTACTCCTTGGAGGTTATGGGGGAGTGGGAAATTTGAATTAGACTGATATTTATGCATTCTAGACTGATATTTTTAAAATATAAGAAAATTAAAAATCACAATAAGGCTAGTAATGAAATGATAGTGAAAACAGATTAATTTATATAATCTAGGTTTACAATGATAATAGAATTCATTGTGATCACTTTATTTTATTTGCTTTCGTTCCTATAAGAAGTCTTCCTGTATTAGTCAGTTGGTGGATTAAAGAAATATACCCAGAAAACAATTGAATACCCAGAAATTAATTGAAAGATAATTATATTTTTACTCAAGAATCATAAAGAAACTTAAAATTTTATAATTCTGAACACCATCAATATATCTTTTTCTCTCCAATTATTTATATCATCATATAATCTTTGGATTATTGGGAAATATTGCATAATGCTATTTTTGTATGATTTTTATTCACCTCCATCTCTTCCCAGATCAAGTACTTTTCTTTGATGTAAGCACTATACAGTTGGCACTCCCTATCCCAGGAAGCAGAATCTGTGAGTAGAGGGGGCCAACTGTACTATGCTGCTTTATATAAGGGACTTGAGCCCAATGGATTTTGGTAACCATGGTGGAGGGACTTAGAACAAATCTCCCACAGTTGAGGGGGTGGGGAATGGAACTACTGTACATAGCTAATTTTACACATTCCTGGAGATCCCACAGAAGTGTTCTTTTTTTCTGGCTCTCACTGTTTTTCTATAATGGTCTTTTGTATTCTCTTTTTCTCCTCTTCATTACTGTTAATGAAGAGGCTATGTACCATATGTCATTTGAAGGGGCTCTCAATGCCAAAATATGGGACAATTAGGCAAAAAATAAATAATATAATATTGAATTATAATCCACAGAAGAAAACAAATATCCATGAGGCCATATTGATATAAATAATAGTAGAATAAACACATAAATGAAATAAATGGATAATTATTTCTTACATAACATTCCAATTAAATGTAGAATGAATGAATGGAATACAAAATCACCCTTTGGGGAGACGGGAGGGTCCTCGGCTAAAGCCAAAGGCGGATCAAAGTGGTGGGACTTGCGCCGCGGCCGCGGAGACATGAAGGCCCTCCGCACTCCTCCTCGGCATCCGGGTCAGTGCTCACCCTCGCTGTCCTGTCCCCGGCCCCATGGAGAAGACGGAGCTGATCCAGAAGGCCAAGCTGGCCGAGCAGGCTGAGCGCTACGATGACATGGCCGCCTGCATGAAGGTCGTGACGGAGCAGGGCTCCGAGCTGTCCAACAAGGAGCACAACCTGCTCTCGGTGGCCTACAAGAACGTGGGCGGGGGCCGCAGGTCCGCCTGGAGGGTCATCTCGAGCATCAAGCAGAAGACCGACACCTCTGACAAGGAGCTGCAGCTGATTAAGGACTATTGGGAGAAAGTGGAGTCCGAACTGCCGTCCATCTGCACCACGGTTCTGGAATTGTTGGATAAGTATTTAATAGCCAATGCAAACAATCCAGAGAGTAAGATCTTCTATCTGAAGATGAAGGGAGATTACTTCCGGTACCTTGCTGAAGTTGCTTGTGGTGATGATCGGAAACAAACGATAGATAATTCCCAAGGAGCTTACCAAGAGGCTTTTGATATAAGCAAGAAAGAGATGCAACCCACACACCCAATCCGCCTGGTGTTGGCTCTTAACTTTTCTGTATTTTACTATGAGATCCTTAATAACCCAGAACTTGCCTGCACACTGGCTAAAACAGCTTTTGATAAGGCCATTGCAGAACTTGATACACTGAATGAAGACTCATACAAAGACAGCACCCTCATCATGCAGTTGCTTAGAGACAACCTAACATTATGGACATCAGACAGTGCAGGAGAAGAATGTGATGCGGCAGAGAGGCAGAGAACTAAGTGCATACAGGGTGTCATCCTTCTTCCCCTCAAGAAACCTTTTTACTCATCTCCATTCCTTATTCCATTTGGATTTCCTATAGCAAAGAAACCCATTCATGTGTATGGGATCAACTGTTTATAGTCTTTTCACACCACAGCTTTGGGAAAACTCCATTCCTTGATTTGTGTTTGTCTTGGCCTTTCTGGTGTGCAGTTACTGCTGTAGAAAAGTATTAATAGCTTCATTTCATATAAACATAAGTAACTTCCAAACACTTATGTAGAGGACTAAAAATGTATCTGGTATTTAAGTAATCTGAACCAGTTCTGCAAGTGACTGTGTTTTGTATTACTGTGAAGATATGAAAATGTAGTTAATTACAGTTTAAAGAGTGTTCTGCATAACTTCCTGATTTCTACATTCCCTCCCTTAACTCTTCTTTGGGGGTTTTCTTTCAGTAAAGCAACTTTTCCATCCTCTTAATATATTCCTTTTTGGTAGGAAACCAGAAGTATTAGATTGAATGGAAAAGCAGTTGACATTCTGAGGCTGGAGGTCACAAATTAAAATGCCTCCTGTATCATATATGATGGAGGTCTTGCATATCTGTGACAACAGGGAGTTTCCTCATTCATTCTTCATTTACTGCTGTTTAAGTTGACAACTTACCTTCCCAATAAAAATTCACTTACACCTCCTGCCTTTGTAGTTCTGGTATTCACTTTACTATGTAATAGAAGTAGCATGTTGCTGCCAGAATACAAGCATTGCTTTTGGCAAATGAAAGTGCATGTCATTTCTTAATACACTAGAAAGGGGAAATAAAATACACAAGTCCAAGTCTAAAACTTTAGTACTTTTCCAGGCAGATTTGTGCACATGTGAGAGGGTGTCCAGTTTGTCTAGTGATTGTTAGAGAGTTGGACCACTATTGTATGTTGCTAATAATCATCGACTGTAGTCCCAAAAAGGCCTTGTGAAAATGTTATGCCCTATGTAACAACAGAGTAACATAAAATAAAATTACATTTTATAAACCAAAAAAAAAAAAAAAATCACCCTTTGGCAAATACCAGAGTAATAATTTATTGTGTCAACATACACTAAAATCAATAGGCAAAGGTATAATGAAAATCAGGATATTTACATCATCTCAAGTATCTCACCACAATACTACTTATTAATTATAAAGGAAGAATAGTATTTTTACAGTAGAGAAAGCTGTGAGACACCACTTTAAAAATTAACATTACCAATAATGAGACAAATTGTCATCGTGTGCCTCCTCATATGATACACTGAGTAGAACATAGTATTAATTGGGTGATATTAAAAGAAAATAGCCTTTAATTAAGAATGTAAGCAGTTATGAGTTCCCACTCTTCTCTAACAACAAATAGAAAGCTGAACAGACAGAAAAATCAATAAACCTCCTCAAATCTATAAGACAAGGAAGGACATAGAGTAAACTGCTGCCCCTGAGCTTGGAGGGGATAAACAAATACAGGGAGTCGTGGCTTATTGGAACAGAGACTCACAAATGGAAACTGTCATGGAAACCAGGGCTAGCAAAGGAAACACTAAAGTGTAATTGATGAATTGCTGGAGACTCAGTGTGGGCAACTCTGAGAGGTTAAAAAAAATTCTAGGGAGTCCCAGGCATAGGGAAGCCCCCAAATTTTGTGAGACTTACATTCAAGAGCTTCACCAGGATCTCACAATAAGTGAGGGAAACCCCTTCATGTTTTCTAGTTCCAGAAAAAGAACCATTATGAAATACTCTAGAGTACTCTGTTCTTATCAAGGCCTGCCAGCAGGGAAAACTAGGTAGACAGAACCTAACCTGCTGGGGTTTTATAGAAATCTAATTGACCTCTGGTGAGTGAAATATACAACTCCAGTGAGCTCTAGCCTTCCACATGAGAGAAGGGAAATAACCAACTGCAACCCACTCTAGCCCTCCTGTCCTATCTAAGGGGGGATAAAACACTGAGACACACTTGTGGAAATCAGAGTCCAGTGCATAACCTCATTAAAAGACTGAGACTTAATTCTGGGACTATAGAATGCTCCTTTCCCCTCAAAACTTACCAACACATTTCTAAAGGCTTATTTATAGTAGTTCACTTTACCCAGGAACATCATATCTGGCTATGAAGAAAAAAGTTACAAGGCATACTAAAAGATATAAAATATAATTTGAAGAGATAGAGCAAGCATTGGAATCAGACATAACAGAAATGTTGGAATTACCAGATCAGGAATTTAAAACAACTATGAAGAGTATGCTAAGGGCTCTGCTGGATAAAGTAGACATCATGCAAGAACAGATAGGCAAAGTAAACAGAGAGATGGAAATCCTAAGAAAGAACTAAAAGGAAATGCTAGAGACCAAAAACACTGCAACAGAAATGAAAAAAGCATTTGATGGTCTTATTAGTAGAGTGGACACCACTGAGGAAAGAACCTATGAGCTTGAGGAGATTTCAGTAGAAAACTCCAAAACTGAAAAGAGAATAAAGACTGAAAAACAAAGAATAGAATATCCGAGGACTACAGGACAAGTAAAAAAAAAAGGTGTAACATACATGATATAACAGAAATAACAGCAGAAGAATAAAGAAAAGAACAGTGAAATATTTGAAACAATAATGACTGACAATTTCCCCAAATTATTATCAGAAATCAAACCACAGATGTATGTTTTTATGTATGTGAAGTAAATGACAGAAATTATATAAAGAATGAAAGAGGTGGAATCAGAAATGTTTTGTTATAAGATATTCACACTATCTGTGAAGTGGTATTGTGTTATTTGAAAGTGAACTTGGATTAGTTGAAAGTGTATATTGTGAACTTGAGGACAACCACTAAAAAAATAAAGTAAAATAAAAATAAAGGTGGGGGGAGAAGTATAACGGATATGTTGAGAAAAAGAGATGATAAAATTATTTTAAAATGCTCAATTAAAACCACAAAATGCAAAAAAAAAAGACATAAGTAGGAGTAAAGAACAAGGGCAACAAATAGGAACAGTAGCAAATATAGTAACTATTAATCCAACTATATCAATAATCACTTTGAAAGTTAATGGCCTTAGTGCACCAATTAAAAGATAGAGATTGTCACAGTGGATCAAAAAGCAAAACCCAACTATATATGTTGTTTACAAGAAACTTGCTTTGGATATAAAGACATATATATTAAAAATAAACAGATGGAGAAAAGCATGCCATGCTAACACAAGTCAAAAAAAGCAAGGGTAGCTGTATTAATTTCAGAGTAGATTCAAAACAAGGAAGGTTATTAGGGAAAAAGACAAGTATTACAAAATGATAAAGGGGTCAATTCTCCAAGGAGACATAATGATCTTCAAGATCTACAACGGAGCATCAAACTACATGAGGCAAAAACTAATAGAACTGCAAGAAGAAATAAATGTATCCACTATTCATAGTTGGAAACATCAATATCCCTGTAGCAGAAATGGACAGATCTAGCCCGCAGAAAATTAATAAGGACATAGCTGAACTCAACAACACCATCAATCAACTAGATATAATTGACATGTATAGACTACTTTATCCCAAAACAGTAGAATACACATTTTCCTCAAGCTCAAATGGAATATTCACCAAGGTAAACCACAGTCTGGGCAATAAAATACACCTTAACAAATTATAAGAGGAGAAATCATAATACCTGCTCTCAAACCACAGTGGAATTAAACTAGAAATCAATAACAGAAAGATAACTGGAAAATCCAAAAATACTTAGAGACTAAATAACACCATCCTAAATAGCACAAGGGTCAAAACAGAAATCTCAAGAGATTAAAAAAATAATTTTGAACTAAATGAAAATGAAAACATAAAAGCAAAATTTGTGGCATGCAGCAAAAAAGCAGAGCTCAGAGGGAAATTTATAGCACTGAATGTAAATATCAAAAAGGAAGAAAAATCTAAAATCAATAATCTGAGTTTTCACCTTAGAAAATTAGAAAAATAAGAGCATATTAAATAAAAAAATCCTAAGGATTAGAGAATAAATCAATAAAATTGTACATAGAATTCAACAAAACAAAAAGCTGATTCTTTTATGAGCAGACCAATTATCAATAATAAAATTGAACCAGTAACAACAACAACAAAAAATCCCAGCAAAATAGATAGGTGCTAACTATTCTTTATGAAATTCACCTGTAAAGATGTCTGTTCCTAGACTTTTGTTTGTTAGGATTTTTTATTTTTTTGACATAAATCACAACAAGATCTTTATTGATCCACCTCCTAGAGTAATGAAAATAAAAACAAAAATAAACAAATGGGACCTAGAGAAACTTAAAACCTTTTAAACAACAAAGGAAACCATAGACAAAACAAGAGAACCCTTAGAATGGGAGAAAATATTTGCAAATGAAGCTACCAACAAGGGATTAATCTCCAAAATATACAAACAGCTTATGCAGCTCAATATCAAAAAAACAAATAATCAAAAAATGGGCAGAAGATCTAAATAGATATTTCTCCAAAGAAGACATACAGATGGCCAAAAAACACATGAAAAAAATGCTTAACATCACTAATTATTAGAGAAATACAAATCAAAACTACAATGAGGTATTACCTCACACAGGTCAGAATGGCCATCATCAAAAAATCTACAAATAAATGATGGAGAGGGTATGGAGAGCAGGGAACCCTCCTACATTGTTGGTGGGAATGTAAATTGGTACAGCCACGATGGAGAACAGTATGGAGTTTCCTTAAAAAACTAAAAATTTAACTACCATATGACAGAGAAATCCTACTCCTGGGTTATACCCAGAGAAAACCATAATTCAGAAACATACATGTACCTCAATGTTCATTGCAGCATTATTTACAATAGCCAGAACATGGAAGCAACCTAAATGTCCATCAACAGGGGAATGGATAAAGAAGATGCAGTACATATATACAATAGAATATTACTCAGCCATAAAAGAGAGCAAAATAATGCCATTTGCAGCAACATGGTTGGACCTAGAGATTGTCTTTATGAGTGAAGTAGGTCAGACAGAGAAGAAGAAATATCATGTGATATCGCTTATATATGGAATCTAAAAAAAAAAAAAGGTACAAGTGAACTTATTTACAAAACAGAAGGTTTTGTATATAGTTACACACTACTATATATAAAATAGATAACTACTAAGAACCTGCTGTATAGCACAAGGAACTCTGGTCAGTACTCTGTAATGGCCTATATGGGAAAAGAATCCAAAAAAAAAAAAAAGTGGATATCTGTATATGTAAAATTCATTCACTTTGCTGTACAACTGAAACTAACACAACATTGTAAATCAACTATGTTCCAAATTTTTTTTTAATTAAAGAATAGTTAACACCTATCCTTCTCCAACTATTACAAAAAAAGTTAAGAGGAAGGCATGCTTTTGAACTCATTTTACAAGCCTAAAATGAGTATCAGGATAACCTGATACCAAAATCAGACAAAGACACCATACACACACAAACAAATACAGGCCAATATTATTGATGAACATATATGAAAAAATCTTCAACAGAATATTAGCAAACTGAATTCAACAATACATTAAAGGGAACATACACAATGAGGTAGTGGGAATTATCCCAGAGATGCAAGGAAAGTTCAATATCTGCAAATCAATCAGTACGATACACCACATTAACAACTTGAAAAATAAAAGTCATATGATCATCTCAATAGACAGAAAAGGCTTTTGACAAAATTCAACAGCCATTTATGATAAAAACTCTCAACAAGGTAAATATAGAGGGAAAATACCTCAACATAATAAAGGCTGTATATGAAAAACTTACAGCCAACATCATACTCCATAGTGAAAACCTGAAAACATTTCCTCTAAAATAAAAAACAAGGCAAGGATGCCCACTCTTACCACTTTTATTCAACATAGTTCTGGAAATCAAAGCTACAACAAATGATAAAAAGAAATAAAAGAAACCCAAATTGGAAAGGAAGAAGTAAAACTATCTGCAGGTGGCATGATGTTATATATTTAAAATCCTAATAATGCCACCAAAAAAATATAATTACCAAATGAATTCAGTACATTTACAGGTTACAAATTAATATACAGAAATCTATTGTGTTTCTACATACTAATAACAAACTATCAGAAAGAGAAATTAAGAAAACAATCCCATCAAAAAGAATAAAATACCTAGAGATAAATATAACCAAGGAGTTAAAAGAGCTATACTTAGAAAACCATAAAACATTGATAAAAAAAAAAAATTAAAGACAACACAACAAATTAAGCTATACTGTATTCATGGATTAGAAGAATTAATGCTGTTAAAATGAACATATTACCCAAGGCAATCTACAGGTTCAATGCAATTTCTATCAAAATATGACATTCTGGAAAAGACAAAATTATGAAAACAATAGAAACATGAGTCGTTGCCAGGTGTTAGAGGAGTGAGATAGATGAAAAACCAGACCACAGAGGATTTTTAGGGCAGTGAAATACTCTGTATGATGCTTTAATGTTGGATACATTTCATTATATATTTGTCCAAACCTATAGAAAGTATAACACAAGGAGTGAACCCAATGTAAACTATAGATTTTGGGTGATTATAGTGTGTCATTGTAGGTTCACTACCATAACAAATGTTTTCCTCTGATGGGGGCTTTGATAATTGTGGAGGCTATGTATATATGGAACAGGCAATATATGGGAAATCTCTATACCTTCTTCTTAGTTTTGCTCTATGAAAATAAAGTTTTTAATAAAAAATAAATTAAAAACCCTTAACATTATCTTCAGGAAACTGAACTGAGGGACATTCTACAAAATAGCTGTCTAGCATTCTGCAAAAATATTAAGACCGTAAAAGATAAAGACTGAAGAATTATTCCAAATTAAAAGACACTAAGGATACATGATAACTAAATTCACTGTGTGATCCTGGATTTAATCCTGGTCCAGAAAATAACATTATTGGGCAAATTGATAAAATCTGAACAAAATGTCTATACTAGTTAATAGCACTGGAGCAATGTTAATTTGGGGGTTTTGAGTAGTGTTCAGTGGTTATGTTAAACGTTACCATTTAGAGAAATTTAAAGAAAATTAGGTGAAGTTTAAAGGAAATTGTCATATTTTTAAACTTTTATGTAACATCTCAAATTACTTAAAAATATATGTTAAAAAATTAATGATGCCTACATCTCTAACCTTAGAGATTCAGATTTAATTGGTCAGGGATGGGGCTTGGTTCTTGGTTTTATATAAGTTCCCCAGGTGATTATAATCCAGCCATGGAAGTTTTCAAATAAGCACATATTTTTCCTATTCCTTTGCAAACTCCTTGAAGGCAGAGTCATCTACAAATTCCTCACTGGACCTCTCAGTGCTTTCCACATGGTGGGCATGCAAAATACTTTGCAATAAAAGATATATAATGGTTCCTTTATATGATACATCCACAATAATAGATACACATATTTCTCATGGGAGCAAAAAGCTTAGTGTAAATATTGAGACCAAGTAGGAACAATTTTATTAAAACAAATATTTACATAGGATCTGGAGTTTAAAATATGGCCCTGAAAAAAAAATTGTTCTTGCATTGGAAAAGAAGTTTGCTTTCTAACCAGTTCCCCAGTGATCTGATTCCACTAACCATTTAATCTTGGCATTTATTAAATTGCCTTATTCTAAAAAAAATACCTTATAAAATTACATGTAATAAAATACTTTTTTCTGTGTAACACTTGGCTTACCTGACTATCTTCTGATCAATTCTATGGGATTTTGTTTCCTCAATATTTATTTTTATATAATTATTAGAACTATGATACCTCATTAACTATATTTCTTTATTCGGGATTTAGGTAGAAGTCAGCCATAAATTCAACTGTAAGTTGCTTCTAAAAAACAAGTATTATTTGCTAATCAAAGCAATAATGCACAATTTTTTCCAAGCTTGTGATTGGAAAAACATATCCAACTCCTTGGGAAAATTTTATATAGTCACCTTACAAACATCCTTACACCTGTGTGTAATTGCTATATATATTCAGAAGTCTTTGCCTTTCAAGGAGGCACTAAGTTGTATGGATTCAGTTTTAGATATATAAATAAAAGCAGTATTTTTCTAGACCTCTGGTATGCATGTATGTGTATGTGATGAAGAAAAAAATATGCAATTAAAAAATATTTCCTCACTCTAGGTGGTTATCCCTATTTTCATCTTTATGCAGCAGAATGGTGTGATAAAGAAATAAAACAGAAATTACATTCCTCCCCCTGCCTCACAATTCAAGTAACAAAGAGGCAGCCATTTGGATTTAGTATAGTTTGTTTCATCTCTTCTTTAGTTGTTATTTCAAGTGTGTTCATCTAAGAGAAAATAACCAAATGTCTTTTAATAACAAAGAAATATAGCCAAAAGTCAGTAAACTAAGCCAAATTAAAAAGGGAATTATTTTGCTTAACCTGAGGTTTTATTGTCTTTCCTAGGAGAAAATAAATATTGCTTACTTTATTGGGAAAAGTAATTTATTTGATGGAATTGAAAAGAAAGATTGAACAGGAGTTGGATCATCCCCAAGCAGCCTCATGGGCATAAAACTCAGCACTGTGATTTTGCCATCTCCCCAAGGAGTTGTCTTCCATGAATATATAAGGAAAACTTGAGAACTTGTGATGTTCTCTCTTTGGGAGGGAAGAGAAGTATTTCCAGAAAAAGGTGTGCAGCTACCTATTTGAGAGGCTTGAAGACGTACACTGAAAAAGAAAACAGTAAACTGGACTCAGGAGAGAGTTTCAAATACAGAAGAGTGAGATCTCCCTCTGAGACTGTCATTTCTACAAAAGCCTAGCCTTGTGAACTTAAGAGAGTCAAGTAAAATGTTAACTTGAAATTTATACCCTCTCAATCTATTTGAATCCTAAAATCTCTCAGTTATTTAGTGAGTAACTTTTTATTCCTATAACATAGTTCTGTGTTTTAGATGGCATGAACTGATAATTCATAGTAACCTGAGGAAAGAAAATGTGAAGATGACCAGACTGGATAACAGCAATAAGCCATGTACAAGAGATTCAATGGCAATGTATGAATTCAGAAAGTTTGAAAGGATAAGATGAAACTTCATATACAAGTAAATTCTAATAAAAATAAAGCTAGTATGGTTATATCAATAATAGAATAAGTAGGCTTTAATTTACAATTTAAGGTAGGTGAAATCCTCACAGTGCATTGCTTTGACCTCTGCTTCTGACTCCTTTCACTCTGAAGGACTCTTGTGGTTATATTAGGCCCACTTGAGTAATCTATCTCTATCTATTGGATAAATAAATCGGATAAAATATCTCAATTGCTAGAGATATATAGCATCATTCCATAATGTAAAAAGTAAAATTAATGAAGATACAACAGTTTTTAAATGGCATGCAGCTAATAATATATTCTCAAAAGAAAAAAAAATGATAGTTATTAGTAGAAAGTAGACAAATGCTTAATTAGGGGAAAAGACTTTAAAAAGACATTTCTTTCAGTAATTGGTGAAATAGAAAAAGTTTAAATAAGGATATTCCATATTTGAAAAATATCATTAACCTGCCCCAATGGGAACACTTCAGACACTGCAAAAATAACTGCAAAATATATATTATTTTCAAGCAAATTGGAACACTTTCAAATGACAAAATTTTCATAAAATATTCTCTGACTACACTACAATGCAATTAATGCCAATTACAAAAATATAACTAACAGAGCTTCTTGTATCTATAAATTAAGAAATATTTCTAAGTAATCCATGAGTTATAAAAGAAAAGAGAGAGAGAAAAACAGAGAGAATATTTGGTCTGAATAGTAATGCATAATCAATATACTAAAAGTTAGAGAATGCAGTTTATAGGCATAAATTAGAATATATGGAAGGCTGAAAGTTAAAAAGTTAAACATTTATTTCAAAATGATAGTAAAAATAGACTTAAAAATTAGGTGAAAAGAAGAATAATGGCTTCCCAAAGAGATCTATATCCTAATCCCCAGAACCTGTGAATATGTTAGGTTGTATAGCACCAGGGAATTAATATTGCAGATGGAATTACATGCTAACCAGATGATCTTAAAATAGAAAAATGATCCTGTTTTATCTGAGTATGCCAAGTATATTCATAAGTGTCCTTAAAAGTGGAAGAGGTAGGCAGGAAACTGAGATCAGAGTAATGCAATATAAGGATTTGACCTAATATTATTTACTTTAAAGGTGAAGGGCAAATGCCACAAATCAAGGAATGTGGACAAATGCAAGATGCTGGAAAGGAAAAAGATTTTCTCCTAGAGCCTCCATAAAGTACTGCAGCACTGTGGACTCCTTGCTTTTGGACTGGTGGGATTTGTGTCAGACTTCTGACCTCCAGAACTGTAAAATAATGTTTGTGCTTTTTAAAAGCAATTTGTAGTAATTTGTTGCAGCAATGATAGAAAAAGATTAAAAAAAGTAGAAGAAAGAATGATAAAGAATAAAACTGAAATCAATTAAATAATAAAAAAAGTAAAATAAAGATGATCAACAAATTTCATGAATAAAAAGAGATGGTACATGTAGATAATATGAGGAATAAGAAAGGGAACTACAGAACAAATGATACAGACATTAAAATAATGGAGTTTGGGAGAGTGATCAAGGTGGCAGAGGAGTAGGATATGGAGCTCACCTCCTACCACAAATACATCAAAAATACATCTACACGTGGAATGATTCACACAGAACATCTACTGAACGCTGGCAGAAGACCCCAGACTTCTGAAAGGTCAAGAAAGCCTCCATGTAACCAGACAGGACAAAAGGAAATAAAAAAGAGAGAGAAAGGAATTGGGATGGGACCTGTGCCCCATGGAGGGAGCTGTGAAGGAGGAAATGTTCTTGCACCCTGGAAAGTTCCTTCACTGGCAGGGAGATCAGCCTGGATGGAGACGGACTTTTGGAACCTTGGAGGAGGGTGCAGCAACTGGTTTATGGAAGGTGAAATGTACCTGCACGTATGGTCAGTACAACCACTATGCACTCCCCAGTCTGAGATGCTTGTCTGCCAGTGTGGGCTGGCGCTGGGTGCTAAAGCTCAGGTTTGGAGGTCAGACCTGGGGAGAGGACATGGGCTGGCTGTGTGGAGACAGCATGAAGGGCCTAGAGTGTGGCAACTGAGGGTGTACATGTAAGGGCCTGGGCCTGCCAGAAAGACAAGTCACCATTGTTGGGAGGCATGTGAAGAGAGGGGTGGGACCACCATAAGAGCCTCTTTCCCCATGCAAGCTCACAAGCAACAGGAAACTGCCTACATGAGATCCAGGGGCAGGTGTGAGCTGCTGCTGCCACCATAGTATGCTCCAGAGGTGGGCATGTGTTTCCACCACTACTAAAGACTTATGAGCCGGTGTCAGTTGCTGCCTACACTAGTGCAAGCCCGAGGAGCATACTCACTGACACTCTTGCACACCCCCTAGCAGGAGGATAATGACCAGCACCTGTCAAGGAAAGAGGCAGCAAGCATCTAAACTACAAACAGCCATTGTGCCAAAAATATTAAAACTACACAAGCTACACAGGGACAATCTCACATATAAATACCCCTTCAAGACTACAGTAGATAATTATTTCTCCTAAACTCACAGAATAAGAGAAGTATAAATAAAATGAAGAAGCAGAGGAACAATTCTCAGTTAAAAGACCAAGAGGAGTCCCCTGAAGGAACAAACAATGAAACAGACCTCATCAGTCTAATAGACACCAAGTTCAAAAAGGAGGTAATAAAAATATTGAAGAAAGGCTATCAACAGAACTGCAGATTACTGTAAAAAAGTAATGGAGGAGCCAAGAAAACTGAGGAAACTCATTTGCCAAGACAAAAGCTGAGCTAAAGGCAATGACTAGCAGAATAAATAATGCAGAAGAATGAATAAATGATCTGGAAGATACAGTAATGGAAATCACCCAATCAGAACAGCAGACAGAAAGCCAGATTGAAAAAAAAAATGAAGGCAATATTAGAGACTTATAGGATAATATAAAGCATGCCAATCTACATATAATAGGGGTTCCAGAAAGAGAAGAAAGAGAAAGGGGAATTGAAATGTATTTGAAGAAATTATAGCTGAAAACTTCCCAAGTATAAAGAAGGAAATAGATATCCAGATACAGGAAGCACAGAAGGTCCCAAAAAAGATGAACCCAAACAGACCTACACCAAGACATATTATAATAAAAGTGGCAAAAGTTAAAGAGTGGATTCTAAAGACAGTAAGAGAAAAAAAAAAGAGTTCTTTACAAGGGAACCCCCATAAGTTTATCAGCTGAGCTCTCTACAGAAATATTGCAGACCAAAAGGGAGAGGCAAGATATGTGCAAGCTCATGAAAGAGAAAAATCTGCAACCTAGGAGACTATACCCAGCAAGATTATCATTTAGAATGGAAGGAGAGATAAAGAATTTCTCAGACGAGCAAAAACTAAAAGAAAACTAAACCAATCCTAAAAGAAATATTGAAAGGTCTTCTCTAAATAGAAAAAAAAAAAAAAAGCAAGAATACATAGGAAAGTGAAAATCACAATTGGAGAGTAAATTACTTAAATAAGCCAGTATACAAATCAAAAAGAAAAAAAGATCTACTTGTGGAAGTGATGATAAACACAAGGCACAGCAAAAGGATAAACATGAAGATGAAAAAAAAGACACCAAAATCATAAAATGTGGAGGAGGGAGTAAGAAAACATAGTTTTTGTTTTGTTTTGTTTTCTTCTCTTTTGTTTTGTTTTATAACATGTTTGAGCCTATATGACTCAGTCTAAAGTAAGTAGATATAGCAAAGCATTAACGTACTTGAAAAACAGGATAACCACAAATAAAAAACGTAAAATAAATTCATGAAAACCAAAAAGAAGAGAACATAAAGAGAATATACAAAACTAAAAGGAAATCATCAAACCACAAAAAGAAAATTAAAAAGAAAAAGAAAGGAACAAAGAAGAAACATAGAATCAACTGGAAAACGAGGTTTAAAATGGCAATAAATACATATTTATCAATAATCATCTTAAGTGTCAGTGGACTAAATGTTCCAATCAAAAGACAAAGAGTAGCAGAGTGGATAAAAAAACAAGAGCCTACAAAATACTGCCTATGAAAGACCCACTTTAGGTCAAAGAACACACATAGAATGAAAGTGAACAGGATGGATAAAGATATTTCATGCAAATGGAAATGCCAAGAAAATAGGGGTTGCAATACTCAAGTCAGACAAAACAGACTTTAAAGCAAAGACCATAAAGAAAGATAAATATGGACACTATATAATGATAAAGGTATCAATACAAGAAGAGGAATTTATACTTATCAAGATATATGCATCCAAATACATAAAACAAATACTAACAGACATAAAGGGAGAAATTGATGGTAAAACAATGATAGTAGGAGACTTTAACACTCCACTCACATCAAAGAACAGATCTTCTAGACAGAAAATCAGTAAGGCAACAGAGACTAGATGATGCAATAAAACAGATTTTGTTGAAATTTTCAGGACATTTACATAAACAAAATACAACAAAACAAAAAACTGGATTACACATTCCTTTCAAGTGCACATGAAACATTTTCTAGGATTAACCACATATTAGGGTACAGAACAAATGTCAACAAATATAAGAGTATAGAAGTTATTTCCAGCATCTTCTCTGACCACAATGGCATGAAACTAGAAATTAACCACAGGAAAAGAAATTAGAAAAAAAAAAGGTTTACATGGAGACAAAACAACATGCTACTAAAAAACTAATGGGTCAATGAAGAAATCAAAATGGAAATTAAAAAATAACTTGAGACAAATGACAAAGAAAACACACCATACAAAATCTATGGGATGCAGCAAAAGCAGTGTTTAGAGGGGAGTTCATAGAGATACAGGTCTTCCTCAAAAAACAAAAAGAAAATCTAAAACAAACAACCTAACCTACTACCTAAAAGAATTAGACAAACAACAAACAAAACCTAAAGTCAGCAGAAGGAAGGAAAGTATAAAGATCAGATAGGAAATAAATAAAATAGAGACTAAAAATTGAAAAAAAAAATCAATAAAACCAAGAGCTGCTTTTTGAAAAGATAAACAAAATTGACAGACCTCTGGCCAGGCTCACCAACAAGAAAAGACAGAAAACACAAATAAACAAAATAAGAAATGTAAAAGGAGAAATATCAACCAATACTGAAGAAATGCAAAAAACTATAAAAGAATACCATGAACAATTATATGCCAACAAATTCAACAACCTAGAAGAAATGGACAACTTCTAGAAACACACAGCCCACCATAATTGAATCAACAAGAAATAGATAATTTGAACAAATCTATCACTAGAAGTGAAATACAATCTGTAATTAAAGAAAACAAAACAAAAACAAAACACTACCTGCAAACAAAAGTCCAGGACAAGTGCTTCACAGGTGAACTCTACCAAACATACAAAGAAGAAATTATACTGATTGTTCTCAAACTATTCCAGAAGTTTGAAGAAGAGGGAACACTCCCAAAGACATTTTATGAAGCCAACATCACACTGATACCAAAACCAGACAAAGATACTACCAAATAAGAAAATTACAGGACAATATCTTTGATGGAGATAGATGCAAGAATTCTCAACACAATACTAACAAGCCAAACCCAACACATAAAGAAGATGATACACCACAACCAAGTGGGATTCACGCCAAGTTCACAAGGATGTTTCAACATATGCAGAACAGTCAGTCACCACATCAAAAAAAAGAAAACAAATAGATAAATACCACACGATCATCTCAATAGATGCAGAAAAAGCAACTGACAAAATCCAACATCAATTTATGATAGAAACTCTCACAAAAGTGGGAATAGAGGGGACATATCTCAATATAATAAAAACTATTTATGACAAACACACAGCAAATATAATACTCAACATTAAAAAGCTAAAGTCTTCCCACTAACATCTGGAACATGACGAGGATACCCACTCTCACCACTTTTATTCAACAAAGTATTGGAAGACCTAACCACAGCAATCAGACAAGGAAAAGAAATAAAACCTATCCAAATTGTAAGGAAAGAGGTAAATTTTTCATTATATGCAGATGACATCATACTTTCTATATATAGAAAACCCTAAAGACTCAACACAAAGACTACTAGAACTGATAAATGAATTCAGCACTGTAGCAGGATACAAGATTAGCATACAGAAATTGGTTGCATTTCTTTACATTAACCATGAAATAGCAGAAAAGGAATGTAAGAAAACAATACCTTTTAAAATTGCACCAAAAAAATATGTTGGAATATACCTGAACAAGAAGGTGAAAGAATTATATGCTGAGCACAATAAAACATTAATAAAGGAAATTAAAGATGATTCAAAGAAATGGAAAGATACCCCATGCTCTTGGATTGTAAGAATTAATATTGTTAAAATGGTAATAATACTCAAAGCAATCTACAGATTTAATGTGATCCCTATCAAATTACCCATGACATTTTCCCCAGAACGAGAACAAATAATCCTAAAATTTATGTGGAACAATAAAAGACTCAGAATTGTCAAAGCAATCCTGAGGGAAAAGAACAAAGAAGGAGGCATATCTCTCCCAGACTTCAGCCAATACTGCAAAGCTACATTTTCAGAAGTGTGGTATTGGCACAAAAACAGACATAGGGATCAGTGAAACAGAATAGAGAACCCAGAAATAAACCCATGCACCTATGGTCAATTAATCTTTGACAAAGGAGGCAAGAATAAAAAATGGGAGAAAGACAGTCTCTTCAGCAAGTGGTGCTGGGAAAGTTGGACAGATGTATGCAAATCAATGAAGTTAGAACACACCCTTACACCATGCATAAACATAAACTCAAAATGACTTAAAGTGTTAAATGTAAGACAAGACACCATAAAGCTCCTAGAAGAGACTGGTGGCAAAACATTCTCTGACATAAAATGCCCCAGTGTTTTCCTAGGTCAGTTCCCAAGGCAATAGAAATAAAAACAAAATAAACAAAAATAAACATATTGGAGCTAATAAAACTTAACAAGCTTTGCATAGCAAAGGAAACCATAACAAAACAATAAGGCAACCTACAGAATGGGAGAAAATATTTGCAAATGATGTGACTGGCAAGGGCTTAATTTCCAAAATATACAGACAGCTCATACAACTCAATTAAAACAAACAAACAAACAATCAAACAAACAACTGAATTAAAAAATGGGCAGAAGACCTAACTAGACATTTCTCTAAAGAAGATATACAGATGGCCGATAGGCACATGAAAAGATGCTCAACATCACTAATTATTAGAGAATTGCAAATGAAAACTACAATGAGGTACCACCTCACATAGGTCAGAATGGTCATCATTTAAAAGTCTACAAACAACAAATGCTGGAGAGGGTGTGGAGAAAAGGGAACCCTCCTACACTGTTGGTGGGAATGTAAAGCTGGTGCAGCCACTTTGGAAAACAGTGGAAATTCCTTAAAAAAACTAAAAATAGAGTGGCCATATGATCCAGCAATTCCACTCCTAGGCATTTATCCAGACATAACTATAATTCAAAAAGATACATGCACCCCTATGTTCATAGTGGCACTATTTATATTAGCTAACCTACATGCCCATCAATAGAAGAATGGATAAAGAAGATGTGATACATATATACAATGGAATACTACTCAGCCATAAAAAATAATGAAATAATGTCATTTGAAGCAGCATGGATGCAACTAGAGATTATCATACTAAGTGAAGTAAGTCAGAAAGACAAAGACAAGTACCATATGATATCACTTATATGTGGAGTCTAAAATATGGCACAAATGAACCTGTCTATAAAACAGAAACAGACTCACAGATATAGAGAACAGGGAGGGGGGTGAGGACTGGGAGTTTGGGGTTAGTAGATGCAAACTATTACATATAGAATGTGTAAACAACAAGGTCCTACTGTATAGCACAGGGAACTATATTCAGTATCCTGAGATAAACCATAATGGAAAATAATATAAAAAGATTGTATATATGTGTATAACTGAGTCACTTTGCTGTGCAGCAGAAATTAACACAACATTGTAAATCAACTATACTTCAATAAAAATAAATTTAAAAAATAATGGAGTTTGGATGAAGAAATTTACATGAAAATGTAAACAAAATGGATAAGTTCTTAGAAAAATATAATTTAGCACAATTGCTTTAAAACAGAATTAAAAATTTGAATAATCTTTTACTAAACAAAATCAATCAGTAGTGAAAATACCTTCCCTCAAAGAAAATTTATATATGTTGCTAATCAATGACTTCTAATAAACATTCAAAGAAGACATAATACCAGTCATAGAAAAAGTCTTCCAAAGAACATGATATTTGACCAGAAATTCATGAATTACAGGCTAATCTCACGAACATGAATGCAAAAATCCAAAGCAAACTATTATAAAATCAAATTCAGCAATATGTAATGAGGAGCATGCACTCTGAGCAAAGTGAGTTAATTCAGGAATGAAGGGTTGAGGTAATATTAGAAATTAGACTGAGCAGTTGCACTTAAAATTCATGAGTCATTCCTCCCTTCTTTCATTGTGTATTAGCCATGAGGTTTGAGGTGGGGGCAGGGATTTATTCTACCCTCAAATCCAGAAATGTGCATTGATTGGCATAAAATGAGAAGGGTACTTTTAGTGTCTTAGTCACAGTTGAGAGATGGATAAGCAGACCAGGCTGAAGCCAAATGTCCAAATTGTGCACGACATTCCAGAGGTAATAGTGTATATTGGGGGAAAGGGACAAAGGATTTAAGCTAATTCAATCAAAGTGAAAATCAGCACTTCTATTTGATGTTGGAGAGGAAATGTGCGCTCTTTTTTAACTTGGATGAGAAACATGCAGTTCCTGAAGCTCAAGCAGACATTTTGTTACCAGAGGAAAGTTGAAGATACCACTAATTCCAGTCAGACAAGTGGAGAGGGAAAAAAAACAAGAAAACATTAGTGACAGCACTGATCTACTGGTATAAAACAAACCTCAAGTCTGCCCTACCTCTGAACTTTCAACATTTTCATGAAATATTATTTTCTTTTTTAATGTAGGTGGTGTGTTTGTTTTATAATGTTGAAACATAACACAGACTGTGTGATTAGGGAATAAATGAATTTTTCTATAGGCAAATTATTTCTTCTGTTAGTGAAACAAATGGAAATTGGTAAGGATGAATCTCTGTATGAACACTAACAGAAACTTTGTAAGAAATTTGAGTCATGAGTAAAGTTTAATAACTATAGAATTAATTTTCCCCTGTATGAGGACAAGGTAAAAACAAAATCTACATAAACAAAAAAATGCATCCTTCACTTCCACTATCAGCAACAATTTTCTTAGACATAATAAAATATTATTTAAAATTTTAACACTACAATAAAAGTGAAACTGTCATTAAATCATCATGTTTGAGTTTACCTGAAAGTTCTTTACAAAGATTTTTCACAAGGTGTAGAATAATTTATATTTTCAGATAAAATCTCCCTCACTCCTTTAATTTCATGTATTTTTCGAAGAGTTATTGTTGGGCTGCACACTGCAGGCCTGCAAGCCTTGTACTTACCCAGCCTGGAGACCAAAGAGAGAGCCCAGAGTCAGCAAAAGAGACATCAGTGATTTAATGGATAGGGGGAATCTTACACATCTGAAGCAAGGTCCTGGAGTGACACCCAACTCATGTGTTGCAGATGGAGGCAGTCATTGCTGGGTGGGGAGTGTTTATCAGTTACAGGGGGAATTGAAATCAGGTTGGCTCATTGGTTACCAGGGGAATTAACAGAGGGCCATGCCCTCACTGCCCCTTTGATAAGATATCCTGGTAGAGATGTTCTGATCTAAAGATTAGAACAATCACTAGCAGGTGTATGGGCCAAGTATGTAGAAAGGTCAGTCATGTGAGTAGGTTATAGGTGAAGCAGGCACTGGTTGAGTAGGGGATGTAGAGAGAGCAAGAGAACAGCCACTTTGGTGGCCCAATCATACACTTATTTTAATTACAACACATTTTATAAAAGGTAATATTACAGGACTTAAAAATAGTTTAAAACTCAGCCTATAGTACAGTTCAAACCCCAAAGTTAGAAATAAAAATAATTGTTCTGAAATATGAACATAATTGTTCTGAAATATTTCCTGTGTTGTTGACTGTGCCTTTACTAACATTGAGTGCAATATTAGCATTAAAAAAAAAAAGACAATGCTGATCTAAAGAAATCAAAACTCTGAAACCAGTAAAGTTGCACCTTCTCAGGAAAAACAATACAGGAAAAATATATTTCCATACAAGTTCGAAAATGTTCTCCAAGTATAGTATTCTTAACCCTAAATAATTCAGAAAATTTTGGTAGGTAAAAAAGCTGTGTAAGAAAGTAAAATGTATTTTTATTTTACTTTCTTATTCATCTTTACTCATTATTCTCAGCTCTGTAGTCTAATGATCATTAGCTATTTAAACGTCCATTAGATCATTAGAAGCCTAGCATTTTGATGTAGTGGAGTCATAGCATATTCATTAGCTATAGACTGAGTTATAACTTTTAAAAATAGATGTTGTCTAATGCAGTAAGATTACCTACTCTTCGTTTTGTGTTGACATTTGTGGTGGTTCTAATAGTTATAGTGAGTAAAGACAATCTTTTTTTTTTTTTTTCTCACAGTCGACCAAACTGCTATGCCTAGTGCTATTTTTCACACATTTGTTTTTTGCTTATTCATCTGCGGTTAGAGGATTATTTGGTACCACATAACAGAGTAAATTCAGGTAGTCCCAAGGGAACAAAAAAAAGTATGTGGTCTCATTTGAACTGGGGCCTAACCAACTGATTTAAAGAGAATCCTCCAGCCTCAGTTAAACCCTTGAACAACTGCTGCTCTGGTCAACATCTTGACTATAAAGTAATTTCGTGAGATTTATCAAGCCAGAACTGCTCAACTAAGATGCTTCCAAACACACAGCTCACAAAAAGCTCTGAGAAAACGAATATTTATTGTCTTAAGCAATTATGCTTTGGGTAATTCATTATACAGCAATATATAATTAATACATTGTGCTCATCCTAGAAACACTCTTCTAAATGAAGATTCAAGATGTTTAATTTAGTTTGGTCTCTTCACTTAATGTAGAGGAAACTGAGATGAAAACTAAGTTAGTGACATAGAGTTCTCTAGAATCTCAGTTAATTGAATATTTTCCAAGTGGAAAAAAAATCAATGTAATATTGTATAAACCATGGATAATCATTAGCAAGAATCACATTAACACATTTTGCACATGTAGGCTCTTTTGGTCTCAATATACCTAATTATGTGTTTAACAGTTTTCCCTGGAGTTTCTTAACCCACCAACATGGCACTTAGAAATACAAACCATTAGTAAAAGATATAAAGATGCACATTAATTTCTTTTCTTGGTTAAAATAAAACTTTTCAGAAACAATAGTCTGTCAACTGAAAAAAAAAATGCACAATGTGAGTTAAGTTTTATTTGGGGGCAAAATGCGGACTATAGCCCAGGAGACAGCATTTCGGATAGCTCTGAGAAACTGCTCCAAAGAGGTAGGGGGGAAGGTCAGTATATATGTGATTTTCGTGAAGGGGGAGTACATACAATCAAGCATATATCTTTTACAGAAGGTTGCTACTTAATCTTGTAAAGGTTACTGCTAGTCACGAGGAGCAGATGTCACCATGAAGGATTTCAGTACTTTTTTAGATGTGAGAAGATGCAAGAATTGGGTTAATAAAATCTCTTGAAAATATCTGACTATCTGAAGAGCTGCTATGCCAGTTTTCCCCAGAGCACAGGATGCCTCCTTCCTGATCTCCACCCTGAACTCCTTTCAGGGGTGTTAAAAATCAGCAGCTGCATCAGCTCATGATTTAATCCTTGTAGAGGTAGATGACAAGTGCCAATTTGTATTTGGCAGTCTCTGTCCCTTTTGAACATTGACAGAAATATAAATGTGACTTAGAATAGAATACCAAGTCAAGAACTCACAGTTAAACTGATTCATAGTAATGAGAGGAAGTCTAAATTAGGTTCCTGGACCCATTTCCAACGTTCCAGTGTGTGTGTGTGTGTGTGTGTGTGTGAACAAGGTCTCCTCACACCAACAACAAGCGATGCTCAAAAAAATCAGCTGAGTGTCCTACAATTCAACTCAATTTTGGGACTATCTACCTTCAGATTGCTTCATATCCCAGAGGTTAAGTGTTCAGTCCAGATGAGACTGCCCCTCCTCCCAATTCAGATGTCACTCCAGCCCAGGTTGTTATCTGTGCTTCTGATGGGCTACAGATTGGAGCTTCCCATGACTCCTTCCTTGGACTTCAGACACCAGTCAAAGGTACAGGTTTTTACTGACAGTTCTGACCAAATGGCCAAATCTGACCAAATCAGAGGTTCCAAGACTCCCTCTTCAGGTTCTATTAGTTTACTAGAGCAGCTCTCAGAACACAGAGAGACATTTTACTTATTAAATTATCTGTTTATTATAAAAATAAATAACTAAGGAACAGCCAGATGTAAAAGATTCATATGGAAAGGGGCTTGGTTTCTCCATGTGCTCCACTCTCTCAGCACCATCATGTGTTCATCAACAAAGAAGACCTCGAAACCCCATCTTCTGAGGGGTTTATGGAGGCGTTATTACATAGTCATGACTGTTTAAATCATTGGCAACTGGCAATTGATTCAACCTCCAAATTCTCTCCCCTTTCTGGAGGTAAAGGAATGAGACTGAAAGTTCAACCCTCTAATCACATGATTGGCTATCCCTGGAAATGCATCCCTATTGTTAGGCGTGGTCCAAACTTTACCTCATTAACATACCAAAAGACACCTTTGTTGTTCTAATCACTTAGGAGATTACAAGGGTTTGGGGAGCTGTGATCCAGGAACGATGGACAAAGACAAAATATAAATGAGAAATATATTTTGATCATCTGAATGAACAAATTTCTTATGCAAAAAATAATATACAGAAACCTCAAAAACGAGCAGGAGGTCAGAAGGAGAAACACTCATGCCTTATAATGATAGCAGAGCCCAACAGGAAAAGAAAGACTTCCTCTTCTTTCTTTGCCAGTTTGGCAGATGAAAAGCCAGTATACTTGGAACTCTAAATTCCTCCAATGGACTGTTTGTTTACCATAAACCTCCCAGCTCCCTTTCCCTTCTAAAAAAGAGTTCTCCTCTCCTTCTTTTGCAGGACTTGCAAATGGCTTGTTGCAGACCCCAAATTACAATTATTTGCTGATCCTGAGTAAACTTATTTTTGCTAGAGAAAAAACTAACAGTTTATTTGTTTTAGGTTAACACTTATAAATCATAATTTCACAAAGATATTCAGGGATTAAAGTCAGCTTTCCAATTTGGAGTCAGAACTGAGTGGGAATCAAGCAGGGAGATAGGGTGAAAATCATTTCGGTGAGATTTTCTAGGAGTTAATAAAATAAAAAATGGCATGTCTCTTAATCATATGTTTCTATATCATAAGGAGTATTATATAGCCTTGAAGTTAAAAACTGCTTTGTACCATAAGCAGCTCTTTTTGGTCATTATTTAATTTTTGTCTTATATATTGGCAAAAGTATTAATACAGTTCCCTAGATTATTTTTATGTGCTATCATGGTATCTATAATAAGCTGGAATCTACTATATTAGAGCAGCCTTGTACTCATACACACAGAAATATAGCCCCTTACTCTGACCCTGGTTTACAGGTTCATAAGAACCTAAACTGCATCATTTCCACAAGATTTTGCTATAATATCACTTTGCAGTCATTGGTGGAATGAAAATAATTTTCTGTAAACTAGCTAAACTAACAGATGGTTTATCACTTATGGACACATGTTCCTAGGCATTAGCTATTCCATAGTTTGTTTTTACACAGACACTTTGCAATAAAGATAATGCATTAATTAGCCTTATGAATAGATAACAGATTTTCATCATTAGAGAACATTCCTTAAGGAAAGTTCTGTTTTGTTTGTTTGATTTTGAGAAGTGGGAAAGGGATGCAGATTACTAGATGTGGAAACTCAACTTCCCATATAAGTGGAACAATTGCTCTGTGTTGAAAAATATCAGTGTGAAAGATGAGATCAAAATACTGTTGGTTTCATAAAAATAAATGAGCAAACTACTGTAAAATAAGGACTGTATGAGAAATTAATTTGAAATTTTAATAACAGAGATATCCATTATTCAAACTGCTATCATTAGGCAAGTATAAAATTTATTTGATGTAAAAATAATTTCTGAAATATAGTTAAAAATTTCCCCTTTCAAATGAAAAAATAAAAATCTTTCCCCAGAGCTTTGGCATAGAGCAGTCTTACATTATTGTATTATCTGTGCTTTCCAAGTCTTGTATATCCATTGATAGAATGGAAGTGACAATACATATATTTCTTTCTTAGTAAAACAATATTCAATAATAATTTTATTCTTAAAACTTCTATTGATAATAATGGAAATTCTGATCCAAAACAACAGTATTCCAACATCTGAGGTAATCTGGACATATCTTTGTTCCTAGCTGAAGACTCCTAAACAAAATACATATGTAATCAATACATGATCTGATACTATTCACCAAATTATTAAGCAGAATTCAAATGAATCAAAACCATTAAACCAGAAAAAAAATCAGGTGTCAAGTAATGAATTTGAAATACGGCATGAGTTCATGAGTGTGAAGAGGGCAAACGTTGGTGAGAAAATTAAGCCAGGAGTCTATACATGGACTCCCAGAAAACCTCCTCAGGAAAAAATAAAAAACTTAAAAATGCCATCATTTAAAGCCTCTGAAAATTGTTCTAAGACCATACAACTAATGAAGAAACATTCATTCAAGAAAATCTACTAAATCTCAGTAACAGCAGTGAGTCTGTGGCATTCGATCCATGACTCATCCACATTTCATGAACCACAGGTATGTGTCATGGAAGCTCTAGCCTGGGTGCTCTATTCCAGGAAAAGTACAGCCAAAAAGACAAATATTTTCTTCCCCCTCCCCAAATCCCAGTCTGAGTTTATGGTTTCACTCTGGGAGGATTCAAGTGTCATTTACACCATCATATTTAATTAGTAAAAAATATATAAATAACCTGATTATAACAAGAGTTGTAAGTCAAGTTTCTATAAAAAACAAGCATTCAGGAATAATAAGAAAAAAAAATCTTAACAATTAGACAACTGGTAGACTGGGTTGCCAAATACCACAGTTATAAAAGTGTGTTAATTAAAATTATTTGGGATTTGCAGAAAAATAAACAATGACTTCCATGCAGCCAGAAAAAGGGTTAAATATAAATTCAAATACATAGAGATATGTACTAGATGATATAGATGGTGCTTCAAATGAGAGGTTTACTTTTTAATCACTTTCTAAGAACAAAGTTTTATAAGACAATAGAAAACAGAAAAGGCAGATCATACCAAAGATAGACAAGTGGATTATAAATTTATGAAACCACATGTATCATAATAAGAAAAATTAAAATAACGAAAAATTATTTATATCCTGTAAACAATTGTCAAAATAGTTGATAGTACACATATAGTTGAAGGAATGATATATTGGTAGAATTACAAATTGATGAAATCTTTCTGAAGGGCAATAAGGTAATGTAGGTTGTATAGCAAATTGAAAAGTACATCTATTATTTGGCTTGAGTATTCTACATCTATAGTTTTATCTTATATTGTATTCAAATACATGAGAGAGAATCTAATGTAGAAGTTATATATTTTTTTTTTGCATCTAGGTTACCTTCTAATTCCAGTTCTGCCATTTACCATATGCATGAACTTCAGAAAATATTAAAGTATTCTCTTCTTTATTTTCCACATATATGAAATGGAAATAATAAATCCTTCATAGGATTGAAGGATGATCTAATTATATAATATGTCTCAGAAGAGTACCTGGTATAGAGTAAGCACTACATAAGAGCTTATTATCATTAAAAGTATGAAAATAAATGTGTACAACGAGAATAATCATAGCGTTTTTTATAGAAAAAAAGGAGAAAAAGAGAAAAAATGAAAGTCTTTATGATTATAAATAGAGGAGTGTTATGCATTTTATTATAAAATATAAAACAGATATATCATGTAAATACACATCTGCCGATATAAAACTCTTACCAACATACATGCTTAAAATAAAACATAAAATTATAGAATAGAGCATAGGTATACTTCAATTTGGGGAAATTTTAAAAAAATCTATCCGTATGTCACTTATATTTAAGGTGAATAGCAAATTTCTTGAGGAGCCACAAGAAAATGTTATCAGTAGTTTTGGAAAGAAGACCTGGGTATCTGGGGTGTGAATGAGTCTGTTTTCACAATATACTCTTTTGCCTTATTTGAACTTATATTATTTCTATAGACTTTTTTAATAAGCAAAATAATTAACTTAATAAAATAACTCATCAAAATACCTTCATTTATGGTCCAAAGTTGTATGGATTAAAGTATTAATTGGGAAGCAATGAAGTCAACATTATTCATGGCAGTATTATGATAAATCAATACAGTGAACACAGTTAATTGTTAGGTGTTTGTCAGGTTTGAGTTTCTTAAAGTTTATAAAGCTATTTTGTACATCTAATCTTTCATAACAAGGGAAATTGGAGAAAGGTTTTTAAAACACAATAACTTCATGGTGTAGATATATAGATATGGATTATATAGACTATATAGATGTTTGGGACAAGCAAGAATGGTGCAAAGGCCAAAACGCTTTAATAAGAGAACATGCTTTATTAACTCAATTACTGAACTGTAATATAAAAGAAAAACCTACTCGTTACTATTATTACAGTAAAAAGTCCTTATCAACCGAAATATAAATGACAATTTAAGAGAAATTACTAATCAAGATATTAGTTATCTTTATTATTTTAAGGGATGGTCTAAAACTTTTCAAACATTTTTATTTCAACTTTGCATAGAAATAGACTCTGATTAGGTACTGTGTTGAACCTGAATGCATTGCTTCCTCTTGGAAATATCTCCACTTGGGCATAAAGGATCTGGAAAATTTCAAGACTTTCTGAATAAACACTTAGGTTCACAATAGTGTATTTATGATTGGGTATGCCAAATGAGCATAAATTCAAATTTTATTTACACATTTGACAATCAATTTTCTTTCTTTTACACTGAGTTTATGTTGTACCCCATTTGTAAGCAAAGTGATTAGTTTTTATCAAAACAAGAACATGTTCCTCAGGGTGAGTTGGATTCTTTTTAATACCTGATAAACATGGCTATAAAATCATCTGAAAACTTACTGTATATATTTTGAACATTATGAAGAGAAACGTAAACCTGATAAAATTTCTTCATTTTTTTTTTTTTTTTTTTTTTTTTTTTTTGTGGTACGCGGGCCTCTCACTTTTGTGGCCTCTCCCATTGCAGAGCACATGCTCCGGACGCGCAGGCTCAGCAGCCATGGCTCACGGGCCTAGCCGCTCCGCGGCATGTGGGATCTTCCCGGACCGGGGCACGAACCCGTGTCCGCTGCATCAGAGGCGGACTCTCAACCACTGCGCCACCAGGGAAGCCCCCATGAGTATTTTTATACATTTACAACTGGTTGGTAAAGGCAAATTGAGGAGCATTATCTTTTCTACTACTTGGATATAAATACCAGATAATTTGACACTTTTTTTAAAAAAATATATATCCTGGAGATTAGTTTAGAAAGTTATCTGAAACATAAGTAACATATGAGTTAGCACATTTTTTGTTAATAAATGCAAAGCTAAAAATTCCATTCTCAAATTAACCAACATAAAATAGTATTTCCTCTATTACTGACAAGCCACAACAGTCAGATGAAATTATTTTCAAGAATGCTGCTTTGGAAAAAACGCCAGCAGTGAACCCACGGCGGAGCGGACAATTTGAACGCCACCTAGCCGCGGCACGCTGCCAGGGCGCTGCTGACCCTCCCCTGGACGGCAGCCTCTGCCTCCGGACCTGGAAGGCCGAGAAGGAACCGCGGGTCCGCAAGCCTGAGCTCCAGCCATGGGCCCGCGCCGCCGGATCCGCAAGCCCGAAGCCCCAAGGAGGTCGTCCCCGGCCGGGCCCATCCTTAGGCACTTCCTCCCGTCAACTTGCTCGCCGGAGACATAGGGTTCTGAAGGAGATCCGAACTCTTCAGAAGAGCACACACCTGATGTTAAGGAAGAACTCCTTCTGCCTCCTGGCAGCAGAAGTGTTTCTAGTTAATCTCTTTTAGGATGTCTATCTCCTCTCCTTACATACAGGCCGTGTCACTCGCTTCCCGAAGGATGTGCAGCTGGCCAGGAGGATCCGAGGCATTCAGGAAGGGCTCGGCTGAGCTCCTGCCGCCCTTGACTCTGGATACCAGGGATGCTGCCCGTAACCAGGACCAGATCCACGGAGTACAAGGTGCTGCCTGGACTTGCTATCTCTGAGCAGAGTGTGCATGTTGCTTTTGTAATTAGTTTTTTTTAAGTAGAAGACTGCATGGCTTTCCTCTGTAACAGAGGTAATATATGACAGAATCAACACATTGCAAAAGTCCTGAGATTAATTTTCAGATGAAGAGACTCCGAGTTTGACTTCACTTTGCAAATTATTCATAAGACTGATGATTTGGAAGACATCAGATTTTCTAGGTTATGGGAGAAAAGATCTTTCTGTACCATTTAATTTTTTTATTATTTTAGATTTTTCTGTACCATTTAATTTTTTTTACCATAGGTATATTTACTTTTATTTAAAACATAAGGGAAAAAATAAGAGAAGACCACTTCAGCCAGTTGCATGGAAGAGGCTGGCATGTCCAGCATGCAAATCTCTGTCCTTCAGATTGACTTCATCATTAGTGGCAGCAGCAAGTTCCTGTGTGGATTGTGCCTGTCAACAGATTATATAGCTTTTTAAAAACTCAGCTGGGATGAAAATAGGAAATCGTTAAGCTTTGATGGTCTGGCTCCTTCTGGTAAATTCCTATCAAACTCATTCAGAAATTCTAACTTATAGAATTTATTTTATTCTTATTTGCAAATCATAGAAGATGTATCATAATTTATACTGCAGAATTTTTCATTCCAGGACTTTTAAGAGCCTTTTCAATGTTTTTACAGGTAATTTTTATAACTTCCTTGTGGAGACATAATAAAAATAATTATTTAATGAGAAAAAGTTAAAGCAGAGTTACTACTATACAGAGATTATACTGTGTTCTTTGTGTATCAGCATTAAGTTCTTCATCTGGACACTTTGCCAACAGCCACAGTTTAAACAAGAGAATTCAGGAATGTGTTTTTGTCTCCGATGGAATAGAGTATGAGCAGATAAAAATCTTTCCCATTGCTTGTAACTGAAAGCAGTTTAACACATTTCCAGAGAAATGGGAAATGCCGAAGACTTTTAGATATTGTGTGTGGTGAAAATGGTTAGTGAGGGCAGACACTAATAATGATGTGTCAGCCAACTGAATTGAGAGACAAACTAAAGGGAAAAGGACCAAGTTCTGTTGTTTGATAGATTTTAACCCTTTGGAAAAACCTTTTCCTGTTCGACATCAACTTATTTTTATGTAGACATTGGAATAAAGCTTATCTATCTATGAAAAAAAATGCTGCTTTGGAAATTACATGTTTTATTACTTTAATTTCATTATTTTTCGTTAAAAACTTTATCTTGAGATAAATATAAATTCACATGCAGTTGTAAGAAACTGTGGACAGATTATGTGTACCTTTCACCAGCTTCTCAAATGCTATCACTTTGTAAAACTATGATGCAATATCACGGCTAGGATACTGACATTGATACAGTCAAGATATAGAACATTCTCATCACCAGAAGGACCCCTTATGTCACCCTTTTATACCTACACCCACTATCCTTTCACTCCCATCCCCTCCTTAGTTCCTGGCAACCCGCAAGCATGTTCCCCATTTCTATAACATTGTCATTTCAAGAATGTTATGTAAATGGAATCATACAATATGTAAATTTTTATGACTGACTTTTCTCATTCATAATAATTTTCTAGAGAATCACCGAGGTTGTTGTTGTGTGTTTCAATATTTTTTTAATTGACTGAGTATTTTTCTGTGGTATGGATGTAGCACAGATTTTTTAACAACTCACGTGCTGAAAAACATCTGGATTGTTCCCAGTTTGGGGCTATTATGAATAAACTACCCCAAACATTTGTATACAGGTTTTAGTATGAACATAAATCTTTACTTCTTTGGGATAAATGCCCAGGAATTAAATTGCTGGATTATATGGTAGATGCACATTTAGTTAGTTAGTTTTTTTGTTTGTTTTTAAAGAAACTGATATTTTAAAGAAACTGATACTTTGAACTGTGTGAAACTATGAGTCTCTTCCTGTCCAATTTGCCCTTCCTCTTCTCCTTTCACACGTCAGACCTGCATCATGGTGTGAAGGATATCTTGCCATTCTCTATCTCCTCCACTTTATTCTTCTAAAAGTTTACCCATAAGTCTCTTGCACAACTAATTTTGTTTTGATGTCTACTTCTCAAAGGACACAGTGTAACTCAAATTACCTTTAGAATAATTATTTTAATGTAAAAACTAGATCAGTGGAGTAGAACATATTAAACAGTAAAAATGGAAGTATTGAGGATTTGGAACAACATTATGAATGTTGTAAAGTGTCTTAACTTTGATGCAAATTGCTTTAGAGAGTCCAGAAAACACTGGCATAGTATACCTTGCTAAATTTTCCTTAGTAATATTAACATCTATAATAGGAAATTCAGATATTAGTGTGGTTTTAAATATGCCTCAAATCATTTGAACTTCTCTCATCAATAGGTAGGGTCTAATACCTCTACCACTGAATATTGTGTGGCTTCAATGACTTATTTTTTTTAATAAAGAGAACAAGACAGAAATTCCTAGGTTATAAAAAGCAATAGAAATTTTGCCTGGTTCTTTCTCTCTTGGGATATGTGCCCTGAGCCTGCATGTCAGAAATTCTACTATCCTGCAGCCACTATGCTGGAAAGACCATGTGGAGACATCACATAGAGAGATAAAGAGAAATTCCAGAAGTTCCAGATCCCTCAACCCCAAGTGAGTCTTCACAGCCCAAGCACCAGACACTGATTCTAGCTTCTAACTTTCAAGCCACCCCACCTGATGCCAAATGGATTAGAAATAGGCAGTCTAGACCAAGGCTCCCCTTATTCCTGAGAAGAGAAAATGTTATTGCTTTAAGTTACTAAGTTTAGGGGGCATTTTGTTATGCAATAAGACACTTCTGGAATTGGATTTCTGGGTCCTGCTCTTTTATACTTCGATGTTGAAATAATCTGACCCTTTCCCCAGTTCCAGATAGATACATAGTTTTATTTAATTTTTGGATTTATTCTAGTTTAAAGGTAAGGGAATAGCCTTATTTAATATTTGGGAGCAACTGCCTATAATCAGTCCCCTTAGATCCTCACTATAGAATGTGATAAATGTATTTCTTTATGTAATGTTTCAGCAGTAAAAGTGAAGCTAGTAAAAGATGATAAATGTAGCCTGAAAAATGGACTTAACAGATTCACCAATTTGCAGAAATGTATAACCCAGGACCCAGTTTTATTTCATATAATATTCAAAACACAGAATATGGAACTTTGGTATGCTCTTCAGACATGCTGCAATCAATAATATGTGAACGACTGTATTTTCTCAGTAGGAGACTGTGAAGCTCTAACCTAAAGAAAAAGCTACACAGGAAAAAAGTTCCATGACTGTATGAAGCACACAATTATCAACACTCTACAAACCTATAATCAGAACATTTGCCTTTTTCAGCTCTTTGAGCAAAACAATGTTTAAAAACAAACTAAGAGAAAAGAATATTAATAATTCCACTCTCTGGGCAGTTTCAAATATAGCCAATTTTTTTCTCCTTTTTTAAAAATGACAACTATTATGTTTGATCAGGCCAAGAACTTAGTAAATGTCAGCTTAACTGATTAAGTTTTTATCCCACACACTGAAAATATTTCTTTTCAGTGATTGATTGATTATAATGATTGATTATTGAAAAACAACATAATGACACAAGGAAGCTGTAACTGAAATGTAATTACTGACCTGTAACATTCTCATGAGATGAGATGAATATAGGTTCAATAAACTTAAATTTTAAAAAGTGTTTATATTCTCAGAGCTCCTTAGTGGCAGAAGCTAAATTAAATACAAATATTAATTTTCTCAACCCAGAAAAACAGTATCATAACTCCCATTTCATATCCCATTCAAATATTGCACATGATGCCCTAAAACGCAGTCCACCCACACAAAATAGCAAGAATTAATCTACAAAATGACTTATATTAGAAACATGCAATAGTGAAAATGTCAAATTGATTTGGAATTTAAGATCTTAGTGAATCTGAACATGTCAATGCACACTTAACTTAGGCTTTGTCTAATAATCACATAATACCATTTTCATTTTCTCTTATATATAAGTTTGAAGTGACAGAACTAATACTGAGATTCAAAGAAGCTTGTAGCTGATATGGTGGTTTTTATTTCTGAGGTCTCCACAGATTGGGTCTCTTTTCTCTTACCATTTTTTCTCTCTTTTCTTTCTTACTCTTCTTCTTCAATTATTAGTATGTTTTTTGTACCTTCTTTTTGCCTTTTTGGGGGCTTGAAGGCTGTGAGCTATACCTATTCTCAAGGAAATAGAAATATACAGATATAGACATTGAGTAAATAGGTATATTAATAAAAATATAAGAGGATATCAGAGGAAAGAAATCAACAGAAGTAGAATCAAAGAATATTGAGTGGAGGATAGAGACATTAGTTTAGGCCTTATAGCCTAAGGAAAATAAGATAGTAGAAAAGGGGAAGAAAAGTTTAGACTCAGTTGGAGTCTGAAGCAGTAAGGAGACAATTACAGAGTCAATACTTAGAAAGTAATTAAGCTCCAAGTAAGGAAATTTCATGAAAGAAATGAGACTTGAGTGAGTTTTTGAATAAGGGACATGCAGTTAATTAGCAAAGAGTAAGATATTTTCAAATTTTACTGAATGTCCATTAAAAATATTTGTCACATTGAAATTGAATTGGGCTAAGGCAAGAAGATATTGTAAGCATAAAAATATGAGACAGTAGGGTGGAAGGACTGAGAAACTGAATCAGATGATAAGGGTGGGAAAAAATACAGGAAATTTGACAGCCAGGCCAAGATGTCTGTAGTTGAGGTAACTGATAATGAGACGTAACTGGTATTTACATGTCTCATTGTGATTTCTTTGTGATAGATATTTCTTAATCTCAAAGCCAGAAAAATGACACTGAAAAAAAAAATAGTGATTCCCCAAATAAAGCTTCTCCCTAGAACCACCTAACACAATTAAATTGTGTTGAGGCTTATGTGAAGTGTCAGAAAGTTGGGAGTCAGATCCTACAAGACATGATCCAAGTATATTCATTAGAAATGTCATTTCCCTTACCATAAAGAACAGAGAGAGTTATTACCTGGGAATTACAAGATGCCATCCCAATGGGAAATTTTTTTTAAGAGTTATGTTATTCAATAGTTAAGTGCTAATGTGCTCAGAGATGATATTTAAAATAGAATCCTTGTACAATATGTCAGCCTCTTGGCTATGCAAGAGCAGGAATCTTCCAAAGAAGTTACTCAAATTGTTTTAATCAGCAATATCCTAAGCTTGCCACCCTTTAAAATATCAACTGTTCTTCATTCCCCAAAGCAGATATATTGCCTAACTATTATGTAATAGGTGGATGATTTCTCAATCTGAAATAGCACTGTTCTAGTTTGTAGGTGAAACAAAGCTTTGGAAGGCTATTTTAGTTTTGTCAGAAGAGCTCAGGTAGCAATTGGCTGACATCTATTGGAACAGTCACAAAACTATTCATTCTCCAATGGCCTAAGTGCCAATTTGCTGTTTCAGCAATAACTCTCTTCCAATTATATTGCTTAGCAAGATTTATTTTCTTCTATCACAGCCTCATCTCTCTAAACATTATGATGAGCAATGGATTTGTATTGGTTGGCCTATAATCAATACATTAACCTATGTTGCATTGCTCAAAGTGGCCAGGTAAATCTTAGAAAAGCATGTTAATGCAGGAGATAAGCTTACCCTGGTAGATAAATTTAGTTCATTTGAAAACTGCTAAGACTTTTAGTCTCATCTTGAAAGTTTACCATCTTTAAAGCATGAACATTCCAGAAGGGCTTGGTCAACACTGTCTGGGGCAATAAACAGTGTTACTAAAGGAATATAATTTAATCATGTGTAAGCATTTAAGCATGTATATTATAGTTCACAAATGAATGGCTAATGAGCTACATTCAGCCCCCAAATATATAATGGCTCACCTATTAATTTTTAATTAAACAAGTCCCTCCAATCTTCAAATAGGAAAATTTCACTCAAGGATCTTGATTTCAAGGACCCCCAGAAAAATCGGAAGATCTGGTGACACAGTCTGCATTCCCGCAGAGCAATAATTAGCTGGAGCTCAGTCGGGCTCTCCTCCTTACAGACCCTTCTGAGCACTCATGTTTTCCCCATATCCTCTCTCTTCCCAATTCCCCATTAAATTTATAGTAGACATTCTTCAGCTAGGTGTTTAACTATATTATATATTTAACATTGATTATGTAGGCTTTAAAGAGCTTTGCAAGAAAAGCATACATCTTTTAGATGGGAAATAAATTATCATTTTTGGAGAAGGAGCAGTGTGTTACTCTATGTGCCTGGGATGTAGGTGATAGTCACTGAATACACTGGGTTTCTCCTGAAGATTCTACTCTTGAGGGAAAGGATGGAGGAGTTTGACCAATTTTTGTTAAACCCTTTTAATGAATTCTTGAACCAAAAGGATAGACTCTTGTCAGCCAGAATCCTACTATGTTAACCAGTGCCCATAGAATATACAAGGAAACAGATACAAATCCAAGCTAGACCAACAAGATTCTCTCTCCCAGGCATTTAGACATGGATCTTTAAAACTCCTGATTGTTTGCATGTGAAAAGAACTATAAATTCAGCTTTCATGAGGCAGTAATATTTCACAGTTTAGATCAAATAGTAAGAAAGACAGTCTTCAGAGTTATAAGAAAGGCAACAAAAATAGTAGATTCTTGGAGGAAAATAGAATTGATAAATGATATTCTGAAGATTTCTCTGTTACTACCCACACCTTGGATTCCAGGAAATAACCATTCTTAAAATAAAAGTCCTCCTTTTGCTTACCTAGCTTAATCTTCATTACTTGAAACCAATACCATCTAGATAGTAACAATGGAAAAAGGGGGAAATTTGTTACACTGAGGCCCTAACAGACAGGATAATTTCAACATTCTTCCCCATATATCGAACTTAAAGTGCAATAAGAATAAGACAAATTCATCTACTTTAGTTTAATTCTGTTTGTCCAAAATCCCTTTGGCTTTTGAAAATCACGCCACATTCTGCACTATACATATTTCCAGTTTTAAGCATGCAGAGTTGTAAATCATTATAGTTTTATTATTGCTGTGTTATTCTGTTTTACTGTTTGTTTTTCCTAGTTTGAATACTATCTTTTCTAAATTTAAATATAGAAAGTTGAGCCATAAATTAATACTTATTTTATTAGAATTCCAGTAATAGATGAAATGACATTGAACGTTTCCAAGGTGGTTTCTAAAACCTCCTTCCGAGGAAGTACTTTGAAACAGTATCTTCATAAATTAAAAAAAAAAAAAAAAGATTTTCTCACTAATGAATTATTTTGCATATGACATCTATGCAGTCCTGGTATGGGAACCATAAAGATTATTGAGATATAAATAATGCAGTAAGCAGAAATGATATTCAACTCTAGTGACTATTTAAACCAACCTTCAAATGTTTTAGTATAATGTATCAGGTGGGACCATTCCTTAAAATCCATGGTGACTTTTTGTTCATCAACCTCAGATAAATCTTACCCTTTAGCAACTCATTGTATAAGTGAAAGGGGAGGGGAGTAATTTAATTGATTTAACAATAAATCAACATGTGTAGAAAACACAAAAGGTAAATAAATAGTTTGCAAAATCATATTTTTTCACAATGTTTTAATGAAAAATGGTTTCTTATATCAGGCCAGGATTCACCATACCTAGAGGCAGGTATAGTCAGGATATTCCCTTTACCACATGTGTCTAGGTCATATTAAAGTGAGAAGGAACAGTTGAGTTATTTTCCTTTTTATACCGGACCACTAATATTTACAACATTTTTTTAAGTGATAGTAAAATGTATTGTCTTTATATATGTAATAAAGCCTTATATTGAACACAAAGAAATACATGATTTTGTTCACAGAAAATCCATTTCTCATGCCTTTGATAAAAAAAAAAAAGGTTAAAGGAATACTCAAAGTATATTGGTTTTAAGGTTGTCAATTTTGATTTTCCCCCAGGTTTATTGAAGTATAGTTGACAATTAAAAATTGTGTATATTTAATATGTTCAACTTGATATATGTATACATTGTGAAACATTCATCACAATCAAGCTAAGTAACTCAATGACCCCAAATAGTTATCATTCTCTTTTTAAAATTTTTGTGGTGATAGGACTTAAGATTTACCCTCTTAGCAAATTTCAAATATACAATACACTATGATTAACTATAGTCACACTGCTTTACACTGATATATAAGACTAGGTTAAAAGAGCAATTCTGGCTGGGGACTCGAAAGAGAGGGGAGGAAAACTTCAGGACAGGCACTGAGAAAACCAACTGGTATAGTTAAGGCACAGAAACTGTGAAAGAAAAAGTGGCATGTAATGTTAGCAAATTTTGAATGACAGTTTCATGAAAGATTTAGGAAAGTTATTTAGAGGCTAAAGAGTTCACTCTTGCTCAGTATAAGGTACATTTCTGTGGAAGGATTTGAAGGAGGAAAATGCCTCAAATAAAGCTTTGATCCAAGACTGCCTTGCTGCAGGGCAAAATATGTATGGCTCCGGGGAACATCATGACTTTCAAGGGCCCCAGGCACTTTTTTCCTCATGATCTCTTTGAATTAATAGTTCATTTTTTACTTCTGATTTTAAAAGAAATTAAAACACTTCATGGGGTCCTACAAGCATATGGACCTTAAGTTTTGTGCTTAGTGGGCTTAATAGATAAATTGGCTCTATCTGGCCCACAAGAGACTACACATTTTAGGGGACTGCAGTTAGAAGATAAAGGTATCATACAAATTGGTGACATAGAGATTAATTTAAATAAGTGTGACAAAGGGAAGAGTTAAAAGCTAATGTTCAGGAGGAATTAACAAGACATGGGAATTATTTGGAAATGAAAGTGAAAGATAAAAGTCAAAGAAAATCTCTAGGTTTTTCCAATCACTCCTAGGGTACACTGTGTAATATATGAGGTTTCCCATTGTAGGTGAGCAAAATTTGCCACCGCAAAGTATGTCTCTTTGGCATGAGGATCAATTTAGACTGATTATTTTTAAGAAACAGAAGATTCCGAAAGTTTTCCTTTCTACCTTCCAGTTAGCTACCTAAAGAATTTAGATAAAGGGCCTGTTTCCAGAATAGAGGTATCACTAGAGAGCTGCAAAGAATATGGGCTGGGTGTGGTGGGGAAAACTCTAGGCAGGGCCTGGAAATCTGAATCCACACTGTGTCTCATGGTCTCTGCATAGCCCAGCAAATATTAATTTGCTTCTCCACCTTTATGTGAATAGCTTTCCTCTCCTTTAAAGTCCCAAACAGCTACCCCCAACATCTTTTGTTTTTAGCATAAGATCATATTTAAGTTGAGGGCTTCTGGTCATTTTTGGTTAGGAAGTTACTTGGTTTTCCTAAGTCTCTCCCATGTATACATGTTATTAAACTTTTGTTTGATTTTCTTCTATTAATCTGTCTCATGTCATTAGACCAGCCAGAAGAAATTAGGACAGAAGAAAATTTCTTCCTCCCTGACACAGGGTTTTTTTTGTTTGTTTGTTTGTTTTCATTTATATACCATCAACTGATGAAAAACAAGATCTCAGTAGAAGTTGGTTGAATAAAATTAAATTGTAGGTCTATGCATTTATGTCTTTGAAATCATACGTGTGTTAGCATGAATACACAAATCCTTCTTCAAAGTAGACAACATATAAATAATGAATAATTGTCTATAAAAATGTAATAGGAGAGTATCTAGCCTTACCAGCCAATGGGTTTGGATAAAATCAGAATAACTACTCTTGAGGTCACCTGAATTTCCCGTCAACATTTTGCCTCAGTGTTCTGAAAGTCCTTTTAATTGTCTCTCAAGAGCTCACGTCTCTCTTGTTCCTCTCCTCCATCCACTCCAGTTGATATTCACTAGTAGTAAAGCATGCTGGTTGCCTGTTCCCACTGTGGTAACACTGATGTCCCTCAAGATGTCCTTGTACATGCAAACTGTAAAGGGCACATTGTTTTGAACTTTGGTGGAGACATTTTTATTACCACAATGTTAGGAGGTATAATTTGCATATAGTGGGCAGGTGTCAGGAATGTTAGATACCCTACAATGCAAGGGACAAACATAATAATGAATAATTGTCTTGTATACTGTATGTATTTTAAATGTTCCTATGGGCAGTCATGTAAGTGAAATACCTAGTATGATTACCTGAATCTAGTACCTAAGTCTGTGTTAAATAGGAATACAAACAGCTATATTCACAGTGATCCTATACATAAGTTTAAGAATTGGAATATTTTATTATGTGACCTAGTATAGTAGTAACTGAGTATTATATACTTAAATGTGTGTTAATGTATTATAAAGTATATTTCTTCTACTTCTTTTATGTTACAATTAAGAAGTTATATTGATTTTGAAAGGTAGATTTTATTTAAGGATATCAAACATAATTTTCCTAAGTATTTGTGATATAAAGGAGATGTTGCTTTTATAGAGTTGAGAACCTCTGCCCTAGAGAGATATCACAAAATACACTAATGTGTATTGAAGCAGTACTATGTTCTGCAGATAATAGAAAATAATTTTCTCCTCTTCCTTTTGTGGCCAAGAAAAAGTTTTTATCCACAGAAATCCTCCTTTGGCTGTGACTTGCACCCTCTTTCTTGTGGATCAAATGGGACCATGTGATCAATATGTGAAAAAAAGATACAATTCTGAAATTTTTATCCAATTTTCTCACAATATTTTGGTCCAAATTTGACTTATATTTATCTTTAAATGGAAAATAGGTATTCTCTTAAAAATCATCTCACTTTGATATGAAATGGTCAGGTATATTTAAATTTCAACTTGGCTCAAGTCTCACGTGTAGAATTCCTATTTGATGATTTAAATCTCTGATTTTCTATCTGGTCAGAAAAGTAGCTATAAGTTACGTACTTCACATTTAGGAGATTAAAAGCCTTCAGGAGTAAAAAAAAAAAATATATATATATATATATTAGGAAACTAAGATGAGTTTAAAAGCCTCTTGAGTTTCATTTACTAAGGGCCTCCTGAAAGAAATAAAAATCTATTGACCAGTAATAGAAAATTGGTAATGCAATTAGTCTTTAGTGTTAAGGGATGTATGTATAGCCCTCCAAACATAATCCTCCTCTGTGCAATTTTTTTTTCCTAGAAATTTATTTTTTATTTTTAATTTATTTTGTGTGGTACTCGGGCTTCTCACTGTTGTGGTCTCTCCCATTGCAGAGCACAGGCTCTGGACTCACAGGCTCAGTGGCCATGGCTCACGGGCTTAGCTGCTCTGCAGCATGTGGGATCTTCCTGGACCGGGGCACAAACCCATGTCCCCTGCATCGACAGGTGGACTCTCAACCACTGCGTCACCAGAGAAGCCCTTTTCCTAGAAATTTTGAGGCAGATAAGTTCTTTTATATTTTATAGACAGAAATGATAGGGGTACCCTAAATGAAACCTAGGTTGGTTACATGGGAAAATAAATTGTGAATGGATATTGTGCCAGTATCCAAGAGCAGTAGGAAGGAAAAACCTATTTAGACCTTTATTCTAGTTTTTTTTTCACTTAAGTGAGATGCCCCTGTGCTGTTAGAATATTGCTAGTTAACCCCAAGAATACATGCCATTTTAATGATCCTACTACCAAATAAGCCAAGTTCTATTTTTTCCTGTGCTTCCAGACATAAGAAAGAGGGGGTATGTCTGTTACACACACACATACACACACACACACACACACACACACACAAACATACACTTTTCACATTTAAAATGTAAGTCTATCCTCTTAATAGATATTACAGAGAAAATTGCTTCAAGCTATTATTTTCCATAAGGAGTGTGGATATCTATATCATCTATCTATCTATTTATCTATCTATCTCTAATTGAGTGTACAAATAGACTAGTTTAAGAGTCTCAAATGACTCCCAAGCAGGCCAACAGATTTTCAAGTTCTTGAAGGTGTAACAGAAATTTACAAATGAAGGGCTTGTCAGGCATATATATGTGTATGTGTGTGTGTGTGTGTGTATATATATATATATATATATAGAGAGAGAGAGAGAGAGAGAGAGACAGAGAGAGAGAGACAGAGAGACAGAGAGACAGAGACAGAGAGAGACAGAGACAGAGAGAAATGGGGATATATATATATATATATATATATATATATATATATATATATATATATACTTTCAGCCCTCCATATCCACAGGTTCCACATCCATGGATTTAACCAACTGCAGGTCAAAAATATTTAGACAAAAAACAATTCTAGAAAGTTTCAAGTAGCAAAACATGAATTAGCTGCATGCTGGCAAATATTTGCATAATACTTACATTGTATTTACAACTATTTAGGTGGCATTTATATTGTATTAAGTATCATAAGTAATCTAGAGATGATTTAAAGTATAAGGATGATGTGCATAGGTTATATGTAAACACTGTGCCATTTTATATAAGGGACTTGAGCGTCCACAGAGTTTGGTATCCAAGGGGGACTGAAGGACAAGTGTATATTAGAATAAATAAATACTTAAATATTAAAAGGGGATATCATTACAGAAGGGGAAGTGTGGCTAGCCTTCTGTGCACGATTAATCTTGTGGCTATAAATAGGAAGTTCAGAGAGAGATGGAGAGCAAGGAGGAGAACATTGTGGTGGCTATTCAGAGGAACAGGAAGGAGTAGAGGGAACCAAAGGGAGAGAGCTCTCTGAGGTTCAGAGGATTTTTCCAATTTGGAAATCCTTTGAGATAAATGTTATTCAGTTTATCTGAGGGAAGCAACAGGGTTCATTATTACATTTGGAGGCCTCAAAATACCAATCAAATGTGCTTATTGTTTTTGTTATCTTGATCTATAGCATATTTTTTGTTCCACTTGAGTGTGCAAATAGACTAATTTAGGAGTCTCAAATGAGACCCAAGCAGACCAACAGATTTTCAAGTTGAGGGTGCAACAGAAATTTACAAGAGGAGGGCTTGTAAGTCTCAAACTAAGTCAGAGTTCTGTATGACAGCTGCCTGTTGACAGTGCACTTAGAAACCAGACTCCCCATAAGTACTGAGTACTCACCAAGATAAAGTACTCCCTTCTCAGATGAAAGATTTCTTTCCCAAGTGAAATATTTCTTTCCCAAATAAAGCCAGTAATAAAGGACACTCAAATAAAGTCTCAGAACTTTGAGGAAAGTGGGGAGTTGAGGACCAAAAGGACTTACCCCCATAACCCAAGGCTGCAGAGGAGGCAAAGGAGTACAGGGGACTCCTATATGTGCCTTACATTTGCAGCAGTGCTGAAGTAGAAGTGACTCACTTTGGATCCCACTTTTTTTAAATTAATTAATTAATTTATTTTTTGCTGTGTTGGGTCTTCATTGCTGTGCATGGGCTTCCTCTAGCTAAGGCAAGCAGGGGCTACTCTACGTTGTGGTGCATGGGCTTCTCATTGTCGTGGTTTCTCTTGTTGCAGAACACAGGATCTAGAGCACAGACTCAGTAGTTATGGCGCACGGGCTTAGTTGCTCTGTGGTGTGTGAGATATTCTCAGGCAGGTATCTAACCTGTGTCCCCTGTATTGGCAGGCAGATTCTTAATGACTGCTCCATGAGGGAAGCCCTGAATCCCACTTCTGACACCACATAATGTCAAAGAATAATTAGTATCAAGGCTACAGAAAACAAAGATTTTTATTTGGGGTCTTAAGAATTTCAAATCTGGAGACACATGTTTGGGTAGAATGAAACATGCTCCAAGGAAGAGAAAGAGAGAGGGGTTTATAAAGACAAAATAATAATAATAATAATAAGGTTGTTAATGTTGCCCAGTGAAAACTGTAATTAACTTTGATGAAAGTCAGGAAATATCTGTCCTTAAGGAATCTCAGTTTGTTTTAGGGTAGGTGTCTGATAAGTAGATAAGCTTTCATGAGTTATTTCAGGGAAAGGGGCCAATAAGTATTCTGCATTTCTGGCAGATGTTCTGGATGTCTTTGTTAGGAAAAAATGTGGTCAAAATATCAGATTCCAACCAGGATGAGATATGTATAAGTCACATTTCCTCAGTGGCCTCTCAGCTTCATTTTAGAGAATTTTCTTAGCTCTCCATTTTGATTTTTTTTCATACAAGAAAGAAATAAAACTGCTGTTATTCACAGATGACTTAATTGTCTATGTAGAAAACTAACAAATTTATAATTTTAAAAAATCTCTTAGAATTAATATGCAAGTATAACAAAATCAAAGGACACAAATTTGATATACAAAAATTGCTTGATTACTTTCTTATATACTAGAAATGAACAATGAAATTTGAAGTTTAAAAAATATAGTAGTAAGAAAGTTGAATACTTAGGTATAAATCTAACAAAATAATGTGAACAAACCTGAAAAGTGTTTAGTTAGACTGACAGAATAAAAAGTGAGTTACAACTTGCAGGAGTAAACGCATGAGCAGAAACTGCCTCAGGACCCAGTGCAGGGGTAGAATAATATAAAGTGTAATTGACAAATTACTGGAGGCTCAGTGTGGAGAAGTCTGAGAATTAAAATTAAAAAAAAAAAACTCCAGAAGAATTAGGTCATAGATGTAACATCACAGTATTGTGAGATTTACCTCCAGGAGCTTGACCATGTGCAACAGTAAATAGAGAAAAATCCCCTTGTGCTTCCAGGATGGAGAGGGGAAAACTAACAATTTTAAAATCGACCAGAGCACTGATCTTCTTAACAAGGCCTGACCTCAAGTGAAACTAGTTAACCATATTATCATTGTAGCTATATTAACCAGTTGGAGTATCATCAGAGCCTAACTGACATAAGGGAAGAGAAATGACTCCAGCTGAATCTAGTCTTTCATATGGGAGAAGAAAAATACCAAACTAAAACCCACTCTATCAATTCTGTCCCATATCAGGGGGGAGAAATAATTGAGAAACACTAGTGTAGATCAAGTCCAGAGACACAGGCTAACCAGAAGACTAAGACCCAAAGATAGAACTGTAGAACAATTCTCCTCCCCCTACTACTCTCAAGATTACTAAAGACCTACTACTGAAAGGAACTATCAGCCAGTACATCATGTCTGACTATCAACAAAATTTACCAGGCATAGCAAAAGGCAAAACAACAACAACAAAAATTTGAAGAGACAGAGAAAGCATCAGAACCAGACATGGAAGGGTTGTTAGAATTATCAGATCAGGAATTTAAAATGATTATGATTAATATGCTAAAGGATCAAATGGATAAAGTAGATATATGCAGAAACAGATGGAAAACAAGCAGAGAGATGGAAATCCCAAGAAGGAACCAAATATAAATGCTAGAAATCAAAAACACTAACAGAAATGAAGAATACTCTTCATGGAAGACAGCCTCTTCAATAAGTAGTGCTGGGAAACTGGACAACTACATGTAAAAGAATGAAATTAGAACACTCCCTAACACCATATACAAAAATAAACTCAAAATGGATTAAAGACCTAAATGTAAGTCCAGACACAATAAAACTCTTAGAGGAAAACATAGGCAGAACACTCTATGACATAAATCACAGCAAGATCCTTTTTGACCCACTTCCTAGAGAAATGGAAATAAAAACAAAAATAAACAAATGGGACCCAATGAAAATTAAAAGCTTTTGCACAGCAAAGGAAACCATAAACAACATGAAAACACCCTCAGAATGGGAGAAACTATTTGCAAATGAATCAACTGACAAAGGATTAACCTCCAAAATATACAAGCAGCTCATGAAGCTCAATATCAAAAAAAAACAAACAACCCAATCCAAAAATGGGCAGAAGACCTAAATAGACATTTCTCCAAAGAAGATATACAGACTGCCAACAAACACATGAAAGGATGCTCAACATCACCAATCATTAGAGAAATGCAAATCAAAACTACAATGAGGTATCACCTTACACCACTCAGAATGGCCATCATCAAGAAATCTACAAACAATAAATGCTGGAGAGGGTGTGGAGAAAAGGAAATGCTTGCACTGTTGGTGGGAATGTAAATTGATACAGCCACTAAGGAGAACTGTATGGAGGTTCCCTAAAAAACTAAAAATAGAACTACCATACTAGCCAGCAATCCTACTACTGGGTATATACCCTGAGAAAACCATAATTCAAAAAAGTCAGGTACCACAATGTTCACTGCAGCTATATTTACAATAGCCAGGACATGGAAGCAACCTAATTGTCTATTGACAGATGAATGGATAAAGGAGATGTGGCACATATATACAATGGAATATTTCTCAGCCATAAAAGGAAATGAAATTGAGTTATTTGTACTGAGGTGGATGGACCTTTAATACAGAGTGAAGTGGATGGTCTGTCATACAGAGTGAAGTAAGTCAGAAAGAGAAAAACAAATACTGTATGCTAACACATATACACGGAATCTAAAAAAAAAAAATGGTTCTTATGAACCTAGGGTCAGGACAGGAATAAAGACACAGATGTAGAGAATGGATTTGAGGACATGGAGAGGGGGAAGGGTAAGGTGGGACAAAGTAAGAGAGTGGCATTGACATATATACACTGCCAAATGTAAAATAGCTAGTGGGAAGAAGCCACATAGCACAGGGAGATCAGCTTGGTGCTTTTTGTCCACCTAGAGGGCTGGGACAGGGAGGATGGGAGGGAGATGCAAGAGGGAGGAGAAATGGGGATATATGTATACATATAGCTGATTCACTTTGTTATACAGCAGCAACTAACACAACATTATAAAGCAATTATACTCCAATAAAGATGTTAAAAAAAAAAAAAGAATATCCTTCATGGACTTATTAGCAGACTGGACAGAACTGAGGAAAGGCTATGAGCTTGAGGAAATTTCAGTAGAAATCTTCAAAACTGAAAAGAAAAGAGAGAAAAAAAAAGGTGGGAAATAAAAAAGAAATCAGATATAATATCCAAGGACTGTCAGACAACTACAAAAGTTGTAATATATACAATATAATGAGAATACTAGAAGGAGAATAAAAAGAGAAAAGAACAGAAGAAACATTTGAAAGAATAATTAGTAAGAATTTTCCCCAAATTAATTTTAGACACCAAATAACAGATCCTGGAAGCTCAGAGACTACCGAGCAATATAAGCCCATAAAAGGTACACCTGAGCATATCATTTTCAAACTATAGAAAATCAGAGAAAAAAATTCCTGAAAGAAACCAGAGGAATAAAACCCAAAATTAAAAATTGCATCTGACTTCTCAGAAATAATGCAAGTAAGAACAGAGAGGTTTGAAAAATTCAATTTGTTGAGAGAAAAAAAATGAAAGAAAAAAAAAAGCACCAACCAACCTAGAATTCTGTGCCCTGTGAAACTATCCTTCAAAATCAAAGGGAGAAATAAAGACTTTCTCTTACAAAAAAAAAAAAAAAAAAAAAACTGAGAGAATCTGTTGCCAATAGACCTGCTTTGCTAGAAATGTTAAAAGAAGTTCTTTAGAGAAAAGAAAAACTATATGGCTCAGAAATCAGATCTACATAAAGAAAAAAAAAGCATCAGTAGTCATTACATAAAATAATACATGATTAAAACCACACTGAGATACCACTAAACATCTATTAGAATGTTTAAAATTAAAAAGAATTGCAAGGACATGGAGCAACTGGAACTCTCATGCTGCTAGTAAAGTAAATTGGTACAACGAGCTTATGAAACATTTTGGCAGTTTCTTGAAAAGTTAAACATTCATTTGTCATAGGCTCTATCCATTCCACTCCTGGTTTTTAGCAAGAAACAAACATTTGTACATAAATACTCATAGCAGCTTTATTTGTAATAGACAAAAATAGAAGTAATCCAAATGTCAACATGAATGAAAAAATAAATTGCCATAAATACATACAATGGGGTGCTCCTCAGAAAAGAAATTTAAAATATTGTAAATTAAAAAGAGATTCATACAATAACATGTAAGAATCTCAAAATAACTATGGTGAATGAAATAATTCAGAAGCAAAACAGAAAAAAAGAATGTTCTGTATAATACCATATTTCTAAAATTCCATAAAATCTGCACAAATCTATAGTGATTGAAAACAGATCTGTGGTTGTCTGTGTATGGAGTAGAGCAAGAAGATATGGATGGAAGAGCCATCAAGGGCCATGAGAAAACTTTTGAGTGTGATAAGTGTGCTTGTTATTTTGATTTTTGTAATTATTTCCTGGGCATATGTCAAATGTATCAAATTACATTTAAAAATATACCTGGAGAAACCCATAATTCCAAAAGATATATGCACCCCAATTTTCACTGCAACACTATTTACAATAACCAGGACATGGAAGCAACCTAAATGTCCACCAACAGAGGAATGGATAAAGAAGATGTGGTATATATATACAATGGAATATTACTCAGCCATAAAAAGGAACAAAATTGTGCCATTTGTAGAGACAGAGATGAACCTAGAGACTGTCGTACAGAGTGAAGTAAGTCAGAAAGAGAAAAGCAAATATCATATATTAATGTATATATATGGAATCTAGAAAAATAGTACAGATGAACCTATTTGCAAAGCAGAAATAGAAACATAGACGTAGAGAACAAATGTATGGAAAACAAGGGTGGGGGAAGGATGGTGGAATAAATTGGGAGATTGGGATTGACATATATACACTATTATGTATAAAACAAATAACTAATGAGAACCCACTGTATAGCACAGGGGAAAACAAGAAGTTACAATGTTTGTAGGACATATGTTAAGTTAACCTTAAAAATGCATTCCAGTATATAGTAGGTTCAGACAAATACTGTTTGATTCCCCTTACGTGAGATACCTATAATAGTCAAATTCATAGAGTCAGAAAGTACATTGGTAGATGTCAGGGGCCAGGGCATGGGGCGGTGGGGAGGGGGAATAGGGAATTAGTATTTAATGGGGACAAAGTTTCAGTTTTCGAAGGTGAAAAGTTCAGGAGATGGATGATGGTGAGAACTGCACAACATGCGAATGTAGTCAGTGCCACTGAACTGTACAGTTAAATATGGTTAAAATAGTACGTTTTATATTATGTGACTTTTAGTACAATAAAAAAAAAATCTCCCCCCAAAAATAGCTATACAAAAATGCAGGCAACAGCACTGACATTTTATTATATACTTACAATAAACTAAAAGCAAATTTTGTGAAAAATCTGTATAGTTAATGTATGTCAATTATAACACAGTTAAGAGCTTTAAAACTAAGGCTAACTAAAAGCCATTGGGAACAAAAAGAAACATGACTAGTCCAACTGAAATTTGAAGAGGAAGAAAATTAAAAACACAGTAAATAAAAAGTAAAACAGCATTGAAAATAAGTACAAATGTATTAGTAACCTTAATAAATATAAATGGCTTATAGTCACAAGTTAGAGAACAGACTCTCATTTAGGAAAGCAAGGTATGCTAAATTTTGTCATCTAAAATACACCTAAACTATAATGTTAGTGAAAAATTGAAAGTAAAAGATCTGAAAAATAATAGCCTTCAAATATTAACATCAACAACAGCCAAAGTGTAGTTGTAGCAGTGATAATAAACGGTAGGATAATGTTCATGGCCAAAAAAAAAAGTAATTTTAGGAACTGAGTCATTAACAATATAAAACAAAGGTATAACAGTTCCACATGTTTTTACACATGACATTATTCTAAATAAATAATGGTTAAAGTAATCAGGCTAAAAATTTATGATATCACATTTATCAGAATTACTAGCAGATTCCAATGTTTTATTCCAATGTTTTATTGCAAATCAGATTTGCTGAATTTAGTGTTCAACATCATACAATTTGTAAAATCACCGAAATGATTCTTAAGCACATAGATGTTAAAGAACCTGATGTCTCTAGATAAGCCATTCTCTGAAATCATTCCAAAATTTCAGGAGAGAGGTAAGTACAATGATATGAAGTGGTGATTTTCAGACTTGAACATATACCAGAATCATCTGTAAGGGTTATTAAAACACAAATTAAAACTCACCCACAGAGTTTCTAACTTAGTATATCTGAGCTGAGGCCTGATAATTTGCACTTCTAATAACTTCTGAGGGGATCTCTGGAGGGCAAAAGATTATACTTCAAGAACCAATAAAATAAAGAGATATCAAGTTCATGGTAATATTTAGTGAGGTGCCATTCTCTCCATCTTGCATTACAAGGGTGTAATATAGAAAGAGAAAGTGCTTAGGAAAGACCTATATTATAAAAGTAAAATTTGCTCTTATTGTTAAGAGTCTGTCAATTTCCTTTTATTTCTATCCTCAGTTAATGTTACTCTTGGAGTTATTTGAGGTATAACCCCTCACCCCTCACATCTAATTACATTCCCAATCCTATTGATTATACTTCTATTTTAAACTTTAATTCATATGGTCTTCTCAATTTTCAACTCACCCACTCAGAATTTCTCAATTAAATAATGCAATATCTTCTGACTGATCTCCCACATCCAGCTTCTCCTGAATCCTATAAAATCCATTTTGTAAGCCCTATGTGATATTTTTGAAGCATGGCTTGGGTTATTTCACCTCTTTCTTCAAAAGTGTTTATTTATTTCTGTGCAGTTGGATATTTCATATGCAATGTAGAGCAACCATGAAAAGACTTAGCATGGCATTAACTCATTTACCTAATAAATATTCATTAGTTTCCTAGCATATGCAGGGCTCTGTGCTGAGTTCTGGTGATAAGATGTTTAAAAAGTTCAAAATTTTCCCCTGCCTCATTAAGATAGAGTCTAGTGGAGAAGACAGACATAGAACAGGTGATCACAAGTGGAGTAGTAACTAACCATAGGTAGGTTTAATTGCCTTCCATTTTATAGCCCAAATTTCCTATAGACACAAAGTTCTTCCTATACCTTTACATATTTCATATGAGTCACATTATATTATATTTTTCTTTCCCTGAAAATGTTTAATTATTTCTTGTCTTTGTTTGTAGTTTTACCACCATCTGGAATGCTTTCCCTCTACTTCCCCCTATTTTAGAGCCCAGTCGTATTTTAAGATCCAATTCAAAAGTCTTTCTAATCCCATAATTCAGGATTGATTGCTCCATCTTCTGCACTTCTACAGCATATTGAATTTCAATTTGTATAGTGACTTACTTATCAATCATTCCCACTAGATGTGTCCTGTGGGAAGGAAGAAGCTGTGCCCACCATTGCCAGTACAGCATCTTGTGCAGAGCATAAGTTTAAATAATGCCTGTTGAATAAATGAAAAATGAAATTTAAACTTCTTTTGGCTTTTAAATCCATTTCTATAGAGGCTTGATGATAAGGGAAAATAAGTCTTTCAGTTCCCAACACAAATTAAAGAACTAGGGTCTCAAAAATATACTCTTTTTTAATTATCCATTAATCAAAATTAACAAAATCACAAGGGATATCTATTTCTGATTCTTAGGGATAATTATATGCATAACACTTCTTTCATGAATTTCAATTAAATTTAAACTTACTTATTAAAATATTCTACAACTGAACTGGTTTTTATTTCTCTGAAATACTTCAGTCATGTAGGCCCAATAGTTCAGCATCTTAACCAGAGATTCAATATTCTATTGTTTTACAAGAAACCCAAAATCTCACTACAAATAACTCAATTTCATTTCTTTTCATGACTAATATTCCATTGTATATAGGTACTGTATCTTCTTTATCCATTCATCTGCCGATGGACAGTTAGGTTGCTTCCATGTCCTGGCTATTGTAAATAGTGCTGCAATGAACATTGTGGTACATGACTCTTATTGAATTATGGTTTTCTCAGAGTATATGCCCAGTAGTGGGATTACTGGGTCATATGGTAGTTCTATTTTTAGTTTTTTAAGGAACCTCCATACTGTTCTCCACAGTGGCTGTATCAGTTTACATTCTGACCAACAGTGCAAGAAGGTTCCATTTTCTCCACAGCCTCTCCAGCATTTATTGTTTGTAGATTTTTTTTTAAACATCTTTTTTGGGGTATAATTGCTTTACAATGGTGTGTTAGTTTCTGCTTTATAACAAAGTGAATCAGTCATACATAAACATATGTTCCCATATGTCTTCCCTCTTGCGTCTCCCTCCCTCCCACCCTCCCTATCCCACCCCTCCAGGCTGTCACAAAGCACCAAGCCAATATCCCTGTGCCATGCGGCTGCTTCCCACTAGCTATCTACCTTACTACGTTTGTTAGTGTGTATATGTCCATGACTCTCTCTCGCCCTGTCACAGCTCACCCTTCCCCCTCCCCATAACCTCAAGTCCGTTCTCTAGGAGGTCTGCGTCTTTATTCCTGCCTTACCCCTAGGTTCTTCATGACATTTTTTTTTCTTAAATTCCATATATATGTGTTAGCATACGGTATTTGTCTCTTTCTTTCTGACTTACTTCACTCTGTATGACAGACTCTAGGTCTATCCACCTCATTACAAATAGCTCAATTTCGTTTCTTTTTATGGCTAATATTCCATTGTATATATGCGCCACATCTTCTTTATCCACTCATCCGATGATGGGCACTTAGGTTGTTTCCATCTCCGCGCTATTGTAAATAGAGCTGCAATGAACATTTTGGTACATGACTCTTTTTGAATTTTGGTTTTCTCAGGGTATATGCCCAGTACTGGGATTGCTGGGTCATATGGTAGTTCTATTTGTAGTTTTTTAAGGAACCTCCATACCGTTCTCCATAGTGGCTGAACCAATTCACATTCCCACCAGCAGTGCAAGAGTGTTCCCTTTTCTCCACACCCTCTCCAGCATTTATTGTTTCTAGATTTTTTGATGATGGCCATTCTGACTGGTGTGAGATGATATCTCATTGTAGTTTTGATTTGCATTTCTCTAATGATTAATGATGCTGACCATTCTTTCATGTGTTTGTTGGCAGTCTGTATATCTTCTTTGGAGAAATGTCTATTTAGGTCTTCTGCCCATTTTTGGATTGGGTTGTTTGTTTTTTTGTTATTGAGCTGCATGAGCTGCTTGTAAATTTGGGAGATTAATCCTTTGTCGGTTGCTTCATTTGCAAATATTTTCTCCCATTCTAAGGGTTGTCTTTTGGTCTTGTTTATGGTTTCCTTTGCTGTGCAAAAGATTTGAAGTTTCATTAGGTCCCACTTGTTTATTTTTGTTTTTATTTCCATTACTCTAGGAGGTGGGTCAGAAAGGATCTTGCTGTGATTTATGTCATAGAGTGTTCTGCCTATGTTTTCCTCTAAGAGTTTGATAGTTTCTGGCCTTACATTTAGGTCTTTAATCCATTTTGAGCTTATTTTTGTGTATGGTGTTAGGGAGTGATCTAATCTCATACTTTTACATGTACCTGTCCAGTTTTCCCAGCACCACTTATTGAAGAGGCTGTCCTTTCTCCACTGTACATTCCTGCCACCTTTATCAAAGATAAGGTGTCCATATGTGCATGGGTTTATCTCTGGGCTTTCTATCCTGTTCCATTGATCTATCTTTCTGTTTTTGTGCCAGTACCATATCGTCTTGCTAACTGTAGCTTTGTAGGATAGTCTGAAGTCAGGGATCCTGATTCCTCCAGTTCCTTTTTTCGTTCTCAAGATTGCTTTGGCTATTCGGGGTCTTTTGTGTTTCCATACAAATTGTGAAATTTTTTGTTCTAGTTCTGTGAAAAATGCCAGTGGTAGTTTGATAGGGATTGCATTGAATCTATAGATTGCTTTGGGTAGTAGAGTCATTTTCACAATGTTGATACTTCCAATCCAAGAACATGGTATATCTCTCCATCTATTTGTATCATCTTTAATTTCTTTCATCAGTGTCTTATAATTTTCTGCATACAGGTCTTTTGTCTCCTTAGGTAGGTTTATTCCTAGATATTTTATTCTTTTTGTTGCAATGGTAAATGGGAGTGTTCTCTTGATTTCACTTTCAGATTTTTCATCATTAGTATATAGGAATGCCAGAGATTTCTGTGCATTAATTTTGTATCCTGCCTCTTTATCAAATTCATTGATTAGCTCTAGAAGTTTTCTGGTAGCATATTTAGGATTCTCTATGTATAGGATTATGTCATCTGCAAACAGTGACAGCTTTATTTCTTCTTTTCTGATTTGGATTCCTTTTATTTCCTTTTCTTCTCTGATTGCTGTGGCTAAAACTTCCAAAACTATGTTGAATAAGAGTGGTGAGAGTGGGCAACCTTGTCTTGTTCCTGATCTTAGTGGAAATGCTTTCAGTTTTTCACCATTGAGGATGATGTTTGCTGTGGGCTTGTCATATATGGCCTTTATTATGTTGAGGAAAGTTCCCTCTATGCCTACTTTCTGCAGGGTTTTTATCATAAATGGGTGTTGAATTTTGTCAAAAGCTTTCTCTGCATCTATTGAGATGATCATATGGTTTTTCTCTTTCAATTTGTTAATATGGTTTAACACATTGATAGATTTGCGTATATTGAAGAATCCTTGCATTCCTGGAATAAACCCCACTTGATCATGGTGTATGATCCTTTTAATGTGCTGTTGGATTCTGTTTGCTAGTATTTTGTTGAGCATTTTTGCATCTTTGTTCATCAGTGATATTGGCCTGTAGTTTTCTTTCTTTGTGACATCCTTGTCTGGTTGTGGTATCAAGGTGATGGTGGCCTCGTAGAAGGAGTTTGGGAGTTTTCCTCCCTCTGTTATATTTTGGAAGAGTTTGAGAAGGATAGGTGTTATCTCTTCTCTAAATGTTTGATAGAATTCGCCTGTGAAGCCATCTGGTCCTGGGCTTTTCTTTGTTGGAAGATTTTTAAACACAGTTTCAAATTCAGTGCTTGTGATTGGTCTGTTCATATTTTCTATTTCTTCCTGATTCAGTCTTGGCAGGTTGTGCATTTCTAAGAATTTGTCCATTTCTTCCAGATTGTCCATTTTATTGGCATAGAGTTGCTTGTAGTAATCTCTCATGATCTCTTTTATTTCTGCAGTGTCAGTTGTTACCTCTCCTTTTTCATTTCTAATTCTATTGATTTGAGTCTTCTCCCTTTTTTTCTTGATGAGTCTGGCTAGTGGTTTATCTATTTTGTTTATCTTCTCAAAGAACCAGCTTTTAGTTTTATTGATCTTTGCTATTGTTTCCTTCATTTTTTTTTTTCATTTATTTCTGATCTGATTTTTATGATTTCTTTCCTTCTGCTAGCTTTTGGGTTTTTTTGTTCTTCTTTCTCTAATTACTTGAGGTGCAAGGTTAGGTTGTTTATTCGAGATGTTTCCTGCTTCTTAAGGTGGGCTTGTATTGCTATAAACTTCCCCCTTAGAACTGCTTTTGCTGCATCCCATAGGTTTTGGGTCGTTGTGTCTCCATTGTCATTTGTTTCTAGGTATTTTTTGATTTCCTCTTTGATTTCTTCAGTGATCACTTCATTATTAAGTAGTGTATTGTTTAGCCTCCATGTGTTTGTATTTTTTACAGATCTTTTCCTGTAATTGATACCTAGTCTCATGACGTTGTGGTCAGAAAAGATACTTGATACAATTTCAATTTTCTTAAATTTACCAAGGCTTGATTTGTGACCCAAGATATGATCTATCCTGGAGAATGTTCCATGAGCACTTGAGAAAAATGTGTATTCTGTTGTTTTTGGATGGAGTGTCCTATAAATATCAATTAAGTCCATCTTGTTTAATGTATCATTTAAAGCTTGTGTTTCCTTATTTATTTTCATTTTGGATTATCTGTCCATGGGTGAAAGTGGGGTGTTTAAGTCCCCTACTATGAATGTGTTACTGTCGACTTCCCCTTTTATGGCTGTTAGTATTTGCCTTATGTATTGAGGTGTTCCTATGTTGGGTGCATAAATATTTACAATTGTTATATCTTCTTCTTGGATCGATCCCTTGATCATTATGTAGTGTTCTTCTTTGTCTCTTTTAATAGTCCTTATTTTAAAGTCTATTTTGTCTGATATGAGAATTGCTACTCCAGCTTTCTTTTGGTTTCCATTTGCATGGAATATCTTTTTCCATCCCCTTACTTTCAGTCTGTATGTGTCTCTAGGTCTGAAGCGGGTCTCTTGTAGACAGCATATATAAGGGTCTTGTTTTTGTATCCAGTCAGCTAATCTGTGTCTTTTGGTGGGAGCATTTAGTCCATTTACATTTAAGGTAATTATAGTTATGTATGTTCCTATTCCCATTTTCTAAATTGTTTTGTGTTCGTTATTATAGGTCTTTTCCTTCTCTTGTGTTTCTTGTCTAGAGAAGATCCTTTAGCATTTGTTGTAAAGCTGGTTTGGTGGTGCTGAACTCTTTCAGCTTTTGCTTGTCTGTAAAGGTTTTAATTTCTCCATCAAATCTAAATGAGATCCTTGCTGGGTAGAGTAGTCTTGGCTGCAGGTTTCTCTCCTTCATCACTTTCAGCATGTCCTGCCACTCCCTTCTGGCTTGTAGGGTTTCTGCTGAGAGATCAGCTGTTAACCTTATGGGGATTCCCTTGTGTGTTATTTGTTTTTTTTCCCTTGCTGTTTTTAATATGCTTTCTTTGTATTTAATTTTTGACAGTTTGATTAATATGTGTCTTGGCGTATTTCTCCTTGGATTTATCCTGTATGGGACTCTCTGTGCTTCCTGGACTTGATTAACTATTTCCTTTCCCATATTAGGGAAGTTTTCAACTATAATCTCTTCAAATATTTTCTCAGTCCCTTTCTTTTTCTCTTCTTCTTCTAGAACCCCTATAATTCGAATGTTGGTGCGTTTAATGTTGTCCCAGAGGTGTCTGAGACTGTCCTTAATTCTTTTCATTCTTTTCTCTTTATTTTTCTCTGCAGTAGTTATTTCCACTATTTTATCTTCCAGGTCACTTATCCGTTCTTCTGCCTCAGTTATTCTTCTATTGATCCCATCTAGAGTACTTTTAATTTCATTTATTGTATTTTTCATCATTGCTTGTTTCATCTTTATTTCTTCTAGGTCCTTGTTAACTGTTTCTTGCATTTTGTCCATTCTATTTCCAAGATTTCGGATCATCTTTACTATCATTATTCTGAATTCTTTTTCAGGTAGACTGCCTATTTCCTCTTCATTTGTTGGGTCTGGTGCATTTTTATCTTGCTCCTTTATCTGCTGTGTGTTTTTCTGTCTTCTCATTTTGCTTATCTTACTGTGTTTGGGGTCTCCTTTTTGCAGGCTGCAGGTTCGTAGTTCCTGCTGTTTTTGATGTCTGTCTCCAGTGGCTAAGGTTGGTTCAGTGGGTTGTGTAGGCTTCCTGGTGGAGGGGACTAGTGCCTATGTTGTGGTGGATGAGGCTGGATCTTGTCTCTCTAGTGAGTAGGTTCATGTCTGGTGGTGTGTTTTGGGGTGTCTGTGGCCTTATTATGATTTTAGGCAGCCTCTCTGCTAATGGGTGGGGTTGTGTTCCTGTTTTGCTAGTTGTTTGGCATAGGTTGTCCAGCACTGTGGCTTGCTGGTCGTTGAGTGAAGCTGGGTGCTGGTGTTAAGATGGAGGTCTCTGGGAGATTTTCGCTGTTTGATATTATGTGGAGCTGGGAGGTCTCTTGTGGACCAGTGTCCTGAAGTTGGCTCTCCTACCTCAGAGACAGAGCCCTGACTCCTGGCTGGAGCACCAAGAGCCTTTCATCCACACGGCTCAGAATAAAAGGGAGAAAAAGTAGAGGGAATTAGTAGAAGTATGAGGAAAGAAAGAAGGAAAGGAGGGAAGTAAGGAAGGAAGAAAGAAAGAAAGAAGCAAAGAAGGAAAGAAGGCAAGAAGGAAAGAAAGGAGGGAGGGAGGGAGGAAGGAAGGAGGAAAAGAAGGAAAAAAGACAGAAAGAAAGAAGATACAGTAAAAATAAAATAAAGTATAATAAAGTTATTGAATTAAAAAATTCTTATTTAGAAAGAAAGAAGAAAAAAAGAGAAAAAAAGGGGGGTGGATAGATCCTTAGGACAAATGTTGGAAGCAAAGCTATACAGACAAAATCTTACACAGAAGCATACACATACACCCTCACTAAAAGAGGTAAAGGGGGAAAAAATCATAAATCTTTCTGTCAGAGACCACCTCCTCAATTTGGGATGATTCGTTGTCTAAAGGAGGGAAGGAAGGAAGGAAAGAAAGAAAGAAAGAAAGAATGAAGGTAAAGTATAATAACGTTATTAAAATTGATTATTAAGAAAAATATTTTTTAAAAAAACCATGGACGGATAGAACCCTAGGACAAATGGTGGAAGCAAGACTATACAGACAAGATCTCACAGAGAAGCATACACATACACACTCACAAAAAGAGGAAAAGGGAAAAAAATCATAGATCTTGCTCCTAAAGTCCACTTCCTTAATTTGGGATGATTGGTTGTCTATTCAGGTATTCCACAGATGCAGAGTATATCAAGTTGATTGTGGAGCTTTAATCCGCTGCTTCTGAGGCTGCTGGGAGAGATTTCCCTTTCTCTTCTTTGTTCTCACAGCTCACAGGGGCTCAGCTTTGGATTTGGCCCTGCCTCTGCGTGTAGGTCGCTGGAGGGCGTCTGTTTTTTGCTCAGACAGGACGGGGTTAAAGGAGCCGCTGATTCGGGGGCTCTGGCGCACTCAGGCCGGCAGGGAGGGAGGGGCACGGAGTGCGGGGCGGGCCTGCGGCGGCAAAGTCCGGCGTGACTTTGCACCAGCCTGAGGTCCGCCGTGCGTTCTCCCGGGGAAGTTGTCCCTGGATCCCGGGAACCTGGCAGTGGCGGGCTGCACAGGTTCCGCGGAAGAGGGGTGTGGAGAGTGACCTGTGCTCGCACACAGGCCCCTTGGTGGCAACAGCAGCAGCCTTAGTGTCTCCCGCCCGTCTCTGGGGTCCGCGCTTTTAGCCGCGGCTCGCGCCGGTCTCTGGAGTTCCTTTAAGCAGCGTTCTTAAACCCCTCTCCTCACGCACCAGGAAACAAAGAGGGAAGAAAAAGTCTCCTGCCTCTTAGGCAAGTGCAGACTTTTCCCCGGACTCCCTCCCGGCTAGCCGTGGTGCACTAACCCCTTCAGGCTATGTTCAAGCCGCCAACCCCAGTCCTCTCCCTGCGCTCCGTCCGAGCCTCAGAGCCTCAGCTCGCAGCCCCGCCCGCCCCGGCGGGTGAGCAGACAAGCCTCTCGGGCTGGTGAGTGCCAGTCGGCACCGATCGTCTGTGCCGGAATCTCCCCGCTTTGCCCTCCGCACCCGTTGCTGTGCACTCCTCCGCGGCTTCGAAGCTCCCCGCTCCGCCTCCCGCAGTCTCCGCCCGCGAAGGGGCTTCCTAGTGTATGGAAACTTTTCCTCCTTCACGGCTCCCTCCCACTGGTGCAGGTGCCATCCCTATTCTTTTGTCTCTGTTTTTTCTTTTTTTCTTTTGCCCTACCCAGGTACGTGGGGAGTTGCTTGCCTTTTGGGAGGTCTGAGGTCTTCTGCCAGCCTTCAGTAGGTGTTCTGTAGGAGTTGTTCCACGTGTAGGTGTATTTCTGGTGTATCTGTGGGGAGGAAGGTGATCTCCGCGTCTTACTCTTCCGCCATCTTCAAGGTCCCCCTTGTAGATTTTTTGATGATGGCCATTCTGACCGGTGTAAGGTGATATCTCATTGTAGTTTTGATTTGCATTTCTCTAATAATTAGTGATTGGATTTGTATTAGAGAAATGTAAATCTAAAGTGAGAGGTCTTCTTGAAGATCTTTCTATGAAGTCTGGATAAATAGGAGTCAAAGAAGTCAGACACCCAAAATTGCACACTATGCATTTCATTTACCCATATTATATGTAGATATAATATATTATATTTGTCTGTATTTCTTCTCATATGTATGATTTTAGAAATCAGGATTTTTTTTTTACTCTTAGGGACATGGAGTGATACTATCGACAAGAATGTGACATGAGTAGAGGTTATGGAATGGTAGTAATGATATTCTTTTCTGACATGAGAGCTGATTATACAGGTATATTTAGTATATGCAATTTTATTCCTATGATTATAACTTTTAATTTTCTGAATATATGTTAGACTTTAATAAAAAGTCAACGTCTTCTCCCTGGTGAGGTGGGAAACTTCTGAAAATACTGCAGTGTCTCTGAGTAAAAGTCAAAATCCCTAAGATGATAAAAGTCTGTACATGATCTCTTCCCCTTTGCTACTCTACTCTCATAGCATTCTTTTTCAGACATACTGACCTCTTTGCTGTTCCAGGCACACACAGGGTATGTTTCTCTCCTGTAGACCTGAGAACTATTTGCTGTCTTGTTTGGAACACTTTCTAGCTATAACTTCCTCACATTCTTCATGTCTTCATTCAAATATAAAATCAATAAGGTCTATATGACCACACTTTTTTTGTAGAGAAATTACTCTTCACTACTGAAATGGAGGTAGCTATAGTTTCAACTAAATTTGTGGAATAGTCAGGCTTTAAGTGTTTTTAAAATAATTGAGTATTCTTTTAGTCACCATCTGGGGACATTGAGTAATCAGTTGTCCTTATAAATCTGTAGTTCAAGGAAGTCAGTCAGAATCAATCAGACTATACATATTTTGGAGTTGTGGGCCTATAGGGATACTTAACTCTGAAATCATGATGTGATTGAAAGAGAGAGAGAGAGAGAAGGAGAGAGACACACACACACACACACACACACACAGAGAGAGAGAGAATGTATGTGCATAGAGAAGAGGAACAATAAATAAACACTAAGGTAAACCAACTTCAAGAAGCTCAGAGAAAGGAGAAGAGTTAATTAAAGAAAATGAGAAGGATAAACCAGTGAGGCAGGAGTAAAACCAAAATATCATATCATTCTAGAAGTCAAGGTGATAAAATACATGCAAGAAGAGAGTGATAAGATATATACAATCCTGCTTAAAGTTAGTGTGACCATATAATTTGTTATCTAAACTAAGACATTTTGAGAGTAAGTATAATCCTCATGTTGTCCAACAGTTTTAAAACAGAACTGTCTTAGGAAACCATGACCATATGGTATATACAGGTCAAGTAAGATGAGGACTGAGAATTGAGCATTAGATTTAGCAATGTGAAGGCTATTGTATAAATGAAGATAAGTGCAATGTGGAGAGTTGGGGAAGAAGAGTGCTCCCCCAAATTCACGTCCACTTGGAATTTCAGAATGTGACCTTATTTGGAAATAGGGTCTTTGCAAATATAATTAGTTAAAGATTAAGATGGAATAATACTGGATTAGAGTGGACCTTAAATCAAATAAAAAGAGGAGAAGATGCAGGAAGACACAAAGAGAAGGTGGTTATGTGAAGACAGAGTCAGAGATTGGTGCAAGCCAAATAATGCCAAGTAATGCCTAGGGCTACCAGAAGCTGAAAAAGACAAGAAAGGATTCTCCCCTAGAGCCTAGAGAGAGGGCATGGCCCTACTGGCACCTTAATATCAGACTTCTAGTCTCAATAACTGTGAAAGAACAAATCTCTGTTGTTTTGAGCCACACATTGTTTTCGTACTTTGTTCTAGCAGCCCTAGAAAACTAATACAGGAGGTAAAAAGCATACTTGAAATCAGTTTAAGAAATATTAGGAAAAGAGAGATTAGAGGTGGGTGGCATAGAAGAGTGCTCCTCAAATTGCCTTATAAACTGTCTGTGTTGAAGGACAAGCTTCTTATTTTCTGGTCTGTTGCAGAACAAATGTTTCTATAAAATACAATAAAAATAAACAAATTACTCCAAGAGTGAAATAAAGGACTGAAAACAACAAAATATGAGCCCCAGTTTCATTATTATTTGATTCTACTGATATATAAAATTATTCCACAAATTGTTGCTAGACTTGTTTCTAAATGCTTACTTTCAACCACTGTTAATCTATTTACAGAATGGTACTCACAGTTCAGGGACTGGAAAGGACCCATATGCCACATACTTAGAGTGTCACTGGTACAGACAACTCTTTTAAGGGCTCTTAGAGAAAGTGAAATCTGACTCTGATAATCATTACTCTATTGAAATGTTGTCTATTTTTCTCTTTTATATTTTCCTAGAAATTCTGGGAATAAATATATATGATATTAATATGCATGGCTGTAAAATTTTGGAAAGAGTATAACTTTGATGAAAATAGGACCACCTGTACCAAATGTTCAGTGGCTACTATTGACCCTCTGCCCAGGTACTCTTACATCCCTCTTGCTGTTTCTTTGAACCCGACATCCAGCTTTCATGTAAATTTGCTTCTAAAGTCCTGCACTGCAATCTTTATTTTTGATACTACCCTTTGGCTACTGAAAATAATTTTGCCCACAAAGGGCCTGGGAGTTTACTTCATCCTAGCATGCAAGTGCAAAAGTATGAAAATTCAACTCCCTTTCTTCCTGTGGGACAATTCCCCAAGGTACAATTTATACTCTAGAGCACCCCTTGGGAACAGGCTGAGACTGGGACATTTTGAAAGCTCACACTGATTTGGCTTCTACCTTCTTGCCCTGTTTGCTCCACTTTCTGTTTTTTCATGGAAGTGCTTCTACAATAACCACTTGCATATGAATCCTCACCTCACAGTCTGTGTCTGGGGAATCTGAGGTAAGGCAAGATATAGTCACCTGCAATAAAGAAAATGGTTCATGAAGTAGTTTTCTCTTTCTGATGCATTTCATTTATTAGAATAAGTTAGCTACTGTGACTTGATTATAAGAGCTAATAGAGGAAAAGGTTCACCAAACCTTGAATGTTTTCTATAAAATTTGAAATGCATGGAAATGTAAGAGGGATTTTATTTATTAATAAACTTTTAGAGTTTTATTCAAGGTAAAATTTCTCTCTCAAGTAAAATGTTAGTTTTGGTTTTAGAAGTATAACATGTGCTGTAATTAACATGTTTGTAATTTTTTGCTGGGTTATGGATATTTTAATTGGTGGTTTGATGGCTTTTTTCCCTCTAGCTAGCATTTTTATAGATATTGCATTTCATAATATGAATATATAAATTATTTATATACCATAAATTAAGTAAAATGTATACAATGTGACTATAATAAAATAAAGCTTAAAAATGCCAAATATATGTATCTATGTGGAGATGGGTCAATAATTATAAAGAATTCTTTCTCTTAGACTTTTACAGTCAGAGTAGATTTCAGTGGAGAATTGAACAAAATCTAATATAACTTACTTGATCTGCAAGTAATTTAGCTTTTATACAATAAGCTTAAGGCTCAAGACTGTAAATGTATTAGAGTTTTTCACTTAATGTAGCCTTAAAAATATGAATTACATCTACCTCATTTTTAGATATGCTTATTTAGGAGCAAAAAGATTATATATTACTGCACAACTTGTAATCTAAAGCTCTGGACTCTTTTAAAAAAATTTGGATAGGAACTAGAATGACTGGAAGCTGCTATGTTGATATTGTCTTCCATCATAAATAAAGACTTGTGTAAATGTACCCATACACATAAGATGTTCTTATAAGCATCTTTTGTTAAAGGATACGATATATTACAATTAGTGAAAGAGATAGTATCATGTTATAATGCATTCTGAAATCAATTGCCACTACTTTCTGTGAGTTCTCTGCCAGTTTTCCCCATGCCCTGGCACCTATCACATGCTTTTGGATAAAACACCATCTACTAGGTCCAAAGGTCAACCAAGGAAAAGGGAACTAAGCTTCTGTCAGATGCAAATTCTGTTTCTGGCTTATTGTGGTAGTTTTTGAAAAAACAATCACTTAATATTTATATTTTTTCCTACTGTGAAAAAAAAAAAGGTTTGAATGACAAAAATGGAAGCATCTTGCAAAGAAAAGATGAAAAATGCCTCTGATAGGAATAAGCTAAGCAAAACCATCCTTTTGCTGCTCTGTGGAACTTTTGTGTGGGAAAAGTTCATGAGTCTCCAATTATGCTAAGTTGGTGATGGAATGCCAGGGCTGGATTGGAACTCAAAAGTCCCTTTTCCTTTAGGTCATGAATATTCTGAGAGAGATCACAGTTCCTAAGCTTTGCAGGCTGTGGAAATTCGATGAACAGAAGAAAAGCATTTCTATAAGTCAGTACAAAGTGCATTGGCATAATATTAGTAAAGGTAACAATTTATAAAGAAGGAACAATGTTTTGTACAAAAGGTATTTGGCTCGGATAGGTAGCTTATGAAAATGTCAAGCATTTCAGCAATATAGTTATATTACAGCCAAAAACTAGAGAAAAGTATGCTCTAAGTTCTACTAACCCATCTTCATTTACTTCCAATCCTAACCTGACCCAAAAGAAGCCAACAGTTAATGAGAATATCAGTGTTAAAATCTAGAAGTCTGACATTTATGTATTCTGTAATAACCAGGTTGTTTTGGTATGTACAGAATATAGTTAGAAATATTGTCAAATTAACATTAGCTCCATAGTTTGTGTGAAAATCTCGATAGGAAGGTTCTAAGTGCATCTGGACTCACAAAAAGACAATGACTATTAGAAAAATGTAACAGTTCCATTGAAGGATATGAGTTTTGTCATTTATTTGCCTACTTTGTCTTTGCTTTATACTAAAATGATCACACAAATTAGAAAACTCAAACTCTCCATGGTCATTTTAGATTCCTGATTCCCTAAGACCCTAATAAGTGTAATAAACAGGTGCGGCCTTCTACCAAGCCCAAGTAACATTCCTATTGCCAGTCTCAGTGAGTTGCTATAGCCCTTTCCACCCTTCTAACTGTATTTGGTAACTCTGGCAACTTGCCTGTGTGGAACAGGTGCAAGTGTGCATTCCTGAGTATTCACTGGTAAGCCAGGTAAATCTGAGATCAAGGCCTAGACATGTGTAGGTATTTTACCAGAAGTGGCTGCATGACTTCTCTGAACTTCTGTTTATTTTATTATCTATGAAATTTTGATAATAAATTTGGGCTGAAAGTCAAAATCACAAATCTATTTTTCTAGTATCGTCAAGTCGTAATTATTTATCGAGTAGCTAATACTACATGTGGACAAAGTAAGTTATTTCTATCTGAGCCAGAAAGCATAGTGCTTCCCTGACATGAGCTGAGAAAACTGTGGTTATCTCCTCCCTGCCTAAAAGAAAGCAAAGATATTTTAAAGTTGAGAAATTTACAAACAAATTTTCTAAAGACCAGATTTTATTTGAGCAAATAATTCAAAAGAGAAATATCAAAACTTAAAAGAAGTACTGCCCTGATAATGAATATCTTCTTTAAAATGGTGGTGGTGGTGGTGGAGGGAGTAGTTGATTAAAGTCGCCTAGAGAGCAATGGGGCAAGTTGTTTCTGTTGGGTCTATTGGCTTCACTGTTTACCTAATTGCCACAGAGGTGTAAGTTTCTCGGAAATCTGACTATTCTTTAGAAAATAGAACTATCCCTTGCCAGTTCGGAGGAATACTTCTTTTTTAATTTGTTTTGGTTTTCCTAGCAAGGGTATGCCTTTCTCTTCTAGATTCAACCTATTTTCTTTGATGTCTTTATTTTTATGCTAATGAAAAAGAGGCACAGCCCAATAACAGATCCAATATTTGTTTTAAAACATCGAGTAAAAACATAAGCTGGGGCTTCCCTGGTGGCGCAGTGGTTGAGAGTCCGCCTGCCGATGCGGGGGACACGGGTTCGTGCCCCGGTTCGGGAGGGTCCCGCATGCTGCAGAGCGGCTGGGCCTGTTAGCTGTGGCCGCTGAGCCTGCGCGTCCGGAGCCTGTGCTCCGCAACGGGAGAGGCCACAGTAGTGAGAGCCTGTGTACCACAAAAAAAAAAAAAAAAAAAAAAAAAATAAGCTATAAATAACCTAATTCAGTGTCGCAGCAGTTAAAAATCAAAATTACACCAGATTGGGTTTTTGAATGGAGCTAAGATTTTCACATCTATTACATTATTAATCTTTCCACTTATGCTATATTAGCTTGTCATACTTTGTGCCATTACACTAATTTTCCCTCCTTATTCTAGTCTTTGTGGTTTCAAGTTGGTGAAATATAAAACCTGCAGTGTTGCCATATTAAAATTATTTTGCATATTTGCAATTTGAAGAAGCAAGGCATGCACCAGTGCTCTGGTTACTGAGACCCCACATTTTTACTTAAACAATATTTCACTGGACATTTAGTGTGCATAATGGAATATTTGGGGCTGTGCAGCACTCTGTAGTATTGTAAATAAAACTATTATCATTCATAAAATTTTAAGGTGAACATTAAGATCTCACATTTTAGACTAGGTGAACTGAACAATGTGCTAAACTCTTAATGAGGCAGGCTAATAAAGAAGAAAGAAGGACTCAGAACTGATGCTGGAGAAAATTGTACTCCTGAAGGGAAAGTTCAATAACATAAATGAAAATGTCCAGAGAGCAAACTTAAGTTTCACCCTAATGAGCATTCATATTTAATTTTGTGGCCCGGATGGAGTTTTACCTTCCAGAGAGATGGGTCTTGAAATAAGAACAATGGCAATATTATGGTTCTGATGGCTCCTCCAGTTCACCTCTGGTTTGTAGCCTAACAAACAAATGAGTTATTAAATAGATGGGTTCCAGCTCCAAGTGACAAAGTATTGGAAAGGGCCAAACAGATTTTTATTTCCAAGGACTTATTTAGGTAGATTCAGGATCAAGTCAGGAATTTGTATTTCCATAACCCACATATAAGTCTGAAACGAACCAGAGGGAAAATTGCCACTTGTGTTCTTTTGCAGAACAGTAGTCTCAGACACAGGTAGAATATTTATATAAAGCTATTAGTAGTAATTGTAATACAAAGAAATATAGTTGAGTCAAATTGATGAGCAAAGCCAAGACATGTCAGAGAAGAGGACAAGACCAAGGGACAAAGCCATGGGACAAAGCCAAGGTGTAAACTCATGGTGAAATGACAAATAAAATTGTAGGAAGATTATGAGCATATCTTAACAGCAGGTGTGGAGGGAACAAGAAAATACAGGCATACCTATATTTTTGTTTCATTGTGTATCACTTTATTGCAATTTGAAGATACTGTGTTTTTTAAAAATTGAGAGTTTGTGGCAACCCTTCATGGAGCAAGTCTATTGGTGGCTAGTTTCAACAGCATTTGCTCACTTTGTGTCCTTGTGTCACATTTTGGTAACTCTCACAAGATTTCAAAGTTTTTCATTATTTTATTTTTATTAAGTTGATTCGTGATCAGTGATCTTTGATGTTACTATTGTAATTATTTTGGAGTGCCACAATTCATGACCTTATAAGAAGGCAAACTTAATAAATAAATGTTTTGTTTTTTCTGACTGCTCTACTGACTGGCCATTCCCTTGTGTCTCTCCCTCTCCTCAGGCCTCCCATTTTTGAGATACAACAATATTGAAATAAGGCCAAATAATAAATCTAAAAAGGCCTCTGAATGTTCAAGTGAGAGTTGCACATTTCTCACTTTAGATCAAAGAATAGAGAGACTTAGTTTTAGTAAGGAAGGCATGTAAAAAGCCAAGGTCGGTTGAAAATTAGGCCTGTTGTATCAGTTAGCCAAGTTATGAACGCAAAGAAAAAGTTTTTGAAGGAAGTTAAAAGTGCTCCTTTAGTGAACATATAAATGATAAAAATGTAAAACTTCCCTCTGCTGATATAAAAAGTGTTTTAGTTGTCTAGATGGAATATCAAACCAGTCACAAAACTCCCTTTAGCTAAAGACTGATTCAGAATAAGACCCTAAATCTCTTCAATTCTATAAAGGCTGAATGAAGTGAGGAAGCTGCAGGAGAAACGTTTGAAGTCAGCAGAGGTTGGCTCATGAGGTTTAAGGAAAGAGAAGCCACTGCACAACATAAAAGTGCAACATAAAAGTACATAAAAGCACTGATGTAGAAGCTGAAGCAAGTTATCCAGAAGATATAGCTAACAACATTAATGAAGGTAACTACAATAAACAACATATTTTCAATGTAGAAGAAAGAGCCTTATTTTGGAAGAAGATGTCATCTAGGCCTTTCATAGCTAGAGAGAAGTCAATGCCTGGCTTCAAAAACTCAAAGGTTGAGGCTAATGCAGCTGGCGACTTTAAGTTGAAGCCAATACTCATTTTCGCTCTGAAAATCTTAGGTCCCTTAAGAATTATACTAAATCTCTCCTACCTGTGCTCTAATAATTGTACGACAAAGCCTAGATGTCAGCACATCTGTTTTCAACATGGTTTACTAATATTTTAAGTCCATTGTTGTGACATACTTCTCAGAAAAAAAAGATTCCTTTTAAAATATTACTGCTCATTGACAATGTACCTGGTCACTTGAGAGCTCTGATGAAGATATACAACGAGATTAATGTCATTTTCATGCCTGCTAACACAACGTTTATTCTGTAGCCCATGGATCAAGAAGTACTTTCAACTTTCAGGTCTTGTGTGTGTGTATCTATTGTAGATTTTTGGTTTGTGGTTGCCATAAGGTTTTGACATAGCAGTCTATATATATACAAGATTGTTTTAAGTTACTGGTTTCTAATTTCAAATGCATTTCCAATATCCTGCATTTGTACTCTCCTCTTCTCGTGATTGCTGGTTTTGATATCATATTGGTGCATGGATGATTTCCTACCTTTACTCTATGTTTACCTTTACCAATGAGCTTTCCCATTCATAATTTTATTGTTTCTAGTTGTGGCCTTTTCTTTTCCACCTAGAGAAATTTCTTTAGCATTTGTAGTAAAGCTGGTTTGTAGCTGCTGAATTCTCTTAGATTTTGCTTGTCTGTGAAGCTTTTGACTTCTGTGTTGAATCTGAACAACAGCCTTGCTGGGTAGAGTATTCTTGGTTGTAGGCTTTTCCCTTCCATCACTTTAAATACACTGTGCCATTCCCTTCTGGCCTACAGAGCTTCTGCTGAAACATCAGCTGATAACCTTATGGGAGTCCCCCTGTATTTTATTTATTGCTTTTCCGTTGTTGCTTTTAATATTTTCCCTTTGTCTTTAATTTTTGTCAATGTGATTACTATGTGTTTCAGTGTGTTCCTCCTTGGATTTATCCTTTATGGGACTCTGCACTTTCTGGACTTGGGTGACTGTTTCCTTTCCCACATTAGCAATGGAAGTTTTAAGCTATTATCTCTTCAAATATTTTCTCAGGCCCTTTCTCTTTGTATTCTCCTTCTGGGACACATATAATGTGAATGTTGGTGTGTTTATTGTTGTCCCAGAAGTTTAAATCCCAGAGGACAGTTTAAGTCCTCATGTCTTTTTATTCTTTTATTTCTTTATTCTGTTCCATGACAATGATTTCTACCATTCTGTCTTCCAGCTCACTTATCTGTTCTTCTGCATCATTTATTGTTCTATTGAGTCCTTCTAGTATATTTTTTTATTTCAGTTATTATATTTTTCAACTCTGTTCTTTATATCTTCTAGCTCTTTGTTAAACATTTCTTATATCTTCTTGGTTGGTGCCTCCATTCTTTTTCTGATATCTTGAATCATCTTTAATATCATTACTCTGAATTCTGTTTCTGGTAGATTGCTTATCTCCCCTTCATTTAGTTGTTCTTCTGAGGTTTTATCTTATTCCTTCTTCTGGAACATATTCCTCTGCTATCTCATTTTGTCTAATTTTCTGTGTTTGCAGTCCCACAGGCTGCAGGATTGTAGTTCCTGTTGTTTCTGGTGTCTGCCCCCTTGTGGCTGAGGCTGGTTGAGGGGCTTGTGCAGGCTTCTGATGAGAGGGACCAGTGTCTGCCCACTGGTGGGTGAAACTGGGTCTCTTTCCTCTGGTGGACAGGGCTGTGTCAAGGTGTATGTTTAGAGTAGCTATGGGATTAGGAAGACTTTAGGCAGCCTGTCTGCTGATAGGTGGGGCTGTCTTCCTGCATGGGGGCTGTTTGGCTTGAGGCCTCCCAACACTGGAGCCTATAGACTGTTGGGTGGAGCCAGGCCTTGGTGTCAAAATGGCAGCCTCCAGGAGAGCTCATGCCAATGAGTACTCCCCAGTACATCCACTGCCAGAGTCCTTGTCCCCAAAGTTAGCCATAGCAGCCCCTACATCCCCAGGAGACCCTCAAAGATCAGCAGGTTGGTCTGGCCCAGGATCCTATGAAGTCCCTGCTTTTTCCTGAGTCCCATTTCACACAAGACCTTGTTTTCACTCTCCAGGAGGGGAGTTTCTATTTTCCCCAGTACTGTGGAGTTCCTATGATCAAGCCCTGCTGGCCTTCAAAGCCAAATGCTCTGGGGGCTCCTCCTCCTGATGCCAGACCTCCAGGCTGGGGAGCCTGACATGGGCCTCAGAACTCTCTTATGGGAGAACTTCTGTGATATAATTATTTTCCAGTTTGTGTGTCACCCAGCAGTTGGGTATGAGATTTGATTATCTCACAAATGTGTCCCTCTTACTGTCTTATTGTGGCTTCTTCTTTGTCTTTGGATATAGAATATATATTTTTGGTAGGGTCAAATTTTTTTTGTTGATGGTTTTTCAGCAGTTAGTTGTGATTTTTGTGTTTTCATGAGAGAAGGTGAGCTCAAGTCCTTCTACTCTGCCATCTTGTCTCCAACTTAATCAGGTCTTATTCTTTAAGAAATACATTTCATAAGGCTATAGCTGCCATAGATAGTAATTCCTCTGATGGATCTGGAGAAAGTAAATTGGAAACTTTATGGAAAGGATTCATCATTCTAGATTCCATTAAGAATACCTGTGATTCATGGGAAAAGGTAAAAATAATAACATTAGCAGGAGATTGGAAGAAGTTGATTCTAACACTCATGGAGGATTTTGAGGGGTTCAGTGGGGGAAGTAACTGTGGATATGGTGCACATAGCAAGAGAACTAGAGTTAAAAGTGGAGCCTGAAGATGTAACTGAATTGCTCCAATCTCATGATAAAACTTTAACAAATGAGGAGTTGTTTCTTATGAATGAGCAAAAAAAAAAAAAGTAGTTTCTTGAGATGGAATCTACTGTTAATGAAGCTGTTGAGAAGAGAGTTGAAATGACAACAAAGGATTTAGAATATTACATACATTAGTTGATAAAGCAACAGCAGGGTCTGAGAGGATTGATTCAAGTTTTGAAAGAAGTTCTGTGAATAAAATGCTCTCAAACAGCATTTCATGTGACAGAAAAACCTTTCATAAAAAGAAGAGTCAATTAATGTGGCAAAGTTCATTGTTTTTTTTTTTTTAAAGAAATTGCCACAGCCACACCAATCTTTAGTAACCAACACTCTTATCAGTCAGCAGCCATCAACACTGAGGCAAGACCCTCCACAAGCAAAATTATTACAACTCACTGAAGTCTCAGATGATGATTAGCATTTTTTAGCAATAAAGTATTTTTTAGTTAAAGTATATACATTGTTTAGACATAAGGCTATTACACACTCAATAGAATACAATATAGTGTAAACATGACTTTTCTATGTACTGGAAAATCAAAAAAAAATTGTGTGACTCACTTTATTGTGATATTTGCTTTACTGTGGTGGTCTGGAGCCAAACAAACAATATCTCAAAGTATGCCTGTAGTTTGAGATGTAGAATATCATCAAAGGTAATATTTTCTGGGATAGACTGTGTCTTTTAAAGAATCATAATGAGACTGAATATGAATGTTGGTGGTGACAGAGAAGAGTTTGACTACTATCCTATGAGTCAAAGTGAAATCCAATACTTAACATAGGTACACCTTGAACTCAAGGGAAAACCCCTTTTGCTGAGCAAATTTAAGCCAGAATTTACACAAGTCACAATGGATAGGAGTCTTTCTGAGGTTTATTCCAGTAACGTTCAGCTGGGAGGTGAAGGAGATTGAAACAGAACTGAATGAGTTGAGGCAAAGGTGACCTCAACTTACATCAACTTATAGGCTTACATCAGCTGATAGGACTGAGAAATGAAGAATTGACCAGTTACTTTCCCACAAAGATCTTGTAGTCTAAAATATCCACTAAGCCATCTATGTATTTATTGGCACCAATTTTCTTCTTCAACTACATCAAATCTGCCAGGTGGTCTAATCAATTTTATTCCTGAAATATAAAGAAAGCAGCTCACTGTTTTTGGTTATACTGCCACCATGGTAAGATATTCTGCTTTTGACTTTTGCAATTCCTTCTAAATTTGTCTAGCTGCTCTCACTCTTGCCAATTACCACACCTATTCCAATCCATTTTCTTCACAACAGAGTGATTTTAATGTATATAAGTCAGGTCATATTACTTTCTATATAAAACTTTCTGATTGATTCTTTATATATATATATATATATATATATATATATATATATATATATATATTTTACAGTAGGTCCTTGTTGGTTATCTATTTTAAGTATAGCAGTGAGTACTTGTCAAGCCCAAACTCCCAATTTACCCCTCCTGCCCACCTTTCCCCCCTGGTAACCATAAGTTCATTCTCTAAGTATGTGAGTCTCTTTCTGTTCTGTAAATAAGTTCATTTATATAATCTTTTTTTCTAGATTCTTCACATAAGCAACATCATATCATATTTGTCTTTCTCTGTCTGACTTACTTCACTTACTATAATCTCCATGTCCATCCATGTTGCAGCGAATGCATTATTTCATCATTTCAATAGCTGCATAATATTTTAGTGAATATATATATATAACATCTGATTTATCCATTCATCTGTCGATGGCCATTTAAGTTGCTTCCATGTTTTGGCTATTGTTAACAGTGCTGCAATGAACATTGGGGTGCATGTATCCTTTTGAACCAGGTTTTTCTCTGGATATATGTCTAGGAGTGAGATTGCTGGATCATATGGTAAGTCTCTTTTTAGTCATTTAAGGAACTTCCATACTGTTCTCCATAGTGGCTGTACCAATTTACGTTCCCACCAACAGTGTAGGAGGGTTCCCTTCCTTCTCTCCACACCCTCTCCAGCATTTATTGTTTGTAGATTTTTTGATGAAGGCCATTCTGACTGATGTGAAGTGATAGCTCATTGTAGTTTTGATTTGCATTTTTCACTAGTGATGTTGAGCATGTTTTCATGTGTTTCTTGTCCATCTGTTTGTCATCTTTGGAGAAATGTCTATTGATGTCTTCTGTCCATTTTTTGATTGGATTTTTTTTTGTTTGTTTTATATTGAGCCTCATGAGCTATTTGTAAATTTTGGAGACTAATCCCTTGTCCCTCGCATCATTTCCAGATATTTCCCCCATTCTGTGAGTTGCCTTTTAGTTTTGTTTATGGTTTCCTTTGCTGTGCAAAAGCTTTTGAGTGTAATTAGTTCCCATTTGTTTATTTTAGTTTTTTATTTCCATTACTCTGGGAGATGGATTAAAAAATATATTACTGTGATTTATGTCAAAGAGTGTTCTGCCTATGTGTTCCTCTAAGAGTTTGATAATATCCAGTGTTATATTTAGGTCTTTAATCCAATTTGAGTTTATTTTTATATATGGTGTTAAGGAATGTTCTAGTTTATTTTTTTACATGTAGCTGTCCAGTTTTCCCAGCACCATTTATTGAAGAAACTCTCTTTTCTCCATTGTAAGTCTTGCCTCCTTTGTCATAGATTAATTGACCATAGGTGAGTGAGTTTATTTCTGGGCTTTCTATCCTATTCCATTGATCTACATTTTTGTTTTTGTGCCAGTACCATACTCTTTTGATGACTGTAGCTTTGTAGTGTTGTCTGAAGTCAGGGAGCCTGTTTATTCCAGGTCCATTATTCTTCCTCAATATTGCTTTAGCTATTTGGGGTCTTTTTTGTCTCCATACAAATTGTAAGATCTTTTTTTAATCTACTTCTGTGAAAAATGTCATTGGTAATTTGATAAGGATTTCATTGAATATGTAGATTGCCTTGGGTAGTATAGTCATTTTGACAATATTGATTCTTCCAACCCAAGAACATGCTATATCTTTCCATCTCTTTGTGTTATCTTTGATTTCTTTTATCAGTGTCTTATAGTTTTTGGAGTACAGGTCTTTTGTCTCCTCAGGTAGTTTTATTCTTAGGTATTTTAATATTTTTGATGTAATGGTAAATGGGATTGTTTCTTTAATTTCTCTTTGTTAACTTTTGTTGTTAGTGTACAGAAATGCAAGATTTCTGTGTATGAATTTTGCAAACTGCAAGTTCATTGATGAGCTCTAGTAGTTTTTTGGTAGCATCTTTAGGATTTTCTATGTATAGTATCATGTCATCTGCAAACACTGACAGTTTTACTGCTTGTTTTCCAATTTGAATTCCTTTTATATCTTTTTCTTCTCTGATTGCTCTGGCTAGGATTTCCAAAACTGTGTTGAATAAAAGTGGGGAGAGTGGGTATCCTTGTCTTTTTCCTGATCTTAGATGAATTTTACAGCTTTCAGCTTTTCACCTTTGTGTATGATAGTTTATTGACATTTAAAGTGATTATTTGTAGGTATGTACTTATTGCCATTTTGTTACTTTTTTTCTGATTCTTTTTGCAGTTCTTCAGAGTGTATTTTTAATGCTAAGGAAACATTGTTTTTTAATAGTGTTAACATGAATGGATGTAATAAAAGAAGTCATTTGGCCTGCTGTCCTAAAAGTTTTGACTGGTGAACTGGAAACATGGGGATGTTCAGCCTGCTTTATGGCTATAAGAAAACTATTTACTTAGTCTATTCACTAAAGCTTATCAAGTTTCCTTACTATCTTTGATAGATTCCATTTGCAATGATTTAACAAGGGGAATAGAACCTACTCTTCCCTATCCTAAAAGACAACACTCGTTCACTCATACAAAATAGTAAAATAGACATAAAAATAGTACCATGGAAAATGGGAAAAACAGTGTGCAATTTATAAGGTTGTTTGATAGGCAAAATATATTGATATGCGTAAAACATTTAAAACGGCTTCAGGCCTATACAAAATGCTATATATATGTTAACTTTTAACATTATATCATTCTTGAATCTTATCATTCACCCAAAAAGTAGATGTAAAATTATCATTAGTGACATCTGTTGATACCAGAATTATTTGGATAAGGGTCAAGACACAAGAGAAACTCTAGAGTGTGCATACTGACATCACATAACACAAATAAAAGCAGATTGATTAGAAATCCTATATAAAATTCAGTCTTTGAGACATAAAATGATGTCTTCATTTTCAAATATTTTGAAAGTCAGATAATGATAAATATGCACAAGAAACATAAACAACTCTGAACATTTAAATTTATAACATTTTTTCTCATAGATATTTCTCAATTTGTAACCACTGTGGCAAACTAGTCTTGATCCTTATTCAGGGAAAAATAAGTTTATAGTAATTTTGATTGATCAGCCTAAGGCAAACAGAAGCTAACAAGAACCTCTTCAGACCTTAACTTTGAAGAACAATGTTTTGTCCTCCAGTGTGGATGTGTAAGCTTGAGAGTACTGGGTAAAGAGTAGTGAGATGTAGACCAACACAGCTGACATTTTATATTTCTCTCTTTTAGAAAAAAAACCAAACTTTATTTCAGAGACACTCTGAACCACATTAACATTATCTTGCAAATGGTTTAAAAGCAATGTGATTTGTAAAAATTAAAACAAATCTCAATTAAATTTTACATCTAGAATTTAATTAAGTTTACCACAATCCATATATTGCATAATATTGAATTATAGTGAGTATGCATATATTAAATTATAATAAAGTGAAAAGATAAAGACAGCAAGCCAACTAGTGCCTCTTAAAACATGGCCCCTGGATTGTCACCAGTCACCAAACTGTTATAAGACTGGAGCAAGAAAAGTACAGAAATAGTTATCAGGTAGAAACTTGTATAGCAGTCTGACACTCCTGTGATAATCAAATGTGTGATCATTTTCCTTGTAATTTCCCTTTATTTTATTTTACAGTAGTATTCATTTAAAACTGATTGGTGATTTTTAAAAAACTGTTTGAGAAGTGAAAGCAATGAAAGGATAATTAAAACAATAAAGGGAAGGGCAGGGCCAGGGTCTAAGCTAATCCATTGAGTACTAACTAGGATTCATAATATACCTTTAGAAAAAGTCATGGGAGTGACCATGAGAGGTGAAGCTGCCTTGAAGTCCAGACATCATCTAGTCACACCTATTTCCTGGCTTAACATGTCTGCTGAGTTAAGGAAAATTGGCACTATTATGAACCTTTAATGCTCTCCCTCCATCCTAAGCCTTAATAATTTGATCATTTGATACTGACCACTGCTGGAGATCTCAAGATCACCCTTTGGTCCTCTTTTGCAATGATATTAAAGCCCTTGTTTTCCTGGTTTCTTCTTGTCATCCACTTTGTCTATTTCATCTGTGAACTCGAGTAGCTGTCAAGAGTAACTCATCAGAATGTTATATAGCATTGACCACCCAGTTAGTCTTGTTGTTGTTTTTTCTCTCTTTGAAGAGCTTTAGTTCTATTTCCCAATCTGTTTATTTTTCTAGGTTTCACCAGCTATTATCAGTAAACTGAATTTTAAAAAAATTTCCTGTCTTGAGTTTTTCAAGATCATCAGGAGCCAGTGCCTTTCTTTTGATTTATCTCCACATTGTCACACAGGACCATAGTGAAATATACCTCCATTCTCCAATTAAGTAATATTATGGCTTACATGTCTCAGTTTCTACAATTCTGTAAGCAAAAATTTTCCACTTTACTGATTCAGATTGTCCTGCAAAGGCACAGGACAGTTAGAGATTACAATTTTGATCTTTGAGGATTCCAAAAGCTATCCATCTATTTCCCCTCAGTGTCTTGATTCTATTTTCAGGGAAGAGTTAGGAGTTGACCAAAAATTGTTCTATAATGTTTCATTTTGCTTTTTGAAAGGCAGCTCATTCTGGTAAAGATATTGCAGCTTGGAGTCAAAGGGTCAGAGAATCTGGTTTCAAACTGTATATGCTTCCAGGACGCTGATCTATCATCTATCTATCTATCTATATCTATCTAGACATAGATAGACAAACAGATGATAGATGTAGATATATTCTCAAAGGTTGTGGTGAGAATCAAGTGAGATAATATTAGGTAATAATTTGTCTTGTAAATGTTAGTTGGTATTTTTTATCCCCAATGGATACAAAAAACATGGTGTCAATCTTTAATTACATCCATGTTAACCAACATAAACTGAATCATAACTTATTGAATAAATGTATATGCTTCCTAAATTTATGATGGAATAACTCTTCAACAATGGGAAGTAATAATTGAGACAAAAACAGAAGTTTGTTCATGGAGGCCTGAGTTTACAGATAAAAGATAAGTGTGTGCTCAATGACACAAAGGAATAACAGATAGAAGTAGAGAGACTAAATGGTTCAAATAAAACTAAAAGTGACAGCACGGTATTTGCTATTTCTGGTTAATTTAGATGAACGTTGAAATTTATTAATAAATAAATAAAAGTTGTACAAACCTGCAGTGAAATATTATTTAGAAATAAATAGGAATGAAGTACTCTTACATGCTACCGCATGGATGAACCTTAAATACACTATGCTCCATGAAAGAAAACAGGAAAAAAAGATCATGTTGATTTGTTGATTCCATTTAAATATAATGTCCATAAGCAAATTAATTAAGGCAGAAAGTAGATTAGTGTTTGCCTAAGGATAAGGGGAGTGTTGCAGGAAATTAAGGACTTACTGCACAGGAATAAATGAATATGTTTTAGAATAAAACATATTCTAAAATGTTTCGGGGTAATAAAAATGTTCAAAAATTGATTGTGGCTATGGTTGCAAAACTATGTGAATATGCTGCAAACCAAATATTTTAAATGGTTTTTATATGTGAATTATATCTCAATAAAGCTGTTGTAACAAAGAAGAAAAAAATGCAAAAGGAAAAAGGAGAAGAGCCTTGAGGAGAACAAGTGTTACTAAGTTTTCTTTATCAACAATTCATTCTTCTGTTACTATTAACTTTAAGTAATTTGTAAACAGCAGAATAATGATTTTTATACCAGAATTCTTCAAGAACTCTCACAATCTCCTTTATAAAATCACATGAAGGAACATATATAGTAAGCATTATTAGTAAACTAGGAACCTATTTTAGTCTTTGACTTTTCATAGAATAAATTAAGTGAAGGTGACAAAGTAAAATAGCATTTGTAGGAACATTTCCTATTTCCCATAGTCCCTGGTATGAAACACATCATTAAAAATATTAAGACATCCTTAGGGGCAAGATTAGTGGATCTACCTAAACCCCAGTAATGAACATACGTGTCAGTGCCAATTGTTCTTAGTTTAAAATGACCAGCTGGTGTAAAATAACAGAATGCATTTTTTCACCATTCCAACCATAACATTTTTTTTGTGAAATTCATGACTACACATTATTTTTTTTGTAATTATTTATTTTGTAATCTTTTTTTTTTTACCTCTTTATTGGAGTATAATTGCTTTACAATGGTGTGTTAGTTTCTGCTTTATAACAAAGTGAATCAGCTATACATATACATATATACCCATATCTCCTCCCTCTTGCATCTCCCTCCCACCCTCCCTATCCCACCCCTCTAGCTGGTCACAAAGCACCGAGCTGATCTCCCTGCGCTATGTGGCTGCTTCCCACTAGCTATCTATTTTACATTTGGTAGTATATATAAGTCCATGTCACTCTCTCACTTCATCCCAGCTTACCCTTCCCCCTCCCCGTGTCCTCAAGTCAATTTTCTACATCTGTGTCTGTATTCCTGTCCTGCCTCTAGGTTCTTCAAAACCATTTTTTTTCTTTTTTTGTAGATTCCATATATATGCATTAGCATATGGTATTTGTTTTTCTCTTTCTGATTTACTTCACTCTGCATGACAGACTCTAGGTCCATCCATCTCACTACAAATAACTCAATTTCATTTCTTTTTATTGCTGAGGAATAGTCCATTGTATATATGTGTCACATCTTCTTTATCCATTCATCTGTTAATGGGCAATTAGGTTGCTTCCATGTCCTGGCTATTGTAAATAGTGCTGCAATGAATATTGTGGTACAGGACTCTTTTTGAATTATGGTTTTCTCAGGGTATATGCCCAGTAGTGGGATTGCTGGGTCATATGGTAGTTTTACTTTTAGTTTTTTAAGGAACCTCCATACTGTTCTCTATGGTGGCTGTATCAATTTCCATTCCCATCAACAGTGCAAGAGGGTTCTCTTTCCTCCGCACTCTCTCCAGCGTTTATTCTTTGTAGATTTTTTGATGTGGCCATTCAGAGAAGTGTGAGGTGATATCTCATTGTAGTTTTGATTTGCCTTTCTCTAATGATTAATGATGTTGAGCATTCTTTCATATGTTTGTTGGCAATCTGTATATCTTCTTTGGAGAAATGTCTATTTAAGTCTTCTGCCCATTTTTGGATTGGGTTGTTTGTTTTTTTGATATTGAGCTGCATGAGCTGCTTGTAAATTTTGTAGATTAATCTTCTGTCAGTTGTTTCATTTGCAAATATTTTCTCCCATTCTGAGGGTTGTCTTTTCATATTGTTATGTTTTCCTTTGCTGTGCAAAAGCTTTTAAGTTTCATTAGGTTCCATTTATTTATTTTTGTCTTTATTTCCATTTCTATAGGATGTGGGTCAAAAAGGATTTTGCTGTGATTTGTCATATATAGCATACTCTCTTGAACTATGTTGACCATAGTATCTCCAAACATTTTATGTACAACATCTTATTATCTCGTCTAAACAACAAAAAGCCTTACACTTTTCACATGAAGAACTGGGCTTTGAGAGGTAAAATAACTTTTCAATATTATAATAGCTTGTAAGAATACAGCTAGCACTACATAATACTGATGGCTGGGTGGCTTATAAACAACAGAATTTATTGTTCTGGGATCTTGGAAGTCCAAGATCAAGGCTCTACATGGTCAAGTTCTGGTGAGGGCCCTCTTCCTGGTTCATAGCTGATACCTTTTTTCTGTGTTCTCACATGGTGGAAGTGGCAGGGACATCCCTAGAACTTCTTTTATAAGGACACTAATCATATTCATGAGAGCTCTACTCTCATGACCCACTTCCTAGAACCCCCACCTCCTCCACCTCCTAATACCATCAACTATGGGAGTTAGGATTTCAACATGAATTTGGAGTACATAAACATTCAGACCATAGTAAAAGGTGGCTATTTTTAGTAGTTAAATATTAATCCTGGATATAAACATATTGAGTATGATGTAATTAAGGAACAGCCAAATAGAAATGTCCAGGAATGAGTTTATGATGACATACTGTATTTAAGTGAGAGTTTTGTGGAGAAAGTCTGGGCATCTTCATAATAAAAATAATGAAAATGGCTGCACTTTCTGAGGAAGTAGTTGTCAGGAGGAAAGACTATAGAGATGGAAACAATATAGGCATCTGTGCTAGATTCTTAAAACAACTTTTCTCTAAATAAGGGAGAAGAAGGAAGAAAAAGAAAGGGGAGTGGGGAGAGAATTTGTTAAACCATGTTTCCTGTTTATTTACAAATATGTACCAGTCAATAGATTAATAAAAAATTATCAATACACAAACTGTAAGACCATAATACATCATGAGAAACTTTCAACTGCCCAGTTAAAAAAAGCTATGATTCTTTTAAGAGAAAATATCATTTCAGAGGCAGAAAGGGAGAAAGTGCTAAACTTCAAGAATATAAAGAAAAAATGAGAACTGGTCCTCTGTTAATTTTAAATTTAAGAAAATAATTCAGTTAAACTTAGATGCTAAGATTTCCTCTTCATTCAACATCGGCAAACAAATTTGGCCTCTCCACCACCAGCCTGGATCCTGCTCACAATATCACCATTAAAATTCACTTGCTAGAGATAGTTAACACTGGTGTATGGTACATAGTAAATTGTTAAGAGAGTAGATTTAAGAGTTCTCATCACAAGGACAATCTTTTTCTTTTCTTTTCATTGCATTTTTATAAAAAGATGGATGTTAACTAAACCTATTGTGGGAATCATTTCACAATATATGTAAATCAAACCATCATGTTGCTGGGACTTCCCTGGTGGTGCAGTGGTTAATAATCTGCCAGCCAATGCAGGCAACACGGGTTCGAGCCCTGGTCTGGGAAGATCTCACATGCCGAGGAACAACTAAGGCCATGTGCCACAACTACTGAGCCTGTGCTCTAGAGCCCATGAGCCACAACTACTGAGTCCATGTGCCATAACTACTGAAGCCCACATGCCTAGAGCCCATGCTCTGCAACAAGAGAAGCCACCGCAGTGAGAAGACTGCACACCGCAATGAAGAGTAGCCCCTTCTCGGCAGAACTAGAGAAAGCCCCGCATAGAAACAAAGACCCAATGCAGCAAAAATAAAATATATAAATAAATAAATTTAAAAAAACACATCATATTATACACCTTAATCTTATACAATGATATATGTCAATGATTTCTCAATGAAATTGGGAAAAAAATTAACCTGAACTAGAGTTATATAAAAGAGAAGACATATGAAAATTTTATCTGATTGGGTAACATAAGACACAATAACCAGGGAAAAGGTGAGAAAATTAAGTTAGTCATTGTCTACTTGCTCTCTGCAATACCAAGTATCACCAATGATGGTGAAACCTAGCTGTTTATGCCAGAGTCTCTCATCACCAAGGTGAATGAGAAGGATCTCTTTTGAGTCAGTGACCAGTGAATAATCTGTTACACCTTTTTGGGGGGAGCTCAAAATTAAATTTATAATCTTATCTAAATATGGGTTATGGGTTCTTACTTTCATGAATAAAGAGAAGTGTTATATTAATGGGGGTTATAAATTACATGAGGGATGATTTCCATGACTGTCTTCACCACAAACTTCGTATGTTTCTTGGACAAGGATGGAATGGGGAGGTGGGGAGGAAGGATAATATTTAATATTTATTCTGCACCAATTACATTGATTTTTCTGTTAATATATTCTAAATTAATCTCTCTCTCTACAACTCACTTTTCTTAACAATGAAATAGTCTAATAATAATCCATTATAAAGCTGATTCACGTCTGTTAGTACAGCAGAAACTAATGCAACATTTTAAAACAATTTTACTCCAATAAAAAAATAGAATCATAAAAAAGTGAAAATAATTTAAATGAAAGAAATAGGCAAATATTATTTATATAAAATGTAAACATTTAAAATAAAATAGCTATTATTAGTGAGAATATGGGCAGTGGTACACTGGTAAACAGACTCTCTGGGGAATAAAATTCCTCATTTGTAGTGTTTGGCAATTTCCATGATGTAAATGCTTTCAACATGTCATAAGATAAGCTATCAATGTGACGTCACTGTACACAGAGTTAGGAAGAGATGCAGGATCAGCTCTCCCAAGCTGGTATGAGCCAATGCTGTTATACTACAAGTTTATGGAAATGGATACACTTATACATGATTTTTGACACATTCTCTTTGCATGCTATGTTGCAGTAAGATTCAAAGTTATAAAAGTAAGTATAATTTGATGGGCCAATAGATTATCAAGTTATCTATACATGGAAATTTTTTGTGGAAATCCAAGTTATCAGAGGCTATGTCTATAGCTATCTAGACACAATGGAGATTTTTTTTGCAGTTTTGTTTGTAATAGTGAAGCTGAATGAATAAATAAATAGCTACGTAGATTTACATTACACCTATACTATGAAAATTAAACAATTATTGTAAAATTTAAAAAGAAACATGTGGAATAAAGAAAGAAAAAGGAGGAAAGAGAGAAATTTGGAAGGATAAATTGTTATTTCTCAGGAAAGATATGGGAGAAGAAAGTGTGATGGGGACCTTTCAGATTTACTCTTTGTATTTCTGTATTTTTTTGAATTTTTAAACTAAATATTTGTCATAAAAATCGAGATAATAATAATGACACAGGGAATTCCTTGGAGGTCCCGTGGTTAGGACTCTGCCCTTCCACTGCAGGGGGTATGGGTTCAATCCCTGGTCAGGGAACTAAGATCCTGCATACCAGGTGGTCCTAGCTGCTTAAGCCAGAGTTCCTCATCACCAAGGTGAATGAGCAGTATCTCACTGAGTCACAGAGTCTCAGTGAAAATCATAAAAATGATTTGATGCATTATAAAGAATGCTCGTTAGCTTTTTTTTTTTTTTTTGTGGTACACTGGTCTCTCACTGTTGTGGCCTTCCCGTTGTGGAGCACAGGCTCCAGGCGCGCAGGCTCGGCAGCCATGGCTCACGGGCTTAGCCGCTCCGTGGCATGTGGGATCTTCCCAGACTGGGGCACGAACCCGTGTCCCCTGCATCGGCAGGCGGTCTCTCAACTACTGCACCACCAGGGAAGCCCTGGTTAGCTTTTTTAAAAAAAGTTTATTTTATATTGGAGTATATTTGATTAACAATGTTGTGTTCGTTTCAGGTGTACAGCAAAGTGATTCAGTTATACAAATACATATATCTGTTGTTTTTCAAATTCTTTTCCCATTTAGGTTGCAACAAAATATTGAGCAGAGTTCCTTGTTGGTTATCTCTTTTAAATATAGTAATGTGTAAATATCAATCCCATATTTATTTCTTTGGACCTCATATTCTTTCATCCTATAATTATAAAAATCCTATAATCCCTTAACCTGTAATTATTTTTAAAAATCTAATTATTTATCATATATTAATAAAAATCCTATAATTCTTTAACTTATTGTTTACTTAATACTTGTCATGGTGTACTGGAGCTGGCTTATACTGGTTCATGGGAAGAGCTGAATTTTAAATTTTCAGGAATTTGGTATGTCAGTAGTTACAACTTTTATTATAAATAAAATAATATAAACTTATAAATAGTGCTAAAGTTAAAATTGGTTTTAGGTTAATTCAATTTGTATGGGAGTAAGAAATAATTTAACAATAGAATACATATTATATTTAATGATTATAAATTTATTGAGAAAAGAGAGAATTGAGATGCAACTCCATTGCTTGTGGTTGAATTGCAATAATAAGTTAACTATGGATACAACTGTTAATTATGTTATTAAGTTCGGCCCCAAAATTTTTAGTTCATGAAAATAAGCTAAGAAAAAAAAATAATGTGGGTAAGAAAAAATACTGAAATATAAATGACAGGATAAAAATACTTTGCATAGATATTAAAAATTAATGTAAAAGTTTCCTTCATAAAGCCCTGACAAAACATTGTGAGAAAAAGCCAAAATGTGTGGTTTCAACTACTGGGTATAAAGTTGACGAGTAGAATAAAATAAGAGCAAAATTAAAATCCATTCAGAACTTGTATATTAGTGTGCTAGGAACTGAATATACAAAGATGAGAAGACATTTATCCCAGCCCTCAAAGGACTTTTCAATGATATGAAAAGGAAAATCTAATAAATTCTCTAATACAGCTAAGCTAAGCTTCCTGGGAGGTTTGCCTCAGTCCTACTAGAAGAATGACAAACTATTTTTAAATAAAAAATAATTGCTTCACTAATCTGATAACAATGATACTTTTTTCTAAAGTCAGAAGATAAAGGGGAACAATTCTTACCTGCTCAACTGACAGAAAGCTACAAAGTCATCTTATTTCCGTGGAATCTTTCACATTGAGTGTTTTCTTTGGAAAATACAGAAGCATTCTTCTGAAAAAATTATGTCTTAGTTGATTATCTATTTTTCCTTTGTCTGTTATGACTTTGGAAACAGTGCCAATTTCTAAACAGTGCCCATTTCTAAAATCTAGCAAGCCCTTCTCTTGCTGGAAATTATCCAGAGTCCACTTGTTTCTGAAAATAACAAAGTGCTGCATCAAAAAAAGGAAAGAAACTGAAAGGAATCATAATTTTTAAAAAGTGATAATTATAACACACACACAAAAATTCCTGAATGCTCCAGGTACATGAGACTAACAGGCTAACTTCTTTTTTTCTGCAGTACGCAGCCCTCTCACTGTTGTGGCCTCTCCCATTGCAGAGCACAGGCTCTGGATGTGCAGGCTCAGTGGCCATGGCTCACGGGCCCAGCTGCTCTGCGGCATGTGGGACTTTCCCGGACCGGGGCACGAACCCATGTCCCCTGCATCGGCAGGTGGACTCTCAACCACTGCACCACCAGGGAAGCCCAGGCTAACTTCTTAATAGAGAATACATGATTATCCTGGGGGTGGGGGGGAATATAAGTAATAATTTGGTGGAAACTAAAAGAAGGTGTTATATCAATTCATGATTGGAGAGAAACAGTGATTCTAAATTGGAGGGAGTAACTCAACCAGTTGGTAGTTTATATTTTAAAGTCTTGTAAGGAGTGTTGGCTTAGATTTGTGTTGTAAACCCTATGTCAAAAGCAGCTCCTTACAGTTTTGATGGAAATTAATGACATAGTAGCATGTAAGGTACATGAAGTCAGAAATTTCTATTTTTGTTCACTATATTTACTAATAGTAAATACTATTTTACTAATATTTATTTTTTTATTTGCATTGTGTCCCTATACTCATCACAGAGTAAGAAATTGACTATTTATAGAATAAATGAATGCCTGAATTAAAAAAATGAATGACAGAAAGAGGTACATAATTCTATGATAGCAACAACTAGCCTCAATTCCAAGAATAACATATTACATTTGCTGTAATGTAATTAAATAGCTAGCTAACCTAGCCGATAAAGAATTCTGGCTTCTTGGCTTCACAATTTATTTGAAATGGTTTTAAGATGGCATCAACAAACAGTATTTATGCATTTATTCTGGAGAATTAGCTGGGCAAATTCCAGTTTTGGTTCAGTGAAATTCATTTACTGGAAGAATAAAGACTTGAAAATAAAACTTTTGCTTTTGTTTATTGTCACACTATTAAGAAACTTGAAGATCTGTTAGTAAACCTTTCCCTTATTCTTTATTTTTTTACAAAAGAGCAAAATTAAATATATAGGCAAGTATATTGTCGTCAAAAACGTCATACATATTTCCTTTGCTATTTCCAGGTTTTCATTCTTTACCACAGATGCAGGAGGCTAGGAATAAAAACTCTTGGCCAGATTTTGCCATCAGCTTCCCCAAAGAAAAGAAAAATATATATATATATGTGTTATGTATATATATTTGGTGTGTAATTGTAATATGCAGGAGCAAATTGACTTTCATGCAAGGTTTCTTCCTTTAAAAGTCTTCTAGAAGAATTAATTTATCCATAAGCTCTTCAGAGAATCAAGATGAGATTCATTATTTGTAAATAATTCCTGCTAGTTTTGTTGAATATCAGCATTGATTAACTGCTAGTTGTCATTTATCAGCTTCCAAGTCAGCTGATTCAGCTACTTAACTTTTTGTGTGGCTATAATTTCCCCCCTCAGATTATTTCTCCTCTGCTTTACCCAGAACTTAGCATAGCATGATTTTCTAAGAGAGAAAGCACATATACAAACTATGATCCAAAACTAAATTCTTCAGCATCAACTTTTCAGAACTAATTTTGTTGATTTAGATGCATGAGTTGTTCCAACTTCCAACTGTTTGGTCTTCCCAGCATGACTGACACATTGGTAAGCAACATTTCAGATGACTCCAGCTCCCACCTTTTGAGCTGTCTCAACAAATAAGAAGTATTCCCCACTGTCCAAGGTCCAAATTCCTTACTCATAGAATCAGTAGCATAATAAATGGTCATATCACTTTCCTAACTTTTGGGGTAATTTTTATACAGCTTGGTAATAACATTAGAAACTCTAGGATTTTACCAATTTTATTGATCGTTTTTAAAGAAAAATTTACGGTTTCTTAAAAATCTAATTGTGCAATGTTTTATGTTTTTTTTTTATTTTTTATTTTTTTAGTTTTTCTTAATGTTTACTTACCTTGGGTTTAATTTGCTCTTCTTTTTCTGTTTTTTGTTTGTTTGTTTGTTTTTGCTTTTTTAAAATGTGGAAACATCTTTTCTAACATAGGCATTTAATACCATAAATTTCTCTCTGCTTTAAGTGTATCCCACAGATAGTAGTATACTGTGTTTCAATATTCATTCAGTCCAAAATATTTTCTAATTTTCTTTGGGTTTCTTGACCTGTGGATTATTTACAAGTTTCTGCTTAATTTGCAAGTAGAGATTTGGGAGATATCTTTTCTCATTGTTCTCTGTTAATTCCTTTGTGATCTGAGAAAACTCTCTGAATTATTACGTTTCTAAATTTTTTGAGACACTTCCAACATATGAACTTTTGTGATAAACGTTCCACATAAACAGAAAAATATTCTATAGTTTCTTTTTTTTAAAACATCTTTATTGGAGTATAATTGCTTTACAATGGTGTGTTAGTTTCTGCTTTATAACAAAGTGAATCAGTTATACATATACATATGTCCCCATATCTCTTCCCTCTTGCATCTCCCTCCCTCCCACCCTCCCTATCCCACCCCTCTAGGTGGTCACAAAGCACCGAGCTGATCTCCTTGTGCTATGCAGCTGCTTCCCACTAGCTACCTATTTTACTTTTGGTAGTGTATATATGTCAATGCTACTCTCTCACTTCATCCAAGCTTCCCCTTCCACCAACCCCATGTCCTCAAGTCCATTCTCTACATTTGCATCTTTATTCCTGTCCTGCCCCTAGGTTCATCAGAACATTTTTTTTTTTTTAGACTCCATGTATATGTGTTAGCATACGGTATTTGTTTTTCTCTTTCTGACTTACTTCACTCTGTATGACAGACTCTAGGTCCATGCACCTCACTACAAATAACTCAATTTCGTTTCTTTTAATAGCTGAGTAGTATTCCATTTTATATATGTGCAACATCTTCTTTATCCTTTCACCCATCAATGGACACTTAGGTTGCTTCCATGTCCTTGTTATTGTAAATAGTGCTGCAATAAACATTGTGGTACATGTCTCTTTTTGAATTATGGCTTTCTCAAGGTATATGCTCAGTAGTGGGATTACTGGGTCTTATTGTAGTTCTATTTTTAGTTTTTTAAGGAACATCCATACTGTTCTCCATAGTGGCTGTATCAATTTACATTCCTACCAACAGTGCAAGAGGGTTCCCTTTTCTCCACACCCTCTCCAGCATTTATTGCTTGTAGATTTTTTGATGATGCCCATTCTGACCAGTGTGAGGTGATACCTTGTTGTGGTTTTGACTTACATTTCTCTAATGGTTAGTGATGTTGAGCATTCTTTCATGTGTTTGTTGGAAATCTGTATATCTTCTTCAGAGAAGTGTTTATTTAGGTCTTCTTCCCCTTCATTTTTATTTGAATTTATTTAAATGACTATATTTTTATTGGTACTATTTTTTCTAAATAAGCTTTTTTTGTCTACTCTTTTGAGTTTTGATGTTTTATAGTTTATTTGATCTATTTATTCCATTTATTAATGGTTTCTTTCATATACTTTTCATTGCAGCATCTGCCTGAGTCTCCTCTTGACTTGTTTCCACAATATATCATGTTTCTTTGTGGGTTAAGTTTTAGTAGAATTGTTTTCCACACTATAAATCCCCAAAGTCAGAAGTGATCTTCCAGATCTGCTATGTATTTGCTTCTAACAAGTACCTTAGCTGTAGAATCAAACAATGAGCAATATTTATAATATTCATTTTGGAACTACATTATAGAGGTAATGTACCTATTATTGAAGTAAAATGTGCATACAATAAACCAAATCAATTTTAAGGATATGGTTAAATGATTTTGCTAAATGTATATAAACATGCAACCAACACAAAAATCAAGATAGAGATTTCTGTCATCCAAAAAGTTCTTCTCATTCACCTTTTCATTCAATTTGTCCAAACCATCCACAATCAAGAAAATGCATGTTTTCTGTTATTATAATTTAAATTTTCCTTACCTAGAATTTCAAGGAAAAGGAAATAGGGTTTCAAATAAAAAGAGCATGATTTTTTATGACTGACTTTTTTTGACAGGAATAATGTTTTGAGTTATTCATGTTGTTATGTGTATCATTAGTTTGTACATTTATATTTCTGAGAAGTATTCAATTTACTGAATATACCATGCTTTGATAATCCATTCAGTGACTGATGGACATTTCCCTTGTTTCCATTTTGGGGTTGTAATGAATAAAGCAGTTATGTAGATTGTTCTCCAAGTTCTTCTGTATGCAAGTGTTTTTATTTCTCTTGGGTGAATACCTAAGATTGAAATTTCTAGGCTATATGATGATTAAGTTTAACCATATCAAAAACTGCCAAACTGTTTTTCCAAGTGGTTGTACTATTTTACATTATTAATAGAAATATCTGAGAGTTCTATTTGTTCCCTATTCTCAGTAACAACTGACTTTGACAATCATTTTAATTTTAGCCATCTCGTCGGCTATTTCACGGTGAAAATTTAAATTTGGCTTAATGAAAGTGACATTTACATATGGTAAATTTTATTCTTTAAGTATTCAGTTCTGTGAGTTCTAATAAACACATACAATCTTGTAACTAGTACCACAATCATAATACATAGCAGTTCTATCACCTCACCCACAATTCTCCTGTGTCCATTTTTTAGACCATATACCACTCCCCACCTCCAATCCCTGGCACCAATCTGACAGACTTTCTGTTCCTGTAGTTTTGCTTTTCCAAAATATTATATAAATACATTCATAGGCTATATAGCCTTTGAGTTTGGCTTTTTTTATAGTATTTAGCATAATGCAACTGAGATTAATCCATGGCATTGTGTTAGTAGTTGATTCTTTTATTGCTAAATGATATTTTAATTAATTAATTAATGTATTTATTTATTTTTGGCTGTGTTGGGTCTTTGTTGCTGTGCACAGGCTTTCTCTAGTTGTGGTGTGCAGGCTTCTCATTGCAGTGGCTTCTCTTGTTGCAGAGCACAGGCTCTAGGTGTGTGGGCTTTTGTGGCTCATGGGCTTAGTTGCTCTATGGCATGTGGGATCTTCCTGGATCAGAGCTTGAACCCACATCCCCTGCATTGGCAGGTGGACTCAACCACTATGTCACCAGGGAAGTCCCGCTGAGTGATATTTGATTGTGAATGAACCACAGGTTCTTTTGCCATTCACCAAATAGGGGAAATCCATGCTGTTTTCAGTTTGGAATAATTATAAGTAAATTATGTGCTTATTTATCATCCACTGAATTCCCAGGTTTACCTAGTCAATCATGTTAAAATTAAGGCATTGATGAGGAAAGAGGGAGACCTTGAAACTAGGGATGGAGGTATCTGGTCAGACACAGGAAAAGCTGATTATCTTACTCCGTTGAGCCTCCTTTGTAAATGAAAGCAACTTTGTTTCCTATGCCTGAAGAAACTTAAAAATCCTGTTTAAAAATAGCACATCAGAAACATCTGTAAATGACATATAAAATTGTTCTCAAAATTACAAAAGAAGATGGAAAACTAATGTTCTTCATGGTTGGGCATGCTCTCTTGTTAAACCCTAATCCTATATTTTGAAATTCAGAGCAGGAAGGTGTGAAGACCACTGTATAATTTCAAATAGCCCAGAACGTGTCACACTTGAGGAGTTCAGGCTTCATTCCCTATCTTATTTTCTATAGATTACTGGTTTAGCATTTGGGAACGTAATCATAGTTTTTAGGTAGTAAAAAGTGTCATGACAAAGAAAATTTCTCTTACGACTATCTCATCACATACTCTAACCACATCATTTTCTGGACTTGTTCTGTGTTGTGCTAAATTACTAAATCTAGGGCATTTCTGTCTCAGATGTGCAACTGCAGTTCATTTGCCTGAGCCTGATGCAGTTGAATACATAATGACATTCCTTTCTGTTGTCTCTTTGCCCCTTCTTCACTGGAGAGCATTTAGAGGCTCTCTACAGTTTTAGGAACAAAGTTTCTTTATTTAAAGTTCTTGAAATAACTGAGAGAAAATACAAAGAGAATAGGAATTTGGCTCAACTGACCAAGATTTGAAACTCAGCTTTACCTACATCTTGGACAATAAACAAAATTTTCTCCACAATTTTGAAATAAACATTGTAATATCTATCATATTCTGTTGTTTTGAATAGTAAATGAGATACTGCATGCACCAGTACATAGCCCAAACACTGATAATTTATTAATAAACACTATACACACTTAGAAAAGTAGGGTATAAATCTGGATTTGCCTATATATCTTTCATTCGTTTTTTTTCATACAGTCATTCATATTTTAAAGTTTACTTTTTTAAAATAAATATTTAGCATTTATCAGTCTGCGGGTGAGTTTACCGTTGTGAATAAGATACAATGACTGTCCCTGGAGTAGTCATTCTAAAATAAACAATCATATTTTTAATATGAAGAATGTTATAAAACAGTGTCTTTTAATACTATAGAATGATTTGTAATCAACTGACAATATTTATTCAGTATACCTTGTCTGTCATAATCTTTATGAAGAAGGTCTAGATGAGGACAGAATTATATAAGTAGGAGTAATTATAATCCTTGATTTTAAAGATCTCACAGCTTATCATCTCTTGTGGTGGGTATGCTTTTCCATTCCAGGTGTAGGGTTTATTGAAGAAGGCACAGCATCTAAACCATGTCTAGTACATAATAGGATTTTAAAAATATTTTATCAAAGAATTAATAAATTCAGAAAAATGAAATGTCTTTTCTTTAGTTTGACATCAACTTAGGGAAAAAAGAACAAAACTATTTTATAGAAATGCAAGAGAAGGAGGAAGATAAATAAAACAGCCATTGAAATTACATATGGGGAAGTATTTAGGATGTATGGTGCTTAAGCAAGAAAATTAAGCTTCTATTGAGTGGGAGATAGAAAAGCTGTAATACACTGCAAAATGAGGTAAAGGAACTAGACTTATAGTATTTAAATTAAAATGACCGAGTACTAAATGTGTGGATGGAGGTATAGTCAAGATAGCTGAGTAGGATGGCCCGGAGCCTACTTCCTCTCACAGGGACATCAAAATTACAACTATTTACAGAGAAATTATCTATGAGAACAACCTGCAGACTAGCAGAAAATATTTTCCAAAATAAAAATATAAAGAAAGAACCCCAATAAGGTGGGTAGAAGGGGAGGAGATGCAGTATGGTCAAGACCCACACCCCAGGGTAAGTGACCCACAAACAGAAAGATAATCACATTACAGTGGTTCTCCCCAAGAAGAAAGGGGTCCAAGCCCCATATCGGGGATCTCAAGCCTGGGAGTCCTGCACTGGATAAAAGAGCCTCCAGAACACTGTGTTTTGAGGCCAGTGGGGCTTGTGGATAGAAAATTGGAGGGCTATAGGAAACAGAGACTCCACTCTTAAAGGGTACATGCAAAATTTCACATTATTTGAGTCCTAGTGGAGAGGGAGAAATTTAAAAGTAGGCTGGGTCGGACCCACTTGCTGATATTAGTTCTCTCAAAGATATAGGAGGTAAATAGGACTCTCCTGGGGTTGGAGATGCTGATATAAGCCATTTCAGCAACATCATATACCACAAGGACACTAGTGCTGACAAGCCCCATATTGGAGTTCTCTTACTAGCCTATTAATGTTGGGGGCTTACCCACCAACAAGAAGTTCATCATCAGCCCTGGGCCCCCATGGGGCCCCCACCAGTGGGTTAGCATCAACCATAGGCCCCCTCAGTTGCCACAGCCAGGTGCTTCAGGACCCAGCCCTGCACACCAGCAAGGAAGCACAAGCCCTGGGCTCACTTGGGCCCTGCAACCAACCAGCCAGGGACATGACACCACCTGTTAATAAGCCAGTATCAGCCAAGGTCTCCCCCTGCAAAATGTTCAGCCAGTTACCCCAGGATGAGGCCCTCCATCAGCAGGCTGGCACCAACACTTGGCTCCCTGAATCCCACAGCCAGCTGCCACCACCACCAGTGGGCCAGCAGCCACCCAACAAGGTAGGTCCTGCCATCAACAGGGCCAGTAACCTGCGCTGATAACCAGCATGCCCACAGTAGTCAGCACCATACAGAAGGGTGCACACAACCCACATAAGGGACAACACCAGAGCATATAGATGGGAGTGTGCTGCTGGGTCCCAAAGGACATCTCCTACATAAAGCCACTTCTCCAAGATCAGGTAAATTAATCAACCTATTTAATATATACAGTAAACACAGAGAATTAGGCAAAATGAAGAGATAGAGGAATACATTCCAAATGAAGGCACAAGATAAAACCTTAGAAAAAGAACTAAACAAAATAGAGATAAGAAATCTACCCTATAAAGAATTCAAGATAACAATCATAAAGAAGCTCAACAAACTTGGGGAAAGAATGCATGAATATAAAGTGACAATTTTAACAGGAGTTAGAATATATGAAGAAGAATCAAACAGAGCTGAATAATACAATAACTGAGATTAAAAATGCACTAGAACAAAACAAAGATATACTATATAGCACAGGGAATTATAGCCTGTCATTTTCTGGTCATAACTTATAATGGAGTATAATCTGCAAAATATTGAGTCACTATGTGGTACACCTGAAACTAACATGACAGTATAAATCAACTATACTTCAATAAAATATAGATTAGATGATACAGAGGAACAGATCATAAATCTGGAAGGGAAAGTATTGGAAATCACCCAAGCTGAACAGTAAAAAAATAGATGAGGATAATTTAAAATGATTCTGGGACACATCAAGCACACTAACATGTTATAAGGGTCCTGGAAGGAGAAGAGAGCAAGAAAGGGGCAAATAATGGTGTATTTGAAGAAATAATAGCTAAAAACATCCCTAACCTGAGAAAGGAAACAAAGATCCAGCTCTAGGAAACAAAGAGAGCTGCAAAGAATTTGAAGCCAAAGAGGTCCACACCAAAACACATTATAATTAAAATGGCAAATAATCATGATAAAGATAGAATCTTAAATGCAGCAAGAGAAAAACAACTAGTTACATACAAAGGAACTCCTATAAGACCAAGCTTTGACTTTTCAACAAAAACATTGCAGTCCAGAAGAGAGCAGTGCAATATATTCAGTGATAAAAAGAAAAACTCTATAAGCAAGAATACTGTACCTGGCAAGGATAACATTCAGATTGAAACTGAGATAAAGAGTTTTACAGACAAGCAACAGCTTAAGGAGTCTGGCACCACTAAACTGATTTACAAAAAATGTTAATGTGACTTCTCTAAGTGGAATACACAAGACCAAAATTAGAAATGTGATACTTACAAAAGGAAAAAAAAAAAATTCAATGGTAAAGAAAAATATAGAGCAAAGGTGGTAGACCAACCACTTATGAAGCTGGTAAAAACTTTAAAAACAAAAAAGTGGCAAAAGCAACCATATTTATGATAAGTAGTTAAGAAATACACAAATCTAAAAGATGTAAAATATGATGTCAAAACAATAAATGTGAAAGTGGGCAGAGAGAGAACATACCTCAACATGATAAAGGCCATATATGACAAACTCATAGCTAACATCATACTCAGTGGTGAAAAGCTGAAAGCATTTCTTCTAAGATCAGGAAGAAGACAAGGAAGCCCAATCTTGCCACTTTTACTCAACATAGTTTTTGAAGTCTAGTCATAGCAATCAGAGAACAAAAAGAAATTAAAGGAATCCAAATTGGAAAAGAAGAAGTAAATCTGTCACTGTTTGCAGATGACATAATACTAAACATAGAAAATCCTAAAGATGCTACCAGGAAACTACCAGAGCTCATCAATGAATTCAGTAAAGTTGCAGGATACAAAATTAATACTCAGAAATCTCTTGCATTTCTATACACTAACAATGAATGATCAGAAAGAGAAATTAATAGAACAATTCCATTTACCATTGCATCAAAGAATAATAAAATACCTAGGAATAAACCTACTGTAGGAGGCAAAAGACGTGTACTCTGAAAACTAGAAAACACTAAGGAAAGAAATTGAAGATGACACAAACAGATGGAAAGCTCCACAGTGTTCTTGGATTGGAAGAATCAATATTATTAAAATGATCATACTACCCAAGGTAATCTACCCAATTCAATGCAGTCCCTATCAAAATTCCAATGGCATTTTTCTCAGAACTTGAACAAGTAATTTTTAATTAGTATGGAAACACAAAAGACTCCAAAAATCCAAAACAATCTTGAGAAAGAATAGACCTGGAGGAATCAGAATCCATGACTTCAGATTATACTACAAAGACACAGTAATTGAAACAGTATGGTACTAACACAAAAACAGACATATAGATAAATGGAACAGAATAGAGAACCCAGAACTAAACCTATGCACCTGTAGTCAATTAATTTATGACAAAGGAGGCAAGAATATACAATGGAGAAGAGATAGTTTCTTTAATAAGTGGTGCTGGGAATACTGGACAGCTACATGTAAAAGAATAATATTAGAACATTATCTAACACTACATATACAAAAATAAACTCAAAATTGATTAAAGATCTAAATGGAAGACCAAATACTATTAAACTCTTAAAAGAAAACATAGGCAGAACACCCTTTGACATAAATCTCAGCAATATTTTTTCAGATCTACCTCCTAGAGCAATGAAAATAAAACAAAAATAAACAAATGGGAACTAATTAAACTTAAAATCTTTTGCACAGGAAAAGTAACCATAAACAAAACAAAAAGTCACCCACAGAATGAAGGAAAAAATTTGTTCATGGTAACTCTAAAAAAAAAAAATAGCTAAATATAAAAAAGGAGTATAGAATTCAAACATAATACAAATTATAGTCATAAAATCACAAAGGTAGAGAGCAAAGAAGAAATGAACAAAAAAAGAACTACAAAAACAACCATGAAACAATTAACAAAGTGGCAATAACTACATACCTGTCACTAATTACTTTAAATGTAGATGAACTAAATGCTCTAATCAAAACAGATAGAGTGACTAAATAAATAAAAATACAAGTCCCAAAAATATACTGCCTACAGGTGACTCACTCATGTCTAAACACCTGTACAGACTTAATTCAAGATATTAAAAAAGATACTCCATGCAAATGGAAATAAAAAGAAACCTGGTATAGCAGTACTTTAATTAGACACAATAGATTTTAAAACAAAGACTGTAACAAGAGACAAAGAAGGACATTACATAATGATAAAGGGATCAATCCAACAAGATTTAACAGTTGTAAATATATATATATATATATATATATATATATATAGTTACAACATAAAAGCACCTAAATATAAAGCAAATATTAACAAACATTAAGGAAGAAATTGACAGTAATACAGTAGTAGTAGGGGATTTTAACACCCCACTTACCTCATTGGACAGATCATCCAGACAGAAAATCAATAAGGAAACATTGGCCTTAAATAACACATTGAACCAGATGGACTTAATATAGAAAAATATTATATCTAAGCAGCATAATATACATTTTTTAAGTGCACATGGAATATCCTCCAGGATAGATCACATACTAGCCCACAAAACAAGTCTCAGTAAATTTAAGATTAAAGTCATATCAAGTACCTTTTCCAAACACAATAGTATGAGACTAGAAATCAACCATAAGAAAAAAACTGCAAAAATGGCAAACACATGGGGGCCAAAATATATGCTACTAAACAAAAATGGGTCACTGAGGAAGTCAAAAAGGAAATAAAAAATACCTAGAGGCAAATGAAAATGGAAAAGCAATGATGCAAAATCTATTTGATACAGCAAAGCAGTTCTAAGAAGAAATTTATAGTGATACAAGCTTACCTCAGGAAACAAGAAAAATCTCAAATAAATGACATAACCTTACACCTTAATGAACTGGGAAAAGAAAGAAAGAAAAAAAAAAGCCAAAATTAGTAGAAGAAAATAAGTAGTAAACATCAAAGCAGAAATAAATGAAATAGAGAAAAAAATCAATGAACTAATAACTGGTTCTTTGAAAAGATAAACAAAACTAATAAAACTTTAGCTAAACCAATCAGGACAAAAAAGATAGAGCCCAAATAAAGAAAATCAGAAAAGGACGAGGAGAAATTACAATCAACACCACAGAAATGCAAAGGATCATAAAAGAGTACAATGAACAATTATAGGTCAATAAGGGAAACCTTAAAGAAATAGATAAATCCCTAGAAACATGCCAGTAAATGGCAACCCTAAAAGAAATGAATAAATTCCAAGAAACATACAATGGTCCAAGCTGTACCAGAAATAAATAGATATGAACAGACAAATTACCAGTAATGAAACTGAATCAGTAATCAAAACACTCCCAGACAAAAAAAGTCCAAGACTGGATGACTTCGCAGGTGAATTTCACCAAGCATTGAAAGAGTAGGTAACAACTATCTATCTCAAAGTGTTCAAAAAAAAAAAAAATTGAAGAGGAAAAAATGCTTCTGAACTCTTTCTACAAATCCAGCAGTAACACAATACCAAAATTAGACACAGACACCACAAATTTTCTTTGTTTTTAAAATTACTAGCCAACATACCTGAAAATAGATGCAAAAATTTCAGCAAATATTATCAAACTGAATTTAACAATCATTAAAAGGATCATACACCAGGATAAATTGGGATTTATTCCCAGAATGTAAAGATGTTTCAATATTCACACATCAATAAATGTGATGACAGTGAAGAATAAAAATGATATGATCATCTCAATAGATGCACAAAAAGCTTTTGACAAAATTCAACATCCATTTATTATTTAAAAAAAAAACCTCTCAACATAGTAGATATAGAGGGAACATAATTTAATATAATAAAGACCTTATATGACAAAACCACAGCCAACATCATACACCTCAGTAAATAGCTGAAAGCATTTCTTCTAAGATCAAGAATGAGACAAGAATGACCACTCTAACCACTTTTACTCAACGTATTATTGAAAGTCCTAGCCAGAGCACTCAGAAAAGGAAAAGAAATAAAAGGCATCCAAATTGGAAAGGAAGAAATAAAACTTTACTTTTTGCAGCTGATATGATTCTATATATAGAAAATCTTAAAGACACCAGCAAAAAACCATTAAAACTATTAAAGAATTCAGTAAAGTTGCAAGATACAGAAATCTGTTGTATTCTACACACTAACAGCAAATTATCAGAAAGAAAAATTAAGAAAACAATACTATTTACAGGCACATAAAATAGAAAAATATACTAAGGAATAAACCTAACCAAGGAGGTGAAAGAACTGTACTTGGAAACCTATAAGACACTGATGAAAGAAATTGAGGACAACACCAAAAAAATGGAAAGATATACCATGCTCATGGATTGGAAGAATTAGTATTGTTAAAATGCCCACACTACCCAAGGAAATCTACAGATTCATTGCAATCCCTATCAAAATACCAGTGGCATTTCTCAGAGAACTAGGACAAATAATCCTAAAATTTGTATGGAAACACAAGGGTCCTCAAAAGCTGGAACAATCTTGAGATAGGAGAACAAAGCTGGAGGTATCACACCCCCTGATTCAAAACTATACTAACGGGACTTCCCTGGTGGTGCAGTGGTTAAGAATTCACCTTCCGGTGCAGGGGTTGTGAGTTTGATCCCTGGTCAGGGAACTAGATACAACATGCATGCTGCAACTAAGAGTTCACTTGCCACAGCTAAGGAACCTGTGTACCACAACTAAGGAGCCAGTGACCTGCAACTAAGGAGCCCGTTAGCCACAACTAATGAGCCCACTGGTCACAACTAAGGATTATATTTGCCACAACTAAAGGAGCCAGTGAGCTGCAACTAAGGAGCCTGCCTGCCACAACTAAGATGTGGTGCAAACAAAATAAATAAATTTTTAAAACTATACTAAAAAGCTACAATAATCAATACAGTATGGCACTTGCACAAAAACAGACTCACAGAACAATGGAACAGAATAGAAAGCCCAGAAACAAACCTACACTTGTATGGTCAATTATTCTATGATGAAGGTGGCAAGAATATACAATGGGCAAAAAAAAGCCCCCTTAATAAATGATTTTGGTAAAACTGGACAGGTACCTAAAAAAGAATCAAACTGGACTACTCTTTCACATTATATACAAAAATAAACTCAAAATGGATTAAAGAAAAATGTAAGATCTGAAACCATAAAACTGAAAGAAGAAAACAAAGGCAGTATGCTCTTTCACATTGATCTTAGTCATATTTCTCTTGAATCTGTCACCTTAGACAAGGGAAACAAAAGCAAAAATAAATAGATCTCACCACATCAAACTTAAAAGCTTTTGTGCAGTGAAGGAAACTATCAACAAAACAGACAGCCTGCTGAATGGGAGAAGATATTTGTAAACAATATTTATTGATAAGGGTTTAATATCCAAAATATACAAAGTACTCATACAACTCAACATCAAAAAAAAAAAAACAATTAAAAAATGGTTAGAGGGACTTCTCTTGTGACGCAATGCAGGGGACACAGGTTCAATCTCTGGTCTGGGAAGATCCCACTTGCCGTGGAGCAACTAAGCCTGTGTACCACAACTATTGAGCTTGCACTCTAGAGCCCACAAGCCACAACTACTGAGCTCACCTGCCGCAACTACTGAAGCCCTCATGCTCTAGGACCTGTGTGCTGCAACTACAGAAGCCCACACACCTAGAGCCCATGCTCTGAAACAAAAGAAGCCACCTCAATGAGAAGCACGTGCACTGCAATGAAGAGTATTCCCACTAGCTGCAACTAGAGAAAGCCCATGCACAGCAATGAAGACCTGATGCAGCCAAAAAAAAGAAGTCTATCCAGAGGACCTGAATAGACATTTTTCCAGAGAAGATATACAGATAACCAGCAGGCCTACAAGAAGATGCTCAACATCAATAATCATAAAGAAAATGCAAATCAGAGCCACAATAAGATACCACCTCACACATGTCAGAATCATCAACAGAACACAAATAACAAGTGTTTGCAAGGATGTGGAGAAAAAGAAACCCTCTTACACTGTTTTGGGATTGTAAATTAGTGCAGCCAGTATGGAAAATAGTATGGAGTTTCCTCAAAAAATAAAAATCAAAATTTTATATGATGGATAAAAATATGGTAGTATCTATATACAGTTGAATATTACTCAACCATTAAAAATATAAAGTTTTGCCATTTGCAGAAAACATGGATAGATCTAGTGGGTATTATCCTAACTAAAATAAAATATCAGGCAGAGAAAGACAAATAATGAATGATTTCATTTACATAGAATCTTAAAAAAAATAAACCAACAAAATGAAAACAGATTAATAGATACAGAGAACAAATGGGTGGTTGCCAAAAGTGTGGGGGACATGAAAAAGGTGAAAGGGATTAAAAGGTATGCATCTTCAATTATATAATAAATAAGTCATAGCCATGTAATATACAGCATAAGGAATATAGTCAATGATATTTTATTAACTTTGTGCAGAGACAGATGGTTACTACAATTATCTTGATAACCATTTCATAATGTATGCAAATGTCAAATATTTATGTAGTATACCTGAAGCCAACATAATATTGTACATAAACTATATTTCAATTGTAAAAGTTTTACTGAAAGATTCAAGACCAAAAAAGTGTTTCTGTTTGGTCACATTCACAGCAGTGTTTAATGTATTATTTTATCTGATTTTTAAGCTTTCTTTAAAGGTAATTTATATATATTTTTTTCTTTCTGTAATTTTTTTAACATTTTTATTGGAGTATAATTGCTTTACAATGATGTGTTAGTTTCTGCTTTATAACAAAGTGAATCAGTTATACATAAACATATATCCCCATATCTCTTCCCTCTTGCATCTCCCTCCTTCCCACCCTCCTTATCCCACCCTTCTAGCTGGTCACAAAGCTAGAATAAAACCAAGCTGATCTCCCTGTGTTATGCGACTACTTCCCACTAGCTATCTATTTTACATTTGGTAGTATATATATATGTCCATATATACACTATCACTCTCTCACTTTGTCCCAGCTTACCCTTCCCCCTCCCTGTGTCCTCAAGTCCATTCTCTAGTAGGTCTGTTTCTTTATTCCCATCTTGCCCCATGTTCTTCATGACCTTTTTTTTTTTTTTTTTTTAGATTCCATATATATGTGTTAGCATACGGTATTTGTTTTTCTCTTTCTGACTTACTTCACTCTGTATGACAGACTTTAGGTAATTTATAATTGAGTCATTTAAAATGAATTTTCCTTTGAGGACTCAGAAATTTGCAATATAAACATGTAGGTGATTTTAGAGTATGGGCTGGGGATCACAGAACCTTGGAAGTGTCTAATTTTATTTCCTGATTGAAAGTTAGAGATTCTGGCATTGAATGTCACCATGTAAAGCACTCACTGACTGTGTTAAACAAAAAGGATGGGGTGGTCTTTTCAAATGCCTGGTCTGATCCCTCGGCTGAAGAATCTTTTTTGTTAAAAAGATAATGTAGTTTTTTATTGACCCAGAGCAATGGGCCAAGCAAGGTTTTGCTGCAACAGTTTCTATATTGCTGCAACTCAATAGGAAATACACATGGATTCTAAATACGTGTTTTTAAACTAATTTACTTCATCTTAATTTTCAGAAGTCAAAGGCATTAAATTATAATTTAAATCCAGATATGTTAATTTGCTTGAGCTATAAATCTAAATACAATAGAAATACTTGATAAATTCCAATTAAGGAAAGATAAGATATGGGAGCCGAACACTTAAAAGTTTCTTATCAAAGCTATTGAAATATCAAACTGTATGACTGAATTAATATTTTTGCAAACAATGATAGTCAAAACACATCTGGAGCTTCCCTGGTGGCGCAGTGGTTGAGAGTCCACCTGCCGATGCAGGGGACGCGGGTGTGTGCTCTGGTCTGGGAGGATCCCACATGCCACGGAGTGGCTGGGCCCGTGAGCCATGGCTGCTGAGCCTGCACGTCCAGAGCCTGTGCTCCGCAACAGGAGAGGCCACAACAGTGAGAGGCGCACGTACCACAAAAAAAAAAAAAAAAAAAAATCTGTTCTTATTCAATGCTGGAAGAGAAATTAGTTAAGAATAAATTAAAAATGCTGGAGAGGGTGTGGAGAAAAGGGAACCCTCTTGCACTGTTGGTGGGAATGTAAATTAATATAGCCAGTATGGAGAACAGTATGGAGGTTCCTTAAAAAACTAACAATAGAACTACCATACAACTCAGCAATCCCACTACTGGGCATATACCCTGAGGAAACCATATCAAAAAGAGTCATGTACCACAATGTTCATTGCAGCTCTATTTACAATAGCCAGGACATGGAAGCAACCTAAGTGTCCATTGATGGATGAATGGATAAAGAAGATGTGGCATATATATATACAGTGGAGTACTACTCAGCCATAAAAAGAAACGAAATTGAGTTATTTGTAGTGAGGTGGATGGACCTAGGGTCTGTCATACAGAGTGAAGTAAGTCAGAAAGAGAAAAATACCATATGCTAACACATATATATGGAATTAAAAAAAATGGTTCTGAAGAACCTAGGGGCAGGATAGGAATAAAGATGCAGACGTAGAGGATGAAATTGAAGACATGGGTAAGGGGAAGTGTAAGCTGCAATGAAGTGAGAGAGTGACATAGACATATATACACTACCAAATGTAAAATAGATAGCTAGTGGGAAGCAGCCACATATCACAGGGAGATCAGCTCAGTGCTCTGTGACCACCTAGAAGGGTGTGATAGGGATGGTGGGAGGGAGATGCAAGAGGGGGGAGATATGGGGATATATGTTTATGTACAGCTGATTCACTTTGTTATAAAGCAGAAACTAACACACCATTGTAAAGCAGTTATACTCCAATAAAGATGTTGAAAACAACAAAAAAAGAATGAATTAAAAGTTAATATATTAAATTCTACATTTTCAGAAATGTTAAGTGGATTTCATATTTGGAAATTTCTACATAACAATAGTAGATATTCATATCAGTAGTATAATTTAATTGCATTTAGCCAATGTTGTTAACTAGATACCATATTCTAGAAAATATTTTTTAAGGTAGTGTGGAATTACGACACCAGTAAAATCTTTATCTTCTTTCCAAACAGCTTTTAGGTCTATTGTTCCAGATGGGCAGATCTCCGGGAAAACTAAGAAAATAATTAATTTTAGGAAAGTTCTTGCATACATATTTTCCAGCATTTTATTCTCCCTCCATACTGGTGACACCGTGTTGGTACAAATCTTCATAATCTCTCTGTAGTTACATGTCTAAAAACTAAGCTAAGGGAAGCACAATCTTTTCATGCTCGGAAAATAAAATGTATTTTTCTGAATCTGGAAATCCATGTGTAAATTCACAAAACCAAATTATGATGGGAGATTTAAGACAAGAATCATGACTGACCCTGGTGTACTTTGAGGAAAATTTATCCTTCTTAAAAAGTGGGTAAAATAATTATAATTAAATTTATATATGAATTTTTTTAGATGAAGAACTAATTAATGAAATATCAATAAACTAGTAGACCACATACTAAGGTTATAATAATCAGGTCAACTTATGGACTTATTAGTTGTAGAACTATGGGGAAGTTGTTTCAACTCCTGTGTCCTACTTTTCTCATTTGTCAAGTAAGAATGATGATAGTACTTATACCATAAAATTGTTATAAGAGATGAATGAGTCAATAACTATAAAGCACTTAAAAGAGTGCCTCACACATAGTGAGCTTCATATTTACATGTGTTCAGTAAAAATATAAAGATCCAGAGATCAGAAAGTTAAAAATAGAATGGAGATAAGCCTAAAATGTTTAGAGACTATGATACCATAAAGCACAGGCTGGACAATACATGATTTATTATGAGATTATGGAACCTCTCTCAATATTAATAGCCAGATGAGCCTCCTAAATACTCTCAGCTACAGTGCTAAAAGAAAATAATAAAGAAAAGTGATTAAGCAAAGTGAAGTATAAGGATTAAACTGCCATAGACTGATCCCAGAACCTAATCTCCCAGGGGAGGGAAGTTGGCCTCATGCAGAGCACACCGTTTTAGGAAATGAGGCCTCGTCAGTGAAACCAGAAACAATTTAGTGATTAAGACAGTCATTCCTGGTAGAATGCTTTGGTAGCAGGTCAGGGCAGAAAACCACATCATATAATCACTAGTAGATGCCCTAGACTCTTGATCATATCAGAGAGGTGATTGGTGTTCCAACTGAAGGTCAGAGGCTGAAATTCCACAACTTCATACTGCTGTAACCACAAGACTTATATTCAAGTTACTGATTATGCTGACTGGGGTGGAGTTTGTGCCTTCCTAATTAAGCAGATTGAAAGCTTCACAACTCAAGAGCCAGTGGTCCTCTCCAAAACTTTGACATTCTGTCTTGATAAACTCTTGTGTGCTATTTTAGAATGCAATAGGCTATGGAAGAACCATACACCAGCTATAGCTCTTGTGTCTATGAATTTCCCCCTTATGTTTGCTGTCTGATAATTCTCCCCTGTTTGCTTGATCAAGATCTTAAGCAAAACCAAAGCTTGACCCACTAGCTTACTTCACAGTTTCAGAATCACTGATGAACTGCATACTATATAAGGCATCTCACAGTGCTGAGGTAGCAATATTCTAGACTACTACCCATGCACACACTATAGCAAAAACTCAGAATGCTGCAGCACTAAGTACAAAAGAATGTTCCCAAGAAGGTAGCCTAAACCACATAGATCAGAAACAATAGAAGTTTTAATTTCCATAGTGAATGAACGGAAAAGAAGGAAGGGAGCAAAGAAGGCAGGCTACTGATTTTCTGTGCATAGGAAGGGCTCTTGATTAAGGCAGGACCAGTGATAAAATTATATCCCTGGTACACTTTCAAATTCACTCATTGATATGAGTGGCAAGTTATGATATGTGTAAGGAATGGCAGTAAAAAGGACCAAGAGAAATACCTCGAGAAGAACATCCCGACCCATCTACTCTATAAGAGTTTATTTAGCCACTCATTTATGCATTTAAACAAATATTTATTTTCAATACTTATGATGCCCTTGGTTGTCTTCTAGGTACATGTGAAAAACAAAACAAAACAAAGCAAAAAATCATTGCCTTATGTAATCTTTATTTTAGTGAAGACAGCCAAATAATATTTTTGTTTATTTTTATATTTCTATGTATATGTAAAATATTTATAAATGTATATGTATGTATATATGTATACAAAACACTGTATAATATCATATCAGATGATAAAAGCTGAATAAAAGGATAGAGAATATCTTGATATTTCAGTATCAGGTAATGTTATATGAGAGGTTTCCTCACAAAATGTGAGTGTTGAACAAATATTTTTAGGAAGAGAGGAAACTAATCATTTGATAAGGAGAGGAGTATCCAAAGTAGGGAAAACACAAAGTCCCTAGACCAAGAGCATAAAAGTTGCACTGAATGAAAAACAAGAAAGCAGAATGGTGGCCAGGAGAATGGCAGTAGTTGGGAAGTTAGCCAGGAGCAAGGTAATGTAGGACCTTGAGTGCCACTCAGGACTGTTTTTCATTCTGAATGAGAATGACAGACATTGGAGGATTTCAAGCACAGGATTGATATGATTGTAATTTTACTGAGCTGCATTTTAAAAGGACCACACTGAGAACTGTTGAACACACTGAGACTGTTGAAATAGTTCAGAAGATTGTGGCCTGGACCACGAAAGGGAACAATGAAAACTATGAGCAGTAGTTAATTCTGATTATGTTTTTAAGGTATAGGTAATAGGATTTACTGCTAGATTAATGGGATCATGCTAAAATGCTTGTAAATAGTGAAAGAGTTTAGAATGCAACTGTGTTGTGCCTTTGTAAATGTGGGTGACAGATTTGAGTTTCAATATGAATATACAAATTTATTTTTATTATTTATATTTAATAAGATGTTACACACTAGATCAGTTATCTGTGACAAGAGTGCTTAGTTCAAGTTCCATAAATTCCTTAGAATGTTAAAATAGTGAGATGCAAAAGTAGATATAATTCTGAAGGATAAAGGAAAAAAGGAAATACCTGATACATTCCTTCTCACCTCTCAACATAAAAAATTAATTGTTATTAAAAGGAAGAAGTATATAAGAAGAAATATATACATATATATATGATATCTTAGGAAAAATTTTATTCCCATTATCATTATTCTTTGGATGATAAATAGGTAAACCATTTTCAAGAGGGATAGATCCTTATGATCTTGAGTGAACAATCACCTTAGATAAACGTTCTAAAGTGTGGATTTTTACAGTGAATATCTATACCAAGAAAAGTAAAGAAACTGACACTCCTACCCTTAGATAACAGACAAACCACTACAATACATAGACCAGATTTATCACTTTCCAGCAAATACCTGACAGGTATTCCTTTGTGGGAAAGCTGAACTAAATATTGTCTGCTCTGAAAAATTACAGATTCATAACCATCAGTCAATCAAGCAAGATATGTTTGGAAAACAAGCCAATAATGAAATGCTAATGTTCACTCACAAATATTACTTTCTGTGTTATCAATCAAAAGGTAGCACAATTTAGTGAGGTCCTGTACACTTATTGAGACAACAAGTATTATTTTGAATGTATCTACGTAAGGTGATAGACACACTGAGATGATTAAAAGAAGAATTCTTGTCAGGGGTGTAAATAATTCATTATAATAGAAATGGAAAAATGCTGTTGTACTTGTAGGCATGAGGACTCTTCACAAATCTCATATATATCAGTTCTCACCTTTTAACCACATTGTAAGTCTTATACTTTCCATTGCCTTTGAATTTAGTAGAGATTATCTGAGTTGCTTCAGTCAATCAATGTGAGTGGAAGTGACTTTAACCACTTCCGGTTAGAAGTTCAAAGAGCCAAGCCATGATCTACCATGTCACTTTCTTGGACACAGAAAATGTGTCCAAATGACACAGTGATTACAATGGTACAGCTATAGCATCCATTATCTGGGTTTCTTAATACCTGTAATGATCAGAGGCCCCTTGCCAATCTCCACTGGTTTTATAATGTAAGCAAAGTTAATTAAGAACTGACACAGAAGTTAGAAATGATGCTATGAGAAATCAGAACATAGTTATTATCCAGAGTAAAGACTTAAAGGAAAAAATCCTGGAGTAAAAGGACACTGAGCTGAGCCTTAACAATTAGCGGGAGTAAGGTGAATGGAAAGGATGGTCGCCTTATGTAGACCATACAGAAAAGAGAGAGAGTAATATGTACAGAAACTGTATATGGTTCATCATGACTGGAGGGTTAGCATCAATAGATTGTCAATATGTAGTACTGGAAAGATATTTAAGGATCAACTCACAGTGGCCCTTTGTTACTAGGCTTAGTTTTAGTTATTCATTTTTAAAGAGACTGTTAACTAATTAAAGCATGCAAACAGATCTAAAATACATAAACACTATGTACCTGCTACCTACCTTAAAAATTAAATTAGAAGTACACTTAAAATCCCCTGTGTATAAAATTCTTCAGTCACCTCCTCCCTCATCACTACAGGTAATAATTATCCAAAATTTTGCTATATAGTTATGTAACCCTAAATTATATATATATATATATATATATATAATCATTTTGTCCCTTTGTAGATGATAAACAATTATATTATTTTGTAAGCATTTTCCTTTTTACTGTCATTTGATTTTTTGGAAAATAGTCTATATCCTTATATAAATGCAAGACATTCATTAAAAATGTTGCATAGTACTCAGTTATTTGAATTTATCATAATTTTTATACTCGGTGCTCTGAAAAATGTCACTTACCATTTTTCACTGGTACAATGTTAAACTGAATGTTTTGTAAATTCCCCTGATAGATATGTGCAAGAGTTTATCTAGAATATACGAGTATGAAATTACTGGGTCTAAGGCTATGTGAATCTTCAAATTAACTAAGTGTTGCTAAATGAAAAGAGTTATTTATACTTAACCCAGAAGCCAAAGGAAACTCCTGAAGGATGTTTAAGGAAGGCATCAGCATGGTAAGGTTTTTGGTTTAGAAATCTCTGGCAGCAATACGCAAATGTTATTGGAATTGAGCAAAATCTTATGAACCAGAAATAAGGCAGTGCCCAAGGAGATTGTCAAGAAGAGGAGAATCACCAGACATTGGTTGGCTAGTGGGGGAAGAGAGGTATGGTGAATTTGGTTTATAGGCTTATTAGCAGGCATGGACTTTCACTGACATTATCTCTGAGTTTTTTCACATATTAGTTAAATTTATTATTTCTCTTGTTTTCAAATATTAAGTTTAAGGCAGAGAACTATTGTGTATTCTTAAGCAACAATGTGTAGGACATTTATTTTGGTTCTTTGTGAAAGCATATTGTAACTTTCTTTTTCTTAATTTTTATTTTAATTTAATTAATTTTTTTATACAGCAGGTTCTTAATTAGTTATCAATTTTATACACATCAGTGTATACATGTCAATCCCAATCACCCAATTCATCACACCACCACCTCCACCCCCACTCCCCCGCAGCTTCCACCCCCCCTTGGTATCCATGTTTGTTCTCTACATCTGTGTCTCAATTTCTGCCCTGCAAACCGTTTCATCTGTACCATTTTTCTAGGTTTCACATATATGTGTTAATATACGATATTTGTTTTTCTCTTTCTGACTTACTTCACTCTGTATGACAGTCTCTATATCCATCCAAGTCTCAACAAATGACCAAATTTCATTACTTTTTAGCATATTGTAACTTTGAGTTACTTTTTTAAAGTCATATTGACTAAATTTAAATCAGTTTCATTACTTATATGTAACCTCTCTTTACTTCAGTTTCTTTTTCTGTAGAACAGTGATAATAATAATACCAACTTCATGATGATGTCTTTAGTATTAATTGAGATAATATATAGATTATTTACAGAACTTGTGTAGCATATAGGAGTTACAGATAAGTGTTAACTATTATTATTGCTATAATGCCACAATCAATTGTGAAAGTAAACGATAGCATCCCATACTGAAAAATTGAGACCAAGAAACTTTCAGTAACTTAGCGAGAAGCTCAGCTAGAAAACAGAAGATTCAGGACTTGAAAATTATGCTGTTCCCTCTACTCCATGTTGCACATAGCCCTATCCTTACTTTTCAGGTTTAATTCTTTCCCTTCCTTTTATGGTAATAGTCCAGTAGACTAAGTACATGTGACAATTGATTTTTAAATTCAGTGAATCACCCTTCACATTTTTGTTCCACCATTACTCTATAATCCAATTAGTTATTTCTCATTCTTCAATGTACAATTTATATTTTTTCCACCTTCAAATTAATCAATTTAGGTGTTATAGCCTTTTATCTAAATTCAAATTCCTTAGGAGAGAGTCTAGACATGCAGAGGCACTCAAATTTTACCCCTTTTCTCCTAGCAGATAAAGAGAAAACAAGTTAGGCTTACAAATGTGTAAGGTGGGAGAATTAGAGGAGATAAAATGTTCACACTAATCTGAATTTAGTCTTCATAGAAATCTATTTGAATATGGAAACAGAATATGCTTAGTTAGCAAAGGATTTATGGATTTTAAAAATGTGGGTTTTTTTGGGTATTCTTCTAACATATTTATTGGAGTATAATTGCTTTAAAATGCCATGTTAGTTTCTGCTGTATAACAAAGTGAATCACCTACACATAAACATATATCCCCATATCTCTTCCATCTTGGGTTTCCCTCCCACCCTCCCTATTCCACCCCTCTAAGTGGACACAAATCACCAAGCTTATCTCCCTGTGTTATGTGGCTACTTCTCACTAGCTATCTATTTTATATTTGGTAGTGTATATATCTCCATGCCACTCTCACTTCGTCCCAGCTTACCCTTTCCCCTCCCCATGTCTTCCAGTCCATTCTCTACATCTGTGTCTTTATTCTTGTCCTGTCCATAGGTTCTTCAGAACCTTTTTTTTTTTTTTAGATTCCATATATATGTGTTAGCATACGGTATTTGCTTTTCTCTTTCTGAATTACTGTATGACAGTGTCTAGGTCCATCCACCTGACTACAAGTAATTCAATTTCATTTCTTTTTATGGCTGAGTAGTATACAATTGTATAAATGTGCCACGTATTCTTTATATATTCATCTGTCACTGGGCACTTAGGTTGCTTCCATGTCCTGGTTATTGTAAGTGGAGCTGCAATAAACATTGTGGTAGATGACTCATTTTGAATTATGGTTTTCTCAGGGTATATGCACAGTAGTGGGATTGCTGGGTCATATGGTAGTTTTATTTGTAGTTTTTAAAGGAACCTCCATGATGTTCTCCATAGCAGCTGTATCAATTTACATTCCCACCAACAGTGCAAGAGGGTTCCCTTTTCTTCACACCCTCTGAAGCAATTATTGTTTGCAGATTGTTTGATGATGGCCATTCTGATTGATGTGAGGTGATACATCATTGTAGTTTCGATTTGCATTTCTCTAATGAGTAGTGATGTTGAGCATGCTTTCTTGTGTTTGTTGGCATTCTGTATACCTTCTTTGGAGAAATGTCTATTTAGATCTGCTACCCATTTTTGGATTGGGTTGTTTCTTTTTTTGATATTGAGCTGCATGAGCTACCTGTATATTTTGGAGATTAATCCTTTGTCAGTTGATTCATTTGTCAGTCTCCCATTCTGAGGACTGACTTTTCATCTTGTTTATGATTTCCTTCGCTGTGTAAAACTTTAGAGTTTCATTAGGTCCAATTTGTTTATTTTTGTTTTTATTTGCATTTCTCTAGGAGGTGGGTCCAAAAGGTTCTTGCTGTGATGTATGTCATAGAGTGTTCTGCTCTAAGAGTTTTCCTCTAAGTGTTTTATAGTGTCTGGCCTTATATTTAGGTCTTTAATCTATTTTGAGTTTATTTTTGTGTATGGTGTTAGGGAGTGTTCTAACTTCATTCTTTTACATGTAGCTGTCCAGTCTTCCCAGCACCAATTATTGAAGAGGCTGTATTTTCTCTATTACATATTCTTGCCTCCTTTATGAAAGATAAGGTGGCCATATGCACGTGGGTTTATCTCTGGGTTTTTTATCCTGATCTATTGATCTATATTTCTGTTTTTGTGCTAGTACCATACTGTCGTGATTACTGAAGCTTTGTAGTATAATCTGAAGTCAGGGAGCTTGATTCCTCCAGCTCTGTGTTTCTTTCTCAAGATTTCTTTGGCTATTTGGGGTCTTTTGTGTTTCCATACAAATAGTGAAATTTCTTGTTCTACTTCTGTGAAAAATGCCATTGGTAGTTTTTATAGGGATTGCATTGAATCTGTACATTGCTTTGGGCAGTAGAGTCATTTTCACAATGTTGATTCTTCCAATCCAAGAACATGGTAACTTTCCATCTGTTTGTATCATCTTTAACTTCTTTCATCAGTGTCTTATCATTTTCTGCATACAGCTCTTTTTTCTCCTTAGGTAGGTTTATTCCTAGGTATGTTATTCTTTTTGTTGCAATGGTAAAAAGGAGTATTTCCTTAATTTTTCTTTCATATATTTCATCATTAGTGTATAGGAATGCAAGAGATTTCTGTGCATCAATTTTATATTCTGCTACTTTACCAGATTCGTTGATTAGCTATAGTATTTTTCTGATAGCATCTTTGGGATTCTCTATGTATCATATCATGTCATCTGCAAACAATGAGAGTTTTGCTTCTTCTTTTCTGATTTGGATTCCTTTTATTGGTTTTCTTCTCTGATTGCCATGGCTAAAACTTCCAAAAACATGTTGAAAAATAGTGCTGAGAGTGGGCAATCTTTTCTTCTTCATGATCTTAGTGAAAATTGTTTCAGTTTTTCACCATTGAGAAAAGTGCTGGCTGTGGGTTTTTCATATATGGCCTTTATTATATTGTGGTAAGTTCCCTCTATGCCTACTTTCTGGTGAGTTTTTATCATAAACAGGTGTTGAATTTTCTAAAAAGCTTTTTCTGCATCTATTGAGGTGATCATATGGTTTTCCTCCTTCAATTTGTTAATATGGTTTATCACATTGATTGATTTGCATATATTGAAGAATCTTTGCATTACTTGGATGAACCCCACTTGATCACGGGGTATGATCCTTTTAATGTTCTGTAGGATTCTGTTTGCTAAGATTTTGTTAAGGATTTTTGCATCCATGATCATCAGTGATATTGCTCTGTAGTATTATTTTTTTGTGAAATCTTTGGTTTTGGTATCAGTGTGATGGTGGCCTCATAAAATGAGTTTGGGAGTGTTCCTCTCTCTGCTATATTTTGGAATAGTTTCAGAAGGATAGCTTTTAGCTGTTCTCTAAATGTTTGATAGAATCCACCTGTGAAGCCATCTAGTCCTGGGCTTTTGTTTGCTTGAAGATTTTTAATTGCAGTCTGAATTTCAGTGCTTGTGATTGGTCTGTTTATATTTTCAATTTTTTCCTGGTGCAGTCTTGGGAGGTTGAGCTTTTGTAAAAATTTGTCCATTTCTTCCACATTGTCCATTTTATTGGCATAGATTTGCTCTCATGATCCTTTGTATTTCTGCAGTGTCAGTTGTTACTTCTCCTTTTTCATTTCCATTTCTATTGATTTGAGTCTTCTCCCTTTTTTTCTTGATGAGTCTGGCTAGTGTTTTATCAATACTTTTTATCTTCTCAAAGAACCAGCTTTGGGCTTCCCTGATGGTGCAGTAGTTGAGAGTCCGCCTGCCTATGCAGGGGACATGGGTTTGTGCCCCAGTCCAGGAAGATCCCACATGCCGCAGAGCGGCTGGGCCCATGAGCCATGGCCACTAAGCCTACATGTCTGGAGCCTGTACTTCACAACAGGAGAGGCCACAACAGTGAGAGGCCCACATACCGAAAAAAAAAAAAAAAAGGAAAACAAAACAACCAGCTTTTAGTTTTATTGATCTTTGTTATTGTTCCTTTCATTTCTTTCTCATTTAATTCTGATCTGATTTTTATGATTTCTTTCCTTCTGTTAACTTTGGGGTTTCTCTCTTCTTTCTCTAGTTGCCTTAGGTGTAAGGTAAGGTTGTTTATTTGAGATATTTCTTGTTTCTTGAGGTAGGATTGCATTGCTATAAACTGCCCTCTTAGAACTGCTTTTACTGCATCCCATAGTGTTTGGGTTGTCATGTTTTCATTGTCATTTGTTTCTAGATATGTTTTTATTTCCTCTTTGATATCTTCAGTGATCTCTTGGTTATTCAGTAGTGTATTGTATAGCCTCCTTTCTTCGTATTTTTTACAGATTTTTTCCGTAATTTATATCTAGTCTCATAGTGTTGTTGTCAGAAAATATACTTGATACAATTTCAATTTTCTTAAATTTACTGAGGCTTGATTTGTGACCCAAGATATGATATATCCTGGAGAATGTTCCATGAGCACTTGAGAAAAATGTGTATTCTGTTGTTTTTGGATGGAGTGTCCTATAAATATCAATTAAGTCCATCTTGTTTAATGTATCATTTAAAGCTAGTGTTCCCTTATTTATTTTCATTTTGGATGGTCTGTCCATTGATGAAAGTGGGGTGTTAAACTCCCCTATTATTATTGTGTTACTGTTGATTTCCCCTTTTATGGCTGTTAGTATTTGCCTTATGTATTGAGGTGCTCCTATATTGGGTGCATAAATATTTACAATTGTTGTATCTTCTTGGTTTTATCCCTTGATCATTATGTAATGTCCTTCTTTGTCTCTTGTAATAGTCTTTATTTTAAAGACTATTTTGTCTGATATGAGAATTGCTACTCTAGCTTTCTTTTGATTTCCATTTGCATGGAATATCTTTTTCTATCTCCTCACTTTCAGTCTGTATGTGTCCCTCGGTCTGAAGTGGGTCTCTTATAGACAGGATATATACGGGTCCTGTTTTTGTATCAATTCAGCCAGTCTTTGTCTTTTAGTTGGAACTTTTAATCCATTTACATTTAAGGTTGTTATTGATATGTGTGTTCCTATTACTATCTTCTTAATTGTTTTGGGTTTGTTATTGTTGGTCTTTTGCTTTTCTTGAGTTTCCTGTCTAGAGATGTTCCTTTAGGTTTTGTTGTAAAGCTGGTTAGGTGTTGCTGAATTCTTTTAGCTTTTGCTTCTCTGTAAAGGTTTTAATTTCTCCATTGAATCTGAATGAGATCTTTGTTGGCTAGAGTAATCTTGATTGTGGGTTTCTCTCTTTCATCACTTTAAATATATCCTGCCACTACCTTCTGGCTTGCAGAGTTTCTGCTGAAAGATCAGCTGTTAACCTTATGACGATTCCCTTGTATGTTATTTGTTACTTTTCCCTTGCTGCTTTTAATAGTTTTTCTTTGTATTTAATTTTTGATAGTTTGATTAATGTGTCTTGGCCTGTTTCTCCTTGGATTTATCCTGTATGGTACTCTCTGTGCTTCCTGGAGTTGACTATTTCATTTCCCATATTAGGGAAGTTTTCATCTATAATCTCCTCAAATATTTTCTCAGTCTCTTTCTTTTTATCTTCTTCTTCTTGGATCCCTATAATTTGAATGTTGGTGCATTTAATGTTGTCCCAGAAGTCTCTGAGACTGTTCTCAATTCTTTTCATTTCTCTTTCTTTATTCTGCTCTGTGGTAGTTTTTTCCACTATTTTATCTTCCAGGTCACTGATCTGTACTACTGCCTCAGTTATTCTGCTATTAATTCCTTCTAGAGAATTTTTTATTCCTTTTATTGTGTTTTTCATCCTTGTTTTTTTGCTCTTTAGTTCTTCTCAGTCCTTGTTAAATGTTTCTTGTATTTTCTCCAATCTATTTCCAAGATTTTGGATCATCTTTACTATCATTACTCTGAATTATTTTTCAGGTAGACTGCCTATTTCCTCTTCATTTGTTTGGTCTGGTGGGTTTTTACCTTGCTCCTTCATCTGCTTTTTATTTCTCTGTCTTCTCATTTTGCTTAACTCATTGTGTTTGGGGCCTCCTTTCAACAGGCTGCAGGTTTGTAGCTCCCTTTGTTTTTGGTAATTGTCCCAGTGGCTAAAGTTGGTTCAGTGGGTTGTGTCTTCCTGGTGGAGGGAGTTAGTGCCTGTGTTTTGGTGGATGAGTCTGGATTTTGTCTTTCTTTTGGGCAGGACCGCATCCACTGGTGTGTTTTGGGGTGTCTGTGAACTACTTATTTTGATTTTAGACTGCCTCTGTACTAATGGATGGGGTTGTGTTCCTTTCTTGCTAGTTGTTTGGCATAGGGTGTCCAGCACTGTATCTTGCTGGTCATTTAGTGGAGCTGGGTCTTAGAATTGAGATTGGGATCTCTGAGATTGCTTTCACTGTTTGATATTACATGGGGTCAGGATGTCTCTGGTGGACCAATGTCCTGATCTCGGATCTCCAACCTCAGAAGCTCAGGCCTGACACCCGCCTAGAGCACCAAGACTCTGTCAGTCACCCAGCTCAGAAGCAAAGGGAGAAAAAAATAAAGAAATTAAGAAAAAAAAAAGTAAAGTTATTAAAATAAAAAATTAAAGAAATTAATAAAAAAAGGAATAAAAAAAGAGAGAGCAACTAAACTGAAAACAAGTTCACCAATGATAACAAGCACTAAAAACTATACTAAAAAAAAAAAACAGACAGACAGAACCCTAGGACAAATGGTAAAAGCAAAACAATACAGACAAAACCACGCAAAGAAGCATACACATGCACACTTACAAAAGGAGAAAAAGGAGATATATATATATATATATATATATATATATATATATAAAAGGAAGAGAGCAACCACATCAATAAACAAATCTACCAGTGATAATAAGCACCAAATACAAAACTAAGATAAACATAAAACCAGAAACAAATTAGATGTAGAAAGCAAACCCCAAGTCTACAGTTGATCCCAAAGTCCGCTGCCTCAATTTTGGGATAATTTGTTGTCTATTCAGGTATTCCACAGATGCAGGGTACATCAGTTTGATTGTGGAGATTTAATCCACTGCTCCTGATGCTACATGGAGAGATTTAACTTTCTCTTCTTTGTTTGCACATCTCCTTGGGTTCAGCTTTGGATTTGGCCCTGCCTCTGCTTGTAGGTGGCCTGAGGGCATCTGTTCCCTGCCCAGACAGGACGGGGTTAAAGAAGCGGCTGATTAGGTGGCTCTGGCTCACTCAGGCCAGGGGGAGAGAGGGATATAGAATGTGGGGTGAGCCTGCAGCAGCAGAGGCTGGAGTAACATTGCAATAGCCTGAGGCATGATGTGTGTTTTCCTGGGGAAGTTGTCCCTGGCACTGGTGGACTTCACAGTCTCCCAGGAGGGGAGTTGTGGATAGTGACTTGTACTTACACACAGGCCTCTTGTTGGCTGCAGCATCAGCCTTAGTGTCTCATACCCGTCTCTGGTGTCTGTGCTGATAGTTGTGGCTCACGTCCATCTCTGGAGCTCATTTAGGTGGTGCTCTAAATCCCCTCTCCTCATGACCCAAAACAATGGTCTCTTGCCTCTTAGGCAGTTCCAGACATTTTCCTGGACTCCCTCCTGGCTAGCTGTGGCACACTAGCCCCCTTCAGGCTGTGTTCATGCAGCCAACCCCAGTTCTCTCTCTGGGGTATGACCTCTGAAGTCCAAGTCTCAGCTCCCAGTCCCCACCTGCCCCAACGGTGACCAGACAAGCCTCTCAGGCTGGTGAGAGCTGGTTGGTACTGATCTACTGTGTGGGAATCTCTCCATTTTGCCCTCTGCACCCCTGTTGCTATGCTCTTCTCCATGTCTCCAAAGCTTCTCCCCTGCCCACCCACTTTCTCTGCCAGTGAAGTGGCTTCCTAGTGCATGGAAACTTTTCCTCCTTCACGGCTGCCTCCCAGAGGTTCAGGTCACATCCTTATTCTTTTGTCTCTGCTTTTTCATTTTTCTTTTGCCCTACCCAGGTACGTGGGGAGTTTCTTGCCTTTTGGGAAGTCTGAGGTCTTCTGCCAACCTTCAGTAGGTGTTCTTTTGCAGTTTTTCCACGTATAGATGTATTTTTGATGTAATTGTGGGGAGGAAGGTGATCACATCTTACTCCTCTGTCATCTTGAAGCTATCCTAACATGTGTTTTTGACTACTCTAGCAAGATAGCAGAGTTAATTGTGCCACTGATCCAATTGAATAGATAAAAATGAGGGTCAAATGAGCACATTTACTGATGGGAAAAAAGCTAAAATATATTCTCATATATTTATGTTTTAGTTCTGGCTAATATTACTTTGGGTGATCTTCTGTAATTTTGTTTGCAACTGCTTACTTTGAAATTCAATAATTATTGGTAGGCCACATGATGGGTTACTTCATTGGTGCAACTTTCAAGTGAAGGTATGTCTTACCTTTTATCAGTGGCAATACTGGGCAATGTCTGGAGATATTATTGGTTGTCACAACTATAGATGAGTGCTACAGACACATAGGGGTTAGAGGCCAGGGATGTTTCCAAACATCTTCCAATACACTGCACACCTGTTCCAGTGAAGAATTATCTATACCAAAACTTTAATAATACTGAGGTTGATAAAACCTGTCCTGTATTTATGACAGGTTGGAGTTAACCCCAGCATCTTTGATCATAAATATGTTTAATACTCTCTAATCTTTGGACTTTTAAAGCCAGCCTGATACCAATACAGAAAGCATTAAAAGAAAAATTTTTGTGGCTGCCAGGTGTTTGAAAGGTGTTTAAAAGTATAATAAACAGGAGCATCACTGATCAATTACAATTGAAACATTAATATATACTCATTGCTCCTGTTGTATATTTGGCATTAAAGCATGATATGGTAAATGGTCACATAATTAATTATTTCACTATAGCTTCAACATTTAAAACACAGTTTTGGAAACAATTAATCCAAAGTGGATTATAACTTGGGAAGGACTGTGATAAATAAAATGTCAAAATCTTTCGCATAGAAAGACTAACAGTTTCCAGCACAAGTATGCTCTCCTATTACATGAATATCCTGCATTCTTTATCTTTCTCATTTCTGTTATTGTCATCAACATTACAAAGAACAATGAGCATTGTTCAGACAAGAAAAAACATGATTTTCTTCTGACTCACAATCTGATTTCTCTTATATTTCCAAAGTAATGTTTTCATGTGTTCTTATTAAATAATCTAATGCCTGTATCAAAATATGTCTACATCATATGTATCTGTGGACTACATCTCATTTATGCCCTACCACTTCTCCTCACATTATTGTATTTGATCCATCGTCCCTCCAACACATTCTCCTCCATATTACCAGTTATCATAAACGTAAACACAAAGCGCTAAGCATGTTACTCGTATACTTTAAAATCATGAATTTCAATCCCTTGGTAGGATAAAATGTTTAGTGGGACACCTAAAACTACTTACTTTCTGGTACCATACAAGCTATTCAGTTTGTCTCTTATTAGTTTCCTTTCCTATTCTCTCTTTTTTAACTATATATAAGAGTTATCATTTTTGAACTAACCAGAAAATTATTTTTATTATTTTTCAAAACCAAGTTTGAACATCATCTCCTCTCTGCATCCAGACTCCACTTTCCTAGAGAAGTTTATCTTATTTCTTCTCTATGTTCCAATAGTTCTGAGTAGTAACATGTATCATAGCTTTATAAGTATGATACTAACTACTGCTTCATTTTGACATCAATTCTACCTTAATCACTGTGATCACCCCAAACATTGTGGTCATACCCTACTCTCCTTTGTATTATAAACACCTAACCATTTTTTTGCTTATAGTTAGTCTTCTAGCAGTGCTTTGGGATAACAGAATAAATACTTCCAAACCATTTATTTCATCTTTGTCCTATTATTAACTTTTACCCAAGAATCTAATATTTGGGAAAATAATGGTTGTCAGTCATTTTGTCTTTCTGGCATTGGTGTGGTAATCAAAATAATAGAAAAGGAAGATCTAAGGATGCCTGGCTCACCAAGTGGATACTATAGGATAGAAATAGAAATATATAGGATAGTATTTACTATAGGATAGTATAGAAATACTATAGGAGAGAAATCATGTTCAATCAAGTCATAATTTTAATTTATGGAGCAGACTGTCACTTATGTTTTTTTCTCAGCATATGCTGTACAGTAATTTTGATATAATCATATATTGCTTTTGATGAATCAGCAGCTCATTGTAAAAGGGGATTATAAATTATTTTGAATGTGAGGTGGTTATTATTATTACTTGAGTGTTTTAGAAAGCATTAACATTAAGTGAATGTTGATATAAAGAGCTTATGCATTTTAGACATTTAATATATTTGTAATAACAACTAGAAGTGACATAAAATAAGTTACCAATATTGAATAAATGTTTTATCAACATACATTATAAATTTTATATGAAATATAAATGAAATATGAAATATGCATAAAATATGGTGCTTATTATAGTAGTCTTAGTTTCCTTTTCAAGAAGACATTAATATTAGATATACAGTAATAGGTTTAGAGAAAGCCATCTATATTTAACTAAGATAAAGTACATCACATAATTATAAATGCTTCTTCTGAAACTATTCCAAAAAATTGCAGAGGAGGAACACTCCCAAACTCATTCTATGAGGCCACCCTCACCCTGATAATAAAACCAGACAAATACCACAAAAAAACACAAAAATTACAGATGATTACAATAATTACAAAAATTACAGTGATTACAATATCACTGATGAACATAGATACAAAAACCTTCAACAAAATACTAGCAAACCAAATCCAACAATATATTAAAAGGATCATACACCATGATCAAGTGGGATTTATCCAACAGATGCAAAGAATTGCAATATCTGCAAATCAATCAGTGTGATATACCACATTAACAAATTAAAGAAAAAACCATATGATTCTCTCCATAGATGCAGAAAAAACTTTTGACAAAATGCAACAACCATTTATGATAAAAACTTTCCAGAAAGTGGGCATACCTCAACATAATAAAAGCCATATATGACAAACCCACAGCTAACAACATACTCAATTCTGAAAACCTGAAAGCATTTCCTCTAAGATCAGAACAAGACAAGGATGTCCACTCTCACCAATATTATTCAACATAGTTATAGAAGTCCTAGCCATGGGAATCATAGAAGAAAAATAAATAAGGGGAATTGAGATTGGAAAAGAAGAAGTAAAGCTGTCACTGTTTACAGATTATGTGATACTATATATAGAAAATCCAAAAGATGCTACAAGAAAACTCCTAGAGCTCATCAATGAATTTAGTAAAGCTGCAGGATAGAAAATTAATACAAAGAAATCTCTTGCATTTCTATACAATAAAAATGAATGATCAGAAAGAGAAATTAAGGGAACAAATTTACCATTCCATTAAAAAAGAATAAAATAACTAGGAATAAACCACTCAAGGAGGCAAAAGACCTATACTCTGAAAACTATAAGATGCTGATGAAGATGACACAAACAGATGGATAGAATCACTGTGTTCTTGAATTGGAAGAATCAATATTGTCCAAATAACTATACTACCCAAGGCAATCTACAGATTCAATGCAATCCCTATCAAATTACCAATGACATTTTTCACAGGACTAAACAAAAATCCTGAGAATGTAAAAAGAAACTGACGGACTCAGGCTTCCTGACATCAGACTATACTATGAAGCTACAGTCATCAAAACAGTATGGTACTGGCAGCAAAACAGAAATATAGATTGATGGAAAAGGATAGAAAGTCCAGGAATAAACCCATGCACCTATGGTCAGTTAATCTGTGACAAAAGAGCCATTTCTTGCTCTTTTGAAGACAGCTCCAGTCTTCTCGTCTCTGTCTGACCCCACTGGGAGCCTGTGTGCAATTTATCTTTCTAATTGTCAGGTATTTCTTTTCCACCGTGTGGGCAGAAGACAGATCCCCACTCCCGTAAACTGTCTCTCGTCTCTTCTTTTCATTTTATTATCCATTTCTTGCCTTTCCCTCCTCTTGTCTTCCTGCCCCCACTTCTTTTTTCCTGATTCCTCCTCCTTCCCACTTCAATTTCAAAATCTCTCCTGCCCCCTCTCACCATGCCCCTTCCCCTACCCTTGTGCCTTTTGAATATAATTCAGTGATGTCTTGGGAATACTAGCACACTCCCCTAATTCAGCCAAGCATGGGACTCTGTGTGAATTCAAGCTGTGTGCTGACAATGTCTTGGTGATCTGGCTGGGTGTCAGGCCAGTGCCTCTGAGGTGGGAGAGCCAAGTTCAGGACATTGGTCCACCACAGACCTCCTGGCTACACATAATATCAGATGGTAAAAGGTCTCTCAGAGATCTCCAGCTCCAGCTACACTCAACGACCAACAAGCTACAGTACTGGACAGCATATGCCAAACAACTAGCAAGACAGGAACACAACCTTTCCCATTAGCAGAGAGGCTGCTTAAAACCATAATAAGTTCACAGACAACCCCAAAACACACCACCAGATATGGTCCTGCCCACCAAAAAGACAAGATCCAGTTTCATCTGCCAGAACACAGGCACCAGTTCCCTCCACCAGGAAGCCTACACAACCTATTGAACCAAACATAGCCACTGGGGGCAGACATCAAAAACAATGGGAACTACGAACAGGTAACCTGCACAAACAAGATCCCAAACACATTAAGTTAAGCAAGAAGAAAAGACAGAGAAACACACAGCAGATGAATGAGCTAGGTAAAAACCCACCAGACCAAAGAAATGAAGAGGAAATAAGCAGTCTACTTGAAAAATAATTCAGAGCAAGTATAGTAAAGATGATCTAAAACCTTGGAAATTGAATGGAAAAAAAAAAAAGTTTAACAAGGACCTAGAAACCCTAAAGAGGAAACAGTCATGAACAACACAATAAAAGAAATTTAAAAGTCTCTAGAAGGAATCAAAAGCAGACTAACTGAGGCAGAAGAACAGATAAATGACCTGGAAGATAAAATAGTGGAAATAACTACCACAGAGCAGAATAAAGAATGAGGAATGAAAAGAATTGAGGACAGTCTCAGAGACTTCTGGGACAACATTAAACATACCAACACTCGAATTATAGGGGTCCCAGGAAAATAAGAGAAAAAGAAAGGGATTGAGAAAATTTTTGAGGAGATTATAGTTGAAAAGTTCCCTAATATGGGAAAGGAAATAGTCAATCAAGTCCAGGAAGCACAGAGTCCCATACAGGATAAATCCAAGGAGAAACACGCCAAGGCACATATTAATCAAACTATCAAAAAATAAATACAAAGAAAAACTATTAAAAGCAGCAAGGGAAAAGCAACAAATCACATACAAGGGAATCCCCATAAGGCTAAAAACTGATCTTCCAGCAGAAACTCTGCAAGCCAGAAGGAAGTGGCAGGACATATTTAAAGTGATGAAAGGGAAAAACCTACAACCAGGATTACTCCACTCAGCAAGAATCTCATTCAGATTCGACACAGGAAATAAAACCTTCACAGGCAAGCAAAAACTAAGAGAATTCAGCACCACAAAACCAGCTTTACAACAAAACCTAAAGGAACTTCCTTAAGCGGAAACACAAGAGAAGTAAAAGGCCTACAACAACAAATGCAAAACAATTAAGAAATTAGTAATAGGAACACACATATTGAAAACTACCTTAAATGTAAGTGGATTAAATGCTCCAACCAAAAGACATAGACTGGTTGAATGGATACAAAAACAAGACCCATATATATGCTGTCTACAAGAGACACAATTCAGACCTAGGGACATATACAGACTGAAAGTGAGGGGATGGAAAAAGATATTCCATGCAAATGAAAATCAGATGGAAGCTGGAGTAGCAATTCTCATATCAGACAAAGTAGACTTTAAAATAAAAACTATTTCAAGAGGCAAAGAAGGACACTACATAATGATCAAGGGATCCATCCAAGAAGAAGATATAACAATTGTAAATATTAATGCACCCAACAAAGGAGCATCTCAATACCTAAGGCAAATGCTAACAGCCATAAAAGGGAAAATCGACAGTAACACATTCATAGTAGGGGACTTTAACACCCCACTTTTACCAATGGACAGATCATCCAAAATGAAAATAAATAAGGAAAAACAAGCTTTAAATAGTATACTAAAAAACATGGACTTAATGGATATTTATAGGACAGTCCATCCAAAAACAACAGGATACACTTTCTTCTCAAGTGCCAATGGAGCAATCTCCAGGAGAGATCATATCTTGCATCACAAAGCAAGCCTTGGTACATTTAAGAAAACTGAAATTGTATCAAGTATCTTTTCCAACCACAATGTCATAAGACTAGGTATCAATTACAGAAAAAAATCAGTAAAAAATACAAAAACACATGGAGGCTAAACATTATGCTACTAAATAACTAAGAGATCAGTAAAGAAATCAAAACATGCCTAGAAAAAAATGACAATGAAAACACGATGGCACAAAACCTACAGGATGCAGAAAAAGCAGTTCTAAGAGGCAATTTTATAGCAATACAGTCCTACCTCAGTAGAAAAGAAACATCTCAAATAGACACCTTACCTTACACATATAGCAATTAGAGAAGGAAGAACAAAGAAACCCCAAATTTAGCAGAAGGAAAGGAATCATAAAGATCAGATCAGAAATAAGTGAAAAAAGAAATGAAGGAAACAGTAGCAAAGATCAATGAAACTAAGAGCTGGTTCTTTGAGAAGATTAAAAAAAAAGAAAAAGATAAACCATTAGTCAGACTCATCAAGTAAATAAAGGAGAAGACTCAAATCGATAGAATTGGAAATGAAAAATGAGAAGCAACAACTGATGCTGCAGAAATAGAAAGGATCATGAGAGATTATTACAAGCAACTATATGCCAATGAAAATGGAAAACCTGGAAGAAACAGATAAATTCTTAGAAAAGCACAACCTTCTGAGACTGAACCAGGAAGAAATAGAAAATATAAACAGACCAATCACAAGCACTGAAATTGATACTGTGACTGAAAATCTTCCAACAAACAAATGCCCAGGACCAGATGGCTTCACAGGCGAATTCTATCAAACATTTAGAGAGAGGTAGCACCTATCCTTCTCACACTCTTCCAAAATATAGCAGAGGGAGGAACACTCCCAAACTCATTGTACAAGACCGCCATCACCCTGATACCAAAACCAGACAAAGATGTCACAAAGAAAGAAAATTACAGGCTGATATCACTGATAACACAAATGCAAAAATCTTCAACAAAATTTTAGCTAACAGAATCCAGCAGCAAATTAAATGGGTCATACGCTGTAATCAAGTGGGGTTTATCCCAGGAATGCAAGGATTCTTCAGTATATGCAAATCAATCATTGTGATAAACCATATTTACAAACTGAAGGAGAAAAAACCATATGATCATTTCAGTAGATGCAGAAAAAGCTTTTGACAAAATTCAGCACCTATTTGTGATAAAAGCCCTCCAGGAAGTAGGCATAGAGGGAACTTACCTCAACACATTAAACACCGTCTATGACAAACCCACAGCCCACATCGTTCTCACTGTAGAAAAACTGAAACCATTTCCTCTAAGATCAGAAAAAAGACAAGACTGCCCACTATCACAACTATTATTCAACATAGTTTTGGAAGTTTTAGCCACGGTAGTCAGAGAAGAAAAAGAAATAAAAGGAATCCAAATCAGAAAAGAAGAAGTAAAACTGTCACTGTTTGCACATGACATGATACTATATATGGAGAATCCTAAAGCTGCTACCAGAAAACTACTAGAGCTAATGAATGAATTTGGTAAAGTAGCAGGATACAAAATTAATGCACAGAAATCTCTTGCATTCCTATACAGTAATGATGAAAAATCTGAAAGAGAAATTAATGAAATACTCTTATTTACCATTGCTGCAAAAAGAATAAAATACCTTGGAATAAACCTACCTAAGGAAAGAAAAGACCTGTATGCAGAAAACAATAAGACACTGATGAAAGAAATTAAAGATGATACAAACAGATGGAGAGATATTCTATGTTCTTGAAGTGGAAGAATCAACATTGTGAAAGTGACTATACTACCCAAAGCAATCTACAGACTTAATGCAATCCCTATCAAACTACCAATGACATTTTTCACAGAACTAGAACAAAAAGTTTCACAGTTTGTATGGAAACACAAATTACCCCGTATAGCCAAAGTAATCTTGAGAAAGAAACATGGAGCTGGAGGAATCAGGCTCCCTGCCGTCAGACTATACTACAAAGCTACAGTAATGAAGACAACATGGTACTGGCACAAAAATGGAAATATAGACAATAGAACAGGATAGAAAACCCAGAGATAAACTCATGCACACATGGTCACCTTATTTTTGATAAAGGAGACAAGAATATACAATGGAGAAAATACAACTTCTTGAAGAATTGGTGCTGTGAAAACTGGACAGCTACATGTAAAAGAATGAAATTAGAACATTCCCTAATATCATACACAAAAATAAACTCAGAATGGATTAAACACCTAAATGTAAGGCCAGACACTATGAAGCTCTTAGAGGAAAACCCTTAGAGCAGAACACTCTATGACATAAATCACAGCAAGATCCTTTTTTACCCACCTCCTAGAGAAATGGAAATAAAAAGAAAAATAAACAAATGGGACCTAATGAAACTTAAAAGCTTTTGCACAGCAAATGAAACCATAAACAAGATGAAAAGACAACCCTCAGAACTGGAGAATATATGTGCAAATGAAGCAACTGACAAAGGATTAATCTCCAAAATTTACAAGCAGCACATGCAGCTCAATATCAAAATACCAAACAACCCAATCCAAAAATGGGCATATCTAAATAGACATTTCTCCAAAGAAGATATACAGATTGTCAAGAAATACATGAAAGGATGCTCAACATCACTAATCATCAGATAAATGCAAATCAAAACTACAATGAGGTATCACCTCACACTGTTCAGAATGACCATCATCAAAAAATCTATAAACAATAAATGCTGGTTAAGGTGTGGAGAAAACGGAACCCTCCTGCACTGTTGGTGGGAATGTAACTTGATACAGCCACTATGGAGAACAGTATGGAGGTTCCTTACAAAACTACAAATAGAACTACCATATGACCCAGCAGTCCCACTACTGTGCATATACTCTGAGAAAATCATAATTCAAAAAGAGTCATGTACCCCAATGTTCATTGCAGCTCTGCTTGCAATAGCCAGGACGTGAAAGCAACTTAAGTGTCCATTGACAGATGACTGGATAAAGAAGATATGGCACATATATATAGCAGAATACTACTCAGCCATAAAAAGAAATGAAATTGAGTTATTTGTAGTGAGGTGGATGGACCTAGAGTCCGTCATGCAGAGTGTAGTAAGTCAGAAAGAGAAAAACAAATACTGTATACTACCACATATACATGGAATCTAAAAAAAAAAAGTTTCTGAAGAACCTATCGGCAGGACTGGAATAAAGATACAGACGTAGAGAATGGACTTGAGGACACGGGAAGTGGATAGGGTAAGCTGGAATGAAGTGAGAGAATGGTATGTATATATATACACTGCCAAATGTAAAATAAATAGCTAGTGAGAGCAGCCGCATAGTACAGGGAGATCAGGCCAGTGCTTTGTGACTACCTAGGGGGGTGGGATATGGTGGGTGGGAGGGAGACACAAGAGGGGGGAGATATGGTGATATACGTTTATGTATAGCTGATTTACTTTGTTATAAAGTAGAAACTAGCACACCACTGTAAAGCAATTATACTGCAGTGAAGATGTTTAAATAAAAATGAGCCAAGAATATTCAATGGAGAAGAGACAGTCTCTTCAATAAGTGGTGCTGGGTAAACTGGACAGCTACATGTAAAAGAATGAAACTAGAATATTTTGTAACACCGTATACAAAAATAAACTCAAAATGTTTTAAACACCTAAATATAAGACCGGATACTATAAAATCCTTAGAGGAAAACATAGGAAGAACACTCTTTGACATAAATTTCAGCAAGATCTTTATGGATCCACATCCTAGAGTAATGAAAATGAAAACAAAAATAAACAAATGGGACCTAATTAAACTTGAAATCTTTTGCACAGCAAAGGAAACCAGAAACAAAACAAAACAAAACAAAAACCCACAAAATGGCAGAAAAAACTTGCAAATGAAACAACAAGGGATCAATCTCCAAAACATTCAAACAGCTCACGCAGCTCAATATCAAAATCATACAACCAATCAAAACATTAGCAGAAAATCTAAAAAGACATTTCTCCAAGGAAGACATACAGATGGCAAAAGTACATGAAAAGATTCACAGCGTCACTAATTATTAGAGAAATGTACATCAGAAGTAGAATGTGGTATCACCTCACACAGGTCAGAATGACCATCATCAAAAAATCTACAAACAATAAACCCTGGAGAAGGTGTGGAGAAAAGGGAGCCCTCCTACACTGTTGGTGGGAATGAAATTGGCACAACCATTAAGGAGAACAGAACAGAAGTTCCTTACAAAACTAAAAATAGAGCTACCATATGATCATTCAATCCCACTCCTGTGCCTATATCTGGAGAAAATCATAATTTGAGAAGATGCATGCACCCTGGTGTTCATTGTGGCACAATTTACAAGAGCCAAGACATGGAAGCAACTGAAATGTTCATCTACAGATGAATGGATGAAGAAGATATGGTATATATATATATATATATATATATATATATACACATACACACACACACACACACACACACACACACACACTGGAATATTACTCAGCCACAATAAAGAATAAAATAATGCCATATGCAGCCACATGGATAGACCTGGAGATTATCCTACTAAGTGAAGTAAATCAGACAAAGACAAATATTATATGATATCACTTATATGTGAAATCTGAAAAAAAAATACAAATGAATTCACATATTTACAAAACAGAAATAGACTTACAGATATAGAAAATAAACTTATGATTATGAAAGGGGATGTGGATGGGGTGTGGGGAGTGATAAATTAGGAGTTTGTGATTAACATATACATACTACTAAATATAAAATAGGTAAGCAACAAGGACATACTGTATAGCACAGAGAACTCTATTCAATAATGTATAATGGAAAAAAATCTGAAAAAGTATATGTATAATTGTATATGTATAATTGAATCACTTTGCTGTACCCCTGAAACTAACACAACATTGTAAATCAACTATACTTCAATTATGTATATATATATATATATATATATATATTTATTTATTTATTTATGTAAATTCCTTCTGAAAATTAGAGGTTCAGTAAACACTAAATTATTACTTTTCAAACAAATTTCTTTTTAATCTATGTTTGAATTATTGTCATTTATGTCAGCAAAATATTATTTTTCAAACTAGTTCATACTCTTGAAGCAATTTGAGTTTCAGTATGGGGAAAGAAGAAAGGATAGGAGAAGAGGCTTACCTTTGAAATATTATAATAATATTTAATATTAGTTTAACAAATGAAAACACAAAAACAGTAATTCAATACTATTCTTAATGTGAAGCCTTTATTAAATAAATACAAATAATGTTAGTTACATTTCACACTATTTTATTTTACAAAGTGTAAATGTATCAACTAGGTGAAAACTTTTAAAATATGTTCTGTTTTTTTTGTAAATTGATGATAAAATGCTAAATATTTAGAATGGTATCAAGGAATCCATTTTTATGTGTTCCTTGATTACTGTTTTGAGTCATTGATAAAGGCATACTGACTTGAAGTAATAAACTTTAATTTTTGGTAAAAAAAAAGAAAAACCACATGGAAAAGAAAAAGAAAATATCTCATTTTATATTAATCATTTGATACATTGTAAACACATTGGGTTAAATAAATAAAATATCTTATTAAAATTATTTTAATCTGCTTTTTAATATTTCTAAATTAATGCTTTTATAAAGTTAAAATGTGCTAGATTAATTAAAACTTTCTATAAACTAAAAAGTAATTTCTAGAAAATTAAAAATATAAAATAATATATTTTGATTAGTCTGCTCTAAAACATTTTGGTGTAATGGTATTCTCTGAAGGGTAGACTAGAAGATATAACAAAAGCATACATTTCGTTGGAAAGGACTTAAAAACTCATCCATTTTAACCACCCATTTTTTCCAGAACTTACTTATTCCAGGACTGCAATCTAGAATTGGATTGTGGCAAGAGCTACATAAAACCCTGAATGAAATGTGAGGTGGTTGATGGGAGAAAGTCCTGAAGCAAAGGCAGAAGAGTCAAATTAACATAAGATTGTACTGAGGCAGCCTGAGCTATGGTGCAGGAAGTCATTTTGTACACCAGACACTGAAGGAGCAAAAAATTTGAACACCCAAATGTAAAGATTCAGAGGGTGGATGGGAGGGTTATAAAAAGATGGGGGAGCAGCAAGGAAGGGTTGCAATGTATTTGTGTTTGGAAAAGTCCTGCCATCTCATGATTCAGTCACTCCATCCTTTTTACAGGCAGTTTGGCACATTCCACAGCATATCTTAAAGGTATATATTTTTTTTCAATTTTTCATGTAATATAGTAATAATACTGCTAATAAAATGTTATTAGTTTAGTATGAATAATAACATTTAATGACTACTTATTATGAATCAGGCTCTCTGCTTAAGCTCTTAAATTAATAATATATTTTGTAAATATTTCTTTGATATGAGGAATTTAACAATTGATCCATCTGAGACTTAGTAAGGTAAATGATTTATTTAATATCATACAGCTAGCAAGAGGTGCATTGCAGTAGAGAGGGGAGTTGAAGGGATGGGCTGTAATTTAAATTCAGATTGTCTAATTCCAAAGTTCAAGCTCTTCAGCATAACAAGATACTATATTTAAAATGTGTAGAATGGAATATCCAGGAAATGCTTTAAATTTTTTAATGATAGGCAACTCAATACCTGTTAGGATGCTCTTTCACTTTTTCAATTTTTTTTTAGAAAAATTACAAAAATTCGAAAAATAAAACATCGAAACAAATCACTATGAATCCTTCATCCAGCTTCAACACCGTCTACATGTATCATAATTGTTTCTGCGCTACACCACCCATATTTGTTTCTGCATTTTAAAGGAAATCATAGATGTCATATCATTTCATTCCTAAGTATTTCATTTTATATATATATATATATATATATATAAAATGACTTTAGAATTTTCTTACATGATCACAATAGCACTATTTATATAACATGATTAATAACAGTTTCTTAAAATCATCTAATAAATTTATTTTTAAATCTCCCCCAACTACCTAAAAATGTCTTTTTATAATCAATTTGTTTGAATCAGAATCCAATGATATTCTGCTCATTATTTTTGTTGTTATGTATCCTAATTATCTTTAGGTCCCTTTTAATCTAGACTAGAAATCTCTTCCTTTCCATGTTTTGTTTATGATATTGGCTTGCTGAAAACAATTCAGCAGTTATCTTGAAAAATGTTCTACATTCTAGAATTGCCTGATTTCTTCCTTATGGTAGCAAACACACCTGCTCCTTGCTTTACTATTCTCTATATCTCCTGAAACATGAAGTTAAATCTAAAGACTTGGTAAGACTAGATTCATTATTTTCCTCTGGCCTGAATAGGTAGTCTCTCCACTCATACTACATCAAATCAGAAAATTTATAATTTTTTATTGTCACAATTTTCTTGATGTAAAAGTGATCAAATTGTTCAGGTTTGAACTGATCCTTTCATTGTAAGTCGCCCAATCACCTATATATTTATTGATGTTATTAACTGAATCAATGAAAATTTAGTAAAAACAAAAACAAAACAAAACAAAAAACCCTGAGCCATTCTTTCCATCATAATACTACAGGTTTATTATAGGAATTTGACAGATACAAATGAGGGAGGACCTGGAGAGATAAAAGTCTGGAAAGGAGGTGTCAGGATGAAAGAAACAATCAGTAAACAATCTGTCTGAAATTCTGTACCAAGGATATCAGAGAAGGCATATGTGTACAGCCATGGAAGTTGAATAAAAAGGGAGAAGGAAAAGTAAGAGAAGTAGATGGAATCTCTGGGAAATTATGCCTCTCTGTAGCATTCACATCTGTGATCTGCAGCCCCAAAATTTTGGTGAGCCTGGGGACACTGTTTGTTTTTAAATTAATTTTTGTTGGAATATATTTGATTTACATGTTGTGTTAGTCTCAGGTGTACAGCAAAGTGAATCAGTTATACATATATCCACTATTTTTATATTATTTTCCCATATAGGTTTTTAGAGTATTGAATAGAGTTCCCTGTGCTATACAGTAGGTTCTTATTATTTATTTATTTTATATATGGTATGTGTACATGTCAATCCCAATCACCCAATTTATCCTCTGCCCTTTCTCACTTGATAACCATAAGTTTGTTTTCTACATCTGTGACTACACTTCTGCTTTGTAAATAAGTTCATTTGTACCATTTTTTAAGATTCCACACATAAGCGATTTCATGTGATATTTGTCTTTCTCTGTCTGACTTACTTCACTCAGTATGACAATTTCTAGGCCCAACCATGTTGCTGTAAATGGCACTATTTCATTTTTTTTTGACTCGGTAATATTCCATTATATATATGTACAATATCTTCTTTGTCCATTCCTCTGTTGATGGACATTTCAGTGGTTTCCATGCCCTGGCTATTGTAATTAGTGCTGCAATGAATATTTGGGTGCATGTATCTTTTCAAATAGTTTTCTCCAGATATATGCCCAAGAGTGGCATTCCTGGATCATATGGTATCTCTGTTTTTAGTTTTTTAAGGTACCTCCATACTGTTCTTCATAGTAGCTGTATCAATTAAATTCCCACCAACAGGGATAGAAGGTTCCCTTTTCACCACACCATCTTCAGCATTTATTGTTTGTAGATAGTTTGATGATGGCAATTCTAACCAGTGTGAGGTGATACCTCATTGTAGTTTTGATTTGCATTTCTCTAATGATTAGTGATGTTGAGCATCCTTTCATGTGTTTGTTGACAATCTGTATATCTTCTTTGGAGAAATGTCTATTTAGATCTTCCATCCATTTTTGATTGTGTTGTTTGGTTTCTTTGATATTGAGGCACATGAGCTGTTTGTATGTTTTAGAGATTAATCCCTTGCTGGTTGTTTCATATGCAAATATTTTCTCCCATTCTGAGGATTATTTGTTTTGTTTATGGTTTCCTTTGCTGTACAAAAGGTTTTAAGTTTAATTAGGTCCCATTTGTTTATTTTGGTTTTTATTTTAATTACTCTAGGAGATGGAACAAAAAAGATCTTGCAGTGATTTATGTCAAAGAGTGTTCTGCCTGTTTTCCTCTAAGAGTTTTATAGTGTCTGGCCTTACATTTAGGTCTTTAATCCATTTTGAGGTTATTTTTGTGTATGGTGTTAGGGAGTGTTCCAATTTCATTCTTTTACATGTAGCTCTCTAGTTTTCCCAGCACCAATTATTGAAGAGGCTGTCATTTCTCTATTGTATATTCCTGCCTCTTTTGTCATAGGTAAGTTGACCACAGGTGTGTGGGCTTATCTCTGGAGTTTCTATCCTGTTCCATTGATCTATATTTCTGTCTTAATTATTGTAACTTTGTAGCATAGTCTGACGTCAGGGAGCCTGATTCCTCCAGCTCCGTGTTTCTTTCTCAAGATTGCTTTGGCTATTCATGGTCTCCTGTGTTTCAATACAAACTGTAATATTTCTGTTCTAATTCTGTAAAAAATGCCATTGGTAGTTTGATAGGGATTGTATTGAATCTGTAGATTGCTTTGAGTAGTATAGTCTTTCTCACAATATTGATTCTTCCTATCCAAGAACATGGTGTATCTGTCAAACTGTGTCATTCTTTATTTCTTTCATCAGTATCTTATAGTTTTCTGAGTACAGGTCTTTTGCCTCCTTAAGTTGGTTTATTTCCAGCTATTTTATTCTTTTTGAGGCCATGGAAAATGGGATTGTTTCCTTGATTTCTCTTTCTGATCTTTCATTGTTAGTGTTTAGGAATGCAAGAAGTTTCTGTGCATTAATTTTGTATCCTGCTACTTTACCAAATTCATTACTGAGCTCTAGTAGTTTTCTGGTAACATCTTTAAGATTTTCTGTATATAGTATCATGTCATCTGCCATTAGGGAAAATTTTACTTCTTCTTTTACAGGTTGTCATGGCTAGGACTTCCAAAACTGTGCTGAATAATAGTGGTGAGAGTGGACATCTTTGTCTTCTTCCTGATCTTAGGGGAAATGTTTTCAGTTTTTCACCATTGATAATGATGTCTGTTCTTTACTGTCTGGAGAGTTTTTATCATGTATGGGTGTTGAATTTTGTGAAAAACTTTGTCTGCATCTATTGAGATGATCATATGGTTTTTATTCTTCAATTTGTTAATATGGTGTATCACATTGATTGATTTGCATATATTTAAAGAATCCTTACATCCCTGGGATAAATCCCACTTGGTCATGGTGTATGAAACTTTTAATATGTTGTTGGATTCAGTTTGCTAGTATTTTGTTGAGTATTTTTGCATCTATGTTTATTAGTGATATTGGCCTGTAATTTTCTTTTATGTGTGGTATCTTCGTCTGGTTTGTGTATCAGGGTGATGGTGACCTTGTAGAATGAGCTTGGGAATGTTCCTTTCTCTGAAATTTTTAGAAGAATTTTAGAATGGTAGGTGTTAACTCTTCTCTAAATGTTTGATATAATTCACCTGTGAAGCCATCTGGTCCTGGAGTTTTGTTTGTTTGAAGATTTTTAATCAGTTTCAATTTCATTACTTGTGATTGGTCTGTTCATATTTTCTAATTCTTCCTGGTTTAGTTTTGGCATGTTGTACGTTTCTAAAAAATTGTCCACTTCTTCTAGGTTGTCCATTTTATTGGCATGTAGTTACTTGTAGTAGTCTCTTATGGTCCTTTGTACTTTGTGGTGTCCATTATAACTTCTCTCTCCTTTTTCATTTCTAATTTAATTGATTTGAGTCCTCTCCCTTTTTTCTTGATGAGTCTGGATAAAATTTTATCTATTACATTTATCTTCTAAAACTAGCTTTTAGTTTCATTTATCTTTTCTATTGTTTTGTAAATCTCTATTTCATTTATTTCTCCTCTGATATTTATGATTTCTTTCCTTCTACTAACTTTTGGTTTTGTTTGTTCTTCTTTCTCTACTTGCTTTAAGTGTAAGGTTAGTTTATTTATTTGAGATTTTTCTTGTTTTTTGAGGTAAGATTGTATTGCTATAAACTTCCCTCTTAGAACTGCTTTTGCTGCTCCCCATAGGTTTTGGGTCATTGTGTTTTTTTGTCATTTGTTTATATATATATTTTTTTGATTTCCTCTTTGATTTCCTCAGTGATCCATTGGTTATTTAGTAACATATTGTTTAACCTCCACGTGTGTATTTTTTACAGTTTTTTTTCCTCCTGTAATTGATTTCTAATCATAGAGTTGTGGTCAGAAAAGATGCATGATATATTATTTTTCAATTTTCTTAAATTTACTGAGGCTTGATTTGTGACCCAAGGTGTGATCTACCCTGGAGAATGTTCCCTGTGCACTTGAGAAGCATGTGTATTCTTCTGCTTTTGGATGGAATGTCCTATAAAAATCAATTAAGTATCTCTGGTCTAATGTGTCTTTTAAGGCTTGTGTTTCCTTGTTAATTTTCTGTCTGCATGATCTGTCCATTGGTGTAAGTGGGGTGTTAAATTCCCCCACTATTATTGGGTTACTGTCAATTTCTCCTTTTATGGCTGTTAGCATTTACCTTTTATGAGGTGCTCCTGTGTTGGGTACATACACATGTACAATTGTTATTACTTCTTGAATTGATCCCTTGATAATTATGTATTGTCCTTCCTTTTGTCTTGTAACAGTCTTTATTTTTAAGTCTATTTTGTCTGTTATGAGAATTACTACTCCAGCTTTCTTTTGATTTCCATTTGCATGGAATATCTTTTTCCATCCCCTCATTTTCAGTCTGATTGTGTCCCTAGGTCTGAAGCGGGTCTATTGTAGACCGCATATATATGGTTCTAGTTTTTGTATCCATTCAGCCTGTCTCTTTCTTTTGGTTGGAGCATTTCATCCATTTACATTTAAGGTAATTATTGATATGCAATTTTCTTAATTGTTTTGGGTTTGTTTTTGTTGGCCTTTTTTTCTTCCCTTCCTCTTTTTTTGTCTTCTCTTGTGGTTTGATGAGCATCTTTAGAGTTATGTTTGGGTTACTTTGTCTTTATGTTTGAGTATCTATTGTAGTTTTTTGGTTTGCATTTCCCATGATGCTTTGATATAGCAGTCTATATATATACAAGGTTAAGTTGCTGGTCTCTTAATTTCAAATGCAATTCCTGTTTCCTGCATTTGTACTCTCCTCTCTTCACGATTGCTGGTTTTGATATCATATTTGTGTATGGATGATTTCTGGCTTTTAGTGTTTGTCTTCCTTTACCAGTGAGCTTTCCCATTTGTGATTTTCTTGTTTCTAGTTGTGGCTTTCCATGCCCACCTCCAACGCACATAGAGAAGATTATCTAGAATATTTTGTAAAGCTGGTTTGGTGAGCTGAATTCTCTTAGCTTTTGCTTGTCTGTAAATCTTTTGATTTCTTCATAGACTCTGAATGAGAGTCTTGCTGGGTATTCTTTGTTGTAGGTTTTCCCCTTTCATCTCTTTAAATATATCATGCCAGTCCCTTCTGGCCTGCAGAGTTTCTGCCCCAAAATCAGCTGATAACCTTATGGGGATTCCCTTGTATGTTATTTGTTGCTTTTCCAGTGTTGCTTTTAATATTTTACTTTGTATTTAATTTTGTTATTTTGATTAATATGTATCTCGGCATATTCCTCCTTGGGTTTATCCTGTATGGGACTCTCTACATTTCCTGGACTTGTGTGACTATTTCCTTTCCTTTTTAGGGATGTTTTTGACTATAATCTCTTCAAACATTTTCTCAGACCCTTTCTCTTTTTCTTTTCCTTCCAAGGCCCCTAGAATTCTAATGTTGGTATGTTTAATGTTTCCCAGTGTTCTCTGATACTGTCCACATTTCTTTTCATTCTTTTTTCTTTATTCTGTTCCATGGCAGAGATTTCCATCATTCTGTCTTCCAGCTCACTTATCTGTTCTTCTGCCTCAGTTATACTGCTATTGATTCCTTTTAGTTTATTTTTCACTTCAGTTATTGTATTGTTCATCTCTGTTTGTTTGTCCTTTAGGTCTTTGTTAAACACTTCTTTTACCTTCTCGATCTATGCCTCTATTCTTATTATGAGACCTTGGATCATCTTTACTGTCATCACTCTGAATTCTTTTTTCAGGTAGATTGCCTATCTCATCTTCATTTAGTTGTTCTTGTAGGTTTTTATCTTGCTTCTTCTTCTGCAAGGTATTTCTTTGTCCTCTCATTTTTCGAAATTTCTGTGTTTGTGTTCTCCTTTCCACAGGCTGTATGATCTTAGTTCCTCTTGCTTCTGATGTCTTCCCCCTAGTGGATGAGGTTGATCCAGAGGCTTGTGCCATTATCCCCTTGTCAGGGAGTTTGATTGGTGTGGTGAACAAAGCCTACCGTAGATATTGAGTGGGGTCTCCCCTTTGCTCTGTGGTTCTCACTGCCCTTTGAGGCAGTGGCTTCTCCCTAGGTGTTGGAGTAGAGGTTCCCAGATCTGTTTCTTAGCTGTGTTTCTGATCTGCAGTGTGAGGTAGGTGGGATTGGAGCACTTCCACTGGGAGAGAATCCACTGAGTATTCCTCCTCTGGATCTGTTCACTTGTGAATGTGCTCTGTTGTGTCCCCTTTCATGCGTTGTGTGGGCTTCCAAAATACACTGTTGTTGACCCTGTTCTCAGTCCCACCTTAACTGTGGGTATGCCAGCAATTGACCCTGGTGACTCTCAGGCTTTGTTTTCACTTGGCCACTGGCACAGATCCTTTGAGTTCACGTCCCAGGACTGTAGTAGTTATGCACTTGGACCCACTGTGGTAGCTATGGAGGCAGCTTAGACTCTGGCCTGACCCAACCTCCATGTGTATTTGCCCACAAAGCCCACAGCTGCTTTTTGAAAGCCAAACTTAACCCAGTTGCAGGAACACTTCTTGTCCTTTGGAGTTTTGCAGGCACTGAATTTAAAAAGCACTCAGTGGAGGTGTAACTCTGTGGTTCACACAGCAACAAGGAGATATTTCAGCACTTCCTCATCAGTCCCACAGCCCCTGGGGCTCAGCTGTGGCTTCAGCCCCTTCTGTGCATGTGTTCCTACTACCAGAGTCTGATCCAGAAGTTGCCAGAGCACACAAACACATCAGCCAGGAAGGATCTGAGCCCCCAAGCATCACCCAACAATGGTGCTTTGCCTCTGTAGTGGTCTGGGCTTCCTCTATGAGTACTGCCTGTTGCAGAGCTCCTCACTCCCATCCCCTCCCGTGGACATTCATCTCAGGCTGGGGTGTGCAGGGCTGCAGCACAGACCACCTGTGTAGGTCTCACTCTGTCCTGTCTGCCTTTGACCATCTGCAGGGCTCTCCTCTAAGCCCCTGAAGCTTCCCCCTCTGTCCCAGCTGATCCCCCTGACAGTGATGGTGCCTCCCCATATGTGAGAACGTCTCCTCACCCTCAGCCTCCTGCTAGGGACACAAGTCCCATACTGCTTCCTGTTCTCTTCCTTTCCCCTTCTTCTTTCTTTTGTCCTACCCACCTATGTGGAGATCCCTTTGGCCTTTTAGGTGTCTGAGATCCTCTGCCAGTGTTCAGAAGGTGATTCATGAGAATTGCTCTATTTGTTGATATATTCTTGATGCATTTGTTGGGAAAGAAAAACTCCATGTCCTCCTACTCCTCTGCCATCTTGGAAAGTCCTGGGGCCACTATTGATCACCAGGCTAGCACTTAAGAAAATGAGCTGGATAGCAGAGGAAAATGAAGTCATACATGGTTGGACATGCATCTTGCATCTGTCTGTCACCATGCCTAATTAATATGACCCTCTGAAATTTATAGTTTGGCTTCACATTGTCTTCTAGATTTGGGGCAAATTATTCTTTTACTCAAATCTAATGTGGGCTCCTACAAAGAATAGAATTATAGTAAGCATAGTTCTTGGCCTTAGCCATGTTAACATAACACATCACAGTCACCATCTATTAATGGTATTTAATTAAGGTTTGTAAAATTGTGATCATCTAATTCTGCAATTTTACATTTTAATTATGTATTCCCTTGAGAATTTATTACCTAGAATTCTTTTTTGTAGGAAGAATTTCTTCATTCTTTCACCAGTCCTATTGGGTAACTCAGAAACATATGTCAGAAAAGTAGAATAAATGTTAATTCCGATTAATTATAAAATTTCAGGGTAATAAATTATTATCCTAGCAATTTCAATGGTGTCTGATGAATGACAATTTGTTTTCTCTCTCATTTTTTTCCCTCCATCTCTTCCTTATCAGGGAAGGAGTTTTTTCATTTTGAACTCCTGGATTTCTTATACTGTCTTTTTAAATCAATTGCAATCTTTGTTATAATCTTCAGATAATGCCATATTTGCCCAGTGCCCTAGGTCAATCCATATTTCCACAATTGACAAGGTTCATTTTTTTCTTATGGCTGAGTAATATTCTGCTGTATATTTATATACCATATCTTCTTTATCCATTCATCTATCCATGGGCATGTAGACTGTTTTCATATCTTGGTTATTGTCAAAAATGCTGGAATGAACGTTGGTGTGCATATATCTTTTTAAATTGGTGTTTTTGCTGTCTTCAAAATTGAAATTGCTGGCTAATATGGCAGTTCTATTTTTTTCATTTTTTTGAGAAATGTCCATAATATTTTTCTTAGTGGATGCACCGACTTAAAATCTCAACAACAGTGCAAAACTTTCCTTTTTCTCCATGTCCTCACCAACACTTATTACTTGTGGGTTTTTTATGATAACCATTCTGACGTGTGTGATGTGGTATCTCATTGTGGTTCTGCTTTGCACTTCTGCAAAGATTAGTGATGTTGAGCATCCTTCTATGTATCTGTTGGCCATCTCTGTGTATTCTTTGGAAATAAAAATGTCAAGTCCTGTGTCCATTTTTAATTGGGTTTTTGTTTATTTGTTGTTGAGTTGTATGAGTTCTTTGTTTATTTTGATATTAACCCCTATTTGGATATATCATTTGCAAATACCTTCTTCCATTAAGTAAACTGCTTATTTGTTTTGTTGATAGTTTCCTTCACTGTCCAAAGCTTTTTTAGTTTGATGTAGTCACATTTGTTTCTTTTTGCTTTTCTTTTCCTTGCCTGAGGAGACAGATCCAAAAATAAATACAGCTAAGACTAATGTTAAAGAGCATACTGTTTGTTTTATTTTAGTAGTTTATGGTCTTAGGTCTTATCTTTAGTTTTTAATCCACTTTGAGTTTACTTTTGTATATGGTGTGAGAAAGTAGTCCAGTTTGGTTATTTTGCATGTAGCTGCCCCATTCCAAACACTATTTGAAGAAGCTGTCTTTTCCTCATTTTGTATTTTTACTTCCTTTGTCATAGATTAATTGATCATATAAGTGTGTGTTTATTTCTAGGCTCTCTATTCTATTCTATGGTCCTATGTACCTGTTTTTATGCAAGTACCATACTGTTTTGATTACTGTAGCTTTGTAATATAGTTTGAAATCAAGGAACATGATATCTCCAGCTTTGTTCTTCTTTTTCAAGATTGCTTTTACCATTTGGGGGTTTTTGTGTTTCCATAAAAATTTTAGAATTCTTTATTGTAGTTCTGTGGAAAGTGCCACTGTTGTTTTGATAGAGATTGTATTGAATCAATAGATTACCTTAACAATATTTACAAAAATAATTTAGCAATATTAATTCTTCCAATTCATAAGCACAGTATATCCTTTTATTTATTTATGTTGTCTTTATTTCATCAATGTCTTATAGTTTTCAGAGTATAAGTCTTTCACTTCCTTGGTTAGATTTATTCCTAAGTATTTTATTCTTTGTGATGCAATTGCAAATTGAATTATTTTCTTTAATTTCTCTTTATAATAGTTTGTTGTTAGTGTATAGAAACACAACAGGTTTCTGTATATTACTTTGTATCCTGCAACATTAATGAATTCATTTGTTCTAATAGTTTTTGATGGTGTCTTTAGGGTTTTCTATAAATAGTATAACATCTTCTTCAGAGAGACAGTGTTATTTCTTCTTTCTAATTTGAATGCCTTTTATTCCTTTTCTTTTTCTGATTGGTCTGGCTAGGACTTTTGATAATATGTTGAATAAAAGTGGTGAAAATGGGAAACCTTGCCTTGTCATCTTAGAAGAAATGCTTTCAGCTTTTTGTAGTGTCTGCATCTGGTTTTGGTATCAGGGTGATGCTGGTTTTATAGAATGAGTTTGGAAGCATTCTCTCCTCTCATTTTTTGGAATAGCTGGAGAAGAATAAATGTTAACTCTTCTTCAAATGTTTGGTAAAATTCACTTGTGAAGCATTCTTGTCTTGGACTTTTGCTTGTTGGAAGTGTTTTTTTTTTTCTTTTTTTATTACTGATTCAATTTCTTTACTGGTTAGGGGTCTGTCCTTATTTTTGTTTAGTTCCTTTTTCTGAGGTTTTGTCTTATTCTCTTTTTACTGAACATATTTCTTTGTCTCTTCATTTTGCCTAATTCTCTATGTTTATTTCTATGTATTAGGTAGGTTGGATATGTTCCCAATCTTGGAGATGTGGCCTTATATAGGAGACACCTTATGGGACCCAACAGCATGTTCCCCTCTGGTTACCCAAGCTATGTGTTCTATGGGTACTCCCTATGTGGGTTACATGGATCTTTCTGTTGTGGCATGGCTGACTACTGTGGGCACACTGGTAATTGGGTCTGGCCCTTGACCTGGTTGGCTGCCAGGCTCTGCCTTGTGTTTGGCTGTGAGCCCACTAGAGAACAAGTATGTTTCTCATGTGACTGGCTGCATGGCCTGAAACAAGGAAGTAAACCTGCTGCCAGCCCATTCATGGTTGGAGCCAGTTCTCTGTGATGTTACCTCATAGTGGGGTGGGGTGTGGGACCCACAGCACTGCTGCTGGCATGGCAGTGGTCAGTTCTGTGTCCCTACATGGCTGTCTTCATGACTGCAGAGTAACAGTATTATTCACAGCATGCTGGTGGTCAGGACCTGTTTCTTGGCTGCATGTCCTGGAGAAATGTGCAGATGATGCTAGCTGGTAGACTGGTAAACCCTCAGCTCTAATAGGTTAGTGAGAGGTTCCCAAAATGGTGCTATCCAGTTCTGGTGTCATCTATTAAATTAGCCCCCCCAAAATGTCTGCCACAAACAACTTAATCACCAGGAGAGTCCCAGTTTTCACCTCCTTCTCCTGAGGGCTCTCTGCGACCAGCAGGTCGACATGTCTTAGGCTTATTTCAAACCATTGCCTCTCTGCTAGGACTCAGAATGTGAGATTTTGCTTACACCATTTAAAAGCATTTTATTTTTCCTACAGCCCCCTAGCTCTATCAAACATAAGCCCTGCTGGTTTCAAAGCCAGATATTCGTGTTGCTGGTGTAGGACCCCCAGGCTGGGAAGACTGATGTAGGGCTTGGTCCTCTCACTCCTTGGGGAGGACCTCTAAAATTATGAGATTCCTCCTGTTTGTGGGTCACTGATCCAGGCTGTGGATCCTGACCCATCCCTCCTACCTTTCTGTCCTGCCCATCTCATTGTGTTTCCTTCTTTATTATCTTTAGCTGTGGAAAACCTTTTCTGTTAGTGTTTAGGTTGTTCTTATAGATAGTTTCTCTGTAAGTGGTTGTAAATTTGGCTTACCCATGGGAAAGGTGTGTTCAGAGTTTTCCTAATCTTCCATCTTGGCCACACCCTACATATTTCTACATACATTTCCTTTAAACATTCTTTACATATCCATCAAAAGGGTTGTGGAGTAATCTGCATGTCCAAATTTGGAGCTCTGCAATAACAAGGCTAACATAGAGAATTTATTTATTTATTTTTTTATTGAAACCTTGATTTCCCATTGGAAGAAATGGAGTTAGAAGGGCTAATGGTTATGCCCAGAAACGTCTAAATAAACAAAGTTCGAATAAAAAGGAAGAGAGCACAGATGATGTAGCAGAACCTAGGGCTTCATAGGGTATCCTGGGAAGGAACTCATCTTTATTTAAGAATAAAATAATGGTGAGTGTTTTACTGTCACTCATTTGGCAAACAATAAGTGAGGCACCCTCCTATACATTATAGGCATTAATATGAATACCAGGTTAGTCAACAAGGAAGGTGTTTGGTCTAAATCTGGTAGAGTTCTTTCAGTGTCATTGGGAGCTTATCCTACATTTCCCTAAGATAAAAATAAAAAGAGAAATAGGAGAGTAATATTTTGGTAGTCCAAATACATAAAATTGTTCTACATGAGTTTTAAGATCTTGTCTGTGGAACAAGATTTTAAATAATGCATGAGAATCATTTTGGTATCTGATAATATGAAGTATTTATAGATAAAATATGGCTATTACTGCTCTTTAGATTTTTACTAATAATTCTCAGTACCACATTTATTCCATCAAATTTTACCAGGTTGAAACCTTGTTGTTATATAAAGTTTGATAATATTTTTGTTATTGGTTTAAATTTCAGTAATGAAAAATAATTGATTAAAAATTATTCAAAGGGATTGTATTTATTTGATATCTTTTATATACTTTAAAATAGCCATTATTATACCTTTAAAATCTAGACACAATGTCTGACAAAATTCTGTGTGTCTATATGTGAGTGGTTAGTTTGTGAATTTATACAAATGGCATTAAATATATGCAAAAATCAACCCTCTTTTACTTATATATTCAACATCTCATTTATACTGAGAACAATCACATTTTAAGTAAATTCAAGACTCCAGAGTTATTAGTTATTATTAATGACTATGGTCATCATCAGTATTACCACTTTTAATCAGAATTTTACAAACTATGATTAACAAAAATATTTGTCTTGTTGAGTATCAATAGCCTTCTATATCTTGTCGCCAACAATAAAAATAAGTGGGGTAGTGGGAGGGAGGGAGACGCAAGAGTGAAGAGATATGGAAACATATGTATATGTATAACTGATTCACTTTGTTATAAAGCAGAAACTAACACACCATTGTAAAGCAATTATACCCCAATAAAGATTAAAAAAAAGTGGGGTAAAGTCCCAAATGGAACAAGAAATTTGAAAAATTTCATAATCATGAGATTAAATTTAAAAGCCAACAAGAATTATGGAAAATTACATTAAATGCCAATAGTTTCACTAGAGATGAATAGTTGAGAAGCAAAATCATCTTTTGAAATATGCTTTTTTAACTTCATTTGCTCCTTTCTTAAATATTAAATAGTTATTGATTACTGTGAGACAAATATCAAACCCTATTAAATGAGTAGTTAAATATTGATAAATGTAATGAACAGACAGGGGGGCATAGTGATTTGATATTCACTGGGAATAGGTTTAGTGTATACTCATATTATTTTCACCAAAATAACTACAAAGTCTGTTTCTTAGCATCTTTACATTTTATGATGTAAACAACTAACTAGTTTAGGAGGCCAAAAACAAATTAAGTTTCTTCTTCTTCTTTTATTCTTAATTTCTTTACTCAAACCAATTAAGTTTGTTTTGTTTCAAATATTTACATAAGTTTTTAGGTATAAATTGTATTAACTATGAGGGTCTTAATGACCTTAAAGCATTTAGGACATCTGGTTTTATACACAATTGATACAGGTCTTAAGTCTCTTATGAAAATTTCTTGTGTAAAATTGGTTTTTAGAATTAAGAATTTTTCAAATTTTTAGAAAACAAATATAAGGTCATTAACTAACTATTAGGCAATGCCCCTAATATGGCTAAAGTAGCAGTCCACAATCAAAATGCATAGCTATTTCTGCCACAAGGAGTGTGAATACTCACACTAATCAAAATAAAGGAAAACAAATGGTCTCATTTTGATTCAGGTCAGGTTTGCAGGAAAATAAATTTTTGCTAATTTAAGGGGAAAACATAATTTTAGGGTATGAAATTCTGTAGATCTATTTAAAAATTTAGTTCAAAACTTTTAACTCACTGTTATATTATTTTTTAAAACAGTATGGGAAAAGGATAATTTTTTTTTCTCATCCAATTAAATGAATATTCTCTATGACATCTTGATAAGAAGTTGTCTCACTTGCTGAATTATATTCATTAGTCATTCTTAGAAAGAGCTCCCCATCATATAGGAAGCAGAAAGGGGAGTTTGCATTAAAGACACAGAGAACATATCTATAGCTGGCTCTCATGTTATGCCCCTGGGCTCATCAATCCTTTCCTGCTACCCATATCAGCTAGATCCTTGCTATTCCAAGTGTGGTCTCAAGACCAGCAGCATTTGCAGCAACTAGGGTGTTGTTAGAAATGCAGAATCTCAGTTCCCATTCCATATCAATGAAACCTGTATCTACATTTTTAAAAGATTTAAAGGGATTTTAAGAACATTCAAATTGATTAATAATGATCTACCAGGTCATAGAGGAAGAAGGTTTCAGCTGTATCTAAATAGCCTGCCCCTGTTCTTGTCAATGTTTCTGGAATTGCCATTCACTCACTTTGATTAATGTTTGTACTTTAAGGAAATTTTCATACAAATGATAAAAATTTCCTTGGATTAGGATAAAGCCTTAAATCCTTAGCATCCATGTAAGTTTCTGGGTGGATTTCCTGGAATAAAGACTTATGTCTGGAAAGTGCACACAGGGAGAGGGAGTCTACATGACCCATGGCTTGGTCTTGGGGATTGTTATAGAGAATGGAACTACTATAGCCTTTTCTAAGAAAGTACAACTGGGGGGTGGGGAGTGGGGATTGATGTATCTTGTCCTTAGGTGGATAGAATTGGCTAGAACAAATCCATCTAAAAATAAAGCTAGTTTCTCAGAAAGACCTCTGGATCTAAGATTCATGATAATACAGAATTTTATGATTCTGAATCACTAATTCCCTCCTGTTATTTTTTGTTATTGTTAGTTCTTGGGTTTATTCTCCACCTTCCTTTTCCTCCACCAGAGGGACTTTTGATCTTGTCTTTAGGGGCAATCAGGAAAGGAGGAGCTAGTGATACCATATTATGCTTCAGAGTAAGTTTTTGAACAAATAATATCACAAGAAACAAATTGAGAGGTAAACAATTAGAGTCCCAGCTGCCTGCAGCAAGAGAGGTAATACACCTAATAAATAGCCTTAAGGCTTAATGATACATGAACTGATGTGTGGTTACCTGAAACGTACATTTTGGCTCTAAAGAAATTTTTAAGTGTTATTTTTAGAAGATATTTTGTTAGATTGTCTGAAAGTCTTAAAATACATTGTGTTCCAGTTGTTCCATGCAAAGTAGAATGAGTAAGCAAGTAATGATAGAGCGATATTGGGGAGGAGAAAGTATCAATAGCTTAACTCAGTAACTCTATGATCAGTTGAAGAAAAACATGAATGAAAGGGATTCAGAGTTTGTTATGATGAATTGTATCTCTCACAATCAGGATTAGTTACAAAACCCTTTGACAATTTGGCGATTCAATTCACCTGAATACTGATAAAGAACAGGTAACATTTCAAAAGTTTAAACAAATTTTGGACTTAAAAGCTGATTGAAAACAAATACTAGATGCTTTTAATGACAGAAAACATTTCTCTGATAGAAAAAGAAGTTTGTATTAAAGAAGAGAAATAAGTCTAACATTTCTCTGCATCTTCCTGAACATACAGGAATCACAGAAATTTCCATATATTTTTTTCTGCACAGAAAGCCTTACAAAAGTCTTTCCCAAAGCAAGAGGAAAAATAAAACAATTTTAATTTGTTTCTTCACAGTTGTGATGAAAATATAACCCAGAATTGCTATTTAAAATTTGTTGTCGTATTAGAGTTTGCTAATATAATTATACTTTTAAAGAATTCAGTTTAACTTAATAACCTAGTTTGTTAATAAATATAGAAATACTGGCAAACCTTGCTATCATATAATTTTTAATTGTCCTGTATAAAGTCGATAAAGCTTTCAATCTTAACATGTTCACATTTGGATAAATATAAATTCATCTTCCATGAGTCTCTGTCAGTGTGAGACATAATGTACAATTTAACTGTAATATTACAATGGGGAAATTTAAGGTAGCTGAAAACTGAAATATTTGGGAAAACTGTTCATCATTCCTGTTTCTCAATGATTGAATCTAATTCACTTTAATTTTTTACTGAGTTCCTCTTCTCTTGAACACTGAGCTATGTAAGTTTTTGGATATAAGAATATGGATCTCAAGGAAGTTTTCACTTGAAAGCATGTGTGAAGTAGGGACAGTAAGAATTAGGCAGCCAAAAGATAATAATAATCAGGCCTGGATAAATATATGACTACCAGAACTCTTACTACTAATAACAGTAGTATTCTGAAGACAGCCAGTACTACTATGAATAATAACAACCAATGTTTAGAAGTTTACCTGAACAGACATTGTGCTAGTTATTTTACAGATTAGGACTTTTATTTGTAAAAAGCAAAAATCTTACTTGAATTAGGCTAAACAAAGAATGTATTGACTCATAACTAGTAAACAGAATTAAACCTTGGATAGGGAGATAGGGATAAAATTCTGCAAGACTCTATTCATCTCTTTTAGTTATTAGTTGCGTATTGCTTCCTTTCTCTATGACTGAAAATTGACTTTTCTCCAAGGAGCTGAGAGAAAATATTGCCAGGTTCTTTACATCTTTTCAGTGTTGCCATCAGGTAAAAAGAGATTCCTCATACCTCATTTCCCCAGAAGTAAAAAAATCCTCAGAAAGTCTCCCATGGGTTTTGCTCTAAACCAACGGTTAGGAGAATGCCAGAAATCTTACAATATTAGCCTAGAATGGACTGGGTATCTACCCTCGGCAAAATATGTTCATCTTTGTATCCCATGATGAAACATATTCTATACTCTGGCGGGGGTGGGATAGGAAAAATTACTGTAAAAAATACAACCATACAGTCACAGCTATTGGTAAACAAAGATATCATTTCAATTTATTTCCATTTTTATTTCTGATTTTCATGAGAATCATTGTGAGATAGATAGAATTTTATTTTATAGAGAGGTAATAAAATTTGTTCAGATAACTAGTGAATTGTAGATCTAGGAGCCATACACTGGTTTGTCTACTGGTGTCAACAGTACCACTCAAGCATGGCCTGCCTCATCCAATGCCTCAGGATATTCCTGTACCTCATTTTGTACTAACACTTTGGAAGCAAATATTCACAGTGGTTCCCTGAAAATTTTGGAAGTCTCCCCGGGGCCTGGGATTGGCTGAAAATGCCATCCATGGTGGAGTGGATGCCTGTCACCAGTTCTTGCTTGTCCACATCTGGTTTCTATCCTACCTCCAATTTATAATCTGAGGCCAGCAAGGATGGTGGCAGGCATCCTTTCCCTTTTGGCTGTCCTCTATGCTACTCCTGCTGCTAATACCCAGGATAGCAACTCTAGTCCCTCTGTAGGTTCCATACTTGCATCAATCATTCCTTTAGGGTGGACATGTCTGTCTCTTTTGAGAATTTTCTAGACTTTTGTTTCACAATGCCAAGGGGCTCTTCTGATATTTTCTCCTGCCTCAGATCAAGGTGGTGACTTCATGCTCTCCTAAATCATTCTTGAGCTGTGCCAGACAAAGAAGGGGAATTCCTTGTACAAATGGGACTGTTTCTCTCATTCCACCCATAAGCTTCTAGTTTATCCTACCTGCTGGTGGTAGTGTGTGGAAAGCAGGAGTGTCATCATAGTAAAAGAGATATCCTAGGATTGTTATGAAAACAGCTTAAGATTTTGAGACAACTTGTTTGGAAGATGTGTTGTTCTATGTTTCCAAAGGGTCAAATATACATCACAAGAAAACAAATTATCTTTCACATTTCCCTGAATAGTCTAAGGCTTGCCTTTGTGGTGATCATCAACAAAGCACAGTAACAACTTTTGAGAATGTCATTTGAAACCAGAATTCATAGGACTCACAAAGGATGATAAAATGTAAAGACCGGTGATGTAATTGATGTGAAACAAATTGTGTCAGGGAACTACTGAGGCAAGATCTATATTAATTTTTATTTTAAATTAAATTTGTTTTATTAAATATAGTTGATTTATAATACTATATTAGTTTCAGGTATACAGTATAGTGATTCAGTATTTTTGCAGCTTATACTCCATTATAAGTTATTACAAAATAATAGCTATAATTTCCTGTGCTATACAATATATCTTTGTTGCTTCTTTACTTTATACATAGTAATTTGTATTTGGTAATTGTATACACCTAATCTGTCCCTTCCCACTTCACTGTTCACTTTGGTAACCACAAATTTGTTTTCTATATCTGTGAGTCTGTTTCTCTTTTGCATATATATTCATTTGTATTATTTTTTTAATTGCACTGTAAGTGATAAGTTATGGTATTTATCTTCATCTAACATATTTCACTAAGCATAATTTTCTCTAGGTCTATCCACATTGCTGCAATGGCAGAATTTCATTCTTTTTTATGGCTGACTAATATTCCATTGTGTGTGTGTGTGTGTGTGTGTGTGTGTGTGTGTGTGTATATAATATATGTTATATATATATAATTGACTTAAGAAGACAATCATCTATTGATGGACACTTGAGTTGTATCCTTGTCTTGGCTATTTGAAATAGTGTTGTTCATAAACTTTGGGATGCAAATATCTTTTTGAATTAGTGTTTTTGTTTTTTCTGGATAAACACCCAGAAGTGGAATTGCTGGATCGTGTGGTAGTTCTTTTTTCAGTTTTTTGAGGAACATTCATACTGTTTTCCATAGTGGCTGCATCAATTTACATTCTTACCAGCAGTGTACATGGGTTCCATTTTCTCCACATCCTCTCCAACATTTGCTATTTGTAGACATTTTTGAAGACAGCCATTAAGACAGTTGTGAGATGATCTCATTTTCTTTTGATAATTAACAATGTTGAGCACATTTTAATGTGACTATTAGCCATCTGTATGTCTACTTTGGAGAAATGTCTATTCAGGTCTTTAGCCATTTTATTGATATTGAGGTGCAAGACCTGTTTATATATTTTGGATTTTAATCCACCTTGACCCACAAGGTAGGTCATATCATCTGCAAATATCTTCTCCCATTCTGTAGGTTGTCTTTTTGTTTTTTTGATAGTTTCCTTTGCTGTGCAAGAGCTTTTAAATTTAGTTAGCCCCCACTGGTTTACTTTTGCTTTTATTTCTTTTGCCTTAGGAGACAGAGCCAAAAACATATTACTATGATATGTGTTGAAAAGTGTCCTACCTATGATCTGTTCTAGGCATTTTATTGTTTCAGATCTTACATTTAGGTCTTTAATCCATTTTAAGTTTATTTTTGCATACTGTGTGAAAGAATATTCTAATTTCATTGTTTGACACATAACTGTCCAGTTTCCCAGCACCACTCATTGAAGATAATTTTTCACCATATTATATTCTTGCCTCTTTTGTGATAAATTAATTGACTTTGAATACCTGGGTTTATTTTTGGGCTCTCTATACTGTTTCATTGATCTATATGTCTGTTTTATTTCTGCCAACACCATGCTGCTTTGATTACTGTAGCTTTGTAGCATAGTCGGAAGACTGGAAGGATTATACTTCCACCTCCAGTTTTTTCTCATGATTTCTTTAGCAATTCTTGGTCTTCTGTGTCCATATAAATTTTAGGATTATCTGTTCTAGTTCTGTGAAAAATGTTATGGTTATTTTTATAAGGATTGCTTTAAATCTGTAGATTGCGTTCAGTATTACTGCCATTTTAATGATATTAATTCTTCCAATCCAACAGCATGAGACATTTTTCCATTTCTTTGAATTATCTTCAATTTTCTTTATCAATGTTTTATAGTTTTCAGCATATAGGTCTTTCATCTCCTTGGTTAAGTTTATTACTAGGTATTTTATATTTTTAATGCAATTTTAAATTGGATTTTTTTTACTTTCTCTTTCTGATATTTCATTATTAGTGTAAGGAAACATGAAAAATTTCTGTACTATTATTCTATCAGGCAGAATTAATTTATTAGTTCTAATAATTTTTGTGTGGAAATAGTGAAACATTTTACCTTTTCCCTTCCAATTTGGATAAATTTTATTTATTATTTTGTCTGATTGCTGTTGCTAAGACTTCCAATCCTATGTTGAATGGAAGTGGAGAGAGTGGGCAACCTCTTCTTCTTCCTGAAATTAGCAGGAAGGCTTTCAGCTTTTCACCATTAAGTATTATGCTGACTATAGGTTTGTCATAAATAGTCTTTATTGTGTTGAGATATGTGTCCTCTGTACTCACTTTGGTGAGAGCTTTTATCATGAATACATGCTGAATTTTGTTAAATGTTTTTTCTCCATCTATTGAGATGATCATGTGGCTTCTGTCTTTCCTTTTTTAATATATATAATGAGGTATATTACATTGTTTGATTTGCATATTTTGAACCATTTTTGTAATGCTGGAATGAATCCAATTTGATCTTGGTGTATGATCCTTTTTATGTATTATTGGATTTGATTTGCTAATATTTTGTTGAGGACTTTTGAATCTATATTCACCAAAGATATTGACCTGTAATTTTCTTTTTTTGTAATGTCTTTCTCATTTGTTTTTTTTTGTTTGTTTGTTTGTTTGTTTTTTTCAGGGTGATCATGGCCTCACAGAATGAATTTGGGAGTGTTCCCTCCTCTTTAATTTTTTGGAATAGTTTGAGAAGGATAAGCATAAATTCTTTGTATTTTTGGTAGATTTCTCACCTGAACCTTTCAGGTCCTGGGTTTTTGTTTATAGGGAGTTTTTTTCTACACATTCTGTTTCATTTCTAGTGATCCATCTGTTCAAGTTGTCTGTTTCTTCTTGACTAAGTCTTGGCAGGCTGTATGCTCCTAGAAACTTGTCCATTTCTTCTGTGTTGTCCAATTTGTTGGCATATAACTATTCATAGTATTTTTTATGATTTTTTTTTTGTATTTCTGTACTAGTAATTTCCCCTCTTTCACTTCTTATTTTCTTTATTTGGGTCCTGTCTCTTTTCTGAGCCTGGTTAGACGTTTGTCAATTTTGTTTATCTTTTCAGAAAAACAGTTTTTGGGTTTGTTGATCTTTTATATTGTTTTTGATGTCTATTTTATTTATTTTCTCTCTGATCTTTTACCTCCTTCCTCTGCTGAATTTGGACTTTGTTTGTTCATTTTCTTATTCTTTTAGGTGGAAGGTTAGGTTGTTTGAGATTTTTCTCATTTCTTGAGGAAGGCCTGTTTATAAACTTCCCTGTCAGAACTGCTTTGCTACATCTCATAGATTCTGTAAGGTTGTGTTGTCATTTCTGTTTGTCTTGAAGTATTTTCTGAATTCATCATTGATTTCTTAATTGACCTATTTATTTTAGTAGCAAGTTTTTTATTCTCCACATGTTTGTTCTTTTCCCATTTTTCTTTGTGTAGTTGATTTCTAATTTCATACCCTTATGGTCAGAAGAGATGCTTGAAATAATTTCTATGCTCTTAAATTTGTTGAAGCTTCTTTTTGTGACCTAGTATATAGTCTATCCTAGAGAATATTCTATGTATACTTGAAAATAATGTGTATTCTGTTTTTTTGGATGTAGTGTCCTGTAGATAGCAGTTAATTTCAACTGGTCTATCACATCAGTTAGGACTTCTTTTGCCTTATTGATTTTCTGCTTAGATTATCTGTCCATTAATGCTAATGGGGTCTTAAAATCTCTTACTATTATTGTAGACCTATCAGTTTGTCCCTTTATGTCTCTTAGTATTTGCTTTATATATTTAGGTGCTCTTATACTGGGTGTGTATATGTTAAAGAGTATAATATTTGCTTCTCATATTAATCACTTTATCACTATATAATGCCCTTCTTTGTCATTCTTCATAGATTTTTTTAAAAAGTTTATTTTGTCTGATATGATTATTACTACCCCTCCCTTCTTGTTGTTACCATTTGCATGAAATATCCTTTTCCATCCCCTCACTTTCAGTCTGTTTGTCTTTCACCCTGAAGTGAGTTTCTTGTAGGCACCATTTTGCAGGTTCTTATTTTTTAATACAATCTGCCACTTTATGTATCTTAATTGGAATATTTAGTCTATTTACATTTAAAATAATTATTGATAAGTATGTACTTACTGTCACTTTAATCCTGGTTTTCCAGTTGTTTTTGTAGTTCTTCATTGATCATTTTTTATTCTTTTTATTTTTTTATTTTTGTGGTTTGATGATTTTCTTTTGCAGTATGCTTGAGTTCCTTTCTTTTTGTTTTTTATGAGCCTATTGAATGTTTTTGCTTTGTGGTTACCATGGAGTTCAAGTATGTTGATCCATAACTATATCTAATTTCTTTAAACTGATAGTCACTCAAGTTCAAGAACACTCTAACAGATCTACCGTTTTATACTGTCTTCTCCCACAGTTTGTTATTTTGTTGTCCTATTTTACATCTTCATGCTTATCATCTTACTATTTATTGTGGTTGTAATAGCTTTTATGTCATCTTTTTAAACTGTTTATTAATCTATGTACTGGTTTATTAAAGTTGTCTTCAATCCTTACTATATATTTGCCTTTCCTATTGTGATTTTTTGTTTTCTATAGATTCTTGCTTCTTTTCTATTTAGAGAAGACCCTTCAATATGTCTCTTAGGGTAGATTTAGTATCACTGAATTCTTTTAGGTTTTGTTTGTCTGAGTAATTTTTATCTCTCCTTCTATCCTAAATAATAATCTTGCTGCATAAAGTATCTTAGATTGAACACTTTTCCCTTTCAGAACTTTGAATATCTTCATGTCTCCTCCTCTGGCCTGCAGTGTTTCTGTAGAGATATCAGCTGATAGCCTTATGGGCTATCTTGTAACTGACTGTTTTTCTCTTGCTGCCTTTAGAATCCTCTCTTATCTTTAAATTTTTGCCATTTTAATTATGATATGTCTTGGTGTGGGCTTATTTGGATTCATCTTGTGTGGGACTCTCTGTGCTTCTTGTACCTGGATATCTTTTTCCTTTAGGTTTGAGAAAGTTTCCAGCCATAATTTTTTCAAACACATTTTTGATCCCATTTTCTCTCTCTTCTCCTTCTGGAACCCATATTATTCATATGTTGACACATTTTATATTAACCCATAGATCTTGTATGTTGCTTTCATTTTTTTCCCATTATCCTATCTTCCAGATCACTTATGTGTTCTTCTGTATCACTTAGTCTGCTCTTCACTCCTTCTAAGGATGTTTTTTATTTCACTTATTGAATTACCTATTTTTGATTGGATCTTTTTTATATTTTGTGGTTCCTTGTTAAAATGATCCATGTTTTGATCAATTATTTTCCCTAATTCAGTTAACATGTTTATTACCAATGTTTTGAATTCTTTATCTGGTAAATTTTTCTTTTTTTTTTTTTTTTCCAGGGGTTTCCTCTTGCTCTTTCAATTGCACATATTTCCTCTTCTTTTTAATTTTAGTTAGCTTTCTCTATCTCTATGAATTTAGGTGAAATAGTTACCTATTGTTTTCTTGAAGGAATGTTCTTATGTGAGAACATCCCTATGCAGACTGAGTATGCCATATGCATTTGGTGGGGGATTCTGGATTTGATGTGGATGCCAGTCATGTCTTTCCACAGGGTGTGCTGGCAGCTATCACCTATGTAGGGGGTGATGTTGGAGAGGGAGGAGCTTGAGCCTGCACAGAGTGTGAGGCAGGACTTCCTTTCTGTTCACTGACTGTCACCACACTGTCAGGGGCTGGATCTGATCCTTTGTAGTTGGAGTGGAAGCCATGAGGGTTAGGCTTGAGCTGGCTCCATTCCCTTAAGTGTTTGTTCTTCCTTCTCCCGGCACTGAGGTCTTTGCCCCAGTTGAGAGGAATGCTGAAGCAAGTGAGGTTCATGTACCTATAGAGGTCCAATGCTCTGCTCGTGTAGGCATCTACTGCTCCACTCAGATGCAGCCCATGATAGCTTCTTTTCCCCAGCAGTGGCTGCCCCAGATCTAGTGGTGCACTCTGGCATGGAGAGAGTAGGGCCAGAGAGTTTGCTCAGCTTGGGCTGCAGTATATAGTGAGGTGGTTGGGGGAAACCCAGCAACTGCACTTCTGTCAGAAGTCTGGGCTGCTTTTGGAGTAACACTTGAGTAAGTGACAAGAATGGTCATTACCGCCCCACCTGGGCTCTGGCCCCAGGACCAGGTTACCTCTGTATCCCAAGGGCAAGTTTTTCCCAGCTCCTGGCCACCCTAGATCCAGTGTTATGTTCTTATGTGGAGTGAGTGGGGCTGTGGCATTCACTCAGCTCCAGCTGGTGAGTATAGCAAGGAGGCCACAGGAAACACAACACCTGCTAGGGCCAACCTTTTTCTGCCCTGCCTGGGGGCAAGCTAGCAATCACTCAGCGCTCAAGAATAGAGTCTAGACTTCTCTAGCCATTTTATCTGTTCCAGTTGTTCTCTAACCAACCAAGGGGGCTTGCTTCCTATGTGTAGGACCCAAGGACTGGGATGCCCAGTCTGTGGCTCCATCCACTCACTCCTCAGGGTGGGTGTCTGTGCAATTTCCCTTTTCCTCTGAGTCCCTTCCCTGGTTCACAGGACTTGACCTGATTGTTTTTCTTCCAGTCCTACCCAATTTGGTGTATATCTTTCTTACAATTTTTATTGTACAAGTGTCCTTCTGCCAGCTTCCAGTTAGTTTTCAGTGAGAATTATTCTGTAAATAGATGTATTTTTAATGTGCTCATGGGGGAAGATGAGTTCCATGTCTTCTTACTCCACCGTCTTGATCTCTATATTATTTATATATTAGCAAGTTCCAAAGAGCCATTGCATTGTCATAATAACAGTATCACTACCTTTTTCTAGTGGTAGGAGATATGCAATTAGCCAAAAAGAGCACATCTGACAATGAAAAACATGGAGTTGGTTCTTGAACTGGAATAGCAAGATAGGGTGCCTGAACAGTAGGAAGAATATTCACAAACACTAGCGGAAAAATAAATACATAACTACCTTTTCTCTGCCCATGATTCTAAACCTATATTTATGAAAACTATGCCTCACTTTGTTCCATTGGTTTTATAATATTTTTTTAAAGCAAATTGTTTATATAAACAGGAACCCAGTAAAAATTGCCTTGTGGACTTGTGTCAGCCCTGTCTCCAATATAGGAGATTTGAGAACAGACAAATAAAATAGCTATAATACAATGTACTAAGTACTATAGCTCTGTGTTAAGTACTATAGAAAAAGTGCATAAATTGCTATGGGAAATAGGGAACTTTGGTGTGGGGTGGGGCAGAGAAAGTGAAAAAAAGTTATATTTGAATGAATTCTTGAAATATAGTTGATATAAAGATTATTTCTTAAATGGTATATGTTAAAGGATTCTTGATGTTTGGCATGAAAAAGCAAAGCTTGTATCAGAACTTGTAATGCAATTTTTCTCTGAAAAATATTGTCAAGATGTTTATCAGTTTGAAAATAAAAGCAATTGCTGGGGTTAATATGGTTGGAATACCTTAATCCAAAATATATTGTGCATTACAGGCAAAAATTAGTTTGTACTGATGAGCATAATCTCAAAAGAAGAAAGTTCTGAATTTTTAAATATGTCTCTAAATAAGATAAATTAGTTGATCCAAGAAAAACTTGATTACCACTATTTAACAGAATCTTGGAAGAAATAATTAGTTAAGGGAAACAAAGTATTCTTTTGAGTTTACAAATTGTAAGAGTAAGAGAGAGCTTATTAATGCTCTAATTAATATGGCATAGCATCATTCCTTTATAGTGAAGGCCTAGTGTGGTTAAGAACAAAACTGTTTAGTAGTTAATGAATCTGGGGTGTGGCAGCCTCAGTTTACATCATATAATACATCTCAGTTCTCACACCTAACCAGATGTGTGATATTGAAAATTACTTATTCACTCAATGCCCCATTAGAAAAATGGGGATAATAGTATCTATCTCATAGAATTGCTATAAGGCTTAAATGGATTAGTGTCTATAAACTGTTTGGATCAGTTTCTGGCACATATAAAGTATAGTAAATATCATTTATTATTCTTAACTCTGAGAACTTTGATTATCTAACAAAGTTTCTGAGTCATAGAACAGCAGAAGCCATTAAAGCTGTCATCAATATAAACCATATCCTTCATGTGTGGCTAAATTCCAAGACTCTTTATCTTCCTACATCTGGGATCCAAATGGGAGATTTGGTGGGCATTAGGGTGAAAGGGCTAAATACAGGTGGGAAATTGTGCCATTACAAACTTTTGCATTTTACCTAAGCTTCCATTATTTTAGAAATTCTCACACCATACACAAAATTAATTCCAGATAGACTGTAATATTTAAATGTAAAAAGTAAGATGATATAGTTTCAAGAAGAAAATATACTAAAACATTTAAATAGAAAAGATTGTAAAATTAAGAAATTAAAAAGGTAAATCATATCGACTAGTCTGAACATTTAACAGTATTCTTCCAATCCATGAACATGGGATATCTTTCCAGTTATCTGTGTCTTCTTTAACTTCCTTCATCAGTGTTTTATGATTTTCAGTATTCAAGTCTTTTATCTCTTTGGTTAAGTTTACTCCTAAACATTTTATTCTTTTTGTTGCTATTGTGAATGGAATTGCTTTCTTCACTTCTTTTTGGATAGATCATTGTATATAGAAACATGAATAATATTTGCATGCTCATTTTGTATCCTGCAACTTTACCAAGTTTATTTATTAGTTCTAATAGTTCTATTGTTGAGTCTTTAGATTTTTCTATACATATGATCATATCATCTGCAAACACAGATAATTTAATTCTTCCTTTCCAATGTGGATGCAGCTTATTTCATTTTCATGTTTAATTTCTCTGGTTAGGACTTCCAGTACTATGTTGAATAGGAGTGGTGAGAATGGACATCCTTGTCCTTTTAAAGAGAAAGCTGTCAGTTTTTCCCCACTGATTGTGATGCTAGCTGTGGACTTTCTTATATTGCCTTTATTGTGGTGAGGTAAATTCCTTGTATATCTATTTTGTTGAGACTTTTAGTCATGAATAGATATGGAAATTTGTCCAATTCTCTTACTGTGTCCATTGAGATAATTATGTAGTTTTAAAAAATTATTTTGTCAGTGTGGTGTATCACATTGATTGTTTTTTTGTATGTTGAAATATTCTTGCATTCCAGGGATTAATTTCACTTTGTCATGGTGTATGCCTCTTTTAATTTGCTGCTGAATTCACTTTTCTAGTATTTTATTGAGGGCTTTGCATCTATGTTCATCAGGAATATTGGCTTGTGGTTTTTTTTTTTTCTTGTAGTTTCTTTGTCTTTTTATGCCATAAAATGTGTTCAGAAGTGTTCCATCTTCTGTTTTTTTTTTTAAAGAATTTTAGAAGTATTGGCATTAATTTTATTGAATGTTTGGTAAAATTTACCCATGGAACCCAATGCCCAATATTACTATAAACATATCAAAAAGGTGCTCAAACCCAAATGATATACCAATACACACCCATCTGAGTAGTTAAAACAAAAATAAATAAAGAAGAGAAACAACTAATGAATAACCAAGTATTGACAAGAATGTGAAACAACTAGATCTACTGGTACCACTATGAAACTACTGTTGTACACAAATTATAAATTTGTATAACTACTATAAAAAACTGTTTGGTACTATCTTCTAAAAATGAATGTATTCACGAAAAGAGTGTGTAAGAATGTTCACACAGCACCCCCTACAATAGTCAAAAACTAGAAGCAAATATTATTCAATTATATGCTCCTGGAAAATAATCCAGAAACAAGAGCACATGTTATAAAGTTTCATTTTTTTTTTAATGGGAGGGGAGGAGACATAAACAATCTATGATGTTTATATTCATAATAATGGATATTTGGAGGGAGAACATTCACCTGGAATAAGCAAGAAAGGAAATTTTCAGGTTTTAGTAGAGGTTTATTACTTGATCTTGGGGTGGTTACAAAACTTTTTTAACTCTGTAAATGTTCATTTGGCTCTACACTTTTGATTTATGTACTTTTTTGTAGCATGTTATATTTCAATAAGAAGTCAATATAAAAGAATTCCTGATGTTAAAAGAGAGATTTATTCAATGAAAAATTGTAGATTGAATAGAGACAACAGGTAGTTGTTGTCTGTAAATTACTGAATAGAGTTTTGCAAAGGAGGGAGATCACTGCATATTTCAACACAGCTCTGTATTACGGCAGCAGTGGTAAACTCCAGGTGTATAGGAGTTCTTGCTACATAGGGGACTCAGGAAAAGTTCAGAATGAATGAATGCATAGAGGTGAGAAAGTTTTCTGAGAGAAGCAAGTAGTCTTGAATGTCTGATGCATGAGGCACATGGGAAGAAATTGATGAGGGGTTAGGCATTAAGGAACATCTTCGAGTTGTAAAGAATATTATAAAATAAATTTGAAAATTTGACCATGGTTCTGAGATACTAAAAATAAGCTTTAATCCTTACATAAAACTCATTCATTCATCATTCCAAAAATGACAAACAGACATAATCTTCATTGTTACTGAGGAGTTGGAACATAAAAATGTAATGGGTATAAATGAATAAGCTATGATTTTTAATGCAGTAACTTGGATTTTGAGCTAAAAGCCAATATTATCTTTGGAGAAGCATAGCCCAAAAAACATTTTTTTGTGAGAAAATCACACATAAAAGAAATCCAGAATCAACAAATAATCTTGAAGGTCCTGCTATGATGATGAAGTTGTCTATGAAAATTTTTTTTTTTTGCTTTTTATTTTACTTTATTTTATTCTTTTATTGGAGTAAAATTGCTTTACAATGTTGTGTTAGTTTCTGCTGTACAATAAAGTGTATCAGCTATATGTATGCCTATATCCCCTCCCTCTTGGACCTCCCTCTGAACCCCCATCCCACTCACCTACGTCATCACAGAGCACCAAGCTGATATTCTCAATTAATTCCATAATAATCCCTGGTAAGTTAACTCAATTTTAGACAAACTTTTTGAGACTCAGTTTCTTTTATGAGTACATTGATGCTCACAGAACTATTTGGTAGCAGAGCCAGGAATGAGGTTTCAATGAAGTACTCATTATGCTCTTCCTATTAATGTTTATAGATATAAAATAAATGGTCAATTGTTCATAAAATCTAGCTTCATACAAAGGTGATTTTTTTTCTAAGCAAGGAGTGGGTAACTCTTCTAGCTATGACTCAAAATAGAGAAGCCAAAAGAAATCATCTATAGAAATTTAATTGCATAGCAGTAAATAAATTGCATGGCAAAAAAATCAAAGGCAAAGTAAATAAAATGACAAACTGCAGAAAACATGTGTAGTTTATTTTATTTTATCATTATTTTTATTGAAGTATAATTGATTTACAATATTATATTAGTTTAAAGTATACAGCATGATTTACTATTTTACAGATTATACTCCATTAAAAGTTATTATAAGATAATGGCTATAATTCCATATGCTCTACAATATATCCTTTTTCCTTACCTTTTTATACATAGTAGCTTGTATCTATTAATCCCCTAGACCCCTACCCCTAGTTTACCCTTCTCCCTTTTCCTTTCCCCTTTGGTAACCATTAGTTTGTTTTTGATATATGTGAGTCTGTTGGACATACATTCATTTGTATTATTTTTTAGATTCCATGTATAAGTGATATCATACAGTATTTGTCTTTCTCTGTCTAATCTCACTAAGCATAATATTCTCTAGGTCTATCTATGTTGTTGTAAATGGCAGAATTTCATTCTTTTTATGGTTGAGTAATATTTCTTTGTATATATACATATATCATATCTTCTTTATCCATTTGTTGATGGGCACTTGGGATGAGTCTATACTTTGGCTATTGTAAATAGTGTTGCTATAAATATTGAGGTGTGTGTATCTTTTTGAATTAGGATTTTCATTTTGTAGTTTATTTTATAAATAAATTAATATTTATATTTTAAAGACTTTTAATGATGGTGAAGAAAAATATTGACTAGCTTAGAGAGGATGTGTTAGAAATATGAACCTGAACTCCATAGAAGAAAATGTAAATGGAACTTAAGTATGTTAAAGATGCTAAACCTCACTTATAATAAGAGAGACACAAATTAACTCTAAGTGAGATCGAATTTCTCACTTATGAAATTGGCAAAGTATCACAAGATTGACAATTGATTCTTTTGATAAAGTTCTGAGAAAACAAACTCTCAGATATTATCAGTGGGAATCCAAACTGTCACTACTCTAATGGAGGGGAACTGGCAATATATACAAAAGAACATGGGCAATTTTATGAAAAGGCTATTCAATCAACCAATGATGGTAACAAAATACTAAAAACATGTCCATCAAATATCCATCAAAAGGGAGCCCTATAATTGATATCTAGTCTCATAGCATTGTGGTTGGAAAAGAAGCTTGATATGACTTCAGTTTTCTTAAATTTACCAAGGCTTGATTTGTGACCCAAGATGTGATCTATCCTGGAGAATATTCCATGTGCACTTGAGAAGTAAGTGTATTCTGTTGTTTTTGGATGGAATGTTCTATAAATATCAAATAATTCCAACTAGTCTAATCTGTCATTTAAACCTTGTGTTTCCTTATTTATTTTCTGTTTGGATGATCTGTCCATTCCTGTAAGTGGGCAGTTAAAATCACCTACTATTATTGCATTACTGTCCATTTCCCCTTTTATGCCTGTTAGCATTTGATTTATGTATTGAGGTGCTCCTATCTTGGGTGCATAGATATTTACAATTGTTATATTTTCTTCTTGGATTGTTCCCTTGATCATTATATAGTGTCCCTCCCTGTCCGTTGTGATAGTCTTTATTTTAAAGTCTATTTGTTCTGATATGAGAACTGTTACTCCAGCTTTCTTTTGATTTCCATTTGCATGGGATATATTTTTCCATCCCCTCACTTTCAGTCTGTATGTGTCTGTAGGTCTGAAGTGGGTCTTTTGTGGACAGCATATATATTGTTCTTGTTTGTGTATCCATTTAGCCAGTCTATGTCTTTTGGTGGGGGCATTTAATATATTTATATTTAAGGTAATTATCAATATGTATGTTCCTATTACCATTTTCTTAATTGTTTTGGATTTGTTTAAGTCTTTTCCATCTCTTGTGTTTCCTGCCTAGAGAAGTTCCTTTAGCGTTTGTTGTAAAACTGGTTTTTTGGTGCTGAATTATCTTAACTTTTGCTTGTCTGTAAAGCTTTGGATTTCTCTGTCAAATCTGAATGAGATACTTCCTGGGTAAAGTAATCTTGGTTGTAGATTTTTCCCTTTCAACACTTTAAATATATTTTGCCCCTCCCTTCTCGTCTGTAGAGTTTCTGCTGAAAGATCAGCTGTTAACCTTTTGGGGATTCCCTTGTATGTTATTTGTTGCTTTTCCCTTGCTGCTTTTAATATTTTTCCTTTGTGTTTAACTTTTTAAATTTGATTAATATTTTTCTCATCATTTTTCCCCTTTGATTTATCCTGTCTGGGACTCTCTGTGCTTCCTGGACTTGATGGAATATTTCCTTTCCCATTTTGGGGAAGTTTTCGACTACAATCTCTTGAAATATTTTCTCATACGCTTTCTTTTTTTTCCTTTTTCTGAGACACCTATAATTCAAATGTTGATGCATTTAATGTTGTCCCAGAGGTCTCTGAGACTGTCTTCTATTCTTTTCATTCTTATGTCTTTATTCTGCTCTGTGGCAGTTATTTTCACCATTCTATTTTCCAGCTCACTTACCTGTTTTTCTGCCCCAGTTATTCTGCTATTGATTCCTTCTAAAGTATTTTTAATTTCAGTTATGGTGTTGTTCATTACTATTTGTTCATTAGTTCTTCAAGTTCCTTGTTAAATGTTTCTTGTATTTTCTCTGTTCTATTTCCAAGGTTTCAGATCATCTTTACCATCATTACTTTGAATTCTTTTTCAGGTAGTTTGCCTATTTCCTCTTCATTTATTTGGTCTTGTGGGTTTTTATCTTGCTCCTTTGCCTGTAAGATACTTCTCTGTCTTCTCATTTTGTCTAATTTACAGTATTTGAGGTCTCCTTTCCCCAGGCTGCAGGGGTGTAGTTCCTTTTGCTTCTGTTCTCTACTCCTGATGATGAGTTTGATCCAGTGGCTTATGTAGGCTTCCAGATGCAAGGGACTGGTGCCTGCATTCTGGTGGGTGGAGCTGAGTCTTTTCCATCTGAGGAGGAGGACCATGTCAGGTGGTGTGTTTTGGGGTGTCTCTGAGCTTAGTATGACTTTAGGTAGTCTGTGTGCTGATAGGTGGGTTTATGTTGCTGTCTTGTTTGTTGTTTGGTGTGAGGCATCCAGCACTGGTAGCTGCTGGCAGTTGGGTGGAACCAGGTCTTGGATTCAGATAGTGGCCTCCACAAGAGCTCTCCGTGGTTAACCTTTCCTGAGGCTGGGGATTCTCTAGTGGTACAGTGCCCTGGACTCAGTGTTCCCATGCCAGAGCTTCAGGCCTGACTTCTGGTTGAGGGACCAAGACCCCACAATTCATTCAACCTGGCAATAAAGGGGATTAAGATAAAAAAAAAAGAGATTAACAAAACCCCAGACAAATAGTAAAAAGTAAAATCAAACAAACAGAAACAGAAACAAGGAAACACACACACACAATAGAAACAAAAACAGATCCAAATAAATCAAAAAGCAAGAGAACAGGGCTTCCCTGGTCATGCAGTGGTTGAGAGTCTGCCTGCCGATGCAGGGGACATGAGTTTGTGCCCTGGTCCGGGAAGATCCCACATGCTGTGGAGTGGCTAAGCCCATGAGCCATGGCCACTGAGCCTGTGCGTCTGGAGCCCGTGCTCTGCAATGGGAGAGGCCACAACAGTGAGAGGCCCACATACCGCAAAAAAAAAAAAAAAAAAAAAAAAAGCAAGAGGACAACCAGACAAACAAAAGAATCCAAGAACATAATCAAACAATTGAAAAGAAAGCCGACTAAAACACAAAAACAAAACCAAAGCAGAGTGCCAACTGAAGAATGAAGCAAAGAAACAAAAAGACCTGACAAAAATGTTTAAAAAAAAAAGAAAAAGAGAAAGGGGAAAGAAGATAGAACAAAAGAAAAGCGATGTAGAAATAAAAATAAAATAAAGATAAGATAGAAAATATATTAAAGAAAAGAGACAAACAAAACCCCAGAGAAATGGTAAAAACAAAAGCAAGCAAACAAAAACAGAAACAAGGAAACAAATGTACACATGTAAAAGAAACAAAAACAGAGCCAAATAAAACAAAAAGCACAAGAACAACCAGACAAATAGAACTCAAAAACAAAATTAGACAATTAGGATTAAACCTAACAAAAACACATAACCTAAAAACAAAACCAAGGCAGTGTGCCAACTGAAAAATTAAGCAAGGAAAGAAAACAAACTGATAAAAATGATTAAAAAATAATAAAAATAAAATAAAAACAGAAAAACACAAGATCAAAGAAAAGCAAAGTAGAAATGGAAATATAAAAAATAGGAAAATATGCTAAAGAAAAAGAAAAGGGAAAATATCACAGAACAACAGAAAAGCAAATTAAAAATAGAAATATTAAAAAAAATTAAAAGTTATAAAATATGGAGATACCAAAAGACTAAATAATAATAAAAAGTAAAATCTAAAACAACAAACAAAAAAGAGAAAGAGAGAGAAAGAAAGAAACAAACAAAAAAGCCAGAACCAACAACAGAATGAATCAAAGTATAATAAAATTAATAGTAATAATTATGTTTCCCTGGAGTCTCTGCTGTAAGTTTCCTTGCACATGCCATGAACTACAGCCCACCTCTGCCTCACCAAGAGTCTCTCCTCTCCTTCTGGGCTGGTCTCTGGACCTGCTGCAGGCCCTGTGGGGACCACTCAGACTCTGACCTGACCCAGTTCCTGCATGTGCTTGCCCCCAAAGTCCACAGCTGCCAGAGCTAGACCATTTTCATTTGTGGGAACACTCATTGTCTACTCAGATATTCCACAGATGCAGGGTCTACCTAGCTGATCACAGGGGTTTAATCTGCAGCTTGTACAGCTCATGGAAAGATTTTTGATCTTCTTCCTTAGTCACCCCATCCCTGGGGTTCAGCTTTGATTTTATCACCACCTCTGCATGTGGTCCACCCATAGGAGTCTGGTCCTGAGGCTGCCTTGGACTTCTTGGGTCTGCCTTTCTGAGGACTGGGGGCAAAGTTGGTATGACTGCTTAGATTTTGGGAGGGCTGGCAGCACCAAATGTGCAGGGAAGCCGGCAGCCACAGGTGCAAGAGATATAATTCTAGTGAGGGCCTTTTCTGGTGTCCAGCATAAGACACATGAGGCCAGTCCTGGCCAGGCTATTTCTGGTGCCCAGGCACCAGCAGGCATGTGAGGGCCAGCTCTGAGGGTTTTTTTTTTTTTTTATTGCTTGACAGCTGGTTCCCAAGAGCCAGCCCTGAGTGGGCTTCTTTTATTGTTGTTGGCAGGCGCTGGCATGTGGGGAGAGAGAGGTTACAACAGTGGCTTCTCCCTGTGCGTGTGACTCAGTGGTAGCGTCCTGTTTCCATGACAGTCCGGTCTTCCTCCATAGGCATTCCCTGCTGCAGATTTCCTCCCTCCCATCCTCTCTGTCTGTCTTCCCACAGCCAACAGGATTTCTCCCTCTAGGCCTGTTCTCCAATCTCCATGCACCAGCTCCCAGCCCCCTTGCATACCTATGAACACAATTCCCAGTCTGGGGCACGTAGGGCCACATTATGGACTGTCATGTATTTTTCACTCAGTCCTGTCTGCCACAGATTGGCCACTTTACCCTCTTCTGACAGCCTCAAACGCTTCCCTTCTGTCCCAATTAATTTCCCTGTCAGAGAGGGTATTTTCCTGAATTTGGGAATCTCTCCTCTGCTTCAGCTCCCCCACCCTGGGGTGCAGGCTACATCCCACTTCCTCTCCTCTTGCTTCTCCCTTCTTTTTTCCATCCTAATCAGTTATGCTGGGATATTTATAGTCCTTTCTGGTGTCCAAGTCTTCTGCTAGTTTTCAGCCAGTGTTCTATGAGAATTGTTGCATCTATAGATATATTCCTGATGAATCCATGGAGAGAGATGAACTCCACGTCCACCTACTCCTCCACCATCTTGAATCTCGGATGTAAAGTTTTAAATTGAAGAAGAAATAGCCTACTGTGACTGCGATCTTCAAAGTAATTGTGTGTGCATGTGTAGTTGCTTCTGACCAACATGTATACATGTTGCCCTTGTAATAGATAGATAATCACCTGTTAATCACTAATTCACAATTGGGGGATCCTATAAATTAGTTACAATTAATAAAATTATTAATTCTAACTTTAACAGATAAAGAGCATAGAAAAGAGCCCATCAAATTTCATTTTGTTATTTTCTTCAACCTTCTGAAATTATCAGTCCTAGGTTGTCAATGAAAAAATTTCACAAAAGACACCCAATTCTGTATTGAGAGATTTCAGTTTCAAGTATTAGATATGTGACTTACTAACTGAAAGGGACTGTATATCATTGACTGTAATTTTTTACCACTCTCTGTATCTCTGATCTTTTTGATTTGACTTTTCAGTTCCTCTTACTAGAAGCAGAGAATATATCCCTGTCCATCAATGTTTGATCAATAGGTGTAAGGAGAAGTGACATTGGGCCAGCTTGAGTTCAAGCCTTAAAAGTTGTTGCAGTTCTGTTCTCACCCCTCTTTTATTTCTGCTGTTATCATATAAGAATGTGTGTCAAATAACCCATAGTCCCAGAAGAATGAGAGACACATGGAATTCACATGAACCTATCTTTGGCTTGGAGCCAAACTCAGCCAAATCCAACCAGTCCAGATGAATCACAGCCAAGCTGCAGCTACATGAGTGAAAAAACAAAAACAAAACAATTATTATTATATATCATTAAGCTTTGTTTGGCTTTGTTTTTTGTTATGCAGCATTACAGTAGTAAATGCTGATTAATCCAGACAGTTACAGAACTAAGATACTGTTGTAAGAAAAAATTTAAATGTGTTACAGTGGTTCTGTAAATGTGTTACAAGACAGGAGAGGGGAGAAAACCAGTATCTGATGCTGGAAAACACATTAGCTATGTGTCTCAATTTCCTAGTAAAATTTGAAAAACTATAACTAATTCATAGAGACAATATAAATATTTAATTGGATATTATGTGTCAACAGCTTAACCAATGATTTGTGCATACAAATTATACACAAATTTTAGTTATAGACATTAAAGAAATATATTAAAAACAAAAATAATAATTGCAATGTGCAATTGAGAGTTATGAATCAACATTCATGGCCTCCTAAATAAGCACTCCAGGAATGATTTCAGATATTCTAAAAACCATGAAACAAAATAATATAAAATAGAGAATAAGTAGGACCTAAATCATCAACCTACTTAATCCTATTAAGTTACCATATCCCATCAAATTATTGTAGCCCAAATCTTCTCTTAATCTGTTAATTTTCCTATGACATACATGCAAGAGTTTCTTCTTTACTAACACATTTCAGTCAGTGTGATGAAAGAATTAAATATTAGCCCTGTGGCAAACCCATCAAGTAGATATGGTGTATCATTATTAACCCCAGTTGATAATGAGGAAATCAAGACACAGCCAGAAAGGTAACTTCCTCCTAACTGTGCTCCTATTAGGTAAAAGGACTAAGGTTTGCACCCAGGATCATCTGATTACACAGTTCTTTGCTCTTGTCCACTGTTTTCTGCTGAAGCTCCCTGAAGCACAGAGGTTCTCAAACCTGGCTGCCTATTAAAATCAACTGGGAGCTTTGAAAATATGTGCATGCTTTTGTCTAACCTCCATAGATTCTCACTTCATTGATCTAAATTAGGCCAGAAATTTTTAAAATATCTCACGTGACCTTGAATTCTGGTTCTGCCAAGTAGAAATACTCTCTTCCTCATTTTCCTCATCTGTGAAATGGAGATTGTGGTTGTATCACCTCATAAGATTATTTTGAGGATTTAATGATGTAATATTTGTAAAGTGCCTGGGACAGTATCTAGATATAGTAACTGCTACTCTGGTGATTCTTAAATAAAGACAACAGACCTGGAAATGGAAATAACTTGGTTCAAATGGACATAATTCCAGCTATTGCTAGCTAACACTGCGAAAATCATGTAATTTATACTCTAAACTTCTGAATTATTGATGGTCTTCTTTACCTCTCCCTCTTCCTCTTCCTCTTCTATTTCATTTTATTTGGAGTTAATTAAATTTACTTTTTAGCATAAAAATGTTTTACCATGGTAGTATATCTTGTTTTATTTTTGAAACGTATTGGGAAATTTAAACATTGATCTTGAAGGCTAAAAAAAAAAAAAAATCCTCATCATTCAAAAGCTATAATATGGGTTCAAAAAAAAACATTTTCTTTAGGTTAGTTAGCTCACAAATTGCATAGTAAACACAAGAGAGCCATATGGGAGGAATGTAGAATTTAGTATACCTTGAATTTTAATCAACTCATTTAGAAAACAGCACAATAACAGATTGTCACTGAAGTACAATAATTCTGTTCTTCAGGGAAGGTTTTTTTTTTTGAGTCATATAACATTTTTTCTTATAAAGGAAAATACAGGATCTAATATTTTTCTGTTCTGGGTAACTTCCCAGCAAAAGTTGCTGAGACAAAACCTGTGATGGCTTTCATATTCATGGAGGTGAATAATTTCAATTTGGAAGTATCTGCAAATATGGGGGCTGGGGCATATTATTTCCAGATCCAATTTGAAAGACTAAGAACTTTCTGACTCTTCACTCTGTTTTTTCTAGACAATCTATTTGGATTTGTCCAAAACAGATAGAAGTAGTCAATTAAAACTTGTGCTTTGCTGTATTTGTTTCAGGCAGTATTATTCCCACAGGCCTTCAAAGTATTGTTCTGTTATAGCCTAATTTCTCCACAGCATCATGATGTTTTATAAATATTTATTCAGATTTTTTTTTTCCCTACAAGGCCACAGCCTTCTTGAGGTTTATGTCTGTCTTCCTCAGATATAAACTAATGCATATGTGGGTCTCTGTGCTGAGTAGTGAGACAGAACTTCTTTTCTTCAGAAAGATAAATTATTAATATGCAAAGCTTGAAGTTTGCTGAGAAGGAGGTAAGTAAATGTCATGAGGAAATGAAGGAAAAGAAAGGATACAAACTCTTATCCGGTCTACCTGCAAGTCTTTCTGAAGGACTCAGGTTTTTCCAGCCAAGATCCATATGCTAGGCAGGGTAAACAAGGTTTCTGAGATAAATATTACCACATGCCTGGAAAGAGTCAGGGCCAGCAGGTTGTGGAGAAGTGTGATTTGAGAGTGCTACATTGAGAAGGAAGCAGACCCTGGACCATCTTCTAAAACTATCAAGGTGTACTGGGAGAACTGACTGCATGAGTGTATATAAAGAAATATGATGCTGAAAACCATTCTGGAATGAACTACTCTTAATTGACTATACCCCCAAGAAGTTGCCATCCTATCTTTCTCCTTGAGAAACTACAGTGCTAAAACAATGATCTCCACTAATGCCAGTGAGAAGAATAAAGATAGGATCAAGTTTAACCATGAGATATTAATAGATTGCACTTTTATATTTGCAATCTGGTGGGTGTAGAAAGGATGAACAGTGACAATGCTTTGGAGTGAAGGTTTTAGCTGTGACATCAGGTCTTGCCACTGGAGGCATAATGGCAGAGTTTTAACCATTGTGGAGCAACCAGGATACAGTATCAATAATAGAGACTTCTGAGCTTCATCTTCAAGAGAGTGGCACTTTGGACACAAGAAGGTATTCCAATATAAACTGCAGAAGATACAAAGGGTTTTGGGGGGTTTTTTTCAGGCTGACCTGGTATCCTTGACAATATGAGCAACATCAGCATCATCAGCATTGAAGGACTCTGTAGAAGGCCCACCTTAAGATGAAAGTTGGTGAGTCCATGTGTAACAAAAGTATATATGAGCTCTAGAATTACTGGCAATGAAACGGGATAGACAAGCAACACAAAAAGATTTAATAGGTGGTATATTGATTCCCCACGTTGTCATGGCTCTGGAGATGTAATATTGGTTGTATAGTTAACATAGAGAAACCTTGGTAGTAACCTTGTTTGCTTTAAAATGCTTATCTCACATGACCCTTTCAGTTCTGTGAATCAGATATTCGTGTGAGGCATTGTAGGACCACTTAGGATCCTCTGACCAGCCCAGTTATCTCCTTCATCCTAATCTTAGGTCCCTTCTCCCTAGCCAGTCAAAGCCCTAAATGTATTATTTCAGGTTCCTTTATCTTTTCAAATGATTCATATATATCTAAACTCACTCCTACTCTTCTATGATTCTTTACTTCTTTTTTATTCCTGTAAAGGATCACTATCAAAATGTTTAATAAATATACCCCAAATTACTAGGAAATTTAAGGTAATTATCAATTTTCATAACAAAATATTACATTTATTAATTTTATTATTGGGTGAATTATTCTCTAAATCTTTCAGAGAAGTTAAGTCTAACTTACATAATTGTTTACTTTAACTCTCTCATGCTCGTATATACTGTAATTATAGTATTCATGATGTTATATGATAATGCATATATATTTCCATTAGACTAGTGGTTCTTTAAAAGTAGTACCTATGTCCTTGATTTTAATACTGACTGCATTTAACACAGAAACAAATCCATTGTGAGATTTTAATAAATAACCATTGAATAAAACCATATTATCTAGGGTTTGTGGATATTTTGAATCAACAATAATGAATAGCTGTCCTTTGAATACTGCTATGAGACCTTAGTTATTTTTTGACTGCCATATAGATAATGTTAACTGCTTGGAGAAGACAGCTGACGTTTCAGAAGGCTAGCCAATAAAATCTGTCTACTAGTCACTCCTCAAATTCTAAAACTACCTTAGATTAAAGAGATCACCTAGATTACATGAAATTTGATTTGGAGAAATATACATTTTGTAGGATGACAAACTTATACAAGTAAGAAAACAAAACAAATCGCAATTGCAAATTTGGTTCACTGACTTGGAAGTGTCCCAGACCTGTAAGGGACTCTGAAGCTTAGGTATTATTTGCTTCACAGAAAACCCTCTCTCTGGTATGTATAGAACTACCTTTACAGAACAAGATGCAATGTGTTTTCTCAAATTTTGTAGAGTTTCAGTAAAAGAAATATTCATACATGGAATGCAGGAGTATTTTTATTTTGAGGGGGAGGAGGGATACAAATACAGAAAATATTATTCATTATTTTTGTTCGAAATCCCTTATGTGAGTCTACTAAGATTTTTTTTTTCACTCAGAAAGTAAACCAAAGTATAGCCTATTTCTAATTTGAACTTGTCTGTTTCCTCCTAATAAAGATTAGAACTGCATGACACATCAAGTGTCTTTTTTTCTTAGAAACCAGGAAATGTAGACATAATGATAGATTCAGCTGTCATAACTCACAGCCTTGATTTTCCAAAGTTTATTTTCCTTCTCCTTCCACCACTTTGCTTACTTGGGTTTTAAATCTTTTCTTTAATTTTTTTTTCCAATTTTACTGCATCTATGTTTATGTATACCTCAGATCACCTAGTGTAAACAAGTAAAATCTGATTTACCTAGGAACCCAGCAGTTGAAAAACAAGAGTCAATGAAGATAGAAAGGAGGAGGATCTTTAGAGATGATAAATAAGAACACAGCTACTAAACTTCCACACCTTCAATGCACAACTCAACTCACTCAGCAAAAATCAGAAATACATTTACTCTCCCTCTGGTAATGGAGAGACCTAGAATCAGAGTGAGAGGCACCGGATGAGGTTAGCCTTCCTGCTGTCATTCTTGCAAGGTCAAGGCTAGCAGCAAAATGTATCTTAAATAGAGCTGCAGGGAAGCTAAAACTCAGCACACTGGAAGCTGAGAGTCCAGTTGGGTTAGGTAAGGTTGGGACAGTCACTTAGGCAGAGAATGAAGGCCCAAGACAAAGGAGAAGTCAGAAACAGATATCTGAAACCAAAGATGTCAGAGTAGTAAACTGGAAACAGGGAGCAAGGCATGGAGGAAGAGATGGTCTGGGAGGGGCTATAGCCAATAATTGATTCGCTTTTCTGTCTTGTGATGCGTAGGCAGGTTGAGTTTTGATTACATTGAAAAAATATAGTTCAGAGTGATTCCATTGACTGGCCTTATTGGTCAGATTGTTATTTTTTATGGAGACAATTTGGATAATTCAATAAAAAATTTTCCTTTGGATGTAAAAATAAAGAAAGAACTAGTGAAAGAAAGACTTAGGAGGCAGAGTTCATATGGTTTTCAGAGTCCACAATAGTGTTATTCCTAAGAGAAATGAATTTTAACGTTTGCACAAACTGGAAAAAACTTTCAGAAATTAGTTACCTTTTAGGTTGTCTGAACAGCACTGTGTTCTTCAACTCCATCTTCTTCAGAATGCTTCCTTGATAAATATAATTCAACTATCAGTGCTCCTTCAAGCTCACCTGGGCTTCTTGCACATTAGTGAAATTCGGTTTCCAATGATTTCACATCTACCCTGCTACTGTAATTTCTTCGTCTTGAAAATGAAGATAGTGCCCGATCTTTAGTGTAGTTTCTAATTATTAGATTTAAAAATTCTATACACCCACAACTCTAATATGGTGTGTTAATAAACCACACTAACATTTACTTTCATTAATTACACAAAAGAACTCTGAAATAAAGCTATTATATTTGTATCTTCTCCCTTTTTTGAAGATGAATATTCTGAGACATAGAGAGATTAAGTTACCCATCTATAATTATATAGCTATAAACAGATCTAGGACAATGACCCCAGCTTTCTTATTCCAAGGTGGAAGTTCTTTCCTTTTGTATGCTACAGGAGTCTCAGTCAGCTAGTTTTGACTGGAATACCTTAAGGTTCTGACCTTAGTCACTGTGAGCAGCTAAAACCTAGGATCCAGCAGTACCACCCTATCATCTATTCATTCAGTCTATTAGTCAAAATCAGTTGAACAGTCTCTGTGTGACAAGCAGAGAGCTAGTCACTAAAAATCAGGCTTGCATGCTAATAGGCATGATGTCTGAGACTAGAGTGTATCTCGTTGCCTCTAAGACAATGATGGAAGGAATCAACTTGAAAAGTTCAACCCTAGCATGGAAGATTCTTACATAAAAGTAAAGCTTATGATGTAGTTTAGATATTATTGCCACTGTGCTAACCCAGCACTAAGTGAACAACGGTTGGATACACAAGACCAGGTCTAGAATCACCCTGATGCCAGCAACAGTGCACAGAGAATTGGCTCAAGGGCCACAGGCATCTCCCCAGCATCTCTGTGGCTGCCATGGACATGGTGCCAATTCTGACTAGTTCTGCAGCTGCCTCTGAATGTTCACAACTTTTGCTTTTGGAGTGGGCTCAGTAACAGGTGGAATTAAGGGAGACTCAAAAGTTTGATAGAGTATTCCAAACACTAGATAGGCTTAGTACGTATGATGTTAATCAGCAGACTGTGCATAAAACAATGGACATGGCAGGTGAGTTTGTTCTTTCTTCTCTGAGAGAGACTCAATGCTTCAGGGAAAAGACTGTGAGCTATGGAATATGGGACAATTGGGTCTATATACTGACTCTGCTATTTAATCTGTGGTCTTGGGCAAAAGTTTTGAAATGTCTGATCTTCAATATCCTTGTTTGTGTAAATGAGTTCAGTATAATCATACTTTCTCCCAAGGCTGAATTAAAGGTTAAATTCATGCGGGTGTGAATGATATATAATTAATTGGGGGAAAAAAAGAAAGTAATTTGCTGACAAGTCTGTATAACATTATCCCATGTTATTTTAGGTGAAAATGTAAGGAAACAGAGACAGAGATTAATAGAGTGTGCTCTATCTGAAGTTTAGAAGAATATAGACTGAAATGGAGGTCTGGTGGGATTGAAGTGACCATAGGTGGAGATTTTTACTTCATACATCATATTTTATAAGTATTCTGAATTGTGGTGAGATTGTGAGGGATTCTTACTCTGTGTGTTTGTGTGTGTATGTGTGTGTGTATTTCATATAAGGGTAATTAAGATATACTACACAGATTACATAAGAAAAAACCCTGGATCACAATGCATATTCTCTATAGATAAATGTCTTTTTTCCCTTTTCTTTAAGATCATTTATTGCTGAAATTGACAATCCTTATTACTGGCATCTTCTGAAAGAGATGCCATGAGATTATTAAATAGCCTGGGAAGTTGGTGTGGTATAGGGTTTTCAGGAAGCAGAACACATTTCCAGGAAGGAGACTGGAGTATCCTGGGCCATTCAAAATAATCAAGGGAGTGGCTCACTCTTCTCCTAACTGTGAACTGAGGAATCCTATTCAATTGTTGTCCCAGAGAACCTCGGAGTAAAATGGAAAGAGGAAAAGATTTGGAATAAAAGCAGTTGTGTTCTAGCCCTTGCTCCACAACTGAAAATTCACAAGTCACTTAACCTAACATTCCTAACCTGAAGAGTTGATTTGATTTTTCTTCTCTTTACATGTTAAGCTAAAAGTCTTTGTGAGGAGGTGGTGACTTCAAAAATGCTTTCATTGATTCACTCATTCATTTATTTATTCAAAGTTGTTTGAGGACCTATTAAAGAGTGCCAAGGTAACAGAGTTGAAAGTCCAGTGGTGGAGGAAGCTGCCTTAAGATACAATATAGTAAAAGTAATAGGGGTTCTGGGGCCACCAGAGAATAACTACCTAACAGGAAGAGTTGCCTTTTCTTTGCAAACTATGAAACATTTTGTAAATCCCAGAGGTTCTTATTCTTTCTAATTGAGCAGGACTTGGCTTGTATATCTCCCAAAGAAAGGTTTACCTATGAATTAGCAACAGTGTTTTACATTTAGCTAAGAAAAAGGAGAAATCTTTATTTTTATCCTGCAGTTCTTCAATTGCCCTTTATAAACAGTTCAATAGATAAACTCTTTCCTCCACTCTCACTCCACAAATACACATCTGTATCTATTCCACTCTTTATTCCTTTCTCTGAAATGTTTCCATTACTTATGATTTGGTCTACTATCATCTTCCAATTACTGGTGTGAGTTGATATGTTTTAAACAATAACTCTCTGTAAATCAAGTGTTCTCCCACCATACCAGTTTCAGATAATTGGGATGATTGCTTAACTGCTAGGGTGTTGCTAAAATTAGAATGGTTTTACTGTATTAAGTATAAGATGGAGTTTCTCTGTCAGTTCATCTCTTTCTGTCAGGCAAGATCTGAGGCCAAATAAATTGCCATGGCCTTCATTGTTAGCAGAGCTTCTGTCTAGACCTTGATTAGACTCAGAGATTTCTAGGAATGCTCAAGAATATTTCCCATATTTTCAAATAGCACTGCTTATGAAACAAAATCAGTATATTTAAATACCTCTACTCAAGGAAGAGCTAGTTAATACTTCTTTAACACACCTTGGGGAGAGAACTCTGGGCCCCTGACCTTAAGAGCTACAAACCTGCTGGCTTATAATTGCCTGGATATATTATAGTATTCCCATGTAATTTAACAGTTTTTAAATTTGAGAAGCAGTTTGCCATCTTGTAAATCACATTTGACAATGCAAAGGGAGAGCTAACTTTTCTTACAACACATAGACAATAAAATTCCATTTTTGACTTATTGTTTTTATGTGTAAACAATATTTATTGTCTTTAATTCTATGAAGCTTACAGCTCAAAATTAATACCTAGATTTAACCATCCAGAGCTCAATGACATTGTTATATGGCTTTTCAGTAGCTTCTGACATAATATTTTTCCTTTGAATATGTGACTTTGAGCATCATTATTTTTATGTACATGTGGAATTTGAAGAGGATTTGAGAAACTCAATTTCCAATGTTTCTTATTTATTGACATCATTATAAAGTGCTCCACTCTTTGATGATAAAATCTTCCTTTTGTATCTTTAACATTTATGATAAGTGGTAAAATATATTTTTTAAATGTCCTACCTAAAACCTGTTCTAAATGTGGGTTGAAGTTGGGGACATGACTGACATAATCCCAGTCCTGCTCTTTCTCCTAGTCTTCCTTAAATGGCATCATCATCTACATAATTGCTCAAGCCAAAATTCTAGAAATTTTCATTGATTTCTCATTTTCCCTCTCCCCACTCTACATCCAGTCATCAGGAACCTATGTCAATTCCATTTGCACGACATATTCTGAAAGCAACTACTTTCTCCATCTCTACTAGCAACAAAATTCTCCAAGTCTCCATAATCTCTCACCAGAAATGCTATAAGAAGAGCCTCTGAACTGGTCTTCCTGCTTGTTCTCTTGTCTCCCTGAAACTTATTCTCCAGTGGCATTCAGTGATCTTCTAGAACCTCATTTTTCTAAAGATTGACTGAACCAGCAGCATCGGCATCACATGAGAGCTAGTTAGAAATGCAGAATCTCAGTCTCCACCACAGACCTACTGAACCAGAAAATCTTTATTTTAACAAAGTCTTCAGGGGATTTGTAAGCACAATAAGTTTGAGACGCACTGATCTAGAACATAAATCAGTTTTATAGTCCTTCTGATTGAAAGTCTTCAGTAATTTCTTATTTTTACCTCGAATAAGCCAATAAAGCCCAAACTCTTTAATATGGCTCATGAATCTGTGTGTATCATGACAATTGCCATACCCTCTGAGCACCTTCTTTTCCAATTTCCTCGACATCCATTATACTTCTGCCACAGGAGTGATCTTTCTGCTCCTAGACATGTCTTGGGGTTTTTGCACTGGCTGTTTCCCTTCATCATGTCATGGCTGGCTCTTTCCTGTCATTCTGATCTTCGTTTATATATTACCTAGTCAGATATGACTCCCCTTAACTACTCAAATGAGAGTAGTCATCAGATTATTCTTTGCTTCCAGGCTCTATGTTAATTCTATGCTTAGCACTTTACTGCCGTTTCACACTTTTCCTTTCTATTTGTATATTATCCTTCTCCTCTCCTCGAGAAAGTTCTTCATTAGTCTTGTTCTCTACTCTATCTCCAGCACTTAAAACCATGTTTGCCACACATTATAGACACTGAATGCTTGCTTGCCAAATAGACACTGAACAGAAAAATGAAGGAAGGGATAGAAAATTGGATATATCCAGGAAGCTTCCCGGAGAGAAACTAGGGGAGGGTCCTGGATAAACCATACCCAGAGAGGCTGGGTGTGGGTCTTGCTGAAAGTGTGTCTACTTTTCTTAAGTCCGGAACTGGAAAAGATAGAAGGACTTTATCATTTAAGAAACAGTACTCAGTGCTTCCCAGGTGGCACAGTGATTAATAATCCGCCTGCCAATGCAGGGGACATGGGTTCAAGCACTGGTTTGGGAAGATTCAACATGCTACAGAGCAACTAAGCCTGAGCACCACAACTACTGAGCCTGCACTATAGAACCCACAAGCCACAACTACTGAAGCCCACACGCCACAACTACTGAAGCCCATGTGCCTAGAGCCTGCATTCCACGACAAGAGAAGCCAACGCAGTGAGAAGCCTGCACACCGCAACGAAGAGTAGTCCCTGCTTGCTGCAACTAGAGAAAGCCCATGCATAGCAATGAAGACCCAATGCAGCCATAAATTAATTAATTAATTAAAAAACAAAAAAAAAAGAAACAGTATTCAGGACATAAACCTGTTGTGCTTGTCGGCATGCCTCCACCCAAAAAATAAAAACTTTGATATCCTTTTTCTTTAAACAAAAAACTTTCATAATTTAGCAAAATTTGATATGATTCTTGGTATGGAAAACAGGTCTCTAATAGAGTGCTAGTACAACATGTAAAGTACATTCAGGCTCATTGCCTTTGGCAGGCTCTCACCATTCTTATCCTTGGTAAACTGAAAAGTAGAGGCCAGGAGGGTGGCATAAATGTTACTTCCCTGGTTAAAACAAGAGGCAGTAGTAGAGATTTTGGGGGGGAAATAGTTTAATATCACACTTAATTACTTTCTTTTTTCATTTCCTGGCTCTTATCCTAAACTGTAATGATTGTATATGTTCACATGTTCATTGTTTCCCTCTTCCAGAGTAGAACATCACTTTTACCTTTCTAAAGCTGGGAGTTTTATCTAACTTTCACTTTACTCCTCCAGGGACTAGCACAAGAAATAGAACATAACAGAATCTCTACAAATATATATTGAATGAATGAATGAAAAATAAAGGAGAGAATAACTGATGAAGAAAATTTCCAGGAGAGGCTGTAAGTTCTGGAAGTTAGAGAAGGGATATGCCTTTCATTGAGGCAAGATAGACATTTCAAAACATTTATTACTACAGTGTCACATTTGTAAAGGTCCATTCCTATTTTTTTAGTAGAAAGAGAAATCCACTGGACACAATTACCATTCAATTTCAACATTCACTATTTGCCTCTAGCCTAAATATATTCTGTGAGTCAGGCTTCTGACTTAAACTCCCCAGCCTGTCAGTATTCCAGCCTCTGATGACACCAACTTTTTACAGGTGGAAGGATAATGGAGATGGGTTTCCTATTGGCAGGAGTTCATTGGAATCTCTATATAAAAACTTAATGATGGAGCAAGAGCTTGCCTATAGAATTCCCTATCTTAAGTATGCTTGTTGTCTGGAAGGAACAAAAATAAATCCATGATTTATTTAGGTAGCAAGTTACTGACAAAGACAATGCACTAGCAATCCAGATTCTTACCCCTGGTGAATAAACATTGTAAAACATCTTAGAAGTCTTAGATCACTGGTGATGCTATTACCAACCACTTCCAGAAACAAATGGGTAATCAATTAAACATCGCCTTAATTTGTGAATGTGGTGCCTGGTAAAAGAGGAGAGATTAAACCATTTACTAATAATTAGTTTTATGGGAAAGTACTAAAGGTTTTTTTAGATTTTAAGATTAAAACAGAAAGGAAATATTTACATGCCCATTCTAGCATTGATTGCAAAATACAGTAGATGACTCATATTCCACTGGCTTTCTCTTATAGCATAATGTGAAGGTAAATGTGTTAGAATAGAATAAAAAAAATGACTTGCATCTAAGCAGTAGTTCTGGGGAATATTAAAGGTGTAAATGTAGACCAGTTTCTCTGAGCTTTTGTTTCCTTATTTGTATGTAATATGGAAAAAGGTAATCACTTAATTGTGGATGCGTGGGGGGGGGAAGGGGATGGTATTAGAGCAAGTATAAGAAAATGTGTGTCAAGAAAAGAGTAGACACCAAATAAATCATGAATGTTGCTTTTGTTATAATTAAGGAAAATTAATTTAAATAAATTTAGTACTATGACAAATTAATTAATAGATATAAAAGTAGTTTATAATATTAATATATAAACATAGCCATATGATTATGAATATAATTAAAATGTGGTTGGGCAAAAATTTTGTTACATATGCTATTTTCCTAACAAAGGGACACAAGGTTGTTTAACCTAAATGGGTCATAAGCCTCCAAGGTTATACAAGGAATAAATGAGGTAAATATTAGCTGTTATTATTATTATTACAATTTCTCAATATTTTGATTCATTCCATGACAGTGTATCTCATGTAGACCCATCACAATCCAACTCGGCCGCATTCTATGAATGCATTGAATGCATTCTATGAATTTATGGAATGCATTCTATTAATGCATGGAATGCATGGAAAACACATGACACATTTTTTTCATATTCTTTTCCTACTATTTTAAAGTGAAACTTTAATAATCATCAATCCACTCTCCTCAAAGTTTATGAAGATCACTTGAGGATGGCTAGTTGCAATGGTTTTGATTGTTTCTTTCAGTTGTGTTTTATTTTAAATCACTAAAATGTTGATAGATGTTATAGACTGAATGCTTGTGTCTCCACCAAAATTCATATTATGAAAGCCAACCCACCAATGTGATGGTATGAGGAGATGAGGCCTTTGGGAAGTAATTAGGATTAGACAGGTAGGGCTATGAATGTGGAATCCTAATGAATGGGATTTGTGCCCTTACAAGAATCACAAGAGAGTTTGCTTCCCCTCTTTTTTCTCTGCTGTATGACAATACCATTCCCTCATCACCTCTACATGATTTATTTTTCCACTTTATTATTGCCTGTTTGACTTTCCTGACTCAAGTCACATATCTCTTTTTCCCTGAAGACTATTTTGCATCCCCTAGACATTAATTGAACCCAGTAGTATCTTTTTTTTTTTTTTTTTTTTTTTTGCGGTACGCGGGCCTCTCACTGTTGTGACCTCTCCCGTTGTGGAGCACAGGTTCCGGACGCAAAGGCTCAGCATCCATGGCTCACGGGCCCAGCTGCTCCACGGAATGTGGGATCTTCCCCGACTGGGGCATGAACCCGTGTCCCTTGCATCGGCAGGTGGACTCTCAACCGCTGCACCACCAGGGAAGCCCCCGGTAGTATCTTAAGTGTCATTTATAATGAAGATCAGCTATGGTTTGGTAATTACCTTACCAAAGCCCTCTAAATTCTTAAAATAGTAGAAGGTTTATTTCAATGGATTATGGGTTAATATACTTTTTGGAGTTTGGAAAGCAGGGATCAGGAAAGTAACATTCAGAAAGTCTCTGTTGCAAGGCTTATAGGGAACATGCTACTGCAGGTTTCTTTTGCTTATAACACCAATGTGGGTGGTGCTGAAAAGGAGACCTGTGGTTCAGCAGGAAATACAAACTTCACCTAAGCAAGAACTGTCTTTGAAGTCATCACATTGAAAAATCAAGAGTTCACCACATCAACAACAAGAAATAGCTTCTAAACCCCTTTTTAGCTGTACTCCCAAAGTGGAGACATGTCTAAAATAAGGCTATGCTCTACTAATGGCCAAAAACAAATATTTGGGAAGTCTTTCCCAGGTACTGGATTAACCTTGGCTGGTACTTTTCAACAGCAAACATATAAAAAAGTATTTCTGATACACCTTAGTTGGATTATTTTTCAATAACAAGTGTGGAGTTGTCACTTTCTTTTTCAGTAACCAAATTAGAGCACGATTCTTTTTAAGGTTGTCTCCCCATACACAGACACCCTTTCTCTGGGTAACTATAGAAAATGTAAGTGGAAGTTTCGACTTGTAATTTGTTCCTTCTGAGCATTTTTCTTTTTGAATGTTTAGTATTTTATTATAAATTGTTTTCCTCTTATTTCTCATTCATATTACATTTCAGAGTAGAAAGAGGAATGTTTCTCTACTTCTGTGAGTAAGTAGGCAGAAATAGACAGATTTTTTTAATAAAAAGAAGCAATTGAGACTGAAAATCTTGTGTGAAGACCTCCCTTAACTAGAGTAAACAGAGTCATTGATATGCTTGTTCTTGTAGTTGTTTTTAAAATTATGTTCATTGGCTTCACATTCTCAAGGAGACTTAAGAATCATGATGGCAAGGATATTATTTTTATTTCTATATCCCATTCACCCAACACAGACACTGAAACATATTAGATGCTCAGTATATACTTATTTTTAAACTCTTTCTTAATCTGATAATATCACTAAGATTTACTTTCCTCATCTGTAAGAGAAGAATTCTATACTATAGCATGAAGATTTGGGGAGGATTTAGTTAGTAAAAATATGTTTACCACATTATTTGGCATGTAGTAGTAGCTTAGTAAATGTGGGTATATACTCAATGCCTTGATTCTGGAAAACACAAACTCCTGACTCCTTGGCATCACTATATGCCTACTGCAAAGTTTTCTATAATACCAGATCTCCAACTCTATTGAAAGCATCAACTCCCTGGGCCAGACTCTGTCCAGACCTGACATTAGCATTTTCATTTCATAATCTCTTATTTTTTTGTATTGATTCTTAAGTTTTTTTCAGGACTTACATACGACTTTTATTAAATAAGAGTACATAAGTTACATTTTTCCATTTAGGTAGCAGATTCCTGACATCACATTTGAAAGGTAAAAAAGTTATTAAACAATCAATTGAAAGTAAAGTCAGTTTTCTTGGGGTTTTCCCCCTTTTCCTATAAATAATATAACTAAAGAATGTATAAGGAAGAGCCAACATTTGTGTGGCTGGGAAATGAATAGCACACATTTTGTGCTATTATAGCACAAAACAAGCATGGCTTGTTAGAGTTCTTTAGTTTTCTAAAGAACTCTAACAAACTGACTTTACTTTCATTTGACCTATAATATGTCCACCTTGTCAACATGTTTACGCAGCAGCCAAGTCTGCCTAGCTGAGAGCTCTTTCCAGCTATACTAACCTCAGCCAGTATAGAAAACTCATCTGTAGACATTTTAAGATAAAATTCTTCCACTGAAGTGTATGTTTAACAAAAGTCATGGTAATGACCTGACTGAGGATGGACTTTACTCTTGATTCTTAAGGTTCTTTTAAAAAAATTTCTCTATAAAACACAGTGAGAGTCACCCACTGGTCAAAGCTGAAAACAAATATGGTACAAGTATTTCACAAATAATCTACTAATTATATTTTATATAATAAGAACTAAATACTTCCTTCAAAATATTTAAACAGATTAACTCAGAATCAGTAAAATGAAACAAAATAAAACCCCAACTTATTTGTATTTTCCCCCTTTTTTGTATTTGTTGCCTCCTCCTGGCCTGGAGATGGTGGTCAGTAAAAAGGGGAGAGGATAGAGGGATAGATGACATGTAGACTCCAGGGAACAGGTGAATCCATTTCAAAGGCTAGAAACTGGCCAGAGTAATGTTATTTCAACTAAAACATTCCAACTCTGTTGGCAATTTCAGAGATATTTCAGAGATATATACTTAAACTTTAGGATGCACATAGTGTCCTTTAGGCTAATGACAGAAAGATTTTTGCTTCCAAACTTTAACTTGCCACAGTGTTAACTATTACATAACAGCAGGTATTCATAGCAAAGCTTTCTGAGATTTTTCCATAAGAAACAAATTCCCTAGGATATTAATAGGATAATACTAATGGGGAAACATAAGGGTCTCCAGGATAAGTTAGAGAATAGGTTTTGTTTTTTATGAGAGCCTATAACAGGAAAATCTGAACTATAAGTCCCCAAGAAGGAGATATGGTAAACAGTTTCCCATTCTTATTGTGCATACTGTGATGAGACTATTCTGTAGAATATACTATTGGTGATTGTTGTTAAGTGGCATCACATTATACATACTAGAATGATCAGCATTTTATGTGTCCCCTCTGTAGGAGGACTCAGAGTTTGACTCAGTGTTCTCATCTATAAATGGAGCAGTTTTAATCTACACAAGTGCAATAGAGTCCTTATGTAGTCTAAGTAAGATAATAGCTATTATACTACTTTAAAACTTTAAAGCACATGCAAGAAATTTTTTATTACATCTATTACTAGATATAATACTAGTGTTTCTCAAAAGATGAAGGGCTGGAGATGAAAAATAGAAACATAGTTTTAGAAGTCCAGGGACAGCCTCCCTTCTTTGTCAAAATCCCATACACACTGCTTGGTATTTGAAATTCAGTGATTAGAAATTATTATTTTTATATCAGCTTTTTCCCTGTTAAACTTTCTTTTCCTTAGAGGAAAGTACCACATTAAGTTTTATAAGTAGTCTGATCATATGTACAATTCTCCTGGGCAATGTCACTATATGCCTCTTATCCTAGTATTCCATTTGGTTAATGTCCCCATTTAATATCAAAAGGGGCTTCATTTACATGATATACAGTCAGCCTACTTATTAGATATATTTACAACCTCATGTGAAAGAATTAGTTCCGTCTTTTGTTTCAGTATGCAAGTTCTAAATGGAGAGGTGAAAGAAGGGAAGAAAAGGATACCTTGATAGGTCGAACATGATGAGGTGAAAAGTGTGAGGTTTGTATAATCTGAAAAAATGGAGGGGAAATAGGAATAATGAAGAAAAAATTGGAGGATTGGAATCAAGATGGCAGAGTAGAAGGACGTGTTCTTCTCCCTCTTGTGAGAGCATCAAGATCACAACTAGCTGCTGGACAATCATTGACAGAAAGACACTGGAACTCACCAAAAATGATACCCCACATCCAAGAAAAAAGAGAAGCCAGACTGAGATGGTAGGAGGGGCACAATCACAGTAAAATCGAGTCCCATAACTGCTGGGTGGGTGACTCACAGACTGGAGAACACGTATACCACAGAAGTCCACCCACTGGAGTGAAGGTTCTGAGTCCCACATCATGCTTCCCAACCTGGGGGTCTGGCAACGGGAGGAGGAATTCCTAGAAAATCAGACTTTGAAGGCTACTGGGATTTGATTGCAGGACTTCAACAGAACTGGGGGAAACAGAGACTGCACTTTTGGAGGGCACACAAAGTGGTGTGTGCATCAGGACCCAGGGGAAGGAGCAGTGACCCAAGGGGAGATGGAACCAGACCTACCTGCTAGTGTTGGAGGGTCTCCTGCAGAGGTGGGTGATGGCTGTGGCTCACTGTGAGGACAAGGACACTGGCAGCAGAAGTTCTGGAAAGTACTCATTGGGGTGATCCCTCCAAGAGTCCTTTATTAACCCCACCAAAGAGCCCAGGTAAGCTCCAGTGTTGGTTACCTCAGGCCAAACAACCAACGGGGAGGGAACACAGTCCCACCCATCAATAGTCAAGCAGTTTAAAGTTTTACTGAGCTCTGCCCACCAGAGCAACACTCAGCTCTATCCAGCACCAGTCCCTCGCATCAGGAAACTTACACAAACCTCTTAAATAGCCTCATGAACCAGAGGGCAGACAGCAGAAGCAAGAACTACAATCCTGCAGCCTGTGGAACAAAAACCACATTCACAGAAAGGTAGACAAGATAAAAAGGCAGAAGGCTGTGCACCAGATGAAGGAACAAGATAAACCCCCAGACAAACAACTAAATGAAGTGGAGATAGGCAACCTTCCAGAAAAAGAATTCAGAATAATGATAGTGAAGGTGATCCAGGACCTCAGAAAAATAATGCTGGCAAAGATTGAGAAGATGCAAGAAATGTTTAAAAAAGACCTAGAAGAATTAAAGAACAAATAAACAGAGATGAACAATACAATAACTGAAATGAAAACTACACTAGAAGGAATCAATAGCAGAATAACTGAGGTAGAAGAATGGATAAGTGACCTGGAAGACAGAATGGTGGAATTCACTGTTGCAGAACAGAATAAAGAAAAAATAATGAAAAGAAACAAAGACAACTTAAGAGACCTCTGGGACATTAAATGCACAAACATTCACATTATAAGGGTCCCAGAAGGAGAAGAGAGAGAGAAAGGACCTGAGAAAATATTTGAAGAGATTATAGTCGAAAACTTCCCTAACATGGTAATGGAAATAGCCACCCAAGTACTGGAAGCACAGAGAGTCCCATACAGGATAAGCCCAAGGAGAAACATGCCAAGACACACAGTAATTAAATAGGCAAAATTTAAAGACAAAGAAAAATTATTGAAAGCAGAAAGGGAAAAATGACAAATAACATACAAGGGAACTCCCATAAGGTTAACAGCTGATTTCTCAGCAGGAACTCTACAAGACAGAAGGGAGTGGAATAATATACTTAAAGTGATGAAAGGGAAGAATCTACAACAAAGATTACTCTACCTGGCAAGGACCTCATTCAGATTCGATGGAGAAATCAAAAGCTTTACAGACAACCAAAACTTAAGAGAATTCAGCACCACCAAACCAGCTCTACAACAAAGGCTAAAGGAACTTCTCTAAGTGGGAAACACAAAAGAAGAAAAGGACCTACAAAAACAAATCCAAAACAATTAAGAAAATGGTAATACGAACATGCATATCGATAAGTCCCCTAAACGTGAGTGGATAAAATGTTCCAAACAAAACACACAGGCTTACTGAATGGATACAAAAAAAAGACGCATCTATATGCTGTCTACAAAAGACCCAGTTCAGACGTAGGGACACATTCAGACTGAAAGTGAGGGGATGGAAAAAGATATTCCATGCAAATAGAAATCAAAAGAAAGCTGGAGTAGCAAAATTCATATCAGATAAAGTAGAGTTTAAAATAAAGAATGTTACAAGAGACAAGGAAGGACACTACATAATGATCAAGGGATCAATCCAAGAAGAAGATATAACCATATAAATATATATGCACCCAACATAGGAACACCTCAATACATAAGGCAACTGCTAATGGCTATAAAAGAGGAAATCGACAGTAACACAATAATAGTGGGGGACTTTAACACCTCACATACACCAAGGGACGGATCATCCAAAATGAAAATAAATAAGGTAACTGAAGCTTTAAATGACACAAGAGACCAGATAGATTTAATTGATATTTATAGGACATTCCATGCAAAAAACAGCAGATTACACTTTCTTCTCAAGTGTGCATGGAACATTCTCCAGGATAGATCCCATCTTGGGTCACAAATCAAGCCTCAGTAAATTTAAGAAAATTGAAATCATATTGAAATTGAAATCATCTATTCTGACCACAATACTATGAGATTAGAAATGAATTACAGGGGGAAAAAAAACGTAAAAAAACACAAACACATGGAGGCTAAACAGTACGATAATAAATAACCAAGATATCACGGAAGAAATCAAAGAGGAAATCAAAAAATACCTAGAGACAAATGACAATGAAAACACGATGATCCAAAACCTATGGGATGTAGCAAAACCAGTTCTAAGAGGGAAGTTTATAGCTATACAAGCCTACCTCAAGAAATAAGAAAATTCTCTAATAAACAATCTAACCTTACACCTAAAGGAACTAGAGAAAGAACAAGCAAAACCCAAAGTTAGCAGAAGGAAACAAATCATAAAGATCAGAGCAGAAATAAATGAAATAGAAACCAAGAAAACAATAGCAAAGATCAATAAAACTAAAAGCTGGTTCTTTGAGAAGATAAACCATTAGCCAGACTCATCAAGAAAAAAGATGGAGAGGACAGAAATCAATAAAATTAGACATGAGAAAGAAGTTACAATAGACACTGCAGAAATACAAAGCATCCTAAGAGACTACTACAAGCAACTCTATGCCAATAAAATGGACTACCTGGAGGAAATGGACAAATTCTTAGAAAGGCATAACCATCCAAGACTCAACCAGGAATAAATAGAAAATATGAACAGACCAATCACAAGTAATGAAATTGAAACTGTGATTAAAAATCTTCTAACAAACAAAAGTCCAGGACCCCATGGCTTCATAGGTGAAATCTATCAAACATTTAGAGAACACCCATCCTTCTCAAACTCTTCCAAAAATTTGCAGAGGGAGGAACACTCCCAAACTCATTCTATGAAGCCACCATCATCCTGATACCAAAACCAGACAAAGATACTACAAAAAAATGAAAATTAGAGACCAATGTCACTGATGAATATAGATGCAAAAATCTTCAACAAAATACTAGCGAACAGAATCCAGCAGCACATTAAAAGGATCATACAAGATGATCAAGTGGGATTTACCCAAGGGATGCAAGGATTCTTTAATATACGTAAATCAATTATGTGATAAACCATATTAACAAATTGAAGAATAAAAACCATATGATCATCTCAGTAGGTGCAGAAATATCTTTTGAAAAAATTCAACACCCATTTATGATAAAAACTCTCCAGAAAGTGGGCATAGAGGGAACCTACCTCAACAAAATAAAGGCCATATATGACAAACCCACAGCAAACATCATTCTCAATGGTGAAAAACTGAAAGCATTTCCTCTAAGATCAGGAACAAGACAAGGATGTCCACTCTCACTACTATTATTCAACCTAGTTTTGGATGTCCTAACCACAGCAATAAAAGAATAACAAGAAATAAAAGGAATATAAATTGGAAAAGAAGAAGTAAAATTATCACTGTTTTCAGATGACATGATACTATACATAGAGAACCCTAAACATGTCACCAGAAAACTACTAGAGTTAATCAATGAATTTGGTAAAGTTGCAGGGTACAAAATTAATGCACAGAAATCTCTTGCATTTCTATACACTAATGATAAAAAATCTGAAAAAGAAATTAAGGAAACACTCCCATTTCCCACTGCAACAAAAAGAATAAAATACCTAGGAGTAAACCTACCCAGGGAGACAAAAGACCTGTATGCAGAAAATTATAAGACACTGATGAAAGTAATTAAGAGGATACCAACAGATGGAGAGATATAGCATGTTCTTCGATTGGAAGAATCAATATTGTGAAAATGAATATACTACTCAAAGCAATCTACAGATTCAGTGCAATCCCTATCAAACTACCAATGGCATTTTTTAAGGAACTAGAACAACAAATCTTAAAATCTGTATGGAGACACAAAATACCCTGAATAGCCAAAGCAGTCTTGAGGGAAAAAAAAGGAGCTTGAGGAATCAGACTCCCTTACTTCAGACTACACTATAAAGCACAATAATCAAGACAATATAGTACTGGCACAAAAACAGAAACATAGATCAATGGAACAAGATAGAAAGCCCAGAGATAAACTCACGCACCTATGGTCAACTAATCTATGAAAAAGGAGGCAAGGATATACAATGGAGAAAAGACAGTCTCTTCAATAAGTGGTGCTGGGAAAACTGGACAGCTACATGTAAAATAATTAAATTAGAACATCCCTAACACCATACACAAAAATAAACTCAAAATGGATTAAAGACCTAAATGTAAGACTAAACACTATAAAACTCTTAGAGGAAGACATAGGAAGAACACTCTTTGACATAAATCACTGCAAGATCTTTTTTGATCCACCTCCTAGAGTAATGGAAATAAAAACAAAAATAAAGAAACGGACCTAATGAAATTTCAAAGCTTTTGCACAACAAAGGAAACCACAAAGAAGATGAAAAAACAATGCTCAGAATAGGAATAAATATTTGCAAATGAATCAATGGACAAAGGATTAATCTCCAAAATATATAAACAGATAATGCGGCTCAATATTGAAAAAACAAACAACCCAATCCAGAAGTGGGCAGAAGACCTAAATAGACATTTCTCTAAAGAAGACATACAGATGGCCAAGAGGCATATGAAAAGCTGCACAATATCACTAATTATTAGAGAAATGCACATCAAAACTACAATGAGGTATCACCCTCACACCAGTTAGAATGGGTATCATCAGAAAATTTACAAACAACAAATGCTGGAGAGGGTGTGGAGAAAAGGGAACCCTCTTGCACTGTTGGTGGGAATGTAAATTGATACAGCCACTATGGGGAACACTATGGAGGTTCCTTAAAAAACTAAAAATAGAACTCCCATTTGACCCAACAATCCCACTACTGGGCATATACCCAGAGTAAACCATAATTCAAAAAGACACATGGGGCTTCCCTGGTGGCACAGTGATTGAGAGTCCACCAGCCGATGCAGGGGACATGGGTTCGTGCCCCGGTCCAGGAAGATCCCACATGACGCGGAGTGGCTGGACCCATGAGCCCTGGCCACTGAGCCTGCACGTCCAGAACCTGTGCTCCACAACAGGAGAGGCTACAACAGTGAGAGGGCCATGTACAGCAAAAAAAAAAAAAAAAAAGAAAGAAAAAGAAAAGACACCTGCACCCCAGTTTTCATTGCAGCATTATTTACAATAACCAGGTCATGGAAGCAACCTAAGTGTCCAACAACAGGCGAATGGATAAAGAAGATGTGGTACATATACACAATGGAATATTACTCAGCCATAAAAAGGAACAAAATTGGGTCATTTGTTGAGATGTGGATGGATCTAGAGACTGTCATACAGAGTGAAGTAAGTCAGAAAGAGAAAAACAAATATCGTACATTAGCACATATATGTGCAACCTAGAAAAATGGTACAGATGAACTGGTTTGCAGGGCAGAAATTGAGACACAGGTGTAGAGAACAAACATATGGACACAAAGCGGGGAAAGTGGCAGGGGGTGGGGGTTGGGGTGTGATGAGTTGGGCAACTGGGATTGACATGTATACAGTGATGTGTATAAAATTGATGACTAAAAAACAAACAAACAAACAAAGACCCAGCACAGTTAAAAATAAAAATAAATAAAATAAATTAATTTACAAAAAGAAAAAAAAGTAAACAAATTCATGATATAAAAAAAGAAAAAAAAATTTCAGCAAGAGAAGTCTGGGATCAGTGAATACCAATGTGGCCTTCCTTGATTATTGGTTAAGAGATCACTGTGTTATTAACATTCAGGGGAGGAAGGTGGCTATTTACCTGAGACTGGTGAGAAGGGGTATTTATTTAGAAAGTTTTGGAAGTCAACATGTCTCTGAGGTTTGTCATCAGAGTCATTCAAATACAAATAAAGATAATTGCATCATTAATCTACTTCTGCAGTTTGGAGAAGAAACCAAACCTGGAATAATCGATCTTAAAGGAAAATAAAGTCAGAGGGATATGACATTTGTTCTTTCAGTGAAGAGAGCTTTAGAGTGAAAGAAAAGAGCCCGTTTTATTCCATGGATGTGTAATGAAATACCCTAATATACACCCACCTATTTCTTTGAAGATGCTTCTTGGAAGGAACAGAAGGCAGAAAATGATTCATCATCACTAGCCTTCCACTTTAATAGCCAGGACAGGAGAAGTTGAAAATCAGAGTTTTGTTTGTATTAGCTTGTGATATCAGATTTTATATTGAAGCCTGCCTAGTTTGCATTGCAATGGTCTCTGGAATATGTTACAAGAATTTATCAATGTTTTCTGCCCTCTGAGAGTGATTTTCCTTATATTTTCAATTTAATATTTACCATTGAATTATTCTGTTTTATAAAAAGACTGACAGTTTTAATCTAGAATTAGATAATTCATGAAAGCCAGCTTCTGGTGATTATCTGATTTAGAATTTAAAAGGTTTGCAAAATTATAAATCAGATATTTATGCTTATCTTATCAGAAACTTTCTGTACCCAAGTATGTTACTTGTTCCTAACGTTAAAGTTCTGACTGAGACACTACACATGTGATAATGTTCTTCCAGCAAATTATGACTCTTGAAGGTTGAATTAACCAAGGGTCATTCCCTTTAGGAGAAACCATCCATAAAACAGTAGATTCTCCTTAGAATCAGAGTACATCATTCCTTCCCTAGAAATATGGTATCTCATTTGTAAAAGCTGGTCTAGGAGAGACAGGAGAGGATATATTCACATGATGCTTTTAAATCATAGAATGAACCTAATTTTTTTAAAGCAAACTTGAATATTTGAAATATTTTTACATTTACAGGAGAGTTGTAAAGACTAATAAAATGTATTAGTAACCATTATCTAGCTTCTCCTAATTTTATATCATACAAAACCATGGTATATTTATTGAAACTAAGAACTTTTTTAACTTTTTTATTTTATATTGGAGTATAGTCGATTAGCAATGTTGTGATAGTTTCAGGGGCACAGCAAAGCTACTCAGCCATACATATACATGTATCCATTCTCCCCCAGACTCCCATCTCATCCAGGCTACCACATAACATTAAACAGATTTCCCTGTGCTATACAGTAGGTCCTTGTTGGTTATCGTTTTTAAATATTGCAGCATATACATGTCAATCCCAAAGTCTTTAGCTATCCCTTCCCTCCACCCTTCCCCCTGGTAACCATAAGTTCATTCTCTATGTCTGTGAGTCTGTTTCTGTTTCATAAATACATTCATTTGTATCATTTCTTTTTAGATTCCACATATAAGTGATATCATCTGATATTCTTTTTCTCTGTCTGACTTACTTCACTAAGTATGAAAATCTCTAGGTCCATTCATGATGCTGCAAATGGTGTATTTCATTCTTATTTATGGCTGAGTAATATTCCATTGTACCACATTTTCTTTATCCATTCCTCTGTCCATGGACAGTTAGGTTTCTTTCATGTCTTGTCTATTGTAAACAATGCTGCAATGAACATTGGGGTGCATGTATCCTTTTGGACCATGTTTTTCTCTGGATAACTGCCCAGGAGTAAGATTGCAGGGTCATATGGTAGCTCTATTTTTAGTTTTTTAAGGAACCTCCATACTGCTCTCCATAGTGGTTATACAAATTTACATTCCCACCAACAGTGCAGGAGGGTTCCCTTCTCTCCACACCCTCTCCAGCATTTATTGTTTGTGGATTTTTTGATAGCCATTTTGACTATCATCAAAGTGGCTGTGTGAGGTGAGGTGTGAGGTGATAGCTCATTGTAGTTTTGATTTGCATTTCTCTAATCATTAGCGACGTTGAACATCTTTTCACGTGCCTCTTGGCCATCTGTATGTCTTCCTTGGAAAAATGTCTATTTAGATCTTCTGTCCATTTTTTTGATTGGGTTGTTTGTTTTGATGATATAAAGCTGCATGAGCTGTTTGTAATTTTTGGACACCAATCCCTTCTCAGTCACATCATGTGCAAATATTTTCTCCCAATCTGTGTGTTGTCTTTGCATTTTGTTTATGGTTTCCTTTGCTGTGCAAATGCTTTTGAGTTTAATAACGTCCCATTTGTTTATTTTTGTTTTTATTTCCATTACTCTGGGAGATGGATAGGAAAAGATAGTGCTGCAATTTATGTCAGAGAGTGTTCTGCCTATGTTTTTCTCAAGGAGTTTTATAGTGTCCAGTCTTACATTTAGGTATTTAATCCAATTTGAGCTTATTTTTGTGTATTGTATTACAGAATTATCTAATTTCATTTTCTTAAATGTAGCTGTCCAGTTTTCCCAGCACCATCTGTTGAAGAGATCATCTTTCTACCATTGTATAGTCTTGCCTCCGTTGTCATAGATTAATTGATCATAGGTACATGGGTTTATTTCTGGGTTTTCCATCCTGTTCCATTGAGATATTGTTCTATTTTTGTTCCACTACCATACTCTTTTGATGATTATACCTTTGTAGTATAGTCTGAGGTCAGTGAACCTGATTACTCCATTTTCTTTTCTCAAGATTGCTTTGGCTATTCAGGGTCTTTTTTGTCTCCATACAAATTTTACGATTTTTTGTTCTAGTTATGTGAAAAATGCCATTGTTAATTTGACAGGGATTGCATTGAATCTGTGGATTGCCTTGAATACTGTAATATTCAATAGTATAATATTTATTCTTCCAATCCATGAACATGGTATATCTTTCCATCTGTTTGGGTCTTCTTTGCTTCAATTTCTTTCATCAGCATCTTTTAGTTTTTGGAGTACAGGTCTTTGTCTCCTTAAGTAAGTTTATTCTTAGGTATTTTATTCTTTTGAGGCAATGATAAATAGGATTGTTTTTGAATTTCTCTTTCTGACCTTTCATTGTTAGTGTGTAGAAATGCAGCACATTTCTGTGTAATAATTTTGTAGCCTGCAACTTTACCAAATTCTCTGATGAGCTCTAGTAGTTTTCTGGTAGTGTCTTTAGGATTTTCTATGTATAGTATCATGTCATTTGCAAACAGTGACAGTTTAACTTTTTCTTTTCCAATTTAGATTCCTTTTATTTCTTTTTCTTCTCTGATTGACATAGCTAGGACTTCCAAAACTATGTTGAATAAAAGTGGTGAAAGTGGACATCCTTGTCTTGTTTCTTAGAGGAATGCTTTCAGCTTTTCACCATTGAGTTTGATGCTAGCTGTATGTTTGTCATACATGGTCTTTACTATGTTGAGGTAGGTTCCCTCTATGCCCATTTTCTGGAGAGTTTTTGTCATAAATGGGTTTTGAATTTTGTCAAAAGGTTTTTCTATATCTATTGAGATTATCATATGGTTTTTATTCTTCAATTTGTTGATTGATTTGTGGATATTGAAAAATCCTTGCATCTCTGAGATAAATCCAACTTGATCATGGTTTATGATACTTTTAATGTATTGTTGTATTTGAACTGCTCGTATTTTGTTGAGGATTTTTGTGTCTAGGTTCGTTGGTGATATTGGCCTGTAATTTTCTTTTTTTGTGGTATCTTTGTCTGGTTTTGTTACAGTGATGGTGGCCTCATGAAATGAGTTTGGGAGTTTTCCTTCCTCTTCAACTCTTTCAGAAGGATAGGTGTTAGCTCTTTTCTAAAAGTTTGATAGAATTTGCCTATGAAGCATTCAGGTTCTGGGCTTTCATTAGTTGGGAGTTTTTAAATTACAGTTTCAATTTCAGTGCTTGTGAATGGTCTCTTCATATTTTCTAATTCTTCCTGGTCCAGTCTAGGGAGACTGTACCTTTCTAAGAATTTGTCCATTTCTGCCAGGTTGTCCATTTTATTGGCAAACAGTTGCATATAGTAGTCTCTTTTGATCCTTTGTATTTCTGTGGTGTCAGTTGTAACTTCTCCCTTCTAATTTCTAATTGTATTCATTTGAGTTCTCTCTCTTTTTTTCTTGATGAGTCTAGCTAAAGGTTTATCAGTTTTATCTTTTCAAAGAACCAGCTTTTAATTTCATTGATTTTGTTATTGTCTTCTTCATCTCTATTTCATTTATATCTGCTCTGATTTTTATGATTTCTTTCCTTCTACTAACTTTTGCTTTTGTTTGTTCTTCTTCCTCTGGTTGCTTTAGGTGTAAGGTTAGGTTGTTTCTTTAAGAATTTTCTTGTTTCCTGAGGTAAGTAAGATTGCATTGCTATAAACTTTCTGCTTAGAACTGCTTTTGCTGTATCCTGTAGGTTTTGGATCATTTTATTTTCATTTTCATTTGTTTCTAGGTATTTTTTGATTTCCTCTTTGATTTCTTCAGTGATCCATTTGTTGTTTAGTAACATATTGTTTAGCCTCCATGGGTTTGTGTTTTTTGTAGCTTTTTTTTTTTTTGTAGTTTATTTCTAATCTCATAGCATTGTGGATGGAAAAGATGTTTGATACAATTTCAATTTTCTTAAATGTATTGAGGCTCGCTTTGTGGCCCAGGATGTGGTCAATCCTGGAGAATGTCCAGTGTGCACTTGAGAAGAATATGTATTTTTCTGCATTTGGATGGAGTGCTCTATAAATATCAATTAAGTCCATCTGGTCTAATGTGTCATTTAAGGCCTGTGTTTCCTTTCTGACTTTCTGTCTGAATGATCTGTCCATTGATGAAAGTGGGGTGTAAAAGTTCCCCAATATTATTGTGTTACTGTCAATTTCTCCCTTTATGACTGTTAGTATTTGCCTTATATATTGAGGTGCTCCTATGTTGGATGCATATATATTTAAAATTGTTATATTTTCTTCTTGGATTGACCCCTTGATTGTTATGTAGTGTCCTTCTTTGTCTCTTATAAATGTGTTCCTAGGTCTGAGGTGGGTCTCTTGTAGACAGCATATATACAGGTCTTGTTTACATATCCATTCAGACAGTCAGTGTCTTTTAGTTAGCTCATTTATTCCATTTACATTTAAGGTAATTATCAATATGTGTGTTCCTATTGCCATTTTCTTAATTGTTTTGACTTTGTTTTTGCAGGTCTTTTTTTCTTTCCTTCTTTTGTTCACTTCACTTGTGGTTTGATGATCATGTTTAGTGTCTTGTTTGGGTTGCTTTTTCTTTTTTGTTTTTTTGTATCTATTGTAGTTTTTGAGTTTGCTGTTCCCATAAGGTTTTGATACAGCAGTCTATATATTTACAAGGTTGCTTTAAATTGCTATTCTCTTTCCCACCTAGAGTAGTTCCTTTAGCATTTGTTGCAAAGCTGGTCTGGTGGTGCTGAATTCTCTTAGCTTTTGCTTGTCTGTAAAGCTTTGATTTCCCCATCAAATCTGAATGAAAGTCTTGCTGCATAGGGTATTCTTGGTTATAGGATCTTCCCTTTCATCACTTTAAACATATCATGCCACACCCTTCTGACTTTCAGAGTTTCTGCTGAGAAATCAGTTGTTAACCTTATGGGAGTTCCCATGTATGTTATTTGTTGTTTTTCCCTTGTTGCTTTTAATAATTTTTCTTTGTCTTTAATTTTTGTCAATTTGATTACTATGTGTCTTGGCATGTTCCTCTTTGGGTTTATCCTGCCTGGAACTCTCTGCACTTCCTGGACTTGAGTGACTGTTTCCTTTTCCATGTTAGGGAAGTTTTCAGCTTTTTTCTTCAAATAGTTTTTCAGGGACCACGATAATGTGAATTATCTCCCTTTTCTCCTTCTGGGACCCCAATAATGTTAATGTTGATGTGCTTAATGTTGTTTCAGAGGTCTCTTGGACTGTCTTTATTTCTTTTCATTCTTTTTTCTTTCTCTGTTCCATGGCAGAGTTTTCCACCTTTCTGTGTTCCAGGTCACTTATCCATTCTTCTGCCTCAGTTATTCTGCTATTGATTCCTTTTAGTGTGTTTTTCATTTCAATTATTATATTGTTCATCTCTCTTTGTTCTTTAATTCTTCTAGGTCTTTGTTAAACATTTCTTGCATCTTGTAAATCTTTGCCTTCATTCTTTTTCCAAGGTCCTGGATCATCTTCACTATCGTTATTCTGAATTCTTTTTCTGGAATATTTTCTATCTCCAGTTGATTTAGTTGTTTTTCTGGAGTTTCATCATGTTCCTTCATCTGGGACATAATCCTGTGCCTTTTCATTTTGTCTATCTTTTGGTGATTTTGTGATTTTTTTCTGCAGGCTAGAGGATTGTAGTTCTTCTTGCTTCTGCTCTCTGCCCTCTGGTGGATGAGGTTATCTAAAAGGCTTGTGCAAGCTTCCTGATGGGAGGGACTGGTGGTAGGTAGAGCTGGATGTTGTTCTGTTGGGCAGAGCTCAGTAAAACTTTCATCTACTTCTGTGCTTATGGGTTGGGCTGTGTTCACTCCCTGTTGGTTCTGTGGCCTGAGGTGTCCCAGCACTGGAGTCTACAGGCTTTTTGGTAGGGCTAGTGGTAAACTCCAGGAGGGCTCCCACCAATGGGTACTTCCTAGAACCTCTTCTGCCAGTGTTCTTGGCCCCACAGTGAGCCACAGCCGTCCCCACCCCCCAGGAGACCTTCCAACACTAGCAGATAGGTCTCGTTCAAACTCCTATGGAGTTACTTCTCCTTTCCCCTTGGTCCTGGTGCACACAAGATTTTGTGTGTGCCCTCCAAGGGTGGAGTCTCTTTTTACCCCAGTCCTGTCGAAGTCCTGTAATCAAACTCCACTGGGCTTCAAAGTCTGATTCTCTGGGGATTCCTCCTCCCATTTCTGGATCTCCAGGTTGGGAAACCTGACATGAGGCTCAGAAGCTTCACTCCAATGAGTGGACTTCTGTGGTATAATTGTTCTCCAGTTTGTGGGTCACCCACCCAGCAGTTATGGAATTTGATTTTATCGTGACTGTGCCCATCCTACCATCTCATTGTGGCTTCCCCTTTGTCTTTGGTTGTGGGGTATCTTTTTTGGTGAATTCCTATGTCTTCCTGTTGATGATTGTTCAGCAGTTAGTTGTAATTTAGGTGTTCTCTCAAGAAGAAGTGTACACACATCCATCTCCTCCACCATCTTGAACCCTAGAACCAAAACTAAGAAAATTTTAATGATGGTATAATACTAACATATAAATAAATTACTTTATTTGGATTTTATCAGTTTCTTGTTTTTGTTTTATTTTTTACTTATGCTCTTTTTCTGTTCAGGGTCTGCTTTCAGATATGTTCTATATTGTGGTCACTGCCATGTATGCAAAAGCTATGGGACAGAACTGAATTGACAGAAGTCTCTTTCAAAGAAAGACTAAGGAAATTTGGTTTCTTTTGACCCAGTCTCTAACTGACAAGTACTTGAGTCACATAGAGGTAGGGAAAATTACATTGGGGGTTTCCTATGACTGTTGTAAGACCTTGGAGAACAAGTAGCTCTGGTTTCTCATTACATTTTTGAGTAAAATGTAAAGAAATGAAAATAATTTTCCCTATTTTACAAAAAAAATTGTGGGCAAACCAAAGAATCAAGTGCAACAGTTCAGGCAGCAGAACCTGCATGCCAAGCACATTCTATGGCCAGTAGAAGGGCTAGAATAACACAGTGGGTGCACAGTAAAGAAAGGATGCCTGCTGTGTTGGAGTCATGATGGGATCTAAAGGGGGTAATGGAGTGGAGAATGAACCTGAAGTGTTCACTACTTGGGAAGCCAAGGAATGAAGGAGAAGAAGTTAATTACTTGGGGGAAGAAGGAGCAGGTAGAACCTGGAGACCCCTCATGGTAACTGTTTGAAACCTTCTAGATGTTTCCAATAATACTATAAAGAAATGAGTAGGGAGGCACAGCAGTAGCTAAAGTTCTGCATTAGTAAGTAGAAGCAAAGAGTCTAAACAAAATCATTTAGAGTATATATAGTGTTGTGTATTTGTTGAAAATCAAGCTTATCTCTTTGTCACACCTCATATATTTTTTTTTCAGTAGGAAATATTGACCTTCAAACTAGACATGTATTCATAGATTTAAGAAAGTTCAGATTTTTCCCTGTAGCGAGCATATTTGCTGAAGATGTTCCAAAGCTCAAAAACTATTTTTTCAATAATAGCTGAAAGTCTATCAGGAGGAGAATGGAAAATAATTCAGTTAGAGACATGTTTAGATGGATTTTATCTTTCTTTCAATGAATCCAACAGTTCTCCAAATTTCAGAGCAATAATATAAAAAGCCCTTCTAGCAGCTTAGTATCTTCATGAAAGATATTGGAATAATGTTTCCAGATATCCAACCTAAGAAAAATAAAAAGGGTCTTTATGCAGTGTAATGTATATATTTTTTAAATCATTTAAAAGAAGATGTATATTCTGATTTGTTTATCTAGAAATAGAGAGGAAATTTTTTTTGTCCTCCATGCTTATTTACTCTATGCCCATTACTGCTCATAACTAAATAATTTCTTCTCTAAAACAAATAATTAGATTTAGACAACATGGCAGACTGTACTCAAATGTTTCACCCTATCAACTAACACACAAACACACACACAAAGTGATTGATAAAACATTTAAAATGCACACCCAAGTCATACCAAAGAAAGACAATTCACCCAGATGCTTGAAATAAAGAAATTAAATCAACATAGTAGGCAAGGCTGATAAGGTAGGGATCCATGAAGTGTTTAGACCAGGAAGAGATTCTGAAGATCCAATTATGAATCAAAGTTATAGAAGAAACTAGAACTTTTCCTATTGCTTAAAGTGAGCCCCAAAGTACTACCCATCCTCATGATCTAAACAAAATTTGTCCATTATTCATCAAAATTATAAATGTTTTTTTCTTATTTCTCAGCTTTGGGTGAGGAAATAAATATTAAAACCCCAGACATGTATGTATTTAAGTAAGGAATCCAAATTTATAACACCTACATGGTGCAAGGATTGCAAAAGAAGAAATAGATAAAATCTGGTAGGACAATTGAAATTCCTGAGATACTTCACAGAAGCCAAACAGAAACCATTCTATTTAAATACTTTGATAACTCAGGATATACAGAAACCATACAGAATAAAAGACACAAGCTGAACAGGAAAACATGGATACAAAATAATTACAGACCACATGAGAAAACACACTATTACAAGAAAGAGTCCACACATAAAGAGCAATAGCCCAAGAACTGAGAATAGTTGAATAATCTGAAAGTAACTGTAACATAAATATGCTTACAATGTTAACAGGTATATTTTGAAGGACTAAAAGCCAAATAAAAGAAAAACACTACAAAATAAGTGTAGATAGATTTTTACATAGACACATGCTGAATTTTTAGACATAAAATACAATCAATGAAATAAAATAAAATTCATAAGTAGATTAAACAGCTAACTAGTGAATTAGAAGATTAAAATGAGAAAATTAGGAGAATACAGTATAAAGAGATAGATATGAAAATATGAAAGAGAGGTAAAGAAAACTTGGAAGGTAGTAGATGACACAACATAATTTGAATTGAGCTTCATAAGAAAAAAAAAGAAAAAAAATATTTTTGACAGAAGGAGTTATTATGTGAAGAGATTCAGTGAATTTTCATTAACTGAGAAAGATAAGAGTTCTTAGATGGTAGAAAGACACTAATTCCTAAGCAATATAAATACAAATAAACCCATACCTGGAAACTTTGATTAGTAATTGTATAATTCACCAAACAAAAAAAATTTAATTAGGACAGCAGATATCAAAAAAAAAAGAAAGAAAAATTAAGCACAATATGTTTAAAAGCAACAGAGAAGAAAATTGTAAAGTAAGTCCAATTATATGATACAAGCAAATGAGATTAAGAATGTCTGCATTTAATTTTAGAACAAAATGAAATTAAGTATTCCAGTGACTCTTACTTGATTAAAAAGATATCTTCACTAAGGTAATAAGTCAGATGATTTGAATGAGCTGTTTTCAGAATGTAGAAGTCCTAACTCTTTCACAAACTGGCCTCAAGCCAACATGGTATACACCAGCCAGTTAAACAGGACTCCTCTCCCAGGACCACTTCAACCTAAGTAGGGATGTAGTTATCAATCTTATATATTGAGTTTCTCTGTAATTACTTTTTTCTTGGAAGAAAGTTTTATGTAGATTTTTTAAAGTCTGAATACCAGAGTTGTGTGCTGTTTCTCCATGTAAATGTTTTGCCTCCTCTTTAATTCCCTATCTCCCTAGACAGACCTAAACTGGATTATTAAGAATAGAATTCTACCAAGAATAACAGTGGAAGAAGCTACTTATTAACATTTATTTTTACACTTATTTTTCATGGAATACTCCCAACAATTTTAGAGTTATTTGTAATACAGATTAGAAGGAGGAATTTTAACTTTCAAAATTTCAAACCTGAAGCAGACTTGTCCCAGGGGAACCTGGTACAACAATGATTTTGCCAAAGAATTGTTGTCGATTATTGGAAATCAGAACCCAAGTTATGATTACTGATATCTTTTAAGTAATAGGTATATGAATCTCTGAATTATTTAGATATCAAATACAGATTTCAATAATATTTGCAACATTTGACAGTATTTCCATGCCCTGTGCTATATTATGTTATTAGTCCAATTTAATTCAAAAAATAATAACTGAACACCTACTCTGTATTAGGTATATCACTGTGGATAAGATATGATAAATTAACAGACTGCCAACAAACACATGAAAGAATGCTCAACATCATTAATCATTAGAGAAATGCAAATCAAATCTACAATGAGATATCATCTCACACCAGTCAGAAGGCCATCATCAAAAAATCTAGAAACAATAAATGCTGGAGAGGGTGTGGAGAAAAGGGAACACTCTTGCACTGCTTGTGGGAATGTGAATTGGCACAGCCACTATGGAGAACAGTATGGAGGTTCCTTAAAAAACTACAAATAGAACTACCATATGACCCAGCAATCCCACTACTGGGCATATACCCTGAGAAAACCAAAATTCAAAAAGAGTCATGTACCCAAATGGTCATTGCAGCTCTATTTACAATAGCCCGGAGATTGAAACAACCTAATTGTCCATCATCGGATGAATGGCACATATATACAATGGAATATTACTCAGCCATAAAAAGAAATGAAATTGAGCTATTTGTAATGAGGTGGATAGACCTAGAGTCTGTCATACAGAGTGAAGTAAGTCAGAAAGAGAAAGACAAATACCGTATGCTAACACATATATATGGAATTTAAGAAAAAAAATGTCATGAAGAACCTAGGGGTAAGACAGGAATAAAGATATAGACCTACTAGAGAAGGGACTTGAGGATATGGGGAGGGGGAATAAAGACCTACTAGAGAAGGGACTTGAGGATATGGGGAGGGGGAAGGGTGAGCTGTGACAAAGCGAGAGAGAGGTATGGACATATATACACTACCACATGTAAGGTAGGTAGCTAGTGGGAAGCAGCCACATAGCACAGTGCAATCAGCTCGGTGCTTTGTGACCACCTGGAGGGGTGGGAGAGGGAGGGTGGGAGGGAGGGAGACGCAAGAGGGAAGAGATATGGGAACATATGTATATGTATAACTGATTCACTTTGTTATAAAGCAGAAACTAACACACCATTGTAAAGCAATTATACCCCAATAAAGATGTTAAAAAAAAAGAAAAAGATATGATAAATGAATCATCCTCTGTTACCCTCTGAGAACTTATAGTCTAAAAGGCCAGTAAAAAAATTAGAAAATAATTCTAAAACAAACTTATACATTGCACAGGAAATATACATAAAGGAAAACATTATTTATCCCTGTGAAGAGGGGGATAAAAGAAAGCTTCTTTGGGAAGATGGCACCTATGCTGTGAAAGATCAGTGTGAATTAAAAAGTCAGTCAAGAGGGAGGAGATATGGGGACATATGTATATGTATAGCTGATTCACTTTGTTATAAAGCAGAAACTAACACTCCATTGTAAAGCAATTATACTCCAATAAAGATGTTAAAAAAAAAGTCAGTCAAGGGAAAAAGAAATTTTAAATAAAAAAATTAGCATGAATGAGAGCAGAAAGAGTCAACATAATATCCTGTTCTAACTCTAAGTAATTCAATTCTGTTTGATCATGACATGTAAAACATGGACTACCAAGAGAAAGGATTATAGAGCTCTCTTGTTTTCTCATAGTCATACAGAGCCACTAAAGTGTTCTATGAAGAGAAGTAATATAATCAAATTTATACATTAGATCACTCTGGTGGCAGTATGGAGAAAACTTTAGAAAGTATATTTTCTTAAGAAAATAGTTTGGGAGGGGAAAAAAACAATTCATGAAACAGTAAAAAAAAAATTCATAGACTTATTATACCATAATGAAGTTTGTTTAATGATTTATTGAAAGCATGTGTTATTCTCAGAATAGACTCACTGGGTAGATATTATTGATATAATAATAATCAACCCAAATTATCTCAATTACTTTAAATTATAATAATCTAAAAGTCTTTTTCTATACGTATGCAAATACTTGATGAACCAAAATTGATGAGGGTGTTAGACAATGTCAAAATAGAAAAAGTGAACTAGCAAATCCTGTAATTCTGATCATTGTGGAAAACAAGCTGAATATTTTAGTCTTCTACCAGAGTGTTTTCCTAGTCCTTTTTTTAGGCTATAATTATTAATCTTTTCCTGCCTTTCTATCTGGACACCACCATATGGATACAAATATATACATATAAAGTATTGTCTGAATGAATAACTCATAGAAAAGATACATGTCATAATGCAATCCTGAAAATATAATTTAGCAAGCAATTAGTAAGTGACTACTTTGAGGCCAAGACTATATAACATGGTATGCTAGACATATGAAACAAATCCACTGAGCAATGTGCTCTCTTTCTCCTAAAAAAAAAAATATATATATATAGAAGGAAATATTAGGTCTATAAATACAATACCAAATTCTCAAGCAATGTAAATAAATGTAGGTGTAAATGGAAATTATGATCTAAGAAAAGTATGGGATGGGAGGACTGGATTATTTAACACAATTAAGGGTTCAGTCCAATAGTTTTCTATTGTGGCAGAGAATGTTATTGGTACAAACCAGGTAACATTTGCCAATTTAATGATGATGGAGTTGAGATCTGTCATGTATATTCTTGGTCCATTAAAACATAAATTAAAATACAAACCCTTGCATGAAATCATTCACACTCTCATATCCTTTATCTTCCAAATAAATTCAATTGATGTAGTGGAGATCACTGAAACCTTTAGTGTTATTAGAACTAATACATAGAGGTGACTGTGCCATCTGCTGAACACCTTATTGGATTTTACATAGCCAAGAAATTAACTTCAGTTGGATTAAATCACTAAGATTTGGGGATCTGTTTGTTGAAACAGCTAGCATTATATGCCCTAAATAATACAGTTAGCATAACAAGCATGGATTAGTGGGTCCTTCTCACTCAGGAATGTGTATATCTATGTATTATTTTTATATACTCATATACATTGTTATACACAGTCATGTATACTGTTTGTATATATACATATATATAACAAATCAACAAGATTAATGTATAAATTGAATATCAATGAATAATTTATTGTGAAAACCCACTATAAATTATTCATTGATATGAAGACAAGAATGTTATTCTATGATTACTGCATTTTCTCCCTGAAGACATATATGGGAAGATAAATTGTATTCAGACATTTCTTTGGAGTGTATGGAATAAGAATGAGAGAGAACAACAACAACAACAACAAAAACTGAAATAAGGGACCAGGAAGATAGATACCAGTGGTTTTAAGCTTTTAGAGAGGCATAATTACTGAGAGCTTGCCAGAAAGATTCAAAGAAAGAGATGTTGTTTTGAAATAAATTATAATTAATCACATTTTTCCAGGCCAAAAAAAATAAATAATAAAGACAGCCAAAATATTGAACTACCAAAGGAAAGTAAAGAACACATAAACTTAAGTTTGCAAAACTGTGTAAACGTTCACAGTGCAAACAAGGTAGTGAGAGCAAAACAGCAGGAAATGAGCTGGATATTGATGTTACAATTAAAATGCCATCACCAAGTATGTTACACCAAGACAGAGTCATCCTTTACTTCAAATTTCTTATCCTTATGAATCTACTATGATTTTTAAATGTCCTAAAATTAATAAAGCTGAACTTGTTTATTTACATAGCTAGTTTTCTATAATTTTCCCCAGTTCTTTCATGTTTATAACAGTAATATATATATATTTTTTCCACTAGGAGGTGAGTAGGGCACATCCTCTACCAGGGTGTCCCTCTGCACCATCCTTATTATGACTGCCTGATGTCAGGTGTTATTTATGTCTGGAAGTAGACATTTTCAACAGGGACATAGAGAAGTAAATGGATTAGAGAAATCAGTTATAGATAAAGCAAACAGGACTTGCTGATTGAGAGTATGCAGTTAAGGAGAGAGGTGATTCAAGATTCTGTCCGTATTTTTTACTTAGGTGACTTGATGCTTGGTGGTACACTTTATTGAGTTAGGGATCATAGGAAGAACAACAATTCTAGTAAGGTAGATGATTTCACTTTTGGACACAATGAACTTTTATTTCTTGTGATATATTCAAGAAAAAGTGTCAAGAAAACAATTAGAAATGGATATAAAACTCAGAGCAGGAAAGTTTGAGATGAAAATATGCATTTTGAACCATAAAGATATAAGTGATAAATATAACAATGGGAGAGGATTTTATCCCTTCTGAATGATGTGAGAGTGATTTCTAAGTGACTAGTAAAAACACTAACATTTTAAGACATGGGAAGAGCAACCATGGATTGACAAAGATCAAAAAGTCAGATAATAACAAATGTTGGTAAGAATATAGAACAACAGAACAAGAATTTTTACATAATGAAAATTGGCACAAGTAATTTAAATATTAAGTTTAGAATTATTTTGTAAGGTTGAAAGTATTCATGTCATAGAATTTCCCAATTGTAGATCTAAGTATATACTTAAATAAATGTGTATACTTGTGTACCAAAGGACATGTATAAGAACATTCAATTAGCATTATTTGTAAAAGAAAAAAAAGAAACAAAAAATCCAAGGGTTTATCTATAAGAAAATTAATAATGTTTGGAACTTCAATAACATAAAAGTGAGAATTAAGCATAGTTTCAACATGAATGAATCTCAAGTCAACATTATTGGGGGAAAAGAGAAGAATACATACTGTATACTGCCATCAATATAAAATTGAAAGTAGGCAAAACTTTCAATATGTTGGTAGAACACATACATATATTGAAAAACAAATAAAAAAGCAGGGCAATAATCACAAAATCAGAATGACAACCAACATTGTTAGGAGAGAGAAAGACAAAAAATAGAGAACATATTCTTTTATATGGACAGAATATTTAATAATAAAAGCAAATTTTAAACATGAGATTGGAAGATTAGATTAGAGCTTGCAAAGGAAATTGAAAAATCCAACAGAGAAGTAAGACAAAGTGTTGGAAACAGTACTAGGAGAGACAATGTCCAAACAATAACACTATTTTAAGATGAAGAAGTAGTTGACTGTTAAAAGCTGGTAAGCAGTCAAAAAGAAAAAGAGTCAGAAAACTAGTTATTTAGCAACAAAGAGGTAATTGGCAATATTAAGTAAATTCAATAGGGTGAGGGGATTTGAAATGAGAATGAAATTCTTTGAGGAATAAATAAGAGGTGAGGAAGTGGGAAGAGGGCAGTCAAAAGGGTTGTGGCTGATCTTGGAGGGTTAGGGAAGGACTTGTGTTTACAATTGGTGGGCTTTGGATCCACCTGTGTACTTATAGGATAGAGCATACAGAATAGGGAGGAGTCAAAAGTTTCGGAAAATGAGAGAATTAATTTCAAAGCAGCTGAATTGCTTGAGATGAGGGAGATGATATGATCTAGATTTTAGGTGAGAAGACTGAGATTTTGATCTTGACAGAAAAGTCATAGTGAGAACAGCTTTGAAAACTGAAAACAAACAAAAACTATCTGAAGATTTAAAAGAGAAACCAAAAGATCCAGGATTTGAGAGGGCCAAGATTGGCATTTGCTGATTCCCAGAGTAAGAAATAGAAAACAAGCAAAACTCAACAGCGTAGAGCTTGCTGCAACCTCATTGGTTTGAGGATACAGAAATTAAGAGTTCAGAGCTTCTAAGCCAAGTTCTTGGTGCAGAGCAAAATGCCCAACGTTTTCCCTTTGAGATATTTGACCAAGCATAGCTGTGCATATGTGGGACAAGACCAAGCAGACAGCAATAGCTGGGTAGCTAAAGAGCTGACCAGAAGTTTTAGGAGTCTTATAGCCTTGGGAGACAAAGTTGGAGATCCTGACTAAACAGGATGGAGGAAACTTGATGACAGCCCACGCTTTCAGTGGAAACTCAGGAGTTAAACACTAGGAATAAAGATTATTTTAGGAGTAAGAGAAAACTATTTACCACACTGTATTCCCACAATATCTGCTTTCCAGATTTTTTTAAACCCTCCCTGAAAAAAATTATAATTACCTAACCCTCAACAATTGTCCATACTCAATAGTTGGCAATCAATAAAAATTGCCAGGCATGCCAAGAAAGAATGAAAAGATGATCTCCCCTTTCTCCAAATAAAATAAAATAAAGAACCAATAAGTGATCTAGATACTGGAGCTATCAGATTGGAATGTATATATTTTTTTGAACTACAAAAAATTTAAGAAAATAGAGAAAATATGAATGATTTTACTCAAGAAAAAATAATCAAATTGGAAAAAACTTAAATAAACATATGCAATAAATTATTTAGAAAACTAGATTGGTCATAGCAGAAAAGTGGATTATTGAACTAAAAGAAAGGTTAGTAGAGAAAATACAGATTGGGACACAAAGAAGAAAATAGAGAAAAGAGACATAAAACAAGGTGGAAATATATAATATAAGTGTAGCTGGGGCCTTACATGGACAGGAGAAAAAAAATGGAACAGTTGCAACATTTGAAGACATATTGGTTGATAATTTTCCAAATATGTTCATAGACTTCGATCCACAGATTTAAAAATCTCAGCAAACACCAACTAAACACTAACAGTCTAAATGCAAACAAACATACAAACACCTAGGCACATCATATATTTGCTCTCAAGCAAATAGAAAGTCCAAGCACAGGAGAAATTAATAGTGTGGTGTTAAAATAAGAATAACCAGTTAGCTTTATGGGGTGCTGTTGACTAGCTAAGGCATTAAGGGGAGCTTCTGGTAGGCGGGTAATAGTCTATTTTTAAATCTGTATACTTATTAAATGAATATATTAACCAGGTAAAAATGAATCTCATTGAACATTTTGTTCATATTTTTACATATATCATACTTCAACAAAAAGTTTATTAAAATTAAAGCCCATGAACTTTTTGTTTTGAAACTTGACAAGACGATTTTCAAATTTATAGAAACACAGGGGTTAAGGGTGGCCAAAGTATATTTGAAGAAAGAGAACAAGGTAGGAAAATTTGCTCTACCAGATATCAAGGTTTATTTTAAAATTGCAGGAACTAGAATTATGAGGTATTGTTCAGGAAGAGACAAACCAATCAGAAGAACAGAATAAAGGGCAAAGAATAAATACCCATACACATATGACCACTTGATACATGATTAAAATGTCATGGCAAAACAGTTGAGAAGTTCAGTCTTTCTGAAATAATCATGCTCAGACAATACTAAATCCATATGGAAAGAAATATTGACCCCTATCTCACACTGTATGCAAAGTTTAATTTTGGATTATAGCAAATTAAATTGTGCAAGAAGAAAATTTAAGCATCTAGAATTTAATACAGAATAATATTTTAATGCCTTGGACAGGGGAAAGAACCTACTAAACAGAACAGAATAAAAAACACTAAATAAAAAATATTTTGACCATATTAAAATTTTTGTTTTCTTTTTGTGAAAGAAAAAGAAAAAAAGTTTCTTTTAAGGGAAAGAACCAGCAATACACAGAGTGATGGAAGATATGTGTGCTAAATATACACCAAATAATTGTTTCCAGAATATAAAAAGATCTCCTGCAAAAAAAACAGGAAAAAAGACAAACAACCTTACAGTAAAATAAACTAGATATTTGAACATCTTCTTCAAAAAAAGTGTATAGAAATGGCTAATAAATGTGTTTAATCTCCCTAGAAAAGAGGGAACTGGGTATTAAAAACACAGTGAGGTACAACGGCACACCCAACAGAATGACTAAAAATAAGAAAATAATAACAAGTATTGGTGAGGCTGTGGACCAACAACAACTCTTAAAATTCTAGGAGCCGTATAAATTTATGTAGTTCCTTTGGCAAATCATTTTGTATTATCTACCAATGTTGAATAAACTCACACCCACAGACCCAATAGTTCTATTGCTCAGTATCTATCTAATGTAAAAGCATACATATGTGCACAAAAAATGGACAAAATATTAATTGATGTATTATTCATTATTCATAAAATCCCCAAACTGGAAATAAGCTGCATATCTTTTCATAGTAGAGTGTATATAAATTGTGCTATACTCATATAACTAAATGCTATGTAGCGATACAAATGAACAACATGCATGAATTTCGCAAGCATAAATGAAAGAAGCCAGACACAAAAGACTGTTGTATAATTTGTTTTATAGAAAATTTAGGAAACAGGCAAAACTATAGCGTTTAGAGATTCATGCTTATGTTGTAAAACCAAATCAATGCAAGAAAATGATCACTATGTACATCAGGTCTGGGGCTGTCTTTGGAGGAAAGGAAGGATTTTGTCACAGGGAAGGTTATGAGGGAGGCTCCTGGGTCCTGGAAACATTCTATTTTTTGACCTGTATGATGGTAGATGTTGTAATAAAGCACTGAACAGCAAATACGTGTGTTTGTGTATGTATATGATATCTCTGTATATATGTTATATGTACAAAATAGTTAAATAAATGAAACTTAAAATATTAAAATTAGTTAATATATGTTGAAATTGCTTTATGAGTTATAAAGTCTACACAGGTATAAAGTTTTTCTTTTCATTAATATTTCTAGTTTCAAGAAGCTTATTATCACCTAATACACATTTTCATAATAATTTTTATTCAGTAGCCAAATGTAGGAAACAATTTTAAAAAGTATGTACACAATATTTTTCTTGGACCTTACAATAGGTATTGCTGAGGAGTATAAACTCTGAGCAAGGGGCCATAAACTCCTTCTCCAGTTCTGCCACATGTTTGATGTCTGATAATTATGAAGTCAAATTAAGTATCTGCGCCACTTTTTTTCCACCTGTAAATCATATTTAACATATAACTAACTCACTCTGGAGATTAACCTACGAGTATACAATTTCAAAACAAATTCTTAAATACGTTGGAAACATGCAGATAACAGCTGCATTAATCAGTAATGATTATTAGAGTGCTTTACAAAGGAATTACTAAAATGTACTCTGGTAGTTAAAAGAGATAAGCATACTCATTTGCAAATGCAAAACTGTAGCTATTAAATCACAAGGCACTGGCTACAGTTTTTTTCAAACGGTAATTTGAGGAGACTTTTTCATTTAAATATTTCTAGCGGTTACAGCAATAACTTGACATTCACGGTTTCTGAATCTTGTAGAAACCATTCTTTATTTTTTGATCTATGCTGACACGTACTTTACCTTAAAATATATACCTTAAAATACACAACATTTTTCAAAAAATATATAGTAGAATATATACCATAAAATACACACACAATATAGAACAAAGGTAAAAGAAGGAAGTTAGAGGAAGGGGAAAAAAAGTTAAAGAAGGGCTGAGATAATTATTGCAATTAGATATTAAATGTTCCTTTGCCATGCTGAGTGTAGTAGCTTGTAAGAACATTTGTTTCCAAAAGCTTTGATGTGATTACTAAGTGCATTGTCAAAATCCTCTGTAATCAGTTATGTGAGAAGTCTGCTTTATTCTCTACTACCTAAGTTAGAGCACAAGGACTAATGGATCAGGAAGTAGGAACTGGCTCATAATCTAAGCTACTATTATCCTTGATTAGTTTTGTAGCATTGAGCAAATTATCATCTTACTGAGGCTTCTCTTTGGTCAAATGAGGCTGTATAGGAGGATAAACACGTTCTTCTCAATTCTAATAATCTATGACTTAATAATTATATATCAAGAGTCACCAATTTTTCTTTTGTCAAATTCCAGGGAGGCAATAGTTTAAGCTTCACAAACCATACTGTCTCTGTGGCAATTACTCAACTTCGATGTTGTGGAGTGAAAGAAGCTGTAGATAATGCATCAGCTAATGGGCATGACTGTGCTCCAGTAACATTTTATTTGGGAAAATCAGCTACAGGCTGGATTTGGCCTTTGGGCATTAGTTGTCTAACTCCTGGCATACATTGACATAATATTAGTTTTCTATGAAGTGTTGGGTCAAAATTGGGTACAGACATAAGCTTGAATAAATTGACTAATGAAAATAAACTCACAAACAATGGTAAATTAGGGGCTTAAAAAAGAACCCAAGTTTGTTTTATGCCAAAACCTTCTGCTAATCTGCTTCCTAATGGGGTTTATAAGATCTTATTTCAAGTTGCTGGATTGAGAGTCCTATCTAAGAAATAGAGAGCATAGAGAAATTGTCAGCATGGTTTCTATTTTATGTTATATCTTCAGTTACACACAATGCCTACCTTTAAGCATCCAAAGTGAAGTAGAAGTTGAATAATCATCTGTAATATAAGATCAATGCATGCCCTTATATGAATAAATCAGGTTTCCAAAATCAGTTTTCTTAAAAGAAAATTATGTTATGGCCATTTAAAATGGATTAGGGAAGGGGTAGGGGTACTTCAATTTAAAGACAATATGTCATTTCAGTGTTTAGCTTCTTGTTTTTTTCCATGCCTATTTCTATCTGACTTTTGCACTACAGACTAAGAAACTGCTCTATGTGGTTTTGGAGTATTCCATATGAATTTCCCACATTAGCGAATCAAGCAGAAGTGCCTAACATTTCTGTTTAGAATTTATAATTTGTTGGATATCAGAAGTAAATATAGAGAAAACATAAACCCATACTTTATAGGCATAACAAACATTAACCTATAGTATTACTTCCTTTGAAATTCTTTATTATTTTACTGTATCTATGTGTTGTTTTGATTATTCAAACAAACCACTAAAAATAATGGTTCTAGGTAAAAATGAGTAATCTTTGTTCGGTAAATTAGATCTAAGCATTAAGAAAACAAATGAATAAATTATAGTATAATTTAAATAGTAAAGCTCAGTAAAGACATTTCAAATAGTAAATAAGACATAAACTCTCATTAAAACTCTTGTAGACTTTATCCAAACTGCTTTACACTTTACAAACCTCATTCTGATAAAGATTATATTATAGGTTATATACTTAAGGGCGTTTTGATTAGAGTTACCAAATGATTTTCACATATATCACCCATTGGCTTTTCAAAAGCCATTCCCAGAATGTAAGAGGATGATTTTTTAAGGTTCATTCCTCAGTTAATGTAGCCCAACTGGTAAATATTCAGGATGTTTAATCTTTATGGTATTCTGTAAGCAGACCCATTAGTCTATGTACTTCCCTGCAACACTCACTTTTTCTATCGTACATAATTTATACTGTTGTTAAGTATTTATTGACTGATTTACAGCACCAACAATGAGGAGTTCAGTACCCTTAAAGTAATAATAAAGAATAAAGTTAGCTCACTAGAAATTTTTATAAGAAATATACATCACTTCTGCACTATATATGTTTGGGAGATTCTTCTTTTATGAAGTCCTGTCTTATAAAATTCTCTTTGGAGGCTATTTCACACAAAACCTAGTTCCCAGAAGTTATCTTTTCAGTATAAGGTGAGGCATTTTTCATGTTAGTCACCTCCCCCATCTTTGCCATCTTTTAATTAGCTAGATTTGTATTTCCTTGTGACTATAGTTGGCCCTCAGTATCTGTGGGATCTGTAGATTTAACAAACTGTGGATTGAAAATATTTGAAAAAAAAAATTCTAGTAACTTCCAAAAAGCAAAAGTTGAATTTGCCACACCCTGGCAACTATTTGAATAGCATTTACATTGTATTTGGTATTATAAGTGAACTAGAGATGACTTAAAGTATATGGGAGGATGTGCATAGGTTATATGAAAATACTAGGCCATTTTATATAATGGACTTGAGCATCCATAGATTTTGGTACCCATGGGGGTTCCTGTAACCAGTCACCCATGAATACCAACTGTACTTTGATACAAATTACATAATCATTCACTCTTCAGTTGTGACCTACAATTAGCTGTGCTAAATAAATTGGTGGAGTCCTTTCATAAGAGACTTTGGAAACAAGTGCAAAAGGAAGTGTTTTTGCAGGTCCTGCAAAAGGAGCTTTCAAAGCGGATCATTAAAACAGTGGTCACTATAAGCCAACGTTACAATGTATGATTTGGATAATGAGAAGTCTAACAAATTATCTTGAGATAGAGAAAGTAGCACATTTTGCCAGCAACTGGTGCAATTTATGAAACTGTGATATGTAAATCAAATTAGGTAATATGTTCAGCTAATGATGAAATTCAAAGACCAATGGCACTGGTTGCCCAACGAAAGAAAAATAATTTCAATAATTATAATAGCAATTATAATAATAAAAGTAGTCATAACAGTAATAACTTTTATCATTCATTTTGGTTATTGTGTGCCTGTCACCATGTTAAGTCTTTTTATATATCTAATTTTATTGCATTCTTATTATAACCACGAGAAACAACACAATATTACTATTTTTTCTCATAATTGGAAGAAATAGAGACTCAAGGAAAATAAAATATTTGCCCAGAATTACAGAGATAGTAAGTTGCAGAAATGGAATTTGTGCTGAGGATTTTTGGATTGAAAATTCTATGCTCATTTTTGTCAAGCTTTATTGAGATATAATTGATAAAACTGTCAATGCATACAAATGTCAGTGCATGGCATAATGATTTGATATACACATACATTGTGAAATTATTACCACTATTAAGCTAATTAACATACCCATCACCTCACAGAGTTACCATTTGTGTGTGTGTGTATATTGAAAATGCTTGAGATCTACTCTCTTAACAAATTTCAACCCTACAACACAATATTATTAACTATAGTCATCATGCTGTATATTGATATCCTTAATTTATTCATCTTATAACTGAAAGTTTGTAACTTTTGACCCACATCTCCCCAGACCCAGTCCCTGGCAACCTCCATTCTACTCTGTTTCTATGTTTGACTTTTTTTTTTTTTTAAGATTTCACATATTAGTAAGATCATACAGTATTTGAGAACATTATGACAAATGAAATAAGCCAGACAGAAAAAGGTAAACTCTATATAGGCAGACCTCAGAGATATAGCAGGTTTGGTTTCAGACCACCACAATAAATAAATATCATAATAAAGTGAGTCACACAAAGTTTCTGGTTTTCCAGTGCATATAAAAGTTATGTGTACACTATACTATAGTCCATTAAGTTTGTGATAGCCATATGTCTAAAAAAATTTAAAAACTTTATTACTAAAAAATGCTAATCATTATCTGAGCCCTCAGCAAGTCATAATCTTCTTGCAATAGGAACAACAAAGATCACAGATCACCATAACAAACATAATAATAATGAAAAAGTTGGAAATACTGGGAAAATTAACAAAATGTGACTCAGAGACAAAGTGAGCAAAGGCTATTGGAAAAATGATGCTGATAGACTTGCTTGATGCAGGGCTGCCATAAACATTCAATTTGTAAAAAAATGCAATATCTGCAAAGTACAATAAAGTGAGGCACTTGCTTATATTTTTAATTGCTAAGATTATAAACTAAAAATGAACAAAATGGAAAAGTACAAAACTTTAGAATTCATGAGCTAGAAGTAATATGACAAGATGCCTAGTTAGTATATGACAGTACTGTTTTTTGGCTTTTTTTATTTGTGCATTTTTTAATGGAACCCAAGTTTACTCTTAAAAAATCCTAGTTTAGACAATATATTATATGGTCCGTCTAGCTAGATGCATCTTTTGAAAGCATTTTGTGTAACACATGAATTTTACAAACACAATTCAATCTAGAAGAGATGATTTTTGTCTGTGATCTCATAGGTAGTTATTGGCAGCATGCTCTGAAAACTCTGTCCCCTCAACCTTCCAAAAATACTACTGAAATTTATTTCAACAACTCGATGGATATTTGATTACAGCCTACTTCAGGCATAGCCCTGTGCCAAACATTGTGAAGAATACGAAGAAGTGGAAAAATTTTCCATTGTCCCCAGGCAAGGGAGGATTTTCTTGAGGAAACAAGACATATGCAACACATGGTAAATAACTTGATAGAATGATAACTGGGATATTGAAGATGAAACAAGATGGTAAGCTAGAGAAAATGTTATCAATCATAAAGTGAGCATAGCATTGTATTGACATTAAATTAAGAAAACAAAAGTTAAATTCCAATGGGTCCCTTGAGTATAGGAGCTAGATCTAAACTTTGTAACCATTTCATTGTAACCATTGTCAGTTATTTAACAGTCCGTTTCTCACTATCTCTGAGAAATATCCAATGATATCCATTTCAGAAGGCACTATCCCCTGCTGACTTTCAAAACCACTCACTCTAAGGATCTTTTCTCTCTACTAAATAGTAAATTTTTGTGACCAATGAATATAGTCATTTTTACTATGGGACTCATTAAGTTATCTAGAGTGTGTGTGTGTGTGTGTGTGTGTGTGTGTGTGTATGTGTGTGTAGTAGTAGTAGTAGTAGTAGTAGTAGTAGTAGTAGCAGCAGCAGCAGCAGCAAGGATATGACTCATCTTCTGGGATACTGCCCAGTGCTAGGATACCAGCTGAGTACCATAATCCAAGAAGATACTGATATCCAAATACACAAATATTTAAGTCTAGGTTATATAGATTGACTCACGTAATATTTCTGGTATAATTTCAATGGGATTTTATTGGAACCATACCCAGCAGTGCAAAGCAGAGTAGAAAATCAAATAAGAAAAAACTTCAAACAGTTTGTTTAGAGGTAGTACAGCAAAGAATTAAAATGGTGGTCAATTAAGTCAGTCCGATCTTAGTTTGAATATCAAACTAACCACCTTCTTACCCCCACTATATTACTCTGACATTAGGCAAGTGAGATAATTCTGTAAACTTCTGTGCCCACAGTTTTAAAACATATATCTTTTTTTAATATAAATTTATTGTATTTATTTATTTATTTTTGGCTGCATTGGGTCTTCATTTCTGCAATTGGGCTTTCTCTAGTTGCAGCGAGTGGGGGCTACTCTTTGTTGCAGTGTGCAGGCTTCTCATTGTGGTGGCCTCTCTTGTTTTGGAGCATGGGCTCTAGGCATGTGAGCTTCATTAGTTGTGGTGCACGGGCTCAGTAGTTGTGGCTCGTGGGCTCAGTAGTTGTGGTGCACAGGCTTAGTTGCTCTGTGGCATGTGGGATCTTCCCAGACCAGGGATCGGAACTGTGTCCTCTGCATTGGTAGGTGGATTCTTAACCATTGCGCAACCAGGGAAGTCCCTAATATGTATATCTTAATGAAAATCATTTAGGGCTATCATTAGGACTAAATGAGAAAACACAAAGCGGATCCATTATATTAATTTCCAGCATATAAAAAAATAAGTAAATGGTGACATAATTTATTAAAGCCCCATCAAACAAACCAATATTAAAACTTTCTGTAGATGCAATTGAGTAAAATAAAATACAGTAAACTAAAATAAAAATGCACTTGGGTAGTAATTTGCTCTACAGCATCCTAAAGTGTGATAGTAATAAGAAAAAAAAAAGTATGCTTAATGTTCATACTGAAACCCAGTGCCAGAAAAAGAAAAGATGTATGCTAAAGCAGCTTTGGAAATAAAACAAAAGCAGAGTGATCAGCTTTGGGGTGCAGTGATCAGAGATGACATTCATTTTGAACAAAGTATGAAAAACTCAATAATATATATACCTGGCTTCACACAACCTCAACATATCCCAAAATAGCTACAAAGCAAAGGGTTGCACTAATATTTGAAACTGAATCCTAGGCAAGCCTATTTTGTGGGAGTCCTTTTCTGCATGATAGGGAATAGGACAGGTGTCCAATTAACCTACTCATTTTCACAGGGGCCAAAAGCTAAAGACCTTTTGATGCAGTGTGGGAAACCAAAGGACAGAGAACTGGAGTCAGCTTAAATAGCAAGGGCAATTTACATGTGTCTTCAATCTACAGAGCTAATTGTAGAGTGAGGGATTCTTGGAAAGTGAAATAAAGGAGGTACTAATGAATAAGCAAATGTGAGATGTCCTGTAGAAATTCCAGATTTGACATGCTGAGATCCATTATAAGATTTTATAAATCCCTTATGCTAGCCTGAATGGGCTAGCTAAATATATTTACATAGAGAAACAGGGATAAACTATTTTAAAACTGCCTACATCACTGTTATTGCATATACAAAAGGGAAACGATATTAATGGTCTTACCTCCCCCAGGGGACATCAGAGATAATAAGTTTGAAAATGATTTCAGTAGAAACCAAGGAAAATACTATCCAGTGGTTTTCAAAATGGAGTGAGAAGGATGACACAAAATTTTTTAAGAAAAAATTGAAATAAATTAATATATATTTACTTCATCATTTAGCGTGTATGATTTGTATATTTTATAATACTCCTAATAGTTCAAAAGCACATATACATAACTTATAAATGTATGCATGTGTAGATTAGAGATGCCTGCTCAAAAAAAATTAAGGGTAGCAGTATGTCTTCAAAAGGCTTTGAGACCACCATCATAGATGTTATTGAATTCCACCACCAAGTTTCCATCAGAGTCACAGATATATTGACAATCTTGGAATTTTATATGTTAATTTATAAAGACTTAAAGATGTTTTACTGGATCATTACTATGGTGTTCAGGGTTAAATCCTTTAGTGGGATTTCTCAAACTCCCACCCTGCGACTTTGCCACACAGTCTTAGGGGTACCCATGATAAACTCTTTCCCTGAGGCATCAGGTTACTCTGGCAGCTTGCTTTACTTAGATTCTCGATTCTCTTAGCAATCATTTCCTTCTGTTTCCTCGCACACTCGCTCAACCTAGTTTTTCCCTCCATCACTGACAGAAACCATTTGTAAGACCTAGCCACATATTTCCTTCATTTCCTTCCTTTGTCCCCAGCGTACACCATACATATGCAACCACTCATTCTCTGCTTTTTTTCTTCTTAACATTGAGCTCCCTCTTATTCTAATTATTATCAGTATACTTATGTGTGTGGGTGTGTGTGTGTGTATGGGTGTGTCCATGGCTCAGAGGACACTAACGTCCAACATTTTCCAGTGTTTCCCACAGAGCCATATCACCCTTCAGCAGAGAAACCAGTGATCCATACATAAGACAGTTCCAAAAATTGCTGAGAAAAAACCAGTCAGATAAGCACAATAACAAAAATTGTAGTACAAGCCCCAGTATAAAGCCAGTGGTAGAAAGCAGTACGTACTGGATTTCTTAGCTTGTGTATAATGGATGCTTCAGACCAAAGGAGAAAAAGAGTAAATTTAGAATCCCTCACTTCTGTTTGACAATTGATCCATTAACAGGTAAAGTGAAGAGAGATATAGGTGGCATGCATATATAGCAATATCTGAAATTCCAAGTTTATGGGAATGCAAGCTGTGGTTTGTGGCTGTGCCTGTGACTGACAGATCCTTGCTGTGACAGCAGTGTTTCCACCACCCATTTAAATGGAGGACTTCCCCTGGGATGTCTTGTCAGTCCTTGGCACTCTGACACTGCAGCCTGTCAGAGTGATGGCTTGCCTGGTCAGCCTGGCCTCTTCTGACTTAGGGGCACTATGTACAGATTTCTGAGGTGAAGGGTTGAGATGGGGTTCTGCTCTGTATTACGTTGGGCAAGGTAGTTCCCAGCTGCTCTTTCTTTAAAAGGAAAAACACAATCCATTTAATACCGGCAAAAGTTTTTTGCCTTGGTTCCAACCAGTCTGGAGACAGACAAGGCATGTGTCTTTTTGTCATGGAGTTCTTCACTTCCCACCATTATGAACCAAGTCTGGTTAAAAATAAAAGAACTGGAATTTCCCTGGAAGTCCAGTGGTTAAGACTCCGTGCTTCCATTCAAGGCAGCACAGGTTCAATCTCTGGTCAGGGAACTAAGATCCTGCATGCTGCACAGCATGGTCAAAATGAACCACTCAAGATTATATTTAAATTTTAGTTACAAAATAAGTAAGTGATTTTCTACAGCATCCCCACTAAACATATACTAAGTGTACTATGATTTTATTCACATTTTTCCAAACAGTAGGATAAAAAGTAACACAAAGCAAATTAACTGCATGAACACACACACACACACACCCACACACACACACACCCACCAGACACCAGACACCAAAGAACAAGTTGATAGAAACAAACACAATGATAGAATTTGAATTACACATATCCTACAATCAAGTTCATACATAAAAGATATTGAAAGTGTTTTAGTGGAGGAAAACACCAGTTACAAATGGGGAAAACCAAGGCTTTGGCCTTGTTACCAGTGAAAGAGCTTGAACAAATCAGTAATCCTCTTTGTGACTCATATTCTCATCTATAGAGAGGGCTAACAGTGCTTGCCCTCAAAGCACTGTTGTGATAGGAAATCTTTTGCATTTTTCTTTCGTTAACAAATGTGAAAGGTATCATATAAGTATTGTGATGTGAAATAGTACTTTCTTGTTGTTTAAAGTTTCTTCTGAAACCCCCAAGCTGATAACAGTTAAAAATAAATACCTCTTCTCCTCACTTCTAAATAAATGTACTGGACACATTTAGGCAAGATTTACTAGAATTTAATAACAGCAGTCTTTTAATCACCAGTCACATCATTTACCCAAAAGAATAAAATGAGAAAGAATAAAATGAGATTTTTGGAGAGGAGTTCATTCAATCAGAAGAATGTATAGGAGGTGAAAATCTGTGTCACTTTTTCTCCCCTACTCTTGGGGGTAGAGGTATTTCCCACTACCACCCTTAGCCAAGTGAATGGTTTTCCAAAGAAACATTCATAGTGATGGGAATGGTTGCAAGAAACACACCTTCCTCTTATTCCAAAACTGGACAATTGTAAGCTCTTGTGAGACTAAGGGAGTGAAGCATAGCTTAGTGAGTGAGATCCTGGGACAAAGTAACATATATCTGCCAGATTTGGAGAAATTCTGGTACACAGAGGTACCTGAGGTAGCTGGTTCTTACCTAGAGAAGGCTGAATCCGGGGGCTGGATGGAGTAGATACATGGTAAGACAAGGAGGGAGGAAGGCAGTGGGAACAAACAGCAAAATATTTTTGCAGAGCAGGAATGTACAATATTTTCCACAGAACGAAGGAGATACTGAGGAAGTAACTGTGTGAGATTTCTTAAAGAGGAGTCCTATAAGAGGGTTGCTTTACAGAGAAAGGTAACTCCAGCAGAGAAAAGCTAGAGATGATTCCCCAGTGTGCAAGAATGGGGGTGTTGGTTATGCAAAGGATAAAAGGGATCAGGTGGAAGTGCCCCTCCTATTTGGGAAGGATGCAGTATGAATAGGGATAAGGTCTCTAAAGAATTTTTCAGGACCCTATGGAATAGTCAACAATGAGATTAACAGAAGGCATGGCAGCCAAGTAGTTTCTGCCAACTAAATATATCTTTAATCCTGTCTCTTCAATTGCCTCTCCTTGTCTCTCCAGTTCTAATGCAACTTCAAACAGGAGGTGGAAACAAGTGGAGGAAGAGTGAAGAACAAATCTCAGCTTGCTTTCTCACTGCAGACATCCAAGCCTCAGGCTTGAGTTGAGGGGATGTAAAGATCACTGAATTGCATGAAAAATGGAAGTTGTGATTTAGTGTAATTTAGACTGGATTTTAAAATCTAAAAATGAGACTATTCTTACATTTGAAAGGGGCTAGAAATTATGAGATCTTCCCAAAATGTTGAGAGACAAGTAAAAGATTCAACAGTGCCTGTCTGAAGGCACTAATAGGAAAAAAAATAAAGCTGTATCCTAATTAACAAGTTCAGTCCAATCCGTATATGCACAAACACATATCTATATCATTTATCTATCTACCTATTTCTCTATCTAGAAAATAGATGATAGATAGATAAATAGATAGATAGATAGATATTCACACACACATGTACTGTGCACATATAATTTAGTATCTTACTATAGAGCATTTTAATATTTTAATGTGCCTCTTCATTCATTACTGCTTAGTAACCACACCCTAATTTCCATGGGGAAGTATCCTTTTCTACTCTCTGTCCTTATAATTTGCATAGATTGGACATCTTCCAACTCCAGGTTTGGGTAGTGCCCTAGACCTATCCATTCAGTATATTTCCTATAATCTTGTCCACAATAATTATTTAGCAATAGGCTTGTGACCCAAAGACCAATCACATCCAATAAGATGGTGTTGTAGATATTTGGAAAAATAAGTTTTTGTTCACTGGAGTTGAAGCAAATAGAATGTCAACATAAAGCTGTTAAGAGCTATCTTGTGACTATGTGAAGGTAGCCTGCCGATGGACATAGAAAAAAAATTAGAAATGCATAGCAAAAATTTGCAAAAGAGAAATTTTCTGGTAATTGATGAGTTGTTTGAGACCCTGGATTCAGGTGTGGCTGAAACAAAAACTAATTCTGTAATTTTAAGCCACCTCAGCTGATAGATTCCTTTTTTGTTTGTCAGTTTGAGTTGCTTTTTTCCCATTTTCAATTAAAATGGTTCTTAGGAATACCCTCCTTAAAAGCTGAGGACTTTCATGGGTTTCCCTGGTGGTGCAGTGGTTGAGAATCTGCCTGCCAATGCAGGGGATGAGGGTTCAAACACTGGTCCCACATGGATTCCACATGTCCCGGAGCAACTGAGCCCGTGCACTACAACTGCTGGGCCTATGCTCTGGAGTCCACGAGCCACAGCAGCTGAGCCCATGCGACACAACTGCTTAAGCCCTCTCACCTAGTGCCTGTGCTCCACAACAAGAGAAGCCACTGCAATGAGAGGCCCTGCACTGCAATGAAAAGTAGCCCCTGCTCGCCGTGACTGGGGAAAGCCCGCTGACAGCAACACAGCCAAAAATTAATTAATTAATTAATTAATTTCAAAAAAAGTTGAGGACTTTCACATGAACATGGATGATGGTTGTCAAGAAAAAGTATTAAGTAATGGCAACAATAGACGTGGAGGGGACTGATTAATCAGTAAATATTCATTACAGTTAAATGGGCACCATATTCTCAGGCTTTTGAAAGAATTTCTTTTATCTATCACACATAAGCTGTCCATGTATGACTACCTCTAAATTTTATAATTTTCTGGCCTATTAATTTAAAATATGTATATTGTTTTAGGATTTGCAGGCATGAGACATTTTTGGATTATAGTGCATTTCACTCCTTAAGTAAAGTTGCTCTTAGAGTTATTAAATATTTTACAAATCATGATGAAAATGTACTAAACACAAGCAATTTGAATTTGACTCCCTAGCTTTTTTCAATATTGTTTTGATGTTTATAAACCAGGAAAATAATTGACATAAGTGAATCTATAAAATTTGATTCTGTTTTGCCTGGTAGTGTAGCAGTTGCTGGTGGAAAAAGTAAGCACACCATACAAATGGAGAAGGAAGCATTCAGCAATTCTGTCAAGTTGAGTATAAAATTTCTAAATCCTCTTGCCATTGGATCTAAATTTAGAAAGTGAATTTCTCTAGCTTTTTCCTTACACACACTGATTTGAAAAGTGAAAATAAAATGCAGGAAATTTTGATGAATAAATCTCTGTTTATTTATTTTGTGTGATTCCATTATATATGCAAAATATTACTGATTAAACATGTACTTTAAATTATTTAAAATTAAATTACTGATTAAAAATATAGAAAATACAAAACAGAAATATGCATCATCCATCATCCAAGTTATAGCTAGTATCTGAAGAGTGTTTCTTTTGCTTCAAGCACTGCTTTAAATGTTGCATATATATTAACTCACTTAACAAAACAATTTAATAAAACAATTACTCTTATGATATAATACTGATATCATCCTTCCTTTTTCAAAGCTGAGGAAATTGAGGAAATGATATATTATTACTTAAGAAAGTCAAGTATAACACAATGAGTCACAGATAAGACATGCTGACTAATTTGGATTCCAGTCTCCATTTCATAACTACTGTTTGTTTTCTACCATTTGATTCTCCTTCAAAGATGAATACCATTAATATGTTGACTTGCTGAATCCTTCTTATCTGCATTTGCTTATTAAGAATTATAATTGACTGTGTTTAATACTTCTTAACTTACTTAACATTATTTCATAAGCATTTTCAAAGTCACTACATGGTATTTGTAAACATTTCAGTGATTATAATATACTCAAATGACTTGATGAGCCAATTAATTTAACTACTGCCATATCTTGGGGCAAAGAACTGTCTTTGAATTTTTACAATTAAAAAACAGTGTTGATACAATAAACATATTTTGGGGTATAAAGATTTTTCTTCTTTTCAGTTTATTTCCTCAGGAAAGTTTCCTAGATTGAGAATTGACAGACCAAATTATTAATACTTGTTTGAATCACATACTGCCAAGTGTTTATTTCAAAAAAGTCATCTTAATTTACACTTTTACAATCTGTGATATTTTCTTTTGTTATTTTTATTGTTTCAAGGAAACTATAAACTATTTCATAGAATCTCTTTAATCATTATTGGAGGTAACACTAATTTAATGATTTTCTTCAAAGAGTAGAGATAGTTAAGCTTTCTGTGAATGTCTTTTGGAATTACTATACCTGAATGACCTACACAATGATAAATTAAAAGTAGCTGAAATTTTCTTATGCTGAAATCTTCAAATATTTTTATCCCAACTCTCCTCCCATGCCTTCACTTAATGCAGAATTTCTTTAAGACAAAACAAAACAAAACACAATACATACTATTTAACAACCTTGACTTTGTCAATCAATTATTTCTTTTTTTTCAAAATTTGTATTTGTTTAATTTTTAAAAGAGCCTGGCTGGGCCTTGAGTACTTCCATGGTGCCTAGTGAACACTAACAATGGGTTACTGAGAACAGAGGTCAGAGTTATAAAGCCACATTGCAGTTCTGTGGAGCTGGGAGGGGAAAATCTATATTTCTGACTCACCCACTGTCCCCATGTGAGCACTCAAAATTGCAGAGGTCTGCCCAGGAAAAAAAAAACAAAAAACCTCAGTTTACACCAAGGTTGAAAACAAACAAATATAAATCGTTTAAAGCACCACATCACTAAAGGCACTTATTTTGAAAGAATAAAAATGTAACTTGCAAATAAAGGGGGCGGCACACAAATGGGCTGAGAACACAATGGTTGAAGAGGGAGGAGCTGTAAATACAGCCACGTACATGCCACATATCTCAGAGGGGAAGGCTCCTGAACACACTGGCTTCATAATATCAGACAGCCTACCAGAATCACAACTAGCTGCTGGACAATCATCGACAGGAAGACACTGGAACTCACCAAAGAAGATACCCTACATCCAAAGACAAAGGAGAAGCCACAATGAGATGGTACGAGGGGTGCAACCACAGTTAAATCAAATCCCATAACTGCTGGGGCGGGGGGGATGCACAGACTGCAGAACTATACCACAGAAGTCCACTCACTGAAGTGAAGGTTCTGAGCCCAATGTCAGGGTCTCAACCTGGTGGTCTGGCAATGGGAGGAGGAATTCTGAGAGAATCAGACTTGAAGGCCAGTGAGACTTGATTGCAGGACTTCAACAGGACTGGGGGAAACAGAGACTCTACTCTTGGAGGGCACACACAAAGTAGTGTGTGCAATGGGACCCAGGGGAAGGAGCAGTGACCCCAGGGGAGATGGAACCACACCTCCCTGCTAGTGTTGGAGGGTCTCCTGCAGAGGTGGGTGATGGCTGTGGCTCACCATGGGGACAAGGACACTGGCAGCAGAAGTTCTGGGAAGTACGCCTTGGTGTGAGTCTTCTCAGAGTCAGCCATTAGCCTCACCAAAGAGCCCAGGTAGGCTCCAGTGTTGGGTTGCCTCAGGCCAAACAAACAACGAGGAGGAACCCAGCCCCACCCATCAGCAGTCAAGCGGATTAAAGTTTTACTGAGCTCTGCCCACCAGAGCAACAGTCAACTCTACCCACCACCAGTCCGTCCCATCAGGAAACTTGCACAAGCCTCTTAGATAGCCTCATCGAGCACAGGGCAGACAGCAGAAGAAAGAAGAACTACAATCCTGCAGCCTGTGGAACAAAAACCACATTCACAGAAAGATAGACAAGATGAAAAGGCAAAGAGCTATGTACCAGATGAGGGAACAAGATAAAGCCCCAGAAAAACAACTAAATGAAGTGGAGATAGGCAACCTACCAGAAAAAGAATTCAGCATAATAATGGGGAAGATGATCCAGGACCTCGGAAAAAGAATGGAGGCAAAGATTGAGAAGATGCAAGAAATGTTTAACAAAGACCTAGAAGAATTAAAGAACAAACAAACAGAGATGAACAATACAATAACTGAAATGAAAACTACACTAGAAGGAAAATATAGCAGAATAACTGAGGCAGAAGAACGGATAAGTGACCTGGAAGACAAGATGGTGGAATTAAGTGCTTCAGAGCAGAATAAAGAAAAAAGAATGAAGACAAATGAAGACAACCTAAGAGACCTCTGGGACAACATTAAATGCAACAACATTTGCATTATAGGGGTCCCAGAAGGAGAAGAGAGAGAGAAAGGACCTGAGAAAATATTTGAAGAGATTATAGTTGAAAACTTCCCTAATATGGGAAAGGAAATAACCATCCAAGTCCAGGAAGAACAGAGAGTCACATACAGGATAAACCCAAAGAGAAACACGCCAAGACACACAGTAATCAAAATGGCAAAAATTAAAGACAAAGAAAAAATATTAAAAGCAGAAAGGGAAAAATGACAAATAACATACAAGGGAACTCCCATAAGGTTAACAGCTGATTTCTCAGCAGTAACTCTACAAGCCAGAAGGGAGTGGCATGATATACTTAAAGTGATGAACGGGAAGAACCTACAACCAAGATTACTCTACCCAGCAAGGACCTCATTCAGATTCAATGGAGAAATCAAAAGCTTAACAGACAAGCAGAAGCTAAGAGAATTCAACACCACCAAAGCAGCTCTACAACAAATGCTAAAGGAAGTTCTCAAAGTGGGAAACACAAGAGAAGAAAAGGACCTACAAAAACAAACACAAAACAATTAAGAAAATGGTCAGAGGAACATACATATCAATAATTACCTTAAACACGAATGGATTAAATGCTCCAACCAAAAGAAACAGGCTTGCTGAATGGATACAAAAACAAGACCCATCTATATGTTGTCTAAAAGGGACCCACTTCAGAACTGGGGACACATACAGACTGAAAGTGAGGGGATCAAAAAAGATATTCCGTGCAAATGGAGATCAAAAGAAAGCTGGAGTAGCAATACTCATATCAGATGAAATAGACTTTAGAATAAAGAATGTTACAAGAGACAAGGAAGGACAGTACATAATGATCAAGCGATCAATCCAAGAAGAAGATATAACCATTATAAATATATATGCACCCAACATAGGAGCACCTCAATACATAAGGCAACTGCTAACAGCTATAAAAGAGGAAATCGACAGTAACACAATAATAGTGAGGAAATTTAACACCTCACATACACCAATGGACACATAATCCAAAATGAAAATAAATAAGGAAACAGAAGCTTTAAATGATGCAATAGACTAGATAGATTTAACTGATATTTTTAGGACATTCCATCCAAAAAACAGCAGATTACACTTTCTTCTCAAGTGCACACAGAACATTCTCTAGGATAGATTACATCTTGGGTCACAAACCAAGCCTCAGTAAATTTAAGAAAATTGAAATCATATCAAGCATCTTTTCTCACCACAATGCTATGAGATTAGACATGAATTACAGGGAAAAAAATGAAAAAAAACACAAGCACATAGAGGCAAAACAATATGATAATAAATAACCAAGAGATCACCAAAGAAATCAAAGAGGAAATCAGAAAATACCTAGAGACAAATGACAATGAAAACACGATGATCCAAAACCTATGGGATGCAGCAAAACCAGTTCTAAGAGGGAAGTTTATATCTATACAAGCCTACCTCAAGAAACAAGAAAAATCTCAAACAATCTAATGTTACACCTAAAGGAACTAGAGAAAGAAGAACAAGCAAAACCCAAAGTTAGCAGAAGGAAACAAATCATAAAGATCAGAGCAGAAATAAATGAAATAGAAACCAAGAAAACAATAGCAAAGATCAATAAAACTAAAAGCTGGTTCTTTGAAAAGATAAACAAAATTGATAAACCATTAGCCAGACTCATCAAGAAAAAGACGGAGAGGACAGAAATCAATAAAATTAGAAATGAAAAAGGAGAAATTACAACAGACACCACAGAAATACACAGCATCCTAAGAGACTATGACAAGGAACTTTATGCCAATAAAATGTACAACCGGGAAGAAATGGACAAATTCTTAGAAAGGTATAACCTTCCAAGACTAAACCAGGAAGAAATAGAAAATATGGACAGATGAATCACAAGCACTTAAATTGAAACTGTGATTAAAAACTTTTAACAAACAAAAGTCCAGGACCAGATGGCTGGACAGGGGAATTCTATTAAACATTTAGAGAACAGCTAACACCCATCCTTCTCAAACCCTTCCAAAATATGGCAGAGGGAGGGACACTCCCAAACTCATTCTATGAGGCCACCATCACCCTGATACCAAAACCAGACAAAGATACTACAAAAAAAGAAAATTACAGACCAATATCACTGATGAACATAGATGCAAAAATCCTCAACAAAATAGTAGGCAACAGAATCCAATAACACATTAAAAGGATCATACACCATGATCAACTGGGATTTATCCAAGTGATGCAAGGATTCTTCAATATACATAAATCATTCAATGTGATAAACCATATTAACAAATTGAAGAATGAAAACCATATGATCATCTCAATAGATGCAGAAAACGCTTATGACAAAATTGAACACCTGTTTATGATAAAATCTCTCCAGAAAGTGGGCATAGAGGGAACCTACCTCAACATAATAAAGGCCATATATGACAAAACCACAGCAAACATAATTGTCAATGGTGAAAAAATGAAAGCATTTCCTCTAAGATCAGGAAGAAGACAAGGATGTCCACTCTCAACACTATTATTCAACATAGTTTTGGATGTCATAGCAATGGCAGTCAGAGAAGAAAAAGAAATAAAAAATACAAATTGGAAAAGAAGAAGTAAAACTGTCACTGTTTGCAGATGACCTGATACTATACATATAGAATGCCAAAGATGACACCAGGAAACTACTAGAGTAAATCAATGAATTTGGTAAAGTTGCAGGACACAAAATTAATGCACAGAAATCTCTTGCATTCCTATACACTAATTATGAAAAATCTGAAAGAGAAATTAAGGAAAAAATTCCATTCACCATTGCAACAAAAATAATAAAATACCTAGGAATAAACCTACCTAGGGAGACTAAAGACCTATATGTAGAAAATTATAAGACACTGATGAAAGAAATTAAAGAGGATATCAGGGCTTCCCTGGTGGCACAGTGTTTGAGAGTCTGCCTGCCGATGCAGGGGACACAGGTTTGTGCCCTGGTCCAGGAAGATCCCACGTGCTATGGAGTGGCTGGGCCCGTGAGCCATGGCCGCTGAGCCTGTGCATCCGGAGCCTGTGCTCTGCAATGGGAGAGGTCACAACAGTGAGAGGCCCTCATAATGCAAAAAAAAAAAAAAGAGGATACCGACAGATGGAGAGATATACCATGTCCTTGGATTGGAAGAATAAATAGGGTGAAAATGACGATACTACCCAAAGCAATGTACAGATTCAATGCAATCCCTATCAAATTACCAATGGCATTTTTTATGGAACTAGAACAAAATGTCTTAAACTTTGTATGGAGACACAAAATACCCCAAATAGCCAAAACAGTCTTGAGGGGAAAAAAAACAGAGCTTGAGGAATCAGACTCCCTGACTTCAGACTATACTACAAAGCTACAATAATCAAGAAACTGGACAGCTACATGTAAAAGAGTAAAATTAGAACACTCCCTAACACCATACACAAAAATAAACTCAAAATGGATTTGAGACCTAAATGTAAGACTGGACACTATAAAACTCTTAGAGGAAAACATAGGAAAAACACTCTTTGACATAATTCATAGCAAGATCTTTTTTGATCCACCTCCTAGAGTAATGGTAATAAAAACAAAAATAAACAAATGGGACCTAATGAAACTTAAAAGCTTTTGCACAACAAAGAAAGCCATAAAGAAGATGAAAAAACAACCCTCAGAATGGGAGAAAGTATTTGCAAATGAATCAATGGACAAAGGATTAATCTCCAAAATATATAAACAGCTCATGCTGCTCAATATTGAAAATACAAACAACCCAATCAAAAATGGGTAGAAGACCTAAATAGACATTTCTCCAAAGAAGACATACAGATGGCCAAGAAGCACAGGAAAAGCTGCTCAACATCACAAATTATTAGAGAAATGCAAATCAAACTACAATGAGGGATCACCTCACACCAGTTAGAATGGTCATCATCAGAAAATATACAAACAACAGATGCTGGAGAGCGTGTGGAGAAAAGGGAACCTTCTTGCACTGTTGGTGGGAATGTAAACTGCTACAGCCACTATAGAGAACAGTATGGAAGTTCCTTAAAAAAAATAAATATAGAATTACCATATGATCCAGCAATCCCACTACTGGGCATATATCCAGAGAAAACCATAATTCAAAAAGACACATGCACCGCAATGTTCATTGCAGCACTATTTACCATAGCCAAGTCATGGAAGCAACTTAAGTGCCCGTCGACAGACAAATGGATAAAGAAGATGTGGTACATATATACAATGGAATATTACTAAGCCATAATAAGGAATGAAATTGGGTCATTTGTAGAAAAGTGGATGGATCTAGAGACTGTCATACAGAGTTAAGTAAGTCAGAAAGAGGAAAACAAGTATCATATATTAATGCATATATGTGGAACCTAGAAAAATGGTACAGATGAACCTGTTTGCAGGGTAGAAATTGAGACACAGATGTAGAGAACAAACATATGGACACCAAGGGGGGAAAGCGGTGGGGGGTTGAGGGTGGTGGTGTGATGAATTGGGCGATTGGGATTGACATGTATACACTGATGTGTATAAAATTGATGACTAATAAAGACCTGCTGTGTAAAAAAATAAATTAAATAAAATTCAGAAAAAAAATCAGACAGCCTGTTTGTTCACAATATTAAAAGGCATCTGGAATTAGCTACAGTAAGGGATTGAAAGTTGCCTGAAGAATGGACACAGAAAGGCTGTGTCTGTGGATGCCATGTCATTTGGGATGGTGGAGCTGCTGGGCCTTCCTACTGACCACTGTCTTGCAAAAAGTGCAGAAAAGGGAGGGATGGTTTTATTCATCTTTCATCATTCCTTTCACTGGGTCCTTCTGTCTCATCTCATCCAGCTGTCTCTTTGTCTCTTCTTCCATCCTTCAAATGTTCTCCATAGTCAGGTCAACCCAGTTATTGATCCAACAGAATAGCTGCCTGTGGAAGTTTGTAAACAGATGTCTCTCTTGCTTATGTATAAAATTTTCCACTTTGTTCTGTAGGCCCCACCCCTTGAACTTGACAGTATCCAGTTTATATGCACACAAGTATGGGCAGTCTTTCTGATTTACAAGTTCTTGTTTCCAATTGGGGTCAAGGATCCTCGGCCTGTTTTGATAGATAAAAATTTTTCTGGATCTTCCTCTGCCTTGTAATTCTGTCTAAGTACTTCACTTTAATCTGCAATGTCTGTATATATGGCTTCCACATGTTTCCATGCCTCAGGCTCCAGTTTATGCACATTTTCCTGGGTGCCAAGATCTGGTTTATGCCAGGTTTCCATTTTAATCAGACAGTCTTCTTTCAGGTACTCATTTGTAATAACAGTTCTGTAATAAAAGTAGTCATTCCATGCTTTTTCATATATATCCAGGGCTCCATCTGGGGCCAGCATTCCAACAAACGTGGGCACTTTGCCCTGTAAGTGGTAGATCTTGTGCATGTACTGGCCTTTCTCACCGTTCTTTTCATAGGTCTCATTCACCAGAACCTCCACACTTTCACCACCACCTATTCCCATTTTCCCTGGCCTCCACCACAGAATACAGCTGCCCTTCTTGACACTCTTCTACAGACGCAGGTAGGATGACTCCATACTCCTTGAACAGCATCATGTTGCTTCCAGCTCAAGGGTTGCCCACTGCCTGCCCAGCTTCCCACGGCTTCTTGGCAGCCCCTCTCCAGGTGGTCCAGACTGCTGCCTGTGTGATTTCATCATGGTCTGCTGTCCCCACAGCTCTCTCTGCTGTCGCCTCACTGGATCCTGCTGCCCCAGCCTCGCCCCCTCCCGCCATTTATTTCTTTTAAAAATAAGCCCAGGTAATTTTTACAGAACTGTGCTTTTATTTTGTATGTGGTGCAGTTGTGTCTGTTATTTTTGTTTTTTGGTGTTTTTTTTGCATTGCATTACATATATTATTAATCCATTAATGTTTTTTCTAGTGATTTCTTTTTGAAACCAAAGACAATTCTTTGATAAGATCAATAAAATTGATGAAACCCCAAAGCCATACTGATCAGGCCAAAACAAAAGAGAGAGAAAGCACAAGTCATCAATTATAGGAATAAGAGAGGTGACATTACTACAGATTTTACAGACATTAAAATAATAGTAAGGGTGTGTTATGGGTAACTTTAGGCTAATACTGTGGACACTAACACATTGTAATGTTTTTTCCACTTCTCTGTAAATTTGTGTGTTCATGTGTGTTTGTGTATAATAGTAAAAAAAGAAAGAATTTTAGATTTAAAGCAAGGGAGAAAATCATGCATTAGTACATGAAACCCAAATAAAATGGATTAAAAAAAGGTGGAGAAAATATTTGCAATATAATGACAATCCAAGGAGTATTAGTTCTAATATATAAGTAGCTTTGAATCTGTATAAGAAGATAAACATTCCTATTAAGAAAAAAAGGAAATTTTCAAAGGGAAAAATTTTTAAATGGCCAATAAAAATAAATGTGTTTATATACAAATATACATAATAATCAAGCTCAAAGTTAAGTAAATATAAAGTATTCAACATTAGGTAGAATTTTCAGCTGTCACCTTTTCAAAACTATTTTAATGAAAATATTTAGTACTGGCAAGGTTATAGGTTAACATACTTATGCACTGCAACAGGCATTTTTTAAGAGAGTCTGGAAGTTATTATGTATCTGATAAAATATGTCACAACTCTTTCAAAAAGTACTTCAACATTTTTGACAATGAATTCCTCATCTAACATTTATGAAAAATTTGTTTATCAGAGTTTTAATTTCATGACATTTCATGAAATATTAGTCATCACAATGAATAATAATAAGGAATTGGTTAAATTACACTATACATATAATACTTTAATAGGCAAACGTTATAAATAATTATTTAGATGAGTATGTAATAAGAAGAAAAATTCTCACTTTATATTAGCAATTAAAAGACAAATTACAAAACAGCATATATAATGTAATCTCATATTTTTTGAAAAATTGTTTGAAGACTTTAGTAAAATTAAAATAATGCTTATTTCTAGCTAGTGTTTTAGGTGAGTTTTTTGTAAGTTTGTGTTTTTTCCTTTATTATACAAATTTATACAATAAACATTTATTAATTTTATAAACATTATAGAACCAAAAAAACTATTTTCTTGTTAAAAATATTTGCTTAGCATTTTTCTTGCTTGCTTTTTGTTTACTGGGTTGATTGTAGTAGATGGTGTGTTTTTGATTTGATGTAGTAAAATGTACATGGTTTGGAGTATTTCATTTTATGATTTTTACCCATTAGGCCATTATATCCCTCCTAAGTGTCTTCACTTAGAAAGAACAGTCAGAAAATATACTGAGAAGTGCCTTCCCTAAGTAAACAGAAGGAGAGTATTGAAACTAGCTACTGGGCAGAAAGGCTCATTTTGGGAATTCTGCTCTTAGGTCTCTAGGTTCCCACTCAAAGATGAGGTGCAACACTTTTACAGTTGAAATTCAAATAGTACAATTAACCATTCTATGTTTCCCCAAAGGAAACAGTATAGTTTCTTCCCACTGTCAAGGTTTGTATAGCTTAGGAAAGAAAAAAATTAAAGAAGAATCCATGATTGCTGCATCTGACTGCTTGACTGCTGGTTATGCTGGATGAGCACCTTTACCACAGCAGGCAAACTAATGAAACTTTCTGAACCTCAGTTTTCTCATCAGAAAATACCTGAGCATATTGATTTTTAATTTGCATAATTTTGTGAAGATTAAAGTGTTGAAAGCACCAGGTTTCCAACGTGGTTTGTTTTATCATGGTAGGTCTTATGATAGGGTACCCTTCAGCAAGCCTGAAACTAGAACAATGTGCTGTTTTCAACAATAGCACAGTAATCTCTTGAGGTCCCACTACATGGTAAATAATATGTGTGTAAATTTTTGAGACTCTTTTGCTCTTGTGACCTATTGAAAGAGTCTCATGACTTTAAGGTCATTTGAATATGCTGTTAAAATGAGACAGTGATTTACTTTACAGTTTAATATATCTCCCAAGACTCTTCTTTATTATTCATTACCTTAGTAGTTTATCTTAGATATTCCTAACTATGTTTGCTAAAGAAATTTTAGAATGGTATATAATGGCATTGCCTCAGGCAAAAACTTTGATTGATATTTCCATTGTACTGGTTTTCTCTGATTTAACTCAATAACATTTTTTTTGAATTTTGTTTTATTTTTATACAGCAGAATCTTAATACTTGTCTATTTTATACATATCAGTGTATACATGACAATCCCAATCTCCCAATTCATCCCACCACCCATGCGCCACTTTCCCCTTGCGGCATCCACATGTCTGTTCTCCATATCTGCAACTCTACCTCTGCTCTGCAAACCAGTCCATCTGTATCATTTTTCTAGATTCCACATATATACATTAACATATGATATTTGTTTTTCTCTTTCTGGCTTACTTCACTCTGTATGACAGACTCTATGTCCATACACATCTCTACAAATGACCCAGTTTCATTCCTTTTTATGGCTGAGTAATATTCCATTGTATATATGTACCACATCATCTTTATCCATTCATCTGTTGATGGGCATTTAGGTCGCTTCCATAACCTGGCTATTGTAAATACTGCTGCAATGAATATTGGGGTGCATGTGTCTTTTTGAATTATAGTTTTATCTGGGTATATTCCCAGAAGTGGGATTGCTGAATCATATGGTAATTTTATTTTTAGTTTTTAAGGAACCTCCATACCATTCTCCATAGTGGCTGTATCAATTTACATCCCCACCAACAGTGTAGGAGTGTTCCCTTCTCTCCTCATTCTCTCCAACATTTATTGTTTGTAGATATTTTGATGGCCATTCTGTCTGTTGTGATGTGATATGTCATTGTAGTTATGATTTACGTCTCTCTAATAATTAGTGACGTTGAGTATCTTTCATGTGCTTTTTGGCCATCAGAATGTTTTCTTTGGAGAAATGTCTATTAAGGTCTTCCACCCATTTTTTTGATTGGGTTGTTGATTTTTTTTTGATATTGAGCTGCATGAGTTCTTTGTATATTTTGGAGATTAATCCTTTGTCAGCTGCTTTATTTGCAAATATTTTGTCCCATTCTGAAGGTTGTCTTTTCATCTTCTTTATAGTTTCCTTTGCTGTGCAAAAGCTTTTAAGTTTCATTAGATCCCATTTGTTTATTTTTATTTTATTTCCATTACTCTAGGAGGTGGGTCAAAAAAGATCTTGCTGTGATTTATGTCAAAGAGTGTTCTGCCTATGTTTTCCTCTAAGAGTTTTATATGTCTGGGCTGACATTTAGGTCTTTAATCCATTTTGAGTTTATTTTTGTGTATGGTGTTAGGGAGTGTTCTAATTTCATTCTTTTACATGTAGCTGTCCAGTTTTCCCAGCATCACTTATTGAATAGACTGTCTTTTCTCCATTGTATATCTCTGCCTCCTTTGTCATAGGTTAGTTGATCATAGGTGCGTGGGTTTATTTCTGGGCTTTCTATCCTGTTCCATTGATCTATATGTCTGTTTTTATGTGAGTACCATACTGTCTGGATTACTGTAGCTTTGTAGTATAGTCTGAAGTCAGGGAGTCTGATTCCTCAAGCTCTGTTTATTTCCCTCAAGATTGCTTTGGCTGTCTGGGGTCTTTAGTGTCTCCATACCAATTTTAATGGTTTTTGTTCTAGTTTTGTAAAAAATGCCATTAGTAGTTTGATAGGGATTGCAATGAATCTGTAGATTGCTTTGGGTAGTAGAGTCATTTTCACAATATTTATTCTTCCAATCCAACAACATGATATATATCTCCATCTGTTGGTGTCTTCTTTGATTTCTTTCATCAGTGTCTTATAGTTTTCTGAGTACAGGTCTTTTGTCTCCTTAGGTAGGTTTACTCCTAGGTATTTTATTCATTTTGTTGCAATGGTGAATGGGATTGTTTCCTTAATTTTTCTTTTGGATCTTTCATTGCTAATGTATAGGAATGCAAGGGATTTCTATATACTGATTTCGTATCCTGCAACTTTACCAAATTCATTGATTAGCTCTAGTAGTTTTCTGGTGGCATCTTTAGGATTATCTTTGCATAGTATCATGTCATCTGCAAATGCAGACACTTTTACTTCTTTTCTAGTTTGGATTCCTTTTATTTCTTTTTCTTCTCTGATTACTGTTTGTAAGACTTCCAAAATTATGTTGAATAAAAGTGGCAAGAGTGGACATTCTTGTCTTGTTCCTGATCTTAGAGGAAATGCTTTCAGCTTTTCACCATTGAGAATGATGTTTATTGTGGGTTTGTTGTATATGGCCTTTATTATGTTGAGGTAGGTTCCCTCTCTGCCCACTTTCTGGAAAGTTTATATCATAAATGTTGTTGAATTTTGTCAAAAGCTTTTTCTGCATGGATTGAGATGATCATATGGTTTTTATTCTTCAATTTGTTAATATGGTGTAACATTGATTGATTGGCATATATTGAAGAATCCTTGCATCCCTGGGATAAATCCCAATTGATCATAATATATGATCCTTTTAATGTGTTGTTGGATTATTTTTGCTAGTATTTTGTTGAGGATTTTTGCATCTATATTCATCAGTGTTATTGGTCTGTAATTTTCTTTTTTTTGTAGTATCTTTGTCTGATTTTGGTATCAGGGTGATGGTATCCTCATAGAATTCATTTGGAAGTATTCCTTCCTCTGTGAATTTTTGGAAGAGTTTGAGAAGGATGGGTGTTAGCTGTTTTCTAAATGTTTGATAGAATTCACGTGTGAAGACATCTTTTCCTGGACTTTACTTTGTTGGAAGATTTTAATCACAGTTTCAATTTCATTACTTGTAATTGGTCTGTTCATATTTTCTATTTCTTCCTGGTTCAGTCTTGGAAGGTTATACCATTCTAAGAATTTGTCCATCTCTTCCAGGTTGTCCATTTTATTGGCATAGAGTTTCTTGTAGTAGTCTCTTATGATGCTTTGTATTTCTGTGATGTCTGTTGTAATTTCTCCTTTTTCATTTCTAATTTTATTGATTTGAGTCCTCTCCCTCTTTTTCTTGATGAGTCTGCATAAAGTTTTATCAAACTTGTTTATCTTCTCAAAGAAACAGCTTTTAGTTTTTCTTTCTTTTTTTTTTTTTTTATCTTTGCTACTGTTTTCTTTGTTTCTGTTTCCTTTATTTCTGCTCTGATCTTTATGACTTCTTCCCTTCTGCTAACTTGGGTTTTGTTTATTCTTCTTTCTCTAGTTCCTTTAAGTGTAAGGTTAGATTGTTTATTTGAGATTTTTCTTGTTTCTTGATGTAGGATTCTATTGCTATAAACTTCCCCCTCAGAACTGCTTTTGCTGCATCCCTTAGGTTATGGATCATTGTGTTTTTGTTGTCATTTGTCTGTAGGTATTTTTTGATTTCCTGCTTTATTTCTTCAGTGATCTCTTGGCTATTTTGTAATGTACTGTTTACTCTCCATGTGTTTGTGTTTTTATGTCTTTTTCCCTGTAATATTTTTCTAATCTGATAGCATTGTGATCAGAAAAGATGCTTGATATGATTTCAATTTTCTTAAAGTTACTGAGCCTTGATTTGTGACCCAAGATGTTATCTAGCCTCGAGAATGTTCCATGTGCACTTGAGAAGAAAGTGTAATCTTCTGTTTTTCTGATTGGATGTCCTACAAATATCAATAAAATCTATCTGGTCTATTGTGTCATTTAAGCTTACGTTTCCTTATTAATATTCTGTCTGGATGATATGTTCATTGGTGTAAGTGAGGTGTTAGAGTCCCCCAGTATTATGGTGTTACTGTCAATTTCCTCTTTTATAGCTGTTAACATTTGCCTTATGTATTGAGGTGCTCCTATATTGGGTGCATATATATTTATAATTGTTATATTTTCTTCTTGGTTAGATCGCTTCATCATTGTGTAGTGTCCTTCCTTGTCTCTTGTAACATTCATTATTTTAAAGTTTATTTTATCTGAGGGGAGAACTTCAAGATGGCAGAGATCAACTTCTTCCCCACAAATACATCAGAAATACAATTACATGTGGAACAACTCCTAAAGTACACCTACTGAATGCTGGCAGAAGACCTCAGACTTCCCAAAAGGCAAGAAACTTCTTCCCCACAAATATATCAGAAATACAATTACATGTAGAACAACTCCTAAAGTACACCTACTGAATGCTGGCAGAAGACCTCAGACTTCCCAAAAGGCAAGAAACCCCTCATGTACCTGGGTAAGGCAGAAGATAAAAGGAAAGACAGAGACAAAAGAATAGGGACGGGACCTGCACCTCTGGGAGGGAGCTGTGAAAGAGGAAATGTTTCCACACACTAGGAAGCTCCTTCACTGGCAGAGACAGAAAGTGGCAGGGGGGAGGGGAAGCTTCAGAGTCACGGAGGAGAGCGCAGCAACAGGGGTGCAGAGGGCAAAGCGGAGAAGTTCCCACACAGAGGATCATTGCTGACCAGCACTCACCAGCCTGAGAGGCTTGTCTGCTCACCTGCTGGAGCAGGTGTGTGCTGAGAGCTGAGGTTCTGGCTTTGAAGGTCAGATCCCAGGGAGAGGACTGGGGTTGGCTGGGGGAACACAGCCTGAAGGGGCTAGTGCACCACAGCTATCCCGGAAGGTGTCCGGGAAAATTTCTGGACCTGCCTAAGAGGCAAGAGACCATTTCTTCAGGGTGCGTGAGAAGAGGGGATTCAGAGTACTGCCTAAACAAGCTCCAGAGATGGGTGCGAGCCACGGCTATCACCTCAGACACCAGAGACAGGCATGAGATGCTAAGGCTGCTGTTGCAGCCACCAATTGGCCTGTGTGCAAGCACAGGTCACTATCCACACCTCCCCTCTCAGGAGCCTGTGCAGCCTGCCATTGCCAGGGTCCCGTGATCCAGGGACAACTTCCTTGGGAGAGCACACGTCATGCCTCAGGCTGGTGCAACGTTATGCGAGCCTCTGCTACCATAGTCTCACCCCACCTACTGTACCTCTCCCTCCCCCTGGCCTGAGTGAGCCAGAGCCCTCAATCTGCTGCTACTTTAACTCTGTCCTGTCTGAGTGAAGAACAGATGCCCTCAGTTGACCTACATGCAGAGGCAGGGCCAAATCCAAAGCTGAACACCAGGAGCTGCATGAACAAAGAAAAGAAAGGGAAATTTCTCCCAACAGGCTCAAGAGCAGTGGATTAAATCTCCACAATCAACCTGATGTACCCTGCATCTGTGGAATACCTGAATAGACAATGAATAGTCCCAAAATTGACGTAGTGGGATTTGGGAGCAACTGTAGACTTGGGGTTTGCTTTCTGCATCTAATTTGTTCCTGGTTTTATGTTTGTCTTTGTTTATTATTTAGAGTTTATTATCATTGGTAGTTTTTTTATTGACTTGATTGCTCTTTTCCTCCTTTTCCTGTTTTTATATATAGATATATAATTTTTTTCCTTTTTTCTCTTTTTGTGAGTGTGTATATGTATGCTTCTTTTTGTGATTTTGTCTGTACAGCTTTGCTTTTACCATTTGTTCTAGGGTTCTGTCTGTCCAGTTTTTTTTGTTTGTTTTTGTTTTTTGTTTTATTTTTAGTATAGTTGTTAATGCTTGTATCACTGTTGGATTTGTTTTTTGGTTTGCTTGCTCTTTTTCTTTCTTTCTTTCATTCTTTCTTTTCTCTCTCTTATTTTCACTACTTTTTAATTTTTATTTCTTTTTTTTATTTTTCCTTTTAATAACTTTATTTTCTTTCTTTCTTTCTTTCTTTTTTCTACTTTTTCTTCTGAGTTGTGTGACAGAGAGTGTCTTGGTGCTCCAGTAGGGTGTCAGGCCTGTGTCTCTGAGACGGGAGAGGCAAGTTCAGGACATTATTCCACCATAGAAGTCCCAGCTCCACATAATATCAAACAGCAAAAGCTCTCTCAGAGATCTCCATCTCAATTCTAAGACCCAGCTCCAGTCAACAAGCTACAATTCTGGAAACACTATGCCAAACAACTAGCAAGAGAGGAACACAACCCCATCCATTAGCAGAGAGGCTGCCTAAAATCATAAGGTCACAGACACCCCAAAACACAACACCAGATGTGCTCCTGCCCACCAGAAAGAAAAGATCCAGCATCATCCACCAGAACACAGGTACTAGTCTCCTCCAGCAGGAAGCCTACACAACCCACTGAACAAACCTTAGCCACTGGGGACAGACACTAAAACAATGGGAACTATGAACCTGCAGCCTGTGAAAAGGAGACCCCAAACACAGTAAGTGACACAAAATGAGAAACGCACAGCAGATGAAGTAGCAAAGTAAAAACCCACCAGACCAAACAAATGAAGAGGAAATAGGCAGTCTACCTGAAGCAGAATTCAGAGTAATGATAGTAGAGATGATCCAAAATCTTGGAAACAGATTGGAGAAAATGCAAGAAACATTTAAAAAGGACCAAGAAGAACTAAAGAGCAAACCAACAATGATGAACATGTAAAAAGTCCATGTAAAATAGATAGCTAGTGGGAAGTATCCACGTAGCACAGGGAGATCAGCTCGATGCTGTGTGACCACCTAGAGGGGTGGGATAAGGAGGGTGGGAGGGAGACGCAAGAGGGAGGAGATATGGGGATATATGTTTATGTACAGCTGATTCACTTTGTTATAAAACAGACACTAACACACCATTGTTAAGCAATTATACTCCAGTAAAGTTAAAATAAATAAAATTTAAAAATAAAGTCTATTTTAACTAAGTATTGCTACTCCAGCATTCTTTTGATTCCCATTTACATGGATTAACGTTTTCCATGCCCTCACTTTCAGTGTATATGTCCCTAGGTCTGAAGTTGGTCTCTTGTAGACAGCATATATATGGGTCTTGTTACTGTATTCATTCAGCGAGGCTTTGTCTTTTGGTTGGAGCATTTAATCCATTCCCATTTAAGGTAATTATTGGTATGTATGTTCCTATTTCCATTTTCTTAATTGTTTTAGGTCTGTTTTTGTAGGTCCTTTTCTTCTCTTGTGTTTCCCACTTAGAGAAGTTCCTTTAGCATTTATTTTAGAGGTGGTTTGGTGGTGCTGAATTCTCTTAGCTGTTGCTTCTCTGTAAAGCTTTTGATTTCTCCATCAAATCTGAATGAGATCCTTGCCTGGTACAGTAATCTTGGTTGTAGGTTCTTCCCTTTCATCACTTTAAATATGTCATGCTACTCTCTTCTGGCTTGTAGATTTTCTGCTGAGAAATCAGCTGTTAACCTTATGGGAGTTCCCTTGTATGTTATTTGTCATTTTTCCCTGTTGCTTTTAATATTTTTTCTTTGTCTTTAAATTTTGTCAGTTTGATTACTATATGTCTCAGCATGTTTCTTCTCGGGTTTATTCTGCCTCGGACTCTCTGAACTTCCTGTACTTGGGTGGCTATTTCCTTTCCCATGTTAGGGAAGTTTTTGACTATCATCTCTTCAAATATTTTCTTGGGTCCTTTCTCTCTCTCTTCTCCTTCTGGGACCCATATAATGTGAATGTTAGTACATTTAATGTTGTCCCAACAGTCTCTTAGTCCATCTTCATTTATTTTCATTCTTTTTTTTATTCTATTCTGTGGCAGTGAATTCCACCATTCTGTGTTCCAGGTCACTTATCTGTTCTTCTGCCTCAGTTATTCTGCTATTGATTCCTTCTAGTGTATTTTTCATTTTAGTTATTGTATTGTTCATCTCTATTTGTTTGTTCTTTAATTCTTCTAGTTGTTTGTTCTTTAAAATTCTAGGTGTTTGTTCTTTAATTCTTCTAGGTCTTTGTTAAACATTCCTTGCATCTTCTTGATCTTTGCCTCCAATTTTTTCCCAAGGTTCTGGATCATCTTCACTATCATTATTCTGAATTCTTTTCCTGGAAGTTTGCCTATCTCCAGTTCATTTGGTTGTTTTTCTGGGGTTTTATCTTGTTCTTTCATCTGGTACATAGTCCTGTGCCTTTTCATTTTGTCTATCTTTCTATGAATGTGGTTTTCTTTCCACAGGCTGCAGGATTATAATTCTGCTTGTTTCTCAATAACTTTTCGTTTATATGATGGAAGTTTTGTGGTGGATATTTTTAAAAATATAGTGACAAACTTATCAGGCAAAATTTATACACATGCAAATTAATCCTGTTTGGTTCTCAAAATCATGGTCCACTATGAACACTTAAAGAAATAGATTGACATAAAATTCCAATGAAACACACATTAGCTCTTACACATTCCATCTACTGTCCAGTCTGGAATGAGTAGTCAGCATAGTCTGCAAACTGATAAAACCACTGGTAGACCATAAGCCATGAAACACATTTCTCTTTGTGATGTTCATGAGTGTGAGCTTGTTTGATATGTACTTACTGAAGTGCTCAAGCTTTTTGGCTTGCAATTAGAATGTTCCTCACAATGAAAACTAGCCCATGGGCCAACTATCCCTTGAAACCTCATAAGTAGAATTGGACCTAAGCTTCTCTCCCAGAAGAAGGAAACAAAATGTGTTTATATGATTATGAGTGCAGCGTAATGAAGGGCAGATGTTTGGGTCCAGTAATTCTTTAAAGATCATTTTCATTCATCCACTAAATTATTCATTCATTGACAAGAATTAGCACCTACTAAGTGTCAGACATTGTATAAGGTCTTCTTAGTGACAGAATATAAGAAACTAACGATCCATTCAAAAATTTTTTGTTATAAACTGTCTTTGTTTACTTAAGCTTGTGCTTCAGATTTTTGTGAGATGGATTTTTGCTTACCACAATCACAATTTTACCTGCTTGGATAGAAAGAAAAGAAAGATAAGAAAGAGCAGATTAAAAAGAATATAAGAAAATCATTTTCTACAATTCCTCCAGTAAAGTATATACATATATATTTATATCCCATATATATATTTATGTGTGTGTTTGTATATATATACACACATATATACAGAAGTAATATATATATATATATATATATAAAGTACTTTATATGTGTTTGAAAAGTGCAGAAAAACTTTACTACTACAAATATTTAGGTTATATATATATCATACGTATATTTATGTTAAATATTTGTAATAATAAAGTTTTTCTATACTTTTCATCAGCCAGTCAGAACTGAGCCTGTCTACATATGAATAAAGATGTCATAAGGAACAGTTTTTACGATATGAGCCACAGTTACTGTTGCTATGGAATTCCCTCCAACTCCCCATGTTCCCTTTGGTCTGAAAGGCATCTGTTAGATTCAGACCTAACACACAAACCCCAACACTATTAGGGGGTTTACAGAATTGCTAAGTTAAAAGCAATATGGTACATGAATATGTGAACAGGGTAGCTCTTTTTCTGAAAGAGGTGTGGATCTTTATTCTGCTTTAGAGACAAGTGTCAGAACATATATTTTGTGATACAAAGGCTCAGAATGGGAAGGAAATTTTGAAAGACAAGTCCACCCCACTATATCTTGAAAACCCAGGAGTCTTTTTTTTTTTTTCTTTTTAAATCCCTCCTCCCTCCTTCCCCTCAAGGTTTTTAGGGTAAAAGCAAGAGACTATATTATGAATTGAAATACTGAGGAATGGGAGAAAATAAATACAAGGAAATAATAACTATCAGGGCTGCCAGCTGACATCACACTACCTGCAAGTGAATCTACCCCAGTCCCTTGTGTTTCTTCAATGCATTGCCTGATTTTAACAGTCACGGTGTCTAACTTTTAGCTTCCATTGTGCTTCTGGTGTAGCCAAAAGCAATTCCTAAGTCAAGTGCTTTTCTTTTTACCTTTCCTCAAAATTTTAAGAGCTAATATGAAATACCAAAACACCACTAACTGAAAACTGATTTTGGAACGAATTACAAAGCCAGCTCAGTTGAGAAGAACACATGGAGAAGTTTCAATCAACTACCTCTGTCCCCACTGAAAGTCTCTGTTAAATTTCTCTGACTGGGGCTTAAGTAGTAATTTTCAGATCTCTTGCAATCCAAAGAAGAATAATTTGCAAATTTAGCTATTGAAACTTAAGGAACAACTTTACTAACAGGACTTTAATTCCAGGGTTAACACAGATAAAATTAACTATATCTTTGAAAGGATAATGTAAGTCAGATTTATTAAGTTATGGCCAAAGAAAAATATTTAATAATGTTTTATCTTTTCCATGAATTCTAAAATTCTTGGGTGTCAGACTAAATGTTTCACATAACAATCATAAGCTGTGGGTTTTATCATTCTAATTTAACAAACGTGAAAAATGAGGAAAATAATGTGACTAGGGCTCAAATCCAGAAAGGGTTATCTGATATACAAGGCTGGACTTCCAATTACAATACTTACCTTTTGTTGAGAATTTACTGTTTTCATGCTCTGCGCTAAGTGTGTTATGTGCATTGTCTCATTTAACATTTACATAAACTCTATGGTATAGTTGCAATTACTTCTCATTATTTTCTAGATGATAAACCTGAAGCTTAGAGAAGTAAATTAATATCCCCTGTGCCACACAACTAGTGAAGGCTAGAGCAGGATCTTAGCCAGTCTTTGACTCTGCACTCTTCATTCTCATCCACCAGACAGTGCCATTGTCACTATTTCATCTGTGTTTGAAAATAGAGTTCATATAGATTGTTATTAGTAACAGAATGAGTATATGGAAATGGAGAAGCAATAAGGGAGGTAAAACGTAGCATAGTACATAAGTATTGCAATTCAACATTGAGAAAGACATAGGAGAGTGAATCCAATTCCCCAGAGTGCTGGGACTCCTCTCTGTTTGTTAGGGTAGAAGGACATGTGGTTGAAAAGGTGGGCCAAACAAAGTCCTAAGTTTTCCAGTGAGTTATTTTCTGCTTCTTTGTGTGTACTTGGGGAATGCCAAAGACATATATAGAGCTATGTATGGCAGAGAGGAGTTAAAGCAGACCATGCTCACTCACATACTTCCAAAACAAAAGAGAGATTTTCCAATTGGTTCAGCCTTGCTAAACATGCCAAAGACGTGTAAAGCATAACTTTTTCTACAAAAGCATCCTAAATACTTATATTAGAGATAGAGAAGGTACAATCCAGACACACCAAACCAGACCACTAATATTTGTCTCTCAAACCAGCCAGACAGTAAGGTATCTAAGAGTTCAGATAGCCACATTCAGATAGCTAAAAGCAGGAAGCTGACAGATACCATGAGTATCAGGGATGATCTGAAAATGTTGAATTAACTGATAATTTTTGGATATGCTATTTTCTTAAATCCTTTAACAGATGGCACTTTCCCCACTAGCTGCAGCAGCATCTATCACAAAGTTGAAAAATTATGAACCATCCACCTAAAGTAGAAATTTCTCTATGTATAGATGATAATTTGTGATGAAATCAAGTACAGTAGTGAGGGAACAAGCTTGTCCCTTTGCGTTTGACTATACAAGGAAATTAGGTTGCAGCCTCCAATTTTGCCCAGTGCTTAAACGGACCAAGAACCTATTTGAAGAGAAAAGGAAAATATGGTAGCAAGTTTTTTACTTCATGCATTTAATACATGTGTCTTGCTCGGTTAATGTTAACTTCTGAAAGATTCCATCCTCATACCATGATGCCAGTCAGATTGGTCTGACTCAGATGCACAAGAACACAAACCTTGCACTGATCTATGACTAAATCTTACCACAATTTACTATTAAAATTGAGCATTATCACACATTATTAGTAAAATTACTCCCTTGAAAGAATGGTTGCATGAAACCTCCCCACCTAGTGCCATGGGTAGCTTAATGAAATCCCTTCAGGTTTTGCTGGGCAATCTTTACTTTTTCAGGAGAACTCAAATAGCCATGTAAGTGCAAAGACATTAACATATAAGGCTGCATAGATTCTGAAGATATTTTTAAGTTGATGAGAGACAGTATAAAGAATGTATTTTGACACATTTTGGTTTAGAAAAAAAGCTTGACCCTTAATCGAGTTCTTAAAAAAAAAAATAGAAAGCACAGTAACCTCAAGATACCAAAATAATAAAATTAACACTGACTTCAATGTACTAGAAAATTTTATTAAGAACTGAATACATACCAAGGACACTGCCAATATTTTCAGGGCACTCAATTTCACACTTCTGTGTAGTAGGGACTATCACTGGCCTTATTTCACCACTGAGGAAACTGAGGCTCAGAAAGGTGAGGTTAATTATGCAAAGTCACAAAGTAAGTAGTAGAGTCAAGATTGAATCCAGATATTCCAGATCAAGAGCTCATTATTTAAAACAATAAACTGATTTGAGTCTTTCTGCGGAAAAAAATCAAAAAGAAAAATGTTCTATTAGGTCTAGGATGCCATAATCCCAATTCAATAAAAGGATGCCTGAAAATCATCTATAATTAAAGGGCTCTACTGAAACTAAATCAGTGTTACAGAGACAAAAAAATATTAGTGGATTATTATATCCTGGTCATATTTCAAAGGATTTTATTTATAAAGTACCAAAGAGCTATGTTAAGATATAGATTTCCCTGTGAGAGTGAATAGAAGTGAAGTAAGTGTATTTCCAAACTCTTAAATGCCCTTCTCAGAGGCAAATTGAAGTCGTGTGTAGAGCAATGACATTAGATTACTAGGCTTATAATGTCAGGAAAACTGCTTAACATTTTTAAACCTATTTCTTTGTTGGTACACACACACATACACACATCCTATTCTACTGTCTAAAGTGTTGTGAGGGTGGTATAAATGTCTAGTGAAGGAGAGATCTGCTGGCAGTAATAGTAAAATAAGTAATTTGGCCCCACCCAACCACTGAAAACAAGTAGAAAATTTGAATTTAAAAACTCTGCTCAAAAGCATCAGCATGGTGATAAGACAATGAGGAGTGAATGGATCAAGATGCTGGAGACAAGGAAACCCAAAGAAATATCTCAACATTTGGGCTATATTTGCCCTAGGGCGAGGGCATCTGCACATTCTGGACAAGGCAGCTGAATAGCTGAGAAGTTGAGCAGAGTTTTGGACAGACCCTGAGGCTCAGGGGATAAAAATTGGAGCTCAGCAACACCCCCTATACACACACACACACACACACACACACACACACACAGGACATTGGGTTAAGAAGTCTAAAGTTTACACTCCAGGAGTAAAGGTGAGTCAAAACTAGATTGACCTTTACGTTAACTGAAGCTCTGATTGGATACAGGAAATAATGGGCTTCTAGTGCACCAAAGGCAGGGGCTCTGTTGAAAGAGCACACAGTAGGGGATCTTAGGTGCTGTCAATGTTTTATTCTTGGCCTGAGTGGTGTTTACAAGAATTATTGACTTCATGACAGCTTATTGGTCTATACACTTATGATTTCCATGTTTTTCTCTACTAGGTTTTATCTTTCAGTAAAAGCATTTTTAAGATATTTATGGTAGGGACATAGTAAAGGGACAAAGTAGGTAATTAAATTGTTAATCCCACTAAGGGATCATAAGTAAAGAAAAAAAGTATAGGAGGCCCTGTGAGTTAGTAATCACTCAAGAAAGCAGATTTGTTTAACCACAAGACGAAGCAGGCTTGCTTAGTAACAAAACCATGCAACAGAAGCATGAGAAATGCCCCAAAACAATAAAACAATGGTGGAATGAGAACCACATCCTGCCCAGTAAGGTCAGTAAGTTAACGATTCCCAGGACATGCTCCTCTGTGCACACTAAAAACAAAAAAAATTAAGGAAAGGTGACATTATCCTGAAACCTGAGATGATTTACCATATTTTAGTATATGTTACTGCCTTCTTGTGCATTTCCATTGTGCCGTGACAGTCCCAGTTTGACCACGTAGGGACAAGAAAACTCCCCCACCTGACATGGAGTAGGAACTGATGATGGAAGAATAACATCTAATCAAGAATGAGGAAAAAAGTGATCTTTTCCCCCTCCCCACTTTTCCTTTGATTATAAAACTGTAGCCAACTAAGTTCTGGGTGTGGCACTCCCTTGTCCATTCACTTGTATCTCTTACAAGCATCCTATACTAACAACTCTTTCCTTACCTGTCACTATACCTCTTGCTGATTTCTTTCTGCACCAAGACAGAGGAACCTATGCTCTACTAAGTACTGAGACTCATTCTGTCAGTTTCATTTATATTTAAGACAAAAACAAACAAACAACCAAAAAAAAAACCCTTGTAATAATCTCTGGCATGTTAGAAGTTTATTCTTTCTATGGTATTTTAAAAAAAATTTTCAGTAGTTTAGATAGATAGATAGATGATAGAAAATCTACAATACCAAGATTTTAGATAAAAACGAACACACAATAAGTACATAAACACAATAAAATACCAGTATAAATCCTGAAAATTCAGGACTATGTAATACTGAAATGAGGTTTCTGCTTCTTCCCCAGAGTTTGATAATGTGAGCCACAATGTTCACTGATGGCAAAGGACAAGGCAAAGAATTCATGACAGTGTACACTGCTGCCAGGTATGAAAAAAGAGAGAGAGAAAGTGCAAAGGAAGGAAGGAAGAAAGGAAGGAGAGGAGGGAGGTAGGGAGGAAAGAAGCCTTCTGAAAACCAGATCCCTGGAGCATTGAAACCATTCTATTTTCAGTAAGATGTCCAGGCTCCCAGCATACCCATTTCCAAAGACTTCTCAAGGGCCTGGCTTCCACCTAGAGGGTCACATCATGTGAGCATACCTAATTGTTCAGGAATGTCACTGAGCACAATCCATTAATGTGAAATCCTCTTGCCAAGGTTTCAGAATAAAAAAATATAATGACCTTATATTTTTTTCTTTTAAAAGTGTCCATCTGTCTTAATCAGATTTAGTAGAGACAGGGGCAAACTAATCTCCCAGAAGAATTTAATGTGAGGTAGAAAGGAAATGCTAGCTATCCCTACCACCCAAAACAGCCAGAGGAGAGCTACCTTCTCTCATCCTGACTCCCAAGATTCTGTCAATTTCTACTCAATTGTTGAAACTTTTCCTTTCCTCAGACCATAACTTTGTGCTTTTAGAATGTAGCATTCTTGAACGCTTTGATTATCATCTTTGGAAACCAGGTCAACTGAAGCCCAAATACCAGCTCTATCAGCTATTCTATTTTTAGATATCAAGCACGCCACATTATTGAGCCTCCCTTTCTGAATCTGTTAAATAGACATAATCACCAATGTCCCAGGGTTAATGTTAATGCATGAACAGCAAACATTTCAAGACCTGAGACATGAAAATCTCAGCAAATGCTATTATGCTATTACCTTCTGCTTCTCTCTCATTTTACTTGTTTTTTCAAAAGACTGTGTATTTGTGATTGGCTGTGCTATTATATTCCAAGGCAACCAGTTGATTCAATCAATGTAGATTTTGAATTACACTCAAACCATACCTCATGTTGCATTTTGGATCAAATAGAATGCTTAATGATTTGGAATTGAGGCTAGGTGAGCTGTATGGTGAGCAAGATGACCTTGACATTTCCTCCAGTTTGACTAAATTTTAGAAGACAGGCTTTCTGACTCTAAGCTCCTGACCTCCCCCTTTTTAACATTTACTTTAGAAACCTGTGATTGTAAATCCTTTCCTTACTACTTAGAGACATAAATCTTTTGAGAAAGTTTCTTGCCAGTTTTACATACCAGTAATGTCTTTCGGGGTGGGATGGGGAGGGTGGGAGGGAGGGAGACGCAAGAGGGAAGAGATATGGGAACATATGTTTATGTATAATTGATTCACTTTGTTATAAAGTAGAAACTAACACACCATTGTAAAGCAATTATACTCCAATAAAGATGTAAAAAAAAAGACCTGGGAACCATTTCTTTGAAATGTAATCATCAAAGAAGATAGTGCCTCTATCTCCCAGTTTCTGTGAGAAGATAGGGGCTTAACTTGCTCCAAATTGTAAAACTACATCCAGTTATGAATACATGAGAAAAATGAGAAAATTTCCTTCTTTTAGGTAAGGTCAATTAGCAAACATAGATGACCTACCCTCCTATGGAGTTGGGTATTTCTACTTATTCAGATTTTGTCTATGTTCTCTCCCCTTTTGCTGACAATAATATTGGAATACAATCAACTTCTGTCTACTGATTTTGTCCAGTATGATTTCCTTTTTTAACCATGGATACATAATTTTTTGCACATTGATATTAGTCATGAATGAATATACTCCTGTAATGATTTATTCATATCTGTATACCTGTAAACTTATCAGAGTTTCTTAGACAGAAAGACTATAAACAATCGTAAAGGAAGAGTACAAGATATAAATCAAAAGATATGTCATTGACTTAATGTATCAGTGAGTTGATGAGTGAATCAAGAAATATTAATTAAGTTCAGAGAATTTGGAGTTAGTGTGAGTTTTTCCCTTCATCAATCAATCAATCTCTGCTTCTCACCTTCTCTCCCTCTCCTTTTATTCTCTTTCCAATCATTTATTTCCAAAGTCAAATGTAAGAGGTAATTAAAAATAAATAAACACATATACATGGTACACAGACAAACAATTCAAGTGAAACACATATTTTAAAATAGTATTTTTTAAAATGGTATAATATTCGTAACATACCATTTAATATGTGGCTCACTAAATGTTCAGCACCTCAAGCAGGATCTGCTCTATTGTCTTTCACAGTCAGGTAAAGTTTCTTTCCCCTACTTTTAACTCATTTCCTATAGAAGTGCTGATTATCCAAAAGAAGAGTTCAGTTCTGCTTTCTAAATGCAGATAGTATCAGCCATCTTGATATGTCTGTTTGCTCAATTGCTTTTCAACTGTAATACTGTCATAAATATCTTCCAATATACTTTTATTCCTAAGAAGTTATGGATTAATAATTAGTGAGTTAAACCTGTTCCATCTGTCACATCAGATTCTTTCCTTTCATAATAGGAACTTATGAACAGACTGTGCAGAATTTATAGGCTCTCTCTCTCTCTCTATCTCTTTTAATATGACTCTCACTTAAATTCTTTACTAAGCAGGCAGAGTTGTATCTAATATCCATGAGATGTTATTACTTTAAAAGAAAAAAAAAGAGGTAGAAATCAATGTCTGTTTGTTCAATAACAGGGCAAAAGTAAAGAGAACACGTTTGGAAACAGCAGGTGAGGCTTTCAATTTGGAAAGCAATCAGAATATCAGTTGTCTGCCTTCAAGGACAGAGCTCATAGCTATATACAAATGGGGGGGGGGATCTGAATGCAGCTCTTCTTTATTTTGAGTTTCACACATTTACAAAGACGTTCCTGACACTCCTACATATATTCTGATTCTGAATGCTAATTTAGTAGTCCCAGCTTTGATTGTTAACAGTCTGCCTAAGACTTGTTGGTTGCTTCTTGATATATCTTATCAAATTTCAAACTTACCTCAAAATTAAGAAATATGACTTTAAAATATGGGCACATATTAGCCATCCAAAAAAAGGCCCACTGAGCCCTGAAATTCAGTAAACTTTTACAGAGTCCCTACTCTTTGCCAAGCAGTGTAGCAGACATTGAGGATACAGAGATGCTTTGCTTACAATGAATGTCAGTGGTGTATTTTAAAAAGTTAAACCTGAATGTGGATTAAACCCAGAAAACTATAATGCTGTACATAATGTTAGGATCTCCTTACTTCCCCAGTATACTATAAAAAACAAGGTTATCTTTTGTTAAAAACAAGGTAACTAACCCAAAATGGAATCACTTAAGGTAAGCCCCATGTCAACAGCTGAGAATTATAGTTTTGGATCTCTGAGAAATGGAATGTTAAAGAAGTCAGTCAGAAATTTCCTGATCAGCACTAGTTAGGTAATCTGTCTGAGAGATGCTTGCTATCTCTAAAGGAGAGTAAACTTGCAATAACCAATCTACTTTTTTCCTAATATAACTTCCTTGTTCCTACTCCCTTCAGCCTCTAAAAGTCTTTCATTTTGTACAGCTCCTAAGAGCTCCTTTCTATCTGCGAGATTGAATGCTACCTGATTCAAATCAATTTTTGCTCAAATAAACTCTTACAATTTTTAATATGCCTATTTCAACAGTTCTGTTTTCAGAGAGGAAACTGAAGGAGACCGGTGAAGGCCTCCAGAAGTAAAAAGCAATCAGTAGTAGGTACCTGTTGAGTCCCTTGAGTTCACTGCTGTCTCACTGCCTCTGGAGATAGTAAGTCACCCTTGGATCCTAGCTGTGCAGTTTTTGCATTATGAGGTTTCAGACTTTATTTGAGCATTTCCTTTTCTGGACTGAGTCTGAAAACTTGCCAGAGTTGAGCTGGGTCTAACTTAATTTGGGCTGAATCTAGTGTGAGGCCTCAGATAAATAAAACAAAAAAATTTAAAGACTAAACAAGCAGGCTAAACTAACCAAGGATAATCTTGAATAACTGTGGTCACAGTGGAGGACTTTTATCCTAGGTAAGCTTAACCATCTATGAGGTGCTCTAGAGAAAAAGCGGTCTTAGCCAAGTATTCATAAAGGCTAGAGGGAAAATTATTTTCCTCCTCTAAAGGTGAAGGGGATGAGACTCACTGGGACACCTCACTAACTCTACAGCCTGCAGATGGGATTCTGGGAAAACCGGCAGAAGCCAGCAAAGAATGAGATTGCTTGCCAAAGTCAGCTCTCATCTTTATCCGTTGTGCCTAGTTAAGAAGGGTAGGTAAAATTTCATGCTGCCCCTTTCTTTCAAAATTCAGATTGGAAGGCAGAAAACATTTGTAAGAATTAGATCTTTGAATTTTGACTTGTGAATTTGCTTTCGGGTACGCATTTGTTGTCCATCCTTTCTCCCCAAGAGACAGCTATTGCTTTCTTGTTTGTATCATTTTGAGTCCTGATAACTTGACTTGGCAGCTGTCAGGTTGTGAATCCTCAAAATATTGCCAAACAGAAATGTGGAGTGCACCCCGTTTGTGGCTAGATATGGCTAGACAGAAATGTGGGTTAGGCTCCATTTGTGGCTAGGGTCCTACCACTGTTGCCAACTCTCAGAAGAATTGACAATGTCTTTTTTTTTTTATTCCATTCATCTGTTTGTTTATTTTTTCAGCAATTCCACACCATTTTAGTTTCAGTATCTTTATAAGAAGACTTGCTATCTGGTGGTACAAGTTCCCTAGCATTTGTTTAAGTTATTCTTTCTTTTGGTTTATCTGTGAGAGTTCCTCTGGATCTTGGCAGAGTAGTATATTTTGCACTCTCTTTGGGGAAACTCTTGCATTCATGGGGTTCTTCAAAACTACCAGGAATATATACTGTTTGTCCTGGCTGAAACCTGACAAAATACTTGAAAGAATTTTTTAAAAAATTAGCTCCATGGTCAGACGTTGGCCAAATTGGAAGCTGATAGTCAAAGACTGATGGGAACTTTTTTTTTAACCTAAGCTAAAAATGAAACTGTGAACCCAGAGTGAAATAAAAACATTCTGAAGCCTTTGTGAAAAGACTTACTAAAACATTCCAAAGACACACAGGTCTAAATCTAAAACATAGCAGGTTTTTTTGGTTTACACCTTAGTTGAAGATCTTCTGATACAAAGAATCAAATTGAAAATTTGTTTGTCTCCTGATATTCAGGCTGCAACAGAGTTCTTTGAGGAATAAAAATCAATTGTAGTTGTCTTACAAATCTAGTGTTTATGAGAACAGAAATGTGGCTCTAGAAACAATTCAAAGCCCACTTATCCTTTCTACCAATCCCCAAACTTCCCTATTCATTTCAAAAAGCTTGAAGATATTGTAAGAGATCTAGATTAAGGAAACAAAAATCCCTCTTAGTTAAACTTACATTCTTTCTCTGTGCCTTTTGAGATGTAAGTTATTCTACTTGGTCTTCTCCAGAAACCAAGGAAATTCTTACCAGAAAAAAAAAATAAATAAATAAATAAATAAGACCATTTTGAAAACTAGGACTATGAAAAATCTTAATAATCTTTTCCACAAATATTAAAGCTTTAGCCATTTGAGCATGTAACCTTAACTTGCTCCATCTGCCAGAAACACAATTTGGATCTAATTGTTCTTTTAAGAAGTCATGAGTTTTGCATTATTACCTGTCTGTTGGCTAAAATTTTGATACAAAAGCTGTTTGTGTCTATCTTTATGTTTGTGGATGTCTATGTATGTATGTTATAAATGTGTGTTTTTTTTCTTACCTCCAGATGTATAGCCAAAATTAATTTGTAAAGAGCTCTATTTAATTGGCTTAAAGAAAGTTAAACATTTATATAAATCAGGTATACTTTCATAAATATAGAACCTAATCCAAATGCTTTCCAAGTTCATGTGATCTATAATAATCTCCAGTAAATAAAAGCTAGTGTAAGGTTTGTTGGTTTAATTAAAACAGACATGTCTTTAGAACTATCAATATAAAATATACTGCAGGTATGCAACTCTTATTCTACCTAGGTTTAAAGTCAAATAAGCTCATGCTATCTCTCTTACAGGGTTTATCAACAAAAAAGATAACTTAAGATGACGGTTAGTTGTTTAATGTCTCATGAACTTCTCATGAGTAATCTAAACATGATTGTTAAGAACAAGTAAATTAAAGAGATTATGATAAAAGTTTATAAATAAACTTTGCCAATAATAATTATGTTTTATGGTACATTTACTTAAAACTATTTTCCAAAATCTTTTTGGCAACCTGAAACATTAAAGATATACTGAGATAAGTTAAATGATATATATTCATTGAATATCTAGATCATTTTCAAATAAGATAAAGTACTAAAATATGAATTATTGAACACAAGTTTACCTACTTTTGGCTTTTTATTACAAAGGAACAAAAGTTTTTGGGTTTATCAGTAAACATGTGCCACAAGTGCCACATTGAAAAGTTTACTATGAGGAAGATTATACTTTTAGAAATTATAAAATGTATCTATAAATTTGCCAATCTACAGAATACTGGTGTAACAGATAGTCCACAATTGCTTACTTCTTAGTTTTCACCAGGAATAAAGGATTCTAAGTGTTAATAATTCTATTCAATATAAGTAATTAAAACTACTTAGAAATAATGAGTGAAAGGAGACTGTGTATGAAAAGTAGGTAAGGAAAGTAAAATGATTGATTGTTCCAGAAAGAGAAAGAGGATGAAACATGGGACAATATCTGAATTGATATTAAAAAAAAATCTCTAGGTTTGTGAAAATGAAAACTTGGGAAAGGAACTTCATTTGTGGTCAAGCTGGTTAAGATTGGAATGATATGGGGATATATATATATGTATAACTGATTCACTTTGTTATAAAGCAGAAACTAACACATGATTGTAAAGCAATTATACTCCAATAAAGATGTTAAAAAAAATTGGAATGGCTTTATTTGTTTTTTTAATGTTTTAAAATCAAGTGTACACTGGTGCAAAATTAGAAATTGGTTTTCTCTCTGTTAAAAGTATAATTTTTTTTCAATTATTTGTCTGCTCTTAATAAGAAATTGTAAACAAAGGTTTTCTTTACTTTGAAAGTAATCATCCTGGACAGCAAAGATTTTGTGTCTTACCAAAATAATTTACTGTGTTCATGTTGTCTTTATCAGGTCTTTGATTACTTTAGACAACCAAGTCTTCTCAATATTTAAAGAATTAAAATTTTTTTTATAACTATGCAACCTCTGTATTTGACTTTAACATCTTCTGTTGCCACTTTGGTTATATAGATACTTAAGTATTATTTCATAATGATCTGTGATCCTATTTAATCAAATATTCAAACTTTTTGACATTTTGACAACTTCCCCAAATCAAAATCTAAATGGAGTTTTTTGACTTTAAATAACTGTGAGATTTCCCAGAGGGGCCCTGGAAAATCACAAAGGATTTATCTCTCACCTTGTAAAAGAGTGATATTAAACTAATTAGGTTTATTTGACATGTTAAATTACATAGGAGCATTGTCAAATAAGTGATGATAAATCTTAGGTTATATGTGTATAGATGCATGTTAGTAATATGTGTTCTAGAAGTTGCATGAAATTTCTAAAATTTCTTATATGTACTGGTTTAATGTTATCAGTCATAATTTCAGTTTTCATCTTAAAATACATGCCACAGAAATAAGCAAATTTCTTTATCAATTTCATTACAGTTAACTCTCAACATATCTTTAACCATGGACATTTCTACATCTTTTGTCATTTATAAACAATTATTGTTTTACTCTGATTCTTTTGCAAAAGTGTGATTCATGAAAAGCACCCTGTTAAGTACATTTGACAACTGACATGGCTGTCAAATTACAAGGTACTGAAACCTGGGTGAATATTTCACAACTAAACCATGTTCCACCCAACATCAGGTCCTGTGCAAATGCTGGAGACCTCAAAATCAAATTGCCTAATAAAAGAAGTAGTGGACATCAAAATAGACCACTTTCTTCCAAGATGTCAGATTGAGATCATTTCTTTCCAGTCCTCCTTTGTTCTCTGATCATCCTTTTTCTAGTTCTTATATTATGAAGTTCTTTATGATTCTTTTTTTCACTTCTTGTTTTGCTCTGAGCTGGCATATATTTCAGGCCATTGCAAAGAGATTGCCTCCAAATCTCCAAATGACTGTTGCATTTGCCATGATGCTGGTAATCCTGTAGTTCTTCATACCTTATACTTCTCCTTATGTCTAATGCCTCAGTTACTCTGGAATAAACTCCACCCTTTATCATCAGGCTCCCTAATGCCAGGGTCTATCTTCCTGTCTCTGCTTAATAATTCCAAGCCCAGAGAACATTACCTCTTGGTTCTGGACAAAGAAAAGGACGAGCCAAAAGTAACAAGAATAAAACTTCTTGTGCCGTCTACAGAACTTAAATTTTACTGCCTTCCATGGCTATTATCTTTCCAGTTCTGAGTCACAGGCTCAAACAGGAATTACCAAGAGGTATTCATGATTCAAAATTCACTTCTTTTGGTATATCCCTATTCCCTGGCTAGTAGTAAGTGCAAATGAGGTTATGATCAGAAACTTCTCCTTAACTCTTGAAAATATTTCAAAATCTGCTACTAAAGAAATAACTGTCCAACAGAAATCCTTAGACTCTATATCCAAAGTTGTCCTTGATAATAGGATAGCTCTTGATTATCTTTTAGCTGAGCAAGTTGTTTGTGCTATGGCCAACACCACTTGCTGCACTTGGACTGACACTTCTTAGGGAGTTGAGACTTAGCTACATAAGACAGTTGGCTTAAGAAAGTGACTCTTTCAATGGGGTCTTTTTTTGACTTATTTGATTCTGATTGGCTTGGGTCTTAAAGACCATCCTCCAAAACGCATTCCAAACATTGGGAATTATCCTGGTTATACATAATCATAGTAGTCTCCCTAGTGTGCTATATTATCTATAAAGCATTAGATTCATGTTTGCAGCCTCTACTCAGCAAGCAAATGATCTCCCTAAAAATACAATGTCAGAAAAGAAACAAAGAGAATGACCAACTTAAAGAATGTGAACCTGACATCACAATCTTTGAGTGCCACACAAAGATTCAGTAAAAACTGGAAGAACTCCAGAGTGGTAGCTGAGAAAAGTCCTTATGCCTGTTTTTTAGCTGTTTTGTATTTTGTATTTTTTTAAATTATATCTCTCAGTTATGCTAAGAATCTGATCAAAAGGGGGGAATTGTTAAAAACAAGGCAACGGGCCCAGAACGGAGTTGCTTAGACTAAGGCCTACAACACCAAGCTGAGATATTTATAGTGTTGGATCTCCCAGAAAATGGAATCCTAAAGCAGTCAATTAAGAAATGCCTGATCAGCACTAGTTAGGTAATCTATCTGATAGACTCCTGTCATCCCCTAAAGGGAAGTAACTTTGCAATAATTATTCTATTTTTTTTTTTTTGGCCTAATATAACTTCCTTGTTCCCACTCCCTTTTGTCTATAAAAGCCTTTTCATTTTGCACAGCTCCTTTGGAGCATCTTCCTATCTGTTAGATTGAATGTTGCCTGATTTGAATCAATTTTTGCTCAAATAGGGTCTCAAAATTTTTATTAGCCTCAGTTTATCTTTTAACACTGTTAAATTAATGCATATAAAAATAAAAATAAGTTAAACTGTATTTAGCACAGTATTTATTTATTTTTATTGGAGATACATGCATCATATAAGCAGCATTGGAGCCATGAATTAACTAATAAAGAGAAGGGGAGGGGTTGCAGTGTTTTTGCAAGCCCTTCATGACTATAAGAAAATATCTGGTTGGACTTGGAATAAAATGTGAGAATTGAGCATTGATTTCCTTCCTGCAGCATTGTAAGAACATTGTTTTCAACACTATTTGTGAAAGGCAGCCTCTGATTTCTTTGGCTAAAAGGAGGCAACCTTATGATTTGAACCCAGAATGTATATATTCTGTTTGACAGGTTAACATATCACAAATGCAGAAACATTTGTTCCTATATAGATTTTGATAGAAACTAAATGCAAAGAGAAAAGATGAGATATAAGGCCTTTGATAGCTCGCATATTGTATCTGTGGGGGAGCCTGGAAAGAAACAAAGGGCACAGTAGAATAGGAGTAATTGAGAGGAGTTTAGAAAGGCATTATTTATAAAGATACAGCCAGAGTTAAATAAAAGCAATGAGAGAGGAGAGGAGGAAAAGGAGAAGGGAAGGATATTAGATCTGAAGGAGGCAAGAGGAGGGAGGAATTACTGAAAAGGATAACTACCTGATAATAGTGTCACTTTTAGAAGAGAGACATAGTCAACTTCTACCAGGGAGGAACCAGGACAGTCCTATTCTCACTCTTCTTCCCTTGGGATTTTGCTGCTGTCTTCCATTGACTGAATCCAACAGGGAGGCAGAGGGAAAGAAGCTCATTGATGCTATCCAAACAAGTGAGTCTTTCAGGAACAGAGAAGGGTGGAGAAGATTGGGTCTAGAGAGGCAAACAGAAAATGTCCAGCACAGTCCACACTTTGACCTTTAGCATCCACTTTTGTCTTTTGTCCAGATGAGGGTACCCAAAGTCTCATCAGTTACTGTATCATCACAGAACAGTATCATTTTTTTCATACTTTGAACTGCAACTGAAGACCTTTTTCATTATTAGAACCCTTTAAATAATTAAACAGGAAAAAAAGAAGGAAACAAAAACATTAATCTAAAATGTAGCTATTACAGTCCCTATCTCCATATCTGTTCTATATATGATCCCAGGGCTTAATTTGATAATCAGGCCTCCTTCTCCAACAACTCATTACATGTTGATACCTTCTGACAGCATCTTTTCTAGAAGGATTATTTGCTTGGTGCATTCTTTATCAAAATTTTAATACTATTGTCATAGCCTGTTTGAGCTATTATAACAAAGTACCATAGATTATAGATCTGTTGACTTAGAAACAGCAGACATTTATTTCTCACAATTCTGGAGGTTGGAAAATCCAAGATCAAGTTGCTGGCAGATTCTGTGTCTGCTGAGGGCATGTGTCTGGGTTCGCAGAGGGTGACTTCTCACCGTGTACCACGTGTTAGAAAGGACAAGGAGTATAACTGATCCACTTTGTTATAAAGCAGAAACTAACACACCATTGTAAAGCAATTATACTCCAATAAAGATGTTAAAAAAAAATCAGGGAAACATAATAAAAGAATAAACTACTCATATAATGATATGTGTCCAAATGCCAGATACCAAAGAATACACACTGTGTGTTTCCATGTATGTCATATATGGTGATAGAGGTCAGTTTAGGTGTTGCCCTGGGGGAGTATGGAACAGAAAGAAGTAACAGAGAACATTGTAGGGTGTTAGAAATATTTTATAATATCTTGACCTGGTGTTGGATACATGGGTGCATAGAGATGTAAAAATTCAGTTATTAGCAATGCAATTGGTGTTTATTCTTTGTATGCATACATTAAAAAAAAAAAAAACTCCAGTAGGATAATTAGGCTGTCAGTTGTATGAAATAAATTTTGGTCAAGGAATAGCCAAGGTAGTAATGCAGTAATAAGTTATAAATGTGCTCACTGTGCACTAGAATGTCACGATTGGAATACAAGAAATATGTGTAAGAAAAACGACAAATATTCAATATTGATAGTTGAATGAACTGAATAAATTAGATGACTCTCCTTTCAATTTAAGAAGTTTGCCAGTGTTTGGATACCTTTGAACAAGGAAAAAATGGAAATAAAATTTTTATTAAGCAAAAAAAAAAAAAAAAGGACAAGGACTCTCTCTGGGGTGTTTTTTATAAGGGCGTTAATCTCATTCATGAGGGTTTTGCCTTCATGGCCTAATTACGTCCTAAAACTCCACTTCCTAATATCATCATGATGGGAATTAGGTTTTAACTTATGAATTGGGGGTGGGGGTCACAAATATTCAGAACAAAGTAACTGTGAAGTCTAGATCCTTAGTCCTAGGAATATAGAGTACTGCAATTTTCCAGCGTCCAAATACAATGGACAGAGTAGTAAGGGGTAATCTAGTCTTTCCATAGAGTTCCCAGACATAGTCTTCTTTGCTCTCATTATATGATAACAACCCAAATTCTCTCAAATAAATTACTCAAACTCCTACATCTCTGTTGTCTGAAAAATCCAAAATATCTAGGAAATAGTCCAAAGGCCAGGTCTCAGCTCCTTATTTAACAGAACTATGCTATGAAGCAGAAACATTTCTATCTTGAGACTAGGGTTTCTAACCCACTCAGGCGAACTTTGTTGAGATAGAAAGCAAGAATTATTTAAGTAGGTTATAGGTGTAGTAGTGATGGTGTCAATATCACCTATACCTGTTGTTTCCCAACTAAGCATTCAGGTTTAGATGTTACCATATCATAGCTATTGATTGAAAACTTACATCCCATGATAGAACCCCAAACTCATAGAGTGCCATATCCAAGATGGTACCCCAATTTATCCTTTAGCAGACCATTTTACTATTCTACCAAGCCAGCTGTCTCTGGATAATAAGACATAAGGGAAGATCAGTGGTTTCTATGAAATGAACATTTTGCTTCACTTTTTTTCCCATAAAATGCATTTTCTGATGATCAACAATATTGTACTTCAATGAATAATGCAATCTGCAAGCCACAAATAATGATGGCAGAATTGCTGTGAGTGGGGAAGGTAAATCTGTACCTGGAGAGTAAAGGTCTATCCTTATAATGACAAAGATGACAAATCACGGTCCTTTCCAAAATGAAAAGGAATGGTGCTAATCTAGGGCTTAACATTGGCTTTTGCTTCTCATTTTTAAATTATTACTTTGTCTAATTAGTCGTTAAGCACAATGATTTCTTCTTCATATCTTTCTTTCTTGCTTGCTTATCTATGCATCATCTATCTACCTATCTATCTATCATCTATCTACTTCCTTTCATCCTTTCTTTTCTTTCTTTCTTTTTTTTTTGTTCTTTTCTTGCACATCTGTATTGCTGGAATCCTTATTAAATGATCAGTTTTCTAAAAAGTCAATAAAGTGACCATTATTTTAAAATATGTAAAAAAAAAAGTAAATACAACAATAAATATGCAACCATTGCATCAGCTATCTCAGTAAAAAAATCAAAAGGTAAGAGATTGTAGTGACCTAGATTATGCTTTTTTTTCTTTATTTTTCCCAGAAAACTTATATTACCATGAGTTTTATAATAGAAAATCAAAGGGATCATGGAATTTTGTTTAACTTATGCTCAGAATTTCTTCAAAGGCAACTAAGTCCTTGATAGTTTCTAAATATAATACAGCTACACTGTATGAGGGTTCCCTTTCCTCCACACCCTCTCCAGCATTTATTGTTTGTAGATTTTTTGATGACGGCCATTCTAACTGGTGTGAGATGATATCTCATTGTAGTTTTGATTTGCATTTCTCTAATGGTTAATGATATTGATCATTCTTTCATGTGTTTGTTGGCAATCTGTATATCTTCTTTGGAGAAATGTCTGCTTAGGTCTTCTGTCCATTTTTGGATTGGGTTGTTTGGTTTTTTTTGATATTGAGCTGCTTGAGCTGCTTGTAAATTTTGGGGAGTGATCCTTTGTCAGTTGCTTCATTTGCATATATTTTCTCCTATTCTGAGGGTTGTCTTTTTGTCTTTTTTATGGTTTCCTTTGCTGTGCAACAGCTTTTATGTTTCATTAGGTCCCATTTGTTTATTTTTGTTTTTATTTCCATTTCTCTAGGAGGTGGGTGAAAAAGGATCTTGCTGTGATTTATGGCATAGAGTGTTCTGCCAATGTTTTCCTCTAAGAGTTTGATAGAAAAAACAAACAAAAAAAATGGTCATGAAGAACCTAGGGGAAAGACAGGAATAAAGGCACAGACTTACTAGAGAATGGACTTCAGGACACAGGGAGGGGGAAGGGTAAGCTGGGACAAAGTGAGAGAGTGGTAGTGTATATATGGATATATATACACTATCAAATGTAAAATAGATAGCTAGTGGGAAGAAGCTGCATAGAACAGGGAGATCAGCTCGGTGCTTTGTGATCACCTAGAAGGGGGGGATAGGGAGGGTGGGAGAGAGGGAGACACAGAGGGAAGAGATATGGTGATATATGTATATGTATAACTGATTCACTTTGTTGTAAAGCAGAAACACACCATTGTGAAGCAATTATACTCCAATAAAAATGTTTTTTAAAAAAAGTAAAGTAAAATAAAGATATGGTTACCAGTTTAGTAAAAAAAGAAATAAAAAATTAGTATGAAATAACCTACTCTCACATTAGAACAAAATTTGAAAAATAAATAAATTAAAAAAATTAAAATGATACAGCTAAAACTTTAGGGATAATATCAGACACTCTTTCAAACCAGAAGGATGCCACTTAGTGTGCTGAACTATTAAATTATTTCTAGTAACCTAATGACTTAAAAAAGATATTCAATCTTCCCGTAGTCTCAAATTATTCTTCAGTAGGAATTTAAGATAGTAGAAATTGATGTACCATGTATACAAATAATGTGTTTGATATAGCTAATTGCTTCCTGAAGCAAATTGCAGGTAACTGAATTTTATGCTACCCCAAACCTAATATCTCTATTTCTAGTTATATGTTTCAAAAAAGATAGTGTTATCAAATATTAAAATAAATCTAAATTATGTTCTCTTTAAAATATTTCTATTATAAAACACTAACTTTTTATAATGCCTTTTAAAAATTTGTTTTATAACTTTATTGGAGTAAAATTGTTTTACAATGTTGTGTTAGTTTCTGCTGTACACAAAGTGAATCAGCTATATGGATACCTATATCCATATACCCCTTCCCTCTTGAGTGTCCCTCCCACCCTCCTTATCTTACCCCTCTAGGTCGTCACAAAGCATCGAGCTGATCTCCCTGTGTTATGCAGCAGCTTCCCACTAGCCATCCATTTTATATTTGGTGGTGTATATATGTCAATTCTACTCTCTCATTTCGTCCCAGCTTCCACTTCCCCCACAGTGTCCTCAAGTCCGTTCTCTATGTCTGCGCCTTTATTCCTGCCCTGCCACTAGGTTCATCAGTACTGTTTTTTTCAGATTCCATATATGTGGGTTAGCATACAGTATTTGTTTTTTTTTTTTCTTTCTGACTTACTGCACTTGGTATGACAGACTCTAGGTCCATCCACCTCATTACAAATAACTCAATTTTGTTCCTTTTTATGGTTGAGTAATATTCCATTGTATATATGTGCCACATCTTCTTTATCCATTCATCTGTTGATGGACATTTAGGCTACTTCCATGTTCTGGCAATTCTAAATCATGCTGCAATGAGCATTTTGGTACATGTCTCTTTTTGAATTATGGTTTTCTCAGGGTATATGCCCAGTAGTGGGATTGCTGGGTCATATGGTAGTTCTATTTTTAATTTTTTAGGGAACCTCCACACTGTTCTCCATAGTGGCTTATCAATTCACATTCCCACCAACAGTGGAGGAGGGTTCTCTTTTCTCCATACCATCTCCAGAATTTATTATTTGTAGATATTTTGATGATGGCCATTCTGACCGGTATGAGGTGATATCTCATTGTAGTTTTGATTCTAATTTCTCTAATGATTAGTGATGTTGAGCATCTTTTCATGTGTTTGTTGGCAATCTGTATGTCTACTTTGGTGAAATGTCTATTTAGGTCTTTGACCCATTTTTGGATTAGGCTGTTTGTTTTTTTGATATTGAGGTGCATGAGCTGCACGTATATTTTGGAGATTAATCCTTTGTCATTTTCTTCATTTGCAAATATTTTCACCCATTCTGAGAGTTGTCTTTTCATCTTTTTTATGGTTTCCTTTTCTGTGCGACAGCTTCTAAGTTTCATTAGGTCCCATTTGTTTATTTTTTATTTTATCTCCATTAATCTAAGAGGTAAGTCAAAAAGAATCTTGCTGTGATTTATGTCATAGAGTGTTCTGCTTATGTTTTCCACTAAGAGTTTTATAGTGTTTGGCTTTCCATTTAGGTCTTTGATCCATTTTCAATTTATTTTTGAGTATGGTGTTAAGAAATGTTCTACTTTCATTCTTTTACATGTAGCTGTCCAGTTTTCCCAGCACCATGTACTGAAAAGGCTGTCTTTTCTCCATTGTATATTCTTGCTTCCTTTTTCAAGATAAGGTGACCATATGTGTGTGCATTTATCTCTGGGCTTTCTATCCTGTTCCATTGATCTATATTTCTGTTTTTGTGCCAATACCGTACTGTCTTGATTACTGTAGCTTTGTAGTATAGTCTGACATCAGGGAGCCTGATTCCTCCAACTCCATTTTTCTTTCTCAAGATTGCTTTGGCTATTTGGGGTCTTTTGTGTTTCCATACAAATTTTAATTTTTTTTGTTCTAGTCCTGTGAAAAATGCCAGTGGTAATTTGATAGGGATTGCACTGAATCTCTAGATTGCTTTGTGCATTACGGTCATTTTCACAATGTTGATTCTACCAATCTTTCCATCTGTTTGTATCATCTTTGATTTCTTTCATCAGTGTCTTATAGTTTTCTGCATACTGATCTTTTGCTTCCTTAGGTAGGTTTATTCCTAGGTATTTTATTCTTTTTGTTGCAATGGTAAATGGGAGGGTTTCCTTAATTTCTCTTTCAGATTTTTCATCATTAGTGTATAGGAATGCCAGAAATTTCTGTGCATTAATTTTGTATCCTTCTACTTTACCAAATTTATTGATTAGCTCTAGTAGTTTTCTGGTAGCATCTTTAGGATTTTCTATGTATAGTATCATGTCATCTGCAAACAGTGACAATTTTACTTCTTCTTTTCCAATTTGGATTCCTCTTATTTCTTTTCTTCTCTGATTGCCATGGCTAAAACTTCTAAATCTATGTTGAATTATACTGGTGAGAGTGGGCAACCTTGTCTACTTTCTGATCTTAGAGGAAATGCTTTCAGTTTTTCACCATTGATAATGATGTTAGCTGTGGCTTTGTCATATATAGCTTTTGTTATGTTGATGTAGGTTCCCTCTATGCCCACATTCTGGAGAGTTTTTATCATAAATGGATGTTGAATTTTGTCAAAAGCTTTTTCTGCATCTGTTGAAATTATCATATTTTTTTATCCTTCAATTTGTGAATAATAAAACATTGATTTTTAAGATGAATCACAATATATTCATTCAAAACTAACAAAAACAAATAATATATAAATAGTATTATATTAGTGTATGTATTGCATCTGAACAGGTGGTATAAGGAAAATTATTTTAATTGGTATACTACTGTTATGAGTTGAATTGTATCCCCCTAAAATTTATATGTTTAAGTTCAAACTCCCAGTACCTCAGACTGTGACCTTATTTGGAAATAGTGTTACTGCAGATATAATTAGTTAAGATAAAATCATAATGATATAGGGTGGGCCCCTAATCCAATATGACTTATAAAAAGCAGAACTTGGACACAGATGCACACAGGAAGAACCCATGTTAAGACTGGAGTTATACTGTCACAGCCAAGGAGAGAGGCCTGGAACATATTCTTTCCTAGTATCTGCAGGCAGAAAATTGCCTTGCCAAAGACTCAGGAGTCTTTTAGACTCCATATCTGTGAGACAATAAATTTCTATGATTTAAACTACTCAGTCTGTGGTACTTCTCATGGCAGTCCTAGAAAAAATAATACAAGTACTAAAGGAGGTTGGTAATGAAGCATTAATATTTTATGATAGATAGTTGTATTGCTCTTACTCATGAGAAACCCATTTAAAGGAGAAGAAGAGAAGAATGTGGAGAAAAAATTAAAAGCAGGCAAACTAACAATTTATTTAAGAAGATTCGTAAGAAAGTGTTGTCACTTTTTTGCTGAAGTTTCCACTCCAAAGTGTGACCCAAGGACTGATTTCCATGGGAAACAGTGTCATGAAGGAGTGCAGCTGGTGGAGAAAAATAATGACCAAAATGCTACATTAAACTTCAGATTAACAGTCAACTCTAAATTAGGTTCAAGTCATTGCTCTAATAAATAATATGCACATCTCATGTACACATAAACTTCTTATTATGTGCATTTAAATCATGAGAGTTAAATATTCAAATACTTGAAGTTTAAGAAAATTTTCCTCTGCAGGTCTCATAAGACTTCCCAAGAAACTAATTCCTTCTTCTAGTTGGCCATGGAGGACCCCAATCCAACATGCTTATCATCAAAATGATAATCAGGTTCCAGATAGCATAAACCCACAAGGATTTCCAGTAACCCTCTCTGAATTATAACAACAATAACCAACAGGCAAAAATAAGCCCAATATAGTTCCAACATGAAAATATAAAAATAACTTATTTCTACACATATCTGGCAAAATAAAAAAAAATTTAAAAAAAACAAAACACATACATTTGAGAGAAAACAGCATTTGGGATAAGGTTTGTTTGCCCTGTGGCTTCTGAAACTGTGGAATATTGCTTTGTGTTTTGTTTATATTTTATTTTGAAAAACAGGAGTCAAGTCATTTTTTAGAGATAATGTAAATTATGTCCGTGAATTAATGCAAAGTATCAGAGATCCACGCACAACACTGACAAATTGTTTTTGGTGAATTACCCTTGCCATTGTGGTTTTACCATATACTGAAGGACATTACAAGAAAGAACTTTATAGGCTGGTTCTTATTTCTGGCAGGAAAGAAATGGTAAACCCAAAGGCTAATGGAAGAGAACCTGGAGAAGGAATGATTAACAGTTTGTAGGGTTAAAGAACCAACAAAGAATAGCAATGCATCACTAGATCTGAAGAAGCAAGAGAAAGAATGCTGTTACCAGAACCATATAAGAGCTGTGACTGTGGGAGAAACCAACCCAAAAGGACCTCTTGCCTGAGATGGAGAAATGTAACCACTGCTGAAACCTTCAGCCCTGCATGGTGAGAGCAGGGTGAATAAACACCCTGAACTACTTCTCCTCTGCCCATGGTCTCTTGTTGGTTTCTCTTAAAATGCAACAACGTTCAATAGACGGAGCCCAAGGAGACGAGCCTCCAAAGGCACAGAGCAGGCAAAAGACAATGGAGAATGAATATAATGGTTCAACTGGTTATTCTATTTAGTAAAAGAGTGTTGTTGCAAATACTCCTCACTTCAGTGCTACAGTATCATCTTTATGAAAGTCCATTGTGAAGAATTTTCTATAAGTTTCATTATCAGAAATAACTCTGCTTATCTCATATTTCTCCTTATCTAATAGTCACCATAAGCTATTAAATTCTCTCTTTGCTTTGATTCACAGGAGACTTGAAGTTCCATGCATGTGCTATGTCTAACATAATATACAGGTTTAATGGCATGAAATAGCTACAATCTTTGTCCTTTTTTAAAAAGTATCTAATTTTTCATTTTTTATATATTTTTGATGTGTTCTATATATTGTATAAACAAATAAAAATAACAAACAAATTTTAAAAAAATAACCTCTTCATCAAAATGCAAAGCTTCTGTTCTTCAAATAACCATTTAGAAAATGAAAAGGCAAACCACAGACTGGGGGAAAAAATTACAATACATATCTCTGACAAAGAATATGCATGCAGAATATGTGAAGACTCATACAAATCAATGTTAAAGATAAACATTAAGAAAAAAGTTTTGAATAAATACTTCATAAAAGAAGACACAGGAAGGACCAAAATCACATAAAATAATATACACTGTTATTGGCCACAGTGTAAACCCTTAAGAGATAGTACATCAAACCCACAGGAATGGTTTTAAAAAAAATGTACAATACCAAATGTTAGAGAGAATGTGAAGCAACTGAAACTCTGATCCATCATTTTTGAGAGTACAAAATATTACAACTCTTTGAAAAACTACTTGACAATTCTATTTTCCTATAGTTAAACACACCTATAATATGACTCAATAATTCTATTCCCACACATTTACTCAGGAAAGATGATAATGTATGTCCCCATAAAGATTTGTTTTAGAAAAATCATAAGAGATTTATACACCATGGGAAAATTCTGGAAACAACTGGAATGTTCAAAACAAGGAGAATTAATAAACATATTGCAGTATAATACGTTATAATGGAATACTAGTCTGCAATGTAAGTTTAAAAAAAGACAAGAGGCTCCAAATTGAGTCACTTGCATAGGTCCAAAACACCAAACCGAGACTTATTAACATTATTAGTTTTGGCCTCTCCCAGGAGTGGAATATTAAACTTGTCAATCTGGCATTACCTAATCAAAACTAATGAGGTAATCTACCTGATAGACCCCCCACTCCCGTAGTCCCCTAAATGAAAGTGACCTCGCCACAACCTACACTTTGCTAGTAATTTCCTTGTCCCACCCATTTCTGCCTATAAAATTCTCCTCACTTTGTACAGCTCCTTGAATCTCCTTTCTATTTGTTACATTGCATGCTGCCCAATTCATGGATTGTTGAATAAATTCAATAAGATCTTTAAAAATTAATATACAGCAGCACAAATTAATTTTAAAAATATAATGCTGAACTAAAAAAAAAAAAAAAAAGTTTTACACCAACGAGTACCTGCCATACAACTGCATTTATGTGAAGTTTTAGAATAGGAAAAACAAATTCATGATGATAGAAATTAAATCAGTGAATGCTTCTAGTCATGTTGGAGTGGTGGTGACAGAGTGAATAAAGGGGCACAAATAAAGTTTCTCTGATTATGGAAATATTTTAAATCATGATTTGAGGTGATGGTTAGAGGGGAATATACATTAGCAAAATCTCAGTAAGCTCTACACTTAAGATATGCACATTTTATCATATGTAAATTCAATAGAAAGTATTAAGAGTAAATTTTTTTTTTAAATAGGAAGACATGATAAGAAACTTAATCAAATCTGAATAGAACTAAATTTCTCAACTATCTGCCCAGGACCTCAAACCTCTGAACTAACGTACAGTTTAAGAAATGTGTTATAGTAATTTTGTGAACCATTAACTATTATTGGCAGTGAATTTCTTTTAATTCATTTCAACAAGCACTTACTGAGTTCCTACTCTGAGAAAGACACTAAAGGATAATGGTGAAACAGAGACAAAATAAGATTCCTTATCATCAAGCAATTGTCTAACAGGGTTTGAGAAACTCCAGAAAGAACTATTTCAAGGGCTATTTAAAAATATTAAATTTAGCTAGGACAGGTGACAAAGTCATAATCATTATAGCAAAACCTAATATAGTATCTGAGATATCGGGCAGGAGGAACTTGTAAAAGCAAATGTTATTAAATAGTAGTTAAGATACCACTTTAAGACAAAATTAGGAAAAGATATATGTAAAACTGAGCTTCTTACTCCTATTTGATTCCTTCAACCTATCCGAAAACTGATATTTTATTTTATTATTGTTATTATTATTATTTTTTGTTTTTGCGGTACACAGACCTCTCACTGTTGTGGCCTCTCTCGTTGTGGAGCACAGGCTCCTGACGCGCAGGCTCAGCGGCCATGGCTCACAGGCCCAGCCCCTCTGCGGCATGTGGGATCTTCTCGGACCGGGACACGAACCCGTGTGCCCTGCATTGGCAGGTGGACTCTCAACCACTGCGCCACCAGGGAAGACCAAAAAACTGATATTTTAAAACAGGTATGAGGTTGGAGGCAACTCACTAAATACTCTTGAGGCTTTCTGTTGTCATACTACTAAAGTAGATGCTGGGAAAGAGAGATGTAACTTTCTAGGTAAATTTGTAGGTAAATGGGGATTTAAGTGTTTTCTATGGTGGACTTTTATTTTCTTTCTAAGTAGTAAATCAAAATATACAATGACAATAATAACAATACCTACAAAAAAGTGTAGTGATTAAGAGACTTAGAATCCTGGCTCTGCCACTTACTAGCTGTGATCAAGTCATTAAGCCTTGACTTCTCATCTGAAAATGGAAATAATTTAGAGTACCTACATCATAGAGTGTTTCTGAGAATAAAGTATGTACTTTATATAAAATACATAGAAATTCCACAGGACACAAACATTCAATAAATGTTTATTATTATACTTAAAGAACCATAAAGCCCTTTTGCATACTGCCTAGCATTTGGTGACAACTTAATATACATTCTTATAATAATATTCATTATCTTAAATTTCACTTTAATTAATAATGATTATTATTTTAGCCTCAGCACTGCCTATGATGTCTGGTAATACAAATATGCATTCAATAAATAAGCAAAAACACACATTAAAAAAAGAAGTTGAAATTGTCATGTGGCCTGACTTTTTTTTAGAGAAAATCAACACATTTCAAAATAAATTCTGGGGATATAATTAAATGCTCTGCAAATGACATATAGAATAATGTGAAATAAAAACAAAGACATTTTGTGTGGTAAGGAAAAGGGAAAATTTCTTATGCAAAATGATCTGAATTGATCCGGAAGGATAATGGAATAGAGAATCCTTTTAAAGAACAAAATCAATACCCTGATATAAAAGAGATTTTAACTTATTTATAGTGAGAAAATTGACAGAAAATAAACTAAAAGATATGTGATAGTCTTGGAAAGCAAATAAGGACTTGTCAAAGGAAGAGAATATCAATAATTGAACTTGTAACAAAATGACTTCTCATTTCTTCCCATACATTTTAATTTAGAGCAAAATGACATAAGGAAGTCAACAGAATGCCAAAAACAGTGTAAGAAGTAGCAATGTCAAGGATGTAAAAGCAAAACATGGTATGTAAGGTTTGTTTGATGCCAGTTTATCCGGTTTCAGTTATTGATCTTTGTCTGCCAGTCACCAATCTACATCTTTTCTGTTTGCCAACTGATTCCTGCAAACCATGTGTACAAACACACACACACACACACACACACACACACACACACACACACTTGAATAGAACATGAACCCAACTCCCTTGAAGGGATAAACCATAACAGAGATCTGGAAACCACTTTATGGACAGCAGTGCTGTGAGAAAAACGGTAAGTTGTCTCCCTTTGGGAAAGCAACTGCTCTGGAGGCTGCCAGGAGACTGTGTCCTGGCTATTAGATTTGAGAGCTGTGTTCCTGGAGAAACCTTCAAAATGTGTTCAGAGGCACGAAATGTTATACAAACTTATGACATTGTAAGTGTTATGAACGGGAGCACAGAATTCCCTCAGAAATATGGGATTTGAGGACAAAAGTCTGCACTGGAATGCTATGTCACTTAATAGCTGAATGACTGGAATAAAAGTGCCCAACATATTTAATTTCACAGGCATTGTTCCTTCTTCCATAAAATAAGGCTATTCATTTTACATGAAAGAATTCTTGGGAGTTTTAAATACTATAAAACTCTGGCTCAGTACTCTACCCATACATGTTCCACATACGTTATCATAGAGAGAATGATTTTTTGCATTACTTTCCCAAAGAAGCCTATTACCATTTTTTGTTAGAATTTATACCTTTTTAAAATTACTCTTTTTTTCTACTATTTTGCACAGAACACACAAGGGAGAGAATACCAAAGAAAGTAGAGAAGTGTAAAGAGAAGGAAAGGAAAGAGGATGAGCAAGAGAAGAATGTTTCTGGGTAGCCAGGATACACATAGCTGCCTAGTCTTTAGGTATAGCATGAAAAATTCTGCAGCTCCGGACCTTTGAACACTGTGGAATGGTTACTTTGCATTTAATGAATGCAAAGATGGCTCTTAATAACACTTAAGTGTTTAGCATAGTTGAATGATATTATTTATATGTTAGTTATTTTTTCCATTCCTTCTCCCTCCTCCATTTCCACTCCTTTTCAGATGTTCCATTCTGTGCTCCTTATCTTGTAAAAGGATAGTCACAATATAAACCACAAAAAAAGCCTAGTAGGCTCTAACTTTTAAATTCCAAATGTTTAAACATTTATAGACCAGAGACTACATAAATGTTTGGGGAAAACAAGAGGGAGAAAAAAAGACCTTTCCACAGAGTTTTACTAAATATCACCCACTACTATTCAGATTGAAAAAAAGATTTCTTCAGTGTTAGAAAAGGGAGAAAAAATGGAGAAGAGGTAATGAAAGTTTCATAAGCCTAAGAGAGGGAGCAAGAGACTAGAGAGGTTTAGGGAACTTAAAAGCTGAGAAGATTTAGAACCTGCTTGTGGGCCCTGGGTCTTCCCTAGGTAGGCAACAAGATCCCAGCTATATCCAGACTCATAGACAGTATTTTAAATCAGTTTTACATGGGAAGAAAGGGAATTTCTTAATTGGAATATGCATGGTCCTGGATTAATAGATATCTCAGTAGACAATGTCTTAGTAGATCAGTTGATGACAAGGTAGGTACTAACATCCTGAGAACCTTGATCCTATGTGAGATTCCTTTCCCAGGACACTTGCACTTTAGTTCATTAGGGCTTGAAATAGAAATAAAGGTAAATTTCTTGAACTTCAGAGTCTGTGAATTGAGATTCATACCTACTGATTTTTTATTGTTATAATATATATAACAAAATTTATTAATATAAAATTTATGTTAATAATTAACATAAAATTTCAACCATTTTAATTGTATTAAGTACATTCACACTTTTGTGCAACCATCACTATCATCCACCTTCAGAACTTTTTCAACTTCTCCAACTAAAATTTTGATCTATTGAACACAAACTTTTAATTTCCACCTCCCCTTATTCCCTAGCAACCCCCATTCTATTTTCTGTTCCTATGAGTCTGAATACTCTAGGTACTTAATATGAGTGGAATCATACAATATTTGTCCTTTTGTGACTGGTTCATTTCACTTAGCATAATGTTGTCAAGGTTCATCCATGTTGTAGCATGTGTCAGAATTTCCTTGCTTTTTAAAGGCTGAATAATAGTCTACTGTATTCTATTCTATTGTAATAATATGATATATCCATTCATGATATCCATTCATGTGTTGATGGACACTTGTGTTGCTTCCACTTTTTGACCATTATGTCTTGATTTTCTTAATCTATAGGGAGAAACAATGACTTTTGTCTTCCAGAAATATATTTGCATTTAACATTTGTTGTATTTTTTTCTATTTGCTCCCTCTTTATGGTTTCAGGTCTTTTATAATTCATCATTATCCTTTAAAGTCTTGGAGAGATGGTTGAATCAGTAATCAGCTATGTTTAATTATAAGTTAATGGTATTGATTTTAATTTCAAAGGTCTAATTAACTTTCTTCAACTTTTCCCTTACAATTGTCTTTTTTTATGATGATGATGGTTTTTAAATCAAAGGACACTTAAGGTGGAACCTGACATTAAATAGTGGCTCCTGATTATTAAAGAGCAGCTTTATTACTCCTTCATCCCCACCCTTCTCTCCCCCACATTTTTAGATCTAAAGAACCAAAGGGAAGTTGGAGGAAAAATGGAAATTAGTGTTTGTTGATTTGCTCTTAGTTGATTTGATCAGTGGCAAAAGGAAACATGATAGGTCAAAAAAGCTATGGTTTAAGACAAATGTGTGTATAACAGGGAATTCTGATATGAACACTGTCCTTGGGCTTGTTTCATTCTGTTGCGACTTTCTAAGTGTTCTTATCCACTGCATTCAGAGTATTTGTAACAGGGTTGTGAGAGTTATGAATGTGAATTACCAGTGTTGGGTCCTCTGCTAGGGAGTAAGACATACTTCTTGCTATCCCTGGGACTACTCTTCCCTTTTACTATGTACTTTGACACAAAGTTCTTATTTAATCCTCCAGTAATACATTTTAATTACATTTCTGCTATGGTCTAAATGTTTGAGTCTCCCCAAAATTCACATGTTGAAATTCAAAATCCTAAGGTGATGGTACTAGGAGGTGGGGTTTTAGGGAGGTGATTTGACCATGAGGGTAGAATCCTCATGAATGTGATTAGTGCCTTTATAAAAGAGGCCTGAGACGCTCCCTTGCTGCTTCCATCATGTAAGGACACCGTGAAAAGACAACCATCTAAGAGGTGGTTCCTCACCAGACACCAAATCTACCAGCCCTTGGCCTCGGACTTCCCAGCCTTCAGAACTCTGAGAAATAATTTACTACTGTTTATAAGACACTCAGTCTATGGTATTCTGTTATAGCAGCCTGAATGAATTAAAACAATTTCTAACAATTATCTTGGATGATTTTATAAAGGAAAGCTCATGTTTATTTTTTTTGGATAAAGTTTAAAATGATTTTTTAATACTTAAAAATAAACAATGTTGATAGATTTTTAAATGAATTTGGGGGTAACTCACAACTTTACATTATTGAGCCTTTCCTTGTAGGAATATGATCCTTCTCTTCATGTCTTAAAATCTTCCTTTGTGTTCTTCAGAAGAGTTTAGAGATGTAAGGTAAACTCTGTATTTCTTAACTTTATAACTAGGTAATTTTGATGTTGGGAGTAACACCTTTGCTTAACCATCACTGCATGTTGATAATGTGGCAAGCACTGTACTAAGCAACTTAACAGTATTAATTTATTTAATTCTCACAACAATTTTGTAAGTTAAGTAAGAGCTATGTGGAAACTGATTTAAAGACTATGGAAATGACACTTAAAATATGGAATTAACCAAAGTCATGCAGCAAGCATATGGCAAAGCCAGGATATAAAACTAATTTTAAATATTTCCACATCACTCTATAATTTTTATCATTATACTATTTTATTCTGCCCCCTTGATTTAAGGAAACGCACACACAAACACACACTGAGTTTTAACTAACAGACTACAATATCTTCCATGAGATAATCCTAACTTCATAGGACATGTTGATATAGGAACTGTTTGTAGATATTTTTTTTTCTTTTGGCCATGCCACGTGGCTTGTGGGATCATACTTCCCTCACCAGGGATTGAACCTGGGCCACAGCAGTGAACGCACTGAGTCCTAACCATTGAACCACCAGGGAATTCCCAGTTTGTAGATATTGTTTAGAAAATAATTAGTCTGACAGAGTTAGCCTTATAAACCTCATAGTTAATTGACTATGAACCTTTCTCATTTAACAATTTGGGTGACTTGGGGTGGGGGTGGACAAAATGATGGCACTGACCATACTTATCTAAATTATAGTTCTAACCCTGGAAATTCCCATAGATGTATGTTAAAAAAAAATTATAGTATCCAAACTGATTTAAGTGTTCTACATAATAATTAGTAATCATAAAATAATCATAAATAAAATAATCATAAATAGGGTTCCACTGCTGTAAAATTTTGAAGGAATGTCTTTTATAGGTTTACATTGCTATCTTTGTCATTTGGACAGAAAGAAGGAAAGAACTAAATTATTTTGTATTTATAATGCTTACTGCAGTAATAAGGAATACAACTATCAAAATCCAACTAATTTCTCTGCTTTTAAGTTCCCACAAAACCTTATAGAAAGGTTGCAGAATATAAGGTTAATATACAAGAGCCAATTGTTTCTCTATATACCAAAAAAGAACAAGTGGAATTTGAAATTAAAAACACAATATCATTTACATTAGCATTCTTGAAAATGAAATAGTCAGGTGTAAATCTAACAAAATATGTATAAGATTTTTTGAGGAAAACAACACTTGACTCTAATGAATAAAATCAAAGAAGATCTTAAAAAATGGAGAGAAAGGACATCAAAGATAGAGCTGAATAAGACATACTTGTTCATGCCCCCCCCAACAACAACAAAAATTTGACATCGGGCTTCCCTGGTGGCGCAGTGGTTGTCAGTCCACCTGCCGATGCAGGGGACACGGGTTTGTGCCTCAGTCCAGGAAGATCCCACATGCCATGGAGCGGCTGGGCCTGTGAGCCATGGCCACTGAGCTTGTGCGTATGGAGCCTGTGCTCCGCAACGGGAGAGGCCACAGCAGTGAGAGGCCCACGTACCGAAAAAAAAAAAAATGGTATCTATTCACAGACTAAAGTGTCTTTGTGGGAGCTGCGGGATCCAGCACCATATGTCAAGGGATCCAGCAGGAGCCTCACCCACCTGCACATTGAGTAATAGGCTTACAGACCTTGGTTCTAGCTGTTGACCATGAAGTGGTACATGAACTAGCTCCAGATTCTCTAAGCCATGGTCCAAGAGACCCTGGAGAACCCTGTCTCAGACATTCACCTACAGAAAAAAAGAGACTTTCTGGAAGTCTAGGTTTCCAATGGAGAAGTTTCAGCACACTGTTGCAGCAAACAAGTATGAGTTTAGATACATTGGAGATGGTTAGAAGAAAAATTTGACTTTACCCACATCAAACTTTTTCCAAGGTGGCACAGTTCAGGGACAAGAGAGACCTTTTCAGCTCATAATTTTTCCGAATTCAATACCTCACTTTCAACAATGAACAACTCATCAAGACAGAAAAATCAATAAGGAAATGTTGGACTTGAACTATACTTTGGATCAAATTAACCTGACAGATATAAACAGAAGAACATTACATCCAACAGAGGCAGAATACACACTCTTATCAAACACACACAGAGCATTCTCTAGATATAGCATATGATAGGACACAAAACAAGTCTTTCTTTTAATTGAAGTAGAGTTGATGTACAGCATAATATGTTACAAGTGTACAACATAATGATTCAAAATTTTTAAAGGTTATATTCTGTTTATTGTTACTATAAAATGTTGACTATATTTCCTATATTGTATAATATACACTTGTAGCTTATTTTATATATAATAGTTTGTACCTATTAATCCCTTACCCCAACATTGTTTCTCTCCACTTCCCTCTTCCCACTGGTAACCACTAGTTTGTTTTCTACATCTGTGAGTCTGCTTCTTTTTTGTTATCTTTCCTAGTTTGTTGTATTTTTTAGATTTCACATATAAGTGATATCATACAGTATTTGTATTTCTGTCTGACTTATTTCATTTAGCATAATGCTCTCCAAGTTTATTCATGTTACTGCAAATGGCAAAATTTCATTCTTTTTTATGGCTGAGTAGTGTTCCATGGCATTTTTCTGAGAATTAGAACCAATACTTTTAAAATTTGTTTGGAAACACAAAATACCCCCAAATAGCCAAAACAATCCTGACAAAGAAGAATAGAGCTGGAGTATTCACACTCCCTGACTTCAAACTATACTACAAAGCTACAGTAACCAAAACAGTATGGTACTGGAGCAAAGCTGGGTACATAGATGAATGAAACAGACTAGAGAGTCTAGAAATAAACCCACACACTTATGGTCCATTAGTCTACAACAAAGGAGGCAAGAATATACAATGGAGAAAAGACAGTCTCTTCAAAAAGTGGTGTTGAGAAAGTTGGACACCTACAGGTAAATGAATAAATTAGAACTTTTTTTCACACGAAAACTCATTTTATAAGGCCAGCATAATCTTGATATTAAAGTCAGATAAGGACAATACAAGAAAACTACAGGCCAATATACTTGATGAATGTAGTTGCAAAAATTCTCAATAAAATATTAGTCAGCCAAATTCAACAGTGAATTAAAAGAATTATACATTATGATTGAGTAGGATTTATCCCAAGGATGCAAGGATGGCTCAATGTACACAAATCAATAAATATAATACACTAAATTAATAGAATGAGAGATAAAAAAATTATGATTATTTCAATAAATGCATACAAATCATTTCATAAAATTCAACCTCTTTTCCTGATGAAAAACTCTCAACAAATTGAAGGGAGAAGGAAAATAATTCAGCTTAATAAAGGCTGAATATGGCAACTGACTAACATCATACTCAATGGTGAAAGGTTAAATCTTTTTCTCTGAGATCAGGGAAAATACAAGGGTGATCCCAGACCTCTTGTATTCAACATAGTACCAGAAGTCCTAGCCAGAGCATTTAGGCAAGAAAAATAAATAAAACGCATCTGAATTGGAAAAAAAGAAATGAAATTGTCTTTGCCTGCAGATGATATGATCTTATATATAGAAACCCTAAAGATTCCACCAGAAAAATGAGTACTAATAAATTTTAAAATTTCAGGATTGAAAATCAATTTATAGAAATCAGTTGCATTTCTATACACTAACAGTAAAGTATCTGAAAAGAAAAAGACACAAATAAATGGAAATAAATATAACTTGTGTTCATGAATTGGAAGAAATAATATTGTTAAAATTATTGTTAAAAATATTGTTCAAACATTTAATAATATTGTTAAAATACTACCCAAAGCCATCTATAGATTCAATGTAATACTTATCAAAAATTCCAGTGTTATTTTTCACAGAAACAGAAAAAAAAAATCCTAAAATTTGTGTGGAACCACAAAAGACCCTGCATGGCCAAAGCAACATGAAAGAAAGACAAAGCTGAAGGCATCACACTTCCTTTCAAACAATATTTTTAAACTGTACCATTTGAAACACTGTGGTACTGGCATAAAAAGACAAATAGACCAATGGAACAGAATGAGAGCTCAGAAATAAACTCTCTCGTATATAGTCAAGTAATATTTGACAGTGGAGTCAAGTTTACTCAATGGGGAAAGGATAGTCTCTTTAATAAGTGGTGTAGATAAAAGTGGATAATCACATACAAAATAATAAAATTAAATCCCTACCTTATGACACTAAAATATTAATTTTCAGTAAAGATCTCAATATAAGACTTGAGAGTGTAAAACTTCTAGAATAAAAAAAGGAGAAATCTCCTTGACTTTGGTATTGGCAATGATTCTTTGGGATATGGCACCAAAAGTAAAGGCAACATAAACAAAATAAACAAGGGGGACTATCAAACTAAAGAAAACAAAACAAAACAAAAACAAAAACAAACAAACAAACAAAACAATCTACACAAACAACCAAGAAGAAAAAAGGCAACCTATGAATGGGAGAAAATGTTTGAAAAGCATGTATCTGCAAACAGATATCAAAAATATATCCAAAATATATACGGAACTCATGTAACTCAAATCCAAATAAAATAACCTGATTTTAAAATGCCATAGGGGGCTTCCCTGGTGGCACAGTGGATGGGGGTCCACCTTCCAATGCAGTGGACATGGGTTTGGGCCCTTGTTTGGAAAGATCCCACATGCCACAGAGCATCTAAGCCCATGCCCCACAACTGCTGATCCTGAGATCTGGAGCCCATGAGCCACAACTGCTGAGCCTGCGTGCCATAACTACTGAAGCCCGTGTGCCAGGATCCTGTGCTCCACAACAAGAGAAGCCACCGCAATGAGAGGCCCACGCACCTCAATGAAGAGTGGCCCCCACTTGCCTCAACTAGAGAAGGTCCATGTGCAGCAATGAAGACCCAATGTGCCAAAAATAAATAAATTTAAAATGCCAGAGGAAATGAATAGCCATTTTTTCCAAAGAATACATACAAATTGCCCAGCTTTGAAAAATTACTCAACATCATTAATCATCAGGGAAATGCAAATCAAAAACATATTGAGATATTACCTCTCACTTGTTAGAATAGCTACTTTAAAAAGGCAAGTGATAATAAGTGTTGGTTAGGATGTGGTGAAAAAGGAACCCTTGTGCATCAGTAATGGAAATGCAAATTTTTACAACACTATGGAAAACTGTATGGAGGTTCCTCAAAAAATTAAAAATAGAACTATCATATAATGCTGCTAAAAGTGTTCTGTACCCCAATTCAATTTTCAGTGTGTGTGTGTGTGTGTGTGTGTGTGTGTGTGTTTGTAGGAGTTTACACAAAGTTGTTCTCCTATACCAGCTGGGTGTCCTACAATTCAATTTAATTCTGACACTACCTATCAAGAGATATAATCAGATTCCACTGGTTAAGGGCTCAGTCCCACAGACTGCCCTCCACTTTAGATGCCAATCACAAGACCAGGTTGTTACCTGTGCTCCTGACCAACTGGCTACCAATTGGAGGGTCCCACAACCCTTCTTTGGGTTTGATTAATTTACTAGAGTGGCTCACAGGAATCGGGAAACCCACTAGATTACTGATTTATTACAAAAAAAAATTTTTAAAGAATGTGAATCAATAGCCAGATGAAGAGAACAAAGGAGCTTCTCTCCTCATGGAGTTTGTGGCCTACATGACGTGGTGGTAATGTGAAAGACTTCTGCTTCCTTAAGTTGGAAGCTCTTTAAACCCCCTCCTTTGGTCTTTTATGGCACCAAAAGTAAATACAAATACTTATTTTATGCACTTAAAATATCATTGGTGGAACTCCACAAGTTTTAGCAATTGCCTAAATAAGTTCCCTAGCCAATTCAACATACAGTATTTCTGGAAAGAATTAAGTATGATAATTATGCTGCCCACATATTTTCCTTTAATGTTTACAATAACCAAGGAAAAATTGATGCAAGATAATAAATACAGATAATATTTTCTTCTTAAGACATGTCTCTCTAAGAGAGACATTATGGACATCAGCTACAAATTACTATATCCATTTAAAGCTAAAATTAAAATTAAAAACTAGTAGGTAGCAAATGGAGATTTGTGCCACACAGACTGTTAACTGCAGAAATAAGTAGCTTCTAACAATGGGGACTTTCCCATTTAGGGATAATAATTTCAAATTATTTTTTTTCCTTTATTTGATACAGCAATGTTGTCATGACCTTCATCCACTTTGGGAGTTTGGTAATATTTTCACTTATGTCTTCTCTCCATGGGAATAAATGATTCTAAACTTGAAATCTCAGTACCTATGTGAAAAATAACTTTATAAATACTTCAAACACTTACATTTGTACCAACAAATGTTCTAATGTGAATAAAAAAAGCATTCCCTTTCAAACACAGAAATGCATAACTAGAAACCAGATAACAGGAGTCCTACACACACAGTTCACTGTCAATTCTCAGAAGTATTTTACATAATCTTCAATGGCACTATAATTATATATGTTTCTTATTAGGTTTTGCCCAACTTGGCGTTTCTATAGCTGTTTACTAGTAAATCTAAGTATTTGTTTATTCAGCTATAATCTTTGATATATGACAATCATCAATATTAATACAAATATTTTAAACCAATTTTATGCATTTATACATTCATTTCACCAACATTCCTTGAACAATCATTATTTGTCAGACACTTTCCTTGGCCCAGGAGATATTAAGAAAAGTTACACCTGATATCCTCTGCCCTTAAAATATAATTTTAGAAAAGAAAACAAACAAGAAAATATATTTTAATTCAAAGCAATAAGTCTGTTGTGAGAGCATGCTGTTAAGACTATATTGTGTGTATGTCTGCATATGTGTGTGTGTGTGTGTGTGTGTGTGTGTATGAGTGTGTTTTGACATAATGTAAGTTCATTGTCTTAATTTGGGTTGCCTGCAAAACAGATGCTAAGCAGGGATTTGGGTTCAAGTACTTTATTAAAGAGGTAATCACAGGAAGTCCTCTAAATGATTGATTTATGCAGGAACTCTATTCAGTGGTCTGTACGGTAGGACTAAAGCAATGGTTCTCAAATGTTAAGAGTACCTCAGTTTGAGGGCTTATAGTACAGATGGCTGGGCCCCACACTCAGAGCTTCTCATTCAGCAACTCTGTCGTGGAGTACAAGGACTTGCATTTTCATAAATTCCTACCTGATGAGGATGGGGAGGGTGTCTCAAGACATTTTAGGAACCAATGGCTTAGTAGGTGTGAGCAGGGCACAAGAGCATAAGCTACATTCACACATATTCAAATACTTTTGATATCCTCATTCAATCTAAACATCACAATTTTCTCATGCTTTCAACCATTTATTTCATCAACAATTGAACTTGTATAAGTTTCAGTCACACATAAACTTGGAAAGCCCTTGTGCTCTTATTAACTAGTCTTTAACCAGGTGATTAAATCCAGGTGGTTAATTAGAAAATATGTGACTGGTACAATGTGCTTATTTTATTTTAATATGGGGGGAGGAGATTCTTGTAGCTATAAACTAAATGTTCATCTTTGATTTGAAGGAGCAGGGTGCAAAGGTTACATTTATTGCACAAAAAAATGTCCTCTGGAATAATAGCTTTTGGATCCTAGATCAGGATGTGTGAGGAGAGAAAGCATGTGCATGTGTATTAATGATATACATGAATAGCAAGAATAACTATATTGTGTTTATATATATTTGATAAAATTCTTCCAAGCATGAAATCAGAATTTTTCTCTGCATCAAGCAAAGTATTTCCACGAGGTTCACAGAGTTGGAATAAAAACAAAAGTCTCATAAATCAGTTTGGTAAAATAATTATGTATATATTAATATTTTACTGCTTTTGAATAAAGAATGTCTTTTAGAGAAATCTTTTATTCAGTTCTTGCCTGTGTCTACACTACAGGTAAAAAATCCATTTATGAAGGGAATTTTTAAAACAAAATGAGTGTTTGTATTTATGTGGGGAACGTGGTAACAAAGGAATGTACTTAACTTCAGTATGCTATTTGTTTTCACAAAACACACATGCAATTTTCTATTCTGACTGTACATTCAAATCCATGTAAAGAGGGCACTTTATTTTCCAAGGACACTGAGTAGAATAATGTAAACTGACGGAAAAGAAACTTTACTACTGCATATACTCTGGGCCTTTAAAGGCATCAGAATTAGGAAAGCTAAGTGATAATATCAGCTACATAAACTGTTCATTTTAATATATAATTCTAGATGGTAAGGGTCTGAGACAATTGTACTAAGTCTCTCCACTGAATATTTAGTTATTTCAATAAAATTGAGATATGCAAAGGAACAACATATGATAAATAAAACCTCTGTGCAAGGATGCCCTGATTGTAAACATAAGTGTTGTATCCCTTAAAGTTCATAGGCTAAGAAACTAAAGAGTAAAATTAATCTTCTCTTATTAGAGGCATTTAAATAATGCAATTTAAGTATCTATCCTGAAAAAAGATAATTAAATACTTCTTTAGGGTCAACATATACATATTAAATAAAACTTTCTTCCCTGAATCTTATTTTTAAATCTAATTTTGCTTACATGACTGATTCTCTTTCTTTTTGCTGAAATCCCAGTTATTTCAGTGCTCTAGTTTTCAACTAGGTGTTACATTCCAATTCAGTTCCATGCTTCAAACCCTGTATTCTTTAAGAGAAGGCTTTGTGATTTGCCACGCCTTTTCTGGTTTTACGAGGATTCAACTTAAGCCAGGTTTTTAAAAAAACAGCTATATAGGGAATGTCACTGATCCTTCATTAAATATTGAGAATTTACAGCCAGAAAATGGGGGAAGTATGGGGAGAAGAAGCAAAACTTGTGATTTAACACACAGATTCATTCAACAATTGCCAACCCCTTTTTTACCCCAGTTGCTGTGAAGCATCTTTAGTGTGTGTCATTTCATTCATTTCAGACAGCAGCATTCTGAGATTGTTGTTATCTCCTCATAGTATGCTCATTAACATGTTCATACCTGTTCAAACTGCCTCCTCTCTTGAAAGCTGTTTTGCATGCATCCTACCTCCACTGCAAGTGCTCTTAGCTTGAAAAAAGCTCAAACTTCAAGACCAATTGCAAATGTCCTTTTCATTATAAAATGTTCTTATGTTTTCTACTTCCCAATATGAAACATTCTCTACTCTCTGTGCTCAGTGAACATTGTTTACAGGTTCAAATCTATATTACAGTGCTTGTCACTTTGATTATAGTTTATAGCATATGTACCTGCTCCTCCACAAAGTCTATGAACTATTGGGAAGAATGCAAAAAACCTGTTCTTATTTTTTATTAGTCAATAAAGTAAAAAATGTTTCCATGGGCTACCTTCTTCTTTGTAATTCAGTTCTGCTCAGTTCAAACAATATTTATTAAGTACATAATGTTGCCTTATAAATTGAGATAGTCCTCAAGAATTCAAAGATGGATTAATATTTTGAATTTATGATAAGAGTGGCAGTTATGTATGCAGACTATTTCATACAACAGAAATATGTTGTGGAGTTTTCCTGAGCAAGAAGTGTTGTTTAGCCTAACACAAAAAAAATATGGTAGATTCTGGATTAGAAGAGGATGGGTCTTTTATCAAGCCTAAGTATCAGGAGACATAGGAATGAACAAAGGGTTAATCTTGGTAGAATATGGGTCTGAGCCTAGACAATCTTCTGAACCCAGAAAGTGTGCCTGTGTTTCTGTATGTCTACAAAAAGAGCTATGTACTAAGGTTTCTAAAAGATTTTACAGCTGAAGATAAACATTACCCAGTGATAAACTACTGCCTGGTCAGTGAAATCATAGTAGTCCTAGGCAATTGAAATGCTTTTGTCCAGTGGAGAATAAACATAACATGTAGCCAGTTTGCCAGGTTTTAGGAACAATGACCCTTTCAGGCTGATTCAGTCCAGCCAGCTATGGTGGCCAGATAATCTCTGCATTGTCTCTCAAGGCTAACATATTTTGTAGTTATTTCTTGCTCCATTTTCCAATGTCTTTTTTTCATAACCATAAAAATGGTTAAATTCAATCATTTGGATTGAATGTGTACCCTGAAGCTTGGGTGGTAGAAAGTCTTATGATAGCAAAAAGGAGGGTAAGAATCATTTATTCTGAACTGGGAAAAGTTTGAACCAACTGACAGTGAAGTGAAAAAAGTTTACAAAATGTGATCCAGCCAGACTCTTAAATCTTAAATGCTACCAAACATTTGCTCAATGCTATTCCAAAATCCTTAGTCAAATGAGAACATTTCTAAGAGAATTTAAAAATTCATGTTTTGTTATGGATCAGTAATATTCATATTAGTGCCCCCAGTCTTTCTTCCTCTTTGACATCCAGACTAGGTTCAAAATTGCCTCTTTTGTTTCTTATCCTTCCTCCACCCCCACTCCTACCTGGAAGTTTTCTACCATTGCTATACTATGTCTTTTATTTTCTTTTTAAATGGAGGGGAACATACCTTTGAGAAAATAGGAAAAAGAAAATAAAACTATAGTGGAGTAGCAAGAAAAAAAAAAGGCAATAGAAAGACAAGAAGTACATGGTCTAGGGCTAGTTAGGGATATTTGGAGTGGGGGAAGGAAGTCCTGAAGAAAGTGGCACCAGGAACAAAGGAGATAAATGCAAAAAGAATGTGATTTTTAAATGAGGGCTATATAGCCCCTTCACTGTTTGAGAAATATGTGCAAAGAACTATTTATTTTTCAAACTTATATTTTAATTACTGGGCTATTTTTTTTCAACCAAAGAAGTACTTTGAGTCTGAACTATATGGGTTCTGATTTCAATAGAACTGAATGTTTATTTTCTTTCCCCAGATGTTCCATATGGAATAAATGGCCTCATTTGGGCAACACACTATTGTAAACTAAAACTGAGAGACTTTCAGATAGGTCTCTAAAAAGAGAATGGGACAACTGGTAATACTTTTGTGTACCGGACAACTTAATTATTGACACTTAAGAAGTGTAGAATCCTTGCTAACTTAAAGTATGGCATTAAAGAGCATATTCAGTGGTCAAAATATTTATGATTGATTTAACAAAATGTATAAACACTATGTATTATGCATTGCTAGAAAAGGTGAATGGAAAGAGAGCTAATAGGAGGTATATGTTATTCTATCTACTTGTAAGGCCACCATATGCAAACAAAAGTTAATTTAAATAGCCAAATATGGTATAAAAATTTAATATATATTTATGATTATGTTCTTTAGTGAGTCTGTGGTCTATTGATTTTTTTTTAATTTATTGAAGTATAGTTAATTTACAATGTTGTGTTAATTTCTGCTGTACAACAAAGTGACTCAGTTATATATAGATACACTCTTTTGCATATTCTTCTCCATTATGGTTTGTCTTAGGATATTGAATATAGTTCCCTGTGCTATAGAGTAGGACCTTGTTTATCCATCCTATATATAATAGTTCATCTCTGCTAATCTCAAACTCCCAATCCTTCCCTCCCTAACCCATCTCCCCCACTGGCAACCACAATTCTGTTCTCTAAGTCTGTGAGTCTGTTTCTGTTTCATAGATATGTTCATTTGTGTCATATTTTAGATTCCGTATATAAGGGATATCATATGGTATTTGTCTTTTTCTGATTTACTTCACTTAGTATGATAATCTCTAGGTCCATCCATGTTGCTGCAAGTGGCATTATTTCATTGTTTTTGATAGCTGAGTAATATTCCATTGTATATATGTACCCCATCTTCTTTATCCATTCATCTGTCGATGGACATTTAGGTTGTTTCCATGTCTTGGCTATTGTAAATAGTGCTGCTATGAATATAGGGATGCATGTATCTTTTCAAACTATAGTTTTGTCTAGGCATATGCCCAGAAGTCAGATTGCTGGATCATGGTAACTTTATTATTAGTTTTTTTGAGAAACCTCCATATGGTTTTTCATAGTGGCTGCACCAATTTACATTCTCACCAACAGTGTCAGAGGGTTCCATTTTCTCTACAACCTCTCCAGCATTTGTTATTTGTAGACTTTTTAATGATGGCTATTCTGACCTGTTTGAGGTGATACTTCATCGTAGTTTTGATTTGAATTTATCAAATATTTAGCAATGTTGAGAATGTTTTCATGTGCCTATTGGCCATCCATATGTCTTCTTTGGAGAAATGTCTATTTAGGTCTTCTGCCCATGTTTTGATTGTGTTTTTTTTGTTGTTTGTTTTTGTTGTTGTTGAGTTGTGTTGTTGAGCTATTTGTATATTTTGGAAATTAAGCCCTTGTCATAAATAGCTATTATTATGTCGAGATATGTTCCCTGTATACACACTTTCATAAGGGTTTTTATCATGAATGCTGAATTTTATCAAATGATTTTTCTGCATCTATTGAGATGATCATGTGGTTTTTGTCCTTTCTTTTGTTGATGCAGTGTATCACATTGATTGATTTGAGTATGCTGAACCATCCTTTTGACCCTGGGATGAATCCAAAGGTATGTGACCTCTTTTATGTGTTGTTGGATTCAGTTTGCTAACATTTTGTTGAGGATTTTGTGTTTGTATTCATCAAAGATATTGGCCTGTAACTTTTTTTTTTTTTTTTTTTGGTAGCATCTTTGTCTGGTTTTGGTATAAGGGTGATGGTGGCTTCAGAGAATGTTTTTGGGAGTGTTCCTTACACTTCAATCTTTCGGAAGAATTTGAGAAGGATAGGTATAAGTTCTTCTTTTTATGTTTGGTAGAATACCCTGCCATCTGGCCCTGAACTTTTGTTTGTAGGGAGGGTTTTTTTGTTGTTTTTGTTTGTTTGTTTGGGGTTTATTTAGAGATTCTATTTCATTTCTAGTGATTGGTCTGTTCAAGTTATCTGCTTCTTGATTCAGTTTTGGTGGGCTGTATGTTTCTAGAAAGTTGTCCATTTCTTCTAGATTGTCAAATTTGTTGGCATATAATTGTTCATAGTATTCTCTTATGTTTTCTTTTATTTCTGTGGTATCAGTTGTGATTTCCCCTCTTGCATTTCTTAATTTGTTTATTTCTGTCTTCTCTCTTTTCTTCTTGGTGTGCCTGGCCAGAGGTTTTCAATTTTGTTTGCCCTTTCAAAGAACCAGCTCTTGGTTATATTGATTTTTTCTACTGATTTTTTAAACTCTATTTTATTTATTTCCTCTCTTATCTTTATTGTCTCCTCCTTTGTGCTGACTTTAGATTTTGTTTGTTCTTCTTTTTCTAATTCTTTTAGGTGGTGGGTTAGGTTGTTTGAGATTTTTCTTGTTTCTGAAAGAAGACCTGTATCACTATGTATTGGGTTTGCCAAAAAGTTCATTTGGTTAGTGAATACATTGTTCAATAAAGGTCATCTTGAAAATGAAAAATGTGTCTTTTGTTTTTACTTAAAAGCAAATGAACTTTTTGGCTGACCCAGTGCTTCTCTCTGAGAACTGCTGTTGCTGCATCCCATAGATTTTGTATGGTTGTGCTTTCATTATCATTTGCCTCAAGGTATTTTGAAATTTCTTTTTTTTTTGATTTCATAGTTTACCCATTTGTTTTTTTAGTAGCATGTTGTTTAATCTCCATATAATTGATTTTTTCTCATTTCTTTTTCTGTGGTTGATTTCTAGTTTCATACTGTGTGGACAGAAAAGATACTTGAAATAATTTCTATACTATTAAATTTGTTGAGGCTTGTTTTGTGCCATAGTATGAGGTCAATTCTAGAGAATTCTCCATGTACACTTGAAAAGAATGTGCATTCTGCTTTTTTTGGACCTAATGTCTTGAAAATATCAATTAAGTCTAACTATTCTGTTGTATCATTTAGGATCTCTGTTGCCTTATTGATCTTCTGTCTCATAGATCTGTCCATTGATGTGAGTGGGGTGATAAGTCTCCTGCTGTTATTGTACTCCTGTTAATTTCTCCCTTTATGTCTGTTAGTATTTGTTTTATATATTTGGGTGCTCCTATATTGGGTGCATATTTGTTGATAGGTATAATATCCTCTCCTTGTATTTATCCTTTTATCATTATATAGTGTCCTTCTTTATCTTTCTTTATGGCCTTTGTTTTAAAGTCTATTTTGTCTGATATGAGTATTGCAACCTCTGCTTTCTTGTTATTTCACATTTGCATGAAATATATTTTTTCATCCCCTCACTTTCATTCTATGTATGTCCTTTGCCTTAAAGAGGGCTCTTGTAGGAAGTATATTGTAGACTTTTGTTTTTTTTTAATCCAATCTACCACTCTGTCTTTTGATTGGAGAATTTAGTTCATTGACATTTAAGGTAATTATTGATAGATACATAATTATTGCTGTTTTAAACCTCGTTTCCTGGTTGATTTTATATTTCTTCTTTGTCCTTCTTTTTCTTTTTTCTTTCACTTTGTGGTTTGATGATTTTCTTTTGTATTATGCTATGTTCTCTTCTTTTTGGTTTTGTGAATCTGTTGTATGTTTTTGATTTGTGGTTGCCGTTTTTCAAGTATGTTAACCCCTTCCTATACCTACTTGCTTTAGACTGGTAGTCAAATAGGCTAAAACACATTCTAGAAAAAAATTTATATTTTCTTACTCTCCTCCCCACATTTTATGATTTTGATGTCCTCTTTTGCATCTTCATGTTCATCCTTTTGTTGTTCATTGTGGTTATCATAATTTTCACAGAAATATTTGTATTTTTTTTTTAATCTGTGTCCTAGCTTATTTAAGTGGTTTACTTTCCAACTGTGATTTTTCTCTTTCCTATAGATTCTTTTTTTTTTTTCTATTTAGAGAAGTCCTTTCAGTATTTCTTTTAGGATAGGTTTAGTATTGCTGTATTCTTCTAGTTTTTGATTGTCTGAGAAATTCTTTATCTCTCCTTCTTTTCTAAATGATAATCTTGCTAGGTAGAGTATCCGAGGTTGCAGATTTTTCCCTTTCAGGACTTTTAATATATCTAGCCAGTCCCTTCTGGCCTGCAATGTTTCTGTAGAGAAATCAGCTGATAGCCTTATGGGAGTTTCCTTGTAATTAATTCTATGTTTTTCTCTTGTTGCCTTTAGAATACTCTCTTTATCTTTAACTTTTACCATTTTAATTATAATATGTCTTGGTGTAGGTCTGTTTGGGTTTATCTTGTTTGGGACCCTCTGTGCTTCCTGTATCTTGATATCTGTTTCCTTATTTAGATTTGGGAATTTTTCAGCCATAATTTGTTTAAATACATTTTCAATCTCCTTTTTTCTCTTTCTGAGATCCCTATTATGTGTAGATTGGCAAGCTTTATATTATCCCATTGGTCTCTTATAATGCTTTCTTTTTTTTTTTTTCATTTGCTGTTCTAACTGGGAGATTTCCATTATTCTATCTTCCAGATCACTTATTCATTCTTCTGGCTTATTCATTCTGCTATTCATAGCCTTTAGTTCACCTTTCATCTCTTTGAAAGAATTCTCTAATTTTTCTTGGTTCCTTCTTATAGTTTATAGTTCCTTTTTACAGTAATCTGCATTTCTGTCCATAGCCTTTTTTAATTCCTTCAGCATTTTCCTTGTCTCCTTTTTGAACTCGTGTCTACAAGAGTGAAGTGGTCTGTTTCATTGTTTGTTCTTTCAGGGGAATTCTCTCAATCTTTTAATTGGGAGTAGTTCTTCTGCTTCTTCATTTTACTTTATTTCTCTTGCTCTATGAGTTTAGGAGAAACAGTTATCTACCATGGTCTTAGAGGTCTATTTTTATGTGGGAATATCCCTGTATAGTCTGCATGGGTTTAATATTTTTTGGTGTGAGGGCTGTTTTTAGTATGGATGCCTGTCAAATTTTCCTCAGTGTATGCTGGCCATTATCCCCTTGATATGAGGGAGGTGTGACTGATGTTGTGGTGACCACAGCCTGCACTGGATATTGAGTGAGGCCTCATCTTTGCTCTGTGGTTGTTACTGTCATGTCAGGGGCAGGTTCTTCTCCTTAGATGTTGGAGTAGAAGCCTCCAGATCTGTTTCTGAACTGCATTTCTGAGCTGTGGTGCATGGTAGACAGGATTGGAGCACTCCCACTGGGAGAGGAGCCACTGAGTATTCCTCCACCAGAGTTGTTCACTGGTGAGTGTGCTCTGTTGTGTCACCTTTTACCTACTGTGTGGGCTTACAAAGCACACTGTTGTTGACACTGCCTTTGGCCCTTCTCAATCATGGTTTATGCCAGCAATTGACCCTGGTGTCTCCCAGGTGTTGTTTTCACAAGGCCACCAGTGCAGATCCACTTAAGTCAGGTCCCAGGACTACAGTAGTCATGCACGTGGACCCTCTGTGGGAGCTATGGAGGCAGTTCAGACCCTGGCCTGGCCCAACCCCCATGTGTACATGCCCATGAAGCCCACAGTTGCTAAGATCAGACCTATCTCAGCCACATGAGCACCTGTTGTCCATTCAGATGTTCTGCAGGCACCGAATTTACAAAGCTGGTGGTGAAGGTGTAAATCCACAATTCGCACAGCCACAGGGAGAGATTTCAGCTTTGCTTCCTAAGTCACACGGCCCCTGGGGTGATTTCAGCCGCACCTCTGCATGTGGGCAACCCACTGGCATCTGCTTCCAGTGTCTGCTGAGGTGGCATCCAGAGTGAATGAGCCTTCCCAGGCAGAAGCCTCCCCTGGAGCCCCCGGAGGCAGGGGCCATCACATGGAGAAAGAGGCTGCAATGGTAGCCCCACCTTTCCCTTCACATACCACTTTAACAATGGCACTTCCCTTCTATGGCAGCCCAGACTTCTTCCAAAAACACTCCTGGTTACGACACCCCACACTGCAGTCACTTCTGACTGTCTCCATGCAGCCAACAGCAGTACTCTCCCCTTGGTCTGTCCTCTAAACACTGCATTCCAGCACCCAGATCCCACCTGTACTAGAGGATGCATGTCTCAGGTTGGGGTGCGCATGGCGGTGGCAGAGATTATCTGTGTAGGTCTTTCTCTATCCTGCCTGCCACAAACCAGTTTTTGCACTCTTCTCTCAGCCTCTGAAGCACCTTCTATGACCCAGCTTATCTCCCTGCCATTGGGGGCCTTCCCAGGGTGTGGAAACCTCTCCTGTCCTTCAGCTCCCTCCCAGGGGCGCAGGTCCAATCTCACTTCCTTTATTTTTTTTCTTGTTGTCCTACCTGGTTACGTAGAGATCTTTCCTATCTTTTAGGTGTATGAGGTCTTCTGATAGTGTTTGTGATGTGTTCTGTGAGAATTGTTACATTTCCAGATGTATTCCTTTGTGCTGTGTGTGTGTGTTAGTTTCTGCTTTACAACAAAGTGAATCAGCTATACATAAACATATAACCCCATATCTCTTCCCTCTTGCATCTCCCTCCCTCCCACCCTCCCTATCCCACACCTCTAGGTGGTCACAAAGCACCAAGCTGATCTCCCTGTGCTATGCGGCTGATTCCTACTAGCTATCTATTTTACATTTGGTAGTGTATATATGTCCATGCCACTCTCTCACTTTGTCCCAGCTTACCCTTCCCCCTCCTCATGTCCTCAAGCCCATTCTCTGTGTCTGCATCTTTATTCCTGTCCTGCCCCTAGGTTCTTTAGAACATTTTTTTTTTCACACACTCTCATGCTTACTTTGAAGTAATAGCATGTATTATAATAGGCTATATCAAGGTTTCTCAATCTGAGCACTATTTGGACCAGATGATTCTTTTTTTTTTTTTTTTTTTTTTTGCGGTACGTGGGCCTCTCACTGTTGTGGCCTCTCCCGTTGCGGAGCACATGCTCCGGAGACGCAGGCTCAGCGGCCATGGATCACGGGCCTAGCCACCCCGCAGCATGTGGGATCTTCCCGGACCGGGGCACGAACCCACGTCCCCTGCATCGGCAGGTGGACTCTCAACAACTGTGCCACCAGGGAAGCCCTGGACCAGATAATTCTTAGTTGTGGAGTCTGTACTGTGCAATGTAGAATGCTTGGCAACATCCCTGGCCTTTACCCATTACGTGCCAGTTTTAATCCTCTCCCCAGTTGTGGCAATTAAAACTATCTCTAGATACTGTCAGATATTCCCTGGGGGTCAAAATGACTCCTGGTTGAGAATTACTGGGCTGTATTATACCACAAGAATAAATAATTCCACAATCTCAATGGCTTAATACCCCAAATGTTTATATCTTGCTCACATAAATTCTACTGGGCAACTTTCCAGGGCACTTGTACTCTATGCTGTGGCTCAGTATTCCGAGCTACTTTGGTTTTATGGTAATTCCAATCAACACATGCTTCCTAGATCATCATGGAAAGTAAAGGGAGAGTGTAAAATTGAACACAAGCTCTTAAATATTTATGTCCAGAAGTGACATTTTTCACTTCTGTTCACATTTCATTGATCAGAGCAATTCACATGGCCATGTCTACCTTTAAGTGGGTGAGAAGTAAGATCTCCCTCCAAGAAGATTAATGAACATACTGTTGTCTAGTGCAAGTATTAACTGTTAAACTCCACTTTCTTCAATGAACTATGCTACCAAAAAGAATTATAGTACTGTCAAGGGTAGAGAGGCAGGATAGTATGAGATTGTGTATTCTGGAACAAAAATACTTGGCACTGAACCCCAGATTTATAGCTGTCAGTGTAGACACAACGTGTCTAATACTCACTGTGCCTAAGTTTCCTCATCTGTAAAATAAGAGATAATAAAAGTATCTAACTCACAGGGAGTTACAAAAGTGAAATGTGTTAGCATTTTTAAAGCCCTTAGAAAAGTTTCTAAAACATAATAAACACTTTTAAATGTGTTTAAATAAAAAGAAATAGTATACAGAAAATAATTGTATACACTTTTTTACAAAGACGGTGAAAACAGTACAAAAAGTGATGTGTATTCAGAGGAATTTATAGACTTTTAATATGACAACTCCACAAATAAAAATGTCAAGAAAGGCATGTTTCCAGTATAACTTGGAGCTGCTTACCAAATTCAGGAAAATAAATCAATAAATGTTGACAAATGTTTGAAAGTATATTATTAAGTTTAACCTAGACAAAATGAGATAGCAATGTACTTGCTGTCTGTTCATCAAAGTCCTGTTACAACTGTTAAATATTAACTATAAATGAAAATATGTGTCTTCTTGCTTATTATTAGAACTTTACTAAAATATTTCCCTTAAAAAAGTACTCAATACTAGTTAATACATCCACCCATTTAAAGTATCATGAAAATACTAATACCTAATTGTTTAGTCTATAGTAGTGTTTGTTCAACATTTCCTTTCATGAAAACTCGTTAATGTTTTATTCAGATAGCATCACCCCTCACTATCATTTACTACTGGGTTAAGGTTGCAGGGTCAGCACCACTGATACAAAATAACTGAGTTACAACACACTTTTTTTTTCTCTTTCTGCTGTTGGATTTCTTTTAGAAGACAAGGAATCGTTTTCATTCTGACTCTATAAAAATGAATGTTCTTCCCTTTGCACTATATTTGTGACTTGGTTTCCTAAATTTCTCAGATTCACCTGCTTTACAACTTTTAGAGCATTAAACATACTTAGACACTGGCTTCCATCTTATTTATAATTTTATCTGTATGTCACCCCTTCAGCAGAATTCTGATCTAGTCTTTCTGATCTTGGCTTCTTTTGTCCCTCTTTGATTGTTATAACAACATAAAGCTTCAGATGGACAAATTTCCTATTTGCACCCAACTTCCAAGTATCTTATTGGTCTGTTTGAGATTAGAAGGGAAGATTCAGAAAGAGTAAAAAATTTATCTCATTAGGTTGTATTTTTAAAGTGTCATAATCATGTGATGAGATTGTTAAAAATGTATGTTGCTAAGATTCACCTCAGACCTGGTGAATCAGAATCTCTGGGTATGAATCATTGGAAATCCATATTATTAAGAAACTCTCCAAATGATTTATACACATACCACATCACTGTAACCAGATAATAGGATTCTACTATATATCTAAAATTCATTTATAGAAAAAATTAAAATGAGCAAAATGAATTATATGAAATATTTGTCATCAAACATATAAAATCATTTTTATATTCGCTTTACAAAAACTACATACATATGTCTTTAACAATAAGTCAAAGTGTAGGTCATGATTTGACCTGATCAATTATTTTACTAGGTTTAGAAATATTATCAGTAGAAAAATACCAGATTTATATACTTAGAGAAAAGAATAGCAAAAATGTGTCTCATTGTATGCATGGAGTTTTCAGTATGTATTCGCTTCTCTGTGGCTTTATCTTCAAAAATATTTTGAAAACATTTCTAAATAATAGATTATAGGCTCTTGGAGAGCAAAGGCAGTGCTTCTTCCATTTCTAAAATGTCCTACTGTGATGAAATGTCCTGAATTGTCTTTAAACATTACTGATGATAAACTATTCTAAACAGTTCTACTCCAGACCATTGTTAACAGAATTTCCTTTTGAAATGATCATCTATAATCTATTTATACATTAGGATAATTGACAAGGAAAGAGAGAGCTCTGATGTCAAACTTTGTATTTTAAGATGTGACTGAGACTCACTTCTCTTTTAATAGTTAAGATGCCTGGCTTTGATATAGTTATCAAGATGAATGGTTTAGAGTAAGGATAATCAACAGTTTCAAGTTCAGATCAATAAAGTAAATGTATTCAAATGTATAACTTTATAACCTTTCCCTATATTACAACATTTTCCACAGTCAACTTTCCTTTATGTCAGCATAACAATCACAGCCCATAAGGAGAAGGGGCAACATTGTTAGAAGTACAAAAACAAGACTCTAAATGAAACTCCTCACAACTTGAAGACATATGTCCTTGGCCATCTCTTTTTTAATTATATTTTATTTTATATTTTTAAACATCTTTATTGCAGTATAATTGCTTTAAAACGGTGTGTTAGTTTCCGCTTTATAACACAGTGAATCCATTATACATATACATGTATTCCCATATCTCTCCCTCTTGCATCTTCCTCCCTCCCACCTTCCCTATCCCAAACTTCTACGTGGTCACACAGCACTGAGCTGATCTTCCTGTGCTATGCAGCTGCTTTCCACTAGCTATCTATTTTACATTTGGTAGTGAATATATGTCCATGCCACTCTCTCACTTTGTCCCAGCTTAACCTTCTCCCTCCCCGTATCCTCAAGTCCATTCTCTAGTAGGTCTGCATCTTTATTCCCGTCTTGCCCCTAGGTTCTTCATGACATTTTTTTTTGTTGTTGTTGTTAGATTCCATACATATGTGTTAGCATACAGTATTTGTTTTTCTCTTTCTGACTTACTTCACTCTGTATGACAGATTCTAGGTCCATCCACCTCACTACAAATAACTCAGTTTCATTTCTTTTTATGGTTGAGTAATATTCCATTGTATATATGTGCCAAATCTCCTTTATCCATTCATCTGTCAATGGACACTTAGGTTGCTTCCATGTCCTTCCTATTATAAATAGAGTTGGAATGAACATGGTGGTACACGACTCTTTTAGAATTATGGTTTTCTCAGGGTATATGCCCAGTAGTGGAATTGCTGGGACATATGGTAGTTCTATTTGTAGTTTTTTAATGATCATCCATACTGTTCTCCATAGCGGCTGTATCACTTTACATTCCCAACAGTGCAAGAGGGTTCCCTTTTCTCCACACCCTCTCCAGCATTTATTGTTTGAAGATTTTTTGATGATGGCCATTTTGACCAGTATGAGATGATATCTCATTATAGTTTTGATTTGCATTTCTATAATGATTAATGATGTTGAGCATTCTTTCATGTGTTTGTTGGCAATCTGTATATCTTCTTTGGAGAAATGGCTATTTAGGTCTTCTACCCATTTTTGGATTGGGTTGTTTGTTCTTGTGATATTGAGCTACATGAGCTGCATGCAAATATTGGAGATTAATCCTCTGTCAGTTGCTTCATTTGCAAATATTTTCACCCATTCTGAGGGTGGTCTTTTGTTCTTGTTTATCATTTCCTTTGCTTTGCAAAAGATTTTAAGTTTCATTGGGTCCCATTTGTTTATTTTTCTTTTTATTTCCATTTCTCTAGGAGTTGGGTCAAAAAGGATCTTGCTGTGATTTATATCATGGAGTGTTCTGCCTATGTTTTCCTCTGAGAGTTTAATAGTGTCTGGCCTTATATTTAGGTCTTTAATCCATTTTCAGTTTATTTGTGTGTATGGTGTTAGGGAGTGTTCTAATTTCATTCTTTTACATGTACCTGTCCAGTTTTCCTGGCACCACTTATTGAAGAGGCTGTCTTTTCTCCACTGCATATTCTTGCCTCCATTATCAAAGATAAGGTGACTATATGTGTGTGGGTTTATCTCTGTGCTTTCTATCCTGTTCCATTGATCTATATTTCTGTTTCTGTGCTAGTACCATACAGTCTTGAATAGTGTGGTTTTTTAGTATAATCTGAAGTCAGGGAGCCTGATTCCTACAACTCTGTTTTTCTTTCTCAAGATTGCTTTGACCCTTCAGGATCCTTTGTGTTTCCATACAAATTGTGAGATGCTTTGTTCTAGTTCTCTGGAAAATGCCAGTGGTAATTTGATAGGGATTGCATTGAATCTGCAGATTGCTTTGGGTAGTATAGCCATTTTCACAATGTTGATTCTTCCAATCCAAGAACGTGGTCTATCTCTCCATCTATGTGAATCATCTTTAATTTCTTTCATCAGTGTCTTATAATTTTCTACATACAGGTCTTTTGTCTCCTTAGGTAGGTTTATTCCTAGATATTTTATTCTTTTTGTTGCAGTGGTAAATGGGAGTGTTTTCTTACTTTCAATTTCAGATTTTTCATTATTAGTGTATAGGATTGCAAGAGATTTCAGTGCATTAGATTTGTATCCTGCTACTTTACCAAATTCATTGATTAGCTATAGTGGTTATCTGGTAGCATCTTTAGTATTCTCTATGTATAGTATCATGTCACCTGCAAACAGTGACAGCTTTGCTTCTTCTTTTCTGATTTGGATTCCTTTTATTTCTTTTTCTTCTCTGATTGTTATGGCTAAAACTTCCAAATCTGGTTGAATAATAGTGGTGAGAGTGGGAAACCTTGTCTTTTTCCCGATCTTAGTGGAAATGGTTTCAGTTTTTCACCATTGAGGATGATGTAGGCTGTAGGTTTGTCATATATTGCCTTTATTATGTTGAGGGAAGTTTCCTCTATGTTTACTTTCTGGAGGGTTTTTATCATAAATGGGTGTTGAATATTGTCAAAAGCTTTATATGCATGTATTGAGATGCTCTCATGGGTTTTCTCCTTCAGTTTGATAATATGGTGTATCACATTGATTGATTTGCATATATTGAAGAATCCCTGCATCCCTGGGATAAACCCCACTTGATCATGGTGTATGATCATTTTAATCTGCTCTTGGATTCTGTTTGTCAGTAGTTTGTTGAGGATTTTGCATCTATGTTCATCAGTGATATTGGCCTGTAGTTTTATTTCTTTGTTACATCTTTGTCTGGTTTTGGTACCAGGGTGATGGTGGCCTTGTACAATAAGTTTGGGAGTGTTCCTCATTCTGCTATATTTTGGAAGAGTTTGAGAAGGATATGTTTTAGCTCTTCTCTAAATGTTTGATAGAATTCGTCTGTGAAGCCATCTGGCTCTGAGCTTTTGTTTGTTGGAATTTTTTTTAACATATTTATTGGGGTATAATTGCTTTATAATGGTGTGTTAGTTTCTGCTTTATAACAAATTGAATCAGTTATACATATACATATGTTCCCATATCTCTTCCCTCTTGCATCTCCCTCCCTCCCACCCTCCCTATCCCACCACTGCCGGCAGTCACAAAGCACCAAGCTGATCTCGCTGTGCTATGCGGCTGCTTCCCACTAGCTATCTACCTTACGTTTGGTAGTGTATATATGTCCATGCCTCTCTCTCACTTTGTAACACCTCGCCCTTCCCCCTCCCCATATCCTCAAGTCCGTTCTCTAGAAGGTCTGTGTCTTTATTCCCGTCTTAACCCTAGGTTATTCACGACATTTTTTGTTTATTCTTAAATTCCATATATATGTGTTAGCATACGGTATTTGTCTTTCTGTTTCTGACTTACTTTACTCTGTATGACAGACTCTAGGTCTATCCACCTCATTACAAATAGCTCAATTTTGTTTCTTTTTCTAGCTGAGTAATATTCCATTGTATATATGTGCCACATCTTTATCCATTCATCCAAAGATGGGCACTTAGGTTGTTTCCATCTTCAGGCTATTGTAAATAGAGCTGCAATGAACATTTTGGTACATGACTCTTTTTGAATTATGGTTTTCTCAGGGTATATGCCCAGTAGTGGGATTGCTGGGTCATATGGTAGTTCTATTTGTAATTTTTTAAGGAACCTCCATATTGTTCTCCATAGTGGCTGTACCAATTCACATTCTCACCAGCAGTGCAAGGGTGTTCCCTTTTCTCCACACCCTCTCCAGCTTTATTGTTTCTAGATTTTTTGATGATGGCCATTCTGACTGGTGTGAGATGATATCTCATTGTAGTTTTGATTTGCATTTCTCTAATGATTAATGATGCTGAGCATTCTTTCATGTGTTTGTTGGCAGTCTGTATATCTTCTTTGGAGAAATGTCTATTTAGGTCTTCTGCCCTTTTTTGGATTGGGTTGTTTGTTTTTTTTGTTATTGAGCTGCATGAGCTGTTTGTAAATTTTGGAAATTAATCCTTTGTCAGTTGCTTCATTTGCAATTATTTTCTCCCATTCTGAGGGTTGTCTTTTGGCCTTGTTTATGGTTTCCTTTGCTGTGCAAAAGCTTTGAAGTTTCATTAGGTCCCATTTGTTTATTTTTGTTTTTATTTCCATTACTCTAGGAGGTGGGTCAGAAAGGATCTTGCTGTGATTTATGTCATGGAGTGTTCTGCCTATGTTTTCCTGTAAGCGTTTGATAGTTTCTGGCCTTACATTTAGGTCTTTAATCCATTTTGGGCTTATTTTTGTGTATGGTGTTGGGAGTGATATAATCTCATACTTTTACATGTACCTGTCCAGTTTTCCCAGCACCACTTATTGAAGAGGCTGTCCTTTCTCCACTGTACATTCCTCCCTCCTTTATCAAACATAAGGTGACCATATGTGCATGGGTTTATCTCTGAGATTTTGGTCCTGTTCCATTGATCTATCTTTCTGTTTTTGTGCCAGTACCATAGTGTCTTGATTACTGTAGCTTTGTAGTAAAGTCTGAAGTCAGGTGGCCTGATTCCTCCAGCTCCATTTTTCGTTCTCAAGATTGCTTTGGCTATTTGGGGTCTTTTGTGTTTCCACACAAATTGAGAAATATTTTGTTCTAAGTTCTGTGAAAAATGACAGTGGTAGTTTGATAGGGATTGCATTGAATCTGTAGATTGCTTTGGGTAGTAGAGTCATTTTCACAATGTTGATTCTTCCAATCCAAGAACATGGTATATCTCTCCATCTATTTGTATAAACTTTAATTTCTTTCATCAGTGTCTTATAATTTGGTGCATACAGGTCTTTTGTCTCCTTAGGTAGGTTTATTCCTAGATATTTTATTCTTATCCTTGCAATAGTAAATGGGAGTGTTTTCCTGATTTCACTTTCAGATTTTTCATCATTAGTGTATAGGAATGCCAGAGATTTCTGGGCATTAATTTTGTATTCCTGCAACTTTACCTAATTCATTGATTAACTCTAGTAGTTTTCTGGTAGCATCTTTAGGATTCTCTATGTATAGTATCATGTCATCTGCAAATAGTGACAGCTTTACTTCTTCTTTTCTGATTTGGATTCCCTTTATTTCCTTTTCTTCTCTGATTGCTGTTGCTAAAACTTCCAAAACTATGTTGAATAAGAGCGGTGAGAGTGGGCAACCTTTTCTTGCTCCTGATCTTAGTGGAAATGCTTTCAGTTTTTCACAATTAAGGATGATGTTGGCTATGGGTTTGTCATATATGGCCTTTATTATGTTGAGGAAAGTTCCCTCTATGCCTACTTTCTGCAGGGTTTTTATCATAAATGGGTGTTGAATTTTGTTAAAAGCTTTCCCTGCATCTATTGAGATGAGCAGATGGTTTTTCTCCTTCAATTTGTTAATATGGTTTATCACATTGATTTGCATATATTGAAGAATCCTTGCATTCCTGGAATAAACCCCACTTGATCATGGTGTATGATCCTTTTAATGTGCTGTGAATTCTGTTTCCTAGTATTTTGTTGAGGATTTTTGCATTTATGTTCATCAGTGATATTGGTCTGTAGTTTTCTTTCTTTGTGATATCCTTGTCTGGTTTTGGTATCAAGGTGATGGTGGCCTCATAGAATGGATTTGGGAGTGTTCCTCCCTCTGCTATATTTTGGAAGAGTTTGAGAAGAATAGGTGTTAGCTCTTCTCTAAATGTTTGGTAGAATTCGCCTGTGAAGCCATCTGGTCCTGGGTTTTTGTTTGTTGGAAGATTTTTAATCACAGTTTCAATTTTAGTGTTTGTGATTGGTCTGTTCATATTTTCTATTTCTTCCTGATTCAGTCTTGGCAGGATGTGCATTTCTAAGAATTTGTCCATTTCTTCCTGGTTGTCCATTTTATTGACATAGAGTTGTTTGCAGTAATCTCACATAATCTTTTGTATTTCTGCAGTGTCAGTTGTTACTTTTCCTTTTTCATTTTTAATTCTATTGATTTGAGTCTTCTCCCTTTTTTTTTTTTTTTGATGAGTCTGGCTAATGGTTTATCTATTTTGTTTATCTTCTCAAAGAACCAGCTTTTAGTTTTATTGATATTTGCTATCATTTCCTTCATTTCTTTTTCATGTATTTCTGATCTGATCTTTACGATTTCTTTTCTTCTTCTAACTTTGGGTTTTTTTTGTTCTTCTTTGTCTAATTGCTTTAGGTGCAAGGTTTGGTTGTTTATTTGAGATGTTTCCTGTTTCTTAAGGTGGGCTTGTATTGCTATTAACTTCCCTCCTAGAAGTGCTATTGCTGCATCCCATTTGTTTTGGGTTGTCGTGTCTCCATTGTCATTTTTTTCTAGGTATTATTTTATTTCCTCTTTGATTTCTTCAGTGATCACTTCGTTATTAAGTAGTGTATTGTTTAGCCTCCAAGTGTTTGTATTTTTTATAGATCTTTTCCTGTAATTGATATCTAGTATCATAGCATTGTGGTCGGAAAAGACACTTGATAAAATTTCAATTTTCTTAAATTTACCAAAACTTGATTTGTAACCCAAGATATGATCTATCCTGGAGAATGTTCTATGAGCACTAGAGAAAAATGTGTATTCTGTTGTTTTAGGATGGAGTGTCCTATAAATATCAATTAAGTCCATCTTGTTTAATGTATCATTTAAAGCTTATGTTTCCTTATATATTTACATTTTGGATGATCGGTCCATTGGTGAAAGTGGGGTGTTAAATTCCCCTATTATTTATGTGTTACTGTCGATTTCCCCTTTTATGGCTGTTAGTATTTGCCTTATGTATTGAGGTGCTCCTATGTTGGCCACATAAATATTTACAATTTTTATATCTTCTTCTTGGATCGATCCCTTGATCATTATGTAGTGTCCTTCTTTGTCTCTTTTAATAGTCCTTATTTTAAAGTCTATTTTGTCTGATATGAGAATTGCTACTCCAGCTTTCTTTTGGTTTCCATTTGCATGGAATATCTTTTTCCATCCCCTCACTTTCAGTCTGTATGTGTCTCTAGGTCTGAAGTGGGTCTCTTGTAGAAAGCATATATATGGGTATTGTTTTTGTATCCATTCAGCCAATCTGTGTCTTTTGGTGGGAGCATTTAGTCCATTTACATTCAAGGTAATTATCGATATGTATATTCCTATTCCCATTTTCTAAATTGTTTTGGGTTCGTTATTGTAGGTTTTTTCCTTCTCTTGTGTTTCTTGCCTAGAGAAGTTCCTTTAGCATTTGTTGTAAAGCTGGTTTGGTGGTGCTGAACTCTCTCATCTTTTGCTTGTCTGTAAAGGTTTTAATTTCTTCACCAAATCTGAATGAGATCCTTGCTGGGTAGAGTAATCTTGGTTGCAGGTTTCTCTCCTTCATCACTTTAAGTCTGTCCTGCCACTCCCTCTGGCTTGCAGAGTTTCTGCTGAAAGATCAGCTGTTAACCTTATGGGGATTCCCTTGTGTGTTATTTGTTGTTTTTCCCTTGCTGCTTTTAATATGCTTTCTTTGTATTTAATTTTTGACAGTTTGATTAATATATGTCTTGGCATATATCTCCTTGGATTTATCCTGTATTGGACTCTCTGTGCTTCTTGGACTTGATTAACTATTTCCTTTCCCATATTAGGGAAGTTTTCAACTATAATCTCTTCAAATATTTTCTGTCCCTTTCTTTTTCTCTTCTTCTTCTGGAACCCCTATAATTCGAATGTTGGTGCGTTTAATGTTGTCCCAGAGGTCTCTGAGACTGTCCTCAGTTCTTTTCATTCTTTTTTCTTTATTCTGCTCTGCAGTAGTTATTTCCACTCTTTTATCTTCCAGGTCACTTATCCGTTCTTCTGCCTCAGTTATTCTGCTATTGATCCCATCTAGAGTACTTTTAATTTCATTTATTGTGTCGTTCATCATTGCTTGTTTCATCTTTAGTTCTTCTAGGTCCTTGTTAACTGTTTCTTGCATTTTGTCCATTCTATTTCCAAGATTTCTGATCATCCTTACTATCACTATTCTGAATTCTTTTTCAGGTAGACTGCCTATTTCCTCTTCATTTGTTAGGTCTGGTGCATTTTTATGTTGCTCTTTATCTGCTGTGTGTTTTTCTGTCTTCTCATATTGCTTATCTTACTGTGTGTGGGGTCTCCTTTTTGCAGGCTGCATGTTCGTAGTTCCCATTGTTTTTGATGTCTGTCTCCAGTGGCTAAGGTTGGTTCAGTGGGTTGTGTAGGCTTCCTGGTGGAGGGGACTAGTGCCTGTGTTGTGGTGGATAAGGCTGGATCTTGTCTCTCTGGTGAGCAGGTTCACGTCTGGTGGTGTGTTTTGGGGTGTCTGTGGACTTATTATGATTTTAGATAGCCTCTCTGCTAATGGGTGGGGTTGTGTTCCTGTTTTGCTAGTTGTCTGTCATAGAGTGTCCAGCACTGTAGCTTGCTGGTCATTGAGTGAAGTTGGGTGCTGGCATTGAGATGGAGATCTCTGTGTGATTTTCACCATTTGATATTATGTGGAGCTGGGAGGTCTCTTGTGGACCAGTGTCCTGAAGTTGGCTCTCCCACCTCAGAGGCACAGCACTGACTCCTGGCTGCAGCACCAAGGGCCTTTCCTCTACATGGCTCAGAATAAAAGGGAGAAAAAGTAGAGAGAAAGAATTAGTAGAAGTAGGAAGAAAGAAAGTAAGAAAGAAAGAAAGAAAGAAAGAAAGAAAAGGAAGGAAGGAAGGAAGAAAGGAAGGAAGAAAGAAAGAAGGAAAGAAGGAAAGAAAAGAAGGAGAGAGGGAGGGAGGGACGATGGGAGGAAGGAAGGAAGGAAGAAAGGAGGGAAGTAAGGATAAAAGAAAGAAAGAAGGAAAATAAAGTAAAATAAAACAGTAAAATATAATAAAGTTATTAATTTAAAATATAATTATAAAGAAAAAAAATAATTAAAAGAAACGGAAGGATAGAACCTTAGGACAAATGGTGGAAGCAAAGCTTTATAGACAAAATCTCATACAGAAGCATACACATACACACTCACAAAAAGAGGAAAAGGGGAAAAAATCATAAATCTTGCTCTCAAAATCCACCTCCTCAATTTGGGATGATTCATTGTCTAAAGGAAGGAAGGAAGGAAGGAAGGAAGGAAGGAAGGAAGGAAGGAAAGAAAGAAAGAAAGAAGATAAAGTAAAATAAAATAGAGTTATTAAAATTAATTATTAAGAAAGAAAAAAATTAAAAACAAAAAAAAACGGATGGATAGAACCCTAGGACAAATGGTGGAAGCAACGCTATACAGACAAAATCTCACACAGAAGCACACACATACACAATCACAAAAAGAGGAAAAGGGGAAAAAATCATAAATCTTGCTCTCAAAGTCCACCTCCTCAATTTGGGATGATTTGTTGTCTATTCATGTATTCCACAGATGCAGGGTACATCAAGTTGATTGTGGAGATTTAATCTGCTGCTTCTGAGGCTGCTGGGAGAGATTTCCCTTTCTCTTCTTTGTTCTCACATCTCACAGGGGCTCAGCTTTGGATTTGGCCCCGCCTCTGCGTGTAGGTCTCTGGAGGGCATCTGTTTTTCGCTCAGACAGGACGGGGTTAAAGAAGCCGCTGATTCAGGGGCTCTGGCTCACTCGGGCCGGGGGGAAGGGAGGGGCATGGAGTGCGGGGTAAGCCTGCGGCGGCAGAGGCCGAGATGACGTTGCACCAGCCTGAGGTTCGCCGTGCGTTCTCCTGGGAGAGTTCTCCCTGGATCCCGGGAACCCGGCAGTGGCAGGCTGTACAGGCTCCCCGGAAGGGAGGTGTGGATAGTGACCAGTGCTCGCACACAGGCTTCTTGGCGCCGGCAACAGCAGCCTTAGCATCTCCTGCCCGTCTCTGGGGTCTGCGCTTTTAGCCGCAGCTCGTGTCCATGTCTGAAGCTCCTTTAAGCAGCACTCTTAATCCCCTCTCCTTGTGCACCAGGGAACAAAGAGGGAAGAAAAAGTCTTTTGCCTCTTTGGCAGCTCCAGACCTTTTCCCGGACTCCCTCCTGGTTAGCCGTCGTGCACTAACCCCTTCAGGCTCTGTTCACACTGCCAACCCCAGTCCTCTCCATGCGCTCGCACCAAAGCCGGAGCCTCAGCTCGCAGCCCCTCCCGCCCCGGCGGGTGAACAGACAAGCCTCGCAGGCTGGTGAGTGCTGGTTGGCACTGATCTTCTGTGCGGGAATCTCCCCGCTTTGCCCTCCGCACCCCTGTTGCTGCGCTCTCCTCTGCGGCTCCAAAACTCCCCCCACTCCGCCACCCGCAGTCCCTGCCCGCGAAAGGGTTTCCTAGTGTGTGGAAACCTTTCCTCCTTCACAGCTCCTTCTTCCTCCTTCACAGCTCCCTCCCACTGGTGCAGGTCCCGTCCCTATTCTTTTGTCTCTATTTATTTTTTTTCTTTTGCCCTACCCAGGTACGTGGGGACTTTCTTGCCTTTTGGGAGGTCTGAAGTCTTCTGCCAGCGTTCAGTAGGTGTTCTGAAGGAGTTGTTCCACGTGTAGATGTATTTCTGGTGTACCTGTGGGGAGGTAGGTAATCTCCTCATCTTACTCTTCTGCCATCTTCCCCTCGTCCCCCCTGTTGGAAGATTTCTAATCACAGTTTAATTTAAGTGCTTGTGATTTGTCTGTTCATATTTTCTATTTCTTCCTGGTTCAGTCTCGGAAGGCTGTTCATTTCTAAGAATTTGCCCATTTCTTCCAAGTTGTCCATTTTATTGGCATATATTTGCTCGTAGTAATCTCTCATAATTCTTTGTATTTCTGCAGTGACAGTTGTTACTTCCCCTTTTTCATTCCTTGTTATATTAATTTGAGTCTTCTCCCTTTTTTTCTTCATTAGTCTGGCTAACGGTTTCTCAATTTTGTTTATCTTCTCAAAGAACTAGCTTTTAGATTTATTGATCTTTGCTCTAGTTTCCTCTGTTTCTTTTTCATTTATTTCTGATCTGAGCTTTATGATTTCTTTCCTTCTGCTAACTTTGGAGAATTTTTTGTTCTTCTTTCTCTAATTTCTTTAGGTGTAAGGTTAGGTTGTTTATTTCAGATGTTTCTTCTCTCTTAAGGTAAGATTGTATTGCTATAAACTTCCTTCTTAGAACTGCTTTGCTGCACCCCAAGGTATTGGCTCATCTTGTTTTCAGTGTCATTTGTTTCTAGGTATTTTTTGATTTCCTCTTTGATTTCTTCATTGATCTCTTGGTTATTAAGTATTGTATTGTTTAGCCACCATGTGTTTGTATATTTTACAGATTTTTTCCTGTAATTGATATCTAGTCTCATAGTGTAGTGGTCAGAAAAGTTACTTGATATGATTTCAATTTTTTAAAATTTACCAAGGCTTGATTTGTGACCCAAGGTATGATCTATCCTGGAGAATGTTCTATGAGCACTTTAGAAGAAAGTGTATTCTGTTGTTTTTGGATGGACTGTCCTATAAATATTAATTAAGTCCACTTTTTTAATGTATTATTTAAAGCTTGTGTTTCCTTATTTATTTTCATTTTGGATGATCTGTCCATTGTTGAAAATGGGGTGTCAAAGTCCCCCACTATGCTTGTGTTACTGTCAATTTCCCCTTTTATGGATGTTAGTATTTGTTTTATGTACTGAGGAGCTCCTATGTTGGGTTCATAAATATTTACAATTGTTATATCTCCTTCTTGGATTGATCCCTTGATCATTATGTAGTGTCCTTCTTTGTCTCTTTTAGTAGTCTGTTTTAAAGTGTATTTTGTCTGATATGAGAATTGTTACTCCAGCTTTCTTTTGATTTCCGTTTGCATGGAATATCTTTTTCCACCTCCTCACTTTCAGTCTTCATGTGTCCCTAGTTCTGAAGTGGGTCTTTTGTAGACAGAATATATATGAGTCTTGTTTTTGTATACATTCAGTGAGTCTATGTCTTTTGGTTGGAGTATTTAATCCATTTACATTTAAGGTAATTATTGATATGTATGCTCCTATTACCATTTTCTTAATTGTTTTGGGTTTGTTATTGTAGGTCTTTTCCCTCTCTTGTGTTTCCTGCCTAGAGAAGTTCCTTTAGCATTTGTTGTAAAGCTGGTTTGGTGGTGCTGAATTCTCTTAGCTTTTGCTTGTCTGTAAAGGTTTTAATTTCTCCATCAAATCTGAATGAGATCCTTGCTGGGTAGAGTAATCTTGGTTGTAGGTTTTTCCTTTCATCACTTTAATATGTCCTGCCGCTCCCTTCTGGCTTGGCGTGTTTCTGCTGAAATATCAGCTGTTAACCTTATTGGGATTCCCCTGTATGTTATTTATTGTTTTTCCCTGCTGCTTTTAATATATTTTCTTTCTATTTAATTTTTGATAGTTTGATAAGTATGTGTCTTGGCATGTTTCTCCTTGGATATATCCCGTGTGAGACTCTCTGTGCTTCCTAGACATAATTAACTATTTCCCCATATTAGGGAAGTTTTCAATTATAATCTCTTCCAATATTTTCTCAGCCCCTTTCTTTTTCTCTTCTTCTTCTGGGACCCCTATAATTCAAAAGTTGTTGTGTTTAATGATGTCCCATATGCTTCTGAGACTGTCCTCAATTCTTTCCTTTTCTTTTTTTTTTTTTTTTTTTTTTTACTTTATTCTGCTCTGCAGTAGTTATTTCCACTATTTTATCTTCCAGGTCACTTATCTGTTCTTTTGCTTCAGTTATTCTGCTATTGATCCCTTCTAGAGAATTTTTAATTTCATTTATTGTGTTGCTCATCACTGTTTGTTTGCTCTTTAGTACTTCTAGGTCCTTGTTAAATGTTTCTTGTATTTTCTCCCTTCTATTTCCAAGTTTATGGATCATCTTTATTATCATTATTCTGAATTCCTTTTCAGGTAGACTCCCTATTTCCTGTTCATTTGTTTGGTCTGGTGCGTTTTTACCTTGCTCCTTCATCTGCTGTGTGTTTCTCTGACTACTCATTTTGCTTAACTTGCTGTGTTTGGGGTCTGCTTTTTGCTGGCTGTTCGTTTGTAGTTCCCATTGTTTTTGGTGTCTGCCCCTAGGGTCTCAGGTTGTTTCAGTGGGTTGTGTAGGCTTTCTGGTGGAGGGATCTAGTGCCTGTGTTCTGGTGGTTGAGGCTGGATTTTGTCTATCTGGTGGGCAGGTTCTCTTCTAGTGGTGTGTAATGGGGTGTCTGTGGCCTTATTATGATTTTAGGCAGCCTCTCTGCTAATGGCTGGGGTTGTGTTCCTCTCTTGCTAGTTGTTTGGCATAGGGTATCCAGCACTGGAGCTTGCTGGTCATTGAATGGAAATGGGTCTTGGCATTGAGATGGAAATCTCTGGGAGATATTTGCCATTTGATATTATGTGGAGCTGGGAGGTCTCTTGGGGACCAGTGTCCTGAAGTAGGTTCTCCCACCTCAGAGGCACAGCCCTGAAGCCTGGCTGGAGCACGAAGAGCCTATCATCAACACTGCTCAGAATAAAAGGGAGGAAGGAAAGAAAGAAAGAAAGAATAAAATAAAGTTATTAAAATAAAAATAATATTTTAAAAAATTTCTAAAAGTAATAAAACAAAAATAAAAGGAAGAAAGAAGAGAGCAACCAAAGCATAAAACAAATACACCCATGATAACAAGTGCTAAAAACCATACCAAAAACAAAAAAACAAAAACAGACAGACAGAACCCTAGGACATAGGGTAAAAGCAAGCTATACAGACAAAATCACACACAGAAGCATACATATACACACTCAGAAATAGAGAAAAAGAGAAAATAAAAATAGGTATATCGTTTCTCCCAAAGGCCACCTCCTCAATTTGGGATGATTTGCTGTCTATTCAGGTATTCCACAGATATAGGGTACATCAGGTTAATTGTAGAGATTTAATCCACTGCTCCTGAGACTGCTGGGAGAGATTTCCCTTTCCCTTGTTTATTCGCACACCTCCTGTGGTTCAGCTTTAGAGTTGGTCCTGCCCCTGCATGTAGTTCGCCTAAGGGCGTCTGTTCTTCACTCAGACAGGACGGGGTTAATGGAGTAGCTGACTTGGGGGTTCTGGCTCACTCAGGCCAGGGGGAGGGAGAAGTACAGAGTTCAGGGTGAGTCTGCAGTGGCAGAGGCTGGCATGACATTACTCCAGCCTGAGCTGCACCAGTGTTCTCCCGGGGAATTTGTCCCTGGATCATGGGACCCGGGCAGTGGCACGCTGCACAGGCTCATGGGAGAGGCTGTGTGGACAGTGACCTGTGCTTGCACACAGGTTTCTTGGTGGCTGCAGCAGCAAATTTAACGTCTCATGCCCGTCTCTGGGGTCCATGCTGATAGCCGTGGCTCGCACCCATCTCTGGATCTCATTTAAGCGGCACTCTTAATTCCCTCTCCTTGCACACCAGGAAACAAAGAGGGAAGAAAAAGTCTCTTGCCTCTTTGGCAGCTCCAGACTTTTTCCCAGACTCCCTCCCAGCTAGCTGTGGTGCATAGCCCCCTTCATGCTGTGTTCATGCAGCCAACGCTAGTCCTCTCCCTGGGATCTGATTTCCGAAGCCCAAGCCTCAGCTCCCAGCTCCCATTCGCCCCGACGGGTGAGCAGACAAACCTCTCGGGGTGGGGAGTGCTGGTCGGCACTGAACCTCTGTGCAGGAACCTCTCCACTTTGCCCTCTGCACCCTTGTTGCTGCGCTCTCCTCCATGGCTCTGAAGCTTCCCCTCTCCACCACCCCCAGTCTCTGCCCACGAAGGGGCTTTCTAGTGTGTGGAAATCTTTCCTCCTTCACAGCTCCATCCCACTGTTGCAGGTCCCATCCCTACTCTTTTGTCTCTGTTTTTTTCTTTTTTCTTTTGCCCTACCCAAGTAAGTGGGGAGTTTCTTGCCTTTTGGGAAGTCTGAGGTCTTCTGCCAATGTTCAGTAGGTGTTCTGTGGGAGTTGTTCCACATGTAGATGTATTTCTGATGCATTTGTGGGGAGGAAGATGATCTCCATGTCTTACTCTTCTGCCATCTTGAAGCTCCTCCTGGCCATCTCATTTAAATTTTATCTTCTTAATAATTCTATACTGGGGACGAGCTTCAAGATGGTGGAAGAGCAAGATGTGGAGATCACCTTCCTCCCCACATATATATCAGAAATACATCTACATGTGGAACAACCCCTACTGAACATATACTGAATGCTGGCAGAACTCAGACCTCGCAAAAAGCAAGAAACTCCCCACGTACCTGGGTAGGGCAAAAGAAAAAACAAAAAACAGACAAAAGTATAAGGATGAGACCTGCACCAGTGGGATGGAGCTGTGAAGGAGGAAAGGTTTCCACACACTAGGAAGCCTCTTCGCGGGCAGAGACTGTGGGTGGCAGAGAGAGGAAAGTTCAGAGCCACGGAGGAGAGCACAGCAACAGGGGTGCAGAGGGCAAAGCAGAGAGTTTTTCACACAGAGGATCAGTGCCAGCCAGCACTCACCAGCCTGAGAGGCTTGTCTGCTCACCCATCGGAGAGGATTGGGGCTGGGAGGTGAGGCTTGGGCTTCGGAAGTCAGATCCCAGGGATAGGACTGGGGTTGGCTGCGTGAACACAGCCTGAAGGGGGCTAGTGTGCCACAGCTAGCCGGGAGTGTGTCTGGGAAAAAGTCTGGAGCTGCTGAAGAGGCAAGAGACTTTTTCTTGCCTCTTTGTTTTGTGGTGCACAAGGAGAGGTGATTAAGAGTGCTGCCTAAATGAGCTCCAGAGATGGGTGTGAGCCACAGCTATCAGGGCGGATATCAGAGACGGGCGTGAGATGCAAAGGCTGCTGCTGCAGCCACCAAGAAGCCTGTGTGCAAGCACAGGTCAGTATCCACACCTCTTCTCCTGGGAGCCTGTGTAACCGGCCACTGCCAGGATCACATGATCCAGGGACAATCTTCCCGGGAGAATACATGGTGCACCTCAGGCTGTTGCAACTTCACGCCAGCCTCTGCCACCCGGAGCCTTTCCCAGCCCCACATTCCATAACCCTCCCTCTCCCCCCGCTGAGTGAGACAGAGACCCCTAATCAGCTGCTACTTTAACCCGGTCCTGTCTCAGTTGGGAACAGATGCCCTGAGGTGACCAACATGAAAAGGTGGGGCCAAATCCAAAGCTGAACCATGGGAGCTGTGCGAACAGAGAAAAGAATGGGAAATCTCTCCCAGCAGCCTGAGGAGCAGTGGATTAGATCACCATGATCAACTTGATGTATGCTGCATCTGTGGAATACCTGAATAGGTAATAAATCTTCCCAAATTGCAGAGGTGGACTTTGGGAGCAAAGATATATATCTTTTTTCTTTTTTCTCTTTTTTGACTGTGTATTTGTATGCTTCTGTGTTTAATTATGTCTGTATAGCTTTGCTTTTACCATTTGTCCTAGGGTTTTGTCTATCTTTTTTTTTTTTAATAAAGGTTTTAGCGTTTGTTATCATTGGTGGATGTGTCTTTCGTTTTGGTTGCTCTCTTCTTTGTTTTTTTCTTTTAATTACTTTTTAAAATTTTAAAAAATTTTTAATAAATATTTTTTATTTCAATAATTTTATTCTATTTTATTTTATTATTTTGTCTTTCTTTCCTTTTTTCTCCCTTTTATTCTGAGCCATGTGGACAACAGGCTCTTAGTGCTGTGGTCGGGTACCATGACTGTGCCTCTGAGGTGGGAGAGCCAACTTCAGGACATTGGTCCAACAAAGACCTCCCAACTCCAAAGACCTCCCAACCTCCCATCAAGTAATATAAAATGGCAAAAATCTCCCAGTGATCTCCATCTCAATGCCAAGGCCCAGCTCCACTCAACGACCAGAAAGCTACAGTGATCAACACTCTATGCAAAACAACTAGCAAAACAGGAGCACAACCCCACCCCATAGCAGAGAGGCTGCCTAAAATCATAATAAGGTCACAGACACCCCAAAACACACCACCAGACGTGGACCTCCCCATCAGAAAGACAAGATCCAGCCTCATCCACCAGAACACAGGCATTAGTCCCCTCCACCAGGAAGCCTATACAACCCACTGAACCAACTTTAGCCACTGGGGACAGACACCAAAAAAACCCAGGAACTACAAGCCTGCAGCCTGTGAAAAGGAGACCCCAAACACAGTAACTTAAGCAAACTGAGAAGACAGAGAAACACACAGCAGTCGAAGGAGGAAGGTAAAAACCAACCAGACCAAACAAATGAAGAGGAAATAGGCAGTCTACCTGAAAAAGAATTCAGAATAATGAGAGTAAAGATGATTCAAAATCTTGGAAATAGAAGGGAGAAAATACAAGAAATGTTTATCAGGGAACTAGAAGAACTAAAGAACAAGCAAACAATGATGAACAACAAAATAAATGAAGTTAAAAATTCTCTAGAAGGAATCAAAAGTGGAATAACTGAGGCAGAAGAACGTGTAAGTGACATAGAAGATAAAATACTGGAAATAACTACTTCAGAGCATAATAAAGAAAAAAGAATGAAAATAATTGAGGACAGTTGCAGAGACCTCTGGGACAACATTAAACACACCAACATTAGAAGGGGACCCAGAAGAAGAAGAGAAAAAGAAAGGGACTGAGAAAATATTTAACGAGATTATAGTTGAAAACTTCCTTAATATGGGAAAGGAAATAATTAATCATGTCCAGGAAGCACAGAGAGTCATATACAAGATATATCCAAGGAGAGACATGCCAAAACACATATTAATCAACTATCAAAAATTACATACAAAGAAAAAATATTAAAAGCAGCAATTAAAAATATTAAAAGGGGAACGGAAAAAATAACATACAAGGGTGTCCCCAATAAGTTAACAGCTGATCTTTCAGCAGAAACTCTGCAAACCAGAAGGGAGTGGCAGGACATATTTAAACTTATGAAAGGGAAAAACCTACAACCAAGATTACTCTACCCAGCAAGGATCTCAGTCAGATTTGACCGAGAAATTAAAACCTTTACAGACAAGCAAAATCTAAGAGAATTCAAGACCATCATACCAGCTTTTCAACAAATGATAAAGGGATTTCTCATGCAGGAAACACAAGAAAAGGAAAAGACCTACAATAACGAACCAAAAAAATTAAGAAAATGGGAACAGGAACATGCATATCGATAATTACCTGAAATGTACATGCATTAAAGTCTCCAATGAAAGATGTAGACTGGCTGAATGGATACAGAAACAAGACCCATATATATGCTGTCTGCAAGAGACCCACTTCAGACCTAAGGACACATACAGACTGAAAGTGAGGGGATGGAAAAAATATTCCATGCAAATGGAAATCAAAAGAGAGCTGGAGTAGCATTTCTTATATCACACAAAACAGACTTTAAACAAAGATTATTACAAGAGAGGACGAAGGGAAGATGGCAGAAGATTAAGACACAGAGATCACCTTCCTCCCCACAGATACACCAGAAATACATCTACACATGGAACAACTACTAAGAACACCTACTGAACGCTGAGAGAAGACCTCAGACCTCCCAAAAGGCAAGAAGCTCCCCACATACCTGGGTAGGGCAAAAGAAATAAAGAATAAACAGAGACAAAAGGATAGGGAAGGGACCTGCACCAGTGGAGGGAGCTGTGAAGGAGGAAAGGTTTCTACACACTAGGAAGCCCCTTCATGGGCGGAGACTGTGGGTGGTGGAGGGGGAAGCTTTGGAGCCGCGGAGGAGAGCACAGCAACAGGGGATCGGAGGGCAATTTGGAGAGATTCCCACACAGAAGATCGGTGCCGACCTGACCTGAACTCACCAGCCCAAGAGGCTTCTCTGCTCACCTGCCGGGGCAGGCGGGGCTGGGAGCTGAGGCTCGGGCTTTAGTCGGAGCGCAGAGAGAGGACTGGGGTTGGCAGCATAAACACAGCCTGCAGGGTGTTAGTGCAACACGGCTAGCTGGGAGGGAGTCCGGGCGGAAAAGTCTGGACCTGCCAAAGAGGCAAGAGACTTTCATCCCTCTTTGTTCCCCGGTGTGCGAGGAGAGGGGATTAAGAAAGCTGCTTAAAGGAGCGCCACAGATGGGTGCGAGGCACGGCTAAAAGCGTGGACCACAGAGACGGGCATGAGACACTAAGGCTGCTGCTGCTGCCACCAAGAAGTTTGTGTATGAGCACAGGTCACTATCCACACCCCCCTTCCGGGTAGTCTGTGCAGCCCTCCACTGCCACAGGATCCAGGGACAACTTCCCCGGGAGAACGCACGGTGCGCCTCAGGCTGGTGCAACGTCACGCTGGCCTCGGCCACCGCAGGATCGCCCCGCACTCTGTGCCCCTCCCTCCCCCCCGGCCTGAGTGAGCCAGAGTCCCCGAAGCTGCTGCTCCTTTAACCCCATCCTGTCTGAGCGAAGAAGGGATGCCCTCCAGTGACCTACACGCAGAGGCAGGACCAAATCCAAAGATGAGCCCCTGGGAGCTGTGAGAACAAAGAAGAGAAAGGGAAATCTATCCCAACAGCCTCAGAAGCAGCAGATTAAATCTTCACAATAAACTTGATGTATGCTGCAACTGTGGAATATGTGAATAGACAACGAATCATTCCAAATTGAGGAGGTGGACTTTAAGAGCAAGATTTATGATTTTTTCCCCCTTTTCCTTTTTTTGTGAGTGTGTATGTGTATGCTTCTGTGTGAGATTTTGTCTCTATAGCTTTGCTTCCACCATTTGTCCTAAGGTCTATCCATCCATTTTTCTTTGTTTTTTTAAAAATTTTTTTCTTAATAATTGTTTTTATTTTAATAACTTTATTATATTCTTTCTTACTTTATTTTATTTTACTTTATCTTCTTTCTTTCTTTTTCTTCTTCCTTCCCTCCTTCCTTCCTTCTTTCCTCCCTCCCTCCTTCTCTCCCTCCTTTCTTCCTTCCTTTCTTTCTTTCTCTTTCTTTCTTTCTTTCTTTCTTTCTTTTTTCTTCCTTCCTTCCTTCCTTCCTTCTTTCCCCCCTCCCTCCTTCTCTCCCTCCTTCCTTCCTTCCTTTCTTTCTTTCTTTCTTTCTTTCTTTCTACTTCTACTAATTCTTTCTTTCTATTTTTTCTCCCTTTTATTCTGAGCCGTGTGGATTAAAGGCTCTTGGTACTGCAGCCAAGAGTCAGTGCTGTGCCTCTGAGGTGGGAGAGCCAACTTCAGGACACTGGTCAACAAGAGACCTCCTGGTCAACCTAAGATATATCCTGGTCAACCTAAGATATACCGATATATCCTTGTAAATGAGTTTAGCTACACACTCCCCTGACACTGTCTAGTAACTCCATCAAAAATTTATTATTTACTATGATTTCCTTTTCTAATTCAGTCATTCAATACAAATACATGCACACATGCAGTAGTTAGGATAACTGGAATTTTTTTTTAATGTAAATTTACCGATATATCTACCACCCATGTAAACTTCTCAGTCTTTCAGAGATAACATGGAATCCACCTAAATGTATTTTCCCTTTACCATGTATGGCAGCAAAGAAAACCAGTTCTGGCTGTTGTTTTCTCTTAACATCCCTTTATATGCTTCTTATCTGCACTTCTTCACCAGAGGCCAGTAAATGATAAATAAGAAGATCCATGCCAGTGATTGGCATCAATTTACAGTTAAAGTTTCATTGTTTCTCTAACATATCAATAGATCATTAATTGAGAATATGGGAATATAGCCTTCTAATGCAGTTCTCAGGGAAAAAGGTAATAAAGCTGGTTAAGCAGAATGATCAGTACATCACCAAGATTACAAAGTAGGAGACCCCATCATCCCTCCATCTCCCCACAAAGATCACCAATATTTGATCCCCAAAAACACCCTGCTTTTGGAGATCTCAGGAGTCCACTTTAAAAACTTAAGCAACACAAAATTAACTTTAAATAGATTATAACTTAAACATAAGGCCTGAATTTGTAAAACTTCTAGAAGAAAACAGGAAGAAATCTTGATATTGGTCTTAGAAATGATTTATCAGTTGTGACACCAAAATTTCAAGCAACAAAAGCAAAAATAAATAAGTGGGGCTACATCTAACTAAAAAGCTTCTACACAGCAAATGAAACAATCAACAAAATGAAAAGGCAAACTATGGAATGGGAGATAATATTTGCAAACCATATATCAGGTAAAGTGTTAATATCCAAAATATATATGGAACTCATACATTTCAATGGCAAAATAACAATTTGATTAAAAATGAGCAAGTGAACTGAATAGAGTCTTTTACAAAGAAAATATACAAATGGCCAAGACGTATATGAAGCAGTGTTTAACATCACTAATCATCAGGGAAATGTAACTCAAAACAACAATTAGATAGTACCTCACACCTGGTAGAATGTGGTTTATCAAAAAGATTAGAAATAAACAAACTTTGACAAAGATGTTAAGATAAGGGTACCTTTGTGCACTTTTGGTAGGAATGTAAATTAATTCAACCATTATGGAAAACAGTATGGAGTTCCTCAAAAAGTTAAGAGTAAAACTAGCATATGATCTAGCAATCCCACTTCTGGGTATACATCCAAAGGAAACAAAATCACTGTTGTGAAGAGCTAGCTACACTTCCATGTTTATTCAGCATTATTCACAATAGCCAAGACATGGAAACAACCTAAATGTTAGTCTATGGATGAATTAAAGGGAGATGTGAAACTGTAATATTATTCAGCAATAAAAAAAAAAAAGAAAAAGAAATCCTGCCCTTGGTGATACCATGAATGGATCTTGAGAGCATTATGCTAAGTGAAATAAGTCAGACAAAGAAATACATATACTGTATAATATCACTTGCATGTGGAATCTAAAAAAAGCCAAACTCATAGAAACAGAGAGTAGAATGGTGACTATCAGAGGCTTGAGAGATGAGGGAAATAGAAAGATACTGTTCAAAGGGTACAAACTTTCAGTTTTAGGATGAATAAGTTCTGGGGATGTACAGCATGGTAGCTATAGTTGACAATACTCGACAGTTGCTATGGAAGTGGAGCCTTAATGTTCTTACCATAACAACAATAACAATAAAATGACGATTATGTGAGGTGAAGGATGTTTTAAATAATCTTATTGTGGTATATACATTTTGCATTATATACATGTGTCAAATCATACACACCTTATTATATGCGACATATCTCATAAAGCTGGAATGAAAAAAGGAGTGATGATGTATTAGTAGCTTATCATGGCAATATCAGTTACCTTCCTTCTAGCCCTATAACTTCCTCTTTGGCTCCTCTATATCATTATAGGGTTGTAAACTAGCAGAAAGTGTCTTTAAAATTGTGACCTTTAATAAGAATTTCAAACATATGAGTTAAGTTTTAGAGCTTTAAAATAAGTCACTATAAATGTGTTTTATTAAAAAATAAAATAGAAAAATCATGAGGAAACAGTGAAGAACTAGAAAACAATGTAGCAATCTAATCACACATTTGTTTCCCTTTAACTTGAGGTTTTGAACCATTAATTAACCTTAAAAATGAATGTGTACTCTATATAAATGTGTACGCAGTGCAGTGTTCTTAAGTGAACTAGTATTCTGACAGTAATAATTAATGAGTTAATAGCTGTGGCTATTTTAGGACAGTTTTAAAATATAATTTTGTGCAGAACATACAGGTTTACTGGGAAGTAGAAACTCATAAAATCTTAAATGAAGAAGGAAATTTAAAGAGCATATAATCCTTGGCAATACAAAAGCCTACCCTCAGTAAAATGGCAGTGCCTACCATGGTACTTGGCACCTACTTGGTGTTCAGTAGTTACTTGCCTAATATTTCCTTGCTATGCTAGTAACATTGGATTATTACTACAATGATCTCATAGAACTTTCAAAAAAACCTGAAGAGAGTCAGACCTGTTTTTGGTGAACTTTTGCCAGTTGGTGGAGATTGCTGCTTCCCTTACTATGAATTTTCACCCAGATATTTTAGAATTATTTCTAAAATTTATTCAGCCCTGATCATCAAAACAAACCAAGAAGTCTTTATGTTTTCTGCCAATTTTCCCTCTTTCACATGTCAATTAAAATTAGTTAAAAGTATTTAAAACCCTCCCTTGGCACATCTTCCACTAAATTTTTTCTAAAATTTCTTGAACAAGTGGTTCATTCTCAGTCTCCAGTTTTTCATTGTCTCTCATGCCTTGTGCTCACAAGTAACATCCTCAACATAGCCAGTTATCAAAGTGATCTCTCTGAAATAAGCAGATTTTACATTTTTTTCTCTCCTTTAAAATGTCCTCTTTTGAAACCTCATTACTTTCTAATGTTTACTTTAATAAAGCATCTTAAAAACCACCTTCCTTGTATTATAAAGAATTTTTAAAAATAAGTATGCCTTATGATTTCAGCATTGTTTCTCCCTTACATTTGATGCCGTCTTGCACATCACATAGCCTCTTTCAGAGCTCTCAAACACCCACACACTCACAATACCTTTTTCCTGGAAAAGGGTCAGATTTTTAGTTATAAGTAATTATGAGGACTTTTCTTCAGCAAAGAATCCCTGGGGCTGACAAATAGTCTTACAGCCCTAATTAAATTATTTTATGGTAAATCTAATAACTATTCTTGTTTAGGTAAAAAACGTTTGGGATTTTTGTTTTTAAAAAACTTCAAAATAGGAGGAGAGTTCAACCAACCACAAGGACACATATATAGAGCATGATCTCATTCCTTAACAACTAGGTAGGATTTAAAAAAAAAAGTCTTAATATCTAATTTAAGATAGCAGACAGTTTAATACATTTATCACTCAATAATAATATTGCTTTGAAATATAACAGAAGAAATACACAAATGAAATAAATCCATAACTCTGCTGTAAATTCAGAATGAGTCCCATCAACAAACTAAATGGTAGAGAACTTCTTGAACATGGAATGAAAATAAGGCCAAATGCATACCTGAGCTCCTTGAAATCCTATTTGAGTTAAAGAAGAGACCGTCAAAAAGGAGTGAATTGTTTTGCATAAGAATTCCAGAATAATTTAAAAATGAGAGGTAATGGGGCAGAAGAGAATCAACCATAGTGTAGTCAGCAAAGAAACTAATTAGAGAGATGGAAACAGTTGTATGAATCTTTTATTATCAGAAGTAACTTCTGTCACCACTATTTGCCCTCAGGATAAATCACAAATATAGCCAAACCAAATGAAAAACAAACTGAAAAAGTAGCCTGAGATTCCTAAGGATATTTAAATTACGAAAGCGCACACATAGAGAAGACAATCTACCCACATTTGTATACATTCAACTGACCAACTACTTGTTGATCTCACTTCTGAGGTTTGAATTTAGCTCTTTCATGGATACCGTGAGAAATCTTTTTAGTGTGTGTTTCAGAGTAGTTTTCTGTCGCTTGGATCTTTAAGAACAGTTGCTCAGGGATATATATATGTATATGGAATTTTATACTGGGTTGACATTATGCGGAGGTGGTGAGACAATTTCTCCTGCCCACCCAGATTCCCAGATGGGAAATTATCAGCAGAGACAATAAATGATTTAACTGATCATGTAATTAGATGGATCCATATGCACACTGAGGATGAAGTGTGGGAAATAAATAACAATGGATTCTATGAAATGCTGAACTTTCATTTTATTTTACATCACAACTAAGTCTGCTATGTTGCCTAAATTCATTTCAATATTTTAAGACCTTTATCAGGAAAGAGTAACACCCCAACTATTGGAAGAAGACTGGAAGAATCCACAGAATTTAGCAAGCCACTGAATGGCCCAATGACACTGAAATATCACTCAGAGTTAGTAAAGTTAACAATTGTCGCCATCTGCTATCACTCATTGTTTCTCAAAATATAATTGTAATTAAACACAACATGATCTGAAGGACTGAATGAAGACATGAGTGAAGAAGAAAAAAGATGTATTTAGAATAAATGAGAGAAATTTATCAATATATTCTCTAATAATTTGGGTTAAATATGTGGACTTAGATTTTATGGGCATAAATCTAAGACAGAATGAAATAATTTGGGGTTGGGCTGAATTGATGTATGTGCAATCACCAGAGGTTCTGTATTTCACATGCTTGTTGGAACCTCCTTAGTCATTAAAACACATTCCGAATTTGCAACACAATCAGAACTGAACAGTGACCAGAAAGCCTTTGAGTGACTGAGGGTGAAGGATCCAATAACTGTAGGCAATAAAAAAGCTGGATGAGATCTTTAAGAATACTTAACATCTCACCATGTCTGATGGTCAGTTTCAGACCCTTTCCTCTTGGTCAAGTGAAACAATTGACCAAAATCTTTTAAATAGAGTTCTCCTGTTTGTCCTCTATAGGCCTGGAACATCTATGAGACATTTGTAATTTCTGATCTCAGGTTGAGTGTAATGAATCTTAGGGTCTTGTTCCCAAGTGCTAACTGTTAAATACCATTAACAAAGTGAGTACAGTCATTGTAAAGACAGCACTGTGGCATAAAAATCAGGGTTCGGTGAATAGTCTGACATCAAGAGATCTCTTGATAACCAATCAAGGATTCACCAGGAACAAAATCAACAATTCACAAGTCCCTAAGACAAAGGGCTCACTTGAGTTACCAGGCTGTGTAAGGAGCTCTTTGCTGGAAATTGCCCCTAGCCTGAAACCCCTTTTCTTGTCACTTTAGCAAAGCTACATTGTAACTAACTTTTAAACCAGGCACCCTCATGCTCTACTCATCTCCAGCTCAAGCATGCCTTTTAAATCTTTTAATCACACAATACCTTGCTTAACTTGTTGGTTCGTTCCACAGATCAAAGAAGTGGAAGTGAAGAATAAGTAATTAACAGATGACAAGGTTCTTCTTTAACTTCCCCTTCAGTAATCTGAACAAAGTGTGTGACCCAACTGTGTGAAGAACCTAACATCTAGAGGAAGATCACAAAGAGTCAACGAGCCTGCACACAAGCCTGCACACAGTGAGAAATGGTGACAACTCTGACCTCCTATCGCAATGATTAACTGAGATTACTTTCCTGTTTCTCTTTAAAATTTCATTACTGGGCAGAATTTTCAGACGTGGTTTTGGGAAGATGCTGAGTCCACCATCTCCCCAGATATCCAGCATTCTAAATTAAAGGCATCTTTCGTTTCTACCATTTGTGAGTACTGATTTTGTAAGTGACAAGCAGTGGAACCCGTGTTCAATAACAGCTGCAGACTCAGATCTTTCCTCTTAATTTCTAGTTGTGAGTTAATTTTATTTCTCTGTATCTCAGATCCTTTCAAATTTCTCCATGGCCACTGATCTGGGTAACTCTTCACTGAGAAAGAAAAATGTCCCACCTTTTGAATCCTAGAAATGGTAAAATACTAATCAGAGTCTCAATTTATCAGTCAGAATGAAGGTTTAGAGGGACTGGGTGATAAATAAAGTTCTTACTTGGATTCACATTATCATAGGCCCAGAAGGACCCAAGCCAATGCTTCAGGTCTCCTCCCCAGTTACTGTGATATGCTAACAATAAAGAACATCAACAACCAGCAGAAACCTAGCTCCATGAAGTTAGCATAGGGGCTAATAGCAAATTGAAGTCATTGAATGTTCTTCTTTATGGACAGAAACAGTAAATCCAAAAAATATTTCAACCTTGATAGAAATGCAAAGATATCTTGGTAGACTTGAATGACACAGAGGTGACAATTCCAAATAAATCCCCACTTATTTCCTGAGTTTTTTACTGTACACATGATAGACGGTTCTTCAAACCAATGGGATTATGAACACCATCATGGAGCAAATTAATAAAGCCCCTACAACTTATTATGAAATTTTTGATCTGGCAAATAAATTTTTCTCCACATTTTAGAGTTAATTTTCACCCTGGTAGAACAGCAGGATACTATTTAAATCATGACTCAAGTATTTATCAATTATTTTCTTTTTCTATCACAATCTATATAACAGGTATCCTGACTATCTCATCATCTTTAGGAAGGCCTTCTCTCTGCTATATCAAAAGTATTATGTTATGAACTAGAGACCTGGATTAGCAGATACTCTAGATGTAAGATACATACACTATATAATTAGAATATTCATCCTTGGAAAACCTGCCACCCTGTAAACTTTCTGACAAATCTAGTGTTCTTAAACATGTTAGGATATAGCCTCCAGGAAATATTGTACCCTGCACCAACTTTAACTAAGAAAATGATGGAGTACCTACATACCTACATGGAACTCTGGAATTTGGGGAGAGCAAAATCAGTGGAGATTATATATATATATATATATATATATATATATATACACATATATATGAATATATATGTATATATATATATTTAATCATGTATGCTAACAAATTTGAGTAGTTTCATCATGATTTAAAGAGTTGCAATTGGTACTATTCTTAGTGACTTGTAAATAGTGACATTTCAAAAATGAAAATGCTATATGCTTCTTTTTAAATGTAGCCCACGGAATCAAAATACCATAATAAATTGATACCCACCATTAAAGGTTTATAAAAATACATGGGAAGGGTTTCCATTAGCAGTCACAAATGTTACATTTCTCTTTATTCTTCTTGAACTTGTATTTGTATTCTGCTTCCCTTACAGAATTGAATCCTAATATATCTTTTATGCATGAATAAGTTTATTGAGTACTATTATGGTTTTCTGCTATGAAATATTTTAGTATATTAAAAAAAACTGTGACTATAAGACTCTAAGCATTAGACGATCCCTTCTATATCAAGTCATCATGACAAGTATAATTAGTTGCCTCCTTAGCACACGTAGACAACATGTCTCATCATGATGATTATAATTAACACACAACTGACCAAATGACACAAACATATGAGGGACTTGGATAAACTATGAAACATATATAATTTTATTAAAACGTAATCTCTTAATGACATAAAGATGCCATTTTTTTTCTAATAAGTTTAGGTGTCTGTGAAAGAAAAACACTACTGCAAAATTGAGACAAGTCTCAACATTACTTTTGCGCCTCTTTTTTTTTTTTTTTGAGATTTTTGTGCAGAGAAAGATTATTCATATGGAAAAGGTGGAATCAAAGGAATTTATTCTTTGTAATGTCAATGAGTTTTTAAAAACACTTCTGAAATATCAGTTTCCAAAACCAAAAAGACCAAATATTATCAAAAACTCTTCTTAACTATACATCAACAGGCAACACAATTATGCCCTCCTTCAATGTTGTTAACAGCAAATAATTAGAAACCTCATTGTTTGCAAAAGAATATTAAAAAAAAGTTATTATAATAACTCATTTTCTGAATTTTGGAGATAAATGTAAAGAATTAAAAATAGTTAAAATGACTACTGATTATAGCTTTGTTTCTTTCACCTAGGTACACCATAGTTCAACCTGATATAGACAGAAAAAGTTAAGAAAATTGCAAAAGTTGTTCATTTCAAAACAGTCTTTTAAAAACATTTTTGATAATTTTTTATATCATCAAGTGCATTAAATATATTTTCTTCAAAACTTTAGAAATAAATTCTTAGTTTATTCAATATATGGGGAAAAGACCACATGAAGTAGAAATTGATTGCTTCTCACATGTTCTGGCTACAGGCTGGCATCCTTCTATTTAGTTGAGTAATTTTTCTGACTAATTGGTGCTGATGCAGTCCTAAATACTTACTTTCATTTGACCTAATTACCAAACTAGTGCACACTATCAGTCACTTTCAAATTAATATGTTATTAGGTAATACCATGTCACTTCAGAATTCTAAATCTGAGGAAAGGAGGAGGCGGAGAGAGAGAAGAAGTGGGAGGAGAAGGAGAAGAAAGGGAAGATGGTAGAAGGAGAGAAGGGGAAGAAGAGAAGACAAAGAGAAAAGGAAGAAAGCAGAAGGCATGGAAGGGAAGAAGTAAAAGAAGGGAGTTTGGGGATTGTTTGACAGTAGGTTTGTCATCCAGGTGAAATAAGTTATCATCTATATTTCTTACTAATGCTTTCTTTGTTTTGATTTCACAGTATACACCACTGGAAAAGATTCAATTTTTTGACCTTGGACTGGGGAAGGAAGACTTGATGTTGCTAAGCAAAACCATCATTCTTCTTACCACTCCTTACTATATGTGAATTCAGGTAATACTAATCCATGCAAAAAGATCACATTTATGATGTTACTCTTGGATTTTAGCCAAAACGTGTACAGAGAAACCTTCTACAGGTTTCTGGTTCTGTGATTTAAAAAAAAAAAAAAAATTCTCACATACCAATATTTGAAATTGTCTCATTTTTTTAGAGTCCTCCAAATAATAAAGCATAGTAAGATTTAGGATTAGTAACAGGTGTGAGTTTTTTTAAATATGTAAAAAGGGCTTTCATAAATAGAAAGCTGGGAAAGGGGGAAAATGAGAATCTTCTTGATGCCTCAACAAGTTTAATTTTTTAGAGTCATATGGACTGTTCTTCATAGTGGCTGTGCCAATTTACTTTCCCACCAACAGCGTAGGAGGGTTCTCTTTTCTCCACACACTCTCCAGAATTTATTATTTGTAGACTTTTTGATGATGGCAATTTTGACTGGTGTGAGGTGATACCTCATTGTGGTATTGATTTGCAATCCTCTAATAATTACTGAGGATGAGCATCTTTTTCATATGTTTTTTTTTTTTCCATCTGTATGTCTTCTCTGGAGAAATGTCTATTTAGATCTTCTGCCCATATTTTGATTGGGCTGTTTGTTTTGTTCGTTTGTTTGATATTGAGCTGCATGAGCTCTTTGTATATTTTGGAGATTAATCTCTTGTCAGTTGTTTTGTTTGCAAATATTTTCTCTCATTGTGAGGGTTTTCTTTTCATTTTCTTCATGGATTCATTTGCTGTGAAGAAACTTTTAAGTTTAACTATGCCCCATTTGTTTATTTTTGCTTTTATTTTCATTATTCTAGGAGGTGGATCAAAAATTATCTTACCATGATTTATGTCAGAGAGTGTTCTCTGTGTTTTCTTCTTAAAGTTTTATAGTATCTGGCCTTACATTTAGGTCTTTAATCCATCTTGAGTTTATTTTTGTGAATGGTGTTCGGGTGTGTTCTAACTTCATTCTTTTACATGTAGCTGTCCAGTTTTCCCAGCACCACTTATTGAAGAGACTATCTTTTCTCCATTGTATATTCTTGCCTCCTTTGACATAGATTAGGTGACCATAAGTGTGTGGGTTTATCTATGGCTTTCTTTCATGTTCCATTGATCTATAGTTCTGTTTTTGTGCCAGTACCATACTGTTTTGATGACTGTAGCTTTGTAGTATAGTCTGAATACAGGGAGCCTGGTTCCTCCAGTTGTGGTTTTCTTTCTCAGGATTGCTTTTGCTCTTTGGGGTCTTTTATGTTTCCATAAAAATTGTAAAATATTTTGTTGTAATTCTGTGAAAGATGCCATTCTTTGATGCCATTTTTAAAATGCCACAGTTTGATAGGGATTGCATACAATCTGTAAATTGCTTTGGGTAGTATAGTCATTTTCACAATATTGATTCTTCCAATCCAAGAACATTGTATATCTCTCCATCTGTTTGTGTCATCTTTTATTTCTTTCACCAGTATCTTATAGTTTTCTGAGTACAGTTCTTTTGCCTCCTTAGATAGGTGCAGTCCTAGGTATTTTATTCTTTTTGATGCAATGGTGAATGGGGTTATTTCCTTAACTTCTCTTTCTGATCTTTCATTGTTAGTGTGTAGGAATGCAAAAGATTTTTGTGTATTAATTTTGTATCCTGCAACTTTACCAAATTCATTGATAAGCTCTGGTAGTTTTCTGGTAGCATATTTAAGATTTTCTCTGAATAGTATCATGACATCATGGTCATCTGCAAACAGTGGCAGTTTAATGATTTTCTAATCTGGACTCATTTTATTTCTTTTTCTCTTCTGATGGCCAGCTTCCAAAACTATTTTGAACAAAAATGATTAGAGGACATCCTCATCTGATCTTTCTGCATCTATTGAGATGATCATGTGTTTTTTATTCTTCAATTTGTTAATGTGGTGTATTACATTGACTGATTTGCATACATTGAAGAACCTTGCATCCCAGTGATAAATCCGATTGATCAGGGTGTATGATCCTTTTAATGTTGGATTTTTTTTCTAATATAATGTTGAGGATTTTTGTGTCTACATTCATCATTGATATTGGCCTGTAATTTTCTTTTCTTGTGATATCTTTGTCTGGTTCTGGTATCAGGGTGATTGTGGCCTTGTAGAGTGAGTTTTGGAGTGTTCCTTCCTCTGCAATTTTTTGGAAGTGTTTCAAGAGGGTAGGTGTTAACTTATCTCTAAATGTTTAATATAATTTGACTGTGAAGCTGTCTGGTCCTGGACTTTTGTTTGTTGGAGGATTTTAAATCAATTTCAATTTCAGTACTTGTGATTGGTCTGGTCATATTTTCTCTTTCTCCCTAGTTCAGTCTTGGAAGGTTATATCTTTCTTAGAGTTTGTCCATTTCTTCTAGGTTGTCCATTTTATTGGCATATAGTTGTTTGTAGTAGTCTCTTATGATCCATTGTATTTTTGCAGTGTCAGTTGTAACTTCCCCTTTTTAATTTTCAATTTTATTGATTTGAATCCTCTCGCTTTTTTTCTTGATGAGTCTAACTAAAGGTTTATCAATTTTGTTTATCTTCTAAAAGAACCAGTTTTTAGTTTCATTAAACTTTTCTATTGTTTTCTGTATTTCTGCACGGATATTTATTATTTCTTTCCTTCTACTAACTTTTGGCTTTGTTTTTTCTTCTTTCCCTAGTTGCTTTATGTGTAAGAATGGGTTGTTTATTGAGATATTTCTTGTTCCTTGGGGTAAGATTGTATTGCTATAAACTGCCCTCTTAGAACTGCTTTTGTTGTGTCCCATAGGTTTTGGATTGTTGTGTTTTCATTGTCTTTTTTCTCTAGATATTTTTTGATTTCCTCTTTGATTATCTTCAGTGATTCATTGATTATTTAGTAACTTTTTTTTTTAGCCTCCATATGTTTATGTTTTTTACAGTGTTTTTTCCTGTAGTTGATTTCTAATCTCATAATGTTGTCATCAGAAAATATGCTTAATATGATTTCAATTTTCTTAAGTTTACCAAGACTTGATTTGTGATCCAAGATGTGATCCTGAAGAATGTTCCATGTACACTTGAAAAGACAGTGCATGTGATGCCATGTGATGCAGTCAAGAAAAGAAAAAAAAAAGGAAAAGAAAACAGTCAATGAAAACCAAGTCAAACAATAAAACAAAACCAGTGAAACAAAAGCAAACAAACAAAATATAAAGAAGACAAAAAGAAAACAACCAATGAAAGAAAAAACCCCAAAACTAAAACAAACAATAAAAACAAAACTAAAAAATACAAAAAACAAGAAAAGCAAAGAAAACAAAAAATAGACACAGAAAATAACAAAGCAAGAAAAGGGAAACAGACAAAAAACAAGACGTACAATAAAAGCAAAACCAAACAAAAATAAAAAACAGAAACACAAAAACACAAAGAAAACAACCAAACAAAAATACCAAAATACCACAAGAGCAATCAAAACAAAACTAACAAAAACAAAAAGAAAACAAAAAAATAAACACACATAAATGACAACAACAAAATAAAACAAAACAAAACAAAAAACAAAAAAATGAAACCAGAAAAGAAAAAAAATTTAAAAAGCAAAAAAGACAACAAACCCAAACAAAAATAAACCAAAAAACTAAAAATAGACAAAAAATATATTTAAAAATTTTTAAATAAATATATAATTAAAATTAAAACAATAGCAACAAACAATTCTCTGGGGCCTCCACTATCAGTGTCTTTACCCCAAAGTGAGCCACAGTCACCCCCCTCCTCTCTGGGAGGCCTTCCAATACCTCTAGGTAGGTCTCCGGACACACTGTGGGCACCATGGTGGCAACTCAGACTCTGACCTGGCCCAAGTCCCATGTGTACATGCCCTCAAATGCCACAGCTGTTAAAGCTAGACTGGTCTCAGTTGTGAGAGTACTCATTGTTCACTCAGATGTTCTTCAGATGTTGGATATACCGGGCTGATTGCAGTGCTTTAATCTGTGACTTTTACAGCTGCACAGATATATTCCTGTCCCTCTTCCTTAATCACACAGCCCCTGTGGCTCAGCTTTAGTTTTGGCCTCACCTCTGCATGTGGGCCGCACTCAGGAGTCTGCTCTCTGCCCAGACGAGAGGGGACGAAGGCAGCAGCTGACTGGGGGACACTTGCTTGCTTAGGTGGGAGGGTCTAGAGGTGGCAACTGATTGGGACACACATGCTTGCTCAGGCAGGAGGGGCATAAGGTAGTTAAGACTGGGTCCTGATGAACCTAGGGACAGGAATAAAGACACAGATGTAGAGAATGGACTTGATGACACAGTGAGGGGGAAGTGTAAGCTTGGGCAAAGTGAGAGAGTCGCATGGACATATATACACTACCAAATGTAAACTAGATAGCTAGTGGGAAGCAGCCACATAGCAGAGGGAGATCAGTTTGATGCTTTGTGTCCACCTAGAGGGGTGGGATAGGGAGGGTGGGAGGGAGACGCAAGAGAGAGGAGATATCAGGATATATGTTTATGTATAGCTGATTCACTTTGTTATACAGCAGAAACTAACACACCATTGTAAAACAGTTATACTCCAATAAAGATGTTAAAAAAAAGACTGGGGCATGCACAATCACTCTGCTGGGAATCCCCCCCAGTGCCCACAGCATCAGGGACTGGTGTATGGGGAGAAAGTCCATGATGGTAGCCCCACCTCTTGATCATCACTTAACAATGACACCTCACTTCCAAGGCAGTCTGTGCTTCCTCCAGGATCATTCCCAGCTCTGGAACTCCTCAGTCCTATCCCTACAGGCTGTCTCTACACAGCTGAGCTCCTCACTCCCACCCCTTCAGGCCATGTCCATGCAGCCAACACCAGTCCTCTTCCCAGGCCCACTCTCGTAACCCCACGCTTTAGCACCCAGCCCCCACCTATAATGGTGGACACCAGTCTCAGACTGGGGCATGCAGGGCTATGATACAGACCATCTGTGCAAGACTTGCTCTATCCTGCCTGTCACAGACCAGCCACTACACTTTCTTCCAATAGCCCCCAAAGCTTCCCCTCTATTTCAGGGTATTTTCCACCGGTGAGGGGTTAGAGTAACCTCTCCTCTCCTTCAGCCCCACTCAAGGGGTGTGGGTCCCATCCCATTTCCCCTTTTCTTTTTCTTCCCTTTCTCTTCTTCATCCTACCCAGTTATGCAGGAATCTTTTCTTGTTCTTTTATGTGTCTGAGGTCCTCTGCTAGTATTCAGCTGGTGCTCTGTGTGAATTTTTCCACTTGTAGATGTATTCTTGATGTACTTGTGGGGAGAAGTGAACCCCAGGTCCTCCTATTCCACCATCTTGACTGCTCTCTAATTTTTAAATGTTGCTTATTTTTCATTCTCACATTTATCTTCAGTGTCAATGTCGTTGACCTCACTACTGCTACTCTTTGAGTCATTGAACATATCTCTGGAACTCATATTCAACTTTATGTAGTTTGAGATATGGCATTGTTTTAATCCATGTATAGGGCTATCACTGGAAAATTCATCCAAATCCATAAAAACACATTTAAATTTTATTAGGAGTTTTGTGGTTTTCATTTTTCGAGTAAGTTTATGTTTATGATCACCACAATATAGCCCTTTGCTAAATTTCTTTTAAAGCAATCTTTTTAAAGTCTGTTTTAAAATATTGAATAGAGTATGTCTAGTAACTAGTTTAGTACTGGAAAACAAAATAAGGCAACCCCAAGGAGGTGGTGTGTGAATTGAACACCTAAATTGATTTAGTGGAAGATGGTGGCAACCTAAGGTATATTAATGACAGGGATACTGGCCAAGGGCTACTGCAGTAATCTAGGAGTGGACTATAGGAAGCAGTGGACTAGGAATTGAGTGGAAAAATCAAATCAAATATTCACTTCAAAGATTAAAGCACATAGATTTAATCAAAGAGAAAGAAAATCCAGTGGCTAATTGCATATAAGAGATGGAGAAGTCATAACAGGTGCTCAAAAATTATTTGTGAAATGAATGAGGAAATGATCAAAAGCAAGGTCATGGTTTCAAGTTGGAAATGATACACGTGGCTAAAGAAGTTTGTTAAGTGCTCAAAAAAGTAAGAAATCTAGCTGGGCACAGGAAATATGTTATTAAAGAATAGGAATAGGTGAAATACTATGGATGGAGTGTTAGATATAGGAATCTGCCTTATATGGGGGCAGGTGCAAAGAAAACATAGTACAATTGAGATTAAAATCTGTCAGTGATAAATTAAAGTTGAATGGTTTGGGTTTAGCTTCCAATTCTTGATTGATCATGCTTGAGTGGTGAATGTACTTTACCTATATAATAGTGGGAAGAGCATTGGTCTTGAAATCAAGGATTGAATTCACATCTTAGATTCACTATTTATTGGCTGTGTAATCTTTGGCAAGTTGTTTAATCTCTCAGCTGGTTATTTTTCATAAATTGTGAAAAATTTCATCTCTCTCACTGAGAGTGAGAATTTGATGAGATAATCTACAAATATGCCTGCCACATAGTAGGTATTCAGTTAATGTCCTTTAAATTTTAATCTAGAAAGAAAAAATATTGAGAAATATCTCGCTTTCCCCTGAAAGTACCTGTTAACTGTAGAACCCAAGTTTAGCCAATGTAAGTGAGACAAGAAAATGGAAGCATAAACGACAGAAGGAGGATTCAGTCTAACCCGAGAATCTTCTGTGAGTTATCAGAAATCATCATGATGGCATCTAAGATTATTCCCTCATAATGATATCTCTACTAGCACTCTTTGCCTGTTTAAAAATAGTTCTCCCTCTTCCCATAAGTGAGCACATTATTCACATTTGCCTAATTTTAGACTTTCCCTCAAGATTTTTGAAATGGAGCTAGATAAGAGCCTCGCTTTGTTTTCTGATTGCTGAACTGGAAAGTGTAAGCCACTAAAGAAGCAAAGTATTTTCTTATATCTAGGGATGCTTTACGTTGGGAAATAATAGCACTTTAGCAGTCTCAGAAATGGAAAGAGGAAAATGGAAAAACTTTGGCAACATCTTGGTCACAGCAGAAAAATCACTACCAGATGTAACTATAAAGTGCTGTGAGTTGAGTCTAGATCAGAAAGAGGATAGTAAGTGGCCTAAGAAAACTGACACCCATAGTCCAGAACAACGTCTGTGCTCTCAACACAAGGTCACTGAGCAGGCTTGTTTGTCAAATCAGCCAGTGCACTAGCACCAGGAATTGGATCCTGAGGTTCTGTCTTGCATATTATTATTCCAAAAATAACCTTAAGAATCAGATACTCACTTGAGGTTATGGGGAGGGGGAAGCGTGAGCTGTGACAGGGCGAGAGAGAGTCACGGACATATACACACTAACGAACGTAGTAAGGTAGATAGCTAGTGGGAAGCAACCACATGGCACAGGGATATTGGCTCGGTGCTTTGTGACAGCCTGGGGGGGTGGGATAGGGAGGGTGGGAGGGAGGGAGACGCAAGAGGGAAGACATATGGGAACATATGTTTATGTATGACTGATTCACTTTGTTATAAAGAGAAACTAACACACCATTGTAAAGCAATTATACCCCAATAAAGATGCTAAAAAAAAAAAAAATCAGATACTCAGTGAAAGATTTGCACAGACCTAAGCTAGTGCTCCAGCAGTTCTTCCAGGTAATTGGGAGTGCATGGTGGACAGAGGCCACAATGGGTGGTATATGGACAGTAACTCCCTTGGAGGCCACTGAAAGGAAATAAAGGAGGGAGGAAAGTGTAGAAAAGTTGGTCCCTTTAGCCTCAGCCTTTCTGCAGGATTCATCAATGGCAGTAAAGTCTGTGTGGTGTCTTCTAAAATGGGGTCCCCACCCTGGCCTAGAAATCTGCAGTTTAACAAGCTCTACAGGCAAATCTTAGGGACCTGAAGTTTTGTAACTCTTGCTCTATTGATTCTGATAAAGAGAAAAACCTGAGAGATAACTGGTGGAATATGTATTGAATCTCTTCTATTTTCTTCAGGAAAGAGTGGCATTTGACATTTTCATAAGAACTTTACTTAGAGACTGACTCTAAAAAGTATTTACCTGAGCATTGTGTTCTCTGTACATACACAAATCATCTGGGAGGTCTGACCTCTACCTCTTTGTTCTGTGAAATAAAAAGAAAACAAACAGAAACTATTTTAGTTAAATTTAACAGGAGGATAATGTATTGAGGAGACATCAGGGAACTCAAAGAAGCCATAAGACGGTAGAGAAAAAGTGAGTAGGGACCAAAGAATGCCAGGTGCAGCCACGATCCTACCACATTAAGTTTTTTATGGAGTGGTGGATGGGATTTTATTATAGATTCTCTGCCACAGTCATTGCAAACAGTCCCTGAACCTTTGAGTAACTCAAGATTCAACTTTCTAGGCAAGTGGACTTTCCTAGGTACTGTGGCTGTGCTTTAGTTTTAAGGAGCAAAGGGAAGGCCTGACACCCAACACCTAGACTTTGATAGTAAGGGGTGAACCCTGCTTCCCTTCAATTTTTGCAGGCCCCAAACTAAGAAGAGTATCCAGATGCTGGGAGGATTACTACATATTACAGATTTCCATTATACTACATCATAGATTATTTAAAAGAAAGTAGTATTAAAAATTTTAGTAAATGTACCTGATACCTGGCACATGTTCAATAAACAGCATTTGCATGGTTCTTTTTCTTGGTTTCCCATTCACATTTTCACATATTAAATGGAGATTACTATCTGAATGTTAACTATGACAAAATGGAAATAAATGTAGCTTTTGACCTAGGTTACATGGTTAATTGATGACAGAGCTATGCAAGAGCTCCAGCTTCTGAGAAGTGCATAAGGCTTTTTTATGGCAAGAAGAGGGAGAAAGACAAACAAACAAACAAACAAACAGTTATGTGTTTTTCTCATTCAAGGTCAATAGGGAAGAAATGATTCAGATTCACATTGAATTCTTTAATTTCAATCTTTGTCCCCAGTGTTTATTCAGGAGGGTCTCATTTCTTGTAATGAATAGTATAGCAGGACAGCAGGAAGTGAGAGTTAATATTCAGACATGTGTTATTGGCTGTTGAGTGAGCCACAGTTTTAGTTCATAAGTGTACTTGTAAATCCCCAAATTCCAACTTTTTCCTTGATTCCCTTAGGTGTTTGGAGTTCATTGATAAAGCTTACCTCAACCTACCAATGTTGAAGAATACTTTATTATTTACTGATAGTAAATAGTGCCCAGAAAGCTTAAAAACAAATGATGAAAAAAAAAGAAAGAGAAGGGGGAAATTGTTTATTTAACAGTTACTCATCCTCATCAGTGCTTTATTGTACAACAATACATATAAATATGTACATTGTACTCCCTGCAATTTAATGTAATGTTACCCTAAATTAATATACTAGATTATTGTAGCCATTTCAACCCCACCAAGAACCATATATTCAAATATTAATGCATGTATTAAACCATGTTACTTCTCTGATAAACTAAAATGTATCATCTTATTTTTTATACTAATAAGCACTGAGAAGTGGACAGCAGTTCTTTGTAAGGCATCTTTATCTTCTACTCTTTGCCATTACGTTACCTCTCTCCATCCTAGATGCATCTCCTGCTCTTTGTGTTCCCTGAGAGTTCTGATGCTACTGCACCAGGTCCTTCCAGGGGATGCTATTGATGTCCCAAGGCTGTCAGTCCTCTCAGGTCACCTATTGTTCCAAGAGACACTGTATTACCTCACTAGATGTCATTGTTTCCAATGGTCTCTTGTAGATATAGTCTCCATCTGTCCAGGTGCCAAAAGGACATTGGGAAGGAATATCTGCTTCCTTTAGTTTTATTTTCTTCTAAGTATCCCAGAGGTATGTACCTTGTGCCTTAGTGGTTTATAAACTCTAGCTAAACATGTCTTCCATTTATAATGAATAATTATCTCCCCTAGGAGCTTGCATCTGGGGATCTCAACTCAATGAATTTAAATTTCACTTATAACAGGGTATACCAATTTTTTTCCTCCCCTCTACCCTCTTCTATACATGCTAAACACACTCTCAATAATAAGCCTTTCTTACTGGTCCTTTCGTATTTGAATCCTTGATCCCTCATGCAAATAACCACATGGAAGGCCGTTGGATTTCCAGTGATGAACATTCTTACACTCAAACCAGAACCTTGTTATAGACAGTAACCAGTAGTCCAATAAATGAGTATTTAATGAACCTGTGTCATCATAAAGACACTTAGGGTTTTGGGGGTGAGGGTTTGGATGTTTCTTTTGGTTACTCTTCATTACAACTCTGTGAAGAAGCAGTTGCTTCATCATTTGGAAGGAGCCCTTGAAGCAGTTCTGTCTAATAGAACTTTCTGCAATGATGATAGAAATGTTCTTTACCTCTGCTGTTCAGAATAGTAGCCACTAGCCACAGGTTACCATGGAGAACTTGATACATGGCCAATATTACCGATAAACTTACACTTCAATTTTGCTTAATTTTAATTACATTAAATTATTTAAAAAACTACATGTGGGCAATGGCTGCCATACTGAAAAATACAGCCAAAGAAAAATTAAGAGCAAAAAAAATCTTATTCTTGATTCCATTAGGTGTAGGTTGTAAATTTTGAAAATATATATCAATTGAAGTAACTCTAAAGAATAAAACAAACTTTAATTTAGGTAAGACCCTGCCACCATCAAATTACAAATGGAAGCAGGAAAGAAAAGAAATAGTAAAAAGTACAGTTTCCAAAAAGACCATCAACAACATAATTCAAACCATACATTGTCAATAAAACCAAAGAAGTGACTATTTGTGTTTAATATGACTCAGCAAAGCATGAAACAATTAAGAAAAACTGTTTCAAGAAGTGAAATAATTTGGTCTTGATGTGTAATGGGTAGAAGTAATTAATTCCCATGGTAGTCAGGAATCTAATTTCCTGATTTTAATGTCTTAAATACAACACATGCAAACACTAAAGCCAAATTTAAATAAAACCAGACTTTTTTTCCTTTGGGTATCGAGCACATTCAGAATCGAGAGAAGGAAAAGTGGTAAGCAAAGCTGACATGGACAACCCTGTGACATGAAGAGAAAGCCAGAGCACAATTAGGAAGTATATAAACTCATAAAAGGAAAAATTGCTTATTCTCATGCACAGAATTTTCAGTTATTCCGCAATAAATCTGATTTGTTGGAGTTATGCTTAAATTCAAAGCTCCAGATGACACTACTTTGAAATCTTAAGGTGAAGAGCTACAAGCAATTTAAAATTTGAAAATGAGGTCTCTGATGTGTGCCTCGGACATGTGCTTTGCTTCTGATAACTGGCACAGAGCTTTGCTAATTTTCTTTTTTATAAATTATGTCATTGTCACCATAATGGCTCTGGAATGATGTGAGGATTAGAGCCTTTTGTGCCTGAAGTTTATTATGTTCATACTAATATTTATATGGCAGGGTATTATAGATGCAGTGCATTGTAAAGCATTGTATGGAGAAGGAGTTGGCAGTGGGAATGAAGAACAGATCAATCAAGACAAGGATCTTTGTTTGCCCATCACTGTTCTTGTGTTGTTGCATTGTTTTTGAATCCCAAGGAAAAGTGAGAGTGTGAAGGTGGGAGGAGTCTTATTCACAGCCCCTGTGTAAGTCTTGAGGGTAATTGATGAAACACCTCAGTTCTTGAATTCAAAATGGGAAGGAAGAAAAATACTTTAATCTTGAAGAATAACTATAACCAATCCTTCATTTGGGGGTTAGACCCAATGCTTAAAATATCGTAAGTCAGAAAAAGAAAAATGAATACCATATGCTAACACATATATATGGAATCTAAAAAAATGGTTCTGAAGAACCTCTGGGCAGGACAGGAATAAAGACACAGTCGTTAAGAATGGACTTGAGGACACAGGGAGGGGGAAGGGTAAGCTGGGACTAAGTGAGAAAGTGGCATGGACATGTATACACTACCAAATGTAAAATAGCTAGTAGGAAGCAGCCGCATAGCACAGGGAGACCAGCTTGGTGCTTTGTGACCACCTAGAGGGGTGGGATAGAGACACAAGAGGGAGGGGATATGGGGATATATGTATACATATAGCTGATTCACTTTGTTATACAGCAGAAACTAACACAGCAATGGAAAGCAATTACACTCCAATAAAGATGTTAAAGAAAATATAGAAATCTTTCTATCTCTGTATACTGTATTTCAATTTTAAACTGAATGAAAATTTAAAACCACAGGTACATAATGTACAAAATAGTAGGCAGCATGGCAGAGTGAAAATAGTTTCTTCAGATAAGCAGACATGAATTTTAATACCAGCTCAATAATTATGTTTTGGAAATCCCTGAGAGAGTCACTTAAACTCTTTTAATGTCAGTTTAGTCTTCTGTAAAGCAGAACCAAAACACCTCTCTTAAAGGTTTATTATGGGTTTTAAAAAGTAAACTACCCAAAGCATATCTCTGACCCATAGTAAGTGTTGAACCATGGTTACTTCTTGTTTGATTGTTTGTTTGGTTGGTTTTGTTTTGTTTTCTCTCTATCCTCTGCCTGCTAGGCCCTAGTCCTAAGGAGATCAAGTTGTTTGAGACAAATGCATAATTTGTTTTCCTAGTTGGAGCTGCTGCACTGAAGTCCTGTCTTCTATCCAATGTGGTAAATCAAACTATGACAATTTTGAAGGAAAGCTGAAGGTCTCATTTATCAATTTTTTCTTAAGATGATAAGCTGGGAGTATCCCTAAGCAGCCAGCTCACACAAGCATTCCCCTGGTCCCTTCAGCTCAAAAGTGAAAAGCTACACAAAAGGCATTGCCAGACCCAGAAAACAATTACTCAACTCTCCCCAGATGGAAGGTATTCAAAAGATTTCTCTTCAAGCTATTATAAAAATTATCAGTGTTCCTCACAAAGGGCCTCCATTTTATTCTTGGTATGGAGACTACCTCTAACTCCCAAAAGAAAAGATAACTATATATGCCTCACTCTCTGCCAAAGGTTCTGTGTAATAGCACCCCCTGCATTCCTAATATCTTACTTCTGCTATCTGTGCTATCTGCATATCTGTGGATGCCTTTGCAATAGTGGTGATAGTGCCAGCATTTATTGTGAGTGATTTCAGGGCACTGGGATAGGTAATTTATATTCTTCCAAGTTCTCTAATATATGGAATATTAGTTTCATGTACATTTTACAGGGGAGTAAAGCTGAGCCTTAGAGTTTAGTTTTCCTTTTCATAAATTTAGTAAATTGTAGACGTAAATCTCAATCTGAAACCCACGTTTACTTTCTTATTACACTGTCGTTTTCAGTCATTTCCACTATCATTTTGGCTTCTAAAAATCAGATTTCACACTTGATGAGGTTGGAGTAAATAGTGAAGAAATGTATTACTTCCTCAAAAAAGATAAAGATATATTATGGGAGAGTGGAAGCATAAAGAATTAATAACTTTTCATTGTCAGTGCAATCTTGAAATGTCTCCTTTTCTTCTTTCCTGAACCACCCTGTCCTCATCTATAAATGTAGTTAATAATCTCTGTCCTACTTACCACAGAAGATCGTTGATAGGATCTAATAAGATGTTTTATGTGAAAACTCTCTGAAAAGCATACAACCTTATATAATACTGTTGTTATTATTAAAATTAGGCATTATTATATGTTAATACCCCCTGGTGGGAGGGGGAACGGTGCTTTCTATCATCTTCCACAGATCATCTTGAATAGAAGTGAACTGTTTTTTTTTTTCCTTGATCCATTTCATTCATAAGAACTATTTTGGCCATGAAATTGGAGGCCGTTATAAAAAGATTATGAGCTTGCAGTTTGACAAACTTGGATTTGTATGCCAGCTCCAACTCTTGTCTTTCACTTTACTGATGCAATTTATTTATGTAATCTGTGTCTCATTTCCATCGGTTCTATAAGGAGATGAATACTACTTCCTCTTTCATAGAATTTCTATGAAGATTAATGCAATAACCTAGCAAAACACATAGCATTGACTATGTACATAATAAAGGGTGAGTATCTTTTTCCAGCCTTACTCGGGTTACTCTTTAGATACATGACTACCATGTGGAAATCCATGCAATGCTGGTTGCACAAGATACACATGGGGATTTTATTTAAAACACAGATATGTCCCAGTTGGGGGTTCTGACACTTTAAATCTTGGGCAGAGCCCAGTAATATGAGTTTTTAACAGGTGCTCAAAGCAATTTTTATAGGAAACCAGCTTGAGAACCATGGTCTTCAATAATAAAAGTAGCAATCTTTTCACACTGATGTGTTTGCTGTATTAATGCAGCTCATACTGATCAAACTTTAGAGAATAACTTAAATTAACATCACTGTTGGATTTAGAAATCACCCAAGGAATATTTTGAACCTATCATGCACATGCTAGGTTTTGAGAATCAGTGTGAATCTTCATAAAAGTCATATTAACTCATCTTGTTCCTTGAAGTCTTGGAGCTCAATTCAGTGAATAATTCTCCTTCCACCTATCTGTCATTGTTGGGAAACCAAAATTCCTTGAGACACACAGATTCTTGTTACTCCTTCCACTAATTCCTCACTTTTTGGGACAGTGAAGGTTATTATGAAGACCATAACTGCTGGGTTTTTTTAGTGGATTGGCAATTTCCATTTATGTAGCTCCTTTGCTGTTGTGTGATAAAGCAATGAAAACCAGAGTAAAACAGTACTAAGGTTTTCCAAGTCTTGCAATGAAATATGTCTCAAGTAGACATATTTAGTAGTTGAAGAAAATGAAAGATTCACTTCAATTCCTCCTTCCTTCCTCTACTTTCACACCTTGCATTCACTTTTTCTTTTCAAAATAGCAGAATTTAATCAAAGACATGAGTTTGCATCTCTTCCATTGAAGTATTCGTGGTTTCTGACTGTCTCATAACATTGAGGGTCTAAACGATTAGCATGGCAGAAGAATTCTCTCAATGTAATTTTATGTTAACCAAAATCTTTTTGTAAGTTAACAGAGAAACTTTCCTAGGTTCTCAGGAAGTTCGTAAGATGACAAGGTAGGTGTATTCTTTTCCTAGAGTTTTCTTAACAAAATTCCACAAATGGGTGGCTTAAAAATAAGAGAAATATATTCTTTCACAGTGTTGGAATTTAGACCTACCAATGTTTATATTGTGGATCTTTTATCCAGAAAATGTACTAAGCTCTGTCATTAGCTCTGTTAATTTTTACAATTTTTATATTGAGAATAATGTTATATGCACACAATAGCAGTTTTTCTCTTTCAATCTTTATAATTTTTATATTTTACTTGTTTTATTTCATTGGTTAGGATTTTCAATACAGTATTAAATATCAGGGGTAGCAAGCATTCTTGTCTTCTTCCTGACTTTAATTAGAATTCTTGTAAAGTTTTACAATTAGGTAAATATTTGCTATAGAGTTTTTGCAGAAATATTGTTCCAAGTCATATGTATTATTTAAGGTGATGCTTGTTGCTGTAACAAATAAACTCTAAAATATCATTGATAGCACAATATAAGGTTTACTTATAGTTCACAGAAAGTGAACAGGAATAAGGCTCTGTCTGTCTCATGGAGTTATATGGTGACCTAAGTCAATGGAGGATGTGTCTGTTTTAATCATTAGTTTCCTAGGTCACTCTGGGCAGTGATATAGAGGTGACAGGTGAAGAAAGAGAGTGAATCAGGAGTAAAAGGACTTTATGGACGGACCTGGAAGTGGAGTACATTTGGCAGAACTCAGCCACATGACCACATGTAATTGCAATGGAGGCTGGGAAATAACATCCAATGGAATGCTCTGGTAGAATAAAAAAATGGGTTTGTTAGGCACAGTTCAACCTAAATATGTTAAATCCATACATAGAGATTAAACAGATAGAAAAGCTATTAATTGTTGTGTGCTTTTTTTTGTCTTCCATAAAAGATGTCCTTTAAAAATGTGAACACAACATCTTCTAGACTAGAATGGCCCCAAATATTTTTTAAATTAAATATAATTTTGAAACCCAATGTTTTGAACAGCTGGAAGCAAAACTGCTTTCACTGAACTAAAGGCCAGACACAGAATATAGCCCAAGCAGGCCTGTGGTTGCTCCTAAAGAACGTTTGAAGAATTCAAATGCACCACACAAAATAATATTGAAAAATATTCATGGAGTTCGAGACTCATTTATGAATTACTCCTTTGAATTAACTAAATTTCTCTTTAGTGTTTCCTGCTTACCAGTTCCTAAAATAAATAATCCAATTAGAAATGTATTAAACTTCAACATGTTTGTTATATAATGTCATCTCACCTTTTTTAAACTTAGTCAAACCTGGTTATTTACAAAGGCTCTATATCGATAATTCACATGTTATATTTTTATTTTATTGAAATATTGTTGATTTACAATGTTATGTTAGTTTTAGGTGTACAGCAAAGTGATTCAGTTATACATATACATATATCCATTATTTTTCAGATTCTTTTCCCATATAGGTTATTATAGAATATCGAGTATATCCCTGTGCTATACAGTAGGTCCTTGTTGGTTCTCTATTTTATACATAGTAGTGTGTATATGTCAATCCCAGTTTATTAATTTATTCCTCATCCCTCTCCCACCTTTAGGAACCACAAGTTTGTTTTCTGTCCATGAGTCTGTTTCTGTTTTGTAAATAAGTTGATTTGTATTTTTTTATTTTTAGATTCCAATATGTATCATATGATATTTATCTTTCTCTGTCTGACTTACTTCACTTAGTATGATAATCTCTAGGTCTATCCATGTTGTTGCGAATGGCATTATTTCATTCTTTTTTATGGCTGAATAATATTATATATTACCAGTGATATTATATATTGTGTGACATATATACATATATATATATATATATATACTTTCTTCTTTATATATTCATACATGGGCATTTAGGCTGCTTCCATGTCTTGCCAATTGTAAATAGTGTTGTAATGAATATTGGGTTGCATATATTTTTTCAAAATATAGTTTTCTCATTGATTTATCTTTCCAGAGAAAGCCCAGAAGTGGGATTGCTGGATCACAAGGGAACTCTTTTTAGTTCTTTAAGGAAGCTCCAGACTTTTTTCCATAGTGGCTGCACCAATTCACATTCCCACCTACAGTATAGGAGGGTTCCCTTTTCTCCACACCCTCTCCAGCATTTATTGTTTGTAGACTTTTTGATGATAGCCATTCTGACTAGAGTGAGGTGATACTGCACTGTAGTTTGATTTGCATTTCTGTAATAATTAATGATGTTGAGCCTCTTTTCATGTGCCTCTTGGCCATATATATGTCTTCTTTGGAGAAATGTCTATTTAGATCTTCTGCTGATTTTTTGATTGGGTTGAGTCATTTTTTTGATATTGAGTTGTATGGGCTGTTTGTATATTTTGGAGATTATTCCCTTGTTGGTTGCATCATTTGCAAATGTTTTCTTCCATTCTGTATGTTGTCTTTTCATTTTGTTTATGGCTTCCTTTGCTGTGCAAAAGCTTTTAAGTTTAATTTGAGCCCATCTGTTTATTTTTATTTTTATTTCCATTACTCTAGGAGATGAATCCAAAAAGATATTGCTGTGATTTATGTCAAAGGGTGTTCTGCCTATGTTTTCCTCTAAGAAGTTTATAATAGCCAGCCTTACATTTATGTCTTTGATCCAGTTTGAGTTTATTTCTGTATAGTAGGTTAGAGAATTTTCTAGTTTCATTCTTTTACATGTAGTATCCAGTTTTCCCAGCACCACTTATTGAAGAGACTCTCTTTTATCCATTATATATTCTTGCCTCTTTTGTCATGGATTAATTGACCATAGGTGTGTGGGTTCATTTCTGGATTTTCTATCCTATTCCATTGATTTATCTGTCTATTTTTGTGCCAGTATCATACTGCTTTGATTACTGTAGCTCTGTAATATAGTCTGAAGTCAGGGAGCCTGATTCCTCCCACTCTGATTTTCTTTCTCAAAATTGCCTTGATATTTGTTTTTTTGTGTGTGTGTTTCCATACAAATTAAAAAAAATTTTGTTCTTGTTCTATGAAAAACATCATTGATGATTTGATAAAGATTTCATTGAATCTATAGATTGCCTTGGGTAGTATAGTTATTTTCACAATATTGCTTATTCCAATTCAAGAACAAGGTATAGCTTTCACCAGCATCTCATAATTTTTGGAGTACAGGTCTTTTGCCTCCTTAGGTAGATTTATTCCAATAATTCACATTTTAGAATGAATTTAATTCAGTACATTCCTCTTCCAGTGATAGCAGCATGTCAAACATTTCTTTCTCTCAGTGTGGTTTCAAAGGATCTTTCTCTTGTAATAGGAAAGTGAAGCCTTAACAAATGGTTAATGGATACGGTTAGCAAAATGGAAGGTGGAAGCAGAACCTGATGTTCCTGAAGTCATGAGCCCTGATCTATATGTCTTTATGCCCAATCTGTACAACACAAATTCTTTGTTGCTCCCATTTGTTGGAGCAAGGGACAGAAACCTTTGGAATAATGTAAAAACTACAGCTAAGTCTTCTATAGGTGGCTGTTTTCCATGGATCTCTTAAATTCTAGTACCATGCTTCAGGAGTTTCTTGAAATTTTGGTACAGATTTCATTTAACTGGTATGTGTTTAATATTTTATACACTGTGATTAACTATTGTAGTAAAATCTAGCATGTATACTCATATGGTTAACATTTTTCAACATATACAAGAATAGTAAAATATTAGGCATGATGCCAAAACACTTTAGAATAGAGCTTTGAATGTGAGTTCTTCAACTATCTTTGTACTTATATTACAATTATCTTAAGTGAAATATTGAAAGGCATTGCTGTGAGTCTGCATTTTGTTAAATTTAAGATTTATAAATCCAAGAGAAAAAGAAAATTTTGCTACTCATTTTATTTGTTTGCTTTTTTTTAAACCTATCCATTTATTGTTTTATTCATCCAAGTTGGAAAAGCATAAAGCTATTTCTTAAAACTTCCTGAAATTCTTAGCTTCTGGCACATTTGTCTTCTAACTTGAGGCATTTTATCAAATGATTCTCTGTATCCATTATATCCTTTGTTGTTCCCTAAGACAAGTGATGGCTATCTCAATAAAACTGGGGAAAAATACAGTACTCAAGGAGGTCTTTATCTCCTTATTACATTTCAAGAGATCCACTTGAAGGGTCAGTCAAGGGAGATATGTCTTTCATATAGTACATTTGAAAAGAAAAGTTGTGTATCCCACATAACTGTCTCTTGGCTATAGTACTTTCTTACAGCAGAGGAAAAGAAAGCTCTCTAAACAAACAAGTCAAAGCCAGGTAGGCAATTCATGAAAGAATAGTAAAAAAGACCTCATCGAAATTTTAATATTAGTGAGTTTTCAATTCTGTTGGAACTTTTTTTAGTGCATGTTAATGATATGTTAGCAATTGGCACACATTATTACTCAACTACCAGGCTTCCACTTCACACATAACATACTGACTCTGACTTCCATCTGAGGTAGGTACTACCTTGGATGACTAAAGATGTAGGAGAGAAAAGAATGTCCATTGAGTCCTTTCCTTCTTTCTTATGTTCCAACACCGAAAAACCAGCAACTAAGAAAAGTTCCTTTAGCCCACAATTTCCATGCAAACTATAATAATTTACTTGGTCTTTCATATGAGAAAGAAACAAAAACACATCCATTAGTATTTTCTCTTGTGTAAGAAAAACATGATCAAAGTAGAAAGATGAATTTGGATAGCAGCATTTTAAAATTGCTGATCTTTTGAAAAATACCACACTTACAAACATGATGACTTTCAAGACCAGTGAGGTCACTGGTAATTATGAAGGAAGAAGCAATTCCATGATTTATCAAATGTATACCAAGAATATATGTAGGAAAGAAAAAAATCTGATAAGACGTCTTGTAGCTTCAGCAACAACATTTTCTTATATGTTGTTATTTCCATGAAACATTGATATATTAACATATAATGCAACATTTAAAATATTAAATTAAAGCAAACATCTTAATAACATAAGCTAATTTAACTTCAAATCATAGTTTTTAAAGTGGTTTGTGTTTAATTACAAACTTGACCTCAATGACCACTCTGATTTGGTTGTAACAGAGAACTTGGCACAGCAGTTTGTGATATCAACATTTTCTTCCTTTCAACTCCCTTTTATACACCACTTTTCCCTTTCTCCTTTGCAATGTTGTTTGAAGTATTGCTGATATGATTGTTTTAATGGTGAAAAGTGTATGAAACTTACTTTTTCCAGCAAATGTGCAAAAGTGACTGTCATTATGTGCCAAAGGTGTCAGCAATTACTCCAAAACCAAATGAATCCAGATCTGAATTAGAAAGCTATATTCATACCATGTTGTGTTGTGTAGCATTAGCTCAATTGCCTGTTATCATCAATCCTTGGAAGAGAAGTTTTGTGTTTCATTCTTTAAAGATTGTGGAGCTTCTTGGTAGCCAGGTGATTATTGCAAAGCAGGGAAATACTAAGTACAGATGGAAAGCCATCCCCAGTGGTGGCTCAGACAGATGGTATTTGGAATTTTATTCAGGGAGCTGTGAAACATGAAAGCACATTGCCTGGATAGCAGTTGCTCTTACAGATGCAAAACTGTTCATCAATACAACAATCACACTGGGATATTTCTGATTGACTTCCCTCTTCTTCAGTTTTTTTTTTTTCTCTTTTTGCTATTTGTTTTTGTTTTTGTTTTTTTTAGGATAAGAGTATATCTAATATGACCTGGAGGATCACTGGTAGAAAACAGTTTTGTCCGTAGAATGAAGAATTCTTAGAAAAAGCCACCTTTATACTGGAAGTATGGTCTATAGACCATGTGTTTTGATATCACCTAGGAACCTTCAGGAAACACAGAAACTCAGGTCCTACCCCAAACCTAGTGAATAAGAATTACATTTTAACAAGATACCAAGGTGATCTCTATTCCTGTAAAATTTGAGAAGCAGTGCCTTCAAAATCATCTAATCATCTTCCTTCTTTTTATAGAAGAACAGGAAGAGAAGTTCTTTCACATGTTCAGACTTAGATAATTGAGTGATTGACAGCAGAATGCAGACTAGAACTCTGAGTCAGTAACATAAGCATTGGCTTTGTAAACAAACAGGACCAATTCAAATCATCTGCCATATATATGCCTTACAATTCATGTACTGTGACCTCACCAGGATCAATTTACTAATTCTGAAGTGATAAGAATTTTAGATAGCATACTGAAAGCAAACAACCTGACCAGTCACAGAATAAAATTTCACAAATGAGAAAATAAGAGAAAGGTGAATATGTGGGATTACATTTCCACATGTGTGTGGAAGGTTGTTGTGAAGATCTCATGAAACGATATATACAAAAGCTACAGCACAATCCAGATGCTTCCTGATTCTCAGTCCAATGTACTTCCTTACACTTAGAACTTCTTATCAACAAAGTGCAAATATATTCTGTAGATCTTTGGGGTCATAATCGGCAATGGACACCCAAGAATGAAGGCATGAGAAGTGGGTGGAAGACTCCCAATGGTACTTTGACTTCCTAGAGGGAAAGAAGGGAATCTAGAGTTTAGATTGTGTTTTGTGACTCCTTTTATTTTGGGAACTTGTGTTTCCCAAAATGTTACAGCAATCCACAATATCCAAATGTAAGAGGAGATAGAAGATCCCACAGGAATGAAAGGGAGCTCCTTTGCAATAGGGAATGCTTCTGAGCCTGATGGCTTCTGGCATTCACTCAGATGTTCAATCCATTTTACACAGTTACCCAGCACCTGCTATATGACAGACACTGTACTACATGCTATTCATATAGTCATGATGAAAGCACAATTACTGCCTCCAAAATCTCATCATATATGGGGAAAGAATAAGCAACAAGAACAAAACAAGATTCTATGTCATTGTGAAAAAACTAAAGATTTGTACAAAGTGATATTGGAGTAGGGGAGGGCTTGGAATAGGTGATTAAGGAAAGTGTCACAGAGCAAAGAGAAGAGTTTTGAAGAAAATCTGCTCTGCATGAAACCTGGTAGAGGGTAGCACAAAGAAAGATGGCTGAAATAGATAGTTATTCTCTTCCTTCTCTTGTTCTTCTTCTAACTAATATACTTAGATATTTTATCCTAAAGAATTTTATGAAAGAGTTTAATCTATTGTATATTTTAGTTGTGCTCTAAGATGGGGCTGAATTCAGAAATTATAAAATAAGACCCAGCAAAAAAAGAGCAGTTAATTTCTACCTTTGGGGGTTAAAAGATATAATTAAATAATTACCTAGTTTCAGCCAAATCTCAGATTTTAACTCAAATTATGTCCCATTGTTTGAGTTACAGCAGTGGGTGTGGGGCTTTTTTTCTCCTCTGCAGCATGTAGACATTCACTTTCCCCCTTTCCACAAAGTACACTTCAAAAATGCAAATTATATGCCAAACCTAAAAATCATTTTTAAAAGATAGCTGAGAGACTTCAATTCAGAGCAAAAGAGGTTTACACAGATGCAAGTGTCAATTAATGAATTTTAAGTCTTTTTTTCTTTGGAGGTGGGAGAGATGAAAAATGAGGCATACTTCCATCATTACACAATCAAAAAACTTTCCAGTTTCCACCAGGAGAATTCTCTTATAGTTCAACTTAAAACACTTTGTCTTATATTTGTTTTAATCTGTGTGCAGTGATGCTCTCTGCTTTATATTCTAACAATTTATAGAAGTTAACATTACTCATGATCTTTTTAAATTTTTGCTTATATATTTTAATATCCGTATGCATCATTTATTACTTATACTATTTGATACTTATACTATTATACTATACTATTACTTATACTATTTTATTGCCTGAAAATTCTAGATTTTGTCTTATTGTTTTCTATAACTAAAACATCCCATATTTAACCTTTCTTTGCATTTTACGATCTTAATGTTTTAATGTTCCTGAAACACATATTGAGCTTCTGATTGGTTAGGGTGCTTTGACTATAAGTAACTAAACACCTGAGAATCAGTCATTTATTCAATGAAGACAGTCAATGATTGTATCTAAAATAAAAACAGTTGTTGGCAGTTCCAAGTTAATTCAATGACACAATGATATATCAAGTATTTGAGATATTTTCATTCTTCTCTCCCATTGTTTTGTTCTCAATACATTGGCTTTTATCCTCAGACTTATTACCTCATGTTCACAGAAGGTCTGCCCTTGTTCCTTGTCCAAAGCATGAAGGAGAAAAAAGTCTTTCTATGGTGAGCTCTCTCTCTCTTTTTTTTTAACCAAGAAAAATATCTTTCTAGAAGACTCTCAAACAGATTTCAGCTTATATGTCGTTGGTCAAAAGTGTGTCATATACAAACTCTATACCACCAGTCAGTAAACTTTAGTGCTTAGGTCAAATCTGTTCCCACCTGTTTTTTTCAGATAAAGTATCATTGGAATACAGACATACTTATTCATTTATGTGTAATCTATGGCTGTTTTCCAACTACAATAGCAGAGTTGAGTAGTTGTGATAGAGACTGTATGGTCTTCAAAGCCCAAAATTATTTACTCTCTGGTCCTTTAGAGAAAAAGTTTTCTGAACCCTGCTAATGGAAATCACCATGAAAAATCTATGGGATTACCATGATGGGTATAGAAAATTCATGATTTATCTCCTAGCCTTGGGTATATTGCTTAATGAACAGATTTGAGATTCTATAAATTAAAGAACAAAGCCATTGTTTAAGTAACCAAAAGTCTTTGCCATAGCATCTATTAAGTGGAAAATCTCTGTGCTTAAAGGACGCAAAAATAAAGTACTTAACCCTTGTTCTCAAGTTAGTTTATCATCTGTAAAAGAGTAATATAGAGACTTCCGGGAAGATGGCGGAAGAGTAAGATGCAGAGATCACCTTCCTTCCCACAGATACACCAGAAATACATCTACACATGGAACAACTACTACAGAACACCTACTGAATGCTGGCAGAAGACCTCAGACCTCCCAAAAGGCAAGAAACCCCCCACGTACCTGGGTAGGGCAAAAAAAAAAAGAATAAACAGAGACAAAAGGATAGGGACGGGACCTGCACCAGTGGGAGGGAGCTGTGAAGGAGGAAAGGTTTCCACACACTAGGAAGCCCCTTCGCGGGCACAGACTGCAGGTGGCAGAGGGGGGGAGCTTCGGAGCCGCAGAGGAGAGCACAGCAACAGGGGTGCGGAGGGCAAAGTGGAGAGATTCCCGCACAGAGGATCGGTGCCTACTGGCACTCACCAGCCCGAGAGGCTTGTCTGCTCCCCAGCCGGAGTGGGCAGGGCTGGGAGCTGAGGCTCGGGCTTCAATCAGAGTACAGGGAGAGGACTGGGGTTGGCGGTGTGAACACAGCCTGCAGGGGGTTAGTGCACCATGGCTGGCCGGGAGGAAGTCCGGGGAAAAGTCTGGACTTGCCGAAGAGGCTAGAAACTTTTTCTTCCCTCTTTGTTTACTGGTGTGCGAGGAGAGGGGATTAAGAGCATTGCTTAAAGGAGCTCCAGAGATGGGCATGAGCCACGGCTAAAAGCCCGGACCCGAGACTGACATGAGACGCTAAGGCTGCTGCTGCCACCACCAAGAAGCCTGTGTGCGAGCACAGGTCACTATCCACACCCCCGTTCCGGGGAGCCTGTGCAGCCGGCCACTGCCAGGGTCCCAGGATCCATGGACAACTTCCCCAGGAGAACACATGGTGCGCCTCAGGCTGGTGCAATGTCACGCTGGCCTCTGCTGCCACAGGCTCACCCTGCACTCCGTGATCCTCCCTACCCCTGGCCTGACTGAGCCAGAGCCCCCGAATCAGCGGCTCCTTTAACCCCGTCCTGTCTGAGCAAAGAACAGACGCCCTCAGGTGACCTACACACACAGGCGGGGCCAAATCCAAAGCTGAGCCCCTGGGAGCTGTGAGAACAAAGAAGAGAAAGGGAAATCTCTCCCAGCAGCCTCAGAAGCAGCAGATTAAATCTCCACAATCAACTTGATGTACCCTGCATCTGTGGAATACATGAATAGACAATGAATCATCCCAAATTAAGGAGGTGGACTTTGAGAGCAAGATTCATTAATTTTTACCCTTTTCCTTTTTTGTGAGTGTGTATGTGTATGCTTCTGGGTGAGATTTTGTCTGTATAGCTTTGCTTCCACCATTTGTCCGAGGGTTCTATCCGTCTGTTTTTTGTTTTTGTTTTTTTTTAATTTTTTTGTTAATAATTACTTTTTATTTTAATAACTTTATTTTATTTTACTTTATCTCCATTCTTTCTTTTGTTTCTTCTCTCCTTTAGGCAATGAATCATCCCAAATTGAGAGCAAGATTTATGATTTTTTCCCCTTTTCTTCTTTTTGTGAGTGTGTATGTATATGCTTCTGTGTGAGATTTTGTCTGTATAGCTTTGCTTCCACCATTTGTCCCAGGGTACTCTCCATCCGTTTTTATGTTTTTTGTGGGTTTTTTTTCTCTTAATAATTATGTTTTTATTTTGATAACTTTATTATATTTTATTTTACTTTATTTTATTTTACTTTATCTTCTTTCTCTTTTTTCTTCCTTCTCTCCTTCCATCACTCCTCCGTCCCTCCCTCCCTCCCTCCTTTCTTTCTTTCTTTCTTTCTTTCTTTCTTTCTTTCTTTCTTTCTTTCATCCTTTCTTTCTTTCTACTTCTAGTAACTCTTTCTTTCCACTTTTTCTCCCTTTTCTTCTGAGCTGTGTGGATGAAAGGCTCTTGGTGCTGCAGCCAGGAGTTAGTGTGTGCCTCTGAGGTGGGAGAGCCAACTTCAGGACACGGGTCCACAAGAGACCTCCCAGCTGCACATAATATCAAATGGAGAAAATCTCCCAGAGATCTCCATCTCAACACCAGCACCCAGCTTCACTCAAGGACCATCAAGCTACAGTGCTGGACATCCTATGCCAAACAACTAGGAAGACAGGAACACAACTCCACCCATTAGCAGAGAGGCTGCCCAAAATCATAATAAGTCAACAGACACCCCAAAACACACCACCAGATGTGGACCTGCCCACTAGAAACACAAGATCCAGCCTCATCCACCAGAACACAGGCACTAGTCCCCTCCACCAGGAAGCCTACACAACCCACTGAACCAATCTTAGCCACTGGGGACAGACACCAAAAACAATAGAAACTACAAACTTGCAGCCTGCAAAAAGAAGACCCCAAACACAGTAAGATAAGCAAAATGAGAAGACAGAAAAACACGCAGCAGAATAAGAAGCAAGATAAAAACTGACCAGACCTAACAAATGAAGAGGAAATAGGCAGTCTACCTGAAAAAGAACTCAGAATAATGATAGTAAAGATGATGCAAAATCTTGGAAATAGAATAGACAAAATGCAAGAAACATTTCACAAGGACCTAGAAGAACTAAAGATGAAACAAACAATGATCAACAACATAATAAATGAAATGAAAAATACTCTAGATGGGATCAATAGCAGAATAACTGAGGCAGAAGAATGGATAAGTGACCTGGAAGATAAAAGAGTGGAAATAACTACTGCAGAGCAGAATAAAGAGAAAAGAATGAAAAAAAACTGAGGACAGTTTCAGAGACCACTGGGACAACATTAAATGCACCAACGTTTGAATTATAGGGGTTCCAGAAGAAGAAGAGAAAAAAAAAAGGGACAGAAAATATTTGAAGAGATTATAGTTGAAAACTTCCCTAATATGGGAAAGGAAATAGTTAATCAAGTCCAGGAAGCACAGAGTGTCCCATACAGGATAAATCCAAGGAGAAATATGCCAAGACACATATTAATCAAACTGTCAAAAATTAAATACAAATAAAACATATTAAAAGCAGCAAGGGAAAAACAACAAATAACACACAAGGGAATCCCCATAAGGTTAACAGCTGATCTTTCAGCAGAAACTCTGAGAGCCAGAAGGGAGTGGCAGGACATACTGAAAATGATGAAGGAGAAAAACCTGCAACCAAGATTACTCTACCCAGTAAGGATCTCACTCAGATTTGATGGAGAAATTAAAACCTTTACAGACAAGCAAAAGATGAGAGAGTTCAGCACCACCAAACCAGCTCTACAACAACTGCTAAAAGAACTTCTCTAGGCAAGAAACACAAGAGAAGGAAAAGACCTACAATAACGAACCCAAAACAATTAAGAAAATGGGAATAGGAACATACATATTGATAATTATCTTAAATGTAAATGGACTAAATGCTCCCACCAAAAGACACAGATTGGCTGAATAGATACAAAAACAAGACCCATATATTTGCTGTCTACAAGAGACCCACTTCAGACCTAGAGACACATACAGACTGAAAGTAAGGGGATGGAAAAAGATATTCCATGCAAATGGAAACCAAAAGAAAGCTGGAGTAGCAATTCTCATATCAGACAAAATAGACTTTAAAAAAAAGACTATTACAAGAGACAAAGAAGGACACTACATAATGATCAAGGGATCGATCCAAGGAGAAGATATAACAATTGTAAATATTTATGCACCCAACATAGGAGCACCTCAATACATAAGGCAAATACTAACAGCCATAAAAGGGGAAATCGACAGTAACACATTCATATTAGGGGACTTTAACACCCCACTTTCACCAATGGACAGATCATCCAAAATGAAAATCAATAAGGAAACACAAGCTTTAAATGATACATTAAACAAGATGGACTTAATTGATATTTATAGGACATTCCATCCAAAAACAACAGAATACATATTTTTCTCTAGTGCTCATGGAATATTCTCTAGGATAGATCATACCTTGGTTCACAAATCAAGCCTTGGTAAATTTAAGAAAATTGAAATTGTATCAAGTATCTTTTCATACCACAATGCTATGAGACTAGATATTAATTACAGGAAAAGATCTGTAAAAAATACAAACACATGGAGGCTAAACAATACACAACTTAATAACCAAGTGATCACTGAATAAATCAAAGAGGAAAACAAAAAATACCTAGAAACAAATGACAATGAAGACACGACGACCCAAAACCTATGGGATGCAGCAAAAGCACTTCTAAGGGAGAAGTTTATAGCAATACACTCCTACCTTAAGAAACAGGAAAGATCTCGAATAAACAACCTAACCTTGCACCTAAAGCAATTAGAGAAAGAAGAACAAAAAAAAAACCCCAAAGTTAGCAGAAGGAAAGAAATCATAAAAATCAGATCAGAAATAAATGAAAAAGAAATGAAGGAAACGATAGCAAAGATCAATAAAACTAAAAGTTGGTTCTTTGAGAAGATAAAGAAAATTGATAAACCATTCACCAGACTCATCAAGAAAAAAGGGAAGAAGACTCAAATCAATAGAATTAGAAGTGGAAAAGGAGAAGTAACAACTGACAGTGGAGAAAAGCAAAGGATCATGAGAGATTACTACAAGCTACTCTATGCCAATAAAGTGGACAACCTGGAAGAAATGGACAAATGCTTAGAAAGGCACAAACTGCCAAGACTGAATCAGGAAGAAATAGAAAATATGAACAGACCAATCACAAACACTGAAATTGAAACTGTGATTAAAAATCTTCCAACAAACAAAAACCCAGGACCAGATGGCTTCACAGGCGAATGCTGTCAAACATTTAGAGAAGAGCTAACACCTATCCTTCTCAAACTCTTCCAAAATATAGCAGAAGGAGGAACACTCCCAAACTCATTCTACAAGGCCACCATCACCCTGATACCAAAACCAGACAAGGATGCCACAAAGAAAGAAAACTACAGACCAAATCACTGATGAACATAGATGCAAAAATCCTCAACAAAATACTAGCAAACAGAATCCAACAGCACATTAAAAGGATCATACACCATGATCAAGTGTGGTTTATTCCAGGAATGCAAGGATTCTTCAATATATGCAAATCAATCAATGTGATACACCATATTAACAAATTGAAGGAGAAAAAAACATATGATCTTCTCAATAGATGCAGAAAAAACTTTTGATGAAATTCAACACCCATTTATGATAAAAACCCTGCAGAAATTAGGCATAGAGGGAACTTTCCTCAACATAATAAAGGCCATATATGACAAGCCCACAGCAAACATCATCCTCAATGGTGAAAAACAGAAAGCATTTCCACTAAGATCAGGAAAAAGACAAGGTTGCCTACCCTCACCACTATTATTCAACATAGTGTTGGAAGTTTTAGCCACAGCAATTGGAGAAGAAAAGGAAATAAAAGGAATCCAAATCAGAAAAGAAGAAGTAAAGCTGTCACTATTTGCAGATGACATGATACTATACATAGAGAATCCTAAAGATGCTACCAGAAAACTACTAGAGTTAATCAATGAATTTGGTAAAGTAACAGTATACAAAATTAATGCCCAGAAATCTCTGGCATTTCTATACACTAATGATGAAAAATCTGAAAGTGTACTCAAGAAAACCCTCCCATTTACCATTGCAACAAAAAGAATAAAATATCTAGGGGTAAACCTACCTAAAGAACCAAAAGTCCTGCAGAAAATTATAAGACACTGATGAAAGAAATTAAAGATGATACAAATAGATGGAGAGATATACCATGTTCTTGGATTGGAAGAATCAACATTGTGAAAATGAATCTACTACCCAAAGCAGTCTACAGATTCAATGCAATCCCTATCAAACTACCACTGACATTTTTCCCAGAACTAGAACAAAAAATTTCACAAGTTGTATGGAAACACAGAAGACTCCAAATAGCCAAAGCAATCTTGAGAATGAAAAACAGAGCTGGAGGAATCAGGCTCCCAGACTTCAGACTATACTACAAAGCTACAGTAATCAAGACAATATGGTAGTGGCACAAAAACAGAAAGATAGATCAATGGAACAGGATAGAAAGACCAGAGATATACCCATGCACATATGGTCACCTTATCTTTGATAAAGGAGGCAGGAATGTACAGTGGAGAAAGGACAGCCTCTTCAATAAGAGGTGCTGGGAAAACTGGACAGGTACATGTAAAAGTATGAAACTAGATCACTCCCTAACACCATACACAAAAATAAGCTCAAAATGGATTAAAGACCTAAATGTAAGGCCAGAAACTATCAAACGCTTAGAGGAAAACATAGGCAGAACACTCTATGACATAAATCACAGCAAGATCCTTTTTGACCCACCTCCTAGAGAAATGGAAATAAAAACAAAAACAAAAACAAATGGAACATAATGAAACTTCAAAGCTTTTACACAGCAAAGGAAACCATAAACAAGACCAAAAGACAACCATCAGAATGGGAGAATATATTTGCAAATGGAGCAACTGACAAAGGATTAATTTCAAAAATTTACAAGCAGCTCATGCAGCTCAATAACAAAAAAATCAAACAACCCAATCCAAAAATGGGCAGAAGACCTAAATAGATATTTCTCCAAAGAAGATATACAGACTGCCAACAAGCACATGAAAGAATGCTCAAGATCATTAATCATTAGAGAAATGCAAATCAAAACTACAATGAGATATCATCTCACACCAGTCAGAATGGCCATCATCAAAAAATCTAGAAACAATAAATGCTGGAGAGGGTGTGGAGAAAAGGGAACACTCTTGCACTGCTGGTGGGAATGTGAATTGGTTCAGCCACTATGGAGAACAGTATGGAGGTTCCTTAAAAAACTACAAATAGAACTACCATATGACCCAGCAATCCCACTACTGGGCATATACCCTGAGAAAACCAAAATTCAAAAAGAGTCATGTACAAAAATCTTCATTGCAGCTATATTTACAATAGCCAGTACATGGAAGCAACCTAAGTGTCTGTCAACGGATGAATGGATAAAGAATATGTAGCACATATATACAATGGAATATTACTCAGCCATAAAAAGAAACAAAATTGAGCTATTTGTAATGAGGTGGATAGACCTAGAGTCTGTGATACAGAGTGAAGTAAGTCAGAAAGAAAGACAAATACTGTATGCTAACACATATATATGGAATTTAAGAAAAAAAAATGTCATGAAGAACCTAGGGGTAAGGCAGGAATAAAGACACAGACCTACTTGAGAATGGACTTGAGGATATGGGGAGGAGGAAGGGTGAGATGTGACAAAGCTAGAGAGAGGCATGGACATATATACACTAACAAACATGAGGTAGATAGCTAATGGGAAGCCACCGCATAGCACAGGGAAATCAGCTTGGTGTTTTGTGACCGCCTGGAGGGGTGGGATAGGGAAGGTAGGGGGGAGGGAGATGCAAGCGGGAAGAGATATGGGAACATATGTATATATATAACTGATTCATTTTGTTGTGAAGCAGAAACTAACACACCATTGTAAAGCAATTATACTCCAATAAAGATGTTAAAAAAAAGATTAATATAAAATGTAATTTCTAGAAAGTGTGATAAATGCTTTCTATGATATAGGAATGTACCCAGTGTTTTGGGAGAGGTTTCTTTTATCATTCAAATTCTTTTCAATCTTATTAATTCCTTTTTTCTCATTGAAAGTCACATTTATATTTCCTTGTCTTAATGCTCTCCCATAACCTTTCTGTGTCTCTTGCCTTTCTTGACAAGAGTTGATTTTTTTTTATTTTTCTGTCCTCCTCAAGGTTCTAATACCATGAACTTCATCCACTGTTTCAGGATATCCTGGCTTTAACTTCAAATAAAATAAGAGTCAACAGAAAATCTCTCAATGTCCAAACCACACACATAAAAATATTTTATCTGTACCAATTCTTCCTCCTATTTTAGAGGCTACTTCTTTATGATTGTCTTTCATTCTAAAGCTCAGCTTCTTGGAACATCAAAACACACTCATTCTTTGGATTTTCTAACCTCTCATTGACTCATCCATTCACAATATTGTTTTAACCCTGAAAAGTTCACAAATAAAGGTTAACAATGAGGCTTCTTAATCATCAAATCCACTGGAAATTTTTCAATTCCTCTCATAACTTCTTTCCTTCATTTTCACTAAGATATGTGATCTCAAATTTAATTGCCTGTTCCTAATTCCTCAATCATATTCTCTTCTTCCATCTCCTACCTCTTAAATGTTAATATCCCTAAATAGGTATTATTTGATCATTTTTCTTCTCATTTTGTATACATGTTCTGACTGATCCCATCTGCCTGTAATTCTACCTCTTTAATCAAATGACTTACAAATGTATTACTTAAAAAGAGATTTCTGAGTTCAGGACTTTATGTTCAGTTTTCTACTGGACATCTCCACTTGGAGGGACTCAGTGGACTATCAAACACAATATGATCAAACAGAAATTATTGTCATCCTCCACCTCAAATTGTCTATTTCCCCCTTTCAATAAGTAGTCATCATCATATTTCAGTTAGTAGGAACAAGTCCCCCCCTTCATCTGCACCCAGCATTGAATTGTTCACTGAGTATAATTGTATATTCTTTGAATATTCACTGAGATTATGAATCTATCAATTTCTTTATGTAATTATTTCTACTTCTCTAAAACAGGACTTTATCCTCTTTCTTTTCTTGGACTATTTAACAGTCTCCAAAATGGTCTCCTTATCCTCAATCACATTCCACTGTGATGCTCCCTCTATATACCTGTCAGAGTGATATTTCTAAACTCTGAAGCATACAATATGATACTCTTTCAAATCTCGAGGACTCCTGATAACTTCAGGAGGAATTCCAAAATTCTTAGCACATATTGCAAACTGCATCTTAGTTTGATCCTCTGCCAGCTTTCCAGTCATAAGCTTCTGCCATAATCCTACATGCAAGCATCCCTTAGACCCATCCTCATGGAATTATCTGTGATTCTTGGAGCATAGCATAATTATTCATGCTCCTGTGACTTATCAGTTATTTCCTGCCTGCTTGGAAAACCATCTCCACTTGATCTTCCTGAGTACCTTATTCTCTTTGGAAAAAAAATAAGTTAAAAATTAAAGCTTGAATAGAATTTAGGGACTTCCCTAGCAGTCCAGTGGTTAAGACACCCCATTCCCAATGCAGGAGCAGGAGTTCCATCCCAGGTCATGAAACTAAGATCCCGCATGCCGTACAGTGTGGCAAAAAAAAAAAATAGAATTTAGTATTAATTGCACAGTGGTACTTATTCTAATCATCTAAATATTATTTGCATGTTACAGATTATATAAACCACAAATTTCTCTGTGTTCTATAAATTTGTGATGCTAAATGATTTATTATTTGCAAGCATTCATAGTTAAAGCTTTGGGGGCTGAAAAACTTGGTATAAGTCTGTTTTCTGCCTTTTACTTGTTTTGTGAAACTAAGAAAGTCATTTAACATTTTAAGCTTGTTTTCTCAGTTATTAATTGTGTAAATAGTATGGTGTTTTTTGGGAATGTAGCTATCTATTTCTCTCTTCTCATAATTCCACTGAGGGAAGGAAACATGATCTTTACTTTCAATGGGGGGAGGGAGGAAGGAAATCACAGGAGAAACACATGCAGCTACTCTCTGCCTCTTCGATTATTCTTCCTCACAGAGGAGAGTCTATCTCATTAGAAAATTTGAAGAAGTAAATGTCTGCCCAGTTCAGTTCCTTCTTTTCTCTTCAGAGTCATCTTTTCTCCAGGAAACACACGATCTAGTCTGCTGTCTGTTATGTTGTAAACATAATGGGGAAAGCATTGCTACTTTGGGGAGAGTGTTTGTGTTGTCCAGCTCATCCAGTACCTGGCAGAGAAGGTTGTTTACAATGAAGTGAAGCATTCACTATTTCTTCTGGCTACAAATCTAAAGTACCATTATTCAATAATTTTTATCAGTAATAATAATTTTTATCTGCCCTAGTCCTGCATGTTATATCTCATTTGATTCTGAGCTTGAGAAGAACATTGTGATATTGTTGATTAATTACCCCAGTAGTGTTGACTACAGTTCTTATTACCTGGGAAGATGTGGTTAAATGCCTAGCATGAGGTGTAAAACATCCTAAATGCTCAATTAATATTAGTTATTATTATTGAATATAATTGGGCCACATTCACAAATGGGTTACATTTTTTTTAACAGTGGAACACACTTTTGATATGATCATGGAAGGATTACATTTATTTTAGCAATAATAACACCTCTCAAGAAGACATTAATTTCATTTTGTGATGACAATCTGTATTTTGAACTAGCCAAATCCCAGATGATTGATGTCTTATGGACAAAATATTAAGACAGTGGTCTCAAGGACGTATTGTTATGTGGATAATTTGACATCATGGAAGAGGCACAATCCTGAATCTCCACCTTTGGGATAGGATATAATTAGTTTCATTTATTCCTGAAATCAATATTTCTGTATTTCTTAATTGGGATCTGCCTTTTAGAGGCACATTTGCATTTTAGTATCTCTTCATCTTATTCTTTGATTTTTTTTTCTGTTAACCCAAACTTGGAGATATTTTTTCATTCAGTACCATGAATATCAAGTGTCTCTGGCAGTTATTGCTTTTAAGCAGCTTTTCCTATAATCACCGTCACAAGCAGTAAACTCATAAAAGTTGTCAAAATGATGGATGACTCTCCCCAATGACCCTTGATGCCTCCAACATACTGAGCTCTGTGGAGATGGAAAATGAGGAATCACACGTAAAACAATCTGGAGCAAGAGTGAAGCACAATCATTCTGACCAAAAACTTAAAAGCTCTTTCATTTAAGAAAACAAACTTGAAAGAAAGAAACAAAGGGAAGATAATACATGTTATTTCTAAGTAAACACCATTTGGATGGTCCTTTATATAAAGAGGCACTATGCTCTGAGGCCAAGGTAACACAAGAGAAGGAAAAGAAGGATGGAAATGAGCATTGTCATTGCTCTCTACTATTTGAAGGACACATACTGATCACAATCACCCTACAACATATGTATTATTCCTCCCTTTTCTTTTTAATATATGATGATACAGAGCACAAAAAAAATTAAGCAACTTTCCAAAAGTCATTAGCAAATAGATATCAGGAACAGAATTTAAAACCAAAGTATCTAATTTCCAAGCTAGTTATCAGGATTGAATTAATTAACATTTGTAAACACCCAAAACAAATTTTCTGGCACATACTCTGTGTTCACAGAATTGTAGTATTATCATTGTTATTATACCATTCATTGCCTGCAACATTTGAGAACGCCTCAAATTTGGGACCTGTTACCATGATGCTTAGCAAACATTTGAGGAACTTGTACTCTGTGCCAGAAAATTAGTGTCTAAAATAAGTTTCTTGCCCCACATGTAGTTTACAATGCAGTGGGCAACATGAACACTTTACAAGAAAACAAAAAAATGTATAGTAAAAAATCAGGACCAATCTTTGGCTCAGGTCTTCATTACCATGTAAACAAACTCATTTTAACATTGAATATATATTCTCCCTGCTCACACAGGATTTTAATCTCTGACAAATCCCCTATCTCTCCCTGACATGTCTGAGAATACCAAAGGGTTATTCACTAATGTTTTTGAACAATATGAATTTGCTTGTTGTTGCCACTTTCCTACCAGGTTTGTATTATTTCTCCACCATATCCCCCAGACATTGTCTAAACCACTGAAGTTCCTGTTCTCATAGATCACCAGCCTCATGGGGGTATAGCCTCCAATGGGCCTTCAAAGCTGCAGACCACTTTTTGACTGTAATGACAATATGTTACTTTGGTCTTAACTGAGCCAGAGACAAATCTCTGTTCTCATCAGATTTGGTAAACATACACCTTTTTTCATGGAACTGGTCAGGACCCAGAGCCATATCCTCCCTCTTTTGTCCTTATTTATCCAACATTCTTGGCACTTGGATCTCTAGTATCCACATATTGCATAAGACTGACCTAGAGTAGACTTCACAGTAAATATTTAGTGAATAAATTTTCTGTGTTTAGGGAAAAAATAGAAAATGAGAAATATAGACATGTTTGGAACAGTTACAGTGGTGGATATGAATAGTCTTTTCAAATTCTTTTAGAAGTCCAATTGCTGACTCACTGTAGAGAAAAATGTTGATTACCTGTGAGTCTTTTGGAGATTTCCACTGTGTAAAGATTAATTTGTACCATAAAAGTGGAAATGTATATCTTCTTTAAGTATCTTAAAGCTATAGGATTATGTGAGAGGTTATGACCTGCAATTGTAAGGTTGTCATCATCCTGGAAAAAGGAGGCCAGCAACTATAAATACTTCATGGGATGTAATGGTTTTAAAATGACTTTTAGAAGACTTATTCAAAGGAAAGGAAGTAGAATGCTAATTTTAAAAGTGATTTTAAAAAAAGGATATAGAAATGCTCATTATTAACCTGGTTGTTTAATCTCAAAAATTATACCATAATTATCTGGCTATTCCTAATGTTTTCAACTCTAAAAATATCACACCATTCCAATGAACTCAGCTTGTGTTTGGACTAGTGGGGGCTAAAACTAATGATAAATGCTAAGCTATAAGTCAAGTCCCTTTCCTGTCCTCCAAAGGGTGAAATGTAAAACTGTAAAACTTTCACATTTATTTATCAGTATTCCTCTTCTGGCAGTTAACATTTTGTATTTTATATATTATGTTTACTTCTTATCTCTCCTTTAACTGTAAGCAACACAATATAGCACACAAGGGAAAAAGAAAGAGTTTTAGGAGTTAGTTCTGGCTCCATGTCTACCAAACGTACAAACTCATATGAGTTATTCAGTTTGTTCACCTGTCAAATAAGAACACGTTTCCTCATCACAGTGCTGTGAGAATACAATGAATAAGCAATATATGTGAAAAAACAAAACATCATATCTGGTTAAAATAGGTATTTTTAAAATCTGTCCCCTTTCTCTATATTGGCGCCTAGAGGAAAATATGTGTATCTGATTTATATTACAGCTATCATTAACAGCAGCCCTGTGACTTGGAAGTGTCTGGCACCAGTAATATTTATAGAATGAAAAAAAAAATGAGGAAATAAACTACTTCCTGAAATTCAAGAAAGGTTAAAGGCATTGTTATCTTCAGAATTCTCTGATTTAGAGGTGCAATTTAAATTCATGGAATTTGAGTCACTTTACCACATGTAAAAACTTTACATAAGAGCATTATTTTATGAACTTCAGATAAAGTGGTGCACAAAAAATTTTATGAACTTCAGATAAAATGGTGCACAAAAAATTAAATTAATTGTTTTTCCTTGTTCTATGGGTGTCTTGGGTGATCTATTTCCATTGATTTAATATAAAGAAAAAAATCATCAGAAGGTGACAACATTTTTTTCAAAACTCTTTGAACTAAGTATGGTAACTTATCCCATAGCAAAATAACTTTAACATTTGAATAATGTAATTGGCCCAAACTATTCACCTATATACATCAAAACAGCAGTTTTCTGGAAATACCATATTTATATACACAAGGGATGTTGGTCAGTTATATAGGTGAAAGAGTCGTTCAAGTCAATTTCTAATATACACAGTTGAAATGTTACTTGATCTGGAGACATTATGCAATATGAATTATTCAGTAGAAGCTATATGCATATTTTTACATTTTCTATAAGCATTTTTACTGTCATTTTAAATGATTTTTTTAGTCACAATTTTACTAGTACAAGAAATCTCATAAAACAAGCTATTAAAAAGGTGACTACACCTGCTTATAACTTGTTTATATACTAAAAAGACCATTACATTCTAGTGTTACTTATTTCAAGTAGTAATAACAGCATATAGTAACAGTGAAGATCCTTATTCTTCCTTTTGTAGATGGCTCCTTTTTTTTATGTATTTGTGTAATGTATACTGTAGAAGATAAGACTACCTCTCTGATATTCAAGTTAACCCTAAAAAGTTACCTTTTAATTAGCTTATCAGAAATACCAACTTCCATATAGGTACATTTGATGATATAACCACAATCAAGACAATTTTAATATTCCAAATTAATCTTATTCAGGACAACAACAATGACCTATTCTGAATTCCATGCTAAATGCTAGGAAAGTGAAGATGAATATAATATAAACTCTGCTCTCAAGTATCTCACAGAACTTATAGTATATCGGATATATATTACAACCAGCAAACCTAATTATTGATTCTATATGAAAGAATAAAATCATTGAAAAATTGTAATGTAATTTAGCACAATATGTTTTTTAAATCCTAAAAATTTGTAAAGGGTAGTTATTCCTCTACAAAACAGAATCTTCCATGAGTAGTAAGTTAAAATAATTTAATAGACATCTATGTTGGTTGAGGGGAAAAAGATGGGGGATTTGGGGTTTCCTCCTTCACAGCATACCATTTTAGGGAAATATAGAATCTAGTTTACTGTTTTGTGCTCTAAAGGTAGTTACAATTACCTGAAGTAAAGGACCCGTACTGGAAATAATTTCCAGGTGCAAATGCTGATTAACAAAAAGGACAGAAAGTTTAAAATGAGGTTCCTCTCCTGATGCTATGACCATTCTCTTCTGAGAGCTTTTGAAATGCTTGGTTCCTACAACCACATGCCTTATAGAAGTCTTCCTTGAGTTTTGGAAGTGGAGGACAGAGAAGTATAATGAAAGGTATATTATTCTCTCTTTTAAGGTTAAAAAAAAATGGCTCACAGTACACAGGTCATTGAAAATACCAGGAAAATGAACAACTGACTTTGGCTGAAAAAGGAACATGATAAAATAGAAAAGACCTTTGAAAGTCAGACCCTCATTTTGCTAGACCTTCATTTTTGCATACATTTCAAGAATATAAAGGAAACTCTCCAAACAGAGAAATGGAGGCAAAAAGAAGGCAAAAGCAAACTCAATCAGTACCTACTTTTTATAGTGAACCCAGGTTTAAGGATGTCAGAATGGTAATGGAAGCTGCTTCATTACATGCTGGAAGAGAAGCTGGTGTGAACACGTGGAAGTTCCTTCTACAGGACGTTTTTAGAAATAATTTTCAGCAAAGACCGCATCAAAAAGAGTAGCTCGTTCAAGCTAAATACTGTGTTTGGAGTTGTTATGGTTATATTTGTGAAAAATAATCATAGACAGTCTACTGTATATGAAAATGAGGCAGTTTTGTCAGTAATCTGCTTGAAGCATGGAAAACAGGCAGCTTTTAGAAATAAGTACTGTATTCTGGGAAGTGCTCTGTGTAAATCAAGAGGCATATGTTCCTGAAATCTTCCTGAACAGACACATACACATATACAGCTAAATTGTAAATCACTGACATTTGTGGGGTACTTACTATGTACCAGCGATTATTCTGATTTTTCATGAATTAAACCATTTCAATCTCAATACAGCCATATGAAATAAGTTGTTACTATCTTCACCTAGTAAATGATGGAAGCAGAAGTTTTATCTAGATGAACTTGCTTTAGAATATATATATATGTACACATAGGTACAGAATGTAACTAAAAATACACACACACTAGAGTATAACATTCTAGATATTTATTAGGAATCAATAACTTTGAAGAGAAAGGAGGGTCAGTGGGAACAATCAGAGATAAAAGAATTGCCATTCAGACCCTGCCAATTCAGCAAGGAGCCTTGGAGTATAATAATGCCCTGTATCTGGTCAAAATGACTGAGACTTTATACCCCCACCTTGCTCGGTTACTGGTTCTGGCCTGCTCCTGGTAGGGCATGATTTTGGGTGGAGCGAATCTCTGCAACTGAAGTAAACCCAGGACAACTGGAGACTGCTGATGCATTGCTCATGACTGGGCTACAAATTCTTCCTTGAAGAGGAATCCGGGAGACACATCTATATGGCTACATGTCTACACCCCACCACATGCATGCACACACACACACATACTCACATATACACACTGTGAATGTCTATGTAGATGTATGGATATACATATATATGTATATATGGATATACACACACACACACACACACACACATATATATATATATATGATTTATAAACATACAAAGCATTTGGTAGAATTATATATACTTTTTGAAAGTCTGCCTATCATTTTGTCCTTGGAAAACCACCTCTCCCCAAATTCATGAAGTTTTTAAGAAGCTGACAATCAATTACATGAGACAGAAAGTTATATTACAATAAACATTGATAACTGCTACAGTGTACAAACTTCTGAATCAAACTTATGTAAAATCCAATACAGATATTCATGGTTGGTGAGTGGCCTACTGGGCCACTTAATTCAGGAATTAAGGCTTCTTTCTAGTTTCTCAAAATTGTCTCTAGTCAGCTGGTGGATAAAAAAGAGAGTAGAGTAGTGTTTGGTAAGTTTATGTGAATGAGGATTGGAAGAGAGGGACTTTGCTTCCATTGACCAAAACTCAATCACTTGTCCACACATAAATGGAAGGGAAGCTTGAATATATAATTTAGCTCTGCATCCCTCACCAAAGGAAAAAGCGTTTGTTGAAAATAGTAATTTCTGCCAAAGCAGGGTGATTCCAACCTGATCAATATTAGTGTCCTATCTCCTGAATTACAGTGATTGGTCCAAGAGGTGAGACTATAACTCAATCAGTCAATCAGCTGATTGCTAACAATCTATCAAATGTAGGAACAAAGACTATTAATCTCCCTTCAATTGCTAAGTTTCATATATATGAAATTACACAACCAAGTGTCTATCTTCCCCAGACACATGGAGGAATTCTATCTACAGTCAGAGAGCAAAAGCCCAACATACAGGAGAAATTTAAATAGAGAGGTACAAAGAGAAATTGGAAAATTGATAAATGCCCCCAATGACGTTTATTGAGCCCCTTGAATCCAGCCATTTTTAAGACACAATGGTATCTCAGTTACATAAGTCAATAAGTTACCTCATCTCCTGAAGCAAGTTGATTTGGGTTTCTGTCATTTGTCAACATAAAGGAACTTCATACATATTTCTACCAAGGTTGTAATTTCAAGATAGTAGAAAAATATTGGTAGTACGTTGGTAACTTTCTACAATCTTGAAAAGTTCTAAAACAGAGAAAATCTTCTGCCAAATTTTCCCCTTCTACTCAGGTTCAGAGAAGCCAGTTCTTTGTGAAATAGAGTCTACTGCTGTTCTTCCCTTTCTTTAATTTGGTACAAGCAAAACAGGACAAAACATAGTGAGATATAAAATTGAGACCCAGGAAAAGTCATGAAAAATTTAGAAGACTGAATGAACCACGACTTTCTCAAATATGCTATACACTGAAAAAGAAAAGTATCAATCACCCCTATTTTAATGCCATTCATTAGGAAGCAGACTCTATTGGAAATCAGAGTCCATTTGCTATTCTATTCCAGTCTATTGTTAAATTTTCCTGAAGGCAGAGACTAACATAAAAGGGTTTCAACAGGAGGCTGGGCAGAAGACCAGGTTGAACACTAAGACCTATTGTTAAGATAGATATCCTTAATGTGGGCTCCAGATAAAAAAAAGACTAACAATGTTTTTACTCTTTGTTACTAGCTCATAGTATTCTCATTAAGCAATCTAACTGGTGTTTACTGGAGTTGTGAGTGGCTCCTTTTGTGAGAGAAATACCAGGACTGTTCAGCAGTCTATGACAATTTCCAAACTATATAACCATGACATCAGAAAGCAGTGAAGCTACACAAAAAGTAATCCTCATATACTTCCTGTCAACCATGATGATGACCAACAAGAAATATGGGAGTTCCTTCTAGTATGTGGGATCTTTGACTGCCAGATTGGCTGACCAAGGAACTTACTCTAATGGTAAGGCAGACTAAATAGACTAACAATCGCTGTGTGATTGTTTTATGTCTTCCATTTTCTGTAAGGGAGTCTGCATTGTATTTGTCTTGACTTAATGCACTTCGAATATGTTAGAGAAAGTTAGATTTATGATTTGGCCATAGGTTGAATAATATGATGATCTACAGTTGAATCTGACCAAGAGAAATTTACCCTAGATTCAGAGATTCTAAACATGGGACTAGAGAAAAAATATGACTTTGAATTGTCCACTTTAGGGAAGAGCTGAGTACATTTGGATTAACTTCACAGTAAGCATATGTATTTTTAAATTATGTGAAAAGGAAGAGGATGTCTATATTTTTATGGCCAAATGGTGGTATATAGTGCAGATGCAGTATTTATTTCCTTTCCAGCATTCCTTTGGGGAACTCTGTACATTCTCGACAGTTTTCTTAGTATAGTCAGTATAGTCAGTTATGGTGATCAGGCCCTGGACCCTTATGGTACATGATATAATGTACCATGCTCAATATTAATATACCATTTCCCTGGTAACAATTAATATGCCATTTCCCTGGTAACAATGACTGATCTAAGATATAGGAAAATTAATCAAGTGGAACTATTAAAGAGGGAATGAGGCCAAGACACAGGGGTAAGCATAACCAAGAGATAAAGAATACAATGGTGCAAAATCCACTGCTTTTAAACACTGTGCTTCTAAACACTGTGATTCTTGAGGTCAATATATTACTGGATTTTCCTGTTTCATTTAGCAGTCAATTATCTTTTTTCCTCAGCTAACTGGAGTTGGGTTTCTTTCAACTGCAATTGAAAGAACTCTAATTAATATAGAGATATACATATATCCATACATATAAACATACATTTAGCACATGCATATGCTAATATAGCATAGGGGTTTAGAGTATGTACTTTGGAGTCAGACTATCCTGAATTCTAATGCCAGTTCTGTTCTTAACCATAGTGCTTACAATGTAGAAGGTAATTAATACATCATTATCATTTTATTCACATAAATTCTAATATGCATACTCATATATATTCTCACCTCTTGCTTGAGTAATGCTTAATTTATTTTCAAAGAATATTAAAATTACTCCTCTTTTCAAAATGTGTCTCTGAAAGTTGGTATTGTGAGATTCTAAGTTTTAAGCCTCTCCATCTCCTCACCACTCAAAAAGTCTAGGATATTGTGATAAATGAGCTAAGTGGATGGTGGATGCCATTTTCCTGGGACACAAAAAGGAGATGCTTGCAAAGTAACTCACAAAAACAAATATCCTTATTTCCACTGACAGTTTTGGGATGCTTTACAACTGAGCAGAACAAAGTTTGGTTTGTTTTTAAATTAATAAATTTAATTTTGTTTTAAACAAAATTGATAATAGAGAGTCTCCCAGGCTCAGATTCAAAAGGTCTAGACTCATCTCTATCAAGCCTAAGGTATGTTATAGAACCTCTCTTAAATGTTGCTCAATCATTTATAAAGTGGGAATAATATCTGACTTGCAGATTGTCAAAATCACCGAAAATAAAACGGAATGGGGAGAGTGGAGGTCAAGATGATGGAATACACGAACATGAAACTCACCTCTTCCCACAAATAATCAAAATACATATATATATATATAGAACAATTCTCACAGAATCAGGACAGGACATGAACCCCTGGGAGGGAACTGTGAAAGAAGAAAGATTCCCTCACTTTGGGAACAACTGGGACAGATAAGGGGTTTCAGGGGATCAGAGGAGAGTGAAGAAACTGGCTTGTGTCAGGCAAGACAGAGAGAGGCCAACTCAGATGGTCCTGGCCTTCTTGCTGCACGTCCCAACCAAAGACATACACTTGATGGTGTTCATGGTTTGTAGGTGCTGCAGCTCAGGCTTCAGTGGACAGACCTTGAGAGAGGACTCAACTTGGCTGCATGGAGACAACCTGAAGGGCCTGGAATGTCATTGGGCTGCAACAGGGGTTGTGTGCCTGATGGAGTCTGGGTCCACCATAGTACCCCATTGTCCACATTTGCATGAAAGGGGACATGACTCTGCTATAGCAGCCTCATTCTCAGCATGTTCAGAGCAGGCACAGCTCTGCTTCCAGGAGCTCTGGAGTGCACAAGTGCTGATAGGTTTCCTACATGTAGAGGCAGGGCTGAAATCTGAGCCAATTCCAGGTGACTGCAGGAATTCTGCAGATTTACAGGCAGCTTTGTGAGTGCAGAGCCTGAAGGACATCTGAACAGATTACTGGTGCTCCTGTAGCTGGGACAAGTCTGGCATCAGCAGCAGTGGGCTTTGCAGGTGTGTGCATGCAGAGATGGGGCTGGGGTCTGGGCTATTTCCAGTGCTCTCACAGAGGGCCCAGGTGCATACTACAGTGGGTGCTGGTGGATTTGCACCAGCAGATTTACACTGGTGGCTTTTTAAGCACAATGCCTGGCTGCTTGCCTGTATTCCTACAACAGAGGCAGGACTGAGGGCAGTGCCAACAACAGTGTTCTTTGTGAGTACACACAATGGGTGACACATGACATCACAGAGTTTACTTCCCCCCAGTGGACAGCTCCTTCAGAGGAATACTCAGTGTCACCTTTCCCAGCAGGAATGTTCCAGTCCTGCCTACCTCATGCTGTACCTTAAAACTGGATCTAAGGGCTTTACTCAAACAATTGGGAAGGAGAACCTGCCTTTGACAGGGTTGTTACAACCACAGAGCAAAGAGGAGACCCTGTCCAAAATCAGGCTCTGGTCACCAAGGCACAAATCACACCCCCTATCAAGGGGATAACAACAAGCACAAACTGAGAAAAGACGTGACAAGCATCCATACCAAAAACAGGCCTTGCATTAGACTCACACAGATTACACAGGGAAGCTTCCACATAAAAACAACTCTTTGAGACCACAGTAGATAACTCATTCTCCTAAACTCATAGTCACAAAATTTTAAGTAAAATGAATAAGCAGAAAAATTGTTCTCAATTAAAAGAGCAAGAGAATTCCCCTGAAAAAACAAACAACAGAAAAGACCTCTCCAGTCTACTAGACCTGGAATTCAAAAAGGAGGTAATAAAAATACTCAAAGAAATAAGAAAGGCTATCAATAGAAATGCAGATCACTGTAACAAGGAATTAGAAACTAAAAAGAGGGACCAAACAAAATTAGAAAACTCAATTGCTGAGGTGGATACCAAGATGAAGGCAATAAATAGCAAACTAAATAATGCAGAAGAATGAATAAGTGATCTGAAAGACAGAATGATAGAAATCACCCAATCAGAACAGCATACAGAAAGACAAATAAAAAATAATAATACAAGCACTATATTAGAACTATGGGATAATATAAAGTGTGCCAATGTATGCATAATTCCAAAAGAAGAGGAGGGGGTCAAAAATGTGTTTGAGGAAATTATAGCTAAAAACTTCCCAAAGCTAAAGATGGAAACATATGTCCAGATACAAGAACACAAAGGGTCCAAACAATATGAACCCAAACAGACCCAAACAAAGACACATTATAATTAAAATGGCAAAAGTTAAAGAGAGGATTTTAAAGGCAGCAAGAGAAAAACAGAGCTAGTAACAAGGGGTCCCCCATAAGGCTATCAACTGATTTCTCTACAGAAATGCTGCAGGCCAGAAGGGAGTGACAAGATATATTCAAAGTCCTGAAAGGGGAAAATCCTGAAACCTAGGACATTCTACCCAGCAAGACTAACATTTAGAATAGAAAGAGAGATAAAAAATTTCTGAGACAAGCAAAAACTAAAAGAATACAACAATGCTAAACCTATCTTAAAAGAAATACTGAAAGGTCTTCTCTAAATAGAAAAAAAAAAAAAAACAAGAATCTATAGGAAAGAGAGAAACACAATAGGAAAAGCAAATATGTAAATGGGTTATAGATGACTTAAAGAAGTCAGTACATAGATTTAAAAAAAAAATCAACCAAAAAAAATTCTGTGAAAGTGATTATAACTACAATGAGGAGCAAACTGATAAACATTAAGATGTAAAAAGGACATCAAACTTATAAAATGTGGGAGACAAGAGTAAGAAAATGTATGTTTTTTTAGAATGTATTTGATCTTATATGACTACAAGTCTAAAGGAAGTAGATATAGTAATGGGTTAACCTACTTGACAAAATGGTAACCACAAATCAAAAACATACAATAGATTTACAAAAAAACAAAAAGAAGATAGCTTAAAAGAAATATAATTCATTTGTTATAGAAAAGAAAACCACAAAGGAAAAAAAAGAAAGAAACAAAGAAGAAATACAAAATCAACTGGAAAACAAGGTTTAAAATGGCAATAAATACACACCTATCAATAATTACCTTAAATGTCAATGGACTAAATGCTCCAATCAAAAGACACAGAGTAGAAGATTGGATAATAAACAAAAGCCTACAATATGCTGCCTATAAGAGACCCACTTTAGGGTGAAGAACACACATAGATTGAAAGTGAGGAGAGGGAAAAAGATATTCCATGCAAATAGAAATGACAAGAAAGCAGGGTAAAAATACTCATATCAGACAATATAGACTTTAAAATGAAGGCGATAAAGAAAGATGAAGGACACTATATAATTATAAAAGGATAAGTAGAAGAATATTACACTCATTAACATATATGCACCCAATATAGGAGCACCTAAATACATAAAGCAAATACTAACAGACATAAAGGGAGAAATTAACAGGAATACAATAATATTAAGAGACATTATCACCCCACTGACATCAATGAACAGACCTTCCAGACAGAAAATCAATAAGGCAAGAGAGACCTTAAATGACACAATAGAAAACTTAGACTTAATTGATATTTTCTGGACATTACAACCTCCAAAAAACAGAATACACATTCTTCTCAAGTGCACATAGAACATTCTCTAGGATAGACCACATATGAGAACACAAAAAAAAGCCTCAACAAATTAAAGAGCATAGGAATTATTTCAAGCAGCTTTTCTGCCACAATGACATGAAAATAGAAATCAACCACAGAAATAGAAATGAAAAAAAATGATTACATGGAGACTAAACTACATACTACTAAAAAAAACAATGGATCAACAATGAAATCAAAGAGGAAATTTAAAAATACCTTTAGTCAAATTACAGTGAAAACGCAACCATACAAAATCTGGGATGAAGTTGGATTCATCCCAGAAACCCAAGGATGGTTCAACATACGCAAATCAATCAGTGTGATATACCATATCAACAAAATAAAAGACAAAAAACACATGATCATGTCAATAGATGCTGAAGAATCATTTGATAAAATTCAACATCCATTCATGATAAAAAGCTATCACTGGGCTTCCCTGATGGCGTGGTGGTTGAGAGTCCACCTGCCGATGCAGGGGACATGGGTTCATGCCCCGGTCCGGGAAGATTCCACATGCCGCAGAGTGGCTGGGCCCATGAGCCATGGTCCCTGACCCTGCACATCTGGAGCCTGTGCTCCGCAACAGGAGAAGCCACAACAGTGAGAGGCCCACATACCACAAAAAAAAAACACAAAAAACTATCACCAGAGTATAGTCAGAATATATCTCAACATGATAGAAGCTATTTATAACAAACCCATAGCCAACAAAATACTCAAGGGTGAAAAGCAGAAAGCTTTCCCACTAAAATCTGGAACAAGGATGCCCACTCTCACTGCTTCTATTCAACATAATATTGGAAGTCCTAGCCACAGCAATCAGGCCAGGAAAAGAAAGAAAAAATATCCAAATTGAAAGGGAAGAGGTAAAATTGCCATTATATGCAGATGGCATGCTACTATATATAGAAAACTCTAAAGACTCCACACAAAAACTACTAGAACTGATAAATTCAGCAAAGTAGCAGGATACAAGATTAACATACAGAAGTCTGTTGCATTTCTTTATACCAACAATGAATGTTAGAAAGAAAAAGTAAAAAAAAAAAAAAAAAAAAAAGACGACCTACAGAGTAAGAGAAAATATTTGCAAACAATGCAACAAGGGTTTTAATTTCCAAAATATACACACAGATCCTACAGCTCAATATCAAAAATATAGATAACCCAATAAAAACATGGGCAGAAGACCTAAACAGACAGCACTCCAAAGAAGACATACAGGTAAGCAACAGGCACATGAAAAGAAGTTTAACATCACTAATTATTAGAGAACTGTAAATCAATACTACAATGAGGTATCACCTCACTCTGGTCAGAATGCCATTATTGAAAAATCTACAAATAATAAATGCTGGAGTGGGTGTGGAGAAAAAGGAACATTTCTTCACTGTTGTTGGGAATTGGTGCAGCCACTGTGGAGAACAGTATGGAGGATCCTTAAATAACTAAAAATAGAGTTACCATGTGATCCAGCAACCCCACTGCTGGGCATATATCCAGAGAAAGCTCTAATTTGAAAAGATACATGTACCCCAATGTTCATAGCAGCACTATCTACAATATCCAAAACATGGAAGCAACCTAAGTGTCCATTGACAGATGAATGGATAAAGAAGTTATGGTATATATACACTATATATATATAGAGAGAGAGAGAGAGAGAGAGTGAAATATTAACCATAAAAAAGTGAAATAATGCCATTTGCAGCAACATGAATGGATCTAAAGATTATCATAAGTGAAGTAAGTCAGAGAAAGACAAATATATGATATCACTTATATATGGAATCTAAAAAAATGACACAAATGAACTTATTTTCAAAAAAAAATAGACTCAGACATAGAAAACAAATTTATGATTACCAAAGGGGAAAGGGGTTGGGGGATAAATTAGGAACTTGGGATTAACAGATATGCATGACTATATATGAAGTAAGATAAAAAAGCAAGATCCTGCAGGATAGCAGAGGGAACTGTATTCAATATCTTGTAATAAGCTAGAATGGAAAATAATCTGAAAATATATGTATATATATGTATAACTGATTTACTTTGCTGTACATCGGAAACTAACACAATATTGTAAATCAACTATGCTTCAATAATTTTTTTTAATGGAATGGGAGTGATTTACAAACTGTAAAAGATTAAATAAATGTAAAGCATTGGGGATTATTGAAAATACCTGTTGAAGTTTTAAACCCAAAAATGCAGTTTCACGTCTTCCTTATGTCCTGATCACTTTGAATATGTCAGATTAACTTGCTTCCTTGACATGTATCCCCTTCCATTTTTCCTTCTTCTTTTCCACTGAAATGTCATTCTCTCCCCAACCCCTGTTAAAGACTTCCACAGGCTTTCTGGGTTGCTGAAGGTCTAAATAAGGCAGGATATAAACATCATTTAAACCCCTTTTACCACATGAACCTTCCATTATACAAGAAAAAGTGAAGACAAAGACAACAACACTATCACTTATTTTCCAGGTTCCCTTGAGCCAGGGTTGATTATGTAACTCTGTTCTGACTAAGGTGACATAAGATGATGTTTCCTTAGAAACTTCTGGAATTTATTTTCTTTGTCATAAAAGGTCTTGACAGATGCATGTGAGGAAGCCCCCTTTTCTGTCCACCTTATTTCTTAATACTTGGAATATTGCCCATTAATGTTGTTTGGGTTGACACAGTCATTTAGTTATTGTGAGGGAAGACAAGAGATTAAATACAGTGTCCTGTCACTGTTGAGCTGTTCAACAAATCTCCTGAAACTGTCTAGATTCTGACTTCCTGCCTTTGGGATAATACTTACGTTATAAAAATAGATGTATTGACCTCTCAGCTACCACACTGTTGGCCACGCAGCTTCCAGTTGTTCGCTCCTCTGGTGAGATGGGGCCAGGAGATGCTATCCTCAGCTCCTTGCCTGGGTGGGCAAGTCATGCTATAGAGCTAGCAGAAATCCCCTTTTGAAGGTCCCACCAAGTTCCCCAATAGAGAGCTGCAGCTGAGCAGAGTGGCTGCTTGGGACTACTGCTCAGGTGCCATGGAAAGCCTTCATGGAATCTGACATTTTATCACTTTGGGACCATTGGCCAGCTGCTCCTGACTTGGCCACATGAAGGTTCAGACTGTCCCAGTCTCTGACCTGACGACAACCAGCACTATTAGCGTATCTCTCACCACCATGAATGCAAGGCATTTCAGTGAAGAGTATGAGGAGGACATCTACAAATCCCAGACTGGAATGTGCAAGGTCTGAAGAATGGTGGAATAACCCAATGTATCTGGGTAACCTTTGGAGACAGCTGAGACAGAGCCTCAAAAGGGCAGTGGCTGACAACCAACTTATAGCCCATCTTCTCCAGCCGTGTGGCTGACAGGGTTTTGGTACTCCAGCCAGCTGCCAGGACTGAGCCTCTGAGGTGAGAGAGCCAAATTCAGGACATTGGTCCACCAGAAACCTCCCAGCCCCATATAACATCAATCGGCGAGAGCTCTCCCAGAGACCTCTGTCTCAACAATAAGACACAGCTCCATTCAATGACCAGTAAGCTGCAATGCTGGACACCCCATGCCAAACAACTAGCGAGAAAGGAACACATCCTACCCATTAGCAGAGAGGTGGCCTAAAATGATACTAAGATTACAAACACCCCAAAACACACCAGCAGATGCGATCCTGCCCACCAGAAAGACAAGATCCAGACTCATCGACCAGAACACAGGCACCAGTCCCCTCCACTAGGAAGCTTACACAATCCACTGAGCCAACCTTACTCACTGAGGGCAGACACAAAAAACAATGGGAACTATGAACCTGCAGCCTGTTAAAAGGAGACTCCAAAAACATTAAATTAAGCAAAATTGGAAGACAGAGAAAAACTCAGTAGATAGAGGAGCAAGGTAAAAACCGACCAGACCAAACATATGCAGAACAAATAGGCAGCCTACCTGAAAAGGAATTCAGAGTAATAGTAAAGATGATCCAAAATCTTGGAAATAGAATGGAGAAAATACAAGAAATGTTTAGCAAGGATCTAGAAGAACTAAAGAGCAAACAAACAGTGATGAACAACACAATAAATGAAATTAAAAATTCTCTAGAAGGAATCAATAGCAGAACAACTAGGCAGAAGAACGGATAAGTGACCTGGAAGATAAAATAGGGGAAATAACTATTGCAGAGCAAAATAAAGAAAAAAAGAATGAAAAGAATTGAGGACAGTCTCAGAGACCACTGGGACAATATTAAATGCCCAACATTCAAATTATAGGGGTTCCAGAAGAAGAATAATAAAAGAAATGGACTACAAACATATTTGAAGAGATTATAGTTGAAAACTTCCCTAATATAGGAAAGGAAATAGTCAATAAAGCCTAGGAAGCACAGAGAGTCCCAGAGAGGATAAATCCAAAGGGAAACATGACAAGACACATGTTAATCAAATTATCAAAAATTAAAGGGCTTCCCTGGTGGAACAGTGGTTGAGAGTCCGCGTGCCAATGCAGGGGACACGGGTTTGTGCCCCAGTCTGGGAAGATTCCACATGCCGTGGAGCAGCTGGGCCTGTGAGTCATGGTCACTGAGCCTGCACGTCTGGAGCCTGTGCTCCGGCTCCAGACGTGCAGGCTCAGCACATGGGCAAGGTCACAACAGTGAGAGGCCTGTGTACTGCAAAAAAAATAATAAAATAAAAAAAAATTAAATACAAAGAAAAAATATTAAAAGCAGAAAGGGAAAAGGAAGGAATAACATACAAGGGAATCCCCATAAGGTTAACAACTAAACTTTCAGCAGAAACTCTGCAAGATAGAAGGGACTGGCAGGACATATTTAAAGTGATGAAGGAGAAAAATCTACAACCAAGATTACTCTACCCAGCAAGGATCTCATTCAAATTTGCTGGAGAAATTAAAACCTTTACAAACAAGCAAAAGCTAAGAGAATTCAGCACCACAAACCAGCTTTACAACAAATGCTAAAGGAACTTCTCTTGGCAGGAAACACAAAGAAAAGACCCACAATAACAAACCCAAAACAATTAAGAAAATTGTCATACGAACATACATATAGATAATTACCTTAAATGTAAATGGATTAAGTACTCCAACCAAAAGACATAGACTGTCTGAATGGATACAAAAACAAGACCCATATATATGCTGTCTACAAGAGACCCACTTCAGACCTAGGAACACATACAGACTGAAAGTGAGGGGAAGGAAAAAGATATTCCATGTAAATGGAAATCAAAAAAAGCTGGAGTAGCAATTCTCGTATCAGACAAAATACACTTTAAAATAAAAACTATTACAAGACACAAAGAAGGACACTACATAATGATCAAGGAATCGATCCAAGAAGAAGATATAATGATTTTAAATATTTATGCACCCAACATAGGAGCACCTAAATACATAAGGCAAATGCTAACAGCCATAAAAGGGGAAATCAACAGTAAAACAATCATAGTAGGGGACTTTAACACCTGACTTTCACCAATGGACAGATCATCCAAAATGAAAATAAATAAGGAAACACAAGCTTTAAATGACCCATTAAACAAGATGGACTTAATTGTTATTTATAGGGCACTCCATCCAAAAACAACAGAATACACTTTCTTCTCAAGGGCTCATGCATCATTCCCCAGGATAGATCATATCTCGGGTCACATTCAAGCCTTGGTAAATTTAAGAAAATTGAAATCATATCAAGTATCTTTTCTGACCCCAAGGCTATAAGACTGGAAATCAAATACAGGGAAAAACCTCTAAAAAATACAAACACATGGAGGGTAAACAATACACTATTAAATAACCAAGAAATTACAGAAGAAATCAAAGAGGAAATAAAAAAATACCTAGAAACAAATGACAATGAAAACACGAAGACACAAAACCTATGGGATACAGCAAGAGCAGTTCTAACAGGAAAGTTTATAACAATACAATCCTACCTCAAAAAACAAGAAAAATCTCAAATAAACAACCTAACCTTACACCTAAAGCAATTAGAAAAAGAAGGAAAAAAACCCCCAAAGTTAGCAGAAGGAAAGATCATAAAGATCAGATCAGAAATAAATGAAAAAGAAATGAAGGAAACAATAGCAAAATCAATAAAACTAAAAGCTAGTTCTTTGAGAAGATAAACAAAACTGAAAAACCATTAGCCAGACTCATAAAGAAAAAAAGGGAGAAGACTAAAATAAATAGAATAAGAAATGAAAAAGGAGAAGTAACAACTGACACTGCAGAAATACAAAGGATCATGAGAGATTACTACAAGCAACTATATGTCAATAAAATGGACAACCTGGAAGAAATGGACAAATTATTAGAAATGCACAACGTTCTGAGACTGAACCAGGGAGAAATAGAAAATATAAACAGCTCACTCACAAGCACTGAAATTGAAACAGTGATTAAAAATCTTCCAACAAACAAAATGCCAGGAACAGATGACTTCACAGGTGAATTCTATCAAAAATTTAGAGAACAGCTAATACCTATCCTTCTCAAATCTTCCAAAAAACAGCAGAGGGAGGAGCACTCCCAAACTCATGCTACAAGGCCACCATCACCCTGATACCAAAACCATACAAAGATGTCACAAAGAAAGAAAACTACAGGCCAATATAACTGATGAACCTAAATGCAAAAATCCTCAACAAAGTACTAGCAAACAGAATCCAACAGCACATTAAAAGGATCATACAGCATGATCAAGTGAGGTATATCCCAGTAATGCAAGGATTCTTCAATATACACAAATCAATCAATGTGATACACCATATTAAGAAAATGAAGGACAAAAACCATATGATCATCTCAATAGATGCAGAAAAAGCTTTTGACAAAATTCAACAGCCATTTTTGATAAAAACCCACCAGAAAGTAGGCATAGAGGGAACTTACCTCTACATAATATAGACCATATATGACAAATACACAGCCAACATCATTCTCAATGGTGAAAAACTGAAACCATTTCCAGTAAGATCAGGAGCAAGACAAGGTTGCCCACTCTCACCACTATTATTTAACATAGTTTTGGAAGTTTTAGCCACAGCAATCAGAGAAGAAAACGAAATAAATGTAATACAAATCAGAAAAGAAGTAAAACTGTCACTGTTTGCAGATGGCATGATACTATACATTCAGTATCCTAAAGATGCTACCAGAAAACTATTAGAGCTAATCAATGAATTTTGTAAACTAGCATGAAACAAAACTAATGCACAGAAATCTCTTGCATTCCTATACACTCATGATGAAAAATCTGAAAGAGAAATTAAGGAAATACTCCCATTTACCACTGCAACATAAATAATAAAGTACCTAGGCATAAAGCTACCTAAGGAGACAAAAACCCTGTATGCAGAAAACTATCAGACACTGATGAAAGTTATTAAATATGATACAAACAGATGGAGATATATACCATGTTCTTGGATGGGAAGAATCAACATTGTGAAAATGAATATACTACCCAAAGCAATCTACAGATTCAATGCAATGCCTATCAAACTACCAATGTCATTTTTCACAGAACTAGAACAAAAAATTTCACAGTTTGTTTGGAAACACAAAAAACCCTGAATAGCCAAAGCAATCTTGAGAAAGAAAAACAGAGCTAGAGGAATCAGGCTCCCTGACATCCAACCCTACTACAAAGCTACAGTTATCAAGACAGTATGGTACTGGAACAAGAACAGAAATATAGATCAATGGAACAGGATAGAAAGCCCAAAGATAAACCCATGCACATATGGTCACCTTATCTTTGATAAAGGAGGCAAGAATATACAATGGAGAAAAGAGAGCCTCTTCAATAAATGGTGCTGGGAAAACTGGACAGCTACATGTAAAAGAACGAAATTAGAACACTCCCAAACACCATACACAGAAATAAACTCAAAATGGATTAAGGAACTAAATGTAAGTCCAGACACTATAAAACACTTAGTGGAAAACATAGGCAGAACACTGCATTACATAAATCATAGCAAGGTCCTTTTTCACCCACCTCCTAGAGAAATGGAAATAAAAACAAAAATAAACAAATGAGACCTAATGAAACTTAAAAGCTTTTGCACAGCAAAGGAAACCATAAACAAGACGAAAAGATAACTCTCAGAATGGGAGAAAATATTTGCAAACAAAGCAACTGACAAAGGATTAATCTCCAAAATATACAAGCAGCTCATACAGCTCAATATCAAAAAAACAATCAACCCAATCCAAAAATGGGCAGAAGACCTAAATAGACATTTCTCCAAAGAAGATATACAGATTACCAACAAACACATGAAAGGATTCTCAGCATCACTAATAATTAGAGATATGCAAATCAAAAGTACAATGAGGTGCCACCTCACACCTGTCAGAATGGCCATCATCAAATATCTATAAACAATAAATGCTGGAGAGGGTGTGGAGAAAAGGGAACACTCTTGCACTGTTGGTGAGAATATAAATTGATACAGCCTCTATGGAGAACAGTATGGAGTTTCCTTAAAAAACTAAAAATGGAACTACCATACAAACCAGCAATCCCACTACTGGGTATATTCCTTGAGAAAACCATCATTCAAAAAGAGTCATGTTCCACAATGTTCATTGCAACACTATTTACAATAGCCAGGACATGGAAGCAACCTAAGTGTCCATCAACAGTTGAATGGATATAGAAGATGTGGCACATACATACAATAGAATATTACTTAACCATAAAAAGAAATGAAATTGAGTTATTTGTAGTGGGGTGGATGGACCTAGCATCTGTCATACAGAGTGAAGTAAGTCAGAAAGGGAAAAACAAATACTGTATGCTAACACATATATATGAAATCTAAAAAAAAAAAAAAGTTCTGAAGAACCTAGGGGCAGGACAGGAATAAAGATGCAGATGTGGAGAGTGGACTTGTGGACATGGGGAAGGGGAGGGGTGGGTTTGGACGAGGTGAGAGAGTGGCTTTTGCAAATATACACTACCAAATGTAGAATGGATGGCTGGTGGGAAGCAGCTACATAGCACAGGGAGATCATCTCAGTGCTTTGACACCACCTAGAGGGGTGGAATAGGGAGTGTGGGAGGGAGACGCAAGAGGGAGGGGATACGGGGATACGTTTATACTTATGGCTCATTCACTTTGTTATCCAGCAGAAGCTAAGGCACCACTGTAGAGTAATTATACTCTAATAAAGTTGTTGAAAAAAAATAGATGTATTTATTGTTGATAACATTGTGTGGGGTATTATGTTTCTTACAGCCACACACTTCCCAACTGGTATTCAGGTTTTCCCACCAGAAATCCCTCAAAATGAGGAAAACAGACAAAACTAGAATCTAATATGTGAAGGAGATCAAGTGTCAGAGAGACCAGTTTCAAATGCCAAGACTAGTCAAGAGTGATTAGTAAAGAGAGTGGGCTAGAGCTAATAAACAGGACAAAATGAGAACTTGACAGAACATGGGTGAGAACAAAGGAGAAAGGTTTAGGATTATTATTGACTATTCATTTCTTGCATTTATGGGTCAGTGGTTATGTAGTTGGCTTATAATTACAAATTGTAAGTAGATGGCTCCCACCAAATTTGTCTGTTCCTTGGGTAAAAATAATTTAAATTGACATATGTCAAGATTTTTAATTAAAAGTTTCTGGTGTAGCACTTAAAACAAAATATGGCTTATTCCCTTTCATTCACACATGAGAAATATTGAATTTGAATTTGCTTGCTTTTACTGGACTTCCAGAGAATAGATTCCAGATGAATACCTAATAAAGCTTGCAAGAAGAGTTGGAGGAAAATATAAACATAGACAAAAAGTTAAGGATAAATAACAAACAGCATTCTAAGACAGAGGTTTTCAAACTTTATAGTCTACTAGAAGGCTTGTTAAAACACAGATTATTGGACTTCACACCCAGAGTTTCTGTTTTTGGCCAAATGAGACTAAATAATTTACATTTCTAAAAAAAATCCTTAGGTGTTGCTGATGATGATGGTGGCCTTAGTATCACATTTGGAGAACCACTACTCTAAGAGGCAGTACAAGGCAATGAACATGGAGTAACAAATGATTGGTAAAGTTGCCATGTGGAGAATACTGAGCTCCACATAGTCTGGCGACTTCACTGATTCTCTGCAAACAATGAAACAGCAATATCGATAGCCAAATTCTTGCCCAGAATATGAGATAGCTCAGGAATTTGTTGGCAGCTAATATCTAACTAGAAGCATGCAGTGCAGCTAAGTGAGATGATATATGCCCAAGAAAAGCTATCCCTTAAGATAATGCATATGTTCTTGAAGCAAAGAACTGTTTCCAGTTGAAGTTTCTTAAAAACAATTGTTTTTGTTACAATTAATCAGTAGGCCTACATACTGCAATACACTTGAGCTACAATTTTCATGGCTTTTACAAGCAACTCTCTAGTTCCTTCCCAGGTTAAAACTCAGCCTAAAGGGCTGTATTGAGTGGTTTCAACATCTGTATTCTCACCAACTGGAAGAACTCTTCTCTCTTTCTGATTTAGTGTCATACTCTCTCTACCTTCTGTGATAATATTTCTACTGCCCTTCACTGCCACAAGTGTTGGTTAGAAACATTCTATCTAATAGTTTCCCATGAACTCTAAATATTAGGAAGAACAGGTTTGTGGCATCAACAACTTCTCTCCCCATAGTATTCATGTAATTGGTCCAGCCCTTCCCACTGACCTCTTTTGATTACCAATGAGTTACTTTTTTGGCCTGGAATAGAGTTTATCTAAAGTAAAAAAACAAATGGGGCTTCCCTGACGGTGCAGTCATTGGGAATATGCTTCCCAATACAGGGGACGTGGGTTTGAATCCTGGTCCGGGAAGATTCCACATGCCGTGGAACAACTAAGCCCATGCACCTCAACTACTAAGCCTAAGTTCTAGAGCCCGCAATTCACAACTACTGAAGCCCGTGCACCTAGAGCCTGTGCTCTGCAACAAGAAAAGCCACTGCAATGAGAAGCCCACGCACCGCAACAAAGAGTAACCCCTGCTTGCCACTAGAGAGAGCCCGCGTGCAGCAATGAAGACCCAACACAGCCAAAAATAAAATAAATAATATAAATAAATTTATTTTAAAAAATGAAGGGGAAGTAAATCTCTGGTTATATTCCCTTCTGTCAATGCACATCACTAACCTATCTCTTACTGGTATCTCTTTCCCTTTGTCCACACTGTCACCTAGAAATTGGTTGATGAAACTGTAAGATATTTTCCCTTCTTTGGTATGATGAATGTGTTTTCTCTGCAATATTTATTAATGTGACAGAAATCTATCAGGCAAAGAATCCATCTGAACATAATTAAAGGTGACCATTTATTGTGGGTTATCCGTATCATTTCAGACTCATTTATCAAAGATAATTTTCAATGGATAATCATGCATGCTATGAACTTAGGAAAAGATGAACTATCTGCTGGCATCCTTACTCATTAACACTAACTTAAAATGCCTCAATTTTTTGCAATTATTTAAAGTGATAGAGAAATGCCCTTCCCCTTAATTTTGTTATAGTAACCTATAGGGTTTCTCCATTATTATTTTATTCCTTTCCTGAACACCAACAAAATACTTGTAGTATTCTCACAAAGCTATTTGTGGTGTATTTTAGGAAGTTGGTTAACATCTCACACTTTTTCTTTTTTTTTTTTTTTTTTCTGTATGCGGGCCTCTCACTGTTGTGGCCTCTCCCGTTGCGGAGCACAGGCTCCGGACGCGCAGGCTCAGCGGCCACGGCTCACGGGCCCAGCTGCTCCGCAGCATGTGGGACCCTCCTGGACTGGGGCACGAACCTGTGTCCCCTGCATCGGCAGGCGGACTCTCAACCACTGCACCACCAGGGAAGCCCTTCATCTCACACTTTTTCTATTTAAGAATATATTGTTCAGAGTTCTGTTTTAGATGGCCCAATTTAGAGTTGATTGAATCTTTAATGTGGAATCCTCACTACTCCTATCATTTTACCTGTAAGAAGCCAGGCAGAAAATAATGCTGATTACCCCCTACATGACATCTTTTTGTTTAAGAAAAGGAGCTAATAAAAGAGGATATTTACTCGTCAGATCACACTTATTATGCTGCCAGGACAGACTTAGAGTTATTTCTGTTAGTTAGGGTACTTTCAGCTATAGGTAGTAGAAACCTAAGTGGATTAGCTTAAATAATAAAATTTAATTATCTTATATGCATACAAGAACAGAGTGGAATGGACTTCAGGCATGATTTGAGCAAAACTCTTCCAGATTTATCTGGAAATCTTTTTTTTTTTTTTTTTTTTTTTTTTGGCCACACCATGCAGCATGTTGGGTCTTAGTTCCCCAACCAGGGATTGAACCTGCACCCCCTGCATTGGAAGCACAGAGTTTTAACAACTGGACCACCAGGGAAGTCCTCTTTGCAAATCTTATGGCTCTGCCCTTAGTTTCTCTCATAGTCTCAGTATTCCTTAGTCCAATAACTTTCACCAGGAATTGAATTTATTCTGATTAATTTAAACCTGAATTCCTAAAACAAACACTAACAAAAGTAAAGGAAATAAAGAAATTGAATTAACTGGCTTAGAATAATCAGAGGACTTGCCTGGGTATTGGGTCAAGTCTTAAGACCACATTCTTCTTAAGACCTCTCCTAATGAGAGAGGAGTAGAATACATATTGGGATCCAAATGACAGTGTTCATTTGAAAAAATAATCTTTTCTATGCCTCAGTATCTGAAAGCCCTACCTGAATATTCATTCTCATGAAGCTCATCTCCCCACAAGTGGAAGTTCACTGATCTTACGTTTAGTTTACTTAGATGTCCTTATTTCTTCAATTTTTATAAAAGGATACTAATTCTAACCACAAATCAGCTAATCACTAAAGTTTGTATTAACAAAATAACTTTAACTAAATGTTAAATTTCTTTCTTTTATCATTTCATGACAGTTTTGCTACTGTTTGGCACAGTGGATATTTCCCCCTCTCTTCTCTTTGCCATCTCTAATCTTCCTATTCATATCCTCTAATTTTCTTCTCTGATATTACCCAGTTGGAAATTGCTTGGTGGTTTGCTCATTGCTGGCAGCATAATATTTACATACCATCCTTCATTCCTTCATAAGAACCAAGGGCCCCCTCATTATTCTGCTGAAAAATCAGGTTACAATATAAGGTGTTTCCACAAATAAATTTATCTATAAAAATGTCACCTGCCAAGCAGTTGTCAATAGATTATCACAGAAGCAGGCTGAAGCAAACACAATCATTCTTCTTTTCTTTGGGGTAGACATTGCAGGTCCCCCTATTCCAACCATGTTGAGTTATGCAAAGTGACTTTAATATCTCATACTCATTTATCTTTGCATATATTCAGCTATACTCTTTAAACCTGACTGACAGAATCCCTTAAGATTAGCTCAAGAATCTGCTCTCTGTGAATTCTTCTTTGATCCTCCCAAGCATGGTATATAACTACTTTCTTTGTTTTAATTATTTTTCTAAATGTAATTATTACTGGCCCCAAACACTCACATTATTAGGAGTCCTAAGAGGGTACTAATCATAACTTTTTTATGTATCATAGAACCTAATACAAAGAATGACATATATTAAATGTCAAATTGTGTGGGATTGAATGGAGTTTAAAGGTAAAAAAGGGTAAGAACTTTTAAATGACCATTATACAAAATTTCAATTAAAAAAATCTTGTGTTTTTATGAAAAAGGAAGAAGTAATAATAATAGCAAGTTAGTATCTGCCTTTCTTTTGTCAGAAATTATTCAATTGTTTAACTATAACTTTCCAGTTTGGGAATATTGTTACAGAACCAAACTTGGGTCCAGTCACCTGTGCACAGTAGAGCCAATCTACTGGCACTGGGTTGTGCTGAAGGAAATTGCAGAATTTACTGCAGGTGCCAAACAAGGAATGCAGGCAGCTAATGCTCAAAAAACCTTAACTTCCCAATGGCTTTCAGGGAAAGGTTTTTTAAAGACTATGTGAGGGAGAGGGTTGTGAGTTTTGTGATCAGTTCATGAGCATTCTTGTGATTGATTGGTGCTGAGGTAACCAGAAATCAACATCATCCACTTTCTGGTTCCAACTTGTTTGGGGTCTATGTGCTTGTGGTCAATATAGAATTAACATCTTCCACCTGGTGGGGGTTTCAGTATCTGCAAAACAGCCCCAAATATATGGCTCAGAATATTACCTATAGCTCTTGAGAAGGAACAAAATGTCTATAAATTTGTTTAATGGTTAAACTATTATTATTTTGTCTTGGTTGACTCCTGTTTCTGGATTTTCTCACTTCTGATTAAATTTATTATTTGGAACTCAGGGAAGTCCTAGAAATATAGTTTTTCTACAAACAAGAGGGATGCAGAGGACATGGGGGCATCTGTTCTGGGAGGGCCTCATAGGTTCCTACTCATTTACTATATCATTCTTATAGGTATATGAATATTCATGTTCCTAGTTGGATGTATTGCTTAGATACCTGGATAAAAATTTAAATTAAGCTTTGCACAACCAGAATCAATCAACTAAATCAAACAATTGTATCAATAGAATCACTACCAAAGATGATTAATTGTAGAACACTTTTTATCTTAGAAAATTATACATTTGGGTATAATATACAGCTCATCTTTGTTATTCGTGAGTGTTATATATCATAAAGTTGCTGCAAATACTGAATTAGAAAATACTGAACCATTACTCCTAGGGGAAATACTGATTTTGGTTTTTCTGTGGCCTCTGGTCACAATATTTTTTTATTAAATTACCAATATATACATTTTTCTTCAGTGTGTGCTTCTGTTTAAAGACATGTTATTTAATATATATTGTTGATTCATACACTGAACTCATGATCAATAGTACTATAACTCATGCCTGAATGAAGCCTGTCTAACACATGTATTTTCTCCATCAGACACATCATATCTTTCTTATGCTTAGAAGCATTACACAGCACTTCAGCACCATGCTTGAAAGCCATTTTAAACAGAAAAAAAATACTAAAAGAAAAATATTGCACTAAATAGACCACAGAGAGGAAACTTGTTTATAATATGAGAGTTGAAACAAGGAGGCAGAGCATTACCTTATTTGACATCAGGGGGAAACATGCCTGTTGGGTGACTCAAATTTTCAACACTCTTCCTATATCCTCAAATGACTGTGAAAATGGTACAAGTATTGCTTTAAGGGTAACAAATAAATTTTAGCAAGTAGGTCAATTCACATATATGGAATCTAGGAAGAATGAGGATTGACTCTAATACTTGTAGGATAATGTTCATAGAATCAATCTATAAGCACGGTTCTTCTCCTTTAGAAGACAATAGATTTATCATTCATAACAAATGACTTAATAACTGTATAGTACAAAGATGGACTAAATTTGTGGGAACAGCAACAGTGGAAAGTGAAAAAATATACTAAGTGTCTATTCTTAAGTCTTGGCTTCTCAAGCTATGTAGTCCTCTCTAACATAGTTGTTGCTGGGAATATTTTCTTTCCACATCTCTCTCTGTATAGCTCTGTGCTCTTGTACTTACGCAGAAAAAGCTAAGTAAAGGAACATACTTTGGATTGTGGGCCAACTCAGAAATATACAAAGATCAAATTTACACCTGTACAATCTAAGATAGTTTAAAACAAATGATATTGTAATTTTTTTGTGTTACAGCAACAGTTAACTTCTTAAAAAGAAAAAAAAGTTTTATAACATATATTTACTAGCATAACTACTTCTAGAAAGCTAAAACTTGGCTATCAGTGTGTTACTCCAATTACAAATAATAATTTGTATAAGATTTCCACAAGGAAAACCTCTGTTACCATACCTGAAGTCTTGCATTTACCTAGGTGAGCATATTTATACCAGTGTTCTTAGTACCCTTGTATGCAAATACACGAGAGAAAAATGTGTCTCAGATTTGTTTTGCACCCCACTGAAAAATATTATACTTTTCTTAGGCATTGTGTTATATAACTAATAGTTTTCCTACTTGATTTGGGTACTAGAAAGCTCTAAATGATTCTAAGAGCATTTCACAAATGTAAAAGATATTCTATTAAATACCTGTTTGTCTTTATTTTCCCCACAATTATTTTCCAATTCCATCACTATTTTCTACTGCCTTGAATGCTTTCCAATTTGTATTCTATTCTGTGATAAGTATTTGTGTCCACAGGCACAAATCCTTTCTGGAATGAAAATCAGGTTGTTTAATTACTTTGATAATATGAAAAGTGATAAAGTAGTGTTTATATTAAAATAATAAATATAATTTAGTAATGTGTGCCTATCATCCTTATTAAAATAGTAATATTTTACTCTATATACAATTTGAAGTCATAGAGTTACAGAATACATTCGAATTGGACTGTAAGTATGTAAAAAATTGAATACAGTGACCCTTGAACAACATTTGTTTGAACTGCACAAGTCCACTTATACTTGGATTTCTTTCCACTATATATGTATTACAGTACTACATGATCCATGGTTGGTGGATATGGAACCACAGATACAGATACAGAAAAAGTTATACTCTAATATTTTACTGCATGGGGAATCAGCACCCCTAACCCTCACATTTTTCAAGGGTCAACTGTATAATGAAAGTATATCAGTGAAAAATCCTAAGAAAGTTGACCAACCAAAGTCCTTACCTGGCATTAAAGAACCATTACACAGGGAAAATATGGTTTTTAATCTTGGACTTATGTTATTTCAGGAGATGCTTGCATCAGCAGAATCATGTGGAAACTGAGATTTATAGAAGAAAAAACTGATTCACAGCTCTCATCTCAAGAGGACTTAAGGGTATAGACTCATCAAGTGGAACAATAAATTGTTATTTCACTTTCCTTTGAATAAGTAATTAAATACATATATATATATATTTATAAGGTATATGATTTGAATCATATATCACATTATGACCTATATGATATATGATGTAGATCATATATTATATATTATTTTTCACTAAAAGGTTTTCCATGCAGGGAAGGATTTTTTTTCTTTTTACTTTAATCACTAATGTCCTCCACAATACCTGTCACATAATGGGTACTCAAATATTTATAAATTCATGAGTACAACTCTACACTATATGTATATAATATTTTGTCCATGTAAAAAATAAATTAATTTCCAGTCTCATTGCATGAATAGAATTGAATATCCTTATTTAATTTTTTTCTTTAATGACTTAAACACATTCAGAAAAAAAGTAAACCAGGATATATTAACCTAATTATATTCAGAGGTGCCATCTTTCATCTCCTTTTATCTACAAGATATACAGTCAGAGAAATCACCTAAGTGATTTCATCCTCACAGGGCTAGTTTTGCACTTTTAGGCACATTTATAGGAAAAAAAAAACATCTTTAGGACCTTAAGCTAGACAAAAATATGACATTCTTAAATTTTTAAATATGACACCAAATATGACACCAAAAGCATGACTAGAAAAGAAAAAAAAAACTATATATGATAAATTGTACCAGAGGAAAATATTTGCAAATCACATATCTGGGAAAAGACTTGTATCAAAAATATTTTAAAACTCTCAAAACTGAACAGAAAGAAAACAAGTAAACTAAATTGAAATATATGGGCCAACACAATATTGACAGAGAAGAACAAAGTTGGAGAACTGATGCTACTTGATATCAAGACTTACTATAAAGCTAAAGTAATAAAGACAGTGTACTATTGGTAAAAAAAAAAAAAAAAAAAAAAAACAGACAAATCAGTTGATAAAACAAGAGTAGAGAGCCCAGAAATATACCCATGTAAATATAGTGAAATAATCTTTGACAAAGGAGCAAAGACAATACAATGGAGAAAAGATAGTCTCTTCAACAGATGGTGCTGGAAAAACTGAACATCCACATAAAAAAATTAAAAAAAAGAAAGAAACTAGACACAGAACTTACACACTCATAAAAATTAACTCAAAATGAATCATGGTTGGGCTTCCCTGGTGGCACAGTGGTTGGAGGTCTACCTGCCGATGCAGGGGGTATGGGTTCGTGACCCGGTCTGGGAGGATCACATGTGCCGTGGAGCAGCTGGGCCCATGAGCCATGGCCGCTGGGCCTGTGTGTCCAGAGCCTGTGCTCTGCAGCAGGACACAGCAGTGAGGGGCCCGTGTACCACAAAAAAAAAAAAAAAAAAAAAGAATCATGGTCCTAAATGTAAATTGCAAAATTGTAAAACACTTAGAAGATAATACAGGAGAAAATCTAGATGGCCTTAAGTGTGTAAAAAACTTTTTAGATGCAACATCAAGGGCACAATCAATAAAATAAATAATTGATAAACTTGACTTTATCAAAATTAAAACTTCTGCTTTGCAAAAAAAAGTATCAGGAGCAGAGATGTGGCCAAGAAGACAGAGTAGGAAGACCCTGAGTTTGCCTCCTCCCAGGGGCACAGCAAAATTTAAACTATTTATAGAGCAACTATCTTTGTAAACAACATGATGATAAACAGAAAATATTTTCCACAATTAAAGATATAAAGAAGAAATAACATGAGGGGTGGAGGCAAGGTATAGTAAAGACCCACACCCAAAAAAAGGCAAACCAAAATGGGAGAATAATCACAATTGCAGAGGTTCTCCACAGAGAGTTAGGAGCATGAGCCCTACATTGAGCTCCCCAGCCCAGGTGTCCCACATTGGGATGAGAAGCCCCCAGGGCATCTGACTTTGAAGGCTAACAAAGCTTGTGTATGGGAGAGCTATAGAGTTGTGAAAAACAAAATTCTGATCTTCAAGAGCACACACACACAAAACTCACATGTTTCAAGACCCAGGGAAAAAGAAGTAATTTGAAAGGAGCCTGGGTCAGAATCACTTGTTGATCTTGAAGAACCTCCCAGAAAGGCAGGAGGCAACTGGACTCCCCCTATAAACAGAGATACTCACGGTCGCCACTTTGAGAGGTCATGCTACTGAGAGGACACTGGTGAATATAAATCCCATTTTGGAGTTCTACCTCTAGCCTATTAAAACCAGAGGCTCATCTGCTCAACAGCAGGCCAGAACCAGAACTGAGGACACATGGGCCATGCAGCAAGCCTGTTCTACTAGTGTACCCATAATAGTTAGACCCACTACAACAAAAGGGATGACACAGCACACATAGGGGGGACCCCTAGAACGTATACCTCTGGCAACCAGAATGGAACATGTGGCTGGGCCCCATTGGACATCTCCTACATAAGGTTATTTCTATAAGATCAGGAAACATAACTGACCTACCTAATACATAGAAACAACAAAGAATTGGGCAAAATTAGGAGACAGAGGAATACATTATAAACAGAGAAACAGGGCAAAGCCTCAGGGGGAAAAAACAAACAAACAAACAAAAAAAAAACAAAAACCTAAGCAAAGTAGAGACAAACAATCCACTTGATAAAAAGCTCAAGGTAATGATCATAAAGATGCTCAACAAACTTAGCATAAGAATGGACAAACAGGGCTTCCCTGGTGGCGCAGTGGTTGAGAGTCCGCCTGCCGATGCAGGGGACACGGGTTCGTGCCCCGGTCCGGGAGGATCCCACGTGCCGCTGAGCAGCTGGGCCCGTGAGCCATGGCCGCTGAGCCTGCGCGTCCAGAGCCTGTGCTCCGCAATGGGAGAGGCCACAACAGTGAGAGGCCCGCGTACAGAAAAAAAAAAAAAAAAAAAAAGAATGGACAAACACAGTGAAAAGCTTAACAAAGAGTTAGAAAACATAAAAAGTAGCAGAGAGAGCTGAGGATGCAATAACAAAAATTAAAAATACTCTAGAAGCAATCAACAGGGATTAGATAACTCAGACGAATGTATCAGCAAACTGGAAGACAGAGTAGTGGAAATAACGCAAGCTGAATAGGAAAAAAAAAAAGAAATTAAAAAAATGAAGACAGGGACTTCCCTGGTGATCCAGTGGTAAAGAATCTGCCTTACAATGCATGGGACACTGGTTTGATCCCTGGTCAGGGAACTAAGATCCCACATGTCACAGGGCAACTAAGCCCATGCGCCACAACTACTGAGCTTGTGCACCTCAACTAGAGCTGTGTATCACAAACTACAGAGCCCCCCCACACACACACAACAAAGAGCCCACATACCACAACTAAGACCTGACACAACCAAAAATAAATAAAAATAAAATAAAAATGAAGATAGTTTAAGAGACATCCAGGACAACATCAGGTGCACTACCATTGCATTATAGGGCCCCAGAAGAAGAAGAGAGAGAAAAGGACAGAGAACTTGTTTGAAGAAATAATAGCTGAAAACTTCCTTAACCTGGGAAAGGAAACCAACATTCAGGTCCAGGAAGCACAGAGTCCCAAACAAGATCAACCAAAAGAGGTCCACACCAAGACATGTTGTAATTAATATGGCAGAATTAAAGATAAACAGAGAATTTTAAAACACATACACACCAAAATAAACAAACTAGTTACATACAAGAGAACTCCCATATGACTGTCAGCTGACTTTTCAGGGGGAACATTGCAGACCACAATTTACTCAAAATGATGAAAGGACAAAACATACAACCAAGAATCCTGTACCTGATAAAGTTATCATTCAGATTAGAAAGAGAGAAAGAGATTTATAGACAAACAAGAGCTAAAAGAAATCATTCTACTGGCTTTACATGAAATGTTAAAGGGACTTCTCTAAGCAGAAAAGAAAAGAAAATAACTAGAAATATAAAAAAATTACAAAAGGAAAAATCTCATAGGAAAAGGCAAAAAATATAGTAAAGGCAGTTGAACAACCACTTATAAAGCTAGTAGGAGGTTAAAATACAAAAGTAGAAAAATCATCTATATCCACATTAAGTAGTTAAGAGACACACAAAACAAGATGTAAGATATTACCTACCTCAAAAAAAATGATGAAACATTGTAGGATTGTAGGGGATGCAGGATTGTTAAAATGTATTATTAGAATGTATTCTACTTAGGCAATCATCAACCTAAATAATTATATATATATATATATATATATATATATATATATATGTATATAAAATACCAAAATACCAAAAACCTATAATAAATGCACACACAACAAACAGAAAGGAATTCAAACATAATACTAAGGTAACCATCCAATCACAAGGGAAGAGAGCAAAGGAAGAAGGAACAAAAAGAACTTAAAAAAAACAACCAGAAAATATGAACAAAATGGCAATAAGTACATACGAATAGATAATAACTTTAAATGTAAATGGATTAAATAATCCAATCAAAAGACATGAGTGGTTGAATGGATAACAAAACAGGGCCTGTATACAGTTGACCCTTGAACAACATGGCTGCATGGATTAATGTATATGCAGAGTTTTTTCAAAAAAAAACAACACTACAATACTGTATGATTTGCAATTCTTAAAATCCACAGATATGAAACTGTGGGATGGAGGGGCCAATAATAAATTTGTACATTGATTTTTGACTATACAGGGTGTCAGTGTCCTTAACCCCTAGTCAAGGGTTAAAAGTATATGCTACCTACAAGAGACTCACATCAGATCTAAAGACACACAGAGACTGAAAGTGATGCAGTGGAAAAACTTATTCCATGCAAATGAAAAGGAAAATAAAGCTGGGTAACAATATTTATATCAGGCAAAATAGACTTTAAAACAAAAACTGTAACAAGAGACAAAAATGGACAGTACATAATGTTAGAGGAATCAATCTAACAAGAATATATAACTGTTGTAATATATATGTACCCAACATAGGAACCCCTAAATACAGAAAGCAAATATGGAAAAACATAAAGAATAACATGGACCATAGCACAGTAATAGTAAGGGATATTAACACCCCAATTACATGAATATGCCTTAAAGATGTCACCAAAAAACTATTAGAAATTATCAATACATTCAGTAAAGTTGTAGGATACAAAATATATAAAGAAAGTTGCATTTCTATACACTAACAACTAAAGAGAAATTAATAAAACAATCCCATTTACAACTGCATCCCTTGTAAGATGCAAAGACTAACATAACAGGAATAAATTTAACTAAGGAGATAAAAGACCTGTACTCAGGAATCTATAAGGCACCGTTGAAAGAAATTGAAGATGACACAAACAAATGGAAAAATATACCATAATCAGGAATTAGAAGAATTAACATTGTTAAAAGGACCATACTACCCAAGGCAATCTACAGATTCAATGCAATCTCTATCAAAATACCAATGGCATTTTTCATAGAACTAGAGCAAAGAATCTTAATATTTGTATGGAAACACACACACACACAAACCCAGTTAACCAAAATAATCTTGAGAAAGAACAAAGCTGGAGGTGTCACTCTTCCTGATATCAAACTATACTACAAAGCTACAATAATCAAACAATGCAGTACCAGCACAAAAACAGACACATAGATCAATGGAACAGAACTGAGAACCCAGAAATCATCCCATATTTATATGGTTATATAATCTAACACAAAGGAAGCAAGGATATACAATGGGGGGAAAGACAGCCTCTTCAATAAATGGTGTTGAGAAAGCTGGACAGTCACATGTAAAAGAATCAAAATAGACTAATTTCTCACACCACATACAAAAATAAATTCAAAATGGATTCGATATTTAAATGTAAGACCTGAAACCAAAAAACTCCTAGAAGAAAGCATAGGCAGTACACTCTATGACATCATCAGTCTTAGCAATAAATTTTTGGATATGTCTCCCCAGGCAAGGGAAACAAAAGCGAAAAATTAACAAATGGGACTGCATCAAACTAAAAGGCTTTTGCCAGAGAAGGAAACTATCAACAAAACAAAAAGGCTGCCTACTGAATGGGAGATGATATTTGCAAACAATATATCTAATAAGGGGTTAATATCCAAAATATACAAAGAACTCATACAACTCAACATCAAAAACACAATAAACTCAATTAAAAAATGAGCAGAGGACCTGAATAGATTTTTTTTTGAAGAAAACATACACGTGGGCAACAAGTATACGAAACGAGGTTCAACATCACTAATCATCAGGGAAATCAAATCAAAACCACAATGAGATATCACCTCATACATTTCAGAATGGCTGTCTTCACAAAAAGCAAGAAATAATAAATGTTGAGGATGTGGAGAAAAGGGAACTTTCATGTACTCTTGATGGGGACGTAAAACCATGTAGCTACTATTGGAAAACTGTATGGAGATTACTCAAAAAAAATAAAAATAAATTAAAAATATGATCCAGCAATTCTACTTCTGGGTATTTATTTGAAGAAAGTGAGAAAAACTAATTGGAAAAGATATATGCGGTCTTATATTCATTTCAGCATTATTTACAATAGCCAGGATATGGAAGCAACCTAAGTGATGAATGGATAAAGAAGACGTGATATATATATATATATATATATATATATATATATATATATATATACACACACACACACACATATACATATACATATATACATATATATACATATATATACATATATATGTATATATAGTGATATAGATATGTATATAATAAAATATTACTTAGGCATAAAAAGAATGAAATCTTGCCACTTGTCAAAACATGGATGGCATATACTGTATTATGCTGAGTGAAATAAATCAGAGAAAGACAAATACTATATGATTTCACTTATTTGTGGAATCTATAAAACCAAAGGAATGAATAAACATAACAAAACAGAAAGAGTCATATATCCAGAGGACAAACAAGTGGTTGTCAGATGTGATGGGGCTGGGGAAGGAGAGAAATATGTAAGGAAAATTAAGAGGTACAAATTTACAGTTACAAAATGAATGAGTCATCTGGATGAAATGTATAAAGTAGAAAACATTGTCAATTCTAATGTAATATCTTTGTATAGTGACAGATCATAACTAGACTTATCATAGTGATCATATTGCAAAGTATAGAGCTATGTAATCACTGTGTTATGCAACAGGAACTAACATGGTGTTGTCAGTCAATTATACTTCAAAAACAAACTAAAACAAACTCATAAAGAAAGAGATCAAGTTTATGGTAACCAGAAGTGGGGAGTTGGGGTGTGGGAATTTGATGAAGATGGTATATTTAGTACAAACTTTTGATACAAACTACTAGTTATCAGATAAATAAGTACTAGGGATGTAATGTACAGCATGATAAATATAATTAACACTGGTGTGTTATACATGGAATTTGTTAAGAGAGTAAATCTAGTAGTTCTCATCACAGGGAATTTTTCCTTTTATTTTTAATCTATGTGAGATTATGGATGTTCACTAAAATTATATAGTAATCTTTAAATGATATATACATCAAAGCATTATGCTGTACCCCTGAAACTTATACAGCATTGTTTGTCAGTTATATCTCAATAAAACTAGAAGAAAAAACCAATAAATCAATTTACATTAAAAAAAAAAAGAATATAACTCAGGAATAGCCAGATGGAAGAGATACATTGAGCAAGGAATGGGGAAATACTGCAGAGCTTCCGTGCTCTCTCCAGGAGCACCACTCTCCCAACACCTCCATAATTTCACCAACCTGGAAATTCTCTGAATTCCCTCCTTTTGGGTTTTTGGAGGCTTCATTACAAAGGCATGATTGACCGATAATTGGCCAGTAGTGGTTAAACTCCATCTGTATCTCCTCCCGCTCCCTGGAAATCAGGGTGTGAAACTGGAAGTTCCAACCCTCTAATCACAAGATTGGCTGTCCTGGCAACCAGGTCCCCCACCTCCTTAGAGGCTTTCCAAAGTTTACGTCATTATCATAACAAAAAATATATTTTTTGCCCTTATCAGTTAGGAAATTCCAAGGGCTTTAGGAGCTCTGTGCCATAAAAGAGTCAAAGACTAAATATATACTTTTTATTATAAATCACAATATCACTACCAGTTTTGTCAGTTTACTATGAAGTTAAACATTCAATTACCACATGATTTTTAGGTATTTGTCCTAGAAAAATGAAAACTTTATTGTAAGTAAACCTAGAGAAAGTTTCCCCCCTGAATTTGATTTAAGAGAACACTGTGTGCTAAATTGAACAAAGTGAAAATACATTTTTATGTGACTGGGATGTCTCATTGTTCACCAACTCAGGCATACAATGCAATCAAATTTATGTTAATTTATCTTGGTAGCTCCAGGTCTTCTGATCCCATTGGAATTTCTGTCTCTGCAAAGATTTTTTTCCTCAAGCATTTCTAAGCCTCCATATTTTCATTTAGAAAGCTGTTCTAGTAGTTGCTCAGAGTCAGTGGGAGGTATGGCAGGGTTCTATTATGGGCTACACAAAGGTGAAGTGCATTCACTAGCCTAATTGCAATTGTCAATGGTGTTTTATTCAATGTTTTTCTATCAGGTAGCTGGATTATGGCAGATTCCATCAGCAGGTGAAGCCCCTGAAACACCGAAGTGTTGACTGACTCCTTCCTTCCTACATTTATTCAGGGGACCTGTATTTCTCCTGCATTATGGTTTCTATTGTCTTCTGCACCTCTATCATAATTCCACTAAATATGATTGCTTATGGGCAGACACCAATCCTGATCAAAGACCTCTTTCCTTTTTCTTCAAAGGCTCCTCAGGTACTGTGTACATCAATGGCTATAAATCATTGCTTGAAATGAGGACTGTCAGCAATTTCACCACAAATACAATAGTAAGTTTTGTGTAGTTGCCTTTAATAACATCCCTCACTACAAAGAGAAAATGTACCTAACACTAAAACAATGGCATTGGCAGTGGGTAATTTGAAATCATATGTTCTGGTAAGGATATGGAGTGTAGATTGACTATAGTGCCAATTACGGAAGCAGCTGTGTGCTTTGGGAAATAAACCAAAACAAAACTGTAGCAATTCCATCTCAATAAGATGGATTAAAAAAAGGTATGAAGGAGAGATTCATGATTCTTTTTAGAAAATTAACTGCTAAGCTCCCAAAACTTTGTTAGAATTAATAAAAATTTCTATAGAATATTAGAGATTAGTACAGCATAAGGATTAAGAAATAAAGCTGTTAATCCAGTCAGACCTGAGTTGGAACTCAGCCAGCATAATGCTTTGGATGAAATAAATGATAAATAAATATGAACAAATATCAGTAACATTATTAGAAGTCTACAAATAATAAATGCTGGAGAGGGTGTGAGAAAAGGGAGCCCTCCTACACTGTTGGTGGGAATGTAAATTGGCGCAGCCACTGTGGAAAATAGTAGGGATGTTCCTCAGAAAACTAAAAATAGAATTACCATACGATCCAGCAATCCCACTCCTGGGCATATATCTGGACAAAACTATAATTCAAAAAGGTATGAGCACCCCTATGTTCATAGCAGCACTATTCACAATAACAAAGACATGGAAAGAACTTAAATGTCCATTGACAGATGGACAAATGGACAGATAAAGATGTGGTACATATATACAATGGAATACTTCTCAGCCATAAGAGAGAACAGCCACATGGACACAACTAGAGATTATCATACTAAGTGAAGTAAGTCAGAAAGAGAAAGACAAATACCATACGATATCACTTATATGTGGAATCTAAAATATAACACAAATGAAACTGTCTATGGAACAGAAACAGAATCATGAACATAGAGAACAGACTGGCAGTTGCCAAGGGAGAGGGTGTTAGGGGAGGGATGGAGTGGGAGGAGGTTGGGGTTAACAAATGTAAGCTTTTATATAAAAAATGGATAAGTAACAAGGTCCTACTGTATAGCCCAGAGAACTATATTCAATATATTATGATAAGCCATAATGGAAAAGAATATTTACAAAAAGAATGTATATATATGTATAAGTGAATCATTTTGCTTGCAGCAGTAATTAACACAACATTGTAAATCAACTATACTTCAGTAAAAATAAGTAAAACAAAAAAAATAATAATAATAAATTTAAAAAATATCGGTAACATTTTACCAATACCCATATTCAGAGTCCTGTGTTCAAAGTAGTTTTGGAAACACAAGTGTAAATTAATTTAAGTAGACTTCAAAAAATGTTTTTCATAACCTTAATTAGTGCACACTGAAGACTTGCAAGACAGTGGTAGTATGTAGTATTTTTCAAAATAATTTGAACTTAGACCCCTTATTTCTCAGAATATCCCAATAGGAAAAGTGTGGCTTAAGAACCTTCTTTAATACTTACTATTACATGTTATAGGAGTTTGTCGTAGATCTTTATGGGGATAGATATTTTGATTTAGCAGTTTTAATATAGTCATTTTTAAGAAAAAATTATATTTTAATATAATATATTGGCATAATTACATCAAAATGGCTCCATTTTTTCTTAATTACCTGATAATATGCACAAAATATACCTCTGACCCTCACCCATTACAATGTCTCCTTTTTTTTTTTTTTTGCGGTACTCAGGCCTCTCACTGCTGTGGCCTCTCCCGTTGCAGAGCACAGGCTCCGGACGCACAGGCCCAGTGGCCATGGCTCACGGGCCCAGCCGCTACGCGGCATGTGGGATCCTCCCGGACCGGGGCACGAGCACAGGTCCCCTGCATCGGCCGGCGGACTCCCAACCACTGTGCCACCAGGGAAGCCCTCTTCATTTCCATGTCATTTTAGAAATTTTTATGAGTCTGTGTTAAATTTATAAACCAGAAAAATATGCTGTCTATATTTGATTGGGTTATGTGACCTTAGATATTTATCCTAAAACCATTATTTTTAAGTTTATTTATAGCACTCTATTTTACTGAAACAACAGAAAAATATTTAATTGAGAATTGACTATAGAGTTGACAGTTGGGTTTAATGGATCTTTTTAGGAACCCACATTTTTTTCTCCTTTCTACTTCAGTGCCTAATATAGATTCAATCAAACAAAATTACCACAATTAGGAAGCTTACAAAAAGGAGAGTAATATGCCATCTAGATTTTCAAACAGAAAGTGAAATAAAATCCATTCGTATTCTGAAATTATTACTGGAAAGTAAATAAGTATGACCATCATAATGTTTATAAAGTAATTAGTGAATGTGATAGGCAAATCACTCAGGATATCAGGAATTCCTAGAAAATGAGCAAACATTATACTTAAAATGATTGAAGAGCTTTTCTGAATTAAGTTGCTGTAGTACACATATCTTCTGCTTATACATAATTTGACTTGGGCAGTGTCAAACTACTACGTCCTCCCTTAACCCAACTTTGACCAATCCTCCTCCTTGATCCCTACCCACTTCCATGAAATTCATCCTCACACTTATTCCTAACCCACACTATTCTTTGTCCCTAACCATCTGTAACCCAACATCATCTTCAAGACTATGCCAGGGTCAGGAGAGAGTTTCAACAATGGGATGAGGCTAAGGGATTGGTTAAAATATTGGTTTTATGTTCTGGTTCCTGTGGCATCACATTTTGCTGTTGTTTTCTTATATTTCTTTGATAACTACTGTTCAGATTCCTTGGTCAGCTCATACTCCTTGACCTAATTTTCAACTTTTGGTGTTTTAAAAAAAGATAGTCCTAGGTGCTAGGTTCAAGTATACAAGTATTCACAAGGAGTAAAACAAGCAAGGATAAATTTAGACTGCCATGGCAAGCTCTCACATCCTTTCTCATCACATTAGGACATATGAGCCATATATACACACATATAAAATCTCTGAGAAATCTAAGTGATGTGCATGTGTGTTTTAGTTACTCAAATAAGAATGACAAAAAATCCTTATTTTATAGTCTAGTAGTGACATAGCTTATGGGACATTTTCCATGGAGCCATGCTCACAGAACCATAGATATCAGGTTTGTTTATCTTAATCCATCCCAGGAAGACCATTTACCTAGGAAGACCAGGTAAATCCCCTAAAAGCATTACATACATAAGGACTCTCCAGTTAGTAAACACTACTAGTGTGCTTGCCAGGAAGTCTATCATTAGCATATTTACAATGAAATTTGATCAGGTTACCTTTCTTTTTTTCTTGTGTTCCCTAGTAAAGGGAGGGAATAGATTGCAGGCCTGCTGTTAACCCCGTTCTCCATATCTACTTACTGCTGCTATAATGGTGAGCAAGTTGATCCAGCTCTCCATGCCTCAGTTTCCTCTTCTGCAAAGTACAGGTAATAATAATAATTTCCTCATAGTGTTGTTGTAATGATTAAATAATTAATACATGTAACGTTTTAGAAAAATATTTGGTATTTGGTGAATGCCTTATAATAATAGATATCAGTATAGCTCCAGTTTAAATCTTTCTTCTTGATTTCAGCCCCACACATTCAACTGCCTGCTTAACAATTTCACTTGGATATTTCACAGGGATTTCAAATTCAGGTATAAACTGAGTTCATAATTTCTTCCCTCAACCCCCAAGCCCACCACAGATTCTACCTTAAAAAAAATACTAGTTCTAGGGGCTTCCCTGGTGGCACAGTAGTTAAGAATCCGCCTGCCAGTGCAGGGTACATGGGTTCAAGCCCTCGTCCGGGAAGATCCCCCATGCCGTGGAGCAACTAAGCCCGTGCGCCACAACTACTGAGTCTGTGCTCTAGAGCCCGTGAGCCACAACTACTGAAGCCCGTGCGCCCAGAGCTCATGCTCTGCAACAAGAAAAGCCACTGCTGTGAGAAGCCCATACACCACACTGAAGAGTAGCCCCCGCTCACCACAACTAGAGGAAGCCCACACACAGCAACAAAGACCCAACACAGCCAAAAATAAATAAAAATTTAAAAAATAAATTTATTTATAAAAAGTACTAGTTCTATAGGAGAGTATATTACTTTCTTATTCATATAATAGCTCTTGAAAGAAACCTAGCAATCCTCCAAGAATTCTGCCTTTCTCATATACCCTGATACCCAATTTCTGTAGATGGTTACTGCCCAAATATGTCACTTCTTTGATTCCTTTGCCAACACCATTACAGTCTCCTTTAGTCTCTGATCTGAATGATTGTTAAGGTGTTCCAATTAGCTTTTCCAAATTCATTAATATACTCTATTCTTCCTCCACTGAAAGCACAAGTCAAATCATCTAACTACCCTACTAAAGTGGTCAGTGGGTGCCCGTCATTTCTAGGATAGAGATCAAAATCCTCAATGTAGATTCACACCCCTATATCATCCAGGCCTGCCCTCTTCATGAGACCCATTTGTCCCTGCTCTTGCCTCAATGTTTTATTTCAATCCATTAAATAATTTATTATTCTTCCTGCCTTAAGATCCTCACACATTCTGTTCCATATTTGGAAAGCTCTTGCCTACCCTTGACCCAGTTAAAAGTCCTCCTAATTCTTGTGAGCTCATAATGAGCATTAGTTCCTCAATAAACATTTCCTTGATTCCCAAGAGAGACCAGGTATTCCTATAATTTCCACACATAGCCTGCTTCACAATGAAAATTAAATAAAAATCAATAAATTGATCAAATTAATAAAATAAGTAAGAAAATTAAATAATAACTGTATTCCTAGGGTCTTCCTCAGTCTTTGACTCTTGCTTAAACAGTATTCTTTTTTTTCCCCTTGTACAATGCCCAAAATGGAATGGCTTGCTCTTGGTCATAGTAAAAATGTTTGTATGTGGAAAATCACATCGAAGTGTCTGCATCAAAATGCCATGGCTTTAATTGTTTCACACTATAAAAATATCTCAATATTACATACAGAAAATATATAGTTGTTTTGCAATGCAAACTCCTGGTCAAATTTTTTTAACCTCTTAATTTCCATCACTTATTTCTATCCTCCCCCAACTCCCTCCTTTCTGGCAACCACTTGTTTGTCCTCTGGATCTCTGAATCTGTTTCTGTTTTGTTATGTTTATTCATTTCTTTTGTTTTTTAAATTCCACTTATCAGTGAAATCTTAGAGTATTTATTTTCTCCACCTGACTTATTTCACTTAGCGTAATACACTCTAGGCCCATCCATGTTCTCACAAATGGCAAGGTTTAATTATTTTCTATGGTTTATATATATATCATTTTATATATATACCACACCCATCTGTTCATGGGCACTTAGGTTGCTTCCATAGTCTGATTATGGTAGATAATACTGCAGTGAACATAGGAGTGCATATATCTTTTCCAATTAGTGTTTTCATTTTCTTCAGATAAATACCCAGAAGTAGAATTGCTAGATCATATGATAGTTCTTTATTTAATTTCTTGAGTAATCTCCATACTGTTTTCCATGGTGGCTACACCATGGAACAGTGTACAAGAGTTCCAACCAACAGTGCACAAGAGTTCCCTTTTATCCACATCCTAAACAACATTTATTATTTCTTGCTTTTTGTGAAGATAGTCATTCTGAAACGTGTGAGGTGATATCTCATTGTGGTGTTGATTTGATTTCCCTGATGATTAGTGATGTTGCGCACTGTTTCATATACTTGTTGGCCATTTGTATATCTTATTGGAAAAAATGTCTATTCAAGTCCTCTGCTCATTTTTTAATTGAGTTTATTGTGTTTTTGATGTTGAGTTGTATGAGTTCTTTGTATATTTTGGATATTAACCCCTTATCAGGTATATTGTTTGCAAATATCTTCTCCCATTCAGTAGGCAGCCTTTTTGTTTTGTTGATAGTTTCCTTCTCTGGCAAAAGCCTTTTCATTTGATATAGTCTCATTTGTTTATTTTCTGCTTTTGTTTCCCTTGCCTGGGGAGATGTATCCAAAAATTTATTGCTAAGACTGATGATGTCATAGAGTGTACTGCCTATGTTTTCTTCTAGGAGTTTTTTGGTTTCAGGTCTTACATTTAAACCTCTAATCAATTTTGAATTTATTTTTGTATGTGGTGTGAGAAAGTAGTCTATTTTGATTCTTTAGCAAGTGACTGTCCCACTTTCCAAACACAACTTATTGAAGAGACTGTCTTTTCTCCATTGTATATTCTTGCTTCCTTTGTGGTAGATTAATTGATCATATAAGTGTGGGTTCATTTCTAAACTCTCAATTCTGATTCATTGATCTATGCATCTGTTTTTGTGCCAGTATCATACTGCTTTAATTATTGTAGCTTTGTAATATAGTTTGAAGCCAAGGAGTGCAATACCTCCAGCTTTGTTCTTCTTTCTCAAGATTGTTTTGTCTATTTGGGGTCTTTTGAATTTTCATAAAAATTTTAGTATTATTTGTTCTAGCACAGTGAAGAAATGCCATTGGTATTTTGACAGATATTGCACTCCTGGCAAATTTTACAGGAAACATTGATCTTAGTAACTAACTTAGTTGATAGGAGATATATATATATTAGAATTCAGCTTCCCCAAAAGTTGGTTTGTTTTAGAAGAGTTGGTCTGAGCCACTGTTTCTTAATTTTAATAGATAGGATGATAAGTTATCTATAGTGGCTATTTATAGTTTAAAGTAGTAAAATAATCATCACTTTGGAGGATAACACTTATTTTTCTGTCAATATATCAGTAGGTCTTCAATCTTGATCCACCAAGTATGATTTCATGTCACTAGAATAAATGATTTTTTAAAAAGTGAAGATGAAAAAAAAAAAAGGGAAGATGGGATAAAAATAAAACCTTTAAAAACCAGTGCCTTATAACAACCTCAGTTTTCAAATTGTCTATCAGCAACGATTCTGGCCCTCATAGTTTTAGTAAAGTTTATATTCTGCATAAGAATCATTGCCCAATAGCTTATTTTGAGGTTATACTGCTTGTTTAATCATTGTTTGCTGTCCAGAGTCAAAAAAATTCTAGCAGAAACACAAATTCAAACTGGAAACAATCTCATTTTGTTCCTAACAGATTTCTCCATGTGGTATTAATAATAGTCAATATTGGTCTATGTGCTTAAATTCTCCTTCCTTTTTAGTAGTGTACTGTCCTGAGAAACATAGATTAGTAATTTTTTTTGAAAAGGAAACCATAATACAATTTAGAAGATATGTCCAAATAACTGCTAAATCCATAATATAGGAGAAATAAGAAAGATGTTCCTTTTTAAAATTGTAGCCTCTTACCTGCTTTATCAATTAAGATAATTGGCAGTGTTTAAACCTTTTTTTGTGCCAGTATCATACTGATCCATCTGCGTGACAAAAAAATCTTCACTGAACAATTTTTTAAAGTTGAGATTTATAATCAATTGTGGTATTATTACTCATATCAAATCAAAAAGAAGCTTGGGTACCAGTAAAGTTCTGAGCACATTTTCTTGATTATAAATCTGAAATACATGTACTTACCACTTTCCACAATTCATTTAAAGCTAAGAATCATATTTATTATTTTCTTCAGTCCACAAATTCCAGAGATTGGGTTATTCCACACATTAGTTCTCTTATTTCCTTCCAGAATTGTTTCTGAATTTTTCCAGATGACTTTCTGATAAGAAATAAATAACAAAGCAAACACTTGCTTATTTGTTAGGAGAGAGAAAATAACTGTAATTACCATGTGTATAAAGTAGTTAATCTCCTCTTGGGCAGTCTGTCTGTAAAATGAGGACACTCTAGTGTTTACTCTTAAACAGATAAAGCTATTTTGTGGTAGGTGGAAACAATGTGTTGGCAGTCAGTAATCTCCATGTACAAACCCAAATTTTTCAGAGTCCATGAATAACATTTTCAATGTTCTTGAACCAAAAATTTATCCATTTTTCAAAGTCTTCAATACCATCCCCAGATTCATTTTTCTTTGCTTCTCTAAGGAGTTTTCTGTTCCCTCTCCTTCTAAAGTGAATTCCCTAGGTGACCATTTTACAAAGGAGAATTTTACCTGCCACCATGAATTAAGTTCAAGGAGAACTGTGAAATAAATTACCAATCATTTATCAGACTGATAAAGCCACAGAATCAGCTAACTCAGTTCTCAGAAGACCCCACATTTTTCATTAATACCAATGCTGTGGGATAAGACACCAAAATGATTGATTAAATTTTTCATCCACTTTGCGTATGTAGACATTCTCAAGATTTTATCTTCTCAGGATAGAATTTCTTTTCCTTTCTTATGTAACTACATTGTGTACCCCTTTATGAGTACCTGCTTTTGAAAACTGTATAGAATTTTTGGAAGTTTGGATTGCTATTTCAGGGTGTTCAATGTTGCCATTTTATGATAGTGAATACCCTCAGAAGTATACAATAAGTTTTTTGTTTGTTTGTTTGTTTTCCACTAATCTCCTTGAAGTGTCATATGATTTGAAAATATGCTGGTTTTTATTCAATGTATGAATTTACTAATTTTATTATTTAAAATTGTAGCTAAGTATCTTTTATAAATAAGAAACGCTTACCATAGTTGGGTAGTATTTTTTATATTTATCTAAAACAAACTAAACAAGCGGACCCCAGAAATCCACAATATACTAATCCCACATCATTGCAGGATTGAATAAATAAATAAATGAACAAATACAACACTATTTAGGGATAAAACAAAAGGACTAAGTTACATGTAGACCAGGTACTATAAATGAGCACATTTCTCTGTGGGGTTTTTAGTTATGATAAAGTCTGTTAACTCATATCTTTAACAGATAAAGTCTGTTAAAGATAAAACAGAATAACTATCATCAAGATGATTTGCTTAAACCTATGTCTTCAGGGAGATATAGAAATTCACTCCAAAACCATGAGGATAAGAACAGTACTGTGGAACTGTGGAACACTACTGTGGACAATGTTGTTTTTGCATTAAGACAATCAATTAATAATGACTCATGGTTACTAAGACAGATTTTATTTCTTTAATAGGCATTTTAAAAATGTGATCCCAAAGCCAGCAGCATCATCAACACCTTGGAATTTCTTAGACATGCCAATTCTTGGACCTTGTATTAGTTTCTAGGGATGCCATAACAAAACTCCCATAAACTTGTTGGTTTAAACTACAGTAATTTATTTCCTCACAGTTCTGGGGGCTAGAAAGTCCAAGATAAAGGTGCCAGGAAATTCAGTCTCTGGAAGTTTCTCTTCCTGACTTCCAGACTGCCATCTTCTTGCTGTGTTCTCACACAGTCCAGAGAGTAATCTCTGGTGTCTCTTCCCCTTATTTTAATGTCAGCAGGCTTGCTGGATTAGGGTTTTATCACCTCCTCACGGAGCCTACCACCAAATGCAGTCACATTGGGAGTGAGGGCTTCAACAGATGAATTTCAAGGGGACACAAACATTCAGTTCATAACAGGCACCAACCCAAATGTAACAAGCCAGAAACACCGGGTTTAATAAGCCCTCCAGTAATTCTGATGCACACAAAAATGTGAGAGCCAATGCTAAGGGAGTGGTGTTCAACCCTAGTTACCCATTAGAACTACCTAAGGATTTTTTAAAACATACCAATACCTGGGGTTCACCCAACAACAATAAATTCAAACTATCTATGAGTGGATCTTCAGCACTGATATTTTTACAAGCTTCAAGAAAATTCTTATTTTCTGCCAAAGCAGCAAAACACCCATTCTTATCCCAAATTCTGTGTGTGTGTGTGTGTGTGTGTGTGTGTGTGTGTGTGTGAACTTATCTATATTCACCACTGTATTGTCAATTGCTCTCCTGATTCTGCTTTCCTCAATCATCTTCCCCAAACCTCATTCTTCCTGATACTTGTTTTATCCTTCTCTTGCAATCTTCCTCCAATAACTCACAAATTATAACCCAATTTCTCCAGCCAAATTAAAAAAAAAAAAAACCTGTAAAGGCATAGTCATAAAAGGTCTGGAAAAAATTTATTTTCTACTCTCTACTATAAAATCCAACCTCATCAGTAGGCTTATTTTTCAAATATGAAACTGACTCTAACTAATAAAATCTTGCTTCTAAATTCCTCCTGCATAAAACATATCCCAGCAAATTTAGTATATCTTTGTAAATTATCTCATTAGGAGATAATACATGTTAAAGTATTTTCATTAGCTGTAAAGGACTGTATTAATGTAAGGTATCATTACTGTTAACTGGAATATAAGTTCCTAGAAGAAAGAGAATAGGTGTAGTCTCAACACCTCAAAAAGCCAGGGGTGTTCAGAGCTCAGTTAGTTTCTTTTTAATTACGTATTTCATTGATTTATTTAATTGTGAAATTAAAGTCAACACAAATAAGAATTTTGAAAACTTGACTTTAATAACTGAGTTACTGTGAAATAAGCATAAGATCATGTATAAATCATAACACCTAAGAGAGAAAATTAATAATAGAACATTTATAAAAGTTGATGACGTGATGTCAATAGTGATAATGATAATTGGAAGAATAAAAGATTTCTTAGGAAAACATTAAAAAAACTGTTTTGAAAATATAACACTTGTTGCATGCCACTCAAATAAATAAAGATAACGAGGAATAAAAGGAGAAAAAGGAAGAAATGGAAAAAGGGGAAGGAGGAAAGGATTATAATTGGTGCAATCTCCCTATTATCTATGCTAAAAAAGTTGTGTCTGAGAGTTCCTTTAACAACTACTTAAAAAAAACAAGGCATATATATATATTTACAGGCAAACAACAAGGTGTATATATATGTAATATTGTAATATATATGGTAGTGTAATAATATATATGTTTCATACATATATATGTGTGTGTATATATTCCTCATCAATTGAAACATTGAAGTCAGGCTAATTGGGTATCAGATTCTATTTCTCTCTTTGTTTTTGCTTTTCCATGTGACTTTGGGTAGGTTAAGTGACTCCTCTGAGACTTTTTTCTTGCTTTGGAGCTTAAATAAAGTCACACACATAAATTGCCTTGTAGAATACCTAGCATATAGTTCTCTTCCCTATTTTCCCCTGGAGATATTTATACCTGCATTTAAGTAAAGTTGTAGGTGTTGTTTTATTTAGAGGTATTCCAGCTCATTTGTGAAAGCAAAACTTAGAAAATAGAAACAACATTTTTAATCACATTTCTAATCAATTATTTTCATCAACTTTTGTCCTAAGGACTGATTCTATTTTCTGTTACTTTACTGATTGTTATTTCACACTGGTCTGAAGAAGAGACAGGTGTTTAAAAATTGAAATAATGATGAATTCTATATTGTTCATTTAATGTTTTAGTAGTTAGAGCATCACCATTATCACCTGTTATTAGTAAAGAATTATGAAAAGCCTTGGTTCTCTCTCCATTTCCAGAATATTTGAATAAGCACTGCAATTCAGAGTAAAACAGTGCCCCTGTTACATTTTACCAACAACCCCTCAACTTCCTCAAAACATTAGTACACTGAAAGACATGTTTTACTTACCTTGATGTGTAGTACAAGTTGTCTTGAATAAATCTTCATGAAGATCTTTTTGGAGGGAAAAAAACAACTTTAGGAAAGGTTATTTCTCATTATCAATGTAGAATGACTGGGACTGTAGATGAGAAAGTGATTATATAAATGAAAGGACATACCTAGACATACATAGGAAAATTCTGTAGTGATCTTCAGGAGCTTGTTTATGTCTGATTGCTATTTCAGCAGGAATCAAAAATACAACTGACCTTTCCTAACTTTCAGCAACATTTTGAGTGAAAACTATAAAGAGCTACATAATGTAATTTGAAAAAATAAAAATATTTTCAACACATTCTAAATATCTCATTTTCATGACTATTAGTTGGATTTAGGAATATGATACTATGGAAAGAAACTTACTTAGACTGGGAATATGGAGACTTAGTTTTATTATTGGCTCCACTCTCTAGTTTGTTGCATATTTCTGGGTCCAATTGACTCATCTATAAAGTGAGAAAATTGTACTATATGACCTCAAACAGCACTTTTAAAATTTAAGATACTGATATGCAGTAAGACTCATCAAAGTTTTCTCATATTCATGATCCTTAGTGTGCTTTTAAATCATTGATCATCATTTTGATATCTGAAGAGATGTCAAAACTTACCTTCAAGGGTATTCAAAGCCTGCATAGAGAATTATGAAAACACTCCGATGATAGCAATGCTATTTAATTTAAAATAACCATGTGTATAGCTGATTCACTTTGCTTACAGTAGAAACTAACACAACATTGCAAAGCATCTATACTACAATAAAAATTAATTTAAAAAAATAATTTAAAAAATAAAATACACCTGTGTTTTTATATTACCCACAAAACTGAAAAAGAAATGACAGTAATGATCCAAAGACTAAAATTCATTTAGTTCTTCCTAAGGAAGGATTTCCATATGCATCTTATATGAAATGATAGGAAGAGAAATCAACCTTCTCCTTCCCCACCCCTCCTAAATGCCTCACAAAATGTCATTGTTTAATGTTTAATAAATTCTTTCAAGTTGATGGCAGAAGCCAAAATAATTAAGAAGGTCAACACAGAAGAAAACCCAGGAGGTCCACTAGAAGAAATAATTTTGAGGAACGAAAAGATTTAAATCTATCAAACATTAGGGATGCCACAGAAAAATTCCTTTAAAATATTAGATACTTCAGGGTCCTTCTTGATCAGTTTCCATTTTACTTTAAGTTTTAAGGGAAGGAGGGAAAAGTACATTTGTCTGTTGCAACAATTAAAAGGAGGGGATAATGTCTGTATATTACAACTAGCCCATAACTTACAAGGGATTTCTTACCAGGACAAAATTTAACTAATTTTTCCATAGTCTTGCAGCCAATTGAGCTGAGGAGAAGAGAATTGGAGGAGTAAGGAAGATTTCTCATAGAATTCCTATGTTATCCTTAAATCCGTAGTCATACTTCTGAGTTAGGAACACAGATTCCATGACTAGTACTCTAGCCCTGAAAAAAATAGTTTACATTTCAGGCCATAACCAGGGACTGGAATAAAGCATGTGCAGGAAAGAGAAATAGAGTGAGACTCTGGGAGGTGGGGGTGGGGGAGGGGAAGAAGTGACTAATGTACACTAATGCAAAAACTAATTATGTATACTTGAGCTAATGGGGTAAAACAGAGACAACTCCGAAAAGATGTATAATATTACTGAAAATTTAGCTAAACTACTTGAAATGCAATTAACAGTCATTTCACTTCCCATGACCAGGTTTCTTTCATTATCTGAAACTTACTTCTTTTTGGAATAAGGTTAATATTTGTAGAAGTATTAGTACATTAAAGCATAACATTTGGGACTTCCTATGCATTAATATCTTTTAACCATCTCCCAATTTGTTACTTGCCTTCATACCAGGCTAGTATAGAGAATAACTCAGAAAGTTTAAAACACACTAATAATCATCTTTGCACCCACAAAAATGAAACTAATAGAGTATTCACAATGATTGAATGCTTAATGACTTATAATTAGTGATTGCCCTTCTCTCACCATCTTGTGAATATACATAGAAATTTATTTTTTCTTGAAAGAAGTATATGGGTATTAGAAATAGTTTTTGAATTTTGATTATGATGATATTTATACATCTCTATTTGTCAAAAATCATTGAAAATCCAGAAAATGGAGATTTTATACTGTATGTATATTTTACCTCAATAAACTAGACTTTTTAAAAAATGCTCAGAACTTTAAATAAGTATATAGTAAACAAAAATTTTAATTTTTAAGTAACATTTAAAAAATCAATTTTGAATAGGTTATAGATGTTCATGAATCAAAATTCAAATAGTGTGAAAAAGTATATGATAAAATCTCTGTCCCAACTTTTTTCTCCACCCACCATATTTCTATCCTGAAGACAATTGCCCTTCTAGTTTCATGAATGTTCTTTTAGAGAAAGTATTCCTTATATATAGAACTGTATATATGTTCCATGCATGTACACTTGTATGTGTGTTGCATATGCATCTTAATTGGAGCACAGTTTGCACCTTGATTTTTGTACTTAATATATTTTGGAGATGACTCCATATCATTACACATAGGTCTGACTCATTCTTTTTAATGGCTATTCCATTTTAACAATGTGCTATAAAAACATCTTTATCCAGACTTTTGAGATTATTTAATATTTTGTTTCAATTTTTTGTTATTGAGACAGTACCAAAATGAATATAATAATAGATATTTGTATATATGTAGTATAAATTCCTAGAAGTGAAATTCTGTGTCAATGAATATGTGCATATTTAGTTTTAATAGATATTGCAACATTTCCCTTATGACTTGTACTATTTTACACTCCTGCCTGTAATTTTGATCACCTGTTTAGCCATATTTTTGCCAATAATAGAAGGTTATTAAGACTTTTTTGGCAATGTTATGCAAAAATGCCATAGCGTTATAGTCATAACTTGTATTTCTCTCAATGTAAGAACAAGCATATTTTCATATATTCGAAAAATAAAGTTTCTGGGTGATAAATAAAGTTTACTTTATATGGTAATTCATTTAGCTGAACATTATGCTTTAATTATTTATTTATAATTAGTGTTTTCAAAATTACATTTTCTAGCTTCAGTTTCACCTTGGGTCTTGGGTGAAATTTAGATTCAGCCAGCCAAATGCACTTGGATATCATTGCTTGAAGACAGAAATTAGATAGAGGTCATATTTCTTCTATTTCTGCTTCTGCTTTTACTGCTGTCAAGTATGGTTATGGAGACATTGAAATTTTCTATGGCAGTCTTAGAAAAGTTCCCAGAAATCAGTCATATGCTTTAAAGGCAAGAAACAGAGTCCTCTTTTGGCCAATACCTCTTCCAGGTCCAATATATCTCTGCAGAAAATAAGTACAGTCTCAGTGATCCCTCAGTGGAATGTTTTTCATTTTTAACTTATATAGTATCCTTATAGATCCTGGGATGATATCCTTCCCAACGTTTTCTAATCTATGACTGAGGTGAGATACTTGCCATCAAGATATTTTCAGGAATATTGTGTTGGGGGAAGGAACAAGATACCAAGTTCTGAATAATTTTCCCTAGTTCTGAGTGAAGCTCCTTGAGGCACAGGGTTGTATATTATGTGTGTGATCTATTTTAGCCTCTACTTCTTCCCAGCCAATGGAAGGCAATTTTTCTCCTTCACCTTGCCTCAACTACAGACCACTTCCCACACAGATATGGCATGTCTGCATGTTTCCTCATTCAGCACTTCCTCCCCTGCTATTCTGTTAGCCAATGGTATTCAGAAAAATGTTCCAGGGCCAGTTTACACTGCTTGTATCTTTTGTTCCAAAGAAGGGGCTGTTAATTTTAGCTCACAGGATAAGTCATTTATAACAGAGAACTGTGCAAGGCTTGTTGAAAGCCACAACTGTAGGCATTTCTTCTGGTGTCTCCTAGTTTTTTTATTTTTTGGTTTTTCGTTTTTTTTTTTTTTTTTTTGCGGTATGTGGGCCTCTCACTGTTGTGGTCTCTCCCGTTACGGAGCACAGGCTCCGGACGCGCAGGCTTAGCTGCCATGGCTCACGGGCCCAGCTGCTCCACGGCATATGGGATCCTCCCGGACCGGGGCACGAACCCGCGTCCCCTGCATCGGCAGGCGGACTCTCAACCACTGTGCCACCAGGGAAGCCCTGTGTCTCCTAGTTTTATTGAGAATATTATCCAATATTTCTGAGAGGACAAGGGACCATCACCACTTTACTCTTCAATCTTATTAACCCAAGTTTTCTTAACTTTCAAGAGTGTAAAGTATTTGCCTCATAAGCACATCAAGGAATAAAAGTAAATTTATTGTATGAGTAGTTAGGGTTAGAAAAGTGTTCTAGATCTATTTATTTTTGCTTTAGAGTTGGTAGAACATGACTCTCATAAAATAGGAAGAGATTTGGATTGCTGTGAATATATCTCTAGCCTTGTCAGGTTTATTTTGTCATCTTAAACCTACTATTTTTTCCTGTCCAATAAATGTACCCGAGGGTCCAATGCACACAAAAATTTGTGGTAATAAAATTCATTGGTTTTCCCTTCAGCCATGTGAAAATAAAACCAGAAGATGGAAATGTGGAAGAGTGTCCTCACATGGAAGAAGGCCTCATGTTGGTACCCTAGTCTTGGACTTCCTGCCTCCAGAACTATGAGAAATAAATTTCTGTTATTTATAAGTGAAAAAAAAATGGCTTGTTATCCTGATTTTTATTCCCTTGGCCCTCCCTTTGATTTTTAAATCCATTATTGATTGCTAATCCCAGTCTAACTGTATAAAAATCACTTATTAAAAATATATATGCCTGAGTTTCCCCCTAAGCCCAATGGATAAAAATCACCAGGAACATATCTTTAGCAAAATAGTTTAAGAAACTACTAAGGTGATTCTGATAGCTAGCCAGTTTTGAGAACCGCTGTGCCCTAAATTATAGAATCAGAAACCATCAGAAAATTCAAAGACCAACCTAAGAGACTTTCAAATTAATTCAATTTTTGCACAATCAATAAGGCATAGCAGTTTAACTTGAAGGTCAAAAGCAGTAGTTTGTCTCCAGATTCTCTTAACATGAATATAATTAATAAATTTAAACTGATGTTAACCTCTTTGGAAACACATATCATAAGAGCATTTCAGGCCCAGTGAATTTTATTTTATCTTTTTTAAAAGGCATTAGAATTTGGGATACTCTTTAACATCTGCTTTTAGCAGAGTGACAAAACCAGATGATAAGTTCCATCAAAAGAGAGAGACAACTTGTTATTCATAAAGGAGTAGGACATTTACTTACACAAAAAAAGAAAACAAAATAAAAAGAAACCTGAAAAGAAAAGAAATTGGGAATGTCTACAATGTATTCAAGCATTTAGTCAATTATTTTGACAACATGTAGAAGAGAAAACTTAAGTGTTTTCATTTACCAGGGACCAAAAAAAAAAACCCAAAAGTCAAAAGCACTGGTTATGTTTTGTGATTAAGTTTGCACTTGGAAATCATATAAAATCTAACACTAGGAAGAAATAATCCAGTGAGGGTGTCTGAGACCATATCATTCAACTAGAATTTGTTGTTACTATGCACTAAGAACTCTGTTTGATATTTCCTACATGTTATTTCATCCAACCCTTATAAAAACCCTGTGAGTTAAGTGTCATCTCCAAATACCACTTCATCTTATTGTCAATCACCAAATATGTGCAACCTCCTTGGAGTCTTAGTGTAATCGGAGTAACATGTGAGGATGGAGACAAGGCTGGTTTGCAGAATCTTAAGAAAATAAATCAGCTTCATGATGCCTGCTGGTATAAAGAAAACAGGGAATGTGATGTTTAAAGTCAATTCAAAGATGCAAGCATACACAAAATTTACATAAATGTTAAGACTCTCTTCCTCCTTTCACAATATAATCTAGAGTTACGTCTACCTGCCTTCTACATTGTGAAAAGTACACACTATAATTAAAAAGTAAGATCATTTCAGGAGAGATAGGAAAAACAAGATCATGTATGGGAACACTGACCTCAAGTGGAAAAGTCTTGCCATCAAGGGCCACATTCACTGATCTCATTTAATTAATTTTTCTTACAAGCACTTCATACTTTTTGTGAAAAAAAGTAGACACTCACTAACATTGAGGGGGAAAAAAAGGTTTACCTGGATGCAGACATTCTTGAAATATAAGTCACCATGCGTTGGCCTCTCCATTGTCTAACAGCCATGAATAGAACATAAATTCATGGCTCACATTCACCCTGTAAATAATGACAGACCCTTAATGACTGTGTGAAGCTGGCTTCCATTCTGAAAGATTTGTTTGTACACCTATATGATTGTTAAATATGTTGACTATGACCTCAGAATAAATCATAAGAATCCAAAATTAACCTAACTATATAAAAAGGTAAGCAGGATCATAGTAAATGCTTAATTAACTCATTAACAAACAAAAATGAGATAGAGATATAGTTCAAATGAGTTTGAGGTATACACTATAAAATTTTCCCAGTTTTACATCTGTGCATCATTATTTTTAAACTAATTAAGAGTGCAAAAGAGGAATATGGATCTTACTTTTAGATAGAACAGAAAGCAAATCCTGAGTCTATGATCTTGATAAGCTATTTTAAATCTGCCTCCTCAAAAGTAATGTTAGCATTATTTTAATATCTATATTACAAACTCTTTCTAAAAGTTAAGTGAAAAAAAAGAGCCCAGTTACAACTCATATACGCAAGAGTAAATGTTAACTATTGTCCTTTTAAAAAAACACATTGGGAAGATAAAGGGCTTTAGAGGTTTATGTCCATATGTATTTACAACAGAGTGACTTTGGATTTTTGTTTATGTTGAACATAGTACAAAGAAATAGAGCATCAATGGCAGTCAAATATATTTCCATTTCCCCTACAAGGAGGCTAAGTACTTGTTTAAAATATTTTTCCTTTGGTAATTTGAATCCAAGTGTCAAAAATTAAGTCAAACATGTCAGAAATAATTCATTGTTTACTTTTATTTTTATGTGCCATTTGAAGAATGGAAACAGGCACTTCATACATTATCAAAGTGGCACTGATACTTTTTCACATTACTTATTTGAGAAACAAGAATTTCTGGAAGGAACTCAATTTCAAACGTGGAGCAATGCTAAGTCTTTCCATAAAACAACAAATCTTCAACTAGACATTGTACAGATCATCTTCTATATCATTAATTTATATCATACTGTATACAGCAATTTGACACCTTCATTTGCACCAACCCCTATAACAAGATTCTATCTAAGATATAGTCCAAAGGCAATAGCAATTAGTTTACAGAAGTGATTGAATATAATATTTATAAGGCTTTAATTTTGAAACATGATGGGTTCTAAGCTCATATGTACCAATAGAGATTCTAGGGTTGAGTCACCTCCTACTAAACTCTTTTTACTACCATCCCATAAATGACTCTATTAGCACTTTATTCTACAATTGCTATATTAATTCCCAACAAAACACTACACTATCCTTACCAACTACCACTCTCAATATTATCTATATTATCACAACCCTCTCCACTGCCTGTCTTTATCACTTCTTTTTTATTCTTCCTTCAGAATTCCTTTGTTTCTGACATGTTTTACAGAATTAAATAGTAAAAGTGATATTTATTTCTTTCTATTGGTACTTCATGAATATTCCCACTATTTTTCTTAATTTCTGAAGCCTGCCATAGATTTTATATTTCATCCTCTCAAGCAAATTAGAGTATCTGTACCTAAGAATAGATTCACAGAGGAGTTATTTGTATGATACTTTATTTCAGATTTAAACATGATCTAGGTTTTCATCCATTTTATGTTTCAGTTGATTGCATGCTTTGGCATGAGGTTGGCAGTGAGAAGGAAAATGTTTTTCCAACAATTTGGCTTTCCTGGCTAGATATCCAGGTGTTTCTTTTTATTCTTTTATAGCTAACTGATGCAATAGCGAGGACATTTAATCTGTCATCATGTTCACAAAGAGATTGCCCATGGCTGAAGTTTCAATCAAATATATGAAATCTTCTTCCCATCTGTGAGATGATCAGGTAACACTGCATAGGCTTTTAGGTTTCTTCATTCCCTAGTATTATATGGACCTCTTTTATATAACAACAGGAACTCAGTATATATTCAATGGTTATGAATCTGAATATAGTTTTCACTCACTGAAAGACTTTCCTCTTTTAAAATCCAAAAGATTTACCTTATCAAGAATCTGGTAACTTCAGGAATTTTATATTAGGATTTGAGCAAAAGGAAATAGCTACTTACAAAAATCTAATGATTCTCTTGGAGTTTGGAGTGTTTTTAATACTTCTTGCTTACAGGTTCTATATCATGAAGAAAACATGCACAATTAATAAAAGGGTGATTAAAGTAAGCATCCCAAAACTCTATGGTAAAATTGGATAGGACAATGTAGCTTGGACTTAAAGTCTTACTGTTGCCTTCCACATAGCTGAATTGAAGACAAAGATACTCAGAGCAAATGACTAGTCTCAATCACAGGTAAAAAAAAAAAAGCAAGAGCTATTCCCATCACATCCCACTTCTACCATTTCTAAGAGACTTTATTAAGAAACGTCTGAACTTGGAAGTCCAGAGTTCTTCATACAGATCCTTGAGGGGAAAATAATACTACTCATTATTAAGGAGATGGCTTAATTAGATAATTTCACTTGGTGGAGAAAATAAACAGGCTCTGAATTAGTGCTCACTGTTAAAAATATACTTTGAGACAAGAAGAAACTAATACAAATTCCTTTAAGGACACATCTCTTTTTTGTGTGGTTCCTCCACCATAAGTATATGGAAATAAAGGAATGCCTGATGGAAATCAACAGCATAATACTTTGTTATCTCTTCAGGCTTTCCTGTGAGAAAACAGTAAAAACTAACATGATGTTTAATATCTCTGAGAATTCTTTCAGTGAAAGATTTTTTAACTCATAATTTTTTACTTTATCTGAATCAGGATCTTGGAACAAAAATGATATGGAAGATAAAAAATTTCTGGATCTTAATGCTGATTCAATAAATTCCAGCAATGCAAATACTCTATATCAAGCAGAAAAATAATATTATTTCAATCAGAATCATGGAAACTAGAGCTTATTTATTATTCTCTAGAATTATATAGTCCTCTTCTTTAAGCAACAGGAAAGAATTGCCAAGATGTCAGAGGAGAACAAGGATGTGGAGTCCATCTCTCCCCACAAACAAATCAAGAATACATCTACAAGTGGAAGAATTCTCACAGAGCACCTGTTGAACATTATTAGAGGAACTATGACACCTAAAGGACAAGAAAGATCCCCACAGAACTGGGTAGGATGAAAGAAAGAAAAAGGGAAAAGGAAGAGGAGAGGAAGCAGGATGGGACCTATGCCCCTGGCAGGGACCTGAAGGTGAGGAGAGGTTTCAACATCTGGGGAAATCCCCACACCAATGGGGAGATCAGCTGCAACAGAAGGGGAGCTTCAGGGGCTCAGAGGAGAGCCCAGAAACTGGTCTGTGGCAGTCAGGACAGAATGAGACCTACACAGACGGTCCATGCCACAGCAATGTGCAGCCAGCCTGAAGCAGGTGTCTGCTGGTGCACATGGGTCTGGGTGCTGGAATGTGGAGTTTGGAGAGCAGACCCAGGGAGGGGACAGCTGTTGGCTGTGAGGAGACAGCCTGAGGGGATAGGAGTGAGGAGCTCCACAACCAGGAATACTCAGAGGGCAAGCCCAGACCACACCACAGAAGCAAAGCACCATTGTTGAGTAACATGCAAAGGGCTGGGCCACCATTTCAGCCTCTCTCCTCACGCACCAGCCCCTGCCTCCACAGGAACTAGGGAGGACTCCCACCAGAGCCAGCTAGGGTGCCCCTGACATCGCCTCTTCTGCCCCACCCAAACCTGGGCAATATGCTTGCCCTGATAGCCACCTGATGAGCTTGCATACTGCAAACTCTACCCCAGCACTCTCACACTTGGGTGGCCCACTGACACCAATCACCTCCTGAAGGAGTTACACGTTTCAATCTCTAGGCCAGCACCCTCCCGCCTGGATGGACTGCTCACCCTGGATGCTGTCTCAGCTCCTTCCTGCATGATGGGCTCATGTGCTCCTGCAACATCTGGAGCAGACTCTGGCAGGAAGGACAAAGGCAGAGGGTGGATGTGGAAACCACAGCTGAGCACCAGGGGTCATGTGACTAAGGAAGAAGAGCTGAAATCTCTCCTCGCAGCTGCACAAACCATGGAGTTACATCTCTGCTGGCACCTTCCTAAATTCAGTGCCTGTGAAATATCTGAAAGGACAACATGTGCTCCTGCAGCTGAGATGGGACTGGCTTTAGCAGCTCTGGGCTCTGTGGGCATACACATGTGGGGGTTGGGCCAGGCCAGAGTCTGAGTTGCCTCCATAGCTCACACAGTGGGTTTATGTGCATGACTACTGCAGTCCTGGGACCTGAACTCAGAGGACCTGCACTGGTGACATGGTAAAAAAAAATAAAATAAAATAAAAATGCCTGAGAGTTACCAGGGCCAATTGCTGGCATATTCATACTTGAGGTGGGACCAAGAGCAGTGCCAACAACAGTGTACTTTGTGAGCCCACACAACAGGTGAAAGATGACACAACAGAGCACATTCACAGGTGAACAGCTGCAGTGGAGGAATACTCAGTGGCATTTCTCCCAGTGGGAGTGCTCCAATCCTACTACCTCACACCACAGATCAGGAACACAGCTAAGGAACAGATCTGGGGATTTCTACTCCAACAACTAGGAAGAAGACCCCACCCCTGACAGAGCAAAGGGGAGGCCCTGCTCAATTTCCAGGGCAGGCTCTTATCACCACAACACCAGTCAAACCCCTTATCAAGAGGATAATGGCACAAGCCTCTGGACCAATCTCAGCTACCAGAGAGCAGACAGCAGAAGCAAGAGGAACAATTATTGTGCAGCCTGTGGCAAGGAGACCACAAACATGGTAAGTTCAACAAAATGAGAAAACAAAGAAATATGTTGTAGATGAAGGAACAAGATAAAAACCTACAAGAACAACTAAATGAAGAGGAGGCAGGCAATATACCCGAAAAATAATTCAGAGTAATGATAGTAAAGATGATCAAAAATCTCGGAATAAGAATGGAGGCACAGATCTAGAAGACAAAAGAAGTGTTTAACAAAGACCTAGAAGAACTAAAGAACAAACAAACAGAGATGAACAATACAATAACTGAAATGAAAAATACACTGAAGGAATCAACAGCAGAATAACTGAAGCAGAAGAATGGATAAGTGACCTAGAAGACAGGATGGTGGAAATCTCTGCTGAAGCACAGAATAAAGAAAAAAGAGTGAAAAGAAATGAGGACAGTCTCAGAGACCTCTGGGACAACATTAAATGCACAAACATTCAAATTATAGGGGTCCCAGAAGAAGAAGAAACAAAGAAAGGACCTGAGAAAATATTTGAGAGATTATGGTCAAAAACTTCCCTAATATGGGAAGGAAATAGTCACCCAAGTCCAGGAAGTACAGAGAGTCCCATACAGGATAAACTCAAGGAGGAACATGTCAAGACACATATTAATCAAAGTAATAAAAATCTTAAATACAAAGAAAAATATTTAAAGCAACTGGGGAAAAATAACAAACAAGGGAATCCCCATAAGGTTATCAGCTGATTTTTCAGCAGAAACTCTGCAGGTCAGAAGAGAGTGGCATGATATATTTAAAGTGATGAAAGGGATAAAACTACAACCAAGAGAACCCTACCCAGCAAGGCTCTCATTCAGATTCTGTGGAGAAATCAAAAGCTTTACAGGCAAGCAAAATGTAAGAGAATTCAGCACCACCAAACCAGCTTTACAAAAAATGCTAAAGGAACTTTTCCAGGTGGGAAACACAAGAGAAGAGAACAAAAGAGGAAGGGAAGAAAAAAGACCTACAAAAACAAACCCAAAACAATTAAGAAAATGGCAATAGGAACACATATATTGATAATGACCTTAAATGTAAATGGGTTAAATGCTCCAACCAAAAGACATAGACTGGCTGAATGGATACAAAAACAAGACCCATATATATGCTGTCTACAAGAGACCCACTTCAGATCTAGGGCCACATGCAGACTGAAAGTGAGGGGATGGAAAAAGATAATCCATGCAAATGGAAATCAAAATAAAGCTGGAGAAGCAATACTCATATCATACAAAATAGACATTAAAATAAAGACTGTTATCAGAGAAAAGGAAGGACACTACATAATGATCAAGGGATCAATGCTAGAAGAATCTATAACAATTATAAATATATATGCACCCAACATAGGAGCACCTCAATACATAACAAATGCTAACAGCCATAAAAGGGGAAATAGAGAGTAACACAATAATAGTGGGTGATTTTAACACACACACACACACCTTACACCAATGGACGGATCATCCAGACAGAAAATTAATAAGGAAATGCAAGCCTTAAAAGACACATTAGACCAGATAGACTTAATTGATATTTATAGGACATTCCATCCAAAAGCAACAGAATACACTTACTTCTCAAGTGCAGTGAAACGTTCTCCAGGATACATCACATCTTGGGTCACAAATCAAGCCTCGGTAAATTTAAGAAAATTGAAATCATATCAAGCATCTTTTCTGACCACAACGCCATGAGATTAGAAATAAACTACAGGGGGAAAAAAAAAAACTGTGAGAAAACACAAACACATGGAGGCTAACCAATACGTTACTAAGTAACAAATGGATCACTGAAGAAATCAAAGAGGAAATCACAAAATACCTAGAGACAAATGACAGCAAAACCACGATGATCCAAAACCTATGGGACACAGCAAAACAGTTCTAAGAGGGAACTTTATAGCAATACAATCTTACCTCAGGAAACAAGAAAAAAAAATCTCAAATAAACAACCTAACATTACACCTAAAGCAACTAGAGGAAGAAGAACAAACAAAACCCAAAGTTAGTAGAAGGAAAGAAATCACAAACATCAGAGCAGAAATAAATGAAATACAAAGAAAACAATAGCAAAGATCAATGAAACTAAAAACCGGTTCTTTGGGAAGATAAGCATAATGGATAATCCTTTAGCCAGACTCATCAAGAAAAAAGGGGAGAGGATTCAAGTCAACAAAACTAGAAATGAAAAATGAGAAGTTAAAATGGACACCCCACATATACAAAGGTTGTTGCTGCAAATGGCATTATTTCATTTATTTTATGGCTGAGTAATCCATTCCTCTGTTGATAGGCATTTAGTTTGATTCCATGTTCTGGTTATTCTAAATAGTGGTGCAATGAACATTGGCATGCATGTATCTATTCGATTTATTTTTTTCTCTTGATATATGCCCAGGAGTGAGATTCCTTGATCATATGCTAGCTCTTGTTTAGCATTTTCAGAAACCTCTGTACTGTTCTCCATAGTGGCTGTACCAATTTACATTCCCACCAAGAGTGTACCAGGGTTACCTTTGCTTCACACCATCTCCATAATTTAATGTTTGTAGGTTTTTTTAATGATGGACTTTCTGACTGGTGTGAGGTGATACCTCATTATAGTTTTGATTCCCATTTCTCTAATGATTACTGATGTTGAGCATCTTTTCATGTGCCTTTTGGCCATCTATATATCTTCTTTGGAGAAACGTCTATTTAAATCTTCTGCCCATATTTTTATTTTTTTATTTTTTTTTGATATTGAGCTGCACGAGCTGTTTGTATATTTTGGAGATTAATTCCTTAACAGTTTCTTCATTTGCAAATATTTTCTCGCATTCTGAATGTTGTCTTTTTATTTTGTTTATTGTTTCCTTTGTTGTGCAAAATATTTTAAGTTTGATTAGGTCCCATTTGTACTTTTGTTTTTATTTTCATTACTCTAGGAGGTGGATTGAAAAATATCTTGCTATGATTTCTGTCCAAGAGTGTTCTTCCTATTTTTTTCTCTAAGAGTTTCAAAGTATCTGGCCTTACATTTAGGTCTTTCACCCATTTTAAGTTTATTTTAGTGTATGGTGTTATGGAGTGTTCTAATTTCATTCTTTTATATGTAGCTGTTCAGTTTTCTCAGCACCACTTATTGAAGAAACTATCTTTTCTCCACTGTATATTGTTGCCTCCTTTGTCATAGATTAGGTGACAATATGTGCATAGGTTTATCTCTGGACTTTCTACCCTGTTCCATTGATCTATATTTCTGTTTTTGTGGCAGTACCATACTGTTTAGATGACTGTAGCTTTGTAGTATAGTCTAAAGTCAGGGACCCTGATTCCTCTAGCTCTGTTTTTCTTTCTTGGGATTGCTTTGACTATTAGAGGTCTTTTGTGTTTCTATACAAAATGAGTTTTTTTGTTCTAATTCTGTGAAAAATGCCATTGATAATGTGATAAGGATTGCATAGAAGATTGCTTTGGGCAGTATAGTCATTTTTACAATATTGATTTTTCCAATGCAAGAACATGGAATCTCTCTCCATCTTTTTTTTTATTTCTTTAATCAGTATTTTATATTTTCTGAATATAGGTCTTTGCCTCCTTAGGTAGTTTTATTCCTAGATATTTTATTCTTTTGATGCAATGGTAAATGGGAATATTTCCTTAATTTCTCTTTCTAATCTTTGGTTGTTAGTGTATAAGAATAAAAGACATTTCTGTATATTAAGTTTTTATCCTGTAACTTTACCAAATTCGTTGATGAGCTCTAATGGTTTTTTGGTAGCATCTTTAGAGTTTTCTTGTATAGTATCATGTCACCTGCAAACAGTGGAATTTTATGTCTTTCCCAAATTGAACTCCTTTTATTTCTTTTTCTTCTCTGATTTCCATGGCCAGGACATCCAAAACTATGTTGAATATGACTGGTGAGAGTGGACATCCTTTTCTTGATCCTGATCTTACAGGAAATGCTTTCAGTTTTTCACCTTTGAGAATGGTGTTACAAGAAACCTTTATGGCCTTTATTATGTTGTGGTAGATTTTCTCTATACCCACTTTCTGGAAAGTTTTTACTAATAATGCATGTTGAATTTTGTCAAAGGCTTTTTCTGCATCTGTTGAAATGATCATATGATTTTTATTTCTCAATTTGTTGATGTGGTGTATCACACTGGTTGATTTGTGGATATTGAAAAATCCTTGCATACCTGGATAAATCCCACTTGATCATGGTGTATGATCCATTTAATGTGCTGTTGCATTCGGTTTGCTAGTATTTTGTTAAGGATTTTTGTGTCATGTTTGTCAGAGACATTGACCTGTAATTTTCTTTTTATATGATATCTTTGGTTTAGGTATCAGGTTAATGGTGACCTCATAGAATGAGCTTGGGAGAGGTCCTTCCTCTGCAAATTTTTGGAAGACTCTCAGTAGGGTAGTTGTTAACTCTTCTCTAAATGTTTGATAGAATTCATATGTGAAGCCATTTGGTCCTGAACTTTTGTTTGTGGGAAGATTTTTAATCACAGTTTCAATTTCAGTAATTGTATTTAGTCTGTTCATATTTTCTGTTTCTTCCTGTTTCAGACCTGATAGGTTGTACCTTTTTCACAATTTGTCCATTTCTTCTTGGTTGTCCATTGTATTGGTGTATAGTTACTTGTAGTTGTCTCTCATGATCCTTTGTATATGTGGGGTGTCCATTTTAACTTCTCATTTTTCATTTCTAGTTTTGTCGACTTGAATCCTCTCCCCTTTTTTCTTGATGAGTCTGGCTAAAGGATTATCCATTATGCTTATCTTCCCAAAGAACCGGTTTTTAGTTTCATTGATCTTTGCTATTGTTTTCTTTGTATTTCATTTATTTCTGCTCTGATGTTTGTGATTTATTTCCTTCTACTAACTTTGGGTTTTGTTTGTTCTTCTTCCTCTAGTTGCTTTAGGTGTAGGGTTAGGTTATTGATTTGAGATTTTTCTTGTTTCCTAAGGTAAGAGTGTGTTGTTATAAACTTCCTTCTTAGAACTGCTTTTGCTGTGTCCTATAGGTTTTAGTTTGTCTGCTTTCATTTTCATTTGTCTCTAGGTATTTTGTGATTTCCTCTTTGATTTCTTCAGTGATATATTGGTTGTTTAGTAACATATTGTTTGGTCTTCACATGTTTATGTTCTTTGTAGTTTTTTTTTGTTGTTGTTGTTGTAGTTGATATCTAATTTCATACTGATGTAGTTGGGAAAAATACTTGATATGATTTCAATTTTCTCAAATTTACTGAGGCTTGATTTGTGACCCAAGATGTGATCAATCCTAGAGAATGTTCCATGTACACTTGCAAAGGATGTGTATTCTGATGCTTTTGGATGGACTGCTCTATAAATATCTATTAAATCCATCTGGTCTAATGTGTCATTTAAGGCCTGTTTCCTTATTGATGTTCTTCTGTCCATATGATCTGTCCATTAATAAAACTGTTACTGTCGATTTCTCCTTTTATGGCTGTTAGTATTTTCTTTATATATTGAGGGGCTCCTATGTTGGGTGTATAAATATTTACAATTATTATAACTTCTCTTGCATTGATTACTTGATGATTTTGTAGTGTCCCACTTTGTCTCTTGTAACAGTCTTTATTTTAAAGCCTATTTTTTCTGGCATTAGTATTACTACTCCAGTTTCCTTTCAATTTCCATTTGCATGGAATACCCTTTTCCCTCCCATTACTCCCTAGATCACAAGTGGGTCTCTTGTAGGCACCATATACATGGGGGATTTTTTGTATCCGTTAAGCTAGTCTATGTCTTTTGGTTGGTGTATTTAATCTATTTCCATTTAAAATAATTATTGATATGTATGTTCTAATTGCCATTTTGTTAATTGTTTTGGACTTGTTTTGTAGGTCTTTTTTCTTCCCTTCCTATTTTGTTCTCTTCTCTTGTAATTTAATTGTTATCTCTACTGCTGTATTTGGATTCCTTTTTCTTTGTGTGTGTGTGTATCTACTATAGAGTTTCAGTTTGCCATTACCATGAGGTTTTGATAAAACCATCTATATAGAGATAAGATTTTTTTTTTGGTGGTGGTGTTATGCGGGCCTCTCACTGTTGTAGCCTCTCCTATTACAGAGCACAGGCTCCGGATGCGCAGGCTCGGCAGCCATGGCTCATGGGCCCAGCTGCTCCATGGCACGTGGGATCTTCCTGGACCGGGGCATGAACCCGCGTCCCCTGCATCAGCAGGCAGACTCTCAACCACTGAGCCACCAGGGAAGTCCAATATGATTGTTTTAAGTTGCTGGTCTTTTCATTTCAAATGCATTTCCAATATCCTGCATTTGTACTCTCCTTCTCTCACCATTGCTGTTTTGAATATCATATTTGTGTATAGATGATTTCCTACCTTCACTGTATGTTTGCCTTTACCAGTTAGCTTTTCCATTTGTAACTTTCTTGTTTCTAATCATGGCCTTTTCTTTTCCACCTAGAAAATTTCCTATAGAATTTGTTGTAAAGTTGGTCTGGTCTGGTGATGCTGAATTATCTTTGCTTCTGCTTGTCTGTAAAGCTTTTGATTTCTCCAACAAATCAGAATGAGAGGCTTGCTGGGTAAAATATTATTTGTTGTAGGTCTTTCCCTTTCATCACTTTAAGTATATCATGCCACAACCTTCTGGCCTGAAGAGTTTCAGCTGAGAAATCAGCTGACATCCTTATGGGAATTCCTTTGTATGTTATTTTTTGTTTTTTCCTTGTTGTTTTAATATTTTTTCTGTATCTTTGATTTTTGTCAATTTGATTACTGTGTGTCTCATCATGTTCTTCCTTGGGTTTGTTTTGCCTGGGACTGTCTGCACTTCTTGGACTTGGTGACTGTTTCCTTTCTCTTTTTAGGGATATTTTCAGCTATTATCCCTTCAAATATTTTGTCAGATTCTTCCTCTCTCTTCTCCTTCTGGGACCCCTATAATGTGAATGTCTGTGTGCTTAATGTTGTCCCAGAGGTCTCTTAGACTGTCCTCATTTCTTCTCATTTTTTTAAATTTTTTTTATTTTGTTCTGCAGAAGAGATTTCCACCATTCTGTCTTCCAGGTCATATATCCATTCTTCTGCCTCAGTTATTCTGCTATTTATTCCTATTAGTGTATTTTTCATTTCAGTTATTGTATTGTTCATCTCTGTTTGTCCCTTAGTTCTTCTAGGTTTTTGTTAAACATTTCTTGTATCTTCTTGATCTGTGCCTACATTCTTTTTCTGAGATGTTGAATCATCTTTACTATCATTATTCTGAATTCTTTTTCATATAGATTGCCTATCTCCACTTCACTTAGTTGTTCTTCTTTGGCTTTATCTTGTTATTTCATCTGGGACATATTTCTCGGCCATCTAATTTTGTCTGACTTGTTATAGTTGTGGTTTCCATTCCACAGGCTGCAGGTTTGTAGTTCTTGTTTTTGGTGTCTGCCCCCTGGTGGATGAGGCAGATCTAAGGGGCTTGTGCAGGCTTCCTGGTGGGAGGAACTTCTTCCTGCCCACTGGTGTGTGGAGCTGGGTCTTGTCCTTCTGGTCAGCAGGGCCATGTCAGGGGTTGTGTTTACTGGGCAGCTGTGTGCTCAGGAAGACTTTAAGCAGCCTGTCTGATAATGGTTGGGTCTGTGTTCCCAGCCTGTTGGTTGTTGGCCTGAGATGTCCCAGCACTGGAGGCTAGAGCTGTTGGCTAAGCCTTGGTGAGAAAATGGCAGCCTCCAGGAGGGCTCACACCAATGAGTAGCCCCCCAGAACTACTGCTACAAGTGTCTTTGTTCTTACAGTGAGCCACAGCCACTCACCACCTTCACAGGAAAACCTCCAATACTAAAAGGTAGGTCTGGCCCAGGGTTATGAGGTCACTGCTTTTCTTCCCCTGGGTCCTTGTGTGTGCCCTCCAATAGTGGAGTTTCTGTTTCCCCCAGTCCTGTGGAATTCCTGTGGTCAAACCCCACTGGCCTTCAAAGCCAGTTTCTCTGGGGGCTCCTCCTCCTTTTGCCAGATCCTCAAGCTGGGAACCTAATGTGAGGCTCAGAACTTTTACTCCTGTGGGAGAAATTCTGTGGTATATTTATTTTCCAGATTGTGGGTCACCCACCTGGTGGGTATGAGATTTGATTTTATCATGATTGCACTCTTCCTACCATCTCATTGTGGCTTCTTCTTTGTCTTTGGATGTAGGACATTTTTTTTCGGTAGGTTCCAGCCTATTTTTTCAATGGTTGTTCAGCAGTTAGTTGTGATTTTTGGTGTTTTCATAAGAAGAAGTAAGCTCACCTCCTTCTACTCTGCTAGTTTGTCTTTGTCTCCTCTAAAATTTTAAACTCATTAGTTCCTAACTAATTAAATGAGAAGAGGAAAATTGCTTTTTAATTTTCAGTCAAGCTGTTTTTAAACATTTTCTTTAACTTTGAATATATTTTTTGCAACATAGGAATGTTAATTATAGAGAGTTATATAATTGAGAATATTCTGTTAAAATCTTTTCTTTTTTTTAAACCAAATGGAAAACTGTTTTCTTAAAACTATTTATCTCAGTTTGAATTAAAATGTACTTATTGTTATCACTTACACGAAAATTTTTGAGTTAATATTTACCTTGCTCTATATTCTACAGAAATAAACAGCATAGATTTCACATCAAGTAGTTAAGACATACACCTTTTGCACAATTTAACCCACAGCATTGATATAGCTATAAAGAGACTGACTGCAGCTCATTTTTATTTCCTATAGTAATACTTGGAAAGGATAAAAAATATAAACAGTAAGAAGATATGCTTATTGTTAAAGTATTTTCTGATCCCATACTACTGCATAAAGGTGTTTAAAATGTGAATGTGCTAGAATCTTGAAGTCAAAGGACACAGAGTATAGTATGAAACATTATATTAATCATTAAAATCTTCCTATAATTTCTTTTAAAACTTTTATACTGCAATTGTCATGATAGTTTCCTTAGATAGACTTCTTTTAATAACTCTATGGTAAACTATGCAGCACATCACAGTATGTTTGTTAAGTTGTATTATTGGAGAAAAAGACCCATGCCTTTTGCAATCATACACCCAAACCATTTTAGGCTCAATGATTTTATTATCATTACCACTATTTTCTCCAGTGGCCTATCTTCAATTACAAATGGAATCCAAAGAGTGGAATATTTTCCTATTATGTTGCTTTCTACTGTTTAAGAAATCATCTCTTTTAAAATCATGAAAAATGTGACAATATAGCTACTTTGGTATATATACTTAGAGACTTATCTATTTTTTCTAATGACCACAGATGCATATTCACTTTATATACTTTAGGCCAGCAATTTTAGAATAGTAACTATAATTGGTTTTCTATAAAAATGTATATTTTATAGCTAAGAATCAATTTAATTCAATATACATTTTAGTGACTCTTTTTGCCCAACATTTCTTAAATTCAGGAGACACAGAGGTAAATAAGACAGAGTCCATGCCTTAAAGAACCTTACAGTTTAAAAACAGAGATGAGTATATTGTATGTGATGAGAGAATTGTGCACATGGTCCTGAGAGGTCACAAAGAAGAATATCAATCTTGGCAAAAGGGAGGCAAAAAGATATATTTCAAGTTTGCTATTAGTTAAGTCTTAAAGAGTGAACAGTAATTGACCATGTGAATCCATGGAGGATTTTCTAAGCAAAGAATAGTAAGTGCAAAGACAATAATTTGTGAATGTTTATGTCATGTGTGACTGTTTTAGAGGAACACAGGCAGTTCAGAATGGCTGGATATCAGAGTGCAGATTTAAGAAAGAGTAAGAGATGAGTATGGAGAGATAGCATGATCATTTTTTTCCAAATTGAGTACCTCAGTGTCACCTCATGAGTAGGTTTTGAGAATTAAAATAGCATGTAGCCAACATTTTCCTTAAAATTCCATAAATTGCTCATAAAGTATGGTATATCTGCCTTTCATCCATCCAACCTTATTCAGTGGTGTGTTGGTATAAATGTCTGAGACAAATGATGAAACAGTGAAGATGGGTATTGGACATACTCTGAGAATTTGTCTTCCTTTCCCCCTTGCAACATTAATTACTTTTGATTTTTCTCTGTCAAAGTCAAAATTATTTAAATTAAATGCATATATGATGTAACTCCAATTTAATTCAAAATGTATGAAGTAAGATAATGTGAACCAACATTTATTTGAGAGATTATTTTAGCAGAATTTGAATAAGATAGGACTGAAGGCAGGACCCTGATTAGAAAAGTAATACAACTTTCCAGTTAATATGAAACATCAATAAAATAAAATACATAGTGATAAATTTAACATATGCAATGCATGATTTGTAAAAAGAAAACTGAAAAACACTATTAAAAGAACACAGGGGGGCAAGGGGAAACTGGGATGAAGTGAGAGAGTAGCATTGACATGTATACACTACCAAATGTAAAATGGATGGCTAGTGGGAAGATGCTGCATAGCACAGGGAGATCAGCTCGATGCTTTGTGATGACTTAGAGAAGTGGGATAAGGAGGATGGGAGTGAGGCTCAAGAGGCAGGGGATATGAGGATATATGTGTACTTATAGCTGATTCACTTTGTTGTACAATAGAAACTAGCACAACATTGTAAAGCAGTTATACTCTAATAAAGATATAAAAAAAGGAGAAAAAAAAACAATGAGATATCACTTCATAGACACTAAGATGGCTATAATAAAAGAGATAGATAATAATATGATGAGGATATAGAGAAACTGTAACTCGTGTATTACTGGTGGGAATGTAAACTGGTGTAACCACTGTGGAAAACAGTTTAATAGTTCCTTAAAATGTTAAACATAGAATTACCATATGACCCAGAAATTCCACTCATAGTCATACACCCAAGAGAAATAAAAATCTACATCTGCACAATAACTTGTACATGAATGTTCAAAGCAACATGGTTCACAGTAGCCAAAAGTGGAACAATTCAAATGTCCATTAACTGTTGAAAGGATAAACAAAATGTGATGTATCCACGCGATGGAATATTACTCAGCATTCAAAAGTAATAATATATTTTATAACATGGATAAACCTTGAAAACATTATGCAAAGTGAAAGAAGCCATCACAAAGGACCACATGGTGTATGAATTCATTTATGTGAAATGTCCAGAATAAGCAACTCTATGTAGACAAAAAAGTACATCAGTTGTTACCTAGGGCTGGGGGAAGGGGGGGGGGCGTGTTGGGGGAGGGTGAGATGAATGTAGTGTGACTATTCATAGGTACCAAGTTCATTTTTGGAGTGATAAAAATGTTCTAAAATTGATTGTGGTAATTGTTACCCAACTCTGTGAATATACTAAAAGACATTGAACTGTAAAAGTTAAATGGATGGATTGTATGGTATGTGAGTTATAACTCAATAAAGGTGTTATGGAAAAAAAATAGCTAAATAAAGGAATTACATCCCATGTCATTTATTGGAAAACTTGATATTGTTAAGATTGCAATACTTCCCAAATTCATCTACAAACTCAACTCAACAGCAAAACTTATTTGCTTCTGGACTTTGTACTGATACTAATATTAAGGATAAAGTTTAAGTGAAGGTTAGGGTTTAACTTTAGCATGAGAGTAAATATTAATCCTAGGGAGAGAGGCTTTAATTAGTCTCAGCATTAATATTAGGGTTTTGGCTTAGATTAGTGCTAAAATTAGGGTTAGCTTTAGATGGCATAGTTAGTTTTAGGCTACCGTTATGTCTTAGAACTTTTTGCTTAATATTAAAAAGGATGAAGTTAAAATTGGGTGTATTTTACTGTGACAGCCAAAGTCAGAATAGTGTCTTGAAAATATTGTGCAACCTTCCAAAGCTGACATATTTCTTCTCTTATTATTCATCTTGAGCATATATTTTAAAAGAATAGTAATGAAAGGTCTAAAAGAACTCTTAGATGATGCTAATAACTGAGCTCTTAAACTAGTAGAGTTCTATTTTGTAGGTTATTCTAATGACTCACAGATTTTATGAGTTAATTATATATTTGCTTAATAACACTTGTTTGGCTATTTAAGAAACAAATTGCAAAATGTTTCAAATATCTTTTAATTGCCATTTAAGCAATTAAGAAAACAAACCAAATCAAAAGTAACACATAATAACAAACATAGAGAACTAATAAGCATATATAGTGAAATAATAATAAGTCAAACTGAGCAGTCACATCTGCATTAGACCAGATGAGTTAGTTTTAGTCATAATGTAAAATTTATATTCTATGAACATGACAGCAACACATGCATTGCTGCTCAGTTCCACCAGCTTTATCCAATTTATCATTCTTGTTTCAAAATGGAAAGCAGGATATGATTTATAGGTATTAGGAGTCATGCCAAACAGGATGAAATTTTTAATCCCTTAAAGAAATTCCTCATTAACTCTAAAGAAGAAACTGTCTCTGATTGACACAATGCCATCGAATAAGAGTAGCTTGTTTTCTTTCTTGCTAACTAGCTCTCTACTTATATTCCTCCATTTTGCAAAAGGATTGGAAACAAGGTAAATAAATGCAATTAATTAAGAATAATAACAAAGTAAATATTTTTTTAAAAAGCAGAGAATGAGAAAATAAAGGTAAAATATGTAAGTTAAGACCAGATAAACAAATAATATTAAAGAATGCAAGTCATTAATTTTCTACGTTTATCTAAGAAGTACTACAAATTGATCTCAGACTTCCCTAATTATAAACGTAAAAAGAAAACAAAATTTGAATGTTCCATAAGGCAAAATATTACCAGTTACTAAATGAAACAAATAATCAATGCATAATCACTTAAAATATTTCTCCTCTTGAAGCACTCTGCTCATATATGCTTCCATATGTTAAAATATGGAAAGATAAAATGACATTATTTTTTGTTATCTATGTACCCTTTAAAAAAATAAACCTCCAGTCTCAAGAGCAAAGTTACAGTGTGTTCATGCAGATTTCTTTAAGTAAAGCAAGGAACTATGGCATAATTAATCTATTTCTAGTCTTGAAAGATTTCAAAAGAATCTAAAATAGCATAATTTGTAATAAGAAAGAACCTTTGTATTCTAAGTTAATCACTAAAGGGATGTTGCCTATAAACTTAAATTATGTACAATGGCCCATCTCTGGGAACCCTGCCTCCCAGGTAATGAGCATTAAGCTAAAAATACTTTGGTTTAGCTCACAGGAAATATCCTGACCAGAACCACCTGTGAATGACTACAGGAAGGAAGAAATTAACACATCCCCTCTGGAGGCTGACAAGAACCAGGAAATGTTTGAATTTATTCCCTCCCCTATTAGTATAAAAGAAGCCTGAATTCTAACTTAGGCAAGCTGGTTCTTTGGGACACTAGTCCACCATTTTCTCAGTCTGCTGGCTTTCCAAATAAAGTTGCTCTTCCTTGCAGCAACAACTCATCTCTTGATTTATTGATCCATTGTACACTGAGCAGTATGAGCTTGGATTTGGGAAAAATTTCATGAGTGTCAAAGTTTTATGTCACATAGTGTGTAAAACCTAATAATACTCAGCAGGTGCTAAAGGCAATGCATTGGGAAAATAAAGACTATATGAAAACATTACCAGGGACATTATAGTTGTGACTGAAGATTCCTGAATCTTTTGTTTAGATTATGCAACCATGTATAGGAAGAAAGAAAAGGATTCACAATCCTAGATACCATTTGTGGCAAGTGCAATTTTCTCAACATTTTTTCCTTCTTATTTCCCTTCCATACTTTCATACATAGTGTTTAGGCATGTGACAGTCTCAGTGGAGACAGTGGATTGGAAAGAACACTTACTATGAAAGTCATAGAATCTGAACTCCAGTTTTAGCTTTGCCTTTTTCTTTCATCTCTTTCAGCTAATTTTCCCCATCTTTAAATGAGAAGGCAGTGCTAATTCACACTGCAGATCTACCTTCCAACAATAATATGACTTAAGTTGAATTACTTAACCTCTCCTATTATTTAATTATTTGCCTGTAAATAGGATACAACTCCAAATCTTACACAACTTTTGTAAGAATTGAGTGAGCTAACATGTCTGGAAAGCTTACCAAGTGACTAACACATAGTATATGCTTGATAAATATTATTTTCTTTCTCTTCATCCTTTCATTCCTCCCCTTTGAAGTCTCCTCAAGCTCTAAAATGTATTTATATTAAGACGCAATAGACAAAAATCAATGTCTTGCCAACATGGAATATAAAATGGGATCACACTCTTTTTAGTTTTCAAGTTAAATTACACCATGGCTCCAACAGACTATTTATGGCAAAGCTGTTTTTCCCTCCATTGGAAGCCCTGGTCCCAAAATAAGTTCACGAACCCCAGGGAGCTAACTTGGTCCTAGTTCCTCAAAGAAGGAAGGAAACATAAGGAAAGAAAGGAAAACTTTATGCATCAAAGTCACAAAATCTTGTGTTCTTTGTTTCATATGTGTAACTGCCTCATGGCAAACATGGAAACTTGTTAGATGGGACTGCCCAAAGCAAAATTTCCCTTGATAGAAAGCCTCTTGCCCTGTTGGTGGGAATGTAAATTGATACAGCCACTATGGAGAACAGTATGGAGGTTACTTAAAAAACTAAAAACAGAACTACCATATGACCCAGTAATCCCACTACTGGTCATATACCCTGAGAAAACCATAATTCAAAAAGAGTCATCTACCACAAAGTTCATTGCAACTCTATTTACAATAGCCAGGACATGGAAGCAACCTAAGTGTCCATTGACAGATGAATGGATAAAGAAGATGTGGCACATATATACAATGGAATATTACTCAGCCATAAAAAAAAATGAAAGTGAGTTATTTGTAGTGAGGTGGATGGACCTAGAGTCTGTCATACAGAGTGAAGTAAGTCAGAAAGAGAAAAACAAATACTATATGCTAACGCATATAAATGGAATCCAAATAAAACGGTTCTGAAGAACCTAGGGGCAGGACAGGAATAAAGACACGTATGTAGAGAATGGACTTGATGACACAGGGAGGGGGAAGGATAAGCATGAAGTGAGAGAGTGGCACTGACATATATACACTACCAAATGTAAAATAGATAGCTAGTGGGAAGCAGCCACATAGCACAGGGAGATCATCTTAGTGCTTTGTGTCCACCTAGAGGGGTGGGATAAGGAGGGTGGAAGAGAAACACAAGAGGGAGGAGATATGGGGATATATGTTCATGTATACCTGATTCACTTTGTTATACAGCAGAAACTAACACACGATTGTGAAGCAATTATACTCCAATAAACGTGTTAAAAAAATTTTTTTTAATTTAAAAAATTTCCCTTGACATAAGTTTCAGTATGTGTGTATAATAGTGAAGGGGCAGAGGGGAGGAACTTCCTCTTCCCCAGTGTTGTGTTAAATAGTGTCTACTCTATACTAGTCTATGTGTAGGCGTAGATGTTCATTCATATATATATATATATATATGTGTGTGTGTGTGTGTCTAGTTTTTAGAGTGTGCAATCAAAAACACACATGCACATCTATTTTCCCAAGAAATGGCAGGAGTGGCTGAGTTACAGAAAAAACTAGAAATATTAATAAATTGTGCCTGGAATTTGCATTCCTTTTTATAAGACAAAAGGTCACTGCTTTTTTCTCCTCACTGTTTTTTTTGTTTTGTTTTGTTTTTACATCTTTCTTAGAGTATAATTGCTTTACAATGTTGTGTTAGTTTCTGCTGTATAACAAAGTAAATCAGCTATATATATACATATATCCCCATATACCCTCCTTCTTGTGCCTCCCTCCCACCCTCCCTATCCCACCCCTCTAGGTGGTCACAAATCACTGAGCTGATCTCCCTGTGCTGTGTGGCTGCTTCCCACTAGCTAACTGTTTTACATTTGGTAGTGTATATATGTGCATGCCACTCTCTCACTTCATTGCAGCTTACTCTTCCCCCTCCCCGTGTCCTCAGGTCCATTCTCTACATCTGTGTCTTTATTCCTTTCCTGCTTCTAGGTTCATCAGAACCAATTTTTTTTTTTTAGATTCCATATATATGTGCTAGCATACAGTATTTGTTTTTCTCTTTCTGACTTACTTCACTCTGTATGACAGACTCTAGGTCCATCCACCTCACTACAAATAACTCAATTTCATTTCTTTTTATGGCTGAGTAATATTCCATTGTACATATGTGCCACATCTTCTTTATCCATTCATCTGTTGATGGACACTTAGGTTGCTTCCATGTCCTGGCTATTGTAAATAGAGTTGCAATGAACATTGTGGTACATATCTCTTTTTCAATTATGGTTTTCTCAGGGTATATGCCCAGTAGTGGGATTGCTGGGTCATATGGTAGTTTATTTTTTTGTTTTTTAAGGAACCTCCATACTGTTTGCTTGATTGGTCTACGTCTCAGGGACTTGCCCTTGAGGTTGGAGCCCCATGCCCACTATCCATATTATCAGCAATGCAGGGTGGAGAGGATATGAGGGGAAGATTGAAAACTCCTTCTTGATCTTCTCCATAATCTGTTAACCATCAGGAATCTTCCCAGACTCATCTGGTCTTTAAGGCCATGCTTTATCAGGCCTGATATAGTTTGCCCTAGAATGGGTAGGAATATAAAATCTCCTCTTGTCTTGTCATCATGGCTCTCAAGAGATAATCACAAAGTAAGTTCACCTTGATTTTGGTGACTATTCAAAGGGGTGGTCTATAAATTTTATTATTTCGTTCAACATATAGAAAACTCTCAATATTTTCAAGTGGCTGTGTCTGTTATGACAGCCATAAAAACCTGGATCAAAAGGGAGCTCATTTCATACTCACAGACACAACTGAAAAAATACTTTTTTCTTACATTCTCATCCCTCTGAACTCCTGTTTTCCAGCCTCCATCAGATTCTAATTCAATGTTCCTATTCCATAAATCCCTTTGGAGAAAAGGAACTCTCTTGGCTCTAATGAGTGTACTGAAATTGGTTTTCCAAGAATGATTAAGACAGTCAGACTATATGGGTAGTGATTATTGCTCCCCACACTGTCCTGAAAGGAACAGAGCTGTTGGGAACAGTAAATGCTGCAGTGTTATGTAAGAACTCATTACTCTCCTTTAATCCTCTGCTTGCTGGCTCCCAACACAGTGATGGGCTACAATATGCAGCTATGAGACAACCTTGATGCAATTTAAGGATATACCACATGTTGCAGAAAAGAAAGAAAAGACAATTTAGAAGTAGAGAGGCAGAAACAGAGGTAAAGCAGGAAATATCATGGGATAAAGGTGTGGATCCACAGCAGTTGCCTCAGGTGCCAAAAATTATCCCTTCATGAGAAGCCAAACTGTCACCTGATTTATATTCCTAAATCATTTAATTTTATTACAAAATTTTCTCCTCCGCCACCCCATCTCCCTGTCACTCTCAGATCCTGTTAAGCAGTTTTTGTCTTCCTTTGAAAATAGATAGATTTGAGAGGAGAGAGAAGCCTACTTTCTAAGACTTTGAAACGATGGAGTAGTAACATCTACTTCAGCCATGTGTAAATCAAATAATGAATATGAAGTAGAAGACTATATGATATGGTATTGTAGACTCATTAACAATGGTGGAAGGTGTCTTAAATGCTGGAGTAGTACAAAATCAAAACATAAAACATTTTTCCTGGTGAAATAAGGAACTTAAATCCTGAGTTTGGATCAAACTGCCATGGAGATTTAAGAGGTATAGAAGCTTGCCAAAGCAATACATTATTCTAACATTTATTATTTAAAACACTAGTAAAATTTGGAGTCAGATGAAGCATGATTGGAGGAAGAAAGCATTTACTGAGCATTTAGTATGTGTTAGGTGCTTTTGAACAAACTATTCAATTGAAGCCTACTTTCTAAAACTTTGAAACAATGGAGTAGCAACATCTACTCCAGCCATGTGTAAATCAAATAATGAATATGACATACAAGACTATATGATATGGTATTGTAGACTCATTAACAATGGTGGAAGGCAGCTTAAAAGCTGGAGTAGTACATGTTTATCTTCTATCCCCATTATTATCAGATGGCATATATTACCTCAAAGCTGCAAATAATAATAATAATACTTATAATATTTTTTAAAAATAACATTTTTTTAAAAATCACTTGTCTTTTTCTTAATAATTTTTTAAAATTATTTATTTATCTTTGGCTTCACTGGGTCCTCACTTCTATGTGCGGGCTTTCTCTAGTTGCTGCAAGCGGGGACCACTCTTCATTGTGGTGCACAGGCCTCTCACTGCGGTGGCTTCTCTCGTTGCAGAGCACGGGCTCTAGGCACGCTGGCTTCAGTAGTTGTGTCATGTGGGCTCAGTAGTTGTGGCTTGCAGGCTCTAGAGCACAGGCTCAGCAGCTGTGGCACATGGGCTTAATTGCTCTGTAGTATATGGGGTCCTCCCAGACCAGGGATTGAACCCATGTTCCCTGCGTTGGCAGGCAAACTCTCAACCACTGCACCACCAGGGAAGCCCCGCTTATAATACTATTTAAGATAAGACTTCCCTTGTTATTTGACACTTGACCTTGAAAATCCACCTAATTTTTCTGAAATTTAGTTTTCAAATCTAAATAAATAGAGATAATCATATTCCCCACCTTGCATAGTTAATTATAAGGATTATCACTATGAGTTAATACATGTGAAGAAATCAATGATTAGCAGGAAGCTTGTACATGGTTGTAGCTCAAAATAATTTTGCTTGTTCTTCCTTTGACATTTTAAAGATTTTTTTACTTTATAAAGCATTGTTTGCTTTTCTATGTTCTCATAGCACCTTGCAATGTATCAATTTTAACACCAATCACACAAGATAACTGTTTTTTGTCTACCTCATGAAACTCATACTTCCTTGAGGGTAGAGGCTATGACGTATTTATCTGTGACTTACTGGTGTTTAGTACAGTGATGGCATAGAGTAGGCATGAGGAATTAAATAAGTTAAAAATATCTGAATGTTTTTCAAGTTTAAGAAACAAAGAATAAGAGAATGAGAGAGATGAAAACGGTTGAGAGGGAAGGAAGGAAAGAAGGAAGGAAGAAGGAAAAAACACAGAGTGAGGAAGAGAGAAAAACAAAAATAACAGCATCAACAAAAAATCCTATTGACTCAGAATCAAGTGACAGTTCTTTGAGCTGAAAAACTGTTATGTTATTTAAAAGTTCCATGAAGAGTAACAAATAATTAAAATTTCAAATTTTTCTTTTTACAGCATGGGCAGCAAAACTTGAAGTTTTTGTTTATACTAAGTCTTATTTGGAATTTCTCCTACTCTTTAAAAATCTTTCCACTAAATATATAGAAATTATTTACCTTCCTCTTATAACTGAGGAGTCTCTCCTTAAAAACAAAGAACATGGTTGCCTTTGTCATGTCTCTGTCCCTGACACAATTCACCTTTGAAGTGAATAAAGAGATTGTGAATAGATTGAAAGCAAATGAAAGACCTTGACTTTTCCAGTGAGCTCAATTTTTGGCACATAAAGAGTGGAGAATGCAGGTAGCAGGAGGCACCAATCCATTGAATAATGCTTTTTCTTTCCTTTACAAATGAAATTTAAGAAATTACATTTCACAAATATTTATGGAGTACCTATGGTGTATGGGCATACCCATACATGGATACAAACAAAAGGGACTTTTTCTTTCTGCCTTCAAGGGATTCATAACCTAAGATAATTGTACAAGTAAATAAATTACATCAAAGTGATAGGGATAGAGTAGGATAATTAAATGGTCAGTTTAGAAATCCCACTAGGGGATTAAAGACAGAAAGAGAATTTTAAGGGAGTTTGGAAGACTGTTGTAAGCTAATGACCACTCAAGAAAAAAAATCCAGTAACCTAGCAACAATCTACACTACCTTGAAGGAAGACCAGGTTCATCCAAGTGCCAGACACACTCAAGCCACAAACCGTGATAGTTAAAATACAAGACAATAGATATGGTGCCTGAATCTTGTTACATGAAGTCAGAGAGTTAATAGTCCTTGAAGAGTAACATTTCTGAATGTAGCCAAGACAGAAACTAGGTGAAAGGGGACATTTTACTGAAGCCTGAGATGAACTACCATATTTAATGTATATGTATATGTTAATGTATATGTATACATATACATTTAATGTATATGTTAATGTAGCAGGGAAGAGCCAAATCTGACTACATGTTGTATCTGTTTTTTTACATTAACCTTTGCTTTCTGCTGCTTTTGTTCATTAAAAGGATACTGTCTATACATAATGGTCTGCCTTGGGGAACCCTGCTCCTCTGCCTGAATGTTAAACCAAAGTGCCTTTGTTCAGGCAAATATCCGAACTCTGTCCACCCGTGGATGGTTACAAGAAAGAAGAAATTAACACATCCCCTCCCTGAAGCAGGCCATTCCTGTGATATTTGCAAAACTTATGGCTTTTTTACTTTACTTCCTCATCTCCTCCCCCTCTCTGTGCTGTAAAAAAAAAAGAAAGAAAGAAAGAAACGGGCATCCAAACCCCAAGAAGATGGTTATTTTGAGACTTTAGTCTGCCATCTTCTGGGTCTGCTGGCTTTCCAAATAAAGTCATATTTCTTGCCTCAACACCTCATCTCTGATTTATTGGCCTGTCATGTGGCGAGCAGAGTGAGCTTGGACTCGGTAACTTTCACACCCTTTTGCTAATATACAGATGATTTAAATAACACAAATGACAGTTCCAATTAAACCATATAGGACCAAAGGACAAACTGATGATGTAAGCCTTGACGTCTGCCCAAGAATGAGGAAGAAGGTTGTCTTCTCCCCTCTGCACTCTTTGATTATAAAAGTGTGGCCTTCTCTGTTCTTGGGTCTGCTGTGCTCCCTTGCCAGCTTGCTTGTATCTCTCACAAGTGTCCTATGCTAATAAACTCACTCTTTACCTACAGGTTTGCCTCACGCTGAATTCTTTCTGTGACAAAACAAAAGAACCTGAGCTTCAGTAAGTCCTGACAACAGGTGAGTGGTTTTAATTAAAAAAACAAACAAAAAAAAAACAGTGGGATGGGGTCCCCTCCTAGTCAGGGATCATGGGTTCAAGTCCTAATCTGAGGTGCAGGTGGATTCAAGTCCCAGCCTGTGGGTTCAGTCCAAATCTGAGTTTTGGCTGGTTTCAAGTCCCACCCAAGAGTGTGGTTTCAAAAGGACGTACATAAACCTAAAACTGCATGAGGTTTAAAGTTACAAAAGGAGGATATGCTATATGAATCATGTGCTATAAGCACCACAAAAAGTTTCCCAGTACAGGGATATCTGAAATGTAAGTAACAAGAGGGTAGGAAGACAAAGAGTATTTAGGTAAGGAAGGGCACAGAAGCATGACTTATATATAAGAGTAGAATTGGGAATCTATCATCAGTTTGGTATTACTGGCATGTAAATCAAAAGGAACAAACTATCAAGCAGTGAGTCTGGAGAGAAACAATAACTTGAGTTTGAAGTCCTCTAAGTCATGAATAAACCAGGATGTGGAAATATACAATTAGGTGTATGGTTTTGTTACCGAATTAGTCAACCAGACCTGCTGCAGGGCCCTAGCCTGGGCCAAGACCCCCTGTCTCTACCAGGGAGTTTCTTTTTCCAATTGGATTTGGGCAGCCAATAAGGAAACCAATGCTGAGACTGGAACAGCACAAGCTTTAGTCAATGGCCAAAGAATGGGGAAACGGGAACCTAGTTCACAAATCAACTTAACCCAATTCCGGTGACTGTACCAACGGTTGCCCTAGAGCAGGCTGCTGCTGAATCACTCCTGGTAGAACTATTTCCCACAAGTGTGATTTTCCCCACAACGTCTATGTCTGTCTTCTTTCACAAAAATATTAACTCAATATAATTCATTATACTTCTTGACAAACTTCTCCACCATGGAACACAGCAATTCAAAAATAATTTCAAATTCATAGTAAATTAAGGGCTGCATTAAAAATCTCCCAGACATACTGTTCTCTGAAATTGTCTGTGTCATTCCAACAAGGATCCTAGTTTTTGAATGTTTAAATAATATTCTAAAATGTAAAACACATTTTTAGAAAACTATGAATTTTTAACATAGTCATCCTCTACTGATTTTTTTTTTTTTTTTTTTTTTTGTGGTACGCAGGCCTCTCACTGTTGTGGCCTCTCCCATTGTGGAGCACAGGCTCCGGACGCGCAGACTCAGTGGCCATGGCTCACGGGCCCAGCCACTCCGTGGCATGTGGGATCTTCCCAGACCGGGGCATGAACCCGTGTCCCCTGCATCGGCAGGCAGACTCTCAACAACTGCGCCACCAGGGAAGCCCTCTACTAGTTTTAAAATATTATCTTATGCAGCCATTTTGTTTGTCCAACACTGCTTAAAAGAATGTCTAAGTGTTTAAAAAATGGTCTATAATGACATTAATAAGAAGCATCTTAATATTAAAACTAGCTAAATGAGAGCTCAAGAGAGGGACAAAAAACTATAGGTTATAAAAAGATTGCATAGAAACAAGTCTTAAGATGGAAACCCAAAATGTTTTCTAAGGATGTTAATACAGTTTAAAGTCAAAGAATATAACCTTTGACAAATGTCTTAATTTTGCACAGCATCAGACACATTATAGGGCTCCATTCACTCTCACATGGGTTTCTCCACAGATACTTAAGCATCCTTATGTTATGGCAGATGGCTTTGCACAGAGAGATAACTCCAAAGACAAAACAGGCCATGCAAAGTCTTTATGACCTAGCCTCAAAAGTCACATGCCATCATTTTTGCACTATCCTATTTATGACACAAACCAGCCATGACTGAGTATGGGAAGTAACTGCATAGGGACATGAATACCAGAAGGCAAGGATCATGGGGGACCATTTTGGAGACTGGCTCTCTCTCTTCCTTTCTCTCTCTTTCTTGCTCTCTCACTCTCATTTATCTATCTGTCTATCTATCTATCTATCTATCTATCTATCTATCTATCTATCTATCTATCTATCTATATTTCTACCTATCATCTATCTACATCAATACCTGTACACATACATACACATGCACACTACTGAAAGTACACTTTCTCAAAGTAACATGTAGACTTACACCTTCATATTCTGTATTCTACTTTGCTTTTAAATGCCTCTTTTGAACCACTAAATAGATTTCACAACCCACTAATTGGTTGCCACCCTAAGCTGAAACATAATTATGAACATGGTGTTGAAAACAAAGTTATTATTGATATTCTGGTACCATACACATATGGATTTACGCAATACTGTGAAATCATGAAAAAAAATCTGCATTTTAAGTTTAGTTCTAAAGAAAAAGTGACTGCTCCACAATACAAGCTGTTGGGGAAAAAATCCTTTGACAATCTTATTGTTCTGTATTACACATGAGAACTGATTAAGGCAGAGTCTATTTGCCAAAGCAAAGAACATGCTGGCAAGATACAGTAGGCCAAGGAAAAGCCAACCTCAAGAAAGTAAGACCCAGCATTGTCCATGACATACTGGAGATAAATACAGGTCCCATAACCAGGGAACCATAAAATTTATTGTTCAGACTGAATGAAAGTAAAAGGGAGACCCATGACTAATTACACTGGGACAACAAGTCTAAACTTAAAACCATCCCAGGTGAACCTGAAAGTAGAGTTACCCTCCCTATAACCATTATATTGGAGGAAAATTTTTCAGAAATAGAAGATGGAGACACGAAGTATTATCTACAAATAGTTATTAGTCCCTTTTTCAAGAAGGAAATATCTCACACTTGTTCATCTGTGAGAAATAAATGAAATAGAATGAATGAATGTAATGAAATAGAAACTGCCTGTATGTAATGCATACTACATAAGTTCAATTTAACTGTGCTTGAATAGTGTTTTCTTACAAAAAAAAAAAGGGAGGGGCCTGATTACTACTTTCAAATTTGTGCCTAGAACCAATCGTAACAGACTCATTTGAGTCCTATCAGGAGCAATGATTATCAATTCCTCATAAGGAAGATTTAGGAATCACTATCATATATATATATATATATACACATTACAAGGTCACTGTTTTGAGTTCTCATTACAAACTACTGTTTAGTTATTCCCAACAAGTCATCTGTTTGTCTCCTCAACCAAATGTACATATACATACATCCCTTGGCCACATAGAACCCAGCTGACAGTTATTTCAAGATGAGGGTTTCTAAACTGAGTAAAATTTATTAAATAATATGCCACACTTTTCTTGCTTTAACATATTTTATGTGTCTTCTACATGGTAAACAATCTCAGCATATGTTGATCCTTAAAATTTCAGGAAGTTCAAATGAAGAGTTACTGGCCATTCTGACCAATCCTCACAATAAGAGGAAGAAAATTAATAAATTAATATGGAGCACTCTTCTATGGAGCATAACAACTCCGCAGAGGTAGATCAATTAAAAAACAAATATAGTATTATTTATTGAGAATCATCTTTGTGATAAGCATTATATTAAGCTATTCTCCTATCTTAAATCATTTATTTTTAGATCTAATCATCTCAGTTTCAGTCCTTACAGAAAGATAGGGGAGGTTAAAAATGTAAAATAATTTACTTAACTTCAATAGTAAGTGATAATGGTGTGGTCACCTGACTATGAAACCTGGGCTTATTTCACTACTCTAGTGCTTCAGTGGAATGCTTTCTAGTTTGTTTATTTCCACGAAACACAGTCCCTGGGCTGTTCGGTGGGTTTGACCAAATTTTGGTTTAACACTTCAATCCAAGTACTTATGCTAGAGCACTGGCAGAGTGGAGACAAACAACACCTACCAGCAATGTAATGAGTTAGGGACATTATCCTCCCTATGATGGAAGACTGAAACTCCCCTGGAATAAATAAATCTATAGGAAACATTCTTGTAATCAATAGTCACCATGCCTAAGGACAGGAATTCAGTGCTAATTGATACAAAAAGAGTGGTTTTGTGGTACCTGCATATAAAAATGTCCAAAGGAAATATGTTCCTCTTTTCCCCCATTCTCTATGTGTCTATGATAAAGAAGAAGTGAGCAAATATAGGACTCAAAGACAGAAAAGGAGTTAGCATTCTTTGTGTTTACCAGTCACCTCAGTTAGTTCTATAACATGCAAGTAACAATATGAAATTTTCATTTTACTCCCTTTTTCCCCCCTGGAGCATCCTAAATACTGTACTTGTAGATATTTCCAAGTTAAGATGGTGCTCAGTGCTCAGACTCTCAATAATACATATAATCTGTTGACATTTCATTTTAGAGATGCATAAAAACCTCTGCAAATGCAAGGAGCTCTACAGCAAAGTGGAAGGTATTAATATAATGGGTACAATAATTCTGAAGGAGAAAAAAAAACTGTATATTACAATTTGGAGTCATTTGGCACCTCTGGATCTATTCTGGAAAAGACTTTAAATGAGACAATAAGAGGAAACTAATTTACAATTTTAAATAAGCAGAGCTCATGTTTCCATATTGCTAAAAGGCAAGGTTAGATGAGCACTGTACAGTTATCATAAAATTTTTATCAAGAAGCTGCAGTATTTTTAATAATTCATTATTTTACCTTCTTGCAAGAACCCCTCTAAAGGTTGGGTTATGTTTTAATCTTGGAAGAATTGATTTTGGAGAGAAATATTTCTCTAATTACATGGTGACAAATCTATTATCAAGGAGTCATTATTAGTATAAACTAATTCTATCCCTCCTCTTTATACATCTTTCAATCATTTGTATTGATAAAGTATTCTCCTTCCTACCTACATCAACTTAATGGCATATTGAGGGAAATACAAAATTGCATATTTAAATCACCCTGAGAGGTTTAAAAAATTTTTAATATATATGCTGATGTTTCTTATGAAGATCTAACATTAACAGGCATGTACCTTGCTTCACTAAATAGAGGATTCCCTTCTCACATCTTAATGAATGCAATTCTGTACATAAATACATAACCTAAATACATAATCTGTCAAGAACCTGACAATCCATCTTAGAAAGCATTTTATTTAAAGAATAGTAAGAATAAAGTAGAAAAATAGTAAAAAAATATAGTAAAAAATTACGTAGCCAGTCATCCCAACTTCAGCGCACAGATGAATGATCAAATGTGGGCATGATTGGCTGACCATTCTTAGATGTAAAGATGCCACGGGTCTTTTGTTAGACACAAGTTAATTGCACAACACATCTTCCTAACTATAATCCTGACTTCAGGGTATCTTGTCAGATTATTCTCGAAGTCATTATCTAGTGACTGAATGAGTTGATGTCAAAAATGAAAATATGGCTCACAGTGGGGAGGAACAAAAACCCAACACTTTATTAACTAAAAATATATATATAAGTCAGGGAGCTTGATTCCATAATAAAATTTCCTGGCCTGAGCTTAACATCCCGAAATTAACCAAATGTGTAATTTTAAAAAGTGTTAGAGCATTCCAGCATCCATGCCATGATATGTAATTTCCGCATTATGGATTTTAAAAACTTAACCTAGGGAATAAGGAAAGACAAAACAACACAACAAAAAGTTTTGGCAGTTTCCTCATTGGGTGATCCAAATAATTGGCAAATAAATATTTATGAAAAATAAACATTTTTCTTTCAAATGCTATATTTATGAAACAAATTATGAATGTTATGTATAGTAGGAAGAAAATGTGTTTTCATTGAAAAATCATAAAAAACAATTGTGTTCAATTTTCATATAAAATCGTGAATTCATCAGTAGAGAGATATTTTGCAAAGCATCAGCCCAGTTTCTGACCTCTCCACTTTGGCTGCATAATTCGATCTTTTAATAAGCTAAACACACACAAAATGTCCAGTACACCAAAGAACATTTATTCATTTACTCAAAGGGCCTAAAGAAGTGGGAAGTCACTTGACAAGAGCCCAAAGGGAATTCCCAAAGGGAATTTTTCTCTTTAAAACAAATAAGATTTTGGCCTCAAGAGAAAAACAAAAGCCCATTTTTGTTTCCTCCCTCCATGTCCTCCACCCCCACACCCTCAGAGCTGATCTGTGAGGGGAATGAGAGGAACATATGAATGAGAGGGACCTTTCTATAGCAGCACTAAGAGTGAAGTCCTCTTTGAACATAATTTCTTTCAGACCCTTGCAAGTTGGGAACACAGTATGTGTGTAAATGTATTTGTATATTTGATAGAGAGACAGCTGGGAATGCAGAGGCCTGTAACTATAAGGGAAAAAACTGTTTGTAGGGCCTACATTACTGGTACTATAGTTGGTAGGTGGGTATCTCTCTCCCCATCTCATATGTATATGTCTGTGATTGTGCATGTATTTATATATATATATATATATATATATATATATATATATATATATAGAGAGAGAGAGAGAGAGAGAGAGAGAGGGAGATTATATATTATATATACATAGAAATTTGGAGAACAGAGTTTCCTTAAAAAACTAAAAATAGAATTACAATATGACCCAGTAATCCCATTACTGGGCATATACTCCGACAAAACCATAATTTAAAAAGACACATGAACCCCAATATTCATTGCAGCACTATTTACAATAGCCAGGACATGGAAGCAACCTAAATGCCCATCGACAGATGAATGGATAAAGATGTGCTACATATATACAATGGAATATTACTCAGCCATTAAAAGGAATGAAATTGGGTCATTTGTAGAGACGTGGATGGATCTAGAGACTGTCATATAGAGTGAAGTAAGTCAGAAAGAGAAAAACAAATATTGTATATTAACGCATATATGTGGAACCTAGATAAATGGTACAGATAACCCAGTTTGCAGGACAGAAATAGAGACACAGATGTAGAGAACAAACATATGGACACCAAGAAGGAAAGTGGCAGGGGAGGTGGTGGTGGGATGAATTGGGAGATTGGGATTGACATGTATACACCAATATGTATAAAATAGATAACTAATAAGAACCTGTTGTATAAAAATAAATTAATTTAATTTAATTTAATAAAAGAAATTTGGTTGGTCAGTTAAAAGTCTTATTTTACTCATCTGTAAATGGGTTAATATTAGAAGCTAATTTGTATGGTTGCTGTGAATATAAAATGAGATAAAATACTTAAGCTCATCACAGCGTTTAGCATATAGTAGTTGGCCAATAAGTGCTATCATTTAGGAATTCTCCTGATCTGCCAAAACCTGGAGATTCTATGTAGGAGCCCATTCATTTATTCATTATCTTGTATTTGCTGTTGGAGCATAATGCTCTATATATACCTGGGAACATAGCTGTGAAAAAGATAAATGTGGTCTTAATGTTCTTGGGTCTTATAACGTGGTAACAAATTACAACTGATAAGTGTCTGGCACACAATGCACACTCAATGTGTAATTAAGCACACAGAGAGAGATAATATGAGTGTTTATAAAAGGATACTTGATCGGATCTGCAAGAACAGGAAGAATTTTCTAGGGAAAAAAAGGTTAAGCAAAGACCTGAAGGATAAGCCAGTGATTTACATGGAGACAAGAGGAAAGTGGGTCCATGGCAGAGGAAATTTGTGTGAAAATCCCATAAAAGAGAAAGCATAGTTTTGTGAAAGAGTGTATTGATGAACACCAGGTAAATGTGGAGTCTTGTCACGCAAGGCCTCACAAACTGCATCAGAGATTTAGGGCCTGTTCCTAAGAGTAATGGGTGACTAGGAATATTTTAATAATTAAAATGATCAGATTTTCATATTGAATTGTTTTCCTTGGTGGCAGCATGGAAAATGGACCAAAGAGACCAATATTTTAATCTGGGAGACCCACTGGGAATCTAATGCTTTCATCAGGTGAGAGAATGTAGTGGCTTAGGTGAGCATATGGAGGTAGTAAAGTGGATGTAAAGGTAGTAAAGTGGATGATTCAAGAAAGGTGGTAGAATCCACTTAACTAAATAATGTTAATTTAAATACAGATAGGCAAGGTGCTAGATGATAAATTTGTTTAGAATGAGATCCAAGTCAGCCACTGAGGGACAATTGGAAGTCTCTGGCATCCCTTTACCTAAAGGAATGAGAGAATCAGGAAGAGATTCCAAATTACTATCAAGTGGCTGGGATTCAGGATGCAAGGCAAGACCTCCAGTTCCCATGGAGAGCTAAGGGATCAATCTGTAAGGTAAGTCAGTGGTATAAAGACTAGGGAAATGGGGAGATAGACTGATGAAGGGAAGTTGTGGGATGGTTGCTATGATAGACTGATGAAGGGGAGTTGTGGGATGGTTACTACATTCTTCATGAAAACAAAAAAAACTTTTAATCTGCTATCGAAATTGGTTTTATTCCTTCATGTTCCAAGTTCCAAAGCACTTCCAATTACCTTGTATTTTTGAAGACCATGAAGCTCAACATCTCAAGTTCATTTTTTAAAATACAATTTTAATCCATTGTAAGAATTTTTTCAAAAGTACTGCATGTCAGTGGACAAATTAATAAGGAAGAATAATTTTAGAAAGTCACATTGTTTTTATTTAAAAGGAGAAAAAAAATGCTTTGATATGATATTTCCAGACTAGAATCAGAAAACCAAGTTTATTCTTCATTTCCCAAAAGAGCATTTTCCTGCTTTAAAATACTCAGAAATTTTGCATTTGGTATGTGGCTGGCTTTGCAGCCCTAAATTAATGATTATTATTTGGAAATGTTAATTAAAATGACAACATTTTTCTATAGATCTCAGCAAGAGACTTTTATATTTACCTTGTATCTGCAGTTTGTCTTCTAAGATTCAGAAATAATATCTGGGTGTCATTAAGCTGGATCCATCAACACTTTTGACATGATAGATAGCTTTGGGAGCTGGTAATGGGCATTTGAGCCATCCACCTCCGGGTCACTAGTTCAGATATGGCTCAGTCTAAGAATGAATTAGACCAATTTCTAGGACAAAGTTGATCTAATTACATGCCATATCACATTAATTAACCCTATTTTGAAACAATGTAAGCAGCTCTTTGAAAATGATGCAAAGAAACTGATGCATATCTTTTTTTTTAATATAATAGAACCAAATCTATTGATGTTTACTTTTAGGTAAACATCAGCAGAAAATCTGAGAAAAAAGAGAAATTGGCCTTATTTCTTAGTGAGTTACTTTATCTCTTCCACTGCTACTGACGATACACCAGGTTTGGAGAGGACACAGAATGAAACAAGCCCAAGTAGTATTGGTTATTCCTCACATGACCTGGAAAACTGTTAACTTGGGATCATGGTGGAAAGGAAGGAAGTTGTACCCTATATAATTACTACAAGTCTTTGGCATTTGCCTCATTCTGCTCATCTATAAAATGAGAATGATAATAATGACAACAGCTCCTAGGCTTGTTATGAATATTGAATAAAATAATGCCTGCAAAATCTTAGCATATTGCCTGGCTCAATAAATAGATCATAATGACAACAATGATGATGATGATGCTGTTGCTTCAGCTGCAGCTGATGAGGAGGAGGAGGAGGAGAAAAACAGAGTGTATTTGACCTATGGGGTCATTTTGTGCTTGTATGGGAAAAAAAAAGATCAGCCAAACTACATGGTTGAAGCAGACATAAAGCATTAGGGCACTAAACAATCAGTTACAGATACTTTAAAGGAAAGTACGTGAAGGGTGAATGTCTACCTCACAACTTGACCTTTAGTCATCTTGCAACCATGTAATTCTTAATTTTAGAAAGAACAATCTCCCTTCTCAGAACACACCCTCTGATGTCCATTTTGTATTCATACAGAGGATGCTCAGTGTGGCAGATCCTCTGGAGTTCTGAAGTCAGTGCATTGTAAAGAAAGGGTACCAAATTCTTGGTCAAAAGAGCCAGCAATGAATTCTAACTCTGCCACTTCTTTGAAATATGGTCTTAGACTATTGCAACCATTTTAGGATTCAATTCTCCAATCCTTAAAATAAGGATATTAATAGCTACCTATTACTGATTGCCTACTATAAACCAGTGCAGGTATGCTACATTTTAAAATATCTTTTCTTTAAAACATGTCTGAGAAAGAATTTTGTAAACTGTAAATGCAGCAATCCGTATTTCCACATTTAACAATCAAGGGAGGTACCATGAAGGAATAAGGATTAGAAAATCAGTAATTATGAAAGTATATTTTGTCAATTAGCATTCAGGGATAGAAATAAATGACATTTCTTCCAGTTAATTTCTCTGGAGTCCTAGATAAAGCTGTCCCAGAAGCTGACCTTGAGTCAAGGGTTTGGATGCAAAAATTTCATAAAGGAAACATGCCTAGGAAAAAGCAGTAACCTCTGACAGGAAATAGGACAGATAAAAGGAAAAGCCAAATCAGGTTCAATTTCAGGGGAAGTCTCAGATTCAGCCTCAGCCTTCAGGAACCTCCAGAAGAGTCTTGTTCAATAGAGTTTTATAAGATTATGAAAATGTTTATACTGCACTGTATGAGCACTTGAAATGTGGCTGGTACATCTGAGAAAGTAATTTTTTTTTTATTTCCTAGGGACTCACAGTGTTGTAATCAAGGGGTTGGCTAGACAATGTTCCCATCCTTGTACTCAATTAGGAAATATTCTACTTAATTCACTTAGGTTGCTGACAGAATGAATTTCCTTGTGACTGTATGACCAAGGGCCCTAGTTTCTGGCTGTCAGCTGGAGACCACAGTCAGGTCCTAGATGCTGCTCACAGTTCTCTTCCATGTGGCCTTTCCCATAGGCAGTTCACAATAGGGCCACTTACTTCTTCAAGGCCAATGGGAGAATCTCTCTCTCTCTCACCCTCTCATTCAGCTAAGACATATAACCAGATCTAATTAAGGAAGTTTGATCCCATCACCTTTGTTTTTCATATTCTATTGAACAAAAGCAAGTTATAGGTTCTGGCCACATTCAGGTGAGGGAACTATTAAGGGAATGACTCAGTAGGGGCCTTCTTAAGGTTTACCCACAATACTTCTTCATTTTAACACTGGATATTTTAAAAAGAATATAGAATACACTATCCCATTGAATCTTCACAAAAAGTACTATAAATTAGCTAAATTGAGGATTATTATCAATATTTTTAAACAAAGAGAAGAAAACTGAGGTTAAGCAAGTTTAAACCACTTGTCCACAATGCATAGGTTGTTATTAGCAAAGCTGAGCATCCATAAATTTTTTATTTTCAATCCTGTTTTTTTCTGCCACATCATGTTATACTACAGTGACTCCCAAATTTCAGCCACTTGAGAGCCATCTTCACAAATTTTACCTATCTGCAGGCTGACCTAATGATATAACTAATTAACTATTTCAAAAATAGTTAATTTTCTTGTTTAAATACATTAATTTTAATAATAATATTGATTCTGCAAATGAAAGACATCAGTTGTCATAAAAAGAAAAAGAAAGAGATAAATATACAGATATTAAAGTCAATATTATTTGTTTGTGTCCTACTTAAATTTATATTGCATGTGGCTAGTATATGCCACGCAGGGGAAAAATAAATAACAAGTACATTGTAGAATATTTCAAAAGGCATCCTCCCTTCTGTTCCTAATTTTAACTTGCAAGGAGGATTTGGGGTGTATAGGAATGTATTTCTATTTTCCAAAGAAGATATGTTTTCTATAAGGTAGCAAGGAGCCCAGCACATGCTCTGGACACTCCTCTGGCTGCCTCAAAAAACAAGAGTGGTGTCTCTCCATAGGCACTGGTGTGACTTGGAATGAGGGAGCATCAATAGAATAAAATGCAATTAGCTAATATAATTAACTCCAGCACGTTTAGCACGTCTCCTTTCCTTTCCATCTCCAAGCTATACAAAGCTCTATGTATTTTGCCTATCAAGAAATGCAAACACGTTGTAACTTCCTCCTCCTACCTCTTTCCGTCAACATCTTTCCTCACAAATTTGGAGAGTGGCAGGGAGAAGCCTTATCCTTATACTTTTTCTTTCCATCTTTTTTCCACAAATGAGTTGTCCCAAGGCTCCGCCTCTCTAGAGATGGCTCTATTTCTGTTCAAATTCACTCTAAATAGCTTCCATAACACTCTTTCATGTCATCTACTTTTAGTGTTGCTTTTTAATGGAGATTCCCACAGTTGTATTTGCTACTGAAACTTTATTCTATCAGGCTTACCACATACTGCTAGGAATATGCTTTCCTAAATTAGCATACAAATCTTAAGCTCATATTTTGTCACAACAAGTGGGACAGATATGCTAATTCTATTCTCTTATCTTCACTTAGTTTACTGATGGGAAGTAAGGTTTATAAAAAATAAATATAAACGTACTGAGACAGAACAAATATGCTGCTTATGTATAAAAAGCATGTTTGAATAGTTGACCAACCCCAGCTAGTTTCTCCATAATTCTCTTAACCACTAAAGAAACAAGGAAGGAAACATTTACCTGGGTGTAGGAGAAAGTAGGAACCCCATAATATCAGTACTGCCTATAACATCAAGATGGGCCATTTAAATCAAGAATAGTATCAACAGCTGATATTTGCATTGGAAAGCTCTTCTGCATTAATGCCATACTTGTATTTGATCCTTGGCATAACCCTGATATGTATTTGCTTGACCCAAGACTCCTGAAATAAATCAAATCCTTCATGCAAACCTGAAATATAGATTTGGGGTAATGACCTCTGAATGATTATTTACCACTACTAAGAATCTTCCTGTTTGCCTACAAGATCTATTGCTCATTGCTTATATCACCTTGGATAGCTGACTTCTTAATACCAAAACCCTATGTCTACTTCTGAAGCATCTATTTATTTAAATGACCCCTGTAGATTCTCTTCCAGTTTTCTGCCCCACCCCAATTGCAACTTTGCACACTCCTTTAATTTTCATGCATCCAAACTTTGACAAGAAACACATCCTGCATTAGCCTTAACTTGATGGAATTGACAGACTAGACTATCATAATTACCCTCTGGAAGGATCAGAGTTTGTAGCTATACATGAGCATGTTTATACTCATGATTTGAACATAGTTATTGTGAATGACCAGATTAAGAATAAGTTCATAGGAGTTGGTGGTTGAAGTGGAGTAGAGGAGAGATTACCAAAAGTAAAGAAGCCCTAGCTAGCTATTAAGAGGTTGGTAAATAATCCATTTGGATCTTGAAGTCACTAAATGTGGAAAGGAATTAGCGATAGGAAAACAATGAATCAAGTGGTAAACTTATAAGTTAATAAGTTTACTATAATAAGCAAAAAAGGATGCTACCAAATGTAAAGTTGTAATGGCATGGATTTTCCCAGAGACTATAACCCTAACCCTTACCACTTTCTAAAAAGCTTCTGATTCTCTATCTAGATTTCTTTCTTCTGAATCAGATGGAGATGGGTTTAAATCTCAACTCTGTTATTTAATTCTGTGTTCATTTGGCAGGTTGTCCTACCTTTTCTGCCATGTAAGATAGCAATGCTAATTCCCACCTATTAGCAATGTTAGACAAATCAAACAAGGTTATGTATGGAAAATGTCATTTCTTCTTGTTGGAACCTATTCTTAGGAAGATCTTAGGAACCTTCACTAAGATGCCTATCCCAGAAGCATTTTCCTGTGACCTTAGGTAAGCTAGGTAACCTTTGGTAAGCAGTTTATTTAACATTGATACTACTTTTCAGGGATGATTCTGGACTAAATATCATAAATATATGCAAAGTGCCTTGGATTTAGTATATACTCAAAATTAAATAGAAAGATATGTCAATGTCTTAAAATAATGACATCCTCAAGGACAAATTCAGTTGGTAGAGGGTTGGCATTGATTCCAAACCACCAAGGTATTCCTACACTTTCCAGTAAAACAGACAGGCTTTACTTCTGAAAAATGACTAAAATGAGGAAGGTAGGTATTTACGTATGTCTATCGTAGTACTTGGTTCCTCCCTCTTTTCCAGCTCCTTAACCCTCTCTCCAAATAGACAAGAAAACCCATTCTTTAACCTTTCATTCCCTCAAACTCTGTTCTGGTTTGCAGTTTAGATCAATAGTCTTTTATATGTAGTGCTTTTTGTTGAGTCAAAGTATCCTTGACCCCTCCTTTGGAAAAGACTGTGTGTGTTTGTATGTGAAAGTAAGTAGAAAAGTCTGGGAGTAGAGAGGCCTGGGAGTAGAGGGGTTGCTGATGGAAAATTAGGGCAAAAACTAGACAACACTGGTAAGAAGACAAAAGAACAGCAAGCTGGATTTTTCCCTATGAAAGGGTAGTCTCAGTTTAGCATTTGTAAATGATGCTTTATGAGATGATAGAAACACTCAAAATCCTCACAGGTATAGAATAGGTACAGAGTAAACTGTTTTTATAATGTGAGAGAGTAGACTAAACACATTATAAATCAGTGCCATCTATATGTCATTCCACAAACATTTAGGGGTACCTAATATCTGTGCCAATTGCAATACTAGGCAGATGGATTTGAACAAAGTCTTTGTCCTCCAAAGGCTCACAACCAAGTGAAAGAGATACACACATAAATAACTACTTATTAACATGTTATCTGGATCCAATTGCCCTGCACAAAGAAAAAGAGAAAAAAATTCATGACTCTGAGGAAATAGTGCCTGGATTCAGTGCTTAGGCTCATAGTAAAATCATTAGGGACTACATAAAAATGTATTAAAAAGTAAATAAAAGCCACTCATAAATTCACCTCCAGTGGGTGCTATAATTAGTTTGCTAGGGCTGTCATAAGAAAGTACCATAGTCTTAAACAACAGAAATTTATTGTCTTATAATTCTGGAGGCTGGAAGTCCAAGATCAAGATATTGACAGGGTTGGTTTCTTCTGAGGCCTCTCTTCTTGGCTTGAAGACAGCCATTTTCTCCCTGTGTCTTCACATTGTCTTTCCTCAGTTTATGTGTCCATGTGCCAATCTCTTCTTCTTACATGGACACCGGTCATGTTGGATTAGGGCCTGCTCTAATGACCTCATTTAATTTTAATTACTTCTTTAAAGATCTTATCTCCAAATATAGTCACATTGTGAGGTACTAGGGAAAATGAATTTAGGAAGGACATATGTAGCCCATAATAGATACATGCTTTAATATTTTGATATACTTTTTTTAATATTTGTACAAATACATATTTTAAGTGTATATGCATGTAAACAAACCTTGGATGAAAATACTTAAAATATCCATCTATTTTCTTGCATGTTGTAAAGGCAATTATTTCCACGTATCTTCAAATATTCTGTGAAAACTTCATTTTGATATCTGAGTATTTTTTGTGTACCTATACAATTTCCTTATTGAAAATTTAAATTGTATCTGCTTTTTGACATTATAAATGAAACTATCATTTAAAAAAATGGTATATAATTCCTTGATTACAATTGTTGTTTGGTCAAATTTCTCAAAGTAGTATTATTGCATCAAAAGTATACATACTTTAAAGTGTTTTTATAAATGTATTGGCAAATTATTTTCTGGAAAGGACATACCATTCACATTCTTACAAGTTGCACACATCAGTGCTGGTTTAACATGTTTCATTTAGAAGTGCAATATGAAAACTCAGTCATAATAAAAATAACATCTGTGCAGTTTTCAGAGAAGGGAAACAATAAGTGGGTATGTCACCAGGAAAAAGTACAGTCAGTTGACTACCAGAGAGCCTCTACCTTAATGAATTCACTAAAATCCAAACATGGGTTCTTAATGTGGCTAAATCATTTGTTAAACATACTATGAATTATACATGGCTGAGGCAGAATTGGAACCTGGGTCTCTTCTTAGTGGTCAGTGAATGTGTCTCAGGGACAGGGATGTTTTTACAGCACCCTTGCATAATTTTTTGAATGCACTGTAAACTCAAGAGAAAAAAAAAGAACTATAATGTATATGGATGAGACCAATATTTTACTATTTAATTTAAAAGTAAGAATGAGAGTTCAGTGTAGGTTTGCCTTACCTCATGTATTATAACATTTGCAACCCAAAATTTGTGAAGTCATTTGTCTCTCTGAAAAACAGAAAGACATTCAAAGTTCCTGCATCTGCATAAAATCAGGAAACATAAAAAGTAAAATTGAATCTTTTTAGACTAAGAAAATATAATTTAACTCTATTTAAGTTTGCAAACATTATGTATGCAAAGTTTAACCCAATCTCAGAACTCAACAGTAAAAGGTTAAAAAAAAAAAAAAAAAGAAGGGCTTTCCTGGTGGCACAGTGGTTGAGAGTCCACCTGCTAATGCAGGGGACATGGGTTCTTGCCCCTGTCCGGGAAGATCCCACATGCCGCGGAGCAGTTAGGCCCGTGAGCCATGGCCACCGAGCCTGCGCGTCTGGAGCCTGTGCTCCGCAACGGGAGAGGCCACAACAGTCAGAGGCCCGCATACCACAAAAAAAGAAAAAGTCTTGTATTTATATAGTTCCTGCAAAAAAATTGGGGATAAGAATACACAGGGCTATTCTGAGGCTATTTCAGTTTCTTTTATTAATTCATTCAGTAAGTTTTAATTAAATAAGGATTTATGTTTAGCACGTGTTATCAAGATGATTAGACATTGTCACTGCCCTCAAGTGAGGGGTAGTTATTGCTATCATGGGGTTCAAAAAAATTAGGGCAGAGCAAGGTGATAAGAGTCTTGCAGTGACGGAAGTGGAGGAGTTAAAGAGTGATTTATTCTTTCTGGAGGTTTTGGTTGTAAACTCTATGAAGGCCAAGATTAGTGTCTGTCCTTTTACAGCTTCATCCCCAGCACCTAGCATAATGTCATTCTCTAGGTTAAAAATAAATAAGTAAATAGGTACAAAAATTTATTTAGAATATTCTAATTTTGTAATTAAAACAATAAAAAGGCCAACTGAATGTGAAACATCACAAATGAAGAAAAGTTGCAGATGAGTCCTTCATTAGTATGAGAAAGTTTTATTATTAATTTTGAAATTTTATGTAATAGCTGATCATTTAAAAACTTAATATATTTTAAAATAATTATTGTAGTATAATTGGCATACAACAAGCTGCAAATACTTAAACTGTAAAATAAATAGTGTAATGGGTGAAGTACTTGTTCAAAAATGAAATGTATCTTTTTGCACCCCAATGTTCATAGCAGCATTATTTATAATTGCCAAGGTATGGAAGTAACCTAAGTGTCCATCAACAGATGAATGAATAAAAATGTGGTGTGTATATATATATATATATATATATATATATATATATATATATATATATATATATAAAATGAAATACTATTCAGCCATTAAAAAAAGAATGAAATTTTGCCATTTGCAGCAACATGGATGGACTTGGAGGGCATTATGCTAAGTGAAATAAGTCAGGCAGAGAAAAACAAATACTGTATGATATCACTTATATGTGGAATCTAAAAAAGTACAACAGACTAGTGAATTTAACAACAACAACAACAAAAGAAGCAGACTTACAGAGATAAAGAACAAATTAGTGGTAACCAGTGAAAGGGAGGGGAAATATGAGGTGAGAGAGTGGGAGGTACAAACTATTGCATGTAAGATAAACTCAAGGATGTATTGTAAAACACAGGGAATGTAGCCAATATTTTGTAATAACTGTAAGTGGAAAGTAACCTTTTAAAATTAATAAATTACTGCAAAAAATGAAATGTATCTTTAATTATTAAATAATTTTTATTTATATCACTATAGTAGCTGTACCTGTAGCTGTACCCAGTGACTACTGAAAGGTTTCTTGAAACCTCAGGAAGATTAGCTTTCAAATTTAAGTTTCCATGTCATTAATTTGATTATCTCTCCTTATAGAAATGAAAACTGAAAGTGTATCCACTTGTTTAGTGTGTACTGAGAGATCAGAGAACTCTAGCATAGATTGTTTCCGAATCTTCCTAACTAACACTAACAGATTCATATTCTTAACCTACCAGGTTCATCCTTACAATTCTCCTGACTTTCAAAGCCCCTTTAAATTTAACCCATCCCAGAAACTTGCATGAAGATGGTGGAGTAAGAAGACCCTGACCTCACCTCCCCCACCATGAACTAGCAATAGAGCAACGCTCCCTGATAATTATCTGAAGACTAACAGAATGGCTCTTCTACAGCCAAGGTTATAAAGAAAGAAGTAGCCTCTGGTGGGAAAAGAGAAGTGAACTAATTAGGACCCACACCATGGTTGGGTGATCCAGAAGAGAAGAGGGATATCAGAGGCTGAGGGATGCTCTCTAAGGAGCAAGATGTTAAGCCCCCTAATGGGAACCCCAAACCTCAGGTCTGGGACTGGGAAGGCCAGCCAGCCTGGCTGGTTTGAAAACTAGCAAGGCTTACCAGAGAGCTGTAATGAACCTAGACTCAGCCCTTGAAGAGTGCACATGCAGAATTTCTTTCTCCTAGTCCCAGCATAGAAGCAACAGGTTGAGAATTTGTTGTGCTCTGGCCAGCCTGACAGAACCTCCCCAGCATGCCCCTAGCCTGCACAGGGCTCCTGCTCCAGGCCCTCTTGCTCTGACACTGCTCTCAAAAGGTGGAAACCATCATTTTGCCCAGGGAGAAGTGGAGCTAGCTCAGATTTATGGCTGCTGCTCCTGGGGCCTTGGCTATGACCCCAACCAAGGCAGAGACTGCCATCACATCAGGGAGAAGCAGAACTAACTTAAATTTGCAGCTGCAGTCCTTTGGGCCCTGACCCTGCCACTGACTAAGGTGAAGACTGCCATCTTTCTGGGAAGAAGTGGAGCTAGATCAGATTTGTGGCTGCAGTTCCTGGGGCCTTGGCTATGATCCTAATCAAGGTAGAGACTGCCAGCACACCAAGGTGTGGAGAAACTAGCTTAGTACTATGGCTCTAGCCTCTCAGTCCCGGCCCTGACCTAGTCAAGGCAGAGATAGCCATCACACAGGTGAGAAAAAGAGCTAGCTTAGAAACATGGCTCCAGCTTCTTAGGCCCTGGCGCCACCCCAGACCATGCCCCTGACTAAGGTGGATGCCAGCATTATGCGAGGGATAAGTAAAGTTAGCTCATATTTTAGTTAGGAGCCCCTTGGACCCCAGCCCTACGTGCTGACAGGGCTGTGACTGTCATCAAGCCTGGAGAAACCCTGGCTCACACCTTGCTCCAGCTCCAGCCCTTCTCACTACCGCCCTAGGCCTCACCATGGTGGCAGCTGCTAGCACATCCCACCAAAACCACTAGGCATATGTGGAAAAGTATAGGGCCACATACAAGGGAACCCCCATAAGACTATCAACTGATTTTCAGCAGAAACTTTCCAAGCCAGAAGGGAGTGACTTGACATATTTAAAGTACTAAAAGGAAAAAAAAAATAAAACTACAACAAAGAATGCACTACCCAGCAAGGTTATCATTCAGAATTGAAGGATATTTTCTGAGACAATGAAAAACCAAAAGAGTTTATCACCACTAAACTGGCCTTCAAGAAATGTTAAAAGATCTTCTTGTAGTGAAAAAGAAACGGTTATAACAAGTTTTCTTTAATTTGAGGAAAAAACCCACTGGTAAAGGTAAATATATAGTAAAGGCAGTTGATCAACCACTTAAATAAGCTAGTACAAAGATTAAAAAACAAAAATTGTTTAGCCAACTATAACAATAATAAACAATTAAGTAATATACCTAAGATGAAAAATATGATCCCTAAACATAAAACATAGGGAGGAGGAGTAAAAAGGAGAGACCTTTAGAAATATGTTTGAACTTAAATGACTATTAGCCTAAGACAAGTAGATATATTTATAGGTTGAAATAATTAACTTCATGGTAACCACAAATCAAAATACTACAAAAGACAAACAGAAAGGAATGCAAACATAGTAATAAATTTTAAAAAAATTATCAAAACACAAGGGAAGAGACTAAAAGAAGAATAAAAGAACAGAGAACTACAAAAACAGCCAGAAAGCTGGTAACACAATGGCAATAAGCACATATTTATTAATAATCATTTTAAATGTAAGTAGACTAAACCTGCCAATCAAAAGACATAGGGTGGCTGATTGGATTAAAAAGAAAAAGACCTCTCTCCATCCTGCCTACAAGAAACTCACTTCAGAGCTAAAAACACACATACACTGAAATTGAAGGGATGGAGAAAGGTATTCCATGCAAATGGAAACAAAAAGAAGCCACAGCATCAATACCTATATCAGACAAAATAGACTTTAAAACAAAATCTATAACAAAGGACAAAGAAAGGAATTAATAATGATAAGTGGGATAATCCAAGAAGGAAATATATATTTATATATATGTGCACCTAATAAAGGAAAACCTAAATGTATAAAGCAAATATTAACAGACATAAAGGAGAAATTGACAGTAATACAATAATAGTGGGGTATTTTATTATTTTTTTTAATAAATTTACTTATTATTTTTGCCTGTGTTGGGTTTTTGTTGCTGCACGTGGGGTTTCTCTAGTTGTGGTGAACTGGGACTACTCTTCGTTGCACTGTGCGGGCTTCTCATTGCAGTGGCTTCTCTTGTTGCAGAGCACGGGCTCTAGGCATGCAGGCTTCAGTAGTTGTGGCATGTGGGCTCACTAGCTGTGGTTCATGGGCTCTAGAGCTCAGGCTCAGTAGTCGTGGCACACGGGCTTAGTTGCTCTGAGACATTTGGGATCTTCCCGAACCAGGGATAGAACCTGTGTTCCTTGCATTGGCTGGCAGATTCTTAACCACTGCACCACCAGGGAAGCCCCAATAGTGGGGTATTTTGTTACTCTACTTTCATAAATAAATAGATCATCCAGAAAATTAATAAGGTCCTAAATGACACGTTGGGCCAGATAAACTTAATAGATATCTGAAAAACATTCCATCCAAAAACAGCAGAATACACATTATTTTCAAGCACACATGGAACTTTCTCCAGGATAGATCACATGCTAAGCCACAAACAACTCTCAATAAATTTAATAAGATTTAAATTATATGAGATATCTTTTTTTTTTAACCCAACTGTATGAAAATAAACATCAGTTAGGAAGAAAACGGGAAAAAAAAAAAAAACGCAAAAATGCAGAGACTTAACAACATGCTACTAAACAACCAATGGGCCAATGAAGAAATCAAAATGGAAATTTAAAAAATACATTGAGATGAATAAAAATAGAAATACAACTTTCTAAAATCCAAAGGGTGACGTGAAAGCAGTTCCAAAAGGGAAGATTATAGCAGTAAAGGTTTACCTCAGGAAACAAGAGAAATCTCAAATAAACAACCTAAATTTCCTTCTGATGTACTTAGAAAAAGAAGAGCAAACAAAGTCTAAAGTCATCAAAGGAAGAAAATAATAAAGAACAGAAATAAATAAAATAGAGACAAAAAAATAGAAAAGCCCAATGAAACCCAAAGCTGAATATTTGAAAAGATAAAAAATAGATAAACCATGAGCTAGACTCATTAAGAAAGAAACAGGAAGTCAAAATAAACAAAATTATAAATGAAAGAAGATACAACCAATATTACAAAATTACACAAAGTCATAAAGGAATATTATGAGAAGTTAAATGCAACAAATGGGACAACCTGGAAGAAATAAATAAATTCCTAGAAACATACAACCTTCCAAGACTGAATCAGGAAAAAATAGAAAATCAATGACTAGTAGTGAAATTGAATCAGCAATAAAAACTCTCAACAAACAAAAATTTAAGACAAGACAGCTTCACAGTGGAATTCTATTAAACATTTAAAGATGAGTTAATACCTATCCTTTTCAAACTATTCCCAAATATTTAAGAGGCAAAAACACTTCCAAACTCATTATATGAGGCCAACATCACCCTGGTACCAAATCCAGACAAAGATGTTGAAAAGGAAAAAAAAAGATACATGCCAATACCTCTGATGAACATAGATGCAATAATTCTCAACAAAACATTAGCAAACCAAATTTAACAATACAGTAAATTGATCATATCATGATTTAATGTGATTTACCCTAGGAATTCAAGGATGGTTCAATATCCACAAATTAATCAATGTAATAAACTACATTAACAAAACAAAGAATAAAATCACATGAGAATCCCAAATGATGTAGCAAAAGCATTTGACAAAATTCAACATTCATTCATAATAAAAACTCTCAACTGTGGTATAGAGGGAACAAACGTGAACATAATAATGCCATGTATGACAAACCCAAAGCTGATATCATATTCAAAGGTGAAAAGCTAAAGTCTTTTCCTCTAAGATCAGGAAAAAGACAGATGCCCACTCTCACTACTTTTATTTAGCATAGCACTGGAAGTCCTATTCACAGCAATCAGACAAGGAAAAGAAATAAAAGACATCTAAATAGAAAGGAAGAATAAAATTGTCACTGTTTGAAGAGGAAATGGTACTGTTTATAGAAAACCCTAAAGTGTCCACAAAACAAACAAACAAACAAACAAAAACTATTAGACATAAGAAACAAATCCAGTAAAGTTTCAGGAAACAAGACTAATATAAAGTAATTTGTTGCATATCTATACACTAATAATAAACTATCAGAAAGAGAAATCAAGAAAACTGCCCAATTTACAATTGAATCAAAAATAACAAACTACCTAGGAATAAATTTCACCAAGGAGATGAAAGGCCTGTATTCTGAACACTAAAGACAGTGATATAAGAAACTGAAAATGATACACATAAATAGAAATCTATCTCAAGCACATGAGTTGGATGAATTAATATTGTTAAAATGTCCATACCACACAAAGCAGTTTTCAGATTTAATGTGGTCCCTACAAAATACTCATGACATTTTTCACAGCCAAGAAGATATAATCCTAAAATTTGTAAGGAATCACAGAAGACCCTGGTCTTGAGAAAGAAGAACAAAAATGGAGGTATGAGGCTTCCTGATTTCAAACTATACTACAAAGCTACAGTAATCAAAACACTATGGGGCTTCCCTGGTGGCGCAGTGGTTGACAGTCCGCCTGCCAATGCAGGGGACGCGGGTTCGTGCCCCAGTCCGGGAAGATCCCACATGCCGTGGAGCAGCTGGGCCTGTGAGCCATGGCTGCTGGGCCTGCGCGTCCGGAGCCTGTGCTCCACAACAGGAGAGGTCACAACAGTGAGAGGCCCACATACCACACACACACAAAAAAAAACACTATGGTACTGGCACAAAAATAGACACATATATGAATAAAACAGAATAGAGAGCCCAGATATAAACCCACACTCATGCAGTCAATCTATGACAAAGGAGGCAAGAATATGCAATGGGGAAGTGACAGTCTCTTAAATAAATGGTGTTGGCTAAACTAGGAAACTGCATGTAAAAGAATTAAATAGAATATTTCTCATACCATATATAAAAATAAGATAAAATGCATTAAAGACCTAAATGTAAGACCTGAAACTATAAAACCCCTAGAAGAGAGCATAGGAATACACTCTTTGACATTGGTCTTAGCAATTTTTTGGATCTATTTCATCAGGCAAGGGAAACAAAAGCAAAAATAAACAAGTGGGACCCAATCACACCTAAACACTTTTTGCACAGTGAAGGAAACCATCAAAATATGGAAAGACAAACTAATGAATGGGAGAAGATATTTTCAAATGTTTTGTCTGATAAGGAGTTAATATCCAAAATATATAAAGAACTTATACACTCAATATAAAAAAATAATAATAATGGGTAGAGGACCTGAATGGGCATTTTTCCAAAGAAAACATACAGATGGTCAAAAGGCACATGAAAAGATGCCCAACTTCACTAATCATCAGGGAAATGCAAATCAAAATTACAATGAGAGGGCTTCCCTGGTGGCACAGTAGTTGAGAGTCCACCTGCCAATGCAGGGGACACGGGTTCGTGCCCCGGTCTGGGAGGATCCCACATGCCTTGGAGCAGCTAGGCCCGTGAGTCATGGCCGCTGAGCCTGCGCGTCCAGAGCCTGTGCTCCACTATGGGAGAGGCCGCAGCAGTGAGAGGCCCGCATACCGCAAAAAAAAAAAAAAAAAAATGTACAATGAGATACCACCACACACCAGTCAAATTGGCTATTAACAAAAAATCACAAATAACAAATGTTGGTGACCATGTGGAGAAAAGAGAGCTCTTGTACACTGCTGGTGGGAATTAAATTTGTATTGCCACTGTGGAAAACAGTATGGACATTCCTCCAAAAATTAAAAATAGAACTATTAATGATCCAGTTACACCCACCCCCACTGACCTGGAAAGGAACAGACAGATCCAGTCACTAGCAATTCCACCAGTAAGTCCCAGGACACACCGCTGCTGACCTGGAAGGGCACAGACAGATCCATCTGCTGGGAATTCTGCCAGCAGATCCCAGGACCTGCCCATACTGTCCTGGGAAGGTACAGACATCTCTCCCTATAAGGAAATCCACGAGTGGGTGCCGGGACATGCCCCACTGTCCCAGGAGATTGCAGAAACCTTCCACAACTGGGAAAAACATCAGTGGGTGCCAGAACCTGCCCTGCTGTCCTGGGAGGGCACAGATAGCTCTTGCTACTGGGAAATCTGTCAGTGGGTGCTGGGACCTGCACCGCTACCCTGGGAGGGTCATGATAAATCACCCCACTAGGAACTCCATCAGCAGGGACAAAGAACTGCCCCAAAGCTCTGGGAGTGTGCAGAAAACTCTTGCTACTAGGAAATCTGCCAGTGGGTGCCAGGACCCACCCTGCTGTTCCGGAGGTCACACATAGCTCTCCCCACAAGGAAATTTGCCTAGAGGAAGGTCTGAAACCACAGCTGAGCCCCAGGAGCTATGTGACTAAGGAAGAAGAGCTGAAATCTATCCTCGCAGCTGCATGAACTCTGGAGTTACACCTCCTCTGATGACTTCCTAAATTCAATGCCTGTGAAACATCTGAAAGGACAAAAAGCAATCTTGCTGCTGGGACAGGTCTGGCTTTAGCAGCTCTGGGCCCTGTGGGTATGTACATGGTGGTGGTGGGGGGGCGGTTTGGGCCAGCCCAGAGTCTGAGCTGCCTCCATAGCTCACACAGCAGTTCCAGGTACACAGCTACTGCGATCCTGGGACCTGACCTCAGAGGATCTGTTTCAATGACCTGGTGAAAACAACACCTGACAGTCACCAGAGCCAATTGCCAGCATACCCACAGTTAAAGAGAGACCATGAGCAGTGCCAACAACAGTGTACCTTGTGACCCCACCCAACAGGTGAAAGGGGACACAATAGAGCACATTCACAGGTGAACAGCTCCAGAGGAGAAATACTTGGTGGTTTCTCTCCTAGTGGGAGTGCTCCAATCCCACCTACCTCACACCACAGATCAGAAACACAGCTAAGAAACAGATCTGGGGGCCTCTACTCCAACAACTAGGCAACACACCCTACCCCTGACAGGGCAGTGACAACCACAGAGTAAAGGGAAGGGCCTGCTCAATATCCAGGGCAGGCTCTGATCACTATAACACCAGTCAAACCCCCTATCAAGGGGATAATGGCACAAGTCTCTGGACCAACCTCACACACCAGGGGTCAGACAGCAGAAGCAAGAGGAACTATGATCCTGCAGCCTGTGGAAAGGAGACCATAAACATGGTAAGTTCAACAAAATGAGAAGACAAAGAAATATGTTGCAGATGAAGGAGCAAGATAAAAACCTATAAGAACAACTAAACAAAGAGGAGATAGGCAATCTACCAGAAAAATAACTCAGAGTAACTATAGTAAAGATGATCCAAGATCTCAGAATAAGAATGGAGTCATGGATCAAGAAGATACAAGAAGTGTTTAACAAAGACCTAGAAGAACTAAAGAACAAACAAACAGAGATGAACAATACAATAACTGAAATTAAAAATACACTAGAAAGAATCAGTAGCAGAATAACTGATGCAGAAGAATGGATAAGTGACCAGTAAGACAGAACGGAGGAAATCTCTGCCATGGAACAGAATGAACAGAAAAGAATGAAAAGAAGTCAGGACAGTTTCAGAGGACTCTGGGACAAAATCACCAACATTTGAATTAAAGAGGTCCCAGAAAAAGAAAAAAAAGGGGGGGGGGGCTGAAAAAATATTTAAAGAAATTATAGTTGAAAACTTCCCTAACGTGAGAACAGAAATAGTCACCCAAGTCCAGGAAGTGCAGAGAGTCTCATACAGGATAAACCCTAGGAGGAACACACTGAGACATATAGTAATCAAACTAATCACACAGGATGAGACACACACTAATCACTTCCCCTTGTTGCTAACATTAAAAGCAGCAAGGGAAAAGCAGTAAATAATGTACAAGGGAATCCCCATAAGATTGTCAGCTGATTTTTCAGCAGAAACTCTGTAGGCCAGAAGGGAGTGGCATAATATACTTAAAGTGATGAAAGGGAAAAACCTATAATCAAGAATACCTGGCAAGACTCTCATTCAGATTCTATGGAAATTTCAAAAGCTTTACAGACAAGCAAAAGCTAAGAGAATTCAGCACCACCAAACCAGCTTTACAACAAATGTGAAAGAAACTGCTCTAGGCAGGAAACACAATAGAAAAGAACAAAAGAGGAAAGGAAGGAAAAAGACCTACAAAAACAAACACAAAACAATTAAGAAAATGGCAATAGGAACCTACATATTGATAACTATATTAAATGTAAATGGATTTAATGCTCAAACCAAAAGACATAGACTGGCTGAATGGAAACAAAAAAGCCCCCAATATATATATATATATGCTGTCTACAAGAGACCACTTCAGACCTAGGGCCACATACAGCCTGAAAGTGAGGGGATGGAAAAAGATATTCCATGCAAATGGAAATCAAAAGAAAGTAGGAGTAGTGATACTCTTACCAGACAAAATAGACTTTAAAATAAAGACTGTTACCAGAGAAAAGGAAGGACACTACATAATAATCAAGGGATCAATGCAAGAAAAGTTATAACAGTTGTAAATATATATGCACCCAACACGGGAGGACCTCAATAAATAAGGCAAATGCTAACAGCCATAAAAGGGGAAATTGACAGTAACACAATAATAGTGGGGGACTTTAAGACCCCACTTACACCAACAGACAGATCATCCAGACAGAAAATTAATAAGGGAACACTAGCTTTAAATGACACAATAGGTCAGATAGACTTAATTGATAATTATAGGACATTCCATCCAAAAGCAACAGAATACACTTTCTTCTCAAGTGCACAGGAACATTATTCAGAAGAGACCACATCTTGGGTCACAAATCAAACCTCGGTTAATTTAAGAAAATTGAAATCATATCAAGCTTGTTTACTGACAACAATGATATTACATTAGAAATAAATTACAGGGAAAATACTGTAAAAAACACAAACACATGGAGGCTAAACAATATGCTACTAAATAACCAAGAGATCACTGAAGAAATCAAAGAGGACATCTAAAAATAAGTAGAAACAAATGACAATGAAAACACAATGACCAAAAACCTATGGGGTGCAGTAAAAGCAGTTCTAACAGGGAATTTTATAGCAATGCAATTTTACCTCAAGAAACAAGAAAAATCTCAAATAAATAACTTCACCTTACACCTAAAGCAACTAGAGAATGAAGAAAAAACAAAACCCATAGTTAGTAGAAGGGAAGAAATCATAAAGATCAGAGCAGAAATAAATGAAATAGAAATGAAGAAAGCAATAGCAAAGATCAAAGAAACTAAAAGCTTGTTCTTTGAGAATAAACAAAACTGATAAATCTTTAGCCAGACTCATCAAGAAAAAAAGGGAAAGGATTCAAATCAACAAAATTAGAAATGAAAAAGGAGAAGTTACAACTGACACTACAGAAATACAAAGGATCATAAGAGAATACTACAAGTAACTATACGCCAATAAAGTGGACAACCCAGAAGAAATGGACAAATTCTGAGAAAGGTACAACCTTCCAAGACTGAACCAGGAAGAAATAGAAAATACAAACAGACCAATCATAAGTAATGACATTGAAACTGTGATTAAAAATCTTCCAGCAAGCAAAAGTCCAGGACCAGATGTTTTCACAGGCAAATTCTATCAAATATTTAGAGAAGAGCTAAAACTGTCCTTCTCAAATATTCCAAAAAATCTCAGAGGAGGGAACACTCCCAGCTCATTCTATGTGGCCACCATCACCCTGATACCAAAACAAGATAGAAGTACCACAAAAAAAAAAAAAAAAAAAATTACAGGCCAATATAAATAATAAACATAGATGCAAAATCCTCAACAAAAATACTAGCAAACAGAATCCAACAACACATTAAAAGGATCATACAGCATGATCGACTGGAGTTTATCCGCAGGGATGCAATGATTTTTCAATATATGTAAATCAATCAATGTGATACATCATATTAACAAATTAAAGAATAAAAACCATATGATCATCTCAGGGCTTCCCTGGTGGCGCAGTGGTTGAGAGTCCACCTGCCGATGCAGGGGACATGGGTTCGTGCCCCGGTCTGGGAGGATCCCACATGCTGCGGAGCAGCTGGGCCCGTGAGCCATGGCCGCTGAGCCTGCATGTCCGGAGCCTGTGCTCCACAACGGGAGAAGCCACAACAGTGAGAGGCCCACGTACCGCAAAAAAAAAAAAAAAAAAAGCAGAAAGAGGAAAATCAAGACTCACATGCGAAGGAACCCCTGCAAGGGTATCAGCTAATTTTCTGACAGAAACTTTGCAGGCCAAAAGAGAGTGGCATGATATATTTAAAGTGCTGAAAGGGGAAAACATGCAATGTACCCAGCAAGGCTTTCATTCAGAACTGAAGAAGAGATTAAAAAAAAATTCTTCTCAGACAAACAAAAACTAAAGGAATTAATCAGTTCTAAACTAACCTTACAAAACATGTTAAAAAAAAGTCTTGTTAAAGTGGAAATGAAAAGACTACCACACGAAATAAGAATTTATAGGAAAGGAAAAATCCCACTAGTAAAGGCAAATACATAGTAAAGGCTGTAGATCAACCACTTAAGCTAGTACAAAGATGAAAATACAAAAAAGTGTAAAATCGAATTATAACGACAATTAACAGTTAAGGGATAAACATCAAGATGAAAAATATGACATCAAAAACACAAAATATGAGGAAAGGGAGTAAAAAATGTAGATTTTTTAGAATGTCTGTGAACTTAAATGACTACCAGTTTAAAACAAGTAGAAATAGTTGTAGGTGAACATATATAAACTGCAGTGTAACCACAAATCAAAACCCTACAATAGATACACAAAAACTAGAGAAAGAGGTTCACAAACATAACACTAAACAAACAAAAAATCATCAAACCACAAGGGAAGAGAGTAAAAGAAAAAGAAAAGAACAGAGAAGAATGACAAAAGCTATCAGAAGACAAATACCAAAATGGCAATAAGAACATACCTATCAATAATCACTTTAAATGTTAATGGACTAAATGCTCCTCCAAAAAAATGTAGGATGGCTAATTGGGAAAAAAAAGAGACCCATTTATATGCTGCCTACAAAAGACTCACTTCAGAGTTAAAGAAAGATACAGACTGAAAGTGGGAGGATGGAAAAAGATATTTCACACAAATGGAAATGAAAAGAAAGTTAGGGCAACAATACTTATATCAGACATAATAGACTTTTAAACAAAGTCTTTAACAAAAGACAAAACAGGGCACTATATAATGGTAAAGGGATCAATACAAAAAGAGGATATAACATTTGTTAACATATATGTACCTAATATAGGAACACATAAAAATATAAAGCAAATGTTAATACACATAAAGGGAGAAATTGACAATAATGCAATAATAGTAGGGGACTTTAACACCTCACATCAATGGACAGATGATCAAGACAAAAAATAAATAAGGGAACAGTGGTCTTATATGGCACATTAAACCAATTGGACTTAATAGATATCCATAAGACATTCTATCCAGAGACAGCAGAGTATATGGAGTATAATCCATAAAAATATTGAATCACTATGTTGTACATTGAAACATATAATATTGTAAATTAACTATACTTCAAAAAAGTGATAATAATAAATCTCCAGAGAACTTCAATGTACAAATGTTTTATAAAAATTATAACTTAAAAAAAAAGTTAAAAATTTGATATGGATAGGGACCTTGAAGATGGCGGAAGAGTAAGACGCGGAGATCACCTTCCTCCCCACAGATACACCAGAAATACATCTACACGTGGAACAACTCCTACAGAACACCTACTGAAGGCTGGCAGAAGACCTCAGACCTCCCAAAAGGCAAGAAACTCCCCACGTACCTGGGTAGGGCAAAAGAAAAAAAAGAAAAAACAGAGACAAAAGAATAGGGACGGCACCTGCACCAGTGGGAGGGAGCTGTGAAGGAGGAAAAGTTTCCACACACTAGGAAGCCCCTTCGCGGGCGGAGACTGGGGGCGGCGGAGGGGGGAGCTTCGGAGACGCGGAGGAGTGCACAGCAACGGGTGCGGAGGGCAAAGCGGGGAGATTCCCGCACAGAGGATCGGTGCCGACCGGCACTCACCAGCCCGAGAGGCTTGTCTGCTCACCCGCCGGGGCGGGCGGGGCTGCGAGCTGAGGCTCTGAGGCCCGGGTTTCGGTTTCGGACGGAACGCAGGGAGAGGACTGGGGTTGGCGGCTTGAACATAGCCTGAAGGGATTAGTGCACCACGGCTAGCTGGGAGGGAGTCCGGGGAAAAGTCTGCACCTGCCGAAGAGGCAAGAGACTTTTTCTTCCCTCTTGTTTCCTGGTGCGTGAGGAGAGGGGTTTAAGAACGCTGCTTAAAGGAGCTCCACAGACGGGCGCGAGCCGAGGCTAAAAGCGCGAACCCCAGAGACGGGCGCGAGCCGCGGCTAAAAGCGCGGACCCCAGAGACGTGCGCGAGCCGCGGCTGAAAGCGCAGACCCCAGAGACGGGCGCGAGCCGCGGCTGAAAGCGCCGACCCCAGAGACGGGCGGGAGACGATAAGGCTGCTGCTGCCGCCACCGAGGGGCCTGTGTGCGAGCACAGGTCACTCTCCACACCCCTCTTCCGCGGAGCCTGTGCAGCCCGCCACTGCCAGGTTCCCGGGATCCAGGGACAACTTCCCCGGGAGAACGCACAGCGGGCCTCAGGCTGGTGCAAAGTCACGCCGGCCTTTGCCGCCGCAGGCCCGCCCCGCACTCCGTGCCCCTCCCTCCCCGCCGGCCTGAGTGCGCCAGAGCCCCCGAATCAGCGGCTCTTTTAACCCCGCCCTGTCTGAGCAAAAAACAGACGCCCTCCAGCGAACTACACGCAGAGGCAGGGCCAAATCCAAAGCTGAGCCCCAGGGAGCTGTGAGAACAAAGAAGAGAAAGGGAAATCTCTCCCAGCAGCCTCAGAAGCAGCGGATTAAAGCTCCACAATCAACTTGATATACCCTGCATCTGTGGAATACCTGAATAGACAACCAATCATCCCAAATTAAGGAAGTGGACTTTAGGAGCAAGATCTATGATTTTTTTCCCTTTTCCTCTTTTTGTGAATGTATTTGTGTATGCTTCTGTGTGAGATCTTGTCTGTATAGTCTTGCTTCCACCATTTGTCCTAGGGTTCTATCCGTCCATAGTTTTTTAAAAAAATTTTTTTTCTTAATAATGAATTTTAATTTTAATAACGTTATTATACTTTACCTTCTTTCTTTCTTTCTTTCTTTCTTTCTTTCTTTCTTTCTTTCTTTCTTTCTTTCTTTCTTTCTTTCCTTCCTTCCTTCCCTCCTTTAGACAACGAATCATCCCAAATTGAGGAGGTGGTCTCTGACAGCAAGATTTATGATTTTTCTCCCTTTACCTCTTTTAGTGAGGGTGTATGTGTATGCTTCTGTGTAAGATTTTGTCTGTATAGCTTTGCTTCCAACATTTGTCCTAAGGTTCTATCCGTCCCTTTTTTTTTTTTCTAAATAAGAATTTTTTAATTCAATAATTTTATTATACTTTATTTTATTTTTACTGTCTCTTCTTTCTTTCTGTCTTTTTTCCTTCTTTCCCTCCTTCCTTCCTTCCTCCCTCCCTCCTTTCTTTCCTTCTTGCCTTCTTTCCTTCTTTGCTTCTTTCTTTCTTTCTTCCTCCCTTCCTTCCCTCCTTTCCTTCTTTCTTTCCTCATACTTCTACTAATTCCCTCTACTTTTTCTCCCTTTTATTCTGAGCCGTGTGGATGAAAAGCTCTTGGTGCTCCAGCCAGGAGTCAGGGCTCTGCCTCTGAGGTAGGAGAGCCAACTTCAGGACACTGGTCAACAAGAGACCTCCCAGCTCCACATAATATCAAACGGCGAAAATCTCCCAGAGACCTCCATCTTCACACCAGCACCCAGCTTCACTCAACGACCAGCAAGCCACAGTGCTGGACAACCTATGCCAAACAACTAGCAAGACAGGAACACAACCCCACCCATTAGCAGAGAGGCTGCCTAAAATAATAATAAGGCCACAGACACCCCAAACACACCACCAGACATGAACCTGCCCACTAGAGAGACAAGATCCAGCCTCATCCACCACAACACAGGCACTAGTCCCTTCCACCAGGAAACCTACACAACCCACTGAACCAACCTTAGCCACTGGGGACAGACATCAAAAACAGCAGGAACTACGAACCTGCAGGCTGCAAAAAGGAGACCCCAATCACAGTAAGATAAGCAAAATGAGAAGACAGAAAAACACACAACAGATAAAGGAGCAAGATAAAAATGCACCAGACCTAACAAATGAAGAGGAAATAGGCAGCTTACCTGAAAAAGAATTCGGAATAATGATAGTAAGGATGATCAGAAATCTTGGAAATAGAATGGACAATAGAATGGACAAAATGCAAGAATCAGTTAACAAGGACCTAGAAGAACTAAAGATGAAACAAGCAACGATGAACAACACAATAAATGAAATTAAAAGTACTCTAGATGGGATCAATAGCAGAATAACTGAGGCAGAAGAATGGATAAGTGACCTGGAAGATAAAATAGTGGAAATAACTACTGCAGAGCAGAATAAAGAAAAAAGAATGAAAAGAACTGAGGACAGTCTCAGAGACCTCTGGGACAACATTAAACGCACCAACATTCGAATTATAGGGGTTCCAGAAGAAGAAGAGAAAAAGAAAGGGACTGAGAAGATATTTGAAGAGATTAGAGTTGAAAACTTCCCTAATATGGGAAAGGAAATAGTTAATCAAGTCCAGGAAGCACAGAGAGTCCCATACAGGATAAATCCAAGGAGAAATATGCCAAGACATATATTAATCAAACTGTCAAAAATTAAATACAAAGAAAGCATATTAAAAGCAGCAAGGGAAAAACAACAAATAACACATAAGGGAATCCCCATAAGGTTAACAGCTGATCTCTCAGCAGAAACCCTACAAGCCAGAAGGGAGTGGCAGGACATACTGAAAGTGATGAAGGAGAAAAACCTGCAGCCAAGACTACTCTACCCAGCAAGGATCTCATTCAGATTTGATGGAGAAATTAAAAGCTTTACAGACAAGCAAAAGCTGAGAGAGTTCAGCACCACCAAACCAGCTTTACAACAAATGCTAAAGGATCTTCTCTAGGCAAGAAACACAAGAGAAGGAAAAGACCTATAATAACGAACCCAAAACAATTTAGAAAATGGGAATAGGAACATACATATCGATAATTACCTTAAATGTAAATGGACTAAATGCTCCCACCAAAAGACACAGATTAGCTGAATGGATACAAAAACAAGACCCATATATATGCTGTCTACAAGAGACCCACTTCAGACCTAGAGACACATACAGACTGAAAGTAAGGGGATGGAAAAAGATATTCCATGCAAATGGAAACCAAAAGAAAGCTGGAGTAGCAATTCTCATATCAGACAAAATAGACTTTAAAATAAGGACTATTAAAAGAGACAAAGAAGGACACTACATAATGATCAAGGGATCAATCCAAGAAGAAGATATAACAATTGTAAATATTTATGCACCCAACATAGGAGCACCTCAATACATAAGGCAAATACTAACAGCCATAAAAGGGGAAATCGACAGTAACACATTCATAGTAGGGGACTTAAACACTCCACTTTCACCCATGGACAGATCATCCAAAATGAAAATTAATAAGGTAACACAAGCTTTAAATGATACATTAAACAAGATGGACTTAATTGATATTTATAGGACACTCCATCCAAAAACAACAGAATACACATTTTTCTCAAGTGCTCATGGAACATTCTCCAGGATAGATCATATCTTGGGTCACAAATCAAGCCTTGGTAAATTTAAGAAAATTGAAATTGTATCAAGTATCTTTTCTGACCACAATGCCATGAGACTAGATATCAATTACAGGAAAAGATCTGTAAAAAATACAAACACATGGAGGCTAAACAATACACTACTTAATAACGAAGTGATCACTGAAGAAATCAAAGAGGAAATCAAAAAATACCTAGAAACAAATGACAATGGAGACACGACGACTCAAAATCTATGGGATACAGCAAAAGCAGTTCTAAGAGGGAAGTTTATAGCAATACAAGCCCACCTTAAGAAGCAGGAAACATCTAGAATAAACAACCTAACCTTGCACCTCAAGCAATTAGAGAAAGAAGAACAAAAAAACCCCAAAGCTAGCAGAAGGAAAGAAATCATAAATATCAGGTCAGAAATTAATGAAAAAGAAATGAAGGAAACAATAGCAAAGATCAATAAAACTAAAAGCTGGTTCTTTGAGAAGATAAACAAAATAGATAAACCACTAGCCAGACTCATCAAGAAAAAAAGGGAGAAGACTCAAATCAATAGAATTAGAAATGAAAAAGGAGAGGTAACAACTGACACTGCAGAAATAAAAGAGATCATGAGAGATTACTACAAGCAACTCTATGCCAATAAAATGGACAATCTGGAAGAAATGGACAAATTCTTAGAAATGCACAACCTGCCAAGACTGAATCAGGAAGAAATAGAAAATATGAACAGACCAATAACAAGCACTGAAATTGAAACTGTGATTAAAAATCTTCCAAAAAAGAAAAGCCCAGGACCAGATGGCTTCACAGGCAAATTCTATCAAACATTTAGAGAAGAGCTAACACCTATCCTTCTCAAACTCTTTCAAAATATAGCAGAGGGAGGAACACTCCCAAACTCCTTCTACGAGGCCACCATCACCTTGATACCAAAACCAGACAAGAATGTCACAAAGAAAGAAAACTACAGGCCAATATCACTGATGAACATAGATGCAAAATCCTCAACAAAATACTAGGAAACAGAATTCACAGCACATTAAAAGGATCATACACCATGATCAAGTGGGGTTTATTCCAGGAATGCAAGGATTCTTCAATATACGCAAATCTATCAATGTGATAAACCATATTAACAAATTGAAGAAGAAAAACCATATGATCATCTCAATAGAGGCAGAGAAAGCTTTTGACAAAATTCAACACCCATTTATGATAAAAACCCTGCAGAAAGTAGGCATAGAGGGAACTTTCCTCAACATAATAAAGGCCATATATGACAAGCCCACAGCAAACATCATCCTCAATGGTGAAAAACTGAAAGCATTTCCACTAAGATCAGGAACAAGACAAGGTTGCCCACTCTCACCACTCTTATTCAACATAGTTTTGGAAGTTTTAGCCACAGCAATCAGAGAAGAAAAGGAAATAAAAGAAATCCAAATCTGAAAAGAAGAAGTAAAGCTGTCACTGTTTGCAGATGACATGATCCTATACATAGAGAATCCTAAAGATGCTACCAGAAAACTACTAGAGCTAATCAATGAATTTGGTAAAGTGGCAGGATACAAAATTAATGCACAGAAATCTCTGGCATTCCTATATAATAATGATGAAAATTCTGAAAGTGAAATCAAGAAAACACTCCCATTTACCACTGCAACAAAAAGAATAAAATATCTAGGAATAAACCTACCTAAGGAGACAGAAGACCTGTATGCAGAAAATTATGACACTGATGAAAGAAATTAAAGATGATAGAAATAGATGGAGAGATATACCATGTTCTTGGATTGGAAGAATCAACATTGTGAAAATGACTCTACTACCCAAAGCAATCTATAGATTCAATGCAATCCCTATCAAACTACCACTGGCATTTTTCACAGAACTAGAACAAAAAATTTCCCAATTTGTATGGAAACACAAAAGATCCCGAATAGCCAAAGCAATCTTGAGAACGAAAAAAGGAACTGGAGGAATCAGGCTCCCTGACTTCAGACTATACTACAAAGCTACAGTTATCAAGACGGTATGGTACTGGCACAAAAACAGAAAGATAGATCAATGGAACAGGATAGAAAGCCCAGAGATAAACCCATGCACATATGGACACCTTATCTTTGATAAAGGTGGCAGGAATGTACAGTGGAGAAAGGACAGCCTCTTCAATAAGTGGTGCTGGGAAAACTGGACAGGTAATTGTAAAAGTATGAGATTAGATCACTCCCTAACACCATACACAAAAATAAGCTCAAAATGGATTAAAGACCTAAATGTAAGGCCAGAAACTATCAAACTCTTAGAGGAAAACATAGGCCGAACACTCTATGACATAAATCACAGCAAGATCCTTTCTGACCCACCTCCTAGAATAATGGAAATAAAAACAAAAATAAACAAATGGGACCTAATGAAACTTCAAAGCTTTTGCACAGCAAAGGAAACCATAAACAAGACCAAAAGACAACCCTCAGAATGGGAGAAAATATTTGCAAATGAAGCAACTGACAAAGGATTAATTTCCAAAATTTACAAGCAGCTCATGCAGCTCAATAACAAAAAAACAAACAACCCAATCCAAAAATGGGCAGAAGACCTAAATAGACATTTCTCCAAAGAAGATATACAGACTGGCAACAAACACATGAAAGAATGCTCAATATCATTAATCATTAGAGAAATGCAAATCAAAACTACAATGAGATATCATCTCACACCAGTCAGAATGGCCATCATCAAAAAATCTAGAAACAGTAAATGCTGGAGAGGGTGTGGAGAAAAGGGAACACTCTTGCACTGCTGGTGGGAATGTGAATTGGTTCAGCCACTATGGAGAACAGTATGGAGTTTCCTTAAAAAGCTACAAATAGAACTACCATATGACCCAGCAATCCCACTACTGGGCATATACCCTGAGAAAACCGAAATTCAAAAAGAGTCATGTACCAAAATGTTCATTGCAGCTCTATTTACAATAGCCCGGAGATGGAAACAACCTAAGTGCCCATCATCGGATGAATGGATAAAGAAGATGTGGCACATATATACAATGGAATATTACTCAGCCATAAAAAGAAACGAAATTGAGCTATTTGTAATGAGGTGGATAGACCTAGAGTCTGTCATACAGAGTGAAGTAAGTCAGAAAGAAAAAGACAAATACCGTATGCTAACACATATATATGGAATTTAAGAAAAAAAAATGTCATGAAGAACCTAGGGGTAAGGCAGGAATGAAGACGCAGACCTCCTAGAGAACGGACTTGAGGTTATGGGGAGGGGGAAGGGTGAGCTGTGACAGGGCGAGAGAGAGTCATGGACATATACACACTAACAAACGTAGTAAGGTAGATAGCTAGTTGGAAGCAGCCGCATGGCACAGGTATATTGGCTTGGTGCTTTGTGACAGCCTGGAGGGGTGGGATAGGGAGCGTGGGAGGGAGGGAGACGCAAGAGGGAAGAGATATGGGAACATATGTATATGTATAACTGATTCACTTTGTTATAAAGCAGAAACTAACACACCATTGTAAAGCAATTATACTCCAATAAAGATGTTAAAAAAAAAAAAACTACTCTTTGTTTTGAGTCAGAGAACAATTGTGTCTTATTAAAAGCCTTTTTGTAGAATTAATTTTGTCTGAATATATTAATTGAACTTATTTTCGATACTAGTATTGAACTTCAAGAAATTAGTTACATTTCTCTGTATCAATATATTATAAATGTATAATAATAGCTACTAAATATTTTCAGAATTGAATCACACATGTTGACCAATATTTATATTGTCTGCATTGTTCTCCCTCAATTGCAAAGATATTTGTATTTTCTTAGTTTCCATACTCATTCTTAAACCTAGATCCAATCCCTATGTTTAACTGTACTAAGCTATGTGTTAAATCACTTTGTGGATAATTAACAGAAATATTTTTATAAATAATAAAAATAGAAACAAACAAAAAAAATTTGATATGTATATGGAGCAACTAGAATCTTAAACATTGTTGGTGGGCATGTGAAATGAATCAACTGCTTCAGAAAACTTCTAATTGTTCAACAGTTTCTTAGATATTTATTTATTCTATGACTCAGAAACTAATTCCATTCCAAGGGACATGAAATCATACACCCACTAAAGACTTGCACACAAGTGATCATAGCAGCTTTATTTATAATAGTCAAAGACTAGAAGCAATCCAAATGTCCATCAATAGGAGATTGAATAAGCAAATAGGTACCTTTATGTAATTCAGTGTTACTCAGCAATAGAAAGGATTATATGTCATGCAAACTAACATTTACACAAGCAGACACTGTTAAAAACTGTTTACCTCGTCTTACCCTTGTCATGACTATTTCCCATTTAGTCACTATGTTCCAGCCACAGTGTCCTTTTGGTTACTTATAAGACTCATAAGATTTGACAGATGAATGAGAATTTAATAACATGGAACATGTTTCTATACCAAGAATGCCTTCACTCATTTTCTACCATCTCTAGTCCTCCTGAAAGCCCACTCTTATCTTCTTCAATATTTTATCATGAAAATGTTAAAAAGTTGAACCACTTTACAATAAATATATGTGTACCTATCACCTAGGTTCTCTCATTAGCAATTTATTATGCTTGTTTTATTACATATCTATCCATTCTTCTATTCAATGGCCCACTTCTATTCTATCAATTGCTCAGGGGAGCTTTCTTTGAATTCCCAAAGATCTTACATGTTATTCCGATACCCTCTCTAACAATTTCTCATTCTTCTCCAATGACACTTGATTTAATTCCCACAGATAACTTTGTTTAATATTTGTCTTCTCTGCAAGACCAGTGATTCTCAAAATTGAGCTTACATCAGAATCACCTGAGAGGCTTGTTAAAACACAGGTTACTGAGCCCCATCCTCCAAATTTCTGATATAAAATATCTTAATGGGGTTGCATTTCTCATTAGTTCCCATGTGATGCTCATCCTGGTGGTCCACAGACCACACTTTGATTACAGCTGAGGTTGATTGTAAGGACCATGTCTGCAGAGATCAGGTCATTTTATTTATTGCTGATTTCCATTAACTATCACAGACACAGAGAGGGTACTCAGGACACATTATGGATTTGATGAGTGAAAAAATTTATGTATATATATTTATATATATGTTTATATATGTACTTTTACATATGCTTTTATTATATATATCATTTACTGTATTATAGGAGTTCCTCATATTCATTATTGTCAATGAAGTACCTCCATCAATAGGTATATCCTGTTTATTTAACTTTCCCTGTTGTTAATATCATTCCTAATTATATCCTGTTACATTGATTATTATACTTTTCCCAAATAGGTTTTGCTTTTCACAGAGATTCCTTAACATCAGAAAAAAAAAAAAAATGTAACTAACAAGAATGAAGTACTCTTTCTGATTTTATTTCTTTTCTTATGAACCCAGGCTGTAAAATTAGCACGTTGTTCTTACTTAAATAAGGTAGGAATTATTCAAAAGCATTTTATTTAAAGGAAGGAGCAAACAAACAAACAAACAAACAAAACCTATGCATACTTTGACTAATTGCAAACAATATAATGTTTGTGTTGGATTTGTTGTACAGGTGTGAAGGGGGAGGTGAGACCACAGAATGTACCCTGAGCTATCACTGTGCATTATCCTAACTATGAAGACACCTGGTTCTAAATGACTGAAGGGATCCACTGTAACTGAAGGAACTGTCTGGCCCCAGGTCTGAGTTCTTCAGATAAAGCATGCAAAAAATATGCCCTTGAGGGCTCCCCTGGTGACGCAGTGGTTAAGAGTCTGCCTGCTGATTCAGGGGACAAGGGTTCGTGCCCCAGTCCAGGAAGATCCTACATGCCGCGGAGTGGCTGGGCCTGTGAGCCGTGGCCGCTGAGCCTGCACGTCTGGAGCCCGTGCTCTGCAATGGGAGAGGCCACAACAGTGAGAGGCCCGCATACCGCAAAAAAAAAAAAAAAAAAAAAAATGCCCTTGAATTTAGTGTGACTTATTAAAAAATAGACTTTAATTTTTAGAGCAATTTGAGATTTACAGCAAAATTGAGAAGGCACAGAGATTTTCTCATGCCCCCACATATGCAAAGCCTCCATCATGATCAACAGTCCACTCAGTAATTGAGTAATACCTTTGTTATAGTTGATGAACCTACATTGACATCACCCAAAGTTCATGGTTCACATTAGGATCCATTCTTGCTCTTATACATTCTATAGGTTTGGCTAAATGTATAATGACATGTATCCATCATTATAGTATCATGCAGAGTATTTTCACCATCCTAAAAATCCTCTGTGCTCTACCTATTCATCCCTTCCTCCCCACCAACCCCTATTAATCACTAATCTTTTTTTTGTATTGATATTTTTCCCTTTCCAGAATGTTAATCACTGATCTTTTTATTGTATTGATATTTTTCCCATTCCAGAATATTGTAATTTTTCCCTTTCCATGCCATTTGTAACATTTTCAGATTAGCTTCTTTCAATTATTAATATACACCTAAGTTTCCTTCATGTGTTTGCATGTGTTAGTAGCTCATTCATTTATAGCATTGAATAATATTCAATTTTCTGGATGTACCACAGTTTATTTATCCATTCATCTGCTGAAGGACATCTTGATTGCTTCCAAATTTTGACAAGTTTGAATAAAGTTTCTATAAGCATATGTGTGCAAGTTTTTGTGTACACATAACTCTTTCACTACTTGGGGTAAATACCAAGGGGTACAATTGATGGATTGTATGGCAAGAATATGTTTAGTTTTGTAAGAAACCATCAAACTGTCTTCCAAAGTGGCTGTACCATATTGCATCCCCACCATCAATGAATGAGAGTTTCTATTGCTCTGTATCCTCACCAGCATTTGGAGTTGTGAGTGTTCAGGATTTTAGCCATTCTAATAGGTATGTAGTTTTTCACTGTTGTTTTAATTTATAATTCCTTGATGACATATGATGTAGGGAATCTTTTCATATGCTTATTTATGACCTGTATATCATCTTTGGTGAAGTGTCTACTAGGGTCTTTGGCCCACATTTTAATTGGATTATTTGTCTTCTTGTTGTTGTATTTTAAATGTTGTTTGTGTACTTTGGAAAAAATTTCTTCATCAGGTATATCTTTTACAAATATTTTCTCCCAGCCTCTGGCTTGTCTTTTCATTCTCTTGACAATATCTTTCTCAGAGTACACATTTTTTTTCAATTTTAATGAAGTCTAGCTGCCTTGACATTTTTTGTTGATAGCTGGATATTATATACCGTGTAAAAGGAACTGCTGTAAATAGGCTATTAGTAACGTGGTGGTAAGGTTTAGGGGGAGGTAAATCATTCTATAGTTCTCTGATGCCTCTGGACTGTGAACTTCATGAGTATTTTTCAGTTCCCTCTCCTTTTTGGTGGAACAGTATGGCTACAGTGGGCTGAAGTTATATTATTTCCCTTCCTTCCTGTGAAAGGCTGGAGCCAGTTGATGTTCATATTTCTCTTCCCCCAGGTCAGTTAGGCTGTGATAAAACTCCAGTAGGTTAAGCTATAGGTAACTAGTTTCTTCTTGAGGGCAGAGCTTGTTAGGAAGAACTGAATGCTCTGGGATATTTCAAGATGGTTTATTTTACCCTCCTCCTACCGAAAGCTGGAGGGAATTTTTCCTTTGGTGTTCACTATAAGAACCTAGTGGGGTCTCTGTAAGTAAAACTCACAAAAGTGTGGCGTCCCCCTATGAGTGTGTGCCCACTGGAGTTTTTTACTCTCAGACTTGTTCACACTGAGCTTTACTGTAACTGTAATTGTAATTCATCACTTAGAGTTCAGATTTTCTACCCTGGCACTGGTTCCTGTGAAGATTTTTGCTCATGGGTTTCTGCTTCAGTAAGTTGTACTTCTCTGTACTCACCTGTTTGTCTATACAATTTTGGGGAATGTGGTTTGCCTTGTGACCTCACTTCTTTTACATATTTAAGAGGAGTTGTTGATTTTCCAGTTTGTTTAGCTGGGGTCACTTCCAAGCTTTTTACACACTGGACTGGAAACCAGAAGCCTGAATAAGACTTTTCAAATCTGCTTACACTATAGTTCTTTTGTTGTGATATGGAGGTGTGAGGGAGGCATTCATTACATAATTTCTTTGAAGTTTGGTACTTAATTCTGCCTTATTGAAATGATAAAAAAAATTTCCAAAATGATTTTTATTTCTTTTACATTGCAATTAGGGAACAAAAATCACTATAGGCACCATTCTTACCTGATATTGGAAATTGCTCTCCTCAACTGAAAGCTTTCATGAGCCTATTTATAATGTTCTTTATATGATACAAGATAAAATCATTCAAGTAGAAGGCACAACATTCATCCATCCATAAATTTATCCAATATCCCTTTACTGAGTACCTCCTTTTTCCCAGGTGTTGTGGGAAAACAAGTTACATGAAACACTATCTTTTCTCAAAGAACTTATAGTCTAGCAAGGAATAGAGTTAATAATCTCAGTGCAATGTGATGTAATCTTCAACTAAAATATGCATGAATCTTGTGGGGAAAGATTAGTGTTTAAATGAGACTAGGGCATCAGGGGAAGCAATTACCTGAGTTTCAAAGGCAAAGTAGTTGCTATAAGAAGAGTGGCCATAGTACACCTTAAACTTACATAAGTTATATGTCAATAATATCTCAATCAAGCTGGGGGGGAAAAGGGGGTGACCAAAGCAATTTTAAGTGGAGGATTTTATCTAAGAAGACAGCAGATATAAAAAGAATGTCCCTCCTGCACTAGCCATTTCTTAAATAACTTTAATTCAAAATAATCAACATGTTATTGTGGTATATTTTAGGATGGCCATCCCTGAGTCTCAATACATGTCTACCTTTAAAATGAAATTAAATGGCTAAATTATAGGCTCTGGGAATATAGCAGTGCGTAATGCCAGCCAAGTTCAAGAGCCTGTTTTCATGGATGTTGTGCTCTAGTTGGAAGTTCAATTAGGCCCTAAAAAAAAAAATCTCAGCTATAAAGTGGTAAAACCACCCTTTAAATTTATTTCTGCTTGTCTCTGAAGACTTTCAAAGGTTCTATGCAGTCTCCCTAATACAGGCTTCAAAATAAATATATTTTTTCTTTTGATCACATACAGTCTAATGTAAGCCTTGGCCATTACTCCTTCCCTGAGAGCCCTCTTTTCAGTTTATAAGGTGACCCAAATTTTCTTGCCTGTCTTGAAATGAAAAACATAGATTTCATTTTCACCCCCTCCATTATTACCTTGCTTTTTAGCATTTATTCTTATTTCAAAAGCAATGAACATATCCTCCTTAAATTTCAATTAAGCATCCCAGCTTTAGAGGGACTAATTGTGTTTTTTGCTATAAAAGTGAGTATGTTTAACTTCCCTTATTAAAATATACAGCAGAAATGCAGTCAATTTGTCTGGTGTATTCCTTTTGTTTTGAACCTGTTTTCTAGAGATTTGGTTACTTATCCTCCAAAGTACATATTTCCTTTCCCAGAGGCTTGCCCCTCTTAACACTGTTCTTCAAATCAGATTCAGAGAAGGTGCTTCATCTTTAAATACTGTTTTACTTTTATGTACATTTATAATTCTGTTTTGATTACCTAATTCACATTTTCCTACTCAGAATTCATGTCTCTTAAACATACTATTTTGTTTTAAATAATACACTTGCCTATATTGCTCTTTCTTGTATTGTATTTCTCATTAACCATTGAAAGTACCAACCAGTTAGTTCCATTGTGGAAAAAATAACAAAATAAAATAAGAAATACTCCCCCTGATTTTTATGTATTTAGAATTTTTCCTAAGAGCTCTTCAGGTTAAACTCTAAAATTATCTGGTCTTTTGTTGCCTGTGCTATAGTTAGCTAGGAAATGAGTCCGCAGAAGTATTTCTGTGACTTTAGGTCACCTACATAATTTCCTTGGTATCCCTCTTTTCTTCTCTTTTGGTATATTTCTTTGTTCCTTTTTCTAGTTATCAGTTCCTGCAAGTTTTGTTAATCTAAGATTCAAGTTTCTCAAGCATAGCCCTCCTCATCAAATTATCTTTGGTCTTTCCTGTTAAGTTCACTGCCCCCCACTTTCTTCTTTATTTTCTTTGTGAACTATAGTCAAGGCTGAATTTTGTACAGAAAACCGTTCCTCGTCTTTCTGCTTCAGAAAGAGCCTGCCTTCTTCTAATTTCCTAGTGTACTCTTTTCTCAAGACCAGCTATTATATTTCTCTCTCTCTTCAATACCTCCTGAAATTACCTTTACTTTTCTTCTATTATTAACATGAAGACCCTTCCATTCTCTTCTCCTTTAGGTCCAATAATATTCTCTGTATAATTTGGGGAAGATGTTAAGCTTCAGTTTGTGAGTCTTTTCCTCAGAGCTTTCTTTGTTGCTTTTAATAAATGTTCCTGAATCTTTTGGGTATCTATCTCTCTTTTCCACAAGGGTGACACAGCTACTCCCTTTTTTAAAGGGCACAGCTGTGTTCTTTTTCACATCACCTATTTTTAGGATTATGTAGTAAGTCGTATTATATCATATTCATAGCATGTGTTTTCTTAGTTCCAGGAATAGCTGTTGTCTTTTAGAAAACTTAAAAATAACATTTGATAATTATTTATATATGTTATTTTATTTCATCTCAAAATATCTCTATGGTATATTAGTCATCTTATTCCACTTTATAGTTTAAAAATAGTTGCCTTTTTAACTAGAAATATTATAAAGCCAATATAAAATGATTGATCTCAAGAATTTAAATTTTTGAAAATATCTTATTTTGGTTATTCTTTGATTTATTTGACTACCTAAATATGCCAGATAGTGTTCTATGTTGGGAAAACCAAACATTTTTTTCTGCTTCTCAAAATTTTATGGAGACACTGAAATATAAATAATTTTGATTCATGTGCTAAATAAAACTGTGATAAAGAATTTGGGGGCTTCCCTGGTGGCAGAGTTATTGAGAGTCCGCCTCCCAATGCAGGGGACATGGGTTCGTGCCCCGGTCCGGGAAGATCCCACATGCCACAGAGCGGCTAGACCCGTGAGCCATGGCCACTGAGCCTGTGTGTCCGGAGCCTGTGCTCCTCAATGGGAGAGGCCACAACAGTGAGAGGCCTGTGTACCTCATTAAAAAAAAAAAAAAAGAATTTTGGAAAACAGAGGAGACAAATTCATCTAGAAAATTAGAGAACGCTTCATAGAGGAACATATTTTTTATCTGTGTATGAAAAAAGATGAATATATATATACAATATGAAAAGAAGATTAAAGAGATGTCCATGTTGCTGTAATATATACTATATGCCAAGGTAAAAGGTATAAAAGAGCATGGTAGAATTAGAGAAAGGAAACAAGTATAGATTATATGAGGTGGTGAGATAGAGATGAAAATAAATTAAGAATACATTATACCTATCTTACGAGAGTTTGGGCTATAGACAAATGTGATTGCAAATAAATCCTGGAAACTTGCTAAGTAAACATGTGGAAGGGGCAAAGTCAAGATGGCAGAGTAGGAGGACATGGAGTTTGTGTCTCCTCACAAGTAAGGCACCTACTAGGCACTGGTGGGGGACTTCAGACACCTAAGGGGACAGGAGGAATCCCCGAGTTACCACGTAAGATGTGGGAGAAAAGAAGGGTGAGAAAAAAGTGGAGGCAGGACAGGACTGGCACCCCTGAGGGGTTACTGGGGAAAAGGAGAGGTTCCCATGCTTGGAGGGGTCCACACATGGAGAGGGGGTCAGCGGGAATGGAGAAGGACATTTGGGGTATCAGGGGATCGTAGGGTAACGAGGCCAGTGTCTCACCTGCCTGCTTGGGTCTGGTGAGCCTGCTGTGGCTCCAGGCCTGAAACACCCCTGGACCCCCTCCAGCCACGTGGGTCTTGGGCTTGAATCCCCCTACCTGCCAAAGCCTCTTCTGACCCGGGGTGTCCCATGCCTTAACCCTGACACAGTGGTGTCTCCTCTGGCTGTGCAGGTCCTCGCAGACCTGCGTACCACTCCCCACCATGCCTCCACAGGCAATGTAGGTCCTGACAGCACATGCGCTGCCCTGACAAAGCCTCTTCTGGCCAAGTGGGTAATGGACCTGAGCCCCACACCAACCAGGGTGCTCTCCATCTGTGTGGCAACTGGGCCAGAGCCCCACCACCATCAAAATCTCTGAGAGTCGCACAGGTCCCAGCCCTGAGCCCTGCCTCTGCCAAAGCCTCCTCTGGCTGTGTGGGTCCTGGCAGCTTAAGCGCGGTCACTGACAGGACCTCCTCTGGTCACGTGGGCCCAGGCAGGCTGAACGCTGCATGCATACAAAGCCTGCTCTTGCTGTGCCAGCCTCTGCAGTCACTCCTGTGTAGACCTGTGCAGGCACGTGTGCTCTGGGCTAGCTTTAGGAACAGACACTGGTGAGAGGAACTCACACAGAAGCAGGGCTGACACAGCAGGTCCAGAGACCTACCTAGAGGTCTTGGAGGCCTACTGGGGAGGTGGGGGTTGGCTTTAGCTCACCATGGGGGCAAGGACACTGATAGAACAGGCACCAGGGAATTTTTATACTTTTTAAATTATTTTTTTATTTTTTTATCTTTTATTTTTATATTTTTAATTATTTTATTTTATTATTATTTTTTTGCTATTCTATTTTGTTTTCTTGTTTCATTTTTAATGTTATTTTTTCTAATTTATTTTTTTATTTTTCTAATTTTATTTTTTTTATTATTTGTTATTGTTCTGCTCTTTTCTGATTGTTGCCTGTTTTTAAAATTTTCTTCACAATGCCACGTGGCTTTTAGGGTCTTGGTTCCAAGGCCAAGAGTCAGGCCTGATCTTCGGTGGTGGGATCCCTGAGTCCAAGCTGCTGGACTAACAGAGAATTTCAAGTTCCAGGGAATATTAATCAGTATGAGGTCTCCCAGAGGTCCTTATCTCAGAACCAAGACCCAGCTCCACCCAACTGCTTACAAACTCCAGTGCTGGACACCATAGGCCAACAAACAGCATGACAGGAACACAGCCCCACCTATCAAAAAACTGAGATGACAAAAAAAAATGTTACAAATGAAGGAGCAAGGTAAAAACTGACAAGACCAAATAAATGAAGAGGAAATAGGCAACCAACTAAAAAAAGAATTCAGAGTAATGATAGTAAAGATGATCCAAAATCTCAGAAACAGTATGAAGGCACGGATTGAAAAAATAGAAGAAATGTTTAACAAAGACCTAGAAGAACTAAAGAACAAACAGTGATGAACAATACAATATCTGAAATAAAAATACACTAGAAGGAATGAATAGTAGAATTACCGAGACAGAAGAACTAATCGAATAAGTGAGCTGGAAGACAGAATGGTGGAAATAACTGCCAAGGAGCAGAATAAAGAAAAAAGAATGAAAAGATATGAGGACAGGCTCAGAGACTTCTGGAAAACATTAAGTGCACTGACATTTGACTTATGGGGTGCCAGAAGAAGAAGAGAAAGAGAAAGGATCTGAGAAAATATTTGAAGAGATTATAGTGAAAAACATCCCTAACATGAGAAAGGAAATATCCACTAAAGTCCAGGAAGTGCAAAGAGTCCCATACAGGATAAATGCAAGGAGAAACATGATGAGACACATACTAATCAAACTAACAAAAAATAAATTCAAAGAAAACATATTAAAAGCAGCAAGGGAAAAGCAAAAAATAACATACAAGGGAGTCTCCATAAGGTTATCAGCTGATTTTTCAGCAGAAACTCTTCAGGCCAGAAGGGCACGGCAGGACATATTTAAAGTGATGAAAAGGAAAAACCTACAAACAAGATTACTCTACCCAGCAAGGATCTCATTCAGATTTGATGGAGAAATCAAAACCTTTACAGACAAGCAAAAGTTAAGAGAATTCAACACCACCAAACCAGCTTTACAACAACTACTAAAGGAATTTCTCTAGGCAGGGAACAAAAGAGAAGAAAAATACCCACAAAAACAAACCCAAAACAATTAAGAAAATGGTAATAGAAACATGCATATCAATAATTACCTTAAATGGGAATGGATTAAATGCTCCAAACAAAATACACAGACTGGCTGCATGGATACAGAAACAAGACCCGTATATATGCTGTCTACAAGAGACCCACTTCAGACCTAGGGACACATACACACTAAAAGTGTGGGGATGGAAAAAGATACTCCATGCAAATGGAAATCAAAAGAAATCAGGAGTAGCAATACTTGTAACAGATGAAATAGACCTTAAAATAAAGACTATTACAGTAGACAAGAAAGGACACTACATAATGATCAAAGGATCAATCCAAAAAGAAGATATAACAATTGTAAATATTTATGCACCCAACATAGGAGAACCTCAATACATATTGTAAAAGCTAACAGCCATAGAAGGGGAAATTGACAGTAACACAATAATAACGGGGGACTGGAACACTCCACTTACACCAATGGATAGATCATTCAGACAGAAAATTAATAAGGAAACACAAGCTTTAAATGACACAATAGACCAGAGAGCCCTAATTGATGTTTATAAGACATTCCATCCAGAAGCAGCAGAATACACTTTCTTCTCAAGTGCACACAGAACATGCTCCAGGATAAATCATATCTTGGGTCACAAATCAAGCCTTGGTAAATTTAAGAAAATTGAAATCATATCAAACATCTTTTCCAACCACAATACTATGAGATTAGAAATCAATTACAGGGAAAAAAAAACTATAAAAAAACACAAACCCATGGAAGATAAACAATACACTACTAAATACGAAGAGATCACTGAATAAATCAAAGAGGAAAGGAACAAAATACAAAGAAACAAATGAGAATGAAAACACTATAACCCAAAACTTATGGGATGCAGCAAAAGCAGTTCTAAGAGGGAAGTTTATAGCAATACAGTCTTACCTCAAGAAACAAGAAAAAATCTCAAATAAACAACCTAACCTTACACCTAAAGCAACTAGAGAAAGAAGAACAACAAAATCTAAAGTTAGAAGAAGGAAAGAGATCATAAAAATCAAAGCAAAAGTAAATGAAATAAAAATGAAGAAAACAATAGCAAAAATCAATGGAACTAAAAGTTTGTTCTTTGAAAAGATAAACAAAACTGGTAAACCTTTAGCCAGACTTATCAAGAAAAAAAAAGAGAGAATTCAAATCAATAAAATTAGAAATGAAGTAGGAGAAATTACAACTGACACCGAAGAAATACAAAGGTTCATAAGAGACTACTAGAAAAGACAACCTTCCAACTGAACCAGGAAGAAATAGAAAATATGAACAGACCAATCACAAGTAATGAAATTGAAACTGTATTTTTAAAATTTCCAACAAACTAAAGTCCAGGACCATATGGCTTCACAGGTGAATTCTATCAAATATTTAGAGAAGAGCTAACACAAATCCTTCTCAAACTCTTCCAAAAAATTGCAGGGAAAGCTGCCAAGCTCATTCTATGAGGCCACCATCACCCTGATACCAAAACCAAAGATATCAAAAAATAAAATAAAATTACAGACCAATACAACTAATGAACATAGACACAAAAACCCTCAACAGAATATTAGCACACTGAATCCAAAAACATATTAAAAAGATTGTGAAACATGATCAAGTGAGATTTACCCCAGGGAGGGAAGGATTCTTCAATATCTATCCATCAATGTGATATACTATATTAACAGATTAAAGAATAAAAGCCATATGAACAACACAATAGATGCAGAAAAACTTCTGACAAAATTCTACATATATTTATGATAAAAACTCTCTGGAAAGTGGGCATAGAGGGAACCTACCTCAACATAATAAAAGCCATATATGACAAACCCACAGGCAACATCATTCTCAATGGTGAAAATTGAAAGCATTTCCTCTAAGATCAGGAACAAGACAAGGATGTCCACTCTTGCCACTATTATTCAACATAGTTTTGGAAGTCCTAGCCACGGCAATCAGAGAAGAAAAAGAAATAAAAGAAATCCAAATTGGAAAAGAGGAAGTAAAACTGTCACTGTTTGCAGATGACATGATACTATACATAGAGAATCCTAAAGATGCCACCAGAAAGCTACTAGAGCTAATCAATGAATTTGGTAAAGTTGTAGTATAAAAATTAATGAACAGAAATCTTTTGCATTCCTATACACTAACAATGAAAGATCAGAAAGAGAAATTAATGAAACAATCCCATTTACCATTGCAACAAAAGGAATAAAATACCTAGGAATAAACCTACCTAAGGAGAGAAAAGGCCTGTACTCAGAAATCTGTAAGACACTGGTGAAAAAAATCAAAGATGACAAAAACAAATTGAGAGATATACCATGTTGTTGGACTGGAAGATTCAATATTGTGAAAATGACTATACTACACAAAGCAATCTACAGATTCAATGTAATCTCTATCAAATTACCAATGGCATTTTTCACAGAATTAGAACAAAATTTTTACAATTTGTATGGAAACACAAAACCCCGAATAGCCAAAGCAACCTTGAGAAAGAAGAACAAAGCAGGAAGAATCAGGTTCCCTGACTTGACTATACTATAAAGCTACAGTAATCAAGACTGTATGGTACTGGCACAAAAACAGAAATATAGATCAATGGAACAGCATAGAAAGTCCAGAGATAAGCCCACCCACCTATGGTCACCTAATCTATGACAAAGGAGGCAAGAATATACAATGGAGAAAAGACAACCTCTTCAATAAGTTGTGCTGGGAAAACTAGACAGCTACATGTAAAAGAATGACATTAGAACACTCTCTAACACTATACACAAAAATAAACTAAAAAAAACTCTAAATGAAAGACCAGACACTATAAAACTCTTAGAGAAAAACATAAGAAGAACACTCTTTGACATAATTCATAGCAAGATCTTTTTTGACCCTCCTCCTAGAGTAATGAAAACAAAAACAAAAATAAACAAATGGGACCTAATGAAACTTAAAAGCTTTTGCACAGCAAAGGAAACCATCAACAAACCAAAAGGTTAACCCTCAGGAAGGGGGAAAATATCTGCAAATGAAACAACCAAGGGATTAATCTCCAAAATATACAAACAGTTTATGTAGCTCAATATAAAAAAAAAAACCCAAATAACCCAATCAGAAAATGTGGGGGAAGATTTAAATAGACATTTCTCCATAGAAGACATACAGATGGTCAAAAAGCACATGAAGAGATGCACAACATAACTAATTATTAGGCAAATGCAGATCACAACTACGAGTTATCACCTCACACTGGTCAGAATGGCCATCATTAAATATCTACAAACAATAAATGCTGGAGAGGGTGTGGAGAAAAGGAAACCCTCTTGCACTGTTGATGGGAATGTAAATCGATACAGCCACTGTGGAGCACAGTATGGAGGTTTCTTTAAAAACTAACAATAGAACTACTATATGACCAAGCAATCCCACTCCTGGGCCTATACCTAGAGAAAGCTGTTATTCAAAGATACACATGCACCCCAATGCTCATTGCAGCACTATTTACAAAGCCAGGACATGAAAGCAACGTAAATGTCCATCAACATAACAATGGATAAAGAAGATGTGGTACATATGTACTATGGAATATTACTCAGCTATAAAAAGGAATGAAATTGGGTCATTTGTAGAGACGTGGATGGACCTAAAAAGTGTCATACAGAGTGAAGTAAGTCAGAAAGAGAAAAACAAATATCATATATTAATGCATGTATATGGAGTCTAGAAAAATGGTACAGATGAACCTATTTTCAGGGCAGGAATAGAAATGTAGAGAATGGACATGTCAACATGGGTGGGAAGGGGGTGGAATGAATTGGGAAATTAGGATTGACATATATACACTACCATGTGTAAAATAGATAGCTAGGGGGAACCTGCTGTAAAGTACAGGGAGCTCAGCTTAGTGCTCTGTGGTGACCTAGATGGGTAGGATGGGTAAGTGGGAGGGAGGTCCAAGACGGAGGGGACATATGTATACATACAACCGATCCACTTCTTTGTGCAGCAGAAACTAACACAACACTATAAAGCAACTATACCCCAATTTTTTAAAAAAATGTAGAAGTCTATTCATTGGGTTTGTTACATTTGACTAAGTGTTCTAGATTAGTGGTGGGGGAAGATCTTTTGCTCTGCACAATTATGTTGGGGCTCAGACTAAAATAAGTTCTGCCAATCTTCAGCTTCCTGGACATTGACACTTACCCAGCAGAGGGAGAAAAAAAGAGACAGTAAAAGATTAGTACATAATGTTTTTATGAGCCAGTCTTAGGTGTAGGGCACTTTACTTCTATCCATATTCTATTGGTTAAACTACAAGACTATATATCTACCTGAAAGGGGCACAGGGGAACATAGTAAAGCTTTGTGCCCAGGATAAAAGACTCTGCCCCACAGAACATTCTTTGACATGAATAGCAGCAAAATCTTTTTTGACTTACCTCCTAGAGTAATGAAAATAAAAGCAAAATTAAACAAATGGGATTTAATTAAAGTTAAAAGCTTTTGCATAACAAAGGAAGCCATATACAAAAAAACAAAGACAACCCTCAGAATGGGAGACAATATTTGCAAATGAAGAAATGGACAAGGGATTAATCTCCAAAATATACCAACAGCTCATGCAGCTCAATATCAAAAAAACAAATAACCCAATCAAAAAATAGACATTTCTCCAAAGAAGATATACAGGTGGCCAAGAGGCATATGAAAATATGCTCAACATTCTAATTATTACAGAAATTCAAATCAAACGGCAATGAGGTAACACCTCACTGTGGTCAGAATTGCCATCATCAAAAAATCTACAAACAATAAATGCTGAAGAGGGTGTGGAGTAAAGGGAACCCTCCTACACCACCAGTGTGAATGTAAATTGGTAAAATCATTATGGAGAACATTATGGAATTTCCTTAAAAAAACAAAAATAGAGTTTCCATATGATTCAGCAATCCCAATCCTTGGTATATATCCAGAGAAAACTATTATTTGAAAAGTTAAATGCACCCCAGTGTTCATTACAACACTATTTACAATAGTCTAGACATGGAAGCAACCTAAATGTCCATTGACAGGGGAATGGATAAAGATGTGGTACCTATATACAATGGAATATTACTCAACATGAAAAGGAACAAAATAATTCCATTTGCAGAGATGTGGATGGACTTAGAGACTGTCATACAGAGTGAAGTAAGTCAGAAAGAGAAAAATAAATATCATATTATATTGCTTATATGTGGCACCTAGAAAAATGGTACAGATGAACTTATTGGCAGAGCAGAAATAGAGTTACAGATGTAGACAAAAAACATGGTTACCAAAGGGGGAAGTGGAAGGGATGGATTGGGAGAATGGGATTGACATATATACAGTACTATGTATAAAATAGGTAACTAATGAGAACCTACTGTTTAGCACAGGGAACTCTGCTCAATGATCCGTGGTGACCTAAATGGGAAGGAAATCTAAAAAAGAGTGGATATATGTATATGTATAAGTGATTTGTTTTGCTGTACAGCAGAAACTAACACAACTTTGTAAAGCAACTATACTCCAATTTTTTTTTTTTAAAAAAGTCTCTGCCCCAGCAATGCAAAAAGTTTAAGGTGGTAAGGTTTTCAAGTAGAGATATGACCTATCTAGTTCTGATTTGGATGCAGAAAACCTACACATCAAGCTTGAAGGGAACATAGCAAGTTTAAGATTTGTATACACTGAGTTTGAGATGACTTTGGCATAAGAATACAAAAAGAGACTAAGCTTAGAGCTTGGAGCAGTTAAAATTATTGTTAAACCTTTGTGAACTATCTAAACAAAAGTGAGATAATTAACATTACAAAAATTGATTATTTGGCCAGGGCAAAGAGAAAAAAGAGAAAGTGTATCTTAAATATTTTTATTTAAATAATTGAACAAAGAAAAACGAGTCAAAAGAAGGCAATGACTGTCACAAAAATGGGAAGAAAACTAAGAGTAAAGCTACCAAAGCCAAGGGAAAACATGTTTTCAAGGGGGATTTATTCGATAACATAATATGCAATAGAAAATCCAGAAAAGGATATGCTAATGAGCTCAATAATTAGAGGTTGTTAATAGCCTATTAAAAAACAGTTTCAACTAAGTCATTGGAGTAAAGGCTAAAATGCAGTGGTTTAAAAAAAGAATAGGAGAAAATATATAGAAACTGTTGATTGAAAAAAAATTCACAGCCTAAAATGAGAATTATGTTTTATTCGGTGGATTTTCTGAGGACTTCCCCCCAGATCGCCAAGGTGAAGGAGGTGCCAGAATATATAGGAGTTTTTAACAAAAATCAAGTAGTGGAAATATCAAAAGGTTACTGTTAAAGAAAACCAGACATCTCAAGTTAATGAATTTAACACTTTTTTATGTATGGGAAGATGCAAGAGTTTGTGCTCATTGAAATAATTCCTTTGATATGCACCTTAACTAACTAAGGCCAGTATCCTGCTTTTCTACATCCTGAAACCCCACAGGATGCACAGCTGTGGGTGGATACAGTGGCTGTTGGCTGCAACATCCTTTGTTTACTGACATGCAGGCAACGTTTTTCATCCACCAAAAAAAAGTATTGACTTTCAAGGAACCTGGAAAGAAAAGGAGAGAGAGAGAGAAAGAGAGAGAGAGAGAATAACTTTAGGGAGAACCGGGTTGAGACAAGGTTTTATTCTGATTTTTTAAAGGATAACAGATATTTGAACATGTCTGTAGCACCCCAGGAAGAAGCCAATGCAGGAGGTCTGAAATATCTAACAGACAGAATGATTGATGGAGCAATATTTAAGAAAGGAAAAGTTGCAAACATAGATAGGGCATCAGCTTTAGAAAGAAAATGTCAATATCTTCTTTTGGACTGGCAAGAAGAAAGAAAAGTTTAAAGGATATATGCATTTCAGACCAGAGGGACCATGATTCAGAAACTCAAGTTCTATAGGTATTTTCCCAAAGAAGTAGGAGGCAAGGTCTTCTGATGAGAGTGAGGAAGGTGTGAGAGGAGAGTTGATGGCTGGGTAAAACAGAAAATGTTTAAAAGATTCAGAGTGAAGAGCAGAAGGAGGAAACCAAGGTCTAGTGAAAGAGTTTCCAGACATCATTGGAGACCCACCCAGAACAGAAGTTATATTATGTCATGTATCTTGAGACCAAATCCTCCATTTAAGGCTACCCTTTTCAGTGTTCCCTCTCCCAGAGACTGTATGGGTCTTCTGTAACTTCATTTCATGCACAGTTCTTTATGAGATCCTTTTGGAAGACAAAAAAATTTGAATACCATAATCAGCCAAACAATCAAGTTTGTTTTAATTGAAGTATAGTTCATTTACAATATTATATTAGCTTCAGGTGTACAACATAGTCATTCAATATTTTTATAGATTATACTCCATTTTGTTATTATAATGGCTATATTTCCCCGTGTTGTATAATATTATATATCCTTGTATTTATTTATTTTGTACCTAGTAATTTGTATCTCTTAACCTGCTTCCCTTATCTTTCCCCTCCTCCTACAACTTTCCACCCCCGGTAACCACTAATTTCTTCTCTGTATCTATGAGTCTGTTTCTGTTTTGTTATATTCATTAATTTACTTTATTTTTTAGATTCTACATATAAGTGAAAACATATAGTATTTGTCTTTCTCTGACTAATTTCACTTAGCTAGCATAATACCCTTCAGGTCCATCCATGTTGTTGCAAATGGCAGAATTAAATTCTTTTTTATGGCTGAGTAATATTCCATTGTGGTGTGTGTGTGTGTGTGTGTGTGTGTGTGTGTGTGCGCGCGCGCGCGCGCATGCGCGCACGCTCACATATGCATGCACATGTGTGTATCGCATCTTCTTTATACATTTATCTGTTGATGGGCACATAGGTTGCTTCCATATCTTAGCTAATGTAAATAATGCTGCAATGAACATTGGGTGCATGTAGCTTTTAAAATTAGTGGTTTCATTTTCTTCAGATATATACACAGTAATGGAATTGCTAAATCATATGGTAGTTCTATTTTTAGTTTTTGAGGAACGTCCATACTGTTTTTCATAAAGGCAGCACTAATTTACAACCCTCCCCCACCCATCAGTGTACTAGGGTTAGCTTTTCTCCACATTCTCACCAATACTTGTTATTTGTAATCTTTTTGATGATAGCCTTTTTGACATGTGTGAGGTGATACCTCATTGCAGTTTTGTTTTTCATTTCTCTGTTGATTAGCAATGTTGAGCATTTTTTCATGTATCTGTTGACCATATGTATATCTTCTTTGAAAAAAAATGTCTACTCAGGTCTTTTGCCCATTTTTTAAAGTGGGTTCTTTGTTTTTTTGATATTGAGTTGTATGAGCTGTTTATATATTTTGGATATTAACCCCTTATCAGTCATATCATTTGCAAATATTTTCTCCCATTCAGTAGGTTGTATCTTTGTTTTGTTGATAGTTTCCTTTGTCATGAAAAAGCTTACTTAATTAGATTACATTTATTTTTGCTTTTATTTCTTTTACCTTAGGAAACAAATCCCCCCAAAATATTGCTATGATCTATGTCAATGAGTGCTCTATGTTTTCTTCTAGATGATTTCAGCTCTTACATTTAGGTCTTTAATCCACTTTGAGTTTATTTTTCTATATGGTGTGTGGAAATGTTCTAATCTCATTCTTTTATAAGTAGCTTTCCAGTTTCCCCAGCACCACTTATTGAAGAAACTGTCCTTTCTTCATTGTATATTCATGCCTATTTTGTTTTAGATTAATTGACCTTCAGAGTGTGGGTTTATTTCTGTGCTCTGTATTCTCTTCCATTGATCTATGTGGCTATTTTTGGGCCAGTACCATGGTGTTTTGATTACTGTAACTTTGTAGATCCAGATTGGTGCCTCATCTTCTCTCTGGGGCATTGCTAGTCTCATGTCAGAGGAAACAAAAAGTGTAGCAAAGCATCCTCTGCCTCATAACTTCCACATAGAATTGACACATAATACTTAAATTTACATTATCTGTCTAAAGTAAAAGTACCATGACTATTTGTGATGTTAGTACATCCCAGAAAGGGATGTATAATCCTGCAACAAAAAGGAGTGGCAAATAATTTGAACATATCTATAATCCATGTCAAAGACATATTGGTCTTGTGTGACCTGTTGATACTATCTCCAAGTATCTTTCCAAAAAATTACTTCTCTACATTCCCATTGCCTACACTGTTGTCCAAACCACTCTTATGGCTCATTTGGTTTGCTGCAAGAAAGTTCTTAATAGATCTATCTACATCCACTTGGGCTCCCTGGCAGCAGGTAGAATTTTTAACAAAAATCTGAGCATGCCACATACATTCTCTTCCTACCAAATCAATTACTATCCACCAGCCTCTGTATTTAACCCCACTTAATGGCTTCTCATTGTATTTAAGTTAAAATGCAACCTTTACATATGGTCCAAAAGACCTTGCATAGCTTAGCTTCTGTCTATCATTTCAGGCTCACTCTAATTACTCTGGTTCTCTTTCACCAGCCTTGTGGCTCTCTCAGTCCCTTGAATGCATCAGTCTATTCAGAGGACCATGGACTTTGTACAGGCTGTTTCTGTGGTCTGAAATGTCCTTTCCTCCACTTTCACCTGGCTCAATTTAACATCTATGTTAGAGCTCCCCTACTCCCCTTCTTCTTAATAATAACGTATTTTTCTTATATTCACATCAGTTATTATGATTTGTAGTTATATATTTATTTGCATGATTATTTTTTCCCCTTCATGGACCACAGAATTGAGTTAATTATGCTACTCAGTTCAGGAGTATAATTATCTATGGTCCATGTCAGATGATTCTTTTGTTTTTGTTTTCATTATTTTTATCACTCCTTTCCCCTCCTTGGCCATAGACCTTCACTCTAGTCCATTTGAAGGGTGTTGCTCCAATTTTCACCATACACACACGGAGAGAGCACATTAGGTGTATTCTGATTCTTGCTTTCCATATTCAGTGTTAAATGTCTGAGCTCTATATATGTTGCCACGTGACTATCAAACTTATTATTTCTGGCTAACCTGTAGTATTATTACCACTTTATAGATGAAGAAATCAAATCAAGGCTGAGTAGCATTTTTAGTTTTCACAGGTGGAGCTTTGTAGGTTTATGAATGGAATCTAGGCTTATTTCATTCCAATAATAGTATTTCCCTTTCTATCAAGTCATCTTTTCTGTCACCATATCCTTATCATAGATACAGAAATTATTCATAAATTTGATATCACAAAGGTCAGATGACTTGCCCAAATGGTAGAGTCAGCCTTAATGTAATAGAAAAGAAGAAAGCTGACTCCATATTTGATCTATTCCTTTAGCTCTAACCTGTGTGCCTGTTGCCTGTGCTTGGTCATGCTGACTCTGTACCTTTGTAAAAGAATGTTCCCTATAGCCTAAAATATACATAATAGACACTTCTCAAGGCTCTCTCCCAGGTTTGACTTTTAAAGGTATAACACTTTTCATTCATGTAGAGATAAAAAGTTGCAGAACAGAGAATAACATTCATCTTGTTGGAGGTCTACATAAACAGCATGACTAGACCTTCCTGGACAGCTGCAAGAACAAAGGTTTATCACTTCCCCTCCAGGATCTGACTGCCACCAAATAGTTTGCAACAACTAGTCACACTCCCTCCTCTTTTACTCTAAAAGAAATATGATTCTAACTTTGGTAAGATAGTTTTTTGAGACACTTGTCCACCATCTTCTTGGCCTGCTGGCTTTCCAACTAAAACCGCTATTCCTTACTCCAACACATCATCTCTCAAGTTATTGGCCTGTTACGTGACAAGGGTAAGAGCTCGGATTCGGTAACATTAACATCCACTTCCCTCTCATTCTTATATCGTGCCATCTGATTACTTGCATATGGTGAGTGCTCCCTAAACACACTGATTGAATTCAAGTTCTAATTTCCTGCTCTGATTTTAGAATACAGATTTCTTTTTCCCCTCCTGAAGCCAACTGCAGAAACTTACTCAAAACTCCAAGCCCTGTGCCAGCTCTTAGCTTTGTGCAAAGCTTTCCTGGTTTCCCAACCTCTAAACCAGTTATGTGGAGTTGGCAAAGCTGTTTATTTTCAAGCCTCCATGGTCAATAGATCAAGTAGAAACATAATCTACTTGATAGATCAAGTAGAACTCAATGAAGTTCTGGGCAGCCTGCCCATCAAGAGCGTCAACATGATACATTTCTATGTACAGGAAGATTTACTCTTGGAACCTAAGCAAACAGGAATTCCTGGTTTTGATTCAGAATGAGTATTAGGGTTGTTAAACTCCACACTTGCCCAGGGAGTGAGGAAGCTGTGCAAACATCCATCTTGGTTAAAATAGCCTTTTGTAACATGTAGAGTACTAATGGGCTTGAGACATAACTGGCATAGTGAAACAACTTACAGGGAGTGAAGCTGAGATTCTCAAATGATAGATGAGACACGCCATGACTGTTACTCCCTCGACAATTATTTATTGACTGTCTACTATGAGGCAGGCACTGTGTTAGAGATGAGTGATGCTCAGGATGGAATACAGAGTTCCCTGTGCTCAACATAGTCACAGTCCAGTAGGATAAATAAGTAAATCAAGTGAAGGAAGAAAAACAACCTGGCAATGCTGTGAAATTCCCTCCAACGTCTAAGGTCTAAGTCTTACCTGAGAAGGTAAACCTCATTGTGAGATAAAGAACAAAGTTGCTATTCCTGGGAGCTATTTAAATATGTTTTTGAACACCTCAACAAGTCAAGTGGAAGCAGATCATATGGCTGAAGCAGGTGTGGGACTGGGATTTAAGGATGATGCTGCCGAGATTAGATATTCTGGAAATTAATCACAAAGGGTGTCAGAAAACACAATACTTCCTTTCCTCAATTCTTTTATCACCTATAAAACTAAACTACTGTGCTACTCTTTCTGAAACTTAGCAAGCTACATAAGATGACTCACTAAGGAGTATTACATAAATCTAAGATTTTACTTATGTGTATATATATATAATTATTATTCTGACACCTGCTTTCCATTAGATGTTCTCTGAGTAGTTTTTCCTTTGCCTCTATCCTCTTTCTAAATACTTCAGTGTCACTCACTGCTTCTCCTCTGTCCCCACCCTCTTTTTCTACTAGTTTTTAATTATTTACTAATAGAGAAGATGAAGTTTTGAAATTAGGGATATAATATAGATTTTTACTAGATAACTGTAACATAGTCATCCTAGCAATTTATTTTATAATGAAACGTGTTTTAGAGACATAATATACCTTTCAGGCTTTAAGATTTACACTCTTTTGATTATTACATTTTAGTCACTATTCTCAGCCTCCTTAGAACATGTAACTACCACTTCTAGGGGAAAATAAATTAAATATTGTTATGTCTAATAAGGGCTACTATCTATGGCTGCATAGATTACTTTGGGGGTGCTATTCACAATCAATTCACATCATAGTCTAGTGAAAGACACCTTGCACTCATGTAGTGCACAACTTGGGAAGCTATGCATGATAGAAATGTCTAGGCCTACTCAAATATTTTAGTAAAACTCTGCTATAAAATTAAGATTGAACATGATGATATCTAAGCCAATTCCTGATGTCTCAAGCCAGACAAGAAGTAAGTAGCAGTGAGATAAAGTCAGTGGTTCGATTTTGGCTTTGAGAAAGCGAAATGGCATAAGTGAAGTGACTAAGTGGTAAGCAGAATATTCTACTCAGCAGAAGTATTTGCAAACTATTGCTCTGATCGGATTACTCTTCTCTGTCTTTCTCACTAGACTGATCACATTGAGAACAGAACACTTTATTCCTTGTCCTGCAATCATGCCCTCTGCCTAGCTCTTCCCTCTAGGAGATTAACGATAAACATTGGCATAGTAGGCATCTGAGAAGTCCTACAGTGATTAAACTGATCTCATTCTGCTTAACTCACTGTTTCCAGACTAATAGGACCACAGAAACACTTCTTCACAGACCATGTATTAATATCTCACAAAACCTCAAAGGAATAGCCTGGACAACACTACTTCAAGTGCTACTCTATTTGCTGCAAGTGAACTATAAATTCCTACAACTAGATTGTGGGAAGCAGTCAGCCTTGAGAGCAGGCTGCGGACATGCCAGGCATGCCATAGCTGCTCCAAGGGACTGTCCCTACTTGTTCCCCTCCTTGTTCCATTCCATGGGAGGTAAATCACCAGGGCCCAGAAATCAGAAAGAATGAAAAATGAGACAAGCAAACCTGTCTCCCCGCTGCACGTGCATGTTATTTTTGATGATTCTGGGTTTATGGGTTTTCTCCCAGGGAAGTAAACCTTGAGCCGAGACAGTCTGTAGATAATGTAAACCACCATCTGGCAACCTTCCTTTTTCTAGTCTATATAATCTGCAACTGTAGCATAATAAAATTTGCCTTGCAACCATCAGTTGTCTTGGTCCTTCTGACCCCATCCGTCGGTGCTACTTCAGTTCCTTACCCCTTCCCTTCTCACCCTGGGCAGTGAGAGCCTCTTTCTCTGGCTGGTCCGCAGCAAGTGGCACCTGAACAGGGACCTGAAGCGTGAAGGCAATTAAAAGAAAAAGAAAGTGCAGGTAAGAGAACGCTTGTGCAAAATATGTGTGGCCACCAGTAAAAGTGAAACTAATAGAGGCATAAGGCAATAGTCAGAAGTAAAATAAGATGGGGCAAAATGGCTCAAATGAGTGTGAATTATTTGCTCAGGTTTTACTTTCGATGCTTAAAGCTTGGGGTAATAAAGTTTCTACCTCACAGTTGACTGAATTTTTGCAGCATATCCATGATGTATCTCCCTGATTTCCTGATGGCGGTTCTGTTGACATAGAAATCTGGCAGAAAGTTGGAGAAGATTTTAAAAAATTATTGAGTCTTGAGGGCCTACTCATACTCCTGTTGTTACATTTAGTTTGTGGAATCTGATAAAAATATGTTTAGATTCTTCTCATGATAGTGTTGATTTGAATGTAAAGTCAGAAAAAACATAAGCCTCTGACAGAAGAAAAGACTGTATTATCAGCTACTGCATCACCACTTCCTAAACCGAAAGAGCTAATTAATTTAAATATTTCAGATGAAGAGGAACATTTTGACTTAACAGATGAGGCTTTTAAATATAAAATAGAGAAATATCCTGAGGATGATTTTCTAATGGCTATGATAGATAAGTCAGTGAAAAAGCTGCAAATTAGTAAGGACTGTCTTCCTCAAAAATCTACATCTGTAAAAATGCTCAGTCCCTTGCAGCGTGCTATACAAGGAGCAATAAAGCGAGGAGAAGATCCTATTTTCTGTTGTCCTGTCATAGAAAGACCTGATCCTAATAATCCTCAACAGGCTATTAGGGAGCATCAGGCTCTTCCTTTTAAAGTTTTGAAAGATTTAAAATCTGCTTGTGCTCAATATGGACCCACTGCTCCTTTTACTACTGCTATGGTTGACACTATTGCAGGATAAGCTCTTTCCCCCGCTGAGTCTATTGCATGAGCTTGTTTAAATGGTGGAGATTATTTGATATGGAAATCTGATTTTTATGAACGGGCTGCTGAACAAGCAGAAAAGAATGCTGCCCATAATATTCCAGTTGATTATCATATGCTGATTGGGGAAGGACAATATATTTCTTTACAAGATCAATTAACTTATCCCTTTGTTGATTATCCTCAAATAAATCATTTGGCATTACAAGGCGGGAGGAAATTACCTTCTACACACAAAACTGAGGATCTTTCAAAAATTAGACAGGGACCTGATGAACCATATGCTGATTTTGTAGATAGATTGTTACAGGCAGTGGGGAGACTCATTGTGGATGGACTCACTGGTACAATTGTAGTTAAGCAACTTGCTTTTGAAAACACTAATAATGCATGAGAGGCTGTGATTCGATCTTGGAGAAAACGGGGAACATTGGAGGATTATATTTGCCTTTGTGCAGACATTGGGCCTGCTTATATACAGGGTGCTGCTATGGCTGCAGCATTAACTAAAGTGGGGTTTAAAAACAATCAAAAGAAAACAAAGACTTGCTTTAAATGCGGAAAGGCAGGTCATTTTGCTAGAGAATGTAGATCTTTTAATTCTAACCCTAGTCCTTCCTTCCCTACTCAAAAACCTCCAGATGGTGGGAAAATCCCTGGTTTTTGTCCTAAATGCAATAGGGGAAAACATTGAGCACGAGATTGTCACTCAGTGGCCCACAAGGATGGGACACCACTGTCGGGAAACTCCTCCTGGGGCCTTCCCCGGCCCCAACAAACAATAGGGGCAATGTCTGTGTATCCTCCTCAAATTATCAATCAGACATTAGCCAAGAATAAAAACATACAATATCCTCGCTCTCCAGAGCAACACAAGGAAGCGCAGGACTGGAGCTCAGTACCTCCGCCCGATATGTATTAACTCCTGAAATGGGTCCTCAGGCCCTCTCTACGAGCATCTATGGACCTTTATCCAAGGATTTGATTGGACTATTATTGGGAAAAAGTAGTGTCACCATGAAAGGTTTAACTATTATGCCAGGAGTCATAGATTCTGACTACGAAGGAGAAATAAAAATCATGGCACAAACTATTAAAAATATAATAACTATTTCTCCTGGTGATAAAATTGCACAATTGCTACTTTTGCCCTTTGTACCTCATGGACAAATTTTACAACATCAAAAGAGAGAAACAAAGGCTTTTGGATCATCTAATGATGCCTACTGGATTCAGAAGATAGGGAAAGAACGTCCAGAAATGAAATTAACCATTAATGGAAAGTTTTTCTTCAGGTTTGTTAGACACTGGAGCTGATGTCTCTGTTATAACGCAGATGCACTGGCCTAAACATTGGCCCATTAGTCCTACTATTACAGAACTTCAAGAAACAGGACAAAGTTCTCCTATACAAAGTAGTCAATTATTATTATGGCAAGATAGTGAGGGCCATTCAGGATACTTCCAGCCTTATGTTTTGCCTGGGTTGCCTTTAAACCTCTGGGGTCAAGATTAAAAGAAATGGGAGTATTGCTTTACAGTCCAAACTCTCAAGTCTCTAATATGATGTTGGATCAAGGATTTCTCCCCACAAAAGGGCTGGAAACAAATCAACAAGGAACTGTCTACTCTATTGATGTGAAAATAAAAAAATGATAGACAAGGTTTGGGTTTTTCTTAGGGGTCTTAGGGCCTAGGATTTTTCTTAGGGGCCTTAGGGCCTAGGATTCTCCTCCACTCACTGCTGATCCAATTACTTGGCTAACTGATGACCCAGTATGGGTGGACCAATGGCCCCTCACTAAGGAGAAATTAGAGGCTACAGAGCAGTTAGTTATAAAACAATTACAATTAGGGCATTTAGAAATTTCCAATAGCCCTTGGAATACTCCTATTTTTTATTATCAAGAAAAAATCTGGGAAATATAGGTATTACAGGATCTAAGAGCTGTCAATAAAACTATACTAATAATGGGAGCTCTTCAACGAGGCCTACCCTCTCCAACAGCCATACCACACAATTATCATATTTTAGTTATAGGTTTAAAAGATTGTTTTTTCACTATTCCTTTGTTTCCTAAAGATAAAAAACATTTTGCTTTTAGCTTGCCTTCCTTAAATTTTAAGGAACCCATGAGGAGATTTCAATAGAAAGTATTGCCTCAGGGCATGGCAAATAGTCCTACATTATGCCAAAAATATGTGGCTCAGACCTTGACTCCTGTGAGAAAAGTTTCCAACGTTATATCTCATACATTATATGGATGATATACTTTTAGCCACTGATAATATTTCTTTATTAGAGACTACTTTTCAATTTTTACAACAATCCTAACAATCATTTGGCTTGGTCATTGCCTCAAAAAAAATTCAAAGACAATCTCCATTTTTATATTTGGGAAAATATATTGATAACACTACTATTAGGCCTCAAAAACTGCAAATTTGAGTTGATAATTTAAAAACATTAAATTATTTTCAAAAATTACTTGGAGATATTAATTGGCTAAGGCCTTCCTTAAAACTTACTACTGCTCAATTACAGCCTTTGTTTGATATTCTTAAAGGTGACTCAGATCCTTCTTCTTCACGCTCTATGACTCCAGAAGGATTTCAAGCTTTACAAATAGTCAATAGATCTATCAGTTCTACACAATTAACTAGAATTCATACTCACCTTCCAATTTTCTTAATAATTTGTCCAACTCCTCATGTGCCTACTGCCATCTTATGGCAAACTGTTGGAATTATTGAATAGATTCATATGAAAACTACACCCTCTAAAGTTATTAACCCTTATTATGAACTTATTAGTAATTTAATAATGCAAGGTAGAACTAGATGCTTACAACTTATAGGTATAGGACCTTCTCAAATTATTATCCCTTATTCAGTTAGTCAACAAAATTGGCTTTTTCAACATAGTAATGAATGGGGTCTTGCTCTTGTAGGATTTTCAGGTACCTTGGAATGCCATTACCCTGCTGATAAATGGATCCAATTCAGCAAACTTAACTCTTATGTCTTTCCTTCTATAATTAGGCAACAGCCTATTCCTCGCATACCTTTGGTTTTTACAGACGGTTCTTCTTCAGGAATGGCTACTGTAATCATTGGAGAGAGAACAAAACTAATTGCACAAACTTCCTTGACTTCAGCTCAATGTGTTGAACTGTATGCTGTCATAATGGCTTTTAAACATTTGCTTTCTATATCTTTTAATTTGTTTTCTGATAGTAAATATCTTATTAACTTATTATTTCTTCTGGAGACTGAGACCATAGGACATACTAATGACCCTGAATTATCATCCTGTTTTTGTTTGCTTTAACAGCTTATTCATTCCCACGATGGTCCTGTTGCAGCTCTGCATATCCGTGCTCATTCTAACTTGCCTGGTCCACTGACTAAACTTAATGCGACTGCAGATGTTTTAACTCGATCTAAACGTGATCTTTATCCTGTGCATTTTCCTCCCAAGAATAAAGTTAAAGTTACTCCTCCTCCTCAATCTCTTTTCCCTAAAGCAGGACATGACCCAATTTACCATACTCCTCCTTTCCGTTCATCATGCTGTCAAGAATGGCTAATGTATTGCATTCATTATCTTCATACTGTTGATACTCATGGTCCATGTCCTGGACACCCTCATATTATGGTAAGTTATGATCAAACTGCTTCACAAGCAGCACAACAATCGCATGCTTTACACCATCAGTCGGCGGCTACGTTACGCAAACAATTTTCCCTTACTTGTGAAGCCACCCGACAAATTGTTAAGCAATGCCCACAATGCTTACCTCACCTTCCTGTTGCACATTATGGTGTTAATCCTCATGGATTATTACCTAGTCATTTATGGCAAATGGATGTTACTCATATCCCAACTTTTGGGAAATTACAGTTTGTTCATGTCACTATTGATACTTATTCTGGTTTCCTCTGTGCTACAGCACAGACCAGAGAAGCTACTAAACATGTTATCACTCATTTATTACACTGTTCTGCTTTCATGAACCTTCCCAAAATTATTAAAACAGATAATGGGCCCGCTTACACTAGTGCTGCTTTTGCAACATTTTGTAATTCATTACAAATTACCCATATTACAGGCATTCCATATAACTCTCAAGAACAAGGTATTACAGAATGTGCAAATAGATCTTTAAAGCTAACTATTGAAAAAATAAAAAAGGGGGAATTATATAGAACAACACCACATAGCCTTATAAATCATGCTTTGTTTATTTTAAATTTTCTCACTGTTGATAAATTTAGCCGCTCTGCAGGGGAGAGGTTGGTGGCTGAGCCAAGATTGGCCTCTCAATCTCTGGAGGTCCTCTGGAAAGATCCGTTAACCAGCACTTGGTATGGCCCTGATCCTGTGTTGATTTGGGGATGTGGTCACATGTGTATCTTTCCCAGATCAGCACCTGGACCTCGCTGGCTTCCTGAGCACTTAGTCAAGCAAATAGATTGCTCACCACAGCTCACAACTAGTTCAGAAGATGAAGAAGCTCTGCATCTCTCCCGAAAATTTGACAGTGTTGATTCAGAAAAAGAAGAAGAGGAGACCACTTACCAGGACAACTCAAAGGAGTGATGTTCCAACTTGGGGACAAATTAAACAATTGGTTTCATGAGCTCAAGAGTTAGTGAAACAACAGAATAATCTTGTTACACCTGTAACTTTATATTTGGCTATGTTGGCAACCATTTCATGTGTTCCCTCTGTTAATGCAGCAACTTACTGTGCCTATGTACCTGATCCTCCACTATTACAACCCATATCTTGGTCTGAAGCAGAGTTTCCTGTATTTTACAATGATACCGTTTATGGGCCTCTTATTGGGAATATAAAACAAATCAATATGTCTGTAAATTACACTAACTGGTTTAGTACCCATCCTGTCTGTCTTAGCCCATTGAATCTGGAAACTGGATGTGTAAAGGCTATTAGTTATGAGCATACAGATGTTTATGAGGGAACGGATCAATCAATTAGTTTGTCAGCCTCTCCAGGCATCCTTCATTTTACAGGAACCAACATTACTCTTACATGCCTGGCTACCAGCCGACGAAAGGATCTTAAGGATACCATCATTTGGTATAAAAATGGCCAACCTATTAATATTAGAGGTCGAATCTCATGTGCCTCACCACTTAGGGATTCCGCTATTACTATAGCCAAGGTTACAGGTGAAGATTCAGGAAATTATTTCTGTATGAAGCGTTTACTTGGAGGACAAGGGATACTTATAGCTGGACATAAGGTTACTATTCTTAACAGAATATACAAAAATCAATTTCCTCCTTTTATGACCGTTAACTTTCCTGAATCCAATTTTGAACGTTGCAATGCATCTTGGAATAATAACAAAATATGGTGTACTATAGATCATACCAAGGGGTCAATTCTTATCTCTTCTATTCCCGTCATAGATAGGTTTATCACATTTTAAAAGAACTGGGATATATGGAAACAGGCTCTAACTTATTCCAATACACCTGTTATAACTTGTGTTGCTCCTCCATATACACTTTTGATTGGTTCTATTAACATTGGTAATTCTTCCAAAGGAGGATATAATATTAGCTGTGTTAATTGTATTTTTAGCAGTTGTATGTTCCCTTCTGCAGGAACACAATCTGTGCTTATACTAAAGCAACCCATATATGTTATGGTGCCTGTACATCTGAGAGAACCTTGGTATGAAGATACTGGAGTACAGGCATGGGTGGAGCTCTCTAAAGCCTTGGAGAGAAGGAGACGCTTTATTGGGTGGCTAATAGTAAGTTTACTTGCCTTGGCTGCTCTGTCTGCTACCGCGGCTACTGCCGGTCTTGCTCTTTCACAGAGTATTAATCATGGTCACTTTGCTAATCAATTATCTCAAAATAACAGTCTTGCTTTATCTTTACAAAGTCACATATATTTACAGATTAATAACAAGTTAGGTGAATTTAAAAACACAATTCTGGGGATTGGAGATCAGATGGCAGCATTAAAATTGAGGATGCTTTTAGCTTGTCATGCAAAGTATACATGGATTTGTTTTACTCCTTAAAAGTACAATGACTGTATTTGGGAATGGGAAAAAGTAAAAATGCATCTGCTGAGTGTTTGGTCAGATAATAATATTAGTCTTGATCTTAAGAAATTAAATGCTGTAATTCAGGATATACAAAATGCACATCTTGATGACATTTCTCCAGAAGATGTAATTCAAACTTTACTGGATCATTTAAAGTGGTGAAACCCTCAGTCTTGGATTACTGGAAGGTTGTCAGGATTTATTACCCTGGCAATAATTTGCCTATTATTGATAGTAATCTTCTCATGTCTGTTTCGTATACTCATGCAACAATATACTACTCTCAGCACTAAGCTTCATGGAATCATTTTGCAGCAAAAATTAAAAAAATAAAAAAGGGGGACCTGTGGGAAGCAGTCAGCCTTGAGAGCAGGCTGCGGACATGCCAGGCATGCCACAGCTGCTCCAAGGGACTGTCCCTACTTGTTCCCCTCCTTGTTCCATTCCATGGGAGATAAATCACCAGGGCCCAGAAATCAGAAAGAATGTAAAATGAGACAAACAAAGCTGTCTCCCCGCTGCATGTGCATGTTATTTTTGATGATTCTGGGTTTATGGACTTTCTCCCAGGGAAGTTAACCTTGAGCCAAGACAGTCTGTAGATAATGTAAACCATCATCTGGCAACCTTCCTTTTTCTAGTCTATATAATCTGTAACTGTAACATAATAAAATTTGCCTTGCAACCATCAGTTGTCTTGGTCCTTCTGACCCCATTTGTCGGTGCTATTTCAGTTCCTTACCCCTTCCCTTCTGACCCTGGGCAGTGAGATCCTCTTTCTCTGGCTGGTCCGCGGCACTAGATCTCATTGGTGTGCAAAGGGATTCATAGATGTAGACATGTGGTTGCTAAGAATAATGATCTTTGTTTATCTCATGCACCAAAACACCAACTAACCAGCAAAATAATCAAGTCAACATTGCAGAAAGGGGCTGGAAATCTCCCTACCTGCTCTCCCATTCTTCCCCATCTCATTCTGAATCAGGCTTCAGTCCAAAATCATTCCACCCAGGGCTGCACTTATCCTAAATGACAGTATATGAGAGTTTAGACTGCTCTTAAAAGAGTTAGAAGTGGACAGAGAGAGTGAGAAAGTTACACATTTCAATTCATTTTCCTCCTCTGGTAACTGTTATTTGTCATTTAGCCATTTTTTTTCATTTTCTTTAGTTCCCTTTGCCTGTTCTCCTATACCCAGTTAAACCTGCTATTTAATACTAGCCTTTCTAACTCTCATTCTTAAGGGTCCTACTTCAGTCCCATTACCAAGCTACTTGTGTTCCTCCTCCAAGTCTAAAACAGTCTCTTCAAGCAATGATATATATCATTATCTAGTCCCAGACCTTGACTGATACTTTGTTATGCCTGTCACCTCTTTGAAATCACCAATGTTTTTCATCAAGTTGTGAGGTTTTTTTCCTCCCTCTCAATCAAAAGAGGTCAGAAAAAAATCAGGAAAAATGACTTTCTCTCGAGCCTGGCATGCCAATAACCCTGTAGCATCTTAAAGAAACAAACCCTGCTCATGTCACTCTCTCCCTTAACATTCTTCAAAAACTTTCCAGGGTATAAAGACCTAATAGTAATGTTATGTTAACCTTTATTGTAAACTCACATGTGTGAAGCTCTGTACTAAATGCTTTAATTCTAAACCTCACAGCAACTCTACAAATTATTAACCCCATTTTATAGGTGGACAAGCTAAGGTTTAGGCTTTCCTACAGCTACAAGCTGGTATATAATGTATCTAATATGCAAACCCAGCAGTCTGACTATCAACTGGTCTTAACCACTTAGAAATACTGCCTTAAGTCTGGATGAAGTACTAATTCCTTCCTTAACATATTAAGACCCTTTCAATTTAGGTACCAAATTACCTTGCACATACTTTCCAACTGCTCTTACTCATACAGCCTACATTTATTCATCACCAAACATAGACTGAGCACATACTATATGCCAGAAACTAGGCTAAATATTATTACAATAGCCATTGCAATCTGCTTATACACAATGAACTACATTTTTTGTGTTTGACTGTGATTTTACATGTACAGTAAAATTGTCTGTAATGAGCTTATTTTTCTTCCTTTCACCCACTCCTTCTGGAAGAGTTTCTATATACCTTTCAAGACTCAATTAAAATGTTATTTTCTCCATGCAGCCTTCTGCAGCTGTTCTAGATGAAATGTCTCCTACGGTATCATTGCAGTTAGTACCCACCTCCTATACTCCTTAAGGATCTATCTATCTATCTATCTATCTATCTATCTATCTATCTATCTATCATCTATCTACCTCTCTACCTGTCTTCTGCTCTAGAATGTAATGAGCATAAGCCATGTCATGCTAATATTTCTACTTCCTTGAAGAATGTCTGACAATAAATATTCCGGAACAGAATCAGTCTGCTATTCTAAGGTCTGAGACAACTTACAACTTTGTTTGTATTTGCAAACATCCTTCACTCTAGTACATTTTTAAGAGATTTAGTCAGTAGGAACCCATATTCAAGGGTCTTCCAGTCTAGTGAGAACAGTCAAACAAACTATTAATTGCCACAATAGAGAGATAAATATCATGGTAAAGGAGAATGGAGGAGGAAGTCATGGATATCTTCTGGAGGAATCTAAAAATGCTTCTTAAAAAAATGATAAACTGTGCTAAGACACAGATGATAAGTAGGTATAACTAGGTCAACAATAGGGTAAGCACCTTTTAGGCACACAAATATCTAGAGACATATGTGAACAAGGTCTATTAGGGATCCAGGAAGTTCAAAATTATGGGAATGAAGGTATATAGAAGAGAGTAAAATGAAATAGGGTTAAAGTTCAAAAAGAAATTATAAAGGGTCTGACATTCCATGCAAAGGAGTTTTATTTTCTCCACTAAAATAATTAAAGCATTTTACATTTCAGATGGAGTAATCAGATGTTCAGTCATAAAGATAACTCTCTCAATAATGTGAAGGATAGAATTTTCATAGTAGATTGAGTTTAGCACCTAGAAGACTGTCATCACCCCTCTCCTATATGCACATACAGTTGATTTAAAGGGGTAGAGAAGACTCTTATGTCAAGAAACACAAAGCCCATGGCCCTTCCCTTGAGTGATACTTCTCTGTGAGTTTTTTGTTCCAAGCCAGTCTCCTATTTGCTCTGCAGTCTCCTCACTTGTTTTGCTTCCCAAGAAAACTTTGGGTTTTCTCATGCACACCTTCTATATAAGGAAAGCCTAACAATGCTTATCTGGGTCCCTGAAGATTTCAAATATTTCCAATCTCAGAACAAAAATGTCAATTTCCTATTCTAAGACATTCTTTACTCTTTAAGATGAAGGTTAATTTTGCTTGCAAGTGACAGAAAACTGACTTAAATTAGCTTGTGTGAAAAGTGAATTCATTTGCTTATATAATTAGAAAGTCCCAGAGGGATGAATATGGCCAGGTAAAAATAGAACAATGGCCTCAAATTGCCAACAGGACTCTCTCTCTCCGCCTCTTGGCTCTACAATTGTCCCACCTTATTTTTACATACTTTCTTCATATGGTAGCAAAAGTGGTGACTAGCAGTTCTATGTTTACATATTCCTCACAGTCTTCATCACAGAGGGACATGTATGACCTTCTCCCCACAAGCTTCAGTACCAAACATCCACAGTGGTGTTTATCAACATTGTTTGGATTTATGTACTTGATTCTGAACCAGTGTTTGTATCCAGAGGGTTATAATGTATCAGGATTGGCCTGTGGGCAGTGACTTGATGAAGTGGGCTTATATCAACTTGACAGAGCCAATACTATAATTTTCTCCACAACTCCACATTTAGTGATGTTATGTTGGGAGCTTAAAGTCAGCCAATCATCTTGTTTGTTCCCGTATCTGATCTGACTCAGGGCCCTTCCTGATGTGTGCATGCATCCTTCAGCCAAGATGAATTCCAGTGTGAGGTTTCTGGGAGGTTGACAGAACATATCACAGAAGATATTATGGGCTAGCATCCCCTCTCTTTTTTACCCCTCAGGAGGATTTCTGTGCATGTGAAGTCGGGGAGGTCTCCTTGACCTCAATGAAAGATATGGCCATCTTATCTTCTTACTCTAGCAGAGCTTAGTTCCTCTCTGCTCCTGCCTTTATTGTTTTTCTTGAAATGTCAGGGGGAGACAAGCTCCAATTGCATATCCTCACAAACTCCATCTGCTCAGCCTGAAGGTCATCTACCTTCTACCTCAAGACTGCCAGGATCAGGCAGATTCACTTCCCTGGCCTGCATTACTACACAAGCTTATGCTTATTCTCTGACTAGCCCTACTATACTAAGTGTTTGTGCCCTCTTGAAACCACACCTCACATGGGACTTGAATGCAGTCATACCTCAGATGGGACTCAAACCCACAATGTTCCAACTGAAACCACACAACTTTTCTCAGGACTTAATGAAGTTCAGGTTCTTTATGTCTTGGCACAGAAGGAATTCAGCAAGAGGTAAAGTGATAGGTAAGATGTAGATTTATTAATATAGGATGTTTGTGAGGTATACAAGTTGGCAGGCAAGAGGGCTCTGCCCTGAGAACTAATTTTTATAATTAAAGGAAAAGTGGGGAGGGAAACAAGATCAATTTCTCCCTCATTTGTTGAATAGATGGCAGGCTTACATTATTAGCTCCTCCTTCACATCAAGTGGGAGAGTTTTTGACCCTATATGGTCAAACCAAGACTGTCATGGTACTATTTAAATCAGCAGGAGGGTGCTTACATATACTAAAATATGTTAAATCATCTCAAGTTTCACTATAATGAGGATCTTCTACTTTGAAATGTCACCTTTCCCTTATATTCCTGTCCTTGTTATGTGAAGAAGTGCATGTCCTTAGGATCATTATCTTGCTGACCTCAACCAGCAGGATGCAGGTCCCATTTTTTCACTTAATGACCTAGGGCATATCTTGTGCTTTTATTTATGACTTTATTGTTGAGCAAGCCTGCTTCCTTTCATGACATTCTGATAGCTTTCCCAAATGATCATTAACTTGGGGACAGGTTAATGGTTTAACAGTTGTTTCCCCAGATTCCCTAAATTTCCTTATTTGTAATCCCTTAGTGTGATTTCTAAAACTACCTGTGTAACTATTCTAATCTACCCCTATCACTCTGGAAAGAGAATAACTATCACATGCAAACATAACTGTCCCTAAGATCCCAAGCAGATTTGCTGTTGCACCCCTCAATGAAAGGTAGACAGAAATGGGATAGAATTTGGTGATACAGAGTGAGCACATCTGAGGACTGCTTGGGTATCAGCAGTCTAGCAAAGACAGCAGCGATGGGGAAGATGGTCTAAAACCAGCAAAGTAGCACTGGGCATATGAGCAGAGGAGCCATAAAACACCAGTTAGCAAGACATCCCTATGGTGTTAACCAAACACCAGAGACTGCAATAGAAGGAAGTAGCCTTAGCTAGTTACCAAAATCGGGGAAAATATCTAAAAATCCCTCTGGATTATCAAGATTAACAAGGAATTTTCTAGAAATAAGGGCCTACCTAATAGTCAGGGTGTACAGATGTGGAACACTTAGATTCAGTTTCTTACTATAAAATGTGACCACAGTTTAAATCACCTGCTATAAAATTTGTAATGTTTGAGTTAAAATTAACTTAAATTTAATAAGGCTTAAAGGTTGTAAAAACAGTAGGTAATTTATTATAAGATTCTCTTTCCTAATTATGAAACTTTATGCTACAAATTTTTCTAACTGTGCAACTGTTTTTTTAAAAAACCTTCACAACTTGTGTGTTTCTTATTAGGCAAAGACTTAACTCTGATTTGGTATATCTTTGTGGTCTGACCCTGCATCTCTTTCTAGTCTAATCTTCTTTCTCCTGTATATCCTGAAACATGGTTTTATAGGAATTAATGTATATCAAGGAACATAAGCTGTGTATGCCTCCTATGCTGTTCCCTATGCCTGGGATGCTACACATGGCCGTACGCTCTCCATGTGGTAACATTTATTTTTTATTTTTATTTTTATTTTTTGCGGTACGCGGGCCTCTCACTGCTGTGGCCTCTCCCATTGCGGAGCACAGGCTCCGGACGTGCAGGCTCAGCGGCCATGTCTCACGGGCCCAGCTGCTCCGCGGGATGTGGGGTCCTCCCGGACGGGGGCACGAACCCATATCCCCTGCATCGGCAGGCGGACTCTCAACCACTGCGCCACCAGGGAAGCCACATGTGATAACATTTTTAAGAAATAACTCAGTTTTTAGATTTTTCTGAACTTATTTCCTTCTTGTTCACTCCCTTCTGCCCCAACCTGTCTATAAGTGGTATTAGGTCTAACCTCCCCTCTCTCCTCCTAAGTAACATAATAAGAGTATTCACCATGATGTTGACATTTTGACTTTATGCATATCTTACTGACTAGATCATGAGTTCCTTGAGAGTAGGGGTTTCTGTATAATCTTTTTTTTTTTTTTTTTTTTCATTTCTGGAGCCTAGCACAGTGTTAGGTGACTAATAATAATTTATTAAACATGAGTTAATTTGAAGAATCAACAATATGATGTTTAAACTTTGAAAATATTAGAAACTCTACCAAGAAACATTTTAAAGTTCTATTTTTAAAAATGATTATCAATATCCAGACTTCTAAGATTCATGTTAAATATTATAATTTTGTAAGGCCCTACATAAGTAGAAATTATGTAAAAAAGCATAAATTGTTTTGTTTTTTACACCACTATTCATCAAGCAGGAAGAATATCCCAAAGTAGAGTAAAACAAACACATTACCAAATACTATAATTAATTGATTCTAGATAAAGAAGACATATTGAATTGCTAATTATGATATTCACATCAACAGAGCAATGGACATTCAGTAGATAAGTTGGAAAATATCTCGTTACATGAGGAAAATATGACCAAAGTAATTCCAGCTGCACAACAATTAATCACAATAATTTGTAAATCATTTCAAATACCAAAAGTGCAGTCATTTTTTCCCAAGAAGAATAATATTTTCATTGTGGTAACTTTCCTGTAACAAAGGGTAACATTAAAGCATAATTAATTTATTTTGAAGAAATACATATACATATGCATATATACATTTGGTATTTACCGAAGAGTTACATTCATCTTATGAAAGATAGTTATAAGACTGTACTAATCTCACTGACATTTAAAAATCATAGTGTTAATTTTCGGAAGCAAACCATGCTGAAATTAGAAGCCTTAAATATTTATTTGTTAATATTATTGTCCATTAAATGTTATGACTAAATATTGAATGTGGGAGGAGCATGAAATACAGTAACTTAATAGCTCACTGAGACGTTGTTGCTGAATATTTAATCAACACTAATCAGAGTGAAAAAGAGGTGGAAGCTCACTAGTCATATCTGATGGCCCAAGAACTACACCTCCCCAATTTGATCACTGTCAGACTTACTTGCTAAATTCGAATTAAATGTTTGCCAAGGTTCTAATATGAGCAAAGCATTGTAGAGAGCTCAAAAATGAAACAAGACACAGCCTTTACCCTCAAGAGGCATATAATCCAAAAGAAAATATGAATACATTTACAAGTTCATTCCAATAAACATGTTTTAAGCACGTATTATTTCTAAGTCGTTGTACTAGGATCCATACCAGAGAGGTAAAAATGACCCGATTACTAGAAATGTTACTCTCATCAGGATACCTAATTTCTAGAATGTGCCCTTGGGTAAAATTGACTCCTTTATTCTATACTGTTTCTTTTTTCTTTTAATGGCAGTGAGAGAATTTCTCTTAAAATTTGAAAGTAGAGTCACAGAAGCCAGCACTCAGTAAAGACATGGAGGAGCCCAGATAAACAAAAAGAAGGAAGTTTTGTAACCAATGCTACAATCTACATGGTCTTGGACAAGACCTAATATGATCCTAAATGACTACAAGTCTTAGTCACTAGAAATACCTTGTAGACAGGTTATGTCTCATACTAATGAGTTCAAAGTCAAAGGGTCAATAAAGAGAGAAAAAACTCATCTGTATCACAGACTCACTAGAACCACAAAGCTCAATGTGGCAAACCAACTAAATTCATATGTACACCAACTATGTTAAGGAGTATATGTTAGACTGAGTTGTAGTAACCTTAGTCCTGTAATCTCTGTTCCTTAACACAATTAAGATTTATTGACTTGCTTATACAAATTCTGATGTGAGTCGGAAGATGAGATCTCTAGTGATGTTGCCCTTTTGAAGTGATTTCTTGATTCAGGCTGCTTTGAATTTGTTAGGCTGCCATATCAACATGTTGCTTCTATAGGAAAAGGAGAAAAGAAGAGTTGAGCACCAACGGTTAAATGTTTCATCCTGAAAGTGACATTTATTATTTCCCTCATATTCTATTAGCCAAAGAAGTCACATGACCATACCTAACTGCAAGGGAGCTGAAGAATATAGAGGAGTATATATAGCTATTCAATAATCAGTAAATGTCTGTGCAGCACTGACAACAAATGACATCTCCAATAAAGAGATGGAGATATCAGCAACACTTACTAGATGAAATAGCAGAGACCTGTTAAAGGAGAGCATACATTGTGTGAAACAAATTGTAACCAAGGAGGACCATATGGTGCCTTCTTGAGACACACCCTTCTCTTATATCCTCTGCTTTAGCTCCTCTATGAAGTACCCAGATAATAGTATTTGATGCACATTTCCTGAGTTGTTTTACAAATGTTAAAACCCCCACCAAATGGAAGAAATTACTTGATGACCATGAGCACATAGCCCACAGACCTGCTGGTACCTACGGGTTGAAAACATTAACCCCCTTTTTTTTTTTTTTTTTTTGCAGTACGCGGGCCTCTCACTGTTGTGGCCTCTCCCGTTGCGGAGCACAGGCTCCAGATGCGCAGGCTCAGCGGCCATGGCTCACGGGCCTAGCCGCTCCGTGGCATGTGGGATCTTCCCGGACCGGGACACGAACCCATGTACCCTACATCGGCAGGCAGACTCTCAACCACTGCGCCACCAGGGAAACCCCATTAACCTCTTTGACACCACCCTATTACCTCACCATCAGCCAATCAGAATTGTGCATGAGCTGATCACATACCCTGGGACTCCTCCTCCCTCAGCTTGCCTTTAAAAATACTTTGCTGAAACCCATTGGGGAGTTCAGGCTTTTGAGCATTAGCTGTCCTGGACTCCTTTTATGGTGCCTTACAGTAGATGCTGCACTTTCCTTCACCAGAACCCAGGGTCAGTGGATTGGCTTTACTGCACATGGATGAGCAGACCCAAGGTTTGGTTCAGTAATAATTTTTGTGCCCAACATGGAGCCCAGTTACAAGTGGGCATCTCACCCATAGCACACCAGACCTTGTCCAGCAGCTGCCTGAGCACATTTGTGTCAAGGACAGCTCCAAGTACTCACTGCTGACCAGGCATTGTTGGCCATGATGCTTTTGATTTTTGTGGTAAAGGGAGCAAGGCACTGGAATTGACCGTTTGAGACTTCTTTGGTAAGTAACACAGCTCATGTGTGACAACATTAGGGTATCCTTCCCTATTGCATTGGCTTTGTCTATGATGGAACATTGGTTGCTATTTTCTTTTTTGGACTAAGTCTTAGTCATCAACTTCATCTCTGATGGGGAATTGATTGGGTTTCTCCACTTTGGACTCAAGCTTTGTTTTTGGTTTTTCTTCTGACTGATGAGGCACTGATTGGGAATCTCTGTAACTGGGACTAAGGAACTGTGACCCTGAGAGACAACTTTGCATTGCATTGGTTTGTTTGCTTGCTTGATATTTGACAACACCTGCCCTGAATAATTAATTATGGGTAATCAGAGCTCTTTTCCATCTGCTAGTCCCCTTAGGGTATATTTTGCAAAACTGGAAGATCTTAGCTATGCTCCCATAAATGAAAGAAAATGATATTTTTATTGTAACACTGTTTGGCCTCAGGACTCTCTGAGACCTAGAGAAAAATGTCCCCTAATGGCTCTGCTATTATATCAGAATGAGCATTTTGGTGTGTGTGTGTGTGTCTTGTGACCTGAGTCCAAATCCTGTTCTCTCTTCCTGGTTTTGACTGCATTAAATGGTCTTAGTAACTTGAATGCTGATTCATGTTTCTCTGAAAGTAAGGCATGTGAATGTGAGTGAATAATATGTATTATTATCTATTACTATTATTTGTTTTTTAAAAATCCCTGAAAATGACCATGATGGCTGGTTTTAACATATGTACTTAGAGGAAGCATGTTTTCTAGGAGGAACTTGCATTTCCTTCCCCATGCCTTTAAAATGTAAATGTTCTACCTGGGCTCTCAGGAACTCATCTGATCTTGTGTAGTCCCTAAGACTGAGAAAAACAGAGAGGGTGTTTTAAACTTACAAATTAAATACTTCTAAATATAAAAGAAACTGGTCAGAACAAATTTCAGGTTCACTTGATCTAGGAAATTCTCAATATTAAATTAATATCTGATATTAAACCTTGCTTAAACTTGTTGGTTTATTTAACAAAGACATGTCTTACTTTTATTGTACCTAGGTTTACCAAAGACCAATAAGTTCATGTTATTCCTGTTACAGTTTGTCAACAACAACAAAAAAAAACACAAAAATTAAATTGGTATGATTTTCATAAGTTATAAAATAAAGGTAGATGAGATATGATTTTTCAGGTGAACTCTTTTAGGAATAATTATGTTTGGGGTATGTCTATTTAAAGTACTTTCTGTGATTTTTGGTAACTTGAGTTTTGCTAAGTTAAGTTAAATGATGAGAATTCATTGAACATCTAGGTCATTTCAAATACAGGTTATAGAATATGTTCATAAATTCCAATCAGGAAGTGATGGCATGACAGAGAGTTCACAGTTGCTTGCTTTTTGGTGTTTGCTAGAGATTAAGGTTTTTAGGGTTAAAATTATATGTAATTAAAGTTAGTAAAATAATAAGGGAAACATTTTAGTATGCCAAGAAAGTGGAATGTGTGTTTTTGGTAAATGAAGGTGTGAGGAATGAAAGTGCATTTTTGTCAAAGGAAAAAAAATGGTAGATTTATCCTAAATCTGGTTGTTTCTGAATGGAAAAATAAGGGACAAACTAATATGGATACAGAAAGTTGTGGAAGGTTTGGGGAAAGGGAGCACTGATAAAGGAGCTTTGTGCATGGTTGGGCTGTGATTAGATTAAATTTAATTAAGTAAATTGATTTTGTTATTGCAAGTACAGTGATGCAGAACTAGATTTGATTCCTCTCTCTGTTAAGAGAACAAAGTTTTCTTAGAATAATGTTTTTGATAACAGATTGTGTGAATTTCCTTGCTTTTAAGTGATCTATATTTGCTTTTGAAATCTTCTGTCACTTCGGTTAAGTGAATAAATATTCACAGTGACCTATCATCCTATTTGATGAAGTTTTGAATCTTTTTGATATTTTTGGCAAACTTCCTATCAAATTCTAATTAAAGTTCTTTTGACCTCCAGCTAACTTTGGGATGCTTCAGAGGACCCCTAAGTCATCTCAGGGAGAAATAATAAACTAGGTTTGTTTGCTACATTAAATTACACAGGAAGCATTGTCAAATGAATGATAACCTCCTCGGATTATACTGTATGGGTAAATGTTATTAATATAGACAGTCTAGAAATTATATTAAGTTTCCAAAATTTGGAAATGCCCTGGTATAATTTTATCAGTCATAATTCTAGTTATCTTAAAAAGTATGTCACAGAAACTTGGTTAAACTTCTTAGTCAAAAACATTGTAATCATATATTTAACCTTGCCTTTTTAAGTCTTTTGTCATTCATAGACAGTTAAGCTGATGCTCTGCAAAACTGCTTCATCTTCAAGAAGATTTATAGAAAAGATTTTGGACAACTACAGGTTTCTGATAATTTTCAGATCATACTTCTGAACTGGGTAAGAACTTTAAAAAGTCTAATAGAAACCCTGATTTCATAAAACTGTTAGCAGAAAGGATTAGTTACATGCAATTGGGTAAACTGATAAATATGTTTATAATTATTGGGTATTGTCTGAAATATTACTGGCTTTTAATCTGTGTCTTCCAAATGCAGGGGGACCTTTTCCCTTAAGTTAATTATGATTTGCAGCAACTTTGTAAATTTTACCTTCATAAGTAGAATTGAAACATTTTTCTTTTCTCTCTACCTAATCCCTCCAGGTATTGGAAAGTCTTAGGTTCCCAGAAGTACCAGGTAAATAAGGAATGCCACCTCCTAACAGGCTCAAGAATCTCAAGGTATTTTGGGAACCTCAGAAAGAGAGAAATTCACCCAAATCTGTAAGGCAAAATCTGTGAAAAGCTCTTGGTGTGACTTTAAAAGTTCAATCTGAGATTCCTATGAAAATTTCCAGCACAGCAAATTTAAAAGAACCTATGTGCAGACAAATTAGCCTGAATTTGGTCATATGGGTAAAAACGAGGGTAATTTTAGATGGAAAATAATTATGTTTCAATGGATGTTAAATTCTAGGTTTGTTAATTGAGGTCAGTATTTACTGCCTAAGACTCACTTCCCACATGGCCCTTTGTTATATTATTACAAAGTTTAGTTGAGCTACTAAAAGAATTCTCTAAGTTTGTTTCTGAAGCTAATCACAGCAGTCTATCTTTGGATGAGGATCAGATGTCCCATGACCAGTAGCCAGGGGATTATGCACACTGAAATGGGCATTTAAAGGACTGTCTCCAACCTAGATAAAAGAACCCACGTCAGGTACTCTCAACTATCTTATGTGCAGTAAAACAGAATGGAATTGACTCTTGGACTTATATTTCCCACTTGAGGAGGACTTCTGCATTGGAGTCATATGTATAGGGAACTGCTGATCCCAAAAAACACCCACACCAGGATGAGAAGAAAACAGCAGCAATGGGCAGCTGAACCAGGAGCCTGGTCCAAGGCTGTAAGACCTATTATACTAATCTAATTGAACTGTTTGCCAAATATTTTTTCCCTATCAACATTGAAAGTTATTGTTTTACTTTTAACCACACTGTTGTACTGAATGTTTAGGATGTGAAGAGAATTCTCTAGTGGAGTTGTCACAGAGTAACTACTCATGATCTGCAGTGTTGCTTGTTTTAAGTCTATTGCTGAAAGCATATGTACAATGCTTGTGTAAAAATAAGGTATAATTGATAAAATGTATGACTTATATAATGTTTCCTGGCTAACATACCTCTGAGCTAATTACTATGTATGATTAGTTTTCCACCAACATGGGTAACTAGGCAAATATATATATAAACAAAAAGTAGGCTTAACACTGAAGGACACGATGGATCCAGGGAAGACAGCAGCCACCCAGGCATCAGGGGACAGATACAGTAATTCCCCTATATACGAACCTTCAAGTTACAAACTTTTAAAAATGTGGATGTGTGTTTGCATGCCCAATCACATAAGTTAGTTCATGTGTCTGGTGTACATTGACATGTGTGTGCATCCTCTACAAGTGGTTGTGCTTTTGTGTACTTTACTGCACAGTACTGTATAGAGTACAGTAGTACAGTATATTTATTTCAAGCCCAGGATGTCCAGAAGCAAGCATAAAAGCAGTGGTGATGTAGCTGGTACTGTTAAGAAGTGCCAAGTGACAACAATGAAAACAAAAGTGAAAATAATTGAGAGTGGAGTGAGGTGAAAAGATGGTAGACATTGCTCATTCTTATAACATCAATCACTCAACCATGCCACGATTCTAAAGAACATGGACGAGATCATGGAACATGTGAAGTCTGCTGTACCAATGATGTTGACAATAATACTGAAGTGTGGAAGAGTGATGGAGGAGATACAGAAGCTCCTCAGTGTGTGGATGCAGGATCACCATCAGCATTGAGTCCCACTCACCTCAATGCTGATTCAAGAGAAAGATAAAAGCCTTTATGAAGACTTGAAGAAGAAACACAGCAAAGAATCAGAGGGTGCAATTTTAATGCCAGCCATGACTGGTTTCATTGGTTCAAGGCTAGAGCCAACCTTCACAATGTAAAACTAAGTAGTGAGGCAGCAAATGCAGATATGGTAGCTGCCCAGGAATTTCCTGAAACACTTCGAGAAATTATTGATGAAGGTGCACATTTATCTGAGCAGGTTTTTAATGTGGATGAGACAAGACTGGACTGTACCAGAGAGGATGCCAGACTGAGGTTACATCAATAAGGAGGAAATGTTGATGCCAGGCTATAAAGCATCAAAGGATAGGCTAACTCTGTTGTTTGGTGGCAATACTTCCAGTGAGATGAAGCTGAAACCTCTCTGTTTATCATTCAGAGAATCCAAGAGCTCTTAAAAACATAGCCAAGGGCTCTCTTCCTATTGTGGAAGAGAACCCCAAATCCTGGGTTACACAAGCCATTTTCCAGGACTGGCTTTTCCATTACTTTATCCAGGAGGTAGAGGAATATTTCTCGGAGAAGGATGTCCTATTCTTTTGTTGCACAAAAATGCTCTGGGCCACCTCCCCATTCACGGACGTCTTTCATTCCAGTGTGAAAGTAATGCAACTGCCAACTGAATACTATGTCACTCATCTAACCTATGGACCAGGGAGTTATAAAAAATTTCAAGAAATATTATTTATGTCACACTTTTCATCAAGCAGTAATGGTGAGTGATGAATCAGAAACAACTTTGTGATAATTTTGGAAGGGTTATAACATCTACAAGTACATAAAAAACATTGACTTTGCTTGGTGTGAGGTTACAGACATCACCATGAATGGGGTTTGGAAGAGTCTTTGCCCTCAGTTTGTTCATGATTTTCATGGATTTGAGAAGGTGAGTGAGGAGTCCAAAGAGGTCTTCAGCAACTTAGTGACCCTCAGTGAGAAGTTGGAGGTAGAGCTGCAAGAGGACGACTTCATTGAATTTCTTGCTGTGCAACATGAGGAGATTACTGATAAAGACCTGATGGAATTGAAGGCCTAGAGAAAGAATGAAGAGAGACAAGAGGAAGAAGAAGTAACCAAAGAACTGAAGACATTCACAATGCAGGAAATAGCAAGGGGATTTTCTTTATTTGAGGAGGCACCGTTAATTTTTGAGCACAGGGCCTGAATGTAGAACAGTACCTGAAGGTTGCAGCAGTCATTCAGAATGCAATCCAGTGCTACCTTGTCATCTATGATGAGAAAAAACGATCTCAGACATCAATGGATTATTTTTTCAAGAGGGTAGAAAGAATTGAATCCAACAAGGAGCCAGAACCTGTGCTATCAGTGTCAAGTGTGAGTGAAATTGCAGTTTGCCCTCTGTCTCCTATTGCTGATGGTCCTTTAGCTCTACCATCTCCCACCTCCTCTCCCTCCTCCAGTCAGTAACTTCTTGCTGGTTTGCTCAATGCCAGCCCCTATGCCAGCTGTTGTACTGTTCTACTATAATTTTCAAGACACTGTACTGTAAGATTAAAAATGTTTTATTTTGTGTTTTTCTTTTAGTATTATTTGTGTGAAAAGTATTATAAACATATTACAGTACAGTACCCTATAGCCAATTGTGTCAGTTGGGTACCTAGGCTAACTTTGTTGGACTTATGAACAAATTGGACTTATGAACCTGCTCTTGGAATGGGACTCATTCATATTTAGGGGACTTACTGTACTTCGATCCATCAAAGATTTGCAATGAGAAGTGGAAATAATGGAAAAATCTTCACATATTGAGGAATGGGGACATCACTCTGCCTTATACATGGTTTAACGTAAACTTTACTGATCAGATTGGACTGTTTTGTGTCTTATTAAGCATACACTGTATATCTACTTTTGCCATTGAGAAGAAGAATGAATTTAAAATTCAAAATGGAGTAGCTATGGTTCAGACATACAAGGTAAAAGTAGGTGGCCTTTTGTGGATGTGATTTCAGATGTCTGTGTATTGCTGAGAACTTGAATTTTCCAAACACCAACAGGCATTCTAAAACAATATCTGCTAGCAGCTGCCAACTGCAACCTTATTGTCTGAAGGTCTCCTCTTGTAAGCATGAGTTCTTTCTCTTACTTTAGATATAGTAGTGACAAACAAGACAGTTCAGGCTATAGTCTCCCAGCAGAATGCACTAGGTTCTTTAGATATATATTAATATCCCTGGAGAAACTGAAACACAAATAAATAGAATAACTCAAAAGTCTACTTAGTTAAAAGATATTTGTAGAGAGGACCCACTCCATAACTTTTTGTCCTGGTTGCCATCTAGAATAGGAAGACTCCTTTGGGAAATACTACAAGGATGCATTTTGATCATTATTCTGATTGTAATATGTGTGCTAATTTTCAAATATCTGTCAGGTACTATAATAAAGCAATCAAAAGTAAAGTAATATTTTAATAATACAAAATATTGGTGCTAAGCTTGGGACTCAATACTTCTTTGAAATGAAAGTCAACAACTTTCTCTCCTTTAATCCTGAAAATTTGACTTTGCCCTCATTTAGCAAGAAATAACCAGAGAAGTCATCTCCCCTATTCCCCTCAGGATTGAGAAGTATCAAAGTAAAGGGGGGGGGGAATTATAACCAAGCAGAACCTTATGAGACCTTCCCAGAACAGAACCCTCCCCCATATCCTCTGCTTTAGCTCCTCTCTGAAGTACTTAGATAAATAGTATCTAATGCACATTTCTTGAGTTGATTTACAGATGCTAAAACCCCCCACCAAATGGAAGAAATTAACTACTTGATGACCGTGTGCACATAGCCCCCAGACCTGCTGGTGCCTAAGGATTGATAAAGTTAACTCCTGTGACACTGCCCTGTTACTTCACCATTAGCCAATCAAAGAATTGTGCACAAGCTGATCACATACCCTGAGACTCCTCCTCCTTCACCTTGCTTTTGAACATTCTTTGCTGAACCCCAATGGGGAGTTTGGGCTTTTTGAGCGTTAGCTGTCCTGGACTCCTGTCTGGTGTCTTACAGTAATAAATACTACACTTTCCTTCACCACAACCTGGTGTCAGAAGGTTGGCTTTACTGTGTTCAGGCAAGTAGACCCAAGTTTTGGTTTGGTAACAAGGTAGACAAGCAGAAATTTGTCTTAGATCTAGTGAATCAGGATTCACTGTATTGCAGGAAAAGAAGATGAAGTGCCAAGGATCAGTCCACAAGATCAATGCATGCAATATTGGTTAGAGTTCAGATGAAACTCAAGTCAAGTTAGGGAACAAGATTTTTTTTTGTTTTTTTTGACTGAGGAGAATGGTACTTCTAAAACAAAATGTAAGGGGGTTCCTTGATGATGCAGTGGTTAAGAATCTGCCTGCCAATGCAGGGGACACAGGTACGATCCTGGTAGAGGAAGGTCCCACATGCCGTGGAGCAACTAAGCCCATGCACCACAACTGAGCCTGTGCTCTAGAGCCCAAGAGCCACAGCTACTGAGCCTGCATGCTGCAAATACTGAAGCCCGCATGCCTAGAGCCCATGCTCTGCAACAAGAGAAGCCACTGCAATGAGAAGCTCACGCACCACAATGAAGAGTAGCCCTCACTCGCCACAATGAGAGAAAGCCTGTGCACAGCAACAAAGACTCAATGCAGCCAAAAATAAATAAATACATTAATTAATTAATATTTTTTAAAAAATGTAAGACACTGGTTTTCAAAATTCCATTGATATTTTGTTCTTCCAAATCAAGAAGAATGTAGTGGAGCCCATCCAGTACCTGAATTTTATGAGTAACAAGATGATTCATATGCAGTTGGTCCATGGATCCCTTATTGAGAAACACTGGCTCAAGAGGTAAGCCAAGTTGGAATTAGTACAGAAATGAAAGCAAAATAATAAAATTAAATAATACCAGTGTTGTTAAATTTTTTACAACTGGTTAATGTCTGTATTGAATGAGAGCTCAAGTTGAGTGTAAACTAAAATTGCCACAGGTCTAAAATGGTGGCATGATATAAGTTTATGGAATAATTGTATTATACTTTTATAATTAATCTTATATAATGTAGGGTGAATCAAAGGATTCTTTTTCTTTTTTGTTTTCAAAACTGTTTTGCTTTTCTAAATATTTCTAACTCTATTAATATTAAGCCTCTACCTCCTTTAGAATACTTACGTTCAACCTTATTTTAAGGACTACATGCTGCCATGTTTGGGGAGTTGAAGACCTAAGAAAGTCAAAAGGAGAATTCTAGTTAAGAATTGTCCATAGTAACAGTAAGGACGTAGGGGGAAGACATAAAGTTCCAGGACACTGGCCAAAGACGTCACCTACAATTATAAATCCATATGAATGTGGAGAGGCAAAATGTGAAATTTTGGTAGGAATACAAAAACATTCAGGCTCAAACCAGGAGAATAACAAGGTCAGAAGTATGCAATTCTATATTCAGGTTAACTCCAGCTGGGTTGGAATCCATAAATGAGGGAAATACGTAGAGTTCAATACATGGCTCTTCAAGTTGTTGTAGCAACTATTTCAGATCTACCTGACACTAGAATATAAAAATTTACTAATACACATGTACAAGATGAAGTAAATTCTAACCTTGATATCTGAGCCATGCAGTTTGAGTTCTGCTGCTAACTGAAAAATTATGTGCCTTGTAGTTTGGAAAGCTAGATATCCACCTGCAAAATAATGAAGTTGAACCCTTATCTTACACCATATACAAAAACTCAAAATGGATTAAAGACCTAAATGTAAGAAAAAAAACCCTACAAAACTCCCTCCAGAAAACTTAGAAGAAAAGTTTTATGACATTGGGTTTGGCAGTGACTTATTGGATATGACACCAAAAGTATAGGCAACTAAAGCAAACATAGGTTAATGGGACTGTAACAGGGAAGAGCCAAATCTGACTATGTGTTCGCTCTTTCTTTTACTTTAACATTTGCTTCCCATTGCTTTTGTTTACTAAAAGGTTACTGTCTATACATAACGGCCTGCCTCAGGGAACCCTGCCCCTCTGCCTGAATGTTAAACCAAAGTGCCTTTGTCCATGGAAGTATCCTGAGCCTGTCCACCTGTGAATGGCTGCAAGAAAGAAGAAATTAACACATTCTCTCCCCAAGGCTGACCATTCCAGGGGATATTTGCAAAATTTATGGCCTTTTTACTTTACTTCCTCATCTCCTCTCCCTCTATGTTCTATAAAAAAGAAAAATGGCATCCAGACCATGATAAGATGGTTTTTTGGAGACATTAGTCTGCCATCTTCTTGGTCTGCCAGCTTTCTGAATAAAGTCATATTCCTTGCCTAAACATCTCATCTCCTGATTTGTTGGCCTGTTTTGCGGTGAGCAGAGCGAGCTTGAACTCAGTAACAGGACTACATCAAACTTATAATCTTTTGTACATCAAAAGACACAATCAACAGAGTGAAAAGGCAGCCTATAAAATGAAAAGTTACATCTATAAAGCACATTTCTGATAAAGGTTGATATTCAGAATGCATAAAGAACTAGCTGCAGAGCAAACTAATTAGAGAGCTTGTTGTAGAGCAAACAGGAAAAATGAGGGAAACAGATGTCTTTGAATAGACTCTTTCTTTTTCTCTCTCCCCTATCATTATCTACTTACCAAATCGTCTCTCTCTCAATCTCACTCTCTCTCTCTCAGTATATATATAGATACATAAACATATGATATTATATGATATATGTATATATAATATATATTATATACATATACATATGATACATATGATATATGTATATATAATATATATTATATACATATACATATGATACATATGATATATGTATATATAATATATATGTATATATACATGTGTATGTGTGTATATAAGTATGTGTGTGTGTATCCTTGTAACAACAGCCCAGTGGAAATTTAAAAAGATATCTACATTTCACAGAGGAACAATAATGCATAAAGATGTACAATACGCTTCTTAAGATCATACAGCAGGTAAGCAATGAAACTGGAATTTGAACTGAAATCAGCTGGATCTTCAAGACTCCCTGTCTTTCCAACGTAACAGTTTGATTCAAAGCAGCAGTGATTTTTATCCCAATGTTATGAAATGGATTAAAGATCTATGACTTTTAAAACCATTAAGCCTTTCATGAATCTCTGGAAGATAATTTTTGAAGTTTTTGAGCTTCTTGAAACAGAGTAGATAGTCACTGGTCATGAGGCTAGGTTACATGAATTTACAATCCAAGTGGTTCTGAGATACAGTTCAGAATATCTATAGGAGTACAACATGACACCTTAGAGTATTTTTCCTGAAACAATATATCTTTTAGCTCATATATACACATGAGATGCAAAGCAGACAATTCAAAGAAAATGAAGAAATTAATATCTATAGCATTTTCTCTGTGCCAAGCACTGTATAGATTCCTTCATACCTACTTCATTAACTTTGGGTTATGCTTTTTGGTAAGCACTTGCAACGCTGATCTTTGGTGCAATTTACATCATCTTTAGATATTTATCATGCTTGACTTTCTGTTGTAATTGGTGAGAGGGCTGGTCAGTAGTATCTCTGAGATAGAAGGCTACTCAACCATCAGATAAGGGGCAACTGGAAGGATGCTTGAAGATATGAAAAGCTGCGTTGGATATGACTTTCAGCCACAGTATGCACCTGGGCATACTAGTGTGCTGAATTAATGAAGACTTCATCATTTTCCCCTGAGCCAGTCAGGCAACAAGATATACCTTAATAAATATTCTAGAATAAATATAAATATACTCTAACAAACATTCTAGAAATTCTTTCAGGCTAAAAATAAAAAGGAAGACAGAATAAGAGGAAAACCCATAGATTAGAATTGAGGTGGAAATCATTTTTCCAAATAAACACATGAAATATGTGGTAGCAAATGAGCAATCCCTCCTTCAAAGTGGTTACGCATTATGTGAGTGTAAAAGTTTATTCCAATAAAGCCAGCTATATTTTAGAAAACCACTTTTGGAATTCCCAATAGAACATTCTCTGGTAATATTTGGTCAGTCAAAGATGGATTGAAACTTGGAGAAACAATCACTTTGCCCTAATGGAAATTTTATTAACTTCGGAATTAAAAAATTCTGAGTGCAAATTTACACTGAGAAGCTTATTGAAATGACAACTAAAATCTGGGGATTATCTCCAGGATTACTCTTCTCACCTTGAAAATTGTTGGAAAACACATAGCTCAGTGATTTAACATACTTAGTAAGTTCTATATATTGTTGTTTTCATGAAAAAAAATAAGTCACATTATTGATAAAGTTGGGCAATACAATCCGGCAATCGAATGTAAGATGAGCCATTTTTTGTTTGTAATTTATAACCTCCTCTGGGACCATATCAAAGGAAAAATCTCCACTATTTTACATGGTGAGAATTAATACAGTGAGTATAACAACAAAGGAATAAGTACTAGCCTCCGGTAGTATCTTTTTTGAAGGGCACAATTATTTTTGATGCTGGAGTGCTGGACTTGTCTAAAGAGCAGTCTCTCTGCCTTATGCTCATCTCAACCTCCCAGATGCTTACTTTGGGACATGAATCCTATGCAGACTCACCTCTAAGGGATCTGATCTGAGGATCTGATCTGAGGACCTTTGCAAACCGGCATGACTTGGCTGACAAGATGTTGCCTGAACACAAAATTCAACCTGCAAGCTTGATTCCTCCCCCAGGCTAACAGGATTTCTCTGCTTTTATTTTCCTTCCCAGGGACTCAGAAACAGATCTGTCTGTTAGAGGAGACTGTATAAACCGGCCAAGGAGAACTGAGGCCACACTGCTACAAACACAGCACAGGATGGCTTTCTTTCTTTCTTTTTTTTTTTTTAAACTACTTTATTGAGGTGTGATTGACATGTAAAAAGCTGGACATATTTAATGTATACAACTCAATGACTTGAAGCTAGGTATACATCCATGAAATCATCACCATCATCATGTTGCCAAACCAAAACTTGTGTCTGCTTGCCTGCACACAGTAAAGCCAATCTACTAACACAAAGTTGTGGTGACGGAAAGTGCAGTGTTTATTATAAAGCACCATACAAGGAGTCCAGGACAGCTAATGCTCAAAAAACCCAAACTCCCCAATAGGTTTCAGCAAAACATTTTTAAAGGCACAGTGAGGGAGGGGAGTTCCAGGGTATGTGATCAGCTTGTGCACAATTCTCTGATTGGCTGATGGTGATGTAACAGGGTGGCATCACAGGAGTTAAGATTATCAATCCTTAGGTGCCAGGAGGCCTGGGAGATAGGTGCTCATGGTCTTCAAGCAGTCAAATCCTTCCATTTGGTGGGGGTTTTAGCATCTGTAATGTACATCAGATACCATTATTTAGGTACTTCAGAGAGGAGATACAGCAGAGATATGGGGGAGGCGGTCTATCCTGGGAAGGCCCCAGAGGGTCCTGCTCAGTTGCAATCAAACCCATAGACATATACATCACCTTCAAAAGTTTCTTCCTGCCCGATTGATTGACTGATTGATTTTCCCAATGGTAAGAACATTCAACATAAGATCTACCCTCTTAGTAAACTTTAAGCATATTATACTGTATTGTTAGCCTATGCAAGATAAATAAGTGCTGGTGATCTATAGAGCATAGTGTTTATAACTATCAAATTTCCTGGCATTCTTGAAAGGCATCCCTTGTTCCTGCCCTGAGTGACTGAGGCTCCTCCCATGTGACATGAGTCTGGTTCATAGGCAGTGGGATAGTGTCCCTTTGCTATTTGGATGCAGCAGGTAGAAAGAGTTAGAAAGGTGGAGAAGTAAGGATAAGTGACCCACATCTCCTCTGGGAGAATGTATGATGTGACAATAAATTTGAACAAAACCACAGTGTGGGTCACCCCAGCAAGCAAACAGGAAGGCATAGTCAATTTTCACCTTGATGATTATTGTCACCCTGGGTAGCAACTCTAAGATTGGCTTCAAAGGTTATAATGGCAGGGAGCTGAGTATGCAAGGGAAAAGGCTGACCAGATTTGCTACAAATAACAAAAAATATTTGCTTGTATAACAGTTGTTGACAAAAAAATAAATAAAATCACAACTTAAAAGTTGAGAGTTATGCTTTATCTGGTGGGAGTTTTTAGGACTTCAAGCCCAGAAGGCAGCATCTCAAGTAACCCTGAGAGAAATGCTTCAAGGAGGCAAGGGGAGAGCTAGAGTATACAGGAGTTTTGCAACAAAGGGCAGGTAATTGAAAACATCAAAAGATTACTGTTAATTAAGGAAAACCGGACCTATCAATTTAAGGAATTTAGCATTTTTCTATGTATGGGAAAATGCAAGAGTCTGGGCTCACTGAAATCATTCCTTTGATATTGACCTCAGCTATCTGGGGCCAGTATCCTCTGTTTTCATATCCTGAGTTTCCTCAGGGCTCACCCTAGGGAGTGGCTGCAGTCTGATGGCTGTTAGATGGCAGGTATCCTTTCCTTCCTGAGTTCCCTCAGGGCTTACCAGCTCACCATAGGCTGTGGCTGCAACTGCTGATGACTGTGTCATCCTTTAGTTTACTGATATGGCAGGAAATATTCCATTTCTCACAGTTCAGTATATAAAAGTTTCTATCCAGACCATAATCTCCCTGGGGCATTTATTAAAAATTTTTCACGTTTCAGAGATGAAGAAATCAAGACCTGGAGAGGGTTGGTGGCTTTTACAAGATAAATGCACCTGGAAGGTGTTAGGGCTAAGACAGAAACCCAAAACTCTGGAGGTCAGAACCTTGGTTTATTCTCTTTTTCCATCTATATCTGCTGCCAGGGCTGCAGCCACACTGTCAATACTGCCAACCCCATAGCTGCTCCAAGAAACTCCCTAGTTATGATAATAATCCCTAGTAATCATAATAATTTTCATCATTTGCTTTGTGTTGCTTGTGCACCAGATTATATTCAACACTTTATATAAATTATCCCACTTAATCCTTAAACATTGTATAAAATAAGCATGATCATTATCTCCATTTTTTAAATGAAAACTGAATGAGGAAGTTATGCACTTGCTCAAGATCACAGAGCCAAGAGTAAACCTTGGTCTTTTTGATTTCAGGACCCAGGAATGTAAATCTTATTTTCCCAGAGCCAAAAGATCCCCTCAGCCTTCTTCCTGACCCACAAGTTCTAGGATTTCCAACACACCAAGAAGTGTTGCCACTCCCTCTTCAAAGCCTCCCTTTGGGCTTCCTATTGCCTGTAGTTTTAACTTCTGGAAACTAGGAAGAAAATTAAGGAGCAGGCATAGATATAGAGACCTGAGGTTTCCAGATACTCCCCACAAAAATATGTTCCTTTCCTTTATTTTCTGCTTGTGTAGCAAAAATTTTTCTCCTTTTTTTTTTTTTGCAGTACACGGACCTCTCACTGTTGTGGCCTCTCCCATTGCGGAGCACAGGCTCAGGACGCGCAGGCTCAGCTGCCATGGCTCACCGGCCCAGCCGCTCCGCGGCATGTGGGATCCCCCTGGACCGGGGCACAAACCCGTGTCCCCTGCATCGGCAGGCGGACTCTCAATCAGTGCGCCACCAGGGAAGCCCTTTTCTTCTCTTATTTCACCCTTTTGCTACATACCTGTCTGAGGGACCCATGGGCTTAATAAATAGCCCCACCCAAAACAACGTGAAGAACACAACCAGGTAAAAGTGGAGTTGTAGGAAACAAAGTACCACTGGCTTTGAGGAATTCCTAGAAATGGTTTTATTCTTGGTATCTTTAGCACTTATTCCTCTCTATGAACATTTGGTACCCTGTGGCCAGCCCAATCAATTATTCTATTTCAATCTTTCACAAGTGGTTCCAGATTTTTTCAGAGCCCCACAGGGCACTGCTCAATATGACCCTCCCCCTTTTTTGATACTCCCTCAATCTTGAGGAGAACAGGTGTTGGACAAAGAAGGGGATAATTTTTTTGGATAGAGACATTAATCATAAACTCAGTTTTAGGGGGAATTGGTTTTAATCCTCATTTTGGTTTTATCTTTCCCCAAATCCTTCAGAGAATGGGGTGGTGACTTCTCTAACTACTTCCTCCTGAGGTAGGGTGTAGTCTTGCCTAAATTTTGGGGAATAGATACTGAATTAGAAATATTTGAGTTTCAAGTCCTGGATCCGTGTCTTACATTATTAAGGTCTCAATCCCTTGTTCCACCATTTTGGTGCAATAGACCCAGTTAGAGGTAAGAGGAGTGATAGCTAGAACTTTAGTAGACTAAATAGATTTCATTTCCTTAGGAATTCAGGAGAGTAAGTCTGAAGCCAGTCTGGAATCAGCACTTCAGAGAGACTTATTGTAGCCAGTTGTTTCCAAACCATTCCCTGTATGGGTAAACCCATCAAGGCAATCCTAAAGATCCAGAAATAGGAAGCTGACTACTTATCTAGCAGTTAGAATTACCAAAATAATCAGTATGTGAATCTATATATAGGTAAAATTTATGAGAAAAGATAAGACAACAGAACTTTCATTCCTCTTGTAGGAACAAATAATTGAAGTTTCCCAAAGGGTGAGATATCTGCTTCTCAGGAGTCCGCTTGCTGGCTGTAGGCAATATTCTTGCCCTGGTGTGATGTACCTACATTTTTACTCCATCCAGTTTTAGAGAGGTGTAAGTAGTAAGAAGAACGTCATAGGATCCCTTCCATTTTTCTTTAAATGGTTGCTCAGGTCATTGCTATTTTTCACTTTCAGCACCGCCCAGTATCCTGCTTTGAGGGGATGCAAGAGAGCTTCTAGGTGAGGGTGAGACCTGTGGAACACAATCTCATACATAGTAGTTAACAACTGACCAATCTGTTGAACATACTGTTTGATTTTCCTTTTTCCTTCTGTGTTAGAAATGTTTCTTTTTCCTTGCTCTTAGGAGCTAAGAATGGTCTCCTGTACATAATTTCATAAGGACTCAATCCTAGCCTGCTTTTAGAAGCCATCAGTATATGGAGGAGAGCAATTGGCAAGACCTTGTCCCATTTTGGGTGAGTTTTCTGGCATAGCTTGGTGAGAGTTTTCTTAATAATGTCCTTAAAAGAGTTTTTGTCCCTTCCGATGCTTTTTCTGTTCTGACTGGAAAGGCCTCTATTCAATCTTGATCTAGGCGTAACCGTCTTAAATCTTTAGCAAAATTTCATTGAAGAGGGTTGGGGAATATTTAAATCCTTGTGGCATAGCTCAGAGAATTCAAATTTGCAAAAATACAGAATGACTGCATCTGAAATCATTTCCACAATTGTCACCTAGTTTTACCATAGTTACTCCATTTTGACTTTCAAATGTATTCCCCTCCTCAGTGTTAAAGCAGATGTTATTGTTATTAATTTCAGTGCTTTTCTAGATATGAGGAGATGCAAGAATTTGGACTCATAAGATCTTCTGTAAATATGTAAAGGCCTGTTCTGCCAGTTTTCTCAGAGCATGGAGTGACTCATTTCTGTTCTCTACCCTGAATTCATTTCAGTAGGTGTTGAAGGTCAGTGGCCACAGTAGCCATTGACTTAATCCTTGCAGAGGCAGAAGGCAAGTGCCAATTTTCAGTTGGCAGGGCCCCTTCAGGGTCATAATTTTGACCCTGGTTTGGGGAGCATTTCATGACCATTTTGTCCCACAGTGCTAGGAATGTTCATTCTCAGATCTGGTGAAGATTTCATTGATAGGTCACTCAATGTGCTATTATTGGACTTGTCCTTATTAACAGTGCAAAAAGTCTCTGGACCACCTGTCTTACTAGTCTCTTATGGTCCAGGAAAATATTCCCTCTTGTTGCTTCTTCCCATATCTAAAGTTACACTATTACAATCACTGATCTCACATGGAACTATATGTCATTTTACCAGAGGCTCAGTCACACATTTGATAATGTAAGAAACAACAATTTTCTGAAAAAAAGGCAATATAGGAAACAATATAGCTAGTTAGGTCAATATAGTTAGTAAGGTCATAAGTAAGAATATAATTCAAGAACTTCTATTAGGTGCTGCCCAGTATATCCCAGGTCATCTGACTTAGTCTGTTCTGTACCATCATTATCTTTCAGGGAAATTATATATTGGCACTGTCCATAAGGCACCCAGCCCAGTTTCCTAGTGTTACTAGACTGATCATCCTTAGTATGATTTAAATGTTCTCAGCATAGAGAAGTCTTTAAACTTAAATTACCATAGCCTGGTGTTAACTACATAAATCTATCACACAATCATGGGAAGTTTTATTTCTTGGCTGAAATTTTGCTTGTTGCTCTGATTGAACTTGAGTAATAGAGGAAAATTCATATTTATGGTCAGGGTCAGAGCAGGTATTATTAATTGGCCAGGTGAGGGGATTCCAATCCCACTTAGTAATATCAATAGTGGCCTAAGAAGGACTATAACTTCTTTTTTCTAGAATAAATTTCCTAAGAGTCAACCAATTATAGCCTTGGAGTGGAGAAATCCACCAAGGTAACCTAGAAGTGCTAGATATGGGTAACTGGCCACAAATCCAACAATTGGATTGATTTTTAAAACTAGCATAGAATCATGCCTATAATAGAAAAGCATTTGATTCATATGCAAAGGTCTAAGAAGTCAAGAAAACATTATAAAAGATCATTTGAGTCAGGTCCAGGATCTTGGGCTAGCTGTCTATTTCTGATGTCATCTTCTTCTCATCCTGGTGTGAGTGCAGTTTCTTCTCAGTTTGAGCATTGTTTTAAGGTGATTTTAAGGTCAGCAGTCCTCTCTATAGGCCAGTCCAGTGCAGGCACCATTTGTGAGTAGAAATTAATCCAAGAGTCAATTCCCTTCAGTTTCATGGTGTATGAGCTAGTTAAGAGTACCTGATAAGAGTCCTTGTGTCTAGGTTGGAGATAGTCCTTTAAATTATTTTTCCAGTATGCATAATCCCTTGGTTGCAGGTCATGAGTCATCTGATCTTCATCTAAAGTTAGATTACTAAAATAAGCTTCAGAAACAGAGTGTCTTTAATAATTCAATTAAACTTTACATTAATATAACACAACAATGGGGAACTATCTGGGAGGTGAGTCTTAGTGAATACAGACCTCCATTAACAAAACTGGCATGTAATATTTACTGAAACATAATCTTTTTCTCTCTAAAATTACCCTCATTTTTACCAAATATAACAAAATTAAGACTAGTTTGTTTGCAAAATAATTCTGGTCTCAATAAACTTGGCTTGTTGATTTATATAACTGTAATTGACCATATAGGCTTTTTTTTTTTTTTTTTTTTTTTTACTTTGATGAAACTTTTATAAGGAGTTTCAGACTGAACTTTTAAAAGACCTCTCAAGGCTAGGAAAATCACGCCAAGGGCTTGTCACAGATTTTGCCTAACAGAACTAGGTGAATTCCTCTCTTTTCAAGGTCCCCAAAATACCTTGAGATTTCTGTACCTGTTAGTGAGGTAGCCTTCTTAATTTATCTGACAAAGCTGCTGTGAACCTAAGAGTTTCCAATCTCTGAAGGGAACAGATAGAGAAAAAAGATAAATGTTTCAGATAGAAGCAGATAAATTCTGCTTTTAAAGGTATAATTTACCGAATTACTATAAACCATAATTAGTTTGAGGATAAGGATTTCCTTATACCTGGAAAACACAAATTCAAACAAGTAATTTTTCAGATAGAAACCATAAAAATTATAGCCATATTCACCAGTTCACTCAGGCCTATGTAACTAATCCTTTTTGTTAACAGTTTTATGAAGCCATCAAGTTTCCCATTAGAATTCTTCAATTTCTTACCCAGTTTAGCATTATGGTCTGAAAATCAGAAACCTGTATTTATCCAAAAGTCCTTTCTATAAATCTTCTTCAAGAGGAAGAATTTTTGCAAAAGATTCGAGTGAAACCATAAATGTCTATAATGACGAAAGACTTAAGAAGGCACGTTTAAAATCTGATTATAATGCAATTGACAAAGTAACTTGGTTACTGCTGTGACATATAACACTTTCAGAAAATAGAACTATGACTGATAATGTTTTACCAGGACATATCAGAATTTTAGAAACTCCATCTAATTTCTAGAATATCTATATTAGTAACATTTGCCATACAATATAAACTAAGAAGATTTATTATGTATTTGACAATTCTTCTCATGTAATTTAACATACCAAATGAACATAATTAGTATAATATCTGTCTTTGGGATGCTTCAGGGGCCCCTTGAAGCATCCCAAAGTTAGCTAGAGGTCAAAGAAACTTCATTACAGTTTGATTTGGAAGTTTTGTCAAAAAAAAAATCAAAAAGGATTTAGAACATTTAGTCAGATAGGATCATAGGTCACTGTGAAATAATAGTTATTTTTGTAGCCAAAGTGGCAATAAAAGTTTTCAAAGGCAAATACAGATCTCTTAAAAGGTAAAGAAACTTAAAATCTGTTATCAAAGGCAGCTCAACATTTTTTAAAAAACTTGTCCTTTGAACAGAGAGAAAAAACACTTTCAAGCTTTGCAGCAGTTTACATTTAAAATTTATTTACTCACTTCAATTTTTTCTAAACTTAGTCACCCCTGATCATACACAAAACTCTTTCCTTGGCATCCACTTTCCACAAACTTTCATCACTTTCTGTATCCATCACTTTATTTTTCCATCCAGAAACAGCCAGTTGTAAGTCAGACCTACTTTCTTTTCCCTTAATACAATGCAATTCCATTCCTCATCTCCTCTTTACTGAAAACTCACATCCTACTTTCCTTAAACAACCATGAACTGTCCTTTATATCAGCACTCTGTAGATTGGTAAACATAAAACCAAATAATAATTTCTTGAAAAATGTGCTTTCTTATAGAAAATATCTCGTTGTGACATGAAACACATTTATTAATCAATCTAAACCTTTTGTTTATCTGTGAAAGTAAACCAGTGTTCAGTAATTAATGTTTCAGTAGCTTATTTTATTTGGAAATGGTCTAGTTATTCAATAAATTTCCATCATTTAATTTAATTTAGCACAACTCTAAAATTTCAAGTTGTCAAATATCTGGAGAGATTATTCTTAAGTAGACATTCCTAAAATATAATTGTTCCTAAAAATTTCATCCAAAGCTCTTATCTTATTTGCATTTTCTTTCCTTAAAAGTTTCTTCACATTGAGTTCCTTTCCTTGCTGAAAATTTGCAACAGACATAATAAGATCTTATTTAGCTTATATTAAGCCTAGGTACAATAAAAGTATTATACTTATGTTGATAACTCTAAAGACATGTCTATATTAATTAGATCAACAAACTTAAACATTGATACCAGGTATTAATTTAATACTGAATATTTCCCAGTTCACATGAACCTGAAATTCATTTAGCTTAATTTCTCTTGTATTTAGAATTGTTTGATTTGTAAGAGCTTACTTTTCTTTAAGCCAATTAAATGGGTCTCATTTACAAATTAACCTCAGAAATATTATCCAAAGACAGACACATACTGAGATATACATATATCCAGACAGACACAGTGAGAGACCTAGCTTTCTGCTTGAGGCTTAAAATGTCTCTCTGTCTCTGTCTCTCTCTCTCTTTTTTTTTTTTTTTTGGCTTGAAGTTTTACTAATTTACTCAAGGCTGAAATCTCAGCCAAAGTGGGCTGTGTATCTCAAGGACATGATAAGAGTTAACTCCAAGTTTTTCTCCTAAGAATATTTTTGTCCTCTCAGGGTCAGAATTCTGAAAAAGTATTTCAGTAAGCTAGCTTTCTCTAATTGTACATGCAAAAATAACTCATTTTGTAGTTTTTAAAAAGTTTTATTTTAACCAATTTTCTCCAGAGTCTAAAGAATACTGTGGCCATCCTGTGTCAAAAAAAAAAAATCTTTCTTTTCTTCATTGGATCATAACTATAGATCGACCAGTCATTCAAAAATTTTCCCAAGGGGCTCCCAGGTGGGGGTGGAACCTCAGAGGAAATGTTTCCCATTTTGGTTTGAGCAGTTGGCAATAAAAGTTAGATGTTAACGTGCTCAAATGAAAACCTAAACCTTCACCTTGACAGCTGGAAGTCACACATAAAACATAAACCATAAGAGGAAACAGCAAAGAGATGCTCAAAAAGAAAAAGAAAAACATATGGTGGAAACCCACCCAAACTTGACTTCCGAGTCCCACTAGACCTGGACCTTTGCCCTAAGTGGTGCCTACATCAGAATTTCCCTTTGCTGAGAGAATTCCACACTGGGATTTCCCTTTTCAGGGAAATGTGCAAATTGAAACTGAAGTTTCTGAATGGTGTACAGTCAGAATCTCACAATTAATAATAATACCCCACTACCCCACAGCAGTATGGATAAAGGGTAACCTTGGGGCAGAGTTATCTTTTAGAATGATTTGTGATCCTCATTTTTGCTGTCATTAACTTAACTCAGGCTCTTATAACTTTATTCCTGTATTAATACAACGGAGGAGAAATTTATCTGAGTTTCCTGCCTCAGTTCCATTTACTGTCCCCAGTCCTTTTAAACCACCGTGTGCTTCTGCTTTTATCTTTCAATTCTAAACATGCAACTATAGAAGTTCTCAGCTCCCTGTTGCCTCCCACACCTGGACCATCCTCTCCCCTGGTTCCACACTACAGGCTAGACCACACTGTACACTTTCTATGTATAACTCGAGTCATTTCCACATTCCTCTCTTCCTTTATACCAAGTGCCATTCTATGTATTCCTCAAAAACCAATCCATGTCTTTGCTTCATCATGAGGATTATTCAGACTATCCAAAACTTACTCATCTTACTGTCTCTACATCCCAGTTGAAATAAACAAGTATTAATTTACCTATCAGTTGCAAAAACATGTTTCAGTAGCTGACAATATGTGTATGAATAAGCAAGACTTTAGCCTTCTTTCAGTATAACACAGTAAATCATCAAATACCCTTTAATTTGACCACAGTATTTATATTGTGCATCACAATGTTTTTTCATGAAACAATAGTGTTAATGGTTAACTCCCTGTGATGTTTTTTATTGTATTCTATGTGTGTAAAAATGATGACTGCCAATTGACAAAATTGATTTCATATCTCACTAATAGGTCAAAAAAGAAGTTTGACAGCATTGATTTATAAGAGGAGAAAGAAATGTAAACCCTTGCTACTCAAAGTATGTTCTATGGAACAGTAGCCCCAACATCACTTAAAATCTTTATCTTTTTTAATATATTTATTGGAGTATAATTTCTTTACAATGTTATGTTAGTTTCTGCTCTATAACAAAGTGAATCAGCTATATGTATACATATATCCCCATATCCCCTCCCTCTTGTGTCTCCCTCCCACCCTCCCTATCCCACCCATCTAGGTGATCACAAAGCACTGAGCTGATCTCCTTGTGCTATGCGGCTGTTTCCCACTAGCTATCTATTTTACATTTGGTAGTGTATATATGTCAATGCTACTCTCTCATTTCATCCCAGCTTACCCTTCCCCCTCCCCGTGTCCTCAAGTCCATTCTCTACATCTGCGTCTTTATTCCTGTCCTGCCCCTAGGTTCATCAGAACTACTTTTTTTTTAATAGATTCTATATATATGTGTGTGTGTGTGTGTGTGTGTGTTAGCATACCACATTTGTTTCTCTTTCTGACTTACTTCATTCTGTATGACAGTCTCTAGGTCCATCCACCTCACTACAAATAAGTCAATTCCATTTCTTTTTATGGCTGAGTAATATTCCATGTATATATATGTGCCATATCATCTTTATCCATTCATCTGTCAATGGGCACTTAGGTTTCTTCCATGTCCTGGCTATTGTAAATAGAGCTGCAATGAACATTGTGGTACATGACTCTTTTTGAATTATGGTTTTCTCAGGGTATATGCCCAGTAGTCAGATTGCTGGGTTGTATGGTAGTTCTATTTTTAGTTTTTTAAGGAACTCTCATACTGTTCTCCATAGTGGCTGTATCAATTTACATTCCCACCAACAGTGCATGAGGGTTCCCTTTTCTCCACACCCTCTCCAGCATTTATTGTTTCTAGATTTTTTGATGATGGCCATTCTGGCCAGTGTGAGATGATACCTCATTGTAGTTTTGATTTGCATTTCTCTAATGATTAGTGATGTTGAGCATCCTTTCTTGCATTTGTTTGCAATCTGTATATGTTCTTTGGAGAAATGTCTATTTAGGTCTGCTAGAAATGCAGAATCTCAGGCTCTGCCTCAGACTTACTGAATTAGAGTCTACAATTGATATGCTCATTAAAGGGTGAAAAGTACTGATAAAAACAACCACATATAAAACATGAGAAGTATTAAATGGATGTATGTTTGGAGGATGGGAGAAGAAAAGGCACAGACACAAGGCTAACTTTTATTGAGCCAGGCAGTGGACTGGGTTCTTTCATATAACTTGTCAACTCCGTCTATTAAAAAAAAAAAAAATGTAAGTTGGATATTGCCATTCTCATTTTCTGAAGGGAGGATATTATGGCTGAGAAATGTTAAGAGTTTTAGCCTAGGTCACACAATTAATAAAAGACAGAGACACAGACAGCAAACATATTTGCAAGGCATATATCCTATAAAAGACTTTTATCCAAAACTTACAAAGAATCTTAAAACTCAACTATAAGAAAAAAAAGTTTTAAAACTTAGTCAAAGGATCTCAATGGACACTTCAACAAAGAAGACATACAAATTACAAATAAGCATATAAAGATATGCTAAATGTCATATATCATTATGGAATTGTAAACTAAAACACCAGCTAGATACCACTGCACACCTATTAGAATGGTTAAATCCCAAAATAATGACAACACCAAATGCTGACAAGGATGTGGAACAATGGAAACTCTCATTCTTTGCTGGTGGGAATGAGAAATGGTATAGTCACATTGTTACCAGAGTTGCCAACAGACCCTTGCTCAAAACCCACCAACCTCTTCTTTAAATAGGACTTAACATATGTCTTTAAGTCACAGAATCTGAAAACAAAGAAAGGAAGCTATAGGAAGAGAAAAAGAAAAACTGCATAAAACCAGGTGAAATCAAGATGGTGATGAATTGTATGCTATGTTCTTGGATTGGAAGGATTAATATTGTTAAAATGGCCATACTATCCAAAGCAAACTACAGATTTAATGTGATCTCTATCAAATTACCCATGACATTTTTTACAGAACTAGAACAAAAAATCTTAAAATTTATATGGAAACATAAAAGACACAGAATTTCCAAAGCAATTCTGAGGAAAAAGAACAAAGCAGGAGGCATAACCCTCCCAGACTTCAGACAGTACTACAAAGCTACAGTAATCAAAACAGCATGGTATTGGCACAAAAACACACATGCAATGGAACATAAAATGGAACAGAATAGAGCTAGAAATAAACCCACACACTTATGGACAATTAATCTTCCACCAAAGAGGCAAGAATATACAATGGGGAAAAGACAGTCTCTTCAGCAATGGTACTGGGAAAGTTGGACAGCTGCATGTAAATCAATGAAGTTAGAAAACACCCACATACCGTATACAAAAATAAACTCAAAATAGCTTAAAGACTTAAATATAAGACAAGAAACCATAAAACTCCTAGAAGAAAGCATAGGCAAAACATTCTCTGACATAAATTATAACAATGTTTTCTTAGGTCAGTCTCCCAAGGCAATAGAAATAAAAGCAAAAATAAACAAAGGGACCTAATCAAGCTTATAAGTTTTTCACAGCAAAGGAAACCATAAACAAAACAAAAGACAGCCTATGGACTAGGAGAAAATATTTGCAAATAATGCTACTAACAAGGGCTTAATTTCCAAAATATACAAACAGCTTATATAATTCAATGACAAAAAAACAAACAACCCAATCAAAAAATGGGCAGAAGACCTAAATAGACATTTCTCCAAAGAAGACATACAGATGGCCAATAGGCACATGACAAGATGCTCATCATCACTAATTATTAGAGAAATGCACATAAAAACTACAATGAGGTACCACCTCACACAAGTCAGAATGGACATCATTAAGAAGTCTAAAAATAATAAATGCTGGAGAGGTGTGGAAAAAAGAGAACCCTTTTACACTGTTAGTGGGAATGTAAATTGGTTCAACCACTGTGGGAAACATTATGGATATTTCCAAATAAACTAAAAATAGATATGATCCAGCAATCCCACTCCTGGGAATTTGGGCAGATCCAAACAAAACTGTAATTTGAAAAGATACATGCACCTCTATGTTAATAGAAGCACTATTTACAATAGCCAAGACATGGAAACAACCTAAATGTTCATCGACAGATGAATGGATAACGAAGATATGGTGTGTGTGTGTGTGTGTGTGTGTATATATATATATATATATATATATATATATATATATATATATATATATATATATATATATATATATATATATATATATATATATATAATGGAATATTACTCAGCCATTAAAAAGAATGAAATAATGCCACTTGCAGCAACAAGGATGGACCCAGAGATGGTCATACTAAGTGATGTAAGTCATAAAGAGAAAAGCAAATACCATATCATATCACTTATATATGGAATCTAAAATATGACATAAAAGAACATATCTACAAAACAGAAAGAGACTCACAGACATAGAGAGCAGACTTTTGGTTGCCAAGCGTGAGGGGGGTGGGGGAGGGAAGTACTGGGAGTTTGAGATTAGCAGATGCAAACTCTTATATATAGGATGGATAAACAACAAAGTCCTACTATGTAGCACAGGGAACTATGTTCAATATCCTGTGACAAACCATAATGGAAAAGAATATATATATATATGTATATACAGTCACTTTGCTGTACAACAGAAAGTGTTAACACATGTCAACACAACACTATGAATCAACTATACTTCAATAAAATTTTTGAAAAACATGATGCTGAATCTGACCTGCAACAGACCCCGAGTCTCATTTTGCACTGATTTTACTACATTAGCATACTAAATGACACATCAACTGGTGACCACAAGAAGTCACTGACACAGAAAGAAGAGAAGGGGGGCACCCCATTTCCAGGAAAACCCTGCCTCTTACCCAGAAAACTATGTATATGCCTCCCAATCATTAATCTCTCTGCTTCCCCCCATTGTCCTTACTCCTTAAAAGGAAATTCCTCTCTCCATTAAGGTGAGAAATTTATTTGTGAACCATTACCTCACTTTTCCATCCTCTGGCCATTGAATGAAGCTTGTCGTGCTTCAATCTCAGCTTCAATTTTGTTTTCAGCTATATGAACTGGAATGGAAAAATAACCTCCCCACCAAGGCAGAGGGCCTCAGCGGGTCTAAGGCCCAAGCAGAAATACATACATCTTAATTCAGTAACAACATTGGAAAGCACAGTTTCTTACAAAGCTAACCATAGTCTGATTATATAATCCAACAGTCACACTCCTAGGTATTTACCCAAATGAGTTGAAAATTTATGTCCACACAAAAAACTTATGTCCATATAGCAACTTTATTCATAATTGCCCAAACTTAGAAGCTACCCAGACATCCTTCAGCGCGTTAATGGATAAATGAACTGTGGCACACCCAAACAATAGAATTTGAAAAGATACAAATTCTCTTCTACAGAAGAGAGCAGTGTAGTTTCGAACAGCAGCACCACAAGGTCCCTGACGGCCTTGTCATTCTTGTCTGCTTCTGCCTTCTGCCGCAGGGTTTCCACAATGGGGTAGCCAGGATTGATCTCCAGATGCTTTTTGGCCATCATGTAGCCCATGGTCGAGTTGTCCCGAAGTGCCAGGGCTTTCATGATGCCCTCCATGTTGGCAGTCCAGACTTTCAATGTTAAAAGGAAATGAGTTTATCAAGCCATTAAAAGATATGGAAGAAATTTAAAAGTATACCACTAAGTGAAAGCAGGCAGTCTGAAAAGATTATGTTGTATTATTTCAACTATATGACATTCTGGAAAAGGAAAAACTATGGAGATAGTAAACAGATCAGTGGTTATCAAGGGTTCAGGGGCAGAGAGGACAGGATGAATAAATGTATCACAGAATATAACATGGTGGTAAAACTTCTATATGATTCTGTAATGATCAATACATGACATTATACATTTTTCCAAACCCAAAGAATTGTTCAACACAAAGAGTAAACTCTACTGCAAACTATGGACTGTAGTTTATAATTATGTATCAATATTGGTTTATAAGTTCTACCAAATGAACCACACTAATGCAAGACTGTGAAAATAGGAGAAATTTTGTAGGAGGGAGAAAACATGGGTTTTCTCTATGCTTTCCATGCAATTTTTCTGTAAACCTAAAAATTGCTCTAAAAAATAAGTCTTTTAAAAAATCAGAAGCAAAGCTAGAATTTGGACCCAAGTCTGCCTGATATGAAAGACTGTGCTCCAGAAAGATACCAAAAGGGCACTTGGAGGGCTTCCCTGGTGGCGCAGTGGTTGAGAGTCCGCCTGCCGATGCAGGGGACACGGGTTCGTGCCCCAGTCCGGGAAGATCCCACATGCCGCGGAACGGCTAGGCCCGTGAGCCATGGTCGCTGAGCCTGCGCGTCCAGAGCCTGTGCTCCGCAACGGGAGAGGCCACAACAGTGAGAGGCTCGCGTATCACAAAAAAAAAAAAAAAAAAAAAAAAAGGCACTTGGAGCTGTAAGGAAATGGGAGTAAGGTTTTCTCCGGTGGGAAATGGTGAAGAATGTTGAGTGGTTCTATCTGACTATTAGAGATTCTGCCTTATGGAAAACAAATTTCCTCTGCAATAACAGTGATGTAAACAGTGAGTCAACACCCATGAAATAAATTCCAAAGAGAAATAAAGAAACCCATTCCACTGTGGGACTCGAGGGACATTGTTCCAGCTAATGATTAAGAACTCTCCAGACAATAGGGGCTTCTTAGACAATGGGTGAATTTCCAGGATGTCCGGCCCCCTTCCGAGAAGGAGGGAGATAACAAAATGTAAAGAAGGTGTCTGTCAAAGACCAATCAGGCAGCTGGGGAGAAGGAGGGAGATAACAAAATGTAAAAAAGGTGTCTGTCAAAGACCAATCAGGCAGCTGGGGAGAAGGAGGGAGATAACAAAATGTAAAAAAGGTGTCTGTCAAAGACCAATCAGGCAGCTGGGGAGAAGGAGGGAGATAACAAAATGTAAAAAAGGGTGTCTGTCAAAGACCAATCAGGCAGCTGGGGACAAGTTCCCTCTCTGGTCCGAGCCTAAGCCGGGACCAATCAGCAGGAGAACACAACCAAATCTATAATTTACATACGGGGAAGTGGGAACCTATAAAACTGACATATTCGCGCCCAAAAGGGTTTCTTCTTCGACCTCCTGCATGAGGACCAAGGAACCCCGGTGCACCGGCCTTCAATAAACCTCTTGCGTTTTGCATCGACTTCCGACTCTTGTTGCTTCCTGGGCGAGTCGAAACTCCTAGGAGACCGCTCAGGTCTAACATTTGGGGGCTCGTCCGGGATTCCACTCGCCCCGGACCACAAGAACATCGGGAGTTGGAGGTACCAGGTAAGCTCGAGCTTGATTGTCTGTTTGTCCCTTGTTCTTTGTGGGCCATTATCGGAGGAAAGCCGTAAGAATCGGCTTATTATGGAATCTGTATCGGACCTCTGGCTAGGCAGACGTGCTAATAGCCGGCGTCCATGAGCCCTAGGGGACGCCCTGGTGGCTCATCTGGAAGGAGAGGCAAACTCTGTCTCCCCTTCACTCGGTTTCGGCAGTTCCCTTGGTGATAACTGCCATCTGAAGAAGTTTCGGTTTTGAAACTTCTTACGCGGCAACTTCATACGCGGTGGCCCATGCGTATATGTGTTTCATGGAGTTTTAACTGTTTCTGTATTGTGGTCTATTCTTCTTCTCTGACGGACGACAATGGGACAAACTGTGACGACTCCTCTTTCCCTTACCCTAAGCCATTGGACCGAAGTTCGGGCCAGAGCCCATAATTTTTCGGTAGAGGTGAAGAAAGGAAAGTGGCAGACTTTGTGTGCCTCTGAATGGCCAACATTTCAGATAGGATGGCCCCCCGAAGGATCCTTTTTATTAGACAAGATTAAGCTGCTGAAGTCTAAAATATTTAATATAGATCCCCACGGACACCCAGACCAAGTACCATATGTCTTGGTCTGGGAAGATTTAATTCTCTCCCCACCTCCGTGGGTCTGGCCCTTTGTTTCCTCAACAGGTACGTCCGCGCACACATCAGCAGCGTCGGAGATATTAGCCTTAAAGAAAAACCCCAACACGGAAAAGCTACCCGACGCCCCGGATCCACCGAAGGCGATTTATCCTGACCCGCAGTCCGATTTGCTTCTTTTGGATTCCCCACCCCCTTATCCTCCGGCCCCAAATCCCCTACCACCTAGAGGACCCCCAGCTCCACTGCCCTCGGCACAAAGGGAACCATCCATGATGGAAGAAGAAAGGGGTCCCTCAGCGGGCACTAGGAGCCGGAGGGCTATCTCCCCGGACTCCACTGCCCTACCTCTTAGAGAGTATGGCCCCCCCGACGGCCAAGGGAATAGACCTCTCCAATATTGGCCCTTTTCCTCTGCAGATCTTTATAATTGGAAAATGCATAACCCAACTTTTTCCGAAAATCCACAGGCCCTTACCGCTTTAATAGAATCTCTTGTTTTCTCCCACCAGCCCACATGGGATGATTGATTGTCAGCAGCTGCTTCAGACTCTCCTAACGACTGAGGAGAGGCAACGGGTTCTTTTAGAAGCCAGAAAAAATGTATTAGGCGCCAATGGGCAACCTACCCAGCTGCCTAATGAGATTGATGTTGGTTTCCCACTCGTCAGGCCAAACTGGGATTTCAATGCCCCGGAAGGTAGGGAGCGCCTGAAAATGTATCGCCAGGCTCTGGTGGCGGGTCTCCATGGAGCGGCCAGACGGCCCACTAATTTGGCTAAGGTAAGGGAAGTAACTCATGGGCCCCAGGAATCGCCAACTGTGTTCCTGGAACGTTTAATGGAAGCCTTTAGACGCTTTACCCCTTATGATCCAACTTCGGAGGAACATAGGGCTACTGTAGCAATGGCTTTCATTGATCAAGCGGCCCCTGATATTAGGAAGAAATTACAGAGGCTAGATGGCTTGCAGGGATTTTCGCTTCAGGAGTTAGTAAAAGAGGCAGATAAAGTATATAACAAAAGAGAAACAGAGGAAGAGAAGGAAGAAAGAAAGCAGAAAGAGCAGGCAGCCCGTGAAAGAAGACGAGATAAGAGACAAGAGAGGAATTTAAGTAAGATACTGGCCACTGTGGTTGGAGGAAGAAATATAGGGGATAGAAATGGGCAGGAAGGGCGAACGGCAGACAGAAGGCGACCATTAGACAAGGACCAATGTGCCTACTGTAAAGAAAAAGGACATTGGGCGAGAGAATGCCCTAAGAAAAAGAATGGAGGAAGGCCAACCAGAAACAAAATCTTAACCTTGGAAGAAGAAGACTAGGAAAGTCAGGGCTCGAACCCTCTCCCCGAGCCCCGGGTAACTCTTAAAGTGGAGGGGGAACCTGTTCAATTTTTGGTAGATACCGGAGCCCAGCACTCCGTCCTTCTCCACTCAAAAGGTCCTATCTCAGCTAAAAGGTCATGGGTACAAGGAGCCACTGGGAATAAACAATATTCATGGACCACACGAAGGACAGTAGATCTTGGGATTGGACGAGTAACCCATTCATTTTTGATTATTCCGGAATGCCCCTATCCTTTGCTGGGAAGAGATTTACTCTCCAAAGTAGGGGCTCAAATCCACTTTCAGCCAGAAGGTCCCACCATAACTGATAATAAAGGAAGGTTACTTCAAATATTGACTATGAAATTAGAAGATGAATATAAATTATACGAGCAGCCTTCATCCTCACGAGTTAATGTTACAGATTGGGTAACTCGGTTCCCTCAAGCCTGGGCAGAAACTGCCGGAATGGGGATGGCCAAAAATCGGCCCCCGGTGCTAGTGGAACTCAAGGCAACTGCCACCCCAATAACAGTCCGTCAATACCCCATGAGTAGAGAAGCCAAAGACGGTATCCGTCCCCATATACAGAGGCTACTAGACTTGGGCATCTTAATAAGATGTCAATCAGCATGGAACACCCCTCTCCTGCCGGTAAAGAAACCAGGAACAAATGATTATCGGCCGGTGCAGGATCTACGAGAGGTAAACAAACGGGTGGCAGACCTCCACCCCACAGTTCCAAACCCTTACAACCTCCTGAGCACTCTTCCACCTCAACATACGTGGTATACTGTTTTGGACCTTAAAGATGCTTTTTTTTGTTTAAGACTCTCTCCCCTGAGCCAACCCTACTTTGCCTTCGAATGGAAAGATCCAACATCGGGAATGTCTGGTCAGCTGACATGGACACGGCTACCTCAGGGATTTAAGAACTCCCCGACCATCTTTGATGAAGCCCTCCATCAGGATTTGGCATTATATAGAGAATCAAATCCCCAGGTAACATTACTCCAATACGTTGATGATATTTTATTAGCTGCTGAGACCCAAGAAGATTGTATCAAGGGTACTGAAAAACTGTTAACGGAACTTGGAACCCTGGGATATAGAGCCTCAGCCAAGAAAGCACAAATATGCCAACAACAGGTCAGTTACCTGGGGTATCTATTAAAAGGGGGGCAAAGATGGCTCACGGAGAGCAGAAAGGATACGGTGGCCCAAATTCCGGCTCCCAAAAACGCCAGGCAGGTTAGAGAATTTTTGGGGATGGCCGGATTCTGTAGGCTATGGATTCCAGGGTTTGCTGAGCTGGCAGCCCCATTGTACCCCCTAACCAAAAACAGCACTCCTTTCGTTTGGGGCGATAAGGAACAACGGGCTTTTGACCAAATCAAACGAGCTTTACTTTCAGCTCCAGCCCTAGGACTGCCAGATGTAACCAAACCTTTTCATTTATATGTGGCCGAAAATAAGGGCATTGCAAAAGGAGTATTGACTCAGAAATTGGGTCCCTGGAATCGCCCAGTTGCTTATTTGTCAAAAAAATTGGACCCTGTGGCATCAGGATGGCCCACCTGTTTAAAGATAATCGCTGCAGTGGCTGTTCTAGTCAAAGATGCTGACAAACTAACTTTAGGACAAAATCTAACGATAACAGCTCCTCATGCCCTGGAAAATGTAGTCCGTCAACCACCGGATAGGTGGCTAACTAATGCCAGGATGACCCATTACCAAACCCTGTTGCTAAACTCAGATCGCATCAAGTTTGCTCCAGCCACAGGACTCAATCCAGCCACCTTGCTACCTGATCCTGACTTGGAAGGCTCCACCATCATACATGATTGTCAGGAAGTACTGGCCGCAGCACACGGCAGTAGGCCAGATCTGATGGACCTGCCCCTCCCTGATGCTGATTTCACCTGGTTCACGGATGGGAGCAGTTTCCTGGAGGAAGGTAAGCGTCGAACTGGGGCAGCCGTGGTAGACGGAAAACAAGTCATATGGGCAGCGGCGCTACCACAAGGGACCTCAGCCCAACGAGCTGAATTAATTGCCCTGACGAGGGCATTAGAGACGGCAGAGAATAAAAAAGTAAACATCTACACAGACAGTAGATATGCGTTTGCTACCGCTCATATCCACGGTGCCATTTACCAACAGAGAGGGCTACTAACTTCAGGTGGCAAAGAAATTAAAAACAAAGACGAAATCATGGCTTTGTTGACTGCACTTATGCTTCCTACTAAAGTCAGTATCATCCACTGCCCTGGACATCAAAAAGGAAATACCCCAATAATTAGGGGAAATAATATGGCTGACCAAGTGGCCCGAGAAATAGCATCGGGAGAAGTCATTCTAGGACTGTCAGATAAAGTTCCTGAAAAATCAGGCCGCGACGAAGAAATCATCCCGGCCACAACAAAAGGAACTTTGTCCCCTCAGCAAGCAGAATCCATGTTACAACAGATGCACAGATGGACACATTTGGGGACTAAAAAGATGGTAGCCTTGTTACAAAAAGCTGGGTACGAAACCCCTGGAATGACAAAATTAGCTGAACAAATTGTGCAGGAATGCGTCCCATGTCAACAGGTAAATGCTCACAAAGGGAAACTTGAAACTGGAAAGAGACTCAGGGGGGACCGCCCAGGAACTTACTGGGAGGTGGACTTTACCGAAGTGCGTCCTGGAAGGTACGGTAATAAATACCTTTTAGTTTTTGTAGACACTTTTTCAGGATGGATAGAGGCTTTCCCAACAAAGAAAGAAACAGCTGCTGTAGTAGCCAAGAAGATTTTAGAAGAAATTTTTCCTCGATTTGGAGCACCAAAGGTAATAGGGTCTGATAATGGTCCAGCCTTCGTCGCCCAGGTAAGTCAGGATGTGGCCAGATATTTGGGGACTGATTGGAAATTACATTGTGCATATAGACCCCAGAGTTCAGGTCAGGTAGAAAGAATGAATAGAACTCTAAAAGAGACCCTAACCAAATTGTCCTTGGAGACTGGCGGTACAGATTGGACGGTGCTCCTTCCTTTAGCCCTGTTCCGGGTTAGGAATACACCTTCCCGGTACCATCTTACTCCTTTTGAGGTGCTATACGGGGCCCCACCTCCCCTTCTCACCTTAGGAGAAGAAATAAAACCAGACTGTCAAAATAACACTGACTTGTATGCTAGGCTATTGGGACTCCAACTGGTCCAAAAGGAGATATGGTCCCAACTCGCCGAGGCCTACCAACCGGGAACACTGGGAGAAACTCATCTTTTCCAAGTCGGAGACTCCGTATACGTCCGTCGGCATCGAACCCAGACGTTGGAACCTCGATGGAAAGGACCATACACCGTCCTCCTAACCACCCCAACGGCCATAAAAGTGGACGGCATCGCTGCCTGGATCCATGCTTCACACGTGAAAGCTGCACCAGCGGCGGCATCATCAGGATGGCAGGCCCAAAGAACCGACAACCCGCTCAAACTCAAGCTTCTACGAACCTAAGACTTATAATTTTGGTTTTACTGCCTTTACTGACTGTAAGTGATTTTAGCCCTCACCTGCCCCAACGTCTAACTTGGCAGGTAATTTCTCAAACTGGAGATATAACCTGGTCCATTAGCCATACTGCCCCTCCCTGGACCTGGTGGCCAGACCTTTTTCCTGATGTCTGTAAACTGGCCATAGGAGCTCCCTATTGGGATCTAGAGAGTTATTATGATCAGCATAATGCTCCGTCCCAACTTCTAACTAAAGCTGATTACTCCGGAGAGGGTTGTAAAAACCAGGTCCGAAGAAGTTGGCTCAGAACCCTCTCCTTCTATGTATGCCCTGGGTTCCATCGCCCCCGATCCCTGAATTATAAATGTGGGGGAACTGAAAATTTATATTGCCAAAACTGGGGATGTGAAACCACAGGAGATACTTATTGGAGACCCACCTCAACTTGGGATTTTATTACAGTAACAGCCAACTACACTCATACTTCTTATAGGGGTCCCCGACCCGTTGCCCCCGAATGTTCAGGATGGTGCCACCCCCTCAAAATTTCCTTTAGTAATCCTGGAAAAAGAGATAAAAAATGGGTAAATGGCCACTCATGGGGCATTAGATTTTACAAGAATGGATATGATTTGGGAATATTAATGACCCTTAAGCTAAAGATTGAGACTCCTGCTCCTATATCAATAGGCCCAAATCCCGTACTTGGCCCCCCTTTGCTTCCCCCGGCCCCTTCAACTACGTCAACAAAGAATGAGACTAATGAAACCTCTGGATCCAAAGAACCCACAGTTAAGCCTGGGACTCCTCAGGATAGGATGCTTTCTTTGGTGCAGGCAGCCTTTACGGTCCTTAATGCTACAAACCCGGAGGCTACAAAATCATGTTGGCTCTGTTATGCTGCCCCTCCCCCTTATTATGATGCTATAGGATATAGTTCTAATTATACTAATGTCAGCTCCCCGGACCATTGTCGATGGAAACAGAAAGGGAACAGTAAATTAACTCTGTCTTCGGTTTCTGGAAATGGTACTTGTATAGGAACACCTCCCCAGTCCCATCGACACCTTTGTCATGATTTCAGCCTCCCTTCAGGCTCGGGATATCTTGTACCTCCCCAAGATGGATGGTGGGCATGTAACACGGGGCTAACCCCTTGTGTCTCTCTAGAGGTTCTCAACAATTCAGCTGATTTTTGTGTGCTAGTGCAATTAGTTCCTAGACTTATCTATCATTCAGATTCGTCCTTCTTAGATGAATACGAGGGAAAAACGAGAAGGAAGAGAGAGCCTGTAACCCTCACATTGGCTGTCCTTCTAGGACTAGGAATATCTGCCGGGATAGGAACAGGAACCACAGCCCTCATACAACAACCCCAGTATTATGCAAGTTTAAGACAGGCTGTAGACATCGACCTTCGAGCATTAGAAAGTTCCATAACTCAACTAAAGGAATCACTCACCTCACTTTCAGAAATGGTGTTGCAGAATAGAAGAGGCCTAGATTTGCTGTTTCTTAAAGAAGGGGGATTATGCGCCGCTCTAAAAGAAGAATGTTGCTTTTATATTGATCATTCAGGAACCATTACCAAAACCATGGATAAACTAAGGGAACGCTTAGATAAAAGGCAAAAGGAGAGAGAAAACGAAAAAGGATGGTTTCAATCATGGTTTGATAAGTCCCCCTGGTTTACCACCTTAATCTCTACTCTGTTGGGACCTCTTATTGTTTTATTGTTGATTTTAACTTTTGGACCATGTGTTCTAAATCGCTTGATAGCATTTATTAGAGAACGTATCAGTACTGTACAAGTTCTAATGTTAAGACAACAGTACCAAAGTTTACGAACAGAAGGTTGAGATTCCATGATTGGAATCAATAGTCACAAGAAAAAGGGGGGAATGTGGGACTCGAGGGACATTGTTCCAGCTAATGATTAAGAACTCTCCAGACAATAGGGGCTTCTTAGACAATGGGTGAATTTCCAGGATGTCCGGCCCCCTTCCGAGAAGGAGGGAGATAACAAAATGTAAAGAAGGTGTCTGTCAAAGACCAATCAGGCAGCTGGGGAGAAGGAGGGAGATAACAAAATGTAAAAAAGGTGTCTGTCAAAGACCAATCAGGCAGCTGGGGAGAAGGAGGGAGATAACAAAATGTAAAAAAGGTGTCTGTCAAAGACCAATCAGGCAGCTGGGGAGAAGGAGGGAGATAACAAAATGTAAAAAAGGGTGTCTGTCAAAGACCAATCAGGCAGCTGGGGACAAGTTCCCTCTCTGGTCCGAGCCTAAGCCGGGACCAATCAGCAGGAGAACACAACCAAATCTATAATTTACATACGGGGAAGTGGGAACCTATAAAACTGACATATTCGCGCCCAAAAGGGTTTCTTCTTCGACCTCCTGCATGAGGACCAAGGAACCCCGGTGCACCGGCCTTCAATAAACCTCTTGCGTTTTGCATCGACTTCCGACTCTTGTTGTTTCCTGGGCGAGTCGAAACTCCTAGGAGACCGCGCAGGTCTAACACCACATACATCCTTCTAGAATGAATATAGAAAAGGGAACACTTCCCAACCCATTTTATGAGAACGGCATTACTCTGATTCCAAAGTCAGGCAAAGTCATTTCAAGACCAAAAAAAAGTCCAAAAGAGAATTCTTGTGTTTCAAGTGAGCAGAAATTTTCCCATTTTTTCCTACAAATGTTTAGCCACAACTCAGAAAGACCCTCAAACTTGGACTCATTCATGAATTCACTACACAATAAATTCATTTACCAACAAAGAAGCCAGGAGAAGAAACAGCAACTGTGAACTAGGAATGCTGCCTGCCATATAGTAAACAAATGATGTCACAGCCATCAGCGATTGCAGCCACCCCTGACAGTAAGCCCTGAGGGAACTCAGGATGAAAGCAAGGAATGCCTGCCATTTAGCAGTCATAAGATTGCAGCCACCCACAATGATGCAGCTTGAGGAAACTCAGGATGAGAAAACAAAGGATGTTGGCCCCAGATAGCTGAGGTGCATATCAAAGGAATGATTTCAGTGATCTCAGACTCTTGCATCTTCCCATACATAGAAAAGCACAAACTTATTTAAATAGAGATATCTGGTTTTCTTTAATTAACAATCATCTTTGACGTTCCAACTACCTGGCCTTTTTTGCAAAAACACCGGTATATCCTGGCTCCCCCCTTGCCTCCTTGGAGTAGTTTTCTCAGGGTTATTTGAAATGCTCTCTGCTGGGCTTGAAGTCCTAAGAATGTCCAATGAATAAAACATAACTCTTAAGTTTTAAGTTGTACATTATTTTTCAGTCAACACTTTTGAATACCATGAATAAAGGACCCAGAGCAGATGTATCTCCTTCACCTGAACTCTATGATGAACTGGATCCTTGGTACCAGCAGAGGCCTCTTGTGCCCATCTGCCTCATTGGAGAGTCCAGAAGAATTTGGTCTCTCCTGTTTCCCCCGATTTTTGGTTGATGATCCTGAGTTTTATTTGGTAATGTCTAACATGTACCTGGCTCCCCAGTTGAAAGATAGAGGGGAGTGACCCTCTAATTTAAAGGTATTAGGGGAGCCCAGTTGAAAAAGGAGAAAATGCCCCCTAATTGAAAAATATTAGGGGAGGCTGGTGGAAACACATTCAGGCTCAGTTTAGACACTGAGTGGTTTTATCCTCAGTTGAAAGACTTGGGAAGACTTTGATCAGTCAAATACTAAATAGGGTTGGACTGAGTAATTAGGGGGAAGACTGGCATATCATTTTTCCTTGAATTGTCTACATTAATATGGTTTGTTGAAATAAAACTTAAATCTTATGAAAGCTTCTTATCTCTGAAGAAGGGACTCTCTCATCCCGGCTGGCAATGGCTTTCTCAGGGGACTGAGAAACTTGCAGGAGTGGTGAAGTCAAAGACCTCATGCCTTTGTGTAGCTGTCCCTGTAGGGAAACCCACTCGTTTTAATTAACAACCTGCTCAACCAGGGACATGAATAAGAACTGGCCGGCCATTCCGTGATCTGATCACCTGTGCTTGTCTTATGCTGCCACCGGGAAAACCCGAGACGCGTAAAAGGGAGCTAAAACAATTCTGGAAGAATGAAAAAGAAAAAAAGAGGAGTTAAGCTCTTAAGCAGCACATTGACCCACCACGCGATCATCACTAGCAAGTTTATCAATCAACAAACCGACCTCAGAATGAGAAATAAAGCTATCAAAACAAACAACAAAAAAGGAACGACAGATTGTCAGCCTCCAACTAATACCCCAGCCAGGTTTATGTATATACATACTTACACTTACAAATACTTACTTAATTGGGAATTAAAGGAAATCTCATCCTAAAAGAAGGGGCTCTTTTATTGTGAAAGCAGTTACGTTTTAAAAGCCAGCTTGATAAAAATATATTTTCAGAATTCTGACTTTAAACAAAGGCCTTCTAGGGGGAACTTGCATTTCTCTTCTTGTGTCTTTGAGATGTAAATATTATACTGATCTTCTTAGGATATTGTGTGTGTGTGTGTGTGTGTGTGTGTGTGTGTGTGAAAAAAAAACAACTTGATCTCTGTCACGCTATTTTGGGGAGTGAACTTTCTGGATCTTTTATTTAGGTGGCATCCTTCCCGATGCGATAGCTACTTGCGAAAATACACTCTTATGTGAAAGCAACTTGCATCTTATTGGTTAATAGCCCAATGATGGATCTTTTAAATTGGAGACTCTTCTAAATTGGTAATTTTTTAGAGAGGTCTAATTATAAACAACTGTTTTACTGGTACCTATATAAACAAAAATCAAACTAAAGGTGGAAAAAAAAAAGAAGTATATCTAATGGTTAACCTAAGAACTCCATTAGTTTAAATCAAACAAACAAACAAACAAACAAACAGTTGGAGAAGCTTTATTTGTGGTATTTGCTTCCCTCAATGGATCTTACATGTTGACTGGAAAAAAAGAAGCACAGTGTGAGAGCTAAGTTTTATTTGGGGCAAAATGAAGACTATAGCCCAGGAGAGAGCATTTCAGACAGCTCTGAGAAACTGCTCCAAAGAGGTAGGGGGGAAGGTCAATATATGTGTGATTTTGGTGAAGGGGGAGTGCATGCAATCAAGCATGTATTTTTTACAGAAAGTTTCTGCTAGTCTCGTGAAGGTTACTGCTAGTTACAAGGAGCAGACATCACCATGAAGGATTTTAGTGCTTTTCTAGATATGAGGAGATGCAAGAATTGGACTTATAAAATCATCCCCTGAAAATATCTATCTGAAGACCTGGTCTGCCAGTTTTTCACAGAGCAAAGAGGGCCTCATTCCTGATCTCCCTGGTGGTCAGCAGCTACAGTGGCTCATAATTTGATCCTTGTAGAAGTAGATAGCAAGTGCCAATTTGTAGGTGACATACAGATGCTTAAAAAAAATATAAAATAAAAGTAACTAATGTTAACAGGAAAAAAACCTGTAAGAAAAGCCTAGATACTTTTTCCAACAAGGTAGAAATTTTTAAAAAGACATCCCAAATGGATAAAGAAATCTTTAGATTATTATGTAAAGTGGGATAAATAAAATGGACATATATATGATTAAAACACAAGGTTTTGATATTACATTACCTAAGGTTAAATGGGCCAAAAGGGAACCCTTACTGGTCCCCAAGATTAAAAGCCAAACAAGCCTGCTTTATTTAACCCAATTTAATATATATGTATTTATATATATATATGTGTGTGTGTGTGTGTGTGTGTGTGTGTATGTGTGTGTGTATATATATATATATATATATATATATATATATATATATATATATATATATATATATATATATATATATATATATTAAGGGGCCGGAAAAAGAAGTTACACTGAGATACCTGACCAACAATTACTTGGGGCAAAAATTAGGCCAATTAATCAAGATTGACAAAAAGGCCTGTGCTCCTTAGCTCACCTCCTCTCTATGGGGATCCCAGAACATTTTATATAAAAATAAAATGGACAGGAAATAAAAAGAAAGAAAAACTTCTAGGACTCCTCTGGTAAGATCAAAACTTGTTGATTGGATCCTAGTGAAAAATAAACTTAAAGGTATAAAAGTTGACAGAATTGAGATGAAAGAATATAAAAGAGTATAAAATTGGTCTATTTAAGTGGGCTTTATTTAAGATGGTTACGTCTCTTTTGCTTAATTATATTGTGAGATAGACATGTTTCATCGGGGAATGCTTCCCCTGCATGATATTATAAGACAAGGCATATAGATCTGCCCCTCAGGAAATAGTAAACATACTAAAGGAAACAAATAGGGTACCTGAGCCATACAATAAAGTGAAATAGAAACTCATATTAAGGGACTAATAAAAATAACAATAGTGATTTTGCTCTGGGTTTAACTCAGAAAGAGGCTCTTTGTTGAACGCCTTATACAAGTTGTGAAGGAATGATAAATTAAACTCTAAAACTCTAGAACACAGAACACTTAAATTTCAGTTTCGTTAGAAACATTCTCACTAACATCAAAAAGCAACTGTCTTTATCATACAAATCTCTACAAATCAGACATGTAAATACAGGCCACAGGGACCTGAGACTGAGTCTAATTAGCTCAATTCGGAAGGACTTGAAACCACAGGAAAAAAAAAAAATGACAAAGGTGGCAGTTTTAAAATTCAAACCACTGGAAAGCCTCCCTCCACTGAAAATCTAATTCATAGCCTCCCTAGAATTTTTCTCAAGAACAAATACAAATCTTAGAAGTCTTTTCCACAAAATTTAAAGCCTTAGTCATCTGAGCAAGCAACTTTAATGTATTCCAACACTTCTTTGTAAACTAGTAAGTTTATATTGTAATGCCTGATTTATAACTGTTTTTTTTTAAAGTAAAGCCATGAGATCTCTAGTTCTGCCAGTTTATATATCTGTGAACACATTATACATATGAGATATATCTACCTCTAGAAATCATTATCAAAATTGAATTTATAGAGTGCTCCATTTAATTGACTTAAAAGTAAGTGCTTCCAGGGCTTCCCTGGTGGTGCAGTGGTTGAGAGTCCACCTGCCGATGTAGGGAACACGGGTTCGTGCCCCAGTCGGGGAAGATCTCACATGCCATGGAGCAGCTGGGTCCGTGAGCCATGGCTGCTGAGCCTGCACGTCTGGAGCCTGTGCTCCGCAACAGAAGAGGCCACAACAGTGAGAGGCCCGTGTACCCCCCCAAAAAAAAAAAAAAAAAAATAGTAAGTGCTTACAAATTAACTATAAAAGAAGCTAGGCAAAATGACTTTCAGGTTCAAATGAACTGGGAAATATCCAATATTAAGTTGATACCTGGTATTAAAGTTAGTTTGTTTGTTGATCTAATTAACATAGACATGTCTTTAGAGTCATCAGCATTAAGTATAATACTATTATTGTACTAGATTTAATAGAAGTCAAACAAGACCTTATTATATCTGTTGCAAATTTGTCAGCAAGGAAAACAGCTTGATATGATGAAACTTTAAATGTAAATGAGATAAGATCTTTTGAGTAAATTCTTTAAAGAGTAAGCTCTTTAAAAATAATTATGTTTTATGTAGTAAGGTAGATAGCTAGTGGGAAGCAGCCGCATGGCACAGGGATATTGGCTCGGTGCTTTGTGACAGCCTGGAGGGGTGGGATAGGGAGGGTGGGAGGGAGGGAGACGCAAGAGGGAAGACATATGGGAACATATGTTTATGTATGACTGATTCACTTTGTTATAAAGCAGAAACTAACACACCACTGTAAAGCAATTATACCCCAATAAAGATGTTAAAAAAAAATAATTATGTTTTAGAAATATCTACTTAAAATGATCTCTCCAAATATTTTATAACTTAAAATTCTAGACTTGTGCTAATTTAAGTTAAATGATGGAAGTCTGTTGAATAGCTAGGTCATTTCCAAAGAAATAAGATACTGAGACATCAATTACTAAACAGAGAAACTAAAGGTATTTAGGACTATTAATGAATATGTTTGGTACCAAACTGAGATATTCTCTATCAGAAAGCAAATGGTTTTAGAAATTATCACTGGTATTCATGTTCACCAATCTACAGAATGCTAGTGTAAAAGACAGTTCATAATTGCTTACTTCTTAATTTTCACTAGAAATTAAGGTTTCTTAACAGTTGAGGATTCTATTTTAAATATGTCATAAAAGCCAATAGAATTAATAAAACATTTCAATAGGAAAGTAAAATGCATGTTTTCAGTAAAGGAGCTATAAGGAATGGAATTACATTTTATTAAGGGAAAAGATAGTAATTTTGTCTTAGAGATGGTTGGTTTTGGATGGAAAAATAAGGGACAAACTAACATGGATACAAAAAGTGATGAAAGGCTGTGGAAAGGAACCCCAAGAAAAAAGTTTAATGCATGAATTAGCTAAATTTAGATTGAATTTAATTAAGTAAATGGATTTTGTTTTTAAGTAAGCTAGTAGAAGACTGGATTTTTATTTCTCTCTCTGTTAAGAGAACAACATTTCTTAGAGTGTTCCTTTTTGATAACAGATTTTGTGAGTTTCTGTGCCCTTAAGTGATTTTTTTAAATCTTTTTGTGACTTTGATTAAATGAGTAAGTATTGTTTCACAGTGACCTATGATCCTATTGTGTTTTAAAACCTTTTTGATACATTTAATAAACTTTCCAAAATATCAAATTCTAACTAAAGTTCTTTTAGCCTCCAGCTAACTCTGGGATGTTTCCAAGGAACCCTGAGACATCTCAGAAAAGAATGTTAAACTAATTATGCTTCTTTGGTATGTTAAATTACTTGAGAAACATTGAGGTTGCAGATGAACCTTAGATTATAGTGTATGGATAAATGTCATTGATATAGATATTCCAAAATTTATATATAATTCCTAACATCTGATATGCCCTGATAAAATGTTATAATTCTAGTTATTATCTTAATGTATTACATGTCACAGAAATGTCCAAGTTTCTTACCAATTGCATTGTACTCAAACCTTTAACCATGCCATTTTAAGTTTTGCCCTTTATAGACAGTCATTATTTTACTCTGATGCTTTTACAAAATAATGATCCTCAAGAAGGCTCATAAAAGAAATTTTTTGACAAATATAAGTTTCTGAGAGCGTCTAGATAACCCACTGAACAGGGTAACAAATGACAAAACTCTAATTGAAAACCTGATGACTTCATCCAGGTCAACAGGAATTAATTACAAGGGATTGAATGAGCTGATAAATATGATTTATAACTTTATGACTTCTGGGGAGAAATATACCAGCTTTAATCTTTGTTTTCCAGAAAAATACTTCTATGCTGTGACCTATAAGAATTTGATAAAGTATAACTTTGTAAACAAAGATGAAACATTTATCTTTTCCTCTCTATCTGATCCGTCCAGAATTTGGCTTCTCCAGCTAGCTCTCCTGTGGACTTGATGGTTAACTGCAACCAGATTACAACTAGTTATACTAATCATTGTTTTAATTTATTCTTTGTTTCCAAATTGCTTATGCTTTGTGTCTCTCTGCTGCACTATGACTTTGTCAAGGTTACTAGCTTATATCCTGTCTATTTTATAAGATCATTGTCTCTTACAGTACCCAATGTGCAACCAGACCTCCAAAAAAATTGATGATGGCTAAACATCTTGAGGAAATAGATCACACTTATGACTCTTATAGAATAATTGTAATAGTGTGATTCTAGGCATGGAAAGAAGCAACAGGGAAAAACATGTCCTGGATCACAATAGACTAGTAAGAGAGAGGATCCAGAGAATTTAAATTATCAACAGGGCCTAATCCAGAAATCAGCACCTGGAGTTGGCATATCAACAAGAATCTTTGCCTAATCTGGGAAGAGCCTCCCAGTGCCATGGGACAAAATTGGTCATGAAATGCCTCCCAAACATTGGTTGAATTTATGACCAAGAGGGGCACTGTGGACTAAATGCTGCCTGCCATATCAGTAAACAAAAGGTGTCACAACCATCAGTGATTGCAGCCACCCCCAATGGTGAGCTCCAAGAGAACTCAGGCTGGAAATAAGATATGCCTGCCATCTAGCTGTCATCAGATTGCAGCCACCCACAATGGTGCAGCTTGAGGAAACTCAGGATTCGAATACACAAGATGCTGGCCCCAGGTAGCTGAGGTGCATATCAAAGGAATGATTTTAGTGACCCCAGACTCTTGCATCTTCCCATACATAGAATAGCACTAAATTATTTAACTTGAGATATCTGGTTTTCTTTAATTAACAATAATCTTTTGACATTCTGACTATCTGCCCTTTGTTGTAAAAACTGCCGCCATCATTATTCCCCTTAGTCCCAAGCCCTACATCTACAGAACTTGAAATTCTTCACTCAGGGAATTAGATTAGAGTCAACTTTTTTCCGTGTCTGCTGATGCTGTGGACCACTCTCACATGGCCCCTATTTCTGAGGCCCACTGAAACCCAGTCTAGGTCATCCGTGAATGTTCACAAGTTATCTCTTGAAACCTGGAATTTTCTACTGCTCCTATTTATTTTGATTCTAGAGCTCATAATAACAATTCAGCTCTGGGTGAATATGCTGAGTTTGGTTTTCTCCTAGAATCTCTCCTAGCCATGTGAGGTAGGAGATAAATTTGGCTAAGGCTTTCAGAGACCCTCCTAGCTTCCAGCACCCACCTGCCCAATCTAGAGGAACAATAACCAGTACAACAGAGCCCAAGTGTAAGGTTGGTCACCTACAGGGAATATTATGTGAGCATGCCCCCTGAAGCCCTGAGTCTGCAGCATCCCCGCACACAGCAGTAGATAATAAATCCAAAGATTTAGTCCAATATTTCCCCTTACAATAATGATATAATAGTGCCCTGTAAGTGACAACTAAACTAACTGTGTCCCAGAGGCTGTGATGTGAACTCAGAGCCTGATGAGCCTTTCTCTTTTTTTTCCAGTGAAAATGAGATGGTGATCTGATGCCTGAGGCCTACATACCTGGTTAAGTAGGACAAGTGCTATCTTTTTTTTTCCGGTACACGGGCCTCTCACTGCTGTGGCCTCTCCCGTCGTGGAGCACAGGCTCCGGACGCGCAGGCTCAGCGGCCATGGCTCACGGGCCCAGCCGCTCCGCGGCATGTGGGATCTTCCCGGACTGGGGCACAAACCCATGTCCCCTGCATCGGCAAGCGGACTCTCAACCACTGCGACACCAGGGAAGCCCGACAAGTGTTATTTTAATGAGCCAATTGTTCGTGTCTTTCAGAGTTCATTATGTTTATTTTTCCTCCACAAAGACCTTCTCTGTTCTTTTTTCTTCTAATAGTGATAAAATTTACATACCATAAAAATTCATCCATTTCAAATTAATAAGCTAGTGTTTTTCAGTATAGTTACAGAGTTCTACAGTAATCACAATCTCATTTCAGAACATTTTCACCACACCAAAAGGAAAACTTGTGCTCATTTGCAGTCCTTCCCTCTTCCCATCCTCATCCATATCATAGACAACCATTAATCTACCTTCTATCTTTATAGATTTGCTTATTCTAAACATTTCATATACATAGAATTGCAAAGTCTGATCTTTTTTGTCTGACTTCTTTCACTTAGCATGTTTTTAGGATTCATACATGTTTTAGCATACATCAGTATTTTGTTCCTTTTTATGGCCAAATAGTGTTCTGGTGTATGGATATACAATATTTTATTTATCCTTTTATCCCCTCATGCTCTTTTGGCACAAAACTATTTATGAACTGAGACTTCAATTCAGTCAATACCTATAGCCCTTTGATCCGTTCCAAAATTTGACTTTCAGGACATTGAAATTATTAGTGTTGTCCTTATATGGAAAGGTAATAAGGGTATTCCAGACTCATTTTTGCCAGAGAGCTGTGATTCCTTTTAACCTCTGCAATATTCCTGTTAGTTTATAGTACTTGATAGTCAGCACCTTCCATGGCCTATGAGGGTAAGTAGTTGTGAGTTACTTTGAAAAAAAAATCTGACACTGTTTCTATACCTGGTATTTCATGTGTCCTTAATCCAGTCTTTTCTTGATTGTCTTCTGAGAATCACTCCCAGGCCAATACTTAACAAATGGATATCTGAGATCTCTGATGTGCTGTTTCTGGGCCATATCCTGTATTTCTAAGTAGCGCCCTATCTGGCCAAGATGGTATCACTTCTAAAAATGACCTAAAAAATATCAATCTAAAAAAGTCAATCTAGAATTTCCCACATTTTCTAACATATACCAGAATCTTATTCATTTTTATATTCTATTCTCCTAACAGTCTGAAAACCTGACATAACTGGTCCTCAAGAAAACAGTTTTATATCATCCATGGAAGCTCCTATAGTATTAAAATGGTTAAGGATGTAATTCTATCTCAGCCTTATACTAGTATATTCTGATAAAGCCCTACCTTGCATATTTAAGACAGGCCTCTCATTCAGCTTTATTAGATTTTGTCTCAAAGCAAGACCCCAATATTCTTGAGAAAGAACATCCACCCTTGTTCTTATCACTGTAGTTCCCTAACAAGATCGACTATTTGGCCAGTAATCCTGAAATTATCTGTGCATGGTGGAAAAAATACATGATTCCACAAGTAATATATATCCTAAAGTTTTTTCAGCTTACTTAAGCTAACAAATGACTATAATTTGTAAGAAAATATTTATCAAAATGTTAAGAACTACGTAATCGTTCTTTCCTACTATTGATACAGCTTCAGTTTGGATCTGAAGCCAAATTATTAAACAACTGTATCTGTTTTATGGCACACTGAGATTTTTTAGTGACAAATGAGTAAAGTGGACTCTAAGAAAAAAATATTTGAGTGGTTTATGCTTCAGTTCACTATTTTCTAAGGACTGTGTTAAAACAGGAAACTGTCTTTCCAAAACAAAGTCATTGGCAGCACCAGTATTCATCATGGAACCAGCTAAGGCTCAGCTCTACCTGTGTAGTATGATATAGTTGATACATATAAAAGCAAGCTTAATTGCCTTAACTTAAAAGTGAGGAGGAAAATGTCTCGCTCTGGCATTTATGCTAGAACTGATGAGAAGAAAGTTTGATGGATAGAGTTTTAGGGTGACAAGAGACAAAGGTTTCAGACACTGGGTTTTACTCTCATGTCAAAAATGACTGAGATAGATAGATGACATTGCTTAGATCCTCATTGTATCTCAATGAACAGCTTGGGCACTGTAATGGAAAACTGCAAGGCCACCAAAGTGCAGACTTTTCTTATGAGGGCAATGATTTTAATGATTTTTAGCTATGACTAAAATCTAACAACAATCAAAAGAAAGTCCCAGGGGTGAATTCTCTTCCTTCAATGTTGCTGAACAATAGTGGTAACACTTTGGATGCTTGAGAGATGATAAATGACCAAAGTTCTTTCAGCATTGTATAACTTTTCAAAGCCATTTCTGACATCAGAAAAATCAAAACATGGAAAGGAAGCCTAAAAATAGCAAATGTTCTAAAAGACACTCTAAAAAAATACTAGGAGACTGAGCAGCTGCAATCATAATATAATACATAAAGAACAGTGGCCCTGCTCTTATCATCCAATTTCTCAAGGCTCCACAAAACTCCTAACCCAACCCCTCTACCACTGATATACACACCCCTCGCCCTGCTTCCTATCACCTCTGGCTCCAAAAATAAAAAAACAGTGTTATAAAGGAGAAGGTCAGCCTTCATTCATAAATGGCTTTGGTCATCTTATTTGAGACTCAGTTTCCTAATCTTCTTTAATTAAATAATGAATAATGATAAGTTTTATAATAAAAACCATTACACACTAACAGGCTTTGAAGGTGAAAATTGATGGCATTACCTTATTTGTTTCTTTTTTCTTAAGTATGATTTTAGATATTGTTATGAATACTATTTTACAAATGAGGAAATGGAGTTTCTGAATGGTTAAGTAACTTGCCTAGGGTTATTCTGTTAGTAAAGGACAGAACTGTAATTTGAGCCCAAGTGTCTTGACTCCCTGATTGTTCTGCTAACTGACATCTCCTAGTTTCACATGAATTTTGCTGACAGCATATTTGATACACTAGCCTCATAGTAGGTGTTCAATAAATGTTTATGTTTCCCTTTTTGCCTCTTTGGTGAATCAAATCTTCCCCTTCTCACCTAGATCCTTGTTAGGGTCCTGTATGTTCTGAAGATCCTACTGAAAAGAAATTTAAACAATTGTTTGCAAAACAAACTATGTTTCACAACTATTGGGAGCAAATTGCTAAAGGATTAGCATTGTTTTTTCTTAAAGAAGTCTTTACACCAAAGAATGACACCCTGCCTCTTTAACCCATTGATTTCAGCCACACGCAGCAGTGAGTGGTAGCTTGCAGTGAAGCAGCAGCTGGAAGGGAGACCTTAGTTCCCTGACTGGGAATCAAACCCTGGTTGCCTGAATGGGAACGGAGAATCTTATGCATTAGACCATAGGGCCAACTGCTAAAATCTAAGTCCCCAGTACTTGTCTGCCTTGAAAGGAGGAATCTCACAAGGAGACAGAAGGTATAGAAGGAAGTAAAGTGTTTATTAGAAAAGCAGAGTACATGCAGAAAGACACACAGGTGAACTCAGTGAGTTACTCGCAAGTGTCACACCTTTGGGAAGTTTAAATCTTTTACAAGGGGGCAGTCTTCTAGGTCTTTATCTTCTACTTGGCCAATTGTATTGTTCTGACCCCACGGTTAATTTGTCTCAGGACCTTCCTCTGGGTGTGCACGCACCCCCCAGTAAAGATAGTCTTCATCACAAAGGCATCTGGGAGGAAGATAGCAAAACTTACTATGGTCTGGCTTCCCCTGCCTTTTTGATTCTGTGAAGCCATTTGCACATGTGTAGTGTCTCTCTCGCCCTAAGGATGGGAAATGTATGAACTCTTGACCTTTTAAAAGGGCTTAGCCCCTCTCTGTCCCTGCCATAAAAGGGACAAATATCTGGTTATCTACCCCATTCCTATTGTTGTTTCTTATATCAAAGTGAAGGTCTCAAACTATAGACAGGAGTCAAGTCATAAATATGTTGTCTGGAGCCCATTTATCTCTTGCCTCAGGAAATGTAAACAGGGTGCTGGTAGTAAATGTCCGGCCTGCAGCGCATCTTTTTCTCACCCCAGGAAGTGTGAAAAGGAGGCCAGTTGTAAATTTCTAGCCTGGAGCACATCCACCTCCTGCCTCACCATGACACACAGTGTTAAGTAAGATGTTGGAAATTTTTTTCCAGAGAAATGTCATTGTTAGTGATAGAATATCTGAACCCTAGAATCAAGAGTTAGGAGAAAGTGGGGTAAAGTCTCTGGAGCTTGGAAGACTTTCATGACCACTGGCACTTACAATCTATAGTTTCTCCAACCTTCAATAATATACTTGTTCTTAAATTAGTAAAAAAAATAAAATCAGACTTTTAAAAAATTTAATCTATTCTCTCCATTGTCTTATATTTTAATTTCAGACGTAAGAGTCCAAGGCAAGAGTGGTCCCAAGATATAATCAACACTATATTTGAGGATTCAGGAAATGCCACATTTAAAGGAAAATGATATGTATGACCTGATGAAATATTGATTTGCTCAGTGTGTGCCTCCATCAGGACAAGACTGGACTTGAAGGAGTGGAGTGCAATAAAAAAACTGATAGCTACAACTGGATGGGTCTCCTGCAAACATGCCTCCACACACTGATCTCTCAGGTGCAAAGCCTGAATGGCTTACTTGGTAATATAAGCAGATTTTGGCAGGAAAGAGCTCTCTTTCAGGAGACACCATTTTGTTTTAACCTTAAACCAGGCATCTCCATGCTCTACTCATTTCTGGCCCAAGCACACCTTTCAAATCTTTTAATCACACGATGCTTTGCCTAACTTGTCAGTTCTTTCCATAACTTGTCAGTTCTTTCCATAGATCAAAGAAGTAGAAATGAAAAATAAGTACAGTAAGTCCCCTACATATGAATGAGTTCCATTCCGAGAATGAGTTCGTAAGTCCAATTTGTTAGTAAGTCCAACAAAATTAGCCTAGGTACCCAACTAACACAATTGGCTATATAGTACTGTACTGTAATAGACTTATAATACTTTTCACACAAATAATACATAAAAAACAAATAAACACAAAAAATAAAGAAAACATTTTTAATCCTACAGTACACTACCTTGAAAAGTAGAGTAGTACAGTACAACAGCTTGCATACAGGGGTGGCATCGAGTGAACAGGCAAGAAGAGTTACTGACTGGAGGAGGAAAAGGAGGTGGGAGATGGTGGAGCTGAAGGAACGCCAGCAATAGGAGACAGAAGCCAAGCTGAAATTTCACTCAAGCCTGACATTGATGGAACGCACCTTCGAATATTTGAAAGTTCACAACTTGAAGTTTTGTATGTAGGGGGCTTACTGTAATTAGCAGACGACCAGATCGCTTTCCTAGCTTCCCCTTCAGTAATCTCACGAACAAACTGTGTGACCAAACTGTGCGAACAAGATAACATCTTGTAGATGTTATCAGGAGGAAGATCATAAAATGTCAATGAGCTTACATGCGGTGGGGTAAGGCAACTCTGAACACCTACCTCAATGATTAACTGAGATTACTTCCCTCCTTCCCTTTAAAAGTTTCATGGCTGAGTAGAAAGAACACCTGGCTCATACCAATCAAGCCCACATGGGAAAGCCACATTGATAACTTACAGGGGGTAATCTTGACTGTCAAGATTCCAGCAGTCCACAGCAGCCTATCAGTGCATTCCCTTCACAGTAAGGAAATCTGCTTGAGAGACCATTTGCACCACTGGCATTTGCTAGAGAACTCAATCATAAATTGATGAGAAGACAGTATCTGCTGAAAAATTATTTAAAACGGATGATAGAGGCTTCTGGGAAGATGGCAGAAGAGTAAGACATGGAGATCACCTTCCTCCCCACAGATACACCAGAAATACATCTACACGTGAAACTGCTCCGATAGAACACCCACTGGATGCTGGCAGAAGACCTCACACCTCCCAAAAGGCAAGAAACCCCGCACGTACCTGGGTAGGGAAAAAGAAAAAAGAATAAACAGAGACAAAAGGATAGGGACGGAACCTGCACCAGTGGGAGGGAGCTGTGAAGGAGGAAAGGTTTCCACACACTAGGAGCCCCTTCACGGGTCGGAGACTGTGGGTGGCGGAGGGGGAAATCTTCGGAGCCACAGAGGAGAGAACAGCAACAGATGTGCGGAGGGCAAAGCGGAGAGATTCCCACACAGAGGATCGGGGCCGACCAACGCTCACCAGCCCGAGAGGCTTGTCTGCTCACCAGACAGGGCGGGCAGGGCTGGGAGTTGAGGCTCGGGATTCGGTTGGAGCGCCGGGAAAGGACTGGGTTTGGCGGCATGAACACAGCAGGGGGTTAGTATGCCACGGCTAGCCAGGAGGGGGTCAAGGTAAAAGTCTGGACCTGCCGAAGAGGCAAGAGACTTTTTCTTCCCTCTTTGTTTCCTGGTGCGCGAGGAGAGGGGATTAAGAGCGCTGCTTAAAGGAGCTCAGAGACGGGCGCGAGCCGTGGCTAACAGCGCGGACCCCAGAGACGGGCATGAGACTCTAAGGCTGCTGCTGCCGCCACCAAGAAGCCAGTGTTTGAGCACAGGTCACTATCCACAACCCCCTTCCGGGAAGCCTGTGCAGCCCACCACTGCCAGGGTCCCGGGATCCACGGACAACTCCCCCGGGAGAACGCACAGCACGCCTCAGGCTGGTGCAACGTCATGCCGGCCTCTGCCACCGCAGGCTAGCCCTGCACTCTGTGCCCCTCCCTCCCCTGAGCCTGAGTAAGCCAGAGCCCCTGAATCAGCGGCTCCTTTAACCCCGTCCTTTCTGAGCGAAGAACAGACGCCTTCCGGTAACCTACACGCAGAGGCAGGGCCAAATCCAAAGATGAGCCCCTGGGAGCTGTGAGAACAAAGAGAAAGGGAAATCTCTCCCAGCAGCCTCAGAAGCAGTGGTTTAAAGCTTCACAATCAACTTGATGTACCCTAAATCTGTGGAATACCTGAATAGACAATGAATCATCCCACACTGAGGAGGTGGAGAGCAAGATTTATGATTTTTTCCCCTTTCCCTCTTTTTGTGAGTGTGTATGTGTATGCTTCTGTGTGAGATTTTGTCTGTATAGCTTTGCTTCCACCATTTGTCCTAGGGTACTATCCGTCCGTTTTGGGTTTTTGTTTGTTTGTTTGTTTTTAATTATTTTTCTTAATAATTATTTTTTTATTTTAATAATTTTATTACATTTTATATTACTTTACTTTATCTTCTTTCTTTCTTTTCTTCTTCCTTCCCTCTTTCCTTCCTTCTGTCCTCCCTCCCTCCCTCTGTCCCTCCTTTCTTTCTTTCTTTCTTTCTTTCTTTCTTTCTTTCTTTCTTTCTTTCTTTCTTTCTTTCTTTTCTTTCTTTCTTTCTTTCTTCTTTTACTAATTCTTTCCTTCTACATTTTCTCCCCTTTATTCTGAGCTGTGTGGATGAAAGGCTCTTGGTGCTACAGCCAGGAGTCAGTGCTATGCCTGTGATGTGGGAGAGCCAACTTCAGGACACTGGTCCACAAGAGACCTCCCAGCTCCAAATAATATCAAATGGTGAAAACCTCCCAGAGATCTCCATCTCAACACCAGCACCCAGATTCACTCAACAACCAGCAAGCTACAGTGCTGGCCATCCTATGCCAAACAACTAGCAAGACAGGAACACAACCCCATCCATTAGCAGAGAGGCTGCCTAAAATCATAAGTCCACAGACACCCCAAAACACACCACCAGACGTGGACCTGCCAACCAGAAAGACAAGATCCAGCCTCATTCACCAGAACACAGGCGCTAGTCCCCTCCACCAGGAAGCCTACACAACCCACTGAACTAACCTTACACACTGGGGAAGACACCAAACACAACGGGAACTACGAACATGCAGCCTGCAAAAAGGAGACCCCAAACACAGTAAGATAAGCAAAATAGGAAGACAGAAAAACACACAGCAGATGAAGGAGCAAGATAAAAACCCACCAGACCTAACAAATGAAGAGGAAATAGGCAGTCTACCTGAAAAAGAATTCAGAATAATGATAGTAAAGATGATCCAAAATCTTGGAAATAGAATAGACAAAATGCAAGAAACATTTAAAAAGGATCTAGAAGAACTAAAGATGAAACAAACAATGATCAACAACACAATAAATGAAATGAAAAATACTCTAGATGGGATCAATAGCAGAATAACTGAGGCAGAAGAACAGAGAAGTGACCTGGAAGAAAAAAATTGTGGAAATAACTACAGCAGAGCAGAATAAAGAAAAAAGAATGAAAAGAACTGAGGACAGTCTCAGAGACCTCTGGGACAACATTAAATGCACCAACATTCGAATTATAGGGGTTCCAGAAGAAGAAGAGAAAAATAAAGGGACTGAGAAAATATTTGAAGAGATTATAGTTGAAAACTTCCCTAATATGGGAAAGGAAATAGTTAATCAAGTCCAGGAAACACAGAGAGTCCCATACAGGATAAATACAAGGAGAAACCTCCAAGACACATATTAATCAAACTATCAAAAATTAAATACAAAGAAAACATATTAAAAGCAGCAAGGGAAACCCAACAAATAACACACAAGGGAATCCCCATAAGGTTAACGGCTGATCTTTCAGCAGAAACTCTTCAAGCCAGAAGGGAGTGGCAGGACATATTTAAAGTGATGAAGGAGAAAAACCTGCAACCAAGATTACTCTACCCAGCAAGGATTTCATTCAGATTTGATGGATAAATTAAAACCTTTACAGACAAGCAAAAGCTGAGAGAGTTCAGCATCACCAAACCAGCTTTAAAACAAATGCTAAATGAACTTCTCTAGGCAAGAAACACAAGAGAAGGAAAAGACCTACAATAACGAACTAAAAACAATTAAGAAAATGGGAATAGGAACATACATATTGATAATTACCTTAAATGTAAATGGACTAAAGGCTCCCACCAAAAGACACAGATTGGCTGAAAGGATACAAAAACAAGACCCATATATATGCTGCCTACAAGAGATCCACTTCAGACCTAGAGACACATACAGACTGAAAGTAAGGGGATAGAGAAAGATATTCCATGCAAATGGAAACCAAAAGAAAGCTGGAGTAGCAATTCTCATATCAGACAAAATAGACCTTATAATAAAGACTATTAGAAGAGACAAAGAAGGACACTACATAATGATCAAGGGATCAATCCAAAAAGAAGATATAAAAATTGTAAATATTTATGCACCCAACATAGGAGCACCTCAATACATAAGGCAAATACTAACAGGGGAAATTGACAATAACACATTCATAGTAGGGGACTTTAACACCCCACTTTCACCAATGGACAGATCATCTAAAATGAAAATAAATAAGGAAGGAGAAGTTTTAAATGATACATTAAACAAGACGGACCTAATTGATATTTATAGGACATTCCATCCAAAAACAACAGAATACACATTTTTCTCAAGTGTTCATGGAACATTCTACAGGATAGAACATATCATGGGTCACAAATCAAGCCTTGGTAAATTTAAGAAATTTTAAATTGTATCAAATATCTTTTCCGACCACAACTCTATGAGTTGTGGTCGGAAAAGATATTTGATACAATTTACAGGAAAAGATCTGTAAAAAATATACAGGAATTGATCTGTAAAAAATGCAAACACATGGAGGCTAAACAATCCACTACTTAATAACGAAGTGATCACTGAAGAAATCAAAGAGGAAATAAAATAATACCTAGAAAAAAAAGACAATGGAGACACGATGACCCAAAATCTATGTGATACAGCAAAAGCAGTTCTAAGAGGGAAGTTTATAGCAATACAATACTACCTTAAGAAACAGGAAACATCTTGAATAAACAAACTAACCTAGAACCTAAAGCAATTAGAGAAAGAAGAACAAAAAACCCAAAGTTAGTAGAAGAAAAGAAATCACAAAAATCAGATCAGAAATAAATGAAAAAGAAATGAAGGAGATGATAGCAAAGATCAATAAAACTAAAAGCTAGTTCTTTGAGAACATAAACAAAATTGATAAACCATTAGCCAGATTCATCAAGAAAAATAAGGGGGAAGACTCAAATCACTAGAATTAGAAATGAAAAAGGAGAAGTAACAACTGACGCTGCAAAAATACAAAAGATCATGAGAGATTACTACAAGCAACTCTATGCCAATAAAATGGACAACCTGGAAGAAATGGACAAATTCTTCAAAATGCACCACCTGCCAAGACTGAATCAGGAAGAAATAGAAAATATGAACAGAACAATCACAAGCACTGAAATTGAAACTGTGATTAAAAATCTTCCAACAAACAAAAGCCCAGGACCAGATGGCTTCACAGGCGAATTCTATCAAACATTTACAGAAGAGCTAACACCAATTTTTCTCAAACTCCTCCAAAATATAGCAGAGGGAGGAACACTCCCAAATCCATTCTACGAGGCCACCATCACCTTGATACCAAAAGCAGATATGGATGTCACAAGGAAAGAAAACTACAGGCCAATATCACTGATGAACATAGATGCAAACAGAATCCAACAGCACAATAAAAGGATCATACACCATGATCAAGTGGGGTTTATTCCAGGAATTCAAGGATTCTTCAATATACGCAAAACAATCAATGTGATAAACCATATTAACAAATTGAAGGAGAAAAAACATATGATCATCTCAATAGATGCAGAGAAGGCTTTCAACAAAATTCAACACCCATTTTTGATTAAAAAAACCCTGCAGAAAGTAGACATAGAGGGAACTTTCCTCAACCTAATAAAGGCCATATATGACAAACCCACAGCCAACATTGTCCTCAATGGTGAAAAACTAAAAGCATTTCCACTAAGATCAGGAACAAGACAAGGTTGCCCACTCTCACCACTTTTATTCAACATATTTTTGGATGTTTTAGCCACAGCAATCAGAGAAGAAAAGGAAGTAAAAGTAATCCAAATTGGAAATGAAGAAGTAAAGCTGTCACTGTTTGCAGATGACATGATACTATACATAGAGAATCCTAAAGATGCTACCAGAAAAGTACTAGAGCTAATCAATGAATTTGGTAAAGTAGCAGGATACAAAATTAATGCACAGAAATCTCTAGCATTCCTATACACTAATGATGAAAAATCTGAAAGTGAAATCAAGAAAACACTCCCATTTACCGTTGCAACAAGAAGAATAAAATATCTAGGAATGAACCTACCTAAGGAGACAAAAGACCTGTATGCAGAAAATTATAAGACACTGATGAAAGAAATTAAAGATGATACAAACAGATGGAGAGATATACCATGTTCTTGGATTGGAAGAATTAACATTGTAAAAATGACTCTACTACCCAAAGCAATCTACAGATTCAATGCAATCCCTATCAAACTACCACTGGTATTTTTCACAGAACTAGAACAAAAAAATTCACAATTTGTATGGAAACACAAAAGACTCCGAATAACCAAAGAAATCTTGAAAAATGGAGCTGGAGGAATCAGGCTCCCTGACTTCAGACTATACTACAAAGCTACAGTAATCAAGACAATATTGTACTGGCACAAAAACAGAAAGATAGATCAATGGAACAGGATAGAAAGCCCAGAGATAAACCCATGCACATATGGTCACCTTATTTTTGAAAAAGGAGGCAGGGATGTACAGTGGAGAAAGGATAGCCTCTTCAATAAGTGGTGCTGGGAAAACTGAACAGGTACATGTAAAAGTATGAGATTAGATCACTCCCTATCACCATACACAAAAATAAGCTCAAAATGGTTTAAAGACCTAAATGTAAGGCCAGAAACTATCAAACTCTTAGAGGAAAACATAGGCCGAACACTCTATGACATAAATCACAGCAAGATCCTTTTTGACCCACCTCCTAGAGAAATGGAAATAAAAACAAAAATAAACAAATGGGACCTAATGAAACTTCAAAGCTTTTGCACAGCAAAGGAAACCATAAACAAGACCAAAATACAACCCTCAGAATGGGAGAAAATATTTGCAAATGAAGCAACTGACAAAGGATTAATCTCTAAAATTTATATGCAGCTCATGCAGCTCAATAACAAAAAAACAAACAACCCAATCCAAAATGGGCAGAAGACCTAAATAGACATTTCTCCAAAGAAGATATACAGACTTCCAACAAACACATGAAAGCATGCTCAACATCATTAATCATTAGAGAAATGCAAATCAAAACTACAATGTGATATCATCTCACACCAGTCAGAATGGCCATCATCAAAAAATCTAGAAACAATAAAAGCTGGAAAGGGTGTGAAGAAAAGGGAACCCTCTTGCACTCTTGGTAGGAATGTAAATTGATACAGCCACTGTGGAGAACAGTATGGAGGTTCCTTAAAAAACTACAAATAGAACTACCATATGACCCAGCAATCCCACTACTGGACATATACCCTGAGAAAACCATAATTCAAAAAGAGTAATGTACCAAAATGTTCATTGCAGCTCTATTTACAATAGCCCAGAGATGGAAACAACCTAAGTGTCCATCATTGGATGAATGGATAAAGAAGGTGTGGCACATATATACGATGGAATATTACTCAGCCATAAAAAGGAACGAAATTGAGCTATTTGTAATGAGGTGGGTAGACTTAGAGTCTGTCATACAGAGTGAAGTAAGTCAGAAAGAGAAAGACAAATACCATATGCTAACACTTGTGTATGGAATTTAAGAAAATAAAAATGTCATGAAGAACCTAGTGGTAAGACAGGGATAAAGACACAGACCTACTAGAGAATGGACTTGAGGATATGGAGAGGAGGAAGAGTAAGCTGTGACAAAGCGAGAGAGAGGCATGGACATATATACACTACCAAATGTGAGGTAGATAGCTAGTGGGAAGCAGCAGCATAGCACAGGGAGATCAGCTCGGTGCTTTGTGACCGCCTGGAGGGGTGGGATAGGGAGGGTGGGAGGGAGGGAGATGCAAGAGGGAAGAGATATGAGAACATATGTATATGTATAACTGATTCACTTTGTTATAAAGCAGAAACTAACACACAATTGTAAAGCAATTATACTCCAATAAAGATGTAAAAAAATAAATAAATAAAATAAAATAAAATTTACAAAGTTAGAACCTAAAAATAAATAAATAAATAAAACAGGTGATATTAGAGGAAATATATACAATCTATTCTTATAAATTTTCCAAGTTGTTAAATCATCAGAAAGCAAAGTACTTGAATTATATTAGCTCAAAATTTGCCATCATGGAAGATGTGTTCTACTGTCTCCCCGGTTCCCATATTCCCTTTCAATGAGTGATCAAATAGTCTTTGAATCTAGTTATAAGAGGATGTGGGAAGGAGGAAATAAACTTTTGTCTCTGCATTTGAAAATTGCAAATGACAGTATAATCATTTAGTTTTAGTCAGACTGCACAACAAATATCATTAAGTTCCTACTGCATTATATACTCTGCAGCATGCTGAAACTATAAAGCTTAATAAGAAACAGTCCATATACTAGGGGAGTTCATAGTCTATAAGGAAGACACACACTTAAAACAGCAAGCATAGACAACATTGGAGGAATGACTAAAGGGTACAATAATTAATTCAGCCAAGATGGAAATGAGATAATAGAGGAATTCACATATAAAGTGGGATTCTACAAATGCAAAGAAAGGTATATTTTCACTGATCAGAACTCTTCTGATTGAAAGTAAATACCCAGTACATACTAGCTTGGACGGGGGAAAAAAGCTTACTAGCTTTTAAAACTAGAATACTCATGGAGGTATCCAATATTCAGTATTCACAGGTGTGACTGAAACTAGGTGCTCACACTGTATCACTGGTTTATGTCTCTTTTTCTACACTCATCCATATTGCCTTCATTTTCAGGGAGGTGGTCTCCACATTATGAGCGAGAGAACAATCAGCAATTTCAGATTTGCATGTCCCTTGCATCCTTGATCCTAGAGTATGTCAAAGGTTGTCTTTCTCAACAAATCTCTGTAAAAGTACAGGAAAGGACTCTAGGTCTGGTTCGTACAACATGCCTATCCCTAAAATAATTGTGATATCCATTGTTAAGATATGTTCTTAATTTACCAGTGGGGTAATGGGGACTGATGAAGATTATTATGATATCAGAGTTAGGTGGTCCCCATAGGAAGGAAATCATAAACATTTCTTTTGGAAAGATAAATAATATGTGGCCACTACTTTATAAACGTCTGAATATATATTGTGCTCTAGAACTCAAAGTTGTGGCTACAAGTGGATACTATTCAGAATATAATGAAAAGCTGGATGGGAAACTAAGGTAATTTCTAAAGAAACTTTTAGAACAATGCATCCAGCAATATGATGTGTAAATATTTCACTGAAGGGTGTTTATTTTAAACATCAGCAGGAAGCAGTTACAACTCATAACTAAAATATGCCTAGTACTTTATAAGCCACTTTAATGTACACATTACACTGAATCCCCATAAATTCCTATAGAGTAGATGTCACTATCTTCATCTGACAGGTAAAGTAAAGAAGCTCAGAGATTGAGTTGTCCAGGATGGATAAGCAGTAGAGTCAGATTAAGGTCTTGATCCAATTCCAAGACTCATATTCTTAATCCCTATACTTTTATACAGTAGTTTAGGTAAATCTGTCACCATGAAGAAGGGTGGTTTGAAAATGGCAAGTACAAAAATGGAGGGTGGTCTTTACTGAGAAAAACAAAGGAGATTTGAAGATTCCAGCATTGATCCAGGGGTCTGCTCCATGACTATCTTTTGTCTTTGCCAGATTATGTTTAGTGGGGGAGTGTGAATTATTAAATTACCACAACTTGATTATAAAAAACCATATTCCTTAAGGGCCATTCCTTAAGGGTCACAACTTGATTTAAAAAATACCTATTCCTTAAGGGCCACCAAGCACCTTTACTCTGACTTACATCTAATTGGCCAGCATTCCTGGAACTGGCTGTGCATCTTGGTGTTTGCAGTTTAACAAGCTCTGCAGGTGATGCTGGTGCTCAGCCACATTTGGAGTCCATCATACTAAAAATCTTTCTATACTAAAAATCTTTTTCCTACTATGTGCATTGATTTTTACCCCCAAGAGCAAAGAGTTGAAAGGCTTAATAAAAAATTCCTGGTATTTTACACAACCTATGATTAGGACAGAGGGTAACTGCCCTCTCATTCACTAGAATATATAGTCCCTTAGATTCAAAATGAACAAAGCTAATTCCCTTCATTGGATATTTGCCTTAGTTTTCTAATTTTAAAGTTTATTTGAAAATACTCTAAATATTCTGAACATTTTCTGGTTCTACTGAGATAAAATTGACATACAGCACTATAAGTTTAAGGGGTACAACATAATGATTTGACTTACAAGCATCACGAAACGATTATAACAATAAGTTAAGTGACTAGCCATCATCTCATATAGAGAGAAAAGAAAAAGAAAGTTTTCTTGTGAAGATAACTCATAGGATTTACTCTCTTAGATGCATTCATATATAACATAAAGTAGTGTTCATTATATTAATCATATTGTGCACAACATCCCTAGTACTTATTTATCTTAAAACTGGAAGTTTGTACTTTTGACCAGCTTTCTCCCATTCTCCCTTCCCCCCAACCCCCATTATCCTTTTATCTCTCTATGGGTACCTAGGTTGCTTCCATATCTTGGCTATTATAAATAATGTTGCAATGACAATAGGGGTGAATATATCTTTTCAAATTAGTGTTTTCAATCTCTTCAGATAAATACACAGGAGTGTAATTGTCGGATTGCATGGTAGTTCTATTTTTAATTTTTTGAGAAACCTTCATAAAGTTTTCCGTAGTGGCTGTGCCAATTTACTTTTTAACCAAGAGTGCACAAGTGTTCCCTTTTTTCCACATCCTCACCAACATTTGTTATTTGTGATCTTTTTGATAATAGCCAATCTGAAACTTTTGAGGCGATACCTCATTGTGATTTTGATTTGCATTTCCCTGATGATTAGTGATGTTCAACAGTTTTCATATGCTTCGTTGACCTGTATGTCTTCTTTGGAAAAATATCTATTCAGGTCCTTTGCCCACTTTTAAATTTGATTTTGTTTTGTTTTTCTTTTTGTTTTTTTGAATTGAGTGTAAGAGTTCTTTATATAGTTTGGATATTAACCCCTTATCAAACATATCATTTGCAAATAACTTTCCATTCAGTAGATTGTCTTTTCAATTTTTGATGGTTTCCTTTACTGTGCAAAAGCTTTTAGGTTTCATTGGGTCTCTTTTGTTTATTTTTGCTTTTATTTCCTTTGCCTGAGGAGACAGATACAAATATATATATATATATATATATATATATAGCTAAGACCAGTGTCAAAGAGTGTACTGCCTATGTTTTCTTCTAGGTGTTTTATAACTTTGGGTCTTACATTTGGGTCTCTAATCCATTTGGAGTTTATTTTTGCAGATGGTATCAGAAAGTAGTTCAGTTTGATTATTTTGTATGGAGTTGTCCGGTTTTCCCAATATCATTTCTTGAAAATGGTGTCTTTTCTCCATTGTATATTCTTGCCTCCTTTGTCTTAGGCTAATTGACCACATAAATGTGAGTTTATTTCTAAGCTCTCTATTCATTTCCATTTATCTATGTCCATATTTTTCTTAAAGTACCATGTTGTTTTGATTACTCTGGCTTTGTACTATAGCTTGAAATCAGGGAGTGTGATACTTCCAGCTTTGCTCTTTCTCAAGACTGTTATGACAATTGGGGTCTTTTGTGTTTCCATACAAATTTTAGAGTTATTTGTTCTGGTTCTGTGAAGAATGCCATTGATACTTTGATAAATATTGCATTAAATCTGTAGATTGCCTTGGGTAGTATGATCATTTTAACAATACTAATTCTTCCAGTTCATAGGCATGATATATCTTTCCATTTGTTTGTGTAGTCTTCAATTATTTCATCAGTGTCTTATAGTTTTCCAAGTACAGGCCTTTAACCTCCATAGTTATATTTATTCCTAGGTACTTTATTATTTTAGATTCAATTGGAAATGGCATTTTTCTCTTAATTTGTCTTTCTGAGGCTTGATATTAGTGTATAAAAACACAACAGGTTTCTGTATATTAACTTTGTATTCAGCAATTTTACTGAATTTATTTATTACTTCTAATAGTTGTTTGGTGACATCTTTAGGATTTTCTTTAAATATCATTATATCATGTGCAAACAGTTACAGTTTTACTCTTCCTTTCCAATTTGGATGTCTTTTATTGCTTTTTCTTGTCCAATTGCTGTGACTAGGACATCCAGTAATATGTTGGATAAAATGGGTAAGAGTGGACATCCTTGTCTTTTTCCTGATCTTAGAAGGAAAGATTTTATTTTCACTATTGGTATGATAATGGCCCTAGGTTTGTCATATGTGGCCTTTATTATTTTGAGGAATATTCCCTCTGTACCAACTTTGTTGAGAGTTTTTTTTAATCATAAATGGATGTTGAATTTTGTCAAAATATTTTTTTAACATCTTTATTGGAGTATAATTGCTTTACAATGGTGTGTTAGTTTCTGCTTTACAACAATGTGAATCAGTTATACATATATATATATATATATGTTTCCATATCTCTTCCCTCTTCCATCTCCCTCCCTCCCACCCTCCCTTCAAAAGAATTTTTCTACATCTATTGAGATGATCTTATAACTTTTATTCTTCAGTGGGTTGATGTGGTATGTCACATGATGTGCATATATTGAACCAATATTTCATTCCTGGGATAAATCCTGCTTGATTATGGTGTACAATACTTTTAATGTATTGTTGAATTCAGTTTGCTATTATTTTGTTGAGGATTTTTACATTTACGTTCATCAGTGATATTGGTTTGTAATTTTCCTTTTTTATGGTGTCTTTGTATTATTTTAGTATCAGGGAGAATGAGTTAGAAAGCATTCCTTCTTGTTCAATTTGTTGGACTAGTTTGAGAATAAGTGTTGGCTTTTCTTTAAATGTTTCATAGAATTCACCTATAATGCCATCTTGTGGGGAAATTTATTTGTTGGGAGTTTTTTGATTACTGATTCTGATTACTTGTAATTTGTCTGTTCATATTGTATTTCTTCATGATTCAGTCTTAAGAAATTATATGTTTCTAGGAATTTATCCATTTCTTCTAAGTTGTCCAATTTATTGGCATATAATTATTGGTAGTAATCTTTTACAATCCTTTGTATTTCTGTAATGTCAGTTGTAACTCCTCTTTTACTTCTGATTTCATATATTTGGGCCCTCTCCCTTTTTTCCCAAATGAGTCTGGTTACAGATTTATCAATTTTGTTTATCAATTCAAAGACCATCTCTCAGATTCATTGATCTTTAAAATTGTTAAGTCTCTATTTCATTTATTTCTGTACTGATCTTTATTATTTTCATCATTCTATTAAATTTGGGTTTTGTTTTTTCTGCTTTCTGTAGTTCCTTTGGGTGTAAATTTAGATCATTTATTTGAGATTTTTATTTCTTGAGGTAGGCTTCTATTGATATAAATTTCCATTTTTACAACATTTTTTGCTGTGTCCCATAGATTTTGTATTGTGGTATTTGATTTTATTTGATTCCAGGAATTTTTAAATTTTCTCTTTTACTTCTTCAGGGACCAATTTCTTGTTTAGTAGCATATTGTTATTTGTAGTTTTATTTAATTGAAATATAGTTGACTTACAATTTTATATTAGTTTCAGTTGTACAACATAGTAATTCAAAATTTTTACAGATTATACTCCATACAAAGTTAAAAAATATTGGCTATATTCCCTATGCTATACATTAGATCCTTGTAACATTTATTTTATACCTAGTAAATTGTTCCTCTTAATCTCCTTCAACTATTTTGCTTCTATCCCTACTATTGTCCCCTCAGGTAACCATTAGCTGTTCTGTGTATCTGTTTCTGTTTGGTTATATTTGTTCATTTGATTTATTTTGTAGATTCCACTTATAAGTGAAAACATACAGTATTTGTCTTTCTCTGTCTAATTTATTTTGCTCAGCATAATACACTCCAGGTCCATCAACACTCTGACAAGTGGCAAGATTTCATTCTTCTTATGACTCAGTAATATATATATATATATATATATATATATATATATATATATATATATATATATATATCACATATTCTTTATCCAATCATCTATCAATAGGCACTTAGGTTACATCCATACCTTGGCTACTATAAATAGTGCTTCATGAACTTTGGGGTGCTTATGTCTTTTTGAATTAGAGTTTTCATTTTCGTTGGATAAATACCAAGAATGGAATTGCTGGATTATATGTTAGCTCTATTTTTAATTTTTTGAGGAACTTCCATACTATTTTTCATGGTGGCTGTACAAATTTACATTCCTGCCAACAGTGCAGGAGCATTCTTTTGTCTCCATATTCTTGCCAAGACTTATTATTTGATGTCTTTTGGAAGATAGCTATTCTGATAGGTGTGAGGTGATATCTCTTCGTGGTTTTGATTTGCATTGTCCTGATGATTAGTGATGTTCAGTATCTATTTGCCTACGAAACATTTTATTTCTTCTTTGGAAAAATGCCTATTAGGGTCCTATGCCCATTTTGTAATCAGATTGTTATTGTTTTTGATATTGATTTGTATGAGTTCATTGAATATTTTTTTATATTAACCCCCTATTGGACATACTGTTTGCAAATATCTTCTCCCTTTCAGGAGGTTACCTTTTCATTTGGTTGAAGGTTTCCTTTGCTGTCAAAAGTTTTAAAGTTTGATTAGGTACCATTAAAAATTTTTTTGCATTCATCTCCCTTACCTGAGGAGACAGATCCAAAGAAATATTGCAAAGACCAATGTCAATGAGCATAATTCCTATGTTTTCTTCTAGGGGTTTTATGATTTGGGGTCCTACATTTAAGTCTTTAAAACATTTTGAGTTTATTTTTTATAAGGTGTGGGAAAATGCCCTAGTTTTATTCTTTTTCACGTAGCTGTCCAGTTCTCTAAACACCATTTATTGAAAAGAATGCCTTTTCTCCATTGCATATTCTTGCCTCATTTGGCATAGACTGATTGACCATATGTGTGTAGGTTTATTCTTGGGTTCTATATTATCTTCCATTGATATATGTGTCTTTTTTTGTTCAAATACCGTACTGTTAGGAATGCTGTAGCTTTGTAGAATAGTCTGAAGTCAAAGGAACATGATACCGCCAGCTCTGTTCTTTTTTTCTCAAGAATTCAATGGTTATTTGGGGTCTTTCGTGGTTCTCTAAAAAGTTTAGGATTACGTATTCTAGTCTGTGAATAATTTTATGGGTATTTTGAGAGGGATTGCAGTAAACCTATAGCCTGCTTTGGGTAGCATGGACATTATAACAATATTAATTCTTCCAATCCATGAAAGTGGATTACTTTCCATTTATTTGTGTCATCTTCAATTTCCTTCATTAATATCTTACACTTTTCATAATACAGGTCTTTCACCTCCTTGATCAAATTTATTGCTATGTATATTATTTTTATTAATGCCATTATAAATGGGATTGTTTTGTTGATTTCTCTGATAGTTCATTATTAGTATGTGTCTTGTATCTTGCCACTTTACCAGATTTGTTTTCAGTTCTAACAGTTTTTTGGTGGATTCTTATTTTTTATTTCAATTCTTTCTTTTTTTCTTTTTTAATTTTTTTAAACATATTTATTGGAGTATAATTGTTTTACAATGCTGTGTTAGACTCTGCTGTACAACAAAGTGAAATACCTATATGTATACATATATCCCCATATCCCCTCCCTCTTGCATCTCCCTCCCACCCTCCCTATCACACCCCTCTAAGAGGTCAAAAAGCACAGAGCTGATCTCCCTGTGCAATGCAGCTGCTTCCCCCAAGCTATCTATTTAAAATTTGGTAGTGTATATATGTCAATGCTACTCTGTCACTAAGTCCCAACTTACCCTTCTCCCTCCCTGAGTCCTCAAGTCCATTTTCTATGTCTGTGTCTTTATTCCTTTCCAGCCCCTAGGTTTGTCAGAACCATTGTTTTTTGTTGCTGTTGTTGTTAGATTCCATATATATGTGTTAGCATAAGGTATTTGTTTTTGTCTTTCTGACTTACTTCACTCTATATGACAGACTCTAGGTCCATCTTTCTTACTACAAATAACTCAATTTCATTTCCTTTTATGGCTGAGTAATATTCCATTGCATATATATGCCACATCTTCTTTATCTATTCATCTGTTGATGGACACTTAGGTTGTTTCCATGTCCTGGCTATTATAAATAGTGCTGCAGTGAACATTGTGGTACAGGTCTCCTATTGAATTATGGTTTTCTCAGGATGTGTGCCCAAAAGTGGGATTGCTGGGTCATATGGTAGTTATACTTTTAGTTTTTTAAGGAACTTCCATACTGTTCACCATAGTGACTATATCAATTTATCAATTTTTCCCACCAAGAGAGCAGGAGGGTTCCCTTTTCTCCACACCCTCTCCAGCATTGATTGTTTGTAATTTTTTTTTTGTAATTTTTTTAATGATGTCCATTCTGACCAGTGTGAGGCAATACCTCATTGTAGTTTTGATTTGTATTTCTCTAATGATTAGTGATGTGCGCATCCTTTCATGCTCAACATCAATAATTGTTTGTTGGCAATCTGTATATCTTCTTTGAAGAAATGTCTATTTGGGTCTTCTGCCCATTTTTGGATTAGATTGTTTATTTTCTTTTATATTTAGCTGCATGAGCTGCAGGTAAATTGTGGAGATTAATCCTTGGTCAGTTGCTTCACTTGCAAATATTTTCTCCCATTCTGAGGTTTGTCTTTTTGTCTTCTTTATGGTTTCCTTTGTTGTGCAAAAGTTTTTAAGCTTCATTAGGTCCCACTTGTTTATTTTTGAATTTATTTCCATTTCTCTAGGAGGTGGGTCAAAAAGGATCTTGCTGTGATGTATGTCATAGAGTGCTCTGTTCTAAGTTTTCCTCTAAGAGTTTTATAGTGTCTGAATTTACATTTAGGTCTTTAAACCATTTTGAGTTTATTTTTGTGTATAGTGTTAGAGAGTGTTCTAATTTCATTCTTTTACATATAGCTGTCCAGTTTTCCCCACACCACTAATTGGACAGGCTATCATTTATCCACTGTATATTCTTGCCTCCTTTATCAAAGATAAGGTGACCATATGTGCATGGGTTTATCTCTGGGCTTTCTATCCTGTTCCATTGATCTATATATCTGTTTTTGTGCCAGTACCATACTGTCTTGATTACTGTAGCTTTGTAGTATAGTCTGAAGTCAGGGAGCCTGATTCCTCCAGCTCCACTTTTTTTCTCAATATTGCTTGGTTATTTGGGGTCTTTTGTGTTTCCATACGAATTGTGAAATTTTTTATTCTAGTTCTGTGAAAAATGCCAGTGGTAGTTTGATAGGGATTGCATTGAATCTGTAGATTGCTTTGGGTAGTAGAGTCATTTTCACAATGTTGATTCTGCCAATCCAAGAACATGGTATATCACTCCATCTGTTTGTATCATCTTTAATTTCTTTCATCAGTGTCTTATAGATTTTTGCATACAGGTCTTTTGTCTCCTTAGGTAGGTTTATCCCTAGGTATTTTATTCTTTTTGTTGCAGTGGTAAATGGGAATGTTTCCTTAACTTCTCTTTCAGATTTTTCATCATTAGTGTATAGGAATGCAAGAGATTTCTGTACATTAATTTTTTATCCTGCTACTTTACCAAATTCATTGATTAGCTCTAGTAGTTTTCTAGTAGCAACTTTAGGATTCTCTATGTATAGTACCATGTCATATGCAAACAATGACACTTTTATTTCTTCTTTTCCAATTTGGATTCCTTTTATTTCTTTTTCTTCTCTGATTGCTGTGGCTAAAACTTCCAAAACTATGTTGAATAATAGTGGTGAGAGTGGGCAACCTTGTATTGTTTCTGATCTTAGTGGAAATGGTTTCAATATTTCACCACTGAGAACAATGTTGCCTGTGGGTTTGTCATATACAGCCTTTATTATGTTGAGGTAAGTTCCCTCTATGCCTACTTTCTGGAGGGTTTTTATCATAAATGGTGTTGAATTTTGTCAAAAGACTTCTCTGCATCTATTGAGATGATCATATGTTTTTTCTCCTTCAATTTGTTAATATGGCTTATCACATTGACTGATTTGTGTATATTGAAGAATCCTTGCATTCCTGGGATAAATCCCACTTGATGATGGTGTATGATCCTTTTAATGTGCTGTTGAATTCTGTTTGCTAGTATTTTGTTGAGGATTTTTGAATCTATGTTTATTAATGACATTGACCTGTACTCTTCTTTTTTTGTGGCATCTTTGTCTTGTTTTGGTGTCAGGGTGATGGTGGCCTTGTAGAATGAATTTGGGAGTGTTCCTCCCTCTGCTATATTTTGGAAGAGTTTGAGAAGGATCGGTGTTATCTCTTCTCCTAATGTTTCATAGAATTCACCTGTAAAGCCATCTGGTCCTGGGCTTTTGTTTGTTGGAAGATTTTTAATCTCAGTTTCAATTTCTGTGCTATGTGTGGTCTGTTTATATTTTCTATTTCTTCCTCGTTCGGCCTTGGAAGGTTGTACTTTTATAAGAATTTTTCCATTTCTTCCAGGTTGCCCATTTTATCGGCATATAGTTTCTTGCAGTACTCTCTCATGATCCTTTGTATTTCTGCCATATCAGTTGTTACTTCTCCTTTTTATTTCTAAATCTATTGATTTGAGTCTTCTCCCCTTTTTTTCTGGATGAGTCTGGCTAATTGTTTATCAATTTTGTTTATCTTCTCAAAGAACCAGCTTTTAGTTTTATTGATCTTTGCTATTGTCTCCTTCATTTCTTTTTCATTTATTTCTGATCTGATCTTTATGATTTCTTTCCTTCTTCTAACTCTGACTGTTTTGTTCTTCTTTCTCTAATTGCTCTAGGTGTAAGGTTAGGTTGCTTATTTGAGATTATTCTTGTTTCTTGAGGTAGGATTGTATTGTTATAAACTTCCCTCTTAGAACTTCTTTTGCTGCATCCCATACGTTTTGGATAGTTGTGTTTTCATTGTCATTTGTTTCTAGGTATTTTTAAAATTTCTTCTTTGATTTCTTCAGTGATCTCTTGGTGATTTAGTAGTGTATTGTTTAGCCTCCATGTGTTTGTACTTCTTACAGTATTTTTCCTATAATTGATATCTAGTCTTATAGTATTGTGGTCAGAAAAGATACTTGATATGATTTCAATCTTTTAAAAAATTTACCAAGGCTTGGTTTGTGAACCAAGGTATGATTTATCCTGGAGAATGTTCCATGAGCAATTGAGAAGAAAGTGTAATCTGCTCTTTTTGGATGGAATGCCCTATAAATATCAATTAAGTCCATATTGTTTAATGTATCTTTTAAAGCTTGTGTTTCCTTATTTATTTTCATTTTGGATGATCTGTCTGTTGGTGAAAGTGGGGTGTTAATGTCCCCTATTATTATTGTGTTACTGTTGATTTCCCTTTTATGGCTGTTAGCATTTGCCTTATGTATTGAGGTGAGGTGTTCCTATGTTAGATGCATAAATATTTACAATTGTTATATCTTTTTCTTTGATTGATCCCTTGATCATTTTGTATTGTCCTTCTTTATCTCTTGTAATAGTCTTTATTTTAAAGTCTATTTTTTCTGATATGAGAACTGCTACTCAGCTTCTTTTTGATTTCCATTTGCATGGAATATCTTTTTCCATCCCCTCACTTTCATTCTGTATGTGTCCCTAGGTCTGAAGTGCATGTCTTGTAGACAACATATATATGGGTCTTGTTTTTGTTTCCATTCAGGCAGTCTATGTGTTTTGGTTGGATCATTTAATTCATTTACATTTAAGGTAATTATCTATATGTATGTTCCTATTGCCATTTTCTTAATTGTTATGGGTTTGTTTTTGTAGGTCTTTCCTTTTCTTGTATTTCCTGCCTTAGCAGTTCCTTTAGCATTTATTGTAAAGCTGGTTTGGTGGTGCTGAATTCTCTTAACTTTTGCTTGTCTGTAAAGATTTTAATTTCTCCATGCAATCTTAATAATATCCTTGCTGGCTAGAGTTATTTGGTTGTAGGTTTTTTCCTTTCATCACTTTAAATATGTCCTGCCACTTCCTTCTGTCTCACAGAATTTCTGCTGAAAGATCAGCTGTTAACCTCATGGGGATTCCCTCATATGTTATTTGTTGATTTTTCCCTTGCTGCTTTTAATATATTTTCTTTGTATTTAATTTTTAATAGTTTGTTTAATATGTGTCTTGGCATGTTTCTCCTTGGATTTATTCTCTACAGGAGTCTCTGTGCTTTCTGGACTTTATATTTTCCTTTCCATATTAGGGAAGTTTTCAATTATAATCTTTTCAAATATTTTCTCAGACTCTTTCTTTTTCTCTTCTTCTGTGATCCCTATAATTCAAATGTTGGTGCATTTAATGTTGTTCCAGAAGACCCTGAGACTATCTTCAATTCTTTTTATTTATTTTTTCTTTATTCTGCTCTGAGACAGTTATTTCCACTATTCTATCTTCCAGGTCACTTATCCATTCTCCTGCCTCAGTTATTCTGCTATTGATTCCTTCTAGAGAAGTTTTAATTTCATTTATTGTGTTTTCATCATTCTTTGTGTACTCTTTAGTTCTTCTAGGTCCTTGTTAAACATTTCTTGTATTTTCTCCATTGTATTTCCAAGATTTTGGATCATCTTTACTATCATTATTCTGAATTCTTTTGCAGGTAGACTGCCTGTTTCCTCTTCAGTTGTTTGTTCTGGTGAGTTTTTACCTTACTCCTTCATCTGCTGTATCTTTCTCTGTCTTCTCATTTTGTTTAACTTACTGTGTTTGGGGTCTCCTTTTAGCAGGCTCCTAGATCTTAGTTCCTGTTGTTTTTGGTGTCTGCCCCCAGTTGGTGAGCTTGGTTCAGTGGCTTGTGTCAGCTTCTTGTTGGTGGGGACTGGTGGCTGTGTTCTGGTGGGTGGGGCTGGATGTTTCTTGTGGCCTGGTGGCCTGGGCCACATCCGGTGGTGTGTTTTGGGGTGTCTCTGAACTTTGGTTTTAGACAGACTCTCTGCCAATGCTTGGGCTTGTGTTCCTGCCTTGCTAGTTGTTTGACATGGGGCATCTAGCATTGGAACTGGCTGGCAGTTGGGTGGAGCTGTGTCTTACATTAGAGATGGAGATTTCTGGGAGAGCTCTCACCAATTGATATTATGTGGGGCCGGGAGGTCTCTGGTTGTCCAATATCCTCAACTCAGCTCTCCCACCTTGGAGGCTCAAGCCTGACACCAGGGCAGAGCACCAAGACCCTCTCAGCCACATGCCCATGTATGTGCAGAATTTTTTGCCTTTGGGGAAGTCTGAGGTCTTTTGCCTGCATTCAGTAGGTTTTCTGTAGGAGTTGTTCCACATGTAGATGTATTTTGATGTATTTGTGGGGAGGAAGGTGATCTCCACGTCTTACTCCTCCACCATCTTGAAGGTCCCGCTGATGGATTCTTTAAAGTCTTCTACATACAGTAACAAGCCATCTGCAAATGGTGAGTTTTACTTCTTCAGTTGAATTTAAATATATTTTTTCTTGTCTGATTTCTGTAGCTAGTATTTCCAATATTATGTTTAATAGAAGTGTTGACAGTGGGCATCTTGTCTTGTTTCTGATCATAGAGGAAAAGCTTTCAGGTTTTTACCATTGAGTATAATGTTAGCTATTGGTTTGTCATAATGGCCTATATTATGTTGAAGTATATTCCCTACATATTAATTTTGTCCAGAGTTTTTATCATGACTTAACATTTAATTTTGTCAAATTATTTTTCTGCATGTATTGAGATGATCATGTGAATTTTATCCTTCATTTTGTTAATGTGGTGTGTCACATTGATTGATTTGTAGTTATGAACCATCTTCACATCCCTGGAATAAATGCCACTTGATCAGGGTACATGATCCTTTTTAATGTATAGTTGAATTCAATTTGCTAGTATTTTCTTGAGAAGTTTTGCATCTATATTCATAATGGATATTGTCCTATCATTTTATCTCTATTTTTTAGTGTCTTTCTCTGGACTTGGTAACAGGGTGAAGCTTATTCATAGAATGAATTTGGAAGTGTTTCTTCCTCTTCAATTTTTTCAAATAGTTTGAGAAGAATAAGTATTAACTCTTCTTTAAATTGTAGAATTTCACTGTGAATTTGTGACTTTGGATTGTTGAGGTTTTTTGTCTTCATATTCAGTTTCAATACTAGTAATCAGTCTCTTTGGATTTTCTGTTTTTTTCTGATTCAGTCTTGGAAGATGGTACTTTTCTAGGCAGTTATCCATTTCTTCTAAGTTGTCCAATTTATTGCTGTATAACTGTTCATAGTATTGTCTTATAATTGTATTTCTGTAATGTCATTTATTAACTCTCCTCTTTCATTTCATTTTTTTTAAATTTCAGCCCTCTCTTTTTTTCTTAATGAGTCTGGCTAAAGATTTATCAATCTTTTTTATCTTTCAAAAAAATCTCTTAGCTTCATTAATCTTTTGTATTGATTTTTTGGTCTCTATTTTATTTAGTTCTGCACTTATCTTTATTATTTCCTTCCTTCTGCTGACCTTAGAATTTAATTGTTCTTTTTCTAATTCCTTTAGATAGATAGTTAGGATGTTTATGTGATATTTTTCTTATTTTGTGTGTAGGCCTGAATCACTATAAACTTCCCTCTTAAAACTGCATTTGCTATGTCTACAGATTTTGGAATGTTATGTTTTTATATTAATTTGTCTCAAGGTATTTTCTTTTTTAATTTCTATGATTTCTTCACTGGCTGATTTGTTTTTTAATACCATGTAGTTTAGTATCCATGCTTTTTGAGGTGTTTTGTATTTCCATTTTTATTCCTGTAATTGATTTACACTTTCATACCATTGTGGTTGGAAAAGATGTTTGATATAATCTTAATATTCTTCAAATTATTGAGCCATTTTATGGCCTAACATGTGACCTATTCTCAAGGAAGTTCTACGTGTATTTAAAAAGAATAAATATACTGCTGTTTTTGGATGGAATGTTCTGTATACATCTCCTAAGGACATCTGGTACAATGTGTCATTTCAGGACACTGTTTCCTTATTGATTTTCTGTCTGGATCATTTATCTATTGATGTAATTTAGATATTAAATCCCCTACTATTATTGTGTTATTTTCAGTTTCTCCCTATATGTCTGTTAATATTTGCTTTATATATTTAGGTGCTCCTATATTAGGTGCATATATATTTACACATGTTATATCCTCTTCTTGGATTGAAACTTTATCATTATACCATGTCTTCTTTGTCTTTTATTATATTTTGTTTTAAACTCTATTAGTCTGATATGAGTATTTCTAACCCAGCTTTTTGTGTGTTTGTTTCCAATTGCATGGAAATCTTTTTCCATTGCCTTATTTTCAACCTGTGTCTGTCTTAATTCTTTTTTTTTTTTTTTTTTCGCGATACGCGGGCCTCTCACCGCTGCAGCCTCTCCCGTTGCGGAGTACAGGCTCTGGACGCGCAGGCTCAGCGGCCATGGCTCACGGGCCCAGCCGCTCCGCGGCATGTGGGATCTTCCCGGACCGGGGCACGAACCCGTGTGCCCTGCATCGGCAGGCGGACTCACAACCACTGCGCCACCAGGGAAGCCCTGTCTTAATTCTTAAGTGAGTCTCTTATACGCAGCATAGAGATGGATCTTTTTTTTTTTTTTTTTAATCCATTTAGCCCCATTATGTCTTTTTATTGGAACATTTAGTTCATCGATATTTAAAGTGATTATTGATAGGTATGTACTTATTGCCAGTTTTTACTTGTTTTCTGGCTGTTCTTGTAGTTCTGCTCTATTGTTTTATTCCCCTTTCCTTTCCCCTGTGGTTTGATGATTTTCTTTAGTGCTATGTTTGGCTTTCTTTCTCTTATTTTTTTCTGTATCTATTGTAGGTTTTTGATTTGTGTTTACCATGAGGTTTATGTATATCAAACTATAACTATACCTATCTGTTTTAAACTGATAGTCATTTCGTTCAAAATCATTGTAAAACCTACATTTTTTACTCCCCCCACAACGTTTTACACTTTGGTTTTATATTTTATGTTTTCATGTCTAGTCCTTAATTGTTTAATACAGCTATACTTAATTTTTAAATTTCTTGCCTTATAACCTTTGGACTAGTTTATTTAAGTGGTTGGCCCACTGCTTGTACTATATATAACTTCATCAGTAAGATTTTTCCTTCATCTATTTTCTTATTTCTAGTTATAGACTTTTCTCTTTTGCTTAAAGTAGATTCTTAAACATTCCTTGTAGGGTAGGTTAGTGATGATGAACTCTCACTTTTTGCTTGTCTGGAAACCTTTCTCTCTCTTTGTGTTGTGAATGATAACCTTGTTGGGTAGAGTGTCTTTGGTTGTAGGTTGCTTCCTGCCAGCACTTTAAATATATGAGACTGCTCCCTTATGACCTGCAAAATTCCTGTGAAAAAGCAGCTGATGAAGTACAGAGCTTCCCTTTTATGTGACTGTTTCTCTTGCCATTTCAAAATTCTAGTTATATCTTTAACATTTGCCATTTTAATCATATGTTTTGGTTTGAGTCTCTTTGTTTTACCTTGTTTGAGATTCTCTGCACTTTGGACATATGTATCTGTTTTCTTCTTCAGGGTAGGTATTTTTCAGACATAATTTAATCAAATATGATTTCTGTTCCTTTTCCTTTCTTCTATAATTTAATCAAATATGATTTCTGCTCCTTTTCCTTTCTTCTCTTTCTGGGACCACTATAATGCAAACGTTAGTATGATTTGATGTTGTCCAAGAGGTTCCTTAAATTATCTTAATTTTTAATTTTTTTTTGCTCTTGATTTGTTTATTTCCACTATTCTGTCCTCCAAGTCACTTTTGTGTTCTTCTGTATCACTGAATCTGCTGGTAATTCCTTCTAGTGTATTTTTCATTGCAATTGTTATGTTCTTCAGCTTAGTTCTTTTTATATTTTCTATTTCTTTATTGAAGTTCTCACTGTGTTCCTTTATTATTTTCCCAGATTCAGTTAATATTTTTATTACTATTGCTTTGAACTCATTGTTGAGTAAATTACTTATCTCTGCTTCTTTGGGATTAATCCTGGGGTTTTATCCTGTTCTCTGGTTGTAAGATATTTCTGTCTTCTAATTCTTTTTTACCTATCTCAGTCTTGAAGGCAGGTCCTTATGTGGGAGCATCCCTATGCATTCTGCTTGTTCCCATTGATTTTTGGGGTAGAGCTGAGTCTGAAGTGAGCATGGGCTGTTTTCTCCCAGGGTGCACTGGCAGTAGGTGGGTATGGCTGGAGTCAGAGGGGCTAGAGCTAATGACTGGTGTGAGCCAGGGTTTATCCCAGGTTCTTTGTTGGTCATCATACTGTCTGGGGGCAGAGCCAGGGCCCCAGCAGTTGGAGCAGGAACCCTGAGAGATCCAGACTTAACCCCAGAGCAATGATGATTGCCACCTTGGCCAATGGTGGGGCAGGGCCCCAAGGAGCTGGAGTCACAGCACTGAGGGTGCTGAGCTTCTTCCTGCTGTAATGGTGGTCTCCACCTTGGCTAGGTGTAGGCAAGAACTCAAGGGGCTGGAAGCTGCAGTTCTGAGCTAGCTCTGTTTCTCCTGGCATGATGGCAGGTTATTCCTTGGTCTATCAAGCCCCCAGGGTTAGTTTTTTTTTTTTTTTCTTATAGTTGATTTTTTACTCTTACCATTGTGATCAGAAAAGATGCTTGATATGATTTCATATTCTTAAATTTATTAAGATTTGTTTTGGCCTAGTATGTAATCTATCCTGGTGCATGTTCCATGTGCACTTTAAAATAATGTGTATTCTGCTGCTTTTGCATGGAATGTTTTGTAGATATCTGTTAAGTCCATCTGTTCTAATGTGTCATTTAAAGCCACTGTTTCCTTATTGATTTTTTGTCAGATCATGCATCCATTGATGTATTAAAGTCCCTATTTATACTTTAATAAAGTGGAGTTTTAAAGTCCCCTACTATTATTGTGTTTCTGTCAATTTCATCCTTTAATATTTCCTTTGTTTGTTAATATTTACTTTATGTATTTAGGTTTTCCTATTTTAGGTACATATATATTTACAATTGTTATATCTTCTTGTTGGACTTATCCCTTTATTTTATGTAATATCCTTCTTTGTCTCTTGTTACAGCCTTTGTTTTAAACTATATTTTTTCTGGTATAAGCATTTTTACTCCAGCTTTCCTTTTGTTTCCGTTTTCATGGAATACCATTTTCCAGCCCCTCACCTGCAGTCTGTATGTCTTTTTATCTGAAATAAATCTTTTTGAGGCAGCATATATATGGGCCTGGTATTTTTTTTTATCAATTCACCCACTCTATATATTTTATTGGAACATTTAGTCCATTTACATTTAAAGTAATTATTGATGTGTATGTACTTATTGTCATTTTGTTAATTTCCTGATTGTTTTAATAGTCCCTTTTTGTTCCTTTCTTCTTCAATAGCACTTTTCCCTTGTGATTCAAGGATTTATTCTTTTGTATGTATCTATTATACGTTTTGTTACAATTACCACATGGTTTATACATAGCAATATAATTATTTTAATTTGATGATTTCTTAAGATTGAATGTATTCTACTAATCCTACATTTTTACTCGCTCCCCTATTTTTAATGTTTTTGACACCATATTTTCCATCTTTCTATTTTGTGTATTCTTCATTGTGAATATAGATGATTTTACTGCTTTTGTCTTTAACCTTTGCACTAGCTTTATAAGTGGTTGATCTAATACTTTTTCTATATATTTGCCTTACCAATGAGATTTTTTTATTTTATAATTTCACATTTCTAGCTGTGGCCTTTCTTTTTCCACTTAGAGAGGTCCATTAAATCTTTCTTTTAAAGCTGGTTTAATGGCTGAACTCTTTTAGCCTCTGTTTGTCTGTAAAACTCTTTATCTCTCTTTCAAATATAATTGATAGATTTGCCAGGTAGAGTATTCCTGGTTGTAGGTTTTTTGTTTCATCACTTTAAATATATCATGCCACTCCCTTCTGGCCTGCAAAATTTCTGCAGAAAAGTCAGGTGACAATGTTATGGGATTTACCTTGTACATAACAAGTTTCTTTTCCCTTGTTCCTTTTAAGATTCTCTCTTTACCCTTAAATTTTGCCATCTTAGTTATAATGTGTATTGGTGTGAATCCTTTTGTGTTCATTTTATTTGGGACTCTCTGTATTTCCTGGACATGGACATCTTTTTCCTTTCCCAGATTAGGGAAATTTTCAGCCATTATCACTCCAGATAAGTTCTCTGCCCCTTTCTCACTTCTTCTGGGACTCCTATAATGCAAATGTTAGTACACTTGATTCTGTCCCAGAGGTCTCTTAAACTATGCTTGTGTTATAAAATTCTTTTTTCTTTTTTTTTTTTTTTCTGTTCAGTGTGGGTGATTTTCACTGTTATGGCTTACAATTAGCTGATTCATTCCTCTGTATCATCTAATCTACTGTTGATTCCTTCCAGTGTATTTTTCCTTTCAGTTATTGTATTCTTCAGCTCCATTTAGTTCTTTATATTTTCTAACTCTGTTAAACTTTCACTGTGTTCATAAATTCTTCTCCCAAGTTTATTGTGCATTTTTATTATCATTACATTGACTCATTATTAGGTAGATTGTTTATCTCTACATCACTTATTGCTTCTTGAGTTTTATCTTGCCTCTACATTTGGGACATATTCTTTTGTCACCTAGGTTTGCTTAATTCTGTGTGATTACTCTATGCATTAAGTAGATTAGGTAGGTAATGTTTCCTGATCTTGGAGAAGTGGCCTTATGTAGGAGACTTCCTATGAAGCCCAATAGTGAAATCTCCTCTTGTCACCAGAGTTCCATGGTCTAGGGGTGTTCACTGTGTGAGCTAAGTGGGCCCTTCTCTTGTGTTGAGGTGAAATACTGTGGGTGTTCTTTAGGCTTGGCTGGCCCTTGTCCTGGTTGGCTGCCAGCCTAGGCCTTATGTGGATGCTTCTGGACTTTGGTGGGTGGGGCCAACCCCTGGTGCAGATGGCTGGATGACTTGGAGCATCTCAATTCTCGTCCTGGTCTTTTGGTGGGTGGAGTTGTGTCCCAGGGAGACTGGTTGCAGGGCATGGGAGGTCCTGGGACTTGTAAAAACTGGTTGGTATACTAGTACGACCTCAGAGCTAGTAGAATAGAAGGAGGACACCTAAATGGAGCCATCCATCAACAGTGTCCTCATTGTAGCAAGAACTCCCCAAAATGGCTGCAGCTAGAATCTTTGTCCCCAGAGGTAGTCCCAGTTACCTCCTGCCCTCTCTGGGAGGTTCTCCAAGATGAATAAATGTGTCTAACCCAGGCTCCTTCCAAATTTCTGCCTCTGCACTGGGCCTTGCAGAATGTGAGATTTTGTGTGTTCTCTTTAAGAACCAAGTCTCTTTTTTGCTACAGCCTTTCAGCTCTTTGGTACACAAGCCCTGCTGTCCTTCAAAGTCAGATAGTATGGGGGCTCATCTTCACAGTGCAGCACCCCAGAACTGGGGACCCCCATGTGGGGCTTGAATCCCTCACTCCTTGGGGAGAATCTCTGAAATTTTGATTATCTTCCCCCTTGTGGTTTGCTTAACAGGGGTGAGGGTCTTGACTATATTGCATCTCTACCCGTCCTACCCATTCCTTCTTTATATTTTTAGTTGTGGAAAATCTTTTCTGCTAGTGTCCAGGTCATTCTCATTGATAGTTGCTTTGTAAATAGTTTTGCTTTTGGTGCACCCATAGGAGGAGATGATCTCAGGATCTTACTACTCTGACACCTTGGTCACTCCTCCTCACATTCTGAATATTTACTTTTTTAATTTTTAAAATTTATTTTATTTATTTATTTATGGTTGTGTTGGGTCTTCATTGTTGTGTGTGGGCTTTCTCTAGTTGCGGTGGGCAGGGGTTACTCTTTATTGCAGTGCCTGGGCTTCTCATTGCAGCAGCTTCTCTTGTTGTAGAGCATGGACTCTAGGTGCACAGCTTCAGTAGTTATGGCACTGGGCTCAGTAGTTGTGGCTCACAGGCTCTAGGGCACAGGCTCAGCAGTTGTGGTGCTCAGGCTTAGCTGCTCCACGGCATGTGGGATCTTCCCAGACCACAGCTAGAACCCATGTCCCCTGCATTGGCAGGCAGATTCTTAACCACTGCACCACCAGGGAAGTGCTCTGAACATTTTAGATTGGGAGCTGATTTACTGCTGCAGCTTTAAATTTCCTTTGACTTTAAAAAGCTGTGATTATCTTGATAGCTTTCTCAAGTTTTTGTTCTTCCTACCTTCTGTTTAAGATGTCTCTTCCTTGTTTATCATTCCTTTAATAAATTACAACAATTTCATGTTAAATGCTTTATGGTTACATTTGGAACCAACATTTATTTACTTTTTCTGAGCACGTTCTCAAAAAATCATTCTTTTTTTGTGCTATCATGTGTGTGTTGTTTTGTGAATCCTAGCAGATATACCAGTGAAAAAGAGAACCTCAGGCATGAGTCTATCAGGAATTGATGCCTTGATGTGCAAGACAACATATGAATGCTGTTGACCCTAATGGAGCCAACCTAGAAGGAAAGGAGGAAAATGGTACAGAAAGGGAAGATTTGAGAAAGAACAGAAAACATTATCTGTTCCATAGTTCCTTAGAAGTGTTCCCCTGCTTGAGTTTCCAGTAATACTCAGAAATAAAAATATATTATCTGGTGAAGAACATGAGCAGATGTTTTGATTTTTCAGCATGTTGAACTATTTTCCAACAGTGGGCAAGATCAAGATCATGTATTTGATATTTCCAAAGTCTTGCATATAAAAATAATGTGAATTTATAGTTTGGATATCAAAACATATAAAGTCTTATTTATCATCCTTCTCTGAATAAATGGAGAACTATCATGTGCAAGAATATTTAGTAGTGTGTATTTCACTAATATCAAATATTAGTGGGAGTTATGTGAGTTTGGAAAAATGATAACTAAGATTTTTATCTGAAGGAAAACTGAGAAAATTTTTAGAATGGGAAGGAAAATTAAATCTTAATTATCAGAAATTTTCTTAATTTTTCTTGCCTTGTCTCAGTGAGCAAGCTCTCTATTGAACATCTTATTTCAATTAGCAGTATGGAGGCAAATATTCTGTGAAAAGTTGAGCGTACATCCTCACTTCACATGGTTGCAAAGGGGACACATTGTAAAATATCATACAAACTTACAAATGGAATACATTATATTTTTTTAGTTTTCTTTTAAACACTTATTATGTAGCTCCTATCATAGTGGGGTATACATGAAGCTAATAAACATCAAGTTTCAAAGTCCCTAAACTGCACAAATTCTTGCCACAGCTGTGGAATGGGTTAAACCTAGCAATGGGTTGTGATTATATGTTTTGGTAAAATTTGTTAAGTTAGGTATATTTCTTATGATCATTAAGATCACTGCTTCCCACCACCTCAGTTTGCTTTCCTTCACACTTCCATTTGGGTCAATTGATAGTTATATGGATTCAAGTTAAAAGTTGAGCTGGGGAATACATATATTTGTCATTTAGTGAGATATAGTTATACGGTTTAGAGTCACTTCTGTTTACATTTAATTTATTGCCAAAATTGCCAGTGTAAGAATGGCTTCCAGAAATACTCCTCCTGCCCACTGTGAAGATTCACCATGATGTAATGTAAAAGCACAGGGCCACAGGTGTTACAACAATCTGAAGTTATTCTTCAGATATTAATAATGGTATTGTATGAGGAGTAGAAGAGAAACAAAATCTGAATTTGGTGGAACAGTAAGCTAGTCTCTGGAAATGTCTTCCAAATGACACAAATATAAATTTGTAAGCAAAGAATTTGTTTCTTAATAATGCCTATTCAAAGCAGAAGTTTTCTTTTATCATTAATATACTAAAAATGTAGCTTAAACACTTAAAAATATGTCAGATATTTTTATGGAAACCATGAAAAATAATAGGTATCAGAATTCTTCTGTTAATAGGGGACAGAATATAACAGAAAAAGAGTGGGTGTACACATGGGGATTTGCACACAATATCATTAATTTATTTTTTTTTAGGGATATCTAACTTCTCAGAATTCCTTTCATTTTTTTTTTTTTTTACACCTTAATGGAGTATACTTGCTTTACAATGTTGTGTTAGTTTCTGCTGTATAACAAAGTGAATCAGCTATATGTATACATATATCTCTGTATCCCCTCCTTCTTGCATCTCTCTCCCACCCTCCCTATCCCACGACTCTAGGTGGTCACAAAGCACCGAGCTGATCTACTTGGGTGATGCAGCTGCTTCCCACTAGCTATCTGTTTTACATTTGGTAACGTATATATGTCAGTACTGCTCTCTCACTTCATCCCAGCTTACGCTTCCCCCTCCCCATGTCCTCAAGTCCATTCTCTACAACTGCATCTTTATTCCTATCCTGTTCCTAGTTTCTTCAGAACCTTTTTTTTTTTTTTTAGATTCCATATATATATATATATGTTAGCATACGGTATTTGTTTTTGTCTTTCTGACTTCACTGTGTATGACAGACTCTAGGTCCATCCACCTCACTACAAATAATTCAAGTTCATTTCTTTTTATGGCTGAGTAATATTCCATTGTATATATGTGTCACATCTTCTTTATCCATTCATCTGTCGATAGATACTTAGTTTGCTTCCGTGTCCTGACTATTGTAAATAGAGCTGCAATGAACATTGTGGTACATGACTCTTTTTGAATTATGGTTTTCCAGGGTATGTGCCCAGTGATGGGATTTCTGGGTTGTATGGTAGTTCTATTTTTAGATATTTAAGGAACCTCCATACTGGTCTCCATAGTGGCTGTGTCAATTTACATTCCCACCAACAGTGCAAGAGGGTTCCCTTTTCTCCACACTCTCACCAGCATTTATTGTTTGTAGATATTTTGATGATGCTCATTCGGACAAGTGTGAGGTGATACCACATTATAGTTTTGATTTGCATTTCTCTAATGATTAGTGATGTTGAGTATTCTTTCACGTGTTTGTTGGCAGTCTGTATAGCTTCTTTGGAGAAATGTCTATTTAGGTATTCTGCCCATTTTTGAATTGGGTTGTTTGTTTTTTGGATATTGAACCACATGAGCTGCTTATAAATTTTGGAGATTAATCCTCTGTTAGTTGCTTCATTTGAAAATATTTTCTCCCATTCTGAGGGCTGTTATTTTGTGTTGTTTATGGTTTCATTTGCTGTGCAAAGGCTTTTAAGTTTCATTAGGTCCCATTTATTTATTTTTGCTTTTATTTCCATGTCTATAGGAGGTGGGTCAAAAATGATCTTGCTGTGATTTATGTCATAGAATGTTCTGTGTATGTTTTCCTCTAAGAGTTTTATAGTGTCTGGCCTTATATTTAAGTCGTTAATCCATTTTGAGATTATTGTTGTATACTGCATTAGGGAGTATTCCTATTTCATTCTTTCACATGTAGCTGTCCAGTTTTCCCAGTGCCACTTATTGAAGAGGCTGTCTTTTCTTCATTGTATATTCTTGCCTCATTTATCAAAAATAAGGTGACCATATGTGCATGTGTTCTCTGGGCTTTCTATCCTGTTGCATTGAGGTATAGCTCTGTTTTGGTGCCAGTACAATACTGTCTTAATTACTGTGGATGTGTGGTTTAGTCTGAAGTCAGAGAGACTGATTCCTCCAGCTCCATTTTTCTTTCTTAAGATTGCTTTGGCTATTCGGAGTCTTTTGTGTTTCTATACAAATTGTGAAATTTTTTGTTCTAGTTCTGTGAAAAATGCCAGTGCTAGTTTGATAAGGATTGCATTGAATCTGTAGATTGCTTTGAGTAGTGTAGTCATTTTCACAATGTTGATTCTTCCAATCCAAGAACAAAGTATATCTCTCCAACTGTTTGCATCATCTTTAGTTTCTCTCATCAGTATATTTTAGTTTTCTGCATACAGGTCTTTTCTCTCCTTAGGTAGGTTTATTCGTAAGTATTTTATATGCAATGTTAAATGGGAGTGTTTCTTTAATTTCTCTTTCAGATTTTCATTAATTTGTGTACAGGAATGCAAGAGATTTCTGTGCATTAATTTTGTATCCTGCTACTTTACTAAATTCATTGATTAGGTCTAGAAGTTTTCTTGTGGCTTCTTTAGGATTCTCTCTATATCTAGTATCATATCATCTGCAAACAGTGACAGTTTTGCTTCTTCTTTTCTGATTTGGATTCTTTTTATTTATGTTTTGTTTCTGATTGCTGTGCCTAAAACTTCCAAAACTAGGTTGAATAATAGCGGTGACAGTGGGCAATCTTGTTTTCTTCCTGATCTTAGAGGAAATGGCTTCACTTTTTCACCATTGAGAACAATATATGGTCTTTATTATGTTGTGGTAGGTTCCCTCTATGCCCACTTTCTGGAGAGTTTTTATCATAAATATGTGTTGAATTTTGTCAAAAGCTTTTTCTGCATCTATTGAGATTATCATAAGGTTTTTATCCTTCAATTTGTTATTGTGGTGTATTACATTGATTGATTTGTGTATATCACAGAATCCTTGTATTCCTGGGATACACCCCACTTGATCATGGTGTACGAGCCTTTTAATGTGCTGTTGGATTCTGTTTGCTCATATTTTGTTGAGGATTTTTGCATCTATGCTCATCAGTGATATTGGCCTGTAGTTTTCTTTTTCTGTGATATCTTTCTCTGGTTTTGGTATCAGGGTGATGGTGGTCACATAGAATGAGTCTGGGAGTGTTCCTCCCTCTGCTATATTTTGGAAGAATTTGAGAAGGATAGGTGTTACCTCTTTTTTAAATGTTTGATAGAATTTGTCTGTGAAGACATCTGGTCCTAGGCTTTGGTTTGTTGGAAGATTTTTAATCTCAGTTTCAATTTCAGTACTTGTGATTGGTCTGTTCATGTTTTCTATTTTTTCCTGGTTCATGCTCGGAAGGCTGTTCTTTTCTAAGAATTTGTCCATTTCTTCCAGGTTATCCATTTTATTGGTATATAGTTGCTTGTAGAAATCTCTCATGATCCTTTGTATTTCTGAAGTGCCAGTGTTGTTACTTCTCCTTTTTCATTTCTAATTCTTTGATTTGAGTCTTCTCCCTTTCTTTCTTGAACAGTCTGGCTAATAGTTTATAAATTTTGTTTATCTTCTCAAAGAACCAGCTTTTAGTTTTATTCATCTCTGCTATTGTTTCCTTCATTTCTTTTTCATTTATTTCTGATCGGATCTTTATGATCTTTCCTTCTGCTAACTCTGAGGTTGTTTTGTTCTTCTTTCTCTAATTGCTCTAGGTTTAAGGTTAAGTTGTTTATTTGAGATTATTCTTGTTTCTTGATGTAAGATTGTATTGTTATAAACTTCCCTCATAGAACTCCTTTTGCTGCATCCCATAAGTTTTGGGTCATCATTATCATTTGATTCTAGGTACTTTTGATTTCCTCATTGATTTCTTCAGTGATATCTTGTTTAATTAGTAACATATTGTTTAGCTTCCCTGTGTTTGCATTTTTTCCAGTTTTCTTCCTGTAATTGATATCTAGTCTCATAGCACTCTGGCTGGAAAAGATTCTTGATGTGATTTCAATTTTCTTAAATTTACCAAGACTTGATTTGTGACCCAAGGTATGATCTATCCTGGAGAATGTTCCATGACTGCCTGAGAAGAAAGTGTATTCTGTTGTTTTGACGGAATGTCCTATAGAGATCAATTAAGACCACCTTATTTAATGTGTCATTAAAAGCTTGTGTTACCTTATTTATTTTAATTTTGGATGATCTGTCTATTGGTGAACGTGGGGTTTTAAAGTCCCCTACTATTATTGTGTTACTGTTGATTTCCCCTTTTATGACTGTTAGCATTTGTCTCATATATTGAGGTGCTCCTTTATTGGGTGCATAATATTTACAATTGTTATATCTTCTTCTTGAATTGATCCCTTGATCATTATGTAATGTTCTTCTTTGTCTCCTGAAATAGTCTTTAACTTAAAGTCTATTTTGTCTGATATGAGAATTGCTACTCCAGTTTTCTTTTGATTTCCATTTGCATGGAATATCATTTTCCATCTCCTTACTTTTAGTCTCTATGTGTCCCTAGGTCTGAAGTGGGTCTTTTGTAGACAGCATATATACAGATCATCTTTCTATATCCATTCAGCCAGTCTATGTCTATTGGTTAGAGCACTTAATCCCTTTACCTATAAAGTAATTATCTATATGTATGTTCCTATTACCATTTTGTTGTTTTGGGTTTATTTTTTGGTAGGTCTTTTCCTTCTCTTGTGTTTCCTTCCTAGAGAAGTTCCTTTAGCATTTCTTGTAAAGCTGGTTTGGTGGTTCTGAATTCTCTTAACTTTTGCTTGTCAGTAAAGGTTTTAATTTCTCCATAAAATCTGAATGAGATCCTTGCTGGGTAGAGTAATCTTGGTTGTAGATTTTCCCCTTTCTTCACTTTAAATATGTCCTGCCACTCCCTTCTGGACTGCAGAATTTCTGCTGAAAGATCATCGGCTAACCTTATGGGGATTCCCTTGTTTGTTGCTTTTCCCTTGCAGCTTTTAATATTTTTTCTTTGTGTTTAGTTTTTTATGGTTTGATTAATATGAATCTTGGCATGTTTCCCCTTTGATTTATCATATATGGGACTCTCTGTTCTTCCTGGACTTGATTGACTATTTCCTTTCCTATGTTAGGGAAGTTTTCAACTATAATCTCTTCAAATATTTTCTCAGTCCCTTTCTTTTTCTCTTCTTCTCTAGGACCCTTATAATTCTAATGTTCGTGCATTTAATATTGTCCCAGAAGTCATGAGACTGTCCTCAATTCTTTTCATTCTTTTTTCTTTATTCTGCTCTGCAGTAGTTATTTCCACTCTTTTATCTTCCAGGTCATTTATCCATTCTTCTGCCTCAGTTATTCTGCTATTGATTCTTTCTAGAGAATTTTTAATTTCATTTATTGTGTTGTTCATCATTGTTTGTTTGCTCTTTAGTTCTTCTATGTCCTTGTTAAACATGTCTTGTATTTTCTCCATTCTATTTCTAAGATGGTGGATCATCTTTACTATCATTACTCTGTACTCTCTTTCAGGTAGACTGCCTATTTCCTCTTCATTTGTTTGGTATTGTGTGTTTTTACCTTGCTTCTTCATCTGCTGCATATTTGTGTGTCTTCTTATTTTGTTTAAGTTACTGTGTTTAGGATCTGCTTTTTGCAGGCTGCAGGTTCATAGTTTCCATTGTTTTTTGGTGTCTGCCCCCAGTCAGTGAGCTTGGTTCCATGGCTTCTTTTGGCTTCTTGGTCTAGGGGACTGGTGGCTGTGTTCTGGTGGGTCGGGCTGGATCTTTTCTATCTGGTGGGCAGGACTGCATGTGGTCATGTGTTTTAGGGTGTCTGTGGAGTTAGTATAATTTTAGGCAGCCTCTCTCTTAATGGGTGGGGTTGTGTTCCTCTCTTGCTTGTTGTTTGGCATGGGGAGTCCATCACTGGAACTTGCTGGCTATTGGGTGGAGCTGGGTCTTAGTGTTGAGTTGGAGACCTCTGGGAGAGCTTTTGCAAATTGATAATATGTGGGCCAGGATGTCTCTGTTGGTCTAATGTCCTGAACTCAGCTCTCCCACCTCAGAGGCTCAGGCCTGACACCAGGCCAGAGAATGAAGACCCTATCAGTCACACAGCTCAGAAGAAAAGGAGAAAAAAAAGAAAGAAAAAAAATTAATAATAATAAAAATAAAAGAGAACAACCAAACCAATAAACAAATCCACCAACGTTAACAAGCGTGTTGCTCCCTAAGTCTACCGCCTCAATTTTGGGATGATTCATTGCCTATTCAGGTACTCCACAGATGCAGGGTACATCAAGTTGATTGTGGAAATTTAATCTGCTGTTTCTGAAGCTGCATGGAGAAATTTCCCTTTCTCATCTTGTTTCACACAGGTCCTGGGGTTCAGCTTTGGTTTTGGCCCCAGCTCTTTGTGTAGGTCACCCTCAGGCATCTGTTCCTGCCCAGAGAGGACAGGGTTAAAGTAGCGGCTGATTAGGAGGCTCTTGCTCATTCAGGCTGGGAGGAGGGATGGGTACAGTAGTCATAATTGGAATGCAGGCAAGCCTGCGGTGGCAGAGGCTAGTGTGGCATGCAACAGCCTGAGGCACACCGTGTGTTCTTGCGGGGAATTTGTCCCTGGATCACAGGACCCTGGCAGTGGCATGCTGCGGAGGCTCCCAGGGAATGTGTCATAGTGACCTGGGCTTTCACACAGGATTTTTGGTGGCTGCAGCAGCAGCATTAGCATTTCATGCCCACCTCTGTGGTCTGAGGTGATAGCCGCAGCTTGCGCCCATCTCTGGACTTGTTTAGATGGTACTCTGCCTTCTGTGGGCAGTCAGGGAAGGAATCCCCTCTTCTCATGCACCCCAAAACAATGGTCTCTTGCATCTTAGGCAGGTCCAGACTTTTTCCTGGACTCCCCCGTGGCTAGCTGTGGCACACTAGCCCCTTCAGGTTGTGTTCACACAGCCAACCCCAGTCCTCTCCCGGGGATCTGACCTCCAAAACCCAAGCCTCAGCCCCCACCCATCCCAGCAGGTGAGCAGGCAAGCCTCTCAGGCTGGTGAGTGCTGGTTGGCACCAATCCTCTGTGTGGGAATCTCTCCACTTTGCCCTCTGCACCCCTGCTGCTGCGCTCTCCTCCATGGCTCTCAAGCTTCCCCTCCTGCCCACCCTCTATCCCTGCAAGTGAAGGGGCTCCCTAGTCTGTGGAAATGTTTCCTCCTTCACATCTCCCTCCCAGAGGTGCAGTTCCCATCCCTATTCTTTTGTCTCTGTTTTTTCTTTTTTCTTTTGTCCTACCCAGGTATGTTGGGATCTTCTTTCCTTTTGGGAAGTCTGAGGTATTGTGCAAGCATTCTGTAGGTATTCTGTAGGAGTTGTGCCACATGTAGATGTATTTTTTATGTATTTGTGGGGAAGAAGGTGATCTCCACATCTTACTCCTCCGCCACATTGAAGGTCCCTCCAATATCAGTAATTGCTTAAAAACTAACATTTGTTCCTCATGCAAAAGAATGACTTAATTATTTGTCCAGTATTTACAGAGAAAATATTTAAAAATCATTGTCTTGGGCTTCCCTGGTTGCGCAGTTGTTGAGAGTCCACCTGCCGATGCAGGGTACATGGGTTCATGCCCCGGTCCGGGAAGATCCCACATGCCACGGAGCGGCTGGGCCAGTGAGCCATGGCCGCTGAGCCTGCGTGTCCGGAGCCTGTGCTCCGCAACGGGAGAGGCCACAACAGTGAGAGGCCCGCGTACCGGAAAAAAAAAAAAAAAATTCATTGTCTTATAAAGAGGTGTTTTAAGAGTATACAGCCAAAAGTTGAAAAAAAAGGTGTTACAGTGTTGTATCAACATCAGTTGATAAATAAAACAGTTAAGTTACTTTTCTAGACTTTGTGATACTTATGATATTCATCAGCTTAATAAAATTGTAATTTACTATGGTTTATTTTCAATTTTAAATATGTACTTGCATTTATTGCTCATTTGTATTCATAATCTGCATGATTATTATTGTTATAGAGAGACCCCAAGTTAAATAATCTTCAGGTCTCTATAAACCTGGATCTGCCTCTTTAGGCAACTTTCCGTAGAGATGAAACAGATACTCCTTTGTTTGCAGCATGGAGCTGTTCTCCTTTCTAGAGCGAATGAGTAGGTTTGGTTCCAGGATGTAAGAATTGTTAACTTTAGAAAAATCTGTTATTGTAATCACTCCATTCATTTATTAAAGGAGAAAAAGAAAACATATTATCTAAATACATCCAAAAAATATATTGGATAAAATTTAATTCCCCTGAGAGATAAAACTCATTGCATACTGAAAATGGAAGGGATCATCTTTGACCTCATGAAGTTTACCCACTGAAAGACTATAGCAATGCTTGCACTTAAGGTGAAATATTAGAATCAATCATTTTAAGATCAGGAACAGAATTAAAAACTTTCACTATAATGCTGACTGAAGCAAAATACAACAAAAAAGCAATATGAGCTAAAGGGATTGGAAAGGAATTTTTTTCATAATCCATATATTATACGATGGTCCTTCTGGACTATTAAATATAATTTGTAGGAAATTGCTGGAAACCATATATAAGATTGTTGCATTGAAAATGCAAAAATTCATTACAATCCTATGCACCAGAAACAGTAATTAAGAAAATGTAATAATTGTTTTTAAAAACACTCTTCACGTTAGCAACAGAACCTATCATGTAGGTTCTGAAATCTATCAAAATAGAAATGAATCTATCAAAAAAGGCCTGAGACCTACATAGGGAAAATGAATAATATCTTTGTTAAAGGACATAAAAAACCCTAAATAAATGGATAGAGATACTTTTGGTTATGGATGGCAAGAATCAATTTCATAAAGGTGTCAAATTCCTCTAAATTAATCAATAAGTTTACTGAATTTCTATCATAATCCTATCACAGTTTTTATAAATTGTGACAACCTGGTCTGAAAATACATATGGAAGAGAGTAACTAGCCAAAAATGGTAAGTTAATTTCAAAGAAAAATAAGGAAAAAATACTTGAGAGCAAAGTTTATAAAGTTATAATAATTAAGAGAGTATTTATTCAGAAATAGATAATAGATCTTTGAAACATCATAGAGTAGGACTCTAACTCTCACATATATGAGAACTTTCTGTTTGACAAATGTACCATTTTACAATTCAAAAATAAGATGGCCTTTCTAATAAGTAACTGAGAAAATTGGGATCCATATAGAAAAGGACAAAATTATTTATGCAGTTTACAAGCAGTGGTTCTTAATTAGGGTGATTTTGGCCCCCATGGAACATTTGGCAATGTTTGGTTCACTTTTGGCTGCAACAACTGGAGGGGCAAATACAACTGATAAGGTAGAGGTCAGGGATGCTGCTGAACATTCTGCAAAGCATAGGACAGCCCCCACGACAAAGAATTATTCAACCCAAAATGTCAATAGTGTCATAATTGAGAAACCCAGCTCTAGCTCAAACAGACTTCCCCCAGATAACTACACAGTTAATTCCCTGATCCCTTTTCAAACCTATTCAAATGTCACCTTCTCAATAAAACTGATCTGAGCTCCTGTATTTAAAATTACCACCTCAATCCCCCTTTTCATGACACTCCTGATCCCTCTTACTCTGCTCTTCCTTTTCTTTATTCTATTGCATTTATCATCTTGTAACATCCAGTAAAATTTATTTACTTATTATATGTATTGTTTGTCAGTCTACTAAAATGGCTTAATTTTTTTCATTAATTTATCCCAAACACCTAGAATGGTGTTTAGCACATGGTGGGTAATCAATAAATATTTACTTAATAAATAAATTAACAATCCTAAGTGCTAATGTGGAGTAGCAGAATCACTCATAAACTGCTGGTGGAGAGTGTCTCTTTGGAGAGAACTTGGCTTTGTCATATATATTTGGAGATGCACATACCAGGGAAGTCAATGTGAAGATGGTATCTTGAGCCATCTCAGAACTTTCTTTCCCCAACACCTAACCAATAAAATCAACACCTAGGAAAACTGTCACCAAGTTATTTTTGAGGAATAACCAAACCTATAAACTTTAATGACATGTAACTCAGGAGGAAAGCAGAAGATAAAGAACAGAAGAAAACTGCAGCGTAGCAGGGCTCCTCCCTGCTCACCTCCCAATCTGTATGCCCTGGACTTTTTCATTTTTTCATTTTTGTATAATAGTGATTCAGATCTATACAGTTTTTTCTTCTAATAAGAAAATCCAGTTTAAAAAAAGCTATTATGTAGAGCACTAATCTAGAAGGATCACATGGATCATATATGTGTGTGTATTTATATATTCATATACTGATGCCCAATCATGGATCCGATGAACCAAAGTTTCTAGGTATGAAACCCAAGAATCTGTGTGTGTGGTTTTGCTTTTTTTTTAAGTTTTTCAGCTGATGATCAGACAAGTCTTACAACTATTCATCTAGTAGGTTTTTAAATGTGTCCCAAGAAACCCTGGTGTCTAAGTAACTGTGGAAGTATCTTGGGCATTCTGGTAAAGCAACCGCTTTTGTATCTTTTATATAGAAATATTTTGTGTACAAAACAAGGCTTGGGACAAAAAATACTGTTTCTTAAAAACAAAAGTTTGTAATCCATTGATCTAGAGAAAGCTTCTATATTGAATGAACATTAAATTATGAGGTAGATACTGTGATATGCAACCCACATCTTTAGGAATGAGAAAATTTTTCTCCTAGCTGTTGTGAGTGTTGCCAGGAGATGACCCTTAGCTGCCATCCATTTTTGAGGATTGCCCCAGTTGAAGAAAACTGCCTGGTTCAGTCAACCTCCTTCCAGGAAAAGCCCATATTCAACAACAGATCTATATAAATCTATATAAATGAATGACTTGGCCTCTTGCCTCAACTTGGGACAACTTTGAGGAATCATCCCATGCTCCAGAGCTCCACCATAGTATCAGCTGGGCCCTTCATTAGAAGAGCATCACAGCTTCTTCTGCCCAATCCTCCTCTTTTCCTCCCAAATGTCATACCCTCAGAATGCTCCCTAATAAGCATCGTCTTCATGAATCTGAATCTCAGAGTCTTCTTCTGAGACACCCAACCTGCAACACCAATTGAAGTTAGATCATATGATTATGTGATGCATGAAACTATATCACTGCCCAAGTGAGTGAACTAAATAAAAAGGAGCCAAAATGAGTAAATGACTAAAACGGAGGCAAAAATGTAACACATGACAAATCAGATTGTTCTGCATTCATAACAGATGAAAACTAATTGTCTGCCAGTCATGAGTTAGCAATATAGAAAACTTCCAAGGTGTGCCAAAATGATATTAAGATGTTTACACATGTTTATGTGATCCAGTTTATGCTTCTGCTATCATCTGCCTAGCCAGTAGAATCTCCAATGGTATCAAGAGTTGGAGAAGAACAATGGCAAGTGACAAAGTCTGAGAAATTAAACTTAAAAGTCAAAGAATGTGTTGTAAAGATAGTAGCCCCAACCTCTTAGATAAGTGGAGAAAATTAAATAAACTTACACCTACTTTCCATTTTTGGACAGTTAACATACATATTAACTTTAATTTATCTTGAAAATACAATTACAAATAAATAACTTAAAATTTGTATACATTAATAAAATAAGAAATGTATTCCAAAGTTTTGGAGGTTTTGTGCTCGTGGCAAGGCTCTACTTGTGGTGAAAGGGGCCCAACTCGCACCACTGTGAGAAAGGACATAAGGCCATTCATTAGTGAGAGCATTCCCTTCCCAGTTCCTCTTATTCACATCTGAGGCGGTGCACTTTCTGAATTTTTATGTTTCTGGAGATTTATAGTTGTTGCTGCTGTTTTACTAAATAAACTCTTGTCTAGAGAAACATCAGTTAATGGCACAAGGATCCTTCAGATGTGAAGAACCATTGAAAAAAGTGAAAGGACCACTGTCAACATAGAGAAAAATCCTAGTCACAGACATATTTGACAGTGCTACCAAAACTAAAGGATGTGCAAAGTCCGGAACAACTGAATATGAAAACAACTTCCTATGCAAGAATTTCTATGACAATGAAATGTAGAATAAAGAACTAATAGTTTTGTTATTCTGTAGCTCAGTTGATCATTATCTCTAACTTTTGTTAGACTGTTTTGAGAATACAGATTTGTATGCATTCATTTCCCCAGAAATATGTGTATTTATTGTTCCAATATGTAAATGTGACCAAAAGCAAAAATGAAAACAACTTCTGCTTAACATTTTTTCAATGTTAATTGCTAGAACACTGATTCTGTTTGTTTTTATTTCTCATGAGAATATATATTTTGAGTTGAGTACTTTCTTAACTTCTTTCCACTTTTCGTAAATCCAACTAATGAGCAAAAAAAAAAAAAAAAAAAAAAACAAGCATAATAATGTACAGAACTTAGCCAGTTTTCTGGAATTTAACATATGCTAGTTACCCAAACCTTCCCCAGTGTATAAAACTTGGTTCAATACCACCAGATGACCAATATTACTGTGAGGTGTTAAGTATAATCGAAATACTTAGATTTACTCCAAACATGAATAACTGCTAGAGATAATATGAAAATGTTCTTCTCTTTTCAATGACTTTATCATAGTAGACTATTTATTAAAAGAGTATGAATTATTTAACTACTTACCATTTCTTACAAAATGTAAAACTTTTGGGAATTTGTAATAAGATTGCAAAATACAATTAAACTGTAAAATAAAATCTCCACCTCACAGATGAGTAATGGACACGTTGTCTAAAAATTTAATTACACCAGAGTAATTTTTAAAGCTTAGATTCACAAAAGGAGCCCAAACGCTAACCTTGTAAAGGAATAGAAAGTGTTAATTTGTTCTGTATAAAAACAAAGGAAGGGGCTTACCTGGTGGTGCAGTGGTTGAGAGTCCGCCTGCCGATGCAGAGACGTGGGTTCGTGCCCCAGTCCGGGAGGATCCCACGTGCCACGGAGTGGCTGGGCCCGTGAGCCATGGCCGCTGAGCCTGCGCGTCTGGAGCCTGTACTCCGCAATGGGAGAGGCCACCGCTAAAATACTCAGGAAGTATTTATTTTTATGTCTGAGAAAAAAGGAATTGGATAAAGGAAAAGAAAAGAGATGAAGAGATGGGCTGCATATGGCAAGAAACAGGATCAGGATAGGTAAAAATGTTACCAAATCCAAGCTTGCACTGCTCACCACAGGACAGGCCAATAAATCGAGAGACAAAGTATTGGGGCAAGGAAACGCAACTTTATTTGGAAAGCCAGCAGACCGAGAAGATGGAGGACGAGTGTTCCAAAGACCCATCTTACCTGAGTTAGTGTTCATGCTTCTTTTATATTGAAAGGGGAGGGTGTCTGGCTGGTTCATGCAAGCTTCATGGTGCCTGCCAGACCCCAGAGGAGATGTGCTAATCCTTTGTTCTTGCCTCTGTGCACGTAGGTCTTGTCATGATGTTCCTGTAAACCTTCAATAAGGCAAATATTCTCTGTTCTGCAACTTTTTGTCTCTATATGAATGAAGAGTGTTTTTTCTTTAAAGGTCAAGCCTTTGAGGCAGAGCCTTGATAAAGAGCTGTTTTGTATATTTCAGGCAACAGTCAGCATTCTTTTGCCAATGTGAAGAGCCAGCATGACTAAATATTGACAACAAAGTACAAAGGTTAGAGCTTAAGGAATGGATCCAGTATGGATTTGGGTTTGTTCTTCTCTTACTAAAATGCCTAAGGCATTTGAAAATGCAGAAGGTCTCATAATTAGTAAGAATGTTTGTTTGTTTTTTGTTTGTTTTTTGACTGTGCCATGCAGCTTGTGGGATCTTAGTCCCCTGACCAGTGATTGAATCTGGGCCCTAAGCCGTGAGAGCATGGAGTCCTAAAAACTGGACTGCCAGGAAGTTCCCTGTTTATATGGTTTTAAACCTCTCCTCATTCCCTAAATTTCAGTAGAGTCAACTACACCCACAAATCCCTATAGTGAGTGGTATGTGAATTGTGTGTGTGTGTGTAACAAGGAAAAGGACTGAATTCTATATATGGACTTCTGTGAGGAAAAGCATAGGATGGTAAATAAAGGCAGGAACTCAGATCAAATATGGGCTTGATAAAGGAATCCTCCTGGGAATTTGCAAGCTTCATAGGGAGGACCTTGTACTTTTCACAAATCATAGAAGGGGTTGGGGGGGGGTTAACTAGTCTTAGATGTTATAGATTCACCCCAGTTGACATTTGAGGTTCGAATCTGAGCACAGTACATTTTATAATTTAAAATTCAACAATACCAGTTTTTGCTAATATAACTCTGGTATTCTCTGCTTTAACTTTATTATGATGCTTTTCTTAAAGTCAGAAATCTGAGTTACGATAATTCAAACTTCAGTTTAAACCAGTAAGAACAATCCTTCTCTCCACCTCATCCCCCTCCTCTGTATTAAGAGGCTAATGCTAACTCCTCTAGCTAGATCTTCATTAATTTAATCTTTTCATCCCCTTTAGAACTCCAAATTCTGCCACCATTTCCATCATCCTATTAAGCAATGTTTGCTCCAGTTCTCTACAAATTGTCTCTTCGTAAGAAACCCAGGTAGTTAAAGAAAATCACACATTGTCACCAACATACTTAGACTCTCCAAGATGTATTTTAACCAAGAAAGAATCATGTTGGAATCTTCCTCCAGTCTCTTCTTCTTTTTGGAGCATTTTTGCTTATTGACTATGTAACTGCTCTTTGCAAGCCCCTTCAACTTTTAGAGATTTTAATCATCTTACTTTCTATTGATAGAAATTGATTCTTTTCCTTCTCTCACTGAAAAGCATTTTCAGAAAACTTTGTAGAAATGGGTTTACAGTTGTTTCAACAGAGGATCAGTTTCTTAAAGCTGAGCAAGTGATGTTAATTCAACTTTCACTTCCCTGCAACACTTCTCAACAAAGAAATGACTAAAAAGTAGTGAACAGAAAACACCAAAACTGAGGGATTTTTTTATAAGCTTTTAAGTTTATGATGTATTTCATATATGTGTGTATGCTGTACAGCACATATTTTCTGGAACATACATTTTGGTTTGTCCAATTAAAACACTTCATTATTGTCTCTCCCATGCCTGCTTTAGAAAATATATGCTCATTTTAAGACTTTATTGAATATAGATATAAATAATTAAGAAAGTTTAAAAAATCACACATCACTAATATTATTTATTATCTAAAGTGAGTCCTTTTAGAGTGAAAATAAAATAAATAAATACTTTGGGACAATGAACTCTACCAGGTGAATCAAGACACGTGGTCACCCTAATAACCTTCCAGAACTTATTCTATGAATATACACACTATAGAGTGCCTACCTATTTAGAAAAATTGGATCATACTATGCATATTTCTATAGGCTTATCTTTTTCTTAACATGAAATTGATGTATTTATTTCTGTCAGCAATTACAGAGCTACATAACCATTTCAATGACCACAGTGACTTGCACTTAGTAAACACTATAATCATGTTAGTTACTCAAATTACTTTGTTATTCTAGTCTCCTTGTGATAAATCAGAATTTATTTTAAAAATACTTATTTAATATACTACTACTTTTTTGCTACTGTAAGCAATGACACAATAAATATTTTTACACCTTTAAGTTTATTCCAGGCCTTAATTAAGATACATTTTAAAGAGGAATTTTGGAATTGAAAGTGTGTAATGTAATGCTTGGTGATACTTTCACATGCCGTTTTCTTAAAGGCTCAGTATATTGATACATGCCCTTTAAGGATGTATGAGAGTGCCAATTTTTCTATAACCTTGATGACAAAGAATTTTAACAATCTTTCTTTTAATATTTGCCAAATTAATAAATAGAAATTGTATTAGTTAAGGTTTTCCAGAGAAGCAATATCAATAGGAGATATATATATATATATGTTTATTTATTTATTTATTTATTTATTTATTTATTATAAGGTTTTTGGTTTACAGAATTATGGAGACTGAGAAGTCCCATGATCCACCATCTTTAAGCTGGAGACCCAGGAAAGCTGTTGGTGTAGTCCCAGTCCAAGTCTGAAGGCCTGAGAACCAGAAGTGCCAACATCCTAACGGAGAGCATATTTACCCTTCCTCTTCCTTCCAGGAGTTCCAGGAAATCTGAACTTGGCGCCTCCACACACATGGAGGGCAAGCAGAGACAGAGGCAGAGGCAGAGGCAGGCTACTCCACATTGGTAAGTGGCAGTTTAATTAAGCTAGCTTATTATTTTTTTTTTATTATTTAATAATGTGACATTTGTCTTGAACAGCTGCAAGAGGAGAAGATCTCTGCCCCTCCCCATCAGAATCTTAAAATTTATATAGAGACCTTATCTGGGTTCAGTCACATAATCAGTCCAGTTGGTCTCAATAATACCTGTCTCTCTCAAGGCTGTGTCCTTGCAATGGCTCCTAGTTTGGGTGGGTGGGTAAGGAACCTCAGATCACCAGATTCAACCAGCAGTCACATCCTCTCAATAAACTTTTCTGACATACCCTCACCACTACTCCTGGAAACAATGCTTTACCAGCTATATGGGCAGATTTAAACCCAGTAAAGTTGATACATAAAACCAACCACCACAGAAATAGTCTGGTATTTTAATTTGCTGTCTTTGGTTTATGCTGATTAGTATCCATCCCTGGAGCTGGGGACTGAGTAGATACCTCAATAGAATAGGGATTAATGTAGAAAAGAGGAGTAGGATAGGGAATAGAATCTGCAACATGCCCTAGGATGGCTACCAATGTGTAAAATTTTTACACACTTAAATATAAAAATCTGTCACATTATATATATAACATCTTTATTGGAGTATAATTGCTTTACATTGTTGTGTTAGTTTCTGTTTTATAACAAAGTGAATCAGCTACACGTATACATATATCCCCATATGTCCTCCCTCTTGCGTCTCCCTCCCATCCTCCCTATCCCACCCTTCTAGGTGGTCACAAAGCACCGACCTGATCTCCCTGTGCTATGTGACTCCTTCCCACTAGATATCTATTTTACACTTTGTAGTGTATATATGTCCATGCCACTCTCTCACTTTGTCCCAGCTTCCCCTTCCCCTTCCTGTGTCCTCAAGTCCATTCTCTATATCTGCGTCTTTATTCCTGTCCTGCCCCTAGGTTCTTCAGAACCAATTTTTTTTTTTTTTTAGATTCCATATATATGTGTTAGCATACAGTATTTTTTTTTTTCTCTTTCGGACTTACTTCACTCTGTATGACAGACTCTAAGTCCATCCACCTCACTACAAATAACTCAATTTTGTTTCTTTTTATGGCTAATATTCCATTGTATATATGTGCCACATCTTCTTTATCCATTCATCTGTCGATGGACACTTAGGTTGCTTCCATGTCCTGGCTATTGTAAATAGAACTGCATTGAACATTGTGGCACATGACTCTTTCTGAGTTATGGTTTTCTCAGAGTATATGCCCAGTAGTGGGATTGCTGGGTCGTATGGTAGTTCTATTTTTAGTTTTTTAAGGAACCTCCATACTGTTCTCCATAGTAGCTGTATCAATTTACATTCCCACCAACAGTGTCACATTATATTTTATTTTCTGCTTTTGTTGTCAGTGTTAGAAGAGACCTCTTTGCCTCTAGATTTAAAAATGTTCAATGGTATTTTCTTCTAGTAAGCACTAATATGTTTTTTATTTGTCAGAAATTTATTTTGGCATGAGTGTTAAAGTACAAATCTGATTTTATCTAATTAGCCCTTTGTTCCAATGTTGGTTACCCTACTTCTCTGATAGTTTATTATATCCAAATCTCTAAAATGTACTTCATAATGTTTCTGAACTTTTTATTTTGTTCCAGTGCTCTGCTAATATATTCTAGCACTACATCCAAGTGCTGTAGTTTTATAATGTATTTTAACACTTTGAGCAGTTAAGTCCCACTGGCTTCTGACATTTTGTTTTGTTGTGCTGTGATTTTTACTCTTTTGTTCACTAAATATTCTGTGGTGTTTTGCATATGGAGTGATAGGAAAAAAATCTCATTGAGATTATAATTAAAGTTGCAATTAAAGATAATATGGAAAAGAATTAACATCTTTAGAATACTGAATATTTTATTTCAGTTACATAATATGTCTACTCACATATTTAAATCTTCTTTTGGTTCTCTCAGTATCTTCACAATTTTCCCCCCACCCATTTCTTAAGTTTATTCTTTTGTAATTTTCAATCGTGTTGCTTTGAGTGGGATCAATAATAATTTTATATTCATTTTTGGAATATAAGAATAATGATATCAGTATAGGTACATTATGACTTACTACATTACTGATATCTACTTTTAAAATTACATAACAAATTTATTGAGGTATAATTTATGTTATAGATTGAATGTATTCCCACCCAAATTCATATGTTCATATATTGGACTCTAATATTTAATGTGATTTGAAGGTGGTACCTTTGGGAAATAATTAGATCATGAGGGTGGAGCCCTTATGAGTGGATTTGCACCCTTTTGAGAAGCCAGATAACTAGCTTGATCTCTTTCTTCCATGTGAGAATACAAGAAGTCAGCCGTCTACAACTTGAAAGAGAGCTCTCACCAGAATCCAATTAAGTTGGCACTCTGATGTTAGACTCCCAGCCTCCAGAACATTGAAAAGTAAATTTCTGTTGTTGATGAGCTACCCAGCCTATGGTATTCTGTTATAGCATCCTGAACTAAGACAATTTACAATTTTAAGTACACAATTATATGAGTTTTGAGAAATGTACATAATCATATAACAATCATGATATAGAGCTTTTCTCTGTCTCTCTTTGTAGTCAAAGTCCTCTATCCAGTCCCTGACCCCTGGCAACCAGTAATCTGTTTTCTATAATTACACTTTTGCCTTTTCTAGAATTTCATATAAATGGAATCATATAGTGTATGATCTTTTGTGTCCGGATTTTTTTCATTCGTTGTATTATTTTTTAAACTTTTTCTATTTTGAGATAATGTAGCTTTAAGTGCAGTTTTAAGAAATAATACAAAGAGATTCCATACAACCATCACCCAGTTCACTCAGTCTTGCATAACTATAGTACAATACCATAACTAGGAAACTGACATTGATAAACCACTGTTTTTTTTTTTTCTTCAGATTTTACCAGTGTTCACCATGTGTCCTTATTTGTGTATATGTGGGGGTGTGTGTGCATTTAGTACTATGCATTTTACCACATATGAAGATTCATGTGACCTTCACCAAAGTCAAGATAAAGAATAGTTCCATCACACAGATTTCTCAGGCTACCCTTAATAGCCACAGCTACCTCCTTCCCACCACTCCCCTCTAACCTCTGGCAACCACTATTCTGTTCTCTATTTCTATATATATATTTTTTTTCTATTTCAGGAATGTCACATACTACATCCTACAGTACCTTTGAGGTTTTTTTTCATTTAGCACAACTCCCTTGAGATTTATCTAAATAGATGGGCTATCAATAACTCATTTACTTTTATTGTAAATAAAATTCCATGTGTTGATTCATGCAGTTTGTTTAACCATTCATCCACTGAAGGGCATTTGCGTTGTTTCCAGTTTGGGGTTATTACAAATAAAATGGCTGTGAACATTTGCATATAGATTTTTATGTGAACATAATTTTTTTATTTCTAAGTGTATTTTTTTTAATTATTCCATGTTTTACATGTAACATTAGTTCATTCCATTTTACAACTGAATACCATTCCATTGCAGACATAGCACAATTTTTTATCCATTCATAAATTGATAGGTATTTGCATTTATTCTGGTGTTTGGCTATAATAAATAAAGCTTCTATAAACATTCATGTACAGTCATCTGTGTAATCATATTTTTCAAAAATTCTCTATGGTAAAGAGCTAAGGATTGGATTGTTAGGTCATACTATGGTGAATATATGATTAACTTTAGAGGGAACTACAAAACTGTTTTCCAAAAATCTTATTATTTTGCATAAACAGCAATAAATGAGAATTACAGTTGCTCCAGAGCTTCACCAACACTTGGGATTGTCGGTGTTTGCAATTTTAGTCATTCTAGTGGATTTGTAGTAGTTTTAAATCACATTGTGGTTTTAATTTCTATTTTCCTAATGACTAATGTTCTTATTTGCCATCTATATACCTTTTCTGTTGAAGCACTTGTTCAAATACTGTGTCTATTTTTAATTTTTTGGGTCTCATTATTGAGTTGTGAGAGTTCTTAATATGTTCTGGATACAAGTCCTCCATCAAATACATATTTTGAAAATATTTTCTCCCAGGTGGTGGCTTGTCTTTTCATTTCCTTAACAATACTTTGAAAAGCAAAAGTTTTAATTTTGATGAAATGCAATTTATCATTTTTAATATTTTATACATTTTGTTTCCTACTTAAGAAATCTCTGCCTAATCCAGAAGTTTTGTAATTTTAGCTCCTACAGGTAAGGATATGTTACATAATTTGTAGATGGTGTGCAACAAAAGTTTAAGGCTTTTTTGTTTTTCATATGAACTCCCAATTGTTCCAGCACAATTTACTGAAAAGATTGTCTTTTCCCCATTAAAATTCCTTTGTGCCTTTCTTGAAAAATCATCTGTCCATGTCTGTTTGGGTCTATTAATGGATATTTCTAACCATTTTCATTGTTCTATATATCTGTTTTTTCAATCAATACCACACAATCTTATTCCTGCTTGATAGTACTTCTTTATTCCCTCCAGTCTTATTGAGCAATACTTGAAAGATATCACTGTATAAGTTTAAGGGATATAGCATGATAGTTTAATTTATGTATATTGTGAAATGTTTATCACAATAGGATCAGCTAAAATCCATCATCTCATATAGCTCATATATAAAAAAAAAAGAAAGAAAAAAAAAAACTTTTCCTTGTGATGAGAACTCTTAGGATTTACTCTCCCAAAATCTTTCCCATACAACTGACCCTTTTTTTCTTTAATTTTTATTGGAGTATAGTTGATTTACAATGTTGTGTTAGTTTCAGGTGTACAGCAAAGTGAATCTGTTATACATATACCTATATCCATCTTTTTTTAAGATTCTTTTCCCATATAGGTCATTACAGAGTGTTGAATAAAGTTTCGTGTGCTATACCATAGGTCCTTATTAGTTATCTATTTTATATATAGTAGTGTGTATATGTCAATCCCAATCTTCCAATTTACCCCTCACCCCTTACCCCCTGGTAACCATAAGTTTATTTTCTACACCTGGTACTGTATTTCTGTTTGGTAGATAAGTTCATTTGTAGCCTTTTTTTAGATTCCACATATCAGTGATATCATATGATAATTGTCTTTCTCTGTCTGACTTCACTCAGTATGACAATCGCTAGGTCCATCCATGTTGCTGCAAATGGCATTATTTCATTCTTTTTTATGGCTGAGTACATGTTTCTTTTAATGTAGATGAAAATGTTTTATTTTAGAAAAAAATTCACAAGGGAAATTTATTAGAAATAAAGAGAAGGAGCACCAGGATTTAAGGCAGAAAGGGATAAGCTAACTCTACTCTTTTGTGCAAATGAAATTGAGTTTATAATCAGGATTGTCCTGTCTATAAAGCTGCAAACCCCTGAGACTTGATGGAAAAAATAAATACCAACTGCCAGTCTTTTAATTGTACAAGAAGTAAGCCTAGACAATGAGAACCCTTTTTCTGTATTGGTTCCATCAATGCTTTGTCCCTGAAGTCAGCAATTACACTGCCAGTAATATAATGCCTTTTGAAGTTCTGTCGGTGTTGGAAAACGCCACCCAGAAACTCACGAATTCATCATCAAAGGCTTCAAAGTGGTCTACTTTCCCCCAAACACAAGGTCTCTAATTCAGCTTCTACATCAAAGGGTCATAAGGATGTTTAATGTTCATTTCACATAGTTCTCTATGGAAAGAATTGTCAAGGCTCTGGAAGAGAACCCTTATAGAGAAACTATCATGAAAGTCTGGAAGGATTACACCATTGAAATCTATCAAGCACCAAAGAATAAATTTCTGCTGGAGAGAAATGTATCCATATGTTGTGCATAACTTCATAGGATTTACAACAGAGCCAATCAAGGAAATCGTGAACGAGATTGTGGGTATGGCAGAAAAGGTGAGGGGTGAAAGGTTTCAAGATATAGATCTTGGCAAAATTCAAAAGCTAATAGACACCACACCAGAAGAATTAACAGAAGACAACTTGATGGAGTTGAGTGCTTCTGAACAAGTGCCAGACAATGAGGAAGAAGACATAATGCCAGAAATCAGATTGACATCTTGAAGAAGGATTCTGATTATCCAAAACTGCTTTTGACTTCTTTTATGACATGGACCCTTCTATGATATGAGCACTGAAACTAAAGTAAAGCAAATGGTCAAAGAAGGATTTGTACCATATAGAAACATTTTTAGAGAAATGTCTATTTAGATCGTCTGCCCATATTTTGATTGGGTTGTTTTGGGGTTTTTTTGTTTTGTTTTGATATTGAGCTGCATGAGCTTCCGTATATTTTGGAGATTAATCTCTTGTTTGTTGCTTTGTTTGCAAATATTTTCTCCCATTCTGAGGGTTGTCTTTTCATTTATGGTTTCCTTTGCTGTGCAAAAGTTTTTAAGTTTAATTAGGCCTCATTTGTTTATTTTTGTTTTTATTTTCATTACTCTAGGAGGTAGATCAAAAAACATCTTGCTGTGATTTATGTCAAAGAGTGTTATGTGGGACAGAAACGTTTATCCTGGGCAAATAGCTTGACTATATTCCCCTGTGTCCCTCTCAGGTAGATATATAATCTTGTATTTTAGTTCTAACCAATAGAATATGTGTAGAAGTAAAGTGCCCTACACCTAGGACCGGCTCGTAAAAACCTTCTATACTAATCTTTTACTGTTTCTTTTTCTCTTCCTCTGCTGGGTCGATGTCAATGTCCAGGAAGTTGAAGATTGGCAGAATCTGTTTTAGTCTGAGCCCCAACATAATTTGTCTCATCAGTGTTCAGTTGTTTTCAGTGCACAGATCTTATAGACATTTTGTTAAAATTATTCCCTAATTTTCCAAATCTGTGAAGATATTGTAAATAGTATTGCTTTTATTCAAATTTTCAATTGTTTTATATGAGTATAGAGAAATACAATTGATTTTGTACATTGACCTTGGATCCTGAAACCTTGTTAAATTCACTTATTATTTCTAGCAGCTCTTTTGTATCTCTCTTTAGAATTTCTACAGAAAGAATAGTATTATCTGTGAATAAAGAAATTTATACTTGTTCCTTTCCAATCTACATGGCTTTTATTTCTTTAACTTACATTATTGCCCTTACTGGGAGTCCAATATAACACTGAAGAGAAGTGGTGATATTTTTGGGGAAAAAAAAGTATTTTTTCTATTCCTACTTTGTTGAGGATGTCTATCATGAATGTATATTAATTTGTATCAATAATTTTTCCATAATTATTGAGAAGACCCTGTATTTTTCTTCTTTAGTCTTTTTTTTTTTTTTTTTTTTTTTTTTTTTTTGCGGTACACGGGCCTCTCACTGTTGTGGCCTCTCCCGTTGCGGAGCACAGGCTCTGGACGTGCAGGCTCAGTGGCCATGGCTCACGGGCCCAGCCGCTCTGCGGCATGTGGGATCTTCCCAGACAGGGGCACGAACCCATGTCCCCTGCATTGGCAGGCAGACTCTCAACCACTGCACCACCAGGGAAGCCCCCTCTTCTTTAGTCTTGTAACCACAAACTAGTCTTGTGGTTACAACCAGACTTGTGGTTGCTGAGGGTGGAGGGTAAGAGAAGGAATGGGAGTTTGGGAATAGTAGATGTAAACTATTATATATAGGATGGATAAACAACAAGGTCCTATTGTATAGCACAGGGAACTATATTCAACATCCTGTGATAAACCACAATGGAAAAGAATATTAAAAAAAAAAGAAGGTCTATTTGTGTGTAACTGAGTCACTTTGCTGTACAGCAGAGATTGGCACAGCATTGTAAATCAACTATACTTCAATTAAAAAAAAAAAAAAAAAAAAGTAGTTCTCAACTTTCTGACCAGGACCTAGAGTTTAATAGTGTATGTGCTCTATGACATAGTATTAGTAGTAAGAATTCTTATAAATTAGTATTTCAAGAGGATAATAGTCATACAAAATACAATGTCAAAATATTTGAGGAAAACTATATTTTAACTAATTTCTCAAGATTTATGTTACATTGGTATAAATAGTTCATTAAGAAACATTTTTTCAGCTACTTTCTAGCTTTACTCTAAGTACAACTGAGATTAAATTCTGCCTAAGTGTCTATGAAAGAAAATAATGAGAAGATATAGATCACTTTTTAAAGATACAGGTAGAAATTCAGAATCAGCTATTTTAAAATTACAGCAGTAGTAATTTAACTTGTGATGGAGACAATTTTATTCCCATTACCGTGAATGCTAATGTTCGCTTTCAAATGATTAAAATTAATCTGACTCAATTACATTCTGTGGACTGTGTTCTACTGTACTGATTGATAATAGCAACACACATTAAGTATGTTTTGTGATCTGTGACACTATAGAGCTATTAACACCAAATAGGAAAACATTAATGAAGTGTCATTTTCACCCCAAATTCAGGACCCATTAGGAATTAATGGTGGTAATATTCCAAAGATAATGTCATTCTTTTATTTGACAAATATGTATTAAGTCCATATAACCATGTTTAGAGAAGGAAAACTAACATTTATTGTATGTATTCCGAGAACTCTGTTAAGCATCGGTTAAACTTTTCTTATTTAATCTTCAGAGCAACCACAAGACAGCAGGTATTATTATTACAGTTTACAGATGAAAAAGTATAAATTTATCAAGGCTAAGTAACTTTCTCAATGAAGGATAAGCAGTAGCACTGTAATTCACATCTATATCTTCTCAAAATCTCAATTCTTTTCATTATACCATGTTCCTAGTTACTGGGTGGATTCCAAGAATCATAAGACATAGTTTGTTTGTTCTTATTGTCAAAAGCTTACAGCCTATTTGAAAAAACAAGATATGCAGATGGAACTGGAGCATAAAGTTTTCCAAGCAGTGACTGCTTTCTGATGCTTGAGAGAGAAGCATCAGAAAGACTGAATCAAGGTCAAGGGTTTTCCACAGATGTGAGTGGAAACCTAATTCATGCGTTTTCTGGTTTTATCTTATGCATGTTTGTGCATATGTATGAATATAGGATACATTGTCTCTTAGGTTAAAATAGTTCTTTTCCATATGTCACTTGGGAATCAAGAGTGTATACAATGTATTCAAAATGAAAGTTTCTATTTATATTCCCAAACTTGTTCCAATTCCAACTTTCCATCTTAGTGAAGGGCACAGACATCCACATAGGTTCTCAACCCCAAATCCTAAAAGTCATCTCTCATTCCTTCCTTTTTCAACCCATGACTGCAACTTTTTAAACCACCAGTACATCTTTCAGTTCTTTATGTCCACAGTATGTACCACAAATACATATTTTTCTTCATTTTTACTTTCCCCATCATAATCTACCTCACTACCACCTGACATCTGGTCTAAGGCAATAACCATCTAGCTGATCTCTCTGCTTCTACTCCTACCCCACCCAAATATTCTCTACTTTGTAGCCAAATCAAGTCTTTCTTTTTTCTTTTAAATATAACTGAGATCTTGGCTCTTCTCTACTTTAACTTACTACCATTCAACTGAGTGATTGATTGCTTTGACAATAACATCATTTCAAACTTCTAAAAATGTGTTTATTTTTACATTTCCATTTCTAAGATCCTTTCCTTTTATTATGTTAGAGACAACAGCATTATATTCCTAGCTAAGGTACAAGCACCCCATGAAATCAAGCATAGTTTCTCACATCTTACATTTTAACTCCACTGGTACTATAATAATAACAGGGAGCTTCTCCTTGGATTGTTTTGAGATAAATTCAGACTGCAACTCTATGTTCTTTGGCAATTTTTGTTTTTGTTTTAGTTTTAGTTTCAATGCAATCATTTTTCAGTTCACCTTTATTTAAAAGACTAAAAAATCCATCTTGGAAGGGAAGAAAAGGATACATATATTTTAAGGCAGGTTACAATCCTTAAGATTTTTTTTTAAGCCATTGATCCCTTTTGAAATGAGAGTTGTTAGACATCAGAGATAAAAAGTTAGACCATTATTAGGCCCAAATGGATCATCTATGGAGCTTTGTTCAGAGGTCCGGTGCTATGTAACCAGGGTCATATCTTGATGATTATTGTGAGGCACAGAAATCCATTAGAATGTTGAAGGATAAATTCATTTGAGGATGAATGATCAAAAATGATGGGGTAAGAATATAATGTGGGTATCCTTATACTAGGAAGCATCAATGCACAGAGAAAATGTAAACCCCAAGATCTTTTCTTTATACCTTTAAATACCGGCACTGACTTGATAAACAGGTTTTCAACCCAGAATCCACCACTTTTGCAAACCTCTCATTAGTGAAAAACAAATGATGTATCCATTTTAACATAGCCAGAGTAAAAATTTTCATGTTGCCTTATCAGCAATACATGAATTTTTGTTAGTGAGTGATCTTATAGTTATTTTGAATCCTCAGGGAGCATTCTTCCTGAAGTCATAACAATGCCAGTGTCAACAGCAACAACATAAATCAGTAGCCAATCTATGAAACAAATGGAAAATTTTATTCAGGCCAATCCAAGGATTATAACCTGGAAGATAGTCTTCCAGAAAGGTCTGAGGACTGTTCCATTTGTTAGAGGTTAAAGCAGAGTTAGTTATATAAGTTTTTGAGACAAAGGGTGATACTTTAAAGGGGTATATACATCAATGTAACATATTGACAGTATACGTAATCTGACAAGGTGAGTCATTGTGACCCCTGACAGGATTGAGAAAGGAATGTTATCTCCCAAGGAGTTATCTTCCTGGTGCCAGGAGGAAACTGCATTTTTTGGCAAGCATTCCTGTGTCTTCTAAGGGTATTTAATTAATGTGTAATGCAGATGCACAATGCACACTAAAAGGGAGGGAGCAGAGAAAACTTTATATTAAATATTTCTTGGACTTCCCTGGTGGAGTAGTGGTTAAGAGTCCACCTGCCAATGAAGGGGACACGGGTACAATCCCTGGCCCAGGAAGATCCCACACGCTGAGGAGCAACGAAGCCTGTGCACCACAACTACTGAGCCTGCGCTCTAGAGCCTATGAGCCACAACTACTGAGCTCACGTGCCACAACTACTGAGGCTCGCGCACCTACAGCCCATGATCTGCAACAAGAGAAGCCACTGAAATAAGAAGCTCATGCACCACAATGAAGAGTAGCCCCCCACTCACCACAACTAGAGAAAGTCCACGTGCAGCAATGATGACCCAACACAGCCAAAAATAAGTAAATAAATAAATAAAATTTTTAAAATAAATAAATATTTCTTATTCTGTCTTAAAAATAATTTTATTTAATTGATTCCACCTTTTGATCAGTAATATTTTCAGAGAAAGCATTAGGTGAGTAAATATTTGTTCCCTGAATGCCCGAGTGTTTGCTTTCCTGCCCTGGATTCATCATGTCCCTTGATGTTGGGTCTTAATTAATAGCCCAGTCCTTTCTCTTCTCTTGGAGAGGTAAGTGGATTGTATTGGTAGGATGTCTGGCAAGGACTGACAGTCAATTCCAAGCTGTCCAATAGAACTTATGCCAATTTTACCTTGCATGTGCATTGAGCATGTTCATTAATTTATAGAAAACTATAGGTGTGATCAAAAGTTTCAAGTTGTTTAGATATTATCTTATGCAAACTGTAATCAAAATTGTGAACAGGGATATTAATGTCATTAGTAAAGGTTTAAGATCCTCCTGAACCAAATTTCCTCATATTTCCCCTAAACTGGGAAGGGGATCTTTCAGAGTGGAAATTTGACTCTTTCTATGGGCCATAAAATGGGTTATACTAGAGATTCATTAGATATACAAATGCAATATTCAGATTGTATTATAATATGAGTTCCCCCTTGGGAAGCTTTTAGAATATTAAGGGCCATGCTCTTCTGTAGGACTGCTTTTGTCATCAAGGAAACTTCTGAATTTAACAAGTTAATGGCTTGCTTACTATCATTCAAATCTTGCTGAATAAATCTTGTTAAAACTTCTATGTGATTAATGACATCTTCTATTCCAAGTGAATGAAAAAATATTATGTCCAGATGTTCATTTCATTGGAAAACTGATTGAACTTATTCTGTCCATGTTAAAGGTAGATTGGCAGAGACTTTCCTCAAAGCTACCCATAGGTGGCCTTGAGCACAAGGGAAACACATGGTGCATCTTTCTAACCAACCTGGGGAGAGCCAAAGCCATAAATTTGTTCCATAAATTCCACTTGATCCTGTTCAGAGCTACCCACTATTTTCCGGGTGATCTCAACCAATCAGTTCCAAACCAATCACTGGTTCTCAAAGGGAATGATATACTGGCATTGTTCATAAAGCATTCAGTCCAATTTCTTGGTGTTATTTGTCTGATTATCCTTAGTATGATTTAATTGTTCCCAACATAAGGGCCTTTAAACTTAAATGACCATAGCCTGGTGTAGCCATATAATTCTATCCCATAATTGAGGAAAAGTCTGTCCTAATAATTGGGAAATTATATTCTTTGACTGAAATTTAGCTCATTGCTCTGATTTAACTTGAGTAACTTTAAAGAAAATTTATATTTATGGTCATGGTCAGAGCGAGTATGATTGTAGGTCATATGAGAGGGAAACCCATCTAGTAATAACAATAGTGGCCTGACCAGAACTGTAATTTCTTTCTTTTAGAATAAATTTCCTAAGGGCCATCCACCTAGAGTCTTGGAGAGGAGAAATCCAGGTAACTCAAGGTAACTCAGGAGTACTGGACATAGGTAATTTGCTACAAACCCAGCAATTAGAATGAGTTTTTTTTGAAACTTACAGATAATTGAGCCCAAGAAAGAAATACACTCAGTTCATATGCAAAAGTATGAACAGTCATCAAGGTAATCAGTACACATGCCTCATCCAGCATCATGGGTCAGCTGTCTACTTCAGATATCATCTTCTCAGCCTGGTAGTACTTGTCTCAGTTAGTCAAAGCCAGGTGTCAAAAACAGGAGTTGCAGTCCATTCAGGAGAGGAGGTCTGATAAACCCCTTCCACCATGGCTGTGAAAGTTCTTTATCTGATGTCTTTTCCAATATACATAATCTTCTGGTTTCAGGTCATGCAGTATCGATTTTAATCCAAAGACAGATTACTGTGATAAGCTTCAGTAACAAATTTAGAATGTCCTTTTAATAATTCAATTAAACTTTACAATAATGTAACATAGAAATGAGGAGCCATTCAGGAAGTGAATCAGGTGATAAATATAAAATCTCAAAGAAAATTAAACAATAGAATTTAATATTCACAAAGGTATATTGCTGACATACAATTTTCTCTATCTAAATTTGTCCTCATTTGGACCAAATAGAGCTAAATTAGTACTAATTTGTTTGCAAAATAAGTCTGGTTTCAATAAACTTGGCCTGATTATTTACATAAGTGTAATTGATCCTATAGGCTCTTTGGCTTTGCTGGAAATTTTCATAAGGAATCTAATATTAAACCTTTAAAAGGGCTCTCAAAACCAGGAAAGGCAAACCAAGAGCTTCCTATCAGATTCTGCTTGCAATATCTATAGATTTGGGTAAATAATTCTCTTCCCAAGATCTTCAAAATATCTTGAGATTCTTGCTACTGCCAGGAGGTTGCCTTCCTTATATACCTAGTAAGGCTGCTGGGAACTCAGCAGGATACAATGTAATTTTTCCAACAAGTTTTATGGATCTTTAATGTTCTCCTTAGTTCTTTAAAGCTGTCTGGTCATATTTGAATCTATGCGTTTTCTTAGGTATGATATTTCAGTCAAAGCCATGGTAATATAACCAATGTTTCCAATTATGTCCTGTTATAAGGAAAACAGATTCTTATTGAACTTATTCAAATAATTAAGTTGACATAAAAATGAGTATTCAGTAAGAGTTTTCAAATTTTAGAGGGATCATGTAGAGAGAGAAAAAATAAATGTTTCACTACAATGAGGTATCACCTCACTCCGGTCAGAATGGCCATCATAAAAAATCTACAAACAATAAATGCTGGAGAGGGTGTGGAGAAAAGGGAACCCTCTTGCACTGCTGGTGGGAATATAAATTGATACAGCCACTATGGAGAACAGTATGGAGGTTCCTTAAAAAACTAAATGTAGAACTATCATATGACCCAGCAATCCCAGTACTGGGCATATACCCTACCCTGAGAAAACCATAATTCAAAAGGAGTCATGTACCCCAATGTTCATTACAGTACTATTTACAATAGCCAGGATGTGGAAGCAACCTAAGTGTTCATCGAAAGATGAAAGGATAAAGAAGATGTGACACATATATACAATGGAATATTAGCCATAAAAAGAAATGAAATTGAGTTATTTGTAGTGAGGTGGATGGACCTAGAATCTGTCATGCAGAGTAAAGTAAGTCAGAAAGAGAAAATAAATACCGTATATTAACACATATATATGGAATCTAAAAAAAAAACAAAAAAAGGTTCTGAAGAACCTAGGAGCAGGACAGGAATAAAGACACAGACATAGAGAATGGACTTGAGGACACGGTGAGGGGGAAGCGTAAGCTGAGACAAAGTGAGAGGGTGGCATTGACATATATACACTACCAAATGTAAAATAGATAGCTAGTGGGAAGCAGCTGCATAGCACAGGGAGAGCAGCTCAGTGCTTTGTGACCACCTAGATGGGTGGGATAGGGAGGGGAGGAGGGAGACAAAAGAGGGAGGAGATACGGGGATATATGTATACATATAGCTGATTCACTTTGTTATACAGCAGCAACTAACACAACAATGTAAAGCAATTATACTCCAATAAAGATGTTTTAAAAAAGATATATTTACAAACAATTATATTCACAAACGTATAACTTACCAAATTGCTGTAAGTTATAATTAACTTAAAGGGAAAGATTCTCTTATATATGGAAAACAAAGATTAAAAGCCAGTAATACTTCAGACAAAAACCATAAAAGGTATAACAATATTCATCAGATCACTCAGTCTTATGTAACTATTCTTTGATCTTAATCTTTCATTAACAGTTTTATGAAATCATCAATGAATTCTTTAATTTCCTACCCAGTTCAATGGCAACATCTGGAAGTTACCCAAAACCTGTGCTTGTCAAAAAGTTCTTTCTATGAATTTTGCTGAAGATGAAACATTTTTGCCAAAGCATCAGATTACAGCTGTCTATAAATGACAAAACTTTAAAAAGCCTGGTTAAAGACCTGGTTGTAATGAAGTTGACAAATAAATTAGGCTACTTTGTGACATAATATTTTAAGATAATAACTAGAATTATGACTGATAATATTATACCAGGACATATCCAAGTTTTAGAAATTACATATGATTTCTAGAATATTTATTTTAATAGTATTTACCTATACAATATGACCTAAGAAGATTTATCACCACTCATTTGCCAATGCCTCCCATGTAATTGAACATAACAAGTAAACATAATTAGTTTAATATCTCTCTCTGAAATGCTTCAGAGGCCCTCCAAAGCACTCTAAACTTAGGTAGAGGTCAAAAGAACTTCAATTAGAATTTAATCTTTGTGAAGTTTGTAAAAAATATTTTTAGAAAAAGCTCTAAAACCCTTGGTCAAATAGGATTACAGGTCACTGTGAAACAATATTTCTTCACTTAACCAAAGTGACAAAAAAAGTTTTCAAAGGCAAATCACTTAATTGAAAGGTAAAGAAGCAATCTGTTATTCAAAGCACCTCAATATTCCTAGAAAACTTTGTTCTCTTAACAGAGAGAAAAACCAAACTCCAGTCTTGTACCAGCTTACTTTTAATAATAAAATTCATTTACCTAATTAAATTCAGTCTAATCTTAGCCAGTCTTGACCATACACAAAACCTCTTTTTCAGGATTCCTTTTCCACCAACATTCCATGGCTTTTCATATTTAGATTAGTTTGTTCCTCTTTTTCCCCATTTAGAAATAACCAGCTTTAGGACAAAATTATTTTCTTTTCCCTTAAGAAAATGCATTTCCTTTCCTATACCTTCTTTTACTGAAAACACACATCTTTTCTTTGCATACTGAAATGTTTTCCTTATTATTTCTAGTAGCTTCAATAACATATCTATTACAACCTTTAACCTTAAAGAAAATCTCTAGCAGAAACCAAGAAGCAGGTAAATGTGAACTTTGGAGGATAATTGCTTCACAATACTGTGTTAGTTTCTGTTGAACAAAAAAGCAAATCAGCCATATGCATACACATGTCCCCCTATCCCCTCCCTCTTGAGCCTCCCTCCCACCTTCCCGATCCCTCTCTTCTAGGTAATTGCAAAGCACCGAGTCGATCACCCTGTGCTATGCTGCTGTTTCCCACCAGCCAACTATTTTACATTTGGTAGTGTATATACGTCAGTATTGCTCTCAATTCACCCCAGCTTCGCCCTCTCACTACATGTCATCAAGTCCATTCTCTATGTCTACCTCTTTATTCCTGCCCCGCGACTAGGTTCATCAGTACCATTTTTTTTTTATTCCATATATATGTGTCAGCATACAGTATTTTTTTTTCTCTTTTGGACTTACTTCACTCTGTATGACAGACTCTAGGTCCATCCACCTCACTACAAATAACTCAATTTCATTTCTTTTTATGGCTGAGTAATATTCCATTGCATGTATGTGCCACATCTTCTTTACCCATTCATCTGTCAATGGACATTTAGGTTGGTTCCATGTCCTGGCTATTGTAAATAGTACTGCAATGAACACTGTGGTGCATGACTCTTTTTGAATTATGGTTTTCTCAGGGTATATGCCCAGTAGTGAGATTGCTTGGTCATATGGTAGTTCTATTTTTGTTTTTTGAGGAACCTTCATACTGTTTTCCATAGTGGTTGTATCAATTTACATTTCCAACAACAGTGTAGGAGGGTTCCCTTTTACCACACACTTTCCAGCATTTATTGTTTCTAGGTTTTTGATAATGGCCATTCTGACCAGCGTGAGGTGATACCTCATTGTAGTTTTGATTTGTATTTCTCTAATAATTAGTAATGTTGAGCATCTTTTCATGTGCCTCTTGGCCATCTGTATGTCTTCCTTGGTGAAATGTCTATTTGGGTCTTCAGCCCATTTTTTAACAGGACTGCTTGTTTTTTAAAACTGAGCTCCATGAACTGTTTGTATATTTTGAAGATTAATCCTTTGTCTGTTGTTTCATTGTAAATATTTTCTCCCATTCTGAGGGTTGTCCTTTTGTCTTGTTTATGGTTTCCTTTGCTGTGCAAAAGCTTTTACATTTAATTAAGTCCCATTAGTTTATTTTTGTTTTTATTTCTGTTACTCTAGGAGGTGGGTCAAAAAAGATCTTGCTGTGGTTATGTCAAAGAATGTTTTTCCTCTAAAAGTTTTATAGTGTCTGGACTTACATTTAAGTCTTTAATCCATGTAGAGTTTATTTTTGTGTATGGTGTTAGGTAGTGGTCTAATTTCATTCTTTTACATGTAGCTGTCCAGTTTTCCCAGCACCACTTTTTTTTTTCTTTTTTTGCTGTACGCGGGCCTCTCACTGTTGTGGCCTCTCCCGTTGTGGAGCACAGGCTCTGGACGCGCAGGCTCAGCGTCCATGGCTCACGGGCCCAGCTGCTCCGTGGCATGTGGGATCTTCCCGGACCAGGGCACGAACCCGTGTCCCCTGCATCAGCAGGCGGACTCTCAACCACTGCATCACCAGGGAAGCCCCCCAGCACCACTTATTGAAGAGGCTGTCTTTTCTCCATTGTATGCTCTTCCTTCCTTTGTTCTAAATTAGGTGCCCATATATGCGTGAGTTTATCTCTGGGCATTCTATCCTGTACCATTCATCTATATTTCTGTTTTTGTTCCAGTACCATACTGTCTTGATTACTGTAGCTTTGTGGTATAGTTTGAAGTTAGGGAGCCTGATTCCTCCAACTCTGTTTTTCTTTCTCAAGATTACTTTGGCTATTCGGGTTCTTTTGTGTTTCCATATGAATTGTAAGATTTTTTGTTCTAATTCTGTGAAGAATGCCATTGGTAGTTTGATAGGGATTGCATTGAATCTGTAGATTGCTTTGGGCAGTAGAGTCATTTTCAAAATATTGATTATTCCAATCCAAGAACATGGTATATTTCTCCATTTGTTTATGTCATCTTTGATTTCTTTCATCAGTGTTTTATAGTTTTCTGAGTACAAGTCTACTTCCTCCTTAGGAAGGTTTATTCCTAGGTATTTTATTCTTTTTGTTGCAATGGCAAATGAGAGTGTTTCCTTAATTTCTTTTTCAGATTTTTCAGTGCTGGTGTATAGGAATGTCAGAGGTTTCTGTGCATTAATTTTGTATCCTGCAACCTTACCAAATTCATTGATTAGTTCTAATAGTTTTCTGGTGGCACCTTTAGGATTTTCTATGTATAGAATCATGTCATCGGCAAATAGTGACTCTTTTACTTCTTCTCCAAATTGTATTCCTTTTATTTCTTTTTCTTCTTTGATTGTCATGGCTAGGACTTCCAAAACTATGGTGAATAAGAGTGGTGAGAGTGGATATCCTTGTCTTGTTCATGATCCTAGTGGAAATGCTTTCAGTTTTTCACCATTGAGTATTATGCTTGCTCTTGGTTTGTCATATATGGCCTTTATTATGTTGAGGTAGGTTCCCTCTATGCCCATTTTCTGGAGAGTTTTTTTAGTCATAACTTGGTGTTGAATTTTGTCAAAAGCTTTTTCTGTACTTATTTAGACGATCATATGGTTTTTATTCCTTAATTTGTTAATGTGGTGTATCACATTGATTGATTTGCATATATTGAAGAATCCTTGCATCCCTGGGATAAATCCCACTTGATCATGGTGTATGATCCTTTTAATGTGCTGTTGGATTCTGTTTGCTAGTATTTTGTTCAGGGTTCTTGCATCTATGCTCATTAGTGATATTGGTCTGTAATTTTCTTTTTTGTGTAATATCTTTTTCTGGTTTTGGTATTAGCATCATAGTGGCATCATAGAATGAATTTGGGAGTGTTTCTCCCTCTGTAGATTTTTGGAAGAGTTTGAGAAGGATCGGTGTTAGCTTTTCTCCAAATGTTTGATAGAATTAGCCTGTGAAGCCAACTGGTCCTGGACTTCTGTTTGTTGGAAGATTTTGAATTATGGTTTCAATTTAATTACTTGTGATTGGTCTGTTTATATTTTCTAATTCTGCCTGGTTCAGTCTTAGAAAATTGTACCTTTCCAAGAATTTGTCCATTTCTTCATGGTTGTCCACTTTATTGGCATATAGTTGTTTGTAGTAGTCTCTTATAATCCTTTGTATTTCTGCAGTGTCAGTTGTGATTTCTCCTTTTTCATTTCTATTTTATTGATTTGCATCCTCTCCCTTTTTTTTTGATTTGTCTGGCTAAGGTTTTATCAATTTTGTTTATCTTCTCCAAGAACCAGCTTTTAGTTTTATTTATCTTTGCTATTATTTTCTTCATTTCTGTTTCATTTATTTCTGCTCTGATCTTTATGATTTCTTTCCTTCTACTGCCTTTGGGTTTTCTTTGTTCTTCTTTCTCTATATTCTTTTAAGTGTAGGGTTAGATTGTTTATTTGAGATTTTTCTTGGTTCTTGAGGTGAGATTGAGTTGCTATAAACTTCCCTCTTAGAACTGCTTTTGCTGCATCCCATAGGTTTTGGGTTGTCATGTTTTCATTGTCATTTGTTTCTATGTGTTGTTTTTTAATTTCTTCTTTGATTTCTTCAGTGATCTCTTGGTTATTTAGTAGTGCACTGTTTAGCCTCTACATATTTGTGTTTTTTGCAGTGTTTTTTTCCTGTAATTGATCTACAATCTCATAACATTGTGGTCAGAAAAGATGCTTGATGCAATTTCAATTTTCTTAAATTTTCCAAGGTTTGATTTTTGAACCCAGATGTGATCTATCCTGGAGAATGTTCCATGTGCACTTGAGAAGAAACTGTATTCTGCCACTTTTGGGTGGAAAGTTCTATAAATATCAGTTAGATTTATCTCATCTATTGTGTCATTTAAAACTTGTGTTTCCTTATTTATTTTCTGTTTGGAAGATCTGTCCATTGGTGTAAGTGGGGTGTTAAACTCCCCTACTATTATTGTGTTACTGTCGATTTCTCCTTTCACAGTTGTTAGCATTTGCCTTATGTATTGAGGTGCACCTATGTTGGGTGCATAAACATTTATAATGGTTATGTTTTATTCTTGGATTGATCCTTTGATCATTATATAGTATCCTTCCTTATCTCTTGTATCAGTCTTTATTTTATAGTCTATTTTGTCTGATACAAGTATTGCTACTCCAGCTTTCTTCTGATTCCCATTTGCATGGAATATCTTTTTCCATCCCTTCACTTTCAGTCTGTACATGTCCCTAGGTCTGAAGTGGGTCTCTTGTAGACAGCATATATACGGGTCTTGTTTTTGTATCCATTTAGCCAGTCTGTGTCTTTTGGTTGGGGCATTTAATCCATTTACATTTAAAGTTATTATCAATATGTATGTTCCTATTACCATTTTCTTAATTGTTTTGGGTTTGTTTTTGTGGGTCTTTTTCTCCTCTTGTGTTTTCTGCTTAGAGAAGTTTATTTAGCATTTGTTATAAAGCTGGTTTTGTGGTGCTGAATTCTCTTAGCTTTTGTTTGCCTGACAAGCTTTTGACTTCTCCATCGAATCTGAATGAGATCTTTGCTAGGTAGAGTAATCTTGGTTGTAGGTTTTTCTCTTTCATCACTTTAAGTGTATCCTGCCACTCCCTTCTGACCTGCAGAGTTTCCACTGAGAAATCAACTGATAACCTTATGGGGATTTTTTGTATGTTATTTTTTGTTTTTCTCTTGCCCCTTTTAATATTTTTTCTTTGAATTTAATTTTTGTTAGTTTGATTAATATGTGTCTTGGTGTGTTTTTCCTAGTATTTATCCTGTATGGAACTCTCTGTGCTTCCTGGACTTGGGTGACTATTTCCTTTCCCATGTTAGGGAAGTTTTCGACTATAATCTCTTCAAATATTTTCTCAGAATATTTTTCTCTTCTTCTGGGACCCCTATAATTCAAATGTTGGTGTGTTTATTGTTTTCCCAGAGGTCTCTGTGATAGTCTTCTTTTCATTCTTTTTTCTTTATTCTGCTCCTCAGCAGTTATTTCCACCATTTTGCCTTCCAGCTCAGTTATTTGTTCTTCTGCCTCCATTACTCTGTTATTGATTCCTTCTAGTTTATTTTTCATTTTAGTCGTTGTATAGTCCACTTCTGTTTGTTCTTTAGTTCTTCTAGATCTTTGTTAATCATTTCCTGTACTTTCTCCATCCATGCTTCCATTCTATTTCCGAGATTCTGGATCATCTTTACTATCATTACTGTGAATTCTTTTTCAGGTAGATCGCTTATTTCCTCTTCATTTATATGGTTTTGTAGGTTTTTACCTTGCTCCTTCACCTGTGACATATTTTTTTTTCCTGTCACAATTTTTATTTTTTTAATGAGTGTGGCTGTGTTCCTATTTTACTGGTTGTTTGGCCTGAGGCTTCCAACACTGGAGTTTGTAAGCCATTGTGTAGAGCTGGGTCTTGGTGTTGAGATGAGTAACTCTGTGAGACCTCACTCTGATGAATATTCCCTTGGGTCTGAGGTTCTCTGTTAGTCCAGTGGTTTGGATTTGGAGCTCCCACTGCAGGGACCCAAACCTGAGGTTGTGGATCAAGATCCCACAAGCTGCATGGGGCAGCAAAAAAAAAAAAAAAAAAAAAGAGAGAGAGAGAGAACAATAACAAAGTAAAAAATAAAATTAGACTAGGAAACTAACAGATATGTTAGAAAGAATGTAAAAATAAAAATATAGATGAATCAGCAACCTGAAGGTACATCAGTACCACAATAGTGAAAAAAGAGAAGGTGAGAAAAGAAAAAAAAAGGGGGATTGGGGGGTGGAAAGACCTTGGCTGTGGAGAGTGGAAACTAAACAAGGGCAAGGTTTGGGTGGTGGGCAGGGCTAATGCTCAGGATTTACAGGGCTGGAAAAGGCCCCAGGGACTGTGGGGTTTTGGGGCTTAGGCTCAAGGAACAGAAGAGGCCCAGCTCTGCCCCCCACCCCTGGTCTCAGAGGGCAAGGGATCTCACCTGGGAGCCCAGCAGGCTTCCTGGGCTCAAGTGAGTGTGTGGGGGGCAAACTCCTTCCTCTCCTCTCTTGTTCCTCTGGTCTGGGGTCTGGGACGTCCCCTCCTGCCTGCCTCTCCTCATTTCCTCAGCCTCAGGGGCACCGATCTTATCTGGCCTCCACTTCTCCTCTCCCCTCTGGTATGTCCTACCAGTTCCCTCTGGGGTTCTTCCTGTCTCTGTGGGGGTCAGAGTTCCCCACCAGCAGCAGCAGGCACCCTAGTTGTGGGGAGACACTAACTCCGAGTCTTCCCACACCGCCATCTTGACTCCTCCTATACCAGCATTTCTCAACTGGCAAACTTATGAACATTTTATAACCTCTAGAAACATACGTTTTCTCACTGCATAATTTCTTTTCTCAATGTGGTACAAGGTATGTCCAATAAACCCAAACATCTTTAGTTTTAGTAAACTTAGACTTGTTTAACAATTAATGTTGCAGTAGTATATCTTATTTGGAAATGATCTGGAGAGCAAATGAATTTCCATGATTTAACTTAATGTAGCAAAACTCTAAAGTTTCAAGTTACCAACAATTTAGAGAAACTATTTTAGGCAGATGTACCTGAAACATAACTATTCCTTAAAGTATTCACCTAAAAACTCTTATTTCTTTTACATTTAATTTACTTAAGAGTTTCATCATACTAAATTATTTTTCTTGCTGACAATGTTTTATAACAGAAACAATAAGTTCTTACTGACTTTCAATAAACCTTGGCATGATAAAAATATTATACTTAATATTTATTACTCTAAATATATATCTATATTAATTAAACCAACAAACTGAAACTAACTTTAATATGGCTTATTATGTAAGTGGTTAATTTCCTTTAAGCCAAATAAACAGAGCTCTTTTAAAAATAAATTTTGGTAATACCATTCAGAGTTAGAAACATATCATATCTATAACAAATACACAGACATACATACATTCATATAGACATAGACATATATCTCACAGTATGTTTGAAAAGGCCTCTTTCCCCCATTTTTTCCTTAGTCTCAGAAATTGGAGATGTTCTAGTTAAGAGTAAGATAAGAGTTCCTGAGAGCCTGGGTAAAACATTTACATCTCAAGGTACAAGAAGAGAAAAGCAAGTTTCTTCTAGAATGATTTGTTCCCTTTGGGTCAGAATTCTAAAAAGATGTTTATCAAGCTGTCTTTCTATGATTGAATATACAAAAATCTAGTTTTGGAACGTCAAATGAGCCACATCTTGGCCATTTTCAGGGAGAGACTTCCCTAAGTTCCTAAGTAAGTACTTGCAAGTTTCCATTCCATAAGTTATACATAAACCCAGCTGAGGTTCCTATAGATGGATGTCCATCAGGGAGCTGTTTGGTCTTTTAAGTACAATTTTTCATTATTAATCTGGCAGCCTAACTCAGATATGAGATGTGATCTGAACAAATTTCTGAGGACAGTGTGGTGAATCAGATGTGCGCTGCTTCTGAGTCTAGCTCCCCGGGATTTACCCTTGGGTCTGTTAGACTCTTTAATATGTCTTGGTTTCTCCATCTGACAGTCTAAAACTGCCTAAGGTGCTCAAAGCACTGGGTGACCAACCCTTATTGTGTGTCCCTGGAAGAGCAGTATTTACTTAATGGCTGTAGTACTATTCCCTGTGGGACCATTGCATATCAGGAGGATTGATCTTCAGCCATCTCCACTAGGTTCTCAGTTGCCTGAGGACACCTTGTGGCTGTAAGGAGCAAATGTCCCTTCCTCTTTGGAGCTGAATAATTCAATCTCTCATTTCACTAGTTTGTTCAGACCATCTATCTACTTGCTTTTTTAAAAAAAAATTAAGCCAAATTTAACAAAATGCAGCCACTTATGTTTCCTTGGGCCTCCTGCCCAGATCCCCATAGGTCCCTACTTAGAAAATTCATCAGTGGCCCTTAAGACTCCAAGTCTTAAGTAAAACAGCTCAAATAAAATTTTTAGGACCAACCCTTAAACACTGAGCTCTAGATATTAGGAAAACTCACCAAAACATGTAATGAGTGCCAAGAAGCCAGTGAGGTTCAAAGGGTCCATGCTAGTACTGAGCATCTGTTTGGGGTAGGCTCCAGGTATACTCTGGTGTTGTCTATAATATCCTACTGACTATGCCATGCAAATGTCAACAAAAAATTAATCAATAGCCAAGCTAAGGAAGAAATGGAAATTTTTATTCATGCCAACCTGAGAATTATAACACAGGAGACAGTCTTTCAGAGAGCTCTGAGGACTATTCTGCCCATTAGAAGTCAAAGCAGTTATACAAGTTTTTGAGGCAAGTGGTTATACATGAAAGGATTATACATCAAAGCAACACATTGACAGTTCATATAATCCAACAAGGAAAGTAATGGGTCACTGTGATCCCTAACAAGATTGAGAAAGGAATGTTATCTCCTAAGGAGTTACCTTGCTAGCACTAAGAGAAAATTTTTTTTTTTTTTTTTTTTTTTTTTTTTTTGGTATGCAGGCATTCCTGTGTCTTCTGAGGGGATCTAGTTAATGTGTGATGCAGAAACACAATGCATGCTAACAAGGAGGGGCTAGTGGCTCAAATGGCAGAGAAAATTTTATGTTAAATATTTCTTGTCCTGCCTTAAAAATAATTTTATTTCATCAACAGAAATCATGAAAGATGTAGAAGTTTAAATAAAATTTTCAGAGTAGAAGCAAACAAGTGAGCAAAAGTATAATTTATTGTCACATTTGTTTATTTACTCATTTACTTACTTTGAATATTGTTTCCTATATGCACAGAGGGTGAATATAACAGTGAGACTAGAAACCAAGAGTGGGATAATTGCAATATTTGAGCAATATATGGATATCTAGCCTTTCAAAGACTAGAGAAGTGGGCTTTACATAGAGCTTACATGAATTTCATTATTTGTAAAAGAATGCTTACAAGATTTTTTAAAACAGAGGAAGTTTTCCTGCCACTGAAGGCAGAAAACAACACCTCATGGATAACTTTTTAAACAAACTATATCAAGATGCAACAGTAAACAACATGGATTTTAGAACACAACTCTTGAGTTCAAAGACTGAAGTCTTGCTTTGAGACTAGTGTCCACATCTGTAAAGTGGCAATAACAATAATATCAACCTCATAGAACTCTTATGAAGATTAAATGAAAATTAAGTAAAATGTAACATTTAAGAAAAATGTAATAATATATAAATGTAAAGAGTTTAAGATAGTTCTTGGCACATAACAAGTACTATATGTGTTATTATCATGCATTATTATTAATATTATCATTACAGGAGGGCTTATGGTGAACATCACCAGTTTCTTTCCACAACCCTCTTCTGTCCACTCTAGCTCCAAAGAATTTCCTATTTTTAACTATTTAGTGCTTCCTATTATTTTTACAGTACTAAATAACAGTATAGCATTGATTTATCAACTTACAAGCTCTATCCCCACCTCTCTTCCCCTATTCCTATATCACTATTCTCATTTCTCCACTGTGCAACTCTGAAAATTCAAGGAATATATCTCTAAACATTCATTACTTATTCATGTAAACCAGGCAGTATCCCTTGACTAGTAGGTTAAGGAAAATAAGTCATATTAAAGAAATTGTCTTTAAGAATAGCTCTACAGAAGCTGGAAAAAAAATATACAGCAAACCTTTATATAGGCAAAGTACTAAAACACTAATAGGATTTCTGCAATTTTTAAGCTATCAGAATTAAAAATTATTTGCTTTCTGGTGATGTGGCCTAATGAGAGAATTTTGTAAGAAATCATAAAAATATGTGAGCTTACACAAATATTACTCAGTTTAACCATGCTTTTAATAGGAAACAAACCACATACTGTTTAAAACTATAGTGTAAATATATGTTATTGATTGATGAGAAATGTATATGCTTGAATTGCCAAGCTTTCACATGAAAGTCTTAACATTCTGCATTAACAAATGTGAGGACCTGAATTATACTAATGTTTGCAACTTGCTTTGAGATAAATGCAAATTAAGATGGATGAATGGATGGGCAGATGGAAAGACAGAAGGATAGGTATGTGATAAAAAAAAAAAAAACATAACAAAATGCTAACAATTGTAGTATCCAGATGGTAGGTATACACAATTATTTCAAATTTTCTGCATGTTTCACAATTTTTATCTTGAGACGTTGGAAAAACCGGAAAGTCCAGATTTTATTCTATCAATACTGAAAATTCATGGAGGTAGTTTATATGGGCACAGAGCTACACTTTCTTCCAGAAAAAAATAGAACATTTGCCTGTTTAAAGTCTGAAAGCATACTCTGAGATCATAGAAGTGTTCATCGTAAAGTAGAAATAAAAGATTCTAGGCCCTACACACATTTAATGTAGATGTTAACCATTAACATATTTGATAGTTTAAAAAATCAATGTGGCTTCTATAGGTCATAATGTTGCCTTCTAGTGATCCCCTAGAATTATGAGCTTGCATCAGATTGCATCAAAAATTGACCTGAGGGGCTTCCCTGGTGGTGCAGCGGTTGAGAATCTGCCTGCTAATGCAGGGAACACGGGTTCAAGCCCTGGTTTGGGAGGATCCCACATGCTGTGGAATAACTAGGCCCGTGAGCCACAACTACTGAGCCTGCATGTCTGGAGCCTGTGCTCTGCAACAATAGAGGCTGCGACAGTGAAAGGCCCGTGCACCATGATGAAGAGTGGCCCCCGCTCACTGCAGCTAGCGAAAGCCCTCGCACAGAAACGAAGACCCAACACAGCAAAAATAAATTAATTAATTTTTAAAAAATTGACCTGTGTATTGACCTGTGATATAGATTTTCTTAATCTTATCTCTTAAAATATTAGTGTCAGAAAAGGTCAATAACTTGAGATTTAGCTTTGTATTGAAGTATGAATATCTTGTAATCCAAGTTGAGAGACGAGCAATCCAGGAAGAAAGCAAGACACAGAAATCTAAAAATATTAGGCTTGTTTAGCAAGTGCTAAGTGGCCAAGCACGGCTAGAGTAAATATGAGGGGGAAAATGGAAAAAAAAATGAGTCTGAAAATATGGGGAGGGTCCCAATTAAAAGTCACGATCAGTAATTTAGACTGTTCCACAGGTAATAAGAAACACTCAAAAGTTTTGTTTGTTTGTTTTAGCAAAAGGCTATGACTGGATTTGTGGTTTAAAAAGTATGTCTCTTGGCATAATAGAGAATGGACTAGAGATAAAATGAAATTAAAGCCAGAAGAACAGATTAGTTAGAAGCTTTGTTTGTTTACTTGTTTTTCATTTCCGTCTCTCTTTAACCTTCTATCTCACTCCTCATTTTCTTGGCTTCTACACTTCTGTGTTTCTTAGAAAGACACTAGTACTTATTTTTTTGTGCAAATTGTGTGTGTTCATATGTACCAGATAAATTCTCAAACATCACGGTGTAACAGAATTTCCTAAGGAGCTTCTTAAAAATGCAGGTGTCAGGATCCCACTCCAGACCTAGAAAATCCTGAAACAGCTCATTAGCTAAACATTCTGAGTATTACTACTAAGCATTTTACACAATACGATATATCTATCAATGAACTTTTAGTAAGTGATCAACTAATCATTTCATAAGGGCAATATCTGTCCTAACTTTGGCTTGATGTTCATTAAATTTTTATAAAAAGTACAATTTAATGTCTGATTTGTGTTATCTCAGAAATTAGTGCTTTAAAGAAATTTTGCCTGAGGGGCTCACATATAAGAATTAACAATGAGAACTTGGCTGGAAGATGGCGGAAGAGTAAGACGCGGAGATCACCTTCTTCCCCACGGATACACCAGAAACACATCTACACGTGGAACAACTCCTACAGAACACCTACTGAAGGCTGGCAGAAGACCTCAGACCTCCCAAAAGGCAAGAAACTCCCCACGTACCTGGGTAGGGCAAAAGAAAAAAAAAGAAAAAAAAGAGACAAAAGAATAGGGACGGCACCTGCACCAGTGGGAGGGAGCTGTGACGGAGGAAAAGTTTCCACACACTAGGAAGCCCCTTCGCGGGCGGAGACTGCGGGAGGCGGAGCGGGGAGCTTCGAAGCCCCGGAGGAGTGCACAGCAACGGGTGTGGAGGGCAAAGCGGGGAGATTCCCGCACAGAGGATCGGTGCCGACCGGCACTCACCAGCCCGAGAGGCTTGTCTGCTCACCCGCCGGGGCGGGTGGGGCTGCGAGCTGAGGCTCTGAGGCTCGGGTTTCGGTTTCGGACGGAGCGCAGGGAGAGGACTGGGGTTGGCGGCTTGAACATAGCTTGAAGGGGTTAGTGCACCACGGCTACCCGGGAGGGAGTCCGGGGAAAAGTCTGCACCTGCCGAAGAGGCAAGAGACTTTTTCTTCCCTCTGTGTTTCCTGGTGCGTGTGGAGAGGGGTTTAAGAACGCTGCTTAAAGGAACTCCAGAGACGGGCGTGAGCCGCGGCTAAAAGCGCGGACCCCAGAGACGGGCGGAAGACACTAAGGCTGCTGCTGCCGCCACCAAGGGGCCTGTGTGCGAGCACAGAGCCTGTGCAGCCCGCCACTGCCAGGTTCCCGGGATCCAGGAACAACTTCCCTGGGAGAACGCACGGCGGGCCTCAGGCTGGTGCAAAGTCACGCCGGCCTTTGCCGCCGCAGGCCCGCCCCGCACTCCGGGCCCCTCCCTCCCCGCCCCTCCCTTCCCGCCGGCCTGAGTGCGCCAGAGCCCCTGAATCAGCGGCTCCTTTAACCCCGTCCTGTCTGAGCACAAAACAGACGCCCTCCAGCGACCTACACGCAGAGGCAGGGCCAAATCCAAAGCTGAGCCCCGGTGAGCTGTGAGAACAAAGAAGAGAAAGGGAAATCTCTCCCAGCAGCCTCAGAAGCAGCAGATTAAAGCTCCACAATCAACTTGATGTACCCTGCATCTGTGGAATACCTGAATAGACAACCAATCATCCCAAATTAAGGAAGTGGACTTTGGGAGCAAGATCTATGATTTTTTTCCCTTTTCCTTTTTTTGTGAATGTGTATGTGTATGCTTCTGTGTGAGATCTTGTCTGTATAGTCTTGCTTCCACCATTTGTCCTAGGGTTCTATCCGTCCATGTTTTTTTTTTAAAATTTTTTTCTTAATAATTAATTTTAATAACGTTATTATACTTTACCTTCTTTCTTTCTTTCTTTCTTTCCTTCCTTCTTTCCCTCCTTTAGACAACGAATCATCCCAAATTGAGGAGGTGGTCTCTGAGAGCAAGATTTATGATTTTTCCGCCTTTACCTCTTTCAGTGAGGGTGTATGTGTATGCTTCTGTGTAAGATTTTGTCTGTATAGCTTTGCTTCCAACATTTGTCCTAAGGTTCTATCTGTCCCTTTTTTTTTTCTAAATAAGAATTTTTTAATTCAATAACTTTATTATACTTTATTTTATTTTTACTGTCTCTTCTTTCTTTCTGTCTTTTTTCCTCTTTCCCTCCTTCCTTCCTCCCTCCCTCCTTCCCTCCTTTCTTTCCTTCTTTCCTTCATTGCTTCTTTCTTTCTTTCTTTCTTTCTTTCTTTCTTTCTTTCTTTCTTTCTTCCTTCCTTCCTTCCTTCACTCCTTTCCTTCTTTCTTTCCTCATACTTCTACTAATTCTCTCTACTTTTTCTCCCTTTTATTCTGAGCCGTGTGGATGAAAGGCTCTTGGTGCTCCAGCCAGGAGTCAGGGCTCTGCCTCTGAGGTAGGAGAGCCAACTTCAGGACACTGGTCAACAAGAGACCTCCCAGCTCCACATAATATCAAATGGCAAAAATCTCCCAGAGACCTCCATCGTAATACCAGCACCCAGCTTCACTCAACAACCAGCAAGCCACAGTGCTGGACAACCTATGCCAAACAACTAGCAAAACAGGAACACAACACCACCTATTAGCAGAGAGGCTGCCTAAAATCATAATAAGGCCACAGACACCCCAAAACACACCACCAGATGTGAACCTGCCCTCTAGAGAGACAAGATCCAGCCTCATCCACCAGAACACAGGCACTAGTCCCCTCCACCAGGAAGCCTACACAAACCACTGAACCAAACTTAACCACTGGGGACAGACATCAAAAACAGCGGGAACTACAAACCTGCAGCCTGCAAAAAGGAGACCCCAAACACAGTAAGATAAGCAAAATGAGAAGACAGAAAAACACACAGCAGATAAAGGAGCAAGATAAAAATGCACCAGACCTAACAAATGAAGAGGAAATAGGCAGTCTACCTGAAAAAGAATTCAGAATAATGATAGTAAGGATGATCAGAAATCTTGGAAATAGAATGAACAAAATGCAAGAAACAGTTAACAAGGACCTAGAAGAAATAAAGATGAAACAAGCAATGATGAACAACACAGTAAATGAAATTAAAACTACTCTAGATGGGATCAATAGCAGAATAATTGAAGCAGAAGAACGGATAAGTGACCTGGAAGATAAAAGAGTGGAAATAACTACTGCAGAGCAGAATAAAGAAAAAAGAATGAAAAGAACTGAGGACAGTCTCAGAGACCTCTGGGACAACAGTAAATGCACCAACATTCGAATTATAGGGGTTCCAGAAGAAGAAGAGAAAAAGAAAGGGACTGAGAAAATATTTGAAGAGATTAGAGTTGAAAACTTCCCTAATATGGGAAAGGAAATAGTTAATCAAGTCCAGGAAGCACAGAGAGTCCCATACAGGATAAATCCAAGGAGAAATACACCAAGACACATATTAATCAAACTGTCAAAAATTAAATACAAAGAAAGCATATTAAAAGCAGCAAGGGAAAGACAACAAATAACACATAAGGGAATCCCCATAAGTTTAACAGCTGATCTTTCAGCAGAAACTCTGCAAGCCAGAAGGGAGTGGCAGGACATACTGAAAGTGATGAAGGAGAAAAACCTGCAGCCAAGACTACTCTACCCAGCAAGGATCTCATTCAGATTTGATGGAGAAATTAAAAGCTTTACAGACAAGCAAAAGCTGAGAGAGTTCAGCATCACCAAACCAGCTTTAAAACAAATGCTAAATGAACTTCTCTAGGCAAGAAACACAAGAGAAGGAAAAGACCTATAATAACGAACCCAAAACAATTTAGAAAATGGGAATAGGAACATACATATCGATAATTACCTTAAATGTAAATGGACTAAATGCTCCCACCAAAAGACACAGATTAGCTGAATGGATACAAAAACAAGACCCTTATATATGCTGTCTACAAGAGACCCACTTCAGACCTAGAGACAAATACAGACTGAAAGTAAGGGGATGGAAAAATATATTCCATGCAAATGGAAACCAGAAGAAAGCTGGAGTAGCAATTCTCATATCAGACAAAATAGATTTTAAAATAAGGACTATTAAAAGAGACAAAGAAGGACACTACATAATGATCAAGGGATCGATCCAAGAAGAAGATATAACAATTGTAAATATTTATGCACCCAACATAGGAGCACCTCAGTACCTAAGGCAAATACTAACAGCCATAAAAGGGGAAATTGACAGTAACATATTCATAGTAGGGGACTTAAACACCCCCCTTTCACCCATGGACAGATCATCCAAAATGAAAATAAATAAGGAAACACAAGCTTTAAATGATACATTAAACAAGATGGACTTAATTGATATTTATAGGACACTCCATCCAAAAACAACAGAATACACATTTTTCTCAAGTGCTCATGGAACATTCTCCAGGATAGATCATATCTTGGGTCACAAATCAAGCCTTGGTAAATTTAAGAAAATTGAAATTGTATCAAGTATCTTTTCTGACCACCACGCCATGAGACTAGATATCAATTACAGGAAAAGATCTGTAAAAAATACAAACACATGGAGGCTAAACAATACACTACATAATAATGAAGTGATCACTGAAGAAATCAAAGAGGAAATCAAAAAATACCTAGAAACAAATGACAATGGAGACACGACGACCCAAAACCTATGGGATGCAGCAAAAGCAATTCTAAGGGGGAAGTTTATAGCAATACAAGCCGACCTTAAGAAGCAGGAAACATCTCGAATAAGCAACCTAACCTTGCACCTCAAGCAATTAGAGAAAGAAGAACAAAAAAACCCCAAAGCTAGCAGAAGGAAAGATATCATAAAAATCAGATCAGAAATAAATGAAAAAGAAATGAAGGAAACAATAGCAAAGATCAATAAAACTAAAAGCTGGTTCTTTGAGAAGATAAACAAAATAGATAAACCACTAGCCAGACTCATCAAGAAAAAAAGGGAGAAGACTCAAATCAATAGAATTAGAAATGAAAAAGGAGAGGTAACAACTGACACTGCAGAAATAAAAAAGATCATGAGAGATTACTACAAGCAACTCTATGCCAATAAAATGGACAATCTGGAAGAAATGGACAAATTCTTAGAAATGCACAACCTGCCAAGACTGAATCAGGAAGAAAGAGAAAATATGAACAGACCAATCACAAGCACTGAAATTGAAACTGTGATTAAAAATCTTCCAACAAAGAAAAGCCCAGGACCAGATGGCTTCACAGGCGAATTCTATCAAACATTTAGAGAAGAGCTAACACCTATCCTTCTCAAACTCTTTCAAAATATAGCAGAGGGAGGAACACACCCAAATTCATCACCTTGATACCAAAACCAGACAAGGATGTCACAAAGAAAGAAAACTACAGGCCAATATCACTGATGAACATAGATGCAAAAATCCTCAAGAAAATACTAGCAAACAGAATCCAACAGCACATTAAAAGGATCATACACCATGATCAAGTGAAGTTTATTCCAGGAATGCAAGGATTCTTCAATATATGCAAATCTATCAATGTGATAAACCATATTAACAAATTGAAGGAGAAAAACCATATGATCATCTCAATAGATGCAGAGAAAGCTTTTGACAAAATTCAACCCCCATTTATGATAAAAACCCTGCAGAAAGTAGGCATAGAGGGAACTTTCCTCAACATAATAAAGGCCATATATGACAAGCCCACAGCAAACATCATCCTCAATGGTGAAAAACTGAAAGCATTTCCACTAAGATCAGGAACAAGACAAGGTTGCCCACTCTCACCACTCTTATTCAACATAGTTTTGGAAGTTTTAGCCACAGCAATCAGAGAGGAAAAGGAAATAAAAGGAATCCAAATCGGAAAAGAAGAAGTAAAGCTGTCACTGTTTGCAGATGACATGATACTATACATAGAGAATCCCAAAGATGCTACCAGAAAACTACTAGAGCTAATCAATGAATTTGGTAAAGTGGCAGGATACAAAATGCACAGAAATCTCTGGCATTCCTATATACTAATGATGAAAAATCTGAAAGTGAAATCAAGAAAACACTCCCATTTACCATTGCAACAAAAAGAATAAAATATCTAGGAATAAACCTACCTAAGGAGACAAAACACCTGTATGCAGAAAATTATAAGACACTGATGAAAGAAATTAAAGATGATAGAAATAGATGGAGAGATATACCATGTTCTTGGATTGGAAGAATCAACATTGTGAAAATGACTCTACTACCCAAAGCAATCTATAGATTCAACGCAATCCCTATCAAACTACCACTGGCATTTTTCACAGAACTAGAACAAAAAATTTCACAATTTGTCTGGAAACACAAAAGACCCTGAATAGCCAAAGCAATCTTGAGAACAAAAAAAGGAGCTGGAGGAATCAGGCTCCCTGACTTCAGACTAAACTACAAAGCTACAGTAATCAAGACAGTATGGTACTGGCACAAAAACAGAAAGATAGATAAATGGAACAGGATAGAAAGCCCAGAGATAAACCCATGCACATATGGACACCTTATCTTTGATAGAGGTGGCAGGAATGTACAGTGGAGAAAGGACAGCCTCTTCAATAAGTGGTGCTGGGAAAACTGGACAGGTACATGTAAAAGTATGAGATTAGATCACTCCCTAACACCATACACAAAAATAAGCTCAAAATGGATTAAAGACCTAAATGTAAGCCCAGAAACTATCAAACTCTTAGTGGAAAACATAGGCAGGACACTCTATGACATAAATCACAGCAAGATCCTTTCTGACCCACCTCCTAGAGTAATGGAAATAAAAACAAAAATAAACAAATGGGACCTAATGAAACTTCAAAGCTTTTGCACAGCAAAGGAAACCATAAACAAGACCAAAAGACAACCCTCAGAATGGGAGAAAATATTTGCAAATGAAGAAACCGACAAAGGTTTAATCTCCCAAATTTACAAGCAGCTCATGCAGCTCAATAACAAAAATTAAACAACCCAATCCAAAAATGGGCAGAAGACCTAAATAGACATTTTTCCAAAGAAGGTATACAGACTGGCAACAAACACATGTAAGAATGCTCAACATCATTAATCATTAGAGAAATGCAAATCAAAACTACAATGAGATATCATCTCACACCAGTCAGAATGGCCATCATCAAAAAATCTAGAAACAATAAATGCTGGAGAGGGTGTGGAGAAAAGGGAACCCCCTTACACTGTTGGTGGGAATGTGAATTGGTTCAGTCACTATGGAGAACAGTATGGAGGTTCCTTAAAAAACTACAAATAGAACTACCATATGACCCAGCAATCCCACTCTTGGGCATATACCCTGAGAAAACCAAAATTCAAAAAGAGTCATGTACCAAAATGTTCATTGCAGCTCTATTTACAATTGCCCGGAGATGGAAACAACCTAAGTGCCCATCATCGGATGAATGGATAAAGAAGATGTGGCACATATATACAATGGAATATTACTCAGCCATAAAAAGAAATGAAATTGAGCTATTTGTAATGAGGTGGATAGACCTAGAGTCTGTCATACAGAGTGAAGTAAGTCAGAAAGAAAAAGACAAATACCGTATGCTAACACATACATATGGAATTTAAGAAAAAAAAATGTCATGAAGAACCTAAGGGTAAGGCAGGAATAAAGACGCAGACCTACTAGAGAATGGACTTGAGGTTATGGGGAGGGGGAAGGGTGAACTGTGACAGGTCGAGAGAGAGTCATGGACATATACACACTAACAAACGTAGTAAGGTAGATAGCTAGTGGGAAACAGTGGCATGGCACAGTGATATTGGCTCCGTGCTTTGTGTCAGCCTGGAGGGGTGGGATAGGGAGGGTGGGAGGGAGGGAGACGCAAGAGGGAAGACATATGGGAACATATGTATATGTGTAACTGATTCACTTTGTTATAAAGCAGAAACTAACACACCATTGTAAAGCAATTATACCCCAATAAAGATGTTAAAAAAAAAAAAAAAGAAAGAATTGAGAAAGGGAAAATACTAGCAGCTATTAATATACAAGCATTTTCCTCAGAATGACCTGTCATTTATACAAAGTGCTTTTGAAACAAGAAAAACTGGACTCTAGTGCTGTCTTAACCACCTGTCAACTCTGGGATTTGGTATGACAGGTCATTTTTTCCCCCTACACCTCATTTACTAAGCCTTACAGTGGTTCATTAAACTGAATGATCACTAGTGTTTTCCCCCAACTCATAACCTTATAAGATCCTAAAAAGAAGAAACCTCTGTTGTAACTATATGCACAAGAATTATTTTCTTGAAGAAGCAGAATACATCTCCAAGATACCACAGTTCTTATTCATTCATTGAGATTCCTGTACAGTCACTACAAGTTTAGTGCCAATTGTGAGAATTAATAGCATAAACCAGTAACCTCTGGGGCAAGACTCAGCTTCACTAAGGGGAAAATGAGCTAGGAGAAGTAGAGGAGGGCAGAAGAAAAAGGAGCAAGAGGAGAACAGTGGCAACTACTACTGACTAGGAGTACTCCTACGAGAAGTGCTCCTTCTTTGAACAGTCAGCTCAAAATGTCTCTGTTTTCAGTAATTTTAGATATAAGTGAGTGGCCCTAGTTGATCCTCTAAATTGGTTTTGTTACCAAGTCCAAGTTAATACTCCTCACCACAGGACAGGCCAATAAATTGAGAGACTAGATATTGGGCAGGGAATAACAACTATTTGGAAATCCAGCAGATGTCAAAGATGGAGGGGAAACTAGTGTCTTAAAGAACCATCCTACCCACGTTAGAATTCAGGCTTCTTTTATACTAAAAGAGGAGGGGGTGTGTCTGGCTGTTGCAAACTTTTGGGTGCTGGCCAGTCCCCAGAATGGGTGTGATAATCCTTTGTTCTTGCAGCTGTCCATGTAGGTTTGGTCACAATGTTTCTGTAAACATCTAGCAAGACAAATATTATTCTCTGTTCAACAACTTTTTATCTCTATATAAATAAAAAGTGTTATTCTTTAAAGGTCAAGCCTGGCAGGCAGAACCTTGAGAAAGGGCTATTTTGTATATTTCAGGCTATAGGCAACATTCTTTTACAAAGGTGCGGAGCCAGCATGACTAAACACAAGCAACTGAGCACAAAGGTTAGAGCTAAAGGAATAGATCCAATATGGAGTCAGGTTAGTTCTCTTTTACAACTTTTACAGTTTTGTCTACATGGGGTTTTGTGTGTGTGTGTGTTTACTATAGCTGCATATTTTTACTACTTTATCATTGCCATTTTATGGGATGATATTTTAGCTTATTTTACTTTATTCATTCTACTTTTTTTTTTACTTTCACTCTTAAAAGTAGAAAAAGAAGTGGCAGAGTGATGGAGGTGGTTAGGAGAATAGTCCATGCCCAAAAGAGAATGAATGTTTCCATACCAGTTAGCTCTGCATAGACTTGAGATCACAGCATGATGCTAAATTCAGTCAGTTAGGACGTGCTGGCAGCTCTGTACTACTGTATTTTATACTTGAAATTTGATGAGGATGAACTTACCTGTTCTCACCACACACACACACACACACACACACACACACACACAAAAGGAAAGAAAGAAAATGGAACTATGTGATATGTTGATTATCTTGATTGTGATGATCATTTTACAATATATACACCTTAAATATATATGATTTCTTTTTATCAATTATACCTCAATAGAGGTGAAATAAGAGGGAGGGAGGGATAGAGGGTGTAACAAAAGAGAGACAAACAGACAGACAAAAAGACAGAGAGAGATGGAGATTTTTTTAAAAAGAAGAAGGAAAGGAGGAGGAGAAGAAAGAGGAGAGGAGAAAGAAAGAAAACATTTATACAGGGAACTCAGAGGAACCCACAGCCAAAATATCCTCAAAACAACTTAGGAGTAAGTAATATTCCTAGAACAACATTCTTATTTCAGAGTTCTCTTTTCTGGGTTGTTGTAAAGATTAGATAAGATGGTACATGTAAACTGTACATTGTCTGAAACAAATTGAGTGATCAGTAAATATTAGTTCTGATTACTCATCATGAGCTGAACATCTACCATATTCTCTGAGCTAGTTCTTAGAACATGTCTAAAATTTATTCTCCTTTTAGAATGAATACCATCTTTTTGTCAGATCATTCAATAAATAAACATGAACTCTGTCAGTTTCTAAAGACTGAATGCCTTCTACATCACTGTCCCTAAAAAAAGATCCTACTCAAAAAAGCAATTGGGAAAAAAATAACAAAAGCATGATGAAGTAACAAAATTTATATGCCCATATAGGTAACAACACCTATATGCCCAAGACAAAATGAATTAGGACAAGTTTAGAGTATTCAGAATTTCATGGGGTGCTTATGTTTTCTTCTACAACTAAATTTCAAAAGTGAAGGAATTGTTTGCTTTCCATTCAATTTACTGCATGTACTAAGTGGTTATAACATTTTTTTTAAGTTTTCATGAGCCACGGAAAATAAGAAAAATAAGGAGAACATGCATAAATCAAATAGAGATATCTGGGGAGAAAAGTCTAGATAAAAAAATAGAAACTTTTTCTTTAAGGTAAAACGAAATTTCAAAGCCATGGAACCCAAAAGGAAAAAATAGGGCATAATTATCAAACATTTCAAAAACATGATTTTTTTTTAATCTGCAGAAAAGTGAAATATTCACTTTGGTTAATATGATGCTCATAATTGGATAATATAGCCACAATTCCCAGTGGGTGTACAGCAGTGAATTTCAAATGGCAATACATTTTGCTTTAGAGCTCTGGACTACATTTGATGTTTGCTGAAAGAGTTTGTTATAATTAATATCACTTCAGTGAATGTCAAGGGAATTAATAATGATTAGTCTCTGATTATAAAGAACTATCACAATTATTATATTAACATTCAAAAACATCTTGCTTTATTAAAGCATTTGTTTTTGAATTGTCAATAGCAATCTGTAAATCAATTAGTTGCATTTTTCAGCATCAAGGATCATATATAGCTCACTAGTTTTCTCGTTGGATCTGTGTTCTGTAAGTATGTTATTCAGGCAGATGATCAATTTCAAAAGAGTGAAATTCCTTAAATAAAATCTTGACATTACCAATTACTCTGTGTGGACTTATGCCTATAATTACCTAAATAAATTGGAAACTATTTTTGATATTTGAAATGTAGAGTGTATCACTGGTTATGGTTTAATCTAGGACATAAAATTTTACTTAAAAAAATAAAAGACACTTTGGCCTTTGTTAAATGTCATAGCATTTTTCCAAATTTACAAAACAATTATTTATGAAAATTAACTAAATCGCTGAAGCCCTGAATGTTACCCTTATCTTTGTCAATTTGAAAAATTTTAAAGGGTTAAAATTTGTGAGCAAAACGTCTTACAGAATAGTTGAATTTTTGAAGATTTAAAATTATCATTGATATTATAAACCTGGACACCTGAACAAAGTTAAAACTGATTGCAAGACAATGGTACATTTAAGAAAAAAAAATAAAACATTTGAGAATATTGAATGATTATTAAACCCCAGAGAACAAAACATTTGGGGTTTAAAGAAGATAATTAAGCTTAGATGGTGTATGAAAAGGAGGGAAGCATTCTTTTCACACATGCAAGAATTCAGCTGGCCATCAGAGGATAATTTACTTATTTCTTTCAATACAAGATGAAGCATGTGAAATGTGCATCAGATTTTGCTGTACTGTAAACCCATCCATCTTTATCAAGTTCTTAAGAAAGAAATAACAGAAACAGAGCTTTGAAGCTTCAGTACAATATGATTTGAGATATGGAAAGAAGAAAAACTACCAGCCTATGGCTCACTTGAGCTGGCCATGAAAAGAACTTTTAATACAATAAGCAAAATAAAGATACTATACACCTGACATGAAAACAAACACAGGACTTTTATTATTTCTTCCTTTCTTTTCCTGCTTAAAAAGTCCTTTAAAAAAAAAAGATACTTGTTGTTTAGAATTCTACTCACACATCATTCATGATATTTTCATTTTGACATCAGTTGGAATCTTTTAAAAAATGATAGTAAAACCAGGCAAACAAAATAACTTTTGGTCGGAAAATCAGTTGCAACAAATTTCTAGCCACTCTTAAGGTAACCTTCGTCTTCTATGCTGCTATTCTTTTGCTAGTTATTATTTCTGATTTCTGGAATATTTGGAATCCTGGAACGAAAATCCATTTTTTTCCTTTTTCTCTTCCTTAAAGTTTAATTTCAAATGTTTCCTGTCCTAATAATTCTCCCTAATCTCTCCTTAGGGAAGCCTCTGCATTTGAGTGTATTCAGTACTTCATATTCATTTTAGAATTATTTGTTCATGCCTCTGTATCACTTCACTTGACTCAGGGTTAGAAGTTCTGATCACATTTGCATTTTAGTATCTCAGACATGCTAGGCCCTAGCCTCTGTTTACTGAATGAAACAATTTCTCAAATTCATGTTACCAAACTCAGGTTTGGCTGCTCAATGTTGAAAGCCAATACTTGAGAGACATGTGCTAGTAAGAAAAAAAAAAAGTTTGCTTTATTCAGGAGGCCAGCAACCTGAGGAGAATGTAGACTCATGTCCCAGAACCAACTCCCAAGATTCTGCTCAGCCATAAAAGTTTTCAAAGGGAAAATTGGGAAGTGATCTCAGTTAATCATTGTGGTAAGGGGTCATATTCTTTCCTATCTCCCACTGCATGCAGGTTTGTTGATTCCTTGTGATCTCTCTTTAGATTATATCGTGTTCACACAGTTTGCTCATGAGATTACTGAAGGGGAATCTGGGGAAATGATCTAGTCATCTGTTAATTACTTATTCTTCATTTCTACTTCTTTAATCTAAGGAAAGAATCAACAGGTTAAGCAAGACTTTGTGTGATCATAAGATTTGAAAGGAGTGCTTGGGCCAGAGCTGAATAGAGCATGGAGGAGCACCTGGTGTTAAAGTTAAGTTAAAGATAGCTTTGCTAAAGTGATAAGAAAAAAAGATGTCCTGCAGATAACTGCTTCCTGCAAAGAGCTGCCTGCAAAGATTTGCTTACAAATCCCCACTGTCAGACATCATTCCATTTCTATGGGATTATGGGTGAAGGTTTGTCTTCTGTAACTTCTTCATGCTGACATAGGGTGCCATATTCTTAGAGTGAAAGATGTTGACATGGGTCTGTAGCAACTCTTTGCTGACAATTTAGTTGCCCTATTACATGTATGGGCAGAACAAGCCACAATTATTTTGATGCCCACAAAGATACAAATTATTATAAGCAATAGTGTTAATCCCATTCCCTTGAGGCAAGTTCTTGGAACTGTGTTAGCCATAGATTCAGTACTGCTCAAGATGGAGCAGCTTATGGCATGGCTACAGTCTGGTCATCATGCAGTTAGCTTTTTCCCTCTGGTGGCGGTTATAGTAACTGTAAAACAACTCAGGAATGTGCATCAGACACTGAAAGATTCTGTGACTCTATTGTCCTAATTATTAACTCTTTGAACCTGCTCTTTTTTTTTTTTTTTTTTGCGGTACGCGGGCCTCTCACCGTTGTGGCCTCTCCCGTTGCGGAGCACAGGATCCGGACGCGCAGGCTCAGAAACCATGGTTCAGGGGCCCAGCCACTCCGCGGCATGTGGGATCTTCCCAGACCAGGGCACGAACCCGTGTCCCCTGCATCGGCAGGCGGACTCTCAACCACTGCACCACCAGGGAAGCCCTGCTCTTTCTTTGAATCAGAGGAGGACTGGGAGAATTCAGCTACAAACAAGAGGCATGGGTCATGGAGGGACTTTCATACTTGGGAGGGCCCCACAGGATTCTGCTCAGTTTCATTCAGAATAGTTTAGCAGTAATTCAAATAATCTAAAATAAATTATGCCCTAGAAAGACTGAATTTTTAGTTTTAATTTTTAAAATGTGCCTTAGTTATTTTACAATAGATAATAAAAAGGTAAAATAGTAGTTCTCAAATCTCTTGGTCTCAAAAAATCTTTACATTCTTAAAATTAATTGACAATTCCAAAGCCTTTTGTTTATATGTGTTATGTCTGTTTGTATTTGCCATATGAGAAATTAAGACTGAGAGGTCAATAAAACACAAGAAAAACAAAACACACTCTTTAGAATGATAATGTCATCACATAACACGTGGTCTCTGAGGAGCTCCACTCTATGCTCATGAAAGAATGAGGATGAAAAAAACAATAATTTAGGATTATTATGAAAGTGATTTAGCTTTCTGGAACTTCACAATATGGCTTTAGAAATCCCTTAGGGTCCCCAGATCATGTTTTGAAAATTACTGCAATAGGCTATTAAAGCTAATATCTAATATTTTTATATTGCTTTATAGTTTCACAGTGCTCTTGTATGCATTATCTCATGTGGTACTCATAACAACTCAGAAAACATGTATATATATATATATATATAAACTGGGAAATCAAGGCTTTGGCTAAACAACTTCCCAAAGACACACTATAAGGATCAAAACCAAATTTTAAATGAAGGTTACTGACTCCAATTCTTTATCCTTCATATAACATTAAAGAGAACCTTTCACTATGATCTTGGGGAGGGTTTTAGGATATTAATGAGCAGGGGTTTTTTTTGTTGTTATTTGTTTGTTAAATTTTTTCTCAGTCTCCCTCATTTTATTCTTTGGGTTATAACTCAATGCTGCCTTTCTTTCTTTCTTTCTTTCTTTCTTTCTTTCTTTCTTTCTTTCTTTCTTTCTTTCTTTCTTTCTTTCTTTCTTTCTTTCTTCCTTTCTTTCTTTTAACATTTTCTTTTTGACACTACAACATGCTCCAGGTTCATCCTTAATTTTCTGTGTCATAAGCACTAGTATCAGCCATTTCTCCAATGTGCTCTGGGTTTTTGCTTGGATAATAATGTTTAGAAACCAAGATCCAGGTACCAGGTGCATTTGTTTCTACTGAATGATCACTGGTTCTAGGCTGCTGGAGCAGACAGAGCTGTCTGTATCCATATGTATATATGATCATGGTGCCTGATTGTATATGGTGGTAGGTTTCCAGGCTAACCTACACAAACATAATAAGCCCTGGTGCAGGATTTAGGACCCACCTCCCTGTTCAAAAGCCTAATTCATAATACTATCATTTTCATTGAGTTTTATTACCTTTAGCAGTATAATTGCTACTATTAAATAAAACTTTTCATTTTAGAAAGTGCTTACACATATATCACATTTTTCCCTTTCCAGGAAAGTTTTGATGGCAAGATGGTTGAAAACATTCCTGGTGAGCTGATAAATGTGTGATTCATGCTCACAAAGCTAGTTTATATTACCTTGGCTTTTTGAAAAAAATAAGTTTTGTTTCTTGTTATCCATGATCACTCTGAAGGATGAACCTTAGATCTGAGAATATTCTTGGATCTTCAACTCAGGAGAAGGAAGATCCTGGTGAGCACTGGAGCTCATCTTATGAAATATCTAAATCCCCTCATTAGTAGTCATTGAACACAATAAGCAGCACTTCTGAGCACAGACATTAAAGCAAAAGACTTTGCTCAAAATTCTCATCTCTTTGCAAATCACTATGAATATCAATGATGAAAAAAATATAGCATAGTAAATTGCAAATGGGCCTCAAAAATCATCTGGTTTGACTCTGTCACTTTACAAATGAGGAACCTGAAGTTCCTCATTTGTTTGTCTATGGGCTGGGAGTAGATCCTGTGTTTCCTGCCTTCTTGGGTAGTTGTAGATATTTAAATCAGACTCTATAAACAGGATTTTCCTCAAGTGTCTCTTCCAGTTTATCACTCACAAAATAGTAATATTCTTATAGGATAGGGATTCCATTAGATGTCTCCACGTCATTGTCAGGCTGCTTGGAAAATATGCAAGATAATGTATATGATAGGGAAGCCAGAGGACCTGATGGATTAACATATGTGGAACAAATTTCAATTTATTTCAATAGCACAGAAAGTGGTGTTTGTAAATATCCTGATATAATTTTGGTGTGATTCAATTAATTTTAGGTGTGTATATATAGGCATAGATGATCTAAGTTTTTATACTCAAGTATTTATTTAAGAGTAAAATGAGAGTTACAGAAGTTTTTATAAGAATGTGCCAAAGAGGAAGGAGAGAACCAAGGGGCAGAGTAATTCATGGAGAAACATATGGGCACAAAAAAATAACTCTCCAGAGACAAAAAGGATTTAAAGGAAGAAAGAAATATGTCCACAAAATAAATTTGATTTTTGTCACTTCTGCTGAACAATCAAGAATTTAGTGATAGGGAATCACAAGCTGAAAAATCATTTAAGCAGCCAGAAATAATGGCAAAAGTCATCAAACCTTGAAAGTCCATACCTGACTTTGACCAAAGCACAAATACCCAGGAGAACAGCTGTATATGTTCAGGGGAGACCTGAACCTTCTGGAAAAATTTAATGGACAAATACCAAATTCTGCAAGTAGGTGAGGTGAATTGGAAACAGAGATGGAAGTTGCCCAGAAATTGCCAATGCCCACACAATGAGTAAATGTGCTATGTAATATTTTGAGTGAATTAAATATCTTAATGTAGGTTTATGGTAAGAATACTTATACCATATTGAAGCTCTTTAGGAGTCTTGTAAAATATTTATATACTGCTAACAATATCCCAGGAAAATAATAACCTGATAGAATTCATGAAAATGTTAATTGAAGCATGTATTACAAGAATAAACAACTCTTCTTGGTGTCTTATCATTTAATTTTCTGAATCTTGCAACATTTTTATTTAGAATTGACTATATGCTTATCACTCTCCTAGGTGTTGTAAGAGAAAAATAGAACACAAATGAGTACATAAGAGTAAAATTATGCAATTATGAAAAAAAACCTGTGAGTCCTGAATTAGTGCTTATCTACTAACTTAGGAGAAAAATCTAACACAAAACAAGAAAAAACAGTGAAGTGCTAAACTGAGTACAGGGAATTAAGGGATTAGCATGGCCTGGAATAGAGGAAAATGTTTCATAGCAGTTGAAGTGGGTCTTATAAATTTATTTATTTTTTATTTATTTATTTTTGGCTGCATTGAGTCTTCATTGCTGTGTGTAGGCTTTCACTAGTTGCAGCGAGCAGGGGCTACTCTTCGTTGCAGTGCATGGGCTTCTCATTGCAGAGGCTTCTCTTATTGTGGAACATGGGTTCTTGGTGTACGGGCTCAGTAGTTGTGGTGCACGGGCTTAGCTGTTCCACGACATGTGGGATATTCCTGGACCAGGGATCGAACCTGTGTGCCCTGCATTGGCAGGCAGATTCTCAACCACTGTGCCACCAGGGAAATCCTAGAAGTGGGTCTTGAAGCATAAATCAGTTTTGAATAGATGATGAAAATAGTTGATGTACTTTAGGTTAGGAAAAGATCACGGAGACAAATAATAGCATGACCTATATGTATGGAAAGTGAAGGAGGAGGATGGGGGTTATAAGGGAAAAGCCTTATCTAGATTATCATGAACATATTGGAGAGCAATTGTAGTGATTAATCTTATTTGTCAACTTGACTGGGCCACAGGATTCCAACATTACTTGTTAAACATTATTCCTGAGTGTGTCTCTGAGAATGTTTCTGGAAGAGATTAGCATTTGAATTGGTGGACCGAGTAAAGTAGATTGTCTTCCCCAATGTCGACTGGCATCATCCAATCCATCAAAGACCAGAATATAACAAAATGCAAATGAAAGTTGAATGTACTCTCTCCCTGACTGCTTAAGCTGTGACATCAATCTTTTGCCTTCAGTGCTCTTGGCTTCCAGGCCTTCAGACCCAGACTGGAATCTACACAAAGGCTATATGGTTCTCAGGACTTTGAAGAACACCACCAACTTTCCTGAGAGCAGAAGGTGAGATTTCTCAGTCTCCATAGCTGTGTGAGCCAGTATAATATAATAAATCTCTTTCTAGTTAGAGAAAGAGATTATAGAGCTGGAAATAAGATGTAGATTCATATGTATATATAGATATTCTATTGCTTCTGTTTCTCTGGAGAGCCCTGACTAATACAGCAATGGAAGATCATGCTACCTGTGTGATATGAGACCAGATTATTCAAAGTTCTGAGATTGGGCTGGATACTCAGAAAAATAGGAAGTCACTTATGCCAGGGATAGACATGAAGGAAACATCGTGTAAAGAAGATATTTACAGAAGGATAATACAGAATAAAGTGAAAAAAGAAGATGATATAATAAGCTGTCTAAAGTAATACAGGCAGAATTTTATGAGTATCTACACTAAGGCATCAATACCAAGAATGTATGACTGATATTTTGAAAGAAGAAATCATGTTTTGGTGTCAAAGTCTATATAAGGAATAAAATAGAAAGATTCATTATAGGTAATGTTTTTAAGCTTGAGATACTCAAGAAAAGTAGTGGATGACTATTAGAAATAGTTTGAAATAGGTGGTTAACTGCAGTTTGTGAAGGAAGATGAGTTAGATCTGAGTTGAACTGAGCTTGAGTGAGAATGTTGTGATGGAGAAAATATTCTTTGTTCACCAAATCCCATTTGATTTTTATTTCGTGCTCACATGAAGACAACATTTATGAGTCTTAAAGTAGGTTGAGATCATGTGACTAGGTTCTGGCCAATGGAATGTTGTAGGAAGGGATGTATGCCACTTCCACATCTGTGTCTACTCTGAATGTCATATGTTTATAAAGGAAAAGATCAGGACCCTTGAGTCATTGTTTAGAAGAGAGCAATCTGCCCTACATTTGGTGTGACATGAGTAGCAATAAAACTTTTTTTTCTATTGTCACTAATCTTCAAGGCTTATTTATTGTGCAAGAGAGTCTGTCCTGTCCTGGTTAGTACAGATGTGTCATCTAAGCAGACATACTTTATAGAGAGTTTTGGAATGTAAATAACTAGATTCATATTTTAGAATTTAGATTTGGAATTCACCTTACTGTTAGTAATAGCTGAAGAAACAATAGTGGATATCTTTCTGAGGGAGTGAATAGGCAGAAATAAAGGCATGAAGGGTGGGACATGGGTGGAAATTAACAGATATTACTATTAAGTGATAATAAAATAAATATTCAGAGAAGATGACAAAACAAAAATTGTCAGATAGAAGGTTTAAAGAAACAATGCAAAAGCATCTAGTGTTTTAAAAGATATTGAGGATAATGAAGATTAGGAAAGAACATTGGATTTTTCCAAAGAATAGTTTTTGAGATATTTAAGGTAATAATTTCAGTAGAGTGTTGGGTTCTTAAGTGACACTAATGAAAATCAGTAAGGAAAAGGAGAAAGAGAGTTTGTGTATAGTAGGGTAGGGAAATCTGAAAGTTTTGTCTATCCAAATCCTCTAAAAAATACCTGAATGTCCTAACTTATTATTATTTTTATACTCAATTTATTAAAATATCTGAACAGAAAGGAACCTATGTATAAAATAATTCTAAGAGACAAACTTAAGCCAAGATCTTCTTTTAATCACTTTGAGACTTCCTGGTTTATATTGACCTTCTAACTATAGCTCTCTTCCTGTCAAATTTCTTTAGAGCACACACTACCTGAAAATAACTTACTTGCCTTCTAGTCATTGTATTCTCATTTATCCAAGAGCACGTTGGTGATTTTTTTCTTTTTCATCTTTCAATTCCATCAATGTATAAAGACATCCTATCCTATGCTGGATGCAGCTAAAATTTCAATCATTTTAGTCCCAGACTTTGCCACATCTGAGATGTCATTGAGGGATTTGCTATAATCATGTCTTTGTTCTTATCATTCTTGGGAAAATCACATTTCCAGAACTTTGGCCAGCTCTTCAACCCTGTCATAGTCCCTACACTGAATTATCTTCCTCTTCCTTGTTTTGTTTTACATAAGACTTCCATCTCACACATCTTAGAAAAGGTTGAAAGCCTATTGCATGGATAGTAGTTTCCAACAAAACCAAAAGCTGATTTCACCTGGATACTTACTTGATATTTTTGTTGGAATTTTATTGTTCAAGTTCAATTGAATTTTAATGACTGCTTTTCAAGTATATTAAGGACTGCCTCTCACAGAGAACTGCCATTAAATTATGTTTATATAATTTTTAATGCCTTACAAAACTACATATGTCTTGGACTTAAATTCATGAAACTGTCACTCCTTCATTTCTAAATGGTCCTTATATGAATTAATAGACCTTGAGAAATGCCAACAGATTAAAATAAAATCATGGCCATTCAGTATTTAAGCAACTTAAATTTCATTTAATCTTACTACTTATTTAAAAATAAATCCACTTCATAAAAAATGTATACAATGCTTCTAATAGGACAGTAGAAGCACTTAGGTAACTTGTTAAAATCTAAACTGCTGTATAAAAACAAGATGATTATTAATATTATGGATAATAATATGGTTATAATGTGGATACTCAACAGAAAAAAAATCTAATTTCAGTTTGGATTCAAACTGGTAAGTAATTTTTTCCACCACAATTTCTCCTCACCACAGCAGTAGGGAAAACACCATGAAACAACATAGTTTAGGACACCATGCACTCCATTTTGACAACAAAGATGGCAAGGCTGCACAGAGAGAGAAGCCTTTTCCAGGTTAACATAAGTGGGAGAAGGTATTTTGCAGAGAGCCTTAGGAGCTACAAAATTCTAATGGAAATTATTTCATAACCACTGTCCTTAAAATGAACCTTGTGCAAATTCATAAGTATAAGGTGAGGATAATAATAATAATAAACATTTATTGAACATTTACTAAACACCAGGAATTGTATGCAGGGCTTTGCATTTATTATCTCAATATCTGCAACAACACTAAGAGGTAGTAATATGAATAAGTACGTCAAAAGAAGAAATGAAGGTATTTGGGACATTAGGCAATGTCTGGAGATATTTTTGGTTGTCATATCTGGAAGGAGAGAGGGAAAGGCTGCCTCTGAGATCTAGTGGGTAGAGACCAAAGATTCTGGTAAACATCCTACAAAGAAGAGAACATATCCAAGCAAAAAATTTTTCAGCCCAAAATGTCAATAATGGAGAACCTGTGAAATCCTGACTTAGACTACAAATGATAAGATAATAAACATGTGGAGAGAGAGAGGCCATGTGGAGGACCCTGAGACACCAGACTTAATGGACCTTCTGGTTCAGCCTAGGTTTAGGCTAAATGCAGTTGAAAGTGAATTGACAAGAGCTGACATAATTTGGAGCAGAACAACCACCCAGCAGAATCCTGACTAAATTCCCATACTAGAGAATTGTGGAAATAATACCCTTAAGCCACTAAGTTTGGGGCTGGTTCTTTGTACAGCAATAGACAACAGAAACACTATCCTTTTAGCCATATTTGGATGTATTAATTTATTTGTTGAAATGGGCTTACATTGAAATGTAACTTACAAACTATGACATATTAATACACTCAAATTAGTAATATCATTAGAGTTTATAGTACTTTCCTATATTTGGGCTCATTCATTCCCAACAAAAAGGTTTGTTTTCTCTATGAAGCGCCAAGCAACCCCATTACTCTGATGAACTTCTTGTTGATTGAAATTTCTAATTCTTTTTCAAATGTGATGTTCCTGACATCTATCTCCCCCATCTTCTATTTGAGAGGTTGATTTTTCAACTCAGGCCCAAGGCCTTACATTTAGTTCTTTTAGATTCCATGTTGCTTTATTCATCATATCATTCCAAACTCTTTTTTTAATTTGAAAATATTTCCTATATCTCTGAGCCTCTTATCATTTGAAAATTTGGTAAGCCTGCCTTCAATTTGGCATAAAAATACTGAAGGGATCAGGGCTGTAGACAACACTCTCTATCATGCTCTTAAAATATGTGTTTCCTGGGTTGACATTTTGGAATATAGTATGTGGCAGGCACACACACTTTAGAAAATTATGATAAACTGTGAAGTTTTTAGGTGTAGGTGCAGCAGTTTATAGAAATTAAATGTAGTGGTGAAATTTTTAGAAGATGTTGTCTTCTTTTGAATTGATCCAAAATAAACAAATGAGCATGGAATCATTAATATGAGCATGTTAGGATGATGTTGAATTGGTGAAATTACAGGTTTCTACATGCTTTAGTAAATTATGATGATTTTGGTAATAATGAAACAATTCCATTTAAAGTTGGGTCACATCATATTCTCTATTAACTCATGTAAATTCACTTCTATTGGTTGGCCAAAAAGTTCGTTCTTGTTTTCTGTAACATCTTACGGAAAATTCCGACCAAACTTATTGGCCAAATCAATGCTTGCTTGGTCTATAAAGACAAATGAAAGATAAACCATGATTTTATAGCACATGATTCTATCCACTATTCTGTTCACTGAGTACACACTTCAACAGTAACCTTGATGTGAGAGACAAAGATCTGCTCAGGAGAACCTTAAGCTCAGGTTCTCATGCTTCTGATAGCATAAACTTCTCCCTGAGTGTGATTATAACATTTAAAGATACATAGTTTTACTATAATTTCATTCGTAAATGCAAGACAACTACTCTTCATATTTTTTATATAGCTGTTTAACTGAAAAAAAAATGTTTCAAGACAGTAGGTGAGATGCTGTATTTAACCTCAATGAAACCCAACATGGATATTTTCTACAGTATTTTCAAGGGTAATTTTGAATATCTTTTTTAAAAATTTTAAGTTACTTTATATTCTGACACTTAAGCTTGTCACCCCACTGTATGGTGCATTTACTGGTACTATTTTGGTTATTTAATCACCTTGATATTTATTGATTCAGTCAGTGAACCAGCATTTTTAAATCTTTACTATATGCCCATTCAGGGAAATACAGCCTCAAGGACTTCAGTTTTCTTATATGGAATCCCATGTTGTCCACAAGTTTAATTGGTATGGAGTATAAACAGAAGGATTTACACTCAATTCTGGGGGACATTAATAAGTAAGGGATGACAAACCTTTGTGGTTCTACATGTTTAGGCTGTATTGAACTAAAACATCTTGAAGACATGGCCACTATTGTTATTGCCAGCCTGTCATCTCCTCCTTTTCTTTGTCTTCTTTTACTTATACATCTATAAAGTTCTTAATTATAAATTTAAATATGAAATATTTTAACTACACATAAAAAATGGGAATGATATGATGGGTACACATACACCTTCTACTTGATTTAACACTTTATCATTTGGCACATTTGCTTCAGAACATATTTTTTAAGGAAATAACAGTGAAAATCATTGGAGTCCCCCTGCCTACCCCTTTCTCTGCAGAGATAAACACCTCACAATTGGTGAATAACTTTTATGTGCATTATTTTTATAAATATTTTTTGCTAAATATGTAGGCATCCCTAATTTATACAGAATGTTTTTGAAAAAAATGCAAACAGCATGACACCATTCAGTATTCCATTTCATTTTTGGGCCACTCAACATTGTTTTGTAATTTATCCCTGTTTCATATTTGTTTTGCTGATCCATTTTAAGTGCTACATGGAATTTCATTGACTAAAATGGCATAGTTTATATATTTATTCACCTGTTTACTTTATGAGTTGTTGTCAAACCTTCAATATTATGAAGAACTCCAGTGAACATCATTGTACATGACTCCTTGAGCACATGGGAGAGGTTTCTCCAGAGTACATACTAGATATGTAACAGGTATGCATAGCTTCCACTTGATAGAATGTGTGCTCTTCCACATGATTGTATAAATTTGCATCAGCAACTGGTACATCATAATTTTATTAACAACACAATTCCATCAACAACAGTGATAGATTATCTCTTACAACATCTCTCCTGCAGTTGGTATTGGTAGATTTTTAATGTGGCCTTATGTGGTTAATGTGAAAGATTATCTACCTCATTGTTTAATTTGCATTTTCACGAGTACTAGTGCTCTTTAGCATATTTTTTAACACCTTTATTGGAGTACAATTTCTCTACAATCGTGTGTTAGTTTCTGCTGTATAACAAAGTAAATCAGCTATATGTATACATATATCCCATATACCCTCCCTCTTGCAACTCCCTCCCACCCTCACTATGCCACCCCTCCAGGTGGTCACAAAGCACCGAGCTGATCTACCTGTGCTATGCGGCTGCTTCCCACTAGCTATCTATTTTACATTTGGTAGTGTATATATGTCCATGCCACTCTCTCACCTTTTTCCAGCTTACCCTTCCCCCTCCCCATGTCCTCAAGCCCATTCTCTAGTAGGTCTGAGTCTTTATTCCCATCTTGCCCCTAGGTTCTTCAAGACCTCTGTTTTTTTGGTTTGCTTTTTAGATTCCATATATATGAGTTAGCATACGGTATTTGTTTTTCTCTTTCTAACTTACTTCACTCTGTATGACAGAGTCTACTTCCATCAAACTCACTACAAATAACTCAATTTCGTTTCTTTGTATGGTTGAGAAATACTCCATTGTACATATGTGCCACATCTTTTTTATCTATTCATCTGTTGATAGACACCTAGGTTGCTTCCATGTCCTGGCTATTGTAAATAAAGTTGCAATGAATATTGTGGTACATGACTCTTTTTGAATTATGGTTTTCTCAGGGTATATGCACAGGTCTGGGATTGCTGGGTTGTATGGTAGTTCTATTTTTAGATTTTTAAGGAACCTCCATATGATTCTCCATAGTGGCTGTATCAACTTACATTTCCACCAACAGTGCGAGAGGGTTCCCTTTTCTCCACACCCTGTCCAGCATTTACTGTTTGTAGATTTTTTGATGATGACCATTCTGACTAGTGTGAGGTGATACCTCAAGGGAGTTTTGATTTGCATTTCTCTAATGATTAGTGATGTTGAGCATTCTTTCATGTGCTTGTTGGAAATCTGTATATCTTCTTTGGAGAAATGTCTATTTATATCTTCTTCCCATTTTTCGATTGGGTTGTTTGTTTCTTTTTGATATTGAGCTGCATGAGCTGCTTGTAAATTTTGGAGATTAATCCTTTGTCAGTTGCTTCATTTACAAATATTTTCTCCCATTCTGAGAGTTGTCTTTTTGTCTTGTTTATGGTTTCCTTTGCTGTGCAAAAGCTTTTAAGTTTCATTAAGTCTCATTTGTTTATTTTTGTTTTTATTTCTATTTTTCTAGGAGGTGGATCAAAAAGGATCTTGCTGTGATTTATGCCATAGAGTGTTCTGCCTATGTTTTCCTCTAAGAGTTTTATAGTGTCTGGCCATACATTTAGGTCTTTAATCCATTTTGAGTTTATTTTTGTATATGGTGTTAAGGAATGTTCTAATTTCATTCTTCGCAAGTAGCTGGCCAATTTTCTCAGCACCACTTATTGAAGAGACAGTCTTTTCTCTATTTTATATTCTTGCCTCCTTTATCAAAGATAGGTGACCATATGTGCATGGGTTTATCTCTGGGCTTTCTATCCTGTTCCATTGATCTATATTTCTGTTTTTGTGCCAATACCATACTATCTTGATTCCTGTAGCTTTGTAGTATAGTCTGAAGTCTGGAAGCCTGATTCTTGCAGTTATGTTTTTCTTTCTCAAGGTTGCTTTGAATATTTGGGGTCTTTTGTGTTTCCATACAAATTGTGAATTTTTTTTTTTGTTCTTGTTCTGTGAAAAATGCTATTGGTAGTTTGATAGGGGTGCATTAAATCTGTAGATTGCTTTGAGTAGTATAGTCATTCTGACAATGTTGATTCTTCCAACCCAAGAACATGGTATATCTCTCCATATGTTTGTATCATTTTTAATTTCTTTCATCAGTGTCTTATAATTTTCTGTACAAAAGTCTTTTGTCTCCTTAGTTAGATTTACTCCTGGATATTATATTCTTTGTGTTGCAATGGTAAATGGGAGTGTTTCCTTAATTTCTCTTTCAGATTTTTCATCATTAGTGTATAGGAAATGCAAGAGATTTCTGTGCATTAATTTTGTGTCCTGCTACTTTGCCAAATTCATTGATTAGCTCTAGTAGTTTTCTGGTGCATCTTTAGGATTCTCTATTTATAGTATGTCATCTTCAAATAGTGACAGCTTTCCTTCTTCTTTTCTGATATGGATTCATTTTATTTCTTTTTCTTCTCTGATTGCTGTGGCTAAAACTTCCAAAACTATGTTGAATAATAGTGGTGAGAGTGGGCAACCTTGTCTTCTTCCTGATCTTAGTGGAAATGGTTTCAGTTTTTCACCATTGAGGATGATGTTGGCTGTGGGTTTGTCATATATGGCCTTTATAATGTTGAGGTAATTTCCCACTATGCCTACTTTCTGAAGGGGTTTTATCATAAGTCAGTGTTGAATTTTGTTGAAAGCTTTCTTTGTATCTATTGAGATGATCATATGCTTTTTCTCCTTCAATTTTTAATAAGGTGGATCACACTGAGTTATATGCATATATTGAAGAATCCTTGCATTCCTAGGATAAATCCCACTTGATCATGGTGTATGATCCTTTTAATGTGCTGCTGGATCTGTTTGCTAGTATTTTGTTGAGGATTTTTGCATCTATGTTCATCAGTGATATTGGCCTGTAGTTTTATTTCTTTGTGACATTTTTGCCTGTTTTTGGTATCAGGGTGACAGTGGCCTCGTAGAATGACTTTGGGAGTGTTCTTCCATCTGCTATATTTTGGAAGAGTTTGAGGATACATGTTAGCTCTTCTCTAAATGTTTGATAGAATTCGCTTGTGATGCCATCCTGGGCTTTTGTTTGTTGGAATATTTTTTGTTTTGTTTTGTTTTGTTTTGTTTTTTGTGATACGCAGGCCTCTCACTGTTGTGGCCTCTCCCATTGTGGAGCACAGGCTCTGGACTCACAGGCTCAGCGGCCATGGTTCACAGGCTTAGCCACTCCATGGCATGTGTGATCTTTCTGAACCATGGCACATACCCATGTCCCCTGCATCGGCAGGCGGATCTCAACCACTCTGCCACCAGGGAAGCTCCTGTTGGAATATTTTTAATCACAATTTCAATTTCATTGCTTGTGATGTGTCTGTTCATATTTTCAATTTCTTCCTGGTTCAGTCTCAGGACATTGTGCATTTCTAAGAATTTGTCCATTTCTTCCAGGTGGTCAATTTTATTGGCATATAGTTGCTTGTAGTAATCTCTCATGATCCATGTATTTCTGTAGTGTCAGTTGTTACTTCTCCTTTTTCATTTCTAATTCTACTGATTTGAGTCTTCCCATTATTTTATTGATGAATCTGCATAATGGTTTATCAATTTTGTTTATCTTCTTAAAGAACCAGCTTTTAGTTTTATTGATTTTTGCTATTGTTTCCTTCATTTCTTTCTAATTTATTTCTGATATGATCTTTATGGTTTCTTTCCTTCTGCTAACTTTAGGGTTTTTTTGTTCTTCATTTTCTAATTGCTTTAGGTGTAAGATTAGGTTGTTTATTTGAGATGTTTCTTGTTTCTTAAGGTAAGATTGTATTGCTATAAACTTCCCTCTTAGAACTGCTTTTGTTACATCCCATAAGTTTTGGGTCATCGTGTTTTCATTGCCGTTTGTTTCTCAGTATTTTTTTATTTCCTCTTTGATTTCTTCAGTGATCTCTTCATTATTAAGTAGTGTATTGCTTAGCCTCCATGTATTTGTATTTTTTACAGGTTTATTCCTGTAATTGATATCTAGTCTCATAGCGTTGTGGTCGGAAAAGATACTTGATAAGATTTCAATTTTCTTAAATTTACCAAGGCTTGATTTGTGACACAAAATATGATCTATCCTGCAGAATGTTCCAAGAGCACTTGAGAAGAAAGTGTTTTCTCTTGTTTTTGGATGGAGTGTCCTATAAATATCAGTTAAGTCCATCTTGTTTAATGTATCATTTAAAGCTTGTGTTACCTTATTTATTTTCATTTTGGATGATCTGTCCATTGGTAAAAGTGTGGTGTTAAGGTCCCATACTATGATTGTGTTACTGTCGATTTCCCCTTTTATAGCTGTTAGCATTTGCCTTATGTATTGAGGTGCTCCTATGTTGGGTACATAAATATTTAGAATTGTTATATCTTCTTTGTGGGTTGACTCCTTGATCGTTATGTATTGTCCTTCTTTGTCTCTTATAATAGTCTTTAATTTAAAGTGCGTTTTGTCTGATATGAGAATTGCTACTCCAGCTTTCTTTTGATTTCCATTTGCATGCAATATCTTTTTCCATCCCCTCACTTTCATTCTATATGTGTCCCTAAGTCTGAAGTCAGCCTCTTGTAGACAGTATATATATGGGTCTTGTTTTTGAATCCATTCAGCCAGTCTATGTCTTTTGGATGGAGCATTTAATACAATTATTATTAAGGTAATTATCAATATGTATGTTCCTATTACCATTTTCTTAATTGTTTTGGGTTAGTAATTGTACATCTTTTCCTTGTCTTGTGTTTCCTGCCTAGAAAGGTTCCTTTGGCATTTGTTGTAAAGCTTGTTTTGTGGTGCTGAATTCTCTTATATTTGGTTGTCTCTAAAGGTTTTAATTTCTCCATCAAATCTGAATGTGATCCTTGCTCAGTAGAGTAATCTTGTTTGTAGCTTTTTCGCTTTCATCATCACTTTAATTATGTCCTGCCACTCCCTTCTGGCTTGCAGTTTCTGCTGAAAGATCAGCTGTTAACCTTTTGGGGATTCCCTTGTATGTTATTTGTTGTTTTTCCCTTGCTGCTTTTAATATTTTTTTGTTTGTATTTAATTTTTGGTAGTTTGATTACTATGTGTCTTGGAGTGTTTCTCCTTGGATTTATCCTGTATGGGACTCTCTGTGCTTCATGGACTTGAGTGACTATTTCCTTTCCCATGTTAGGGAAGTTTTCAACTATAATCTCTTCAAATATTTTGTCAGACTCTTTCTTTTTCTCTTCTTCTTCTGGGAGCCCCATAATTCAAATGTTCATGAATTTAATGTTGTCCCAGAGGTCTCTGAGGCTGTCCTCAATTCTTTTCATTATTTTTTCTTTATTCTGGCCTGTGGTAGTTATTTCCACTATTTTATCTTCCAGGGCACTTATCTGTTCTTCTGCCTCAGTTATTCTGCTCTTGATTCCTTCTAGAGAAGTTTAATTTCATTTATTGCATTGTTCATCATTGTTTGTTTGCTCTTTAGTTCTTCCAAGTCCTTGTTAAACTTTTCTTGTATTTTCTCTGTAGTGTTTCCAAGATTTTGGATCATCTTTACTATCATTGCTCTGAATTCTTTTTCAGGTAGACTGCCTCTTTCCTCTTCATTTGTTTTGTCTGGTGGGTTTTTACCTTGTTCCTTCATCTCCTGTGTGTTTCTCTGTCTTCTCATTTTGCCTAACCTAGTGTGTTTGGGGTCTCCTTTTTACAGGCTGCAGGTTTGCAGTTGCCGTTATTTTTGGTATCTGCTCCCCAGTGGCTAAGGTTTGTTCAATGGGTTGTGTAGGCTTCTGCTGGAGGGGACTGTTGCCTGTGTTCTGGTGGATGAGGCTGGAACTTGCCTTTCTGGAGGGCAGGACTGCATCTGGTGGTGTGTTTTGGCTTGCCTCAGACTTTATTATGATTTTAGGCTGCCTCTCTGCTAATGGGTGGGGTTGTGTTCCTGTCTTGCTAGTTCTTTGGAATACGGTGTCCAGCACTGTAGCTTGCTAGTCAATAAGTGGAACTGATCCTTAGCATTGAGATGGAGATTTCTGTGAGAGCTTTCACCATTTGATATTATGTGGTGCTGGGATGTCTCTGGTGGACCAATGTCCTGAACTTGGCTCTCACACCTCAGAGGCACAGGCCTGACACCAGTCTGGAGCACCAAGACCCTGTCAGCCACATGCAACAGTGTGGTCTCAGCAAGGTGTTGCTCCTCCCAGAGCTTTCCTCATCTTTCCAATAGCCAAGTGCACATCCACACAGTGCTGGAGTCCTAGCAACTCCAAGTGTCCAACCCCAAACTCATGCTCTTCTCTCCTGAAGTAGTTTACTAAGTTCTTGTGTGATCGTACCTCCTCATGCCTATTTGATTTCACTTCATCCCTATTTCTGAATCAGTGTTATTTCCATGCTCACATAGTACACAAGGATATAAGAAATGACATGTCAAAATATTCTCTTTTTTAAAGGAGTAATGAAGGGACATTTATTGAGAGCCAACTGCATGCCAGATTTGGAACTTACATATTTGGGTTCTTTTTGTTGTCAACAATGCTGCAATGTAGAACTTAATATGTACTGTTTATAGACAAAAGAAATGGAGACAGCTAAGATGGTACTGCTAAGAGCAGGTGAAGTTGAGAATTCAAACCTAGACCTCTGGTTCTAAGCCTAATCCTTTTTTCATTGTCTTAACACTTCCTCCCTAGTGTTTCCCTGACTGAATTAAATCACAATTCAGCTGCTCTTTCATCTTAGCTCTTTTAAGGGTTTTATGTTTACCCAGATTTCAAAATAGTTGTAAGAGTTTCCTGAGTTTTCAAAAAAACATTTATTTCTGAAATACTTAGTCCTTTATTACTTTTAAATGCTGTTAAATTAACTACCAGTTTACTTTGATATTATCATATCACAAGATAATGATCACCAGTGAAAGTTCAAACCAAGTGACAAAGTAGAAAGATAATTGCATGGATGTTAATTATGTAGGCTAGAGGGTTCCAAGTGCTCTGTCATGTCACCAAAAAAGATTGCTTCATTTAAAATGATAAACCTCTTTCAACTGAACACAATATTACATCAGGAAAGTTATTGCTTGGTGATACACAGATGACATAAATCTTGGCAGCTGTGATGTTTGCTAAAATGGAGACTCCCAGTTCCTGATCACTGGGACTAATTGTGACTGAGATTGAGTCTATAGCTGAGAAAGTCTCCTTAAAGAAGTATCCATAAGTGTGATGCTTTTTTATCTCGCACGTGTATTCCCCATTCACTCATGACTTATCAACAATTTCATTCTTTAGACAAATATTTAATTGCCTGCTATTTTCAAAGTACCATATTAGGCACTAGTTATGCAATGATGCATAAGGTCTCTGCTTTCAGAAAGTGAAACCTCTATATGAGAGGACAAACACCTGACCATAAGGCCATTAATATGAACAACTTTAATAAATTTTAAAAGGATTGGGGGTGTCCTGGTGATGCAACAGTTTATGCAGCTTGAAGAATGAAAGAGGTGGAGATGGACCCAGTGGGAACACTAAGCTGGACTGTGAAAGAAGAGAATTACTCAGTCTTGCAAAAAAAAAAAAAAATGGAAAGAGCTTAAAAGGCAGAGGAAACAGCATATGAAGGAGATTGGAAGAAAACAGAATGATCTAGAAATAATAATGATAATTATCTAAAGTGATTGAGATTGAAAGTTATAGAAGATAAGTAAAAGAAATAGCTTGATACCAGATCACAATAGTCCTTGAATGCACTAATAAAGGCTGCAGACATTACTATATAGTTTTTAAGAAGCTAGCTTCCTTTCTGATGAGGTGTCCCTGTGATCACAAGCATTTGGACAGATGCTTTAAGCTTACACCAATCACACTGCTCCTGATCCAACATCATTTATTAGAAAAAAAAAAAAAAGACATAATGTACTCTCCACTTCAATTTTCTTTGGCACTAAAATGGATGGCCTTTTTACAACTATCACAATGCCTGTGCTGAAGGAGCCATTATTATGGCAAACATTCATTATTTTAAGGTTACTCTTTCCCCAAAAACATGAGAGCAATTTGCTTGCAAAATGGAAAATTCTTGCCCATTGGGCTGCCCTACTCCCTTTTTGTCCAGGAAATGCTAACTGGTAAGAGAGAATGACTGGGGACATAAGTAATGTGATTTATCATTTTTCTTATCATCCTTCTGTCTGAGGAATCTGTGCCACACAACAGAAAGGGCCAGGATAAGAGCAGTTGACCAGGGTTCTAACTTCAGCTTTGTTACCAAATAATTGTCAATTTAAGTAATCTACTCCCACTCCACAAGCTTAAATCCCCTCATCTTTTAAATAGATCTTGACTCAATTTTCTCCCCAAACCAAAAATTTCATGTGCAATCTTGATATTAAATCAGATAATAGTTAAAAAAATAAAAGCATGGGTTTGTTCAAATTTCCTGGTATGTTATTTACAATGCCACTGGTTCTCATTACTTATTTAAATATAACAGCTGCATTCTGCTTGTATTATCATTCAAATTGAAGACACTCTTTCAATTTGAACATATCTAACACTTGGACCATAATAAACTGTGATCTGCTCATTTAAATTTAATAGAAGTATTGTAGATGAGCTGTCAGTCAAAACCAAAAGAACAAAATATATATCATGCTCAGACATTCCTTCTTAATAAGATTTTAATTCCAATTTCCAGTTAGTCCACTGAGTGTTAATTATGGTGAAGACAGATTTCTCTGTGAAAGAAGCCACCAAACACAGTAAATTAAAGTAAATAAGAAGTCAGAGAAATATGTAGCAGTTGAAGGGGCAAGGTAAAAACCCATCAGACCAAGCAAATGAAGAATAAAAAGGCAGTCTGCCTGAAAAAGAATTAAGAGTAATGGTAATAAAGATAATCCACAATCTTGGAAATAGAATGGAGATTAAACAAGACATGTTTAACAAGAAAATAGAAGAACTAAAGAGCAAACAAACAATGATGAACAACACAATAAATGAAATTAAAACTTCTCTAGAAGGAATCAAGAGCAGAATAACTGAGGCAGAAAAACGGATAAGTGACCTGGAAGATAAAATAGTGGAAATAACTACCACAGACCAGAATAAAGAAAAAAATAATGAAAAGAATTGAGGACAGTTTAAGAGACTTCTGGGACAATATTAAATGCACCAGCTGTCAAATTATAGGGGTCCCAGAATAGGAAGAGAAAGAGAAAGGGACTGAGAAAATATTTGAAGACATTATATTGAAAACCTCCCTGATATGGGAAAGGAAAGAGTCAATCAAGTCCAAGAAGCACAGAGAGTCCCATACAGTATAAATCCAAAGAGAAACACACCAAGACACATATTAATCTAAAATTAAATACAAAGAAAAGGTATCAAAAACAGCAAGAGAAAAGCAACAAATAACATACAGGAAATCCCCAAAAGGTTAACAGCAGATCTTTCAGCAGAAACTCTGCAAGCCAGAAGGGAGTGACAGGACATAATTAGAGTGATGGAAGGGAAAAAGCTACAAACAAGATTACTCTACCCAGCAAGGATCTCATTCAGACTTGGTGGAGAAATTAAAGCCTTTAGAGACAAGCAAAATCTAAGAGAATTCAACATCATCAAACCAGCTTTACAACAAATGCTAAAGGAACTTCTCTAGGCAGGAAACACAGCAGAAGGAAAAGATGTACAATAACAAACCCAAAACAATTAAGAAAATGGTAATAGAAACATACGTATAGATAACTACCTTAAATGTTAATGGATTAAATACTGCAACCAAAATACATAGATTGGCTGAGTGGATACAAAAATAAGACCTGTATATATACTGTCTACAACAGACCCACTTCAGACCTAGGGGCACATACAGACTGAAAGTGAGGGCATGGAAAATGATATTCCATGCAAATGGAAATCAAAAGAAAGCTGGAGTAGCAATTCTCATATCAGACAAAATAGACTTTAAAATAAAGACTATTACAAGAGACAATGAAGGACACTAAATAATGATTAAGGGATCAATCCATGAAGAAGATATAACAATTCTAAATATTTATACAACAAAATTGTTGCACCTTGACACATGATGCAAATGCTAACAACCATAACAGGGAAAATTGACAGTCACACAATAATAGTAGGGAAAAATTACACCCCACTGTCACCAATGGACAGATCTTCCAAAATGAAAATAAATAAGGAAACACAAGCTTAAATGATACATTAAACAAGATGGACTTAATTGATATTTATAGGACATTTCATCCAAAAACAACAGAATACACATTCTCTAAGATAGATCATATATTGGGTCACAAATCAAGCCTTGGTAAATTTAAGAAAATTGAAATCATATCAAGTATCTTTTCCAACCACAATGCTATGAGATTAGATATCAATTACAGGAAAAAAAGCTGTAAAATATACTAACACATGGAGGCTAATCATTACGCTATTAAATAACTAAGAGAGCACTAAAGAAATCAAAGAGGAAAACAAAAAATACCTAGAAACAAATGAAAATGAAAACACGACAGCCCAAAACCTATGGGATGCAACAAAAGCAGTTCTAAGAGGGAAGTTGACAGCAATACAATCCTACCTCAAGGAACAAGATACATCTCAAATAAACAACCTAACATTACACGTAAAGCAAGTAGAGAAAGAGGAACAAAGAAACCACAAATTTAGCAGAAGAAATAAATCATAAAGACCAGATCAGAAAGGAATGAAAAAGCTATGAATGAAAGGGCTTCCCTGGTGGCGCAGTGGTTGAGAGTCCACTTGCCAATGCAGGGGACACGGGCTCATGCCCCGGTCTGGGAAGATCCCATGTGCCGTGGAGTGGCTGGGCCCGTGAGCCATGGCCACTGAACCTGCGTGTCCAGAGCCTGTGTTCCACAACGGGAGAGGCCACAACAGTGACAGGTCCAAGTACCACACAAAAAAAATAAATAAATAAATAAAAATAAAAAATAAAATATATATGAAGGAAAGAATAACAAAGATCAGTAAAACTAAAAGCTGGTTCTTTAAGAATATAAACAAAATTGATAAACCATTAGCCAGACTCATCAAGAAAAAAAGGAAGAGTCAAGAAAACAGAATTAGGGGCTTACCTGGTGGCACAGTGGTTGAGAGTCTGCCTGCTGATGCAGGGGACGCAGGTTCGTGCCCCGGTCTGGGAAGATCCCACAGGCCGTGGGGCAGCTGGGCCCATGAGCCATGGCTGCTGAGCCTGTGCATCCGGAGCCTGTGCTCCACAACGGGAGAGGTCACAACAGTGAGAGGCCTGCATACAGCAAAAAAAAAAAAAAAAAGAAAAAAAAAAAGAAAACAGAATTAGAAATGAAAAAGGAGAAGTAATAACTGACACAGCAGAAATACAAAGGATCATGAGAGATTACTACAAGCAACTATATACCAATAAAGTTGGCAACCTGGAATAAATGGACAAATTCTTAGAAAAGCACAACCTTCTGAGCCTGAAACGGGAAGAAATAGAAAATATAAACAGAACAGTCACAAGCACTTAAATTGAAACTGTGATTTAAAATATTCCAACAACCAAAAGCCCAGGACCAGATGGATTCTCAGGCAAATTTTATCAAACATTTGGAAAAGAGCTAACACCTATCCTTATCAAACTCTTCCAAAATATAGCAGAGGAAAGAATACTACAACTAATTCTAAGAGGCCACCATCACCCTGATACCAAAACCAGACAAAGATGTCACAAAGAAAGAAAACTAGAGGCCAATATCACTGATGAACATAGATGCAAAAATCCTCAACAAAATACTAGCAAACAGAATCCAACAGCATATTAAAAGGATCATACACTATGATCAAGTGGGGTTTATCCCAGGAATGCAAACATTCCACAATATAGGCAAATAAATCGATCTGATAAACCATATTAACAACTTGAAGGAGAAAAAACATATGATCATCTCAATAGATGCAGGGAAAGCTTTTGACAAAATTCAACACCTATTGATGACAAAAACCCTCCAGAAAGTAGGCATAGAGGGAACTTACCTCAACAAAATAAAGGCCATATATGACAAACCCACAGCCAACATCTTTCTAAATGGTGAAAAACTGAAACCATTTCCACTAAGATCAGTAACAAGAAATGTTGTTCACTCTCACTGTTATTATTGAACATAGCTTTGGAAGTTTTAGCCACAACAGTCAGAGAAGAAAAAGAAATAGAAGGAATCCAAATCAGAAAAGAAGAATTAAAACTCTTACTATTTGCAGATGACATGGCACTGTACATAGAGAATCCTAAATATTTTACCAGAAAGCTACTAGAGCTACTCAATGACCTTGGTAAGGTACCAAGATACAAAATTAATGCACAGAAATCTCTTGGATTCCTATACACTAATGATGAAAAATCTGAAAGAGAAATTAAGGAAATACTCCCATTTACCATTGTAACACAAAGAATAAAATACCGCGGAATAAACCTACCTAAGGAGACAAAATACCTGAATGCAGAAAACTGTAAGACACTGATGAAAGAAATTAAAGATGATACAAACATATGGAGAGATATACCATGTTCTTGGATTGGAATAATCAACATTGTCAGAATGACTATACTACCCAAAGCAATCTACAGATTTAATGCATCCCTATGAAACTAACAGTGGCATTTTTCACAGAACAAGAACAAAAAAATTCACAATTTGCATGGAAACACAAAAGACCCTGAATATTCAAAGCAATCTTGAGAAAGAAAAACATAACTGCAAGAATCAGGCTTCCAGACTTCAGACTATACTACAAAGCTACAGGAATCAAGACAGTATGGTACTGGCACTGAAACAGAAATATAGATCAGTGGAACAGGATAGAAAGCCCAGAGATAAACCCATGCACATATGATCACCTTATCTTTGATAAAGGAGGCAAGAATATAAAATAGAGAAAAGACTGTCTCTTCAATAAGTGGTGCTGGGAAAATTGGTCAGCTACTTGTAAAGAATGAAATTTGAACACTCCTTAACACCATATACAAAAATAGACTCAAAATGGATTAAAGACCTAAATGTAAGGCCAGACACTATAAAACTCTTAGGGGAAAACATAGGCAGAACACTCTATGGCATAAATCACAGCAAGATCCTTTTCGATCCACCTCCTAGAAAAATGGAAATAAAACCAAAAATAAACAAATTAGACTTATTGAACCGTAAAAGCTTTTGCACAGCAAAGGAAACCATAAACAAGACAAAAAGACAACTCTCAGAATGGGAGAAAATATTTGTAAATGAAGCAACTGACAAAGGATTAATCTCCAAAATTTACAAGCAGCTCATGCAGCTCAATATCAAAAAGAAACAAACAACCCAATCGAAAAATGGGAAGAAGATATAAATAGACATTTCTCCAAAGAAGATATACAGATTTCCAACAAGCACATGAAAGGATGCTCAACATCACTAATCATTAGAGAAATGCAAATCAAAACTCCCTTGAGGTATCACCTCACACAGGTCAGAATGGTCATCATCAAAATATCTACAAACCGCAAATGCTGGACAGGGTGTGGAGAAAAGGGAACACTCTTGCATTGTTGGTGGGAATGTAAATTGATATAGCCACTATTGAGAACCGTAGGGAGGTTCCTTAAAAAACTAAAAATAGAACTACCATATGACCCAGCAATCCCAGACCTGTGCATATACCCTGAGAAAACCATAATTCAAAAAATGTCATGTACCACAATATTCATTGCAGCTCTATTTACAATAACCAGGACATGGAAACAACCTAACTGTTCATCAACAGATGAATGGATAAAGAATATGTGGCACATATATACAATGGAATATTACTCATCCATAAAAAGAAATGAAATTGAGTTATTTGTAGTGAGGTGGATGGATCTAGAGTCTGTCATATAGAGTGAAGTAATTCAGAAAGAGAAAAACAAGCACCATATAGTAACACATATATGTGGTACCTGAAAAAGAAAAAAAGGTATCTGAAGCACCTAAGGGCAGGATAGAAGTAAAGATGGAGATGTAGAGAATGGGCTTGAGGACACGTGGAGAGGGAAGGGTAATCTGGGACGAAGTGAGAGAGTGACATTGATATATACACATTACAAATTGTAAAATAGATAGCTAATGGGAAGCATCTGCATAGCACAGGGAGGTCAGGTCGTAGCTTTGTGACCACCTAGAGGGGGAGGATATGGAGGGTGAGAGGGAAACGGTGGAAGGAAGGTATATGGGGATATATCTATACGTATAGCTGATTCACTTTGTTATACAGCAGCAATTAACACAAGGATGTAAAGCAATTATACTTCAATAAAGTTGTTAAAAGAAAAAAGAATCATAAAATAGTGTAATCATGCAATAGATGCACTGAATTCAATTTCAATTCATTTTCACTCCATCAGCACTTTTAGACTTCCTGGTATATGCTAGACTCTGTGGGAAGTCTTGACAGCCACTTTACAGTAGCAGAAGACAACATTTCTGACCTCAGAGAGGCTACTGTCTAGTTTGGGGTTACAAAACAAACATACACGAGAAAAATAATGAGCCCAAGGCATTCTATAATGGTGCACAGCTTTCAAGGTAATAAAGGGTATCAAGGAATAGAGTTTTCTTGGAATGTTTCAGCTGAAAGTGGTCACACCTTTTTAAAAAAACTTTCCAATAGCGGTCAGCGTTATTTTTATTTTTGTCAACATTCACACTAAAGCTAAAATTAGTTTTGCAATGCAGTGTAAAGGACAAGCACTGGATTTTGAATCCTGCATCTTTGTTTTAGATATGGCTCTGCATGTTCATGTTGAGTGGCTTTAGGATTTTCCTTTCATTGTATTCTGCCTTAACTACTGAATCGTCTTCATAACTATCGTCCCTGCATTCTCCTTGCCTCCTACAAGCTATTTTTCCAAATAGGAGCCAAGGTTGTGCTTTAAAATTCAGTTATCTCTTTGATTAAAACCAGCCAATGGACTCCTATTGCCTTGGGAATTCCTTGGTGGTCCAGTTAGGACTCTAAGATGCTGCAAGCCTCATGGTGATAATTATTTCTAAATAATCACGTACCCTGAGACTCCCCTCTCTCATCTTGCCTTTAAACATGCTTTGCTGGAACCCTTTGGGGAGTTCAAAGATTTGGAGGGGCATGAGTCACTCATTCTCCTTGCATGGCCCTGCAATAAACTTTTCTCTGTTCCAGACGCCAATGTTTTGTTTTGTTTGACCTCACTGTGTGTCAGGCCCACGAATTTGCATTCGGTAACAGTTACTCTCCAGGCTTGTAGGAATAGGTGCAAAAGACAGCTGAATTCCTTTTTCCTATCTCCTAGGTTTCAACCTCTGTTTTCTAGATTTTGATTTTGATTATATTTTTTCCTTTAGGATTTATTTTCCTTTTTTTCATAAAGTATTTTTTCCAGTTTATTTCTTAGGTTAAAAAGACAGTACCATGGCAGAGGGATTGTTCATGACAACCCTCAACTTTTTTTTTTTAAGTTTATTTTTTGTTTGTTTTGTTTTGTTTTCTTCCAGTTCTATTGAGATACAATTGATAAACAGCACTGTTTAAGTATAAGATGTGCAGCATAATAATTTGACTTATATGCCTCATGAGATGATTATCACAGTAAGTTTAGTGAACATCCATCATCTCTTATAGATACAATTTTTTTTAAGTTAAAAATCTATTTTGCTGTAATTTGTGTCACAGAGTGTTCTGCATCTGTTCTCTTCTAGGAATTTTATGATTCCAGGTCTTTTACATTTAGGTCTTTAAACAATTTGGGGTTTATTTTTTGTATATAGTGTGAGGAAATGTTGAAATCTCATTTTATATGTGATTGTCTAGTTCCCGCAGCATTACTTGTTGAAGCGACTATCTTTTCTCCATTGTATATTCCTGCCTCCCTTGTCATAGATTAATTGACAATAGGTAGGTGAATTTATTTCTGGGTTCTTTATTCTGTTTCACTGATATACATTTCTGTTTTGTGCCAATATTATGCTGTTGAATTACTGTAGCTTTGTAGTATAGTCTGAAGTCTGGGATGGTTATACCTCTAGCTTTTTTCTTTTTTTCTTAGAATTGTTTTGACAATTCAGGGTCTTTTGTGGTTTCATATAAATTTTAGAATTATTAGTTCTAGGTCTGTGAAAAATGTCCTAGTTGTTTTGATAGGGATTGCATTAAATATATGGATTGATTTGGGTAGTATGGCTATTTTAATAATGTTAATTCTTCCAATCCAGGAGCACAGAGTATATTTCCATTCAATCTCCTAAGGCAAAAGAAATAAAAGCTAAAATAAACAAATGGGACCTAATTAAACTTAAAAGCTTTTGGATAGCAAAGGAAACCATGGACACAATGAAAAAAACAACCTACAGAATGGGAAAAAAAATATGTGCAAATGATGTGACTGACAAGAAGTTAATTTCTAAAATATACAAACAGCTCATAGATCTCAACAACAATTTAATCAAATATGGGCAGAAGATTGAATAGACATTTTTCCAAAGAAGACATACAGGTGGCTAACAGTGTGCTTAACATCACTGCTTATAAGGAAAATGCAAATCAAAATCATAATGAGGTATCTCCTCACACCTGTCAGAATGGTTATCATCAAAAAGTCTACAAAGAATAAATGTTGGAGAGGATATGGAGAATAGGGAACACTTGTACACTGTGTATGGGAATGTAAATTTATGCAACCATTATGGAAAACAGTATGGAGTTTCCCTTTAAAAACTAAAAATAGAAATACCATATGATCCAGCATTCCACTACTTGGTATATATCTAGAAAAAATGAAAACATTAAATTGAAAAGTTACATGCACCCCAACGTTTATAGCAGCACTATTTACAATAGCCAAGACATGGAAGCAATCCAAGTGTCCATCAACAGATGATTGGATCAAGAATATATGATATATATATGTATATATATATCAGCCATAAAAATATTACTCAGCCATAATAAACAACAAAATACTACCATTTGAAGCAATGTGCATGGACCTAGAGAATATTATCCTCAGTGAAATAAGTCAAAGGCAAATACTATATGATGTCACTTATATGTTGAATCTAAAAAGTAATATAAATGAATGTGTATCAGAAACAGACTTATAGATATGGAAAAATAAAAAACCTTGTAGTTACCAAAGGAGAAAGGGAAGCAGGGAGGGACAAATTAGAGGTATGATATTAACAGATACAATCCACTATGTACAAAATAGTTAAGCAACAAGGACATACTGTATAGCACAGGGATTATACCCATTATCAGTAATAACCTATAATGGAATATAATCTGCAAAAGTACTGAATCACTATGCTTGCTGTACACCCAAAACTAACACAATATTGTAAATCAACCATACTTTAATAAAATAATAGAACAAAATATATTTTTTTAATTTTAAAAATTAAAAACTGAAGGGGTAATATAAAAAAATTTTAATTAAAAATAAAAATATATTTTTTGTGTGTGATGGGAACTCAGGATTTATTCTCTTAACAATGTTCATATATAACATACAGAAGTGTTAATTATATTTATTGTGTTGCACATTACATCCCTAGTACTTACTTACCTTATAACTGGAAGTTCGTATATTTTAACTACTTCCATTTGATTTACCATCACCACTCACCCTACCTCTGGCAACCACAAATCTGATATCTTTTTTCTATGAGTTTGTTTGTTTGCTTTTTAAGTATAATTGACCTACAACACTATATAGTTCCTGGCACACAACATAGTGACTTGATATTTCTATACATTTCAGAATGATCACCACAATAAATCTACTTCCCATCTGTCACCATATAAAAATATTACAAAATTACTGACTACATTCCCCACACAGTACATTTCATGACCATGAGTTAATTATTTGTGGCTGAAAGTTTGTATCTCTTGATCTCCTTCATGTAATTCTCTCCTCTCCCTTCTGGCACCACCAATTTGGTCTCTGTTTCAATAACCCTGTTTCTGTTTATTTGTTCATTTATTTTGTTTTTTAGATTCCACATATAAGTGATCATACAGTAGTTGTCTTTCTCTGACCTATTTCACTTAGCATAATACCCTCTAGGTCCATCTATATTGTTGCAAATGGCAATATGTTAGTCTGTTTTAATGTTCCATTGTATTTACATATCTCATCTTCTTTATCCATTCATCTATCAGTAGGCACTTAGATTACTTCCAAATCTTTCCTATGGAAAATAAAGCTACAATGAACATAGGAGTGCATATGACTTTTGAAATTAGTGTTTTTGTTTTCTTTGTATAAATACCCAGCAATGAAATTTTTAGATCATATGGTAGTTCTCTTTTTAAGTTTTTGAGAAATCTCCATACTGTTAGCCACAGTGATTGTACCAATTTAAATTCTCACCAACAGTGCATGAGTGTTCCCTTTTCTCTGCATCCTCAACAAGGCTTGTTATTTGCTGTTTTTAATAATAGCCATTCTGACAGGTGTGAGGTGATATCTTCAATGTGGTTTTGGTTTGTATATCCCTGATGATTAGTGCTGTTGAGCATATTTTCATGTGCCTGTTGGCTATCTGTATGTCTTTTTTTTTTTATTGTGTATTCAGATCCTCTGCCTATTATTTAAATTAGGTTGTTTAGTTCTTTTAATGTGTTACTGTCAATTTCTCCCTTTATGTATTTTTTTTTAATATTTGCTTTATGTATTTAGGTGCTCATATGTTGGGTGCATATATACTTACAGTCATTATATTTTCTTTAACTGATTCCTCTATCATTATGTAATGTCTTTCTTTGTCTCTTGTTACAGTCTCTGTTTTAAAGTCTATTTTGCCTGACACAAGTATTGTTACTCTGACTTTCTTTTCATTTCCATTTACATGTAATACCTTTTTTTCGTCCCCTTGCTTTCAATCTGTGTATTTCTTTAAACCTGAAGTAAGTCTCTTGTAGGCAGCATATATATAGTTCATTATTGTAACCATTCAGCCACTCTATGCCTTTTGATTGGAGCATTTAGATTATTTACATTAATTATTTATAGGCAAGTACTGATTTCCATTTTGTTAGTTGTTTTCTGGTTGTTTTAGTAGTTTTTTTTTCTTTCTTCTTTTATAGCTCTCTTCCCTTGTGATTATTAATATATATATATATATATTTTTGGCCAAACCATGAGGCTTGTGGGATCTTAGTTCTCTAAGCAAGGCTTGAATCCAGGACCCCGGCAGTGAGAGCATGGAATCTTAATCACTGGACTGGACCACCAGGGGATTCCCTTCCCTTGTGATTTGATGATTATCTTTAGTGTTATGTTTGAAATTTATCAGGTAGCTTGTCTCCCTTTCTCTTTTTTTGTGTGTGTATCTATTATAGATTTTGGTTTGTGGTAACCATGAGGTTTATATATAGATATAGATTAGATAGATAGATGATAGTGATTATTTTAAGTTGCTGATCCCTTAAGTTCAAACACATTTTAACAGTCCTACATTTTTACCTCTTCCCCCATGTTTACTGTTTTTATGTCATGTTTTACATCTTTTTGTTTTCTGTATCCCTTACCTACTTATTGTAGATATAGGTTATTTCAACACTTTTGTCTTTTAACCTTCTTACCAGCCTTATAAGTAGTTGATATTACTGTATATTTGCCTTTATCAATGAGATTTTTCTTTCAAAATTTTTGTATTTCTAGATGTGGCCTTTTCTGTTCCAGTTAGAAATGTCCCTTTAACATTTTTGTAAGGCTGGTTTCATGGCACTGAAATTTCGTAGCTTTAGTTTTCATTAAAACTCTTCATCTCTCCATATCTGAATGATAGCCATGCTGAGTAGCATATCCTTGGTTGTAGGTTTTTTTGGGTTTCTTTTTTGTTTGTTTGTTTTGTTTTTGCTTTCATCACCTTAAATATATCATACTATTCCCTTCGGGCCTATAGATTTTTTGCTATAAAGCTTTATGTGTGTTCCCTTGCATGTATCTTATTTCTTTTTCCTTGTTGCTTTTAAGATTCTATCTTTAATTGTTGGTATTTTAATTACAATGTGTCTTGGTGGATCAACAAATCCTCATACCCTCAGTTCAGGCAATGTACAGAAAGTGTCCCTGGGGGCAGGAGGAAAGGGTTGTACCATTTTTCATAAGCCTGTCTCAAGTTTCATGGGAAAGCTTCTTTGTTTTCATCTACAAATAAGTGGGAAATCCATTAGACGACCTGCATTCCTTCTATCTTCCTCTTCAGAGTATGTATGCATTTCCCACAGGCAAGGTGCAAGTACAGGGTGCTGTGTACCATGCATGGAATGTCAGCCAGCCAACCTAGCTTTACAAAGGACTCTGATGTGTTTCTGGAAATGGACTTGAATGGACAATAAAGAAACAGATCCTCTTCATCCCTCTTAGAATGGGAAGTTTCCCTCCATATCCTGAAATACTTGGAACCAAGCTACCCACACCATGTTTGTCTCACAGGGTTTAGGATGATTTAGTTTGTTTTTTTCTCTCAGGCATCACAGGACAATGGTGATTCAGGGACTTCAGCCACTCTGCAAAGCAGATAATGCCAAAATAACAACGGAAATCAACCTGGGTCCCCTTAATGAGACAGGGCAAGAGCTCTGTGACCCCAACTAAGTAAGGTATAAGCCCTTTGCCAGCTTGAAGAAGTTACAGAAGACAGAACTTCATCCTTCATCTTCCCAGTAAAGATTTATTGGAGTCTATGTCTCTCAGGGGAGATTTGAGGCAGGAGATAGATGTCTCCCCCAACCCAGGGTGAGAAGTTGGACTTTGTTACTTGTGGACAGAAATTCCAAAATAGCAGGACAATTAAGAAAGGAGGCTGGGCTCTGCCCAATTAAAAGATAAGAGACCACATATTTCTCTTTCTCAAAGTCAAGGAGACCTTCCTGACTACAAAGCTCCTTGGAGGTCAAAAGGGGAGTGATGTCCATCCAAAGACAAAGGAGAAGCCACAATGAGATGGTAGGAGGGGCACAATCACAGTAAAATAAAATCCCATAAATGCTGGGTGGGTGACTCACAGACTGGAGAACACTTTTACCACAGAAGTCCACCCACTGGAGTGAAGGTTCTGAGCCCCTCATCAGGCTTCCCAACCTAGGGGTCCGGCAACAGGAGGAGGGATTCCTAAAGAATCAGACTTTGAAGGCTAGTGGGATTTGATTGCAGGACTTTGACAGGAGTGGGGAAAACAGAGACTCCACAATTGGCAGGCAGACACAAAGTAGTGTGTGCATCAGGACCCAAGGGAAAGAGCAGTGACCCCAGGGGAGACTGAAACAGACATACTTGCTAGTGTTGGAGGGTCTCCTGCAGAGGCGGGGGTCACTGTGGCTCACTATGGGGAAAGCACACTGGCAGCAGAAGTTCTGGGAAATACTTCTTAGCATGAGCCCTCCAGAGTCTGCCTTTAGCCCCACCAAAGAGCTCAGGTAGGCTCCAGTGTTGGATTGCCTCATGCCAAACAACCAACAGGGAGGGAACCCAGCCCTACCCATAAGCAGTAAAGTGGATTAAAGCTTTACTGAGCTCTGCCCACCAGAGCAACAGTCTACTCTACCCACCAACAGTCCCTCCCACCAGGAAACTTGCACAAGCTACTTAGATAGCTTCATCCACCAGAGGGCAGACAGCAGAAGCAAGAAAAACTACAATCCTGCAGCCTATGGAACAAAACCCACATTAACAGAAAGATAGACAAGATGAAAAGGCAGAGGGCTATGTACCAGATGAAGGAACAAGATAAAACTCCAGAAAAGCAACTAAATGAAGTGAAGATAGGCAATCTTCCAGAAAAAAGAATTCAGAATAATGATAGTGAAGATGAGCCAGGACCTTGGAAAAAGAATGGAGGCAAAAGATCGAGAAGATGCAAGAAATGTTTAACGAAAACTTAGAATAATTAAAGAACAAATAAACAGAGATGAACAATACAATAACTGAAATGAAAAATGCATTAGAAGGAATCAACAGCAGAAAAATTAAGCCAGAAGAACGGATAAGTGACCTGGAAGACAGAATGGTGGAATTCACTGCTGCGGAAGAGAATAAAGAAAAAGGAATGAAAAGAAATGAAAACAGCCTAAGAGAACTCTGGGACAACATTAAACGCAACAACATTCCCATTATAGGGGTTCCAGAAGGAGAAGAGAGAGAGAAATGTTCCAAGAAAATATGTGAAGTGATTATACTCAAAAACTTCCCTAACATGGGAAAGGAAACAGCCAGCCAAATTCAGGAAGTGCAGAGAGTCCCACACAAGATAAATCCAAGGAGAAACAAACCAAGACACATAGTAAACAAATTGGAAAAAATCAAAGAAAAAGACACATGATTTACACCAATGGACAGATCATCCAAAATGAAAATAAATAAGGAAACAGAAGCTTTAAATGACAAAATAAACCAGAGAGATTTAATTGATATTTATAGGATATTCCATGCATAAAAGATTACACTTTCTTCTCAAGTGCACATGGAATATTCTCCAGTATAGATCACATCTTGAGTCACAAATCAAGCCTCAGTAAATCATTGAAATCATTGAATTGAAATCATATCAAGCATCTTTCTTTTTTTTCTTTTTTTTTTTACATCATTATTGGAGTATAATTGCTTTACAATGGTGTGTTAGTTTCTGCTTTATAACAAAGTGAAACAGTTATACATATACATATGTTCCCATATCCCTTCGCTTTTGGGTCTCCCGCCCTACAACCCTCCTTATCCCAGCCCTCTAGGTGGTCACAAAGCACCGAGCTGATCTCCCTGTGCTATGCGGCTGCTTCCCACTAGCTATCTACCTTATGTTTCATAGTGTATATATGTCCATGCCACTTTCTTGCTTTGTCACAGCTTACCCTTCCCCCTCCCCACATCCTCAAGTCCATTCTCTAGTAGGTCTGTGTCTTTATTCCTGTCTGAACCTTAGGTTCTTCATGACATTTTTTTCCTTAAATTCCATATATATCTGTTAGCATACAGTATTTGTCTTTCTCTTTCTGACTTGCTTCACTCTGTATGACAGACTCTCTAGGTCCATCCACCTCATTACAAATAGCTCAATTTCATTTCTTTTTATGGTTCAGTAATATTCCATTGTATATATGTGCCACATCTTCTTTATCCCTTCATCTGATGATGGACAATTAGGTTGTTTCCACCTCTGGGCTATTGTAAATAGAGCTGCAATGAACATTTTGGTACATGACTCTTTTTGAATTTCGGTTTTCTCAGGGTATATGCGCAGTAGTGGGATTGCTGGGTCATATGGTAGTTCTATTTGTAGTTTTTTAAGGAACCTCCATTCTGTTCTCCATAGTGGCAATACCAATTCACCTTCCCACCAGCAGTGCAAGAGTGTTCCCTTTTCTCCACACGCTATCCAGCATTTATTGTTTCTAGATCTTTTGATGATGGCCATTCTGACTGGTGTGAGATGATATCTCATTGTGGTTTTGATTTGCATTTCTCTAATGATTAATGATGTTGAGCATTCTTTCATGTGTTTGCTGTCAATCTGTATATCTTCTTTGGAGAAATGTCTATTTAGGTCTTCTGCCCATTTTTGGATTGGGTTGTTTGTTTTTTGTTATTGAGCTGCTTGTAAATTTTAGAGATTAATCCTTTGTCAGTTGCTTCATTTGCAAATATATTCTCCCATTCTGGGGATTATCTTTTGGTATTGTTTATGGTTTCCTTTGCTGTGCAAAAGCTTTGAAGTTTCATTAGGTCCCATTTGTTTATTTTTGTTTTTATTTCCATTTCTCTAGGAGGTGGGTCAAAAAGGATCTTGTTGTGATTTATGTCATAGAGTGTTCTGCCTAAGTTTTCCTCTAAGACTTTGATCATTTATGGCCTTACATTTAGGTCTTTAATCCATTTTGAGCTTATTTTTGTGTATGGTGTTACGGAGTGATCTAATCTCATACTTTTACATGTACCTGTCCAGTTTTCCCAGCACCACTTATTGAACAGGCTGTCCTTTCTCCACTGTACATTGCTGCACCCTTTATCAAAGATAAGGTGACCATATGTGCATGGATTTATCTCTGAGCTTTCTATCCTGTTCCATTGATTTATATTTCTGTTTTTGTGCCAGTACCATACTGTCTTGATTACTGTAGCTTTGTAGTATAGCCTGAAGTCAGGGAGCCTGATTGTTCCAGCTCCATTTTTCATTCTCAAGATTGCTTTGACTATTCGGGGTCTTTTGTGTTTCCATAAAAATTGTGAATTTTTTTGTTCTAGTTCTGTGAAAAATGCCAGTGGTAGTTTCATAGGGATTGCATTAAATCTGTAGATTGCTTTGGGTAGTAGAGTCATTTTCACAATATTGATTCCGCCAATCCAAGAACATGGTATATCTCTCCATCTGTTTGTATCTTCTTTCATCAGTGTCTTATAATTTTCTGCACACAGGTCTTTTGTCTCCTTAGGTAGGTTTATTCCTAGGTATTTTATTCTTTTCATTGCAATGGTAAATGGGAGTGTTTTCTTGATTTCAGTTTCAGATTTTTCATCCTTAGTGAATAGGAATGCCACAGATTTCTGTGCATTAATTTTGTATCCTGCTACTTTACCAAATTCATTGATTAGCTCTAGTAGTTTTCTGGTAGCATCTTTAATTCTCTATGTATAGTATCATGTTATCTGCAAACAGTGACATCTTTACTTCTTCTTTTCCGATTTGGATTCCTTTTATTTCCTTTTCTTCTCTGATTGCTGTGGCTAAAACTTCCAAAACTATGCTGAATAAGAGTGGTGAGAGTGGGCAGCCCTGTCTTGTTCCTGATCTTAGTGGAAATGCTTTCAGTTTTTCACCATTGAGGACGATGTTGGCTGTGGGTTTGTCATATATGACCTTTATTATGTTGAGGAAAGTTTCCTCTATGCCTACTTTCTGCAGGGTTTTTGTGATAAATGGGTATTGAATTTTGTCAAAAGCTTTCTCTGCATCTATTGAGATGATCATATGGTTTTTCTCCTTCAATTTGTTAATATGGTGTATCACATTGATTGATTTGCGTATATTGAAGAATCCTTGCATTCCTGGAATAAACCTCACTTGATCATGGTGTATGATCCTTTTAATGTGCTGTTGGATTCTGTTTGCTAGTATTTTGTTGAGGATTTTTGCATCTATGTTCATCAGTTATATTGGCCTGTAGTTTTCTTTCTTTGTGACATCCTTGTCTGGTTTTGGTATCAAGGTGATGGTTCCCTCGTAGAATGAATTTGGGTGTGTTCCTCCCTCTGCTATATTTTGAAAGAGTTTGAGAAGGATAGGTGTTAGCTCTTCTCTAAATGTTTGATAGAATTCGCCTCTGAAGCCATCTGGTCCTGGGTTTTTGTTTGTTGGAAGATTTTTAATCAGTTTCAATTTAAGTGCTTGTGATTTGTCTGTTCATATTTTCTCTTTCTTCCTGATTCACTCTTGGCAGGTTGTGTGTTTCTAAGAATTTTTCAATATCTTCCGTGTTTTCCATTTTATTGGCATAGAGTCTCTTGTAGTAATCTCACATGATCTTTTGTATTTCTGCAGTTTCAGTTGTTACTTCTCCTTTTTCGTTTCTAATTCTAATGATTTGAGTCTTCTTCCTTTTTTTCTTGATGAGTCTGGCTAATGGTTTTTCTATTTTGTTTATCTTCTCAAAGAACCAGCTTTTAGTTTTGTTGATCTTTGTGACTGTTTTCTTCATTTCTTATTCATTTATTTCTGATGTGATTTTTATGTTTTCTTTCCTTCTGCTAACTTTGGGGTTTTTTTGTTCTTCTTTCTCTAATTGCTTTAGGTGCAAGGTTAGGTTGATTATTTGAGATGTTTCCTGTTTCTTAAGGTGGGCTTGTATTGCTATAATCTTCCCTCTTAGAACTGCTTTTGCTGCATCCCATAGGTTTTGGGTCGTCATGTCTCCATTATCATTTGTTTGTAGGTATTTTTTTTAATTTCCTCTTTGATTTCTTCATTGATCACTTTGTTATTAAGTAGTGTATGTTTTAGCCTTTATGTGTTTGTATTTTTTACAGATCTTTTCCTGTATTTGATATCTAGTCTCATAGCATTGTTGTCGGAAAAGATACTTGATACAATTTCAATTTTCTTAAATTTACCAAGGCTTGTTTTTTCACACAATATATGTTCTATCCTTTAGAATGTTCCATGAGCACTTGAGAAAAATGTGTATTCTGTTGTTTTTGAATAGAGTGTCTTATAAATATCAATTAAGTCTATCTTGTTTAATGTATCATTTAAAGCTTGTGTTTCCTTATTTATTTTCATTTTGGATGATGTGTCCTTTGGTGAAAGTGGGGTGTTAACATCCCCTACTATGAATGTGTTACTGTCAATTTCCCCTTTTATGGCTGTTAGTATTTGCCTTATATATTGTGGTTCTCCTATGTTGGGTGCGTAAATATTTACAATGGTTATATCTTCTTCTTGGATTGATCCCTTGATCATTATATAGTTTCCTTCTTTGTCTCTTCTTATAGATTTTATTTTAAAGTCTATTTTGTCTGATATGAGAATTGCTACTCCAGCTTTCTTTTGGTTTTCATTTGCATGGAATATCTTTCTCTACCCCCTTACTTTCAGTCTGTATGTGTCTCTAGGTCTGAAGTGGGTCTCTTGTAGGCAGCATATATATGGGTCTTGTTTTTGCATCCTTTCAGCCAATCTGTGTCTTTTGGTGGGAGCATTTAGTCCATTTACATTTAAGGTAATTATCGATATGTATGTTCCTATACCCATTTTCTTAATTGTTTTCAGTTCGTTATTGTAGGTCTTTTCCTTCTCTTGTGTTTCTTGCCTAGATAAGTTCCTTTAGCATTTGTTGTAAAGCTGGTTTGGTGGTGCTGAACTCTCTCAGCATTTGCTTGTCTCTAAAGGTTTTAATTTCTCCATCAAATCTGAATGAGATCCTTGTTGGTTATAGTAATCTTGGTTGCAGGTTTTTCTCCTTCATTACTTTAAATATGTCCTGCCACTCCCTTCTGGCTTGCAGAATTTCTGCTGAAAGGTCTGCTGTTAACCTTATGGGGATTCCCTTGTGTGTTATTTGTTGTTTTCCCTTGCTGCTTTTAATATGCTTTCTTTGTATTTAATTATTGACAGTTTCATTAATATGTGTCTCGGCATATTTCTCCTTGGATTTATCATGTATGGGACTCTCTGTGCTTCCTGGACTTGATTAACTATTTCCGTTCCCATATTAGGGAAGTTTTCAAGTATAATCTCTTCAAATACTTTCTCAGTTCCTTTCTTTTTCTCTTCTTCATCTGGAACCCCTATAATTTGAATGTTGGTGCATTTAATGTTGTCCCAGAGGTCTCTGAGACTGTCCTCAGTTCTTTTCATTCTTTTTTCTTTATTCTGCTCTGCAGTAGTTATTTCCACTATTTTTTCTTCCACATCACTTCATTCTTTTGCCTCAGTTATTCTGCTATTGATCCCATCTAGAGCATTTTTCATTTCATTTATTGTGTTGTTCATCATTGTTTTTTTCATCTTTAGTTCTTCTAGGTCTTTGTTAAATGTTTCTTGCATTTTGTCTATTCTATTTCCAAGATTTTGGATCATCTTTACTATCATTATTCTGAATTCTTTTTCAGGTAGACTGCCTATTTCCTTTTCATTTGTTAGGTCTGGTGGTTTTTTATCTTGTTCCTTCATCTGTGGTGTGTTTTTCTGTCTTCTCATTTTGCTTATCTTACTGTGTTTGGGGTCTCCTTTTTGCAGGCTGCATGTTCATAGTTCCCATTGTTTTTGGTGTCTGTCCCCGGTGACTAAGGTTGGTTCAGTGGTTTGTGTAGGCTTCCTGGTGGAGGGGACTCGTGCCTGTGTTCTGGTGGATGAGGCTGGATCTTGTCTCTCTGGTGGGTAGGTCCACGTCTGATGTTGTGTTTTGGGGTGTCTGTGGCCTTATTATGATTTTAGGCAGCCTCTCTGCTAAAGGGTGGGGTTGTGTTCCTGTTTTGCTAGTTGTTTGGCATAGGGTGTCCAGCACTGTAGCTTGCTGGTCATTGAATGAATCTGGGTACTGGCATTGAGATGGAGATCTCTGGGAGATTTTTGCCCTTTGATATTATGTGGAGTTGGGATGTCTCTTGTTGACCAGTGTCCTGAAGTTGTCTCTCCCACCTCAGAGGCACAGCACTGACTCGTGGCTGCAGCATCAAAAGTGTTTCATCCACACAGCTCAGAATAAAAGGGAGAAAAAGTAGAAAGAAAGAAGGAAAGAAGGAAAGAAAGAAAGAAAGAAAGAAAGGAAGAAAGGAATGAGGGAGGGAGGAAAGAAGGAAGGAGGGAAGGAAGGCAAAAAAGAAAGAAAGAAGATAAAATAAAATTAAGTTATTAAAATAAAAACAATTATTAAGAAGAAAAATCTTTTTTTAAGGAAAATTAAAAATACAAAAAAAAAAAATGGACGGATAGAACCCTAGGACAAATCGTGGAAGCAAAGCTATACAGACAAAATCTCACACAGAAGCATACACATACACACTCACAAAAAGAGAAAAGGGGAAAAAATAATAAATCTTGCTCTCAAAGTCTACCTCCTCAATTTGGTATGATTCATTGTGTATTCATGTATTCCACAGATACAGGGTACATCAAGTTGATTGTGGAGCTTTAATCCACTGCTCCTGAGGCTGCTGGGAGAGATTTCCCTTTCTCTTCTTTGTTGTCACAGCTCCCAGGGCCTCAGCTTTGGATTTGGCCCTGCCTCTGCATGTAGATCACCAGAGGGCATCTGTTCTTCGCTCAGACAGGACGGGGTTAAAGGAGCCACTGATTCGGGGACTCTAGCTCACTCAGGCTGCAGGGAGAGAGGGCCACAGAGTGTGCGGCGAGCCTGTGGCAACAGAGGCCGGCATGACATTGCACCAGCCTGAGGCACGCCATGTGTTCTCCCGGGAAAGTTGTCCCTGGATCCTGGGACCCTGGCAGTGGCAGGCTGCACAGGCTCCCCGGAAGATGAATGTGGATAGTGACCTGTGTTCGTTCACAGGTTTCCTGGTGGTGGCAGCAGCAGCCTTAGCGTCTCATGCCCGTCTCTGGGGTCCGTGCTGATAGCCGCGGCTCACGCCTATCTCTGGAGCTCCTTTAAGCGGCGCTCTGAATCCCCTCTCCTCATGCAACAGGAAACAAATAGGGAAGAAAAAGTATCTTGCCTCTTCGGCAGGTCCAGACATTTTCCCGGACTCCATCCTGGCTAGCCATGGTGCACTAACCCCCTTCAGGCTGTGTTCACGCTGCCAGTCCTCTCCCTTTGCTCCCACTGAAGCCTGAGCCTCTGGTCCCTCCCCCGCCTGCCCTGGCGGGTGCGCAGAGAAGCCTCTCTGGCTGGTGAGTACCAGTCAGCACTGCTCCTCTTTGTGGGCATCTCTCTGCTTTGCCCTCCACACCCCTGTTGCTGTGCTCTCTTCCATGGCTCCAAAGCTTTCCCCCTCCGCCACCCACAGTCTCCACCCATGAAGGGGTTTCCTAGTGTGTGGAAACGTTTCCTCCTTCAAAGCTCCCTCCCACTTGTGCATGTCCCTTCCCTGTTCTTTTGTCTATGCTTTTCCTTTTTTCTTTTGCCCCACCCAGGTACATAGGGACTTTCTTGCCTTTTGGGAGGTTTGAGGTCTTCTGCCAGCATTCAGTAAGTGTTCTGTAGGAGTTGTTCCACGTGTAGATGTATCTCTGGTGTATCTGTGGGGAGGAAGATGATCTCTGCGTCTTACTCTTCTGCCATCTTCCCCTCACTCAAGTATCTTTTCTGACCACAATGCTATGAGATTAGAAATGAATTACAGGGAAAAAAAAACATTAAAAACACATGAAAGCTAAACAATACTTTACTAAATAACCAAGAGATCACTGAAGAAATCAAAGAGGAAATCAAAAAATACCTAGAGACAAATTACAATGAAAACATGATGATCCAAAATCTATGGGATGCAGCAAAAGCAGTTCTAAGAGGGAAGTTTACAGCTATACAAGCCTACCTCAAGAAACAAGAAAAATCTCAAATAAACAATCTAACGTTACACCTAAAGGAACTAAAGAAAGAAGAACAAACAAAACCCATAGTTAGCAGAAGGAAATAAAAATCATAAAGATTTGAGCAGAAATAAATGCAATAGAAACAAAGAAAACAATAGCAAAGATCAATAAAACTAAAAGCTGGTTCTTTGAGAAGATAAACAAAATTGGTAAACCAGTAGCCAGACTCATCAAGAAAAAGAGGGAGAAGACTCAAATCAGTAAATGTAGAAAGGAAAAAGGAGAATTTACAACAGACACTGCAGAAATACTAAGCATCCTAAGAGACTACTACAAGCAGCTCTATGCCAATAAGATGGACAACCTGGAAGAAATGGACAAATTCTTAGAAGATATAACCTTCCAAGACTGAACTAGGAAGAAAGAGAAAATATGAACAGACCAGTCACAAGTGATGAAATTGAAACTGTGATTAAAAATTTTCCAAAAAACAGAAGTCCAGGACCAAATGGCTTCACAGGTGAATTCTATCAAACATATAGAGAAGAGCTAACACCCATCCTTCTCAAACTCTTCCAAAAAATTGCAGAGTAAGGAACATTCCCAAACTCATTCTGTGAGACCACCATCATGCTGATACCAAACCAGAGAAAGATACTATAGAAAAATAAATTTACAGACCAATATAACTGATGAATATAGATGCAAAAATCCTCAACAAAATACTAGCAAACAGAAGCCAACAACACATTGAAAGGATCATACACCATGAACAAGTGGGATTTATACCAGTGATGCAAGGATTCTTCAATATACACAAATCAATCAATGTGATCCACCATATTAATAAATTGAAGAATAAAAACCATATGATCATCTCAACAGATGCAAAAAAAGCTTTTGACAAAATTCAACACCCATTATGATAAAAACTCTCCAGAAAGTGGGCATGGAGCCAACCTACCTCAACATAATAAAGGCCATATATGAAAAACCTATAGCAAACATCTTTCTCAATGGTGAAAAACTGAAAACATTTCCTCTAAGATCAGGAACAAGGCAAGGATGTCTACTTTCACCACTATTATTCAACATAGTTTTGGAAGTCCTAGACATGGCAATCAGAGAAGAAAAAGAAATAAAACGATTCCAAATCGGCAAAGAAGAAGTAAAGCTGTCACTGTTTGCAGATGACATGATACTATTCATAGAGAATCCTAAAGATGCTACCAGAAAACTACTAGAGCTAATCAATGAATTTGGTTAAGTACAAAGACACAAAATTAATGCCCAGAAATCTCTTGCATTCCTATTCACTAATGATGAAAAATCTGAAAGAGAAATTAAGGAAACACTCCCATTTACCATTGCAACGAAAAGAATAAAATACCTAGGACTAAACCTCCATGAGGAGGCAAAAGACCTGTATGCAGAAAACTATAAGACACTGATGAAATAGATTAAAGAGGATAGCAACAGATGGAGATATATACCATGTTCTTGGATTGGAAGAATCAATATGGTGAAAATGACTATACTACTCAAAACAATCTACAGATTCAATGCAATCCCTATCAGATTACCAATGGCATTTTTTATGGAACTAGAACAAAAAATCTTAAAATTTGTATGCCAAAACAAAAGACTCCGAATACCCAAAATCGTCTTTAGGGAAAAAATGGAGCTAGAGGAATCAGACTCCCTGACATCAGACTATACTACAAAGCTACAGTAATCAAGACAATATGGTACTGGCACAAAAGCAGAAAAATAGATCAATGGAACTAGATAGAATGCCCAGAGATAAACCAATGCACCTATGGTCAACTAATCTATGACAAAGGAGGCAAGGATATACAATGGAGAAAAGACAGTCTCTCAATAAATGGTGCTGGGAAAACTGGACAGCTACATGTAAAAGAATGAAATTAGAACACTCCCTATCACAATACACAAAAATAAACTCAAAATGGATTAGAGATGTAAATTTAAGACCTGACACTGTAAAACTCTTTGAGGAAAATATAGGAAGAACACTATTTGACATAAATCACATCAAGATCTTTTTTGATCCACCTCCTAGGGTAATGGAAATAAAAACAAAAATAAACAAACGGGACCTAATGAAACTTCAAAGCTTTTGCACAGCAAAGGACACCATAAACAAGATGAAAAGACAACCCTCAGAATGGGAGAAAATATTTGGAAATGAATCAATGGACAAAGGATTAATCTCCAAAATATATAAACAGCTCATGCAGCTCAATATTTAAAAAAACAAACAACCTAATCGAAAAATGGGTAGAAGACCTAAATAGACATTTCTCCAAAGAAGACCTACAGATGCTCAAGAAGCACATGAAAAGCTGCTCAACATCACTAATTATGAGAAAAATGCAAATCAAAACTACAATGAGGTATCACCTCATACCAGTTAGAATGAGCATCATCAGAAAATCTACAAACAACAAATGCTGGAGAGGGTGTGGAGAAAAGGGAACCCTCTTGCACTGTTGGTGGGAATGTAAATTGATACAGCCACTATGGAGAACAGTATGGAGGCTCGTTAAAAAACTGAAAATAGAATTAGCATATGATCCAGCAATCCCAGTACTGTGCATATACCCAAAGAAAACCATATTTCAAAAAGACACGTGCACCCCAATGTTCATTGAAGCACTATTTACAATAGCCAGGTCATGGAAGCAACCTAAATGCCCATCAACAGCCAAATGGATAAAAAAGATGTGATATATATATACACACATACATATATACAGCCATAAAAAAAAAGGAAAGTGGGTCGTTTGTGGAGACGTGAATGGATCTAGAGACTGTCATAGTGCAGTAAGTCAGAAAGAGAAAAACAAATATTGTACATTAACGCATATATGTGGAACCTAGAAAAATGGTACAGATGAACCAGTTTGCAGGGCAGAAATTGAGACACAGTTGTAGAGAACAAGTTTATGGACATGAAGGGGGGAAAGCGCCCAGGGGGTGTGGGTGGTGGTGTGATGAATTGGGCTATTGGGATTGACATGTATACACTGATGTGTATAAAATTGATGACTAATAAGAACCTGCTGTATATAAAAATAAATAAAATTTAAAAATTAAAAAAAAAAAGAAAATAAGAGTGATGTCAAGCTACCAATACGCCTCTTTGCTGGAATCCATCTTGTCTGAGTGATGAATGCACACACGTGGGAAGGTCCTGAGATATACAAAATACAGACTCAAAACCAGACAAATCAAAGTGGTTGGCCAGAGAAAACCCGGAAGAAATGCCTTATATACCTGATTCAAAATACCAGAAGGGCACGACTCTCTGAGTCCACCCTTGTGTCTATCCAAATGTACTGTACTCTTTTTCTTCCTAATAAACACTTGTTTCACCAATCTCTGTCTTTGTGGGAATTCTTTTCTGCAAAGCCAAAGGGCCAGGGCTTTGTCACTGTCCACTGGTCTAGTGGCTAAGATTTGACGCTATCACTGCTGCAACCCAACCTCAATTTCTGGACGGGAACTGAAACCCTACTTCAAGCCACTGCAGGCTAAGGTCCTCCGAGATCAATATGATCAGTGAAACTCTGTTCTCGGGGTTACCAAGGAAGATATTGGTAGTCAGTGAATCAGGGGAATCCTCTCAGACAAGTTTCCATGTGAAGAGAACTTCATATTCACATTAGAGCTTATCCAAGATGATTAGCCAAACGCACATTTTACTAAAAGATAGAAATCCAAAAGTTAAGTGTAACAACAGAGATATAATGTCTATAACTTCTCAGTACATGAAACGCTCACCTTGCCTACCCTGAGCAAGAGTCAGTATTTGAGGGGATGTTTCACCTAAACTCTGGGAAAGCCCAAATGATTGGTCTGTTTTAGATATTCCAGGTTCCTTCTTTTGGAAAGGCAGTATTCATATTGATAAAATTAAATTCTGTTGCTCCCATTTTATTTTTTTTTAAATGATGACATCTTTATCAACCATCTTTTGTTGCATAACAACTATGTTAAGATTTAGTAGATTAAAACGACAACCATTTATTACTGCTCACAAGTTACAGGTCAACTGGGTGGGTGGGGGAGGCTTCTGCTGATCTAGGTAAGGCTTAGCAATCTTGACTGGATTTACTCACATCCCTGGCAGTTGGCTGGCTGGAAACTTGTGTGATGCATGGAACTGAGCCAAATCACAAGTTCATTTTCTTTTTTCAAGGTCTCCTATGTTGAAGCGTGGTTATAAAGTTAGTCTACAAATGGCAGGGATGTGGAGATACTTCAACATAATGGGTATTTTTGCAAACTACTGCAACCTCTACCTCCTTGTTTGACACATTCTTTCTTTAGATGTGTTAATATCATTGATTAAGCTGCAGTCAAGTTTCTGACAGCCTGTTGTCTTGAGGGTCATTCTGGCTCTTACTATTCCTATGAATTCTAGATGTATCTTGGCTATAGTTATTCATTGGCAGGTGCATATTTTTATGGCTGACTCATTGCCATCAATTATTTGCTTTACAGAAACATTACTAAGAATTTTTGTGGACACAGTTAATGAATGGTGGAGAGTGCCACTAGAAACAGACTTTTTCCAAAAAGTAATAAAGGGTGTTGAATAAAAAGTAAATTAGTTACTTTTTAAATAATTCTTTAGAATTGAAAACATATATGTCTGCTGGAACCACAGTTCATGTGGATGAATGATATTTCCTGCTGAATTTCCTGCTAAACACTATTCCAGACTTGGTCTGTAATATGTTTATTTGGGATATATTGTAGGGGATTTTGAGTGGCATAACATGCTATGACTTCAGCCACAGTTTTACAACAGATGCAAAATGCAATTTTTGATACTGTGGTCTCAGCCAAGTTCTGGGACATATCTAAAACTGATTCATGAAGAAAACTCTGGTTTGATTGCAGGAACCTCTGTTCACAGGCCTAGTGGCCTGGCATTCAGGCAAGAATACACATATGTATTTTAATTTTCATGCTATTGTCAGTTCATCTACTTTCCAAGGGGATATGTTTCATCTCATCTAAATAGACCATATAAAATTTAAATATATATAATCTGATACCTGTCAAAACTAGGACATTTAAGGTCAACTTACAAGAATCTACTCTATAACACTACCAATGAGTGGTTTAAGAATATAAACTTTTAAAAAATTGCATCATTCTGTGTTGAATGTCACTGCAAAGTACTGTGGTGAGAAAAGTTCATAGTATACACTTCAGAATCAAAATTCAATGATGTGGAATATTCTGCAGCTTGACCATTGTAATTATCAAGCCAAATCTCCAAAGTTGTTTCTTCCATAGGTAATTAGGAGTCAATGTATACAGGCAAATTTTTTTAGTTCAAATTGGATCTCAGTTAAGCTGACCTTGTAGGAAGATTATAAGATTAATACACAAGTGGAAAAAAGGAGCTCATCAAATGTTTTATCTATAGCTCTTTCTAATAATAAGGCAGCAGAAAGCAACTAGTCAGAGAGAGTGAGAGAAGGAAATCTCAGGGCCTTTCGTCTGAAAAATGTCCTTTTTTTTCCAACAAAAAAACATTGTATATTCTATGTCTTGGTGGATCTGCTCTATCCTGGATGTTTGATAAAGAAGATACTTTAGACCAGGCTCTAGATTCAAGGAAGCTGCTTATGAATTTACCCCAGTCAGAAGCAGCAAGCTAAAAGGAATGTCATGCTGGCTGCAATGATTCTGATCAAGCTCAAAGACCCAATGCATGGATAGGTCATAAGGTCTCAGAAAGATGGAGGAAATACATTCAGATAATTTGGCCATAAATGAATCAACCCATAAGAAATGAAAGTTGTATTCATAATCACGTATCACATTTGCATAGCACTTTAAAATAAAGAATATTTTCTGCAGATTTCACAACTTTCAGTTTATTTATCCACACATCTTCCTTTGGGGAGGGCTAAGAGTACGTTATATAAAATTTGCAGCACTTGTAAGACAGAAAATGAAGGTGGAGAGCAGTAAAATGATTTGTCCAATGTTAATCAAATAATCAAGAACAAATCCAGAATTAGGTCTTCTCCAGGACTCTGTTTCTTAAAGTCATAATTTTTGCAGGATGCCGTAAATTTGACAAACACATCAGACTACAGCCCTCTCCTCAAAGGACAGTTCCTAAGTACAACTAATTAAAATTTTAAATGCAGTAAAATCTAAATTCTTACTCTTCTTCCTTTCTTTCTCTCCATTCAATCTCTGGTCAACTTCATTCTAGTTCCCTCCTCATCATCCCTCCCTGAGACAAGTTAATTGACTGTGTGGGGTGTGTTTGGGAAGTGACTTGCCTTTAGTGCCTGTTTATTCTGTTTTATTAGATTAGATTGATATTGAGAAGCAAAGACCACTTAGTCATTTGCTACAATTCCCGGGGCATGGTAAGCCTGATGTTCATCAATGGGCTGAAATGAGAGTAAACTCAAGCTTTGGAATCAGCCAGACTCCAAGTAAATCTTGAACATACCCATTTGCTTATTCTGTGATCTTGGCCAAGTTATTTAACCTCTCTGAGACTCAACTTCTTGAGCTACCAAATTGGGTATATCACCCACATCTCACAGGATTCCTGGGAATATTGAATGATATAATATATAATTCCCCCCAGTGTCCAAAAACTATTTCCTTTATGCAAAGTCAGTTGCAAACAATCTACAGGATAATCCCCTTAGCTAATTCAAATCTAATAAGGGAAAATTTTTCTCTGAAATATCTAACATAGTTATATTATTTTTCAGTTATTTAAATATATTCAGAAACACGACTAAATACTTCCTATTTAGTTAAGCAAAATATTATGTAATTTGAACACTGCATGTAAACATTAATTCAGTATGATAGAATTAAGTGAGAGACATTTCTTCAATGTTATTTATACATTTTGTTAACTAAACTTCTGTGATAGTCTTTTTGAAGTGTCAATTTGGCTAGATGGCAGTCATCACTTATTCACTCAAATACAAATCAAATACAAACCAGTGTTGTTGTGAAGGCACAAAAGTAGATGTGAAAAGTCCATAATCAGTTCGCTTGAAGTAAGAGAGATCACACTAATATCCTGGATAGGCTTGATTCAGTCACTTGAAAAACCATAAAAGCAGAGCTGAGTTTTCCTGGAGGACAAATTCTGCCTATGGACTGCAGCTTTAACTCATGCCCAAGAGTTCCAGCCTGCCCTTCCTCATGACCTCTTACAATTTTCAGACTTATCTAGGCAACTCCTTACATATATTCCTCTACGTACATATTACATATATGTGTAAAAATGTTGTATATATTTTCTATATATTGTATATGTCTTATACATATACAATATTAAAAATATTGTGTATATACATGCATATAGGTACATCTGTGTGTGTGTGTGTGTGTGTGTGTGGTGTATGGTTGGGCCTCACTACTGCTATTTTGCTGGTCAAAAGAGAACCTCTAGAAAATATATCAGACTTTACTGTACCTCTGTGTGCTAGAGGTCTTGACCTGCTTTATCTGACAAGTGCTAGTGAAATGTAAGCACTACATGAGCCTCACAGTCAACATAAACTGGGAGCCTGTAAGAATTTTATGAACAAAAATGGGCAATCTCTCTGTCTCGTTAGTCCCAAGGGCACTGGAAACTCCCACCAGTTTTGTGCAAATGTTCAACTCATCTTCCTTCAATTCTTCTCACCTTTGTATTATCAGACCAGTGTCATCTTTGTTCATCTCAAGCCTTCAGCACAGTTTAGGAGCAGGGTTTAAGAGGAGTTTAAAATTGAAAGTGTTCAAATAACCATCACTTTGTGAAGCAGAACAAATATAATACCATCATGTTTGAGGATATAATCTTTCTGGCACCTCCCGCCATCTTCCAGGCACCAACATTGTTCCCAGAGTTATATTCAACATGACACTGCAATGAGGCAAAGAGTTTGCTTTGAATTGAACCGAAATATTTTTCCTGCACAGACAAAGCCAGGAAACTTTGCTCTGTGAACTTTCAGCTGATGTGCAGCTTCCTATTATGTGAGCAAGTAGACCACAATCTATCTTCCTTTGGAAGGTTGTGATGCTGCTCCAAAGTTCCCAATGAACTGGCAAGGCCAATTAAGCACTGCATAGAATATCCATAGACAACTAACCCAATGAATAACAGATAAATGTATTGATACTCTGTCTTTTGTAGATGAGAATTACTGAGAAAGAGGATTTTTATGTTATTTTCAAGCTCCGAGGGAATGGTTTGCCCAAATTCACCAAACCGATATGTTTTTCCCTTTAAGGGCCTCTTGGCTAACTAGATTCAACTAACATTTACTGAATGGCTAATATATGCTGGGAGCAAACTAGTCAGTTTTATATTTATAATGTCATTCAGTCTCACAATAATGACAGAATGTAAAGTTTAATATGTGATTAAAATATAGGCACATATAAACAGCCAAATCACACAGCTAAAGAAATGGTAGGCCTGGGATTCACATGCAGAATTATTAAACCAAGTCTGATGTTCTTGCCACCTTGTTTATAGTGTATACATGTGCTTGCATTTAAGAGATGACTCATTTCATTAGATAGACATTTTTTACAGTGGCTTCCCTGAAATGTCTTCTTTTATGGATACTGTCCCTCTGGTTTCTTCTGAGTACTTCTTTTCCCTCACCTTCATTGGAATTTTTCCCATGAATTTTGGAAATATAGACTGAGGGGAGAAAAGTGAGTCTCACCATGGGTAATTAAAATTGAAAAGAAGTAACTTTGGGAGCTGTTAGTGGCTATGTCCTACCACCACCTGTTCAGTCTCTGAGAAGGATGATGAGACCATGGCAGGAAGAAGCATTTGCAGCAGCAAGAAGGAAGATAGTGTTTCTGTTCCTTAGAATTAAAAGAGCTCTGACACACCAGAACATGTTCATTGGAAGCTAATAGGGACCTGTGCTTAGATGTATATTAGAATCCTTTAAAGGATTATTGTGAAAGAATAAGGCAAATTGTATATAACACAAAGCAAGTTTGAGTATGGAACTGAGGTCAGCCTAGGTGTTAGCCAAAGCCACCAGGAAAACTGCTGAAAGATAGACAAAGAAGAATACAAAAATTTATACCCCCAGATAATGTTACATTTATAATATGAGAAGATGAAGATGGGAAAAAAAAGTTATGATTACAGAAGTAAAAGAAGAAGAAAGATAGTACTGAGTCATAAAAAGTAATAAGCGTGTTTCCAGAACAGCTACCAATGCAGGCGAGAGGGTAAAGTGACTGAGAGCTGAAAGAGGGGAATTAGAGGCTATTTTTGACCTTTGAGAAAGCTTTTTCATAAAATTACAATGAGTTAAAGAGGAAGTAAGTAGTAGGAAACTTGGTACACTGAGTGCAGATTACATTTTTTTAAATAGAATTCTGGTAATGAATAAAATGAAAAGGGGGCAATAGTTTGAGGGGATAGCAAACTAAGATTTATGTGTTTTTAGCACATGGAAAGTTTGAATGACTTATTAGCTAAGGAGAAAGCATATTCATTTCCTTATAGTAATAATCTAGCAACACATGGCAGAGGCAGAAAATTTCCCACAATATCCATTCTGCCCTTTTTTTTTTTTTTTTTTTTTTTTTGCGGTACGCGGGCCTCTCACTGTTGTGGACTCTCCCGTTGCGGAGCACAGGCTCCGGATGCGCAGGCCCAGTGGCCATGGCTCACGGGCCCAGCTGCTCCGTGGCATGTGGGATCCTCCGGGACCGGGGCAGGAACCCGTGTCCCCTGCATCGGCAGGTGGACTCTCAACCACTGCACCACCAGGGAAACCCCCTTCTTATTTTTAATATTAAGATCTTTCTACCATCCCATGTGTTAGAAAGGCACATGACTGTCCAGATAGACTACACATCCCAGTCTCCCTTGCTGCAGCCTCCCATATATTGTCTCATCAATGACATAGAAATAATGTGTAAAACTTTCACATCCCTTCCTTCAGTAAAAATTTCTCACCCTCTGTGTGAGCTGTTTCCCTTCCTCCATTAGCTGGAAATTTTACTTGCCAATAAACTTGTTCAGTCAGTGCTCTAAAGAATGGTGGAACAGTAAGACAGAAGGAACTTGGACCCCTAAAGGGGTGAAGCTTCCCATCTGTTCCCCATCTGACAACCCTCAGACTTCTGGACTATTATGAAAGAGAGAGAGAGAGGAATAGAGGGAAGAGAGGCTATCATGCTTGAGTAAAAATATTTATTTTATATTGAAATATTTATTTTAGAAGTCCCTTGCCCCTGTATATAACTCTATCAAAGATGAAAGCTGCAATTATCTTATGTAGTCTTAACAAGAGTCTTAGTGACCACTGAATGTTATTGTCTACATAAAAAACATTTGGGAAGAGTCTGTCTTGCCAATCTTGATGAGGCTCCATAAAATTATGGCTATTTCTTAGATATATAATAAGTATAATTTGGGACACCCTCCTTCCATGAAAATAGACTATTGACTTCAGAGAAAGAAAAATTGAAAATTCTAATATATTCACTAAATAGGTTTATAAATATTCAGCACAGGTGGCAGAAGTTTCCATTTTGATGTTGGTTATGGAAGCTGGGTCTTTTCAAGTGACAGAAATAGACCTTGGAGGGCTTAGGCAAAAATGGGGGATTTATTGTGATTATATCTAATATGCAGCTCCATGACCAGATCAGGAACTGGACCCATCTTTCTCTTTCTTAAGTGGTTCAGTGGAAGAATTCATGAGTTAGTTTTCCACCCCATAAATGACCTTGGTTTGAAGCTAATTTATGCCATAAGATCTCAGATTTCCCATCTTCTCTACTTCAAGGGAGTGGACGACTTGCTGAACACTCACCTGCAGAATTAAACAAAATAAAACAATGGAATCTTTGAGTCCAGACCACAAAACACAATTGAACAAATCTTTGCAGGCAGTATAAAATATCATACTCTGTCTTGCACATATGGGACAATTGAGCCTTCATACCAACTTAGAATAGCACATTGTGCTCCTTTTAATCCATAATTCAAAGAGGCTAAACCCCCTTTAGCCTCTAGAGGTTTTCAGTATCATGAAAGCTGTGAGCAGGCTAAGGCGAGGTATGTTTTATTATGAAAAACAAGTCAGTTTTGGCCATAATTGTACAAATCTTAGTGATTATAGCTTCTTATTTTTAGGTGTGATAAAATATCATTGTTATTTTGTAAATGTACCTCAACCAGGAAAAGGGATTCTAGGGTCTCTCCACCAGTCACAGGAGCAAAAGGATCACTGGCATAATGAGGCTGTGCCAGTGGTAGTAAGGATCTCAGCTGAGAATGACTGCCCTTTGTTTACAAATAGTACCTTAACAAAAGGTCAGAAAGCAGAACAGCCTCCACCTGCATATCCCAGGGAGAGAGAGGCGAGGAGTTTCGTGAATGTCACAACAATCAGTTTTCTTCTGCCCCTCATGCTCTGATTTCCCTGTATAGCCTGATGTCATACAAATGGGTAATAGACATTGCTCACAATAACCAAGCTTCTGCACATGTACTTGCAGAAGCTGAACTGTAGACTCTCAGTGAGATTAAATGGCAGGTGCAGAAAAACCTAATTTAAAATCATGGACCTGATTAATCAGTCAACAAAGTAGTCATGCCTCTGTGGGCAAGGATCTTAGCTGTGGTAAGAGGTAAGGTATTCATTTGCAAACAGTTTCAAACACCAATTCCAGGCAAGAACATGGGCTAGGTGCTAGGGAGACAGTTTTCATGTGCTTGTGAAGGAGACAAAGCAGTAGGGGAACTAAGAAGGAGCCCTGAAACAGGAGAATAGGTGTGGTAAGTCATTGTGCCCAATGGATGATGGGCTTGAGGGACCGTTAAAGAAATGCTTAAAATGAAACCTGAGAAGTAAGTGGAAATTTTCGATGGCAGGAAAGTGGAAGAATAGTTTAATAAGAAGGAACAGCAAGTGCAAGCACACTTGACATGCGTCTTCAGGAAAGATGGATGGTAGATGAGGTTGGCTTAGTCCAGTCACAGTTTATGCCTGTAATCCCAGAATTATTATTAACAGTGCTTCTTTTGCATCTTGAAAGTGTCCCAGGTTTTCTGGACAATAAATTATTTGCCACCTTTATTATTAGCCACATATAGAGAGGAGTAGGTTTGACTCACCTTCCTAAGGTGGCAGAGTTTAGGACTGGACCACAGAGAGCCCAGTGAGCTCTCTAGAGGTTTGTGGGTGAGATGGATTTTATTCAGCAGGCAATGAGAAAAGAATGAAAATAATTTAACCAGGAGTTAATAAAACTAGGTTTGTGTTTAAGGAAGTTAACTCTGAAAGCAAAGGGGAAGACTAATTATTGGAAGGGGCAAGATACCAATTAATTCAGGGAAAATCAAAGTTTCCAACCCAAAGAAATGTATTATCTATATCAGTACTTTCCAATAGAAACATAATGCAAAGCACACATGTAACTTTATTATAGTAACCAACTCTAACAAAAGTAAAAAGAAGCAAATAAAATTCATTTTAACATGACTTATATAACTCAACACATCCAATATGTTATCTTTACACTGTGTAATAACTAAAAATTTAGTGAGTTTTTTTTACTTTCTCTTTTGTACTCTGTCGTTGAAATCTGGTGTGCATTTTACACTTATAACATATTACTGGCCATGTTTCAAGAGCTCAGTGCCCACATGTATCTATGAACTATGTTATTGGACAGCATTGATGTCAATGGAGACAAGATACATAGACAAGAAAAGTTAGGACTTCCGGGAAGATGGCGGAAGAGTAAGACGCGGAGATCACCTTCCTCCCCACAGATACACCAGAAATACGTCTACGCGTGGAACAACTCCTACGGAGCACCTACTGAATGCTGGCAGAAGACCTCAGACCTCCCAAAAGGCAAGGAACTCCCCACGTACCTGGTTAGGGCAAAAGAAAAAAATAAACAGAGACAAAAGGTTAGGGACGGGTCCTGCACCAGCAGGAGAGAGCTGTGAAGGAGGAAAAGTGTCCACACACTAGGAAGCCCCTTCGCGGGCGGAGACTTCGGGTGGCGGAGTGGGGGAGCTTCGGAGGCGGAGACTGCGGGTGGCGGAGACTGTGGGTGGCAGAGTGGGGGAGCTTGGGAGCCGCGGAGGAGAGCACAGCAACAGGGGTGCGGAGGGCAAAGCGGGGAGATTCCAGCGCAGAGGATCGGGCCGACCGGCACTCACCAGCCAAGAGGCTTGTCTGCTCGCCCGCCGGGGTGGGCGGGGCTGGGAGCTGAGGCTCCGGCTTCTGTCGGAGCGCCGGGAGAGGACTGAAGTTGGCGGCGTGAACACAGCCTGCAGGGTGTTAGTGCACCCTGCAGTAACTGCAGAAAGGTCAGTGCTGTGCCTCTGAGGTGGGAGAGCCAACTTCAGGGCACTGGTCCACAAGAGGCCTCCCAGCTGCACATAATATCAAACAGCGAAAATCTCCCAGAGATCTCCATCTCAACGCCAGCACCCAGCTTCACTCAATGACCAGCAAGCTACAGTACTGGACATCCTATGCCAAACAACTAGCAAGACAGGAACACAACCCCACCTATTAGCAGAGAGGCTGCCCAAAATCATAATAAGTCTACAGACACCCCAAAACACACCACCAGACGTGGACCTGCCCACCAGAAAGACAAGATCCAGCCTCATCCACCAGAACACAGGCACTAGTACCCTCCGCCAGGAAGCCTACACAACCCACTGAACCAACCTTAGCCACTGGGGACAGACACAAAAAACAACAGGAACTACGAACCTTCAGCCTGCAAAAAGGAGACCCCAAACACAGTAAGATAAGCAAAATGAAAAGACAGAAAAACACACAGCAGATGAAGGAGCAAGATAAAAACCCACCAGACCTAACAAATGAAGAGGAAATAGGCAGTCTACCTGAAAAAGAATTCAGAATAATGATAGTAAAGATGATCGAAAATCTTGGAAATAGAATAGACAAAATGCAAGAATCAGTTAACAAGGACCTAGAAGAACTAAAGATGAAACAAACAATGATGAACAACACAATAAATGAAATGAAAAATACTCTAGAAGGAATCAATAGCAGAATAACTGAGGCAGAAGAACGGATAAGTGACCTGGAAGATAAAATAGTGGAAATAACTACTGCAGAGCAGAATAAAGAAAAAAGAATGAAAAGAACTGAGGACAGTTTCAGAGACCTCTGGGACAACATTAAACGCACCAACATTCGAATTATAGGGGTTCCAGAAGAAGAGAAAAAGAAAGGGACTGAGAAAATATTTGAAGAGATTATACTTGAAAACTTCCCTAATATGGGAACGGAAATAGTTAATCAAGTCCAGGAAGCACAGAGAGTCCCATAAAGGATAAATCCAAGGAGAAATACGCCAAGACACATATTAATCAAACTGTCAAAAATTAAATACAAAGAAAACATATTAAAAGCAGCAAGGGAAACCCAACAAATAACACACAAGTGAATCCCCATAAGATTAACAGCTGATCTTTCAGCAGAAACTCTGCAAGCCAGAAGGGAGTGGCAGGACATATTGAAAGTGTTGAAGGAGAAAAAGCTGCAACCAAGATTACTCTACCCAGCAAGGATCTCATTCAGATTTGATGGAGAAATTAAAACCTTTACAGACAAGCAAAAGCTGAGAGAGTTCAGCACCACCAAACCAGCTCTACAACAACTGCTAAAGGAACTTCTCTAGACAAGAAACACAAAAGAAGGAAAAGACCTACAATAACGATCCCAAAACAATTAAGAAAATGGGAATGGGAACACACATATCGATAATTACCTTAAATGTAAATGGACTAAATGCTCCCACCAAAAGACACAGATTGGCTGAATGGATACAAAAACAAGACCCATATATTTGCTGTCTACAAGAGACCCACTTCAGACCTAGAGACACATACAGACTGAAAGTAAGGGGATGGAAAAAGGTATTTCATGCAAACAGAAACCAAAAGAAAGCTGGAGTAGCAATTCTCATATCAGACAAAATAGACTTTAAAACAAAGACTATTAGAAGAGACAAAGAAGGACACTACATAACGATCAAGGGATCGATCCAAGAAGAAGATATAACAATTGTAAATATTTATGCACCAAACATAGGAGCACCTCAATACATAAGGCAAATACTGACAGTGATAAAAGGGGAAATCGACAGTAACACATTCATAGTAGGGGACTTTAACACCCCACTTTCACCCATGGACAGATCATCCAAAATGAAAATAAATAAGGAAACACAAGCTTTAAATGATACATTAAATGAGATGGAGTTAATTGATATTTATAGGACATTCCATCCAAAAACAACAGAATACACATTTTTCTCAAGTGCTCGTGGAACATTCTCCAGGATAGATCATATCTTGGGTCACAAATCAAGCCTAGGTAAATTTAAGAAAATTGAAATTGTATCAAGTATCTTTTCCGACCACAACGCTATGAGACTAGATATCAATTACAGGAAAAGATCTGTAAAAATACAAACACATGGAGGCTAAACAATACACTACTTAATAACGAAGTGATCACTGAAGAAATCAAAGAGGAAATCAAAAAATACCTAGAAACAAATGACAATGGAGACACGACGACTCAAAATCTATGGGATACAGCAAAAGCAGTTCTAAGAGGGAAGTTTATAGCAATACAGTCCTACCTTAAGAAACAGGAAACATCTCAAATAAACAACCTAACATTGCCCCTAAAGCAATTAGAGAAAGAAGAACAGAAAAACCCCAAAGTTAGCAGAAGGAAAGAAATCATAAAAATCAGATCAGCAATAAATGAAAAAGAAATGAAGGAAACAATAGCAAAGATCAATAAAACTAAAAGCTGGTTCTTTGAAAGGATAAACAAAATTGATAAACCATTAGCCAGACTCATCAAGAAAAAAAGGGAGAAGACTCAAATCAATAGAATTAGAAATGAAAAAGGAGAAGTAACAACTGACACTGCAGAAATACAAAAGATCATGAGAGATTACTACAAGCAACTCTATGCCAGTAAAATGGACAACCTGGAAGAAATGGACAAATTCTTAGAAAGGCACAACCTGCCAAGACTGAAACAGGAAGAAATAGAAAATATGAACAGACCAATCGCAAGCACTGAAATTGAAACTGTGATTAAAAATCTTCCAACAAGCAAAAGCCCAGGACCAGATGGCTTCACAGGCGAATTCTATCAAACATTTAGAGAAGAGCTATCACCTGTCCTTCTCACACTCTTCCAAAATATAGCAGAGGGAGGAACACTCCCCAACTCATTCTACGAGGCCACCATCACCCTGATACCAAAACCAGACAAGGATGTCACAAAGAAAGAAAACTACAGGTCAATATCACTGATGAAAATAGATGCAAAAATGCTCAACAAAATACTAGCAAACAGAATCCAACAGCATATTAAATGGATCATACACCATGATCAAGTGGTGTTTATTCCAGGAATGCAAGGATTCTTCAATATACTCAAATCAATCAACGTGATACACCATATTAACAAATTGAAGGAGAAAAACCATATGATCATCTCAATAGATGCAGAGAAAGCTTTTGACAAAATTCAACACCCATTTATGATAAAAACCCTCCAGAAAGTAGGCATAGAGGGAAATTTCCTCAACATAATAAAGGCCATATATGACAAACCCACAGCCAACATCGTCCTCAATGGTGAAAAACTGAAAGCATTTCCACTAAGATCAGGAAAAAGACAAGGTTGCCCACTCTCACCACTCTTATTCAGCATAGTTTTGGAAGTTTTAGCCACAGCAATCAGAGAGGAAAAGGAAATAAAAGGAATCCAAATCGGAAAAGAAGAAGTAAAGCTGTCACTGTTTGCAGATGACATGATACTATACATAGAGAATCCTAAAGATGCTACCAGAAAACTACTAGAGCTAATCAATGAATTTGGTAAAGTAGCAGTATACAAAATTAATGCACAGAAATCTCTGGCATTCCTATACACTAAGGATGAAAAATCTGAACATGAAATCAAGAAAACACTCCCATTTACCATTGTAACAAAAAGAATAAAATACCTAGGAATAAACCTACCTAAGGAGACAAAAGACCTGTATGCAGAAAATTACAAGACACTGATGAAAGAAATTAAAGGTGATACAAATAGATGGAGAGATATACGATGTTCTTGGATTGGAAGAATCAACATTGTGAAAATGACTCTACTACCCAAAGAAATCTACAGATTCAATGCAATCCCTATGAAACTACCACTGGCATTTTTCACAGAACTAGAACAAAAAATTTCACAATTTGTATGGAAACACAAAAGACCCTAAATAGCCAAAGTAATCTTGAGAACGAAAAACGGAGCTGGAGGAATCAGGCTCCCTGACTTCAGACTATACTACAAAGCTACAGTAATCAGGACAGTATGGTACTGGCACAAAAACAGAAATATAGATCAATGGAACAGGATAGAAAGCCCAGAGATAAACCCAAGCACATGTGGTCACCTTAACTTTGACAAAGGAGGCAGGAATGTACAGTGGAGAAAGGACAGCCTATTCAATAAGTGGTGCTAGGAAAACTGGACAGCTACATGTAAAAGTATGAGATTAGATCACTCCCTAACACCATACACAAAAATAAGCTCAAAATGGATTAAAGACCTAAATATAAGGCCAGAAACTATCAAACTCTTAGAGGAAAACATAGGCAGAACACTCTATGACATAAATGACAGCAAGGTCCTTTTTGACCCACCTCCTAGAGAAATGGAAATAAAAACAAAAGTAAACAAATGGGACCTATTGAAACTTAAAAGCTTTTGCGCAGCAAAGGAAACCATAAAGAAGACCAAAAGACAACCCTCAGAATGGGAGAAAATATTTGCAAATGAAGCAACTGACAAAGGATTAATCTCCAAAATTTATAAGCAGCTCATGCAGCTTAATAACAAAAAAACAAACAACCCAATCCAAAAATGGGCAGAAGACCTAAATAGACATTTCTCCAAAGAAGATATACAGAGTGCCAACAAACACATGAACGAATGCTCAACATCACCAATCATTAGAGAAATGCAAATCAAAACTACAATGAGATATCATCTCACACCAGTCAGAATGGTCATCATCAAAAAATCTAGAAACAATAAATGCTGGAGAGGGTGTGGAGAAAAGGGAACCCCCTTACACTGTTGGTGGGAATGTAAATTGATACAACCACTGTGGAGAACAGTATGGAGGTTCCTTAAAAAACTACAAATAGAACTACCATATGACCCAGCAATCCCACTACTGGGCATATACCCTGAGAAAACCATAATTCAAAAAGAGTCATGTACCAAAATGTTCATTGCAGCTCTATTTACAATAGCCCAGAGATGGAAACAACCTAAGTGTCCATCATTGGATGAATGGATAAAGAAGATGTGGCACATATATACAATGGAATATTACTCAGCCATAAAAAGAAACGAAATTGAGCTATTTGTAATGAGGTGGATAGACCTAGAGTCTGTCATACAGAGTGAAGTAAGTCAGAAAGAGAGAGACAAATACCGTATGCTAACACATATATATGGAATTTAAGGAAAAAAATGTCATGAAAAACCTACGGGTGAAACAGGAATAAAGACACAGACTTACTAGAGAATGGACTTGAGGCTATGGGGAGGGGGAAGGGTAAACGGTGACAAAGCGAGAGAGAGGTATGGACATATATACACTACCAAACATAAGGTAGATAGCTAGTGGGAAGCAGCCGCATAGCACAGGGAGATCAGCTCGGTGCTTTGTGACCGCCTGGAGGGGTGGGAGATAGGGAGGGTGGGAGGGAGGGAGATGCAAACGGGAAGAGATATGGGAACATATGTATATATATAACTGATTCATTTTGTTGTGAAGCTGAAACTAACATACCATTGTAAAGCAATTATACTCCAATAAAGATGTTAAAATGAAAAAAATAATAATAATACTAACTCAATACCAGAAAAAAAATAAAAAAGAAAAGTTAAATACTCTACTTAAAAACTTTACCATTTAAAAAGCATTTTTCACAGGCATTTTAAAAATTATCTTTATTGGAGTATAATATCTTTAAATGTTGTGTTACTTTCTGTTGTACAACAAAGTGAATCGGCTCTAAGTATACATATATCCCCATATCCCCACCCTCTTCAGCCTCTCTCCCATCTTCCCTATCCCACCCCTCTAGGTCATCACAACGCATCAAGCTGATCTCCCTGTGCTATGCAATAGCTTTCCACTAGCCATCCATTTTACATTTGGTAGTGTATATATGTCAATGCTACTCTCTTACTTCCTCCCAGCTTTCCCTTCCCCGCCATGTCCTCAAGTCCATTCTCTATGTCTGCATCCTTATTGCTGCTCTGCCACTAGGTTCATCAGTACCATTTTTTTTAGATTCCATACGTGTGTGTTATCATATGGTATTTGTTTTTTCTCTTTCTGACTTACTTCACTCTGTATGACAGACTCTATGTCCATCCATCTCATTACAAATAACTCTGTCTCATTATTTTTTATGGCTGAGTAATATTCCATTGTATATATGTGACATCTTCCTTATGCATTCTTATGTTGATGGATATTTAGGTTACTTCCATGTCCTGGCAATTGTAAATAGTGCTGCAATGAACATTGTGGTACATGTATCATTTTGAATTATGGTTTTCTCAGGGTATATGCCCAGAAGTGGGTTTGCTGGGTCATATGGTAGTTCTATTTTTAGTTTTTTAAGGAAGCTCCATACTGTTGTCCATAGTGGATTTATCAATTTATCACCACCAACAGTTCAGGAGGATTCCCTTTTCTCCAAACCCTCTCCAGCATTTATTGTTTGAAGATTTTTTGATGATGCCCATTCTGAACAGTGTGAGGTGACACCTCACTGTAGTTTTGATTTGAACTTCTGTAATGATTAGTGATGTTGAGCATCCTTTCATGTGTTTGTTGGTAATCTGTATATCTTCTTTGGAGAAATGTCTGTTTAGGTCTTCCGCCCATTTTTGGATTGTGTATTTTGTTTTATTTGATATTGAGCTGCATGAGCTGCTTGTATATTTAGGAGGATAATCCTTTGTCAGTTGCTTCATTCGCAAATATTTCTCCCATTCAGAGGATTGTCTTTTCATCTAGTCCTTTGCTGTGCAAAAGCTTTGAAGTTTCATGAGGTCTCATTTGTTTATTTTTGTTTTTATTTCCATTTCTCTAGGAGGTGGGTCAAAAAGGATCTTGCTGTGATTTATGTCATAGAGTGTTCTGCCTATGTTTTCCTCTGAGAGGTTTATAGTGTCTGGCCTTACATTTAGGTCTTTAACCCATTTTGAGTTTACTTTTGTGTATGGTGTTAGGGAGTGTCCTAATTTCATTCTTTTACATGTAGCTGTCCAGTTTTCCCAGCTCCACTTATTGAAGAGGGTGTCATTTCTCCATTGTATACTCTTGCCTCTTTATCAAAGATAAGGTGACCATATGTGCGTGGATTTATCTCTGGGCTTTCTATCCTGTTCCATTGATCTACATTTCTGTTTTTGTGCCAGTATCATACTGTCTTGATTACTGCAGCTTTGTAGTATAGTCTGAAGTCAGGGAGCCTGATTCCTCTAGCTCCGTTTTTCTTTCTCAAGATTGCTTTGGCTATTTAGGGTCTTTTGTGTTTCCATAAAAATTGTAAATTTTTTTGTTCTAGTTCTGTGAAAAATGCCATTGGTAATTTTATAGGGATTTCATTTATTCTGTAGATTTCTTTGGGTAGTAGAGTCATTTTCACAATGTTGATTCTTCCAATCCAAGAACATCGTATATCTCTCCATCTATTTGTATCACCTTTAATTTCTTTCATCAGTGTCTTGTAATTTTCTGCATACAGGTCTTTTGTCTCCTTAGGTAGGTTTATTCCTAGGTATTTTATTCTTTTTGTTGCAATGGTAAATGGGAGTGTTTCCTTAATTTCTCTTTCAGATTTTTCATCATTAGTGTATAGGAATGCAAGAGATTTCTTGGCATGAATTGTGTATCCTGCTATTTTACCAAATTCATTGATTAGCTCTAGTAGTTTTCTGGTGGTGTCTTTTGGAGTTTTTATGTATAATATCCTCTCATCTGCAAGCAGTGACAGTTTTACTTCTTCTTTTCCAATTTGGATTCCTTTTATTTCATTTTCTTCGCTGATTGCTGTGGCTAAAATTTCCAAAATTGTGTTGAATAATAGTGGTGAGAGTGGGCACCTTTGTCTTTTTCCTGATCTTAGAAGAAATACTTGCGTTTTTTCACCATTGAGAAAGATGTTGGCTGTGAGTTTGTTATATATGACATTTATTATGTTGAGGTAGGTTCCCGCTATGCCCACTTTCTGGAGAGTTTTTTTTTGTTTTGTTTTTGTTTGTTTTTTGTTTTTTTGTTTTACCGTATCAGTTTGAAGTTTGTCAAAAGCTTTTTCTGCATCTATTGAGATTATCATATGGGTTTTATCCTTCAGTTTAGTAATATGGTGTATCACATTGATTGATTTGCAAATGTTGAAGAATACTTGCATTCCTGGGATAACCCCACTTGATCATGGTGTATGATCCTTTTTATGTGCTGTTGGATTATATTTGCTAGTATTTTGTTGAGGATTTTTGCATCTGTGTTCATCAGTGATATTGGCCTGTAATTTTCTTTTTGGGACATGTTTATCTGGTTTTGGTGTCAGGGTGATAGTGGCCTCGTAGAATGAGTTTGGGAGTGTTCTTCACTCTGCTATATTTTGGAAGATTTTTGAGAAGGGTAGGTGTTAACTCTGCTCTAAATGTTTGATAGAATTTGCCTGTGAAGCCACCTGACCCTGGACTTTTGTTTGTTGGAATAATTAGTCACAGTTTCAGTTTCAGTGCTTGTGATTGGTCTGTTCATGTTTTCTATTTCTTCCTGGTTCAGGCTTGGAATGTTGTACTTTTCTAAGAATGTGTCCATTTCTTCCAGGTTGTCCTTTTTTTTTTTTTTTTGGCATATAGTTGTTTCTAGTAATCTCTCATGATCCTCTGTATTTCCGTGGTGTCAGTTGTTACTTCTCCCTTTTCGTTTCTAACTCTGCTGACTTGAGTCTTCTCCCTTTTTTTCCTCATGAGTCTGGCTAATGGTTTATCAATTTTGTATATCTTCTCAAAGAACCAGCTATTAGTTTTATTGATCTTTGCTATTGTTTTCTTCATATCTTTTTCGTTTATTTTTCATCTGATCTTTATGATTTCTTTCCTTCTGCTAACTTTGTTTTTTTTTTTTTATTTTTGTTCTTCTTTCTCTAATTGTTTTAGGTGTAAGGTTAGGTTGTTTATTTGAGACTTTTCTTGTTTCTTGAAGTGAGATTTTATTGCTATAAACTTCGCTCTTATAACTTCTTTTGCTGCATCCCATAGGTTTTAGGTCATCATGTTTTCATTGTCATTTGTTGCTAGGTATTTTTTTTATTTCCTCTTTAATTTCTTCAGTGATCTCTTGGTTGTTATCAGAGTACTGTTTAGCTCCATATTGTTTACCCTCTCTGTGTTTGTATTTTTACAGTTTTTTATTTCCTGTAATTGATATCTAGTCTCATAACGTTGTGGTCAGAAAAGATGCTTGATACTATTTCAATTCTCTTAAATTTACCAAAACTTGATTTTTGACCCAAGATGTGATCTATCCTGGAGAATGTCCCATGTGCACTTGAGAAGAAAGTGTATTCTTTTGTTTTTGGGTGGAATGTCCTATAGATATCAATTAAGTCCATCTGGTCTAATGTGTCATTTAAAGCTTGTGTTTCCTTATCTACTTTCTGTTTGGATGATCTGTACATTGGTGTAAGTGGGGAGTTAAAGTCACTTAGTATTATTGTGTTACTGTTGATTTCCCCTTTTTTGGCTGTTCGCATTTGCCTATGTATTGAGGTTCTCCTATGTTGCTTGCATAGATATTTACAATTGTTCTATCTTCTTCTTGGATTGCTCCCTTCATCATTATGTAGTGTCCTTCTTTGTCTCTTGTAACAGTCTTTATTTTAAAGTCTATTATGTCTGATATGAGTATTGCTACTCCAGCTTTGTTTTGATTTCCATTTGCATGAAGTATCTTTTTCCATGTGTTCACTTTCAGTCTGTATATTTCTCTGTGTCAGAAGTGGGTCTTTTGTAGATAGCATATATATGGGTCTTGTTTTTATCCCTTCAGCCTGTCTGTGTCTTTTGGTTGGGGCCTTTTATCCATTTTTATTTAAGGTAGTTTTTGATATGTATGTCCATATTACCACTTTCTTAATTGTTTTGGGTTTGTTTTTGTAAGTCTTTTCCTTCTCTTGAGTTTCTTGCCTAAAGAAGTTTCTTTAGCATTTGTTATAAAGCTGGTTTGGTGATGCTGAATTCTGTTAACTTTTGCTTGTCTGTAAATGTTTTGATTTCTCTGTAGAATCTGAATGAGCTCCTTGCTGGATAAAGTAATCTTAGTAGTAGGTTTTTCCCTTTCATCACTTTAAATATAAGTTGCCACTCCCTTCTGGCCTGTAGAGTTTCTGCTGAAAAATCAGCTGGTAACCTTATGTGGATTCCCTTGTATGTTATTTGTTGCTTTTCCCTTGCTGATTTTAATATTTTGTCATTGTGTTTAATTTTTGTTAGTTTGATTAATGTGTTTCTAAGTGTGTTTTTCCTTGAGTTTATCCTGTATGGGACTCTCTGTGCTTCCTGGACTTGATTGACTATTTCCTTCCTCATGTTGGAGAAGTTTTCAACTATAATCTCTTCAAATATTTTCTCAGACCCTTTCCTTTTTAATTCTTCTTCTGGGACACATATAATTCGAATGTTGGTGTGCTTAATGTTCTTCCAGAAGTCTCTGAGACTGTCCATTATTTTCATTCTTTTTTCTTTATTCTGCTCTACAGCAGTTATTTCCGCCATTCTATCTTGAAGCTCACTTATCTGTTCTTCTGCCTCAGTTATTCTGCTATTGATTCCTTCTAGAGTATTTTTAATTTCACTTATTGTGTTTTTCATTACTCTTTGTTCTTTAGTTCTTCTAGGTCCTTGTTAAACGTTTCTTATATTTTCTCTATTCTATTTTCAAGATTTTGTAACAGCTTTACTATCATTACTCTGAATTCTTTTTCAGGTAGACTCCCTATTTCCTCTTCATTTATTTGCTTTTGTGCATTTTTATCTTGCTGCTTTGTCTGTAAGGTATTTCTCTGTCTTCTCATTTTGTCTACTTTACAGAATTTGAAGTCTCCTTTCCTTAGGCTGCAGGGTCATTGTTCCTGTTGCTTCTGTTGTCTGCCCCTGGTGGTGACGTTTGTCCAGTGTCTTGTGTAAGCTTCGTGATGGAAGAGAATGGTGCCTGCATTCTGGTAGGTGGAGGTGAGTCTTTTCCCTCTGATGAGCAGGGTCATGTTAAGTGGTGTGTTTTAGGGTGTCTGTGAGCTTTGTATTAGTTTAGATAGTCTGTGTGCTGATGGGTGGGCTTATATTCTGGTCTTGTTTGTTGTTTGGTGTGAGGTGTCCAGCACTGGGAGCTGCTGACAGTTGGGTGGAACCAGGTCTTGGATTCAAATAAAGGCCTCTGTGTGAGCTTTTGGTGATTAATCTTCCCTGAGGCTGTGAATTCTCTCGTGGTCCAGCATCCTCTACTTGGTGCTCCGACTCCAGAGCCTCAGGCCCAACTTCTGGTTAAGGCACCAAGACCCTACAAGTCGCTCATCCCAGAAATAAAGGAGATTAAAAAAAAAAAGACTAATAAAACCCCAGACAAATGATAAAAATTAAAATCAAACAAACAGAAACAGAAACAAGAAAACATGCACAGACACATAAGAACCAAAAACAGAAAGAAATAAATCAAATACCAAGAGAACAACCAGACAAACAAAAGAACCCAAGAATGAAATCAAACAATTAAAAAGAAAGCTGTAACCAAAAACCAAAACCAAAGCAGAGTGCCAACTGAGAATGAAACAAAGAAACAAAACAAACTGACAAAAATGATATAAAAGAAAAAAGCAAAAAAGGGAAAGAAGACAAAACAACAGAAAAGCAACATAGAAACAGAAATATATTTTAAAAAATAGAAAATATATTAAGAAAAAGTAAAACACCCCAGAGAAATGGTAAAAATGAAGTCAAACAAACAAAAACAAAAACGAGGAAATACACACACATGTAAAAGAAACAAAATCAGAGCCAAATAAAACAAAAAGCAGGAGAACAACCAGACAAGTAGAAGAACTCAAAAATGAACTCGAACAATTAGGATTAAAACTAACAAAAACACGTAACCTAAAAACAAAACCAAAGTAGTGTGCCAACTGAGGAACAAAGCAAGGAAACAGATCAAACTGATAGAAATGATTTTTAAAAAATAATAAAATAAAATAAAAAGAAAAAAACACAGGACAACAGAAAAGCAAAGAAAAATGGAAATTTTAGAAAAGAAAAATATATTAAAGAAAAAGAGGAAGATAAAATAAGGGAAAAGAACACAAAACAACAGAAAACAAAGTAAAAATAGAAATGTATAAAAAAAATAAAAAATGTTATAAAACACAAAGAACCCAAAAGACTAAAAAACAAAACAAAAAAACCCCTAAAACAACAACAACAAGCAAACACAAAAAGAAAAAGAAACCAAAAAAAAAAGCTAGAACAACAGGATGAATCAAAACATAATAAAATTAATAGTAATAATTATGTTTCCCTGGGATCTCTGCTGTAAGTGTCCTTGCACATGCTGTGAGCCATAGCCTACCTCCACCTCCCCAAGAGACTCTTCTCTGCCTCTGGGCTGGTCTCTAGACCTGCTGTGGGCCCTGTGGGGACCACTCAGGCTCTGATCTGGACCAATTCCTGCGTGTGTTTCTCCCAAAGTCCATAGCTGCCAGAGATAGACCATTTTCTTTTGTGGGAGCACTTATTGTCTACTCAGATATTCCATAGATGCAGGGTCTACCTAGCTGATCATGGGAATTTAATCTGCTGCTTGTACAGCTGATGGAAAGATTTTCAATCTTCTTCCCTAGTCACCCCATCCCTGAAATTCAGCTTTGGTTTTATTCCCACCTCTGCATGTGGTCCACCCACAGGAGTCTGGTCCTCAGGCTGCCTTGGAGCTCTTGGGTCTATCCCTGTGAGGACCAGGAACAGAGGTGGTATGATTGCTTGGATGGGTGGTGCCAAATGCACTGGAAACCTAGTGGCCATGAGTGCAAGAGATATGGCCCTAGAGAGAGCCTTTTCTGATGCCTGGTGTAAGGTATGTGAGGGCCAGCTCTGGCTGGAGTTTTTCTGACACCTGGCAGCAAGCATGCAAGGGTCAGCCCTGAGAGATCTCTTTTTTTTTTTTTTTAATTGTCCTGCAGCCTTTGCATGAGGGCCAGCTCTGAGGGGGCTTTTTTTTATTGCTCAGCAGCCGGTGCACAAGAGTCAGCCCAGAGAGGGCTTCTTTTATTGTCGTTGGCAGGAGCCAGTGTGCGAGGAGAGAGAGGTTACAATAGTGGCTCTTCCCTGTGCATGTGACTCAGCAGTAGTGCCCTTCTTCCATGGCAGTCCAGTCTTCCTCCATGGGCATTCCTTGCTGCAGATTTCCTCCCTCCCATCCCCTAAGTCCATCTCCTCACAGCCAACAGCAGTTCTCACTCTGGGCCTGTTATCCAATCCCCAAGCACCAGCTCCAAGCCCCCTTGCACACATATGAACACATGTCCCGGTCCAGGACATGTAGGGCCATGGTATGGACTGTCTGTATATTTCTCACTCTGTCCCAACTGCCACATATCGGCCGCTTCACCCTCTTCCAACAGCCTCAAATGCTTCCCCTTTGTCCCAATTGATTTCCCCATCAGAGAGGGGGTTTCCCCAAATTCAGGAATCTCTCCTCTGCTTCAGCTCCCCCACCCCATGGTGCAGGTCTCATCCCACTTCCTCTCCTCCTCCTTCTCTATTCTTTCTTCCATCCCACCCAGTTATGCTGGGATCTTTATAGTCCTTTCCAGTGTCCAAGGTCTTCTGCTAGCTTTCAGTTAGTGTTCTGTGAGAATTGTTCCATCTATAGATGTATTCCTGATGCATCCATGGAAAGAGATGAACTCCACGTCCACCTACTCCTCTGGCATATTATATTTCACATAATTTATCAAATGAGTTCTAAAACAACCTTAAAAATTAAGCATGACTTTTAACTTTACTTTGTAGATTAAGAATATATGTAGTAAAAACTTAAATGTCAAAAGTTTCACTTAAACTGGCTTCACAGAGTTAATAATGTGGCAATGTGATTCTTGAACCTGGATCCTCACATACACTTACTCTGCTCATTTGCTCTGTTGACTTTTTATCCCCCCAAACTTTGCCCAATATTTAACAATACTATGTTAAATTGAAGTGGTGAGAGTGGGCATACTCATCTTGTTCCCGAAGGGAAAAGCTTTCAGTTTTCCACACTTATGATCTTAGCTGTGGGCTTGTCATAAATGACATTTCTTATGTTGAGGTATATTCTTCTCTCTGTATCAACTTTTTTGATAGTTTTTATCACAAATGGATATAAAATGTTGTCAAATACTTTTTTTTTGCATCTAGAGAGATGACTATGTGATTTTTATTCTTTTGTTGTTGTTGTTGTTAATGTGGTGTATAACATTGGTTGACTTGTGGAAACTGAACCATTCTTTCATTCCTGGAATAAATCCCACATGATTGTGGTGTATGATCCTTTTTATGTATTGCTGAATTTGCTTTGTTAATATTTTGTTGAATATTTTTGCATCTTTGTTCTCAGGGATATTGGCCTGTAATTTTCTTCTTTTGTATGTTTTTGTCTGGTTTGGGTATCAAGATAATGCCAACTTCATAGAATAAATTTGGAAGGATTCACTGCTCTTCAATTTTTTGGAATAGTTTGAGAAGGATAGGTATTAACTATTCTTTAAATGTTTGATAGAATTCCACTGAAAATCCATCAGTTCTTGGACTTCTGTTTATAAGGAGTTTTTTGATTACTGATTCAATTTCAATATGAGTAATTTGTCTGTTCAAATTTTCTATTTCTTCCTGATTGACTCTTGGAAGATTGTATGTTTCTAGGAATTTATCCATTTTTTTTTTCAGGTTGTTCAGTTAGTAGTCATGTAAATATTTGTAGTATTCTCTTGTGATTATACTTATTTCTGTGATATCAGTTGTAACTTCTTTTCTTTAATTCTAATTGTATTTATTTATACAGGCCCTCTAGTTTTCTTCTCAATGAGTCTAGCTAAATATTTATCTATTTTGTTTATGTTTTCCAAAAAAACCCCAAAACACCAGCTTTTAGTTTCATTGATATTCTCTATTTTTGTCTCCATTTTTTTTTTTTTTTTTGTGGTACGTAGGCCTCTCACTGTTGTGGCCTCTCCCACTGCAGAGCACAGGCTCGGGACGCACAGGCTCAGTGGCCATGGCTCATGGGCCCAGCCACTCTGCTGCATGTGGGATCCTCCTGGACCGGGGCATGAACCCACATCTCCTGCACTGGCAGGTGGTTTGTCTCCATTTTATTTCTGCTCTGATCATTATAATTTCCTTCCTTCTGCAGACTTTTGGTTTTATTCCTCTTTTTCTAATTTATTAGGTGGAAAGTTAGGTTTTTTGAGATTTTTCTTGCTTCTTGAAGTAGGCCTGTATCACTATAAGTGTCCCTCTTGGAACTGCTTTTGCTATATCTCATAGATTTTGAAAAGTTGTGTTTCCATTTTCAGTCATCTCAAAATATCTTTGATTTCCTCTTTTATAACTTAATTGACCCTTTGGCTAAAGCACCATGCTGTTTGGTTTCCACATGTTTGCTTGTTTGTTTTCAGTTTTCTTCCTGTAATTGTTTCCTAGTTTCATACTTCTGTGGTCATAAAAGAGGCTTGATATGATTTTAATCTTAAATTTATTGAGACATTTTGTGGACTGGAGAAAGTTCCATGTGCATTTGAAAAGAATGTATATTCTGCTGTTTTCAGATGGAATGTCCTGTAGGTATCTATTAAATCTATCTGATGTAATGTGTCATTTAGGGTTACTGTTTCCTTATTGATTTTCTGTCTGGATAATCTATCTATTGATGTAAATGGGGTGTTAAATTTCTCTATTATTATTGTATTACTGTCAGTTTATACTTTATGTCTCTTAATATTTGTTTTATATATTTAGGTGCTCCTATATTATGTGCATACACATTTATGAATGTTATATCCTCTTTTGTATTGATCCCTTTATCATTATATATGCCCTTTTCATTGTTTTGTTATTGCTGTTGCTTTACAATCTATTTTATCTGATATAATTGTTGCTACCCCAGGTTTCTTTTCATTTCAATTTGCAAGGAATATATATTTTTAATCCCTTCACTTTTAGTCTTAAGTAAGTCTCTTGTAAGCAGTATATATATGGGTCTTGTTTTTTTATCCACTCAGCCACCCTATGTCTTTTGATTGGAGTATTTACTCCATTTACATTAAAGTGTTTACGGATGTACTTATTGCCAATTTGTAACTTGTTTTCTGCTTGTTTTTGTAGGTCTTCTCTGATCTTTTCTTCTACTTATATCTTCTCTTGTTGTTTGATGATTCTCTTTAATGTAATGTTTGGGCTTCTCTTTTTTTTCCTCTATGTATTGTAAGTTTCTAATATGTGGATACCATGAGGTTCAGATATATTGAAAACTGATAGTTAAGTTCAAACACATTCTTAAAACTCTACATTTTTTACTACACACTACCACCACGTTTTATGTTTTGGTGTCATACTTTACATCTTTATGTGTATCCCTACATTGTTTATTGTAGTTAGTTGATTTTATGCTTTTTGTACTAGCTTATTTAAGAGATTGATCCACTGCCTTTACTTATCTTTACCCATTGAGTTTCTTATTTTTGTACAGCCTTTTCTTTTTTGATTAAAAAAGACTCTTTAACATTTCTTGTGAGTCCAGTATAGTGGTGGTGAGCTCTTTTAATTTTAGCATGTGTGGGAAACTTATCTCTCCTTCAGTTGTGAATGACAACCTTGTTAGGTAGAGTATCCTAGGTTGTATTTTTTCCTCCCAGCACTTTAAATATATCATGCTACTCCCTTGAGGTATCCAAAGTTTTTGCTGAAAAATAAGCTGATAGCCTTATGGGGGTTCCTTGTATGTCACTTTTGTTGTTGCTATTGTTCTCTTGCTGCCTTTAAAATCTGTATCTTTAAGTTTTCCCATTTTAATTATGTCTTTGTGTGGGTCTCTTTAAGTTCATTTTGTTTGGGACTTTCTGTGCTTCCTTGGCCTATTTATCTATTTCCTCCATCAGGATAGGGACGTTTTCAGCCATAAAATCATCAAATACATTTTCTATCTCCCCTTCTCCTTATTAGACCCCTAAAATGCAAATGTTAGTGCTCTTGATGTTGTCACATAGGTCCCTTAAACTTTTTTTTCTTTTGTTGTTCTGATTTCCACTATTTCCTTAAGCTTTACTTTATTCATTTTAAAATTTTATTTATTTATTTGTTTTTGGCCATACCACCCAGCATGTGGGATCTTAGTTCCCTGACCAGGGATCAAACCTGTGCCCCCTACAGTGGAAGTGCAGAGTCAACCACTGGACCACCAGGGAAGTGCACTATTCTATCTTCCATGTCACTTTTGCAATCTTCTGTATCACTTAATTTGCTATTAATTCCTACAAACTTTTTTTTTGTTTCTGTTTGTATTTTTCAGTTCTGATTATTTTTTATTTTTATTTTTTAGTTCATTGTTTAAACCCTCACTGTGTTCCTCTACTTTTTTTCCATGATCAGTAATCATTTTTATGACCATTAATTTGTACTTTTAACCAGGTAAATTACTTATTTCAATTTCATTAATGATTTTTTTTCTGAGGTTCTTTAATTGTGGAATATGTTCTCATATTGTTTCTCATGTTTTTACATTACTCTGTTTGTCTCTATAAAATAGACAAAACAGTTACCTATCTCAGTCTTGAAGTCATGTTCCTGTGTGGAAGTGTTCCATGTTCCATGTGCAGTCTGCATGTACCCAGTAGCTTTTGTAGGAAAGGTAGATCTAAATGAGTATGGACCATGTCTTCTCCCAGGATGCACTCGTAGCTACTGCCTCAGCAAGTCATAAGGCTGGAGCCAGAGAGGCTAGATGTGGAACCCAGTGCAAGCTGTGACTTCTTCATGTCATGCAATGATGTTCACTGCCTTGTCAGGGTGAGTCTTGAAGGGCTGGGACCACGACCTGAAGTGGCACACTGGCTTCACTCTTTAATTCTGTATGCTTGGTATTGGCTTAAACTCTGAATTTAAGTCTCTATATCCGGAAAATAGGCTTAATGACAACCATTATTCAGACTCACTCAAAGATTATAAATAGCTTCCATGAAGGTTCTAGAACATAGTAAGCACTCAATAAATGTGAACTGTACTTATTATGGTAAAAGTTTAATAAGTAAGTCACTGATTTCAATCCTCCCCTAATTGGAAATAATCAATGGTTCCCCATTAATGCCTTGGAAACATTACCAGAATTCAATAAAAATATAGGAGATGCAAGGCAGCATGCAAGTGATAAGTATTACGTACCAGTAAGAGTGTGTTTTCAGAGAAAGAAAACAAGCCAAAAATAAGACATGGTGGAAGAAATAGATATGAGATGTAAAGATTTAAAGCTGAATAGCCAAGCTTAAATCTCTTAGAAGTGAATATAGGAAAATATTTTATGACTTTGAGTAATTAAGAATTTCAAATGCAAGATATAAAAGCACTAACAGTAAATAAAACTATTTGCAATGTATTAAACAGAAAAAAATTAATATTGCAATAGTGCAACAGAAAAAATGCAAATCTTATGACTGAAAATTTATAGAAGAGAAAATACAAATGATATTTAAACATTTGAAAAGATGTTCAACCTCATAGACACAGAAAAGAAAATCAAAGAATAGGAATTGTTTGCTATCCAATTGATAAATTTAAAGAACATCAAGGGATAGCAAGGATGCTGGTAAATGAGCACTTTCATACATTTTTAGTGAGAAAATAAAGATCTAAAACCCATTCAAAAAGTAATCTGAAATTTTTTTAAAAAAATAAAAACGTGCATATTTATTTTGGCTCAACAATATGATGTATGATAATAAAACAAAATACTAGTGAGTAAATTAAAAGGATAAAGACAAATTGCTGAATTGTGTATAGGGGCAAAAACACTGGTACCAATCTACATGTCCAAAATTTGGCATATGTTTTCATAATAATATATCAATCTAAAGATACTAGGAACTATGAAGGTAGACAGAGCTTTAATTATATTGACTTGGAAGAGTGTTCATGGTATGCCTTACCACACTGCTCTTCTGTTTTAAGGCCAATTTCTCGTCCCCCTACTGCTTTTATCTACTTCTTGAGCACATGAAAAGTGTCTCTCAACACCGTGTTTTTACCTAGAATTTATGTTTGAAATTGTTTCCAAATAAATATTAATTTCCTCTTATCACAACTAAGATACTTGGCCACAGAGGCACAAAAACAAACTACAAAATAACATTATCTGGTTCATTTTTATAAACAAAAGTAATCAAATAAAATATTTTTTAGTATGAGATATACAAAGGTAGCAGATTTCTCTATTTTCTGTACTTTTTTTAAGTTGTAAAATTGATTATATTTTTCAGCAATTTGAATCAAGTCAAATAAGCTAATTGAATCAGTCAAGAACTACAGAAGTTTCTAAGGTAAAATACACTAGCATGATGAGAACAAGAATGGAAATCAAAGAATCAAGTAGAAGAAAGTACTATGTGGGAAAAGAAACACAATTCTTAAATATGGGTTGTGATTAGAAAAGAATAAAATTGGATATTATCATATCATTTTAATTAGTATTTCCTTGGTCACTGATGAGGTAGGGCATGTTTCCATATGGGTAGGAGCCAATCATATTTCTTCTTTGATAAATATGTCTATATCTTTATTTTTTACTTAAATATATTAATTTGTAAGAGTGCTAGGTATTTTAAGGCTATATACACTTGAAAACAAATTCTTAATATCTCAAAGTTCCAGTCTCTCATCTATTAAATGAACACAATAAAAGATAACTAAAGGGATAAATGCTTTATCTTTTCAGATAGAAAATGTCTTACTAAGTAAAGTAAAATTTGAGGTCTGTCCACTTGCATAAGTGCTTTTATTTTTTTTGGAATAAATATTCTGTGTTCCAACAATGGGTTAGTCACTTTGTCAGGCTCTGTTAAGAGAAAAATGACTAAGATGGGTTTCTAACCTCAAGGAACTTATATAGCTGACAAAGTGAAATAAGTTGACACTGGTACTAGAGTTCAATAGGTGTTATAATAGAAAAAGCTTTCTCCAACACCCCAAATAATATGCCTGGTTTCCTTTCTTTATGCTCTCAAAAAATCCTCTGCTTCTCTTTGGTGGCACATACCATATTTGCAATTAATTATTTATGTTTTTTCTCTTCCATGTTGTTCTGACAACACTATTCACCACACCTAGAAAGTAGTTACCAGATGGTTGGTTTTCATAAGTACTTATTGGCTGAATGAAAGAATGCACTTGGTTTAGTAGTAGGACAAGAGGAATAGGTCACTTTGATAGGGTGGTTGAAGAATGTCTGCACAAAACAGATGTTTAATTTGGTTCTCCAACATGAGATAAGATTTACCAGATGTATGAGATGTATGAGGTCAGAAATGTCAGGATTTTCAATAAGAATAGCCAATACGATGTTATGAGAACATAGAAAATATGAAATAGAATTGGTAGAAGACCTTAACAGATGTCAAATTCTAGAAAACTAATGTTATCAACTATGGAGTTTTCCCTATGAAAAGACATTCAGGAGGGTTAAGCAAGAGAGTGAAAAAATCATATTTGTGCTTTCAGAAGATCATTCAATGACAACATAGGAAAAGGAAACTAGGGATGTGCAACTCAGGAGAGTAATTATGGCACACAGTAGGCTCTGTAAATGATAAGTAAGTTAATGGGATTGGCAGATACAGGTAAACCATACATTTAAAAAAAGGTCCTTCTGGGAAAAAGTGGTGCCAGCTCACAAGTGAAGCTCCAACCTCTCAGGCCTCAACCACATCTCTATCTAAGCTAGAGCACCATGTCATCACACGTGTGTGCAATAGGGAAAGAATGGAGCAATCTTAGAAGTGTGGATCCAACACCCTGGCCCGGACATGGTCCCTAACCAAGGCAGAGACCATCATAGCCATCATGCACACACGAATTGGGGAAAAACAGAGCCAGCTCAGAAGTGCTGCTCTAGCCCCTTGGGTCCCAGTCTTACCATTAACCAAGACAGAGACTGGATCACACTGGGGAGAAGTCAATTTTCTCAGGACTCCTGCTCCAGGACCTCAGGCCCTGGACCTATTCTCTAATAAGACAACAACTGTCCATTCCTTGGGAGGAGCCCTAGCTCACACAAAACTCAGGATCTAACCCCTTGGACTTCAGCACTACCTCCCGCCAAATGGGCATTTTCCAGAAACCATGGGAGAACACTTGGCCTATGCTCATTTCATTACACCACTCCCACAAAAGTCAGTGGACAATGGCGAGTGTATAGGTATACTTTCACAGGAGGACACAGCTTCAAACTGGAATAGGTAACTGTTTTGCCTAATGTCATAGAGATGAACAGAGAAAATCAAACAAAATGAGAAGAAAGAGAAATGTTTCAAATGAAAGAAGATGAAACCCCATAAAAACCCTAATGAAATGGAGATAATTTACCTGATAAACAGTTCAAAGCAATAGTAATAAAAAAGATGACTGAACTCAGAAAAAGAATAGAGGAACACAGTGAGAATTTCAACAAAGAACTAGAAAACATAAAAAAGAATCAGAGCTGAAGAATACAATAACTGAAATGAAAAATCCACTAGAAGGAATTAACAGCAGATTAGGTGATACAGAAGAATAAGCAACCTGGAAGATAGAATAGTAGAAATCACCCAATCAGAATAGCAAAAAGAAAAGAATTAATGCGATGAGTGTTAAAGGACCTCTTCTACACATCAAGTGTACTAACATTCATATTATAGGGATCCCATAAAGAGAAGAAACAGAGGAAGGGATAGAAAATGTATTTGATGAAATTATGGCTGAAAACTTTCCTAACATGAAGAAGGAAACAGGTATCCAGTACAGGAAACAGAGAGTCCCAACAGGATGACCTAAGAGACCCGCATCAAAACATATCATAATTAAAATGGTAAAAGTTATAAGAGAGAATTTTAAAGGCAGCAAGAGAAAAAATGTTTCACATACAATACAACCCCCCATAAAAGCATCATCTGACTTTTCAGCAGAAAATTTTCAGGCCCAAAGGAAGTGGCATGATATTTTAAAGTGCTGAAATGAAAAACCTACACTTACGATACTCTGTCTAGCAAGGATATCATTCACAATTGAAGGAGAAATAGAGTTTTCCTAGCAAGCAAAAACTAAGAGTTCACCACCACTAAACTGACCTTATACGAAATGTTAAGGGGTCTTCTCTAAGTACAAAAGAAAAGGCTATAACAAGAAATAAGAAAATGTAGGAAGAGGAAAATCCCACAAACAGGCAAATATATAGTAAAAGCAGTTGATCAACCACTTACAAAAGTTAGTACAAGGTTAAAAGACAAAAATTGTAAAATTAACTATAAGTACATTAAACAGTTAAAGGATAGACATAAAGATGTCAAATACAACATAAAAACACATACTATGGGAGGGGAGTAAAAATGTAGAGTTTTAGAATGTGCTTAACTTAAATGACTTTCAGTTTAAGACAAGTAGATATATGGCTGAGAATATGAAACTAAAAACCTACAATAGATACACGAAAATTAAAGAGAAAGGAAAATTTTCTCTAAATGATCACACACACACAAAATCAAACCACAAGTGCAGAGACTATAGCAGAAAAGAATAGAGAAGAGCTACAAAATAACAAGAACACAAGTAAAAAAAATGGAAACAAACACATACCTATCAATTATGACTTTAAATGTCAATGGACTGGGCTTCCCTGGTGGCACAGTGGTTAAGAATCCACCTGCCAATGCAGGGGACATGGGCTTGAGCCCTGATCTGGGAAGGTCCCACATGCCATGGAACAAGTAAGTCCATGTGCCACAACTACTGAACCTGTGCTCTAGAGCCCGCGAGCCACAACTACTGGGCCTTCATGCCACAACTACTGAAGCCTGTGCACCTAGAGCCCATGCTCGCAACAAGAGAAGCTACTGTGATGAGAAGCCTCTGCACCACAATGAAGAGTAGCCCCTGCTCGCTGCAACTAGAGAAAACCCGTGTGCAGCAACAAAGACCCAATGCAGCCAAAAACTAAAATAATTAATAAAAAATGTCAATGGACTAAATGCTCCAATCAAAAGACCTATGTGACTGATTGGATTAAGAAATAAAACCCATCTATATGCTGCCTACAATAGACTCACTTAAGAGCTAAAGATACATACACTGAAAGTAGAGGGGTTGAAAAAGATATTGCATGCAAATGGAAATGAAAAGGAAGCTGGGGTAGCAATACTCATATCAGACAAATTAGACTTTGAAACAAAGTTTATAATAAAAGAAAAAGAATGGCATTATATAATTACAAAAAAAGTCTATCAAAGGAGAGGATATAACATTGTAAATATATATGCACCTATTATAGGAGCACCTAAATTTATAAAGCAAATATTAACAGACTTAAAGGGAGAAATTATCAGTAATTCAACAGCAATAGGGACTTCACACCACACTTACATCAATAGATATATCATCTAGACAGAAAATCAATAAAGAAACTGTGACCTTAAATGACACATAGGACCTGATGGATTTAATGGATATCTACAGGACAATGCATCCAAAAACAGCTAAATACACATGCTTTTCAAGTGGACATGGAATGTTCTCCAGGATAGATCATGTACTATGTGGCAAAACAAATCTCAATTAATTTAAGAAGAAATTATATCAAGCATTCCTTCCATTTACAATGCTATGATATTAAAAACCAATTACAGGAAGAAAAATGGAAAAAAAAAACCCAAATATGTGGATAATTGCTACTAAAAACACAATGGACCAATGACAAAATCAAAGAGGAAATCAGAAAGTATCCCAAGACAAATGAAAATTAAAACACAATTTTCCAAAATCTTTGGGACATAGCAAAAGCAGATATAAGAGGGAAGTTTTTAACAATATGGGGCTATCTCAAGGAAGAAGAACAATCTCAGATAAGCAACATAACTTCTCATCTAAAGGAATAAGAAAAGAAGAACAAACAAAACCCAAATTCAGCAGTAGAAAAGAAATATTAAAGATCAGAGCAGAAATAAATTAAATAAAGATGAAAAAAAATTAAAGAAAACCAATGAAACTACCTTCAAAGAAAACAATATTTATAAAACTTAGCCAGACTCATTATGAAAAAAGAGAGGGCCCACATAAACAAAAGCAGAACTAAAAAAAGTACAACTGATATCACATAATGCAAATAATCTTAAGAGAATACTATGAACTGTTATACACCAAGAAATTGAACAACCTAGAAAAAATGGATAAATTTTTAGAAACATACAATCTTCAACAACTAAATCAGGAAGAAATAGAATATCTGAGCAGACCACTATTAAAATGTAATTAATAACAAAAAACTCACAACAAACAAAAGCTCAGGACAGGACAGCTTCACAGGAGAATTCTACCACAAATATAGAGAATAGTTACTACCTAATTTTCTCAAACTATTCTCAAAAATTGAAGAAAAGGAAGCACTTACAAACTTGTTCTATGTAGCCAACATTACCATGTCTATTACAAAAATAGAGAAAAATACTACAAAAAAGAAAATTACAGTCCAATATCCCTGCTGAACCTAGATGCAAAAATGCTCATTAAAACATTAGCAAACCAGGGCTTCCCTAGTGGCACAGTGGTTGAGAGTCTGCCTGCCAATGCAGGAGACACAGGTTCATGCCCCAGTCTGGGAAGATCCCACATGCTGTGGAGTGGCTGGGCCCATGAGCCATGGCCACTGAGCCTGCATGTCCGGAGGCTGTGCTCCACAACGGGAGAGGCCACAACAGTGAGAGGCCCGCATAATGCAAAAAAAAAAAAAAAATGTAGCAAACCAAATTCAGCAATAGATAAATAAAATCATACACCTTGAAGAAGAGGAATTTATTCCAGGGATACAAGGATGGTTCAATATCTACAATCAGTGTGATACACCACATAAAAAAATAGAGGATAGAATTCACATGATTATCTTAACAGGTGTAGAAAATATTTTTAAAAATTCAACATCCATTTGTGATAAAAACTTCAACAAAGTTGATACAGAGGGAAGATACCTCAACATACAAAAGACCATTTATAAGAAACCCACAGTTAACATCACACTCAATGGTGAAAAGCTCAAAGCTTTTCCTTCAGGATCAGAAACAAAGATGCACACTCTCACTATTTCTATTTAACAGTATTGGAAGTCCTAGACACAGCAATCAGAAAAGAAAAAGAAATAAAAGACATACAAATTGGAAGGGAAAAGTAAAACTGTTGCTATTTGCAAATGACATAATACTATATATAGTAAACCTTAAAGTCTCCACCAACAAACTAGGAGAACTAATACATGAATTCAGTAAAGTTGCAGGATAAAAGATTAACATACGGAACTCTGTTGCTTTTCTATACACTAATAATTTCTCTTTTTTAAAAAACATATTTTTTGAAGTATAATTGCTTTACAACAGTGTGTTAGTTTCTGCTGTATAGCAAAGTGAATCAGCTATACATATACATATATCCCCATATCTCCTCCCTCTTGCGTCTCCCTCCCACCCTCCCTATCCCACCCCTCTAGGTGGACACAAAGCACCAAGCTGATCTCCCTGTGCCATGTGGCTGCTTCTCACTAGCTATCTATTTTACATTTGGTTACACTAATAATTTCTATCAGAAACAGAAGTCAAGAAAACAATCGAATTTACAATCACATCAAAAAGAATAAAATTCTTAGGAATAAAATTAACCAAGGAGGTGAAAGACCTGTACTCTGAAAACTATAAGACTTTGATAATGAAAATTGTAGATGGTACATTTAAATGGAAAGATATATAGTTTTTATGGATTAGAAGAATTAATATTTTTAAATGTTTCAAATTACCCAAAGCAATCTACAGATTTAATGCAATCCCCATCAAAATACCCATGACATTTTTCATAGAACTAGAAAAAAATAATCCTAAAGTATGTGTGGAATCACAAAAGACCTCGAATAGCTAAAGCAATCTTGAGAAATAAGAATAAACTTGGAGGTATCATGGTCCCTGACTTCAGACTATACTACAAAGGTAAATAATCAAAACAGTATGGTACTAGCACAAGAAAGACACACGGATCCATGGAACAAAATAGAAAGCCCAGAAATAAACCCACACACATACCTTCAATCAATCTATGTCAAAGGATGCAAGAATATACAATGGGAAAAAGATAGTCTCCTCAATAAGTGCTGTTGGGGAACTGGACAGATACATGCAAAAAAAATGAAAGTAGAACATTTTCTTATATGATATACAAATATAAACTCAAATAGATTAAAGACCTAAATGTAAGACCAGAAACCATAGAAATCCTAGAAGAAAACATAGGCAGTACACTCTTTGACATAAATCTTAGCAATATTTATATGGATCTGTCTCCTCAGACAGTAGAAACAAAAGCAAAAATAAACGAATGCAACCTAATCAAACTTAAAAGTTTTTGCACAGTATAGGAAACAATCAACAAAGAAAAGGCAACCTGCTGAATGAGAGAAGATATTTGCAAATGATATGTCTGTTAAGAAGTTAATATACAAAATATATAAAGACCTCATACAACTTAACATAAAACAGCAGCAACAACAAAGTACCCAATTTAAAAATGGGCAGAAGACCTGGATAGGAATTTCTGAAGTCATACACTTGACCCACAGGCACATGAAAAGTTGCTCAACATCAGTAATCTTCAGGGAAATGCAAATCAAAACCACAATAAGATATCACCTCACATCTGCCGAAAGGCTATCATCAAAATAAAAACAAATAACAAGTGTTGCCAAGAAAGGGGAAAAAGGGAACCTTCATACACTGTTGGTGGGACTATGAATTGGTACAGCTACTATGGAAAAAGTATGTCGGTTCCTCAAAAAAACTAAAAATAGAACTATCATATGATCCAGCAATTCCACTCCTGAATGTATTTCCAAAAAAACCCCCAAATTAGTCATTAGAAAAGATATATACACTCCAATTTTCATAGCAGCATTATTTTAGGTAGCCAAGATATGAAAGCAACCTAAGTGTCCATCAATGGATGAATGGATAAAGAAGATGTGGTGTATATATAAAATGGAATATTAGTCATAAAAATGAACAAAACTTTGCCATTTGCAACAACATGAATGGACCTGGAGGATATTATCCTCAGTGAATTAAGTCAGACAAAAGAAGACAAATACTGCATGTTTTCACTTATATGTGGAATCTAAAATACAAAACAAAATAACTGGTATAACAAAGCTGAAACTGACTTGTAGATACAGAGAATAAACTAATGGTTACCAATACAGAGAGTGGTGTGAGGAGGGGGCAATATAGGTGAAGGGGATTAAGAGATACACACTACCAGGTATAAATAAATCAGATACAGAGATGTAATGTGCACTACAGGGCTATAATCAATAATTTATAATATTTTTATATGATGTATAATCTACAAAATTATTGAATCACTATGTTGTACTCCTAAAACTAATTTAATATTTTAAGTGAACTATACTTTAAAAAGTGCCTTTACTTTATCTTACGTTGTCCATGTAGAATCAACTGACTGCCAATACCAGTCTCTGCATAAATGAGCCAAGATTCTCAACTTTTCAGGTAAGAGCTAAATTACTACATGGCAAGTAGACCAAGGGCAATATTGATCAGGGTGGTAATGGATTTCATCAATGACTAGAGATGGAATTTCATTAAGTTTCATGACAGTAAACATGAACATATTAACTTAGAATGTCAATGGTTTTAGCATTTAAAAAATCACTTGTTGATATAACTAGAAAAAATTTCAGAAATAGCAAACACTAGGAGTTAGAAGGGAGATAATCAGAAAGCAAAAAGTAATGCATAATTTACCTTTGTTCATATTTTATTACAAAAAACTAAAGTAAAAGAAGAAGATCTTGAAAAGAGATTTAATTTTCCTCCCTGTCTTTCAACTTCTTGTTTAGAATTTTGTTTGCATTGCTTAATTTCTATAATCATAAGGGACAGAGTTTTATCATCTAAGCACCATTCTGGCCTCTTTGCATTATTTTCAGCTGCCTATATATTTTTCATGGATGCCAGAAAGGGAGCAAGAAAACATTCTCTTTAAACTTGGAAAATAACTGTTCCAGGGATTCAAACTGCAACCTCGTGCAGTGTTTTGCTATATGGCTCCATCTCTTATTCTAATAATCAGGGAAATTTATAAAACCCAACATTTTCCTCTAACTTCCTGCTTTAGAGGGATTCATGAGCTATCACTTCACTAAATTAAGAAGAGGCACCAGGAAAAATATATATATATTAGCTTCTTGCCTCCAAATTTCCAGCTCTGAGATAATTTCGACTGTAGATTTAGTAAATATTCTCTTACCAGGACAGTCTTTAAACTCTGAAAATAAGCTTTGTCTCTCTGGGTCTTCAGTTCATTTATAGAGATTTCCCAGAATGTCCCTAAGGGCCTTTCCAGTTCTAACATTCCAGGATTTACAAGAAAAGATACAACTAGCATTGCACTAGAGATAATTAAGTGACAATATCCCTAATGATTTGTAGGAATAAAGAAGAATCAAACCAAGTGTTGTTGGCTTTTAAATACCAAGTATTTTCTCATTCATTTCTTCATTGGTAAGGTACAAAACTTTAACACAGAACTCTTTAAAATGCCCTAGATCTTAGCTTATTTTTCCAATTCCTACTTGAAATATACTGCCTTTTAATAACTGAATGAGTTGTCAAATCCACTTCTTCATTTTTGTTTAGTTTTAATACAGTTAATTGAACTTGGCTGCATTTTATAAGATCTGTGGGGGCTTTCTGCTCTCAAGTGCTTTCTTTGTACAGTAAGTATATCTTTTGGTCTAGATGTTACCCAGCGTGCATGTCATAAAACCATTTTTTATAAAGTATGTAAATTTGCAGAGGAAATGGCAAATCTCCTGTTTTTCACTCACCTGGAAGAGCAGTTTGCTCAGGAAAGAAATGGGAAATCCTAGTCTCACACTGTGTTAGCCACTGGGAAATCTGGCCTTACATGTTTTAAACAAAACCTTTTCATCTTTGCAGATGTCTCTCTGGCTCTCTACTCAAAATGGGTCTGTTCCAAAATATTTACTCATCATCCGATCTCCTCATGCTCCTCCAGGCTGACAATGCCTTAAACACAGCTCCAAAGACTTATTGTTTCAAATATAGTTGCTTTCTTTCTTTTTCTTGTCCTTTTTTCCCCTTATTTTCACAGACACCCGGCATAATCAAAGTAAATGCCCTCTCTGCAATCTTTTTTCTTTTTCCAAAGAAAGAAAGAAGTGGGACACAGGGTCAATTTGTTTTACTTAAGTGTTCCTGCTTTTCTCAGTGGAACAACTGGATTTAAAATATTTTTCATGTGTCTCTCGCTGTACTCTTTTAGATTTCCAGAAATAAAAGTGTGGATTCTAAACCCCATTCCTCTCTCCGCTTTTATCTCACCCTCACTCACATGCCAAGGTTTATAAGGGTCATGTGTCTTTATTCCTCAACATTTTCTTATATTCCTTTTGTCTATTGTTCTCTGTTTCTCATTTGCTTCACCAACAGAACATTAGCTCTAGTCTCAGCTGTTTCTCTGAACTCCCACTAATGAAAAACCTCATTGCAATACTTTCTCAGATCTTTGGTTCTGAGAGTCAGAAGAGCTGAAAGTGGGACTCTGTGTACCTGTTCAGTTCTGGTGGCTTAGACAAAACATATCTCCTGTTTTTCACTCACCTGCAAGAGCAGTTTGCTCAGGAAAAAGAAGAGATAGGGAATGGGGAGCATCTCACGGAATGTATAAGAAGAGGGAAACCTGGAAGAATTTTTAGAAAAAAATTTATATAAGACAGCTTTAGCAGAGACCCTGGATTCCTCCAAAAATGTCCTAAAACATCCCCCTGCCACTAGGTTTACACCTTCCAAATCTTCAGCACAGTCCCAACCAGAGTCATCTCTCTAAATGTCAATACGAATTGGCATATAGCTATTTACATTTTTCCACACCTCTCCCCGCCAAACCTCCAGGATAATGTCTTGGCCTTTAACATGGCATGATCTAGATCTTCCTAGTTCTCCAGTCCCATCTCTTCCCTCCCATCTCCTTCCCCCACCTCCAACTTGAATCCTATGCTCCAGTCACACCCAGCAGGTCACTGAATGCATCTTGCTCAAATATGTCCCTCTGACCAGAATACATTTTCTTGAATTATCCCACCCCTGGATATCTTTATTTTTAAAAACTCAACTCATGTTATAAAGCCAGTTCTTGACCATTGTCTTGAAGGAAAATTGAAAAGTCTTTTTAGATAATAGATTTATCTTACATAGACATCTATCGGGATATGAACAACACTTCTTGGACTTACAACAAAGAGTCTCTCCTCTTCCCAAGGAAACTGCATGTTTTCTAAGGGCAAGAACATATCTGCCCTGTTTATTTCTGACTCTCCAAGGTCTAACACAGAACCTGCAATATAATAAGTGCTCAGTAAATGTTAAACAAATGAACAACTTAAAGCATTATTTTCCTTCCTAAAAAACTATCAATGAACAGCTTAACTTTTGGACATTTTATCCAAAGGACCATAGGATCCCTGGGGAAACACTAGGTTAACTGTGACATGTACTATGGTATTTTTTAAAAAATTATGCAAATAACCATCTGTTCAGATATGGTTTGGGATTCATTTAATGTGTATGGTTTAGGATAAGGGGGAAACTAGGAAAACAGTGTCCCACTTTAAGATTTTTACAGTGGTTTAATGGTACAACTCTGCTCTTCGATGTTTCTGATTCCTTTTCTCTTACCTCACTTGTTTCCCCTAGACTCAAATATTCCCCTACTCCTTGTTAACCTGTCTTTGACAACTAGTCACACCCATAAGTGAGCATTCTCCACCCTGAGTTATCTATTCATTTTACTAAGATATAGCAATTGTGCAGCAATCATCTAAATCTTTCTCCTTGCAGACTGAAGCTGCATGGTTTTATTGGAAAGAATCTGCAGCAGATTGTTTGTATAACCTTAGCAAATTTAGGTTCTTTGGCTTTCAGTTTCTACATCTGTGAAATGGAAAGAGTAAAAAGTCCAAAAGTCAGTAAGATTAATTAAAATAATATATGTGAGAAGGCTTGTGACACAAATCTAGTGCTCTGTGAATTGTATTCATTCAAGAAGTATTGAGAGTGCTCTCATTTCCAGGTGTTTGATTATATTGGTGAATTAGTAAAGTTCTGGAGCTTTATTCTAGAATGTTGAATCAGATAATAAACAACAGACAAATTAATATAGTATACACTGTATTATAGAATGATAAGTGTTATGGATTAAAACAAAGAGAAAGTGAAGTATAAATAGGATTGGGAGTGCAGGAGAGGACGAGAAAGGTGTAGGTTGGAGTATTAAAGAGGATAATGATAGTTACAAAATTTAGTCAAGCAGATCTCTTGAAGAGCGTTCTGGCCAGAAGAGACACCCACTGCCAATGGGATATTCAAGGAACAATTAAGAGGACTGTGTTGTTGGAACTGAGGTGAGAGGAATCAACTCTGTAGGTCAGGGGGCCATTGTAAGGACATGTACCTTTACTCTGAGTGAGATGTTAGTTGCCATATCTTTCTTTTGGAACTTGGTACGATGATTATTAGAAACTTTCTCATTCTTGTACATCCTCGGTGTGATGTCTGCAGTGAATTATGTGAGTTTCTATGGGAGGAGAGTCTTACAAGATTAATAGAATTCCAACAGATAGAGGTGAAAGTGACAGCTATTCTAGGCAAGAACACCATCATATAGTTCTGAAAGTACATGAAACAAATGGGGTTGAGAATAGTCTGTCTGACTATCTCATAATGAACATATTTGGAGGGAAAGGAAAGAGAAAGACTGGGAAAATGGAAAGAGGTAAAGCTGGATGTGTTGATTGAAGTCAGATTATACAAATAACTGTTCTGCAGATTTTAAACTTTCTAAGAAATAGAGAGCTACAAATATTTTTAAAGAAAATATATAACATCCAAATTGGAGAAAATTTTTAAAAATTAGTTTTGTTAAATAGCTGGAAAGGAGAGGTTAGAACCACATCCCCTGAAGTGCAGTTATCTACATTTTGTATCAAACTGATAATATTTTGCCTTGACCATGCAATAATCACTGATTCGTCATACTTAATCATGCTTTCATTCAACAAATATTTATTAAAATTTCTTTGTGCTAGATTTGTGGGGCACAATGTTGACCAAGACAAATATAGTCCTGGTTCTCATGAGTTTACAGTCTATTGGGGAGATAAATATTAAACACATAAAAGAGATTATTATGGATTGTGATAAATGTTACTACAATAACACTAAATAGCCACAGCACTCACTGATACTCTTACAAAGATTTCAGATTAAGCTCACATTCATTATCCACACAAAATGTCTGTGGAAGTTGCCTTTTCAAAAAAATAGCAGAATTACATTCCTTTTGTGAGCCATGGCATTTGCCAGTGAATTTGGAGTTAGGTAACCTCATCATAAACCATTGCAATATCTGCAAGATTTTTTTGCTATTTGAAACATTGATAAATAACTGGAAATTTTCATATTTTGCTAGAGCAGAGAAATAGTCAAGCTTTTCAAGGCAGGAGTATTTGAAATGTATAGGTTTACTAGTAAAAAATGACAGATGGCTGATCTAATGTTAGTAACTATAAAGAAAAAAACTCCACCGTTTTTCTGAAAATGCAACAGAATTATTTCTTTATAACATTCTCATGACTATTTAGCTTAAAGTCCTAATTATTACAAAATTGAGAAAAATAATAGCTAACTTCAAAGTTTCCATAAGAACAAGAATACTAGGTCACTTCTCTATATACATCTTAATCACCTTCCCTTTCTTGACCCTCTTCCACCTCTCTCCCCAGTGATAATCACTAGTTTATTCTCTGTAACTGTTTGTGAGGCTGTTTCTATTTTGTTCTACTCACTTGTTGTTTTTATTTTTCAGATTCCACATATAAGTGAAATCACACAATATTTGTTTTCTCTGTCTGAATTGTTTGACTAAGCATAGTATCCTCCAGGTCCATTCATATTGTTGCAAATGGCAAAGTTTTATTCATTTTTATGGCTGAGTAATATCCCATTGTATATATACACCACATCTTCTTTATGGTAAATAATGTAATGAAAATTGAGATTTATATATCTTTTTGAATTAGTGTTATCATTTTCTTTTGATGTATACCCAGGAGTGGAATTGCTGTATCATATGGTAGTTTTATTTTTAATTTTTTGAGATATCTCCAAACTTTCTCCATAGTAGCTTTACCAATTTATTGATATATTCTCACTAACAGTGTAGTGATTTTTGTACATTAATCTTGTATCTTGCAACTTTACTGAATTCATTTATTAGTTCTCAGAGTTTTTTGGTGGAGGATAGTGTTTTCTATATAGAGTATATGTCATCTGCAAATAGTGACAGTTTTCTTTCTTAACTTCCAATTTGGATGTCTTTATTTCCTTTTCTTGTCTGCTATGTCTAGGAATTCCAATACTGTGTTAAATAGAAACAGTGAGAGTGGGCGTACTTGTCTTGTTCCTGATGTTGGATGAAAGGCTTTCAGCTCTTCACCATTGACTATGATGTTACATATGTGTTTGTCATAAATAGGCTTTATTTTGTTGAGACATGTTCCCTATATACCAATTTTTTTTTTTTTTTCGGTACGCGGGCCTCTCACTGCTGTGGCCTCTCATTTTGTGGAGCACAGGCTCTGGACGCTCAGGCTCAGTGACCATGGCTTATGGGCCCAGCCGCTCCACGGCATGTGGGATCTACCCGGACTGGGGTATAAACCCGTGTCCCCTGCATTTGTAGGCGGACTCTCAACCACTGCGCCACCAGAGAAGCCCCACTCTATGTCTTTTGATTGGAGCATTTAGTCCATTGACATTTAAAGTCATTATTGATAGGCCTGCAATTATTTCCATTTTGTTACTTGTTTTCTGGTTGCTTTTGTAGTTCTTCTTTTTTCTTTTCTTATTTTAGTTTTTTTCCTTGTGGTTAATAATTTTGTTTAGTGTTATTTTTGTGTACCTTTCTCTCTAGTTTTGGGTATCTATTGTAGGTCTTTGATTTGTGGTTACCATGAAGTTTATATATGTTGACCTATAACTTTATCTACTTATTTTAAACTAATAGTCATTTCAGTTCAAGCACAGTCTAAAAGATCTATGATTTTTACTCCCATACTCCATATTTTGGATTTTATATCATATTTTACATTTTTATGTCTATCATTTAACTGCTTAATGTACTTATAGTTGATTTTACAATTTTTGTCTTTTAACCCCCTACTAGCTTATTTAAGTGGTTCATCCACTGCTTTTATTACATATTTGCCTTTTTTTGTGGGATTTTTTTCCTTCCTATATTTTCTTATTTCTTGTTATACCCTTTTCTTTTTCACTTACAGAAAACCCTTTAACATTTCTTATAAGGTCAGTTTAGTAGTGGTGAACTCTTAGTTTTTGCTTGTTAGAAAACTCTTTATTTCTCCTTCCATTGTGGGTGATATCCTTGCTGGATAGAGTATCCTAGGTTGTAGAATTTTCCTTTCAGCACTTTAAAAATGTCATGCCACTTTTTTGGGCATGAAAAATTTCTGCTGAAAAATCAGCTGATAGGTTTATGGGCGTTGCCTTGTACGTGATACGTTTTTTCTCTTGCTGTCTTTAAAATTTTCTCTTTAATTTAAACTTTTACCATTTTAATTATGATATGTTTTGATGTGGGTCTCTGGGTTCATCTTGTTTGGGACTCTCTGCTTCCTGTACCTGGATATCTGTTTCCTTCTTCATATTAGGAAAGTTTTCAGACATAATTGCATCAAATACATTTTCTACCACTTTCTCTGTCTCTTCTCCTTCTGGGAGCCCTATAGTGTGAATTTTAGTATACTTGATGTTGTTTCAGAGTTCCATTAAACTATCCTCATTTTTTAAAATTTGTTTTTCTTTTTAATCTTCTGTTTGGGTGATCCACTATTCTATCTTCCAAGTCATTTATGTGTTCTTTCATATAACCTAATCTGCTGTTAATTCCTTCTAGTGTATTTTTCATTTCAGTTATTGTATTCTTCAGCTCTGACTGGTTCTTTTCTATATTTCTAGTTCTTTGTTTTAGTTCTGTGTTCATCTAATCTTTTTCCAAGTTCAATTCACATTTTTATTGCTATTGCTTTGAACTTTTTTATCAGATAAATTCTTTTTCTTTGTTTCAATAGGGTATTAGGGTATTTTCTATGGTTTTTCTTTTTTTCTTTTTTTTTTTTTTTGGAAATATATTCCCTTGTTTTCTCATTTTGTTAATTTTCTCTACTTGTCTTTATGAAATTAGATTAAATAATTACCTTTCCCAGTCTTGAAGTCATGTCCTTGTGTGTTAGCATCCCTGTGCAGTCTGCATGAGGCCAGTGGCTTTGGTGGAAGAGCTAAATCTTAACTGAGCATGATCTGCATCTTCTCCTGCAGGGCACTGGTAGCCACTGCTATGGTGAGAAGTAGGGCTGAAGTCAGAGAAGCTGAAGCCAGAGCCACGTGCAAGCTAGGGTTTCTCCTAAGCTCACTGATGGTTATCAATCTGTCAGAGTGGGGTTAGGGCCAGAACACCTGGAGCAGGAACCTTTAGGGAGTTGGACTTCTCCCATACCCCCAACAAGTCTCCATCTTGGCTGGGGGCATAGCCAGGGCCTGCGTGCTTGGAACTGCAGTTCTTAGCTAGTTCTTTTTTCTCAGTGTGCATGGCTTGGTTTGAGGTGGGGTTGGGGCTGGAGGGGTTGGAACCACACTACTGAGCTGTCTCTGCTCCTTTCCCAGGTGAGATCACATACATTGGCAATGGTAGCCTCCACCTTAGTCAGTAGCAGTGCCAGGGTAGTATGTGCTGGAGCAAGAGTTGGTGCAGGTTGTGGGACATACTGGGGTAGTCCTAGAAGGCCAGCCAGAGCAGCTGCCAGTTTCTAATCTGCTTCCCACTAGGATGGGAAGCAAGCAAGTCTATGTACATGCTCATTAGGAGTGTAGTCTCAGTTTCTTACAGCCCTCTGTTATTTCTCACTGGTTTTCAAACCATTTAAGGGGCTCCTCTTCCAATATCAGACTCAAGGTCTTGGGTGGCTATTAAATAGCCCTCGCTCCCCAGAGAAGGTCCCCAACTCTGTGATATCCTTTTCTGGGTCACCCCCTAGGGATGTGACTCCCAACTAGATTACTTCTTCTTCCTTCCTATCAGACTCTGTGTGGTTCTTTCTTTACATCCTTATTTGTATAATAGAACTGTTATGCTACTCTGCAGGTCATCCTTAGCAAGATTTGTTCTATATGTAATTGTAGTTTTGATGTGTTCATGAGGGGAGATGAGTTCAGGGTCTTCCTACTCCACCATCTTGACTTGCCTCCAACTTAAGTTGAAACAGAGTCTATTTAAAGTATATAACCATCATCTTTTCACATTCTGTTAAAATTGTATTAGTTTGCTAGAGTCACTGTAACACAGTACCACAAACTAGATTACTTAAATATAAAAAATGTATTGCCTGTCTCACAGCTGAAGGCTAGAAATCCAAGGTCAAGTTGTCAGTAGGATTGATTCTTTCTAAGAACTGTGCTTTTTGCCTAACTGTTCCACGCTTTTTGCCTAACTTCTGGTGGTTTGCCCTTCATGTTGACATGGCATTCTCCCTGTGTGCTGTGTTTGTCATTTGTCTCCCATTTCCCCTTTCTATAGATTTTACCATTACTTCTGGAATAACAATGAAAACATGCATTTCATCTATGTTGGGTCTACAATATGACCATTGTACATCTAATGTAAAATTAAAGTAGTAGCAAAGAGTTGCCAAGATGGAAAAGTATGAAAACACTGAGCTCACCTCCTCCTGTGGGCACACCGTAATTACATATTGATATTTAAAGAGCAACTACTGATGAGAATAACCTAAAGAGTAGCAGAAAAACATTTTCCACAACTAAAGATATAAAGAAGGAAGTATACCAACATCGGTTAGAAGGGAGGAGATGCAGGATAGTCAAGACCCACACCCTCTGGTATGTGACCCATAAAGGGGAAGATAATCACAAATGTAGAGGTTCTCCTCAAGTAGTGAAAGATCTGCATCTCACATGGAAGTCCCCAGCCTGGAGACCCAATACTGAGGTGAGCCCACAGAATATTTGGGTTTGAAGGCCAGTGGGTCTTGCTTTCAGGAGAGCTAGAGGGCTCTAGAAAACAAAGACACCACTCTTAAAGCACACACACAAAATCACACACATTCCAATACCGAATATAGAGTCAATAATTTGAAAGAGCCTGAGTCAGACACATTTTATGATAATAGGGAGCCTCCTGGAAAGGCAGGGGGTAACTAATACTCCTCCTGGAGACACATACACTGGAGGCAGACATTTTAGGGAGCTCATTCTACCATAAGGACACTAGTACTGACAAGCATCAATTGGAATCTTCTCTGTATGCTATTAACCAGCCCCAGGAAACCACAAGCCAAATAGCCAGCCACATGGGGACACATCCTTGTCCACCAAAGGGCTGGTACTTTCTAAAGGCCTGCTTATGTTCTACAGCCAACCACCCCATACCTGTCTCCACCTACCAGTGGGCCAGCACCAGATCTGGAATCTCCCAGACCCACAGTCAGTTGCCCCTAGACCTGGCCCCACCACCAGAAGACAAAGGCAAGCACTGGGACCCTTAGGACCCACAAAAAGCCCTGGAATTCATGAACCCAGCAGCAGCTGCCATGAGCCCTGGCCCACTCACAAGTGTGTCAGTACAAGCTTTGGAATACACACAACCAGCCATGCGAAGACATGGCCCTGGCCACCAACAGCCATCAGCCTCCACATGAGACAAGACCTGGCAGCCAACCTGGTCAGGAGCCAGCCCCCAACTTCCAAGGCACCCACAGTAGTCACCATGCCACAACAGAAGGGCCCATGAATACCACATAGGGGACACCCCTAGAGCATATAGCTCTTGTGAGTAAAAGAGAGTGTCTAGTCACAAAAGCTATATGCTGGGACCCATAGAATGTCTCTTATATAAGGCCATTTATCCAAGATGGATATTGTAAGCAACCTCCCTAATATATAGAAGTAAAAAAAGAAAATTAGAACAAATGAGGAAGCAGAGGAATATGTTCCAAATGAAGGAACAATATAAACCCCAGAAGAAGAACTGAGTGAAGTGGAGGTAAGCATTCTACCTGATAAAGAGTTCAAGATAATAACTATAAGAGTGCTCAGTGACCTCAGGAGAATGAATGAACACAGTGAGAAGTTTAACAAAGCATTAGAAAATGTAAAGAAGAACAAACAGAGCTGAAAAAATACAATAACTGGAATTAAAAAAAAATACATTAGAAGTAATCAACAGTAGTTACATGATATGGGGGGTTCGGGTCGGGGGGGAAATCAGTGAAGTGGAAGACAGGGTAGTGGAAATCACCAAAGCTGAACAGAAAAGAGAAAAAAGAATTTAAATAATGAGGACAGTTTAGGAGATCTATGGGACAACATCACGTGTACTAACATTTGCATCATAAGGATCTCAGAATAAGAAGAAAAAGGGAAGAGGGAAGAGAAATGATTTGAAGACAAAATATTTGAAAATTCCATAATCTGGGTGACAAAAAAGACATCCACAATAGGAAGCACTGACAGTCCCAAATAAGATGAACTCAAAGAGGTCCACACCAAAATGCCTTGTTTTTTATTTTTTTTATTTTTTATTATATATATTTTTAACATCTTTCTTTGAGTATAATTGCTTTACAATGTTGTGTTAGTTTCTGCTGTATAACAAACTAAATTGCTATGTATATACAATTATCCCCATATCCTCTACTTCTTGCGCCTCCCTCACACCCTCCCTACCCCACCCCTCTAGGTGGTCACAAAGCACCGAGCTGATCTCCTTGTGCTATGCAGCTGTTTCCCACTAGCTATCTATTATACATATGGTACTGTATATATGTAAATGCTACTCTCTCACTTCATCCAAGCTTACCCTTCCCCATCCCCATATAGTTAACTCCATCCTCTACATCTGCATCTTTATTCCTGTCTTGCTGTTAGGTTCATCAGCATCAGAATTTTTTTTTTTAGATTCCATATATATGTATTAGCATACAGTTTTTTTTTTTTCTCTTTCTGACTTACTTCACTCTGTATGACAGTCTCTCCATCCATCCACCTTGCTACAAATAACTCAATTTCATTTCATTTTATGGCTAATATCACATTGCATATATGTGCCACATCTTCTTTATCCATTCTTCTATCGATGGACACTTAGGTTGCTTCCATATCTTGGTTATTGTAAATAGTACTGCAATAAACATTGTGGAACATGACTCTTTTTGAATTGTTGTTTTCTCAGGGTATATGCCCAGTAGTGGGATTGCTGGGTCATATGGTAGTTTTTTTAAAATTTTCTAAGGAACCTCCATACTGTTCTCCATAGTGGCTGTATCAATTTATATTCCCACCAACAGTGCAAGAGGGTTCCCTTTTCACCACACCCTCTCCAGCATTTATTGTTTGTAGATTAGTTTGATGATGGCAATTCTGACCAATGTGAGGTGATATCTCATTATAGTTTTGATTTACATTTCTCTAATGATTAGTGATGTTGAGCATCCTTTAATATGTTTGTTGGCAATCTGTATGTCTTCTTTGGAGAAATGTTTATTTAGGTCTTCTACGCATTTCTGGATTGGGCTTTTTGTTTTTTGGATATTGAGCTGCATGAGATGATTGTATATTTTGGAGAATAATCCTTTGTCAGTTGCTTCATTCTCAAATATTTTATCCCATTCTGAAGGTTGTCTTTTCATCTGGTTTATGATTTCCTTTGTTGCACAAAAGCTTTTAAGTTTCATTAGGTCACATTTGTTTATTTTTGTTTTTATTTTTGTAGGAGGTGGGTTTAAGAGAATCTTGCTGTGATTTATGTCATAGAGTGTTCTGCCTATGTTTTCCTTTAAAAGTTTTATAGTGTCTGGCCTTACATTTAGGTCTTTAATCCATTTTGAGTTTATTTTTGTGTATGGCATTAGGAACTGTTCTAATTTCATTGTTTTACATGTAGCTGTCCAGTTTCCCCAGAACCACTTGTTGAAGAGGCTGTCTTTTCTCCATTGTATATTCTGTCTTGCCTAGTTTATCAAAGGTAAGGTGACCATATATGCATGGGTTTATCTCTGGGCTTTCTACCCTGTTCCATAGATCTATATTTCATTTTTTTGTGCCAGTACCATACTGTCTTGATTACTGTAGCTTTGTAGTATAGTCTGAAATAAGTGAGCCTGATTCCTTCATCTCCAGTTTTTTTTCTCAATGTTGTTTTGGCTATTCGGGATCTTATTTGTTTCCATAAAAATTGTAAAATTTTTTGTTCTACTTCTGTGAAAAATGCCATTGGTAGTTTCATAGGGATTGCATTGAATCTGTACATTGATTTGGGTAGTATATTCATTTTCACAATATTGATTTTTCCAATCCAAGAACATTGTATATCTCTCCATCTGTTTGTATCATCTTGAATTTGTTTCATCAGTGTCTTATAGTTTTCTGCATACAGGTCTTTTGTCTCTTTAGATAGGTTTATTCTTAGGTATTTTTTTTTCTTTTCATTGCAATGGTAAATGGGAGTGTTTCCTTAAATTCTCTTTCAGATTTTTCATCATTAGTGTATAGGAATCCAAAAGATTTCTGTGCATTAATTTTGTAACCTGCTACTTTACCAGATTCATTGATTAGCTCTGGTAGTTTTCTGGTAGCATCTGTAGAATTCTCCATGTAGAGTATCATGTCACCTACAAATAGTGACAGCTTTACTTCTTCTTTTCAGGTTTGGATTCCTTTTTTAATTTTTCTTCTCTGATTGCCATTGTTAGGACTTCCAAAACTATGTTGAATAATAGTGATGAGACTGTTCAACCTTTACTTTTTCCTGATCTTAGAGGAAATGGTTTCAGTCTTTTACCACTGAGAATGATGTTGGCCGTGGGTTTGCCATATATGGCCTTTATTATGGTGAGGTAGGTTCCCTCTATGCCTACTTTCTGTAGAGATTTTATGATAAATCGGGGTTGAATTTTGTCAAAAGCTTTTTCTGCATCTATTGAGGTTATCATATTGTTTTAATCCATCAATTTGTTAACATATTGTTTTAATCTATCAATTTGTTAATTTGTTTTAATCCATCAATTTGTTAATATCACATTAATTGATTTGCACATATTGAAGAAACCTTGCATTCGTGGGATAAACTACATTTGTTCTTGGTGTATGATCCTTTTAATGTGCTGGTGGATTCTGTTTGCTAGTATTTTGTTGAAGATATTTGCATTTATGTTCATCAGTGATATTGGCCTGTAATTTTCTTTTTTTTGTGGCATCAGTATCTGATTTTGGTATCAGGGTGATGGTGGCCTCGTAGAATGAGTTTGGGAGTGTTCCTCCCTTTGATATATTTTGTAAGAGTTTGAGAAGGATGGGTGTTAGCTCTTCTCTAAATGTTTGATAGAATTCCCCTGTGAAGCCATCTGTTTCTGGGCTTTTGTTTGTTGGAAGATTTTTAATCACAGTTTTAATTTCAGTGCTTGTGATGGGTCTGTTTATATTTTCTATTTCTTCATGGTTCAGTCTCAGAAGGTTGTGCTTTTCTAAGAATTTGTCCATTTCTTCCAGGTTGTCCAATTTATTGGTATAGATTTGCTTGTAGTAATCTCTCACAATCCTTTGTATTTCTGCAGTGTCATTTGCTACTTCTTTTTCATTTCTAATTCTATTGATTTGAGTCATCTCCCTTTTTTGCTTAATGAGTCTGGCTAGTGGTTTATAAATTTTGTTTATCTTCTCAAAGAACCAGCTTTTAGCTTTACTGATCTTTGCTATCGTTTCCTTCATTTCTTTTTCATTGACTTCTGATCTGAACTTTATGATTTCCTTCCTTCTGCTAACTTTGTTTTTTTTTTTGTTCTTCTTTCTCTAATTGCTTTAGGTGTAAGGTTAGGTTGTTTGAGACTTTTCTTGTTTCTTGAGCTAGGATTGTATTGCTATAAACTTCCCTCTTAGAACCACTTTTGCTTCATCCCACCTAGGTTTTAGGTCATCGTGTTTTCATTGTCATTTGTTTCTAGGTTTTTTTTTTATTTCCTCTTTGATTTCTTCAGTGATCTCTTGGTTATTTAGTAGTGTATTGCTTAACCTCCATGTGTTTGTATTTTTTTTACAGATTTTCCCCCCTATAATTGATATTTGGTCTCATAGCATTGTGGTTGCAAAAGATATTTGATATGATTTCAATTTTCTTAAATTTACAAAGGCTTGCTTTGTGACCCAAGATAGATCTATCCTGGAAAATGTTCCATGAGCACTTGAGAAAAAGTGTATTCTGTTGTTTTTGGATGGTATGTCCTATAAATATCTATTAAGTCCATCTTGTTTAATGTATCATTTAAACCTTGTGTTTCCTTATTTATTTTCATTTTGGATGATCTGTCCTTTGGTGAAAGTGGGGTGTAAAAGTCCCCTACTATTATTGTGTTACTGTTGATATCCTATTTTATGGCTGTTAGCATATGCCTTATGTATTGAGGTGTTCCTATGTTGGGTGCATAAATATTAACATTTGTTATATCTTCTTCTTGGATTGATCCCTTGATCATTATGTAGTGTCCTTCTTTGTCTCTTGTAACAGTCTTTATTTTAATGTCTATTTTGTCTGATATGAGAATGGCTACTCCAGCTTTCATTTTATTTCTATTTCCATGGAATATCTTTTTCTATCCCCTCATTTTCAGTCTCTTTGCGTCTCTGTGTCTGAAGTGGGTCTCTTGTAGACAGCATATATATGGGTCATGGTTTTGTATTCATTCAGCCACTTTATGTCTTTTGGTTGGAGCACTTAATCCACTTACATTTAAGGTAATTTTTGATATGCATGTTTTTATTACCATTTTCTTAGTTGTTTTGTGTTTGTTTTTGTAGATCTTTTCCTTCTCTTGTGTTTCCTGACTAGAGAAGTTCCTTTTGTTGTAAAGCTGGTTCCTTTTGTTGTAAAGCTGGTTTGGTGGTGCTGCATTCTCTTAACTTTTGCATGTCTGTGAAGTTTTTAATTTCTCCATAGGATCTGAATAAGATCTTTGCTGGGTAAAGTAATCTTGGTTGTAGGTTTTTCCCCTTCATCACTTTCAATATGTCCTGCCACTCCCTTCTTTCAGGGTTCCTGCTGAAAGATCAGCTGTTAATCTTATGAGGATTCCCTTGTATGTTATTTGTTGCTTTTCACCTGCTGCTCAATATTTTTTCTTTATGTTTAATTTTTGAAAGTTTGATTAATATGTGTCTTAGAATGTTTCTCCTCGGATTTTTCCAGCATGGGACTCTTTGCTTTCTGGACTTGATTGACTATTTCCTTTCCCATGTTAGGGAAGTTTTCAACTATAGTCTCTTCAAATATTTTCTCAGAACTTTTCTCTTTCTCTTCTCCTTCTGGGACCCATGTAATTTGGATGTTGTTGCATTTAATGTTGTCCCTGAGATCTCTGAGACTGTCCTCAATTCTTTTCATTATTTTTCTTTATTCTGCTCTGCAGCAGTTATTTCCACTATTTTATCTTCCAGGTCACTTATTCTTTCTTCTGCCTCAGTTACTCTGGTATGGATACCTTCTAGAGAATTTTTAATTTCATTTATTGTGTTGTTTATCATTGTTTGTTTGCTCTTTAGTTCTTCTAGGTCCTTTGTAAACGTTTCTTGTATTTTCTGCATTCTATTTCCTAGATTTTGGATCATCTTTACTTTCATTACTGTGAATTCTTTTTCAGGTAGACTGCCTATTTTCTCTTCATTTGGTCTGATGGGTTTTTACCTTGCTCCTTCATCTGCTGCAATTTTCTCTGTCTTTTCATTTTGTTTAACTTACTGTGTTTGGGGTCTCCTTTTCACAGGCTGCAAATTCATAGTTCCAGTTGTCATTGGTGTCTACTCCCAGTGGGTGAGGTTGGTCAGTGTCTTTTGTAGGCTTCCTGGTGGAGGGGACTGGTGCCTCTGTTATGGTGTGTGGGGCTGGATCCTGTCTTTCTGGTAGGCAGGGCCACGTCTGGTGGTGTGATTTGGGGTGTCTGTGAACTTAGGATGATTTTGGGCAGCCTCTCTGCTAATTGGGGTTTGTGTTCTTTTCTTGGTAGTTGCTTAGCCTGGAGCATCCAATACTGGAGTTTGCTGGCCTTTGGGTGGAGTTGGTTCTTAGCATTGAGATGGAGATCTCTGGGAGACCTTTTGCCAATTGTTATTATGTGGGGCCAGGCAGTCTCTGGTGGTCCAATGTCCTGAATTCAGCTCTTCCACCTTAGATGCTCAGGCCTGACACCCAGCCAGAGCACCAAACCCTGTCAGCCACATGGCTAGAAGAATAGGGAGAAAAAAGAAAGAAAGAAGAAAAAAAAAACACAAATAAAAATAAAGAAGAAAAAAATATTAAAATAAAAAGTAATTAAAAATAAAAGAATGGAGCAATCAAACCAATAAACAAATCAACCAATGATAACAAGTGGTAAATATTAAACTAAGGTAAACATAAAAATCAGAAACAAATCAGTCACAGACAGCAAATCCCAAGTCTACAGTTGATCCTAAAGTCCCCTGCCACAATTTTCAGACAATTCATTGTCTATTCAGGTATTCCACAGAGACAGGGTACATCAAGTTGACTGTGGGGATTTAATCGGCTGCTCCTGAGGCTGCACAGAGAAATTTCCCTTTCTCTTCTTTATTCACAATGGTCCTAGGGTTCAGCTTTGGTTCTGGCCCCACCTCTGCATGTAAGTCGCCCTTAAGCATGTGTTCCTCACCCAGACAGGAGGCAGTTAAAGCAGCTGTTGTTTAGGGTGCTCTTGCTCATTCAGGCCAGAGGGAAGGAGGGGTACGGTAGTTATAATTGGAATGTAGGGCGAGAATGCAGTGGCAGAGACAAGCATGATGTTGCAACAGCCTGGGGCATGCTGTGTGTTCTCCCGGGAAGTTTTCCTGGATCATGGGGCCCTGGAAGTGGCAGGCTGCACAGGCTCCCAGGGATGGGGGTGGTAGCTTGCACACAGGATTCTTGGTGGTTGCAGCAGCAGCATTAATATTTTATGCCCATCTCTGAGGTCCAAGGTGATAGCCACAGCTCATGCATATCTCTGAAGTTCATTTAGGTGGTACTCTGAATCCCCTCTTGTGCACCCTGAACAATGTTCTCTTACATCTTAGCCAGGTCCAGACATTTCCCCGGACTCCCTTCCAGCTAGCTGTTGTGCACTAGCCCCCTTCATGCTGTGTTCATACAACTGACCTCAGTTCTCTCCCTGGATTGACCTTTAAAGCCTGAGCCTCAGCTCGCAACACCCACCTGGTTTGGCAAGTGAGAAGACAAGCCTCTCAGGCTGGTGAGTGCTTGTTGGACTGATCCTTCCTGCAGGAATCTTTCCTCTTTGCCCTCTGTACCCTTGTTGCAGTGCTCTCCTCTGTGGCTCCGAAGCTGTCACCCCGCCCAGCCCTGGTGTCTGCCAGTGAAGAGGCTTCCTAGTGTGTGGAAACTTTTCCTCCTTCACAGCTCCCTCCCAGAGGGGCAGGTCTCATCCCTATTATTTTGTCTCTGTTTTTCCTTTTTTCTTTTACACTACACAGGCATGTGGGGACTTTCTTGCTTTTTGGGAAGTCTGAGGTCTTCTGCCAGCATTCAGTAGATATTCTGTAGGAGTTGTTCCACATTTAGATGTATTTTTGAAACATTTGTAGGGAGAAAAACGATCTCCACATCTTACTTCTCCACCATCATGAAGGTCCCCCCTCCCACCATGTTTGTTTTTTTTTTAACATCTTTCTTGGAGTATAACTGCTTTACGATGGTGAGTTAGTTTCTGTTTTATAAGAAAGTGAATCAATTATACATATACATATATTGCCATATCTCCTCCCTCTTACATTTCCCTCCCAACCTCACTATTCCACCCCTCTAGGTGGTCACAAAGCACCAAGCTCATCTCCCTGTGCTATGCAGCTGCTTCCCCCAACTATCTATTTTACATTTGGTAGTGTATATATGTCCATGCAGGCCACTCTCTCACTTTGTCCCAGCTTACCCTTCCCCCTCCCCATGTCCTCAAGTCCATTCTCTACATCTACGTCTTCATTCCTGTCCTGCCCCTAGGTTCTTCAGAACCTTTTTTTTTTTTTTTAGATTCCACATATATGTGTTAGCATATGGTATTTGTTTTTCTCTTTCTCACTTACTTCATTCTGTATGCCAGACTGTAGGTCCATCCACTTCACTACAAATAACTCAATTTCGTTTACTTTTATGATGAATATTCCATTTATATATGTGCCACATCTTCTTTATTCATTCATCTGTCAGTGGACACCTAGGTTGCATCCATGTCCTGGCTACTATAAATAGGGCTGCAATGAGCATTGTGGTACATGACTCTTTTTTTTTTTTTAATGTCTGAAACATTTATATTAACATATTTCCATACAAATAGCCCAAAGAAAGTTTAGTATTAGTTGTTCCGTTTGTTTGTTTGTTTATATACTGCAGGTTCTTATTAGTCATCAATTTTATACACGTCAGTGTATACATGTCAATCCCAATCGTCCAATTCAGCACACCACCATGCCCACCCCACAGTGATTTTCCCCCCTTGGTGTCCACATGTCTGTTCTTTACATCTGTGTCTGAACTTCTGCCCTGCAAAACAGCTCATCTGTACCAGTTTTCTAGGTTCCACATACATGCATTAATATACAATATTTGTTTTTCTCTTTCTGACATACTTCACTCTGTATGACAGTCTCTAGATCTGTTCACATCTCAACAAATGACTCAATTGCGTTCCTTTTTATGGCTGAGTAATATTCCATTGTATATATGTACCACAACTTCTTTATCCATTCGTCTGTTGATAGACATTTAGGTTGATTCCATGTCCTGGCTATTGTAAATAGTGCTGCAATGAATATTGGGGTGCATGTGTCTTTTTGAATTATTGTTTTCTCTGGGTATATGCCCAGTAATGGGATTGCTGGATCATATGGTAATTCTATTTTTAGTATTTTAAGGAACCTCCATACCGTTCTCCATAATGACTGTGTCAACTTACATTCCCACCAACAGTGCAAGAGGGTTTCCTTTTCTGCACACTCTGTCCAGCATTTATTGTTTGTACATTTTTTGATGATGGCCATTATGGCTGGTGTGAGGTGATACCTCATTTTAGTTTTGATTTGCATTTCTGTAATGATTAGTGATGTTGAGCATCCTTTCATGTGTTTGTTGGCAATCTGTGTATCTTCTTTAAGAAATGTCTGTCTTCTGCTCATTTTTGGATTGTTTGTTTTTTGGATATTGACTGCATGTGCTGCTTTTATATTTTGTAGATTAATCCTTTGTCAGTTGCTTCATTTGCAAATATCTTCTCCTATTCTGAGGCCTGACTTTTCATCTTGTTTATGTTTTCCTTTGCTGTGCAAAAGCTTTTAATAAGGTCCCATTCCTTTACTTTTGTTTTTATTTCCATTTTTCTAGGATGTGGGTCAAAAAGGATCTTACTGTGATTTATGTCATAGAGTGTTCTGCCAAAGTTTTCCTCTAAGAGTTTTATAGTGTCTGACCTTACATTAAGGTCTTTAATCTACTTTGAGTTTATTTTTGAGTATAATGCTAGGAAGTGTTCTAAATTCATTCTTTTACATGTAGCTGTCCAGTTTCCCCAGCACCACTATTGAAGAGTCTGTCCTTTCTCCACTGTGCATTCCTGCCTCCTTTATCAAAGATAAGGTGACCATATGTGCGTGGGTTTATCTCTGGGCTTTCTATCCTGTTCCATTGATCTATATTTCTGTTTTTGTGCCAGTACCATACTGTCTTGATTACTGTAGCTTTGTAGTATAGTCTGAAGTCAGGGAGCCTGATTCCTCCAGCTCTGTTTTTCGTTCTCAAGATTGCTTTGGCTATTCGGGGTCTTTTGTGTTTCCATACAAATTGTGAAATTTTTTGTTCTATTTCTGTGAAAAATGCCAGTGGTAGTTTGATAGGGATTGTATTGAATCTACAGATTGCTTTGGGTAGTAGAGTCATTTTCACAATGTTGATTCTTCCAACCCAAGAATGTGGTATATATCTCCATCTGTTTGTATCATCTTTATTTTCTTTCATCAGTGTCTGATAGTTTTCTGCATAGAGGTCTTTTGACTCCTTAGGTAGGTTTATTCCAAGGTATTTTATTCATTTGGTTACAATGGTAAATGCAAGTGTTCCTTAATATCTCTTTCAGATTTTTCATCATTAGTGTATAGGAATCCAAGAGATCTGTGCATTAATTTTGTATCCTTGTACTTTACCAAACATTGATTAGCTCTAGTAGTTTTCTGGTAGCATCTTTAGGATTCTCTATGTATAGTATAATGTTATCTGCAAACAGTGACAGCTTTACTTTGTCTTTTCAATTTTGCTTCCTTTTATTTCTTTTTCTTCTCTGATTGCTGTGGGTAAAACTTCCAAAACTATGGTGAATAGTAGTGGTGGCAGTGGACAGCCTTGTCTTCTTCCTGCTCTTAGAGGAAATGGTTAATTTTTTCACCATTGAGAACGATGCTGGCTGTAGGCTTGTCATATATGGTCTCTATTATGTTAAGGTAAGACCCTCTATGCCTACTTTCTGGAGGTTTTTTATCGTAAGTGGGTTTCGAATTTCACTGAAAGCTTTCTCTGCATCTATTGAGATGATTATATGTTTTTTCTCCTTCAACTTGTTAATATGGTGTACCACATTGATTGATATGCGTATATTGAAGAATCTTTGCATTCCAGGGATAAACTCCACTTGATCATGGTGTATGATCATTTTAATGTGCTGTTGGATTATATTTGCTGGTATTTTTTTGAGGATTTTTGCATCTATGTTCATCAGTGATATTGGCCTGTAGTTTTCCTTCTTTGTGACATCTTTGTCTGGTTTTGGTATCAGGGTGATGGTGGCCTCATAGAATGAGTTTGGGAGTAGTCCTCCCTCTGCTATATTGTGGAAGAATTTGAGAAGGATAAGTGTTGGCTCTTCTCTAAATATTTGATAGAATTAGCCTGTGAAGCCGTCTGGTCCTGGGCTTTTGTTTGTTGGAAGATTTTTAATCACAGTCTCCATGACAATGCTTGTGAAGGGTCTGTTTATATTTTCTATTTCTTCCTGGTTCAGTCTTGGAAGGTTGTGCTTTTCTACGAATTTGTTCATTTCCTCCAGGTGGTCCATTTTATTGGCATATAGTTGCTTGTAGCAATCTCTCATGACCTTTTTTTATTTCTGCAGTGTCAGTTTTTACTTCTCCTTTTTCATTTCTAATTCAATTGATTTGAGTTTTCTCCCTTTTTTTCTTGATGAGTGTGGCTATTGGTTTATCAATTTTGTTTATCTTCTCAAAGAAACAGCTTTTAGTTTTATTGATCTTTGCTATTATTTCCTTCATTTATTTTTCATTTATTTCTGATCTGATTTTTATGATTTCTTTCCTTTTGCTTACTTTGGTTTTGTTGTTGTTGTTCTTCTTCTTCTTCTTTCTCTAACTGCTTTAAGTGTAAGATTAGGTTGTTTATTTGAGATGCTTCTTGTTTTTTGAGTTAGGATTGTATTGCTATAAACTTTCTTCTTAGAACTGGTTTTACTGTGTCCCATAGGTTTGGGTCGTCATGCTTTCATTGCCATTTGTTTCTATGTATTTTTTGATTTCCTCTTTGATTTCTTCAATCATCTCTTGGTTATTTAGTAGTGTAATGTTTAGCCTGCATGTGTTTGTACTGTTTACAGATTTTGTCCAGTAAATGATATCTAGTCTCACAGCATTATGGTCAGAAAAGATACTTGATACAATTTCAATTTTCTTAAATTTACTAAGGACTTATTTGTGACCCAAGATATTATCTATCCTGGAGAATGTTCCATGAGCACTTGAGAAGAAAATATATTCTCTTATTTTGGGGTGGAATGTCTTATAAATATCAATTAAGTCCACCTTGTTTAATGTATTAGGTAAAACTTGTGTTTCTTTATTTATTTTCATTTTGGATGATCTGTCCATTGGTGAAAGTGGGGTGTTAAAGTCCCCTACTATGATTGTGTTACTGTTGATTTCCCCTTTTGTGGCTCTTAGCATATGCCTTATGTATTGAGGTGCTCCTATGTTGGTTGCATAAAGAATAACAATTGTTTTATCTTCTTATGGTTTGATCCCTTGATCATTATGTAATGTCTTTATTTGTCTCTTGTAATAGTCTCTATTTTAAAGTCTGTTTTGTCTGATATGAGAATTTCTGCTCCAGCTTTCTTTTGATTTCAATTTGCATGGGATATTTTTTTTCCATCCCCTCACTTTCAGTCTCTATGTGTCCCTAGGTCTGAAGTGGGTCTCTTGTAGACAGCATATATAAGGGTCTTGTTTCTGTATCCAAACAGCCAGTCTATATCTCTTGGTTGGAGCATTTAATCCATTTACGTTTAAGGTAGTAATCAATATGTACATACCTATTACCATTTTTTTAATTGTTTTGTGCTTGTTATTGTAGGTCTTTTCCTTCTCTTGTGTTTCCTGAGTAGAGAAGTTCCTTTAGCATTTGTTGTAATGCTGGTTTTGTGGTGCTGAATTCTCTTAGCTTTTGCTTCTTTGTGAAGGTTTTAATTTCTCCGTCGAATCTGAATGACATCTTTGCTGGGTAGAGTAATCATGGTTGTGTTTTTTTTCCCTTTCATCACCTTAAATATATCCTGCCACTCCCTTCTGGCTTGCAGAGTTTCTGCTGAAAGTTTAGCTGTTAACCTTATGGGGATTCCCTTGGTTTTCTTTGTTACTTTCCTTTGTTGCTTTTAATAGTTTTTCTCTGTATTTAATTTTTGATTGTTTGGTTAATATGTGTCTTTGCTTGTTTCTCCTTGGATTTTTTCTGTATGGGACTCTCTGCTTTTCCTGGACTTGATTGACTATTTCCTTTCACATGTTAGGGAAGTTTTCAATGATAATCTCTTCAAATATTTTCTCAAACACTTTCTTTTTCTCTTCTTCTTCTGGGACCCCTGTAATTCGAATATTGGTGTGTTTAATGTTGTCCCAGAAGTGTCTGAGACTGTCCTCAATTCTTTACATTCTTTTTCTTTATTCTGCTCTGTGGTAGTTATTTTGACTGTTTTATTTTCCAGGTCACTTACCCATTCTTCTGCCTCATTTATTCTGCTACTGATTCCTTATAGAGAATTTTTAATTTCATTTATTGTGTTGTTCATAATTGTTTTTTTGTTCTTTCATTCTTCCAGGTCCTTGTTAAACATTTCTTGTATTTTCTCCATTCTATTTCCAAGATTTTGGATCATCTTTACTATCATTACTCTGAAGTCTTTGTCAGGTAGACTGCCTCTTTCTTCATCATTTGTTTTGTCTGGTGGGTTTTTACCTTTGTCCTTCATCTGCCTTTTATTTCTCTGTCTTCTAATTTTGCTTAACTTACTGTGTTTGGGGTCTCCATTTCACAGGCTGCAGTGTTCTTAGTTCCTATTGGTTTTGGTGTCTGCCCCTAGTGACTTATGTTGATTTCATGGGTTGTGTAGGCTTCCTGGTGGAGGGGACTGGTGCCTGTGTTTTGGTGGATGATCTTGGAGCTTGTCTTTCTGGTGTACAGTACCATGTCTGGTGGTGTGTTTTGGGGTGTCTGACCTTATTATGAATTTAGGCAGCCTCTCTGCTAATGGGTGGTGTTGTGTTCCTCTCTTGCTAGTTGTTTGGCATGGAGTGTCCAGCACTGTAGCTTGCTGGTCGTTGAGTGGACCTGGATCTTAGCATTAAGGTGGAGATCTCTGGGAGAGCTTTGGCCGTTTGATATTATGTGGAGCTGGGAGGTCTCTGTTGAACCAATGTCCTGAACTCGGCTCTGGCACTTCAGAGGCACAGGCCTGGCACCTGGCTGGAATCCCAGGACTCTCAGCCACATGGTTCAGAAGAAAAGGGGGCAAAAAATAAAAGAAAGAAAGAAAATAATAATAAAATAAATAATAAAAATATTATTAAAATTAAAAAGTCATTAAAAAAGAAAGAAATAAAGAAGAGAGCAACCAAACTAATAAACAGATCCACCAATGATAACAAGCATTAAAAACCATGCTAAAAAACAACAACAACAACAGCAAAAATGGACAGAAAGAACCCTAGTACAAATGGTAAAAGCAAAGCTATACAGACAAAATCACACAAAGAAGCATACACATACACATTCACAAAAAGAGAAAAAGGAAAAAAATATGTCTATATATATAAAAAAAGGAAGAGAGCAACCAAATCAATAAACAAATCTACTAATGATAATAAACTCTAAATAATAAACTAAGATAAACATAAAACCAGAAACAAATTAGATGCAGAAAGCAAACCCCAAGTCTACAGTTGCTCCCAAAGTCCACCACCTGAATTTTAGGATGATTCATTGTCTATTCCAGGGATGCCGGGTCCATCAGTTTGACTGGAGATTTAATCCACTCCTCGTGAGGCTGCTGGGAGAAATTTCCCTTTCTCTTCTTTGTTTGCAGAACTCCTGGGGTTCAAGTTTGGATTTTGCCCTACCTCTGCTTGTAGGTCATCTGAGGGCATCTGTTCTTCGCTCAGACTGGACAGGGTCAAAGGAGCAGCTGATTAGGGGGCTCTGGCTCACTCAGGCCAGGGGAACGGGAGGGGTATGGAATGCAGGGTGAGTCTGCAGGTGCAGAGACAGGCATGATGTTGCAACAGCCTGAGGCAGGCCGTATGTTCTCCCAGGGAAGTTGTTCCTGGTTCATGGGACTCTGGCAGTGGTGGGCTGCACAGGCTCCTGAGAGGAGAGGTGTGGATAGTGACCTGTGCTTGCACACAGACTTCTTGGTGGCTGCAGCAGAAGTCTTAGCATTTCATGCTTGTCTCTGTTGTCTGCTCTGATAATTGTGGCTAGTGTCCATCTCTGGAGCTTGTTTAGGCAGTGCTCTGAACCCCCTCTCCTTGCACACCCCAAAACAATAGTCTCTTGCCCCTTAGGCAGTTCCAGACATTTTTCTGGACTCCCTCCTGGTTAGCTGTGGTTCACTAATCCCCTTCAGGCTGTGTACACGCAGCCAACCCCAGTCCTCTCCCTGGGATCTGAACTCTGAGTCTCAGCTCCCAGCCCCCACAAACACCAACAGGTGAGCAGACAAGCCTCTCAGGCAGGTGAGTGCTGGTTGGCACTGATCCTCTCTGTGGGAATCTCTCCATTTTGTCCTCTGCACCCCAATTGCTGCACTCTCCTCTGTGGCTCCAAAGCTTAACCCCTGCCACCCCCTCTGTCTGCCAGTGAAGGGGCTTCCTAGTGTGTGGAAACTTTTCCTCCTTCACAGCTCCCTTCCAGATGTGCAGGTCCCATCCCTATTCTTTTGTCTCTGTTTTTTCTTTTGCCCTACCCAGGTACGTGGAGAGTTTCTTGCCCTTTGGGAAGTCTGTCTTCTGTCAGCATTCAGTAGGTGTTCTGTCAGTGTTGTTTCACATGTAGATGTATTTCTGATGTATTTCTGGGGAAGAAGGTGATCTCCATGTCTTACTCCTCCACCAAGCTGAAGTTCTCCCCCACGGCTTGTTTTTTAAATGGCAAAGAATAAAGACAAAGAGAGGGTCTCAAAAGCAGCAAGGGAGGAGAAACTATGTACAAATGAACTTCCATAGGGTTATCAGCTGACTTTTCACCAGAAACTCTGCAGGTCAGAAAGGAGTAACACCATATATTTAATGTGATGAAAGGCTAAAACCTAAAACCAAGCTACTCTAACCAGAAAGGTTAACATTCAGATTTAAAGAAGAGATAAAGACTTTTACAGAGAAGCAAAAGCTAAGAGTTCAGCCCCGCTAAACTGACTTAACAAGAAATGTTAAAGGGACTCTGTAAATGGAAAAGATAAGGCCACAGCTAGAAAAAAAAGAATTATGAAAGCAAAGATTTCCTTGGTAAAGGCAAACATAGAAGCTTATAAAGCTACTAGAAAGATTAAAAGAGATAAGTAGTAACATCATTTATATCTACAATTAGTAAAGAGATACACAAAAAATTGTAAAGTATGATATTAGAAAACAATAAATGTGGGGTGGGGAGGAGTGTAAAAGTGCAGGGAGTAAAAATGTATATATAAAGAATAAAAAATATAAATAAAGTAGTTGCAAATATCCAAAATAAAAATCTGAGGGTTAAGGTAATCACCCTTTAATAAGAAAATTTGCACATATATATATATGCCTATAAGTTACATTTACAGTCCACGATTGCCATTCAGGGATCTCCAATACAGTATCTACTTCTAACCATCCACAGAGTCAAGATCATTTGCTGTTGTTTGTGAGAAAGAATATTAAATGTGAGCAGTAGCACAGAGCAACCTAATTCCTGTGTTCCATTCATTCTCATTCAAGTGGCCCTCAATGCCCAAAGATTGCACCTAGACCTCTTTAGGGTACTGGTATCATCTGTTCAATTAAAGGCCAAAATCAGAACTGGTTTTATTTTTAATTATATCAAGTCTCTAAAGAAGTTCCTAATCAGTTTATTTACTGCTGTGTCAGATATTTTCAAGCACATTTGTAAGGCTCTTTGGATGATAGAAAAAATAACAAAGGAGAAAACTTGAGGTGCATAAACCTTGCTCAAGAAACATGGCTCAACATCAAAAGGAAGGGCTGATTCCCAGCCATAACTCCATTTTACCCAAATAACTCCCTGCTCAATGTAATCTGGGAGAGAAAGAGTTGTATCTCTGAAATGCTGCAATACTCTGTGCCCTGCACAGATCACCTTCATCCATGGTATCTACATTAAACTTTTCTTTATCTGCAGATCTCCTAATGACATTTTAGCTCAGGAGACTTTGGTGTAAGAAAATATGGAAACTCATTATCAGGAGAAAAGAAGGGAGCTGGGTTGGTATAGAACCTAGGTGAATGAATTAACTAAAATGGAGGATAAGCACATGATGGTGATGACTCACAGTCCAAGCACAATATTAAAAATTACGTGGTGAGCTCGAGTTTATTCTGAGTCTCTGCCCTCCGTCTGTAACAAATAACAATGTATACTTAGTGGAAGTATTCTGGTTACAAATTAAACATCCAGATGAAGCAAGACTGCAGTCATCATGAAGGCTCCAAGTGACAGTGCCTATCTCTGAAAGAGGTGGGTGTCCAGGATTAGGCAGGATGTCAGGGTCTCTACTAGAGAAACCAGCATTCATATAAGGACACATATCTTGCACTACATTCTGCTGAGATATGTTTGAAAAGGATGATTCATTTTGATATACTTTCAATTTGAGAAGTTTAAATACAACCAATTAAACATTAGCTCTTTTAGTCAATTTGAGTTGGGTTTGAATGAACATTCAATATTTTAAAAAAATACTTTTCATATTGAAAAGTAGAATGAACACAGATCAGAAATGAGATTTGAGATTTCATGCCAATAATTCATGACACATTGGGAAGTCTTTCATTTTCTTAGTAAAATTTCCTCACTTGTAAAAGAGGAGTAAAATCTAAGTGGAGGTGGGGAGGGTTGAAACTAAAATGTTAGTCTCTTCTAACTCTTCCCAGCTCTAAGAGTTTATCCAATCCTTTAGAACACAGTTTCTTTATATATTTTCAACACTACTTTTTGCCAATTGTTCATAAAAAGGAATATAATGTCAAAATTATTTATTTTAATTTTTATTGGAATATAGTTGATTTACAATGTTGTGTTAGTTTCAGGTGTACAGCAAAGTGAATCAGTTATACATACACATACAGTCACCCTTTATTATATTTTTTATATTCTTTTCCCATATAGCCCATTACAGAGTAGTGAGAGTTCCCTATACTATACAGCAGGTTGTTATTAGTTATTTATTTTGTATATAGTAGTGTGTATATGTCAATCCCAATCTCCCAATTTATCCCTCCCTTATCCACGTGTAGCCATAAGTTTGTTTTCTACATCTGTGACTCTACTTCTGTTTTGTAAATAAGTTCATTTGTACACTTTTTTTTAGGTTCTGCGTATAAACAATATCATATGATATTTGTCTTTCTCTGTCTGACATACTTCACTAAGTATGACAATCTCTAGGTCCATCCATGTTGCTGCAAATGGCATTATTTCATTCTTTTTTATGGCTGAGTAGTATTCAATTGCATATATATGTACAACTTCTTCATTATCCATTCCTCTGTTGATGGTCGTTTAAGTTGCTTCCATATCCTGGCTATTGCAAATAGTGCTGCAGTGAACACTGGGATGTATGTATCTTTTTAAGTTATGGTTTTCTCTGGGTATATGCCCAGGAGTGAGACTGTTGGGTCATATAGTAGTTCTATTCTTAGTTTTTTAAGGAAACTCCATACTGTTCTCTATAGTGGCTGTGCCAATTTATATTCCCAACAACAGCATTTATTGTTTGTAGATTTTTTGGATGATGCCCATTCTGACCTCATTGTAGTTTTGAATTGCATGTCTATAATAACTAGTGATGTTGAGCATGTTTTCACATGCTTTTTGGCCATCTGTATGTCTTCTTTAAAGAAATGTCTAGATTGTTCACCGATTTTTTGATTGGGTTATTTGGGGGTTTTTTGATACTGAGCTGCATGAGCTGTTTGTATATTTTGGAGGTTAATCCCTTGTTAGTTGCTTCTTCTGCAAATATTTTCTCCCATTCTGAGGGCTGTCTTCTTGTTTTGTTTATGATTTCATTTGGTGTATAAAAGATTTTCAGTTTAATCAGATCCCATTTGTTCATTTATGTTTTTATTTTCATTACTCTAGGGAGTGAATCAAAAAAGATCTTGCTGTAATTCATGTCAGTGTGTTCTGCCTATATTTCCCCCTAAGAGTTTTATAGTCTCTGACCTTACGTTTAGGACTTTAATCAATTTTGAGTTTATTTTTGTGTATGGTGTTAGGGAGTGTTCTAATTTCACTTTTTACATGTAGTTTTCCCAGTACTTACTGAAGAGACTGTCTTTTCTCCATTGTATATTCTTGCCTCCTTTGTCATAAGTTAGGTGACCATAGGTGCATGGGCTTATCTCTGAGCTTTCTATCCATACCATTGATCTATATTTCTGTTTTTGTACCAGTACCATACTGTCTTGATTACTGTAGCTTTGTAGTATAATCTGAAGGCAGGGAGCCTGATTCTTCCAGCTCCATTTTTCTTTCTCAAGATTGCTTTGGCTATTTGGGGTCTTTTGTGTTACCATACAAATGTTTTGTTCTAATTCTGCAAAAAATGCACTGTTAATTTGATAGGGATTGCATTGAATCTGTAGATTGCTTTGGGTAGTATAGTAATTTTCACAATATTTATTCTTCCAATCCAAGAACATGGTATATCTCTCCATCTGTTTGTGTTATCGTTGATCTCTTTCATTAGTATCCTATAGTTTTCTGAGTACAGGTTTTTACCTCCTTAGGTAGGTTTATTCCTAGGTATATTTTTTGTTGTTGCAATAGTAAATGGGATTGTTTCCTTAATTTCTCTTTCTGATCTTTCATTGTTAGTGTGTAGGTATGAAAGTGATTTCTGGGCCTTAATTTTGTATCCTGCAACTTTACCAAATTCATTGATGAGCTCTAGTAGTTTTCTGGTGACATCTTTTGGATTTTCTATGTATAGTATCATGTCATCTGCAAACAGTGACAGTTTTGCTTCTTCTTTGCCAATTTGGATTCTTTTCATTTCTTTTTCTTCCCTGATTGCTGTGGCTAGGACTTCCAAAACTATGTTGAATAATAGTGGTGAGAGTGGACATCCTTGTCTTGTTCCTGATATTTCAGTTTTTCACCATTGAGAATGATGTTGGCTGTGGGTTTTTCATATATGGCCTTTATTATGTTGAGGTAGGTTCCCTATATGCCCACTTTCTAGAGAGCTTTTTTCATAAATAGGTGTTAAATTTTGTGAAAAGCTTGTTCTGCATCTATTGTAATGATCATATGGTTTTTATTCTTAAATTTGTTAAAACAGTATATCACATTGACTGATTTGTGTTTATTGACCAATCTTTGCATCCTTGAAATAAATTCCACTTGATCATGGTGTATGATCCTTTTATTGAGTTGTTAGATGCTGTTTTCTAGTATTTTTTTGAGGATATCTGCATTTATGGTCATCCGAATTTTGTTCTGTAATTTTCTTTTTAAGTGATATCATTGTCTGGCTTTGGTATCAGTGTGATGCTGGCCTTGTAGAATGAGCTTGGGAGTGTTCCTTCCTCCGCAATTTTTATTTATTTATTTATTATTATTATTTTTTTTTTGCAGTATGCAGGCCTCTCACTGTTGTGGCCTCTCCCGTTGTGGAGCACAGGCTCTGGATGCGCAGGCTCAGCGGCCATGGCTCACGGGCCCAGCCGCTCCGCGGCATGTGGGATCTTCCTGGACTGGGGCACTGCATCGGCAGGTGGACTCTCAACCACTGTGCCATTATGGAAGCCCCCTCTGCAATTTTTGGAAGAGTTTCAGAAGGATAGGTATTTAGCTCTTCTCTAAATGTTTGATAGAATTCACCTGTGAAGCCACCTTATCCTGGACTTTTGTTTGTTGAAAAATTTTTAATCACAGTTTCAATTTCATTACTTGTGATTGGTCTGTTTATATTTTCTATTTCTTCCTGGTTCAATCTTGGGATGTTGTACCTTTTTAAGAATTTGTCCGTTTCTTCCAGGTTGCCCATTTTATTGTCATATAGTTGCTTGTAGTAGTCTCTTATAACCTTTGTATTTCCATGGTGTCAGTTATAACTTCTCCTTTTTCATTTCTAATTTTATTGATATGAGTCCTCTCCCTTTTTTTCTTGATGTGTCTGGCTAAAGTTTTATCAATTTATCTTCTTAAACAACAAGCTTTTAGTGTCATTGATCTTTGCTATTGTTCTCTTCATCTGTATGTCATTTATTTTTGCTCTTCTCTTTATGATTTCTTACCTTTTACTAATTTTGGGTTTTGTTTGTTCTTCTTTCTCTAGTTGCTTTAGGTGTAAGGTTAGGTTGTTTATTTGAGACTTTTCTTTCTTTTTTTTTTTTTGAGGTAAGATTGTACTGCTATAAACTTCCCTCATAGAACTGGTTTTACTGCATCCTATAGTTTTGGGGGTGTCATGTTTTCATAGTCATTGGTTTTGAGGTTTTTTTTAATTTTCTCTTTGATTTCTTCAGTGATCCACTGGTTGTTAAATAATATATTGTTTCACCTTCACATGTTTGGGTTTTTTACTGTTCTTTTTCCTGTAATTGATTTCTAATCTCATAACATTGTGGTCAGAAAAGATGCTTGATATGATTGCAATTTTCTTAAGTTACCAAGGCTTGATTTGTGACCCAGGATGTGATTGATACTGGAGAATATTCCATGTGTGCTTGAGAAGAAAATGTATTCTGCTGCATTTGGATTTAATGTCCTATAAGTATTAATTAAGTCTATCAGCTCTAGTGTGTCATTTAAGGCTTATGTTTCCTTATGAAATTTCTGTCTGAATGATTGCCCCATTGGTGTAAATTAGGTGTTAAAGTCCCCCAGTATTATTTTGTTACTGTCAAGTTCCCTGTTTATGGCTGTTAGCATTTGCCTTACGTATTGAGGTGCTCCTATGTTGGGTGCATAAATATTTACAGTTGTTATATCTTCTTTTTGGATTGCTCCCTTGATCATTATGTCTCATGTAATAGTCTTTATGTTAAAGCCTATTTTGTCTAGTATGATATTGCTACTTCAGCTATATTTTGATTTCCATTTGTATGGAATATCTTTTTCCATTCCCTCACTTTCAGTCTGTATGTGTCCTTAGGTCTAAGGTGGGTCTCTTGTAGACAGCATATATACAGATCTTGTTTTTGTATTCATTCAGTCAGTCTATATCTTTTGGTTGGAGTAATTAAACGATTTACATTTAAGGTAATTCTTGATATGTATGTTCCTATTGCCATTTTCTTAATTGTTTTGGATTTGTTTTCATAGGTCATTTTTCTTCCCTTTCTCTTTTGTTCTCTTCTCTTGTGTTTCTTGTCTAGAGAATTTCCTTTAGTATTTTTTGTAAATCTGGTTTGTTGGTGCTAAATTCTCTTAGCTTTCATTTCTCTGTAAAGCTTTTGATTTCTCCTTCGAATCTGAATGAGAGCTTTGATGGGTAGAGTATTCTTGGTTGTAGGTTTTTCCGTTTTATTTTTTTTAATAAATCCTGCCTCTCCCTTCTGACCTGCATAGTTTTTGCTGAAAAATCTGCAGATAACCTTTTGGGAATTCCCTTTTATATTATTTTTTTTGCTTTTTCCTTGTTGCTTTTAATATTTTTTCTTTGTATTTAGTTTTTGTTAGTTTGATTAATATGTGTCTTGGCATATTCCTCCTTGGGTTTATCCTATATGGGACTCTCTGTGTTTCCTGGCCTTGGGTGATTATTTCCTTTCCCTTGTTAGGGAATTTTTTGACAATAATCTCTTCAAATATTTTCTCAGGCCCTTTCTCTTTCTCTTCTTCTTCTGGGACCCTTATAATTAGAATGTTGGTGCATTTAATGTTGTCCCAGAGGGCTCTGAGACTCTCCTCATTTCTTTTCATTCTTTTTTCTTTATTCTGTTCTGTGGCAGAGATTTCCACCATTCTGTCTTTCAGGTCACTTATCCATTCTTCTGCCTCAGTTATTCTGCTATTGATTCCTTCTAGTGTATTTTTCATTTCAGTTTTGTCTTGTTCATCTCTGTTTGTTTGTTCTTTAGTTCTTCTACGTCTTTGTTAAACATTTGTATCTTCTTTGTCTGTGCATCTATTCTTTTTCTGAATTCTAGGATCATCTTTACTATCATTACTCTGAATTCTTTTTCAGATAGATTGCTTATCTCCTCTTCATTTAGTTGTTCTTGTAGGTTTTTATCTTGCTTCTTCATCTGCAGCATATTTCTTTGTCTTCTCATTTGGTCAGACTTACTGTGTTTGTGGTATCCTTTCTGCAGGCTGCAGGCTCATAGTTCCTTTTGTGTCTTCCCCCTGGTGGGTGAGGTTGGTCTAGAGGCTTGTGTTATTATTTCCTTGTTAGGGGAATTGATTGGTGTTGTGATGATCAATACATGGTCTAGATATTGAGCAGGTCCTCCTCTTTGCTCTGTGGTTTTCACTGCCCAGTCAGGGGTGGGGTCTGCTCCCTAGTTGTTGGAATAGAGGCCCCCAGATCTGTTTTTAAAATGTGATTCTGATCTTTGGTGTGAGGTAGGCAGGATTGGAGCACTCCACTGGGAGAGAAGCCACAGAGTATTCTTCCTCTGGAGCTGTTCGCTGGTGAATGTGCTCTGTTGTATTCCTCTTTGCCCATCGTGCAGGTTCACAAAGTGTACTATTTTTGGCACTGCTCTTGGTCCTGCCTGAAGTGTGGGTATGACAGCAATTTGCCCTGGTGTCTCTCAGGTGTTGTTTTCACCTGGTCACTGGCACAGATTCATGGAGATCAGGTCCCAGGACTGTAGTAGTTGTGCACCTGGACCTGATATCTGAGCTATGGAGGTAGCTTGGACTCTGGTCTGGCACAATATCTACATTTACATAATCACAGCGCCCACAACTGCTAAAGCCAGACCCATCCAAACTGCTACAGAATGTGTTGTCCTTTTAGATGTTTCACAGGTGCTGAATTTAGGAAGCTGTCAACGGAGGTGTAACTCTACAGTTTGAGCAGACATGAGGAGAGATTTCAGCTCTTTTTCCTTAGTCACATAGCCCCTGAGGCTCAACTGTGGTTTCAGCCCCTCCTCTGGTTGGATTTCCTAGTGGCAGGAGCTATTTGTGCCCTCCTGGGACAGTGGGGTGGGTCCTGGCACCCACTGGCGGATTTCCTATTAGCAAGAAGTTTCCACATGTTTCTGGGACAGCAGGTAAGTTCTGGCACCTGCTGATGGATTTCCTAGTGGGAGGAGTTATCCATACCCTCCCAAGACAGCAGGACACTTTCCAGCAGCTACTGACAGATTTTCTAATGTAGGAGCTATGCATGCCTTCCTGTGACAGAAGGGTTGGTCCTGGCACCCACTGATGGATTTCTTAGTAGCAAGAGCTATCCATGTGGTCCTGGGACAGTGAGATGGTCTCAGCATCCACTGGCAGATTTCCGAGTGCAAAAGCTATATGCATAATTCTGGGTCAGTGGGGGCAGGTCCTGTGATCTGCTGGAGGAATGCCTAGTGTGGGGGCTGTTGTGTCCTTCTGGGTCAGCAGGGGCAGGGCATGGCGTCCGCCCATGGGTCTGAAAGAGGTGGTCAGTGCCCGCCTCTGGAGCCCAAGATGATGGCAGTGACTTGCACCCACCCCCAGAGCTCCTGTAGGTGGTATCTTGCTGCTTGGGAGCACTCACAGGGAAATAAGTTCTTATGGTGGCCCTGCGCCTCTCTTCATGTGCTTCCCAGGAATGGTGACTTGCCTCTCTGGTGGGCCCAGGTTTCTTCCTAGTACACTCTCAGTTGCCACAGCCTGACCTCTTCAGGCTTTTCTACACCTAAGCATGAACTTCTCCCTGGGGCTGATCTTCGGTGTCTGAGCTTCAGCACCTGATCCCCACCCTCACCATCAGAGGGATATCTCAGGTTGGGGAGCACAGGGTGGCAGTGCCAACCCTCTGTGCAGGTTACTTTCCATTTTGCCTTCCACAAACCTGTTGCTGTTCTCCTCTCTTAGGCTCTGAAATTCCCCCTCTGTCCAGCCTAATCTGTCCATTGGTGAGGAACATTCCCAACGTGGGTGAGCCTTTCCTCCCACAGCTCCCTCCCTGGGGTGCAAGCCATGCCCTGATTCTTCCTTTTTCTTTTTCCTTTTGTCCTACTCATTTGCATGGAGGTTTTCTTGTCTTTTCAGGCAGCTGAGGTCTTCTGTCAATGTTCAATAGCTGTTCTGTGTGAATCATTCCACTTGTAGATATATTTTCAATGTTTCTGTGGAAGAAGGTGAACTCTGCTTTCTACTCCTCTGGCATCTTGATCCTGCCTCCCAAATTTATTTTTTAAAGAAAAAAATTTTGACTTTCTGCATATACCAACAAATTAGTCAACTTCCTTCACTTCTATGTAATTTGAGAGATTAACAATTACAACATTTGAAGTTGACAACTGAATTTTTTGAAGTCTTGTTGATCAATGAAAATATAAACAAATACACATAGCAAACTATAAATGGATTTTCAACATAATTCACTTTAAGGAACTGGTATCTTAGTTTTACCCTTGAAAATGTCATTAGATGATTTGAATGAGAAAATAGAGACTGAATGTAGTCATATCTATCACAAAAGCCTTGGCAGCTGCAACATTAATAGAAGGCAATGCAAATACAAGCAACTGTAGACCTTAAAATAAGCAGGCCATGGATAGTTTCTGGCAGACAGCTGTTACAAAATCACCTATTTCACTACCTTTGTGGCTTAAGTTAAGGAATACGTAGAATATAAGAAAAAAGAGAAGGTGGAGATGGGAAAAGCTGGAAATAAATACATAATAGTTTCTACTAAGTAAATTTTTCACATGATAGTGGGAGCAGATGGTTAGAGTAGTTCACTGTGATTTTGTTGTATGGTCTCAGATTTATCACTGGAATTAATGCCTTCATTCCTTCACGTGAAAGACATTATACATTCCATTTCTCTATTTTAAATAATAAATTAATTTTAATGCATTTTTGCTCTAGCTTAAATGAGAAACATAAAGAGGAATTGATAGGTTCTGAATTTTTAGAACATCTTTTAATATGATTAAAAGCATAAAGCATCCCAAGTCCACTCTTCTAAAAACAGAAACTAGCCATCTGCTGCAGAGTTATTCTACTCTAAAATGCTCTGTAAACAACAAGGATTTACTGTAGAGCAAGGGAACTATACTCAATATCTTATAATAAACTAAAATGGAAAAGAATTAGAAAAAGAATATAAATATATACATATATATATTTTTAATATATATGTATAAGTGAATGATTTTGCTGTACACCTGAAACTAATACACTACTGTAAATCTACTATATTTTAATTAAAAAATAAAATAAAATGTTGTGTGGTCCGATAGAGTAGACACAGCCCAAGGTATACTCCATGACTAAATTGATATTTGGACAAAGTTATGGCCCTTTATGCTTTCAAGCAATATACTTATAATGCTTATTTAAGATGTACTTCATCTCTATTTGGCAAAACTAATAAAAATAAGAGGCTATTCTTAATTTTTCCTTACCTGAAAGAAGTAAATACCTCCAGCAAATTCACTAGTAAATTTAAAAACTAGCTGGATATAATCCAGGTAGGAAAGAGATTGCCTTGCTCTTTATAAAGTAAATGCTATGTTGGGACTTAAGCAGAAAGAGAATTTAAACTATTTTAACTTTGCTCATTTTGTTTTGTCTTTGAGGGGTTTGCTTTCTTCCAACACCTCTTCCTTGTCTCTAAATCTTCTTCTGTCTACATTCTTTTTGTATTTTTCTTTCTACTCTGTACTTGTAGTGGAATCTTCATTGGAAAGTTACTTCTCAGGGAACTCCTTCTTCCCTAACATTCCTGATCACCTTTTAATGAATGCATATTCTGAAGGCAAAGTGTGGAGTTAGGAAAACTTTTTATCCCAGCAACGGCAGAACTCTATGATCCTAACTTAAAGTTTATTGACATGTGAATGAAAGACCAGACAGCTGAAAAGACATGCTGACCCTTAATAATCCTTAATAAGGAATTCTTTCCTACTGGAATACAGCTTTGAGAACACAGTGCTATGCTTGATTGCACAACTAATTGAAAACAGAGATGTTCAAGAAAATATATGACAAATACTGTTGGCTGTCAAGCTCAACATCCCCTCTCAAGCTCCTTCCTTGCCCACCTCTATTATAAAGGCTGAGAAAATGAAATATTCTAGTCTTTCATGCAACTTGAAGTGACCACGTGATTTCTAAGCAGAGATGGGAGCAGAAGCTCCTGGAGAAAAAAAGGAAGCAGAAGCTTCTAGCAGAAGCATCTATTGGGGCTTCTGGAAAAACTTGTGCTTTCCTAATGAAAAGAACAAATGAAGCTAGTGCTTCCTCCCTTATCTGCTTTCTTTCTGTCTTTTTTTTTTTAACATATTTATTGGCATATAATTGCTATACAATGTTGTGTTAGTTTCTGCTGTATAACAAAGTGAATCAGCTATATGTATACATATATCCCCATATCCCCTCCCTCTTGCATCTCCCTCTCACCCTCCCTATCCCACCCCTCTAGGTGGTCACAAAACACCAAGCTGATCTCCCCGAGCGATGCAGCTTCTTCCCACTAGCTATCTATTTTACATTTGGTGGTGTATATATGTAAATGCTACTCTCTCACTTCGTCCCAGCTTACCCTTCCACTTGCCTGTGTACTCAAGTCCATTCTCTATGTCTGCATCTTTATTCCTGTCCAGCCCCTGGGTTCATCAGGACAATTTTTTTTTTTTTTTAGATTCCATATGTATATGTTAGCATATAGTATTGTTTCTCTTTTTCTGACTTATTTCACCCGTATGACAGACTCTAGGTCCATCCACCTCACTACAAATAACTCAATTTCATTTTTTTTTATGGTTGAGTAACATTCCATTATATATATATATATATATATATATATATATATATATATATGTGTGTGCCATATCTTCTTTATCCATCCATCTGTTGATGTACACTTAGCTTGCTTCCACCTTCTGACTATTGTAAATAGTGCTGCAATGAATATTGTGGTACATGACTCATTTTGAATTATGGTCTTCTTGGGCTATAGGCCCAGAAGTGGGATTGCTAGGCCCAAAAGTGGGATTGCTGGGTAATATGGTAGTTTTATTTTCAGTTTTTTAAGGAACCTCCATACTGTTCTCCATAGTGGCTCTATCAATTTACATTCCAACCAACAGTGCAAGAGGGTTCCATTTACTCCATACATTCTCCAGCATTTATTGTTTGTAGATTTGTTTGATGATAACCATTCTGACTGGTGTGAGATCATACCTCATTGTAGTTTTGATTTGCATTTATCTAATGATTAGTGATGTTGAGCATCCTTTCATGTGTTTGTTCACAATCAGTATGTCTTCTTTGGAGAAATGTCCATTTAGATCTTCTGCCCATTTGTGGATTTTTTTTTAAATTTTTTTTTTTATTGAGCTGCTTGTATATTTTGGAGATTAATCCTTTGTTACTTGCTTAATTTTCAAAAATTTTATCCCATTTCGAGGGTTGTCTCTTCATCTTGTTTATGGTTTCCATTGTTGTGCAAAAGTTTTAAGTTTCATTAGGTCACATTTGTTTATTTTTGTTCTTATTTCCACTTCTCTAGGAGGTGGGTCAAAAGGATCTTGCTGTGATTTATGTCATAGAGTGTTCTGCCTATGTTTTTCCCTAAGAATTTTATAGTGTCTGGCCTTACATTTAGGTCTTTAATCCATTTTGAGTTGACTTTTGTGTATGGTGTCAGGAAGTATTCTAATTTCATTGTTTTACATGTAGCTGTCCAGTTTCTCCAGGACCATTTATTGAAGAGGTTGTCTTTTCTCCATTGTATATTCTTGCCTCCTTTATCAAAGACAAGGTGACCGTATGTGCATGGGTTTACCTCTGGGCTTCCCATCCTGTTCCATGGATCTATATTTCTGTTTTTGTGCCAGTACCATACTGTCTTGATTACTACAAAGGTAGCTTTGTAGTATAATCTGAAGGCAGGGAGCCTGATTCCTTCAGCTCCGTTTTTTCTTTCTCAAGATTGCTTTGGCTATTTGGGGTATTTTATGTTTCCCTACAAACTGTGAAATTTTTTGTTCTAGTTCTGTGAAAAATGCCAGTGGTAGTTTGATAGGGATTGCATTGAATCTATAGATTGCTTTGGGTAGTAGAGTCATTTTCACAATGTTGATTCTTCCAATCCAAGAACATGGTATATCTCTCCATCTGTTGTATCAACTTTAATTGCTTTAATTACTATCTTATAGTTTTCCGAGTGCAGTTCTTTTACCTCCTTACGTAGGTTTATTCCTAGGTATTGTATTGTTTTATTTGCAGTGGTAAATGGGAGTGTTTCCTTAATTTCTCTTTCAGATTTCACATCATTAGTATATAGGAATCCAAGGGATTTCTGTGCATTAATTTTGTATCCTGCTACTTTTCCAAATTCATTCAATACTTCTAGTAGTTTTCTGGTAGCATCTTTAGAATTCTGTATGTATAGTACCATATCAACTGTAAACAGTGACAGATTTACTTCTTCTTTTCAGATTTGGATTCCTTTTATTTCTTTTTCTTCTCTGATTGCCATCACTAAAACTTCCAAAACTATGTTGAATAATAGTGGTGAGAGTGGGCAACCTTGTCTTTTTCCTGATCTTAGAGGAAATGTTTTCAGTTTTTCAGCATTGCGCACAATGTTGGCTGTGGGCTTTTCATATATGTCCTTTATTCTGTTGAGGTAAGTTCCCTCTATGCCTACTTTCTGTAGGGTTTTTATCATAAATCGGTATTGAATTTTGTCAAAAGCTTTATCTGCATCTATTGAGATTATCGTATGGTTTTTCTCCTTCAATTTATTAATATTTTGTATCACATTTATCGATTTGCATATATTGAAGAATCCTTGCATTCCGAGGATAAACCCCACTTGATTATAGTGTATGATCTTTTAATGAACTGCTGGATTCTGTTTGCTAGTATTTTGTTGAAGATTTTTCATCTATGTTCATCAGTGATATTGGTGTGTAGTTTTCTATTTTTGTGACATCTTTGTCTGGTTATGGTATCAGGGTGATGGTGGACTCATAGAATAAGTTTGGGAGTGTTCCTCCCTCTGCTATATTTTAGAAGAATTTGAAAAGGATAGGTGTTAGCTATTCTCTAAATTTTTGACAGCATTTGCCTGTGAATCCACCTGACCCTGGGCTTTTGTTTGTTGCAAGATTTTTTTTTTTTTTGCGGTATGCGGGCCTCTCACTGTTGTGGCCTCTCCCGTTGCGGAGCACAGGCTCCAGACGCGCAGGCTCAGCGGCCATGGCTCATGGGCCCAGCCGCTCCGCGGCATGTGGGATCTTCCCAGACCGGGGCATGAACCTGTGTCCCCTGCATCGGCAGGCGGACTTTTAACCACTGCGCCACCAGGGAAGCCCTGTTGCAAGATTTTTAATCACAGTTTCAATTTCAGTGCTTGTGATTGGTCTGTTTATATTTTCTATTTCTTCATGGTTCAGTCTCAGATAGTTTTCTAAGAATTTGTCCATTTCTTCCAGGTGGTCCATTTTATTGGCATATAGTTGCTTGTAGTAATCCTGCATGATTCTTTCTATTTCTGCAGTGTCAGTTGTTACTTCTCCTTTTCCATTTGTAATTCTGTTGATTTGAGTCTTCTCTCTTTTTTTCTTGATGAGTCTGGCTAGTGGTTTATCAATTTTGTTTATCTCCTCAAAAAACCAGCTTCTAGTTTTATTGATCTTTGCTATTGTTTCCTTCTTTTCTTTTTCATTTATTTCTGATCTGATCTTTATGATTTTTTTCCTTCTGCTAACTTTGGGGGGTTTTGTTTGTTTGTTTTTATTCTTCTTTCTCTAATTGTTCTATGTGTAATTTAGGTTGTTTATTTGAGATATTTCTTGTTTCTTCAGCTAGGATTGTATTGCTATAAACTTCCCTCTTAGAACTAGTTTTGCTGCATCCCATAGGTGTTGGGTGGTCGTTTATTCATTGCCATTTGTTTGTTGGTATTTTTTTATTTCTTCAGTGACCTCTTGGTTATTTAGTAGTGTGTGTTTTAGCCTTCATGTGTTTGTGTTTTTTACAGTTTTTTTTCTGTAATTGATATCTAGTCTCATAGTGTTGTGGTTGGAAAAGATACTTGATATGATTTCAATTTTCTTAAATTTACCAAGGCTTTATTTGTGACCCAAGATATGATCTATCCTGGAAAATGTTCCATGAGCACTTGAGAAGAAAGTGTATTCTGTTGTTCTTGATGGAATGTCCTATATAGATCAATTAAGCCCATCTTGTTTAATGTGTCGTGTAAAGCTTGTGTTTCCTTATTTATTTTCATTTTGGTTGATGTGTGCATTGGCGAAAGTGGGGTGTTAAAGTCCCCTACTATGATTGTGTTGCTGTTGATTTCCCCTTTTATGGGTGTTAGCCTTTGTCTTATGCATTGAGGTGCTCCTATGTTTGGTGTCTAAACATTTACAATTGTTATATCTTCTTCTTGGATTGATCCCTTGATCACTATGTTGTGTCCTTCTTTGTCTCTTGTAACAGTCTTTATTTTAAAGTCTATTTTGTTTGATATGATTGGTTGAGGCATTTGGTCTATTTCCATTTAAGGTAATTATTGATATGTATGTTCTTATTACAATTTTCTTAATTGTTTTGGCTTTGTTTTTGTAGGTCTTTACCTCCTCTTGTATTTCCTCACTAGAAAAGTTCCGTTAGCTTTTGCTGTAATGCTGGTTTGGTGGTGCTGAATTCTCTTAACTTTTGTTTGTCTGTGAAAGTTTTAATTTCTCTGTCGAATCTGAATGAGATCCTTGCTGGGTAGAGTAATCTCGGTTGTAGGTTTTTCCTTTTCATCCCTTTAAATATGTCCTGCCACTCCTTTCTGACCTGCAGAATTTCTGCTGAAAGGTCAGCTCTTAGCCTTATGGGAATTCCCTTGTATGTAATTTGTTACCTTTCCCTTTCTGCTTTTAATATTTTTTTCTTTGTGTTTAATTTTTGACAGTTTGAATAATATGTGTCTTGACATGTTTATCCTTAGATTTATTCTGTATGGGACTCTGTGCTTCCTGAAATTGTTTGACTATGTCCTTTCCCTTATTAGGGAAGTTTTCAACTATAATCTCTTCAAATATTTTCTCAGTTCCTTTCTTTTTCTCTTCTTCTTCTGGGACCCCTATAATTTGAATATTGGTGCCTTTAATGTTCTCCCAGAAGTTGCTGAGTCTGTCCTCACTTCTTTTCATTCTTTTTTCTTTATTCTGCTTTGTGGTAGTTATTTCCCCTATTTTATCTTCCAGGTCACTTATCCCTTCTTCTACCTCAGTTATTGTGCTATTCATTGCTTCTAGAGAATTTTTAATTTCATTTATTGAGTTGTTCATCATTGTTCTTTTGCTCTTTATTTCTTCTATGTCCTTGTTAAACATTTCTTTTCTTTTCTCCATTCTATTTCCAAGGTTTTGGATCATCTTTACTATCATTACTCTGAATTCTTTTTCAGGTAGACTGCCTATTTCCTCATCATTTGTTTGGTCTGGTGGGTTTTTACCTTGCTCATTCATCCACTGCATATTTCTCTGTCTTCTCATTTTGTTTAAGTTTCGTTGTTTGGGGTTTCCTTTTTACAGGCTGAAAATTCATATTTCCTGTTGTTTATGGTGTCTGCCCCCAGTGAGTAAGGTTTGTTCTGTGGCTTCTGTAGGCTTCCTGGTGGAGGGGACTGGTGACTGTGTTCTGTGGGTGAGGCAGGATCTTGTCTTTTTCATGTGCAGGGCTGCCTTTGTTGGTGTATTTTGGGGTTTCTCTGAACTTAGTACGATTTTAGGCAGCCTCTCTGTTAATGGGTGGGGTTGTGTTCCTGTCTTGCTAGTTGTTTCACATGGGGCATCCAGCACTGGATGTTGCTGGCTGTTGGGTGGAGCTGGGTCTTAGTGTTGAGACGGAGGTCTCTGGGAGAGCTCTTGTTAAATGATATTATGTGGGGCCAGGAGGCCTCTGGTAGTCCAATGTCCTGAACTTGGCTCTCCCACCTCAGAGGCTCAGGCCTGACAACAGGCCAGAGCACCAAGACCCTGTCAGCCACATGGCTCAGGAGAAAAGGGAGAAAAAAAGAAGGAAAAAATAAAATAAAATAAAATAATTAAAAGAAAAAAGTAATCAAAAAACAAAAAGAAGAGAGCAACCAATACAATACACAAATCCAGCAATTGTAACAATCTTTAAAACTATACTAAGATAAACATAACTATCCAGAAACAAGCAAGTCACAGACAGCAAACCCCAAGTCTACAGTTTCTTCCAAAGTCCACCACCTCCATTTTGGTTTGATTCATTGTATATTCAAGTATTCCACTGTTGCAGGGTACCTCAAGTTGATTTTGAGCATTTAATCCACTGCTCCTGAGGCTGCAAGGAGAAATTTCCCATTCTCTTCTTTGTTCGCACAGCTCCTGTGGTTGAGCTTTGGTTTTGACCCCATCTCTGCATGTAGGTTGCCCTCAGGCTTCTGTTCTTGCCCAGACAGGACAGGGTTAAAATAGTAGCTGATTAGGGGGCTCTGGATCATTCATGCTGTGTGGGAAGGAGGGGTATGGTAGTTATAATTGTAATTCCGGGTGAGCCTGTGACAGCAGAGACCAGCTTGATGTTTCAACAGCCTGAGGCATTCTGTGTGTTTTCCTGGGAAGTTGTCCCTGGATCACGGGACCCTGGAAGTGACAGGCTGAACAGGCTCCCAGGGTTTGCGTGTGTGTGTGTGTGTGTGTGTGTGTGTGTGTGTGTGTGTGTAGTGACCTGTACTTGTGGCACACAGGATTTTTGGTGGCTGCAGCAGTAGCGTTAGCATTTCATGACCTTCTCTCATGTCTGAGCTGATAGGTGCAGCTCATACCCTTCTCTGGAGCTCGTTTAGGCGGTGCTCTGAATCCCCTCTCCTCATGCACCCCAAAACAATGGTTTCTTGCCTCTTAGGCTGTTCAAGACTTTGTCCCAGACTCCCTCCCAGCTAGCTGTGGTGCACTAGCCCCCTTCAGGCTGTGTTCATGCAGGCAACCCCCATCCTCTCACTGGGATCTAACCTCTGAAGCCTGAGCCTCAGCTCCCAGCCCCCACCCGCCCTGGCAGGTGAGCAGACAAGCCCCTCAGGCTGGTGAGTGCTGGTAGGTACTGATCCTCTGTGCAGGAATCTATTCACTTTGCCCTCTGCACCCCTGTTGCTGCATTCTCCTCCATGGCTTCAAAGCTTCCCCCCACCCACCCCCCATCTTCGCCAGTGAAGGGGCTTCCTAGTGTGTGGAAACCTTTCCTCATTCACAGCTCCCTCACAGAAGTTCAGGTCCCATCCCTATTATTTTGTCTTTGTTTTTTCTTTTTTCTTTTGCCCTACCCATGTTCATGGGGATTTTCTTGTGTTTGAGAAGTCTGAGGTCTTCTGCCAGCATTCAGTTGGTGTTCTGTAGGAGCTGTTCTGCATGTAGTTGTATTTTTGATGTATTTGTGGGGAAGAAGGTGATCTCCACGTCTTACTCCTCTGCTATCTTGAAGGTTCCCCCTCTTCTTTCTGTCTTGAATGCAGATGTGATGTCTGTGACTGCTGTAGTCATCTTTGAGGCAAGAAGCATAAAGACCAAAACCAGTGTGCTCAATCTGTATACCTGAAACTAACAGAATATTGGTAATCAACTATATCAATTATACTCTAACATAAAATCAAAATTAAAAACACAAACAATGTGCTCAAGTTGATGTAATTGAAAATGGAGACAGATCCTGAATCCCTGATGGAATTATTGCATCAGCTGAACCAACTATTTGCCTTTATATTTTTGTTGACAAGAAAAATAACCTTCAGTTTCTTAAGCAAATTTTTTTTCTGGTTTCGTTTCTTGCAATTGAAATTATTTCAGATGATAGAGAAATTGTATTTTCAACATCGGATAAACCATTTTTTTCTATGGTGATCATAATATCTTGCATTTTAAAGCATTTTCCAATTTACAAACTTGTTTTGTCACATATGATCACATTTAATCTGCACAGTAAAATTAGGAATAGTTATCCTAACTTTAATGGTGAACCAATTTAAACTCAGAGTTTAAATAAATTGCCTAAGCTCACAGAAAGAAAATATGATATAATCCAGGACTTGAACCCTCATCATCTGACCCTAATTACCAATTGAATCATGTTTGCTTATGTTGGAAGCCAAATTTATTGTCTTCACGTATTTGTTACATTCTTAACAAGCCTTGAAGAGCTTCTGTGTATCAGTCATTATAAGATAACAAAGAATTGGATAAAAATTACTGAACTCATAGTCTCCAGTGAATTAAGACACTTTATTATTAGCCCTGTGCTTTTAAAGATTAATACTATAAAACATCCTCTTCTGAGGACTTCACAGGTCACTAGGAAATACAAACCTGAAAATAAGTTTTTCTAAATATGACACAGAGTGGGCCATAAATGTATGTATGTTCATTGTAGAAGGGCAATACTAATTCTTACTTTGGGGGAAGTAGGGATGAGGGGTGGGTGGATGATAGTGCCAAGGTAACATACATAAGAGTGTGTCAGCTGCTTTTTATGACTATACATTTTGGGGAGTTAAGATTTATGAGACTTCAAAGCTGACCATATCTAGATGATAAGAGTAGGAGCTTGGTGCAAGCTGAGGGGTGCACTGGGGTGGTCCTGGAAAATTGGCCAGATCACCAGACAGTTTTCAGTCTGTTGCCTCTGCACTGAGACTGGGAGCAAGCAAGTCTGTGCATGTATTTTCAAAAGTGGAGTCTTGGTTTCTTACAGCTCTCCAATAAGCCCAACTGGTTTTCAAACCAGCTAAGGGGGCTTATCTTCTCAGTTTTGGACCACAGGGCAGGGGTGCTTAATATGCAGCTTGAACCCTTTTCTTCCCAGAGAGGATCCCTGAGGTTGTGATATTCCCTTTCTCTTCTGGGCCATAACCTGGGGCTGTGGGTCCTGATTGATTGCTTCTATTCTCCTCCTACTGGAGTATGAGTGGCTCTTTCTTTATAACCTTTGTTATAGAATAGCCATTCTGCTAGCCTTAAAGTTGATTTCAGCAAAATTTGCTCTACATGTAGTTGCAGTTTTGATGTGTTCATAAGGGAGGAGAGCTCAGCATTCTCCTACTCCACCATCTTGATCCTACCTTTCTGTACCTTTATTTTATCTCTTTGTACATTTATACATAGTTAATGCCCATGTCAGAATGTTCTATTTTCTGAAATCAATTGCTCATGATTTGTCTATTTTGCTTTATCAGTTGACTGTTTTGCATAGCATTGTATGAAAAATTGTGTGCTTCGTAATTTTTGTCTGTGGCTCACCTTCAGTGTTCCCTCAGAATTGTTTTCTGAGGCAGTGCAGATATTCTCATGTTTGGAGAAGTCCCTAAGGGGCAGTTTTGTGATCATCCATAGGGCCTAATAGTGACCAGTTTTGAGTCAGTTTTTATAATAGTTTCCAACTATTTTTTGTATATATATATAAGAATAGTGTATGAATTCAAGCCTTATCATCATATGTGGTTCAATATTTTTATTCAATTTCCCACAGTGGATTCTGTTTATACCCAATGATTTCTGGGAGGTTACTTACTGTGAAGCATCCTTGATATGGTAGGTTGAATTTTCAAAATTCTTGTCTTCCAGAGTTAAAAGGGGACCATAGTTCCTGTTTCAATTATATAAGGGGTTGGGAGCTTTGACACCAGTCTCTATGAAGGTTTTTAGCCATCAGTCCTTAACTTGTCTTAACTTGCCTTAACTTGTGAATGAGCCATGCAATTTCACACTTCTGGGATTACCTTTCCATTCTGGAGGATTTTTTTTTTTAACTTTTAAAATTTTAATTAAAAAAAATTATTTAGCTTGCTTTCACTGTATATTTATATTATGATGGTAATTATTATAATCTCATCATATCCATTAAGCATTCCTATGTGTTTAAAAATGAGGGAAATATGACTCTCCTTTATTGCTTTGGATGTAGTATTATTATTTTCTTAATTATAATCTTAGATTATAAGGTTTTAATACACACTCTAGTTAAAAGATAAAAATGGAACTGATGAAACTGTCAGGAGTAACAATCTCAATGACTTCTCTTTGTGATGTTAGAAACCAGAATTGCCACCAGTTTTCAGTGGCACAGTGGTTAATAATCCTCCTGCCAATCCAGGGGACATGGGTTCAAGCCCTGGTCTGGGAAGGTCCCACAAGCCGTGGAGCAACTAAGGCCGTGTGCCACAACTACTGAGCCTGCACTCTAGAGCCTGCAAGCCACAACTACTGAGCCCACATGCCACAACTACTGAAGCCTGCACACCTAGAGCCCATGCTCTGCAACAAGAGAAGTCACTGCAATGAGAAGCCTGCACACTGCAACGGAGAGTAGTCCCCGCTCCCCGCAACTAGAGAAAGCCCACCCACAGCAAAGAAGACCCAACGCAGCCAAAAAAAAAAAAAATTGATTCCCAGTTGCTGGTAATGGTCACAGAGAACAAGAATGCCAGAGTTGACCCTAATAGGATACTAATAGGAAACACACTTTCCTTAAGAAACAAAACAAACTAGTCTGTCATTATTTGCGAGTAATATATCACATACTTTAAAGATACATATCAAGGAAAGAACCAAAATCAATGTTTGAGTAAGACCCTAACATCCTCTAGCTTACAACGTATAACAGGCATTTTAGCTTGAGTGGTTTCCCCATAAGGATTGGAAACCAATAAATTTTCTTTTCATATGAGAACAACTAGAATATATTTGTAGACAACTAGACTGCTTCCCAAATATTCCTACTGCTCAAATTCAGTCTTCAGTACATGTCTCAGACTTCCAGTTCTGTCTATATAGTAGACTAGAAAACCAGTAAATGTCTTCAATAAAAACACCTAGGAATTTTATAAAAATATATTGAATATCCTTTAAACTAATAGCTAAAATTCTGAAAAAGTAAGGGGAATTTTCAGGAATCAGATATAAACAGAATACTATAAACTACAAATGTAAGTAGGTGAGAAATTGCAACTGCCCTAGGAGGTACTAACAAGTCTCAATGATCTGTGTTTTATACTCATATTTTATTACCACAATAGATGAAACCTTGGACCAATGGGAAACAGGGAAACAGAACTGACTACTACATAAAGTTGAGGCTCTTGAAGTTGGATTAGTAAAATTATCAAAAGCACTTTGTGTCTGCTTGGTATTTGAATGAAAAAACAGGTTTCCTTTAAAATTCAGGATTATGAAACTGTCACACATGAATTTAAGGTCAAATGTATACTACCTGAATGGTGTGTGAACTTTTAAAACAGAAATGAATGTTAAAATTGATCCCAATTGTAATACCTCAAAGCTCTAGACAGAGGCAAATTTAAAACCACCTTAGAAAAAACAAACAACAACAAAAAACACCTTAGAAAAGTATGGATAACATGGATTCCCTTTCCATGGGAAATCCAGTCTAAGGAAGCTCTCACATTAAAAAATATAAAGAATATTAGGAAACCACTTATCATAAGCAAGGGCCAGTACACACACACAAACACGCACGTGTGTGCGCGTGCACACACACACACACACACACACACACATAAATCCCAAATACAGGTTCTGGACTCAAAGACTAGTTCACCAAGGTCCCTGGTTTGAATAAAGCAAAAAGACAAAAATAACCTTCTAAGCACTTAACAGAATTGTGTTGGAAAACAAAACAAAACAAAAACACAAATTTGTCTAATTGATTTCTGTAATTGCATAACCACAAAGAAAATTTCCATGTCCCTGAACTCACACTGTGTCATATAGGCTGCTAAATAGGTACAACTTACACAAAGAAAAGGAATTCTGGCTAATGGCCATTTTGAAATATGTCCACAGAGGGCAATGAAAAAGGAAGAATCTAATGAGAGAACAGAACCTGGTGCTACCAAATTGGCTGACCAAGAAATCTACTCCTTTATTAGAGATCAACATTCCTACCTTCTGACCTGCAGGATATAACAATTGCCATGGTTACATGATCACTGTATATTATTTACCAATAATTCTCCAAAGAGGAGTTTTACACCATCTATACCTGTTGGATGAGTTAGGTGTGGCTGAATTTACAATTTACACATATATCAAAAGACAAGGAGACTATATCCCAACGTGACCAAGAGAGTTACATTATCAGCTAAGGAAGAATTCTGAACGTGAGTTTTCTCCATTCAGTGAGTTCTGTGTATGGAAATTTAGTGTGTGGTATATAGTAAGGGTTGTCTTTTCTAGGATGCCTGTTTTTTCCAGCCCAGCATCCACTTCCCCTCCTTCTGGTAAAAAGATTATGAATTTCTTTGGGGAAACTACCCCCACCTCTTCTCTCAATCCTGTGGATTGGGTTAAATTGACCACATATATGCTTAATTGGCTCTGACTAGTTTAAGCCAAACCAATGAATCCTAACTTACTAGATTTGAACTCATAACTTGACGTAAATAATGGTGAATGTATCTGTGTCTATGAAATTACTTGGTGGTTATCATTTTGTTTGTTTAAAGATTTGTTCTATAATTTAAAGAAAGTATTTTGATTAATTTCCATACAAAGATAAGCACTAATGTTAACGTCAAGTGTAGCTCTATCTGTGACATAAAAACCAGAGCAGTTTAATCGAAGGGTACCTATCTGTAAAATATATGTTGGGGAGAGAAGCAATTAGCACTGTGGGAAACAAGGAAAATGTCTTGGTTAGGAAGGCAAATTTGGTCTGAATAAGTTCTCTTCTAGTTCTGAAAATCAATGAGTAAATGAAAATTAAGATTTTCAAATGAGGATTTGTATTAGTTTTCTCTTCTGCCAAAACAAATAACCACAAATTTAATGGCTTAAGACAATGCAGATTTACTATTTTACTGTTCTGTAAGTCAGAAGTCTGACATTGATCTCATCAGGCTAAAATCATGATGTAGGCAGCTGTGCTCCTTCTGGAAACTCTAAGAGAGATTCCATTTCCTTAGTCATTCACATTGTTGGCAAAATTCAATTCCTAGTGTTTTTAGAACTGAGGTCCCCAGTGTTTGCTGAGTGTCAGCTGAAAGTTATTCCAGCTTCTAGAAATTGCCTGCATCCCTTGATTAGTGACCTCTGTCTTCAACTGTTAAAGCCTGCAACATTGGATTGAGTCCCTTCCCTTTCATGCTTGCAAGTCCCCTCTTTTTTTTTCCATCATAACCCTCTGACTCACTTTATGCCTTCCTCTTCCAATTTTAAGGATTTATTTGCTCAGATTGAGCCCACCTAGATAAGCCAGAATAACCTCCCTATCTCAAAGTCCATACCCTTATTCATACCTGAAAAGTCCCTTTTACTACATATTCACAGGTTCCAGATATTTGTATATGGCCATATTTGGGAAAGGGCATTATTCTGCTTGCCACAGCATTGCTACTATATTTTTTTAACAGGATTTCAATGAAATTTGTTTCAGAAATAGAAATCACAGTGGTAAGAAGCGACTAAGTTCACTATCTTAAAATTAAGCAATGTTAATACTTGCATGACGTCAAAACAGTGCTCATTACCCAGGGATCCACTGATGTATAACATGCACCACTTTACCTTTGAGTGACATCTACAGTCCGTAGTGTTACTTGTACAGGAGAGAGATTTTAGGTTCTTCCTCCCTGTAACATAGGGCAGTAGTTTAGCAATAAAGAAAAGCTTCCATTTTGGGTCATTGACATAGATAAACTATGCATTATTCCTCTTTGCCTAAAAGATCATCAGAGCCCCATTTCATAATTCTATTTAGCTGGATATGGCAGACCCTATGTGACTTTCAAAGAAATATAAAAACTATCATCTTCATATTAAGGTTTGTCATAATTTTGTTCACTTGATCTGTATCAGAGACGTGCATTATTGTTTCATTTATTAAAATCCAAACCCATATACAAAATGAATGAGAAAAAAGAGTAGCACTGGGGACTGAGAGAACAGAGTGCTAATTTCCACTTTGCCTTGTGTGCTTGGGTGTGTCGCTTTACTCCATGGGTTTTCTCATTCACGGGATGGAAGAGGTGAAATGAAATAATTTCAGTTTTAATAAGGTCATATCCAGTTATATGTCTATATATAATAATTATATCAGATATTGAATCCAGACAGAGAACTCTGAAATTCCCCACTTCTATTGAATTTGTCAAGTTAATCAGTACCCTATGGAAAAATTATCTTTTAATATTTAAAAACATAAAGCAATAAATAAAAATTTAAAAATTAAATTAAAAATATAAACAGAAAAAAAATAAACATAGTTAGCTATTAGTTATTGAAAATTTGCATTTTGGTTTTTACAAGTTATCTGATGAAAGTTATTTCTCTGAGCTCTTGAAGAGAAGAGAGTGTGTGTATCTTTTCTACAAAAGAGGAATTACATTATAGTTGTCAGGTATACATGTTCTATCTACATCAGACTACCTAGGTTCAATGTCCTGACTCTTAGTAGCTGTATAATTATGGAAAGATTACCTCCTAGTTCTTAAATTTCTTCATCTGTCAAATAAAGACAATGATCATAGCTATTTCACAAGTATATGGAGTGAAGTAAATTAATTAATATGAAGTTTTTACTACAGAGCCTACATATATAGCAAATTTTTGATATATGTGAGCTATTATTTAAAAACTCAGAGATTCATTTTTTATAACTGAAGGCTCTGCCTTGAAATAGTCACAAGTCTCATTCTATTTTTTTTTTTAATTTGGAGTATAATTGCTTTACAATGTTGTATTTGTTTCTGCTGTACAGCAAACTAAATCAGCTATATGTATACATATATCCATTCTTTTTTGGATTTTCTTCCCATTTAGGTCACCACACAGCACTGAGTAGAGTTCTCTGTGCTATACAGCAGGTTCTCATTAGTTATCTATTTTATACATAGTAGTGTATATATGTCAATCCCAATCTCCCAATTCATCCCACACTCCCTTTACCCCCTTGGTGCCCATATGTTTGTTCTCTACATCTGTGTCTCTATTTCTGCTTCTCAAATAGGTTCATCTGTACCATTTTTCTACATTTCACATATATGCGTTAATATACTATATTTATTTTTTCTTTCTGACTTACTTCACTCTGTGTGACAGTCTCTAGGTCCATCGATGTCTCTAAAAATGACTCAATTTTGTTCCTCTTTATGGCTCAGTAATATTCCATTATACATATGTACCACATCTTCTTTATCCATTCCTCTGCTGATGAACATTTAGGTTGGTTCCATGTCCTGGCAATTGTAAATAGTGCTGTAATGAATATTGGGGTGCAACTCTGGTTTTGAGATAAGGTTTTCTCAGGGTATATGCCCACTAGTGAGATTGCTGGCTCATAAGGTAGCTCTGTTTTTAGTTTTATAAGGAACCTGAATACTCTTCTCCATAGTGGCTGTATCAATTTACATCCCCACCAACAGTACGAGAGGGTTTGCTATTCTCCACACCCTCTCTAGCATTTATTGTTTTTGGATTTTCTGATGATGGCCTTTCTGACTGGTGTGCAGTGATACCTCATTGTAGTTTTGATCTGCATTTCACTAATAATTAGAGATGTTGGGTATCTTTTCATGTGCCTCTTGGATATCTGTATATCTTCTTTGGAGAAATGTCTTTTTAGGTCTTCCACCCATTTTTTGATTAAGTTGTTTGTTTTTTTTGATATTGAGCTGCATGAGCTGTTTGTATATTTTGAGATTAATCCTGTGTCAGTTGCATCATTTGCAAATATTTTCTCCCATTTTGAGGTTTGTCTTTTTGTCTTGTTTATGATTTCCTTTGCTATGCAATAACTTTTAAGTTTAATTAGGTCCCATTTTTTTTACTTTTGTTTTTAAGTTTATTACGGTCAAAAAAGATCTTGCGGTGATTTATGTCAGAGTGTTCTGCCTATGTTTTCCTCTAAGAGTTTCTAGTGTCTGGTTTTACATTTTGGACTTTAATCCATTTTGAGTTTATTTTTGTGTATGGCTGTTAGGGAGTGTTCTAATTTCATTCTTTTACATGTAGTTGTCCAATTTTTCCAGCACCATTTATTTGAAGAGACTGTCTTTTCGCCATTGTATATTATTGCCTCCTTTGTCATAGATTAGGTGACCATAGGTACATGGGTTTATTTCTGGGCTTTCTATTGTGTTCCATTGATCTATATTTCTGTTTTTGTGCCAGTACCATACTGTACTGATTACTGTATCTTTTTAGTATTGTCTGAAGTCAGGGAGACTGATTCCCCCAGCTCTGTTTTTCTTTCTCAAGATTGCTTTGGCTATTCAAGGTGTTTTGGGATTCCATACAAATTGTAAAATTTTTGTTTTGATTCTGTGAAAAATCCCATGGGTAATTTGACAGGGATTGTATTGAATCTGTAGATTGCTTTGGGTAGTATATTCATTTTGATTGTTCTTCCAATCTAAGAACATGATATATCTCTCCATCTGTTTGTGTCATCTTTGATTTCTTTCATCAGTATCTTATAGTTTTCTGAATACAGGTCTTTTACCTCCTTAGGTTTATTCCTAGGTATTTTATTTGTTGTTGTTACAATGGTAAATGGGACTGTTTCCTTAATTTCTCTTTCTGCTCTTTCAATGTTAGTGTATGGGAATGCAAGTGATTTCTGTGTATTAATTTTGTATCCTGCAACTTTACCAAATTCATTGATTAGCTCTAGTAGTTTTCTGGTAGTATCTTTAGGATTTTTATGATAGTATCATGTCATCTGTAAACAGTGACTGTTTTACTTCTTCTTTTCCAATTTGGAATCCTTTTATTTCTTTTTCTTCTCTGATTGCCATGGCTAGGACTTCCAAAACTATGTTGAATAATAGTGGAGAGAGTGGGCAACCCTGTCTTCTTCCTGATCTTAGAGGAAATGCTTTCAGTTTTTCACCATTGAGAATGATGTTTGCTGTGGGTTTGTTGTATAAGGCTTTTATTATGCTGAGATAGTTTCCCTCTATGACTACTTTCCGGAGAGTTTTTATCATAAATCGGGGTTGAATTTTGTCAAAAGCTTTTTCTGCATCTATTGAGGTGATCATATGGTTTTTATTCTTCAATTTGTTTATATGGTGTATCACATAGTTTGATTTGCATATATTGAAGAATCCTTCCATCCCTGGGATTAATCCCACTTGATATTGGTGTGTGATCCTTTTAATCTGTTGTTGGATTCTTTTTGCTAGTATTTTGTTGAAGATTTTTGGTCTATGTTCATCAGTGATATTGGCCCATGATTTTCTTTTTTGTGTGTGATATCTTTTTCTGGTTTTGGTATCAGGGTGATGGTGGATTTGTAGAATGAACTTGGTTGTGTTCCTACCTATGCAATTTTTTGGAAGATTTTCAGGAAGATGGATGTTAGCTCCTCTCTAAAAGTTTGATAGAATTCCCCTGTGAAGCCATTTGGTCCTGGACTTTTGTTTTCTGGAAGATTTTTAATCATAGTTTCAATTGCGTTACTTGTAATTAGTCTGTTTACATTTTCTATTTCTTCCTGGTTCAGTCTTCGAGGGTTGTACTTTTCTATTAATTTGTCCATTTCTTCCAGGCTGTCCATTTTATTGGCATAGAGTTGCTTGTAGTACTCTCTTATGACCCTTTGTATTTCTGCAGTGTCAGTTGTAATTTCTCCTTTTTCATTTCTAATTTTATGGATTTGAGTCCTCTCCCTTTTTTTCTTGATGAGTCTAGCTAAAGATTTATCAATTTTGTTTATCTTCTCAAAGAGCCAGCCTTTAGTTTCATTGATCTTTGCTATTGTTTTCTTCATTTCTATTTCATATATTTCTGCTCTGAATTTTATGATTTCTTTCCTTCTATTAACTTTGGGTTTTGCTTGTTCTTCTTTCTCTTGTTGCTTTAGGTGCCAGGTTAGGTTGTTTATCTGAAACTTTTCTTGTTTCTTGAGATAAGTTTGTATTGCTATAAACTTCCCTCTTAGAATTGCTTTTGCTGCATAGGTTTTAAGTTTTGCTGTATAGGTTTTGAGTTGTCATGTTTTCGTTGTCATTTATTTCTGTGTATTTTTTTACTTCCTCTTCAATTTCTTCAGTGATCTCCTGGTTATTTAGTAGCATATTGCTTAGCCTCCATGTGTTTGTGTTTTTTACAGTTTTTTTCCTTTAATTTATTTTTAATCTTATAGCGTTTTGACCAGAAAAGATGCTTGATATGGTTTCAATTTTCTTAAATTTACCGAGGGTTTATTTGTAACCCAAGCTGTGATCTATCCTGGAGAATGTTCCACGTGCATTTTTGAAGAAAGTGTATTCTTCTGCTTTTTGAAGGAATGTCCTTTAAATATCAATTAAGTCTATCTGGTTTATTGTGTCATTTAAAACTTGTGTTTCTTTATTAATTTTTTTGTCTGGATGATCGTGCCATTGGTGTAAGTGGTGTGTTAAAGTCCCCCACTATTATTGTGTTACTGTCAATCTCCTCTTTTATGGCTGTTAGCATTTGCCTTATATATTGAGGTGCTCCTGTGTTGGGTTAATATATATTTATAATTGTTAAAGCTTCTTCTTAGATTGATCCCTTGATCATTATGTAGTGTCCTTCCTTGTCTCTTGTAACACTCTTCATTTTAAAGTCTATTTTATCTGATATGAGTATTGCTTCTTCAGCTTTCATTTGATTTCCATTTGCATGGAATATATTTTTCCATCCCCTCACCTTCAGTCTGTATGTTTCTCTGGGTCTGAAGTGGGTTTCTTGTAGACAACATATATACATGTCTTTTTTTTTATCCATTCAGCCAGTTGTGTCTTTTGGTTGGAGCATTTAATCCATTTATTTTAAGGTAATTATAAATATATATGTTACTATTAACATTTTCTTAATTATTTTGGGTTTGTTTTTGTAGGTCTTTTTCTTCTCTTGTGTTTCCCGCCTGGAGAAGTTCCTTTAGCATTTGTTGTAAAGCTGGTTTGGTGGTGCTAAATTCTCTTAGCTTTTGCTTGTCTGTAAAGGTTTTAATTTCTCCATTAAATCTGAATGAATTCCTTGCTGGGTAGAGTAATTTTGTTTGTAGGTTTTTCCCTTTCATCACTTTAAATATGTCCTGCCACTCCCTTCTGGTCTGCAGAGTTTCTGCTGAACAATCAACTGATAGCCTTATGGGGTTTCCCTTGTATGTTATTTGTTGCTTTTCCCTTGCTGCTTTTAATATTTTTTTTCTTTGAATTTAATTTTTTTTTTTTTTAGTTTGATTAATATGTGCCTCGGTGTGTTTGTCCTTGGGTTTATCCTGTATGGGACTCTCTGAACTTCCTGGACTTGGGTGGCTATTTCCTTTCCCATGTTAGGGAAGTTTTTGACTATAATCTCTTCAAATATTTTCTCAGACCTTTTCTCTTTCTCTCCTTCTTCTGGGACCCCTATAATTTGAATGTTGGTGCATTTAATGTTGTCCCAGAGGTTTCTGATACTGTCCTCATTTCTTTTAATTCTTTTTCCTTTATTCTGCTCCTTGGCAGTTATTTCCACCATTCTATCCTCCAGCTCACTTATTCGTTTTCTGTTTTATTTATTCTGCTATCGATTCCTTCTAGTGTATTTTTCATTTCAGTTATTGTGTTCTTCATCACTGTTTGCTTGTTTTTTAGTTCTTCTAGGTCCTTGTTAAACATTTCTTGTATTTTCTCTACCTGTGTCTCCATTTGATTTCCAAGATTTTGGATCATCTTTCCTATCATTAGTCTGAATTCTTTCTCAAGTCTTTGCCTATTTCCTCTTCATTTATTTGGTCTTGTAGGTTTTTACCTTGTTCCTTCATCTGTAATATATTTTTTGTTTTCTCATTTTTTTCGATGGGTGGGGCTGTGTTCCTGTCTTGCTGGTTGTTTGGTGTGAGCTGTCTAGCACTGGGGTTTGCAGGCAGTTGTGTGGAGCTGAGTGTTGATGTCAAGATGAGGACCTCTGGGAGAGCTCACACTGATTAATATTCTCTGGGGCCTGAAGTTCTCTGTTAGTCCAGCGACTTGGATTCAGCGCTCTCACCACAGGAGCTCAGGCCCAGCCCCTGGCCTGGGAACCAAGATCCTGCAAGCCCCATGGTGTGGCCAAAAAAAAAAAAAAAAGAGAAACAAAAAAAGAACAGAATAATAACAAAGAATAAAAAATACAATAAAATTAGAAAAATAAAAAATATATTAGAAAAATAAAAATGAAACAGCAGCAAGGCAAAAACAGGACCACAACAGCAAAAATATAAAATGAAATAAAATAAAATAAAAAATAATGAAAATAAAATACAGAAAAAAATTAAAAGATAAAAATAAGAAAAAAAATTCCCTGGCGCCTCCACTACCAGTGTCCTTGCCTCCATGTTGAGCCACAGCCAACCCCTACCCGCCGAGTAGGCCCTCCAAGATCTATAAGCAGACCTCCCAACCTGCTCTGTCAGCCCCACCTCTGCTTGCATTCCTCTCACCAGCATCTTTTTCCTGATGCTATCCTGGAGCACACATGCCCATGCAGGCTAGCTGGGGTGCCAGCTTCCACAGGCATACCCGCAGGGGTTGGCACAGACAAAGGAGGCCTTGGAGGGGGCAGCCCATGGCCTGCTTGGACCCTCATGGCCAGTGTAAGCCTTGGCGGCAGTGGAGCTAAGGCCTTGGGCCTGTGCAGCCATAGGGGACTTTAGGAGTGGGGCTCAGGCCCAGGACCTGCGTGGCCAAGGGTTTTGGGGCGGGGCCCAAGGTGGGCCCAGGCTCAGGACCCATGTGGCCAGAAGAGACCCCAGCATGGGCAGAGCTCAGGGACAGATCCATGCAGCTGGAGTGGGAGAAGGTCCATTCCTGAATTTGAATCTCTTCCTAAATGCCTGTTTTCCTGCAGCCTATGACAAATTTTCATCAGAAATAAGAGGAGGGAAGCCCAGGAAAACACACACAAAGGGACACTTCCTGTACCAAGAGACATAAAACTTAATTGAGCTAAAGTTGCTTTTTTTTTTCTGTTTGCATTTTAAACATGTATATGATTTTAAGCAAGACTTAGATCTGATAGAACAAATTAGTATCTAGTTCAAAAATTAAGACCTATGAATCTGTACTAAAAAATAGGGGGATGGGAAAGAGAATTATTGTTAAGCAGGCTCCAAAATATGCTGGGAGTCCTTATACATTAGCTATGACTAATATTTAGGCCAGGACTAATGCTTTCCATGAAAGCTCTGGAGTTTAATTGCAGCTTCTAAAAAGTCCCCATTTCTGCTTCTCCCCAAAATTAGACCTTTGCTCCCATTTGTAAATGGGTGGCAATAGCAAGGTGAAAGTGCATCTTCAGTTACCCCATTCTTCAAGGGTGATTCTTAGTGCCTAGTCCTCTGCAGAAACAGCATGATCAGTAAAATTCATGGTTTCTTCTGGGTCTCCTCAAAATAAATTCTCTAGGAAGAAAACTTGGTAGTTATAGATGAAGATGAAGATGATATTAATAACAAGAAATATTTTTATGTTTATTAAGGACCAGTACTTTAGACACATTATATGACTTGATCCATGTAACAGAATGTGTAAGGTGGGAATATCATGTGTATCTTCTGTGAAAGAAAACTAAGGCACTGGTTCAAGGTCGATGTAATATTTAAACCTGTGTCTACTTGAGATCAGAGACTCTGATATTGACCATTGTACTTTACTGACTCCATAAAGACCCCAGGGAGGCCCTCCTTCCACTGCTTTTCACCTCACCCCTAAGGTTGTCTTTCCCTTGTCTTACTTTTCTTTAGCATTCAGGTTCACTATTTGTGTTTACTTATGAAGGGTTTTGCTCTGGTGATTTAGGAACTAAAGCTGATAATTATCCTGATTTGCAAGTAGTGCAGTGGCTATTTCTCAAAGTAGCATAGTTGTACAAATAATACCTGTGTGCTGTGTCAACTTGTTGCCCAAATTTAGAACAATCTCCCCGTTACTTTTATAGCACATTGTCTCCTTTTGGTATGAATTGGGTTTGTAGGAGTGGAATTGGTTACATCAGAATAAAAGAGGAAACAGTGAGGATGACTGGAAAGCTATATAACAGAAGCATTAGGGGAAAGGAAAGAAGAGGGTAGGATGGGGTGGGGAGGTTTTTAAAGGAGAGCTTTAAAATAATAAACTAGTAGAAACTGGGTGACAGTCTGAGAATATTATTCTTAATGCAGAGAGAATGACTATTGCAACAATGGTGAGTCAGAGGATGAAATAACAGGTCTAAAGGAAGGACATTATTTGGGGAAGGGAGAGGGAAGAAGAGAAACATTAATGTTTATTAAATGTCTATGTGTTTCTCCCTATAACTTTAAGCAAACTTTAGAGTCAAACTGAACTCTTCTTGAAGTCTTTCAACTTGCCTCCCATGTGCTTCACAATTATCCAATGCCATCAAGGGGAACAACAAAGGGAAAAATGATGAAGAGAGGCTTAACCATCATGTGCCAAGCACTTAACATTCCTATATCAGTGCTAATGGGTGTGTTTTCTCTGCTAACTTTTTAACCACTTGAGACCAGAATGATCTCAGGTGGCCATGGCCTGCAGAAGCTTGAAGCAGGGTTTTGGTTCCCAGCCAGAGATTGAGGTCAGACCACGGCAGGGAGAAGGCTGAATCCTAGCCACTAGACCAGTGGTCAGCGACAAGGCACTGGCCATTCAGCTTTGTGGAAAAGAATTCCCACAAAAAGGAAACTAGTGAAACAAGTAAAGTGTTTATTAGAAAGAAAAAGTGTACAGTACATGTGTATAGACACACAGGTGGACTCAGAGAGAGAGTTGAGGCCTCATGGTAATTTAAATCACTTAAATGGGGCATTTCTTCCAGATTTCCTTTGGCCAATCATTTTGATTTGCCTAGTTCAGAATCTGTATTTGGTATATCTCAGGATTCTCTCTCGTGTGTGTGCACATCTCTAAGCCAAGATGGATTCAAGTGAAGAGGTTTATGGGTAGCTTGCCATCACTTGCTTTTTGACCTCCAAGGAGATTTTTTGTTGGGAAGGTCTCCTTGACTTTGAGAATGAGAAATATGTGGTCTCTTTTCTTTTATCTGGGCAGGGCTCAACCTCTCCTATTATTCTCCAGTTATCTTCTTCTTAGAGTATCAGTCCACAAGGAACAAACTCCAGCTGCTCACCCTGGGGCCCATCTATCTCCTGCCTCAAATCCCTTCTGAAAAACATAGACCCCAAGAAATCTTTATTGGGAATATTAAGGGGGCCCAGTGTGATTTCCATTGTTATTTTGGCATGATCTGCTGTGCAGAGCGGCTGGAGTCTCTGCATTGTCATTGTCCTGTGATGCTCTAGAGAAAACAAACTAAATAATTGATTAGAGAAGCAGGGGCGAAAGGCTAGTAAAAGGCCATTATAATCAGAGACTCAAGCAAGGGTAATAATCTGGTTATACAAGTTCAACATATTTTGTTAATCTCAGGCTTAAAATTTAGTATATTTCTTTGTTTCTAAAATGGAAGTTCTGAACCTGTTGGTCCCAGGCCTCCTTCTTGGGCTGAAAGGTCTTAGTTGCAGATTTGCCACAGTATGGAAGACAACAGAGCACTAGGCAAAATATAACATAAATAAGTATGGCTAAAAAGAGGAAGGTTATAAGAAAATGGAAATCTCCCATCAGAAAGTTTTCAATAACTTGTGGGATCCAGGAGAACAAGTTAGAGACCAGTTTTCACTTTTCCCACCCATATTGAATAGCGAGGATTGGTGGTTAATTGTCTACTGAAGCCAGGTGGTTTCTTGTCAAATTTTCTCAATGTCGGTCTCTACCTGGGAAGAGGTATTAATGTACGTGCAACAAGAAGTATTGGCAACTGCACATAATACCCCTCCTTGTTCTTCCGACAGATAATCCAGGGCCAGTCGGTTGTCAAGTACACCTTGGCCAGTGAATCTAGAAGACTTATGTAGATTAGTAAGAGAGCAGTACTGTTAGCTATGGCAGTAAGAGTATGAGGCAAGTTTCGAAGGACATGTTGGTGGGTGGCTAATCCCCATCATGGTAACAAGGTATATCCAAAGAAAGAGCATCTCTGTCTTAGATGCCACCAGGTAAATCTCGAGTAAATAGGTTCGAGGAACTAACCCAGTGCTTGGATTAGTTTAAAGCGTGGATTGAGAAAGGAGTAATCAAGTTTCCCACCATACACTGTGTGGGCGTGGAGTTATTGCATAAGCATAGTGGCGCATGTTTTTTTTTTTTTTTTAATCTACCTGGCATACAAAAAGGTATCTTAGTGGAGCACAATAGACTAATGTGCCCAAGGTATTAAAGCCTAGCCATCCAATTCTATTGTTATGGAAATGTTCTCCAGGTACAAACCCAAGGGGTTCTATCCACGTCTGTCCTGATATCTGCTTCTCCTATGTGGATCCTCCTTCCACTGTGTAGCAAGTTAGAGTTTGAACACAAATAGTAACTAGAGTTCTGGCTTGGGGAGTAGGCATTATAAAGCACTGAGATGCTTTAACGCCAGTTCTTCATCCTCCCAGTTTGACTTCATATTGTCCTTCTGTTTCTAAGGGGAGGGTTAGGTAAGAGACATTAGAATTTTCTTCAGTAGAAAAATGAACAATTCTGGCTCTGTACATTACTGTTCTGAGCCTTGCATCTCTGGTAGAAGACAATTTTCCCTCAGGAACTTGGCTAAAATTCCTTACAGAATGGACAAGGGGGTCACTGTGGTCCAAGATGGACTTAGTTCTGGGTAAGCAGATCAAGCAAGAGTTTGTGCAATGTGAACCAGAGAGTTCTCTGTCCATCCTGTGGATAAGGGATAGAGGCATAGAAAAGCTAAAGCAATTAGTAGCTTCATAGTTGCACTAGTCAGAGTCATATTTAAATCACCCAGCATGGGCAGAGAAGTTTAGGAAATTCTGAAAGCAAAGGTGAGAGTAAAGAAGACAATAGTTATCTAAATCTACTAGAGCATATCAGTTATTCTGTAAGTGGATTGGAGTACCAGAAGACAAAAAGGGAGATAGTGGCTGTGGGTACTTAGCCTTGGGTCTAAGAATTCTCTTTGTCTTTTTTGAATAAGAGCTTTAGGTCTTGGAGAGTCTCACTTATCTACCTGGAATTTTCAGGCTGTCCTGGGTCCTCCAGGTCCTGTGGAGACTCAGAGGAAGAGGTGGATTCACAGGAATGGCTGGAATGTGGGTCTTCAGGTTCCTGCAACATATCAGTGGAGACAGGTTTAATCCTGCACAGATGAACACAGCTGGTGACTCCCCGGGATTTAACTGTCATCTGGGTGCTCAGCAGGACTTGGTAAGGACCCATCCATTTCAGGAGTATCTGGTTGTCAGGGGACTCATTTTTCCAGGTCTTTAAAAGTACCCAGTCTCCAGGGTTTACAACAGAGTGACTGGGACATCTTGAGAGGGCTGTACTCTGTTGCTATATTCTTGTATAGATTTCTGGACCTGACCTAGGTTTATAATGTATTTTAGATGAGCCTGGGTTTCTGGGTCAGTTAGCATGTCCAGAGTAAGGAATGGCCTTCTGTATGTCATTTCAAAAGGGCTTAACTTAGTGGTTGTTTTAGGGGCTGCCCTGACCCTTAAGAGGGTTATTGGCAACAGGCAATACCACAAATCTGATGTTTCCTGATAGAGTTTGCCCAAGGTTTTATTTAGATTAGCCTGTTCTACTCTTCCTGAGGACTGTGGTCTCTAGGATGAAAGGAGGTGGTTTTTAATTCCTAAAGCCTACGAAAACTGTTGAGTAAGCTTTGCTACAAAAGAAGGTCCATTGTCACTCTGGAGGTGATGAGGCAACCCGAATCTAGGAATTATTCCTTTGGGTGTGCCTTAGCCACTTCAGTTGCCTTCTCTGTTCCAGTGGGGAAGGCCTCTACCACCCAGTAAAAGTATCTATAAACACTAGTAAGTATTTGAAGCCTTGGAAAGAGGGCATCTAAGTGAAATCTATTTGCCAGTCCTCTCCTGGTTAAGTTCCATGTCACTGGACTGGGTTAACAAGAGGGGGAGGCTTGAGGTTGCCTCCTGGATGATGGGTGGCACAAAGGGCACAGGTTCAAGTAAGCTTTTGATTGTCTCTGGGAGCCCTTTCCCGGTAAAAGGTTGGAAAACAATTGTAGACATTGCATCTCTCCCCAGATGGAGAGAATCCTGTAGTCCTTAATAATTTTCTATTGGTCAGAAAGAGTTATGAGCAATTTCAGATCTATGGGCCACCAGGCGTCTGTTCCCGTAGTTCTCCCTATGTCTCATGCCCAGGTCTTTTCAGAACATGAGTACCTGGGTATAATGTTAGAAGGGGTAAGGGATGGGATTAATGCTGTTTTGGTTATGAGCATCAGGGCTGCTTCCATTCGTTCCTGATCTGCCCTGTTGTTTCCTTGGGAAATTTGATCAGATCCCTTTTGGTGCCTGTGGCAGTGGATGACTGCTATCTGTTTTGGGTTTTGAACCACATATATGAGATTTAAAATATCAGCCCCATATTTTATAGGGGAATTTCTTGCATTTAGAAGTCATCTCTCTTTCCAGATAGCTGAGTGGGCATGTAAAACAAAGAAGGCATATTTTGAGTCTGTGTATATATTTACAATCTTTCCTTCTCCTAGGGTTAAGGCTCGGGTTAGAGCTATCAGTTCAGCCTTTTGGGCCGAGGTGTTAGTTGGTGAATGTTTTGCTTCTATGAGTCTACGAGCACTCATGATAGCATACCCTGCCCTCCTGACTCCATTTTTAATGAAACTCCAAATTCTACAAAATCCCAAAAAGATAAGATGTTTCTTCATCTTTGGAGTGCTTAGGCTTAATATAGCTTGTTTTCTATCTGGAGATAACTATCTACTTCTGGGGTTTATAATATGTCCCAGATATTTAACTTGTTGCTTTGAGATTTGTGAATTTGTCTGAGAGACTCTGTAACCCTGGGCCCCAAGAAAATTAAGGACTTCAATGATACTTTTATCTAAGGCCTCCATGGAGGGACTACAGATTAATATATCATCTACATACTGTAGAATAGCACCTTCTTTTAAGTGTACTTCCCTTAGTTCCTTTCCTAGGGCCTCAGCAAACAAGTGTGGGCTGTCCCGAATCCCCTGAGGCAATACTGTCCAGGTATATCATTGCATTTGGCCTGAGTCGGACTTAGTCCACTCAAAGGCAAACCTATATTGCGATGAGGGATGAACTGGGATGCAAAAAAAAGGCATCCTTGCAGTAAACCATTTAGTGTCCTCAGGGATTTGGACTAATATATAAGGATTGGCCACAAGGGGTTGTATAGGGACCACTGTGTTATTTACTGCTCTAAGGTCTTGTACCACCCTATACTCCTCGTTTGTCTTAACAACTGGCAAAATAGGAGTACTCCATGGAGACTGGCAGGGTACCAAGATGCTATGCTTTAAGAATTTATCTAGAGGGGTTGTAAACCCTTCTTCGCTTCCAACTTTATAGGGTATTGTCTCTTGTTAGGGTAGGCAGCTTCTGAGATAAGGCTAATTCTTACAGGTTGGGTGTTTATGGCCCTTCTGGGGATTCCTTTGTCCCATACTGAAGGGTCCACTGCTTGTAGAATATGGCTGGGAATAGGACCTTGCTCTTCCGGCTGGTCTGTCTTAGTCAGAATCAAGATAAGGGGCTGTTTGGGGCTTCCTAACCAGAGTATGGCTCCAAGGGATCTCAGAAGGTCCTTCCCCATAAGTGGGGTAGAATACTCAGGCACAACTAAAAAGACATGCAAAATCAACTGCTGCTCAAATTGGCAAGTGAGAGGCCCAGTAAAGTAATGTGTGTGAGGCTTTCTGTAGACACAAGTCACAGTACAGCTTTTGGAGGAAAGAGGTCCAGGGTAAGAAATTAAGACAGAGTAAGTGGCTCCCATAACAACTAAAAGATTAGTCTTCTTATCTGCCACGTCAAAGACCACCCTGGGCTCCTTGATGGAGATAGACATCTAATGGGGGAGAGCCACCAGAATCCCTGGGCTGCCTCAGGTGTCCAACATGGTCATCTCAGGAGCGGGAGTCCCCCTTCCCCTTCAGAACGAGGGCAGTACCTCTTCCAATGACCTGTTTGCTTGCAGGCTGGGCATGGCCCAGGGGGCTCTTTCTGGCAATCTCGGGCACAGGGACCAGTTGACTTCTATTTGTAGATTTCCCACTTGTTGGTCTTACTTCCAGATGGATAGTTGAACTTTCTTGGCTCCCTTGGGTTGTCCTGAGGTTACAAAGCATGGCTGACAGCAATGGCTATCAGTTTTGCCTGAAACCTGGCCTGCCTTTTCTCATGTTGGTTTCTCTCTTCCTCCTGAGCTTGATCTCCATTATTAAATACCCCAAAAGCCACATCTAGGAGTTGGGGCATGGGGTTTTGTGGGCCTAATTGTAACCTTTGGAGTTTCCACCTAATATCAGGGGCAGACTGGCTGATAAAGTGCTGTCCCAACAGGGACTCACATTCGGAATTGAAGGGATCTATGTTGGTATACTTTCTAAAAGTCTCCACAAACTAACCGTGAAAAGAGAGCTGCATTTTCTTTTTATTCTTGGGTTGTTCCTTTAAACTTTTCATAGTTAACTGACTTTTTGATACACTTTCTCATCCCTTCTAATACACATTGAATCATGTGCTTCCTGGATTCTATTCCCACCCAGGAATTATAATTCCTAGGGAGTTCCTGATTTGGGACTGTGTCTCCACCCAGAGCATAATGTTGGGTTGGTCTCTGGCAAACTGCTCAGCATACCCCTGGGCTGCTGTCCAGATTCTCTGTTTTTCTTCAGGAGTACAGCAAGTAGATAGGACTGCTTGTATAATCTGCTGAGTTAAATCATGGACCAGAGTTAGGGCATGAAACCCTTCATCAAACTTACTAGGGTCTTCAGAAAATTGGCCCAGCTCTGTTTGCATTGGGCTAAGTTGGTTAAAGAGAAGGGTACATGTACTCTGACTGCCCCTTCGCCATTTGCCACTTCCCTAAGAGGGCATAATTTCCCTGATCCTGGGTAATAGGAAGCTCCACTGTGAATTAACACAGAGGGCCTAGTCTCTCTTCCTTGGGGTAACGGAGGGTATGGAGGGACATACGGAGGTGGAGTTTGGAATCAGTCAGAGGGACTGGGAAAACTAGGTGACTCTGGAGAATTAGGTGGCTCTGGAGAAGTAGGGTTACTGTCAGGAGTAGGGAGAGCTTGGTTTCCCCCCTGAGAGACAGAAGAGCTTAGAAGGGGATAATCTAAAATGTCGGGAGAGTTTTCTGGTTCCCCAGAGTTTGAAATACAAGAGCCATATAAGGCGGGATTTTGGTAAAAGACTATGAAAGTCTGAATATAGGGAACCTCAGTCCACCTTCCCATCCCGTGGCAATAAAGATCCAATTGTAGAATGCTATTATAATTGAGAGACCCATTTTAAGGCCATTTTTCTTCATTCCCCAACTTATGCAAAGGCCAGGCATTGTTACAGTAGAAATTAATTTTTTTTTTCCTTTTTTAGCCCTTCTATTAAAAAAAAAAAATTCTAGTTCTTAAGGATACACTCCAGAGGTGTTTCTTCTGGCTTGGAGGGGGACCCTCCTATGTTGGGTAACCTGCAACTGAGAATGAGAGAGCACTCTTGGAAATGGAATCCAGAATCCCAGAAACATTTACCAGGAGGCTTTAACCTAAGGGATTCAGGGTATCCCCCAAATTCCCTTTGAACCTGATGTGGTTTCAATCATCTTCTACTCTCCCATCAACTCCTGACCAGACATCTCTGGTCTTCCTTGGTACCTTGTGCAAGGTGTCACCCCATGTGGCTGGGGAGGACATTTGAACCAGTGCAAACTGATTGCCAGGACTTTCCTTAGGAGGGATCCCTTGTCCATAGACTTTATGTCCTATGATAAGTCTTCCTACGCTGGGGTGTATTCCTCACGATTGAGCATCTACAAAGTTTATAATTCAGGCTGCTGGGTAGTGGTCAGCCTGATAGGCTGTCTGTGGTAGTGTGTAGGCTGCCAAGGCCTGGAGTGAAGGGGGTCTGATAGATGCAAAGAGGAATCCTTGGAGAAATTGGAGCTGGGCGCTATGGAAAACGGCACAGGGTTCAAGGCTCAAGGGCTGGGAGGTGGAAAAATTCTCACAGTAAATTTTGGGCATTGAGTGAGGTGAGAAACTAGACAACAAAAGGACTCAAAATCCTTTGCCCTATCTGTCTGGCAGCTAAGACAGAATTGGGAATCACCTGACGATTTTGTCTGACACAGGCAACACTAAGTTTGGCAGTGGCTGGGATGCAGTTTAGGAATAATGTCCAAGAAATCCCTCCCTAAAAGGGCACAGAAATATGAAGTGCTGTGAGAGTTAGGTGGGAAGGAAAGGCATAGTGGAGGGTTCCATACACGACAGAGAGAGAGAGAGACCCCTTGGGCTCCTTCACTGTTGGAAATCACGTTTCCATCATTTCCCAAAGGACAGTGTCAGCTGTCATCCAAGCATTGTTTGAACCTGCATGGCCTGGAGAATACCCCTGCCACTCCCAATTTTGGGGGGAGCCATAATGCAGTGGGTGAACAGAGATTATGCCATGTGAGTCTTGAAAAGAAAAAGAAGTAGAGAACAAGAGAAAAAAAGCAAGAGCAAAAGTCAGGGGCCTCAAGCCTCAACTGGGTGAAGCCTGTAGTATACCTTGAATTCCTGGGTTTTGGAACCAAATATGATCTCGGGTGGCCTCAGCCTGCAGTGGCTCGAAGCAGGGTTTCGGTTCCTGGCCAGAGATTGAGGTCAGGCCACAGCAGTGAGAGTACTGAATCCTAGCCACTAGACCAGTGGTCAGTGACAAGACCCTGGCCATTCAGTTTTGTGGAAAAGAATTCCCACAAAGATGGAAAGTAGTGAAACAAGTTAAGTGTTTATTAGAAGAAAAAGAGTACAGTATGTGTGGACAGACATACAGGTGGACTAATAGAGAGTCGTACCCTCATGGTAGTTTAAATCACTTATATGGGGCATTTCTTCTGGGTTTCGTTTGGCCAATCATTTTGATTTGCCTGGTTCAGAGTCTGTATTTGGTACCTCTCAGGATCCTCCCATGTGCGCACACACATCTCCTAGCCAAGATGGATTCCAGTGAAGAGGCCTATGGGTAGCTTGACATCACTCGCCTTTTGACCTCGAAGGAGGTTTTTTGTCAGGAAGGTCTCCTTGACTTTGAGAATGAGAAATATGTGGTCTCTTATCTTTTATCTGGGTAGGGCTCAGCCTCTGCTATCATTCTCCAGTTATCATCATCTTGGAGTATTTGTCCACAGGGAATGAACTCCAGCTGCTCACCTTGGGCCCATTTATCTCCTGCCTCAAACAGACATCTTGTGTATTTTAGATACCAAACACTGGCATGAAGCTCTTTAAACATTTGTTTATTCAAAAGAAAATGTGCTTATATCGAACAGAAAAGAGCTGACAGAACTGGATTGCTTGGCGAAAATTTCAGTAGCCATTCAAATGTAGTTTCACTTGCTAAGTACAGAATACTGAGGGCACAGAATTTGGTCAGAGTCCCTATCTTAATCTATTGATTTTTAGGTTGATTTGTGTTACAGGTGTAAAGTTACTTTATAATACTTAGTACAAGAAATACAGTATATCATCTATTTACTGTTATAAAGGAGTCTTTATGATAATAAGTGAAAATGCAAGGTGGAGGGGGAAAGTGTTTAAAAAGAGAGTATACAAATAAGTATGCTGGGTTTGCTTATTTAAAAAAAAATTGATATATTTAAAAATTAAAATGGTAACCTAAGGGAAAGGAAAAGGTTGTAGGGGATAGAGATTAAAGCTAGAAATCGTTAAATATATCTTGTTTTATATACTTGATCTTGGGATCAAATATTTAACATGACTAGAAAATAAAAATAAAATTTAAAAAGCAGTTCCTAAAAATGGAAATCATAATGAAACAGAGGAACCTGGCTGTATATTGAGTTGGTAGCATAGCCATACATAGAATAATTATTTTGAGCAAATTAAAACACTTATTATGCCGAATATCTCTAATAAGGTGCATCCAAGGACAGTAAGATTAATAATTAAAAAAAAATCTTAGTACATGCCATTGAGGTAGCATTGGAGTTGTTATTCTGAGACTATTACGAATTTTGGAATTTAAAAAATTAGAAATTATGTTAGTGATACTGTGAACAAAGACTTCTGACATGAGAGAATGATACATGTATAGATGTAATATTGATGAGATTAAGTTAAAACTTAATAGCCTACATTTCAATTGGAAGTATAAACTTATAATGTGCTTTATCTTTAAATATAAATATATAAAAATTAATATGCATGTAAATGTGTGCAAAGACACATATGTACATATATACACATGTATCAATGTACGTATGAAATATATACTCATATATTTCCCTCATAATTCAATCCACTGAAAAGGTCTAGAAACAATGGCCAATCCATGAGCATTGAACAACACTTCCACACAGATTATAGTTTTATTACCAAGGTTATTTGAGAAATTGTTGATTCTAGCTCTTGGACAGGAGTTTTATAAGATGAGCATGTAATATTGAAACCAAGCAGGACCATGTGGGCCTCCTGGGCACAAAAGTCTTTCTGTGTCCCTCATTTCTTGGTTACAGGAAATAGGCTTCATCCAGCCTCCATGATCTTCCCTGAGTTCCAATGGGCAGGTTCAAACATTTGCTAATTAGGGAAGGGAAGGGATGTGCAGACAACTGAGGAACAGTCAAGAAACAGTAGTGCAGACTTGGGGCAGGGTCCTGGTTCCCCCTCAAGGGATACACGTAACAATATCTTTGAGCTGTTTTGCAGCTACTGAAACCCCTACCAGGTGGGAGAAGTTAACTGTGTGCTGCCCACAAGCACGTAGACCCCAGACCAGTTGGAACCAGAAGGTTGATGATGCTGACTCCCACCTACCTCACCACCAACCAATCAGAAGAATGTCCATGAGCTGATCACACCCTCTTTGAACCATTTACTGTAAAACTCCTCACTATCCCCCTCCACGTCAGGACACACATCTTTGAGGGCATTAGTCTGCTGTGGCTCCCTTTGCCTGGCAAAGCAATAAGATATTCCTTTCTACTTCATCCAAAACTGTCTCTGAGATTTAATTCCATGTCAGGGTACAGAGTCCAGATTTGGCATCAACATCTCATCATACCAGAAAGCAAGGAAGTTACCAAAGACTACAGTGCGTTTTTACTTACTTACTCTGGAAGCAAAGATAAATAATTTTTCATTAATCACTGTTTTGTGGTTATACTAGTCTTTCCACCCATTAGTGTATCACACACAATCACTTCATGAATTTATGATAGATAAACATATACATGATTACATTTGCTGGAAAAGAGTAAACCTAGTAAAAGCTCATTTAGATAAATAAAAACTACCCTATACATCTAAATAGGGTCGCTGAAATCTACTCTCACTTAAAATCACTGTTATATGCTATTGATTAACTTAAAGTCTCAGCCATTCACTGGCTTTTCATTTTAGCTTTGGTTTCAAGTAGTATTTTCAGCTTGTTTTTGTTTTGTTGACATTCTATGCTCTGCTTTTCATTACTGAATTAACTTCTAATTAAGCAATCAAGTAATTTTTATGCTTTTACTAAAATCAGTAAAGGTTTATGTTGCCTTTAAATATAAAGGAAACTGAATAAAATTAGCTACTAGACTATTTCAATTACACAATTTATACTTGCATTAAAACTCTAAGAGTTTTTTCTGTTTTTAAAAGTTACATTTAAAAAATATATTTGCTGTTTTATTAATTGGTGCATAAATGTTCATAATTATTATCCCTTTATTGGAGATTGTACCTTTAGTAGTATAAAATAATCAGCTTTTGCCATTTAATTTTTCTCACCTTGAATCCTACTGAGCTGGAATAAAAATTTTTACCTATGCCTTCATTTTCCTGGTGTGCTTCTCTTAAGAAGCATAGGATTGAATTTTGCATTTTATCCAGTCAACAACTTTGATGATAGAAATAGTTCCCATCTGCCTGTAGAATTTCAGTGAGGATAAATGCCCCAAACAAGAAAAATTAATATTATCAGCACAACTATGATACAACGAAGAGGAAGAACCTGACTACATATGCTGTTGCCTCTTTAAGAGATGGATATTCAAATGAGATCTGTGACCATCTGCATCAGAATCACCTGGGATGCTTGGTAAAAAGGTAAGCTGGGCACTCCACCTTAGATATCAAGTTTGAATCTTTGAGGGTTGGAGTCTTGAAGTCTGCATTTTCAGCAAGTTCCACAGGTGATTCCTATGGTCATTACAGCTTGAGAACCATTAACCAAAATGATAAGAAAAATGTATCACAAAAGAAATTAACTGCTTATTTATTTGGTTGATTTTAGAAGGAAACATTTTTTTTTCTGTGCAGGAAGAGTAAAAGAGTTAATAAGAGGAATTTGACAAGATTCATGGAAGAATTTTTTTCCCCTCAATATTGGAAGAGGAAGGTATAATGTTCAAATTTGCCCTCTCTCGTGCTCTAGATTTTTCTCCCACTTTGTCCAAATGTTTCCCATTTCTACCTCCCCTCCATCTTTAGCTATTGCTGCTCTTATGTTTATATGCCATGATCTTGGACTGGAGGATCTTTTGTATAAACAAACCAGATTCTGTCAGATTTTTTTTTTTTTTTGCAAAAAGGAGAAAACACGTTGGAAATGATAACAGTGAGAAATTTCATGCTCAAGGTCAAATTATAAGTGACAAATTTCAGAAAAGTGTGAGTTCTTAGTCCAGTGTTGCATTGGTTATGCCATGTTGTCAATGGGATGTGTCAGGATATTATTGTTCATATGTGAATAAAACTTTCTGGACCTACTGATTCTTTCAGCTGCTTACAAAAATTGATATGCATATGCTCCGTAATGAATTTCTTAGCTCCTCTATTTCTTCCATCTCTATAACCATCACGAAGTCCTGTAGATACTACCTTTGAAATAGACCCTAAATCTAAACACTTGTGCTGGTTCAAGGCCCCAACATCTCTTGCTCTGATATTGTGATTTATAATAGGAAATATATCTTTGGTATCCCTGTCATTTATGTCACAGAGATCCTAAAACCCTTTGAATTATTCTTAGTGATAAGAGCAATTAAAGTGGCTTTTGTTATGTTAATGAAGTGACTTTTGGAAAACACTTAGGTAACCCCATTTGGGGGCTGATTGTCTAGGGATTAGTGGGTGGATTGGAACTTTCTGTTTACCCCTCCATCATTCAAGGTGTGCAAGCACAGCCTGGACAACCATTGATAGGCACAACTATATTGAGAGATTTAGCATTAAATAGATAGCTGCAGGAGGTGCTCTGAGTGGTCCCTTCCAGTCCTACTGTGCTCTAATACAGGAATTCCACTCATATTATTACTATTCAGAACATTTCTGAGATCTGTCTTAGAAATTGCTTCCAAAGCCTGTGATTCATTCATTAATGGCAAGTCTAAGTTCACTGAAGAAAGTGAGTGATAAAATCTGTTGATACATTTCCTATTTTAAAAAAATGGTTGCAAGGCAAACTCTTCAACTTGACATATAAGGCTTCCATGGTCTAACCCCTGCCACTTCTTTGGTGTCATCTCCCTCCATATCCCTCCCACAGTCAATGTTTCAGCCACACCAAACTACAATACACTAACTACTTAGAGTTTCTTAAATATGACATCTGTGTCTTATCTCTGAACGTCTGCACACTCCTCCTGAAAAACTATTCTTTATCTTTCCACCTGGTGAACTCTTACTCATTCTTAAAGACCCAACTTAAATGACCCCACCCCGCTCTGTTTGTACCTCAGTGACAACATTTGTACTTTATTGCAATTGTCTGTGTCTATATGTGTGTGCATATATTGTGTCATCCTTCATTGTGCTTGATTGGCATACAAAAAGTTTTAATGCTTGCTGAATGAATTGAAATTAATCAAATTAGTGTTTTATAACATCTGTGTTTTTTGACCTAACAAGAGCATCATTCAGGCTATGTTTTAATGATGTGATTTTGATGGGCCAATGTAGGTACAATATTTTATAAATAGGCTAATACAGTTTGATGGAATATTTTGTCAAAAGTTGAGATGCTTACAATGACAATTTTCCAACAGCTAGAATTCATTTTTAATTTGGGCTAAATTCCTGAATAGGGAATAAAATGAAAAATAAGTAAAAAAAAAAATGGTTGCAACTGTAATATAGTTGTTTTAGTTTTGGCATGACTGTTTTTAAAATCATTTTCAAATAAGGATTGTCATACTATTTTGCAAAATGATGGAATTGTTGAAAAAGTCCTTTTCAGAAGTTCTTCCTCTGAAGAACAAAATTATTTGAACATGCAAATTTTGCTTTATGTGAATTAAAAAAAACACACAATGAAAAATACTAAAAATCAAAAATTAACATTATATTTCACCTCTTATGTAACACTCATTAACCTCCATCATACATACAAAGCACTTTAACAAAAGATCTTATTTTAATGCCTTCTTAATAATATTAGTGCCCAATTTTCATATGTATACATTGAAGATTAGAGATGTTAAGAATCATTATTCATAGTTACATATCAAATAAAAGGTAGTGTGCAGACCAGGTCCCAAACTTTCTGATGTCAAGTTCATGGTCATATTTTTCACTCATGTGCATCTAAAGTCAAGAATTTCACCAACACTGAAGAATTTCAGGCTCCACCAAAGGCATATGGAAGACATAATTCTGGGAGGTTTACCTTTTCATTTCCCCTCAAGCCTCGCTGTATGAGAAGCCTCCTATTCAGGCTACTTATTGGACTGCTGTGGCTATAAAGCACAATAAAAATGTCAAAAATTATTTTCTTCTCCTGTAATGTGTACCTTTTTTGTCAGTGTGTGGAAGCAATGTTGGATTTTCCATACACTTTAAAAATTGTCACACCCTTGTTATTTTGTTTTCCAAATCTATTTACATTACATGGCTGTATGTTAAGCTTGGGTTGCTAACTCACACATTTATTCTAAACTTAATTGAATTTTTGTTACTTATAAAATTGATGTTTTGCATTTTGTACAATATTTCTCTGCTGTGAGCTTTCATAAGGTACAATTATATTTGAGTCAGAGCCTGGGGCAATTAATTATTAATGAATGGAATAAAGATATTAATGTTTATCTGTAGCAAATGAGAGGCTACATTTGCTTCCCTCAACTGTTACAGCAGAGCCTGAAATTTGCTGCCCTTTCCTTTCATTAATCAGTAAATTCCAATCCCAGGACTACCATAGATTACATAATATTAAGAGACCTTCAAAATCAAGGTCCATGTGTGTATGTGTGGGTGTATGTATATATGTATATGCCTACATATATATAGCCATGCATACAAAAATATGCATACATATACACACATACATGCATATGTATACACACACATATATAAAGTGTTTTGCACTGATTTTTTCATCAGCTCCACTACCCAGTAACCCTGTGAAGTAAGGAGATTCAGTATTAATCTTTTAATTTTTAAAGCTAAAGAAACAAAGGTCTAGAGATTTTAAGTGACTTACCCAAGATCCCAAGATTATAGAGATGGAAAGCAGCAAAGCCAGGACTCAAATTCTTATCTCACTGATCTGTCCACAAAAACTGAGTGCTCAGGAGCTGACAATGATGGCCCCATGTATTTAAGGCTTACTGTTATACCAGGCACTTTGTGTGTATTATCTCATTTATTCTTCAAAACAGCCCAATGTGGTAGATACTAATCCACCCATTATAGTAAAAAACAAAACTATTACAGAGTCAAAAAAAAAGAAAAGAAAAGAAAAAAAGAAATGAAAACAACAACTAAACAACTCAGACTGGGAAGTAACTTGCCCACACAACTTGTAAATGGCAGAGTGACATTAAAATGATATTTTAACCTATGTCTTCTGATTCCTATTTCAGTTCTCCTTCAAATCTTATCTTCCTAATGTTTTTACTCCTTGATAAGAATAAGAAAAAAGATTTAGTTAGTTAATGTCAAGTAAATATTTGCTTAAAATAGAGATATCTTGTTGTATAATTGTCTACTCCCCTTTACTTCACCTTCCTTAAACTCCAAACACCACCAGCTAAACAAAGACCATTGTATTGCCTGGGGGTAGGTGGGAAGGGATATAAGAATGGGATACATGAGAACCATAACTCAATATATCCTAAATGTCTGGTATTTGATATTTTAAAATTCCTGGTTTGTATGTTTCACAAACCATGTATTGCATTTTCCAATTATAATTCTATATAGATTTAGATTAATAATTTTTAAGTACCAATCATGTACAATATTAAATGTTTTTATTTATACTATTCCATGTACTTGTCTCAATAATTCTATATGAAAGATGTTTTTATCCTGTTTTTGCAAAAGAAATTGTGGCTTTAAGCGTTTAAACACCTTTTGAAATTCCATAGCTGGTGAAAAGTATATTTCAGATTCAAATGCCAGCCTTCTGATTCATGGCTCAGCGACTCTTTATCCACTGTGTTCTCCACAGAGCCTAAGGTTAGCACAGTTTTGAATTTAGGATGACAACTTCTGCTATCAAGCTTTGCTCATCTATTATGGTTTATACTGGACATTCCCTCTCTGAGTTCCTACAAATGTCTTTAAGTCTGTAGGTCAGCTGTACTACTTCTTTAACTCAGATGACCTCTGGGTCAAGTCTCCAGATTAGAAGACATATCTTTTATTTTTTCATCTACATTGTTATTTGGCAGGTTCTAGGGACATGGAAGAGGCACCAAGGATACTGCTGGCTATTTTGGAAACTGATTAATCAATCGTGATTATGAGGAGGGCTTGGCTTTTCACTATGGTGGGACAAACGAAGGCTAAGAGATGCCGAATTCAATGGTAGGAGAAGAGACTGTAGGGTAGCCTGCTTAGTTTCATAGGGCAGTGAGAGATTAACACAAAATCAGATTTTGGAAAGTCAAATATTTATGAAGTTGTGGGTTAAACAAGAGAACTGCTGGTGAATCAGAGAGAAAAGTACTGCTTCAACATCATCAAGCACTGTGAAAAGCAGCTGTAAAGTAACACTTCATTTCAAAATCCTGGTCTATAACAACTGATGTAGTTCTACCACATTAGATGATCATTTTTCCTCCATCAAAGTCCTGTCATTATTGGAATAGTGGATGTGTCAATTATTAAACTATCATATTTTTAGTTCCAAATTCTGTGATACTGTGGCTAGGTCTTTATCAAACACATTTCTTTTTGGTTTCTGTTAGGTTTTGCCAACAGAGGGTGCTAGAGGGAGATTAGAAGACCTGAGGTAGGAGAAAGGACTTGATTCTTTCAGTTTTTCCAAGTGTCTCCCCAGCAACAACTCTTCCTTCAGCAAGCAGCTGTTGGTCCACTTTCCAGTTTCTTCCAACAGTCTAAAACCAGCCTTCATTGTGCTGCATCAGAGATATAAGTACCAGCTGAGCAACATGCCCTCCTCAGAGGTCTGAGTTACAGCCCCTCCTCTGAGCTTCTAAGGTACCAGCATCAATGCAAAGCACTTTCTCTTGAGAGGTACAGATGCCAGATCATCAAGAACCCCTCCTCCAGGCTTCTAGTTTCTGATAACCCTGACATCTTTTCTTTGTCTCCCCAGTCATAATGGTGGTAGCTACTTCCTACAGTTACTCTCTCTGGGTTATAGGCTTTCCTGTTCGCTTTTTAGTCCTCCAATGCCTGTTCAACCAATTCTCTACATTAAGTTATCTCATAAAAATAACTATTGGTTTTTGTGTTCTTGACAGGACCCTACTTGGTTCATTAGGTCTGCATTTTCTAGTTTGGGTTTCCACTAGAGTAGCCAGAAAGTCTTCCCCAAAGTGGGAAACAGGCTGAGGTTCTTGAGCTCCCTTACCTCCAGTTACCTTCATTTAAAGTTTGGTCATTGCTTCTCCATAGGGATAAAGTATATCCAGGCTGACTCAAGGTTGCACCCTGCTGGTTTAAAGTAGATAGCGGGTAGCAAGTGAAAGTAATAGAAGATGCTCTTCTTGATAGCATTCAGTGGCAAAACTGTTTAGATAAAAGTCACTCTCTGAACCATTATAGACCCAACTTCTTTATGCCAATGGACCTTATCCAAGCTTTCTATCATTTGATTTTGTGACACTGTCACCCTGCACCTCTTTAAGAGTTCAAATATATTAAGGTCAATTTTCTTAAAAAATTTAGGAAACTCCTGAAGGGAACTCTTTGGGCATGGCACTCACATTCTGCCTTATAAGGAGCATACTCCTTTGGTTAATGAAAAAACTACCTCAAGTAGTTACTGATTGAACTGAATCCAAAAAATATTATGGCAACACCTCCAAAATTACCACCTCCTTCTGAAATTCACTTTTACAAGAGGAAAAAATAGATCTTATTCCATTCATTGTTTTTGTAACAAAAAACCTGAAGTGAAGAGGGTAGGATGCCAATCTAGTTAACATTTTATGGGAAGAATAGTGAGAAACAGCCACCAGACATTCCTATTTTATTATGAGAGAAGTTAGTGACTTGAAGAGAATTTTAAAATAGTTGACCATTTAAAGATTTGATTCATATCCATTTAATTCCTCTTCCTATAGAAATAATAACTCAGAGATTTAAGTGAAATATATTTTCACAATTAATGTTTACATCCTTCTCCTTCCCAAGGGGAAATTCAGCATAAGGTAATATTAGCTCATAAAGAAATGTCCTCAAAGATTCATTAAGATTCAAAGGTTCATTGAGTGTTTGAACTAGTGAATTGAAAACCATCACTTGATTATAAGTTTATGTGACATTTACCACATCCTCAATATTTTACAGTACCTGACAATAGCATGTTTATCTTTTTGAAACAAAACTTTAGTCTTACAACCCCCTTTGATCTCAACTTTTGTTAACTCTGTCATAGAGTATGGCTACTTATATTATACCTCTCCTGTTCTGCTTGGCAGGAAATTCTTTTTGTTTTAATGAGTTTTCTCTGTTGCTCTGTTTAGCAGAAATCAGAGAGTAGATCCAGAACTTTGTAGGTTTCCTACTACAGCAACTCATCTCCTGCTTTATTAAAGCCACACAGCAGTATCAGGGATAAAAATTCTTATTAAAGTTGGATAAAAACCTGAAAATCCCAATTGCAGAAGAAAATAAACTAGATGTGGAGACCCCTGTGTTGATTTGGAAGTGGGATTCCTTTTAGAGACTTCCAGTAACACCTTCCTCACTCTTGAACATCTTCAATGTTTTTAATTTATGCAATGTTATTTCACACAAACATCTGATGTTTAATACTATTGGGTGGAGGGAGGGGACAGCTCTATTTCCTTGAGGGTAGACGTTAGAGCTGTAAGTGCATACCTAGGATCAAGAGTGTGACCAAGGATTTACGTGTATGCGTAAAAAGCATAGGTTTGAGGCACTTGAGCTTGAGGCATCTCATGTAAGCCTGAAAGACCCACCATGAGACCCCTGGCAAATTGAGACAATGCCAAGAGTGGGAAGAGAGGGTCATGGGCTTGGAGAGGAAAGATCCATCAAACTTACTCTTATCCTGGGCCTCCAAATATTTGGGGTAGGTCTGTCTGCCACATTAATTATTTGTACGTTTCCTTAATAAATAAATGGCATATATGACCCTATAATCCAGCATGTAGAAAATGTTGAGTAGTAAACCAGAATATGTTGTTCAAAAGCAAAATAAAAAGGTAAATACTGGGGCTTCCCTGGTGGCGCAGCAGTTGAGAGTCTGCCTGCCGAGGCAGGGGACATGGGTTAGTGCCCTGGTCCGGGTAGATCCCACATGTGGCAGAGCGGCTGGGCCCATGAGCCATGGCCGCTGAGCCTGCGCGTCCTGAGCCTGTGCTCTGCAACGGGAGAGGCCACAACAGTGAGAGGCCCGTGTACTGCCAAAAAAAAAAAAAAAAAAAGATAAATACTTATAATTTTAATGGTAATCATTAGGGAGGCAATGTGAAAAAAAACTTGGCCAGTTATTTTAACATGTAATGTTACCTCCAAAATTATATAAGCTGAGATGGTAACAGACTGTTGTACTAATTAAAGGCTTTCTTTAACCTGAGAATCATTATGGAACTAAAATCCTCTATATTGATCTATAATTGCTACTTGAAGCAGCAACAGCAGCTGGCTTAAGGAGAAAAGGAGAGGATTCTTGTTGGTATAAAACTTCACTGGAAACTGTTTTATGTAAAACCACAAAACCAAACACACACACACGCACATGCACACGCACACGTGCACATGCGCACGCACACACACACACACACACAGTGAGGTAGAATTGAAAGTGTTTTGGACCAAAAGCAGAAAATCTGGGAAAAACATCTTTCACAAAGTTGCATAAATTTGGATGATATATTTACTTTCTGTATTTCAGCTGCTGCAATGTGTTACTTGGTAACAGCAGAAAGAATGATGGCAATGGAAGGTCCTTGGAGGAGGTAATTGAGAGGATGTGACCAACATTTGACCTGAGAGCTGGACCCTGGCAATCAAGGCTCCTCTTTGTCCTTGAAATATATATTTCACTCACCATTCCCATCACCATTCCCAAAGTGGGAGCCCTTTAAAGGATGCAGCCTTGAGAGAGTAAGGTTTTGTGAGATCACCTGGGCTGAATATGTGACTGAACCCAGTTAAAGCCCCTATATAAACATCTAAGATTCTGGTGGGCAGGTATGGAGATCTACTCATTTTGCAGCCAACCGCCCAAGACAAGCCTCATTTGTAAATTTTCTTGCTGATTAAAATTGCCACCTCCTAATCTGGAGTGCTCAGCCTCTTTCTTTGGTCTCTGGAGCCAGTTTGTGAACCAACACAGGTTTAAAAGTAAATAATTAGGAACACAAGAGTCAAACTCTGACTCTGCTTCTGCTTCTGTCTATATTTGAACTTGGACACATCATTTAAGCCTTAAGCCTCCATCTTCTCACCTGAAAGTTAAGGGAGTTGCATTAGATCCAGTCTGAAATGTATTAATGTGCACTTGAAATGTACCATCAAATCCATGACACAAATATAAGAAAGACTGAAGTTATTTAAATAAACAAATAAACCTATTCAATTTTTCAGAAATAGTTTTCAGAATGCCTGCTATTTATTCATTGTAAATAAGTGTTCCACTTGTAAAATCTTGAGTTCAGAAGGCTGGATACTTGAGAGAGTGATTAGTTGTAATGAAAAGAAGAAAAGTGTAGTATGGGTATCACTAATTTCCAAACTGATGCCCAAATTATTGACCAAAACACCATAAAGTTAGTGTGTATCATTTCCTTGTCATTATTGATCTGTCAAAATTTAAATAACAAATAAGGAATGGCATTTTATAGGAATAAAATATCTACTACCTCCTCTAAAAAATAAAATTCCTTATGTTGGTTACAAATTTCAGTATGGATGAGAAGAAATCCTATTTCAAAATGATGTCCTATTTCAAAAAGATGTCCACACCCTTATCCCTAGAATTTGTGAATATCTTACCTTACATGGCAAAGGGAATTCTGCAGATGTGATTAATTTAAGGATTTTGAGATAGAGAGATTATCCTGGATTATACAGGGAACCCAATGTAATCACAAGGATCCTTATAAGGAAAAAAGGGAATCAGGGAGTAAAAGGAGATATGATGATGGAAGCAGAGGTTGGAGTAAAGCTACTGCCGAAAGTGAGCCATGAGCAAAAGAATGAGGACAACTTCTAGAAGCTGGAAAAGACAAGGAACAAATTCTCCCCTTGAGGCTCCAGAAACAATGCAGCACTTCAGACTTATTTCAGAATTCTGACCTCCAGAACTGAAAGATTAAAAGTCTGTGTTGTTTTAAACAACCCAATCAAAAAACAGGCAGAAGATCTAAATAGACATTTCTCCAAAGAAGACATACAGATGGCCAAGAGGCATATGAAGAGATGCCCAACATCACTAATTATTAGAGGAATGCAAATCAAAACTATAATGAGGTATTACCACACACTGGTCAGAATGTCCATCATCAAAAAATCTACAAACAATAAATGCTGGAGAGGGTGAGGAGAAAAGGGAACCCTCCTACACTGTTGATGGGAATGTAAATTGATACAGCCACTATGGAGAACATTATGGAGGTTCCTTAAAAAACTAGAATTACCCTCTGATCCAGCAGACCCACTACTGGGCATATACCCTGAGAAAACCATAATTCAAAAAGACACAATGCACCCCTATGTTCATTGCAGCACTATTTAAATAGCCAGGACATGGAAGCAACCTAAATGCCCATTGACAGATGAATGGATAAAGAAGATGTGGTACATATATATAATGGAATATTACTCAGCCATAAAAAGGAACAAAATTGTGTCATTTGTAGAGACGTGGATGGACCTAGAGACTGTAATACAGAGTGAAGTAAGTCAGAAAGAGAAAAACAAATATCGTATATGAATGCATATATGTGAAATCTAGAAAAACGGTACACATGAACCTATTTTCAGGGCAGGAATAGAGACTCAGACATAGAGAATGGATGTACGGACACGGGGAGTGGAAGGGGAGTGGGATGAATTGGGAGATTGGGATTGACATAAATACAGTACCATGTGTAAAACAGATAGCTAGTGGCAACCTGCTGTATAGTGCAGGTAGCTCAGCTCTGTGCTCTGTGGCGACCTAGATCAGAGGGATGTGGGGAGTGGGAGGGAGGTCCAAGAGGGAGGGGATATATGCATATGTATAGCTGATTCACTTCATTGTACAGCAGCTAACAAGCATTGTAAAACAACTATACCCCAGTAAAAAAAGGTTTATGTTGTTTTAAGCCAATAAATTTATAATAATTTATCACAGCAGCAACAGGAAACTAAGACACTGCTTGGTGGTCTCAGCCTTCATGCTGAATAGTAGAATCATAGATCCCCTTTTGAGGTTCCTCCCTCCCACCTACTAACTCCTGTTAGGTGAAGAGTCCCTGTGGGGATAACCTATCTGTGCTCACAATTCATGTCATCACCAGAGTCTTCACCTGCCTCTTTCTTCCACATAGTTCTCTGCTCTGCCAATGGTATGCCCTTTGTGTCACTTCCATCACACTCTGCAGTTTGGTGTATCACCATGTGTTTGCTTCTGCTACCACCTCCACATTAGTTTTGGATCTGCTGCAATTCCCCTTATCGTTGTAGCCAAAATGTTGGCACACAAATTTTCCCACAATATGTTACAGTGTTTATCAATAGTCATCTGAAGAGACAGCAGAAAGGAAGAACATTCAGAGATTAATTTTTAACTGGTTACTACATAGAATTTCTCTCAGATTACAGAATCACATGCCATGCCAGTCTTACTGGTTTCCCTCAGGGTATGTTCCTGAGGCTTCTTCCCTATCTAATAGCCCACATCCCAGTGGCAGAATCCAGCCATCACCATTAAACATGCTCCTGAATGCACAGACTCCTTTGCCTCTCATCCTAACTCAGTGGAAAGTAAGTATTCTTGCTCAGCTCCACTCTAAAGCTCATTTTCCAAGTTTTCATTTTTGTCCCAAGATTTGCTTCTCTCCAGGAATGACTGACTGGATAATTTTCACTAACTTCAAGGAAAATCTCCCCACCTAATACTAGGGGAGCTTATCATATGTTCCCAACAGGATAGTTATATTTTAACATAATAGTCCAATACCTATAAAATATATAAAGATACAGGTACATTAGAGCTACTTCTTTGAATAACTTCCAAATTAAAGAACTCCCATAATTTTTAATATTTCTCAAAGTCTGAGTAATTTTACAGTAACATTTCACATAGAACAGCAACAGTGCATTAAAGTGAGCTTCTCTAAGGCTAGTCCAGCCACAGTTTATTAAATATTTCTGATTATTTCTGATTATAGTCTCTGACTCTATTTGCAAAAGCTAATGATCCATTTTGATAGATAATTTTGAGATATAACTGACATAAAATAAACTTCCCATGTTTAAAGCGCACAATTTGACTTTTGACATATGTACATATCCATAAGCCAGCAACACAATTAAGATAATATCTATTACTCTTAAAAAGTTTCCTTTGCTCCTTTGTAACCTCTTTCTCCTAATGGATAGCAAATTCTCAAAAATTTTACCAATCAGATGAATCACTCCTTTTTCTATGGGGTTGAGAAAAAGAGAAGGTGGAGAAAGAATCAAAAGGATTTCAATATTGCTCTTTTCTAGGGAGTGGAACTGCAATTCCTTGCTTTCTATGGGAAAACTGGAATTGGCTCTCACACTTGGGCTCAGCCAAGACTTTCTGTTGTATGTATAAGATACTTACACTGAATTTGTAGTAGAGAAATGTAGAGTAGGAAAGAGACAAAAGATGAAGACAGATATAGTGGAGAGAGATTCTTTGTAGTTATCAAGATATGGGCACAAGCTTATTAAAATATGAAAAAAATTAATAAGAATAAATATTTTCTACCTTCATTGTCTTAAATTTCTTTTGCTAGTTTCATGAGCTAAAAAAATAAACACTTCAGTAAAGAGTGAGGACAGAAGGTTCCAACTTAATATATGCTTTTCCTGAGTTATTTTATGGACTGAAAAATTTCTTAGAAAACATGGGTTAAGCCTAGAAATAACTCAAGAAAATATTAGTTTTTTTCTTCTAGAAAATGTTAACATGGAAACTAAATTTTGAGGGACTGTTGAGTTCAGGGTTGTCTCCCAAGTGCCAAGAACAGAAATGGCACTTAGCAGGCACTCACATTCTTTCATTAGAAATGCCTTTGAGGGAATTCCCTGGCAGTCCAGTGGTTGGGACTCTGCACTTTCATTGCCCAGAGACCAGGTTCAATCCCTGGTCGGGGAACTAGGAACTAGGATCCCACAAACCATGTGATGTGCCCACCCCCCAAAAAAAGAAAAGAAATGCCTTTGATTACTCTTAACTCCAGTGATCTTTTCTTTCTCCTAATTCCACAGTAATTAAGTTCTAAACTGCATAATCTACCATTGCATTTCATCCTGCCTTTGATTAATTTCTAGTCATAGACTCTGCTCTACCTCCCTGAGATGATATATTTCATTTTATAGAGTGTGAAGGAAAATAGTGTGTCATGGCCTCTGAGTTTGGAATGCTTGGTTCTGATCTCTACACTACCAGTTAGTAGCTGTGAGACCGTGAACAGATAACTTCTCTGGGCCTCTGTATTATCATCTGTAAAATGTAAGTAATAATGATATTTCTCTCATATGGATGATTCAATCAGATTATTCATGGAAGGGCTTTGGCAATACCTGGGACATAGCAAACAATTGATACATGCATGTTATATTTTTACTTAAATACTGTCCTATGAATTGATGTTTCCATTTCTTTTTGTCTGTTTTTTTTTTTTTTTTAATAAATTTATTTTATTTTTGGCTGTGTTGGGTCTTTGTTGCTGCCCCACAAGCTTTTCTCCAGTTGCAGCGAGTGGAGACTACTCTTCATTGGGGTGTACAGGCTTCTCATTGTGGTGGCTTCTCTTGTCGTGGAGCATGGGCTCCAGGCATGCAGGCTTCAGTAGTTGTGGCTTGAGGGCTCTAGAGCTCAGGCTGAGTAGTTGTGGCACACAGGCTTAGTTGCTCCACGGCATGTGGTATCTTCCCGCACCAGGGCTCTGAACCTGTGTCCCCTGCATTAGCAGGTGAATTCTTAACCACTGCACCACCAGGAAAGCCCTGTTTGTTTTGTAATTGAAAAAACTTAGTGGCAGAGAACAGATTAAATATTCTTTGAGAGGGCTGAAGCTGAGTGTACAGGCTGAAAAGAAGAAAATTAATTATTATTTTATTGGCTTTGGCTTTTAAGGCAAAACGTAGAGGAAATATGGTCTATAAGCTTCTTGAAAACAAGGATTATGGATTTTTAGTGATAAAACTCCAGCGTCTTGCCACAGTGCTTGACACATATCTGGCACTCAGTTAATATTTGCATAATTCATTAGTAAATAAATGAGTTCTGGTATAAAAATCCAGGCACTGTGCTTCTGCTTCCGAAGACAGCTCTCCTGCTGGCAAGCAAATTCCACTCCCAAGTGCAGAAGGTAGGTCACTGTCCATGGTTTCAAAAGCTCCCTAGGGCGGAATCTGTTCATCTTTAGCAAACTTTTTTCTTTTCTCTCCCTTCAAAAACCCCTTTTGGACGGTGGACTTTCAAGACGCGGAGACACCCTCTCCCCCAGTATGTTTCCCCAAATGGCTAATTCTCACTATCTCAGATTCTTGTAATATTTTGAGGTCTCAGAGTCTTTCTTGCTAAGCCTCGAAGCTCTCTGCATAAGAAACCTGGACTTCCTTCATCTAGGCCTCGATTTTTAATGTGCTGACCACCTGGATTCCTTGGCCTTCATCTCAGAGAACAGATCGCTCAGTCACACCTCCGTCTTAAAAGTAAGCAAGTCTGCCTGTGGTTCTTTTTTCTAATCCCTGAAGGCACCAGAACTACGCAGCTGTGGCTCCCAAAGTCTGCCCAGCCCAGGAAGCTCATGCCCTCCACTCCCAACCCCCCACCCAACAGCCACTCTGCAAAGACCCGCCAGACTCCTTCCTGAGCAGTCGGACAGAAACTAACACAGTACTGTGAAGCAATTATACTCCAATAAAGATCTATTAAAAAAAAAAATCCTGGGAACGCTGCAATTCTTTGGCTCCAACCCCGCACTCTCAGATGCCACACCGCCTGGAAGACTCACTAACTTTGCTGTACGGATGAACGGTACCCATTTCCCTTCTCCTTCTCCATTTATCCACCCTTTATGCGGTTATTAGACCGAGCCTCACACCGAAATGTTTTCTAAACACCAAAAGGTAAAGTGCAAAAAAAATCCCTGCGGGTTATGTGTGTTTGCGTCTGTTGTGTGTTCATCCGCGCTTGTGCGAAATCTCCAAACGTCATAGTTTGCAATCCTAACAACCGCGCCGAGAAATCCGAGATCTTTTCAGGGATTTCCCCCACCCTGCCCGCCTCTTCTTTAGCACTCCCAACGAGGTAAGTCTGGGCTTTCTAAGGCCAATACTGCAGCCATAGAGACAATACAAATCTGCGATTTTTTCTTTTCTTCTCTCGCTGCCAGCCTTCTCAGGCGAACAGTCCTCAGCGCAGGGTCTCCTTCCGATTCCCTTGCACCTACTTTACAAGGTGTTGACCGGAAGCAAGTCCTTTCCAGCTTGCGGTGACCCCTCATGCGGAACAGCGAGAGGCTCCGGCGTCGGCCTCGGCCTCCTGCTGCCCCCACTTTCCCCTGGGGCCTTGAGGAGGCGAGCTCCGGGCGTGTGTGTGCGCGCGCGCTAGCGCGGGCGCGCTTTCACTAAGGGAAAATCTGTGGAAGCTGCTGAATGTTGTTGGCAGAGTGTTCTGGAGCCCAGCAAAAGCCTCCAAAGCACTTGAGCTTCCCGAAAGAAAAACAGAATAAATGAAAGAAAAGAAGGGAAGCCCGTTTCCCTAAAGCCCGGGTTTCCAATAGTCCTGGATCTTCCCGGAGCTAAGCAGAGGCGTAGTTGGCAGTGGCCACTGCCCGCAGCTGGACTTGGAAAGACGGTTTTTCCCCAGTTTCAGGAGGAGGGAGGTGAGGGCCTTGCAGGACCTGGTCTAGGAACCTGCAAAAAGAACTCTGGGGTAAGTAGTGTTCTGGCACCGGAGCGGAAAGGAGGAAGGAGGAGGGGGCAGGAGAGGGACGAGAGAAAGAGAAGGGAATTAATTATGCAAAGAAAAAAATCCCCCAATATTCCACAGCAGAGGGAGAGCGCAGCACAGCACTCCCAAGATGAGTCAGCCCGGGTCTCCCGCGCCTAACCGGCTGGCGCAAAGTTCTTTTTAAGGAGAAGAAAAACTCCGCAAATCCTAGGTGGTGACAAAAGAAGCCCGGGCGGGGCGGAGTGAGGAGCTGGAGCCCGGCGCTGGGGCCGAGGCGGCTACCGCGGGGGCCCGAAGCTCCGACGCCCAGCTCTTTCCTTCTCCTTTTGGCCGCGGTAAGCCTCACCTCCCCACCCTGCCTCCCCCCCGGGCACCAGGCGGCCGGGTTGACATTTGGACTCCCGGCGGCAGCAAGGACGCTCACCTGGCCGAGCCCCGCTCCCTTCTCCTCCACCCCTCCCCCACCTGCCCTCCACCTCCCCTCAGAATCGGGAGGCGTCCGGATCCGTAGGCGAGGAAATAACGACCCCTGCAGTTGTATTGCGGAAAATCGCGGCGGCGGCGGCGGCGGCAGCGCTAGTCGCGGACGATGGAAGCGAGGCAACTGGAGGTTCCGGGGAGCCCAGGAAAATAGCAGAGGAACAGAAAGCGCGCACGCGACGCGGGGAGCCCGTAGGCTCCCGATGCTTCCGAGTACCTGGCTCCCCACGGTTCCCGTTCCGAGCCCTGGACGTGTCTCCCGAGCCGGGCTCCGAGGCGGCAGGCTGCGTGCGGACTTGGGCAGCCGGGAGGGTCGGCGGAGGCAGCTGGCGGCCAGCAGTTGCGGGCAATAATCCCTGCCTCTCTTTCTGTCTCTCTGTATGCTGTGTCTGCTCCTCCCCCCGGCCCCCGGAAGCAGGAGGAGAACGGCCCCGGAGCGGAGCAGCCACCTTCTGACCATGCCCTGGTGAGGTGGGCGGACTTCGAGGGCAACTCGTCGCGAACTGCCTGGGCTTAGCCAGCAAGCTGCGAGCTGCCAGGGGCCCGGAACTGCGCGGCAAGGCCCGGCGGGGGGCTATCGTCTATGACTTCTTGGGGCTCCAGGAGGATCGGGGTCTCGTTTTTGCAGGAAGAGACCCGCGCTGGTGGCTTCAGGTGGCTGCCGCCGCCGCTGCTAGTGCTGTTTCCGCCGCTTGTGCAAGGAGTAGAGACCGGCGAGCAGGGAGACTTCCCGGGCAGCGAGGCATCGGACATGTGTCAGCACATCTGGGGCACACATCCGTCAAGCCCGAGGGGAGATTTGCTGGAACAATTCAAACTGCGATATTGATCTTGGGGGTCCCTGGCTGGCAGTCGGGTGGGAGTGCGAGTGTGCGCTCGCTAGGAAGTGTGTGCGTGTGTGCATGTGTGTGTGTGTGTGTGCGCGCGCGCGCGCCCTGTGGGGATTCCCCCCTTCCCCCCTGTTTTCCCGTCGAGTGATGCACTTGGAATGAGAATCAGAGGATGGAAATAGTCTGGGAGGTGCTTTTTCTTCTTCAAGCCAATTTCATCGTCTGCATATCAGGTATGGGACGCGCTGGAGTCACAGGCGGGTTCGGGTTATGTTGTGGTCTTTGGAATGTATGAGATTTTATTGTATGTAGGCAATCAAGTAGCCTTGCGGGGTGGGACGGGAGATGGGTGGTGGCAGAGACCCTTTCAGTTCTGCGGATTTGCTGCCTTCAGAATTGAACACCTTCTAAACCCAAGGGTGTGTGTGTGTGTGCGTGCGTGTGTGTGTGTGTTGGAGGTAGCATCTGCATGGAGTCCTGGAACATAGTAGGGGTGGAGGGATGAGAAAGAAGAGGCAGATGGGTGTTGATTTTCAACTGCTTTCCTGGTTGAGAACTCTGGTGAGGAAATCTGAGCCTTGGCAAACCCCACCACCATCCCTGGCTTTCAAAGTTCCCAAACTCTGGTGGTTCCTGGTTGAAAAAATGGACGCAGAGCCCTGCCCTGATATCTAGGTACTTTCAGGAAACTGCAGGATGATGCGGGGACTGGAGAGTACCAGCAGAGATCAGAGGGATGGAGAGGTACTCCATGCCTTCCCCAAACACATTAGGACCACCCCAAATAAAAGCAGAGCCTATCCAAGACAACATAATATCATAGATACCACTTTAGATGATGAGCTTTCCTAATTCCCAGTGGCAAGGATGTACTTACTGGCTCAGACTTACTGACCTCAGGCTACTTGTGCCAGTCTGTGGTTTTAGGAGCTAGTGGGAAGCAAGGGCATTGAGATGAATGAAGTAGAGCTTGTGCCTGCCTCTGAGTGTGTGTGTGTGTGTGTGTGTGTGTTGGTGAAGGATTTTGATTTCCAAGCAATGTTCTTGTTGGTGCAGGGAGTTGGGAGTGTGGAGTGGAGATGTAAGAAAATGTCCCAGGATAAGCAGTATTCCCCAGTTCAGTTCAGTGCCTCCTCCCATTGACAGTGTCTACACTATTTCCCTACACACTTGTCATTTAAGCAACCAGGTTAAGGCCCGTTTGCAGTACTCCCCTCTGCCTGCATTCCCTCTGCAGAATTGGGGACTCAGCCAACTTCCCATGAAGTCAGCAGAAGAGGAGATCAGGAATCTTGCCCCTGTGAGCAGGCATATTTGAGCAGCATTGGGGTGGAGGGACACATTTGCTGCATCTCCCTTCAGCTCCACTAATCCCCACCCTTTAAGCCAGACCAGATTCTGGATATTAAAAACACTTGTCTGCCCTTATCTGTTTGGGGCTGTTTGGGACTTGGCCCAAACTGTTTGGGGCTTGGCCACCCTAGTAATAAATTTGCCTCTATAATACTTTAGAGATATGTTGTGTACCTAGAAGACAATAAAAAGTGCCCTGGGGTCACTCCAAATCCTCTACTCTTTACCCATCCTACATCTAGGAGGAAGAATTCCCAGATGACTTGTAAAGGTTTATATCAGTTATATGTCCAGGGATAGACCGTGGTATCTCACAAGGTCACATTTTACATCTTTCTCTTCTACGTGCCTCTTTCAAACTCTCTCTCTTTTCTCCATGTTATTTCACTGGTTATAAAATAGTCTTTTCCTACCTCTTTCCAGCATCATAAATACTTTCAAATCAGACAAACCAGCTGAGTCCCTTTAAAATTTACAAAAGGTGAGCATTAACTAAAGCTCTGGACCTCCCCATCCTTTGTCCCCAACCCCACTCTTCATTTGGTCAGGCCAGCACAGCTGAGAATGGGCCTGTTCTTAGCCTCCAAAAAAGGCATTAGTGGGATACTCTTCACAGCTATACTTGATTTGGTGTATCAGCAACTAAATTGTATAAATAGAAGCATTAGGAGAGGATTATTTCCAACCCAGGAGAGTTGCTATGTGGCCTTTCACATGTATTTACTAAATAATCATCATTGCTATGTAATGAGAAGATAAAAGTATAAGGAAAATTGCCAGCTATTAGCTAAATATGGAAAACTAGGTTAGCGTTCCAAATGCCTAGTTAGGATCAGCATTAATTTACACTTTATGAAGACATTTAGGCAGAGATGCAACATTATGGACTGTATATTTACACATTCATAAACTTAACTTTAAAAGGCCATTCTTTCTCCAAAGCCAGGGTGGCTTCCTCCCTCTATAAGAAGAACTGCTCATTCAGTGATGTCCATGTATGTCACAATTCTGATTAGTAATATAGTTATGACTCACATTTGTCACAGTTTGGGGGACTTTGTTTTCCCATCTGGCAGCCTTAAGAGGTATAGGTATGCAATACACTAAGGTTAAATAATTGTGGCTCAGGGAGTGGTTAGTGGGCCTATCATTTCTGTTTGCATGATTTGCAGTTTTAATTTAATCATGAATGAGCTTTACCAAAAGGAATGCAAGCCTGTATTCATAGAAGCTGCTAAATCTTAAAAAGAAAAGCACCTCTCTACCATCTTGGGATCAATTGCCCTGCCTAGTAAATGGGTACTAATTGTTAGTGAGTTACCAGGCATCTATAATTGATGCATTTGTAGGGTTGATTTCATTACTGAGGAATACCAGACTAGAAAAGGGCAGCAAAAGTCTGCAGTGTAAACATTCTGCAGAAGGAATATTTTGGAATTAAACTTGGCCTGTAGAAGGTATATTGACTGAATATCAGTTGGCTTTCAGGAACATTCTGGAACTTTGTAACAGTGTTTTGTTAACCAAAGGTTCCTACCCTCATCCTACCCCACCCCCCAAATTAAAAGTACACCCAAAGGAGTTTTCTCCCTGGGTCTATGTGGCTATATTGCTTAAAATACAGACACCTGGGCTTGTATGTTTGATGGCTCTGCATTAATCATTTGATTGTGATGAAGCTGAGGAAATGGGACTGCGGTCTGCTAGCTAGCTTAGCCAGGCTTGGCTAGCTGCTGGGGAAGTAGCATGTGTGCCTTCCATTTGAGAGAATTTGGCTACTTAAGGACAGCACAGCTAGTCTGAAGAGGGAATGCCATGATCTGGGAGTTCTTGGGGCTCTACGTTCGACTCATATTTAATTTTACTGAAAATGTAAGGCAGCCAAGATCTGTGGAGATGACAGGCAGGGAGGGAGGGAAAGAGAGGGAGGGAGGGAGGGGGGGGAGAGAGAGAGAGAGAGAGAGAGAGAGAGAGAGAGAGAGAGAGAGAGAGAGAAAACCAGGATGATATTTCCCTGTGCTAGCAAGAGCACATTCCCTTCTTACAAAAGCAGCACATGTCAGCGAGAATGAATACTTAGCAGCACGAGGAGAGAATTTCTTGGTCCAAAGAGAGCTGTCTGATTTAATTTACATTGCACATCCTACTTCCCTATACTTTATTTCCCTTTACTTCCTTGTTTATTCATAATAATAACAGCAATAGTAATTAGAATTATGTGGTACTTTCACATGTATTGCACAATATTGCACACATTTTAACTCATCTAGTCTCAGAATTTGTAGGGTGATTTTATAAATAAGCCAACCAAAGGCCACAGAGGTTCAGCTTGGAGGATTCACACCCAGTTCTGAGTCAAAATTCAGTGTATCATTTATGCTTTGTTACAAGATTTCTTTTAAATGTTTTTATTAAGTATTCTTTTATTTTGATGTTTCCAATTGAAAAAGTAAATTGTGTTAAATGGATGTAAATCTTAGAAAGCTTAGAAGTGGAAGTTTAGGGTGATTGTAGCCTAGAGCTAGAATTAAGATGGTATTTGAGTTGTACATGACTGTCATTCAAACAGTTAACACTGTTACTCATTTGCCCCCAGTGCCTTATGATCAGCAATACCTGTAAGAAATGAATGTTTCATATATTCTCTCCCAATCTGAAAATTAAAATGGTTTCACATTAATGGTTTACATTTAGAAATGGGGTAATAGTACATACCTCACATTTGTTATATAGATTAAATTAGATAATATGGTCAATGATTTTCACTTAGCACAGTGTCTCAGGCAGAGTAAGCTTGCAATAGTATATTTTTTCCTACAAACCTGACATTGCAGGGTTTGTGAGGAATAGGATAGAACCTTTACCTTCCTCCCTTACAACTTCTTTAAAAGCAAAAAAAATATCATTAACTAGTGCATTTTATAACATTGAGTACAAATCCTACTTTCAGTGAAGTCTTGGCTTAACAACTTTGAAATGTTTCTTAATTTTCTTTCTCTTATAAATGAGACTGGTAACGTTAGGCTTTGGGGCATAGTCATGAGTGTAACCCACTTTATCCCTGTGAGCCCATTATGGAGGTGAGGCTTGGAAAGTTAAATAAATCACTGGGAACAAAGTAGTGCTTATTCCCAGGGGAGCAACAATTTTCTTCTTTCTTCTTGTAAATTATTACTCAGTATAGACTCAACTTTCAGGTGCTTCCAAAATGGCAAACTGCATATGCTGTCAATATGATTTGAAATAGAAAGTTCCATTAAATATAAAAAAGAGCTCCACCCCAGTAAAGAATCTGATGATCTTATTGGCAATACGGTTTGTTTAAACCCAGTTTCCCATGTGATGTCACATAGACTCTTCATTGACAGATACCATAGATAACAGATATCATAGATGGGACTCTCCTGGCAGTGAGACGAGAGGCTTCCTGAGTAAATACACTATGGGGGGAGGGGGGGAAGAATTGTCAATGTTGAGAAACATTTTCTTGGGTGGGTGGGGGGGTTTGATTGCCACCCTAGGCCGTCATACTTAACATCCCACCTTTTCACCTTAATTAAGCATTACATATTTGGGCCTGAGGTTTAGGCCAGGAACACATGCAGGTACCATAAATGTGTACAGTAGTAGGCCATTGTGTAAAGAATGTGGGAGTTTGAAGACCCACCCTGCAATCAAACTCTGCCTTAATTACCTATGTGATTTTGGGCAATTCTCTTAGCCTCTTAGACTCTCAGTTTCCTCATCTGTGAAATGAAAAGTTATATCTTCTTTGCCTATTTCAAAGAATTGTTGAGGGAAACATCAGAGAGTGATCCTGAATGTTCTTTGTGTTATACAAATGTAAAGTTATCTGTGTCTTTACTATATTATGGAATGATCCATGCATAAGATATAGCTTTAAAATAAAAGTTGAGATACATACACATAATGTAGAGTGATATTAAATACTACAAATAATACTTAATGGTGTAGATATAGTTGTGAAAGCAAAGTTGTAATGCACAAAATGTATCATGATATAAAACAGTACGAATAATGCCAAATTGTTTGATAAAGTACATAAATGCTATGTAAGAGAGAAGTCCAGACATGAAGGAAAAGGAGGATATTAGATAGATGTCAGAGGTTTGGATAGAAGAGTTGGAGGGGACCACATCATCAGAAGGAGAGGGAAAGGAATGAGTAAGATGTACAGTGAAGACTGTCGCAATTGGAAAAAAAGATTCACTTTAGGAGATACTGGAAAGTTGGGAGGAGCCCACTTAGAGAGCTGTTGAATTGAGAGAATATGGAGTGTCCTAATATATTTAATTTCTTGGTGATTTTTATTTTTTCTTATTATGGATCTTTACATGGATTCAATGGATTGAGCTTGGTTAAAATTTGTTTGAAATTCTAACATTTCTTTAGATTTTAAATTTGTGTTGCGTGTCTCCAACTACTGCTCTCAAGTCTCTCAAATCTGTTTGAGATTGTAGTTGAGTTTTGGGGAAACTTCAGCTTTCTCAACTGTAAAATGGAGATGGTACTTATTTCCCAAGATTGTTGATCCTACAGGATAATTGTAAGGAGCAAAACACTATTTGTAAATGCCTAGCATCGTATCTGGAATACAGTAATCACTGACCAAATTACACATATGATATAAGAGTAAGCGTGGGCTTTGGAACCAAACTAGGTATAAATGTAAATACTACCTTTAGCATTCACCCTCTGTGTGATCTTAGGTAAGTTCTTTACATTCTCTGAGTCTCTGTAAAATCTGTAAAATGAGGATTGGAGAAAACGTACATAAGATCCTGTCAAAGTGCTTGACGTGTGGTAGTCTCTCAGTGAATTGGAGCTGTTCCCATAAAATTATTATCATCAATAACAATGCTTATTTTGACACTTTGGACCTGTTTTTGTAAATTACAATTAATTTTTCAGTCATTTCTTTGTGTTCAACAAAACAGTATTGCCAGTTAACTGCGTGCCAAGCATAGGAATTACAAAAATTAACAAACAACAGTTGGTCTTTAGTATTTATAACATGGTATGCATGTTATGTGATAGAGTTGTGTTCAGAGTGCTTTATATATATATATATTATATGTATATAATATATATATATTATATATATATATTTTTTTTTTTTTTTCGGTACGCGGGCCTCTCGCTGTTGTGGCCTCTCCTGTTGCGGAGCACAGGCTCCGGATGCGCAGGCTCAGCTGTCATGGCTAACGGACCCAGCCGCTCCGCGGCATGTGGGATCTTCCCAGACCAGGGCACGAACCCATGTCCCCTGCATCGGCAGGCGGACTCTCAACCACTGCGCCACCAGGGAAGCCCTGCTTTTCATATTTTTAATTATTATTTTAAATTATTTATATATTTAATTATTTTATATTTTAAATTTGTTTAATTATAAAGAAAGAGAGTTAATTCTGTTGTTAGAAGTTGGAAGATGCAATTGGGGAAGGGGTAGGGTTTATGGAGGAGAAAACAGTTGAACTAGGGTTGGAAGGATACATGAGATTTCTAAAGAAGAGGAAAAAAGAAAGACATACCATGAGGCAAGAATAGTATGTTCTTATACAAGAAGTGATAAAAAAACCCCACAAAAGTAACAGAAGTATGGTGAAATGAGCATATAAAATAGATGGGTTAGATTAAGTGACTGGATATAGGCTAGAAGAATAACGGGGCCAATTTAAAGGGGTTTGCAAGCTAAGGTAAGAATTTTAGATGGTATCTTTTAGTTATGAGGAGCAAAGGTAGAGATAAAGAAAATGGCAATCAGGTTTGTGTGCAATTTAATGATACTTTTATACTTTTATTGCAATAAGCAATAACTTAGAAACCCAACTACTTCTTGTCAATCTTTATTCTTGCTCACAAAACCTGTTTAAAAAAATACTGGCCTAATAGATTAATTAGGCCATTATGGGACATTCTGAGGGACACACTTATAAGAAAAAATCAGAGTTGTCCTATCTCTTATGCACCTCCTATACCCTAATCTTTAAGATTTAGTATTTTCATAATACACAAATGCAAATATCTCCAATTTTGTACTTCAATAATAATAATAGTGTCTTTAGCATTAGATAAAGGCTAAGAGAAATGAATCATCCATACATGATTTTGTGTTGTGAAGATTGTGTGCCAAGTAACAGATGTGCTATTTGACATGAAACCAATGGTTAAAGCACTGCAAACCATTTTACATCAGCTTTACCTTATTATACTCTGTACAACTCTTATTTCCAATAGACTGCATGTTCACTTGGGAGAGTATACTCTTGGTCCACTAAATTGTATACCCATTTCACCCTTTCAATTGTCCAGTTAATATAAAGTATGTATAGAGACCTAAAATGAAATGGCTTCCTTTGTTTACTTAATCATTCAAAATTTATTGAGGGTGCTCTATATTTAAGATACTGGGGATCCAACAGGAATGAGTAAGACAACTGACCTTTCCCTCCAAGAATTCATAACCTTCTAGCAGGACACTGATTTTAAAAATATTAGTAGTTATAGCAGACTGTGATAAGTACTGTAGTGAAAAGAGATACAGCAGTATGTGAATAGGACAGAGAAGGGGCACCTGACTCATTCTGGAGGTGGAAGTGCTAGAAGAAGGAGAGTAAATAGTGTCAGAGGCTGTTTGGGGTGAGTCTTAAAGAAAGCTAAAGAGTTGGCTTGGAAGATTTCTGCTGATTGACCAGGAGTGTGATAGGGGAGGGATGATCATAGGAAACAACATTTGTAAAGACAGGGCAATCAGATAGGACATAATGAATTCAGGGGAAGGTGAAGAGGTAAGTATGGCAACAACTAGAGGGTGGAGTGTAAAGGATGAGGCCGAGATAGAATAGCATATAAGAAATATGATGCTAATAACAGTAATAGCTTACATATAATAGTAGTAAAAATTACCCTTGTGCCTCTCTGTGCAAGGAGGGCATATTTTAAGGCTCAGGGGGATAGGTCTAGTTTATACCTTTATCTTCTTTAGGAGCAGACCAGTCAGGGTTAAAGCTTTTGGCTTTAGTCCAGCTATGCTCCATTTGGCCCAGAACACTAGTTATTTTCCAGTATCGTCTCTAGTTCCATGTAGCTTCCCAGAAGCTTTTGTGATAACTCAGATTTAGACTACAGAATTTACCTCCTTACTTAGTTTGTATTTCTACCCTAGGAAAAAGAGCCAAGATGCTATTGGTTGACCCTAGATTTTGAAATATGGCAACTATCATTTTATTGCCTTTGGTAATTGAATCTTTCCTGCAACTTTCTGCCGTTTTCATCTTGTGTAATCTTAAACAAAACTTTAAAGGATTTATAACATGTAAGGGTGGGGTGGGTGCTGTGAATGCTAATGAATGGTCTGGGATTGCCTTTATAACACAGCCATAATTGCTTTTATTAGCAAGATTGGACTGGTAATGGGGTAGCCAGTGTTTGGGTTTGAGTTCATTTGCATTAAGGTGCCATCAGGATGGAAGTGGAAAGATCTTCAGTGGTTGTGAAGGAGACAGTCTACAAATGCCTTTTCCTCCTGATCCAGGAGAGGTGGGACCTTTGTCACAGTAAATGGAGAATTAATCTTTAACTTTGTCCCATACTTAACGCCCATAGGCCGAAGGGGCTGGCAGTAGGAAATGAAGCCTGTGACTTTCAGGTGAATTTACCAGAGCCAAGTCCTGCTGTTTTCACAACACATTTGGCAGCAAAGCCACAGTTGGAATAAACATATTTACTGAAGGATATGAGTCAACATATTCCTCTTCTGCTGCTCCCTCTTCCTGCCATACACACAAGTTACCTTTCACCTTTAAGGAAAACAATTTTGATGGCAGCACTTATTGAGTAGGGACCATTCCTCTTCCACGATTTTGGAATAATATAAATACCTCATAGGATTCTTGAAAAGGACAGATATTGGTACATGTCTATGGAAGGGTTCTCTCCCACTCTGAAGGTGTTTAATGCGTTGGTTCATTAATTTCACAAATGCTAATAAATGCCTCCTATCAGTGAGGCGCTGGGCCAGACAGAAGTTAAAATATAGTAAGCTAAACAGCCTTGCCTTTGTAGAATGTATATTGTGATACACAATTTTTTTCCCATTGCTCAAACTAGAACCTGGCATTTTAGTAGATACTCAATAATAAGTGAGTGAGTTGATATATAAATGAATAATAAGGATTGATTTAGAATGGCTTTTCTTCCTTCACAGGAGACTGGGAAACAAGATTCAGATCTTGTATGGAGGTTAAGAGGGAGGGAAAATAAAGAAGACTTCTCTGTTAGCTGCCCTTTTGCTTCTACTGCATGCAGTCAGAACTGAAACTTTCCCAGGGAACAACTTATTGGATAGCTTTGTATTTCCTTCTCAGACTCAACTCTTATCTGCATTTGACAAACCAACCTTAGTCAGGGCACTTCACCATTGTTTAAAATGTATTTCTGCTCCTTTGTGTTCTGAGATACCATCCTGTGAGACTTGAATTAGGGCGATTAAGGATCCATGGATGCATTGTTGTTCTTTTTTCATTCCATCTCTGTTCCTATTAAAGGAAATTGCTAAGGATATGGTTGTTTTCTCACTGGGTTCCAGCTTGGGAGAAGCCAGCACTTGAGAAAGCTCACTGTTCTTTAGTTAGCAATGAACTAGAGTGCTTTAGGGGAAAAGCCTACCCACCCTTTAGTCTTGAGGCAGAGCAATACAGGAAACTGTTTTCTAAGGTGTTTTTAGTCTTGTGTCAGAAAACTTTACCTCCCCCCCCCCCCCCGCCCCCGCCCAACCTTGCCCAGCCTTTAGAAACAGAACTGTGGCACCCAACAGTTTTTACCATGGGGGGGCGGAGGCGGGTATTTCCAAGAGCCTAGAAATTGAAAGAACATAGTTTATTTGCTGTTCTTGGCTGTACATTCTGCCTATAATCTCCTAGTTGATCTTTATAACTGTGAGGAAGTGGTCAGTTACGTAGTTTGTTGTTTGTTTGCTTGTTAATTTTAGAAAAAAATAAGAGGAGGTTATAGAAAAAAGTCTCCTACTGTTAATCTTGCAGTACATGTATGGAAATTATACTGATAGTTAGAAAGTGAGGCATCTACGTATAATAAATGTTTGTTGTATGGCCTGGGTGTAAATAGAAATATATCACTGGCTGGCTGTCTTGCAGTACACAGTAATGATACCAGCTCTAAGTCACTCACATCTTATAGAATGAAATATAATGTAGTGAAGTCATCATTTGTTGTTATCTCTAACAGGTTCCACCCCTGTTTTTCCACTGTTATGAAGACGTTCTTCGTGGCCTTTTAGTTTGTGTCTTTGAAGTTCTGTGTTGTAGTGACTAAATGAGACTCCTATGCAATTAAAATAGTGTGTGAGTTGGTGCAGCCTTTTTTTTTTTTTGGTTCCTCTTGCTTTTAGAATTGCTGAAATTAGAGCCTGACTGAGCCAGGTAAAGTTTTATAATGTTCTATATCTAAAGGTAAAATGTGTCAAATTAAAAATGAGAGTTTTATTTGTGCATTTGCTGTTTAGTTTAATTGTGTGTTCAATTGAAATGCTCCTCTTTGATCAGTACTCCTTACAAGCAAGGGACTGTATATGCAAGTGTTTTAGTGTTACAAACATGCATGATACTAGAAGTCATTGACTTAATTTTAATGCTAAATATAATAGAAGAATAGTATCAAAGAAAATTTAGGAAAACAAACTGATTCTTCATAGACTAAATTTTCATTTCCCAAAGTTTGCAATTATAACTTTTTTCCCTTAAAGCTTTGTACTTAAAAAAATTTTTTACGTTATATCTTAAGTATTCCCCCATGTTGCTTCCTAGTTGTATTAGTTTAGGAAATCCAGGACTTTGTGACTGGTAAACCCCACAGTCTCAGTAACATAACACAGTAGAAGCTTACTTCCTGCTCACATTAATTGTCTAATTGGTGTCAGTTTGTGTGTGTGTGTGTGTGTGTGTGTGAGAGAGAGAGAGAGAGAGAGAATAGGGGCTTGGTGAGGGGGAAGGGATAAAAGAGAAGGAATCCTGTCTGTGTAGTGACTTGGGAGTCTCAAGGCTGATAGTCTCTGCTATCTTCAAGACATGGCTTCCAATGTTGTTCTGGACATCAACATTAACAGCTGGAAAAAGAGTGAGGAGGACGATCATGGGAGAGGTGTTTATGGGCCTAACAGGAAAACTGTACCTCACTTCTGGTCAATCACATGGCAACATCTTATTGCAAAAGAGTTTGAGAATTGCAGGCTAGTCACAAGACTAGCCTTAGCCCAGGAACAAAGGGAACATGGTCTAGTGAACAATTGGCTAGTATTTGCCACTTTAACATTTATGATTTTCTTTGTAATAGTTTCATAATATTTTATTCATCTAAAATAGCATTATTTATATTTCTCTTTTTCCCTATTTTGGAGCATCTATGTTATTTCTAGATTTGTCATTTTGGGCATATGTTTTTATGTCTATAGATATTTATTTCTATTGAATTATTTCTTTAAAATAATCCCAGTATTATGATTACTGGGTAAAACAGTGTGAAGTTCTTTATGTTTTTACCATATTATATCCATAAGTAATACATAACCTGTGTATAAGTCGCCAGGAATATACTTGAATTCCTGGAGGAAGTAAACAAGTATGTAGAACAGTTATTAAGCTTTCAAAGATCTGTTTAAAAATACCCAAATTCAACTGAGTAAATTTTAAAGATACTATTGGTGTTTATTCAACAATTCATACATTGAGCAGCATCCCATCTAGCAGATAGAAAGGAGCTCCAAAGAGCTGTACAAATTGGAAGATTTTATAGGCAGAAGAGGGTGGGACAGGAAAGTTACTAGCAAAGACTTGATTGTTTCAGACAAGGCCACATTCCTTTGGGGGACAGTAGGAATCTACCTGGCATATTACCTCATTAGTGCTGACCAGGAAATTCCAGAGTGACTGGTTAAGATTATATTCCTGAAAAAGGCTGAAACTGCAGTTAGGTTAGGTATTAAGTCTTGATTTGGTGACATGGGCCTTAGCATAGATGACTCTATTTTGGGCCTGTTGTCTCTTTTTTGACAGATCCTTTCAATAGTGGTCCACTCCCAGAAAGTATTAAGCAAAAACCAAATAGCCATGGCATTCAAGATGTTATTTTTGCTTAATAAGTCAGATCAGTGACAGGAAACCATGGTTAAGGACAAGCAAATAGCTTTCCTAAGTTCAGAAATTTGAGCCTACTTAAGTATTCTTCCTAGAGCATATTTTCATAAATTATAGGGAAGAATGGCTCAGGTGGTTTGCAGAAAAGATTACTGGGATGGAAGTTAGAACATGTTGTGGTTAGTACTTGTTTTGCCACTGTATTGTGTTGTGAAGTATGTAGTTTTACTGGTCTGAATCCTAGTTTTCTCCTTTTAAACAGGGATATTGGACTGGTTAATTTCTAGGTCCCTTTCCAACTTGGAAATTTTATAGTGTTATGAAACTTTTAAGAAAATTATCAAAGTTTACTGTTGATGCTAAACTTTTCCAGTTTTTGAAATGTCAAAGCAGCAAGATTAAATTAGAGGAAGAACTTTGGAGGTTGTGAGTGAGCAGAAAAGTGGGAAGTGACTCTTGAGATGGGCAAGTGTAAGGATAAGGCATAATGAAAGACCAACCCAAACCATATTTGTGGAATTCTGACCTTGTAGCTCTCTAGTAAGACCCTGAGAAAGAGTCCAGGGGCCATCATTGACTACTCCATAAAAGCATTTACTGAAAACCTTGCCGGCGGCGTCTTTATATTAAAGTCTTAGAATTTTATCTTAACTCTGCTGTTACTTTTTGTGTGAGGTTAAGAAGTTACTTAAAATGTCTAATCCTTAGTGTTCTCTTTTGAAAACTGGAGGAATAACATCTATTTTTGGAGTTAAGGGAGACTGAAATTTAAAAATGCAGCATAGTGCTTGGCATATGTACTTAATAAATGGTGGGTTTTGTATTGTTATAGCTGAAGCTAAAAGAGCAAAAGACATGTTGGGAAATATTAGGAAGGAATTTGGCAATATCATTTAAAACATGAGAATTAAATGAGCCAGTTCATGTGAATGTGTTTAGCACAGTGCCTGCACATAACACATAATCAGTTAAGGTTGGTTGAATCTGATTCACTAGGGGAAGCTGGGATGTTTGGAGAATACTTTAGAGATTATAAGAAGGAAGACCATCATGTCTTTGTCATAAAAATGTCTTCAGAGATAACTTACTGAGTCTGGCCCACAGTCTTCTTTAATATTAAAAAAGTTAATGACATATTTTAATTTTATAACTAGGGTTTAGAGTTACCAAGGCCTCTAATACAGTGTATGGTCTCATGTGACCCAGTAAATACTCAACCCTCACAATGATGGCATAAACAAAATCTTGATTCAGGAATGTGCCCGTAGTTTTTCTTGCTTGATACGTTAGTAAATATTGGCTTATTGGCCAGAGCAATAAAGATATGAGGTATTATGATCCAGTCCATTTATGAGAAAATATATAATATTTACATGTTTTAAAACTGTCACTTGTTCATTTTTACTACAGTCTGGTTGCTCTCTTTTCTTTTCATTATTTAGTTTTGCCAGCTTTCTCAAGCACTAATTTACACACATGGTAACCTTAAGCATGTTTTTTCAATAAATTTTCAACATGAGAAGATAGTTTTGATTTATGTTTCACATTCACTTAAGAGAATGATTTTTAAAATGATAATTAAATGCTAGGCCATTTGTGGGATTGCAACGTGGTTCCTTTTCAAATACAGCTGTTCTGAGAATTTAAGCAAAAGGCAAAAAGAAAAACAAGAAATAGGACAGATGACAAGTGCTGTATTGATGTTAAGTAAAAACAAGCAAACTGTGACCTACATCAGCCGGTCTCTAGGGAGCTGGCTTTGGAGCTTTTTTGAGTGTTTGGGTATTTTGTGGGATTTTTTTCTCCAATCACTTTGGTAGAGGCTGGATTACAATTGAGAGTGCAGAGATTAATGGCCTGTTGTGACTAATCCACTAAGCCCCTACTCTTATTTCTCTTAAATTGATTGAATTTAGAGAAACCAAAGATAGGCCCATACCAGCTACCCTGATATTAGATCCCAGTGAATTAATGAGTCTTAATAGCTCTAAGTACATGTAACCAAGAATCATGGCACCTTCATGGAATGTAGTCACTTTTTTGCATTAGGAAATTATTTTATTAGTTGCTTAGTAGAGTAGATCCCAAGGTGTTGTTTCATAATCTTTTTTTTTTAAGAAAACATTTTCACATGATTACATTTGGAATTATAACACTAATATATTCAATTTTAATTAATTTAGAGAATAAGAGAAAAAGAAACAGATCACCTGTAATCACATAACTTTAATGCAGCTGTTGTTAACAGGTTGTTCCCCTCTAGGTTTTATTTATAAGCATTTTTACTTATTTGAAATTGTATTCCACTATTATGCTTGAGCAAAAAGTCATGTGAGATAAATATATGGTTTGTGTGCCATAAAGCAAGGCCCACCTAAAATGTAGACAAAAAATAGTGTGAAAATAATTATATATAGAGATGGATAGATACGGCATTGATTTAAAAAATCACAATTTTATGTTAAATTAGTGAACTCAGATTGGATGAAATTTGAACAGAATTTAAATTTCTAAATCTTTTTTTTTACATCTTCATTGGAGTATAATTGCTTTACTATGGTGTGCTAGTTTCTGCTTTATAACAAAGTGAATCAGTTATACATATACATATGTTCCCATATCTCTTCCCTCTTGCGTCTCCCTCCTTCCCACCCTCCCAAGCCCACCCCTAAAGGCGGTCACAAAGCATCGAGCTGATCTCCCTGTGCTATGCAGCTGCTTCCCACTAGCTATCTACCTTATGTTTGGTAGTGTATATATGTCCATGCCTCTCTCTCACTTTGTCACAGCTTACCCTTCCCCCTCCCCATATCCTCAAGTCCGTTCTCTAGTAGGACTGTGTCTTTATTCCTGTCTTACCCCTAGGTTCTTCATGCCATTTTTTTCCCCTTAAATTCCATATAAATGTGTTAGCATACAGTATTTGGCTTTGTCTTTCTGACTTACTTCACTCTGTGTGACAGACTCTAGGTCTATGCACCTCATTACAAATAGCTCAATTTCGTTTCTTTTTATGGCTGAGTAATATTCCATGGTATATATGGCGACATCTTCTTTATCCATTCATTCAATGATGGACACTTAGGTTGTTTCCATCTCTGGGCTATTGTAAATAGAGCTGCAATGACCATTTTGGTACATGACTCTTTTTGAATTATGGTTTTCTCAGGGTATATGCCCAGTAGTGGGATTGCTGGGTCATATGGTAGTTCTATTCGTAGTTTTTTAAGGAACCTCCATACTGTTCTCCATACTGGCTGTATTAATTTACATTCCCACCAACAGTGCAAGAGTGTTCCCTTTTCTCCACACCCTCTCCAGCATTATTGTTTCTAGATTTTTTGATGATGGCCATTCTGACTGGTGTGAGATGATATCTCATTGTAGTTTTGATTTGCATTTCTCTAATGATTAATGATGTTGAGCATTCTTTCATGTGTTTGTTGGCACTCTGTATATCTTCTTTGGAGAAATGTCTATTTAGGTCTTCTGCCCATTTTTGGATTGGGCTATTTGTTTTTTTGTTATTGAGCTGCATGAGCTGCTTATATATTTTGGAGATTAATCCTTTGTCAGTTGCTTCATTTGCAAATATTTTCTCCCATTCTGAGGGTTGTCTTTTGGTCTTGTTTATGGTTTCCTTTGCTGTGCAAAAGCTTTGAAGTTTCATTAGGTCCCATTTGTTTATTTTTGTTTTTATTTCCATTTCTCTAGGAGGTGGGTCAAAAAGGATCTTGTTGTGATTTATGTCATAGAGTGTTCTGCCTATGTTTTCCTCTAAGAGTTTGATAGCATCTGGCCTTACATTTAGGTCTTTAATCCATTTTGAGCTTATTTTTGTGTATGGTGTTAGGGAGTGATCTAATCTCATACTTTTACAAGAACCTGCCCAGTTTTCCCAGCACCACTTATTGAAGAGGCTGTCCTTTCTCCACTGTACATTCCTGCCTCCTTTATCAAAGATAAGGTGACCATATGTGTGTGGATTTATCTCTGGGTTTTCTATCCTGTTCCATTGATCTATCTTTCTGTTTTTGTGCCAGTACCATACTGTCTTGATTACTGTAGCTTTGTAGTGTAATCTAAAGTTGGGGAGCCTGATTCCTCCAACTCCATTTTTTGTTCTCAAGATTGCTTTGGCTATTTGGGGTCTTTTGTGTTTCCATACAAATTGTGAATTTTTTTGTTCTAGTTCTGTGAAAAATGCCAGTGGTACTTTGATAGGGATTGCATTGAATCTGTAGATTGCTTTGGGTAGTAGAGTCATTTTCACAATGTTGATTCTTCCAATCCAAGAACATGGTATATCTCTCCATCTATTTGTATCATCTTTAATTTCTTTCATCCGTGTCTTATAATTTTCTGCATACAGGTCTTTTGTCTCCTTAGGTAGATTTATTCCTAGATATTTTATTCTTTTTGTTGCAATGGTAAATGGGAGTGTTTCCTTAATTTCTCTTTCAGATTTCTCATCATTAGTGTATAGGAATGCCAGAGATTTCTGTGCATTAATTTTGTATCCTGCTGCTTTACCAAATTCATTGATCAGCGCTAGTACTTTTCTGGTAGCATCTTTAGGATTCTCTATGTATAGTATCATGTCATCTGCAAATAGTGACAGTTTTACTTCTTCTTTTCCGATTTGGATTCCTTTTATTGCCTTTTCTTCCCTGATTGCTGTGGCTAAAACTTCCAGAACTAGGTAGAATAAGAGTGGTAAGAGTGGGCAACCTTGTCTTTTTCCTGATCTTAGTGGAAATGCTTTCAGTTTTTCACCATTGAGGACGATGTTGGCTGTGGGTTCGTCATGTATGGCCTTTATGATGTTGAGGAAAGTTCCCTCTATGCGTACTTTCTGCAGGGTTTTTATCATAAATGGGTGTTGAATTTTGTTGAAAGCTTTCTCTGCATCCATTGAGATTATCTTATGGTTTTTCTCCTTCAATTTGTTAATATGGTTTATCACATTGATAGATTTGCATATATTGAAGAATCCTTGCATTCCTGGAATAAACCCCACTTGATCATGGTGTATGATCCTATTAATGTGCTGTTGGATTCTGTTTGCTAGTATTTTGTTGAGCATTTTTGCATCTATGTTCATCAGTTATATTGGCCTATAGTTTTCTCTCTTTGTGACATCCTTGTCTGGTTTTGGTATCAAGGTGATGGTGGCCTCATAGAATGAGTTTGGGAGTGTTCCTCCCTCTGCTATATTTTGGAAGAGTGTGAGAAGGATAGGTGTTAGCTCTTCTCTAAATGTTTGATAGAATTCGCCTGTGAAGGCATATGGTCCTGGGCTTTTGTTTTTTGGAAGATTTTTAATCACAGTTTCAATTTCAGTGCTTTTGATTGGTCTGTTCATATTTTCTATTTCTTCCTGATTCAGTCTCGGCAGGTTGTGCATTTCTAAGAATTTGTCCATTTCTTCCAGGTTGTCCATTTTATTGGCATAGAGTTGCTTTTAGTAATTTCTCATGATCCTTTGTGTTTCTGCAGTGTCAGTTGTTACTTCTCCTTTTTCATTTTTAATTCTATTGATTTTTATCTTCTCCTTTTTTTTCTTGATGAGTCTGGCTAGTGGTTTATCAATTTTGTTTATCTTCTTAAAGAACCAGCTTTTAGTTTTATTGATCTTTGCTATTGTTTCCTTCATTTCTTTTTCATTTATTTCTGATCTGATTTTTATGATTTCTTTCCTTCTGCTAACTTTGGGGTTTTTTCCTTCTTCTTTCTCTAATTGCTTTAGGTGCAAGTTTAGGTTGTTTATTCGAGATGCTTCCTGTTTCTTAAGGTAGTATTGTATTGCTATAAACTTCCCTCTTAGAACTGCTTTTGCTGCATCCCATAGGATTTGGGTCATCGTGTCTCCATTGTCATTTGTTTCTAGTTATTATTTTATTTGCTATTTGATTTCTTCAGTGATCACTTCGTTATTAAGTAGTGTATTGTTTAGCCTCCATGTGTTTGTATTTTTTACAGATCTTTTCCTGTAATTGATATCTAGTCTCAAAGCATTGTGGTCGGAAAAGATACTTGATATAATTTCAATTTTCTTAAATTTATCAAGGCTTGATTTGTGACCCAAGATATTATCTACCCTGGAGAATGTTCCATGAGCACTTGAGAAAAATGTGTATTCTGTTGTTTTTGGATGGAATGTCCTATAAATATCAATTAAGTCCACCTTGTTTAATGTATCATTTCAAGCTTGGGCTTCCTTATTGATTTTCATTTTGGATGATCTGTCCATTGGTGAAAGTGGGGTGTTAAAGTCCCCTACTTTGAATGTGTTACTGTTGATTTCCCCTTTTATGGCTGTTAGTATTTGCCTTATGTATTGAGGTGCTCCTATGTTGGGTGAATAATTTACAATTGTTATATCTTCTTGGATCAATCCCTTGATCATTCTGTCCTTCTTTGTCTCTTCTAGTAGTCTTTATTTTAAAGTCTATTTTGTCTGATATGAGAATTGCTACTCCAGCTTTCTTTTGGTTTCCATTTGCATGGAATATCTTTTTCCATCCCCTTACTTTCAGTCTGTATGTGTCTCTAGGTCTGAAGTGGGTCTCTTGTAGACAGCATATATATGGGTCTTGTTTTTGTATCCATTCGTCCAATCTGTGTCTTTTGGTGGGAGTATTTAGTCCATTTACATTTAAGTTAATTATCGATATGTATGTTTCTATTCCCATTTTCTTAATTGTTTTCAGTTCGTTATTGTAGGTCTTTTCCTTCCCTTGTGTTTCTTGCCTAGAGAAGTTCCTTTAGCAGTTGTTGTAGAGCTGGTTTGGTGGTGCTGAACTCTCTCAGCTTTTGCTTGTCTGTAAAGGTTTTAATTTCTCCATCAAATCGGAATGAGATCCTTGCTGGGTAGAGTAATCTTGGTTGCAGATTTTTCTCCTTCATCACTTTAAATATGTCCTGCCAGTCCCTTCTGGCTTGCACAGTTTCGGCTGAAAGGTCAGCTGTTAACCTTATGGGGATTCCCTTGTGTGTTATTTGTTGGGTTTCCCTTGCTGCTTCTAATATGTTTTCTGTGTATTTAATTTTTGACAGTTTGATTAATATGTGTCTTGGCATATTTCTCCTTGGATTGATTCTATATGGGACTTTCTGTGCTTCCTGGACTTGATTAACTATTTTGTTTCCCATATTAGGGAAGATTTCAACTCTAATCTCTTCAAATATTTTCTCAGTCCCTTTCTTTTTCTCTTCTTCTTCTGGAACCCCTATAATTCGAATGTTGGTGCATTTAATGTTGTGCCAGAGGTCTCTGACACTGTCCTCAGTTCTTTTCATTCTTTTTCCTATATTCTGCTCTGCAGTAGTTATTTCCACTATTTTATCTTCCAGGTCACTTATCCGTTCTTCTGCCTCAGTTATTCTGCTATTGATCCCATCTAGAGTATTTTTAATTTCATTTATTGTGTTGTTCATCATTGTTTGTTTCATCTTTCGTTCTTCTAGGTCCTTGTTAAATGTTTCTTGCATTTTGTCTATTCTATTTCCAAGATTTTGGATCATCTTTACTATCATTATTCTGAATTCTTTTTCAGGTAGACTGCCTATTTCCTCCTCATTTGTTAGGTCTGGTGGGTTTTTATCTTGCTCCTTCATCTGCTGTGTGTTTTTCTGTCTTCTCATTTTGCTTATCTTACTGTGTTTGGCGTCTCCTCTTTGCAGGCTGCAGGTTCATATTTCCTGCTGTTCTTGGTGTCTGTCCCCAGTGGCTAAGGTTGGTTCAGTGGGTTGTGTAGGCTTCCTGGTGGAGGGGACTAGTGCCTGTGTTCTGGTGGATGAGGCTGGATCTTGTCTTTCTGGTGGGCAGGTCCACGTCTGGTGGTGTGTTTTGGGGTGTCTGTGGACTTATTATGATTTTAGGCAGCCTCTCTGCTAATGGGTAGTGTTGTGTTCCTCTCTTGCTAGTTTTTTGGCATATGGTGTCCAGCACTGTAGCTTGCTGGTCATTGAGTGAAGCTGGGTGCTGTTGTTGAGAAGCAGATCTTTGGGAGATTTTCACCGTTTGGTATTATGTGGAGCTGGGAGGTCTCTTGTGGACCAGTGTCCTGAAGTTGGCTCTCCCACCTCAGAGGCATAGCACTGACTCCTGGGTGCAGCACAAAGTGTCCTCCATCCACACGGCTCAGAATAAAAGGGAGAAAAAGTAGAAAGAAAGAATTAGTAGAAGTAGAAAGAAAAGAAAGAAAGAAAGAAAGAAAGAGAAAGAGAGAAAGAAAAGTAGGAAGGAAGGAAAGGACGGAGTGAGGGAGGAGGGAGTAAGGAAGGAAGGAGGGAAGGAAGGAAAGAAAGAAAGAAAGAAGATAAAGTAAAATAAAAGAAATTAAGGTAAAATAATAAAGTTATTAAAATAAAAAAATAATTATTAAGAAAAAAAATTTAAAAAAAGAACAAAAAACGGACGGCTAGAACCCTAGGACCAATGGTGGAAGCAAAGCTATACAGACGAAATCTCACACAGAAGCATAGACATACTCACTAAAAGAGGAAAAGGGGGAAAAATCATAAATCTTGCTCTCAAAATCCACCTCCTCAGTTTGGGATGATTTGTTGTCTAAAGGAGGGAAGGAAAGAAAGGAAGAAAGAGGAAGAAAGCAAGAAAGAAAGAGAGAAAGAGAGAAAGAGAAAGAAAGAAGATAAAGTAAAGTTATTAAAATAAAAAATAATTATTAAGAAAAAAAATATTTAAAAAAACAACAACGGACGGCTAAAACCCTAGGACAAATGGTGGAAGCAAAGCTATATAGAGAAAATCTCACACAGAAGCATAGACATACACACTCACAAAATGAAGAAAAGGGGAAAAAATCATAAATCTTGCTCTCAAAGTCCACCTCCTCAATTTGGGATGATTCGTTGTCTACACGTATTCCACAGATGCAGGGTACATCAAGTTGATTGTGGAGCTTTAATCCGCTGCTTCTGAGGCTGCTGGGAGAGATTTCCCTTTCTTTTCTTCGTTGTCACAGCTCCCAGGGGCTCAGCTTTGGATTTGGCCCCGCCTCTGCGTGTGGGTCGCCAGAGGGCGTCTGTTCTTCGCTCAGACAGGACGGGGATAAAGGAGCAGCTGCTTTGGGGACTCCGGCTCACTCAGGCCGGGGGGAGGGAGGGGCACGGAGTGCGGGGCGAGCCTGCTGCGGCAGAGGCTGGCTTGATGTTGCACCAGCCTGAGGCGCGCCTTGCGTTCTCCTGGGTAAGTTGTCCCTGGATCCCGGGACCCTGGCAGTGGCGGGCTGCACAGGCTCCCTGTAAAGGGGGTGTGGATAGTGACCTGTACTCGCACACAGGCTTCTTGGTGGTGCCAGCAGCAGCCTTAGCATCTCATGCCCGTCTCTGGGGTCTGCGCTTTTAGTCGCGGCTCATGCCCGTCTCTGGAGCTCCCTTAAGCAGCGCTCTTAATCCTCTCTCCTTGCGCACCAGGAAACAAAGAGGGAAGAAAAAGTCTCCTGCTTCTTCGGCAGGTCCAGACTTTTTCCTGGACTCCCTCCCGGCTAGCCGTGGTGCACTAACCCCCTGCAGGCTGTATTCACGCTGCCATCCCCAGTCCTCTCCCAGCGCTCCGACCGAAGCCCGAGCCTCAGCTCCCAGCCCTACCCACCCCGGCGGGTGAGCAGAGAAGCTTCTATGGCTGGTGAGTGCCGGTTGGTCGGCACCGATCCTCTATGCGGGAATCTATCTGCTTTGCCCTCCGCACCCCTGTTGCTGCGCTCTCCTCTGCTGCTCCGAAGCTTTCCCCCTCCGACACCCACAATCTGCGCCCATGAAGGGGCTCCTAGTGTGTGGAAACCTTTCCTTCACAGCTCCCTCCCACTGGTGCAGGCCCCGTCCCTATCCTTTTGTCTTTGTTTATTCTTTTTTTTTTTTTGCCCTACCCAGGTACGTGGGGACTTTTTTGCCTTTTTGGAGGTCTGAGGTCTTCTGCCAGTGTTCAGTAGGAGTTGTTCCCCGTGTAGATGTATTTCTTGTGTATCTGTGGGGAGGAAGGTGATCTCCGCGTCTTACTCTTACGCCATCTTCCCCTCCTCCTAAATTTCTAAATCTTTGATTATGAATCTGTTGGTCTTGGAAAAAATATTTAGTAGGAAGACTTAAGATGAGAAAGGTAATCATAGTACTGGGGATTTTTGAGTAGGAGAAACAAAGAGATAATTTAGAAATGAGGTTTTAAAAAAATGTTTTATTTAAAACACAAAAATATGTTTAAATGCACTGAGAAGCCATTTAGGAGAATGATTAAAAGCTTACAGACAGACCTAGGTTTAAACCCACACTCTGCCTCTTCCAAGCTGGATGGATTTGGGTAAGTTAACTTCTGCATCTCAGTTTTCTAACCTGTAAAATAGGGATAAAAATAACCACCTCAGTGATTTTCTTATAAATATTAAATGACATATGATAGTAAAGCACTTAGTATGTTATTATCAGGCAGATAATAATGGCTTAATAAATGTGACCTGTTAGTAACATCACATTTTTAATATGTAAGATGCAGCCAGCCTCACTGTCTTTCTAAAGGAGGAGGGTTCTTTGAGTTGCCTGCTTTGTAGAGAACATTGTACTAGAAGCTCAGAAATCCTAAGTACCTCCCACTAACTCTACAAAAAGTGTTCACACTGTTAAAACTGATGTGTAAAAGTCTTCTGTGATACTCCATAAACACCTTTCCAACTTTGCTCCAATCTGCCAACTCACTATTCTGTGAACACACCTTACTCATACTTGCCTGTGCCTTTGTTCATGTTGTGTTTCTTCACCTGGTTTTCACCCACTTGAATCATACCCGTCTCACAAGTTCAGCAAGAGGTCTCCTTCTCTATGAATGCTGTTGTGATCAGTCCAGTGAGCAGTATTCTCTTTGTTCTCTACACCCCACTGGCTTTTATTGACTCTAGTTCTGCTTGTCACTGACCTTTCTTCTTCATCAGACGGAAAACTCGTGATCTAGTTTCATCTAGTCTTCTTGTATATCCTGTTCCCACTCCTAGCACAATATGCTGATTGGTTGGGTTTTACTCCCTAATCTATAATGATGGTTACCAGATTATCTGCAGATATTCTAAGTAATATCTGTTGATCTAAGTTTTATTTTTCTTCCCCAACCTACCTAGTCCCACTTAGAGATACTACAGTTCAGGACAGGGCTCAGCAAATAATAGACTGTATGCCAAATCTGGCCCACCACCTAGTTTTGTAAACAAAGTTTTCTTGGAGTACAGCCATGCTCATTCATTTATTGTCTACGGCTGCCTTTATACCACATCCAACAGAGTTGAGTAGTTGCAACAGATACTGTATTGCCTGAAATGCCTAAAATATTTACTATGTGGCCCTTTACAGAAAAAGTTTGCAACCCCTAATATAAACGATTGACTTTTCTTCAATGAAACCATTTCCCTCAATGAAAAACTGGCTAAATTTTATTTATTTATTTTTGCGGTACGTGCAGGCCCAGCGGCCATGGCTCACGGGCCTAGCCGCTCTGCAGCATGTGGGATCCTCCCGGACCGGGGCACAAACCTGTGTCCCCTGCATCGGCAGGCGGACTCTCAACCACTGCGCCACCAGGGAAGCCCAATTTTATTTTTTTTTAATTTTAATTTTATATTGGAACATAGTTGATTAACAGTGTTGTGTTAGTTTGAGATGTACAACAAGGTGATTTAGTTATACATATATATGTATCTATTCTTTTTCAAATTATTTTTCCATTTAGGTTATTACAGAATATTGAGCAGAGCTCCCTGTGCTATACAGTAGGTCCTTGTTGGTTATCTATTTTAAATACAGTAGTGTGTACATGTCAATCCCAAACTCCCAATCTATCCCTCCCCCACACTTCCCTCCCCACCCCAGTAACCGTAAGTTCATTCTCTAAGTCTGTGAGTCTGTTTCTTTTTGTAAGTAAGTTCATTTGTATCACATTTCTTTTTCAGATTCCACATATAAGCGATATCATATATTTGTCTTTCTCTGTCTGACTTACTTCACTTTCAGTCTGTATATGTCCCTAGATCTGAAGTGGGTTTCTTGTAGACAGCATATATGTGGGTCTTGTTTTTGTATCCATTCAGCGAGTATATGTCTTTTGGTTGGAGCATTTAATCCATTTACATTTAAGGTAATTATTGCCATATCCTTTTGCCATTTTCTTAATTGTTTTGGATTTGTTTTTGTAGGTCTTTTTTCTTCCCTTCTTCTTTTGTTCTCTTCTCTTGTGATTTGATGACTAACTTTAGTATTGTGTTTAGATTCCGTTTTCTTTTTTGTGTGTGTATTAATTATAGATTTTCAGTTTGTGGTTACCATGAGGTTTTGATATAGCAGTCTATATATAAACAAAATTGTTTCAAGTTGCTAGTCTTTTAATTTCCAATGCATTTCCAATATCCTGCATTTGTGCTCTCCTCACAATCACTGGTTTTGATATCATATTTGTGTGCAGATGATTTCTTACCTTTACTGCCTTTACTGTATGTTTCCCTTTGCCAGTGAGCTTTTCCATTCCTAATTTTCTTGATTCTAGTAGTGGCCTTTTATTTTCTGCTTAGAGAAGTTCCTTTAGCATTTGTTGCAAAGCTGGTCTGGTGGTGCTGAATTCTCTTAGCTTTTGCATATCTGTAAAGCTTTTGATTTCTCTGTAGAATCCAAGTGAGAGCCTTGCTGGGTAGAGTATTTTTGGTTGTAGGTTCTTCCCTTTCATCACTTTAAATATATTGTGCCCCTCCCTTCTGGCCTGCAGAATTTCTGTTGAGAAATCAGCTGGTTAACCTTATGGGAGTTCCCCTTTATGTTATTTGTTGCTTTTCCTTGTTGCTTTTAATATTTTTTCTTTCTCTTTAATTTTTGTCCGTTTGACTACTATGTGTCTTGGTGTGTTCCTCCTTGGGTTTATCCTGCCTGGGACTCTGTTCTTCCTGGAATTTGGTAACTGTTTCCTTTCCCATGGGAAGTTTTCAGCTATCTCTTCAAGTATTTTCTCAGGTCCTTTCTGTCTTCTCCTTCTGAGACCCCTACAATCCGAATGTTGGTACATTTAAAATGTCCCAGAGGTCTCTTAGACTGTCTTTGTTTCTTTTCATTTTTTTTTCTTTATTCTCTTCCGCAGCAGTGATTTTCACCATTCTGTCTTCCAGCTTACTTATTTGTTCTTCTGCCTCAGTTACTCTGCTATTGATTCCTTCTAGTGTATGTTTCATTTCAGTTATTATACTGTTCATCTCAGTGTTTGTTCTTTAGTTCTTCTAGGTCTTTGTTAAACATTTCTTGTGTCTTCTCAATCTGTGCCTCCACTCTTTTTCCAAGATCTTGGATCATCTTCACTGTCATTACTCTGAATTCTTTTTCAGGTAGATTGCCTATGACCACTTCACTTGGTTGTTCTTCTGGGGTTTTATCTTGTTCCTTCATGTGGGACATATTCCTCTGGCATCTCATTTTGTCTGACTTTCTGTGATTGCAGTTTCCATCCTGCAGGCTGCAGGATTGTAGTTCTTCTTGCTTCTGCTTTCTTCCCTCTGGTGGATGAGGCTGTCTCAGAGGTTAGTGCAGGCTTCAGGAGGGACTGGTTCCTGCCCACTGGTGGGTGGAGCTGGGTCTTGTCCCTCTGGTGGGCAGAGCTGTGTTCAGGAAGACTTTAAGCAGCCTCTCTGCTGATGGGTGGGGCTGTGTTCCCACCCTGTTTGTAGTTTGGCTTGAGGTATCCCAGCACTGGAGCCTACAGGCTGTTTGGTGGGGCCAGGTCTTGGGGAGGAAATGGTGGCCTCCAGGAGGGCTCACACCATTGAGTAATCATCAGAAGTACTGTTGCCAGTGTCTTTGTTCCTTCAGTGAGCCAGAGACTCCCCCTGCCTCTGCAGGAGGCCCTCCACTCCTAGCAGGTAAGTCTGGCCCCAGTCTTTAATGAGGTCAGTGCTTTTTTTCCTGGATCCTGGTGCACACTAGACCTTGTGTGCAACCTCCAAGAGTGGAATTTCTCTTTCCCGCAGTCCTGTGGAATTCCTGTGATCAAACCCTGCTGGCCTTCAAAGCCAGATTCTCTGGGGTCTCCTCCTACCATTGCCAGATACCCCAGTCTGGGAAGCCTGATGTGGGAGAATTTCTGTGGTATAATCCAGTTTGTGGGTCACCCACTCAGTGGGTATGGGATTTGATTTTATTGTGATTGTGCCCCTCTTACTGTCTTGTTGTGGCTTCTTCTTTGGATGTAGGGTCCCTTTTTTGGTTGGGTCCAGTGTTGCTTTTTTTTTTTTTTTTGTCAATGGTTGTTCAGCAGTTAGTTGTGATTTTGGTGTTTTTGTAACTGGGGTGAGCTCATGTGCTTCTACTCTGCCATCTTGCCCTATTATCTCTAAATTTTAGATTAAATATTCAAAAAAATTTTTTTAACCCTTGAGGCTTTAGAAACTCCAGAATTATCTTGGCTTTTGTGGATGTCTTGGCAGTTTTTACAACCCCAAAGAGGTTCCTTAAACTCCTACCAGTATCAGAAACCAAAAAAGAAATTTCAGTTTGTGTGGTTTGGATTTTAAAGCTCTCTTTGCTGTCACAGGAGCTTGGAGCAGTTCTGGCCCTGCCCAGGCAAATATTCTCAGGGAAAGCCTCCCCTAAGGGATGATTTATGCTGGGGATGGCATCTTGGCAGAGAAGGAGCAAGCTTTGAGAGTACTGTTGTGCTGCCAGTTCTTTGAAAAAATAATCCTCCTCTTTTGGGAATGTGACTATCAGACCACATTCAGAAATAAGATCATCACCTGGAAAGATAAGCAATTTTATGAATGACAATCTGAAAAAAATCAAACCTTTCCCCTTGATGATCAAGACAGGCCAGACACATAACCTGAGTCATGATCAGTTGCTGCACTCGGATAGAGCATTTTCTCCCAAGTAACAAGATGAATGAGCTTTGTGGGCCTCTGGGAGACAATTGTTGTCCTCCCTGTACAGATGGGGAAATTGAAGTCAGGAAGCAGCAGCTTAGTCTAGCCACAGAGGGAGTAGGTTCTGGCAAGGACCCCATAGGACTCACAGGAGCTAGATTCCCAGCCCTCTTAGACATGGCATTTGCACTGGGAAGCCCCTAAAGCAGATTTCAGAATGCTGCTTGACAGAGACTCTTGAACTGTAGAGCAGGGCTTGGCAAATAATGGCCCAGGGACCAAATCCAGCCTGCTGCCTTTTTTTATAAGGCCAAGAGCTAAGAATCATTTTTACATTTTTAAATGGTTGGGAAAAAAATTAAAAGAAGAGTAATATTTTGTAACACATGAAAAATATAAGAAACCACATTTCAGTCCATAAATAAAATTCTATTGAAATACAGCCACACATTCATTTATTTATTGTCTTTTGTCTATGGCTACTTTTGAATTATGACAACAGAGTGGAGTAGTTTTAACAGAGCCTATGGCTGGCAAAGCCTAAAATATTTACTACCTGTCCCTTCACAGAAAAAAAAAAACTTTCCCAACCTCTACTCTAGAGGTCCTGTTAGTATAATAATTAAAATCAACTTTATTGGAGTGTAATATAGAAAATGCACTCATTTTAAATCTACAGTTTGATGAATTTGGAAAAAGAATGCAGTCATATAACAACTGCCACAATCAAGATAGAACATTTCCATTATCCCCCAAATTTCCCTGTGCTCCACTCCTAAGTAGTCAGCCTCTCTCCTATTCTTGAACTCAGGCAACCATGTGTCCAACCTCTGTCAGTAGTAGCAGCTTTTAAATGTTTGTTTCCTGAGCATTCCAGATCACTAAGACTGTGTTAAAGGAGGGTGGTGGGGGAGGGTGTGTGAAAACAAGAAGTTGATTTTCTTCTCTCATTTGGTAACTCCTTAATTCACTCCAAGCACCCACTCCAAGCACCCACTCCAAACAGCCACTTAACTGTTAATAGTATTAGTAGCTAACAGGCACTGTGCAGAGAGCTCTCCATCTGTTATCTCATTTAATAATTTAACCTTATAAGGGAGGTCTTATCTATCTCCCATTTTATTGAGAGGAGACAGAGACACCCAGGTTGACTTGTTGAAGGGCACACAGCTGATAAGATGTAACCTACGATTTGAACTCTGATATGTCTGAATCCAGAGCTTGAGCTCAGCCACCATCCCACACACTTATTCATTCTCCTCTACAAGCCTGCTTGGGAGTGTAATATCAACATTTATAGAAGAAGGAAGCTCAGAGAGATTAAGTCACTAGTTCAAGTCACCCAGCTACTAACTGCCAGAGTCAGATGTGAACTCCTAACTGTAAGCAGAAGGCACAGAAACAGAGCAAGTGAAAAAACATCATTTTGAAAAATAAAAATCACCTTGTCCTACAAAGAGGGGAACTAAGGGCCTGGGTGAGTGAGCTGTAGATAATGCAGGGGTGAGAATGGCACTAGGTGAAAAGCAGTCTTAAGTCAGATATACTTTTTCTTTCTGAACTAATGGATATTCCAAGACTATTTAATTTAATATAAACAACTAATGAGGTGAAGTGCTTTGAAAAACACTGAGGGATGCATCCATGCTGACCAGCATCAGTAATCAAAATCTCTTTTCCCATCCCTTCACAAACAGCATTCATCTGTTCAGATTGAGAAAGTCTCAGAGTAGGGCCACATGGAGTGTTGTCTTTCCATCCTCCTCCTCACACCTACTATTACAAAGGATGGTGCAGTTTACTGGCCCTAATTTTGAATGATTGCTCTGCATTTCTTCAGAGCCTTTTTACCAAGTGCTTGGCATCTAATAGGCACCCCAAAATATTGTTTGTTGTTACAGTTTTCTAGGAGCACTCCATCAGCCTCTCTGCAGGCTCTTCTTAAAACCCTAGGATAGGAGGTTGTGTCCGCTGGGATCCTTAGTTGTAAATAAAAGAACCCCTTCAAAATTAGTATAAGCAGAAAAGAAATTCATTAAAGCAGGTACTCACTGAATCTTTGGGTGGGCCCAATAATCGGAATTGCAGGCTATACTTATAAGACTGCTATGGAATTGTTCTAGGAAAGACCCGTGCTCCTGCAACTGCTTGGCAGAGACAGCCAGATCCCATCACTGATGTGGACTAGTCACTAGACACCACTGGTGTCCAGAAAGCTGAACAATTCTGCCACCAGTATCACCAGAAAATATATTCCACATAAGACCTACTTTCTCGTTGTTCACTTCAGAACTGAAATCTCAGACATCTGAGATTGCCAGATTGTGTCACATGCCTGTGTCCTATCAAAAGTAAAGTTCAGGATTCTACCTGGGTGGGATTGAACCCAAAAGGTGAGAAATACTCCAAACATAGTGGGTTGGCTGAATAATGGCCCGCCTCAAAGGTGTCTACATCCTAATCTTGGGAACCTGTGAATATGTTACCTTACATAGTAAAAGGGACTTTACAGATGTGATAAGTTACAGATCTTGAGATGGGAAGGTTATCCTGAATTATCCAGGTGGGCCTAATGTAATCATAAGGGTCCTTAAAAGAAGGAGACAGGAAGATCAGAATGAGAAAAAAGAGATGTGATGACAGAAGCAGAGGTTGGAATGATGCACTTTGAAGATGGAGGAAGGGGACTATGAGCTAATCAATGTGAAAGGTCTCTAAGTAGCTGGAAAAAGCAAGGAAACGGATTTACCCCTGGAGCCCGAAGAAGGGATATCAGTCTGCTGACACCTTGATTTTAGCCCCCTGAAACTCATTTCAGACTTCTGAGCTCCAGAACTACCAAGATAATGTTTGTGTTTAAAGCCACCAAGGTTGTAGTCATTCGTTATAGCAGCAATGGGAAACCAATACCCATAGGAAGAGCACCCAAAATGTGATGGGAAACCAGAAAGCATGAAAAATGTCCAGCAGAGCAGCACTGAAGGAAATCTTGAGAAATTGTTTCCACATCCAATTTATAGGGTTACATCTCTTCATCCTTTGAGAGCATTCTTATAGAGTCCTGAAGCTAGGTTGGGTGAACAAGGTGAGTAAATTGTGTGTTCACCTACTTTATTCACATTCCATGATTTATTCAACAAATATTCTGCTCATTAATTAAATATTTGCTGGAGTTAAGGGCCAAGCACTATGAAAGATACGATTACAAAGAAAAATAAGAGAATAAGACTTAAAGTTAACAGCCAAGAAGTTCATAGACACTGTGTTTAGATTTCACTGATTTTCAGTTGTCTCTATATATCAAATCCCACCAAAAATCCACATTTAGGTGATTTGGAAGAATGGGAGTTAGGATATCCAGATGATTGCAGGAGGAGGCCCAATAATTCCCCAATAAAAGCATTATAAATTGAACCCCTATTATAGCAGCAGCCAATACTTACTGAGTGTTCTTTGTGTTAAAGGTAATGCTAAGTATTTTGTATGCTTTATTTTTATATAATTATATCAACTACATGAGGTATGGACAATTATTATCCCCATTTTACAGATGAAGAAACTGTAGGAAATACGACCAAATTCACTTTGCTAGGTAACAGAGCTGGAATTTGAACTGTAGATCAAATTTGAACATCTGACTCCTGAGTACATATGTTTTGCCACCCTGTCTACTTGTGTACTAAGTAAGCACTGGGTTAGAGACTAAAGATTCACATGTGTAAGAGAAAAAAAATCTCCAGATAAGTGAACCTCAAAATTTTGTAGGTAAAATAAGCTATGAAATGCAGACAAAGAATTACATAGCTTTCCAAGGTAACTGATTTACATATTTTCATTTGAATATATAATTTCTGATCCATTTGGTTAAAGATGATATTGCATCTGAGGTAAGAGCAACCCCTATGTTGCTTTCACTAATTTAGGTACAAAATATATTCTAGATATTTTCAATTTTAAAATCATATTCTATAAGGAATATACATGAATCATTCTTTCCCCTTTCTCCTCCTTCTTTCTACCCTTAGCTGTAAGCTAAGGTCAATGCCTTGGTCAATGGTATTGTTTAGGTTAATGTCCCTTGAATCCTTTTGCCAGAAAGTGTAAAGGTTGGGGATGCAGCCCTCCAGCATGCTGTTCTAAGCCAGGTGCCTCCCTTCTGCAATGGCTTATCAAACACCCATACAGGAAATGTTGAGGCTGAGTTGGACTGGGAGCAAGGATACACATCTGTAAACTGAAGAAAAATACACAACCTAAAATTTGTGAGTTATGTTTTATTTGGGGACCTTACTGAGGACAATAGCCTGGGAGACGGCCTCTCAGATGTGTCTGAGGAACTGTTCTGAAGAGGTAAGGGAGGAACCAGGATATATAGGAGTTTTGGCTGAAAAAACAAAAACAAAAAAAAACATGAACATGTAGTTGAACATCAAAAGATTACTGCTAATCACAAAAAGCAAACATCTCAAGTTAGTGAGTTTAGTGCTTCTCTATGTATAGGAAGATGCAAGAGTCTGGGCTCATTGAAATTATTCCTTTGATATGCATCTTCACTATCAAGGGCCAGTATCCTGCTTTTCTCCATCCTGAATTCCTCTCAGGGTACACTGCCCAGGGCTGCTGCAGTGGTTGATGGCTTGATGGCGGGCAACATTTGTTGTTTACTGGAATGGCAGGCAATATTTTTTTTGCCCACAGATATCACTTATTTCTCCCAGGTTGAGTAGAGTGTGTAAAATCTCTTGACCACTGAGCCAAGGGTATGTCTTACCCAAATGGCACCAGAGTATTCCGCTCCTTGGGTTCTGGGAGCTGAAGTTTGCTAGGTTACCACTTAGCAATCCTGTTGACAGATGGTGTGCCTTGCTCATCAAATTGGAATCCTCCCTACTTTTAGGCATGTTGGCAGACAGACTTGGTGGTGTTTTCTAATGCTGAATGGTCTGCAGTTCAATAGCATGAAGATAAATATTCTACTTCATTGTGTATCCACTAACTTAAGCCTTTCTGAGACTATTCCCTTCACTTTGACAGGGCACATTTAGAAAAGTGAAATGAAGTGCTTTCAGGCACTCAGCTCCTCCATCACTTCCTCTTGTACTATATCAGCTTGGCCCTTTTCTGAGACTTGTCTTCACATAGTGTTTTATATCAGTTACATACAGTATCTTGAACCAAAAAGAAAACTTTGTAGTTCAGAGTTCAGAGCTTAACTTTGTTTTTGAGACAGTATTGTGCAAGACCTATTTCTTCAGAGAGATTGTTAGAGGAAAAGACAACAGCTTGGCAAAGAAGGGGCCCTGATATAAACCAGTGTGGCTTCAACACAGAATAAGTGAGGTTAGAGAACAACAATGTTAATAAGCTGTGTATTTATCCTAAGATCAATGGGAAACCATGAGAGGGCCTTAAGCTGGGTGAGGGATGTGGTTCACATGATCACATTTGAGTTTTAAGAAGATTCCTCCAGCTACAGAGAGGAGAATTGACTGGGAATGAAGTGAGGTGAGGGAGACAGGTAACCTGAGAGGGGCAGTGAGGAGACTCTGGTGGCAGTCTGAGTTAGAGACAGAGGTAATCTGATGAAGGTGGCGGTGGATATGGAGAGCAATGGAGAGAATCAGGAGTTGTTTAGGACACGGATCAATGGAGCTTAATGAATTGCATGTGATGGGGGAGAGGGAGAACGGTGGGTTAGAATGAGACCCAGGTTTCTGGCTCATGAACTGGGTGGATGGTAGATTCATGGATCAAGGTCACAGTGGAAGAGGGGCACCATCATGCATAGCATGCCTCTGCATTGAGTCACAGAGAACTGAAAGACAACTTGAAGGGGAGAGAGAGCTGCAGAGTTTGGGGAGAGGGAGAAAAGGAAATAATAATGAAAGAAAGAAAAGACAGTGTCCTCTACCAGAGAGTATACCAGGGCATAAGAACACACAAACTTACTATGACTACAGTTTTTAACTTGTATTGGCAACACCACTATTACTAGCTGCTACTGATTTCTTAGTATATGTCTAAACCTTAAATAGCTTTCAATTTTTACAAAAACATGTTGAATAGATATCATTCATCACCCCTATATGGCCGAACAGACTGAGGCTCGGAAATGTTAAATAATTTAGCTGGAGTTAGAAAGCTAGCAAATAACCAAGCTATGATTTGAATTCAAGTCTGTATGGTTCTGAAGAATACAATCTTTTGTATTCTTCAGAACCAAAGGTTTTCATAACCTTTTAGGGAAAACTGATACCCCAAGGGACAAATAAACAAGTTCAGGCTTAGAATGATGTTAAGAATAAAGTACTGAGATAACAAAGAGTCTGATAGGAGATCATTTTAGGAATATTTCTTGGAGATGTTGAGGTCTGCTGGTTTGTAATATATAGGCCAAATCTCTGAGTGCAAGTACATTAGTTTGAAGCAGGGAGCAAATAAATGAGATTAATAACATGTAGGGTGAAGGGGGCATTGGAGAAGGATGTTTTTGAAACATCATTCTGCTTTATACCCTTTGATTATGCTACTTTGCCAGTGTGATTAAGCTCAAATACTTAGCTTGATCCACATGACTCTCATGACACGCTACGATGCTTTATAGACCCGCTTTCTGCCTCCCCTCTGTGCACCCTGTGTTTCAACCTTAAATGATTTACCCTTCCTCCTTTTCTCCCTTCCTCCCTCCTTTCCTTTCTTTCCTCTTTCCTTCTTTCTATGTTTCCTTCCTTCACTCTTTCCCTTATTCATTCTTTTTTTTTTCACTTATTCAGTAATCATACATTGAGCACCTGTTGTGTACAGTGCCAGGAACTGTACTGGGTCTTGGGGATATCCTCAAGAAGATCATGGGCATCTATAAAACACGGAGTTCATAATCATGGTATTGTACGTTGAAATACACTATTACAAACATTGGGTCATATGAAAATAGGTCAGATGAGGGTGTGGCCTTCTCTAAAGGAGGTGAACTTTGACGTAGGAACACGTAGAAATTTGTCAAATATGTAGAAGAGTTGAGCTTTTCTGGCAGAGAAAATAACATGTGCCTTTTTTAAAAAGCAGAAAGGACTTGGAGAATGGAAAACAGCATTCTACAAATGTAGATTTGAGCAGTTTTTGAGATGTGACAGTTATTTTTTTTTCCCCACTTGTTACCACCCTTTGCATTTCTGTTTCAAAATCCTGAGGCGGCTTCTTCTCTTTTCTGCTTCCTTTCACCTCTTTGCTGGCTCTCTGGATTAAACTCTTCATTGCAGCTCTCTGACAGTTTCTCATCTGCTTTGCTAACCAGTTTAAAAAATAAACATTTTAAAAGCCTCTGTGGGTCTCCTGCTATGTTATGCCTCTCGTGCTGTGTGAATTGGTGCTCCCTGCCCAGAGGACGTGTGCCCCACCACTGAGGCTCTGGGGGCTGTGAACTTGCCATCAAGGTTTGCACCATGGGCTGTACCGACTGATAGCTTGGCTTTGACTCCCCAGAGTCAGTCACCTGCCATGTGCCTGCCTTCACCAAAGGGCACAGCACCAGACTGCTTGCTCACCAACAGAGTGAGGTCTGGATAGGGCAGTGAGGCAGCCCAATTCAACACTGATCATGTCCAGTCTAACTCCCAGCTTTTCCTTACCTTCAGTACCACATGATCCTTACCTACATGCTCAGCCTGCCTGGGGTTCTCTGGGCTGCTCCTGAGTGGAGGTAGGGCTGATTTAATCTGCCTTACTGCATATATTGGGCTGTGTTCTAAGGCAGCCTTGTTTCACTCTGGCCTTTGCCTCAGCTGAGCCATGAGATTTCACCTGCGTCTGGACTGAATCCTCAGTCTGTGGCTTGGTTCTGATGAGGGGCTTCTCTTTTAGCCAAGCAAAGGCTTGTGTGCCTGCCTGAGGCACAGAAAGCCAAACCCTGACAGGAGGTTTTTGCAGCAAAGTAAGTGTTTATTGCAGAGGGCTAAGCAAGGGAGTGGGAAACAAATCTCAGATCTACTCCCTCTTGGTTATTGAGTTGGGGGTGTTTTTAAAGGGAAAGAACAAAGAAGCTGGGATTAATCATCTTGTGACATTTCTGTAACATTTCTTAATCTTAGTTTCAGGTAGTCAGGATGTCTCTGGTTTTTGACTCTCTGACCATGGTCAGGGGCCTGTTAGCTTATTTTGCCCTGGTGAAATAACCTCAGTTTGTGCATGAATGATAATATTTACAACAGCAATTTTAGTACGTTAACAGTGTTATTGACGACAGCAATCTCAGTCATCTGACTCTGGTTGATTAGTGTTCAGTTAGCACAGAATTGAGGTCAGAGGAGACAAGCAAGCATATAAAGTTTTGGGTAGAGAGATTAATCATAAACTAGGTAAGGGAACTTGGTTTTAATGGGGCTAGATTTCACTCTCCCTGTACCTAGTGCCTTCATTTCTGTAGGCATTACACAGGGACCTTAATCTCTAGGTTTAAGGCCCAGTGTCCTCCCTAAATTTGGTTCCGCTACCCATGGGCTAACCTCACTAAAACCCACTGGACTCAGGTTGCCAGAGACCCAAGAAAAGATGCTAAATTCTGAATATCCACCATGCCTTCATTTCCCATTGCTGTACCCCATATACAAGTCAGGACCCCATTTATCAGGACTTTTTCTTCATTCTAATTATTATGTATAATATAGCAGCTAACACATGACGTGCACCTACCCTGCCCATTACTGGGCTAGACACTTGAGAAGAATTAGCTTACATGTCTTCACAATAGCTGCATGAGAAAGGCACTTCATGGCACTAGGATTCCAGCTCAGGCAGCCTTGCTCCAAAGCCCATTTTCTTTCTTTTTTTTTTTTTTTTGCGGTACGCGGGCCTCTTACTGTTTTGGCCTCTCCCGTTGCGGAGCACAGGCTTTGGACGAGCAGGCTCAGAGGCCATGGCTCACAGTCCCAGCCGCTACACGGCATGTGGGATCCTCCCGGACCGGGGCACAAACCCGTGTCCACTGCATCGGCAGGCAGACTCTCAACCACTGCGTCACCTGGGAAGTCCCACAGCCCATTTTATTAAATGGAATGTGCTTTATTGTCTGCCTCAACCATAGTATATCTTTTTGTTGTCAGGCTCAGTGCTTTTCCAGCCATACCAATTTTCTGATAGCATCTTCCTCTGAGTCTGTCTTTCCAATGCATCCATAGGTCTTGTGGGCAAATCTTGTTCCAGCCTGATTCCTTCCTCCATAATTGGACAATGACCACTTAAGTAATTGGATGATGTGCCATTAAGGACACGGAAAGGACCACTAGTGTCAAATTGTATACCAAGCATCCAATGAATTCTTATTGTGTATTGTTAGTGTGCTCAACTGTTTTCAGTACTATAAAGGGATCCCATGGAATAAAAGGTTCCAGTGGTTAAGCTCATGGACTCTAGAACCAGACTGCCCAGACATGAATACTTATTTCACCACATAGTATCCATGTGACCTTGAGCAAGTGACTTGTCTCTATGCCTCAGTATTCTCACCTGCAAAATGGGGAAATAATAATACCTACCTCATAAGGTTCTTGTGAAGATTAAATGAGTTGATTTGTGTAAAGCATTTTATACACACTAAGTGTTAAATAAGTATTTGCTATAATGATGTTGATGACAATGATTAAGGAGAATATGGCAGTATGGTTCCTGTTTCAAGAAGCTTTTAGTTTAATAAGGCAGACTAAAAGTCACATAAAATAAAATGAGACCATATTTAATTAAATATTAGTTTGGGTGATGAATATGAGAAGTTTAATAATGTTCCTAATAGTTGGGGGGTGGGGGGAATTGGGAAAGGCAACATGGATGAGAGACTTGACCATGGCATTGGGGATTAGTTGGTTGGAGAAAGGCAGAGAGGAAAATGGTGGTTTAGTCTTCTTGACACGAGGGCTGCTTCCTTCAATGGAGCACTGATGATCCTTGTTACAGTGTTTGTTATTACCTGTTAGCCAAATTTCCATCCAAATAAACAAGAGCCCAAGATTCTGAGTCTAATCTGAAATCTTGGGGACTTGCTTTAATCATGGGTATAGAGTGTGATTCTTCCTTGGGTAGAAGAGCATAGATTGAAAGGTGATTCAAGAGGTAGTGTCCAGGGTTAAAGATGGCCTGGAAGCTGGATAATCAAATTAAGCTTCCACTCAGCAGTTGAGTTGGAAGGCAAGCTAAAGGCATGACCCAAAGTACTGTAAACTGACGACTTGGTATGAAGGATAGAAAACAGAGCATAGAGATGGGAAGCAGCAAGCTGCAATGGGCTTCAATTGGTAAATTAAGGGAAATAGATTCTAATTAAGGCATAGATGAATTAACTCAAATTAGAGCATCAGATCCCGTATCAGTGGAGTCCTAGGGGAATGGGCCATAAAGCAAATTGTTCCTAATGATAGAGATGAGATAAATGATAGAGAACAATGTCTAGAGATTCTGATGTGGGAACCAGCCCCAGGACAGATGTCACAGTAGGTGACTCAGGAAGGCCATTGTCAGATTCAGATTGGGGGACACTCAGTGATCTTGGATTGTAGGGGAAGAAATTTTATGAGATTGAATACTGTGTTTAAGGTACTGTATTTTTTGAAACAGTGGTAGAGACAGAGCTAACTTAGCCATGCAGCTTTTCACTGAGAAGCTTATAGTCTAAAAGATAAGATAAATCTTATTCAAAAGTAACTAATACGAGGTAGAAAGCAGTGCCTGATATAAAGAAGGCAGAAATTGAGACCCTTAGTAAGGCAGAGGATGGAGTGATTGCTTGCAGTGGAGGCTGGTGTATCATAGCCCCAGAGTCAGCACTGAAATCATGAAGCCTGGGTCTAGATTTCTGCTACACCACTATAGATGTGACCCTGAGTAGGCACATGCAACCTCTTTGACTATATCTTTATCTGTAAAATATGGATCAAAGTGGTTCCTATCTAACAGAGCGATTTTGAGGATTAAGATAGTGCAGATAATGAGATGGTGCATGCAAAGTGTGTCATTTAATAAATGATAGTTGCTATTAATTCAAATGGACTATTTCATTAGGGTCATATCCAAGGGAAGTATAGGTCCAGAGGATTCTGATATCAGATATCTCAGCAGCTGAAGATGGAATAACAGAGCAAAGTATTTAGCAACTGCAATATAGAAAAATGTGTCTTAGTTTATTTTCACGTACAAACTCCTTTAGAGCTAGTAAAAAACAAAGCATGTTGCCATTAAAAAAATGCTTTTTGCAAACAGTTGAAAAATTAAATTTGGTTCCTAAGTTTCATGGGGAATGTTTAATGTTCTCCCATACACTTCTGGCATGCACATATGTCCTAAATAAAAATGAGCTACATAGAAATATAAACATTTGTGTGAGATGGACAGTCCTGTTTAGCTTGTTCTCCCAGACTGCTGTGAAAATGTTCATTTTAAATTTACATTTAGAGAGGAAAATTACCATTATTTCAATAGTATAAGGAAAAGTAATAATCCTAGAGTTTGATGTTTTCAAGTGCTTCCAAGTGCACAGCAGTAAACTCATGACTTTTCCAACCATACAGACACAATAAACAAACATTTAGATGAGGACTAAAGCTGTCATCCAGCCATTTGTTCATTTTCAAATATCTAAATGACTAATGGCTTTATAAAAAATTCACGTATTGAATTGGAGTGGGTAAGTAGAGATGACATCAAAACTAAAATAAAACAATAATAATAATAATAGCTTGTACTTGGTATGTTTTCAAAAGTGTGTTCATTTTCCTGCATTACTAGTTATTTAGAACTTACTAGTTATTTAGAGCAGATATTATTAGCATCATTTTACAAACTTACTAGTTATTTAGAGCAGATATTATTAGCATCATTTTACAAACTATAACATTTAGTTTCAGAGAGATGTAATAGGTTTGTCCAGGATAGCATAGGCAATACCATAGGCACGTTTTTCCTCACAGCACTTAACACTAACATTCATTGCATGTTTATATTTTTTATTCTGCTCTCACTAGAATGAAAATTTTATGAGGGCAGGGCCTTTGCCTCTTCCCTTCATTGCCTAGAATAATACTTAGCACATGGATAGGAAGTACTCCATAAATAGCTGTTGAATGAATGAATGAGTGAATGAATGAGTGAATAAGATCCGAGCCTGAGCTAGCACCTAGTTCAGCATTCTTTCCACCACATCAGTCACCCCCAAACCTTATAGAATGGTGATTGCAAAGATGGGAAGGGATCTCCAACAAGAAAAGTCAAGGAGAATCTGATCATGGATTCTCTTCTGAGACAGACAAGGAATGTATCAAAGAAGAAAAAAATCAGGGGTGACGCTGGGAGAGTCAGTCATGAGGTACTGGTACCATGATCTGGCACCAAGATCCAAGGAAAAGTACCACCAACACTGACTCAATGGGGCTTCCTAGAGAAAGTGATATCTCAGCTGACACTTCCTGGAAGACTTGAGTTGGATGAGGAGGCAGAGGGCATTACATGTGAAAAGGCTTAGAAAAAGAGAGACTCAGTGATGTGTATGTGAAAACTGAAGGTTGTTCAGAGTGGATAGAGAATAGTGTGAGAGAGCTTCATAAATGCAGGAAGAGGCAAGGCTGAAAGATGTAAGTAAGAGCCAGATCAGGAAGAACCTTGACAAGTCATGTAGAATCATCTTTATCCTGAGAGGTATGAGAAGCTACCTAAGTAATGGCATTGTGGGCACAGAGGAGAACAAGTCTCACTCAGAAAGTTTCATAAGTCTTACTTAAGAAGGCTTTAAAAAAAATCCAACCCAATTCAAAAATGGGCAGAAGACCTAAATAGACATTTCTCTCAAGAAGATATACAGATTGCCAACAAACACACGAAAGGATGCTCAACATCACTAGTCACTGGAGAAATGCAAATCAAAAGTACAATGAGGTATCACCTCACACTGGTCAGAATGGCCATCATCAAAAAATCTACAAACAGGGCTTCCCTGGTGGCACAGTGGTTGAGAGTCCACCTGCCGATGCAGGGGACACAGGTTCGTGCCCTGGTCCGGGAAGATTCCACATGCCGCAGAGCAGCTGGGCCCGTGATGGCCACTGAGCCTGCATGTCCAGAGCCTGTGCTTCAAACGAGAGAGGCCACAATAGTGAGAGGCCCATGTACCGCAAAAAAAAATGAAACAAACCGCCCCCCCAAAAAACCCAAGGATATCTAAAAAAGCTACAAACAATAAATGCTGGAGAGGATGGGGAGAAAAGGGAACCCTCTTTTGCTGTTGGTGGGAATGTAAATTGATATAGTCACTATGGAGAACAGTATGGAGGTTCCTTAAAAAACTACAAATAGAACTACCATATGACCCAGCAATCCCACTACTGGGCATATACCCTGAGAAAACCATAATTCAAAAAGAGTCATGTACCACAATGTTCATTGCAGCACTATTTGCAATAGCCAGGACATGGAAGCAACCTAAGTGTCCATTGACAGACGAATGGATAAAGAAGATGTAGCTCATATGTACAATGGAATATTATTCAGCCATAAAAAGAAATGAAACTGAGTTATTTGTAGTGAGGTGGATGGACCTAGAGTCTGTCATACACAATGAAGTAAGTCAGAAAGAAAAAACAAATACCGTATGCTAACACACATATATGGAATCAAAAAAAAGATGGTTCTGAAGAATGTAGAGGCAAGATGGAAATAAAGATGCAGACGTAGAGAATGGACTTGAGGACACGGAGAGGGAGAAGGGTAAGCTGGGATGAAGTGAGAGAGTGGCATAGACATATATACACTACTGAATATATCTTTTTGAATCCGTGTTTTTTGTTTTCTTCAGAAATGGAATTGCTGGATTGTATGGTAGTTCTATTTTTGATTATTTGAGGAATCTCCATACCGTTTTCCATAGTGGCTGCACCAATTTACATTCCCACCAACAGGTATGAGGGTTCCCTTTTATCCACATGCTCACCAACACTTATTATTTGTTGTCTTTTTGATAAGAGTCATTCTGATAGGTCTGACGTGATATTTCATTGTGCTTTTGATTTGTGTTTCCCTTATGAGCAGTGATGTTGAGCAACTTTTCATGTGTCTGATGGCCTTCTGTATGTCTTCTTTGGAAAAATCTTTATTCAAGTCCTATACTCTTTTTTTCTCAGATTGTTTTTGATGTTCAGTTGCATGGGATATTTGTATATTTTGGATAGTAACCCCTTATCAGATATATGCTTACAAATATATTTTCCCATTCAGTAGGCTGACTTTTCTTTTTCTTAATAGTTTCCTACACTGAGCAAAAGTTTTATAGTTTGATATAGTTCCATCTGTTTATTTTTGCTGTTGTTTCTCTTGCCTGAGGTGACATATACAAAAGAATATTGCTAAGACTTATGTCACATTAAAGTACTGCCTATGTTTTCTTCTAGGTATTTTTTTAGTTTCAGGTCTTACATTTAAGTCTTTAATCCATTTTGAGCTTATTTTTGTACATGATGTGAGAAAGTAGTCCAGTTTGAATCTTTTCCATTGAGCTATCCAGTTTTCCCAACATCATTTATTGGAGAGGCTGTCTTTTCCCCATTGTGTATTCTTGCCTCCTTTGCCATAGATTAATCGACCATATAAACATGGGTTTACTTCTGGCCTTTCTATTCTGTTGCATTGATCTTTGTGTCTGTTTTTGTGCAGATACCATACTGTTTTGATTACTGTGGCTTCATAGTACAGTTTGAAATCAGGGAACATGATACCTCCAGATTTGTTCTTCATTCTCAAGAGTGTTTTGGCTATTTGAGGTCTTTTGTGTTTCCGTAAACTTTTAGAATTATTTGTCCTGGTTCTGTGAAAAATGTGATTGGTATTTTGATAGAGATTGCATTGAATTTGAAAATTGCCTTAGGTAGTATGGTTATTATAACAATATTAATCCTTCCAATTCATGAGCATGGTATATCTTTCCATTTGTGCCATCTTCAATCAGTTTAGTCAATGTTTTATGGTATTCTGAGTGTAGATCTTTTACCTCCTTGGTTAGATTTATTCCTAGGTATTTTACTTTTTGATGAAATTGAAAATTGGATTGTTTTCTTAATTTTTCTTTCTGATAATTTGTTGTTGGTGTATAGAAATGCAGCTGATTTCTGTATATTAATTTTGTATCTAGGAACTTTACTGACTTTATTTATTAATTCTCACAGTTTTTTGGTGGTGTCTTTAGTTTCTCTCTTTATATTATCATATCATGTGCAAAGAGTGACAATTTTACTTCTTCCTTATCAATTTGAATGCCTTAATTTTTTTGGTTCGGATGTAGCTAAGATTTTGAGTACTGTGTTGAATAAAAGTAATGAGAGGCTGCGGCCACCACTGCCACCACCCCCTCACTGCCTCAGCCTGGTGGGGAGGAGGAGGAGGAGCAGCAGGGCCTCTGGGCCCTGGCACCGCTGCCTGGAGGAAATATGAACCTGCAGCCTGTGTAGAGGAGACCCCAAGCACAGTAAGTTAAGCAAAATGAAAAGACAGAGAAACACATAACAGATGAAGGAGCAAGGTAAAAACCCATCAGACCAAACAAATGAAGTTAAAAAGGCAGTCTACTTGAAAAATAATTCAGAGTAATGATAGTAAAGATGATCCAAAATCTTGGAAATAGAATGGAGAAAATACAAGAAACTTTTACAAAGGACCTGGAAGAACTAAAGAGCAAACAAACAATGAGGAACAACACAATAAATGAAATTGAAAGTTCTCTAGAAGAAATCAGTAGCAGAATAAATGAGGGAGAAGAATGGATAAGTGACGTGGAAATAACTACTGCAGAGCAGAATAAAGGAAAAAGAATTGAGGACAGTCTCAGAAATTTCTGGGACACATTAAACGCACCAACATTCAAATTATAGGGGTCCCAGAAGAAGAAGAGAAAAAGAAAGGGACTGAGAAAATATTTGAAGAGATTATAGTTGAAAACCTCCCTAATATGGGAAAGGAAATAGTTAATCAAGTCCAGGAAGTGCAGAGAGTCCCATACAGGATAAATGCAAGGAGAAACACGTCAAGACACATATTAATCAAACTATCAAATATTAAATACAAACAAAAAGTATTAAAAGCAGCGAAGGAAAAACAACAAATAACATACAAGGGAATCCCCATAAGGTTAACAGCCGATCTTTCAGCAGAAACTCTGCAAGCCATAAGGGAGTGGCAGGACATATTTAAAGTGATGAAAGGGAAAAACCTACAACCAAGATTACGCTATCCAGCAAGGATCTCATTCAGATTCGTGGGAGACATTAAAACCTTTACAGACAAGTAAAATTTAAGAGAATTCAGCACCCCCAAACCAGCTTTAGAACAAATGCTAAAGGAACTTCTCTAGGCAGGAAACACAAGAGAAGGAAAAGACCTACAATAACAAACACAAAACAATTAAGAAAATGGTAATAGGAACATACATATTGATAATTACCTTAAATGTAAATGGATTAAATGCTCCAACCAAAAGACATAGACTGGCTGAATGGATACAAAGACAAGACCCGTATATATGCTGTCTACAAGAGACCCACTTCAGACCTGGGGACACATACAGTGTGAAAGTGAGGGGATGGAAAAAGATATTCCATGAAAATGGAAAACAAAATAAAGCTGGAATAGCAATTCTCATATCGGACAAAATAGACTTTAAAATAAAGATTATTACAAGACGCAAAGAAGGACACTACATAATGATCAAGGGATCAATCCAAGAGGAAGATATCAGAACTGTAAATATTTATGCACCCAACTTAGGAGCACCTCAATACATAAGGCGAATGCTAACAGCCATTAAAGGGGAAATTGACAGTAATAAAATCATAGTGGTGGACTTTTAACACCACACTCTCACCAATGGACAGATCATCCAAAATGAAGATAAATAAGGAAGCACAAGCTTTAAATGATACATTAAACAAAGTGGATGTTATTGATATTTATAGGACATTCCATCCAAAAACAACAGAATACACATTCTTCTCAAGTGCTCATGGAACATTCTCCAGGATCAATCATATCTTGGTTCACAAATAAAACCTTGGTAAATTTAAGAAAATTGAAATTGTATCAAGTATCTTTTCCGACCACAATGCTATGACACTAAATATCAATTACAGGAAAAAATCTGTAAGAAATACAAACACATGGAAGCTAAACAATACACTACTTAATAACTAAGAGATCACTGAAGAAATCAAAGAGGAAATAAAAAAAATACCTAGAAACAAATGACAATGAAAACCCAAAACTGGTGGGATACAGCAAAAGCAATTCTAAGAGAGAAGTTTAAAGCAATACAATCCTACCTCAAGAACCAAGAAACATCTCAAATAAACAACCTAACCTTGCACCTAAAGCAATTAGAGAAATAAGAACAAAAAAACCCTAAGTTTAGCAGAAGGAAATAAATCATAAAGATCACATCAGAAATAAATGAAACATAAATGAAGGAAACAATAGCAAAGATCATTAAAACTAAAAGCTGGTTCTTTGAGAAGATAAACAAAATTGAGAAACCATTAGCCAGACTCATCAAGAAAAAAAGAGAGGAATATCAAATCAATAGAATTAGAAATGAAAAAGGAGAAGTAACAACTTACACTGCAGAAATACAAAAGGATCATGAGAGATTACTACAAGCAACTATGTGCCAGTAAAATGGATAACTTGGAAGAAATGGAAAGAAATCTTAGAAAAGCAAAACCTTCTGAGACTGAACCAGGAACAAATATGAACAGACCAATCACAAGCAGTGAAATTGAAATTGTGGTTTAAAATCTTCCTACAAACAAAAGCTCAGGACCAGATGGCTTCACAAGACAATTCTACCAAACATTTAGAGAAGAGCTAACCCTATCCTTCTCCAGCTCTTCCAAAATATAGCAGAGGGTAGAACACTCCCAAACTCATTCTACGAGGCCACCATCACCCTGATACCAAAACTAGACAAGGATGTCACAATAAAAGAAAACTACAGGCCAATATCACTGATGGACATAGATGCAAAAATCCTCAACAAAATACAAGCAAACAGAATCCAACAGCACATTAAAAGGATCATACACCATGATCAAGTGGGGTTTATCCCCAGAATGCAAGGATTCCTCAATATACGCAAATCAATCAATGTGATAAACCATATGAAAAAATTGAAGGAGAAAAGCCATATGATCATCTCAATAGATGCAGAAAAAGCTTTTGACAAAATTCAACATCCATTTATGATAAAAAAAAAAACCTCCAGAAAGTAGGCATAGAGGGAACTTTCCTCAACATAATAAAGGCCATATATGACAAACCCACAGCCAACATCGTTCTCAATGGTGAAAAACTGAAACCATTTCCTCTAAGATCAGGGTCAATACAAAGTTTCCCACTCTCACCACTATTATTCAACATATTTTTGGAAGTTTTAGCCACAGCAATTAGAGGAGAAAAAGAAATAAAAAGAATCCAAATCAGAAAAGAAGAAGTAAAGCTGTCACTATTTGCAGATGACATGATACTATCTATAGAGAATCCTAAAGATGCTACCAGAAAGCTACTAGAGCTAATCAATGAATTTGGTAAGGGACAAAGATACAAAATTAATGCACAGAAATCTCTTGCATTCCTATACACTAATGATGAAAGATCTGAAAGACAAGTTAAAGAAACACTGCCACTTACCAATACAAGATAAAGAATAAAATGCCTAGGAATAAACCTACCTAAGGAGACAAAAGACCTGTATGCAGAAAATTATAAGACACGGATGAAAGAAATTAAAGATGATATAAACAGATGGAGAGATATATACCATGTTCTTGGATTGGAAGAATCAACATTGTGAAAATGAATATACTACTCAAAGCAATCTACAGATTCAATGCAATCCCTATCAAGGTACCAATGGCATTTTTCACAGAACTAGAACAAAAAGTTTCACAATTTGTATGGAAACACAGAAGACCCCAAATAGTCAAAACAATCTTGAGAAAGAAAAACAGAGTTGGAGGAATCAGGCTCCCCAAGTTCAGACTATACTACAGAGCTACAATAATCAAGACAGTATGGTACTCGCACAAAACCAGAAATATACATCAATGGAACAGGATAGAAAACACAGAGGTAAACCCACACACAGATGGTCACCTTATTTTTGATAAAGAAGGCAAGAAGATACAATGGAGAAAAGACAGCTTCTTCAATAAGTGATGCTGGGAAAACTGGACAGCTACATGTAAAAGAATGAAATTAGAACACTCCCTCACACCATACACCAAAATAAACCCAAAATGGATTAAAGACCTAAACATAAGGCCAGAAATTATAAAACTCTTAGAGTAAAACATAGAACACTCTATGACATAAATCACAGCAAGATCCTTTTTGACTCATCTCCTAGAGAAATGGAAATAAAAACAAAAATAGGGGCTTCTCTGGTGGCACAGTGGTTGTGAGTCCGCCTGCCGATGCAGGGGACGCGGGTTGGTGCCCCTCTCCGGGAGGATCCCGCATGCTGCAGAGCGGCTGGGCCTGTGAGCCGTGACCGCTCGACCTGCGCGTCTGGGGCCTGTGCTCCGCAGTGGGAGGGGCCACCATGGTGAGAGGCCTGCATACTGCAAAAAATAAATAAATAAAAATAAAGAAATGGTACCTAATGAAATTTAAAAGCATTTGGACAGCAAAGGAAACTATAAACAAGATGAAAAGGCAACCCTCAGAATGGGAGAAAATATTTGCAAACGAAGCAACTGACAAAGGATTAATCTCCAAAATGTACAAGCAGCTCGTGCAGCTCAATATCAAAAAAAACAAACAAACAATTGATAAATGGGCAGAAGACCTAAATAAACATTTCTCCAAAGAAGATATACAGATTGCCAACAATCACATGAAAGAATGCTCAACCTTACTAATCATTAGAGAAATGCTAATCAAAACTACAATGAGGTATCACCTCACAGCAGTCAGAACAGCCATCATCAAAAAATCTACAAACAATAAATGCTGGAGTGGATGTGGAGAGAAGGGAACCCTCTTGCACTGTTGCTGGGAATGTAAATTGATACAGCCCCATGGAGAACAGTATGAAGGTTCCTTAAAAAACTAAGAATAGAACTATCATACGATCCAGCAATCCCACTACTGGGCATATACCCTGAGAAAACCATAATTCAAAAAGAGGCATGTACCACAATGTTCATTGCAGCTCTATTTACAGTAGCCAGGACATGGAAGCAACCTAAGTGTCCATCAACAAATGAATGGATAAAGAAGACGTGGCACATATATATAATGGAATGTTACTCAGCCATAAAAAGAAACGAAATTGAGTTTTTTACATTGAGGTTGATGGACATAGAGTCTGTCATACAGAGTGATGTTAAGTCAGAAAGAGAAAAACAAATACCATATGCTAAGACATGTATGTGGAATCTAAAAAAGAAAAAAGTTTATGAAGAACCTAGGGCCAGGACAGGAATAAAGGTGCAGACATAGAGAATGGACTTGTGGACATAGGGAGAGGGAAGGGTAAGCTGGGACGAATTGAGAGAACGACATCGACTTATATATACTACCAAATGTAAAATAGATAGCTAGTGGGAAGCAGCTGCATAGCACAGGGAGATCAGCTTGGTGCTTTGTGACCACTTAGAGGGGTGGGATGTGGAGGATGGGAGGGAGACGTATTGGGAGGAGATATGGGGATATATGTATATGTATAGCTGAATCACTTTGTTATAAAGCAGAGACTAACACACCATTGTAAAGCAATTATACTCCAATAAAGATGTTAAAAAAATAAAAAGTGGTGAGATAGGACATCCTTCTCTTATTCCTGATCTTAAAGGAAATGCTTTCAGCTTTTCAGCATCGAGTATGATGTTATCTGTGGGCTTGTCATATATGGCTTTTATTATGTTGAGGTATGTTCCGTCTATATGCACTTTGTTGAAATTATTTTTATCATAAATTGATGTTGAATTTTGTCAGAATCTTTTCTGGCATCTATTGAGATGATCGTATGATTTTTATTCTTAATTTGTTAATCTGTATCACATTGACTGATTTGTGGATATTGAAATATCCTTGAATCCTTGGGGTAAATCTCATTTGATCATGGTGTAGGATCCTTTTAATTTATTGAATTTGTTTTGCTAATATTTTGCTGAATATTTTTAGATGTATGTTTATCAGTGATATTGGCCTGTAAAGTTTTTTTTTGTGTGTGGTATCTTTGGTTTTGGTATCAGAGTGATTCTGGTCTTGTAGAATGAGTTTGGAAGTGTTCCTTTCTCTTCAGTTTTGGAGTAGTTTGAGAAGGATAGGTGTTAACTCGTCTTTAAGTATTTGATAGAATTTACCTGTGAGGCCATTTGGTCCTGGACTTTAGTTTGTGGGGAGTGTTTTGATTACTGATTCAATTTCATTACTGGTAATTGGTATGTTCATATTTTCTATATTCTCCTGATTCAGTCTTAGGAAATTGTACATTTCTAGGAATTTATCCATTTCTTCTAGGTAGTCTGTTTAACTGGCATTCACAGTAATCTCTTATGATCCTTTGCATTTTTGTGTGTCAGTTGTAACTTCTTTTTCATTTCTGATTTTATTGATTTGGGTCTGCTCTCTTTTTTTCTTGATAAGTCTGACTAAAGTTTATCAATTTTATTTTATTTTTTTGAAGGAGCTCTTAGTTTCATTGATTTTGCTTCTATTCTTTTTAAAAGTCTGTAATTCATTTATTTCTACTCTGATCATTTCTTTCCTTCTACTATGTTTGGATTTTGCTTTTTAATTCTTTTTCTAGTTTCTATAGATGTAATTTCGGTTGTTTATCTGAGACTTTTCTTGTTTCCTGAGGGAGGCTTGTATTGCCATAAACTTCCCTCTTACAACTCAGAACACAGCTTTTGCTCTGTCCCATAATTTTCGGATCATTGTTTTTATTTGTCTTCAGGTACTTTTTTGTTTCCTCTTTGATTTCTTCAGTGACTCATTGGTTGTTTAGTAGTGTATTGTTTAGCTTCCATGTGATTGTGTTTTTTGAAGTTTTTTTTCCTTGTAGTTGATTTCTTAGTCTCATAGAGTTGTTGTTGGAAAAGATGATTAATATGATATCAGTCTTCTTAAATTTATTGAGACTTGTTTTGTGGCCTGGCATGTTATACGTCCTGGAGAACGTTCCATGTGCACATGAAAGAAATGTGTATTCTGCTGCTTTTGGATGCAATGTTATCTCTCTATATATTAAGTTAATCTAGCTTAATGTGTTGTTTAATGCCAGTGTTTCCTTACTGAGATTTTGTCTGGATGATCTGTTCATTGATGTAAGCAGGGTGCTAAATTTCCCTACTATTATTGTGTTACCATTAATTTCTCCCTTAATATTTGTAAATATTTGCTTCATGTATTTGGGTACTCCTATGTTGGGAGCATATATATTTATAATCACTATATCTTCTAGTTGGTTTGATCTTTTCATCATTATATAATATCCTTCTCTGTCTCTTGTTACAGTCTTTGTTTTAAAGTCTATTTTGTCTTATATAAGTATTGCTACCCTGGCCTTCTTTTCATTTTCATTTGCATGAAATACTTTTTTCATCCCCTCACCTTCCGTCTGTGTGTCTTTGGGTCTGAAGTGATTTTATTTTAGGCAGCATATACTTGGGTCTAGTTTTTGTACCCATTCAACTACCCTAGGTCTTTTGGTTGGAGCATTTAGTCCATTACTATTTAAAGTAATTATTGATAGGTATGTACTTATTGTCATGTTGTTAATTGTTTTGAATTTCTTTCCTATTTAAAATTGGGATATTTTTTCACAGTGTTTTTTTTTTTTTTGCATTAACTTTGCTTTTTCAAAATATTGCATTAAAATATTGTTTTCCTTGGCTGCTGTTTTGATACAAATTAAATTTTGCCTAATCTGCTTTATTTTCATCACCTTAGTCACCAGCATCTGTGGTTCTTTATACAAATTTGACTCTGCAGCTCTTTTTTTTTTTTCTTTTTTTAAACTTTTTCTTTGTATTTTCCCTCTCGAAAAGTGTTAACTGCTTTTGGGTTGTTAACTGTTTTGGTTGCACCTGATTAAGGGGTGCATAAACAGATAGTTGCTACAGAATAAAAGCCAGTAAGAAGTGTATCTGTGGAAGGGATTTTGGTTTGCTGATCCCAATGCTATGATAATTAAGGTTATGTTCTGGAAGATGCACCAGAGGAGGGGAAGGAGTGAGTAGATCAAGGCTCTTAATGACTAGCTCCTTGCCTATAGGTTCCTAAAGGCTGTTGGATGGGAGGGGAGCGCAAGTGTGTAGCAAGGCCAGGAGTGTTGTTTGGGATACAGGTTTTCTTTTTGCAAGACAACTCATGCTTTGTGTTCTGAGTTGCAAGTGTGATAGACCTGGTGCCTTCTAAACAGTGATTGGAAGTTAATATCCAGCATTTTATTTTTCCTGTTGTATATGTGGGATGTGTGTGTGTGTGTGTGTGTGTGTGTGTGTGTGTAAGAGAGCCAAGAATGCCCTCAATATTTTCCTCTTTTATGTGATTGCTGGAGAATGTCCAGCAAGAGGCAGCAATTCTTTTTTTCAATGAAGATCTCCTTCTAGTGAAAATCGTGGAATGAGTTTATAGCTCCAGATACCTAAGCTTTGTAGAGTGATTTATGGAAGAGCTGTTTAGCAACTTTGTTCTGTATATACACTATTAGTTTAGTTTGTGTGCTAAGCAGCAGACCTATTTTTTGAAGCAATTTTCCATATCACTTTTGTCTTCTCCCTATTTTAATGCTTTTGCACAGTTTTGCCAATAAATAGCAGAAACTTTGTTTTCTCATTTTCTCAAACCAACTGACCAAAGATGATGCAGAGAAAGTAAATTCTTTGAGAATGCTTGGAAGAAACTCTCAGGCATTTACCATAATATTTGCAGAACAGTTGGTGGTCCAGTCTTTTGAATCTACCTGCCACAAGGAAAACTCTGACAGCACTTGGATGGATTAGATGTCAAACCACAAATGTGAAGATGTAGAAACCAGTCAGATTCTTGGAGTCCTAGAAGGTAATGGTGGGAAGTTTCAACAGGACAGTGGGAGATATACAGGTAGCCATGTAGTCATTACCAGGGCAGTCCTGTTACATACAAGATCCCAGAAGGAGGCAGAGCATAGCATTAGAGGAACCAAGCAGCAGGAGGGGACTGGGATGTAAAGACTGTGTCTAGTCTTTAGAATGACTGACATGAGTCAGCATACTCAACAGAGAAAAATCAGGGTGCTTTGAAATTAAGACCTGTTAAGTAGAAGGATAACGTTAGGATCAAGGTACTAAAATTAGGTCCTCTTGGTGGAACCAGGGTTGGAATAAGATATGCAGATAAACTTTATCTTGTTACAGTCCCCTTTATAGGGCTAGTATTGGTCCCAGAGAAGGATGTATGGGCTGTTCTCATAACTGGAAGATTAAGTAATAGAGGATTTAAATAACAGGGTATGGCAGCTTATTCTTACTAGGTGCTAACTATGTACTACAGATGGTTTTAAAAGCTTCAGATATATTAACTCATTTGGCCCTAATGACAACACTATGAATTAAGTAGTATTATCCTTTCCATTGGTATAAGTAACTTGCTCAAAATCGTAGTGGCAGAACTGGGATTTGGACTCAGGCAGTTTGGTTTTAGAGCCACATTCTTCACCATTATGTTATGTTATTTAGACAAGCAGATCATTGCCTCACCAAATTTAGAGCTTCAGTAGTTCAAAGGAACAGAAATCTGGGTGTATGGTTAAACTTGAATTTGGTGGCATATCTGGGAATAAACCCTTTCCCTAAGTACCTAGGAAATAGGATGTCTCCAGTGAATTGGTGAATATGATAGAGAAGCTTCATTCAGGAGACTCACTTGCAGGTGTTTCAGATTGGTCTTTCTAGAACTTTCTAGAATTCAGCCACTTCTTCTCATTCGTGCTGACTCTGGGGGGCTGTTCTCTGAGTTCTGATATATTCATATGCATTAGCTCTTGAGTTATTTGACTCTGTTCAGGACCCCATTCCATTCTCATATTCTCACTGTGGGAGCTGTCCTCTTCTCAAAGATTCACTATACCACATGTCCTAATTTCCATCTGACTCTCTTGGTTCAACCTTCACATTTCCTCCAAAAACATTTCAACTGAAGTTAGAAAACAATGTTCAGTGGCTGGTTAACAAATATTGTTACCCTAGGAAGATAGTTAATTAATGTTTGTTTTAAATTAAAACACCTTAAATTACTCACTTGAAATATAAATACGTATTTAACTTTGGCATTTTATATTCAATACGAGGAAGTAGAAAGGCCATTTTCTCCTGTTTTGGTTAACAAATTTACATGTCATGTGGATCTTATTCTCCTATAAAATTTCTATAATGCTAACTATCTGAAGAAAGCATTTAGCAATTACTTACTACATAGTTGTATATTTACCATTGTTGTCTTGTACTGTCATTGAGTTCATTAATTATTATTTAACTTTTCATAGGCTTGTCTTCCCAAGTGGATTATTAACTCCCCAGGACAGGAATCATACCTCATGGGTTTCTTTCCATGGCCCCCAGGGCAATGCCTTACACATAATGGTATGAATATATATTTTTTTACTCACAACACTGACCTTTTATTATTGAACACTGACAGAAAGAGAGGGGGAAAGAAAGTGAGACGGGGAGAGAGAGAATCAGGGAGACAGAAAGAGAGAAAACATTCATCCATCTGTGTTTTTCAAGGAAGTGGGTTATTCATAACTTGTACTAATTTTACCTCCTACCATTCATTCCTATCTTACAGAGGCTGGGCTCTCTGTGCATCTTGAGCAGCTAATCTGTATGCTCTAATAAGCCCTTTTAGGAATTCAGGGTTGGTGTTTTAAACCACAGTCCCCGAATCATACAGTGTCTTCAGAGCCCTTAATTGATTTCAGAGGTGAGAAAACACTATTAGTTGGGAAGACAAACCTGTTATTTTATCGGAGTTGTTAGGCTGGCCATTGAATATTTTAGTAGGATACAGAGAAAGGAGGTTTAAACTCTCTACATGAGCATGTGACTGAAGTCTTCTTCTAGGAATAAAGTGAAAAAAAGGAAAAAGAAAAACGGTTTCCCCTCTGCATGGCTGCTGGGAATACCTAGAAAGTGATCTGTCTGCATTCACAGTAAGTTATGTCTGAAAGGTATTCCTATTTACGTGTGGGAAAGGGCAGAAACATGTCTAGGTGGTCCTGTTGGCAGAAGAGCCAATGACATATGAGGAGAGGGAGGAGGTTTGATCTTGGTGTTTGTAATAATAATAACTAAGAGTTATTGATTCATTGATATATTCTAGAGATTGTTCTATGTGCTTTCAATATTTTAACTCATTCAATCTTCACATCAGCGCTATGAGGTAAGTAGTGTTAATTTCCTTATGATAATGATATTGAAGAACTTTCTCAAGTAACAACTAATAAGTGATAGAGCCAGTATTTAATCCTAAGCAGTTTGACTGTAGAAACTTGTGGGCCAAGATAGTCTTTGTCTCGTCTATCAACTATGCCACTGTAGTTTAAAAGCTGTCCTAGAGGGTTTCCCTGGTGGCACAGTTGTTGGGAGTCCGCCTGCCGATGCAGGGGACGCAGGTTCCTGCCCCGGTCCGGGAGGATCCCGCATGCTGCGAAGCGGCTGGGCCCGTGAGCCATGGCCGCTGAGCCTGCGCATCCGGAGCCTGTACTCCGCAAAGGGAGAGGCCACAACAGTGAGAGGCCCGCGTACCGCAAAAAAAAAAAAAAAAAAAAAAAGCTGTCCTAGAGAATACGTAAATGTGTAGGCATGTCTGTGTTCCAATAAAACTTTATCTATAAAAACAAAGGGCCAAATTTGGTCCATGGTTTGCCAGCCTCTACTCTAGAGCTCAACTATTTGCCCTTCTACAATTAAAGTGTCATTTTTTTCTTTACTGTGAATTTACATGTGAGGGATTAATTATTTTTTGGATTACCCATACCAAATAGTGAGTATTGTTTTTTTTCTTTTTCTTCCTTTTTCAAATACTTCATCTTTCTGGTAGAACTAAAATAAAATCTGGTGAATTACGGCAACAGATCCTCTTGTTTCACAACATGAATCTTTCCAACCTCAGCAACTGGTTGTCAGGCATTCACTTTCTTGACGGCATTATGGTGATTATGGTGTCCATAATCTCTGTTTCCTTTCCATATGATGAGGCTACTATTAAGGCTCTCCTAACACCTGCTTGGACTTGTTTTCTGAATTCAAGTTGTCCCTACCAATAGATTGAGTATTAGATGAAACTTCAAGAAAAGAGCTGGTCACTCGGTCTGCTTGGGCTCCTTTTTGTATGACCCCAGTTACTAGAACAGAAACAAAATCTCTGGAAGGGGCTGATTAATTCAGAAGGGGATGTGGGGTCAGGGGATCTGGACAGCATTGAACATAGGTTGAAGGTAGAAGAATTAATATTAATACTAATAATTAACTTTTATGAAGCATCTTACAGTTTACAAAATACTTTCCTCCTACTCCTACTGATGACCAGCCCAGCTCTCTCCTCCCCTCCCCTCCTTGGGTGCTTGGGGATTTGTTTTAATGGTGTTTCAGAGTGTAAGGCTGCTGATACAATCTAATCTGAGCAGATACTGGGACCTGAGCATATTACTTATTCATCTGTTTGCTGATAGAGATGGAGGTCCAAGCTTGACATCAGTAGATCCAGAAGGAGGTTCCTTTATATCTTCTATCTCTTTAAATCTGGGTCCTGCATGTCAAAGAGAAGAAAAGTACATCATTTAGAAGTGCATCTGTCATTTACGTGCTTGGAAACATGTCACAGTGAGTGGTGAAACATTATTAATTTCTTTTGCCCTCAGAATAATTCATGCACTTACAAGTATAATATGCATCACAATGAAATATTTGGATGTAAGTGTAGGTGTAATTAACGTCAGAAAAATCTCTGAAACAAGGGAAGCAAGGAAAATCACAGTTCAGTCAGCTTCAGACATCAGTGTGGCAAAGAATTTTGGGACATGCTATAACCTTGTGTAGCCTTGGTAATTAATTAAGAGGGTTAATGAAGGGAAGAAATGGGAGAGCTGCCTCCAAAGCTCTTAGACCTGTGGATGAGACTTGAACTACTCATGCTGGTTTTGCATACTATCTATAATTTGGATCCTTTAATTCAACGTGATAACTATTTATTGAATCACTGTCATATCAAAAGCTCAGATCTAGACATGAAATGATATAAATACAATAATAATAATGTAGTAGTGCTGTTGGTGCCCTGCCCAAATTGCCCTTACATGGTTGCTGTGAATATTGGCTGCTAATTAGCTCATGGCTGCCCTTTTCTCCAGAGAATTGTCCTCAGCCAAATGGGAGCTGCCTGGACATGGAGGGAATGTCTTCCTCCCCACTCCCCAGGGGGCAGCCTATAGCCAATGATTGACATGGAGGGCTTCGATGAGGGGAGTGTACAAAGGGCTGGATCCATTCCAATGTGGATCCAACTCTGGTGCAGTTTATGCTCCAGAGCACCCCATGGGACCTTGCTGAAGCTAGATTTCAACTTAACTCTTCCTGCTGCCCTATCTTACTTCCCTCATTCTTTTATTCCTGAGACTTCTCCTTCAATTAAATCATAGGCACCTAAATCCTCATCTCAGATTTTACCTCTAGAGAGCCCAACCTAAGACACAGAGCTATCACTTATTGCATAAATTATTAGGGGCAAGGTGTTGGCTGAGCAATTTACACGTATTATCTCATTTGATCTTTACAATAACTGTAATGCTGTTGGAATTGAGGCTTAGAGTGGTTAATTAAGGTCTCAAAGTCCCACAGTTAATAGAGCCAGCTTTCTGGGACAGGTCTGTCAGACTCCATAGGCCTCATTCTTTCCAGGTGCCTGAGTTGAGTAAGACACATGATCATGCATGCTCCATACACCCACAGGAGCTCACAGTTCATTAGGCAGGGAAAGAAAATGCAAAAATATTATCAGAGAGATACAGGAAAGGTTATGGGGATTCAGAGGAGAGAGCTCACATCCAGTTGAAAAGCATGACTCTTTGTAGAGATTTTATCACATGCTTACACAGAGACCATGCTGATCTCTCAATTTTTCCATCTGGGCTCATGCTGGTATCTAATCTGGTATATTTCAAGCTTTGTACTTGAAGAATAGTCATGTGGACAAGATTGAATTATAGTTATATTGTATGAACTCCTTCATAAGCCTGTTGTAGATAAAACTTTTGTGATACCAAGGGAGGCATGGGACCACAGAACAGCGTTCCAAATTTTTCAATAGTCAGGAAGGGGACACCGCTTTGATATTCCCTTCTCTGAAATTGGCCACGTGAAAGTCATGAAACATCAGTGGTCCTATTCCCATCTTTTAGACCACTAGTCTAGAATGGTAGTAGTAGAGATGGAGAGAATGACAGGATTGGGGGCATATGTTGAACTAGAGCTGATAGATTTTTTAAGGACATGCTCATGAGATTGGATGTGACCTACATAAAATTTCTACTCTATTACTTTCCGCCCCCTAGGAACTAAAAGCTGGCATTTTTTCCCCAGGCCTCATAGAGAACAGAATTTAATCTGCATTAATCCTCATAGTTTGTTCCCCAACTAGGCAATAAACTGGGGAGGGATTATGGCTTCCTGTGATGTTCTCCACACAGGGTCTGTGCCTTTTAGGTGGGGAACACTCAGTCAACATTCTAGGTGATCTTCACATTGAATAGAGTTCTTGTTTTTGAGAAGTAAGTGAAGAATCAAACTCAAAGATTTCTTCTCCTAAACCTATTGCTCTGGTTTTCCCCTAGTAATCCATGATTTATTTCTCTTCTTCTCTCCTTGGAAATAGTAGAGAATAGTATATAGTAGTAGTATAGTACTATAATACTAGTACTAATAGTAGTATGTATGTCTTCACACATACATACACACACACATACATACAGCCCTAACAACTTTAGAATGATTTGCATGTTTTTCTTGGAAAATCCATTACATAATGATTTTAAATAGTATTTATTATCTGTGTGATTTGGTCTTTGTAAGCAAGGTACATAATCTCTTCCATTTCATCTACAAAGTGGGCTAATGATGCTCCTATCAACCCCTTTCCAGTGTTTTAACAAGTATGCAATGAAAATGCCTGGTAGAATAAATGGCTAATTAAGTGTAAGGAAATTACGATTTTTGTTTTTAATTCTTGTAACTTGGTGAATTTTCACTAGGCCAGATCATTGCTAAGTCAACGAATGATTTATGTTGATTTATGTGGCATTTCCTGTTTCCCTTGTGGTAGAAAAAGACATTCTTCAGCATTGCCTTGCTCTGACTTTCTTAAATACTCTTAGCATTTGTTTCAAGGCTGGGGATTACGCTGTGCTCACCTTGTCTAAGCTAATGTGTCCTTTGCACCGTGACCAGGGACTGCGGAGTCCAGCACAAACTGATGGAAGCAAAAGGTTGCTGATTATATTGTAGGTCTACTTTGTAGAGGGAAGCAGTTTGGCTTTTTTCTAAATGTTTCTATGTATTACTCAGAGGAAGCTGTTCTTCCTCAAACTTGGAAGGCTTCTTTACTTCATTTTTTCAAAATATAAGAACACGCATCTAGAGTCTGGTGTTGCATTTTTTTCCTCCCCTATATTCTGGATAATACAAATGTTAGGGTTTATTCAAACTGTTCATGTGGAGACAATAGTTTTAGTTATAAGTATAAGTGGCTATATAAGGGATAAACCCTGTGTTTTTTGGAAAATTTTCATAGGAAAAAAAAAATTTCAAGGATTTTAACTGGAATTATCCTTCTGACAATTTCTCCTGTCATTTATATGTGCTGAGGCTTAAGTATGACTTAGGTCATAAATAACATCAGAATTCAAAGGAGCTCTAGAGGTTCCATCACATCTTTTGTTTACTTTACAGCAAGAGTAAAAGTTAGAATCAGGACTAGACCTCAGGGCACTGGGCTCCTAACCTGGGGTGTAGTCTCTATACCACAGAAGTTGGAAAGAATGAAAAGGAGTCTTGGGCCTGTCTTACCCCAACCTTCCTTGCACAGATGAGAAGACAGGCCCATATGCATTCAGGTCTTCTGGTTTGTGGCCATGTTTCTTCATAAATCACCAACTATATTAAATCAGATGATCTCCTTTAAGTAGCTAGAATATTCAAAAATAAGACAGATGGTTTGGAGTTTAGTTTAGATTGGTCTCTCTACTATACTTATAATAGAAAGTAGCTTGGAGTTTAAAACCCCAGTACTTTCTAAAAATAGTTGTAGTATTTCTAGGACCTGGTCAAAAACAGGCAGTACTTCACTTTATGGCCAGTAGAGGGCGATCAAATTAATACAATCCTTTTGAGCTGTTGGGCTTTCAATTAATGTATAGATATGAATAAATAAGACAAAGAACCAAATCAGTCTAAATACTTTAAAACAAACCATTTGATCAATATCCACTAAATGGAGGAAACACATTTTGCTTTATATACTACAGTCATTCACCAAGGAGTATTACAGTTATAGCACAGCCCATAAGAGTTTATTAATTAAGCCCCTGAAATCCAGGCTGCTTATTCCTCCATCACTGTCAAGATCTGGTGGCAGTCAGGTAGAAGACACAGGCATGGGACTTGCCATGTGTTTTTGTAACAATTTTAGAATTTTCATATTAGCAGCAACAGACAGCCATACTCTGCCAGAGTGAAAGGACCTCATAACAAATGTGATGGGGAGTAGTTCTTAAGTCATTCTTCATACCTCCCTCTCCCTTCCTATTCGATTTTCAGGGACTCAGCGATAAACAAATCACTGGTGGAGGATTCCACCTCCCTGGCTCATTCCACAGGCCTCATAAATCAAGTCTGCTCTTGATTAGAGCCATGGGCAGGTTCGCCACATTTGGAGACAGAATGAATGGCCCCATGGTCAGTGAGGTTTTTACAATCTTGAGACATGGACATGATTACGTTGAGAGTGAAGGCAAATACAGATTACCTGGTAATTTATTCATTTACACATTTGGGAAACATACATTGAACCCCTGATGTATGCCAGCCACTGTGCTAAAAGCTGGAGAAACAAACACAAGTAAGATATTTTGCTTCATTTAAGGAGCCAAGTTGGACTATTTTTTAAAAATAATAAGTATATTAAAAATTCTAACGGAAAAGAATACAGGAAATTCAACCTTTATTAAAGTTCTACTACTATGTATAGTTATAACAGCTGACATTTATTAAACATTTACTATATACCAGAACTCTGCTAAACACTTTACATGCAATATTCCATTGAATCCTCATAATATACTTATTAGATGCTGTTTATAGTCTCCTGATACACAGGGATGTTAAGTAAGTAGCCCAAGGTCATGCAACTGGAAATCAGAGACTATATCATATATATAAACTATATATGTAAATTATTACAAATGTAAGCATTACACATGTAAGTAAGGATTTGAACCTGAGTCTTATTCCAGAGCTGGAGAGTATAACAAGAAGACAGTAGATTTTTAAGTAGTGTGTGTAAGAATCACCTGGGAGCAGATTCGTTGACCATATTTTAGTGACTTGACCCTAATCATCTATAAAAATCACCTAGAAAGCTTTTTAAACTTACCTATTTGGCCCCACCCCAGATCAACTGAACCAAAATCCCTGGAGGTGGAGTTTAGGCTTCCTGTGAGTATAATGTGCAGACAGGGTAGTGATCAGTTGACTCTTGGACAACATGGGGATTAGGGAAACTGACCCCCACAGAGTTGAAAATCTGTGTATAACTTACAGTTGACCCTCAATAGCCATGATTCTGCATTGGCAGATTCAACCAACCATGGATCATGTAATATCTGTAATACCTATTTATTGAAAAAAAATCTGCTTAAAAGCAGATCTGCGTAGTTCCAGCTATGTGGTTCAAGCGTCAATTGTACCTTTAAAGGTCTGGGATGGGGCTCAGGGACCTGTATTTTTATATTCACCCCAGTGAGAAAACTTGCCTGAGCTCTACTGTTGATTAATCTAAACTATATCTAAACTACTGGGAGAAAGGAAATTGTTGTCCTCAGTGCAGCACACGATGAATTGAGGGAAGTGAAATCCCCAACAGGTCAATACTAGAGGGAGCTTGTGCTTCCAGGATTGGGTGAGAGATTGAGCACCTCCTTAAACTGTGTACCCTAGACACCTTACTTGCCTCACCTGAGTCCACCATCTTAGAGACACTCAGGGAAGTCACTGAGGGAGGAAGAGAGGGGAGAAAAAGTTGGAGATTTAAAAAAGGGTTGATCTAGGGGTGGAGAAATGGATATTTTCATGAAGTTCTCCTAGTAATTACTGTTATTTGTGTTCTCCTTTGAGGAAGAAAGATAAAAAGAAGGTAGGGGGCGTGATGTGGACTCTGCCGTCCTTTGTAAGGGGAGCCAAAAGAGTAATAAGCCTGTATCGTGTCTAACATATGTGCCTAACATCATGTTATTTAATTCCATTAGATTCCGTTGGCAGTTATCATTTTATTATTATCTCCATTTTGTAGATACCAAGTGAAATCTCAGTCAAGGGTGGTCATTGGCCCAAGGCCACAGCACTTTAAGTGGCAAAACTGGGATTTGAACCCAGATCAAGCTGGCTCCAAAGTCTGAGATAGTGCCACTGCCTCAGGCTGGCTCCCTGCACATGTGGAGACATTTAACGTGTGACACAGCACCCACACCCGTGTGAAGTCATATCAAACTAGCTAATCAAGTGAGGGGACCATCTTGTGTGGTAAGGAGAAACTTAGACCATGGTACTGAAACAAATGAGACAGCCATGGAAGAAGAAATGTACTGAGCTGCATTCCTCATTTTGTGTGTGTGAATCACTCACCAAGCAGTAGTCCCCAGGTCTGTGGCTGAAGGAAAACTTCAAAGATGAAATCACCACAGTCTAGGCAAGCAGCACCTAGTTGCCCAAACAGTCATGGTGCATCATTCCACTTGTTTATGCAGTCGGATAGTTAGCAAAGTTCGATTTTCCCTATTAAGGGTCAGAATCCCAGACACAGGCAGGTTAACTGAGACCCTCTGAATAGAAAGGGGCTAACCTATTCTTGAGCACAGCTGACCAGCTCCTGAGGGGGGACAATAACGAGATCAGGGTGACACCTAATAAAGTGACAAATGTGCAGATGAGCACAAACCTGGCTGTCACTGTGGATTGTGCTGTGGACACCTGGGAGAGTGATTAGAAGGAAGCTGCTAAAGGAGCAAGTAACAGATTTACTCTTATAGTCACCGCAAAACCTTAAGTCTCTTTCGTTTGGTACTAGAGCTTTCCTCTGGTGCTAAATAGCTTAATCAGGGCCAGGTGCTAAAACTACCTCTGGAAATTGTTTATAAAACACAGATTTTTGGTGTCACCTTTCAGATGCTGATTAGAAGGTCAGGGGAGGTTTTTTGGGTAGTTTCAAAATCTCTCCATGTTATTCTTATCACCTTAGGCTGAGCCCTACAATTCTAAAAGCGTAAAGTCAAAGATAAAAAAAAAAAGAAGTGAAAAGTTTGATCTCCATCAGTCCAGCTTCTGGGTATATAGCCAAAGGAGATGAAAACAGTATATCAAAGAGATATTTGCATCCCCATGTTCACTGAGGCATTATTCACAATAGCCAAGGTGTGGAAACAACCTAAGCATCCATTAACAGATGAGTGAATAAAGCTGACATGGTATATATATAAAATGGAATATCCTTCAGGTATGAGAAAGAAGGAAATCCTGCCATTTTTGACAACATGGATGGATCTTGAGGGTTTATGCTAAGTGAAAAAAGCCAGAGAAAGACAAATATTGCATGATATCACTTATATGTGGAATTTTTAAAAAGTCAGGCTCAGAAACAGAGTAGAAAAGTAGTTGCCAAGGGCTGGGATTTGGGGGAAATAGGGAAAGCTTAAGATGAATAAGGTCTGAGGATATAATGTAAACCATGACTATAGTTGATAACACTGTATTTTGCTAAGAGAGTAGAACTTAAATGTTCTCACCAAAAACAGAAAAAAAAAAAGATAAATATGTGGGGTGATGCATATGTTAATTAACTAGATGGGGAGAATCCTTTAACAATGTGTATGCATATCAAATCGTCATGATGTACACTTTAAATATCTTACAGTTTTGACAATTATATCTCAATAAAGCTGAAATAATTTTTAAAAAAGAAGTGATCAGGGCATGTGGATAGCAGGTAAAAAATCTAATAAATGCAATCCCTGAATCCATGAATTTATATTCATGTCAAGATTAACTGTCTTCCATATAGGGTGGGGTAAGTGAGTATATATCTGGGATAAGATGCATTTTGGATTTTGCTTAATTTTAATTCTTAAAATTAAGAATCATTTCTCATTCTTAAATCTGTAATGCAGTTGAGAAAATTTTATTTACCAACATTCTTCTTGAGGAGAACACTGTATTTTTTTGGAAAAATGCTCAGAAAAATTGCTTAGTAAGGGGTGGGGACATGTTTTAAGTGCCTTTGTTTTCCTGAAAATCTTGGTGTTTGGGTTTGCCTCTTAAGAACTGAGGGAGTGCGGAATATGAGCGAAAGTAATTTAAAATTCCACAAGGGAAGGAACAGGATCCAGGAAAAGAGAGCCACATGTGGCAGGGTGGCTAAGGAGGGATTTTGGAGAAAAGAATTGTTTGTGGATTTTAATTTTTAATGAAATGCTGTGAACTCCAAAATATGATCATTCTTCATGACTCCATCACTCTTCAGTACAGACTACCAAGAAAAAAAGAGCAGAAAAGAGAGAGAGGGGGAGGGAAGGAGGAAGGAAGGAATTCATTAACTAGTGTATCTACAAATTACTTTAGAACATTCCTATTTAAATCTTGTGCTATATGTGTTTAGCTTAATTTTATCCATACCCTGGGAAGAGCTAACATTTGAAGTGCCTTGGAAAAGAATACATACTCCAGAGGGTAGCATTTGAGAGACAATGATGAGGAGCCAACAGTTCAAAGGCAGCCGTGATAAGCAGTCAACATTCCATATCTAAATCTACACCTAGAGACTTTGTGGATTAGCACAAGAAATGTTAGAAATAATTTTTTATTGGTGAAATGAATGTTATTCAAAACATGTGGATTGGCTAGAAGTACCATATGGTCACCACTGCCCTTGAGTGAATGAGGTATGAGGATCTAGCAAGCCCCAAACCCTTGCACTGCTTTCTAGTGGTGCCCATAGCTTGGTCCTATGTCCAGCTTCTTAGTAGAAGATTTGGTTGCCTGATTCCAACTAGAAGATTGGCTGGATTTTGCTGCTAACATAGTGTCATATTTGGCTCAAATAACCCTTTCACAGAAGAATCCTTCGGAAAGTGCCTCAAAGAACAGAGAGATGGTGCTTTACCACCTCACAAAGAAAGTAAAAACTTTTGTGTATATACTCATGAATACAGGTCTGTATGTGTTGTAGAAATCAGTTGGAGACATGTATATATTGAAGCATCCCATATAGTGACCAATTATGGGGGAAGGGACCTAGCCCTCACCAGTATCTCATTACTGGAGGACATTGACATGCACCCTAAAATCCTCCCAAATGAATGGCACCACTGGCTTAAACCATACTCAGGCTTGCTGAGACTAGACTTCTTATGGGAATCTATTAAAGATCTGAGTTGACAACTGTGTGGAAAAGGGAGCAGTTGATATTGAGACCATGAGTCAGAGTAGCAAAAAAAAAATATTTAGAAGGCATAGTTGGCAATCAGGACAATTATTTCCTTCAAAGGGTACAAAACTATAATATAGGAAAGACTTTGCTAAGTCATATAGTAAGACTGAGAAATCAAAGGAGGGCAAGACAGGTACCAATGATGGGGGCTGGGGGCATTGGGTGGATATCAGAAATGGCTTGATGGGGGAGATACGTTTGAGGATGAAAGAGATTGTCAACATACCAAATGAGAGTCAGGGTATAGGGAGAAGGCTGTCAGCAAGGGGGTATTTTAAGAGTCAGGAATGGTAATGGGGGAAATGGGATATGACAAGACATATTTCAAGAATTTTGAACGGTTTAAATGCTGTAGGGGATATTACATTTCATTTTGTCTCCCTGATTACTCTGTTTAGAAGCTACTTGCCTCTCTCTTGCCCACTTTCACAAAGAATTGTTTGTTTGTTTTCCTTTGTAGTTATGGTAGGGTCATGCCAGATGTTGGCTTGTCTGTTCTTGAGATTGCTGTTACACTTGAGAATACGTTGTACCTTTTTGATCTCAAACATAGAGAAAATGGAGGAAGATAGGAACCCTTCATCTTTTCAATGTCAAGACCACCTGTGTTGATATACTGTCTCTTTTCTTTCCCTCCTATTTCTATGAAGACAGTGTCTATGTAACTATCAAAAACCAATCCGAATGCTTTCGATCTAGATCCCAATCTCTTTTTCCGTCTCAATGTTTTTGCTCCTGCAATATCTTCCTTCACTCCTGAATCATCATATTATCCCTCTTCATTCCCATTATCATACAAATATGCCCTGGGATCTCCTGTGAAAAACAGTTGATCTCTTGTTTCCCTCCAGCTCTTACTCTGCTCGCTTCACATAAAATCTTGAGATATTGGTCTAAAAGCAGTATTCCACTTCCTCATTAGCATTCTCTTCCCAACTCACCTGATAGATTTCCTTCCCCATCACTCCTCTACAGCCACTGTTGTCAGGGTCACCAGTAATCTCTGTGTTGCCAAATTTGGCAGGTGATGGATGCTCTGTTCTTATCTACCATGACCTTACAGTGGCATCAGGTATGGTTCACTACTGCCTCCTTGAACCACTTCTTAGAGCTCGCAAGACTCCACATCTTTATTCTTCCTCTTCTTTATTTGGCAACTCTTCAAATTCCTTGGCTGGCCTTCTCTAATCAATCTGTAAGTGTGACATCTGATGTGGGTCTGCCCTAGTAACCACCTAGGTTCTTTCACTCCAGCTCCAATAGCTAGCCAGTTCTCCAGGACTCTGTTTCCCACAGCTGTCTTGGCATTTACATGTGGATGTCTAGCCAGAATCTCAAATTTACCATGGTTAAATGAAACTCTTGCCTTTTACCCTCAAACGTCCTCCACACTACAACTTTCCCCAACCAAGTAAATAGCCTGAACACCCAACTGATTACTAAAGCCCAAAAAATCAAAGTAATTCTAGATACCTAGTAATTCAGTATGAAGGCAAGCTTTCTGGACTCTACCTCTAAAACAAATCCAAAGATGTCAAGGATCTCTAATGGCTGCATATCACACTTAGAATAAAATTTAAACTTCTTACCCTGACGTCTGTAGCCAACAGGATCTAGCCCTTTCCTACTTCCTCATTGTCAGTGTGTACCACCCGCTACCCCCACTCATTATGCTCTAGGGCAGCTTAAGAACCATTTTGATCTGTGAACATGCTAAGCACTTTCCTGCTTCAGGGTCCAGTACCATCTATTTTCTCTACCTGCATTTTTTCCCTTGTCATCTATATATGATTTCTTCCTTCTAATCCAGATCTCAGACTAAATGATATCATCTCTAAGACGCCTTTTCTCACCACCCAATCCATGGTAGCCACCTTGCCACTCTTTCACCTCTTGCTATTATTCTTGGCATATGAAGTTCTTCTTGTTTATTTATTCATATATATATATATATATATATATATATATATATATCTGGTCCCAGAAAGATGTAAGCTCCATGAGAGAAGGCACTTGTCTTTGTACCTAAAACAGTGACTGCCAGATATGAGTGCTCAAAAAATCTTTGTTAAAATAATGAACAAAACATTGTAATAGTTTGTCTTAGGACTTTAGCTCACTGGAGGATTGCTTTAATTTAGCAATGGACCTTTAGACAGAGTAGCAGAAGCTCAGGTGCATTGTTGGAAGCAACTTTGGATATATCGTCTCTATAAACTGACCTGGTTGAGTAAGAATCAGAATGCAAAATCACTAGCCTCCAAATTAGTGTGGATGCAGTTATATGTTTGTACAAAAAGATACTAACACACATGAAAAACGAGAAAGAGTTGAGTTTAACCTCAACTCTTCCTAAAAAGACTTAGAAGACTTAGGTCAATATGTGTCCTTAGTATGACACTTGCCAAAATGTTGATATGACATTGGGCTGGGTTGTTAGTGCTGTTGTATAAGACTTAGGATAGTGTTAGTACCATTATATTCCAAGTTGTTGAGACCCTCGCTTCTCAAAATGTTGTCCTCAGACCAGCAGCACTGGAATGATCTGGCAAGTTGTTTGAAATACGGAATCTCAGGCCCCATCCCAGACCTTCTGAATCATAATCTACATTTTAACAAGATCCTTAGATGTTTCATACACACAGTAATATATGACAAGCATTGTGCTTAGAACATTTCCTCATAAACCTAAGTATTGTTTTGGGTGCTATAATTTATGAGGGATAAAGACAAACCTGCTGCCTATCAACAGATGATTAGCATAAGAACATGTGAGTGTATATATATACATATATATATATGTATGTGTGTATATATATATATATAATGGAATATTACTCAGCTATAAAAAAGAATGAAATATTTCCATTTTCAGCAATGTGGATGGACCTAGAGAATATTGTGTTCAGTGAAATGTCAGATAGAGAAAGACAAATACTATATGATACCACTTATATGTGAAATCTAAAAAATAATACATATGAATCTATATACAAAACAGAAACAGACTCACAGACATAGAAAACAAACTCATGGTTACCAAAGGGGAGGGGGGAAGGACAAATGGGACTGACAAATACAAACTACTATACATAAAATAGATAAGCAACAAGGATTTACTGTATAACACAGGGAATTATATACAATATCTTGTAATAACCTATAATGGAATATAATCTGCAAATAAATAGAATCACCATGCTGTACACCTGAAACTAATACAGTGTTTTAAATAAACTATACTTCAATTAAAAAAAAGAAAAGACAAGCCTGAAAGAGAGTAACTGGGGTGGTGAAAATACCTGAAACCAGGTCGCAAGTGAAGGTAGCCCCCTTCCAGAGGAGATAGTCAAAATATGTTAGAGTAGGCCTGGGCACCAACCATTCAAAACAGGTCGACTCTAGCACAGGAGCAGGGTCCTAGAGCATACTTCACTAATGTCACTCCTTCAATTAGTATAGAGATATTGGGGAACTATCCCTGGAAGGGGTCAGGGTAGCCAGGTGATTGGGGGAGAGGAGATAAAGAAGGGGCTTGTGGCAATGGCTTTTTATCACAAATAATTTTTATATAAACATCAATATTTTAATAAATGGTGTGGTGAAATAGTAAATATTTTTTGAAATCATCCTCTTTCTGTCATTTGTTTCCTGTACATACCACTATTATTGGGCTTGTCATGTTATTGTGTTATTAGTTGATTCAATGTCTGTCTCCCCTACTAAACCATATCTCCTTGATTGCATAACCTATGTCTTATTCCTGACCTCAGTGAATACTCAATTAACGTTTGCTAAAGTGAATGAATGAACAAACAGATAAACAAGTGAATATGTAAAGCAGTCATAAGGTCAGACTTATTCTTTGTCATCTTAGAATGAAAAAACAGTGTACTGGGTGGAAATAACAGTGAAGATTTGGGTTTAACCTTAAAGAAGAGACTTCTGTTAAGAAAGTATAAGAAAATAGATTGAGCTTCTCTGGCAGGAGTCAAATTCGTTGGTACCAAAAATATTCAAATAATCTAATAAACCATTTGCTGTATAAACTGTATAAACAAGCCTGTTTATAGATGGTGAAACTCAAATAGCCATAAATATCTGAAAAATTTGCTCAGCCTCACTGGGATTCAGGGGAAATTAAAATTGCAGAAGCTTACCATTTCAAAAACATCATATGCACATATTTTAAAATCTGATTGCACCAGCTGTGGGTATAGGGTATGGTGGTTTAAACTGTTATAACCACTTTAGAAAGATCTAATTTATTTCAAGATAGACATATTCTATAATTCAGCAATTCTACTTTTAGGCATCCATTCTAGATTTTTAAAAAAAAACTTAGATATCTTAGTGCATAAACAATGAGATCTACACAAGAATCTTCATTGCAGCACAATTTGAAATGGCTAAAAAAAAGTGGTGGACTCCAACTATTTATTAGTAGAGGAATGGATGAATCAATGATAATTTATAAGGGTATACTACACAGCAGTTAAAATGAATTGAGTCTGCAATATGATAAAGGAGAAAAGCAAGCTGAAAAGTATGGATATGGCTAAATACATTTCACATAACTTTAACCATGCCCTAAACAATAATTTATGGGGATTATGGGTACAAAACCAAAATGATGCATGCCAATGATTTATTCCACCTCTAGAAGTGAGGTACCTCAAGGGAGGGCGTGATAAGGAGAAGGATGGGGAGTAGAACTTCAGCTCTACCTGTAATATTTATTTATATTTTTTTATTTTATTATTATTATTATTTTTGCAGTACGCGGGCCTCTCACTGGAGCACAGGCTCCAGACGCGCAGGCTCAGCAGCCACGGCTCATGGGCCCAGCCGCTCCGTGGCATGTGGGATCTTCTTGCTGGACAGGGGCACGAACCATGTCCCCTGCATTGGCAGGCGGACTCTCAACCACTGCGCCACCAGGGAAGCCCCTATTTTTATTTTTTAAAGAAGGAGATCCTGGCACATTTAGCATGTCAACTTCTCTTCCAAAAGTGTGAGGGAGACATTGGTGTATATTATTGCCTGATCTTTTTGGTATTTTACAACATATAATAAATTTTAAAAATTAAGGGGAACAAATTATCATGGAAGTTAAGGAGGTGGAGAATAGGAGCATCAGTTAGATTCTATTGGAAGCTTGTTCACTGGGGTGGCCTGGAACTTTTTCCCTAAGAGTGGACAGAAAAAGGTAGACCTGGGGTTCTGAGACTTCTAGTCATTACACAGCTAAGCCTCATAAGACACTTTCACAGGCTTCTTGCTGAGTCCTTGATTCCTGACAGCAGGAGCTCTGTTTTCTTTAGGGGGAATACCCACCAAGTTCAAAAAGGAAATGCAGGTCAGAGAAAATGTGATGGATAGAGATCAATGAAGTCCTCAAGTCTGTTGGGGGGGTGACCCTCAGACCTGCTTCTTCATTAACCTCAGCTCCTGTGCCCCTATATTGGCAGCCAGGTGAACCTTATCACCATGCTTCCTTGTACATTTCCTTATCACCATGCTTCCTTGTACATTTCACAAGCATTATCCTGTCAGATATTAACAATGCTTGTGAGATAAGTCATGGCATCTTGGTTTTACAGGTGAGGAGGCAAAGGTTCAATAAATTAAATGGTTTGCTCAAGATCAGGCAGTTAACAAAAGGAAGTGTAGATTGTACCAAAGTTTTCTGACTCTGATTATTCTCTTTCTAACACTTTCCAGATTTTTTGTGTTGTTCCCTTACCTGCATCCAACATGGTCTTGATGTAGCAAGAGGCATATATAAAAAATATTTGTCAAATGGAAACAGGGTCAGAGTTTGGGGACTGGAGAGAAAAAGAGGGAATGGAAGTAAATATACCAAAACCCAGTCCAGGAGAGTAATTAATTTAGTACTGAATTAGTGTGTGCTTCTTGGCAAAAGTGAGATATATGGTTTTATGGGTGTTTTTAAAACATCTTTATTGGAGTATAATTGCTTTAAAATGGTATGTTAGTTTCTGCTTTATAACAAAGTGAATCAGTTATACATATACATATATCCCCATATCTCTTCCCTCTTGCATGTCCCTCCCTCCCACCCTCCCTATCCCAACCCTCTGGGTGATCACAAAGCAGCAAACTGATCTCCCCGTACTATTTGGCTGCTTCCCACTAGCTATCGGTTTTACATTTGGTAGTGTATATATATACATGCCACTCTCTCACTTTGTCCCAGCTTACCCTTCCTCCTCCCCATGTCCTCAAGTCCATTCTCTAGTAGGTCTTCATCTTTACTCCCATCTTACCCGTAGGTTCTTCATAACCTTTTTTTTTTTAGATTCCATATATATGTGTTAGCATATGGTATTTGTTTTTCTCTTTCTGACCTACTTCACTCTGTATGACACACTCTAAGTCCAACCACCTCACTACAAATACCTCAATTTCGTTTCTTTTTATGTCTGAGTAATATTCTATTGTGTATATGTACCACATCTTCTTTATCCACTGATCTGTTGATGGACACTTAGGTTGCTTCCATGTCCTGGCTATTGTAAATAGAGCTGCAATGAACATTGTGCTACATTACTCTTTTTGAATTATGGTTTTCTCAGTGTATATGCCCAGCAGTGGGATTGCTAGGTCATATGGTAGTTCTATTTTTACATTTTTAAGGAACTTCCATACTGTTCTCCATAGTGGCTGTATCAATTTACATTCCCACCAGCAGTGCAGGAGGGTTTCCTTTTCTCCACACCCTCTCAGGCATTTATTGTTTGTAGATTTTATGATGGCCATTCTGACCAGTGTGAGGTGATACCTCAATGTAGTTTTGATTTGCATTTCTCTAATGATTAGTGATGTTGAGCATTCTTTCATGTATTTCTTAGCAATTTGTATATCTTCTTTGGAGAAATGCCTATTTAGGTCTTCTGCCCATTTATGGATCGGGTTGTTTGCTTTATTGATATGGAGCTGCATGAGCTGCTTGTAAGTCTTGGAGATTAATCATTTGTCAGTTGCTTCATTTGCAAATATTTTCTCCCATTCTGAGGGTTGTCTTTTCATCTTGTTTATGGTTTCCATTGCTGTGCAAAAGCTTTTAAGTTTCATTAGTTCCCATTTCTTAATTTTTGTTTTTATTTCCATCTCTCTAGGAGGTGGGTCAAAAAGGATCTTGCTGTGCTTTATGTCATAGAATGTACTGCCTATGTTTTCCTCTAAGAGTTTTATAGTGTCTGACCTTATATTTAGGTCTTTAATGTATTCTGAGTTTATTTTTGTGTATAGTGTTAATGAGTGTTCTTATTTCATTCTTTTACATGTATCTTTCCAGTTTTCGCAGCGCCACTTATTGAAGAGGCAGTGTTTTCTCCCTTGTATATTCTTGCCTCCTTTATCAAAAATAAAGTGACCATAGGTGTGTAGGGTTATCTCAAGGTTTTCTATCCTGTTCCACTGATCTATATTTTTGTTTTTGTGCCAGTACCATACTCTCTTGATTACTGTAGCTTTGTAGTATAATCTGAAGTCTGGGAGCCTGATTCCTCCAGCTCTGTTTCTCTTTCTCAAGAGTGCTTTGGCTATCGGGATCTTTTGTGTTTCCATACAAATTGTTAAATTTTTTGTTCTATTTCTGTGAAAAATGACAGTGGAAGTTTGATAGAGATTGCACTGAATCTTTAGATTGCTTTGGATAGTATAGTCATTTTCATAATGTTGATTCTTCCAATCCAAGAACATGGTATATCTTTCCATCTGTCTGTGTCATCTTTAATTTCTTTCGTCAGTGTCTTATAGTTTTCTGCATACAGGTCTTTTGTCTCCTTAGGTAGGTTTATTCCTAGATATTTTATTCTTTTTGTTGCTATGGTAAATGGGTGTGTTTCCTTAATTTCCCTTTCAAATTTTTCTTCATTAAAGTGTAGGAATGCAAAAGATTTCTATGCATTAATTTTGTGTCCTGCTACTTTACCAAATTCATTGATTAGCTCTAGTAGTTTTCTGGTAGCATCTTTAGGATTCTCTATGTAGAGTATCATGTCATCTGCAAACAGTGACAGCTTTACTTCTTTTCTGATTTTTATGCCTTTTATTTCCTTTTCTCCTCTGATTGCTGGGGCTAAAACTTCCAGAACTATGTTGAATAATACTAGTGAGAGTGGGCAATCTTGTCTTGACACTGATCTTAGAGGAAATGGTTTCAGGTTTTCACCATTAAGAATGATGTTGGCTGTGGGTTTGTCATATATGGCCTTTATTATCTTGAGATAGGTTCCCTCTATGCCTACTTTCTGGAGGGTTTTTATCATAATTGGATGCTGAATTTTGTCAGAAGCTTTCTCTGCATCAATTGAGATGATCATATGATTTTTGTCCTTCATTTTGTTAATATGGTGTATCACATTTATTGATTTGCATATATTGAAGAATCCCTGCATTTGTGGGATAAACCCCACTTGATCATGGTGTATGATCCTTTTAATGTGCAGTTGGATTCTGTTTGCTTGTATTTTGTTGAGAATTTTTACATCTATGTTCATCAGTGGTATTGGCCTGTAGTTTTCTTTTATAGTGACATCTTTGTTTGGTTTTGGAATCAGGGTGATTGTGGCCTTGTAGAATGAGTTTGGGAGTGTTCCACCCTCTGCTGTATTTTGGAAGAGTTTGATAAGGATAGGTGTTAGCTCTTCTCTAAATGTTTGATAGAATTCTCCTGTGAAGCCATCTGGTCCTGGGCTTTTGTTTTTTGCAAGATTTTAAACCATAGTTTCAATTTCAATGCTTGTGATTGGTCTGTTCATATTTCTTCCTGGTTCAGTCTCAGAAGGTTGTGCATATCTAAGAATTTGTCCATTTCTTCCAGCTTGTCCATTATATTGGCATATAGTTGCTTGTAGTAAGCTCTCATGATCTTTTGTATTTCTGCAGTGTCAGTTGTTACTTCTGCTTTTCTATTTCTAATTATACTGATTTAAGTCTTCTTCATTTTTTTCTTGATGAGTCTGGCTAATGGTTTATCAATTTTGTGTATTTTCTCAAAGAAACAGCTTTTACTTTTATTGAGCTTCACTTTTGTTTCTTTCATTTCTTTTTCATTTGTTTCTGATCTGATCTTTATGATTTCTTTCCTTCTGATAACGTTTGTTTGTTTGTTTTTCTTCTGTCTCTAATTGCTTTAGGTGTAAGGTTAGATTGTTTTTTTGAGATGTTTCTTGTTTCTTAAGGTAGGATTGCTATAAACTTCCCTCTTAGACCTGCTTTTGCTGCATCCCATTGATTTTGTGTCATTGTGTTTTCATTGTCATTTGTTTCTGGGTATTTTTTGAATTTCTCTTTGATTTCTTCAGTGATCTCTTGGTTATCTAGTAGTGTATTGTTTAGCCTCCATGTGTTTATATTGATTTTTGATTTTTTTCCTGTAATTGATATCTAGTCTCATAGCATTTTGGTTGGAAACTAGATACAATTTCAACTTTCTTAAATTTACCAAGGCTTCATTTGTGACCCAAGATATGATCTATCCTGGAGAAAGTTCCATGAGCACCTGAGAAGAAACTGTATTATGTTGTTTTTGGGTGGAATGCCCTATAAATATCAATTAAGTCCATCTTTTTTAATGTATCCTTTAAAGCTTGTGTTTCCTTATGTATTTTCATTTTGGAAGATCTGTCCATTGGTGAAAGTGGGGTGTTAAAGTCCTGTAATATGATTGTGTTACTGTTGATTTCCCCTTTTATGGCTATTAGTATTTGCTTTATGTATTGAGGTGCTCCTATATTGGGTGCATGAATATTTACAATTTTATATATTCTTTTTGGATTGATCCCTTGATCATTATGTAGCGTACTTCTTTGTCTCTTGCAATAGTCTTTATTTTAAAGTCTATTTTGTCTGATACGAGAATTGCTACTCCAGCTTTCTTTTGATTTCCATTTGTATCGAATGTGTTTTTCCATCCCCTATCTTTCAGTCTGTATGTGTCCATAGGTCTGAAGTGGGTCTCTTTTATACAGCATATGTACAGGTCTTGTTTTTGTATCTATTCAGCCAGTCTATGTCTTCTTGTTGGAGCATTTAATCCATTTACATTTAAGGTAATTATCAATATGTATGTTCCTATTACCGTTTTCTTAATTGTTTTGGGGTTTTTATTGTATATCTTTCCCTTCTCTTGTGTTTCCATCCTAGAGAAGTTCCTTTATCATTTGTTGTACAGCTGGTTTGGTGGTGCTGAATTCTCTTAGCTTTTGCTTTTCTGTAAAGATTTTAATTTCTCCATCAAATTTGGATGAGATTCTCACTGGGTAGAGTAATTTTGCTTGTAGGCTTTTCCCCTTCATCACTTTAAATATGTCCTGCCATTCCCTTCTGGCTTGCAGAGTTTCTGCTGCAAGATCAGATGTTAACCCTAGGGGGATTCTCTTGTATGTTATTTGTTGCTGTTCCCTTGCTTCTTTGAATATTTTTTTCTTTGTATTTAGATTTTGATAGTTTGAGTAATTTGTGTCTTGGCATTTTTCTCCTTGGATTTATCCTGTATGGGACTCTCTGTGCTTTCTGGGCTTGATTGAATATTTCCTTTCCCATATTAGGGAAATTTTCAATTATAGTCTCTTCAAATATTTTCTCAGTCCCTTTCTTTTTCCCTTCTTCTTCTGGGACCCCTATAATTCGAATGTTGGTGTATTTAATGTTGTCCAGAGGTCCCTGAGACTGCCCTCAATTCTTTTAATTCATTTTTCTTTATTCTGCTCTTCAGTAGTTATTTCTCTATTTTATCTTCCAGGTCACTTATCTGTTTTTCTGCCTCAGTTATTCTGCTATGATTCCTTCTAGAATCTTTTTAATTTCATTTATTGTGTTTTTCATCATTGCTTGTTTGCTCTTTTGTTCTTCTAGGTCCTTGTCCAACGTTTCTTGTATTTACTCTATTCTATTTCCAAGATTTTGAATCTTTACTATTATTATTTTGAATTCTTTTTCAGGTATACTGCCGATTTCCTCTTCATTTGTTTGGTCTGGTGAGTTTTTTCCTTGCTGCTTCATCTGCTGTGGCTTTCTCTGTCTTCTCATTTTGCTTAATTTACTGTCTTTGGGTTCTCCTTTTCGCAGGCTGCAAGTTTGTAGTTCCCACTGTTTTTGGTTTCCGCCCCCAGTGGCTAAGGTTGGTTCAGTGGGCTGTGTAGGCTCCCTGGTGCAGGGGACTAGTACTTGTGTTCTGGTGGATGAGGCTGGATCTTGTCTTTCTGGTGGGCAGGTCCATGTCTGGTGGTGTGTAGTGGGGTGTCTGTGGCCTTATTATGATTTTAGGCTGCCTCTCTGCTAATGGGGGTGGGATTGTGTTCCTGTATTGCTAGTTGTTTGGCAATGGGTGTCCATGACTGTAGCTTACTGGTCGTTGAGTGTAGCTAGGTCTTGGTGTTGATATGGAGATCTCTGGGAGGTTTTCTCCATTTGATATTATATGTAGATTTGGGGCCTTTGGTGGACCAATGTGCTGAACTGGGCTCTCCCACCTCAGAGTCACAGGCCTGATACCTGGCCAGAGCACCAAGACCTGTCAGCCACATGGCTCAGAAGAAAAGAGAGGGGTGGGGGAGAGGGGGTGAGGGGGAGAGGGGGAGAGAGAGAGAGAGAGAGAGAGAGAGAGAGAGAGAGAGAGAGAAAGAAAGAAAGAAAGAAAAAGAAAGGAAAGAAAGAAAGGAAGGAAGAAGGAAAGAAAGAAAATAATAAAGTTGTTAAAAGAAAAAATTAAAAAAATAATTATTAAAAATTAAAATAATTAAAAGAATAATAAAAATTAAAAAGAAAGAAGGGAGCAACCAAACCAAATAAACAAATCCACCAATGATCATAAGTGCTAAAAACTATACTAAAAAGTAAGAAAAAAAAAAAAAAGGTCAGACAGAACCCTCGGACAGATGGTAAAAGGAAAGCTATACAGACAACATCACACACACAAGCATACACTAACACACTCACAAAAAGAGAAAAAGGAAAAAAAATATGTATATATTGTTGCTCCCAATGTCTACTGCATCTATTTGGGATGATTCATTGTCTATTCAGGTATTGCACAGATGCAGGGTACATCAAGTTGACTGTGGAGATTTAATCAGCTGCTCCTGAGGCTGCTAGGAGAAATTTCCCTTTCTCTTGTTTGTTAGCACAGCTCCTGGAATTCAGCTTTGGATTTGGTTTTACCTTTGCATGTAGGTTGCCTTAGGGCATCTGTTCTTTGCTCAGACAGGAATGTGTTAAAGTAACAGCTGATTAGGCAGCTCTGGCTCACCCAGGCCAGGGGTTGGGATGCGTTCCGAATGTGGGGCGAGCCTGCGGCGGCACTGGCTGGTGTGATGTTGCAGCAGCCTGAGGTGTGCCATGTGTTCACCCAGAGAAGTTGTCCCTGGATCCCGGGAACCTGGTAGTGGCAGGCTTCACTGGCTTCTGGGAGGGGAGGTGTGGATAGTAACCTGTGCTTGCACACAGACTGCTTGGTGGCTGAAGCAGCAGCCTTAGTGTCTCATGCCCGTCTCTGGGGTCCGTACTGATAGCTGCAGCTCACACCCATCTGTGGAGCTCATTTTGGCGGCACTCTTAATCCCCTCTCCTCATGCACCTCAAAACAAAGAGACATTGAAAAGTATCTTGTCTCTTTGGCAGTTCCACAACTTTTCCCGGACACACTCCTGGCTAGCTGTGGCACACTAACTCCCTTCAGGCTGTGTTCACGCAACCAACCCCAGTCCTCTCCCTGGGATCTGACCTCTGAAACCCAAGCCTCAGCTCCCAGCCTCCACCCGTCCCAGCGGGTGAACAGACAAGCTTCTTGGGCTGGTGAATGCTGGCTGGCACCGATCCTCCATGCGGTAAACTCTCTGCTTTGCCCTCTGCACTCCAGTTGCTGTGCTGTCCTCTGTGACTCCAAAGCTTCTCCCCCCACCACCACCCACAGTCTCCACCTGTGAAGGTACTTCCTAGTGTGTGGAAACCTTACCTCCTTCACAGCTCCCTCCCACTGGTGCAGGTCCCATCCCTATTCTTTTGACTTTGTTTTTTCTTTTTTCCTTTGCCCTATCCAGATACGTGGGGAGTTTCTTGCCTTTTGGGAGGTCTGAGTTTTTCTGCTGGCATTCAGTAGGTGTTTTGTAGGAGTTCTTCCACATGTAGATGTATTTCTGATGTATTTGTGGGGAGGAAGGTGGTGTCCATTTCTTACTCTTCTGCCATCTTGAAGGTCTCTGGTTGTTCTTTTTTTTTTTTTTTTTTTTAAGGAAACTCCATACTTTTCTCCATAGTGGCTGTTTAATTTACATTCTCACCCACAGTGCAAGAGGGTTCCCTATTCTCCACACCCTCTCCAGTATTTACTCTTTGTAGATTTTTTGATGATGGCCATTCTGACTGATGTGAGGTGATACCTCCTTTGTAGTTTTGATTTGCATTTCTCTAATTACTAGTGATGTTGAGCATCCTTTCATGTGTTTGTTGGCAATTTGTATATCTTCTCTGGAGAAATGTCTATTTAGGTCTTCTGCCCATTTTTGGATTGGTTTATTTGCTTTTTTGATACTGAGCTGCATGAGCTGCTTGTGTATTTTGGAGATTAATCCTGTCTGTTGCTTTGTTTGCAAATGTTTTCTCCCATTCTGAGAGTTGTCTTTTCGTCTTGTTTATGGTTTCCTTTGCTGTGCAAAAGGTTTTAAGTTTCATTAGGTCCCGTTTGTTTATTTTTGTTTCCATTTCTCTAGGAGGTGGTTCAAAAAGGATCTTGCTGTGATTTATGTCATGGACTGTTCTACCTTTGTTTTCCTCTAAGAGTTTTATGGTGTGTGGCCTTACATTTAGATCTTTAATCCACTTTGCTTTTATTTTTGTGTATGGTGTTATTTTTGTGTATAACACAAAGAGTTTGATAGTGTCTGGACTTACATTTAGGTCTTTAATCCACTTTGAGTTTATTTTTGTGTATGGTGTTAGGGAGTGTTCTAATTTCATTCTTTTACATATAGCTGTACAGTTTTCCCAGCACCACTTATGAAGAGGCTGTCTTTTCTCCCCTGTATATTCTTGCCTCCTTTATCAAAGATAAGGTGACCATAAGTGTGTGGGTTTATCTCTGGGCTTTCTTTCCTCTTCCATTGATCTATATTTTTTTTATTTGTGCCAGTACCATACTGTCTTGATTACTGTAGCTTTGTAGTATAGTCTGAAGTCGGGGAGCCTGATTCCTCCACCAGGGAATTTAAAATTTTTATTTAAAAAAATTATTATTTTATAAATTAGTTTTGTATTCTATTTCGCTTTTCGTTTTATTTAATTTTTTTTTTTGCTGTTGTGGTTCTCTTTTGTTGTTGTTGATTGATTTTTATTGTTATTTTTCTAATATTTTTTAATTTTTAAAAATTTAATTTTATTTTTTAGTCTTTTATATTGTTTTGCTCCTTTTGTTGATTTTTGTTTCCTTTTTTTTTTTTTTTTTTTGCCATGCTGTGCAACTTGCAGGGTCTTGGTTCCACGACTGTGGGTCAGCCCTGAGCTCTGTGGTTTGTTTGCTAATTCCAAACCACTCGACTAATACAGAATTTCAGATCCCAGGGAATATTAATTAGTGTATGGTCTCTGGAGGTCCTCAGCTCGGCAGCAAGACCTGGCTCAACCCAACTGCCAGCAAACTCCATTGCTGGACAGCTCAGGCCAAACAACCTGCAAGACAGGAACACAGCCACACCCATCAAAAAAAAAATGAGATGACAAAATAATATGTTACAGATGAGAGAGCAATGTCAAAACCTACAAGACCAAATAAATGCAGAGGAAATAGGCAACCTACCTGAAAAAGAATTCAGAGTAATTATAGTAAAGATGATCCAAAATCTCTGAAATAGAATAGAGGCACAGATTGTGACAATACAAGGAATGTTTAACAAGGACTTAGAAGAACTAAAAACAAACAAACAGTGAGGCACAAGACAATAACTGAAATGAAAAATACACAGGAAGGAATCAATAGCAGAATAAATGAGACAGAAGAACAAATAAATGAGGTGGAAGATAGAAGAGTGGAAATAACTGCTGAGAAGCAGAATAAAGAAAGAAGAATGAACAGAATTGAGGACAGTCTCAGAGACCTCTGGGATAACATTTAACACACCAATATTAAAATCATAGGGGTCCCAGAAGAAGAAGGGAAAGAGAAAGGATCTGAGAAAATATTTGAAGAGATTATAGTCAAAAACGTCCCTAGCATGGGAAAAGAAATAGCCTCCCACGTCCAGGAAGCTCTGAGACTCCTATACAGGATAAACCCAAGGAGAATCACACCAAGGCACATAATAATCAAGCTAACAAAAATTAAATTCACTGAAAACATATTAAAGCAGCAAGGGGAAAGCAACAAATAACATACAAGGGAATCCCCATAAAGATATCAGCTGATTTTTTAGCAGGAACTCTGCAGACCAGAATGCTGTGCCAGGAGATATTTAAAGTAATGAAATGGAAAAAACCTACAACCAAGATTACTTAACCCAGGAAAGCTCTCATTCAGATTTGATGGAGAAATCAAAAGCTTTACAGACATGAAAAAGCTAAGAGAATTCAACACCACAAAACCAGCTTTACGACAAATGATATAGGAACTTCTCTAGGTGGGAAACACAACAGAAAAAGAAGAAAAGACCTACAAAAACAAACCCAAAACAATTAAGAAAATGGTAATAGGAATATACATATTTATAATTACCTTAAATGTAAATGGATTAAATGCTCCAACCAAAAGATACAGACTGGATGAATGGATACAAAGACAAGACCTATATACATGCTGTCTACAAGAGACCCAATTCAGATCCAGGGACACATATAGACTGATAGTGAAGGGATGGAAAAAGATACTCCATGCAAATGGAAATCAAAAGAAAGCTGGAGTAGAATACTCGTATCAGATAAACTAGACTTTAAAATAAAGACTGTTACAAGAGATAAGGAAGGACACTATATAATGATCAAGGGATCTATCCAAGAAGACATAAAAATGATAAATATTTATGCATGTAACATAGGAGCACCTCAATACATAAGGCAAATGCCAACTGCCATAAGCAGGGAAATTGACAGTAACACAATAATAGAGGGGTATTTAATACCCTAACTACACCAATGGACAGATCATTCAGACAGAAAATAAATAAGGAAACAAAAGCTTTAAATGACATAATGGACCAAAAAACTTAATTGATCTTTATAGGGCATTCCATCCAAAAGCAGCAGAATACACTTTCTTCTCAAGTGCACATGAAACATTCTCCAGGATAGATTATATGTTTGGTCACAAATCAAGCCTTGGTAAAGTTAAGAAAATTGAAATCGTATCAAGCATCTTTTCTGACCGAAATATTATAAGATTAGAAATCAATTACAGGAAATAAAACTGTAAAAAACACAAACACATGGAGGCTAAACAATATGCTACTGAATAACCAAGAGATCACTGAAAAAATCAAAGAGGAAATAGAAAAATACATAGAAACTATTGATAATGAAAACATGACAGCCAAAAACCTATAGAATGCAGCAGAAGCAGTCATAAGAGGGATTTTTAGAGCAATTCAATCCTACATCAGAAAACAAGAAGTCTCAAATCAACAAACTAAGCATACACCTAAAGGAACTAGACAAGAACAAACACGACCCAAAGTTAGTAGAAGGAAAGAAATCATAAAAAACAAACCAGAAATTAATGAAATATAAATGAAGAAAAACAATAGCAAAAATCAATGAAACTAAAATCTGGTTCTTTGAGAAGATAAATAAAATTGATAAACCATTAGCCCAACTCCAAGAAAAAAAGAGAGAGGATTCCAATCAAAATTAGAAATGAAAAAAGAAAAATTACAACTGACACCACAGGGATACAAAGGATTATAAGAGACAAGCAATTTTATGCCACGAAAAAGGACAACCTGGAAGAAATGGACAAATTCCTAGAAAGGTACAAACTTCCAAGGGTGAACTAGGAAGAAATAGAAAATATAAATAGACCAATCACAAGTAATGAAATTGAAACTACAATTAAAAACCTTCCAACAAACGAAAGTCCAAGAGCAGATGGCTTCACAGATGAATTCTATCAAATATTAGAGAAGAGCTAACACCCATGTGTCTCAAACTCTTACAAAAAGTTGCAAAGGAAGGAACACTCCCAAGCTCATTCTATGAGGCTGCCATCATCCTGATACCAAAATAAGACAATGATATATATAAAAAAAAGAAAATTACAGACCAATATCACTGATGAACATAGATGCCAAAATCCTCAACAAAATGCTAGCAAACTGAATCAAACAACACTTTAAAAGGATGATACAAAATGATCAAGTGAGATTTATCCCAGGTAAGCAAGGATTCTTCAATATATGCAAATCAATCAATGTGATACATGATATTAACAAATTGAAGAATAAAAACCATATGATCATCTCAGTTAATGCACAAAAAGCTTTTGACAAAATTCAACACCCATTTATGACAAAAACTCTCCAGAAAGTGGGCATAGAGGGAACCTACCTCAACATAAGAAAGTCCATATATGACAAACTCACAGCAAACATCATTCTCAATGGTCAAAAACTGAAAGTATTTCCTGTAAGATCAGGAGCAAGACAAGGATGTCCATGGTAGGCACTGTTATTCAACATAGTTTTGGAAATCCTAGCCATGGGAATCAGAGAAGAAAAAGAAATAAAAGGAATCCAAATTGGAAAAGAAATAAAACTTTCACTGTTTGCAGATGCCATGTTGCTATAGGTAGAAAATCCAAAAGATGCCACCAGAAAACTACTAGAGCTAATCAATGAATTTGGTAAAGTTGCAGGAAACAAGATTAATGAACAGAAATCTCTTGCATTCCTATACATTAACAACAAAAGATCAGAAAGAGAAATTAAGGAAACAATCACATTTACCATTGCAACAAAAGGAATAAAATACCGAGGAATAAACCTACCTAAGGAGGTAAAAAAAAAAACAAAAACAAATAAACACTCTACTCAGAAAACTGTAAGACACTGATGAAAGAAATCAAAGATGACACAAACAGACGGAGAGATATACCATGTTCTTGGATTGTAAGAATCAATATTGTGAAAATGACTATACTACCCAAAGCAGTCTACAGCTTCAATGCAATCCTTATCAAATTACCAATGGCATTTTTCACAGAATTTGGACAAACAATTTTACGATGTGTATGGAGACACAACAGACTTTGAATAGCCAAAGAAGTCTTGAGAAAGAGAAACGGAACTGGAGGAATCAGGTTCAGACTGTACTACAAAGCTACAATAATCAAGACAATATGGTACTGGCACATTACAGACAGTTAGATCAATGGAACAGGATAGAAAGCTCAGATATAAACCCACACACCTATGGTCACCTAATCTATGACAAAGTAGGCAAGAATATACAATGGAGAAAAGAGAGTGTCTTCAGTAAGTGGTGCTGGGAAAACTGGACAGCTATATGTAAAAGCATGAAATTAGAATACTGCCTAACAACATACACAAAAATAAACTCAAAATAGATTAAGACCAAAATGTAAGACTGGACACTGTAAAACTCTTAAAGGAAAACATAGGCAGAACACTCTTTGACATAAATCACAGCAAAATCTTTTTTGACCCACTTCCTAGAGTAATGAAAAGGAAAACAAAAATAAAGAAATGGGACCTAATGAAACTTAAAACTTTGGCACAGCAAAGAAAACCATAAATGAGATGAAAATAATGGGCATAAATATTTGCAAATAAAGCAACTGACAAGGTATTAATCTCCAAAACACACAAACAGCTCATGCAGCTCCATACCAAAAAAAACCAAACAACCAAATCAAAAATTGGGCAGAAAACTTAGATAGACATTTCTCCAAAGAAGACATGCAGATGGCCAAGAGGCACATGAAAAGATGCTCAACATCACTAATTATTAGAGAAATGCAGATCAAAACTACAATGAGTTACCCACCACAGACTGGTCAGAATGGCCATTATTAAAATATCCACAAAAAAATAAATGCTGAAAAGGATGTGGAGAAAAGGGAACCCTCTTGCCCTGTTGGTGGGAATGTAAACTGATACAGCCACTGTGGAGAACAGTATGGAGGTTCCTTAAAAAACTAAAACTTGAACTATCACATGACCCAGCAATCTCACTACTGGACACATACCCTGAGAAAATCATAATTCGAAAAGACATGTGCATCACAATGTTCATTGCAGCACTATTTACAATAGCCAGGACATGGAAGCAACCTAAAATCCATCAAAAGATAAATGGATAACAGAGTTGTGGTACATATATATAATAAATTATCACTCAGCCATAAAAAGGAATGAAACTGTGTCATTTGTAGAGAAGTGGTTGGACTTAGAGTCTGTCATACAAAGTAAAGTAAGTCAGAGAGAGAAAAACAAATATCATATATGAATGAATATATGTGGAATCTAGAAAAATAATACAGATGATCCTATTTGCAGGGCACAAATCTAGATGCAGACCTAGGGAACGGACGTGTGAACATGGAGGGGGAATTGCGAGTGGGCTGAATTGGAGGATTGGGATTGACGTATGTGTACTGACATGCATAAAACAGGTAGCTAGTGGGAACCTGCTGTATAGTGCAGGGAGCTCAGCTCAGTTCTCTGTGGTGACCTAACTGGATGGGATGGGGGGAGTGGTACGGAGGTCCAAGAGGGAGGGTATATATATAAATCTGTATATATTTAAAGAATGCATGACCCAAAGGAATAGATTTGTAGAATTGCAGAATATTAACCTAATGATGGTAATCAGGGTGATTGTGGCCTCATCAAATGAGCTTGGGAGTTTTCCTTCCTCCGTAGTTTTTTGCAAGTGTTTCAGAAGGGTAGGTGTTAACTCTTCTCTAAATGTTTAAGAATTCACCCGTGAAGCCATCTGGTCTGGGACTTTTGTGTGTTGGAAGTTTTTAAGTCACTGTTTCAATATCAGTACTTGGTCTGTTCCTATTTTCTATTTATTCCTGGTTCAGTCTTGGAAAGTTGTACCTTTCTAAGAATTTGTTCATTTCTTTTAGGTTATCCATTTTATTGGCATATAGTTGTTTGTAGTAATCTTTTAGGATCCTTTGTATTTCTGTGATGTCAATTGTGTCTTCTCCTTTTTCATTTCTAATTTGATTGATTTGAGTCCTCTCCCTTTTTTTCTTGGTGAGTCTGGCTAAAGGTTTATCAATTTTGTTTATCTTTTCAAAGAACCAGCTTTTAGTCTCATTTATCTTTTCTATTGTATTTTAGTCCCTATTTCATTTATTTCTGCTCTGATGTTTATGATTTCTTTCCTTCTAGTAACTTTGTGTTTTGTTTTTTCTTCTTTCTCTAGTTGCTTTAGGTGTAAGTTGCTTTAGGTGAAAGTTGCTTCAGGTGTAAGGTTAGGTGGTTTATTTGAGATTTTTCTTGTTTCCTGAGATAAGATTGTATTGTTATAAACTTCCCTCTTAGAACTGCTTTTACTATGTCCCATAGGTTTTGGATCATTGTATTCATTGTCATTTGTCTGTAGGTATTTTTTTTATTTCCTCTTTGATTTCTTCAGTGATCCATTTGTTGTTTAATAACATGTTGTTTACCCTCCAGGTATTCAGTAAAGTTGCAGGATACAAAATTAACACACAGAAATCTCTTGCATTCCTATACACTAATAATGCAACATCAGAAAGAGAAATTAAGGAAACAATTTCATTTACCATTGCATCCAGAAAGAATAATGCTATCTAAGGGGGGAAAAGACCCATACTATGAAAACTGTATGATGCTGATGAAAAAATCAAAGGTGACAGAAACAGATGGAAAGATATAACATGTTCTTGGTTTGGAAGAAACAATATTGTCAAAATGACTATACTACCCAAGGGAATCTACATATTCAATGCAATCCTTATCAAATTACCAATGGTATTTTTTCACAGAAGTAGAACAAAATTTTTAAAATTTGTATGGAAACATAAATGACCCTGAATAGCCAAAGGAAACTTGAGAAAGAAAAGTGGAGCTGGAAGAATCAGGCTCCCTGACTTCAGAATATACTACAAAACTACAGTAATGAAAACAGTATGGTACTGGCACATAACAGACATGTAGATCAGTGGAACAGGATAGAAAGCCCAGAAATAAACCCACACACTTATGGTCAATCTACGGCAAAGGAGGCACAAGAGTATACAATGGAGGAAAGACAGTCTCTTCAATAAGTGGTGATGGAAAACTGGTCAGCTACATGTAAAAGAATGAAATTAGAACACTCCCTAATACCATACAAAAAAATAAACTCAAAGTGGATTAAAGATCAAAATGTAAGACCGGACACTATAAAACTCTTAGAGGAAATAATAGGCAGAACACTCTTTGACATAAATCATAACAATATCTTTTTGGACCTGTCTGCTAGAGTAATGGAAATAAAAACAAAAATAAACAAATAGGACCTAATTAACCTAATGATGAGAGAGCATTTGCTTACTTTATAAACAAAATATTAACTGGGGAAATCTGACCAAGATGATGAAAACATTTTATTGACTGAGCTCTAAATAATTCTCAGTATATTTTCCACTTTTGTGCATGGTGATTTTTTTCTGAAAGCCAAGGGTGGTGTGGCTCTCAGGAATGGTATCTGCCTTGGCTGTGTGATAAAAGGCTATTTGTTTGTTGAGGCATTATTATTATTTTTTTTGTTTCTTGGTTTTGTTATGACTGCATGCAGCATTTATAACAGAGAAAGTTTGTTCTTGGCATTCTCAGAAATTTGGGAAAACATATTGTTTGAGGAAAAAAATAGTCATTTTGAAAAAATATATATATATGCGTATATATATATATTTGTGTATGTGTGTTTGTGTGTGTATGTGTGGTATGCGGGCCTCTCACTGTTGTGGCCTCTCCCGTTGTGGAGCACAGGCTTTGGACGCACAGGCTCAGCAGCCATGGCTTACGGGCCCAACCGCTCCGCGGCACGTGGGATCTTCCCGGACCGGGGCACGAACCTGTGTGCCCTGCATCGGCAGGCAGACTTCCCACCAGGGAAGCCCTTGAAGTACATTTTCCTGTTTTCCTTTAGAGATTCACTTTTGGAGAGGGTCTCAGAGAAAGCAGCCTCCCATAAGTTCTCTCTTTTCATTCCTAATAATCTGTCTTTGATTTACAAATGAGTAAACCTTGAGGGAACATTACACAGAGTTCTGAAAGTGTATGAGTAAAGGACAGAAGGAGCTTTCTGTAACTTATAACTCGAACTTTTCAAACTCTACTTCCATTTGGTTTTCCTAGGCAGAGAGTGCACATTTTGTTCCAGGACCCCATGGCATGGCAACAAGACTAAATCTCATCATCGCAGATTTATTGTGGAATTAGTCCGTATACTATCATAATATCTTGGAATTTTCTGACTACTGCATTCATAATCCTGAATAACTGAAGTTGGGTGTTCTGTTTAACTGATGACTACTCTTTTCTTTTACAACTCATTTAAAATCCTTATATAGGTAGTTGGAAGAGTAACAATATGATCACCAGAGACCTTAAATCACAATATTGGCTCCTTGTTGTAATTCTTCTGAAGGCTTTTACTCTTCTGGTTCTCAGTTTCTCCCTCTGACAAATGAGTGGGGGCAGAACACAGGATTTCAAAGCTCCCTTCTACATCTATAATTTGATGTCATATTTCATTTTTCTGAACAGGTTAACCCACATTTAGAAGAAAATGAAATTCAATTAAATAATTTCTTTATAAGATAATTATAATTCATTATATTCAATCTCTTATACTACAACACATTCCAGCAGTGATTCTCACTGTATAGGAGTTCAAGAAATCATTGGGAGTTATGTTGAATATTTACTAACAGAGAAAGGTTACTCAGAGAAGGGGAAACCCTCCCTCCACTCAACTCCATCACCACTGAGTCTTTAATACCTTCAAGACTTTCAGTAAGCTTATTTCCTTGAAATTTGCCTCTTTTCATCTAACATTTAAATAAAAGGAAAAGTACCTGGGTCATCAGGTTTTTAGTAATTTGGTCTGGGCTCAAATGAGTTGGATTTACTGATTTATCAGCTGGCAAATCGTTAGGAGGATAATAGTATTGACTGAAAAAAATGCACAACCTAAAAGTTGAGAATTATGTTTTATTTGGACTACTGCCCAGGAAGGCAGCCTCTCAGATAGCTCTGAGGAAATCTTCCTAAGAAGTAAGGGAGGAGCCAGGATATATAGAAGTTTTGTTGGGAAAAAAAAAAAATGTAGTCAAATATCAAAATAATCACAAAAATAGGGAAGATCCCACATGCCGCAGAGTGGCTGGGCCCGTGAGCCATGGCCGCTGAGCCTGCGCGTCCGGAGCCTGTGCTCCGCAACGGGAGAGGCCACAACAGTGAGAGGCCCGCATACTGCAAAAAAAAAAGAAATCACAAAAACAGACATCTCAAGTTAATAATTTTAGTGCTTTATTATGTAAGGGAAGATGCAAGAGTCTAAGTTTATTGCAATCATTTATTTAATATGCATGTTACCTATCTAGGGCCACTATCCCATTTTTCCTCCATTCTGAATCCCCCTCAGGGTACACCATAGGGTCAGCTGTGGTGGCTGCTGGTTTTATGGCAGAAATATCCTTTGTTTACTGAAATGGCATGTGATGTTCTTTGTCAATAGCAGGAGAAAGAGAGAAAGAGAGAATAGAAGTGGAGGGAAGGGGTGTGATTTTTTTTTTCCCCTTAGTGGTTTTCTTTTTTTTTTTCTTTCTTTAAACATCTTTATTGGAGTATAATTGCTTTACAATGGTGTGTTAGTTTCTGCTTTATAACAAAGTGAATCAGTTATACATATACATATGTTCCCGTATCTCTTCCCTCTTGAGTCTCCCTCCCTCCCAATCTCCCTATCCCACCCCTCTAGGTGGTCACAAACCACCTAGCTGATCTCCCTGTGCTATGCGGTTGCTTCCCACTAGCTATCTATTTTATATTTGGTAGTGTATATATGTCCATGCCACTCACTCACTTTGTCACAGCTTACCCTTCCCCCTCCCCATATCCTCAAGTCCGTGCTCTAGTAGGTATGAGTCTGTATTCCCGTCTAACCCTTTGGTACTTCATGACCCTTTTTTTTTTTTTTCTTAGATTCCATATATATGTGTAGCATACGGTATTTGTTTTTCTCTTTCTGAATTACTTCACTCTGTATGACAGACTCTAGGTCCACGCACCTCCTACAAATAACTCAATTCCATTTCTTTTTATGGCTCAGTAATATGCCATTGTAATATGTGCCACATCTTCTTTATCCATTCATCCAATGATGGACACTTAGGTTGATTCCATGTCTTGGCTATTGTAAATAGAGCTGCAATGAACATTTTGGTACATGACTCTTTTTGAATTATGGTTTTCTCAGGGTATATGCCCAGTAGTGGGATTGCTGGGTCGTATGGTAGTTCTATTTCTAGTTTTCTAAGGAACCTCCATACTGTTCTCCAGAGTGGCTGTATCAATTTACATTCCCACCAACAGTGCAAGAGTGTTCCTTTTCTCCACAGCCTCACCAGCAATTATTGTTTCTAGATTTTTTGATGATGGCCATTCTGACTGGTGTGAGATGATATCTCATTGTAGTTTTGATTTGCATTTCTCTAATGATTAATGATGTTGAGCATGCTTTCATGTGCTTGTTGGCAGTCTGTATACCTTCTTTGGAGAAATGTCTATTTAGGTCTTCTGCCCATTTTTGGATTGGGTTGTTTGTTTTTTGTTATTCAGCTGAATGAGCTGCTTGTAAATTTTGGAAATTAATCCTTTGTCAGTTGCTTCATCTGCAAATATTTTCTCCCATTCTGAGGGTTCTCTTTTGGTCTTGTTTATGGTTTCCTTTGCTGTGCAAAAGCTTTGAAGTTTCATTAGGTCCCATTTGTTTATTTTTGTTTTTATTTCCATTTCTCTAGGAGGTGGGTCAAAAAGGATCTTGCTGTGATTGATGTCATAGAGTGTTCTGCCTATGTTTTCCTCTAAGACTTTGATCATTTATGGCCTTACATTTAGGTCTTTAATCCATTTTGAGCTTATTTTTGTGTATGGTGTTAGGGAGTGATCTAATCTCATACTTTTACATGTACCTGTCCAGTTATCCCAGCACCACTTATTGAAGAGGCTGTCCTTTCTCCACTGTACATTCCTGCCTCCTTTATCAAAAACAAGGTGACCTATGTGCATGGGTTTATCTCTGGGCTTTCTATGCTGTTCCATTGATATATCTTTCAGTTTTTGTGCCAGTACCATACTGTCTTGATTACTGTAGCTTTGTAGTATAGTCTGAAGTCAGGGAGCCTTATTCCTCCAGCTCTGTTTTTCGTTCTCAAGATTGCTTTGGCTATTCACGGTCTTTTGTGTTTCCATACAAATTGTGAAATTTTTTGTTCTAGTTCTGTGAAAAATGCTAGTGGTAGTTTCATAGGGATTGCATTGAATCTGTAGATTGCTTTGGGTAGTAGAGTCATTTTCACAATGTTGATTCTTCCAATCCAAGAACATGGTATATCTCTCCATCTATTTGTATCATCTTTAATTTCTTTCATCTGTGTCTTATAATTTTCTGCATACAGGTCTTTTGTCCCCTTAGGTAGGTTTATTCCTAGATATTTTATTCTTTTTCTTGCAGTAGTAAATGGGAGTGTTTTCTTAATTTCATTTTCAGATTTTTCATCATTAATGTATAAGAATGTCAGAGATTTCTTTGCATTAATTTTGTATCCTGCTGCTTTACCAAATTCATTGATTAGGTCTAGGTCTAGTAGTTTTCTGGTAGCATTTTTAGGATTCTCTATGTATAGTATCATGTCTTTTGCAAACAGTAACAGGTTTATTTCTTCTTTTCCGATTTGGATTCCTTTTATTTCTTCTTATTCTCTGATTGCTGTGGCTAAAACTTCCAAAACTGTGCTGAATAATAGTGGTGAGAGTGGGCAACCTTGTCTTGTTACTGATCTTAGTGGAAATAGTTTCATTTTTTCACCATTGAGGATGATGTTGGCTGTGGGTTTGTCATATATGACCTTTATTATGTTGAGGAAAGTTCCCTCTATGCCTACTTTCTGCAGGGTTTTTACCATAAATGGGTGTTGAATTTTGTTGAAAGCTTTCTCTGCCTCTATTGAGATGATCATATGGTTTTTCACCTTCAATTTGTTAATATGGTTTATCACGTTGATTGATTTGCATATATTGAAGAATCCTTGCATTCCTAGAATAAACTCCACTTGATCATGGTGTATGATCCTTTTAATGTGCTGTGGGTTTCTGTTTGCTAGTATTTTGTTGAGGAATTTTGAATCTATGTTCATCAGTGATATTGGCCTGTAGTTTTCTTTCTTTGTGACATCTTTGTCTGGTTTTGGTATCAGGGTGATTATGGCTTCATAGAATGTGTTTGGGAGTGTTCCTCCCTTGGCTATATTTTGGAAGATTTTGATAGAATTCGCCTCTGAAGCCATCTGGTCCTGGGCTTTTGTTTGTTGGAAGATTTTAAAGCACAGTTTCAATTTCAGTGCTTGTGATTGGTCTGTTCATATTTTCTATTTCTTCCTGGTTCAGTCTCGGCAGGTTGTGCATTTCTAAGAATTTGTCTATTTCTTCCAGGTTGTCCATTTTATTGGCATAGGGTTGCTTGTAGCAATCTCTTATGATCCTTTGTATTTCTGTAGTGTCAGTTGTTACTTCTCCTTTTTCATTTCTAATTCTATTGATTTGAGTCTTCTCCCTTTTTTTCTTGATGAGTCTGGCTAATGGTTTATCAATTTTTTTTTATCTTCTCACAGAACCAGCTTTTAGTTTTATTGATCTTTGCTATCATTTCCTTCATTTCTTTTTCATTTATTTCTGATCTGATCTTTATGATTTCTTTTCTTCTGCTAACTTTGGGGTTTTTTTTCTTCTTCTTTCTCTAATTGCTTTAGGTGCAAGTTTAGGTTGTTTATTTGAGATGTTTCCTGTTTCTTAAGGTAGGATTGTATTGTTTTAAACTTCCCTCTTAGATCTGCTTTTGCTGCATCCCATAGGTTTTGGGATGTTGTGTCTCCTTTGTCATTTGTTTCTAGGTATTTGTTGATTTCCTCTTTGATTTCTTCAGTGATCACTTCGTTATTAAGTAGTGTATTGTTTAGCCTCCATGTGTTTGTATTTTTTACAGATCTTTTCCTGTAATTGATATCTAGTCTCATAGCGTTGTGGTAGGAAAAGATACTTGATACATTTTCAATTTTCTCAAATTTACCAAGGCTTGGTTTGTGACCCAAGATATGATCTGTCCTGGAGAATGTTCCGTGAGCACTTGAGAAAAGTGTGTATTTTGTTGTTTTTGGATTGAATGTCAATTCAATAAATTCTCAATTCAACAAATTCAATAAATAAATATCAATTAAGTCCATCTTGTTTAATGTATCATTTAAAACTTGTGTTTCCTTATTTATTTTCATTTTGGTTGATCTGTCCATTGGTGAAAGTGGGGTGTTAAAGTCCTGTAGTGTGATTGTGTTATGGTTGAGTTCCTCTTTTATGGCTGTTAGTATTTGCCTTATGTATTGAGGTGCTCCTATGTTGGCTGCATATTTACAATTGTTATCTCTTCTTCTTGGATCGATTCCTTGATCATTATGTAGTGTCCTTCTTTGTCTCTTGTAATAGTCTTTATTTTACAGTCTATTTTGTCTGATATGAGAATTGCTGCTCCAGCTTTCTTTTGATTTCCATTTGCATGGAATATCTTTTTTCATCCCCTCACTTGCAGTCTGTATGTGTCCCTAGGTCTGAAGTTGGTCTCTTCTAGGCAGCATATATATGGGTCTTGTTTTTGTATCCTTTCAGCCAACCTGTGTCTTTTGGTGGGAGCATTTAATCCATTTACATTTAAGGTAATTATCAATGTGTATGTTCCTATTCCCATTTTCTTAATTCTTTTGTGTTTATTATTGTAGGTCTTTTCCTTCTCTTGTGTTTCTTGCCTAGAGTCGTTCCTTTAGCATTTGTTGTGGAGCTGGTTTGGTGGTGCTGCACTCTCTCAGCTTTTGCTTGTCTGTAAAGGTTTTAATTTCTCTGTCAAATCTTAATGAGATCCTTGCTGGGTAGAGTAATCTTGGATGTAGGTTTTTCTCCTTCATCACTTTAAATATGTCCTGCCACACCCTTCTGGATTGCAGAGTTTCTGCTGAAAGATCAGCTGTTAACCTTATGGGGATTCCCTTGTGTGTTATTTGTTGTTTTTCTCTTGCTGCTTTTAATATATTTTCTTTGTATTTAATTTTTGGTAGTTTGATTAATACGTGTCTTTGCGTGTTTCTCCTTGGATTTATCCTGTATGGGATTCTGTGCTTCCTGGACTTGATTAACTATTTCCCATATTAGCGAAGTTTTCAACTATAGTCTCTTCAAATATTTTCTCAGTCCCTTTCTTTTCCTCTTCTTCCTCTGGGACCCTATAATTCGAATGTTGGTGTGTTTAACGGTGTCCCAGAGGTCTCTGAGACTGTCCTCAGTTCTTTTCATTCTTTTTTCTTTATTCTGCTCTGCAGTAGTTATTTCCACTATTTTATCTTCCATGTCACTTATGTGTTCTTCTGCCTCAGTTATTCTGCTATTGATCCCTTCTAGAGTATTTTTAATTCCATTTATTGTGTTGTTTATCATTGCTTGTTTCATCTTTAGTTCTTCTAGGTCCTTGTTAAATGTTTCTTGCATTTTTTCTATTCTATTTCCAAGATTTTGGATCATCTTTACTATCATTATTCTGAATTCTTTTTCAGGTAGACTGCCTATTTCCTCTTTATTTTTTAGGTCTCATGGATTTTTACCTTGCTCCTTCATCTGCTGTGTGGTTTTCTGTCTTCTTATTTTTCTTATCTTACTGTGTTTGAGGTCTCCTTTTTGCAGGCTGTAGTTTCGTAGTTTCCCTTGTTTTTGGTGTCTGTCCCCAGTGGCGAAAGTTGGTTCAGTGTGTTATATAGGCTTCCTGGTGGAGGGGACTAGTGCCTGTGTTCTGGTGGATGAGGCTGGATCTTGTCTTTCTGGTAGGCAGGTCCACGTGTGGTGGTGTGTTTTGGGGTGTCTGTGGCCTTATTATGATTTTAGGGAGCCTCTCTGCTAATGGGTGGGGTTGTGTTACTGTCTTGATAGTTGTTTGTCATAGCGTGTCCAGCACTGTAGCTTGCTGATCGTTGAGTGAAGCTTGGTCTTGATGTTGAGATGGAGATCTCTGGGAGATTTTCGCCATTTGATATTACATGGAGCTGGGAGGTCTCTTGTGGACCAGTGTCCTGATGTTGACTCTCCCACCTCAGAAGCACAGCACTGACTTCTGGCTGGAGCACCAAGAGACTTTTCATCTGCACAGCTCCGAATATTAAAATGAAAAATAGTTATTAAGAAAAAAAGTTTTTAAAGTAAAACAAACAAACAAACAAATAACTGATCGACAGAACCCTAGGACCAATGGTGAAAGCAAAAAGCTTTAGAGACAACATCTCACACAGAAGCATACACATACACACTCACAAAAAGAGGAAAAGGGGGAAAATAATATATCTTGCTCTCAAAGACCACCTCAATTTGGGATGATTCCTTGTCTATTCAGGTATTCCACAGATGCAGGGTACATCAATTTGATTGTGGAGATTTAATCCACTGCTCCTGAGGATGCTGGGAGAAATTTCCCTTTCTCTTCTTTGTTCGCACAACTCCCGGGTATCAGCTTTGGATTGGCCCCGCCTCTGTGTGTAGGTTGCCTGAGGACATCTGTTCTTTGCTCAGACAGTACGGGGTTAAAGGAGCCCCTGATTTGGGGGCTCTGGCTCAGTCAGGCCGGGAGGGAGGGAGGGGTGCGGATGTAAGGCAAGCCTGTGGCAGCAGAGGTCAGCGTGACATTGCACCAGTCCAAGGCGTGCTGTGCATTCTCACAGGGAAATTGTCTCAGGATCATGGGACCCTGGAAGTGGTGGGCTGCACAGGCTCCCAGGAGGGGAGGTGTGGATAGTGACGTGTTCACACACATCCTTCTTGTTGGTGGCGGCAGCAGCCTTAGCGCCTCATGCCCGTCTCTGCGGTCTGCGCTGTTACCCCTGGCTCATGCCCGTCTTTGGAGCTCCTTTAAGCAGTGTTCTTAATCCCCTCTCCTCGCGCACCAGGTAACAAAGAGACCATAAAAAGTCTCTTGCCAGGGTGGAAATCTTGATTTAGGTTAGACAACACACATACATCATGAAATTTTCATCAGTATGTGGCTGATCTGATATGAATATAAGTGGCTTTACAGTCAGAGTCTTCAAAATGGTTAAAGCAATATGTGGCAAAGACTGCTATGTGTAAAAATGACCATATAATTTGTCATCTAAACTAGGACATTTTTGAGAGCTGAAGAGAGCACTGTTTATATTTATATTGAGAAAGGTTAACTAGGAATATCCTTGGCAAGTCAGAAGTTATAGTCACCCTAGCTTCATATTATCCAAGACATATTTGGTCCATCTTAGAGGAATGGGAAATTTTCAGACTTTCTTCAGTATCACTGTTACTGAACTCAAGTTTGGGTGTTCACCACTGTAAAGCCAATACTCAAGAGACACGTGTTGGTTAGAAAGGAAAGCTTGCTTTATTCAGGAGACTGGCAACCTGGGAAGGCAGACTCATGTCCAAAAACCAATTCCTAAAATTCTGCTCGATGATGAAAGTTTTTAAAGGAAGAATCATTTGGGGAGGGGGTCAGAGTCTTTGTTATCCTCCACTGTGTGCAGACTTTCTTCTGATTGACTTATGGTGAGGTACGAGGGCAGTGCTCCAGCAATCTTGTGCTCAGCCTGAAGTTATCTTCCTCCACCTCGCTGGGGGCCTTATTTCCTACAGAAGAACTAAAAGGTATTGTTATGTATATTCCTTAAGGAGGAACCAGGACCCTGTCCCAGAGCTGCACTATTGTTTCTTGACTGCACCTTTGTTTCTGCATTCCCTCCCTTCCCTGTTAAGCAACTGTTGAATCTGCCCTTTGGAAATCAGGGAAGGTCAAGGAGGCTGAATGAAGTCTATTTCCAACAAATAAGAAGTGGTGAACACAGAAAGAATTTGTACCTGTGAGGATCCCACAGGGTCCTGCTCTGTTTCATCACTGTGGGATATGGAGGTTTCTATAAGACTTACCTTCATTCTACCCAGTCAAACACTACTGTGTAGTTCACAGCTGGACAGCATTTCCCTAGTTTCCTTTACATTTAAGTATATTCAGGAAACTAAATTCTAGTCAATGAAATGTGGGAAGAAGTAATGAGTATACTTTCTAGGTTTATGCCATGAAAACAACTTTTCCCTTCTGGCCTGATGTACACATCATGGTGGTTTGAATTCATATGTTGCAGAAAGCAGAGCCACAAGGCAGAAGACCTGGGCCCTGAATTGGAGAGCTGTGCAACAATCAGGAAAACCACTTTGGGATTTTACATATGTGAGAAATAAACTTGTGCTACACCATTGAGATATTAGAGTTTACTTTTTGCAGCAGATAAACTAGCATTATCATCACTTGCATTATCTTAACTAATATATTGCATAAACATTAGCCTCAAATTTGTGAAATGTATCCTCTTTCTTTCTCATTGAACTGTGAGCCTTTCCAAAATAGTAACCTAGAATAGGTAGTAAAATATCGTGAGTATACTCTAAATATTATTTTTGGATTGGATTGAATTGAATTGAATCATGTTGAATTGGATTGAAAGGAAACGTTATACATAAATTGGTAAGAAACTTCAGAGATGAAAAAGCTTTCTTCCAGCTAGAAGGAACATGGACGTTTTCAAGGAGAAAGTGGCCTTTGAGCTGATACTTGAAGAATTGAATTACTTTGGATATTCAGTGATGAAAATGATGTTACAGGAAAAATAAGTAGCATGAGCAAATGACACATAAACAAGAGAAGACAGTTTAGTCCAAATAGGATGTAGGGTCAATCAATGAAAAAAAGTATTTAAATTTACTTCAGTTTAGAAATATTTACTGGACACCTGTTCTGTCAGAATTATAAAGCCATGAAGAGATAATTTAAGAAAATAGTGTATATTGAGCTGGCCAAAAAGTTTGTTCGGAGTTTTCTGTAAAATGTGTAAGATTACAGAAAAACCCGAATGAAATTTTTGGCCAACCCAATACAACAAAGCAGAAGTATATAATACCTTCTTTGAGAGCACAGAGAAATGAATCTCAAAGGAGACTAGAGTGAGATTTTTTTTTCTTTTTTTTGTGGTACATGGGCCCCTCACTGCTGTGGCCTCTTGCGCTGCAGAGCACAGGCTCCGGACGCGCAGGCTCTGCAGCATATTGGACCTTCCCGAACTGGGGCACGAACCCGTGTCCCCTGCATTGGCAGGCGGACTCTCAACCACTGTGCCACTAGGGAAGCCCCTAGAGTGAGTTTTGAAAACATAAGTTAACCACACCCGACAGAGCATGGAAAACATCACTTGCCCATCACTGTGTAACCAAAAGGGAGTCATTGCAGGGTTATCATTGTGATCCTTGAATTATGATCAATGAGTGTGGATATTGTTTTGTAAATAGTTGCAAATCATCAAAGAATTTTAAAGGGGCAATGAAAGACATGAGAAAAGCATTGTTTTAGGGAAAGGGGTCTTAATAGTGGGGTAGCATCAGGGAACATGGAGATAAGATGTACTGTTATTAGGCAGCTGTAATTACTCATTTAAGTAATTATTGAGGACCACTGTCTAGGTAGTATATAAATGTATAGTAAAAAATAGATTAGAGCTACAGCAGAAGTAGGATCAATGTCTTAATTCCTTGGGTATTGGAGGTGAGTGTGTATCAGTATATGGATTACTGTCAGTAGTGAGTAACAGAAAATACCAAAGAAGGTTTATTTCTCTCTTCTAAATGTAGGCATTCCAGTTCCATCTATCTTGTTATTAGAAATGAGGCTTTTGCTTCATAGTTCAGGATGACTACTTGAGCTCTTGCTATCATGTCCACATTCTAGCATCCTGGAAGAGATGAGAAGAGGCATAGCATTTCCCTGTAACATTTCTTGGATGTGCTACATGCTAGCATCTCATTGGCCAGAACTTAAATCACATGTCCACACCTAGCTACAAGAGAGGTAGGAAAATGTAGTCTTTATTCTGAGAAGTCAATGTGCCTTACTAAAAACCAAGGCTTCTCTTGTTAAGGAAGAAGAGGAAAATGAATTATTAGCACTGTCTTTGTCACAGGGGCAAAAGAGAATTGTTATGATCATGGAGCGATACCTTATCTAGGGGGCTGCTAGAAAGGTTGGATAGAACTAGAATGAAATATCCAGGTGAGGAATATAAATTTTTGAATTATCTTTACTGAAATAGTAGCTGAGATAGGTAGAATGAGCAAATCTTTCCAGCTACAACTGTCCAGATAATTCAAGTTTCAAACTTTTCTTTTGTCTTTGTTACTTAAATAATGGAACTCTAGTTTGGGTCATCTACACAACTCAGATATCCTCATAATTCACTGGCTCTACCACTTATAAAGTATGTGACAGCACCTGTCATATAGTGCATGATAAGCAAATACTGAGTAGATCAGAATTTGAAAGGAGAAAAAGATGTTGAGCTGATGGTATATGAAGAAAAAAATAAATTAATAAAACCACCTGGTCTTTTCCTAAGAGTTGCGTATGGTCTTATTTCCCACCATGCTGATTCCAATGGGTCATTTTATCTGCTTTCCCTGCAGCCCCATTGGGCATTAGGCTTTGTCCCAGCAAATAGCACAGGTTACCTGCATGAGTTCCCTGAATCAGTTCTGTTTTCACAGGTTCCTTGGTGACTATACTTTGACTTGAAAATGTCATGAATGTCATCAGGGGCTTTTGAACTCTCCCTTGGTCAGGCAGGGCTATCTTTTTTCCTTCCATGAGTTGGCTCAGGATCTGGAGGATAGAGTGTGCAGATCATGTTTCTTCAGGCCATCATTTTTTTTTTTTTTTAATTTCAACCAGATTCAAGTAAAATTATACCATAATTCCTGGTTTCTTTTTCTGAGCAATTTTCTACTTTTCGGCTTCTGCCACATTCCCCTTCTGGCATTTGGTTGCACTGCCCCTCCCCCCCGCCCCATACCACCACGACTAACATCAAATAATTAAAGTAATAGATGTTATATATCAAGCACAAAGTATTGTCTCATATTGACTGTCCTTCTGACAGCCCTTCAACATAATTATTACCAATTTTCAGGTAAGGACACTGAGGTGTTTTTTTTTGGGAGGGGGGTGGGTTGAGCATTTAAAAGATGAAATTGTTTGCTCAAAGTGACACAAAATTCAGTCATAAATTTAGGATTTAGTTACAGGTTGCTGTGTACTTTCCATTATTTCACACTGCCTCTCAAAAGACACGAATAGAACAAAAAAATTCACAATTTGTATGAAAACACAAAATACCCCGAATAGCCAAAGCAATCTTGAGAACGAAAAACAGAGCTGGAGGAATCAGGCTCCCTGACTTCAGACTATAGTACAAAGCTACAGTAATCAAGACAGTATGGTACTGGCACTAAAACAGAAAGATAGATCAATGGAACAGGATAGAAAGCCCAGAGGTAAACCCACACACATATGGTCACCTTATCTTTGATAAAGGAGGGAGGAATGTACAGTGGAGAAAGGACAGCCTCTTCAATAAGTGGTGCTGGGAAAACTGGACAGGTACATGTAAAAGTATGAGATTAGATCACTCTCTAAGACCATACACAAAAATAAGCTCAAAATGGATTAAAGACCTAAATGTAAGGCCAGATGCTATCAAACTCTTAGAGGAAAACATAGGCAGAACACTCTATGACATCAATCACAGCAAGATCCTTTTTGACCCACCTCCTAGAGAAATGGAAATAAAAACAAAAATAAACAAATGGGACCTAATGAAACTTCAAAGCTTTTGCACAGCAAAGGAAACCATAAACAAGACCAAAAGACAACCCTCAGAATGGGAGAAAATATTTGCAAATGAAGCAACTGACAAAGGATTAATTTCCAAAATTTACAAGCAGCTCATGCAGCTCAATAACAAAAAAACAAACAACCCAATCCAAAAATGGGCAGAAGTCCTAAATAGACATTTCTCCAAAGAAGATATACAGACTGCCAACAAACACATGAAAGAATGCTCAACATCATTAATCATTAGAGAAATGCAAATCAAAACTACAATGAGATATCATCTCACAACAGTCAGAATGGCCATCATCAAAAAATCTAGAAAAAATAAATGCTGGAGAGGGTGTGGAGAAAAGGGAACACTCTTGTACTGCTGGTGGGAATGTGAATTGGTTCAGCCACTATGGAGAACAGTATGGAGGTTCCTTAAAAAACTAGAAATAGAACTACCATACGACCCAGCAATCCCACTACTGGGCATATACCCTGAGAAAACCATAATTCAAAAAGAGTCATGTACCAAAATGTTCATTGCAGCTCTATTTACAATAGCCCAGAGATGGAAACAACCTAAGTGTCCATCATTGGATGAATGGATAAAGAAGATGTGGCACATATATACAATGGAATATTACTCAGCCATAAAAAGAAACAAAATTGAGCTATTTGTAATGAGGTGGATAGACCTAGAGTCTGTCATATAGAGTGAAGTAGGTCAGAAAGACAAAGACAAATACCATATGCTAACACATATATATGGAAGTTAAGAAAAAAAAATGTCATGAGGAACCTATGGGTAAGACAGGAATAAAGACACAGACCTACTAGAGAATGGACTTGAGGATATGGGGAGGGGGAAGGGTAAGCTGTGACAAAGTGAGAGAGAGGCATGGACATATATACACTACCAAATGTAAGGTAGATAGCTAGTGGGAAGCAGCTGCATAGCACAGGGAGATCAGCTCGGTGCTTTGTGACCGCCTGGAGGGGTGGGATAGGGAGGGTGTGAGGGAGGGAGATGCAAGAGGGAAGAGATATGGGAACATATGTATATGTGTAACTGATTCACTTTGTTATGAAGCAGAAACTAACACAACATTGTAAAGCAATTATACTCCAATAAAGATGTAAAAAAAAAAAAGACACCAGTAATTCTGCTTGTTTCCTTTCATTTCATTTGACTTAGCCTTGCTGAGTTCAAGCTTAAGAGAGATATGAGATTTTAGTCTCATTCAAAGCTATTAGTTGTGATTGCAAGTTATGTGTGAAGTGAGATTAATCCCACAATTGACTAACTCATTGATTTTAGAAATTATCAATTGTTTATCAACTGTGGTTTAAAAGTTGATTTATTATGTTAATACCATTTTAGTATTCTGAATATAACACATACATTTTCCTTATTGCTATGACTTATGGGAGGCCAAGCGAATCTGGACATGGACTTAAACTTTTGGGGTCTGAAATTTCATGCATCTTTTAAAACATGAATAGACTTTACTACCAAATTGATCTATAATATTTATGGAAAATGCATCTATACCTGATTCTAAGATGATAAATAATAGTAAAAAAGTGAAATACAAAATGTGTCCTCACTTTGAAACATTCATCTCATGAATTTGTGTCAGAAGAGAATCATTCATTAGACAGAACTACAATGCTTCTTGATTAATTGCCTATTTGTCAGAAGTCAAAATTATTTTTAAATGGATTAGCATTATTTTATCATTATTTGTCTGTTACCCAAATATTTTCCTTTAAAAAATAAACACATTACTATGGCAATGCAAACTGCTATACATTTTGTATGAAGTAAGTTAAATACATTTATGCCTTGTTCTTCGACCCTGATTTTGGTATACGTGCTAAAGAAAGATTCTGAAAGAGGGAGAGCAGGGTATGCTCTGGAATTGAAAAAGTTAATTGCACTATTCAAACAACCAAATGGCCAATAGGCAGGCAATAATGGGGAAATTATGGCAAATTTACTAAAAGGACCATTATATGCACGTTAAATATAAGAATGGAGAAAACAGGGCCTCCCTGGTGGCGCAGTGGTTGAGAGTCCGCCTGCCGATGCAGGGGACACGGGTTCGTGCCCTGGTCAGGGAAGATCCCACATGCCGCGGAGCGGCTGGGGCCTGTGAGCCATGGCCGCTGAGCCTGCGCGTCCAGAGCCTGTGCTCCGCAATGGGAGAGGTCACAACAGTGAGAGGCCTGTGTACCAAAAAAAAAAAAAAAAAAGAATGGAGAAAACAACCCATGACATAATATTTGGTGAAAGAAGCAGAAAACAAAATTATAGCTACACTATTACAGTTACAGAGATTAGAGCTGATCTTTATATCCCCTTTCTTTTGTGTTCTACTATTGTTATTATTTTAGTTACATGGTTCTTAAAGTCTAGGAACTACTTATCATGAAACTTATTTTAGGGAAAAAGTGGAGAGGAGTCTTAAGTTGGGTATTCCTGTAAAACCTGTGAATAGCATTGCTAAATGGTGCTTTACATGTCTTTCTCCATTCCTAGATTTATTAAGCAAATATTCATTAAATACTGTGCCCAATACACCTATTATATGAGCTGCATTGTAGTAGACAAGGCACACCATTTACCCTTGAGATAGTTTTAGTTTAGTTAGAGAGATAGGGCTATGGGGAAATTACAAATTTAAAATATATGAAGAAATTGTTGTAGCCATGAGAAGACTGAGACATGATAACTAAATGTAATGTGGGATCCTGGATGGCATCCTGGAACAGCAAAAGGACAGTAGGTTAAAAACATAGGAAATCTGAATAAAGCGTGGACTTTAGCTAATAATAATGTGTCAACACTGGATCATTAATTTTGGCAAATGTAGTAATGAAGCAAGTTAGTAATAAAGGAGATAGGTATGGGATATATATGGGAACTCTGTACTATCTTTGTAACATTTCTATAAATCTAAAACTTCTAAAATAGAGAGAGAGAGAGAGAGAGAGTGTGTAAAATAAAGGAATGGCACAAGACCACTATTTTCTCTCCTGTTTCTTTGTTTTGTCCTACTTTAGTGGCCTCTCCCTCTTAATCTCATTTTGGATTTCCCTCCTTTGTTTAACCTCTAAATATTGAATATTCCAGAGCTCAATTCTGTGTCCCTTTTGTCCCTCTACATATTTTCACTTTCTTCTTGGTGACCTCTTCTAAACTCATGGTTTTAAATATCATTTATATGTCAAAGAGTCATAAATGTATATCTCCTCTCAACCTCTCCTCAGAACTCCTTTTATATCCAACTGCCTACTTAACAACTCCCCATAATTGCTCACTAGCCTTATCAAATGGAGATCTTTACTCCACATTTCAAAGCTACTCTTCCCCTAGTATCTCTTGTTATCTCAATATCTGTCAACATCTAGTCACTCAGGACAAAAAAGGTGGAAGTTATCCTTGATTTATGTTCTTTAACTTCCTTCATTCAACTCATCAGCTAGTACTATTCACTCATCTCCTGAAATATACAGAGAAATAAAATATGTGTATATTTTATGCAATATGTATAAATATATATATATAGGGTCCATCTACTTCTATTTTCACCAACACTATGCTAGTTGAAGCCAACATCATCATTCTTCTGTACTACTACCTAAATCATCAGGCCTCATCTTGACCCTTTCTCCTCATACATCCACTATGGTTCACCCATAATGGCCACATTTATGTTTCTGGGAAAAGCCACTCCTGCCTGGCTTCTTAGGATATTTTAATCCACCTGAAATACTACAGCTGCTGATTTTCTTGAGGTCAGATCTTCTTTGTCATTTAAATTTCAGATTGAGTGTCAAAAATCTGAAAAGTCATCACTGTTACACAATCTAATGTGTCTTTCAAGTCATTCTCTATTACCTCAACTTATTTAATTATACTGCAAAGTATGTTTCTCTATCTAATATTTTTTATTATTGTTATTATTATGATTTAGTCATTGCTATTATCTAAATGATTAGATCAATTCCAGGAATACAAAGCCTAAACAACCTACTACTTTGTGTTTTTTTTTAATTTAATTAATTTGCAGGTTCTTATTAGTTATTTATTTTATGCATGTTGGTGTATATATGTCAATCCCAATCTCCCAATTCATCCCACCACCACCACCACCACCACCACCACCACTTTCCCCCCTTGGTGTCCATACATTTTTTCTCTACATCTGTGTTTCTACTTCTACCTTGCAAATCGTTCATATACAATATTTGTTTTTCTCTTTCTGACTTACTTCACTCTGTATGACAGTCTCTAGGTCCATCCATATCTCTACAAATGACCCAGTTTCGTTCCTTTTTATGTCTGAGTAGTATTCCAATGTATATATGTAGCACATCTTCTTTATCCATTGATCTGTCGATGGGCATTTAGGTCGCTTCCATGACCTTCCTATTGTAAATAGTGCTGCAATAAACATTGGGGTGCATGTGTCTTTTTGAATTATGGTTTTCTTGGGTATATGCCCAGTAGTGAGATTTCTGGGTCATATGGTAATTCTATTTTTAGTTTTGTAAGAAACATTCATACTGTTCTCCATAGTGGCTGTATCAATTTACATTCCCACCAACAGTGTAAGAGGGTTCCCTTTTCTCCACACCCTCTCCAGGATTTGTTGTTTGTAGATTTTCTGATGATGCCCATTCTAACCGGTGTGAGGTGATACCTCATTGTAGTTTTGAATTGCATTTCTCTAATAATTAGTGACGTTAAGCAGCTTTTCAAGTGTCTTTTGGCCATCTGTATGTCTTCTTTGGAGAAATGTCTATTTAGGTCTTCTCCCCATTTTTGGATTGGGTTGTTTGTTTTATTAATATTGAACTGCATGAGCTGTTTATACATTTTGGAGATTAATCCTTTGTCCATTGATTCATTTGCAAATATTTTTTCTCATCTGAGGGTTGTATTTTCATTTTGTTTATAGTTTCCTTTGCTGTGCAAAAGCTTTTAAGTTTCATTAGGTCCCATTTGTTTATTTTTGTTTTTATTTCCATTACTCTAGGAGGTGGATCATAAAAGATCTTGCTGTGATTTATGTCAAAGGGTGTTCTTCCTATGTTTTCCTCGAAGAGTTTTATAATGTCCAGTCTTACATTTAGGTCTTTAATAGGTCTTTAATCCATTTTTTAAAAAACATCTTTATTGGAATATAATTGCTTTACATTGTTGTGTTAGTTTCTGCTGTATAACAAAGTGGATCAGCTATAGTGTACGTATTTCCCCATATCATCTCCCTCTTGTGTCTCCCTCTCACCCTCCATATCTCACCACTCTAGGTGGTCACAAAGCACCGAGCTGGTCTCCGTGTACTATGCAGCTGCTTCCCACTAGCTATCTATTTTACATTTGGTGATGTATATATATCAATGTCACTTCGTCCCAGCTTGCTATTCCCCATCCCTGTGTCCTCAAGTCCATTCTCTATGTCTGTGTCTTTATTCCTGTCCTGCCCCTAGGTTCTTTTGAAACAGTTTTTTTTTAAAGATTCCATACATATGTGTTAGCATACAGATTTGTTTTTCTCTTTCTGACTTACTTCACTCTGTATGACAGATTCTAGGTCCCTCCACCTCACTACAAGTAACTCAATTTCATTTCTTTTTATGGTGAGTAATATTCCATTGTATATATGTGCCTCTTATTCTTTATCCATTCTTTTGTCAATGGACACTTAGGTTGCTTCCATTTCCTGGCTATTGTAAATAGTGCTGCAATGAACATTGTGATATATGACTCTTTTGCCTTGTTTTCTCAGATTTTATTCTTCTTATAGTTTAATTCAGGTTTTTTTTGCTTTTTTGTGTCTCCTTCCAGTAGAATGTAAGTTTTTGGAAAATAGCAACTTTGTATTCTTGATTCTTAGAACACTACCTGACAATCACAGGACCTCAATAAATGTTTCAAGTGACAAATAATCAGTGGACAGTAAAGTCCTGAAATTTAGGGAGAGGAGGGGCTACAGTGGAGGTAGAATGATAGGAGAAATTTACTGAAAGGAGTGAGAACTTGTAAGGCTTTGAGGATTGAGTAAGACTAGTCAATAAGTAGATAAAGATGGAATTCCAGAAAAAAAAAAGAGTAGAACAAAGGTGTGGAGAGAGCAATAAACATGGTCTCCTTGGGAAAAGCAGGTGAACAGAAATTTTGTGAAGATTATGACATCAGAATTTGTGGCAAATCCAAATTGCAGAGATTCTTGGAATCAGCAATGTTAGTAACTTTCCTTCTGTTGATTTTCAGCTCCAACTACCTTTGAGCCTTTTAACCATGATCTCATTCTAAGTCTTTTGAGTGAAAGTAATATACGCTGCTCCATCACCATTTTTTTTCTTTATTTATTTCCCAATGCAAATTTTGATGTCAGCTTGCTTGGGTCTGGCCCAGTGTGTAAGGTGATTCTAGGTTATACCCATCTTCTGTGGTTGGAACTGCCACAACAACAAAAAGGAGTATAAAATTGAAATAGTTTTTCCTTACTATCAAAAGAAGGGCCTTTGCTATGTGTATTTCGTCATCTGACAGTGATGACAGCATTTATTGTCAACACAATTTTTTTTATTAGACAGCTGGATTTTTCCCAGGGGCTGGTTGCACATCAAGTAAGGAAATCCAAATCCACAGACAAAGAGAAGCAGAGAACACAGTGGAAAATAAGGCTGCTTTCTGTTCACCCGTTTGTTCTGAGAAATTCTTAGCTCTCCACCCACGGGAAATCAGATGTAAACAACAACAAGATGATTATTGACAATCTGGCTGGGAGACGTTAAAATGGAAATGCAGTACTTATCTTGGTGCTCTAGCTCAGATAAACTACTGTAGTAGTATAGCAGAACTTTAAATGAGGTGCCTTTTAAATGTGCTGCCCTGTCTTTCCAAATTGCCAAGCAGTAGGTAGCCAGACTGGGAATTTGAAAACATATTATGTAAAATGTCTTTATTTTCTTCAATTCTAGCCTGTATTCAGTTCTAGCCTATATTTTGTAATTGATGGGCATCAAGTGGGCCCTGCTTAGGCTGACTGATTTTTGCAGGGTGAATCTGGATCATTCACAATGCATGTTAAAGAAAGCTAATGAAAACTCTACAGTTCCATCATTATAATAGACTTGATTCAGACGGTCTGATTATCTTGCTGCCTGCTAAAATCTTAAATAATTCCACATCTGAGTGGATGGGGTAGTTGAAGAAACAATGATTGGAGATGAAGAGAGAACAAAAAGTTTTGCAACTCTCTTCATGGAACAGAGGCTTTCAGTGATACTTTTGTCAGTTGCAGTACTCAACTATCCAGGGGCTTCTTTTTCCTTCTTCCTTTTAAATGATGTTTCTTGAATTGATGCTTCAGTCAGACTGATAGGTATTCCTTATATGGATGTGTGTGTGTATATGTGTGTAGGGAGAGGTAAAGAAAAGAGGTGAGATAGAGGTAGAGATAAGTGACAGGGCAATTCAAATAGGCTTAAATACATACTTACTATTTCTCATCAGTAGAAATATCCTGAGTGTTTTTTATAAAACTTTATGACAGTATATTTACAGGTTAATAATCAGTTTGAAAATAACGATGTGGTAGGCTGCTGTTACAGTTTGTAGTATGACTTATGGGTAGAAAAGAATTATTTTACGTATAGTCAGTCTTCTTTCTTGGACAACATGGACACAGTACTTCTCTGCTTTCATCTTAGTCTGTTTTCTCTTTTGTTTTTGCTTTAGCTCAACAGAACTCACCAAAAATCCATGAAGGCTGGTGGGCATACAAGGAGGTGGTCCAGGGAAGCTTTGTCCCAGGTAAATGCACATTTATTACTTTATTTTTAAGAAAATAATTTGAGTGAAATGTAGTATTATTTCCAGAATTTTGCATTTGCTACATGGCATGGAATGTATTGCAAAAGGCATCATAGTCTGACTTATGTGTTAGATGAATCCTCCATCAAGAGAAAGTTTATTAAGTGAGTGGTAATTTAACCAAGACTACGTTTTTCCATCTGTGCTTACATCTTAATGTCCTTCCATCTACAGGTGGCTGTGTCAGGGAGAGGGCAATGCAAGAGTTGGGGTTGAGGTTCTGTATGCTAAAATTTGGTTGAGAAAGAGTGATTTTTTAATGTTAATGAAACAGGAAGTCTGAAAACTAGCAATGAGGCTTGCTGGGATGCACGCCGTCTCTGATGTCACTTCAGTAGTATTCACGGTCAGGACTTAGCAGATTGGGCCAAATACCAGGTAAAAAAATCATAGGTAAAGTGAATGTTTTCAGCATGGGAGGAGAGAACTGAAGACAGGTTAAAGCCAGAAACATACCATAACATTAGTTTTGAGACAAGGTAGAGTGTCGTTGTCTTCCCCCACTACTCTTATCCTAATTATAGTCCTCAGTCTTCTGCTTCTTCAAGATTGTAGGGAAAGAGGAAAGAGAAAGAGCATGAATGTTAAAGAGAAGGATGGAAGGGAAGGCAGGTGAGATATTTCAAAGTATTTTTAACTGCTTATATGTGAGAGGGTAAGAGATAAAGCTCTCAAGAGGAGGCAATGTGGGGTTCCAAATCAGGCAATGAAAACAGAGGTCAAGTGTCAGTTGAGGTCTTTGTAGTTAGTGGCAGGTGGGAAGAGCGGTGCCCCCAGGTCACCTGGTTCATTCTTGGATGCTATGTCGTCTTTTCCTGTCCTTCTGTATAGTTCATTATATCAGCTGTGCAGAGCTAAGCAAGTTGCTAAACTCCTCTGAGCATCACTTTTTTCATTTGTATTGTGGGACATAAATACGTACCTTTGAAGCTTTTCATTAAGAGGAAAGCAGGCATGGTGAGAGAGAGTGAATGACCCAGGGAAAAGCCAGTTGACTGCTGAATAGTTTCATAAATTGGTATTATTAACTTGATAAATTTACTATGATATGTACTATGATACATTTATGTCTTGGCCCAGTGGGCATAGAAACTGGGCTTGATTAATTCACCCAGATATGATCAAGTTTCTAATAATATTCTTACAATAATTTAATTGACACAGATGTGTTCATATGGCATGATATAGATATATGACATGTTACACTTACAATTGGGGGCATCCCTTTCCAATCGATAGAAGGTTGTGTATTTTTTTCTGAGGAATCTTCTTCTCATATTCAAGACATCCCAGAAATTACATTTATAATAATATTTTTATGCTTCGTGATTATTAAATTAGAGCAACAAAGGGCATTCTGCCAGATTATAAATCTTGCTAAACTAGTAATATTCTCCATAGTGACTGAAATGCTCATGGATAATACTGGATACATTCTGGAAAATTTTGCTTTTCTGCTCCACAGTTTTTTGACTTTTTCCCCTTTGTTGACACATTTTTCCTTTACATGTACTTAAGTCCCTATTTTGAGTTTGTTGTTGCTTCTAAGACAACCACAGGAAAGAAGTTTCATCTTTCCTTTATGTGTTGATTTAAAAGAATTTAAGTTTCCCTTATTTCAAGTTTTAAATGAGGTAATATGTATAAAACCGTCTATATGGGAACCAGTAAGGTGTGGAGTTATGAGCATGAACTCTGGAGTTGGACAGACCTGGAGCTGAATCTAGACTCTATGGCTTCCTTCTGGTAGAACTGTCAGCAAGTCACCTACCAACTCTCATTCCCCCAGGTTCTTCATCTGTTAGACTGAAGATAAGGACCAAATCATCCTCACAAAGTTTTGTGAGGATTAAATTGCATAATGTAGGTAAAGTGTCTGGTGCATCGTGTGAGTCAGTACCTGTAATGCTGTTGGCATTTCTATCATTATTTTATCATAACAACATAACTGGATATTTGATACTTCTCTGTTTGAGAAAGGAAGAGAACTGTAAATTAAAAAATGTAATCATGCAAGTGAGGGTCTCTCATGATGCTAGAACATGGAAGGTGCTTAGTAAATGTTCCTTGAATTTGTAAGCTCAAAGTGTCTCCATACAGTGACCGCTGGAGAGGAAACTTCATCATTCTCTAGATTTAACAGTCCCAAAATTCTTTGGCTTCTTGGTAAAGAAGACTGGTATCTGATAATCTCAATTCCTAAACTTTTGGGAATTTCAGATGTCTTTAAAAAGATAAGAGTCATGAGAATTTGTGAATTAAGTAATTGGACCTTAGGCTCTAACATCTCACAGACTCCAGATGACCCACTTTATCTGAATTGGTGCTTAGGCCAATGGTCCCTTTTTCTCTCATTATCATTACTGAATATAAGGTTAAGAATGTTCTTTACTTTGCCCTGGGATTTTTTTTCAGATTATCGATGTGTAAAAGAGAAGAGAATCTCTTATGACTAGATTATTTGGACAAGTTTTATTGTCCATGAGCTTTTACTAGAGTGTCCATAAATAATTATCAGTTGACATAATAGTTGTGAATCTGTTACCTTAACAAAGCTTGTAGTAGATAAAAATACATGATTTCTACAGTGATGGCAAACACAAGGTTGATTTAGTGTCAGAATAGCCCACTTTGTTCAGTTCAATAGTACTTAAGGAGTAGCCACCTGATACTGAGCACATGTGTGGGACTGTTGATAAAGAGCTAACTGATACATAGTTCTTATACAAGGATAAACCCACAGTCTAAAGAGGAAATAAAGCAATAAACCCATGACTTAGTATAAGGGCTGTAATAGGGTTTATAAGACATATAAAGGAGGCCATAAAGCGTTGGGATTCAGCCTGCCTGGTGTTTAACAGATTTTGTTGTTTACTTGCTTAAATCTGTATCTTCATCCAGCACCACCCATAACCACCATCTGCCTTACAGACAGAGCACCAATTTTATTTGGGTGTTTACCTCCACATAGTCATGTGCTCAGGGAAGGAGACCTTCCTAGCCCCAGAAGGTTACTCTTGGCTATATCTACACCATGGTGATTTCAGCCTCTTTTTTTGACAGTGATTGATTTAGACGTCATGATGGCTACTTTTATGTGTCAACTTGGCTGACCCACAGTACCCAGATATCTGATCAAACATTATTCTAGACTTTTCTGTGAAGATATTTTTAAAATGAGATTAGCATTTATACTGGTAGACTCTGAGTAAAGCAGATTACTCTCCATAATGTTGGTGGGCCTCATGCAATCAGTTGTGGGCCTTAAGAGAAAAAGGCTGAGGGAACTTGTGTTTCCAGAAGTTTTTGGGCTTCAGCTGCAACATCAACTGGGCCTCCAGGCTGCTGGCCTACCTTGAAAATTTCAGATTTGTCAGTCTCCATAATCATGTGAGCCCATTCCTTAAAATAAATTTCTCTCTCTGTAGACCCCCCCCACACACACACAAACACACACATTCTATTGGTTCTGTTTCTCTGGAACACCCTGACTAATACACTAACACAGATATGAACATATGATAAATAGTTCTCTCCATCACTTGTGAGGGGAGTCCACTGAAAAAACTTGGGAACAAAAGCCACAGATGGCAGAACAGAAAGTTGGAAAGAACCAAGATCTTTTATGGGCCACTAGAGTATTGAATTAACCATGGAACTGCCTCAGCATTTTTTTTCTTGAGATAAGAAAAACATCTTGTTGTTGGAGCCACTTTGAGTCAGGCTTTCTGTTACTTGCAGCCCAAAAAATTCTTCAAGAGTCACATTTCTCAATACAGAGCAGAAGGAAGGAAGGAAGTCTTGGGTCTTGACAATCTTCAGGATTATCCAAAGTGGATAAGGAGAAGAATGTGAGGATTATCAGGATAAACAGCACTGGCAAAGAGGAGTGAAAATTCACTGTGGGTTTGGGGAATGCTGGGTACCTCTGAGTCTCTAAGAGGCAGGGTACACGATAAGATGTGATGAATGAGGAGACCAGCAAGGTCATCAGGGGCCATGCTGTTAAATTCTTTGTGTTCCATGTTCAAGAGCTTAGGCACAGCTTTTTGGTTGTTTTGTTTTGTTCTGTTTTTTAAATAGAGGGATTATAAGACATTTTTAAGCTCTGGAGTGACACAATCAAATGTAAATTTTAAAAAGCCAGCTATGAGCCAAATGGCCATGGACATGACAAAATTACACATATTTACAGTGTAGCTATTGATGAAAAAGACCAGAAGACTAGCATAAAAGATATACAACTAAAGGTGTAAAGAAGGAACCACAACAGGACAGGTAAAAGGGTCAGAGAAGCAGTATAGTCGAGACCCATAGACCCAGGTGGGCCATCCACAAATGGGAGGATAATTATAGTTGCAAGGAGCATGGGATCCAAGCCCCACACTGGGCTCCCCAGCCTGGGGGTTCTGCACCATGAAGATGAGCCCCCAGAATGTTTGGCTTTGAAAGCCATCAGGGCTTACTTTTGGGAGAGTCAGAGGGCTGTGGGAAATAGAGACTCCAATCTTAAAAGGCCCACACAAAATCTCACACACTGCAGGACCCAGGAAAGAAGCAGTAATTTGAAAGGATTCTGGGTCATACCAACTTGCTGATCTTAGAGAGTCTCCTGGAGAGACAGAGGGTAACTGGAGCTCATCCTGGGAATACAGACACTGGTGGCAGTCATTTTGGGGATCTTGTTCTACCACAGTTACACTGATTCTGGCAAGCACTATTTTGGAGGCCTCTCTGTAGCTTATTAGTGCTGGAACTGTCCTCACCCACCAACAGGGTGGCTGCCTTAAAGCCCCCTGAGCCCACAGCCATTCCAGAACCCAGTTTTTACACCAGAGGGCCCAGGACCCAGCATAAATAGCTCCAGACCACCCTCACCAACCAGTGGACAGGCACCAACTCTGAGACCCCCTGGGCCCTGCAGCCAGAGACCCTGGGACCTGGATCCAGCCACTAGCCCCAGGAACTGCTGGAGCTTTGAAATCAGCCACTTTGTGACCCAGCCCTGCACACCAGTGACTGGTAGCCTCGTCACAAGGCAGGGCTGGCAACCAACACACTCAGCCCATATAGGAGCACACTAGAGTATATAGCTCTGTCGACCAGAGGTGAGTGTGCTGCTGGGATACCTAGGACATCTTCCACAAAAAAGCCACTTCTCCACAATTGAGAAATGTAAGCAACCTTCCAAATGCATAGAAATAAAAAGAGCAAATTAAGAAAAATTAGGCAACAGAGGAATATGTTCCAAATGAAAGAACAAAATAAAACCACAGAAAAACTAAGTGAAGTGGAGATAAGCAGCCTACCTAATAAAGAGTTCAAAGTAATGATCATAAAGATGTTCAAAGAACTTGAGAGAAGTTTGGATAAACAGAGTGAGAAGTTAAACATTTTAACAGAGTTTAAAAATGTAAAGAAGAACCAGACAGAGCTGAAACATACAATATCTGAAGTAAAAAGTACACTAGAAGGAACCAACAGTAGAGTAGATGATACAGAGGAACAATTCAGTGCATTGGAAGACAGAGAAGTGGAAATCATTGAAGCTGAACAAAAAGAGAAAAAAGAACAAAAAGAAATGAGGACAATTTAAAAGACCTCGGAAACAACATCAAGTGTACTGACATTCACATTATAGGAATCTCAGAAGGAAAAGAGAGAGAGAAAGGGACAGAGAACATATTTGAAGACATAAGAGCTGAAAATTTCCCTAACCTGGGAAAGGAAACAGACATCAAGGTCCAGGAAGCACAGAGAGTCCCAAACAAGATCAACTCAAAGGGGACTACATCAAGACACATTGTAATTAAAATGGCAAAAATTAAAGATAAAGAGAGAATAATAAAAGTGGCCAGGGAAAAGCAACAAGTTACATACAAGGGAACACCCATAAGGCTATCAGCAGACTTTTCTGCGGGTCAGAAGGGAGTGGCACTATATATATATATATATATATTTTTTTTTTTTTTTGCGGTACACGGGTCTCTCACTGTTGTGGCCTCTCCCATTGCGGAGCACAGGCTCCGGATGCACAGGCTCAGCGGCCATGGCTCATGGGCCTAGCCACTCCGCAGCATGTGGGATCTTCCTGGACCAGGGAACAAACTCGTGTCCCCTGCATCGGCAGGCGGACTCTCAACCACTGAGCCACCAGGGAAGCCTGCGGCACAATATATTTAAAGTGATGAAAGGAAAGCTGCAACCAGGATGGTGGAGCATAGGCAGGGCAGACGGATGAGCACATATATGTCTGAAGGAAAAGCAGTGGATGGAAGCTTCTCTGGTATGTAAAGCATACTGTGAGTTAAATTTTGGAGGCATTGGAATGAGTTGTTTCAAACATATACTTAGTGTGAGGTTACTGTTAGCTGTGCTGTTTACAGGGTAAACCAAGAATAAAGTAGCCAACCCCAGACTTCTGCCTGGTGCAAAGTCTTGCATATGAAATGTCTACTAATACTCTAATTGGTAAAGGCAAATATATGGTAAATGAAGTAAATAATGATTTTCTACATTATATAGGCACAATGATCAAGGGATCAATCCACGAAGAAGATTAAATAATTAGAAATATATATGGTTCCAACATAGAAGCATCTAAATACATAAAGCAAATATTAACAGACATAAAGTGAGAAATTGGCAGTAACACAATAATATTGGGGACTTTTTTTTTTTTTTTTTGCTGCACACGGGCCTCTCACTGTTGTGGTCTCTCCCATTGTGGAGCACAGGCTCCGGACGCGCAGGCTCAGCGGCCATGGCTCACAGGCCCAGCTGCTCCGCAGTATGCGGGATCCTCCCAGACCGGGGAACAAACCCGTTTCCCCTGCATCAGCAGTTGGACTCTCAACCACTGCGCCACCAGGGAAGCCCAATATTGGGGACTTTAGCACTTCACTTACATCAATGGACAGACCATCGAGATAGAAAATCATTAGGGAAACACTGACGTTAAATAACACATTAGACCAAATGAACTTAGTAGATGTGTATAGAACTTTCCATCCAAAGCAGCAGAATACACATTCTTTTCAAGTGCACATGGAACAGTCTCCAGGATAGATCACATGCTGGGTGACAAAATAAGTTTAAGTAAATTCAAGAAAATTGAAATCATGTCAGACATTTTTTTGGGTCACAATAATGTGAGACTAGAAATCAACTGCAAGGGAAAAGCAACAAATAGCATACAAGGGAATCCCCATAAGGTTAACAGCTGACCATTCAGCAGAAACTCTGAAAGCCAGAAGGGAGTGGCAGGACATATTTAAAGTGATGAAAGGGAAAAGCCTACAAACAAGTTTACTCTACCCAGAAGGATCTCATTCAGATTTAACAGAGAAATTAAAACCTTTACAGAGAAGCAAAAGCGAAGAGAATTCAGCACCACAAAACCAGCTCTACAACAAATTCTAAAGGAAATTTACTAGGTCTGGTGGGTTTTTGCCTTGCTCCTTCATCTGCTGTGTGTTTCTCTGTCTTATTTTACTTAATTTTCTGTGTTTGGAGTCTCCTTTTCGCAGGCTGCAGGTTCATAGTTTTCATTGTTTTTGGTGTCTATCCCCAGTGGCTAAGGTTGATTCAGTGGGTTGTGTAGGCTCCCTGGTGCAGGGGACTAGTACTTGTGTTCTGGTGGATGAGGCTGGATCTTGTCTTTCTGGTGGGCAGGTCCATGTCTGGTGGTGTGTAGTGGGGTGTCTGTGGCCTTATTATAATTTTAGGCAGCCTCTCTGCTAATGGGTGGGGTTGTGTTCCTGTCTTGCTAGTTGTTTGGCATAGGGTGTCTTACACTATAGCTTGCTGGGTGTTGAGTGGAGCTGGGTCTTGGCGTTGAGATGGAGATCTCTGGGAGATTTTCATCATTTGATATTACATGGAGCTGGGAGGTCTCTTGTGGACCAGTGTCCTGAAGTTGGCTCTCCCACCTCAGAGGCATAGCACTGACTCCTGGGTGCAGCACCAAGAGCCTTTCATCCACACAGCTAAGAATAAAAGGGAGAAAAAGTAGAAAGAAAGAATTAGTAGAAGGAAGAAAGAAAGAGAGAGAGAGAGAGAGAGAGAGAGAGAGAGAGAGGGAGGGAGGGAGGGAGGGAGAGAGAGAGAGAGAGAGAAAGAAAAAAGATAAAGTAAAATAAAATAAAGTAAAATAAAATAGTTTTTAAAATAAAAAATAATTGTTAAGAAAAAATATTCTTTTTAAGTGATAAAAAGAAACAACAAAAAAAACCCAAAACAATGGAGAGACAGAACCCTGGGACAAATGGTAAAAGTAAAGCTATACAGACAAAATCACACACAGAAGCATACACATACACACTCACAGAAAGAGAAAAAGGGAAATATATATATATATATCATTGCTCCCAAAGTCCACCTCCTCAATTTGGGATGATTCGTTGTCTCTTCAGGTATTCCACAGATGTAGGGTACATCAAGTTGATTGTGGAGATTTAATCCTCTGCTCCTGAGGCTACTGTGAGAAATTTCCCTTTCTCTTGTTCGCACAGCTCCCAGGGTTCAGCTTTGGATTTGGACCCGCCTCTGCATGTAGTCATCTGAGGGCGTCTGTTCTTTGCTCATACAGGACAGGGTTAAAGGATGAGCTGATTCGCGGGCTTTAGCTTACTCAGGCTGGGGGGGATGGAGGGGTACGGATGCAGGGCAAGCCTGTGGCGGCAGAGGCTGGTGTAACGTTGCACCAGTGTGAGGCGCACGGTGCGTTCTCCCAGGGAAGTTGTCCCTGGATCACGGGACCCTGGCAGTGGCAGGCACACAGGCTCCCAGGAGGGGAGGTGTGGATAGTGACCTGTGCTTCCTCACAGGCTACTTGGTGACTACAGCAGCGGGCTTAGCATCTCATGCCCGTCTCTGGGGTCAGCACTGATAGCCATGGCTCATGCCCATCTCTGGAGCTCCTTTAAGCGGCACTCTTAATCCCCTCTCCTCGGTCACCAGGAAACAAAGAGGCAAGAAAAAGTCTCTTTTGTCTTCGGCAGCTCCAGACTTTTTCCCAGACTCCCTCCCGGCTAGCTGTGGTGCACCAGCCCCCATCAGGTTGTGTTCACGCAGCCAACCCCAGTCTTCTCCCTGGGATCTGACCTCCGAAGCCCAAGGCTCAGTTCCCAGACCCCACCTGCCCTGGCTGGTGAGCAGACAAGCCTTTCAGGCTGGTGAGTGCTGGTTGGCACCGATCCTCTGTGTGGGAATCTCTCCGCTTTTCCCTCTGCACCCCTGTTGCTGCACTCTCCTCCATGGCTCCGAAGCTCCCCCCTCTGCCACCCACAGTCTCCACCCGCGAAGGGGCTTCCTAGTGTTTGGAATCCTTTCCTCCTTCACAGTTCCCTCCCACTGTTGCAGCACCATCCCTATTCTTTTGTCTCTGTTTTTTCTTTTTTTTTTGCCCTACCCAGGTACTTGGGGAGTTTCTTGCCTTTTGCGGGGTCTGAGGTCTTCTACCAGTGTTCAATAGGTGTTCTGCAGGAGTTGTTACACATGTAGATGTGTTTCTGATGTATTTGTGGGGAGGAAGGTGATCTCCATGTCTTACTCTTCCACCATCTTGAAGCTCCTTCCTACCATACTGTTTTGATTACTGTAGCTTTGTAGTATAGTCTGAAGTCAGGGAGCCCCATTTTTATTTCTCAAGATTGCTTTGGGTCTTTTGTGTTTCTATACAACAAATTGTGATTTTTTTTTGTTTTACTTCTGTGAAAAATGCAATTGGTTCTTAAGGGTCTTTTGTGTTTCTTAAGGGTCTTTTGTGTTTCCATACAACAAATTGTGATTTTTTTTGTTTTACTTCTGTGAAAAATGCGATTGGTAGTTTGATAGGGATTGCATTGACTCTGTAGATTGCTTTGGGTAGTATAGTCATTTTCATAATATTGATTCTTCCAATCCAAGAACATGGTATAACTCTCCATCTGTTTGTGTCATCTTTAATTTATTTGATCAGTGTCATAGTTTTCTGCATACAGGTCTTTGGCCTCCTTAGGTAGGTTTATTCCTAGGTATTTTATTCTTTCTGTTGCAGTTTTAAATGGAAGTGTTTCTTTAATTTCTTTTTCAGATTTTTCTTCATTAGAGTATAGGAATGCAAGAGATTTCTGTGCATTAATTTTGTTTCCTTCTAGTTTACCAAATTCATTGATTAGCTCTAGTAGTTTTGTGGTAGCATCTTTAGGATTCTCTATGTATACTATCATGTCATCTGCAAACAGTGACAGTTTCACTTCTCATTTTCTGATTTGGATTCCTTTTATTTCTTTTTCTTCTCTGATTGCTGTGGCTAAAACTTCCAAAACCAAGTTGAATAATGGTGGTTAGAGTGGGCAGTCTTGTCTTGTTCCTGCTCTTAGTGGAAATGGTTTCAGTTTTTCACCATTGAGGAAGATGTTGCTGTGGGTTTGTCATATATGGCCTTTATTATGTTGAGGTATGTTCCCTCTATACCTACTTTCTGGAGGGTTTTTTTTTTATCATAAGTGAGTGTTGGATTTTGTCAAAAGCTTTTTCTGCATTTATTGAGATTATCATATGGTTTTCTCCTTCTATTTGTTAATATGGCTTATCACATTGATTGATTTGCATATATTCAAGAATCCTTGTATTCCTGGAATAAACCCCAATTGATCATGGTGTGTGATCCTTTTAATGTGCTGGTGGATTCTATTTCCTAGTATTTTGTTGATGATTTTGGCATCTATCAGTGACATTTGCAATATCAGTGATATTGGCCTGTAGTTTCCTTTATTTGTGGCATTTTTATGTGGTTTTGGTATAAGGGTGATGGTGCGCTTGTAGAATGAGTTTGTGAGTGTTCCTCCCTCTGCTATATTTTGGAAGAGTTTGAGAAGGTTAGGTGTTAGCTCTTCTCTAAATGTTTGATAGAATTCTCCTGTGAAGCCATCCGGTCCTGGGCTTTGGTTTGCTGGAAGATTTTTAATCACAATTTCAATTTCAGTGCTTGTGATTGGTCTGCTTTTATTATCTATTTCTTCCTGGTTCAGTCTCAGAAGCGTTGTGCATTTCTAAGAATTTGTCCATTTCTTCCAGGTTGTCCATTTTATTAGCATAGAGTTGCTTGTAGTAATCTCTCATGATCTTTTGTATTTCTGCAGTGTCAGTTGTTACTTCTTTTTCATTTGTAATTCTATTGATTTGAGTCTTCTCCCTTTTTTTCTTGATGAGTCTGGCTAATGGTTTATCAATTTTGTTTATCTTCTCAAAGAACCATCCTTCAGTTTTATTGTTCTTTGTTATTGTTTCCTTCATTTCTTTTTCATTTTTTTTCTGATCTAATATTTATGATTTCTTTTCTTCTGCTAACTTTCGGGTGTTTTTGTTCTGCTTTCTCTAATTCCATTACGTGTAAGGTTAGGTTGTTTATTTTAGATGTTTCTTGTTTCCTGAGGTAGGATTGTATTGCTGTAAACTTCCCTCTTAGAACTGCTTTTGCTGCATCCCATAGGTTTTGTGTCATCATGTTTTCATTGTCACTTGTTTCTAGGTATTTTTTGATTTCCTCTTTGATTTCACCAGTGATCTCTTGGTTATTTAGTAGTGCATCGTTTAACTTCCCTGTGTTTGTATATTTTACAGATTTTTTCCTGTAATTGATATCTAGTCTCATAGTGTTGTGGTCAGAAAAGTTACTTAATATGATTCCAGTTTTCTTAAATTTTCAAAGGCTTGATTTGTGACCCCAGATATGACCTTTCCTGGAGAATGTTACACGGGCACTTGAGATAAAAGTGTATTCTGTTGTTTTTGGATGGAGTGTCCTATAAATAGCAGTTAAGTCTGTCTTGTTTAATGTATCATTTAAAGCTTGTGTTCCTTATTTATTTTCATTTTGGATGATCTGTCCATTGGTGAAAGTGGGGTGTTAAAGTCCCCTACTATTATTTTATTACTGTTGTTTTCCGCTTTTATGTCTGTTAGCATTTGCCTTATGTATTGAGGTGCTCCTAAGTTGGGTTCATAAATATTAAAAATTGTTATATCTTCATCTTGGATTTATCCTTTGATCATTATGTAGTGTACTTCTTTGTCTCTTCTAATAGTCTTTATTTTAAAGTCTATTTTGTCTGATATGAGAATTGCTACTCCAGGTTTCTTTTGATTTCCCTTTGCATGGAATATCTTTTTCCATCCCCTTACTTTCAGGCTGTATGTGTCCCTTGGTCTGAAGTGGGTCTCTTGTAGGCAGAATATATACAGTTCTTGTTTTCATATCCATTCAACCAGTCTATGTCTTTTGGTTGGAGCATTTAATCCTTTTACATTTAAGGTAATTATCAATATGTATGTTCCTATTACCATTTTCTTAATTGTTTTGTGTTTGTTATTGTAGGTCCTTTCCTTTTCTTGTGTTTCCTGCCTAGAGAAGTTCTTTTAGCATTTATTGTAAAGCTGTTTGGTGGTGTTGAATTCTCTTAGCTTTTGCTTGTTTGTAAAGGTTTTAATTTCTCACTCGAATCTTAATGAGTTCCTTGCTGGGTAGAGTAATTTTGCTTGTAGGTTTTTCCCTTTCATCACTTTAAATATGTCTTGCCACTCCCTTCTGGCTTCCAGATTTTGTGCTGACAGATCAACTGTTAACCTTATGGGGATTCCCTTGTATGTTAATTACTGCTTTTCCCTTGTTGCTTTTAATATTTGTTCTTTGTATTTAATTTTTGATAGTTTGATTAATATGTGTCTTGGTGTGTTTCTCCTTGGATTTATCCTGTATGGGACTCTCTGTGCTTCCTGGACTTGATTATTTCCTTACCCATATTAGGGAAGTTTTCAACTATAATGTGTTCAAATACTTTCTCAGTCCCTTTTTTTTTTTTCTCTTCTTCTTCTGGGACCCCTATAATTTGAATGTTGGTGTGTTTGATGTTGTTCCAGATGTCTCTGAGGTTGTCCTTAATTCTTTTCATTCTTTTTTCTTTATTCTGCTCTGTGGTAGCTTTTTCCACTGTTTTATCTTCCAGGTCACTTATCTGTTCTTCTGCCTTCAGTTATGCTGCTATTGATTCCTTCTAGAGAATTTTTAGTTTCATTTCTTGTGTCATTCATCATTGTTTGTTTGCTCTTTAGTTCTTCTAGGTCCTTGTTAAACATTTGTTTTATGTTCTCCACTCCATTTCCAAGATTTTGATTATCTTTATTATCATTACTCTGAATTCTTTTTCAGATAGACTGCCTTTTTCCTCTTCATTTGTTTGCTCTGGTGCGTTTTTACTTTGCTCCTTCATCTGCTGTGGTTTTCTCTGTCTTCTCATTTTGCATAACTTACTGTGTTTGGTGTCTCCATTTTGCAGGCTGCAGGTTCGTAGTTCCCATTGTTTTTGGTGTGTGCTACCAGTGGCTAAGGTTCATTCAGTGAGTTGTGTAGGCTTCCTGGTGGAGGGGACTGGTGCCGGTATTCTGGTGCCTGAAGCTGGATCTTGTCTTTCTGGTGGGAAGGACTATATCCTGTTGTGTGTTTTGGGGTGTCTGTGGCCTTATTATGATTTTAGGCAGCCTCTCTACTAATGGATGGGGTTGTGTTCCTGTCTTGCTAGTTGTTTGGCGTAGTGTGTCCAACACTGTAGCTTGCTGGCTGTTGAGTGGAGCTGGGTCTTAGCGTTGAGATGGAGATCTCTGGGAGAGCTTTCGCTGTTTGATATTACACCTGGCTGGGAGGTCTCTGGTGGACAAATATCCTGAGCTCAGCTCTCCCACATCAGAGGCTTGGGCCTGACACCTGGCCAGAGCATCAAGATGCTGTTAGCCACACAGCTCAGAAGAAAAGGGAGAAAAAAAAAAAAAAGGAAAGAAAGAAAAAATAAATAAAACAAAGTTATTAAAATAGAAAAAAAATTATTCAAAATAAAAACATTAAAAGTAATAAAAAAAGAAAGAGAGAAAGAAAGAAGAGAGCAATGATACTAAAAAACAAATTTTCCAATGATAACAAGTGGTAAAAACTATTGTAAAAAAGAAAAAAATCAGAATGGACAGTCAGAACCCTAGGATAAATCACAAAAGTGAAGCTATACAGACAAAATCACACAAAGAAGTATACACATACACACTCACAAAAAGAGAAAAAGGAAAAAATATATATATATATAAATAAAAAAAGGAAGAGAGCAACCAAATCAATAAACAAATCTACCAATTATAATAAGCTCTAAATACTAAACTAAGATAAACATACAACCAGAGACAAATTAGATGCAGAAAGCAGACCCCAAGTCTACAGTTGCTTCCAAAGTCCACTGCCTCAATGTTGGGATGATTCATTAGGTATTCCAGTGATGCTGGGTATATCAAGTTGATTGTGGAGATTTAATCTGCTGCTCCTGAGGCTGCTGGGAAAATTTCCCTTTCTCTTCTTTGTTCACACAGCTCTTGGGGTTCAGCTTTGAATGTAGCTCTGCCACTGCATGTAGGTCGTCTGAGGGTGTCTGTTCCCCATCCAGACTGGACAGGGTTAAAGGAGCGGCTGATTATAGGGCTCTGGCTCACTCAGGCTTGGGGGAGGGAGGGGTACGGGATGTGGAGTGAGCCTGCAGCGGCTGAGGCTGATATGACGTTGCAACAGCCTGAGGTGGGCCATGTATTCTCTCAGAGAAATTGTCCCTGGATCATGGGACCCTGGTAGTGGTGGGCTGCACATTCTCCCAGAAGGGTGGTGTGGATTTTGACCTGTGCTTGCACACAGGCTTCTTGTTGGCTGTAGCAGCAGCCTTAGTATTTCATGCCCATCTCTGGGGTCCGCACTGATAGCCGTGGCTCGCTTCCATCTCTGGAGCTCATTTAGGCAGTGCTCTGTATCCCCTCTCTTCATGCATCCTGAAACAATTGTCTCTTGCCTCTTAGGCAGTTCCAGAGTTTTTCCCTGTCTACCTCCCGGCTAGCTCTGGCGCACTAGCTCCCTTCAGGCTGTGTTCACACAGCCAACCCCAGTCCTCTCCCTGGGATCTGAACTCTGAAGCCCGAGCCTCAGTTCCAGCCCCCACCTGCCTCGGCGGGTGAGCAGACAAGCCTCTCAGGCTGCTGATTGCTGGTCGGCACTGATCCTCTGTGCGGGAATCTCTCTGCTTTGCCCTCTGCATCCCTGTTCCTGTGCTCTCCTCCGTGGCTCTGAAGATTCCCGCCCCCCCCCCCTTCCCACATCTCCGCCAGTGAGGGGGCTTCCTAGTGTGTGGAAACTTTTCCTCCTTCATAGCTCCCTCCCCGAGGTGCAGGTCCCATCCCTATTCTTTTGTCTCTGTTCTTCCTTTTGCCCCACCTAGGCACGTGTGGAGTATCTTCCTTTTGGGAAGTCTGAGGTCTTCTGCCATAATTCAGTAAGTGTTCCTGTAGGAGTTGTTCCACATGTAGATGTAGTTTTGATGTATTTGTGGGGAGGAAGGTGATCTCCATGTCTTACTCCTCCACCATCTTGAAGGTGCCCCCCAGTGCTTCTTATGCTTCCCTGCATTCATAGACACTATATCAGCTATTATCTCATTTCCAGCTCATGTCATTTTCATGTTTTTAATACCCAGAACCTAACACAGCACCTAAGATATGGTTAGAACTTCATACACACTTTCAGAACAAATAAGATTTTGATTGAAGCACCAATTCCCTCCCTTACTGGCTTTATAACCTCATGTAGGTCATTGAATCAATATATCTGGCATTATTCTCCTTTTGTATCAAATAAAGAAGTTGAATCATAAGGGTGGTTCCCCAAGTGTAGTCTCTGGACCAGCAGCATCAGCACCACCTAGCAACTTGTTGGAAATGCAAATTCTCAGGCTCCCAGACACGCTGAATTACAATCTCTGGGATTGGGGCCCTGAAACCTGTGTTTATAATAAACCCTCTAGGTGATTCTGATGCATGGTATCATTTAAAAACTGCTAGACTGGGGTTGTAAAACTGTGGCCTGTGGACCCACAGGGCGAGTCCCATCCAAGGCTTGTTTTTGTACAGGAAAGTTCTGCTAATCTCTACATTAAATGATATGATCACTGAGGTGCCTTCCAGTTCTATGATTCCTTGGTTATGAGTACAGTGTCTTATCCCTGATTGACAGGGGACTGCCAGTCAGGAGACCTGGGTTCTAGACCATCTGTTTCTACCTTGTTGTAATGTACAATAAGTTATTTCTCCTCTCCGAAGCTCAGTTTTCTCATCCTGAAAAATGACATTAGGGTAAGTTTGCTGAGTCAGTCAGAATCCAGTTAGGAAAAGAGAAACCATGCCAGCTATCTCAAACAATAGGAATTTAACATGGGGAATTGGGGTACACAGATGTTTGAAAGCTGAAAGCAGAAAAAGGGAGAGCCAAGGCAACTTGGCAGGAATAAAACCAGAGCAGCTCCCACCCTTAGAACTTGGGGAACAGAAAGGAAGAGGCCACTAAGAATTTGGGAATTGGAAGGTGGGCCCTGAAGGACTATAACTTAAACCTCTAAGGTGACAGCATTACAAGCTGCTGCTCATACTCCTAAGAAGGTGATTTCCTGTGGCTGGTACTTGAGAATACACAGCTTTATGGTTTCTTGAATTAATAAAAGTGTGTGGCCCAGTAAATGCTTGAAATATCAAGGAAGCTGTAGCCCACCTGATACTAAGATAGCATGGCAGGGTGGGGGTGTGTGTGCAGCTCCGTAGCTGGAGACTGCAATGGGGTGGTATTCTAGTGAGGGAGGTGTGGCCTTGTAGACCAGACCTGGGATTGGTGGGAAAAGCTGAAAACTAGTCATAATTACTTTTTGCTGCTGGTACAGTAAAGTTGACAAGTACTGAAGCTGGAAAGGGGCACTTTCTCCCTTCCTCCCAACTTCCAGATTCCCACCAATGCCTTTCACTGGCAGAACCTGACATGAAGATAGCCAGAAAGGAGATAGGAAATGCAGCATATAGAGTTCCAGCCCCAGCATCACAGAACAGAGAATAGAAGGGGGAAAGGAGGGATTTGGAACTGAGAGACAGGCAAATAACAAGCACGGTCAGTCTGATGATCTTCCAGGTCCCTCTGTACTTGAGGAATTGCATTATATAAGCATATTGGTTACATAGATATGCCATGGATCCATGCATGACTTTTTCACCCACTTCAGGTGTTATGGGACATGACCATCCTTTGAGAATGATATTTATCATGACCTCTAATATCATGGCTCTGAAAGGGCCTGTTTTACTCCCGGAATGTTTTAGGTTGAAAGAAGAATAAAAATAATGCACTTTTTTTTTTTGAGCAACAGTTATGTCCCAGACATTGTTTCCCAATACAAAGATAACTAATAGATTGAATTTTACTCCTTTCAAGAATGTCCTTTAATAAAAGCATTTTCCCCTAGGAAATATTATTAATAAAAGTTGCTTTTCCTCTAGGCTACCTCCCTAATCCCATCTTCCATCAACACCCATCCAGGCTATCCTTTTCTCTACCTACTTGAGCTGTACACTAGACTAATTGTTTGTTTTTATTTAACAAAGCATAGCTCTTAGTTTGTGTTCTAAGAGCTTTTCAAACACTAATTCATTCAGTCATCATAACAATCCCATGATGTGGGTGTTGTTATTAGATGTATTTTACAGGTGAGGAGTTGAGACTTGAAAAAGCCAAGTTATTTTCCTAAGGTCACACACTGATGAAATGGGAGAGCCAGGATTTTGACTCAGACAGTCTGGCTTCAGACTCTTCTGATCACCATACTCAAATATGGTGTACTGGTGTACTATCGTGTAACCGTCACCCAGCTCTGCCACATCTGAAAATGCTGCCATATTTTTTCATGTCTCTCTCTTCTAAGAAGTAAAGCTGCAATTATAGTTAGAGCCATCTGTGTACCTCTCCTTAATCATTTTTTATTTCTTTCCTACCTTGAGCAAACCACTATCCAACATTTTGTATTCTCATGCAAACTTTTTATCATATACTTTTACTATAATTTTATATATGTATCCAGTAAACAATTTAAAGCATTATTTCCAAGGTGTTAATCCTTATTGGTATGATGTCCTATAATACATATCCTTCTACAGATTTTTTGTTTTTTGTTTTTTTCCATTCAACATGTTTCTGAGATTTATTTATGTTGGTAGATTCACCGGGTTTTAGTTCATTTAACTGCTGAATAGTAGTCCATTATATGGATTTATTACAATTTATTTTCCATTCTGCTGTCGATAAACATTTAAGTTATTTCTAATTTTTCACTGTTACAAACAATCTACAGTAAACCTTCTCTATTTCTTCTTGGGCACACATGTCGATTTGTATTATTTCTGGATTATAGGGTATACACATTTTCAGTTTTACTAGGTACTTCCATAGTGTTCTCCAAATTGGTTGCACTCATATGAGGAGTTAGTACATATCTTTATCAGGCTTTTGCATTTTCTCAGCGTGATGGGGGCTGAAATGGCATCTCCTTGTTGCTGTCTTTGAGTTCAAACAAGTATGAGCCACATGATGCAATTTTACTGTTTCACATCTCTGTGCTTGCTATTTCATTTTTCCTGGAATGTTTTCCTGTTTCTTCACTTCAAAATATCTATTTCTCTTTCATTACCCTAACTCAAACATTCCTCTTAGCTTCTAGTGATCCATGGTCTTCCAAACACATTTTGCTGCTTTCTATTTTTGGTTCCACAGCGCTTTGATCTTAACAGAAGGATAATGTTTATGTCAGTTGTCCTTGCATAATTATTAATAGTGCCCTTTTGTTCTCAAAAGTGACCCAGTTTGGACAATGAATCAATAGTGACCTCCTTGATATTAACTCCATTATGGCTTATATCGTAGTTTTTATTTATTTTTCGGTATGCAGGCCTCTCACTGTTGTGGCCTCTCCCATTGCGGAGCACAGGCTCCGGACGCGCAGGCTCAGTGGCCATGGCTCACGGGCCCAGCCGCTCCGCAGCATGTGGGATCTTCCCGGACCAGGGCACTAACCCATGTCCCCTGCATCGGCAGGCGGACTCTCAACCACTGCACAACCAGGGAAGCCCTATCGTAATTTTTTGACATCACATATTTGCCCATTTTTCCCCCTTGAAAATCTAAGGTCTCCTAGACCACTCCTTTGTCATCTGGAAAAGTTTTTAGCCACTCATGATTTATTATCTTTTAATGGAACCTGACTTGGCTCAAACCCACCTTCTTCTTGCAAGGAAAAAATGTGAAGAACTCTCTGTAGCAGGTTTATTCCATTTTCTTATTAGCACTTTGCCAAGAGCAAGACATCATGAAGTCAATAACTAAAGTAAAAGAAGGAGACTGCTTTATGTTTTTGCTTCAAGTTTTACTTGAGAGTATAGTTTCACAAGATAATTAGAATAAGCCATTGTGTTTCTAGCATGTTAAAAAAGATACAATGCCTTACGGTTTAGAATTATTTAGGAAGCTATCAAGTAGACCTATGCAAACAGGGAATTTCTCTTCAAAGAAAGTGCAAAGTGAAAATGATAATAATAAAATGGTATTGATAGCCTTTGGTTGCCATGGAAATGCTAGTTCACCCACTCCTGCTAGGTACTGTGGTTCATTTCACAATATTAGGTGTAGTAGAAGATCACATATCCACTTTTATTGTTTCATGGGCTGTAGTGGTAAGCATAGAAATATGCATTTAATTTTGTGCATTGACATGACCTCCCTGTTGGGTTTAGAAGGCAGAATGTCAGTGCTCTAAACTTAATCCATTTTATTTGCATGTATGAGATTCGAGATGTTTGCTGTGCCCATGATGGCTCCTGTATTTTTCAGAGTGCTTACTATTTTAAATTCCTGCCCTTCTGTTAAAACTTTGTATTGCACTGAAAATGTGTTCACAGCAGTTATATCACAAAGATTGTAAGGGAATCACAAATTCTCAATTTCTAATATTTTTCAACTTTATCAGTTTGTTCTACCATTCAATTAGTGGATTGAGCAAGTTAGTGCAAAGGGGGATTTGGGGGGTTGGGAGGAAAGACAATAGTATTTATTGAACCCATGATATGACCAAGGAACTGTGTGAAGAACTTTACAATTATTTTTATGTTCAATCCTTAAGACATTAGAAACCGTTGATTTTTTAAAAAAATATTTTTTAAAACCCAGTATTAGAGAAGGGAGGTGATTTTCATATACTCCTTCATATGATTAGTGACAAAATCCAGTGTCATTCCCAACATATGGTGGTAACTGGTAAAAAATATGTATTTTTTAAAAAGATAGGAATTTATATTTTTGGGTACAGTTAAGCAAATTTATTTATGCTTTGCATTTTCTGGAGCCGGGTCATTGTCAGACACAATTATAAGCCAAATATTTTAGTTTACTTTGCTCATGCCTTGATGTGTATCTGAGGACTGCATATGTGGAGTAGACACAGAAGTGGAATCCAGTTTGTATCCCTTTGCTTCCATATGACTTCTCAGTTCCCATAGGACTAAGGCAAGTTTCCTTTGTCATTCTGAATATTCTCACCTCTTCCCTTCCACAGGGACTGCCTCATAGTACACACTCTTTTTCAATTCATTCCATTAATGTTATTCAACAGTTTTGAAACTCATCATTAAGGCAGAAAGGTTAACAGGCCCTACTGCATGATCTTTAAAGGCTGATAATGTCAAGATAAATGCTTTCTCTTAAATCTGTTTTTAAAGGCCAGAATCATGCATGCATCTCTGGGAGAGGATAATGACAACAAAATTCTTACCAGGAGCCAATCCCTGTAATCATGGGTGCCAGCTAGGATTTATTGCTCAGTTGGACAAAAGCCTCTGCCACCAAAAGCCTATTGTTCATCCTTGGTGGACTTAATTTTAGGGTGTGAAGGGTAAGTCATGGCTCTATACCCTGCAACAAAACGGTATGTTCTCTACGGAAGTGAACAGATGCGTTTGCTTGACATGATAATTTTTGACTTTACAAAAAGTCTTTCTCTCTTAGAGTATACATATAAAATGTGTAAGATAAATACACATGTAATATTGTGATACAATAAATTATAAAATAAATCCACTTTTTAGTTCAACCACATGGCTTTTCATACTTGGACATAAAATCAAACCTACGGGTAAGGAGTTGTAAGTTTCTTAGAAACATTTGTGATCAGGTTTCAATGGCTCATTCTTCTCGATATTTTTGCTTCCCTTCAGAGATTCAGATTCAAGGTGACTGAAGTGCCCACTGTTGGCCAGACACCATGCCAGGTACTTTGTATCTCACTCTCCCACAATAATGACATGAATATTATTTATAGGATAGGGTAGGAATATATGGTATTTCTTAGATGAGAAACAGATGAGGCCTTGAGAGGTTGAGAACTTTTCATGGTGATTTAGGCCTTTCATCTCCCAAGTCCTGTTCTCTGTTATTGCACCACTGCTTCAATCTTAACAGGATTATTGGCAAGGTAAGGCAACATGATATTCTAAATCAGTGTTGCTCATCCTAGAATCAGAAAGAGCACTCAAAAGTTGCTTGAATATGGTTGGATTTGTTGACCAAAGGATATTTTGAGGATCATCTTTTGAATAGTTAAATGATAATTATCCATTTCCTATTATGGTCATACCTAAATTAGGCAAGACAGAGGTCCAGGAAGCCTAACTGGGTCCCTTCTATTTCTTGGGATAGAGGAGACGAGAGAAGGAAAGACTTGAGAGAGCAATCCTCAGCAATGAATAAACAGAAAAGAACACAATTAAGTTACTGAAGATGTTTGTTTACCAGTGAAAAACCTTATACCCTGACGTGTGTGGGCTATTACAGCACCCTCAAAAGGAATTATCCAGTAGTTCTAAAGAATATAAATGAACAGGGTTGGGTGTGTGTGTGTAAAACTGAAGAAGATATGTTCTCCAGGCCACCAGCTGGGAAGAGTTTTAGTGAGCAGCTATGTGGAAAAAATGATAACAAAATGTAAAAGTTAGCCTTAGACTCTTCATGGCCCTAAAGGTCATGTCATCAAAGCAGAAGTTTCATGGGCACCCAAAGAGCTGGAATTTTGTGGACTTACATTAGAGAAGTGGACAGCCTGTCTCATTCAAGGTTATGTCTACAGTCTTCTCTTGACTAGCACTGCCCCTTTGCAATGCAGTGGTTCCCTTCTAATACCCAAGTATTAACCTTAGTTGCTTTTATGGGTTCTAAAGCCAGCCCAAGGCAATGGCTGCCAACATTTACTAGTGATATAATTGGTTGATAGAATCTTATTCCAGGAGAGACACACCGCTGAAATCTCAAATGGTAACTTCTGTTGTACCTTATAAAATACCAAAGATGTGCCCTTAAAAGGCTTTGTGTAAATCATTGTTTTTTCAATTCCAGTTTTACTGAAATGTTACAAAGCATGAAACATATTGAAGAAGTGTCTTTTTAATGCAATCCGGAATAGTTCTGTGAAAGATAAAATCACCTATTGCTATACTTTTTTTTCTGGTAGCGTTTGCATATACTAGGTTTGCTTAAAAGCAAGAGCACACTGGTTGTCAGTTTCACTGTTAGTAAATACTGACTCCACATCTATGTTTCCTTCCTAAAAAATTGAGATTGTAAGATTTTGGCCAAATATAACTCTGCAGCCTCTGCATTTTGTTAATAACACCATAATACCCCATGGGATTTTTAGCACAATCGTTAAGAGGAGCTCTTCTGATTCTCACCTTTATTACTTCATTTATATTCCCATCCCTGGGAGGCATGGAGTCAGATATTATTACTCGCATTTATAGAGGGGAAATCTGAAAGGTTAGCCAACATCAAGTGATGGTCAGCAAGAGAGCTCCAGGGAGAATGCAGGTGGGCCAAAATCAGTCCAGCCCACCAGTGTTTGTTGGAAGTCCAATCCCAGAGGTCCTTGGCATAGGGATCCAAGGAAAATGAGGTTCTGTCAAGAGATTGCCCTTGTATTATGCTTGTTCTGCTCTGCCACTTACTAGAGACACTGTGATCTGAGACAAATTACTCAACTTCTGTGACTCACAGCTATGTCATAGGAAAAGTACATAGAATATCTGCCTCAGTTCCAGGAAGAGATTATTTTCTAAGGAAGATTAGCATTGACTCTGAGTAGGAGTCAGGGAAAAATAAGGGTGGGTGCCTGTGCCTTGCTCTTTCTGCACACCATGGCAAGGTCACTCCTTTGCTACCTTAGGGGTTCCTTCTTGCCTACATAAGTTTGTTTTTAAAAGTCAGTGTCGGGGCTTCCCTGGTGGCGCAGTGGTTGGGAGTCCGCCTGCCGATGCAGGGGACATGGGTTCGTGCCCCGGTCTAGGAGGATCCCACATGCCGCAGAGCGGCTGGGCCCGTGAGCCATGGCCGCTGAGCCTGCGCGTCCGGAGCCTGTGCTCCGCAGCGGGAGAGGCCACAACAGTGAGAGGCCCGCGTACTGCAGGAAAAAAAAAAAAAAAAAAGTCAGTGTCTTCTCTCCCCAATTTTTTTTGTGAGTTTCGTCTTTCTTGGTATCCCATTCTAGAACCTATAGCAACAGAGCTCTGAAAACGTATGATGGTTTGAGAAGGTTGGAATGATTTTCAGTCTTTATATTTAACAAGAAGAGTCAGAGGAAACATGGGATCCTAGACTCTCAGAGTTCCCAGCTAGGATAGACTTCAGAGAATTTAGTCCAAACTCCTCCCTTTACAGATGAGAAAAACTGAGATCCAGTGAGGAGATTCCAAGGAGAAACCAGTTAGTTGCATTTCCTTTCCTCAATGAGTTTTTCTCCTGTCACCTGCCTTTATTTATGAAAAATTGAGGTCATTGGAATGATTGAACTAGAAAAAGAGGGACAGCAGTGGGTGCGCATTGAGTAGAGGACCATGGGAGTCGTGGGAAAGAGGAAGGTAAGATTCCCCAAGTCTGGAAAGACAGCAGTGGTTTGGAGGAGACTCAGAGAAGATTTAATTTTACTTAAGTGCACATTTATTATACACTCCACCTGCATCACTCTGATCTACTTCAGTGGGAAATCCTTTAGATTTCCTACACTATTTCCTCAGTCTTCAGTGAGATAAGTTCACCCATGAATGGGAGCCCATATCTGTCAGAATATTAACCTTGGCCAAATTGGAAAAAGACTCATTTTCCCCTCAATTTAAAAGATATTTTCCTTCGCTTTTAATATATTTATATAATATCTTTATAGTAAATATATTTACATTTGGCTCTTATTTCACATATGTGTGTATGTCTAAGTCAGAATAAGCAGGTTGTGTTCAATCTATGATTGGGATTAGTACAATATAAGAAGTATCACCGTAAAAGATATTTACTATATATATATATATATATATATACACACACACACACACATAAATACACCTTATATATACACTTAGTATATATTTCAAATATTTATTTATATATTATATTAATGGTTCTTACCTTCTACATGATTGTTGAAAAAGAGCATAATAGATACTTGTATGTGTATAACTGAATCACTTTGCTTTACACCTGAAACTATCACAACATTGTTAATCAACTACACTCCAATATAAAATAAAAAGGAAAAAAAAAAAGTACACTCTGTTGAAGTTTTGGTTTCTCCTTTTATTTGTTTTCCCAGCCACCTGGTGTGTCTCACCCCTTCCCTGTTATTATCATCCCTCTCTTTACCCACAGTTTGAAAAACAATCCATTTGTCTCAACAAAGTTGCCTAACACATTCTGAAAAGATTGTTATATTATGCATGTTTCACTTCTCTACAATCAAAAATAGACAGGAAAGGTGTTCATGAGTAGGAAATGTCAGTGTTCTGATTTTATCTGTTCCCATCTTTGTGCCTTATCCATTTGGTTTAAGTGGAAGTTAGATTTTTTTTTACACTATCCCCTTTTAAAAATGCAGTGTATTCAAAGCAAAAGACCATCTAGTCCTATGTGAATAAGCCTTAGGGAAATTGTTTGCTATTATTGATATTTTTCAGCAAGAGCTACAATGAGGAATGTGTCCATTCTGAAGTATGTGCTGTTCCTCCTGTGAGACCTTACTTATTAATCATTGTGAAATTCTGAGCCATATAACTAACACTGAGTCCTTCTCTGAACTCTATGACAATGAATGAGTTAGCTTTATTCCCTCCCTGTTATTATTAGTTATGAGGGCCAATGGGGCGGGACCATGTTTGTAACATTTCATATGTCCGGTAGAGACTATTTGAGGTACTGGGAGCATGACTATTTTAAGGTATAACAAGTATTTTGAACGCAGTTAGTACTAGACTTCCCCTTTTAGCTTAAATAAAACCCCAAAAAACAGAAATTCAGCTATAAAATGTCAAGACCATGTACGCTGGTATCTTCTGACTTCTTTCTGATAATAATGATAATGATTTTCATTTCACAATCATCAATATCTTCAGCACAATCATCATCACTATCACCATGATCATTATCATAGCCCTGTGTTATTAAGCAATACTATGAAGGAGACGCTATTCTAAGTACTCTGCATATTTATTATTTCCAATCACTACAAGCCTATAATGTAATTATTCATGATTATTGTCATTTTAAGAAACCTGAAGCTTAGAGACAGGAAGCTATCTGCTTTTAGAGGGACACCTGAGCATCACCTGTGGCTGAGCATCACCTTAGCTAGTACAGGTCCCAGAGTGCTTTGGGATATCTTCTGACACATCCCTCTGCATTTTCTTTGACCTGGTCACTTCCTCTGCTTCTCTTTGGTCTGGGATTTCTGGAAACGGCTTTGTCACACATGAACCCAACTTGTGATTTGTCAGCCCCTGCAGTACCCATGGGTTTATAGTGAGTGTCATAATGCCCTAGTCCCGTATGAATGAGCCTTAGGGAAACAGGTGACTAGGACAGCAGAAGATGTAAATTTTATTTAATAGTCTTTACAATATTACTTCCTTAATACCTTGCCTTTGGCTGCTATTTCTCATATGTGTGTATGTTCAGGTAAGAATAAGCAGATTGTATGTTTAGTCTATGATTGGGATTAATGCAATATAAGAAGTATCACCTCAAAATGGACTGTTCTCCTTCTGGCTATTGAAGATTAACTTATATCAGATTGATTCTCTTGCTGAGAACTAGATAACATGCAAAAAATATTTTTAAAATATCTCAGAAGGGATTATAGAGTGACCTTAGTTTGTTAGGACCTTAGACTGCCAAGACCTAAGAGGCCAAGAGCCTTAACAGCCAGGAGGAGAACATTTCCTTTTGAGGGATTTTAGGTAGTAAATACACAGAGCTGTTCACTTCGTGAAAATTCATCAGGCTCTATACACTTATGGTCTGTGCACTTTTCTGCATGCATGTATGACAGGTAACAGTTTAAAAAAGAAAGTTAAACTTATATAAAACTATAAGGTATATGTTTAGATTGTTCCTTGTAAAAATAAAATCCTCAAATCGATTTCACCTGCTGAAAGCTGTTAGTGTGATTAGTTTAATTAAACAAAAGAAAACTAACCCTTCTCTTCTAGTATTCAGAATGACTGAAGCAGTAACAGGTAATCTTTTGGCATGAGAGTCAAGGAAAAAAATTTTTTTTTAATTTTAGAGCTAATACAAAATTAAAACAAAAAGCCATACTGAATTTCATGAAAAAAATTTATAATTTTACAACTAAGATTGCCTTCTTTATTAAAGAGAATAAAGGCAATAAGAAAATGACCTCATTTTTAAACAACTAAAATGCACAAATGTTGGAATCTATTAAAAAGAGAAAACTAGAATTAGCTCTTTCCAATCAGTGTGACATGAAATGGGTGGCGATTGAAATACGAGGCACTCACCTGTGCACTGGAAATATAGAGTAATAAAATGGTGGGAATGGTCCTTCTTCAAAATGGTTATCACTCTTTTGCAGTTATAACCCATTGATTTATAAAGTTACCAGCTTCATGACCCAACCTCAGCATGATGCCACCTACCAAAGAAAACAATGTCAACAGCAAAAAGTAAACAAGCATTTTTCTTATTTGTCTTTAGAGACATTTTTTAAAACAGAAAATGCCATTATACAGCTAAAAATTTCTCAATTCCATTTTCTCTCTCTCTGTAACCAGAGGAAAGCACTCCACAAAAGTTGATGAATCATTTTTATTCTTGTTACATGTATCTGTTCATAAACGTTGCATCATGTCCTTTTGCAACTTGCCTTTTTAATTCATATTATGTTTTTGAAATATATACATGTTTATACACGTAGGTGTAGTTCATTAATTTTACCTGATCTTTAATATTCCATTGTATGAATGTACTGCAATTACTCACCCACTTTCTTCTTTGAAATTTTTGCCCAATTGATGGAAACATTTTGCTGATGGATGTGAATTGATATGTCTTTGTTGTTTAAATATGCATTTCTATGGTTTACTAGTGAAAATGAGCACCTTTTCACATGATTGGTTATACTATGAATTTTAGTTCAAATCATTTGTGTGTTCTTTATGAATTTGTAAAGGTTCTGGTTACTAATATTACATCATGTCAGTTATGTGCCCAGCAAATATCTTTTTTCAGTGTAAGACTTCACTTCGTTTATAGAGGTTTTAAAGTGTCAATATGTCACATTTATTCATTCATAAAATGTCTTTATAGCTTGTGTATTTTGTATTAGTTCATTAATCTCCCCTATTCTGTACAAATATTCTTCTATATTTCTCTCTAAGTTTTATATTTCGCTTTTCACATTTTGGTATTTTATATATATGGTATGAGATAGGAATCCAAATTTTCCCCACAACCAGTTGATTGATTCCCTACAATTTACTAAGTAGTCTGTCCTTTACTGTATACTGATCTTTAATACAATTATCATCATATTCCAACTTGAAATATATACAAACATGTGATTGTGGGCTTTTCTTCCTGTCACCTCGGTCTAGTTGTCTACAGGTTATATTTATGTAAGTCCCAATATCTGGCATAATGAGTCATCATTCCTTATACTTCTTGACTTGTCTTAGTCCTTTACTCTTTCATATGAATTTAGGAGTTGTAATTTCATTAATTTAAAGTATATAACTTTGGTTTTATAAAAAATGGGATCTTATATTCTGTTTTTTAACATGGAAGTTTAATTATATTTTCTTTTATTATGTTTACTGATATATATGGTCACACTTCTACAGCCTTCTATTGTATTTTTGTTTGTCATGATTTATCTTTGCTTCCTCTAGTTTTTTAGAATTCTAAATTTCATTTAAGAGTTATCCTCAAACTTATACCATGCATACATGAATTAACAAAATCTAAATTTAATCAGTATAGTACCTTTGACATTGCAAAAGTAAAAGTGAATGTTAGTAAAATACTATCATTAAAGGCATGAGAAAACTAACAAACTATAAGTATATATCCAAATAAATTATTGTTTCTTGGAATTATTTTTTCTTTCTATCCTCTATGTCTCTGAATCTCTCTTTTTAATTTCTCTTATAGTTTACTCTGTGTGCTGAATTCTATGTGGCTTCTTCAATCTATTTTCTAATTCTCTACTTCTCTCTTCAACTGAGTTATACTTGCTGTTTAGTGCATCCTCTGAGTTTTAATTTTATTCTTATATATTCAGTCTATTGTCAATTATTTTTAAATCTAGTTTTCTTTTCCCCACATTGTTTCCCCACATGATTTCTATCTCTTCTTTCACTTCACTTTTTTTTGGTAAATATGTTATCTCTATGAGGATTATATATTATTTCTAGTTCTTGCAGCACAAAATCTAACTTTTATTTTAGCTTTTGACTCTCCCTCATGTTGATTCATTTCCTCATACTATTTCATTTGTTTAATAATTTTTTGTTCAGTGAGTGCTCTCTTTTCTGTGGGAGTTTTTTGTATGGATAATTATAAAATTGTTTCTACAGAATTGTTATATATTTGCTTTTCCCAGTTTGTTATTTCTCAGCTTATCAACTTCTTACCATGCTTAGTGAAAGATTTAATTTAAAATTTCTCACATGACACTGATGTCTATATACATTCCTAGCCAGTAAACAATTACACTGAGATTTTTCCAGTTTTCCTAATTCCCTGTCTACAGCAGAGGAACTCCTTTTAGCATCAATCCAGTGCAGAAAAAGCACTAACAGCTACTTAATTTTAAAACCGGTTATTTTGGTAACTAACATATTCCCATTTCCTCTTTTATATTCAATCTTACCCTTGTTCAGTCTTCCAGTTTTGCAAAGAAAATTCATTTGATATTAAAAATCATTAGACTATTAATCAGAAAACATTAAACTTGCTATCATTAAACTACACATGTCGGTAGGACAGAATAGACTTCTTTGTGTGTGACTCCCATCTGTCCCTTTAACAAATAATTATTAAACATATTGAACACATTTTAATTTTGAACAATTCACTTCTTTTGGAGTATTTTCTTATTAAATAAATAAAAATAAGTGTAAAGTACGTACCTTGGAATAAAAGGTACCTGAAATCTTTTTCATGTCTAAAATTCTGTAAAACTTGGGGCTTTACACGAAGTAGAACTCAATAAGCATTTCAGCTGCCATAGCCACTACTATTTAGGAGCTTCTGGTATCATAGAAAGCAATATGGTACCCAAAGTTGTCATACACACATGTATATGATTCTGTGCTCTCTCTTTGGGTTCATGGACTTATATTTAAATTTTGGCTCTTATTTATTATCTAAGTGGTCACTGTTAAGTTCCTCAGTCTCTCCAAACATCAGTATTCTCATCTGTAAATAAGATTAATAATGCTGAACTTGTAGGGTTATTGTGAGAATTTAGGATTTTGAGAGAATCAGGGCAAGTTCCTCTCTGTCCTCAGTTTTCTCACCTGTAAAATTGAAATAATAATCATCACAGAATTGTAAGAATTTATAAGAATTATAAGAGAAATTATAATAAATTGCTTAGCATTGTGTTTAATAAATGACAAGCTACTGTTACTTAGTTCATGGCATATTGGAGCAGAAAGGTGGAAGGTCTTCCTGGCCAGGCTTCTTCCTTACCCCAGGTAAAGGCTCCCTGATGCAGCCCCTGGCTCACCCTGGACATGAGCTTGCCTTCAATCCTGTCTGTCCTCCTAGGCAGTTCTGCCTTCTTGGCCATGGATGATACTGAAACAAACTGTGTTCACAGCTATACCCTTGGAGCTACTTACCTGGGAAAACAATGCTCACTACTTTTTGAATTTCCACTTTGCTCTTCCGTGATTATAAAGTCATTTCTCCATCAGCATGTACTTCTGGTCTCTGTTCCCTTGAAGACTGTCTTCCCCACAAATCCATGGTTCCTTTTCTATATCCTGATCCCCTGTAGCTTTTCCTGGGTCATGTCACAATATATGTAGTCCTTGTAGTGTTTCATGTGTATTTCCCTACATTTCCATTATAAAGTGTGAAACCAGCTATCCCATGTTACAGACCCTTGATATATAGAGAAGGGAAAGGGGAACGGGAAGGGGAAGAGGAAATGGGTAGGAGGAGGGTGAGGGGTGAGGGAAGGAGAGGAGGAGGTTGAGAAGAAGAAAAGAAGAGGAAGGAGGGGGAGGAGGGGGAAGAGAAGGGAAGATGAGGAAGGGGAAGGGGAAGAAGAGAGGGGAAAAATCTAAATGTACTTCTGCAAAGTAGACATTTTTTCTATTTGCTTTAATAAACTATCTCATATTTTATATATTGATTACATAACTGATTAAAAAAATTTTAGGGCTTCCCTGGTGGTGCAGTGGTTGAGAGTCTGCCTGCCGATGCAGGGCACACGGGTTCGTGCCCCAGTCTGGGAAGATCCCACATGCCGCGGAGTGGCTGGGCCCATGAGCCATGGCCGCTGAACCTGCATGTCCGGAGCCTGTGCTCCGCAACGGGAGAGGCCACAAGAGTGAGAGGCCCACGTACCGCAAAAACAAAAACAAACAAAAAATTTTAGCTTTTTGTTATGACGCACTAATCTATCATGAGATGTTTAATTTTAGAGTGACAAGAAAGGTTTATGATTCAAAGCTTATATTTTAAACCAAAATGTTAAACATCTTAAAATTATAAATTCAGAAGAGAAATGTTCTTATAGATTACATTTGACCATTGTTTTAGAGTTCCTCTAAAAGCTAGGAAGTTGCTTCTATCCCTGCTACAAAGCCACTGTTGAGAAGTTGATTAGAGAAGGAAAATAACATTTAACACCCACAGGATATCTTATCTCCAAATAATATGACAAAACCGTAGTTCAGGAAACTTAATGAAGGCCTGGTAAAAATAATAAGGCCTGATTAAATAATGAAGTGGGAAATTGAATGTTCAAAATTTATATATATATATATATATATTTTTTTTAAATAAATTTATTTATTTATTTTTGGCTGTGTTGGGTCTTCCTTGATGTGTGCATGCTTTCTCTACTTGTGGCGAATGGGGGCTGCTCTTCGATGTGGTACGTAGGCTTCCATTGCGGTGGCTTCTGTTGTTGTGGAGCACGGGCTCTAAAAGTGGGCTTCAGTAGTTGTGGTGCACAGGCTCCAGAGCGCAGGCTCAGTAGTTGTGATGCAAGGGCTTGGTTGCTCCGCAGCATGTGTGACCTTCCTGGACCAGGGGTTGAACCTGTGTCCCCTGCATTGGTTGGCAGATTCTTAATGACTGCACCACGAGGGAAGTACTAAAATGTATATTTTAAACTATTTATTCAGTAAATATTTATAATTTGCTTTGCTATGTATAAAACACAAATTAGATCCTGGTATAAGAGAGTTTTACAGTCCTGTAAAAAGGAGTCTATTTCCATAAATCACTGTCCTATAACATAGAAACTAATGTGCCATAAAAGAGAGATATTAAACTACATTACAAATAAAAAGAGGAAAAAATTATTTCCAATTAGTAGTATAGAGGAAGGCTTTGTAATAGAGGGTGGCTGATTCTTGAAGGAGTAGGATTTAGACTTGGAGTGTCTTTATGGTCTAGTATTCATACTTTTAGAGATGAGGTAGACTAATATTAGTGGCAAAAGGAAGCACTTTTATCTGTCCAAGAAACATTCTTTGAGTACTCTGTGCTGGGAACTGTACTAGGTGCTAGGGTAAAAAATATAAGAAGAACTTCCTGTCTTCCAGGAGCCCACAGTTTAATGTTTAATGTTCACATGGGAAATGGGGGCACAAGTGAAAGCATGTGGACAAAGGCAGAAAGGGGCATCAACTATTCTGTTTAGAGAAGGGAAGGCTATACAAAAGAAGGAGTAAGAAAAAAACTCAGGAAGGCCACTACATTTGTGTTTAAGTTTAATTTGTTTTTAATTTAGTAAGTTACAAATTAAAAATTCTAATGACTCTTGGGACTGAGAGTGTCTTTCAAAATTTCTTTAAGTGCGAAGGAGATGCAGAAGATGTGAAACTTCAAATAATGTCTGCTACTTGATTTCTAGTCAAGATGACATTGTAAGTTAATATTTTTGAGCCCCTCTTCTGCTTCAAACACATAGCAGTAACAGAAAAAATATAAAAAGAGAAATTAGAAAGGCTTAGACAAAGTTACGTCATAAATTTTTAACATACGTAAAATGTAAAAACCAAAATGTAAATTATTAAGTTTCTCTACCCTGTTACCTCCAGAAAACTATCATGCATTACACAGATTTTGCACTCCCAACTTCCTAGTAATTTTTATTTAAGGCTTAATCTTTTAAATAAAAATAGTTCTTCTATTTTTCATTAGTCAAGAATTCGGAACATTCTCATTTAAAATTCAGTTTTAGTTTCCTCTATTATTTTCATTCCACATGGAGTGAGTGTATTCACATCTTTATTGATTTTATTGACTTCCTTTGCATTACCTTTCCTCAAGTGTTTTAGAATTTTGCAAAGGAATCCTCTGGAAAGAAGCAACAATGAAATAGGAAAAAAAACATGAGATAATCAACAAAACTAGAACTGGTTCTTTGAAAAATAAACAAGCCAGATTGTGTTACAACATAAGTAAGCAAGATTGATTAAGAAATAAGAGAGACTGCACAAATAAATAGTATGAATAATGAAAAAGTAATGTAACCATAGATACAGTGGAGAGATAAGAGAAAGTTTGATACTATTTCAATCAGTTACTTAAAATTTTAGGAGCTGGATAATTTTCTATAAAAATAGAAATAATTAAACATGCTTGAAGAAAATGCACCAGTAACCATTATAGAACTCTTTTTCATAGAATATATAGAAATAAATGGATTTATGAGTACAAATAGTTCACATATAATACAAACTTTGCCAGAGTATAGAAAAATAAGGAAAGCTGCCCAATTCATTATGTGAGGTTAATAAATATTGACACCAAAATCAGATAAAAACAGAAGAGAAAACACAGTATAAGCTATTCCCAAGTATGATCACTATGCAAAAGCTTAAACATTAGCAAATTAAATATAATATAATATTAAAAATAAACTGTATTGTTTTTTTAAAGTCATTTTTGTCCAGAAAAGTGATAATGGGGCAACATTATAAAAATCCCTCAGTGTAATTCCCTACATTGATTATCACCTTGATACCAAAACCAAAGATGTCACAAAGAAAGAAAACTACAGGCCAATATCACTGATGAACATAGATGCAAAAATCCTCAACAAAATACAAGCAAACAGAATCCAACAGCACATTAAAAGGATCATACACCATGAGCAAGTGGCATTTATCCCAGGGATGCAAGGATTCTTCAATATATGCAAATCAATCAACGTGATACACAATATTAACAAATTGAAGGAGAAAAACCATATGATCATCTCAATAGATGCAGAGAAAGCTTTTGGATAATTCAACACCGATTTATGATAAAAACCCTCCACAAAGTAGACATAGAGGGAACTTTCCTCAACATAATAAAGGCCATATATGACAAAGCCACAGCCAACATTGTCCTCAATGGTGAAAAACTGAAACCATTTCCACTAAGATCAGGAACAACACAAGGTTTCCCACTCTCACCACTATTATTCAGCATGGTTTTGGAAGTTTTAGCCACAGCAATCAGAGAAGAAAAAGAAATAAAAGGAATCCAAATAGGAAAAGAAGAAATAAAGCTGTCACTGTTTGCAGATGACATGATACTATACATAGAGAATACTAAAGATGCTACCAGAAAACTACTAGAGCTAATCAATGAATTCGGTGAAGTAGCAGGATACAAAATTAATGCACAGAAATCTCTTGCATTCCTATACACCACTGATGAAAAATCTGAAAGTGAAATTAAGAAAACACTTTCATTTACCATTGCAACAAAAAGAATAAAATATCTAGAAATAAACCTACCTAAGGAGACAAAAGACCTGTATGCAGAAAATTATAAGACACTGATGAAAGAAATTAAAGATGATACAAATAGGTGGAGAGATATACCATGTTCTTGGATTGGAAGAATCAACATTGTGAAAATGACTCTACTACCCAAAGCAATCTACAGATTCAATGCAATTCCTATCAAACCACCAGTGGCATTTTTCACAGAACTGGAACAAGAAATTTAACAATTAGTATGGAAACACAAAAAACTCTGAATAGCCAAAGCAATCTTGAGAAAGAAAAATGGAGCTGGGAGAATCAGGCTCCCGGACTTCAGACTATACTACAAAGCTACAGTAATCAAGACAGTATGGTACTGGCACAAAAACAGAAATATAGATCAATGGAACAGGATAGAAAGCCCAGAGATCAACCCACGCACATATGGTCACCTTATCTTTGACAAAGGAGGCAGGAATATACAGTGGAGAAAAGACAGCCTATTCAATAAGTGGTTCTGGGAAAACTGGACAGCTACATGTAAAAGAATGAAATTAGAACACTCCCTAACACCATACACAAAAATAAACTCAAAATGGATTAAAGACCTAAATGTAAGGCCTGACACTGTCAAACTCTTAGAGGAAAACATAGGCAAACAGTCTATGACATAAATCACAGCAAGATCCTTTTCGACACACCTCCTAGAGAAATGGAAATAAAAAGAAAAATAAACAAATGAGACCTAATGAAACTAAAAACTTTTGCACAGCAAAGGAAATCATAAGCAAGATGAGAAGACAACTCTCAGAATGGGAGAAAATATTTGCAAATGAAGCAACTGACAAAGGATTAATCTCCAAAATTTACAAGCAGCTCAATATCAAAAAAACAAACAACCCAATCCAAAAATGGGCAGAAGACCTAAATAGACATTTCTTCAAAGAAGATATACAGATTGCCAACAAATACATGGAAAAATGCTCAACATCATTAATCTTTAGAGAAATGCAAATCAAAACTATTGTGAGATATCACCTCACACGAGTCAGAATGGCCATCATAAAATCTACAAACAGTAAATGCTGGAGCGGGTGTGGAGAAAAGGGAACCCTCTTGTACTGTTGGTGGGAATGTAAATTGATACAGCCACTATGGAGAACAGTATGGAGGTTCCTTAAAAAACTAAAAATAGAACTACCATATGACCCAGCAATCCCACTACTGGGCATATACCCTGAGAAAACCATAATTCCAAAACAGTCATGTGCCAAAATGTTCATTGCAGCTCTATTTACAATAGCCAGGACGTGGAAGAAACCTAAGTGTCCATCAACAGATGAATAAATAAAGAAGATGTGGCACGTATATACAAGGGAATATTACATAGCCATAAAATAGAAATGAAATGGAGTTATTTGTAGTGAGGTGGATGGACCTAGAGTCTGTTATACGGAGTGAAATAAGTCAGAAAGAGAAAAACAAATACCGTATGCTAACACATATATATGGAATCTAAAAAAAAAAAAAGAAAAATGGTCATGAAGAATGTAGGAGCAAGACTGGAATAAAGACACAGACCTACTAGAGAATGGACTTGAGGATACAGGGAGGGGGAAAGGTAAGCTGGGAGAAAGTGAGAGAGTGGCATGGACATATATACGCTACCAAACGTCAAATAGATAGCTAGTGGGAAGCAGCTGCATAGCACCGGGAGTTCAGCTTGGTGCTTTGTGACCATCTAGAGTGGTGGGATAGGGAGGGTGGGAGGGCGGGAGATGCAAGAGGGAAGAGATATGGGGACATAGGTATATGTATAACTGATTCACTTTGTTATAAAGCAGAAACTAACCATTGTGAAGCAATTATACTCCAATAAAGATGTTTAAAAAAAATTTAAAATAAAAATTGCATTGTCATCTCAATAGAAGCAGAAAAATTCTTTTAAATTTTAGCATATATTATGGATAATAATAAAGTTATTTTTGAAAATGATTTTCAAATAAAAGTCCCTTAATCTATTGAAAAGTATCTACCAAAGCCTTATATCAAATACCTTACCTATGGCTAATATATAAAAATATTTGCATTAAAACAGTGGCGCTGCTAGCATTTAAATTGTCAGTGGAGGTTTTAGCCATGACAAGACAAGAAAAATAAATAAAAATGGAAGGATTTGAAAAGGAGAAAAAAAATTATTTGAATATGATATAGCCAAACTGCTAAGAAGAGTATTTAACAGATTTATTGGGCTATAAGATCAATATGCAAAAATTGAAAGTATGTTTATACATCAACCATAGCAGAATAGAGAATATAATAGGGGAAAAAAGGTACAATTCACAATAATGACTATAAGGAACATATAACTACATATATAACATATGTGGAAGGCCTTAACTAACAACCAAATATATATATATATATATATGATTGACAGATCCAAAAATTGGATGAAGGGCTTCCCTGGTGGCGCAGTGGTTGAGAGTCCGCCTGCCGAAGCAGGGGACACGGGTTCGTGCCCCGCTCCTGGAAGATCCCACATGCCGCAGAGTGGCTGGGTGCATGAACCATGGCCGCTGAGCCTGCACAGGCGCTCCGCAACGGGAGAGGCCACAACAGTGAGAGGCCCGCGTACCGCAAAAACAAAACAAAAAAAAAAACAAAAAAAAATTGGATGAAAGTGAAAGAATGACAATGTACATGAATGGCAAGAGTTAATATAATAAAGAGGCTAATTCTCCCAGATGAATTAATTCAATAATATTTCAATCAAAATTCTGATAGGGTCCAAGAATTGCCATGACATTTTTAGAAAAGATATATTTCTGCAGGTGTACTTTACTACAATTAAAACAAATGAACTAGATATACCCATATCAACACATAAATCTCAACAAATCTTGTGTGAAAAAGCAAATTGCAGAATACACTATATGATTACACTTATGTAAAACTTCAAGGAACTCTATAAACAAGTTCTGTTGTATGGATAAGCATATATGTAGTAAAAATATAAAAACAATCATCATAAAGGACATAAAGCAGATCTCCAGTGAGAGGGGAAAAGTGGGCTTAAAAATTATGAAAATGGGTGTTCCACTGAATTTGCTTTTTTTGTTTTCACAAAGAGAGATCTGTTGAAAGAATGACAAATGTTAACATTTATTAAATCTGGGTGTGGGGTGATGTGGCATTGTTATATTATTCTCTGTATTTCTGTAATATTTTTATCACAATATTTCATAATTTTAGGCACAAGTTTGCCACATACCCTTTTTGAGTTTACCTGGTTGGGAACTAGGGGGCAGAAAATAAAGTTGTACATCATGACTTCATCCCTTCTCCCATAGGGACCTACTGGTTTATTGCTGTAGCATTTAAGCACTCTATCAATATGGGATTCCAGGTTTAGGGGGAGGCACAAGTCACATCAGGTGCTACTTCCTTCTAGAGGTAAAGAAAAGGACCTCTGATCATTTTGCTTTCATCAGGGATTTGGGAGTATGTGCCTTCTGCATCTTTTTTCTCTCTGGATCTCATTACTTCAGTCTACATCAGATAATGAAAGTTGCAATCTGACTTTACTTCTAAGACCCATGGAATCTCTTAGTGAGATAAAAGAAATTTATACTTAAGGGTTGTTTTTCATCCTCTTCTCTTCTTGAACACTTAAGTCAGTTTCCCCTCATCTTTCCTATCTTTTCATTTGTCACTCTTCTTCCATGTCCATGTTTCATGGACCACCATTTTCCAGCCCCTGTTTGTTTCTTATGTGACTTGTTGGTTAATACAACCAAGAGACCAATATATTTTAGAGAAAGTTTTCTGAAACCATTAATTTGTGAGGATATAAAGGGATATTCTTGAAGAACTTATCATTACATTAACATTGCAGATCAAATCCACACTAGCCCCCAGTATAGCTTCTCTGGACCATGACAGTCTGATAAAGAATAGACCATCCATGAAATGGCTTCAATGGTTGCTCCAAACCAGTGAAATAGAGCTCTCCCAGGCCAGATAGAACACTCATCGTGTTTACTATTAGCAAAGTACCCTAAAGAGCCATAATATTTGATGAATATAATGCCAAAGTGGCATGGGGTAGAAAACACACAGTGTGTATCTGGTGGTGGAGCCAATCACTTGGCTAGGGAGTGGCCCTGGTAGACTGCCCACTCTTTTCATTTCAATGATCCTTGGAAATTTTCTATTACTCACTGCTTAGAGAATAACTCTCAACAGGTAAATACATAATGGAGATAAAAATTTCTTTTAAGATTCCGATAAATTCATTGTTAATGTTAGGACTGTAGTGTAGAAGCATAATGAAGTATAATTTTTGAAGCAGAATTTATTTGTATGGCTTTATAAATGATTTTATTGATATGTTATAGAATCATTAATGTTCTAAAGGGTTAACTAAATTATTATTTTATACTTTACTACATTTTATGGGGGAAAATATATACTATAGAGATATTCATAATTCATATTTATGAACACCCAATTTCTTAGTTATATACATTAGAGTAACTTGCTAATATACCAGTGAAGTTGAAAGCATTTAAGTATTTGAGAATCTTAAGGATTTTTTTGTTTTGTTTTTCAGACCAGTTTAAGATTTGAATAAGAAAAGCAAGAGCCTTGTTTTTGGCCTGGCTTTGAGATGTCTGGGAACAATTAACAAATTTCTTCAATATTAAAAATAAGTTGGTATTTTAATAATTTTATACTAAAAATTGAATTTTTTCATTATTAAAGTATGTTATTTATCTGTTATCTTGTAAAACAAGAACTAGACTTGTTGACAATAAATGCTGTTTATCATTACCTCATTCTTGTTTCTTAAGATATTCTCTTAATCTCTCCATGCCTCATTTTCTCTAAGAAAAAATATTTATTAATTATTGAAACACAATATCTTTGTAGAATAGTGTTAAAATAATGTAAGGTAGGATCATATTGATTAATGCAAAATTCATAACTTTATTCTAGATCTTGAATCACTTCATTTCAGTAGGTTTAACTCTCTTGTTAGCGTCTAAGGTACAGAATGGCTGTACTAAAAATCTCTACTGTCAACTTCTAACAAAACACATATATGTGTCTCTTCCATAGTATTGAATATAAATCACAATTTTGGTAGAATCAGCAAGATATTGCACTTATTCCAGAAATGTACAGCTGGTGTTCTTATTAACTGGGCAGTTTTGTTGTTCTGATTCTGATTCTGAAATAGGTTAGATATGTCTCTTTGTACCTTTTGGTTTAAGAAATTATGAGGTGAGAAAGTTTGTTTCATTGACTCTTGAAACACATGTGAATATATAAAATTCATTGTTTACAATTGACTGCTAAGGGATAACACATGGAAATTATATATTAATCATGGTGATTTATTCTAGTGCTGAAAAACAAGATGTTAAATTATGCCATAAGAAGAAGCATAATTCAGTGAATTTTTATGATCTGTAGAGATGGGCAAATTGCATTGCAAATGATAAATGAGATTTCAGCATCAAGATCTACAAATAAATCATCATAAGTAGATATTTTGATTTATTAATATAACTAGGAAGTGGCCCCTTGGGATGTGCATGTAATTTTCAGTGGTTGTCCTGGTAAGAGACAGCTAACTTATTAATGTGTTTTTTTTTTTCCTATAAGTAACTACTCTGAATATTTTGAGGGAAGAGTTTATTCCTTTAGCAATAAGATTCTTTGGGTTTCCCTGGTGGCGCAGTGGTTGAGAGTCCGCCTGCCGATGCAGGGGATACGGGTTTGTGCCCCGGTCTGGGAAGATCCCACATGCCGCGGAGCGGCTGGGCCCGTGAGCCATGGCCGCTGAGCCTGCGCTTCCGGAGCCTGTGCTCCGCAACGGGAGAGGCCACAGCAGTGAGAGGCCCGCGTACCGCAAAAAAAAGAAAAAGAAAGAAAGAAAGAAAGAAGATTCCTTGCACATGGAAGTGGGGATGGATGCTAATTTGATTAGCTCAGTACCAACACACAGAGTTCAAAGTTGATAAAATTCAACAGGGCAGTTGGGAGGTCTCTTTCTCTACCTTTTACTTAAAGGAAGTCATTGCATCTAAATGCACCCATTTTCCTTATGAGTAAACTCTGGGTGTTTTATTTTCTACCTGAGTTGCAAAGTTCCATATCCATGTCTTAAGCTTCTACTTCAATATCATTGGAAGATTAATGAGCATTCATGTGTGTGTTTCCATCAACTGGTATCCAAAACTGTAACCTAAAAATTACTAAACAGGAAAACAAAAGCTTTCATCTACTCATTCCTTTTCTCTTTTTGAATTTTATTTTATTTATTTTTATACAGCAGGTTCTTATTAGTTATCCATTTTATACATATTAGTTTATATATGTCAATCCCAATCTCCCAATTCATCACACCACAGAACATTAACTTTTGTTCTAAGGTCAACCCTAATTTTTTTTTTTTTTTTACATCTTTATTGGAGTATAATTGCTTTACAATGGTGTGCTAGTTTCTGCTTTATAACAAAGTGAATCAGTTATGCATATACATATGTTCCCATATCTCTTCCCTCTTGCGTCTCCCTCCCTCCCACCCTCCCTATCCCACCTCTGTAGGTGGTCACACCTATTAAAGGAATGAGTAGCTGATCTATTAAAGGAATGAGTAGATCAGCTACTCATTCCTTTAATAGGTACCAACTGATTGCTTGTAGGTCAGGGACTATGCTAAAGCTTGGAGAAACAGAATGAACAAAATATAGCCCCTGCTTTCAAGGAAGTGACAGTAGAGTGAGAGAAAGAAATATCTAAACTGGCTATTTCAATGTAGTGTGTGTGGTATGTGCTTGATAGAGAGAGGACAAGGTACCATGGGACAGACATGTAAACTGGAGAGCATCCTTGAAGGATTAGGATTGTTGCCACAGTAAAAACAAACAAACAAAAAAAGGTTTTGATAAAATATTTCCAGGAGGAGATGATGCTCAAGTTGAATCTTGAAAGATGTAAAGAGCAGTTAAGGATATCCCTGCAAGGGGAGTGGCCTATGCCACGATCCGTAGATTAAAGGGAGTATATTCAGGAATGAAGAGAAGGTCAGTCTGTTGAATGTTCCAGAATGTAACCTAAAGAGAAAAGTGGAAGCATCTGGTATCCTAAGCTTCCTTTTCTAACCTCTCTTTCCTTATTTTTGAAAGCAGGGTTATCCTACATCTCCTGCTTGGGAAGAGGCTAAGGTTGTAGCCAGACTTGGAGTTCAAATCCTGCCTTTAGAGCCTGCTACTTGTGAGGTGTTACCTAAACTTCTCAGCCTCAACTTTCTCATATGTTAGAAAACAACAATAACAATAACTAAATATATGACAGTAGGACAAGTGAAGTTGTGATGCTCACATGAGAGAATGTGGAAGTGTCTAGAGAGTGCATGACACATCAAAGTTTCTTAATGCATATTAGTTTTCTTTTATTTTTGTTTCCTATTTCTAAAATGGAGGACTTGATTCTTTCCCCCATAACTGGATCTTGAGGATCAAATAAAATTATGCATGGAAAATAACCAATAAATGAACTTAGATGTATTGCATGTTCATTATTTATTTATGTGTGGGGGAATAAACTTAGAGCATGGCGGGTAGAATTTCCCTATAAAAACCCACTCCTCTACAGTTGTTTATTCTCTCATTGCTTACAGCAAGATGGGACAGCAGTAAGGTTGCTGTGGCAGAGAGAACATCTGGTTTGTCATTCATTTTTATTCACTTCACTGAAAAACACCAAACAGAGCTTTCTTCTGCCTCTTTCAAACTTTCCTGTCTTCCAAGATCTATTCAGTCTTTAGGCCAAAGTTCTGCCTTGTTTAGAGTAAATCAATGTAGCCTTTCTGGCTCTTTTAGTTCTTTATATCAAGGTCAATGAAGCAGCATGATATAAGACCATGGGTTGGGAAACTTTTCTGTACAGCACTGGATAGTAAGTATTTTAGGGTTTGTGAGCCACATAGGTCTTTGTTGCATATTCTTTGGGTTTTGGGGGGTTTTTTTTTGGCAACCCTTTAAAACTGTAAAAACCATTCTTATCTTATGAGCCATACAGAAACAGACCTCAGACTGGGTTTGGGTGAAAGGACATAGCTTCCTAATCCCTGGTATAAGCAATAAAAGAACCAGCAGCACTTAGACTGAGTATGGACTATTGGATGAGATCGCTAATGAAAAAGGAGTTCTCAGTACACTTCAGGTATGGTATAAGCATCTTACTTATCTTGTTCAGTCCTCAGAGCAACATTATGTGACAGGTACTATATAGATACACTATTAAGAAGCTGAAGCTGGGAAAACCATCCCCACCCCACTGTTCAGATTTAGTCCCCATTTACTGTTTACCTGCTATATAACATAAAGTAGGTAATTTATCATCTCTTAATCTTTAAGTTTCAGTTTCCTAATCTGTAAACAAGGAATAAAAATTAGTGCCTTTATAGGTTTTTTTGTTTGTTTCTTGATAAGGATTAAATAAGCTAATATGTGTAGGCATTGTCTGACACAACGTATATGCTCCATACATACCAGCTTTATCATCATTACTTCAGGGGATCAGGTTATTGGTCCTTGTTCTATCACTTGCTATTGCTCCTTGTGAGCACTTGGGAGCCATATGACCTCGATCAAGTCATTTATATACTTTGTGCTTATTTCCTCTTAAATAAAGTGGGTGATAGTAGCATTTCAGGACTACCCTGAGGATCCGTGAAGAGAGCTAGCAAAAGTCAAATAAACATACAAATTTAAGAAATAATAATTACCTTTTATTCACTCTTATGTGCCTAGCTTCATCCAAGGTCTCCATTTCTATTGTCAATATGTTTCTTATAGCAACTCTAGAATAGGCATTTTGACAAATGTGAATACTAGCTGTAAAAATACTTAAAAGAAATGAAGTGTTAGACACGTGTGGATTTATTTCATTGAACCTACGCAAAACAAGGACACTCAACAACCACAAATCTTGCTCTTAAACTTCATTGTCATCACACACTTCTTCACACAGGTGGCTCAGAGCTTGAGGACTCCCTTGAAATATCATCCACATCATGAAGCTCAAGACCTAATTCCTAATGATGACTCATCTTCACATCATTTTTTAATTTAGTTTGTGATTATCCATATATAAATTACCTATTTTGTGATATCTGTGAACAAAAAGAAAACCCCTTAGCGCAATTCTGAGTCACCCTTCACTTTCACTATAGAGCCAGAAAGGACTATTTACTGATTAAATAATACTGATCTGAAGAGAGGAAGTGATTGCCTAGGATTGTTCAGTGTATGGGTCAGAATTTAATCCAAGAAGCAGACCTAGTAGGAGCTATAGAGAATAAGGGACTATTATAGGGATTGGACCTTATGAAATTGTGGGGGCTGGTTAAACAGTCTATGTGAGGCTACTGCTTCTGTATCTGATACTGGAGCCTGAAGTCCACATTTAAAGCAGTGAGGAAGGAAAAATGACTCTGAACAGGGGGAAGCAAGGACAAAATGGGTGGGCTAGAACTCATGAGGATAGCCTGAACTCATATTAGTCTCTCACCACCACAAAGCTTTCAACTTTGATGATGGAATTATCTGCAGGAAAAGTTGGTATTCTACTTCATGGAGCTAAGCACACATACAATGTCCAGCAGGAAATAAAATTGCTGCAGGTCTGGCTACTGCCCCACACAAACAACTCAAGCTAGCAGATAAGCAAGTGTTTGAGCTACAGCTGCTGCCTCAGACCTGCAATAACCTTGCCCACATGAAAAGAATACGCATGCTATTTCACTTTCACTTTCCACATCCCACCCAAAATGTCTCTTGTGATCCATGCTAACTTTGAACTCTGCAGCAAAAGGAATTTTGTGAAACAGTTTAGCATAGCTAAATTGGCACAATATACATACTCCAATTTGAGTAAGTATGTGATGATACAGAACCTGAACTCTGTTTTTTCTAACTCTTAGCCCAGAGATTTTCTCACAAAGCTCTGCTGACTCGTAATTTCCTTCTATATAAACTGGAAGTCATAATGCCATCCTCATAGAGTGATCGCACAAGATAATGTTTATAATGTACCCCAAACAATGCTTGGCAGGCTAAAAAAGGCTATCTCTGGGGCTTCCCTGGTGGCGCAGTGGTTGGGAGTCCGCCTGCCGATGCAGGGTACACGGGTTCGTGCCCCGGTCCGGGAAGATCCCACATGCCGCGGAGCGGCTGGGCCCGTGAGCCATGGCCGCTGAGCCTGCGTGTCCGGAGCCTGTGCTCCGCAATGGGAGAGGCCACAACAGTGAGAGGCCCGTGTACTGCAAAAAAAAAAAAAAAAAGGCTATCTCTTTTTTTCTTGATTCCTACTTGGGGACCAAGAAAACATAATTAGTAAGAAAGATAATTCTTTTTAGGGGAAAAAGTTATATATTGTATTCCTCAAGAAAAATATGTTTGATTTGGAACCAGCCATTATTTTAGATTACTCACTCCACTGATTCCCATTACTAGTAGGGATAATGGAGAGTCAAGTGGCAATTTCACCACACCAGTTTAAAAGCTGGCTTCCACTCCTGTTTATGTGGAGTGGAAGAAATGTTCTATTCCATATGGAAGAGAGAGGAAAGGGGAAGAGAGAGTCACTTGGTTCCTGGATGATTACTGAGAATTAATCTGTGACCAAAATAAGCTGATTAAAACCAGAGTCCTGCCACTGAAGTGAAATTAAGCCACACAGTGTGACTTTAATACCAGGCTCTTTCCTTATGGTGTGTTGCATAATAGAAGCCAATTGAAAAATACATATTAGGACATATAAATATAAATAAATTGATGCACTGTGCAGAAAGCAGGCCCCGGGGGAGCCCACAGTGAAAGGTGGTATTTTCAGAGTTGAGAGCAGTTATTTTCATTGATAAAAGGGAAATGGGTGTAAGAGAAAGAAGGGGTAGTTTCTGTAATTCTATGAGGTTGGTTCTTTGTCTGACTAGCTCCATGAAGAAATGCAGGAGAACAAATATTTATATCCCATCCTTTTCTGGATACTCTTTCTCCCATCTCTGTAGCACCTGCAGTCTGTCCACGTAATTGAGCACAAAATTATTTTACTACTTTTCTTGTTCCTTCATTTTCTCTAATGGTATGTTTTTTTAAAATTCTTGTTCTCCAGGATACAGCCATTTGGGTGGATGAACAAAAAAACATGGGCAGCCATAGCCTCTGTAAAGAGGCTTTGACCTGGGTCCCCATCAAGAGGACCAACTGAGTTCCCAAATACCTCCTTTGTCTTTCTTCAGCAGGCTGGGTGACCAGTGTAACATATCTTTTACCTTGGCACATATTACAGTTAACATGCTGCTCTCCAGTTTCCCATCTGGTGACCATAATCCCCAGATTCTTCTGTCCCTGTGGTTCCCACAGGTAAGGTGACCTTGGGTTTGCCATTGGAGGCTGACATTGTTACAAGATTATTTTGACTCCCTTCTGTTACTCTGAGTGCTTCTCTCATAAAGAATGAGGTGAGATATTTCCTCAGTGGTGTCAGTCTTGTTCGGAGATCCCGAAAGTATTGCTCTGTGCTTTGAGTTTCTTGGAGAATGCTATTTTAAATATGATAGAGTTTCTCCCAGTTTGAGTCAAATACTGTTTAATTGTTCCTGCATTGATACATCTAAAAATATTTTTTCTTCACCTAAAATAAACATTTTTTTTTGGAAAAAGCCTAAGCAGTTTGACTCTCTTCTAGCAAAGGACGAATTTCTGTCTCTGAGAGAGTTTAGGAACAATTTTGCTAAGCTTGATTGCAAATTTCAAAGTTCTTTTGTCCCTCTTTCTCGGAGGACTTTCATGGGACCTTCATACAGACAAAACTCTTGATAACAACTTACCTATCCTGATGTGTGTAGATCTTCAATTATTGATTTCTCCAGCAAACAGACTATAACTATGATGGACATATAATCTACATTTTTATGCTGTTATGTCATCTGGCATGATGCAACATGGAATTGTAGTCATTCAACACATACTTGTTGAGACTCACTCTGTTCCAGGCTAGTGCTGGGTGGGTATAGATGAATAAAACAAAGGTGTTCTCTATCATTGTGGACTTTACAAACTTGTACAGAAACAGACAGTAAATAAACAATAAATATATAATGATAAATTGGGGTAAGTCCTATAAAGGAAAGAAATCAGATTCTATGAGAAAGATGAGAGCAGGGACCAACCTGAGAAGGACATCTAGAGAGATTTCTTGAAGAGTTTGAATATGAGCCAGAATTTGAAGGGTAAGCAGGAACTAACCATGTGGAGGGATTGGAAGTCAGGGAGTTTAGAGTAAAATTCAGTCTCTGAAACCCCAGGATGCACCTGTTGGCTGTGAGTAAGTTTGATATTTTGAGAAATGTATTAAATCCACAGAAAATAGTTGAGCACGTTATAGCATCTGTCCTGATGACATTTTTACCACATGTGAATGTTTTTCACTTTGCTGTAGTGTGGTCCTCCACTGTTATTTAAAAATCAAGTTTTTGCCCTCACAGCCTGCATTTGTTGGGTGAATGGCCTATCTGGTATCCCTTTGCAAGTTGGGTGATGAAAAGCCAAGTGGGAATGATTTTTTGGTCTATGGATAAGAGTTTTCCCAGGAAGATGGAGTCAGAAAGAAAGATATGCCAAGCAGAGAAGAGGGAATTCTCAAAGCTACAGATAATAGAAAGAACATGGCAAGTTGAGTGAATCAAGAGAAGTTTGGTATAGCCTGGAGAATGATGTGGGATATGAGGCTGGAGAAGTGTGTGAGGGACAGCTTGTGAAAGGTTACATGGACCATGTTGAAGTGATTGAACTTGATCTTGTGGAAAAGTCAGAGCCAATGGCAATTTTTGAATCAGTGCTGCTCAAAATTAATAGTAATAATTTTTGGAGGGAAGACAGTAATGGCAAAGATGTTACTGTAGTTGTCCAGGCAAGAGATGCTGAGGTCCCAGTTCATTAGCACTGAGAAAAGATTGCAGAGATATTTCCAAAGTAGAAATCACCATTTAATATGAAAGGATGGAAGAGAAGAGGGGTATGACTTCAGCGTGTTGGGGACAGGGTGGATGATGACACCATGAATAAGAGTTGTGGGAGAGTTAGCTCACTCCCATTGGAGAAAGCTTCTTCCTCATGTGTGCTCTTATAACACATATCTTCCTTTGCAGTGAACAACTGCTTACATGTTTGCTTCTCTTGGTTGACTGGGAACTCCTCAAGAGCAAAAATGCTTTATTTATCACTGAATCCCTAGCACAGCTGGCAAGACATATTTGAGGAATTCAATAAATAATAACTGCTATTATTATTAGGCTTTCAATTGTTGTGTTTTAGTGAATGGGTGACACACTTCTGACAGTATAATTGTGTATACTGAAGGCTCCATAGAGAATGATGGGAAGTTGATTGAGAGAAATGGCTTTGATTCTTTAGGCGAATTTATTTCAAGAAGAAAAGTGATGACTCCTAAGGGAAGAAGAAATGTAATATGTAAGGGAACATATTAGCTGACCTAGTTCGGTTCCATTGCTAAAAGGAAGCCTTGGGAAAGGTTTTAAAGCAAAAAGAATACAGGAAATTAGTTCTGAAAATCCAACCATCTAGGTCGAGTCATCCTTAGCCCTGGATAGACAGAGAACCTTTGCACAAAGAACACACAGCTTTCTCAGATACTATAGAAAATTTGGAATTAACCTCAGCTATGCTTTTTTCCATTTACATTCTCTTTTCGTTAGACCCAATTCCTTCAGTTAGAGTATGTCACTGAATGTAATGATTGAATATAATTTTAATGAAAATGTTTATTTGGTCTGCTGAGGGTTTAATTATTATTTTTTGAATGGTTGAACAGTGTCTTCTCCTAATGATCAAACTTCAATTATTTCATTAAACCATTATTTGCCTGTTTGTTTTTGAAGCAATCCTAAAACATAAACAGAATTCTTAGCTGAAAATTCAGCAATTGTGTTTTGGGCATTTTATTTCCTAAATACTTTTACTTATTTGCAATAAAAAAAGCACAGCATAAAAGCAATTAATGTTAATTAAAGAATGACATTTTTTGGGTTTCCCTGGTGGCGCATTGGTTGAGAGTCCACCTGCCAATGCAGGGGACACGGGTTTGTGCCCTGGTCCGGGAAGATCCCACATGCCGCGGAGCGGCTAGGCCCGTGAGCCGTGGCCGCTGAGCCTGCACGTCCGGAGCCTGTGCTCCGCAACGGGAGAGGCCACAACAGTGAGAGGCCTGTGTACCGCAAAAAAAAAAAAAAAAAAAAAAAAAAAGTGACATTTTTCTAATAATCCAAATGCTGTTAGATTTTATTCTCTTCTCTTGGTTGCTTTGTTGGTATTAAATATTTTATGAACTTGAGATATGAAAGATAAAATGCATTACATGGTTTTATTCCTGAAATATAGCTTTGTATATCAATCATGATCTTGACATCTTATCAGCTTTTTTCTTTTCTTTTTATATAACTATGCCTATTTGTTGATTGCTAGGTTGTTGTCACATTCAGTATCATTCAAGCATCTTCTGTAGGTCTAATATTTTGCAAACCATGAGAAGATAATGTATTATATGTCTTAGAATCCTAGAGTTAGAAGATGTAGGTTGGTAAGTAGGAAAAAGGAGCTTCTAAGAACTTAGCTGTATGAAAAGTAAGATTGTCCTCTCTAACTTGAATTATCAAATCAAGCCAAGGACCATTAGAATGAGACAGTCATCTTACGAAGAAGGAATGCCCCATAAACTTGTGGCAAATTTATCAAGGGATCAATATATGTAGACAATACATATTTACTGAGATCTATAGGAAAGAAAAATTGGTGAGTAAAGAAAGTTTAGAGGAAAAGAGAGTCTGGGAGTTGGAACTTCACAGTGACTCTTTAACACTGTCTTTAGAAAGGAGTTCCTGGTCCAGCTACACTAAAAATCAGTTCCCCATGATGCACTGAGGTAGGTGCTTTCAGGACATGGTGTCATAAACATTTAAATCATTCAATTCCCTTTGCTTTGAGTCCATGCTTAAGTAACCTTTGATTAAAATATGGCTTTCCCTGTAGAAGAATATTTCAATTTCAAGGTAGGCTGACAAGAACGTGTATTATAAATTAAGAACTTGATTTATAAACTTTAATCTCATAAATTTAGTCTATGTAAATCAGGTACTCAAGTCCAGATCTCTGTAGCCCTGATAAAAAGAAGTTTGTGGACTTTCAAAGTGAGAAGCCAGACCCAAATCTCTAGTAAATTCACCAAGCTAGCCTTTTAGCCACCTCTTCTGGAGACAGACCAACCTCATTCCCCACTATCAGTCAGAATGTCTGCACACTTTCAGTAGGATATGTCATGACCAAACTCCTTACATTAGAGTTGAAGAAATTAAAGCCCAGACTAGGTAATTAACTTGACTAAGGTCACATACAAATTTGGCCTCTTGCCTTCTTCCTTCCATTACACCATGTTGCTTAGTAATACACCATCATCCTGGGAGAACTGATCATATTCAACAAATCTTATCTAAATCATAGGGAGAAACAAAACTCCTGGATTATTAGTCTAATCCCTACTCCAGTACCTCAATGGATGATGGATCTACATGCCATTTAATTCACCCTGTACTCTTTTTCTTCTTTCTAATGGAGTCAGGACCTGGAAAATTCCAACTCACCTTTCAAGACTCACCTCATTTGTCACTTCCAATTTCAAAGCCTTTTCATCTTCTCCAAGTAGAATTGGTCACTCCCTTTTCTGCACTGTTCATATCTCTACTATGTACTGATCACATGATATTAAATATCTATATATCTATTTTATTGCCTTTTAAGATGTGAGCTCCTCTAAAAGAGTAACCACAGCTTTTTTTTTTTAATCTTTATTGGAGTATAATTGCTCTACAATGGTGTGTTAGCTTCTGCTTTATAACAAAGTGAATCAGTTATACATATACATATGTTCCCATATCTCTTCCCTCTTGCGTCTCCCTCCCTCCCACCCTCCCTATCCCACCCCTCCAGGCGGTCACAAAGCACCGAGCTGATCTTCTATCTCTGCATACCAGCACCCGTTACAGCGTCTTGCATCTAGTAAATTTCACAATAAAAAGAGATGAATCGAAAGAAGAAAGAGAGTGAAGGAAGGAGAGAGGAGAGAAACTTGAGTACCTTGTTGACAGGGAGAGACTTTGTTTTCTCAACAGACATTGGGATTCTGTGAGAAGAGGAAGGTGTAGAAAATGTAGGCAGAACCACAAATGCAGCTCATAAAGTAATTTTCCAGGCTGATTTGGAAGACCCTGAGTTATTTTCTTCTTATTACCTTAGGCAGAATACAATGATAAATTATTAAAATTTTTCTTCACGTTCCACAGTGGATTTAAATAATAATGTCCTCAGAATACTGGGAACACTGGGGAGAATTTTTGCTCATAGTTACACAGATGTTAATAAACAACTCTCAGTTCTCCAAAATGACCTCATATCAGAGCTGAAGAGTAGTTGGTTCCAGTGGTAACTGAGGTGCTGCATAAGTTGAACAGATGGAAAAGAATCAAAGTGTATGCTTGAGAAGAGGTTCTTATGACATTGTGTCAGAGATAACAGTGGATGTTAATCCAGCAGAGCTAATTTTATAGTGAGGAGTGAAATATTATTTAATCAGCAGTGCTTCATACATAATTCAATTAACTCTCTTCACTCATCAGTATTAATGAGAACGGAAGCCTGGATTAATGTGCAAGAGCCTCATAAAGGAGCTCCCAGCCTACCTAAGTGTTGTGAAAACTTAATAAAGTCCTGCCAATCAAATTCTGGAATCTGGACCCAATCCATCAATGCACTGATATTACAAATTATCCTGAGCACTTCTCATTGTTTTCTAATTATTTAATTATGCTGATCTTTGCACTAAACCATTTAATTAGTGTATGGGGGAAATGAGTAAGAGTTGCTGCTTCCTTGACTGTTGGGATTCAGTGTCAAGTAAACAAAGGAGAATTTTATTGTAAATAATATTAAATGGCAATTTCTGCTTTTTGATGTCTGTAAATCTCAATAAATGAATAGAAAACAGAAAGTTGGGTTATAACAAACTAAAAAGCTGCTTTTATCTTGAGAGGATATTGAGAATACTGAGCACACATCTATCCAATACCTGCTCATTTTTTAATTCAGCTTCTGAACTTCAAGAACCTTAAATTTGTCTCATTATCTGGAGCCAGATATTGGAGATGAATAAGTGATACAAACAATCAGGGACACTTGAAAGAATTAAGAGATTATCATTATTATGGATTTTTCAAGATGAGTGAATAGCAGCCTGCATATTACAGTTAAGTTCCTATTTTAGCGAATTGGTAAAGACAATGCCTAATGTGTTTTAAGACTATGCCTGAAATCAGAGAATGGATGGCCATCATTCCAGTTTTTGTAGCATTCATTTAATTTTATTTAATTTACAAATATTGTATACTAACTATGTATCAGGAACTTGCCTAAGCTGTGTGTATATAGAAGGTTTTGAAAGACAGTTCCAGATCTCAAAAAAGCATAACTCTACTGGAGGAGACAGATAAGTGTGCAGAGAAAAGTAATAATGACAATAATGATGACAACGATGATGGCGATTATGAGGATGATAGATCAAACTACTGCACATTTTACTCACTGTCAACCACATTATATATTTTATTTTATTTTATTCTCATAACCCTGTGACACAAACATTATAAGTCCATTTTTACAGAAAGTTAAAAATGAAACTTATAGACATAACAGGACAGTGGTTGCCTTAGAGGAGGAAGAGAAATAGGATTGAAAAGATCACAAATGTATCTGAAACATTTCTAGATCTTAAAAAAACAGAACTTGAATAATATATGACAAAAGGTAAACATTTATGAAATATGAGTGGTAGAAACATAGATCTTTTACTTCTCTGTATGTTTGAAGTGTTTTATAATAATACTTGATTTACAGGAAGTGAGGGGAGGTCTGTGATTGAGGACCCTGAGGATGAGAGGGTAGAGCTGGAATAGTGACCAAACTGAGGAGTTCATGGAAAGTTTTCCAAAGATATTGGTGATACTTGTCATCAACAACAGGGTTTTATTAAGTGCCTGTTTATTCCTGGCATTGTAATAGATGCCTAAGAAGGAAGACAAAACTGACCCAGACTCCATCCTAGAGATTTTATAATACAGTTTTAGTAAGTAAATAAAGTAGAGCATTGCATACAAATATTATGTAACATGAATTGCATCTGAAGGACAAATGCATCTTGGAGGAGGATGACATGGAAATGTTTGTGTTGGCAATTGGAAGGTTTAAAAATTTGGGGCCTCAGAACTCCTGTCATTAAATAGGAAAAGGATTGCAGGAGAATGATTATGTGATATTATTTATCAGTGTATTATTTACACTATATTTTTTCATATATTTTATTCTCAGTTAATGATATCAGACACCATAGGAGGTAAGTAAAAATGCCACTTTATTGTAGATGAAACCTGAGGTTCATAGTGGTTAAGTATCTCATCCAAGTTTACACAGTTAAGAAAAGTAACTGTTGAAACACAGCTTTTAAGTGGTAGAAAGTGTATTCACACCATAGTCATCTCTATATCTTATCATAAAAGCAGACTCTTCTCCATCTTTGTGGAGTCTGCTTTTGTAGGGGCAGAAACTTAGGCCATCTATGAGGCAGGTGGTTTTTCTGACTTGACAACACCTCCTTGGAAAAGCAGCCAGATGTTAGCCGACAGCTTGAGAATCTAGTAAAAGGCACAAGGTGCTTCCCTACCCACGACTCCAAGTCCTTGAGAACCTTTCAGCTACTTCAGTGTGATCAGGTGAGAAACAAAGTTGAAAGCGCCAAAGGAAGAAGGAGTAAGAATTGGACACTCCAAAGGTTAGGGATGTTAACTGAGGAGAAAATAAACAAAATTAGATTGATTAGGTTAGAACAAAAGGCAAGAGAATCTGAAAAGATCACTAACGGATGTGCAAGAAAAGTTATTACCTAGATATTTAAAAAGGTGATTGTTTGGATTTGGAATTATCCAAGCTTCTCACTTTCTTCCTTAAATCTCCTTACTTTATGGTCATTTCATTTGTTTTCAAATCTTCCTCTTACAGAAATCCTACCTGTTAGATTATCATTTAGACAAAATTTATCTTTTAAATATTTAGGAAGAAAGCTTTTTGGGGGGCTGCGCCATGCAGCTTGAGGGATCTTAGTTCCCCAATCAAGGATTGAACCTGGGCCCTCAGCAGTGAAAGCGTAGAGTCCTAACCACTGGGCCACGAAGGAATTCCCAGGGAGAAACGTTTTTTAGAAGAAAAAATGGGTTTGGATATTATCCATAACTTTCATAAATATCTGCATAATATTAGTGCAAAACGATAGAGACAAAACTGGTACCTAGGAGGTGCTTTGACCAGAGCCTGACACACAGTAATAATAAGTCTACTAGCATCCATAAAATGGGGGTCAGGCATTATACTCCAAGGCATTTGGTCCTGAAGGACAGTCCTAGTAGGAGAACAGATGAGTCCTCCATTTGTTCCTTCCCAAAACATTTAGTGTATTATATAGGTGCTTTGGAGCAAAGGTGGGTAGGATATGGTGTATGTCCTTGAAGTATCTCAAATGGGAAAGACAGATATGCAAATAGAAATCTGTCGATTAAGACACAAGACTCTGCCGCCTGCCGATGCAGGGGACGCGGGTTCGTGCACCGGTCCAGGAGGATCCCGCATGCCTTGGAGCGGCTGGGCCCGTGAGCTGTGGCCGCTGGGCCTGCACATCCGGAGCCTGTGCTCCGCAGCAGGAGAGGCCGCAGCAGTGAGAGGCCCGCGTACCGCAAAAAAGCAAAAAACAAAAAACAAAAACAAAAAAGACACAGGACTCTGGAGGCAGATTGCTTGGTCTCAAATCCTAACTCCAGTAATTACTAGGTAGTCTTGGGCACCTAGACAAATGTGGGTCTTGGGCTGGGTGATCTTGGGTACATTACATAAATTTTCAGTGTCTCTGTTTTTTCCTCTGTAAAATGGGCATGATAGGACTTGTATAGCACACAGTAACCAGCACATAGTCAGTGCTATTTAGAGAAATGATAGAGATAAAGACAAAGAGAATAGTGTTAAGAAACAGGTTTGGGAACCACTGCAGAAACTCTAGAGGAAGTTTGAGTTGGACATATATAGTCTTGCTACTCAGTGTGTGGTCTGTGGACCAGCATTATTTGACAACTTGTTAGAAATGTAGATTCTAATTCAGTAGGTCCAGGGTGGGGAACTGAGGTTGCGCATTTCCTGCAAGTTCCTCAGTAATGTTAATGCTTCTGCTCTGTAGACCGTACTTTGAGTAGCAAGGATCTAGAATAACACGGTCCAGTATGGTAGCCATTGTTGACATATGGCTATTGAACATTTGAAATGAGTTGAGATGTGGTATAATTGTGAAATACACACCAGATTCAAAGATTAAGGGAAAAAAGATAAACTAGCTCATTTATATTTTATATTGGTGATGTATTTAAATAATACTTTGATATATGGGTTAAATAAAATACAATATTAAAACTAATTTCATCTGTCCCTTTTAATGTTTTTCAATGTGCCTACCTGGAAACTTAAAATTATATATGTAGGGGCTTCCCTAGTGGTGCAGTGGTTGAGAGTCCGCCTGCCGATGCAGGGGACATGGGTTCGTGCCCTGGTCCAGGAAGATCCCACATGCTGCGGAGCGGCTAGGCCCGTGAGCCATGGCCGCTGAGCCTGCGCGTCCAAAGCCTGTGCTCTGCAACGGGAGAGGCCACAACAGTGAGAGGCCCGCGTACCACACACACACACACACACACACACACACTATATATATATATATATATATGTAGCTTCCATTGTATTTCTATTGGGTTGTGCTACTCCAGAACATTTTTACCAACAGTTTTCCCTATAATATGTGTAGATGACACTACTACAAAGCTAGACATAAATATGTATATTCTTGAGTAAGAGAAAGGGGTCTGATATTTCAAAAATAATTTTCATCATTTCATTTCTTATTACAATGGTGTTGCATATTTATTGCAGAAGAGTTTTGGAAGATAGAAAAAAAAAAACCAAAATTAAATCACCCACAAAACCACTGCATTGAAACAACTACTGTTAACATTCTGTTTTATACGTATTTAATATTTTGTATGCATTTTAAAATATCTTTTACCCTTTTATGAGAATATGTTTTCACTGGCATTTTGTAAACCATCTTCTCTTTGTTTTTCTACCACACTGATTCCTACTTTTCATTTTCTTTCCTTTCTCTTCATCTTCCCCATTTACTGGCTTGCATGTTTAAAACTTTCTCAAAGTTAATGCATCTAAGACACAACTCTTAATTCTTGATTTCTGTCTTTTACAGGCTTTTTAATTTTTGCAAACTTTTTTAGTGGTTGCCGTAGACTTTGCAAAATACATTTATAACTAATCCAAGTCCACTTTCAAATAACAAACACTTATGCCACTTCATGGGTACTGCAAATACCTTAGAGTATTCCCCATTCCTCCCTCCTGTCCATTAACAACACTGCTGTCAGTCATTTCACTATCCATAAGTTGTAATCATCGATAATTATGATTATTATTTTGACCAAACTCTTACCTGTTAGAGTAATTAATAAAAAGAAAAATAAAAGATTTTATTTTGCCTTCATTTATTTCTCTCTAATTCTCTTCCTTTCTCTATATAGGTAGATCTGAGTTTCTACCTATATCATTTTCCTTCTTCTAAGAACTTCCTTTAACATTTCTTGTAAGGCAGATCTGTTGATTACAAATCCCCTCAATTTTTGTTTTCCTTTTCAATTTCAATTTTTATGTATTTGTGCTTTACTTCTTTCTTAAATAGCTTGGTGAATAGTTCATCCATTTTTGTGTTTTTACTGTTGCTGTTACTTTTTATTTTCCCTTTGAACAATAGTCTCAGGTTTAGTATTCAAATATGCAGTTTTTCTGTCTTGTATTTTCTTATTTTATGATTTTGTCTAATACATAGATTTTAATAAACATTTAATGGATTCTTAAGTTAATCTTAAGTTAATTAACTTAATTCTTAAGTTAATTATAACCTATCTTCTTATATTATGATTTGTTAATTTAATTTTCTAAGCTTTAAGTGAATCTCAAGGTATATTTCATAGGTCAAACATGTAATATTTCAGCCATTTTACAGGTAAACTTTAATAAGTTTAATTTTCTTTTTGACACAAGAACTAGTAGAGAGATTTAATTCTAAATAGCTTGTTGTTTATATTTTAACCATGTTTTTTACATTAAAAAAAATTATTTAAAGTGTTTTTGTCCTAAAAATATATGGTAAACTTTTGCAAATTTTCCATGGGTACTCAGAACGTATTTGTAGGGTACAGAATTACACACACACACAAATAGAAACACAGATCAACTTTTAAAATTATGTTATTTTGATATTGCATTTTCTTCCTTTGCTTTGCCTTTTTAATCAGTCAGAAACAGAGAAAGAAATATAAAACTCTCCTTCACCAAATTATTTCCTCAACTTTCTCCCTAAAATTTCCCTATATTCTGTCATTTTATCTTAGGTGTTTCAATACAATATTATTTGGTACATAAAAGTTCAGAACAGTCATAGTTCCAATTTATATTTTACCAAGGAAATTATCTTCTCTTTTTAGCTGAATGTTTTTTTTCCTTGAATTCAACTTGGTTTGCTTTTCATATTGTGACATTGACTTTCCTTTTGTTTGCTTTTTTCCTGTGTATTTTTGTACATCATGTTATTCTCTGAAATTGTATACAGAATTATAGATGGGTAGATGTTCATTTTTTGGTGAAAAGGTGCAGTGCTTTAATTGAATTAGCCATCTAATGAATCTAGAATCTATTAAAGGTTGAGAAGTGATAGAATAGGAATAATTTGGGGAAAACTAATTGAAAGGCAAGAACTATGATATACTATTCACAGTCAACTCTCAAATAGAAACTTTAGGTTGGGAATATTTGCCAAGGAGAACAGAAGTTAAAGCACTCCTACCAAAGCAGCTGAGGAAATTCACCCTGACATATGGCAAACCTCCCTTCCTTTTCTGAGCCCGAGGCATAAAGAATGGGCTGTTTCTACTTTTGGTATCATTGATTTCATCTTTGCCTATCCCATCAGTCCTGTTTCTTTTGGACATAGGTGATATTTTGCTTCACCTACAGGTACTCTCTTTTCCTTAATCATCCTTCACCATATTCCAACCACAAAGCTCATATAATCACAGTGATTAGAGGACCATGTGACAAACATGCTTAATAATCCAGGGGAACATGGCAGCACTGGCTCCCCTGAAAATTGTCCCCCAAACATTATTTTGACCTTACAGAAGGACAAGGCACCCTACTGTTACATGTTCTCTATTTGTTGACATAGCTTTAAAAAAAATTGATATTTATAATAGATATAGATATCTTCAATTATGAAGGTGCGAGTGAATAACAAATAGTCATTGACTTCTGTTTCCATTGTTGAGTAACCAGACTGTCTTGCTGCTGGAGTTTTGTTTGCTGAAATTTGATCTAACTATAGTAATTTTTCATGTTTGGTGTACAGCCACAGGCAGTATCTTCTTTTGTTTTGCTTTTGCATAAGATTTTAAATCAATATAAAGTAAACAAATAAAAGGTGAAATACACATGCAGTCATCTGGCAATAAACTAGAAGAGCTGGGATCCATGAAGACAAATAATGCCTGCCATCCATTTTTAAAGTTAGAGTATATTATTGCATTTGAGAGGCAAAGAGGCACTCTAAGTGCAGATAATTTATTGAGATTTCCATGGTATTTTTGATATTGCACAGTATAGTGGAAGAAATCAATCAAATTAAAAAGCTTGATGTGAGAAAGATTGTGTACACTAATCCCCAATTTGTTTCTAGGAGAGAAATAAAAGTTACTCATGATGGTAGAAAGCACTCTCTCTTATGAATGTCCTGTATACGAATACATCTTGAAAAGTATCAGGTTTCCTGATGCCCAGAAAGCTGACAGGGAACATTAAACAATGAGTAATCTGGACAGAGTTAGCTTTGCGGTGGATAAATGACATACTCTATTAAGGGTGACCAGATATAAAACACAGAAGAGTTTGGTATCAAGAAAATAGAGTAAAATAAATATCATTTCCTATAGTGAAAGTGAAAATCGACTCAAAGATGTGAAACTAGATTAGACTGGAACTAAAAACACTATTATTGGAGGAAGACTCAAGGTTAAAAAAAAAAAATCCAAAACAGCTGGATATCTGGACCTGAAAATATTTTCATGAAGTTGACACCTAATCAAACTATAGGGTTGATGGTGTTCCAAAATCTCTGCTTTGTATAAATTCATTTTGTCCTTTATTGAACAGTTACTTAGCACCTACTGTGAGCTAGACCACAAGGACACAAAGATTAATATTTCAAAGTACATTCCCTCAATGAGCTCCTCCATCCTCTAGAAAAGACTGAGAAGTGAGCAAATAGATTTAAAATACCTAGGGTTGGTGAGACAGTTTGCTGGGGAGAGGCTGTGGTATTTGCACCGTCCGGAGTGAAGAGTAAGACTTTCACCAAGAGAGAAACGGGGAACATTCCAAGTAGGGAAAAAGATAAAAGAGCACAGTGATTCTTGAGTAGTATGCATAGCTTAGAATAGCCTTTGCAGTTACAAATTAGTCCAAGCAAAAGTTGAACATATGAAACTGGAATCTCCTTTAGTATTTTCTCTTAATGCTTTTTCCTTGAAAGTTGTAATGAATTAGTGCATTAAATTTCTTTCCCTGAACACCTATAATTCATAGATGCAAAATGTTTCATAACATTTGATAGCCTATAGCTGAATATATGGAAAGCTTCTATATGTTGTTAATAACAGTGATTAGAATCTCCTACTTACCTGCCTTCAATGCCACCCAGGGGAGGTTAGTACACAATGGATGCGCTGGTTAAATATCAGGATAAACAATCACTGAAAGACACAATGCTTGTAATATTTATGCATGATTTTTTTCCTTGATGATCACCTAAGTCACCAGAGTTCAGTGTTGGAAGTAAGAGAGAGGAAAAGCTCAAAGGAATTTTTATAGCCTGTCAGTGAATTATAAGTTAAAATTCATGATTGGGAAACTAGCTCTACATCTGGTATTTGTTTAATCGCTTGTAAAGCTGAATGACAATTTTCCAAGCATGCACTAAGTTCTTAATATCTTTACATGTTATACTCTGCTTACCTGTGGAATATGTTAGGGAAAAGATATGATAGATAAATTCAGTTGATTTCCTGAATTCAGCCCATTCCTTCTTAACATTCAAATGAGTTATTTTGTCTTAGATATATCCCTAATTGGTCAGACCAATTTCAGTATTGTCACATCTGCTATTTTTATTATCACTTGATGTATATCTCAGCAACAGGAAAAAAGAGAAAGAAACTAAATTCTGTCCTAGAGAAGGCAGAAGCAAATACTAGCGTCTATTACTAATCACAGGTGTAGCCTTTTAAAAAATTGAGATATAATCAACTTAATGTAAAATGCATATACCTCAACTATAAAGTTCATTGAGTTGTGATGAGTGTAAACACCAATGTAACACATCCCCATCAAGGTATAGAACATTTTCATAACTCCAGAAAGTTTCTTTGTGTACCTTCCCAATCAGTTATCCCCTCAAGAAAGAACTGATGTTCTGATAACTTTCTTTTTTCTTTTTTTAAATTAAAATATAGTTGATTTAAGATATTATATTAGTTTCAGGTGTACAACATACTTTTTAATATTTTTATACATTATACACCATTTGAAGTTATTATAAAATATTGGCTATATGTCCTGTGCTGTGCAGTATACTCTTGTATCATTTATTTTATACATAGTAGTTTGTACCTGTTAATCCCCTACCTCTATCTTGCTCCTCCCCCTGCCCCTCTCCCCACTGGTAACCACTAGTTTGTTGTCTATACCTGTGAGCCTATTTCTATTTTGTTATATTCATTCATTTGATTCATCATAGACTAGTTTTCTAGAACTTCATACAATGGAGTCATTTAGTAGGTAGTCTTTTCTGTTTGACTATAATGTTTTTGAGATCCATCCATGTTGGGGCATGTAGCAATAGTTCTTTGCTTTTTACACCTGAGCAATATCCCATTGTATGGCTATGTCACAGTTTATAGATTTTCCCAACATTTGTTTACAAATCTTTATGTGAACATATATTATCATTTTCCTTGGGTAAATACCTAAGAATGAAAAGTCTAGATCATATAGTGGGTATGTATTTAACCTTTTAGGAAACCGCCAGAACTTCTTCCAATGTGGTTGTAACATTTATTCTTACACCAGCAAGGTACTGTTATTAGAGTTGTTGTACCTCCTCACTGGCATTTGCTGTTGTCAGGGTTTTTAATTTTATCTATTCTATCAGATGTATAGTGGTAACCCACTATGTTTTTTATTTGTCTTTCCCTGATGATTAATGATGTTTGTCATTATGATAGCATCATAGTGATGTTGAATACTTTCATATGTTTATTGTTTATTTGTATATCACCTTTTGTGAAGTGACTGGAGGTCTTTTGCACAAGTTTTAAAATTGGTTTATTTGTTTTGTACTAATGAGTTACGTACCTATCCTGGACACATTAATTTAATTACATCAATAGAATTTTGTATATTTAGCTGACATGGAATTTCTGGTTGAATTCCTAAATATTTCATTGACTTTAACCCTAAATAATTTACATATTCTGTGATATTCTAAACAGAAAAATTGCTTTTATTTTTTCAAATGCTTATTGACATTAAATAGGAAACCAATTGATCTTTCTATATTGGTTTTATCTGTGATATTGATAAACTCATTTTTTAGTTTGTCAGAACAAAAATTCTTTATCAAAATATACATTTTGCAAGTATATTTTTCCAGTCTGTTAATTGCCTATTCATTTTCTGCCCTTTTTTTTTTTTTTTTTTTTTCCGTACGCGGGCCTCCCACTGTTGTGGCCTCTCTCGTTGCGAAGAACAGGCTCCAGACGCGCAGGCTCAGCAGCCATGACTCACGGGCCCAGCCGCTCTGCGGCATGTGGGATCTTCCCGGACCGGGGCACGAACCCATGTCCCCTGCATCGGCAGGCGGAGTCTCAACCACTGCGCCACCAGGGAAGCCCGATTTTCTGCCTTTTGATCAGCAGAAATTTTTTATTTAGATGAAATATAATTTATTTTTTCTTTAATGATTAATGCTTATTGTGTACTATTTTAAGTTCAGAAAGATATTTTCCCACATTTTCTTCTTTAATTTTTATAGCTTTAGCTAGTTTATGATTCAACTAAAATTAATTTTTGTTTATGGTATGAAGTAGAAGTTGAGGTTTACTTGCTTTTTCCCACATTGATATCTAGTTGTATCAGTACTACTTGTTGAAAATAGTTTATCTTCCCCATTATACTGCTTTAGTACCTTTGCAAAAAACATCAACTGAACATAACAGTATGGTCTATTTTTGGAATCTCAGTTCTGTTTTATTGATCTATTTGTTGATATTTTTGTCAAAACCTCATTATTACTGTGGCTTCATACTAAGTTTTGAATTTCTCTAAATTTGTTCTTTCTTAAGATTGTTCTTTTCTAGATTCTTTACATTTCTATATAAATTTTAGAATCAACTTGTTTGTTTCTATTACAAATACATATATATGGTTAGAAATGCATTGTTGAATCTTTAGATCTATTTGAGAAGAAAATACTTTCTAATAATATTGAACCTTCTCTCCCTAGAGCATGGTACATCTTTCCATTTATGTAGGCCTTCTTCAATTTCTCTTAGCAATGTTGTAAGGGCCAGCATAGAGCTCTTGTATAGCTTTCATTAAATTTAACCCTAAATATTTTATGTTTTTAATGATATTGTAAATGGCATTTAAACTTTTTTTCTAAATGTTTATTGCTGGCATAGGGGAACCCAATTATTTTTTCTATATTGGTTTGTATCCATGGTATTGATAAATTCACTTTTTATTTTGTCAGGGATTTTTCTTTGTAGATTACTTAGGATTTTATATATACACAATTATGACATCTGCAAATAAGGCTGGCTTTACTTCTTCCTTTACAATCCTTATTGTAATTTATTTGTTTTTATTGTACTGCCTAGGATCTCTAATAACACATTAAATAGAAGTACTGCCAATGGACATCTGTGTCTCTTTCTAGATCTTATGGGGAAAGGTTTTAATATTTCATAATTAAGTATGATATTAGTTGTAAGTGTTGAGCAGATGCATTTTATTTGGTTGAAGGCATACCTTCTATTCCTAGTTTGCTGATAATTTTTTCACAATTGCGTTGAATTTTGTAAAATTAGTTTTTTGTGGCAATTGAAATGATCATACGTTTCTTCTCTTCTACTTTTAATGTGATGATTACATTAATTGAATTCTGTGTATTTAACCAACCTTGAATTACTGGACTAAATATTTCTTGGTTATTACATATAACCTTTTCAAAAAATGTGTTACTGTGTTTTGTTTACTAATATTTTGTTAAGTAATTTTGTTTATAGATTCATGAGAGGTATTGGTCTTCATTTTTTTCTTATAAAGTCCTTGTCTGGATTTGGTATAAAAGATATGCTAGCTTAATAAAATAAATTGGAAAATTGTCACATATCTTGTATTTTTCTGAAAAAGTGAATGTAAAATTGATATCATACATTTCTTAAATATTTGATAGTATTCATTTGTGCCTGAGTGGGAAATTTTTTCTTTTTTCTTTTTCATTGACGTATAGTTAATTTACAAAGTTGTGTTAGTTTCAAGTGTACAGAAAAGTGAATATATATATATATACCTTTTCAGATCCTTTTCCATTATTAAAAGATATTGAGTATAATTCTCTGTGCTAAACAGTAGATCCTTGCTGTTTACCTATTTTACATATAGTAGTGTGTATATGTTAATCCCAAATTCCTAATATATCTCTTCCGCCTCCCCCCCTCCTCTTTGGTAACCATATGTTTGTTTTCTATTTTTGTGAGTCTATTTATGTTTTGTAAATAAGTTCATTTATATTGTAATTTAGATTCCATGTATAAGTGATATCATATGATATTTGTCTTTCTCTGTCTGACTTACTTCAGGTAATATGATAATCTCTATGTCCACCCATGTTACTGCAAATGACATTATTTCATTCTTTTTTAAGTTTGACTAATATTCCATTATATATATATATATATATATATACACACACACACACACACACACACACATCAATCACATCTCCTTTATCCATTCATCTGTTGGTGGACATTTAGGTTGCTTCCATGTCTTGGCTATTGTAAATAGTGCTGCTATGAACACTGAGGTGCATTATCTTTTTGAATTAGAGTTTTCTCTAGATATATGCCCAGAAGTGGGATTACTGGATCATATGGTAGCTCTATTTTTAGTTTTTTTAAGGAACCTCCATACTGTTCTCCATAGTGGCTGCAATTTACATTCCCACTAACAGTGTAGGGGGGTTCCTTTTTCTCCACACCCTCTCCAGCATTTATTATTTGTAGACTTTTTAATGATGTCCATTCTGACTAGTGTGAGGTGGTATCTCATTGTAGTTTTGATTTGCATTTCTCTAATAATTAGCAATACTGAGCATCTTTTCATGTGCCTGTGGCCATCTGTACGTCTTCTTTCGAGAAACATCTATTTAGATCTTCTGCCCATTTTTTGATTGGGTTGTTTGTTTTTTGATATTGAGCTGCATGAGCTGCTTGTGTATTTTGGAGATTAATCTCTTGTTGGTCACTTCTTTTGCAAATATTTTCAGCTTCTCTGTGGGTTGTCTTTTCATTTTGTTTATGGTTTCCTTTACTGTGCAGAAGTTTTTGAGTTTAATTAGGTCTCATTTCTTTATTTTGGTTTTCATTTTCATTACTCTAGGAGGTGGGTCAAAAGATATCTTGCTGTGATTTATGTCAAAGAGTGTTCTGCCTATGTTTTCCTCTAGGATTTTTATCCATTCTTACATTTAGGACTTTAATCCATTTTGAGTTTATTTTGTATATGGTGTTAGAGAATGTTTTAATTTCATTCTTTTACATGTAGCTGTCCAGTTTTTCCAGCACCACTTGTTGAAGAGACTGTCTTTTCTCCACTGTATATTCTTGTCTCCTTTGTCATAGATCAATTGACCATAAGTGCATGGGTTTACTTCTTGGATTTCTGTCCTGTTCCATTTATCTATATGTCTGCTTTTGTGCCAGTACCATACCGTTCAGATGAGCAGCTTTGGAATATATTCTGAAGTCAGGGAGCATGATGCCTCCAGCTCCGTTCTTCTTTCTTAAGATAGTTTTGGCTATTCGGGGTCTTTTGTGTTTCCATACAAATTTTAAAATGTTTTGTTCTAGTTCTGTGAAAAATGCCATTGGTAATTTGATAGGGACTGTATTGAATCTGTAGATTGCCTTGGGTAGTAATTTTAACAATATGGATCTTCAAATCCAAGAGCACAGTATATCTTTTCATCTGTGTCAACTTCAATTTCTTTCATCAGCATCTTATAGTTTTCAGAGTACAGGTCTTTTGCATCCTTAGGTAGGTTTATTTCTAGGTATTTTATACTTTTTAATGCAATGGTAAATGGGAATGTTTCCTTAATTTCTCTTTCTGATATTTCATTGTTAGTGTACAGAAATGGAACAGATTTCTGTATATTAATTTTGTATCCAGTAACTTTACCAAATTCAGTGGTAAGCTCTAGTACTTTTCTGGTAGTGTCTTTAGGATTTTTTGTTTATAACATCTTTTCACCTGAAAAGAGTGACAGTTTTACTTCTTTTCCAATTGGATTCCTTTTATTTCTTTTTCTTCTCTGATTGCTGTGGCTAGGACTTCTACAACTATGTTGACTAAAAGTGGTGAGAGTAGGCATCCTTGTATTGTTCCTGATTTTAGATGAAATGCTTTCAGCTTTTCAGTGTTGAGTATGATGTTTTATATGGGTTTGTCATATATGGCCTTTATTATGCTGAGGTAGCTTACCTGTATGCCCACTTTCTTAAGAGGTTTTTTTTTTTTTAATCATAAATCGATGTTGATTTTTAACAAAAGCTTTTACTGCATCTTTTGATTCTTCAATTTGTTAATGTGGTGTATCATATTGATTGATTTGCTGATACTGAATATCCTTGCATCCCTGGGATAAAGCCCCCTTCATCATGATGTATAATCTCTTTAATGTATTGTTGGAATCAATTTGCTAGTTTTTTACTGAGGATTTTTGCATCTATGTTCATCAGTGATATTGGCCTGTAATTTTCTTTTTCTGTAGTGTTTTTTTCTGGTTTTGGTATCAGATTGATGGTGGCCTCATAGAGTGAGTTTGGGAATGTTCCTTCCTCTGCAATTGTTTGGAATAGTTTCAGAAGGATAGGTGTTAAATCTTCTCCAAATGTTTATAGAATTCACATGTGAAGTCATCTGGTCCTGGACTTTTGCTTTTTGGCAGTTTTAAAATTACTGATTCAATTTCATTACTTGTAATTGGTCTGTTCACATTTTCTGTTTCTTCCTGGTTCAGTCTTAGGAAATTGTACAACTTGTCTGTTTCTTCTAGATTGTCCATTTTACTGGCATATAGTTGCTCATAGTAGTCTCATGATCCTTTGTAGCTCTGTGGTGTTGGTTGTAAGTTTTTCATTTATGATTTTATTGATTTTGGCCCTCTCCCTCGTTTTTTTTCTTGATGTTTATCAATTTTGTTTATCTTTTCAAAGAACCAGCTTTTCATTTCTTTGATCTTTTCTAGTTTTTTCTTTTTAAGTCTCTTTATTTCAAATGCATTTTAGATACCATGTGTTTGTATTCTCCTCCCCTCACAGTTACTGTTTAGGATTTTATATTTTACATCTAATTGTTTTGCGTATCCCTTGACTGCCTATTGTGGACACAAACGATTTTTACTGCTTTTGTCTTTGAACCTCCCTATTAGCTTTGTGGATGATTTCCTACCTTTACTGCATGTTTGCTTTTACCAATGAAGTTTTCTAAATTGTTTCTAAATTATGACCTTTTCTTTTTCTGCCTAGAGAAGTTCCTTTATCATTTGTTGTAAAGCTGGTTTTGTTGTGCTGAGTTCTTTTAGCTTTTGCTTGTCTGTAAAGCTTTTTATTTCTTCACCAAATATGAAAGAGAGCCTTGCTGTGTAGAATATTCTTGGTTGTAGATTTTTCTCTTTCATCACTTTAAGTATATCATGCCACTCCCATTTGGCCTGCAGTGTTTCTGCTGAAAAATCAGCTGATAGCCTTATGGGAGTTTCCGTGTGTGTAATTTGTTGTGTTTCCCTTGTTGCTTTTAATAGTCTCTCTTTATCTTTAATTTTTGTCATTTTGATTACAATGTGTCATGGTGTATTCCTCTGTGGGTTAATCCTATATGGAACTCTCTGCGCATCCTGAATTTGGGTGACTGTTTTCTTCCCCAGGTTAGGGAAGTTTTCAGATATTATCTCTTCAAATATTTTCTCAGGCCCTTTCTCTTCCTCTTCTCCTTCTGGGACCCCTAAAATGTGAATATAGTGAACTCAATTTGTCCCAGAGGTCTATTAAACTGTCCTCCTTTCTTTTTGTTCCTTTTTTCTTTTTTCTGTTCAGCAGCAGTCATTTCCACTACTCTATATTCCAGCTCATTGATCAGTTCTTCTGCCTAATTTTGTCTACTCTTGATTCCTTCTAGTGTATTTTTCATTTCAGTTATTGTATTCTTTAATTCTGTTTGGTTGTTCTCTATATTTTCTAATTATTTGTTAAAAACGTCTAACTTTTCACTCTGTTCATCCATTCTCCTCCCGAGTTCTTTGATCATATTTACATCCCTTACTCTGAACACTTTATTGGGTAGATTGCCTATCTCCATGTCACTTAGCTCTTCTTCTGGGGTTTTATCTTCTTTCTTCATCTGAAACATATTCCTCAGTCAACGTATTTTATCTAAACTGCTATTTGTATTTTTATATATGTGGTAGGTTGGTTATGTTTCTCAACCTTGGAGAAGTGACCCTCTGTAGGAGAAGTCCTATGCCTCCCAGCAGTGCACTCTCCTTTCATCACTCAAGGGCCAGGGGCCACCTAGATGTTGGGTAGTGTATGGCCTGAGTTTGTTGACTTGGTCTGCAGGCTGTGGGACTGTAGTTTTCTTGCTTCTGGTGTCTGTCCCCTGGTAGGTGAGGCTGGTCTAGAGGTTTGTGTAGACATCCTAGCATAAGGGGCCAGTTCCTGCCCCCTGGTGGGTGTAGCTGTGTCTTGGCCCTCTGGTGAGCAGGGCCACATTTAGCGGCATATCTAGAGGTGACTATGGGCTCAAGAAGTCTTTAGGCAGCCTGTCTGCTGAGGGTAAGGCTGTGTCCCCACCCAGTTGTTTTTGAAATGTATTGACACTTGTCTTATAAATTAGTATATAGTCCATCTTGAAAATAATATGTATCTTGTTATTTTAGAACATAAAGTTTTATAAAAGTTAAGTCAAATTTAATATTTATAGTGTTTTAAAAATCTTCTATATCTTACTGAATTTTGTTCTAACAATTATTGAGAGACTGGTTAATGTTTCCAACTATGACTGTGGACTAGTCTAATTCTCCCTTTAGATAATTAAATTTTGCTTCATACATTTGAGAGGTTTCTCATTAAATGATTAATATTTAAGATTTATGTCTTCTTGATGAATTGTAACTTTTACCACTATAGTATTTCTCATTTTCCCTGATACTACATTACTTGTTGAAGTCTAACTTTTCAGATATCGATATAAGTACATTTACTTCTTTATGATTAATGTTTGCACAATATGTTTTTCTCCATCTTTTAACTCTCAACCAGTCTATGTCTTTATGTTTAAAGTGATTTCTTATAAATACCAAATGGTTTCCTCTTGCTTTTTTATCCAGTCAGACAATCTTTGCCTTCTAACTGTAAGATTTAGTCCATTTACACTCAGTGTAACTATAAGTTTAGATTAAATACACCATGTTTATTTTTTTGTATTTGTTATTTCATATCTGTTTTCTTTTTTATTTGTTTTATTGTGTTTTGTTTTCTATTTGTCCTATCTGCTCTTTTATTTCAGTTGCAACTTTCCTACCTTCTTTTTGGTGAACTGAATAATTTTCAGTATTCTATTTCATCTCCTATATTGACTTTTTGCCATGCCTCTTTGTGTTATTGTTTAGTTGATCTAGACATTATAAAACACATGTTTAACTTATTGCAGTCTATCTTCAAAAATATCAGTTATCAAAAAAAAAACACCCCAAAATAGTTCTGTTTACTTACATATTTTGCCATTTCTTGTGCTCTTCATTCTTTCAACTAGATCTGTGTTCCATTATGTTTTAATATAAAAATCTTTAACATCTCTTTTGTTTCAATTTCTCTTGAGTTTAGGTTTTTGGAAATGTCTTTATTTTACCCTCATATTTTAAAGATACTTGGCTGGATATAGAAATCTAGGTTAACAGGTTTTTTTCCCAACATTTTCAATGTGTCCCATTGCCTTCCTGCTTGCATTATTTCTGATAAGAAGTCAGCTATAATTTTTATCATTTTCTCTTGTATGAACTGTGTCTTTTCTGATTGCTTTTAAGATTTTCTTTTTATCTTCAATACAATGGTAAAGTAGATTTTCATTATCTTGACTATAAGGTGCCTATGTCTGATTTTATTTGTGGTTTTTGGACTGGTTTTTCAGCTCATTACATTTGTGATATGAAATTTTTCATCAATTTGAAAAATTTTAACCATTAATTCTCCAAACATAGTTTTTGCCCAGTCTCTTCCTCTTCTTGTGGCACTTCAGTTATATATTTAGACATCTCATACTGTTCAACAGGTCAATGAGGCTCTGTTCCTTTTTTCAAGTTTATTTTTCTTTCTGAGATTTAGTTTATATAGTTTATTTCATCCTATAGTCTTCTTTTTTGTTCCATCAACTGCCAAGGCTACTCTTTTTTTTTTTTTTTCAGCTATTGTAATTTTAGTTAGAATTTCTATTCAGTTCTTCTTTGTAGTTTCTAATTCTTTGCTGAGACTTTTTGTCTGTTTACTCAATCTTTTAAAAAAATTAACATATTTATAATAGGTATATTTAAAGCCCTTATCAGCTAATTGCAACCTTATTTTCATATCTGAGTCTATTCCTATTGACTTTTTGTTCTTAGTTATGTGTCATATTTCCCAGCTTCATATTCTAGTAAATTATTATTGTATGTTGTACATTGTTGGTTGCCTCATCTTTAAAATCTAAATTTTATTGTCTTTCTTTAAAGTGCATTGACTTTTTTCTGGAAAGTAGTTAATTTACTGGAGAATCAGCTTTATGCTGTCAAGACTCTTTGGGCTTTGTTAGGATGGATTGAAAGGATAATTTAGGGCTAGTGTATCCCTACTCTTATTTGTGATTTGTATAAGATTTTAACTGTATGCTTGGGAAAGTTAGTGAAACCGTCCCACTCTGAATGACCAGAACTCCAATGTTTCCTCACATTACGCAGCCTTCAGAAACTTTATTGAGCTCCAATTTCTCAGAAGTTATTCTCTGCCAGACTTCATGAAATCTAGCCCTTTGCATGTCTAGGCAACTCCAAGGCAGGTTCTGGAACTCTTTATCTACACAGTTCTTTATCTCCACTTTATCTACACTCTCTTTCTTCTCCTCCACCTTAATCTAAAGATTCCATCCTTATCACTCCTGTAGCCTAATTTCTCTTTCTTTCACCCAGCTGAGAGTGCTGTTCTTTGCTTGGGCTCCACTTCCGTATGTCAAGGCTTGGAATGTGCCTTCTGACAGAAATTCAGGGCAAATATGGAGCTTACTTTGTGTGTATTTCTTCTTTCAAGTATCCCAGACTTGTGTTCTGTGTTGTTAATGCCTGAAAGTAGTTGCTTCCAGTTCATGGCAGGAAAGTTAGTCTGATATTTATTACTCTGTTATGTCAGGAATTGAAACTCCTGATTTTTTTATTAGACTTAGACACTGTAGAATACTATCTCATCAATTGGTCAATTTTGCAGCGTTTTCTAACCTTTTGATCAGGCAGTGCTGAGCCACATCAGCCTGAAGTTAGGTGAATGAAAGTCTCTCCCTGTGATTCTTTATATAACTTTGCTTGCAGTTTTCCTACTTTTTGGTTAGGTGACATTTTGGATGGTCCCTTGATTTAAACAATCACATGCCACAGATGATGTACACAAAAGAAATTAAACTTGTCATCATGTTTTGATGCTTTCAATATTGATTAATATAGTTTTGTTTTTATGAGGGTTTTCTTTTTTTTTTCAATTCATTTCTTACCTTTAGCTCCTCATTTAATTTTTTTCCATTGCCTTCAGAGGTGAAAAGACTAAACCTCATGCTAAATAACACTTTACATTTTGATCACCTGCTTTAAGATACAGTTTTCAGGAATGCATGGTAGTTTCAAACAACATTCTCCTTTTGCTCTCCTGATACCTTGTTCTCTTATTGCAGCATGTTAAATTTATATCTGTTCATGAAATTGTTTCCTTTAATATATGCTAACCACCTCTCAGGCAAGAGCCTTGTCTTATTAATCTCTAAATCAATAGCACTACTGTTGTCCTTCAAATATTTTAGATATTCAGCAAAGTCTATAATAAAAATTAATTCAGAATACCATTTATAATCTTGAGTATTCAAAAGTATAGGTATAGAGTCTAATGTTAAAGATTAGAGGATTCTCTTAAAGAGAACAAGACAATTTATGATCACAGCATTGTTTTTCAGTTAGTCTCCAAAAAATTTTATAGTCTTCAATATGAACTTTTCAAGGACCAGAAAAAAAGGGAGAGGGCCCAGAGTAAATCTCACATCTTTTCTGAAACCTTTCTCTTTTTCTAGTTCCCCAAGTAGCATCCTTCCCTTATATAACTCTCATACCACATTTTCTATAATTCCCGATTCTACTTGGTTTTAAAATTGCATATGCTAATCTATTTTTCTTCCTCCAAGACCATAAGGTATTTGATATAGATTATGTGCTTAGACTTTTTTTAATACCTCTCTACTTTGATTAAAGGTATAGTCTGGAATTCAATAGAAAGTTACTCTTACTTGGTAGAATAGGGAACAATTCATATGAACTGAAAGTTTTAATTAATGAAAATTTTCAATTTAAAATATTTTTTTACAATTTTTAAGAAAAACATTTAAAATTATTTTTAATATGTGGTATACTAGTTTAGGATAATGAAATAGATCTATAGTAGATTTATTCTGTAATAAACATGAAATGATAACTTTTAATTAACATGAGACACTATGTAAAATGTGAATTCTTTTTAAAGTGGTAGAAATGGAAAGTTCAAAAATACACCAATAAATATTTTAAATAGTTCTAATGTCTTGTGAAAATCCTCTGTTTTTGCTACTCCTGAAAGTTAGCTAGATAAGGGTAAATTTCACTCCTACACCAATGTTAACTGAAATATCTTAAGTTCTGATAAGCAAATGTTAATTTTCTATTGTGCTTGCTGTCAAGATTGATCATCCCCAAATAATGTTGACTAAGCTTTTTCCTACAACAAAGACAAAAAAAAAATGATAGATTTTTCTAAAGGGTCCTTCTATAATAAGGGGTCCATATCACACACAGTTACATTTTTCATTTGTCATGCCCAAGGACAGATTTAAACATAACCTCACTAAGTATTTGTGCTTCTTAGAGAAGAAATTGTTCAGTAGGTAGAATTATGGTATGTTTTATTCTATTCCTAAGCTTGTGTAGATAATAAGCATGATTTTGCCATTTGTGGATAGGAAACTGTGAGCTCATGGTTGCCTGTAAATATGTGTGTTATAGTCTAGGTTCACTTTTAGAATATCCTCATTATTTGTCTGAGACTCTCCAAAATTAAGCAGATAAACAGCTCTAGGTTCTTAGGTTCTTAGTAAATCATTTATGACAATTTTCCAAGCAAATCAAAAATCTTATCTAGAACTTATTTTATAGAGTGTTTTGAAATCCATATTCAGATAACACCCATTAGCAAATTAACTCCAATTACCATATAACATCTATTCAAATATAGAATGTTTAGAGCAATATTTCCCATGCAGGTTCATGATGTAGACAAGTAAATTTTCATCACTTCTTGTCTGCTTTCTCTACAGCTTCTCCTCCCAGCCTCAAATCCACTATTATTGCTTGTTGCTTCTTGACTCCTCTCTACTTTTATTTTGTTCCTGGAATGTAGATATTGTACCTTCCAATACAAGTATTACTTTATTTTTAAAAGTATCTAATAGCAGAGAAAATGAAACTTATTTGTGACTTTTGATAAACAGAAATAAACAAAATTATGGAGGCTTTTAGAATAAAATTTAGAATAGAATTTGCCTTAGTAACTTTGGAAAGATTGATGAATTAGATCACAAAAAGACTAATGCTTATCATGCTTATCCTATGTGACCTAATAATTCAAATAATTCTGAATAAACCAAAGAGGATTCAGCATTTGAGCTGTGCAATACATCTGTGCTTTCTCTACAAAAAATATTCAGGGTGATAATAGAATCACTTTTCCTCTGTTAAAGCCATGTAGCATAATTTTTTTTAAAAAAATGCTGCTGCAGTAACCTTTAATTTAGATTTTTGACTCCCATTCTTGATTCATCATATGAGGGACAAATAACATAAATAATAAAACCAAAAGATTTCTTGTACTTTGTGGAGGGCTTTTTCTTTCTCCTTCGAGGAAATGACTTTCTTTGGGAAATCCCCTCAGTTTTTCATATTCATTGTCAATCCACACTCTCATAGAATTAAATTGAAGCATTAGACTATCTAGATATCATAAAAGGATATTTGAGAAGATCGTGCTTTAGTGGGATTCAAATGAAGTAAAGACAGTCAGTGTAGCTTGGGATTGGACAACTTTTGCTCAGCCTTGCATAGTATTTTTTAAATTAAAGATGCTGGAGAAATTTCATTTGGAGTACAAAATCTGCATTGGCCTGAAATGTGTGTTCTATCTCTCCCCTTCCCACTCCTTGGGCTAGCTAACTATTCCGTGTACTTCTATTATTTTACCAACAGCCCACTCTGTAACTCCATGTTTTGGCTGTCGCACTGCAGTTAGTACATCCAATCCCCGCTGCTGGAGACCTGGGAAAGGAAGCAAAGAGAATTTAGGGGCAGAAAGTATAGTTTCTCAGAGCAATTTTTTCTTGTTCTACTTCCATTTCTTTGTTTACATTGTTTCCCTCTGCCTGGAATGGGCTTTTCTTCTTACTTCCTACTCATTATCTAATATCCACACAAAAATTCCTTAAGGATTCGTTCATTCATTCATTCATTTTAACTTTTGGTCTAATATTCATTGCTTAACACAGTACCTGGCTCTGAGGTAATAGAATATATATATATATATATATATATATATATATATATATATATATATGAATTCTTAACTGATAAAGGCAGTAGGAGCATCTCTTGTTATATTTGTCTTTGAACCTATCGAGAAGGACAGAAGCTCCTGTGCTTGGGACCTTCCCAGACCTTTCCCTATGTACCTCTTCATCTGACTGTTCATCTGTATCCTTTATCCCCTAATAAGCTGGTAGTATTTCCCTGAGTTCTGGCACTGCTCTAAAATTGATCAACTTGAAGAAGAAATCTTGAGAACCTCCAATTTATAACCAAATTGGACAGAAGTTGTAGGTAACCTGGGGGACCTACTATCTGTAACTGGCATCTGAAGTAGGGTGGGAGCAGTCTTATGGGACTGAGCCCTTAACTGAAATCTGACTGAATGTCAGGACAGATAATGTCATACTGGAGTCAAATTGTAGGATGCTCAGCTGGTGTCACAAAGTGTTCTATGTGAGTACTAAAAGGAGACACAGGGAATAAAGACATGGTATGGAAGAACTGGGTTTTTCGCTGGCAGATAGGGGGTATTCGATAAATATCCTCTTGGTTGGAAGAATAAATATATAGTTGAGTTCAAACAAGAACTGGGCTGTTTCTTATGGTTCAAATCTATTCTTTCATTCAATATGCTCACAGCATTTCAGGAAAGCTGCTTAAGAAGGACACTGTTCTAATTTATCTTTATTTTAAACTTTCAGCTAATTATCTTTCTTGCTTAAAATAAAATGGCTATAGACTTTATCATTTCTACCTCACAGCAACATCTAGATTCATGTTTGATTAAATAATAAGGACAATAGCCGAGCTAAGTTGACTACATAAAACTGACCATCACATGTAGTATTTCCATTTTCATTTAGTTCAGAATATTTCTAAATGTTTCATGATACCCTCTTTGACCAATGTATCATTTAGAAGTGTTGTTTAATATTCAAATATTTGTGCTTTTTTTCCAACATTTTTCTGTTGTTTGTTTCTAGTTTAATTTCATTATGGTCAGAGAACATACTGTGAGTTATTTCAATCACTTAATATTTGTTAGGGTCTGTTTTATGACCCAAGATATGTGTCTATCTTGGAGAATGTTCCATGTGCACTTGAAAATAATATATATTCTGCTGTTGTGTTGAATGTTTTATATGTGTCAAATCAGCTGAGTTTTTTTCAGAACTTCTATATCCTTGATGATTTTGTGTTTACTTGTTGTTCTGTTAATTACCGAGAGAAGTTTTTGCAATCTAACTATAATTTTTAATTTGTTTCTTCCAGCTTCAGTTTTTGCTTTGTGTATTTTAAAGGTCTGTTTGGTGCATACACGTATAAATTTGTTGTGTCTTCTTGGTGAATTGACCCTTTCATCATTATGTTATGTACTTTATCCCCAGTAATTCTTCTTGTTCTGATATCTACTTTATCTGATACTAATATAGCCACTCCAGTTTTCTTTTAACTAGTGTTTGCATGGTATATCTTTTTTCCTTCTTTTTACTTCTAATCTACCTATATAATTATATTTAAGGTGGCTTTTTTGTAGATGGCATGTAGTTGAATCTTACCTTTTTTTTTCAAATCTGATCCTCTGTCTGTTCATTTTGCTTAGAACATTTACTTTAACGTAATTATTGATATGGATAGATTTAGGCCTATAATTTTATTATATTTTTATTTGTTTGCTCTGATTTTTTTCTTTTGTTTTCACTTTTCTATCTTCTTTTTATTATTTGATTTTTTTAGTATTCAATTTTAATTTATCAATTTATTTTTTGACTGTGTCTCCCTTTATAGCTTTTTTTTAGTGGTTGCCCAAATTATTAAAATATACATAACCTATCTTTTCAAAGTTTACATACACAAGAAAAATGCAAACATTATAACCATATATGTTCATTTATGCTCCCTCTTTTTTGCTGTAGTTTCATCTATAAAAATTTGAAAACCTCATCAGACAATGTTATGACTTTTAACTTCAACCGTCATACATATTTCAAAGAACTTAAGAGGAGAAAAAAAGGATATTTTTATTTACCCAGATAGTTACCATTTCTATTGTCTTCTTTCACTTCTGGGATTCCAGGATTCCCTTGGCATCATTTCTCTTCTGCCTAAAGAACTTCTTTTACCATTTGTTTTAGGTTTTGTTTTTTTGGGTTTTTTTTTTTTTTTTTTTTTTTTTTTGCACCCAAGGATGTCTTAATTTCACCTTATTTCCTGAACGATATTTTCAGTGGTTATAGAATTCTGAATTAAGAATTCTTTTCTTTCAGCGCTTTAAATAGATTATTACACTGTCTTCTAACTTCCATGATTTCCACTGAGATAGGCTGTCATTTGAATTGTTCTCCTATATATAAGGTGTTGGGGTTTTGCTTGCTGCTTTTAAGATTTTTTCTTTATCTTAAGATTCCAGCAGTTTGATTATGATAACTCTGTATGTTATTTTCTTCATTTTGGGGGTTCTCTCAACCTCTTAAACCTGCACATTTATAGCTTTCACCAAATTTGAGAAGATTTCAGATATAAATTTTCTTCACCAGTCTCTTTTTTCTCTCCTGGGAGTCTAGTGACACAAATGCAAAACCTGTCTCACGTGGCCCTAAGGCTCTGCTTATATATTTTTCCTCTAAGTTTTGTCTCTTCTTGTTTAGAAAGGATTATTGCTATTGATCTATTTTCAAGTTTGGTGATTTTCTTCTGCCACTTCCACTCTGCTATCCAGTAAAATATTTTTCAGTTTCCACATTTTTTGTCTCTAAAATTTCCATTTGATTCTTCTTTGTATCTTCCATTTCCTTTCCATTTATTTCAAAAGATTTGTTTTCTCCAACTTAGTGGAGCATAGTTAAAATACTACTTTCAAAACTTTGTCCAATAATTTCAACATATGGGTCAACTTAGGTATTGGTATCAATTGATTATATTTTCTCTGGAGAGTTATTGAGATTTTCCTGGTTTTTCTTACAACTAGTAATTTTGGATTGTATTAGAAAATTTTGAGAATTTTGTTTATGAATCTACTCCTGTTAAAATCATCTAGAGAGTGTTTTCCTTTTGTTTGTTTTTGATTTTTGTTTGTTTTATCAAGGAATCAACCTGGTATGGTTCTTACCACAAGTCCCAACCTGCTGTATGTAGACTGTGCTTCTTATCGCAGTTTAGGTTTTTTTTTCTTCAAGTTTGATTGAGACAAAATAGACAAACAGCAATGTAAAGTTTAAGGTGTACAGTATAATGATTTTTTAATTATTTATTTTTATTGAAATGTTGATTTACAATATTATATTTGTTTCAGGTGTACAGCATAGTTATTCAGTATTTTTAAAGGTTATATTTCATTAAAATTTTCCACAAGATAATGGCTATAATTCCTTGTGCTATACAATATAACCTTGCTGCTTATCTATTTTATACATAATTGTTTGTATCTCTCTCTTTTTTTTTTTTTTTCGGTACGTGGGCCTCTCACTGTTGTGGCCTCTCCCGTTGTGGAGCACAGGCTCCGGACGCGCAGGCTCAGCAGCCATGGCTCACGGGCCCAGCTGCTCCGCGGCATGTGGGATCCTCCTGGACCGGGGCACGAACCCGCGTCCCCTGCATCGGCAGGCAGACTCTCAAACATTGTGCCACCAGGGAAGCCCCTGTTTGTATCTCTTAATACCATACTCCTTATTTGAATCTCCCCCATCCCTCTACCCTTTGTTTTCTATATCTGTGAGTCTGCTTTTTTTTTTACATATGATCATTTGTATTATTTTTTAGGTTCCATGTATAAATGACATCATGCAGCATTTGTCTTTGTCTCACTTGTTTCACTGAGCATAATATTTTCTAGGGCCATCCACATTGCTGAAAATGGCATAACTTCATTCTTTTAATGTAATATTCCATTGTATATATACACACATCACATCTTATTTTTCCATTCATCTGCTGATGGGCCCCTGGCTTGCTTTAATATCTTGGCTGTTGTAAACAGTGCTCCTATGAACATTGAAATGTATATATATATCTTTTCGATTTAGTGTTTTGGGTATTTTTTTTCCAGATATATACCGAGGAGTGGAATTGCTGGATCATATGGTAGTTGTGTTTTTAGCTTTTTGAGGAATATGCATACTGTTTTCCACAGTGGCTGCACCAACTTACATTCCCACCAACAGTGTACAAGAGTTACATTTTCTCCATTTTCTCTCCAACATTTGTTACTTGTAGACTTTTTGATGATAGCCATTCTGACAGGTGTGAGGTGATATCTTGTGGTTTTAATTTGCATCTCTCTAAATATTAGTGATATTGAGCATATTTTCATGTGCCTGTTAGCCATCTGTATGTCTTCTTTGGAAAAATATCTATTCAGGACTTCTGCCCATATTTTGATTGGGTTGTTTGGGTTTTTTGATACTGAGTTGTATTAGCTGTTTATATATTTTGGATATTAATCCCATTGTCAGTCATATCATTTGCAAATATTTTCTCCCACTTTGTAGGTGTCTTCTCATTTTGTCAGTGGTTTCCTTTGCTGTGTCAAAGCTTTTAAGTTTAATTAGGTCCCATTTGTTTATTTTTTGCCGTTGGAGACAGATTCAAAGAAATATTGCCAATATTTGTGACGAAGAGTATTCTACCTATGTTCTCTTCTAGGAGCTTTATGGTTTCAGGTGTTACATTTAGGTCTTTAATCAATTTTGAGTTTATTTTCATATATGGTTTGAGGAAATGTTCTAATCTCATTGGTTTACATGTGATTGTTCATTTTCTCCAGTGCCACTTGCTGAAGAGACTGTCTTTTCTCCATTGTATATTCTTGCCTCCTTTGTCATAGATTAATTGACCATATGTATGTGGGTTTATTTCTGGGCTTTTTATTCTGTTCCATTGACCTATGGGTCTGTTTTTCGGCCAGTAACATGCTATTTTGATTACTGTGGCTTTGTAGTATAGTCTGAAGCCAGGGAGCATGATACTTCCAGCTTTGTTCTTCTTTCTAAGATTGTTTTGATAAATCAGGACCTTCTGTCATTCCATATGAATTTTAGGATTTTTTTTTTCAGTTCTGTGAAAGATGTAATGGGTGTTTTGGTAAGGATTGCACTGAATATGAAGATCACTTTGGGTAGTATCGTCATTTTAACAATATTAATTCTTCCAGTCCAAGAGCAGAAGATATTTTTCCATGTTTTGGTATCATCTTCAACTTCCTTCATCAGTCTTTTATAGTTTTCAGAGTATAGGTCTTTCACCTCCTTGGTTAAGTTTATTCCTAGGTATTTTATTCTTTTTGATGAGATTTTGAATGAGCTTTTTTTTTTTTCTTACTTTCTCTTTCTGATATTATTAGTGTATAGAACAGCAACAGATTTCTGTATATTAATGTTGTATTCTGCAACTTTATTGAATTAATTTACTAGTTCTAATAGTTTTAGGGCAGAGAATTTAGGGTTCTATATATATCTGCCATCTGCAAATAGTAACAGTTTTACTTCTTCTCTTTCAATTTAGATGCATTTTATTTCTTTTTCTTGTCTGTTTGCTGTGATTAGGTCTTCCAATAACATGTTAAATAGAACTGGTGAGAGTGGGCATCCTTGTCTTTTTCCTCAGTTTAGAGGAAAGGATTTCAGCTTGTCACCATTGAGTGTGATGTTAGCTATGGGTTTACCACAAATGGCCTTTATTATGTTGAGATATGTTCCCTTTATACCCACCTTGATGAGATTTTTTGTCATGAATGGATGTTGAATTTTGTCAAATGCTTTTTCTGTGTCTATTGAAATGAATATATCATTTTTATTATTTGTTTTGTTAATGTGCTGTATCATAATGATTGACTTGTCAATGCTGAACCATTCTTGTGTCCCTGAAATAAATCCAACTTGATCATGGTGTATAATCCTTTTTATATATTGCTGGATTCAGTTTGCTAATATTTTGTTGAGGATTTTTGTATCTATACTCATCAAAGATACTGGCCTATAATTTTGTCTTTTTGTAGTGTCTTTGTCTTATTTTTGTATCAGGGTAATGGTTGACTTGTGAATGAATTTGGGAGTATTCTATCGTCTCTAATTTGGGGTATAATATGAGAAGGATAGGTATCAGTTCTTCTTTATATGTTTGGTAGAATTCTCCCTAGAAGGCATTTGGTCCTGGACTTTTGTTTGCAGGCAGGGAGTTTATTTTATTACAAATTCAATTTCACTACTAGTGATTAGTCTGTTAAAATTGTCTTTTTCTTCTTGATTCAGTCTTTGTAGGTTGTATCTTTCTAGAAATTTGTCCATTTCTTTTAGGTTTTCCAACTTGTTGGCATATAACTGTTTGTAGTATTCTCCTATGATATTTTCTATCTCTGTGGCATTGGTTGTTATTTCTCCTCTTTCATTTCTTATTTTGTTTATTTGCATCTTCACTTTTTTTCTTCTTCGTGAGCTTGGCTAAAAGTTTGTCAGTTTTGTTTATCTTTTCAAAAAACAGCTCTTGGGTTCATTGATCCTTTCTATTGTTTTATTGGTCTCTATTTTATTTATTTCCTCTATGATCTTAATTACATTCTTCCCTCTGCTAACTTTGGGCTTTGTTTGTTCTTCTTTTTCTAATTCCTTTAGGTGGTAGATTAGGTTTATTTGAGTTTTTTTGTTTGTTTGTTTGTATCTTGAGGAAGGCCTGTATCACTACAAAATTCCATCTTAGAACTGTTTTTGCTGCATCCCATAGATTATGGAGAGTTGTGTTTCCGTTTTAATTTGTCTCTAGGTGTTTTCTGATTTCCTCTTTGATTTCCTCATTGACTTTTTTTTTTTTTTTTTAGTAGCATGGTGTTCAGTGTCCACATGTTTGTTCTTTTACAATTTTTTTCTGTAGTTGATTTTTTGTTTCATGATGTTATGGTTGATATAAAGGTTTGATATAATTTCTATCTTCTTAATTTTCTTGTCTTTCATTTTTTGGCCTACCATGTGATCTATACTGTAGAATGTTGCATGTGCACCTGAAAAGAATATTTATTCTGCTGTTTGGGGGTGTAGTATTTTGTAGAGATCTATTAAGTCTAACTGGTCAATTGTATCATTTAAGACCACTATTGCTTTATTGATGTTCTGTCCAGATGATCTGTCCGTTGATGTAAGTGGGGTATTAAATTCCTCTACTATTATTGTATATTTGTCAGTTTCTCCCTTTATGTCTATTAGTACTTGTTTTATATATTTAGGTGTTTATGCACTGGGTGCATATATTGGGTGTAATGAGTGTAATGTCCACTTATGTATTGGTCCCTTTATCATTATATAATGCCCCTCTTTGTCTTTTGCTTTAGTCTTTGTTTTAAAGTCTATTTTGTCTGATATGAGTATTGCCACCCCTGCTTTCTTACCATTTCCATTTCCATGGAATATCTTTTTCCATTCTTCATTTTCAGTCTGTGTTTGTCTTTTGCCCTGAAGTGGTCTCTTGTAGGCAGTATATTGAAACATTCTTTTTTTTTTTTTTTTTTAATGCAATCTGCCACCCTATTTTTTTTTTTTTTCTCTCTCTTGTATTACTTTTTTTTTTTTTTTTAACATCTTTATTGGGGTATAATTGCTTTACAATGGTGTGTTAGTTTCTGCTTTATAACAAAGTAAATCAGTTATACATATACATATGTTCCCATATCTCTTCCTTCTTGCTTCTCCCTCCCTCCCCCCCTCCCTATCCCACCCCTCCAGGCTGTCACAAAGCACCGAACCAATATCCCTGTGCCATGCGGCTGCTTCCCACTAGCTATCTACCTTACTATGTTTGTTAGTGTGTATATGTCCATGACTCTCTCTCGCCCTGTCACAGCGCACCCTTCCCCCTCGCCATAACCTTAAGTCCGTTCTCTAGGAGGTCTGCATCTTTATTCCTGCCTTACCCCTAGGTTCTTCATGACATTTTTTTTTTCTTAAATTCCATATATATGTGTTAGCATACGGTATTTGTCTTTTTCTTTCTGACTTACTTCACTCTGTATGACAGACTCTAGGTCTATCCACCTCATTACAAATAGCTCAATTTCGTTTCCTTTTATGGCTGAATAATATTCCATTGTATATATGTGCCACATCTTCTTTATCCATTCATCTGATGATGGGCACTTAGGTTGTTTCCATCTCTGGACTATTGTAAATAGAGCTGCAATGAACATATTGGTACATAACTCTTTTTGAATTTTGGTTTTCTCAGGGTATATGCCCAGTAGTGGGATTGCTGGGTCATATGGTAGTTCTATTTGTAGTTTTTTAAGGAACCTCCATACTGTTCTCCAGAGTGGCTGAACCAATTCACATTCCCACCAGCAGTGCAAGAGTGTTCCCTTTTCTCCACACCCTCTCCAGCATTTATTGTTTCTAGATTTTTTGATGATGGCCATTCTGACTGGTGTGAGATGATATCTCATTGTAGTTTTGATTTGCATTTCTCTAATGATTAATGATGTTGAGCATTCTTTCATGTGTTTGTTGGCAGTCTGTATATCTTCTTTGGAGAAATGTCTATTTAGGTCTTCTGCCCATTTTTGGATTGGGTTTTTTGTTTTTTTGTTATTGAGCTGCATGTAAATTTTGGAGATTAATCCTTTGTCAGTTGCTTCATTTGCAAATATTTTCTCCCATTCTGAGGGTTGTCTTTTGGTCTTGTTTATGGTTTCCTTTGCTGTGCAAAAGCTTTGAAGTTTCATTAGGTCCCATTTGTTTATTTTTGTTTTTATTTCCATTACTCTAGGAGGTGGGTCAGAAAGGATCTTGCTGTGATTGATGTCATAGAGTGTTCTGCCTATGTTTTCCTTTAAGAGTTTGATAGTTTCTGGCCTTATATTTAGGTCTTTAATCCATTTTGAGCTTATTTTTGTGTATGGTGTTAGGGAGTGATCTAATCTCATACTTTTACATGTACCTGTCCAGTTTTCCCAGCACCACTTATTGAAGAGGCTGTCTTTTCTCCACTGTACATTCCTGCCACCTTTATCAAAGATAAGGTGTCCATATGTGCATGGGTTTATCTCTGGGCCTTCTATCCTGTTCCATTGATCTACCTTTCTGTTTTTGTGCCAGTACCATACCGTCTTGATAACTGTAGCTTTGTAGTACAGTCTGAAGTCAGGGAGCCTAATTCCTCCAATTCCTTTTTTCGTTCTCAAGATTGCTTTGGCTATTCGGGGTCTTTTGTGTTTCCATACAAATTGCAAAATTTTTTGTTCTAGTTCTGTGAAAAATGCCAGTGGTAGTTTGATAGGGATTGCATTGAATCTATAGATTGCTTTGGGTAGTAGAGTCATTTTCACAATCTTGATTCTTCCAATCCAAGAACATGGTATATCTCTCCATCTATTTGTATCATCTTTAATTTCTTTCATCAGTGTCTTATAATTTTCTGCATACAGGTCTTTTGTCTCCTTAGGTAGGTTTATTCCTAGATATTTTATTCTTTTTGTTGCAATGGTAAATGGGAGTGTTTTCTTGATTTCACTTTCAGATTTTTCATCATTAGTATATAGGAATGCCAGAGATTTCTGTGCATTAATTTTGTATCCTGCCACTTTACCAAATTCATTGATTAGCTCTAGTAGTTTTCTGGTAGCATCTTTGGGATTCTCTATGTATAGTATCATGTCATCTGCAAACAGTGACAGCTTTACTTCTTCTTTTCCGATTTGGATTCCTTTTATTTCCTTTTCCTCTCTGATTGCTGTGGCTAAAACTTCCAAAACTATGTTGAATAAGAGTGGTGAGAGTGGGCAACCTTGTCTTGTTCCTGATCTTAGTGGAAATGCTTTCAGTTTTTCACCATTGAGGATGATGTTTGCTGTGGGCTTGTCATATATGGCCTTTATTATGTTGAGGAAAGTTCCCTCTATGCCTACTTTCTGCAGGGTTTTTATCATAAATGGGTGTTGAATTTTGTCAAAAGCTTTCTCTGCATCTATTGAGATGATCATATGGTTTTTCTCCTTCAATTTGTTAATATGGTTTATTACATTGATAGATTTGCGTATATTGAAGAATCCTTGCATTCCTGGAATAAACCCCACTTGATCATGGTGTATGATCCTTTTAATGTGCTGTTGGATTCTGTTTGCTAGTATTTTGTTGAGGATTTTTGCATCTATGTTCATCAGTGATATTGGCCTGTAGTTTTCTTTCTTTGTGACATCCTTGTCTGGTTTTGGTATCAAGGTGATGGTGGCCTCATAGAAGGAGTTTGGGAGTGTTCCTCCCTCTGCTATATTTTGGAAGAGTTTGAGAAGGATAGGTGTTAGCTCTTCTCTAAATGTTTGATAGAATTCGCCTGTGAAGCCATCTGGTCCTGGGCTTTTGTTTGTTGGAAGATTTTTAATCACAGTTTCAATTTCAGTGCTTGTGATTGGTCTGTTCATATTTTCTATTTCTTCCTGATTCAGTCTTGGCAGGTTGTGCATTTCTAAGAATTTGTCCATTTCTTCCAGATTGTCCATTTTATTGGCATAAAGTTGCTTGTAGTAATCTCTCATGATCTCTTTTATTTCTGCAGTGTCAGTTGTTACCTCTCCTTTTTCATTTCTAATTCTATTGATTTGAGTCTTCTCCCTTTTTTTCTTGATGAGTCTGGCTAGTGGTTTATCTATTTTGTTTATCTTCTCAAAGAACCAGCTTTTAGTTTTATTGATCTTTGCTATTGTTTCCTTCATTTCTTTTTCATTTATTTCTGATCTGATTTTTATGATTTCTTTCCTTCTGCTAGCTTTGGGGTTTTTTTGTTCTTCTTTCTCTAATTGCTTGAGGTGCAAGGTTAGGTTGTTTATTCTAGGTGTTTCCTGCTTCTTAAGGTGGGCTAGTATTGCTATCAACTTCCCCCTTAGAACTGCTTTTGCTGCATCCCACAAGTTTTGGGTCGTTGTGTCTCCATTGTCATTTGTTTCTAGGTATTTTTTGGTTTCCTCTTTGATTTCTTCAGTGATCACTTCATTATTAAGCAGTGTATTGTTTAGCCTCCATGTGTTTGTATTTTTTACAGATCTTTTCCTGTAATTGATATCTAGTCTCATCGCGTTGTGGTCAGAAAATATACTTGATACAATTTCAATTTTCTTAAATTTACCAAGGCTTGATTTGTGACCCAAGATATGATCTATCCTGGAGAATGTTCCATGAGCACTTGAGAAAAATGTGTATTCTGTTGTTTTTGGATGGAGTGTCCTATAAATATCAATTAAGTCCATCTTGTTTAATGTATCATTTAAAGCTTGTGTTTCCTTATTTATTTTCATTTTGGATGATCTGTCCATGGGTGAAAGTGGAGTGTTTAAGTCCCCTACTATGAATGTGTTACTGTCGATTTCCCCTTTTATGGCTGTTAGTATTTGCCTTATGTATTGAGGTGCTCCTATGTTGCGTGCATAAATATTTACAATTGTTATATCTTCTTCTTGGATTGATCCCTTGATCATTATGTAGTGTCCTTCTTTGTCTCTTTTAATAGTCCTTATTTTAAAGTCTATTTTGTCTGATATGAGAATTGCTACTCCAGCTTTCTTTTGGTTTCTGTTTGCATGAAATACCTTTTTCCATCCCCTTACTTTCAGTCTGTATATGTCTCTTGGTCTGAAGTGGGTCTCTTGTAGACAGCATATATAAGGGTCTTGTTTTTGTATCCATTCAGCTAATCTGTGTCTTTTGGTGGGAGCATTTAGTCCATTTACATTTAAGGTAATTATCGATATGTATGTTCCTATTCCCATTTTCTAAATTGTTTTGGGTTCGTTATTATAGGTCTTTTCCTTGTCTTGTGTTTCTTGCCTAGAGAAGATCCTTTAGCATTTGTTGTAAAGCTGGTTTGGTGGTGCTGAACTCTCTCAGCTTTTACTTGTCTGTAAAGGTTTTAATTTCTCCATCAAATCTGAATGAGATCCTTGCTGGGTAGAGTAGTCTTGGCTGCAGGTTTTTCTCCTTCATCACTTTCAGTATGTCCTGCCACTCCCTTCTGGCTTGTAGGGTTTCTGCTGAGAGATCAGCTGTTAACCTTATGGGGATTCCCTTATGTGTTATTTGTTGTTTTTCCCTTGCTGTTTTTAATATGCTTTCTTTGTATTTAATTTTTGACAGTTTGATTAATATGTGTCTTGGCGTATTTCTCCTTGTATTTATCCTGTATGGGACTCTCTGTGCTTCCTGGACTTGATTAACTATTTCCTTTCCCATATTAGGGAAGTTTTCAACTATAATCTCTTCAAATATTTTCTCAGTCCCTTTGTTTTTCTCTTTTTCTTCTGGAACCCCTATAATTCGAATTTTGGTGTGTTTAATGTTGTCCCAGAGGTCTCTGAGACTGTCCTCAGTTCTTTTCATTCTTTTTTCTTTATTCTGCTCTGCAGTAGTTATTTCCACTATTTTATCTTCCAGGTCACTTATCCGTTCTTCTGCCTCAGTTATTCTGCTATTGATCCCATCTAGAGTACTTTTAATTTCATTTATTGTGTTGTTCATCATTGCTTGTTTCATCTTTAGTTCTTCTAGGTCCTTGTTAACTGATTCTTGCATTTTGTCCATTCTATCTCCAAGATTTCGGATCATCCTTACTATCATTATTCTGAATTCTTTTTCAGGTAGACTGCCTATTTCCTCTTCATTTGTTAGGTCTGGTGCATTTTTATCTTGCTCCTTTATCTGCTGTGTGTTTTTCTGTCTTCTCATTTTGCTTATCTTACTGTGTTTGGGGTCTCCTTTTTGTAGGCTGCAGGTTCGTAGTTCCCATTGTTTTTGATGTCTGTCTCCAGTGGCTAAGGTTGGTTCAGTGGGTTGTGTAGGTTTCCTGGTGGAAGGGACTAGTGCCTGTGTTGTGGTGGATGAGGGTGGATCTTGTCTCTCTAGTGGATAGGTTCACGTCTGGTGGTGTGTTTTGGGGTGTCTGTGGCCTTATTATTATTTTAGGCAGCCTCTCTGCTAGTGGGTGGGGTTGTGTTCCTGTTTTGCTAGTTGTTTGGCATAGATTTTCTAGCACTGTGGCTTGCTGGTCATTGAGTGAAGCTGGGTGCTGGTGTTAAGATGGAGGTCTCTGGGAGATTTTCGCCATTTGATATTATGTGGAGCTGGGAGGTCTCTTGTTGACCAGTGTCCTGAAGTTGGCTCTCCCACCTCAGAGGCAGAGCCGTGACTCCTGGCTGGAGCACCAAGAGCCTTTCATCCACACGGCTCAGAATAAAAGGGAGAAAAAGTAGAGGGAATTAGTAGAAGTATGAGGAAAGAAAGAAGGAAAGGAGGGAAGGAAGGAAGGAAGAAAGAAAGAAAGAAACAAAGAAGGAAAGAAGGCAAGAAGGAAAGAAAGGAGGGAGGGAGGGAGGGAGGAAGGAAGAAAGGAGGGAAAGAAGGAAAAAAGACAGAAAGAAAGAAGATACAGTAAAAATAAAATAAAGTATAATAAAGTTATTGAATTAAAAAATTCTTATTTAGGAAAAAAAAAAAAGGGATGGATAGAACCTTAGGACAAATGTTGGAAGCAAAGCTATACAGACAAAATCTTACACAGAAGCATACACATACACCCTCACTAAAAGAGGTAAATGGGGAAAAATCATAAATCTTGCTGTCAGAGACCACCTCCTCAATTTGGGATGATTCGTTGTCTTTTGGGAGGTCTGAGGTCTTCTGCCAGCATTCAGTAGGTGTTCTGTAGGAGTTGTTCCACGTGTAGATGTATTTCTGGTGTATCTGTGGGGAGGAAGGTGATCTCCGCGTCTTACTCTTCCGCCATCTTCAAGGTCCCCCTCCCACCCTGTGTTTTGATCAGAGCATTTAACATTGACATTTAGATATGTATTTATTGCCATTTTATTTCTTGTTTTCTGGTTGTTTTGGTAGTTCTCTGTTCAAGTATCCTTTTGGTTTCTTCCCCTGTGGTTTGATGACTTTCTTTAGTAGTTTCTTTTTGGTTTTTGTGTATCTATTGTAGGTTTTTGTTTTGTGGTTAACAAGGAGTTCATATATATTGACCTATGACTTTATCTACTTGTTTAAAACTGATGGTCATTTAAGTTCAAACATATTCTAAGAGATCAACATTTGTATTCCCCTCCCCCACATTTTGTGTTTTTGATGTCATATTTTGCATCTTTATACTTATCCCTTAATTGTTTATTGTAGTTATAGTTGCTTTATAATGTATTGTCTTTTCATCTACATACTGGCTTATTTAAGTGTTTCATCTTCACTTCTTACAGTAGGTTGATCCTCAGTCCTACATATCTGCCTTTCTTAGAGGGATTTTTCCTTTCTTATAGATTCTTACTTCATTTTAATTTGGAAAAGACCCTTCAATGTTCCTTTTAGGGTAGATTTAGTGTTGATGAATTCTTTTAGTCTTTGCTGTCTGAAAAGGTCTTTATCTCTCCTTCTATTCAAAATGATAATCTTGCTGGGTAGAGTATCCTAGGTTGCAGGTTTTTCCCTTTCAGCACTTTGAACATATCATGACCATCCTTTCTGGCCTGCAAAGTTTCTGCAGAGAAATCAGTTGATAGCCTATGGAAATTCCTTTGTATATGACCCTTTGTTTTTCTTTTGCAGCCTTTAGAATTATCTTTTAACTTTTTGCCATTTTAATTATGATATGTCTTGGTGTTTTTCTGTTTTGGTTCATCTTGTTTGGGACCCTCTGTGCTTCCTGTACTTGGGTATCTGTTTCCTTCTTCAGATTTGGGAAGTTTTCAACCATAATTTCCTTAAATACATTTTCAATCCTCTTCTCTCTTTTCCTTCTGGAACCCCTATGATGCAAATGTTGGAATACTTAATATTATCCCAGAGGTCTCTTAAACTGCTTTCACTTTTTAAAATGTTGTTCTTTTTGTGTTTTTTTTTGCTTTTGTTTTCTGTTGCTCTGATTTGGTAATTTCCATTATTCTATCTTCCAGATCACTATGTGTTCTTATGTATCACTTAGTCTCCTATTCATTCCTTCTAGAGTTTTTTTTTTTTTTTAAGATATTGGATTATTCATGTCTGATTATGTCTGATTGGGTCATTTTTTATATTTTCTATCTCCTTGTTATAATGTTCAGTGATTAGATCAATTATTTTTCCCTAGTTCAGTTAACATTTTTATTACTGAGTTTTTGAATTCCTTATCTGGTAAATTGTTAATTTTGTTTCAATTTTTTCCAAGTGTGTTCTCTTCCTCTTTCAATTGAAGGTAGTTCCTATCAGGTTTCATTTTGCTTAACTTTCTCTGCCTCTACGAATTTAGGCGAAACTTTTACCTATTGTGATCTTGAAGGTGTGTTCTTATGTGGAAGTGCCCCTATGCAGATTGCACGTGTCTGATGTCTTTGGTGGGAGAGCTGGTTTCAATATGGATGCCAGTCGCGTCTTTTCTCAGGGTTTGCTGGCAGGTATCACCTTGACAGGAGATGGGGCTGGGGGTGGAGAGACAAGAGCTGGTGCACAATGTGAGGCAGAACTTTCTCTCTGTTCATTGGCTATTACCACACTGCCATGGACACAATCTTATTTCAAGTTACTGGAGCAGAAGCACTGACAGTCAAGGTCAAGCTTGCACTGTTCCCTTTAAATGTGTGTTGTTCTGTGTCTTCCTGCATGAGGACCTTTACCTCAGAGGACGGGAATGTTTGTGTAATCTCCATTTTTCTCTGAGTCTCCTCCCAAGGGTACAGATGCTGACCCAATCACTTTTCTTCCCCTCATACCCATTTATGTGTGTATCTTTCTTACATGTTTGGCTGTTCAGGAGTCCTTCTGCCAGTTTCCAGTTAGTTTTCAGTGAGGATTTTTCCCCATATAGATGTATTTTTGATGTGTTCATGAGGGGAGATAAGCTCCACATCTTTTATTCCTCCTTCTTGATCTCTTCTCTCTACAGTATAATGATTTGACTTACATACATTGTGAAATGATTATCACAATATGTTTAGTGAACTTCCATCATCTCATATAGTTACAAAATTAAAGAAGTAGAAAAAAAAAATTTTCCTTGTGGTGAAAACTCTTAGGATTTACTCTATTAACAACTTTCATGGTAATATACAGCAGTGTTAATTATATTTATCATGCTGTACATTACATGCCTAGTACTTACTTGTTTTATAACTAGAAGTTTGTATCTTTTGACTACCTTTATCCAGTTCCACCTCCACCCACCTCTGTGAACCACAAATCTGATCTCTTTTTCTATGAGTTTTTTGTTTGTTTTTGAAGTATAATTGGCCTACAACACTCTGTTAGTGTCTGTTATACAGCATAGTGATTTGATATTTCTATACATTTCAAAATGATCACCTTGATAAGTCTAGTTATGATATGTCACCAAAGATATTTATTGACTACATTCCCCACACTGTATATTTCATGCCCATGACTCAGTTATTTTGCAACTGGAAGTTTGTAACTTTTAATCTCCCTTACCTATTTCTTTCCCCCTCCCAACCTATCCCCTCTAGCAACCACCAGTTTGTTCTTTGTATCTATAACTGTGTTTCTGTTTTGTTATATTTGTTCATTTGTTTTGATTTTTAAGATGCCACATATAAATGAAATCATAAAGTATTTGTCTTTGTCTCACTTATTTCCCTTAGCATGATACCCTCTAGGTCCATCCATGTTGTCACAAATGGCAAGATTTCATTATTTTTTTTATGAATTCCACTGTATATGTACACCAGATCTTCTTTATCCATTCATTAACTGATGGGCACTTAAGTTGTTTCCATATCTTGACTATTGTAAATAATGCTGCAATGACACAAGCAGATGGAAAAGATATGCCATAGTCATGGTTTGGAAAAAATGATATTGTTAAAATGATCATACTAGGGCACACTACAGATTCAATGCAATCCCTATCAAAATTCCAATGGCATTTTTCAGAACTAGAACAAATAATTTTAAAATTTGTATGGAAACACAAAAAATTCCAAATAGCCAAAACAATCTTGAGGAAAAAACCCGAATCTGAAGATATTACACCCCCTGATTTTAAACTATACTACAAAACTACAGAAATCAAAATTGTATGGTATAGGTATTAAAACAGACATAGATCACTGGAGCAGAGCAGAATGAACCCATACTTATACAAGCAGTTAATCTATGGCAAAGGAGGTAAGAATAGGCAATGGGGAAAGACAGTCTGTTCAATAAATGGTGTTGGAAAAACTGGACAGCTACATACAAAAGAATCAAACTGGACTAATTTCTCACACCATACACAAAAATAAATTCAAAATGGATTAAAGACTTGAATGTAAGACCTGAACTCATAAAACCTTTAGAAGAAAATAGAGACAGTGTTGTCTTTGACATTGTTCTTATTAATATTTTTTGGATATGTCTTCTCCGGCAAGGGAAACAAAAGCAAAAATAAACTAATGGGACTACATCAAACTAAAAAGCTTTTTCACAGTGAGAGAAAGTATTTAAAAAAAAATGAAAAGCCTGCCTATTGAATGAGAGAAGATATTTGTAAATGATATATCTGATAAGGGGCCAATATCCAAGATACTCAAAAATTCATACAATTCAACTTCAAAAAATGAAAAACTGAATTAAAAAATGGGCAGAGGATTTGAATAGACTTTTTCCCAGGAAGACATACAAATGGCCAACAGGCACATGAAAAGATGCTTAACATCACTAATCATCAGGGAAATGCAAATCAAAACCACAATGAGATAACACCTCACATTTGTCAGAATGGCTAAAAAAGATGGCAATTAACAAGTGTTGGAGAGGATGTGGAGGAAAAGGAACACTTGTGCACTGTTGGTCGCAATGTAAATTGCAGCCATTATGGAGAACAGTATGGAGGTTCAACAAAATATTAAAAATACAACTATTGTATGATCCAGCAGTTGCACTCTTGGGTATTTATCCAAAGGAAGTATAAACACTAATTAAGAAAGATATATGTCAGTTTAGTTTTAAAAGCATTTGTAGAACTTTTCGGTCTACTCCACAAATACACCACCCAGTGGTCAACCAGGTTTCGTTTTACATCATATTTCAACTCTTGAAACATTTGCTCTACTATCTTGGTTAGGTTCAATGCATGTGCAATTCAGTGGTGAGCCTGGGACTTTATACACAGATTTAGGGGTTCATTTTCTCTATCAGCTTCTTCTCCATAACTCCTCTTCTCTCTCAAGTCTCCAGGGATTTCTCTCGCAGATCTTCTGACTTAAAAGTCAGAGTTTAAGTTTCCTTTGTCATTTCACACTTTCTTTGACTTGGTTCACCTTGGGGACAAATCAATGAAAGAGAAGGGAGGAAGAAAATTAATTATGATTTCACACACAACACACACACACACTTTGGACCTCAGGAACCAAGTTTTCTAGTTCTCCTCAAAGAGAAAGAATTTCTCTCAGTTTTAGGTATATATATATAACTTCTGTATTTACTAATGTATAGTTCTGTGACCCGGGCTTGTCTTCATCTGAGTAAGCCAGATGAGAAAAAAAAAAAAAAGGAAACATAGGAAGGAATTTCCCTCCACAGTCTCCATCCCACCTACTCTTCCTTCTCAGTCCTCTGGACAGAAAAATAGAGAATAAATTTCTTTTGGAGTTTTTCCTCCCCCTACCTGGTGTGCAGTTCTGTGGTTTGTGTGCCCTAGAATCCAAGCTGAGAGATAAGAAAAGAAAAAGAAAATGTCAATAAATTCATTGTCATGTTGGCCATACTTTCAATTTTGATTTCTTTCTCCAATTCATCTGCTATTATTTACTTTTCTGAGTCCTCAGATAGATGTTTTTATATTATTACTATTAATCAGTGGGAGATGTAGAGTAGTGTATGCTTACTCTATGGTCACTGGAACTGGTACCAAACAAAATTACATGTTAGTTTTCCTTCTTTTTAAAATTTCTTCTTTTATTGAAGTATAGTCGATTTACAATGTTGTTATTTTTTCCTATACAGTAAAGTGACTCAGTTATACACATATATACATTGTTTTTTTATATTCTTGTCCATTATGGTTTATCTCAGGATGTTGAACACAGTCCCCTGTGCACAAGGATTGTTCAACATACCCAAATCAGTCAGTGTGATACACCACATCAACAAAAGAAAAGACCAAAACCACATGATCATCTCAATAGATGCAGAAAAATTATTTGACAGAATTCACTCATTCATGATAAAAAAAAAAAATCCTCTTACCAAAGTGAGTATAGAGGGAACATAGCTCAACATAATAAAAGCTATTTACAACAAACTCACAGCCAATATAATACTCAATGGTGAACAGCTGAAAGCCTTGAAAATCTGGAACAAGACAAGGATGACCACTCTTACCACTTCTATTTAACATAGTATTGGAAGTCCCAGTCACAGCAATCAGAGAATAAAAAGAAATAAAAGATATCCAAATTGGAAGGGAAGAGGTAAAATTGTCAGTATATGCAAATGACATGACACTACATATAGAGAACCCTAAAGACTCCACACAAAACTATTAGAACTGATAAATGAATTCATCAAGGTAGCTGGATACAAAATTAATACACAGAACTTGGTTGCATTTCTTCACACTAACAATGAATTAGCAGAAAGGGAATGTAAAAAAAAAAAAAAAAAAACCTTTAAAAATTGCACCAAAAAATATAAAATACTTAGGAATAAACCTAATCAAAGAGATGAAAGACTTGTATTCGGAGAAGTATAAAACATTAATAAAGGAAATTAAAGATAATTAAAGATAAAGAAATGGAAAGATATCCATGCTCTTGGATTGGAAGAATTAATATTGTTAAAATGGCCATACTAACCCAAAGAAATCTACAGATTTAATGTGACACATATCAAATTACCCAAGACATTTTTCACAGAATTAGAACAAATAATCCAAAATTTTATATTGAATCATAAAAGACCCAGAATTGACTAAGCAAACCAGAGGAAAAAGAATAAAGCAGGAGGCATAATCTTCCCAGACTTCAGACAATACTACAAAGCTATAGTAATGTTACTTCTCCTTCTATTGGTACTCTCATTTATTTCTTGTTTTATTTTTGCTCATGTGTTTATTTGTTTTGCTTTGTTTTTATATTATGAATATATTAGCCTGATATGTTTGAGTTTTAAAATAATTTTCAGCCTTCCTTGCTAAAGTATGTTTCTCTTTTCCTATAAAATTTCTAGAGAAAATAGAAAAAAAAACAAAACAAACCCAAACATTACTTAAGAAAAAGCCATTCACAGTTGTTTCAAAAAATATAGTAAATCATAAAATTGATGGGCAAATAATAGCCTTTTAAACTCTATGTCTAGTGTTTTTCTTCTTGCCTTTTAAATTTTCTTTCTTTGACATACTTTTGTACTATTTACTTGCTTTAATAAAAATAAACATTTCACCATATGCTACTTAGGAAAGGTGAGGAATCTAGCAGGAAATGGCCCACTTTGAACACAATTTGTAAAAGAGATCCATGGGGAATACCCTCAACACCCACTAAATATACACAGCTTGGTTTCTGGCCCAGGGAATTGAACCTAGGACTTCTAGATAGAGCTGAGGGACTTAGTGGCAATTATCAACAATAACAACAATAAAAATCCCACAGTTATTTTCAAAGGAATTATATCCACATGAAGTTTAAGGCAGTGGCACTACTGGGATCTGTTGATTACTCTAATTCCCAGTGCCAGTTTCCTTTTTGGCTATGCAAATCATTTAATGAACTGCATGTTTAACACTTACTACATGTTGGCACCATGGCATGTACTGAGGGGATTACAAAGATGAATTAGACGAATTCCTGTCTTTTAAGAGTAGAGGACACAGAGGCACACACAATTTATGAGGCTGTTTGTCAGACTGTGCTGAGTGCTGTACTTACAGAGGCAGAAGCAGCCTTCTCTGGGAGAACACACAGGGATGATTCATGCCTCAGGAGGGGAGTAAGGGAGGTTTCCTAGAGAGGTTATGCTTAAAATGAGCTTTAAGGATGCATGAGGCCATAGAGAAGTGGAGCACTCAGAGAATGTCATCCAAAGTAGGGGTATAAGGAAAGACTTAGAGACTTGAAAATTCATGGTATTCTTAGGGAATATAAACTAGTTCACCATAGCTGGTATGTGGCACATTCCATATTGTCTTTTTTCTTGTGAACCAAGTTGTGTTATTTCTTCTATAACACAGTTTGGATAGTAGTGGAATTGACAACACTATGGAAACCAGGATTTAGATTCCAAGTAGATGTACTATTGCAGGAGTTCCTTAGAGGCAGTGATTGTTAGTATTCCTTCGTTTGCATGCTCCCTCTATATGGAATGCACTTCATATCCTATTTTTTAGCACTCTCCTTCAATCTCTTGCCTCCCCCAGAGAACCATGCCACCTCTCTCTCTCTCTCTCTCTCACTTTCTTTCTAAATTATGTTTTCATATATTCAGGGAGTGGCTAGTATATTCTTAAGAGTAGACACTGTCTTATTCACCCAATGTCTCCAATCCTACCACCATGCATATGAGATTAGATACTTTTGTAATAAGCAGAAAGAAAAAGGTGATAAAGGCAAATGTCCCCGTGGAACAAAGGAGAAATCTGAGTTGATACAAGGCATCTATTTCCCTGCCTGAGCACTGTGTAATAACATTTCTCACCTTCTTTCCAAATTGTATAAAATTATTAAGAAATATAATCTGAGTTCTGCTTTAATTAGCGAACAAAACATTTGAGCTGGTCTACTCCCGTCTTTTCTGTAGAATTATGTATAGGCATATTTAAAACTGTTTGGGGAAAAACAATCATGTGTTTTGGGTTTTGGGTTTTTTTTTTAATAGTTTATTATTTCAATGGAAGATTAGATCTGGACCAATGGTGTATACTGGAAATTCAAATTGAATGAGATAAGACTCCAGGTACCCTTTGGACTTAACTCAACCATTTTGTATAATAATATGAACAACATCTCCTGCTTCCATTTTTAAGATTCTGAAGAGCTTGGGAGAGCTTAAAGGGACCTCATTATACATGTATTTCCCTAAAAAATACTGGTGGGTTCCTTCCTGACTTTTTATAGAAAAGGATTTTTGCTGAACCAAAAAGAACAAGAAACCTCTCACAACTGCCAAAAGTATTATTTTGATGTCTCTAATTTTTTCTTCTGTCAGGACTTGAATGGAACTCTAGAGGGGGAAAGTTTAACAGTTATGGGTTAATCAAGGTCCACTTCCTGGTTTTGTTAATAAAATCAGTGCCTCGATGTACATTGTTGTGTGCTTTTTTCCTTGTCCATACTAAAGAAAAATAACGGGGAAACTGAAATGTCTAGCAATGAGTAGAACAAATGGTTGCATATTTATATAATAAAATACTATACAGAAGATTAAATGAATGAACTAGATCTATAAAATCACAAATACATGTTAAGTGAAAAGCAAAACATATACAATTGATTGACGTATACAGAATGATGCTGTATATATGAAGTTTAACAACATACAAAGAAATCATATAACTTCTGGGATACATAAATATGTAGTGAACATATAAAGGCATGCCAAACAGTCATAAATGACAAATAAGGAGAGCGCTTAATTTTGAGGCAGACAAGAGACTGTGATCAGGGAGAAGTACTCAGAGGACTTTAAAAATAACAATAATGTTTTATGTCTTTTAAGAAAAATCTGAAGCAATATGGCAAAGTGCTGAGATTTGGTAAAGACAGGAGGTGAGATAAGTGTTTTTAATATCATGCTTTATATGTTATATAAAATATTTTATAATTTGGCAAAATATTAAGTGGGAGCTCTCCATACTATCACTGCAACTTTTCTGTAAATCTAAAATTAGTCCAAAATTAAAAGTTTTTAAAAACTTACTAGATCTGGCATTGGTTTACAAATGGCTTGTCCTTAAGTATAATCAAAAGAACCAGAGCTTAAAATAGGAGTTTCTGAGCTGAGCCCTAGAGAAAGAGCTCAGGTGAGGAAGTGGCTCATTCTGACCAGAAGATTTTTCACCGAAGGGAGCTTCTGAGCTGAACCTTGAGCCATGGGGAGAATTTTGTTTGATGAAAGAAAGAAGAAAGGGTATGCCCAAGGCAGTGGATACAAGTGACATGTTTGATGAGTGACTAGTGGCCAAGTGTGGTTGAGTTATGAGTTACCTGGAGCTGTGAAGCAGCAAATGAGGTAGAACAGAAGCTGGGTTTCCAAGGACCTGGTATGCCATGCTGAGGAATGTAGACTTTACAGTGTGGATATAACAAAGATTTCCATGGGTGATGACAAAGCTCAACCTGTTTGGCAGTGAGGACAATGTCTGAAAAGAGTTGAGGACATTAAAAAAACTATTCAGAGGTGGTGAGGCCCTGAGGTCAAAGAGATGACTGCTTTAAGGTCCAGAAAGATCCAGGAGCAGAGAGACTAGCTCCTTTGCCTTTTCCTGTCCTCTCTCTCTTTCCACTCTTTATTCCTTTCAAGAGTTCTACCAAAGCATTCAATTTCTTTTTGAAGGCCATCAAATACCCCACCCAGGAGTGAGACTATTTTTAAAAATGAGAGGTAGCATATTCTATGGGAGGTCATCAGTAATAGAGCTCAAACTTCTTATTGCTTTTGTGAATCTTGACAATGTGAGAAAAAGCATACATTATCTTGTACACAAATTCCCTGGAATGAATTGATGTTCTTTCCTCTGGAGCTGTGACGTTGTCTCTATAGAAAGAAGTATCTCCCATGACACGTGACCTCTTTTCATTCCCTTACAGAGGAGCTGCTTTGTGCCTGTGAAGGGCACTGGTGCTACCAATTTAATAATTTTGAGTAACACTGTTGCATAATACTGTACTCTTTTGCAGTCTCTCCCGTGCATCTTTAATGACCATTCTTGCTTTCAGAGGAAGTGGGGAACAAGCCATCTGATAGGACTTTCTTCCAGCTGGTCATTCTCTTATTGAAATGGTGACAGATGTACAATCATCAGAACACTGGACTGAGAGGGTATCGAGTTTTCAACTTGCTCTAGGACCTAGGGTCTTAGCTTCCTTATCTGTAAAACAGAGAGCATTGTTTAGAAAGCCTCTAAGCTCATTCAGATCCTAAGCTTATGTGACTGTGACTCCCTCAGTTCTGAAAAGGGACTGTCATCATTTACTCATATTTTATGACCATCTTCTGAGTGCAAAGCAGTGATGCCTCAAGTGCTTGAAGGAACTATTAGAGAGAGATGGTTGGCCTGTGATAAATTTCCCAAATTTACATTTCAAGGGAGAAGTAGAACAGGGAGATCAGCTCGGTGCTTTGTGACCACATAGAGGGGTGGGATAGGAAGGATGGGAGGAAGATGCAAGGGGGAGGAGATATGGGGATATATGTATATGTATAGCTGATTCACTTTGTTATAAAGCAGAAACTAACACACAATTGTAAAGCAATTATACTCCAATAAAGATGATTTTTTAAAAAATGAAGTAGAAAAAAAAATGAAGGGAAATGCTAAGAAGTTTATCAACTTAAATTTTTTTTTAATTTAGTTTTGCTCAGAACAATACAGATTTAGTAAAAACAACACAAATTTGAATTCAAACTTGAAATAACGTACAAATTTTATAAAGTCAGGCTGTAATACTTTAGTTTAAAAAAATCACTCACCGGAGTCAAGATGGTGGAGGAGTAGGAGGATGTGGAATTCATCTCTCCCTACAAATGTATCAATAATACATCTACAAATGGAACAATTCTCACAGAACACCTTCTGAACACTAGCAGAGGACCTCAGGCACCTAAAAGGACAAGAAAGTTACCTGCATAATCATGTAGGATGAAAGAACGAAGAATGGAAAAGGAAGAGAAGAGGAAGTGTGATGGGACCTGTGCCCCTGGGTGGAGCTGAAGGAGATGAGAGGTTCTTGTATCCGGGAAAGGCCCCTCACCAGTGGGGAGATCAGTTGGGACAGAAGGGGAGTTTCAGGGGCTATCAGAGGAGAGTGCAGCAACTGGTCTGTGGCAGGTAGGACAGAGTGAGACCTACACAGATGGTCCTTACCACAGCCCTGCATACCCCAGCCTGAGACAGCTGTCTGCCAGTGTGCATGGGGGCTGGGGGCTGGAATGTGGTGTTTGGAAGGCAGACCCAGGGAGAGGACTGCTGTGGGCTGTGAGGAGATATCCTGAAGGGACAGGAGTGAGGAAATCTGCAACTGGGAATGCTCGTGGAGGAAACCTGGACTGCCGTAAAAGTGAATCACCATTGTTGAGTGATGTGCAAAGGACAGGGCCACCACTGCAGCCTCTTTTCCCACTTGCTGGCCCCTGCCTCCCTGGGCACTAGGAAGGAGTCCCACCAGGGTGGGCAATCTTACAACCCTGGAAGCTGCCGCTTCCTCCTCCACACCCCATCCCAGCTGTGGCAGGCACTCTTGTGAGCTCAGTGGCAGCTTCCTTGTCCTCCACACCCCGTCTCTGCTGAGGTGGGCATTCCCATGACCCCAGCAGCTGCAGCCTCCCCCTCTGCACCCTGTGCCCACTGGGACAGCTCTCTCGTGCCTCTGGCTGCCACCTTCACCATGCCCCCTCCTTGCCAGGGCAGACTTGTGTGCTGCCTCAGGAGCAGACCTCTGTGGGTAGCCCACATACAGAGGTGGGGCTGAAACCACAGCTGAGCCCCAGGGGCTGTTTAACTAAGGAAGAAAAGCTGAAATCTCTCCTCACAGCTGTGCACACTGAGGACTGATACCCCCATAACTGGCTTTGTAAACTCAGAGCCTGCAGAGCATCTGAACAGACAATGAGTGCTCTTACAGCCAAGATGGGCCTAGCTTTAACAGCTGTAGATTTTGTGGGAATGTACACATGGGTGTAGGACCAGGCCAGAGTCTGAGCTGCCCCCATGGTGCCAACAGCAGGTCCAGACCCATGATTACTGCAATCCCATGACCTGACTTCTGTGCATCTATGCTGGTGAGCTGGTAAAAACAACACCTGAGAGACACCAGGTCCAATTGCCAGCATATCCATGGTTAAGGTGGGGCCAAGAGCAGTGCCAACAACAGTGTAATCTGAGAGCTCACACAATGGGTGAAGGTGACACAACAAGCACACCCACAGGTGAACAACTCCAGAGGAGGAATACTCAGTGGCTTCTTTCCCAGCAGGAGTATTCTAATCCCATATACCTTGCACCACAGATCAGAAACACAGCTAAGAAACAGATGTGGGGACCTATACTCCAACAACTAGGGGGCAGACCCCACCCCTGACAGGGCAGTGACACCCACAGAGCAAAGGGGAGGCCCTGCTAAATATACAGTGCAGGCTCTGGTCACACAACGTCAGTCACACCTCATATAAAGGAGATAACAGCTGCATACACTAAGGAAAGACATGGCAGACATCTATACTAAAAAGAGCCCTCACATCAAAAACACTAAACCCACTCAGGCTACACAGGGGTGTTCCCACATAAAACCCTCCAAGACAGTCTGACGGTCTGGCAATGGGAGGAAGAACGCCCAGAGCATTTAGCCTTGAAGGTCTGTGGGGCTTGAGTGCAGAAGCCCAACAGGGCTTGGGGAAATGGAATTTCCACTCTTGGAGGGTGCACAAAAGGTCTCACATGCACTGGGACCCAGCACAAAGCAGTAGCTCCATAGGAACCTGGGCTAGACATACCTATGGGCCTTCGAGGGTCTCCTGAGGAGGTGAAGGTTAACTGTAGCTCATTGTTGGGACAAGGAAACTGGTAGCAGAGGCTGTAGGGAATATTGATTGAAGTGAGCTCTCCCAGAGGTCCCCATGTTGGCAGCAAGACCTGGCCCCACCCAACAACCTGCAGGCTCCAGTGCTGGAAAGCCTCAGGCCAAGCAACAGCAAGACAATAACACAGCCTTACCCATCAGTGAGGGTACATAAAGTCTTCCTGAGTTCACAGCCATCTTAAAACACATCCCTTGACATGGGCCTTCCCACCAGAAGGAAAAGAGTAAGTTCCACCCACCAGAGGGCAAGCACCAGTCCCTTCCACTAGGAAGACTACGTAAGCCCCAGGACCAACCTCAGCCATCAGAGGACATACACCCTAAGCAAGATGAATTATGATCCTTCAGCCTGCAGAAAGGAGACCACAAACACAGAAAGTTAGACAAAATGAGACAACCGAGAAATATGTCTCAGATGAAGGAGCAAGATAAAAACCTATAAGAACAACTAAATGAAGAGGAGATAGGCAATCAACCTGAAAAATAATTCAGAGAAATGCTAGTAAAGATGATTCAAAATCTCGGAAAAAGAATGAAGGCTCAGGGCTTCCCTGGTGTTGCAGTGGTTGAGAGTCTGCCTGCCAATTCAGGGGACATGGGTTTGTGCCCCTGTCCAGGAAGATCCCACATGCCACGGAGTGGCTAGGCCTGTGAGCCATGGCCACTGAGCCTGTGCGTCTGGAGCCTGTGCTCCACAATGGGAGAGGCCACAACAGTGAGAGGCCCATGTACCGCAAAAAAAAAAAAAAAAAAAAAAGAATGAAGGCTCAGATTGAGGAAATACAAGAAATATTTAACAAGGACCTAGAAGAACTTAAAGAACAAACAAACACAGATGAAAAATAAAATAACTGAAATGAAAAATACACAAGAAGGAATCAATAGCCTAATACAGTAAGTTCCCTACATACGAGCCTTCAAGCTTCGAACTTTCAAAGATGCGAACATACATTCCAACAATGTCAGGAGTGAATGAAATTGCAGCTTGCCCTCCAACTCCTATTGCTGATGATCCTTCAATACTGCCATCTCCCACCTCCTCTCCCTCCTCCAGTCAATGACTCTTCTTGCCTGTTCACTTGATGCCAGCCCCTGTAAGCCAGCTGTTGTAATGTATTACAGTACTTTTCTAGGTACTGTATGATAAGATTAAAAATCATTATTTTTTGTGCATTTTTTATGTATTATTTTTTGAAAAGTATTATAAACCTATTACAGTACAGTACTATATAGCCGATTGTATTAGCTACGTACCTAGGATAATGTTGCTGGACTTGTCCAGTTCACTTTTTCAATGCACTTTGTCCAATGAACAAATTGGACATACGGACACACTCTTGGAATGGAAGTCGTTCGTATGTAGGGAACTTACTGTAACTAAGGCAGAGGAACAGATAAGTGACCTGGAAGATAGAATGTTAGAAATCACTTCCAAGGAAAATACTTTTTAAAAAAGTATGAAAAGAAATGAAGATAGTTTCAGAGAGCTTTCGGACAACATTAAATGTATCAACTTTCGCCTTATAGGGGTCCCAGAAAAAGAAAGAGAAAGAGCCTGAGGAAATACTTGCAGAGATTATAGTCAAAAACTTTCCTAACACGGAAAAGGAAATAGTCACCCAATTCCAGGAAGCACAGAGAGTCCCATACAGGATAAACCCAAGGTGGGACACACTGAGACACATAGTAATCAAACTAACAAAAATTAAATACAAAGAAAAAATATTAAAAGCCAAAAGGGAAAAGTAATGAATAACACAATCCCCATAAGGTTATCAGCTGATTTTTTAACAGAAACTCTGCAGTCCAGAAGAAAGTGGCACGATATATTTCAAGTGATGAAAGTGTAAAACCTACAACCAAGAATACCCTACCCAGCAAGGTTCTCATTCAGATTCTACAGAGAAATCAAAAGCTTTACAGACAAGCAGAAGCTAATAGAATTCAGCACCACTAAACCAGGCTTACAACAAATGCTAAAGGAACTTCTCTAGGTTGGGGCGGGGGAAGGGAGGCCCCAACTAGAAACAAAAAAACCACAAATGGGAAGCTCTCCGATAAAGATAAGCATAAAGTAATAGTAGGAAATCATCCACACACAAGTATGATATCAAAACAAGCAACCATAAGAAGATGAGAGTACAAATGCAGGAAATGGGAATTGCATTTGAAATTAAGAGACCAGAAAGTTAAAGTAACCTTATATATATACTGCTATATCAAAATATCATGAGAAATGCAAAGCAAAAAACTGCAGTAGATATACACACAAAAAAAAGAAAAAGCAACCCAAACACAATACTAAAGATGGTCATCAAGCCACAATAGGAACATACATATCAATAATCATCTTAAATGTAAACGGATTAAATTCTCCAACCAAAAGACATAGACTTGCTGAATGGATACAAAAACAAGACCCATATATATGCTGCCTACAACAGACCCACTTCAGACCCAGGGACAAATACAGACTGAAAGTGAGGGGATGGAAAAAGATATTCCATGAAAGTGGAAACCAAAAGAAAGCTGGAGAAGCAAAACTCATATCAGAAAACATATACTTCAAAATAAAAACTGTTAAAAGAGACAAGGAAGGACACAACATAATGATCAAGGGATCAATCCAAGAAGATATAACAATTGTAAATATATATGCACCCAACATAGGACCACCTCAGTATACAAGCAAACACTAACAGCCATAAAAGGGGAAATCAACAGTAACACAATAATATTGGGGGACTTTAACACCCCACCCATGGACAGATCATCCAGACAGAAAATTAATAAGGAATCACAAGCCTTAAATGACACATTAGACCATATAGACTAATTAATATTTATAGGACATTCCATTTCAAAGCAGCAGAATTCACTCTCTTCTAAAGTGCACATGGAATATTCTCCAGGATAGATCACATCTTGGGCCACAAATCAAGCCTTGGTAAATTTAAGAAAATTGAAATCATATCAAGCATTTTTCCAACCACAATGCCATGAGATTAGAAATCAATTACAGGAAAAAACTGTAAAAAATACAAACACATGGATGCTAAACAATATGTTACTAAACAACCAATGAATCACTGAAGAAATCAATAGGAAATAAAAAAATAGAGACAAATGAAAATAAAAAGATGATGATTTGAAACCTATGGGATGCAGTAAAAGCAGTTCTAAGAGGGAAGTTTACAGCAATACAATCTTACCTCAGGAAACAAAATCTCAAATAAATGACCTAACCTTACACCTAAAGCAACTAGTGAAAGAAGAACAAACAAAACCCAAAGTTAGTAGAAGGAAATAAATCATAAAGATCAGAGCAGAACTAAATGAAAAAGAGATGAAGGAAACAATAGCTAAGATCAAGGAAACTAAAAGCTGGTTCTTTGAGAAGATAAACAAAATTGATAAACCTTTAGCCAGACTCATCAAGAAAAAAAGGGAGAGGACTCAAGTCAATAAAATTAGAAATGAAAAGGGAGAAGTTACAATGGACACAACGGAAATACTAAGGATCGTAAGAGACTACTACAAGCCACTGTATACCAATAAAATGGACAGCCTAGAAGAAATGGACAAATTCTTAGAAAAGTACAACCTTCCAAGTTTGAATCAGGAAGAAATAGAAAATATGAACAGACCCACAAGTACTGAAATTGAAACTGTGATTTAAAAACTTCCAACAAACAAAAGTCCAGGACCATATGGGTTCACAGGTGAATTCCATTAACCATACAGAGAAGAGTTAATGCCTATCCTTCTGAAACTCTTCCAAAAAATTGCAGAGTGAGGAACATACCAAAGTTCATTCTTTAAGGCCACCATCACTCAGATACCAAAACTGGACAAGGATACCATGAAAAAAAGAAAATTACAGGTCAATATCACTGATGAACATAGGCATAAAAATCCTCAACAAAATATTAGCATACCAAATCTAGCAGCACATTAAAAGGATCATGCACCATGATCAAGTGGGATTTAGCTCAGGAATGCAAGGATCCTTCAATATATGTAAATCAATCTATGTGATTGATTTAAAAGTTGAAGAATAAAAACCATATGATCATCAATAGATACTGAAAAAGCTTTTGACAAAATTCAACACCCTTATATGATAAAAACTCTTGAGAAATTGAGCATAGAGGGAACCTACCTCAACATAATAAAGGCCCTATATGACAAACACAAGGGAAACATCATTCTCAATGGTGAAAAACTGAAAGCATTTCCTCTAAGATCAGGAACAACAATGTTCACTCTTGCCACTTTTATTCAACATAGTTTGGAAGCATGAGTCATGGCAATCAGAGAGGAAAAAGAAATAGAAGGAATCCAAATTGGAAAAGAAGAAGTAAAACTATCGCTCTTTGCAGATGACATGATACTATACAGAGAAAATTCTAGAGATGCTATCAGAAAACTACTAGAGCTCATCAATGAATTTGCTAAATTTGCAGGATACAAAATTAATACACACAGATCTCTTGTATTCCTATACACTAAAAACAAAAGAGCAGAAGGAGAAATTAAAGGGACAGTCCCATTTACCATTGCATTAAAAAGAATAGAATACCTAGGAATAAACCTACTTAAAGAGAAAAAATACCTGTACTCAGAAAACTATAAGATACTGATGAAAGAAATCAAAGATGACACAAACAAATGGAGAGATATATTATGTTCTTGGATTGGAAGAATCAATATTGTCAACATGACTCTACTACCCAAAGCAATCTACAGATTCTATGCAATTCCTATCAAATTATCAATGGCATTTTTCACAGAATTAGAAAAAAAAATTACAATTTGTATGGAAACACAAAAGACCCCAAATAGCCAAAGCAGTCTACAGAATGAAAAAATGAAGCTGAAGAAATCAGGCTCCCTGACTTCAGACTACACTACAAAGCTACAGCCATCAAAACAGTTTGGTACTGGCACAAAAACAGATATATAGATCAATGGAACAGGATAGAAAGTCCAGAGATAAACCCATGCACCTGTGGTCACCTAATCTATGAAAAAGGAGGCAAGAATATACAATGGAGAAAAGACAGTCTCTTCAACAAGTGGTGCTGGGAAAACTGGACAGCTACATGTAAGAGAATAAAATTGGAACACTCCCTAAGACCATTCACAAAAATAAACTCAAAATGGATTAAAGACCTAAATATAAGGCCAGACAGTATAAAACTCTTAGAGGAAAGCATAGAATACTCTCTGACATGAATTGCAGCGAGATCTTTTTTGACACACCTCCTAGAGTAATGAAAACAAAGACCCATAAATTAGGTCCCATAAACAAATGGGGCCTAATTAAACTTAAAATCTTTTACACAGCAAAGGAAACCATAAACAAACAAAAAGACAACGCACAGAATGGGAGAAATATTTGCAAACAAATCGACCAACAATGGATTAATCTCCAAAATACAAAAACAGCTCATGCAGCTCAATTTCAAAAAAACAAACAACCCAATCAAAAAATGGGTGGAAGATCTAAAGAGACATTTCTCCAAAGAAGACATACAGGTGGCCAAGAGGCACGTTAAAAGATGCTTAACATCACTAATTATTAGGGAAATTCGAATCAAAACTGCAATGAGGTATCACCTCACACTGGTCAGAATTGCCATCATCTAAAAATCTATAAACAATAAATGCTGGAGAGGGTGTGGAGAAAAGGGAACCCTCCTACACTGCTGGTGGGAATGTAAATTGGTACAACTATTATGGAGAACAGTATGGAGGTTCCTTTAAAAACTAAAACTAGTTTCCATATGATCCAGCAATCCCACTCTTGGGCATATATCCAGAGATAACTATTATTCAAAAAGATAAATACACCCCAATGTTCATTGCAGCAATATTTACAAAAGTCAGGACATGGAAGCAACATATCCATCAACATGTCCATAGTCAGAGGAATGGATAAAGAAGATGTGGTACATATGTACAACAGAATATTGCTCAGCCATAAAAAAGAATGAAATAATGCTATTTGCAGCAACATGGATAGACCTAGAGCTTGTCATACTGAGAGAAGTAAGTCAGGGAAAGACAAATATATGATACAGCTTATATGCAGAATCTTAAAAATTTGGTGTAAATTAACTTATTTACAAATCAGAAATAGAGTCACATATGTAGAAAAATGAATTTATGGTTACCAGGTGGGAAAGTGGGGGGATAGATTGGGAGATTGGGATTGACATATACACACTACTGTACATGAAATGGGTAACTAATAAGGACCTACTGTATAGCACAGGGAACTCTACTCACTACTTATATAAGTAATGACTTATATAAGAAAAGAATCTAAAAAGGAGTGGATATATGTATATGTATAACTGATTCATTTTGCTGTTCACCTGAAACTAACATAACATTGTAAATCAAGTATACTCCAATAAATTAAAAAAAAAAAGAGTTACCATTGAACCACATTTTCTCTTTCTGTCAAATAGAAATAATGCTTGTCTCTCAGAGTTTGCAGGGAACAAATTAGGTAATGGATTTGAAAATACTTGACATGATAGATGCTCTAAATGAATGTGAACAATTCTTTTTACTAAAGAATTAGTTTAGCTTATTAATTCAAACTTCCTTAGAGTGTAGAGGAAGTGCCAGGTACTGTGTCTGGCACTCAGGTTTATTTTTCAGTACTCACACCTTGTTTTCCATTTCTTAATTTGCCCATTGTGGCTGACCCTCACAAAGCAACCTGATGTAGAGGGGCTACATCAGTTTTGAGGCAGGTTTTCCAAATTGGATAGGCCACTGCTGCTGCTTCTCCCTCTGTAAATGCAGATGAGTCTCACTTTCAGGAAGAATAAAACTAAATGCAGTGTCATGTGCTTAGGAAAGCACCAGAACCAGAGCCAGAGTCCTGTATTCTTGGTATATGTTTCCAACTCTGCAAGGAAGCCCTGGACAAATCACTTTATCTTTCTATTTTTCACTAAAAAATAAAGGGGTTGAATACAGTGGTCTCTTAGCATCTTCTTGAAATGTATTATTTTTTTAACATTTTTGCCATTTCTTATGGGTTGAGTTGTGTCCCACCACCCCCAGAAAAAACCCTCATGTTCAAATCTTAACACCAGTACCTCAGATTGTGACCTTATTTGGAAATAAGGTCATTGTAGATATAATTAGTTAAGTTAGGATGAGGACATACTGGAGTAGGTATGCCTCTCCTCTAATCCAGTATGATTAGCATCCTTCTAAAAAGGAGAAATGTGGACACAGATATGCACACCAGGAGAATGCTGCATGAAGATGAAGGCAGAGATAGGGATGCTGCATGGAATCCAAGGAACATCAAAGATTTCCAGCAAACAAGTAGAATCTAAGAGAGAGACACATGGAACAGTTTTTCGTTCATAGTCCTTCACATCTCAGAAGGAACCAACCCTGCTGACACCTTGACTTCCAGCCTCCAGAGGTGTGAGACAATAAATTTCTGTTGTTTAAGCGACCCAGTTTGTGCTTTGTGGTACTTGTTACAGCCAACCTAGAAAACTAAAATAACACGGTTAGAGTCGACCACTGCTGACAGTGAGAAATGTTGTTGAAATTCAAGTGAAAGACAATTGTATCTTACTTTGTGAGCAATTATTTGTTCAAGCTAATATATTTTGGTTGGAATAGAAAGCAGAGTTCCATTTTAATAATACTGGCAGTTAATTTCCTCTTCTTCAAACAGTTTAAGACTGTTTGAACATCACAATGTTTTGACCTGCAGCTCGAGAAATTTACAACCACATGAGAAAACTCTTACTCAGGCCACTATATATAGCCAGAGATGAGCACAGCATTTAAAGCTGGAGCCACATGAACGTGGAAGTTACTGTGTTTACAAAATGTTCCCTCCTAGATGCAGGATTCAGCAGTTTCTTGCCATTTATGCTTTCCCTCCCAAAGCAACCTCAGCGGGTTCTGTTCAGTACAGTAGTAACTCTTGGAACCCAGATACATTTATCGATTTATGCAGAGAAGGAAATTCGAGCATGTAGAAAATAATCAGGTTTATCCAAATGTACTGGGCATGTTTGATAGGCATAAGGCCATTCAGTGAGAAGTAATCACCCAAATGTTCACGTTAAAGGACAAAAAGGAATTTATATGAGTTTCTGATTAAAAAAAAATTCATTCTGTTTAATTAGCTATTCTGCTCTAAGGGATGTTGTTACTAAAGACAGTTGTTAGGTCTGATCCAGGCAACTAAGCCCTAGACATTGTAAGTTAATTAAATAATTGACAATTGTATGCAAATTAAATAGTTTAGTGGGGGACAAGATTATGAGTGACTTTCTCCTGTTGTGAATAGGGATAAAGTGGGTCAGCCAAGTCTTTACTTCCTTAGGCAGTTTTTATCTTCCTTATTGCAAGAAAGAAAGATAAGATCTTAAAGCAGAAATCAGGAGGGAGAAAGACAAATCTGTTAACTCAGAGACACCACAGAAAGGTGAACTAATAAAGTCTTTCCCATGACTGGCTCAATATCTGTTGGGGCCATTATTACAGGAATCTTGTGGGAGACAATTATGATCTTCCAGGGGGATTTGATACTAAATTACATTTTTTTATGATTTAAAAATAGAGCTTTGTATTAGATGAGAATTAGGCTAAATTAATCCAATAGTCAAATCAGGCAAAGAAGAATATATATTTGAATCTTAAGCTGGTGATTTCCAAAATGGAATGTGCAAGACAAACCATAGGAATCCAGGAGGAAAATGTTATTCATCTATTTATTTGGCAACTACTTAAATGCCTATTATGATCTGGGGACGGAGGATGTAGCAGTGAACAGCAACAATAAAAATAGATGAAAAAATCTCTTCCCTCAGGAATTTTGCCTTCTAATGAGAGAAAACAGATTATCAATATAAATATTGGTTGTCAGGGTCCTGGAAAGAAACAGCTGGCACACTCAGAAGTAAGTAATTGAGGAGCATTTAATGAAGAGCTATTTATAGAAGGCTAGGCAGGATTTAAGAGAAACTAAGAAGAAACTCCCCAGGGACTACAAAGAGTAGGAAGCTACCTCCCCCAGGGGAGGGGGCAGTGTCCCAGATCATTCCAAGAGCTGTGGATGTAGAAGGACGCCCAACAGGAGGTGTGGCCTTGCTAGTGGAAAGCAGCCATTTTCCAATCCGTGGCCCTGCAGGGATAGATGCTGAGGGGATAAATGCCCCTTCTCTCCCCTCACCCTCCAGTCCCTGCTGGTGCCTCCCACTGGCAAAATTCAAAAGGAATCCAGAGTGCAAAGGAGCCCAGTGGATGTAATCCATGCAGGACAGCTTCCCAAGGCAAGAAAAGGGTACAAAAGGGGGAAGAGGTACCCTCAGGGTAAATGGAGAGCACCCACAGCAAAGTGTTCCGGAAAGTAATAAGGCAAGAAGAAGGGGGAGAAGAAGGGCAAGAAGAGCATAGGGAAGGATTTTAAATTTAAATAGGGTGGTCAGGAAAGGCCTTCTGAGAAAGTGACATTTGAGCAAAGATCTGAAGTAGATGAAGGTGTGAAAGGAGTGGCTAGTTGAAGGAGAGGGATCAAGTGTAGAGACCGTGAGGTAAGAACATGTTTGGCAGTGTCAGGCATCACTTAGGAGGTTGATGTGACTGCAGATGAATGAGAGAGGATATTGGCTAGTATCCACTGTTTTAGAAGGTACCCGATACATGTAATAATTAATACAATAGCATATCGATCTAATCTATGAATAAATATTTATAATGGGATTGCATACTGAAGTTGATTTTTTCACTGATAGGGCCACACTACCCAAAATTTTGGCAACCACTGCCTTAGACTGAGTTGCTTTAAGATGTTGCAGGTAAATAAACATTATTATAATGGCTCGTGTAAAAGCTTCAAGGGGCAACAATGCTCTAGTAGTCCGATGCCCATTTTCACAGATTAACATTAGCCCAATGTTACACTAAAGGACATGGCCTTGAACTCAGGTCTCCTAAAGTTCCTGTTCAGCACTTGGCTTCCCTACCTCATGCGCTCCTCCTGCTTTATCATGTGTTGAAGGTCAACTATCTTAATAAGAAGATCTATTTTGGCTTACACACTAAATGAACATTCTCTGGATGTGGAATCTTGACCACATTCAGAGACAACCTTATCGCCTCTGCCTTAGAGCCTCACCCACACAGCTCTAAGTTGAAATTTTGACAAAGAAATCAAAATGTAGAAATTTTAAACATAAGTGCAAATATTCAAATACTGTCATTTTCTGACAGGTACTCACAGCTTGATTGAAGGCAGAGGCACAGAGTTAAAATTAATTCATGAATGGGTTTGAAAATAGAAGTGTAAATGAGACTATAATTAAGATTTTTGCTAATTCTTCTCAGCTATGGACTTTAATGTGGGTTAGTTTTAGCTGTATTATCTAAAAAGTTAAATTTTAGAAGCATGTATGCCTTTAAATCACACATATTGTATAAACGTTTAGGATTTCAAATTGTGGCAAAAATATCCAAAAATTGCACCTTAATTGTTTTATAGTCATTGCAATTTCATCTAAATATGGTCAAAAAAATATATGTCATACTGTCCTGTTTACATATGTTAAAGTTATTTTGAGAGTCATTTTAACAGGAATAATAAAGTATTCTCTTAGAGATGACAGTATCCTTTTAAATTATTTCCTTTGTTTTTCTCTCATTATATAGCAAATGCCTGCCAATTATAAAAGCATTTGCTTTTATCACTTCAGTGTATCATGGACATCTTTCAGGATGGTTATATTGATTACCCGTATGGTTTTAGCACATGAATACACCATCCAGAATGTAAATATAATATCAACAATATAGTAAAAGTCTGTGTAACTCCATTATAAGTAATAAATGTCAATTAGGGTCCAGTTAAGAAAATACAAACCACATAATCATTTCAACAAAGATAATTTAACATAAAATAATTGTTTAATCAGAGAGTTGGAAAGGGAAAAAGGAACCCTTGTGTTTCACAGGAGTCATAATAACAGAAATAAGCTAGTGGCCAGGACTGGGAGAACAGAGAGAAAGATGGGATGAGAATTTAGAAGCCTAGCAGAGGAGGCCACCAAACTGGGGCCTCAGAGTAGGGCTTGCTGTTGAGGGCTTTGGAGCTCATAAGAGATTCCTGCCAACTGGGACCCCAGACCTCTGGGGAGTGCTGCCAGCTGGTTGGTATTGGTATCTCAAAGGGGGTGTGATGAAGCTGGCTCTAGAAGTGTGGGAGGGAGACCTGCAAAGTGGAATCAACTGCTGCTGCCAGAGTGACGCCCCACTCCTGAAGTAATGCTGAAAGGAACAGGATGCAAACCAGAAGGAGTGGGTCCTTCACATTTCCCTTTAAATCCCCCTATAAGCAGTATCTACAGAAGTGAGCTGGTAAATCACAAATGAGTCTATTGACGCCCAGCAGGAGCACCACAGGCAGAGTATAGAAAGGTAGGCTGGAAACTGCAAGAACCTCACACGGGTGGGTGTCTCATGTTAAGTTCCAGCATTATCAGGATTGTTGCTCCATCCCTACATTAAAAGAAGTTCCATTGTGCCTAAATTCAGGCCTAGCTCAGTTTCCTGGGCCCCTTCTGTTTGAAGTTCTGAAGGACAGTTATCCCTGATCACCACTAGCAGACTGATGGATATGTTTCTTGTGTGCCAAAGCCCCCAAGAATAGTTCTAGATGTGTGTGTTTGCTCTAAACCCCACCTACCATTTTCCTTGAATTTCTTAAGCCTTCCTAGTATCTTTGGAAAAGACATGTTTCATATTCTTCTGGGGACAGACTCTTATACAATTAAAAGTAAGTCATGCTATGTTATTTTGCAGGAATTTGCAACCAAAATGTTTAAAAGTTCTTAGAGAGGCTGAAAAATGTCATCACAGACACTTTCTGCATCATCTCATGATTACCAATTTCTGCTAGGTGCACCATGGCCTCTGCAAGTGACATTGCCAAGGGGGGCTTGAAAGAAAGCGCAGAAAATTTTTAGTTAGAAAGAGGTAATGACTTTATGCTACAGAGTATTGTTAAAATATGCACATACAATTTTACCCTAGCTTGAAAAAGGACCCCTGTCTAATGTTAAGGATTCAGACTATGGTGTCATATTAAGTGAGGTTAAACATCTGTCTCTTTGCTGGGAGAATAATTTCCCTGCATATAATGTGCCTTTACAACCGAGTGGGAATATTTGCACAGCACTAATATAGTTTGCAAAGAGACCCACAAGGTCATGTCTACACCAATAATAACGTGTTCTGTTTACAAACCTTAGGCAGGTGAACCTCCATTAGGTTTAATGAGGTCCTCCCATTTACCACTCTGCAGAAATCTGGGCTGCTTCTTCCAGTCATTCACGGCCTCACAGAAAAAGGTGGCTCAAAAAGTCTACACAAAGTCTTTGACTTATTTTTTGACATGTGAAGATGCACCCTAAAGTCAAGATTTTGCATTGTAAAAAGTGCCCAAAGCCCTCTGTGGAACAAGGTGGATTCAATATAAAGAAATTCATAAATAATTATATTCTAAAGGCTAAGTAGATAAAGATCTGTTCTATTTGAGAGAACGGAAGCACTAATCATTATGGGTTTCTTTTATTGTTTTACCTTCTTATCAATCTTTTACTTATCGATTAAGATATCTAAACTATTCTCACTAGCAGAAATGCATGAGTATATATATGTGTGCATAGAGAGCAAAAGGGAGTAAGCAAGAATAAAAGAAAGATCCATCAGTGTGGTGTAGCATTTACTCAGCATTTGTGGTCAGGATTCCTCATTCATTCATCGATCAGTTGATATTCCATTATCACAGTATAAGTTACGAGGAACATTAGGACATAAAAACATGCTTTCTGCCACTATTATGAGATATTATAAGAAGTGGTATAGGAGAGACATTGGATACAACAGAATTTCAGAGAAAGAAGAGAGTACCACTTCCTGAGGCAGAAAGAGGCATTGGGAAATTCCCAAAGGAAGATATACTTGAGTCCAGCCTTGGAGAATGAGTATGATTTTAATGAGTAGGAAAAGAGCACGGTATGATGAAAGAGGAAAGCCCCAGGACACACAGGTAATGACAGAGTTCTTGTTCAGCTGGAGGCCAAGATGCATGAAGAAGAGCAGTGAGAGATAAGCCCCAAAAAGAGTCTGCTTCCTGAGAGTGGAGTGTCTTGAAAGCTACATTAACAAGGCCCCAGTGTACCAGAGGCAATAAAACAGTTAGATGAATGCAGGGAAAGGGAATCAGGGAGAAACTGAATATTGTGAGACTTCTCAGTGGATGGTTATTTTAGATTTTTAGGAGGTTAAAAAGATGTACAGAAGCAATGGAAAGGGAAAAACATAGAAGATACTTCATTCTTCATTTTTTATAAGTTCTGGATTCTTCAGCCTGCTGTCCTTGGAGTCCTTTCATTTGTTGTAATGATGGATGGCCTGAGCCTTGAAACCTTTGTCAGTTGGTTTTGAGGTCGGTGTTGATGGTATGTTACCTCTTCTTACCATATGCCTTTCTTTCCTTATTCTTTTCTACTTTGTCTGTTTTTATTATTTTTACTTTTCCTGCCATAATTTTAGGATAGTTTGGATACAGTTCTTATCTGACCTGAATTTCTGATATAGCACCATTTTCAAGCATTCTGCCACCCCTCCTAAGAGTGTGTTTGCATGTTTCTGATCATAAATGCTGAGTTATAGTTCAGGCTATAAATAACACTTGTTACTGGGAGCAGGAGAGGTAGTCTGAAAGGGAGTGAGGAAGGGAAATAGACTACCTGGTAAGGGAACAGGGCAGAATGAGGCTTAAAAGACAGGTGAAAAGATATGGAAAACCAGTTTAGCCTACCTCAAAATTTTGCAGAAGGCTAGCACCACAAAGCGATTTAATTCTGAGATTGGATGACAGTCCAGGAAATGAGATGCTAATCCTTACGTTAAATGGTAGACCTAATTGGTGTGGGGGAAGAAAGCAAATTCAGTTGCGATGAGCTTAACTTGCATCTTTCAGAAGGCCCTGGTACTCACATGGTACCAGGCCTCAGCTTTGCTGAATCTTCTATTCCCAGTCAAGAATTGAGTCTGCATTTGCTTAAGCTGAAATCAGTACTAGAACAAAATCGAATGTGTGCCATAAGTTTCAGTTTTTCTTCAAGGAGGCAGGAAGGCCTGGGGTGTCCATCAGGGTCACTTACCCCTTCCTTGATGGAGTCCCCACTTTCTGGGAAGCTAATGCTCTGAGTCTAAGGACCTCAGACCTCCTGAAACATAAAATGCAGTCTCTTTTAAACATCCATTAGCAGCTGAAGCCTCCTGTTGTTACTTTCTTCTCTTCAGTTTTTCTTGAAATTGGAATAGATTTGTTAGCCAATTAGGATAAAAATCAGCCAATTAACTAAATCCCTATTAACTTCTCATGTCTAAGGGCAGGGATGAAAGGAAAGGATTCTTGCTCCATATATTGAGGCTTCTCATGTCTCCTGTTTGGCAATTGCTAAGGATGACTGTTTCTCTCCTTTCTTACAAGGGGAAGGCTTATCACCTGCATTTTATTCCTGGGTATGTCCAGATCATCAGCCAAGAAATTTGGAAAGTGGATGCAAGGAGGCAGACAGTCTTTCTTTATCGTTCCCATACTGAAAACAGATGTTATAAGACAATTAATCTCAGTTCATAAGAATAAAATTCTTGGGGGGATTAAAATTTGGCCCAAATAAGCAGTCTTTAATTTTTTTTTTTTTTTTTGTAAGTACTACCTGCTCATTGTGGAAAGCTTGGAGCATATGAATATAGTTGCATATACATTAATATTTGCCTATAATTGCATTATCCAGGGATAACTTCTATCCACATTTTGGTTATTTTTCCCCTCCATTGCACATTGCTTTATATATTTGAAACAATATTCTATATAAAAATTTATCTTAATGACTGCATAAATATTCTTTATGTGAATGCACCTTATTTACTAAAACTTTTCCCTACTATTGTTGCATATTTAGATTGTTTTCAGTGCTTCATTGTTATAAATTATGTTCAGGTGAACATCTTTAGTCACAAATTATTCTTGGTTTTTAAATACAGTTTATGGTTTCTAAAGTAATGATAAGTGTGGACTCTTTTCTGGTAAGGTGGGAGGTGTGGCCTGGTTGCTGGCAGTGCCTGTCAGAGGCCACATGTTGGTCAAACCCTCATGGCCTAGGGTCTGATACACAGATTCTGAAATCAAGAAACAGAATATTCTTGGTATGTCCACAGATCATCTGGCCCTTGGGGCTTTCTGATTCTTATGAAAATAGCACAGGATGATGAATAATTTGTCATGGTAATCTACTTTATAATGAGGAAATTGGGAAACCCACTCCCAACCCCTGCCCCAATAGCTGAACTATTTCTGTCTACCATCAAAAACAATATTTTTCTGTTTTGAGATTAGAACATTTAGGAATATTTATCTGAGGTTTGCTTGGTGGTCAAGGAATTAGAACAAAAGAAGGTGGATAACATTGAGGGCTATAGTGAGTTCTGGTGAAATATTGCTACTCCCACCAAGAAACACCTTTCTGTGCCTCTCTCATGTGACAGGGCAGGAAGCAAAATGTGGATGTTTGTTTCTTTGTTTTATTCTTTCTTATCAACCCTTTGGTTGATATGCTTTTCTCCTTTGATCTATCATTATTCAGGTCACCTTGCTGTAAATTTGTGAGACCTACTTTCTCCCAATATATGTTAATTTTATCAGCTGTTTTTCTCTTTTTCCAATTTTTATGGTCTATGAGCAACCTGCATTGGAAGCACCTGGGCTGCTTATTAATTATGCAGATCCCTGAATCCCACACAGATTTATTTGGTATGAGGTCCCTAATCAGCTCTTTTGACAGCATTTGATTGGTGTGTTTACTTAAAGATCAAGAATCAAGGTGAGTGAGATCACACTCACCTTGGGTGAGTGTGATTTAAGGGGTGCAGGTTGCCTGGCTTTGAATCCAGGCCTGACTTATTACTGGCTGTGAAACTTAACTTCCCTGAGCCTCAGTTTCCTCACCTGTTAAATTGGGATAATTCACATGATGAGTCTGTTGTGAGGATTAAACTGGAACAGGGCCTAGAATTGAGGTAGTGCTTAATAATAAACCATTAGGCCAACTCTTCATTTATAGCATCCTATAAAGACCTTTGACCCTTTAACCAACTTTCCCTGATTCCTTTCTTTTCAAACATTAAGCTATTCCCTTATTTCCTCACTGAACCAATATTAACTGAGTGCCTCCTATGCTCATAGATTCTTGCTAGTCCCTGAAATTAACACTTCATCATTACACTAAGGCTCCATTGGTATATGTTCATAGCTATCAGTAATCCATCACCTCTGATTAATTCTAGACTTGGGTTTTACTTCTTGCTTTCCAGGAGATCAAAGAAATGTAAAGAGTTGCATCCTTCTGAGAGAAGGGGGTGTACATTCTTCTGTTTGATGACCCAGACTTTGCACAGTGTTTTTTTGTTAAACTGCCAGATTGTTAATGAACTTCTGTACTACTATATCGAAAGTAGTGGAACCGTGTGTTTTGAGACAATGCTTTATAAGCCTTAAAGTGTTGCAAAAGTGAGGGCTTTGCTGATTTTTCTTGATTTCCCAATGCATAGACAAAAGCAGGAAGTGATGGCCAGAACTGGAGTTGAGACTCAGGCTGCTTACAGAGAAAACTTTTAAGGATCTATTCACTGCTAATTATATTTATGACTGTATATTTCTGATTATATTTCTGAAAGTCCTTGCTAACTTTCCTAGGCATCTGAGCCTTTAAAACTCAAATGCTATTTTAATCTCCTGTCACTATGAACTGGTGTTTCCTCTGGGCACTTTGAGTTCTTCTCCACTAAGACCAGGGAGCTGCCAACAATAATGAGGAAAATTCATATTCTCATTATTCCCAAAAGATTTCGGACTTTAATGTCTCAAGCCATTGATTTGAGAGAGCCTTCTAAGCTGGATCAGTCTCAAAGAATGCTTCACTCAGATCATCATGAATTTCTTTTGCTGTGTTGCCATGGATCTCCTGGAGAAGCCATAAGTTGGAGCATGGTTTATTAAGCACCGCACTTTGCCTTAAATGATGATAAAGGAAAAGGCCAGCCTTCATGCTATCTGTTTGAGCAAGCATTACAACAAAGATCTATTCCTTGTATTTAGTACGTGAACCTGAGTTGTACTGCCAGGAGAGAAAAATTATAGTGAAATGCAGAGACCCTACTGAACAAGAAAATACTGGTCATTGTAAGCATGTTGCAATTTAAACATGAATAGTTAAGAAATTAGGAATGTGTAACAGTTTTCAAAGCACTTTTACATTCATTATAATTGAATCTTTGTACAATGCTCTGTGAAAATGAGAAATGTCTTTAAAGATGGAAACATAAGTACCAGCATGGGTAGGCATTATTTTATGTTCTAAAGCCATATTGACCAATGTCATGGTCTCCTGTGGTGGTACCACTTTACTTCTTTTTCCAATATGATCATTTGATGCAGCCTTCAATCTACCTTCCATGATTGGTATAAGAAATGGATCGAATTTCTGCCCCAGGCTATACTTTTGAAAGTTCAGAGCATACCATGCCCATGGACATAGAAATGAATAAAATGCTTCTCTGTCTCCTCACTGCCTGACTCATGAAATTCATTTATTCCTCTTCTTACTGCCTACTGCAAGTCTCCTCACTTATCTACTTTCTTCCTTTGATTTTTCATCTTGAACCATTCTTTTTTCTTTATTCCTTTTGGTAACCCAAATTTGGATTTTTGCATTGATAAGAATACCATCAAACCCTAATTGTGTCTGGTATTCATACTCCACAACCTAGATAGTTAAGACCGTATCCATAGGTTTGGACTTATCTTCCCACTTCATTGGGGGAGAGTGATCAGACATTAAATACACATCCTGAGTAAATGCCTGATACTGGGACTGTCACAAAGTAGATGCTCAGTAAAATGTAGTCCTCCCTACTCCTCACCTTTTATCTGTTCTTCCACCAGTGTATATCAAGTCTTCACTACTTTTTATCCTTTTTTAAAATTCAAACAACATTGCCTGTGAATTTATTATATACTGGGCACTGTGCATAACAATGGTGATTTAGAGACAGAAGTCTGTTTTCAAAAAATGTCCATTTATTAGGAAGACATACATGTATAAAATTGCAACAAGATGTATTAGAATAAAAGAGTTCCCTAGTTGCACAAATATCGGCATGAGATCCATCAAAAGACTGGAGAGTGGAGGGAGTAACAGATAGGAAAATCTTCCTAGAGAGGGCTCTTTGACCTTCATCTTGAAAGATGAGAAAGTGCTTTCTGCATGGGCTATTGGGAAGGGCATTCTAGGCAGTGGAACCACTGTAGGCAAGACATGTTAGTGGGACTGCAAAGGGCTTCATAAGGCTGGGCATATGTTAGGGAACCAGCTGGTGAGAAGAATCAAAATATTAGTAAATCCACTTCATTGCTGGTGTCTTTTCAAACACAAATACTTTTCTTTAAAATTCCCTTAGTAGAAAAATCTCAAGTAAACAACCTAATCTTACATCTAAAGCAACTAGGGAAAGAAGAACAAACAAAACCCAAAGATAGTAAGAGGAAAGAAATCATAAAGATCAGAGCAGAAATAAATGAAATAGGGATGAAGAAAACAATAGCAAAGGTCAAGGAAACTAAAAGGTGGTTCTTGGAGAAGATAAACAAAATGGATAAACATTTAGCTAGACTCATCAGGAAAAAATGGGAAAAGGCTCAAATATTTATTGATTTCTAATTTTATTATTAGAAATGAAAAAGGAGAAGTTACAACTGACACTACAGAAATACAGAGGATCATAAAAGACTACTACAAGCAACTCTATGCCAATAAAATGAACAACAAAGAAGAAATGGACAAATTCTTAGAAAGGTACAACCTTCCAAGACTGAACCAGGAAGAAATAGAAAATATAAACAGACCAATCACAAGTACTGAACTTGAAAGTGTGATTTAAAAACTTCCAACAAACAGAAGTCCAGGACCAGATGGCTTCACAGGTGAATTGTGTTAAACATTTAGAGAAGAGTTAAGCACCTTTCCTTCTGAAACTCTTCCAAAAAACTGCAGAGGAAGGAACACTCCCAAACTCATTCTATGAGGCCACCATCACCCTGATACCAAAACCAGACAAAGGTACCACAAAACAAGAAAATTATAGGCCAATATCACTGATGAACATAGACACAAAAATCCTCAACAAAATACTAGCAAACCAAACCCAACAACACTTTAAAAGGATAATACACCATGATCCAGTGGGATTTAACCCAGGGATGCAAGGATTCTTCAGTATATGTAAATCAATCTATGGGATACACCACATTAAAAAAACTGAAGAATAAAAACCATATGATCGGGCTTCCCTGGTGGCGCAGTGGTTGAGAGTCCGCCTGCCGAGGCAGGGGCCACGGGTTCGTGCCCCGGTCCGGGAAGATCCCACATGCCGCGGAGCGGCTGGGTCCGTGAGCCATGGCCGCTGAGACTGTGCATCCGGAGCCTGTGCTCTGCAACGGGAGAGGCCACAACAGTGAGAGGCCCGTGTACCGTAAAAAAAACAAACAAACAAACGAACAAACAAAAAAAAAACATATGATCATCAATAGTTGCAGAAAAAGGTTTTGACAAAATATAACACCCATTATGATAAAAACTCTCAAGGAATTGGGCATGGAGGGAACCTACCTCAACATAATAAAGACCATATACCACAAACCCACAGCAAAAATCATTTTCAATGGTGAAAAGCTGAAAGCATTTCCTTTAAGATCAGGAACAAGACAAGGATGTCCACTCTTGCCACTTTTATTCAACAATGTTTTGGAATTTCTAGCCACAGCCATCAGAGAAGAAAAATAAATAAAAGTAATTCAAATTGGAAAAGAAGAAGTAAAACTTTCACTGTTTGCAGATGACATGATACTATACATAGAAAATCCTAAAGATGCTCTCAGAAAACTACTAGAGCTCATCAATGAATCTGGTAAAGTTGCAGGATACAAAATTAATACACACAGATCTCTTGTATTCCTATACACTAAAAACAAAAGAGCAGAAAGATAAATTAAAAACAATCCATTTTAACATTGCATCAAAAAGAATAAAATACTTAAGTATAAACCTATCTAAGGAGGCAAAAGATCTGTATGCAGAAAACTATAAGATACTGATGAAAGACCTCAAAGATAATACAAACAGATGGATAAATATACCGTGTTCTTAGATTGGAAGAATCAACATTGTCAAAATGAATATACTACCCAAAGCAATTTACAGATTCAATGCTATCCCTATCAAATTACCAGTGGCATTTATCACTGAAATAGACAAAAAAATCTTAAAATTTGTATGGAAACACAAAAGACCCTGAATAGCCAAAACATCCTGAGAAAGAAAAACAAACTTGGAGGAATCAGGCTCCCTGACTTCAGACTATACTACAAAGCTAGAGTCATCAAAACAGTTTGGCACTGGCACAAAACCAGAAATACAGATCAATGGAACAGGATAGGAAGTCCAGAGGTAAACCCATGCACTATGGTCAATTAAACTACGACAAAGGAGGCAAGACTATACAATGGAGAAAAAATAGTCTCTTCAACAAATGGTACTGGGAAAACTGGACAGCTACATGTAAAAGATAGAATTAGAACATTCCATAACACCATACACAAAAATAAACTCAAAATGGATTAAAGACCTAAATATAAGGCCAGATACTATAAAACTCTTAGAGGAAAACATATGTAGAGCACTGTTTGACATAAATTGCAGCCATATCTGTTTTGATCCACCTCCTTGAGTAATGGAAATAAAAACAAAAATTAAAAAGGGACTTAATTAAACTTAAAAACTATGCACAACAAAGGAACATTTAGACAAAATGAAAAGACAACCCACAGAATGGGAGAAAATATTTGCTAATGAAACGACCAACAAGGGATTAATCTCCTAAATGTACAAACAACTCATGCAGCTCTAGATCAAAACACAAACCCAATCAAAAAATGGACAGAAGACCTAAATAGACATTTCTCCAAAGAAGATATTGAAATGGCCAAGAGGCACATGAAAAGATGCTCAATATCACTAATTATTAGAGAAATGCAAATCAAAACTACAATGAGCTATCACCTCACACTTGTCAGAATGGCCATTATCAAAAAATCTACAAACAATGCTGGAGAGGGTGCAGAGAAAAGGGAACCTTCCTATACCATTGGTGGGAATGTAAGTTGGTACAACCATTATGGAGAGCAGTATGGAGGCTCCTTAAAAAACTAAATATAGAACTAGCATATCCAGCAATCCCACTCCTGGGTATATATCCAGAGAAAACCATAGTTGGAAAGATAAATGCACCTCAATGTTCATTGCAGCACTATTTAAAATAACCAAAACATGGAAGCAACCTTAATGTCCATTGCCAGAGGAATGGATAAAGAAGGTGTGGTACATATATACAGTGGAATATTATTCAGCCATAAAAAAGAATGAAATAATGTCATTTGCAGCAACATGGATAGATGTAGAGATTGTCATACTGAGTGAAGTAAGTCAGACATAGAAAGACAAACATCATATGATACCACTTATATGTAGAATCTAAAAAAAAATGGTGCAAGTTAACTTATTTATGAAAGAGAAATAGAGTCACAGATGTAGAAAACAAACTTATGGTTAAAAGGAGGGAAAGTGAGGGAGAGATAAACTGGGAGATTGGGATTTCCATACCCTAACACGTACGCTAACCCTAAACCGTTGTCGTACCCTAACCTGTACCCGAAACTCTACCCGTTCCCTAACCCTAACCCTGACCCTACCCCAACCCTAACCCTTACCCCATGCCTTACCCTAACCCGTACCCTAACCCTAACCCGTACACTAACACTAACCCTTACCCTAACATGTACGCTAAACCTAAACCGTTGTCGTACCCTAACCTGTACCCTAAACCATATCCGTTCCCTAACCCTAACGCTAACCCTTACCCGATGCCTTACCCTAACCCATACCCTAATCCTAACCCGTACACTAACACTAACCCATACCCTAACACGTACGCTAACCTTAAACCATTGTCGTACCCTAACCTGTACCCAAAACCGTACCCGTTCCCTAACCCTAACCCTAACCCTTACCCGATGTCTTACCCTAACCTGTACCCTAATCCAGCCCATACACTAACACTAACCCTTACCCTAACACGTACGCTAACCCTAAAACGTTGTTGTACCCTAACCTGTACCCTAAACCATACCCGTATAAAATAGATAACTAATAAGGACCTCTAGTCAATACTCTGTAATGACCTATATGAGAAAAGAATCTAAAAAAGAGTGGATATGCATATATGTATAACTGATTCACTTTCCTGTACACCTGAATTAAAACAACATTGTAAATCAACTATACTCTAATAAAAATTATTTTTAAAAGTTCCTTAGAGAGATTTCACCTTGAACAATCACTTCATGAATTATCTTTTATAGGTCTAGGCCCTGTAATCAGGTGTTGTGCTATGTTCAAGTTTCTGATCTTGAGGTGCTTACTTCTACTTAGAAAATGATATTAATGAATTCACAAAACATTGAACAATATAACCATGTGTAATTAAATATGAAATTATGTGGCATCTAACCAGCTTCTCTAGAAATCCAGAGTGATGACTTAACCAGTAAAGGATGATTTATGGAGGGATTGGGATTTAAATTAGGAATTGTAGGATGTATAGGATTTGATAGGGGAAGGTCAAGAGAGAAAAGAAGATAAATGTGGAATCTAAAAATTCAAACTCATAGAACTAGGGAGTAGAACAGTGGTTGCCAGGATCTGAAGAGAGGGAACATGTAAGTCAAAGAGCACACACATACACTTATAAGGTGAATAGATTCTGGGATCTAATGTACAGCATGGTGATTATAGTTAACAATTCTGTATTGTACACTTCAAATTTGCTAAGAAAGTGGGTCTTAAGGGTCCTCACCTCAAAAAGAAAAGGTAGCTATGGTTGTGGTAATCATTTTACAATGTATATGTATATCAAACCATCACATTGTACACCTTAAAAAAATCATGTTGTACAACCTAAATGTATACAATTTTTATTTGTCAATTATACCTCAGTGAAGCACAGGGGAAAAGAGCCCAGAAGTAGGAATGAGCACACTGTATTTTTGAGGGTTTGGAAATGAAACAGAATGATGTGCATCCATTCATTCCACAAACTGTATTGAAGAACTGTAATATGACAAGCACCAGGGAGAAAATAAGACGCAAAGCAGACAGCATAGTTCAGTTTCTTCCATCCATCCATCCATTTAATTATCTACACATTTGATTAGTAGTTGTTGAGTTGTTGAGTGTGCCAAGGATTGGAATGGGAACTGAGGGTGTAATGATGGCATTGAATCAGAGCTCTAGGGATACAAGACAACACAGATCTTGAGTAATCTAATTCTGACCCTTGCTGTGCACTAAATTCTGTTGTGAACCAGAGATGTAGCCTATTTTCCAGTCATGGTTCTTCTGTGTCTGCTCAGCTCTCATATCATTTGTAATGTGGAACTTACCCTGGAGTTGGGGAATTTAAGGAATTGTTACAAAAACTAAAGTACATGGCATTGGGAACTGGATTAGGCTAGTGGTACCTTGGTTGGACAAAAATCATTTGAAAGCAAAGAATTCACCCAGATTTGATCTTTAACAAGATTTTGGGGATGATAGAGAGCTACAGTTAGTGAGATGCCTGCATGTTTTATTGCCTGCTAATAGGAAGCATGTTGATGCCAAAGTCAAGTAGGAAAATTAAGAAGAGAAGTTAAATGTGTTGGTAGAAGTCACTATGTCAAAGAAAGCTAAATCTAGCATCTCAACAGAAAATACATGCAGGCTTATTGGACAATCCATCCCAGTACAGAATTGGGAAAAGACCAACAGATCATATGTGTGTTTTTGTTCCCTGTTTAGTGACCAATTTTATCGTGTTTGGACCCCAAGACTCAGGGATAGCACAAAGATTATTTTTCCTGATGTAATATGAAGAAAACTGAGCCCTTATTTTTGCAAATGGTAAAGAAAATGCCTTAAATACCTGCCAAAACCAAGACAGACTGGAACGGCTGGAGATTTCTGTAGGATTACCCAAATGTGAACACTGAGAAGTTGTAAAAGGCGACTGATCTCCACATACATCTGGGCAAGAGGGCTTTCATCATTTGCCTACTTTTGAAATTTGTATAATAGTAATTTTGTGCACACATATAGAGAGAGTGAGAATTAGAGGGAGAAAAAGAGAGGGAGATGTTTACATACTCAAACAGATATGGATAAGGGACACTGTATTTCAAGATACCCACATGTTTTGCAGGATTTTAAAAGTGTTTCACCAGATGTTTGAATTTGTAGGGAATTGTTGTCTAATAACGTGTTGGTGAATTTTTCAGAATTTAACACAGTTAAATTCCTAGGGTCACTAATCCTAGCAAGTTTCCCTGGAGCATGTATAGTCCTTTAGAGGTAGCAGGGAAAGAGAGCAGGCTTTTTGATCAGGAAGCCTGATCTTATAAATGACCTTAAATTGTAACTATACTCAAAACAATATGACACTGACACAGGAATATAAATATAGGTTGAATAATCCAGGAAGACTGGAAGCAAATCTAATGTATATGGAAACTTAATATGTGATAAAAGCAACACTCAATTGGTCACAAAAGATGGTTTGTTTAATAAATAATAATGGCATTATTCAGTTTATATCTGGGAAAACCTTAGACCCCAGATTGTGTTCTAAGTATATACAAATTAATCTGTGATAGATTTTAAAAATAAAATTGTAAAAACTATAACAGTAAAAATATTTTTTTAATATTTAGGAAAATACTTACAAACACTCTAGTTGGATATGCAATATTAAATAATAGAGAAAACAGAAAGCTTGTGCACAAAAAGATCGATAAATCCAACCATATAAAATTTTAAAATCCATAGATAACCAAATACCAAAAAATGAGCTTAAAAGCTAGATAATAGGCTAGGAGAAAATGTTTATAGCATGTGACAGAGGGCTAATATTTCTAGAATTCAAATGATAGGTAAAACTCATTTGAAAAACACAAATAACCCAGAGAAAAATACATGAAGAATAGGATCAGAAGAGAAATGCAAATAGCTAATGAGCATATGAGAAGATACTCAACCGTGGCAGTAGTTAAGAAATGCAAATTAAATCAGTGAAATCCCATCTTTCCTTTTAGATTGCCATAAGTAAATAAACAAACAAATAAATAAATAACATTCAGTGCTATGGAGATTATGGGGAAATGGACATACCACACACAGCTGTTAGGAACATAAATATTTATAGACACTGCCAGTATCTTTTAAAGTAACCTGGCAGCATCTATTAAAATAAAGCATGTACATACCTTGACTAAACAATACTACTAGTATGAAAAGTATATGTTTGAGGCTATTTACTGCAACATTGATTTTCATGGTAAAATAAGATGGAAACAATCTTAATGTCTTTCATTTAGGAAATGGTTTAGAAAAGTTAGGTGCATTCAAACTACAGCAGCTCTGTAGCCTTTCACATGAATTTGTAGCTCTACGAAGGACTGACATAGAGGGAATTCATGGTATATTGTTGCTTGAAACAAAAATTATTTTTATAAATAGAACTTCTCTCTGTGTATAGGTACTTGAATATGTTTGTATGAGCATAGTGAAAGATGTTGAATGATGCCTAATAAAGTGTTCACACCAATTACCTCAGGGCTGTCATTGGAAGGAAGGAGGGTGAGATGATTACCTCTTGCTTTATATGCCTGTGTATTGTTTCATATGTTACTACACATGCATTACTTTGCTTCCTTTGTCTTGTTATTTCTTTGTTTTAGAGAAAAGAACTGATTTCAAATTCTAGTCCCTCTACTTACTGGCCAAGTGACCTTGGAAAGTCATATAACCTCTTTAAGTCTTATTTTTCTCATCTACAAAGTAACAGTTAATATTATCTCACAGAATTGTGGGGAGGATTAAGCAAGATAAGATATGTCAAGTTCCTAGCACAGAGATTATGGTGACTGATCAGCAAATGAAAACTCCCCCTTCCTTCCTTTCACTTCACCCTCTGTTGATGTGCTTGCAGGGATGCAAGCCAGTTAGCATATTAGAACCAATCCCAAACAGGAGGATGGAGCTGCTATACAAACAAATAATCCACCAACTTCCAAAAGCTAAATTAAAATTATTTTCTTTGTAGATAAAACCATGCTGGGTGACCCATATCACTGCTAACTCTCTCCATTCATCCAGACGTTGAGAGCTATAGATCCAAGAAATAATTTCACATGGTTCATTAAAAGTATGAAATTGAGAGACCAATCCTATGACCTAGACTGCTCCCTGCTCTGAATTCAGGTTGGGATGTGTGGGCCTCTGAAACCTTCCCCTCTTCCGCACTCCTGCCTGGAAACTTTACCCTTTTCATCCCTGGAATGTTATGGTGGTGGGATCACAGAGCTGGTGGCCACACCATTCCCCAACATCCCCTCATGGTAATCCTTCTCCAACATTCATTGAATATTTGTTATAGAAATGACACTATGCTAGACCTTTTATAAGCATATTCTCACTTATCTTCCCAACAACTCTGTGAAGTATCATCTTCATTTTACAGATGGAGAAACTAAGGCTATAGAAGTTTAACCCCCTGCTCAAGGTTACATGGTAAGGATATGGTAGCTCATGGTCTTTCTCCTATGTAATACAAACTCTCCAAGTTGAGGAAGTCAGAAGATCCAGTGGCTTAAAATCTCCCTGCATAAAAGTTATTCAAATTCCAGCAATAATTTGTCTCAGTTTCTAGAAAAATTTTAGTCTTTTAACTAGTTATAAGATTTGTATGGCTTGTAGTTTCTATTCATACTTTCAGGATGAATTCAAACGTCTCCTCTGCTAGGAAGGCTGATGCCATCACTTGAGGAAAGGGTCAGGGTCAATTTACTCCCCTGTCTCCATTTAGACTTTAATATTCACACACCTTAATTATAACTCATGTTTTATTATAGCATGATTTGTTAGCTTGCCTGTCTTCCCACAATTAGAGGTCTTCATTAGAGTGGGAGCATTTTTAAAAATCTGGCTCATAGGAGATATTCCATTAATTTTTTAGGTGAATGCACAAATTAATGATTATGTATTAAGTAGGATATTTCCAACCTTTTAGAGATTCCCAAGTGAGAGAATGGGCAGCTCTAGTTAGAAGCCCTCCATGTAATATGAATCAGAGTCCCAACAATGGAAGAGGAATTGCAGCAAAGGAGTTATTCAAAGCCAGCTCCCCTTATGATATAAATTTGAAATCAGAAAGGGGCCAAAAATCCTGCAGCAGTGAGTATTTCAAACATGCTCATTAATAATGGCTCAAAGTGGAGATTTATTAGAGTTGAGAATAGGGAAAATGACAGTAAATCAGCTCTGGTGAGGAAAAGAACAAGGAAAAGATATGAGTTCTTATTTTAAATGTATTCATATGCTTTATAACCCTACAGTAGAGATGGCTATATTGAAGCAGAAGCCTTTATTTGTAAGGACTGAATTCACTGAAAATATGTTTTATGCCAGTATTCATTTTCCCAACTTGCAATTGCTTTCCTTTGGCCAAAAAGTTGGGAACTTAGTTTATTGCTTGAAAGCTAGAAAAGATTGCCTTAGCTGAATCTCTTCATGAAAATATTCCTTGCTTCAAATGATTACTTGTAATGCACTAGTTGCATCATAGGAAAATGCTATTTTATTGGAATGTGTGTTGAAGAGAATAGTTTTTAAAACATTCAATTAGTTGTGCCTTTGAGATAGAATTTAAACAAACCCAAAGCAATAGGATTAAATTCTCATAAAAACCCAACTGTTGCTTAGAAACCAATTCTTTTCCTACTCAAACTACTCCAAGGGTAAGCAAGCTCACTTTTGGCTGTATTCCAACCAAGGCTTTTAATTCATAAATCAGACCATGGTACTCCCTTGCCCCAAATTCTCAGTTGCTTTCTAATACATTAGAGTAAAATGCAAGTTCCTGTCCCTGGTCTACCTGGCCAACCTCATTTCATCTCACTTTTCTTCTCATCTGGCTCATCTAGTTCAGGTTAACTTTCTTCCTCTCCATTCCTTAAACACATCAGGCTCTTCTCTGCCAAGACCTGCTCCTCTCCTCTTCTTTGGACACCCTCTCCCCTGCCACTCTTCAGAAGCAACTCCTCTCAGTCCTTCCAGGGTTTGTTAGATGTCACCTCCAGAGGAATTATTCCTGGCCATTCTACCTAGGTTATCTCACCAATCCATACTATATTCTATAGTTCATTACTGTTTTAATTGTTTCTACAGCGTACTTGCAAATAGTTCTAATTACATAGATATGCGTATATAAACTTGGAGATAAACATTATCCCCCATATCCCCTACTAGACTGCAAGATCTATGAGAGCAGGAACCATATCTGTTTTATTCATTACTGACTACCCAGAACTGATGGCAGTGCCTGGCACATAGAGTAGGTCCTCAGTAAATATTTGCTGCATGCATTCACAGTGTCAAGCCTAATGTCTGGCACATAATAGGCTGTCAATAAACACTTTTTGAGTTTGTATTGTTTCCATAGGATTTAGCAAGTCAATAAATTGCATGAATTAATTCCAAGTGTCAAACTCCTTGCCATAACAGCATGGTCTCTGCAAATTCTGCTGAGACGACAAATGACAATTCAGGACAAATGAACAAGGAGGATGTCTAAAAGCTCAGACTGACTTTGGAGCATTTTCTATAGGATACAAATGTCATCGAGACAAATTTTAACTCAGTATCAAACTTGATCCCTCTAGTTCATTGCTCTCTCAAACTATTTCTTATTTTAGTAGGAGCTTTTTTGGTTTTGTCTGAGGGTTACCATGTGTTAATAAGCTAAACTTGAGCTTTTTGTTTCACTGATTTTGAATAAACAACCGATAGGTTTTGAATTTTCCAAGGCTTATGTTTTACGTAGCTGAAATCAGTCACTGAGCATTTTCATAGCTCACTGGACCCAGAGCCAAGAAACCATTGGGTTTTGTAGTTTATAGTCACAATGACAGCATTGCCACAGGGAAATGTTTTGGCAAGATGACACATAGCTGTGATGCAGCAGTTAAGTTCCATTGTTTAGTCTCTGTGAAAATTAATTTGCAAAAATATCCAAGTCAGGTGTCTATTTTAGGTTACATGTAAATTAAAAGATTGTGTGAAAAGGATTCTAGAGATGGTGCCATTCAAACATTTCAGACCAGTTGTTTACTAATTAGAGTAATTCTCACTCAAGTTTACTTTTTCACATTTTTTCTCAACAATAAGTTGTATCAGTCAAGCTAGAAAAAGACACCGCATTAGCTAGTAAACCATAATAACTGATGCTTTAAAAAAAATGACAGAAAATTTAAAAATTTGATTTATTGGGACAACCATGGGAATGAAGAAAAAAATAATTCAGCAATGATTCTCTAAATTTGGAAATAGAAGCAGTGCCATAGCGTTCTACAAAGTCACTTCTGTTCCCAGGGGTGACATGGGGAGTTTATAAACCTGAAGGATCAAAAATATGGAGCATAGTTACATATTAGAATTGTGGGGATAACAGAGTTCTGCACAAATCCAGAGGGAGAGTTTCTTACTCTAAATCTTGAAACCTTAGTTCATTTGTCCAGCCTTGCTCTGAAGGTAAAGTCTACTGGCTCACTCCCATGCTCTAATAAGTATGGGAACTCCATGCTTCTGTTTCCACAGCCTTCCTCCTATAGCATTTCCCTAGAACCTAGATTACATGACATTTGTAGACCTATTCTTGGTCCCTTTCGGCACCTAAGGTCCGTGGACTAGACACCTTAATTATTGTCCCAACACATAACAATGATTCTAAGAGCATTGACTTCTTTCATCTGGACTAGAACCTTGCCTAGTTCAGCTCTTCATGAGCAGTCATCCCCTTTAGCTCTCCTTGAGGCTCTGCAGATGAGACACAAACACATCTTATCTTGCCTGAATTGAAGCCTTGTTTCTACCCAGCTATAGTTGAATGGCTTTTTAAAAATCTTAACTTTATTTGGGATGATTGATATTTAAAGCAGTTTGATTTAAACCTTTGCACTTGAAATTTATTTTAACTGGAGACTAGGCATTAATGTTACTCTTGATTTACCAAAAGAGAAATGGTAGCAAAAGTCTTCCATGGCCATAACAACAATTTAACTCTGAAACTCTGACTCTAATTACCTGCTCATGTATGAAGCCTGCTGGGGTTGAAGGGATTTAGAGCACTGTGAGTCTTGAGACCTGGGTACCAGTACTTACTCTGTCCTTCCCTGCCTCTCCCTGGGTGTGTGGTCTTGGGTTGAGGACTTTATCTGCCTTTATGGCCTTAATTTTGTTTATTCATTTAGATTAGATGACCACTAAGGTGGCTTCTATTTCTGAAAGACTATTAATTTATGGCTGATTTAAAATGAGCAATCCAGTGATGAATAAACTTTGATACCTCTTCAGGAGTGGAGCTAATGAGGGTCGCAGATTAGCAAGGAAGAGTGTTTCTCAGTTATTCCTCAATTGTCTAAGCAAGTGGTTAGAACCAGACACACAGGCCTCGATAGTGAAGTGGGTATGTAAAACCCTGAAACTATTTGTCATAAAGAATGCCATGCCCAATAAAAGCAAATCAGACGTTCACATAACATTTTTGCTGTTTGTGTTTTTATGGGGGTACTTTTGGGGTGTGAAGTTTATTTGTAAAGCACAGAAGCATCTGCCCACCCATGTTGCCATATAATAGCAGTCTGGCAATCCATTTATAGGATTTGATTATTTTTGTTAATAATTTTCATGGGAGTATATGAAATACAATATGTATCATCTCTTACTATGTTTATTATGAATCTGCCTTCCAGGGAAGGTCCCCCAGGACATCATAGATGGCCTGATTGTCAAAGAGGTTCTTGTCTCACAGGATTTTAAAGATAAAAGGGGCTGTATTAGTTTCCTATTGTGGCTGTGACAAATAATAACAACTTAGTGACTTAAAACAACACAAATTTATTATCTTAGAGTTCTGGAGGTGAGAAGTCTGAAATGAGTCTCATGGGGTTAAGATCAGTGTCAGCAGGCTGGTGTTCCTTTTGGAGGCTCTAGGGGAAGAATCTGTTGCTTTGCCTATTCCAGGTTGTAGAGGCCACCTGCATTCTTTAGCTCATGTTCCCTTCCTCCATCTTCAAAGCCAGCATCTTCTGTCCTCTCTGACCTCTCTTTCCATCCTTAATTTTTTTCTGTGATTCTTCTACACCTCTCTCATAAAAAAGACCCTTGTAATTATGTTGGGCCCAGATAATCCAGGATAATCTACTCATCTCAAGATCCTTAATTTAGTAATTTCTGTCCAGTACCTTTTACAATGTAAGGTAACACATTCACAGGTTCTGGGGTTAGGATGTGGACATCTTTGGAGGGGGCCATTATTCAGCCTACAACAGAGGCCATAGAGACCAACCAAGGCCCAAGAAATAAATGGCTATCTAAGGGCACACAGCTAATTTGTGGCAGTGCCATGACTGTATCCCTGGCATCCTCACATCTGCCATGTTTATGTGCATCACTGAAAATCACAGGTAAGAACATGCACTGATGGAGGATTTATTTTTATAATAAACTTGAAATGATTGAAGAATAAGTCTAAAATTAAGTCAGTGATTTTAAAAGAGCATTTTATAGATGATAGAAGTTTATGTTTTTTAAATACATTTTTAATGCAAGAGCTTCCTTAAATATTGTAATTTTGCTAGGTCATGGTACCTTCTAAAGATAAAGTGACTTGCAGAGATAAAATAGCTTAAATAATGATGGGAAATGAAAGTGCCAAGGAAACACATGTACATATTCTTCTATCTACTTCCCCTTCCCCTCCTCCTCCTTCTCTTTCTCTCTCTGTAACCCTGGCCATTGCTGCCATTTTGAAAATCTGTTATAGCTGGAAAGTCAATTCAAACTTTTTAATTAAAGGGGGTGGATCTACCAGAGGCTTATTGCCAAGGGGTTAAACCAAATTAAGTTATTTGCCATATTTCACAATGAAGCCCACCTTATTTTGGTGTTGAAATATTCTTCTAAGACTCTAAGGAACTTGTTTTTATCACTTCTGCCCAATAATTTCCTATAACAATTAAAAGGGTTATAGAATTTTGAATTTAGATGGGACTAGACATACCATCCAGCCCCAAACTTCTCTCTTTCATAGTATCTTTGGCAGGTATTTGCCATACACCTCTCTTGCTTCAGTTTTCTCCATCCATGACGTGGGAAGGAATAATGGCTGCTGTAAATTAAAGGTTGTATTAAATTTGAGTTCCTGAGAGGACACGTACATTTGAGAGGGTTGTGACTTTATTGTTAGGTTCATCTTCTGTAGGAATCGCTCCCTGTTTCCACTTCCACTGCTGCAGGCTTTGGTGCCCCTCATCTAGAGTTTCATATACACTTGACTTAACCTCATACTGTACCCCACCCCCAGTGTGGTAATTGTTCTTACATGCATCTGCCTTCTTCAAAATTCAGCATAACCCAGTGCTGGACATGCAATAGGAGCTCACTGGACTGCTGATAGATGCTGTGCATGGATGATTGAATGATGATCATACAATCTCAGAGGCATATAAAGGACACATGGATCTAAAGCCTCAATAAAGATACTGAGGGGGCAGGAAAATGTTGAAGATATAGTCGCTGATCTTCACTGATGTAAAATTAGTAGGTTGGCTACCCCACTTCTCTGCTAACTTTTTCAAACAGAAGAAAATAGGACTGGAAATTGTCCAGAAATTTATTTTAATAGATTCTTTAATGTGACACTGAAAATGAGTGGATGATTTCCCTTTGGATATTTGCACTCTGCACTCAATGCCATCTTTTTCTGCTTATTAATGAACACATTCTTCAGCTGATGGTACATTAAGTCAACTTGCCAAGCTCCTGTCTGGCATTGATAGGGGGTCATAAAATAATTCACTCCCTCAGCAGAATAAATACCTTATATATGTTGAATGCTACTTCTTTGAAAAGCTTATAAAACTTTCTATCTAGAACAAGGTTGATTCCCATATCATTCCTGCCAAACAGAAAAGCAGAGCATCAACTCAGGAGTTGCTATATATTTAGTGTACCTCAATATGAAAAGATGATGTGGCTGGACTATGCCACCTTCTTATTAAGTCATTAATGCTAGCTATCTATACCCATCAAAGAGGCCACAGAATCAATGGGTCAAAAATAACAAAATCTGATCTTAAGACATCATGAAGCTAAGAGTTAGAGAAATTGACCAAGATTCAGACCAGGAAACTGCCATAATGACACCCAAGGATCTCTATGTGTGGGAAACATTGGATGGCTCTCTTTGATTTTATGACTTTTGTGCCATAGCTCTTTTTACATTGTTTCCCCAGCCTGATTCTAAAATTTCTTTCTGTTTCTAGTTCCTTCTTTCTGGGGATTGGTGAACTCAGCTTGGAATCTTTGCTCTGTGGGGAAACGGCAGTCACCAGTCAATATAGAGACTAGTCACATGATCTTCGACCCCTTTCTGACGCCCCTTCGCATCAACACTGGGGGCAGGAAGGTAAGCAGCCATGTTGCTTCCATCGTGAAGTTGAGGACAGGGAGAGATGCTGATTCTGAAAGCCAGCCTTCCAGTCCTTGATCTCTGTGATGAGTTTGTCTTTCTACCCAGGAGTAACATCACAGACCTCAGGCCTATTGCCAGCAAATATAATTATGTGTAAATCGTGCTTTTTCTCTCTACCTAGTCAAACCCTCATGCTTCTGATTACTTCTTTGTATTCCCTGGATGTTGCCTGAAGTCCTATCCCTTGGTAGCTCATGAAAGAAAGTCAGAAAACAGCATTGCCTCCCCTGCATATCATGCTGGGAAAATTCTTCCTCTCAGAAACCTCTTTACTGGGGCTTCTTTTAACCTCAACAAAGTGAAAAAAAAATTAACAAAAGTAAACTCAGACATTTATCATCCTGGAAGGAAAAACAAACAAAAATCACATTAGATGATTTATAAGAAAGTAAATAATTAATTTTACTATGGCTTGCTGGCTAAGAATCATAGTTCCTGCACAGAAATGCTGAACTATGCTTCTCGATTCTCACATCAACATCCCTTCTTCCCTCTCCTTCCCCCATGATGAGCTCCTCCTTAATTTGTGGAAGAGCATAATGTCCATGGGGTTTCCTCATCACTGGAATCTAGCATTTTTGTTTTTTTTTGTTTTTTCTGGTTTATCTATATTTAGCTACCCTTACTGTTGAGTAGATTGTTGAAGGTGGAAAAAACACACACAGAAAATTGTGTTTGAAAGTGATTTAGCTGTTGTGAACTCAAGAGGAATGGAAAATCATTTGTGTGCAAGAAACTGGGGTTAAAATTTGGATAAATTTCACTACTGCTGGTGGCTGATTCTCCAGGGGTTGGGCTCCTTGGGCTCTGCTTTCTACTCCCCTTATGCAGTCTGTTCACCTTAATTACCACAAGTTTGTAAGTAATCTTTTCACCTTCATATATGTTGTATTTTTTTCTTATCACATAATTTTCACACATGCACTGAAAAATCGAATGACCTATCAAGATTTTGTTAGTGACTTTGACTTAGGTCACAAGGCAAGTTTTAAAGGATCTTGCATGTGATTGAGACTATTTAGCTAAGTAGTGTTTGTGTGCTGTTTTAAATATGACTTAGGAAGCACCTTTGTAAAAAGGTCCTATATAAGTTCATGACATTTATTGTTCTGATCGTATAGAAAACTAACCTACCTTAATTATTGTTCCAATTACAGTTTTATTTTACAAACCCTAAAAGGAACTTGACTTGGCTTCTACATATACCTCTCTTTAAAAAGTTGAATCATTCAAATCAAGTCATGAGCATGTATAGGTTCACTGACCAGTATATAAAAAGGGCAAATTGCAATTTTGAGTATGCAATCACTCTTTCTTTCTTGGAGAGTGTGATGGAGGACATAACTGTATTCTAGGCAAACTGAGAAATGAAAAAAAGTAAACACACACAAAGCAGAAGGAAGGGTGGTACCTGAATTCCAGAAATTACCTGAAAGATGGCCAGCAAGGCTGAAGCACAGAGACCTATGAGGGGTTGATGAGGAGATAAGGATGGAAGAAGAAGGCAGAGGCGAGATCCTGAGGCCATGTTAAGGAACTGGATTTTTTCGTAAGAGTATGACAAGGATTTAAAGCATTATTAGGTAAAAAGCACATAGGGAGTGGGATGGAAAAGGTAGCAAGCTAACACAAACAGTGAATATACAAGTTTCATTTTCCATCATACCATCTTAGAGGAAGATCTTGATGTGAAAGAAATAAAAAAAACTAATTCAGGAAAGCTTCTCTCTAAAATTTATTGGGAAAGAAGAGAATGAGAGATAGCTGGAGTTAAAAATCATTCATAAGTTATGTTATCTTTTGGTGTTTTTTTGTTGTTATGTGATTTAAAAGTATATTTTCAATTTAGTAAAGTATACCTGATCCAAATCAATTTTCAAATGCTTTGGAGTTTGGAATTTTGGAAACATTTACTTTTGATGGTGTAAATATTTATATCTGGCATGCTTTGTGTTGTCAGCTGTTTGAAGAGCTGAGAACCATTTGATTATTTCCTTTGCATTTGTGAAAGGTGGAAAATATAAAATATAGATGGTAGTTGGATAAACTAACTGGTAATGTAATGCCTAAACTTGATAGACAATAGCTAAATCATGTTTGCAAACTATTAAAAGATGGTGTTTAATGAATTGGAGATTTATTTTAGAAGTAAGGATACAAATCACTGGCTCTGAATTTAGTTTTTCCTTGAAGAAATGTGTAGCCAACTTAAAAGGTTTAAAAACCTCTCTAAAAGATTGAGAGGTTTTGTAGAATTTGGGCAAGCTGCCACATTTTGAAGTCTGAGATCAGCTGGGTATCAACATGTTAAATGCATCCCAGTCATTATGTGTTTTATGTCACATTTGTATCTATGAGCATTCTTCCTGCTCATTGTTAAATGTACCTTATTTACAAACACACAAAGCAGCTCTGCTGCAGTACCTCACTGTGTTACTGTGTTTGTTTGAACATATTTGACTTGGCATAGATCTCAGATGATGAATTACAGGATTTGTTTGTTTGTTCGTTTTAGCATGAGGTAGAGCTGAAATTCAATGTGAACACAAGAATACAAAGGGTAATAATAGATGAGAATCAAAACATATGATGTCTTGGATATTTATTTTACAACAAATGTGGTTTCTTTTACCTTTTAAGATGCTTATTTACAATGATAATTTTTAAACAATGTTTGTTTTTTCTTGAAGAAGAGTACTTTTTATCCAGTTGTTCATATCTGACACATAGGACAAAATCCAAAATAAGTGTACTTTCAAACAACACTCACATATTGTTGCATTGCATATGGATATAAGAATCCTACTTTGGGAGAAATGTGTCCAAGACAGAGGAGTAGGAAGACCCTGAGCTTACTTCTTGCCATGGGCACACCAAAATTGCAATCATTTACAGAGCAACTATCTACAAGAACAACCTCAAGACTAGCTGAAAGATTTTCCACAACTAAATCTATGAAGAAGGAACTGCATTGAGTTGGGTAGGAGGGGTGGAGACATAATATAGTCAAGACCCACACCCCTGTGTAGGTAACCTATAAACGGGAGGACAATAATAAATGCAGAGGTTCTCCCCAAGGAGGAAGGGGGACCAAGCCCCACATTAGGCTCCCTAGCTAAGGGGTCCTGCAGCAAGAATATGAGCCCCCAAAATGTCTGGCTTTGATGGTCAGCAAGGCTGACATATTGGGAGAGTTGGAAGGCTTTAGGAAATAGAGACTCTGCTCTTAAAGGGTGCACACAAAATCTCACATGCTAAAGGACCCAGGGCAGAATCAGTAATTTGAAAGTATACCAGATCAGACCCATCTGCAGATTTTGGAGAGCTTCTCAGAGAGGCAGAAGGAAATTGGGACCCACCTTGGAGACACAGACACTGGTGGCAGTGCCTGGGAACTTGTTATACCTCAAGGACACTTGTGCTGGCAAGCACCATTTTAGAGTCTTCTTTCTATCCTATTAGTGCCTGGGACTTACACACCAACCAGTGAACCAGCACCAACCCTGGACCATCCCAGACCCCACAGCCAGCTGCCCCAGGACCTGGCTTAGACCACCAGAAGGACAGCACCAGCCCAGGGACCCCCCCAACCCATGCAACCAGCTGTACTGGGAACTGGTCTAACCCACCAGTGAGCCAGCAACCACCACGTGAAGCAGAGTCTGGTGGCCAACCAGGCAGAATGCAGCCCCACCTACCATCATTCCCACAGTAGTTGGTCCTGCCACAACAGAAAGGCCCATGCAGCCCACATAGGGGGCACTCCTAGAGCATATAGCTCTGGTGACCAGAAGGGAGTGTGCTGGTAGGCTCCATAGGACCTCTCCTACATGAGGCCACTTCTCCAAAATCAGGAAATATAACCAAATTGCCTAACACTGGATATAAATACAGAGAATAGGCAAAATGAGGAGATGGAGAAATATGTACCAAAGAAGGAACAAAACAAAACCTAAGGAAAAAAATTTTAACAAAATGGAGATAAGCAATCTGCCCAATAAAGAGTTCAAGGTAATAATCATCAAGATGCTCAGTGAACTCAGGAGAAGAATGGATGAACACAGTGAGAAGTGTAACAGAATTAGAAAATATAAAGTACCAGACAGAGCTGAACAATCAGTAATTTAAATTTAAAAATACACTAGAAGGAATCATGGTTGATTAAATGATACAGAGGAGTGGATCAGCAAACTGGAAAAGTGCAGTAGGAATCACCCTAACAGAACAGAAAAGAGAAAAAAAAATAATTTTATAAAATGAAGATAGTTTGAGACCTCTGAGACAACATCAAGCACACTAATATTTACATTGTAGGGGTCCCATAGAAGAATAGAGAAAGAAAGGGTCAGATAAATTATTGGAAGACATAATAATTGAAAACTTCCCTAACCTGGGAAAGGAAACTGACATCCAGGTCCAAGAAGCACAGAGAGTCCCAAAGAAATAAAGCCAAAGAGGGCCACACTAAGACATTGTAATTAAAATAGCAAGAATTAAAGATAAAGAGAGAATATTAAAAGCAACAAGATAAAAGCAACCAATTACATACAAGGGACCTCCCATAAGTCTATCAGCTGACTTTTCAGCAGAAACTTTGCAGGCCAGAAGGGAGTGGCACAATATATTCAAAGTGATGAAAGGAAAAAAAATCTATAACCAAGAATACTCCACCCAGCAAGGCTATCATTCAGATTTGAAGGAGGCATAAAGAGTTTTAGAAACAAGAAAAACTGAAAGAGTTCAGCATGACTAACTGGATTTATAAGAAATGCTAAAGGGACTTATCTAAGCAGAAAAGAAAAGGTCACAATTAAAAATCTGAAAATTACAAAAGGAAAAATCTCATTGGTAAAAGCAAATATACTGTAAAGGTAATAGATCAACCACTTATAAAGCTAGAAGGAAGGTTAAAAGGCAAAAGTAAAATTATCTATATCCACAATAAATAGTTAAGGAATACACAAACCAGAAAGATATAAAATAGGAGGTAAAAAAATTAAACTTGGAGGGGGAGGAGTAAAAATGCAAGGTTGTTAAAATACACTTGAACATAAAATAATCATGTATTGCTATATATTTTGTTGGCCAAAAAATTCATTCAGGTTTTTCCATAAATTGATAGCAGATACACACAAAAAGGAAAGGAATCCAAATATAGCACTAAAGATAGTCATCAAATCACAAGGGAAGAGATCAAAAGAAGAAAGGAACAAAAAAGAACTACAAAAAAACCCCCCAGAACAATTAACAAAATGCTGATAAGTGCATACTTAACAATAATTACTTTAAAGGTAAATGCACTAAGTGTTCCAATTAGAAGACATATAGTGGGTAAATGGGTAAAAAAGAAGGCCCATATATATGCTGCCTACAAGAGACCTACCTCAGATTTAAAGACACACACAGACCGAAAGTGAGGGATGGAAAAAGATATTCCATGCAAATGGAAATGAAAAGAAAGCAGGGATGGAGACACTTAGACAGAATAGAGTTTATAACAGAGACTGTAACAAGAAACAAATAAGGACATTATATAATGATCAAGAGATAAATCAATGAAGGAAATATAACAGTTTTAAATATATATGTTCCTAACATAGATAAGAGCACCTCAATACATAAAACAAATATAAACAGACATAAATGGAGAAATTGACAGTAACTCAATAATAGTAGGGGACTATAACACCCTGCTTACATCAATGGACAGATCATCCAGATGGAAAATCAGTAACACTGGCCTTAAACAACACATTACACAAAATAGTATTAAAAGATAGATACAGAACATTTCATCTAAAAGTAGCATAATACACATTCTCTTCAAATGCATATGGAACATTATCCAGGATAGATCACATGCTAGGCCACAAAACAAATCTCAAAAAATTAAAGTTTGAAATCACATCAAGCATAATTTCTGACCAAAAGAGTTTGAGACTACAGATCAACTAAAAGGGAAAAAACTGCAAAAAAACACAAACGAGGAGTTTAAACAATGTGGTACTAAACAACTGATGGGTTACTGAAGAAATCAGAGGAAATTTAAAAAATACCTGAAGACACATGAAAATGCAAGCACATAGTCCAAAATCTATGAGATGAAACAAAAGCAGGTCTAAGAGGGAAGTTTGTAGTGATACAGGCCTACCTCAAGAAAAAATTTAAATAAACAATCCACCTGTACACTAAAGGAACTACAATAAAAACAAAAACCCCAAAGTTAGTAGAAGGAAAGAAATAATAAAGATCAGAGCAGAAATAAATTTATAAGAAACAAACAAACAAACAAACAAACAATAAAAAAGATCAATGAAATTAAGAACTGGTTCTTTGAAAAGATAAGCAAAACTGATAAATGTTAGCAAGACTCATCAAGAAAGCAAGAGAGAGGAGCCAAATCAATAAAATCAGAAGGGAAAGGGGAGAAGTTACAACTGACACCACAGAGATACAAAGACTCATAAGAAAATATTATGAACAATTATATGCCAATAAAATAGACAACCTAGGAAAAAATGGATAAATTCCTAGAAATGTACAATCTCCCAGACAAATTAGGAAGAAATAGAAAATATGAACAGACCAAATACCAGTAATAAAATTGAATCAGTAATCAAACAACTTTCAACAAAAAAGTCTAGGACCAGATGGCTTCACAGGTGAATTCTCTCAAATATTTAAAGAAGAGTTAACAACTATCTTTTCCAAACTATTAGAAAATAACTGAAGAGAAAGGAAGGCCTTTGAAATCACTCTATGAGGCCAATATCACCCTGATACAAAAAGCAGACAAAGACACCACAAAAAAGAAAATTAGAATCAAATATCACTGCTAAAAATTGATGGAAAATTTGTCAAAAAAATATTAGCAAACCAATTCAACAGTATATTGAAAGGATCATACACCATGATCAAGTGGGCTCTATCCCAGGGATGCAAGAATGCTTTCAATATCTGTAAATCAATCAACATGATACACTACACTAACAAAATGAAGAATAAAAAGTCATATCATCATCTTAATCAATGCAAGAAAAGCTTTTGACAAAATTCAACAACAATTTATGACAAAAACTCTCAACAAAGTGAATATAGATGGAATATACTTCAACATAATAAGGGCCATATATGACAAGACCACAGCTAACATCACAGTGAATGGTGTAAACCTGAAAGCATTTCCTGTAAGATTAGGAAATAGACAAGGATGCCCTCTCTCACCGCAGTATTGGAAGTTCTAGCCACAACAATAAGACAAGAAAAATAAATAAGGAATCCAAATTGGAAAGGAAGAAGTAAAATCGTCACTCTTTGCAGATGACATGATAGTATACAGAGGCAATCCTAAAGACACCAACAAAGAATATGAAAACTACTAAATGAATTCAGTAAAGATCTAAGATATAAGATCAATATACTAAAATTTGTCACATTTCTATACACTAACAACAAAGTATCAGAAAGGGAAATTAAGAAAACAACCCCATTTACAATTGCATGAAAAAAAAATGCCTAAGAATAAATCTAACCAAGAAGATAAAAGACCTGTACTCGGAACACTGTAAGACATTAATTGAAGATGACACAAACAAATGGAAAAATATATTCAAGGACTGGAAGAATTAATATTGTCATAAGAACTATTTTACCTAAGGTATCTACAGATTCAATGCAATCTTTATCAAAATACTAATGGCATTTTTTTCACAGAACCAGAACAAATAATTTATTCTAAAATTTGTATGGAAACACAAATGACCTCAAATAGCCAAAACCATCTTGAGAAAGAAGAACAAAGCAGGAGGTTTCACACTCCCTGATTTCCACCCATTCCACAAAGCTATGGTATTTAGAACATTATGGTACTGGCACAAAAACAGACACATTAATCAGTGGGACAGAATAGATAGCCCAGAAATAAACCCATGCACCTAGGGTCAATTAATCTATGGCAAAGGAGATAAGAATACACGATGGAGTAAAGACAGCCTCTTCAATAAATGACATTGGGAAAACTGGACAGCTCCATACAGAAGAATCAAAGTAAACTACTATCTCTCACCAAATACAAAATAAACTCAAAATGGATAAAGACCTAAGTGTAAGATCAGAAAGCATAAAACTCCTAGAAGAGTTTGTAGGCAATATACTCTTTGACATTAGCCTTAGCAATATATATATACTTTGGATATATCTCCTTAGGCAAGAGAAACAAAAACAAAAATAAATGGGACTATGTGAAACTAAAAATATTTTGCATAGAGAAGAAAACTATTAACAAAATGAAAAGGCCACCTACTGAATGGGAGAAGATATTTGCTTATGATATATCTGATAAGGGTTAATATTCACAGTATACAAAGCACTTATAGAACTCAACATCAAAAAAACCAACAATCTAATTTAAAAAAAAAATGGTCAGAGGACCTGAATAGATATTTTTCCCAAGAAGACATACAGGTGGCCAACAGACACATGAAAAGATACTCAACATCACTAATCATCAGGGAAAAACAAATTAAAACCACAATTCCACTTCTGGGTATTTTTCCAAAGAAAACAAAAAATACTAATTTGAAAAGATATATGCACCTTTTTGTTTATTGCAGCATTATTTACAATAATCATGATATTGAAGCAACCTAAGCCTTCATCTATAGATATACAGATAAAGAAGATAAAGTATATATGTACAATGGAAAACCATAAAAAAGAATGAAACCTTGCCATTTGCAAAAACATTGGTGCACCTAGAGGGTTTTATGCTAAGTAAGTCAAACAGAGAAAGACATATACCATATGATCTCACTTATATGTGGAATCTAAAAACAAAAGAAATGAACAAACAAACCAAAATAAATAAATAAATAAAAACTAGAAAAAACAGCAGACATATAGATACAGAGAACAAATTGCTGGTTACCAGAGAACAAACTGGTGGAGGGATGAGTGAAATAGGTGAGGGAGATTTAAGGTACAAAATTCCATTACAAAATAAATGAATCATAGAATGAAATGTATAGCATGGGAAATATATTCAATTATATTTTAATACCTTTGTATGGTGACTGATGGTAACTAGACATATCAAGGTGATATTTTTTTAATGTATTGAAACATCAAATCAATATGTTGTACATCTGAAACTAACATAATGTAAGTCTATTATACCTCAATTCAAAAAAAAAAAAAGTATGTAGACACTGGGAGGATATGCATCAAAATGCTAATGATGTTTTTCTCTGGGGGGCATGGGGATTATAGGTGATAATTTGTTTTTGCCTTTTGCTTCTATGTACACTTGTTGTCTTCAATGAAAATGTATTGTTTGTAAAATTAGAAAGAAAACAATAAATGTTATTAAAAATTTTAAAAGCAAACATAAAGAAGTTAAATGGGAGTTACTGAATTAAATAAATATTTAACCATAATTGTGGAATATGGAAGCTGTGAAATCATTAACTGTCAAATCAGTCATATTGGCACTGTTTTTTCCCAAACTGATTTTTATTTTGTATTGGGGCATAGTTGATTTAAAATGTTGGGTTAATTTCAGATGTACAGCAAAGTGATTAAGTTATACATATACATATACCCATTCTTTCTCAGATTCTTTTCCTATATAGGTTATTAGAGATTACTGAGTAGAGTTCACTGTGCTTCACAGTAGGTCCTTGTTGGTTATCTATTTTATAATATAGTAGTGTGTATATGTTAATCCCAAACTCCTAATTTATTTCTCCCCACACATTTCCACATTGGTAACCAAAAGTTTGTATTTGAAGTCTGTTAGTTGGGTTCTGTTTTGTAAATAAGTTCATTTGTACCATTTATTTTTTAGATTCCACATATAAGTGATATGATATTTGTCTTTCTCTGTCTGACTTCACTTAATATACTAATCTCTAGTTCCATCCATGTTGCTGCGTATGGCATTATTTTGTTCCTTTTTATGGCTGAGCAATATTCCATTGTATATATTTATACAATATCTTCTTTATCCAGTTATCTGTCAATGGACATTTAAGTTGCTTCCATATCTTGGCTATTGTAAATAGTGCTGCAATGAACATTAGGGTGCATGTATATTTTCAAATTATGGTTTTCTCTGGATTGATGGCCAGGAGTGGAAATGCTGAAGAATATGGTAGCTCTGTTCTTAGTTTCCTACGGAACTTCCATGCTGTTCTCCATTGTGAGTGTACCAATTTACATTCCCATCAAAAGTATAGGAGGGGGCTTCCCTGGTGGCGCAGTGGTTGAGAGTCCGCCTGCCGATGCAGGGGACGCGGGTTCATGCCCCGGTCCGGGAAGATCCCACGTGCCACGGAGTGGCTGGGCCCGTGAGCCGTGGCCGCTGAGCCTGCACGTCCGGAGCCTGTGCTCCGCAACGGGAGAGGCCACAACAGTGAGAGGCCCGCGTACCGCAAAAAAAAAAAAAAAAAAAGTATAGGAGAGTTCCCTTTTCTTCACACCCTCTCCAGCATTTATTATTTATAGATTTTTTCATAATGACCGTTCTGCCCAGTGTGAGGTGATACCTCATTTTAGTTTTAATTTGCATTTCTCTAAGAATTAGTGACGTTGAGCATCCTTTCATGTGCTTCTTGGCTATCTGAATGTCTTCTTTGGAGAAACGTTTATTTAGATCTTCTGCCCATTTTTGGATTGGGTTGTTTGTTTTTTTTATATTGAGATGCATGAGCTGCTTGTATATTTTGAAGATTAATCTCTTGTTGGTCTCTATGTTTGTAAATATCTTCTCCCATTCTGTGGGTTGTCTTTTTGTTTTGTTTATGGTTTCCTTTCCTGTGCAAAAGCTTTTAAGTTTAATTAGATCCACTTTGTTTATTTTAAAAATTTTCATTACTCTTAAAGTTGGATCCCAAAAGAAATTGCTGCCATTTATGTCAAAGAAGGTTCTGCCTGTTTTTTTCCCTAAGAGCTTTATAGAACGCCATCTTACATTTAGGTCTTTAATCCATTTTGAGTTTATTTTCGTGTATGGTGTTAGAGGATGTTCAAATTTCATTCTTTTACGTGTAGCCATCTAGTTTTACCAGCACCACTTATTCAAGAGACTGTCTTTTCTCCATTGTATATTCTTGCCTCCTTTGTCATAGATTAGGTGACCATGAGTGCATGACTTTATCTCTGGACTTTCTGTCCTGTTCCACTGAGGTATGTGTCATTTTTTGTGCCAGTACCAAAATGTATTTTTTGTCTGCACCACAGGACATGTACCAAACTGTTTTGATTACTGTAGTTTTATAGTATAGTCTGAAGTTAGGGAGCCTGATTCCTCCAGCTCCATTTTTCTTTCTCAGTATGTTTTGGCTATTCAAAGTCTTCTGTGTTTCCATACAAATTTAAAGATTTTTGTCTAGTTCTGTGAAAAATGCCATTGTTAATTTGATAGAGATTGCATTGAATCCATAGATTTCTTCACGTAGTATAATCATTTTGGCTATATTGATTCTTCCAATCCAAGCACATAGTATATTTCTCATCTGTTTGTGTCTTCTTTGATGTTTTTTATCAGCATCTTAAAGTTTTCTGAGTACAGGTCTTTTGATTCCTTATGTAGGTTTATTCCTAGGTATTTTATTCTTTTTGATGTGATAGTAAATGGGATTGTTTCCCTAATTTCTCTTTCTGATCTTTCATTGTTAGTGTATAGGAATGCAAGAGATTTCTGTGTATTAAGTTTGTATCCTGCAAATTTACTAAATTCATTGATGAGCTCCAGTAGTTTTCTGGTAGCATCTTTAGGATTTTCTATGTATAGTATCATTTCATCTGCAAACAATGACAGTTTTACTTCTTCTTTTCCAGTTTGGATTCCTTTTATTTCTTTCTCTTCTCTGATTTTCATGCCTAGGACTTTCAATACTTTCTTGAATAAAAGTGGCAAAAATGGACATCCTTGTTTCCTCCTGATCTTAGAGGAAATGCTTTCAGCTTTTCAGCATTAAGTATGATGTTAGCTGTAGGTTTGTCATATATAACATTTATTATGTTGAGGTAGCTTCCCTCTATGACCACTTTCTGGAGAGTGTTTTTTTTTTTTTTTTTTATCATAAATGGGTGTTGAATTTTGTCAAAAGCTTTTCCCCATCTATTGAGCTGATCATGTTTTTTATTCTTCAATGTTTTGATGGAGTGTATCACACTAATTGATTAGAGGATATTGAAAAAATCTTGCATCCCTGGGATAAATCCCACTTGATCTTGGTGTATGATCCTGTTAATGTATTGTTGAATTTGTATTGCTAGTATTTTGTTGAGAATTGTGGTGTCTATGTTCATCAGTTATATTGGCCTGTAATTTTCTTTCCTGTGGGTATCTTTGTCAGGTTTTGGTATCAGGGTGATGGTGGCTTCATAGAATGGGTTTGAGGGTATTTAATCCTCTGCAATATTTTGGAAGAGTTTTGGAAGGATAGGAATTAACTCTTCTCTAAATGGTTGATAAAATTTGCCTGTGAAGCCATCTGGTCCTGGACTTTTGTTTGTTAGAAATTTTTTTAATCACAGTTTCAATTTCAGTACTTGTGATTGGTCTGTTCATATTTTCTATTTCTTCCTGGTTCAGCCTTGGAAGGTTGTGCCTTTCTAAGAATTTGTTCATTTCTTCTTTGTTGTCCATTTTATTGGCATATAGTTGCTGGTAGTAGTCTCTTATGATCCTTTGTATTTCTGTGGTATCAGTTGTAACTTCTCCTTTTTCATTTCTAATTTTATTGATTTGAGTCCTTTCCCCCCCCCTTTTTTTTTTTTTTTTTTGATGAGTCTGGCTAAAGGTTTATCAACTTTGTTTATCTTCTCAAAGAACCAGCTTTTAGTTTCCTTGATCTTTGCTATTGTTTTCCTCATCTCTATTTCATTTGTTTCTGCTCTGATCTTTATGATTTCTTTCCTTCTACTAACTTTGGGTTTGTTTGTTCTTCTTTCTCTAGTTGCTTTAGGTGTGCACTTAGGTTATCTATTTGAGATTTTTCTTGTTTCCTGAGATAAGTTTGTATTGCTATAAACTTCCCTCTTAGAATTGATTTTGCTGAGTTCCATAGGTTTTGAATCTTCATGTATTCATTTTTATTTTTTTCCAGGTGTTTTAAAATTTCCTCTTAGATTTCTTCAGTGATCCATTGGTCATTTAGTAACATATTGTTTCTTCTCCACATGTTTGTGTTTTTTTTTTCTTATAGTTGATTTCTAGTCTCCTAGTGATGTGGTTGAAATAGATGCTTGATATTATTTCAATTTTCCTAAATTTATCAAAGTTTGCTTAGTGGCCCAGCATGTGATCTGTTCTAGAGAATGTTCCATGTGCACTTGAAAAGAATGTGTATTCTGGGACTTCTCTGGTGGTCCAGTGGCTAAGACACTGTGCTCCCAATGCAAGCAGCCCAGGTTCAATCCCTGGTCAGGGAAGTGGATCCCACAGGCCACAACTAAGAGTTCACTTGCTACAGTTAAGTGCTCACATGCTGCAACTAAAAATCCAGCATATCACAATTAAGATGCTGTGTGCTGCAATTAAGACCTGGTGCAGCCAAATAAATATATAAATAAATAAAGATTTAAAAAGAATGTGTATTCTGTTGCTTTTGGATGGAATGCTCTATACATATCAATTAAGTCCATTTGGTTTACTGTGCCATTTAAGGCCTGTGTTTCCTTATTGATTTTTTGTCTGGATGATCTTTCCATTGATGTAAGTGGAGGTTAAAGTTCCCCACTATTATTGTGTTATTGCCAATTTCTCCTTCTATGGCTATTAGCATATGTCTTATATATTGAGATGCTTCTATGTTGTGTACATATATATTTATGATTGTTATATCTTCTTCTTGGATTGATCGCTTGATCATTATGTAGTTTCCATCTTTGTCTCTTGTAACAGTCTGTATTTTAAAGTCAATTTTGTCTGATATGAGTATTGCTACTTCAGCTTTCTTTTGATTTCCATTTGCCTGAAATACTTATTTCCATCACCTCACTTTCAGTGTGTATGTATCCCTAGATCTAAAGTGGGTCTCTTGTAGACAGCATATATATGGGTCTTGTTTTTGTATCCATTCAGCCAGTTCTATGTCTTTTGGTTGGAGCAATTAATTCATTTACATTTAACATAATTATTGATATGTATGTTCTTATTGCCATTTTGTTAATTGTTTGGGGTTTGTTTTGTAGGTCTTTTTTTTTTTTTTTTTTACCTTTCCCCTTTGTTCTCTTCTCTTGTGATTTGGTGACTATCTTTAGTGTTGTGTTTGGATTTCTTCTGTGTGTGTGTGTGTATCTATTGTAGATTTTTGATTTGTAGTTCCCATGACACTTTGATATAGCAGTCTGTATATATATATATATAGTTTTAAGTTGCTGGTCTCTTAATTTCAAATGCATTTCCAATATCCTGCATTTGTACTCTCCTCTTCTCATGATTGCTCGTTTTGATACCATATTTGTATGTGGATGATTTCCTACCCTTACTGTATATTTGCCTTTACTGGTGAGCTTTCCCATTCATAATTTTTGTTTGTTTCTAGTTGTGACCTTTCCTTTTTCACCTAGAGAAGCTCCTTTAGCCTTTGTTGTAAAGCTGGTTTGGTGGTGCTGAATTCTCTTAGCTTTTGCTTGTCTGTAAAGCTTTTGATTTCTCCATCAAATCTGAATGAAAGCCTTGCTGAGTAGAGTATTCTTTGTGGTAGGTTTTTTCCCTTTCATCACTTTAAACATATTGTTCCCCTCCCTTCTGGCCTGCAGAGTTTCTGCTGAAAAATCAGCTGTTAACCATATGGGGATTCCCTTGTATGTTACTTGATGATTTTCCCTTTTAATATTTTCTCTTTGTCTTTAATTTTTGTCAGCTTCATTAATATGTGGCTTGGCATATTCTTCCTTGGGTTTATCCTGTAAAGGACTTTCTGCACTTCCTGAACTTGAGTGAATGTTTCCTTTCTCATGTTAGGGAAGTTTATGGCTATTATGTCTTCAAATATTTTCTCTGGCTCTTTCTCTCTGTATTCTCCTTCTGGACCCCCTATAATGCACATGTTGATGCATTTAATATTGTCCCAGAGGTCTCTTAAATTGTCCTCATTTCTTTTCATTCTTTTTCTTTATTCTGTTCCTCAGCAGTGATTTCCACCAATATGTCTTTCAGCTCACTTATTCATTCTTCTGCATGTTTTAGTCTGCTATGGATTCCTTCTAGTGTATTTTTCATTTCAGTTATTGTGTTTTTCATCTGTTTGTTTGTTCTTTAAATTTTCTAGCTCTTTGTTAAATACTTCTTGTATCTTCTCAGTCTGGCCTCCATTCTTTTTCCAAGATCTTAGATCATCTTTACTATCATTACTCTGAATTCTTTTCCAGGCAGATTGCCTATTTTTACTTCACTTAGCTGTTCTTCTGGGGTTTTATCTTGTTCCTTTATGTGGAACATATTTCTCTGCCATCTTATTTTGTCTGACTTTCTGTGTTTGTGGTCTCTGTTTCTCAGGCTGCACATTTGTAGTCCTTCCTGCTTCTGGTGTCTGACCCCAGGTGGGTGAGGTTGGAGTGTAGCTGGGTCTAACGCCAAGTTATCCACCAAGGATAACTCTGGTGGGCAGGGCTGCGTCAAGGGGTGTGTTTAGAGACATGTGGTCATTCAGGAGGACTTCAGGAAGTCTTTCTCCTGATGTATGTGGCTGGCTTTTCTCCCTGTTGGTCATTTGGCCTGAGATGTCTCACCACTGGAACTTGCAGGCTGTTTTCTGGGGCTAGATCTTGGTGCCAAAATGGCAAACTCTGATAGAGCTCACACTGATGAATATTTCCTAGGGTGTCTACCACCAGTGTCTTCACCCACAGTGAGCCACATCCACCTCCCGCACCACCCCCCCCAGGAGAACTTCCAAGACCCACACATATTTCTGGCCCAGGCTCCTATGGAGCGCTGCTTTGCCCTAGGTCCCAGTGTGTGTGAAAACTTGTGTGTGCCCTCCAAGAGTGGAATCTCTTTTCCCCCAGTTCTGTGCAGCTCCTGCACTCAAGCCCTGCTTGCCTTCAAAGCCAAATGATCTAGGGCCTCCTCCTCCTGATGTCAGACCCTCAGGATGGGTAGCCTGACATGGGACTCAGAACGCTCACTCCTGTGGGAGAACCTCTGTGATATAATTATTTTCCAGTTCATGATTATGTTGCAAAAACTCCCCTCTTACCGTCTCATTGTGGCTTACCTTCTCACTGTGGCTTCTTTGTCTTTGGATGTAGCATATCTTTTTTGGTGTGTTCCAGTCTGTTTTGTTGATTGTTTTTCAGCAGTTAGTTTTAATTTTGGTGTTTTCATGAGAGGATATGAGATCACCTCTTCTACTCCACCATATTGTCTCTACTTCTCCTTGAAGTCTTCTTCATAAAGGGACAATTCCTGACAAAAGAGACTGTTCATCTTGTTTGAAAAAGCAGCCTAATTAACAATGATACCAGCAAGAATCCAGAAGGAAGAGGGTGGAAGAGGCAATGGGATAGCATTAATTTTTAATAGGGTTAAGAACTTGAATTTTTTGAACCAGGCTTTATGGGGATGCTAGAATATAAACTAGCATGGAAAATTAGGTAGAATGAAATATTATCTGTAGGAGGGTCTTTTAAATATTCTGGCTCCGTATGAGGAAGTTTGAAAAAAATGTAAAGATAGATCCATTTTGTCATCTAGATATGTTGGTGTGGTGCTTATTTTTATTGGATAACTGATAGTAAACTTTCATAGATAAGTATATGTACTCATTTGGAACTCATTAGCTCTCTTTAAATACCATAGGTCTTTTTACACTGAAGCTCTGGTATGGAAATTGTATGTATAACTTTATGTGTATTTGTGGGATAGAGCAGATCTTTAAAAGCTAATGAAGAAGTGAATGCAATTCTTATGCATCTGTATTTTGTAGTTTGATAAATTTCTCAACTTTCCATTTGATAATAACCTTTCTCAGAAGGAAGCAGTACAAGGTTTCTCTATTTGGATCTAATTCTAACCAACAAGGTAAAACTCTGAGAGAAAGTGGATGTGTTATCTTAGAAAATATGGTAGCCAAGGTTAAAAAAAAAAAAAAAAAAGCTAAGTACTGTCAAACTTGGATCCTAAGCTCTAACAAAGCATAATTTTGAAATATCATAGCTGAAATAGATATGATCTCATTGCCTCATGGAAGATAACTGTTAAGGATTGGGAAGTTCTTAAAAGTTAAATTATTATAATACAATTACAAAAGATGATATGAAAAAAGGAACTGGCAGGAGTTAAAGATACAGTGGATATGGCTACACAGGGGTCTTTGCAAGAAATATTTTTAAATCACATATAAGAGATGTGAGAGAAAGGGCTTATAGACAAGGAAAAAGACAAAAGGGGAAATAATCTTGAAAAACAGTTTCAGAGAGAATAAGGTCCAACAAGAATTGAGACTTCCAGAATGAGAAAATGTTTTAAAGTTATAGTTAGAGGAAGTTACAGTATTAACATAGAGTAAATTTCCATTTAGGGAACATAGATGTGCATAGATGTTCTGCTTTGGTTTGAATTTTAGGTTTGCCACTGACCACCTAGATACAAAAGGTCTAACCTCTCTAAACTTCAGTTTCCTCATTTTTAAAAGGGAGATCATAATAGTACTCATTTCATAGGGTTGTGATAGAAGTAATTAGATGAAATAATGCACTTATTAGTCAGGTTATAATGCAGTTAAGCTAGTGGCTGGCAAAGAAGAAAATGCTCAACAATTGTTAGCTACTGTCGTAGTCCATTCGGGCTACTATAACAACCTACCACAGACTGGATAGCTTATAAAGAATGGAAAATTATTTCTCACAGTTTGGGAGGCTGGAAGTCCAAGATGTAGGCAGTAGCATGGTCACATTCTGATGAGGGCTCTTTTCCTGATTCATAGCTGGTGTCTTTTTGTTGTATACTCATATGATAGAAGGGGCTAAGAAGCTCTGTGGGACCTCTTTTATAAGGGTACTAGTCCCAATCAAGAGGTTCTCTACCCTTCTACCTTTATCATCTTCTCAAAGCCCCATCTTCTAATAACAACAATTTGGGGATTAGGATTTCAACATACGAATTTGGGGGAACACAAACATTCAGACCAGATTAGCTACCATCAGGAATGTTGCTGCTCTTAGTGAAAAAACACTTAACTCCCACTTGAGTTTCTCTGTAAAAAAGATTAATATTCACATTTGAATCAGTAACATATGCTGAGAGGTGAAGTGATTGCAATTCTTTGAATGACAGAATTAGAATTCAGAGCCACCTTGCCAGTATCCCCAACCCAAAAGCTTGAAATTTAATAAGCATAAAGGTAAAGCTTTCCTACCAGGTATATATTTATAAAAAGCTGTACAGATTCAGGCTGAGCTAGATATTTTGTTGTAAAATTTCTGCATGTGAAAAAAGTAGAGGAAGTTAATTGATAATGTTTTCAGTATGAATAAATAGCACAGGGAAGATGCCAAGAGAGCAATTCAATCTAATTATATAGTATATAAGGTACTATGCCCATGATAAGTGAGGTCATTGTCCTGCAATAACCATCACTAAGAAGACAATATCTGAGATCAGTCAGATCTTTCAGAACTGACGGTTAGATTAATTAATGGAAAAGACATCGACAAAGTGAAGTAGAAAAGAAGAGGACTAAAGTGATGAGAAGAATCAAATGTTCTATGTTCAATTTTTATCTATCTGAAATAAAAATGTTTTAAAGTGTAATACAGGTGCCTTTTAATTATAACTGTCCTGTGCAGCCTCAGACACAGAGAACTAGCCCAGGTGTTTGGAAGTGACTTAGACTAGACTTCAATTCAAAATAAGAATTCAAGCTGTGTGAAAAACGAAAGACCTTCATATGTTTCATTGAGAATCCCATCACAAAAAGCATTCTGGCAGGCACTGAAGCCACTTGAGACTGTAGAACAAGCTCAAGCATAAAATAAGATTTTTGACTTGACCAGGGAATTCCCTTCCAATCTAGAAACTCTGATTCTATATGAGTAGTGGTTAGATGGGACACAAGGAATATATTTGTTTGAGGCTGATTCCGAAATGAGGAGTTAACTAGGATGTAAACCCTCTAGTTTAAATGAAAACGCCCTTTAAAGCCCTAGTGTTTGTTTGGAAGAAACTTGCATTCTCCTCTTCTCATCCTCTTTCAAAATTATTCCTCAAAGTTTTGAATACACGACTCTTTCTCCTTTAGGATATTTTTCTCTGAGTAGCTAGAATGGAGGATTCAGGGTAAAATGAATGTTATAAGAAAGGACTTTGATTAATGATTTAAAAATGAGGCCAGGGCTTCCCTGGTGGCGCAGTGGTTGAGAGTCCGCCTGCCGATGCAGGGGACATGGGTTTGTGCCCTGGTCCGGGAGAATCCCACATGCCGCGGAGCGGCTGGGCCCGTAAGCCATGGTCGCTGAGCCTGCGCGTCCGGAGCCTGTGCTCTGCAACGGGAGAGGCCACAGCAGTGAGAGGCCCGCGTACCGCTAAAAATAAAAATAAAAAAAAAATAAAAATGTAGGCCAAGGTAATTGTGTTTATGCTCAGAGCAGAGCTTTGGGCAGGCAGTGGAAGGTTTCAGAGCATAACATTGAAAAGTGATGAAAGTTAAGCCAAGTGAGAAATACTACGTTGCTATATTCTCAGTTGGGAAATAGATTCAGAGTAAAGGTGTTCTGCTGCTGGTATCAGGTTCTTATCAGATTCTCATGCATTGTTGCCTCGCTTAGATCTGGGCTGAAGATTACTGCTCACTGTCTTGGCAGTTTCATGTAATGTGTACTTCTTGACATCACCCAGTAAATCAATGCAGAGTCATTAGGCAAGTCTCCCAAGGAAACATCTGGATGCTGGCTTTAGTTTTTTATAAATGTATCTAGATCACATTCTTTACTCCTCTGGTGAGTATTTTCTTTTAAAAGACTGCTTTCCTTTCCTGCTTCTTGTTCTTTTGCTCTCTCTCTCTCTCTTTCTAATTTCCCTCCTCTTTTCCATCTGTCTGACTTACTCCCTTATCTTTTCCTCCCCTCTCCAATCCTCTCCAATTTCCCTTCTCCCCTTTACCTTTTCCTATACTTCTGTTCTCCCCTTCCTTTCTTCACTCTTTTCTCCTGGTCCTGAGTACATATGACTGAGGAACCTGTGCCCTCTGTCTTCTGCCTCAAAGTGGAATAGGCTTTCCCCTTTCATACATTTTAGAAGGATTGAAAATTGTATGAGCTTTGTGACAATACTTAAATGACAGAAAAATCAAGTTATCTGAGAACCAAACACAATTTTTATAAAAGGATACAGAGAGAATTAACTGAAGGTGTTTAATGAATTTATAGGCAGATGATTTTCTAGAAGGAAGGTTTTCCTCCAGTAATCTCACGAGTTAAGTATCTGTCACATGGTATCACTTAGTTTTCTGGTTATTTGATTCCACAGATAAAACTAACAGGCATTTTACAAATTAACTGTTCTTTTAAAAATAGACAATAGGGCTTCCCTGGTGGCGCAGTGGTTGAGAGTCCGCCTGCTGATGCAGGGGACACGGGTTCGTGCCCCAGTCGGGGAAGATCCCACATGCCGCGGAGTGGCTGGACCCGTGAGCCATGGTCACTGAGCCTGCGAGTCCGGAGCCTGTGCTCCGCAGCGGGAGAGGCCACAACAGTGAAAGGCCCGCGTAATGCAAAAAATATATATATATAAAAAATAAAAATAAAAATAGACAATAACACGTCTTATTCACATACACTACTTGCAGCTCAACTTTCTTGCCATCCATCTAAATATGGGGGAGGAGGAGAAAGGGAAAAAAATGACTTAATTTTTACAGACTTCTTCCCAGCTAACCTTATCTCTCAAGCATTCCAGAACAAGTGTCTCCATCACAATCAAGAAAATAAAACTGCCAGAGCATCTGGGTGACATAGAAACAGTGACATACCCAAAGAAGTTCTGAATTTTGATATTAAAAATCTGGTATCAGTTGTGTGTTTTCTCCAACAAGGTTCTAAAATTGGGCAACCTACTCCTTGTAAGCCTGATCATTTGGCTGGATAAACCAACAAAGCTCTCCTTACATGAACTTTAGAGACTTTGAATCCTGTTTAAGGGTTATCATTGCCTAGAAACTTTCAGTATGAAAATAAAAGAAAAATAAATTTCCTTATCGTTTCAGGAAAAAAATGAAGTAGATTCTGTTTGAAGGACTTAAGGAAATTTAGACAAGTAGATATTTTCACTAAATTTTCAATATGAGAAAAAGACATTCCATGTGTTGTGATGAAGAGAGGGGATACACATTATGCACAACATGTTGCTGCTTAGTGCTCATTTGTTAGGTAGCCTTGAATATAGAAATGAACTCAGTGTTTGATGACTTCTAAATTATTTATTCTGAGCTGGAGAAACTTTGATAGAATAAGATTTTGGCAAAATTATCAGTCCAAAATAAGTGTTGCGTCACCTTTTTTGGAGTCTGATGCTCTCCCTGCTCAGGTTTAGAGCCTGAGGTAGACTCTTGTGCAAATGATTTGATGAGGAAGTATTCTCAAGTGAAAGCTACAAAGGAATGGGAGAAGCAAGGCAGGGGGAGAAATTCAGCAAAGATATGGGTCCAATTGGAATCCAACTGGAGCCTGATCCCAGAGGGAGCTCTTGAGCATGAATGGCACCAGACTTCTATCAGTCCCCCACCTATCCCTGGGTCTAGGAAGGCAGCTTAAACTGAGTCTAACCTCCCTGGAATCCCCAGGCAAAACAGCTTTTCACAGTGGTGGACTAGAGGAACTGGCTAACACTGGCTTTCAAGAGCCTGTCTTGTGCATCTCTTCCAACATTTGCACTCAGTGATATCAAGTTGGTAATTGAAATCCACTGTGGTAAGGATGTCTACACCACAGAAATCTGGAAATGCTTCACACCAGGATCTTTTTTCCTGGAGAGCTGGTTGATAAACACTTATTAGCACATCACTATTCTTACAGGCCAGGGACAGTTCCTAGGAGGAGGGTGAGTTGATTGCAACCAACATTCAAAGAAGCTGGAAGACCTGTCCACTGATCTAGAAAAGGGGGTTGGAGTGGATCAACAACAGCATCTATTATAACTAGTGTTGAAAATAAAGTTTCAGATTTGTTACAAATATTCGTATTGGTAATGATTCCAGTGACCATATTTTGGCCTCCTGAAGCATCATTCAAACTGAGCTTCCTGTGCCCTGTACTCTACCCTCCGCAAACACAGTTGACACTAACTGGGGAGGAAGCATAGAAGTGATTATGTGGGACTCTGACTTTCCTTACCTTCATCCTAATTCCTCTCTTAATACATCTGCTTTACTTGTTTGCCTTCTACAAGGCTATATTCCTCCTAATCACATTTTTGCAGAGGTAAGGTTGGCATATGTGTGTAGCTTATGCCTTGGTAGTCACAAAGCAATGTCCTCAACTTACTTTCCAGCTTTAGCCACCACTATTCCAGAACCAGGGATGTCCTAGTCTATTTCACAAACCCAGTCCCCCACCAGCTTCTTGTCAGTGATACCATGTTTCTAGCAGCATTGCATGCAACACTTTAAACCCATGTTAGAAGCATGCTGGAAAGTTCAACAGGAAGAAATAGGGAGACGCTTGTAGGCTTTTCCAAGTAAGTGATTCTTATTCAATACATTGCCTTTTAATGATTATTTCACAGTTTCTGAATCCAAAAGGTAAGATTAAAAAAAAAAAAATCTAAATAGGAGTGAGAAAATAGCCCTGACAGGCAGTTTGAGTCCACATTTTTCAATCATTTCAAAGTATTACTAGCATTTTTCTCAAGAGTGTAATGTACAACAACTGCCAAGTTTTCCTTTTGCGATTACCAAAAGGACAGATACTAGAGTGAGCCATATTTCAGAACTGCAGGGATATTAAAATTGAACTGCTAAAAATGGCCCAGGAGGAATGAATAGCAATAAGACATCAATGTCATCTGCATACTGATTTGTGATGAATTTCCAAAAAGTTTAATGGTATGATGCTATGATATATAGGGGCTTCCTGAAAGTTAATAACTGTACGCTACCCACTTAGAAGACTGTAATGGGTGAAAGTAAGTGATCACAGATTATATATAAATAGGTGACTTCACTAATATAGTCAGAACATTCTGTGTGTTCCATATTGCTACTGTCTGTGATTAAAAAGTATAAAATTAAAAGGATTATGAAGAAACAAAGGTCAAATGTTACACAAATTCACGTAATTACACTTTTGGTAAGGCCTTTAGTTTGCCTTTTCATAGACAGGGACCTATATAGCTGAAAGGGAAAGTGTATGTGTTAATCACATTTCAGGGGCGAATTAATAACAGTCAGAGTCCCTAGATCCAGATTCAAGTGGGAGCAACAAAGTCTATTTGGAAGAACATATTGTCCTTGCCACTTACTATGTGGTCTGGCATTTATTTCCCCCATGGATTTTGTGCTTAAAGCGTCAACAGATATGAGGCACAGGATCTTGAATAAGAGTGACCCCTATCGACCTACAGTCTGGGTTCCTTTGGCCCAGTAATTTTTATGGCTGTGGCTGACAGCTTCTGGTTAGCAGCAAAGTACATAGCACAAAGAAAGCACTTTATAAATGTTTATTGAATGAAATGATAAAAAGATGAGTGAAAAAAACATGCCCCAGATCCTGGAATTACAAATAGATGGAGAAAGAGAAAGGAAATAAATATATTAATTACTTACCACATCCATTTATACATACGTATTTTATGTTATTTAATTCCCCAAACAACTTGAGATGGTCAGTTTTACAGACAAGGAAACTGAAATGTACAGTTGTTAAATAATTTACCTAGAGTCACAGGAATGACAAGAAAAAGCTGAGTTTCAACCTTAGGCTGTCTGACTCCACCACTGTGTTCCTTTTCAGAATGTTGCACTAAAGCTAAAGTCAGAGGAGAAATATTTTCCATCTGTATCAAGGGTTTAGGAAGAAGAGGGCATGGAATCAGAAGAACCCTGACCTTCAGCCAGTTTCCTTCTCTTTTTCATAATTTGAAAGAATGAGGGAAAGTGGTAGCCTGCACCAGGTTTTCGCCATTTTCAGCCTGTTAATTCATCTCTGCAGCCTATATGTTTTGGCTCTAACATCATACATATTTTATCCTTAGAGGTGGTGCTATAGGTCTGCTTTGTTATCTGGCTGCCACTCTCTTCCCTGGCAAGGTGGCAAACCATGTACTGAATGTTGTTTCTGAATGGGTAATTTTCCTACATCCTTTATCCAAAAAGGGACACATAAAATGCCCAAGATAGTTATTGTCATCACTGCATCAGATTTGGCAGCTATAGAGTAAGGGGAAAGATCTGTGGCTTTCATTTCTAGGACACAAACATGGATATTTCTCTCTGTAGAGGGTGGCAGTGTTTTCTGTGCCTGTTGAGGATACACTTTGGTATTTCTGCATCTGGACTATTCCCCTAAAGAACGTGAATTGTACTGTGGAAATCCTGCTAGACTTATTTCCAAGTTCTGCAGGGCTCAGAGCACATCAAGAAAAACTTTTAAAGTCATGAGCCTCAAAGGACTGGCCGGAGTAAATGCTGTCTCTGTTTCTCCTAGGTAGTTGTCCTTTCAGTCATTTCATATGATATGCATAATTTAACAAGCAAGCTGACATATCCCTGCCATTCATTCCTCAGACTGCCCTAAGTTCTCTGTGGTGAGAGAGATAATGATAATAATGGATGGAAATTTTAGGTTATTCTTCTTCACATCCAGTGTTAAGACTGAAAGGAATTCAAAGGTGACCCTCAGTTCTCAAATCACACCAGGAATAGGACAATCAAATCAAAGGCTTGCAATTCCAATGTTATTTAGCCCAGCTTCCCCACTCAAGAGCATTGCTGGGAGCTTACCCCAGCCTCCTAGGCCCCCTTTCCGAATGTTCTGGGGTGACATGAGATGCCTGGGAGTGTAATGTGTGTGCAGGTGGGGTCACTTCTTGTCACCCACCAGTCCTCTACACTGCTCTCACAAATGCTGCTGAACCGTGACACTATTACTCTTATCCTGGCAGTGGTATTTCTCCAAAGCAAATAGAAGAATTTTTCCCAAGCTTGAATGGTCTGACCTTGAAGGGACTTCAGCCTTTTTTGAGTTTCTCAGAAGATAGCATCATTTTTACAATTTCATAGGAGCCTCTGACAAAAAATTTAAAACAAGAGCCTGGGGACTTGCCTGCAAGCTACTTGAATGACGATGACTGGTGGGAATCAGAAGCACCGTTCTCAGTCAACAACAAAAGGATGCCTCACCCAAGACATTTATTTTTTATGTTTTTTTGTTTTTTGCTTCTCATTGCACTTTTGTTTTTTTTTTAAACACCTTTATTGGAGTATAATCGCTTTACAGTGGTGTGTTAGCTTCTGCTTTATAACAAAGTGAATCAGCTATACATATACATATATCCCCATATCTACTCCCTCTTGGGTCTCCCTCCCACCCTCCCTATCCCACACCTTTGTGACCCCTCTGGTGGTCACAAAGCTGATCTCCCTGTGCTATGCAGCTGCTTCCCACTAGCTATCTATTTTACATTTCATAGTGTATATATGTCCATGCCACTCTCTCACTTCATCCCAGCTTACCCTTTCCCCTCCCTATGTCCTCAAGTCCATTCTCTACATCTGCATCTTTATTCTTGTCCTGCCCTTAGGTTCTTCAGAACCTTTTTTTTTTAGATTCATATATGTATATATATATATGTGTGTGTGTGTATATATATATATATATATATATATATATATGTTAGCATACAATATTTAATGCAGCTCAATATCAAAAAAAAAAACAACCCAATCCAAAAATGGGCAGAAGACCTAAATAGATATTTCTCCAAAGAAGATATACAGATTGCCAACAAACACATGAAAGGATGCTCAACATCACTAATCATTAGAGAAACGCAAATCAAAACTACAATGACGTATCGCCTCACACCAGTCAGAATGGCCAACATCAAAAAATCTACAAACAATAAATGCTGGAGAGGGTGTGGAGAACCCTCTTGCACTGTTGGTGGGAATGTAAATTGATACAGTCACTATGGAGAACAGTATAGAGGTTCCTTAAAAAACTAGAAATAGAACTACCATATGACTCAGCAGTCCCACTACTGGGCATATACCCTGAGAAAACCATAATTCAAAAAGAGTCATGTACCACAAGACATTTGTTTTTAGAGTCTATTCTACCTCAGAGTGATTCATCCAGCCTCCAATCTCCCAACTACCAAAACTGGTATATTTTCTCTCCCTGCTTTTCTTGAGATTCTTACTGTTAGTTCCAAAGTTCCCTTTGCTGATTTACTGAGAATGCCCTGAAAACTTTATGTAAATGTGTTCTTAGAAGTTAGGATCAATAGCCCTGTGATTCTAGAGGAATATGCAAATTAAGCTAATCTTGTAATGTTGGCCCTTGGTATTCTTGGGCTTCACATCTGTGGATGGTTATATTCATTGCACTGTGCCATTTTATATAAGGGACTTGAGCAGATTTTGTTATCCACAGGGACTCTTGGAAAAAATACCAAGGGACAACTGTGTTTAACTCCATGTGCACAAGAAATCCCCCACCACCATCTTACTAATTGGGAGGAAGCTTTTATAAATGGATGGATGCCCTCCACTCTGCCCCTAAGCTTCAGACATATCCCTTGCTATAAAGAGTGTGCAGAGTCACAGGACTGAGCTTTTCCTCCAGTAACTGAGGGATATTCATCCCTAGAACAGATGAGATAGTGAATTTTTAAAAAATGTTGTTAATGTGAATGCAGCATTATTAGAGTGCACTTTGAGTTTTAGATGGGTATTTTTCCTTTTGTTACCAAGGCTTTTCAAAAGATAAAATATACATATACTCTGTGGAGTATATGAAAGTTCAGTAAAATATGATAATGTTGCTTCACATGCTGTTCTCTTGGGTGTGATATCAGTAAGATGTTTTCCTCTGACAGTCTCTTATAATGGATGAAAATATTCCTTTTCATTGCATGCACAGTGCTGGTTTTGAGTCATATTATTGGAGTCATGTAATCTGCCTTTGAAATAGTGGTATTTGAAAAGCAAATTTAAAGCTTAGGACGTTTTTGCTTTATGTTCCTTGATGCCAATGTTAATAAACCTTTTTCTAGCTGCAAAGAAGAGAAATGACAGGCAAGTTTTTTTTGTTTTGTTTTTTAGTGGTTATACCATATGGGACACAGTAAATAAACTATGAAGGTAGCAGGATACATAGATAAAAAAGAACGTACTTGGACTCTGACAGTCCTTAAGCGAGTTACTTTATCTCCTTGAGCCTGTTTCCTGATCTATAAAGTGGAGTTAATATTAAAGAATTGTGGTGAAGATTCAAGATCAAGGTAGTTAAGTAGGAAGACACTGGACTCACTTCCCCTCATGAACACATGAAAACTACAACTACATATAGAATGACTCTCAGTGAAATTGATATGAGAACTAACTGAACAAGTCTTCTACAACAAAGACTGTAGAGAAAGATCAACTTGGAGTCTGGTAGGAAGGGAGTAGAAGCAATCTGGCTGGGAACCACACCCCTAGTAGGTGGCACAGAAGAGGAGGGGAATATCAGAGGTTTAGGGACCCTCTCTGAGGAGAGAGGAGTTTAAGCTACATATTAAGCACCCCAACCCTGGGATCCAACACTGGGAAGATAAGCCCCTTTAGCTGGTTTGAAAACCAATGGGGCTTACCAGAGGGCTGTAAAGAACTGAGACTCCACTCTTAAAGAGTGAGGTCATACTTGTTTACTCTCAGTCACAAAGCAGAGACAGCAGATTGTAAACAGCCTGGGGCTCTGGTTAGCTTGGCAGGAATGTCCCAGCAGGGCTCTCAATCTGCTCCAGGTTCCTGCTCTAGCCCCTCTTGCTCAAGTGTTGCTCCCTACTAAGGTGGAGGCTGTCATTGTCAACGAGAGTGTCCACACTTGATGGAACAGAGACTGCTTGGACCCTGGTCCTGCCTCTGGCCAGAGTGGAGGCAGCCATTGTCAATGCATGCTTTGGCACACACACTCAGAAGAGACTGAGACTAGCTCCATGGCAGAGACCACCACCACCAGGGAGCCATGTCCCTGTGCACTCTAGGAGGGAGCAAGGCTAACTCCAGGGTGGAGACCACATCTCTGGACATCCAGGAGGGGGCAGAGCCATCTCAGTGTTGTGGCACCAATCCCTCTGGCTCCCATGCAGCCTCTAACCAAGGCTCACACAACTGAGGGGGGCTGGAGTGAAACCAACACAAAAGTACACCCCCAAGCCCTCAGGTCCTGACCACATCCCAAATCAAGACAGAGACTGCCATCATACCCAGGAGACACCCAACTCCCTCCCTTCTCCAACCCCTCAGGTTCTGCCCCCTCACCACCTATGAGGTGATGACAGCCATTGAGCATAGGAGAAACCCTGTCTTGCAGCTGATTCTGATTCTGACCCCTCCAACTCCAGCCCTTCTCCCCACCCAAGAGGTTCTGCCAGAACACTCTGGGGGGAAGATGCTCTTCAAATCCAGCTCTTCCACCAAAGCCACTGAGTACACACAGACTGCATAGGGACATTCCCACACAAGGACATGTCCTCAAGACCAGAATAAGTATCTATTTCAACTAATTTCATAGAGAGGAAAAGTGAAATATAATGAGAAAACAGAGGACTATGTTTCAAACAAAAGAACAAGAAAAAAACACTTATTAAACAAAGGTAAGTAATTTGCCTGATAGAGTTCAAAGCAATAGTAATAAGAATGCTAATTGAACTGAGGGAAGAATAGTTGAAAACAGTCAGAATTTTAACAAACAAATAAAAAATAGTAAAAAAAGAATGAGTCATAACTGAATAAAACAATAACTGAAATGAAAAATACACTAGATGGACTTAACAGCAGATTAGGTGATACAGAACTTATAAGTGACCTGGAAGATAGAATGATGGAAATCAGCCAATCAGAACAGCAAACAGAAAAATAAAAAATAAAAATTTAGAATAATTTAAGGGACCACTGGGATAACATCAAGCATAATAACATTTGCATTATAGGGGTTCCAGAAGGAGAAAAGAGAAAATGCATTTGATGAAATTATGGCTGAAAACTTCACAAACCCAAAGAAGGAAAAAAATATCCAGGTACAGGAAGCACAGAGAGTACAAAACAAGGTGAACCCAAAGAGACCCACACCAAGACATTTTATAATTAAAATGGCAAAATTTAAGAAGAGAATTCTAAAGGCAACAATACATACAAGTGTGACAAGAGTCACATACAAGTGAACCCCCATAAGGCTATCAGCTAATACTCCAGCAGAAACTTTACAGACCAGAAGGGGGTGGCATGATGTATATAAAGTGCTGAAAGGGAAAGCTGTACTACTTAGGATACTCTAACCAGTGAGGTTATCATTCAGAATTGAAGGAGAGATAAACAGTTTCTTAGAAAAGCAAGAACTCAGAGCATTTATCAGTATTTAACCACAATGTTAAAGGGTCTTCTTTAAGTTAAAAAAAGAAAGGCTACAAAAAGAAATAAGAAATTATAGGAGGGGAAAAATCCCACTGGTAAAGACAAATATATAGTAAAGGCTGTGGATCAACCACTTAAATAAGCTAGTATAAAAGTTAAAAGACAAAAATTGTAAAAGCAACTGTAACAACAATAAACAGTTAAGGGATAGATATGAAGATGTAAAATATGACATCAAAAACACAAGATGTGAAGGGGCAGTAAAAAAAAAATGTAAAGCTTTTAGAATGTGTTTGAACTTAAATGACTATTAGTTTAAAATAAGTAGATATAATTTTATGTCAACATATATGAACTTCATAGTAACTGCAAATCAAAGACCTATAACAGATATACAAAAACTAGTGAGAAAGTAGCACAAACATAACACTAAATAAAATCCTCAAACCACAATGGAAGACACTAAAAGAAGAAAAGAAAAGAACTACAAAAACAATCAGAAAACAAATAACAAAATTGCAATAAGTACATACCTTTCAATTATCACTTTAAATGTCAATGGACTAAATGCCACAATTAAAAGATATAGGGTCTCTGATTGGATAAAAAAGACTCAACTATATGCTGCCTACAAGAGACTCACTTCAGAGCTAAAGACACACAAAGACTGAAGGTAAGGGAATAGAAAAAGATAATCCATGCAAAGGGAAATGAAAAAAAAGCTGGGGTAGCAACTTATATCAGACAAAGTAGACTTTAAAACAAAGTTTATAATAAAAGACAAAGAAGGGCATTATAGAATAATAAAGAGATCAATAGAAAAGTGGACATAAGGTTCTTAAACATATATGTACCTAATATAGGAGTACCTAAATATAAAAGCAAATATTAACAGACATAGAAGGAGAAATTGACAATAATACAATAATACTAGGGGGCTTTAACACCACACTTACATCAATGGACAGATAATCTAGACAGGACATCAATAAGGAAAGAGTAGCCTTAAATGACACATTAGACCAGTTGGATTGAACAGGACATTCCATCCGAAAACCACAGAATACACGTTCTTTTCAAGTGTACATAGAACGTTCTCCAGAATAGATCACATGTTAGGCCACAAAATGAGTCTCAACAAATTTAAGAGGATAGAAATTTTTCTCAACCACAACGGTAAACTAGAAATCAATTACAGACAGAAAAAATGGGAAAAACACACACATGTGGAGACTAAACAACATGCTACTATAAACCAATGGATCAATGAAGAAATCAAAGAGGAAATCAGAAAATACTGTGAGACCAATGAAAATAAAAACATAACTTTTCAAAATCTATGGGACATAGCAAAAGTCATTCTCAGAGGGAAGATTATAATGATACAGGCCTACCTCAAGATGAGAAAAATCTCCAATAAACAACTTAACCTACTATCTAAAACAATTAGGACAATAAGAATAAGCAAAGACCAAAGTCAGCAGAAGGAAGGAAATAATGAAGATCGAAGAGGAAATATATAAAATAGAGACCAAAAAAATTTAAAATAGTAAAGGTCAATGAAACCAGGAGCTGGTTTTTTTGAAAGGTAAACAAAATTGGTAAACCTTTAGCCAGGCTCATCAAGAAGAGGACTCAAATAAACAAAATAATAAATGAAAGAAGAGAAATAACAACTGATTCCACAGAGATACAAAAATATGTTAGAGAAATATTATATGATATCACTTTTATGTGAAATCTAAAAAATACAAAAAAACTAGTGAATATAACAGAAAAGAAGCAGATTCACAGCCACAGAAAACAAACTACCGGTTACCAATGGGGAGAGAGAAGGGAGGAGGGGGACTATTGTGGTAGGGGTTTAAGAGGTACAAGCTATTATAAAATAAGCTATTAGGATATATTGTATAACATGGGGAATATAGCCAATATTTTATAATAACTATAAATGGAGAATAACCTTTAAAATTTTTGTAAGAGAATAATGTGAACAGTTATATGCCAGAAAATTGGACAACCTAGAAGAAATGGACAGATTTCTAGAATGATATGACCTGCCAAGACTGAATCAAGAAGAAACCAACATTAAAAACAAGTTAAAAAAAAAAAAAACAGAAGAAATGAACAATTTGAACAGACCAATTACTAGTAATGAAACTGAATTTGTAATTTAAAAAATTTCCAGAAAACAAAAGTCCAAGACCAGAGAGCTTTGCAGGGGAATTCTACCAAAAATATAAAGAAGAGTTAATACTGACCGTTCTCAAACTATACCAAAAAGCTGAAGAGGAGGTAACACTGCCAAATTCATTCTATGAGACCACCATTATTCTAATACCAAACCGGACAAAGACACTACCACAAAAAGGAAATTACCGGCCAGTCCCCATGATGAATATGATGCAAAAATCCTCAACAAAATATTAACAAACTGAATTCAACAATACATAAGAAGGATAATACACCATGATCAAGAGGGCTCTATCCCAGGGATACATGGATGTTTTAATATCTGCAAATCAATCTTTGCGATACAACACATTAACAAAACAAATAATAAAAATCACATGATCATCTCAATAGATACCAAAAAAGCATTTGACAAAATTCAACATCCATTCATGATAAAAACTCTCAACAAAGTAGTTATAGAGGGAAAATATCTGAACATAATAAAGGGCATTTATGAAAAACACACAGCTAACATCACACTCAATGGTAAAAAAACTGAAAGCTTTTCCTCTAAAATCAGAAAGAAGACCAGGATGCTCACTCTTGCCATTTCTATTTAATATAGTATTGTAAGTTCTAGCCACAGCAATCAGGTAAGAAAAAGCATCCAAATTGGAAGGAAAGAAGTAAAACTGTCACTATTTGCTGATGATGTGATACTATGTATAGAAAATCCTAATGTCTCAACCAAAAAACTATTAGAACTAAAAATGAATTCAGTAAAATTACAGGATGCAAGATTAGAACACAGAAATCTGTTTCTTTTCTATACACTAATAATAAACTAACAGAAAGAGAAAACAAGCAAAATATAATATTTACAATTACATCAAAAATAATAAAATATCTAGGAATAAACTTAACCAAGGAGGTGAAAGACCTACACTCTGAAAACTATAAAACATTAATGAAGGAAATAGAAGATGATACAAAGAAATGGAAGGATATCTTATGTTCATAGATTAGAAGAATTAATACTGTTAAAATGCCCATACTACCCAAAGCAATCAGCAGATTTCATGCAATCCCTATCAAAATACCCATGGAATTTTCCACTGAATTAAAACAAACAATCCGAAAATTTGTACAGAACCACAAAAGACCCTACACTGCCAAAATAATCTTGAGAAAAAAAGAACATAGTGCTCAAAGCAATCTACAGATTCAATGCAATCCCTATCAAACTACCACTGGTGTTTTTCACAGAACTAGAACAAAAAATTTCACAATTTGTATGGAAACACAAAAGACCCTCAATAGCCAAAGCAATCTTGAGAAAGAAAAACAGAGCTGGAGAAATCAGGCTCTTGGACTTCAGACAATAATACAAAGCTAGAGTAATCAAGACTGTATGGTACTGGCATGAAAACAGAAATATAGATCAATGGAACAGGATAGAAATCCTAGAGATAAACCCACACACATATGATCACCTTATTTTTGATAAAGGAGGCAAAAATATATGATGGAGAAAAGAGAGCCTCTTCAATAAGTGGTGCTGGGAAAACTGGACAGCTACATGTAAAAGAATGTAATTAGAACACTCCCTAAAACCATACACAAAAATAAACTCAAAATGGATTAAAGACCTAAATGTAAGGCCAGACTCTATCAAACTCTTAGAGGAAAACATAGGCAGAACACTCTATGACATAAATCACAGCAAGATCCTTTTTGACCCACCTCCTAGAGAAATGGAAATAAATACAAAAATAAAGAAATGGGACCTAATGAAACTTAAAAGCTTTTGCACAGCAAAGGAAACCATAAACAAGATGAAAAGACAACCCTCAGAATGGGAGAAAATATTTGCAAATGAAGCAACTGACAAAGGATTAATCTCCAAAATTTACAAGCAGCTCATGCAGCTCAATATCAAAAAAACAAACAACCCAATCCAAAAATGGGCAGAAGACCTAAATAGACATTTCTCCAAAGAAGATATACAGATTGCCAACAAACACATGAAAGAATGCTCACCATTATTAATCATTAGAGAAATGCAAATCAAAACTACAATGAGATATCATTTCACACTGGTCAGAATGGCCATCATCAAAAAATCTACAAACAATAAATGCTGGAGAGGGTGTGGAGAAAAGGGAACCTTCTTGCACTGTTGGTGGGAATGTAAATTGATACAGCCACTATGGAGAACAATATGGAGGTTCCTTAAAAAACTAAAAATAGAACTAGCATACGACCCAGCAATCCCACTACTGGGCATCTACCCTGAGAAAACCATAATTCAAAAAGAGTCACGTACCACAATATTCATTGCAGCTCTATGTACAATAGCGAGGACATGGAAGCAACCTAAGTGTCCATCAACAGATGAATGGATAAAGAAGATGTGGCACATATATACAATGGAATATTACTCAGCCATGAAAAGAAACGAAACTGAGTTGTTTGTAGTGAGGTGGATGGACCTAGAGTCTGTCATACAGAGTGAAATAAGTCAGAAAGAGAAAAAGCAATACCATATGCTAACACATATATTTGAAATCTAAAAACAAAAAGAAAAAGATCATGAAGAACCTAGGGGCAAGACATGAGTAAAGATGCAGACCTACTAGAGAATAGACTTGAGGACATGGGGAAGGGGAAGGGAAAGCTGGGACAAAGTGAGAGAGTGGCATAGACATATATACACTGCCAAATGTAAAATAGTGGGAAGCAGCCACATAGCACAGGGAGACCAGATTGGTGCTTTGTGACCACCTAGAGGGGTGGAATATGGAGGCGGGTGGGTGGTGGCGGGAAGACGCAAGAGGGAAGAGATATGGGGACATATGTATATGTATAACTGATTCACTTTTATAAAGCAGAAACTAATACACCACTGTAAAGCAATTATACTCCAATAAAGATGTTAAAAAAAAAAAAGACCATAGTGGAGATATCATGCTACCTGTCTTCAGACCATACTAGAAAACTATAATAATTAAAACAGTATGTTATTGGTACAAAAACAGACACATAGATCAGTGGAACAGACAAATAGAGAGCACAGAAATAAACCCACACACATATGGTCAATTGATCTACAACAAAGGAGGCAAAAATATACAATAGGGAAGACAGTCTTTTCAATAAGTGGTGTTGGGAAAACAGGACAGCTACATGTAAAAGGGTGAAATTAGAACATTTTCTCACATCATATAAAAAAATTATCTCAAAATGGATTAAAGACCTAAATGTATGACCAGAAAACATAAAACTCCTAGAAGAAAACATAGGCAGTACACTCTTTAACATAGGTCTTAGCAATATTTTTTTTAGATCTGTCTCCTCAGGCAAGGGAAGCAAAAGCAAAGATAAATAATTGGGATGTAATTAAAAGCTTTGCAGAGTAAAGGAAACCATCAACAAAGTGAAAGACAACCTACTGAATAGGAGATGATATTTGCAAGTGATATGTCTGATAAGGGATATATCTTTATCCAAATAAAGAGTTCATGTAACTCAATATCAAAAAAAAACAAACAACCCAATTAAAAAGTGGGCAGAAGACCTGAATAGAATTTTTTTTCAAAGAAGACATACAGATGGCTAACAGGCACATGAAAATATGCTCAACATCACTAATCATCATGGAAATGCAAATCAGAACCACAATGAGATATCACCTCACACCTGTCAGAATGGCTACTGACAAAAAGAATACAAATAATAAATGTTGATTAGGATGTGGAGAAAAAGGAACTCTAATCCATTGTTGTAGGAATATGTGTTGGTACAGTCACTGTGGAAAACAGTATGGGATTCCTCAAAAAATTAAAACTAGAACTACCATGTGATTTTTTTTTTTTTTTTTTACCATGTGATTTAACAATTCCACTCCTGGGTATAATGTCTGAAGAAAATGAAAACACTAACTCAAAAAGATATATATGCAGTCCAATGTTCACAGCAGCATTATTTACAATAGCCAAAATAGAAGCCTAAGTGTCCATTAACAGATGAATAGATAAAGAAGATGTGGTGTGTATATATATACATCAGCCTTAAAAAGAATGAAATTTTGCCATTTGCAACAACATGGATGAACTTGGAGTGTATTATGCTTAGTGAAGTAAGCCAGACAGAGAAAGACAAATACTATATGCTTTCACTTATATATGGAATCTGAAAAATAAAACAAATGAATGACTATAACAAAACAGAAACAGACTCATAGATACAGAGAACAAAGTTGCAGTTACCAGAAGGGATAGAGATAGGGGAGGGGAAAGGTAGGGTAAGGAGATTAAGAGGTCCAAACAACTACTTATTTTATTAAATAAGATAAAAAGATATAATGTACAGCATGGGGAATATGTTGTACTCATGAATCTAATGTAACTTTATAAATCAACTATATTTCAATTTTTTTTAAAAAAAGAATTTTGGTGAGGCTCATAGTTTATTGGAATCATCCCATTATTGCGCCTAGTATTTACATAGTGTTTCCATAATTTAATTTTAATTTAACAGAGAAATAACTGACCCTGGAAATTATTTCAGTAGAGGCTACCAGTGTAATAATATGCTCATGATTTAAAGTGAATGTTATTTATGCCATCAGTGTTACTGTACATTTTAGTCCACCAAAGAGATAAAAGATACTACCTATAACATGGTGAAATACATGGTAAATTACAAGCTTTGTGATGTAAGGGAGGAAAAAAATGTATATCTTTTTCCTTATGTCTTCCTAGGTTCTCCAGCAGGGGCCTTATAAGTTAGATTGACAGAAGATAGATTAACAAGACAAAAACAGACAGAAGCTTATTAACATGTGTGGAGCCTTTTAACACTTAGGAGTAGCCAGAATTGAGTAACTCAAAGGGGTGGTTAGAATTTGGAGTCTATATAACTTACCTAGTAGGGAAAAGAGAGGGGGAGAAAGGGAACTTATGGAAAAGCAAATGACTTGGGAAGGATAAATGGGCCCTTAGGATAATAGATGGGAGATATGGTAGTTTGTGACAGTGGTCTGTCTGGGTATGGTGCTGCTGCAAAGAGAAGATTAGGATTCTATGGGGTTACAACAATTGAGTTCTTTGGGGAGACTCTGCTTTTTGGCAGTTAAGAGATTTCAGGAACTCAAATGCATTCAGCTTAAAATAATTCTTATGTCAAAGTGGCATATTTTGAGTTGGCATGACCTGGTCCCCATCAATGATATCTATACTTTTTAATCTTAATGAAGTTCAGTCCTCATTTATTGTACAATCTGGCATATAATTTAACCATGTCTGGTGGTCTGCCTGCTTATCCCTGAGGCCACATATTATTTGGTTCATAGAAGGTGCCCAGTAAGTACACATTGAAAATTTTGGTTGGTGCTTGATTAATGTTTATTGTATTTAATTTGGTCTAGGATGACCAAAGTAGGTTAAATAAGAATATCCAGAAATGTGGTTGTTATCATAACTCCTATGGTTACCTCCAGAAAAGACAAGTAGATAATTCAGAATTTTACTGATTGAACAAAATAATATCAATCATATCAAATGATTAGTGCTTAGCAGTAGACCAGCCAGACTTCCACTTGAGTTTCCAAACTCCTTTTGGTAGCTCATTACTATTTCATCCCAATCTTTTGAGTTCCTTCTGGATTGTTGGTTTGCATCATTCTAACCAGCAGTCTCAATTCAGTCCCCATTCATGCATGATATACATAGTGTTTGTTGCAATACACAGGGTTCACATAAGATGTCAACTAATGTATCTGGTAATGCTAGGCATAATGAATCACATCCTCTATTATTCACTTGCTTCAATTTTTTCACAATACTTTCCTGGGTCCCTAACTGTCCCAGGATCTGTTCATTGTCCACCAAACAGCAGTTAAATCTACTGAAAACTCTATATGCCATATATTGGAATAAACATCAGAGCTCCTATAAGTTACCCATTAAATTTGAATATGCAAATAATATCCCTGATCATTTCTCTCACTTAATCTTCAGAACAACTTTGTGAAGTAGTCAAGGCAGGGTATTGGCAGGTTATTGCCACAATAATGCTATTTAACAAGTAACTACAAAATCTTGGTGATATAAAACATAAGCATGTGCTTCTTGCTCATTGGTCTTCAGGTCTGCTGGAGCAGGCCTCATTCAAGCTTCAAGTTAAGGTCAGATATGTTCTATGGCCCAGGCCGAGAGGGGAGCAACTACCTAGAAACGGTCCTTTTGGTTGAGATCAAAAGTTTTCAGGAGGGCAAGTAAAGCATATAATGCCACATAAGCCTTAGGGGCAAAACTAGCCCACTGTCACTTCCACCCATATTCCATTGGCCATGTTTGCATGTCCATCTGTAGCTTCCAACAAATTTTCTCCACTACCTAGGTTGCCTTTGAGAAAATTTCACATAAAACAATCCAAAGTTAACAAAGTGATAAATTGAAAGACCACAACTTACAGACCAAAAATTTTCCCCTTGCTCTAATCACAAATGTCTTTAAGATTCATTTAGCTTTTCAAAACTCAAATTTATGAGCAATTCAGCAGAAATATCTACCCTTAAATTGCTGCTGGTGTTTTGTAAAGGACACTGTGTCAATGGGTCTTCCTAAAGGAAGCCCTAGGTAAGAAATTCCTTTAATATTAAGTGCTAGGGAAAACCTTGCTTCCTCTGTACAATTGATGTGCTTTTTTCCTGCATGAGAATTGTGTGACTGTGTGGTTCATTTCCCTTTGAGTGTCAAGATTTTCAGAGCCAAGTTTTCACCTGTAATAAAATTAGTGGGACTTTATAACCCACTAAATTCCTCTCTGGATCCTGCTGTTCTATTCCAATTTTTTTTACTTGCTTTGACTCTTTGGTTATATGTAAGGTTATATACATTTATTTCTGTAAGCCATGTTAAGTCTTTTGTGGAATGAGGCAAGATAGAAGGAAGAATAAAACAGATAATAAAATAAAGCTTTGCACTGTCAAGTGTACCTAATTAAGAAGAGGGAAATCAGCTGGTCTGTTTTTCTGCTTTCTAGTTTTATTAATTACCATTGGTAGAAAGATATTTTGTTTATAATCAAAATTAAACTAAAACTTTGGAGATTAAGTTTTCTAAAAGAGCTTAAGGGTAGCATCAAAGGGGATTCAGTGCATTGTCTCTAAGGCTCCCCTCTGACACTATCCCCTCCCTAAGCCTCTCTTCTCCCCACCCTCCAGCCTGAACCCACAAAAGGATGTGAGCTTTTCTTTCGCCTGTTAATTTTTGTCACCCTGCTTCTGACTGCTGGGTCTGGTTTAAATAGCTTCAGTCACCAGGAATTGAAAAGAAGACATAACAGATATAAGCAGGAGGAGATGGATTAAGCAAAACAGTGCAACATTTTACTACATGTCTACAATTTCAAAAATTAAAGTGGAAAATATTCCCAGTTGCATACAGAGTGGAAGAAGGTGCAGTAGCTTCAAAGACTCAGTGCAGTTAAAATAGAGGAGGGGACTATGAGTTGGCCTGCAGGCTGTTGAGGAGAGGGATCTTTCTTACCACTCTTTTTACCTACTGCAGTTAACATCAATGAGATGAGCACATTGCACAAGACTGAATTCTATAAATCTCAGAGGTTCTGAATAGTCTCCTCAGAGAAGAGGATGCTTTTTCTGGGAAATCAAATTATAAAAATCTGAGCCTCCAGTTGACTATTAAATAAAAAACTATCAAAAGAACATCTGTAGAAGGTTCCCTGAAATGGGCTCTTTGTCCTTTGAATGGATGACTGGAAATTGACAGGTTCAGTCTCATCTCAACACTGTCATTTGTTCTTTATAAAAGGTGTGGCTTTTCATTTCTAGTATTTTGCATGCTTCTGAAGTGTCTTCCCATGTCTCAAAATAACTCAATAGAAAGAACAGAGGACACAATGTTTACCTCTTTTCAAACTGGTAGTGTTTACCTCTGAATTTAACCTGCTTTGTGTGGTTTTCAATCCCAGAAATCATGATAGGAAGCTCTATACTCAGTCTGGAGATAAATAGTAACTAATTCTGAAGGCCTGACCTCTAGTTCCAGAGAAGCTCGAACTACCTTCACTATAATTTTGCAAAACAGATTTTGTCTTGTTTTGTTTTTAACAGAGGCCAGGAAAGAGCTATCTCAGTACACCTTTTACCTTCTGTCTCACCTGTTACTAGGAAATGGCTACACATATATACTGATAGTAGAAAAGACAGCATGGCTGCTCTGAAAAGTTGTGTGTGCTTGTGCATGTTTTCACTTGAGTTGTGGTCTTCCCTGAAATATAATGGAAGCTGTATCTCTGGCTTTTTCAGAGAACCAGATGAAGTCAAGTCAAAAAATTGGTTATGAAAGCCAAGGGCATTTTATTCAGTGAGAGTAGTCTATTTCACTAATGTCCTTGCATCAATATCAGATTAGCATAATCAGAGTTTGATTCTCTCTGCATTTGGACAGATGTCACAGGACATAGCTTTCCTAGTGATTTGGTAAAGTAGACTACTAAACACATCACTGGAATATGAGCTGTGATTCTGTGAGTTTTAATCCAGTGAATGCGACAGTAGTCATTTGGAAGATACAGCATCATTCTTTAACCAAATTGGCTTTTTATTTAGTAACTGAATTCGTATTTCTCAAATAGTCTGGAATGAAGATTTCCAATATACTCAACTACTTCTATTGGCTACCTCCCATTTTATTTTGTTGTAGAGCTAGGTAATACCAAAAGTGTCTAAAGTGGAAGTCAAGAAAAGTTGAATACTCTCAGAGGAAAATTCAGTTTCCTGACAAAATCTAATCTAGCAGGCAGGAGCTGTCAACATGATAAATATTCTAGTCTTTAATATTGGTTTACTTAGCAGGCCAGAAGAAAAGGAGAAATTAATTACATACTCAAAATTTGTTAATATGGTGTTGTTTGACTTTAAGCGACAGAGGCCAGGGAAATTCAAAGTTAAGATAGAAACCTCTCAAGCTGAGCTTGGGTCTGGACTCTCCAGGGGCCTTCTGATGTGTCGATGCCATCTAAGTAATTACACTGCCACACATGAGCTCTTCCAGGTTCTACATTTGTGAGGATGAGTTCTTTCGATTAATCCCTGTGCTTAGCTGCCTGTAAGTCTCATCTGGTGTCAGGTGCATGCAGAAGCAAGGGCAGTGTTTCAAATTGAACTTGATCTCAAGGTTATTAGTTAGAAATGCCTTCATGGTAGTGTCTGTGAGGCAGACAGCACTGGCTTTAAAATCTTGTAGAACTGGATCTGATACCAGTTCTACCACTTTATAATTAATTTGGCAACTATCTATTGAACACCTACTCTGTTCCAGGTACTGTTCTAGGCTCTGTACATATAGCTGAAAACCAGACAGATAAGGTTCCAGCACTGGTGGAGTTTACTTTTTAATGGAAGTATTGCAGGTCAGGTTCCCCAAGAAAGGACTCTGAGATGGACATTGGTGTGCAAAAGTTTATGTGAGAGGGATTGCAAGCTTAACTCTTATGTGGGAAAGGAAGGAAGAAAGAATGAGTAGAGGGAGAAGGTGGCCTGTGATGCAGTCTCAACAAAGGATGAAGGTGACCACATGGTGAGCTCTGAAGCTGGGATGGCCCTTCAGAATGGCCCCCCACTAAAGTGAGGGAGCGCTCACCTTTAGTCCAGTACATAACCAGTGGATGTGAGGGCTACCTGTGAAGGGAGCATGACCTTGGACAGGAGGCTCTTACCAGATAAAAGCAGTTCTGGCAGTTGAGGATTCCCAGTAGCTGTACTCACAGCAGTTGTGGGTGTACAAAAAGTGTATATATGAAGGCAGGGCAGCTAGAAAGGAATGGGGATCAAAATAAGCTTTGTTTTTCAGACAGGAGAAATTAGGACATATTTGTATGTTGATGGGAATAATCCAATTCACTTGTAATGTTAAGGAAAGATAAGTTACCTGTAGGTTTCAAGTCCTCCTTTAAGCAAGAGAAGGGGAGATCCAGTGTGAAAAATGAGATGCTGTCCATCAGTAGATAAAGGGCTAACTCAGTCCCATAGCTGGAGGGATGAGAAGGCTCTGGGTGTGGATGGAGCTGGGGGAGAATTCAGGGTTAGGGGAAGACGAAGTAGCTCTATATCTAATTGCTTTGCGTTATCAGTCAAATAATCAAGGGTATAAACTGAAAGTGAAAATGGGAAATTTGAGGAGGGTGAGGAGAAGATATAAAATAGATATCCCTGAATATGTGATTGTGAATTGACCAAAGCAATATAATAGGGTTTCCACAGAGTGCTGAAGGCACACTGAGAGTTATGGTTACAAATGAAAATATAGCTGTATGTTTTTATCCAAATTCATTCGAGTTGGGGCAGGAACAAGGTAGACAGAGATCTAGTTCCAATTAACTATAGGGTGGGCCACGTGAGTGTGATAAAAGGAAAGAGGAGCAAAGGAATTAAGTTATGGGAAATGCACTGATTGTGGTGATGGACCATAGATTCTAGGTAAGTAAGAAGAGAAGCCAAGGAGTGCTAGAAATGCTACTTTCTAGCTGTGTAAGCCTTTGATTCCCTTGGCCAAAAAGGAAAACGAAGTCCGCCCAACTAAACCAAGGGTCATTGAGACCTTACTCTGTGCCCCATGAGTTTAAATCCATTCTTAATTAATTCTCACAAAAAGCCTGAGAGGTTGAGAGGAATTATCCCCCCTTGAGACCTGGTGTGAACTATTTACCCAAATATTTCTAACTCCATATCTAAGCTCCATTTTCTAATTCTGTAGTTGTCTCAATGCCACAGGGGAGAGTCAATTGCATTCGCTGGGGGACTGATGAATATCTTCTTATTTCCAACCTTAGAGCAAATCTTTAACCCTTTCTTACCTTAATGGGGAGAATATAGAGAACTTACTTGCATCTTTGATTGCTGAGATTCTTCTGTTTCTCATAATTATCTATCACGCTGAACATAGGAGCAAACGAAACAGTCTTCTTAGAAGATTGGGAATATGTAAATATTACTTTTTAATGTTTTTAAATCTCTATGAGTAATGTGAAGTTTAGGGGAATTAAGTAATTCATCCAAGCATATTCAACTAGAAGGTGGAAGAACCAGGATCTGAAACCAGCTCTGAACAGGCAGAGAACTCCAAATCCATGTGGTTTATATTACATTCACTGCCTCCTATAGCCATGAGAAGTGGAAGGAGCCTAAGATAGAGGCCTGGTCATTAAGCCTGCCAATAGTAGAAGCAAAGAGGGGTTGGGGGTTAGAGAAGGCATTAACTGTCAGGCAAGCACTTAGTAAATAAGGAAACTGAGATAGAACTTGCTTCATGTATATATTAGAGACGCCAAAAGTACATTTTTTTTACATTCATTGCTATTTTATTTTAATTTTTATTGGAGTATAGTTGATTTACAATGTTATGTTAGTTTCAGATGAACAGCAAAGGGAATCAGTTATATATATATGTGTATATATATCTCCAGACTTTCTTAGATTCTTTCCCCATATAGGTTATTATAGAGTTTTGAATAGAGTTCCCTGTGCTATACAGTAGGTCCTTATTAGTTATCTATTTTATATATAGTAGTGTGCATGTGTCAATCCTAATCTCCCAACTTATCCCCCCCTTTCCTTCTGATAACCATGGTTGTTTTCTACATCTGTGACTCTATTTCTGTTTGTAAATAAGTTCATTTGTACCATTTCATACATTCCACATATAAGCGATATCATACGATATTTGTCTATCTCAGCCTGACTTACTTCACTCAGTATGACAATCTCTAGGCCCATCCATGTTGCTGCAAGCGGCATTATTTCATTCCTTTTTAGCACTGAGCAATATTCCATTGTATATACGTACCACATCTTCTTTATCCATTCTTCTGTTGATGAACATTTAGGTTGCTTTCATGTCTTGGCTATTGTAAATAGTGTTGCAATGAACATTGGGGTGCATGTATCTTTTCAAATTACAGTTTTCTCTGGATATATGCCCAAGAGTGGGATTGCTGGATCATATGGTAGCTCTATTCTTAGGTATTTGTTTTGTTTTGTTTTGTTTTGTTGTGGTACGCGGGCCTCTCACTGTTGTGGCCTCTCCCGTTGCAGAGCACAGGCTCCGGACGCGCAGACTCAGCGGCCATGGCTCACGGGCCTAGCTGCTCCATGGCATGTGGGATCTTCCCAGGCCGGGGCATGAACCCATGTCCCCTGCATCCGCAGGCAGACTGTCGACCACTGCACCACCAGGGAAGCCCCCTATTCTTAGTTTTTTAAGGAACCTCCATAATGTTCTCCATAGTGACCGTACCAATTTACATTCCCACAAACAGTGTAGTAGGGTTATCTTTTCTCCACACCCTCTCCAGCATTTATTATCTGCAGACTTTTTTTATGATGGCCATTCTGACTGGTGTGAGATGCTACCTCATTATTTGCATTTCTCTAATAATTAGTGATGGTGAGCATCTTTTCACGTGCCTGTTGGCTATCCGTATGTCTTCTTTGGAGAAATATCTATTTAGGTATCCTGCCCATTTCTGGATTTGGTTGTTGGTTTGTTTGATTGTTTTTTTTTTTTTTTCATATTGAGCTACATGAATTGTTTGTGCATTTTTGGAGATTAATCCCTTGTTGGTTTCTTTATTTGCAAATATTTTCTCCCATTCTGAGGGTTGTGTTTTTGTTTTGTTGATGGTTTCCTTTGTTGTGCAAAAGCTTTTAAGCTTAATCAGGTCCCATTTGTTTATTTTTGTTTTTATTTTCATTACTCTAGGAGGTGGCTCAAAAAAGATCTTGCTGCAATTTATGTCAGAGAGTGTTCTGCCTATGTTTTCCTCTAAGAGTTTTATAGTGTCTGGGTGTCTGGCCTTACATTTAGATCTTAAATCCATGTTAAGTTTATTTTTGTGTATGGTGTTAAGGAGTGTTCTAATTTAATTCTTTTGCATGTAGATGTCCAGTTTTCCCAGAACCACTTACAGAAGAGACTACTGTTTCTCCATACTTTGTCATAGATTAGGTGACCATAGTTTCATGGGTTTACCTCTGGACTCTCTATCCTGTTCCATTGATCTATATTTCTGTTTTTGTGCCAGTATCAAACTGTTTTGATTATTGTAGCTTTATAGTATAGTCTGAAGTCAGGGAGCATGATTCCTCCAGCTCCATTTTCTTTCTCAAGATTGCTTTGGCTATTCGGGGTATTTTGTGTTTCCATACAAATTGTACAAATTTTTGTCCTAATTCTGTGAAAAATGTCATTGGTCATTTGATAGGGATTGCATTGAATCTGTAGATTGCTTTGGGTAGTATAGTCGTTTTGACAATATTCATTTTTCCAATCCAAGAACATGGTATATCTCTCCATCTGCTTGTGTTGTCTTTGATTTCTTTCATCAGCATCTTGTAGTTTTCTGAGTACAAGTCTTTTGTCTCCTTAGGTAGGTTTATTCCTAGGTATTTTATTCTTTTTCATGCAATAGTAAATGGGACTGTTTCTTTAATTTCTCTTTCGGATCTTTCATTGTTAGTGTATAGGAATGCAAGAGATTTTCTGTGTAAATGGGCTCTAGTTGTTTTCTGGTGGTATCTTTAAGATTTCCTATGTATAGTATCATGTCATCTGCAAACAATGACAGTTTTACTTCTTCTTTCCAATTTGGATTGTTTTATTTCTTTTTCTTTTCTGATTGCTGTGGATAGGACTTCCAAAACTATGTTGAATAAAAGTGGTGATCGTGGACATCCTTGTTTTGTTCCTGATCTTGGAGGAAATGCTTTCAGTTTTTCACCATTGAGAATGATGTTTGCCATTGGTTTGTAGTATATGGCCTTTATTATGTTGAGGTAGATTCCCTCTATGCCCACTTTCTGGAGTTTTTTTTTTTTTTTTTTTTTTTTTTTAATCATAAATGGGTGTTGAATTTTGTCAAAAGCTCTGTCTGCATCTATTGATATGATCATGTGATTTTTATGCTTCAATTTGTTACTATGGTGTATAACATTGATTGATTTGCACATAATTGAAGAATCCTTGAATCCCTGGGATAAATCCCACTTGATCACAGTGTATGATCCTTTTAAAGTGTTGTTGGATTTGGTTTGCTAGCATTTTGTTGAGGATTTTTGCATATATGTTCATCAGTGATATAGGCCTGTTTTGTGATATCTTTGTCTGGTTTTGGTATCAGGGTGATTGTGGCCTCGTAGAATGAGCTTGGGGGTGTTCCTTCCTCTGCAATGTTTTGGAAGAGTTTCAGAAGTCTAGGTGTTAACTCTTCTCTAAATGCTTAAGAGAATTTGCCTGTGAAACCATCTGGTCTGGGACTTTTGTTTCTTGGAAGTTTTTTAATCACAGTTTCAATTTCAGTACTTGTGATTGGTCTGTTCATATTTTCTGTTTTTTCCTGGTTCAGTGTTGTAGGGTTGTACCTTTCTAAGAATTTGTCCATTTCTTCTAGGTTGTCCATTTTTTTGCTGTATAGTTGCTTGTCATAGTCTCTTATTATCCTTTGTATTTCTTTCTTATTTTTGGAATTTTATTTTATTTTTTACAGCACATTCTTATTAGTTATCTATTTTATACATATTAGTGCATATATGTTAACCCCAATCTCAAATTCATCCCATCACACCACTCCTCCCGCCACTTTCCTTCTTGGTGTCCATATGTTTGTTCTCTACATCTGTGTCTCTATTTCTGTCCTGCAAACTAGTTCATCTGTACCATTATTCTAGGTTCCACATATATGCGTGAATATATGGTATTTGTTTTTCTCTTTCTGACTTCACTCTGTATGACAGTCTCTAGATCCATCCATATCTCTACAAATGACCCAATTTCGTTCCTTTTATGGCTGAGTAATATTCCATTGTATATATGTACCACATCTTCTTTATCCATTCATCTGTCAATGGGCATTTAGGTTTCTTCTATGACCTGGCTATTGTAAATAGTGCTGCAATGAACATTGGGGTGCATGTGTCTTTTTGAATTATTGTTTTCTTTGGATATATGCTCAGTAGTGGGATTGCTGGTTCACATGGTAATTCTATTTTTAGTTTTTTAAAGATCCTCCATACTGTTCTCCATAGTGGCTGTATCAATTTACATTCCCACCAACAGTGCAAGAGGGTTCCCTTTTCTCCACACTCTCTCCAGCATTTGTTGTTTGTAGATTTTCTGATGGATCCTTTGTATTTCTGTAGTGTCAGTTGTAACTTCTCCTTTTTTGTTTCTAATTTTATTGATTTCAGTCCTCTCCCTTTTTTTGTGTGATGAATCTGGCTAAAGGTTTATTAATTTTGTTTATCTTCTCAAAGAATCAGCTTTTAATTTCTTTTAATTGATCTTTGCTATTGTTTTTGTCATCTCTATTTCATTTATTTCTGCTCTATCTTTATGATTTTATTCTTTCTACTAACTTTGGATTTTGTTGTTCTTCTTTCTCTAGTTGCTTTAGGTTTTAGGTTAGTTTGGTTATCTGAGATTTTTCTTGTTTCCTGAGGTAAGACTGTATTGCTATAAACTTCCCTCTTAGAATTGCTTTTTCTGTATCACATAGGGTTTGGATCATTGTGTTTTCTTTTCATTTGTCTCTAGGTAGTTTTTGATTTCCTCTTTCATTTCTTCAGTGATCCATTGATTGTATAGTAACATATTGTTTAGACTCCATGTGTTTGTATTTTTTACAGTTTTTCTTCCTTTAATTTATTTTTAATCTCTTAACATTGTGGTCAGAAAAGATGCTGGATAGGATTTCAATTTTCCTGAATTTATTGAGGCTTGATTTGTGACGCAAGACGTGATCTATCCTGGAGAATGTCACATTTTCAGTTGAGAAGGAGGTTTATTCTGCTGCTTTTGGATGGAATGTCCTATAAATATCAATTAGGTTACCTGATCTAATGTGTCATTTGAGGCTTGTGTTTCCCTATTAATTTTCTGTCTGGATGATCTATCCATTGGTGTAAATAGGGTGTTAAAGTCCCCCACTAGTATTGTTTGAGTGTTGATTTGCATTTTATGGCTTTTACCATTTGCCTTATATATTGAGGTGCTCCTATGTTGGGTGTATATATGTTTAAAATTGTTATATCTTCTTCTTGGATTGATCACTTGATCATTATGTAGTGTCCTTCCTTGTCTCTTATAGCAGTCTTTCTTTTAAAGTCTGTTTTGTCTGATATGAGTGTTGTTACTCCAGCTTTCTTTTGATTTCCGTTTTCATGGAATATCTTTCTCCATCTGCTCACTTTCAGTCTGTATGTGTCCTTCAGTCTGAAGATGATCTCTTGTAGACAGCATATATGTGGGTCTTGTTTTTGTATCTATTCAGACAGTCCATGTCTTTTGGTTGGAGCATTTAATCCATTTACATTTAAGGTCGTTATTGGTATGTATGTTCTTATTGTCATTTTCTTAATTGTTTTGGGTTTGTTTTTGTAGGTCTTTTTTCCTCCCTTCCTTTTTTGTTCTCTTCTCTTGTGATTTGATGACCATCTTTAGTGTTGTGTTTGGGTTGATTTTACTTTTTTGTGTGTATATCTATTGTATCTATTGTAATTTTGTATCTATTGTAGTTTGTAGTATCTATTGTAGTTTTTTGTTTGCATTTCCCATGATGTTTTGATATAGCCGTGTATATATATAATATATATATACATATATATATATATTATATATATATAATATATATATACATATATATATTATATATATATATATATATAAAATATATACAAGGTTGTTTTAAGTTGCTGGTCTCAATTTCAAATGCAATTCCCATTTCCTGCATTTCTACTCTACTCTCCTCATGGTTGCTGGGTTTGATATCATATCCGTGTATGGATGACTTCCTGCTTAAACTGTATATTTGCTTTTACCAGTGTTTTTCCAGTTTCTGATTTTATTGTTTCTAGTTGTGACCTCTTTTTTCCCCACCTAGAGAAGTTCCTTTAGCATTTGATTCAAAGCTCATTTGGGGCTTCCCTGGTGGCGCAGTGGTTGAGAGTCCACCTGCCGATGCAGAGGACATGGGTTCATGCCCCAGTCCGGGAGGATCCCACATGCCGCGAAGCAGCTGGGCCCGTGAGCCATGGCTGCTGAGCCTGCATGTCTGGAGCCTGTGCTCCGCAGCGGGAGAGGCCACAACAGTGAGAGGCCCGTGTACCACAAAACAGAAACAAAAACAAAGCTCATTTGGTGGTACTGAATTCTCTTAACTTTTGCTTGTCTGTAAAGCTTTTGATTTCTCCATGAAATCTGAATGAGAGCCTTGCTGGGTAGAGTATTCTTGGTTGTAGGTTTTTCCCTTTCATTACTTGAAATATATTATGCAACTCCATTCTGGCCTTCAAAGTTTCAGCTAAAAAAATCATCCAATAACCTTATGGCTATTCCCTTATATGTTGCTTTCCCAATTTGTTTTTAATATTTTTTCTTTGTATTTAATTTTTCTTAGTTTGATTAATATATGTCTCGGCATATTCCTCCTTCAGTTTATCCTGTATGGAACTCTGCACTTCCTGGACTTGGGTGAATATTTCCTATCTCATGTTAGGGAAGTTTTCAACTCTAATCTCTTCAAATAATTTCTGAGGACCTTTCTCTTTCTCTTCCTCTAATGAGACCCCTTTAATGCAAATGTTGCTGCACTTAATGTTGTCCCAGAGGTCTCTGAGACTGTCCTCATTTCTTTTCATTCTTTTTTCTTTATTCTGTTCCCTGGAAGTGATTTCCACCATTGTATCTTCCAGCTCACTTATCCATTCTTCTGCCTCAGTTATTCTGCAATTAATTCCTTCTAGTGTATTTTTCATTTCAGTTATTTTATTGTTCATCTTTGTTTGTTTGTTCCTTAGTTCATCTAGGTCTTTGTTAAGCATTTCTTGTATCTTCTCAATCTGAGCCTTCATTCTTTTTCTGAGATTTTGAATCATCTTTACTATCATTACTCTGAATTCTTTTTCAGGCAGATTGCCTATCTCCTCTTCATTTAGTTGTTCTTGTGGGCTTTTATCTTGCTCCTTCATATCAACATATTTCTCTGTCATCTCATTTTGTCTAACTTACTGTGTTTGTGGTCTCCTTTCTGCAGGCTGCAGGATCATAGTTCCTCCTGCTTCAGGTGTCTACTCCCTGGTGGGTGAGGTTGGTCCAGGGACTTGTGCAGTCTTCCTGGTGGGAGGGACTGGTGCCTACCCTCTGGTGGGTGGAGCTGGTCTTGTTCCTCTGGTGGGCAGGGCCATGTCAAGTGGTGTTTTTTGGGCTGTCTGTGAGATTATTCTGACTTTAGGCAGCTTGTCTGTTGATGGGTGGGGCTGTGTTCCTGTCTTGCTGGTTGTTTGGCCTGAGGCTTTCCAGCAATGGAGCCTGCAGGCTGTTGGGTGGGGTCAGGTCTTGGGTGCTGAAATGGGGACCTCCAGGAGAGCCCAAACTGATTAATATTCCCTGGGACCTCTGCCACCTGTCCCTTTGAACCCACAGTGAGCTACAGCCAACCCCTGCCTCCCCAGGAGAACCTCTAATACCTCTAGGTATGTCTAGCCCAGGTTCCTATAGAGCTACTGCTTTGTGCTGGATCCCAGTGCATGTGAGACCTTGTGTGAGCCCTGCAAGGTGGTGTCTCTGTTTCCCCCAGCTCTGTGGAGCTCCTGCACTCAAGCTCACTGGCCTTGAAGGCTAAATGCTCTGGAGGTTCTCCTTCCTGATGCCAGACCCTCAGACTGTCTTGGAGGTCTATTTTTATGTGGGAACATCTGTGTGTAGCCTGGATGGGTTTAATTATATATTTTTTTTTTTTTTTGTTTGGTGTGAAGGCTGTTTTTATTTTGGATGATTGCCACCTCTTTCCTCAGTGTATGCTGGCCATTATCCCTTTGATTGGGGGTTTGACTGGTGTTGTGGTGACCACAGCCTAAACTGGATATTGAGCAGGACCTCCCCTTTGCTTTGTGGGTGTCACTACCCTTTCAAGGGCATGGTCTGCAACCTTATGTTACAGTAGAGGCCCCCCGATCTGTTTCTTAGCTGTGCTTCTGATCTGCCATGTGAGGTAGATGGGACTGGAGCACTCCCACAGGGAGAGAAGCAACTGAGTATTCCTCCTCTGGAGTTGTTCACCTGTGGGTGTGCTTGTTGTGTCCCCTTTTGTCCATTGTGCAGGCTCACAAATTACACTGTTGTTGATACTCCTCTCGGTCCCACCTTAACCGTGGGTTATGCTGGCAATTTGTCCTGGTGACTCTCAGGCATTGTTTTCACCAGGTCACCAGCTCAGATCCACTGAAGTCAGGTCCCAGAACTGCAATAGTCATGCATCTGGACCCGTTGTAGGAGATACGGAGGCAGCTCAGACTCTGGCCTGGCCCAACTTCCATGTGTACATGCCCACAAAGCCCACAGTTGCTGAAGCCAGACCTGTCTCAGCTGCAGGAGCACTTGCTGTCCTTTCAGATGCTCCACAGGTGCTGAATTTAGGAAGCCATCAGTGGAGGTGTAACTCTGTGGTTCATGCAGCTGCGAGGAGAGATTTCAAGTCTTCTTCCTTAGCCACGTGGCCCCTGGGCCTCAGCTGTTTTTTCAGCCCCATCTCTGCATGTGAGCCACCCACCACCATCTGCTCCCAAGGCTGCCAGAGCACATGAGCCCGTCAAGTGGGAGGAGGTAAAGGCGGCAATCAGGGCATGCAGGCTGCACAGGCGGGACATGCCTGGGTGGCTATAGGTATGTGAGAGCCCACACGCAAGAGGAAACCAAGGTGGTGATCAGGGCAAGTAGGCTGCCGCGGCAGGAAGGGGCCACGGCACTGATCAGGGTGAGTGGGTCGCCCAGGTGGGGAGGGAGCAGAGGAGGCTATGACCAGGGACGCCCAAGCTACTCCAGTGTGAGCCTTCCCTGGGCCCTGCATGTGAGGAGAGAGGCTGCAGTGGTGGCCCTGCTCTTTGTGCATCACTCAACAATGGCACTTTGCTTCTATAGTGGCCCGCACTTCCTCCACGAGCATTCCTGGTTGCAGATTTCCTCATTCCTGTCCCTTCAGGCTGTCTCCTCACAGCCAACATCAGTTCTCCCCACCCTCAGACCTGCTATCCAAACTCTACATTACAGCACCCAGTCCCCATGCACACTTGTGGACACCTGTCTCAGACTGGAGTGTGCAGGGCCGTGTCACAGACCAGCTGTGTAAGTCTCACTCTGTCCTGCCTGCCACAGACCAGTTGCTGAGCTCTCCTCCGAGCCCCTGAAGCTCCGCTTCTGTCCCAGCTGATCTCACCGCTGGTGAGGGGGCTTCCCCGAATGTGAGACCCTCTCCTTTCTTTCAGCTCCCCCCAAGGGGCACAGGTCCCATCCACTTCCTCTCTTCCTTCTTCTTTCTTTCATCCTACCCATTTATACGGGGATCCTTCTTGTCCTTTTAGGTGTCTGAGGTTCTCTGCTAGAGTTTAGCAGGTCCTCTGTGAGAATTGTTCCATTTGTAGATGCATTCTTGATGCATTTGTGGGGAGAGATGAATTCCACATCCTCCTACTCCTCCTCCATCTTGACTGCTGCCATCATTACTCCAAAAGTACATTATTATATTGAGATTTTTGAGGTCTTTTTTATTACTTTGAAACTTTGTAATCTATAAAAAATATTGAATCACTGTGTTGTAACCTGAAACTAATATAATATTGTAAATCAACTATACTTTGGTAACAAAAGAAAGTGTATCTCATTTTTTTTTTCTGTCCCCTGGTTAAAAATCCCTAGAAAATATAAAAAGAGCTCTGGGCCTGCTTCATGAACAGAGGATAGATGAGCCTGAGAGACTCTTCTCTGCTGCAGTGAACAATTGACTGTACTCAGCCCAGAAGCAGGGAAGATGGTAGCTAAGATGCAAGGAGCAGGGCCAGAGGAGAAGAAAGATGGTGAGAGATGAGTAGGGGATTTGGACTAATGAGCCACTTTTGGAATAAGAACGATCTTTGATGTTTCTATGAAGAGTTAGCCTCTTTTTCCACAATGGTCAAAGAAGAGATCAGAGGAAACAGTACTGACTTGGCCAACTTGAACTTGTAAGTTTGAAACACTAAAAGTTTTTCTATAACCATAGTTTACATGTACTTAAGGTGAAGAAAACATCTCAGTTTGTCTGGACTGAAATTCCTGCATCTCAGAAACCCTCTCTGTCCCAGGCAAACCAGGATGGTTGGTCACCCTATGATGCATTCCAGATACACAGGAACCATACTTCTTTCAAATGTGGTAACTCCTGATTCCCCTATAAGTACACATATATATGTCAGGCCATTGAGTTCCCACTTTTGTGTAAAAGATATGCCAACCCTACTGCATCCAGGGAACCAAAAAATTTTCTCCTGCTTATATTTATCCAAGAAAGAATTAAGGCCTTGATAATATAAAATAGCTTATTACATTGTTCTCTCTCCTTGGTGTTCTAAGAGATCCCTTCCTGCCAGAATATTTTGAGTTCTTTTCTCTTGCTCTTGAAAATATATTTTCCAACATAATGTAGATGGAGTACAACTGCTGGCTAATTAAGTTTTGACACACCACCATACTCTATGAGGTGGCTATACCATGCTTCATGTAGGAGGGGAAAAAATTAGAAAGAGAATAATCAGGTTTTCATTCCTTCTAACATAAGTATACTAATGCCATCTGTCACCTTCAGTGGAGGATGCTTCATGTTAGGAGGTAATGCTTTACTATGAATAATATGGATATAATTGCAATTTTCTCTTTAGGAATGTGTTTGGGGCTTGTTGGGAAGAGAGGAACAGTCCAACTTTACACTTCATGCATACACTGAGGACAAGAGGATAAGCATCTACTATATGCAGTGGTGGGGAGGGAGAGAATAAACCTTCAGTATGATAAGTAATAGTGAATCTATCAAATTATTATAATAAAGGTATAATCATTATCAAGTAGGCTACTTCCAATCAGCTCTGAAAACTATCCTCTGAATGTCCAAGGCTTTGAGGAAATAGAACATTTCTCAGTTTCTAGTAGAGGGTTGCAAAGAAACTCTCCTTTGAACCAAAAGTATAGATCATATGCTTTTACAACACTAATTACCCTTTGCCACATTTATCACAGTTCTGTTTTAATATGTCTGTTTTAATATAAGTCTGTTTTATTCATTCTCTCTTCTCCATTAGATGATAATCCTTGAAGATAAAGATCAAGTGTTCTTTACTATATATCCCCAGAACCCAACACAAAGAATGGCAACAAGAAGGCACTTGATGAATATTTGTTGAATGAACAAGTGGATGAGTGAGGAGCAACATGTCCCTCTTCAGAGAGGCTATGACACCTCATTATGTCTCTTTCACATCACTCTTCCCACTGTAGTATACTTTTAGATTTAATTGTCTGCTTCCCCACTATAGGCTGCCTGAAAGCCACCATCACTGAATCCCCAGCACTTTCATAGTACGTGGCATGCAATAAATGAGTCTTGCATGAATGGCTGAATAAAAGAGTATGATACATCTGATATTCCTTTGATTTTTCTGAGAGTTGTAATATGCCGAATTTAGAGTGGGCATTACACAGAACCTTCATCCATCAATATTTTAGATAGCCATAGCCTGATAAGCTTTTCTTCCCTGCCAGGAGTAATCAGAACTCTGCGTAGATAGCTGTTGTCATTAAAGAGAGCACTGAATTAAGAGTTGAGGTCAGATTCCATTGTCACATATTTACAAGCTATTTTGTGGTCTTGGCAGGTAACTATTCTCATTGTCCCTGATTTTCTGTAACATGGGCATTAATATTGCCTGGTGTCCTAATCTCTTAAGGCTCTTGTGAGGAACAAGTGAAAAGAGATGAAAGAATAAATCACCATGGACACCTGAGGTGACTTATTTCCTCACTTTATGATTCACCAGAGGCATCTTTCCATTTCTGTGCAGTCTATAAATATGTTCTTCTTTTGGTGAACTATAAAATAGGGCCTCCAAGGAAGAACAGTAGGAAATGCCTTTCTACCTGATGAAGACCAAAATCTAACCTAGGTTTCCTGGAGACCCCAAAAGACCTTTTGAGAACAAATATTGCCTAGTTAGTCATCTCCAGGAAAGAAAGTCCACATTGCTTGTTTATTTTAAATACAGTTTTGTGTTTTTCCATAGTAAAAGTAACAAGGGCTTATAAGAGACAATCAAGAAATAAAGAAAAGAAATAAGAAAAAAGCACGCACAGTCCCATCTTTGAGAATCAACCACCTTTAATATTATACTGTATTTCTCTCCAATATTTTTCAGTAAGTAGTTTTTCTCTTGCAAAAGATAAAATTTTATATCTTACTTTTTTCATTTCTTCACTTTATTATAAACTCTCAATAATGTCACCTTATGCTGACTGGATAACTCAACTTCAGATTAACTCAGAATATTGTGACTATGAAACGAGAGAGTGAGTCTATTCCTAAGGATTAGTGTAGGCTCCTTCTATCATCAAAGATGACATCATCATCATAATTATTAAGATATCCGTAGTTTACTTAATGTTCTCTTATCTTGAACATGTAACATATTTCTGAATTTTGGATGTTAGGAATAAGTTCCTAAATGCTAACTCCTTCCCTAATAGAGTAGTCCAAAATACTAAGTTGTCATTTAACTGTGGTTTTGTCATGATTATTTGAAACCTCCCCAAATGCAAGGAACATAAGATTTTAAAAAATAATGTGCTAATAATTCTTTTTCTCCTTTAGTCTTTCTGAACTGGACTAGCAAGCAGTGTACATGTGTATTATAGCTGAGATATCAGAAAGCCAGTGAGAATTTACCAAATTCTTGTCGCTCATGTTCATAAGTGTGTCTGTTGACATTTGTAGCTTAGGGCATTTATCCTTTTAGTAGACCTTTACCTTCTCGTCATCATAATTCCCAAGCAACACTAAATAGAAGCTGGCTCTATGCTGGGCCCTCATTGTACATGCAGAGCGGCTAGATAGTTCCTGTCTGCCTGGGTCCTATAAGGTGTTTTGGGGACCAGACTAAAGCAGAAAGGGTATTCATAGAGGTAGTATACAAGTAGTTAAGCACATGGACTCTGGATTCACATGGGACCCTAGTTCTGCTACTTTTTAGCTGTATGGCCTTGAGTAAGTTACTTAACCTTTCTAAGCTTCTTTTGCTGATGTCTATGATAGGGGTAATAGCAGTACTTCCCTCATAAGATTACGAGGATTTGTAACCATATTATATGTGAAGTGTTCATTGCAATGTCTGGTACATGAACATGCTCAACAAATATTAGCCCCTCTTGTTATCATCATCAGTATCATTCCCTCTCCTTCTCCTTTTCTGTCTCCTGCTCTAGGTGGCCTGAAGCAACATTTATGGGACAGAACATCACTTATGATCAAGGAGAGGAACTGAGATGGTAGCCTAGAAAGTGGTAGCAAGCATGAAATCTTAAACTTGAGATAAGGCTGATCATAAGAACGTGAGTGAAGGCATCTGTCTTAGGATAGATGGATAGAGTAGCCCAGGTTGTAGAAAGATGTTTAAGACCCAGTTTATGAAAAGTGTGAGAACTTTACATCAAAGGTCTATTTTTTTCTGGCTTTTATTTGGCCCCAGACAAAGGGTGAATCTATTAGCCAAAAAGTCCACTCTTCACTTGATACTATCCATTTGTGGCTTTAAAAAAAGAGAGAGAGAGAGAGAGAGAGAGAGAGAGGAATAGAGTTAAGAGAGATAGGGATAGATACATAGATAGATGATAGATAAGACTCAGAATTGACAAAACACAAACTGTTTCACGTAAGCATAACTAGGAAGTGATACCTTTATATGATACATATAGGTTAGAGCTCACTTTGTCTTAGATTTGTAGTATGGTATAAATAATAATTCTATTGTTCTTTAATGCACGATCTAGCCAGATATGGCATATACAACATATACATGGGTGGTATAAGATATATGTGAGCTGTCTAGGGAAGACATCTGATATGAGGAGCTTTACTCCAGATTGACTGAGAAAGAGAAGAGTAGATACACCACCCCATGAGACAGAAACACTGAAGGAAAAACAATCAGTGGTGTCTCTCTCTGTGTTTTTTGTTTGTTTGTTTGTTTTGTTTTGTTTTGTTTTATTCTGGATGAGGAGCAGAAACTATGGGTTGAGTTTCTTTCTGTATATCAGAGACCAATAAAGCCCATACGTCTCTTAACCATAAAGGAAACCAATTTGTAAAGAATAGTTTTTGCTGCTTGATTTTAACTAGATTAATTTGTAGAGGTTCTTTTCATTCTCACTTGCCATTGGTTGTAGGCAAGGGCAGTCGAAGTAAATATTTGTAATCAGGGACCTGAGTTTCCAATATTTTAGCTCCTGATTTTTCACTTATTACAAAATTACATGTCATGAGCTTGGTGTTCTCTGTGACTTTTTTTGCTGGTGTGGAAGAGTGGAAGAGAATGGACTATACACTCAGACAGACCTTGGTTTAAATATCAACTTTGGTGCTTAATAGCTTTGTGACCTTGGGGAAATTTTGAACTTCTATAAACCTCAGTTTTGTCCTCTGTACCTCATGGGATAGCTTAAAGTGAGTATTAAATAAATAATAATCATAAAGAACTTAGCAAAATATATGGAAAGTACTAAGCACTCATTAGAGGGTAGTTATGATTTTTACTATTAGTATTCCCATAATTATATCAAATTACTATCACTATTACATATATTATTTTCATTACTGTTATTATTATTCTTTATAATTCTGTGATCTGGTTCTCCGATCTCTCCAAAGATCTTATGACAGCTAAAAGTATAAGCTCTTACTAGACAGTAGCTACAAAGCTCTCTTTAACATTCGTTTAGAATGTCTACTACCTGTAGATGACTTAGTAAGTGTGTGTTCTACATAATAAAGATGACAACACTGTAACCATTCAATGATTCAAGGATGCAGGAAATGTCTAGGGGAGATTAGGATTTCACTGAGATTCCAACCAAGAGATTTGGAATGCTACCAGGATTTGGAAATAATCATCACATCAATGTCATCCCCTTCTGCGGTGTGGGCAGAGAGGACTATTTTTAGTGACTAGAAGGTGATGGAGGTGGGAAGACAGTATTTCCTGATTAGGTTGGTAATTGCTCGCAGTTTATTCAACATTACTGTTGAATTAGTATTGAAAAGGTAATTTCATGCTTCATGAAGTGGCAAATTTGATTTGTATGCTGGGAAAGCAAGGGAACAAATGTGACATTAACAGTAATAACTACATCCACCCTAAAGCAAGGCAAGGTAAACATTTCACATCACTTTGGCATGAAGCATGCTTTCCCTTACCACTTTTAATAGACTAAGGACAGGACATCCTAAGATAACAGTAGTCCTTTTGGAATTTGTTGGCCTGATTTTTTTCTAAGTAATAAATTATTGCCTTCTGTTTGTTCTGCTAAATAAGAAATTTGTCACATGCTAACATAAACAAATGAATTGCTCATATTTACTTATATGTAGGTATGAATAAGCTAGAAACATTCTCTGCATCTCCATGTTGTCACCATACTCTGTCGAGCTTTGATCATGGCTTTGAATTAAGAGCTTCAGTCCTTGAGGAAGGAGTTGGTAGGAGAACAGATTTGCCCCCTGACCATTAATTCCTTTATTCTTCACTTTGTACATGTGGGTAGTGATTTTTTTTTTCAATGATGTTACTTCTATGGATGTTTCTGTCTGAAGAACTTTACTTGGACTCACTAATGTTTTCTCAAAGAAGGAGGACTTTGCTCCTCCTTGGGACTAAACTAATGAATGACTGTGGTCAGTTTCAGAAGCAGCCTTACACATTAATCATGGTGTTTATCGTGGGTAGAATTTTGACATCATTTGCACCAATGCTTCGTATAAAGCCCCAGGAGAAATTTCTGTTAGATCAAAGTGCCTGGGGAAATGGTACCTCTTGAGAGTATAGCAGCTGTTTTGCATGGTTTTTATGGTTTCTGTGACCATTATATTGGTTATGTTTTCCTTCTTGCTTTGAGCACTAGGAGGCTCAGTGTTGGATTTATAGCCCACTTAGCCCAGGATTGATGTGAACTCATCTAGCCATTGTGTCCTCTTACTACTATAACCTTGTCTTGCTTCCACCTTAATTAAATTATTTTTGTTAGTTTTTTGAATTTCAAAAGTAATGTTACATATTTAGATAAAACAACAAAAACAACAAAGAGTTGTAATAAGTCCCAGGTGTCACTCTCTAGGGAAAGTCATTTTTGCTAGTTCAGCAGTGTATTTCCTTTCAGACGTAATATAATAAATATATTATTTATGTATAACACATAGATATACATAATATATGTACATATATACATACACACATATGTGTGTATGTGCACACACACACATGCACTCTTTTCTTAACTCAGAAGTATGTTCTTCCATGGCATTTCACAAAGATCTGCATGATTTTTTAATTTTTTTTTTTTTTTTTTTTTTGGCGGTACACTGGCCTCTCATTGTTTTGGCCTCTCCCCTTGCGGAGCACAGGCTCCGGACGCACAGGCTCAGCGGCCATGGCTCACGGGCCTAGCCGCTCCACGGCATGTGGGATCTTCCCGGACCGGGGCACGAACCTGTGTCCCCTGCATCGGCAGGCAGACTCTCAACCACTGTGACACCAGGGAAGCCCTGCATTATTTTTAAAAGTTGCTTAGTATTGTGTGGTATAGCTGGACTGTACTTTATCTGGCCATTCTATTGTCAGAATTGAAGTTATCTTCAGTTATTCTCTCTTCAAATAATCATACAATGAGTATACTTGCAGGATAGATTCCTAGAGGTAATCTTGCTATTTCAAAAGATCTATGTTTTAAAATTTTTGGTAAGTCCTTCTAAATTTCTCTCCAAAAAAAAAATATATATCTGCCAAAAAGTATATGAATGTTTGTTTCCCCACATCCTAACCAAACTGATTATTGGCAGACATATATATTTTTTCAATCTAATGGATAAAAATTGTCTCTTGTTGGATTTGGAACAAATGAAAATATCTCTGAGTACAAGGACCAAGTCCTCCTTGGAGCCGACACTCTTTCTCCCCAGCATCCAGATCCTGGGCCACTATGTGTTCAAAACTGGCTATAGTAGGCATTCCCGTCAGGGAACTGAAGCCCAGGAGGTCTCAAGGCCAAGGTCACAGTAGCTCCTAAGTGCAGGAGTGGATAAAGAAGACAGCAAAAGGGACAGAAGTCTACTTGCCACAGACTTTCCCTCACTTCCAGAAAATAAAAATGTTCCAGAAAACAAAACAAAACAAAACGAAAAAACATCTCTTGTTTCAACATGCATTTCTCCCATTACCAGCATGAACATCTGTTGCAATGTTTAATGGCCAATTCTATTCCTTCCTGGGTAAGTTGCCATTTCTTTATTGGCTTTTTTCCTTCTTAACTTATAGGTTCTCTTTGTATGTTATGAGTGCTAAACCTTTATTAACTAGACTGCAAATGTTTTTCTCCTCCTTCTTTTAAGCAATCAATGGGTTTTTCTACATAAAACGTTTAATTTTTTGTTACCAAAGTTGAGAGTCTTTATCATTTTAATGTTTCACGTTTTATAAAGAGTTCTCATTTTTCCTCATTTCCAAGAAGTCTGCAAGATCAATTTTTATTTCCTCTTTACATGAAATTTTATGTATATGAGTCCTTAAAAAATGTCTGAAGATTTTTATTTTCCTTTACTTTTTTTTTGTTGTTGTCATTGTTACACTTGCACCATCCTCAGAGAATGTAATTTGTAAGACTTGAGATTTTGTGTATTTATTGAGAGTTTCTTTATGGCCTAGTATGTGATCAATTTTTTAAACTATTTCATAGTCAGCTAAAAAGAGTGCATAGTTCAGGGTGTCTGAAACAAAGTCCAGGTTTTTTTCCCCTTCCTTTCTTTCTTTCACCCCTTTTCCCTCTTCCCTCTGTTCCTTCTTTTCATCTCTGCCTCTCCTCTCCTCATTCTTTCTAGACTGTTAACTATGTTATTCAAATCCTCTAGATCCTTACTTTTGTGACTATAGTATTCAATTAAAAAAATCTTCCAGTTTTTTAAATAAAATTCTCCTTTTGTTGTCCTTAATTTTTAAATGTATTGTTATGGGTATTACGTTCACAGGTGTTATATTATTAGAACACATGTTTTTATCAGTATACTCTTTTTTGTATATAATGCTTTTTGTCTTGAATTCTACTTTGTCTGTAACTCCCAAGTGTTTGTTGTACTGGCATTGGCCTCATAAATCTTAGTCCATTCCTTTATTTTTAACTTTTTGTGGTTTTATTTTCTCTTTAAACAAATATGATTATATTGTTTTGTTTATTTGTTTCCCCCACTCCAACTGAGTCCTTTAAGTAAAAAAATTCAACTGATATTCAGTCATTATAATGTCTGATATGCTTGTTATTTCATGTTTTTTCATACTTTATCATATTTTATTGGTTATTTTTTCATTTTACATTTTAGTAGTTTGAAAGTTCCACGTTATATTTTTGTTCTTCTAATGGTTATCCTTAAACTCTTCACAAACAGAAATTATTTTCCTTTCTCCATAAAAATGGAGCAGTACCTACAGCCACCTTACTTAAAATAAGAGCTGTGTAACCAGGTATTTTACATCATTCCTTTATTTCTTCCTTACTACTTCCTATGTACTGTTAAAATTATCTTGAATTTTGGTTCCAGGTCATTAAGTTTTCACTTTGTGCCTCTTCTGTTTTATGAATACCTACTTAACAGTTCCATTAAATTTCACTGCCATATTTTCAACAATTACTTAGTATTAACTCAGTTTTACTGATATCGTTGCTTTTTTTATTGGTATGCTATGTATTTCTGTTTCTCAGCTTTATTTTGCTGAAGTACAACCAAAAATTTTATCTTTTTTGAAGTTTTGTTTTCAGAAAGGCTATGTGGTTGGTAAAATCTCCGAGTTCTTATATATCTAAAAATGTAATTTCACCCCTGCTTCATACTTTAATGATAGGACTCAAATTTCAAAATGTATTTCCTTAGGTCTTTTTAGGCATTGGTCATTGTTCTCCTGCTTTCTGGATTATAGATGAGAAGTTCGAGGCTAGGAACTAAAGTCATGGGTTTCAGAAATAGGCAACCTAAGTTTTTTTGTTTTTTGTTTTTTTTTTGTTTTTTTTTTTTGTGGTACGCGGGCCTCTCACCATTGTGGCCTCTCCCGTTGCAGAACACAGGCTCCGGATGCGCAGGCTCAGCGGCCATGGCTCACGGGTCCAGCTGCTCTGCGGCATGTAGGGATCTTCCCGGACCGGAGCACGAACCCGTGTCCCCTGAATCGGCAGGCGGACTCTCAACCGCTGCGCCACCAGGGAAGCCCCAACCTAAGTTTTAATTCCACATCTACTACTTACCGTCTGTATGACTGCTTAACTTCAGTGTGGCTCTGCTTCCTCATGCATATATACATACATATATGTGTATATATATATATATATATATATATATATATATATATATATATATATACACACACACATATATATATAATTATATACATAATTATATATAATTATATTTTATATATTATTTATATATATATATATATATATATATAAGCTTATGGTACAGGGTCCTTGCATGGTGAAAGTTAAAGTAAAATCCTTAGCACAAATAAATAATGGACTTTGTGATGAGAATGATAACAGTTCCTTTATACTAACCTTATATATTTTTTCCCTCTGGAAGCTTATAGGATTTTTCTTTATACTTGAGGATCCCAATTTTCTACAATTCTGCCATAGAGGACTCAGTTGGCTTTTTTCTCTGAAACTCTTTTCAACTCCGAGACATTTCTTCTATTTATTTGGTCACATCCTACCCACTAAACATATGTGTTTCTTTTATTCTTCCTATACAGCTATTGTGTCTGCTGAATCTGTTCTCCATGTATATTAATTCCCTATTGCTGCTATAACAAACTACAACAAAACAAATGTCTTATTTTATTCTGGAGGTCTGAAGTCTGAAATTGGCTTCCCTGGGCGAAGATCAAGGTGTCAGCAGAATGACATTTATTCTGTAGGCTCTAGGGGAGAAGTTACTCATTTGCCTTCTCCATCTTCTAGAGGCTACCTCCATTCCTTGGTTCGTGGCCCCTCCCTTTATCCTCAAAGTTAGCAGCACAGCATCTTTAAATCTCTCTCTGGCTTTTCTATTCTTTCCTTGCTCTTTCACTTATAAGGGCCCATGTTGAACCCACATTGAACCCACCTGAATAACCCAAGATAGTGTCCCCATCTTAAGATCCTTAACTTAATCACATCTGCAAAGTTTATTGGCCATGGAAGGTAACTTATTCACCATTTTTAGGGGGTAGATATGGGCATCTTTTTAAGGGTCATTATTCTGCCTAACAAACCACTCTCTGCTTTTTTTATAAAGACCACCTGTTTGGATTTTTACTTTGTTTTCTAAGCGAGTTCTTTGCCTTACTTTTCCAGATCTCAGAGATAGGCATATATTTTATTTCTGCAATATTTTTAATTTTCAAGAATTCTGATTCATCTTTTTTTAACTGGGAGGACACACAATTATCTATGAAAGATTCTAATTTTACTTGTTTTACAGTTTGTTTGTTTTTTTCTGTTTTATACATTAGCTCTTTTTCCTGGAAGATTTGTCTTTATTTATCCTATGAATCACTTTCAGACTGTTAATTTTCATTCAACATTAGTGATTAGGCTACTTGTTCATGCTTACAAATCTGGATCTAAATGAACAGGCTGATGCCTTGAGTTTGCCATTCTCATCACATGCAAAAATCATTGTCTCTCCAACAGGGAATGTATTCTGGTGACAGAAGCCCTGGCTCCTTTCAGAAGGGTGGGGACTAGTGACTGGGAAGTTTTTTTTAGGAGGTGTGGGGATTTACCCTTTAGTGACCCACCATGGTAACCAAAGTTACTTGGGAGCCCAGCACTATATCTTTTTGGACCCTAGTGCCCTCTCTGGGAGCCCCTCATTCACCCTACTCTATTCAGGGAGCCATTCTTTCAGCTTTACTCAGGGGAACAAATGCTGCATTAGCATTTTGAATGGTCCAGTTCTTTCAGGGATCTTTATTCAGTTATCTCTCAACTTTCTCCTGCTCCCTGATCTTGGGGTCCCTCCAGAATTTTGCTGGGAAAACTCATATTTTCTTGGTACCTTCTTTTCCCCATTGAGTACTGTGGGTTATTTAGCTTGTTAAGATTCTTAGTAAGTGATCTGTTGCCATCTGCCTTATACCCCTCAGAAATTTCTGAGTAGTCTGATCTGCCAATGGCAAGCTCCTTATACTTTTCCAGTGATGTTATTATTTTTTTCTTATTTTCATATATTATTTGAGTCATTTAACAGGATGTGAGTCAGGAGACATACATGGTCACCTATCTTGAACTGCAAAATTCTTTTATAAATTGTTTATTGTATTGCTGTGTGTTTTTATAAATTATAACAAACCTTTATGAAAATGTACAAATACATAAAAATGATATTGAAATATAGTAAATAGATTGATAGAAATTTTGATCTATTGACCTCACAAATATAGAATATCTGATTTTGTCTGAGACCCTGTGTTATTTGATCATTAACTTATTTACCAAACATATATATGCCTAGGACTATGTTATGCACCAGAGCTTTTGTTGTTGTTGTCTTTTTAAATAGCCTTTCTATTCTTCTTGGTATCTATTGTTCATAGGATTCAATTTTGCACTTTAGGTTCATGCAAATCTGAGCATTTAACATTCATTATATATTAGTAATTTATCTCATTCAGTAGTTGGTTAGAGAATTCTGAAGGTCAGAGAATTAATTTCCATGGACCTTGACTTCTCTGATTTCTAAGTTCCTTATTGGAAACCACAGTTTCTCTTGGCCAGTTTCATTTTTCTGATTGCTCATGAAGACTAAATTTAAATCGGAGCCACAGAATCCATCTTCTAGAGTCAGAGCACTAATTTTTTAGCCATTGCTCAGAATTCTCCAGTAGAAATTCTTCCCTCCCTCAAACCCTCCATGTGTGCTCTGTTTCTGCATCTGACAGAGAGAGTACTTTACTATAATCCTGAATTGGGGTTTATAGCCTAGGGTTTATAACATAGATTTTCCCAACATCTGCATAGGCATTTTACACCCCTACAGAATCACATGGTTTTATGTTATTCTCGATCCTTTGTGGTGACTTTGTTTCCATTTTTTCACATATTTGCTCCTGTATTTTGATTATTATAGTCTTTTCGTCTTCAAGTTAGTATGTAGCTCGATGTTATCTACCTCTTACAATAGCAATAATATCAATAGTGACAATAATAATAATAATTTATTAAGTGTCAACTAGGCACAAAGTGCTTTTACATAGTATATCAAAATTAAGGGCTTTTAACTGAAAGTAATAGAAAATGAAACCATGGTATCATAAAAAAGTAGTTTATTTTTGTTTTTTTTTGAGAAAGATCATTTAAATTTTATCTATCATTTAAAAACTTGACCAACTAAAAGTTGGGTTTTTTGGGGGTTTTTTTGTTTTTAATTTACTTACCTATTTATTTATCATCATTGATTTCTGGGATAATGCAATAGCATTATTCATTTTTTTAAAAACATTTTTATTGGAGTATAATTGCTTTACAATGGTGTGTTACTTTCTGCTTTATAACAAAGTGAATCTGTTATACATATACATATATGCCCATATCTCTTCCATCTTGTGTCTCTCTCCCTCCCACCCTCCCTATCCTACCCTTCTAGCTGGTCACAAAGCACCGAGCTGATCTCCCTGTGCTATTCAACTGCTTCTCACTACCTATCATTTTACATTTGGTAGTGTATATATGTCCATATATACACTACCACTCTCTCATTTTGTCCCAGCTTACCCTTCCACCTCCCTGTGTCCTCAAGTCTATTCTCTAGTAGGTCTGCATCTTTACTCCCATCTTGCCCGTAGGTTCTTCATGACCATTTTCTTTTTTTTTTTTTAGATTCCATATATATGTGTTAGCATACAGTATTTGTTTATCTCTTTCTGACTTACTACACTCTGTATGACAGACTCTACGTCCATCCACCTCACTACAAGTAACTCAATTTTGTTTCTTTTTATGGCTGAGTAATATTCCATTGTATATATGTGCCACGTCTTTATCCATTCATCTGTCAATGGACATTTAGGTTGTTTCCATGTCCTGGCTATTGTAAATAGAGCTGCAATGACATTGTGGTACATGACTCTTTTTGAATTATGGTTTTCTCAGGGTATATGCCCAGTAGTGGGATTGCTGGGTCATATGGTAGTTATAAGACACTGATAAAATTAAAGGTGATACAAATAGATGGAGAGATATACCATGATCTTGGATTGGAAGAATCAACATTGTGAAAATGACTATACTACCCAAAGCAATCTACAGATTCAATGCAATCCCTATCAAACTACCACTGGCATTTTTCACAGAACTAGAACAAAAAAATTTCACAGTTTGTATGGAAACACAAAAGACCCCGAATAGCCAAAGCAATCTTGAGAAAGAAAAATGGAGCTGGAGGAATCAGGCTCCCAGACTTCAGACTATACTACAAAGCTACAGTAATCAAGACAGTATGGTACTGGCACAAAAACAGAAATATAGATCAATGGAACACGATAGAAAGCCCAGAAATAAACCCACACACATATGGTCAACTTATCTTTGATAAAGGAGGCAAGAATATACAATGGAGAAAAGACAGCCTCTTCAAAAAGTGGTACTGGGAAAACTGGACAGCTACTTGTAAAAGAATGAAATTAGAACAGTCCCTAAAACCATACACAAAAATAAACTCAAAATGGATTAAAGACCTAAATGTAAGGCCAGAAACTATTAAACTCTTAGAGAAAAACATAGGCAGAACACTCCATGACATAAATCACAGCAAGACCCTTTTTGGCACACTTCCTAAGGAAATGGAAATAAAAACAAAAATAAACAAATGGGACCTAATGAAACTTCAAAGCTTTTGCACAGCAAAGGAGACTATAAGCAAGACGAAAAGACAACCCTCAGAATGGGAGAAAATATTTGCAAAGGAAGCAACTGACAAAGGATTAATCTCCAAAATTTACAAGCAACACATGCAACTCAATATCAAAAAAACAAACAACCCAATCCAAAAATGGGCAGAAGACCTAAATAGACATTTCTCCAAAGAAGATATACAGATTTCCAACAGACACATGAAAGCATGCTCAACACCATTAATCATTAGAGAAATGCAAATCAAAACTACAATGCGATATAATCTCACATCGGTCAGAATGGCCATCATCAAAAAATCTAGAAACAATAAATGCTGGAGAGGGTGTGGAGAAAAGGGAACCCTCTTGAATTGTTGGTGGGAATGTAAATTGATACCGCCACTATGGAGAACAGTATGGAGGTTCCTTAAAAAACTAAAAAAAAAAAAAAAAAAAAAATAAGTAGTTTATTTTTGTCAAGTGGTGAGAGGTTTGGAGTTGACAGCTGCTAGTGCTGGTCCATTTTTTCATTGTTACCCATGATGAAGCCTCTACTATTCTCATGGCTTTTTCCTCATTGTGGTAGGATGACTATATCAGCTCCAGCTGTCATGCCCACTATCAGGAAGTAGGAAGGAGGAAAGGACAGAACCTGTATCAGAAAAATAAAAGCATTCCTAAAGATACAGCCAACTTCACTTGTGTCTGATTGGCCAAAATGACAACATACAACCACCCTGGCTGGAATTGTCTGGGAGAAGAAATTTGAGAGTGCAGGTTCAGCCAACTAACCCATGTTGTCTATATGTTTTCCATACCCACATTATCTTATTTTACAAATCTCTGTCACTGTTATTCCCCTTCCCATTTTATATTTAAGGATATGGAAGATCAAAGAATTAATGTGAGTAACCTAAAATCATACCACTGGGAAGAGGAATAACTGGGATTTGAGCCCATCTTTCTCTGAACTCCCATTCTTTACACCTTATTACACTCTATCTCAAGATTGTTTTTGAAACACCAATAGTCATAATTCAAGCAGTGTTGAAGGAATAAATGAGTGATTGACTTCCTAGCTTGGGTGCTTATGTACCTGACTCTATATGAGAGATAGTTCTGTTAAGGACCTTATAGGCTCCCAATTATGAGGCTCAAATCCTTTGAGTCAGCTTTGAGAAATGGGTGGAAAGAGCTTAGAAGTCACCAGCCTGGGTTCAAGTCCCAACTTCACCACTTACTAATATATTATTATGAATCCATCACTTAATCTCTCTACACCCTAGGGTTCTCATCTTTCTCTTTGCCACCATTCTCTCCAAGTGCAGTTATATAGTTATTGCAGCCCAATTAATTGTCAAGAAGTACAGTTTCAACTCTATTATTCCTCTGCTCAAAAATCATAAGTATGTTAGTCACTGTGAACTGGCTACTCAAAAGGGACTCATAAGTATCTTTTCCCTTAGCTTTCTTTACCACTGTGGCAGGAAGTGTAAAATACTCAAAAAATTTCAGCCTCCCCTACAGCTATGGATGGCATGACATATTTCTAGTGAGATGTGAGTGAAAGTTTTAGGAGGGAATTTGTCCCTTTATCCATAACCCTTCTTCCTGCCTGTAGTACAGACATGAGGCTAGAGGTGGAGTAGCCATATTATGACCATGAGGTGGCAAATATGAGGACAGAAGCCATGTGTGGAGAATGACAGGGTGGGGCAAATGGAAAGAGCCTGGGTCTCCCATGGCATCACTGAGCCACCATACAGACTCTGGACTGCCTGACCCCTGACTTCTCATTTCATGGATAAACAAACTCCCTTCTCGTTCAAACCACTGTCTGTTATGTTTCTCTGTCATTTGCAGATAAAACAATTCTTATCTGATATAATTTCCTACTGGGTAAAATATGACCTCTTTAAGTCAGTATTAAAAATTCTCTAGAGTCTGGCTTCAACCTTCTTTACAGACTTTTCTTCTACTTCTTCCATTTCCAAATTCTATTATTCATCTAAGCCAAATTGCTTACTGTTCCCACCTCCACTTCAAGACTAGGCTGAAATATGACCTCTTCCTTCAACAAGTTTTTCTCATAGTACCTGACTGGTGTCATTTCTCATTCCTCAGAACTTCGAGATTTTATAACCCTTATCACTTTCTCTCTGAATTACAGTTATTTAGGTATCTGTCTCATCTCCCCTTTTGTGAACTCCTAAAAGCCTAGTGCACATACATACACAAACACCACCTCAATCTCCGCACAGCATCTTGCCCAGTTGGGTCCTCTGTCATAATGGATGGCTGGTAGCACATGTGATTGTTCTGGGTTCTTTCTCTTCATGCTAGATACCAAAGATAATTATTGCTATCTCTTATTTGTCCCTACTGTTGTTTGAATCTTTGTCAGTTGAAACAGTTTTCTTATTCAGATATACATACTTTCCTAACTCTTTTGACCTACTTATGAAAACCTGGGAAAGAGGAGAAATGGCCTTGTTTGTGGTTCTTGGTTTACAGGACTCTTTCCAAGCTGTTTGCTATGCACTGAGCAGAAGCAAGCTTTCACTTCTCTCCTTGGCAGGCAGATTGATCTGTGTTGCTATCATTACTGTCACCGAGCTCCAAATTCAACAATCTTGGGATAAGTAGACTGAAGGAAGCTTTGAATACAAGGACCAAATATGATTTTTGTCTTCTGTGGAGCTGAGCACAGTGCCTTACAAATGCTAGTGACCCAATAAATATTTTTGATTGATTTGAAATTGTAGTTTGAGTCCAAATTTTCCAATAGGGTTTTATTGCTTTGAATTACTGTTCACTCACTTATTATTTATATGTAGTATTCATACTTTGACTACTTCTCAAACAGATTTGTGGTAACTGAAAGCTACAGGTACACTATAACCATTAAGCCATTCAAGTGAAGTTAAAAAGACAAAATCGAAACAATAATGGCCAAGTGGGGTAGAATCTTAAAGTTCAACTCATTTATTCCTCCCAACAAAATTATGGACTTAGTGTTTTTTTTACAAATGAGAAAGCCAAGGATCAGAGAGGTTGAGCAAATAGGAACAGACCTTACTCTCATGAATTTCAGAGCCCAGAGTCAGACCCAGCATCTGCTGGCTCCATGGTCTGTACTTTACTCTACCTCACATTGCAACAGAACTAGAATTCCACTCACCCTGCCTGCTCTGTTCTCGAGAATGAACTAAAAGACAGAAAAGAGATGGATGATTTAGAAAAATACATTACAACAACCATAAATTAACTAAAATGTTTAGTTCTGTGATGTTTCCTGCAAATTCCTATGCCACTGGCACAATAATGGAATGTCAGGAGTGAAGAGACACTAAAAATCATGTAGTTTTGCTCTCTCCCTTTTTCCAAATGAAGAAACTAGGGAAAGTAAGTTGCCCACGATACTCAATATAAATGCTTCATCTATGCCAGCTTATTCCTCCAAGAATTGTTTAATAGCTGGGAGACTCCAACTCCCTTTCTGTCTAGGGATTGGGATTATAATCAAATCCATCTCAAAGGATGGATGTATCCAGTAGGCCCCCATCTATTAAAAGAGCTTTCACAGAAGCCTTAGCAAGCAATGTTTGGTCATCTGTTTTGTTATCTTTGATGGTAACTTTATTTTCATACATGTAGGTGAACCTTCCATTTGGAATTTGTGGTTAAATGGTAAATGAACCCATTACTAATTTTGTAAAGGTAAAAATGCTCTTATGAGCAGGGACGTTTAATTAGAAGGTAAGTAAATGTGGCGGCTAGTCTCCAAAGTTGGCCCCCCAATGCACCATGCTTCCCAGGAATCATTCTCTTTTGTACCCAGGTGATGGTGCATTTGATTCTTGACTGGCCCTGTGTGACCAACAGAATGCAGTAGAAGTGGTACTGCATGACTTTCAAGGCTAAGTCCTAAGAATCCTTGCAGTCTCCCCCTGGGTCTCTTTTTTTTCCCCACCTGGGTCTCTTGATGCTCACTCCTGGGGATTTCCATCTCAGAACCCAACTACTTTGTCTAAGAAGCTGAAGCCACCTGGAGAGGCCATGTGTAGGTGTTCTGGTTGACAGGCCCAGCAGAGCTCTGAACCAACTTCTAATATTAGCTGCCAGTCTTGGGAGTGACTCATCTTAACATCCAACCCAGAGAGTCTTCGGATGACTCTAGTCCCAGGTTACAACCACATGAAAGAGACCAAGGAAGGGCCTCCCAGCTGAGACCAGGCAATCTACAGAACCATGAGTGATAATAATAAATCATTATTTTGTGCTGCTGAGTTTTGAGGTGGTTTGTTATACAGCAATAGATAACAAGCTTCTTTCTGGATGCCCATCCTCTAAGCAGGGGAGTATTTAGAGAAACCCTAACTTTATCTAAAGACTTGCTATTTTTTTTTTACTCCTATCAAGAATAAGGTCAAGAATAGGGCTGACCATGAAAGATTATATGAATGGATTTAGAGATAGGTTCATTTAAGATAGGAATCCTTAAACCTTAATATGTGTCAAACTTTCCTGGGGGCTTATTTACAATGTGGGTTCTAGGGCCCTACCCCAAAGATCTGATTCAAAGGGATCTCAGGTGGGATCTAGGAATTAGATTTTTTAAAAGCACTCAAGTGATTCTATCAGAGTAGTCCTGACTTTGTGGAACACTGCGTAAAGATGAGACAGACCAATCACATTTTTGAGTTGATTTGCAGGAGGAAATTGTTACTCCAGGAAATTTTTATAGTTGGCAGCTGTAGCTTTTATAGTCACTCAGTCCATCTTTGTCTAAGACCACACTGCTCAATTCACCCACAATGCTTAAAACACTTCTGGAAATGGCTTTAAGGAATGGGTCTTTAGAGATGTTGCATGTGGCTGAGAGAAGATTCATCCCTCTACCCACCCTCACTACTGGGCTGGCCATAGCTGTGAGATAGCTTGGAGAGACATAATCTCATTTTTGGCCTCCTGCACTATTTTGAGTGTTCCTGTGCTAATCTCTGCACTCTCTGCCCATGACTAAGTACATTCCTGGAGGACCCATAATGACTTTTAACAAAGTCTTAGAAACTTCATCTTTCCCACTCTACTCATTGCCTGACTCTAGTGCATATTTTCTGGGGCCCAGTGGCCAACATTATATCTGTTCAAAGACTAAGATGGCAAATCTGCTTTGCTCTCTTTATTCTGTCAACAGGTATTTAGCACATGACTATTACTCCAAAGCACTGGGTGGATTTTGAAGGTTGAAGTGAAGGAAAGATAGAAAGAAAAGGAAGACATTGGTTCCTTTCTGAAGGGTCTCCCTGTTTAATAACATGGCTGGGATTGTCATGACAACAAACCAATACATCCATGTGATAAGATGGGGAAACTAGAACAGCTGAGAGGGACCAAGAGAAAGGAGGCTATTAGCTGTATATGGGCTCAGGGAAGGTATCAAGGAGGTCATCTTAAGAAGATATATAAGATTTTAACAGAGTAATACATGTTGTAAAGGAGAGAAGAAGTGTATTTTAAGAGAGGGGAAAGAAAGAGCAAATATGGGGAGCTGTAAAAAGTATATGTTTGAGGCAAAGCCAAGAGTTCACTTTGGTAAAAATGAAGGACACTGAGAGAAGTGACAAGAGCTAAGAGTGAAAACTTGAGCGGTGGATTGTACAAGACTGTGAATGTCATATCCAGTGGTTGGACCTTTATCCTCTTCATCATGGGGAGCTAGCAGGGAGATTTCAATCATTCAACAAGTCAGGCCTCATTTTAGTCCCTGAGAGGATAACACTTGGAAAAAAATAAAATTAGATGAAAAAGTTCTGCTGTCTTAGAGCTTGCATTCTTGTATGAAGACAAATACAACAAACAAAATAAGCAAAATATGTTGCATGTCAGGTGGTGCCATGGCTAAGTTGTTTCCCAGAAAAAGATATGTTGAAGTCTTAACCCCTGGTACCTGTGTATGCGAACTTATTTGGAAATAATCTTTGCAGATGTAATCAACTTAAGATGATGTCATACTGGATTATGGTGAGCCCTAAATTCAATGGCTGTTGTTCTTGTAAGAAGGTCATGTGATGATGAAGGAAGAGATTAGAGTGATGCATCAGTAAGCCAAGGAACACCAAGTATTCATGTCAACCACCACAAGCCAGGAAAAGGCATGGAACAGGTTCTCCCTTAGAGCCACCAGAAGGAATCAGCCTTTCCAGCACTTTGATTTCAGATTTCTGGCCTCAAGAACTGTGAGACAATAGATTTTTATTGTTTTAAGTCACCCACCCAGTTTGTGGTGATTTGTTACAGCAGCCTTAGGAATATAATATAGATGTTAATAATTGCTAAAAGAAGAAAATGCTGGGAAGGGGAATAGGAAATGCTGGGAGGGTGGGAGGAGTGCTATTTTAAATAGTATTAGAAAGCTTTACCGAGAATAAGACATCAAATCAAAGACCTGGGTGGGTTAAATTTGTAAGCCGTTGGATATTACAAGGAGAATGTTCCTAGCAGGGGAAAGAGAACAGCAAATGCAAAGGTCCTAAGAGAACAGCAAATGCCCAGCCTGTTCTAGAGGAAGCTAAGAGGCAGAAGTAGGGACTAGGAGAAGTAAAGGGCAATGATGTCAGGGGGATTCCAGAGGCCATATCATGTAAGGTCTAATAGGCTATTATAAGGATTTTGCTTTTACTCTGAGAAAGATGAGGGACTTCTGTAGTGTTGTAAGTAAACTGACAATCTACTTTATGGCTTAAAAGAATCACTCTTTATTGAGAATTGCTGAATGGGTTCAAAGGTCAAGTCAGGGCAGCCAGTGAAAAGGTTATTGCAACAATCCAGGGGAGGGTTATTGTGTCTTGACCCAAGGTGGCAGCAGAAGAGTTGGTGAAAAGTATTCAAATTCTGAATATAATTTGAAAGTTGATCAACAAGATGGGTTAAATATTGAATGTAAGAGAAAGAGAGGGGTCAAGGATGACTTCAAGATATCTGTTTGAATAGTCGAAAAGATGGAGTTATTTATCATTTTGCAGAAAAATGCAAGATGAGGTTTGTGAGAGAATATGAGTTCAGTTTGGGGTATACTGGGTTTGACATACTGATCAAACATCTAAGTAGATGTATTGAATAAGCAGTAGGGTATATGAATCTAGAATTCAGGAGAGTGCTAGGCTGAAAGTAAAATATGAAGTATGTTTAACATAGATGACATTAAAAGCCATGACTGATTAAAGCAAACTAGAGATAAAGCTCACAGACTAAGCCCTGGGGCAACCATCATTAAGATGAGGAGGAGTAATTTAAAAAAAAAGAATGTATGTATCAATATATGTAGACCTGAATCACATTGCTGTAGAGCAGAAATTAACAAAACAGTGTAAATCAACTATACCTCAATTAAAAATAATATTAAAAAAAAGAAAAGATGATGAGGAGTTGAGGTAAAATCAGCAAAGGAGACTAAACTGAAGCTGTTGTGAAGGAGATGAAAAGTGGAAGAGCATGATATCGTGGGAGGCAGGAGAAGAAAGTGTTCCCAGGTGGAAGGAGCTGCATGTGTGTCAAGTATGATGAATACTAAAACTGACCATCGGATCAACAATACTGAGGTTGGTCAAGGGTCATTAGTGATGTTGACAAGAGCAATAGTAATGAGTAGAAGAAGAAAAACATGATTAGCATGTGTCTGTGAGAAAATGGGATGTGAGTTGCACATGATACTGACTTGAGGAATTTTGCTGTAAAGAACAGCAGAGAAATAGGCTTATATCTCAAGGGGGAAGAGTGATCAAGAGAGGATTTTGTTTTAAGTTGGGAAGAATAACAGCATGTGTATAAGATGATAGAAATGATCCAGGTGAGGGAAAGAAACTTGTTTATTATTTTTAGTTAGTTTGCATATATGCAATATATATGTGTATGTGTGTATACACATATATATACACACAAGTTCATTGATCTTCCCCAAATAAAAGCAAACCAAAGTTTAGTTCATTCAGATAACTATGGAATAAATATGAGAAGGTTATGACTATTAATAGTTTGATGTTATTCCTTCTGGACCTGTACTACACACATAAAATCTATCCCATTGATGAAGTGTTCCACCAGTACCTTAACTAAGATGGGCCCCAGCATAATTACATTTGTTGGAAGCACAACCTCTCTTTTCTAAGAGAAGTGCCAAACTAATACTTTATTCCAGGAAAGGAGAATAAATAATGACTTCTGAGGTTTTTTAAAGGAAAACTTGCCTGGACCCCTTGGTGGATTCCCTAGAGATGGAAGAAAGGTGGCAACACTGGGTCTCTGAGCTGGTAGATTCCAGTCTTGACTCTGCTCTCTCCCTGACAGGGACCTGGAAGTTGCTTAGAGAGTTGAGCATGGAAAGCCACACTCTTAGCTGATGTTAGCTCAAAAGGCATGCAGAGCATCCTCCACTGAGTACCAAGTATAGATGTCTAGGTCAGGGACATCATTATAGCCAAGTACCACCATCGTAAACCCCACTGTGGGAAGCAAGTCTTCACAGTCACATCTTGTGAAAGTCAGCCACATTCAGCTGCATCATTTGAGGCTGGAAGTTAGATTGACATCCTCCCCCAACACACACATACAGACACAAAAAAACCCACACAACACAAACATGTACTATTCACAATTGGCATTCATGAGGCTCTAAGGTTTTAGGACAATTTTGGGGATGGGCAACCAAAAGTGAGAGAACTTCGATTTTCTTGTACTAAGGCTCAAATGGTCAGCTGGGAAAAATAAAGAGGGGTATGATGATATAATACTATGAATTTATTATTTGTTTATTTTTTCCAAGAAATGCAGGCTTTAATTGAATTCTGTAATATAACATTTGAGTTTTGAATGATAAGAGCAATAATTCTAGATAATACTTGCTATAAAATAGTTCCAAAGTTTTCTAATACAGCAGTTAAATATATTCATTTGGACTACAAACAAATGTGAGAAAATGCTAACATACTCTGCTCCTTTCCCCCTTTCCCATCTTCAAGCTGCAGAAGGTGGCAAAGGAGTTTTTACAGATGCTTTTCTATCTTGGGTTGGGAATAATGACGCCATGTTCATAGCCACAGTGTTCTGTCAAATTACTTGTAATGCCATGGAGAAAAATCACATAACCAATTACTTGTAATCATAGGGACCCTGCCAACAAACTTAAATTCTTCCTTCTCTAAAATATTTCTTGGTAGATAGTCCTAGTTAATATATTCTTTTTTTTTTTTTTTTTTTTTTTTTTTTGCGATACGCGGGCCTCCCACTGCTGTGGCCTCTCCCGCTGCAGAGCACAGGCTCCGGACGCGCAGGCTCAGCGGCCATGGCTCACGGGCCTAGCCGCTCCGCGGAATGCGGGATCTTACCGGACCGGGGCACGAACCCGTGTCCCCTGCATCGGCAGGCGGACTCTCAACCACTGCGCCACCAGGGAAGCCCCTAATATATTCTTTCTCTATTTAAATTTCCATTTTTTTCCCCTCAATGCTCCTTGACCATACTTTACTTCACGTAATCTCTCCTATCTCCCAGTCTACTCAAGAGGCACCAAGGCTCAGTAGGTGTAGGGAATGTGGTGTAATGAAGACCCACAGGCTGTGGACTAAAACTAGTCTTACTTCAGATTAATAGTTCACTATTAATGTCCTTGCCATTCATAGAGAGTGCTTTGGGCAAGGTACTTAACCTCTCTGATTTGCTTCTTACATTAAAACGGAGATGAGACCTAATGACTTCAGAACATCCAGCAACAATGTCCCGCACAAATGCTAATGCTATTTTTATTGGTATTATTATCAATATTAACCCAATAATCTCATTTCTAAAAGATCTCAAAGTCCTTTAAAAATCACTAAGTTTAAAATACCTCAGTATTATCTATATCCTTCTCTCTCTATATATATAATGGATATATAGGTATCTATATACCTATATCTCTATACAGATGGATACAGATGGATATAGAGATTTTCTCTCTCTCTGTTACTCTGTCTCTGTAATTTTATTTTATTTATTTTTATTTATTTGTTTTAATTTTTGAATTTTATTTATTTTTTTGTACAACAGGTCCTTCTTAGTCATCAGTTTTATACACATCAGTGTATACATGTCAATCCTAATTGCCCAATTCATCAAACCCCTACCCCCAACCCCCAACCGCTTTCCCCCCTTGGTGTCCATATGTTATTTCACTACATCTGCGTCTCAATTTCTGCCCTGAAAGCCGGTTCATCTGTACCATTTTTCTAGGTTCCACATATATGCACTAACATACGATATTTGTTTTTCTCTTTCTGACTTACTTCACCCTGTAGACAGTCTCTAGATCCATCCACGTCTCTACAAATGACCCAATTTCGTTCCTTTTTATGGCTGAGTAATGTTCCATCGTATATATGTACCACATCATCTTTATCCATTCATCTGTCAGTGGGCATTTAGGTTGCTTCCATGACCTGGCTATTGTAAATAGTGCTGCAATGAACATTGGGGTGCATGTGTCTTTTTGAATTATGGTTTTCTTTAGGTATATGCCCAGTAGTGGGATTGCTGGATCATATGGTAATTCAATTTTTAGGTTTTTAAGGAACCTCCATACTGTTCTCCATAGTGGCTGTATCAATTTACATTTCCACCAACAGTGCAAGAGGGTTCCCTTTTCTCCACACCCTCTTCAGCATTTATTGTTCATAGATTTTCTGATGATGCCCATTCTAACTGGTTTGAGGTGATACCTCATTGTAGTTTTGATTTGCATTTCTCTAATAATTAGTGATGTTGAGCAGCTTTTCATGTGCTTCTTGGCTATCTGTATGTCTTCTTTGGAGAAATGTCTATTTAGCTCTTCTGCCCATTTTTGGATTGCGTTGTTTGTTTTTTTTAATATTGAGCTGCATGAGCTGTTTATATATTTTGGAGATTAATCTTTTGTCTGTTGATTCATTTGCAAATATTTTCTCCCATACTGAGGGTGGTCTTTTCATCTTCTTTATGGTTTCCTTTGCTGTGCAAAAGCTTTTGAGTTTCATTATGTCCCACTTGTTTATTTCTGTTTTTATTTCCATTGCTTTAGGAGGTGGATCAAAAAAGATCTTGCTGTGATTTATGTCAAAGAGTTTTCTTCCTATGTTTTCCTCTAAGAGTTTTATAGTATCTGGTCTTTCATTTAGGTCTTTAGTCCATTTTGGGTTTATTTTTGTGTATTGTGTTAGGGAGTGTTGTACTTTCATTCTTTTACATGTAACTGTCCAGTTTTCCCAGCACCACTTACTGAAGAGACTGTCTTTTCTCCATTGCATATCCTTGCCTCCTTTGTCATAGATTAGTTGACCATAGGTGCATGGGTTTATCTCTGGCCTTTCTATCTTGTTCCACTGATATATGTTTCTGTTTTTTTTGTGCCAGTACCATATTGTCTTGATTACTGTAGCTTTGTAGGATAATCTGAAGTCAGGGAGTCTGATTCCTCCAGCTCCGATTTCTTCCCTCAAGACTGCTTTGGCTATTCGGGGTCTTTTGTGTGTCCAAGCAAATTTTAAGATATTTTTGTTCTAGTTCCATAAAAAATGCCACTGGTAATTTGAATGAGATTGCATTGAATCTGTACCTTGCTTTGGGTAGTATAGTCATTTTCACAATATTGATTCTTTCAATCCAAGAACATGGTATATCTCTCCATCTGTTGGTATCATCTTTAATTTCTTTCATCAGTGTCTTTTAGTTTTCTGCATACAGGTCTTTTGTCTCCATAGGTAGGTTTATTCCTAGGTATGGTAATGGTAATGGCAATGGTAAATGGGAGTGTTTCCTTAATTTCTCTTTCAGACTTTTCATCATTAGTGTATGGGAATGCAAGAGATTTCTGTGCATTAATTAATCCTGCAACTTTACCAAATTCATTGATTACCTCTAGTAGTTTTCTGGTGGCATCTTTAGGAGTCTCTATGTATAGTATCATGTCATCTGCAAATAATGACAGTTTTACTTCTTCTGTTCCAATTTATATTACTTTTATTTCTTTTTCTTCTCTGATTGCTGTGGCTAGGACTTCCAAAACTATGTTGAATAATAGTGGTGAGAGTGCACAGCCTTGTCTTGTTCCTGATCTTAGAGGAAATGCTTTCAGTTTTTTACCATTGAGAATGATGTTTGCTGTGGGTTTGTCATATATGGCCTTTATTATGTTGAGGTAAGTTCCCTCTATGCCCACTTTCTGGAGAGTTTTTATCATAATCGGTGTTGAATTTTGTCAAAAGCTTTTTCTGCATCTATTGAGATGATCATATGGATTTTCTTCTTTAATTTGTTAATATGGTGTATCACATTGATTTATTTGCATATGTTGAAGAATCCTTGCATCCCTGGGATAAATCCCACTTGATCATGGTGTATGATCCTTTTAATGTGTTGTTGGATTCTGTTTGCTAGTATTTTGTTGAGGATTTTTGCATCTTTATTCATCAGTGATATTGGTCTGTAATTTTCTTTTTTTGTAGTATCTTTGTCTGGTTTTGGTATCAGGGTGATGGTGGCCTCATAGAATGAGTTTGGGACTATTCCTTCCTCTGCAATTTTTTGGAAGAGTTTGAGAAGAATGGGTATTAGCTGTTCTCTAAATGTTTGATAGAATTCACCTGCGAAACCATCTGCTCCTGGACTTTTGTTTGTTGGAAGATTTTTAATTGCAGTTTCAGTTTCATTACTTCTGACTGGTGTGCTCATACATTCTATTTCTTCCTGGTTCAGTCTTAGAAGGTTATACCTTTCTAAGAATTTGTACATTTCTTCCAGATTGTCCATTTTTTTGGCATCGATAGAGTTGCTTGTAGTAGTCTCTTAGGATGCTTTGTATTTCGGTGGTGTCTGTTGTAACTTTTTCTTTTTCATTTCTAACTTTACTGATTTGAGTCCTCTCCCTCTTTTTCTTGATGAGTCTGGCTAATGGTTTATCAATTTTGTTGATCTCCTCAAAGAATTAGCTTTCAGTTTTATTGATCTTTGTTATTGTTTTCTTTGTTTCTATTTCATTTTTTTTTTCTGCTCTGATCTTTATGATTTCTTTCCTTCTACTAACTTTGGTTTTTGTTTGTTCTTCTTTTTCTAGTTCCTTTAGGTGTAAGGTTAGATTGTTTATTTGAATTTTTTCTTGTTTCTTGAGGTAGGCTTGTATACCTATAAACTTCCCTCTTAGAACTGCTTTTGCTGCATCCCATAGTTTTTGGGTCGTCGTGTTTTCATTGTCATTTGCCTCTAGGTATTTTTTGATTTCCTCTTTGATTTCTTCAGTGATCTCTTGGTTATTCAGTAACATATTGTTTAGCCCCCATGTGTTTGTGTGTTTTACGTTTTTTTTCCCCTGTAATTCTTTTCTAATCTCATAGCATTGTGGTTGGAAAATGTGCTTGATATGATTTCAATTTTCTTAAATTTACTGAGCTTGATTTGTGACCCAAGATGTGATCTATCTTGGAGAATGTTCCATGTGCACTTGAGAAGATAGTGTAACCTGCTGTTTTTGGATGGAATATCCTATAAATATCAATTAAATCTATCTGGTCTATTGTGTCATTCAAAACTTTTGTTTCCTTATTTATTTTCATTTTGGATGACCTGTCCATTGGTGTAAGTGAGGTCTAAAGTCCCCCACTATTATTGTGTTACTGTTGATTTCCTGTTGTATAGTTGTTAGCAGTTGCCTTATGTATTGAGGTGTTACTATGTTGGGAGCCTATATATTTATAATTGTTATATCTTCTTCTTGGATTGATCCCTTGATCATTATGTAAAGTCCTTCCTTGTCTCTTGTAACATTCTTTATTTTAAAGTCTATTTTACCTGATATGAGTATTCCTACTCCAGCTTTTTTTTGATTTCCATTGGCATGGAATATCTTTTTCCATCCCCTCACTTTCAGTCTCTATGTGTCCCTAGGTCTGAAGTGGGTTTCTTGTAGACAGCATATAGATGGGTCTTGTTTTTGTATCCATTCAGCAAGACTGTGTCTTTTGGCTGGAGCATTTAATCCGTTCACCTTTAAGGTAATTATCGATATATATGTTCCTATGACCATTTTTTAAATTGTTTTGTTTTTGTTTTTGTAGGTTCTTTTCTTCTCTTGTGCTTCCCATGTAGAGAACTTCCTTTAGCATTTGTTGTAGAGCTGGTTTGGTGGTGCTGAATTCTCTTAGCTTTTGCTTGTCTGTAAAGGTTTTGATTTCTCTATCTAATCTGAATGAGATACTTGCCGGGTAGAGTAATCTTGGTTTTAGTTTCTTCCCTTTCATCACTTTAAGTATATCATGCCACTCCCTTGGCTTGTAGAGTTTCTCCTGGGAAATTAGCTGTTAACCTTATGGGAGTTCCCTTGTATGTTATTTGTCATTTTTCCCTTTCTGCTTTCAATAATTTTTCTTTGTCTTTATATTTTGCCATTTTGATTACTATGTGTCTCAGTGTGTTTCTCCTTGGGTTTATCCTGTATGGGACTCTCTGTGCTTCCTGGACTTGGGTGGCTATTTCCTTTCCCATGTTAGGGAAGTTTTCGAGCATAATCTCTTCAAATATTTTCTCGGGTCCTTTCTCTCTCTCTTTTCCTTCTGGGACCCCTATAATGTGAATGTTGCTGTGTTTAATGTTGTCCCAGAGGTCTCTTATGCTGTCTTCATGTCTTTTTATTCTTTTTTATTTATTCTGTTCTGCAGCTTTGAATTCCACCATTCTGTCTTCCAGGTCACTTATCTGTTCTTCTGCCTCAGTTATTCTGCTATTGATTCCTTCTAGTGTAGTTTTCATTTCAGTTATTGTATTGTTCGTCTCTGTTTGTTTGTTGTTTAATTCTTCTAGGTTTTTGTTAAACATTTCTTGCATCTTCTCCATCTTTGCCTTCATTCTTTTTCTGAAGTCCTGGATCATCTTCACTATCATTATTCTGAATTCCTTTTTTTGGAAGGTTGCCTATCTCCACTTCATTTAGTTTTTTTTTTCTGGGGGTTTATCTTGTTCCTTTATCTGGTACATAGCCCTCTGCCTTTTCATCTTGTCTATCTTTTTGTGAATGTGTTTTTTGTTCCACAGGCTGCAGGATTGTAGTTCTTCTTGCTTCTACTGTCTGTCCTCTGGTGGATGAGGCTATCTAAGAGGCTTGTACAAGTTACCTGATGGGAGGGACTGGTGGTGGGTAGAGCTGACTGTTGCTCTGGTGGGCAGAGCTCAGTAAAACTTTAATCTGATTGACTGATGTTGGGTGGGGCTGGGTTCCCCCTCTGTTGGTTTTTTGGCCTGAGGTGACCCAACACTGAGCCTACCTGGGCTCTTTGGTGGGGCTAATGGCGGACTCTGGGAGGGCTCAAGCCAAGGAGTACTTCCCAGAACTTCTGCTGCCAGTGTCCTTGTCCCCATGGTGAGCCACAGCCACCACCTGACTCTGCAGGAGACCCTCCAACACTAACAGGTAGGTCTGGTTCAGTCTCCCCTGGGGTCACTGCTCCTTCCCCTGGGTCCCGATGCACACACCACTTTGTGTGTGCCCTCAAAGAGTGGAGTCTCTGTTTCCCCCAGTCCTATCGAAGTCCTGCAATCAAATCCCACTAGCCTTAAAAGTCTGATTCTCTAGGAATTCCTCCTCCCATTGCCGGACCCCCAGCTTAGGAACCTGACGTGGGGCTCAGAACCTTCACTCTAGTGGTTGGACCTCTGTGGTATAAGTGTTATCCAGTCTGTGAGTCACCCACCCAGCAGTTATGGGATTTGATTTTACTGTGATTGTGGCCCTCCTACCATTTCATTGTGACTTTTCCTTTTTCTTTGGATGTGGGGTATATTTTTTGGTGAGTTCCAGTGTCTTCCTCTTGATGATTGTCCAGCAGCTAGTTGTGATTCTGGTGTTCTCACAAGAGGGAGTGAGAGCACTTCCTTCTACTCTGCCATCTTGGTTCCTAATCAATACTACGATTTATGAAACAGTTTTTTATTATTTATATTTATATGTGTTGTACATGTCTAAATACAGATATCTTTGTATATATTATATATAAATATATATGCACATATATAACATAGATAATACTGCATGTGTTATATTTTGCAAGTTTCTTTCATTCTGTTTTTTTTTTGTTGTTGTTGTTGTTTTCTTTTTAGCCAAAAATACAAGATAGGTACCTATTTTAAAGTCAGGGCTTATATGTCTATTCTTTCTCTTCAGCCACTGTGAAAGTATTCCACAGTATCCAACCATGGCCCTATTAATGAGCCTTTAGAATACTTCTGTTTCTTTACTACTGCTTCTAACATTTTGCACTTGAGCAAGCATCCCAATAGGATATGTTTCTAGAAGTGGAACTACAGAGCCAAAAAGTCACAGACTTGTAATTTTGATGGATTCTGCCAAATTGTTCTTCCCTGAGCTGTCTCCCTATCACAATAGTACAAGATGTTCCTTTTCCCCCTTAGCTTTGCCAACCCAGATATTATCAGTATTTAAAAATTTTGCCAATCTGGTATGTAAAAAATGCTATCTCACTGTGACTGAGTTTGCATTTTCCTGATTGCTAGTGAGGTTCATCAGTTTTTCATATGTTTATTTGCCTTTTGTATTTTCATGTGACTTGCCTATTCTTACCCTTTGCTCTTTTTTTCTATTATATAAGACTCATATTGATTTTGATGAATTTGTTATACATTACGAATGTTAACTATTTTTCTGTTTCATGTGTTGCAAATATTTTTTTCTATTTTATCATTTGTTTTTTAAGTGTGTTATTAGAGACTTTTGCTGGCATACAGAAACTTCCATTTTTAAGATATAGAATCTGTAAATCTTTCCCTTTGTCGTTTCTGGGTTTTGTCCTTGCTTGGGAAATCCTTCTTTAGCATAATATTATAAAAACATTATTCTATTAATTTAATCATTGTGGGTTTTTTTTTAAACATTTATGCCTATAATCCATCTCAGAATTATTCTTAGTCTGTTTTGTGATGAAGTGATCTAACATTTTCCAGTTACTCAATTTATTGAATAAATCATGCATCACCACTTATTTGAAATGCAACTAAGTTCTTCCATGTGTATGGGTCTGTACTGTGCTTTCTCTTTCAGTTTCTCTCTTCATCTATTCATGCACCAATACCACAGGGTTAATTGTTGCTATTTTATCATTTGATATGTTTTTACATCTAACTTTTTATTTTTTATTTTTTTAAAAATATTTATTTATTTATTGTGGCTGAGCTGGCTCGTAGCTGTGGCACACATGATCTTTGTTGCGTCATGAGGGATCTTTAGTTGTGGCAGGTGGGCTCTTAGTTGTGGCATGCAGGCTCGTTAGTTGCAACATGCGGACTCTTAGTTACAGCATGCATGTGGGATCTAGTTCCCCGACCAGGGATCAAACCCTGGCCCCCTGCACTGGGAGCACAGAGTCTTACCCACTGGACCACCAGGGAAGTGCACATCTATCTTTTTTAAAATCATGCTTCTACCTAGGTCTTTTATCTACTTATTTATTTTTTATTTCTTAAACCTACTGGATATGCCAATAAGCAGGGTTTTCTATCAGAGATTGAGTAGGGAGTTGGCAGTCAATTTCAGAACACCAGGAGTACCACAGTAAGAAAGCCTTCTGTCTAAAATATAGTGTATTAATAGAAAACTACAGTAAGGAGATAAATGTCATTGAAAAGATAGTTTGTTATTCACAGCTCCCAAGGGGAGGGGGCATGCCACATGATGGGGAGCTATATGGGGGAGCACCAAGGTCTGCCAGGAAGGAGATAGGAAGGAGGGAACTGAGGGCAAGAGCCCTTATTATGGTTTCCATGGGAAGGAACCAGGGAGTCAGGATAAGATTGAACATTGGCTAGTTTGAATAAATTCAGCAGGTTCTTGAGCATAAGGGTTATTCCTAGTTGGCTGGTACCTGGCCATGGTGTGATTAGAGCAGATGGATAATGACCCTGAGTGTGAGAGTCCAATAAAGGAGGTAATAGAGGTATAGACTATGGATTAGTTTGTTTGCATATGGAAAGCATACTCACAGGCAAGATGTTTACTATCTAAGAATTGGCTATCCTTGGGAGAGAGAGTCCCCAGATCAACAAGGGCCCAGATGTCAAAGCATCAGAATACAGAATACAAATGACATAGTTAATACACCATCACTCAAGGAGTACCAGCTGCAGTGAATTTCACTCCTCTACATGTGTTACTGCCTTTAAAAAAAAAAAATGAATTCCTCTCTCTAACATGGATTTCGGGAGATTCTTTGCATTCCATTCCTGCTCCTCATACTTGTTGATGTCCATGTGGAATGCCTCCAGGATTCTGCTGGGAGCAATTGGCTCTCCTCTCTGCAGAGAGATTTTCTTTGGTCTCCTTTAGGTCTCTCTGTTCTCTAGTCTTCACTTCCTGCCAAACCTGTCTTATTTGTTCTCTATTATTCAGAAACTCCTCAAAATTTCTGTTCATTCCTATATTCCAGAGCTTTAACTGATTTCATTCTTTGCTTTATACCTCTTTGCTCATTTTAATAATATTAGGAGGTTGAGGAGAGGTCAAGGTGTTCTCAGTACCACCATCTTGAACAGGGATCCCCTCATAGGTTTAGTCAAATGGGAGAGGGAGAGGATAAAATCTATGTGTTAGAAAGATAGTCTTGGCAGCAGTAAGGAAGATGAGTAGAGGAGGGAGAGAATGGAGATAGGGAGACCACTTAGAAGACTTATGCAACTATTTGTAATATTGGAATCCCTAATGATTCCAATTCTAGTGGTTTATCCTGATAAGATAAGCAGAGCTACACATAAGAATATTTGTAAAAAGAATATTCCTCATAGCATGAAGTTCAAACCTGAATTAATGAGACTCTCACTCAGGCAGAGCACCCTGTTTGTCAGTGCATGAATAGTTATAAATTTGAAAAGCATTTATTCGGCCCATATTATGCATTAAAATCCTGGTAAAAGCAGAGGGTCCGCAAATCTTGCAACAATCTTGTTGGGTAATCAAAGAAATGTTTGGGTTATAGAAGATATCAGATCAAAGGCTCTTATAAGTAGAAGCACAACCTACACTAAGTTCTAGGCCTTACCCTGGATCTATGTCTTTGAAATCCCAGTGGGATTAAGTCTTGGATTCAGAATTTTCAAATTTCTGCAAGCAATTCTCATGTACCACCAACTTTGGGAACAACTGTGTTTTTATACCTTGTTACCTCTCTACATTCTTGGGAAATGGACAAGTAGACAGAAAATGTGAAAAGTTTAGCTGACTAATTAAAGACCTTCACAACAGACAATGATATGTAGGAGACAGGTTTTAAAATGACTCAATACTAAAACAATGTATTTGCAGTGTCACAGTAATGCTGTGTCCTGAACCCTGGATGGTGTACCGGCACACCTGAGGGACAGGTGGCCAATGAGATGTATGCTTGCTTCAGTCTGACTCTTTGACACCAACCTATTCTCAGGGTACCTTGAAGGAGCTGAAGTAGTTCTGTTAATGCACTACAGAGAATAAAAACTGTGAGTTTATAAATAGAAGGATCACCATGTAGTAGTATGGTCAGGGAAGAGGAAATGGTTATAATAATAGCAATCATTTACTGAGCACTTATTTTGAGCCAAGAGCTGTACTTAAATGCATTAACCACATTTATTTCATAAATGCTTATAATAAGCACATAGGAACTGGTTTTAGTCAAGCTAGGCTGCATATGATGAGGTAGCAAACAATCTCAAAATAGCAGTGGCTTAACATGACAAAGGTTTGGGGTCTTCCCTGGTGGTGCAGTGGTTGAGAGTCCGCCTGCCTCTCGTGCCCCGGTTCGTGCCCCGGTCCGGGAAGATCCCACATGCCGTGGAGCGGCTGGGCCCCTGAGCCATGGCCGCTGAGCCTGCGTGTCTGGAGCCTGTGCTCCGCAACGGGAGAGGCCACAACAGTGAGAGGCCCGCGTACCGCAAAAAAAAAAAAAAAAAAAAAAAAAAAGACAAAGGTTTGTTTCTTGCTAATACCTCATGTTCACTTGAGGTTTAGCAGAGGACTCTTCCATGTCATTCTCACTCAAAGACATTGGCTGATGAAGTCCTCACCATTTGGAATGTAACTGGTTGCCAAAGCTGAGAGAACAGAAGAAAGAGAAGAATGCATCAACTCTTCTGTGTGGCTACCCTGAAGTGACCCTCCTCACTTCCAGTTTTTGGCCAAGGCAATTCACATAGTCAAATGCACCTTAATGGGAACAGGAAGTGAAATTTCTCAAGTGACAAGAGTCACAGAACTGGTGAGCTGTACTAATATCTGCCACAGTATTGTATTGTTAGCTCTTATTTTAAAATGAAGGAAGAACCCAACTATTAGAATGGCTAAAATTTCAGAAACCTGATAATACCAAGTGCTGACAAAGATGTTGAGCAATTAGAACTTTTATGCATTCCTGGTAGGAATGCAAAATGGTACAGACACCTTGAAAAGCAGTTTCTTTTAAAGTTAAACATATACTTACTATATTGAACATCAATCCCTCTTATGAGTTTTTACCCTAGAGCATTTTTTCTCAAATGGAGGTGATTTTGCCCCCCAAGGGGCATTTGGCAATGTAAGGAGATGTTTTTCGTTTTGGTTGTCACACTGGGTCAATGGACACTACTGGTATCTAATGGGTAAATCCAGCAATGTTGCTAAACATCTGCAATGGACAGGACAGCCTCCTACATAAAATAATTACCCCACTTAAAAGCCCATTTAATAATTAATAGTATGGTGGTTGAAAAATTCTGCACTAGAGAAATGAAAAATTATGTTCACACAAAAAGCTATACATGAGTGTTTATAAGAGCATTATCCATAATAACTGAAAACAACCTAATGTCCTTCAACAGATAAATGGATGAACAAACTGTGCTATACCCACACAATGGAATACTACTCAGCAATAAAAAGAAATGAACTGCTGATGCATGCAACAACATGGATGAATCTAAAATATATTACACTAAGCAAAGGAAACCAGTGTCAGAAAATTACTTATTGTACTTCATTTATATGATGTTATGGAAAGGACAGGACTATAGAGATGGAGAACAATGGTTTCCAGGGGTAAAATGTGGCAGAGAGTAGAGCAGGAGCATTTGAGTACAAAGTGGCTACATGAGGGAGGTATTGGAGATGATGGAATTGTTATGTATCCTGATTTTAATTGTGGTTACACAAATCCACACATGTGCTAAAACTCATTGTACTATACACCCCCCCAAAAAAGTGGAGTTTTATTGTATGTAAATCATTTTTTTAAGTTGAAAAAATTTTAAAAAGTGAAAAAGACAAAGGAAGAGGGCCTGAGAGACTTGTCTGTGACACAAAGCTTGAAGTGGTGGAGTATGGAATAGAAAACAGATCTGTACAGCATTCTTCCCTATTACATAAAGCTGTCTACACAAGGAGGGACAGTGAGCTATGAGCAGAGCATAAATGACTTTTAGGATCAAAGATATTTGTTGATCAATTGTGTTGACTGTTGTGAGTGTTAAGTTCATTCATGGTAACTTGTATACCCTTGTAATGATACCATGATTCTGTCTAAAATCCAGACACAGATTAAAACCACCCTCCTCATTCTGAGTACCCCTCACCCCACTCATACAGGATGCTCAAGGGTAACTGTGGAGACATGCCAACAAGGGCATGATGCAACATCCTTAGGTATAGTAGACAGGCTATAGGAATGATAGAAGCAGACACTGAGTTTCATGTTATAGTGCTATTTCAACTCACATCTACATTTTATTTTTTCAGGCCTTTGTTTTGTAATACTCTCAACAACTTTTAGCTCTAATAGTAAGCAGTTGCCGGAAGTGCCATAAACAAAACAAGGAAGAGCTGAATATCAGTGTTTTCAGCATATTTTACATTTGGAACTAGGTTAATATAATACACCATGTTAATAATGAGATCATATTTAAGAATCCAGCTCTCTCTCTCATTTGATATTTTTGGTGCTTGTGGTCAGAGGCTATTCTAATCAGCTCTGCTCACCTCCCGATATTTTAATTGCTGAAACAATTATTATTGCTTAAGAAATAATTTGAAAAGGACTAGAATAAAAGAATGGAGAAAGGAAACGTGAGTTTTGGATTTTTTTAAAATAATTACTCCCAGAGTAGGTGCTACGATGGCAATTTTAAAAATAGAATTAATAAATAAGTGTTGGGGTTGGACACTACCTCCACTAGGACTAGGGTCATAAATGAACACAACTAACTCTTGGAGTCCATGGGAAACTTTTCCAAGCAATGCCATCTTCTGTCAATTTTCAGAAGGAATGGGCTTATCTCTCAAGTTCAGCAGCAACTGTATAGTTCTGTCCATGAAAGCCACAGTCTTTTAACATTGCTTAGCGTCCTTTGAGGATTTACATATATAAAAACAGACTTAGAGCACTGGTCTGGCTTTCCAGGGAATGAACACACATTCATCCCACAGAAGGCACAGAAAGGTCATCAAACAAATTATGCTGATTACAAGCCATGGTGAGCTGGGTCTTTTTCTTCCACAGAGAAAGGAGGGTTGATGAATATGAAAAGAAAAGGGGACACACATTAATTAGGAACCTGTTTCATGTCAGACATTTTTAGACTCATTGTCCTACATGCCTATAAATTCCTCCCCAAACTCTGTTTATCAGTCAAGGTTCAGTTGCAGAACATAAACACCTGTTTGGTCACTTAAAGTTATTTAACACAGCTTGAAACATCACTGGAGGACTGTAGGCTGGGTTTTCAGGAATGATTCCGAGAACAGCATTGTGGAAACCAGGGGAACTGCTCCTGCTACCACATTCAGAAGGAATGGAACCAGAGGACCACTCCAGCCAGCACAATTGCCTCTCAAAACCCCCACAGCCAGTCATGAACAATGGAACTCTGTTGAAGAAAAGCCCAGTGTCTCCATAACCATACTTAACAACAACACAAGCCAGAAATGAACAATTGTTCTCTGCCTTGCATCTGCATTCCAAATCCTACACAGGTGAATCTTATTGGTAGAATGTAATTCACTTCTGAATACTAGCTGCAAGGGAGTCTGGGAAGTGTAGCTTTTACTTTTCCAGCCACTGCAATGCTGAGAAGCCCAGAAGGATGCTGAATGCCAACTACCCAATTCACTACACCCTGTGAAATATTTAATGCTACTCTTTATATGAAGAAACAGAAGACCAGAGAAGTTAGATAACGTTAACAAGATTATACAAGCCAGCATTACTAGCAGTTAAATGCTAGCAGTACTAGCATTTAAACTTACATTAATCTGTTACCAAAGTTATTTATTGGGTGCTTACTCTGTTCTATACATTATTCTAAGTGCCTTCAAATATTTATTTAATCTTTAACTCTGTTACATAAGTATTAAATCCCTTATTTTTCAGATAAGAGAAACAAAATACAGAGACATAAATAAACTTCTATAAATCAAATAGTCAATAAGGAATAGAACTAGCATTCTTAGATGATGTTCTTCAATGTTTCTCCTCTTTCCTCTGCAGCATGTGCAGTCTTGACCGTGGGTTTATGACCAGCACGATTGTTGATAGCCACCTCCCAACAAACTTCCCTGGACACTAACATTCCATTGGTTTATGGAATAAGGTGATAATCCTCTGAAAGCCATTTTTGTGGTCTTAGCTAACTGGTGTGGAATATCTGGGGACTCTTAAGAGCCAAATATTCAGTATGGTACTGGTAAAAATCTAACAACTAGTTCTCTGAAAATAAGATCTGTGATCTTGGGGCCTTTGCCAATTTCCATGGTATAAATACTCCCACTCTGATCAATTTCAAGGTACCAATATGATATCAACCAGCTCATAAAATTCCTGAATATTTAACAATTGACTCTTGCAAATCCAGAATGAGCCAGATCCAGATAACACCACAAATAATCTTTGTTGTTCAGGGCTCAAGATACCCTTGCAAGAAAACTTAAATCCTTTTCTACATTTGGATTTCTGGCATGTACTGAGATACCTAAATGCTTGGAGATGTCCTGATAGAAGGCAGATAGAAAGGAGAGGCAAAGACGTCTCTGAGGAAAAAGCACAGTAAATTTAGCATGAGCCTAGCAGGATGGGCTTGATAGTGTCTGAGGGAACAATGATTTGGGCTGCTGTTCTTGAATTCCCCTGGGCTAACAACAAGCACTAGAAAGGAGAGAAAATTGAATTGTTAGGAATTCAAGACAGTTTGTGGGGGAGCCACCTCCCCACACGTAGGTAAGTAATGAAGCTGACAAAACTCTATGACTAAGGTTCCAAGTCATTCTTTGGACTAGCTCCTATTCTTTTTGCTAGAAGGAGGAGGAAGCATTTCCATTCCAGAGACTCATGTGAACACCAGCCATGCCATGGTGCTCCATAGAGAAGACTGAGTGTAACCACTGCCTTTCTCTTCTCCAGGTCTTTCACATGCTATTTCCTAGCTGGAGATGTTTTTCCTACTCCCCTACTGATGAAAATTCTATTCCTCAGTCAAAATTCAAATGTCATCTTGTTCAATATACTTTCCCAAAGTCTTAAGAGTTGGAATTAGTCATTCTTTCCTTTGCTTATATTCTCTTTTAAATTACCTGTTTCATTCTTACTGGCATTATCATTAACTGCCTACACATGATTTTTTGACAGTAGATGGTGAACTCTCTGAGGGTAGGACTGGTAGCACATTTGTATCTGCAACTTTTCTTACATAAGCAAATGCTCACTAAGAATGCTGGCATTGCTAATACAGTGTGCAGAGGAGCATCTGATATGAAAATGCACTTCCAAAAAAAATTTGGGAGGGAGCTAGAGGGGAAGAAATTAAGGTGGGGAGGAAGGGAAGGAGGAAGTATAGAAGAAAGGGAGAGAGGACAAAAAGATGGGAAGAAAGGAGGGAAAGATGTTTACCTCCTAACTCGTTCGTTATTTGGCCCAAAGATTGGGGGTACATTTTTTCCCCATAATCTGAGATTAAAAACATGGTTTTAGAGGAAAGCAAATAATCCCTTTAGAACATCTTAGAGCTACCTACTTGAGAACCTTTTCATGACGTAAGTGTAAGTCTTTCTGTATTTCCTATTGCGAATCATCATTTTAGGGATATGCATGTTCTCCATGAGAAGTATTCACCAGAGGGATTGTCCTTGGCAAAGCCATTGATCAGAGCCTAAAGCATTGTTTCAGTCAATGTGTCAATGCCTCCTTGATAGAAAATTCTTCTATTATGCAAACGCCTTCATCACCTTGTGCTTCTCTGAGTACATCAATAAGTGCTCATATACGATATATGTGTGCTTACAGCGTATATAATACATTGGATGTATGTAGTGTTTTGTTTTCCATGCCTGAAAGAATAGCTGATTTATTTCATAGCTTTTATGGACGGTTTTATTATTCTTAACTATCCATTATTTTTGCATGCATATTTTATAGCACCTTGATGGACTTATTTGATTTGACCCAGAGTTTTAATGACAGCACAGTCATAGGAAGTGCACATTAACTTACACAAATCATTTATTCAAGTCACTTCAGAGTGTGATCCTCCCCTAAGGTGATTTGTGGACTGCCAGCCCTTTCATGATGGGCAAAATAGCATAGCATGCACTATAAAGCCATGGCCCAGGAAAAGCTAGTGGTGATTCCTGGATCAGCAGGGCAATCTCCTTGAAGGGGCTGTTAATTGTATAAATAGAGTTAGCCATAACTGTATCACTGGATTCAGTTTGATGTGATTCTTTTCTTCTGAATCTCAACTTCCTTATAGGGAGAGTGTAAGACAGAGCATAGTGATGGTAGGTCAGATTCTTAAGAGAATCTTAAAAGATCACGCAGCAGTGGAATGGTCTAAATAAATACTAATTAAAGAATGATATGGGCAGGAAGGGCTGAGGCTTCATTTTCAATAACACCTGACCTCTTCTTCCATCTTAGTTTTGGAGAAACCACTCCTAAACTCCAAGGTTTACATCCTTCTCTTTTTGGTGCCCTAGTTTTCATCTGGTTAAGGGGAATGATCTTGCACCCTAGGACAAAGAATATTTATTTGTAGTAGTGTAACCTTCTATCTTTCTCACCAGGGTGTAACCTCAGATGATCTTACATGGCTTCATTTAAAAACATCTTTGGTGTAGTGACAGTCTATGGAAATTTTCCTGATTCCCAGTGTAACTTACCCTATTAAGGCCAGTTTTTGTGCTGGATTGCAGTATCTGAAACACATTAATTTATTTAGCACATGTATTCTTTTTTTTTTTTTTTTTTTTTTTTTTTTTTTGCGGTATGCGGGCCTCTCACTGCTCTGGCCTCTCCTGCCGCAGAGCACAGGCTCCGCATGCGCAGGCACAGTGGCCATGACTCACAGGCCCAGCCATGGGCTCACGGGCCCAGCCATGGCTCAAGGGCCCGCGGCACCTGGGATCCTCCTGGACCGGGACACGAACCCGTGTCCCCTGCATCGGCAGGCAGACTCTCAACCACCGCCCCACCAGGGAAGCCCAGCACATGTATTCTTTTAGTACGCTTTCTTGGCAGTCTAGTAGGTGCCAGGCACTTGATAAGACATGTACTCTGTTTTTAAAATCTCCTTAACACCAGTGTATGTCAGAATCACCAGTGGGTGATTACACTTTACTAGATATGAGAATCTCTAGAGAGAGGGCTCAGGTGAGAACTAAATCTCAAGGAGCTCTGCTTTAAGAAGCTTATGATCTTTCCAGGGATGTTAACATGGGTTTTCATAGACATCCCTCTAAAGTGCTATGGGAGCCCAAAGAGTGAAGTGACAAACTCCATCTGAGGTAGTTGAGGCCAGTTTCCCAAAGATTTGACATCCAGACTCTTTCTCATCCCCTGATTTTTTCTACTCTATCAGATAAGCTCCTTTCTCTCCTTCCCACATCTTGAGTCAAAATAGCTCTGTCCAGGATCCTGAAACCTGCCTTCTACATGATCTTCACATGAAATCATACCAAGGATCCGGAAGAGAGACTCCTGTTTAAGTTCCAGGTGAGTTTTGCATTGTTTCCTGATGATCTCTTATATTAATCAGACCTGAATGCCACACAAGTAAACTTACACAGCAGGAAACTGAGGCCCAAAAAGTTCACAAAGTGAGTTCACGGCAGGACCAAGACCAGATTCCAGGCTTCCTGATCTTGAAGCAATTAGTCTTCGCATGACAGTGAGTTCCTTCTGATCTCCTCTCTTTGCTCTCAAAGATTGTCCCTGTGCATTTGAAATGGTTTGTGGTCATCAAAGGGGTACACATAGAATTCAATGTTCAAGATGGAAATTTTCACAATTTAACTTCAATAGAGATGAACTTCTTAAGGTTAAGATTGCATTATTCTTTTTTCTCTAGCCTTAATTAGCAGACAATAGGTTTCCTTTTGTGTTAGAATTTCTTTTTGACATTTTCACCTTTGTATTTTAGGTTTAAAAACTGCTATAAGCATCAACATCATTCTGTGTCACTATATTTTGAATATCTTTAGAGGTGTATGTCTTTTTTTTAAGTAATGTGTTCCTATTAAAAGTGATTAGCACAACTTAGATTAGGCATTATCTTGACTTTCAATTTTGTATTTGTGTATTTATTTGTATATAACTTTTTATAAAATGTCTTAGGCTTCATAGCTAAATTGGCATTCCTTCCTATAAGACTTCTTTGAGAATGTTCATAAATGTCCATCATTAACCCTCTTGGGCAAGAACTGAGGAGGTTGAGTGACTACATAAACACTGAGCAGTGTCCAACAGAGCTGCTCATGGGAGTTGTTTGTGAGGGAGGGTCTTAAGGTCAAACAGGAGATGTCAAAATACCAGGTGGTTAGGCTGAGCAGTGCTGGGCCAGGAAAAAAAAAGAAAAGAAATCTCTTAGTTGGAAATTAGAGAAGTGGCTAAATCAAGGCCACATCCCTGTTGGATTTATTAAAAGGGAGGCCAGAAGATCAGGAGGAATATCAACAAAAGCCAAACAAAGATTGTGTAGGGTTCATAGTGTGAAATAAGGTCAGTTCAGGGCTAAAACTGGTAATCTTAGCCACTGAGTGCCTTTTCCTGGGGACTTGGCACACTCATACTGGGTGGGGCAGGAGAGAGCTGCTTTAGACCATAAGAACCTTCTGAATAGTTGTAGGTCAGTTTCTTCCAGGAGCAGTGCCACAGTCATGCATCTATAACCCACAGCAGTAAAAATAATTTGAGCATTATGAGAAAAAGTAGAAGCGAGCCTAGTGCTTTATGTAAAAACCTTTAAATTCCCACTTCACTAAAAATTCCTCTCTGCAGCTGGTAGGAGAGATTACCATGATTCACCATCTGGGTGGATTAATGTTTACTAAAAAAGAGAGAGAGGGAGAGAGCAGTGGATAAGATGAATGCTTCCCCAGATACAACAGAAATCCAAAGTAGAATATCTTTCCATAAGCTTTTTTTCACATCTTACACCTGTTTTATTTGAATCTTGATAGAATTGTTTAAGGAAAACTCAGATTTACCTGTTTTCAAAGACTGAATAATGTAGAAACTGTGGATCATCATCAAACTGTTTAAATTTACATTCATGCAACATTCGCACTGAAGACTTTACGAATTTGTTGGAAATAATTAGGCACCTTTGGCACTTCACTTTTACATTTCCCATTCTGGGAACATTTTTCCTGCTACATGCAGCTTGAATTCACAAGGTAGAATCTCAGATTCTGACCTGGGGGACCACAGTTTGCCAGTTGCCTCTAAATCTGAACCTGATCAGTCAAAAATGTGCATCTCATCCATAGGCTGACTTAGCTTCAGTGGACCACTGGATGGTTGTCTTCCAGTAACTGGAGTTTCTGGTGAACTAGTAGAACTATACAGGTAGTTTGTTTGTTTGGTTGGGTTTTGAGCATCTGCAGTATGAGAGACACAGACTTTGCTTTACTTGCACTGTCTCTTAATCCTCACAATCACCTATAGAAGTAAACACTATTAGCATTCCCATTTTATTGTAGAAGAGACAGAGACAGAGAGTTTAAGGAACTTGCTGCGTGTCAACAAATGAATACATGTTAAAACTGATCTTTGAAGTCAGATCTGTCTCCTTCTAAAGCCCATGCTCTTAACCATTACACTCTATAGTCTTATTCAATAGTTAGGTTATTTTCAATTCAATTTGGGTGCTTGTAGATCCAGTCTTAATATTGGGAATCTCATTTCCTTGCAAATCATACTTACCCCTCTCAATATGCCACAAGTCATCATTCCCAGCAGCAGAGAGCATTTTACTGCAATTACACTTGCTAATCAATTCTGCATCAGTGACCAGCCTTATAAATGTCTAGTTACCTATATTCTACTGACATGTCATCTCGTTTCTTACCAAAATTGTCAGTAGTCTCAATTTTAGAGACCGTTTTTCTAAAGCACAGGGAAGCCAGGAAATATGTCACCCTTATTGCCAACCAAACAAAAATAAACCATTGTGTCATTTTTCATGCTGGGGATTCATCAGCTGAGTGCATTCCAAGTATTTCTGAGTTTTAACTTTTTAATCAAGGGGACTATTTGAGGAACTATGCTTTTTACCATTATTTTCAAATTTTCCCTTTAATTTTTCTACTAATATTTGTCTAACTTGCATTAACAATATTTTCAGTGTTTCTTCATGGGATTTAAAAACGATTAAATGAGGCTACATTTCTACTAAGCTTTAAAAAATAGACATCATAAGTCATATGGCTATGTTAGAAGACATCCTGGGATCAGTTCCATGGCTCTCTGGCTGGCCATTCGGAAGGCAGTTTGATAGGGGTTGAGAAATAAATGAGCCAAAAAGGGTGTCCTCCCATTTCCTCTAAAGGAGAAGCTAATAATCATAAATTCCAGGGGGTATTCTGAGTGTCAGTCAAATGATGTTCAGGGTGCAGAAAGAGCAAGGACTCTGCTTCTGCTCTAGGTTCAGAGAAATCTAGTAGATGGGGATATGCTGGAAACATGGTCCAATCTTGGGGAAAAGCCAGATAAAGAGGACACAGGAAAGAACTGGAGTAAAAACTAGCTGCCAGGAGGGAGAAGGAGGATGGGTACATGGAGAGGCTGTTACATGAACTGCAGTTCACCTTTATAAGCAAGGCATGGAGAGAGCATACTAATTTCAGAGCCCTGTCCCTGCTAGCGGAGTGCCTCACTGGGGCCTAACTTAGTGTCTCACTGGGACTTTCTTGGCTCAGATCTGGAGAAGGGGTGTCTTTAACCAAGAGGAGTCAAGTTTGGATTAAGGACAGTTGAGATGGGCTTACTGGAGCAGTCAGTAACTAGCAGGACATGACAGAGATTTTTAAAACATTGCTTTTTGTTTATTTGGTTATAGCCTTTTTTTTTTCCTCCCTACTTTTGTTCCTTTGATCTCTCATGGCAGTAACTGGCCAGGGGCACAGTCCACATGGGGTTGAGGTAAGCCAATAGCTCATTCACTGCAGTGTTTTTATATCTGCCCTGTCCAGCCTTCTGTGAATGGTGTAAAGGGGTGCATAGTCCTAACCTTACAGACCAACATGGTTTTTTAAGCACAGATTTGTCCATCTTAGTCTGTCAGTGCCTTGCATCTTGCTCATTTTTTGTGTTCACCAAGACTTGGTGTAGATAGCCTAATGTCATAGATGGGAAGAACATGGAATATGAAGTCTACAGGCTTGTGTTTTGTTTGCTTGTTTTTAAGATGGTATTTTTAAGTTGAAGTATAGTTGATTTACAATGTTGTATTAGTTTCAGGTATACAGCAAAGTGATTCATTTACACACATAATCTTTTTCAGATTCTTTTCCTTATAGGTTATGATACAGGCTTGTGTTTAAAGCTCAGTTCTGGCACTGATAAGGTGTGGAACCACAGGCAAGGTTGTGACCACCCTCCATTTCCTCATCTATGAAATAAGGGGAATGAATCTTATCTCACAGGGTTAAATGATACAACACATACAAAGTACATGCTAAAGTGTCTAACTCTGAGTGCTTATGGTCTCCCTTTTCCTCCTCTCTGTGACCCGGACACACCTCTCCATACCCAGCAGCTTAGGGAACATACCCAGCCCACTTTAAAGGGATGATCTCGTCATAAACACACCTTTAAATTTTTTTCATTAGCAAAGAAGAGGTTTCTCCAGTTGGAAAAACAGCCATTGTTTAGTAGATTCATTCATTCAAGAAATTGTTCTTGAACACCTAATACATCCTAGCATAGATTTAGGAACTGGAGATACAGCCTTGAGTAAAAAAAAGACAAAAATCCTCGCCTTCATGGCGTTTACATTCTAGTGGGAGGAGGCAAGCAAACAAACAGGCAAATTGTATAGTGTATTAGGTAATGATGAACGCAACAGAGAAAAATAAAGCAGGGAGATGAGATGAGACGTGCAGGAGTACAATGGAATAATTTAGATCTTAAATATGCCAGTCACATCTCAGGAGATGACATAGAGGACGGGACCCTGAAGAATTTCTATTGGGAAGAAAGACTCTAAGAGGGAAAATACATTCTGCCTTTCCTCATCTCCATGGTCCCCTAGACACTAGGTTCCTCAAGGCAAAAAACTGTGCCTTCTTATTACTGGTATCCCCAGCCCACAGCACAATATTTGACACATACTAGGCATTCAATAATTGTTTGTGGAACCAAACTACTCCTCAGGCCTCTCTCAGGAACCACTGTGCCCCTTGGCACCTGAATTATCAGTTTGTGTTAATAACTCCACCTGCATGCTTCAATCTGACAGGCAGTAAGCACCAAGCCTGCAGGTTGTTTATTGATGTGGCTAATAATAATAATGGAGTGGCAACAGAACTGACATTAATATAACGTGGAGGGGAATGAACACCAGGATTGAAATGCTCTTATGCATCAAGGAGCTTCTGCTGCTGAGAGAGGAATTTGATTTTCTTGCAGTGTTTTCTGTCTCACTTCCTCAGCAATCAGCACTGTAAAATCCCATTGATAAGGTGTGAAAGGCAAAGGCAGAGTTTTAAAGAGGAACTTAGAGTCTCCTTCACAGTAGCAAGAAATTACATGCTAGTGGGAAGAACTCAGTGAAAATAGGAGAAAGTAGAGAGAGAATAGAATAAGGGATGTGAGGGCTTCATATGCCAGAAATAAATCTACCCCAAAATAAAGATAATTGGCCAAATTTGTCTTTCTATGTTGTTAAGACGATGGCCTTGTTTTGACTTCTCTTATTCATTCAGTAAATCATTTATTATCACTTATTCAGCAAACATTTACTGATCACCTACCATATACTCTACTAAGCACTCAGAGTGAATAATCTCTGTCCCAGTGAAATAAAGTATTTGGTTGCCCTTTGTCCCTGGTTTTGGGGAGACAACCACTAATCCCTTGGAATTTCCTGAGTGATAGGAGTGTCATTGTTATTCATAGTGGGCCTTTTAGACCACACACCTGATAGTTTATGCTAACAAGGTGACTCAGGACTGGAGCTGGCCCAGGCCAGAACCAACCATGTGATTAGAAGGTTGGGGCTTTGAGACACCTCATATTGCCTTTCCACCTGTGGAGGGAAGAAGGGCTGGAAATTGAGTTCAACCATGCAGCCAATGATTCAATAATGGAAGCATAATGAAGTTTCAATAAAAACTCTGGACACCAAAGCTGGGGCAAGTTGTGTCCCTTCTTTTGTTGGTTCTGATTTGTATTCTAGTAATAAGTATAGCACTTTTCTGAACTCTGTGACTTGTTCTAGTGAATTATCAAGCCTGAGGGAGTCCATAGGGACCCCTGAGTTTCTAGCCAGCTAGTCAGAAGTGAGGGTGGCCCAGGGGACCCTGAACTTGAGACTGGTATCTGAAGTAGTGAGGATGATCTGGTGAAGGACTGTGCCCTTAACTGTGAAGTTTGGCTTAACTCCAGGTAGTGTCTCAAGTAGCTCAGAGTCTAGCTAGAGTAATGAAAAATCATATTCACAATGCAGTGAGAAAGTTCTTTGCTCACAAATGTAGGCTTAGTCATGGAGAGCAAGGTAGGTGCCATCCAACTTATTGAGGATAATCAGAGGTGGCCTTCTGGACAAAGTGAAATTTGAACTGAATTCAAGCACAAATGGTAATTAGCAAAGCAAGGCAAAAACAGAGAAACACATGGGACAACTTTCAATCATCCTGTATCATCTGATAATAATACTAATAATAACAGCAACACTAGTAGCAACTAAAATCCCTTGGACTATTTTTATGTGAAAGTGCTTTATGTATATTTACTGATTTAATCCCCACAGCAACCTTGTCAGGAAGATTTTGTTGGGGTTTCTCTTTTCCAGTGAAATATCTGAGACTTAGGTATATAATTTGGCCAAACTCATACAACTAGTAAGTTGGCATACCTTTGCATCACACTTTGGTTTCTGTTAAAAACTTTGTGTTCCTCCCAAATTCCCTATGTTGAAGCCCTAACCTCCAATATGATAGTATTTGGAGATGGGACATTTGGGAAGTAATTAGGGTTAGATGAGTACATGAGGGTGGAGCCTTCAAGCTGGGATTAGTGCCCTTATTAGAAGAAACATGAGAGAGCTTGTTCTCTCTCTCCTCTCTCCCTCTCTCCCTCTCTCCCTTTCTCTCCCTCTCTCTCCCTCTCTCTCCTTCCCCATGAACATGTGCTGAGGAAGGCCTATGTAAGCATAGGAAAAGTGCCCTCATCAGAACCCAACCATGATGGCCACCCTGATCTTGGACTTCCAGCCTCCAAAACTGTGAGAAAACAAATTTCTATTGCTTAAGCCACCCACTCTATGGTATTTTGTTATGACAACCCAAACAGACAAAGGCAGTTTCTGAATCCAGAACTCTTGTATATGATAACTGCACTATATTTCCTTTGGAAAGGGCAACTTAACCTCTGAAAAAATATAATAATGTAAGGTATCCTGTCTCCTCTAGAGTGTAATGGCACACTTGGAGGTGGGGGAAGGTGCTAGGGTTGAGGCAAAAAAAAAAAAAAAAAAAAAAGGAGTCCTGTTGAATGCTGGTTCTGTGTAAAATCCCTCTTATTTGAATGAATAAAGTCATAAATATCTATTGTAACATTTTCTTGATCACTGAACTTGTTGCCAAAGAATCCTATGAATCTCAGCAAGAAGGGATCTCCCCATTTGATTCTGGATTCAGGTAGTCCTCCAACTTAATTTTGACTGCCTTTCTTGGTAGGTGATGCTTTCTTTATACAGATCAGACCATCTGAAAATTTCTTCAAGGAGTTTAAATTTACCTCTGTGTGTTTTCCACTCATTGATCCTGGCTCTGTGTGTGAGAGTAAATTAAAGAAGAAATAGTGTCAATAGCAAAAGGGTAGCTGCTGTATATGGTGGACCATGCAAGAAGTCTTGCAATTCTGTTTTGAAACCTTTCTGACCTTGCAGAATCCATTACTGCTTGTTTTAAGAAGGTCATGGTTCTGGAGTTCTTTTCAGATGTAGCTTTTAGTAATTCCTCTTTCAATATGAGCCTTTGAAGTGTCTGGTAATATATAGAAATAATCATTTATTCAACTCTTATTTTCTGTGTATGTGTTCATTGTTCACATTAGACTTCTTTTATGTAAATCAAGTCCCTCGATATGAAGAAACAAAGCAAATCCAGATTAATTGGCTAATTTTCAGAGGCTTACTCTACATTGATTACAGCTTTTTTTCCCATGAATTTTTAATTATGTTCTCTCTTTGCTATGCAGAGTCGCTTTTGAAACAACAGCATGTAAATTTGGTATATAGAAAGTTGACCCAAATCATCTCAAAAAAAAAAAGAAAACCACACATTGTGACCTATTTCCCATTTTTCCAATTCAGCAAGTTTAAAATATAACAAGGAGAAAAAGGGGAGTTTTTTTCCACAGGTGTAACTTTTTATAATGCCTTTCTAACCTTAGGCTTTGCATCTGTCCAACTTTTTTTTCTTTCTCTCTCTCACATCCTCATTATTTTTCCACCTTTGCAATTTTAACCTGTGAATTTAGTAAACTTCTAAAGTCAGAGGATTAAACAGCATTGGATTTGAAGGGAACTTAATGATCAGTTCCATTGCATCTCAAAGCCTCTCTACTTTAGCACAACAGTTGCCTGCCTCTGACTGATCACCTCCCGCCTCCCACCTTCCAACCTAATAGGGAACTCATGTTTTCCCCAAGCATTAAGCCTTTGTATAATTCTCACTTTTATAAAACTCCTGTTTATCTTAAGCAAAATGACTCTTTTTCTCCTCACTAAAAACATGCCTTATTCCTCATCTACTTCAGAGCTCTGAAGATAAAGAGACTTAAGACTTAAGTCCCCTTTGCTCTTTTCAAGCCCTTTATTCTCCAGGCTAAAAGGAATGTCAGTAGTCTCCTTTTTATTCCTGCTGATTTTATATGGCAAAACAGGAAAGAGATATAGCTGCCAATTTTGTTTTCCTAAATCTCCAAATTTAATGGTTTTGGTTTCTATAACAACTTCGTAGGAAACAGCACAATCACTTGTCCTGCTTTAAAAGGTATTTACACACACACATATGTGGCATAGGAGGTGTTTTATGTTAAAATTTCAAAAAGTACAGTGTCTATCCTTGATTTAATAAGAGATCAGAACAATATAGCTCACAAGTAGTGGGGAGGAGGAATAAATCAAGTACTTGGTGCAATATCTCTTGATACCATTATTAGTCTCTTTTTTTCCCCCCTAATTTCAAGCTATTAGGTTGGCTGTTGCTGAGGTTTATATTCTGAATACCCTCCAATGATATTTTAATGGAGGAGAGAAATCAATAGCTGCTATGCTGACATTGGCTTATATATCATTAGTAGTCCATAGTGTGTTTCTGCTACATGGGTAAAAGTCTAGGAGGTAGAGAAAATCCACTTCATGCTGGCCCTCCAAGTTCAGAGTTACTGAGAACTATTTGAGATTGCTAACATTGAGGACAGCATCCATCCTCCAGACTACTTCTCAGAGCAGTAAGTGTGGACAGTAGCCAACCTTCCTGCACCAGTCCGTTCTTTTCCTCAGATAGTTACCCTTGCAGACCTGCTGCAGGAAATGGCAGGCCCACCTCCTCCATGGCATCAAAATATATACTGCACATTTGGCCCGCTCTCCTAAGTGTGGCTTGTAGTCACACTTCCAGCCACTCAACTTAACTGGTGTTTCAAGGAAAGAAAAACAGATAATGCTGCAAATGAGGCCTCTAGGACTGGTGAGGCCTCTAGGACTGTTGAGTCCTCTAGGACTAGAATGGCAAATCTGGCTGTGCCTGAACTTCTCCAAATTGGATGGTTCCAAATAGGAAGGACTAATTTCATGGGGTCAGTGCTGGATCCTGTAAAAACATATACTATATAAAAATTAATGTTTGATGAGTCCTAAGTCCAAAGTGTCTCAATAGACCAGAAGAGAAAGGGTTTCCAGGAATGGGATTTGGAAAGAGCATAAGGATGAAGTGAGATAAGTCTGTATAAAGAGGAAAAAAATGTAAAGAAGTTCAATTCTAATAAATCAGAAGTAAGTGAACCTTGTTCTCTCCCTGGCACAATTCTCTTTCTGCAACAATGTAGCCTGGCTTGACCCAGTACAACAATCTCCTGCCTCTCACCATTGTACCCTTTCCTCATCCAACCCTACTGCTCTGACTTCTGATAAGAAATACAACATTTATTTTTATGTAGTCAATCTTCAGCCACAGAAACCCTGAGAATTCTCATTATAGGTAACTGATCAGACAATGATTGTCCAGCTTACAAAAGTAATAAGCAACATTTAGGTAGTTCTTTACAGTTTATAATGTTCTTTTGTGTTATGTCCTTTAGTCTTCAAAAAAAAAAAAAAACTCTGTAATAAATAATAACATTATTTCCATTTTTTGGATGAGAAAATCGAGGCTCAGAGAGTTTGTATAATTTGTCCAAGATTATGGCAATAGGGAGCAGAGCCAAGAGTTGAACCCAGCTCTCCTGACTAGTATTTTTAGCTTCTCAGTGGCCTTTGTGAAATGTGGCACAAGGAATCATATGCCTCACTGGTTGGGTGGGTCCTCCAAGGTTATTTCCAGACCCAGCCAAGAATATAATACCAGACACCCTTCTAGGCCAAATAATTCCAGTATGAGGGAAAAGGATAACAAAGGATAACAAATATGGAGACTGGGGAGGTCCTAGCATACTAGCACAGGTTGCTGACAGTGTGCCAGGTCCTCCTTTCACTCACTCACAGACAGGGCCAGGAAGGAATGTAATTTTGCCATAGGCTGGAATCCTTCGATGAAGGAAGAGAAAGCTAGAATTCACCGCTATTAACTCTGAGTTCTCTTAAGAAAGTGGATGTCCCTCAAAATATTAAAAATAGAACTACCATTTGATCCAGCAATCCCACTTCTGGGTATATATCCCAAGGAAGTAAAAACAGGATCTCGAAGAGATATCTGCACTACCATGTTCATTGCAGCACTATTTGCAATGGTCAAGGCATGGAAACAACGTTAAGTGTTGATGGATGAATATATAAAGAAAATGTCACACACACACACACACACACACACACACAGAGGAATATTATTCAACCTTAAAGAAGAAGGAAATTCTCTTATTTGTGATAACAAGGATGAACCTGGAGGGCATTATGCTAAGTGAAATAGGCCAGACACAGAAAGACAAGTACTGCATCATCTCACTTACATGTGGAATCTAAGATAGTCAAACCGATAGAAGCAGAGAGTAGAATGGTTGTTGCCAGGGGCCAGGGAGGGAAGAGAGGAGGGGTAAATGAGGAGATGTTGGTCAAAGGGTACAAAGTTTCAGTTATTCAGATGAATTAATTTGGGGGAACTAATGTATAGCATGGTGACCATAGTTAATTAACAGTATCATATTGTATACTTTGCTAAGAGGATAATAAACCTTAAATTGAATCTTCTCAACATACGCACATATACATACAAAATGATGACTATGTAGAGATGATGGATAAATTATTTAGCTTGATTATGGTGATCTTTTTACCATATACATGTATCAAAACATCACGTTGTTCACCTTAAATATATATAATTTTTATGTCTCAATAAAGTTGTTTTAAGAAGTAATTGATTATAACAGGGGGATATGGTCATAAAATTTCAATCTGCTACAGATTCCAAAATCCAGCTCTGATGCCAAAGAGATAATGATATTAGTTCAACAACAATATTAATACCTAACTTTTACTGGGCCCTTACTATGTGCCTTACATGTCTCATTTAATTCCCACCACATCCTATCTGTCAGGTACCATTGCTGTTCCCATTTTGCACAAGGGAACTCTGAGACTTTGAGAGGCTAAAGGACCCATTCACACAGGAATTAAAAGGCAGCTCTAGGATTCAAGCTTCCTCCGACTCCAGCACTCATCCTCCCCGTCACTACATCACATGGCCTAGATTGGAAGTCTGTTCTCACCTTCCCCTTACTAGCCACAGAAATTATTTCAATATGATGTTTCTGTCTTTGGGCTTGCACAAATGTGCTGGCCATAACATTTACAGCATTCCAGCTGAGGTGGGGACCAAGACACATTGGAGCCAAGTGTTTTAATAGCTTCCTGTGTTAGTAGTTATAAAAACATAACTGTTGCTGCAGGTTCAAAGAATTAAAATATGGCAAGGTAGAAGGAGGTCTCAAGGTCAGCTTTCAGAACTACAGCTTCGCCCTTGTAAACAACTTTTATATACCACTTTTGGACTGTGTATGATGAAATGACTAACATTTTCAGCTGTAACCGGAGCTATTACACAGCAGTTGAGTGTGTTATAGCTGGAAAGCTGAAAATTGGTGGAAAGGGTGAGCTGTGGGGATTCCTTGCCTCTGCATGGGCACATTTTCTGTCTCCTCCCAGTGGGAATGCCCTGCATAAAGCAAAACAAAGTAATAGTAACAGGTAAATTGCACCTTGCATTCTCAGTATAAAATGAAGCTCTTATCTGCACATTTCACTTCTGCTTTTAATGCCTTTGTCCCTTCTCTCTTGCTCACTGAAGTGGAGTATATAGTTTTCTTTATTTTAAATCTTCCCCCAAAGAAAACTACAAGCTGAGATTCCAGGTGTCCACCTATAATCCAGAAACTTACATGACTTCATTTGTGGAGGAGATTCCCAGAGAGATCTTTGATAAGTAGCTTCTTTCCTCCTCTGTTTTGTGATTTACATATTATATAGCTATAATTGCAGGTCACAGATATGAATATTCAGAAAAGGATAATATGAGGTTACTGAATGCTTTTCCCCTGAATTCCAGAAGGTGGGCCTCACAGTTGACTGAGTGATGTCAGCTAAAGTCCTGAGTTTCCCATCCAATCTTAACCTAACTGTGCTAAAAATGAGTGTTTTCTAAGGAGAGACACTATTACAGAATCAGAAGGATTGTTATTATACTTATTCTTGCAGACTAGACCAGAAATCATATTATGGAAACGGAATAGTGTGCCAGTCTTGTCCACTGTCTTTAATAACATTCAGATCACAAAAACAGGCGACTCTATTTTTAGCCCTTTCATATGAGAATGGCTGTGGGAACAGAATGTGAGATTGTCATACTTCCCTCAAACCCAACAATAGTTTGTTGCTGGAATAGAAAAAAAAAAAAAAAAATGAAGTCATGTGTAACCCAGCCACATCATGGCAGGTAAATTACGCGAGTATCCTTACCTGGACAGACTTACCATCCAGAGCCTTGTGGTATTGTGCTCGGGATTCCTAAGAGTGAACCTTGAAGAGCTATGCTAATGATGGTGCTTCTCATCCAAGGCTCTTTGTTAAAATACGAGGTCATATTTTGTGATAAAATCAGTAGCACATGGTGAAAGGTATATATTGTGGGTGGAAAAAAGCAGTCTTTAGACTCTGGTAGCCTTTTCTTTAGTCCTTGCTCTGCCATGATAGACAGATTATGTCCTTTCTAAGAACCTCAGTGGTCTCATCTGTAAAATGGGCATAATAATACATATGTAAGACGGTTGTGGTGGTGAATAAATGAGATCACAATTGTAAAATACTAGCAATGGTAGATGCTCAGTAAATAGTGCTTATTATTATTATCATGGAGCATATGGTTTTGTGGAGAAAAACAGTGGTTTTGATTCATTTGGAAGACAATAGTTTTTAATTTTGTCATGTTACTTCCCTCCTCAAAACAAATGCATTGCTTTGCACTGCATATATGATACAATCATTTTCTCTGTGTGTCTGTGTGTCCATCTGTCTCTCTCTCTCTCTGTCTGTCTCTCTCTTTCTCTCTTGTGTCTGTCTCTCTGTCTCTCACAAAACACATACAAACATGAAATCCATGACTGAGTCACCATCCTCTGGATTATTGTCCTGAATCAGGGATTTTGCTCCTGCTGCCCCAGTCACCTAGAATGTCAATTCCCCCTTTCTCCACCTGTTGAACTATGTTATCTACCCGTTCCACTCTGTCTACCCTCCTCCACAGATCTTTTCACAAGGCTTCCAGCTCAAGTTAGTGTTCTCCATTCCTCCAAGTAACATTTTGTTGTACCTCTACTCCAGCACTCTGCACAGACAGCCTTGTAGTAAAGCGATCTTGGTGCTTTCTCTCTGTCCCACAAGAATGTGAGAAACCCACCAGCACAGGAATTGTGTCATATTCACCTTTGCATTCCTCCCAATTGTGGACCAAGTAAATGGATATCGATTTGAGTTGTAGTTTAGTGTTTATGTAACTCCTATCGCTGTTCTGAATTTTCCAGTAGTTTATTTGTGATTTGTGTCTTGTCATAATTTCATGCTCCTTGGCAGCCACTTACTTTACAAATATCAGTCCTTTTATGTTAGTCATTTCTAGACAACTTGTGGTCTCATGGTCAGCACTCGGGGATTTGGAAGTTGTCATTGTTGTTGTTTTGCTGAAATGTCTCTCTCATCAGTTTTCTTGTGGGTGACCCTTTAAATAACCAGAATTAACGATGGGAAACAAACTAAAACAAGAGTTTGGAATGCAGTGTCTCTTCCATTGCTACTTCATGGATGAAAGACGGATCTCAAATGCATTAGGATTGACTCTGCTTTAGGAAGACATTTTAACTCTGGCTTGTTCATTTCTTTTCAGGTAGAAAGCTCAGACAGCAGACAGCAAAGGGCCAGGATTGTCCAGGGGACAGGTCAGAAATGCTTGAAGCATCAGAAAGTCAAGTTTCCTAGTATCATCTTCACTCAAACTCTTTCACATTTGCATTGGGTGAGGACACATACTTGTTCAGAGCCTGAAAAACCTCATTGTTTCATTCTTCAGCCCCTCATTTGTAGCCAGGTAATTGAAGTCTAAAGGTAAACTCACCAGCCCGAGTCCCATAGGAAATTAGGGAGGAAAACAGAGGTCAGGACAAGAGTCTTCAGGCTCTAAGTCCACTGCTCTTTCCTCTCCTACACCCTGTGGCCTCTTCCCATTCATGGATTACTCACATAATCCAAATTGTGTTATTTTCAGGATCCACTTAAGGAATTAATCACTCTCTTTGTCATTACCTTTTTTTACTTTGAGGTAGAGCCAGACTTTGCCATTACTGAACGCTGTGGCTCCACCAATGAAGAGACTAGCCTGGGCTAATTGCCTTCATGCACCTCCTACCAGCAGAGGGCTGGCCGATGAGCACCTGTGTGCAGCTCTTCGGTCCCCTTGTGGTCTGGGCCCTGCACTCATAAAACTGGTGCTCTGTCTTTGTTTGTTTGCAATGCTTTCCTCCCTTGCTGTGGGTGATGGGCAGGGGCAAGGGATCCTAGATTCTTTTTAAATTGTTTGTACATAGGTATACTACACTATATTTAGCATTTTAGCATCACTAAAATTGAAATGTTTCTTATAGTCAATGGTGTGTAATAGTTTAATTGTCAATATCTTTTCTTAAACGATGGTGCATATTACAATCTTGCCATTGTGGAGTTAAAGGTATATGAGAGTTCAAATTTTATAAAATGCTTTCCCATATAATAATAAGATCTAACATACATAGAATGCTCAGGTCAGGCACTGTGTGTGTCAGGCACTGTGGGCTTTGTGTGTCACACTAATTAATTTATCCTCTCCTCATAATGACTTCAAGCTGGCATTATCCCCCATTTCCTAGAAGAGGAAACTAATATTAAGTAATTTTTTCAAAGTCACAAAGCAGTAGGATGCAGAGCCATATCCACCCCAGGGCAGTTTTAATACAAAGCTAAAATTCTTTCCTCTTCTCCTCCTATTGAGTTTTGCTCTCAGTCTCCCCCAGAGTCAAATGTGTGGCAAGATGGGCAGCATAGGAACACAAACTCTCAAGTGACCTTGTGTAAATTACTCAACCTTTCTGTGCCTCATCTGTAAAATGGGGATGAAAATAGCACCTTCCCATCAGCAGTTGTGAGGGTTAAGTGAAATGAGCTGTATGAAGCACTCGGAACACTGACCCCAGCACACACCAATGGTAAGTAAATGTGAGTGATATTAACTAAAATTTCAGAAATGGAGACCTGATTGAAACAAAGGGGCATCTATTTGAGGTTTGTTAGGACTGTAGCCTGGAAGACACAGATTCAAGAAACACTTGAATTGTGTTCCACCGGACTACAAAATTGGAGAGGGTTATAAAGGCAAAGAACTGCAAGGTTACATAAATTGTCAAGAATTAGGATTGGAGCTGGCAAGACATAAGGGTGCTTTTGAAGCAAGGATTCGTTGGGGTTCAAAATGATTACATAGTTGTGAAGTGGGAGGGATCTTTGAAACTACAAGTCTACAGCTGGCAGCTGCTAGCAGATATTGTTTTGAAAATGGCTGGTGGTGTCCTTGAGTTTGATATAGCTCAGAAAATTCAAGTTCTCCGTGATTCAGGAATGTGTCTGAAACCACATCCACAATGGCCACCTGGGTCCATTTTGGATGTCCGAATCATAGTTTCTCCATTTTGATTTTTAAATGATCTGAAATATGTCTTCAGTGGTAACATCACTCCCTGGTTTGCTATATCCCCTGTGAGCATCATCTTAAGCTTAGAAATGGCCTTCAGCTCAGGCATATGCCCAGAAGCCTCTGAGATGCCCTATACTGTGCACCCCCTTCTAAGAGAGCAGGAGGGGAACCTCTCTCAACAGTTCTGGGATGATGGCCTGAGCAGAGCTTGCCTTCCTCAGATGCCACTGTCACTAGGAAGTGAGTGCTCAGCCTGCCCCTCTGTTAATTCAAGTTCCCTAGCAAAGCAGGAGCTTCCCACAAGACTAGCCCCTAGAAACCACACATACCAGTGCTATGACACTGGTTGCCCAGAGGTTACCTGCTGCCATTTAAAAACTGCATGGAAATGCATTTAATTCTCCCTCACAGGAATGTTTTCCAGCCACAACTCATATTACTGCCCACTGTTCAGTCCTAATCCTGTCTCCTGAGTGGCCAGAGACAGTCTGACCTCACTGAAAATCAATGCACAGCAGAGGTGAAGCTGCTGCCACCCTGCACTGTGAATCATTTAACCTGGGCCTCAGTTTCTCATTCTGGATGGTAGGTTTGCCAGAGTGACCTCCTTAGAGGGACGATGAAAGAAAGGTCCCACTGAGGAAGCAGACTGCAGGATGAGTGTCTCTCATCCACAGTCAAGTTCACAGTACTGGAGGGTAAATATCTGAAGTGTGCTGAGGGCAGGTGCAGAGACTGAGTCAGAAAACATGTTTGTGTAATAGATCACCAAAGCTGGGGAGGCCTGAAGTGGACACAAGGAGCTGATGGGAGGGAGGAGCCTGGGAGCAGAGAGTGGAGAGGAGCACAGGCTGGAGGAAATGCACCGGGAGGTGACCTGGGCTGGGTAGAGTCCTGGGAAAGGGTCTCTTTTTAAAGGATTTGGTGCAACAGACACTCCAAGAAGCAGCAGTCGGGCACACGGAGTGGGGCTCCCGTACAGCAGCTGGGCTCCTGGCCACTCCCCTGCCTTCCCAGCGCTCGTCCCGGTTCCTGCAGAAAGGCCTGCCAAACCTGGGTCTGGACAGCAACACCGTGGCCTCCAGCATTACACTATTAGGTTGCAGCTGTATTTCATAGCCCCACGCTCTATCCAGCTGTTTCTATGAGTTTTATTATACAGTTAAGTATCAACAGGACCTTTTTAATATTCTCTTTTTTATTAAACAAAAATAAGTATTCAGGCTAACGTCTTGCAGTAAAGTAGACTCAAGCTCTATTGAGTATCCACTTACCTCTTTTCAGTTTTTCGAAAGACAAGTGATAAAGCCCCCATATTTCTAAATAGGATACTTTCTTATTTAAATAAAACAGGTGAGGCAAGTTAGGCTTTCTAAATTAAAAATTCATAAAGGCATTGCTCTCTTAAGAATGAGGGGAATGGGGAACATCTGAATTACATAAAGAGCATGATGCAGTAGTAGTAAATTTTAAAAAGTAGTACTAAATAAATAAACTTGATAGAACACTTTGTGGCAGACATGAATCAGATGAATCTAAATAAATCAGATGCCTTATCTCATTTAACCTTCAGTACAGCTCTGTAAAATGAATACAGCTGTTATTCTCATTTTACATGTGGTGGAACTGAGTCTTAGAAAGTTTTAATGGGTTCCATAATACAAAATAGCTCTTGAGAAGTGGGCCTAGAATTTAAATCTAGATCCTTCTGACTGCAGAGCCCAAATGCTTACCCCTGCACATGTTAATTAGATTCAAACCAGTATTTGAATTTCAGCTGTGTGACCTTGGGCAAGTTTCTTAACCTCTCTGGGTCTGTAATCTGGAGGTTCATTATCACTATCACTATCACTATCAGTTTCTGTGGTGACTAAGTTAAATAATATATAAGCAAGTGCCAGTACTATAATAATACTATAATTGGCACATATTTACTACTTAAAAAAAATGTTACCCACATTCCTAAATACAGTTGACCCTTGAACAATGTAGGTTTGAACTACACAGGTCCACTTATATGTGGGGATTTTTCAATAGTAAATACTATCCGTGGATGTGGAATTACGGATACAGTGGAACCTCGGATAGAGAGCACTCTCAAATAGGGAGGGCAGACTATATATTATCCATGGATTTTCAACTACACAGAGGGTTGGCACTAACCCCCAAATTGTTCAAGGGTCAACTATAATTCAGAAAATCAGTAGTTTTTTTTTTTTTGTCTGAAGTTTCTTTGGCAGCCAGTCACCTCCACTCATCAAAATAGTGTGCAGACCATGGACAAACCTGATATCCTCCCCTCCAATTCAGCACAGCTGGAACCTGCTCAAATGGAACTGGGCTCTGGTCATGGCTGAGGGTCCGTCCATCTGCATGCTGTCTACAAACATGGACGAGCTCACTGCTGCATGATCCTGACTCTAACTCTGACCCAAGAAAATTTAAAGACTGTGTTATGCTGGGTCCTGGGGAGCCTAGGTTGCCTATATATTTCTTCTACTTAATTGTATGACCCAAAGAAGAAGAACACATAAAAAATTCCTTTGTTGAGTGTGGATTTCTGACTGGCAGCCAGCTAGAGAGCTCTTTTAATTTCTCTCAAAATAAAAGGATTTGAGTTAGAACTAAGGGTGGGGGAAAAAAAAGTTTAGGGAAATCTAAACCTTTTAACTAAGATAAGAGGTATTTGGCTCCCTTTTCCCAGTCTGTGAAGCAGAAGAGGAAAATCCATAATGAGACATGGTGAAAAAGACTTACTTTTACTATTTGTCAACAGCTGGTTCAGATTACTGCAACAAATATTTATCAAGGGCCCAGTTCTTGTCCAGCACTGGGAGAATGATGATAGATGGATAAGTGGACACAGGCCTTACCTTCTATAAGATTTCAGTCTCATCAGGAAAACAGACCCTAAAATAGGCCTAATACAGAATAAAAAAATGGTAAAATAACATAATAAAAAATAATAATTAACTACCTCTCAAGCAGTAGCTACATGTCTTCTAAGTGCTTTACATGTATTAATTCATTTCTTCCTCAGAACATCCCTATGAGGTACATACTTATACTCATACATATTTACAGGTGAGGAAAATTAGGCAAGCCTGTACAGCTTGAGAGTGGCAGTGCTGATCTGAATTCGGGTTTGTGTGGCTCCATTTGTGGCTTCTTTCTGCTGTTCACAACTTCCTCCTCCATCCAGGAGCAGGGCTGCTCTGTAGTACAGCTCCAGAAGACACCATTCACATGGCAGTTTACAGAGTGTGGAGTTGTGCAATATATAGCCTATGAAGCTGTATAAAGATAATAAGATGGGTATTATTATACTCTTTTAAGAGACAAGAAGATTGAGGTTTGGAGGGCCTAAGTGACATCTCCATGGTCATAACTCTAGTAAGTGGCAATGCTTGGAACTGGGTCTGCTGCCTCTGAGCACCGTGCTCTTTCTAGATTCCATGCTGCCTCCACTTTGCTCCTCATGAACTACTTTCAGAGCACAAGGAAGGGGCATTCAGTACAGGCTAGTCTGGAGAAATGGTCTGGGCAGGCACTGGGGAGAAGAAGCAGCTTGTAACCTGTCCTCTCAGAGTGGGCAGCTCTCATTGTCCCCCATGAATCCTCTTTTCTGTGCAGATGAGCTGCTTCATTCCTCAGCACCACCATGACCCTCTGGGAAGAACACCAGACATAGAATCAACTGAACCTGGGTTTCCTATCTTTACTCACTTGCTCAACAAATATTTATTCAGCACTTACTATGAGTCAGGAACCATTTTAAGAGCTGAGAGTACGTTGATGTCCAAGACCCTTGCTTTATTGAGGCTTCTATTCCAGTGCAATATCTGCTGCCTATGTGTTCTTGCTTATGTAACTCAACCTCTCTCAGTGTCAGTTCTCTCATCTGTGAAATGAGGACAGTAGCATCTGACTCATAGAGCTGTGGAGAATCTGAAGTGAGATAATGGATGTAATGACCTTTGCAGTGACCTGGCTCATTGCAGGCAGTCAAGAAATCTTAGTCTGTTCCCCACCCACCTGCCACACTATAAAATGAGTATGACCAGACCTGCCTTTGCCTTTGCCACTCCCCTGGATCCTTCTGAGATGGTGATTGTACTTGTTTGGTTGATAGATTATTCCAAGTCCATTTGACCAGCATCAGTTAAAGCAATGAACCGGTTCACCATGTTCCTCTACTTTATATACATTATGACTTTGTATATGGAACCATAAAACTCAGGACAGATTTATGCATATGACATACTGTATATTTTCATAGAAATGTTTTGCCAATACACCAATATTTGTGAGCAGTTTTCAAAAGTTTATTTCTCATAGATGTCTCTTAAATTGCATGTGGAGTGACATTTTATGGTTTAAGTTTTGTTTTCATGGCACAGCCCCAATTTGCATCTTTGTTCTAGCACTCAGGACTTCCCTGCTTATAGCCCATGTGTTTCTCCTGTCCTTGAAGCATTTCTTTAGGCCCACATTCCATCAGGAAGCTATTGCTAAAGACTGCAGTTTGGCATCTTTCCTGGAGAAGTCAATCCATTTGTGAATGTCTTGTAGAAATGGACTTGAATTATTCATTTCCTGTATCCAACTTGTTTATGGGGTATTGATGCAAAGAGACAGACTGGTTCCATTCCTTGTGTGGTCAGAGCCCTTGACATTATAGCTGCCATGAAATCTCACTACCCCTTTCCCAAATGGTTTTCTTTGCCTGAGGTTGACTCAGACTTTCTTACCTGCACTTTCATCAAATTCTGAAACAAAGTGGGAAGGAAAGAAATGCACATCTAATGAGTTATCTCCTATGAGCCAGACTCAAAATACTCTGCAGATCCATAATCTCCCTAAAGACTTACAAGTTTGGTGGTATTAACTTTGTTAGAGGAAATAGTTTCAGAAAGATTAAGTAAATTGACCTAGGTCACACAGCTATTAAGTGGTGGAGCCAAGTTTCAAATTCAGATTTGTTAATTGCAAAGTCTGATTCTCTCCATTGCTCCAAGCCCACCAGCATCCAAGGTAAACAAAGGGATTCCAGGTGGGCAGAGTGTAACTCTTCATCTCCATCTACTTATGAGAATTCATTAGTTTGAACAGTCATTTTACAAATATTTGTTTATTGTGTGTGTCTTACGTGGTAGGCACTATACTAGTTGCTATATTTGAAGTAGCCACAGCAAATTTTGAATTGCAAAAGGGTTTCTCTCTACATCCTCCTGATAGGTCACTGTTAATGAGTGTTTTTACAAGGAAATTCATACCCACATAGAACTGATTATTAATTTCCTGAGTTCCCTGTTGTACCTGGTACATATTGTGTGTCTCACACATAAGAGAAGGTGCTCACTGAACTTTGTGGGATGAATTAATGAATGGATGCATTTACAACACCCCTGAAGAATACATGGTACATATCTGTGTGTATCAGTGTCCACAGGCTGGTGCTGTGTCTCATCACTGTGTATCCCTAGTGCCTGGCACAGCACCTGGCAGAGACTGGGGGCTTGCTGAATGAGGGCGTGAGTGAAAAGAGAATTGACATCAAACCAGTTTAGGCACAATTAGAAACAATCAGTCTAACATCAGAAATGTAACCAAAGTTGGGACTAGAGTAAAGAAAGTGAGGCATTAGCCTCAGGTGTAAAATTTAAGGAGACACCAAACAACATGTAAATCAAGATATATAATACTTTCATGCAATATTTTAAATAATAGGATCCAACAGAGCAGAGATTAGGGTAAGGCAATGAGGTGTGTCATCCAGGTGAAGACCCAGATCCTACTTTTGCTTAAAATTTTGTTTTTATTTTGCCTCCTGGATTTTTTTCATTAGTTTTGATTTTTTTTTTTAATATTGAAAGTATTATTTATCTTGATCACTGAGATTTTGGCTTCCCTTAAGTTTTACATCCAAGGCAAATGCCTCACTTGCCTCCCCCTAGCCCTGGCCCTATAAAACCGACAAGAAGTAATGAAGATTCTTTGATAACATATTATAGGAATAGTATTTTATGCACATAAACTCACAGAAGGCCCACAAAAGCCTCTTATCAGGAAGGTACTGTTATGATCTCTTTTACAGGAAGGATGACTGAGATTTGAGGAGTCAATACTCTCTTCACAGAGTCTCACAAATGAATCAGATATGACTGAGATACTGCGTTTCTTAGCCTCCAAGGGGTGCTAACCAGAACCTGGGGCTACAGGAGCCCTTAGACTGGCTGCCTCCAGCCAGAAGCAGTTTCTTGTGTTTACCTTAGCATGATTTACAAATACCATATTCCATTGAATCCCAAGATTTCAACCATTATATGAAGGAGCATGATTTTATGTACCATGTCACTTCTGCCCCCAAGATGACAGGAATTGGAAGGTGCTAACAATTGGAAGATACAAACCTCAGAGATTTTATAGTGCTAAAAAAAACAATGCCTCTTGGAATGGGATAAAAATACATTATTATCATATTTCAAGTGGCCATGACATTGAAAAAGTTTGGGTAGACTATGCAAGGGTGCACTGCAATACCAGATGTGAAAAGATTTTGGCATTTTGTATATCTCTAAAAGTCCAGAAGTCCATTCACTAGCCTCAGCTTTTTGAAAGCTGATGCCATTCCCGCAATGAGATAAACTTTAATCGAACAGAGAGGTAGAAGATGCTTAGGAAGGAGACTGCTTCATCTGTGCTCTGAAGGAATTTCCCCAGGAGGGAAGAGGTTTCCCCAGGAGAGAAGAGACTGTAGTATTAGTCTTCTGATTATATTATTCTTGGATGGGTTAAGAATTTTATCTACTTACAAAATTATTTGGAGCCACGGATTAAGGAGGGAAGGAATGATGCAGTACAGCTGATTTGAGACTCAGAATCTCTTTTCCTTAGCAGCTTCCATATAAAGTAAATCTGTGATGAGCTGCAGAGTTTCCCTAGCTGGCACCGAAGTCTCATAGAATGGTCCTGGGTTTATTATATAACACTAAACAGTCCATACTATCTCGCATCCAACTGATCTGGCTACCCCACCAGGAAATTATGAGCACACCTAATTAATTATATTCCAAAGTATTACATTAACATTTATTTAGACTTAAGATATACACAATGATGCATTGATCCGAGTCAGTATTGGCTTCCTAATTATTTTAGGGAATGGTCACAAAAACACAAAACAGCTAAGTCTGCTTCCCCGTTACTCTTTTTTATACATATCTATGTAGCACAGACACAAGCCAGCCTTTCTTGTAATAGCAAGCTCACCAGTGTTAGACCTGTATGACTTGCTTGAAAGTCCTAAAATTCTGCCTTGTGTCATATTTTATCAAGATGACAAATCATCTGTAGTAAAGAGAGATTAATATGGAGGGGCATTGTCTGGAGACAGATTGCCCAGGTTTGAATCCAGCTATGCCCCTTACTGTATCTCAGTTTCTTTATTTGTAAAGTGGGAATAGTAATAGTACCTACCTCTTCAAGTTATTAGGAGGATTTAATGAGCTAACACTTCCAAAGCACTTAGAACACTGTGCAGTACTTGATATACAAGATTCACTAGCATTTCTGACCACAGGCAGCCCCAGGACAGGATTTCCACACATAGATGGTCGTCAGAGTGCGTTCATTCATCCCAGGGGCACAAGCCTATGGTACTCAGCCTGCAATGTAAGTAGATTTGTTTCTTCTCTCCTGTTCTTCCTCTTCCCCCTCCTTCAAGATCAGATGGGTGCAGCTATCACTTTGAAGGTGGTTCCCATTCAACTTCCAATGGTGAACAAACCTGCAGGCAAATATATTCTGGGACAAAAAACATTTGGTAAACTCACTTCATTTCTTATTTCCTACTGACCTGTGTATATATTTCCATTATTGTCCTCACCATACTGCATGAGGTGATATTTTTAAGGGATCATCTCCCTCATGGAAAATGATGGGTCATTATCTTCTTTTTCCTTGTCTGCCTGAGACCTGAGATCCTGTCCCTGGTACACAGCAGGGACTGGATGAATCTGGTATATTAGGCAATGACCAATGCCTGACTCTGTGGACTTACGTCGCATCCTTGTGGGAGTTGTTTGCTCCATTCTCAAGGATCTTCTCCCTCCTTTGTATATTCACTGGTAAAGCTGTTGGAGCAGCAGAGTTGCCTTTCTTGAGCTTTCTGAGGAATCCAGGAGACCAGAGATCACATACATACATCCCTTGAACATCCTCTAAAACTTACTGAAGAGACTGCCACTGTTGGAATCTACATTTAAGGGCATTTTACGAGAGAACTATGAGATGCTTCAGATGATCTTTGAAGTATCTGAGGTAATAAAACTAATAAATCTCACTTATGAAAGTGGCAGCCACTCTTTATTTACAATCTTTTTTTTAAACATCTTTATTGGAGTATGATTGCTTTACAATGTTGTGTTAGTTTCTGCTGTATCACAAAGTGAATCAGCTATATGTATACATATATCCCCATATCCCCTCCCTCTTGCATCTCCCTCCCACCCTCCCTATCCCACCCCTCTAAGTGGTAACAAAGCACCTAGCTGATCTCCCTGTGGTATGCAGCTGCTTCCCACTAGCTATCTATTTTACATTTGGTAGTGTATATATGTCCATGCCACTCTCTCACTTCGTCCCAGCTTACACTTCCCCCTGCCCATGTCCTCAAGTCCATTCTCTATGTCTGCACCTTTATTCCTGTCCTGCCCCTGGGTTCAACAGAACAATTTTATTTTTGGATTCCATATATATGTGTTAGCATATGGTATTGTTTTTCTCTTTCTGACTTACTTCACTCTGTATGACAGACTCTAGGTCCATCCACCTCACTACAAATAACTCAGTTTCATTCCTTTATATGGCTGAGTAATATTCCACTGTATATATGAGCCACATCTTCTTTATCCATTCATCTGTCGATGGACACTTAGGTTGCTTCCATGTTCTGTCTATTGTAAATAGTGCTGACATGAACATTGTGATACATGACTATTTTTGAATTATGGTTTTCTCAGGGTATATGCCCAAGTAGTGAGATTGCTGAGTTGTATGGTAGTTCTATTTTTAGTTTTTGAAAGAACCTCCATACTGTTCTCCATAGTGGCTGTATCAATTTACATGCCCACCCACAGTGCCAGAGGGTTCCCTTTTCTCCACACCCTCTCCAGCATTAATTGTTTGTAGATTTTTTGATGATGGCCATTCTGACTGGTGTGAGGTGATATCTCATTGTAGTTTTGATTTGCATTTCTCTAATGGTTAGTGATGTTGAGCATCCTTTCATGAGTTTGTGGGCAATCTGTATATATTCTTTTCAGAAATGTCGGTTTTAGGTCTTCTGCCTATTTTTGGATTGGGTTGATTGGTTTTTGATATTGAGCTGCATGCTGCTTGTATATTTTGAAGATTAATCCTTTGTCAGTTGCTTCGTTTGCAAATATTTTCTCCCATTCTGAGGGTTGTCTTTTCTACTTGTTTATGGTTTCCTTTGCTGTGCAAAAGCTTTTAAGTTTAATTAGGTCCCATTTGTTTATTTTTGTTTTTATTTCCATTTCTCTAGGAGGTGGGTCAAAAAGGATCTTTCTGTGATTTATGCCATGGAGTGCTCTGCCTATGTTTTCCTCTAAGAGTTTTACAGTGTCTGGACTTATATTTAGTTTTTTAATCCATTTTGAGTTTATTTTTTTATATGGTGTTAGGAAGTGTTCTAATTTCATTCTTTTACATGTAGCTGTCCAGTTTTCCCAGCTCCATTTATTGAAGAGGCTGTCTTTTCTCCATTGTATATTCTTGCCTCCTCTATCAAAGATAAGGTGACCATATGTGCATGAGTTTATCTCTGAGCTTTCTATCCTGTTCCACTGAGCTATATTTCTGTTTTTGTGCCAGTGCCATACTGTCTTCATTACTGTAGCTTTTTAGTATAGTCTGAAGTCAGGGAGCCTGATTCTTCCAGCTCCATTTTTCTTTCTAAAGATTGCTTTGGCTCTTTGGGGTCTTTTGTATTTCCATACAAATGATGAAATGTTTTGTTCTAGTTCTGTGAAAAATGCCATTGGTAGTTTGATAGGGTTTGCATTGAATCTGTAAATATTTTGGGTAGTATAGTCATTTTCACAATGTTGATTCTTCCATTCCAAGAACATGATATATCACTCCATCTGTTTGTGTCATCTTTAATTTCTTTCAACAGTGTCTTATAGTGTTCTGCATACAGGTCTTTTGTCTCCTTAGGTAGGTTTATTCCTAGTTATTTTATTCTTTTTGTGGCAGTGGTAAATGAGAGTGTTTCCTTAATTTCTCTTTCAGATTTTTCATCATTAGCGTATAGGAATGCAAGAGATTTCTGTGCATTAATTTTGTATCCTGCTACTTTACCAAATTCATTGATTAGCTCTAGTAGTTTTCTGGTAACATCTTTAGGATTGTCTATGTATAGTATCATGTCATCTGTAAACAGTAATGGTTTTACTCATTTTCTGATTTGAATTCCTTTTATTTCTTTTTCTTCTCTGATTGCCCTGGATGAAACTTCCAAAACTATGTTGAATAATAGTGGAGAGAGTGGGCAACCTTGTCTTTTTCCTGATCTTAGAGGAAATGGTTTTAGTTTTTCACCATTGAGAATGATGTTGGCTGTGGGTTTGCCATATATGCCTTTATTATTTTGAAGTAAGTTCCCTCTATGCCTACTTTCTGGAGAGTTTTTCTCATAAATGGGTGTTGAATTTTGTCAAAACCTTTTTCTACATCTATTGAGATGATCATATGATTTTTCTCCTTCAATTTGTTGATGTGGTGTATCACATTGGTTGATTTACCTATATAACATTGGTTGATTTGCATATATTGAAGAATCCTTGCATTCCTCGGATAAAACCCACTTGATCATGGTGTATGATCCTTTTTATGTGCTGTTGGATTCTGTTTGCTAGTATTTTGTTGAGGATTTTTGCATCTATGTTACTCCGTGATATTGGCCTGTAGTTTTCCTTTTTTATGACATCTTTGTCTGGTTTTGGTATCAGGGTGATGGTGGCCTCGCAGAATGAGTTTGGGAGTGTTCCTCCGTCTGCTATATCTTGGAAGAGTTTGAGAAGCATAGGTGTTATCTCTTCTCTAAATGTTTGATAGAATTTGCTTGTGAAGCCATCTGGTCCTGGGCTTTTGTTTTCTGGAAGATATTTAATCACAGTTTCAGTTTCAGTGCTTGTGATTGGTCTGTTTTTATTTTCTATATCTTCCTGGTTCAGTGTCAGAAGGTTGTCCTTTTCTAAGAATATGTCCATTTCTTCCAGGTTGTCCATTTTATTGGCATATAGTTTCTTGTAGTAATCTCTCATGATCCTTTGTATTTCTGCAGTTTCAATTGTTACTTCTCCTTTTTCATTTCTAATCCTGTTGATTTGAGTCTTCTCCTTTTTCTTCTTGATGAGTCTGGCTAATGGTTTATCAATTTTGTTTATCGTCTCAAAGAACCAGCTTTTAGTTTTATTGTTCTTTGCTATCATTTCTGTCATTTCTTTTTCATTTATTTCCGATCTGATGCTTATGATTCATTTCCTTCTGATAACTTTAGGGTGTTTTTTTTTTTGTTGTTGTTGTTGTTCTTCTTTCTCTAATTGCTTTAGGTGTACGGTTAGGTTGTTTATTTGAGAGTTTTCTTGTTTCTTCAGGTGGAATTGTATTGCTATAAACTTCCCTCTTAGAACTACTTTTGCTATATCCCATCAGTTTTGGGTCATCGTGTTTTCATTGTCATTTATTTCTCAGTATTTTTTGATATCCTCTTTGATTTCTTCAGTGATCTCTTGGTTATTTAGTAGTGTATTGTTTAGCCTCCACGTGTTTGTATTTTTTACTGTTTTTCTCCTGTAATTGATATCTAATCTCATAGCATTGTGGTTGGAAAAGATAGTTGATATGATTTCATTTTTCTTAAATTTACCAAGGCTTGATTTGTGACCCAAAATATGATCTATTCTAGAGAATGTTCCATGAACACTTGAGAAGAAACTGTATTCTGTTGTTTTTGGATGGAATGTCCTATAATATCAACTAAGTCCATCTTGTCTACTGTGTCAATTAAAGCTTTTGTTTCCTTATTTATTTTCATTTTGGATGATCTGTCCATTGGTGAAAGTGGGGAGTTAAAGTTCCCTACTATTTTTGTGTTACTGTCAATTTCCCCTTCTATGGCTGTTGGCATTTGCCTTATGTATTGAGGTGCTTCTATGTTGGGTGCATAAATATTTAGAATTGTTATATCTTCTTCTTGGATTGATCCATTGATCATTATGTAGCGTCCTTCTGTCTCTTGTAATAGTCTTTATTTTAAAGTCTATTTTGTCTGATATGAGAATTTTTTCTCCAGCTTTCTTCTGATTTCCATTTGTATGGAATATCTTTTCCATCCCCTCACTTTCAGTCTGTATGTGTTGCTAGGTCTGAAATGGGTCTCTTGTAGATAGCATATGTATGGGTCTTCTGTTTAGGTTGATTAGGGGGCTCTGCCCAGTCATGCAAGGTGGAGGGAAGGGTACTGTAGTTATAATTGGAATGAGGGGCAGGCCTGCAGCAGCAGAGGCCAGTGTGATGTTGCAACAACCTGAGGCATTCCATGTGTTCTCCTGGGGAAGCTGTCCTTGTATCACGAGACCCTGGAAGTGGCGGGCTGCACAGGCTCACAGGACGGGTAGGTGTGGATAGTGAACTGTGCTTGCACACAGGATCCTTAGCATTTCATGCCCATCTCTGGAGTCTGAGCTGATAGCCATGGCTCACGCTCATCTCTGGAGCTCGTTTAGGCGGTGATCTGCCTTCTGTGGGCAGACAGGGAAGGAATCCCCTCTCCTCACTCACCCCTTCTTGCCTCTCAGGCAGGTCCAGAATTTTTCCGGGACTCTCTCCTGGTTGGCTGTGGTGCACTAGCTCCCTTCAGGCTGTGTTCACACAACCAACCCCAGTGCTCTCCCTGGTATCACACCTCCAAAGCTTGAGCCTCAGCTCTCAGCCCCCATCCACCCTGGAGGGTGAGCAGACCAGCCTCTCAGGCTGGTGAGGGTTGGTTGGCACTGATCCTCTCTGTGGGAATCTCTCTGCTTTGCTCTCTGCACCCCTGTTGCTGTGCTCTCTTCTGTGGCTCAGTAGCTTCCCCCTGCCCACCCCTTGTCTCTGCCAGTGAAGGGACTTCCTAGTGTTTGGAAACTTTCCTCCTTCACTGCTCCCTCCCAGAGGTGCAGGTCCTGTCCCTATTCTTTTGTTTCTGTTTGTTCTTTTTTTTCTTTTGCCCTACCCAGGTACGTAGGGATTTTCTTGTCTTTTGGGAAGTCTGAGGTCTTCTGCCAGCGTTCAGTAGATGCTCTGTAGGAGTTGTTCCACATGTAGATGTATTTTTGTTGTATTTGTGGGGAGGAAGGTGATCTCTATGTCTTACTCCTCTGCCATCTTGAAGGTCCCCATATTTATAATCTTTACATCTCAGAGATGATAGAGCTTTATGAGAGAGTTCTACGGTAGAAAGAAGCCCACTTTCTAATCTATCAGAAATAGGCGGTGAATAAGTAGTAGAAATGAAGTTATGGAAAATTATAATAGCCTTGGGAGAAGAAATCTCTGTTCAATTCTAAATGCATTGTGATTGTAGTTGCACTTTCAGGAATTTTGGATGTGGGAAAATTAGATCTGAGGGAAAAAAGGTATTAGTTGTTTGTTGCTATATAAAATATTACGCCAAGGCTCAGTGGCTTGAAACAATGAGTACTTATTATCACACAGTTCCTGTGGGTCAGATATTTGGAATTTGCTTAGCTGGGGTTCTGGCTGAGGCTTTCTTAGGGAGGGGCATTCAGGATTTTGGCAGAGGCTGCAATCATGTGAAGGATTGCCTGGGGCAGGAAGGCCCACTTTTAAGATGACTCACTTATATGACCATTTTCAGGGGACCTCAGCTCCATACCACAGGGGGTCCTCTGTAGGTTGCTTGAGTATCTTCATGACATGGCAGCTAACTTTCCCTGGAGTGAGATATCCAAGAGAGAGAGAAGACAAAGAGAAACTTTGGTGCCTCGTATGATGCACTCACCAAAGCCATCCTATGCTAGACCTGCCATAGAAAAGTGCCACAAACTGGGTGGCTGCTGGGACAACGTGAAAGAGTAGCATTGACATATATACACTACCAATGTAAAATAGATATCTAGTGGGAAGCAGCTGTATAGCGCAGGGAGATCAGCTCCGTGCTTTGTGACCATCTAGAGGCGTGGGATAGGGAGGGTGGGAGGGAGACCCAAGAGGGAGGGGATGTGCGGATATATGTATACATATAGCTGATTCACTTTGTTATACAGCAGAAACTAACACAGCATTGTAAAGCAATTATACTGCAATAAAGATGTTTAAAAATAAATAAATAAATAAGATCAAACTTTTAAAAAAAAGAAGCTATAGAAACTTATTTTCTCACATTTCTGAAGGTGAGAATTCCAAAATCAAGGTGTCAACAGGGTCATGCTATCTCTGAAGGATCTAGGAAGGAATCCTCCCTTGCCTCTTCTTTCTTATCGTCTGTTAGCTGCCTGCAACTCTTGGCATTTCTTGGCTTAGAGATGCACCATTCCAGTGTCTGCCTCCATCTTAACATGGCTATCTTCCCTCTGTATATCTGTTTTCTTATAAAGACACTAGACATTCGATGAGGGCCTATTCTAATCCTCTATGACCTCATCTTAACTGATTATATCTGCAAAGACTTTACGTCCAAATAAGGTCACATTCTGAGGTTCTGTGTAGACATGAAATTTGTTTTGTGAAGAGGGGTACATATTAAACCCAGTACACCCACCATCACTTCTGTTTTATTCTATTTGTTAGAAGCAAGTCATTAACCAGCTCACACTCAAAAACAGAGAAATTAGACTCTGCCTTTTAAAAGGAAAGAAGTATCCCAAAAATAGTGGACATATTTTAAAACTAGCACAAAGACAAAGTAATGCTTCTATACTAGATGTCCTTTATGCTGGGCTTTTCTTGTCTCATATGCAGTAATGTGGCCCAGTAAAAACAGAATATTTACCATCTTATTTAACAGTAATGCATACCTGAAAAAGGTCATTCAAAGTTAATTCTCTTAAAAGGGTCATTCAAAGTGAATTCTCAAAGTGAATGAAAAAGGTCAATCAAGGGGATCAAATTTTCTTTTAAAAAATGAATTAAAAGATCTTTTGGATTTTATATTGAAAAATTATTAAAATAAATGTATTTTACTTAAACTTGAAAAAAGAGTTTATAAATATAGTTGTACTAATTCTTAAAGCAAATAATGGTCTTGTTTTGTTTCCCCCTTGGTTTAATGTTTCCAACAAAATCATGATTTCACAACATATCCTTCACTTTAAGATTGACTTTCCCAGCATAATCATAAAAAGGGTTATTTTTGCAAAATTCAAGGATTTTATCATTATTTTCTAATTCTTTTGTTATTCATGGCATTCTCTTCTATATGCCTAGGCTGTCATTGCGCTTGAGGATTTCTTCTTCAAATAATGCTTACTTATGTTTCTGCCACATCATCATTCATCAATAATTCTGCATGTGTTTCCAGCCATTCTTCAACAGCACTTTTATGTATATATACATATATATATGTATACATATATATGTATATATATATATCCTTATTGGAGTATAATTGCTTTAAAATGTTGTGTTCGTTTCTGCTGTACAACAAAGTGAATCAGCTATATGTGTATATAAATATATATATATATATATATATATATATATATATATATATATATATATATATATATATCTCCATATCCCCTCCCTCCCACCCTCCCTATCCCACCCTTCTAGGTCATCACAAAGCATCGAGCTGATCTCCATGTGCTATGCAGCAGCTTCCCACTACCCATCCATTTTACATTTGGTAGTGTATATATGTCAGTGCTACCCTCTCACTTTTCCTCCCTCTTCCCCCCCGTGTCCTCAAGCCCATTCTCTACATCTGCGTCTTTATTCCTGCCCTAACACTAGGTCCATCAGTACCGTTTTTTTAGATTTCATATATGTGTGTTAGCATACGGTATTTGTTTTTCTCTTTCTGACTCACCTTGTTCTGTATGACAGACTCTAGGGCCATCCACCTCATTACAAATAACTCAGTTTTGTTCCTTTTTATGGCTAATAGCCCATTGTATATATGTGCCACATTTTCTTTATCCATTCATCTGATGATGGACATTTAGGTTGCTTCCATGTCCTGGCTATTGTAAATAGCAGGTTTTTTTAACTTCATTAAATCTTCCACTTGGGGGAAAAAGTTTTAATTTACTTTATAATCAATTTACAAAGCATATTTATAAGACTGTATATGAGTTATGAGAGACTTATATTGACATTGACTAAGGCTCTACTTTTAAGTGGGGACTGATTTTGAATGGGGACTGATTTTTATAAGTGGTCAATTCAGTAATGGATATGTTCATGCAATTGTGACTATACTTCTCTCTAAAACCCTGTAAGTGGAGGCTCCAATCATGAAAACCCAGATAACAAGGACTCTCTGACATTTTTTCCTTCTTTCTACAGGTCTACCCCTTATCCCACTAATATATCATTAAGATCTTTCAGTCTTATTTAAAGCAATACTCTAAAAAAATAAATAGCATTAGATGGAATTACTTTGGTATATTGTTGCAGGAAAAGGAGAGTGTATATAACCAGAGACTGTTAGTAGGACTGAATTGCATCAGGAATTTTTTACTTAAGATGGACCTATATTATTTCAGATAACCAGAAGATGGTATGATGCCTTAGCTCTAAGAGAGTCTTCACATGGAAGGAAAAATCCACCAGCATCAGATGATTCTAGTTTAACCTTCCCTGTAGCAGAGGTCTGGAATTCTTTTTTTTGAAAGTTCCTTCCAGACAGTCGTGAACCAATGTTCAAAGGCAATTAAAGTGACAAAATAAATAAAATTCTGTCTTGTCTTACAGATACAATGGTTTATTTTTTTTTGAAAATTTTAATCTTTTAAAAATTTATTTTCCAGATATAATACATATACATTGTACAAACTCAAGAGGTATAAAAGGGTATTTAGTGAACAAACAAGTCTCTCATCTACCTAGTTTCCCCTCCTAAAGGCAACTATGCCAGTTTCTTGAATATTCTTCCAGAAATAGTCTATGCATATATATAAACACACACACATATACACACACACAAAATTGTATTCTTTTTTCCCCACACACAAAGTGTACCATACTGTACACACTGCTATGCAGCTTTCTTTTTCCACATAATTTTTTTTAACATCTTTATTGGAGTATAATTGCTTTACAATGGTGTGTTACTTTCTGCTTTATAACAAAGTGAATCATTTATACATATACATATGTCCCCATATCTCTTCCCTCTTGCATCTCCCTCCCTTCCACCCTCCCTATCCCACCCCTCTAGGTGGTCACAAAGCACCAAGCTGATCTCCCTGTGCTATGTGGCTGCTTCCCACTAGTTATATATTTTACGTTTAGTAGTGTATATATGTTCATGCTACTCTCTCACTTTGTCCCAGCTTACCCTTCCCCATCTCATATCCTCAAATCCATTCTCTAGTAGGTCTGCATCTTTAATCCCTTCTTGCCCCTAGATTCTTCATGACCTTTTTTTTTTTTTTTAGATTCCATATATATGTGTTAGCATACAGTATTTGTTTTTCTCTTTCTGACATACTTCACTCTGTATGACAGTCTCTAGTTCCATCCACCTCACTACAAATACCTCAGTTTCTTTTTTTTTTTTTTAAATCTTTATTGGGGTATAATTGCTTTACAATGGTGTGTTACTTTCTGCTTTATAACAAAGTGAATCAGTCATACATAAACATATGTTCCCATATGTCTTCCCTCTTGCGTCTCCCTCCCACCCTCCCTATCTCACCCCTCCAGGCTGTCACAAAGCACCGAGCCAATATCCCCGTGCCATGCGGCTGCTTCCCACTAGCTATCTACCTTACTACGTTTGTTAGTGTGTATATGCCCATGACTCTCTCTCGCCCTGTCATAGCTCACCCTTCCCCCTCCCCATAACCTCAAGTCCGTTCTCTAGGAGGTCTGCGTCTTTATTCCTGCTTTACCCCTAGGTTCTTCATGACTTTTTTTTTCTTAAATTCCATATATATGTGTTAGCATACGGTATTTGTCTTTTTCTTTCTGACTTACTTCGCTCTGTATGACAGACTCTAGGTCTATCCACCTCATTACAAATAGCTCAATTTCGTTTCTTTTTATGGCTGAGTAATATTCCATTGTATATATGTGCCACATCTTCTTTATCCATTCATCTGTTGATGGACACTTAGGTTGCTTTTATGTCCTGGATACTGTAAATAGAGCTGCAATGAACATTTTGGTACATGACTTTTTGGATTATGGTTTTCTCAGGGTATATGCCCAGTAGTGGGATTGCTGAGTCATATGGTAGTTCTATTTTTAATATTTTAGGGAACGTCCATACTGTTCTCCATATTGGCTGTATCAGTTTACATTCCCACCAACAGTGCAAGAGGGTTCCCTTTTCTCCACACCCTCTCCAGCATTTATTGTTTGTAGATTTTTTGATGATGGCCATTCTGACTGGTTTGAGATGATATCTCATTGTAGTTTTGATTTGCATGTCTCTAATGATTAATGATGTTGAGCATTTTTTCATGTGTCTGTTGGCAATCTGTATATCTTCTTTGGAGAAATGTCTATTTAGCTCTTCTGCCCATTTTTGGATTAAGTTGTTTGTTTTTTAAATATTGAGCTGCATGAGCTGCTTGTAAATTTTGGAGATTCATCCTTTGTCAGTTGCTTCATTTGCAAATATTTTCTCCCATTCTGAGGGTTGTTTTTTCGTCTTGTTTATGGTTTCATTTGCTGTGCAAAAGCTTTTAAGTTTCATTAGGTTCCGTTTGTTTATTTTTGTTTTTATTTCCATTTCTCTAGGAGATGGGTCAAAAATGATCTTGCTGTGATTTATGTCATAGAGTGTTCTGTCTATGTTTTCCTCTAAGAGTTTGATGGTGTCTGGCCTTACATTTAGGTACAATGGTTTATTCAAAGGCTATGTGTTTAGGGGACTGTCAATTTGAGAAGATTTCTGAGCCAAATGTTAGGGGCCCAACCATCATAAGTTGCCACATCTCCTTAAGAGAGTGGTTCCTTCCCACAGCAACCCACTCCAGTCTCCACCTACCCACTTGGAATGTGCAAGGTGCTTGGAGTTCCCTTGCTGGCTTCGAGAAACAGACTGCCTCGGCTGTTGCAGATGTCTCATGGTTAATTTATCTTGTAGCTGTTTTTATACCTTCACTCTAGCGTAACTCTGGATGCATTTGGCTGAACAGTTTAGTATCTCCATCAATCCCAGTTTTAGTTCATACACAATGGATTTTCAGCAATTAATGTAGTCATAGTACTAATCATTCACAGGTAACTTAACAAGGCTGTGTATAAGCCTTGTTCAACCTCTGGAAATAACCCATGTGCAGCCTCCACTCTGCTCATTTTTCTGCAAAAGAAACAAATTTTTTCTTCTCTTTCATAGGCTTGTTTGTAAAATCTGAAAACCAGCTCAAGATGGGGGGTCAGATTAGTTCCATGTACTGCTATTCTTCTCAGACTGAATGCTTAAACTTTAATTGCTTATTGATTTATTGATGTGACTTTTACTAAAAGCAAAAATTATTTAATATGCATGAAAAATAAGTTATTAGTTATATATATATATATATATATTTCTTTGTGTAAGTTCATATGTGAGAGAGAGTTTCGTGCCAATGGTGCCTCATTTTTACAGGGATATGTTTCCAACAGGTAAATCTAATAACTACCAACCTTTTAAAGTTACACATAGTATAGCTCATAGTAAATTTCAACTCTAACACTGCACACATTCTGAGAGTAAGTGCAGAGTTATCTGACATTGCAGTGCTCAATCACAGCTGTGTCTAATGGATACATGAGATATTTTGATATTTCTGTAGCTGCTGATCACAACATCCAGCTCTTTAAATCTCCAGATTTTCTTTCTAATTGTGTCAAGATGTCCAAAACCAGAATCCCTTGCCCAGAATCAGTCAACCTTCTTTACCCTTGTCCTATTATAATAGCTGCCCACTTCAAATCTGTCCTCTTCTTTCTCTTCATTGATGGAATACTGATTTTGTTTAGGTGGCCTCTCTCAGAAAACATGTCTGCTTATGGGACAAAACCCAGATAGTCTAAGACCATCATGGTAATCTCATATCCCTTACAAGTGACTGGCTTAGAGGCAGTTGCATGACCTTGTTCAGGCTAGTTATATGAGAAACTCATGGAAGGCACTCATGGGAAACGTTCTCTTGCTCTTAAAAAGAAACACAAGGGGGAGAGAGTACTGTCTCTTCCTGTAGTCATTGGCATGCCTGGATATGATGCCTGGAAGTGCTCATGAAGCAAAACCCACAAAGGAAGACAGGGCCACAGAGAGGTAGGCTCAGAGCCCTGATGTACCCTGCCTGGAGCCTTCCCCACCTATAGATGTCTTACACTGTGAGATAATAAATCTCCTTAAATTTAAGTTGGTCAGGTGCGGGTTTTCTGTCAATGTAGCCAAAATAATAAATCAACCCATGTTGTGTACTTCTCTTGAAGGGAACTTCTGTCCATGTTTGCGTGGAGATTTTGAAAACTATCCAAGGTACCCAGTCTTTAGAGTGCAATGAACAATTACCTCATCCACTTTCTCATGAAAGCTTGTGCATATATCCTGCTATTTATCCTATTTACTGAGTCTTTTTTGTGAGTTTGTCTGCTTACATTCACATTGGAAATTCCTTACAGAAGAGTCAGATCTGCATCAGAAATAGTACCAGTGACACCACTCAATAAAATATTTACCAGCAAAGAAGATGCATTCTTGTGAACATTGGTATATTGGAGAATATGCTGTTAGAGGTAATACAATAGCATGGATATGTGTGGAGGCCATGAGACCAACAAAGGGGACTATAAAATCCAACTATCAGTGTATACACACAGTTAAAGTCACATATGATGGCAAATATAAGTGACACATGAACTGAAGACTCAACATTTGGGTAGGAGGGTGAAGCCGTGACTTTTCGCTGCTACAAGAAAAGAAGGGGAAGGAACGAAGAGAGCACATTCTTCTTGATGGGGTTCCATATCATACAAGAATCTGGTCCTCTCCAGGAAATCAGGAGCCTGATTATATGGCTGACGGAAATGAAAATCATTACCTTCTGTCTCTACTGCTATCACTTAGCCCTTCAGAATATTAATTCACCTCTACTTCTGAGCAACCACATGGGTCTCGTGAAGTGGACTCAGCTCTGTTTTGCTTTCTGTTTCTCAACTGATAAACTGTGAGCTTATTCTCACAAGATCTGCCTCTGCTGTTTTGATTTCAATGTTGCTCTCTTTCATTTAAGATATCTGTAGTAATAGGACACATTTTTGGACTGTGATTCTGGTGTTTTGCCACCATACTCAAAACCTCCTAGCCTTCTCCCTCATGTAGTCAGTTCCTCTTGAAAATGCCTTTATGATGTGTTTCCCATTTGTGCTTTCCTATGTACTTGTATAATCCATGGGAATCTCAGACCCAATATATTCAAAACTAAAATCATCCTTCTCATCCTCAGGCTTAGACTTACTCTCCAAAGTCAAAAACATAAGAAAGAGCTGTACTCCCTTCCAAGCTCTGTATCATTATAGCCACAAAGGATTTTTTAAGGGCATTTTTGTCCCAACTTGAACTCTAAACCCAAGGAGAGATTGGGATTGGGCTCAAAGCTCAAGTTGGACAGAATGTCCTAATAAAATGATCAGAAGAGCTGCATTCTGCCTTTTGGCCCATGTCAGGCATCTAATGAATGTGTGTCAAGTCACCGAGACAGACAGCAAACATGAAAGAGCATCAGCTTTGGAGTAAAGAAGGCTGGATGTAACCCTGCCTTGCTAGCTTACCATCTTGAACTAAAGAATAGTCAATAGGTGATGTATTCTGTATTGAGCACTGTGCTAATAAGTACTTTACCTGCCTTATCAGTGAGATGGGTACTATCATTGACCCCTATATTGCAGGTAAAAATCCTGAGGCTTAACATGACTTTTCCAAGGCCACACAGTTAAGTTTTAGATCCAATATTCAAACCCAGTTCTGCCAGACACCAAAGATGTCTTCTTAACCACTATACCTTATTTACTTTATCTTCGTGATCCCAAGTTTTTATCTGTAAAAGAAGTCCAAGTGCTTATTTTCCAGGGTTAGTGTAAGGAATAAGTTATAGTGTACAAGGAAGGTACCACAATGCCTGACACTGAGGAACACTTCATCTAAATGGTAGAAACCCATTGTTCATTGCCTGGCCCCATGTTGCTAATTCCCAAAATTCATTTTCATGTGAATTCCTCTGCTAGAGCTCTATTTTGTGTCTCTTTTGAAGTTTTCCAAATTTCTTTCTGTTTCAATCTTCCTTTACATTTAGGCTCTTGGTTTACTTTATTTTAATTATGTGATTATAGTTGAGCCTGTAAGTCCCTCCAGAACCCCTATTATTACTTTTTATACCTAGTCATTAGCTCATGCCTGGACCGAAGTAATAATTTACCTAATATCTAATGAAAAAATGAATGATTTTTGTCATTTGCATATTAACTTACCTCTTCTAAAAGATAGAACCTTTTTAATTGCATCAGTCTATACATGATAGGAAAGCACAGGATATATTCAAAGCCTGTTGCTTCTTTTACTCAACAAGGAATATGTAATTAACCAAGGACTATGAATCCCTGATTTCATGCACTTGTGTCTCCCTGTAACATTTTTAAGAGCCTGCTTTGTATCAGATACTGTGTTAGGCATCAAGGCTACAAATGTTAATAAAACAAGATCTCTGCCTTTAGGAGGTATGTACACAATTTCATAGGGGAAAAAATGGGAAATTAAATTAAAATAACTTTACTATTCATAGAATTCTATAAGGACACAATGGTGGTAGATGGGAAGTAGTGATTCCATCTTTGATGGGGGAATTGGAGAAGGGACAGGCAGGAACAGGATCACAGAAGGTGCTAGAAAGCTAATAGAGAGACTCGAGGACAACTGTGTATTTTCCAATCATCTACTGTTGGGTAGTACAGCGTATGTATATAGAGATATTTGCTAAGTAACTGGTGAGGGCATTTGCTCTGTTGTGGAATGTTTCATTGAATTCCTATGGAAGTTTTGATAATGCATCAAGTCATTCCAGAAAATAATTGTCAGCCTTCAAATAAAATAAGAAACAAGGCTCTTTCACTCTGAGTAATAACTGTATTCAGCTCCTCACAGCAATTAAGCAGTCCCATCCCCTATAACTGAGTTAGTACACAAGCCACTGCATGTATTTCTCAGGACTTCTGAAGCCTACAGCAGTTCCAAGAGCTGTACTTCCCTAGGGGTTTGGAAGGAAATGAGAGTTGATTTAGAAGGTACTAGTTCCATCAGGATCTTTCCTACAATAACTTAGCTAAGCCAGCATGAATATATATCTAAAAGACCTAGACTAGAACCAATACTCAGACAAGACAGTTTAGTGAGAGATGCCCCAGATTCAGAACCCAGATAGAGGATCCCTGATTCCAGACTGTCATTAGCTTCTTCTGTTGACTTGTAGGTATATCAATTATCTCTCTGGGGCTTAGATTTTTTAAATATGTTAATAAATATTTATAAAGTGAATGAATTAATGGATGAATGTAAGATGAGGATCATAATACTTGCACCACATACTTCATAAGTGTTCTAAACAAGGTAATTAATTATACATTGAGAAGATAAAATGCTTCAAGACATTTGCACTCCAATTTTTAAATCAGTGATGATAAATATCACTTTAAGGATTTCAGAGTCTGAAAGTATGCTGATTCTTTTGTGCTTGGCCAGGAGAGAAGAAATGTTAGCCTGAAGCACAGGTGTTATATTGCATATCTATAATGCATTAGATAATTAGCTGGTTGAAAACTGCAACAATCTAGCCTCCCAATGAACCAGACTTAAAAAAAAAAATTTAGAAGATGTAAACAATGGAAAGTTTTCAATGACAATGAAGTAATGACAAATAATGATAATAATTCTCATATAGATATATTGGACATATAAAAAAAATCTTACATTCTCACATTTGATCATGTGCACATAAAAAACACTATTCCTTTGAAGAATGGTGTTCACTGTTTTCAGAGCAGCATTGTATATGTATATGCTTTGGGATAAAAGAGGTCTGACTTATATCAGCTGCATGACCTTAGAAAAAGAATTTGTAAACTTCAAGCCACAATTTCCTGCCATTGATGAAATGGATCTAACTTTTCATACCCAACATTATACGGTGTCATAAGAATTAAATAAAATTTTATATAGCATCTGTCAAAGGGTGGGGTGGACCATCAGAAATGTAAGATCTCACATCCTCAACCCTACTGTAACTGGTGGAGGGGAATCTTACTTCCATTATCAATTACCATGATAATGCCAAAAGAGGAGACATAATTTCTAGAAATTCAGTTTGCAAAGGAAAGCTTGTACAAAGGCCTGCTAATCCTATTCTTTCAGTGCTGCTTCTTTGAAGAATTTTCCTGAAGTGTTGGACCTTACACACCACTAATCTGAATCCTTTCACTGACTTTCTGCCAAATTTGTTTGTGTGTGTGTGTGTGTGTATGTGTGTGTGTGTGTGATCTGACCTCAAACCAATGTATATGTACCATTTCTTATGACAGTATAAATGTTCACACAACACTTTACTTCCTAGTTCCCAGACTCATATTCCCCTTCTCTCCTTCATTATCACTTTACTCTATGCTAACTGTTTTGCTTCCTGGGTAAAACCTCCCAGTGAAAGGAACTAAGTATATCCAATAAGAATTAAAACAAAAGACAAGCTCCTCTCTTTCATACTCACATATGTTCACTCTGGGGGAGGAGTTTTCTCACCCTTATCCCTCTCTGACAAACCCCACCCCACCAATTATCTCAGTCCTCTGTACCACCACAATTTATTAACATTTGGCACAGATAAAATACAATTATTTTTCACATGTCCATTTCCTCATACACTGAGAGATCCTTGACCATGGGGTCCACAGAACTTGGCACAGGCACTCCACAAATGTTATGCTGCAAGTGAATGTGTGAACCTATGTATGTTTCTCCACTCTGTTTTACTACCTAGTGGAAATGGATGTGGCAAGATACTAAGGGGACTCCCTGAAGGCTAGTGTGAAGACCTGGGTTACCCAGGTGCCACATGCCCTGTCCTTTTGCTACTTCACCTCTGCTCTTAGACTACTTGGCCATGGCTGCCTCCACCGTGAGAGCACTGACTGCAAAGGAGGACCCTGACTTCTTTACAGCACTGACTTTTCCTGTATGCTGGCTGCTGGTGCCTTTTTTCAAAGTGATTTTACATAGAGCATCTCACTGGATTTACAAAAGAGTTATAGGATCTTGGTAAAAAAGATCCCAGGAGAAGTAATGACATTTTCCCTTTAAAGTGTGTTTACCTTGGACAGCAAGAATAACAGATGAGAGGTAGAGAGCCAACCTTCAGTCTATGGAAAGGATGCTTTTCTTTTTGGTGAAGTCAATAAAGGTTGTAGTAGTCCTATTTATGTTTGCTTCTCACGGTCCCTTCCAAGTCAATGAGTGGAAAATGTGGGTTGAAAACCTGCACTGAGAGACGTGTTTATGGTGGCTGGGGGTTTATGTCTCTTAAATCTTAATTGTTTTTTGCCATTCTACTCATCCTCTTCTTTTCCCTCCTCTTCCTTGGCTTTGTATCACCACCATCAATACCACCATCGTGACTTTGTTCATGCTCTTCCTTCCATCCCTATCTGGCTAATTCTTTCTCACCCTTCTGCTTCAAATGTCCCTTCTCTTACCTTCCTCACTCCCTTCTTTGTGCTCCAATAGCATTTGTCTGTTACACTCTTATAGCACTTAGTGCTAGCATTGCCCATTCTGTTGGTTAAGTGGCTGACTCTCCACCTAACTCAAAGGCAGGTGTTATATGTTAGATATCTTTTTATAAAACACATAAAGTACTTAGAGTATTGTCTGTAGGCAGTAAAACTCAATAACTGTTTGGAGTTATTATTGGTGGTGTTAACCCCCTCCCATTTCTACATTCCCTGGTGCCTAGAAGGTAGAATGAGAAATGTTTATTTTGTTGAATTGAAAAATAACAAAAAATGCCTTTCTTATAAACCTAATTACATCTTACCTTATGTTAGTTTGCTCTTAGTGTCTCTGCTGGCTCATAGTGAGGCCCAGGAGGAAAGCCGGAGAGCATATTGTGAATAACAGGTTATAGAAAGATAGAATATTTAAGAAATACAGAGTATTGTCAGCAGACCACGGTTCCACTTTTGAGAAGCCCCAAAGTAAATCTTGACTTGCAAAATACATGGATCTAGGCAAAGTGGCCTTCTTCTCAAATATATAGTCCAAGGCACAGCTTCAACTCCAGTCCAAAACTTGCCACCTTCTCCTCAAAGATTCCCCTCACCCCTGTTTCCAGCACATGTCACCCTTGGTGACTGACTCTCATGTCTTCAAGTGGGAGGGGTTTAGACTTCCCACAAGTTGAAAGTGATATCATGCCAGGAATAAACAACTCTCCTGAGGAGCTGGTGTCCAGTGGTAAAATGTTTGTCTACAATCCTCTTGGACAACTGGGATGCAAGATCAGATTGTTTTTGCCACTCTTTTGAGAACCCTCTCACACTCTACCTATAGAAGGATAGAGTAGTAGGGTGGTAGGTTCCACTCCAATAGCACAACCTCACACTCTGTCCAGCCATCTGGGCCCCTGGACAACTCTCTACATAGAGGAAACAAAGGGGAACTAATCTTGCTGGCCCTCTGCTTGTAAATTTCCCCAATAAAGTCTACTTTTGCATCACACTAGGATGGTTTCCATTACTTCCGGTCCTCATCAATGACTACCTTTAATTCCTTTGTAACCATATGAGAGATGAGTTTCATCAGCCCCTTTTAGCAGTTGAGGAGCTGACTGTAGCTCAACTAATTTAAGTAACTTTCTCAAGGACTCATAATAGCTGCAGAAGCAAGGATTCAAGTCCAAACTTGTCAGACACCAAAGCCTTGGTGCCTTTGCCACCTGCCTCATATAGAAGGTGTCTGTCTCCACGAGGATGGAAAATCATGTACTATGGGAGAAAAGGATCCTCTTGCCAGTCCAGATCCATATATTCTGCTGGTCTCTCTGAACCTGCAGTTGTAAAGGAAGTGGAACACTGGTGGCCCAACTTTATTATGATCATTTGGACAACAAGCAATTTCTCTTTCTTCTAAGTAATTGCCACTGTATGTATAATGCTTTTGGGGAGCATGGACAGAGAATCCAAGGAAGGAGGCAGCTTCATGAAGAGTGTCTATTCTTTTCCCATTTTTCCATGAAAACCTGGAAGGTGCTATGTGCCATTTCAATTTATGAAACTGAAGTCTTAGATAATCTCTAAATCATTCTCATGTATCACATGCTGCTTTTCAAAGGGAAAGAATATGCATTAAAAAGATTTGCTCAATCTTAAACCTGCCTCTGAGCATCCAAGATCAATGCAGAGGCTGATTAAGTTCTGCTTTATAGATTTCTGCAGTCAAGTTCATGAAGGCACCCATTTCTCTTCCTCTAATGATGCTGAACCCCAAGCTCTTCCCTGAAGTGTTTTAATTTTCACTTAGTCATTGTAAGAAGACAGTGATTTAATGAACTGCAAATAGGAAAAGAAAATTACATAAATCATCTTTGTATCATTTTCCATGGTCTTACCATGGCTGTTCTTTCATCATTAGGGTGCCTCCAGTGGCTTCTCTGCACCCAGCAGTGGAAGTTAAATTATAAACCACAGTTTTGGCAGTGTAGCCCACCAATAAAACCATAAAATCATTAGTATAAATAACAAAGATTAATTAGTGTCAACATGGCAAAAATATTATTTTACTCTGTATTATAATAATTCTCCTAGCTGATTCTTGTTAGATAGTTTTAGAAAACAGTTGTCTTCTAATATATATATATATATTTCATGACTACTATCTATCAATGCTGATTTTACAAGGCTAACTTCCAAGAAGAGACTACCACTCAGCATTTTTTTTTTTTATTCTCTGGAAGATAGTCCTGCCTTTCAAAATGGTAAGATAATGGATTTGAGGTTAGAACACAGCTCTGTGTTTCAAAGGTAGCATTGAAAATTAGTGAAGTATTAATTCAAGATTAATCAAAAGTGCTAGACCTTTAGTAAATTCAGTGCCTTTTGCTTAATTTTGAATGGCCCAATTTGAAAGTCTTTAAATTTAGCTAGAATTTTGATCAGCTGGTTGAAAGTTGAGACAACAAAAAAGAGAAAGAAAGGCACAATCCTGAGGGTAAATGTTTAAAAACTCATCAAAGGCTATTGAAAAGTAAATTCTTAATCTGTGTCATGTTGGAGGAAAGAGTGCTGACAGGAGAAGGATAGGGTGCATTGGCTTGTCTTGGCATCTCAGGTGGTAGCATTACTGAGATCCGCCAGTGAGAACAGTCAGCCTGCTTTCCTTTCAGAACAAGCCTCTCTTACTAATGCCCAAGTGAAAAGCCTGGATACCCAAAGGACTTTACTGTCACCTCACAGCAGAGGCTCAGAGAAATGAAGGAAAGGGCAGAGAAATCAAATATGTTTGACTCCAGGATTCCTGTGTAAGTTAATCAACTCTGAACTTTGATCCTACTGAAAGGTTAAATTCTACCCATTCCAGAACCTCTCATGAGGCTGGGGTTGCCCTGCACTCTTCTCTCACAAAATCTTGGATCTCAGAACTAAAAACGTCCTCAGAATCATTCATTCATACTTCCTTGCTTCCATCCAAAGCACAGATTATCTCTACAGGAGACCAGTGCTGTTTGATTATCTCTAGTGACAGGAAACTCACTTCTCACCAACACCACTCATTCTACTGTTGCTTAGCTCATACTGCATATTTTTCCTTATGTTGTTCATAATTTCTCTCTAGTAATCTGATCCTTGACTTCAATCTCTGGAGCTTAAAAACATAAGTGATATCACTATTCTACAAGCCACTATTCTACAGCCAGCATAATGCTCCTGAGTTCTTCAGATTGATCCTCAGTGGTTATCAAGCAATCTGCTATTGACCGTACTGCTCAGCTTCCAGGTACCAAGGTAAAATTAAAAGAGGCCTGGTAGACCTGGTGACTAATTCTGTCCCTGCTGCTTACCAAATGTACCCTCAGGTCCATCATGAGCATCTTTAAGCCTCAGATTCCTCAACTGTTAAAAGGGGTTGTATGAAGATTAAAGGAGATAACTGTGCAACATTTTCTTACAACACACTTATAAACACACATTTGGCAAACATCTCACATTGTAGTTGGTATGAAACTATCTGTTCTAAAATCACCAAGTTATGCATTGTCAAGCTACCCTCCCTAGGAGGGTTATGTGTCAGAACATTCCACATTTGTATTCCTCCTCCTTCTAAATTATTGTTAATCATGTGCAAGGAATTTTGTGTTTACTATAGCTTCACAAGAACCGATGAGGCAGCACTATTTCTGCCTCCATTTTATAGATGAATAAAGAGAAGTGAGAAAGTCCCTGCCCAGGTCATACTGGGCAAATGACAGAGCCATGACTCAAACCCAAATCTCTCTGACAATGGGTCCATCAGGAGGTTCTGAAGCATCTAGGAGTTGTCCTGGCGAAAATGGAAACCAGAATCTGATAGTAAAGCTTCCTCTTAAAGGAGCAGATTCACTTTGCCAGTTCTCATCAAGGAGAGAGCAAGCTTGGAATGTAATTGTGTCAGACATCAGTGGCCTACCCAGCAGCCACTCCCTTCCTTCTTTCTTGATAATAGAATCTGGATTTTCCAGCCCCTTGTACTAAATCATGGCTGGTCTCAGCTTATAATGGCTATCACATTTCTTTTGGTCAGATGCTCCCTTTGCAATTAGTGGTGCTCTTATGACCCAGTTCTGGTCAATGAACAAAAGGAAGGAAACATGGAAGAGCTTCTAGAAATTATTTCCTCTTTAATTAAAAAAAATTTTTTTTTGGAAAAACAAAAGAAAGTTTATTTTCTGCCCATTAATTTATTATTGACTTGTAACAACAAAGGGTGAGGATGTGATGTTGGGAGCCATTGAACCAATATTGAGATAAACAGTAAACACACAAAACTTGGGAGGATAGTGGCTGAATCCTTAAAGATACTTTAAGCTGCTGCTCTGACCCTGGAATCACCTATTCCTTGTCACTTGCCAGCACTGGTCAGGGTTCTAAGTTGCAAAATCACAGCATCCACTGTGGCTACTTCGAGTAAAAAACAATAATATTTAAAAGATGTTAGCTGACTCACAGACTCTGCAGGAGGACCAGAGAGCTGGGCTTTGAAACTACAGAGATAAAAATAATATCTAACCATGTCAGGGGAACAGTTTTAGTAAAAACATCACTGTCATAGTCATTGCCCCTCATCCCCAGTGCTGCTTATGCCTGAATGCCTGAAGCTCTGAAGAAGTAGAAGCTTACACCACAGCAATCACCAGCATAGTGAGAGCCCAAACCTGACTACTTCCTCACATTGCCCACTTTTGGATCCAAGTATTGCATGGGTACAGCCAATTGGCAGAAGCCAAATCTCAGACCTGTACTTTAGCTGCAAGGGAGTCTGTGAATACAAGTTTATGGTCCCTATTCTTGAAAAGGGAGTACTTGTAATATAAAACACAACCAAAATATAGAGAGGATATAGGGCAGCCACAAGAGACAAATATGCCCTAGAATGAGACAGTCATATGCCATGATCTCTTTTTTTTTTTTAACATCTTTATTGGAGTATAATTGCTTTACAATGTTGTGTTAGTTTCTGCTATATAAGAAAGTGAATCAGTTATACATATACATATGATCCCACATGTCTTCCCTCTTGTGTCTCCCTCCCTCTCACCCTCCATATCACACCACTGTAGGTGGTCACAAACCATCTAGCTGATCTCCCTGTGCTGTGCGGCTGCTTTCCACGAGCTATCTATTGTACGTTTGGTAGTGTATATATGTCCATGACACTCTCTCACTTTCTCACAGCATACGCTTCCCCTTCCCCATATCCTCAAGACCATTCTCTAGTAGGTCTGGGTCTTTGTTCCCATCTTACCACTAGGTTCTTCATGACATGTTTTTTTTTTTTTCCTTAGATTCCATATATATGTGTTAGCATACAGTATTTGTTTTTCTCTTTCTGACTTACTTCACTCTGTATAACAGACTCTAGGTCCATCCACCTCACTACAAATAACTCAATTCCGTTTCTTTTCATGGCTGAGTAATATTCCATTGTATATATGTGTCACATCTTCTTTATCCATTCATCTGTTGATGGACGCTTACGTTGCTTCCATGCCCTGGTTATTGTAAATAGAGCTGCAAAGAACATTTTGCTACATGACTCTTTTTGAATTATGGTTTTCTCAGGGTATATGCTCAGTAGTGGGATTACTGGGTCTTATGGTAGTTCTATTTTTAGTTTTTTAAGGAACCTCCATACTGTTCTCCATAGTGGCTGTATCAATTTACATTCCACCAACAGTGCAAGAGTGCTCCTTTTCCTCCACACACTCTCCAGCATTTATTGTTTCTAGATTTTTTGATGATAGCCATTCTGACCGGTGTGAGATGATATCTCATTGTAGTTTTGATTTGCATTTCTCTAATGATTAATGATGTTGAGCGTTCTTTCACGTGTTTGTTGGCAATCTCTATATCTTCTTTGGAGAAATGTCTATTTAGGTCTTATGCCCATTTTTGGATTGGGTTGTTTTTTTTTGTTGTTGTTGTTATTGAGCTACATGAGCTGCTTGTAAGTTTTGGAGATTAATCCTTTGTCAGTTGCTTCATTTGCAAATATTTTCACACATTCTGAGGGTTGTCTTTTCGTCTTATTTATGGTTTCCTTTGCTGTGCCAAAGATTTTAAGTTCCATTAGGTCCCATTTGTTTATTTTCATTTCCATTTCTCTAGGAGGTGTGTCAAAAAGCATTTTGCTGTGATTTATGTCATAGAGTGTTCTGCCTATGTTTTCCTCAAGAGTTTTATAGTGTCTGGCCTTACATTTATGTCTGTAATCCATTTTGAGTTTATTTTTGTGTATGGTGTTAGGGAGCGTTCTAATTTCATACTTTTACATGTACCTGTCCAGTTTTCCCAGCACCACTTATTGAAGAGGCTGTCCTTTCTCCACTGTACATTCCTCCTCCTTTATCAAAGATAATGTGACCATATGTGTGTGGGTTTATCACTGGGCTTCCTATCCTCTTCCATTGATCTATATTTCTGTTTTTGTGACAGTACCATACTGTCTTGATTACTGTAGCTTTGTAGTATACTCTGAAGTCAGGGAACCTGATTCCTCCAGCTCCACTTTTCTTTCTCAAGATTGCTTTGGCTATTCAGGGTCTTTTGTGTTTCCATACAAATTGTGAATTTTTTTGCTTTAGTTCTGTGAAAAATGCCAGTGATAGTTTGATAGGGATTGCATTGAAACTGTAGATTGCTTTGGGGTGTAGATTCATTTTTACAATATTGATTCTTCCAATCCAAGAACATCGTATATCTCTCCATCTATTTGTATCATTTTTACTTTCTTTCATCAGTGTCTTATAATTTTCTGCCTACAGGTCTTTTGTCTCCTTAGGTAGCTTTATTCCTAGATATTTTATTCTTTCTGTTGCAATGGTAGGTAAATGGGAGTGTTTTTTTAAATTTCATTTTCATATTTTTCATCATTAGAGTATAGGAATGCCAGAGATTTCTGTGCATTAATGTTCTATCCTGCTACTTTACAAAATTCATTGATTACCTCTAGTAGTTTTCTGGTAGCATCTTTAGGATTCTCTATATATAGTATCATGTCATCTGCAAACAGTGACAGCTTTACTTCTTTTCCAATTTGGATTCCTTTTATTTCCTTTTCTTCTCTGATTGCTGTGGCTAAAACTTCCAAAACTGTGTTGAATAAGAGTGGTGAGAGTGGGCAACCTTGTCTTCTTCTTGATCTTAGTGGAAATGGTTTCAGTTTTTCACCATTGAGGATGATGTTGGCTGTGAGTTTGTCATATATGGCCTTTATTATGTTGAGGAAAGTTCCCTCTATGCCTACTTTCTTCAGGGTTTTATCATAAATCGGTGTTGAATTTTGTCAAAAGCTTTCTCTGCATCTATTGAGATGAAGCATGCCAAGACACATATTAATCAAGCTTTCAAAAATTAAATACAAAGAAAACATATTAAAAGCAGCAAGGGAAAAACAACAAATAACACACAAGGGAATCCCCATAAGGTTAACAGCTGATCTTTCAGCAGAAACTCTGCAGGCCAGAAGGGAGTGGCAGGACATACTTTAAGTGATGAAGGAGAAAAACGTACAACCAATATTACTCTACCCAGCAAGGATCTCATTCAGATTTGATGGAGAAATTAACACTTTTACAGACAAGCAAAAGCTGAGAGAGTTCAGTACCACCAAACCAGCTTTACAACAAATGCTAAAGGAACTTCTCTAGGCAAGAAACACAAGAGCAGGAAGTAACAAATACAATACAATAACAAACCCAAAATAAGTAAGAAAATGGGAATAGGAGCATACATATCTATAATTACTTTAAATGTAAATGGATTATATGTTCCCACCAAAAGACACAGACTGGCTGCATGGATACAAAAGCAAGACCCGTATATATGCTGTCTACAAGAGACCCACTTCAGACCTAGGGACACAAACAGCCTGAAAGTGAGGGGATGGAAAAAGATATTCCATGCAAATGGAAATGAAAAGAAAGCTGGAGTATCAATTCTCATGTCAGAAAAAATAGACTTTAAAATAAAGACTATTACAAGAGACAAAGAAGGACACTACATAATGATCAAGGGATCAATCCAAGAAGAAGATATGACAATTGTAAATATTTATGCACCCAACAACCTAGGAGCTCCTCAATACATAAGGCAAATACTAACAGCCATAAAAGGGGAAATTGACAGTAAAACAATCATAGTAGGGGAATTTAACACCCCACTTTCACCAATGGACAGATTATCCAAAATGAAAATACATAAAGAAACACAAACTTTAAATGATACATTAAACAAGATGGACTTAATTGATATTTATAGGACATTCCATCCAAAAACAACAGAATACACATTTTTCTCAAGTGCTCATGGAACATTCTCCAAGATTGATCATATCTTGGTTCACAAATCTAGCCTTGGTAAATTTAAGAAAATTGAAATTCTATCAAGTATCTTTTCTGACCACAAAGCTATGAGACTAGATGTCAATTACAGGAAAAGATCTGTAAATAATACAAACACATGTTGGCTAAACAATACATTACTTAATAATGAAGTGATCACTGAAGAAATCAAAGAGGAAATCAAAAAATACCTGGAAACAAATGACAGTGGAGACACTATGACCCAAAACCTATGGGATGCAGCAAAAGCCGTTCTAAAAGGGAAGTTTAGAGCCATACAATCCTACCTTAAGAAACAGGAAACATCTCAAATAAACAACCTAACCTTGCACGTAAAGCAATTAGAGAAATAAGAACAAAAATACCCCAAAGTTAGCAGAAGGAAAGGAATCATAAAGATCAGATCAGAAATAAATGAAAAAGGAATGAAGGAAACAATAGCAAAGATCAATAAAACTAAAAGCTGGTTCTTTGAGAAGATAAACAAAATTGATAAACCATTAGCCAGACTCATCAAGGAAAAAAAGGGAGAAGACAAAAATCAGTAGAATTAGTAATGAAAAAGAAGAAGTAACAACTGACACTGAAGAAATACAAAAGATCATGAGAGATTACTACAAGCAACTCTATGCCAATAAAATGGACAACCTGGAAGAAATGGACAAATTCTTAGAAATGCACAACCTTCCGAGACTGAACCAGGAAGAAATAGAAAATATGAACAGACCAATCACAAGCATTGAAATTGAAACTGTGATTAAAAATCTTCCAACAAACAGTCGCCCAGGACCAGATGGCTTCACAGGCAAATTCTGTCAAACATTTAGAGAAGAGCTAACACCTGTCCTTCTCAAACTCTTCCAAAATATAGCAGAGGGAGGAATACTCCCAAACTCATTCTACGAGGCCATCATCACCCTGATACTGAAACCAGACAAAGATGTGTCACAAAGAAAGAAAACTACAGGCCATTATCACTGATGAACACAGACGCAAAAATCCTCAACAAAATACTAGCAAACAGACTCCAACAGCACATTAAAAGGATCATACACCATGATCAAGTGGAGTTTATTCCAGGAATGCAAGGATTCTTCAATATATGTAAATCAATCAACGTACCATGATCTCTTAAACCAGTATCAGTCAAATGTTCTGTTGCTTGCCTTCCTTCTTCCCATCAGGTGCAAAGTAAGTAGACAGGTTCCATCCTGGCCTCCTCACTGAAGCAGAGGGTCTGCTTTCTATCGCTGGAATAACTGGGGCCCAACCCTGATTTCTCAGGCCTGTCAAAAGCTGTTTATGAGGTGAAGTCCTAAAGTTTTCAACAGTTGCAACTGATTTGCACCAGCAGATCATAAACCTTTCATGAATAAGGATAACAGAAGCTACAAGGCATAGAAGCATAGAATTGTAAGGTTGAAATGGACCTCAGAAATGGTTTCTTAAAAAGCATAATATTCTGTAAATCAGGGGCACTATATTTTTTTAAATTTTTATTGGAGTATAGTTGATTCACAATGTTGTATTAGTTTCAGGTGTACAGCAAAGTGAATCAGTTATACATATACATATATCCACTCTTCTTAAGATTATTTTCCCATATAGGCCATTACAGAGTATTGACTAGAGTTCCCTGTGCTACACAGTAGGTCTTATTAGTTATCTATTTCATAAATAATACTGTGTATATGTCAATCCCAATCTCCCAATATATCCCTCCCCTCCCTTTCCCCCCTGGTAACCATAAGTTTGTTTTCTACATCTATGACTCAATTTCTGTTTTGTAAATAATATCATTTGTACCCTTTGTTAGATTTCACATATAAATGATATCATGATATTTGTCTTTCTCTGTCTGACATACTCCACTCAGTATGACAATCTCTATGTCCATCCAGGTTGCATTATTTCACACTTTTTTTTACGGCTGACGAATATTCCATTGCACCACGTCTTCTTTATCCACTCCTCTGTTGATGGAAACTTAGGTTGCTTCCATGTCCTGGCTATTGTAAATAGCACTGCAATGAACACTGGGGTGCATGTATTTTTTCAAACTATGGCTTTATCCAGATACATTCCCAGGAGTGGGATTGCTGGATCATATGGTAGCTTTATTTTTAGTTTTTTAAGGAAACTCCATACAGTTCTCCATAGTGGCTGTACCAGTTTACATTCCCACTAACAGTGTAGGAGGGTTCCATTTTCTCCACACCCTCTCCAGAATTTATTGTTTGTAGATTTTTGATGATGGCCATTCTGACCGGTGTGAGGTGATACCTCACTGAAGTTTTGATTTGCATTTCTCTAATAATTAGTGATGTTGAGCATCCTTTCATCTGTTTGTTGGCAATCTGTATGTCTTCTTTGCAGAAATGTCTATCTAGATCTTCTGCTCATTTTTTGATTGGGTTGTTTGTTTGTTTTTCATATGGAGCTGCATGAGCTGCCTGTATATTTTGGAGATTAATCCTTTGTTGGTTGCTTCATTAGCAAATATTTTCTCCCATTCTGAGGGTTTCCTTTTCATTTTGTTGATGGTTTCACTTGCTGTGCAATAGCTTTTAAGTTTAATTAGTCCCCATTTGTTTTTATTTTCATAACTCTAGGAAGTGGATCAAAAAAGATCTTGCTACGATTTATGTCAAAGAGTGTTCTGCCTAAGTTTTCCTCTTTTATGGTGTCCGGCCTTACATTTAGGTCTTTAATCCATTTGGAGTTTATTTTTGTGTATTGTGTCAGGAAGTGTTCTAATTTCATTCTTTTACATACAGCTGTTCAGTTATCCTAGCACCACTTATTGGAGAGGCTGTCTTCTCCATTGTATATATATATATAAACATCTTTATTGGAGTATAATTGCTGTACAATGATGCATTAATTTCCGCTTTATAACAAAGTGAATCAGTTATACACATACATATATTCCCATATCTCTCCTCCCTTGCGTCTCCCTCCCTCCCAACCTCCATATCCCACCCCTCTAGGTGGTGACAAAGCACCGAGCTGATCTCCCTGTGCTATGCGGCTGATTCCCACTGGCTATCTTATTTTTTATGTTTTTTTTCTTTTTGCAGTACACGGGACTTTCACTGTTGAGACCTCTCCCGTTGCGGAGCACAGGCTCCGGACGCGCAGGCTCAGTGGCCATGGCTCACGGGCCTAGCCGCTCCGCGGCACGTGGGATCTTCCCGGACCGGGGCACGAACCCGTATCCCCTACATCGGCAGGTGGACTCTCAACCACTGCGCCACCAGGGAAGCCCCTAGCTATCTATTTTACGCTTGGTAGTCTATATATGTCCGTGCCACCCTGTCACTTTGTCCCAGCTTACCCTTCCCACTCCCCATATCCTCAAGTCCATTCTCTAGTAGGTCTGCATCTTTGTTCCGGTCTTGCCCCTAGGTTCTTCATGAGCATTTTTTTTTCTTAGATTCCATATATATGTGTTAGCATAGGGTATTTCTTTTCCTATTTCTGACTTGCTTAACTCTGTATGGCAGACGCTAGTTCCATCCACCTCACTACAAATAACTCAATTCCGTTTCTTTTCATGGCTGAGTAATATTCCATTGTATATATGTGCCACATCTTTTTTATCCATTCATCTGTTGATGGACACGTAGGTTGCTTCCATGTCCTGGCTATTGCAAATAGAGCTGCAAATAACATTGTGGACATGACTCTTTTTGAATTATGGTATTCTCAGGGTATATACCCAGTAGTGGTATTGCTGCATCATATGGTACTTCTATTTTTAGTTTTGTAAGGAACCTCCATACTGTTCTACATAGTGGCTATATCAATTTACATTCCCTCCAACAGTGCAAGAGAGTACCCTTTTCCCCACACCCTCTCCAGCATTTATTGATTGTAGATTTTTTGATGATGGCCATTCTGAGTGGTGTGAGATGATATCACATTGTAGTTTTGATTTGCATTTCTCTAATGATTAATGATGTTGAGCATTCTTTCAAGTGTTTGTTGGCAATCTGCATATCTTCTTTGGAGAAATGTCTATTTAGGTCTTCTGCCCATTTTTGATTTGGGTTGTTTGTGTTTTTTATATTGAGCTGCATGAGCTACTTGTAAATTTTGGAGATTCATCCTTTGTCAGTTGCTTCCTTGAAAATATTTTCTCTTATTCTGAAGTTTGTCTTTTCATCTTGTTTATGCTTTCCCTTGCTGTGAAAAAGCTTTTAGGTTTCATTAGGTCCCATTTGTATATTTTTGTTTTTATTTCCATTTCCCTAGGAGATAGGTCAAAAAGGATCTTGCTGTGATTTATGTCATGGAGTGTTCTATGTTTCCCTCTAAGAGTTTGATAGTGTCTGCTCTTACATTTCAGTCTTTAATCCATTTTCAGTTTATTTTTTGTGTATGGTGTTAGGAAGTATTCTCATTTCATTCTTTTACATGTAGCTGTCCAGTTTTCCCAGCATCACATATTGAACAGTCTCTCATTTCTCCACTGTATATTCTTGCCTCCTTTATCAAAGATAAGGTGGCCATATGTGTGTGTGTTTATCTCTGGGCTTTCTATCCTGTTCCACTGATTTATATTTCTATTTTTGTGTCAGTACCATATTGTCTTTATTACTGTAGATTCGTAGTATAGTCTGAAGTCAGGGAGCATGATTCCTCCATCTCCGTTTTTCTTTCTCAAGACTGCTTTGGTTATTCGGGGTCTTTGGTTTTTCCATACAAATTGGGAGATTTTTTGTTCTAGTTCTGTGAAAAATGTCAGTGGTAGGTTGATAGGGATTGTATTGAATTTGTAGATTGCTTTGGGTAGTATAATCATTTTCACAATGTTGATTCTTCCAATCCAAGAACATGGTATATCTCTCCATCTATTTCTATCATCTTTAATTTCTTTCATCAGCATCTTATTATTTTCTGCATACAGGTCGATTGTCTCCTTAGGTAGGTTTATTCCTAGATATTTTATTCTTTTTGTTGCAATGGTAAATGGGAGTGTTTTCTTAATTTCACTTTCAGATTTTTCATCACTAGTTTATAAGAATGCCAGAGATTTCTGTGCATTAATTTTGTATCCTGCTGCTTTACCAAATTCATTGATTAGCTCTGGTAGTTTTCTGGTAGCATCTTTAGGATTCTCTATGGATAGTATCATGTCATCTGCAAACAGTGACATCTTTAGTTCTTCCTTTCAGATTTGGGTTCTTTTTATTTCTTTTTCTTCTGTGATTGTTGTGGCTAAAAGTTCCAAAACTACGTTGAATAATAATGGTGAGAGTGAGGAACCTTGCCTTTCTCCTGATCTTAGTGGAAATGATTTCATTTTTTCACCATTGAGGATGGCGTTGGCTGTGGGATTGTCATATATGGCCTTAATTATGTTGAGGTAACTTACCTCTATGCCTACTTTCTGGAGGGTTTTTATCATAAATGGGTGTTGATTTTATCAAAAACTTTTTCTGCATCTATTGAGATTGATCATATGGTTTTCATTCTTCAATTTGTTAGTATGGTATATCACATTGATTTATTTGCATATATTGAAGAATCATTGTATTCCTGGAATAAACCCCACTTGATCGTGGTGTATGATCCTTTTAATATGCTGTTTGATTCTGTTTGCCAGTATTTTGTTGAGGATTTTTGTATCTATGTTCATCAGTGATACTGACCTATAGTTTTCTTTCTTTGTGACATCATTGTCTGGTTTTGGTATCAGGGTGGTTGTGGCCTTGTAGAATGAGTTTGGGAGTGTTCCTCCCTCTGCTATATTTTGGAAGAGGTTGAGAAGGATAAGTGTTAGCTCTTCTCTAAATGTTTGATAGAATTCATCTATGAAGGCATCTGGTCCTGAGCTTTTGGTTTTTGGAATATTTTTAATCACAGTTTCAATTTTAGTGCTTGTGATTGTTCTGTTCATATTTTCTATTTCTTCCTGGTTCAGTCTCAGAAAGTTGTGTATTTCTAAGAATTTGTCCATTTCTTCCAAGTTGTCCATTTTATTGGCATATAGTTGCTTATAGTAATCTCTCATAATCCTCTGTATTTCTGCAGTATCAGTTGTTACTTTTACTTTTTCCTTTCTAATTCTATTGATTTGAGTCTTCTCCCTTGTTTTTCTTGATGAGTCTGGTTAATGGTTTCTCAATTTTGTTTATCTTCTCAAAGAACCAGCTTTTAGTTTTTTGTTCTTTGCTATAGTTTCCTTCATTTTTTTCATTTATTTCTGATCTGATCTTTATGATTTCTTTCCTTCTGCTAACTTTGGGGATATTTTTTTCTTCTTTCTCTAATTGCTTTAGGTGTAAGGATAGGTTGTTTATTTGAGATGTGTCTTGTTTCTCAAGGTAGGACTGTATTGCTATAAAATTCCATTTTACAACTGCTTTTGCTGCATCCCATAGGTTTTGAGTCGTTGTGTTTTCATTGGCATTTGTTTCTAGGTATTTTATGATATCCTCTTTGATTTCTTCAGTGATCTCTTGGTTATTATGTAGTGTATTGTTTAGCCTCCATGTGTTTGTATTTTTTACAGGTTTTTTCCTGTAATTGATATCTAGTCTTAAAGTGTTGTGGTCGGAATAGATACTTGATAAGATTTCAGTTTTTTTACATTTACCAAGGCTTGATTTGTGATGCAAAATATGATGTATCCTGCAGAATGTTCCATTAACAATTGAGAAGAAAGTGTAATCTATTCTTTTTGGATGGACTGTCCTATAAATATCAATTAATTTCATCTTGTTTAATGTATAATTTAAATCTTGTGTTTCCTTATTTATTTTCATTTTGGATGATCTGTCCATTGATGAAAGTGGGGTATTAACGTCCCCTACTATGATTTTGTTACTGTCAATTTCCCCTTTTATGGCTGTTAGTAGTTGCCTTATGTATTGTTGTGCTCCTATGTTGGTTGCATAAATATGTACAATTGTTATATCTTCATCTTGGATTGATCCCTTGATCACTATGTAGTGTTCTTCCTTGTCTCTTGTAATAGTCTTTGATTTGAAGTCTTTTTTTTCTGGTATGAGAATTGATACTCCAGCTTTCTTTTGGTTTCCATTTGCATGGAATATCTTTTTCCATCCCCTCACTTTCAGGCTGTCTGTGTCCCTAGGTCTGAAGTGGGTCTCTTGTAGACAGCATATATATGGGTCTTGTTTTTGTATCTATTCAGCCAGTCTATATCTTCTGGTTGGAGCATTTAATCCATTTACATTTAAGGTAATTATTCACATGTATGTTCCTATTACCATTTTCTTAATTGTCTTGGGTTTGTTATTGTAGGTGTTTTCCTCCTCTTGTGTTTCCTGCCTGGAGAACTTCCTTTAGCATTTGTTATGAAGCTGGCTTGGTGGTGCTGAATTCTCTCAGCTTTTGCTTGTCTGTAAAGGTTTTAATTTCTCCATCAAATCTCAATGAGATCCTTGCTTGGTAAAATAATCTTGGTTGTACGTTTTTCTCCTTCATCACTTTAAATATGTTCTGCCCCTCCCTTCTCGCTTGGAGAGTTTCTGCTGAAAGACCAGCTGTTAACCTTATGGGGATTCCCTTGTATGTTATTTGTTTTTTTTTCTGTTGCTGCTTTTAACATTTTTTCCTTATATTTAATTTTTGATATTTTGATTAGTTTTGTCTTGGCATGTTTCTCCTTGGATTTATCCTGTATGGGACTCTCTGTGCTTTCTGGAATTGATTAACTGTTTCCTTTCCCATATCAGGGAAATTTTTAACTCTAATCTCTTCAAATATTTTCTCAGTCCCTTTCTTTTTCTCTTGTTCTTCTGGGACCCCTATAATTCAAATGTTGGTGTGTTTAATGTTGTCCCAGAGGTCTCTGAGACTGTCCTCAATTCTTTTCTTTTTTTTCTTTATTCTGCTCTGCAGTAGTTATTTCCACTATTTTATCTTCCTGGCCACTTATCCGTTCTTCTGCCTCAGTTATTCTGCTCTTGATTCCCTCTAGAGAATATTTAATTTCATTTATTGTATTGTTCATCACTGTTTGTTTGCTCTTTAGTTCTTCTAGGTCCTTGTTAAACGTTTCTTGTATTTTCTCCATTCTATTTCCAAGATTTTGGATCATCGTTACTATCATTACTCTGAATTATTTTTCACGTAGACTGCCTATTTCCTCTTTATTTGTTTGTCTCGTGGGTTTTTACCTTGCTCCTTCATCTGCTGTGTGTTTCTCTGCCTTCTCTTTTTCCTTAACTTACTGTCTTTGGGGTCTCCTTTTCTCAGGCTTCAGGTTCATAGTTCCTATTGTTTTTGGTGTCTGCCCCCTGTGGCTAAGGTTGGTTCAGTGGATTGTGTAGGCTTCCTGCTGCAGGGGACTAGTGCTTGTGTTCTGGTGAATGAGGATGGATGTTGTATTTCTGGTGAGCAGGTCCACATCTGCTGCTGTGTAGTGGGGTGTCTGTGACCCTATTATGATTTTAGGCAGCCTCTCTGCTAATGGGTGGGGTCGTGTTCCTGTCCTGCTTGTTGTTTGGCATAGGGTGTCCAGCACTGGAGTTTGCTGGTCGTTCAGTGGAGCTGGGTTTTGGTGTTGAGATGGAGATCTCTGGGGGATTTTTGCCATTTGGTATTATGTGGAGCTGGGAGGTCTCTTGTGGACCAATGTCCTGAACTTGGCTCTTCCACCTCAGAAGCACAGCCCTAATGCCTGGCTGGAGCACCAAGAGCCTGTCATTCACATGGCTCAGAATAAAAGGGAGGAAAAAAAAAAGAATGAATGAAAGAAGAAGATAAATGAAATAAATAAAATAAGATAAAGTTATTAAAATAAAAAATAATTATTAAAAAATTAAGTAATAAAATAAATTTTAAAAAGAAAGAAAGAAAGAAGAGAGCAGCCATACCAAAAAACCAATCCACCAGTGATAACAAGCACTAAAAGCTATACTTAAAAAAAAAAAGAAAGAAAGAAATGGACAGACAGAACCCTAGGACAAATGGCAAAAGCAAGCTATACAGACATAATCACAAACAGAAGCATACACCTACACACTCATAAAAAAGGAAAAGGGAAAAAAAAATATATATATATATATTGTTGCTCCCAAAGTCCACCTCCTCATTTTGGGATGATTCGTTTTCTATTCAGGTATTCCACAGATGCAGGGTACATCATGTTGATTGTGGGGATTTAATCCGCTGCTCCTGAGGCTGCTTGGAGAGATTTCCCTTTCTCTTCTTTTTTCGCACAGCTCCTGGGGTTCAGCTTTGGATTTGGCCGCACCTCTGCATGTAGGTCGCCTGAGGGCGTCTGTTCTGCACTTAGACAAGACGGGGTTAAAGGAGCAGCTGATCCGGGGGCTCTGGCTCACTCAGGCTGGGGGGAGGGAGGGGTACGGAGTTCGGAGTGAGCCTGTGGCAGCAGAGGCCAGCATGACGTTGCACCAGCCTGAGGTGCACCGTGTGTTCTCCCAGGGAAGTTGTCCCTGGATCCCGGGACCCTGGCAGTGGTGGGCTGCACAGGCTCTTGGGAGTGGAGATGTGGGTAATGACCTGTGCTTGCACACAGGCTTCTTGGTGGCTGCAAGCAAGCAGCCTTAGCGTCTCATGCCCGTCTCTGGGGTCCGTGCTGATAGCCGTGGCTCATGCTCACCTCGCAAACTTCTTTAAGCGACACTTTTAATCCCCTCCCCTCGGGCACCAGGAAACGAAGAGGCAAGAAAAAGTCTCTTGCCTCCTTGGCAGCTCCAGAATTTTTCCCGGAATCCCTCCCGGCTAGCCGTGGTGCACTAGCTCCCTTCAGGCTGTGTTCACGCAGCCAACCCCAGTCTTCGCCTTGGGATCTGACCTCCTTAGCCCGAGCCTCAGCTCCCAGCCCTGCCCGCCCCGGCGGGTGAGCAGACAAGCCTGTCGGGCTGGTGAGTGCTGGTCGGCACCCATCCTCTGTGCAGGAATCTCTCCGCTTTGCCCTCCGCACCCCTGTTGCTGCGCTCTCCTCCATGGCTCCGAATCTTCCCCCCTCTGCCACCCCCAGTCTCCGCCTGTGAAGGGGTTTCCTAGTGTGTGGAAACTTTTCCTCCTTCACAGCTCCCTCCCACTGGTGCAGGTCCCGTCCTTATTCTTTTGACTCTGTTTTTTCTTTTTTTTTCTTTTGCCCTACCCAGGTACGTGGGGGAGTTTCTTGCCTTTTGGGAGGTCTGAGTTCTTCTGCCAGCATTCAGTAGGTGTTCTGTAGGAGTTATTCCACATGTAGATGTATTTCTGATGTATTTGTAGGGAGAAAGGTCATCTCCACGTCTTATTCCTCCAGCATCTTGAAGGTCCTCCAGTTTTATTTATATTTATTCAAATGGTGGGTTTTACTTGGAGTCACTCTAAATGTATGGCAAAGGTCCCAAGATGCCTTATTTGACTATACAAAGACCTAGTAATTCATTAATTCAATAAAATACTTTTTAAATATGCACCCAATGTCAGCCCCTATGTGGGACATTAGGAAGTGGGACATGAATCCATTGAGGTCCCTGATCTCGTGGAACTTGTGGCAAATGAGAAAGATAAACACGGACACAGAGAGATGAAATCCAACTTTGTAAGTGTTTTAGTAAGATGATGCCCAAAGGAGCAGGAAAAGTAGGCAAGGGAGCAGTCAGCACTTGCTGGAATGTGGGGAAGACCATCAGAGAAGAGATGGCTGGGTGTGGACAGATGGCCTGAGTTTACAGAGGCCAAGGTTGTGTGCAATGTCTAGCCACAGGCCACACTCCTAACCCAGCCACCCCCTAGTCACAAGGAGGTTGTTTTAGTTTATGCAACACTAGCCACAGTATGAAAGAGATGAAGCCCACAATCTCAGTGACTTTGTTCAATGGAAATGTATTTCTTGCTCGCTCAAAATCCAAACAGCATTAATGGTAGGTTGGGCATAGAGGGAATTCATGTGTTGAGAAATGTAGGCTAATGATATGCATCTTCAACACATGACCACCAAGTTTGTCTTGGGTGTCAACATCCCACCAGCAGTTGGGAGAAGAGAACATGAAGGGAAGAGTTTTATGGGCTAAGCTTGAAAGCAGCACATATTATTTCTGATCACATTCTATTAGGCAGAACTCACAAGGCCACACCTGACTGTGAGGAAGGCTGAGAAATACAGTTAGTTTCCTGCACAGGAGGAAATAGAACTGGACTTGGTCAAGAGTGAGCCAGCCTCTGCCACAGAACCCACCCAACTACTCATAGGATGTTAGCTCTATGTCTAGAGATGGGATTAATAGTGACTACCTACCAAGAAGGAGACTAACAACACATGGCTAAACAACAATTCAATAATAAATGAAATGCACAGGTGTTATTATATGTTGTTGGTTGGTAAAAGGCGTGAGCCAGGGTTTGCCAAAATATGTCCCTTAGCACTCTATTCTGATGAGATTTTTCTACTCAGAAAGGGATCGTCAAATAAGAAAAATTGAAGGTGTGCATACTTTTATATTCCATCTGTTCTAAGAACACTTTTTCACATTTTAATATCCCCAAAATAGTAATACATTTCACAGTAGATGGCTTCTTACAATTACATAGCTGGTGTGTGTGTGTGTGTGCCTTTGTGTGTTCTGTCTTAGTGGCCTGTAATATGCATGATAGCAAAGTAAATGCTGTTGAAAGTCTTGAAGATAAAAAAAGGGGGTTGATAGTAATGTAGTTTGTTCAACTGGTGAGTCGCAAAGGTACCAGAACATGAAAAGAAATTTTAATGTCACTTACTAATATCCACTAGATTGAATATTCATTCCACGGTGTTCACTCTGGCAAAAATATAAACAGAGGGAGTTTTTAAGTTCAGAGCAAGGTGGATTAGCTGGCTGCTGGATTTGGTTTTGCTAGGAGAGCCTCAGGAAGAAGGTAAGACCTTGAGCAGGTAAATTAATTAGGGCCCCAGTAGGAAACTATAACACAAATCAGGAAACCTTGAGCAGGATTTGGTGTGTGCAGGGTGTAGAGACATTAGAGGGAGAATGCAGTGCCCAGCACTGGCTGTCACTGCCCTTTGACTGGATGTGACAAATGAAGGAGAGGGCCGGGTAGAGAGGGCTGCCTTAAGAGAGACAGTGATCTCAGTTGAGGGGGCATAGCCAGCCCTACTGAGACCCTGGGGGTGAGGGATAGACAATGGAATAAATACCTGGCCTCTTGCTCCTTCTTTGCCCCAGTCTCCTGCCAAGGGCCCTCATCGGCCAAATCTAAGCAGAAGCCAGAGAGCAAAGGAAGCCAGTAATGACCATAAGGGTCAGCCTCCCAGGACAGAGACAGGTGGAAAAGGGTGAAGGCAGGATCTAGGGTTAATGCAGAGTATCCAGCACAAGCAGGGCTTTGGAGTATGTGAGAATATGGATTGGGCATGATTAAATCCACCCAGGGAAAATATAATCACCTCCTAGACATTGCTTCACAGCTTATAAAGCCCTTTTACATTTTTCATTTGCTGTCACAACAACCCCATGAGGTACAAAGAGCAGGAGTAATTATCCATATTTTACATGTGATGGAGCTGCCTTCCCCACATCTGAGCTTCAAAGATCTGGTTGGGACTTGAAAGTGGTATTTCCTGGAACTAACCCGATGCAAATTTCACCATGTACATGACACACCTTGCTGACCGTCTCCCAGAAGGGTCATCTCCATGAAAGGATGTTATTAATCACTTAATGCTATACTTTTCAGTAGTTAGTACCCTTCACTTCCTCCATATTTATATGGCACTTTATAACCACTGTATAGAAATGTCATGGAAAATCTGCAGAATCCTCTGACCTTCCAGGAGCTAGAGGCCATTTCTACTGGGCATATCCATTCCTCTGTTCCCTCTGCTACGAGGACTTATTACTATACTGTTTTGCACAATGCAAAGATGAAATTCACTTAATCCAATAAATTAAGAGAGATCACATGTGTGTCGAGTAAAAGAGCAATAAAGTTTGAGAGAAATAAAGTGCTGTGGATTGTTCTAGGAAGGATAGACTACTTCTAGTTTGTCAGGGAAGGCAACACCGAAAGGTAGCTTTTTTTCTGAGCCTTGGAAAAGGCTAGGATTAGGACCAGCAAAAGTGGGAGAAGCCACGGGCAGGGCACTGCTTCTATATGTAATGCTTACAGAATTAAGAACAAAATAAATATGTGCAAAATACATAAAGTCCAATAGATCTACGTGTTACTTAAGAGGTTTGGTGTCCTTTAGGCTGGGATTCTGGAGTCAGACCACCTGGGTTCAAATCCTGACTCTGACACTCATTAGCTGTGTGGTCTTGGGCAAATTACTTAGCTTCTCTGAGCTTCAGCTTCCTCATCTGTAATAATAATAAAAAAAGAAAAAGATAAAATAGATAATATTAACACTTACTCCCTAGGATTGCTAGGAGGATTTCATGAGTTAATACATGTAAAATAAAGTGTCTGGCATAGAGTACAAATTTAACAATTATAATGATATTTAAGGATGTTCCCAGAAAAACTAAAAAAAAAGCGTCAAATCTGATTAAACCTCATCTTTTGAGACAATTTTGATAATATATCTTTAACATTTTATGAATCCTTTAATCCTGTTCTTTCCTTCTACATGTGGACACATGGTCAACAGGCAAGTTCAGCAAGCCTCTGACTGAAGCTCAGGAAGCACTGGTTTTTTTTTTTTTCCCCAGTACGCAGGCCTCTCACTGTTGTGGCCTCTCCCGTTGCGGAGCAGAGGCTCCGGACGTGCAGGCTCAGCAGCCATGACTCATGGGCCCAGCCGCTCCGCGGCATGTGGGATCTTCCCTGACCGGGGCACGAACCCGTGTCCCCTGCATTGGCAGGTGGACTCTCAACCACTGCGCCACCAGGGAAGCCCAGGAAGCAGTGCTTTTGACATGCCTACCGACTTCCATTTTTTTTTCAATTAGGTTAGATTATAAGATTTACAGTTCCTCTCACTAGATTCAGCTCTTTCATTTTTCTGTTTTCCACTCATTTTCACAAACTAATAAGGGAAATGCAGCGAAATAACACAGTAATTAAACAACATGACAGTACAGGCAGTAGTTCTGACAAGCTGAACTAGTAGCTGGTAAGTGAAGCCAACGCCGCCCTTCCCAGTGGCCATCGGTTAGCAAGGTGAGGGAGCCAGAATTTGTGGAGTCAAAATAAAAAAAGCAACAGTTCAAGAGAAATGTCACACATTGCTATGTGACCATTCCACTGTGGTTTAGAGAGATCTGTCAAACATACGAAAGTGCCAGTGGTTCAAGAGACATATATCCCAAGGTCCAAGAGCATTTGAGCAAAGACCTGGAAGGAAGAAGTACCTGAAGAATAAGAGATTTAACATACAACTGTGACTAGAGGGCAGGGCAGGAGTTGAAGTAATATCAACATTTTAAATAAAGATGGATCAGTGCTGGACTGAACCACACTGGAGCCTGAGGCAAAAGGAAGAATCAGTAATACTGTTCCTTTGTTTATAATTTTGAAGTTTTGTTCATCATGAATTTTTTGGCCTTAAAGTTTTGATTTTTTTAAATAGTACATTAAAACATTTATTTTGATTACTGGATTTTTTGGTGCCCCCTTAAATTTTGTACAGAGATGAGTGCCTCACTTTCCTCAGCCGAACACCAGCCATGCTAGAATGTAGGGTGCGTGATAAGATGTATTAAGATGTCTTTGAAGTCATCTGGCCCAGGATCAAATCCTAGCTCAGCTCTACTCTCAGCCTTATCCTGAGTATGTTATCTTGGGTAGTTTACTTCCCCTTTGGTTGGTTTTGTCCTCAACAAAAGAGTAATAAAACCTAACTAATGGATTTGTTAATTTATCTATTAGTAAATATTTATTGAGCACCTATTATGTGCTTGAGGGGTAGGGGATACAGCAGTTATCAAAAATAAAACCAAGTGTTTGCTCTTATGGCATTTTTATTTTAGGTTGGGAGAGTAATGGTCAAAAAAAATAAATACATAATATTATGTAGCATAGTTATGGTAAGTACCTAGAAGGAAAACAAAGCAAGGTAGGGTGACCAACAGTGATGGCAACAGAGAGGGAGAAGAAGGAGGTGGGACTAGTTTAGAGAAAGGTTACTGAGAAGAGCAAAGGAGACAATTATTTCTATGTGCATCGTAATGTCTAATACATCTTAATGCCTTAACAAATGATTATTATTTATCTTGCTCAAGTAGGGAAAGATAAGTTTGGAAAGACAGGTAGACCAATGGACATGCCTATACTGCCATCTTTGAAGCTGAAACTCCAGGATTCTAGACAGTTCTACCACAAAATGTACAGATACAGCATTAAAGTATTAACAGCTATCTTCATCACTTGGTTCAGCCCCAGAAGCATGGGGATCTCTGGCACTAAGGCCCAGAAAAAGCAATTGTCTGAAAAAAGTTTCACACTCCTCTCCCTCCATAATGAGCACACTTGGGCTTCATCCTTATTCCTTACAGAGAGAACAGAGGGGAAAGACCAGATATGCTGAAGAAATAAAAAGATGAGCAGAACTGGAAATCAGCTCCTCAGTAACTTGGTGTACAAGAGGGAACATGATTCCTCTCCAGAGCAGCATCCAACAATGGCAGAAAACATCAACAAAGCCATTGCCCTTAGTTGGAGCCAGAGGCCCCTGCCCCACCGCCTGACTTCCTGCAGGTTGGCTGATCTGATCTGGCCTGGCCCAGTGGCCCTTTGCCAATACTCTGGATGTGGATATCTGGCATTTCACCAACTTATTTTTTGGTGTTTGGGCTCTGGCAAAGCAGCATGTAAAAAAAGAAATGAAAGGGTTTTTATGCCTGTTAAAAACCAAGGAAAGCAAAGCAAAAGAGGAAAACAAAAGTAAAGAAAATAAAGTGCTACCTAGGTTACAAAGAGCAGGGCTCAGAAAGAATATTTTAAGAATCTCTCAGTTGATAAAACCTCTAGTGAATTATTAGGGATCAAAAGAAGATGAGGATGATGGGAGTAAGGCTACATCTCCTCCTTAGACTGTGGTAGAAAGATTTTGACCTTCTTTCCATCTAGAACCACTTGAAGTTCCCCAAATGCATCATGGTTTTTCATTCTTTGGGGTCTTTGCACATAATATTTGGATCCTCAATTGAATACACTCTTCCTCCCTTTTCTGTCTATCTAATACCTTTCAATTCTTCAAAACTCAGAGCAGGTGGTACCTTTTTCAAAAGGGACTCATGACCCCTCCCTCTGCCCCACCAAGTCCTGTGAGATGCCCCTTCTCTGTGCACCACCCTTTACATTCTATCTCTTTATATTTATTGAATACCTACTATGTGCCAGGCACACTTTTATATATTAGGAAAACATCAGTGAACCAAACCAACTATCATGGAGCTTCCATTTTATGGAATGGAGGACAGTGAACACCTAAACAATTAGATACATATCCAGTGGTGTTAAGTCCTTAAAAGAAAAATTAAGTAAGAGGGTATCAATAATGGGAGAGTGTGGGTGCTCTTTAACATTTGGTGGTCAAGAATGGAGTTTTTAATACAAGATGTGAGCAGAGGGCTGAAGAAAGTGGAGGAGCAAGCCACATGAATATCTGCAAAAAAGATATTCTAAGCCAAGATTTGTGTCAAAGTATCTGTAAAAACTCTAAGATGGGCATGTGTTTGGAGGAGCCAGGGCAAAGCAAGGAGGCTGATGTGTGGGCTGAGCTAGGAAGAGAGGGGTAGCAGTGAGCAGAGAGTAGCCAGAGCCAGATTGTACAAGGCCTTGAACCTGTTGTTGGAACTTCAGGTTTTACTCAAGTGAGGTAAGAAGGCACCAAAGGATTCTGAGCAGAAGAGTGACATGTTCTGACTTTCACTTTCACAAGTTCTAGCTGGAAGGGGAGAGGGTGATGAGAAGTGGAGAAGTTAAGGATGATTCCAAGATATAGTAGATAGTCATGATACATGAGCTCTCCTTCTCTCCATCTATTTCATAGCACTTGACCTACTGCATGGTGGTTGGGGATTCACCTGTCTCTATTTCCTTCTAGACTGTGGGATCCATGAGGGGTAGGAGCTCTGTTTTATATGGTTTTTCATGTCCAGTATCTAGCAGCTGAACATCCAGCATTTAGCATCTACTGTCTGCATGCATTAAGCACACAATAAATGTTTGAAGAAGTGAAGAATTTTAGAAGGAATTAGCCACAGCCCCTCTACTTAGTAGTTTGATCTGGGAAAGGTATCCTCAAGATTTCTGCTGATTTTGCTATCCAGAATGCACCACAATTCAGTTACTCTACCAAAAGAAACACTTCTGCCACCAGCTGGTGATCAGTAAGAATAATATAGCTGACGTATAAGTTGATACAATTGTATATCATCTAACCCAATGCTCATACCACTTCTGTGAGGTGGTCTGGGTGGGCAGATGCTACTATCCACATTTTACAGATGAAAAAAATTGAGGCTCAAGAATCTTGAGCCAATTGCCAATGGTCACACTTAATAGGTGACAGAATGGGACTCCAACTTTTGTCTTCTGACTCTCAACTCCAGGATTTTCTCCTCTGTTGAGATGGATTGGTATTAATTTGGGTATAGGTAGAAATTTTCAAATATGACTCCGACTAAAGGAAGTGAGTTTAGATTGCTGTGTCAGAGATTTCATCTAGATACGAGAAAGAATTTGTCTGGTATTCAGGAAGAATGGAATAGCTTCAAACTTTGAGCTCAACATTGTGCAGGTAACTCCAGCTGAGGGGGTGGGATCCCTAGATGTATAAAACAAGATGATTCTCTTCAAGGAATTTATGACCCATGGAGTCATGAAGCAAATATTTATTGAATGCCTACTGTGTGCCAGTTGGGGACATCCATTACACACACATAAGACAAGGACACACTGAAGTGGGGATGTGGTGGACGCAGACTGAGGACATTTTTAAGTGTTCACAGTTGAAGACTGTTACATGGGGTGTCTCAGGTTCTGGCGTCAGACTTTTGGGGTTCAAATTCTGGCTGTACCACTTACTAGCTGTGAGACTTGGGAAAAGTCATTTAACATCTCTGAGCCTCATCTATAAAATGGGAATAATGACAGTGACCACTTTATAAGGTCCTTATAGTGATTAAATGAGAAGATGCATATGAAAACTCAGCATAGGGTAAATTGTCAAACAAGGACAGAAAGAGAAAGAGTGCACACTTCTGGCAAGGAGTAGGATTTGAGCAGAGCTCTGGAGGTTGGATCTAAATGTAAAAAAGAAGAGAGAGGAGAGAACTCCATTGGACAGAGCTCTCAATCTAAAGAAAGTACAAAGGGGCACCAGGAGTCCCTACAGTCTCCAGGCTCAGGCTCAGCTGAGGAGGAAAACCATACTGTACCACTTCTTCTTGGAGGAAACATGAACATGGGACTTTGAGGCCTTGGGAAACTGCTGGAAAGTTACTTTATTTTCAGGTTGCAAATCTGCTAAATGATTTCAGAAGGTGTCTACATTTCAGTTTCATTTGCTCATCAAGAGTTTCTTAATGAGGCTAATTAGTCCCAAACAGCTCCCCCGCTCTCACTCCCCCAAGTGCTCCACTGAGAGCTTGGTTGTGTGTAAACTAGTGAGCCTCTGACCTCAGCCCATGGCTAAGAGGTCTGGTTTCAGGGCATCAAACTTATCAGAGCTTAAAGCTTAAAGACATTTCATAGTTAGTAAGGATTTGTGGTGGCCCTGGATCTAAGGAAGCCAAGTGCTGAAGACCAGTTCTGTGGCCAGAAGGAGGCTGCCTCTGTGGGGACCTGTGTGCAGATTAAATCAAATGTCAAGGGCCAACTCTTGACTGGAGAGAAAACACCTGCTGAAGATTTATCTCAGGACGTTTAAGTTGTTTATGGGTGATTACTTCAGTACTCATACTTGCTGACATCAAAACATGAAATAAATACATATTTAAACTCCCATTTTGTTATACCAAGTAAGAGACCTAAATTTGCAGTGATTTTCTTGAATGCAGCTTTTCTCAATCATAAAAGTGGGCAGATAGCCATGGCTACTAATATTTACCTTGTTTCTTAGCATCCAGATGACACATCACAGCCTGTTTTCTGCCCCATGAGTGGATTGCACTTGGAGATCCTTACCTTAGGTTGCTAAGCAATAGCTGTAATATAGCTAGCATTTATCAAGCCTTACTATATGCCAGAAACTTTATTATACATGCTTTATCTATATCATCTTATTTAATCTCTCAATAGCTTATGAGGTAGATACTACAGATCTTCTTCAACTTATAAGGGGGATACATCCCGATAAACACATCGTAGGTTGAAAGTATCATAAGTTGAAAGCGCATTTAATACATCTAACCTACCAAACATCATAGCTTAGCCCAGCCTACCTTAAACATGCTCAGAACACTTAAATTAGCCTATACAGTTTGGCAAAATCATCTAAGAAACAGCCTATTTTATAATAAAGTGTTGAATATCTAATGTACTTTATTGAATACTGTACTGAAAGTGAGAAGTAAGATGGTTGCTAGGTACACAATGGTTGTCAGTATATCAGGTGTTTGCCCTGGTGACAGCGTGGCTGAACAGGAGTTGCAGCTGCTGCCTCGCCCAGCATCACAAGAGAGTGTCATCCCCCATATCACTAGCCTGGAAAAGAGCAAAATTCAAAATTCCAAGTATGCTTTCTCCTGAATGCATACCACTTTTGTGCCATCATAAAGTCGAAAAATCTTAAGTCGAATACTGTCTGTATTATTATCCCTATTTTACAGGCAAAGAAAGAAAGACTCTGCAGAAGAGGGAAGCAGTGAGCCCAAGGTCTCATTTGTCAATGGCAGAGGCACATTCAAAGCCAGACCTTCTTCAAGCCAAAGCTGGAAGATTTAGCATTGTGTACTTACCCCCAAAGAAAAGGGACACATTGATGATTATGACTTTTAAGCTTGAACAGTCATCCCCCAAATTGGGTACTCTTATCAGGTCCCTCCTTCAGGAGGCAATGCAATAATGCAGAAAACACAGTCCCTGGGAATCAAAGACTAGATTTCCAGTCTCAGCCCATAGTTCCTGGGACACCCTAAGCAAATCACTTTGCCTCCTGTGACCCATGATTCCTCAACTGCTAAAAGAAGGGTTGGCTTAGAAAGATCTCTTAAACTCCCTTCTAGCTCTGGCATTATACCATTCTGTGATGTACAAAGTAATGGAATCTAATAAGATACATTTTTATAAAAAGGAAAAGAGTCAGATGCTAATTTTGGCAGCTGTCAGTTTTGTGAGTCTCTCAAAGAAAAATACTTTTTTCCAGTGCTGAGACTAAAAAAAGAAAAATCTACTCAACTAATTTACTTCCTTTCTTCTTTCAATGAGTTCTAAATTACCCAGTCAGGTAGGATAAAAATTTTACTTCTGTTTTTATAGTTGAATGAACTGAGGCTCAGAGATGTTAAGTAACTTACTTAGGATCACATAGCAATTCAGCAGCAGAGGACAAACAAGAATTCACCATGTATCATTTGAAAGACCACTCTGGACTGGCATATGGCAGAGACTTTGTCACTCAGTAACCACATACATCACACAAAAGTCTTTGATAATGATGCTGCTGGCAGTGAAAATGATGGCAGAGAGCAGTATTGGGCAGTATACACTGTATGGGCATGAAACCACTTGGGGTTAAAAGCCCAGCTCTGTCACTTGCTAATCACACTAACTTGGGCAAATCTAGAGATTTCCCCCATCCTCCCACCATCCAATTCCTGAGTTCCTCATAGTAGGGTTTTAAGGAGTGTACGTGATGATTGAAGGAACTTGTCCATTATATGGTAGTTCCCTTCTCACATTCCCATAACCTATTATGACTTGGTTTCCTTAACTGTAAACCTCACCTCTGCCATGAAAGCAGCCGCAGACAATATATAAACAAGCGATGGGCCTGTATTCCAATAAAATGTAATTTACAAAAACAGGTGGGTCATTGTTTGCTTTTTCCTGGCTTAGGGAAAAGCAGCCCCACTTGGTAATTCATAATAATCCCTTCATCTTTGGCACATGGCATACATGTTCTCCCCTTTACTCCTCCCAGCCACCCTGTGAATAGATACGATTATTTCCAGGAAGTGTGGAAGCCAGGCTTAGAGCATTTGAGAGGCTCAGCAGGGTTAATCATTGTGACTGTCACAAACACCCCTCAAATCTCTTTGGTTCGACACCGGGGAGTTTTCTCCCTTGCACATAGTATGGCCCAATGTGGGTTGGCAGACCCCCCGCCAAGGATGGGGTGGGGCCATGGTGGGAAGAAGGACTCTGATCCATGCAGTCATTCAGAGAGCAGGGGCTCTGAACCTTTTTGTGATACGAACCCCTTTGACAGTCTGGTACAGCCTATGGACCATTCCCTGAGTAATGTTTATAAATGAATAACAAAATACATAGGATTACATAGAAAATCAAATTTGAAATAGTTACCAAAATATTAAAATTAAAAGAAAAAATTGTAATGTAGCAATGTGTGTGCTTCTTTATTAGTGCATTATTAAACAGATCCAGCAGCCACGCTGATAACTACTATAATTTAAAAGTAGTGATGAGCAAAATTGTTATTTTGAGATATGGATGTAATAACTGCAATGTGATATGAAAACATCTCTGATTTCTATTAGAGAAGTCACAAGTGTTGTTAACACTGCAATGGTTTGGTGCTTGCACTCATACTTGAAAAAATGCAAACTTTCAATTACAGATTAGCAAAGAAAAAGAGGTAGTGTTACCCTTCCCAAGTTCCAGCATCCTCGGACATCTTGGGCACCCAAGGATCTAAGTTTTAGAATCCCTGATCCAATATCTAGATCAGGCCTCAGAATCCTCCACTGGATTCTCTGCTGGCAGGTGGTGGAAGGGCAGGTGTCATGGGTAGCTTAGGGGCCAGGCTCAGAAGGGGTCACATAACTTTACCTCTGTCCACCACCAGGTACTAAGGCATAGGCTTTACCAATCTGTGGGAAGGGGCAGGGAGGGGCTTGCTGTATGAAATTTCTCCGCATACCAGGAAGGAGAGGAGAACTACATGGCAGTGAGCCCTAGAAGGCTCTTTCACACTAGCAGAACCAGGATTTGAACTCTGGCTTTCAGGCAAATGGTCAGATTTCTTTCCACTACTCCATGCTGCCTCAATAATGTGGCACATGCCCAAACCATCTCACTTCCTGTAGTCCACGGTTTCGCCACCTCAGCACTATTGACATTTTGAATTACTTGTGGGGGCTGTCCTGTGCATCGTAGGATATTTAGCAGCAATTCTGGCCTTTACCCACTAGATGCCAGTAGCACCCCCTAGTGGGAACAGATAAAAATGTCTCCAAACACCTCCAAATGTCCCCTGGCAGGAGGCGCTGGGGGTGGATTGCTCCTGGTTGAGAACCACTGTTTTAGTCCCCTTACCTAATCCTTGGTCTTTGGTATCTGGAGTATGTCTCTGGAATGTTCAGAACTGCTTAGAAAGAAAAGCCAGTGAGACACCAGAAGTCATGTTTACAATGTGTGATCCTTTTAGACTTGAAAGACTAGGGCAGAGAAGCCTCAATATACCTTTTCCCAAACTCCCACTCCTGTACTTTTGCTGGATGGTTAAGTCTGGACCAGCCATGCAGTGATGTGAAGTTAGCTTGGTACCAGCAATTCAGCATTTCACTGGCAACAAGTGAAAGTCAATAGTGACTGGAGTGGCTGTCCAACCCTATTGGGCCAAAGCAGACAGGAAACTGACCAATACAGGTAGTTAAATTTATTATGAACAGAGGGCTGAAATATGTTTCTGCTAATGACCACACCACTGCGTATTGACTCAGAGATAGAAGATCAGCTCTCCCAGTCACACTACCTTGATTAAATAGTTTAGTCCAGATAATCCTAAGGGTCAATTCCACAGATCATGAGCTGCAAAGAAACCTAGTTTCACGAAATAGTAATAGGTTTTCAGAGATGGAGCTATCTTTTGTGCATATATATATATATATATATATATATTTTAGAAACTAAGTAAAATCAACCCAGGTTCCTTACTGCAGGACTTACCAGGGCCTTTAATGTGCCTTCTTGTACTTTTAACTTTCTAAGCAGGGACACGGCATGCAGTATTACCCACTCATCCCTTTTTCCATAGAGTATCTCCAGAGATTAATATGCTCCCAAAATATACTTTATAAAATGCTGCTGGTGTCTCTCTAGGCCTCAGTTTCTTCACCCTCACAATGGGGCAGGACTGTCTGCCTCACCGACTATACAGAGCTATTGGCAGAAAAAATGAGAAAACACTTGAGAAAGTGCTTTGTAAACTCTGAAGAGTTATAAAAGTTTAAAGGGTCATTATTAATGCATATTTATTAATAATTTACTACTAATAAAATCTTCCCTGCCTCACTTAGACATTTAGTTGATGAATATGATAATTGAAGTAACAGAGGCCCTAAGAGGTTAAAGTCTTGCCCAAGGTTGTGTAGCTAGAAATGGAGTCACAGCACAAATTAAGATGACAATACAGACACACTCTGAGCTGAGGAAAGCACTCTGCAATGTCAGTTGCTTTTGTTGTCTGGATGGTTATTATTTTGACCGTAGTGGAAAACAAGGAAGTCAAATAGCAGCAAAAACCACCCAACAGTTTGGAAATAATGAGGAAAGGGCATTAAACTGAGTTGGAACTTGGCTTGAGCTCTTCTGCAAGCTACTTGCTTGGCATTTTTTGAGCCTTTAAGTGGGAGTTTTTAATAACACCTGCCTTCCAGAGTGCTTGAAGGAATTGGAATATCCATGGGGTATCAGGATTGGTACAGCAGGATATAGTGTAGGAGTGGAGACACACTATTTGGAGGAGAAACTTTCACTCTTATGCAATTGCACACAGCCTTTTGGAGAATACTCTAAAGGCTACAACTTTGTGATGGATAGACCCTATGCAGAGGATGCAACAGAGGCAAAGGGCATGATTCCAGAACTCAAGGTGAAACATGCAAATGACAATGCAAAACAACATTGACCCAAGGGTGACTCAAGGGGTAGAGAGAGAGTTGCTGGGGTTCTGAGGAGAGCCTAGTGATCTATCTAGAAGGGCTCCCTGCAGGAGGTGGTACTCACACTGACACCTCCCTCTTCACATGTAAGTGTAGGCCTAGTCTTCCTCATACCTCTGGCCCTCACCATGGCTGCCCAGGTGAGTGATCTGGGTGTGGAACAAGCCAGTGCCTGATGAAGCCAGTGGATTGATGCCAAGACTGCTGAGCTGAAACCTCCCTCCCATTTGAGAATCCCACTGTGAGCAAGGGTAATGAAGCTCCATGTCCTGATGCAATGGCACAATTACGTCTTAGCACTGATGCAGTGCTTTAGGCTTTTAAAGTATTTTATAACCATTAATTTCCTGACTGTTGCTATGCCAGAGACTATCATTACAGGAAGCCCCTTCCTTCAGAGCACAACACTCTTGTTCCTCCCCCAGTGGCATAATTTTTCATCTGTTATATATGACTCTCTTTTTAATCTTTTCTATCTGCTCTGTGCTTTTCTATTATCTGATTTAGTCTAAGTGAAATTTTAATGCTGATTGAAAATTTTAAAAAGTAAATAAATTTTATGCATCCTTATTTCTAAACCATCCCTGAAGTAAATAATTTAAGACACAAAGTTGTGCTTGTTCTCTCAGGTTATGATGAGCTACTTGGAAGATGGCTAAGCAGGATCCCCTCAACCTGATGGCTCCTACCAGTGCTCTGAGGCCAGCAGAACTCCCTGAGCTTTTTCCTGACTTTCAAACCAAAGGCCAGAAATCAACTTGTGAGTGGGAAGGGTCCAGGACAGTATAAAGAGGATCAGGAAAGGATATCTGGATACTAAAGATAGGACTCCTTAAGCAAAGGAAACTCAAAGTGTCATACTTTTCATACCAGAGGGTGGGAGAAAAATTCAGATAATTAATTCCCTTCTCTGTCAGCTCTCTTTTCACCTGTATAGTTTTTGAATCTACCCAATGATCCCCTGCCCTGCTCTTAGTGCTTCAGTGCAAGGCGTCAACATTTGTGGATTAACCTAACAGTGGGGTGCTGGTTTACCAAATGGAGAGAAGCCTTGATTCCTAGTGTTTGTCAATTTTCCATGGTGTAACTACTTCCACTATGGAAAATCTTGAGCTAACAATATGATATCATTAAACATGGAGTAAGGAAGAGATGCCATTTTATACCATTTTCACGATACAGATAAAATAGATGCTAATAATCTCCAGAGCACAGATAATCATAAAATGTAATAAAAGAATAAGGAAGTAATAAATTTTGAAGATGCATTGCTGTTGTTTCAATATAATTAAATTAAATTGAAAGTTTACATAATTTAATTATTAATAATGATGTGTTTGACAACTAGCTTGCAAAATTCCTAAAAATTTAACAATAGGCTCTCACAAGCTGGTACAGGTGGACCCTAGCACCTAAATTGTAACAGACTTTTAGCTATGTCATTGCCTTCCAGCCAAAGGCCACCAGGAACACATCTGCAGTTGAATAAATCTAGTTTATTGCTCCTTCCAATGAGGCAGGACGGATAACATTGGATATCATGAGGCATCTCAGTATGAGGGGCTAGGAAGGACTTATTATAGGATTGAAGCTTGTGTTAGGTGTTTGGAGGAAGGTTCAAGAAAATAGGACATGGCTCTGGACTGTGTGTTGTCAGGAAATGGAGGTAATTCTGAAACTGAATATCTTAGTAAATCTTATCTATAATACTGGAAGAATGAAATAAGGTTAAAACTGTAAATGGTAAAGCAGAATCAGCCACTGACACTAACCAAGGAAGGGGGATGTCTGGTCATTTTTGTAGTTTGGACAGTGTTTGTGTTTTATGTCTGTGTTCAGATAGGATTATGAAGTGGCCTTGGTTTTGACTTGACCCATTACAGGCAGAGTGGCCTTGTCTGCTGTGGTCTGTGAAGGGGTTTATGTTTATCTTCAACACCAAGTCCTGGCTGACAGTTTCAGGCCAGCCCCCGGGGATCAGGGGCCACTTTTCCCTTTGCCAGCTGAAATCCTCACCCCAGTCTTGTGTCACCCAAATGTGTCTTTCCATACTGCCAAGCATTCTAAAACACAGATCCAATCATGTCCCATCCCCACTTAAAACACACAAACTGATTTCCTTTAAATGGAATCCTAATAAAATGGAGGCTTCCAAGTCCTGCTGGAATCTGGTCTCTGTCTCATTTTGAGCATCATCTTTAGGCACACCCTGCTTCACACTTTCCAACTCCTCTCCCATCATTTTTCTCCACCATGCCTTTTGCCTATGCTGTTCCCATGCTCCCATGTCTTCCTCTGCTTCCCTCAGCCCTCCTACTCCTACTCAGACTCTGAAGACAACCTACCCATCCTTTAAGGCCCATCTCAACTGCCACCTCTCACAGAAAGCCTTCCTGACACCCACCCCCATTTCTATCCAGGCTGGGAACCCTACTTGGTGCTCCCATAACATCAATTAATTCATTCAACAAATATTTCATGAATGTTTTCCTTTCCAGGATTTGTTCTAGGCTCTAAGTATTCAACTAGGAATAAGACAGACATGGTCCCTGTTCTCTTGGATTTCACATTCTGATGGGCATTTATTTGCTTCCTATTAGTTTCCATTATAAATAATGCTGCAGTGGGTGTTTGTGTGGATATTCTTCCTCAAAAACAAAACAAAACAAGAACATAAGTTCAAGAAGCTGTGATGCACATGTAAATCTGAAATTGCCTCCAGAACTCTTTGCTGTAAAGCAAACTGTATGAAATACTTTTTAAAAATAATCCCTTAGATCCAAAGTATATTGGCTTCATTGCTATAGGTTGAAAAGTCAGAAAAAGAAGATTTCAGGAGTTAATTGGGAAATAACAAGTAAGTTGAGTAAATTGCCTAATCTAAACCCATTAGATAAGCATTTATTACAGTACAAAATCTTGATGATTGTAATTAACACATTTATAGTCTATAGGAAGCTTAAAGACTTCTCTCTATTGACTGAAGTCTTAAAGCCAACAGCCTTTTAAGCAGAGCTGTGGCTGGGCAGCATGTTCCATGGACTGTGGAGCTGGTCACCAAATTCCCTGAGCCTAATACTCCCAAGCCTGGTCTTACATCTCAGAGCTGTTGTGAGAGGAACAGGAGATGACAACTGGAACCTTTCTTTTTTTTGTTGTTCATCAAATCTATTGAGATATAACTTGCATTCAAAAACATGCACAGATCTTAGGAGGACAATTGGAGGACGTTTTATACATGTTTACACCTGTGTTACCTCCATTCAGATGAAAACAAAGAACATGTCCAGCACCCTGGAAGACTCCTTCATGCCCCATCTCAACCAGCTGCCCCGTATTGTAACTTTACCTCTATCACTATTTTGCTTGGACTTCACATAAGCAAAATCATCCAGTATGGACACTTTTTATGGTCTGACTTCTTTTACTGGTTATTATATCTGTTAAGATATTCTGATGTTGTTTTGTGAAACAGTAGCTCACTCTTTTTCACTGCTTTATAGTATTCCATTATGTGACTATATCCATTCTACCATGATGGACATTTTTGTTATATCTACTTTTTGGTCATTATGATTAAAGGCACTATGGACATTTTCATATGTCTTTTGGTGAACAACATATATAAGCTTTTAGGTGTTTTACAAGTTAGTGGTGAGAACAGTAGACCAAGAGTTAAGGGACCTGGGTTCCTTTAAGAGCTCTGCCGTCTCCTCATTATAATTTTATGCAAATCACTTCACATGTCTGGATCCAAATTTCCTCAACAGTGAAATGAATTAGGACTTTTCACTTTGAGAGTTCATGGGTTTTCTAACTAAATATCTGTGTAACATGTAGGAAAGTCATTTCATTTCTCTGGGTCTTAGTTTCTTAACTGTAAAATAAAGTATTGAACCAAATGCTCCCCAAGGTCCCTTCCAGCTGTAAATTTCATGTTTCAAGAGAGTCCAATATTGTCTACATCACAGATATAATCATTGCTTTCCACAGGGAAACACCCAAGTGTCATGAATATAGCAGTTCTTTCCAAGAGCCACTATTCGGCAAAGGGATTTGGAGGCAGAAGTCACAGATTTGAGTCCCAGCTCATATCTTAGATATGCACCTCAATCTGCCTTGGTTTTTCTCATCTGTAAAATGGGGATAATGAGGTTTGACTTACCCCCCTTTCAAACCTGTTGTATGATATTGTGATCCTCAGTTTTCTCCAAGACCACAGCCCCATGCAGGGAGACACTTACTATCTTGTCAAACCCTGTACCACCCACTAATACCCAACACAGTTCCTGGTATGTGGTCTGGTTGGTACTGAGCAACTATTTCCTGAATGAATGAAAGTGCTTTGAAAACTATACATTGTTACACAAATGTTAACTTTCATTATTACCTCATGTTATATCCCATGTGCTGATGGAGTCAAATATCAAGGTAGATTCATTTGTGCAATTGAAATTATACATTACCTCTCTTGTGCACTAAATCATGCTACTTGCTGAGGGGTTCAGAACATAAGGCATGGTCTCAGCCCTTGAAGAGATGAACTATTCAATTCAACAAATATTTATTTCCTGAACACCTGTTACTGCACTAGGCATAGTGCCAGGTGCTAGTAATAAAAGTATAAATAACACATAATTCTTTTTGCTTTTCTCATCGTTGTTTGTTATAGTTTCCATTAATTTACTTATTTGGTGAGTATTTCCCCCAAACGATCCACCAAAGGCATGCATAATCTATAGGGAAGACAGACAAGTAAATAGATTATTAACAATCCCTTACAATTGGTTTTTAATGGAAGAGTGAATGGAGCTCTATGGGAACAAAAGTGGGGACACCCAAAGAGAAAGCCACCCAAAGTAGGTCACATTTAATCAAGCCTTAAAGGATGAGTAGAAGCCAGCCATGTCGATGTAGCTCCTGTCTCTCTGCTTCGCTCTTTTGTCCCTCTCTGATCTCAGCTCTGCAAAGCTGCTAGGAATCTTTTAAAGGAGAATCACATGTCACACTCCTACATAAAACCCTCAGTGATGTCCCATCGATCTCAGAGGAAAACCCAAGCTTCTCAACAAGCCACAAAGCCTGGAATGTTCTGGATCCTGCCTCCTGGTCTGCTCTCAACCTTGCTCATTATGCACAGGTGGCCTCCTTTCTGCTCCTGGGCCACAACAAGCTCTTTCACTCCTATAAGCCTTGCCTCTGCTGTTCCCTCTGCCAAGAGAGCTATTCTCCACACTCCTTGCATAAACAGTTTATTTTCATCCTTCCAATCTAGCTTAGCTGCTCCTTCCTCTCATTTACTCAGCCTTAGTGTTTCTCAGTCCTACATGCACATTAAAACTATCTGGCAAATGAAACATCTAGAAAAGGCAAATCTGTAGAATGCAGATCAGGGGTTGCCTAAGGCTGCAGGTGAGACTAGGGAGTTACTACAAATGGGCAGGAGGGATTTTTTAGGTGATGGAAATGTTCTAAAACTGACCTGTAGGAATAGTTGCACAACATTGTAGTTTACTAAAAATCATTAAACCATATGCTCACAATGGGTGATATAAATTATACCTCAATAGAACTGTTTTTTAAAATTACCTGAGGAGCTTTTAAAAACATACCGGTACCCCACTCTTAGAAATTCTGGGGATGAGGCCTAAGCACCTATAAGTTTTTAAAGCTCTCCAGGTGATTCTGATGTACAGCCATAACTGAGAACTACTACTCTGTCTTATCAACCTGTTTATTGCTTTCATAACACTAATTATCTTATTTATTCAATTGCTTACTTGGTTATTGTCCTGACAACACATAGTAAAAGGCCCCTAATAGAAAGTCTTTTACTGGATCACCTTTGAATCTCCAGCATCTAAGCACATAGTAGCTTCTTAATATATGTTTATTAAGTAAATGAATGGAAAAGTGGAGGATAGAGGGAAAGCCCTTGCTAAGACACAGAAACACAAAGAACATGGTGTGCTAACATGGCACGTTATGCCCAGAACTGCAAATATAGAACTGGAAATATATGTCTGTAAGAATCATTCGGTCATTGCTGAGAGGGACTGCTGAAACCACAGGTCCAGTGAGATGCTCACATAATCCTGTAAGGTAATGTGGAAAGACCCCAGACACAGGAAATAGAGGTGTTCAGTAAAGGAGCCCAGAAATATGGAATGGAAAGTCTGGGAATGTACTGTCTCTCCCCTTCCTGACACCCTCAGTGTAGGAAAATTTACATTTGAGGATTTAAAGACCTTATGTCACTATCTCAAGAGTTATCTGCACTCCTATGTTCAGTGCAGCATTATTTACAACAGTTGAGACATGGAAACAACCTAAGTGTCCATCAACAGATGGATGGGTAAAGAAAATGTAAAATAAAGTTACAATGGAATATTATTCGGCCATTAAAGATGGAAACACTGCTGTTTATGACAAAATGCATGAACTTTGACGGCATTATGCTATGTGAAATTAATCAGATGGAGAAAGACAGATATTGTACGAGCTCACTTAAATGTGGAATCTAAAAAAAAACAAACTCATAGAAACAGAGAACAAATTGGTGGTTGGCAGGGGCAAGGGGTGAGGGGTGAGGAAAATGGGTGAAGGTGGTCAGAGGGTACAAACTTCCAGTTAAAAGACAAAAAAGTTCTGGGGATGTAATATACAGCACGATGACTATAGTTAACAATAACATATTGTACATTTGTAAATTGTTAAGTAGTAGATTTTAAAAGTTCCCACCATACACACAAAACTGTAACTATGTGAGGTGATGGATGTGTTAACTAACCTTATTGTGATCATTTTGCAATATACATATATATAAAATTCTGTTGTACACCTTAAATGTGCACAATGTTATATGTCAATTATATCTCAATAAAGCAGGGAAAAAAAGACATTATGGTAAAAAGAAGGTTAAAGAAAGTGCTCTTATCTGTAAACCTATGGAAACCCTATGGGTGTTTTGCATTCACTGAGATAGAGCATCAGACAGATGACTAAATAATAAAATATAAAACATGAATGATGGTGCATACATATTTTTAAAATAGATCTTTATTGGAACATAATTGCTTCACAATACTGTGTTAGCTTCTGTTGCACAACAAAGTGAATCAGCCATATGCATACACATGTCCCCATATGCCCTCCCTCTTAAGCCTCCCTCGCATCTTCTCTATCCCGTCCCTCTAAGTCATCGCAAAGCACCGAGCTGATTTCCCTGTGCTATGCTGCTGCTTCCCACCAGCCAACTATTTTACATCCTGTAGTGTATATATGTCGTTGCTACTCTCACTTCACCCCAGCTTCGCCCTCCCACCCCATGTCCTCAAGTCCATTTTCTATGTCTACCTTTTTATTCTTGCCCTGCAGCTAGGTTCATCAGTACCATTTGTTGTTTTTAGATTCCATATATATGTGTTAGCATATGTCACAGATGAAGGAGAAAGGTAAAAACATACATTTTTAATAAGTAAAAATGGTCTAAAAAATGATCTAGAAAGTTTTCAGGCTCTTCTCTCTCCATTTTCAATTAGATGTGTGTAACTTCATTTTGCATTGTTGCAGATAATTCTCTCCTAGGAAAGCAAATTTATTTTTTCTCTTTGGTGCTCCATCCAAGTTAGAAGGATGCAGATGAAACTTCAGCCAAGTCTTGGTGAGGACTGAGAGTACAGATAGAAACAAAGGCTTATTTCAAAAAGAAAAAACTAAAATGTCCAAACTGAGGTCAAAAGTTGACTCTGAACAGGTTGCAGAGGCAGGTTTCAAAGGAGAGGGCCCATAGACAGAAATGGGAGTCTAAGACTGGGGAGATAAAGAGCATAGGGTAAGCAAGATGGAATAGAACTCACCCAGAGCTAAGCAAGAGAGTAGCTGCCTTTCTTTCCTGCATATGTGATTCCCATTTGGTACTCTTTATCCCAATTCCCTGCCTTAAAAAGAGACTTTTGTGCTAGTTCATGTTACTACAGACCGCTTGGGCTGAAAATTAAGAAGCAGGAACGCAAGAAGGATAACTAACAACAAATTTATCTATTGAACCAAGTTAATTGAAACAATCCAGTTATATTTTGGAGGATGTTTGTGACCAATAGTGCTTTTAACTTTTAGTAACAGTTGATAGTCAAACAGACAACTGTGTGAAGAGTTATTTAGCAAAACCATAGGTCAGTTTTAGCAGCTCCTAGTGTGTGACATCATAGAAGACAATCCTTCTAATTTCTATGCCTGAGGAGTTTGAATGCACGTGATTGTAAAGCTATTTAAGGTCATAAATATGTAAGCTAAGAAGAAGAGGTTTCCCAGTATAGCCTTTTGTTACTAAATATAATTATCTGATTTCTTAAAAGAGGATGCACACTGACCTTAAGTCTCCTAATGGAATTGCGATGCAGATTTTGTCTATGTCAGTAACTAAGAATCTGCAACTTAAATTCATACCAGGTCAGATTAAAGGCCAAGAAGAGGTCAATGAAAGCAGCAAAGACTTTGTATTATTCTTGAAAAGTTTTTCACAAATGATAACAAGTATAACAGCTGTCGAAAGCAGATTAATTTTGCCTAAAAAAAGCCCATTTGCTCCTCAAGAAAAATATTAGTATAAGAAACCCTGACCCATTGTTAAGAAAGAAACTGTTTTTATGTTTTGTATATCCAAGCTTTATGGATACATGATATCCAACAAATTTTTTATAGGGAGTTAAATCATACCCTCTATGAAGATGGGTAAATTATACACCAAATCCATTCAGGTGTGATGCCATGATATTTGTGAGGGTAAACAGTTTGGCAAGGGTCAAGTCTGCCACTCAGAAGGGACTTGACCTCTTCCTGGGGCCAGGGAGTCTTTACCTTTTAATTAGATTATGCTAACAGTTTATTAATCAGATTGTGGTATGTGGATTACCAAGCAAGCAGCATATTTACACCTAATGCTGAAGAGATACCTCCCAGTGCATGACTAAGAATGCAGGCAGGAATGCAATCTGTGACTCTGCCTAAGGTTCCTCCTAGAGCAAGGTGGCCAAGGTCTTTTCTTTCTTTTTTCTTCCACCACCTGCCAACTTCATATTCCTCCATATTTTGAAGGCTTATGAAAAAAACTGGTCTATTGTGTAAGTAACTCAAGCATTTTAGATTTTAATGCTTCTGCCTTCTCAAGACTTCTATAACTGTTCACAAGAAGATCTTTACCTTATCCAAATTAAGAAATGAACCAACAACTCTAGTCACTTGCAAAATTTCAGTTGTCAGAATCTATGAAGGTGACAAGAGAAGAACATTGGAAGCAGAAATATGGACAGCAATAGGTCACAAATTAAGAATGATTGGCTAATCCTGTGTGGCAGATGCTATCATCAATGAGTTTGGGTTCTTATTATCATTTTTTCTGCAGATCCATTTCTAGAAATTTTTATTTTTGAATAGGCTTGCTATTGGAAGAGATAAGTTCAGAAAGAGTAAGAATTGTTTAAAAATCATCATAGATAACACTGACTTAGCACTTAGTATATGCCAGGCAACATTTAAAATTTTCTATAAGAATTAATTTATTTGTTCCTCATGATAACTCTATGAGATAGGTACTGATTAGTATGAAGATACTGAGACACAGAGAGGTTTAGTAACTTGGTCAAGATCACACAGCCAGTCAGTGTCTAAGTCAAGCTTTGAACCAGACAACCTAGCTCCTAGGTCTATACACTTAACTACTGCATGTTTCATATAAAATACAATGTGGAAGAAAATCTCTTTTATTATTGCTGTTTTGCCTGCTTTTTCTTCACTGACAAAAGGAAAGATGCTAGAATCGTTGTAGCTTAGTAACTTACAACTGAATTTCTGCTGAAAGTTAAAAACATTGAAAAGTAAATTTAATTAGTTCACTGGTAATTATTGTCTGACTAAATTATACTTTAAAATTTAATATACCAATCACCACTTAATTAGCAAATCAAGTTGTAGGGTAGCCTTATGCTCCTAAATTGACTAAAACTGGTGCTTAAAGATTTTTGCTTTTCTTAAAATGTTGTATTTCTTTGCTTATTCCTCCACACCATTTCCCCCACAACACCAATAAATAGTGATAAGGTGGAAAAAGTAGAAATAAACCAAACATTTTCCATGACTTGAAATCTCCATAAATTTTTCATTGTTAGATTAGATCGTATAGCTGGGAGAGATACAGAAATGAGGATTTAGAGGAAACAGGCAGTAAAAAGGAAATGAGGTCTCTAGCCAAGCCCTGGAATGCAGGAAGGCAGGGAAGGATGAAGTAGTAGGGGAAGCTGCCAAGTTCCACCTGCCATTTAGGGATAGTGAAGGCTCAGGGAGGGGAGACTCGGTCTCAGGAGGATGGAGGGCAGGGCTACTTCTGCTTCAGGAAACCTTGGACAGAGTTCTCCAACCTCATCAGCTTCTCAGAGCCAAACCTCAAACTCACCTTCCTGAACAGCCCTTTCTGATAGACTGTCTTAGTTTCCTACCAGTTCAGAGGTTTGAGCACTATTCATTCTCTGGTACAATTACAAGAGATGTCAGGGAAAGTAAAGGGAAAACTGGCTTGTACTGTGACAGGCTTATTCCCCATTTAAACCAGGAGTAGCACGTTAATCCTTTAGCCAGAAGGGTGTCTATGCATGACTGGCAGGGTCCTGAGATGTTAGTCTATGAGTCTTACTGTCTGCTACTCTGCATTTAATGTCAGTAAGATGGCTGTTTCATTGTTATTGGTGAAGGGATAGGGCACTTAAATATGGGGAGATTCAGCAGAACCTGGAAGCAGATATAACTTCATTACTTGAAAGCAGGCAAAGGTTGCAGAATTGTGTGTAGGCTGCTAGGTATCCTGTCCTAATGGGCATAGAATGGAGGTGGCTGGGTGTTTCCTCACCGCAGCTTCCAGTATCATCTGCACATTAACTGGTGGTGGGGACACTCTATGGATGCCCCTAGCCATCTGCCCCTCAGACTGAATCCAGACTCAACAACCCCCTCTCAACTTAGAATTAATCTTCAGATGCCCTTTGGCGCATGTAGGGAGCACTTCTGGGTTTACAAGATTTCAGGTACAAGTCCTCCCTCTAAGCAGAGCCTGCAGAGTACATTAGGCTGAATTCAAAGGCACTGGACTGAGGAGGAAGTGTTTTCCCAAGTGGAAAGCATCTTTCTTCTGCAATGCCAGGGATGGATTGTGCTAGGCACTTGTGAGGACTACATAAGTTGAAATATGCAAAGCACTTTTGAACAGTGTGTGGCACTAAGTGAGCAATGTATAAGAGATCACAATTGTTATTACTTCATTTGTAAATGAGAAAATGAAACCTCAGGGAAATTAAATAATTTACCTCACGGACATGTGACAAAAAGCAAAACCAGGATTGAGACCATGTGTGACTGTTTCCAAATGTTTCCCTTCTAGGATGCTGTCTCCCTCAGGGAAACTAATGAGAAGCATAAATAGCAGACCTACTGGCCCTACCATAAGACCAGCCCTGCTAAAAGCATAGGTAGGCGTGATCAATAATACTGCACGTTTTCCAGTTGAAGTTCTGAAGCAGCTTCTGAATCCTTCTCAACGTGGCATGCCAAGCAGCCACTTCCCATCATTTAGAATCCTGATGAAAAATGAAGCTATTTGCCACCTCTGAGTTGTGATAACCAACTATTAGGTATCCACCCTCTGTAGGTATCCACCCTCTGTGGACCACACCTTTTAATCCTTCCCTGAAGCTTAATCAGTTGTGGTCCTTTGGGCTTGTTCTCTGAGCAGTGTCTCCAGTAGGGCTGAAATTAAGACTTTAGAATGACAGTCTCACACATTTCAAGTACAAGTACTGTTATGAGAATTATACATCTCAAACACCATGATCAAATCTTCCTGGTGTCACTGGGCTAGATACATTTCATAAAACATGGATTGTCTTGCACTAGAATGCCTTCTTCATATCTCAATGTAATTTTTGTGAAGTTATACCCTAAATCTGGAATCATTCCGAACAAAATGCCAGCCCCAGGAGAACTATCATAAAGTAGACATGGCATCCACAATGCTACTCACTGCTCTCTCAAGGTTTTGTTTCTGAGAAAGATTGCTTCTCTTCACTATTTTTTATTAATTGCTTTTCCTCACAAGAACATTCTATAGTTCACACAAGGTTTGTATATACAGAAGATAGAACTGAAGAACTTGGGAATTTTTTCCTCTTGTGTGAAAATTAGAAAGTACATTCATGCTGTTAAGAAAGTGCAGGAGAGCCTGCCTATGATGAAGTTATTCTCCTATCTGTCCTAAGTGAGGCTGGTAAATTTCAAGAGGGAGAAAAGAATTCTTCCCACTTCCCAAGAGGTACGGCAGATTTACTGACAACCAAAAGATGGATGGGTAGTACTTTTATTCATTCCATTGTCTGTCAGTCAACAGCTCTGACTGCTCATTACCCCACCAAAAGTGAAAAAGTATGTGGTTTTTCACTCTCTCCTCAGTGGAAGCTGCCACCGGGAGCCAGGTGTCTCTCACCACAACAAAGTCCTCTCCTTGTTTACCCCAGTCACATCTCATCATGGGGGAGAGAAAAGATGCCTGAAGGGCTTTGGAGGCAGAAATGACCTCCAGTCCCCGAGGGAAAGGCAGGCTTGAATAAGGCCTCCCTCCCTACAAAGAGACAAGAGATACTCAGGCAGTTCAGCGACACCTAGGACAGGGCTACAGTGGGAATGGCATGGCAGGTTAGACCAGCGAGGGTAGGTATTTTACCTGGTTGCACTTGAAGTTGATGGAGACTGGGAGTCAAGATTGGATATCCAAAAACCATTAATCTAGGAAAGGTGTGTGAGCATAAAATTTGAATCTGGAAGAAAGAAATATCTGTCTTTTTGTTGAATAGATTTAATTTCAGATGCTACAAACATTTCTTCAATGTGCACCGTATTTCATTGGTTCGAAGACACATATTTTCTACAATTGAACATCTCTGAAATCAGAATACACCTTATAACTGATTATCTGTCATAGTTAACTTGGCAGTATTTTTTCTTTCTTGGAGATTCATAAAATAATGGTGCATATTACAATCTGCAGCATCACAGATTTCATGAATTATGGTACATGACCAAGTACTATGCCAGTACCTTCACAGGAACTATCTATTTAATTTATTTTTTCTGGTAGAAGCTTTATTGAGATACCATACAATTCACCCAATTAAAGTTCACAATTCAATGCTTTTTGTATATTCACAGAGCTGTGTTACATCACCACAATTTTAGAACATTTTTATTATCCCATAAAGAAGCCCTTTACCCATCAGAAGTCACTTCCATTTCACCCAGCTCTAGGCAACAACAAATCTTCTTTCTAGACCTATAGATTTGCCTCTTCTGGACATTTCATATAAATGGAATCATATCATATGTGGCCCTTTGTGTTTGGCTTCTTTCATTTAACATGATATTTTCAAGGCTCACCCATGTTGTAGCATGTGTACTGATTAATTCCTTTTTATGGACAAGTTATTCTATTGTATGGATATACTACATTTTATTTATCTATTCATCAATTGATGGACGTTTGAATTATTTCCACCCTTTGGCCCTTATGAATAATGTTGCTATGAACATTCATGTATGAGTTTTTGTGTGGACATATGTTTTTATTTCTCTTGGGTATATACCTAAAAGTGGAATTGATAGATCAAATGACAACTCAGTGTTTAACTTTTTGAGGAAATACCAGACTGTTTTCCAAAGTGACTGTGCCAGTTTACATTCCTACAAACAACATATGAGGGTTCCACTTTCTCCATATCCTTGCCAACACTTGTAATTATCTGACTTTTTGGTACTAGTCGCCACAGTAGGTGTGAAGTAACATCTCATTGTGGTTTTGATTTGCATTTCCCTGATGACTAATGATGTTAAGCATCTTTTCACCATGCGTATTGGCCATTTGTATACCTTCTTTGGAGAACATTCAATTCATTTGTTGTGAAAAACATTTATTGAGCCTTTACCGTATTCTAGGAATGTGGGAGACTGATTGCATTAATGGCACCAATTCTTCACTGCTCTCTGTATTCATACCCTTTGCCAACTAATTTGGTACTTGGTAGTACCAGTTTGGTAGTACTCCCTCATTTGGACTCAAAACTTAGCTATATGTCTTGCTTTGTCCAATGAGATGTTAGGAGATCATACCCAAGCTAACCTGCTAAAGGATGAGATATGTGGTGAAGGGCTGAGTTGCCCTATCGTCCCAACCAAGACTATCCTAGATCAGCCAATAGCCAGGTAACCTCCAGACATGTGAGTGAACCCAGAAAATTTGGCAGAACTGTAGCTAACCACAGACACATGAACAAATTCAGCTCAGATCATCTGAACCCCTAAGACTCGTGAGCTAAATAAATGTTTAATATTACCTGCCACTGAGGGTTTGTGATTGTTTGATGACATTATTATGGGACCAGACGATTAATACAAGACAGTATCTTAAGTACTGAGGATAGAAAAATGAAAGACACAGTTCCTGCCCTCAGGGGACCATGCTGAATTAGAGAAGGCAGAAAAAAATGCCATAGAGTAATAATATCATTCAACCTATGCTGTGAAGGACACTTGGACATCCTTTGGCCAAATAACCATCACTGCCCATTTTGCAGAAGAGGCTTTAGGAGCTTGAGTGACAAAGCTTCCTGCTATTCCCACCAATTTCTCCACTTTGTGCATTTGACTCTCTCCCTTGATATTCAAAGAAATATATCCTGTAACTACATCATGTTCTTCCTGGAACCATTAAGAATGTTTGGCAATGGGCAGAGTTGGCATAAAATTTGAAATATGAATCTTGGTTACTCAAATTAGTGTACTAGCATAACTTTTTTTTAAAAACGTCTTTATTGGAGTATAATTGTTTTAAAATGGTTAGTTTCTGCTTTATAACAAAGTGAATCAGGTATACACATACACATCCCCATATCTCTTCCTCTTTGCATCTCCCTCCCTCCCATCTTCCCTATCCCACCCCTCTAGGTGGTCACAGAGCACTGAGCTGATCTCCCTGTGCTATGTGGCTGTTTCCCACTAGTTATTTGTTTTACAATTGGAAGTGTATATATGTACATGTCACTCTCTCACTTTGTCCCAGCTTACCCTTCCCCCTCCCAGCATCCTCAAATCCATTCTCTAGAGGGTCTGCATCTTTATTCCCGTCTGCCACTAGGTTCTTCATCCCCCTTTTTTTTTAGATTCCATATATATGTGTTAGTATACGGTATTTGTTTTTCTTTTTCTGACTTACTTCACTCTGTATGACAGACTCTAGGTCCATCCACCTAACTACAAATAACTCAATTTCATTTCTTTTTATGGCTGAGTAATATTCCATTGTGTATATGTGAAACATCTTCTTTATCCATTCATCTGTCGATGGACACCTAGGTTGTTTCCATGTCCTGACTATTGTAAATAGAACTGCAATGAACATTGTGGTACATTACTTTTTTTGAATTATGGTTTTCTCAAGGTATATGCCCAGTAGCGGAATTGCTGGGTCATATGGCAGTTCTATTTTTAGTTTTGTAAGGAACCTCCATACTGTTCTCCATATTGGCTGTATCAATTTACATTCCCACCAACAGTGCAAGAAGGTTCCCTTTTCTCCACACACTCTCCAGCATTTATTGTTTGTAGATTTTTTGATGATGGCCATTCTGACTGCTGTGAGGTGATATCTCATTGTAGTTTTGATTTGCATTTCTCTAATGATTAATGATGTTGAGCATTCTTTCATCTGTTTGTTGGCAATCTGTATATCTTCTTTGGAGAAATGTCTATTTAGGTTGTCTGCCCATTTTTGGAATGAGTTTTTTGTTTTTTTGGTTTTGAGCTGCATGAGTTGCTTCTAAATTTTGGAAATTAATCCAAATTAGTTGCTTCATTTGCAAATATTTTCTCCCATTCTGAGGGTTGTCTTTTTGTGTTGTTTATGGTTTCCTTTCCTGTGCAAAAGCTTCTAAGTTTCATTAGGTCCCATTTGTTTATTTTTATTTTTATTTCCATTTCTCTAGGAGGTGGGTCAAAAAAGATCTTGCTGTGATTTATGTCATAGAGTGTTCTGCCTATGTTTTCCTCTAAGAGTTTGACAGTGTCTGGCCGTACATTTAGGTCTTTAATCCATTTTGAGTTTATTTTCATGCATGCTGTTAGGGAGTGTTCTCATTTCATTATTTAATATATAGCTGTCCAATTTTCCCATCACCACTACTGAAGAGGCAGTCTTTTGTCCATTGTATATTCTTGCCTCCTTTATCAAAGATAAGGTGATGATATGTGCGTGAGTTTATCTCTGGGCTTTCTATCATGTACCACTGATCAATATATCTGTTTTTGTGCCAGTACCATACTGTCTTCATTATTGTAGCTTTGTAGTATAGTCTGAAGTCAGGGAGACTGATTCCTCCAGCTCTGTGTTCCTTTCTCAAAATTGCTTTGGCCTATTTGGGGTCTATTGTGTTTCCATACAAGCTGAAATTTCTTTTTCTAGTTCTGTGAAAAATGCCAGTGGTAGTTTGATAGAGATTGCATTGAATTTGTAGATTGCTTTGGGTAGTAGAGTCATTTTCACAATGTTGATTCTTCCAATCCAAGAACATGGTATATCTCTCCATCTGTTTGTATCATCTTTAATTTCTTTCATCAGTGTCTTATAATGTTCTGCATACAGGTCTTTTGTCTCCTTAGGTAGGTTTATTCCTAGGTATTTTATTCTTTTTGTTGCAATGGTAAATGGGAGTGTTTTCTTGATTTCACTTTCAGATTTTTCATCATTAGTGTATAGGAATGCCAGAGATTTCTGTGCATTAATTTTGTATCCTGCTACTTTACCAAATTCATTGATTAGCTCTAGTAGTTTTCTGGTAACATCTTTAGGATTCTCTATATATAGTATCATGTCATCTGCAAACAGTGACAGCTTTACTTCTTTTCCGATTTGGATTCCTTTTATTTCCTTTTCTTCTCTGATTGCTGTGGCTAAAATTTCCAAAAGTATTTTGAATAAGAGCAGTGAGAGTGAGCAACCTTGTCTTTTTCCTGATCTTAGTGGAAATGGTTTCAGTTTTTTACCATTGAGGATGATGCTGGCTGTGGGTTTGTTATATATAGCCTTTATTATGTTGTGGTAAGTACTCACTATGCCTACTTTGCAGAGGATTTTTATCATAAACGGGTGTTGAACTTTGTTGAAAGATTTTTCTGCATCTATTGAGATGATCGTATGTTTTTTTGGTTTTAGTTTTTTGATATTTCCCCCAGTTTTATTGACAAATGATTGACATACATTAATGCACAAGTTTAAAGTGTATAGCAAGAAAGTTTGATTTATATATAATGTGAAATGATGAGCAAAATAGGTTTATTTACCATCTATCATCTCATACTGATACAATAAAAAAGAAAAAAAGAAAACCGTTCTCCTTTTGATAAGAACTCTTAGGATCTAGTATCTTTTATTTTTTTTTAACATCTTTATTGGGGTATAATTGCTGTACAATGGTGTGTTAGTTTCTGCTTTATAACAAAGTGAATCAGGTTTATATATACATATGTTCCCATATCTCTTCCCTCTTGCATCTCCCTCCCTCCAACCCTCCCTGTTCCACCCCTCCGGGCGGTCACAAAGCACCGAGCTGATCTCCCTGTGCTATGTGGCTGCTTCCCACTAGCTATCTATCTTACGTTTGGTAGTGTATATATGTCCATGCCTCTCTCTCGCTTTGTCACAGCTCACCCTTCCCCCTCCCCATATCCTCAAGTCCATTCTCCAGTAGGTCTGTGGCTTTATTCCTGTCTTACACTAGGTTCTTAATGACATTTTTTTCCTTAAATTCCATATATATGTGTTAGCATACAGTATTTGTCTCTCTGTTTATGACTTACTACACTCTGTATGATAGACTCTAGGTCAATCCACCTCATTACAAATAGCTCAATTTCGTTTCCTTTTATGGCTGAGTAATATTCCATGTATATATGTGCCACATCTTCTTTATCCATTCATCCGATGATGGACACTTAGGTTGTTTCCATCTCTGGGCTATTGTAAATAGAGCTGCAATGAACAGTTTGGTACATAATTCATTTTGAATTATGGTTTTCTCAGGGTATATGCCCAGTAGTGGGATGGCTGGGTCATATGTTAGTTCTATTTGTACTTTTTTAAGGAACCTCCATGCTATTCTCCATAGTGGATGTAGCAATTCACATTCCCACCAGCAGTGCAAGAGTGTTTTTCCCACACCCTCTCCAGCATTTATTGTTTCTAGATTTTTTGATGATAGCCATTCTGACTGGTGTGAGATGATATCTCATTGTAGTTTTGATTTGCATTTCTCTAATGATTAATGATGTTGAGCATTCTTTCATGTGTTTGTTGGCAGTCTGTATATCTTCTTTGGAGAAATATCTATTTATGTCTTCTGCCCATTTTTTGATTGGGTTGTTTGTTTCTTTGTTATTGAGCTGCATGAGCTGCTTGTAAATTTTGGAAATTAATCCTTTGTCAGTTGCTTCATTTGCAAATATTTTCTCCCATTCTGAGGGTTGTCTTTTGGTCTTGTTTTGGTTTCCTTTGCTGTGCAAAAGCTTTGAAGTTTCATTAGGTCCCATTTGTTTATTTTTGGTTTTATTTCCATTTCTCTAGGAGGTGGGTCAAAAAGGATCTTGCTGTGATTTATGTCTTAGAGTGTTCTGCCTATGATTTCCTCTAAGAGTTTGATAGTTTCTGGCCTTACATTTAGGTCTTTAATGCATTTTGAGCTTATTTTTGTGTATGGTGTTAGGGAGTGATCTAATCTCATACTTTCACATGTACCTGTCCAGTTTTCCCAGCACCACTTATTGAAGAGGGTGTCCTTTCTCCACTGTACATTCCTGCCTCCTTTATCAAAGATAAGGTGACCATATGTGCGTGGGTTTATCTCTGGGTTTTCTCTCCTGTTCCATTGATCTATCTTTCTGTTTTTGTGCCAGTACTATACTGTCTTGATTACTGTAGCTTTGTAGTATAGTCTGACATCAGGGACCCTGATTCCTCCAGCTCCGTTTTTCTTTCTCAAGATTGCTTTGGCTATTCGGGGTCTTTTGTGTTTCCATAGAAATTGTGAATTTTTTTGTTCTAATTCTGTGAAAAATGCCAGTGGTAGTTTGATAGAGATTGCATTGAATTTGTAGATTGCTTTGGGTAGTAGAGTCATTTTCACAATGTTGATTCTTCCAATCCAAGAACATGGTATATCTCTCCATCTATTTGTATCATCTTTAATTTCTTCTTGTTCCTGATCTTAGAGGAAATGCTTTCAGTTTTTCACCATTGAGGATGATGTTGGCTGTGGGTTTGTCATATATGGCCTTTATTATGTTGAGGAAAGTTCCCTCTATGCCTACTTTCTGGAGGGTTTTTATCATAAATGGGTGTTGAATTTTGTCAAAAGCTTTCTCTGCATCTATTGAGATGATCATATGGATTTTCTCCTTCAATTTGTTAATATGGTTTATCACATTGATTGATTTGCATATATTGAAGAATCCTTGCATTCCTGGAATAAACCCCACTTGATCATGGTGTATGATCCTTTTAATGTGCTGTTGGATTCTGTTTGCTAGTATTTTGTTGAGGATTTTTGCATCTATGTTCATCAGTGATATTGGCCTGTAGTTTTCTTTCTTTGTGACATCCTTGTTTGGTTTTGGTATCAAGGTGATGATGGCCTTGTAGAATGAATTTGTGAGTGTTCTTCCCTCTGTTATATTTTGGAAGAGTTTGAGAAGGATAGGTGTTATCTCTTCTCTAAATGTTTGATAGAATTCGCCTGTGAAGCCATCTAGTCCTGGGCTTTTCTTTGTTAGAAGATTTTTAATGTCAGTTTCAATTTCAGTGCTTGTGATTGGTCTGTTCATATTTTCTATTTCTTCCTGATTCAGTCTTGGCAGCTGTGCATTTCTAAGAATTTGTCTATTTCTTCCAGGTTGTCCATTTTATTGGCATAGAGTTGCTTGTAGTAATCTCTTATGATCTTTTGTATTTCTGCAGTGTCAATTGTTACTTCTCCTTTTTCATTTCTAATTCTATTGATTTGAGTCTTCTCCCCTTTTTTTTTTTTGATGAATCTGGATAATGGTTTATCAATTTTGTTTATCTTCTCAAAGAACCAACTTTTAGTTTTATTGTTCTTTGCTATCGTTTCCTTCATTTCTTTTTCATTTATTTCTGATCTGATTTTTATGATTTCTTTCCTTCTGCTAACTTTGGGGGTTTTTTTGTTCTTCCTTCTCTAATTGCTTTAGGTGCAAAGTTAGGTTGTTTATTCGAGATGTTTCCTGTTTCTTCAGGTGGGCTTGTATTGCTATAAACTTCCCTCATAGAACTGCTTTTGCTGCATCCCATAGGTTTTGGGTCATCGTGTCTCGATTGTCATTTGTTTCTAGGTATTTTTTGATTTCCTCTTTGATTTCTTCAGTTATCACTTCAATATTATGTAGTATATTGTTTAGCCTCCATGTGTTTGTAGTTTTTACAGATCTTTTCCTGTAATTGATATCTAGTCTTAAAGTGTTGTGGTCGGAAAAGATACTTCATACAATTTCAGTTTTCTTAAATTTTCCAAGACTTGATTTGTGACCCAGGATATGATATATCCTGGAGAATGTTCCATGAGCACTTGAGAAAAATGTGTATTCTGTTGTTTTTGGATGGAGTGTCCTATAAATATCAATTAAGTCCATCCTGTTTAATGTATCATTTAAAGCTTGTGTTTCCTTATTTATTTTCATTTTGGATGATCTGTCCATTGGTGAAAGTGGGGTGTTAAAGTCCCCTACTATGAATGTGTTACTATCGATTTCCCCTTTTATGGCTGTTAGTATTTGCCTTATGTATTGAGGTGCTCCTATGTTGGGTGAATAAATATTTACAATTGTTATATCTTCTTCTTGGATCAATCCCTTGATCATTATGTAGTGTCCTTCTTTGTCTCTTGTAATAGTCTTTATTTTAAAGTCTATTTTTTCTGACATGAGAATTGCTACTCCAGCTTTCTTTTGGTTTCCATTTGCATGGAATATCTTTTTCCATCCCCTAACTTTCAGTCTGTATGTGTCTCTAGGTGTGAAGTGGGTCTCTTGTAGACAGCATATATATGGGTCTTGTTTTTGTATCCATTCAACCAATCTGTGTCTTTTCGTGGGAGCATTTAGTCGATTTACATTTAAGTAATTATAGGTGTGTATTGTTCCTATTCCCATTTTCTAAATTGTTTTGGGTTCATTATTTTAGGTCTGTTCCTTCTCTTGTGTTTCTTGCCTAGAGAAGTTCCTTTAGCATTTGTTGTAAAGCTGGTTTTGTGGTGCTGAACTCTCTCAGCTTTTGCTTGTCTGTAAAGGTTTTAATTTCTCCATCAAATCTGAATGAGATCCTTGCTGGGTAGAGTAATCTTGTTTGTAGGTTTTTCTACTTCATCACTTTAAATATGTCCTGCCACACCCGTCTGGCTTGCAGAGTTTCTGCTGAAAGATCAGCTGTTAAACTTATGGGGATTCCCTTGTGTCTTTTTTGTTGTTTTCCCTTGCTGCTTTTAATATGTTTTCTTTGTACTTAATTTTTGATAGTTTGATTAATATGTGTCTTGGCGGTTTCTCCTTGGATTTTTCCTGTATGTGACTCTCTGTGCTTCCTGGACTTGATTAACTATTTCGTTTCCCATATTAGGGATGTTTTCAACTATAATCGCTTCAAATATTTTCTCAGTCCCTTTCTTTTTCTCTTCTTCTGGAACCCCTATAATTCGAATGTTGGTGCATTTAATGTTGTCCCAGAGGTCTCTGAGGCTGTCCTCAGTTCTTTTCATTCATTTTTCTGTATTGTGCTCTGCAGTAGTTATTTCCACTATTTTATCTTCCTGGTCACTTATCTGTTCTTCTACCTCAGTTATTCTGCTATTGATCCCATCTAGAGTATTTTTAATTTCATTTATTGTGTTTTCATTGTTGCTTGTTTCTTTAGTTCTTCTAGGTCCTTGTTAAATGTTTCTTGCATTTTGTCTATTCTATTTCCAAGATTTTGTATCATCTTTACTATCATTATTCTGAATTCTTTTTCATGTAGACTGCCTATTTCCTCTTCATTTGTTAGGTCTGGTGGGTTTTTATCTTATTCTTTCATCTGCGGTGTTTTTTTCTGTCTTCTCATTTTGCTTATCTTACTGTGTTTGGGGTCTCCTTTTTGCAGGCTGCATGTTCGTAGTTCCTGTTGTGTTTGGTGTCTGTCCCCAGTGGCTAAGTTTGGTTCAGTGGGTTGTGTAGGCTTCCTGGTGGAGGGGACTAGTGCTTGTGTTCTGGTGGATGAGGCTGGATCTTGTCTCTCTGGTGGGCAGGTCCACGTCTGGTGGTGTGTTTTGGGGTGTCTGTGGATTTATTATGCTTTTAGGCAGCCTCGCTGCTAATGGGTGGGGTTGTGTTCCTGTTTTGCTAATTGTTTTGCATAGGATGTCCAGCACTGTAGCTCGCTGTTTGTTAAGTGAAGTTGGGTGCTGGCATTGAGATGGAGATGTCTGGGAGATTTTTGCCATTTGATATTATGTAGAGCTGGGAGGTCTCTTGTGGACCAGTGTCCTGAAGTTGGCTCTCCCACCTCAGAGGCACAGCACTGACTCCTGGCTGCAGCACCAAGAGCCTTTCCTCCTTACGGCTCAGAATAAAAGGGAGAAAAAGTAGATAGAAATAATTAGTAGAAGTAGGAAGAAAGAAAGAAAGAAAGAAAGAAAGAAAGACAGACAGACAGAAAGAGAGAACGAAAGAAAGAAAGAAAGGAGGGAAGGAGGGAGGGAGGAAGGAAGGAAGGAAGCGAGGGAGGAAGGAGAAAAGAAAGAGAGAAGGAAAGAAGGAACGAAAGAAAGGAAGGAGGGACGGAGGGAGGGATGGTGGGAGGAAGGAAGGAAGGAAGGAGGGAAGGAAGGAATAAAGAAAGAGGAAGATAAAGTAAAATAAAATAGAGTAAAACATAATAAAGTTATTAAATTAAAGAATAATTATTAAGAAAAAAATTAAAAATAAAACCAAAACGGATGGATAGAACCTTAGGACAAATGGTGGAAGCTAAGCTATACAGACAAAATCTCATACAGAATCATACACATACACACTCCCAAAAAGAGGAAAAGGGGAAAAAATCATAAATCTTGCTCTCAAAGTCCACCTCCTCAATTTGGGATGATTCGTTGTCTATTCATGTATTCCACAAATGCAGGGTACATCAAGTTGATTGTGGAGTTTTAATCCACTGCTTCTGAGGCTGCTGGGAGAGATTTCCCTTTCTCTTCCTTGTTCTCACAGCTCCTAGGTCTCAGCTTTGAATTTGGCCCCACCTCTGCCTGTAGGTCGCCGGAGGGCGTCTGTTTTTCGCTCAGACAGGACGGGGTTAAAGGAGCCACTGATTTGGGGGCTCTGGCTCACTCAGGCCCGGGGGCGGGAGGGCCACAGGGTGCGGGGCGAGCCTGCAGCGGCAGAGGCCAGCATGACGTTGCACCAGCTTGAGGCTCGCCGTGCGTTCTCCCACGGAAGTTGTCCCTGGATCCCGGGAACCCGGCAGTGGCGGGCTGTACAGGCTCCCCGGAAGGGAGGTGTGGATAGTGACCTGTGCTCGCACACAGGCTTCTTGGTGGCGGCAGCAGCAGGCTTAGCATCTCCTGCCAGTCTCTGGGGTCCATGCCTTTAGCTGTGGCTCGCGCCCGTCTCTGGAGCTCCTTTAAGCAGCACTCTTAAGCCCCTCTCCTTGCGTACCAGGGAACAAAGAGGGAAGAAAACGTCTCTTGCCTCTTCGGCAGCTCCAGACCTTTTCCCGGACTCCCTCCCAGCTAGCCGTGGTGCACTAACCGATCATATGTTTTTTATTCTTCAGTTTCTTAATATGGTGTATCACATTGATTTATTTACATATATTGAAGAATCCTTGCATCCTGGGATAAACCCCACTTGATCATAGTGTATGATCCTTTTAATGTGCTGTTGGATTATGTTTGCTGGTATTTTGTTGAGGATTTTTGCATCTATGTTCATCAGTGATATTGGCCTGTAATTTTCTTTCTTTGTGACATCTTTATCTGGTTTTGGTATCAGGGTGATGGTGGCCTCGTAGAATGAGTTTGGGAGTGTTCCTCCCACTGCTATATTTTGGAAGAGTTTGAGAGGCTAGGTGTTAGCTCCTCTCTAAATATTTGATAGAAGTCGCCTGTGAATTCATCTGGTCCTGGGCAACTGTTTGTTGAAATATTTTTAATCACAATTTCAAGTTCAGTGCTTGTGATTGGTCTCTTTATACTTTCTGTTTCTTCCTGTTTCCGTCTCAGAAGTCTGTGCTTTCCTAAGAATGTGTCCATTTCTTCCAGGTTGTCCATTTTATTGGTGTATAGTTTCTTGTAGTAATCTCTCCTCATCCTTTGTGTTTCTGCAGTGTCAGTTGTTACTTGTCCTTTTTCATTTCTAATTCTATTGATTTTTGTCTGCTCCCTTCTTTTCTTGATGAGTCTGGCTAATGGTTTATGAACTTTGTTTATGTTCTCAAAGAACCAGCTTTTAGTTTTATTGATCTTTGCTATTTTTTCCTTCAGTTATTTTTCATTTATTTCTGTTCTGATCTTTGTGAGGTCTTTCCTTCTGCTCTTTGGGTTTTTTGTTCTTTCTCTAATTGCTTACGTTTAAGTTTAGGTTGTTTATTTGAGATGTTTCTTGTTTCTTAAGGTAGGATTGTATTGCTATAAACTTCCCTGTTAGAAATGCTTTTGCTGCATCCCATAGGTTTTGGGTCATACTGTTTTCATTGTCATTTGTTTCTAGGTGTTTTTTGATTTCTTCTTTGATTTCTTCAGTGATCTCTTGGTTATTAAGTATTGTATTGTTTAGCCTCCATGTTTTTGTATTTTTTACAGTTTTTTTCTGGTAACTTATATGGAGTCTCATAGTGTTGTGGTCGGAAAAGATATTTGATATGATTTCAATTTTCTTAAATTTACCAAGGCTTAATTTGTGACCCCAGATATGATCTCTCCTGGAGAATGTTCCATGAGCACTTGAGAAGAAAGTGTATTCTGTTGTTTTTGGATGGAATGTCCTATAAATATCAATTAAGTCCATCTTGTTGAATGTATCATTTAAAGCTTGTGTTTCCTTATTGATTTTCATTTTGGATGATCTGTTGATTGGTGAAAGTGGGGTGTTAAAGTCCCCTACTATGATTTTGTTACTGTCGATTTCCCCTTTTATATATACTAGCATTTGCCTTATGTATTGAGTTGCTCCTGTGTTGGGAGCATAAATATTTACAATTGTTATATCTTCTTCTTGGTTTGATCCCTTGATCATCATTTAGTGTCCTTCTTTGTCTCTTGTAATAGTCTGTTTTAAAGTCTATTTTGTCTGGTATTAGAATTGCTGCTCCAGCTTTCTTTTGATTTACATTTGCCTGGAATATCTTTTTCCACCCCCTCACTTTCAGTCTGTATGTGTCCCTAGGTCTGAAGTGGGTTTCTTGTAGACAGCATATATATGGGTCTTGTTTTTGTATCCATTCAGCCAGTCTATGTCTTTTGGTTGGAGCATTTTATCCATTTACATTAAGTGAATTATCAATATGTATGTTCCTATTATCATTTCTTAATTGTTTTGGGTTTGTTATTGTAGGTCTTTTCCTTCTCTTGTATTTCCTTCCTAGAGAAGTTCCTTTACCATTTGTTGTAAAGCTGGTTTTGTGCTGCTGAATTCTCTGAGCTTTTGCTTGTCTGTAAAGTTATAATTTGTCCCTTGAATCTGAATGAGATCCTTGCTTGGTAGAGTAGTCTTGGTTGTAGGTTTTTCTACTTCATCACTTTAAATATGTCCTGCCACTCCCTTTTGGCTTGCAGAATTTCTGCTAAAAGATCAGCTGTTAACCTTATGGGGATTCCCTCGTATGCTATTTCTTGTTTTTCCCTTGCTGCTTTTAATATTTTTTCCTTGTATTTAATTTTTGATAGTTTGATTAATATGTGATTTGGCATGTTTTTCCTTGGATTTATCCTGTGTGAGACTCTGTGCTTCCTGGACTTGATTAACTATTTGCTTTCCCATATTAGGGACGTTTTCAAGTATAATCTCCTCAAATATTTTCTCAGCCCCTTTCTTTTTCTCTTCTTCTTCTGGGACCCCTATAATTCGAATGTTGTCACGTTTAATGTTGCCGCAGAGGTCTCTGAGACTGTCCTTAATTATTTTCATTCTTTTCTCTTTATTCTGCTCTGCGATACTTATATCCACTAGTTTATCTTCTTGGTCACTTACCTGTTCTTCTGCCTCAGTTATTCTGCTCTTGATTCCTTCTAGAGAATTTTTAGTTTCATTTATTGTGTAGTTCATCACTGTTTGTTTGCTTTTTAGTTCTTCTAGGTCCTTGCTAAACGTTTCTTGTATTTTCTCCATTTTATTTCCATGATTTTGGAAATCTCTTCATTTGTTTGGTCTGGTGGGTTTTTACCTTTCTTCTTCATCTGCTGTGTGTTTTTCTGTCTTCTCATTTTGCTTTTGTGTTTGTGGTCTCCTTTTTGCAGGCTGCATGTTCGTAGTTCCCATTGTTTTTGGTGTCTGACACCATGGCTAAGGGTCATTCAGTGGGTTGTGTAGGCTTCTTGGTGGAGGGGACTAGTGCCTGTGTTCTGGTGGATGTCACTGGATCTTTTCTTTCTCGTGGGCAGGTCCTCATCTGGTGGTGTGTTTTGGGATGTCTGTGACCTTCTTGTGATTTTGGCAGCCTCTCTGCTACTGGGTGGGGTTGTGTTCCTCTCTTGCTAATTGTTTGGCATGGAGTGTCCAGCACTGTAACTTGTTGGTCATTGATTGGTGCTGGGTTTTGGCATTGAGATGGAGATCTCTGGGAGATTTTCACCGTTTGATATCACATGGAGCTGGGAGGTCTCTTGTGGACAAGTGTCCTGAAGTTGGCTCTCCCACCTCAGAGGCACAGGCCTGATGCCTTTCCAGAACACCAAGACCCTGTCATCCACACAGCTCACAATAAACGGGAGAAAAAAAGAAAGAAGGAAAGAAAAAAATAAAAAAATTAAAGTTATTCAAATAAAAAATAATTATTAAAAATAAAATAAATTAAGTAATTTTAAAAAAGAAAGAAAGAAGAGAGCAACCAAACCAAAAACAAATCCAGCAATGATAACAAGCACTAAAAACTATACTAAGAAAAAAACAAAAAATGGACAGACAGAACCCTAAGACAAATGGTAAAAGCAAAACTATAGAGACAAAATCACACAGAGAAGCATACACATACACACTCACAGAAAGAGAAAAAGGGAACTATATATATCTATATCTATATATATATCTATATATCTATATCTATATATATATCTATATATCTATATCTATATCTATCTATCTATCTATCTATCTATCTATCTATCTATCTATATCTATATATATATATCGTTGCTCCCAAAGTCCACCTCCTCAATTTGGGATGATTCGTTCTCTATTCAGGTATTCCACAGACGCAGGGTACATCAGGTTGATTGTTGAAATTTAATCCGCTGCTCCTGAGGCTGCTGGGAGAGATTTCCCTTTCTCTTCTTTTTTTGCACAGCTCCTGGGTTTCAGCTTTGGATTTGGCCCCACGCCTGCATGTAGGGTGTCTGTTCCTGCTCAGGCAGGACTGGGTTAAAGGAGCAGTTGATTCAGGGGCTCTGGCTCCCTCAGTCTGGGTGGAGGACGGGGTACAGAATGAGGGCAAGCCTGCGACGGCAGAGGCTGGTGTGACGTTGCAACAGCCTGAGGTGTGCTGTGTGTTCCTCCTGGGAAGTTGTCCGTGGATCACAGGATCCTGGCAGCAGCGGTATGCACAGGCTCCCGGGAGGGGAGGTGTGGATAGTGACCCATGCTTGCACACAGGATTCTTGGTGGCTGCAGCAGCAGCAGCATTAGTGTTTCATGCCATCTCTGGGGTCTGCGCTGATAGCTGCGGCTCACGTCTGTCTCTGAAGCTCGTTTAGGCATTGCTCTGAATCTCCTCTTCTCACACACCCTGAAACAATGTTCTCTTGACTTTTAGGCAGGTCCAGACTCTTCCCCAGACTCAATCCCTGTTAGCTGTGGCGCACTAACCCCTTTAGGCTATGTTCACACAGCCAACCCCAGTTCTCTCCCTGGGGTCCGACCTCCGACGAGCCTCAGCTCCCAGCCCCCGCCCGACCCTGGTGGATGAGCAGACAAGCCTCTCAGGCTGGTGAGTGCTGGTCGGCACTGATCCTCTGTGCAGGAATCTCTCCACTTTGCCCTCCACACCCCTGTTACTGAGCTCTCCTCCGCGGCTCCGAAGCTTCCCCCCTCCGCCACCTGCAGTTTCTGCCAGCGAAGGGGCTTCCTATTGTGTGGAAACCTTTCCTCCTTCACAGCTCCCTCCCACTGGTGCAGGTCCCATCCCTATTCTCTTGTCTCTGTTTTTTCTTCTTTCTTTTGCCCTACCCAGGTATGTGGGGAGTTTCTTGCCTTTTGGAATGTCTGAGGTCTTCTGCCAGCGTTCAGTAGGTGTTCTGTAGGAGTTGTTCCACGTGTAGATGTATTTCTGGTGTATCTGTGGGGAGGAGGGTGATCTCCACTTCTTACTCTTCCACCATCTTGAAGCTCCTTAGCATAACTTTAATTAAAAGTAACTGTTTCCTATTCCTCCCAAGTTCTGCCATGATGAAATGTTTATTATCCTTTCAAGTCCATGTCTTAAGTCTTCTCTGGCTTCATCTGCCTTTTCCTTGAGGTATTTTGGTTTGGCCATACTTTTGCTTCACATTAGTGACAGTGCAGCTTTAAGCCAACTTAATTATTTTTTCTTAAGTTGCATTAGCTTTTATGATCATGTCTTCTATGTTGACACTTTATCAAACACTTTCACTATGCTTAGCACAGCTATATGTGCCAAAATCCAGTAGGTTAAGCTAGCTCTCTAAAGTTGACTTTTTTTTCTCTTTTCTTTCCTTTTTCTTTTTTATTAAGTTCTAAGCCATCTCCCTCAAAACAATAGGCAAACAAATTCTTATCATGGGTATTATAAACTAGAGGTTTTAGCCACATTAAGTATAAGGTAGTTGCCTTTGAACATCTGATGAAAGCTATGAACCCTCTTCTAAAAAACAAGCACAGATGTGTGTATACAACAGTATTTATACATTTTTCAGAGGCTAATCTCTAAAGCCTTAGGGTCTCTCTAAAGCCTCTCAGTCCCTGGCCTACAGGACTCATGTTGTAGAGGGATGAGCTTCCAAAAGGAGGTCAGGTTAGATTAAATATTTTTTTTATCAATTAATGTGGTTGCCTAGCTAAGTGCACATATGTTGTGTTGTGAATGTGAGAAAAATAGGAAGAAAAGTTTGGCTATTAATAAGGGACAGGGTAGTATACATTGTAGAAAGGAGCAGAACATAAGAAGTCACTGACCCATCTCCATCAGGGCTTTGCCATGGGTCCAACGCAAGTCACTTCCCAAGGCCATTGCATCCTTTTCAATAAAAATTATAGTGGTGGAGGGAGGGTATTTGAACTACAATCAATGGCTCCAAAATGCTAACCCATGGTTGCATGCTGAGCTGGCTATGGCCAAATCATTTGGAAAGCTTGTTCAAATATAGATTTTTTTTTCCTTTACCTCTAGATATTCTGATTCACTAGGTCAGACAGTGGGGTCCAGAAATCTGTAATTTCTAAAAGCTCCCCAGGTGGTTAGTATGGTCAGGAGCCATGGTCAAGTGTAGGTACCATTGGATTAAATGATCCTTGGGTCACTTCTAACACCACCACTCCACAAGTCAGTAATTGTGTGTGTGTATGTGCATGTGCATGCACCTGGAAAGTGCACAAAAAATCATCACTTCACATAGCATAGACAAATGCACATCCATGTTCATGCTGTCTGCCCTCAGTACCTATTCCATGCCCAAATTGGCTGTGTCAGCCACCAACACCTGGGACTGTCTGTGACAGGGCTTCCTGCCTCCCTGATGTCAGAGCTTTGCAAAAGCTCTCTGGGTTCTTCTTCCAGCTGATGGGCAGCTGTTCTGGCAGACATGGCTGGCAGATGGTCTGTGGGTAGGAAACAGCATACCTGGGATGCTTCTGGGGAAAAGAATAAAAAAGATATCTTTAAAGGTGAGGGTAATGACTGAATAATTGTTAGCAAGGTCACCATCCTCATCTTTAAAGACACTTATTCTATGTTTTATAGAAAAAAGTGCCAACATCTCTGAGAGCTATGGGAGTTAGCTTTGCAGTGACCTTCTCAGGCTTTGGTGGCATTAGGGAAAGCAGCAGTGCTCTTGGCACATATGCTAGAGGACTTGGCAACAAACAGAACTTTGGGGAGTTGGAAAGGAAGGGGACAGAAGAACAGATGCTACACTGTAATTAGGAGACGGCTTCCCTGATTTGAAGTGCTCTAGGCAACCCAATTCCAGGTAGAGAAAAAGCCCAGAGCACCCCAGTTTTATGACTATTGTGAATTTAGCTTTAATCCCAAGCTAAAGTGGTCTGGGTCTCATGAATTTTACTTGAATTACCCAAAAAGATTTAAACCAGGGGATGTAGCTCTCCTTGTCTTTTCTGTTGACTTAATCTCCTTCTCACCTCCTTTACGACAAAGGATATAGGTTTCTCTGCATGGTACCCCAGCATGTCCTCAGACATGGCCCTTGAACTTGCAGTTCCTGGGAGTCATAGGAACATGTTGGTCCTCTTTAAAGACTGGCTATCCACAGACTCTGCATACTGAAGTAAAAATGGCACTGGGCCCATGATAGGAGAGATAAGCTCTGGTCAGGCTCTCTCACTAATTTCCATGAGATACTGGGAAAGTCCCATTTTCTTCCTGGAACACAGTACCCTCCTCTGAAAAAGAACAGAACTGGAACAAGAAGTCTGTGAGATACCTTCCCTCTGTAACATTCAACTTCATGTTAGTTGTCTAGGAATTACTCTAGGAAAGAGGGTCAAGAACCAGATTTTCAGAGATGGCAGTAAAAACCTGGATGAAAAATATCACCCTCAGGTTCTGATCCCACTGCTGCCATTACCTCTGTCCCTTTCCAGACTACAGTTTCTCATCCTATAAAATAAAGTATCTAGATAAATTGCTCTGACTTCTAGGACTTTACCAAAAACAAAAGAGTTTATTTTTTAGAGCAGTTTTAGGTTCACAGCAAAATTGAGAGGATGGTAAAGGATTTCCCATGTACTCTCTGCCCCTACATATATATAGCTTTATCAACATCCCCTACTAAAGTGGTATATTTGTTACAATTAGTGAACATATATTGATACATCATTATTACCCAAAGTCCATAGTTTACATTAATTAGAGTTTACTCTTTATGTATATTCTATGAGTTTGGACATATGTATAATGACATGTATTTATCATTGTAATATCATAAAGTTTTTTCACTACACAAAAATCCTCTGTGCTCTGCCTATGCATCTGTCTCTACTCCACCCCTGGCAACCATGATCTTATTATTGTTTCCAAATTTTGCCTTTTTCAGAATATCATACATTTGTAATCATACAGAGTGTAGCCTTTTCAGATTGGTTTCTTTCTATAATTTTTTTATCCCATGATTTTCTTGTGCTTTAGATCCCCCACCTCCTACCCTCCAAATCCAACTTTTGAAAAGTATGGGTTATTTGACACATTCACAAGTATTAGCATATATACTCACCAGTTCTTCCTTACAACTGCCCAGCACAACGCTGCCCTCTGACCACCATGAGTGTGGGTAAAGACCTTGAAGAGGACATTTGGTGCCTTCCCAGGATCAGCCCTGAGCTCTGTCAGCACTGGTCCAATCCAGGAGCAACTATTTTTAGTAAGGGCACTCGAGTCCTTTACCTCCTGGAGGAAGCTGATACCAAGAAACAGTCCTTCCTCCAAAGGCACCTTTATTAGGTTAGTATAAAACAAAACCTCAACCACCCACAATTCTTGTAAAACCGTGTTAGTTGAATCTTCTGATTGACTTTTCAATGGCTAAAAGTTCTTCTAAAATGTGTAATTCCATATTCTCTTTTGTTAAGTGGAAAACATCAGTGAGAATGGAATCTTTATTAGATGGTTGTAGCTCCCCTGGGGACTTGTCACATAATTCCGAATGTTGGTTCTCACTATTTCATCTCATGAGGATGTTGATGCCAGATACAACACTGAATATGAATCAAACCCAGGAAAGTCCTCTGGAAGTTCAGTTTTAGAAGTGAGGAAGAGCATGAACACTTATTGAGCAGATGCTGTGTGCCAGCCTCTAGGCTGAGTAACCTACATATATTGTATCATCCCACTCACACAGTTAAGCCTTGCATTGGCCTTTTACAAGCGATGAAACTGAGCAGCAGAAAAGTTAAGGCTTCTGGAAAATCTGGATCTGAATCCAGGTCTTTTCCAGATGCCATTCTGCCTGATATGTCCTATATTCTTTGTGGTTTGTCTCTCTCTTCCAAAGCAGAACTAGCAACACAGTTCTGATTAATTGAGAGTCCTGGATAATTCTCTTCTAGCTAACTGAGATTCACCATAAACCCTATTTAAAATGAGCATTTTTTAGATATTTTTTTAAAAGTCTCAAGTATCTTGCCTTATATTTGTGGAAATATACTTGATTTTGCTGTAATCAATACATTTCCTAGGTTGCACTCTTTACTTTTTTCTTTCCCTACTTTCTTCTCTACTTTTTCTCTCTATTCTTATAATAGTTATATTATAAATTTCTTATATTGAAAGTCTGACTATCTCTATTCCAGAGTTTGCAGAAAGGTCCTAAATTAATATTGGTTGAAATAGTGAAGAAATTTATGACAATGTATATTTAACATATATATTATACATAATGCTTATTTGGTATTATTTGTTGACATCAATGTTTAAATATCATACAGTTGAATTTAAATTGTATATATAAAAGAACCTTGCCTTAGTATTAAAATTAATACAATATAATGGGATGACACCTGCTGACCCAGGGGTAAAAAGACCTAGTCTCTACTTCTACCTCTGCCACCAATTAGCTATATGAACTTGAGCCAAGCATGTAAACTTTCTGACCTCAGTTTTCTACTGGTAAAATGGAGAAGGTCCATCCAGCAGCTTGTCTTCCAGCTCTATATCATGTCTATACTTGTAGGTGCCCAGGCAGCATAATGCCCTATTTACACACTCATTTTGGCTAACAATGGAACCAGAAACAAACTAAAAATACACCTTTCCCTCTTGTGATACTCAAGAAATTCAAAGTGACTGCTGTAATTAACTTCTCTCCTTGGTCCTTGTGAGACCCAGCAAAAACCCTGGAAGAAAAGCAGTTGTTTTAATTTGCAAATATCTGTACTGATTAGTTCAATTCAGCTTTCTTCCAACCACCAGCGTCTATTGATTTTGCAGGGGTGGGTCCCACAGTCACCGTTTGCTGTTTGATTTATTGTGTACAAAGAGAAAAGGACTCTAAAAGCAAATCCCCATCAGATTACATTGGATGTCCAGAATCTGGGCATGCTGAGGCATTCTAGGGCAGATGGAGGCACAGCAGGTAGATAAATGATAGCCCTACCCTGAATGAACAGTTGACAAAGAAAGGTCATAAATGAGGTGGTAAGGAAAGAAAGCACAAGGAACACCAAACATCTGTCTAAAAGATGCAAGGAGAAAAGATATTGTCTTTCCTCCACATATACCATGTGTGTCTGTGTACTAATATACCAATCAGTAGCTGTTTGGCGTTTCCACTGTCCATTGTACAAGAGACAGGTTTATTACTAAGTTACAGTAAATTTCTCTAAACTCAACCTCTAGTCAAAAACTATTGTTTTACCTTTCTGTCTTAGTCAATAGTTTCAACATGGCAAAACTTGGTTTCTGTGGGGTACCTGGCCTCCCAGGCAATATTGTAATAAATCTGCACCAAATTAAAGATTATCAAGAATATGGTTCCAATCATGGCCCATTATTCAGTTTTCATGCAATCTATATTCTTTCCTCATTTTTCAACCAGCAATGACTTTTGGATTTTAATATACATTTGTTATGTGGCTCACCAATGGGAGCGGGCAAGTAATCTTAGACCCATCTCATCATATAAAACCACAACCACATAGTTTTCATAAGAGACATCTTGGTTTATGTTTCTCTGATTTTTTTTCCCCAAAAGGTCACTGATCCAAAGGAATTTGTCATGAATTCTAGACTCTATAAGAAGTTCATGGCCCAGAATTCTCTCTGCCCTCCCCTCTACCCCATTTATTTTAAACCATGAAGCATCATTTCCTGTTCCTTCAATTCAGTTGGACTCAGATGTAAGGCACGCTGGGTCCTCAGTAGCATGAGCCATGCAAAAAGGATGGAAGATGGAATAGCATAAGATAGGAATAAAGTGACTGGATAATCAATTCTCTCCATGAACATCACTAAGAACAACAAAACTTTTGGAAGAAAAGCAGTTCCTTGAAAGTCTGCATTCTCTTTGTTGCTTTTCCATTAACTATGGACAACCTTGGGCAAGATGCCTGAACCTCTGAACCTCTGCTTCCTCACCTGTGAAATGGGGGTGATAACACATACCTTATAGTGTTCTTTGAGGATTAAAATTGATGAGGGGTTTGAGATTATGTTTAAGCTACAAATACCTGCATAAACATAAGATATTGTTATAATTGTAAAAGTAGCATTGGGCAAGATATTGATCATCCCTAAAGTTCACTCACACATGATTTATGGCTCTTATCTGCATAATATAGGCCAGCCTCTCCATTGGATCTGTTCATCCTGGTACGCATTTTCCTATTTTTTTTTCTTTTCCAGATGCATAAAAACATAATGAATAGCTACCAGTCAATTTGCTTTTGATTTAAACATAATTAACAATCCTATGCTTTGCATATACCCAGCAACTGAGGCTGAGCTTCTACACTAAGCTTCATTCATTAATTCAATCTTTAATTCAATCTTCCTATTTAAATGAATTGGATTCTTATAATGTAGTTACTCTGACAAACATATGCTGCCACCCATCCTCCCTTGCTCAAGTACTTTGAAGCCGTTACATGGGATTTGATTATGTTTAGCTATGATCACATACCCTCAATCTGTTATTGGGTTTATCAGGTCACGGTTCAACAATTACTAAGCCTCTATTATGTGCAAAGCAATAGAAGGGAGCTGGTAAAGTGGAAGAACAGGCTTTGAAATTTTAAAAATTGGGCTCTATTTCTAGCTCCACCCTTTGCCATCCTCAATACTTAGAGCAAGTTGCTTAACCTCCCTGTGCCTCTTTTCTCTTTGGTAAAATCAGAGAAGTAATAGCTGTCTCGCAGGTGAGAACTACTAATAATATCTATTAAGTACCTGGCATAATACCTAAAATAGGAGTAGTACAATGTAGTATCGTTCCACTTATTTATCTTTAATTTCTCTCTCCTACACATCATGCATGATGTTTCTCTGTTTAGAGAGGAATAGTGTTTATTTTCAAGAATTTACCATCTAGTAGAAAAGAGAGAAATATACTCAAGTAACATTCATGCAAAGCAGAATTAAATAGGTTATAAAATAGATGTTCAAACATTTCCATAACATCACAGATGAAGTACATTAATACCTGAAATGGAAAGCCTAAATTGCCTCCAAAGGCTAGCAGGATCCTAATAAGTGGAAAAGAGAGAATATTTACTTAGGTAGTTAAGCCAGAAGAGCTGATTCCACCATAGAACCATGAAGAATTCATTTGTGTCTGGTCATCTGAGTTGGTGACACCACAATGCTGATAATTCCCAGACACAGACCTCCATCTCCTTATGGGCCATGGAAGAATTTCTTTAGGTTCTTGATCATAGACAGTTCCCCTAATATGAGCCAGAGAGAGTGAAATTGGATCAGGCAGCCCAAAAAGTCATGTCAATATACTCCTGGTGTAGTCAGTGAGAAAGCCTAGCACATACAAGACAAGGAGCTAAGAATCCACAGGTTGTTGTATTTAACAAACATTAGTTGAATATCTACTGTGTACCAGGCACTGTACATTTCAATCAAATAAATATATAGATGAGATATTAGTTGCACCTTTGTATATGAAGATAGATATATGAGAATTCATTGTAATATTGTCATTTGATCACATGAACTGGTTTTGAATAGAAATTCAAAATGGCAGACTCTTCAATTAGCAACATTAGACTAGTACAGTAGACAAATCATGAATGGAGTACATAGGTCTTAGTCTACCTCTACTATTTACTAGGTATGTGATGACTATATTCCTACTATTACAGTGTACAGAGAGAAACTATATTCTGAGTACTTACATAATCTCACTTATTCTTCCTAAAGCTCTTTCAGGTATGTATCTGGGTTTCCATTTTCCAGGTTTAGAAACTAAAGCTATAAGAAGTCAAGTAACTTGCCCGAAGGCACATGTTACATAGCTGAGAGAGCCTGGACTTAAACCTCAAGCCATAGCTTGTCCTCCAGACCAATATGTTATGCTGCTTCCATGTGAGTTGGATAATGTCCTTTGCCCCAAAAGTGGAGATAATATATATGAAAGTGGTGATGTGTTGGAAAACAGTATACAGATGGTTATTATTACAAGTGACATTTAGCCCATTGTTAACAAACGTTAATATGACCAAGATGCAAAAGTAGTAGAACCTTTAAAATTGATCCACCTATTCATCTAAACTTTTCACAGTAACAGATGAATTTGAGATCAAGTTTATCTGGACAAACAATTAAGGTAACACATATTTGTTAAGCCCACTATGTTCCCAGAGTACAGATAGACAGAGTCCCTACCCTCAAGGTTTTCTCAGCCTAGTAGGGAAGACACACTGGCAAGCAAATAAGTTACAATCATTTTTGGTAAATTCAGGAAAAGAATTGTGTTCAAGGCAGAGAAGTAGCCAGAGGGGAGAGAATACTCACTTGAGCTAGGAAAATGGCAGGGGAAGAGGGCAAATCATTATGGGTTTGCCAAATGCAAGTGGTACAATCTCAGTTACCTGTAACTTAAGGCAGAGATTTATTACTTGCAACTCAGAGGACAGTTGTTACAACAGGAGCACCATCCTATTGGAGACAGGAGTTAGGCCCAGCTGCAGACACCCTAGACTGTCATGTCCTTCCTGAGCTCCCCTTTATTATTGTCACTGTGGCACAGTCATCAGGGGCCCAGCCACACAAGGGAATTCAGACGCCAGGGCTCCAGTGGAGCAGCACATTGAGCCGGGGTCCCAGGCACCCACCTAGAATGAGCTCTTGTTCCCCACTCATTGATCTGTACAAGCATGTGATGCACAATGACTCCTCCCATGGCCAGCAGGAAAGGAGGAAGCTAAGAAGTCAGCCACTGACCAGGCTTTACCTAACAGGGCAAGGAGGGGCTGGCTGCTGCTGGTACAAACTGTGGACCCACCAAAGGGCTTGGAAGATAATGCGGAGGTGAGATTCATGTCTCGTACTGAGAAGAGTTATGTCTAGAGGAATCACCAATCTTCATCCTTTGGAGAGCTATCTCTCCAGCATCACTTAAGGCTAAGAACCAGAGACATTTGCTGGGATTCACATGTAGAAGGTGAGGTGCACCTACTATTCTGGGCATTTACAATGGAAAATGACAAATGAGACTGTGGAGGGGGATGTAAATATTACCTGTGTACGAGTGCCCGGCATGTGAAACAGGCTTAGGGCACCATTACAAGCTGGACTCAGGGAAGGCTTCCCCAAGGAAATGTTAGCCAGGTGGAAGCGGCTGGGGAGGCAAGAGAGGGCAGAGCGGCTGGTTTCCCAGCAGGGAGCAATACCATGTGCACACACTCAGAGGCAGAGGGTTACAAGCTCAGGGAGCCATAAACCATACAATGTGTACTGGAGTGTTTCATGCAAGGGCAGAATTGGAGAGGAAGTTATCAATACATGCAAGGTTTGTCTGTGGCGCATTGAAGAAGCTAATGGTGAACCTGTTCCTTTAAGCCGTGGGCTGTAATCTGACAGAAAAAAAGCGAATCACAAATAAATACATCATTATAATGGCACCATAAGGTAAATGTCTTTTATTAGAAAACTATCTAATTGAGAACTAAATTATCTGACAAATACTATAAGTGCCATTGAATGTCAGAGGAAAGGGGAAAAATGGTGGGGAAAACTAGATTTATTTAGTTATTCTTCAGTTGTATATTCTATCCAGGTAGGTTTTTTCATCCCAGTTTTTCAGAGGAGGATACTGAGGCTCAGGCAGGTAAAGTAACTTGCCCAGAATCACACAGATAATCGGCGATAGAGCCAGAACTTTAACCTGGGTCTATTCATTTTTTATCAAGCCCCACGAGAGTGGTCAGAGAAAAACTTCCAGGAGGAGGAGAAATGGGGTTCCCTGGAAATTCTCCATAGTAGATATTGATAAGAGCCTTTTTAAACAAACATTTTAAATGAAAACCTCCCTAATTCCCAGAACCAGACATAACTGCCTCCCGTATTCCTCTTACACCTTCCAAGGCTCTGGCACCATGGAGTCCTTTCTCTTGGGGTCTCAGGCTCTGGGATGGTGGATGGATTGGGGTGCTCCTTCCTGGCTGAGAAGGTAACATTGCCACCCACCCCAGCATTCACACAGTCTGGGTTTGCCAGCTCCCCGGGGTCTGGCCAACTCTTCAGAAAAGTTATTCCAGAGTTTGCACTTGGCATCTGTCCCTGAGCAATGAGAGCTATCCAATTGGCTTCCCAGACTGAAAAATGGGAATTATGATACTTAACCCACTGGGCAATGCCAGGGGCAAGGGAACAGAAGGGACTCCAGGTATTCTTGACACAGTGCTGCCAGCCTGGCAGAGCTAGTCTCTCCTTGCTCCATCACACCCTGCAACCAGCCTCCCAGGTAGGCCTGTCCTGTAGATCCTTCCCCTGCTCTCTAGTCAGCAGTCTCTCAAGGAACTGAGGGACAGGCTCTGAAGACAGGGATCCAGGCGAGCTCCTCAGTCTTGCTCGGACACAGCTAAGAGAAACACTGTGCTATCAGCTGAGGGCCTCCACACACGCTGACTCCCTCCAAGCAGGGAGAGGCAAACCCCACTGAGAACATCAACACCCAGCACAAGCTGCCCTCACCCTCTGTTTGAACGCAGGAAAGAATACCTCAGGAGATTCTCAGTTGTCCCGGTAAGGGGACTCATTCTGAAACCTACCAGGTCTTTTCTTCACTTTATCACCTTCTCTTTTCTTCTCTCTTCTTTTTAGTCCTTCACTTCATTTTCCTCTCATTATGCTTACTTGCCTCAGGATAGGGAGGGGAACAGCATGAATTGGATAGACTTCAGTAACACTTACTGTGAATTTCAGATTCTCTGTTAATCACCTATGAGACCTTGAGAAAATGACTTACGCTTACTGAGTTTCAGTTTCTCTATCTGTATAATGTAGATAATAATAACTTGTTTGTGTATTGTTTATGAAGACTAAATGTCATGTGCCTGGTAGCTACTATTTGAGACAACGCAGGTATAGAACATTTCCATCATCCTGGAAAGTTCCCTTGTGCTCCTTGCAGTCGGTATTCCCCAATAGGTAACCACTTTTCTGACTTCTATTATCGTAGACCAGGGGTTCTTCACCTTGGCACGATTACCTTTGGGACCAGATAATTCTTTGTTGCAGGAGCTGTCTGGTGCACTATAGGGTGTTCAGCAGTGTCCCTGGGCTCCACCCACTAGATGCCAGTAGCAAACCATCCCCCCACCAGTTGTGACAACCAAAGATGTCTTCAGACAGTGCCAAATATTCCTCAGGGGGGGTGGGGTTTCACCCCTGGTTGAGAACCACCATCTAAATTAGTGTTGCCTGTCCTGAAACTTCATGTAAATAGAATCATACAGTAACAAAAAAAGACTAAATGTGAAAATACCTGAGTTTTTATCTAGCTGTTAATAGGGACCAATTAATTAATTCATTAAGCAATCAAATATGTATTGATTGAGTACCCATTGTGTTCAAGATACTGTTCTACATTTTGGGGATATAGCAGTGAGCAAAGAAAACACTAGCTTTCATACTTCTCTAATGGGCCAGTTGAATAACTATGAATTTCCAAATAAGTTCCTGCTCTGGGAGCATCTTCCTGCTCAGCACCCCTGAAACATGGGAAGAAAGGAAATAATAGTTTCCCACCAGCCAATGAAGCAGCTCTGGGAAAAAGAGGTTAATATTATAGACAACTGTTGACTGGGAGATTGTCAATAAAATTGTGTGTTCTGAACTATGTCACCCAGGATTCTTGGTTGCAAGCAATAGAAATAACTCTGGTTGTCTTAAGCAAAAAGGAGATTTGTTGGAAAGATATTAGGGGGAAGCTAGAGGATCAGACTTGGAACAAGGGATGCCAAGCATTGGAACAACCACCTCTGGTCATGAGGCAGTCAAAGACTCTGAGATATCACTGTTGCCATCACCATTCTACCATCGCTAGGACAAGCTGACCTCCACCAAATCACCATTTACTCTTGTGAAATGCAGTGTCCTACCTCCTGGCTGTACCAGGGAGTATCTCAAGGATTGGAGGCCTAGACTTCCAGAGTGTGAGACAGGCACTGAGAATTGCTCTCCTGCCAAAACCGTGTACACTGGAGAAGAGAAAGATTCCCTCTTAGGGGTCTTGGATTTTAGATAGTCAGAAAACCATCCCATGTCCATCATGCATCCTGTTTCCATGGAGAATGGAGAGATGAAGAAAATAATGATGGTCTTTTCTTATCAGAAAAGAATGGGCCAATGCTTGATACCAACCAACACTATTAGAAAGAGAATTCCAGTGCAATGGGCCTTGATTTCAATTTAACTGAGAAAGTATTTTCTCCAAGAAGATGCTTAGTATCAGCCCTGCTCCGCAGAGCGAATGCACTTCTGAGCTGGCTTGTCATCTGTGATTATGACATCCGGGTGCTTGAGTGATGGATGGCAGGCCTATATTTTCAGGCAGCTGTTATAATGCTGCTTGGCATATAAACAGAAAAATATTTCCACTCTTGCCATATGTCAAAAAAGTGGTAATTCCCAAAGGCCAAGAATGAGTTAGTAATGTATCCTTTGGAAGAATCCAAGGGACCATGGGACAAAGGGCTTTTCAAGTTAAGTCTCCAGGCATTTAATAAATGTCAACTTTTCCACCTTAGAGAGAGAAGCACAATCTGGTTGGGGAAAGAGACTGACTTACAAGGAAAGAGACTGACTTACAAGGAATAACTTGGAATATCAGAAGATAGTGTACAAACAAACACCACGTGTCTTTCCAGTGCACAATTTCAGGCTTTGAAATCAGACAAGCCTAGTTCAAATGCCAGTCTTGCCACTTAGTAGCTGTAAAATTTGGAGCATGTATTCTAAGCCCGAGTTTCCTCATCTATAAAATAGGAGTAATAATAATACCTACCTCACTGTTATATAACCATATTGTTATATAATATCTACCTCGTATTACACAAGATACAGAATTGATGTACATAAATTGTTGAGGATACTACCTGGCATATAGTAAGAAGTCAAAAAATGTTACATACCATTATTGTTATAAGATCAAAAGTCTACACGGCATAGGAAGAAAAGTGGGACTTAATGGGGAGAAGAGAAAGAAGGCACCCAGATGGAATGACAGACACAAGGGCATCTGCATCAAACATTCATTGATTTCTACTGGGTGCCGGGTGATGTGGATACAAAGATGAATGGTCCACTTTCAAGGCACTCATCTCCAGTAGAAGAAATGAACAAAGCAAAAAGTAGATTTGTTGAAGAGATATTAGTGGCTTTTCATTAGGCTTAACGTAAGTAAGGTCCGATAATAAGAGGCCATTTGACCTGGAACCTCCAGGGAGATATCCCATTGAAGACTTCCCCTCTCAACATACAGCCAAACAGCATCTCTCCTTATTAACTTGCTGGTGGAAACAATTCACTTTGATCATAGAGTCAATTCTGAAACTGTGGCAACTCCTCATTCCCATCTCTAAATGTAGCCTATTTGTGGAGTTATAGCAGCTAACATTTTATAGCACCTACCAAATACCAGGAATTATGCTAGATTTATCTCAGTTAATATCCACAACAGTCTTTCTTGGGGAGTTACTTTTATTCCCATTTCATAGATGAGGAAGCTGAGGCTCAGAGAAGATAAGTGTCTCACGCAAGCATGTAAGTCTCTGTTTGATCTGATCTTTACCAAGCTGACCAGATTAATCTTTTGTCATATTTTCCTCCTAGTTCTTCCTCCTCCAGATCTATGTTCCAACAATTCTGAACTACTTATATACTTTAGAGCAGGGGTTCAGCAAACTATATCACACTGGCCAAATCTGGCTCACTGCCTAATTTTATTAGAGCACAGTCATGCGCGTTTTCTTACACATTGTCTGTGGCTGCTCTCATGCTATGACAGAGTAGAACAGTTGCAACAGAAAACCTATGACCCACAAAGCCTAACATCTTTACTTCCTTGCTCTTCACAGAAAATATTTGCTGACACCTGCTCTAGAGTTTTCACTCCTCCAGACTCTTGCACATGTTCTCTCTGCCAGGCGTGCTGCTTCTTTCATCAGGATGATGAGGTTTGACTTCTGACTCAAAACCCTCTGAGACTTTCTGATTTCTCAAGAAGTTAGTTGCTTCCTCTCTGGAGTTACCACTGTTCTACATATACTTCTACTTTGTAACTGTCCCATTATGTTTCAGTTGTTCATTTACATGCCAATGTGACCTAAAGGACAGCAGTCTTATTTTATGCATCGTTATATCTATCATACCACCCATTTCCTGGAATATATTAGGTTCTTATTTAATACTTATTGAAACGAATTTAAGTTCTTCCTTCCTTTCCTGCTCCCTAGCATACTGTAGTCGTATAATGAGAGTATCTCAGAAGCAGTAGTTGTGCCAGAAGGGGTCACTGGCAGCCAGAAACCAAGGTTCAGGAAACATGGTATCTCTCCTCCTGTCTTTGGATCGCTTGTTTCATCACCTGAGTGGCCTTGGGCAGGTGCCTTATCTCTCTGAGCCAGCATGCCTTCACCTGCACTTTAAAGGGGTTGGACTCCATTCTCTCCAATGTCCTTCTTGTCCTAAAAATTCTATGAGCCAGGGAGGCATCTAAGTCACAAACTCTCCTCTGTTGTTGTCAAGGGAGGTTTTATTTGCAAGAATGCCAAGAATGTGCCAGATATCCAGGTTGAGTTTCCATGATTCCATACCCAAAGCTATTTATTTTCTTTTATTTATATTAAAAAAAGAGAATTAATTGGCAAGTCATGATACCTTCCTCTTGTTTTCATGCTTATTGGATTAAACCACTACTCACTCAGAATCCACAGAGAGATACAGCCTTCAATAAACCTATGTCAAAACCAAACCAGAAAGGATATCATTCCCATGTCCCATCATCATCCATCCCCACAGATGACATTTCACAGCTGTGATCAGCTCCAGCCTTTACTTGGAGCACATTCCCCAAACTTGTCTAGTGACAAGTCATATCAGTTATTTTTAACCTACAGATTTCTAAGCCCCACAACTGAATTCCTTGAACTTGAATCACCAGGAGTGGGGAATCTATAAATTCACTTGCCAACAGGCAAGTCTGGGAATCCTGACTTAGGAATCTGAATCCAAACCTGAACTTCTACTGGCCTCATCATCAGCTCCATTTGTCACTCAAGAAAAGTGTAATGCAATGAAAGTGCTTGAGGGCAGGGAGGCATTTTTCAAGCCATTCTGCAGCACCTTCAGATAGGTCTCATTTGCACACCTGCATATTTTTCTCAATTTTCCAGTGTAACCTTCTGTGAATAATTGCAGTTTTGCTAATTGAATCTGAGAGCACCTGTTTCTTAATCAATATTAATGCAGCTCACGGACACAGAATTTGTAATGAATCATTCTGGGGCCAGGGGAAGGATTAAATAATAAAAGCTTTCAGTGTTCATCTGCAGGGCAGAACACCGTCAGGGAGGGTAGAGGGCAGAAGCGGGCTGCTAGACAGACAGGAGCCCTGAGATGCCAAACCCTCAGCAGGGCTCTCACTCTAGCCACTACTGCCCACTAGTCTTTCCACCATTTTTGGAAAAGGGAAAACAGTGTCTGTGACTTACCTGCTCCTGGACCTCTTGCTGTTCGTTGCCCCTCCCTGGCTCTGACCACTTACTGGTTTTCAGTTTCCTTGCAACTCCAGGTCCTGCAGATCCTGCCACAAACTCTCTCTCTCTCTCTGGATGTTGCTGTGAATCAAAAGGTGCCCAGTTCAACCAACTGATGTATGACTGCAGCTTGCAGGAGGTGGGAAATTGGGATTTCATGACTCCCAGGGACCCCCCTCAACTCTTTGACCCAAGAACATGAGGCATCAGAGCTCTTTTTCCCTCAACAATTTCATCAGAGGTCACTTTCTTCAGGAAAACTTCCCTGTATTTTCCTCCCTGTACAGCTAGAGCTAGAAGCCTCATTTCTGTGATCCTCTCCATCATACCTTCTAGCACATTCTACCCTGATTGTCTGCTTATCGATTCTCCCTCCTGAGCAGAAGCAGAAAGAGCTCACCCTTGGGCTCCCATTCCTTAGCACAAGACCTTGGGAAAATGCCAACACTTTACAACTTCAAGTTGAACAGATGATTAAGTACTGGATTACTTCCTCTGTGTAAAGGTGTTAGATGTGATTTTACAGCTATCAGGGACATTATTATGTGGTTAAGGTGTGTTTTCTGCAATCTCATCTAAACTGATGGAACAAAACCTTCTAACAAAGTGTGAAATCATGTAAGACCTCACTGTCTGTATCACCTAGACTGGCCTTGTCCTAAAAAGCTGTCTGCAAGGTACCCAAGCAATGATTCATACCCCTGAACCTGCCTACAAGCCCACAAGCCAGCCAGCCATGCCTTACTTCCAGAAAACACTGGGTCTGAAGGACTTGTAGGCTGTGCCACTTGTCCTCCTCTGATGTCTGTGGAGTCTGGGGAGAGATGCCTGTGAGCCTCGTACTGAGCTTATGCCATCATCCAGGACACACAGAGTTGATGTATCCCAGGGAGACCCAGGTAAAATCTGACACTCAATTCAGTTATTGGGAAACTTCTAAGTATGTTTACAATTTAGGAGAATGAATCTACTTTTTCAACTATAACTTTTATGAAATATAAACACATATGAATTATTTCCAAAGACAATTTAGTATTTATTCAAATGTGTTGTAAGATGTGTTGTAAGTGTAAAATACACACTGGATTGAAGAGACTTAGTATTAAAGATGCACATAAGATATCTAATTAATAATTTTTATTTTGACATGTTAAGAGATAATCCTTGAGATAAATTTGGCTAGACAATATATATGCATTTTAAAATTAATTCTTTATTAGAGTAGAGTTGATCTGCACTGTTGTGTTAGTTTCTGCTGTACAGCAAAGTGAGTTATACATATACATATATCCACTATTTTTTAGATTCTATTCCCATATAGGTCATTACAAAGTATTGAATAGAGTTCCCTGTGCTATTCAGTAGGTTCTTATTAGTTATCTATTCTATGTATAGTAGTGTGTATATGTCAATGCCAATCTCCCAATTTACCCTCCCCCCACCTTTCCACCCTTGTAACCATAAGTTTGTTTTCTACAACTGTGACTCAACTTCCATTTTATAACTAGGTTCATTTGTAACATTTCTTTATATTCTACATATAAGTGATGTCATATAATATTTGTCTTTTTCTGACTTACTTCACTCAGTATTACAATCTCTAGTTCCACCCATGTTGCTGCAAATGACATTATTTTGTTATTTTTTATGGCTGAGTAATATTCCATTGTATATATGTACCACATCTTCTTTATCCGTTCCTCCATCGATGGACACTTAGGTTGCTTCCATGTCCTAGCTCTTGTAAATAGTGCTGCAATGGACATCGGGGTACATGTATCCTTTCAAATTGTGGTTTTTTCAGGATATATGCCCAGGAATGGGATTGATGGATCATATGGTAGCTCTATTTTTGTTTTTTAAGTAACCTCCATACTGTTCTCCATAGTGGCTGTACAAATTTACATTCTCTCCAACAGTGTAGGAGGGTTCCCTTTTCTCCACATCCTCACCAGTATTTATTGTTTGTAGATTTTTTGATGATAGCCATTCTGACTGGTGTGAGGTGATATACCTCATTGTAGTTTAGATTTGCATTTCTCTAATAATTAATGATGTTGAGCATCTTTTCACATGACTCTTGGCCATCTGTATGTCTTCTTTGGAGAAATGTCTATTGAGATCTTCTGCTCATTTTTTGATTGGGTTGTTTTTTGTTTGTTTGTTTGTTTGTTTTTTTGATATAGAGCTGCATGAGCTGTTTGTGTATTTTGGAGATTAATCCCTTTTTGGTTTCTTCATTTGTAAATATTTTCTCCCATTTTGAGGGTTTTCATTTTGTTGATGGTTTCCTTTGCTGTGAATAAGCTTTTAAGTTTAATTAGGTCCCATTTGTTTATTTTTGTTTTTATTTTCATAACCCTAGGAGGTGGATCAAAAGAGATCTTTTTGCGATTTATGTCAGAGTGTTCTGCCTGTTTTCCTCTAAGAGTTTTATAATATCTGGTCTTACATTTAGACCTTTAAATCACTTGGAGTTTAGTTTTTTGAATGGTGTTAGAGAATGTTCTAATTTCATTCTTTTACATGTAGCTGTCCAGTTTTCCTAGCACCGCTTATTGAAGAGACTTTCTTTTCTCCGTTGTATATTCTTGCCTCTTTGTCATAGGTTAGGTGACCATAGGTGCGTGGGTTTGTCTCTGGACTTTCTATCCTATTCCATTGATCTATATTTCTGTTTTTGTGCCAGTAACATACAGTTTTGATTGCTGTAGCTTTGTAGTATAGTCTGAAGTCAGGGAGCCTGATTCCTCCAGCTCTGCTTTTGTTTCTCAAGATTGACTTTGCTATTCAGAGTCTTTTGTGTTTCCATACAAATTGTAAAAATTTTTGTTCTAATTCTGTGAAAAATGCCATTGGTAATTTGATAGGGATTACATTGACTCTGTAGATTGCTTTGGATACTATAGTCATTTTGACAATGCTGATCCTTCCAATCCAGGAACATGGTATATCTCTCCATCTGTTTGCATCATCTTTGATTTCTTTTATCAGTATCTTATAGTTTTCTGAGTACAGGTCTTTTACCCCGTTAGGTGGGTTTATTCCTAGGTATTTTATTCTTTTTGATGTGATGGTAAATGGGATTGTTTCCTTGGTTTCTCTTTCTGATCTTTCATTGTAGTGCATAGGAGTGCAAGAGATTTTTGTGTATTAATTTTGTATTCTACAACTTTACCAAATTCATTGATGAGCTCTAGTAGTTTTCTGGTGGCATCTTTAGGATTTTCTATGTAGAGTATCATGCCATCTGCAAACAGTGACAGTTTTCCTTCTTCTTTTCCAGTTTGGATTCCTTTTATTTCTTTTTCTTCTCTCATTGCCGTGGGTAGGACTTCCAAATCTATGTTGAATAAAAGTGAGGAGAGTGGACATCCTTGTCTTGTTCCTGATCTTGGAGGAAATGTTTTCAGTTTTTCACCATTGATAATGATGTTTGCTGTGGGTTTGTCATATATAGCCTTAAACATGTTGAGGTAGGTTCCCTCTATGCCCACTTTCTGGAGAGTTTTTATCATAAATGGGTGTTGAATTTTGTCAAAATCTTTTTCTGTATCTATTGAGATGATCATATCGTTTTTATTCTTCAGTTTGTTAATGTGGTATATCACACTGATTGATTTACGTATGTTGAAGAATACTGTATCCCTGGGATAAATCCTACTTGATCATGATGTATAATAATTTTAATATATTGTTGGATTCGGTTTGCTAGTATTTTGTTGAGGATTTCTGTGTCTTTGTTCATCAGTGATACTGACTTGTAATTTTCTTTTTTTGTGATATTTTTGTCTGCTTTTGGTATCAGGGTGATGGTGGCCTTGTAGAATGAACTTGGGTGTGTTTCCTTCCTCTGCAATATTTTGGATAGTTTGAGAAAGATAAGTGTTAACTCTCCTCTAAATGTTTGATAGAATTCACTTGTGAAGCCATCTGGTCCTGGACTTTTGTTTGTTGGAAGTTTTTAAATCACAGTTTCAATTTCAGTACTTGTGATTGGTCTGTTTACATTTTATATTTCTTCCTGGTTCAGTCTTGTAAGATTTTACTGTTCTAATAATTTGTCCATTTCTTATAGTTTGTGAATTTTATAGGTGTTATAGTTGCTTTTAGTAGTCTCTTATGATCCCTTGTATTTCTGTGGTGTCCATTGTAATTTCTCCTTTTTCATTTCTAGTTTTATTGATTTGAGTCCTCTCCCTTTTTTTCTTGATGAGTCTGTCTAAAGGTTTATCGACTTTATCTGCTCAAAGAACCAGCTTTTAGTTTCGTTGATGTTTGCTATCATTTTCTTCATCTCCATTTCATTTATTTCTCCTCTGAAATTTACGATTTATTTCCTTCTGCTAACTTTAGGTTTTGTTTGTTCTTCTTTCTCTAGTTCCTTTAGGTGTAAGGTTAGGTTGTTTATTTGAGATTTGTCTTGTTTCCTGAGATAAGATCACATTGCTGTAAACTTCCATCTTAGAACTGCTTTTGCTATGTCCCATAGGCTTTGGATCATCGTGTTTTCATTGTCATTTGTCTCTAAGTATTTTCTGATTTCCTCTTTGATTCCTTCAGTGATGCAATGGTTGTCCAGTAACAAATTGTTTAGACTCAATACGTTTGTGTTTTTTGCAGTTATTTTTCTGTAACTGATTTCTAATCTCATAGCACTGTGGTCAGAAAAAGATGCTTGATATGATTTCAATTTTCTTAAATATACTGAGACTTGATTTGTGGCCCAAGATGTTATCTATCCTGGAGAATTTTCCATGTGCACTTGAGAAAAAAGTATATTCTGCTGCTTTCAGATGGAATGTCCTATAAATATCAATTAAGTCTATCTAGTATAATGTGTCATTTAAGGCTTCTGTTTCTTTATTAATTTTCTGTCTGGATGATCTCTCCATTGGTATAATAGGGGTGTTAAGGTCACCCACTATTATTGTGTTGCTATTGATTTCCCCTTTTATGGCCATTACCATTTACCATATATTTTCGGGTGCTCTTATGTTGCGTATAAATATATTTACAATTGTTATACCTACTTCTTTGATTGATCCCTTGATCATTATGTGGTATACTTCACTGTCTCTTGTAACTGTCTTTTTTTTTTTTTTTAACATCTTTACTGGAGTATAATTGCTTTACAATGGTTTGTTAGTTTCTGCTTTATAACAAAGTGAATCAGTTATATATATACATATGTTCCCATATATCTTCCCACTTGCATCTCCCTCCCTCCCACCCTCCCTATCCCACCCCTCTAGGTGGTCACAAACCACCTAGCTGATCCCCCTGTGCTATGTGGCTACTTCCCACTAGCTATTTATTTTAAGTTTGGTAGTGTATATATGTCCATGCCACTCTCTTACTTTGTCAAAGCTTACCCTTCCCCCTCTCCATATCTTCAAGTCCATGCTCTAGTAGGTCTCTGTCTTTATTCCCGTCTTACCCATAGGTTCTTCATGACCTTTTATTTTCTTAGATTCCATATATATGTGTTAGCATACAGTAGTTCTTTCTCTTTCTGACTTACTTCACTCTGTATGACAGACTCTAGGTCCATCCACCTCATTACAAATAACTCAATTTCATTTCTTTTTATGGCTGAGTAATATTCCATTGTATATACATGCCACATCTTCTTTATCCATTCATCTGTTGATGGACACTTAGGTTTCTTCCATGTCCTGGCTATTGTAAATAGAGCTGCAATGAACATATTGGTACATGACTCTTTTTGAATTATGGTTTTCTCAGGGTATATGCCCAGTAATGGGATTGCTGGGTCGTATGCTACTTCTATTTGTAGTTTTCTAAGGAATCTCCATACTGTTCTCCATAGTGGCTGTATCAATTTACATTCCCACCAACAATGCAAGAGTGTTCCCTTTTCTCCACACCCTCTCCAGCATTTATTGTTTCTAGATTTTTTGATGATGGCCATTCTGACCGGTGTGAGATGATATCTCATTGTAGTTTTGATTTGCATTTCTCTAATGATTAACGATGTTGAGCATTCTTTCATGTGTTTGTTGGCAATCTGTATATCTTCTTTGGAGAAATGTCTATTTAGGTCCTCTGCCAATTTTTTGATTGGGTTGTTTGTTTATTTGTTATTGAGCTGCATGAGCTGCTTGTAAATTTTGGAGATTAATCCTTTGTCACTTGCTACATCTGCAAATGTTTTCTCCCATTCGGAGGGTTGTCTTTTGGTCTTATTTATGGTTTCCTTTGCTGTGCAAAAGCTTTGAAGTTTCATTAGGTCCCATTTGTTTATTTTTGGTTTTATTTCCATTTCTCTAGGAGGTGGGTGAAAAAGGATCTTGCTGTGATTTGTGTCATAGAGTGTTCTGCCTATGTTTTCCTCTAAGAGTTTGATAGTGTCTGGCCTTACATTTAGGTCTTTAATCCATTTTGAGTTTATTTTTGTGTATGGTGTTAGGGAGTGTTCTAATTTCATACTTTTACATGTACCTTTCCAGTTTTACCGGCACCACTTATTGAAGAGGCTGTCTTTTCTCCACTGTATATTCTTGCCTCCTTCATCGAAAATAGCATGACCAAATGTGTATGGGTTTATCTCTGGGCTTTCTTTCGTGTTCCATTGATCTATCTTTCTGTTTTTGTGCCAGTACCATACTGTCTTGATTACTGTCACTTTGTAGTATAGTATGAAGTCAGGGAGCCTGATACCTCCAGCTTCATTTTTCGTTCTCAAGATTGCTTTTGCTATTCGGGGTCTTTTGTCTTTCCACAAAAGTTGTGAAATTTTTTGTTCTAGTTCTGTGAAAAATGCCAGTGGTAGTTTGATAGGGATTGCATTGAATCTGTAGATTGCTTTGGGTAGTAGAGTCATTTTCACAATGTTGATTCTTCCAATCCAAGAACATGGTATATCTCTCCATCTGTTTGTATCATCTTTAATTTCTTTCATCAGTGTCATAATTTTCTGCATACAGGTCTTTTGTCTCCTTAGGTAGGTTTATTCCTAGATATTTTATTCTTTTTGTTGCAGTGGTAAGTGAGATTGTTTTCTTAATTTCACTTTCAGATTTTTCATCACTAACGTATAAGAATGCCAGAGATTTCTGTGCATTAATTTTGTATCCTGCTACTTTGCCAAATTCATTGATTAGGTCTAGTAGTTTTCTGGTAGCATCTTTAGGATACTCTATGAATAATATCATGTCATCTGCAAACAGTGACAGCTTTACTTCTTTTCTGATTTGGATTCCTTTTATTTCTTTTTCTTCACTGATTGCTGTGGCTAAAACTTCCGAAACTATATTGAGTAATAGTGGTGAGAGTGGGCAACCTTGTCTTGTTCCAGATCTTAGTGGAAATGCTTTCAGTTTTCACCATTGAGGATGATGTTGGCTGTGGGTTTGTCATATATGGCCTTAATTATGTTGAGGAAATTTCCCTCTATGCCTACTTTCTGGAGGGTTTTTATCATAAATGGGTGTTGAATTTTGTCGAAAGCTTTCTCGGCATCTATTTTTTTTTGTTTGTTTGCTTGTTTGTTTTTGCTTGGTGCCTTTTATTGCCCATGCCAAAGATAAGTACTATGGAAAGCAGAGTGTTTCATATATATATGAGTTAAAGAAGTCTCATGGCCTCTTTGTTCCTTCGTTTCCTCATTTGAAAAAAAAAAAAAAGGCTCTCAAGACATACTTTCCAAGGTTCATACTGTGCTTATACCCAGCTAACCAATAACTGCATGATTTTTTTTTAACATCTTTATTGGGCTATAATTGCTTTACAATGGTGTGTTAGTTTCTGCTTTATAACAAAGTGAATCAGTTATACATATACATATGTTCCCATATCTCTTCTCTCTTGCACCTCCCTCCCTCCCACCCTCCCTATCCCACCCCTCGAGGCGGTCACAAAGCACCGAGCTGATATCCCTGTGCTATGCGGCTGCTTCCCACTAGCTATCTACCTTACATTTGGTAGTGTATATATGTCCATGCCTCTCTCTCGCTTTGTCACAGCTCACACTTCCCCCTCCCCATATCCTAAAGTCTGTTCTCTAGTCAGTCTGTGTCTTTATTCCTGTCTTACTCCTAGGTTCTTCATGACATTTTTTTTTCTTAAATTCCATATATATGTGTTAACATACGGTATTTGTCTTTCTCTTTCTGACTTACTTCACTCTGTATGACAGACTCTAGGTCTATCCACCTCATTACAAATAGTTCAATTTCGTTTCTTTTTATGGCTGGGTAATAGTCCATTGTATATATGTGCCACATCTTCTTTATCCATTCATCCGATGATGGGCTCTTAGGTTGTTTCCATCTCCGGGCTATTGTAAATAGAGCTGCAATGAATATTTTGGCACATGACTCTTTTTGAATATTGGTTTTCTCAGGGTATATGCCCAGTAGTGGGATGGCTGGGTCATATGATAGTTCTATTTGTAGTATTTTAAGGAACCTCCATACTGTTCCCCATAGTGGCTGAACCAATTCACATTCCCACCAGCAGTGCGAGAGTGTTCCCTTTTCTCCACACGCTCTCAAGCATTTATTGTTTCTAGATTTTTTGATGATGGCCATTCTGACCGGTGTGAGATGATATCTCATTGTAGTTTTGATTTGCATTTCTCTAATGATTAATGATGTTGAGCATTCTTTCATGTGTTTGTTGGCAGTCTGTATATCTTCTTTGGAGAAATGTCTATTTAGGTCTTCTGCCCATTTTTGGATTGGGTTGTTTGTTTGTTATTGAGCTGCATGAGCTGCTTGTAAATTTTGGAAATTAATCCTTTGTTAATTGCTTTATTTGCAAATATTTTCTCCCATTCTGAGGGTTGTCTTTTGGTCTTGTTTATGGTTTCCTTTGCTGTGCGAAAGCTTTGAAGTTTCATTAGGTCCCATTTGTTTATTTTTGGTTTTATTTCCATTTCTCGAGGAGGTGGGTCAAAAAGGATCTTGCTGTGATTTGTGTCATAGAGTGTTCTGCCTATGTTTTCCTCTAAGAGTTTGACAGTGTCTGGCCGTACATTTAGGTCTTTAATCCATTTTGAGCTTATTTTTGTGTATGGTGTTAGGGAGTGATCTAATCTCATACTTCTACATGTACCTGTCCAGTTTTCCCAGCACCAGTTATTGAAGAGGCTGTCCTTTCTCCACTGTACATTTCTGCCTCCTTTATCAAAGATAAGGTGAACATATGTGCATGAGTTTATCTCTGGGCTTTCTGTCCTGTTCCATTGATCTATCTTTCTGTTTTTGTGCCAGTACCATACTGTCTTGATTACTGTAGCTTTGTAGTATAGTCAGAAGTCAGGGAGCCTGACTCCTCCATCTCCATTTTTCATTCTCAAGATTGCTTTGGCTATTCGGGGTCTTTGTGTTTCCATACAAACTGTGAAATTTTTTGTTCTGGTTCTGTGAAAAATGCCAATGGTAGTTTGATAGGGATTGCATTGAATCTGTAAATTGCTTTGGGTAGTAGAGTCAGTTTCACAATGTTGATTCTTCCAATCCAAGAACATGGTATATCTCTCCATCTATTTCTATCATCTTTAATTTCTTTCATCAGTATCTTATAATTTTCTGCATACAGGTCTTTTGTCTCCTTAGGTAGGTTTATTCCTAGATATTTTATTCTTTTTGTTGCAATGGTAAATGGGAGTGTTTTCTTGATTTCACTTTCAGATTTTTCATTATTAGTGTATAGGAATGCCAGAGATTTCTGTGCATTAATTTTGTATCCTGCTACTTTACCAAGTTCATTGATTAGCTCTGGTAGTTTTCTGGTAGCATCTTTCGGATTCTCTATGTATAGTATCATGTCATCTGCAAATAATGACAGCTTTACTTCTTCTTTTCCAACTTGGATTCCTTTTATTTCCTTTTCTTCTCTGATTACTGTGGCTAAAACTTCCAAAACTATATTGAATAATAGTGGTGAGAGTGGGCAACCTTGTCTTTTTCCTGATCTTAGTGGAAATGCTTTTAGTTTTTCACCATTGAGGATGATGCTGTCTGTGGGCTTGTCATATATGACCTTTATTCTGTTGAGGAAAGTTCTCTCTATGCCTACTTTCTGCAGGGTTTTTTATCATAAATGGGTGTTGAATTTTGTCAAAAGCTTTCTCTGCATCTATTGAGATGATCATATGTTTTTTTATTCCTCCATTTGTTAATATGGTGTATCACATTGATTGATTTGCATATATTGAAAAATCCTTGCATTCCTGGAATAAACCCCACTTGATCATGGTGTATGATCTTTTTAATGTGCTGTTGGATTCTGTTTGCTAGTATTTTGTTGAGGATTTTTGCAACTATGTTCATCAGTGATATTGGCTAGTTTTTTTCTTTCTTTGTGACATCTTTGTCTGGTTTTGGTATCAGGTCGATGGTGGCCTCGTAGAATGGGTTTGGAAGTGTTCCTCCCTCTGCTACATTTTGGAAGAGTTTGAGAAGGATAGGTGTTATCTCTTCTCTAAGTGTTTGATAGAATTCGCCTGTGAAGCCATCTGGTCCTGGGCGACTGTTTGTTGTAAGATTTTTAATGACAGTTTCAATTTCAGTGCTTGTGATTGGTCTCTTCATATTTTCTATTTCTTCCTGATTCAGTCTCAGCAGGTTGTACATTTCTAAGAATGTGTCCATTTCTTCCAGGTTGTCCATTTTATTGGCATAGAGTTGCTTTTAGTAATTTCTCATGATCCTTTGTGTTTCTGCAGTGTCAGTTGTTACTTTTCCTTTTTCATTTCTAATTCTATTGATTTTTATCTTCTCCCTTTTTTTCTTGATGAGTCTGGCTAATGGTTTACCTATTTTGTTTATCTTCTCAAAGATCCAGCTTTTAGTTTTATTGATCTTTGCTATTGTTTCTTTCATTTCTTTGTCATTTATTTCTCATCTGACCTTTATGATTTCTTTCCTTCTGCTAACTTCGGGTTTTTTTTGTTCTTCTTTCTCTAATTGCTTTAGGTGCAAGGTTAGGTTGTTTATTCGAGATGTTTCCTGTTTCTTATGGTAGGACTGTATTGCTGTAAAATTCCTTCTGAGAACTGCTTTTGCTGCATCCCATACGTTTTGGGTCATCATTTCTCCATTGTCATTTGTTTCTAGGTGTTTTTGATTTCCCCTTTGATTTCTTCAATGATCACTTCATTATTAAGTAGTGTATTGTTTAGCCTCCATGTGTTTGTATATTTTACAGATCTTTTCCTGTAATTGATATGTAATCCCATAGCATTGTGGTCAGAAAAGATACTTGATACAATTTCAATTTTCTTAAATTTACCAAGGCTAGATTTTTGACCCCAGATATGATCTATCCTGGAGAATGTTCCATAAGCACATGAGAAAAATGTGTATTCTGCTGTTTTTGGATGGATAATCCTATAAATATCAATGAAGTCCATCTTGTTAAATGTGTCATTTAAAGCTTGTGTTTCCTTAAGTATTTTCATTTTGGATTATCGGTCCATTGGTGAAAGTGGGATGTTAAAATCCCCTACTATGATTGTGGTACTGTCGATTTCCCCTTTATGGCTGTTAGTATTTGCCTTATGTATTGAGGTGTTCCTATGTTGCGTGCATAAATATTCACAATTGTTATATCTTCTTCTTGGATTGATCCCTTGATCATCATGTAGTGTGCTTCTTTGTCTCCTGTAATAGTCTTTATTTTAAAGTCTATTTTGTCTGATATGAGAATTGCTACTCCAGCTTTCTTCTGATTTCCATTTGCATGAATATCTTTTTCCATCCCCTCATTTTCAGTCTTTATGTGTCCCTAGGTCTGAAGTGGGTCTCTTGTAGACAGATATATATGGGTCTTGTTTTTGTATCCATTCAGCCAGTCTGTGTCTTTTAGTGGGAGCATTTAATCCATTTACATTTAAGGTAATTGTCGATATGTATGTTCCTATTCTCATTTTCTTAATTGTTTTGGGTTTGTTATTTTAGGTCTTTTCCTTCTCTTGTTTTTCTTGGCTAGAGAAGTTCCTTTAGCATTTGTTGTTAAGCTGGTTTGGTGGTGTTGAACTCTCTCAGCTTTTGCTTGTCTGTAAAGGTTTTAATTTCTCCATCAAATCTGAAGGAGATCCTTGCTGGGTAGAGTAATCTTGGTTGTAGGTTTTTCTCCTTTATCACTATAAATATGTCCTGACACTCCCTTCTGGCTTTCAGAGTTTCTGCTGAAACATCAGCTGTTAACCTTATGGGGATTCCCTTGTGTGTAATTTGTTGTTTTTCCCTTGCTGCTTTTAATATGTTTTATTTGTATTTAATTTTTGATAGTTTGATTGATATGTGTCTTGGCATGTTTCTCCTTGGATTTATCCTATGGGACTCTCTGTGCTTCCTGGACTTGATTAACTATTTCATTTCCCACATTAGGGAAGTTTTCAACTATAATCTCTTCAAATATTTTCTCAGCCCCTTTCTTTTTCTCTTCTTCTTCTGTAACCACTATAATTTGAATGTTGGTGTGTTTTATGTTGTCCCAGATGTCTCTGAGTTGTTCCTCAGTTCTTGTCATTCTTTTTTTCTGTATTCTGCTCTGCAGTAGTTATTTCTACTATTTTATCTTCCAGGTCACTTATCTGTTCTTCTGCCTCAGTTATTCTGCTATTGATCCCTTCTAGACTATTTTTAATTTCATTTATTGTGTTGTTCATCATTGCTTGTTTCCTCTTTAGTTCTTCTAGGTCCTTGTTAAATGTTTCTTTCATTTTATCTATTCTATTTCCAAGATTTTGGATCATCTTTACTATCATTATTCTGAATTACTTTTCAGGTAGACTGCCTATTTCCTCTTCATTTGTTAGGTCTGGTGTTTTTTAACCTTGCTCCTTCTCCTCTGTGTGTTTTTCTGTCTTTTCATTTTGCTTATCTTATTGTGTTTGGGGTCTCCTTTTCACAGGGTGCAGGTTCGTAGTTCCCGTTGTTTTTCATGTGTGTCCCCAGTGGCTAAGTTTGGTTCAGTGGGTTGTGTAGGTTTTCTGGGGGGAGGGGACTAGTGCCTGTGTTCTGGTGGATGAGGCTGGATCTTTTCTTTCTATTGGGCAGGTCCATGTCTGGTGGTGTGTTTTTGGGTGTCTGTGGCCTTATTATGATTTTAGGCAGCCTCTCTGCTAATGGATGGGGTTATCTTCCTGTCTTGCTAGTTGTTCGGCATAGGGTGTCCAGCACTGTAGCTTGGTGGTCATTGAGTGAAGCTGGGTGTTGGTGTTGAGATGGAGATCTCTGGGAAATTTTTGCCCTTTGATGTTACGTGGAGCTGGAGGTCTCTTTTGGACCAGTGTCCTGAACCTGGCTCTCCCACCTCAGTGGCACAGCCCTGACGCCTGTCTGGAGCACCAAGAGAATGTCCTTCACATGGCTCAGAGTAAAAGGGAGAAAAAATAGAATGAAAGAAAGAAAGCAGATAAAATAAAATAAAGTATGAAAATATAAAATAAAGTTATTAAAATAAAAAATAATTATTAGAAAAAAATTTAAAAAGTAAAAAAAAAAAAAAAAAGGACAGACAGAACCCTAGGACAAATGGTGAAAGCAAAGCTATACAGTCAAAATCTCACACAGAAGCATACACATACACACTCACAAAGAGAGGAAAAGGGGAAAAAAATAATCTATCTTGCTCCCAATAACCACCTCCTCAATTTGGGATGATTCGTTGTCTATTCAGGTATTCCACAGATGCAGGGTACATCAAGTTGATTATGGAGCTTTAATCCGCTGTTTCTGAGGGTGCTGGGAGAAATTTCCTCTCCTCTTTGTTCACACAGCTCCTAGGGTTCAGCTTTGGATTTGGCCCTGCCTCTGCGTTTAGGTCGTCTGAGGGTGTCTGTTCTTTGCTCAGACAGGACGGAGTTAAAGAAGCCGCTGATTCGGGGGCTCTGGCTCACTCAGGCCGGGGGGAGGAAGGGATACAGATGCGGGACAAGCCTGCAGTGGCAGAGGCCCGTATGACGTTGCAGCCGCCTGAGGCTCACCGTGTTTTCTCCCAGAGAAGTTGTCCCTGGATCCCGGGACCCTGGCAGTGACGGGCTGCACAGGCTCCCGGGAGGGGAGGTGGGGATAGTGACCTGTGCTCGCACACAGGCTTCTTGGTGGCGGCAGCAGCAGCCTTAGCATCTCATGTCTGTCTTTGGGGTTCGCACTGATAGCCGCAGCTCGCGCCCGTCTCTGGAGCTCCTTTAAGCAGCACTCTTAATCCCCTCTCCTCGCGCACCAGGAAACAAAGAGGCAAGGAAACGTGTCTTGTCTCTTCGGCAGCTCCAGACCTTTTCCCGGACTCCCTCCCGGCTAGCCGTGGTGCACTAACCCCTTCAGGCTGTGTTCACGCCGCCAACCCCAGTTCTCTCCCTGGGATCTAAGCTCTGAAGCCCGAGCCTCAGCTCCCTGCCCCCGCCTGTCCCGTCTGGTGAGCAGACAAGCCTCTCGGGCTGGTGAGTTCTGGTTGGCACCGATTCTCTGTGCGGGAATCTCTCCGCTTTGCCCTCCGCAACACTGTTGCTGTTCTCTCCTCCATGGCTCTGAAGCTTCCCCTCTCTGCCACTTGCAGTCTCTGCCCGAGAAGGGGCTTCTAGCATGTGGAAACCTTTCCTCCTTCACAGCTCTCTCCCACTGGTGCAGGTCCCGTCCCTATTATTTTCTCTCTGTGTTTTTCTTTTTTCTTTTGCCCTACCCAGGTACGTGGGGAGGTTCTTGCCTTTTGAGAGGTCTGAGGTCTTCTGCCAGTGTTCACTGGGTGTTCTATAGTAGCAGTTCCACGTGTTGATGTATTTCTGATGTATCTGTGGGGAGGAAGGTGATCTCCGCATCCTATTCTTCCGCCATCTTCTCCTATCTCTGTCTTTATTTTAAAGTCTATTTTGTCTGATGTGAGTATTGCTATTCCAGCTTTCATTTGATTTTCATTTGCATGGAATATCTTTTTCCATCCCATCTCTTTCAGTCTGTATGTGACCCTAGGTCTGAAGTTGGTCTTTTCTAGACAGCATATATATCAATCTTGTTTGTGTCCATTCAGTCAGTCTATGTCTTTTGGTTGGAGCACTTAATCCATTTACATTTAAGATAATTATCAATATGTATTTTCCTATTGTCATTTTCCTAATTGTTTTTGGTTTGTTTTTGTAGGTCTTTTTTCTTTCCTTCCTCTTTTGTTTTCTTCTCTTGTGGTTTGATGACCATCTTTAGTGTTGTGTTTGGCTTGCTTCTTTTGTGTGTGTGTATCTGTTGTAATTTTTGGGTTTGCTGTTCCCATGTGGTTTTCACTTAGCTGTCTATATATATACAAGGTTGTTTTAAGTTGCTGGTCTCTTTTCTGCCTAGAGAAGTTCCTTTATCATTTGTTGTAAAGCTGGTTTGGTGTTACTGAATTCTCTTAGCTTTTGCTTGATGGTAAAGCTTTTGATTTCTCTTTCAAACTGAATGAGAGCCTTGCTGGTTAGACTATTCTTGGTTGTAAGTTCTTCACTTTAAATGTATCGTGCCACTCCCTTCTGGCCTGCAGTGTTTATTTATGAGGATTCACTTGTATGTTATTTGTTGCTTTTCCCTTGTTGGTTTTAGTATTTTTTATTTGCCATTAATTTTTGTCAGTTTGATCAATATGTGTCTCAGTGTGTTCCTCCTTGTGTTCATCCTGGATGGGATTTTCTGCACTTCCTGGACTTGAGTGAATGTTTCCTTTCTCATGTTAGGGAATTTTTCAGCTATAATCTCTTTAAATATTTTCTCAGGCACTTTCTCCTTCTCTTCTCCTTCTGGGACCCATATAATGCGAATGTTAATGTGTTTTATATTGTTCCATATGTCTCTGTGTCTGTCTTCATTTCTTTTCATTGTTTTTTTCTTTATTCTGTTCTCTGGCAGTGATTTCCACCACTCTGTCATCCAACTCACTTATTCGTTCTTCTGCCTCAGTTATTCCGCTATTGATTCCCTCTAGTGTATTTTTCATTTCAGTTATTGTATTGTTCATCTCCATTTATTTTTTCTTTAAGCTTTCTAGCTCCTTCTTAAACATTTCTTGTATCTTCACGATCTGTGCCTCCACTCTTTTTCTGAGATTTTGTATCATCTTTACTATCATTACTCTGAATTCTTTTTCAGGTAGATTGCCTATCTCCTCTTCATTTAGTTATTCACATGGGTTTTTTTTTTTTTTATCTTTTTCCTTCATTTGCAACATATTTCTCTGTCGACTCATTTTGTCTAACTTTCTGTGTTTGTGGTCTCATTTCCACAGGCTGCAGGGTCATAGTTCCTCTTGCTTCTCGTGTGTATTCCCTGGGGGGTGAGGTTGGTCCAGGGGCTTATGTAGGCTTCCTGGTGGGAGGGCCTGGTACCTGCCCCCTCTTGGGTGGAGGTGGTTCTTGTCCCTTTGATGGGCAGGGCCATGTCAATGGGTGTGTTTTGAGGTGGCTGTGAGCTCAGTACAACTTTAGGCAGCCTGTCTTCTGATGGGTGAAGCTGTGTTCCTATCTTGGTGGTTGCTTAGCCTGAGGCTTTCCAGCTCTGGAGCCTGTAGGTTATTAGGTGGGGCTGGGTCTTGGTGCCTAAATCTGGACCTCTGGGAAAGCTCACTCTAATCAATATTCCCTGGGGCTTCTGCTATCAGTGTCCTTGCCCCCACAATGAGTGACAGTCAACCTTTACCTCCCCAGGAGAACCCCTAAGATCCCTAGGTAAGTGTAGCCCTGGTTCCTATGGTGGTACTGCTTTGTGTTGGGTCCCAGTACATGTGAGAACTTGTGTGCACCCTCCAAGAGTGGAGGCTCTGTTTCCTCCAGCCCTGCGGAGCTCCTGTACTCAAGCCTTGCTGGTCTTCAAGGCTAAATGCTCTGGGGGTTATTCCCCCCAATGCCAGACCCTCAGACTGTCTTGGAGGGCTATATTTATGTGGAGACATTCCTGTGTATACAGCATGGGTTTAATATTTTTTGGGGGGAGGACTGTTTTAGTATAGATGTCTGCCATCTCTTTCTTCAGTGCATGCTGTCCGTTATCCCCTTAATAGGAGGTGTGACTGTTGTGGGGACAAGAGCCTTCACTGGATATTGAGCAGGACCTCCCCATCAGTCAGTGGTTGTCACTGTCCTTTCAGGGGTGGGGTCTGCTTCCTAGTTGTTGGAGTAGAGGCCCCCAGATCTGTTTCATAGCTGTGTTTCTGATCTGTGGTGTGAGGTAGGTGGGATTGGAGCACTCCCACTGGGAGGGAAGCCACTGAATATTCCTCCTCTAGAGATGTTCACCTGTGGGTGTGTTGTGTTGTGTCACCTTTCACCCCTTGTGCAGGCTCTCAGATTATACTGTTGTTGGCACTGCTCTTAACCCCACCTTAACTATGGGTATGCCAGCAATTGGCCCTGGTGACCCTCAGGCATTGTTTTTACCAGGCTACCAGTGTATATCCACTGAAGTCAGGTCCCAGGATTGCAGTAATCAGGAATCTGGGCCTGCTGTGGGTGTTATGGAGGCACTTCAACTCTATCCTGGCCTAACTCCCATGTGTATGTGCCCACAAAGTCTACAACTGCTAAAGCTAGACCCATCTTGGCTACAGGAGCATTCATTTTCTGTTCATATCTTCTGTAGGCACGGAGTTAACAAGGCTGGTCACAGGGATGTAAATTCATGACTTGCACAGCTGCAAGGAGTGATTTCAGCTTTTCTTCCTTAGTTGCATGTTCCCTGGGGATCAGCTGTGGTTTCAGCCCCACCTCTGTGTGTGGGCCACCCACAGGGGTTTGCCCCTGTGGTTGCTCTGGAGCACATGAGTCCACCCCAGCAAGGAAGGGGTATGGAGGCAGCACAGTGGCTGAGGTTGCAAGAGCCCAAACAGCGACAGGTGCACGGGAGAGCCAGTGGTCATGTGCGTGAGCCAGCCCGCCCCAACAGTGATAAGGTGTGTGGGGAAGGTGGCAGCTGTGGTGTAAGAGAGCCGGCCCTGATGGGGGCCCTTCCTAGTGTCTGGGGAGGCAGGGGCTGGCACATGGGGAGAGAGGGTGCAATAGAAGCTCCACACCCCACGCAGCACTTTGCTTCTATGGCAGGCCGGGTTTCCTCCACAGGCATTCCTAGTTGCAGATTTCCTCACTCCCATCCCCTCAGCTGTCTCCTCACAGCCAACAGCAGTCCTCTCCCCACATTCCAGTCCCCAGCCCCCATCCGCACCAGCGGACACACGTCTCATGCTGGGGCATGCAGGGCTGTGACATGGACCATATATCTGTGTAGGTCTCACTCTGTCCTGCCTGCCACAGATGGGTTGCTGCATTCTCTTTTGATAGCCACCGAAGCTTCCTTTTTGTTCCAACTGATCTCTCTGCTGGTGAGGGGGCCTCCCCAGATGCAGGAACCTCTCCACTCTTTCAGCTCCCCACCACCAAATGGTGCCGTTCCCATCCCGCTTCCTCTCCTCTTCTTCTTCCCGTCTTTTTTCTTTCATCCTACCCAGTTAAGCAGGGATCTTTCTTGTCCTTTTAGGTATCCAAGGTCCTCTGCTAGTGTTCAGCCAGTTCTCTGTGAGAATTTTTCCATTTGTAGATGTATTCTTGATGCATTTGTGGGGAGAGATGAGCTCCACATCCTCATACTCCTCCACCATCTTCGACAATATATATTCTTAAAACTAATTTTACTTGTTTTATTTTGCTTTTCTTAATGCAACTACTATAAAATCTTATATTACATATTTGGCCCTCATTTAATTTCTAACAGACAGTGCTGCTCTAAGGCATGTGTCCTGGCAAGATCAAGTTCCAGATACCAATAGTAGCTCGATTACTCACATTTGGTAACCTCCTTCCCTTCCCTGTCTCATATCTCTTTCCTATACTGGTCTTTCCAAACAAATACTTGCCAGTCAAATTACTGTACTGGAATCTCAGAGTTTGCTTTGGGAGCAGCCCAAACTAATATAACTAGACCAACTCCATTGCAACAAGATGCATCCCTATTTCTAGTCTCATATTTAGACTATTGCAGTGTCCTCCTAACTGGGCTTCTGGCTTTTGTTCTTGCTCTGCTCTAATTCACTTTTTACATAACAGCTATTGTGATCTTAGTGAAACTGACATTTCAACATAGTCACTCTTGCTTTAAAACCTTCCAGTGCCTTCCTGTTGATCTTAGGAAAAAAAAACTATAATATCCTAAATTTGACACAAGATCCTACATGATTGGCCTACCTTATTAGCTCCATCTTGTCATGTGCCCCAGTTCCCTTCCATTTTTCTGTTTCAGCCACACCTGTCTCCTTTCAGGTTCCCAGGTACCTTGTGCTAGTATCATTTTTCATCCTTCCTCACAGAAATACTTTGGTCAGTCTCCTGCTTGTCCCTCAGAGTGCAGTTTATGTGCCAGGGCTCAGAGAAGACAACCTTCAATTTCCAGACAAGACCATGTCAGGACCCCCATTATACATTCTCCAAGTCTCTTGTGCTTCTTTCCTGAGTCCTTATTACAGTGTAATTGTGGGTTTAACTGTTGAATGCCTTTCTCTAACATTAAAATATATGCTTAATGAAGACTCTTCATTTTAAAACCTATGCCCTGACACATAGCAGACACCCACTAAATATGTGTGGAATATATAAGAAAACATTCTCACTATTTAATCTTAGATTTGATTTTTCTTATCTGTGTTGGAGTGGACTAAAAAAATAACATTTCCAATACACTCTCCCCTTGCATCCATCTTGGTTTAAATTAAGAGATAAACTCAGGATTCAGATAGCTGGAGTCTAAAATATCAGCTTTATTAATGATGTAAAACATGTTGGAGGATGCGGCTAAGGTGTGCTACAAAGTGAATTTGAGAACACTGCCCACCCCATTGCCCATAGGCCTGACCTCAGTAGGGACAAGTCTAGATGACAGAAGTCTCAGCATGACCAAGAGAACCAGCTAGTGTACCCTCTCTGTGGGTGGGTTGCTCTGAGCAGAGTATAAGGCACTGAGCTTCACAGGCTCACTTTTCTCTCTCAAACTCACCAATCAGAGAAGTCAGCCCTATCTTTCTTGGGGAAGAGTGAGACGATGACAGAGGGAACGGAAGTGTTATTCTGGGAAGAGTCCCTCCTCGTGAATTGAGAGGAGTGGGGAACTAGTTTCCCCCCACCCCAAGACCTGGGAATCTGCTTACACATATTAAGAGAATGAGAATAAACACCACTGTTAGGAGGGTCAAGTGAATAGAGGTACGTGTAAGTGCTTTGAGAGTGCTATGAAAATATAAGCTGTTATTAAGAAACTTTACACACACCTAGGCTAGCTGGCATCCTGCTTCCTTTCCTCACCTTTCTTTAAAAAATTAAATAAATAAAATTGTTTATTTTCTGAGAAACCAGGACTCTGGCCTATGGCCTTGAGCCTAGAAGGTGGCCTTGAATGAAGCAAGCTTTCCACCCACCCCTCCCACCAACCCAGAATTATATGGCCACCCCACAAAACGAAGTAATAGCCAACAGATTGATTTGAAGGCTGGGGGAAAAAACTCCAATTAAAAATGTGCTAAAGTCCTTTGAAAATTCAGAAGTAACAGCTAAGGATCTAGTCTATTGCTTATATTCTGACAGTCTGACAGCTTCACTGGGAAGCAGCCACATAGCACAGGGAGACCAGCTCGGTGCCTTGTGACCACCTACAGGCGTGGGATAGGGAGGGTGGGAGGGAGGGAGACGCAAGAGGGAGGGGATATGGGGATATATGTATATGTATAGCTGATTCACTTTGTTATAAAAACAGAAATTAACACACCATTGTAAGGCAATTATACTCCAATAAAGATGTTAAAAAAAAAAAGTAACTTTGAAACTTGCACATATTGTGCCTTTTATATTTTAAGTCACACAGGCATGACAACATGATTATTCATGACTCTGGAGAATGTTCTTGACAAGAAGACATTAATATCCCCAGCCCTGTACCAAATTAATAAGAAGCCCCAAGAATCAGAGAGAACAAACAAGCAGAGCCCCTTCTCCATAGAAGAAGAGAAGGTCTGTGCTTTGAAATGTGCTGGGGCCTGGGGTTTCACCTGTTAAAAGACAGGTTTTTTTTCTCTGGCTTGTAGCTGATCAATATGCTCAGGCAAAAGCTGCTGAGGGACCCATCTCTCCACGGGCAACTGAGAGGACTTTGATTTGCTTTATGGTGCAAGTAGCAATTGGGCCTCTGAGAGTTCTTAAATGAGGAAGAAAAGGTATCCAAGATGCTAGAAATATACCGATGGGAAACCCAGCAGAAGAAAATGGAGGTACAACCTTAAAATGATAGCTGCAATTCAAAGAGAGTGTATTATGTGTTCAACACTGTGCCGAAGCAGGTGACATGGTATCCTAAGGGAGGTATGACCATCGTCATTTTGTAGAGGCAGAAACAGAGGCCTGGGAAGGTTGTACAATATTCCCACAGTCACTGACTGTAAGAGACAGAAACTGTTTTGTACCCTAGCAATCTGGCTCCAAAGACCCAGCGAGCTCCTTCCTTATGCATCACTCTGCAGACATCTAGTGACTTCTCCAGCAGGCCATGAGGATGTCATCTCTCTAAATGTCTGCTTCATCCTTCTCTCTGCTTCTCACGCAGAAAATGACTAGCCTACAGTTCCTGAGTTTACATCCCCTTTATCTAAGAGACCAGCCCTGACTAAATCTCCTAGTCCTTGTCCCAAATTATTGAGAAAAGAATCCAAAAGTCCAGCTTCAGTAAGAGATCCAGATTTAATCAAATCACCTATGCTCAAGGGTGGCAACTTGAAGCTTAAATGTGGCTTCCAGAGGCTCTACATGCTGAGAACTTTCTCAGGTGTTCTTGCTTTACTGCCGCCTCCCCTGTCTTGCACATCGTGGAATCTCTCCCCTCCCCCAGGTTTTTCAGCGGGTACTTACTATGTACAAGGCCATATGTTAAGCACTGTGCAACTACAGCACTGACCCTGCCTTCAAGGAACTTACAGCCTGATTGCAGAGATCACTCGGGTGTACCGATAACACAATGATGCTGTGTGTGAGTGTGGTGTGTACAAGTGTGTGTGTGCTACATGCTCTAAGAGTTCAGAGAGGGGAGAAATCACAAGCTGCTCTCCCATGATGCTCCCCAGATTATGATGCTATTGTTGGGGAGACAGAAAAAGTATGGGCTTTGGAGTAAAACCTCTGTGTTAAAATTCCGTTCCATTCTGTGCCAAGTTGTTTAACTTCTTTGAGTCCCAATGTCCTCATTCGTAAAATAGGGATAATAACATTTATCTCACATGACAATTATTAGAACTAAATTGCATGATTGTGTTAGCAGGTTCAGTAAGAAGAAATTACTTCTCTTGCCTCTTTTCCCCTCACCTCCTCCTCCCTGGTCCCATGACAATTATAGCCCTTGCTTCATTCTAACCTGCTTACCTATGTATGTATCTGCCTCTCCATCTTTCCCATTTGTGAATTTCTCAAAGGCTTAGTCCATATTTTAGCCCCCCTTGTGGCTTTAATTACTGAAACATAAACTGTTAGAGCTGTGTATCAAAAACAATAAAGTTTGGGAAACCTTACTTTATATCACTTTTTTACCCCGTATCACTTAACATTTTCATTTAATAAGCAAGTGCTTATGCTCATTTGCAGATTTATTTATAATTGTTTTCTATTTGTCATGTGGGAATCATAGTAGTAGAAGTAAGAGTAATACTGGTAACTAACCATTAGCAGTAACTAATACTAGTACCTAATGATTATTAAGTAATTACTATATCAGGCACTCTTCTAAGTATTTTTACATGTATTACCTTACTTAATCTTCATGACAAACCAAAAGCTACTGCTCTTCTCCCCATTTTACAGGTGAACAAAGTGAGGCACAGTAGTTAAGTAGTGTACGAGAATGAAAAAGAGGAAAAAAAGTAAGAGTGATAGAACTATAGTAGCAATGCAGAGCACTCTGTGTTGCATCACATGAAATGGTACCAAACCCTGATTCTGCAAGCAGTGTGACCATAGATGAGCTGCTTAAACTCTGTGAGAGGCTTGGTCCTCATTTGTGAGATGGGCTGCCTGCTCCCACTTCAGAGCTTTCTGTCTGGCAACCCTAGGGTGCTCTGTAAATGATAAGGAGCCATAGTGATGTTAGCCAGCCATTATTGGTCAAGTCTCACCTTACTGGTTTCCTCCCCTGTTTCTCCCTCCACCACCCCAGGACATAGGAAAACATTGGACACAGTGCATGCTCAGTCAGGGCTAACTGAATGAACCAGCAAAGGGCCAGAGCCAGCTGATTCTCACTATCTTGAATGTAGGAAGAATAAGTGACAGGGCTGAGACATGGTGAGACAGCTGCCCATGACAAAAGCGGAAAAGTTGGAACTTCAAAGAATTCCAAGGGTATGACTATTGAGTGTCATGAAAAGTCAGAGGGTCCCCAAATTCACTGTAGCCATTATAGAGAATAGGCACTGCCAAGTAAGGCCTGGGGAAGCGCCCTTGTCTTACTTCTGGGAAATGATATGATAGGGGAAAGGCTTTGCATCTGGACAAGGCTGTGTTGGTGACTTAGTTTTGTTACCTTCTAGCTGTGTGATCTTGGAGAGGTCAATGATCCTCTCCAAGCCTCAGTTTTCATATCTATAAAGTAATGATAACATTAGTACAAGCTCATAGGATTGCTGTGATGAGTCAGCAGGATATTGTATTCAGTGCAAAGCCTGGCACACAGGAAGCATTCAATACAGTTTAGCAAGTATTAGTATTAACACTTTTATTAGTATTTGCATTAGATTAGCATAAGTATTAGTATTAATGTTCATAGATTTTATGACACTCGAAGCTCTTGGGGGGCTTTGTATCTTATCTGTTTTGTTGTTTTAGCATTCTTTGTCCCTCCATAGTATAGGAAAGAACTTAGGATGTTATAGCCACACTTGGTAACTGGCTGCTCACCACAGGTAACTATGATTGAAAAAACATGGAAGTAATGCCTTCAGAGCTTTTTATTTATGGGGAGAAAAATGCAGTTTTACAATGTGCAGCTACTGCACTTTACTATGCATTAAAAATAGACAGGTCCTCCCAAACCTCAATCCTTTAAGAGAACAGTAGCAATAGAGCTTTAGATTTGGGAGGAAGTCTCCAAGATCCCCTGTCTCGCCCTCCTGTACAAGATCCTTCAGTAATTGACCTTGAAAATATAGCAATGTATCAACTCATGACATCAAACTAACATAGAATAGATCTGCTACTTAAGCACAAATGGACCCTCATGTTTTACTTATTGCTTCACATTACTACTTGATTGTTGCCTGAGGGGAAATTGTGGCTGCCACAACTGGACCATGTTGTCTTCTCTTGTATCTCCACTTTGCCTGGTCTGGGGAGGAGCAATCAATTATTTTTGGTCAACTATCTTAGGATGCACTAGTGAGTGCCCAGGAAATGGAGTTTAACTTATTAGCTGTAAGTCAAATACTCTTGCTCTCTGGTCTGATTAAAACAGATGAAAGATTAAATGTGCATCCTTGATGACTCAGGATTCATTTGAGCCTGCACCCATCCCTCTTTCACATGTAGCTGTTATCCACCAATTCTGCTATATCCAGATCAGACTTTATCTCCTTCAGGGAAACCTTTGGACACATACACACAGACTGGGTTACAGGCACTCTTTCATATACAGAAGGTCCCCGACTTACGATGGTTCAACTTATGATTTTTCAACTTTATGATGGTGCAAGAGAGATGTGCATTCAGAAGAAACCATACTTTGAGTTTTGCTTTTTTCCAGGCTAGTGATATGAGGGACGACACCCTCTCGTGATGATGGGCAGGGGAGCAGCCACAGCTCCCGGCCAGCCACGAGGTCACCAGGACAAACACCCTATCCGCTGACAACCATTGTGTACCCAGACAACCATTCTCTTTCTCACTTTCAGTACAGTATTCAATAAATTACATGAGATATTCAACACTTTATTATAAAACAGGCTTTTTCTTAGCTGATTTTGCCCAAATGTAGGCTAATTTAAGTGTTCAGAGCATGTTTAAGGTAGGCTGGACTAAGCTATGATATTTAGTAGGTTAGGTATATTAGATGGATTTCATCCTTTGCAAACCTCTATCATGGAACTTAACAACTTGTACGTTAGTTATAGTAGGTATATTAGATGGATTTCAACTTTAGTAGGTTAGGTATATTAGATGGATTTCATCCTTTGCAAACCTCTGTCATGGAACTTAACAACTTGTACGTACAGTAATTATAGATTTGCTGCTCAGTCCTCACCAGCCTACAGAGACTCACTTTCAACTTCACATTTCCAGTGCTAGCACACTGCTTCACATATTATAGTTCCTTAAGAAATGTTGGATGAAGGATGCAATTTGACTAATGGTGGCAAAGCTCTGCCTTCAGCTCTCTCATCCCACTAGCCTGCCATGGAGCCTGGGATATTATCTCAAAGAAAGCCATCCACACATTTAAAAAGACTATGAACAAGCTAAACATTAGTCATCCAAATATTATTTTCTCATTGAGTTGCCTTAACAAGTGGCAAGAACAGATGGCATTCAAGACATGTTATCACAAAAATATGAACATCTTATTTGTTTTTTAAATATATTTTAAAAGAACCTGCACATAACTGCAGACTATTTAGAGAGCAGCCATGGGAAAACTGGTATGGGGAGAAACACTGGGCTTTGGCTTTTTCCTGTTCAGTCTTGCCCTGTCATCAGTTTTCCTCTATGGCCCTTTCCTTTCTGTAAATGTGATGAACTCTCAAATTTGAGTTGAGACAAGTTTGATTTTATTTTGCTCTAAGACAAAAAGAAGCACAGATTACACACCCACTATGTGCCATGTAATAGCTACAATGTAGATCCACAGGGATCCTTTCCACATTCTTTTAAGTATTAATGAAATTTTACTCTAAAGTTAAGGCAGCAGCAATGAAGAGAAGGTCACTATGATCAGTTTGGATTTGATATAGTGCCAGAAAGTGAAATTTAGAATCAGGGACCCTGACCTCATAAATGTCCCTACCCGTGTAAGTACACAACATCCTCCTTACAGAAAAGTCCCGGCCAGCAATTTTCAATAGAAAGCTAAGCACTAAGATCAATAGAGCAATATTTTATGAAATTCAATTCATCAGAAGATTTGACGCTTTAAAGATGATAGAATGTCTTATTTATTGGCAATCATGGAAACTTCAGGAATGTTTGGTGCAGTGAATACTAAAGCCCAAAGGTGATTTGAAATTTCCTGTCCTTGAAAGAAGACAATGATGGAGAGTTGCTTTTGAAAGCTGAATCTCAATCCCAAAACCTCGTAGCCATGGTACAAGTGAGCCAAGATTCCAAATCAAAATGAAAGTGTCATTTGCAACAAGTTTTAAGAACTGCTTTTACCAAAAGCAAAATCAAAAACAAACAAACAAAAAACTAGCATATCTTTACAACTGGGTACAGCATACAAAATATTAGCCTTTAAACTTTATCCCTATGCCAACCTTCATCCAAATGAAATTGAAACAAATAGGTGAGAACTGCCAATAACTAAATGCAGTGTGGTATCCTGGAACAGAAAAATGACACAAGTGGAAAATCTGATGGAATCCAAATAATGTGTATAGTTTAGTTAGTAGTGATGTGCCAATGTTAATTTCTTAGTTGTGACAAATCACTGAGGAAGAGACATGAAATACGAAAAAGAATGTGAGACATGGAATCCATCCAAAGGCATGAATATGGAGCTCCCCTCTCCTGTTATTAGCTGTCCCTGTAGTTAAGTTCTTAACCAGCCTGAGCCTCAGTTTTCTCATCTCTAAAAACAGTCATAATTAAACCCTCTTCATGTAATTATTATAACGATTAAATGACAAAACATACAAAATGAACTTGTAGATAGTAAATATTCAGTGCACATCAGTTGAATTTAGTCAAAGACCAAGACAAGGTAAGTGTCAAAAGCCAAAGAAGAGATTTTTTTTTAAATAGTGGGAAATCTTTGTCAAAGGCACCTCCCGCAACTTCTGGACAACCAGGAAAGCCTCATTTCAAGGACAGGAAAAGTTGACAGGCATTGCCAGTGTTGCCCATCAGGGACCTCTGGCAAGAATCTGCATAAGGTTGAATTTGGCACAATCCATTTCTCACCTTAAGTAAACACCCCAATTAATGTATTCATATTTCAGTCCTCTGACTCATGGAAAAATCCTTTTTTCACCAATTTATTTCCAAGTTATTTGAATTAACAGCAACCTTACTTTTCTAGTAAGTTCCTCTATAGATAAGAATTGCTTCAAGGGAAAGAATCCTGATTCCATTTGTAACTTATTTTTTTCTTATCTCTGGTTTTGGAGAAATAAATAGAAAATAAGCAAACTGACATTTATTTATCATCCCATCTCCTCTGAAATAGATTTCCAAGCAAATTAAATGTCAGTTAAGGAAAGTACAGCTGAGAGAAGCTGAGCAACCTGCCCAACACCACCCAGCTAAGAGCAGAGGAGTCAGAACTTGAACTTGACTCTAAGAGCTGTTCTCTCTCCTGTATGTCACCCAACCACTCCACTGCAGTCAAGCTGAAGAATACTAGTGGAACTGATCTTTCCTGCCTGGTTTTTCCATCCAAAGCAGGGCTTCCCACCATGGTTGGGTAGCATGTCAGAGGGTCATCCAGTCCTGCATAGAGACTTGTGAAATTAATTCCATCTATTTCTATATTTAAAACAAATAGGTACCTTTTTGCTCTTGGATGCAGATTATAGAATCAAGCAAGCCTGACTATGGAGTCCTTGCTCTTACAGGAGCTATTCAAGGTAGAGCCTCTTAAAGAGACACCCATTGGGCTGGGTTGCCCTTAGCCCCATCATCACAAAGTGCCTAGTTCTTCCTACACTACATGGACAACCCCAAATCAGCATGAGTTCCCAGCACCATTTTTTGCTTCCAAGCCTTGGTCCTGTACCCTTTTGCTGCCCAGCACTCCTGTTTTTTGACGGAATCCTGTTTACCTTACCTAAAGGATCCCCTGCCTTTTCAGTCTGGATTTCACACTTGATACTACCTACCTCGTATTAACTTCAGCTTCTTCTTTCAGGTGTGATCTCAGGGCTCTCAGACTATATACTCCTGACTTTCCCAGGTAACCATTTGTCTGCCCGGCCTGAGTCACCTCAGCCCTCCAAAGCCTTTCCCAGAGCCCTCCCAGGTTCCTGACTTTCCTGCTGGATTGCCTGAGCCCAAAACATACACAAACACACACAAACACACACACACACATACACACACACACACACACGCACACACACACACACACACACACACACACACAGCTGCCTGAATTGCAAGCACTCATTAGCATTAAATGCCAAGGTTTTGGAATAACCAGCCTTCTTGTTAAAAGTAAATCAGAGATTGCTGCATTAATGCAGTAATGGAAATGTAATGAAGGAATTTATTGTCCGTGAAAGACACTGTCTGCCACACAAACCCCATGGGGTATCTCCAGACAGTAAGTACAGCTCCAGGCCTCTAATTCCTCTGGCCCATAATTATCTCAGGAGTACCATGACCCTGCAGTTCTCCCTATTAAAAGTATATTTCCTTACAAAATGAACTGTGCTTTATTGAATTGCATCATTTTGATCACTGGAAATTGACATATGGGCTAATAAGCCAGGAAGTTGGGTACTTAATTTATGAGGTTTCATCAGATCCTGTCCCAGACCACTCATTGAGGAAGCTAAACAGCCCACGATGAACTGGAAGAAAGTTACTCTGGCAGAGTTGCATTATATATCTCTCATTACAGAGATAATGAACAGAAAACTTTACTGGTGCAGATATTGCTTCCCACCCCTTGCTCCCCCCTCCCATCTCAAAATGATTTTGCTTTATTGCAACCCAAAACCATTTGATGGGCACAGTCTTATTCTGCTCATTAGCACCATTTTTCGTTTAAAATCCATCAACTGCTGAGATGAAAAGGCAATTTGAGTCTTTGCCTTTATCTTTAATATTTAAAACTGTTCACACAGCCTTTTAAAAATCAAATATTGATGCTGCTACCTGTTGTTCTTCAAAGTGGAGCAATTATACTGCAGGCCCTTCACGGCAAGTCTGTCTTTATTAGAAATGAGAATGGAGATGTTAAGGAGGCATTCATTTCTTTCCCTCTTCATGGCCTCCCCCATCTACCCTGGATGGAAAGCTGGGAAGAGTGTTTGGCTCTTATTAAAGCAAAGTGCTGAGGCAGCCTCCCGAAAACACCTAGTGGGCAGGCTGACAAGGGATATGGAGATGGAAGAAGCATCCTCAAAGTAGATTCTGCAGAATGGTGCGGCACCCTTGGAACTGTACAGCCTGCTAGGCTGTCAGCCAGTTTGCCCACAAGAGGCCTACTTACTTCAACCTCTGCAACGTAGATTTCTGAAGAACAGAGGTTCGTAATGGTTCCACACTGCCCTCTAGTGACTGTTCCCAGAAGCTATGAGCATCATGCAGTCCTTATCTGCATTCAGCAGTATCTAACCCAGGACCTGCCCTGTGCCAAGGATGAGGGATATTGAGGTGAATAAGATATGCAGCCTGTCCTAAAATTCCTCATAGTCATTGGAGGGGAAAATGCATAGGTGACAGCATCATCACCATGCACGTAAAGTCTCAAAAGATTTTGAGGAGGTCATCTGGAAGGATGAGAAGTGTCTTTCTAAACAGAAGGAAAGGAGACATAGCTCAGGGCCTGACTGTGTAGGGGTTGCTGTGCCACTACAAAGTTGTATGAGCAAGTAGGAGACAATTGTAAGAGTTTAGTTGAGAGTGTATCAACAATTTTAAAGATGCACATTTTCTTTTCATGTTTTAACATCTCTTTGGAATGCCTTCTATAATGATGGTGTTTATCATTTTATAAATATGATGGGACATAAAATCATGGTGCATTTTACAAATCTATGACATCTGAGATTTGACGAAACACAGTAAAATAAGAGCTTAAATTAGGCAGTGGCTGGGAGTGGAAAGGACAGCATAAAGTAAAGGGACAGAACAAGAGGTAGTGTGCAGACAGAGAGAAGGGGACAGATTATAGAGGCTTTGGGGAGGTGGGTTTTTTTTTTTAATTGTTGAATGATTGTATGTCAGATACAAAGACGAGGAGAGTTCCTCTGTGGAGTGTGGGTGAGGGGGGAGGGGTGTGTGTGGCAACAATTGGAAGAAACTAGTAAAAACAGGTTTGACTATGAGTATTTCAGGTTCTTTGACTATAAAAGAGATAGGGAGTTGCATAACAGAAAGGTGCTCTGAGATCACTTCATTACATAGAAATATGCACGGGTTTTCAACGGAGTAGGATGATGGAAGCAGCACAGGGAGGGCATGTGGGAAAGAACTGGATGATATTTCTTTTTGGCTGTCTGGGTTTGAGATGGTCTTCTGCCTATAGGGAACAGGAGCACAGCATTGCACAGCATTTAATTTGCTCTAATTCATCTGGCGAATATGCTTTCCTGAATACGCTTTCCTGATATCAACTGTACAAATCACTTTTGAGCCATTTACTATTTTTGTCATGGATGAAATTGAAAAATACCATTTGCTTCCCCCATCCTGAATACCCAGAGAGCTGATTTTAGGATCCGCAACAAAGAATCTCCACCCCCACGGCACACACACCACACTGCCTTCCTTCGTAGGCATTTGACTATAGTAAGGACCCAAATTGGCTCATGTAACTGTCACTTCGGAGCCATGAAATAGAATAACAGTTGCATAAAACTGAGCCATGTATTTCTGAGATATTGGTTATTGCAGTATTTATCTTCTCATCCCTAAAGTGAGATTCGAGCTGGTGCTGTCAGCTACTTAACCATTTCTTTTGGGCTTTTATTGGTTGTTGGATTTTAGATTTTATTCCTACTAGTCAAAGACTGGGGAAGAGGGAGAAGAGAGTTGACAGGGGTGGTGATGGTGGTGGTAGAGGTGATAGGCATTACAGAGGAGAGTGAGAGCCAAGCTCTCTGTGATACAGAAATGTTGCAAATCAACAGAATCAGCATAGTAGGACAGAGCATGCCAGCAGGAAATTATTTTTTTAAGAAAAGTGTGCTTTTCTAACATAATTTAGCATTATAGTGAAAAAAGTGGGACAGACATGCATTCAAATCCTCCCTCCTTTGCTTGCTGGCTGTGCAACCTTGACAAATCCCTGAACCTCTCAGAGCCTGGTTTTCCTTATCTGTAGCACAGAGAACCTCACAGATTTTGCTAACAAGTAAAGGAGATGATCTGTGTAAAGCACTAGCAGGGAGTCTGTCACACCTTGGTCACAGATACTCTGTGTCACCCCCACCCTCGCTCCTGTCTCAATCACTCCAGGAACACTGACTAGTCACTTTTTCCATTCCCCTTTTCACCTCTTATATTTCCCATCCTCAGCTCTTCGCTATCCTAAGTATCTCTGGACATCCACATCCTACTCATCTCCAAGGCCCATTTCAGATGCCAGCTCCTCTAGGAAACGTCTCTGGCACTCCTGAACAAAAGTCATCTGTCCCTCCTCAAAGTCAATGTAACAGCTCAGTATGCAGTCCACATGGGCTCTTTCACATTTACCACCTCTGACACTCACAGCTCTGTAACCTATTTGCCCTCGCTGAGTTTCAGTTTCTTCATCAAAATTGTGATAATAAAAATATCTGCCTCCTGGGGCAGCAGCCAGGATCAAGTTGCTAATGCAAGCACAGCGGCAGACACACAGACTCGACATACGGTAGTGATGCTGATGTCGTCGTCATAGTAGATTTAGATGTGACCTCTAGTCAGAAAGTGTAATTTCCTTGGCTGCATGCTTCTAGAAAGGACACATGTTGTTTCTAGAAACCAGTGTCTTTTCACAGTCACCCTTCACTTGTTAGGGGCTACAGTAGTCAATGGCAGCAGTGATGAAACCAATAAAATAAGTGCATCCGGGGTGGAGCCCTCTTTGAATTTCGTTGTGAATTATATTTACTCATCAGCCAAAGACCCTAAGTTTTCCTTCCATGGCACAGGAAATGCTCATTATACTTGCAGAGCCACTGAAAAATGCAAAGCACATGAAAACTGGCCATTGATATGAAATCTCAAATGCACAGTTGTTAAATGACAAGACAAAAAGCTTTGATGAATATAGAATAAATGACCTTCATGTTGGAAACAGAGGCTGTCTAATCCTGGGAGGAGAAGAAGCAGTGGGATGGCAGCACTTGGGAACTCTTCCATGATCTCTCAACAAATACACCTGTGAGCAAAAGCATTCCCACTTTTATGTAATTTATCTTCTCAGCTTATTTCATGGTTTTCAGATTCAACCAACTTCTTAGGAAGAATATTAAAAGATTTATAATTTAGATAATAGGACAGTATATATTCTTAGTAAATAGCACTAGGCCATGCATTACTGGGTTTCAAGGTCAGTAGATTCTAAACACCAACCTAGGCAACTGTCATTTGTAGGCTCTCATGCATGGTTGCCCCATAAAATTTACTATATGAATCACAAAAAAAAAGAAGAAGAGGAGAGGAGAGGAAAAGAGAAAAGAAAATCCTGAACAGGTAGGGAGCTGTGTGCATGGATGGGAAAGAGATACAGGTTACTGATACTATACTCCTAATTTGTTCCTGGGGTGTTTAGTGCTCCTCAGAGTCTAGCATCTCCAGCAGCTGCCCAGTTGGCTCAGTCCCTAATACAGGAGTATGAGAGAGAACAGATTGGGAAAGAAGACTGATTAGGCTACACTGTCCAATGTGGTAGCTGCTAACCATATGTGGCTATTGAGTAATTGAAATGTGGTGAGTCTGAATTGGTATGTGCTTTGAGTGCAAAATACATACTGAATTTCAAAGACTTATTATGAAAAAGTAATGTAAAACATCTCATTAATACTTTTTGTATAGGTTGCATGTTGAAGTAACCTTTTGGATACATTGGGTTAAATGAAATATGTTGTTAAAGTTAATTTTACTGTCTTACTTTTTTACATTAACTACTATAAAGTTTAAAATTGCAAATGTAGCTTTGCTTTCTATTTCTATGGGCAGCTGCTCTAGACTGGCTCTTGGGCCCACATCATAACCATTGTAACACAGCCAAAATTTAGCATCAGATGTGACTGTCCACAGAGTATCTTATTTCACTTTAAAAAATTATTTTGTTTACTTTTAAAATTCAAACAATACCAAAGGGCACAAGATGAAAAATGAGTCTTGTACCCCCTGCCCCTCCTTTTCCTGATTCCTCTTGGTTTCTCCCCAAGAAGTAAGCATCACCCCAGTTTCTTGTACACTCTGCCAGAGATACCAGGACACATTGCTCCCCAGCGCCCCCACTGCTTCCATCACTCCCTATTGTCTCATGCCTCACCTATCTCATTTATGTTGCCTGCTGACCACTGTGAGCATTTGAGTATAGCCTAGAGGGCAGCAGCTTGTGATAAACAAGAGTCCATAGGGACAAGAACACGGTGAGAGATAAATGTTAATTAACTTGCGTACAGTGACGTGAGGAATGAGCAGTGGGACTTATTCTCTAATTATCCTCCAAACATTTGCTATTTCTAATTTCTTTGAAAAACTGGCATCAAGGATTCTAACCTGACCAGTGGGACCAGGGACACCCACATGGGGGAATGTTAAGAAAGTGCTCTGCATGCTCTGCTAGTGCCTATGTGCCATTGTGTCCCACCAAGCTCCCCTTAGGAGGCATTTTCCTCTTTGGAGACCAGATAACTGGAGATGGAGAATTATTTGCTTAAAGCCTTGTGAATCAGGGATTGAATTAAATGACATTAAGCTAGAAATAACTTTTCTAAGACAAGTTTTAATATGTTAATTAAAGTGGACTAACCTTGAATTTTCACAGTTTAAGGATAAAAGGTGGCCTGAATATGAGTCAATATATGTTTAGAAAGAGCTTTTATGCTATCATCTTTATAATTATTGAAGCAAGTCCTTACAGCATGGAGGATGCGGAAAGGATAAAGAATATGTCAGACTTGGTTAAAGAAGATGGCAATTTCCTGAGTCCCACCTCAGACCTATCTGGTCAGTCTGGGGGTGGAGCTGGGGCGGCATCCAGATATGGTGCTCAGAATTTCATCTTGTACACTTCTTTGTAATAAATAGAAACCAAGCATTGTTCAGGTACTGGGGATACAGCAGGAAACAAGAAAGGTAAATAAAAACATGCCTATATTATTTCCCAACCCCCCCAAAAATATATTTAAATTTATAGGAGTGTACTCAGCCTATGCTTGATTTGAGCTGGCACAGGTAATTAAGGTGTTTTCCCAGCCCACAAAAGGAGCAGAGAAGCAGATATTTCCGTGGGGGCAGTAATGCTGGTCAATCAGCTAATACCACCTTGATTTTGGTTACTCTGTCCAATTGGTCACTCATTAGAGAGTCCAAAAAGTTGGATACAGACAACCAACAATGAGAGGCTTGGCAAGAACTCTGGAGCACTCAAAGGCCTAGCAGGCTAAGATTTAAAGCAGAGTTCTAGTCCAGCTAAGGGAATTGGAGAACTAATCCTGAAACCAAAACTGAACCACAGTGATACAGATGAGGCCTGCTTGCTGAGGGTTAGGAGAAGCACAGTGAAGCAGAAAGAGACAAAATTTGAAATCAGACAGTCTGCATCCAAACTCTGACTCTTTAACTCACTAGCTATGTGACACTCAGCAAGTTGCATAACCCTCTGTGTGTTAGTTACCTCATCCGGAAAATGGGAAGATCACACCTACCTTGCAGATTTCGTGTAAGAATTTTAAATGTTCATAAAGCACGTAAGAAGACACAGAGGCAAATTATTAAATTTAAATTTTATTCATAAGATTAAATTATTAAAATAATATTAAATTAATGAAATCATTGGTTGGCAGCAGTGGATCAATAAACAATTAATATATAGGACTCACACCTGGAAACCTACACACCAGAGCTATAGTGGAAAAACTCATTCCAAACACCTCTCTCTGCTGTCCCCTCCCTGGTCAGATATTGGGCAATGCTGGGGTATCGGAGAAGGGCTTCGGTGCCAACAACTATGTGAGGCAAGAACATGCCCAGCCTAATGCCAGCCACCTGCCCATGGTATCCTTGAGAGAGATGGAGGATAAAGAACATTCTCTTTATGTAGCCTACACCTTTGCAGATCAGGCAACATTTTTCACACAGGTCTCAATTCCTCCTGTCATTACCACCAGCACCAATCATGTTCAATGCATGCTTTGCTGCAGTGGTGCTGCCTAGCATCCCTGAAGAGTTCGAATTGAAAGATACCATCTGTTATTTGAAGAGTCAATATTGCCATACACAGGTTCATTTTTTTATCTTAATAACAATAATAGGATTAGTATAATAACAAGCAGCACATTTGATCATTTCATCTGGCTTTTCAATACTGACTCCAAAATCCTAGTCTCTTCACATAGGAAGAGTAGTGACTCAGATAGATGGGCTAGAGAGATGAGTAAACTTAGCATTCCTAAGGAAGAATCTATCCTCCCTGCAGGGTTAAGAGTGGTGAGTGAGATCTTGAAAGTATTTCAACCCTCCTGTGCAACTTCATCTATGGCAACTCAAAGCCAATCATTCTGGTCCAGTTCCATTTTCTTTTTTAACTACATCTCAGTCACTTCCTGCCTAACTGCTCCAACTCACGAGCTCCAAATATTTCTCTTCTCTTTCTTTCAAAGCTACGTTGCAAAAATACCTGCTCCTAACGCTCCACATCCTTTGTTTCCATCTCCCCTCTTAGCATCTAATCCTCTCCATTTCTACTCAGTGCTCTAAAATCTACATGGCACAAACATCTGGGCAAGCACTGAGAGAAGCTCCATATCCAGATGAATGATATCATGTAAATGGTATGTCCAGATGTCAGGCTGATTTTTTTCTATTTTTCTATGGGCTCTGGTATTTGTGTATCCACAGCCTTAGTGCTCCAGCATTTCTAACTGAGTCAGTATGCTAGTGTAGCCTCCGTGTTAAATAATGTAAAGGATAAACAAAAGAATAAGAGGAAGGGGAGAGGTGCTGTACTGAGCAAGAGACAGAGTTAATTAGTTGATTTCTAGTCTCGAGTCTGCCACTTGTACAATCTTAGATAAGTCTCTCAACCTCCCTGTGTTCCAGTTTCCAGGTTTATTGAGTAAAATGTTGGGCTTGACTATCTCTGAAGTCCTTTTAACTCTAAAATCCACACTACCCTAATTTTGCCAATTTATGTATATGCCACACTGTAGTGAGGCCAATAATTTGACTCCAGTTGTTTCTGCCACATTGTTTATTCTTGCAGTGATGCCTCCAGAGTGCCTACATGAGCAAGCAGCCTACTGGCTTCTTGAATTCAGCATTTACAAATCAGCCCTTTGGCATCTTGAGCTACTCTGCAGGAAACCGACTGAGTGGTGTTCTTAAATCTCTTAGGCTCACTAATTACATTCAAAGAAGACCTATTACACACCTCAGCAGAGCGGTCAGAGACACATGATAGGAAACCTCTGTTGCCAAGAAAGGACACCTAATTTATATGACATGATTGTCGGACCTTCTTCACTAATTCTGTTAGGCACTAAGCCAACATTATGAGCTTGGTCACCCAGTTGCTAAGCCAACACTAGGATAGTCAGGTATGATCCATTTCTCAACAATCAGCAAGTTGTGGACTGGGATTTCACCTGCCACCTGGGGGCCTAGAAATCCCCAAGGATATTCAGGCCAGGCCTGGCAAAACAAATTAAACCCAGTCTGGCATATCTGTGGGGAATCATAGTTGGGCTTTAAGAGTTTGTCCCCAATCCCAAAAGCTACTTATAATCTAAATGATTTCCCAAACACTCTTTCTGCCAACTTCTGACCTATTCTCTTTTAAGAGCTGTAGAATTTGGAATCAAACAGGCCACGGCTGGACTCTGGCTCTGCCAATTTCTAACTCTGCAGCTTTAGTTAAAGTCATGTAACCCCTTTGAGCCTCCATCTCCTCCTCTGTAGAACACGGATAATAATGCCTTCCTCACATGGGCAGTGTAGGGATTAAGTGGAGATACAAGTGCAAGGCCTAGCACACACCACAGTCACTGCTGCTGTCATCGATGTTAGGGTTACAGCCATCAGCCCAATGTATTCACTCAAATTACAGTAAAAGACAATCTGCTAGAGAAGACTGTACCCTAAAGGCAAGAGTGCCAGCACTCCTCTGTTAGGAGAGAGCAGAGCCTCTGCCAGCTTTATATAGAAAAATAAATTTGGACCATTATCAAATTTCTAAAGTTTACAGAGTCAGTGAGAAATGGAGTGCAGCATCTCTATGGTAGCTTTGAAGGTGTTGTCTGAGACAGTGGGAAGACCATGAGTTTTGGGTCATAAAGTCTTCTTTTGAGTGCTAGTGCCCTCGCTTGCTTCTCCTATAACCTTGAGTAGAGTCTTTAGCCTATCTGTACCTAGTTTTCTGATCCATAAATTGACGCAGCATCTAACACACAGTAAGTCCTCAAAAGTTGTGGGTGCCCTCCACCCCGTCTCTCCCAACCAACTGAATGCAAGTAGCCTTGTGCCCGTCAGATAGCCATCTCTCTCTTTTACACAGTTGAAATTCTGTTTCCTGTCTGATACTCCATTTGTAGTGTTACATTTCTGTATAAGCTGTGGGGAATTATTTCTGAGTATTTAGAGATTTCAGTCAGACTGCCTTGAGAGAGAATGAAATGGAAATGTCACATAAGCTTTGTAATACACCAAACAAATAACTACTTATTGACTCTTTTGTAATTTCTGAAGGTAAGGTTTACTCAAGCTTAGCTGTCCACAATAAACATCAACCCTACAAGTGTTATCTCCATTAAAAAAAAAAAAAGTCAATGTGTTTATTTTGTGAATTGAGTCTTTCTAAAAAGTTGAGTTTTTTAAAAAAGATACTCCGCCTCTTTTTTTTTTTTTTTTCCCAATCTGGTAACAGGAAGTTTGACAACCTGAGGGACTTGTTCCAGAATCACATCTGATACCCCATGCAAACTCAAGGATAAATCTACCTTGTTGTGCATATATCTTTTGATGGAAAAAATAAGTTAAATTGTTTCTTTACAATTGCTCTATAACTCAGACATACATTATTTTTTTAACATCTTTATTGGAGTATAATTGCTTTACAATGGTGTGTTAGTTTCTGCTTTATACAAAGTGAATCAGTTATACATATACATATGTCCCCATATCTCTTCCCTCTGGCATCTTCTTCCCTGCCACCATCCCTATCTCACCCCTCTAGGTGGTCACAAAGCACCGAGCTGATCTCCCTGTGCTATGTGGCTGCTTCCCACTAGCTATCTATTTTACGTTTGGTAGTGTATATATATCCATGCCACTCTCTCACTTTGTCCCAGCTTACACTTCTCCCTCCCTGTATCCTCAAGTCCATTCTCTAGTAGGTCTGCATCTTTATTCCCGTCTTGCCCCTAGGTTCTACATGACCATTTTTTTAAATTCCATATATATGTGTTAGCATACAGTATCTATTTTCTCTTTCTGACTTATTTCACTCTGTATGACAGACTCTAGGTCCATCCACCTCACTACAAATAATTCAATTTTGTTTCTTTTTATGGCTGAGTAATTTTCCATTGTATATATGTACCACATCTTCTTTATCCTTTCATCTGTTGTTGGACACTTAGGTTGCTTCCATGTCCTGGCTATTGTAAATAGAGCTGCAATGAACATTTTGGTACATGACTCTTTTTGAATTATGGTTTTCTCAGAGTATATGCCCAGTAGTGGGATTACTGGGTCGTATTGTAGTTCTACTTTTAGTTCTTTAAGGAACATCCATAGGGTTCTCCATAGTGGCTGTATCAATTTACATTCCCAACAGCAGTACAAGAGGGTCCTCTTTTCTCCACACCCTCTCCAGCATTTATTGTTTGTAGATTTTTTGATGATGGCCATTCTGACCGGTGTGAGATGATATCTCATTGTAGTTTTGATTTGCATTTCCCTAATGATTAATGAGGTTGAGCATTCTTTCATGTGTTTGTTGGCAATCCATATATCTTCTTTGGAGAAATGTCTATTTAGATCTTCTGCCCGTTTTTGGATTGAGTTGTTTGTTTTTTTGATATTGAGCTGCATGAGCTGCTTGTAAATTTTGGAGATTAATCCTTTGTCAATTGCTTCATTTGCAAATATTTTCTCCCATTCGGAGGGTTGTCTTTTCATCTTGTTTATGGTTTCCTCTGCTGTGCAAAAGCTTTTAAGTTTCATTTGGTACAATTTGTTTATTTTTGTTTTTATTTCCATTTCTCTAGGAGGTGGGTCAGAAAGGATCTTACTGTGATTTATGTCATAGAGTGTTCTGCCTATGTTTTCCTCTAAGGGTTTGATAGTGTCTGGCGTTAAATTTAGGTCTTTAATCTATTTTGAGTTTAGTTTTGTGTATGGTGTTAGGGAGTGTTGTAATTTCATTATTTTACATGTACATGTCCAGTTTTCCCAGCACCACTTATTGAAGAGGCTGTCTTCTCTGCACTGTATATTCTTCCCTCCTTTATCAAATATAAGGTGACCATAAGTGCCTGGGTTTATGTCTGGGCTTTCTATCCTGTTCCATTGATCTACATTTCTGTTTTTGTTCCAGTACCATACTGTCTTGATTACTGTAGCTTTGTAGTATAGTCTGACATCAGGGACCCTGATTTCTCGAACTCCATTTTTCTATCTCAAGATTGCTTTGGCTACTCAGGGTCTTGTGTGTTTCCATAAAAATCGTGAGTTTTTTTTTGTTCTAGTTCTGTGAAAAATGCCGTTGGTAGTTTGATACAGATTACATTGAACTGTAGATTTCTTTGGGTAGTAGAGTAATTTTCACAATGTTGATTCTTCCAATCCAAGAACACGGTATATCTCTCCATCTATTTGTATCATCTTTAATTTTGTTCATCAGTGTCTTATAATTTTCTGCATACAGGTCTTTTGTCTCCTTAGGTAGGTTTATTCCTAGATAATTTATTCTTTTTGTTGCAATGGTAAATAGGAGTGTTTTCTTAATTTCATTTTCAGATTTTTCATCATTAGCATATAGGAATGCAAGAGATTTCTGTGCATTAATTTTGTATCCTGATACTTTACCAAACTCATTGATTAGCTCTAGTAGTTTTCTGGTAGCATCTTTAGGATTCTCTATGTATAGTATCATGTCATCTGCAAACAGTGACAGCTTTATTTCTTCTTTTCCGATTTGGATTCCTTTTATTTCTTTTTCTCCTCTGATGGCTGTGGGTAAAACTTCCAAAACTATGTTGAATAATAGTGGTGAGAGTGGGCAACCTTGTCTTGTTCCTGATCTTAGTGGAAATGGTTTCAGTTTTTCACCATTGAGGACGATGTTGGCTGTGGGTTTGTCATGCATGGCCTTTATTACATTGAGGAACCTTCCCTCCATGCCTACTGTCTTGAGGATTTTTATCATAAGTGGGTGTTGAATTTTGTCAAAAACTTTTTCTGCACGTATTGAGATGATCATATGGTTTTTCTCCTTCAATTTGTTAACATGGTGTAGCACATTGATTGATTTGTATATGTTGAAGAATGCTTTGATTCCTGGGATAAATTCCACTTGATCATGGTGTATAATCATTTTAAGATGCTGTTGGATTCTGTTTGCTAGTATTTTGTTGAGGATTTTTGCATCTGTGATATTGGCCTGTAGTTTTCTTTCTTTGTTACATCTTTGTCTGGCTTTGGTATCAGGGTGATGGTGGCCTCATAGATTGAGTTTGGGAGTGTTCCTCCCTCTGCTATATTTGGAAGAGTTTGAGAAGGATAGGTGTTATCTCTTCTCTAAATGTTTAATAGAATTCGCCTGTGAAGCCATCTGGTCCTGGGCTTTTTTTGTTGGAAGATTTTCAATTACAGTTTCAATTTCAGTGCTTGTGATTGGTCTGTTTATATTTTCTATTTCTTCCTGGTTCAGTCTTGGATGGTTGTGCTTTTCTAAGACTGTGTCCATTTCTTCCAAGTTTTCCATTTTATTGGCATATAGTTGCTTGTAGTAATCTCTCATCATCCTTTATATTTCTGCAGTGTCAGTTGTTCCTTCTCCTTTTTCATTTCTAATTCTATTGATTTGAGTCTTCTCCCTTTTTTTCTTGATGAGTCTGGCTAATGGTTTTTCAATTTTGTTTATCTTCTCAAAGAATGGTTTTTAGTTTTATTGATATTTGCTATTCTTTCCTTTATTTATTTTTCATTTATTTCTGCAGTGATCTTTATGATTTCTTTCCTTCTGGTAACTTTGGGTTTTTTCTGTTCTTCATTGTCTAATTGCTTTAGGTGTAAGTTTAGGTTTTTTATTTTAGATGTGTCTTGTTTCTTGAGGAAGGATTGTATTGATATAAACTTCCCTCTTAGAACTGCTTTTGCTGCATCCCATAGGTTTTGGGTCATTGTGTTTTCATTGTCATTTGTTTCTAGGAATTTTCTGATTTCCTCTTTGATTTCTTCACTGATCTCTTGTTTATTAAGTAGTGTATTCTTTATCCTCCATGTGTTTGTATTTTTTACATATATTTTCCTGTAATTGATATCTAGTCTCAAAGTGTTGTGGTCAGAAAAAATACTTGATACAATTTCAATTTTCTTAATTTTAGCTTTTGTCACATGCTTGAGGCAAGCATCCCATGAATGAGGGAGCCAGGGCTTGATCCCACATGTCTCTGACTCTAAAGCCTGTACTTTTAACCACTGGGAATTATTTGATTGCACAACCGATTACCTAACAATGCTTTCTTCAAATATGAGTTGATAGCCTAGTAACCCCCCAGAGTGCTTGGGATTACTTATATTAGTCAGGGTTCTCCAGAGACACAGAATTAATACAATGAGTATATACATGTAGAAAGAGATTTATTTAAGGAATTGGCTCATTTGATTATGGAGGCTGCACATCCATAATCTGTAGGATGTGCTGGCAGGCTGAAGATCCAAGAAACAGTTGATACTGTAGTTCAGGTCCTAAGGTCAATTACTGCAGAATTACTTCTTGCTCTGGAGAGGCCATTCTTTTTGTTCTATTCAGATTTACAACTGACTGAATGAGGCCCACCCATATTATGAGGAGAACTCTGCTTTATTCAAAGCCCACTGAATTAAACGTTTATCTCATTCAAAACTACCCTCACAGAAATATCCAAAATAATGTTTGGTCAATTATCCAGGCACCATGGCTGAGACAAGTTAACACATAAAATTAACCATCAAATTTACCTTCAAATACCATTTGATTTCTTTACTACATCTTGTTCAAACAGCTCCTAACCAGTTGTGTTGACACCACACGTAACAAGTTGATATATGTAATTATATAGTATATATATATATTTTTTCTATATTATATAATTTAAAAAGTCAGTAATATTAAAATTGTTCTCCAAATGTCAATCTTATGGAAGGAGAACCAGTTTGTAATAATGCATATCTGTTATAGGATAAATCCAAGGAGAAACAGGCCAAGACACAGATTAATCAAACTATCAAAAATTAAATACAAAGAAAAAATATTAAAAGCAACAAGGGAAAAACAACAAATAGCACAAAAAGGAATCGCCATAAGGTTAACAGCTGATCTTTCAGCAGAAACTCTGCAAGCCAGAAGGGAGTGGCAGGCCATATTTAAAGTGATGAAAGGGAAAAACCTACAACAAAGATTACTCTACCCAGCAAGGATCTCATTCAGATTTGATGGAGAAATTAAAAGCTTTACAGACAAGCAAAAGCTTAGAGAATTCAGCATCACCAAACCAGCTTTACAACAAATGCTAAAGGACCTTCTCTAGGCAAGAAACACAAGAGAAGGAAAAGACCTACAATAACAAACCCAAAACAATTAAGAAAACGGTAATAGGAACATACATATTGATAATTCACTTTAATGTAAATGGATTAAATGCTCCAACCAAAAGACATAGACTGGCTGAATGGATAGAAAAACCAGACCCATATATATGCTGCCTACAAGAGACCCACTTCAGACCTAGGGACACATACAGACTGAAAGTGAGGGGATAGAAAAAGATATTCCATGGAAATGGAAATCAAGAGATAGCTGGAGTAGCAATTCTCATACCATACAAAATAGACTTTAAAACAAAGACTGTTACAAGAGACAAAGAAGGACACTACATAATGATCAAGGGATCAGTCCAAGAAGAAAATATAATAATTATAAACATTTATGCACCCAAAATAGGAGCACCTCAATACATAAGGCAAATGCTAACAGCCATAAAAGGGGAAATCTACAGTAACAAAATCATAGTAGGGGACTTTAAAACCCCACGTTCACCAGTTGACAGATCATCCAAAATGAAAATAAATAAGGAAACACAAGGTTTTTGGTTGTTTTTTTTTTTGTTTTTGTTTTGTTTTGTTTTGTTTGCACTATGCGGGCCTCTCACTCTTGTGGCCTCTCCCATTGTGGAGCACAGGATCTGGACGCGCAGGCTCAGCAGCCATGGCTCATGGGCCCAGCTACTCCGCGGCATGTGGGATATTCCCGGACCAGGGCACAAACTCGTGTCCCCTGAATCGGCAGGCAGACTCTCAACCACTGCGCCATCAGGGAAACCCCAGGAAACACAATCTTTAAATGATACATTAAACAAGGTAGACTTAATTGATATTTATAGGACATTCCATCCAAAAACAACAGAATATGCTTTCTTCTCAAGTGCTCATGGAACATCCTGCAGGACAGATCATGTCTTGGGTCACAAATCAAGTCTTCGTAAAATTTTAAAAAATGAAACTGTATCAAGTGTCTTTTCTGACCACAACACTTTGAGACTAGATATCAATTACAGGAAAACATCTGCAAAAAATAAAAATACATAGAGGCTAAAAAATACACTACTTAATAACCAAGAGATCAGTAAAGAAATCAAAGAGGAAATCAGAAAATACCTAGAAACAAATGACAATTGAAAACACAATGACCTAAAACTTATGAGATGCAGCAAAAGCAGTTCTAAGTGGGAAGTTTATAGCAATACAATCCTTCCTCAAGAAACAAGAAAAATCTAAAATAAAACACCTAACCTTACACCTAAAGCAATTAGAAAACAAAGAAGAGCAAAACCCCAAATTTAGCAGAAGGAAAGAAATCATAAAGATTAGATCAAAAATAAATGAAAAAGAAAATAACAAAGCTCAATAAAACTAAAATCTGGTTCTTTGAGAAGATAAACAAAATTGATAAACCATTAGCCAGACTCATCAAGAAAAAAAAGAGAGAAGACACAAATCAATAGAATTAGAAATGAAAAAGGAGAAGTAATAACTGACACTGCAGAAATACAAAGAATCATGAGAGTTTACTACAAGCAGCTATATGCCAATAAAATGGACAACCTGGAAGAAATGGACAACTTCTTAGAAAAGCACAACATTCCAAGACTGAACCAGGAAGAAATAGAAAATATAAACAGACCAATCCAAGCACTGAAATTGGAACTGTGATTAAAAATCTTCCAACACACAAAAGTCTAGGACCAGATGGTTTCACAGGCGAATTCTATCAAACATTTAGAGAAGAGCTAACACCTATCCTTCGCAAACTCTTCCAAAATATAGCAGAGGGAGGAACAGTCTCAAACTCATTCTATGAGCCCACCATCACCCTGATACCAAAGCCAGACAAAGATGTAACAAAGAAAGAAAACTACAGACCAATATCACTGATGAACAGAGATGCAAAAATCATCAACAAAATACTAGCAAACAGAATCCAACAGCACACCGAAAGGATCATACACCATGATCAAGTGGGGTTTATCCCAGGAATGCAAGAATACTTCAATATATGCAAATCAATCAATGTGATAACCATAAAAACAAATTGAAGATAAAGACTATATGATCATCTCAATAGATGAAGAAAAAGCTTTTGACAAAATTCAACACCAAATTATGATAAAAACCCTCCAGATAGTAGGCATCGAGGGAACTTACCTCAACATAATAAAGGCCATATATGACAAACCCACAGCCAACATCGTCCTCCATGGCGAAAAACTGAAACCATTTCCACTAAGATAAGGAACAAGACAAGGTTGCCCACTCTCACCACTATTATTCACAATAGTTTGGAAGTTTTAGCCACAGCAAGCAGAGAAGAATAAGAAATAAAAGAATCCAAATCAGAAAAGAATAATTAAAACTGTCACTGTTTGCAAATGACATGATACTCTACATAGAGAATCCTAAAGATAGTACCAGAAAACTACTAGAGCTAATCAATGAATTTGGTAAAATAGCAGGATACAAAATTAATGCATAGAAATCTCTTGCATTTGTATACACTAATGATGAAAAATCTGAAAGAGAAATTAAGGAAACACTCACATTTACCATTCCAACAGAAAGAATAAAATACCTAGGAATAAACCTACCTAAGGAGACAAAAGACCTGTATGCAGAAAATTATAAGACACTGATGAATGAAATTAAAGATGATACAAACTGATGGAGAGATATACTGTGTTCTTGGATTGGAAGAATCAACATTTTCAAAATGACTCTACTATCGAAAGCAATCTACAAATTCAATGCAATCCCTATCTATATACCACTGGCATTTTTCACAGAACTAGAACAAAAATCTCACAATTTGTATGGAAACACAAAAGACCCCAAATAGCCAAAGAAATCTTGAGAAAGAAAAATGGAGCCAGAGGAAACAGGCTCCCTGACCTCAGACTATATTACAAAGCTACAGTAATCAAGACAGTATGGTACTTGCACAAAAACAGGAATATAGATCAATGGAACAGGATAGAAAGCCCAGACATAAACCCATGCACATATGGTCCCCTTATTTTTGATAAAGGAGGCAAGAATATACAGTTGAGAAAAGACAGCCTCTTCAATAAGTGGTGCTAGGAAATCTGGACAGCTACATGTAAAAGAATGAAATTAGAACATTCCCTAACACCATACACAAAAATAAACTCAAAATGGATTAAAGACCTGAATGTAATACCAGACACTATCAAACTCTTAGAGGAAAGTATAGGCAGAACTCTCTATGACATAAATCACAGCAATGTCCTTTTTGACCCACCTCCTAGAGAAATGGAAATAAAAACAAAAATAAACAAATGGGACCTAATGAAAATTAAAAGCTTTTGCACAGCAAAGGAAATCATAAACAAGATGAAAAGACAACCCTCCGAATGGGAGAAAATATTTGCAAATGAAGCAATGGACAAAGGATTAATCTCCAAATTTACAAGCAGTTCATAAAACTCAATATCAAAAAAAAAACAACCCAATCGAAAAATGGGCAGCAGACCTAAACAGACATTTCTCTAAAGAAGATATATAGATTGCCAACAAACACATGGAGGATTGCTCAACATCACTAATCATTTGAGAAATGCAAATGAAAACTACAATGAGGTATCACCTCTCACCTGTCAGAATGGCCATCATCAAAAAATCTACAAACAATAATTGCTTCAGAGGGTGTGGAGAAGAGGGAACCTTTTTGCACTGTTGGTGGGAATGTAAATTGATGCAGCCACTCTGGAGAACAGTATGATGGTTCCTTAAAAAACTAAAAATAAAACTACCTTATGACCCAGCAATCCCACTACTGGGCATATACCCTGAGAAAACCATAATTCAAAAAGAGTCATGTAGCAAAATGTTCTTTGCAGCTCTATTTACAGTAGCCAGGACATGGAAACAACCTAAGTGTCCATCGACAGATGAATGGATAAAGAAAATGTGTCACATATATACAATGGAATATTACTTAGCCATAAAAAGAAATGAAATTGAGTTATTTTTAGTGAGGTGGATGGACCCAGAATCTGTCATACAGAGTGAAGTAAGTCAGAAAGAGAAAAACAAATACTGTATCCTAACACATATATATGGAATCTTAAAAAGAAAAAAAAAATAGTTATGAAGAACCTAGAGGCAGGAAGGAATAAATAGAGAATTGACTTGAAGACACAGGGAGGGTGATGGGTAAGCTGGGACAAAGTGAGAGAGTGGCATGGACTTATATATACTACCAAATGTAAAATAGATAGCTAATGGGAAACAACTGCATAGCACAGGGAGATCAGCTCGGTAGTGCTTTGTGACCACCTAGAGGGATGGGATAGGGAGGGTGGGAGGGAGAAGCAAGAGGGAGGAAATTTGAGGATATATGTATATGTATAGCTGATTCACTTTGTTATTAAACAGAAACTGACACACCATTGTAAAACAATTATACTCCAATAAAGATGTTAAAATAAATGAAAACCAATGAACAAAATTATTTTCCATGGGAAAAAAAAATCATTAGACTTGGAATCAGGAGACCTGGGTTTGCCACCACTGCTAGCTGTATGATTCTAGACAAGTCACTGAGCATTCACAGACCACTCTTACTTCTCCCACTTACATGGGCATCGTATCTCTCATCTCATTTTGTAGTGAATTAAAATAAAACAAAAAGGACAAGTGTGAGGCAGCCATAGGCAACCTGGATATCCCCTGCAGCTTCATCGTCTCCATTCAGTTCTGTTTCCTGGTCTACATAATACAACTTTTTCCAACATGCTGCACACCAAAGTAATTCATTGGAAACACTGTAATTAGCATTACAGGTAAAATGACGCTGCTGCAGTGTTAATTACTTCAGTGCAGGTGTACCATCAGATATCATACATAATACTGTCAAGCCCTTTTTAAAAAAAATTAAAGTGCAACAAACCATACCCTGGTTACACAGCTTTTTTTTGATTAATATAAATTAATGTTATTTCAATGTCTGGGGGAAGGGTGGGGGAATAGGTGTATTGCCTCTAATTGTGAGAACACATACGCAAATGGTAGAATTTCATATGGATTCCCCATAACTTCCTTCTCCCACTCTGTTGTCTTCATAATGGAGATTGTAAGCTCCATGAGGGCAGGGACCATGCCTGGTTTTACTCACCACACTATCCTCAGCTCCTAGCACACAGTCAGATGAATGAATGAAGATAGAGCCATGGAAGTAGAAGGAGTATGGAAGTATGGAGTGGAAGAACTAGAAAGCACTGGTTTATTCCTGATTACCCTGGTTTCATGTTTGCTTCATGGCCTTCAAAATGATCTTGGATGCTTCCCACAACTGGAGCTTTAAAATCCAAAATGAGAGACAAGTGAATCATCACAATGCAGAAGTCGGTACAAGTTCTTCATTGTGACTTTTAGAAAGCAACACTATATTCCACTGGGCTATGGGAAGTGGGTAAGATCAACACAGGTCCTGCAAGGTCAGCTAGGCACCCATTTTCAAAAGTAAATGAAGGAAAAGAATGAAAATGTTTGACCATTAAATGTATTAATTCTCACAACAAACTCATGAGGGAATTTTTTCCAATTTTTACGTGTGTAAAGTACACATCTTAACCATTTTTACTTAAACAGTTCAGCAGTATTAAGTACAATCACCGTCCATCTCCAGAATTTTTTTCATCTTGCAAAACTGTAACTCTATGCCCATTAAACAATAACTCCCATTCCTCTCTGCACCCCACCGCTGGCAGCTACCATTCTACTTTCTATCTTTATGATTTTGACTACTCTAGGACTTCATGTAAGTGGAATCAATAAGTAATTACTGATAAGGAGGGATTTATCTCTATCATTCTCATATTCATTCTCTATAAGCCTTATAGTTTTTTATTCCTCATTTTCATAGGGGAAATTGTCTTATCTCTATTTTACAGTTAAGAAAACTGAGGCTTCAGGTAATTAACTGAACTACTCAAGGTCACCAAGAGGCAGACTGGGAATCTTTTGACTCAAGAGTCCTTTATTCTTCTCTCTACTGTGTGCCATTGTGTTAATTACTGGGGAAATGCAGACAAGCATAGGACATGGTCCCTGCCTTGCTTCAATGGGCAACAATTTTCTTAGGAACATTAGACAGACACATTGAGAGGATTTTTAGAAGTACGGGGAAGCCTGATATACTTGCTCATTGGAACAGAGCACATATCCTATAAGAATTTGAAGCAGCTCCTGTTATGCAGCCTTGCATACTATAGGGGCCCATGGATGTTGCTTGTTGAATTAATGTAATTTGAAGAGAATTTGAGATCCAGCCCTGCTCTGTGGGATCTACACTCCACAGCAAATGGATTTTGCATTAGATAATAAGCACTGTAATAATGTATACACAGTCTGACCCAGAGTTTGCCTAATGAAATATCTGCACTAGTAAAAATGTTTATCCATAACGATGTTCATTGCAGTATTTTTTTTAATTGAGTGAAAGATTCTTTAAATTGTGTAGTGCTTTACAATTTTCAAAAGTTTCACAAAGATGATTTAATATAATCCCATGTTAACCCTTTTTTTCTACTACGCCTAAATTGCTCCTCCCTCCTTCCCACTCCCCACTGGTAACCACTAGTTTGCTCTCTATATCTCATTGCAATATTTTTTAACAATAGTGAAAAAGTGAAAGGGCTATAAAGATTCAATAATAAGTCATATATGTTTACAGTGGAATATTATGAAGCTATTTCAAAGTGATATTGCAAAAGAACAGTTAATAACCTAGAAATATTCATGTGACTAAAAATAATATATATGTACTATATATATATTAATGTATAAATATGTAACAAATATATTAAATATATTATATGTGTGTTGTGTATAATATATTAAATATATAAATTTATATATATTAAATTATTATATATAATATATATAAAATCATATACCCTTGTATGTGAAAAGCATTTATTATCACACATATAAAATGATCCCATTAAAATATAGATATATACGGTTATGAGTGTGAAAAGTTATACACCAAAATATTAGTGGTGATTATTGGTTTACTGTAGAATTTTGGCTAATTTTTATTTCATTGAGCTGTTCTCTGTCTTCCTACCCATGTATAATACCTGTATATTATCTTAATAATTAGAAAAAATAAATTTTGCTTAAAGATGAATGCAGTGTCAAACACAAATCTATCTCTATCATTTTACTGCAAAGAAAGTCATAAATTGGGACAAGAAAAGAAAACAAACTCTCATTATGTCATACTGACTGAATATACATTTATTTGAGACTGGAGAACAGACATAGAGTCTTTGATAGGGATCATTTGGTTGCAAGGAATAGATAATTTAAGAAAAAAATAAATCCCTTTGTAAGATGTAAAGTATCAGAGAAAGTACAGCCCAGGCCTCATGAAGGAACTGGAACAAAGAGATACAAAGGGTTTCTGAAGGTGAAGTTGATATTCTCTCTAATTCTATCTCTGCATGGTTTCCTCTGTCACTCTTGGCATATCTGCTGCTTTCTTCTCTTATTCTGGTATGACTTTCCAGCTGATTAGCAGACTGACTGTCTGAGCCCCAAGTGACTTTCTAGTTCAGCTACTCAACAAAGACTGTCCAGAGCTTCTGTTGATAGTTCCAGAGTCACATGACAGAGAAGATGATTGACTTAGTGTATATCAGTTAGTTTTTGCTCTATAACAAACTATCTCAAAGCTTAGGGACTGAAAACAACCAAATTTTTAGCTCCCCAGTATATGGGAAGCTATGGTCTGTGGAAAATTCTTCTGGCCCAGGCCAGACTAAGACAGTCAACTGGTGGATCAGTCGTGGAATGGCCAGCCTAGGATGGCTTCTCCTGGGATAGTTCTCCTCACTCTGGATCATCCTCCAGCAGGCTAGCCCAGGCTTGTTTGCATGGTGGTCTCGAGTTTCCAAAAAGGAGTAAGGACACGTGCAAGTCCTCTAGAGGCCTACTCTCAGAATAAGTATGTTGTATCCACTACGTGCTATTGGCCAAAGCAAGTGACAAGGCCAGTACAGATTCAAGGGGTGGAGAAACAGATGGCCCTATCTTGATGGGAACAGCTACAAGGTCACATTGTAAGTAGTGTAGTTACAAGGAGTGGAAGAATTCTAGCCATTTTTGCAATCTGCACATAATCTGCCAGCGACTCAGGCTGACACAGCCTCCATCTTGTAGCTATACCACATTTACAACTTTCCACATTGCCCCTTGATTGATGAAGCAGGGGAAGAAAGAGACTGGAGAATCTTACATAAGCTTTTCACTGTTTCATTGGTCATGTCCCCTCACAGACCATGGCCAACAGCAGCACATGGGCTCCACCTTATAGCAAGATGGTGCTATAGTGAGTCAGTGGAGTATTTTGGTATTTGAACATTACCTGAGCTCTGCCTCCTGTCAGATCAGCACTGCATTTGATTCTCATAGGAGTGCAAACCCTACTGTGAACTGCACATGTGAGGGATCTAGGTTGTGCACTCCTTATGAGAATCTAATGCCTGATGATCTGAGGTAGAACTGAGGCAGTGATGCTAGCTCTGGGGAGTGGTTGCAAATACAGATTGTCATTAGTAGAGGTTTGATTGAACAGGAACCATAATAAATCAATTGCTTGGAGACTCATATCAAAACCCTATCTGTGAGTGGTAAGTGAAAACAAGCTCAGGACTCCCACTGATTCTGCATTATGGTTAGTTGTATAATTATTTCATTATATATTACAATGTAATAATAATAAAAATAAACTGCATGATAAATGTAATGCACTTGAATCATCCTGAAACATTCACCCCCCAGTCCGTGGGAAAAATTGTCTTCCATGAAACCTGTCCCTGGTGCCAAAATTTTGGGGACCACTGCCTTAAAGGATCCCTAGGGCTGGGCCCAAAGGAGTCAGAGTAAGCAGGTAGAAAATCCAAGTAGCTCAGCAACCCATAGCCCAGAAGCATTCCATCCAGACCCATTCAAAGTCTCCCTTAAGTTTTCAATCTGCTCCTAGAGCTAAGTCAACACAGAAGACTAAGACAATAGACTCACAGGTAGGAATCAGTGTTCTAGAATCAAATGTTGAGAAGTGCTATGGTCGTAATCAACAAAATGAAGCTGAGCATCAAGTTCAAGAGAAAAGGAGGGAAAGAAACCCCAAGCAGTAAGGTTCAGTGGGCAGGGGCTGAAGCAAGATGGAATAGGAAGTCTGTGAAATGGGAAGCTTATATGAATCTCTTTAGCTTAGCACTGAGGCCACAAACTGCAAGAAAGTATCAGAGCTCTGACTCTTTGCAGTGTCTGGTTGCAGCAGTTAGAGAAGGACCTAAACCAAGACATACCATACTGAATGCTTGAGACTACAAACCTAAGCCTCAGTCTCCCCCTAAGGTTTGTTCCTATTCACTCATTTTAGCTTACTTCTCTCTCTTTTGGCCTTTGTAGCATCTCATACTTACTAACTGCTCTCTCCAATTTCTCACACCTGAGATTTTAACTTTTGCAGCATCTTTACATTCCAAATATTTATGGTAAGAAGATAAGTTAATTCTTTATAAGTGCAATGTCCAAAATATTAGTCACAGTTGATGAGGTTTCCTTTGAGTTCCTACCTCAGATTCCTAAATGATAATGTGGCTTATGACTCACAGAAAGTACCATAGATGCCAGGTAGGGCAAAAGTGCTCTCTGGGGAGGCTGTCACTCCCTACTCCACATGTGGAATTAGCCTAGTGTCTTCCTATCAAAAGGAAGCAAAAGGCATTGGTCTAAGCACCATGCTGGGTTGAGTGAGAAATTGTGAGAAATGGAAGGAGGAGAGTCTTGTTTGACCTGTTGCTCATTGCCTTGCAGGTCAGTGGGACCATGTACAACACTGGAAGACATGTGTCCCTGCGCCTGGACAAGGAGCACTTGGTCAACGTATCAGGAGGGCCCATGACATACAGCCACCGGCTGGAGGAGGTCCGGCTACACTTTGGTAGTGAGGATAGCCAAGGGTCAGAGCACCTCCTCAACGGACAAGCCTTCTCTGGGGAGGTATGTGAGGTTATTGAAGTACTACGGGTAAGTGCCAATTAATAAGATTTGGTGCTTATTTATATCCAAGGTGTGATGACAGATGGAAAGACTGCTCTTGTATCTATGAAATAAGAAGGTCTGTGCCTACTTTCTCCATCTGTCTTTTGCAAGTTGACATAGAAGTTTATAATGAGCTTCCAGTGTTTTCCAGGGAAGACCACAGTGAAACTTGATATTTCCTCCTGAGACATTGAGAGACAGCTCTCTTGTGACTAATGCCCTAAGATATCGCCAGATCATTATTTCAATCCTAAACCCTCACCTTACATGTACATCTTCATTTACACCTATCTATGCAATCTATGCAATCAGCCCCCTATATGTCACATATGTTTGCATAGATTCCATAATTCTCCTTTCTGGCAGAATGGGTCTTATTTGCACAAAACTATTACGTATAGCGAAATAAATGTCAGGGAACTAAATAGTCTGAGTTTCTGCAGAATGTGCCGCCATTAATGGTGAGTGTCACTGTGTCTATCATCAGCCCAGACAGAACTCAGGCCACATCAGTGAGCCAAACCACACCTTCAGTTATAGGACAAGAGCCACAATTTAAACAAATATCATGTGTGCTATGACATATGACACTTGATAAGCAGGGTGTAGTTAATTTGACCTCTTTTACCTCCCTTATACTTGAGGGTGGTTATCAACTAAAGGTCAGGTGTCCTTATATGCTAAATATCTTGTAACTAGGTTTCTGTTTAAGAGTCCTCAATAACTGATGTCAAGAAGGTCTTCAAATAACAGAAGTATGTATTTCACTATTGGCTTGGTCTTTTTAACATTTTTAATCAAGATCATGTTTAAACGTGGCATTGTTTTTAATATAGTAAGGCCACACACTGAGAAAGAGATCCACAGCTGAATGAGTCCAGTGGCCAGATTTTAATGATCATTCAAAATGCATCAACTGAGAACCTACCTAGGCACTGTGCTAGTTACCAGGGATACGGATATATATATATATATATATATATATATATAAAGACATAGTTCTTACCACAGAGGAGCTCAAAGAATACTATATTCAAATCATTAAAGTATAATGTCATGCTGTAATGGAGGTGTACAAAGGCCTTGGCCAACTCTAAGGAAGAAGTGACAAATTTTCCTTGAAGCGTGCAGGAGAAGTTTCACAGAGGAGATGCCCTTTGAACTGGGCTGAGAAGAGAAGCAATGCAGAACAAGTTTCAGAACATCAGCTTTGGCATCAAAGAACCTGAGTTTGTACCTCCTGCTGTGATACACAGTAACTGTGTGACCTTGAGATGGTTACTTGATCCTTCTAAGGCTGAGTTTATATACCTCTCCAGGTTGTTTTGAAAATTAAGTGGGATTAAAGATGTAAGGATCACTAGAAGTACTCAATAGTTGATAGACAACAAAGATAAAGCTGGAAATGAGGAACAGCAAAGTCGCCAAGGTGTGTCAAGGCACTGTGCATGGGGGAAGCTGCATGTGGATTTCATCTGTGGTCTATTAGTAATGGCTGCATAGAGGACCGGGTTGAGCAGGCATATGAGTCTCCTTCCTGAACCTGTAGGGAAAAAAAGCTAGGGATGATTAGGGATGTCTGCCAAAGGGACATGAGAATGTAATGGGAAATTCTGAAGAGTTACAGATCCTGAACTAACATTTAGCAGGGAATATGATGAAAGCAGGGCAAAAACTCATGAACTGAGAATGACTGGGGGACTGCCAGTCTGAATTAGAGACTATTTAAAATTAGATAAACTCTTCCTTTTTAAATACGTTATTTTAAGATTTGTATTCATTTTCTTTGTTGACTGACGTTTATTTGCTGTCATTTCTTTGTTTTTCTCCCCTACTGAACTATTAAATTCCAGTGCCTATCACAATATTGTCTCAGAATAAAAATGAATTTATGAATGAATTTATTAAATGAATGAGTGAAAAAATATAGATGGTTACCAGGCTAAAACCTTTACCTTGTAGAATTTCCTAAAGTTGCTTGTTTCTTCAATATATAATAAGGGTGCTTTGTAACTTGTATATAAACTACAATTTTGGAGTAAATGAGGGCTTCCAAAACCCTTAAGGGAAACATATAACAATTTGATCTTGATGTATTAATTTTCTTAGACCTACCCCGGACCACAGGTATCAGCTGCTCCAAAGAACCTGCATTTTTAAAGCTCCCAGGAGAGTATGAATATTAGGTTTGTGAAGCACTCCCTCAGTAGTACCTTATTAAGTGTTCTCAATGAAAAAAGCATTTAAACAGAGTTGCGAATTAGAATTAACTGGGGAAAATTGCCAAAATATTTACATTTGAATCCTCCGAAAGCAGCTAAATTAGTCTGCAGAGAAGTGGTCCAGGAATGTGCATTTGTAAAAATTTTTGCGAGAGATTTTGGTTAGTGACCACTGTGTCAATTTCAGCTCAGGTTCTGCCTGAATTATCCCAGTTTTCTAAAGAAGGAGGACTTAATCAACAAAGCCATCCTGCACAAAATTTTAAAAGGCGCACCCGAAGTAATTGCCCCCTGGACATGGCAGAGCTGGGGTGCTATCTAGACTAATGGTGTTTGGAGAACAGCTTCCCAAGCAGAGCAGCCACGCACACATCCCCTGCTCCAAGGAAAAATTGACATTCAGCCTCAGCACAAATAGTTACACTTTGCTCTGAGTACACCACATCAGATATATCACATTTCTTTCCGAGCCCCTGAGTATGAGTGGTCTAAAAACTGGTGTGAGTTTAGGTGCAAAAATCCAGAATATTGAAAGCACCAAAACATGTCATGTGGAAAGAGTTGGATAGGCATTGATTTTTGAGATACCTCAAAGATATTGCAGGTTCCAGGCCACTGCAATAAAACGAATATCACAATAAAGCAAGTCACGTGAATTCAGTGCATATCAAAGTTATGTTTATACTATACTACAGTAAGTATGCAATAGCACTATATCTAAAAAAGCATTGTGCATACCTTAATTTAAAAATACTTTATTGCTAAAAAATGCTAACCATCATCTGAGTCTTCAGTGAGTCACAGTAGTAACATCAAAGAACTGATCACAGACTACCTTTACAAATGTAATAATAATGAAAACTTTGAAATATTGCAAGAATTACCAAAATATGACACACAGACACAAGCAAGCAAATGCTATTGGAAAAATGGCACTAAGAGACTTGCTCAATGCAGGGTGGCTGCAAAACTTTAATTTGTAAAGAACACAGTATCTGCACAGTACAAGAAAGTGCAACAGAACAAGGTATGCTTGCATTTAGCCCTGGGAGATCAACTCGGTGATGCTCTGTGACCACCCAGAGGGGTGGGATAGAGAAGGTGGGAGGGAGATGCAAGAGGGAGAGGATATGGGGCTATATGTATACATATAGCTGATTCACTTTATTATACAGCAGAAACTAATGCAACATTGAAAAGCAATTATACTCCAATAAAGATGTTTTAAAATAATTAATTAATAAAAATAAATAAAGGGCTTTAGTGAGCAAGAAGAGTTTAATATCTTCTATGTGGGATGAGAGGAAAACCTAGGGTCAATTGTCCAAAATTCCAGAGAGATGGCAGTCAGCTAAATATATGTTCTAACAATGAGAGTTATCTATCTATGGAATGAGTCTGCCTCTGAAAACAATGAATTCTCATCACGGGAATTATTAAGCATGGAATGGAATTTGAGGACTTCATAAAAGTGACTCATCCTAACAAGCAAGTGAGCTATGGGCTTTATTGTACCTTCTAATGCCAAAACTCTACTCAACCCATGATCTCCTTCGGGAAAATATTTTCCAGATAGATTCTACTAAGGGTTAGCCCCAGTTAAGTAAGTATATTTCATCCATAGATTAACTGTTATTTTTATTTTAAGCTATTTTCAGAGCTGCCTTTGTTCTCTATTTTGAGCTATCCTCTGAGAGGACCTAGGTAAACACTTCGGCTGCAAAGCATTTGTTTATTGTGTTGACAATGAATAATCACATTGCCATCTGCCCCATCTATCATTGCTGATCACGATAAACCAGTTAATGCCGGGCATTTTCCTTGATTCAGTGCAGCGGTCGTTATCTGAAGAGCTGTAGATTAATTGCAGTCTTGTCTAGTGAGGTTATTGTAATTGATGGTCATTATTTGCTTTGTTTTATAAAGCTGTGTGGATGTACCACACAGTCAGCAACTGTGTTTTTATAAAAATTATTCATGTCCTACACAAGAACTCCTGGATGCATTGTCAGGGATTGGTGATAAATGAGCATATTCAGAGATTCAAACATCTCGATTTTTTTAAGATGGGAAAATTAACCGTTTTTAATAAGTAAGACATTTAGCTTGCTAATCGTGTCTGAGTGGTTAGATTGATGTCCAATACAAAGTAGGGTATTAATGAAAAGAAAAAAATATATTAACCAGGAAAAAGATAATATTTGAAAAGAATCATGCCCATGGATTAAATTGCAGTAGTGAGTCTAGATAAGAAGAATCTTTCTTATTTGGGGAAATTGGAAGTATTCATTTTGAAAACCTTCCTTAAGTTCTTCACTTCAAAGGGTTAAGGGGGTACACTGAGAATTGCACCAGCTACTTCATGGAATACCTGTGGCCAGATTCTCCTGTTTATTTTACCCACTCTTCACATGGCTAGTGTGCTTCTGCTGTGTGCTGAGCTCAAAACCCAGCTCCTGCCCAGAGAAGCATACAGTCTATTGAGGTTTACATATGTTTATAATACAACATAATATGGGTTATACTTGAGGATTGTTCTGGAAAGGGAACTATGAAATAACTCTCTCTGGATTGTATTAAGGAGAGGATGGATGAATAGCTGTGTGACCTGACACAGTTGCTGCTCCCTATGAAGATTGGGTAGAAATACATCAACTTCTCAAGTCTCAGCCTCTTGAATCTTGATTCTGTTTAAACACAGTTGAGGGAGGAAAAAGTCCATAGCTGTTGCTATGTAGATAATATTTGTTTAATTAAAAGGGGAAATAAAAGTCCCATGTAGAATATATGTATTTTTAGTGGCTCTGAATCAGAAGAGAAAACAGTTATCTCAGCGCAAACAACTGAGACTAAACAACAGAAACTGCAGGCCTTGTCCTTTTCAAGGAATCAGTTATTTGCATCTCTGAGAGACTGGTTTCACCAAAGTAACACAAATTTGTAGGAATAAGCAACTAACACCAAATTGTCCTGAAGTGTGCAAGGGTATGAAAGTGCTGAGGAACACATGACTGAGAACAAGGGCCCCATGAGGCACTGAATAGTTTTGCGGGGAGGTACTCCGGAAATCTAATTAGCACCGTGCAGGAGGCTGGGGCCTCCTGGTAGAGATGCTCCGTTGGCACAATTGGGGATTTGAGGGGGAATGAGAATTGGGATATTCAAAAATAACAGATACATGACTAATACACATAGAAGAGCTACTTGAGTGCCATGGGAATGCTGTTCCCTCTACCCTGATTACTAGCTCCACCTTCCTCCCCCTATATCCAGCACAGCCCACTTGGTTTTTCTTTCCAAGTCCCCTTCCTTCCTCCCAGCCAGTCAAGCGTTGCTGCCTCCTTTTGACTTCCAGAGAATCCTGTATATTCATCTACTACAGGAGTCCACAAACTGTAGACTGTAGGCCAAATTCAGCCAAGGAGCTAAGGATGGTTTACATTTTTAAAGGATTGTTTTTTAAAGAGAAGAATATGCAACAGAGACCACATGTGGCTTGCAAAAGCCAAAATATTTACTACCTGGCCTTTTAGAGAAAAATTTTGCTGACCCCAATCGATTAAATTACCCATTGCTATAGATTTATAACTGTTTACTCTCACTTCTGGAACCACATTTCTTGTTGATAGGAATTTTATCTTGATCATTACTGTATTCCCAGAACCTTGTACATTGGCACATGACAGCAGAGTCAATAAATGTTTGCTGAATTAAGGAATAAATAATCTTGGTAATCCCCTCAATGACAGAGACTTTTTGCTATTCATCTTTCTACATCATGCAACTAGCACAGTGCCTAACATACAGTAGGTGCTTCTTAATTGATGTTTGTGGAATTAATCAATCAATCACTGAATAAATAACTTACTCTACTATTGGTGTTTTAGTAATTGGAACTTTATAGGCTTTTTTCCCTGGAATTTTGGGTGTGTTGCATTCATTACTATATGGGGATTATTATATATATAGCCTCATTTAAATTGAAGTGTTTTAATAAAGGCTGTCCAAAGCATCAAATTCCATTAGAAACTGGAAGAAAGAAAGAGTGATTTAGTTCACAGTAACCACTAAGAGAAGTTCTGGGCTTTCTCTGAGAAAGAGGTATGCTTTGAGGCGAGGTACTCACCTAGCCCTATTCTAAATGTGGTAAAGAACAGAAAGGGATTGAACAATTAAGTGTCACCTTGGAGGAAGTTTATTTCCATTGGAGGGACAAGGCACGGACTCGAATCAATTACTGTGCAGTGCAATCCAGAACTTATTCAGTCACACCCATAGGTGGCTACGGAATTTCACTGCTAATACCCAGTCACAGTTTACATGCTTTGTGATTTTCTTTCATTCATTCATTTAGTTAACAAATATTAATTGAGAGCCTACCATGTGCTACAGTGAATTAAATTGGTAAAAATCCTACCTGTAAGGTAATTAAGTCTAGTGGGGGTAGACAAATAATAAATAACATAATAAATGAGTAAATTTCTATGGTAAGTTAGAGTATGATAAATGCTATGGGAAAAGAAATAGATCAGAGTAAGGGGGATCAGAGGATGAGGAGTGGGGGTAGTGAGTTACAAGTGTAAATATGGTGGTCAGTGTAGACCTTATTGAGAGCATGACATTTGTGAGTTTGCCATAGGGATGTCTAGGGAAAGGACATTCTAGGCATGGGCAACAACCAATTCCATAGCTTTGAAGTGGGAGAAAGCTTGAGTGTTCTAGGAAGACCAGGAGCTCACCTGTAAGTGATCAAGTGTGAGAGGTCAGAGAGAGAAGAGTAGGGCCGGGAGCTGCTGCAGATCATTACCCCTTTGCATGGGTTTTGTATGGACTTTGGCTTTTACTTTGAATGCATTCCAAAGCACATTGACATAAATTCTCTGATTTAATCACTAAACACCAGCTCAGTGAGGTTACCCTTAGTATTATCCCCTTTATACCTGGGGAAACTAAGGCCCAAGACCATCCTGACAATAAGTGATTGAGGCTGAATTTAATTCAGGTCTTCTGATACATAACATTGCTTACCATAGGCTAATGTTTATCCATAAACCCCACAATAATCATTGTTCACCTACTCTGGGCCCTAGTCCAGTGGGGAAATTCAAAGACCTGTAGGCTGCAGGGCCCGCCTTTAAGGAGCCTTCAATCTAGTGGAAGATCCCATCTTCCCAAACAGACTGTTAACTCCCTGCAGCTACAGAGTAGGTTGTGCTTTTTAATATAACATACATGTGATAGGCACTTGGTAGATTGAATGAGTAAATGAATATCATTTAAAAGACTGTAGCTTTCAGAGTCTAAATTATGCCCAGTATATCATAAACTAAATTCTGTTGTCATAATGACAAACCTAATAAAGTCGATGGCATTATTAACAGAAGTTCTAAGTGTTAATGTCAAATTATTTACAAACATAAGGTAAGTGAATTTTCAGTGTACCTGGGAGGAGTAATGGAACAATTGATAACTGGTGTGCTAGAAAAATTCATTTAGATTCCTCGTTTCAACCCTGGAATTACTCCCAGGATCAGATCAGGGAACTTGTCTTTGCCAATACTAGAAGCCAAAGCTCTGGAATCCAGGAACCAGTCCCACTCAGAGTGAACAAACTGACCTTTAAGAAGTAAAGCAAACAGAGGTCAGAAGCCTAGTAGTAGAGCAGATTATGATGATAGCAGCAAACAGATGATGACTCTGATCTAAGGATACGCACTTTTCCCTTTGTACATTTTTATAATTTCTTCTGGAAAAGGACAGCTCAGACCAGTCAGCAGCTTCCTGGATTACCATTTTAGATGAACACTTTGGGGCTGCCTAAGAGAGAAGTCATTGCATTTGAAGACAAATTGTTGAGATCAGCTCATTATCCCATTGATTCCATCCCAACCTGTATCGTAACTCTGATCTGGTCCTGCCAGGGTGGCATTATAACAGCCACCATCTTCCTTTACTTGATTTTTATCTCCCCCCTTGGTGTCCGTCTAAAGCAGGGAAGGAGGTGTTATATTACAAAGAAAATATTAAAGACAGTCATTAACTGGGACTTGATCAGGGTTCAGTAGAACCTAATTGTCATCATAGAGATGATCACTGTTATGATTCTACAAATGTTGAATGGGATCTTCTTTTATTTAATAACCAGTGACACTGCAGTTAGAGGATGGGTACTGCTTCTAAGACTTCTGTGAACCAGCAACTGGTGAACAGTTAAGCTGGTACAGTTGAAATGATTAGCGGTACATTTTTTTATCCATTTCCAAAGCTACTGGAATAAAGTCAATTGGAAAAGAAAATGTAAAGTAAAAAATGACTTGTTCACTACTAATCTGACCACATCAATGTTCATTAAAATTTCTAGAATTTCCGGGACTTCACTTGTGTTCCAGTGGTAAAGAATCTGCTTTACAATGCAGGGGATGCGGGTTTGATCCCTGGTCAGGGAACTAAGATCCCACATGCTGCCGGGCAAATAAGCTTGCTCACCACAACTACTGACTTGTGGTCCTCAACTAGAGAGCATGCGTGCTGCAAACTACAGAGCCCACATGCTCTGAAACCCGCGTGACACAACTACAGAGCCCACGCACCCTGGAGCCCACAGGACACAACTAGAGAGAAGCCCACACACTGCAACAAGGAGTCTGCGCCGCATCAAAAGATCCCGCATGTCTCAGTGAAGATCCCATGTGCCACAACTAAGACCAGACGCAGCCAAAAATAAATATAATAAAGAAATAAATAATAAAATAAGATCTTAAAAAAAAACTTAATTAAAAAAATTTTTGTAGAGTTTCCTCCAAAGATCACATCTCCACTTCAAGATACAGACCTGCTTTTAGAAAGAAGTCTGCGCAAAGCCTCCATCTAAAGTATCAGTGTTAGAGACCCCACTGAGGTCATTTCTTCCCACTGACTTACATACAAAGGGAAAATTAGAGCCAGGAAGGACAAGAGACCTTCCTGGAGTCACCGAGATTCAGTGGCAGAATTAGGACCAGAACCCAAGTTTCCTGACTCTTACTTTGGGATTTAAAATTTTCTAAATAAAAATTGTATTATTATATCAAATCCCAACACTCAAAAGACCAGTTTACATCATCTGTTTTTTGTTGCCCAGTAGAGCAGGTGTAGTCTGATATTCAGGTTTCCTGCCTTAGTGAGCAGAACCCCATCACAAGGGCATTTAGACAATCAGCCTCAAAAAGGCAAAGACATTGACAGATTATTTCACAAACATGAGCAATCTTGAGTGTCCAACAAAAACACCACTGATGTGAAAACGTTTATAGTGCCTAATTCCAAGAAGTATGGAAATTAAAGTTTGGAAGACCAAAATAGAAAGTGAAATGCCTTAAAGATCCTTCATTTGGTCTCAATAGGAAAATGCAATCATACTATTGCATTAAGAACCCAAGGATATAAGCCATACTTTTCTACAGTTTGAATCTATCCTCTCACAAACTCTTCCCAATAACAATCCAGAACAGCTCAGCAATATTAAATATAAGTAATCTAGATAACAATATTGCAAAATTAAATCATTAGATGTCTAGCCGCTCCATGGATATGCTACTATGCAATTCAAAATAAAGCCATTTAAAACCACCAGATTCATTTGCACTGACATATCAATAAACTTTTGCTGAAACAAAGCTAATCATTTCAATGGTGCCAACTTAATTGCTTACCAGTTAATGGATAATAAACAGAACTGAGGATTAAAATATGAACTAATTACTGTACTCAATTCCATTTACTTGATTTCATGTTCCATTAATTCTTTGCATCATTTCTAGTGGAAATCTTAGATTTATGGTCACCTCAAATGAATTATGCCACTTAGTTGCCTGTGGCATGCTCATGCTCAGAATTGGTTAGAAAGGGCAGAATTCTGGGCAGTTAATATTTAGCCAAAGCAGCCTAAGATATATTAAATGAAGGTAATTATCCATTCCCAAATACCAGCCAGAGTCAGCCTCTATAAATCTATCCCTATATCAGCAGTAAAAGGGTAAGACTAGGATTGCTTTCATGATAATTCATTGGATCAGCTTGTTAGAAGCAGTCTCCAAGAGCAGTCATTGCCTTGGCCTGAAAGAGGGCTTCAGGGAAGCAGAGACAAACACATCATGGGAAAGGACATTGGCCTAGGAGATGGACACTAGGGCCACCAGACAGAGGGCAACATTTTGACTTAGCAGATCTGACTTCAAGATCCTATTCTGTCAATTACTAGCTGTGTGATCTCAGTAAGGTCAGAAATAGGCAAGTCACTTAGCCTTCCTTAACCTTTTAAGCTGTGATAAGGGGTAATAATGCCAGCTCTATACACACTATAGAGTGATGTGCAGTCCAAAAAAGAAAAAAAGGCACTTCTGAGATACTGCTTTTATAGTACAAAACTGACTTGTACAGCAGTTGTGCTGTACAAGTGCTGTACAAGTCAGTTATTAGCCAGCTTAACACTTAGAGCTCATCTACTCCAAAATACTTGCAGATAAAACATAAAGATACAATGTACTAATATTAGTACTACCATCAGCTTTCATTTACTGAGCATGTACTATGTTCCAAGCATTGTGCTCAGTGACTTATTGCATCCAATCCTCACAAGTTTCTTGTGAGGTAGCACTCATTAGCACCATTTTACAAAGAGGAAAGGAAAGTTGGAAAGGTCAAAGAACCTGCCTTCAATCACTTGGCTGTTATGGAGAAGAGCTAGAATTTGAACCCAGGTCTCTTACTCCAGCTATGCACTGAACGACCTTAGACAAGTCAGGTCACTTCTCTAGTTATGCCCCTAAGTAGCTTCTTGATCATGCTGTTCTCTTTCATCGTAAGTGCCCTCTCTGTTACCTGAAATGATCTTTTAGCCCTTCGCACTTCTGCATCAGCCTTAAGAATAGCCTGAAATTTTTCTGACTGTAAAGTGAGACAGGAGCCTATTTCTCCAAGTGGCACAATTGCTATGTAAAATATGACACAGCATCATACCGTGGCCTGCTGAGAACTGTAGGTTTATTCAACTTCCCCTCTCAGATGGACAGCAACCAGGAAGTTTCATATAGATGCACAGTTACATCTTTTCTCTCACTTCTTTGAAATATGATAAGCAAGGGATTGTATATCTGTGGATATGTTTGTATATAAACACATCTGTTTCCCTCTGCAAAACATGAGGAACCATAGTCCTTAGTCTCAGAGGTAGCTTGAGTGAATACATTTTCTTGCTTTGGATCTATTTGCTGAACTAGGAATTTCTGGATTGAGCCTTGAAAGTGAACCCGACAGGAACTATTTGACAAAATGAGCTTAATCAGGAGGTTTTAAATCACTTTGCCAGGCACTTCGCTGGTGGCACAGTGGTTAAGAATCTGCCTTCCATTCACAGGTGAATTCTACCAAACATTTAGAGAAGAGATAACACCTATCCTTCTCAAACTCTTCCAAAACATAGCGGAGGGAGGAACACTCCGAAACTCATTCTATGAGTCCACCATCACGCTGATACCAAAACCAGACAAAGATGTCACAAGGAAAGAAAACTACAGGCCAATATCACTGATGAACATAGATGCCAAAATCCTCAACAAAATACTAGCAAACAGAATCCAACAGCACATTAAAAGGATCATAAAACAAAATCAAGTGGGGTTTATCCCAGGAATGCAAGCATTCTTCAAAATACACAAATCAATCAATGTGATACATCATATTAACAAATTGAAGGAGAAAAACCAAATGATCATCTCAATAGATGCAGAAAAAGCTTTTGACAAAATTCAACCCATTTATGATAAACCCTCCAGGCAGTAGGAATAGAGGGAACTTTCCTCAACATAATAAAGGTCATATATGACAAACCCAAAACCAGCATCATCCTCAATGGTGAAAAACTGAAACCATTTCCACTAAGCTCAGGAACAAGACAAGGTTGCCCACTCTAACCACTATTATTCAACATAGATTTGGAAGTTTTAGCCACAGCAATCAGAGAAGAAAAAGAAATAAAAAGCATCCAAATCAGAAAAGAAGAAGTAAAGCTGTCACTGTTTGCAGATCACATGATACTCTACATAGAGAATCCTAAAGATGCTACCAGAAAACTACTAGAGCTAATCAATGGATTTGGTAAATTAGCAGGATAAAAAGTTAATGCACAGAAATCTCTTGCATTCCTATACACTAATGATGAAAAATCTGAAAATGAAATTAAGAAAACACTCCTATTTACCATTGCAACAAAAAGAATAAATTATCTAGGAATAAACCTACCTAAGGAGACAAAAGACCTGTATGCAGAAAATTATAAGACACTGATGAAAGAAACTAAAGATGATGCAAATAGATAGGGAGATATACCATGTTCTTGGATTGGAAAAATCAACATTGTGATAAAGACTCTACTACCAAAAGCAATCTACAGATTAAATACATTCCATACCAAACTACCAACGGCATCTTTCACAGAACTAGAGCAAAAAAATTCACAATTTGTATGGAAACACAAAAAGACCCTGAATAGCCAAAGCAATCTTGAGAAAGAAAAACGAAGCTGGAGGAATCAGGCTCCCTGACTTCAGGTTATACTACAAAGCTACAATAATCAAGACAGTATGGTACTGGCACAAAAACAGAAATATAGATCAATGGAACACGATAGAAATCCCAGAGATAATCTCACGCACGTATGGTCACCTTATCTTTGATAAAAGAGGCAAGAATATACAGTGGAGAAAAGACAGCCTCTTCAATAAGTCATGCTGGGAAAACTGGACAGCTACATGTAAAAGAATGAAATTAGAACACTCCCTAACACCATACAGAAATATAAACTCAAAATGGATTAAGGACCTAAATATAAGGCCAGACACTATCAAACTCTTAGAGGAACACATAGGCAGAACACTCCATGACATAAATCACAGCAAGATAATTTTTGACCCACCTCCTAGAGAAATGCAAATAAAAACAAAAATAAATAAATGGGACCTAATGAAACTTAAAAGCTTTTGCACAGCAAAGGAAGTCATAAACAAGACGAAAAGACAACTCTCTGAATGGGAGAAAATATTTGCTAATGAAGCAACTGACAAAGGATTAATCTCCAAAATTTATAAGCAGCTCATGCAGCTCAATATCAAAACAACAAACAACCCAATCCAAAAATGGGCAGAAGACCTAAATAGACATTTCTACAAAGAAGATATACAGACTGCCAACAAAAACATGAAAGAATGCTCAACATCCTTAATCATTAGAGAAATGCAAATCAAAACTACAATGAGATATCATCTCACACCATTCAGAGTGGCCATCATCAAAAAATCTACAAACAATAAATGCTGGAGAGGGTGTGGAGAAAAGGGAACCTCCTTGCACTGTTGGTGGGAACGTAAATTGATACAGCCATAATGGAGAACAGTATGACGTTCCTTAAAAAACTAAAAATAAAACTACCATATGACCCAGTAACACCACTATTGGGCATATACCTTGATAAAACCATAATTCAAAAAAAGTCATATACCAAAATGTTCATTGAAGCTTTATTTACAGTAGCCAGGATATGGAAGCAACCTAAGTGTCTGTCAACAGATGAATGTATAAAGAAGATGTGGCACATATATACAGTGGAATATTACTCAGCCATAAAAAGAAATGAAATTGAGTTATTTGTAGTGAGATGGATGGACCTAGAGTCTGTCATACAGAGTGAAGTAAGTGAGAAAGGGAAAAACAAATACCATATGCTAACACATATATATGGAATCTTAAAAAAAAAAATTAATGAAGAACCTAGGGTCAAGATGGGAATAAAGATGCAGACCTACTAGAGAATGGACTTGAGGATACAGGGAGGGGGCAGAGTAAGCTGGGACAAAGTGAGAAAGCAGCATGGACATATATACACTACCAAACGTAAAATGGATAGCTAGTGGGAAGCAGCCACATAGCACAGGGAGATCAGCTCAGTGCTTTGTGACCACCTAGAAGGGTGGGAGGGAGCGAGATGCAAGAGGGAAGAGATATGGGTACATATGTATATGTATAACTGATTCACTTTGTTTTAAAGCAGAAACTAACACACCATTGTAAAGCAATTATACTCCAATAAAGATGTTAAAAAAAAAAAAAAAGAATCTGCCTGCCAACGCAGGGGACACGGGTTCAAATCCTGTTCTGGGAAGATCCCACATGCGGCAAAGCAACTAAGCCCATGCAGCACAATTACTGATCCTGCACTCTAGAGCACGTGAGCCATAACTACTGAGCTCGAGTGCTACAACTACTGAAGCCCGCACACATAGAGCCCATGCTCCGCAGCAAGAGAAGCCACTGCAATGAGAAGCCTGTGCACCACAACGAAGAGTAGCCCCCACTCGCTGCAAATAGAGAAAGCCCTCAGGCAGCAATGAAGACACAATGCAGCCAAAAATAAATAAAATAAAATAAAATAAATTTATTTTTTTAAAAAACCAACACTTTGCAAACCAGAAGAAGGGAGAGGCCCAGGGACCAGATTCCTGCATCAGGACTCAGTCTCCCTATACCAGTTTTTTCAAAGCAAATAGTTCTCTACTTCAGGAAAGACTCATTGTGGTGGACCCACATGGCCACCCCAGAACAGCTACTGTTTCCATAAAGTCCTCGTGGAGGATACATTTCCTCCCTGTTGCATCTGCCTCTCTAGGGATGATGGGTTTCCCTGCCCCAGGTGAGGAGATGTGACCTACTTATGTGAGCAGTAGTTAACTGCAGAGGTTAAGATTGCTGCCATTGTTCATTCCTGTGTTTTAATCCTGGCTCTGTCACTTATCACCTGTGACCTTGGAAAAGTTATTCAACCTCCTTTTGTCTCATTTTCCTTGTTAATGAGACTAACAGCAATGCTCATGCTAGATTATTTCCCATCCTCCATCCATATCTAACAAAAATCCAGAGTGGCATCTGTGTAGGAGGGAAAATTCCTGAAAATTCCATCAGCGATTTTGAGTTGGTTCCAAATCCCTTACTCTAAGAAGATGGGTCTTAGGCCCTTTCTGATTGCCAATTTCTTGTCAGCGTTAATATTCTCTGGAATATTGACATATACTGGAGTGTTATAACTCCCTATATCTTTGCAAAGGACACCATCCCCTAGATACTGTGTTTGTCCTTGGCAGATTTGCACCTTTTTCTAATACTCACAAAGGCCCTCTACAGACCAATCAAGCCCCTACTAACACCAGCTTAGAATTGTGGGGAAAACTCATCAGATTGAACACATACAAGGAAGTACACTCCCCCATCCTGGCCTCCTAGTAGCACCTTTCCCATTCCCAGATAATAACTCATTCTTGCAAAGGGTACGAGCAGGTGGCACGTTTTCTCATTCCCTATGAGTTTCAGGCAAAGCTTTGAGGTGTTTAGATAGGATGATCACATGCCCTGGTTTGTCTGGGACAGTCCAGGCTGACACCAGTTTGTCCTCCAACAGCACCTCCTTTTACTCACAAAAGTGTTCCAGTTTGCACAATGAATCAGTCATATGGTCAGCCTCTGTCTAGATGGCCTTAGTTAGGCAAGCAACTAACCTCTCTGAATCTCCTTTCCCTCATCCAGAAAATGAAGGTATTAAATTTGCTTTATCAGGGCCCTTCTAGCACCAAAAGGCCAATGGAAGTAAAATCTTACTGCAGAATTTTATCATCACATAGAAACATTGATTGAGGGGGTCATTGTGCTGTCTGGAGAGTCAGAAACATTTCTCTGTAATAAAAAACTTTATGTTATATTTGAGAAGTTCTCCCAAAGATTAAGTATACACTTTAAAAATAGCCATCATCATACATCCTTTAAGGTAAGAGCTTGGGAAATTAAGTCATTTGATGTAACACCAAGAATTAAAGCTCAGATTGTTCTGCTCACTTGGGTATGTCAACTTTACTTGTTATGATGCTTGAAATATTGAACTTCCGCCTCCCTCTTGTGAGAACACCAGAATCACAAATAACTGCTGAACGATCATCTACAGGAAGACACTGGAACTCACCAAAAAATATACCCCGCATCCAAAGACAAAGAAGAAGCCACAATGAGATGGTAGGAGAGGTGCAATCACAATAAAATCAAATCCCATAACTGCTGGGTGGGTGACTCACAAACTGGAGAACACTTATACCACAGAAGTCCACACACTGGAGTGAAGGTTCTGAGCCCCACGTCAGGCTTCCCAACCTGGGGATCTGGCAATGGGAGGAGGAATTCCTAGAGAATCAGACTTTGAAGATTAGTGGGATTTGATTGCAGGACTCTGACAGCACTGGGGGAAACAGAGACTCCATTCTTGGAGGGCACACACAAAGTAGTGTGCACATTAGAACCCAGGGGAAGGAGCAGTGACCCCATAGGAGACTGAATCAGACCTACCTTCTAGTGTTGGAGGGTCTCCTGTAGAGGTGTGGGTGGCTGTGTTTCACCGTGAGGACAAGGACACCGGCCGCAGAAGTTCTGGGGAGTACTCCTTGGTGTGAGCCCTCCCAGAGTCAGCCATTAGCTCCAACAATGAGCCCAGGTAAGCTCCAGTGCTGGGTCGCTTCAGGCCAAACAACCAACAGGGAGGGAGCCCAGCCCCACCCATCAGCAGTCAAGCAGACTAAAGTTTTACTGAGCTCTGCTCACCAGAGCAACAGCCAGCTCTACCAACCACCAGTCACTCCCATCAGGAAACTTGCACAAGCCTCTTAGATAGCTTCATCCACCAGAGGGCAGACAGCAGAAGCAAGAAGAACTACAATCCTGTAGCCTGTGGAACAAAAACCACATTCACAGAAATATAGACAAGATGAAAAGGCAGAAGCCTATGTACCAGATGAAGCAACAATATAAAACCCCAGAAAAACAACTAAATGAAGTGGAGATAGGCAACCTTCCTGAAAAAGAATTCAGAAAAATGAGAGTGAAGATGATCCAGGACCTCGGAAAAAGAATGGAGGCAAAGATCAAGAAGATGCAATAAATGTTTAACAAAGATCTAGAAGAATTAAAGAAGAAACAAACAGAGATGAACAATACAATAACTGGAATGAAAACTACACTAGAAGGAATCAATAGCAGAATAACTGAGGCAAAAGAACAGATAAGTGACCTGGAAGACAGAATGGTGGAATTCACTTCTGCGGAAGAGAATAAAGAAAAAAGAATAAAATGAAAAGAAATGAAGGCAGCCTAAGAGACCTCTGGGAAAACATTAAATGCCACAACATTAGCATTATAGGGGTACCAGAGGGAGGAGAGAGAAAGGACCCAAGAAAATATTTGAAGAGATTATAGTCGAAAACTTCCCTAACATGGGAAAGGAAATAGCCACCCAAGTCCAGGAAGCACAGACAGTCTCATACAGGATAATCCCAAGGAGAAACACACCAAGACACATAATAATCAAATTGGCAAATATTAAGGCCAAAGAGAAATTATTGAAAGCAACAAGGGAAAAACAACAAATAACATACTAGGGAACTCTCATAAGGTTAAGAGCTGATTTCTCAGCAGAAAGTCTACAACCCAGAAGGAAGTGGCATGGTGTACTTAAAGTGATTAAAGGGAAAAACCTACAACCAATATTACTCTACCCAGCAAGGATCTCATTCAGAGTCGATGGAGAAATCAAAAGCTTTACAGACAAGCAGTACCTAAGAGAATTCAGCACCACCAAACCAGCTCTACAACAAATGCTAAAGGAACTTCTCTAAGTAGGAAACACAAGAGAAGAAAAATACCTACAAAAACAAACCCAAAACAATTAAGAAAATGGTAATAGGAACATACATATCAATAATTACCTTAGAGGTGAATGGCTTAAATGCTCCAACCAAAAGACACAGGCTTGCTGAATGGATACCAAAAAATGACCCAGCTATATGCTGTCTACAAGAGACCCACTTCAGACCTAGGGTCACATACAGACTGAAAGTGAGGGGATAGAAAAAGTTATTCCATGCAAATGGAAATCAAAAGAAAGCTGGAGTAGTAATACACATAGCAGAAAAAATAGACTTTAAAAGAATGTTACAACAGACAAGGAGAGCACTGCATACTGATCAAGGGATCAATCCAAGAAGAAGATATAACAATTATAAATATATAGGCACCCAACATAGGAGCACCTCAATACATAAGGCAACTGCTAACAGCTATAAAAGAGGAAATCGACAGTAACACAATAATATTGGGGGACTTTAACACCTCACTTACACCAATAGACAGATCATCTGAAATAAAAATAACTAAGAAACAGAAGCTTTAAATGACACAATAGACCAGATAGATTTTATTGATATTAACAAGACATTCCATCCAAAAAGAGCAAGTTGCACTTTCTTCTCAAGTGCACACGGAATGTTCTTCAGGATAGATCACATCTTGGGTCACAAATCAAGCCTCAGTATACTTAAGAAAATTGAAATCATATCAAGCACCTTTTCTGACCACAACGCTATGAGATTACAAATGAATTACAGGGAAAAAGAAGTAAATAATACAAACACATGGAAGCTAAACAATATGTTACTAAATAACCAAGAGATCACTGAAGAAATCAAAGAGAAGATAAAAAAATACCTAGAGAAAAATGACAATGAAAACGTCATGGCCCAAAACCTATGGGATGCAGCAAAAGAAGTTCTAAGAGCGAAGTTTTTAGCTATACAAGCCTACCTCAAGTAACAAGAAAAATCTCAAATAAACAATCTAACCTTACACCTAAAGGAACTAGAGAAAGAAGAACAAACAAAACCCAAAATTAGCAGAAGGAAAGAAATCATAAAGATCAGAGCAGAAATAAGTGAAATAGAAACAAAGAAACAATACCAAAGATGAATAAAACTAAAAGCTGGTTCTTTGAGGCGATAAACAAAATTGATAAACCATTAGCCAGACTCATCAAGAAAAAGAGAGGACTCAAATCAATAAAATTAGAAATGAAAATGGAGAAGCTACAACAGACACCACAGAAATACAAAGCATCCTAAGAGACTACTACAAGCAACTTTATGCCAATAAAATGGACAACCTGGAAGAAATGGACAAATTCTTAGAAAGGTATAACCTTCCAAGGCTAACCAGGAAGAAATAGATAATATGAACAGACCAATCACAAGTAATGAAATTGAAACTGTGATTAAAAGTCTTCCAACAAACAAAAGCCCAAGACCAGATGACTTCACAGGTGAATTCTATCAAACATTTAGTTAAGAGCTAACACCCATCCATCTCAAACTCTTCCAAAAAATTGTGGAGGAAGGAACAGTCCCAAACTCATTCTATGAGGCCACCATCATCCCGATACCAAAATCAGACAAAGATACTACAAAAAAAGAAAATTATAGTGCTTCCCTGGTGGCAGAGTGGTTGAGAGTCCACCTGCCAATGCAGGGGACATGGGTTCATGCCCCAGTCCGGGAAGATCCCACATGCCACAGAGCGGCTAGGCCCGTGAGCCATGGCCGCTGAGCCTGCACGTCTGGAGCCTGTGCTCCGCAACAGGAGAGGCCACAACAGCGAGAGGCCTGCGTACCGAAAAAAAAAAAAAAAGAAAAAAGAAAAAAGAAAATTATAGACCAATATCACTGATCAATATGGATGCAGAAATCCTCAAGAAAATAGTAGCAAACAGAATCCAACAACACATTAAAAGGATCATACACCATGATCAAGTGGGATTTATCCCAGGGATGCAAGGATTCTTCAATATATGCAAATCAATCTATGTGATACACCATATTAACAAACTGAAGAAGAAAAACCATATGATCATCTCAATAGATGCAGAAAAATCTTTTGACAAAATTCAACACCCATTTATGATAAAAACTCTCCAGAAAGTTCCCAGACAGGGAACCTACCTCAACATAATAAAGGCCATATACGACAAACCCACAGCAAACATCATTCCCAATGGTGAAAAACTGAAAGCATTTCCTGTAAGATCAGGAATAAGACAAGGATGTCCACTCTCACCACTATTATTCAACATAGTTTCGGAAGTCCTAGCCATGGCAATCAGAGAAGAAAAAGAAATAAAAGGAATACAAATTGGAAAAGAAGAGGTAAAACTGTCACTGTTAGCAGATGACATGATACTATACATAGAGAATCCTAAAGAGGCCACCAGAGAACTACTAGAGCTAATCAATGAATTTGGTAAAGTTGCAGGATACAAAATTAATGCACATAAATCTCTTGCATTCCTATATACTAATGATTTAAAATCTGAAAGGGAAATTAAGGAAACACTCCCATTTACCATTGCAACAAAAAGAATAAAATACCTAGGAATAAACCTACCTAGGGAGACAAAAGACCTGTATGCAGAAAACTATAAGACACTGATGAAAGAAATTAAAGATGTTACCAACAGATGGAGAGATATACCATGTTCTTGGATCGGAAGAATCAATATTGTGAAAATGACTATACTACCCAAAGCAATCTACAGATTCAATGCAATTCCTATCAAATTACCAATGGCATTTTTTACACAACTAGAACAAAAAAATCTTAAAATTTGTATTGAGACACAAATGACTCCAAATAGTCAAAGCAGTCTTGAAGGAAAAAAGCAGAGCTGGAGGAATTAGACTCCCTGACTTCAGAGTATACTACAAAGCTACAGTAATCAAGACAATATGGTACTGGCACAAAAACAGAAATATAGATCTATGGAACAAGATAGAAAGCCCAGGGATAAACCCATGCACCTATCGTCAGCTAATCTATGACAAAGGATATACAATGGAGAAAAGACAGTCTCTTCAATAAGTGGTGCTGGGAAAACTGGACAGCTATATGTAAAAGAATGAAATTAGAACACGCCCTAACACCATACACAAAAATAAACTCAAAATGTATTACAGACCTGAATGTAATACCCGACCCTATAAAACTCTTAGATGAAAACATAGGAAGAATACTCTTTGACATAAATCATGGCAAGATCTTTTTTGATCCACCTCCTAGAGTAATGGAAATAAAAACAGAAATAAGCATGTGAGACTTAATGAAACTTCAAATCTTTTGCACAGCAAAGGAAACCATAAACAAGACGAAAAGACCACCCTCAAAATGGGAGAATATATTTGCAAATGAATCAATGGACAAAGGATTATTCTCCAAAATATATAAACAGCTCATGCAGCTCAATATTAAAAAAACAAACAACCCAAACCAAAAATGGGCTGAAAACCTAAAGAGACATTTCTCCAAAGAAGACATACAGATGGCCAAGAAGCATATGAAAAGCTGCTCAACATCACTAATTATTAGAGAAATGCAAATCAAAACTACAATGAGGTATCACCTCACACCAGTTAGAATGGATATCATCAGAAAATCTACAAACAACAAATGTTGGAGAGGGTGTGGAGAAAAGGGAACCCTCTTGCACTGTTGGTGGGAATGTAAATTGATACAGCCACTATGGAGAACAGTATGGAGGTTCCTTAAAAAATTAAAAATAAAACTACCACATGACCCAGCAATCCCGCTACTGGGCATATACCTAAAGAAAACCATAATTCAAAAAGACACATGCACCCCAATATTCATTGCAGCGCTATTTACAATAGCCAGGTCATGGAAGCAACCTAAATGCCCATCGACAGATGAATGGATAAAGACAATGTGGTACATATATACAATGGAATATTATTCAGCCATTAAAGAATGAAATTGGGTCATTTGTTGAGACATGGCTGGATGTAGAGACTATCATACAGAGTGAAGTAAGTCAGAAAGAGAAAAACAAATATCGTGTATTACCGCATATATGTGGAAACTAGAAACATGGTACAGATGAACCAGTTTGCAGAGCAGAAATTGAGACACAGATGTAGTAAACAAATGTATGGACACCAAGTGGGGAAAGTGGCAGAGGGGTGTGTTGGTGGTGGGGTGAATTGGGCGATTGGGACTGACATGTATACACTGATATGTATAAAATTGATAACTAATAAGAACCTGCTGTATGATAAAATAAATAAAATTAAATTAAAAAAGTCCTACTGTATAACACAGGGAACTATATTCAATATCCTGTGATAAATCATAATGGAAGAGAATATGAAACAGAATGTACATATATGTATAACGGAATCACTTTGCCGTACAAAAGAAACATTGGAAACAACATTGTAAACCAACTATTCTTCAATAAAATAAATTTAAAAAAAAATTGAACTTCTTACTCATGCCCCTGCCATCACAAGGCTACCAGCGCGCGCGCGCGCACACACACACACACACACACACACACACACACACACACACACACAGTCACACATCACTCATTCAACTGCTTCCCAGTTTAAATGCTCCTGAGGTTAATAAGGTATTTTACTAGAAACTAGTGGTTCCCCTTGAACCATTTGTTTTGTATATGTTAATTACAGTTTAAGTGATATCTCTACATTGAGCACTCCTGAGAAGAAACCCCAGGAATTGTCATCATCATCCACTTAGGCTTTGTTTGAATTCTGGTCTTTAGAGAGCCAGAACAGCAAGAAGATTCTGTCACACTAAACTCCTCGGTAAATCCCTGTTAGTGTCAGCATTTAGCCTCCTTTGCCATCAAACAAAAGGGAGAGTGTTTCTGCTCCAAAAATTAGTTGCAGGATTTGCTTTTAAAACCTCAGGGGCATCCAAATACTCCATCCCACCAAGTTGTAGAGCTGCTTCTGCAGTATTCATTTAGCTTGATTTACATTTTTAAAATTTTCTTAGGGCTGTCTTTACTAGCTGGAGGGTAATTTTTTCCCTGTAATTAAAGGATAAGTTAGTTCCAAAGCACATAGACCAAAACAAGCCCTTTTCATACCCTGCCTCGCTCATCACTCTCTGCTGCTGTTCTCTCTTCCAAGTGCTTGTCAGTTTTCACTGCACCTGCTTCCAGCTGCAAATGAGGTGAAGCGGCACCAAGCCCTTTTAGTGGAATCGACTATCCCCTGATTTCAATTCATTTAATTTCCTGGAGCATAAGACAATCTGGGGGAGGATCAGGTAGTGTTATCTCTATCTCTTAAATAAAAAAGCTGTATTCAGTAAGTACAATTCGACAAAGATTTGTGGAGTTGAGCCAAGAACTGTGCTAGCCTAAGGCTGCACAGATGAAGAAACCCGGCCACTGTCCACATAGAGTTGAAATTCTGGAGGTCATCTTAGGTATAGTGCTTTGGTGTACAAATAACAGAAACTCACTCAAGCTAGGTTAAGGTACGAGGACAATTTACTGGAAGGCTTCTAGGATATGTCATAGGACCCAAGGGTCACTGACCCATTGAAGAGACTGGAATCCAGGACTGAAACAAGGCCATGACCCAGGAACTACTCCTACTCCATTTCTTATATTTGCATGGCTGCTTTATTCTTATTCTCCCCATAAGTTGCCCTTTATCTGATTTGCTGGGCACATGGAGGTCATAAGTGCCCGCCCCCACTTAAGCTCCCAAGTTTATGTCCCATTGGATCAAGACCTTCCTGGATTGGCTGGCTGGCTGACTCTTTATCCCAATTTCAAATTCTCTGAAGAAGAGATTTGATTTTCCCAACTTAGACCTGAAGTTCTCTCTGACCCAATCAGCTAAGTGTATGGGAGTGAGGTTATGTAGATAAATAGGTCTTGGGAGACCTGCCCCTGTGGTGGGGAGAGCAATTATATGGAGAAGACAGGCATCGTATGCTACGTAGACATCCCCCAAAATGTCTACTGTTGTGGGAAACAGACAGTTCTTTTCTGTTCAGCCCAAGAAAATCTACATGCTAAAGTGCTGTTGACACAGTTGACTCAAATCTGAGGGTTGGACAAAGCTTTCTGACATGAGCAGGATCTTGAAGGAATAGTATGAGTGTGGCAGAAATAGGATGCAAGCGTCCCAGACAAATAGGAATATTACTTATAAATAGAAAAAATAACTGTAGTCAATCCATAATGTACACTCAAAGAATTTTTCATTTTGTGATTTAGAGTCACAACAGCCTTATTCATCACAGGGACCTCAGGAACAGATCACAACCGTGTCACTCGCCTGCCTGGCTGCTAACATGGCTCTTCCTCTCCTTCCTTTCTGCCAATGCACAAACCACAGCGTGGGCTCAAATAAGTTGCCTAGGGGTTAGCATCAAGCAAACATGTTGGAATGCCAGCCCTACCTCCTAATTGTGTGCCCTTTAACAAGTTATGTAGGCTCCTCCTAAATGAGAAAAAATGGTAATAACAATGTCAACCTCAGAGGGTTGTTGTTTGGATAGAACAAGAAAGTGCAAGGTAAAGAACCTTAGCACTGTGTCTGGCACAGAGTAGACGTCAAGAATGTTTGTTTTTAGCCCCTTCCCTCTCTGTTTTCTTCTCCTGTAGTGGGCTGATGAGTATCTTTAATTTTAAAAATGCAGAGTTGGGGATAGACATGTGGGCTAAATTGGAACAGAATAGTTAAAATAAGACCCACCCCCCCCCCAAAAAAAGGAAGATTACTAACATAATCAATGGCCCTTGAGACATATCCTTACCTCTTGCTTCACTATTATCTAGTATCTGTCCCTTCCAAGGCACTGCAACAACCCAAGAACTTATTATGTGCCTGGCATTGACTTAACTTTTTGAGTCTCAGATGTAGGATGCTCTCCAAAAATTGTTTGAACATCAAAGTCCAGGATATCCCCATTGGGAGTTTTCTCATTATTAATGTTCTGAAAAATGCCAACAGTTTAGAAACACACAGCTTTCTTGGACAGAAGCTGAGTTTGATCAACATTGCAGGCTATCTTATTTAACTTTGGTGCTCACTTTTGTGTTGGTAAATCAATGAATTTATTTTTAATCCCATTTTCGTTTTGTCTTAGTATAATGTGTAACATTATTGCTCTTTACATATGATCTTAAATTAGTTATAGCTCTTAAAAAGTTATTGAAGTATTTTGATTTATAATATTGTGTTAGTTACAGGTATGCAGCATAGTGATTCAGTATTTTATGAAAAGTTCAGTTACAGTGGACCTTTAATATTGAAGATACATTTTTTTCATACGGCATGTATTCAATTTCTTTTTTGAAAGGAAAAAGAAAGCTTGCTTGTGTTAAGAGCTGAGGAATCAGGGTTAAATTTGCAAAACCAGCTACTTCCTTAGCTGTAGTATGATTTGCTTCACTGCAGATACACATTAATCCCTTTAACCTTGCTTAAGTCCCTGTTGATTTTATGCCCAGATTTACAAACATTTATACTAGGAAATAAATGGAATTCAGAAAGAGAATCTGACTCAGGAGAATATATTCTTGCATCACAGGACTTGACAAAATCTGACTGGTGTGTCTAATAACTTCTTCATCAACCAAACAGAAGAATGACTAATCCAAAATAATGAATAATCCAAAAACTCTGTATAATAAATTATATTTATTCCTCATAGACACATATTTGAGTTTCTACTGTGTGAATTATTTTGCCAGCATCTATGGTCAAATATGAATAATGCACAATCCATGCCCTCAGGGAGATTCCATTTTAGTAAGGAGACATTTACAGTCCTTCTTGGTGAGTTAGTTCTGTGCTAAGAAAAGGCACTGCCTATAGTGGGAAAACAGAGGAAAGCTTGCTATTCTCTGCACTAAAGTCAATGGCATGGGGTTATGAGCACATCTAGATTGCTTGAACTTGACTCTTGGCTCTACTTCTGGTACTCGCGTTGGGGGAGTTATTTATCAATCTCTGCCTTAGTTTCCTCACCTGTAAAATGGGAATGATACCAACTTATATCTTACTGATTCTTCTTCTGTCCTGATTCATTGGCCATTTGAGAGAGATGTCTATTCAGGACTTATTTCCCCTTATCTGACCATGTGGGTTAACTTGACTTTTGTGTTTTCTGAAAATAAATGTTACCTCAATATCCACATCATTAGAGAAAACATATTTGTGAGACTTTTAGCAGAAATGAAATGATACAGTACAACACATGCCAGCTGAAGTCCTCAGGCTGCTTTCGTGGTCTTTCTGGTTATCGTTTCTCTACCATCATGGCATACCTACTAACAGGTCAGCTTTTTCTATACTGCTGGAATGCCTCCAGTGAGGGCTGCAGGGGTTGAGTATTTATTGGGTTGTCAAAAAGTGGACCAAAAAGATGACTCTAATGGAAAGTTTAGAAATCCTGGATTCTATCTCCTTTAGAAATACTTGGAAACTTCCACTCAAAGTGTCAAAGTGAATTTATTTTTAATCCCATTTTCGTTTTGTCTTAGTATAATGTGTAGCATTATTGCTCTTTGCATATGATCTTAAATTAGTTGTAGCTCTTAAAAAATTTATTGAAGTATTTTGATTCACAATATTGTGTTAGTTACAGGTATGCAGCATAGTGATTCATTATTTTATGAAAAGTTCAGTTACAGTGAGAGCACCAGGAGGAAAGGTGAAGGGGCTCAGCAAATGTCTGAAGAGTGGGCAACATTAAGACAAGGGTGCAGTTGACACTCATCACGCACCATGATATCCATCCATCCATCCACCCATCCATCCATTCATACATCCACCCAGCTATTCAATAACTAGGGAAGCAGCTGACAGAACAGACAGACCACTACCTGAGAACCAGAAGACCTGGGTTGTAATCCCACCAAATGGTTTCGTAAATGTGGGCAATCCATTTCATCTTTCTGTGCCTCTCATCTGTCAAATGAGGGCAGAGCTCTGGAAAATCTCATAAGTCCTTTTCTAGCTCGTTCAAAGTTCACATTAAATATTATATTTCTAAGGACTCTGTGTTATGCTTGTCATAGTAGGGCAATAGAATATGTACAGGATATTCTCTGTGCTTTCCAAAATCTACCAATATAGTCAGGAAAAAAATAGACATACATTAAGAAGTTAAGTAACAATACAAGGCATTAGATGAATAATTGTCAACAAATAATTCTATAGAATTATTTTAAAAGGAGGCCGGGTGTTCCCTAAGGTGGTCTAGGTCAGCTTCTTACATAAAGTGGGACCTGAAAGGATGCATCACATTTATATAAACAGAGAACAAAAGAGTAGTTTTTCAGTCACTTCTCCAACAACAACATGTTCCTTTGCATCTCCAGGCTTTTGCATAGACAATTCCTCTGCCCAGAACACTCAACTCTCTTGCCTTACTCGTCTGCCTGTCCAATCTCACTTCTCCTTCAAGATTCAGTTCAGAAGTCCACCTCATCTCTGAAGACCTCTCTGTGCCCCTGCCCTGTCAGCATCACCACTTCCATTCCTGGACAGGCTTAATCTCCTCGGGGTCCCACAGGATCTGTAAACATGTCCTTATTGCACATCACAGTTTTTTACACCCAGAGGGTCTTTCCACCTCCAAGGTCTCTGTCTTTCTTATCTCTCTATCTCCAGCAAAAGACGCGGTGCCCAGCAGAAGGTGGACACTGTATAGACAATAAATGAATGAATGAATGAATGAATGAACAAATATATGAACAAAGACTGCAGGAACGAGCTCTGAACCAGATACAGCTGACCATCTGCACCTGCCTTCTCAAACCTGAGGACAGGCATCAGGATGAATAGAGAGAAAACACAGAGAAATTGCAAGAGAAAAAAGGATCCCTCTCAATGAGCAAACATAGCATCTTTGATTCTGGGGAAGGAGAGAGAAACTAAAAATCATCCTTCACTTATAAGCCAGCAAGTGGCTATAGGTTACCTCCCATGTGTCCACTCCCACTTGCTACAGATGCGTGGGGACACGCAGGAAGGCTTACTACTGGCCTTGCCATGGAGAGGGTTACTAGAAAAGCTCCCTCACCTTGTTGATGTGCTGGGCAGCAGTGCACACTTCCCCCTCCAAGAAGCATGGCTCATGCAGAGGAAAATTTGACAGTGAAACTAGAAAGAGGGAAGATATGCATTCTATTAAAGTTCAAGCTAGAGCATTGGGAAACCCAAGAAAGTAGGCTGATTTACTCTGCCCTTCTCATGTGGGTTATTCAAAAGCTGTTTTCAAAGGGGCTCGGGCATACTTATGAATGTTTGGCCTGTCCAGATGGAAATAGAGAGGAACATGCCAGCCAGCTCCTAACATGTGTCTTGCTCCACACAGAAGCTACCAAGGCATCTACACAAAGCAGGGGCTAACTCTGTGGCCTTAGACAAGGATTCACTCTTCGAGTCTAGCCTTACCATTTGTAAAATGGAATATAGCTCCCTCCTTGCTGGTTTGTCATGGGGACTAGAGATGATGACTATAGAGCTGCTTCCGTCAGTGCAGGCTCCTGGTAGACACTCCACAGTGGAAACTACTATCATTATTACTAGCTATTACCATGCCCTTCATCTCCAATGATATTTCCTGAGTGACCAGTAGGCTAACACCAGTATGCTGGGTCCTGGGGAGGCACAGAGATGTTTAAGAGAGGAACTTCATGGAGGAGATGGAATTTTCCCTGTGTCATCTGGGATAGGCACAGTTATCTTTCATTCTCAAATCAGGAAAGGAAATAAGTCTCTCTCGCACTGTATTTTCAATTGCAAACCTTTGTTCATTGAGAGAGCAGGTAATTGTTTTTCTCCATTACACAAATGTCATAATAATATTCTGAGAAAATAAAATAAAAGGAAAATTTTACCCATAATCCTCCACCCCAAGAAATCACATTGTGTTTTTTTTTCCCAAGTTCAGGGTGAGTGAAATTGCATTAGGCAAATACAGAAGTGGGTAAAGTCATTTTATTCAGAGGACATTGGGCCTCTTTTTCTTCATCCATAAAACTGGGGAAGTTAGCCCATCCTACACTTGTTTCTGGCAATGGTCAATGTTTACTAAGAAAAACTCATTCTGGATGTTCACATTATTTAAAAGTGCATCCCCTAACTAGGCCCTCCTAAACGTGTACAGGGAAAACAGTTTCCTTAAGTAGAAAAAAGTGGGCAGGCCCAGAGAATCTGAGCACAACTCTTAACTTGTGATGTCCTTGATTAAAACAACATGCTTTCATGTTGTATCATTACCGAATGCGTGGGAGTGGGTATGCCTGCCACCCTGCAAGGACAATGTACACTGCATTACTGGAAGCTCTTTCTCTCCTTTTGAGTGGCTGTTTATAAAATCTCTCACACTTTTGAATTCTATCCACAAAACCTCATTCCTCTCCTGCCCCCTCAAAATTCCAAACTCCCAGGCTGCCTCATACTCCGGATTACTTTTCGCCAGGCCTGTGGGTCTGCTGCTACTGTGCCCTAAACCCACATAGCCCCGCGGTGCTGTTGGCAGCCAGGATTCAGCGCAGAGGAGGTCAAGGCTGTTGGCTTTTCATGCAGGTGCCCAGGACGATGGCTGGCTTGCTGCAACGGTGCCCAGCTAATGAGTACCAACATTTTTATCTGTACTCGGAAATGTGAAGACAGATGGGGGAAGGGGGCAGAGGGGAAAAACAGCCTTACACAGAAGCCCAAATAGCATCATACTAGCACACTCATCAGACATAAAGGATTTTGATTTTAGCAAAGATAAAAGGGTCAGCAAACACCCCATATGAATGGCAAGTAGGTTAGGAAAAGATTTCAGTCTGATTCTGCTTTTCTCACATCAAAGGGAGAACTGAGTGAGTTTCAAAAACTTCCCCAGAGACTTAAAAACATGCAGTTCTTTGAGATTATGACTAATTACTTCCCTAAAATGATGTTTTCCGCATAGACGACACCTGAAGGGTCTCTCAGTGGACATCATGTCCAGTCCTGCGTGGTAACTCCAGGCAGCCTGCTTGTCCCCACACCACATCCCAGGCACCAAGAGCACTTAGTGGCCATGCACATCCTTGGTTCTGAACATTGTTCTTAATTCTAAATCCATCCTGCTCTTGAACCTCTTGGCATCACCTTCATGGTTCATCCTCCAATTTCATCCCTAGCTTCACTCTTTGAACTTGACATCTGGTACTAATTTTTTAGCTACAACCCTGATCTTGCTTATCACAATTCAAATTCTCCAACCAATGACATATTCTAGGATAGCCTGAATAAATACATGCCCAAGTTTGACTCATCCTGGCATTCTTCTTCCATGAACCTAACCGATGGGCAACTTTCCCATTTGGCCCAGTCTTATAAGTAGGAACCAGGAACCATCTTTCAAGGCTTATTGATAAAGCTGAGTTACTGTTGTTGGTCTAATTTTATTTTTTCAATCAACTATTCACTCTTTGTATCAGCAGGTGGGAAACTAACTTCATGAGAAGCCTATATTTCATAGATGGTGGTATAAACGGGTGGTGGTAAGGATAAGCCCTTTGTTATAAAGAAAGAGACATAACTGTTGTAACCAACGGAGAGATGTACCAAAGTAAGGATCAAGACAGATGGGTTTCAATCTACCAATGACCGTGTGGCATTGGGCAAGTCACTCGCTTCCTGATCCAGACTTTGTTTTCCAATCATAAGCTGAAAGGGTTGTGCCACATGGTTTCCAAGACACCCTCCACGTTTAATATGCTTTGATTCTTTTATTACAAGTCTGTCTTTCTGAGATTCCATTTTCTCATCTGGAAAATAGTGATAATGCCTCGTCCAAACTTCCTCCCAGGGCTATTGTGAGTGTCAAATAAGAAAATGGATGAAAGATCAATATACACTGTAAATTTTGGTAAGTGGGAAGAGAGACAGAAAGCCTGATGCCATCCCCCAGCCTAAGATTTAGCAGAGTTACTTACATGAACTGTGATGGTGAGTATGCATCCCTTTTCCTCATTTCTTCAATTAAACTTTCAAATCATACAAAATAGACCGTGATTAAAAGGATACCCACATCTGCCCTGTTGGAAAGGTACTTGTAAAGGAAAAAATGTTGCATACCCACAAGGTTGGAATTGGCCTTGATGTTGGAGAAAAAAGTTGGACTAGTAGAATCCAGCCGAATCACTGAAAGAGTTGGGGCAGCAGGAGCACGAACAAGGATTTGCATAGATAGTGTCTGGTGTGTTCTGGTCACTCTGGGTGCATTATTATTAGCTCAGTCTTTGAAATAATGCTGTGAAGGTGTAATTGTTTATTACTATTACTATCACTACTATTACATTCATCTCAGTGGTGGAAAACCAGAGCTCAGAGATCACATACTTATTCTATTCCAAAGCTGAGAACCAAACCCCAGTCTACCTGGTCTCAACACCCACCTCATTTCCTCCTTAAAAGGCCGGAAAAATCCAGGTTCATCTCTATCTGCACATACTTAACTCCTTAAATCATGAAGTATAGATGTCTGCTGATGGGTCTTAACCTCTCTGACACAGAGACAGCTCTCCTTCCCATTTAGAAACGTGCAAGAAACAATTACTGCGACCTACTGTGTTCCAATCCTTTATTAGGTTCTGGGACTACAGGGAGAAATACAACATAGATCTTGCCTTTAAACCCCCAGTCTGGTTTTCAGCAATAGGTGTTATCTTAGTTCAGTGGTGAGTGATGCAGCTATTGCACAAGTTTTGTGAGGACAAGCTGAAAAGAAACAGAGGGGAGCCATCTGGGAGTTTAAAATTTCACGGCTTTGGGGCCTCAATTTGCAGGCGATGTCATGCATCATTTATATGGGGGTTTTGGTGGTATTTACTTTATTCAAAGCCCATTTATCCTGGACTTTCTCCAGTGCTGTGTGAGATTTTATGATTAATCAAATCACTCTTCTCCATAATGTAGTTTTGCATACATGCTGATGTGTGGTATGCTTAGATGAGCTCTCAGAAGGAAAAAAGGGACTGGAGTGAGATCAGAGGAAAAGGTGTGACCTTTCTGGGAACTGCTCATGGCTTCCAGTTAACAATGCTGTGCTAAAAACGGAGATACAGAAGCCTTCCTCACTGAGTAAATTTCCAAAGATGGCAGCTTAGATTTCATAGGTTACTCACATAACACTGTAATTCGTTTCTCCATGTCCGCCTCCTACTTAAGATCCCCGTGCCTACATAGTCAAAGCTTGAAAGACCACAAACTTGATAATCAAGTGCTAGGCCCACCATGAACCTGGTGAACCTTGGGCTTTCTGTCACATGTAAATCCAATTTTTCAGCAGCAAGCCTTAAGGTTGAAGAGTGTATAGGGGAAAGGATTTTATACTAAGTTCAACATGTGTTGAGGCCTAAAATTCAGTGGGGGAGATAGCATATGCTTAAATAACTCCTCTACAAATAAGATGGAGGGAATTGCAGCTGAGTGTGGCAAAATGAAGTTCCCAACCTTATACATTTAGTAAGTGGTGAGGTATTACTTAAACCATGGTACTGACATCACCTGAGGGGCCAGCCCTGTTATGTTTGCCAGCCAGGGTTCAATCCTGGAGGGCTGAGGGGAAGGAGGAGGGGACAGGTAAAGGACCCAAGGGAATAACATCTTGGCATTTTTTTCTTTTTGTCTCTTTTTTCTCTGAATATATGTCACTTTTTTTGATGCAGAAGAGGGAACTGTGAACATTTTAGACATCCTTTCTTTGGGGGAAGTTTCTTACCCCAGGTGCATTTCTTCTTCCAAAAATACACTAATATATTTTGTTAATCCAGTCACCTCCAGGCCCAGGACTCCCCACACCAACCAAATTCCTCTGAAAATGATTCAAGGAGCTGTCATGTGTCACTCAACCTCAATGGCTCGATCAAATCTGGAGGGAAGACCCCTGAGTGAGGTGGCCCAGGGGACTGTCCTCAGGTGAGGAGCAGGAGAAAGGAAACAGGACCATTTTTATATTGTTGTATATCGTATTTATTGATTCAGGAAAACACAAAACTCTGAATGAAATTACTTGGAAACTGACCCCCTAAATAGTTTTCCTCACCACATTACTTTGTCCTTTTCCCTACAAATAAACTTACAGTGTGAGAATGTAAAGCTAGAAGAACTATGATTGCTGAGAAACTAGAACTCTTATAAAATAGTGAAAATTTGAGAGAAGTGCTCTTGTGCTGACAGACAATTTGCTTTTCCATTCTCTGGATAATGAGCACCTGTTTAGCCAGGATCACAAAGCAGAAAGGGATCTGTGAATTCTCATCCCTCCCTGGCCACTCTCTTCTCAGGCTACTAGCTGAAACTGTCCCACACAGATATAGACGCAAATCTACTTTCTGCAGACGTCTTTTGTCTATAGACCCCCTTTTCTCTCTCCATCTGAGCACACTCTTGCTTATGTCTAACTAAGCCCCTCCTATCACCATTTAAGTGCATTATCTTAGTGAGAGTACGTATCACCTTTCCGATCGTATCTCCTATGTTTGAAACCACAGAGAGTCACTGCTCATCCACCTGAGTGTGGCCTCATCTAGTATACTGACAAGATTCAACACTGCAGAATGACTATGACTATGATGGTGAAGAGCCCAACCCACCTCCCAGAGAGCTCCAGAGGGAGGAAGGGAATTATTTGCTCTAGTGAAAGTCACAATACTTGGTCCTTTATAAGCGTTGCCTTATTTAACTCTCACACCACCCATTGAGAAGATAGCTGTTATGGTTCCCATTTCACAGGTGAGGAAATTAAAAGGATACAAGTTATGTAACTTGCCGAGCGTTACACAAATTGCAGATGATGGAACTGGCAGTCAAACCCAGTTTTCTTTGATCGCAAAATATGTACTCATTCCACTATGGGACTATACCTCTTTGAGACAGAAATGGATGACAGCACGTAAGCACCTTACCTTTCAAACTGACAAGAAGTCTGAAGTAAACTTTGTGGAGGTGTAAGAAATTTGTCAGTGCTTACACCAGCACAACTACATGGATATTCAGAGAGAGCGAAGAGAGAGGGAGAGACTGGCATTTCTCTCCTTAGGCACACCACCACCCTCTATACTGGAACACTCGTTCCTTGGTTATAATCATCAGAAAGCCACTCTAGCTAATTTAAGGATTAAATTAACTTTCTAAAATGATAATCAAGGGCCACAAGAATGTCAGGAATGTAAGCTCAGCACCACAGATCTCAGACTTGTTTTTGAGTACTGCCATCAAATTTTCTTGTTTTCAGTCATGCCCCATCCATCTTTCACTCCACTTAAAATTCAAATTCCTAGGAGATTGAATCTGGCCTAACTTGTGAGGTCATGGACCAGGATTGGTATTTTCCCAGTTGCCATATGGAATGAGATAGGGGCAGTTCTTCAAAGGAAAGGGAGGATGCTATTACCAAGAGAAGGGGGGAATAGATAGATTCTGGGCAGGATAACAACAAATATTCATTACCCATACTCTGTTCTTTGCTCCGGTCTAAGTAAGCCTAGTGGTCAGGGAATCTAGCCCTAGGCTCTAGGTTTAAGTGATAGCTAAGGAGCTATATTCAGCAACTTTATATTCTTTCAGACTCTACTCTTTTCATATGACTTACCATCACCATTGTCTTCAGGTGTTCCCCCTTGTCCCCATCTTTGATGGGTTCAGTCAGCGCAGGATTCTCATTGTCCTCTTACACTTGCCTGTTAGCCCTCTGTTTCCTCACTGTGGTCATGACCAAGTCAAGAAATGGCCAGTCATAGGTTCCTTCCTCCTTCTGACCATACCTGAAGTCCAGCCATTAGTCCTGTCCCTTAGTCGATGACAAGAAGAATAATGTTCAGACCATTCAATGAATGTGAGAGAGGTTATTCTGAGTAGCAGCTCACAATTCTTCAGGAACTCTAAGCTAGGAAAACACTTTCTGTAGTCAGCCAGTTGGACAACTGACACCTTCATGTTACCAAATAATTAAAAATCCAACCTCTGACTTAGAGTGTGGCTGAGTCTCTGTAATGACCTTCTGTTCTAGACCGATGAACAGCTGTCCAGCAGGGGCAGAAAAGGAGAATATGCAGAGGTCAGAGAGACAGCTAGAGCACCAGGGCACAGAGTGCCTGCAGTACTACATCCTAACCTGACAAGCCCACTTGCTTTCCTTTTGCTTTCCTGGATGATGGAAGGGAGTGTTTGTTTTTGGCAACCCCAAAAAAGTCACACCAGATAGTCTGAGAGGGTGTAGTAAGTGTTGTGCATAGAGACCCCATAAGTATCAACACATGGGAAACACATGTTCAGCTTGCTATTCACCATTTCTCTAGTTAAGAGGAGTCCAGGGCCTTAGCTGTAAACTATGTTGGGAAATAAAACAATGAGACACTTACTCTAGGTCTCTACCTAGCTTTACGTAGTAGCTTCATTCCTAAAAGTGTTCTATAGATTAATATCAATCCATGGTGCCTATCAACTTATAACACAGTTCCAGCATTGCTTTACCTTTACACAGTAATTTTTTATTATTAAAGTATTCTAATCCTTTAGCTTTATGTGTCTGTACTCCTTCACTCTAGCCAATCTGTCAAAGGAAAGTGTTTTATGAGAAAAAGCCAAATTACTAAGCATTTCCATGTGCCATTTCTCTTAATCCTCACAAGAGGCCTGTGAAGTTGTATTTTCCCTATTTTAAAGATTGGACAACTGAGGTCCAAAGCCACATAACTAATGAGAAACTACACTAGAGCTCCAATGCATATCTTCTGATGAGACTGAACTTCAAGTAGTATATTATTGTTTTATTGTTTTATCTCCCATGGGTGTTTGTGAAATGTTTGGAAAGGGCATGGAAACTGCTCCATCTCCAGTTGACACTATAAGTGATCTGTTCATCATTCACTGAACACACACACATTTGTTAAGTGACTCATATGTTCATAGGTGAACAAGACAGTGTCTGGAGCCTGGAGTAGCTCACACTTTAGAATGAGCTTGTCATCAAAGTTAACTTTCAGCCCTGCCCTTACCTAAGATCACCCAATAACCTCTATGAGACAGAAGGTCCTTGGTCCAGCAGAGCAGACCCCCTGCCCAAATCCCATCTTGTAGCTTCTGAGCCTATCCCCCAGTGGTTGTGATGGTCTGATCACACCTGAAAGCTGGCCCTGTTCCTGGGAAATTTCCACCGACTATTGCCCAGGAGACCATGCCCAACACTTCCCCACCCATCCCCAGCAGAAGCCCACAGCCAATGACTGAGGTATGCAGGGCAGGGGCATAATAGGCTGACCTCCCTGCCTCAGGTGGGACTAATTTTGTTGTGTAATCCACACTCCAGCACTTCTCTAAGGCTCAGAGAGAAGAAATCTCCAGCTGAGTCACCACCCTTGCTTAGATATTTGCTCCTGCTCTGTCCTGCTTTCCTTCCTCCCCTCGTCTAGGGAACACATCCTCAGTAAATCACTTGAACTATATTCCTCATCTCAGGCTTTTTCTAAGGGAACCCAACCAAAGTCAACTAGTTTGACTTCATTTTGTAGCTGAAGAGTTAGAAAATATGGGTCTTTGAAAAGAATCCATATATGATTTTTTCACTCATTCAGACTGGGCCTTCTCCTAAAATTAAACAAAATCAGCAAGATCTATTTGCATTTGCATGGTTTCATTTGTATTGAGGGTAAGGAAATAGTGGTCTCTTATAATGTTCAGGACTATTTAAGAACCACATGATCATTTCCAATTCCCCCCATATCTATCTCTAAACCAGTTCTTTGTGAGAATATCTCATCTACTGATAGGGGTCACAGATTTTGGCTTTTGAATGATGTTAGTGTGAGCTGCATTGAAAATTGATGCACTGGGCTTCCCTGGTGGTGCAGTGGTTAAGAACCCGCCTGCCAATGCAGGGGACACGGGTTCGAGCCCTGGGCCGGGAAGAGCCCACATGCTGCAGAGCAACTAAGCCCATGCACCACAACTACTGAGCCTGCGCTCTAGAGCCCACGCACCACAACTACTGAAGCCCGCGCACCTAGAGCCCATGCTCTGCAATGAGAAGCCACCACAGTGAGAAGCCCATGCACCACAAGGAAGAGTAGTCCCTGCTGGCCACAACTAAAGAAAGCCCGCGTGCAGCAACGAAGACCCAATGCAGCCAAAAATAAATAAATAAATGAATAAATAAATTTATTAAAAAAAGAAAAGAAAAGAAAAGAAAATTGATGCACTCCCTGATCATTTCCACAGAGCCTTGGTGATGTTGATGTTGAGCTTGTTGGATAATTATCTGTTTTTTAAAAATCTAAGCATCCTTTCATACACTGCAATTTCTGTTTGCAAGTTTAGCTTCAAGTTTACAGAACCATTTAATTAACTTAAGTGTTTAAACTTCTAGAGGTGTTGATTGATTCTAATCAGTATTTTCTGCTACTCTAATTGAAGGCTTCCTCTCTTGGACTATTGTCGGTGAAGCAAAAAGAAAAAAAGCAAAATGTTGTTTAGTCTTTGGCATAATCTAACATGAATTTTGTTTGGCCCATGATAGCATAAACTTGGGAGGACAGAATAGAGCCAATTTCTGCATCCTTTGAAGTTGGAGAGCCAGCCCCAGGAAAAGAGACTGTGTAGAAGGCATGGGGAGGAAATTCTTACAACCTCTCCCTGGGACTTAGACTTGAAGCCAAGCCACTTTCAGGTTTGGCAGATTTCACTCTTCATGGAAGCTCAGTGGGGGATGTTTTGCAGGGACACTTGACATCCAGAGAAAGGGATTTTCTCTTTTAACACCTCTTCTTTTCATAAAAATAAAGAGTCACCCCAACCTCCCACCTCCTATAGTAACACACTAGGCAAATGTAAACCTAACCCCTAGGATAAGAGCTGCCCAACATTGATGGGGTCTTTCAGTTGGTGGTGAGGTTCGAAGCCAGACTTCTAAACTCCAGGTGTTCAGACAGCCCAGGAGTTGTGTTTATCTGCCCTTTAGAGTTCCACCAGGGGAAGCAGAGGGGAGAGGTGTGTCAGAACATCTCTGGGGAGCACCTCCAAACTGCAGGCACCTGAGATGTGGCCCCAAGACCACTCCTCAACTTCAGCTTTTGAAAACCAGGTTTCCTGTTGCCTTCCAAAAGATTTTTTGGCAAATTGCCCTTGGTCTCTTCTGAGACAATTCTGTTTTAGTTGACTTCTGTTCAGCACAAAATAATGTATTATGGATATTGCATTTCTCTGCTAAGAAAATGTCAGCTGCTAAACTAGATCAAACTGCCCTCCAGTTCTTCAGAGCTGACTCATTTTAATTATTGAACTTCTCTCTCTGGAAAGTGCTCTCTGTACTATTTGCAAGAAAACAGCAGTTTTAACACAATTTGGAAACTTTTCATAGATTGATCACCCCAGGAAAACAGGCAGCTGATCACCAGAGAAATTCTTCAGTTAAGATTAGTTTGCTCTGTGATGACACTGAAGAAGTGAAACGTGTGGGGTTTTCTCCATGCTATTCATCCTGCCTCCCTGACTGCCTCCATGTGTAGCCAGGAACCCTTCTTTCCTGCATACTCCAGGGGTGCAGTTCTAGAGCTATGGCAAGCTCAGCAGCTCACCTTGGCCTGCTTCCTTCTCCAACTGTCTCTTTCCTCCCTCAGTTTCAGTCACTCTCTTCCAGCCACATCCACCTTCTTTCTGCTTTGGGAACACGCTGAGCTTTTCTCTACCTCAGGACCTTTGCACGTGCTACTCTATCTAGTGTGTTTTTCTTCTAGTCTAGATACATGATTTGCAACCCTGGCTATACATTAGAATTACCTTATGCCTCATCTTTAGATCAATTAAATAAGAACCTCTGAAGATGGGGGTCCATCATCAGTATTGTTTAAAAGCTCCCTTAGATCTGCATGTGACTGGGTCTTCCCATCGTTTAGGTCTCAGTTCTAACATCCTTTCCCAAAGAAGCATTCCCTAACCATCCCATCTAACGTAGCCTGAACACTCACCCACAGAACTCTGCATCATTCACTGACTTTATTATCTTTATAATACTCATCACTGTCTAAAGTTCTCTCTTCTATTTTTTGTTTATTAGTTTATTATCTGTCTTCTCCACTATAGTTCAAGCTCTAGGGTAGCAGGGATATTGTTCATGTTGTTGACTTCTATATCATTAAGATATATACCTAATACATAATAGGTACTCAAAATATATTTTTTGGGTGAGTGAATAAGTGAATTAATGGATATATGAATAAATAAATAAATGAGTAGATGAGTGAGTGAATGAATGGGCTTCAGTCCTTAGAATCCAAGTTACTATTTTTGATAGCATATTGATACTTCATCTGGTAAGAGCCCCCATTTTCAGTACCTCTGGGGAAAATATTTCTCTACAGTCATAATTTTCTGTTTTGTGGTCTTCCTAACAACAACAAATTTATATAACCACAACATACCACAAGTTGCATATCCGTACTGGAAGTTCTGTGAAATTCCATGTTTTTAATGTCCTCTCCTTCCATATATCCCACAGATGTCCATCAGAACAGCAAGTCAATACTCTACCATTCTGCACCTGTGCCCTCACCACTCCAGTGCCATGCCACAATGGAGGCATCAGAATTCTCTTTTCCTCCCTGTTCCCCCTCCCTCCCATCTAGGCGCCCCAGAGGGCCACTCAGATAATATACTGGTCATCAGTAGAATCTGTTCAAAATAATTACTGGAGACCAATTATGATCACTGAAGCAACAAGGAGTGATCATGTCTTCAGGGATCCTTCACTACTTTTAGTGCCATCTTCTGCTCATCTCCACTCCCAGATCTTTCCTGGTTTGATGTCTTGCTGTACATATATCTATAAATGTCTTACCCCAGCAAATGCCTTTGTCATGAATCTCCCTGGTGCTCATCCTATGACAAACACATGTCCCAACATGAATAAGCCTGATGAGTTCTTTGGAGCACCACAACCATTGACCACTTTCTTCCTCAGAGCTCCCTCAACTTTTCCTTTAAAAACTAAACCACTATTTTCCAAAACAGAAAGAAGTTACAGCCCCAAATTTGCCCAGCCAGTCTTCCAAAAGGGATTCCATTTTTCTGTTTAAGGCTAAGAACATGAGAAACAAATATGTATATTCATCAATTTTCTTTCTCTGCCCAGTAAGCATAATGCCTGGTGACCAAGATGGTGAGCATAAGACTGCTTCTTCTTTCTGTCTTGGCTATTTATGTACATCAGTAAGTGTGTTTCTGCTTCAGGGAACTGAGAGATATTTCTGGTGACCTGAGAGAACTAATTCACCTTCAGGAGGAGGTAAGTAGCCAAATATTTATACCATATCAAAATATGACTCATTCTTCACTCTTGTGAAAATGTGTCACAGTGCCTGAAGTTAGACCTGGGTGTCAGGGACATCTAACATCTGGGATTGACTCTACAGCTCAGGGAATTTGGAAATCTAATTGTAGTAGTGTCTCCCTATAAAGAAGAGGTTCAGGGAGCCTGATTCACACCAAGCATAAAATCCAGGACAGTTTCTGAGTTTGCACAGAAATTCATCCATGAGGTGACAACTCAGTCATTCATACATTCATCCAATAAATATTTATTAAGCACCTAGCATGTTTCTTTTATAAAGATCTATGCACCAAGGTTACAACAGGGGGGAGAAAAAGAATTAAAACTCCTTCATAATGGAACTCACAATGGAAAAAACAAACAATAGACAAATATGTAAAATGTATAGTATATCAAATGATATCAAGTGCTGTGGGGAAAATAAAATAGGAGATGGATAATAGGAAAAAGTGCCCATTGTAGGGTGGGGATCACAATATTAAACAAGGTGGTCCGGGAAGCCCTTATTGAGAATGTGACCTGTGAACAAAGACCTAAAGGAGATGGGGAGGCCAGATTGCAGATTTCCAGATGGAGGTGCTTCCAACATGTGACACAGAGGCCACTGTAGCAGGAGCATATGTGTCAGAGGAGTGGATAGGATCAGAAAAGTTGGCTGAGGCTGATCAGGAAGGTTTTGAAGGGCAGGATTTGGCTTTCATTCTAAGTGTGACGGGGACCATCAGAAGTCTTTCAGCAGAGGAGTGGCATGATCCAATTTAGACTTTAGCACGCTTCTTCTGACTATTGTACCAGGAAAAGACTAGAGGATAAAGGCAGAGGCAGGGAGACCAGTCAGGAGACCAATGCAATCACCTGGGTGAGAGCTACCAGCACCTTAGATGAGAGTGTTAGCAGTAGAAGGGTAGAGAAGCAGTTGGATTCTAGATACATTTTGAAAGGAAAGCCAACGCTGGTAGCTGATGGACTTGGTGTGCTATGGAGAGAGGAGAGGAGTCAAGTTTTGCAACTGTGAAGGGGACCAATTCCCACAGGAACCCACTTCTGAAAAATGGAATCAAATGCAGACCAGATGGACCTATAAGTGAGCAAAAATCACAGCAAAGGGAGAATTGATCTCATTGGTAACAACTTCCATGTATGGAGCACCGAATACATGCCAGGCCTTATATTAAGCTCTTGGCCTTCATAACTCAATTTTCCGCTTCCCAACAACCCAGTGATAAACATACCATTGTCTCCATAGATGAGGAAGTTGAGGCTTAGAGCAAAGCGACTTGCCCAAAGCTGGAACCATGACTCTAATCACCTCTGTCTGACTTCCAGACTCATGCTCCCAACCACTGTTCCTGCTCTCATGAGACTGAGAGGCTGGTAGGGGAGCCAAAGATTAAACAAAATACCCTTTTGTTAAGGCTTAGGATATGGATAGGGTTTGTGCTCTAAAGGGAAGAAACATGGTTCTATGCGTATATACAACAAAGGAGCCAGGTCTTGCCTAGGAGGTGAGAGAAGGTATCCCTGAAGAAATGGTGGGTAAGCTGCTCTCTGAAAGATGAGTGATTCTCCCTGGGCAAAGGATGGGGAAAAGACAAGTGGTTCAGACAGAGGCCTTGTAATAAAAGGAACAAGAGTTTAAGGGGCAAAGAAAGCAAGTCAAGGCTTGATGTAAAATGAAGTGAAGAGTTAGAAAAGGCCACAAAGGCCTCCTTAAGCATGTTGATCTTCAGCCTAAGAGGAATAAGAATCCACCCTTAGAGGACAAATGAAAAGAGAAACAAGATAGATTTTCTTTGGAAAGGCCCACTCTGCCTACATTATTGGAGGTAGATTGGAGGGGCTAAGTATACAGAGGAGACCACTTACTACATTATTGCTGTATCTGCACTTGTGTGATGAGCTTATTTTACACTGAATTTGCCTGAACATAGAATCTCACCATGTCTGACCTGGAAGAGACCTCAGAGAGTATTCCTCTAGTCCAGCTACATTAGTTTATGGATGATAAAATTGGTCTACAGAGAAATGACTTGCCCAAGACCACATGGCCACTTAAATCACAGAATAAACACTCAAACACAGGTCTTCTGACTTTGAGCCTTGAGTTTGTAAGCATTGTTTTAGTTGATTGAATATTAATTGTGCCATATTTAGTGTTGTATCTCCCATGTTTGACAGGAGTAAGTACTCAGTATATGTCAGATGGATTAACAGAGAGGTAAATGGATGGATGGATGGATGGATGGATGGACGGATGGATGGCGAATGGATGGATGGATGGATGAATGGAAGGATGGAAGGATACATGGATGGTTTCAGAAGGATGTTCTTTATTCTACACTCCAAAAACTTCCATAGCAACAGTTGAAAGAGAAGTCATTTTTCCCTTAGTGAGAACCATACTTCATGACCTTCCTTCTCAAAAAGCATGTCCTCTAGTCATGGCAACCATTGTTGGGCCATGACATCAGTGTGACTCCTCAGGACACCCTTCTTTACCGAAGACTGTGCCCAGGAACACTGGATTCCTGAAAGAAGCTGATAAACCCACTCCAACTGTTTGAGATAGAAAGCTGTCCAGGATCAGTTAGGTCATTACACTGACTTCTTATTCCTCCTGGAAAGGAGCCTAGCTTGCTAACTGTCCAAATTGAATGCTTAAAACTTTAATTTGGTCGCCATGAAGATTTGCCTCTTTCAGTGGCAGAAAGCCCAGTTTCCTACATGTTAACTCAGGAGCTCATTCTTTGCCACCCCACTACTCCTGATCAACTCACACCACACTAAGGGAGGACCGTGAAGGGAATGCTGAAGAAATGGTATCGTGAACAATAAGCATGGGGTGCTCAGAAAATGGCTCAGGGGCTATTGCTAAAATTATGCTCTCATTTAATCCTGGCAATGGTACTGGAGAATGAAGCCTTGTCTCAGTTTCACAGATGAGGAAGGTGAGACTGTAGGGTCTAAGGGGCTTGCTCACCGATGAGCTAATATTTAAACTCAGCTCTACTAGGGGCATTCCCAGTTTTCTTTCCATGATAATGAAATTCCAAATAGGCTGACTTCCTATGTTTAGTTATTTAGAACATAATCATTATAACTAATATACAAAGAAAACTTATTTGTCATCAGCCAACATTAATTGATCACCTACTATAAACACGGTATCCTACCAGAGGTTTTTCTCAGGCCAATTGGACATTCTTCTTTGTCCTCAGAGCACTAAACTGGAGACTTACTTCCAGCCCCTAGTCAGCTACTTTCTCCACATAAGCCTCTGTCTTCTCTTCTATCAAATGGACACAGTAATTTGTATACAAAAAATTCTCAGTAGGATATATATGGCACACTCAAAATTGGATTATTTTAGGAAAGTGTATTATAAAAGGGCCATTCATAAAGGCAAGAATGTGAGGGAGCCTCGTGGAATAATACACTAACCTAGGGATAAAACACCCTGTTTGTTACTACCCTGAGGCACAAAGGGACAAAGGGAGGGAGAAGTTACCAGAAGCTGGAAGGAGAGAAATTCTTGTAAGGTTGGCGGCTCTGAGAGAGGCAGTGACCTTTGGGACACCGCCAGCCAAGACAACTTCACAGGGCAGGAAGCAGGGGCATGAGGACCTGATTTCCTTCCAGGGATGTCATTGGCAGAACCCCAGGATAGCCAGAGGGTATGTGAGGCACAACTTAGTGCAGCACACAAGTTGGCAGAGTGGAGAAGGATGGAGAGGGATTCTGGGGGCACAAGTGAAGCCAATGGCACATGACACCTGCTCTACCTGTATGGAAATGAAATGTGTCCATGGAGGGAAGGGTGCCCTGTAAAGAAAACCATACTAGTAACAAAATTATTTACTAACTTGGGAATGAGAACTAAGTTTCACCAGCTCTTTATAGGCTATTTAGTGTGCCCCCAAGAAGGGGGTGAGAGTGATCTAAAAGAAGAGGCAGAGTAATTTCTGCTTTTCTCCTCTTCAAGCTGAATGATAAGGAGCTGGATTTCAAGGCAGTGTCATTCAAAGGGTTTAGAACCTGAGCATCCTGGTTTGAACCTGTATCTACCAATTACCAGATGAGTCATCACAGAGATTCCCTTAATCTCTCTCTGCCTCTGTGCCCTCTATGATGCCAAGGAACATAATGCCCACCTTACAGGGTGCTGTGAGATTTTAAGGGGATAGAAAGGGAAGCTCATAATGCCTGGCACATAGTAGGTGCTCAAGAAATATATTACTAGGTAAGTGAATAAATGAATGATTTCCAGGATCCCTTTAGGCTCTTAGATGATAGGAGTCTGATTCACCAGACTGGTTGGCAAATTCTGAGAAAGGTCATCTGAGCAAGGTACTAAACTGAGGGCAAAACTATGGCAGGACAGGTGGTGAGCACAGTGGGGGTGAGCACGGTGGGGGTGAGCACAGTGACTGCAAGCTCTGCAGAAAGAAGGGGTTCTGAATGGAGACACCACATCTAAAAACTCTATCTCTTGTCATACAGCCTTCAGCAGGCTGTGGCTGCCTCTATGTAAGTGAAATTTGAATATAAGGTAGAAACTTTGATAGAATGCCCAATTTGTCAAAGTAGGATTCTTCTGGCAATACATTAGAAAAATAACTGTGAAATTACCTTTCTTGGCCAGTTCCCAAATATGGATAGATAACTGAGAATTAGTTATTATGAAAATTTCTTTGGGGGATATAAATAATATTTAAAAGATGAAGAACTTGAGGGAAGGAAGCTGACATTTGTTAAGTATCTTAGGATTCAACCAGTGCACATAATGAAGGTCCCAGTCTTCACAGAGCTTATGAAACAGACAATAAACAAGAAACATTAAAAAAATTTAATTATTATTATAGGTTGAATTCCAAAAAGTTATGTTCAAGATCTAACCCCCAGTACCTATGAATATGACCTTATTTAGAAACAAGATCTTTGCAGATTTAATCAATCAAGTTAAGATGATATCATTAGGGTGAGCCTTCATCCAATGACTGGCGTCCTTATAAGAAATTTGAACACACACAAACAGAAGGCAACCACATGAAGACAGAGGCAGAGACTGGAATTATGCTGCCACAAGCCAAGGAATGCCGAAGATTGCTGGCAGCCACCAGAAGCTAGGAGAGAGGCATGAGACAGATTCTTCCTCAAAGATGCCAGGAAGAATCAAGCCTGCCAACACCTGGATTTTGGACTTCTAGCCTCCAGATCTGTGAAGAAATAAATTTTGGTGTTTTTTTTTTAATTGGAATACAGTTGCTGTACAATATTATATATGTTATGGGTGTACAGTATAGTGATTCAAAATTTTAAAGGTTATACTCCATTTATAGTTATTACAAAATATTGGCTATATTCCCCATGTTGTACAATATATTCTGGTAGCTTATTTTATACCTGATAGTTTGTACCCCTTAACCTCCTAGCCCTATATTACCCCTCCCCCTTCCCTTTCCCAATGGTAACCACTAGTTTTTCTCTATATCTGTGGGTCTGCTTCTTTTTTGTTATGTTCAATAGTCTGTTGTATGTTTTAGACTCCACATATAAGTGATATCATACAGTGTTTGTCTTTATCTGACTTATTTCACTTAGTATAATGTCCTCCAAGTCCATCCATGCCACTGCAAATGACAAAATTTTCATTCTTTTTCATGGCTGCATAGTGTTCCACTGTATATATATATACCATATTTTCTTTATCCATTCATCTGATGATGGACACTTAGGTTGCCCCATATTTTGGAAATTGTAAATAATGCTGCTATGAACATTGGGATATGTGTATCCTTTCCCATTAGTGGATTTTTTCTTTTTTTGATATACATCCAGGAGTGGAATTGCTGGGCCATATGGTAGTTCTATTTTTAGTTTTTTGAGAAACCTCCATACTGCTTTCCACAGTGGCTGCACCAGTTTACATTCCCACCAACAGTGTATGAGGGTTCCCTTTTCTCCGCATCCTCAACAACATTTGCTATTTGTGCTCTTTCTGATGATAGCCATTCTGACACATGTGAGGTGGTATCTCATTGTGGTTTGATTTGCATTTCCCTGGTGATTAACGATGAGCATCTTTTCATGTGCCTGTTGGCCATATGCATTTCCTCTTTGGAAAAATGTCTACTCAGTTCTTCTGCCATTTTTTAATTAGGTTGTTTTTTGATGTTGAGTTGTACAAGCTGTTTATACATGTTGGATATAATCCCTTATTGGCCATATCATTTGCAAATACATTCTACCTTTCAGTAGGTTGTCTTTTTGTTTTGTCAATGGTTTTACACAGCTTTGCTGTGCAAAAGCTTTAAGTGTAATTAGGTCCCATTTGTTAATTTTTGCTTTTATTTCCTTTACTTTAAGAGACAGATCAAAAAAATATTGCTGCAATAAATTTTTGTTGTTTTAAGCTACCAGTTTGTGGTAATTTGTATGGCAGCCTGGGAAAACTAACACATGTAGTATATTGGAAGATGGTAAGTGCTATAGAGAAAGAAATACATAGAGCAGGGCGAGGAGGATGAGGAAGGAAGGAGGCAGGTGGGCAGGCAAAGGAGGTCTAGAGAAATTGGGGCAGGCAGCATGGAGAAGGGGAGATGTGAACAAAGTTTGGAGCCACGAGGTGAGCAAAGCAGAGATGGGGGACGAGCGTGCCAGGCGGAGGAAGCAGATGCAGTGGAGGCCTTGAGGTGGAGTGTGCCACAGTTGAAGAACATCAAGGAGGCCAACGTAGCAGGAGTGTGAGCAAGCAGAGGTGACCATGAGACAAGACCATGGTGGGGCCTTGTTGGCCATTGCCAGGAGTTCTGCTCTCACTCAGGGTGGAGTAGGGAGCTGTGGGATTTTTTTTAAAATTAATTAATTTATTTTTTTACATCTTTATTGGAGTATAATTGCATTATAATGGTGTGTTAGTTTCTGCTTTATAACAAAGTGAATCAGTTATATATATACATATGTTCCCATATCTCTTCCCTCTTGCGTCTCCCTCCCTCCCACCCTCCCTATCCCATCCCTAAAAGAAATGTCATGAAGAACCTAGGGGTAAGACAGGAATAAAGACACAGACCTACTAGAGAATGAACTTGAGGATATGGGGAGGGGGAAGGGTAAGCTGTGAAAAGAGAGAGAGAGGCATGGACATATATACACTACCAAACGTAAGGTGGGTAGCTAGTGGGAAGCAGCCGCATAGCACAGGGAGATCAGCTCAGTGCTTTGTGGGATGGTTTTGAGTGTTACAGTCACATATTCTGAAATAGGACTGAAAATGCTCACTTTGGCTGCTGCATTGAGAACAGATGGAAGCAGGGGAAGGACAGAAGCAGGGGACCTGTTAGGAGACCACCACAGTGACCCAGCTAAGAGTACTCCCTGAACAGAGGCCTTTACCAGTTTCCCCAATGACACCCTGCTGGTTAGGCGGGCAGAACCAGCAGGCCTACCACCCAAAGGTCAGGTTTCTAGCCACAGCCTTGATGCAAACTGGCTCTGGGACCTGGCAAAGAAGGAAGTGAGGTACATTGCATGCCTTCCTGGGTTTCATTGACCTCAACTCCAATGGCTGCCTCATAGGGATTTTGCAAGAATCAAACGAGCAAACAGCTGTGGTAGCATTAAACAGCATAAAGCACTAGATAAATGCAAGTGATTGTAATTAATACTGATAATAGTCACCCCTCTTTACCCTGCAACCACCAGCCTATAAATACTGCCAAAATAACGTCTAAATGAAGAAATTGATTCCCATGTGCAGATGAAACTGGTATACGCATCTGCTGGGGATGATTTTTCATTTAATAGAAGTCATTTTAAAAAGATCAGTGATATCCTGTTACCATGGGCAAACTGTTGGGATGAGAAAGTATCCTTTTCATGCAGAAATGGACCTTCAGAGGGGACAGCAGTTTACCAACATATAGTAATTAAGGCATTGGGTTCTTCTATAAGGCTATTTAAAATTGTATTTTTAATGATGACTAGTTCTGTTCTTGTTGCTCTGGAGAGATATCTTGGCTGAAACTAAGTGAAGGTTGGGTGTGAGGTCAGCGGACACCTACTGGCAGATAGATACTCACATGAATTGGGAGCCCTGGCAGCTGCACCCGTCTCTGATTGAATGAAGAGGAAGGTTCCAAGGAAGCTTGGAGCAAAGACCAAAGGAAAGGTGACAATGGAGAGCAGGTTCGTGTCTGTCAGGTGTTCATCCTAAGTCCTAAGTAAAAACTGAAAGGGACCATTTTGTCATGAAACTTTGAAAGGCTTGGAGCACAAGCTGTTTTACTTCAGGGTCCAGGTGAGCCATGACAACAGAGGGTAGGGGAGGGGAATGTTTTTTCCCATTCTGGGGAGAACACAGCAACAGTAGTCAGAGCCAATTATGGACCAGCAGTAGCAACATCTGTTGTGCTGGTAGGGAAATGAGAAAGCAGCGGCAGGGCCGCCTGCTGGGTCAGGTGGGAGGCAGAGAAGCAGCATCACATGGAGGGCTCCTCATGACTTCAAGTATCTGATACGACCGCAAGCCTGGAGCTGGAGAAGACTGGTCACCGGGGCCCCTTTACAGTCTGAAAAATGACTGCAGAAGACATAGGAGTGGCAGGGGAGGGGGTTGAGGTCCTGCTGCTGTGCAAGGGTGTAAGTAGTAAAATTAGGGCATTAAAATTGTTCATAATCCCAGGATGAAGAAAACCGAGGGTATCCAGTTTACAACAATAATAGCTAACTTTATTGCAGTCAGTGAATGATTTCATTCCTGTATATATTCATTCATTTATTTATTCATTCATTCAGTAGATATTTATGGTGTGACTACTATGTGCCAGGCTTTCTTATAGTTGCCAGGGACACATCAGTGAGAAAAAGAAAAGCAAGTGGTCTCAGGAGTGGCTGGAGGAGGGCACAGAACTAATTAGTGTAGTCAAGACAGACCTCATGGAGGAGGAAACATGCAAGCCAACACTTGAAGTGGTGAGACACTGGGTATCTGAAGGAGACATGTTGGAGCAAAAGGAAGAGCTGGTGCAAAGTTCCAGAGGTGGGCACTTTTCTGATGAATTTGAGGAATAGCCAAGAAGTCAGTGCAGCTGGAGAGGAGTATGCAATGGAAGGGTATCATAGAATATAAGCTCAGAGAGGAATGGGAGGTCCAGGTCAGGTAGGACTTTTTACACATTTAATGCTCACAATAAAATTGAAATAGACCCTGGACAAGGGTCTGAAAACCACTGGTATAGGCCACAGAGCTAAGTGTCTATAAACATGAGACCAAGTGAGCCATGTGAAGATCAAGAAAAGTGCATTCTATGTGGATGAAACAGTTGGTGCAAGATTCCAAAGATGGGAATGAGCTTGATGTTTGAGGTCAGAGTGTCTAGGCCTGATGGATAAGGGAGGAAAGATACAAAATGAAGTTATAAAGATAGGATGGAAAAGGTCATGGAGGGCTTCAAAAGTCAGGATAATTAGCTTGGATTTTATTCTACATGGAATGGAAGCCATCAGAGGTTCCTATGCAGAGTATGACATGGCCTGGTTTTAATGTTAAGATCACTTTGGATACCAGAGGGAAAATAGAGAGAAGCCAAACATAAGCAGATGTGCAATGGTCCAGGTTAGACTAGATGGTGGGAGGATGTTGTTTTCGAGTTAGTGTTGAAGAATTTGCTGGTGGCTTAGACGTAGGTACTCAAAGAAAGAGCAAAAACAAGAATAAAGTTTAGATTTCAGGCTTGAGCAATCAGTGGATGGGGAGGATTGGAGAGGACAAGGCATGGAGTGGGGGTAATAATTGTGTTCGGTCATGTTAAGTTTGAGACACCAATTTTTTTTAACATCTTTATTGGAGTATAATTGCTTTATATTGTTGTGTTAGTTTCTGCTGTATAACAAAGTGAATCAGCTATATGTATACATATATCCCTATATCCCCTCCCTCTTGCATCTCCCTCCCACTCTCCCTATACCACCCCTCCAGGTGCTCACAAAGCACCAAGCTGATCTCCCTGTGCTATGTGGCTGCTTCCCACTAGCTATTTTACATTTGGTAGTGTATATATGTACATGTCACTGTCTCACTTTGTCCCAGCTTACCCTTCTGCCTCCCCATGTCCTCAAGTCCATTCTCTAGTAGGTCTCTGTCTTTATTCCCATCCTGCCCCTAGGTTCTTCATGACCTTTTTTTTTTTTTTTAGATTCCATATATATGTGTTGGCATACGGTATTGGTTTTTCTCTTTCTGACTTACTTCACTCTGTATAACAGATTCTAGGTCCATCCACCTCACTACAAATAACTCAATTTTGTTTTTTTTTTATGGCTGAGAAATATTCCATTGTATATGTGTGCCACATCTTCCTTATCCATTCATCTGTCGATGGACACTTAGATTGCTTCCATGTCCTGGGTATTGTAAATAGTGTTGCAATGAACATTAGGGTGCATGTGTCATTTTTTTTTTTAAGTTTTGAATTTTATTTTATTTATTTATTTTTTATACAGCAGGTTCTTATTATGCATGTGTCTTTTTGAATTATGGTTTTCTCAGGGTATATGCCCAGTAGTGGGATTGCTGGGTCATATGGTAGTTCTATTTGTAGTTTTTTAAGGAAGCTCCATACTGTTCTCCATAGTGACTGTATCAATTTACATTCCCACCAACAGTGCAAGAGGGTTCCCTTTTCTCCACACCCTCTCCAGCATTTATTGTTTGTAGATTTTTTGATGATGGCCATTGTGACTGGTGTGAGATGATATCTCATTGTAGTTTTGATTGGCATTTCTCTAATGATTAGTGATGTTTAGCATCCTTTCATGTGTTATTTGGCAATCTGTATATCTTCTTTGGAGAAATGTCTATTTAGGTCTTCTGCCGATTTTTGGATTGGGTTGTTTGTTTGTTTTTTGATATTGAGCTGCATGAGCTGCTTATGTATTTTGGAGATTAATCCTTTGTCAGTTGCTTTGTTTGAAAATATTTTCTCCCATTCTGCAGGCTGTCTTTTTGTCTTGTTTATGGTTTCCTTTGCCATGCAAAAGCTTTTAAGTTTCATTAGATCCCATTTGTTTATTTTTGTTTTTATTTTCATTTCTCTAGGAGATGGGTCAAAAAGGATCTTTCTGTGATTTATATCATAGAGTGTTCTGCCTATGTTTTCCTCTAAGAGTTTTATAGTGTCTGGCCTTACATTTAGGTCTTTAATCCATTTTGAGTTTGTGTGTATGGTGTTCGGGAGTGTTTTAATTTCATTCTTTTACATGTAGCTGTCCAGTTTTCCCAGCACCACTTATTGAAGAGGCTGTGAGACACCAATTATATATCCCAGTGGAGAAGTGAAGTAGGCAATTGAGTAAAGAAGTCAAGAGCAATGGTTCTCAAACTTGCCTGTACATTGGAATCGCCTGTAGAGTTAAAAGTGCTGCTTGAATCCCACCTTTAGAGATTCTGACTAATTGGTCTAGGGTGTGGTCTGCATGTTGGGATTTTTGAAAATATCCCCCAGGTGATTCCAGTGTGTAGGAAACTTTGAGACCCACTGACCTAGAGTTTGAGAGAAAGGTTAATTGAAGATTTAACTTTGAGTGTCAACAGATTATAGATGATACTTAAAGCCAAAGAACTGATTGAGACTCTCTGGAGAGACAGTGAGACAGGAGAAGAGAAGGCCAAGGTCCACGCCCTGGGGTACCCCAAAGCATGAGGCACCTCAATGTTTGGAGGTTGACCAGAGGAGCTGGCAAAGGAGCCTGAGAAGCTGCAGCCAGGACATAACCCATAGAATGGTCTGCAAGCCATTTTCATTTGTCTTTGTGGAGAATCAGGTGCCTGGGAGGCAGGCATTAACCTGGTCATTCTCCTCCCTTTGACTCTTCTGGGGTTCTTTTCCAGCAAAGGAGACTGGCCTCTCCAGCCTTCCCCTCTTGTCATCTCTTTGGATGCTGCTCAGGGCCATTTCTATTTCCTGGTCAGTGTAATGCAAACCAATTCATTTAGCAGCCATTCCTCCTTCTGATTGTTTGTTCCAAGACATATTATTCCACATTTGTCCACATTAAACTGTATTTTATCACCCATTATCCCAAGTCCTTCAATGATCTGGGCCCCTCTGTGTTTGATTACAAGGCTTGGTGATTTGTGGTGCCTGCAAAAGCTGTCATTTAAAATCCTTCTTGCAGGGCCATTAGGTGGGTCATTAGCATCAATAACACAGAGAGGCTGTACCTGGCAGCTTTGCAGAGGCAGGAAGCAACACATTGGACATGGGTTGGTTCGTTCTCTTTGCCTGGAAAACTCAGTGACACCCCAGCCCTCCCCCACCCTGCCCCATCCAGGACTTTCCTCCTGTCCTGCACCAACACTCAGAGTGTCTCCAACGATTCACAGACTGCAACTCCGACTCTTCATGCCATCCTCTCTGGCATCCGCAGCCTCCAGAAATCTTAATAATTTAATAAACCACTCATATCAGCATGCCTCTGGCTATCTCTTATCAAGCTGGATGAATTTTCCAACTATCTCTCCCCTAATTGTAAGGAAAATTTCTGGAAATCAAACATATATTTGCATTTCTAGCATTTGGGTTTTCATGTGCCATAGCTGGTAAACAATGTGTCACTCCTGACACCCCTTGTGATTCGCCTTTGACCTGCACGTGAGACCTAAAAGGAAGTTTAAGTGGCTGTTGCCTGTCTAACTTTTGCAATCAGGAATTCAGGGCCAAAGAAGGTGCTCAGAAACAGAACCTCAACCCCCCATCCTTCCTACCTCCCACCCCAGGTGCCTGGACATCTCTTTCTCTGCTCCTTTTAATGAGATTTTATTTCATTATTTTTGGCTTACACTTTTTAGTATTTTTAAGGCACAGTAAATCCTTCTTTGAGGTCTGAGAAATAATTAATCAAATAACCCATTTATTTTCTTCACAAACACTTATAGAGCACCTACTCTCAGCCAGGTGGTGGGCCCTGATGTGCAGGGGACATGTAGGCATGAAGTAGATCTCCAGCAGAGTGGTGGACCAACAGTGTTAATGAGGATTGTTGAGCTTTAAATGTATTTTTTTTTAAATTCTGCTTTTCTGAAGCCCGCTCCCACATGCACCTTTCCTCCCCAGATGCCTCAGCTATATACATTGTTGTTTTCAACCTAGGCAATGCCAGCCTCTGCCATGGAGTATTTGGGAATGCATGGGTATGTTTTGGGTGGGAATGACTTGGGAGGGAAGCTGGCATTAACTGCCTGCAGGACTCTAGGTGCCCTGCAATGCTCAGGACCAGCCTTCACTAACTTGCCAACAGCACTCCACTGATAACCACTGAGAAAGAGCATGCATTTGTTTCCTATGGCTGCTGTAACACGTGACCACAAACTTAGTGGTTTTAAACAACGTGCAGTTATTATCTACCATTCTGCAGGTCAGAAGTCCCAAACGGATTCACTGGGCTAAAATTCAGATATTGATAGGGCTGTGTTCCCTCTGGAGGCTCTAGGGGAGGATCTGTCTTCAAAGCAAGCAGTGGCCTGTTGAGTGTTTCTCACACTGGATGACTACAGTTTGTGCCCCCAACATCACATCTCCTTCTCTATTCCCCTCCCTGCCTCGCTCTTTCACTTACAAGGACCTTTGTGATTTAATTGAGTTCGCTGGAATAATCCAGGATAATCTCTCCATCTCAAGATCTTTAACTTAATCACATCTGCAAAGTCCCTTTTTCCATGTAAGGTAACAGATCAGATTCCAGAGATCAGACATGGACATCTCTGGGGGGCCACTGTCCTTCCTGCAACAAGGGGGACAAAAGTCTAAGTGTCTGAAGGTTCAATGACAGCCTCAGCACTGACAGCCTCAGCCACTAGAGGATGCGGGCAACACTCAATTATCCTTGCTAAAGCAGAGGCCTGGTTAATATTCAGCTATACAGATTAATCCAGTGGAGCTTTTGCTGTCAAATATCAGGAGTTTCAGAACCAGGCACAGATGGCTTTGGAGGGTGGCCTACCCTGGGGTTTCTTTTTTTTTTTTTAATTTTTATTGGAGTATAGTTGATTTACAATGCTGTGTTAGTTTCAGGTGTATAGCAAAGTGAATCAGCTACGCATATACATATATCCACTCTTTTTAAGATTCTTTTCCCATATAGGCTATTACAGAGTATTGAGTAGAGTTCCCTATGCTATACAGAAGGTCCTTATTAGTTATCTATTTTATATATAATAGGGTGTATAGATCAGTCCCAACCTCCCAGTTTATTCCTTCCCCCCACCCCCTGGTAACCTTAGGTTTGTTTTCTACATCTATGACTCTATTTCTGTTTTATAGATAAATTCATTTATACCATGTTTTTAGATTCCACGTGCAAGCAATATCATACGATATTTGTCTTTCTCCGTCTGACTTACTTCACTCAGTATGACAATCTCTAGACTTATCCATGTTGCTGCAAATGGCTACCCTGGGGTTTCCTATGTTGAGTAACAGCCTTCGATGGGAAGCACCAACCATGCTTTATTTAATCTGTCAATAAGTATGAGTTCCTTTTTCTCATACTGACCACACAATGGGAAATGATCCAAAGGTAAGAAGGAAAGTTCAGAACTTTACAAAAGCTTTGCACAAAACAGGAACTGGTTATGTGGATAATTGGGCATTGATCTAATCAGGATTCTGTAATGTTAAGACATTACAGATTGCTCTGCCATTTGCAAAACTCTTTCACATCCATTATCTCATTCAATCCACACAATGAATCTGGAGGCAGTTGGAGCAAGTATTATTTTTTATTACCATTTTACAGATGAGAAAACTGTGACCAGGAGAACTTTAGTAACTCACCCAAGGTCACAGAGCTAATAAACTGCGGGGCTGGAGCTTAAGTCCTTGGACTCCAGTCACAGGTTCTGTCCTCTCTACCACACTGGCTCTCAAAGCTCTAAGGACCTGATATGCAAAACAGTGACAAATTTTAAGGCCATCTTCTTTGAATCTTGATTGGACCTGTCATTTCTAAGGAAGCAGCATGAAGCCATGAAAATGATTTAGAATTAGACGTCAGGCAAAGCCCAGTTTCCACATCTATAACTAGGGATAATAAATTACGGCTTACTGCAGTGCTTTCCAAACCCGCCTGATCACTGGAAACCCTTGATCATTAGAAACCCCTGAGGTGATAGTTAAAAATGCAGATTTTCCTTTTTCCGCAGAAAGTCATATTCAGAAGGTCTGAGGGTAGGACTCAAATCTGGATTTGTAATAAGCATAATTGATGTTTCTTGTAAGCAGAGAAGTTTGGAAATAATTTGCCCACAGGATTTTTGTGTGAATTAAATAAGATGATGTATGCATCAAGCACGTGGCACAGAGAAGCCCTTTCTAAACATTGGATTTCTTCTCCATGCCTTCATCAAGGCGGTGTTCTGTTTTTCCATTTCTTTACTTTTGATTATTGGTGTTAAGAAGACAAGCTCCTGCTTCCAGTGCCAAAGTTCTGGAACTTTCTCGTAGAGAACATGGTTGGGTGGGTGGGGGTGGATGTTGGGTGGTTTAAGGGAGAATCCACTGTTTATATAATTCCCTTGAACAACTGTATTTCACCATTCCCTTTCACCCTTATACAAGGAACAGGAATATCTAGCCTAATGCATTTATTTTACTTATCTGCTGATTTATAAAACCCACCTTCTGCCTTGAGCTCTGAGTACATTACACTTGTATAAATACACCCCACATAATCTGTCTTGTCCACCAAACCATGTCCTCTGAGACAACTCCAGACTCACAGTGACAAGGGGAACTTTCATTTTGCCAGAGGATTCAGCCTGGCCCTGGGCCCAGCTTTCAGATTAAGCAGGAGCATAAATCCACCCAGGCTCCCATCTTATCAGTTCAGCTGCCTATCCAAATGTTTTCCAGAGACCTAATGACAGGCCTTACCTGGAAAATGAATGGCTGCTTGGTGGTAAGAGTTTCAAGAACTTTCTTTTCCAGATGGGACTCTGCAAAACAGGTTGTCTTTGCCTAGAGTACAGTGGCCATGTCTTGTTTCTATCTGTCCCCAGGACCAAGGACAGTGGCTGGCAATGAGTGAAAATGGGATATGTTGTGGTATTTACAGGCCACAGAGTTTTGAGATGTATGGTCAGAATTTTGGCTTCAACAAAAAAACAAAGCAATCCATGTTTTTCCTTTCATCCGAAACAGCTATAACTTATTTTTCACTCACCTTAACCAGTGGTTCTCAACCATGCACAATTTTGGTCCCCCAGAGGACATTTAGCAATGTCTAGAGATAATTTTGCTTGTCATGACTGGGGGATGCTACTAGCAACTACTAGGTAGATGCCAAGGATGCTGCTAAACATCCTTCAATGCAGAGTACAGCTCCACAACAAAGAATTATTCAGCCTAAATTGTCAATAGTGCTGAGGTAAAGAAACCCCACCTTACATCAATCATTGCCATGCTAAATTTGGTTCCCCCCTAATTTTGCCAATCAGCCTATAAGAGCAACACTGTTGGCAGAAGCAATCTGTTTGTGGTCATCAAAGCAAAGAGAGAGGGAAACATATTTGCTGGGCACCACTATGGGCCCTAATGTTGTGCTAAGCCTGCCCTAAAGAGTATCTCAATCAATCTTTACATCAATCCTTCACCATACCCATTTTACAGGTCAGGAAACTAAGGTTAAGAAAATTTAAATAGCTTGCCAAGGGGCACCCAACTAGGAGAAGACAAAACTGAAATCATACCCAGCTCTTTCTGATTTTAAAGCCAACAATCTAGCCACTGTGCAGATTGAGGCTGAAAGAGTGATTGTCAGTAAATGACAGTGATAGAACTTCATCCCCACCAAAATCTTGTCCTTCATGAACACTATAAATATCCCCTAAAACATAATTTCCCTTTGGATTTGTGCATTACCTGGCATTCTGGCTCTCCTTGGAATCTGAGGGAAAAAACAGAAGACTTTCAGTCTAACTGCCAAGCATAATCATCAATATCCAAGTGGGTGGCATTCCCTTCATCCAGTTTTTCATTCCTCAATCCATGGCCATTCCACACCACAGCAGAGTCCCAGCCTGAAATTGTTCATGGGAGTGCTACTGGCATTTAGAAGAAACCATTTGTTGCTGCCCAGAATTGCAGTCCTCTGTGTCTCACTACAGTTCCTTTTAGCCCCTGGGCAGCAAATGTCAATAGATATTCCCAACTTATTGTGACAACCCAAAACATGCTGACAGATACCGAAACACTCCCTTGGGGGCAGTGTCACTACCCAACTTTGAGGAACACTTGTTCCCAAGTTCTCACTCCAGTGTTATGCCTGGACTTCATTGTTGCTCTCAGATACACACATAGTTCATTATACACTTGCCCAGCTGGCTTCATCTTCCCAGAGTTGGGAATGGGGTTTCATTGTGTCAGACCATTTCTCTTTCTCATTCAAAGGGAAGTTTTAAAGATGCTTTCACATTGACAGTGGCCTGGTTTGTTCATGCTTTTGACACTGAGATCTGCAATCACATCCCCTGCTTTTCCCATTCCTGAGACTTTGTACCTACTGGAATTATTTATTTATTTATTTATTATTTATTATTTATTCCCTAAATACTGCTGTTCAGGTCCTTACCCACTAGTCTATCTACCCTACCCACTCAGATGCACTTCTTCTCACTCAGATGCACTATCCTACCCACTCAGATGCACTTCCTTCTTGAGGTCTCCCCTGATTAATCCAGCAGGAACTGGTCTCTCCTTCTCTCTTGAAATCCCTTATTATATTATACCAGGGGTAAACAAAGTCTTCATGCAAAGGGTCAAAGAGTAAACACTTTAGGTTTTTCAGGCCATATGATTTCAGCTGCAACTACTCAATGTTGCCTTTGTAGTAAGAAAGCGGTCACGGCCAATATGTAAAGGAATGGGTGTGCCCATTTTTAGTTGTCATGCGATAGCATGCTTCTTTTTTTCCATTTAACCATTTAAATATGTATAATCATCCTTAGTTCATAAACCATACAAAAACAGGCAGCAAGCCATGTGTGGCTCACAGGCCATCATTTGCTGAAACCTGCTTTATATCATCATTTTGTTTTTGTGTTTATGACATTCTAGCTCCATGCTAAGTGGTGTCCTCACCAGCAGCATGGATTTCACCTCAGTCCTTTGAGAAATTCAGAAACTCACACCCCGCCCCAGATACAATGAATCAGAATCTGCATTTTAATGAGATTCCCAAGTGAGTCATGTATACAATACAGTCTACATGCACTGCCATGGTTTGTTTAATAATTGTTTGTGTCCACATTCCCACCCCCCACCTCCCCACGGCAGATGGTAAACTCTTTGAAGGCAGAAAATGTCTGTCATATATATCTTTGATTCCTTACAGTACATGAAAAAAGGAATATAATTGTTTTTGAGAGTAAGTGAATTAATGGATTGGGAAAGCTTGATTCACATACCTCTTGGTCTTCAAGCCATCCTTTTCTCTCTTTTCCTTCACTCTTTTACTTTAAGTCTCTCCCAAAAGCTTAGTTTTCTATTTTCTGGATAATCCATTAGGGAAGGAGACTAAGACTTTGCTTTGCTAATTAAGATAAAGAGAGAGGCAGAAATTTGGAGGAGACTTCAGATCATGTCAAATTGTGTCATGGAGAAGAACTGCCAATTTTATGTTCCTGATTTGTCTCTCAGGAGGGCTTACCTACATGCTTTTCCTTCACATTTTTCTCTTGGCTGCATTAAACCATTCCTCTGAGCCTGTTTTATATGTTCACCTCTTTTAGAAGCAGCTGAGTTGTTAACAACTTTCATAGTTCCTGATTTTACCTGAAATCCTGGACAAGCAAGGTCAAATATGTGGCCATGGGTACATGCTAGAGAGCCTCTCATCCTTCACCGACTTCCCCACATGAACCAAGGGATTTTTAGTTATAGGAAGCAACAGAAGCAAGATCTTTTTAAATGGTTGTTTTTCAGGAATAACTAAATAAATCATGCAGTCTCAACCTTTCATCTTGTTTTGTTCTTTAAATATACATACATATATATTTTACATATATTTTTCAATTCTAGTAATATTAAAATAACCATATTACAATGAACAATTCCATGGCTCTTAGTACATTGACAATGCTGTGCAAACACCACATTTATTTAGTTTCGAAACACTTCCATCACCCCAAAAGGAAAGCCTGTACTTACTAAATATTTACTCCCTATTCTCCCCTCCCCCCAACCCCTGGCTACCACCAATCTGCTTTCTTATGTGGACTTACCTATTCTGAATATTTCATATAAATGGAATCATACAACATATGACCTTTTGTGTCCAGACAGCCAGCTTCTTTCACTTAACATAATGTTTTCAGTGTTCATCCCTGTTGTAGCATGTATCAATATTTTATTCCTCTTTATGACTGAATGATATTCCATGATATGGATAGACCACAGTTTGTTTATGCATTCATCTGTTAACGGACATTGGGTTGTTTACATCTTTTGTCTATTATGAATAGTGTGGCTATAAATATTCAGATACAGATTTCTGTTTGAGTACCCACCTTTAATTATTTTGGATGTATACCTAAGAGTGGAATTGCTGGGTAATATGGTAATTGTATGTTTAACTTTTTGAGGAACTGCCAAGCTGTTTTCTTATTTTTTTTTTTATGGAGCACTTACCCTGTGCCAGGCATTGAGTTAAAGAATTCACAAAACAGTGCACTTAGATACAAAACATCTAGAAACAGGAGGAGACCAGAGGGCTGAAGTAGTCCAAGCAGTCTTTAGGAATCCATGACAGTTGTACCTCTCTTGTTCTCTCTACCTCACCTTGATCATCTTCTTCTTTCCATGTATTTCTCTTTATTATTATTAAAAAGGGAAAAAAGGGCTTCCCTGGTGGCGCAGTGGTTGAGAGTCCACCTGCCGATGCAGGGGACACAGGTTCATGCCCCGGTCCGGGAAGATCCCACGTGCCGCGGAGCGGCTGGGCTCGTGAGCCATGGCCGTTGAGCCTGCGCGTCCGGAGCCTGTGCTCCACAACAGGAGAGGCCACAACAGTGAGAGGCCCACATACCGCAAAAAAAAAAAAAAAAAAAAAAGGGACAAGAGGGAGGGGAGGGCAGAAGCACCATGGAGAGTTCCCACATGCACCATTAGCAAGGATTAATAACAATAATAACCAATATTTATTGGACAAATATTATGCCATGTAGTAGGTATTATTAACCCATTTTTCAGGCAAGGGATTGAAGACTTAGAGAATTAAGAAACGTACTCAGATTTGAGTGTCAGAACCAAGATCTGAACCCTGGTCTGTCTGACAACAAAATGCATAGTCTTTCAACACACTACCAAATTGCCATTTCCCGACCAGCAGAAACCTGAAAGGCTCAACACAAACACCAAATATCACATGTCAAGACTGCCCTTGGCTGTCAGGGAGTCACAGAGTGTTAATCCAAAGCAGTGGACTCCACCATAGACCAATCATCATACTTGCAGTTTGGCCTGGGTGCTGAGGAAGAGCACAGTTTCAGTATTTATTAAGAAGATCCTAGAATATAATTACCATACAATCCAACAATTCCACTTCTGGGTATTTATCTGAAGGAAACAAAAACACTAATTCAAAGAGATATCTGCACTCCCATTTTCATTGCGGCATTATTTACAATAGACAAGATATGGAAGCAATCTAAGTGTCCATCAATGAATGAATGGATAAAGAAGGTGTGGTATTACATATATGATGGAATATCACTCCATCATAAAAACAAATGAAATCGTGCCATTTGTAACAACATGGGTGGACCTAGAAATCATTATGTTAAATTAAATGTCAGACAGAGAAAGACAAATATTGTATGTTTTTACTTACATGTGGAATCTAAAAAACAAAACAAATGAATAAATAAAACAAAACAGAAACAGACTCATAGCTACAGGACACAAATTCATGGTCACCAGAGTGGGGAGAGGTTAGGATAAGGGGCAGGTGAAATAGGTGAAGGGGATTAAGAGGTACAAACTTCCAGATATAAAATAAAGAAGTTTTGGGGATATAATATATAGCCTAGGGAATATAGTCAATAATACTGTAATAACTTTGTATGGTGACAGATGGTAATTAGACTTATCATGGTGATTATTTCCTAATATATGTTAACATTAAATCACTATGATGTACACCTGAAAGTAATAGGATATTGTATGTCAATTATATTTCAATAAAAAAGAAATCTGAAAAAAAAAAGACCCTAGATCATTTCTGCAGGGACCATTTGAGAGCTTACTGACATGACATGGGGCTGAGGTGACTCTCCATGCATAACTGCCCAGAATGGTCTGGTATTGTCATTGAAGTGAAGCAAGGTGCACACAATTTGCTCAAAGTGAGGAGTTTTGCAAATGATTTATTTTATATAAAGTAGAGCAAACTCAAATCTATTCCTAAAGCAGTGTCTCTCTCACTCACTTTGCTGTATATAGGTTTTCTGATGTGAGAGGAAAGAAGGTGGTTGTACGGCTACCCTGAAGTCTATCTCAGAGCTTCTTCAATTTGAGAAATCATCAGAATCACCTGAATTTCTTCTTGAAAACATATTCCTGGGCCTCACCCCCAGAGATACTTATGCAGTAGGTCTGTGTGGGGCACTCAGTTCTACATTTCTAACAAGCTCCTAGGTGATGCCCATGCTGGATGCGCCACTCACAAGACAGTTCACAGTGAGTGAGTGAGAAGCACCATGTGAAAAGATCCTAGAGATCTGCCTGCACTACCTCTGGTCCCCTCTGATGTCTAGATGTTCACTGTCCAAGTGCTCTATCTTGCGAACTCTTTAACTCAGTGCCTGGGACAGGTAATGCTCAATTTTGAAATGTAAGAAAACAGTTTGGCAGTTCCTCAAAAGATTAAACATAAAATTACCATACGACTCAGCAATTCTACTCCTAGGTATATATCCAAAACAATTGAGGGCTTCCCTGGTGGCGCAGTGGTTGAGAGTCCGCCTGCCGATGCAGGGGACGCGGGTTCGTGCCCCGGTCTGGGAGGATCCCACGTGCCGCGGAGCGGCTGGGCCCGTGAGCCATGGCCGCTGGGCCTGCGCGTCCGGAGCCTGTGCTCCGCAACGGGAGAGGCCACAACAGTGAGAGGCCCACGTACTGCAAAAGAAAACAGAATTGAAAACAGGTACTTAAACAAAAACTTGTATGCACATGTTCATAGACTCCTCTTCAAGTAGCACTGACCAATCTTAATTGTGCTGAAATCCCCAACAACCAGTCATTACTGATAGTGCTTTATGTCTCTACAAGATATCTGTGTCTCTTTCTCAAAAGCAGCATATTCCCATGGGAGTATGTATCACAAGAATATCATGCGTATGTTCAGGTGAAAGAAAATTTTAGAACCACTGGTGCAGAGAACTGGGAGATTTAAAGAGTCACAGATCCCATTCACATTGCTCAGGGCACACAAGAATAATAAAATTATGCTAATTATGTCAGTTATACTCCCGCAAACCCCATGGCAGCTCAGGGGGATGTGCTTACCAGGCAGAAGCCAGGTATTCCCTCCCAGCAGCTGCCTCCATTGCAGTGTCCTCTGCAAAACTACAATTTCTTACCTCCTTACCTCTTCAGAGCTCATCTTTTATGAAGGAGCAACCTTCTTGAGATGGTTCTCCATTTATTTAAGGCAACTGGGAGGCAAAAGGCTGTGTGCTAAGCTGAAGATGAAACAGGAGCTGTGTTAAGTTCATGTTAATGACAACAGAGCAATTTTCTTACAGAAAACAACTAGTTAACTTAATCATTCTAAGTAGTTATTAGCAGTAGCCTAAAAAAGATGGTTATGCTTATCACAATACATGCACAATGAAGGCATGAATAACAAGACCTTAAACAGATTTCTGGCATGTTCCTTCTGGGTGGTATTAAATGGTATTAATCATTTTAGCTGACTTCAATCCTGAGATCATAGCCATGTGATAAAATGTTAACTGCTGGAAATAGAGGTGGGCTCACCAGATTCATTGTGCCAATTTACCAACAGCAAAAGTGTATGCCACTGCTGTGAGGAAGGCCATAGAAAAGAAAGAATGAAGGGTAGATGTATGGATTAATTAATAAAATGCAGGTAATAGCATCTTTCCCAATATTAAGACTCCTTCAGAAGCTGCTCTATATGTCTCTGGGAATAAAAAAAGCTAAATGTATTGTTTGTTGTTTCATCTCACCCCACCCCCCAAGATAATGATCAGAGTTTAGAAATGAATAAAACTCAGGCAACTAATCCAGACCATAGTCACATAATAAAAAAGAAAAAGTAACTGCAAAAGAAGAATAAAATACTTGTTCAAAGGTTTCACAGTTCTAAGACATGTCAAGTAATTTTTTTCCTAAGTAAGAGGACAATTTTTCTTCCCTGCGGTGGTTGTGCTTTGTGAGAAGAATCAACTTGATCAACTCAAGAAAATCAACAAAGTGTATTTAGTGCCTGTGATGCAACAGGAGCTGTGCTAGAACCTGGGGAAAAAGTTTCTATAAGTCATGGTCCTGCTTTCCGGTAACTCTCATTCTTCTCCTATAAACAATAATTGTAACTTGGAGCGGTAAATGCCTTAGTAGAGGTATGTTGTAGGAATAAAGTTGGCACAGAGGCACACGTGAGCATTCCCACCTGGAAGGTGAAGCCTAGGCAGGGTTTTGAAGGATGAGTAAGAGTTTGTCAGATGAACACGGGAGTGAAGGACATATCCAGTGGAGGGAAGGCATCTTCAAAGGTACAGATGTGCAGTTGGGTCTGCCCAGGAAGCTGCATAGGTTTAGTATGACTGGAATATGTGGTTTGGAGGGAGAGTGAAAGGTTGGAGGTTGTGAAGGGCCTTTCAGATGATGCAAAAGAGCCTAGACGAGTTCCCTAAGCAGGGGAGTAAAATGTTTAGACTTAGAGCATCACAATGCCCACTGGGCAGAGACTGGATTGGAGGGACATAAGGTTGGAAGCAACAAGGCTAGTTAGGAAGTTTTGAAATAATCTGGGTAAGATTAGGCAAGGACCTGAAGTAGTGGCACTGGGAATAAAGAGGATGGGGATAGTTGAAAGAACTATTAGAAATATTCCTGAAATCTACAGGACTTAGTGACTAATGGACTCCCAGGAATAAGGAAAACAAGTCTTCCTAAGCACTCAAGTTTATCAGTGCAGTGCTGGGTAGACAATGGCCTTGTTAGAGGGGATGCAAGAGGAGAAGATCTGAGAGAAGTCCAGGTGGTGGGATCATGAGTGTGGTTTAGTATAAGTTGAGACCTGGAGCATAAATTCCCCGTGAGTGCTCAGAAGTCTCCCTTGCCTAGATGCAACAATTTGCCACAGCTAGGCGGGGCAGCTGTGTGGGATTGCCTTAGGTTAGCCCTGCATCTTTGCCATCTGGGGCTTTAGGGGTCCTGCTTTCCAAATGCCAAAAAAATGAGAATGGGCATGAGAGGCTCCAGGGCTGGGACTGGGAGGCTGTGTTTGCTCATCTCTGCTCTATCTAAATCTACATCGGCTGACCTAGAAAGCAAAGAATGGCCCTGTCTGGTACCTATCCAATTCAACAGGCCTTAAGACCCCAAGCATGTTCAATACAAAATGACCAGCAAGAGAGGTGTGTGCTTTGTGTCAGCCCAAGGTAGAGTTAAGGGTCTTGTCTCTTGGGCCGGCCTAAGGGTGTGCCTCAGAGCAACCTAAGTTGTTGGAGTTCTCCTTCCAGGCTTCCTCTCCTGCAGAGATTACTGGAACTCCCCACAGAAAGCAACCAACCCTTGGGGGAACTTATTTTAGCTATTGAAGGAGGAGACGGCAGGGCAAGGGATCCAAACAGGTGGAATTAATTTCTGTTCAATTCAGGTCTACTGGATAGAGCTGGGCAAAGAGCTCTGGCAGAGGAATTAGGACATGAGCTTTGTCTGAATTCCTGAAGCCCTTCCTGAGGCACTGGAGAGGATTCTGGAAAGAACGTAGGATCTCTGCAGGATATCTGGGGTCCAGTTTTACTTTGGCTTCTGGTTAAGAGCTGGGCTCTGGAATTAGGCTCTGGGGTTCAAATTCTAGCTCTTTAGTGTATTAGCCAAGTGAGACATTGGACAAGCTACTTAACTTCTTTAAGCCTTAGTTCCCCCCACAACTCTATAAAATGGGAATGATGAAGAGTTATTACCTAATCTCATAGGGGATTCGTTGGAAGGATCGAACAAGATAATGCTTGTGAACCACCAAGTACAATGTCCAGCATATAGTAGGAAACCAATAAATGTTAGTTATATTACTGCATTAACTTAGGGCAACTGACCCCCTTAACCCAGGTGCTGGCTACTTATATATAAAACAATGACTAATATAATGGACTGTTAATGAACCTTACAGCTTGGACATGTTATGATCCCTGTACCCTAGAACCATCTTCATGGTGGCTGTGGTGGTGGTGGTGGTGGTGTAGGTAGTGTGTGTGTATGTAGATATATGTGTATTTTGAGGAAGGGTAAATTAAGATTCTTGAATGCCTGGTATATGTCTAGCATGTGCTGGGTGTTTTACGTACATTAGTTTATATAATCCTTTGCTAATAAATTGAACAACTAGAGAAATAAGTAGTATCATCCCTACCTTAAAGATGAAGAAACTCAAGTTCAGAGAGGTTAACTTGCTGGCCCTAAGTCACAGAGTTAGTGCCAGGTCCAGGATAAGATTTCCAATTCTTTCCATTACTTAGAGGCTATGGGGGAATTGCTACAAACATACAAAAGTTATCATTTAAAGCAGAGTAAAAGCTACATTTTAGTACTGTGAAAATTCAAAAAGAGAAAGAGTACAAATTCAGACAGGGAAATCTGGAAAGCTACCATGGAGAAGATGGCAGGAGGGACTTTCAATTGGCAGAAAAGATGGCTTAAGAAAGTGGCCTTTCCAGGTGGAAACAAATAGCATGGGCAAAGGCCAAGCTGTGTGAAACTATGGGGCATGTGGAGGGAGCAGCCAGCAGCCCCTTATGTGGCTGGTGGGGGGTATAGAGAAGAGGGTGAGAGAAGGCTAGAGAAGTTGGGATGGGGCTGTGGAGACCTTGAGGGCCAACCAAGGGCAGGGTGGCTTGGAGGTAGGAAGAAGAAGACAGCATTAGCAGTTGGGAAAAGCCAAGAGGCTGTCCCCCAGACAGAACTTGCAGAGGAAGGGCTGGCAGTGTGTCTGGAGTAGCTCCTACCTGGGAGAAACAGAGCATGAGACTCACAGGTGATCACACTGAGCTGCTCCCTCCAACCTTAGAGACAGGATTCCGGCAGCTGGAGCTGAGGCTGGGGGATGAGGAAGGAGCATACTGGACAATGGACCTCTGGGCCTTTTTCTCCACAGCTGACACTAGGTAACATTCCAGTACCAGAGGCCTTTGTTCCATAAGAGTCATTTCTTTAGCCAGTCCCTCAAGTCTGAGTGACCATCCCTAGTCCCAAAGCATTTACATCCATTTGGGGGCCACATAGCTTAACAGTTAACATGTTGTCTTTGCATCTTGTTCTATCCATTAATAACTGTCTGACTTGGACACGTTACTTAACATCCCTATGCCTTGGTTTCCTTATCTATAAATTGGAGGTAATGATAAGTTTCTCATGCATAAAGTTTTTGTGAGGATTAAATGAGATAATGAATGTGAACTAGCTAACACAGTCCTGGATCAACTACAGGCTCAATAATATACACAAGTGTTGTTGTCATTACTCATTGTGAATATGAGATAAACATATGGAAACTTCAGAGTAGAATGAACAGTCTAGATACAGCCAGAGAAAGGCAGAGGTGGAATGGGGTTCAGAGATCATTCAATCTCTCAACTAGGGCTCAACAAGGGAAGGTGACTTCCCCAGGTTCACGCATGAGTTGGTGTCCCAGAGGCTTGGGGAAGTAAAAGGAGTGCAGACCAGAGTGATCAGGGAGGCTTTAAGCAGGCGGGGCAATCATGCTAACCCCGTGGAAGCAGAGGCTGTGCCTAAGGTCACAGAGCAGGTTTGATTCATGGCTCCACTTTTTACTAGGTGGGGGACTTCAGGCAAGTCATTCCACCTCTCTGACCTCAGTTTCCACATCTGTTAAGTGGGGACAATTCCTGCTGGTCTATCTGTTACAAGAATTGAAAGAGAGCATGGCTGTAGGGCATTCAGGACCCTGCTGGCTTGTGGAAAACTCTCAGTATATAGTAGTTCCTTTAATATTTTTTTAAATTGAAGATCAGGCAAGATAGGATGGGTGGATAAAAGTAGAAAAGTACACCAGGCAAAAGTAGCAGCTTGAACAAATGCCTAGAGATGGGAAATAGACTTGTGTTTGGAAAAATAAGAGACCTGGATTCAAGCCTAGAATCTACCATTTACCAGCTGAGTGACTTTAGGTCCTCAGTTTCTCCTGTCCCAAAGTGGATTTCAAGGCTTCCTGACCTAATTCACATCAGGGCTGTTGTTTTCTTCCGTTGAGGAAATGGATGTGAAGATGTAAATTATTAAGCTATCCATATATGAGTTGGCTTTCTCCCTCCGTGGACTGAGAACTGCTCAAGTCCAAGACCAGGTCTCCATCTTAGAATTGTTCCCCCTCCCCCAGCACAGCTCCAGGCAGAGTGGGTGCTACCTCTCTGTGGATGTGAAGCTCACTGTCCCCATGCACTCTTGGGAATACCTCAGACTCTGGCTGTACAAGACACTAAGAACTCCCCCTCTGGCTAACCGAATTTTATTGGAAAGAACCTTTGCTCTGGCAAATGACAAAGGTCCCAGGTGAAATCATGATATTGAGCTATACCCAGTATCATAAGAGCAACAGAGTTGGGCCTGGCTTATGTTGGATAGGTGGGAAAGAATGAAAATGTCATTTGCCCCAGAGCGATTAGGCCCAGTAGTTTCCAAGTAAAGTCCCGGTGCTCTCACATACACAAAGATATGCTCAGAATGGTTGTTGAAGTCTTAATATAGACTGCCCTCATGCCTGTTCCCAAATGCTGTCAGCAAAACGCTGTCTCTGTTTCCCTCCCAGAGTATATTTTGGGCGTCTGGGACAAGGGCACCATCTGGGCTCCCCTGTCATACAGTGAGAGTAATTCAGCTTTCCCTTCTTTTGTCTCCTTTTACCCACAACTGGCCCAGACCCACCCCTCAGTAGCAAAATCAAAGGACCTTTCTATAAAACAAAATCCCCTGGGAGAGAAAGGAACTAGCTGCAATATGCAAAGATCTGAATGACAATCAGACCACACATGGATACAGCAGGAAAGACATTACAACCGAAGGTCATTTCCACTTGACTCCAGAGACTGCAACCTTCATGAAGACGTACAGCACAGATGTGTATCATGAGAACTTCACCATTACCTCCAGTTTGATAGGGAAACTGGTTTTCCCAGTCATAACCCTCAGTCTGTGCAGTACCAACAATCCATACCACCACCACCACCACCATCCCCGCCACACTCCAGCTGTTTGTACTGGAGAGTTTGTTTGGAAATGTATGGGAGACTTTTAGGATTTTCACCATGATTGGGGGAGGGGGATACAAGAAGCAATTAGTGGGAGGGGAAACAAACGTTCTAAAGGCCCTGCAATGCATGGGACAGTCGCATACAGTAAAGACTTGTCCAGACACAACTGTCCACCTCTCCCTGATTATAAAACACTGCCTGGATAGCAGAAGGAGGGCTGGATTCTAAGACTATATTAAGTTGGCAGTAAGCCCATTCAACAACATTTATCACAGTCCCCTCCTTCTTCTACAATGAGGTCTGTCTTTGTGGCTCCCTCTCTCCTATATGGCATTTAAGTACCCAAAAAACGGTTCCCATTATCCTCTGGCATTTGACTTCATTTTAAATTGCAATAACAGGCCAGAACCAATGTGGCCTTCCCTGGATTGCTCAGATTAGTTCCTGCATTATTGCTTTTGTACTTTTCCACACAAGTATTGAGGCTTTCTTGATATTTTTTGCCATTTACTTTCTAATAATTGGATAACCTGTATCTTATTTTTTGCGATAAACTAATAATTTTCTGTATTTGCCAAAAGTTGTTTTGTACTCACTACTCATCTTTCATAATCTTCCTGAATATTTTTCCTGATTTTTCAAAACCTGTTTGAGAGTATTCCATTTCCTGTAATGTGGATTGATATGTTGTTTTCTTATGAGGTATGTTATTGAATATAAGTGATCTGATTCCAGGATTTGGAATGCATGGCTCACTGAGAAGCTGGGTAGATTCTGGAAGGGCAAGAATAGGGGAAAGTTGGCAGACAGTTGACAGTGTGATTCCTGGTAGAGTCAGACACCATAGTGAGAAAATGTGCTATAGTGAAGAGTCTCTATAGTTACAGACTTCACCCTATAGTCTTTGGTTGAGTAATTTGCACCAAAATTAAATCTGACCTTATCACCATTCCTACTCCTCTACACACATGCTCCCTTTCATCTTAGAATTTTGATGACTTTTCATTGTTTTAAGATAAAGGCATAATTCTTACCAGGATCTCCAAGACTAGATATGGTCTGGTCCCTACTTTTTACTTCTATGTCATCTTACCTTCATCCCCCTCTTAACTTCTGGGCTCCAGCCTCTACCTTTTACACATGCCACAGGGCCTATGCACATGTGCTTCCTTCTGCCTCTAAGATCTCCCCTCTTTTTATCATCTCATGCCCAGCATAGTGCCAAGTGTATAGGAGACACAAATAAGTGTTTATTGAAAGAATAAATGAACGAAGACTTGAGAGTCAATTCTCAGGTTTGGAATATTTTCTTTTCTTTTGGTTGACTTGATTTGGCCTAAATACTATCAAATGGAGAAACCAGAGGTCACAAACTGGCAGCTAGGAGGCCCAGTGACTGTTCCTGACCTGCACACATGTTCTTGGCTGCAGTCCTACCCAGCCCCCTTCTCTTACCTATGCAACCTTCCTGGCCCCTGTAGTCACTCCATTTGCAACCATAGGCTTAAACATGCTGTCTACTGAAACTTTTATTTAAATATTTGGTTTCTGAATCATGTCATTTAATTGACTTTGATGGAAACTCAGAAGGCAACAGCCTATACCTCCCACCAATGTGCATTCATTTTTTTAGAAAAATCACAAAACCCTATCCTTGAAAACTCCGTGTTTTCCAGATAAAGATCCGAGATCTAAAAGGAAGCAGGGACTCACCCAGCTACTGAGTGGCCAACTGTCCTTTAAAACAAAGTCCCCTTGATGCCTGGTTCAAGGCTCTTTCCGTTCCTCATCCCCAGAATCAATCCATCCTGGATGTTGTTTATGTATATTTAATGGCCTTGAATGTATTTCTAGTTATTAAGTATCACACTTTATGCAATTAGTGTGTTCAAAATCAAGCCTAGTTCTATGAACTTCTTATCCAAATTGCTCTGAAGCTTGATTTACAAAAGGAAAGAAAATCCTCCTCTCTTTATCTAATAGATGTTGTATTTCTATTTCCATTAATAAAAACAGTTAGGAGAATACTCATCAAAAGTGACTCTTCTGAATTAACACCAACTGAATATAGCGGCTTTGGCAAGTGGTTTGTGAGGATTTAATCTTTTCTTCCTCCATGATAGGTGTTCATGGCCTCCGTAGAAAGCAGAAATGACTGAACAATATATCATAAAAGTCTTGATAGAGTTACTTGCTTAAAGAGTTGGAATCTAAGAAAAAATTGTCTCTGGTATGAGACCCTGGAGTGACAGGTTCTGCCCCTGTAATTTGTCTGATTTAACCTCTGTTTTTGCCCCCAGAGGAGTCTCACTATTCCTCAGATGACTTGTTTTCCTTTTCTTCTGAAGAGGTCATCCAAGTATCCTCTCAACCCCAACCCCAGTTACTCCAATCAGGATACCTGTAGGAATTATTTATTGGTGTCCTGAAAAGATTGAGTATTGAGTATGTCAATTTTCAGAAAAAAAAAGGAAAATATATGTATTTAATTAGACATATGTTGCACTATAATGATCAAGCATGATGGATTTTCATACATGCATTTGTTCATTGAAGTAATTAAGTACTTAGAATATGCCAGGCATTACATGTAAAGCCTAATTTATCTCATTTATGCACTTCAGCTCATCTACATGTTTTGACTCATTTAATCATCTCAACAACTCTTTGAGTGGTTATATTGTAATCACATTTTTACATGTGAAGAAATTGAGGCTCAAAAAGACTAACCCAGAACTTGAACCTAAGATGTTTGACTCCAGAGCCAATAAATGATCTTCATTCATGCTCTTTGCTGGTATGTGTTTAAGGTAATGAGAGTATAGACGGGAAGTAGGCAACTGCAGAGAAAAAGGATGGGAGCAATGAAGTCTGGGTTGCAGGAAGCAGTTGAGGCAGAGCCTTAATTAAAATCAGCTAAGGTTCCAAAAGTATCTGCAGACCCCACCTTTAGATCCTGGCAGGTAACAACCACTCCCTGTAGGTCTCTTCTGGGATGATCTGGACCTCATTTTAGGAGGTCCATCCTGCTCTGGCTTTCAGCAGTTTCTTTTACGAGAAGTGGAAGGGATATGGCTTCTTCAGAAAAAGGATCGTAGAAGGAAAGATCGGTTTCTAGAAACAGCTATTTCAGAATACTTCAGGGGGAAAAAAAGCATCAGAAAACACCCTAATTGAATGGTTCTTGAGAATGTTGTGAAAAGGGTGTGAAAACTCTCTAGAAGATCCTTGGTGTGCAATTTGTTTTGTGACAACAAATTTGAAGTCCAGAAACCAATAAGAAGGAAAGTATGTCCAATCTTTGCAGCGTGGAAAGAAAAAGAAGAAGAATTTGATAACTACCTTTTTATATATCTATAAATTTATTTATTTATTTATCTATGGCTGCATTGGGTCTTCGTTGTTGCGCATGAGCTTTCTCTAGTTGTGGCGAGCGGGGGCTACTCTTCGTTGCGGTGAGCAGGTTTCTCATTGTGGTGGCTTCTCGTTGCAGAGCAGGGGCTCTAGGCACTTGTGTTTCAGTAGTTGTGGCTCACGGGCTGTAGAGCGCAGGCTCAGTAGTTGTGGTGCACGGGCTTAGTTGCTCCACGGCATATGGGATCTTCCCAGACCAGGGCTTGAACCCATGTCCCCTGCATTGGCAGGCAGATTCTTAACCACCGCCACTAGGGAAGTCCCTTGATAACGGCCTTTTATATGTGTGGTCCTTTGTATGTGTCACCTCATTTATTTTGCTTGTTTGATTATACTCTGCCTAATTCCTGAAAGCCTGTGTAGTAGATTACCTTGTTTCATTCTCATGACAATCCTTAGATGCATCCCCATATTACAGATGAAGTAACTAAAGCACAGAGGAGCTAAGCCACTAGCCTGAGGTTATTAGACAGAAAAGGTATCTGAGGAGGCCCAAAGCATTGCCTTTTCCAGCATCATCCTGCTCTCAAACATATCACTCTGCACTTGTGCAAACTGTGCAACTCTGTGAAAAACATCATGCTTTAAAATCCAAGTTTTGCTATCTTCTGGGGGGAAAAAAAAACATATTTCACTCTGGTTTTATAGGCTGCTGTGAGAGCTGGACCACATTTGGAGGCTTTTTAAAAATTTTTAGCCAGAATTGCATTCCATGTCTTAAAATGCAGGAAACCATCGGTCACCAGGCAGACCAGTGGTAATTGCCAAACCGAGGGTGAGAATGTGGCAGTTGGTAAATCTCAAACTGTGTTCTTCTCTGCAGACTGTGTGTACTCTTATACAGAAAGAAAAACTTGTTAATGACTTTTTATAAATAAATTCTAGCTTATAATTTTTGTTCCAACAACAGCTGCTAAAATGTGATCTCCCCTCAAATACTAAACACTTTTCCTTTCTTGTGGAAAGAAAATGTCATACACTCGAAAGCAAAGTCAACCAGGACCACTGTTTGTGTGACCTCAGAAGAGTTGCTTATCCTCTCTGTGACTTTGTTATATCCTTTGCCTATTTTAGGAAAAAGTGGGGTAACATATAGCATTTACCTCTGACTTCTGGGGTCTGACATAGGATGGGTGCTTGGGACTTGTTCACTGACTAGAATTATACTCACTTGAGTTGAATATGCCTTGAAAGATTTAAAGGGCTATAGAAATATGAAATGGTAATCATTATCATTTAAAGGGAAGGGAGAGATTAATATTTATATTCTTTAAATATGTATTTTCTTCCTATCTCTAAGAATACTTTCTGGAAAATGTATGCTCCTAAAATTTTTTATTCATCTCTGAAACTTAAACTAGCAGGGTTAGCAAACTATAGCCTACCATCTGTTTTTGTAAATAAAGGTTTATTGGAACCCAGCCATGCCCATTCTTTTATATTTTGTCTATAGCTGCTTTCATAGAAAAGCAGGATTGCATGACTGTGATGGAGACCATATAGTTAATATGACCATATTTATGACTCTTTACAGAGAAAGAGTCTCCCACTACCTGAAAATTATAGTATCAGCCACTGGGGATACATTTCTCTTTAAAAGCTCTTACCTCAGAGTAGCTGCTCCATATATGTCTAAATGGGACAAGATATGTTGGAAAATGATCCAGGTCATGAATAGGTAACACCTCAAACTGAGAATCCAGAAGAGGGGACTGTACACACCCTGTTTCTTCAGGAGCTGAAGGCTCTATTATCTATAGCTTATATAATAATTATAGTGTAACAACAACAACAGTAGCTAATTATTGAGTGCTTACTAGATTTATATACTCTGTGTCATAAAATCATCACCACAGGGCTTCCCTGGTGGCGCAGTGGTTGAGAGTCTGCCTGCCGATGCAGGGGACACGGGTTCATGCCCCGGTCCAGGAAGATTCCACATGCTGCGGAGCAACTGGGCCCGTGAGCCATGGCCGCTGAGCCTGCTGCACGTCTGTAGCCTGTGCTCCGCAATGGGAGAGGCCACAACAGTGAGAGGCCCGTGTACCACAAAAAAAAAAAAAAAAAAAAAAAAAATCATCACCACAGTTCTATGAAGTAGTTAGTAGTATTATCCCTGTTTTTATTTTTTATTTTTTTTATTGAAGTATAGTTGCTGTACAGTATTATATATGTTACAGGTGTGCAATATAGTGTCACAATTTTTAAAGGTTATATTCCATTTATAGTTATTATAAAATATTGACTATATTCCCTGTGTTGTACAATATATCCTTGTAGCTTATTTTATACCTAATAGTTTGTACCACTTACTCCCCTTTACCCTCCTTACGTTGCCCCTCCCCCTTTCCCTCTCTCCACTGATAGCCACAAGTTTGTTCTCTACATCTGTGACTCTGTTTCTTTTTTGTTGTATTCATTAGTTTGTTGTACTTTTTAGACTCCTCATATAAGTGATATCACACAGTATTTGTCTTTCTCCGTCTGATGAATTTCACTTAGCATAATGTCCTCCAAGTCCATTCATGTTGATGTAAATGGCAGAATTTCATTCGTTTTTAATGGCTGAGTAGTGTTCCGTTGTGTATATATACCATATCTTCTTTATCCATTCATCTGTTGATTGACACTTAGGTTGTTTCCATATCTTGGCCATTGTAAATAATGCTGCTATGAACATCGGGGTGCATGTATCTTTTTGAATTAGTGTCTTTGTTTTTTTTTGGATATATACCAGGGAGTGGAATTGCTGGATCATACGGTAACTCCATTTTTAGTTTTTTTGAGAAACCTCCATACTGTTTTCCACTGTGGCTGTACCATTTACATTTCCACCAACAGTGTAGGAGGGTTCCCTTTTCTTCATATCCTCGCCAACATTTGTTATTTGTGTTCTTTTTGATGATAGCCATTCTGACAGGTGTGAGGTGATATCTCATTGTGGTTTTGATTTGCATTTCCCTGGTGATTAGTGTTGTTGAGCATCTCTTCATGTGCTTGTTGGCCATCTGCATTATCCCAGTTTTTAGATGAGAGGCCTGCCTTGCCCAAGTGTACCCAGTAGCAAAGCTAGGCTTTGAAATCCATATAACCCAATGTGGTATTTAGTTTCTGGGCTCCCATTAGAGATATCCTTGAGGATTATGGGCTGTTCCTTTACCATCTCAGCCAAGCACCTTGCTTTCCCTTTCCCTTGGGACATCACATTTGGTTGTATTATTGCCAGTCTGAATGGCTTTCTTTATTCATTTAGCAATTATTTCAAACTTACTACTACTCATATGTGCCAGGTACTGTGCTGGGTAATGGGGACATCACAAGAACCAGTCAGATACAGTCCTTGCCTCGATGAAGCTTAAGTTCAGTGAAAATGATGGACATTAATCAATCACACAATAAATATTTAAATAAAACTATAATGTGTGTTTCAAAGGGGAAAGGCACAGGATGCCATGAGAGTGGGTTATAGAGAACTCTCTCAAGAGATGACCCTTGAGTTGAGAACTAAAGTTGTTCATAAACAGGAGTCAGGCACAGAGGGGAGGGAAGTGTGTTCTAAACAGAGGGATGGTATGTGCACAGGCTCTAGGGAAGGAGGAAGCATGATGTGTAAGGGAGACAAAAAGAAGGTCTCTGTGGCCAGAGCACATCCAACAAGGGGACATGGGTGGAAAAGTCAGGGGCCACACAAGACCTGTGCTCAGATTTGGGCCTTTGTCTTAAAAGCAATGGCAAGCCACTGAGGTGTTTGAGCAGGGGTAATCAGAGTGGTGGTGTTATCACTCCAAATGCTGTGTGTGATCCTCCATTACAAGGCTGCTCTTTCCTCAGTTCAGTAAGGGACTTCTGCTAATGCAGCAACACACTGAGACGAACTAAGGTGTATACATCATGATCTTAAAACACAGTTGGTCTCTCTGCCGTGGCCTGAGGGATGAGTGAGCCACAGCCCTGCATGCAATGGTGAGTCAGCTCACTTCTGAGAAGTGAAGACTCGATCTGAGACCTTTACACCAGAGGCTGCGCCCAGCCTAACCAATGACAAGGATAGCTTGCTGTCAACTTGGAATCCTGCTTGCAGCAGGTCTTCTCATTTAGTAAAAATAAGTACTTGTTGATTAGCTTGAAAGCTGGGTTACTTGTCACCAAAGGCCAATGTTTGCCTGGCTCCTCACTTCAGTTATGGGGCAGAGAAGAAGCTTTGCTTTTGGTCCTAAGAGAATTCTAGGACAAAAACATAATTTTCCATCACCCTTAGAATGGAATCCAGACCCCCTAGCTTGGCCTGCCAGGCTCTCCACAGTCTCGTCCTGCTTCCTTATTCGTCCTCTCATATCACTCTCCCTCACTTATTAGTTGCTCAAAAAATCCTTGTTGAACAAATGGATGTACAAATGACTGTATAATCTTGGACAAGACATAGCTCCTCTCTGATCTTAGTTTCTTCATTTTTAAAAGTGGACTAGCCTGGGTTTGTTTTTAAGGTCCCATCTCTATGAGATGCAGAAATGGGAGTCCTTAAGCAAGCACTTGTCAACATATCCTCTAAGCCATGTCCCATGACAGGCACCAGGTATACCCCTGCCCTTGAGATGTTTATTCAAAAATAGATACAAACATAAAGAAAACAGGTTCAAAATCACAGGGGGCATGAATGTGAACTCTATAGTCATAGGAACTAGGCACAACCCTAACGCTACCACTTTCTTGAGCAAATAATCTCTCAGTGGCCCAGTGCCCAGTGGCCTATGACTTCAATGGCGATAATGTCACTAACTCATGGAATTTTGTGAGATTTAAGTGAGATGATGTTATTGCTGGCATTGTCTCTGAAACAAAGCAGCGTTCAACAAATGTTGGTGATGATCATCAATAAGTGATGATGATGACTAACATCAACAGGATATTCGGCACCCATACGACTATGCCAGTTGTCAGTGGCTTACATCTGTTCTGATTACCTACTAACAATGCCATCCTAGTTGTAAGATATTTTGATCTTGCCCACTGAATGAAAGTACATGGTAGCAGAGAGGAGCTGCAGTTGATGCTCAGTGTCAGTGGTTCATGGAAGGTGTCCTGGGGAAGATGAGGTCAAAGCTGAGCTGTAATGTAAAGAAGTATAGACAAAGCCTCTTCTGTCAACTATGCCCTCCAACAGTGACCAGAGGAATCTTTCAAAAGTACACATCAGAAAAAACAAACAAACAAAATGATGCACAAGAGATCAATTGATTTCTTCCTTAAAACCAATGGCTACGTGCTGCACTTGGAATAAAATCAAAGCTCCTCACCATGGTTTACAAAGCCCTGTATGAGCTAGTCCCATCTTGAGCCACCTTCACCCTTCCCAACCATAGTCAGCTATTTATCCCTACCTCAGGCTCTTTGCATTGGCTGCACTCTCTGCCAACAACGTACCTCCCTCCAGTCCTCCCATGCCTGGCTCCTCTTCATCAGCAGAACTCAGCTCCAATATCACCTCTGTAGAGAGATCTTCACTAGCTACACTACCTGACATTGTCCCCACCCCTGCATGCCACCCCCCAATATTTCCACTACTGTCATTCATTTTGCAAGCCAAAACCTTGTTTTGTTTCCTTCAAAGCTCTTACCACCATCTGAAATTATCTCTAGGAGGACAAGCATTTTATCAGTCTCACTCCCACTGGCCTCAACACATGGTTGACCCTCAAAAATATTTTGAATGAACAAATTCCAGCTCCTTGTAAAAGACTGAGGTGAGACAGCATGTTCTGGGATGAGAACACAAGATTAAAGCTAGTGTCACACAATGAAGAATCACATCAGATCTCAGAGAACTTAGAAAATGCTCTGGATCACAGAGTGTACCATGTCTGAGCATCATGAAAAGTCCAACAATATCTTATTTCTTCCTCTAAGACAGCCATTTCTCAGTCTTGCATTTCCAGAAAGCTTCTCTAAAGTTCAGACACCTGTCTAAACTAATTAAAAAGTCAAGATTATAAAATAATTTCCAGTAATCCAGGCTTAGCTCTTTCACATGGTAATTCCAACTAAGCTAGCAGAAGCCCTTGGGTTGTCTCTTTAATGAATAGCTAAAAGCGGTGTTTAATTAGAATGTCATCATTAACCCCCAAAGAGTTTGTTCTTGTAAGCAGTTTCAACATTGTCCCTGCAGTTCTAGTTGCCTCACACACTTGCTCAGAAGGTCAAGCATTCACTTATAAATCTCCTATGTCACGTCACTTTGATTACCTTGAGTAAGCACCAAAGTTGGTGTTCAAACTACAGCTTAAGTGCTCATCCAAATTATTCAAAATTCTGACTTACTAGGGTTTGGATTTAAAAATATTACCCATAAATGGCAAAAGGCAATCCACAGGCATCACTTTCAGAACCAACTTGCCAATCTTATACTCTCTGCCTAGCAGGATATGATTTGCACATAGCTGCTCCCCAACCCCAAATTAATAGCAGGAGAAGCAGCAGATCCCCTTCCCCCAGACCCACCCACACCTATGCACCGTGTATGTGGTTAGTGTGTATTTGATTGGGCCCACTGTGCCTGCCTGGAGAAAAACAAAATCAACAGCTGCAGGAATTATAATTGCTACTGACAAGGACCTTGGGAGGTAGGTGAAAGGGAAGCAGTGCTTTTTCACAGTTAAGCCCTGCTGTTGATTCATGAATGTCCCTCTTGCCTTTGATGCCAAAATTGTGTTCTGACATGTGGGAACAAGAAGCCTGGCCATTGCCAAGCTGCCTCCTGGGGTCTTCTGGTGGTCCTGACTGGTCTGAGGCCTGGGGGATCACTTGGTGCCCACTCACCACACACATGCACATCCTATAAACTACAAAGTCCTATGGAACATTCTCCACCTTAAAGACCACCACCTGAAATTATATCCTCCTTACCTCTGGTCTTTCCCTGCTCCAGTCTCCCTCTTACAGCCCATAGTGATTATAGTATCTCCTGTTCAAATCCCTTCCCTGGCTCCTAGTCTAAGCCTCCTATGATCTGAACTCAGCCTATCTTCCAACATACATAATGTATGTACCCCTAAATTCAGCTGAAGTGAACCAGAGGAAGGGTGAACAACCAGACAAAATAGGCCCCTGCTAACCAGCCAGCAGTATCTGCTAAACCAGTACTTCTCAACTACTAATAACGTACATTCATTCAAATCACTGGGAATTTGTTAAAATGCAGATTGTGATTCAGGAGGTCTAGAGTAGGGCTCAAGATTCTGCATTTTTCTAACAAGTTCCCAGATCCTGAGGCTGTTGCTGGTCCCTGTACTGCACATTGAGTAGGAAAGTACTATGTCATCTTTTTAACGTGTAATTCGTGTGTGGGCATGTGGGGGTATGCTGTATTCAAAATAGCTTTATTTTAAGATTATGTTAACTCTATAAAATCACCATTTTTGCAAATCAAAAAGTAAATTTCATATGGTTCACCATGATCTCAGGATCCTAGCCAACTTACCTTGGAACATAGAGGAGGCAAGACTTCAGATCAAAATCCCAAATGTGCTAACTTGAGCTTAGAGCAGAGCACAGCCTCATCCCTATACTTGCCACAACCCTGGTCCTAATGGGATCCTACCCTATGGGGCATCCAAGAGACATCTTCCTACCTTTTTCAGTCTTATGAGTTGGAGAGAAGAATCACTCCACTTGATTGCCTTCCACTTCTCTGCTCTCCAAGCCTAGTTCTCAGAATATACTGAAATTTCAAGGCATGCCTTGAAGAACTGGCACATCCCCAGGTGGTTTTCTAGGTCACCTGGTGGGAAGATCTTAGCAGTTGGCAGGATGTGTTTTGATTCTCATTAAGAAGCTTACTCAACACTGAAAGGAGATGTGGCAGGTCCCCCTATAGCTCCTGGTTCTCCACCTACAGAAAGTCCTGGCTGTGTGGGTGGGAGGTAGGGAGGGAGGAGATTGATGAGCACAGACCTGTAAGCCTGCCTGGCCTGAGTCCTGCACAGGCAGAGAAGATTCACTAACCCCTGACTGCAGTTGCCTTTTTGATGACAGAGTAGCTGCTGTATAACCATCTGCCACCATTGGCAAAACACACCAGAAGTGAAGTAGCAATAAACAAATAGGATATTTCAAGAGCAGCAATAATATGAGAAGCTCTACTGATTCAAGATGTTCAGGATATTATCAGACTCAAGGGACCATCCATCTGAGTGGACAGTGATGGGATACTGATGCTCACTGATTATGTTGCACTGGTTCTCCACTCCAGCTGCCCTCTAGCTGAAGAGCTTTTAACAAACATCAGTGCCTTGCTCCCACCCTAAAAGAATCAAATCAGAATTTGCGGGGCAGGCATAGGTGGATTTTAAAAGCACCCAGGTGAACTGGATGCACAGTGAAGGTTGCAATTCACTCTGTTAGAGATGTTTTATTCAAAGATCAAGGAAAAGTACCCTTTTTTGATCATTGACTTTCTCAGCTTCTAAAACTACACCTCATTTTTAAATTCAACATAAGATGTTGGGAATAATGAATACTCTTTATACTTTCAGTCATAAATCACTTTTACATGCACCATCTTTTTAGATTCTCAAATCAGCTTGTGGAAAATGCTAATACCATTATAGAAAGATAATGCTAGGCTTGCTGTGACACTGTTTCCGAGAGACAAAAAAAATGGAAACAACCTAAAAACTAGTGAGAGGATGGTTAAATATGTTATGGGGCATTTATGTGATGGAGAATTATATGGCTATTAGAAAGATTTAGGTAGATCCATACACATTGACTTAGAAAGATAGCCACAGACTACTTTTAATTTTTAAAAAAATAATTTTTTTAAATCAAGTTCACAGTTACTTATAAGTGATTCCATTTCCATTGTTTTTTCACTTTTCATTTTTTATTTTTATTGAGATATCTTTGACATATCAAAATTGTATACATTTTAGGTATACAACAGATATTTTGATATATGTATACATTGTGAAAAGATCACCACAATCGAACTAAATAACATATCCATCACAAATTCATAGATATGTGCGTGTGTGTGTGTGTGGTGTGTGTGATAAGATTTAATTTCATGCCACATCTTCTTTATCCATTCATCTGTCAATGGACACTTAGGTTGTTTCCATGTTCTGGCTATTGTATATAGAGCTGCAATGAACATTGTGGTACATGACTCTTCTTGAATTATGGTTTTCTCAAGGTATATGACCAGTAGTGGGATTGCTGGGTCATAAAGAAGATGTGGCACATATATACAATGGGATATTACTCAGCCATAAAAAGAAACTAAACTGAGTTATTTGTAGTGAGGTGGATAGACTTAGAGTCTGTCATACAGAGTGAAGTAAGTCAGAAAGAGAAAAACAAATACCGTATGCTAACACACACACACACACACACACACACACATATATATATATAAAATCTAAAAAAAAAAAGTGGTTATGAAGAACCTAGGGGCAGGACAGGAATAAAGACACAGATGTAGAGAATGGTCTTGAGGATACGGGGAGGGGGATGGGTAAGCTGGGACAAAGTGAGAGAGTGGCATGGACTTATATATACTACCAAATGTAAAATAATAGCTAGTGGGAAGTAGCTGCATAGCACAGGGAGATGAGATCGGTGCTTTGTGACCACCTATAGGGGTAGGATGGGGAGGGTGGGAGGGAGATGCAGGAGGGAGGAGATGTGGGGATGTATGTGTGTGTATAACTGATTCACTTTGTTGTAGAACAGAAACTAGCACACCATTGTAGAGCAATTATACTCCAATAAAAATGTTAAAAAAAGATTTAATTTAGGATCTATACTTTTAGCAAATTTCAAGTGTGTGATACAATATTGTTAACTATCACCACCATGCTGTACATTAGAGCTCCAGAACTCATTCACCTTCATAAGTGAAACTTTGTACCCTTTGACGAACATCTCATTTCCCTCTCTGCTCAACCCCTGACAACCACCATTCTATTCTCTCCTTCTATGAGTTGACTGTTTTAGATTCTACCTATAAATGAGTTCATACAGTATTTGACTTTCTGTGTCTGGCATATTTCACTTAGCATAAGGTCCTTCTGGCTCATCTGGTTCATCTATGTTGTCACAAATGACAGGATTTCGGTTATTTTTATCGCTGAATAATATTCTAGTGTGTGGGGAGAGGTATGTATCACATTTTCCTTATCCATTCATCCCTCAGTGGACACTCAGGTTGTTTCCATATCTTAGCTACTGTGAACAATGCTACAGTGAACATGGGAGTGCAGATATCTCTTTAAGAGACAGATTTCATTTCTTTTGGACATATACACAGATGGGGTTTCTGGGTCTTATGATAGTTCTATTTTTCATTTTTTGAGGAAACTCCATCCAGTTTTCCATAGTGGCTGCACCAATTTACATTCCCACCAACAGTGCACAAGTGTTCCCTTTTGTCCACAACTTCACCAACACTTGTTATCGCTTGTCTTTTTTGTAATAGCCATTCTAACAAGTGTGAGGTTATATCTCATTGTGGTTTTGATTTGCATTTCCCCAATTATTGGTGATGTTGTGCACTATTTCATGTACCTATTGGTCATTTGTATGTTTTCCTTTGAGAAATGTCAATTCAAATTATTTGCCCATTTTTTAATCAGGTTATTTGGGTTTTTTTGCTATTGAGTTGTTATGAGTTACTTGGATATTTGGAATATTAACCCTTATCAGATACATTGTTTGTGAATATTTTCTCCCATTCTGTAGGTTACCATTTTACTATTTTGATTGTTTCCTTTGCTGTGCAGAAGCTTTCTAGTTTGGTACAACCCCACTTGTCTGTTTTTGCTTTTCTTGCCTGTGCTTTTTGCTGTCATAACCAAAAAAACACTGTCAAGACCAATGTCAAGAAATTTTTTCCTATGTTTTCCTCTAGTAGTTTTATAGTTTCAGGTCTAACATATAAGTCCTTAATCCATTTTTAGTTGACTTCTGTATGTGGTATGAGATAAGGTTCCAATTTCATTATTTTTCATGGAATATCCAATTTTCCCAACATCATTTATTGAAGAGTCTGTCCTTTCCCCATTATGTGTTCTTGGAACCCTTGTCAAAAATCAGTTGGCCATAAGTGTGTGGATTTATTTCAAGGCCTTCTGTTCTGTTCCACTGGTCTATGCATATGTATTTATACTGTTTTAATTACTATAGCTTTGAAATACATTTTGGAACCAAGAAATGTAATTCCTCTAGCTTCGTTCTAACTTCGTTCTTCTTGCTCAAGATTGCTTTGACTACTCAAGGTCTTTTGTGGTTCCATATGAATTTTAGGGTTTTTTTCCTATTTATGTAAAGGATGCCTTTGGAATTTTGTTAGGGATTGGATTGAATCTGTAGATCACCTATAGTAGCATGAACGGTTTAACAATATTAATTCTTCCAGCCCACAAACATGGGCCTGTCTTTCCATTTATTTTATTTAATTTCCCTCACCAGTGTTTTATAGTTTTCAGTGTGCAAGTTGTTCACTTCTTTGGTTGAGCTTATTCCTAAGTATATTATTTTTGTTGTTGCTACTATAAATGAGATTATTTTTTTAGTTTCCTTTTTGGATAGTCCATTGTTAGTGTACAGAAATGCCACCAATTTTTGTATACTGAATTTGTATCCGGCAATTTTACTGAATTAATTTATCAGTGCCAAGAGTTTTTTGTGTGGTTGAGTCTTTATTGTGTTCTACATATATGATCATTTCATCTGCAAAAAGAGGCAATTTTATTTCTTCCTTTCTGATTTGGATGTCTTTTATTTCTTCTTGTCTAATTGCTTTGCCTAGACTTTGTTGAATAGAAGTGGCAAGAGTGGGCATCCTTGCCTTGTACTGGATCTTAGAGGAGAAATTTTCAGTGTTTCTCCATTAATTATGATGTTAGCTGTGGGCTTTTCATATATGGCCTTTATTGTATTGAGGTAAGTTCCTTCTGTTTTTCTCAGATTTTTTATCATGAATGGATGGTGAATTTTGTCAAATGCTTTTTCTGAATCTATTGAAATGGTCATGTGGTTTTTATCTTTTATTACGTTAATGTGGTATATCACACTGATTGATTTGTATGTGTTGAACAATCCTTGCATCCCAGGAATAAATCCTACTTGGTCATGGTGTATAATCCTTTTAATGTGTTGTTGAGTTTGGTTTGCTATGATTTTATTAAAGATTTTTGCATTTATGTACATAAGAGATATTGGCCTTTAGTTCTCTGTTCTTGCAGTGTCTTTGTCTGGCTTTAGTATCAGGATGATGCTGGCCTCATAAAATGAGTTCGGAAGTGTTCTCTCTTCTATTTTTTGGAAGAGTTTAAGAAGGACTAGTATGGGTTCTTCCTTGAATGTTTGGTGGAATTCACCCACAAAGCCATCTGGTCCAGGGATTTTCTTTGTTAAGAGATTTTTGATTACTACTTCAATCACCTTATTTGTACTCGTCTGTTCAGGTGTGTATTTCTTCTTGATTCAGTCTTGGTAGGTTGTATGTTTCTAGGAATTTATCCATTTAGTGTTTTTTTTAACTCTACATGTATATGTGTGTGTGATTAATAAGCACAAAAAAAATCTGGAATAAATACTAAACTCTTAATAATCATATTGCTTGGACTGGGATTAGAAAGAGGTGGGGAAGGGGAACTTTTGTTTTTTAATTTCTTTTAGTTTGTTACAAAATTATACTTCCATACTGTTAAAAAATAAAAGCTATTTTATTTATTTATTTTTTTAACATCTTTATTAGAGTATAATTGCTTTACAATGGTGTGTTAGTTTCTGCTTTATAACAAAGTGAATCAGTTATACATATACATATATTCCCATATCTCTTCCATCTTGTGTCTCCCTCCCTCCGACTCTCCCTATCCCACCCCTGTAGGTGGTCACAAACCAACTGAGCTGATCTCCCTGTACTATGTGGCTGCTTCCCACTAGCTATCTATTTTACATTTGGTAGTGTATATATGGACTTGAGGATATGGGGAGGGGGAAGGGTAAGTTGTGACAAAGTGAGAGAGTGGCATGGACATAAAAAGCTATTTTAAAGCCACAGCCTGAAATGAATGAACAAGGGCTCAACAGGCAGATTGCTGATCTTCATTCAATGAAGAGCAAGTTAAGTCCTGCACAATCAGGTGACTGGTACAGGCTGGTACATCAGGAGCCTAAGCCATCAGCTCTCTCTCCATCAGGAGCACTGCATCTTGCAGGCTGGCCAGTCTCCTCTCAGTGTCACTGAGCTGACTCAGGACCTAGCAATTCCCTGCTTGTCCATGGCCATGAGGAAGATTTGCTTGCTGCCAATGGCAGCTGGTAGTGCAGCCTGGAAACATGTCCACCCCTGTAGGGCAGTTCTGCTCCTAATAAGGGAAATTCACTTTACACACACTTTAGGGGAAATGTCCTGAGATGAAGCCAGAGCCAGATGGGCACCAAGCTTATTAAATGCATGATTGTTACCAGAAAACTTTTGCAAATATGTATGGGTATTTTGTATGTGTGTGTATGTGTGTGTGCATGTATTTTATACATGCACACACACACACACACACACACACACACAGATCATATCCCTGAAATCTCTTCAATTATAGGATTATCTTTCCAATTGTTCTACATGTACTTTACAGTTTACCCTTATGTAGGGTGGATATGCCGTACCTCACATCTTTTAATGCTAGATTGTTGTTCTTATTATTGTTTTTCACTCCTGCCAGGTGCAGCTCATCCACTATAACCACGAGTTATATACCAATGTCACAGAAGCTGCAAAGAGCCCAAATGGATTGGTGGTAGTTTCTATATTTATAAAAGTAAGTGAAAAAAAAAAAGAAAAAAAAAAAAAAAAAAAAAAGTAAGTGTATTGTGTTCCTTCATTCTTCTCTTCTTGCCATTCCCACCCCAATCAGAATATCAGTTTGCGGTCCTGTTGGATCTTAGAAACAGCAACAGAGGTAATATCTATGCCCAAGAAAAGCTGCAGGGGGTGACTTTTATTTCCATGAGATTCATGATAAATAAAGCCCCTTTCAGTGAGATGCAAAAACAATGAGTTCCATTTCAGAGCACTGGGGCCTGAGGATTCAGGTAGCTTTTGTCCTAGAGAGAAAAAGTGTGCTGGATCCAGGTGTAGGCTTTAGGTCCCACTCATACAGAAGAATCAGAAGGAAGCAATATAAGGGGAGATGGTTTCTCACTGACACCCCACCGGATTAAAGACCTGTCCATCAGATAACCCTTGGAAAAAGAGATGAAAGGAAAATGTGAGATATCTCTCCCCTCCAGGCACTGCACTAAACAGCTCCCTCCAGCTTCCCACAATTGCTCTGAGTATCATCTTTCCCTTCCATTGTCCTTCTCCTTTGTAAGCATCCTTGTGAATAATTAAGCAAAGGCCACCAATGCTGACTTTAAGACATTCTAGGGAGGCTCTACATCTTCTTACAGTCATCATCAACAACAACCCTCCAAGCAAGCAAATTCTAATTTGTTAAAAAATAATTACCTTTAACATTTTGACAGTTGTTGAGTGAAACAAGTTTGCAAATTAAAAAAAAGAAAGAAAGAAAGAAAGAAAGAAAGAAAGAAAGAAAGAAAGAAAGAAAGAAAGAAAGAAAGAAAGAAAGGAAGGAAGGAAGGAAGAAAGAAAGAAAGAAAGAAAGAAAGAAAGAAAGAAAGAAAGAAAGAAAGAAAGAAAGAAAGAAAGAAAGAAAACAAAAGAAACTGTCTTTCCAAAAGGGAAAAAAAAGCAAAAGCAAAGGGTGGCAGTTCTAAAAGTTGGCAGTCAGTGTGCTAGCCCCTTGGGAAGTTTTAGCCAGACCATTAGAGGAAGTGCTCCAATCAGAACTTGGAATCTGATGACGGTCAATAGAAATTCAGCATTTGGCACTAGTGAGTTTTAACAGAGCTTCCGTGGTGGCATCATCATCACTCAGAAGGATGAGTGCAGGGGCAACCCCAGGCATCACTCAGAAGAATGGGCACAGGGGCAACCCCAGGCATCACTCAGAAGAATGGGTACAGGGGCAACCCCAGTCACTACTCCCCCTCCCTCCTTGAGAGCATCACCCTTTTCAATAAGCACTTTGCCCTGCCTGGCTACACCACCTCCTAACTTACTCTCCCTCACCTCACCTTTTTGTGGCCCCAGTAGAGCTGAACATTGGACAGGGGCATTAGTGACATATTGCTGTCACTGGCCACCAACCCCACCTCGTCTAGCTTGTCATTGGCAAAGATAGGAAGGGGCTTTTGATAGAGGAAGTACATTTTTAAGCTGTCGTGCCTTCTTAATACCTGATGTGACTTCCCAAAGGAAACTGGTCCTGGTACAGACTGATCCTGCCAGTCCCTGCTCTATATGTCTTGACATCATCACAGACCCTGTTATAATAAACAATGGGTTCCTAAATGCCAGGCACTGAGATATGTACTTTACATATATTTTATCATTTAACCCTAATAATAAACCTGTGGAGTGGGTATTATGTCCCTATCTTGCAGATGAGGAAAATGGTTCAGAGAATCTTTGACATTCCATCCTAATGCATGTAGTTCGTAACAGCCCATAAAGGAATGGAACCCAAGTCTTGCTTGACTTTAAGGCAAGTCAATGACCTTACTAATGACCTTATTCACAGAGCTGGGAGGGGGAAAAGAGAAAACAACATTTAAAAACTTTCCCCCCATATCCCCATGCTGCCCACAAACATGGGGCAAATAACTATATCCCTCAACCAGCCCCAATTATGATATTGATAACCAACTGATGCATTCAACCTGGGTCAAGCTTATTGTCATGAAGCTTAAAGATATTTCACAAAATTGTGCCATGCGTGTCCAGGGACTCACAATGCCAGGCCTTCCATGAGTAACTCTCACGGCCAACATGGGCTGCCCGACAGCTCCTGACCTTTGGTGAGTGCCTCAGTCCCTGCCACTGACATTGCCTCACTTTGCTTAAAGCTCCTAAGTCAGTGTATGTCATCCTGGAAGTGCAGGCACATTACAGCTGACACTGTGATTGATTCACCAGGAAGTCAGCCTCCTAACTATAAACTCCTGGTGTGTTTCACAAGCTCCTGCAGAAACACTCTTTCCACCGAGATTACTGATGCAGGTCCTGCTGCTTCCCTGCGGGTTGTTGAGTGGAACATATGCCCCAGACCCTGAGGTCAGTGAAAGGATGGTGACTAGCTCCTGCATCTTCTCAGGCCAGTTTGGCTCTTAGGGATGCTTCTGTTCTTTCCCTGAGCAAACCTGAAGCTTTCTGGCTAGATCTCAAAATAAGCCACAGCACTTCTATCTTTGTCCAACATAATCAACTCCCAGATGCTCCACAGTGAGTTATCCAAGCTGTGACTTGTCATTCACTCATCCCCAAACACTGACTGAGCATGGGACACAGTCCAGCCTTGTTCTGGACACTGGTACCTAGAAATGACGTGAACAAAACCTCTGGTAGCCCTCCCCTCCTGCTGAGCTTTCTGCCTCTCCTCCCCAGTTCCTGCCTCAAGGTAGGCAGGAACAGAAAATGAGAGACCCTGTATCTAGGTCAGCTGAGCCCTCAAGATGTCACCCTGGCCCAAAAGCTGAGCCATAAAAGCACTGGAATTGTTTGTTAAAACAAGAGATTTGTTTATCTGTGGGTTTTACCTATCTCTGTCCCCTCCTAATCCCCCACCCTTCCTATGACCACAGGGAACTGAGATTTGGCTATAATTGCTGCTCAATCACATACCATTAACTTCCCACTTAAGCTCACTTATACCAAGTACATATTTTATCCTCTCACCCACACAGCCAACATGCTAGAGTTCACAAATCATCTGTGTGCACTTTGGAAATTTTTCAATTATTTTTAATCAGCACAAAAATGTCTAATCCCAATGTTAGCTCTGCCCAGACTCACCGGGTACCAGGAAACCAAGGCACCCGATTGAGGGACATGGCAGATTCCTCACCTGCCACGACGATCTATTTTTGGCTCTCCTTTCATGGACTGCATCAACACAAACAGGCAGCTTCAGGCTATCTTTTAAATAGCTGAAGAGGATGTCAAAGTAGAAATTGGATTCAGCACTAAAGCTTCCAGGGATCAGCAGTGTTTAATTTGGGACTTTTCTCCATTTGGAGTGGGATTTTACCTCCGTTGAACATTGTCACTCACCAAGCTCCCCTTGGTGTATGTCTCACCACAACAACACACCCAGGAAACTGCGTGGGAAAGGAAAGGCAGATGGAGGGAAAATAAACAGTCTGTGCTTTCTGCAAACTAAAAATTACCTGTTGCTTATCTAATAATAATAATCATCTGCTGCAATTTTCCCAACCCTCAGAATAAATCAGATTTAAAATGTTGATGTGTCACAACATCCGATTAGCAGCTGAGGTGTAAATTACAGAGCACAGCTGATCAAGGTAGGAGAAAAATATCTAGGATGAACAATGGTCCCTAGAAAAAGGCTGAGTAAAAAGGGAGTTGTTAAGAAAACAGTATATACAGTCTTGTGGGGGCCCATCACAGTCTCCAAATTGTGGTTCCCTGGCTTAAGCCCCTGGAAACTTGGCTTGTTCTCCAAACAAGGAATTTGGAGACCTAACAGCATGGGCATAAAATGGGAATTGATCCCTGAACATCTAGTAAAATGTGTCACCCATAATAGGAATTTGGTAAATAATTTTTGGATGGATGAAAGGACAGATTGATGGATGACTGATTGATTGACTGAATGACATGGCTTATGATATATTTGATTCATGTAATACTGAGCAGTGGTATAAGATTCTATATTATATCCTAGAGATCTTTTTTATCTCCTGATATCACTGATCTGAGTACTCTTTCTCTTACTCTCTACTTGGAAAACTATCCCCTTCTTAATATGTCACTCCCTACTCCTTACTTAAAACCCTCTGATATTTCCCCACCCCTACAGGATAAAGTTTAAATTCCCTAACATGACACTCAAAGCCTGACATGACCTAGCACCTGCCTACCTCTCTATCCTTACCTCGCATCCTTCCCCCATACTCTCACCTTCACCTACACTGAAATACTTCCCTGGGCATGACTAGTTCTCCCATGTCCATCTGTGCACAATCCTCTGTATGTCATGTTTTTCTTCACCTTTCCTCCTTTTCCACACTATACCACCAAAGCACTTTGTTAACTTCCCCCTATCCTTCAAGACTTAGCTCAGGCCTTAGTGCCTAAGATTCCCCAGGTGGACGGTCTTCCTCTAATATCATCATACCTGTAACTCTATCATAGCACTCTTCACACTAAATTATAACCATTAGGTTACTTACCTGTCTTCTTTCTCTAGACTGTGGATTTTGGAAAGTAGATTCTATATATTTAATCTCTGAATTTCCAGCCATCATAGTGTTTATAGCATGGTAGGGACTCAATAAATATGAGTGAATAAGTAAATGCATGGAGGCAATGTTTATCTTGAAATAGTACTGCCCAGTTATTAATATTTTCTTTTCTCCCCTAGGTTTCTGATTCATCAAACCCATTTCTTAATCGAATGCTCAACAGAGACACTATCACAAGAATAACATATAAAAGTAAGTTTGGTTCAATTTCCTATATAGCAAATATTCTATAAATGTTAGTCCTGTCTGAAGTCAGAAAGGCAGAACTGATGATCTCCAAGGGCCTCTTTCAGCTTCATGATCCTTTAATTCTGTAGAAAGTCACTCTGGAGAGTGAAGGTAGGCTAAGAAGCAGCTCATTTCAAACAGAAGCCCCCAGAGTGCCTTTGTCATACATGTCTGTCTAAGGTAATAATGATTATTATGATGATGGTCATCATTATCCCATGGATTGGTAAAGAGCTGGAGGACTCTGCTAGCTGACAGACTCTACCATGTCAGCTGGCCACATTTGGGGCTTTGCCAATTATGTGATTGAAAAAGCATTCACCAGGTGGTTTGGATCCAACTTCAAAACATCCAGAAGCCCTCAGCGAAACCACATCTCCCTCTCTGTGTCATTGGGTCTCCCTTTCAGGTGGAGGCAGGGTGGCATTTTTCTTCATTTACGTGTGTGATACAATGACCTAGAGAACTCTGTCCAGTTTCCTTGGGTTTCTAGAGTGTTTTATCCCCAGAATCCTTAAGCAAAAAAGAGAGAACAGTGCAAAGTTGAAGGGAGTAGAGGGGAAAGGATGCTACTGTCTTCCACAGCAATCCCAGAGTTTGCAAGATTTGGGGATAGTTATGGGTAACAGCACACACCAAGGGAATGAAATAAAACAGTATAGGAAAAAAAAAAACATTTAACTAATTAAGAGTGACCAGAAAAGTGGAATTCATGTGCCAATTTTGTCTTTAATCAAGGAACTTCCTCACTTTGACTCTGTTTCCTCATTTGTTAAGTGAAGAAATTGAACTTCAGATTTCTAAGGTCTTTCTAAATCTAGGATTCTGAATCTGATCTTTGCAAATGTAAAAAGCAACACACAAACATTCTAACACCTCACATCCCCTTTGCGTATCCTCACTTGGTGGAGGCCACTGGTGCTTCTACCTCCAATGGTGACGTGGAAAGACAGAGTGAATGCTTACAGATCTCACCTCAGACTGCTGGAAGGAGAGTATGGAGAAACCTTCTCTTGTTCAATTATTCATCCATTCAGCAAGCATTTCCTGCACACCTGCCTCATGACAGGCACCAAGTGAGGCTCCTGGAATAAAAAGATGGGCCAGACACCAGCCCTCCCCACAGGCACTCGCTTCCATATGAAGTCACTTCCATATGAAGAGGTTGGGGTTGGGGACGCTGGCGGTGATGAATGAACCTGTAGAATCACCTAGAAGAATTAAGTTATCTCCAAAACCATACCACCCTGCCTCATCAGTACCCCTATGGAGTCCTCTCTAAGTTCAAACTTAGATTGATCAACAAAGGGAGACATTTCTGTCTTGTGTGCAAATAGTTTTTATAACTGCCCATAAAGGATTATTAGTTTTTTTAACTTTTTTGATTAAAAGAGCATAAAAATTAAATAAAATGTTTTCAAATAATCTTGAATTTGCAGTTTAGAGACCATGAAAAGCCATGAAATCATACATTAAGCCTCAACACACAATCTAAAAGATTGCCAGCTACAAAGTCAATCATTAGTGGGACTTCCCTCCCTGCCCCACCCCCTAGCTCTGGTCTGATTAGTATTAAGTGATGTGGCTGCTGCCAAAGATGAAAGCATCCATTGGGTTTGTGCTATGGGAAGATGGCCTTTCTTACGAACAGGTATCAATTCTGATGCAAATAGGGGCTAGAGAGCCAGGATGACAGATCTTGTTGGAAACAATGATGAATAGCAGTTATGTGGCTGAGGGGAACTTCAACTTCTTCTACTTCAAGTGAGATGTTCCTGATGACTCATCCCCATTGGGTCTGTAGGAACTGAAAAGGACAGACTTTGGCAATAGCTGAAGAGGATAGCAAAGTTAAGACCAAAGACCTTCATTCATTTGTTCACTAAATATTTGCTACAAGTATTTATTAAGTGGTCCTGCATGCCAGGGAGTAGAGAGATCAATAGAACATGTTTCCTGTCCATGAGCCCCTCACTCTCTAGTCAGAGAGACAGACATATCATAGTGTTTCATAAAGATTTGTATAGCAGGGGATTTCCCAGGTGGTCCAGGGGTTAAGAATTCACTTTCCAAAGCAGGGGATGCGGGTTCAATCTCTGGTTGCGGGAACTAAGACCCCACATGCCGTGTGGTAACTAAGCCCATGCACCACAACTACTGAGCCTGCACACTCTAGGGCCCGTGTGCCACAACTAGAGAGCCCACATGCCACAACTACTGAGCCTGCGAGCTCTTGGGCCCATGTACCACAGCTAGAGAGCCTGCACACTGCAACTACTGTACGCCACAACTAGAGAGCAGAGCCCGCATGCCACAACTAAAGAGCCTGTGCACCACAACTACTGAGCCCATGCACTCTGGAGCCCACATGCCACAACTAGAGAGAAGCCTGCACGCCACAAAGAAGAGCCCAAGCGCCACAATGAAAGATCCTGCATGCTGCAACTAAGACCGGACGCAGCCAAATAAATAAATACATGTCTAAAAAAATTTAAAAACTTTGTGTAACAATTATAATGTATTAAAAATAGGAACAGAACTCTTTGGGATCATAGAAAATCTGCCTAAAATTCATGGCAAGGTTATACATAGCAATTGCTATTCAAATAAGCACTGAATAGATGAGTAAACATTTGGTAAGAAAAGACAGCAAGAAAAGAGGGAGGGAGGGAGGGAGATTCCAAGCAGCATATACAAAAGCAAGAAGAGCATTTAAAGGACTCAATAGTTCAAAGGAAGGAACTTTGCTTTCATCAGCTCTTCCTCTCTGCCCACAGCACATCCAATAAACATTCATTATGGACTGAATAAATGGAGAAACGAATGGCCCCCTACGGGGGCAGAGGGTATGGCGGCAAAGATGGTCTGGAGTCAGATCTTGAAGGGTCTTGAGAACAGGCTAAGGAGTTTATGCAGAAGCATATTTGAAGAAATGCCCTCACTGCCCTAGATATAGGCTCCTAGAAGTGGGACCAAGAGAGAGCAGGAGCGCCCCCTTCTCTTGTCCCATCATCTATCTGTCAGGGCCAAAGGGAACTAAAGCAAGATAAAGAGACCCAGTATGGGGAAAGGTAACTGCTTTACGTCCCTAATCACAGGTATTTTGTGCTTTTACACTGTTGGGGAATAATGGAGGTATTCCCCGGAGCACTTATCACATACCTGAAGGAAGTAACACTGCAGGGATAATTATTGGCCTGACATGTGGGAATGGCCTAGACACTGTGATGCCCAGGACACTGTGGCTGAAAGAGATTGATTTTCACAGAAGGAAAGCACTAGCACTCTTCCCTCCAGCTGAACGCCCCAGGGCAGCCAGCTCTTGGAAGTTTGGCCAGCAGAAGGCAAGAAGGGGAGTTTCTGAAACAGGAGTCATGCACATGGACACAGCCAGTGGGTAGGAAACACAAGCCTGGAAGTCCCCCCCAGAGGCTCTACAGGAAGCAGCAGTTTATTCATTGGCCCATGAATTCTGGTAGAGACAAAGACAACACCACCTGCTCAGGGGCAACTATCAGAGTACCCTGCTTTCATACTTTTAAGCAAGCAAGAAAGAGATGGGTCCCCACAGCTGCCACCCAAACACACTACCCAGGGACAACTGACTTTGGCCCCCACCCACTCTCCCAACCAGCCCTTCTTCTGATGCTACCCAGAACTACACCCCAGCAGAGCTTCAGTCTGCCATACTCACGCAGCTGTAGTACCCACTCTACAAAGTGCTCATCATCAGGAACAAGGAAGAGATGCTAACCAAACACTTTCTGCACTCTAGGCTCTGTGCTAGAGCTTTATGTGCAGCACCTTACCTGGTACTCACAAAGTCCCATCTCAAAATAGATACAATTGTTATACCAGTTTATAGATGAGGAAAGCAAGGCTCTAAGAAGTGAAGCCATTTGTCAAGGACACACACCTAGTGAGTGGCTCTATTAGTCAGTAACATCTGCATAATAAACAAGCATTCAGCAATAGGCATTGATTTCTCACTACTGCATCTATGGGTTGGTTAGAGTGGCTCTATATGTCTGCAGGTCAGTTAGGGCAACTTGGCTCCACAAAGCTCTCATTTTTCTGAGATCAAGTACTTCTTATGCTGGGGGTCAGAAATGTGTGATGTTCCTTAAGACCTAGGCTTGAAACTCACACACTGTCACTTCTATCCACTTTCCACTGGTCAAAGCAAGTCATATGGCCAAGCCCAACATCAAAATACTCCCATGGAGTTGGGGCTGAGGAGGGAGTGAACATTTCCTGAACAATAATTTACTCATCCATAGTGAGAGAGCAAGCATTCCATCATAGGTCCTCCCGGGGACTTTTCTATACTCTTACTTTCCTACTGTCTTCCTCCCTAAGGAGCAAGGAAAGCTAAGCTCTGAGGTCTTAAAACTAGTTGTAATGCTGATACTTTCACATTACATGAAGCTTATTAGCATGTTCTTCTCTTAATTCCAACTTTAGTTCAGTTTGAAGAGCCATCTCTTTGCTTTTTGCACTTGTTTCCACTCTGGAAGGGACATAAACTATGCACAGAACTTGTGGGTACTTTAAAAGTTCAGGCTCATACCATCCTAAGCCCCCTGCAGCTCCTGTCTGTCCCTTGGCATAAGACTACCAGTGGAAACCACTGTCATTCAAGGGAACACAGTGGCACTGCCATTATTAGGCACATACAGAAACCAGAGAAGGCATAGAGATTGGTACTAGATGGGTCAATCTTCTCTATCAGTCTTTCCCTTGGAGGCCATTTGTAATGAAAAGTCAATCTAAAACTCTGAGCAGAGAGTGACATGATCTCCTGACAAAAGGATCTCTCTGTTTGCTTGCATAGACTATAGGGGCATGAACAAAAGTTGAGAGATGATTGAAGCAATGTTGATCGTGATCAGGTCAACTTGGGAGAGGTGATGAGAAATGATTGGGTATATTTTGAAGGAAGAGCCAAGAGATTTACTGACAGATTGGGTGTGTGATATGAGAGAGAGGAGTCAAGTATAACTAAGGTTTTTAGCCTGAGTAAATGGAAGGAAGACTTTTCCATCATCTGAGATGGGGAAGGTTATGGATGAAGCATATTCATGGGTAGGAAGGGAATCAGAATTTCAAATATGTTAAACTCAAGATGGGCATCAAAGAAGAGATGTGGAGTCTAGGCAGTTGGATATATGAGTCTGGATTTCAGGATACAGAACTACAGATATAAATGTGGACGTCATTGGTATCCAGATGGCATTTAAACTTGGGTGAGATCATGGGAGAGAATAAATAGAGAAGAGAGGAGGACATATCCTCACTTTTGAAAGATCCCCATGACTTAAGATTGTAAATAAGTTCTAAAGATATCTTTTAAATCCTACCCTGGAAGAGGCTCTGGTATGTCTGTCTCATCAACTGGCTCAGGAGGTACAAAGAGGCAGGGGTAAGCATGGAAGCATGGGGTGAAATCGCTACAAAATGGCAGCCAGTAGGCACACAATCCATTTGCTTGATTTGAACATATATTAGATGACTAGGGAGAAAAAAATGAATTGTGCAAAATCATTCTATTGATCCAGTTGAGAAAATCAATGCCAGGTAATCCATAAAAGAAGGAAAGAAGGAGAATCTTGCCAAAAGGACTGGGAATTTTGGAAGCCAACATTCTGGTAAAAGCCACTATACTTATGGGATGCAATGTGTTCTAGTGAAGATATATAGAACTAAGCAGACCTGGGCTCCTGGCTCTACCACTCTTTTCTGTGTGGATTCTGGCAAGTTTCTTAACCTCTCTGAGATAATTTCCTCATCAATAAAATGAGGATACTAATACTGACATTGAGAGTGTTGGGATGAGGATTAAACAAGGCAATGAGTCAGTTGCCTGGACATTGACTGGTATAAACCAGGTGCATAATAACATGTGTTTCTAAATTATCCTAGGTATGTTGTGGTCAAATCCAGCTTCCTGGAGAGTGGGAGGCAGGTCACTATAAAACTAAATAAAAGTTATTGTCAAGGTGAATGCAATACAGGGCACACAAACAACAGAGCTTGTTTACTCTAATGAAACCCAGCTCCTGCATGGGACCCGTACATTGGATGGCAATAGCCTAGTGAGCTTCCACTCTCTTTGAAAGCTTGGATTTCATATGTCTAAGCAAATCTTATAAAACACTCTCACTAACCCAGACTGACGATGGAAAAGACCAGCCTGAATTAATTTCAGGCTGAATTTAGAAAGTCTTTTAAAGAAAATCCATTTTATTAAAGTTAAATTCGCCTTCAACAGATTAAGGGTCAAGACTGAAATCATGGCATTGAAAAATGGATTTTCTGGAGGAGATATTCATAATTTACTTGAAGTATTTTAATTGTTTAGTGTAGTATATTGGAACAATGCCAATATCCCTCCATTTTCCTTGTGTTAATTAATAAGTAGGCACAGAGCCCCAATTACATAAAAGGTGACATTCTTATCATTTGATTATCCACCTGATTTCATGGGACCAGCATTATTTTTTTTTAAAGAATATTTATATTTTCAAGTGGAGCAAAGAACCTTCTTAAATGGGTAAGAGGGAGTTGTTATTAGAACAGTACACATAAATGAATGCTTTCTTCCAGGGTCCTAGGACAGTGGAGTATTTTAGTAGCTTCATTCTCTTTCAGTTTCATATACTCCATTCATTTCATAGACAGTAAATACAATGGTGAACTTCAGTCCAATAAGAATCCAAAAGATTATAGATTCCAAATTTGAAAGGGTCTGATTATTGTCTTAATACATATTTCCAGCAAGGAAATAAAGGCACACAACTCAAGGTGTTTTGAGGAAAGCTTTTAAACATGGTGTTTTGAGCCCTTTAAAAATCTTTTTTCAAACTTGCCTGTTTATAACTTTGCTTTAGCCCCTCCTACCCCAACCCTGACTAAAACATGAATGTGTAGGCAAGGACAGACCAACTTGTAACTGCCTTATACTTCTCAGTTCCTTGGGAAGTGTTCTGTGCACTCACTCCTCAGAGGAACACAGTGTTAAATGTGATGAAATATCACCAGGGAGCTTAAGCATGTTACTCCCGGTGACTTTCTCTATGCTTAATTGAACTTGTGCTTTCATTTCAAATGAATGGATTTGGAAATGTTTTCACAGAATGCAAAATGCAGCATTCCACTCCCCACGTTGCAATCCAAGTAGTAACTATAGTCAGCAAGGAAAAGGAACATCTTACCTCCATTGAATCCAGTTCTCGGAGGCCCTCTTTTTCATTTTTCATTTGTATAAAATGAAAAATCATATTACTTTATTCTTTAGCAATTGCCTTTTTTCATTTCAGTTGAATTTGCCTCAGATTACAAGAGGAAATGTCATTCCATATGAGAAAATTGCCAAAGAGTTCCATATTAATCAGAAGTTAGTCCAGTATTGATTTCTGGAACTGCTGTGCCTTTTTCTCACTGGCATCATTCTCTTTGAATGGGAACTTCATAATCAGGAAGCCAGGCGATGTTAAGTCTCATCAATGTCACATAAGTTAACACGATGCATTTACCAGAGGCTGCCATCGAAGTTCAGACTAAGGGAAAGATTTCCCCGCTATGTGATACTAGGCATTTCATCATGGTGTATTTCAAAGAAAGAAAGAGAGAGAGAGAAGGAGGGAGGGAGGGAGGGAGGGAGGAGGGAAGAAAGGAAGAAAGAAAGGAAGGAAAAGAAAGAGTCAGCTTTAGGAGTTGTGTCCAAAACTAAGAACTCAGTATAAGATAAGGCATAGATTCAGCAAGAGCATGTCATAGAACCAAAAGCACAGCTGTTAACTTCTCTAATCATTTGAAAGAATAAACTGGGGTTATCAACTATGTATAAATATTCTCTACCTACTGGTTATCCAAGGGGTCTTCCTGTGATGTAGAGGTATATCCAACACATTGAAAAAATCACAACACTGTCATACCAAAAATTTGACCTACAGAAGAAAAATTTATCTATGTAAGCTTGTTTATATTGAAGGATATTTGGGGGTCTATAGATTATATTTTAACCTAAAGATGACTTTAGCAATTATCCAGAATATTCTTGTGCCCACAAGTAAGAGGTTACATGACTTATCCATGAAGAAAGAGTAAGTTACTGGCAAAGCCACAGTTGGAACTTAGTCTTGAATTAAGACTCCTGCTTGAAGTCCAGGGCTTTGCCCTCTATATGATGATGATGATAGACAGAAGATAAATAGATGATAGATAGATAGATATAGATAGATAGATAGATAGATAGATAGATAGATAGATAGATAGATGATAGGAAACCTCTCTATAAAACTACTCATGAAAATTTATTTCATGCCATCACTTCCTTTCAGTAAATATCCTTAAAACAAGCAGAGGCATGCATGATAAGCCTATTGGCCTCTGAGCTTCACCCCAAATTTTTATCTCTCTGTTTATAAACAACTCTGACCTCTAGATCTTTGGCATCCTTACTAATGAATAGAGCCTTGAGAATTTGGAGAGCAGAATCCATCTTTCAGGACATTAGTTCTTAGGCTCCTTTCTGTCTACCATGACAAGAGGATAACACTGACACGCACAAACTGTTGGTTTTCTGCTGGCTGCTGCATGGACAAGGTAGTCTGTGGGTAATAATTACTTCCTGACCTGGTAAGCCATGGAAGACACCCCAGTGTTCCTTGACACTAGGGCTGAAAACTTTCTTGGGTCCCACTGCCTCTTTCCTGCCAAATACATCAAGCAAGTCATTGTGGGGAGAAAAGAAGATATAAAAAGGTAGTCAGTAGTTCTCAAATTCCAATCCCTAAAAGATAAAACAGTGATTTAATGTCAGCCTTTGAGGCAAAATGGTGAGTCATGAGGACAAGTGTTATATGTTAAATGCACACATTACAGTTTCAGCAATGTAAACGCAAAGGTGTGTTTGGTGCAGAAACAGTAACACCACATGGAGACAGGCAACAGTCTCTGTCTCATTCTGAGATCTGGGGTATGACATATTTGGGAGTAGTGGTGAGCAGCATGTATTTAAGCTAATGGTATAGACTGAAGACTCAGAGATTTTCTCCCATAATCTGACAGATGATGTTGCCTCTTCCTCCTTTATTTTCTGTCCAGAGCCACCAGCAGGTGAAGCTGCTGGGCAGAAACCATTTCATTCATGCATGCAACCAATGTTTAATGAGCACCCACCATGTAGTGGACCCCATGGTAGGGCTTAAGGAATCAGAGATAAAAGACGGAAGCCCTTCTCCCAAAGGATCTCACAGTTTACTGGGACATTCAATTAGGTTAGTTAATTATTGGCAAGCTAATTCAGTAAATATGGTGTAAAAGGAAGGCATTAACCCAGTGTGGGAGAGCCAGGAAGGCTCGGGGAGGCCAAGCAATTGTTATCCCAGGAAAGCTGGGCAAGGACATTAGTATTGGTGAGTACTTGCCATGGGCCAGGCAGGCCCTGTGCCAAGTACTTGAAAAGTGTGATCTCATTTTTTCCTCAGACAACTCTGTGAGGCAAGTACTCTGTCTTAGGCAGGTCAGCCTGCTATAATAAAGCAGCGTAGACTGGGTGGCTTATAAACAACAGAATTTACTTCTTATAGTTATGTAAGGATGAAAATATGAGATGACAGTGCCAGCATGACTGAGTTCTGGTGAAATCCCTCTTCTGTGTTGCAGAATTCTTGTTGGATTTTCACATAGCAGAAAGAGAGTGAGAGAGCCCTCTGGGGTTGTTTTTAAAAGGACACTAATCCCATTCATGAGGGCTACACCCTCATGAGCTAATCACCTCTCAAAGGCTCTGCCTCATAATATCATCACATTGGGGATTAGGATTTCAATCTATGAATTTGAGGGAGACACAACCATTCAGTCCACTCTCCACTCCAACCATCTGCATACTGAGAAACTGAGGCTCAGATGGTTACCTGCATGCCCAAGGTCATGCAAATGGTGAACAGCAAAGCCAGGACTGAAACTCCAGTCTGAGACCAAAGTTCACATTCTTCACACAGGGGTTTTTCCAAGTTCTGTAGTGTGAGGAAATTAAAAGGGCAAAGATGAAGTATGCATATTAGCAGATTCATGGGAAGAACAAAGTGGTGAATGAGGACTGTGGGAGGGTAGAAGCTGCCATGTTCTGTGGCAACCATTGCACATCTCACAGGTGACATGGGTGAAGAGGAATCTCCTGGCAGGACCACAGCAGCAGAGCCTGGGATATCAGCACAAGAGTGTTTTGGAAGCAGGTTTTTGCCCTGCTATGTGGGTTAAATCCATGAATGTAACCTGTTGCTCCTGGCCTTCCCCCTGACCCCAACACACACACACACACACACACACACACACACACACACTCACACACACACCCTGTCCTCAAATACAGATGAAACACAGAGGCTAATTATAGTTTCAGAAAAACATAAATGTTGTTTTTCTTTACTCTAGTCATGCCTGGAATACCCCTCATTCTATGGTCTCCTTCCATCTCTCCTCCCCACCACACCTAATAAAATAAAATACAATAATAGCAGACACAGACCTACTAGAGAATGGACTTGAAGATATGGGGAGGGGGAAGGGTAAGCTGGGACAAAGTGAGAGAGTGGCATGGACATATATACACTACCAGACGTAAAATAGATAGCAAATGGGAAGCAGCCGCATAGCACAGGGAGATCAGCCTGGTGCTTTGTGACCACCTAGAGGGGTGGGATAGGGAAGTTGGAGGGAGGGAGGTGCAAGAGGGAAGAGATATGGGGACATATGTATATGTATAACTGATTCACTTTGTCATAAAGCAGAAGTTAACACACCATTGTAAAGCAATTATACTTCAATAAAGATGTTTTTAAAAAATACAATAATAGCAGCATGCTAGTGTACCCAATATGCTCCAAGTGCAAGCTTGGTTAAACAAATCACATTGACCTTTAATAAACATGTGCCAAATGCTTCCTTTTCTCATTCAATATGTTAATCTTCAGGCCAAGCCACCATCAGAGGAAAGATCATTAAGTGCAAATTTGATCACGCTACTCCTCAGCTTAAAACATTTCCGTGGCTCCACATTGCCTACAGGATGAAGCCCTAATTCCCAACAGCACAGAGAAGGACCTTCTGGGTGTGGCCTGTACTGACCACCCCCCCAGCCTTATTCCTCACAACACCCCTTCCCCTGCATCTTACCCATGCACTAGCTGTCCTGAGTATGTGCTGCTCTGTGTCTTTAGCTTTCTTTACTGTGACCATCTACAGTGCCCTTGACAGCCACCCTTACCAGCCACACACTGATTACCTCCTGTTGTTCAAGATACAGTTCAGGTCAGCTCCTCAATTAATCCTCTGCAGTCCCACCCACCCCCAGGCATAACTGACAGCCTCTCAATGTACCCAGTGCAGATATATATCACTATCTCTGTGGTTTCTTGCTGTATTCACTTACATTACATCCTGCTTGCCTATACCTAGCTTAGTGCCTGACACATACTAGGGGCTTAAGAAATAGTTAGAGCCAAATGGTGGCTACTCAACATAAGCTTGTTGTGTTGACACCTGATCTAACTTCCAAGGACCATCACATCAGTGTGTACTCTGGGCACCACAGTTCTGTCATGGAACCATCTGACTGCACAAGTCAGAGTACAGATCCAGCCCAGCTATATTCCAATCACTATGTCTCTCTTGGGTTTGTCTTGATTCCCTGATGTTTTGATAGAAAGGTAGAAACATTTAAATGGAAAGAGAAAGAAAGCCCGTTCTCCTAGTGTTGGTGTTCTAATCCAGCTTGACCAATCTCTCTCATGGGCATTTTGTGGACAGAGCCCTGGAGAAGTTCAGTTACCCTATAAGGATAGGCAGAGGCCAGGAGAGGCAGTTTAGGATGAAGCAGGCTAACTGGTTTTATTTGCATTGTTCCAAACCACTGGATCAGTTGACTTGTCCTTAACTCAGTTGGCAAGCAAAGGAGCTCTGAAATCCAAATTTCCTTGGCAAAAATGGTTCTTTCTTATCAGAGAAACTTGAGTGAGAAATTTCTGGGGGAAGAGATGGGGAAGGTAAGGGATTTTTGCCCAGGAAAATGGATTAGCAGCATTAACGCTCAGGATAAGTAGGTACAGCCTGGGCCAAGATGCATTTATCATCACCACCCTGATATTAAGGTCAACATATTATATATTTTTTTGCAATTTGTTATCTGTCTCTTCAGCTAGAATGAGGGCAGGCATCTATCCTTGTTCACTGCTCTACCCCAGAGACTAACCCAGTATCCAGCAGTAAGAGGTACCTAGTGAACATTTTTTGAATGAATGAATGACTTTGGCCTGGAAGTCAGGTGAGCTGGATTCCAATTTCCACTCTGCAGTTACCGTCTAGCACTCTGACCTTGGGCAGGTCACTCTGCCTCTCTGATCTTCAGTTTCTTGTCAATGAAGATGTTATTATATGCCTGACCAATCTTATTAGGACAGTATGAGGTTCCAGCTGTATGTGAAAGTCCTTTTTTACCATTATACATACACAATACTGAATTTGAGAGATTATATCAACCACCAAAGAGTCAGTTCTTTCCCACTGGGAGTTGAACACATGGATGAGAAAATGTATGTGAACCTAGGAGGACTGGAGGAGCAGGTCTTATCCCTCTGCCAGCCAGGCTTTGGGTCCCTGCCATGTGTTCTTCAGGCTCCCTGGGCCGACCACAGTTGTGGACACTCATGGCAAACCAGTGGGTGCAAGACTCCTGAAGACATAGATTAGAGATCACTGGGGTACAGAGAGCAATGGAAGCCATGAATGTAGATGGGCTATGATGAGAATATAGACTGAGGGAAGAAAGAGCCTTGGACTGATCCTCAGGAAATGCCAACACTGAGTAAAGCAGGTAGAAAATAAGAATCCAGCAACAGAATCCTGGAAGGAATGGCCAGAAAAATAGGAGTCCCAAGTCTGGTATTTTAGAAGCCAAGAGAAGAGAGAGTCTGCAGAAAGAAGGGAGGAAGGATCATGAGAAGAGGAGGAGAGAAGTTCATTGAAATTTATTGACATTTGAAAACTCCAGTACATTATAATTTTATAAAAATACAACCAATGCATTGAATTTAAAAATCAGAATGAAATATACCAACATGTTAATGACAATTGTTTTATGTGATCAGAGTTATTATTTTCCTCTTTCTTTTTTCCATATAGTCTTATATGTATTTATGTTACTTTTATAATTGAAAAAATATATTTAATAATAAAAGATATATGAGTGTGAATACCTTGAATAGGTATAAGACAAAGGGTTATCTGTATGGGCCTTATGGAGAGGAGAGCCACAAAAATGAAATCAGTTGTTGAATTTAACAGTTAAATCTCATGGTAGGATTTGGTCTGACTTACTTTTCTAAAAATATTTTCTTAATGTTCTCTTAATTAAGCAATGCTAATAAATAAGGATGGTGACCAGGCAATGTTTTAACAGGTCCTAAAAGCCTTTAACTGTGTATTTCATTATGACTATAATGTTATGGGCCCAAGTATCAAGGACCATAACCAAGGACTTGGCTTTTCCTATTCTCCTTGTGGTAGACCACATTACTGTTCACCAATATTCATTGTCTCATCCTATGGGAGGAATGTGCTTCCTTAAATCTCTAACATCAGCCTTGGCCATATGATTTCTTTGGCTAACAAAATGTGAGCAGAAGTGACATGTGCCAACATGTGCCAGTGTTTTAAGAGCCAACATATGTTCCACCATGCTTACTTTTCCTCCTATCATTGTGAATCACAGGGGTCTAGACAGCAGCTGCTCTGATAGTCTGGGTCCCAGAGTATGGACAACAGTGACATGCAGGAAGCTCTCAGCCAACCTAGAATGGACTTGTATCTGAGCAATAAATAGAATTTTTTTTGTTTAAAGTGATTGTGATTTGGGGAACTGTTTGTTACTGTAGCCCATCCTGAGAGTTATAGTCTTCTGGAATCTGAAAAGAAAAAATTATCAGCAACACCAGCACTTTCTCAAGAAATCTAATTCTTAAGTCTTTTTTATTTCTCTAGATGATGCATATTTACTACAGGGACTTAATATAGAGGAACTATATCCAGAGACCTCTAGTTTCATTACTTATGATGGGTCAATGACTATCCCACCCTGCTATGAGACGGCAAGCTGGATAATAATGAACAAACCTGTCTATATAACCAGGATGCAGGTGAGCTTCTCTGTGGTCTTTTAGCTAATGGGGAAGATGATGTGAAGACTGGCTGGGTTTGTGGAGTGCCTATTGTATTAGTTTGCTAGGACTGCTTTAACAAAGTACCACAAATTTGGTGACTTAAACAACAGAAACATATTGCCTCACATTTCTGGAGGTTCTAAGTCCAAGATCAAGGTGTCTGCAGAGGTGTTTCCTTCTGAGGAAGTGAGGAATATGTTCCATGCCTCTTCCCTGGTTTCTGGTGGTTTTCTGGCAAAACTTTGGTGTTCCTTGGCTTGTAGGAGCATCACCTCAGTCTGCCTTCATCTTTATATGGCATTCTCTTAATGTCTGTGTCTCTTTGTCCAACCCCCACCCCCACCCCACAATAAGGACATCAGTCAAATGGGGTTACGACCTACCCCAATCAGTCATATTAGATTAGGGTCCAACCCAATAAGCTCATCTTACCTAATTATATCTGCAATTTCCCTATTTCCTAATTAGGTCACATTCTGAGGTACTGAGGGTTAGGACTTTAACTTTTTAATCTGGGGGTACACAATTCAGCTCATCAAATTTATGTTTAAAGAATCAGCATCTGGGGCTTCCCTGGTGGTGCAGTGGTTAAAAATCAGTGGTTGAAAATCTGCCTGCCAATGCAGGGGACATGGGTTCAAGCCCTGGTCTGGGAAGATCCCACATGCCGCGGAGCAACGAGGCCCGTGAGCCACAACTACTGAGCCTGCGCGTCTGGAGCCTGTGCTCCATAAAAGAGAGGCCATGATAGTGAGAGGCCTTTGCACCGCGATGAAGAGTGGTCCCCACTTGCCGCAACTAGAGAAAGCCCTCGCACAGAAACGAAGACCCAACACAGTCAAAAATAAATAAATAAACATTTAAAAATAAATAAATAAAAAGAATCCGCATCTGGAAAGGCTTAGCACAAACTAACTATAGATGCACCCTACCTGTTTGAGTGAGAAAAGACAGCAGGGTTAGTTCCCAAAGTGTGCTCTACAACTCCAGTGTTCAAAAGGCAGAGCAAAATGGGTGGTTTGGTCAAATATGTTTGAAAAAGCTTTATCAGGGAACCCTCTTGCATGGTTAGTGGGGATGTAAATTGATACAGTCACTATGGAGAACACTATGGAGCTTCCTTAAAAAACTAAAAATAGAACTACCATATGACCCAGTAATCCCACGACTGTGCATATACCCTGAGAAAGCCATAATTCAAAAAGAGTCATGTACCACAATATTCACTGCAGCACTATTTACAATAGCCAGGATATGGAAGCAACCTAAGTGTCCATCAACAGATGAATGGATAAAGAAGATGTGGCACATATATACAATGGAATATTACTCAGCCATAAAAAGAAATGAAATTGAGTTATTTGTAATGAGGTGGATGGACCTAGAGACTGTCCTACAGAGTGAAGTAAGTCAGAAAGAGAAAAAAAAATACTATATGCTAACACATATATATGGAATCTAAATGTTAAAAAAATGGTTCTGATGAACCTAGGGGCAGGACAGGAATAAAGACTCAGATATAGAGAATGGACTTGAGGACACGGGGAGGGGGAAGGTTAAGCTGGGACGAAGCATTGACATATAGACACTACCAAATGTAAAATAGATAGCTAGTGGGAAGCAGCCATATAGCACAGGGAGATCAGCTTTGTGCTTTGAGACCACCTAGAGGAGTGGGATAGGGAGGGTAGGAGGGAGACGCAAGAGGGAGGAGATATGGGGATATATGTATATGTATAGCTGATTCACTATACAGTAGAAACTAACATAACATTGTAAAGCAATTATACTCCAATAAAGATGTTAAATTTTTTTTTTAAAAAAAAGTAGAAATAAAAGAGAAAAAAGAAATAAAAAGAGCTAAATCGATTTCATTGCTGGAAGGTTTCTCAGGGTCTTTAGAATGATATACACGTCAGTCTCCAAGAAGAGGCAATATGATATGTAACATTTCATAAACATATTTGAATGTGGGATTTTTTAGAGCATCTCACAGTATTCCTAGTTGGGCTGGCTAGTATTTCTCAGAACTGAATGGGAACTAGGAGATCTGGCCTCTGAGGCCAACTTTACTAATGGCTCCTTATGAGCTCCTAAGCCTGTTGCCCCACTTCTTTGAAGTGAATTCTCTTCTTTGTAATGAAGGGGGTAAATTACATGAGTCTATTCTATGATTGCAAGAGTCTATAAAAACTCAGAGGAAAGATAAGCAAAGGAAGCAAATCCAATCTCCTTTACAGGATATGTATTTACAACCCAACAGCAATTTGAACAATTTGAAGTATCTGATGCTATCTGTATTTACTGGGACTCTTAGTGACTAGCAACCCCCTCCATCTAACTTCAGCTTAGAAAAAGGATTTATCCATGAGATACTGGGTCAACTTATGGAATTTAAGATCAGAAATTGATGTCAGGAAGTCACTGGAATCAGAAGCCCAGAAGCCCTTTCTCTCTGTTCTCTCCTGCTCCCTCCTGCACCGTAGCTTCGTTCTCCTCTACTGCTAGAGTATTCTTTAGCTTCACAGTCCTGGGTGGAACATGGCTGCAAACATTTTAGTCCAGCTCCAGATCCTGATATTCACAGAAAAGGAACTGAATTAATCCAGCTTAATTTAGCTCTGACTCCTGGACCAATCACTGTAGTTTGAATAATATCTATGTGGGAGAAAAATTCCCTGAATTACTGGACCCCAAGGTGTGATAGAAAGAAGAGACCCTGGAGAACACCCAGCTGGGTTTCCTCCTTTGACAGACAGTGTGTCATAGGACAGAAGAGAATCACTGACTTGTTCAGAGGCACACAGGAGCCAGGGAGCTTGAAGCAAGGCTCCCTCCAAGCATGGAGGCATCAGTGGGTTGTACCCACTGAACCCATGAATCAGGGTCTGTGGAGGCCTCAGGTGTCCTTTCCCACACAGCTGGCACTGCCTGGGTTGGCCACAGTCTACATGGTCTTACTTCTTTCCTGGTATGGGTGGATCTCACAGTTGTTTCTCTCTCCTCAGATGCATTCCTTACGCCTGCTCAGCCAGAATCAACCGTCTCAGATCTTTCTGAGCATGAGTGACAACTTCAGGCCCGTCCAGCCACTCAACAACCGTTGCATCCGCACCAACATCAACTTCAGTTTACAGGGGAAGGACTGTCCAAACAACCGGGCCCAGAAGCTTCAGTATAGAGGTGGGTTCAGTGGCTCAGTGGGCAGTGGAGACAGGCCAAGCCCAGTCTTCCTGCTCACACCTACTCTGAAAGGCCAGGCACTATCTCCCATTGGAGGAGTCATGATTATAAGTGATATTTACATGGTGCTTTTCTATTGAAAAAGTCTGTATTTCCTAAACAGAGACAGAGATCAAATCTTTAAATCTTGTCTGGCTCAGGCAAGACAGCATTTTCATAGCCTTTTTACAGAAGAGCCCAGAGAGGCTGATGTTCCCAAAGTTACGTGTTAAAACAGGACAGCTAGAAGCATTAGCGCTTTTAGTTATATACACAATAGATCCCCTTTTCCCCTAGAAGGTGAGCAAATAATTCTGGATGCCAGGCCACTGGGACCCAATGAAGTGTGTGTATGAATGTATCTTTTTCTAGTGCTATGTCCCTAGAAGTGACTATAATTCCTACTAGAGGGGACATTCAAGATGCCTCTCACCTCCCATAACCCTCTGGTCCACACCCAGCCCTCTCTCTTCCCTTCTACACACTAAGTACCTATTGATCATTGTCATAAACTCTCAACATGGAAAGGAAGGTGGAGGAAGGACAGTGTCGTGGAGATGCCCCCAACCAGGAGTTAGGACACCCAAGTTGCTGCCATGGTTCTGACACTAACAAGCCATACAAACCCAGCCAAATCATTTAACCCCAGGGCTCTGGGTGTGTCTGAGAGAGAAAATTAAAGACAGAAATGTGGAGGAAGTTGGAGAGATAAAGTGGAAGGTAGAGGTGGTAGCTGCTTCTAAAGTTGCCTGGTAACATCCATAGTCCCCATATTTAGGCAGCACATTATTGTTTCAAAAGGGCTTCCCTATCCAGGCTCTCATATGCTCCTCACGACAATCATGAAGTAGATGGAATAGGGACACACCCAGAGTGCCAACTTTTTCTGCAAATGGCCAGATGGTAAATACAGGCTTTGTGAGTCATAGGGTCTCTGCCACACTCTGATGTTTTAGGGTGAAAGCAGCCATAGACAATATGTAAATAAATGGTTGTAGCTGTGTTCCAATAAAACTTTATTTACAAAAGCAGTTCACAGCTGGATTTAGCCTGCAGGCTGTCATTTGCCCACCCCTGGTCTAAAGCAGCACCATCCACTATGGCTTTCTGAAAGGATGGAAATGTTCTGTGTCTGCATTGTCCAATAGGGTAGCTACTAGCCACATGTGGCTATTGAATGTCTGAAGTGTGGCTAGTGTGACAACGCAACTACGTTTTCAATTTTATTTATTAATTTAGATTTATATTAGCCACATGTAGCTAGTGACAACCCTATTGGATAGCTCAGGCCTAGAAGTTCATAAGAAAGTGGAGAGGGTAGTTGGGATACATACAAGTAAGCAGACATTTAGAAAACTGTCCCTTCCCCTTTGGAGTAAGCCCCCCAAACTGTGTGTAAATTAATCCAATTATGCCTTGTTTTGTGTTGTTTGTGTGTTTTGTTTTGTTTTTTCTCTCTCTCTTTCCAGTAAATGAATGGCTCCTCAAATAGGAAAGTAAGCCAAGAAGAATCCCACCTCAGTGAAATGCTACAACTGTGAATTGACGTAACCTAAACTGTCCCCTTCTTTCTTCTCTTTCTTTCCTCCCTCAAGCCTCATTCACTCTTTGGATCGGCCCTTTCTTCATGAAAATTGTCTGCAAAACCTTGGCAGAGGAATATCTCTTACACACACTCACAAATACACACACAAGCACTCACACACACATACACACACATGCAAATATATCTACTCACATACACACTCATACAGCCCCCAAGATGGGAAGTTAAATTTTAGAAACAAAAGGCTCATTCATAAGAGGTCTTAGAAGAAAATAACCAATTAACCTGATTACAATTTTGATACTGTTTTCCGAAACAAATAAATCTACCGAATGAGAATTTTCAGCCTTGTATATTACAAAATTCTTCCAAAAGAGAGAGAGGAGAAAACACAGCTCTGACAGCATCAAGTGGACTTTTGTTCTTTGCATCAAGTAATCTCAAATAGTGTCCTAGGATCCTTTATGGGTGCTGGTGACAGGTGAGCCAAGACAAAGTTGGCCAAGGACACATTTCTAGATTGCGATTCTTCTGTTTACTCAACAATTTAAAAAGAAAAAAGGACAGACATTGAATAGATGCACATTGTATATATATATATATCACCACAGACTATTAAAAAATGGAATTATTACCCCTCTTTGTCATACATGTGTAGTAGGATTTGCCAAGATCATATTGATCCATTTGCTGTTTCTTATTTTCCAAAGGTCATACATTGTGTTTGGTTATTGTTAACAGCTCAATAAATGTGTTTAACAAGTTAATTTCATTTTTCTGGCTATAGTCTATTCTCCTTCCTTACAGGCTAAGCCCTGGCTCCATACAACTGCATTCTTTGGTTTCATTTGTTCCTTCATCTACATGTTTTGCTCATTTGCAGCCAGTTTTTACTGAGTTTGTGGCAATGGGAATGCATTTGCTAAGCAAGTATAACTTTAACTCCACTCCATGGCTCGATCATTCATATGAGGTGAGGTTCAGCCTGAGATAGTAGGTGACAGATTTCTTGCACTTCAAAACTGCCACCGCCCACCCCACCCCACCCCCGTGATGCTCCCTTGAAGGAATGCACTTGGTCTTGTAAATTCTTGGGAAAGGGGTGTATTTTCTCTCCAGGTGCAGCTGGATCTCACAAAGTACAAATGAATGCCTTTCTTTTCTTGTTTATAATGGTCACTCACTGTGTTTGGTTACTGTCAAGAGATCAATAAATGTGTGTAACAAGTTATCCAGTACTGTGTCTGAGTTTATTGAGGAGGAGGGCACTCCCTGCTGAAGCCTCTGAGTCCTGCTGTGTCCACAAGCAATTGCATTATGGCCAGCAGGGCAGCCAGAGCCTCCAGAACAGCCTGTCTGGTCATTCCCAGAGCCAGGTAATTAATACCCTGTTGAGAAAACATATAGGCTTAGCTGCTGGAAGGGAAGACTTGGCTGTTCATTCAGTGGCCAAATTAAAAATAACTTTCATCTTTCCTTTCTGTTACAGCTCCAGAAAGAAGGGAAAGCACAGGCATGTAGGATCTGTGCAAACGGGAACATCCACAAATATGTCAAAAACTTAAGCAAGTGGCTAGGTTTATTGATGACGAAAAAAAAAATCAAACAGCCAGATATTTCATATTTGAAACAATACACTTAATTTGATTTTTTCCACTTTTTGCACCAAAATTAGTTAGATGATGGCCTTAACCATGATGACATATGACCTTGTTTCTGAGCAATCATATTTTTCCAGAAAACCAGATCTGTCTGCAAAGATTTAGGGTGGGTAGGTGGCAGTCTTTCTTTGTATGGCTTGCTGCTTCCTCTCTAGGTCAGAATCTTCTTTAGCCTGCAAGGGCAGGCAGTGATGTAGTGTGTCAACTAGGCCTGGCTTCAAATTGTCACCGTACCACTTACCTGCTTGCTGTGTGATCTTAGGCAAGTTGCTTTACTTCTCTGATCTGTAAATCGGGGATGCTAATAACTACTTCCATGAACTATGAGACTTAAATGCTATGTAGCTACTTAAAGCAGCTAGCACAATACCTGCAATGATGGTTCTATAAAGACTGACTATAGAGCACGTGCATTGCCTAAGTATTAGAGGTTTTCCTAGACCAGACCATACCTTCCCCTCCAGGGAGGGGTTAGCATCAGTCACAAAATGGGCATCAAATTAATACCAAATGGAGGAGACAGGAGGAACCCCTGAGTGACTAGGTAGGACGTGGGGGGAGTGAGGGGGGAAGAGAAGTGGAGGCCAGATAGGACCGGTGTCCCTGAGGGGTGGCTGAGAGTGGGGAAATGTTCCCACATCTGGAGGGACCCTCGGGTGCTTGGAAGATCAGGGGAGCACACCTAATGTTTCCCCCACCCACTCAGGCTCCGGGAAGCCTGCTGGGCTCCTGGGCCTGGTCCTCCATTCTCTGGGACTCCCTCCAACCTCATGGGTCCTAGGGGCGTGGGAGGGAGGGAGGATAGGGGAGGACAAGAAGAGGCAGACAGAGGGGGAGGGGACCCTCTAGGACCGGAGAATCAGGGGAGGCACAGCTGGTGTTTCCCCCACCCACTTGGCCTCCGGAAGCCTGCGGGGCTCCTGTCCTCCAAGGCCCCGCTCCACGCCATGTTGGTCCTAAGGGTGTAGGAGGGAGGCAGCGTCAGTAGAGGAGAGGTGGATGTGGGGGGCGGGGGGTCTCTCCGGGATCGGAGGATCAGGGGAGGCATGGAGGGAATTTCCCCCACCCACTCAGGCCCAGTGAGCCTGCTGCAATCCTGGACCCGGTCCTCTGACCTCCAAGCGCAGAGGCACTCCTGGGACACTCCTGCTGCACTGAGCCTAAGCCCAACACTCACTCCCCACCCAGGGCTTTTCTGGCCCTGTGGGGCCTAAGCATAGTTCCCTCCCACCGCCTAAACCCAGCCCCTGCCTAAGCCCCGCCCCTCAAGCCAAGGCTTTATCCAGCTTTTTTTCCTGAATTTTATTTTATTTTTTTTTTTATACAGCAGGTTCTTATTAGTCATCCATTTTATACACATCAGTGTACACATTACAATCCCAATCTCCCAATTCATCACACCACCACCCCAACCCCTACTGCTTTCCCCCCTTGGTGTCCATACGTTTGTTCTCTACATCTATGTCTCAATTTCTGCCCTGCAAACCAGTTCATCTGACCATTTTTCTAGGTTCCATATATATGCGTTAATATACGATATTTATTTTTCTCTTTCTGACTTACTTCACTCTGTATGACAGTCTCTAGACCCATCCACATCTCTACAAATGACCCAATTTCGTTCCTTTTTATGGCTGAGTAATATTCCATTGTATATACGTACCACATCTTCTGTATCCATTCATCTGTCAATGGGCATTTAGGTTGCCTCCATGACCTGGCTATTGTAATTAGTGCTGCAATGAACATTGGGGTGCATGTGTCTTTTTGAATTATGGTTTTCTCTGGGTATATGCCCAGTAGTGGGATTGCTGGGTCATATGGTAATTCTATTTTTACTTTTCTAAGGAACCTCTGTACTGTTCTCCATAGTGGCTGTATCAATTTACATTCCCACCAACAGTGCAAGAGGGTTCCCTTTTCTCCACACCCTCTCCAACATTTGTTGTTTGTACATTTTCTGATGATGCCCATTCTAACTGGTAATTCTAACTCGTTGTAGTTTTGATTTGCATTTCTCTAATGATTAGTGATGTTGAGCAGCTTTTCACGTGCTTCTTGGCCATCTGTATGTCCTTTTTGGAGAAATGTCTATTTAGGTCTTCTGCCCATTTTTAGATTGGGTTGTTTGTTTTTTTAATATTGAGCTGCATGAGCTGTTAATACATTTTGGAGATAAATCCTTTGTTCATTGATTCATTTGCAAATATTTTCTCCCATTTTGAGGGTTGTCTTTTCATCTTGTTTATGGTTTCCTTTGCTGTGCAAATGCTTTTAACTTTCATTAGGTCCCACTTGTTTATTTTTGTTTTTATTTCCATTACTCTAGGAGGTGGATCAAAAAAGATCTTGCTGTGATTTATGTCATAGAATGTTCTTCCTATGTTTTCCTCTAAGAGTTTTATAATGTCTGGCCTTACACTTAGGTCTTTAAACTATTTTGAGTTTATTTTTGTATACTGTGTTAGGGAGTGTTGCAGTTTTATTCTTTAACATGTGACTGTCCAGTTTTCCCAGCACCACTTATTGAAGAGGCCATCTTTTCTCCATTTTATATTCTTTCCTCCTTTATCAAAGATAAGGGGACCATATGTGTGTGGGTTTCTCTCTAAGCTTTCTATCCTGTTCCATTGATCTATATTTCTGTTTTTGTTCCAGTACCATACTGTCTTGATTACTGTAGCTTTTGTAGTACAGTCTGAAGTCAGAAGCCTGACTCCTCCAGCTCCATTTTTTTTCTCAATATTGCTTTGGCTCTTCAGGGTCTTTTGTGTTTCCATACAAATTGTGAAATTTTTTTGTTCTAGTTCTCTGAAAAAGGCCCTCTTCTTTACAACTGTGGTTGTTTTACCTGCCAGTTGTTGTTTCATCTATATTTTTATTATTTCTAACATATCTGTTAGTTTTCTTATTTTAGTTTTTACTCTTTGTTATTGTTCTGTCCCTTTTTTTTTCTTTTTCTTTTCTTTTTTTCCTGCCACCCCATGCTGCTTGAGAGATCTTGGTTCATGAGCCAGTGGTCAGACCAGAGCTCCTGCAGTGGGAACTACAAGTCCAAACCACTGGGCTACCAGAGAACCTCAGGGAGTATTCATCAGAGTGAGTTCTCTCAGAGGTCCTCATCTCAGCACCAAGACCCACCTCTACCCAACAGCCTACAAACTCCAGTGCTGGAAGCCTCAGGCCAAACAACCAGTAAGACAGGAACACAATTCCACGCATCAAAAAAAAAAAAAAGACAACAAAATAATATGTCACAGATGAAGGAGCAAGGTAAAAACCTACAAGACCAAATAAAGGAACAGTAAATAGGTAACCTACCTGAAAAAGAATTAAGAGTAATGATAGTAAAGATGAACCATAATCTTGGAAACAGAATGGAGGCACGGATTGAGAAAATATATGAAATGTTTAACAATGATCTAGAAGAAATAAAGAACAAATAGAGATGAGCAACACAATAACTGGAATGAAAAATACACTAGAAGGAATCAATAACAAAATAAATGAGGCAGAAGAATGAATAAGTGAGCTGGAAGACAAAATGGTAGAAATAACTGCCAAGGAGAAGAATAAAGGAAAAGAATGAAAAGAATTGAAGACAATCTTAGAAACCTCTGGGACAACACCAAACACACCAAATTTGAATTATAGGGGTCCCAGAAGAAGAAGAGAAAAAAAGAGAGTCTGAGAAAATATCTGAAGAGATTATAGTGGAAAACTTCCCTAATATGGGAAAGGAAATAGTCACCCAAGTCCAGGAAGTGCAGAGAGTCCCATATAGGATAAACCCTAGGAGAAACACACCAAGACACAGACTAATCAAACTGACAAAAATTAAATTCAAAGAAAAAATATTAAAAGCATCAAGGGAAAAGCAAAAAATAACATACAAAAGAATCCCCATAAGGTTATCAGCTGATTTTTTAGCAGAAACTCTGCAGACCAGAATGGAGTGGCAGGACATATTTAAAGTGATGAAAGGGAAAAACCTACAACCCAGATAACTCTACACAGCAAGGATCTCATTCAGATTCAACAGAGAAATCAAAAGCTTTTCAGACAATCATAAGCTAAGAGAATTCAGCACCACCAAACCACCTTTACAACAAATGCTAAAGGAACTTCTTTAGGTGGAAAACAAAGGAGAAGAAAAATACCCACAAAAACAAACCCAAAACAATTAAGAAAATGGTAATGGGAACATACATATCGATAATAACCTTGAATGTAAATAGATTAAATGATCTAAACAAAAGACACAGGCTGGCTGAATGGATACACAAACAAGACCTATATATGTGCTGTCTACAAGAGACCCACTTCAGACCTAGGGACACATACAGACTGAAAGTGAAGGGATGGAAAAAGCTTTCCATGCAAATGGAAACCAAAAGAAAGCTGGAGTAGCAATACTTATATCAGTTAAAATAGACTTTAAAACAAAGGCTTTTACAACAGATAAGGAAAGACACTACATAATGATCAAGGGATCAATCCAAGAAGAAGATATAACAATAATAAATATTTATGCACTGAATAGAGGAGTGCCTCAATACATAAGGCAAATGCTAACTGCCATAAAAGGGGAAATTGACAGTAACACAATAATAGTGAGGGATTTTTACACCTGCCTTACACCAATGGACAGATCATCCAGACAGAAAATAAATAAGGAAACACAAGCTTTAAATGACACAATAAGCCAGATAGATTTAATTAATATTTATAGGACATTCCTCCTGAAAGTGGCAGAATATACTTCTCAAGTGCACACAGAACATTCTCCAGGATAGATCACATCTTAGTTCACAAATCAAGCCTAGGAAAATTTAAGAAGATTGAAATCATAACAAGGATCTTTTCTGACCACAGTGCTATGAGATTGGAAATCAATTACAGGGAAACAACTGTAAAAAACACAAATACATGGAGGCTAAACAGTGCACTACTAAATAACCAAGAGACCACTGAAGAAATCAAAGAAGGAATAAAAAATACAAAGAAACAAATGACAATGAAAACACAACAGCCTAAAACCTATGGGACACAGCAAAGGCAGTTCTAAGAGGGAAGTTTACAGCAATTCAATCTCACCTCAAGAAACAAGAAAACTCTCAAAAACAATCTAACCTTACACCTGAAGCAACTAGAGAAAGACAAACAAAGAAAACCCAAAGTCAGTGAAGGAAAGAAATCATAAAGATCAGAGCAGAAATAAATGAAATAGAAATGAAGAAAACAATAGCAAAGATCAATAAAATTAAAAGTTGGTTCTTTGAGAAGATAGACAAAATTGATAAACCTTTAGCCAGACTCATCAAGAAAGAAAGGGAGAGGGTGCAAATCAATAAAATTAGAAATGAAAATAGAGAAGTTACAATTGACAATACAGAAATACAAAGGATTAAAAGAGAATACTACAAACAACTATATGCCAATAAAACAGACAACCACGATGAAATGGACAAATTCTTAGAAAGGTACAATTTTCCAAGACTGAACAAGGGAGAATTAGAAAATATAAACAGACCTATCAGAAGTAATGAAATTGAAACTGTAATTAAAAATCTTCAAACAAAGGTGCAGGACCAGATGGCTTCACAGACAAATTCTATCAAACATTTAGAGAAGAGGTAACACCTATCCTCGTCAAACTCTTCCAAAAAATTGCAGAGGAACACTCCCAAATTCATTCTAATAAGCCACCATCACCCTGATACAAAAACTAGGCAAAGGTATCACAAAAAAAGAAAATTACAGACCAATATCACTGATGAACATAGATGCAAAAATCCTGAGCAAAATACTAGCAAACAGAATCCAACAGTACATTAAAAGGATCCTACACCATGATCAACTGGGATTTATCCCAGGAATTCAAGGATTCTTCAGTATATGAAAATCAGTCAGTGTGATACACCATATTAACAAATTAAGGAATAAAAAACATATGATCCCCTCAATAGATGCAGAAAAAGCTTTTGACAAAATTCAACGCCAATTTATGAGAAAATCTCTCCAGAATGTGGGCATAGAGGGAAACTACCTCAACATAATAAAGGCCATATATGACAAATCCACAGCAAACATCATACTCAATGGTGAAAAACTGAAAAGATTTCCACTAACATCAGGAATAAGACAAGGATGTCCACTCTCACCACTCTTATTCAAAATAGTTTTGGAAGTCCTAGGCACAGCAATCAAAGAACAAAAAGAAATAAAATGTATACAAATTGGAAAAGAAGAACTAAAACTGTCACTGTTTGCAGGTGACATGATATGGAAAATCCTAAAAATGCCACTAGAAAACTCCTAGAATTAATCAATGATTTTGGTAAGATTGCAAGATACAAAATTAATGCACAGAAATCTCTGGCATTCCTATGCACTAAAAACAAAAAATCAGAAAAAGAAATTAGGAAACAACCTTATTTACCATTGCAACAAAAAGAATAAAATACCTAGGAATAAACCTGCCTAAGGAGGCAAAAGATTGTACTCAGAAAACTATAAAACACTGATGAAAGAAATCAAAGATGACATAAACAGATGGAGAGATATACCATGTTCTTGGATTGGAAGAATCAATATTGTGACAACGATTATACTCTGCAAAGCAATCTACAGATTCATTGCAATCCCTATCAAACTACCAATTGCATTCTTCACAGAATCAGAACAAAAACATTTACAATTTGTATGGAAACACAAAAGGCCCTGAATAGCCAAAGCAATCTTGAGAAAGAAAAGCAAAACGGGAGGAATCAGGCTCCCTGGCTTCAGACTATACAACAAAGCTACTGTAATCAGAACAGTATGCTACTGGCACAAAAACAGAAATATAGATCAATGGAACAGACTAGAAAGCCCAGAGGTAAACCCATGCACATATGGTCACCTAATTTATAACAAAGGAGGCAAGAACATACAATGGAGGAAAGACAGCCTTTTCAATAAATGGTGCTGGGAATATTGGACAGCTACATACAAAAGAATGAAATTAGACTACTACCTAACACCATACACAGAAATAAACTCCAAATGGATTAAAGTCTTAAATGTAAGACTGGACATTATAAAACTCTTAGAGGAAAACATAGGAAGAACACCCTTCGACATAAACCACAACAAGATCTTTTTTAACCCACCTCCTAGAGTAATAAACACAAAAATAAACAAATGGGACCTAATGAAACTTAAAAGCTTTTGCACAGCAAAGGAAACCATAAACAAGATGAAAAGACAACCCTTAAAGTGGGAGAAACTATTTGCAAATGAAGCAATGGACAAAGGATTACTCTCCAAAATTTACAAACAGCTCATGCAGCTCAATATCAAAAAAAGAAACAACCCAATCAAACAATGAGCAGAAGACCTAAATAGACATTTCACCAAAGAAGACATACAGATGGCCAAGAGGCACATGAAAAGATGCTCAACATCACTAATTATTAGAGAAATGCAAATCAAAACTACAATGAGGTATCACCTCACACCAGTCAGAATGGCCATCATCAAAAAATCTACAAACAATAAATGCTGGAGAGGGTGTGGAAATTTACATTCCCACTGTTGGTGGGAATGTAAATTGATACAGACACTATGGAGAACAGTATGGAGGTTCCTTAAAAAACTAAAAATAGAACTACCATACAACTCAGCAACCCCACTACTGGACATATACCCTGCGAAAACCATAATTCAATGGGACACGTGTACCCCAATGTTCATTGCAGCACTTTTTACAATAGCCAGGACATGGAAACAACCTAAATGTCCAATGAAAGATGAATGGATAAAGAAGATGTGGTACATATATACAATTGAATATTACTCAGCCATATAAAGGAAGAAAACTGGGTCATCTGTACAGATGTGGATGGACCTAGAGTCTGTCATACAGAGTGAAGTAACTCAGAAGGAGAAAAATATATTGTATATTAACGCATATATGTGGAATCTAGAAAAATGATACAGATGAACCTATTTGTAGGGCAGGAATAGAGACGTAGACATAGAGAACAAACATGTGGACATGGTGGGGAAGGGGAGGGTGGGACAAATTGGGAGATTAGGTTTGACATAAATAAACTACCATGTGTAAAATAGATAGCTAGTGGGAAACTGCTTATAGAACAGGAGCTCAGTTCAGTGCTCTGTGATGTCCTAGATGGGTGGGATGGTGGGAGTGGGAGGGAGGTCAAAAAGGGAGGCAATATAGGTATACATATAGCTGAGTCACTTCACTGTACAGCAGAAACTAACACAATGTTGTAAAGCAATTTTATTCCAATAAAAAATAAAAATTAATGCCAAATGATAGCAATAGATACCCAACAGGCAGCACATAGGTAAATATCTAAAATATGTCAGGACAAAAAGGAAAGAGCACCAATGAGAAAGGAAGACAAGGGGCTGGGTTTCTAGGACTTGTTCTGTTACTAGCATCTTCTGCGACTTTGGGCAAGTCAACTGCCCTCTCTGGAACAGTGTCCTTATCCATAAGTGACTTGGATAAAATGACCTCTCACAGACTCTCTATCATTCCCTCACTCTGTCTCTCATTCAGTTCTCAGCCCAGGGAAGACAAAGGGAAACCAGGCTCTCACCTTTTGGGGTCCCTGGCCACAGGCAGAATTTCACTCTGGCCAAAGAGAACTCGAAATAGAGTGAACTAGCCTGCCTCCCACCTCCTGGGCCCATCTGAAATGTCCTTTCTCCCACTCACTGGGTTTCCTAAACTATAAAATGGAAATTGGAGAACTTTGTCTTCAAACCACATAGAAGTAATAAAGATTGGCTGGATTTATACCACTCTAAAAAATAAAGAAGTTTTAAAAAGCACCAAAAGCCCCCTGACAGTTGGCCTGGTGAAGTCATCAAGGAACAAAAATACATTCTTACAATTTGGGTCCATGGTGTTCAGGAAGGGCAGGCAGCAGTGCTGCTGTGCTCTGCTGTGTGTGAAGGCCAGCTGGTTTTGCCCATTAGAGCCACAGACTTACATGGACATCCCTTCCCCCTGAGGAGGATAACAAGACATTGCAAGAAAATATATGCTGAGACTCAGTTCCCTCCTTAGCAGAATAGGGGAGAGAGGTAAATATACACAGAAGAGAGTTCTGGGCAAATTGTATGAGAAAAAGAGAAGTCATAGTGTGGAGATCCACAACTCCACACTCAAGGACGTATTTTGTGGTTTCCAAGACAATTTAGGGCCTTGTTCCCACTTCCCTCAGTAGAAGTTGGGTTTCCATGGTGATGTCAGAACAACCACAACTCACTGCACCACTTGTATCTGGAATGTGAGGGTCACTTGGTGTTTGGGCAGGAGCACAGTCTTAAAGCATGGCCCATAGCCACCCACACCAGGCTGAAGGGTCTGATTGAGGACTATCAGTTAACATGCCAACACTTCTGGGGGAGCCCTTACCCTACTGGACCCCAGAGCACTTATAGTTAACAAGAGTATCCTAGTTTTCCTGTTCCAGAAAGCCTAAAAGCGGGATCTCTAGGAGCAGAAACTCACTTTAACATCATTCACCAATTAGCACAATTGACCACAAGGAAAGATCTGTCAAGACCCCAGCCAAGGAAATGTATTAATAAAATCCACCATGGGTTACACATTTCCTGTGGGCCAAGCCCTATGCTAAACAACATACAAATATCATCTTATTTCACCCACACAACAACCTATAAGGTAATCACCATTGCTATGTTATAAATGCAGAAACTACTTCTTAAAGATTGGGGAATCTGCTCAGGGTCACATAGCTCTTAAGTGGTAAAGCCAGACCCAGCTTTTCTAAGCCAATGGTTCTCAAAGTGTGGCCCTGACTATTGGCATCAGTGGGAAGCTGTAGAGAAATTCAGATTCTTAGATGGCCCTGCAGACCCACTGGCACTCTGGGAGTGCGGCCAGCCATCTGTGTTTGAACAAGCCCTCCAAGTGATTCTGATGCACACTCAAATGTGAAAACCACTGTAAATCAAATGCTCATTCCCACTAGCTCCTCCCAAACTTTGCTACACATTAGACTTTCTGGGATGTTTTAAAAATTCCAGTACCCAGGCTGTACTACACACTGCTGAAGTCAGAATATCTGATGGTGTCAGGGTTTTATAAAAATCCCCAGATGATTCCAACATGCAGCAAAGTTGCGAACAACATCCTTGTCTGAAGGACCTACTCAGAGGAGGGCTCTCCTGTAAGGTGGGTCCATGGGAGCCTAGAGGAAGTGTTAGCTAGCAAGTCTTCACTTTTCAGAATCACATCCCAAACCCTGTGCATAATAACTTTTTTGGATGGTCTTAGAATGCTCCCCAGCCCCCTTATTCTTCCCCAATCTTCAATTAACAAGCCCAGAGTCTGAATAACAAATCTCCCTTTTTTAAATAAAAGAAGCAGTAGTATTTGAAATAACGGCTTGGTGCCAACCTTCCAAAATCCACCCCAGGTCACTCCTCCTGATTACTCAGATTGTAACATTTCCAAGACTTCAGACTATTATAAACAAATGAAAACAAGCTGTGAGTCAGAATACCAGAAGTTGGAAAAGATAAGCTGGGTCCATAATTAAAAGTCACAGGCAAATTATAGCCCTGTCAGTTCTACCATCATGGTATCTCTTCCATGCAGTGCTCCCTCCCCCAGCCCAGCAGCCCTGTGACAAGCCCTAGTCCCACCCTCATCATCTCAGGCCAGACTACAGTAATAGCCATCCAGCAGGTCCTCCTGCCTCCAATCTCCAGATAAGTGAAAGACCCTGAGCCAGGAGAAAAAACTACCCGGCCTTTGCTCTCAGATAAGAGGAATTTGAGTCCACCCTGAACAGAGGTTGTAGGAAGTTTAGGCTGGACTGGTGAGGGGATGGAGGATGACCTGAGATACTTTCCAGGGGAGAGACCAAAATGCAAAACTAAGCAAATCATCCAAAGGACAGCGCTCCAAGTCAATTGGTAGAGAAACAGATTCCAGATGCATCACCAGAGGACAGAACCTATATGCCATACCTGGAATGGAGACTGGGAAGCAGAACTCAGGGATATGTCCTGAGCTGCTCTTCATAAGGTATCTGAGGCCTTGGCCATGGGCCAGGGTGGGGAGGAAGAGATGGAGAATCATGTCCTGACCAAACATTTCCAACCCTCCCATCCCATCACTAGAATCTGTGAACAAAAATCTTCAAATAGAGCACATCCCCCAAGACTCAAACTTCCAATGATCGTCAGCTGTTTTCAGATTAAAGGTGTTCAAATCCCTTGGCAAAGCAGGCAAAGTCTCCCTTGATGGATTCTCAACAGGAATCTGCAAACTCCTGTCTCAGCCTCAGAGCATCAGTCATGTCATCCCTCAGCTTGGAGTGCTCTTTCTTGTTCTTCCTCACCTGTGGAAACACAACACACTTTTAAAGAAACACAGCTCAAATGCCACCCCAGGCTCCCCTGATATCCCCAAGGAAAATTACTTCTTCCTTGCTTTGAGCTTGAACAGCATATTGATTTTATCTCCAATTAACATTTACTTCATTTGGGTCTATATTAGAAATATAGATAAATATAAAAATATATGCATGTTATATATAGACTTCATTCGGTTCTTTGTTTTCATGCCTGTACGTACCAATTTGAAATCTCCTGAACACAGAGATTATCTCTTCCTTCATCTCTGTAGCTCTTCCTCATATGCACAGAAAAAAATAAGAGAAAGACATCATATTACAATGCTTTGCAAATAGTAGGTACTCAAAAAATTTGTTGAATTTTCCTATGGGAAAGAGGATAATATTTGATTCTTTTCAACTTATGAGGTCCTTCTTTGTACCAGGTATATACCAGGCACAATGCTGGGTTCTTTTACATATATTGTATATACATTATTTTATTTGGTGCTTATAGCAGTTCTGCCAAGTAGTTCTTGGCTTTATTTTATAGTGATGACAAATTGAAATTATAATTGAGTAATCACAGTTCAGGTATACAAAGATGGAGTCAGGCAGCACCTGAGGGTCTCATCTCAGACACATCCCTGCAGAACTGAGAACTTGAACTTCCTTGGAACTGTACCAGACCCAAGGACACCACCACCCCCACATTCAGAACATCAGCCAGCTGCAACCTTATGGTCTCAAGGTCTCCCCTTATAATTATACAACTCTTTCAGGCCCTAACCAATCCTTACCTGACAAGCACCTTTACTTCTTGCCAGGTCCAATTATAATTCTTAAAAAACAACTCATGTAAATAACTGTAACCTTGTGGGTTTTGCCTTTATAAGTCTCCCCTATTTTATAGTCTGGCAGAACACAATTCAAGTGCTTCTTGAAACTGTGTCTCTGGACTGTAGTCCTAACAAACCCCAAATAAACACATTTTTATTTCAATCAGGTCTCCATTTCTTAAATTTTGGTTAATAATAGATAAAGAAGTTAATCAGAGATGTAAAGATATTTACCCAAGATCACACAGTTGGTGAGTATTAGGGCCAGAAGTTGATACTAGGGCAAAGGTTGCTACTAGAGCAACATTAGCTCTTAACTGGTGCCAAAATGGAAGGGCTTACCCATTGAGACTTTGGTCATTTAGTCCTATCCATTATGGTAGACCCAAGGTATAGGAGGTCTGCAAATGGTTCCTAGCCCCAGACCAATTAAATCAGAGTCTTTGACGATAAGTCCAAGCCATCAGTAGATTTTTGTAAAGCCATAGGTGATTCTACTCTGCCGTCAGCATTGAGAACCAGTCTCAATGTTGGCTTCTCACAGAGTCACCTCAGGAAACTTATGAAGTTATCGAGCATTGGCAGTTCTAAAAGTTTCCCAGGTGAATCTAATGTGAGCCAGGGCAAATATTTGCCAAACGTTTCCAAATATGTAGAGTCTACATTCTAGGCTACCTGCCACTGGAAGAGATACTCAAATAGAATGTTAAAGTGGAGAGTCGATGAGAGAAATCCAGTGAGCTGTGCTCGTAGAATTTAGAGTTGAAAAGGATAATTTACCCTCACACCCAAGTCGGTTTCTTGACCTCAGGGTTCACATTCTGTGGGCATTCCAAGGGTAATGAGTGGTTATCTTCAAGCAAGAGTTAAGAGGATGAAACTACAGCCAAACTGTCACTGTGCCCCAGTGGTCCCTGGAGCTCAGGACACCCTAGTGAGTGGCAGCCATGCCCCTGTCACCAGACAATGAGGTAAGGTGTCTGCCTCCTGAACTAAGGTGCCTCATTAGTGAAATGAATATAATCATTTCTTTTCTCATATCCTAAAGTTGTGAAAACAAAACCACAGAAGAGGTGAGAAAAAACTTAGGAAAAGTGTCACACAAGTGTCAGGTAAGGAAAGAAGCAAATGTTCCTGGTACGCTGGGTGAAGATACACTGCTGGGAAATGAGCTCAGTGAGGGGTCCTGGTGGACGTTGATCCAACAGCCATTGAGTGAGGGCCTACTGTGTGCCAGGTACCCACCCTGCCCTCGAAGAACCTAGAATAGGAGATGAGGTCCCAGTGTTTGGGGGGAATACACCTCCCTGATGTAAACAGATTTTAGAGATGAAAATTTGAGCTGCCTCTTACAAAATGCTTTTTCAAGAGTCAGGAATGGTGGATTAGAAGGAAAAGACCACCTAGGGAATTGTAGGAGGAAGGAATTGATTCCAATAGAGATTTCTGGGCAAGAAAGCTTCCCTGGGGAAGTGGCATTTGAGCTGACAAAACACATAGTGTGCTTGGGCGAATAGGGAAGAAATCGGCATTCCAGAGAGGAAGCAGCCTGAAGGAACAGGTCGGCTGTGTTCCAAAGTGGTGAAGTGGTCAGTGTGGCTGGAATGGGACAGAGGCCTTGAGGTCACCTGTGGATGTCAGTCAGATCTTACCTACAAGAGTTGTGCTGGGTCCCTTCAGAGTTAAGGGCTGACAACACTTGCTCTAAGTCCCTAGACTGACTGGGAACTAAGGCCTTGACACTAACTACACAGCTGGTTCTTGGGCCCAGCATGGTGGGGGAAACTGAAGGATAAGATGTGGTTCCTGCCCCCAAGAGGCTTCAAATCTAGTTGGGGGAGACAATGAATGAGCATGGAGCTCTTGCTATCTATGTGACTTAGGAATGTTTTACACTCAGAAGACAATTATTTTCAAAGGTGTCAGATAGGTAAGTTGGCTGAATGTGGTTGTACAGTCTGCACACTGCAGAAAAGTGCCCAGCTGAGAGAGTGACTGAGGGCATCTTTTTGTACTTCATCAGCTTGGGGTTAATGTAATTCACACAAAGACAATGCTAATGCTAGCTGAGGCCCTGAGAGCAGCAACTTTAAGAATGATAGGAGATTCAAAAATGAAGAACAACAGCTTGATTGAAAAGCTCAGTGGGGACTTTTAGTGAAAGAAGAGGGATTTGAATTGGGCCTGCCAGGTGGCAGGATTGGAATAGGTGGAAGGCAGGATGGTGTTCCAGATAAGCAGAACAGCTGGGGCTAAGATCTGGGGCTAGAACAAGCCTGGCAGGTGCTCAAGGCATAATGAGACTTCACTGGCTTAGTACAGATCGGATGAAAATGGACGAAGGAAAAGTCAGCTGGGTTTGGGATCAGGTGGTCAGAGTGGGTGGCAGTGTGCAAACCAGAAGGAACAGGTACTCCTGGGCCTGGCTAGCATATTCAAATCTGAGCCCTACAATTTATTCGCTAGTGAAACTGGCAATTATCTTATGACTCTGAGTCTAAGATTCCTTGTTTATTTTTTTTAAAAAAAAGGAAAGAAAGAAACTTCCTTTGCAAGCAAATACACAGAAATAAAATGGAGAAGAGCTACTTACATCATAGGGTTATAGATAGGTTTAAGGAAGGAAAACAGTGGCTTCGGGCTGGGCACTTAAAACTAGCCTCCTGTTTGCATTTCCTGAGACAGGAGATAGGTGGGCTCCAGGTTAGGTACTTACAACTAGCCTCCTGTTTGCTCTCTGAAATGGCAGTAACAACAGAAACAGGGTAAATACCCAGGCTTTGTCTCCTGAGGGCACTTTAAGATAACAGTCATGGCAGGAACAGAGAGAGACTAAACTCTGTTTGAGTAAAGTATCAAGAGGTCACATATTTCCCATCCTTGGGGCAAGGGAGACACTGCACATGCATGGAAAGGCTCATTGGGGGTCGAAAAGAAGGGGGCACCACCCCACAATATGTTATGCTAAGGCCGTCCCGTAGGCCTCTGGGCTGGAATCCATCTTGGAAAAAAGTTGTGCATGCCTGTTGGGGAGGGTCCAAGGGCAGGTCAGGTGTGGAAAAAGAAACCAGATAATTGGCCAAAGGTAAACAAAGACCCGGAAGACCCGCCCTATATAAATGATTTAACCTCCTCTTTACTGCACTCCTCCTCATTAGGGGGGATGCCCACACCCTTTCTCTCTGGGTGTGCATCTCTGCCTTGCTTCTATCTTAACTAAACAAACTGTTTCTCTGTGTGCTCTCACACTTGTTGTTGTGCTATGTCTCTAGTAATAAAATGTGTACCTGTTTTTACAGTTTTTGCCTTTTGCACTGTGGGCAAGAGCCAGGGGTTCTGGTGGGTAGGATTCCTGATTTTCATCCAGGCTACCCAGGTTCAATTCCTGGGCAGGTAATTAAGATCTTACTTCACACCACCAATCACTGCTGCCTCTCCAAGATCAGGTTGTCTTAGAGTAATAGGCAATAAGGATTTGCTGTAAGTCTTGAGCAGGAATATGACAAGAAGGGGAAACATGAGTCGACTGGCAGCTTTGAGCGAGGGCACCTCCCCTAGAAAGTAGATAGTCATATGAGCTCTGAGCCACAGATCTGGGTGGGGGTGGGGGTCTATGGAGGGAAGGAAGAAGGCAACATCAGATTAGGATTTCTATTGGTCAGGCAGCAGTAGGCTCAGAGCCCAGTTCCTCTAAATCTTCTTCTGGTTTCAGAGATCCTGGTCCTCCAAAGTCCCAAGGCTCCCTGTGTTAAAGGGAGAGCCCAGTAGCTCAGCCACTCTGGCCAAGAAGAAACTTCAGCCGCTGGCTCTCCAGGAAGTAGATGAGAGACCCTAAAATGGGGATTAAAAAGGAAATTCCAAGAAGGAAGTACTAGAAGGTGAGGGTGACCGTGATTGTTAATGTTCATTAAAGCACAGACTGTGTGTATCAATCCATTTAATCATCACAATCCTCCTGTAAAGTAGAAACTGTTGTTATGGATTCCATTTTACAGAGGGGAAAACAGACACAGAGAGGTCAACCCCTTGCACAATATTGCTCAACTAGTAAGTAACAGAGGAGAGAGCCTGGTACCAGAGCACTCATGCCTTACCTCTCTGTCATGGTGCCTCACAGAAAACCTGCTAGTGAGAAATGAACAGCAGAGATGAATTAAAACAAGTAACGAGTATATACCCCAAAGAATTGAAAATAGAAATTCAAACATATACGTGCATGTTCATAACAGCACCATTCACAATAGACAAAAGGTGGATATAGACAAATTGTCCACCAATAGATGAATGGATAAAGAAAATGTGATATATCCATACAATGGAGTATTGGAATATTATTCATAAAAAGGAATGAAGTACTGCTGTATGCTAATGTGAATGAACCTCAAATACATTATGCTAAGTGAAAGAAGCTAGACAAAAAAGTTACATATTATATGATTTCATCTATATGAAATGTCCAGATTAAGTAAATCCACAGACAGAACCCAGATTGGAGGTGACCAGGGAATTGGGGAAATAGGGAGCAACTGCTTAACAGGTACAGGGTGTTCTTTGGGGGTGATCAAAAGTCCTTGGAAGTAGATAGAGGTGGTGGTTGTACAACATTGTGAAGATACTAAATGCCACTGAACCTTACAGTTTTAAATGGTTAACTTTATGTAATGTGAATTTCAGTTCAATCTGGAAAAAAACAAGTAACCAAATCTCAGGATGGGCAAGTCTAAGGAGGGAAGCACCTGCTTGGATGCAGGGGTTCGAATTATACAGAGGTGTAGAATACATATTCAACCTCTGACTTGTACACCACAGACTTATTTAAACCCAACTTTGTGGCATCACTTGTTTGGTGGGAAAATATAATGAATAGTAATGTCTGCTAGTCATCAAATACTTCCCATGTTCCAGGTATTGTACTGAGCACTTTTCTAGCATCATCTTATCCAATCCTCCAACAGTCTTCTGTGATAAAAAATACGTATTGTCCCCAAGCACAGTGAGTCAAACAGAGGCTCAAACTTGCCCAATAGCCTACTCTTAGCAAAGTGGCAGAGCCAGGATTCAAACTCTCATCCCTGAGACTGCTGAACACTACATTCTTTCATACTCTTCCCTCTAACGCTGAAACAAGAATCCCTCCACACACAGGGTTACTCTGGGACTGGAGAGAGTACTGCAGACATCCAGCAACACTTTCTCCAGCTTGCTACCATCCTTCAGGCAAAGAGAAGCAAGCTTATTCTCCCACCATAAGTGTGTCCTAGAACTCCCCGCCTGACAGCGGTTTGAACCAAGAATGGGCAACTCAGCCATGCCATTTCCAATTTCCTTTCCCAACCAGGGATGGACAGAAGTCATTGGAGCGCAGAGAAATTGCTTTGTCTCCAGTGAATTAAAACAACTTTTAAGCCACTGAGGCCATCTTCTGCACTCTTGCTACAGAATTATTCAGAAGAGAAGTTTGCATGATAAAGATCCAAACCGAGAATATTGAAAGGCCCAGCATCAGAGAGAACCCAGACTCCTTCCGAAGTGTCCAAATGTATGGAAATAATGAAGGATCTGTCAAACACCCAAGCTAAAGCAGAGGATGAAAGATAGATAATAAATCTTTGATAACTTTTGAAAAAAGCTCCAATTTTTCTTTTTGAAAAAAATTCAATGTCATTGCTTGTTATTGATAATTCTTAAATCTATGATAAAAAAGTATTAGTAGAAGCAATGTGAAGGCAAGTCTTGATTTGGGTGAAGAAATTTGTCAGAACTAGGAACTCCACGTGCCAGCTCCTCCACCTGCCAGAGGTACAGACCCAACCCCCAAACTTGGTTCCCTTATTGTTGAAGTGTGGCCTTATGGTGGGCTATTTAGAAAATTGAACAGGAATGATTCTGAAAGTTCTGATTAGAGACTGGCCACTTTCTAAGGCAACTTGGCTATCAGTAGAAGAAAAAGAGTATGAGCCTTAGGGTTCCCTGGTGGCGCAATGGTTGAGAGTCTGTCTGCCAATGCAGGGGATGCGGGTTTGTGCCCCAGTCCGGGAAGATCCCACGTGCCGCAGAATGGCTGGGCCTGTGAGCCATGGCCGCTGAGCCTGAGCATCCAGAGCCTGTGCTCTGCAATGGGAGAGACCACAAAGAGGCCTGTGTACTGCAAAAAAAAAAAAAAAGAGTATGGGCCTTGAGCATGGGTTCAGACCCCAGTGTCTCATCTTACTGGCCAGATGACCTGGGTATGGCACTTCCCCTCTATGGCCTTCAGTTTTCTCTTTTAAGACAGTAGACTATCATCTTCTAATTTTTTAAAATTCCTTTTCACTGAGAACACACATGTTTTACACGATGGTTGGTGAAGCTTCTGAATTCTCAAGGCTCACTGACTCTGGTCCCCTCTGAATTAGCGGATGATGCCTTTCTTCACATCACCTTGTTCTTCTTCATAAGCTATTTTGAAAGCCTTTTGTTGTTTTACCTGAGGGTCACTTCCCTCTTTCCCAATTATGGCTCCCCAGCTGCACAATGATAAGAGTTGTTTAATTTCTTTGAACCACAGTGTTTTCCTATGTAAAACAGGGGTAGTGAATATTAAGTAATATCTAACTCTCATGATTTTGAGAGGATAGAGTGAACTAACGTGTGAAAATGCCTATAAAGATGTTATTTTCATCTTTTCTTAAGAAAGGAACCCCAAAAGAGAGGTGGTATCTCTCCACACACACTAGTAAATATTTTCTCTCTGAATATCTCCATTTCAGGTCATAATAAGCACACATTTGGGACATCATCACTAGGTATAGATGGTGGGGTGTCTAGCCAATTACTACGAGGAGGAGGGCATATTAGTGAGGTTAATTAAAACCAGCTGCTGTAACAATCAACCCCCAAATTTCAGGAGTTTAACCTAATAAAGATTTTGCGTCACAGTTCAATGCCAATGTCAATGTTCCTTTGTAGCTCTCCTCCAAGCACTGAGTGAGTTAGGGATCCAGGTTCGTCTTACTCAGGCCAGTCTGGAAGTGCCATACTTCATTTATCCCCACATCCTATTGGCCAGAACCCAGTCACATGGCCCCACTCTAACTGCAAGGGAAATGGAAACAGTCTTCCTGTGTGACCAGAGGAGCATAGAAACAGTTTGATTCACATGTGGCTTCCCCCGACACAGTCTGGAAGGCACCACAAGGAGGAGTACTAACCCACTCTACTTGTTGCCTTAAGAAACATCAGCAGCTCAGTATACTGTGACATGAGTCTAGCCAGGGACCACCTTGCTCCTGAGAAATTTGTCTGTTCTTAGTCCAAGTGGGGCATGTCCTGGGAGAAAGCTAAGCCTCCTGAGAAGGATGTGAGAATCCCACTCAGTAGCACGTTGACCTAGCCTTCTACCTGTGCAAGCCCTGGGAGGGAGACTTGACTCACCTCACAAGGGGAGGGGTATCAGTGAGAGCCAATGTCTCTGCAGGAACACAAACACTTAACAAGGATACCATTACAGAGAATATATACAGCTCTTTCTCGGCTTATGATGGGGATACATCTTAATAAACCCATTGTAGGTTGAAAATACCATAAGTTGAAAATGCATCTAATACATCTAATCTACCAAACATCATAGCTTAGCCCAGCCTACCTTAACCATGCTCAGAACACTTGTTAGCATACAGTTGGGCAAAATCATCTAAGACAAAACCCATTTTATAATAAAGTGTTGACTATCTCATGTAATTTATTGAATACTGTACTGAAAGTGAGAAAAAGAATGGTTGTCTGGGTACACAATTGTTGTCAGTGTATCAGTTGTTTGCCCTGGTGACCACGTGGCTGACCGAGAGCTGTGGCTGCTGCCCCGCCCAGCATCACAAGAGGGTGTCGTCCCCCATATCACTAGCCTAGAATAGAGCAAAATTCAAAATTCCAAGTATGCTTTCTCCTGAATGCACATTGCTTTTGCAACATCATAAAGTTGAAAAATTCTAAGACAAACCATCGTAAGTTGGGAACCATCTGTATATAAAACTATTCCAGGGGCTTCCCTGGTGGTGCAGTGGTTGAGAGTCCGCCTGCTGATGCAGGGGACATGGGTTTGTGCCCCAGTCTAGGAAGATCCCACATGCCGCGGACTGGCTGGGCCCGTGAGCCATGGCCTCTGAGCCTGCATATCCGGAGCCTGTGCTCCACAACGGGAGAGACTGCAACAGTGAGAGGCCGGTGTACTGCAAAAAAAACCGAAAAACAAAAAACAAAAAACTATTCCAGACCTGTTTCTTATTTTGGCAACCCACCTTCTTTCTGCCATATGGCCCTTAGGAAAGGGGAGGCTAAAACCACTTCAGGAATGTGAAAGATAGTACATAGGGAAAGATATTGTCCAACAAAAACAATGACAATGATTTCCCTCCTGATGGGGGTGCAGGAGTGAAAGTGGAAGGACAGGACTTCAAACACCAGTGTCCTAGACCCTCTGCATACAAAAGTCCCAAGAGAGAAGTTCCTCACTCCCCAAGATGCTATCAAGTCTCATTCTGCCCTTTCAAATCCATTCTCCACCCTTCTCCACACTGCTCTGTGCCCCAAGAGGCTGATCTTGTGGACCCCTTAGCAGGCTCACTGGCTCTCTTAGTTCCATTTGGGTCCAGCAATGTGTCCTTGTCACATGTAGGAGACTGGAGGATAGGAAAAACAGTGAGGTGGAAGTATTTATTCCCATAGCACTTTCTCCTGGGCAGCCAGTCTACAGTGTCTGGATTCTCAGTTGAAGACCACAGCTGCAGTTGTCAGCCCTTTCCTGTAGCTATGGGTCTCCAAGGTCAGGTGCCCCCTCTCTTTGCCCCATGTTCACTCATCCATGGTGCAAGTCTCCATCATGCTCCTTTAGCAAAAGCATTTGCACTGTGTATGCTGAGTCCATCTCATCTAGGTACCCTGTGGCCTCACTGTAGAGAGCAGCTATGTCCCATCAAAGCCCCAGAGGCTGAGGTAATTGCATCTAGAGCCCTAGAATGAATGACCCAATGCAACAGACCTTCACTGCAGTCATGCCCGGGAGGCTGTGGGGTGCTCTAGAAAGAGCCCTGAGTTCTAGACCCATTTGGATCAATAATTTTTTTCACAAATGTAGGCGGGTTCCTTGGCCTCTCTGAGACTCATTTTCCTTATCTGTAAAAATAGGGTGATACTATCCCTGTCGTGAGGATTCAGTGAGCAAAGTAGATGGAATACAGTGACAGCCACAGAGGAGCCTTGATATATGTCACCTTCCTTCCTCTCTCTCTCTCCCTCTCTTGCTACCTTCCTCTCAAATTCCTCACCTATAAAATAAAGGAGAATTTTTTAAAAATCAGATTTGAAACAGTAGCCTTAATTAAGCATCTACTGTGCATGCAACTCTAAAGCATGCGGTAGAGGCCACAAGGCTACATGAGACCCCCTCTCTGCTACTGGAGGGTTTAAGATTCTGACATGTGAGACAAATAGATTCCCAGCTCTTGCAACAGAAGCAGGCAGTGGTAACCAGAGGACTGAACACAACGCTGAGAGAGGACAGTGCAGGGACCAATTAATGGGACTTGGGAAATGGAAAAACACGTCCTGAAGGAGCACAGTCCTGAAGTTCTGAGTTTTCGATGAAACAGTTGGGACTGTTAATTGCCTATTCACACCAAGCATGCATTTCATACAGCAGCCTGTCAATGTGCAGCAGGTGGGGTCTGACGTCCAATTCTGCCCTGGGCAAAACACTCTTCAGAGTGTAAATGACATCTTCTTATTGTTTTGTCCAAAATATTAAAAAGAATCAAAAAAAAAAAGGGAAGGAAAGGAAAACAACAACACTTTACACTCTGGGCTTCTGACTACAGAGTAACAGAACTGGTTTGTTGAGGAAGTCACTAGAGGCTTCCCTGCAGCCCGGTGCAAAGTCACCCACCTCACCCCTCACATTCCTTACACATATCTGACTCACCACTCCCGGCTTACACCCTTCAAGGTCACACACTGCCCCTGGAATAAAGATGAAGTGCAAGCCACTGAGCTGGTCCATGAGGCCTTTCATTATCTGACCTACCTCCCTTCCCATCCCAGGATGCCAGATCTTCTCCCCTTCACCCTCTGCTCCTGTTACACAATTACTTGTAAGGCTTTGAACAAATCACCATACAGTTGACCCATGGGTTTGAACTGCAGCGGGTCCACTTATACGCGGGGTCTTTTCATTAGTAACTACTGCATTGCTACATGATCTGCAGTTGGTTGAATCCACAGATGAGAAACCTTGGATTCAGAACAGCAGTTAGGGAGGGCCAACTGTAAAGTAATAGGTGAATTTTCGACTGCACAAGAGTGCAGCATTGGGACTTCCATGGTGGCACAGTGGTTAAGAATACACCTACCAATGCAGGGGACACGGGTTCAAGCCCTGGTCCGGGAAGATTCCATATGCTGTGGAGCAACTAAGCCCTTGTTCCACAACTACAGAGCCCACGAGCCACAACTACTGAAGCCTGCGTGCCTAGAGCCCATGCTCCACAACAAGAGAAGCCACCACAATGAGAAGCCTGTGCACTGAAACAAAGAGTAGCCTCCACTCTCTGCAACTAGAGAAAGCCTATATGCAGCAACGATGACCCAATACAGCCAAAATATAAATAAATAAATGAATAAAAATTAGAAGGAAAAAAAAAGAGTGTGGCATTGGTCAAGGGTCAAGTGTATTTCAAGCTGTGGTATATGCTTTTCCCTCTGCTTGGAACATCCCTTCCCAATTTGTCCATCTCTCATCTACTTATTAAAAACTATTTTTAAGTATCACTTCCTCCCAGAAGCCCTCCTGACTTTCTCATCTGAGCCTCCTGCCCTTCTCCATGTGTATGACAGACATTTTGAACTACACTAGAATTGTTTGCTTGTCTATCACCCACTAGATGAGCAACTCCTTGGAGGCAAGTACCATGTTTTCTTTGTTGTTGTTGTTTCTTTGTTTTTTTTTTTTTGTTTTTTTTTTTTTTGCGGTACGCGGGCCTCTCACTGTTGTGGCCTCTCCTGTTGCGGAGCACAGGCTCCAGACGCGCAGGCTCAGCAGCCATGGCTCACGGGCCCAGCCGCTCCGCGGCATGTGGGATCTTCCCGGACCGGGGCACGAACCCGTGTCCCCTGCATCAGCAGGTGGACTCTCAACCACTGCGCCACCAGGGAAGCCCAAGTACGATGTTTTATTTGTAATCTGGGCAGCAAACAGAATGCCTGGCACAGAGTAGATGGCCAATTAATGTGAAATGAATGAAATAACAGCCCAGTGGATGTATGAAATAACAACCAAGTGAAGAGAAGCAATTCAGAAATCCAACCAGATACATTCATTCAGCAAAATGATCATGTACATTCCAGGGCTGAGATGAGAATTTGGAATCATGTGCAAGCATATGGGTATGAAAGGGATGCCACTCTGGAGAGAGAGAGGGAATGGAGCAGCAGTTGCTGGAAATCAAGCTGCACCTTCGATAAAGGAAATAGCTATAATTAGTCCTCACAGCAGTCCTGTGTCATAGGTACAATTACAATCTCCATTTAACACATTAGGCAACCAACACTTGCTTTTCCAGGCTCTCATAGCTAATAAGAGGTGAGCCAGGATTCACGCCCAAGCAGCTTGACATCAGAGTCATGTGCTCAACCCCTACACAATAGCCTCCCAACTTGGCCACCAGTTCCTCATCACTCCCCAGGTCCCAAAATACCTGGCTCAGGTTCCTATCCTTGCCTTGAATAACATGATGCTACCTGAACTCTTATAGACATGCCCTGCACCTGCCTGCAAAGTCTGTGTTTCCTGTGGCCCAAAAAGTCAGACTAGAGGTCCTCTGATAGAGTCCTCTGCAAAAAACACCTAAGACAAGATCCCCAGCCAGGGTGATGCATAGAAGGGACTAAGTGGGCCTACTGAGGGAAGGCAAGGCCCAAGAGGGAAGGGCATACAGAAGTGCAGGCTGCCTGGGAAAATGTGCCAAAGGGTAGGGCTCAGGCTGGGCATTTTAGAAAGAAAAGTTCTCCAAACCACTTAGAACACTGTCCCTAAAGCTACTCTTTATCTGTCCACATGATATAAGTTCAGATATGGAATCCACTCAAAGTGTTTATTGTTTCTCCGAGAAAATATATCTTAGGAGCTATCAGCTTATGTCTCTGAAAAACCTAAACTGAAAATACCAGAAGAATTCTTAGACTCATAGACTCCTTGCATATTAGAAATAGAGTAATTAAAATAAAAACAGAAGGTGCTGTTACCACATATGGGATGAGCACTTGATATACAGTCATCTAATTTTCACATGATCATCCTAATAAAGTGACATCCTAATTATGGCTGAACAACTTCAGGATAGGAAGGATTAATTAACTTGTCTAAAGCCAAACAATTGGTGTCTGAGCTGGGGATCAAATCCAAGGGGATCTAAGACTAATACTCAAGACATCCCCCCTAACTTACATACCAAGGTCAACCTGCTGCTTCTTTTTGTAAATAAAGTTTTATTGGAACGCAGTCATGCACATTCAGTCTTCACTGTGCTGCTCACTCTAAGGAACAGGAATTGGTTCCATCCCTGAGAAACTAAAATTATAGTTGCAAAAACAGTTGTACATACAAGAAAAATCTTTTAAATGCAAGTCTGCATACAACACACTTCCCCCATGGATCTCTCCAGGCTCACCTCCTACCACCCTTCCCCATGTCTCACTACACTCTGGCCTTCCTTCTGTTCCCCATCAAGCCGTTAAAGATTGACCATGAGGCAGAAAATAAGCCTTGGCATTGGAAGCCAGGAAATCAAGACAACTGGACCCAGGTAGGAAAGCAAAGTGTGAGCAGGTTGGGCAAGTGATTCTGGATGGAGTTTATGAACCCTGTGAGGGGAGACTGATAACTTCGAAGCACAGGACTAAAGCAGACCTCCCAACTCAGCGGTTTGATGGATGTGCCACCCTCTTAATAAAAATGATGCTTCCACTCCACTTTCCATGGGAACGTAGACTGCTTTTCAGTAACACGGATGTGGAGAACTAAGTCACAACATTCTTTTACTTGTAGCATTTCCAACTGCCTTTTCTGATGTAAAAGATGTGTCTGGATTTCTCCCAGTAGAAAACTAAGAAATTTAAATAAGAATCAGTTGGTTGACTGCATTAGCTAACCCTGTTACCTAACCTTGTTAGGACAAAAACTACCTCCTGGATATCAAAACTCATTTTGACAAGGTGAGATACAAAAACATCAGAGACAGAGGAGGATCTCCCCTCAGAGGCATTGTAATCCAGTAGGGAAGACAGGACACATGCAAAGAAGCAATGTGATAGACTATGCTGGGCTTTAGGAGTCACTGGTTGCAGACCTGTCTCTTCAGATCACCCCTCAAAGGCTATGAGGCCCAAGGTACAGCTGACCCTAGAACAATTGGGGGAGGGCAACCCTCCTTGCAGTGGAAAATCCACATGTAATTTATAGTCAGTCCTCCAAACACATGGCTGGATTCTGCCATTTCTGTGCTTCTGCATCCCCGAATTCAACCACAGTTGATATAGAACTGTAGCATCTCCTATTTTTAAAAAAACACATGTAAGTGGACACATGCAGATCAAACCCTTGTTGTTCAAGTGTCAACTGTAATTGAATGAACCTCTCAGACACTCAGCATCTTATTTCCAACTGGTGATAATCTTACCTGTGACTGCAGACTGTGAATTATGAGATTACTGTCAGTATTAACAGTTAGTGACTAGAATTTATTTACCACTTTACAATGAACAAACCACTTTACACTTAGTGTATTAACAAATGATAAAAGTATTGTGAGAATTAAATCTTTGTGGAAACAGCTACCTCATACTCTTTTCCTTTTAACTAGAGAGCTACTATACAACATATCTTCCCATGAGCTCCCCTATTTGATCCTAGGGGTCTGATGTCCAGGCACTGAATCACTTGGCCTTTTGGGGGAGGCCTGTTCTTCTAGAAGGAAACTGAAACCATATATACTGTCTTATATAGGATCTTGGACATTTACTTCTTTTTGAATTTCAGTTTCCTCATCCATGAAATGGGGTTATTACCACTTATGTTATTGTGCTATCAAGAAAGAATTCCTGAATCCAAGTACAGGAGATATACAGGAGAGAAATGGGCTAATAATATTTCTCAACCAAAGGCAAGCCACTTCCTAAGTTAGATCAGAATTCATAATGTTTGTTTTCACCTATGATGAAGTTCCAGGTCAAGAACCAGTGGTTTACTGGAATAACCATACAAGCTCACAGAGAGCTGATTTTTAAACATTCAAGAATTTTACAGGTCAGTTGTTAAACTGTTGGTGCTTTAAATTGACCATGGTGAAAGTATTTAGACCATGGATATTGTCAAATACTACAAGTCATGGTTCATTTGTGAAAAGAAGAAACTCACTGTTTCTCCTCTTGACCTTTTTTCTATACTTTGCTACAACACTCTACTCACAGAATATTTTACTTCTGGTAACAAAATATATGGGGGATTTTCCCTTACCAAGAAATTCTCAGAAAACAGCTGAGTGTCCTACAATTTAACTCAATTCTGACACTATCTACCTGGAGTTAGCATCAGATCCCACTGTTTAAAAGCTCAGTTACACAAGACTGTTCTCCCTTTAGAGGCTAATTCCAAATCCAGATTGTTAGCTATTCTTCTGACTGACCAGCTACATATCAGTGGTTCCCACAAACCTTTCCTCAGGTTCATTTTTTTAGAGTGGCTCACAGAACTCAGGAAAGCAGTTCACTTACTAGATTATTAGTTTATTACAAGAGGCTATGACTCAGGAACAGACAAATGGAAGAGATGCATAGGGCAAGGGTAGGAAGGAACAGGGAGCTTCCATGCCCTATCTGGTTGTACTACCTTCCCCACACCTCCACGTGTTCATCAACCTGGGAGCTCTTCTAACCCTGCAGCTGTGGTCTTTATGGAGGCTTCATTACATAGGCATGATTAATTAAACCATTTGCCATTGGTGATTAACCCAACCTCCAGCCCCTCTCCCTTCCCTAGAGGGTGTGGGAATGAAAGTTCCAGCCCTCTAATCATGTAGTTGGTTTTCCTGGCAATCAACATCCCATTTTTAGGGGCTTTTTAAAAAATAACCTCATTAACATAATCATGGATGTGGCTGAAAGGGGCTTGTTATGAACAAAGTGTCTCCATTCACCATTACTGCTCTATCACTAAGGAAATTCCAAAAATTTTAGAGCCCTGTACCAGGAACAGGATGAAGATCAAATATTTCTTCTTATAAATTACAATATCACAATTTGTTTTGTTGTTTTTGTTGACGATGTTCTTGTCATTTTCTTCAGAATTCTAATTTATCAGGAAACCACTGACAATGTGAATAACTTGGTAGTCACCATTAGGGTCAGTGGTTATTTCCAAGAATTTCATTCCTGGATATCAGCCAAGATGGCAGAGTAGAAATACCCTGAGCTCACCTCCTCTCACAGGCACACCAAAATTACAAGTAGTTATAGAACAACCATCGATGAAAAAGATCATAAAAGATCTTCTACAGCTAAAGATATAAAGAAGGAACCACAATAAGACAGGCAGGATGAGCAGAGTCATGATATAGTCAAGTCCCATACCCTCATGTGGGCAACTCACAAATGGGATAATAATTACAACTTAAGAGGTCCTCCCCAAGGAATGAGGAATCTGAGCCTCATATCATGCTCCCCAGCCCAGGGGTCCAACAATGTGAAGATGAATCACCAGAATTTTTGGCTTTGAAGTCCAGCAGGGTTCACTTTCAGGAGTCCCAGATGACTCAGGGAAATAGAGACTCAACTCTTTAAGAGCACACACAGAATCTCACAAGCTTCAGGACATGTCAGACCCCACAGCCAGCTGCATCAGGAACCTGCCCCACTCACAAGTCATCTGACATCAGCTTTGGGACCCTTGGGCCCTTCAGCCAGACACCAAGACCCAGTTCTACTCACTAGTGGGACTGCACAAGCCCTAAAACCTGGATTCACCCACCAGTGGGAGTGGACCAGCCCCAGGGTCTCCTGGAACATGATTCTTCCCACAAGTGAGCCAGTACTAGCCTTGGGGCACCCCAGGATTCCACAACCAGTACCCTTGTGAGCTAGCCCCACCAACCAGTGGCTGACAGCCTCCACACAAGGCAGGGCCTGACAATCAACCAAACCAGGAGCCAACCAAGCCAACCAGTAGTCATCCGACCACAACAGAAGGATCACAGAGCCCACATAGGGGCAGCCCTAAAGCATATAGCTCTGGTGATGAGAGGGGAAGCACACTGTTGGGACACATAGGATATCTTCTACAAAAATCCACCTCTCCAAGGTCAAGAAACATAACCAACCTACCAGACACTGAAATACAAACAGCAAATGAAGCAAAAGGAAGTGACAGAGGAACATGTTCCAAATGAAGGAACAAGATAAGACCCTAGAAGAAGAACTAAATGAAGTGGAGATAGACAATCTATCAAAGAATGAGTTTAAGGTAATAATTATAAAGATGATCAAAGCACTCAGGAAAAGATTGAATTCACAGAGCCAGAAGTTAGAAGTTTTTTTTAAAAGTTAGAAAATATAAAGTACAACTAAATAGGGATGAAGAATACAATAACTAAAATGAAAAATACACTAGAAGGAATCAACAGTAGACTAAATGATACAGAGAAACAGATCAGCAAGCAGGAAGACAGTAATGGAAATCACTGATGCTGAACAGAAAAAAAGAAAAATGTATGAAAAGAAATAAAGAGAGTTTAAGAGACCACTGGGACAATATCAAGCACAGTAACATTATAGGGGTCCCAGAGGAGAAAGAGAGAGAGAAAAGGGCAAAGAACATATTTGAAGACATAATAAATGAAAACTTCTCTAACCTGGGAAAGCAAATAAACATCCAAGTCTAGGAAGCACAGAAAGACTCAAATAGGATTAACCAAAAGAGGAACACATGAAGATACACAATAATTAAAATGGCAAAAATTAAAGGTAAAGAGAGAACATTTAAAGCATCCAGGGAAAAGCAACAAGCTACATATAGGGAACTTCCATAAGGCTATCAGCTGACTTTCCAGCAGAAGCTCTACAGGTCAAAAGGGAGTGGTACAATATATTTAATGTGATGAAAGGGAAAACCATACAACCAAGAATACTCTACCTGGCAAGGCTCTCATTCAGATTTGATTGAGAGATCAAAAGTTTTACAGAAAAGCAAAAACTAAAAGTTCAGTACCACCAAACCAGCTATATAAGAAATGTTGAAGGGACTTTTCTAAGTGAAAAAGAAAAGGCCACAACTAGAAACATGAAAATTATGAAAGGAAAATACTCACCAGTAAAGGCAAATGTACAGTAAAGGCAGTAGGAAATGTACACACAAAGCTAGTAGGAAGTTTAAATACAAAACTAGTAAATCTATATCCACAATAAGTAATGAAGGGTACACAAAGCAAAAATATGATGTTGAAACAGTAATCATGAGGGGAGGAGAGTACAAATGCAGGGTTGTTAAAATGCATTTGAAATTAAGAGATCAGCAATTTAAAACAATCACATAGATATGTAAGAGACATTGCTATATATAAAAGTTATGGTAACCACAAACCAAAAATCTATAATAGATATACAAAAAAGTTATCAAATCACAAGGGAAGAGAACAAAAGAAGAAAAGAACAAAAAAAGAACTACAAAAAGAAGCCAAAATCAATTAAGAAAATTGCAATAAGAACATACCTATCCATAATTACTTTAAATATAAATGGACTAACTGCTCCAAACAAAAGACATAGAATAGCTGAATGGATACAAAAACAAGACCCATACATATGCTGCCTACAACAGACTCAATTTAGATCTGAAGACACACACAAACTGAAAGTAAGGGGATAGAAAAAATTATTCTATTCAAATGGAAATAAAAAGGAAACCAGGGTAGCAATACTTATATCAGACAAAATAGACTTTAAAACAGAGACAAAGAAGGATATTACATAATGATCAAGGTATCAATCCAAGAAGAAGTTATAACAATTGTAAATTTATATGCACCCAACATAGGAGCACCTAAATATAAAGCCAATATTAACAGACATAAAGGGAGAAATTGACAGTAACACAATAATAACAGGAGATTTTAACACCCCATTTACTTCAATAGATAGATCTTCCAGACAGAAAATCAATAAGGAAAGACAGGCCTTAAACAACACATTAGACCAGTTAAACTTAATAGATATATAGAGAGCATTCCATCCAAAAGTGACTGAAAACACACTCTTTTCAACTGAACATGGAACATTTTCCAGTTTAGATCACATGGTAGGCCACAAAACAAGTCTCAGTAAATTTAAGAAAATTGAAATCATATCAAGCATCTTTTCCAAACACAACACTATAAAAGTACATACGAACTACAAGAAAAAAACTGCAAAAAACACAAACGTGGAGGCTAAACAATATGCTATTAAACAAGCAATGCATCACTGAAAAAAATCAAGAAAGAAATAAAAAAAAATACCTGAAGACAAATGAAAACAAAATTATGATGATCCAAAATCTATGGGATGAAGTAAAAGCTGTTCTAAGAGGGAAGTTTACAGTGATACAAGCTTACCTCATAAAATAAAAATTTCAAATAAACACCTAAACTTACTCCTAAAGAAACTGGAAAAAAAACAAACAAAACCCAAAGTTAGTAGAAAGAAAGGAGTAATAAAGATCAGAGCATAAGTAAATGAAATAGAGACTAAAAAATAGAAAATATCAATAAAAATAAGAGCTAATTCCCTGAAAAGTTAAACAAAGTTGATAAACATTTAGCCTGACTTAACAAGAAAAAAAGGACGGGGCCCAAATAAATAAAATCAGAAATGAAAGAGAAGTTACAACCAACATCAAAGATATACAAAGAATCATAAGAGATTACTAAGAACAACTATAACAACCTAGAAGAAATGGACAAATTCCTAGAAAAGTACAATTTCCCAAGGCTGAACCAGGAAGAAATAGAAAATATGAACAGACAAATCACCAGTAATGAAATTTAATCAGTAATTTTTAAAACTCCCAACAAACAAAAGTCCAGGACCAGATGGCTTCACAGGTGAATTCTACCAAACTTTTAGAGAAAGTTTAACATCTATCCTTCTCAAACCCCTCCCAAAAATTGCAGAGGAAGGAAGGCTTCTGAACTCATTCTATGAAGCCAATGGCATCCTTGTACCAAAATCAGAAAAATATATCAAAATAAAAGAAAATGACAGTTCAATGTCTGATGAATATAGATGCAAAAATTCTCAGCAAAATATTAGCAAACTGAATTCAACAATACATTAAAAGGATCATACACCATGATCAAGTGGGATTTATCCCAGGGATGCAAGAATGGGTATTGGAGATATTGATCTGCAAATTAATCAATGTGATACACCACATTAACAAATTGAAGAATAAAAACTGTATGATCATCTCAATAGATGCAGAGAAAACTTTTGACAAAATTCAACATTGCTTTATGATAAAAACTCTCCAGAAAGTGCGTATAGAGGGAACATACCTCAACTTAATAAAGGCCATATATAAGCCCCCAGCTAACGTCATACTCAGTGATGAAAAGCTGAAAGCATTTTTTGTAAAATCAGGAACAAAACAAGGATGCCCACTCTTGCTGGTTATATTCAATATAGTATTGGAAGTCCTAGACACAACAATCAGACAAGAAAAATAAATAAAAAGAATCCAAATTGGAAAGAAAGAAGTAAAACTGTCACTGTTTGCAGATGACAAGATACTATACATGGACAATTCTAAAGATGCCACCAGAAAACTACTAGAGTTTGTCACTGAATTTAGTAGAATTACAAGATACAAAATTAATCTACAGAAATCTATACACTAACAACAAACTATCAGAAAGAGAAATTAAGGAAACAATCACATTTATAATCACATCAAATAAAAGTAAAATATCTAGGAATAAACCTACCTAAGGAGGTAAAAGACCTCTACTCAGGAAACTGTAAGACACTGATTAAAGAAATTGAAGATGACACAAACAGATGGAAAGATATACTGTGTTCATGGATTAGGAGAATATTATTAAAATGACTACACTACCCAAGGTAATCTATAGATTCAAGGCAATCCCTATCAAAATACCAATGGCATTCTTCACTGAACTAACACAAATAATTTTAAAATTGTATGGAAACACAAAAGACCCCAAATAGCCAAAACAATCTTGAGAAAGAACAGAGCTGGATGAATCACACTCCCTGACTTCAGGCTATACTACAAAGCTGCAGTAAACAAAACAGTACAGTAGTGGCACAAAAACAGACACACTTATCAATGAAAGAGAATAGAGAGTCCAGAAATAAACCCACACACTTATGGTCAATTAATCTACAACAAAGGAGGCAAGAACAGGAAATGGAGAAAAAAATGATAATCTCTAGGCTCATCCATGTTGCTGCAAATGGAATTATTTCATTCATTTTTTATGGCCAAGTAATATTCCATTGTGTATATACACCACATATTCTTTATCCATTCATCTGTCAATAGACATTTAGGTTGCTTCTGCTTCTTGGCTATTGTGAATAGTGCTGCTATGAACATTGGGGTGCATGTATCTTTTCGAATTATAGTTTTCTCCAGATATATGCCCAGCAGTGGGATTGCTGGATCATATGCCAACTCTATTTTTAGTTTTCTAAGGAATTTTTATACTGTTTTCCATAGTGACAGCACCAATGTACATTTCCACCAACAGTGTATGAGGGTTCCCATTTCTCCACACCCTCTCCAGCATTTATTATTTGTAGACACTTTGATGATAGCCATTCTGACTGGTTTTGATGTGCATTTCTCTAATAATTAGTGATGTTGAGCATCTTTTATGTGCCTATTGGCCATCTATATGTTTTCTTTGGAGAAATGCCTATTTAGGTCTTCTATTTTTTAATTTTTTTTAATGTTTTATTTATTTTATTTTATTTATTTTTGGCTGCATTGGGTTTTCGTTGTTGTGAACGGGCTGTCTTCTAGTTGCGGCAAGCAGGGGTTGCTCTTCGTTGCAGTACGCGGGCTTCTTATTGCAGTAGCTTCTCTTGTTGTGGAGCACAGGCTCTAGGCACACAGGCTTCAGTAGTTGTGGTGCATGGACTCAGTAGCTCTGGCGTGTGGGCCCAGTTGCTCCACGGCATGTGGAATCTTCCCGGACCAGGACACGAACTCATGTCCTCTGCATTGGCAGGAGGATTCTTAACCACTGCACCACAATGGAAGCCCTTTTTTTTTTTATATTGAGTTGTATGAACTGTTGCATGTTTTGGAAATTAAGCCCTTGTTGTTCGCAGAGTCTGCAAACATTTTCTCTCATTCCATATGCTGTCTTTTATTGATGGTTTCCTTTTCTGTGCAAAAACTTGTAAGTTTGATTAGGTCACATTTGTTTATTTTTGCTTTTATTTGTTTTGCCTTGGGAGACTGACCTAATAAAATATTGCTACGATTTATGTCCAAAAATGTTTTCCCTACGTTCTCTTCTAGGAGTTTTATGATGTCACGTCTTATACCTAGGCTTTATATTTTCTATGTAACTGAGTATGTACTACCCTTCCAGTTTAGGGTACAAACAAGGTCTATTTGTATATTTTATACTCAGTTAATCATGTAAACCTTCCCATATTAGCAGGATTCCCATTTTCTCATTCTTGGGCTTGACTCCTTTCCTGAATGGTCCAGAAATCATTAGGCTTATGTAGTACTGTTTCCAGCTGTGAGTCAAAAAGAGGAAACACATACTTGACAAGCACCACTGTGTTTTCACTGCCCCTGCTGCTGTTAAAAATTTGGCTGGCTCAGCTTGAAGCTTCCTGTTGATCCTCTTGCTGGCCCAAATCCTTGCCCAAGCCAAGAACATCCTTTGAGGAAGGACAGTCTCATTCCTCCATACTACCTCCACAGGTGGGCACCCAGAATTCCAGGTCTTAACTCACATCCCCAAGCAGAGCCTTTGTTCTAAGCTCAGTCACTATCTAGAACCCCGTCTCTCATGAGTGAATTTTGAAGGCCTGCTTCATCTTTCTGCATCCCCCTGGGGACCATTGCAACACATCTGGGATGTCCACTAGCTTTAAACCTCAAAATGAAGCACCTAGGGTCTTGATCTCTTTCCTCCCAATAGCTCCTTGGGTGATATGCAAATGGATCCACCTTCTCCAAAGCACCAGCCCAGCATATCAAAAGATATTCCCAGGGCTTCCCTGGTGGTGCAGTGGTTGAGAGTCCGCCTGTCGATGCAGGGGACACAGGTTTGTGCCCTGGTCTAGGATGATCCCACATGCCGTGGAGCAGCTGGGCCTGTGAGCCATGGCCGCTGAGCCTTTGCGTCCGGAGCCTGTGCTCCACAACGGAAGAGGCCACAATAGTTAGAGGCCCGCGTACCGCAAAAAAAAAAGAAAAAAAAGATATTCCCAAGGAACGGATTCTTCAGGTGGCAAATTGCCCTCTTACACTCTTTCCCAAGACGGAAAGTAACCACTAAATCTCCCCTTGTATAAGCTTAAAGACAACTCTTTCCTAAAAAAATATGCTCCAAGTCTGCTTGCTAGTCCACCCAAACAAGGAAGTTGCAACTTGTAAATAGAAACTTCTTAAATATCTGACAAACAAGCCCTCCATTTCAGTGATTTTTCTTCAAAGAACATGAATTGCTCCTTTAGTAGGAAAAAAAAAGTTTACTTTTTATTAAAATATAATTTTTATTGTATGGGTTACTCACAATTTATTCATAGGGAGGATCAGGGCCAAAAAAGTCAATCCAAAAACTAAAAGTGATAAAAAAACATTTACCTACATTTCTCAAAAAGAGTAAATGGAATCCAAATATATAGTCCAGAATGACTTTTTTTTTTTTTATTAGTCTTTCCCCTCCTAGCCACACCTGGCCCACCAACACCTGGCCCAGCACTGATTAGCTTTCTCTCCCAAGCCAAATTCTGCTTTCCTGACTCTCCAATCAGAAAAAAAAAAAAAAAGTAAGAATTAAGAAGTAAAGTACAAGATTTTTATTTTGGTGGTCTGGGAAAGGCTGAATATATATATATATATATATATATATATATATATATATATAATATTAGTTGTAGAATTATATAAGCATATAAAATAACTATACTATATATTTATATCTATATCTATATCTAATTATTTGGAGAACTGTCCTGTCCAACTCAGAAAAATCACCCGCACGATACTGTGCATAAGTAGACAGCAATATCAGAGCTGCAGCTGCTAGAGTAAGTGCAGAGTATGTTGTTTAATGGAATTGCACAGGAAGTAGAACATCATATAGTTCTCATGATACAGGTGCAGCACAATGGGCTAATCTACTTTTAGCTCATATCTCAACCAGCAAGTGTTTCTTCCTATTCAAGGTTATGAAAACCTTCAAACTTTGGAAGAGTATGGTGACTATTGCCACCAATCTGAACATTCTGGTTAAAAAAGGGTCAGAGTTATAGAAATATGAAGATTTCCCATTGATATGCACACAGACAACCAACATTATGTGCTTGTTAAATTACATTAGAGGAAAGGGTTGCCTTTCATGGAAATCAATGCAAAATGACTAAGTCCTTAAGTATATCTCTGAACAGGTGAGATTAGTTACTAGAGCATGTAATTAGAAGCCAACTTGGGAAACATAGATGATCCCTAAAACCTAAGAGAGAAGGATCCATCCTAAGCCAACGCTGACAGTTATTACCAGCCCCCTCCTTAGGAGGAGCTATAGACTAGTATGAGCATTTATGTATCCTTCTGGTTCATTTCTGACAAATGTGTATGGTAAATGATTCTTATTCCAGAATGAGACTCCAATCATTCTTCACAAATCCCTCTCATGTATCACTGTGTCTCAAGGCTTCCCATGCATTACTTTAGAACAACTGGTACATGCCTATATGTCTTACCAGCTGGCATCTGTTCTAATTGTTCAGGGCTGATGACAGACACATTGTTAGGTTTTTTGGTTTTGTTTTTTAATATTACCCCTGATGTGAATACAGGATCAGTTAAGATTCTCATGTCTATAGTGAGAAACTAAGGGAAACAAGATCACTTATAGGTTTCCTTCTTAATGAAATGAATCATAATATGATTGCACTACCCATTATATAAACTCGCCTGTTTCATTGTTGGAAAAACTGTCAAAATTGAGCTAGAAATGCTGTGTCACAGGTATGGTTTGGGGCAGCTATCCACTTGTCACTTTTATATAAATCTGTATGTTCCAGAAACTGCTATTTGCCTTCCTGATATCCATTCTTCCCTTTTATCCTAATATTATTGAGAACAGTAGCATGCCATGCTAAAACACTGCACTTCCTGGAAGATAGGGGTAGCTAATGGCACATAAATAGAAGTTATTTGGTGGAGTTTCCAGGAAAGTTATTGAACAGATTTCCCTTTCCTCTGATCTGGTGCTTGGAATGTGAATGTGACGGCTGGAGGTACAGTGGCTTCACTGACACCATAAAGGGACTTTGGGGATAAAAGTCAAGTGAGACAAATGAGACAGAAAGATAGCAGAATCCTAAGTCCATGTTGACATCATGAACTATCATATCAGCCTGGACGACTGACTGGGAGAAAAATAAATACATAGCATAATCCCTATATTTGAATTTTCTGTTTCATTGTAATCCATAAACCACATTACCCTGGCGATATGAGAAGACAACAACTCTCTTAAGATACAAATCCTTGGGCCAGCTGGCAAGTGGTAATCAGAGATGTGAAATAAAATAGTATAGAACATTAAATTTAATAATAATAATAAAAGTAACAACAATGACCCCATTTTGCAGATAAGAACATTGAAATCCAAAGAAATGAAATGACTTATCTAAGTTCACCCAGCTCCTGAGCAAAATATTGAGGGTCAGAACTAAATCTTCAATGACACAGCTCAGGTTACCTCCAATCTGTAATGAAGCCAAGTTCCTCCAGCAAGCCTGAATGAGGATCCCTCTGTCAACGCCAAAAATGGCACATGATATCTCCTTGCACCAAGCTCCTTTTTCCCTGCCACTTTCTCCCTTGCAAAGTGACCTCTGAGAATGTCCCAAGATAGGATGCTAACATAAATATGAAAAATCTCTTTTCAATAAACAACAAATGCACAAATACCCAAGGAAAGGTCAGAAGCTAGAAGGTAAAATTACTCTAAAACAAAGGTCAACAAACTAGGCCCTCTGCCTGTTTTTGTAAAGTTGTATTGGAATAAAGCCCTGCCTGTTCCTTTCTGTTTTTTCTTTAGCAACTTTTGTACTATACCAGCAAGGTTGAGGTGTGACAACAGAGACTATACTTAAAATTTTACTATCTGATTCTTTACCGAAAATATTTGCTGACCTTATATAAGAAAGTACACATCTCCCCTTGATGACATTCAGCAACAATGACCATGAGCCCATCGAAGCATCCCCACCAGCTTCAGTGGTGGAATGAAGCTCCACATGCTCCCTCCCTCTAACCCCAACAGGCATGGCAGGGGACATTCTATCTCAAATGCTAACATTCAAACAATGGCCACAGGCTTCATGTTTGTAGTTTCTTTTCAATAAGAATAAAACACAAACCGCTGAAATACAAGTGAAGGTCAATGAGACAGTTAAGAGAGAGTGACAGGGCAAGTTATGAAAGAAATGTTGTCATGGCAATCTGCAGGATCCTATTCAATCAAACAGCCTGGATAAGGAGCAATGGGACATTTGAGGAGCTGGAAAAAATCACGGAAGATGAGGTGGATGATACTAAAAAAGAAATAAGGAAAATTGGAAAAGGCAGAGTATTCATAAGTGGGGCAGGAGAGACAGATGGACTGTCACAGAGGGTAAATTGCTCTGAGAGAGGATGAGAAATGTGCCAGGAGCCAAGAGAAAATCAAATCCTGGACCCACCACGTGAGGTGGGGAAAGGAATAATAAAGACAAGTCTGCAAGCAGAATGATGTACAAATGATATTTTTTCCAGAAACAGACTAATAAAATGTAGATGAAATCCATCACATTGAAAAATGCTTTTCATCACTTGAAATGAAACACAATGTGCTGAAGAGTATATGGCATGGAAACCAGTAAGAAGGGCGTTGAGCTCTGGCTCCATCACTTACCAGAAACCCACATCAAAATAACTTTACTCAGGAATTCTGTAAGTGATTCTGCTTACCCAGCTTGGCTCACTACAGTACCAGAATCTTGGCTGAACCTGGCATTTATATCAGGGATAATATTCAAAATACCTGATGACAACTATGACATTGGCAATGGTCAGTCAGAACAGATGCCTGTTGGTGGACCATACGAGTGTATCCCAGCTGAGCATTAACCCCAAAACACACAGCAATGCCTAGGGTGGATTTGAGAGAATGACTGGTGTTTCATTTGGGAATAAGAGCTACTTACTAGGTACATGTGTATTAAGAGAACTAGAAGAAGACATGAATTTGATACCAGTCTAAGCTTCCTTCTCAGGAAGGGCTAGTGATAACCCTCTGTACTGGCTTGAGATGGATTCTTCTTCCTTCAGGTTTTGGAGCTCTTCTCCATTGTTTTCTAAGTTGGTTTCTTACTACTGGCCCTAATAACGAATCCTTAAGGATTTAGTTATTTTACATCAATTTCTATGGAAGGCAACCCTTTCTTCTAATGTAATCCAACAGCACAAAATGTTGGCTGTTTGTGTTCTTATCAATGGGAAATCCTCCTATTTCTCTGACTCTTTTGCACCAGAATGTTCAGGTTGGTGGCAACAGTCCCTCCACTGTGACAAAGGAAGAGAGTTCTCATTGCCTGTAATGGAAAGAGACACTTGCTGAGTGAAAGCTGAGCTGAAAATGGATAGGAGGTACATCACTTAACCTTTCTGGGCCTCAGTGTCCTAACCTGTAGAATGATTGAAGCAGAAGGAAGAAATTATTTTGGCAGCTGATACATGTTTGAACCTGAACTTCCTGGATGAAAAATATTCTTTCACCCGAGAGAATGCCTGTGCCTCTTACCTTATCAATGAGGAAAAAAAAAAAAATCAAACAAAAGAAGTATTTGGTTTAGAGTAAAGAGAACACAATCTGAGAGCCAGGCCCAGAGGCCCAGGTCCCAGTTTCCATTTCAGCACTAACTGACCATGTGCCCTTGAGATGACTATGCTTCCCCTCTGGGCCACAGTTTTCCCATCTGCAAATGGAAAATTCAAATCTAGAACAATGGTTCCTCTGGGGCTCCCATGAGATGCTCAGGGGCCACAGAGACTAAGGCTGAACATTGGGTATCCTCCCCTCTCCCCATCAGCAATCCATTTTAACTGGACAATTTGCCATCATCTGTTTTATATAGTATCTGGTCACGTAACATTTCATTTGATAAAAGGAGCCCATTATTTAAGGAGATAAAAGGTTTTAACCCCCCCATTAACATTCTATGCTTTCATAACTTGAGAGTTTTTTAATAATTTAAAAATATTTTGTCAGATAAAAATGTAGTACTTGTTAAAATCAAATGAAGGCAGCAAGAAAAATACAGAAGAGTAACCAAGGTATTTGTTGGAGAGTAATAAAAAGTAATAAGAGTTTTTTCTCTCCACTTCAAAATGAGAGTGGATACTTGGGGTGATCATTGGACTGATATTTGTCATAAACTGCCATGTACCAAGTCTTTTTGGAAACACTTATTCTGAAATCCATGTTATCTTGTCTTCCTGTCTTTAAGTCTGGGCCAATCCACCAGAAAGCACATAGCTTGCCTGGAAAAGCAAAGTATTTGTTTCCTACTGCTGTTGTAACAAATTACCACCAATTCAGTGGTGGTATTCAAAACAACACAAAATTATTATTTTAGAGAAGTGGTGGTCTCATGGCTAAAATCAAGGTGTTGGCAGAGCTGTGTTTTTTCTGGGGGTCCTAGGGGAGAATCTATTCTCTTGCCTTTTCCAGCTTCTAGAGGCCACCTGAATTTCCTGGCTTATAGCCCCTTCCATCTTCAAAGTAAATAGTGGCCTCTTGAGACTCTCTCACATGTTCTGACCTGACTCTCCTCTTTCCTTTACATGGACAGTTGTGATTACATTGGCCCCACTAGTGGGACACTTCAGGATGATCTCTTCATCGAAAGTCAGCTGATTAGCAACCTTAATTCCATTTGCAACCTTAATTCTCCCTTGCCATGTAACATAACTTATTCACGGTTTCCAGAAATCAGAACATGAATATTTTTGGGGGGAGGGAGGGACCATTATTCTGCCTACCATGGGCAGTTTACAAGGAACGAGATCTGAGGACCAGCCAGAGCAGGGGTTGAGTGGGAGATGATGGAAGCTGGGAGCATCTTACCAGGACATCTGCAAGCACAAATGTCAGAGTAGAAGGATGAACTGAAACTAAAGTATCAGGAGACCAAGGGAAAAGTTGAGCACTCTGGCCAAGCAAGTTGGTGTCAGATCTGGAAATATTTATCAGAGGTGAGGATGGAGATATGGACTAATGTTAGCAGTAAAGAGATGGCCGCATTCAAAAGAGATGTGAGTTGCAAATCAGGATGATGCAGGACTGGTGTTGGGAAACCTGAGTTTCAAAAACACCAAAAATGATCACCATGACTGCCTTTGAGTCCTTACTGTGTACCAAATATAAAATACTGAGCACTTTATAATCTCTGATTCAATGCTTATAACAACCCTATGAGATAAGTAGTGCTGACCCCATTTCAAAGATGGGGAACTAAAGCTTAGAGAAAGGAAGTGACTTACCCATGGACACTCAGGTTTGGGGACTAGAAGTCAAACTGGGTTTGTCTGACTCCAAAGTGCACTAGAGTTCTGATAGTCCCCTGGCCACATATGGTTTTACAACAGAATTGACATGTTTTGCCAGATGGAGGAAAGAGTCTTACAACAATTTTGCTACTCAGTATCTTCAAATTTCTAATCTGAGTTTGTGGAATCAAAATAAAATTTAAATAATTTTTAAACATTTTAACGCATAAAATTAAAAATTTAAGGGTTTATACCACACGTTCTAGTATCCAATAATTGAAGAGTACTGTGCAAAGTACCTTAGGCTATGTGTTTGGACAATGATTTCTCAACTGACAAGCGGTTTATGAATGTTAGCTACGCTTCCATTTTAATAGCACAGCCCTGGGAGTGTTGTTCTTGGCATTAGAAAGCTGTCTGAGCACCGCAAATCCAGACAAAACCTCCACCTCCAGGTTCTCATCTCTTCTTTCTGTTCACTTCTCTTTCACCCAAGAAGCTGTCCATTCTTCCCTCCAGGTGTCTGAACATGAGGCAAAGTATTCTACCCTTTAGCTGCTAGGGGAAAGGGAGCCAATAATTTAATTTTGTCTTCCAGAGTTTATTGGGTTAATTCAAATTGGCACCAATTTACCTCCAGCAGAAAATTCACCCATAGAATGCCTTGACTTTTGAGGCAAAAGCAGCCTTCCCTCTAATCTCAAGAGCAATAGAAAACTACCTTTCAAGGCTGAATTATGGGATGCTCCACCCACAAAGTCCCCATTCAGGCTCTGACATTTTCTGTCCTTGATGTATCACCTCCCATACCCAGGCACTGGTTAAGCAGGATGAGAATCCTTGCCAGCCAAGAAAACAAGATGTTCTCCCAAAGTGCATTCCCCATATACCTGGCCATCAATAGCTGTTCAGTTCATAGGAGTTAGAGACAATATGCAATGAACAGGCTTTCTAAATGAAGCTGGATCATATCAGTCTTCTTCAGTTCTTCAGTGATGCTCCATCACCTATGGGATTCATTCCAAACTAGTTAGCAAGCACAAAATGCTCTTTGTAACCTGGCCTCTGCTGACCTTTCCAGCCTCATTTTCAGGCCTTATCTAACCTGCAGACAGATCCTACACTCTGATCTCACCAAACTACTTACCATGTCTTAAGGAATTCACATATGCTATTTCTTCTGCCTGGAAATCAAACTCCTCACCTCAGTCTCTACTCTGTTGACTGACCTAAGCTTTATGCAGCCTTTCAGACCCTGATCCATCCACCCATCTGTCCATTCATTTGCCTATCAATCACTGCCATAACAGTTATGTCATATATACATGTTCACAAAAACATGTGTAACCCAGAAGCAGAGAAGGCAAAGAGAAGGCATTGATTTTGTCCACAGATGTTTCAGTTTCCCTTAGTCATCACTAACCCAATACCAGGGTTGAATTTCTCTCCATCTATGATTTATACCCATAGGAGAATATACATCTACAGAGGACAGACTCAGAGTATCTGACTGGGGGACCAGAAAAACCAGGGTTCAAATCCTGGTATTGCCTTTTATTACTCACTTTGCATAAGTTACTTAACTATTTTGATCCTTAGTTCTTCTGTTTTGTGAAATAGGAGTATTAATATTTACCTTATAGAAATTTTACAGAAATTAATTGAAATTACTTATATAAAATACCTAGCAGTACCTGGAACATAGTAGTGCTCAGCAAGTGGTATCATGAGTTCCATATATATAAACTTAAATATTCACATTTTAAAGAAATAGAAAATCTATATATAGCATGTTTCAAACTTAGTCTCCTTAAGAAGTACAGCTGAAAGTGGTAAAGATATTTACCCAGGAAGAAGTGAGTGAGTATGGCGTGCCCTTAGATGAATGGTTATTAACTGCCTCTACTTTGTGAAGCATGGTTTAAAATGTCATAACTATAAAAGAGTCCAGAGATCATCTAATCCAACCATCCAACATCATACTTTTCGAAAAGGAATCAAAGACCCAGTGGCACTGCTGAGAAAACTTACAGGGTCTGGAAGCTACAAAGGGCAAGGGTAGAAAGTAATTAAGTGAAGTTAGCTGCCTCAAATTGGTTTTGGAAGCAGGTGAGGCATAAATAATACATAAAATAAATAAAGAATATTAATGCTTTTCTTCTTAACATCAGCAGAGACTGCCTGAATCTGATAAACCAGGAGCAGAGTGAAAAGACTCTGCAGATAGGAGACAGATATTAGCCTCCCATCAATCATAAAAGAGGAACAATGTTCACATAGAAGGATGGTTCATAGTAAAACAGTCTTCAAAGAAAGAGTGTAACTGACAAAATGTACCTTATTTATAAGCAGAAATAGAAATTAAAGTGTCTCAATACAGAAAGGCTTTTGTAGAAAAACGTGTGTGAGCATGAAGAAAGTCAAGTTATCATAAGTTACTGCAAACAGAAAGTTCCCCAAGTTGCTTACATTATTTCTAAGAGGATGTGTGTTCTTACCTAAGGCTAGCATTTTACCCCTTAGATGATATTCCTGATGAAACATTCATTTATTCAGCAAATATTTATTGAGCACTTATTAAGTGTCAGCTACTGTTTGTCTAGACACTAAGAATATAGTAGCAAATAAAATAAAACAAGGTTCTGATGAAGAAGGGAAACAGAGAGTAAACAAAGAATAAACAAGATAATTTTTAGGGTGTGACAAATACTACATGGTGATGAGGAGGAGATAAAAAAATACCTCTCTGGCAAGGTGACATTTGTACTGAATGACAAAGGATTAAACAAGTGATAATCTGATGACAACTTTCTAAGCAGAAGGAAAGAAGTTTAAGTTTCTAAGGAATGGGCTGGGGTATTATTCAAAGAACAGAATGAAATCAAGTGTGGCTGCAAGTGAAAGAGTGAAAAAGAGAGCACAAAGAGAAGAGATCAGAAAAGTAGAAAGCAGACAGATGGTGTCAGGTTCAGTAGGCCAAAAAAAGGAGCTTGAATTTTATTCCACATGCAATGAGAAGTCATTTGAGGTTTAAGCATGGAAGTGAAATAATCTGACTTATATTTTCAACACCAAGTTTTAAAATCTTCAATAGAATAGCAGTCAGCCTCTAAGACAGGATGGCAGTAAGTAGCAGAACTTTTCCCAAAGTGGGCTAAACAGCAGATTACAGAACAGGTGCATGCAACCCAAATAAATCATGTAAGCCAAATAAGTCCCAGGGCTTACATGGCCAGTGTCAATATGCATTCATTTATTCATCTGTTTGTTTGCTCATTCAACAAATATTTATTGGAAACTCTGTTCTAAATGCTGGACATACAGCATCTTAAAAATAAAAAAAGTGTGTCTCCTGATGCAGCTGCATGTAAATCAATGAAGTGAGAACACTCCCTCACACCATACACAAAAATAAACTCAAAATGGCTTAAAGAGTTAAATATAAGCCAGGACACCATGAAACTCATAGAAGATATATAGGCAAAGCATTCTCTACATAAATCATAGTAATATTTTCTTCCATCGGTCTCCCAAGGCAAAAGGAATAAAAGCAAAAATAAACAAATGGGACCTAATCAAACTTACAAGCTTTTGCACAACAAAGGACATCATCAACAAAACAAAAAGACAACCTACATCATCAACAAAACAAAAAGACAACCTACAGAATGGGAGAATATATTTGCAAACAATGCAACAGAGAAGGGCTTAATTTCCAAAATATACAAACAGCCCATACAACTCCAAAACAAAAAAACAACTCAATACAAAAAATGGGCAGAAGACCTAAATAGACAGTTCTCCAAAGAAGACATACAGATAGCTGATAGGCACATGAAATGATGCTCAATATCACTAATTATTAGAGAAATGCACATCAAAAATGCAATGAGGTATCACCTCACACCAGTCTACAAATAATAACTGCTGGAGAGGGTGTGGAGAAATGGGAATACCCCTACACTGTTGGTGGGAATGTAAATTGAGGCATCCAATATGGAAAACAGTAGGGATATTCCTTAAAAAACTAAAAATAGAACTACCATATGACCTAGCAATCCCACTACTGGGCATATACCCTGAGAAAACCATAATTCAAAAAGAATCATGTACCACAATGTTCACTGCAACACTATTTACAATAGAAAAGATGTGAAAGCAACCTAAGTGTCCATCATTGGATGAATGGATAAAGAAGATGTGGATATAAATGAAATATTACTCAGCCATGAAAAAAGAATGAAATATTGCCATTTGCAGCAAGATGGATGGACCTAGAGATTATCACACTAAGTGAAATAAGTCAGAGAAAGACAAATACCATATGGTATCACTTACATGTGGAATCTCAAAAATAATACAAATGAGCTGATTTACAAAACAGAAACAGACTTGCAAACATGGCAAAAGAGCTTATGGTTACCAAAGGGGAAGTGGGGGGTGGGGGGGGCAAGGGAGGAATAAAATAGGAGTATGGGATTAACAGATACACACTACCATATATAAATAGATGAACAATAAAGATTTACTGCATATCATAGGGAACTATATTCAGTATCTTGTAATGACATATAATGGAAAAGAATCTGAAAATGATATCTATATCTGAATCACTTTGCTATACACCTGAAACTAACACAATATTGTAAATCAATATTTCCATAAGAAATAAAGAAAAAGAAAGGAAAGAAAGAAAGAAAGAAAGAAAGAAAGAAAGAAAGAAAAAAGAAAGAAGAAAGGGAGGGAGGGAGGAAGGAAGAAAGAAATTACTGAAGTAAATTTAAGAAACAAAATAAAAACAGACATTTCATGTTTATGAAAAAAAAAAGTACCTCCTGTAAGATTTATATTTTAAGAGGGAGACAACCTATAAACAAAAATAAATATTTAAAGTTAGTCTTATGAAGTACTATAAAGAAATATAAACTGAAGGGAGGGACTAATGAATACCTGGAAATTATATTTTGGATTTCGCACTTTTCAGAGGGAAAGTCTCCCTAAGGAATTGAGATTTGAGTATAGAATTAAGTGAAACTATACAGGTGTCCAGGAGAAGAACACTGCAAGCAAGGGATAGGAAGACAGAAGCTCTGAGGCTCCAGCATGCTTGCTGTCTCCAACAAGCCAGAGAGGCCAGCAATGCTGAAACACAGTACAATGAGATATGGTAGTAGGAGATGTCATCACAGAGCAGCTCCCTTTATTGAAAATAAATTTTCCTCACCACTGTTCTGCAAGCTCAGTATTGTCATAAACCAAGTGTCTACAAATTACATGGGTCAATTTGGGGGCCCTTTATTCTGTTCTATTGGTCTATTTATGTGACCTTGTGCCAATACCACTGAACCAATTGAGTTATAGTCAGGAGATGAAAATCATACCAGTAATTAGGATAGGGAACATTTAATATTAAAAATTATTAACATTCCCACCAACAATATAGGAGGATTCCCGTCTCTCCACATCCTCTCTAGCATTTATTGTTTGTGGATTTTTTGATGATAACCATTCTGACTGGTTTGAGATGATAGCTCATTGTAGTTTTGTTTTTTTTTTAACATCTTTATTGGAGTATAATTGCTTTAAAATGGTGTGTTAGTTTCTGCTGTACAACAAAATGAATCAGTTATATATATACATATGTTCCCATATCTCATCCCTCTTGCATCTCCCTCCCTCCCACACTCCCTATCCCACCCCTCCAGGCGATCACAAAGCACCAAGCTGATCTCACTGTGCTATGCGACTGCTTCCCACTAGCTATCTACCTTACGTTTGGTAGTGTATATATGTCCATGCCTATCTCTCGCTTTGGCACATATTACCCTTCCCCCTCCCCATAACCTCAAGTCCATTCTCTAGTAGGTCTGTGTCTTTATTCCTGTCTTACCCCTAGGCTCTTCATGACATTTTTTTCCTTAAATTCCATATATATGTGTTAGCATATGGTATTTGTCTCTCTCTTTCTGACTTACTTCACTCTGTATGACAGACTCTAGGTCTATCCACCTCATTACAAATAGCTCAATTTTGTTTATTTTTATGGCTTAGTAATATTCCATTGTATATATGTGCCACATCTTCTTTATCCATTCATCCAATGATGGACACTTAGGTTGTTTCCATCTCCGGACTATTGTAAATAGAGCTGCAATGAATATTTTGGTACACAACTCTTTTTGAATTATGGTTGTCTCAGGGTATATGCCCAGTAGTGGGATTGCTGGGTCATATGGTAGTTCTATTTGTAGTTTTTAAGGAACCTCCATACTGTTCTCCACAGTGGCTGTATCAATTTACGTTCCCACTAACAGTGCAAAAGGGTTCCCTTTTCTGCACACCCTCTCCAGCATTTATTGTTTCTAGATTTTTTGATGATGGCCATTCTGACTGGTGTGAGATGATATCTCATTGTAGTTTTGATTTGCATTTCCTAATGATTAGTGATGTTGAGCATTCTTTCATGTGTTTGTTGGCAGTCCGTATATCTTCTTTGGGGAAATGTCTATTTAGGTCTTCTGCCCATTTTTGGACTGGGTTGTTTTTTTTGTTTGTTTTTAAACTGCATGAGCTGCTTATAAATTTTGGAGATTAATCCTTTGTCAGTTGCTTCATTACCAAATATTTTCTCCCATCCTGAGGGTTGTCTTTTGGTCTTGTTTATGGTTTCCTTTGCTGTGCAAAAGCTTTGAAGTTTCATTAAGTCCCATTTGATTATTTTTGTTTTTATTTCCATTTCTCTAGGAGGTGGGTCAAAAAGGATCTTGCTGTGATTGATGTCATAGAGTGTTCTGCCTATGTTTTCCTCTAAGAGTTTGACAGTTTCTGGCCTTACATTTAGGTCTTTAATCCATTTTGAGCTTACTTTTGTGTATGCTGTTAGGGAGTGATCTTATTTCATACTTTTACATGTACTTGCCCAGTTTTCCCAGCACCATCTATTGAAGAGGCTGTCCTTTCTCCACTGTACGTTCCTGCCTCCTTTATCAAAGATAAGGTGACCATATGTGCATGGGTTTTTCTCTGGGCTTTCTATCCTATTCCATTGATCTATCTTTCTGTTTTTGTGCCAGTACCATACTGTCTTGAGTACTGTAGCTCTGTAGTATAGTCTGAAGTCAGGGAACCTGATTCCTCTAGCTCTGTTTTTCGTTCTCAAGATTTCTTTGGCTATTCGGGGTCTTTTGTGTTTCCATACAAATTGGGAAATTTTTTGTTCTAGTTCTGTGAAAAATGCCAGTTGTAGTTTGACAGGGATTACATTGAATCTGTAGATTGCTTTGGGTAGTATAGTCATTTTCACAATGTTGACTCTTCCAATCCAAGAACATGGTATATCTCTCCGTCTATTTGTATCATCTTTAATTTTTTCATCCGTGTCTTATAATTTTCTGCATACAGGTCTTTTGTCTCCTTAGGTAGGTTTATTCCTAGATATTTTATTCTTTTGGTTCCAATGGTAAATGGGAGGGTTTTCCTGATTTCACTTTCAGATTTTTCATCATTAGTGTATAGGAATGCCAGAGATTTCTGTTCATTAATTTTGTATCCTGCAACTTTACCAAATTCATTGATTAGCTCTAGCAGTTTTCCGGTAGCATCTTTAGGATTCTCTATGTATAGTATCATGTCATCTGCAAACAGTGACAGCTTTACTTCTTCTTTTCTGATTTGGATTCCTTTTATTTCCTTTTCTTCTCTGATCGCTGTGGCTAAAACTTCCAAAACTATGTGGAATAAGAGTGGTGATAGTGGGCAACCTTGCCTTGTTCCTGATCTTAGTGGTAATGCTTTCAGTTTTTCACCATTGAGGATGACGTTGGCTGTGGGTTTGTCATATATGGCCTTTATTATGTTGAGGAAAGTTCCCTCTAAGCCTATTTCTGGAGGGTTTTTATCATAAATGGGTGTTGAATTTTGACAAAAGCTTTCTCTGCATCTATTGAGATGATCATATGGTTTTTCTCCTTCAGTGTGTTAACATGTTGTATCATGTTGATTGATTTGCATATATTGAAGAGTCCTTGCATTCCTGGAATAAACCCAATTTGATCATGGTGTATGATCCGTTTAATGTGCTGTTGGATTCTGTTTGCTGGTATTTTGTTGAAGATTTTTGCATCTATGTTCATCAGTGATATTGGCCTGCAGTTTTCTTTCTTTGTGACATTTTTGTCTGGTTTTGGTATCAGGGTGATGATTGCCTCATAGAATGAGTTTGGGAGTGTTCCTCCCTCTGCTATATTTTGGAAGAGTTTGAGAAGGAGAGGTGTTTGCTCTTCTCTAAATGCTTGATAGAATTCGCCTGTGAAGCCATCTGGTCCTGGGCTTTTGTTTGTTGGAAGACTTTTAATCACAGTTTCAATTTCAGTGCTTGTGATTTGTCTGTTCATATTTTCTATTTCTTCCTGATTCAGTCTTCGCAGGTTGTGCATTTCTAAGAATTTGTCCATTTCTTCCAGGTTGTCCATTTTATTGGCATAGAGCTGCTTGTAGTAATCTCTCATGATCTTTTGTATTTCTGCAGTGTCAGTTGTTACTTCTCCTTTTTCATTTCTAATTCTATTGATTTGAGTCTTCTTCCTTTTTTTCTTGATGAGTTTATCAATTATCAATGGCTAATGGTTTATCAATTTTGTTTATCTTCTCAAAGAACCAGCTTTTACTTTTATTGATCTTTGCTATCGTTTCCTTCATTTCTTTTTCATTTATTTCTGATCTGATTTTTATGATTTCTTTCCTTCTGCTAATTTTGGGGTTTTTTGTTCTTCTTTCTCTAATTGCTTTAGGTGCAAGTTTAGGTTGTTTATTCGAGATGTTTCCTGTTTCTTAAGGTGGGCTTGTATTGATATAAACTTCCCTCTTAGAACTGCTTTTGCTGCATCCCATAGATTTTGGTTCATCGTGTCTCCATTGTCATTTGTTTCTAGGTATTTTTTAATTTCCTCTTTGATTTCTTCAGTGATCCCTTCGTTATTAAGTAGTGTATTGTTTAGCCACCATGTGTTTGTATTTTTTACAGATATTTTCTTGTAATTGATATCTAGTCTCATAGTGTAGTGGTCAGAAAGATACTTGATACAATTTCGATTTTCTTAAATTTACAAAGGCTTGATTTGTGACTGAAGATATGATCTCTCCTGGAGAATGTTCCATGAGCACTAGAGAAAACTGTGTATTCTGTTGTTTTTGGATGGAATGTCCTATAAATATCAATTAAGTCTATCTTGTTTAATGTATCATTTAAAGCTTGTGTTTCCTTATTTATTTTCATTTTGGATGATCTGTCCATTGGTGAAAGTGGGGTGTTAAAGTCCCCTAATATGAATGTGTTACTGTCGATTTCCCCTTTTATGGCTGTCAGTATTTGCCTTATGTATTGAGGTGCTCCTATGTTGGGTCCGTAAATATTTACAATTGTTATATCTTCTTCTTGGATCGATCCCTTGATCATTATGTAGTGTCCTTCTTTGTCACTTCTAATAGTCTTTATTTTACAGTCTATTTTGTCTGATACAAGACTTGCTACTTCAGCTTTCTTTTGGTTTCCATTTGCATGAGATATCTTTTTCCATCCCCTCACTTTCAGTCTGTATGTGTCTCTAGGTCCGAAGTGGGTCTCTTGTAGACAGCAAATATATGGGTCTTGGTTTAGTATCCATTCAGCCAATCTGTGTCTTTTGGTGGGAGCATTTAAGCCATTTACATTTAAGGTAATTATTGATTTGTATGTACCTATTCCCATTTTCTTAATTTTTTGGGTTCGTTATTGTAGGTCTTTTCCTTCTCTTGTGTTTCTTGCCTAGAGAAGTTCCTTTAGCAGTTGTTGTAAAGCTGGTTTGGTGGTGCTGAACTATCTCAGCTTTTCCTTGTCTGTAATTGTTTTAATTTCTCCATCAAATCTGAATGAGATCCTTGCTGGTTAGAGTAATCTTGGTTGTAGGTTTTTCTCCTTCATCACTTTAAATATGTCCTTCCAGTCCCTTCTGGCTTGCAGAGTTTCTGCTGAAAGATCAGCTGTTAACCTTATGGGGATTCCCTTGTGTGTTATTTGTTGTTTTTCCCTTGCTGCTTTTATTATGTTTTCTTTGTATTTACTTTTTGTTAGTTTGATTAATATGTGTCTTGGCGTATTTCTCCTTGGATTTATCCTGTATGGGACTCTCTGTGCTTCCTGGACTTGAATAACTATTTCCTTTCCCATATTAGGGTAGTTTTCAACTATAATCTCTTCAAATATTTTCTCAGTCCCTTTCTTTTTCTCTTCTGCTTCTGGGACCCCTATAATTTGTATGTTGGTGCATTTAATGTTGTCCCAGAGGTCTCTGAGACTGTCCTCAGTTCTTTTCATTGTTTTTTCTTTAGTCTGCTCTGCAGTAGTTATTTCCACTATTTTATCTTCCAGGTCACTTATTCATTCTTCTGCCTCAGTTATTCTGCTATTGATCCCACCTAGAGTATTTTTCATTTCATTTATTGTGCTGTTCATCATTGTTTGATTCATCTTTAGTTCTTCTAGTTCCTTGTTAAATGTTTCTTGCATTTTGTCTATTCTATTTCCAAGATTTTGGATCATCTTTACTATCATTATTCTGAACTCTTTTTCAGGTAGACTGCCTATTTCCTCTTCATTTGTTAGGTCTGGTGGGTTTTTATCTTGCTCCTTTGTCTACTGTGTGTTTTTCTGTCTTCTTATTTTGCTAATCTTACTGTGTTTGGGGTCCCCTTTTTGCAGGCTGCAGGTTCGTAGTTCCCGTTGTTTTTCATTCTGTCCCCAGTGGCTAAAGTTGGTTCAGTGGGCTGTGCAGGCTTCCTGGTGGAGGGGACTAGTGCCTGTGTTCTGGTGGATGAGGCTGGATCTTGTCTTTCTTGTGGGCAGGTCCACATCTGGTAGTGTGTTTTGGAGTGTCTGTTGCCTTATTATTATTTTAGGCAGCCTCTCTGCTAATGGGTGGGGTTGTGTTCCTGTCTTGTTAGTTGTTTAGCACAGGATGTTCAGAACTGTAGCTTGCTGGTCGTTGAGTGAAGCTGGGTGTTGGTGTTGAGATTGAGATCTCTGGGAGATTTTTGCTGTTTGATATTATGTGGAACTGGGAGGTCTCTTGTGGTCCAGCACCCTGAAGTTGTCTCTCCCACCTCAGAGGCACAGCACTAACTCCTGGCTGCAGCACCAAGAGCCTTTCATCCACCTGGCTCAAAATAAAAGGGAGAAAAATTAGAAAGAAAGAATTAGTAGAAGTAGAAAGAAAGAAAGAAAGAAAGGAAGGAGGGAGGGAGGGAGGAGGAAGGAGGGAAGGGAGGATAAAAGAAAGAAGATAAAGTAAAATAAAATAAAGTAAGATAAAATATAATAAAGTTATTAAAATAAAAATATAATTTTAAGAGAAAAAAAAACTGACGGATAAAGCCCTAGGACAAATGATGGAAGCAAAGCTATACAGACAATATCTTACATAGAAGCATATACATACACACTCACAAAAAGAGGAAAAGGGGAAAAAATCATAAATCTTCCTGTCAAAGTCCACCTCTTCAATTTGTGATGATTTGTTGTCTAAAGGAGGGAAGGAAGGAAAGAAAGAATGAAGATAATGTAAAATAAAATAAAGTTATTAAAATAAAAATAATTATTAAGAAAAAATTTTTTTTAAAAAAAATCAAAACCAAAAAAACGGATGGAGAAAACCCTCGGACAAATGGTGGAAGCAAAGCTATACAGACAAAATCTCACACAGAAGCATGCACATACACACTCCCCAAAAAAAAGGAAAAGGGGAAAAAAATCATAAATCTTGCTCTCAAACGCCACCTCCTTAATTTGGGATGATTCATTGTCTATTCATGTATTCCACAGATGCAGGGTACATCAAATTGATTGTGGAGCTTTAATCTGCTGCTTCTGAGGCTGCTGGGAGAGATTTCCCTTTCTCTTCTTTGTTCTCACAGTTCCCAGGGGCTCAGCTTTGGATTTGGCCCCGCCTCTGCATGTAGGTCACTGGAGGGCGTCTGTTCTTCTCTCAGACAGGACGGGGTTAAAGGAGCCGCTGATTCGGGGGCTCTGGCTCACTCAGGCCGGGAGGAGGGAGGGGCATGGATTGCGGGGCGCGCCTGCGGCGACAGAGGCCTGCGTGACGTTGCAGCAGCCTGAGGCACGCCGTGCGCTTTCCCGAGGGAGTTGTCCCTGGTTCCCGGGACCCTGGCAGTGACGGGCTGCACTGGCTCTCCAGAAGGGGGGTGTGGATAGTGACCTGTGCTTGCACACAGGCTTCTTGATGGCGGCAGCAGCAGCCTTAGCTTCTCATGCCTGTCTCTGGGGTCCGCGCTTTTAGCCGTGGCTCGCGCCTGTCTCTGGAGCTCCTTTAAGCAGTGTTCTTAATCCCCTCTCCTCGCGCACCAGGAAACAAAGAGGGAAGAAAAAGTCTCTTGCCTCTTCGGCAGGTCCAGACTTTTCCCCGGACTCCCTCCCGGCCAGCCGCAGCGCAATAAACCCCTGCAGGCTATGTTCACGTCCCCAACCCCAGTCCTCTCCCTGCTTCTGACCAAAGCCCAAGCCTCTGCTCCCAGCCCCGCCCACCCTGGCGGGGGAGCAGACAAGCCTCTCGGGCTGGTGAGTGCAGGTCGGCACCCATCCTCTCTGTGGGAATCTCTTCGCTTTGCCCCCCGCACCCCTGTTACTGTGCTCTCCTCCGCAACTCCGAAGCTTCCCCCTCTGCCACCTGCAGTCTCCGCCCGTGAAGGGGCTTCCTAGTGTGTGGAAACCTTTCCTCCTTCACAGCTCCCTCCTACTGGTGCAAGTCCCGTCCCTATCCTTTTGTCTCTGTTTAATCTTTTTTCTTTTGCCCTACCCAGGTACGTAGGGGGGTTTCTTGCCTTTTGGAAGGTCTGAAGCCTTCTGCCAGCGTTCAGTAGGTGTTCTGTAGGAGTTGTTCCACGTGTAGATGTATTTCTGGTGTATCTGTGGGGAGGAAGGTGATCTCCACGTCTTACTCTTCCGCCATCTTCCCGGAAGCCCCCTCATTGTAGTTTTGATTTACATTTCTCTAATAATTATTAGCAATGTTAAACTTCTTTTCATGTGCCTCTTGGCCATCTATATGTCTTCACTGGAGAAATGTCTACTTAGGTCTTCTGCTCATTTTTTGACTGGGTTGTTTGTTTTCATGATATTAAGCCACATATGTTTGTAAATTTTGGAGACTAATCCCTTGACGGTCACATCAGTTGCAAATATTTTCTCCCATTCTGTGGATTTTCTTTTCGTTTTGTTTATGGTTTCCTTTGCTGTGCAAAGGCTTTTGAATTTATTTAGGTCCCATTTGTTTATTTTTGTTTTTAATCCCATTCTGGGAGACGGATGGAAAAAGATCTTTCTGTGATTTATGTCAGAGACTGTTCTACCTATGTTTTCCTCTAAGAGTTTTATAGTGTCCAGTCTCACATTTAGGTCTTTAATCCATTTTGAGGTTATTTTGTGTATGTTGTTAAAGAATGTTCTAATTTCATTTTTTTCATGTAGCTATATAGTTTTCCCAGGACCATTTATTGAAGAGACTGTCTTTCTTCCATTGTATAGTCTTGCCTCCTTTGTTGTAGATTAATCGATCATAGGTGTGTGGCTTTATTTTTGGGCTTTCTGTCCTGGTCCATTGATCTATATTTTTTATTTTTGTGCCAGTACCATACTGTCTTGATTACTACAGCTTTGTAGTATAATCTGAAGTCAGGGAGCATGATCCTTCAGGCTCTGTTTTTCTTTCTCAAGATTGCTTTGGCTATTTGGCTATTGTGTTTCCATACAAATTGTAAGATTTTTTTGTTGTAGCTCTGTGAAAAATGCCATTGACAATTTGATAGGGATTGCATTGAATCTGTAAATTGCTTTGGGTAGTATAGTCATTTTCACAATATTGATTCTTCCAATCCAAGAACATGGTATATCTTTCCATCTGTTTGTGTCATCTTTGATTTCTTTCATCAGTGTCTTATAGTTTTCAGAGTACAGGTCTTTTGCCTCCTTAGGTAGGTTTATTACTAGGTTTTTCATTCTTTTTGATGTGATGGTAAATGGGATTGTTTCTTGTATTTCTCCTTCTGATTTTTTGTTGTTAATATATAGAAATGCAAGAGATTTGTGTGTACTAATGTTGTAACCTGCAGCTTTACCAAATTCATTGATTAGCTCTAGAGTTTTCTGGTAGCATCTTTAGGGTTTTCTATGTATAGTATCATGTCATCTGCAAACAGTGACAGTTTTAGTTTTTTTTTTCCAATTTGGATTCTTTTTATTTCTTTTTTTTTTTCTCTGATTGCTGTAGCTAGGACTTCCAAAATTATATTGAATAAAAGTAGTGAGAGTGGACATCTTTGTCTTGTTCTTGATCTTAGAGGAAATGATTTCAGCTTGTCACTGTTGAGTATGATGTTAGCTGTAGGTTTGTTGTATATGCCCTTTATTATGTTGAAGCATGTTCCCTCCATGCCCACTTTCTGGAGAGTTTTTATCATAAGTATGTGTTGAACTGTGTCAAAAGCTTTTTCTGCATCTATTGAGATGATCATGTTTTTTTCCACCTCCCTCTTTACAGTAGAAAAACTGTAGTCAAAGAGTAAATTTAATCAGAGAAATGAGAAAATACAGAAACAAAAGAAAATAATCAAGCAAGACAAAAATCTTAATAGTTCAGCCATTAAGCAAAGTCAAGAACTTTTAGTTCCTCCTCAAGTGCTATAGATAATATTCTAAGCCATATATTTTCAGCTGTTCTGCAGATACTGAAACTCCCACCAGGTGGAAAAAGTTAACTATACGATGACCAGACTGTAGCTATGACATAAACTGCTCCATCTTGCACAATTCCAAAAACTGGCCTCAAGGAAATGGGAACAAATGCACTCTGGACCTGAAGACTAACTGTACTTAAAACAGTCAAGATGACATTGATCAGACCACAGCATGATAAATTTCAAGGTGATTGTCCAAGCTCACCATGCTGTTCTGCACGAAGAACCCTCGCTCCACTGAAACTCCCCTTTAAAAGCTCTTGCGCCATGATCAACAGTTGGGAATTGGATGTTAGACATAAGTCTGCCACCTCTCCAGGTTGCTGGGTTCCTGAATAAACCAACCTTTCCTTTCCTACCAATACTTTTCTCTCAATATTGGCTCTTGAGTGGCTAGCAGTTGAACCTGAGTTTGGTAAAATAAGGAGTAGCTAGAGCCCCTAAGTTGAGGCAGTAGCCAAACCTGGAACAAACTTGGAAAGAGGGCTCTCTCACCAAGGCTCTAGTTAGCCTAGAACCTGTGAATTCACTTGTGAAATACAGTAGGGTTTACTGAGGGCCCACTGAGATTTATGGTCATAAAATTCAAGTAGGACTGTCAATACAGTTATAATATTTTTTATGCTGTATTCAGCTCCATGGGTGTAGATATACTGTAGGAGTCATTTAACCTGGGATGGTATTTTTCTGGTTGAGTAGGACAAAGGGAAATGGGAGCAAGAAAGGTGAGGATTTATTCCAGGGGTTGAGATGATGGACCATGAAATTTAAGTTGGGTAAGGGGGAAAGTGAAAATATAAGAATAACGGACAGTGAAAAATCCTGAGGTCAGTGAATTGAAGGTCCTGATAGAGTGAAAGAATTATTAGAGTCAGGTACTCAAGGAAGTGAGCTGCAACTACATAAGACAGTAGTATGGAAGCATACTGCTTGAAACTGAGTTACCATGATGAGGTCTTGTTTTTTTCTATTAAAAATGTATTGGTCAATACTACATATGTCATAAATTTTTAGATGCATATTGAAACACTTGTTATATTCTTATTCCTGCTTGTTCATACAACCAACTTTTTTAAAAATTTGAGTATAGTTGATTTACAATGTTGTGATAGTTTTAAGTGTACAGCAAAGTGAGTCAGTTATACATATACATATATCCACTCTTTTTTAGATTCTTTTCCCTATAGGCCATTACAGAGGATTGAGACGAGTTCCCTGTGCTATATGGTAGGTCTTTATTAGTAATCTATTTTAGATATAGTGATGTATATATGTCAATCCCAATCTCCCAGTTTATCACTCACCATCCCCCCCTTACACCCTGGTAACCATAACTTTGTTCTCTACATCTGTGAATCTATGTTTTGTAAATAAGTTCATTTGTAGCCTTTATTTGATTCCACATATAAGTGATACCATATGATATTTCTCTTTCTCTGACTGACTTACTTCATCAATATGACAATCTCTAAGTCAATCCATGTTGCTGCAAATGGCATTATTTTGTTCTTTTTTATGGCTGAGTAATATTCAATTGTATATATGTACCACATCTTTATCCATTCCACTGTCAATGGACATTTTGGTTGCTTCCATGTCTTGGCTATTGTAAATAGTGCTGCTATGAACATTGGGCTGCATGTGTCATTTCGAATTATGGTTTTCTCCAGATATATGCCCAGGAGTAGGATTGCTGGATCATATGGTGGCTTTATTTTTAGTTTATTAAGGAACATTCATACTGCTCTCCATAGTGCCTCTACCAATGTACATTCCCAGCAACAGTGTAGGAGGGTTCCCTTTTTTCCACACCCTCTCCAGCATTTATTGTTTGTAGATTTTTTGATGATACCCATTCTGACAGGTGTGAGGTGATACTTCATTGTAATTTTTATTTGAATTTCTCTAATAATTAGTGATGTTGAGCATCTCTTCGTGTTAGTTTTGGTTATCTGTATGTCTTCTTTGAAGAAATGTCTATTTAGATCTTCTGCCCATTTTTAGATTGGGCTGTTTGGCTTTTTGATATTGAGCTGCTTGTATATTTTGGAGATTAATCCCTTGTTGGTCACTTCATTTGCAGATATTTTTTGCTATTCTGAGGTTTGTTTTCATTTTCTTTATGTTTTTTTTTTTTTCTTAGTGTACAGAAGCTTTTAAGTTTAATTAGTTCTGATTTCTTTATTTTTGTTTTTATTTTCATTACTCTAAGAGGTAGGTCAAAAAAGATTTTGCTGCAATTTATGTCAAAGGGTTCTGTCTATGTTTTCCTCTAGGGGTTTTATAGTGTCTAGTTGTATATTTAGCTCTTTAATCCATTTTGAGTTTATTTTTGTGTATGGTGTTAGAAAGTGTTCTAATTTTATTCTTTTACATATAGCTCTCCAGTTTTCCCAACACCACTTATTGAAGAGGCTGTCTTTTCTCCATTGTATACTCTTGCCCTCTTTGTCATAGACTAGGTGAGCAGAGGTGTGTAGGATGATCTCTGGGTTTTCTAACCTGTGGCATTGATCTATAATTCTGTTTTTGTGCCAGTACAATACTGTCTTGATTATTGTAGCTTTGTAGTATAGTCTGAAGTCAGTGAGCCTGATTCCTCCAGCTCTGGTTTTCTTTCCCTAGGTTGCTTTGGCTATTTAGGGTCTTTTCTGTCTCCATACAAATTGTAAGATTTTTTTGTTCTAATGCTGTGAAAAATGCCATTGGTAATTTGATAGAGATTGTATTGAATCTGTAAATTGCTTTGGGTAGTATAGTCATTTTCACAATATTGATTCTTCCAATCCAAGAACATGGTATATCTCTCCATCTGTTTGAGTCATCTTTGATTTCCTTCATCAGTATTTTATAGTTTTCTGAGTACATGTACTTTGTCTCTTTAGATAGGTTTATTCCTTGGTATTTTATTCGATTTGTTGTGATGGTGAAATGGGTTGTTGCCTTAATTTCTTTCTGATCTTTTGTTGTTAGTGTATAGGAACACAAGATATTTCTGTGTATTAATTTTGTATCCTGAGACATTACTAAATTCACTGATGAGCTCTAGTAGTTTTCTGGTAGCATCTTTAGGATTTTCTATGTATAGTATCATGTCAACTGCAAACAGTGACAGTTTTACTTCTCCTTTTCCAAATTGGATTCATTTGATTTCTTTTTCTTCTCTGATTGCCATGGCTAGGACTTCCAAAACTATGTTGAATAAAAGTGATGAGAGTGCACTTCCTTGTCTTGTTTGTGATCTTAGAGGAAATGCTTTCAGGTTTTCACCATTGAGAATGATATTTCCTATGGGTTTTTCATATATTGCCTTTATCAGGTTGACATATGTTCCCTCTAAGAGCACTTTCTGAAGAGTTTTTATCATAAATCAGTGTTGAATTTTGTTAAAACCTTTTTCTGCATCTATTGACATGATCATATGGTTTTATTCTTCAGTTTATTAATGTGATATATCACATTGATTGATTGGCATATACTGAAGAATCCTTGCATCTCTGGGGTAAATCCCACTTGATCATGGCTTATGCTCCTTTTAATGTGTTGTTGGATTCTGTTTACTAGTATTTTGTTGAGGATTTTTGCCTCTATGTTCATCAGTGATATTGGCGTGTAGTTTTCTTTTTTTCTCATATCTTTGTTTTGTTTTGGTTTCAGGGTGATGGTGGCCTCATAGAATGAACTTGGGAGGGTTCTTTCCTCTGCAAGTGTTTGGAAGAGTTTGAGAAGGATAGGTGTTAGCTCCTCTCTAAATGTTTGGTAGAATTCACCTGTGAAGCCAGCTGGTCCTGGACTTTTGTCTGTTGGAAGATTTTTTGTTTGTTTTTTACATAATTATTGGAGAATAATTGCCTTACCATGGTGTTAGTTTCTGCTTTATAAAAAAGTGAATCAGTTATACATATGTTCCCATATCTCTTCATTCTTGGGTCTCCATCCCTCCCACCCTCCCTATCCCACCCCTCTAGGTGGTCACAAAGCACCGAGTTGATCTCCCTGTGCTATGTGGCTGCTTCTCACTAGCTATTTATTTTGCGTTTGGTAGTGTATATATGTCCATGCCACTCTCTCAATTTGTCCGAGCTTACCCTTCTCCCTCCCTGTATCCTCAAGACCATTCTCTACTAGGTCTGCATCTTTATTCCTGGCTTGTCCCTAGGTTCTTCATGACCTTTTTTTTTTTTTCTTTCTTAGCTTCCATATATATGTGTTAGCATACGGTATTTGTCTTTCTCTTTCTGACTTACTTCACTCTGTATGACAGACTTTAGGTCCATCCACCTCACTACAAATAAATCAACATCATTTCTTTTTATGGTTGAGTAATATTCCATTGTATATATGTGCCACATCTTCTTTATCCATTCATTTGATGATGGACACTTAGGTTGTTTCCATTTCCTGGCTATTGTAAATAGAGCTGCAATAAACATTTTTGTACATGACTTTTTGAATTATGGTTTTCTCAGGGTATATGCCCAGTAGTGGGGTTGCTGGGTCATATGGTAGTTCTATTTGTACATTTTTAAAAGAACCTCCATACTGTACTCCATAGTGGCTGTATCAATTCACATTCCCACCAGCAGTGCAAGAGTGTTCCCTTTTCTCCACATCCTCTCGAACATTTATTGTTTGTAGATTTTTTTGATGATGGCCATTCTGCCCGGTGTGAGATGATATCTCATTGTAGTTTTCATTTGCATTTCTGTAATGATTAATAATGTTGAGCATTGTTTCATGTGTTTGTTGGCAATATGTATATCTTCTTTTGAGAAGTGTCTATTTATGTCTTCTCCCCATTTTTGGATTGGGTTGTTTGTTTTTTTTGTTATTGAGCTGCGTGAGCTGCTTGTAAATTTTGGAGATTAAGCCTTTGTCAGTTGTATCATTTGCAAATATTTTCTTCCTTTATGAGGGTTGTCTTTTGGTTTTCTTTATGGTTTCCTTTGCTGGGCAAAAGCTTTTAAATTTCATTAGGTCCCATTTATTTATTTTTGTTTTTATTTCCATTTCTCTAGGAGGTGGGTCAAAAAGGATCTTGCTGTGATTTATGTCATAGAGTGCTATGCCTATGTTTTTCTCTAAGAATTTGATGGAGTCTGGCCTTACATTTAGGTCTTTAATCCATTTTGAGCTTATTTTTTTGTATGGTGTTATGGAGTGTTCTAATCTCATACTTTTATATGTACCTGTCCATTTTTCTCAGCACCAATTATTGAAGAGGCTGTCCTTTCACCACTGAACATTCCTACCTACTTTATTGAAGATAGGATAAGATACATTCGTGGGTTTATCTCTGGACTTTCTATCCTGTTCCATTAATCTATCTTTCTGTTTTTGTGCCAGTACCATACTGTCTTGATTACTGTAGCTTTGTAGTATAGTTTGAAATCAGGGAGCCTGACTCCTCCAGCTCCGGTTTTCATTTTCAAGATTTCTTTGGCTATTCGGGGTCTTTTGTGTTTCCATACAAATTGGGAAATATTTTGTTCTAGTTCTGTGAAAAATGCCAGTGGTACTTTGATAGGGATTGCATTGAATCTGTAGATTGCTTTGGGTAGTAGAGTCATTTTCACAATGTTCATTCTTCCAATCTAAGAACATGGTATATATCTCCATCTACTTGTACCATCTTTAATTTCTTTCATCAGTGTCTTATAATTTTCTGTGTACAGGTCTTTTGTCTCCTTAGGTAGGTTTATTCCTAGATATTTTATTCTTTTTGTTGCAATGGTAGATGGGAGTGATTTCTTGATTTCACCTTCAGATGTTTCATCATTAATACATAGGAATGCCAGAGATTTCTGTGCATTAATTTTGTATCCTGCTACTTTACCAAATTTATTCATTAGCTCTAGTAGTTTTCTGGTAGCATCTTTAGGACTCTCTATGTATAGTATCATATCATCTGCAAACAGTGAAAAGTTTACTTCTTCTTTTCCGATTTGGATTCCTTTTATTTCCTTTCTTCTCTGATTGCAGGGGCTAAAACTTCCAAAACTATGTTGAATACGAGAGGTGAGAGTGGACAACCTTGTCTTGTTCCTGATCTTAGTGGAAATGCTTTCAGTTTTTCACCATTGAAGATGAGGTTGGCTGTGGATTTGTCATATATGGCCTTTATTATGTTGAGGAAAGTTCCCTCTATGCCTACTTTCTGGGGGGTTTTTATCATAAATGGGTGTTGAATTTTGTCAAAAGCTTTCTCTGCAGCTATTGAGATGACCATATGGTGTTTCTCCTTCAATTTGTTAATATGGTATATCACATTGATTGATTTGCATATATTGAAGAATCCTTGCATTCCTGGAATAAACCCAACTTGAACATGGTGTATGATCCTCTTAATGTGCTGTTGGATTCTGTTTGCTAGTATATTGTTGAGGATTTTTGCCTCTATGTTCAACAGTGATATTGGCCTGTAGTTTTCTTTCTTTGTGACATCCTTGTCTGGTTTTGGTATCAGGCTGATGGTGGCCTTGTAGAATGAGTTTGGGAGTGTTCCTCCCTCTGCTATATTTTGGAAGAGTTTGAGAAGGGTAGTCTTTGCTCTTCTCTAAATGTTTGATAGAATTCGCCTGTGAAGCCATCTGGTCCTGGGATTTTGTGTGATGGAAGATTTTTAATCACAGTTTCAATTTCAGTGCTTGTGATTTGTCTGTTCATATTTTCTATTTCTTCCTGATTCAGTCTTGGCAGTTGTGCATTTTTAAGAATTTGTCCATTTCTTCCAGGTTGTCCATTTTTTTTTGGCATAGAGCTGCTTGTAGTAATCTCTCCTGATCTTTTGTATTTCTGCAGTGTCAGTTGTTACTTCTCCTTTTTCATTTCTAATTCTATTGATTTGAGTCTTCTCCATTTTTCTCTTGATGAGTCTGGCTAATGGTTTATCTATTTTGTTTATCTTCTCAAAGAACCAGCTTTTACTTTTATTGATCTTTGCTATTGTTTCCTTCATTTCTTTTTCATTTATTTCTGATCTGATTTTTATGATTTCTTTCTTTCTGCTAACTTTGGGTTTTTTTTTGTTCTTCTTTCTCTAATTGCTTTAGGTGCAAGGTTAGGTTGTTTATTCGAGATGTTTCCTGTTTCTTAAGGTAGGATTGTATTGCTATAAACTTCCCTGTTAGAACTGCTTTTGTTGCATCCCATAAGTTTTGGGTTGTCATGTCTCCATTGTCACTTGTTTCTAGGTATTTTTTGATTTTCTCTTTGACTTTTTCAGTGATCACTTCGTTATTAAGTAGTGCAATTGTTTAGCCACCATATGTTTGTATTTTTAACAGATCTTTTCCTGTAATTGATATCTAGTCTCATAGTGTTGTGCTCGGAAAAGATACGTGATACAATTTCAATTTTCTTAAATTTACCAAGGCTTATTTTGTGACCCAAGATATGATCTATCCTGGAGAATGTTCCATGAGCAACTGAGAAAAATGTGTATTCTGTTGTTTTTGGATGGAATGTCCTATAAATATCAATTGAGTCCATCTTGCTTAATGTATCATTTAAAGTTTTGTTTCCTTATTTATTTTCATTTTGGATGATCTGTGCATTGGTGAAAGTGGGGTGTAAAATCTCCTACTATAAACGTGTTACTGTCGATTTCCCCTTTTTTGGCTGTCAGTATTTGCCTTATGTATTGAGGTGCTCCTATGTTGGGTGCATAAATATTTACAATTGTTATATCTTCTTCTTGGATTGATCCCTTGATCATTATGTAGTGTCCTTCTTTGTCTCTTCTAATAGTCTTTATTTTAAAGTCTATTTTGTCTGATATGAGAATTGCTAATCTAGCTGTCTTTTGGTTTCCATTTGCATGGAATATCCTTTTCCATCCCTTCACTTTCAGTCTGTATGTGTCTCTAGGTCTGACGTGGGTCTCTTGTAGGCAGGATATATATGGGTCTGTTTTTTGTATCCATTCAGCCAGTCTGTGTCTTTTGGTGGGAGCATTTAATCCATTTACATTTAAGGTAAATAACAGTATGTATGTTCCCATTTTCTTAATTGTTTTGGGTTTGCTATTCTGGGTCTTTTCCTTCTCTTGTGTTTCTTGCCTAGCAAAGATCCTTTTGCATTTGTTGTAAAGCTGGTTTGGTGGTGCTGAACTCTCTCAGCTTTTGCTTCTCTGTAAAGATTTTAATTTCTCCATCAAATCTGAATGAGATCCTTGCTGGGTAGAGTAATCTTGGTTGTAGGTTTTCCTCCTTCATCACTTTAAATATGTCCTGCCACTCCCTTCTGGCTTGCAGATTTTCTGCTGAAAGATCAGCTGTTAACCTTATGGGGATACCCTTGTGTGTTAGTTGTTGTTTTTCCCTTGCTGCTTTTAATATATTTTCTTTGTATTTAATTTTTGACAGTTTGATTAATATGTGTCTTGGTGAGTTTCTCTTTGGATTTATCCTGTATGGGACTCTCTGTGCTTCCTGGACTTGATTAACTATTTCCTTTCCCATATTAGGGAAGTTTTCAACTATAATCTCTTCAAATATTTTCTCAGTCCCTTTCTTTTTCTCTTCTTCTTCTGGAACCCCTATAATTTGAACGTTGGTGCGTTTAATGTTGTCCCAGAGGTCTCTGAGACTGTCCTCAGTTCTTTTCATTCTTTTTCCTATATTCTGCTCTGCAGTAATTATTTCCACTATTTTATTTTCCAGGTCACTTATCCGTTCTTCTGCCTCAGTTATTCTGCTATTGATCCCTTCTAGACTATTTTTAATTTCATTTATTTTGTTGTTCATCATTGTGTGTTTCATCTTTAGTTCTTCTAGGTTCTTGTTAAATGTTTCTTGCATTTTGTCTATTCTATTTCTAAGATTTTGTATCATCTTTTCGATCATTATTCTGAATTATTTTTCAGGTAGACTGCCTATTTCCTCTTCATTTATTAGGTCTGGTTCGTTTTTATCTTTCTCCTTCATGTGTTGTGTGTTTTTCTGTCTTCTCATTTTTCTTATCTTACAGTGTTTGCAGTCTCCTTATTTCAGGCTGCAGGTTCGTAGTTCCCATTGTTTTCGGTGTCTGTCCCCAGTGGCTAAAGTTGGTTCAGTGGTCTGTGTAGGCTTCCCAGTGGAGGGGATTCGTGCCTGTGTTCTGGTGGATGAGGTTGGATCTTGTCTTTCTGGTGGGCAGGTCCAGGTCTGGTGGTGTGTTTTGGGGTGTCTCTGGACTTATTATGATTTTAGGTAGCCTCTCTGTTAATCTGTGGAGTTGTGTTCCTGTCTTTCTTGTTGTTTGGCATAGGGTGTTCAGCACTGTAGCTTGCTGGTCTTTGAGTGAAGCTCGGTGTTGGTGTTGAGTTGGAGATCTCTTGGAGATTTTTGCCATTTGATATTATGTGAAGCTGGGAGGTCTCTTGTGGACCAGCGTCCTGAAGTTGGCTCTCCCACCTCAGAGGCACAGCACTGACTCATGGCTGCAGCTCCAAGAGCCTTTCATTCACATGGCTCAGAATAAAAGGGAGAAAAAGTAGAAAGAAAGAAACAAACAAAGAAAGAAAGAAAGAGAGAAATAAAGAAAGAGGATAAAAGAAAATAAAGTAATATAAAATAAAATAAAGTTATTATAATAAAAAATAATTATTAAGAAAAATTTTTTTTAAAAAGTAAAAGAAAAAAAACAAAAAATGGACAGATAGAACCATAGGACAAATGGGGAAAGCAAGGCTATACAGACAAAATCTCACACAGAAACATACACATACACACTCACAAAAAGAGGAAAAGGGGGAAAAATAATAAATCTTGCTCTCAAAGTCCACCTCGTCAATTTGGGATGATTTGTTGTCTATTCGGATATTCCACAGCTGCAGGGTACATCAAGTTGATTGCGGAGCTTTAATCTGCTGCACCTGAGACTGCTGGGAGAGATTTCCCTTTCTCTTTTTTCTTCACACAGCTCCTGGGACTCAGACTTGGATTTGGCTCTGCCTCTGCATTTAGGTCGCCTGAGGGCGTCTGTTCTTCACTCAGACAGGACGAGGTTAAAGGAGCCGCTGATTCGGAGGCTGTGGCTCACTCAGGCCTGGGGGAGGGAGGGGCACGATCCAGGGTGAGCTTGTGGCGGCAGAGGCTGGCGTGACGTTGCACCAGCCTGAGGCGCGCCGTGTGTTCTCCCAGGGAAGTTGTCCCTGGATCTCAGGACCTTGGCAGTGGCGGGCTGCACAGGCTCCCCGAAAGGGAGGTGTGGATGGTGACCTGTGCTCGCACACAAGCTTCTTGGTGGCAGCAGCAGCAGCCTTAGTGTCTCCTGCCCGTCTCTGGTGTCTGCACTGATAGTTGCGCCTCGCGTCCATGTCTGGAACTCCTTTAAGCAGTGCTTTTAATCCCCTCTCCTCAGGCACCAGGAAACAAATAAGCAAGAAAAAGTCTCTTGCCTCTTCAGCAGGTCCAGACTTTTCCCCAGACTCCCTCCTGGCTAGCCGTGGTGCACTAACCCCTTCAGGCTGTGTTCACGCCGCCAGTCCTCTCTCTGCGCTCTGACGGAAGCCCGAGCCTCAGCTCCCAGCCCCGCCCACCTCGGCGGGTGAGCAGAAAAACCTCTTGGGCTAGTGAGTGCAGGTTGGCACTGATCCTCTGTGCAGGAATCTCTCCACTTTGCCCTCCACAACCCTGTTGCTGTGCTCTCCTCCGCGGCTCCGAAGCTTCCCTGCTCAGCCACCCGCAATCTCTGCACACAAAGGGGCTTCCTAGTGTGTAGAAACCTTTCCTCCTTCACAGCTCCCTCCCACTGGTGCAGGTCCCATCTCTATTCTTTTGTCTCTGTTTATTCTTTTTTCTTTTACCCTACCCAGGTACGTGGGGAGTTTCTTGCCTTTTGGGAGGTCTGAGGTCTTCTGCCAGCGTCCAGTAGGTGTTCTGTAGGAGTTGTTCCACGTGTAGATGTATTTCTGATGTATCTGTGGGGAGGAAGGTGACCTCCACGTCTTACTCTTCCGCCATCTTCTCCCTTTCATGTTGGAAGATTTTTAATCACAGTTTCAATTTCATTACTTGTGATTGGTCTGTTATTTTCTGTTTCTTCCTGGTTCAGTCTTGGAAGGTTATACCTGTCTAAGAATTTGACCATTTCTTCCAGATTGTCCATTTTTTTGGCATAGAGTTGCTTGTAGTAGTCTCTTAGGATGCTTTGTATTTCTGTGGTGTTCGTTGTAACTTCATCTTTTTAATTTCCAATTTTATTGATTTGAGTCCTCTCTTTTTCTTGATGAGTCTGCCTAATGGTTTATCAGTTTTGTTTATCTTTTCAAAGAACCAGTTCTTAGTTTCCTTGATCTTTCTTATTGTTTTCTTCACCTCTATTTCTTGTATTACTGCTCTGATCGTTATGATTTTGTTCTTTCTACTAACTTTGGGTTTTGTTTGTTCCTCTTTCTCTAGTTTCTTTAGGTGTAAGGTTAGGTTGTTTACTTGATATTTTTTCTTGTTTCCTGAGGCAAGATTGTATTCCTATAAACTTCCCTCTTAGAACTGCTTTTGCAGTGTTCCATAGATTTTCATTATTGTGTTTTTGTTGTCATTTGCCTTTATGTAATTTTTGCTTCACCCTTTGGTTTCTTCTGTGATCCATTGCTTGTGTAGTAACATATTGTTTAGCCTCCATGTGTTTGTGCTTTTTACAGTTATTTTTCCTGTAATTGATTTCTAATCTCATAGCATTGTGATTAGAAAAGATGATTTCAATTTTCTTAGATTTACTGAGGCTTGATTTGTGGCCCAATATGTGATCTCTCCTGGAGAATGTTCCATGTGCACTTGAGAAGAAAGTATATTCCTCTGCTTTCAGATGGAATGACCCATGAATATGAATTAAGTCTATCTGGTCTAGTATGTCATTTAAGGCTTGTATTTCCTTATTAATTTTATGTCTGGATGATCTCTGAATTGGTGTAAGTAGGGTGTTAAAATCTCCCACTATTATTGTGTTACTGTCAATGTCCCCTTTTATGGCTGTTAGCATTTCCCTTATATATTGAGGTGCTCTTATGTTGGGTGCATATTTATTTACATTTTTTTAAATATTCTTCTTGGATTGATCCCTTGATCATTATGTAGTGTCCTTCTTGTCTCTTGTAGCAGTCTTTATTTTAAAGTGTGTTTTGTCTGATATGAGTATTGCTACTCCCGCTTTCTTTTGATTTGCCATTGCATGGAATATCCTTTTTTAGCCCCTCACTTTCAGTCTGCATGTGTCCCTAGGTCTGAAGTTGGTCTCTTGTACATAGTACATATATGAGTATTGTTTCTGTATCCCTTCAGCCAGTCTATGTGTTTTGGTTGGAGCATTTAATCCTTGTAGAGTTAAGGTAATTATCAATATGTATGTTCCTATCCTCATTTTCTTTATTGTTTTCAGTTTGTTTTTGTAGGTCTTTTTTCTTCCCTTTCTCTTTTTGGTTTGATGACCATCTTTAGTGTTGTGTTTGGGTTGCTTTCTCTTTTGTGTGTGTGTATCTTTTGTAGTTTTTTGGTTTGAATTTCCCATGAGTTTTTGACATAGCAGTCTATATATATAAAACAAGGTTGTTTTAATTTGCTGGTCTCTTAATCTCAAATGCAGTTCCCATTTCCTGCATTTGTACTCTCTTCCAATGGTTGCTGGGTTTGATATCATATTTGTGTGTGGATGATTTCCTACTTTTGCTTGTTGTTTGCCTTTGCCAGTGAGTTTTCCCATTTGTGACTTTCTTGTTTCTAGTTGTGGCCTCTTTTTTTTTTCTTTTTTCCAGTCTAGAGAAGTTTCTTCAGCATTTGATTCAAAGTTGGCTTGCTGTTACTGAATTCTCTTAGATTTTGCTTTTCTGTAAAGCCTTCCATTTCTCCATCAAATCTGAATGAGAGGCTTGCTGGGTAGAGAATTCTTTGTTGTAGTTTTTCCTTTTCATCACCTTAAATATATCTTGCCACTCCTTTCTGGACTGCAGAGCTTCTGCTGAAAAATCAGCTGATAACCTTATGGGGATTCTCTTGTATGCTATTTGTTGCTTTTTCCATCTTGCATTTAATATTTTTTTCTTTGTATTTAATTTTTGTTAGTTTGATTAACATGTGTCTCAGCATGTTCTTCCTTGTGTTTATCCTCTATGGGACTCTCTGTGCTTCCTGGACATGGGTGACTATTTCTTTTCCCATGTTAGGAATGTTTTCAACTATAATTTCTTCAAATATTTTCTCAGGCCCTTTCTCTTTTGCTTCTTTTGGGACCCCTATAATGCAAATATTGGAGCATTTAATGCTGTCCCAGAAGTCTATGAGACTGTGCTCATTTCTTTTCATTCTTTTTTCTTCATTTGGTTCTGCAGCAGTGATTTCCACCACTCTGTCATCCAATTCACTCATTCATTTTTCTGTCTCAGTTATTCTGCTACTGATTCCTTCTAGTGTATTTTTCATTTCAGTTATTGTGTTGTTCATCTCTGTTTGCTCTTGAAATCTTCTAGCTCTTTGTTAAACATTTCTTCTATATTCCTGTGCCTCCATTCTTTTTCAAGATTTTGGATCATGTTTCCTAACTTCACTCTGAATTATTTTTCAGGTACATTGCCTGTCTCCTCTTCATTTTGTTGTTCTTCTAGGTTTTTATCTTTTTCCTTCATCTGCAAGGAGCAAATTTCTCTGTCCTCTCACTTTCTCAACTTACAATGTTTGTGGTTGCCTTTCCAAAGCCTGCAGGATTGTAGTTCCTTGCTTTATGGTGTCTGTCCTGTGGTGGGTGAGGTTGGTCCAGGGCCTTGTGCATGCCTCCTGGTGGGAGGGACTGTTGCCTGCCTTCTGGTGGGCAGGACCATGTAAAGGGGTGTGTTTTGGGGTGGCCTCAAAGGGAAGGCTCTTGCACAGTTGCTGGAAATGTACATTGATACAGCCACTATGGAGAATACTATGGAGGTTCCTTAAAAAATAAAAATGGAACTACCATATGACCCAGCAATCCCACTATTTATCTGGGCATATACAGGGGGAAAACCATAATTCAAAAAAGACTCATGTACCACAATGGTCATTGCAGCTCTATTTACAATAACTAGGACATGGAGGCAACCTAAGTGTCCATTGACAGATGAATGAATAAAGAAGATCATATCTTGGGTCACAAATCAAGCCTCAGGATATTTAAGAAAATTAAAATCATATCAAGTATCTTTTCCAACCACAACACTATGAGACTCGATATCAATTACAGGAAAAAAAATGCAAAAAATACAAACACATGAAAACTAAACAATACACTAGAAAATAAACAAGAGATCACTGAAGAAATCAAAGAGGATATCAGAAAAACTTAGAAACAAATGACAATGAAAACATGATGACCCATAACCAATGGGTTGCAGCAAAAACATTTCTAAGACAGAAGTTTATAATAATACAATCCTACCTCAAGAAGAGAAAAATCTAAAATAAACAACCTAACTCTGGAACTAAAATAATTAGAGAAAGAAGAACAAAAAAAAAAAAAAAAAAACCAAAGTCAGCAGAAGGAAAAAAATCATAAAGAACAGACGAGAAATAAATGTACAAGAAATGAAGATAACCATAGGAAACATCAACAAAACTAAAAGCTGGTTCTTTGAGAGATAAACAAAATTGATAAACCATTAGCCAGACTCATGAAGAAAAAAGGGAGAAGATTCAAATCAATAGAATTAAGAATGAAAAAGGGGAAGTAACAACTGAAACTGCAGAAATGAAAAGGATAATGAGAGATGATTACAAGCAATTATATGCAAATAAAATGGAAAACCTGGAATAAATGGACAAATTCTTAGAAAAGCACAACCTTCCAAGACAGAACCAGGAAGAAACAGAAACTATAAACAGACCAAACACAAACACTGATAATGAAACTGTGATTAAAATCTTCCAATAAACAAAACACCAGGACCAGATGGCCTCACAGGGGAATTCTATCAAACACTGCAAGAGTTAACACCTATCATTCTCAAACTCTTCCAAAATATAGCAGAGGGAGGAAAAAACCCAAACTTATTCTATGAGCCCACCATCACCCTGATACCAAAACCAGACAAAGATGTCATAAAAAAAGAAAACTACAGGAAAATATTACTTATGAACATAGATGCAAAAATCCTCAACAAAATGCTAGCAAACAGAATCCAACAGCACATTAAAAGGATCATACACCATGATCAAGTGAGGTTTAACCCAGGAATGCAAGGTTTCTTCCATATAAGCAAACCAACCAATGTGACACACCATATTAACAAATTGAAGCATAAAAACCATATGATCATCTCATAGATGCAGAAAAAGCTTTTGACAAAATTCAACACCATTTATGATTAAAAAAATATCTCCAGAAAGTAGGCATAGAGGTACATAACCTCAGCATAATAAAGGCCATATATGTAAAACCCACAGTAAACATTGTTCTCAATGGTGAAATACTGAAACCATTTCTACTAAGATCAGAAAGAAGACAAGGTTGCCCACTATCACCACTATTATTCAACATAGTTTTGGAAGTTTTAGCCACAACAATCAGAGAATAAAAATAAGTAAAAGGAATCCAAATCGGAAAAGAAAAATTAAAGCTGTCACTGTCTGTAAATGACATGATACTATACATAGAGAATCCTAAAAATGTTACCAGAAAACTACTAGAGCTAATCAATGAATTTGGTAAAATAGCAGGATACAAAATTAATGCATAGAAATCTCTTGCATTCCCATACATTAATGATGAAAAATCTGAAAAAGAAATTAAGGAAACACTTCCATTTACCATTGCAACAAAAAGAATGAAATACCTAGGAATAAACCTACCTAGGGAGACAAAAGACCTGTATGCAGAGAACTATAAGACACTGATGAAAGAAATTAAAGATGATAAAAACAGATGGAGAGTTATACCATGTTCTCGGATTGGAAGAATCAACATTGTGAAAATGACTATACTACACAAAGCAATCTACTGATTCAATGCAATCCCTATCGAACTACCAAGGGCATTTTTTCAGACAACTAGAGCAAAATAATTCACAATTTGTATAGAAACACAAAAGACCTTGGAGAGCCAAAGCAATCTTGAGAAAGAAAAATGGAGCTGGAGGAGACAGGTTCACAACTTCAGACTATACTACAAAGCTACAGTAATCAAGACAGTATGGTACTGGCACAAAAACAGAAATATTGGTCAATGGAACAGGATAGAAAGCCCAGAGATAAACACACACACATATATGGTCACCTTATCTTTGATAAAGGGGGCAAGAATATATAATGGAGAAAAGACAGCCTCTTTAATAAGTGGTGCTGGGAAAACTGGACAGCTACATGTAAAACAATGAAATTAGAACCCTCCTTACCACAGTATACAAAAATAAACTCAAAATAGTTTAAAGACCTAAGTGTAAGGCCAGACATTATAAAACTCTCAGAGGAAAACATAGGCAGAACACTCTATGACATAAATCACAGCAAGATCCTTTTTGACTCACCTCCTAGAGAAATGGAAATAAAAACAAACAAACAAACAAAAAAACAAATGGGATCTAATGAAACTTAAATCTTTTGAACAACAAAGGAAACCATAAACAAGATGAAAAGACAACCTTCAAAATGGTAGAAAATATTTGCAAATGGAACAACTGACAAAGGATTAATCTCCAAAATATACAAGCTGCTCAATATCAAAAAAAAAAAACAAACAACCCAATCCAATATTGGGCAGAAGACCCAAACAGAGATTTCTCCAAAGGAGATATACAGATTGCCAACAAACACATGAAAGGATGCTCAACATCAGTAATCACTAGAGAAATGCAAATGAAAACTACAATGAGGTATCACCTCACACTGGTCAGAGTGGACATCATCAAAAAATCTACAAACAATAAATGCTGGAGAGGATGTGGAGAAAAGGGAATCCTCTTGCACTGTTGTTATAAATATAAATTGATACAGCCACTATGGAGAACAGTATGGAAGGTCCTTAAAAAGCTAAAAATAGAACTACCATACGACCCAGCAATCCCACTACTGGGCATATACCCTGAGAAAACCATAATTCAAGAAGAGTCATTTACCACAATGGTCATTGCAGAGCTGTTTATAATAGCCAGGTCATGGAATCCACCTAAGTGTTGTTGACAGATGAATGGTAAAGAAGATGTGACACATATATACAATGGAATATTACTCAGCCATAAAAAGAAACAATATTGAGTTATTTGCGGTAGGGTGGGTGGACCTAGAGACTGTCATACAGAATGAGGTAAGTCTGAAAGAGGAACATAATTACTGCATGCTAAAACATATATATGGAATCTGAAAAATAAAAATGGTTCTGCACCTACTGAATGCTGGCAGAATACCTCAGACCTCCCAAAAGGCAAGAAACTCCCCATGTACCTGGGTAGAGTAAAAGAAAAAAGAAAAAACAGAGACAAAGAATAGGGTCGGGACCTGCACCAGTGGGAGGGAGATGTGAAGGAGGAAAGGTTTTCACACACTAGCAAGCCCATTCACGGGTGGAGACTGCTGGTGGCGGAGGGGGGTGGGGAGCTTCAGAGCCATGGAGGAGAGCGCAGCAACAGGGGTGCGGAGGGCAAAGTGGAGAGATTCCCACACAGAGGAACGGTGCTGACTAGCACTCATCAGCCTGAGAGGATTGTCTGCTCACCCAATGGGACCAGTGGGGGCGGGGAGCTCAGGCTCGGGCTTCGGTCGACTGGGATTGTCTGTGTGAACACAGCCTGAAGGGGGCTAGTGTGCCACGGCTAGCTGGGAGGGAGTCCGGGAAAAAGTCTGGAGCTGCCGAAGAGGCAAGAGCCTTTTTCTTGCCTCTTTGTTTCCTGATGCACGAGGAGGGGGGATTAAGAGCACCATTTAAAGGAGCTCCAGAGACGGGCACGAGCCGTGGCTATCAGTGCGGACCCCAGAGACGGACATGGGAAGCTAAGGCTGCTGCTGCCGCCACCAAGAAGCCTGTGTGCAGGCTTCCCTGGTGGCGCAGTGGTTGAGAGTCCACCTGCCGATGCAGGGGACACGGTTTCGTGCCCCGGTCTGGGAAGATACCATATGCCTCGAAGCGGCTGGGCCTGTGTGCCATCGCCACTGGGCCTGCACGTCCGGAACCTGTGCTCCACAATGGGAGAGGCCACAAGAGTGAGAGGTCCGCATACCGCAAAAAAAAAAAAAAAAAGCCTGAGTGCAAGCACAGGTCACTATCCACACCTCCCCTCCTGGGAGCCTGTGCAGTCTGCCACTGGCAGGATCCCGTGATCCAGGGACAACTCCCCTGGGAGAACGCACAGCGTGCCTCAGGCTGGTGCAATGTCAGGCCAGCCTCTGTCGCTGCAGGCTCATCCCGCATCCATACCGTTCCCTCCCCCAGGCCTGAGTGAGCCATAGCCCCCAAATCAGCTGCTCCTTTAAACCCATCTGGTCTGCGCGAAGAACAGACGCCCTCAGGTGGCCTACATGCAGAAGCTGGTCCAAATCCAAAGCTGAATCCTGGGAGTTGTGTGAACAAAGAAGAGAAAGGGAAATATCTCTCAGCAGCCTCAGGAGCAGTGGATTAAAGCTCCACAATCAACTTGATGTACCCTGCATCTGTGGAATACCTGAATAGAAAACAAATCATCCCAAATTGAAGAGGTGGACTTTGGGAGCTACGATATATATATTTTTCCCCTTTTTCTCTTTTTGTGAGTGTGTATGTGTATGTTTCTGTATGTGATTTTGTCAGTATAACTTTGCTTTTACCATTTGTCCAGGGTTTTGCCTGTTTTTTTTTAAATTATTACTTTAAAAAATTGCTTTCCTTAATAACTATTTTTTTACTTTTTACTTTAATAATTTTATTTTATTTTACTTTACTTTATTTTGTCTTCTTCTTTCTTTCTTTCTTTCTTTTCTCCTTTTTATTCTGAGCCATGTGGAGGACAGGCTCTTGGCACTCCAGTCACGCATCAGGGCTGGACCACTGAAGTGGGAGAGCCAAGTTCAGGACACTGGTCCACAAGAGACCTTCCAGCTCCATGTAATATCAAATGGCGAAAATCTCCCAGAGATCTCCATCTCAACGCTAAGATGTAGCTGCACTCAATGACCAGCAAACTACAGTGTTGAACACCTTATGCCAAACAACTAAGAACACAGGAACACAACCCCACCCACTAGCTGGGAGACTGCCTAAAATCAAAATAAGGCCACAGACACCCACAGCACACCACCAGACATGGACCTGGCCACCAGAGAGACAGGATCCAGCCTCATCCACCAGAACACAGAAGTAGTCTCCTCCACCAGGAAGCCTGTACAACCCACTGAACCAAACTTAGCCACTGGGGAAAGACACCAAAAACAATGGAAACTTTGAAACTTCAGCCTGTGAAAAGGAGACCCCAAAGACAGTAAGTTAAGCAAAATGAGAAGACAGAGAAACACACAGCAGGTGAAGGAGCAAGGTAAAAACCCACAAGATCTAACAAATGAAGAGGAAATATGCAGTCTACCTGAAAAAGAATTCAGAATAATGATAGTAAAGATGCCCCAAAATCTTGGAAATAGAATAGAGAAAATACAAGAAATGTTAGCAAAGACATAGAAGAACTAAAGAGCAAACAAACAGAGAATAACAACTCAATAAATGAAATTAAAAATTCTCTAGAAGGGATCAATAGCAAAATAACTGAGGCATAAGAACGGATAAATGATCTGGAAAATAAAACAGTGGAAATAACTACTGCAGAGCAGAATAAAGAAAAAAGAATGAAAAGAATAGAAGACAGTCTCAGAGACATCTGGGACAACATTAAATGCATCAGCATTTGAATTACACAGGTCCCAGAAGAAGAAGAGAAAAAGAAAGGGACTGAGAAAATATTTGCAGAGATTATAGTTGAAAACTTCCCTGATGTGGGAAAGGAAATAGTTAATCAATTCCAGGAAACACAGAGAGTCCCATACAGGATAAATCCAAGGAGAAACAGGCCAAGACACATATTAATCAAACCACTGAAAATTAAATACAAAGAACAAATATTAATAGCAGCAAAGGAAAAACAACAAGTAACACAGAAGGGAATCCCCATAACGTTAACAGCTGATCTTTCAGCTGAAACTCTGCAAGCCAGAAGGGAGTGGCAGGACATAGTTAAAGTGATGAAAGAGAAAACTTACAACCAAGATTACTCTACCCAGCAAGCATCTCATTTGGATTTGACGGAGAAATGAAAAGCTTTACAGGCAAGCAAAATCTAAGAGAATTCAGCACCACCAAACCAGCTTTTCAACAAACGCTAAAGGAACTTCTCTAGTCAGGAAACACAAGAGAAGGAAAACACCTACAATAATAAACCCAAACAATTAAGAAAATGGTAATAGTAGCATACATATTGATAATTACCTTAACTGTAAATGGATTAAATGCTCCAACCAAAAGACATAGACTGGCTAAATGGATACAAAAACAAGACCTGTATATATACTGTCTACAAGAGACCCACTTTGGACCTAGGGACACATACAGACTGAAAGTGACTGGATGGAATAAGATATTCCATGCAAATGGAAATCAAACTAAAGCTGGAGTAGCAATTCTCATATCAGACAAAACAGACTTTAAAACAAAGACTATTATGAGAGACAAAGAAGGACACTATATAATGATCAAGGGATCAATCCAAGAGGAACATATAACAATTGTAAATATCTATGCACCCAACATAGGAGCACCTCAGTACATAAGGCAAATACTGGCAGCCATAACAGGGGAAATCAACAGTAACACAATAAGAGTAGGGGACTTTAACACCGCACTTTCACCATGGACAGATCAACCAAAATGAAAATAAATAAGGAAACACAAGCTTTAAATGATACATTAAACCAGATGGATTTAATTGACATTTACAGTACACTCCATTCAAAAACAACAGAATACACTTTCTTCTCAAGGTTTCATGGAACATTCTCCAGGATAGATCATACCTTGGGTCACAAATCAAGCCTTGGTAAATTTAAGAAAATTGAAATCTTATCAGGTATCTTTTCCGATCACAACTCTATGAGACTAGATATTAATTACAGGAAAAAAACTGTAATAAATACAAACACATTGAGGCTAAACAACACACCATTTAATAAGCAAGATCACTGAAGAAATCAAAGAGGAAATCAAAAAATAACTAGAAACAAATGACAATGAAAACGTAAATACCCCAAACCTATGAGATGCAGCAAAAACAGTTCTAAGATGGATGTTTACAGCTATACAAGCCTACCTTAAGAAACAAGAAACATCTCAAATAAACAACCTAAACTTACACCTAAAGCAATTAGACAAAGAAGAGCAAAAAAACCCCAAAGTTAGCAGAAGGAAAGAAATCATAAAGATCGCATCAGAAATAAATGAAAAAGAAATGAAGGAAATGATAGCAAAGATCAATAACACTAGAAGCTGGTTCATTGAAAAGATAAACAAAATTGATAAACCATTAGCCAGACTTATGAAGAAAAAAAGGGAGAAGACTCAAATCAACAGAATTATAAATGAAAAAGGAGAAGAAACAACTGACACTGGAGAGATACAAAGGATCATGAGAGATTACTACAAGCAACTATATGCCAATAAATTGGGCAACCTGGAAGATTGGACAAATTCTTAGAAATACACAGCCTTCTGAGACTGAACCAGGAAGAAATAGAAAATATGAACAGACCAATCACAAGCGCTGAAATTGAAATGGTGATTAAAAATCTTCCAACAAACAAAAGCCCAGGACCAGATGGCTTCACAGGCGAATTCTATCAAACATTTAGAGAAGAGTTAACACCTATACTTCTCAAGCTCTTCCAATGTATAGCAGAGGGATTAACCCTCCCAAACTCATTCTATGAGGCCACCATCACTCTGACACCAAAGCCAGACAAAAATGTCACAAAGAAAGAAAACTACAGGCCAATGTCACTGATGAACACAGAGGCAAAAATCCTTAACAAAATACTAGCAAAGAGAAGCCAACAGCACATTAAAAGGATCATACATTATGATCAAGTGGGGTTTATCCCAGGAATGCAAGGATTCTTCAATATATGCAAATCAATCAACGTGATACAACATATTAACAAATTGAAGGAGAAAAACCATATGAGCATCTCAATAGACGCAGAGAAAACTTTTAACAAAAGTCAACACCCATTTATGATAAAAAACCCTCCAGAAATAGGCATAGAGGGAACTTTCCTCAACATAATTAAGGCCATATATGACAAACACAGAGCCAAAATCATCCTCAATGGTGAAAAACTGAAAGCATTTCCACTAAGATCAGGAACAAGACAAGGTTGCCCACTATCACCACTATTATTATTATTATTATTATTATTTTATTTTATTTTATTTTTTTGCGGTACGCGGGCCTCTCAGTGTTGTGGCCTCTCCCGCTGCGGAGCACAGGCTCCGGAAGCGCAGGCTCAGCGGCCATGGCCCACGGGCCCAGCCGCTCCGCGGCACATGGGATCCTCCCGGACCGGGGCACGAACCCGCGTCCCCTGCATCGGCAGGCGGACTCCCAACCACTGCGCCACCAGGGAAGCCCATCACCACTATTATTCAACATAGTTTTAGAAGTTTTAGCCACAGCAATCAGAGAAGAAAAAGAAATGAAAGGAATCCAAATAGGAAAAGAAGAAATAAAGCTGTCACTGTTTGCAGATGACATGATACTGTACATAGAGATCCTATGATGCTACCAGAAAACTACTAGAGCTAATCAATGAATTTGGTAAAGTAACAGGATACAAAATTAATGCACAGAAATCTCTTGCATTCCTCTACATTAGTGATGAAAAATCTGAAAGAGAAATTAATGAAACACTCCTATTTACCATTGCAACAAAAAGAAAAAAATATCTAGGAATAAACCTGCCTAAGGAGACAAAAGACCTGTATGCAGAAAATTATAAGACACTGATGAAAGAAATTAAAGATGATACAAATAGATGGAGATATATACCATGTTCTAGGATTGCAAGAATCAAAATTCTGAAAATGACTCTACAACCAATAGCAATCTACAGATTCAATGCAATCCCTATCAAACTACCACCTGCATTTTTCACAGAACAGGAGAGAAAGCCCAGATATAAATCCACACACATATGGTCACGTTATCTTTGATAAAGGAGGCAGGAATATACAGTTGAGCAAAGACAGCCTCTTCAATAAGTCTTGCTGGGAATACTGGACAGCTAAATGTAAAAGTATGAAATTAGAACACTCCCTAACACCATACAAAAAAATAAACACAAAATGGATTGAAGATCTAAATGCAAGGCCAGACACCATCAAACTCTTAGGGGAAAATATACAGAGAACACTCTATGACATAAATCACAGTAAGATCCTTTTTGACGCACCTCCTAGAGAAATGGAAATAAAAAGAAAAATAAAGAAATGGGACCCAATGAAACTTAAAAGCTCTTGCACAACAAAGGAGACCATAAACAAGATGAAAAGACAACCCTTAGAATAGGAGAAACTATTTGCAAATGAAGCAACTGACAAAGGATGAATCTCCAAAATATACAAGCAGCTCATGCAGCTCAATATCAAAAAAAAAAAAAAAATCCAAAAATGGGCAGAAGACCTAAACAGACATTTCTCCAAAGAAGATATACAGATTGCCAACAAACGTATGGAAGAATACTCAACATCATTAATCATTAGAGGAATGCAAATCAAAACTACAATGAGATATGATCTCATGCTGCTCAGAATGGCTATCATCAAAAAATCTACAACAATAAATGCTGGAGAGGGTGTGGAGAAAAGGGAATCCTCTTGCACTGTTGTTGGGACTGTAAATTGATACAGCCACTATGGAGACAGTATGGAGGTTCCTTAAAAAACTAAAAATAAAACTACAATACAACCCAGCAATCCCACTACTGGAGATATACCCTGAGAAAACCATAATTCAAAAGGAGTCATGTACCAAAATGTTCATTGCAGCTCTATTTACAATAGCCAGGACATGGAAGCAACCTAAGTGTCCATCAACAGATGAATGGATAAAGAAGATGTGGCACATATATACAATAGAATATTACTCGGCCATAAAAATGAATGAAACTGAGTTATTTGTAGTGAGGTGGTTGGGCCTAGAGACTGTCATACAGAGTGAAGTAAGCAGAAAGAGAAAGAGAAAAACAAATACCATATGCTAACACATATATATGGAATCTAAAAAAAAAAGAAAAGAAAATGGTCAGAAGAACCCAGGGGCAAGACAGGAATAAAGATGCAGACCTATTAGAGAATGGACTTTAGGGTACGGGAGAGGGAAGGTAAGCTGGGACAAAGTGAGAGAGCGGCATGGACATATATACACTACCAGACGTAAAATAGATAGCAAATGGGAAGCAGCTGCATAGCACAGGGAGATCAGCTCGGTGCTTTGTGACCACCTAGAGGGGTGGGATAGGGAGGGTAGGAGGGATGGAGATGCAAGAGGGAAGAAATATGGGGACACATGTATATTTATAACTGATTCACTTTGTTATAAAGCAGAAACTGACACACCATTGTAAAGCAATTATACTCTAAAAAAGATGTTAAAAAAATCTAAAAAAAAAAAAAAAAAGAAATGGTTTTGAAGCAACTAGAGGTAGGAAAGGAATAAAGATGCAGATATAGAGACTGGACTTGAGGACACGGGGAGGGGGAAGGGTAAGCTGGGACGAAAGGAGAGAGTGACATGGACATATATACACTACCAAATGTAAAATAGATAGCTAGGAGGAAGCAGCCACATAGTACATGGAGATTAGTTCCGTGCTTTGTGTCCAACTAGAAGGGTGAGATAAGGAGTATGGGAGGGAGACGCAAGAGGAATGAGATGTGGGGATGTATGTATATGTGTAGCTGATTCACTTTGTTATACAGCAGAAACTAACACACCTTTGTAAAGCAAATATACTACAATAAATATGTTAAAAATACTAAAAATAGAATTACCATACAACCCAGTAATCCCACTATTTGGCATATTCCCTGAGAAAACCATAAATCAAATAGAGTCATGAACCACAATGTTCATTGCAGCACTATTTACACTAGCCAGGTAATGGAAACAACCTAAGTGTGCATCGACAAATGAATGGATAAAGAAGATGTGGCACACATATACAATGGAATATTACTCAGCCATAAAAAGAAACAAAAATGAATTATTTGTAGTGAGGTGGATGGACCTAGAGTCTGTCATACAAAGTGAAGTAAGTCAGAAAGAGAAAAATAAATACTGTATGCTAACACATATATATGGAATTTAAAAAAAAAAAAGGTTCTGAAGAACCTAGGGGCAGGACAGGAATAAAGACGCATATGTAGAGAATGGACCTGAGGACACAGGGAGGGGGAAGGGTAAGGTGTGACGAAGCGAGAGAGTGGTATTGACATATATACATTACCAAATGTAAAATAGATAGCTAGTGGGAAGCAGCCGCATAGCACAGGGAGATCAGCTTGGTGATTTATGATCACCTAGAGGGGTGGGATAGGGAGGGTGACAGGGAAATGCAATAGGGAGGGGATATGGATATATATGTATACGTATAGCTGATTCATTTTTTTATACAGCAGAAACTGTCACAACATTGTAAAGCAATTATACTCCAATAAAGATGTTAAAAAAACAGAAACAAGAATGAAGGCAGGACTAGCAATGGAAGGAAAGATGCAAAATCAGGTTCTTTAATTATCAATGAATGAGTTTAACCATAAGGACTGAAGTTGGCTGTGTCAGGGAAAGGTAGTGGGTGATATGGTCTGAAAGAACTGGCTTCTTTAAGTATGAGGAAGGAACAATGATCTGGAAGTGAAAATGAGGAGCAGAAAGGACACCCCCAACTCCACACCCAATGGTGGGAAGTGAGGAAAAGAAACAGCCACCACATAAGTGGCTGTAAGAGAGAGACCTCAAGGGAGATAAGTTTTCAGATAGATCAAGAAGAACTGTTCCAAAGAGAGTTTGAGAATATTGGAAATTCTGCTAATGGCCAACCCACAAATTCCAAAGGGCAAAGTAAAAGGGTCTGAGCCATCAGGAGGGGTGGTATATTGGGTCAGACTGAAGAATGTATGACAATGAGAGTCCAGGTGATAAAGGATCACCTGAGAGGCATAAAAGTCTTGTGGTAACTGGATCAAACCCAGATAAATGTATGATACAATGTGTTCTGTGGTCACTTAGAGCAGTGGCTCTCAATAATTTTTGCCAGACTCACAATAAGAAAAACCTCCTGTAAGAAATACCAATACAAGAAACATAAGAATATAAGAAATACTACACTCATATACATATAGTAAAGCAAAGACTTTAACAAATGATATGCTTCCATACACTCTATTTTCTTGCCTATTATTTTTCATTAAAAACACAATATGCTGGTCACAGCCATTAAATTTATTTTATGACTCTGTAATTTGAAAATCACTGTCTTACAGAGAGGTGGATAATCTTATCTGGTTATATCCTTCTGGGATATGGTCAATTGGATAGTGTCAAGAGATGAGGCAGGGAGCTCCTTTATGGAGGTGTTGGAGGGTGAGAGCGGGTATGGTCTGAACTGTGCATGGAGAGCTCTGTGGTTCCCCATATCTTAAATCCTGTAAAGAGGATTGCTGAAACCAGAAGAGGGTAAGTCTTACCATGATATGATGCTGTCTTCAAGGAAATATGGATCAGCAACCAAAATCAATTCTAATCTCTATATATACCTCTTGGGTAAAAAAAAAAAAATCCAATTTATAATCTACAGCACTACTTCCTAACATTTCTTAAAATTCACTTTCTCCTAATCATCTTGTTTTCCAATTCTCTCACAAGTCACAGCTAGCCTGGAACCTTCCTCCTTGCCAGCCTCTTGCTTATAAAAATTCAACTGTAATAGTTCTTAATGGTAGTTGTTTAGTTGAATCAACAAGGCAGATTTATATAAATGCCAACGCCCAGACTGTTCCACAGGCACATGCACTGATATTTTTTGAAAGTTCCCAAGAAGGTTCTAATAATCAATTGGGGTAAGAGAAGCCCTGTCCACCTCAACACGCCTGCATTCTTCCCTTCCCCCTGCTCCTCTCCTTCTGCCATTGCTATTTTTTTCTCTCAAGTAAATGTTGGCTAGGAGCTGGATTAGGGGAAAATGGCAGTAAAAGAAGGGGAAAGAGTCAAAAAGACAACACAAAAGCTTATCAGCAGAGGCTTGGAGTCAGAAAGACTCTACAAATACTAATAGATGCATAATCCTTTGCCTATTATATATAAAAGTAAAGGAGAAAGAAACAGAAGTTAGGTGTATTAGCAAAAAAATTCCCAGTTAACCACTATATTGGTTTGGTATAGAGTATGGGAAGACTAATGTGGGGCTCACTTATATTTCCTGTGACCTTATAGGTACATTATAGTCCCTGGATAGAAAACTGCCCCTTAAACCATAGGTTTACTTGGGACCAAGTAGCCAGAAGGACTGGACCAAACAGGAGAGCCATCTGGGAGTACCCAAATGTTCACACATTTTGCAAGAGAAATTTTAGCAATGCAAAGTTCCCTCTGATTTAAGTTTAGTAACAGCAGATGATGAACTTGTATATTTGAGGTCTGGGGAACTCTGCCAAGTTTAGAGGAGCTACACGATGTACATAAATTAATCAATAGTTGGATGGTTTCCAAAGAAACTTCAAACTGACTGCTCTATGGAAGAAAGATTTTCACCAGAAAAAGTTACATTATTCTCATCAGAAATCAACATTTTTCTCTAGCATTTTCTAATCTAAAAGATACAATTGAAGAAAACACAGTGGGAAGGGCAAGAAATCTGAAATTAATCACTCACAGTGTTATATAATTCTACTTCACAAAAGGAAGATAGATGTTCAGAAAAGTAAGGGAAGCTGTCCTAAAACATGCTCTTCAACCTAAGGCTTCAATATAAGCATCTAATGATGAACACAGAGGGGAAAAAAAGGAGAGAGAAAATGTTTCCTTAAACTTCCCCAAAGCAAAAATAGCTCATATTGAAATTACTACTGCTACTTGAAGACTGGTGCATTTCTGCCTATTTGTGGTGTGCCCCCTCTCACTTCTTTTATTAGTATTATTTTCTCAATTAAGGTAAATTTTTACATGAATGTTAATGTGAGAAGCAAAAAGAACAGAAACAGTGCCATGACTAACTTACCTATACTCTTGAGTTTTACAAGGAAATGCCAAGGTTTACAAATCTATGCAAAATCCTAAGTCGTGCTCAGGGTTTTTCTTCAAGAGCAGCAGATGATTTGTGTAATCTGTCTTTCAGTTTAGTAGTTGGTTTAACCCCTGGGTAGAATTGGACAGACCTGGTAGCCCTCTACTGTAACTAAGTCCAAAGTTCCCCCAGTTTCTGGCTCATGGGTCAATGGGAAAAGAAAGGGTTGAATTTGGACCTAGATGAGAATGTAATCTTGGCAGTGGCTGAGGTAGGGTCTACAACCATCATGTTGACCTTATTTTTGTTTTCCTTGCTTGGTCTCAAGAGGTAATGGAGAAAGAAACTCAGCAAGACTAAGAACTATGCATGGATAATGTTATGTTTCCCTCTCGCGATTCTCTGAGCTGGCAGTTTGGTGGGGCTCAGCTGGAATGGCTTGTCTCTGCTCCATGTGGTGTCAGCTAGGCTCACTTTTGTGTTTGTGGTCAGTTGGCAGGTCGGCTGGTGGCTGGCTCCTTCAGATGGCCTTGTTCACGTGTCTGGAAGTCGCCTGGAGCTGTCAGCTTCTTTGCACAGCCTCTCTTTCTCCGGTAGTTAGATCAGGCCTTTTACATGACAGCAGATGCATTTCATAAGGATGACAGTGGCAGCTGCAAGGTCACTTAAGTATAGGCCTCAGAAGTCCCAAAATGTAACTTCCGAAGCATTCTTTTGGTAAAAGTGAGTCACAAGGCCAGCACAGACTCAGGAGATGGGGAAATAGCCTCCATCTCTGGATGAGAGGGGAAAAGGTCACATTGCAAAGGGAGGAGACAAGGTGATGTGATTCATTGGGGGCCATTATTCTAATAAACTACCATGGCCCTCCCTTTGGCCCCAGTGATTCGTGTGAAATACATGAAATATACTCACCACTTCCCAAGATTCCCAAGGTCTTATTTAATCACAGATCAGGCTTAAAGTCCATGAACTGTATCAGGTCTGACAAGGTCAAGATTCTGGGTACAGTTCCCCTTGATTCAGAGAGAATTCTGCTGGTTGGAAATTTGAGCAGGGCTCAGCTGGTATGTCTTCTCTCCACTCCCTATGATGTCAGCTGCGTTCACTCATGTTTTTGTGGTCAAATGGTGGGTTGACTGGGGACCAGATGGTTGCAGATAGCAACTGACATGGCCGGTAGTTGATTGCAACTGTTGACTAAGTTGCCTACATTCTGTTTCATAGGGCTTCTCATCCTCCAGTGGCTAGACCAGCCTTCTTTACATGATGACAAAAGCGTTCAAAGTTGGATTTTGTCATTTGATGAGTATCTTAAACTATCATTATTGTGTAAAAACTATCACAGTAGCATACTTGTATAGATTTGTCTGATGCCAGATTGCCCCAGAAGCAGACACTGATACAAGAATTTGAATGCAAGTAATCTGCTTGGAATGTGGTTCTAGAGAGCACTAGTTAGGAAAGTGGAAAAATGAGACAGAGAAGTGATAAAAGTCAATAAAGGCTGTGTTATCAAACAGGCTCCCACTGTGGATATCTAAAGTTCCGTCCAGCTGGGGAAGCCTGAGGGGAGATATAGAATCTACCTCAGAGTTGTTCCTCTCAAGAAGTGAGAAATCAGGGCTGTTTATTCTCTAATTCTCATCTTTCATTAGCCAATAGGTACTCTCAGGGCCATTAAACATCCAGCACTTCTGACCTGTTCCAATTGCAGTCTGCGAAAACCCTCAAGTGGAGAGTTTTAAGAGCTTGTACTGGCTGCATCAGAACACAATGGAGGCAACTTCCTTGGTGGTCCAGTGGCTAAGACTCCATGCTCCCAATGCAGGGGGCCTGGGTTCGACCCCTAGTCAGGGAACTAGATCCCACATGCTGCAACAAAGAGTTCACATGCCACAACTATAGATCCTACATGCTGCAACGAAGACTTTGCATGCCACAACTAAAGATCCTACATGCCGCAACTAAAGTTCCTGCATGCTGCAACTAAGAGCCCACATGTCACAACTAAAGATCCCACGTGCCACAATGAAGATCCTGTGTGCCACAAATAAGACCCAGCACAGTCAAATAAATAAATAAATTTTTTTAAAAAAAGAACACACTGGAACCATGAGTGCCAAAGTGATATGAGCAAGGCATGAACAGAATTTGCTCCAAAACTTCTATACCAACATATCGAACTCAGAAAGTTGTTGGGTCTCAAAAGTTTATATGGATGCAAGTTACTTCTTTCATCTAATTTTAATTATTTTTTTTGTTTTTCTGACTTTCTTTAATGTCTTTTATTAAATTTTCATTCAAATCTATTCTCCCTTGGGAAAATTTTAATTTATTAGCCATTTCTGATATTGTCTGATCTTTTACTTCAATGTACATTATACTTTTTGAATTATTTGAAAACAGGTTGTATGCAAGGATATTTACTTGCATAACCACAGTAGAGTTATCAAATTCAGGGAATTTAACATCAAATAATACTACTGCTTATTCTATAGATCATATTCCAAGTACATCAGTTGCTCCAATAGTACTTAACCATATTTTTACAATAAAGGATCCAGTTCAGGATCACATACTGAAAAAAAAAAACAGTTTTTATGTACAATAAGGTTTTGGTAACTTAAAATATATTTTTCCTTTAAAAATTTTAAAATTAAAAATAAAATTTTAAAACATATATATTCAATATATTCAGGAGACATTCTTAACTTTAGGTCCATCAGTGGGCTCCCAGATGTTCATAAGCCCCCCTGAAGATTTAGGTATACAACTTTGGGTGTACAACTTTCTGTGAAGAACATTCACATCTTACATAAGATGCTCAAAGGATCAGTTACCTCAAATAGGTTAAAAAGCACTGCAGCAGAGCACAGGACTAAGAGCCCTAGGCTTAATTCTCAACTTGATCATTTGTTGTATAACTTTAAGCAAATTTTGTAACTTCTTTGTGTCTCTTATGTCCTTCTCTTCAAAAAGAAGGAAACAATAATACCTACTTGATAGGATTATTGTGAGAATTAAGCTAATGAATATAGCACAACCTGGCACCGGGATAATACAAGTGTAGCTGATAGTAACCTGGGCTCCACAAAACACCTGAGGCCATCATATTCCCAGCTGTGATTAAGGAATATTGTGGAAATTCCTGGGTTTTTAGTTACACGTTACTTCTCCAATATCTCAAACTATCCTTTATCCAACAGCATATTGAGAAATATCACACAAATATTACCTCCTCTCAAGAATTTGCTTTACTCAATTTTCCAACTTTTCAGATTTTTAAGTGAAGAATCTTAAAATAGGCAAGATACTTAACAGTCACAGAACTCTTAAATCTCATCACTGAGTCTGACTTTACCTGTTCCTTTGATGTAGAACTTCTCTGCTCAAATTCACTGGACGATCACCAGACCATCAGTGCAGGATCAAATAGGTTGTCTATTGCACACTGTTCCAGTCCAATCTTGCCAACACGTACTTTGTAAAAATGAAATTCAGTCTAAGATTCCCCACTCCAGAATTAATCCAAGCAACATCTTTCTCACTAATTTCAACCTGTTATTCTGCATTTTCATCTACTGTTATTTTCTGACCCCCATTTGATACTGAACATTGGGCCCAAGATTACTGACCTTTTGTTAACTACCCACTTAAGACCTGCTGGATCTCCTCACTCTTTAGGGGCACAAGTTTTGTTCTTTGTTACCTAATCCCATGCAGAGACCAAGTAGTGGGACTGCTTCCTTTCCACTTCCAACTTGGGAGAGAAGAATTATATATGGCCACTGGTCAGGGGTTAGAACCTAATGCAGTTCTCCTGGCATGGTCAGCTCATGACCCTCTCCATCTTGTGTCCATCCATGAGGTTGGACTGAGCTGTCCATAAGGGTAATCAGCATGTATCAAATAACCTAGGCATATGCCAAACAGGAGGCTTGTTACCGGTGATAAGTTCACATGAAAACTGTAAACCAAGGGGAAAAAATATTGAAGGACACCAGAGAACAAAGCCAGGGGTGGACACAAGACACTACCCAGTGAAGGTTTTAGGTAGAGGAGAAACTTGACGACAGAAATGCAGATACCAGGAAGGTCACAATTTGGAGAAAGATGCATATAAAGCAGTTTTATAACTTATTCCATGATACTGAACAACAACAGGCATTTCTGAGGTCCAGGTTATCCCTTGAAACACATCAGACTTACACTGTCCTTGCTTGGACTCATCACTAACAAACTGGCTCTCCACATTCACCTTTTCTAAAGCTACTCTGCCTATCAGAGTCAGCAGGATACAAGTAATATGAACTCATAACTAAGAGAAATTTAATTTTTTCTCTGTAGTTTTAACACTGGGATGCTGGCCCAGTTTCCTCTCATTTTCCCAAGAATCTTCTAGTCAAATTCTCATCAAGAGGCAGCAAACAGAATTCTGCTCTCAGGATGGTTGGCTCCATGAAACTCAATCATCTCCTCTAGTGGAGGAAACAGATCAAGAGTGGGTTGTTTTATTCTTAGCTTTTGTTTTGGTTTGATTTTATTTCTCACTTCTTTACTCAAGTAAGAAACAATCTTCAGAGGTGGGTTTTGTTCCAGAAATGAAGTAGAACATAAAAATAAAAATATAAAAACTTTCTCCTTTATTGAAAATAGGTGTCTCAACACCTTCTTCCTGTCCATGATTGCAAAGAAGTGCAGGTCTGAAATCATCTAAGAGGCTAATATCTGTATTTAGAATTGATTAAGAATGTATGTGTATGGGGAAAAAATAGAACTCTATCATATAGAAACTAGATGACCCCTTGGCTAGATAGTCATAATTAGTATCATTAATGAGGGACAGATGGATATTGGGTGCCTCCAGATGTGATACGTTGAGAGGGACACAGAATCACTTAAATAGTATTCAAGCCAGGATGCATAATCTAGCCATGAGAAAATATCAGACAAACCCCCAAATGAGGAACTTTCTATTAAACATGAAAACATGATTGTACCTTCAAAAATGACAAAGAAAAGCTGCAAATTGTTCCAGATTAAAGAAGACTAAAAAGACATGACAACTAAATGAAATATTTGATCCTACATTTGTTCCTATATTGAAGTAAAAAGGAAATGCTATAAAGCAGCAATCCCCAACATTTTTGGCACCGGGGACCAGTTTCGTGGAGGAAAATTTTTCTACAAACGGGGTGGGGGGGATGGTTAAGGCAGTAATGCGAGTAATGGGGGGGGATGGTTCAGGAGGTAATGCAGGTAATGGGGAGTGGTGGGGAGCAGCAGTTGAAGCTTCTCTCTCTCATCCACCACTCACCTCCTACTTTGTGGCCTGGTTCCTAACAGGCAGTGGACCGGTACCTGTCCATGGACTGGGGGTTGGGAACCCCTGCTATAAAGGACATTGTTGAGACCATTGACAAAATTGGAATATGCATTGTAGATTAGGTAAAAGTATTGTATTGATGTTAAATTACTGAAGTATTATATTGATGTTAAATTATATGTAAGAGAATATTCTTAGGAGATACACATTAAAGAATTTAGGGGTAAAAAGGTATGATGCATGCAACCTAGCATCAAATTGTTCAGAAAAAAAATTGTGTGTGTGTGTGTGAAGAGACAATATAGGAATTATAAAGCAAATGGTGTGAAATGTTAATAATAGGTAATCTTGAAAAGGGTATATTGGTGGTCTTTGTACTATTCTATTTCTTGCAGCTTTTCTGTAAGTTTATTTCCAAATAAAATACACTGGTGTTTTTTTTTTTTTTTTTTTTTAGTTTTTTGCTTTGTTTTTATTTTTTTCATGAGTGCTTACAGAGCTGTATTGTTTCATTTACCCTGAATTTTACATGCAAGAGCATTGGAGCTTTGTTTTTTTTTTTTTTTTTTTTTTTTTTGGTACGCAGGCCTCTCACTGCTGTGGCCTCTCCCGTTGTGGAGGCTCCGGACGTGCAGGCTCAGCGGTCATAGCTCACGGGCCCAGCTGCTCCACGTCATGTGGGATCTTCCCGGACCGAGGCACAAACCCGCATCCCCTTCATCAGCAGGCGGACTCTCAACCACTGCGCCGCCAGGGAAGCCCCGGAGCTGTTCTTCTTTTAAGAGGAACCAAAGCAAAAGTAGCCCAGGAAATTCTGGCATTAGTGAAAATTAATAAACATCATAGAAAACAGCAGGACATGTGCTCTCTTCTGCTTCCTTTGTCAATTAGCCTTTACTAATCTAAACATTCAAACACACATATGGAACAAGATCCTGTCCTTAGAGTTTTTCTATTGGTTCATTCCTCTATCCAAGCCTGGTGAGAGTCCAATGACCTTCTGAAGATATCAGAAAACCCTGAATTTCCTCATTCCTGTATCACTTAGAGGGCGACCAATCAACCCAACTTGTCTGGAACCAAGGGTTTTCTGGGATATGGACTTTCAGTGCTAAACCCAAGATGGTCTTGACAGTCACCCCACTTTTTTGGGTTCTGAGTTCTGGCTCCATGGGGAAATCTCATTTCATTCCCATAGCTTTTTCCCTACCCCTTACTGATGTAGATTTGGAACTCAACCTCTTTTCTGGGGGTGGCAACTGCCATCTGTCCCAATGTGATAACTGCTCTCTCAAGTCATTGGAGGTGGTAATAAAGGTGTTTGAGGCTTTGAGCCAGTGAGGTGTTGCATATCACCAGGTTGCCCAGCCCCCATCTCCCCAAAGACCCCCTGCTTCTTCGTATCTGGATTCCCTTCCCTCTTTGTCTCCTTCTAACACTCAACTGCTCTCACTTTTATTGTGCAAAAAGTTCACTTCTGGAACCTTTACTTGTTCTGCATGATCTAAGATATCTTAATGTATTTTGCTAAATAGGAGGTCAACTCCAGATATTTCACTTTAAAGGCCAGAACGCTGGACAGTGGATTTGAATTCCTGCATTTACTCTCTCTGCCACTGCCTTCTCTCCATGATACTGAACAATCCTCTGTATCATGAGAGAGAATAAAATTTATTGTGTGTAGTTTGAAATTTATGTGAACTTTGTTCTAATTCTTTCAAACTAGCAATTCATGGCTGGTGTATGTGATAATATTATCACATCTTCAATACATATATTTCAATATATAATTTTCAAAGCACTCCTACAGGTGTCGCCTCATTTGATCCCTGTATCCTCACTTACAGACAGGACAGGACAGGTGTAAGATGTCAATTTAGCAGTTTCAGAATCTGAAGCTTGGATAATTGATGTGACTCACTAGAAAGCAATAGAACTACTACATATTTTGACTCTAAGCCCGGGAGTCTTGCCACTATTCCATAGTCTCATGTTAAGTTCTTTATTAACCAAAATGCCCAATTAACAAAAAAATGATTCCTCAGTCTGCAGTATATCAGAAAGTTTACCTAAGCAGATCTGGATGGATGAGATGAAATTTCTTTTGGCCTTGTTAGGAACTGCTGGTCTAGGGGCACATAGGTGTTACCCTACAGGAGTCTTTATCTCTGGACCATGGGCTAACTAGGCCCTAGACAGCCAATGATTATTCTCTGTTACCCTAGAAAAGTGTTAGAGGCTGTCTAGAGAAGGCTTTCAAAGCTCCCTTGCCTCTGTTGGCTCATCTGCCACCTCTGCTCTCTTGGTCTCCTTGGCTCTCCTCCCTGCCCCACCTTCTACTTTCTGTGCAATGTTTTAGCCTGAGCAATGTGGAAGTTTAATTTAGCCTCCTATAAAGTCACCCTAACTGGTTTCTTTGCATGCTACTTTATATCAATTACTCATTATTGTTCAGCTTTAGCAGACATTCACCAACCTCCAATTCTTTCATGAAACAGGCTTTCTAGTTTTACCTGACACAGACAAGATCCCATTTCACCTCTACTCCTTAAACAGGACTACACTATGCTTTATCCTAATGGCTTCTGTTTTGGCCTCTTTCTCCCTGGGCTTGCTTGGAAAAAAACATCACTCTGGCACAACCCATTCTTACCTAAGTCCCTTTTCCAAGATTGAGATTAGAAAGAACAATGACCACACAGTGTAGAGTTCTGTGGTCAGGGCTACATTTAGGATAATAGAATATCACCTCAAGGCGACGAGTTATTGGGGAGAGAAGTTGAGTTTTAGCTAAGAGCTAGCCAATGATTTAAACCAAAATGGTGGCTAGGTCTAAGACAGAGCTTCTCAATCCAGCCCTGGTGACGTATTGGGTTGGATAATTATTATTGTAGGGAAGCTCTGTGCACTGGCAGATATTAATCAGCCACTCTGTCCTCTGCTCTAGATGCCAGCCAGTAACGTCCCTCCAGGTTGTGACAACCAAAAATGTCTCCAGACATTGCTAAATGTCCATGGTGGAGAGAGGCAAAATCATTCCTATTGAGAACCTCTAGCCCAGGCTGTGAGCACAGGGTGGAAAAGAGAGCGAGACTAAGTCATAAGATTTGGGTCAGGTAGATTAGGAACAGAGAAGAAAGCAAGTTACAAAGTTGGGTCAAGTAAGAGTAAGAATTTTTACCACCATTAGAAGGATGCCCCACGTTCATCCTACCTAGGAGTTGGGCATGAGTTATATGGTTTAAGGGAGCAGATATAAGTGATCTCATATTTGACTAAAATGGTTCCTCCTGTTAACCTAGGCATGCCAATTAAGATGTAAGATTCAGGGTTGGGCAGTTGCCTAACAAACATGCTAAATTTAAGAGACTGATATTAGTCGTTCAAACCAAGAGAGCTGATTGTTTTCATGTAACAAGAAATCCATAGGAGGATGGTCTAGGGCTGGAGCAGGTACTGAAGGAAGTCAACAAGGACATAGGCTCCTTCCAGCATCCAGCGTCATTGCACTCGACATGTGGATTTCCTTCTTGTGGTTTCATTTAGCTACACTTATTTTACATTTTCTTTAATTAAAAAAATAGCAAACAATGTAGTTATTTTTAAAAAGTAAATAGTACAGAGGAGCATAAAGAAAGAAACTTAAAAATGACTCCAAATCCAATCACTACTGTTATTTGGTAACTATCATTTCTAACAATGACCATGCATATATACAGGTATAGGGGTGGATATATAGGCAGATAGAAAGACAGAATATAGATAGGTAAATAGATAAATAAGAATGAGGTTATGTTACACATGCTATTTTTAGTTAAAATAATTAAACTTTTTAAATAAGGAATAGAGGGAGACTATATGATCTTAGTTTTTGCAGGCTTTACCATGTTTGTATGTGACCTTTTTTCTATTTTATATATATATAACTGAAAGAAATATTCACTGAGTATAAAATTCTGGGCTCATCCATGCTTTCCCTCAGATCTCTGTAAACATTTCTCCACTGTCTTCTGACATTAAGTGTGATGTGAAGAAACTTAAACCACAAGGTTCCAATCAAATTATTAGAGAAGTGTCTGTCAAAACTGTGATTCTTACTTTTAAGGAAATTTGCTTAGTACTCCAGATCTGAGGGAAAAGTGTTGGATCACAGCATCCCTTCTCATACTGGTCCAGATTGCCCAGTTTAAGGCATGCATGCTTGGCAGTTCATAGTTTAGGGTTGCGGCCATTGTTTTGTTACATCAAAAAAGGCATTTTACAACTTTTGTTTGTTTTTTGTTGCTTTCTCAAGCATGGGGGAAAGGAATTGGGATTTTCAAAATGACTTTACTTCATAATCTCTAACATAAATTTTACGCTTATTTTTTTGTAAGTTAAAAAAACAAAAAATAGAATAAAAGAGCACGTGGAAACAAAATCTTTGTTCTTTGCCCACCAAGCTTTCCTCACACTACATCCAATCCATCAGCACTTTCTTCTCATTCTCTTCCAAAATGTACTGTAAGTTCATACAATTTTCTCCATCTCTCCTACTTTATCCCTGTTATGAGCACTATCATGTTTGTCTAGGCAAATGAAACAATTTCTTAACTGTTCCTCCTGCTTCGCTGCTGCTTCTCATCATTCCACCCTTGACACAATAGCCATGGTGATCTTCCTCCATGTAAATCAGGTTATGGTGCTCATTTCCCTGCTTAAAACCTTCCAGGGTTATTTGCTATTATTATTTATAATAACCAAGAACTAGAAACAACCCTAATGTGCATCAACTGGTGAACAGAGAAACAAAACTTGGGCTATCAATACAAAAAACTACTACTCAGGAAAAAAATACTAATATAGGTTACAACATGAATGAACCTAAAAAACTCATGAAAGAAACTAATGCAGAATACTACATGTTATATGATTCCTTTTACATAGAAGATCCCATAAAGGCAAATCTATAGGAACAGAAAGTAGATAAATAGTTGCCAAGAACTGGAGGTGGAAATGTTGAGTGTGTACAAAGGAGCAGGAGAGATCTTTTGGGGATAATGAAAATCTTCTAAAACTGGATTGTGGTGATGGTTGCATGCTTTTGCAGATTTACTAAAAAGCATTTAATTGAAAAATTAATTGACAGCAACATGCAAAAGAATTAAATTAGACCACTACATTTTACACCTTACACAAAAATTAACTCAAAGTGGATTAAAACCTTGAATGTAAGACCTGAAATCATAGAATTCCCAGAAGAAAACATAGGTGGTAACTTCACTGACATCAGACTTAATGATTTTTTTTTTGTAGATCTGACTCCAAAGACAAGGGAAACAAAAGCAAAAATAAACAAATGGGACTACATCAAACTAAATAGCTTCTGCACAGCAAAAGAAACTATCATCAAAACCAAAAGGCAACCTACTGAATGGGAGAAGATATTTGTAAATCATTTATCCAATAAGGGGTTAATATCCAAAATATATGTGTAATCCATACCTCTCAACAACAACAACAAAAACAATTAAAAAGTAGGCAGAGGATCTGAATAGACATTTTTCCAAAGATATACAGATGGCCAACAGGCACATTAAAAGATGTTCAACATCACTAATTATTAGGGAAATGCAAACCAAATCCACAATGAATGTCACCTCACACCTGTTAGAATGGCTATTACTGAAAAGGCATGAAAAAGCAAACGTTGGATAGGATGTGGAGAAAAGGGAACCATCGGACACTGATGGTGGGGCTGCACATTGATGCAGCCAGTATGGAAAACAGTACAGAGATTACTCAAATAATTAAAAATAGAACTAACATATGACCCAGCTATTCCACTTCTGTGTATTTATCCAGAAAACATTAAAAGACTAATTTAAAAATATATATATACCACTATGTTCATTACAGCATTATTTACAATAGCCAAGATATGGAAAGGTGTCTATTAATGGATGAATGGATAAAGAAGATGTGATACACACACACACACACACACACACACACACACACACACACACACACACACAGAGACACTCACTGGAATACTACTTAGCCATAAAAAATAATGAAATGTTGCCACTTCTGACAACATGAAAGGACCTTGAAGGTATTATACTAAATGAAATAAGTCAGATGGAGAAAGACAAATACCGTATGTTTTCACTTATATGTGGAATCTAAAAAAAAAACAAATAAACAAAATAACACAAAAACAAACTCATAGATACAGAGAACATATAAGCACTTTCCAGATGGGGAGGGGATTGTGGGGTGGGCAAAGTGGATGAGGGGAGTCAACTGTATGGTGATGAGTGGCCACTAGACTTGTGCTGGTGATGCTTTGTAGTGTATACAAATGTTGTTATAATGTTGTACACCTGAAACTTATGCAATAAAAAAAAAAGAAAAAGTACGCAAAGGGAGAAAGAAGGTGGAATACAAGAGAGGTACAAAAAAGCTGGATGTGGACAACCTCAGGCTATTGGCTTGGTCACCAGGTCTAGAAGGGGAAAGAGATCCACATGTATGAGTCTTTCCATATGAACCAGCACTGTGCTAGTCATCAGTGTACCAAATTAAAACAGCACAGTTTCTGACCTCAAAGAGCTCACAGCCAAGCTTATCAGAATCTTGAACCTAATTTGTGCCTACCACTGGGATTCAGATGAGCCCAGGCAAATTAAGTGTACTAATGGGAAAGACCCAACTGAAGGCTTGTTAAATTGGGATCTGAAATTTTCTCCTGAGAAAGAATTTATCCTATAAAAATAAAGCCAGGAAAAAAAGCCAGGACTAAGTAACGAATCCTTAGGTTATTGAAAAAGAGAGAGAGAGACAATTTGAGAGTCATCGTGATCTGTTTGCAAATGCAACTCAAGTCTTAGCACCATTTCTGCTCAAATCATAGATAGGTCCTATGGGGGTGGGATTCACTTGTTCTATGTTTTGGTTTTTTTAACAATTCACTTGGTTTCTTTTTTGGCAATGACTACGTATTTTTATAGCAAAAATTAATAATAAAGTTTTCTTAAAGAATTAGGGTTTAGGGACTTCCCTGGTGGCACAGTGGTTAAGAATCCGCCTGCCAGTGGAGGGGGCACAGGTTAGATCCCTGGTCCTGGAAGATCCCACATGCCATGGAGCAAATAAGCCCATGTGCCACAACTACTGAGCCTGCACTCTAGAGCCCGCAAGCCACAACTACTGAGCCTGTGCACCTCAACTACTGAAGCCCACATGCCAAGAGCCTGTGCTCCACAACAAGAGAAGCCACCGCAATGAGAAGCCCGTGCACCACAATGAACAGTAGCCCCTGCTCCCTGAAACTAGAGAAAGCCCACACGCAGCAATGAAGACCCAATGCAGCCAAAAATAAATAAATTTATTTTTTTTTAAAAAAAAGAACTAGGGTTTATGGTAGTGGTGGTCTACATTGGTGAGGGAGGGACCCTTTGCAAAGTTTTTCCTGAGACTGTGTCCTCTTGTTGTCTGTTACTGTCTAGTGCTCTCTTTGAAGGCACCACATTCAAGCTTGGAAACAGATGTTTTCATTCCATTCTCCACGTTCTGCTCCCTGAGTGATGTCCTCCAAGCTGGTGAGAGCAGATGGTTGCTCCCATCACAATGGCAATGCTGTCGTCTGTCTGTCTTCCGTAGCAATTTGTGAGACTCAGAAGCTGGTGTTTTCAGTGCTTTTGTGCTTGTTTTATGGCAAATCACAACCCACATGAAGCAAAACACCAAGATGGCAACATCAAAGACACAAGCCCAAAGCAGAATGGCTCACTTAATAATTGCATACAAGTCACTTCAATGTGAGCCTAGCGTAGCAGTTACAAGTGACTGAGAGGGAATGACATCCTGTTTAGGCTGTGGTTATATGTGGAAGCATGTTGTAGGTACTGAGCCAAGACACAGTATGACAGACACTTGGGTAAGTCTAGGATCCAGGATAAGGTAAAGAGAGGAGTGAGACTGATTCAGGATAGGATCCTGGAGCTGGTGGTCAGGACAGAGGAAGGGTCCAAAATAAGAATAATCTAGAGCAGGGACGGCAAGCTTTTTCTATAAGAGGTCAAATAGTAAATATTTTAGGCTTTGTGGGGTTTTGTTGCCACTACTCAACTCTGCCATTGTAGCATGAAAGCAGCCATATACCATGCATAAAAGAATAAGTGGGACTACGTCCCAGTAAATCTTTATTTAAGGACACTGAAATTTTAATTTCATGTACTTTTCATAAAATATTCTTCTTTTGATTTTTTTCAATGATTTAAAAATGCAAAACCCATTCTTAGCTCATGGGCTATAAAAAATCAGGCAGAGGACCAGATTTGGCTAATGAGCAGTTTGCCAACCTCTAGTCTAGAGCAGCACCATCCAATAGAAATATAAAGTAAGCCACAAACATAAAGCATACATGTAATTTTAAATTTTCTAGTAGCTCCATTTTACGAAGTAAAAAAAAAAAAAACATGTGATTAAGAGATTATCCTGAACTCTTTGGTCTCAGCTTCCTTAACTGTAAAATAAAGCTAATGATAATAACTCATGGGATTGTTGTGAAGATTAAACTCAAACCACAGGACGTGCTTAGAACAGTGCCTTGCACACAGTAAGTCATCAATAAACTTAGTTTCATTGCTACTATTTCAAAAAAAGAAACAGAAAAGATTAGTTTTAATAATGTATTTTAACTCAGTAAGTATTATCATTTCAGTGTGTAATCAATATAAGAAAATTATTGAGATCTTTTACACTCTTTTTTTAAAAACTAAATCTTTGAAATTCAGTACATATTTTATATTTACATCACATTTCAAGTGCTCAGTAACCACCTGTAGCTAGTGGCTACATGTAAGACAGCACAGATCTAGGGCAAAGATGAATCCATGTATCAAAGGTTAGAGTCAGGCAATAGAGCAGATCCAGGTAGACCAGGAAGAGGCAGAATACATCATAGGGAAAAGAGAAAGTCAAAGGTCAAGGAGGTAAGTAAGTTGTGGGCAACTGGGCAAGTACCACAGCAAACCATGATCCAGGATTCGGGAGAACATCTGGGCAGCAGAGATAAGCTTTAGTACAACTATTTATTTAGGACCTTCTGGGACAGGCACCACAGGAAGCACTTCACATTCATTCACATTCATTCTCTCATTTAATATTCACAACAGCCTTGTGAGGCCAGTAATTTTACCCTCGCATTAGGAGTGAGACTCAGAAGAGATTTGCTCAAATTCATCCAGCTGGTGAGTAGTAGAGGTAGGATTTGAACTTGTGCCTCACTACCCCAACTCCAGTTCATTCTCTCTTCATCTCTTACCTGAACTAGTGCAACAGCATCAACCCTAGTCTCCCTGCCCCCAGTCTCCTTGGCTCCAATTTTTCTAGCATCCAAAATAATTTGCTTAAACCCCAATTCTGGACATATCCCTTTCCGGCTCAAAAACCTCCATTGGCTCCTCTTGCCTACAGAATAAAACCTCAAGTTCAGGAAGAATGGGTCCTAGGCTACCTACCTTATTCTAGTTAGCTCTCACAGGACTTCCCTGGTGGTGCAGTGGTTAAGAATCCACCTGCCAATGCAGGGGACATGGATTCAATCCTTGGCCCCAGAAGATCTCACATGTCACAGAGCAACTAAGCCCGTGCACCAAAACTACTGTGTCTGCACTCTAGAGCCCATTAGCCATAACTACTGAGCCCTCATGCCACAACTATTGAAGCCTGAACACCTAGAACCCGTGCTCCACAACAAGCCACCACAAAGAGAAGCATACGCACTGCAACGAAGAGTAGCCCCTGCTTGCAGCAACTAGAGAAAGCCCACGCACAGCAGTGAAGACCAAACGCAGCCAAAAAAAAAAATCCTTAAAAAAAATAATAATTAGCTCTCACTGACTTCTAAGCATGGCATTGCAGACCCTCAATATTCCATCCTACCACGCTGCCTTCATGGTCCTTGATCTCTCCCATTATATATATAGAGCAGATGCGGTAGCATCCAGTCAAACAGTCATGGACTCCCTGAGTTTTCCCTGAACACAACCTGTGATTTTCACATCAGTGCCCTGAGTCACACTGTTCTTCAACTTCATATGACTAGCCCTTTCCATCACCTCTACTTGCACAGACCCTAACTCTCTCAATCATATCCCTCCATGAATCCTTGGTTCCCTGATCCCTCTTCTGGACTCTCCCAGCACCATATGTTCATGCCACTTTTATAGTTCTTATTACTTTCTACTTTGTTTTGGTGTTTCTCTCATCTCTCCTTCTACACTGTGAGCTACAGGGAAAGGTTCTGTATCTTTCTGTCTCCCATAGAATATGCCATAATGTTTCACAGTAACATATTAGGTACTCAGTAAGCTTCTTTAATTAAAAAATAATTGTTTAATTAAAAAATAAATCAGTGTTGGTTGAATTGAATTGATCTATACTGATGTTTAAAAATTTTGCCCCCAATTTATTTTTTTTTAATGTATGGGAAATTTTAGCTGAAACAATGCACTATATTAACCTAAATATATAAAATTAAGTAATATTCAGGTGGATCTTAATGTGCCACAATTAACCAGAAAAGAGAACCATACAGTTCATTGTGTTTTCTTTTTTGCTTTGGCTGCTAGAAAACTCAGTTGAAAAATTGATGCTCAAGGATGAAAATATACTTAACTTAGGATTCTAGAGTCCCCATGCCTATTGTCCCCCTTTAGTGATTCAGTCTTTTGTTTTTGTTACAAAAACATTTTAGACTGATTTTAAGTATTGTTTATTGAAAGTTGCCTGAAATACTTTTGAAAGTGTATATGTGAAAGGGAATATACTTTTGAAAGTATGTGTAAATCATAAGTCAACACTTTGGTAGGATTTGTTTATGAACCTAATCATGAGGCATGAACATGAAGCATTCTGGGCTCATAGCCGCACAGATGTGTGGGCAAGTGGAGGAGGCAAGATGAAAAGGCCTGGAACTAAAAGAAGTGACTCAGCATTAGAGCTGGCCCCTGAAGGAGAAACCATCAGTACAAAACCACAATTCAGCAGGATGTGGTGGCCTCAGGCTTGATTGAGTTGGAGCTGCAATGCAAGGGACCAATCCAGAGTGTGGGACATGGCAGCGGGAACCAGACAGCAGCAATACCCAAGAGCCTGGCAATGAATTCCTTAGGAATACCACGCATTTGATGGTGAGGAATTGTTAGGAAGAGAACCCAACTTCCATGGGAAAGGTTGGCAAGATCCAGAAGGGGATGAGAACCCTTGTTCAGAGGAATAGAACCCAGAACCAGAAAGCAGTCCCAGGGTGTAACACTAGAGATGAGCAAGGAACCAACACAGAAACAGCTATGAAGAGTGAGCAATGGTGCAGAGCACAGGGGAAGGCTGTGCCTCTGAATGCCATAGGCCCCAGACCCACAGCAAATCCTGCCTAACCATCAGTGAGCTCAGAGCCACCAACAAGTCAATGGAGTCTTAGATGGAGATCACCAAACCTAAAGATTTAAGTCTTCACTCCTCATAGGAAAATATAACAAGAAGAGACATGGGATGATGATTTCCTGTTTTGACCAAGGTCCTGAGAGAATGCAAGATATGATATGTCAGCTTTGATGGGGGGCAGTGGGCAGGAAACCTCCAGAGAAGAGGCCAGAGCCAGAGAAAGTACCTGAATAGGCAGAAACCCACATGGAGCACAGAACACCTATCAGCAGAAGGCAGAGGCCTGCCAAACGGAACCTCACTGTGTGAGTCAACTCTGGTAACAAGAAAAACATCTAAGATGAGAAAGGGAACACCACTTCCTCCCTTCCCATTACAACCAACGCACTTTCCCTTCACATCTTTTTCTCCACAATTTACAGATGAGGAAACTGAAACTCAGAGAGTTCTGTACCCAAGTCATCCCATTATCATGTGGCAGAACCAGCATTCAAATCCAGGTCCCTTTGATACAAGCTGGTGCTCTTACCACACACGAAGCTTTCATTAAATAAGAGGTGATGAAAAGTAAGTGAAACTATTGGTGCTCACTAAAGACTGCACTCGGCACTGGGCTAAGGGTAGGTCAGCCCTCTTCTGTTCCAGGACTTCAAGAGGCAAACATGTTTTCCCGGGGGAGGGGGGTACGGGGGAACATGCGTGTGATTCCCTGGAAGCTGTACTCACATCCTGAATAGAGAAATTACAGTCCCTACAGGCGCCCTCCCCTGCTTCAGTTCGTGGAGCAGATTAGGCTTGCCGATGCCTCAGGCAAAGGGCTTGGCTGCAGACCCTAAAGGTCAAAAGTGCTGTTCCTCCTCACCTGATGGCCTGCCTGGCTGGCAGGCAATGACTCCAATTTGGACAATTACTCTGCTAATTGCACAGGATCCCTCGAGTCTGCCCAGCTTGACATTTCCTCTTCAACTGCCAAACCTTGCTCTCTACCTCTCTTTACAAGGCTGATTCACCTTTTCAAGTTATATAGATGGCATTTTGGGGTGCTCTGGACTTCCAGGTATGTTGAGAGTTTTCTCAAGTAAAGAATAATTGGGAAAGGCTCAGACCTAAATCAGATGCACTTCACATGTATTTATTTTTTGATATCTTTCTTGCACAAGTAACTGTGCAGGTATTGTAGCAACCCAGAATTCCCCATCCAAAGAAAATGCAAAAACATACATCATTAATTATGATGCCACACTTGCTTAAGAAATCTCTAGAAGCCATGGTAAATTAAAAAATAATAATAATAAAAAAGCAATCCAGTAGGGCCTTAAACCCTCATCCTATACAATCTCTGAGATCCTTTCGTCCAACAGGTTCTGGGCAGATAGCATCCCTTCCTGGCCACTGAAATCTTCTGCCTGTGCTATAGGTCCCCCTCTCTGTTCTGCTGATGCTGATACTCACACCAGGAAATCCTCTGACTACCCAACTTGTTGACGCAACACTCTTATGTTCTCAAAGAGATGCAGGAGGGGGAGCCTTCTCTCCACCAAGATTAAGATGACTTTATTCCCAAGAAGGGGGCCTCATTGTGGTCTCGTTCTTCACTAAGGAATCCAAGACAAATTTCCATCTCCAGCTGGGTTGGAAGACATTTGAATGTCACCATCCCAAAGACTGTCCCCTTGTTAATAATCTATTTGTGTCTCAAGACAGGAAGGGACTCACCTTCAAGGGGAAATTCTAATCTATGCCAAGAACTTCCGCAGTGGTGGGTAATATAGTTTTCCCCCTCTCTGGTGAGACTTCATTTGGTTTCCTAAGATTCAACCATCAATTTCACATTCCAGAGGTCCAGGAAATCCCCAGTACATATTCCTCCTGGCAAAATGCTCCAATGGAGCTCAAATCCCCACTGGAGCAAATGGATCAGCCTTCCCCCTCAAAACCACACTGTACTGATGCACACACATAATTATATTTATAGTTCCTTATTAAGGATCAAGTAAAGAAAAACCTAGAAGCCTCTCAAAAAGAGTGAGAGGCAATTTCTTCATCAAGCCTAGGAATGAGATAATATTCAAGCCAGAAGTCAGGAAGACTGGCAGCAAGTTGTTATGAGATGTGTTGCCACAAGTGACTCAGAAGTCTGGCTGTGAGTGCTGAGAAGGTGCTAGAAGTGCACTTTTACATGCTGCTGACTCGGCAAACTGGGGCAGGCCCCATCACCTAAAGGGTCAGTGCGGAGCAAGACAGCTGTGGCCAAGGAGAGACAGGGGCACCAAGTGGCCATTGATGTGATGGTTAAGGGTTCCTAGCCCCACATTGAACTGAATTAAGAGCCACTTCCTGGGGGTACCTTCAAAATGGCAGAGAAGTAAGACATGGAGATCATCTTCCTCCCCACAAATACCTCAAAAATACATCTACATGTGGAACAACTCCTACAGAACACCTATCGAATGCAGGAAGAAGACCTCAGACTTCCCCAAACATGCCCTCAGGTGACCTACATGCAGAGGCGGGGCCAAATCCAAAGCTGAACACCAGGAGCTGTGGAAACAAAGAAGAGAAAGGGAAATTTCTCCCAGCAGCCTCAGGAGCAGTGGATTAAATACCCATGATCAACTTGATGTACCCTGCTTGTGTGGAATAACTGAATGGACAATGAATCATCCCAAAATTGAGGTGGTGGACGTTCGGAGCAACTGTAGACTTGGGGTTTGCTTTCTGCATCTAATTTGTTTCTAGTTTTATATTTATTTTAGTTTAGTATTTAGAGCTTATTATCATTGGTAGATTTGTTTATTGATTTAGCTGTTATCTTCCTTTTATATATATATATTTTTCCCCTTTTTCTCTTTTTGTGAGTGTATACGTGTATACTTCTTCATGTGATTTTGTCTGTATAGCTTTGTTTTACCATTTGTCCTAGAGTTCTGCCTGTCCTTTTAAAATTTTTTTTATAGGTTTTAGCTCATGTTATCATTGGTAGATTTGTTTTTTTGATTTCGTTGCTCTCTTCTTTCTTCCTTTTCTTTATTACTATTTTTAATTTTTTTATTCTTAATAATTTATTTTTTATTTTTCAGTTAAATAACTTTATTTTATTTTTCTCCTTCTTTTTTTTTTTCTCCCTATTCTTCTCAGCCTAGAGGCTGACAGTGTCTTGCTGCTCTGGCCAGGTGTCACGCCTGAGCCTCTGAGGTGAGAGAGCCGAGTTCAGGACATTGGTCCACCAGAGACTTCCTGTACCAACGTAATATCAAACAGTGAAGGCTCTCCCAAAGATCTCCATCTCAACACTAAGACCCAGCTCCACTCAACAACTAGCAAGCTACAGTTCTGGACACCCTATGCCAAACAACTAGCAAGACAGGAACACAACACCATCCATTAGCAGAGAAGCTGCCTAAAATCATAATAAGTTCACAGACACCCCTAAACATACCACCAGACATGGTCCTGCCCACCAGAAAGACAAGATCCAGCCTCATCAACCAGGACACAGGAACTGGTCCCCTCCACCAGGAAGCCTACACAACCCACTGAACCAACTTTACCTACTAAGGGAGACACCAAAAACAATGGAACTATGAACCTGCAGCCTGTGAAAAGGGGACCACAAACACAGTAAGTCAAGCAAAATGAGAAGACAGAGAAATACACAGCAGATGAAGGAACAAGGTAAAAACTTACCAGACCAAACAAATGGAGAGGAAATAGGCAATCTACCTGAAAAATAATTCAGAGTAATGATAGTAAAGATGATCCAAAATCATGAAAACAGAATGGAGAAAATACAAGAAATGTTTCACAAGGACCTAGAAGAATTAAAGAGCAAATAAACAATGATGAATGACACATGAAGAGATTAGAGTTGAAAACTTCCCTAATATAGGAAAGGAAATAGTCAATGAACTCCAGGAAGAACAGAAAGTCCCATACAGGTTAAATCCAAGAAGAAACACACCAAGACACATATTAACCAAACTATCAAAAATTAATACAAAGAAAAAATATTAAAAGCAGCAAGGGAAAAGCAACAGATAACATAAAAGGGACTCCTCATAAGGTTAACAGCTGAACTTTCAGCAGAAACTCTCCAAGCCAGAACGGAGTGGCAGGGCATATTTAAAGTGATGAAGGAGAAAAACCTACAACCAAGATTATTTTACTCAGCAGGATCTCATTCAGATTCGATGGAGAAATTAAAATATTTACAGACAAGCAAAACCTAAGAGAATTCAGAACCACTGAACCAGCTTTACAACAAATGCTAAAGGAACTTCTCTAGGCAGGAAACACAAGAGAAGGAAAAGACCTACAATAAGAAACTCAGAACGATTAAGAAAATGGTAATAGGAACATACATATCAATAACTACCTTAAATGTAAACTGATTAAATGCTCCAGCCAAAAGACATAGACTGTCTGAATGGATACAAAAACAAGACCTGTATATATGCTGTGTAAAAGAGACCCACTTCAGACCTAGGGACAAATACAGACTGAAAGTGAGGGGCTAGAAAAAGATATTCCATGCAAATGGAAATCAAAAGAAAGCTGGCATAGCAATTCTCATATCAGACAAAATACACTTTAAAATAAAGACTATTACAACAGACAAAAAAGGCCACTACATAATGATCAAGGGACTAATCCAAGAAGATGTAACAATTGTAAATATTTATGAATCCATCATAGGAGCACCTCAATACATAAGGCAAATACTAACAGCCATAAAAGGAGAATCGACAGTAACACAATAATAGTAGGGGACTTTAAAAACCCACTTTCACCAAAGGACAGATCATCCAAAATGAAAATAAATAAGAAACAGAAGTTTTGAATGATATATTAAATAAAATGGAGTTAATTGATATTTGTAGGACATTCCATCTAAAAACAACAAAATACACTTTCTTCTCAAGTGCTAATGGAACTTTCTCCAGGATAGATCATATCTTAAGTAACAAATCAAGCATCAGTAAATTTAAGCAAATGGAAGTCATATCAAGTATCCTTTCCAACCACAATGCTATGAGACTAGATATCAATTACAGGAAAAAATGTGAAAAAATACAAACACATGGAGGTTAAACACAACACTACTTAATAACCAAGAGATCACTGAGGAAATCAAAAAATACCACAAAACAAGTGACAATGAAATTACGATGACCCAAAACCTATGGGATGCAGCAAAAGTAGTTCTAAGAGGGAAGTTTATAGCAATACAATCCTTCCTTAAGAAACAAGAAACATCTAAAATAAAAAACTGAAATTTAGGGCTTCCCTGGTGGCACAGTGGGTGAGAGTCTATCTGCCGATGCAGAGGACACGCGTTCGTGTCCCGGTCCAGGAAGATGCCACATGTCACAGAGTGGCTAGGTCCATGAGGCATGGCCGCTAAGCCTGAGCCTCCGGAGCCTGTGCTCTGGAACGGGAGAGGCCACAACAGTGAGAGGCCCATGTACCACAAAACAAAATAAAATAAACAAAAAAAAAATTAGAGAATGAAGAACACCAAAAAAAAAAAAAAATACTTAGCAGAAGGAAAGAAATCATAAAGATCAAATCAGAAATAAATGAAAAAGAAATTAAGGAAATGATAGCAAAGATCAATACACCTAAAAGCTGGTTCTTTGAGAAGATATATAAAACTGATAAACCATTAGCTAGACTCAACAACAAAAAAGGAAGAAGACTCAAATCAATAGAATTACAAATGAAAAAGGAGAAGTAAAAACTGACACTACAGAAATACAAAGGATCATGAGAGATTACTACAAGCAACTATATGCCAATAAAATGGACAACCTGGAAGTAATGGACAAATTCTTAGAAAAGCACAACCTTCCAAGACTGAACCAGGAAGAAATGAAAAATATAAACAGATCAATCACAAGCACTGAAATTGAAACTGTGATTAAAAAGTCTTCCAACAAACAAAAGTCCAGGAGCAGATGGCTTCACAGGTGAATTCTATCCAACATTTAGACAAGTGTTAACACCTATCCTTCTCATACTCTTCCAAAATATAGCAGAGGGAAGAACACACCCAAACTAATTCTACAAGGCAACCAACACCCTGATAACAAAACCAGAAAAAGATGTCACAAAAAAAGAAAACTACAGACCAATATCACTGAGGAACAGAGATGCAAAAATCCTCAACAAAATACTAGGAAACAGAATCCAACAGCACATTAAAAGGATCATACACCATGGTCAAGTGGGGCTTATCCCAGGAATGCAAGGATTCTTCAATACACGCAAATCAATCACTGTAATACACCATATTAACAAATTGAAGGATAAAATCCATATGATCCTCTCAATAGATGCAGAGAAAGCTTTTGACAAAATTCAACACCCTTTTATGATAAATACCCTCCAGAAAGTAGGCATAGAGGGAACTTACCTCAACATATTAAAGGCCATATATGACAAAACTATAGCCAACATCATTCTCAATGGTGAAAAATGGAAACCTCTCCCTCTAAGATCAGGAACAAGACAAGGATGCCCACTATCACCACTATTATTCAACATATGTTTGAAAGTTTTAGCCACAGCAATCAGAGAAGAAAAAGGAAATAATCCAAATAGGAAAAGAAGAAGTAAAGCTGTCACTGTTTGCAGATGATATGATACTATACATAGAGAATCCTACAGATGCTACCAGAACTACTGGAGCTAATCAATGAATTTGGTAAAGTAGTAGGATACAAAATTAATGCACAGAAATCCCTGTATTCCTATAAACTAATGATGAAAAATCTGGAAGAGAAATTAAGGAAACACTTCCATTTACCATTGCAACAAAAAGAATAAAATACCTAGGAATAAACCTACCTAGGGGGACAAAAGAACCGTATGCAGAAAACTTTAAGACACTGATGAAAGAAATTAAAGATGATACAAACAGATGGAGAGACATACCATGTTCTTCGGTTAGAAGAATCAACAGTCTGAAAATGACTATACCACCTGAAGCAATCTACAGATTCAATGCAATCCCTATCAAACTACCAATGGCATTTTTCACAGAACTAGAACAAAGAAATTTCACAATTTGTATGGAAACACAAAAGAACCCAAATAGCCAAAGCATTCTTGAGAAAGAAAAATGGAGCTGGAGGAATCAGGCTCCCAGACTTCAGACTATACTACAAAGCTACAGTAATCAAGACAGTATAGTACTGGCACAGAAACAAAAATATAGATCAATAGAACAGGATAGAAAGCCCAGAGATAAACCCACACACATATGGTCCCCTTATCTTTGATAAAGGATGCAAGAATATACAATAGAGAAAAGACAGCCTCTTCAATAAGTGGTGCTGGGAAAACTGGACAGCTTCATGTAAAAGAATGTAATTAGAACACTACCTAACACCATACACAAAAATAAACTCAAAATTTATTAAAGGCCTAAATATAAGGCCAGACACTATAAAACTCTTAGAGGAAAACATAGGCAGAACACTCTATGATATAAATCACAGCATGATCCTTTTTGACCCACATCCTAGAGAAATGGAAATAAAAAGAAAAATAAATAAATGGGACCTAATGAAACTTAAAAGCTTTTGCTCAGCAAAGGAAACCATAAACAAGGCAAAAATACAACCCTCAGAATGGAGAAAATATTTGCTAATGAAGCAATTGACAAAGGATTAATCTCCAAAATATAAAAGCAGCTCATGCAGCTCAATATCAAAAAAAACAAACAACCCAATTCGAAAATGGGCAGAAGACCTAAATAGACATTTCATCAAAGAAGAAGTACAGATTGCCAACAAACACATGAAAGGATGCTCAATGTAATTAATTATTAGAGAAACGCAAATCAAAACCACAATCAGGTATCACCTCACACCAGTCAGAATGGCCATCATTAAAAAATCTACAAACTAAAAATGCTGGAGAGGGTGTGAGAAAGGGAAACTTCTTGCACTGTTGGTGGGAAAATAAATTGATACAGCCACTATGGAGAACAGTATGGAGGTTCCTTAAAAAACTAACAATAGAACTACCATATGACTCAGCACTCCCACTTCTGGGCATATACCCTGAGAAAACCATAATTCAAAAAAAGGCATGTACCACAATGTTCATTGCAGAGCTGTTTATAATAGCCAGGCCATGGAATCCACCTAAATGTCCATCGACAGATGAATGGTAAAGAAGATGTGACACATATATACAATGGAATATTATTCAGCCATAAAAAGAAAGAATATTGAGTTATTTGCCGTCAGGTGGGTGGACCTAGAGACTGTCATACAGAGTGAAGTAAGCCAGAGAAAGAAAAACAGATACTGTATGTTAACACATATATATGGAATCTAAGGGGAAAAAAATGGTTCTGAAGAACATAGGGATTGGACAGGAATAAAGATGCAGATGTAGAGGATGGACTTGAGGACACGGAGAGGAGTAAGGGTAAGTTGGGACGAAGTGAGAGAGTGGCATGGACATAAATACACTACGAAATGTAAAATAGATAGCTAGCGGGAAGCAGTCACATGGCACAGGGTGATCAGCTCGTTGCTTTGTGTCCACCGAGAGGGGTGGGATAGGGAGGGTGGGACGGAGTCACAAGAGGGAGGAGAAACGGGAATATATGTACATATATACCTGATTCACTTTGTTATACAGCAGAAGCTAACACACCATTGTAAAGCAATTATACTCCAATAAAGATGTTAAAAAATAAGTAATTACATTATATGATGGAGAATTTCAGTAGAGGACAAGAAGACTATATTTAAAAGTTAAAAGGAAATTGTGAACCTGAAATTTTAATAACTGAAATTAAGTGCTCATCATATAGGTTCAATAATATATCAGACAAGCTGACAGGAATAATGCCTACTTGTGGTGGAGAGGGAGGGGCACAGATGTGGGGTACAAGGTGTCCAATGATATTCTCTTCCTTTTATCTGGGTACACAAATGTGTTCATTTTATAATAATGCATCAAGGTGTACATACATAACTTGTGTTCTGTTATATATGTGTTCTGTTATATATATATATATATGTGTATTAACTGATGAGACTTGTTCATTAAAACACATAAACTCCCCCCCCCAACCAAAAAAAACCAGAGTCACTCTCTGTGCATGACTGTGCTTACACAGAGTTTTGTTTCAGAATCACCCTGAAAGAGAGAGGTGCTGAGAGGAAGTTGGGGCAGGGACACTTCTTATGAATTGGCTGCCCCTGGAGTTCACCTTGATTGATTCTAACTGAATTGTAATTGAAACCATCTATCCAGGCCCCAGGTGAACCTGAAAGAAACTTCAATAGCTGGAAGCCACACCCCAGAGTGTTTGCAAGCATCTCTCTCATTGCACAATTCTACCAAGTACACTATTTGTCTATTAAACCTTGATGCACCTTTGGAGACTTCGTGGTTTGCATGCTAAAGACCAAAAGAGCACAACGTCTATTTTGGGCTGTCCTACAAAGCTGGGTTCTGACCTGATAAGACTATTACAGTTCATTTAGCATCATTGCTAATTAAAACTTGGGGGCTCTTAAAATCACCAGGTTATGCAATGTTTCCTCCCAAGCCTTTCTGTGTTGTGGTCCAATTCCTTATGAAATTTGTGTTCAATGAGTAAAGTGGGGACAGGAAAAGCATGGACAGTCAAGGGGAATAGTTAGAGGTGAACAGGAATCTTGCATTGCATCATAGGGTAAACAGGTTCTTCAAATAGCCTTTGTTCATTCATTCCACAAACATTTACTGAGCCCCTACTATGTGCAAGGTGTTAATTATTCCAGAACCTAGAATATAACCTCTCAAAAGTACATATTTTAGTGGAGGAAGGGAAATATGAAACAAGTAAAAATGAATAAATGAAATACTCTCAGGTGCTAAGTGCAATCAAGAAAAGAACACAGAGTAATAAGGTAAATAGTTGATTAGAAAAGGGGGTTAACCAGGGTTGATGGAAAAGTCCCCTCAAAGGAGGTGACATTTGGATTAAGAGCTGAAGGATGGGAAAGGGATCTGTGAGAAGATTTGAGAAAAGAGTATATCAGAGGAGGCATTGCAATATGAATAAACTAAGGTGGGAGAGAACTTGGCATATTTGAGGGTCAGAGAGAAGGTCACCGTGGATAAATAAGGACAAAATAGAGACAAATAAGACTAGTGAAGTAGGCAGGGGCCAGATCCTTTAGGGCCTTGTAGGTTGTGGAACAGAATTTGGAGTGGTGTGTGTGTGTGTGTGTGTGTGTGCGCTCAAGCACATGGACACATTCTAACCAAGTCTCTCACAGCCTTTCAGATCCGAAATTAAAAATTCACCCTCCAGAAAATTTTCCCTGGAGTTTCTTTCCAACCCAGTTTCTCAGTATACATCATTTACCTTATCTGGTAAAGGAAGGGGAGGGTGATACTATTTACCTGGCAGGTGAGCCATTGGCATTAAAAATGAAATACAAAAGTGATTGGCACTTAGGTGCTCATTACTACTTATAATATTGTTGTTGTTGTTGTTGCTATTATCATTACTCTAGCCTTTCTCACTATTACCATTATTAGTACAGCATCAATTGCCAAAGACTTTCTCAGACATGGTTTTATTTGTCCTGTCTCTCTTCCCCCTAAGATACATGGACCACAACAAAAAGAAAAACAATGCAGATAACATTCATTTATACACAAGTAACCAAATTCTTTCATATAGCCTGTAATCTTGTAAAGCTGATTCATAATTCAAAGGTACAACAAATTCCAATCACATCACAGCTTTCCATTTTCCCCAGCTCATTGTTCAGAGTCACACATTATAAATTCCCTTTTATGTTATCTCTCTATTCCAGTAAACCCTTCCCCTAATCCTTTCACCCTGCCCAGAGCTCATGCTCTGGGGCTGCCTGCAGTGGCCTGCCAACAACTGGATGGGCTGCTCTTTGTAAAGCTATTGATCCCTATAAACTACTTTATTAGTGGTCATTATTACTCTGTTTCTAATTACCACTTTAATTAAAGTTTTATCATCCACATTAAAGAGGGTATATGACTTTTAATAAGCTAGATGGGTTTCCCTCAGCCATGAAGCAGTCCCATGAAATCAGCCAGCAAACTCCTGTTTTCAAGGACTTTCTGAAGCTTGTCTCCCTTCAGGATACAGGTGTATCTGTTTATAAGTGAGAACAGGGGCATGATGAATGGGCAGAATCCCCTCCAAGGCAACCCCCTGTCTCCCTGACTCAGGAACAACCAGGTAGGACGTGCCAAACTCAGTTGTCACAACAGTAGAACTATCTATTCACATTACTAGAGGCACCCACCTAACTTGAATGGTCTGTAAATTCAGAAGAGGATATTGATTGAGACTCCAAAATCTCCTTTTAGTCCACATTTCTTATAATACCCGTTCTAGCGAAAACTTCTCTCCCCACAGGAGCTACCCACTCATTCAAGGACGAAAATAATAAACAGAAGAAATTGCTTTTCTTACCAAACCTAGATGCAAGCAGAATCATTTGCTCTTGAATCTGTCCCCACACTAAACTGAGTTCTTGGAGGGGAGGGACATGTCTTGGCTGATTTTGTGTCTGCAACACCAAATGAAGTACCTAGAACAAAATGGGTCCTCAAAGGGCACAAAGTGAAGTTGCTGACTCTGTCCAGGAGGCCAACCCTGCAATGAAGAATCAGAAGAGGTATAGCCCTACAGGGCCTCTTTCCATTTTATTTCTCCAAGAGTCTGAAGTGAGAGTTTGTTCAAAGCAGTATTATTCACAATAGCCACAAGGTAGAAGCAACCAAAATGTTCATCAGGGGATGAGCAGATAAACAAAATGTGATGTGTACATACAATGGAATATTATTCAGCCTTATAAAGGAAGGAGATTCTGACATGTGCTACAACATGGATTAACTTTGAAGACAGTATGCTAAGTAAAGTGAAGTAGGCACAAAAGGGCAAACACCATATAATTCCACTTATTAGGAGAAGTCTAGAGTAGCCAACTTCATAGAGACAGGAAGTAGAATGGGGACCTATTGTTTAATGAATAGAGGGTTTTAGTTGTGCAAGGTGAAAAAGTTCTGGAGATGGATGGTTGTGATAGTTGCACAATAATGTGAATGTACTTAATGTCACTGGAACTGTACACTTAAAAATTGTTAAAATGTGAATGTTATATTATGCATATTTTACCAGAACAAACAAAAAAAGTGGGAGAGTATGTTTTGTACTTCAGGGACTGGGGTATCATGCTTTTGCAGTTAGCCAGATCTTTTCAAATTCTCCTCCTGGTGTATTAGGAGGTCTGCCATACCTCAGTCTGTATCACAAATTGCATTCAGTCCTTCGCTCAGTGGACGCTGAGTGCCTACTACGTTTTTAAGAACTACAACTACAAAGATAAACTGCACACTCTATGCAAGGGTTGTGTTTCAAGGAGGCTGCCCACCCCCCAAAGCTGTCCCCTTCAGGGTCTACATGCTGTTGTTTCCCTTTTCAGTTTCTACCAAACAGAGTCACCCTGGCCCCCTCTAGAGAGGGGGAAATTGTCCTCACCCAAAGCTCTATTGCCCTGTATCACTGGGCCTGAAGCGGCTCTGCTTCCCAAATCCTGCAAGATCCCATTAAAAACAGGCCTTCCACCTCAAGCTGATAGCTTTTCTCATTCCAGAAGGCTCAGAACGGGTCCATGGGGCCACCCTATGGACAAACACCTTCTATCTGCCCACAGGACCGGGACTAGCCTTGGATGCAAATTTTAACAGGGGTGCCAAAAAACTCAGTAATCGAGGTAAATAATATTTAATTCAATATTTTTAGAAATCTAAATTATCAAAATACTAAATACTAAAATATCAAAATTTTAAACAAAGACAGGGTCAGTAATAGTGGCATGCTAAGCCACCTTAAAGCCTGAGGTCAAAGAAGAAATCAAGAATATTAATCCTGTCTGTATTTTAAAATTTTAATAGTTTGTTCATCATGCATTTGCATTGATTTTTATGTTTTTAAATACAGCATTACAATGTTATCTTTCTCGATCACTGAGTTTTTGACACCCCTTTAAATTTTGTGCTCGAGATGCGTGCCTCACTGCCTCACCTTAGCCTGAGTCCTGCTTCTTCACATTAACTTCAGAACCCTCAGCAGCCTTACCCACAACCTCCTCTCAGACCTGCAGCAGCTCATTCCAGATACTTAGGGGCCTGCCTATTCATCAGAGAGACTGCAGCCCAAATCAGCCCAGCTCACACCTTTGGGGACAGGGAAGTGGGGCCATCTCTCCCACAAGCCTGCAAGCACTTGAGAAAAGATCTGTGCTTTCCTCATTAACATCTGTATCCCTAGCACCCAGCACAGCACTTCGAACAGGGTAGGGTCTTGAGAAGTGTTGTCAAGCTAAATTTAATTCCTCTAAGAGCTTCTGGGAAAATATACAAACAAGTACTTTTACTTGCACGTTCACTCATTTGCCTCATGGTAAGTTTCATGGAAGCTTAATAGTTTTGTTTTGCTTTTCTTTTTTTCAATTCAGGCTTCTTCTGAGGTTAAGCTGCTTTTTAATCAAATACATTTCCCTTGCATCCTCATATCTTCTCTATCGAGCAGGTCACAGACTTTCGCCTATTTCCCCTATTTTCACCTTTGCCGTCTAAGCCTTCAGTGTGGAGTTATCTCCCATGGGTAATTTTCAGCTATTCTGTGAGTTCAAACAAATCCCTACTGCAACCTCCCAAAACTTCTCATAGGCACTTCATCATTCACTATTCTATTTCTTTAATTGGATTTCAATGTGTCCCACTACACCCAGATTTACTTGAAAATTCCTCATCCCATGTTGAAACTGCAAATTGAAATGACACACACCTTACAGAAGGAAGAAGAAACAGGTCAAGAAAATTACAAAGGGCAGAAACAGAACCAAAAAATGAAAGGGGTCAGAGATGACCCTCTGCTCAATTCTGGGAAATCTCTGCACTAGGAAAATGTTTCTGAAAGCCCACCTTGCCAAGGGGGTCTCTGGGTTTGCCCTAGCTGGCCCAGCTACAATAATCAGACAACACTCCCACTGAACTCTGTCATGTTAAGAAAATATCTTCCCTTACAAAATAGCCTTGATTGCCAGGAGCTACTACCTCCACACTGGGAAGTGGACATCAACCATGACCACCTTTCTCAAAAAGTAAGCACAAGGGTGTACATCCTCCTGTAGCAATGTGGTCCACACAGTCTGTCACAGGTTGGGTTCTCCAGAAGCAGATGCTGGGGCAAAAGTTGTTTACTAGCGTTTAACACATACAAAAGGAAAAGAGGAAGATGCAGTATGGGGCAGAGGAAAAAGCCAAACTGCAATGCAGGTGGGGATCAAGTTCTTCCTGTTGGGGTGTCTGTGTCAGGCCAAAATTGCTTAATATCCCTTTATATGACCACCTCTCACAGTCGCCAGATATAGCCTGCCTCAGGAAGATGGCTGTCTGCAGTGGCAACCGCTGAAGGAGCTGACAGACTGAAGCAAGTCCTTCCTTGAAGGGAATCTGAGTGCTGCATCTCCATGGTACCACACAGTGTAATTACAGACATGAGTTTTAACAGTCAATGGGTTGGGTTTGATATGGAATTTAAACCCCCTAGGGCTTTAAACTCCTGGAACATCCCTTCCTTTTCTAGAGGACCATTATAAGGTCAGAGATTAGAAGGAAATTGGAGATGAACTTCAGAGAATATAGGTAAGCAGATTAGGGGAGAGGGGACTTCCAACTTGAGAAAAATAATTCCTTGAGCAGTACTGAACACATGTCTGGACTAGACAGATCTGGCCGCAACTTCATCTTCTGTGCCACAGAAAATTAGGTTCTCAGGATTTATGCTATCATGAACAGTTCATGATATTTCTGACCAGTGGCTCAGTCAAGTCCAGGTCCAAAACATGTTTGAGGATGTTCTGAAGATAAACAGTGGGGCCTCAGTGCCTAAAGGTCATGTAGGAACCCATTCATCTCTTATCATCAAGCCAAGGGCATGTTCCAAATGGCTTCATTGGGTATTAGAAGGTCAAATCATCTTCAAGCCTGTCTTTTATTCATCTCCCTCCCTAATCTAGATTAAACTGTAGAAGCCCTAGCAGTTCTACTTCAACCTGAACACTAGGGGATCATTGAAGTAAAAACCCCCTATGATGGCAATGAAATCAAGGTATCAGGATCCTACCATGAACAGTACTTCTGTATTTCTTTTCAATTAACAGCCAGCACCTCTCGTTTTCCAGATTCTGGTATGCAGAGGTAGCTGGAGTATGGTATGGTGGGGTCTGTACCTCAGTGACAGCCTTAATCTTCAAATGCATAAAGGGCTTCTCAGAAATGGAAAGGTCATGGGTCTCAAACTAGGAACTTCTCAAGACCAGGGAAAGTAAGTGTAAACAATCTGCAGAGGTGTCTCAGCTATTCACTCTGATTCCCTTCCCATTTGTAATGTCCCATTTCTCCTAGCAACCCAACCAGTATCCATCAAACAGGGTTACAATGTGAGCGACTAAGCCTCCTGGATCTGTAACGTCAGTCTATCATCCACTTACATGGGAGCAGGTTTGAGCTGAGAGGGTGAGAGGACTGGGATTTGGTTCACAAAACCGTCTCAATTGTGAGTATAACAGGACCATTTCATGGCCACTTTGCAATGTTATATTCAAAAAAACTTCCAATTTGCAATCCAAAAAAGTATATACAGTGAAAAATAACGTAAGTCTTTACCTTGCTCATTACTATATCACTCAGTACTATGCTCTCTTCATAAATCATACCAGGACTCTTCAGCCTCACTCTATTCTCCCCATCCTTTACCCTAATCAGCACAACAAAGGCCAGAAGTTAGGTAGATGACTGCAGGATCCTCCAGGAAAGCCTTAGATCAAGACTGTGAATACTAGACACTATATTATTTTTGTCTCTGTCATGTACCTGATGCCTCTGAGTCTATTTCAAGGTAATCACATACACATAGGGATACAGGATGCAGGCCAAATGCTGAGTAGGAAGCAGTGTAGGTTTCCCCTCCATCCTGGTTCTTGAGAATGTATAACTGGGTCCCAATTCATATCTCCATCCTACACTCAACTTCAACACATGTTTAGGGATAGGTTTCCTAAATTATATTATGACCTGGTATCTCTGCCCTCCCTGACTGTGGACTAGTGTTTCCAAACTTCCCTGATGATAAGAATCACCTGGGATACTTGTTAAAACTGTGAATCCCAGCCCTATCCCAGACCCACTTCCTGACAATCATCCATGGAAGAGCCTGGGGAGCTATATGATTAAGAAGTACCCCAGGGGATTCTTAACAATCAGGTAAACTGGAAAACACTGGTGATGCCTAGACCCTGCCCTCAGAAATTCCAGGGCAGAATTTCTTAACTTTGGTATTATTGGCATTTTGGCCTGGATAATTACTTTTATTTTAAGGGGTTATCCTGTACACTGGAAGAAGCTTATTAGCATCCCTGATTTCTACCCACTAGATGCCAATAGCACCCACAACCCATTTGTAACAATCAAAACTGTCCCCAGACATTGGCAAATTTGGGAAATGGAGGAGGCAAAATCAGCATGGTTGAAACCCACTGGTCTAGGGTGTGGCCCGAACACTGTGGAGTTTCATTAAAGCTCTCCAGATGATTTTATGTGCAGCCAAGGTTCTTAGTCTAGAGTTTCTCAAACCTTCATGTGCAAGAGAATCACCTGAGGAACTTGTGGAAATGCAGATTCTGAATCTGGGTCTAGGTGGGGTCTGAGACTCTGCATTTCTAACAAACCCCCAGGGGTTGCTGATGAGAAGGAAGGCTGAAGATCATTCTTTAATTGGGCCAGTCATAAGTATCCTTTTATCCAAGTCTAGTTATAGCAAATAAGTTTTCCCGAGTCAGCAAAGAAGAGATCACCATATGGCAAGGGTTGAACTTGCTAAAATGGTTCATGTGGGTAGGATACAGGAAGGCTACATAAAGGAAGTCTCAGTTTGTAGAAGATACATTTCCCACTATCCTGTCTCCTGGAAAATGATTTCTAGGAATAGCCACCTGTATGGCTCCCTTAAATACCACAATTCTAGCCTGGGGGTGCACAAATCACCCAATCATATGAGGTATCTCCAGCACTGGCAAGAAGCACCCAGCTCCCTCCAGGGGAAAGACAGAAAGGGTGAGCACAGCCATAGGTAAATCTGATGCTACATGTATAAACTGAGATAAAAGCAGTTCTGTCCCTAGAGCCTGAACATCTGCTCTCCAGAACCCCTCCAGTCACACAGGTCTTGAGCCTAAGCCTTGCCCCCCAGCAACAAGGTCTTTTCTGGCTAGGTTTTTGTTTTGTTTTGTTTTCTTTTTTGCTGTTGTGGTTCTGTTTTTCTTTGTTGTTGATTCGTTTTTACTTTTTCTATAATATTTTTTATTTTTCTAATTTTAATTTATTTTTTATTCTCTGTTATTGTTCTGCTCTTTTTTATTTGTTGCTTTCTTTTTTTATTTTGCCACACCACACAGTTTGTGGGGTCATGATTCCCAGGCTGGGGGTTGGGCCTGAGCTCCTGTGCTGGGAGTGCTGCGTCCAAACCACTAAACTAACAGAAAACCTCAGACCCCCAGGAATATTAATCAGTGTGAGCTCTCCCAGATGTCCTCATCTTAGCACCAAGATCCAGCTCCACCCAACTGCCTGCAAACTCCAGTCCTGGATGCCTCAGACCAAACAACCAGCAAGACAGGAATGCAGCCCCACCCCTCAAAAACAAATGAAATGACAAAAAATATGTTACAGATGAAGGAGCAAGGTAAAAACCTAAAAGACCAAATAAATGAAGAGGAAATAGGCAATCTATCTGAAAAAGAATTCAGAGTAATGATAGTAAACATGATCCCAAATCTCAGAAATAGAATGGAGACATGGATGGAGAAAATAAATGTTTAACAAGGACCTAGAAGAACTAAAGAGCAAACAGTGGTGAATAACACAATAATTGAAATGAAGAAAACACTAGAAAGAATCAATAATAGAATAATAGAAGCAGAAGAAAGAATAACTGAGCTGGAAGATAAAATGGTGGAAACAACTGCCAAGGAGAATAATAATTTAAAAAAAAAAGAATAAAAAGAAAAGACAGTCTCAGAGACCTCTGGGATATTAAATGCACCAACATTCAAACTGTAGGGGTCCCAGAAGAAGAAGAGAAACAGAAAGGGTCTAAGAAAATATCTGAAGAGTTTATAGTCAAAAACTTCCTTAACATGGGAAAGGAAATAGCCACCTATGTCCAGGAAGCACAGAGAGCCCCATACAGAAAAAACCCAAGGAGAAACATGCTGAGAAACATATTAATCAAACTAACAAAAAATAACTTCAAAGAAAAAAATATTAAAAGCAGCAAGGGAAAAGCAACAAATAACATACAAGGGAATCCCCATAAGTTTATCAGCTGATTTTTTAGCAGAAACTCTGCAGGCAAAAAGAGAGTGGCAGGACATATCTAAAGTGATGAAAGGGAAAAACCTACAATCAAGATTATTGTACCCAGCAAGATCTCATTCAGATTCGACAGAGAAATCAAAAGCTTTACTACAGACAAGCGAAAGCTAAGACAATTCAGCACCACCAAACCAGCTTTACAACAAATGCTAAAGGAACATCTCTAGGTGGAAAACAAAAGAGAAGAAAAAGACCCACAAAAACAAACCCAAAACAACTAAAAACTGGTAATAGGAACATATATATTGATAATTACCTTGAATATAAATGAATTAAATGCTCCAACCAAAAGACACAGACTGTCTGAATGGGTACAAAAACAAGGTCTGTATATATGCTGCCTACAAGAGACCCATTTCAGACCTAGGGACACATACAGACTGAAGGTGAAGGGATGGAAAAAGATATTCCATGCAACTGGAAATCAAAAGAAAGCTGGAATAGCAATACTCATATCAGATAAAATAGACTTTAAAATAAAGACTATTACAAGAGACAAGGAAGGACAATACATAAGGATTAAGGGATCAATCCAAGAAGAAGATATAACAATTATAAATATTTATGCACCCAACATAAGAGCACATCAATACATAAGGGAAATGCTAACAGCCATAAAAGGGGAAATCAACAGTAACACAATAATAATGGGGGACTTTAACACCTCACTTACACCAATGGACAGATCATGCAGACAGGAAATTAATAAGGAAGCACAAGCTTTAAATGACACATTAGACCAGATAGAGTTAATTGATATTTATAGGACATTCCATCCGAAAGCAGCAGAATACATTTTCTTCTCAAGTGCACACAAAACATTCTCCAGGATAGATCATATCTTGGGTCACAAATCAAGCCTCGGTAATTTAAGAAAATTGAAGTTTATCAAGCATCTTTTCTGACCACAATGGTATGAGATTAGAAATCAATTACAGGAAAAAACTGTAAAAAACACAAACACATGGAGGGTAAACAATTCGCTACTAAATAACCAAGAAATCACTGAAGAAATTAAAGAGGAAAACAAAAACTACATAGGAACAAATGACAATGAAAACACAATGAGCCAAAACCTATGGGATGTAGCAAAAGCAGTTCTAAGAGGGAAGTTTATAGCAATTCAATCTCACCTAAAGAAACAAGAAAAATCTCAAATAAACAATATAAACTTATACCTAAAGCAACTAGAGAAAGAACAAAAAAACAAAAAACCCACAAAGTTAGTAGATGGAAAGAAATCATAAAGATCAGAGCAGAACTACAGTGGGAATGTAAATTGATACAGCCACTATGGAGAACAGCATGGAGTTCCTTAAAAAACTAAAAATAGAACTACCATATGACCCAGCAATCCCACTACTGGGCATATACTCTGAGAAAACCATAATTCAAAGGGACACGTGTACCCCAATGTTCATTGCAGCACTATTTACAATAGCCAGGACATGGAAGCAACCTAAATGTTCATTGACAGATGAATGGATAAAGAAGATGTGTTACATATATACAACGGAATATTGCTCAGCCAAAAAAGGAACAAAATTGGGTCATTTGTAGAGATGTTGATGGAACTAGAACCTGTCATACAGAGTGAAGTAAGTCAGAAAGAGAAAAACAAATATCGTATATTAATGCATATATGTGGAATCTAGAAAAACGTACAGATGAAGCTATTTGCAGGGCAGGAATAGAAATGCAGACATAGAGAATGTACATGTGGACACAGGGAAGGAAGGGAGGTGGGATGAATTGGGTGATTAGGATTGACATATATACACTACCATGTGTAAAATAGATAGCTAGTGGGAACCTGCTGTATAGAACAGCAAGCTCAGCTTGGTGCTCTGTGGTGACCTAGATGGGTGGGATGTTGGGGGAGGTCCAAGAGGGAGGGGATATATGTATACATATAGCTGATTCACTTCATTGTACAGCAGAAACTAACCCAATATTGTAAAGCAATTATACTCCAATTAAAAAAGCAAGAGAGGGAGAGAGAGAGACAGAGAGTGGCAGAGCAGAGACAGAAAGGAAGCTGGGAGCAGTAAGTTCAAAGAAAAATGTCTGAATATCCCTGCCTTAACTGTTAGATGTGGGCTCTGGCCTAGCAAGGTGCTAGGATTCTGCAAGCCTGGAATTTTTCACTTAAAGTTTCAGGAAATCCAAGAGTATGCAATGCCTAAAATTTTGCAATACAGCCAAGCTCCAAAAACCAGGAAGAGTTAAAAATTTTTAGTAAATTAGCACAAGAAAGGTGCTTCCTTAACATAATAAACCAAGAGCAGCCTACATCATTCTTATCCGTGAAGCACTAAAGACAACCTCATCAAAGTGAGGAATGAAATGACGATGTCCACTACCACCACCATTATTTATCTTTATTGTTTATGATTATTATTTGAATAACTCTAGCCAGTGATAGGGAAAGAAGAAAAGAAATTGTATGAATAGTAGAGGAAAGGGAAAATATGGTTACCTTCTGGAAACCCCAAAAGAATTAACTGAAAACTTTTTGATCTAAAAGTGTTTAGCAAGCTGGCTAATTACAAAATGAAAACCCAGAAATTAATAGCTTTCCTATTCATGATAAGTATGAGAAAATAGACTATAATAACTTACATTCTTTACCAACCCTCTATAACAAAATATTCATGATTTTAAAGGTATTCCATAATGTTTTGATATCTCTTCTCTCAAGAGATGAGGCTTAATTCCACTCCCTTTGTCTTCCAACTTGAGATCTCTCTCTCTCTCTCTCTCTCTCTCTGCCTATTGACCTGCCCACATGGCAAGGAACTAACGCCTGCCAGCAGCCACATGACAGAACTCGGAAGCTGTTCCCCAACAAGTTGAATGATGAAATGACCACAACCCCATTCAACAGCTAGACTGCAGTCTCATGAGAAAGCCTGAACCAGAAACACCCAGCTAAACTGCTCCCAGATTCCTGGTCCACAGAAAATGTAAGACAAACAATGTGTTAAGGTGCCACACAGCACCTTTGAGGTAATTTACCACACAGCAATAGATAACTAATTTGAGGTAATTTACCACACAGCAATAGATAACTAATACAGGATTCTTTGTTACTCAAGCAACCAAGGGTCTGAGCTTGGGTGGTGCTAATCAGAGTAATGGATAGACAAACAATTAAAATAAACCTAATAATATTAGTTTGGGTGACATTAAAAGGACTTGGATTTACCCTAGTAAAGGCAGAATAGAAAAGGAGAATGGAGAGTGAAGTACAGCTGGCATGATGGGTAAGATAGATCTGATGTGAGGTTCCCCTTGAACCACTTTATGAGCCTTCAGGAAAGATTTTAATTGCTTTTCAATGTTTTTGAATATTGCCCTTGGGTTCTGCTTAATGTGGCATTGCTGAGACCTGTCCTGTGGTGATTCAGCTGTATTTTCATATCAACAGTACCAATAGAAACCAGTTGGAAATGTAATGGAATAATTGGGGGGGAGGATATTCCATTTATAATATTAACCAAAAATTTTTAAATGTCCAGGAATACAGCAAACATGCAGAATTAATATGACATGAGGGACTTCCCTGGTGGTCCAATGATTAAGACTCTGTGCTCCCAATGTAGGGGGCCCAGTTCGATCCTGGAACTAGATCCTGCATACCACAACTAAGAGCCTGCATGCCACAACTAAAGATCCCTATGTGACAACGAAGATCCCGTGTGCCACAACTAAGACCTGGCATAGCCAAATAAACAAATAAATAAATATTGAAAATATGACATAAGAGATAAATTGCTACTATGGGACATACAAGCAGATTTGAATAAAGGACAGTCGTTCATTCGTTCAGTCAACAGTCCATTGGTTGAAAAATTATCAACAGAAAATAAAGGGGAAGCAATTTCAATGGTTATATGGTTAAAATATTAACACATATTGTAAAACATGATAAGCAAACATTCTAAAAGCTATCTCCTTCTAAACCAAGCCACACACGTTGGCGTTAGAACTCTTCTTCAGTAGGAAACTCTTTTCTTAAACAAAATTTTTGAAGAAACATTACTATGGCACTATGGTGTTCTGGGCAGATTATTCTCAAAATATTTCATTATACATACAGTTCCATTTTGAATGTCTTTCCTGAATTTAAACATAATGCCTTTTCATTTATAATCTCTCTTATTTCACAAATCATCTAAAAAATGCCTTTTTCTACAAAAAATGCAGAAATTATCATGATACTAAAGATAAAATTTCCAAGACCTCATATCATATCTGTATATTGAGAATTAGAGTGTAAACTGATTTCCTTTCTCTGAACTATCCCATCAACCAGTTCATGTGGCCTGTAGAGAGAAGCAGATTGTCAGCATGCTTGCTCAATTAAAACATGTTTTAAACTGTTAATTTTAAATTTTATATTATACAACTATGAAATTAAGTAACTCAAAACTGAGGCAGAAAAAAATCACTGTATTTATATGTGCCATATAGCTCTTCTATGGCAGTGGATACTATTATTATTCTCATGAACAAGGAAACTAAGGCCAAGGGCACCACTGAATACATTGCTAATAAGTGGCAGAGCTGAGATTAAAACCCCAGGCATCTGGCTTCTATCTTCTTAACCACTATGTAATCTCAGTGTTGAACAGTAGAGAATGAGATGCAACCATTGAAAATAATTCATAAGAGCTACTTGAAAACTGGCATTCAGAAGCAGTAAGGGGGCCACATGATCTGGCAGGACACACTTTACTCAGAGAAGCTCTGCTTCCCATGTTATATACTGGGATCCCACAAAATATTTCTTTTGTAAGAATGATTATAATGAAGATGGAGAGGTTGAAACTTGGGTTGCAGAGTAATAGCTAATGACATGATGAAATGTGGAGGGAAAAACAATTTTGAAAACAATATACATAGTAAGACTCCAATTTATAAAAAAGACACACACATGACTTGAAAAAACTTTAAATGATAACAGTGGTTATATCTGGATTATGGAAATGCAAGGATTTTTTTCTCTGACTTTTTCTGCATATTTTTAATTTTCTGCAATGAATATCTTTAATTTTTAAAAAATTAAAGTGCTATAAAATGCTCAACATCATTAGTCATTAGGGAAATGCAAATTGAAACCACTGAAAAAGACTGGCAATAATAAATGTTGGTGAGGATGTGGGAAACCAGGAATCCTAATTCACCAATGGTGGGAACATAAAATAGCACAGCCACTTTGGAAATAGTCTGGCAATTCCTTAAAAAGTTAAACATAAATTTGCCATATGATCCAGCAATTCCACTCTCAGGTATCTACCCAAGAGAGATGTAAACAGAGATGTGTATGTCTTTAGACCTGAAGTGCATCTCTTCTAGACCACATATATATGGGTCTTCTTTTTTTATTCATTCAGCCACTCTATATATTTTAATTAGAGGATTTAGTCCATTTGCATTTAAAGTAATTATTGATAGGTAGGTACTTGTTGTCATGTGGTTAATTGTTTTGGTGTTATTTTGTAGTTCTTTTTTGTTCCTTTCTTCTTTTGTTCTCTTCTCTTGTGATTTAATGACTATCTTTAGTGTTATGTTTGGATTCCTTTCTCTTTTTGTGTGTAAATCTATTATAGATTTTTGGTTTGTGATTACCATGAGATTCATATATAGAAATATATATATACATATAGATTATATAGATATAGATAGTGATAAATATATGATTGTTTTAAGTTGTTGATTTCTTAAATTTCAAATACATTTTAACAACCCTTCATTTTTCCTCCCCACCCCAATGTTTAATGTTTTTGAACTTTATATCTTTTTGTTTTGTGTATCCCTTAACAATTTATTGTGTATATAGATGATTTTATTACCTTTGTCCTTTAGCCTTCCTATTAGCTTTATAAGTGGTCAATACCAGTGAAGTTTTATCTTTCATAATTTTTATAATTCTAGTTATGGTCTTTTCTTTTCCACTTAGAGAAATCTCTTTAATAGTTATTATAAAGCCAGTTTAGTGATGCTGAACTCTTTTAGCTTTTGCTTGTCTGTAAATCTCTTTAGCTCTCCTTCAATATGAATGATGACCTTGCCAGGTAGAGTATTCCTCATTGTAGGATTTTTTCCTTTCATTATTTTGAATATATCATGCCATTCCTTTCTGGCCTGCTAAGTTTCTGCTGAAAAGTCAGCTAGTTATCTTATGGGAGTTTCCTTGAATATAACAGGTTGCTTTTCTCTTACTGATTTAAAGATTCTCTCTTTCTCTTTAACATTTGCCATTTTAATTATAATATGTCTTAGCATGGACCTCTTTGAGTTCATCTTGTTTGGGACTCTCTGAGCTTCCTGGACCTGGATGCCTGTTTCATTTCCCAAGTTAGGAATTTTTCAGCTATTATTTCTTCAAATAAGTTCTCTGTCCTTTCTCTCTCTTCTTCTGGGACCCCTATATTCCAAATATTAGTATGCTTGATGTTCTCCTAGATGTATATTAAAATATCCTCATTTTTAAAAATTCTTTTTCTTTTTTTCTGTTCATCTCAGGTGATTTCCACTAGTCTGTCTTCCAGATCACTGATCCATTCCTCTGTATCATCTAATCTACTGTTGATTCCTCCTACTGTATTTTTTATTACATTTATTGTATGATTCATCTCTGTTTGGTTCTTCTTTATATTTTCTAACTCTTTGTTACAGTTTTCACTATGTTCATCCATTCTCTCCCAAGTTCGTTGAGCATTGTTAGATCACTACATTGAATCATTCAAGTAGATTGATTATCTCCACTTCATTTAGCTCCTTTTCTGAGGTTTTGTTGTATTCCTCCATTTGAAATATATTACCCTGTCTTCTCATTTTTCCCAATTATTGTGTTTATTTCTATGTGTTAGGTAGGTTTTTTACATTTTGCATTCTTGGAAAAGTGACCTTATGTAGAAAATGTCCTGTGGGACCCAGAAGCACACTCTCCTCTCATCACCAAAGATGTACACTCTAAGGGTACCACTTACATGAGCTGTGTGTACCTTTCTGTTGTACCACATCGATTGTTGTGTGCTGGCTGGTAGTTGGCTACTAGGCCCTGGCTATACAGTAGCTGCTGGTCCATGGCAGGACAGGGTAGGCTTCCTGTGTGGTTGGCTGCAGGAGCATGTGTGGGGCTGCTGCTGGCCTGCTGGTGGGTGAGGTCATCTCCCAGGTGGCTGTCTGCATGGCCAGGGGGGCTCAGGGCTGGTGCCAGCCCACTGGTAGTCTGGTAAGCAACCAGCATTTTTAGGCTAGAGGGAGGATTCCTAAATGGTACTTGCCAGTGCCAGTGTTTTCACAGAACAAACCCCAAAATGGCTGCCACCAGCATCTTCATCCCCAGGGTAGTCCAAGTTGCCTCCTGCCTCTCTGTAAGGCTTTCCAAAATCAGCAAAAGTGTCTGACCCTGGATCATTTCAAACTACAGCCTCTGCACTGGGACTCAGCATGTGAGATTTTTTACATGCCCTTTAACAGCAGAGTATCTGTTTCATATAGCCCTTCAGCTCTCCCAAATATCAGCCCTGCTGATTTTCAAAGCCAGTTGTTCTAGGGGCTCATATTACCAGTACAAGACTTCTGGGCCTAGGAGTCTGATGTGAGACTTGGACCACTCTCTCCTAGGAGAGGAGCTCTATGATTGTGATAGCCCTCTCATTTGTAGGTTGCCAACCCAGGGAGGAGTTCTAATTATACCATATGTCCACACCTTCTGCCCATCTTATTATGATCATTCCTTACATCTTCAGTTGTGGAAAATCTTTTCTGCTAGTCTTCAGATAGTTCTCATAAGTAGTTGCACTGTAAGTAGTTGTAATTTTGGTGTGTCCGTGGGAGGAGGTAAATTCAGGGTCTTCCTATTCCACCATCTTGGCCACCCATCCTTAAGACATTATCTCTTACCAAAGATAGCCCAGATGTCAGGTGAGATCTCTCTGCCTCTTGAGATCTGGATGAGATTTCCTAACCCCTTGTATTAGTTTGCTAGGGCTGCCACAACAAAATGCCACAGACTGGGTTCCTAAAACAACAAAAGTTTCTCTCTCACAGTTCTGGAAACTGGATGTTCAAAATCAATGTGCCAGTACAGTTGGTTTCTCCTGAGGCTTCTCTCCTTGACTTTGTCCTCACATGGCTTTTTCTCTGTGCACACTCATTCCTGATGTCTCTCTCTTCCTCTTTTAACAAGGACAACAGTCGTAGTGGATTAGGGCCCCACCCTTATGACCTCATTTAACCTAATTCCCTCTTTAAAGGCCCTATCTCCAAATATACCCACATTCTAAGGTACTACGGGTTAGGATTTCAACATATGAATTTGGGAGGAGGGGACACAATTCAGTCCACAACACCCCTCGTTCCACATCCTATGTATTTTGCATGTTATTGGTATATAATAGCATTTGTGACTTCATTACTCAAACAAATCCTAATGATGTTGATATTAGTGAGGGTGAATATTTAGCAGCATGAAACTGAAGTGATGACATTGCTAATAAAGTCAGTCACTAAAATACTTGAAAAGCATCAGCTGGGGTGGAAAAGGGCACACTGTTGATGAAAGGCTTAGGAATATAAAGTAGAAACATCTGGGAGAGAAAATTAAGTGCTATAAGCTATAGTCCTTAGGTGTGTGCTTTAGCTATAATCAATGATACAATTTAGTCCTGAAGCCATTGATTATAATGGAGGGGGGGAATGATCTGAAATTGGAGAGAGACAGCCAGAAAGAGGGGAACTGACACAGAAAAGATGCTACCAGGTGGCTGCATGCCCCAATTATCCATTGAGGCCCAAAGGAAATTAATTTTGACTCACTGCATCCAATGACTTATAAGCAGGAAAATAATTATAGTGCAAAACCAAAGTGCAGGTTTTTTTTTTTAAATAAGACATATAGGAATCCCATGGAGTACACAGAAACAAGGCCTCCCATTCTTAGCCTTCAGCTAATATCAGCTAGCATTTATTGATCACCCCAACTATATACCAGACATTGTTCTAAACTGGAAACAATACAAATTTCCTTTAACAGGAGAATGGATAAACAAATCATACTGTACCCATAGACTGGCATATTACTCAGCCAAAAACAGAAAAAAAGGAAAAGAAATGAACTATTTATACACACAACAGCTTGGATGAACCTCAAAGACATTACGCTGAATGAAAGAAGCCAGTCCCAATGATTGAGTATTCTTTGACTCCACTTCTCTGACATTCTCAGAAAGACAAAACTGTGGTGATGAGAGTGTATCAGTGCTTAACAGGGGTTAGGAGTCGGGCATGGTGTGATGATAAAGTTATAGTAATCAAGACAGTATGATATTGGCATAAAAATAGACACATGGATAAATGGAACAGAATAGAGTGCCCAGAAATAAACCCACACAAATGTGGTCAATTAATTTACAACAAGGAGCCAAGAATATACAATGGGGGAAGAACAGTGTCTTTAATAAATTATGCTGGGAATACTGGATAGCCACATGCAAAAGAATGAAACAGCCACTATCATACACCACATAAAAAATTAACTGAAAATTAATTAAAGACTTGACTGTAAAACATGAAACATAAAACTACTGGATGAAAACACAGGAGGTAAGCTCCTTGATATTGGTCTTGGCAATGATATTTTTGGATTTGACACCAGAAGCAAACATAAACAAGTGAGACTACATCAAACTAAAAAGTTTCTGTGAGAAGAAGAAATCATCAACAAAATGAAAAGGCAAACTACTGAGTGAAAGTAAGTATTTATAAATCATATGTCTCATAAGGGGATAATAGCCAAAACAGGTAAAGAATTCATACAACTCAATAGCAAAACAAACAAACAAACAAAAAAACTCATTAAAAATGAGCAGAGGATCTGAATAGATATTTTTCCAAAGAAAAAATACAGATGACCAACAGACACATGAAAAGGTGCTCAACAGCATGAATCATCAGGGAAATGCAAGTCAAAACCATGCCTCACAACTGTTGGAATGGCTATTATCAAAAAGATAACACATAACAAGTGTTGGCGAGGATGAGGAATAAAAGGAACTCTGGTGCACTGTTGGTGCAAATGTAAATTGGTGCAGCCACTATGGAAAACAGTATGGAGGTTACTCAAAAAATTCGAAATAGAACTGCTATATGATCCAGGAATTTCAATTCTGGGTATTACCTAAAGAAAACAAAAACACTAATTCAAAAATATACATGCACCCCTATGTTCACGGCAGCATTATTTACAATAGCCAAGATGTGGAAATAACCTAAGTGTCCATTAATGGACAAATGGATAAAGAAAATATGATATATATCATATTTTCCATTTCCATACTTATAATGGAATATTATTTAGCCATAAGAAAGAAGGAAATCCTGCCATTTGTGACAACATGAATGGACCTTGAGGGTATTATGCTAAGTGAAATAACTCAGGCAGAGAAAGATAAATGAGCACATGACCCCATTTATATGTGGAATCTTAAAAAAAAAAAAAAAGAGAGACAGAGGCAATAGAGGGAAGGTATTATTAGGCTGTTGAAAATAAATCTTGGTCCAAGCTATTAAAAAGTCACCACAAGGCTCTTGCCAGCACAAGTGTCTTTATGGTAGGATGAGCTCTTAAAAAATGGCTGCTGCTAGCATCTATGTTGCCATGGTGAGTCCCAAATGTCATCTGCCTATCTGGGGAACTCTCCAAGATCAACAGATCCTCAAGAAGGCAGAGGAGTAGGAGGACGTGGAGTTCATCGTTCCCTACAAATGCAACAAGAATACATCTAAAAATGGAACAGTTCTCACAGAACACCTGCTGAACACTAGCAGAATACCTCAGACACCTAAAAGCACAAGAAGGATCCCCATATAACTGAGTTGGATGAAAGAAAAAAAAGAAGAAGAGCGGAAGCAGGACAGGACCTGTGCCCTGAGAGGGAGCTGAAGGTGAGGAGAGCCTCCCACATCTGAGGAAGCCCTCTCACCAGTGGGGAGATCAGCTGGGACAGAAGAGAAGCTTCAGGGGCTCAGAGGAGAGCCCAGCAATTGTGTGGCAGACAAGACAGAGTGAGACCTACACAGATGGCCTGTGCCACAGCCCTGAACTTCCCAGCCTGAGACGGGTGTCCACTGGTGTGCACAGGGGCTGGGTGCTGGAATGTGTGGTTTGGAAAACAGACCCAGTGAGGGGACTGCAGTTGGTTGTGAGGAGACAGCCTGAGGGGTTGGGAGTGAGGAGCTCTGCAACCAGGAATGCTTGTGGAGGAAGTGTGGACTGCCATAGAAGCAAAGCACTATTGTTGAGTGATGCACAAAGGGCAGGGCCACCATTGCAGCCTCTCTCCTCATGCACAGGCTTGTGCCTCCATGGGCACTAGGGAGGGCTGCTGCCAGAGCCAGCTCTTGTGCTCCCACCATGACCTCTCTCCCCCTCTCCTGGGCAACCCACTCACCCCGATCACCACCTGTTGGGCTTGCACATTCCAATAATTTCCCCAGCACCCTCCAACTTAGATGGCCCACTTGCCTCAACTGCCACCTCAGCTCCATCCTGCCTGATGAGATTTTGTGTACAGATCACGACCCTGGAACTGTACTGCCTTGGCAACCCACTTGCTCTGATTGCCACCTTAGCCCCCTCACACCTGATGGACTTGTGTGCTCCAGCAACTTGTAGAGCAGACTCCAGTGGGAGGAAAGCCCACAGAGGTGGGGCTGAAACCATAGCTGAGGTCCAGGGGCCATGTGACTAAGGAAGAAGAGCTGAAATTTTCTCCTCATGGCCGCACAAACTGCAGAGTTACAACTCCAGTGATGGCTTCCTAACTTCAACACCTGTGGAACAGCTGAACAGAAAACAAGTGCACCTGCATCTGAGACAGGTCTGGCTTTAGCAGCTGTCAGCTTTGTGGGCACGTACATGCAGGAGGTGGGCCAGAACAGAGTCCAGGCTTCCTCCATAGCTCCCACAGAGGGTCCAGGTGCATGACAATTGCAGTCCTGGGACCTGACCTCAGTGGATAGGTGCTGGTGGCCTGGTGAAAACAATGCCTGAGAGTCACCAGGGCCAATTGCCAGCATATCCACAGTTCAGGTGGGATTTAGAGCAGTGCCAACAACAGTGTACTTTGTGAGACCACACAACAAGTGAAAGGGGACACCACAGAACACTTTCACAGGTGAACACCTCCAGAAGATAAATACTCAGTGGTTTCTCTCCCAGTGGGAGTACTCCAATCCCACCTACCTCACACCACAGATCAGAAACACAGCTAAGAACAGATCTGGGGGTCTCTACTCCAAAAACTAGGGAGCAGACCCCACCAGTGACATGGAAGTGACAACCAGAGACCAAAGGGGAGGCCCCATTCAATATTCAGGGCAGGCTTTTTTCACAACACCAGTCAAACACCCTATCAATGGGATAGTGGCACAATCATCTGGAACAACCTCAGCCACCAGGAAGCAGACAAGAGGAGCAGACAACTATGATCCTACAGACTGTGGAAAGGAGATCACAAATACAGTAAATTAGACAAAATGAGATGACAGAAAAATATGTTGCAGATGAAGGAACAAGATAAAAGCCTACAAAAATAACTAACTGAAGAGGAGATAGACAGTCTACCTGAAAAAGAATTCAGAGTAATGATAGTAGAGATGATCCAAGATCTCAGAAAAGAATGGAGGCACAGATCAAGAAGATACAAGAAATAATTAACAAAGACCTAGAAGAACTAAGAACAAACAGAGATGAATAATACAATAACTGAAAGGAAAAATACACTAGAAGGAATCAATTGCAGAATAACTGACACAGAAAATGGATAAGTGAGCTGGAAGACAGAACTGTGGAAATCACTGCCATGGAACAGAATAAAGAAAAAAGAATGAAAAGAAATGAGCACCCTCTCAGAGATCTCTGGGATGGCATTAAATGCACCAATATTTGAATTATAGGGGTTGGTCCCAGAAGAAGAAGAGAAAGAGAAAGGGCCTGAGAAAATATTTGAAGACATTATAGTCAAAAAGTTCCCTAACATGGGAAAGAAAATAGTCACCCAAGTCCAGAAAATGCAGAGTCCCATACAGGATAAATCCGAGGAGGAACACACTGAGACACATAGTAATCAAATTGACAAAAATTAAATACAAAGAAAAAATATGAAAAACAACAAGGGAAAAGCAACAAATGACATACAAGGGAATCTCCATAAGTTTATCAGCTGATTTTTCAGCAGAAACTCTGCAGGCAAGAAGGGATATATATTTAAAGTGAATGATATATGAAATGATATATTTAAAGTGAACAAAGGGAAATACCTACCACTAAGAATACTCAAGCCAGCAAAGCTCTCATTCAGATTTGACAGAGAAATCAAAAGTTTTACAGACAAGCAAAAGCTAAGATAATTTAGCATCACCAAACCAGTTTTACAAGAAATGCAAAAGGAACTTCTCTAGGCAGGGAAAAAAAGAGGTCACAACTAGAAATAAGAAAATCACAAATGGGAAAGCTCACTAGTAAAGGTAAACATACAGTAGAAGCAGGAAAAGATCTATATACAAATATGGTATCAAAAACAGTAGCCGTGAGTAGAGGAGAGTACAAATGCAGGAAATGGGAATTGCATTTGAAATTAAGAGACCAGCAACTTAAAACAACCTTGTATATATATATAGACTGCTTTATTGTAACCTCATGGGAAATGCAAACAAAAAACTACAGTATGTACACACACAAAAAAGAGAAAGTAACCTAAACAAAACACTAAAAAGTTCATCAAACCACAAGAGAAGAGAAAAAAGAGAAAGGGTAGAAAAAAGACCTGCAAAAACAAACCAAAAACAATTAAGAAAATGGCAAGAGGAACATACATATTGTTAATTACCTTAACTGTAAATGGATTAAATGCTCCAACCAAGAGACATAGAGTGGTTGGATGGATACAACAACAAGACTCATATATAGGATATCTACAAGAGAAACACTTCAGACCTAGGGACACATACAGACAGAAAGTAAGGGGATGGAAAAAAAATATTCCATGCAACTGGAAATCAAAAGAAAGCTAGATTATCAATAATCATATCAGACAAAATAGACTTTAAAATAAAGACTATTACAAGAGACAAGAAAGAACACTATGTATCGATCAAGGGATCAATCCAAGAAGAAAATGTAACAATTGTAAATATATATACACCCAACATAGAAGCACCTCAATATATAAGGCAAATACTAACAGCCATAAAAGGGGAAATCAACAGTAACACAATAATTGTGAAGGACTTTAACACCCCACTTACTCCAATGGACATATCATCCAGACAGAATATTAATAAGGAAACACAAGCTTTAAATGACACATTAAATCAGATAGACTTAATTGATATTTATAGGACATTCCATCTGAAAGCAGCAGAATACACTTTCTTCTCAAGTGCACATAGAACATTCTCCAGGATAGATCACATCTTGGACCATAAAGAAAGCCTCGGTAAATTTAAGAAAATTGAAATCATATCAAAAATCATTCCTGAACACAACACTATGAGTTTAGAAATCAGTTACAGGAAAAAAAAACTGTAAACAACACAAACACAAGGAGGCTAAACAATGTTACTAAATAAACAATGAATCACAGAAGAAATCAAAGGGGAAATCAAAAAATACCTAGAGATAAATGACAATGAAAACACGACAATCCAAAACTTATGGGATGCAGCAAAAGCAGTTCTAAGAGGGAAGTTTATAACAATATAATTTTACCTCAGGAAACAAGGAAAACCTCAAATAAACAACAGAACCTTACACATAAAGAAAAAGAAGAAGAAACAAAACTCAAAGTTAGTAGTAAGAAAGAGATCATAAAGGTCAGAGCAGAAATAAATGAAGAAAAGGATAGCAAGATCAATGAAACTAAAAACTGTTTTTTTGAGAAGATAAACAAAATTGATAAACATTTAGCCAGACTTATCAAGAAAAAAAGGGAGAGGACTCAAATCAGTAAAGTTACAAATGATGGGCTTCCCTGGTGGCGCAGTGGTTGAGAGTCCACCTGCCGATGCAGGGGACACGGGTTCGTGCCCTGGTCTGGGAGGATCCCACATGCCACGGAGTGGCTGGCCCCTTGACCCATGGCCACTGAGCCTGCGCATCCGGAGCCTGTGCTCCTCAATGGGAGAGGCCACAACAGTGAGAGGCCCGCGTACTGCAAAAAAAAAAAAGAAAAAAAGAAAAAAAGAAAGAAAGAAAGAAAAAGAAATGAAAAGGGAGAAGTTAGAACTGACACCACAAAAATACAAAAGATCATAAGAGACTACTACAAGCAACTATATGCCAATAAAATGGACAATCTAGAAAATGGACAAATTCTTAGAAAGGTTCAACTTTCAAGGACTGAAACAGGAAGATATAGAAAATATGAACAGACCAATCACAAGCAATGAAATTGAAACTGCAATTAAGAGTCTTCCAACAAACAGAAGTCCAGGACCAGAAAGCTTCACAGGCAAATTCTATCAAACATTTAGAGAAGAGTTCACACCAACCCTTCTCAAACTCTTACAAAAATTGCAGAGGGAGGAACACTCCCAAACCTGTTCTACAAGGCCAGCATCACCCTGATACAAAAAAACAAAGATAATGCAAAAAATGAAAATTACAGACCAATTTCATGGATGAACATAGATGCAAAAATCCTCAACAAAATATTAGTAAACCAAATACAATAACATGTTAAACTTATCATACACTATGACCAAGTGGGATTTATCACAGAGATGCAAGGATTATTCAATATATGCAAATCAATCAGTGTGATACACCATATTAACAAATTGAAGAATAAAACCCATATCATCATCTCAATAGATGCAGAAAAAGCTTTTGACAAAATTCAACACTCTTTTATGATAAAACTCTCCAGAAAGTGGGCATAGAGGGAAACTACCTCAACATAATAAAGAGCATATATGACAAACACACAACAAACATCATTCTCAATGGTGAAAAACTGAAAGCATTTCCTCTAAGATCAGGAAAAAGACAAGGATGCCCACTCTCACCACTATTATTCAATATAGTTTTGGAAGCCCAAGCCATGGCAATCAGAGAAGAAAAAGAAATAAAAGGAATCTAAATTGGAAAAGAAGTAAAACTGTCACTGTTTGTGATGACATGATACTATACAGAGAAAATCCTAAAGATGCTACCAGAAAACTACTAGAGCTCATCAATGAATTTGGTAAAGTTTCAGGATACAAAATTAATGCACAGAAATCTCTTGCATATCTATACACTAACAAGGAAAAATCAGAAAGAGAAATTAAGGAAACAGTCCCATTTACCATTACAACAAAAAGAATAAAATACCTAGGAATAAACCTACCTAAGGAGGCAAAAGACCCATACTCAAAAAACAATAAGATACTGATGAAAGAAATCAAAGATGACACAAACAGATGGAGAGATATACCATGTCTTTCGATTGGAAGAATCAACATTGTGAAAATTACTATACTACCCAAAGCAATCTACAGATTCAGTGCAATCCTTATCAAATTACCAATGACATTTTTCCCAGAACTAGAACAAAAAATTTGCAATTTATATGGAAACACAAAAGACCCTGAGTAACCAAAGCAATCTTGAAAAAGAAAAATGGAGCTGGAGGAATCAGGCTCCCTGACTTCAGAATATACTACAAAGCTGTACTAATCAAGGCAGTTTGGTACTGGCCTAAAAACAGAAATATAGATCAATGGAACAGGATAGAAATCCCAGAGATAAATCCACACACCTATGGTCCCCTAATCTATGACAAAGGAGGCAAGGATATACAATGGAGAAAAGACAGTCTCTTCAATAAGTGGTGCTGGGAAAACTGAACAGCTACATGCAAACAAATGAAATTAGAACATTACCTAACATGATACACAAAATAAACTCAAAACAGATTAAAGACCTAAATATAAGGCTGGATACTATAAAACTATTAGAGGAAAATGCAGGCAGAACACTCTTTTACATAAATCACAGCAATATCTTTTTCAATCCACCTCCTAGAGTAATGAAAATAAAAATAAACAAATGGGACCTAATAAAACTTAAAAGCTTTTGCACAGCAAAGGAAACCATCAACAAAAAAAAAAGACAACCCGCAGAATGGGAGAAAATATTTGCAGATGAAGAAACCAACATGGAATTAACCTCCAAAATATACAAAGAGCACATGCAGCTCAATATCAAAAAAACAAACAACACAATCAAAAAATAGGTAGAAGGGGCTTCCCTGGTGGTGCAGTGGTTGAGAGTTTGCCTGCCGATGCAGAGGACGCGGGTCCATGCCCTGGTCTGGGAGGATCCCACATGCTGTGGAGCAGCTGGGCCCATGAGCCATGCCCACTGAGCCTGCACGTCCGGAGCCTGTGCTCCGCGGCGGGGGAGGCCACAGCAGTGAGAGGCCCACGTACCACAAAATAAATAAATAAATAAATAAGCAGAAGTCCTAAATAGACATTTCTCCAAAGAAGACATACAGATGATTAAAAAGCACATGAAAGGATGTTCAACATCACTAATTATTACAGAAATGCAAATAAAAACTACAATGAGGTATCACTTCACACTGGTCAGAGTGGCTATCATCAAAAATCTAAAACCAATAAATGCTGGAGAGGGTGTGAAAAAAAGGGAACCCTCCTACACTGTTCCTGGGAATGTAAATTGTAGAGCCACTATGGAGAAGAGTATGGAAGTTCCTTATAAAACTAAAAATAGAGCTACCATAAGATCCAGCAATCCCACTCCTGGGCATATATCTGGATAAAACCATAATTCAAAAAGATACTTTCACCCCAATATTCATTGCAACACTCTTCACAATAGCCAAGACATGGAAGCAACCTAAATGTCCACCAACAAAGCAATGGATAAAACTGTCATACATATATATAATGGAGTATTAATCAGCCATAAAAAAGAGCAAAGTAATGTCATTTGCAGCAACATAGATGGACCTAGAGATAGTCATACTGAGTAAAGTAAGTCAGACAGAGAAAGAGAAATATATGATATTGCTAACATGTAGAATCTAAAATAGATGTATGTGGGGTTTTAAAGTCCCCTACTCTTTTTGTAATATTGTCAGTTTCTCCCTTTATGTCTGTTCCTATTTACTTTATATATGTAGGTGCTCTGTTATTAGGTGCATATATGTTAATGAGTGTAATATCCTCTTCTAGTATTGATCCCCCTATCATGTATAATGCCCTTCTTTGTCTTGTGTTATAGCCTTTGTTTTAAAGTCTATTTTTCCTGATGTGAGTATTGCTATCCCCATTTTCTTAACATTTCCAATTGCATGAAATATCTTTTTCCATCTTCTCACTTTCAGACTGTGTGTGTTTTTAGCTCTGAAGTTAGTCTCTTGTATGCAGCATCTAGCGTCTTGTTTTTTTCACCCAATAAGCCCCTCTACATTTTTTGATTGGAGCATTTAGTCCATTGATGATAAAGTGATTATTGATAGATATGTATTGGGTTGGCCAAACAGTTCATTCAGTTTTTTTTTGTAAGATGTTATGGAAAACCACGAGCAGACTTTTTGGCCAACCCAATACTTATTGCCATTTTGTTGGTTGTTTTTGCAGTTCCTCTCTGTTCTTTTCTTCTTTTAGTTTCTTCCCTGTTATTTTATTTAGTGGTATGCTCGTGTTCCTTTCACTCTAGTGTTTTTGTATCTATTGTAGGTTTTTGATCTGTGGTTACCATGAGATTCATATATGTTGACCTATAGTTATAGGTCAACTTGTTTTAAACTGATAGTCACTTAAGTTCAAATACATTCTAAATTATCTACATGTTTTACTCCCCTCCCCAACATTTTGTGTATTTAATGTCATATTTTACATCTTCACGTTTATCCCTTCACTGTTTATTGTAGTTACAGTTGATTTTACACTTTTTTTCTTTTAATCTTTATACTAGCATTTTTAAGTTGTTGATCCACAACTTTTACTATACATCTGCCTTTACTAGTAAGTGGGATTTTTTTTCCTTTCCTATAGATACTAACTTCTTGTTGCAGCCTTTTCTTTGTCACATAGAGAAGATCTTTTGACATTTCTTTTAGGATAGGTTCAGTATCAATGAACTCTTTTAGTTTTTGCTTATATGAGAAATTCTTTATCTTGCTTTCAATTCTAAATGATAATCTTGCTGGGTAGAGTATCCTGAGTTGTAGGTTTTTCCCTTTCAGCAACTTAAATATATCATACCATTCCCTTCTGGCCTGCAAAGTTTCTGCAGATAAATCAGCTGATAGCCTTATGAGGGTTTCATTGTATATGACTCTTGTTTTTTCTCTTGCTGCCTTTAGAATTCTCCCTCTATCTTGGAACTTTTGTCATGTTAAATATGATATATCTCAGTGTTTGTCTATTTGTGTCCATCTTATTTGGGACACACTGTTCTTCCTATACCTAGATATCTCTTTCCTTCTTCATGTTTGGGAATTTTTCAGCTATAATTTCATCAAACTTTCAACCCCTTTATCTCTCTTCTCCTTCTGGAATGCCTATATAATGCAAATGTTGGTATTCTTTATACTGTCATAAGGTCCCTTAAACTGTTCCCAGTTTTAAATTTGTTTTTCTTTTTTGCTGTTCTGGTTGGGTGATTTCCATTATTCTATCTTCCATATCACTTACACATTCTTCTGAATCACCTAGTCTGCTTGCTAGATGGTCCCAAGTTGCTGGAACAGAAAAACTGAGGGTCAAGTCCAAGCTCATTCCATTCACTCTACATGTGTGTGCACACCCTCTCAGCCCTGGTACCCTCACTCCAGAGCAGAGTGGTGCTGGAGAAAGAGGAACTAGAGCAGGCATTCAGCCTAGGTCTGGGTGCAGAATGTGGTGGCCCCAGCCCATCAGGCTTCCAGACTCCTCCTAACACAATGCCTTTGTAAGTGTCAGTAATGGCTGTCCCTGCCCTATTCAGACACTGTTCTAGATCCAGGCCAACTCCACCCCTCACAAATGAGCACTCCCCTCAGCCATGGCAGCCTTCACCCTAGTGTGGAGCTGTATTGAGAAGCAAGCAAGCCTGGAGCCTATGCCAGAGTGGTCACACCTAATTCTTGATTTGAGTTGCTAGTAATTTGTCTATTATATTACAAAATTTGTAAGCTTTGTTATAATTTTTGTTTAAATTTCTTTTTCCTAATTATTAAATACTTCTTTGCAGTTTATTCCTTGTTTAAAAGCAATGTATTTAGGCTATGCATTTTCTCTGAGAATAATTTTAATCATATCCTATAAATTTGGTATCTCATATCCTCAATGTCATTATTGGCTAATTTGATTCTAACTACTTTTTATATCCTTCTTGACCTAAGAACTATTTAGATGAATGTTTTGCATTTTTTATGTTTTGGTTTTAGTTTTCAAATTGTTGGGGTTTAATTTCAACTTTTATACAGTATTATACTTGTGCCAGTATTGAATATAACCTGTGAAATTACCCTACTTTGGAATTTGAGAGAGTTTTATATCCCAGTTTTTACCCACCTTTCAAACCTAATGAGAGGAACAGATAAAAGTTTAGATTCACTGCAGAATTCAAGAATCTAGCAGACTGAAGGAAGGAGCTAAAACTGTAAGTACCATAGCAGAAATTTTATCTGTTTATACAATTTTCTTTGCCATACTGGAGTGGCCACCAGGAGTTGGCTGGGGAGTGTCCCCCATGTTTTGCCTGACAGAGACATCTATGCCAAATGCAGTCAGTAAGTAGGTACCACACTGGTACAGGATGCTTAATGGGCTTCTTCTTGCAGGATCCAGCTATTCCTCTCTAATGACCTACAGCCCCCTCACCCTTGCCTCCAGTTGGCATCCCTCAAAATGAAAGGATGTCACTGAATTCTGATAAAGTCTTTCCTACTCACCTCCCAGGCAAGCTGGTTTTAAGCATAAAAGGAGTCATGAGTCAAATCAGTCCTTGTTTTGATCCATCTTTAGCAGAAAGTTTGTGGTTTTCTCACATATATATGGCTATAAGTATTCCTAGTGTTCAATGAAGATTTTTCCTTCCTTTTATATCTTTGGCCATTTCCATGAGATTCTCCAAAGTCAGAACGAGATCCAGTTGCTGAAATCACTAACTGGCCTCAAAGTCCCGCTTGCCTTTTTTCTTTTCCTTTTTTCTGACACTCAGAACAATAGTCTATTGGTGAAGTACTTATTAAAGTAGTGGTTAATATTTCCTTTTCAGATATGTACTTACAATATAAGGATATGAAATTAAAGGCATTGAAAGCAACTCCATTACACATTACAGAATGTACTTTGCCTAAGAGCTTGGTTTTAGTTGAGCTTCAAGATCACACTCCATTTTTACCAGAACAGCAGATGTCCCTTAGTCACCAGAGCTCACTGTCAGTAACATCTTACATCTGAAAATAAATCTAGCTTTAGGCAGCTGACCACATATGTGCCTCTGAAACCATGGTAACAGAAAGTCCTTTTACCTCTGTGTCCCAATTAAAAATGTTCTGTTGGCTCTAATTGGGATGTTGGTTTACAAAACTAATACATCAAAGCAATCATGTAATCCTTAAATGTCAACCATCACAAAAATTTATATTTCCCTTGCAAGTGGCTAATGAGGGTCAGACCAAAGAGTGTGTGAGATTGAGATTACAGACAGCAACTAGATAAATCCACTTTGGGATCCTTTTTCTCCATGTCCCACTCTGCAAATACAAGGTTTGATGACTAATTCAAGATTAGGGTGAGGGAGAAAAATTATAGAGATGTCAAGTGTGGGTATCTAGGAGGATAGAGGAGCTTTTAACAGAAATGGGAGAAAACGAAGAGGAGGAGCTTTTAACAGAAATGGGAGAAAACGAAGAGTAATTTTCACAGAAAGAATGACACATGAGGAGAAATATGTTCAATTCTGTTCTGCTAAGATAGCCAGGTACCTGGCATTGAACCAGGACACATAATGTTCGCGTTTCCTGCCTGGTGGAGTAAGAAGTAGAAGAAGAAGGAGGGGGAGGAGGACAAGGGGAAGAGAAAGAAGGTGGGGGGAGGAAGAAGGAGAACAATTAACTGGTAATATGAATGTCTTTTTTGATCATTATACTTTCAGATTTGTTTTCTCTTGGTATCTGATTCATTTTTAATCAGCAATAGTATAGAAAAACTCAGATTCTAGTTTCTCCTCTGTTAAGTGTGAAATTATCTATAAACAAACACTTAAAAAATGCAAATGAAGTGGATCGTGGGATTCTACTTTTTTTTTGAGTCTTTATGAGAATAATTACTTTACAATAGTGTGTTATGTTCTGCTGTATAACCAAGTGAATCAGCTATACTTATACATATATCCCCGTATTTCCCCCATCTTGTGTCTCCCTCCCACCTTCCCTATCCCAGGCATCTAGGTGGACACAAAGCACCAAGCTGATCCCCCTGTGCTATGAGGCTGCTTCCCAATAGCTATCGATTTTACATTTGGTAGTGTGTATATGAACATGCCACTCTCTCACTTCATCCCAGCTTTCCCTTCCTCCTCCCTGTGTCCTCAAGTCCATTCTCTACATCTGTGCATTTAATCCTGTCCTGTCCCTAGGTTCTTCAGAATACTTTTTGTTTTTTTTTTTAGATTCCATATATATGTGTTAGCAAACAGTATTTGTGTTTCTCTTTCTGACTTACCACACTATGTATGACAGTCTCTAGGTCCATCCACCTCACTACAAATAACTCAATATCATTTCTTTATATGGCTGAGTAATATTCTATTGTATATATGTGTCACATCTTCTTATCCATTCATCTGTTGATGGACACTTAGGTTGTTTGCATGTCTTGGCTATTTTAAATAGCGCTGCAATTACCATTGTGGTACATGACTTTTTTGAATTATGATTTTCTTAGGGTATATGCCCAGTGGTGGGATTGCTGGGTCATATGGTAGTTCTATTTTTAGTTTTTTAAGGAACCTCCATATTGTTCTGCATAGTGGCTGTATCAAGTTACATTCCCACCAACGGTGCAGGAGGGTTTCCTTTTCTCCACACCCTCTTCGGCATTTATTGTTTGTAGATTTTTTGATGATGACCATACTGACCGGTGTCAGGTGATAACACATTGTACTTTTGATTTGCATTATTCTAATGATTAGTGGTGTTGAACATCCTTTCATGTGTTTGTTGGCAATCTATATATCTTCTTTGGAGAAAAGTCTATTTAGGTCTTCTGCCCATTTTGGATTAGGTGTTTTTTTTGCTTTTGTTTTTGGATTTTTGTTTGATATTGAGTTGCATGAGCTGCTCCTATAGTTTTGGAGATTAATCCTTTATCAGTTGTTTTGTTTGCAAATATTTTCTACCATTCTGAGGGTTGTCTTCTCATCTTGTTTATGGTTTCCTTTGCTGTGCAAAAGCCTTTAAGTTTCATTAGGTCCCATTCCTTTATTTTTATTTCCATTTCTCCAGGAGGTGGGTCAAAAAGGATCTTGCTGTGATTTATGTCATAGTGTGTTCTGCCTATGTTTTCCTCTAAGAGTTTTATGGTATCTGGCCTTACACTTAGGTCTTCAAAATATTTTGAGTATATTTTTGTGTAAAATGTTAGGAAGTGTCCTAATTTCATTATTTTACCTGTAGCTGTCCAGTTTTCCCAGCACAAGGGAAAACTTATTGAACAGGCTGTCTTTTCTCCACTGTAAATTCTTGCCTCCTTTATCAAAGATAAGGTGACCATATGTGCGTGGTTTTATCTTTTTATCCTTTTAAATTGATCTATATTTCTGTTTTTGTGCCAATACCATAATGTCTTGATGGCTGTAGCTTTATAGTATAGTATGAAGTCAGGGAACCTGATTCCTCCAGCTGCCTTTTTCTTTCTCAAGATTGCTTTGGCTATTATGGGTCATTTGTTCTTCCATAAAAAATGGGAAATTTTTTGATCTAGTTCTGGGAAAAATGCCATTGGTAGTTTGATGGGGGTGCATTGAATCTGTAGACTGCTCTGGGTAGTAGAGTCAATTTCACAATGTTGATTTTTCCAATCCAATAACATGGTATATCTCTCCATCTGTTTGTATCATCTTTATTTTTTTTTCATCAGTGTCTTACAGTTTTCTGAATACAGGTCTTTTCTCTCCTTAGGTAGGTTTATTCCTAGGTATTTTATTCTTTTTGTTGCAGTGGTAAATAGGAGTATTTCATTAAATTCCCTTTCAGATTTTTCATCATTAGTGTATAAGAATGCAAGAGATATCTGTGCATTAATTTTGTATCCTGTTACTTTACCAAATTCACTGATTAGCTCTAGTAGATTCCTGGTAGCAGCTTTAGGTTTCTCTATGTATAGTATCATGTCACCTGCAAACAGTGGCAGCTTTACTTCTTCTTTTCTGATTTGGATTCATTTTGTTTCTTTTTCTTCTTGGATTGCTGTGGCTACAACTTTCATAACTTTTTTGAATAATAGTTTTGAGAGTGTACAACCTTGTCTTGTTCCTTATCCTAGAGGAAATGGTTTCTGTTTTTCACCATTGAGAACGATGTTGGCTGTGGGTTTGTCATATATGGCCTTTATTATGTTGAGGTAAGTTCCTTCTATGCTCACTTTTGGGATTTTTTTTTCATAAATTGCTGTGGAATTTTGTCGAAAGCTTTTTCTGCATCTATTGAGATGATCATATGGTTTTTATCCTTCAATTTATTTATATGGTGTATCACATTGATTTGCATATACTGAGGAATCCTTGCATTCCTGGGATAAACTCCACTTGATCAAGGTGTATGACCCTTTAATGTGCTGTTGGATTCTGTTTGCTAGCATTTTGTTGAGGATTTTTGCATCTACGTTCATCAGTGCTATTGGTCGGTAGTTTTTTTTGTGTGTGACATTTTTGTCTGGTTTTGGTATTAGGGTGAAGGTGGCCTCTTAGAATGAGTTTGGGAGTGCTCCTCCCTCTTCTATATTTTGGAAGAGTTTGAGAAGGATAGGTGTTAGCTCTTCTCTAAATGTTTGATAGAATTCGCCTGTGAAGCCATCTGGTCCTGGGCTTCTGTTTGTTGGAAGATTTTTAATCACAGTTTCAATTTCAGTGCTTGTGATTGGTCTGTTTATATTTTCTATTTCTTCCTGCTTCAGTCTCGGAAGGTTGTGATTTTCTAAGAATTTATCCATTTCTTCCAAGTGGTCAATTTTATTGGCATATAGTTTCTCGTAGTAATCTCTCATGATCCTTTGTATTTCTGCAGTGTCAGTTTTTACTTCTCCTTTTTCATTTCTAATTCTATTGACTTGAGTTTTCTCCCTTCTTTTTTTGATGAGTCTGGCTAATGGATTATCAATTTTGTCTATCTTCTTAAAGAACCAGATTTTAGTTTTATTGATCTTTCTTATTGCTTCCTTCATTTCTTTCATTTATTTCTGATCTGATCTTTATAATTTCTTTCCTTCTGCTAACTTGGGTTTTTTTTTTGTTCTTCTTTCTCTATTGCTTTACGTGTAAGGTTAGGTTGTTTATTTGAGATGGTTCTTCTTTCTTGACATAGGATTGTATTGCTATAAACGTCCCTCTTAGGACTGCTTTGGCAGCATCCTATAGGTTTGGATCATAGTGTTTTCATTGTCATATGTTTCTAGGTATATTTTGATTCCTCTTTGATTTCTTCAGTGATCTCTTCGTTATTTAGCAGTGTATTGTTTAGCTGCCCTGTGTTTATAATTTTTACAGATATTTTCCTGTAATTGATATCTAGTCTCATAGTGTTGTAGTCAGAAAAAATACTTGATACAATTTCAATTTTCCTAACATAACTGAGGCATGATTTGTGACCCAAGATATGCTCTATCCTGCAGGATGTTCCATTAGCACTTGAGAAGAAAGTGTAATGTGCTGTTTTGGGATGGAATGTCCTATAAATATCAATTAAGTCCATCTTGTTTAATGTGTCATTCAAAGCTTGTGTATCCTTATTTATTTTGATTTTGGATGATCTGCCTATTGGTGAAAGTGGGATGTTAAAGTTCCCTACTATTATTGTGTTACTGTCGATTTTCTTTTTTATGGCTGTTAGTATTTGCCTTATGTATTGAGATGCTCCTATGTTAAGTTCATAAATATTTACAATTGTTATATCTTCTTCTTGGATTGATCCCTTGATCATTATGTAGGGTCCTTCTTTGTCTCTTGTAATAGTCTTTGTTTTAAAGTGTATTTTGTCTGATATGAGAATTGCTACTCCAGCTTTCTTTTGATATCCATATGCATGGAATATCTTTTTCCATCCTCTCACTTTCAGTCCATATGTGACCCTAGGTCTGAAGTGGGTATCTTCTAGACAACATATATACGGGTCTTGTTTTTGTATCCATTCACCCAGTAAGTGTCTTTTGGTTGGAAAATTTAATCCACTTACAATAAGGTAATTATTGATATGTATGTTCCTATTACAATTTTCTTAATTGTTTTGGGTTTGTTATTGTAGGTCTTTTCCTTTTCTTGTGTTTCCTCCCTAGTAAAGTTCTGGAGGAGCTTCAAGATGGCAGAAGAGTAAGACATGGCAATCACTTTCCTCTCCACAAATACATCAGAAATACATCTACATGTGGAGCAACTCCTACAGAACACCTACTGAACGCTGGCAGAACACCTCAGACCTCCCAAAAGGCAAGAAACTCCCCACATACCTGGGTAGGGTAAAAGAAAAAAGAAAAAACACAGACAAAGAAAAGGTATGGGACCTGCACCAGTGGGAGGGAGCCATGAAGGAAGAAAGGTTTCCACACACTAGAAGACCCTTCGCAAGTGGAGACTGCAGGTGGTGGAGCGCGGAAGCTTTGGAGCCACAGAGGAGAGTGCAGCAACAAGGGTGCGGAGGGCAAAGCAGAGAGATTCCTGCACAGAGGATCAGTGTTGACCAGCCATCATCAGCCCGAGAGGATTGTCTGCTCACCCACTGGGATCGGCGGGGCCTGGGAGCAGAGTTTCAGGCTTCGGAGATCAGATCCCAGGGAGAGGACTGGTGTTGGCTGTGTGAACACAGCCTGAAGGGGGCTAGTGCACCACAGCTAGCCGGGAAGGAGTCTCGGAAGAAATCTGGAGCTGCCAAAGAGGCCAGAGACTTTTTATTGCCTCTTTATTTCCTGGTGTGTGAGGAGAGGGGATTAAGAGCATCAATTAAAGGAGCTCCAGAGATGGGTGTGAGCTGTGGCTATTAGCATGGACCCCAGAGACAGGCATGGGATGCTAAGGCTGCTGCTGCCACCACCAATAAGCCTGTGTGCAAGCACAGGTCACTCTCCACACCTCCCCTCTCTGGAGCCCATGCAGCCCACCACTGCCAGGGTCCTGTGACCCAGGGACAACTTCCCTGGGAGAACACTCAGCACCCCTCAGGCTGGTACAACATCACACTGGCCTCTGCCATGGCAGGCTCGTCCCACATTCCGTACACCTCCCTCCCCCCAGGCCTGAGTGAGCCAGAACCCCCAAATCAGCTGGTTCTTTAACCCTGTCCTGAGTGAAGAACAGATGCCCCCCAGTGACCTACACGCAGAGGCGGTTCCAAATCCAAAGCTGAACCCTGGGAGCTGTGAGAATAAAGAAGAGAAAGGGAAATTTCTCCCAGCAGCTTAAGGAGCAGCATATTAAATCTCCACAATCAACTGGATGCACCCTGCAACTCTGGAATGCCTGAATAGACAACGAATCTTCCCAAATTGAGGAGGTGGGCTTTGGGAACAATGTTATATATATATATTTTTTTCCCCTTTTTCTCTCTTTGTGAATGTGTATGTGTATGATTCTGTGTGAGATTTTCTCTGTATGGTTTTGCTTTTACCATTTGTCCTAGGGTTCTGTCTGTCCATTTTTTTCTTTTTTTTACTTAAAAAAATTTGTTTTTCTTAATAATTATTTTTATTTCTTATTTTAATAACTTTATTTCATTTTACTTTATTTTATCTTCTTCTTTCTTTCTTTCTTTCTTTCTTTCTTTCTTTCTTTCTTTCTTTCTTTCTTTCTTTCTTTCTTTCTTTCTTTCCTTCCTTCTTTCTTTCTTTTTTCCTTCCTTTTATTCTGAGCCATGTGGAGGATAGGCTCTTGGTGCTCCAGCCAGGAGTCAGGGCTGTGCCACTGAGGTGGAAGAGCCAAGTTCAGGACACTGGTCCACAAGAGACATCCCAGCTCCATGTAATATGAAATGGTGAAAATCTCCCAGAGATCTCCATCTCAATGACAAGACCCAGCTCCACTCAATGACCAGCAAGCTACAGTGCAGGACACCCTATGCCAAACAACTAGCAAGACAGGAACACAACACCACCCATTAGCAGAGTGGCTGCCTCAAATCATAACAAGGTCACAGACACCACAAAACACTCCACCAGCCGTGGACCTGCCCACCAGAAAGACAAGGTCCAAACTCATCCACCAGAACACAGGCACTAGCCCACTCCACCAGGAAGCCTACACAACCCACTGAACCAACCTTAGCCACTGGAGACAGACACCAAAAACAATAGAAACTATGAACCTGCAGGCTACAAAAAGGAGACCCCAAACACAGAAAGTTAAGCAAAATGAGAAGACAGAGAAACACACAGCAGATGAAGGAGCAAGGCAAAAACCTACCAGACCTAGTAAAGTTCCTTTAGAATTTGCTGTACAGATGGTTTGGTGGTGCTGAATTCTCTTAGCTTTTGCTTCTCTGTAAAGGTTTTAATTTCTCTGTTAAATCTGAATGACATCCATGCTGGGTAGAGTAAACTTGGTTGTAGGCTTTTCCCTTTCATCACTTTAAATATGTCCTGCCACTCCCTTCAGGCTTTCAGAGTTTCTGTTGGATGGTCATCTGTTAACCTTATGGGGATTCCCTTGTATGCTATTTATTGCTTTTCCCTTGCTGCTTTTAATATTTTTTTTATTTGTATTTAATTTTGAAAGGTTAATTAATGTGTCTTGGTGTGTTTCTCCTTTGATTTATCCTGTATGGGACTCTCTGTGCTTCCTGAACATTATTGAATATTTCCTTTCTCATATTAGGGAAGTTTTCAACTATAATCTCTTCAAATATTTTCTCAGTCCCTTCTTTTTCTCTTCTTCTTCTGAGACCCATATAATTCAAATATTGGTATGTTTAATATTGTCCCAGAAGTCTCTGAGACTGTCCTCAGTTATTTTCCTTGTTTTATTCTTTATTCTGCTCTGTGGTAGTTATTTCCACTAATTTATCTACCAGATCTCTTATCCATTCTCCTGACTCAGTTATTCTGCTATTAATTCCTTCTAGAGAATTTTTAATTTCATTTATTGTTCTGTTTGTTTGCTCTTTAGTTCTTCTAGGTCCTTGTTAAACACGTCTTGCATTTTCTCCCTTCTATTTCCAAGATTTGGATAATCTTTACTATCATTACTCTGAATTATTTTTCAGGTAGACTGCCTATTTCCTCTTTATTTGTTTGGTCCGGTGGGTTTTACCTTGCTCCTTCATCTGCTGTGTATTTCTCTGTCTTCTCAGTTTGCTTAACTAACTGTGTTTGGGATCTCCTTTTCACAGGCTGCAGGTTCATAGTTCCCATTGTTTTTGATGTCTACCCCAGTGGATAAGTTTTGTTCAGTGGGTTGTTTAGGCTTCCTGGTGGAGGGCACTAGTGTCTGTGTTCTGATGGATGATGCTAGATCTTGTCTTTCTGGTGAGCAGGACCGTGTTCAGGAGTTTGTTTGGGGGTGACTGTGAACTTATTTTTATTTTAGGCAGCTTTTCTGCTAATAGGTGGTGTTGTGTTCCTGTCTTGCTAGTTGTTTGGCTTGGGGTGTCCAGCACTGGAGCTTGCTGGTCATTGAGTGGAGCTGGGTCTTAACGTTGAGACAGAGATGTCTGGGAGAGCTCTTGCCAATTGATATTACATGGGGCCTGGAGGTCTCTGGTGGTCCAATGTCCTGAACTCTGCTCTCCCACCTCAGAGGCTCAAGCCTGACACCTGGCCAGAACACCAAGACACTGTCAGCCACACAGCTCAGAAGAAAAGGGAGTAAAAGAAAAGAATGAAAGGAAAAATAAAATAAAATAAATTTATTAAATTAATAAATTTTATTAAAATAAAAATGTAATTAAAAAAAAGAAAGAATAGAGCAACCAAACCAAAAAACAAATCCACCAATGATAACAAGCACTAAAAATTATACCAAAAAAAAAAACCCTAGGACAAATTTTAAAAGCAAACCTATACTGACAAAATCACACAGAGAGCATACACATACACACTCACAAAGAGAGAAAAAGGAAATTATATATATATATATATATATATGTATATAAAAAAAGGAAGAGAGCAACCAAGTCAATAAACAAATCTACCAATGATAATAAGCTCTAAATACTAAACTAAGATAAAACCAGAAACAAATTAGGTACAGAAAGCAAAGCCCAAGTTTACAGTTGTTTCCAAAATACATGGCCTCAATTTTGGGATGATTCATTGTCTATTCAGGTATTCCACAGATGCAGTGTACATCAAGTTGGTTGTGGAGATTTAATCTGCTGTTCCTGAGGCTGTATGGAGAGATTTATCTTTCTCTTCTTTCTTCACACAGCTCCTGGGGTTCAGTTTTGGATTTGGCCCCACCTCTGCATATAGGTCTCCCTCTGGCATTTTCTGGGAAGTCTGAGGTCTTCTGTCAACATTCAGTAATTGTTCTGTAGGAGTTGTTCCACATGTAGATGGATTTTTGATGTATTTGTGAGGAGGAAGCTGATCTCTACATCTTACTCCTCCACCGTCTTGAAGGTACCCCCTCTCCTGGGATTTTTTCTTAATGTGAAAACCCCTCTGGCAACATGAATAATTTCACACTCTAATGATCTGTTTGCTAACATAGTTAGTACTGTTTTACAATGCAAAAGACTATTTTCTGGGGAATTAGGGGGTACAGATATAGATGATCAAGATAGAGAGAGAAACAGATTTCTTTTTGGACAATATCAGAGGAATATATTTGATTGCAAATAATATAAAGATCAACTTACATTGGCTAAATCAAGTCAGAAAGTAGGCAGTTGCTGACATTAATTCAGTAGCTCAAGTATGTCAAAGTCAAAGCCCATGCAATTCTCTTGACCTAATGGGGACCTCATGTGATGAGAAGGCTATTCTACCTCTAATCCAGCATCCAAATGCTAGGCAAAAAGAAGAGAGTGAAAATGGCACATTAGCTGAGTCTTCCCTGCTGTTAGGAAGTCTTCTCACAGTCCCCACCCAATGACTTCCACTTAGACCTCATATAGCCAGAGCTATATCATGTGGTCATCTCATCTGCAAAGAAACCTGGGAAATGTGGTCTTTTGGTGAACATGTCAGTACCTTTTAGCTGGAGTTCTGTTAATAATGAATAAGAGGGAATGAATATTAAGTAAGCAACTATCATCTCCCCTCCCTATTCAACACACTTAGAAGGTCTGGAATTTTTATGGCAACCATCAGGCAGCTTTAAATCTAGGATTTCAAGAGGCCAGTCATGCATAATCCATCATTAGAGCAAAGGAATTCAAGAAAAAAAGCCCTGGGATCAAATTCTGGCTCTGCCACTAACTCGGTGACCTTGGGCAAGTAACTTATTTACTTCTATTTCTTATCAGTAAAATGAGGGAGTTTAAGTCAATCATTGTGAAGATCCTGAAATTCTATGTTTCCATTTCATAGCCTTACCTGGTGTATAGCCAAGTTACATGATATTGCTCTCCTGTACCCCATTCCTCAAACTTTGTTGGAGCAGATAGGGCAGCATTGCTTGGTCTTCTACCAAGGACCTATAAGCAACATTGCTTCAGGAATCATTTGGATTGTTTTGGAAAAATAAAAATAGCTCCTCCTATTCCCTATAAAGATAAGGTTGGAAGACAGTGGTGTTCTAAGATGACATAACTTATCCACTTCAGCAAGGCCCCCGAGCTGTGTGTGACTAGCACACCTGTGCGTAAGGTGAGAGGTGACCCATGGAAGTCAAAGATGAGTTGATCTCTAAGAGGAGCAAGAAAAACAGGAGTAACTTCTGCCACCACCACTGCACATTGACTGCCGGGAAAAGTACTAGAATAGAAGTAGGAAAAAGGAAAAGAAAAGAGAAGAAGGAAGGTGTGAGAAAAACTTAGGGTAACATGTGTAGTCTTGCTCAAATATACAACTTGGGGTAAGGGGTGAATTCATACCACCAAAGAAGAAAACTTCACTTTCCTCCCACAAAAATTCACTTTCCTCCCACTCTTTCCACCCAGGAACCTCATCATCAGGTAGCTAAACTCACTTTCCAGCGATCTGGTAAAAGGAGGTGTGTTCCATTTGTTATATGCAAGAGGAACCAATTACTTACACTCTGCATCAGGGACCTGTTTTACAAGTTACAGCATTGTGAGTGAACCCTGTTCAATCCAGAGAAATTTCATCCTCTACCTATCTCAGCTCTGCCTATGCACACTCTTACTGCATGATTTACTGGTGAGCAGAGACTTTCAGTAGCTGGCTCTCGTTAGCTGACAAATTGGGCTTTGAAATGCATTTATGACTATATACCATCCAAAAAAATTATTAGATATTTAATAATAGAGAAACTTGGCATCTGTTGGAAATAATTCTCAAAAGAGTGCAACAAATAGAAGAATGACAAGTGCCCCTTTCCAATATAAATTGTGCAAGCTAGAACCAGCTCTACCAAAGAGTCTGAGAGATCTCACAAGTTTCTAAAAAGAGAGATTGCTCAGACTCCTGCAGAGTCATTAAAGAAGGAGAAATAACAGAAACTTCATGTAGTTACAAAGAGCTTCTTCACTCTTTGGGACCTATATTTCACATCTCATAGCAAAGTGAAACTACGGAAGTTTCATAAGAATCCATGTGAGAAAATAAGAAAGGCACAAAGCCTGGGAGTTTTGACTTCCAGTTTTAACTTCATTAAAAATGCTTCTAAATCTCTGAAACATTAGCCAAGTTAAAAGATGAATTATAAATGGGGAAGAAATGTAAGTGATATAACAGATAAAGGCATATTTCTTTTTTTTCTTGATTTTTTGAATTTTATTTATTTTTTTATACAGCAGGTTCTTATTAGTAATCCATTTTGTATATATCAGTGTAAACATGTCAATCCCAATCTCCCAATTCATCACACCACCACCACCACAGCCCACTGCTTTCCACCCTTGGTGTCCATACGTTTCTTCTCTACATCTGTGTCTCAACTTCTGCCCTGAAAACCGGTTCATCTGTACCATTTTTCTAGGTTCCACATACATGCGTTAATATATATTTGTTTTCCCCTTTCTGACTTACTTCACTCTGTATGACAGTCTCTAGGTCCGTCCACGTCTCAACAAATGACTCAATTTCGTTCCTTTTTATAGCTGAGTAATATTCCATTGTATATATGTACCACATCATCTTTATCCATTCATCTGTCGATGGGCATTTAGGTTGCTTCCATGACCTGGCTATTGAAAATAGTGCTGCAATTGACATTGGGGTGCATGTGTCTTTTTGAATTATGGTTTTCTCTGGGTCTATGCCCAGTAGTGGAATTGCTGGATCATATGGTAATTCTATTTTTAGTTTTTTAAGGAACATCCATACTGTTCTCCATAGTGGCTGTATCAATTTACATTCCCACCAACATTGCTAGAGTGTTCCCTTTTCTCCACACCCTCTCCAGCGTTTGTTGTTTGTAGATATTCTGATGATGCCCATTCTAACTGGTGTGAGGTGATATCTCATTGTAGTTTTGATTTGCATTTCTCTAATAATTAGTGATGTTGAGCAGCTTTTCATGTGCTTCTTGGCCATCTGTATGTCTTCTTTGGAGAAATGTCTATTTAGGTCTTCTGCCCATTTTTGGATTGGGTTGTTTGTTTTTTAATATTGAGCTGCATGAGTTGTTTATATCTTTGGAGATCAATCCTTTGTCTGTTGATTCATTTGCAAATATTATCTCCCATTCTGAGGGTTGTCTTTTCATTTTGTTTATGGTTTCCTTTGCTGTGCAAAAGATTTGAAGTTTCGTTAGGTCCCATTTGTTTATGTTTTATTTTATTTCCATTACCCTAGGAGGTGGATCAACAAAGATTTTGCTGTGACTTATGTCAAAGAGTGTTCTTCCTATGTTTTTCTCTAACAGTTTTATAGTGTCTGGTCTTACATTTAGGTCTATAATCCTTTTTGAGTTTATTTTTGTGTATGGTGTTAGGGAGTGTTTTAATTTCATTCTTTTACATGTAGCTGTCCAGTTTTCCCAGCACTATTTATTTAAGAGACTTTCTTTTCTCTATTGTACATCCTTGATTCCTTTGTTATAGACTAGTTGACCATAGGTGCATGAGTTTATCTCTGGGCTTTCTATCTTCTTCCATTGATCTATGTTTCTGTTTTTGTGCCAGTACCATATTTTCTTGATGACTGTAGCTTTGTAGTATACTCTGAAGTCAGGGAGTCTATTTCCTCCAGCTCTGCTTTTCTCCCTCAATACTGCTTTGGCTATTTGGGGTCTTTTGTGTCTCCATACAAATTTTAAGATTTTTGTTCTAGTTCTGTAAAACATACCATCAGTAATTTGATAGGGATTGCATTGAATCTGTAGATTGCTTTGGGTAGTAGAGTAATTTTCACAATATTGATTCTTCCAATCCAAGAACTTGGTATACCTCTCCATCTGTTGGTATCATCTTTAATTTCTTTCATCGGTGTCTTATAGTTTTCTGCATACAGGTCTTTTGTCTCCCTTGGTAGGTTTATTCTTAGGTATTTTATTCTTTTTGTTGCAATGGTAAATAGGAGTGTTTCCTTAATTTCTCTTTCAGATTTTTCCTCATTAGTATATAGGAATGCAAGAGATTTCTGTGCATTAATTTTGTATCTTGCAACTCTACCAATTGCATTGATTAGCTCTAGTAGTTTTCTGGTGGCATCTTTAGAATTCTCTATGTATAGTATCATGTCATCTGCAAATAGTGACAGTTTTTCTTCTTCTTTTCCCATTTGTATTCTTTTTATTTCTTTTTCTTCTCTGATTGCCATGGCCACGACTTGCAAAACTATGTTGAATATTAGTAGTGAGGGTGGACATCCTTCTCTCATTCCTGATCTTAGAGGAAATGCTTTCAGTTTTTCACTGTTGAGAATGATGTTGGCTGTGGGTTTGTCCTATATGGCCTTTATTATGTTGAGGTAGGTTCCCTCTATGCCCATTTTCTGGAGAGTTTTTATCATAAGTGGGTGTTGAATTTTGTCAGAAGCCTTTTCTGCATCTATTGAGGTGATCACATGGTTTTTAACCTTCAGTTTGTTAATATGCTGTATCACATTGATTGATTTGCATATATTGAAGAATCCTTGCATCATTGGAATAAATCCCACTTGATCATGATGTATGATCCTTTTACTATGCTGTTGGATGCTGTTTGCTAGTATTTTGTTGAGGATTGTTGCATCTATATTCATCAGTGATATTGGTCTGTAATTTTCTTTTTTTGTATTATCTTTGTCTGGTTTTGGTATCAGGGTGATTGTGGTCTCATAAAATGAGTTTGGGAGTGTTCCTTCCTCCACAATTTTTTGGAAGAGTTTGAGAAGGATGGGTGTTAGCTATTCTCTAAATGTTTGATAGAATTCACCTGTGAAGCCATTTGGTCCTGGTCTTTTGTTTGATGGAAGATTTTTAATCGCACTATCAATTTCATTACTTGTGATTGGTCTGTTCATATTTTCTATTTCTTCCTGGTTCAGTCTTGGAAGGTAATACCTTTCTAAGAATTTTTCCATTTCTTCCAGGTTGTCCAATTTATTGGCATAGAATTTCGTGTAGTTCTCTCAGGATGCTTTGTATTTCTGCCATGTCTGTTGTAACTTCTCCTTTTTCATTTCTAATTTTATTGATTTACTTCCTCTCCCCCCTTTTCTTGATGAGTCTGGCTAATGGTTTATCAATTTTGTTTATCTTCTGAGAGAACCAGCTTTTAGTTTTATTCATCTTTTCTCTTGTTTTCTTTGTTTTCTATTTCATTTATTTCTGCTCTGATCGTTATGATTTCTTTGCTTATGCTAACTTTGGGTTTTGTTTTTTCTTCTTTCTCTAGTTCCTTTAGGTGTAAGGTTAGATTGTTTGAGATTTTTCTTGTTTCTTGATTTAGGCTTGTTTAGCTATAAACTTCTCTCTTAGAAGTGCTTTTGCTGCATCCCATAGGTTTTGGATTGTGGTGTTTTCATTGTCATTTGTCTCTAGGTATCTTTTGATTTCTTCAGTGATCTCTTGGTTACTTAGTAACGTACTGTTTAGCCTCCATGTGTTTGTGTTTTTTTACGTTTTTTTTCCCCATTATTCCTTTCTAATCTCATAATGTTGTGGTCAGAAAAGATGATTGGTATTGTTTCAATTTTCTTAAATTTACTAAGGCTTGATTTGTGACCCAGTATGTGATCTATCCTGGAGAATGTTTCATGTGCACTTGAGAAGAAAGTGTAATCTGCTCTTTTTGGATGGAATGTCCTATAAATATCTATTAAATCTCATCTGTCGTGTCGTTTAAAGCTTGTGTTTCCTTATTAATTTTGTTTGGATGATCTGTCAATTGGTGTAAGTGAGGTGTTAAAGTCCCCCATATTATTGTGTTACTGTTAGTAGTTGCCTTATATATTGAGGTGCTCCTTTGTTGGGTGCATATATATTTATAATTGTTATATCTTCTTTTTGGATTGATCCCTTGATCATTATGTAGTGTCCTTCCTTGTCTCTTGTAACATTCTTTATTTTAAAGTCTATTTTATCTGATATGAGTATTGCTAGTCCAGCTTTCTTTTGATTTCCATTTTCATGGAATATCATTTTCCATCCCATAACTTTCAGTCTGTATGTGTCCCTAGGTCTGAAGTGGGTCTTTTGTAGACAGCATATATATGGGTCTTGTTTTTGTATCCATTTAGAAAGCCTGTGTCTTTTGGTTGGAGCATTTACTCCATTGATGTTTAAGGTAATTATCGATATGTATGTTCCTATGACCATTTTCTTAATTGTTATGGGTTTGTTTTTGTAGGTCCTTTTTGTCTCTTGTGTTTCCCACTTAGAGAAGTTCCTTTAGCATTTGTTGTAGAGCTGATTTGGTGGTGCTGAATTCTCTTAGCTTTTCACTTGTTTGTTAAGCTTTTGATTTCTCCATTGAATCCGAAAGAGATACTTGCCGGTAGCTTAATCTCTGTTGTATGTTCTTCCCTTTCATCACTTTAAGTATATCATGCCACTCCCTTCTGACTTGTAGATCTTCTGTTGAGAAATCAGCTGTTAACCTTATGGGAGTTCCCTTGTCTGTTATTTGTCATTTTTCACTTGCTGCTTTCAATAATTTTTCTTTGTCTTTAATTTTTGCCAGTTTGATTACTATGTGTCTCGATGTGTTTTTCCTTGAGTTTATCCTGTATGGGACTCTCTGCACATTCTGGACTTTGGTGGCTATTTCCTTTCCCATGTTAGGGAAATTTTTGTCTATAATCTATTCAAATATTTTCCTGGGTTCTTTCTCTCTCTCTTCTCCTTCTGGCACCCCTATAATGCAAATGCTGTTGCATTTAATGTTGTCCCAGAGGTCTCTTAGGCTGTCCTCATTTCTTTTCATTCTTTTTTCTTTATTCTCTTCTGCAGCAGTGAATTCCACCATTCTGTTTTCCAGGTACTAATCCGTTCTTCTGCCTCAGTTATTCTGCTATTGATTCCTTCTAGTGAAGTTTTCATTTCAGTTACTGTATCGTTCATCTCTGTTTGTTTGTTGTTTAATTCTTCTAGGTCTTTGTTAAAGATTTCTTGCATCTTCTTGATCTTTGCCTCCATTCTTTTTCTGAGGTCCTGGATCATCTTCACTATCATTATTCTGAATTCTTTTTCTGTAAGGTTGCCTATCTCCACTTCATTTCATAGTTTTTCTGGGGCTTTCTCTTGTTCCTTCATCTGGTACATAGCCCTCTGCCTTTCATCTTGTCTATCTTTCTGTGATTGTGGTTTTCGTTCCACAGGTTGCAGGATTGTAGTTCTTCTTGCTTCTGCTGTCTGCCCTGTGGTGGATGAGGCTATCTCAGAGGCTTGTGCAAGTTTCCTGATAAGAGGGACTTGTGGTGGGTAGAGATGGCTGTTGCTCTGTTGGGCAGAGTTTAGTAAATCTTTAATCTGCTTGACTTTTGATGGTTGGAGCTGGGTTCCCTGCCATTAGGTTATTTGACCTGAGGTGACCCCAAACTGGAACCTACCAGGGCCCTTTTTGGACTAATGGCTGACTGTGGGAGGGCTCATGCCAAGGAGCACTTCCCAGAACTTCTGCTGCCAGTTTCCTTGTCCTCACGGTGAGCCACAGCCACCCACTGCCTCTGCAGCAGACCCTTCAACACTAGCAGGTAAGTCTGGTTCAGTCTCCTATGGGGTCACTGCTCCTTCCCCTGGGTCCTGATGCACACACTACTTTGTGTGTGCCCCCCAAGAGTGGAGTCTCTGTTTCCCCCAGTCCTGTCAGAGTCCTGCAATCAAATGCTAGTAGCCTTCAATGTCTGAGTCTGTAGGATTTTCTCCTCCCATTGCCAGACCCCCAGGTTGGGAAGCCTGGTGTGGGGCTCAGAACCTTCACTCCAGTGGGTGGACTCCTGTGGCATAAGTGTTCTCCAGTTTGTGAGTCACCCACCCAGCAGTTATGGGATTTGATTTTATTGTGATTGCTCAACTCCTACCATCTCATTTTGGATTCTTTTTGTCTTTGGATGTGGGGTATCTATTTTGGTGAGTTCCAGTGTCTTCCTGTTGATAATTGTTCAGTAGTGAGTTGTGATTCCGGTGTTCTCGCAGGAAGGATTGACAGCATGTCCTTCTACTCCACCATCTTGAACCAATCTCAATGCATATATCTTTTTTTTTTTTTTTTTTTTTGCTGTACGCGGGCCTCTCACTGTTGTGCCCTCTCCCATTGTGGAGCAGAGATCTGGATGTGCAGGCTCAGCAGCCATGGCTCACGGGCCCAGCCACTCCATGGCATGTGGGATCTTGCCAGACCGAGGCACGAACCAGTGTCCCCTGCATCAGCAGGCAATTCTCAACCACTGCACCACCAGGGAAGCCCAATGTATATTTCTTTAATATGTAACCAGAGCTGGCAAAAATCAATAAGAAAAATACCAACAATCTAGGATAAAAAATAGCAAAAAATAAGAACATGACTCTTCAATGACCAAGTAATACAAGTGGATGACAAACATATGAAAACGCTCAAATGTGAGGACCTAGCAGGGCTGGGAGGAACAAAAACACAGACACTTGCCCTCCGTAAGCCTAACTTTGCCCTCCAGGATTGTTTTGATATGTAAAGCCATTTTGTAGAAAAATACCACCCTACACTTCCAAATCACATATTGAAAACATGAGCTAGAAATGGAACAAGGAAGATAATTGCCTATTTAGTGTGATTTCAGAGTTATTAAGAAGGCTCAGTAAAGTGTTTCCCATGTTGCCCACCAATGTGTGAACTTCAACCTGTTCGTGTGACTTATACATTTCCCTGTTGAAAGCAAAAGAGGTGAGGTAAATAGCCCCTGAACCTTCTAGCTATTCTTTAGTATGAGAATCTATAATAACAAGGTCAGAGTGGAGCTTCAAGATGACAGAACAGTAAGAGGCAGAGAGCACCTTCCTCCCCACAAATACATGAGAAATACATCTACATGTTGAACAACCTCTACAGAACACCTACTAAACCTGGCAGAAGACCTCAGACCTCCCAAAAGGCAAGAAACTCTCCAAGTACCTGGGTAGGGAAAAAGAAAAAACAGAGACAAAAGAATAGGGATGGGACCTGCACAAGTGGGAGGGAGCTGTGAAAGAGGAAAGGTTTCCACACACTAGAAAGCCCCTTAATGGGCAGAGACTGCAGGTGGCAGAGGGCGGAAGCTTCAGAGCCATGGAGGAGAGCAAAACAAAAGAGGTGCGGAGGGCAAAGCGGAGAGATTCCCACACAGAGGATTGGTGCTGACCGGCACTCACCAGCCCGAGAGGCTTGTCTGCTCACACACTGGGGCACGTGGGGCCTGGAAGCAGAGGCTCGGGCTTCGGAGGTCTGATCCCAGGGAGAGGACTGGTGTTGGCTGCATGAACACAGCCTGTAGGAGGCCAGTACACCACAGTTAGCTGGGAGGGAGTCCGGAAAAGTCTGGAGCTGCCGAAGAGACAAAAGATTTTTTTTGCCTGTTTCTTGGTGCGCAAGGGAAGGGGATTAAGAGTGCCGCTTAAAGGAGTACCAGAGATGAGCGCAAACCATGGCTATCAGCGTGGACCCCAGAGATGGGTATGAGATGCTAAGGCTGTTGCTGCAGCCACAGAGAAGACTGTGTGCAAGCACTGGTCACTATGCACACCATCTCTCCTGGGACCATGTACAGCCCTCCACTGCCAGTGTCCCATGATCCAGGGACAATTTCCCTGGGAGAACACATGATGTGCCTCAGGCTCATGCAATGTCATCTTGGCCTCTGTGGCCACAGGCTAGACCCACATCTGTAACCATTCCTTCCCACGGCCTGAGTGAGCCAGAGTCCCAAAATCAGTGGCTCCTATAACCCTGTGTTGTCTGAGTGAAGAACAGACGCCCTCAGCAGACCTACCTGCAGAGGCGGGTCCAAAGCCAAAGCTAAACCTGGGAGCTGTGCAAACAAAGAAGAGAAAGGGAAATTTCTCCCAGCATCTTCAGGAGCAGCAGATTAAATCTCCACAATCATCTTGATATACCCTGCATCTGTGGAATACCTGAACAGACAACAAATCATCCCAAAATGAGGAGGTGGACATTGGGAGCAACGATATATATATATTTCCCCCTTTTTCTCTTTTTGTGAGTGGATATGTGTATGTTTCTGTGTGTGATTTTGTCTGTATAGCTTTGCTTTTACCATTTGTCCTAGGGTTCTGTCTGTCCTTTTCTATCTTTTTTTTTATTACTTAAAATATTTTGTTCTTAATAATTTTTTTTTATTTTAATGAATTTATTTTCTCTTCTTTATTTCTTTCTTCTTTTCTTCCTTTTATTCTGAGCTGTGTGGAGGACAGGCTCCCAGTGTTCCAGTCAGGCCTCTGGGCTGTGCCACTGAGGTGGGAGAGCCAAGTTCAGGACACTGATCCAGAAGACACATCCTAGCTCCACATAATATCAAAAGGTGAAAATATCCCAGAGATCTCCATCTCAACGCCAAGACCCAGGTCCACTGAATGAACAGCAAGCTACAGTGCAGGATACCCTATGCCAAAAACTAACAAGAGAGGAATACAACACGATCCATTAGCACAGAGGCTGCCTAAAATCATAATAAGGCCACAGACACCCCAAAACATACCATGAACCATGGATTGGCCCACCAGAAATACAAGATCCAGCCTCATCCACCAGAACACAGGCACTAGTCCCCTCCAATAGGAAGCCTACACAACTCATTGAAACAATCTTAGCCACTGGGAACAGACACCAGAAACAATGGAAACTACGATCCTGCAGCCTGCAAAAAGGAGACCCCAAACACAGTGTTAAGCAAAATGAGAAGACAGGAAACACACAGCAGATGAAGGAACAAGGGAAAAAACCCACCAGACCAAACAAATGAAGAGGAAATAGGCAGTCTCCCTGAAAAATAATTCTGAATAATGATAGTAGAGATGATCCAAAATCTTGGAAATAAAATGGAGAAAATACAAGAAACGTTTAACAAAGATCTAGAAGAACTAAGGAGCAAACAAATAATGCTGAAAAACACAATAAATTATATTAAAAATTCTCCAGAAGGGATCACTAGTATAATAACTGAGGCAGAAGAAGGGATAAATGACCTGGAAGATAAAATATTGGAAACAACTACTACAGAGCAGAAGAAAGAAGAAAGAATGAAAAGAATTGAGGACACGCTCAAAGACCTATGGGACAACATTAAATGCAACAACATTCGAATGATAGGGGTCCCAGAGAAGAGAAAAAGAAAGGGATTGAGAAAATATTTGAAGAGATTATAGTTGAAAATTTCCTGAATATGAGAAAGGTAATAGTTAATCAAGTCCAGGAATCACAGACAGTGCCATACAGGATAAATCCAAGGATAAACATGCCAAGACACATATTAATCAACCTATCAAAACTTAAATACAAAAAACAAATATTAAAGCAGCAAGGGAAAAACAACAAATAACACCTAAGGGAATCCCCATAAGGTTAACAGCTGATCTTTCAGCAGAAACTCTGTAGGCCAGAAGGGAGTGGCAGGACACATTTAAAGTGATGAAGAAGAGAAATCTACAAACAGGATTACTCTACCCAGCAAGTATCTCATTCAGATTTGACAGAGAAATTAAAAGCTTTACAGATGAGCAAAAGTTAAGAGAATTCAGCACCACTAAACCAGCTTTACAACAAATGCTAAAGGAACTTCTCTAGGCAGGAAACACAAGAGAAGGAAAACACCTACAATAATAAACCCAAAACAATTCAGAAAATGGTAATAGGAACACACATATCAATAATTACCTTAAATGTAAATGGATTAAATGCTCCAACCAAAAGACACAGACTGGCTGAATGGATACAAAAACAAGACCCATATATATGCTGTCTACAAGAGACCCACTTCAGATCTAGGGACACATACAGACTGAAAGAAAGGGGATGGAAAAAGATATTCCATGCAAATGGAAAACAAAAGAAAGCTGGAGTAGCAATCCTCATATCAGACAAAATAGACTTTAAAACAAAGACTATTACGAGAGACAAAGAAGGACACTACATAATGATCAAGGGATCAATCCAAAAAGAAGGTATAACAATTGTAAATATTTGTGCACCCAATATAGGAGCACCTCAATACATAAGGCAAATACTAACAGTCATAAAAGGGGAAATTGACAGTATAACAATCATAGGAGGGGACTTTAACACACCACTTTCACCAATGGACAGATCATCCAAAATGAAAATAAATAAGGAAACACAAGCTTTAAATATTACATTAAACAAGATGGACTTAATTGATATTTATAGGACATTCCATCCAAAAACAACAGAATACACTTTGTTATCAAGTGCTCATGGAACATTCATGGATAGATCATAACTTGGGTCACAAATCAAGCCTTGGTAAATTTAAGAAAATTGAAATTGTATCAAGTATCTTTTCTGGCAACAATACTATGAGACTGGATATCATTTACAGGAAAAAATCTGTAAGAACTACAAACACATGGAAGCTAAACAACATACTACTTAATAACCAAGAGATCATTGAAGAAATCAAAGAGGAAATCAAAAAATACCGAGAAACAAATGACTATGAAAACACAACGACCCATAATGTATCGGATGCAGCAAAGGCAGTCCTAAGAGGGAAGTTTATAGCAATACAATCTTAACTTAAGAAACAAGAAATATCTCAAATGAACAACCTAATCTTACACCTAAAGCAATTAGAGAACGAAGAAAAAAAAACCCAAAGTTAGCAGAAAGAAAGAAATCATTAAGATCAGATAAGAAATAAATGAAAAAGAAAAGAAGGAAACGATAGCAAAGATCAATAACACTAGAAGCTGGTTCGTTGAGAAGATAAACCAAATTGATAAACCATTAGCCAGACTTATCAAGAAAAAAAGGGAGAAGACTCAAATCAATAAAAGTAGAAATGAAAAAGGAGAAGTAACAACTGACACTGCAGAAATACAAAGGATCATGAGCGATTACTACAAACAACAATATGCCAACAATATGGACAACCTGGAAGAAATGGACAAATACTTAGAAATGCACAACTTTCTGAGAGTGAACCTGGAAGAAATAGAAAATATGATCAGACCAAATACAAGCACTGAAATTGACACTGTGATTAACAATCTCCCGACAGGGCTCCCCTGGTGGTGCAGTGGTTGAGAGTCCGCCTGCCAATGCAGGGGACACGGGTCCGTTTCCCGGTCCAGGAAGATCCTGCATGCCATGAAGCAGCTAGGCCCTTGAGCCATGGCCGCTGAGCCTGTGCATCTGGAGCCTGTGCTCCACAACGGGAGAGGCCACAACAGTGAGAGGCCTGTGTGCCGCAAAAACAAAACAAAACAAAAAAGTCTTCCAACAAACAAAAGCCCAGGACCAGATGGTTTCACAGGTGAATTCTATCAAACATTTAGAGAAGAGCTAACACCTATCCTTCTCAAGCTCATCCACAACACAGCAGAGGGAGGAACACTTCCAAGCTCATTCTACGAGGCCACTGTCACTCTGATATCAAAACCAGACAAAGATGTCAGTAAGAAAGAAAAATACAGGCCAATATCACTAATGAACATAGGTGCAAATATCCTCAACAAAATACTAGCAACAGAATCCAACAGCACATTAAAAGGATCATACACAAAGATCAAGTGGGGTTTATCTCAGGAATGCAAGGATTCTTCTATATACAAAAATCAATCAACGTGATACACCATATTAAAAAAGTGAAGGAGAAAAACCATATGATCATCTCAATAGATACAGAGAAAGCTTTTGACAAAATTCAACACCGATTTATGATAAAAACCATCCAGAAAGTAGGCATAGAGGGAACTTTCCTCAACATAATAAAAGCCATATATGACAAAACCACAGCCAACATCATCCTCAATTGTGAAAAACTGAAACCATTTCCACTAAGATCAGGAACAAGACAAGGTTGCTCATTCTCACCACTATTACTCAACATAGATTTGGAGGTTTTAGCCACAGCAATCAGAGAAGATAAAGAAATAAAAAGAATGCAAATTGGAAAAGAAGAAGTAAAGCTGTCACTATTTGCAGATGACATGATATTATACATAAGGAATCCAAAACATGTTACTAGAAAACTACTAGAGCTAATCAATGAATTTGGCAAAGTAGCAGAATTAAAAATTAATGCACAGAAATCTCTTGCATTCCTATACACTAATGATGAAAAATCTGAAAGTGAAATTAGGAAAAAACTCCCATTTACCTTTGCAACAAAAAGAATAAAATATCTAGGAATAAACCTACCTAAGGAGACAAAAGATCTGGATGCAGAAAATTATAAGACACTGATGAAAGAAATTAAAGATGATACAAATAGATGAAGAGTTATACCATGTTCTTTGATTGGAAGAGTCAACATTGTGAAAATGACTATACTACCCAAAGCAATCTACAAATTCAATGCAATCCCTATCAAACTACCACTAGCATTTTTCACAAAACTAGAACAAAAAATCTCACAATTTGTCCAGAAACACAGAAAACCCGAAGAGCCAAAGCAATCTTGAGAAAGAAAAACGGAGCTGGAGGAATCAGGCTCCCTGACTTCAGACAATACTACAAAGCTACAGTAATCAAGACAGTAAGATACTGGCACAAAAAAAGAAATATAGATCAATGGAACAGGATAGAAAGCCCAGAGGTAAACCCATGGACATATGGTCACCTTATGTTTGTTAAAGGAGGCAAGAATATACAGTGGAGAAAAGACACCCTCTTCAATAATTGGTGCTGGAAAACTGGACAGCTTCATGTAAAGGAATGAAATTAGAACACTCCCTAAAACCATACACAAAAATAACCTCAAAACGGATTAAAGACCTAAATGTAAGGCCAGACTCCATCAAATTCTTAGAGGAAAACATAGGAAGAACACTCTATGACATAAATCACAGCAAGATCCTTTTTGACCCACCTCCTAGAGAAATGGAAATAAAAATAAACAAATGGGACCTAATGAAACTTTAAAAAAAATTTGCACAGAAAAGGAAACCATAAACAAGGCAAAAAAACAACCCTTAGAATGGGAGAAAATATTTGCAAGTGAGGAAACTGACAAAGGATTAATCTCCAAAATATACAAGCAGCTCATGCAGCTCAATGTCAAAAAAACAAACAACCCAATCCAAAAATTGGCAGAAGACCTAAATAGACATTTCTCCAAAGAAAATATACAGATTGCCAACAAACATATGAAAGGATGCTCAACATTACTAATCATTAGAGAAATGCAAGTCAAAACTTCAATGAGGTATCACGTCACAACAGTCAGAACAGCCATCATCAAAAAATTTACAAAAAAATAAGTGTTGGAGAAGTTGTGGAGAAAAGGGAATCCTCTTGCACTGTTGGTGAGAATGTAACTTAATACAGCCACTATGGAGAACAGTTTGGAGTTTCCTTAAAAAACTACTAATAGAACTACCATACGACCCAGCAATCGGACTACTGGGCATATAACCTTTGAAAACCGTAATTCAAAAAGAGTCATGTACCAAAATATTCATTGCAGGTCTATTTACAATAGCGAGGACATGGAAGCAACCTAAGTGTCCAGCAACAGATGAATGGATAAAGAAGATGTGGCACATATATACAATGGAATATTACTCAGCCTTAAAAAGAAATGAAACTGAGTTTTTTGTAATGAGGTGGATGGACCTAGAGACTGTCATACAGGGTGAAGTAAGTCAGAAAGAGAAAAACACTGTATGCTAACACATATATATGGAATCTAAGAAAAAAAAAATGTCAGAAGAACCTAGGGGCAAGACAGGAATAAAGATGAAGTCCTTCTGGAGAATAGACTTGAGGATACGGGGAGGCGGAAGGGTAAGCTGGGACAAAGTGAGAGAGTGGCATGGACATATATACACTACCAAACGTAAAATAGATAGCTAGTGGGAAGCAGCCGCATAGCACAGGGAGATCAGCTCGGTGGTTTGTGACCACCTAGAGAGGTGGGATAGGGAGGGTGGGAGAGAGGGAGATGCAAAAGGGAACAGATATGGGGACATATGTATATTTATAACTGATTCATTTTGTTATAAAGCAGAAAGTAACACACCGTTGTAAAGCAATTATACTCCAATAAAGATGTTTTTAAAAAATAGCAAGTTCCTAACCTTGTATTCTGCTATGCCATATACGTTATACTATCACAACAGGATCTATTTGATCCTGTCAATATCTCTGTAGTGTAAGAAAAGGGAATATAATTCCAATTTCATAGAACTTCTTAGCAATGGAGTCACTACTCAAGTCCAAGTTCTCTGATTCCAAATCCTGAACATTTTCCAGCACCTTCTACTCTATATACATAGACACATACAAGGACCTTATAAAGTCCTTTCCTGAGATGGCATTCTGGCAGCAAGAATGGAATGAAAGCCTAAGACCACAAAGTCATGGTGTTGCTAGGAGTAAAGGGAGATGAAGGGGAAAAGTGTCACCATAGACAAAATTGTGCTACAACTATGGTCAGCCATACTGGAGACACATTAAACTTGACTTACAGTTTCATTTGCTGATCTTGAAATGGACATGGACATTTCTAATGTCTCCTTACCTCCCAAATATACTGTGAAAAGAAAGTAAACATGTCAGTAATTCTGAAAGAGAGGCCACTAGAAATTTCTGAGCATCCACTAATTGCAAGTATTTGAGTTCACTCATGTTCTCACCCTCATGGCCAATCTACTCTTTACCCTGCCCACTGAGTTTTAATTTCAATGACCACATTTTCATTTCTACAAGTTCTCTTTGGCTATCTCCTTTCATTCTTTTCACATATTCTCACTTCTTTCTATTATAATTTTGATGATTTTTGAGTATACTCATTTCATGGTCTTCATCTAATAGCTCTGTGATTAGAAACTCTTGAGGTTCAAATCCTGTTGTATGTTTTGTCTGATGACTCTTAGATATGGAAGATGGTTTCCTTGTGCATTTTATAATTTGGTTTTGAGCTCAATTCTAGTGGGGCTTTCTCTGTAGAAATACCAAGTGACCTGAGTTAAGTGTCCATTCAGCTTTCTGAGGCAGTTTTGAATTTACCTCTATAGTCATTCCAAAATTATCACCTGCCTGGAACCAGGGGTATGTTCATTTTTCAGCTTAGACCATACAGATAGTATAACTTAGAACCCCAAACTTGTACAAGGAGTTCAGAGCTCAGGAGGAGACAGATAAACTTCACTACAGGATCTCTAACAGCAGGTGGAATTTTTTCTATGTAAACATTTCTCCAAGTATATAGCCTTTCAAGTACCCCAGATTTTTCCAGTGCTTTTAGTTCCAACTGCCTGCTGCACAAGTGCCCAAGACCTTATCTTCCATCTCTGTGTGAGCTTGAAAATCCAAACCCTTTGTTTAGCATAAGGATAAACTCCCACCTACCCAAGGCTGCTGAACCATTAGCCCTCTTCTTCATTTTCCTGTTTTTAGCTCCTGAGGATTCCCCTGACCTTCTACACACTTAAAAGCATGTTAATTATATTCTATCCAGAATTTCTAGGTATTTTCTAGTGGGAAGGTTTTCAGACTATTTAGATTACGATACTACTGGAAATGGGACCACCAGCCACTTTGGATGCATTATTCAATTTAATCCTCATCCCATTCCTGCAAGATAGATAATCATAGTTCCATTTCATAAATGAGGAAATTAAGACTCAAAGAAGTTGAATAATTTTCTTAAGATCACACAACTAATCCTGACCTTGAAGACCATGTTCTCTCCCATATATCATATTACCTCTCTGAAGAGCTAGCCTAATTCCTCTTCTGTGTTTGAAAGGAGTCCAGAGCTTGCCAAGACTTTATACTGAAGAGTTCCTTTGAATAGTCTCCTTGAAGAACATTATTTCAGAAAAATAGTTTCTGGCGGGGTTCCATTATTAATTATAAGGGTGAATGGTAAGCTAAAGAATTATGAAGTCTGAATATGGCTTGACAACACTTTTGGGGAAAACATCAATAATGATTGAACAGGCTTGTGTCTGAGCATACTGAGAGTATGAGGGAGATACACCTTCCCTCCTCAGGCAGCCAGCCTCATTTTATCCAAGGGTGGGTCAGAAGAAGGTCTAGAGGATTGGTTCTGCCTGAAATCCATAGAAGAAAGTGGATACAGGAAAAGTTAATGTCCATGCTGTGGAATCATAAAGCCAATGAAAATCTGCATCACTGGGTTAGAAATTGGCTCAATGCCAAATACAAAATATAGACATAACTGGAGCCTTTCCAAGTAGAAAAAAGTTATTAGTGGAATCACATTAATCACAATGATTAATGCTGAAACCCAAGCTTTTTATTATGTAATAGTCTCAGAAGAGTACATTGACAGGGGGAACTAAAAGGTTCCAATTTTGCAGAAAATAGTGAACCAAAGAGGGACAGTAAGTATTCAGGATGTGATTCAAATATCAGAAAGCTGTATGAGTCACACAAATCATGCTTACAATCCGCTTATGCAAAGAAGTTTGCCAGAAAATAAATGTGCCTACAGATGACCAATCAGGAGGCAGTTAGGTAGCCCTGAGTGCTGCAAGGGGAGCCAGACCAAGGGACAGGGCAAGGGGGTGTGGGGAGCATGAGCTCAGAAGAGGGACCTGGCCATTCACAAGACCACCAGAGTTCACAGCCTGCCAAAGACTGTTCCCAGGACTGGCCATCTTGGAACTCCAGAGTTTTAAAAATCTCTTACCCCAGATGAGTAGAAGCAGAGGAACAGTACTAAATGGATACTGTTGCGTCTACAAGAAACAGTGCTGAATCAAAATGAAACTACATAGACCAAAGCTTCTTCTCTAAATCCCAACCAAACTAGCTGAGACATTGGTCAGTGATGAAGGAAATGCAGAAGAAAGAGACAATTTGAAAAGAAAGAAGAAAGTTAATGCAGAAAAAATCTAAACTGGAATTGGGTGGTCAGAAGGCTTTTAATGGTCTGACCATTACCACTGGTGAGGTAATTTGATCCAATGGAATATGAACACAAATTATGTGCACCATTTCCTGGTCTAGACCATATAAAATCCTCCATCTCTTTCCTCATCTGCCACTAGAATTCAGATCACTCCATAGGCTTACATGAGGACAGAGTCTCAAGAAAGAAGGATTCTTAAATCACTGTTTGAAAGGATTTGGAATCAGGAATACCTGTGTGAACTTTATGGGTGAAAGACAGAAATTCCCAATAAGTTTAACCCCTTATTATTTGGGTGCAGGGGGTATTTTTAAACAGCTAGCATTAATCCTAATTAATAGAGACATAAAAGAAAAATTGGAGACCACTTGGAGTTAGAAAATATATAAATATACAAGAGAAAGAAGTAAGGCATTATAGCAATTTAGCATATGGCTCTGAGTTTCATGGAAGACAGACAAACCGAAATAAATAAACAAACAAAAATCACACAGTGGGGGTGCTTTGAAGATGGCAGAGTAGTAAGGCTTGGAGATCACCTTCCTCCCACCAAATACATCAAAACTACATCTACTTGTGGAACAATTAATACAGAACATCTACTGAATGCTGGCAGAAGACCTCAGACTTCCCAAAAGACAAAGAAACACCCCATATACCTGGGTAGGGCAAAAGAAAAAAGAAAAAAAGAAAAAACAGAGACAAAAGAATAAGGACAGGACATGCCCCTCTGGAAAGGAGCTGTGATGGAGGAAAAGTTTCCACACACTAGGAAGCCCCTTCACTGGCAGAGATGGGATATAGGCAGGGGAAGCTCTGGAGCCATGGAGGAGAGAGCAGCAACAGGGGTGCAGAGGGCAAAGTGGAGAGATTCCCACACAGAGGATTGGTGCCAACCAGCACTCACCAGCCTAAGAGGCTTGTCTACTCACCTTACAGGGTGTGGGGGTGGGTGTTGGGAGCTTAGGCTCGGGCTTCGGAGGTCAGACCCCAGGATGAGGACTGGGATTGGCTACGTGAACACAGCCTGAAGGGGGCTAGTGCATCACAGCTGGCCAGGAGGGAGTCTGGGAAAAAGTCTAGACCTGCCTAAGAGTCAATAGACCATTGTTTTGGGGTGTGTGAGGAGAGGGGATTCAGAACAATGTCAAAACAAGCTCCAGAGAAGGGAGTGAGCTGCAGCTATCAGTGCGGACACCAGATAAGGGCATGAAATGCTAAGGCTGATGCTGCAGGCATCAAGAAGCCTGTGTGCAAGCACAGGGCACTATCCACACTTCCCCTCCCAGGAGACTGTACAGCCTGCCACTGTCAGGGTCCTGTGATCCAGGGACAACTTCCCCAGGAGAACAAGCGGCATGCCTCAGTCTGTTGCAACATTACGCTGGCCTCTGCCATGACTGGCTCATCTCACATTCTGTACCCCTCCATCCCCTTATACTGAGTGAGCCAGAGACCCCTAATTAGCTGCTCCTTTAACCCCAACCTGTCTGGGCGGGGAACAGACACCCTCAGGTGACTTACACACAGAGGCAAGGCCAAATCCAAAGCTGAACTCCAGGAGCTGTGTGAACAAAGAAGAGAAAGGGAAATTTCTCCCAGTAGCCTCACGAGAAGTAGATAAAATCTCAACAGTCAACTTGATGTACCGTGCAACTATGGAATATCTGAATAGACAATGAATCATCCCAAAATTGAGGGGGTGGATTTTGGGACCAACTGTAGACTTGGGGTTTACTCTCTGCATCTAATTTGTTTCTGGTTTTATGTTTATCTTAGTTTAGTATTTAGAGCTTATTATCTTTGGTAGACTTGTTTATTGATTTGGTTGCTCTTTTCCATATATATATATATATTTCCTTTTTCTCTTTTTCTGTGTATGTGCATGGTTCTTTGTGTGATTTCGTCTGTATAGCTTAGCTTTTGCCATTTTTCCTACGGTTCTGACTGTCCTTTTTTTTTTTTTTTAGTATAGTTCTTAGTGCTTGTTATCATTGGTAGACTTTTGTTTGTTTGTTTGTTTCCTTTCTTCTTTCTCTCTTTCTTTTTTTTATGACTTTTTAATATTTTTATTTTTAATATCTTTTTCCATTTTAATAACTATTTTACTTTCTTTAATTCCTTCTTTCTTTCTTTCTCTCTTTCTTTCTTTCTCTCTCTTCTTTCTTTCTTTCTTTCTTTCTTTCTTTCTTTCTTTCTTTCTTTCTTTCTTTCTTTCTTTCCTTCTTTTTTTCTTTCTTATTAGTCCCTTTTCTTCAGAGCCAAGTGGCTGACAGAGTGTTGCTGCTGTGGTCAGTTATCAGGTCTGAGCCTCTGAGGTCAGAGAGCCAAGTTCAGGACATTGGGCCAACAGGGACCTCCTGACCCCATGTAATATCAAAACAGAAAAAGCTCTCACAGAGATCTCCATCTCAATGCTAAGACCCAGCTCCACTCAACAACCAGCAAGCTACAGTGCTGGACACCCTATGCCAAACAACTAGTAAGACAGGAACACAACCCCACCCATTAACAGACAGGATGCCTAAAAGCATAATACATTCACAGAAACCCCAAAACACACCACCAGACATTGTCCTCCCAACCAGAAAGACAAGGTCTAACTTCATCCACCAGAACACAGGAATCAGACCACTCCACCAGCAAGCCTACACAAGCCACTGAAACAACCTTACCCACTGGGAGCAGACACCAAAAACAATGGGAACTATGAACTTGCAGCCTGCAAAAAGGAGACCCAAAACACAGGAACTAAGCAAAATGAGAAGACAGAGAAATACACAACAGATGAAGGAGGAAGGTAAAAACCCATTAGACCAAAAAAACAAGAGGAAATAGGCAGTCTTCCTGAAAAACAATTCAGAGTAATGATAGTAAAGATGATCCAAAATCTTGGAAACAGGATAGAGAAAACACAACAAACGTTTAACAAGGACTTAGAAGAACTAAAGAGCAAACAAACAATGATGAACAACACAGTAAAGGAAATTAAAAATTCTACAGGAGGAATCAACAGCAGAAAAACTGAAGCAGAAGAATGGATAAGTGACCTGGAAGATAAAATAGTGGAAATAACTACCACAGAGCAGAATAAAGAAAGGAGAATGAAAAGAATTGAGGACAATCTCAGAGACTTCTGGGACTACATTACATACACCAATATTTGAATTATAGGGGTCCCAGAGGAAGAAGAGAAAAAGAAAGGGACTGAGAAATATTTGCAGAGATTATAGTTGAAAACTTCCCTAATCTGGGTAAGAAAACATTCAATCAAGACCAGGAAGTGAAGAGAGACCGATACATGAAAAATCCAAGGAAAAACACAAGAAACATATTAATCAAACTATCAAAAATTAAATACAAACAAAACATATTAAAAGCAGAAAGGGAAAAGCAAAAATTAACATACAAGGGAATCCCCATAAAGTTAACAGCTGATCTTTCAGCAGAAACTCTGCAAGCCTGAAGGGAGTGGCAGGACACAATTAAAGTGATGAAACAGAAAAACCTACAATAAAGATTACTCTACCCAGCAAGGATCTCATTCAGATTCAACAGAGAAATAAAAATCTTTAAAGAAAAGCAAAAGCTAAGAGAATTCAGCATCCCCATACTAGCTCTACAACAAATGCTAAAGGAACTTCTCTAGGCAGGAAACACAAGAGAAGGGAAAGACTTACAATAGCAAACCCCCAAAAATTAAGAAAATTGGTAATAGGAGCATACATATCAATAATTACCTTAAACGTAAATGGATTAAATGCTCCAACCAAAAGACATTTGCTGGCTGAATGGATACAAAAACAAGACCCATATATATGCTATCTAAAAGAAGCCCACTTCAGACTTAGGGACACATACAGACTGAAAGTGTGGGAATGGAAAAAGATATTCCATGAAAAGGGAAATCAAAAGAACCTGGAGTAGCAATTCTCATATCAGAAAAAATAGACGTTAAAATAAAGACTATTACAAGAGACAAAGCAGGACACTACATAATGATCAAGGGATCAATCCAAGAAGAAGATATAACAATTATAAATATTTATGGACCAAACATAGGAGTACCTCAATACATAAGGCAAATACTAACAGCCATAAAAGAGGAAGTTGACAGTAACACAATAGTAGGGGACTTTAACACCCCACTTTCACCAATGGACAGCTCATCCAAAATGAAAATAAATAAGGAAACACAAACTTTAAATGATACATTAAACAAGATGCACTTAACCTGATATTTATAAGACATTCCATCCAACAACAGGAGATTACACTTTCTTCTCAAGTGCTCAGGGAACATTCTCCAGGATAGATCATACCTTGGGTCACAAATCAAGCCTCAGTAAATTTAACAAAATTGGAATCATATCAACTGTCTTTCTGACCACAACGCTATGAGACGACATATCAATTACAGGAAAAATCTGTAAGAAATACAACCACATGGAGAGTAAACAATACACTACTAAATAACCAAGAGATCACTGAAGAAATCAGAGAGGAAATCAAAAAATACCTAGAAACAAATGACAATGAAAACACAATGACCCAAAATCTATGGGATGTGGCAAAACTCTTCTAAGAGGGAAGTTTGTAGCAATACAATCCTACCTCAAGAATCAAGGAACATCTCAAATAAACAACCTAAACTTACACGTAAGATAATTAGAGAAAGAAGAACAAAAATACCTTAAAGTTATCAGAAGGAAAGAAATCATAAAGATCAGATCAGAAATAAATAAAAAAGAAATGAAGGAAATGATAGCAAAGATCAATAAAACTAAAAGTTGGTTCTTTGAGAAGTTAAACAAAATTGATAAACCATTAGCCAGACTCATCAAGAAAAAATGGGAGAAGACGCAAATCAATAGAATTAGAAATGAAAAAGGAGAAGTAACTGACACTGCAGAAATACAAAGGATTATTAGAGATTACTACAAGGAACTATGATTATTAGAGATTACTACAAGGAACTATGTGCCAATAAAATGGACAACCTGGAAGAGGTGGATAAACTCTGAGAAAAGTACAACCTTTCGAGACTGAGCAAGGAAGAAACAGAAAATATAAACAGACTAATCATAAGCACTGAAATTGAAACTGTGATTAAAAATCTTCCAACAAAAAAAGCCCAGGACCAGATGGTCTCACAGGCAAATACTTTTTTTTTCACTTTTTTTAAAGATGTTGGGGGTAGGAGTTTATTATTTTATTTATTTATTTTTGCTGTGTTGGGTCTTCTTTTCTGTGTGAGGGCTTTCTCTAGTTGTGGCAAGCGGGGGCCACTCTTCATCGTGGTGCACGGGCCTCTCACTATTGTGGCCTCTTTTGTTGCAGAGCACAGGCTCCAGATGTGCAGGTTCAGTAGTTGTGGCTCATGGGTCTAGTTGCACCACAGCATGTGGGATCCTCCAAGACCAGGGCTCAAACCCGTGCCCCCTGCATTAGCAGGCAGATTCTCAACCACTGCACAACCAGGGAAGCCCCTCACAGGCGAATTCTATCAAACATTTAGAGCAGAGCTAATACCTACCCTTCTCAAACTCTTCCAACATATAGCAGAGGGAGGAACCCTCCCAAACTCATTCTACAAGGCCCCCATCACACTGATACCAAAACCAGAGAAAGATGTCATAAAAAGAGAAAACTACAGACCAATATCACTGATGAACATAGATGCAAAAATCCTCAACAAAATACTAGCAAACAGAACCCAGCAGCACATTAAAAGAATCATACACCATGATCAAGTGGGTTTTACCCCAGGAATGCAAGCATTCTTCAATATAAGCAAATCAATCAATGTGATAAACCATATTAAGAAATTGAAGGACAAAAATTGTGTGATCATCTCAATAGATGCAGAAAAATCTTTCAACAAAATTCAACAGCCAATTATGACAAAAAACCTCCAGAAACTAGGCATAGAGGGAACTTACCTCAACATAATATATGCCATATATGACAAACGCACAGCCAACATCGTTCTCAATGGTGAAAAAGTGAAACCATTTCCTCTAAGATCAGGAGAAAGATACGGCTGTCCACTCTCACCACTGTTATTTAACATAGCTTTGGAATTTTAGCCACAGCAATCAGAGAAGAAAAAGAAATAAAATGAATCTAAATTGGAAAAGAAGAAGTAAAGCTGTCACTGTTTGTAGTTGACATGATACTATACATAGAGAATCCTAAAGATGCTACCAGAAAACTTCTAGAGTTAATCAATGAATTTGGTAAAGTAGCAGGATACAAAATTATAGGAATATAAATAGAATTATTTAAAGAAATGTATTATGAGAGCTGCTCATAAAGGCATGGACTGCCTCCCTGGGGAATGGAGGCCACATCTTTAGTTTACCACAATGTCTCTGAAGAGGTTTGCTGTCAGCAGACCCCATCCATCAGTGAGGAACACATGCATTTTCTGTAGCTGTTTGCTGTTTCCCTTCTCCTTTGAGCTGTACTGTCCTTTAATGGCTGTTTTGCCCTTTAAAGAAGAAAAAAAGAAAACAAGGAGAAGAATACAAATAGGAAAACAAAATACATAGGAATGCAAAGAAGTCTCTTGCATTCCTATATACTAATGATGAAAAATCTGAAAGTGAAATTAAGAAAACACTCCCATTTACCATTGCAACAAAAAGAATAAAATACCTAGGAATGAACCTACACAAGGAGACAAAAGTCCTGTATGCAGAAAACTATAAGACACTGATGAAAAAAATTAATGATGATACAAACAGCTGGAGACATATACCATGTTCTTGGATTGGAAGAATCAACTTGGAAAAATGACTCTACTACCCAAAGCCATCTACAGATTCAATGCAATCCCTATCAAACTACCCCTGGCATTTTTCACAGAACTAGAACAAAAAAATTCACAATTTGTATGGAAACCCAAAAGACCCCAAATAGCCAAAGCAATCTTGAGAAAGAAAAATGGAGCTGGAGGAATCAGGCTGCCCGACTTCAGACAATACTACAAAGCTACAGTAATCAAGACAGTGTGGTACTGGCACAAAAACAGAAATATAGATCAATGGAATAGGATAGAAAGCCCAGAGGTAAACCCATGCACATATGGTCACCTTATGTTTGTTAAAGGAGGCAAGAATATACAGTGGAGAAAAGACACCCTCTTCAATAATTGGTGCTGGCAAAACTGGGCAGCTTCATGTAAAAGAATGAAATTAGAACAATTCTTAACACCATACACAAAAATAACCTCAAAATGGATTAAAGACCTAAATGTAAGGCCAGACTCCATCAAACTCTTAGAGGAAAACATAGGCAGAACGCTCTATGACATAAATCACAGCAAGATCCTTTTTGACCCACCTTGAGGAGAAATGGAAATAAAAAGAAAAATAAAGCAATGAGACCTAATGAAAATTAAAAGCTTTTGCACAGCAAAGGAAAGCATAAAGAAGATGAAAAGACAACACTTGGCATAGAAGAAAATATTTTCAAATGAAGCAACTGGCAAAGGCTTAATCTCCAAACTTTACCAGCAGCTCATGTTGCTCAATACTCAAAAAACAAGCAACCTAATCCAAAAAATGGGCAGAAAACCTAAAGAGACATTTCTCCAAAGATGATATACAGATTGCCAACAAACACATGAAAGGATGCTCAACATCACTAATCATTAGAGAAATACAAATAAAAACTAGTGTGGTATCACCTCACACCAGTCAGAATGGCCATCATCAAAAAATCTACGAACAATAAATGTTGGTGAGGGTGTGGAGAAAAGGGAACACTCTTGCACTGTTGGTGGGAATGTAAATTGATACAAACACTATAGAGAACAGTATGGAGGTTCCTTACAAAACGAAGAGTAGAACTACCATACGATCCACCAATCCCACTCCTGGGCATATACCCTGAGAAAACCATAATTCAAAAAGAGTCATGTACCACAATGTTCATTGCAGCTCTATTTACAATAGCGAGCACATGGAAGCAACCTAAGTGTCCATCATCAGCTGAATGGATAAAGTAGATGTGGCACATATATACCATGGAATATTTCTCAGCCATAAAAAGAAATGAAACTGAGTTATCTGTAGTGAGGTGGATGGACCTAGAGTCTGTCATACAATGTGAAGTAAGTCAGAAAGACAGAATGAATACCGTATGCTAACACATATATATGGAATCTAAAAACAAAATACAAAAAAAAACAATGGTTCTTAAGAACCTAGTGGCCAGATAGGAATAAAGACGCAGACATAGAGAATGGACTTGAGGACATGGGGTCGGGGAAGGGTAAGCTAGGATGAAGTGAGAGATTGGTATGGACACATATACACTAGTAAATGTAAAATAGATAGCTAGTGGGAAGTTGCCACGTAGCACAGGGTGATCATTTCAGTGCTTTGTGACCATCTAGAAGGGTGGGATAGGGACAGTGGGAGGGAGATGCAAGAGGGAGGAGATATGGAGATATATATATATATATATGTATATGTATAGCTGATTCACTTTGTTATACAGCAGAAACTAACACACAATTGTAAAGCAATTATACACCAATGAAGACTTTTAAAAAAAAAAATCATATGGTGCCTAATTTAGAAAACATATAAATGTCAAGAGAAATTTTTTGGCACAAATGCAGGAAACATTTGTCACATGGATCAACATCTTTTGGAAACTACCAAATGGACCTCTTCAACTACATTTTGGTAAATCATGAAGAATAAGTCATATTGGACAATTCCAATAAAAGTCAAGAGCACACAATCAAAGATTGCCTGAGTGAGGGGAACAAAATGATGTAATGACCATATATCTTTACATGTTTATTTTGTGGTCTTTCCCTAACCCTACTGCATGCAAGCTTCCAATGTCTCTCCAGTGCCTTCAATCTAAACTTAAGTCACTTGCTAATTGTCCCTTACCTTCCTCTTCCATCTAATCTGTCTCTTCCCCAACAGGTACTCTCTGCTGCCATCAAATATCCTGCATTCTGTTCTTCACTTTCCCACCTGTGATCCTTTACTTGCATTTCTCTCTTACCTGGAATTCACTCTCCTCTACTCTCAACTTTGCTAATCTCTATCCTCCCTTCAAAACACAGCTTAATTTTTACCTCTTTCTTAAAGTCTTCAGCCAGCCAGGTGCCTGCTACTTTAAGTTCCTGTGTGTGGCTTTGTGGTAGAACATCTTTGGTAGGGAGAGCAATGCTTTCCCTCAAGGATATTAATGTAGGCGAGTAGAAGAGGTACTTGTGTTCACAATCCTGCAGACTGACGTTCACTCCCATACCAACTCAGTTTTTCACCCATATACTTCTCCTATCCAGTCCCTCACTTCATATGATTCCTGTGTTCTTCAGCTCATTCCTCTGTGCTTTTGCTCCAGGCCACCATGTAATGAAAACCTACCATACTATTTACTAGTCACGGTTTGTCTCCTATTTCCAACTTGTGAATTGCTCCAACCATGAATATGATGAAGGTGATACTCTTAAGAATGGTTGACTTAGTCTGGTCACTGAGTATTGTGCTGGCATCCACCACAGTGTGACTAAGTCTGTTCATTTGGGGCATGCCAATGGCATCCACAGCTGAAGGTATGGCCTCCCTGTCCCAACATCAGTCCTCCTCAACCCATCCCTCCTCTAGTACTTACATACCCTACACTGAGGCACTCAGGAACAGCTGATTTCCTAGAAATTAGGCATGGACCCTAAGAAGCTGGAAAGCTGTCTTAGGCCCAGCTACATGGACACTTTCCCAGCTATTTCTAATCTACATCCCCTCCCCAACCCACACAGTGTTATCAGGCACCATAGTGAAAGTTGAGCATCTCTAAGGGTCTCATAATTTTCTCAGGGAATGGTTTGAGAAACATGGAATAAGGGAGAAGTTTCCTTCACTAGGTTTTCCCCAAAACTGTCTGAATTCTTCTACCATCCCTTGACTCTTCTCTCCACTTCCAATATTTTCCTCTCATACCAGAGGTATACTTTTTTTCCTCCTCTGTCTTTATAAAAGGAGCTAGCTCTAAGGAAGGTCTCTCAAAAATACTGACCCTCTTACATCTCTATCCAGCTAGACTATAAGAACCCTGATAGCAAGAATTCATCATCATGTCTTCGGTTCCTACCCAATGTTTATGTTTGACATGCAGTAGGCACTGATGGATGTTTGTTTGGTAAAAAGAAAAAAAAACCTGAAGTACATTGAATTGAGGGATGGTGATAAGTACCTGGGAGCTAGACATGGAAGAGGAGCTTCAGGGTCTCAAGATAATGATATGTTTCAGGATAAGGTCAGCAACCTATATCGGCTGCCTGGTATAAACTTCCTAAGAGGACTTGTGAATTCAAATTTTTGCTGTTTCTTTTCTCCTACAGACCCCAAGGCAACAGTATAGGCATGACTGCATTCACTTTCAGAGATCCAGACTTAAAACCCTAACCTGTATTCATTACTATTCAAACACCTCTGGATATGAGAGGAAGGTTGATAGGGCAAAACTTCCAAAGGTCAGTTTGAATGAAGCACTAAGGAGTCCCCTGGGAAGTTTACAAGTCTGGATGAAAGATAATAATGAGTCAGGAACAGAGGGGAAATTCTGAGCCCAGCACAAAGGCTGTCCTTCACCTCAGTGTCTAGTTCAGTCCTTGTGGGTTCATGCCAGAAGCCAAGATGAAGGACGCTGCACACTGCAACTTCATATATATATGAAGTTGGTACTCTAGAGATTAAAAGAAAGTTTGAGTTTGACTTCTATACAGGTTGATCATATGTCCCAGTTGTCCTAGGACAGTCCCAGTTTATACCTGTTGTCTCAGCATATAGCCCTCTTTCCTCTTCCAGCTTACTTTTTTTTTTAATTTACAAATTTTTACTTATTTACTTTTAAGAAAGGAATAGGGCTTCCCTGGTGGTGCAATGGTTGAGAGTCCACCTGCCGATGCAGGGGACACAGTTTCTTGCCCTGGTCCAGGAAGATCCCACATGCCACGGAGCGGCTAAGCCCGTGAGCCATGGCTGCTGAGCCTGCATGTCCAGAGCTTGTGCTCTGCAATGGGAGAGGCCACAACAGTGAGAGGCCTGCATACCTCAAAAAAAAAAAAAAGAATAAAATAATACAATTATAAAACAGTCTTTCCTATAGCCGTTTTTAAAAAAAATCTAAAATCTTCATTACATTTATCTTTTTTTAATTTAACATCTTTATTGGATTATAATAGATTTACAGTATTGTGTTAGTTTCTGCTGTACAACAAAGTGAATCAGCTATATGTATACATATATGCCAATATCTCCTCCCTCTTGTGTCTCCCTCCCACCCTCCTTATCCCACCCCTCTAAGTTAACACAAAGCACCGAGCTGATCTCCCTATGCTATGCAGCTGCCTTCCACTAGCTACCTATTTTACATTTTGTAGTGTATATATGTCAATGCTCTCTCTCACTTCATCCCAGCTTACCCTTCCCCCTCTCTGTGTCCTCAAGTTCAGTCTCTACATCTGCATCTTTATTCCTGACTTGACCCTATGTTCTTTCGAGACATTTTTTTAAGATTCCATATATATATATATATATATATATATATATATATATATATATATATATATTAGCATACGCTATTTGTTTTTTTCTTTCTGACTTACTTCACTTTGTGTGACAGACTCTAGGTCCATCCACCTCACTACAAAAAACTCAATTTCATTTCTTTTTATGGCTGAGTAATATTCCATTGTATATATGTGCCACATTTCTTTACCCATTCATCTGTTGATGGACACTTAGTTTGCTTCCATGTTCTGGTTATTGTAAATAGTTTCCAGCTTACTTTTGAAGTGTCCCAGTTCAGACAATAAATTATATGGTCACCTTAGTTCTAAGGACCTTTTTGGGATAAATCTAAGTAACTCACACACTCATCTTCTAACATATAATGTCCTTGTGTTCATAAAGGAAGTCTCTTATTGAAAAAGACTGTAAAACAAGGAGAACAAGAAAAAGGAACACAGACTCCATTTTTATGAGACTAGGAGATATCTGTAACTCAGAACCACAATGGATAAATCCAGAAAGCAGAGAGAGAAGTGGTAAATAACTTAGTAGGGTTGAGTAAACTAAAACTCAAGTGTCTTCAAAGGGAGAAACCAGTGAGAAGAGAGCTAATTTACTCCAAAGAGCCCCCAAAAAGCTAAGAAGCTGGAGTCATCAAGTGCTCAGAAGGCAAGAGTGGACCTATGACTGTGTGCTGCAAAGCCTTCCCTCTCCCCTCCCATTAGAATATGGGATATAGATTCTCTGGATGAATAGAAACAGACAGGCTCCTTCTCAAGGAGACCAGGAACAGAATGGAGGGCACGAGGTGTCAAACTCAAATCAAGAAGAATTAACTGAACACTGTGTTGTGAAAGGGAAACCTCCAACCTTCTTCCTTATTCCAGCTTTAGAACACTGTTACCTAGCCCTATATTCTTCAAGAAGATTTAAGAAAATAAACAACCTCAGGGGAAAAAAGGACCTACAAATAATGACACTTGGGGACAATCTGCTCTAACAACAAATTTTCCTATGTAAAAGGCGTATAAGTCAACAGGATGAGTCCAACACTAATTGCCTTTTTAGTGCCTCACTCTTAACTATGAATGGACACCAGGCATTTAGGTGCAACTGGAAACTTGAAACAGGCTAAAACAAACAGGAAGAAAGGAATCAGAAAAAGAAAAAAAATAGGAAAAAAGGTAAGAGAAAATTTCAAGAAAATTATAATTAACTACTTCAGAGAACGAAGTAAGATAGACCACTATCTTCTTAAAGAAAACAATTAGTGAACAATAATAAGCTCTTAAAATTTAAATGTTATACTCAGTTTTCATAAATTATTCAACAAAATATTAGGGATGGATACTAGGAAAAGAAAGATAATAAAAGTAAAGTCTGAGGAGGAACAAAGATGGCAGAGTAGAAGGATGTGGTCTCACTCCCTCTTGCGAGAACACCAGAATCACAACTAGCTGCTGGACAATCACTGACAGGAAGACACTGGAAATCATCAAAAAAGATACCCCACATCCAAAGACAAAGGAAAAGCCACAATCAGACAGTAGGAGGTGTGCAATCACAGTAAAATCAAATCCCATAACTGCTGGGTGGGTGACTCACAAACTGGAGAACACTTATACCACAGAAGTCCACCACTGGAGTGAAAGTTCTGAGCCCAGTGTCAGGCTTCCCAACCTGGGGGTCTGGCAATAGTAGGAGGAATTCCTAGAGAATCAGACTTTGAAGTGTACTGGGAATTGATTGCAGGACTTCAACAGGACTGGGGGAAACAGAGACTCCACTCTTGGAGGGCACACACAAAGTAATGTGCACATTGGAACCCAGAGGAAGGAGCAGTGACCCCAGGGGAGACTGAACCAGACCTACCTGCTAGTGCTGGAGGGTCTCCCACTGAGATGGGAGTGGGGGGCTGTGGCTCACCATACAGACAAGGACACTGGCAGCAAAAGTTCTGGGAAGTACCCTTTGACATGAGCCATCAAAGAGTCTGCAATTAGACCCACCAAACAGCCCAGGTAGGCTGCAGTGTTGAGTTTCCTCAGGCCAAGCAACAAACAGGGAGGGAACCCAGCCCCACCCATCAACAGTCAAGGGAATTAAAGTTTTACTGAGCTCTGCTCACCAGAGAAGCAGTCACCTCTACCCACCACCAGTCCCTCCCATCAGGAAACTTACACAAGCCTCTTAGATAGCATCATCCACCACAGGGAAGACAGCAGAAGGAAGAAGAACTACAATCCTGCAGCCTGTGGAACACAAACCACATTCAGAGAAAAATAGACAAGATGAAAAGGCAGAGGCCTATGTACCAGATGAAGGAACAAGATAAAAGTCCAGAAAAACAACTAAATGAACTGGAGATAAGAAACCTTACAGAAAAAGAATTCAGAATTAATAATAGTGAAGATGATCCAGGACCTTGGAGAAAGAATGGAGGCAAAGATCGAGAAGATGCAAGAAATGTTTAAATAAGACCTAGAAGAATTAAAAAACAAACAAACAGAGATGAACGATACAATAACTGAAATGAAAAATACACTAGAAGGAATCAATAGTAGAATAACTGAGGCAGAAGAACGAATAAGTGACCTGGAAGACAGAATGATGGAATTCACTGCTGCAGAACAGAATAAAGAAAAAAGAATGAAAAGAAATGAGGACAGCCTAAGAGACTTCTGGGACTACATTAAATGCAAAACCATTCGCATTACAGGGGTCCCAGAAGGTGAAGAGAGAAAGAAAGGATCAGAGGAAATATTTGAAGAGATTATAGTCGAAAACTTCCCTAACATGGGAAAGGAAATAGCCACCCAAGTCCAGGAAGTGCAGTGAGTCCCATACAGGATAAACCCAAGGAGAAACATGCCAAGACACATAGCAATCCAACTGGCAAAAATTAAAGACAAAGAAAAATTATTGAAAGCAGCAAGTGAAAAATGACAAATAACATAAAAGGGAACTCCCATAAGGTTAACAGCTGATCTCTTAGCAGAAACTCTACAAGTCAGATGGGAGTGGCATGATATACTTAATGCAATGAAAGGGAAGCACTTACAACTAAGATTACTCTACCCAGCAAGGATCTCATCCAGATTCAATGGAGAAATCAAAAGCTTTACAGACAAGCAAAAACTAAGAGAATACAGCACCACCAAACTAGCTCTACCACAAATGCTAAAGGAAATTCTCTAAGTGGGAAAAACAAGAGAAGAAAAGAGTCTACAAAAACAAACACAAAACAATTAAGAAAATGGGCCTAGGAACATATGTATCGATAATTACCTTAAACATCAATGGAATAAATGCTCCAACCAAAAGACACAGGCTTGCTGAATGGATACAAAAACAAGACCCATATATATGCTGTGTGCAAGAGACCCACTTCAGACATAGGGACACATACATACTGAAAGTGAGGAGATGGAAAAAGCTATCCCATGCAAAGGGAAATTAAAAGAAAGCTGGAGTAGCTATACTCATATCAGATAAAGTATACTTTAAAATAAAGAATATTACAAGAGACAAGGAATGACACTACATAATGATCAAGGGATCAATCCAAGAAGAAGATGTAACAATTATAAATATATATGCACCCAACATAAGAGCAGCTAAATAAATAAGATGACTGCTAACAGCTATAAAAAAGGAAATAGATAGTAACACAATAATAGTGGGGGACTTTAACACTTCACTTACACCAATGGACAGATCATCCAAAATGAAAATAAATAAGGAAACAGAAGCTTTATATGACATAATAGACCAGATAGATTTAATTGGTATTCTTAGGACATTCCATCCCAAAACAGCAGATTACACTTTCTTCTCAAGTGTGCACAGAACATTCTCGAGGATAGATCACATCTTGGGTCACAAATCAAGCCTCAGTGAATTTAAGAAAATTGAAATCATATCAAGCATCTTTTCTGACCACAACACTATGAGATTAGAAATGAATTACACGGAAAAAAACCGTAAAAACCCCAAACACATGGAGGCTAAACAAAACGTTACTAAACAACCAAGAGATCCCTGGAGAAATCAAAGAGGAAATCAAAAAATACCTAGAGACAAATGACAATGAAAACACGATTATCCAAAACCTATGGGATGCAGCGAAAGCAGTTCTAAGAGGGAATATTATAGCTATGCCAGTGTACTTCAAGAGACAAGATAAATCTCAAGTAAACAATCTAACCTGACACCTAAAGGAACTAGAGAAAGAAGAACAAACAAAACCCAATGGAAGCAGAAGGAAAGAAATCATAAAGATCAGAGAAGAAATAAATGAAATAGAAACAAAGAAAACAATAGCAAAGATCAATAAAGCTAAAAGCTGGTTCTTTGAGGAGATAAACAAAATTGATAAACCATTAGCCAGACTCATCAAGAAAAAGAGGAAGAGGACTCAAATCAATAAAATTAGAAACGAAAAAGGAGAAGTTACAACATACACCACAGAAATACAAAACATCCTAAGAGACTACTGCAAGCAAATCTATGCCAATAAAATGGACAACCTGGAAGAAATGGACAAATTCTTAGAAACGTATAAACTTCCAAGACTGAACCAGGAAGAAACATAAAATATGAACAGACCAATCACAAGTAATGAAATTGAAATTATGATTAAAAATCTTCCAACAAACAAAAGGCCAGGACCAGATGGCTTCACAGGTGAATTCTATCAAACATTTAGAGAAGAGCTAACACCCATCCTCCTCAAACTCTTCCAAAAAATTACAGAGGAAGGAATACTCCCAAACTCATTCTATGAGACCACCATCACCCTGATATCAGAACCAGAGAAAGATACTACAAAAAAAGAAAATTACAGAAAATACAGTGATATTATCACTGATGAATATAGATGCAAAAATCCTCAACAAAATATGAGCAAACAGAATCCAACAGCACATTAAAAAGATCATACACCATGATCAAGTAAGATTTATCCCAGGGATGCAAGGATTCTTTAATATATGCAAATCAATCAATGCAATACACCATATTAACAAATTGAAGAATAAAACCAGATGATCATCTCAATAGATGCAGAAAAAGCTTTAGACAAACTTCAACACCCATTTATGATAAAAACTCTCCAGAAAGTGGGCATAGAGGGAACCTATCTCAACATATTAAAGGCCACATATGACAAATCCACAGCCAACATCATCTCCAATGGTGAAAAACTGAAAGCATTTCTTCTAAGATCAGGAATGAGACAAGGATGTCCACTCTCACCACTATTATTCAACATAGTTTTGGAAGTCCTAACCATGGCAATCAGAGTAGAAAAAGAAATAAAATGAATACAAATTGGAAAAGAAGAAGTAAAACTGTCACTCTTTGCAGATGACATGATACTATACATAGAGAATCCGAAAAATGCCCCTAGAAAACTACTAGAGTTAATCAATGCATTTGGTAAAGTAGCAGGATACAAAATTAATGCACAGAAATCTCTTGCATTCCTATACACTAATGATGAAAAATCTGAAAGAGAAATTATGGAAACACTCCCATTTACCATTTCAACAAAAAGAATAAAATACCTAGGAAGAAACCTACCTAGGGAAACAAAGACCTGTATGCAGAAAACTGTAAGACACTGATGAAATAAATTAAAGATGATACCAACAGATGGAGAGATATACAATGTTCTTGGATTGGAAGAATGAATATTGTGAAAATGACTATACTACCCAAAGCAATCTACAGATTCAATGCAATCCCTATCAAATTACCAATGGCATTTTTTATGGAACTAGAACAAATCATCTTAAATTTTGTATGGAGGCACAAAGGACCCCAAATAGCCAAAGCAGTATTAAGGGGAAAAAACGGAGCTGGAGGAATCAATCTCCCTGACTTCAGACTATACTACAAAGCTACAGTCATCAAGACAATATGGTACTGGCACAAAAACAGAAACATAGATCAATGGAACAAAATAGAAAGCCCAGAAATAAACCCACGCACCTGTAGTCAACTAATCTATGACAAAAGAGGAAAAGATATACAATGGAGAAAAGAGAGTCTCTTCAATAAGTGGTGCTGGGGAAACTGGACAGCTACATGTAAAAGAATGAAATTAGAACACTCCCTAACACCATACGCAAAAATAAACTCAAAATGGATTCAAGACCTAAGTGTAAGACTGGACACTGTAAAACTCTTAGAGGAAAACATAGGAAGAACACTCTTTGACATAAATCACAGCAAGATCTTTTTTGATCCACCTCCTAGAGTAATGGAAATAAAAACAAAAATAAACAAATGGGACCTAATGAAACTTCAAAGCTTTTGCACAGCAAAGGAAACCATAAACAAGATGAAAAGACAACCCTGAGAATGGGAGAAAATATTTGTAAATGATTCAACAAAGGATTAATCTCCAAAACATATAAACAGCTCATGCAGCTCAATATTAAAAAACAAACAACCCAATCCAAAAATGGGCAGAAGACCTAAAGAGACATTTCTCTAAAGAAGACATACAGATGGCCAAGAAGCACATGAAAAGCTTCCCAACATCACTAATTATTCGAGAAATGCAAATCAAAACTACAATGAGATATCACCTCACACCAGTTAGAATATCATCAGAATATCTACAAACAACAAATGCTGGAGAGGGTGTGGAGAAAAGGGAGCCCTCTAGCACTGTTTGTGGGAATGTAAATTGATACAGCCACTATGGAGAACAATATGGATGTTCCTTAAAAAACTAAAAATAGAATTACCATATGATCCAGCAATTCCACTACTGGACATAGACCCAGAGAAAACCATAATTCAAAAAGACACATGCACCCCAATGTTCATTGCAGCACTATTTACAGTAGCCAGGTCATGGAAGCAACCTAAATGCCCATCATAGATAAAGATGATGTGGTACATATATACAATGGAATATTACTCAGCCATAAAAAGGAATGAAATTGAGTCAGTTGTTGAGACGTGGATGGACCTAGAGACTGTCATACAGAGTGAAGTAAGTCAGAAAGGGATAAACAAATATTGTATATTAACGCATGTATGTGGAACCTAGAAAAATGGTACAGATGAACCAGTTTTCAGGGCAGAAGTTGAGACACAGATGTAGAGAACAAAGGTATGGACACCAAGGGGGGATAACTGTGGTGGGGTGGGGATGGTGGTGTGCTGAATTGGGTGATTGAGATTGACATGTATACACTAATATGTATAAAATTGATGACTAGTAAGAACCTGCAGTATAAAAAAACAAACAAACAAAAGAATAAAACAAAAACTAAAGTCCAAGAGGCCTGAATCTGACTAATAGGAATTCCAAAAAGAGAGAACAGAATAAATAGTGGGGAAGAAATTTTCAAAGAAATACTATAAGTAGAACCTTGAAAACATTGGGCTATGTGAACTGGCACAAAAGGACAAATACTGCAAGATTTCACCTATATGACATACCTAGAACAGGTAAATTCATAGAGATTGAAAGTCGAATAGTGGTTGAAAGGAGAAAAGAGACCCAGGGGGAGGGTTTGGGGTAGAAATGGGGAATTAATGTTTAATAAGTAGCGTTTCTGTTTGGGATGATGAAAAGTTCTGTAAATGGATAGTGGTGATGTACATACAACATTGTAAATGTAGTTAATGTGTATTTAATGGCACTGAATTGTGTACTTAAAAATGATTAAAATGTTGGTTTTTTTAAAAAAAATACTACAAGTAAATTTCCTAGGACTGAAGAACAGAATTATTTAGATTAAAAGAGCCCACCAAGTATACAACACAATAGATAAAAGCATATCTATGTGAAATTTCACAGCACCGTGGACAAAGGAAGATCTCAAAAGATCTTAAAAGCTTCCTGAATGGAGGGATAAAAACCACACAAAAAGTCAGGAATGAGAATGGCAATGGATTTTTAAACAGCAATACTGGAAGCTAGAAGAAAGAACAATAATTTTAAAATGAATAAAATGGTTTCAAACATAAATTTTATACACATTTAACTATCAACCAATTTGGAAAGCAGAATAAAACAGAGTCTCATACCATTTACCTCTCATGCTTACTTTTCTCAGAATACTACAGGAGAGTGTGCTCCACCAAGATGATGGAATTAACTAAGAATAAGAGTACATGGGATTCAGGAAATAGGAGACTCAACATAGAAGAAAGTCAAAAGGAATGTTCAGGATGCGAAACCATCCAGGGAAATAATAGTAATGACTGAGACAAGAGAAGGAGGACTGTAGGAGGTTAAAGGAAGTTTAAAATGTTAACTGATAGATTATCTGACAGATGTGTGATTAGAAAATTGAATTGAGTGTAATTTTGTAGAACTATGGGAAGATGTGGGAAGATTTAGCCAGAGATTCCAAAAAGTAAAAGAAGTCAAAATAAATGAGATATCTATTAAAAACAACTTGCTCAAGTAGGAAATAAAATAGTATACTCTTTATTCAGAAGTTGGCAATGTTAAAGTTGTACTATTTAAAAACAGTAAATATGGATTATACTGAACAATGTGCTAATTATACTGGAAGTGTGTGAAGAGAGAGAAAGTAGTAATAGAGATTTAAAATTGTCACATCCCCATGATAGGAAGGCAATAAATAATGTCTAAAGGTAATTAATCAAGACAGAGCAGTGTATCCACATTATGTAGAAATATGGAGGCAAATATCAGAAGAAAAGAAAAAGATTAAAAGTTAAAAGAGATTGCTTCCTGGGAGAGGGAGGAGCTGTTAAGCAAGGGATGGCTGAGCATGTTTAAAGTAAGACTTCTAGCAGTACTTGACTTTTAAAAATTATGGGCATGTGCTTTTTTAGCAAAAATAAAAATACTCTTTTAAAAAGTAGTACTTCTTTGTAGCCTCTTTTTCTTCCATCTAGTAATTTTTTTAAATTATAATAAATCTACATAAGATGATGAGAGCACTAATGAGGAGTGAAAGGCATTATCTCCATTTCCAAGCCATTGTTGAATCACAGAACAGACTCAACAGTGTGAACAGTGAGTACCAAGGATATTTTTCATAATTTATAGCACCCAGTAATGTTTGAATAGCCTTCTTAGGTTTAGGAAATTTTCCACATTAAGACTAACACCTCCCCAAGGGAGGATTCAGAGCCTTGCTGTCCCAGGATTCCTTGGCAGCCAGGACAAGCCCATGACGATTCAGTATGGAAGAAAGTGATCTGAAATCTCAGTAGTTCTCCCAAGACTTGAAGAGTTGACTTCATACCAATCCTTAATTACCACTGAAATCCAAACGTGTGTATGAAATGAGAATGGACTCCTCCTGATGCATAATTTTACTCACATTAACATTTCCAGCAGTGCCTGTGTTGGGAAGTAAGAGTGAATGGAGTGCTGCCAGGGGGCCTCGTTGGAGCTCCTGGGGAGGATTCCAGTGAGCAGCTGCTCCACGACTGCCTTGCATGCATACTCACAAGTGGTCTTGTGCCAACATCATTGGAACCCACAAGCATTTGTAAGGTCACTTAGGGTATCTAGCTCGCTCCCAGACAAGTGGTCCCTGACTTGGGCTGAGACTGCAGAAGCAAGCTGGTGAGTGAGAGGATGAGACTGATCCACATGGTGAGACTCAGAGCAAAGGGAAATGGGAAATTTTGCCAAGGACACAGAGCACTCAGAATCAGGGAACCTCTGAATCATCAGTTCTAAGGAAGCAGGCAGAGAAGGCAACAGAATCAAGGCCAGAGGTCTCTACCCAAATGAAGGCCAGATATAGCAGGGAGGCTCAGTCAGTGCCAAGAGGAGTCCTCCAGGCGCCAGGGCACAGAGGAGGAGAACTTTTACAGAGCCCTTGCGGTCTCAGTCTTGAACAGGAAGAGGGTCATTGAAGATGCTGAGTCACACTGGACTCAGGGGTAGAGTTGCTGAAGAAGCAGCTGGCATCATTGTCATCAAGGGTTGATTGAGTGGCTTCCCTGGTGGTGCAGTGGTTGAGAGTCCGCCTGCCAATGCAGGGGACACGGTTCCAAGCCCTGGGCAGGGAAGATTCCACATGCCATGGAGCAACTGAGCCCGTGTGCCACAACTACTGAGGCTGTGCTCTAGAGCCTGTGAGCCACAACTATTGAAGCCCATGTGCCTATACCCCGTGCTCCACAACAAGAGAAGCCACTGCAATGAGAAGCCTGCACACCGCAAGGAAGAGTAGCCCCCACTCGCTGCAACTATAGAAAACCCGCATGCAGCAACAAAGACCCAACGCAGCCAAAACATAAATAAGTAAATTTATAAGAAAAAAAAAAAGAGGTGATTGAGTGCCAAGCCCCATATGGACCACAATGCAGTAGATGGGAGCACTGGCCTGTGATCTGGGGCCAGAAAAGGGCAACGACTAAACTTGTGCTGGACTGGACATGCAAGGTTTACCACTAAAAAGGTGTTCAAAATCACTTTTTGGTAAGCCAGAACTTAAATATATTGAGAAATGTTTTTTTTTTAAGCAATAACTTTTAAAGGAATTTCTTGTAACGTAAATCATCTTTGAACTGTGTATAACTTTAGGCCTTAAGATATTTGAATTTCTTGAAACAAGTCAAACAAGTATGCAAATAGAAAGTGCTGTGTCTAGTGTTTGTACCCTGCCTGCAATTAGGAGGATATATGCAATAGCTAGGCCTCCCATACAGGAAAGAAAAAACAAAAAACAAAAAACTTCACTGAAGCAAAATATTTGGTCCTTATGAGGATCAGAATCTTGACTATAACAATCATTTCTTATTCACTCAGCTTGGTTATATGCATAAAGTACCTACGGATATTCTTTAAATTGAAACTTCAGGAAGGTGACAAAATCATTTCTTGAGAATTCCCATGTTCCTTCTCTATAGTGAGGGCACCATCCAGGTTACTCTGCTTGTCAATACACAGCAAATGACAGAAGATATACAGTGGGTTCACATCCTGCATTCCCATTTCCTACATACTGCAAAGCAGGTAGTAACTGTCAAGTAGTGCTCAAGGGCATTCATATCTGCCCCAAATGCTTTTGTTTCTATTTCAGATTGTTTTGGCTAATGCTGCTTCTTACTTCTCCTCTACCTTTGCAGCCATTCAATATACAATTTTTAAGTACAGAAAACTTCTGTCTCTACAAGCCTTTTGTATTTAGCATTCACAATTTTGACCATTCTAGAATGTCACCGAAGGTCCATGGTATGTACTACTTTTCAGCATCTTAAGACACAAATTTCAATTGTATGTTATGCAGGATCAGTGGTCTGAACCCAGTCACCAACTTAGCTAATGAATTACCTGAACCAGATCTCTGAATCTGCATCTCAACACGATTCAGTCATTCTCTACTTTGTTGCCTTATATGCCACAAATTTTATGAAGTGACTAAAGTTTTGTTTCTGTGTGAAAAATTGCTCCCACAAGAAAGTCAGCTGCTGGTGCTGATGATACAAATGAAGAAAAAATGAAGGCATCTGATAAAGTAATTGTCCTTACCAGAGAATCAAAACGCTGAAGGACTCCATCATGCCTCCTATATAAAAACAGTAAAGTCCATTTGTAAAACTGCTTCAAGACGTGTAAAAAGAGCTCACTGAGTGAGTAATAAATCATTTTCATAAGTCGTTTAAATTTTTCAGTTATACTTATGGGGGAAAGTATATGCTATAATAGTGGAGATCCTTTTTACTCTTGAGACATGTCTTGAGTAGCAAAAACATATCTCAAACATCAATTCTATTAGGTCTTCATTAACTGGCAGCTGCAAAAGGTTTTTCTTTCCCCCAGCTCCCTTTGCCATGCGATAGCCATGTCTTTGATGTTGCAAGTCTTGGTCCCTCCAACCCAAGTACTCTGTGCTGATGTAGGTCTTGCCCTTGATCACCCTCATTTACTCAGGTGATGGGTAGTGTCATAGTCAACTCAGGCTGCTACAACAAATAGCATAGACTGAGTGGCTTAAGCAACGAAAATTTCTTTCTCACAGTTTGGGAGCTGGAAGTCCAAGCATGATCTTGCCAACAAGGTATCAGTGTGGTCAGGTTTTAGGGTTAGGGTTTGTACGTGGCAGCCTTTTTGATGTGTCCTCACATGGGAAATAGGAAGATCATCCCTCTCATACCTCTTCTTATAAAGGTACTAATCCCATTCACGAGGGCTCCACTCTCATAATCAAATTAACTCCCAGAGAACCTACTTTCACATACCATCACATATGAATTTGGGGAAAACATAAACTTCAGTCCATAACAGGGAGGATGTTCCCTTGGTGGGGAACTCTGAAAATATCTCCCCTTGAGGCAGAAAGATCCATGTCCTGATACTCCCTGGACACTGAAGAGTCCCCAAAATTAACAGCAACTACTCAATCACTTCATTCATTCACTTACCAATTTTTCCTTTTTGTGTTAAGTCCTTAAAACTAAACAGCATAGCTCTTCATCATCTTGAAAAGCAAACCTTTTATAATATTGGTCTTCAACCATTTGTATACACATACATGCGTTATTGCCTGAGGAAGGTAAAATCTGCAGCTTGATGAACTAAGCTTAACTCCATGAGACCCACCAAACTGCCTAGGTTTTCATCTCTCTTCAGAGGAAATTTTACCTCCTTTTCTCCTTTTTTACACACACTGGGCAGAGGTTCACTAGTTCCATTGTCCCTGATATGGTGCATACCTGGCATATTTGATACCTAAGGCAGATTATTTAACACACCCATTCTAATATACAAAAAATATATATATTTTCAGTAATAGTCATGAAATAAAACAAATAACAAAAATGGCCAGGTAATTGCAGACAGTAATAATAATAATATTAATTATTAATTAATTAATTAGAATTAATTCTAATTAATAATAATAATTCTTCTATTGAATTCATATATATATAATATTCAGGAAAATTAATAACAATAAATCCAATATTTCACTACAAAAAAGGAAAAATGAATAGATGAAAGCTTTTCAATCACTTGTACTCCCCTCCACAATCTGTGTGCCCCCAACACTTAGAAAAGGGACAAAGAGGCCACAAGGAAATTCCTCAAAGAGACATTGATGCAGGCAGCTCTCTTAAGATGATAAGATGACTCTCTTTGGCCATATCATTCTTGGTTCACCTATAGGAAGGAATTTAAGCTTTTCCATATTTATTCCACTTAGACTTTTTACTCTCATCCAAACTGTTTTATTAAATGTGTGCCCAAGATTTATCCTGGGACAACACAGTCCTTCTAGAGTTTGCCCGCCTTTTGCCCAAATTAGTTCAGATTCATGTCTGGTTCTTGTTACTATGGATAATTTCCTAGAAACATATAATGACATAAACTGTTCCTGTAACGTGCTAGTCATTATCTTGGCTGTTTTATCTTTTTCAAATATGGATGTGCATAAAATTAAAAGTTCCCAACTCAGAAAATCCATTCACAAGAATGTTTGTGAGGCACATAACATATGGGTCCATTCCTTCAGCTACCCTCTCATTCTAGGCCTTTAACTTTGAATCTTATACTCAACTATTGACACCTCTTTTTCGTATGCATTGCTATTCTTGGATAATAAAGTTAGTCTCTTGCCAACTCACATACTTAGTAAATATTTACTGATTCTCTACTCTGTGCCAAGCACAGGGAATATAAGAGTGAAACAGAAGACATTCAAGATGGTGGAGGAGTAAGACATGGAGATCAACTTCCTCCCCACAAACACATCATAAATACATCTACATGTGGAACAACTCCTATAGAACACCTACTGAATGCTGGCAGAAGACCTCAGACTTCCCAAAAGGCAAGAAACTCCCCACGTACCTGGGTAGGACAAAAGAAAAAACAGAGACAAAAAATAGGGACAGGACCTGCCCCTCTGGGAGGGAGCTGTGAAGGAAGAAAAGTTTCTGAACACAAGGAAATCCCTTCATGGGCAGAGACGGGGGTGGTGGGGGGAAGCTTCGGAGCCACAGAGGAGAGCACAGCGATAGGGGTGCAGAGGGCAAAGTAGAGAGGTTCCTGCACAGAGGATCAGTGTCGACCAGCACTCACCAGCCTGAGGGGTTTCTCTGCTCACCTGCCAGGGTGTGGGATAGGTGGGGGCTGGGAGCTGTCTCTGGTTTCAGAGGTCAGACCCCAGGGAGAGGACTGAGGTTGGCTGCATGACCACAGCCTGAAGGGGGCTAGTGCACCACAGCTAGCTGGGAGGGAGTCTGGGAAAAATTCTAGACCTGCCTAAGAGGCAAGAGACCACTGTTTCAGGGTGTGCAAGGAGAGGGGATTCAGAGCACCTCCTAAACGAGCTCCAGAGATGCGTGCAAGCCATAGCGATCAGCGCAGACACCAGACATGGGCATGAAACACGAAGGCTGCTGCTGCAGCCACAAAGGAGCATGTGTGCAAGGACAGGGCACTATCCATAACTCCTCTTCCAGGAGCCTGAGCAGCCTGCCAATGCCAGGGTCCCTGATGCAGGGACAACTTCCCCAGAACACACGATGTGCCTCAGGCTGTTGAAACATCATGCTGGCCTCTGCCACCGCTGGCTCGACCTGCATTCCGTACCCCTCCATCCCCCCGGTCTGAGTGAGGCAGAGCCCCCAAATCAGCTGCTACTTTAACCCTGTCTTGTCTGAGAGATGAACAGATGTCCTCAGGTGACCTACAAGCAGAGGCAGGGCCAAATCCAAAGCTGAACCCCAGGAGCTGTGTGAACAAAGAAGAGAAAGGGAAATTTCTCCCAGCAGCCTCAGGAGCAGCAGATTAAACCTCCACAATCAACTTGATTCACACTGCATCTGTGGAATACCTGAATAGACCATAAATCATCCCAAAATTGAGGCAGTAGACTTTGGGAGCAAATGTAGAATTGGGGTTTGCTATCTGCATCTAATTTCTTTCTGTTCTTATGTTTATCTTAGTTTAGTATTTAGAGTTTATTATAATTGGTAGATTTGTTTATTGATTTGGTTGCTCTCTTCCTTTTATATATATATATATATATATAGATTTTTTTTCACCCTTTTCCTCTATTTGTGAGTATGTATGTGTATGCTTCTTTCTGTGATTTTGTCTGTATAACTTTGCTTTTGCCATTTGTCCTAGGGGTCTGTCTGTCCGTTTTTTGCACTTCAGTTTTATTTGTATTAGTATAGCTTTTAAGCTCTTGTTATCATTGGTGGATTTGTGTTTTGGTTTGGATGCTCTCTTCTTACTTTCTTTCTTTTTTTATTACTTTTAATTTTTAAATATTTTTTTATTTTAATAACTTTGTTTTCTTTTCTTTCTTTCTTTTTTTCTCCCTTTTCTTCTGAGCTGTGTGGCTAAGAGTGTCTACATACTCCATCCAGGTGTCAGGCCTGTGCCTCTGAGTTGGGAGAGCCGAGTACAGGACACTGGTCCACAAGAGACCCCCTGACTCCACGTAATAACAAAAGATGAAAGCTCTCCCAGAGATCTCCATTAAAAGCTAGGACCCAGAGCCGCTCAAAGACCAGCAAATTACACTGCTGGACACCCTATGCCAAACAACTAGCAAAACAGGAACACAACCCCACCAATTAGCAGAGAGGTTGCCTAAAATCATAATAAGGTCACTGACACCCCAAAACACACTACCGGATGTGGTCTTGCCTACCAGAAAGACAAAAACCCATCCACCAGAACACATGAAACAGTCTGCTCCACCAGGAAGCCTACACAGCCACTGAATTAACCTTACCCACTGGGAGAAGGCATCAAAAACACCAGGAGCTATGAACCTGCCACCTGAGAAAAGGAGACCCCAAAAACAGTAAGTTAAGAAAAATGAGAAGACAAAGAAACACACAGCAGGTGAAGGAACAAGGTGAAAACCCACCAGACCAAACGAATGAAGAGGAAATAGGCAGTCTACCTTAAAAAGAATTCAGAGTAATGAGAGTAAAGATGATCCTCCTTCTTGGAAATGGAACAGAGAAAATGCAAGAAATGCTTAACAAGTAACTAGAAGAACTAAAGGGAAAACAAACAATATTGAACAACACAATAAATGCAACTAAAAATGCTCTAGAAGAATCAATACCAGAATAACTGAGGCAGAGAATGGATAAACGACCTGGAAGATAAATTAGTGGAAATAGGGCTTCCCTGGTAGCTAAGTGGTTGAGAGTCCACCTGCCGATGCAGGGGACATGGGTTCATGCCCCAGTCCGAAAAGATCCCACATGCCATGGAGCAGCTAGGTCCGTGAGCCTTGGCCACTGAGCCTGAGTGTCCGGAGCCTGTGCTCCGCAATGAGAGAGGCCACAACAGTGAGAGGCCTGTGTACCACAAAAAAAAAAAAAAAAAAAGTGGAAATAACTACTACAGAGCAGAATAAAGAAAAATGAATGAAAAGAATGAGAACAGTCTCAGAGACTTCTGGGACAACATTAAATATACCAACATTCGAATTGTAGGTGTCCTAGAAGAAGCAGAGAAAAAGAAAGGGACTGAGAAAATATTTGAAGAGATTATAGTTGAAAATTTCCCTAATATGGGAAAAGAAATATTCAGTCAAGTCCAGGAAGAGCAGAGAGTTCCATACAGGATAAATACAAGGAGAAACATGCCAAGACACATCTAATCAAACTTTCAAAAATTAAATACAAAGGAAAAATATTAAAAGCAGCAAGGGAAAAACAACAAATAACATACAAGGGAATCCCCATAAGGTTAACAGCTGATATTTCAGCAGAAATTCTACAGGCCAGAAGGGAGTGGCAGGACATATTTAAAGTGATGAAAGGGAAAAAAATTACAGCCAAGATTATTTTACCCAGCAACAATCTCATTCAGATTCAATGGAGAAATTAAAACCTTTACAGACAAGCAAAAGATAAGAGAATTGAGCACCACAAAATCAGCTCTACAACAAATGCTAAAGGAACTTCTCTAGGCAGGAAACACAAGAGAAAGAAAAGACCTGAAAAAACAAATCCAAAACAATTTAAAAAATGGTCATAGGAACACACATATTGATAACTACCTTAAATGTAAATGGATTAAATGCTTCAACCATAGACTGGCTGCATGGATACAAAAACAAGACTCATATATGTTGCCTAAAAGAGACCAACTTCAGACCTAGGGACACATACAGACTGAAAGTGAAGGGATGGAAAAAGATATTCCATGCAAATAAAAATCAAAAGAAAGCTGGAGTAGTAATTCTCATATCAGACAAAATAGACTTTAAAATAAAGACTATTACAAGAGACAAAGAAGGACCCTACATAATGATCAAGGGATCAATCCAAGAAGAAGATATAACAATTGTAAATATTTATGAACCCAACATAGAAGCACCTCAATACATAAGGCAAATGTTAACAACCATCAAAGAGGAAATCGACAGTAACACTATAATAGTAGGGAAATTTAACACCCCACTTTCACCAATGGACAGATCATCCAAAATAAAAATAAATAACAAAACACAAGCTTTAAATGATACTTTAAACAAGATAGACTTAATTGATATTTATAGGACATTCCATCCAAAAACAACAGAATACACTTTCTTCTCAAGTGTTCATGGAATATTTTCCGGGATAGATCATATCTTGGGTCACAAATCAAGACTTGGTAAATTTAAGAAAATTGAAATCATATCGAGTATCTTTTCTGACTACAATGTTATGAGACTAGATATCAATTACAGTAAAAAAAACCTGTAAAAAATACAAATGCATGTAAGCTAAAGAATACACTAATTAATAATAAAGAGATCAATAAGAAATCAAAGAAGAAATTAAAAAAAAAAAACTAGAAACAAAAGACAATGAACCCATGATGACCCAAAACCTATGGGATGCAGCAAATGCAGTTCTAAGAGTGAAGTTTATAGCAATAGAATCCTACCTCAAGAAACAAGAAACATCTCAAATAACCTTGTGCCTAAAGCAGTTAGAGAAAGAAGAACAAAAATAAACCCAAAGTTAGCAGAAGGAAAGAAATCATAAAGAACAGATCAGAAATAAATGGGAAAAAATTGAAGGAAATAATAGCAAAGATCAATAAACTAAAAGCTGGTTCTTTGAGACATAAACACAGTTGATAAACCATTAGTCAGACTCATCAAGAAAAATGGAGGGGCTTCCCTGGTGGCACAGTGGTTGAGAGTCTGCCTGCTGATGCAGGGTACATGGGTTCGTGCCCCTGTCTGGGAGGATCCCGCATGCCACGGAGCAGCTGGGCCTGTGAGCCATGGCTGCTGAGCCTGTGCTTCCGGAGCCTGTGCTCCGCAGTGGGAGAGGCCACAGCAGTGAGAGGCCCATGTACAGAAAAAAAAAGAAAAGAAAAACGGGAGAAGACTCAAATCAATAAAATTAGAAACGAATAGGAGAAGTAAAAACTGACACTACAGAAATACAAAAGATCATGAGAGAGTATTACAAGCAACTATATACCAATAAAATGGACAACCTGGAAGAAATGGACAAATTCTATGAAAAGCACAACCTTCTGGGAGTGAATCAGGAAGAAATAGAAAGTATAAACAGACCAATAACAAGCACTGAAATTGAGACTGTTGTTAAAAATCTTCCAACAAACAAAAGCTCAGGACCAGATGGATCCACAGGTGAATTCTATCAAACATTTAGAGAGGAGGTAACACCTATCCTTATCAAACTCTTCCAAAATATAGCAGAGGGAGGAACACTCTCAAACTCATTCTAGGAGGCCACCCCCATCCTGATATCAAAAAGAGACAAAGATGTCACAAACAAATAAAACTACAGGCTAATATCACTGATGAACATAGATGCAAAAATCGTCAACAAAATACTAGCAAACAGAATCAAACAGCACAAAAAAACGATCATACACCATGATCAAGTGGGGTTTATCCCAGGAATGCAAGGATTCTTCAATATACCCCAGTCAGTGTGATAAAACATATTAACAAACTGAAAGATAAAAACCATATGATCATCTCGATAGATGCAGAAAAATCTTTTGACAAAATTCAACATCCTTTTATGATCAAAACCCTCCAGAAACTAGGCATAGAGGGAACTTACCTCAACATAATAAAGGTCATATATGACAAACCCACAGCCAACATTGTTCACAATGGTGAAAAATTGAAACCATTTCCTCTAGGATAAGGAAAAAGACAAGGTTGTGTACTCTCACCACTGTTATTCAACATAGTTTTGGAAGTTGTAGCCACAGCAATCAGAGAAGAAAAAGAAATAAAAGGAATCCAAATTGTAAAAGAAGAAATAAAGCTGTCACTGTTTGCAGATTACATGATGCTATACATAGAGAATCCTACAGATGTTACCAGAAAACTACTAGAGCTAATCAACGAATTTGGTAAAGTAGCAGGATACAAAATTAATGCACATAAATCTCTTGCATTCCAGGAAAACTGGATACCTACACCTATCTAACTCTACTCCATTGAAAATTCAAAAAATAAAAAAAAATACAATCAGAATTTGGCAAGTGTGCATTATCAACTCTCAATTCCCAAAAGGAGAAAGGAAAAGCTGTAATTGGATGATGTCATTGCCAATTACCCTGACTATAAGACAGGCAGATTACATGAAGAAGCAGCAGGAGTGACTTGGTCATGTCAGCAGAGCTTATTGGTGGACTGCCCTTCTATGTGCCCCTCATAAAATGGACTGGGATAGGGTACTCTCTAGCTCTGTGCAAATACTGCAAACAGTTAAAGGAGAGAGATCACACCCATAGAGAGCTGATAATGCACTGTTGCCAAATTCTGATTGTTTTTTTTTTTATTTTTTTGAATTTTTAATGGAGTATAGTTGATTTACAATTTTGTGTTAGTTTCTGCTGTACAACAAAGTGAATCCATTATACCTATACCTATATCCACTTTTTTTTAGATTCTTTTCTCATATAGGCCATTACAGAGTATTGAGTAGAGTTTCCTGTGTTTTACAGTATGTTCTTATTAGTTATCGATTTTATATATAGTAGAGTGTATATGTCAATCCCAAACTCTCAATTTATCCCTCCCCACCCCTTATCCCCTGGTAACCATAAGTTTGTTTTCTACCTCTGTGACTCTACTTCTGTAGAGTTTTGTAAATAAGTTCATTTGTACCCTTTTTTTAGATTCCACATATAAGCAATATCATATGATATTTGTCTTTATTATTCAATGTTATCTTAAGCAGGAAGTAAAGTGTTCCAAAACACTTACGATGAATGTCTGTATCTTACAGTTCTGAGCCATTCACTCATTACCTTATTTCAAGAATTTATTACTCAACTTGAGGCCTGTAAAGGAAAAGAGAATGTCCACTGATCTTGTTTTTTCCAAAAAAAATTTGGGTAGGATGTAGAAAGTTACAAGAGACCATTGCTTTTACCATAACAATGAGAAAGCACACTTTAGAACCGTCAAATAACCATGAATGCAAAGAAGTCTGAATGAATTAAATTCCAGAGAAAACAAGTCCTTAGTAGATGAGTAAAACTGGCAATCACTTTTGTCTCTGGAGGCATCTACCCAAGTCAAGGCAAGGCAGGAAAGGATCAGATTTGCAAGAGATTTAGGGACGTAGGTGGGGTAAGGAAAAAACAGCCAAATGACCACATGTGAGCTGATAGAGCATATGGAGGAACTTTAAATGCTAAGCTAGTTCTCTATGCCAGCCAATTTTTCCCATGGAAATTTTGCTTAGGAAGTAATTGTGCAGAAGCAAGGGCTGGGCTAGAAAGCCAGGAAAGATCTTTTATGAACTCACAGTATTTAAATCCCAATGATGGAGGGAGAGACTTGATCCCATTGTCAACCTATTTTAAAACAGAGGAGACCTGAAGCTAATTATGCAACAAAAAAGACCCAACCTAGCTCAAGTCCCAAGTAGATAAAACAGATAATTCCTTCCCCTAGCTGCTTGATGGAAGAAAGGGTGATTGCTTTCTGGGGGAAAATATTATCAGACTCTATTATTTTCTTTTATAAAATGTGCCCATAACCTAGGAGAAAAAGCAATCAACACAAGCAGACTCACAGATGACTGAGATGTTAGAATAAAGAGAAAATATCTTTAAAATAACTATTCTACATATGGTAGATAAATTAGAGGAAAATATCAACAAATTGGTTGAAAATATGGAGAATTTCCATTGATAAACAGAAAGCAAAAAATAACTAAACTAAAAAAATAAAGTAAATGAATTGAAGAGCTCACTGAATGTGCTTCATAACAGACTGGACACAGCAGAAGACAGGATTGATGAATTTAAAGACAGGCAAATAGAAATCATCCAAGCTGAAGCATAGAGAAAACAAAAATAATATGAGAGGGTGGGGAGAAAAAAGCATCAGAGATGTCTAAGACAATATCATACATAACTGGAGTCCCATAAAGATAGAAAACGGAAACTATTTGAATGTTCAAAATGTTTGAAGAGATAGTAAGCAATAATTTTCCAAAATTGATTAAAGTCCACCTGAAGATTCAAAAAGCTCTAAAAACCCTAAGCAAAATATGTGCTAAGAATTCTACACCTAATGTCTCATAGTCAAAATGCTGAAGAGCAGATAAAGAGAAAATCTTAAAAACAGCCAGAAGGAAAAAGACATATTGCGTTCAGGGGTATAACAACAATGACCAACTTCTCTTTGGAAACACTGGAAGCCAGAGAACAATGAAATTACATATTTTAAATGATTAAAAGGAAAAAAATGTGAATTTGAATTCTGTATTCAACAAAAATATGCTTCAAAAACTAAAGAAAAATAAAATTTCCACTTCCAGGAAGGTGGAGTACATATACTTTCCATAACTCTCCTGTTAAGTACATCTAAAAATATTCTACATTATATCTAAAACAAATAGAAGATTCTGAAAGGTAAGGAAAACAAGCAGACTAGCTAGGGACCTCAGGAACTAAGGAATGACACTGTGGTGAGTTCCCTGGGTTCTCTTTTTGCCTCATGTATCCCAGACTTGGAACCAAAGAACTGGCAGCTCAAAATGCCAACATGTACAAACAACAAAAGCCCTAGCAAAAACCTGACCTCTTTAAAAAAAGGAGCAGGAAATGGGCCTGTTCAGAAAACAGAAAACTTGTAGACAATAACAATTCTATTTCAACCAAATTCAACAGAAAGAAAAAAGAAAAAGAAAAAACCTGTAGCCCCTCCCCACCCACATCAGTAAGCCTAGACTTCCATCCAGAGCTTTCATCCCTACCAACTAGTAATGAGCCTTCCTCCACCACTGTGTCAGTTGGAACCATCCCTAATCAGCAGTAACAAGGTGCTTCCCCTGCATTGGGTGTAAACAGAGGTTAAATAGAGAATTTGGTATTATACCCCCACCTGTCACTATGAGGTGGTAACTCCCCTTCCCTTGCCAAAGCAATATCAAAGAAAGCAAGCTAAAGGGTTTAAATAAAATCTAGAGTCTCAGAAAATAATATGAAAATGTCCATGTTTCAACAGAAAATCACACGCCATGCCAAGAACCAGAAACCTCTCAAAATGACTGAATAAGAAAAAATCAATAGATTTCAATGAGAGATGGCAGAAATGTTAGAATAATCTGACAAAAATTTTAATGCAACTATGATTTAAAAATTATCAACAAGCAATTATGCACATCTTGAAAAAAGCTGAAAGCCTTAGCAAAGAAATAGAAGTTATAAAGACCAGATGGAAAATATAGAATTGAAGAATACAACAATGAAAACATAAGCTCAGTCAATGGCCAGCAGCAGAATAGAGAGGACAGAGAAAAAATCAGTGAACAAGAAGAGAGAACAATGGAAATTACACAATATGAACAACAGAGATAAAATAGACTGGAAAAAAAAATGAACAGACTCTTGGTATCTGTAAGACTATAACAAAAGATTTAACCCTGATGGCACTGGAGTCCTAAAAAGAGAAGAGAAAGAAGGCAGGGCTGAAAAAATACTTAAAGAATTAGTGGCTGAAAATTTCCCAGCTTTTTCAAGCGACATAAGCCTACAGATTTAAGAAGCTAAATGAATCCCAAATAGGTTCAACTCCAAGAAACCCACTCTAAGACACATTATAATTAAACTTCTGAAAACTAAAAACAATGAAAAAAATCTTCCATGTCTTGGTGATTGTAAATAGTGCTTCTATGAACTTTGGGGTACATGTACCTTTTCAAATTATTTTTCTCCAGCTAAATGTCCACTGACAGATGAATGGATAAAGATATGGTATATATATACAATGGAACATTACTCAACCATAACAAAAAAGATTGAAATAATGCCATTTGCAGCAACATGCATGGACATGATATTAAGTAAAGTCAGACAGAGAAAGACAATATCATGTGATATCACTTATATATGGAATATTTTTAAATGATTTTAAAATGATAAAAATGAACTTATTTACAAAACAGAAATAGACTCACAAACATAGAAAATAACATATGGTTACCAAAGGGGATAGTAGTGTTGGGGGAGGAGAGATAAATTAAGAGTTTGGGATTAATATATGCACACTACTATATATAAAATAGGTAAACAACAAGAACCTACTGTATAGCACAGAGAACTATACTCAATATCTTAATAATAACCTATAATGGAAAAAATTTTAAAAGAATGAATATATATATATACACACACACACACATATACATATAACTGAATCACTTTGCTGTGCACTTGAACCTAACACATCATTTTAAATTAACTATACTGCAATTTTTAAAAAAACAAGAAAAAATCTTGAAGCAGCAGGGGAAAAAACACCTTGCCTATAGAAGTCAACCAATTCAAATGTCAGTGGACTTTTCATCACAATAGTGGTTACTTATAGATGTGCTATCAACTGGAAAGGGGCACAAGGAAACTTTCTGGGGTGATGGTAATGTTCCATATCTTGACCTGGGTGATGGTCATACAGTAAAAATTCATCTAGCTGTACACTTAAGATATGTGCATTTAAGGTATGGAAATGTTTCTTCTGTAAGGTACTGTCAAAAAGGGAAGGTGGTGATTAAACATTGTTTTGGAACAAGGAGACAGGGAATAAATGTAGCAGGAAATACATTATAGCAGACTGAAACGCTGTACTGTGGTGTAGGATGGTTGTACCACAACCTCTTCTCCCACCACTCAGCCTACTGGTGGGAGAATAAAATGAAGTTTTTTATCCTAGTAAGTTTAGTTGTGTTTCAGATGGGTCCATCAACATATTAGGATGCTCAGACTACAGGGGTCGATGCCCCATTTAATATTTTCTTTTTGTCCTATAATTAACTCCAGTCTTTGTCAGAACTAACCACTGTTTTCAAAACCTAGTAACTAACCCAGAGATTCTCAACAAGACTCTCAACACTAGTACACATTAGACTTACCTGGGAAGCTTTTAAAAATACCTAGAAGAAATGGACAAGTTTCTAGAAACATACAACATGCCAAAACTTAATAAAGAACAAAAAAGACTGCTTCCTACTAGGTATCTATTTTACATTTGGTAGTAGGAAGCAGCCACATAACACAGGGAGATCAGCTAGGTGCTTTGTGTCCACCTAGAGGGGTGGGATATGGAGGGTGGGAGGGAGAAGCAAGAGGGAGGAGATATGAGGATGTGTGTATATGTATAGCTGGTTCACTTTGTTGTATGGCAGAAGCTAACACACCATTGTAAAGCAATTATACTCCAATAAAGATGTTTTTTTAAAAAAGAACAAAAGAGACAATTTGAACAAATTAATCACTAAGAGTGAAATTCAATTTTTAATTAAAAAAAAAAACTACCAACAAACAAAAGTCTGGGACTGGACAGATTCACAGGGGAATACAACCAAACATATAAAACAGAACTAATACCTATCCTTCTCAAGCTATTCCAAAAAATTGGAGGATGGGACACTCATGAATTCATTCTGCAAGGCTACAATTACCCTGATACCAAAACCAGACAAAAGCACTACAAAAAAAGAAAATTACAAGCCAATATCTTTGATGAATATAGATGCAAAAAACACTCAACAAAATATTAACAAACTGAATTCAACAATATATAAAAACCATCATACACCATGATCAAGTTGGATTTATTTAGGGATGAAAGAATAGTTCAATATTCACTAATCAATCAATGTGATACACCACATTAACAAAAGGAAAGATAAAAATCACCTGATAATCTCAATCAACACAGAAATAGAATTTTACAAAATTCAACATCCATTTATGATAAAAACTCTCATCAAAGTGACTATAGAGGGTATAATCTCAACATAATAAAAGCCATTTATGACAAACTCAAAGCTAACATCATACTCAATGGTGAAAAGCTGAAAGCTTTTCCTCAAACATCAGGAACAACACAAGGATGCCCATTCCTGCCACCTTTAGTTAATGTAATATTGGACATCCTAGCCACAGCAATCAGATAAGAAAAAGAAATAAAAATCATCCAAATTGGAAGGGAAGAAGTAAAACTGTCACTATTTGCAGATAACATGATACTTTATATAGAAAATTCTAAAACCTCCACCAAAAAAAAACTATTAGAAATAATAAATGAATTTAGCAAAGTTGCAGGATACAAGATTAATATACAAAAATTTGTTGCTTTTCTCTATACTAACAATGAACAGTCAGAAAGAGAATATTTTTTTAAAATCCCTATTAAAGTTGCATCAAAAAAGAATAAAATGGGCTTCCCTGGTGGCGCAGTGGTTGAGGGTCCGCCTGCCGATTCAGGGGACGCAGGTTCGTGCCCCGGTCTGGGAAGATCCCACGTGCCGTGGAGCAGCTGGGCCCGTGAGCCATGGCTGCTGAACCTGTGCTCCTCAATGGGAGAGGCCACAGCAGTGAGAGGTCCCGTACTGCAAAAAAAAAAAAAAAAAAAAAAGAATAAAATACCTAATAATAAATTTAACCAAAGAGGTGAAAGACCTATACTCTGAAAACTATAAAACATTAATGAAGGAAATTGAAGATGATACAAAGAAATGGAAAGATATCCCATGCTCTTGGATTGGAAGAATGAATATTGTTAAAATGACCATAGATTGCTTAATCCACAGACAATGCAATCCTTATCAAAAGACTGAAGACATTTTTCACAGAACTAGAACAAATAATCCTAAAATTCACATGGAACCACAAAAGACCCTTAACTGCCAAAGCAATCTTGAAAAAAAAGAATAAAACTGGAGGTATCATGCTCCCTGACTTCAGACTATACTACAAAATTACAGCAATCAAAACAGCATGGTACTATCACAAAAACAGACACATGAATCAATGGAACAGAATAGAGAGTCCAGAAATAAACCCACATAATTATGTTCAATTAACCTTCAACAAAGGAGGCAAGAATATCCAGTAGAGAAAAGACTGTCTTTTCAATAAGTGGTGCAGGGAAAACTGGACAGCCACATGTAAAACAGTGAGATTAGAACATTTCCCCACACCATATACAAAATAAACACAAAATGGTTTAAAGACCTAAATGTAAGACCTAAAGGCATAAAACTCCTAGACAAGAACATAGGCAGAACACTCTTTGACATAAATCATAGCAATAATTTTTGTATCTGTCCCTTAGGCAAAAGAAATAAAAACAAAAATAAACAAAAGGGGCCTAATTAAACTTAAAATCTTTTGCACAGTAAAGGAAACCACTGACAAACCAAAAGACAACCTATGGAGTGGGAGGAAAATATTTGTAAATGATATGATCAACAAGGAGTTAATATTCAAAATATATAAACAGTTCATACAACTTGATATCAAAAAAAAACACAATAAAAAAAAATGGGAAGAAGACCTGAACAGATATTTTCCAGAGAAGACATACAGATGGCTAACAGGCACATGAAAAGATGCTCAGTGTCTTTAGAGCTAATCTTTAGAGCTTTAGAGCTAATATGTAGAGACATACAATTCAAAAAAACAATGAGATATCACCTTATAGCGCTCAGAATGGCAATCATCAGAAAGATCAGAAATATCAAATGTTGGCGAGGATGAAGGGAAAACTTTACATGGTTGGTGGGAAAGTAAATTGGCGCAGCCACTTTTGAAAACAGTATGGAGGTTCCTCAAAAAACTAAAAACAGAACTACCATATGATCCAGCAATTCTACTCCTGAGTACATATCCAGAAAAAATGAAAACACTAATGTGAAAAGATACATGTACCCTAATGTTCATGGCAGTACTAGTCACAGTAGCCAAGATATGGAAGCAACCCAAGTGTCCATCAACAGATGAATGGATAAAGAAGATGTGATATTGATATATATATATATATATCACATTATATATGATATATAATGGAATATTAGTCAACCATGAAAAAGAATGAAATTCTGTCATTTGCAGCAACATGGATGGACCTAGAGAACATTATGCTTAGTAAAATAAGTCAGACAAAGACAAATACAGTATGACATCCCTTATATGTGGAATCTAAAAAATAAAGCAAACAAATACATACAGCAAAACAGAAACAGACCCACAGATATAGAAAACTAGTGATTACCTTTGGGGAGAGGGAAGGTGGAGAGGCAATATAGAGATATGAGATTAAAAGATACAAATTACTATGTGTAAAATAGTTTGGCAACAAGGATATATTTTATTTCACAGGGAATTGTATCCATTATCTTATAATAACTTTTAATGGGGTATAATCTTTAAAAATATTGAATCACTATGCTGTACACCTGAAACTGATATAATATTGTAAATCAACTGTTTATCAATTGAAGTATACTTCAATTAAAATTAAAAAAATTATCCCTGGGCTTCTCATTAATCAAATTATAGAATTTTAAGGGATGATAAGAGATTACTTACCACAGGATTTTTTTTTTTTTTTTGCATTACGTGGGCCTCTCACTGTTGTGGCCTCTCCCGTTGTGGAGTACAGGCTCCGGACGCGAAAGCACAGTGGCCATGGCTCACGGGCCTAGCCTCTCCGCGTCATGTGGGATCTTCCCGGACCGGGGCACGAACCCATATCCCCTGCATCGGTAGGGGGACTCTCAACCACTGCGCCACCAGGGAAGCCCCACAGGATTGTTTTTTAAAAGCTCATCCAGTGACTGTAATATGCAGCCAGGACTGAGATTTGCTGCACTAAGAACATTGATAGTGAAACCTGATCCCCAAGTAGATGCAGATATGACTGCAAACAGACCCAAAATGTGCCACATCAAATTGGGTCCAAAAAAGGAAGAAGAGTCCTTTTCCCAACCCAGGCCACTAAGGTGAAAGGATTTTCCTCTGTTAAGTGGCAATAATTATGAAAGAGCATGTCAAACTGCCGAAGTTTTCTGAGTAGTTCTGTATCCATTATGAGACCTTTACTTGTGCTCCATCCCCTGAGAATATCAAGAGACAACTAGGAAAAGAATACCACTACCCAGGCTTTCTATTGAACTCAATCTCCCACCCAATTCAATCAAAGAACTTTTCCCACAAGATTTGTGAGTTACATGCCCTCAGTTTTCAGCATTTCTGAAATAGCTTGGGGAAGACCCCTGCATCCTGAACGCCGGACACTTCTATCAAGTTTTACCCTGAGAGAGCTAGCTATACTGCAGGATATGTTTGCAAGTCAGGTGAATCCTTGGTTTTATGTACACTGACTCCTGGGACATGAGTGCTGTAAGATCCTTGCCAAGGTTGGTGACAGTCCATCATTCTCCAGACCCTCCCTGTAGAGTTTAACATCAAGTTTAGCATCTCTGTCCTGGTCCTGGTATTTAATGTGCTAGGGATAAGCCCTGAGTTCCTGCATTTACATGGGATTGCAGCTCTTCCTTTTTAGCTCCCCATCTCAACAATAACCCTCACTCAAGCCCACCCTCTTTGGCTGGGGAGATCTGACAACTCCATTTGCAAGCCCTCAATCCCTGGAAGCTAAATATTATTCTCTGTGCTCTGTGCCCCTATTCACTAACTGAAAATTTGCTGTGAAGGGATGCGAAAATGGGCACCTTAACCTCTTAAATATTGCTGGCCTTCTTCTGTTTACATGTCCACTATCAAACGCTGAACTAGGCTCTCTGAATTCCAATAACTTGAATATTTCACAGCCGTTTTAACACTGTGTATCGGATATCTAAGCTATTCACTGTAGTTTTGTCCGTGTCCTTGGGTTCTGTCTCCCCCCCGCTTTTATTTCCAGCTTTATTGAGATATATTTGACATATAACATTGCATAAGTTTAAGGTGTACAACATGATGATTTGATATATGTATACATTGCAAAATGATTACCACAATATTAGTTAACACATCCATCACATCACATAGTTTCCTTTTTAGTGTGTGGTGAGAACATTTAGATTAATCTCTTAGTTCTTTCAAATATACAATACAGTAATGTTAATGATAGTCACCATGCTGTACATTACATCCTTAGAACTTATTTCTCTTATAACTAGAATTTTGTACCCTTTGACCATCATCACCCATCCCCTCCACCACCAGCCCCTGGCAACCACCAGCCTACTCTCTGTTTCTATGAGTTCAGGCTTTTTAGATTCCACATATAATTGAAATCACACAGTGTTTGTCTTTCTCTGTCTAACTTTTATCTCACTTAGCATAATGTCCTTAAGGTCCATCCATGTTGTCACAAATGGCAGATTTCCTTCCTTTTTATGGCTGAATAATATTCCTCTGTGTGTATGTATGTGTATGTGTGCACACATATATGTATATTACATTTTCTTTTTCCATTTACCCGTCAAATGACACTTAGGTTGTTTCCAAGCCTTGACTATTGTAAATAATGCTGCAATGAACATGGGAGTGCAGATATCTCTTCAAGGTAGTGATTTCATTTCCTTCAGATATATACCCAGAAGTGGGATTGCCAGATCATATGGTAACTCTAGTTTTAATTTTCTGCAGAAACTCCATACTATTATTCATAGTGCCTGCAACAATTTACATTCCCACCAGCAGTCCACAAGGGTTCCCTTTTCTTCACTTCTTTGCCAACACTTGTTATCTCTTGTCTTTTTTATAATACCTATCCTAACATGTGTGAGGTGATGTCTCATTGTAGTTTTCATTTGCATTCCTTGATGATTAGTGCTGTTGAGCATCTTTTCATGTACCTACTGGCTATTTGTATGTCTTTTTTTAATATTTATTCAAGTCCTTTACCCATTTTTTAATCATACTATGTGCTTTTTTGCTATTGAGTTGTATGAGCATCACCTTTATTTTGGATATTAACCCATTATGAGATAGATTGTTTGCAAATATTTTCTCCTATTCTATAGATTGCCTTTTCATTTTGTTGACTGTTTCTGTTGCTGTGCATAAGGTTTTTTAAATTTTATATAGTCCCACTTGTTTATTTTTGCTTTTGTTTCTTGTACTTTTGGTGTTATAGCCCAAAAGTTGTTGCCAAGATCAACTTCAAGGAGCTTTTCTCTGTGTTTTCTTAGGAGTTTTACACTTTCAGTTCTTATGTTTAAGCCTTTCATACATTTCAAGTTAATTTTTTTAAGTGTTGTAGGATAGAGGTCCAGTTTCATTCTTCACATGTCAATATCCCATTTTCCCAACATCATTTATTGAAGAGAGTATCATTTCCATTTAATTATCTTGGCTCCCTTACCAAATATTAGTTAACCATATATGCATGGATATATTTCTCAGTTCTGGAGTTTTATTAGTTTCTTTTGATGATGTCATATTTACCTGATTCTTCATGATCTATGTAGATTTGCATTGGTGTCTATGTATTTGAAGGAGCAAACACCTCTTCCAGTCTTTGCAGACTAGTTTTGGCAGTTCCCCGGGCTGATGGGATTACCTCCAGAATCACAGTCATGTTGCACTGGGGCTGAGGCTGTTACTGGGTTTACAGGGGGTTCTGCAGTTGGCAGGCTTGTTACCAGAAGCTCAGGTAGGCATGGATCCTGTCTGTTCCCTGAGTGGATGGCACTGCCTCCAGGACCCTATTCAGTAGGGTGGCACTGGGACAAGCGTCCACTTCAGGGCCCACAGTTAGGTCCTCAGACAGATCACCTATACCAGGTGCATGGGCAGGTACGGCTCCTGCCAGGTCCCTGGGAGAGATCTTGCCAGGTCACTGGGTGGGTCCCTGGGTGGACAAGACTATCCTTTGTCCATGGCTGAGAGAGGCTGGAACCAAATCTCAGGGCTGTTTCAGGGTTCACAGCCATGAATGAGGTACAGGCCTGGCTTTGGAGGCACAGATGGGCATATCCCTCACAAGGTTCCAAGTAGGCTGGACTGCTCCCTGACCATAGCTGGAAGGGCTCGAGCTGATTACGAGGCCATTTTAGCACCTCCTGAGACTCATACAGAAGTACCTCACACCAGCAGGACTCCTCACAGACTGTGGCTGGGAGGGGTTGGAACCAAGTATGGGGCCCTTTCAGAATCTCCAATGTTGCAGGTGACAGTGTCTCACTCTGGGTCCCTGAGCCAGTAGCACTGCTGGCAGACTGTGTCAAACTCTGTCTTATTCAGCCCTGACTTCCTGCAGCACCTCCCCAGAGCCCTGATATTCTAGCACATCCCATGAAGACCCAGTCAGAACTTTGACTTTTGGAAATTCAGAGTTCTTCAGATGGAAGGAAATGGTATTTTTCTATAACTTTATCTTTTTCCAAAAAAAAATGGACATTAATAACACATCATACACAACAATAGAATTTTGGAAGGGAAGAACTGCTTTGCTCTAGACTGGCAAGTAATTTTCATCTCTGGTAACCCTAATCAATTATCAGGGGCTGCCTAGAGAGCCACCATGAGAAGAATTCTGAAGCTGTCTCTGGGCTTGACTAGAAATCTTAGCTTGCTCTATTAGCAATGTCTGCCATGGACAAGGAAAGGGAATAACAGGATGTATGTCAAATATCTGCAGATAATGATTTTATTTCAAGTTATCCACAAGGTAAAGCCTAAAATCCAGGTTTCCTAACACCAAGTTGTTCATACATTCCATTAAAAAACGTCTAAGAAACAGATATCTGAGTTTATCAAATAGAAATTGAGTGTGATCTGTTGCATTACAGAACATTTCTTTGCCTTGAAATCTTTTTCCATGGAAAATATCAAGAGTTAGTTAAATTAAAGGGTTGGTTTGCAGATCATTAACTACTTGACAGTGAAACCTGGGAGCAGATCATTAGGACTCTCACTAAATGACCACCAGAGAAAAATTAAGCTAAAATCTAAGCTCAGAGATGAAACTAGTGGTGAAATAAGACATAGTTTAAAAGAATTCCAGGGCTTCCCTTGTGGCGCAGTGGTTGAGAGTCCGCCTGCCGATGCAGGGGACACGGGTTCGTGCCCTGGTCTGGGAAGATCCCACATGCCGTGGAGCGGCTGGGCCCGTGAACCATGGCCGCTGAGCCTGCACGTCCGGAGCCTGTGCTCCGCAACGGGAGAGGCCACAGCAGTAAGAAGCCCGCATAGCAAAAAAAAAAAAAAAAAAAGAAAAGAATTCCATTTACCCTGAGCTTTTCAGAATCACGGCTTTTGAGGGGATAAATATATATTCAAATTGCAAAGAAAAATGAGAGACATAATATTTCATTTTTAGATCTTCATAAGGGGTGAAAATGATTCTTTTTTGTATACATGACTTATGAAGTTAAACATTCACTTTAAAAAAGAAAGGGGTTTAAAGTTTGAATACCCTTTTAGCTAGCAATTTTGCTTGAGTTGATGGATTAGCCAGAAGTCATGTGAAAGGACTTAATATCCATCTCCTGGGAGAAGAAACCTCAAAGCAACTTTTCTAATTGTAACTGAGGTGTAATGAGACATGATGAAATAAAAAGTAAATTAAAGGAGGATATCCAGGGACTGGAACTTGATAGACATGAGTTTCCTAGGAAGGAGTTAGAGCAAAGAAGGAAGGAGTGAACTCTGGCCCTGAAGATTCAATAAAACAGACTCCCCACTGGTCACTGAGCTCTGCTGAGCTGGCACTGGCTTGGATTCCTGGCTAGTGAGGGTTCTCAGGGGGAATAAAGTGAAAGGAGCTCTTCCTCCAGGATGAAATTAGTTGCGTGTTTCCTGGTTATCTGTCTTTCTGGTTGATTTGATTCCATGCTAGTGATCTGATGCCCTGCAGCAGTGTAATATTTGGCCAGGATTTAGGTAATAGTGTTCCACACTTGCTCCCAGTGAAGACTCAGAACCAGCTGCCTGCCACTGGTCAAATTCCTATCTCACCATTACCTTTTTAATCTTCAGCACAATCTATAGTTGCAGCATCCTGGAAGAAAAAAGATCCCCAACAATAAATGAACAGGGGTCTCTACTTCCATTGCTGCATGAGCAGCAAATCAACACTTTTTTAAGATCCAAGGTGTGACCTATGTTACATCAGTAAACTTCAGGCACTGCAACTGCATTGGGATTTCTATGTACACTGAAAAAGTTCACTGATTTTTTTAACCTATTTTTTTTTAATAAAAGAAGGCTAAAAAAATTATATCAATAATTTTTGTGGACTAGAACTATGCATCTATGTCAAGTGGCTGACTTTGGCAATTTTCTTTTTTTTTTTGCGCAGTACGGGGGACTCTCACTGTTGTGACCTCTCCCGTTGCGGAGCACAGGCTCCGGACGCGCAGGCTCAGTGGCCATGGCTCACGGGCCCAGCCGCTCCGCTGCATGTGGGATCTTCCCAGACCGGGACATGAACCCGCGTGCTCTGCATTGGCAGGTGGACTCTTAACCACTGCGTCACCAGGGAAGCCCTGGCAATTTTTTTAACTGCATAATTACAAACTTGTAAGATGCATGGCATATAATGAAGTCTTTGGAATAACCTTAACTGGCTCATTGTTAATAGGTGTCTCTCTTGTTTTGCAAATTATAACCTGCAAAATGATGACATGCCTGGAAAGCAGTGATGGGGACTCATGAAGTTTAGCACCAAGAGTCAGAAAACGCCCATGAGGGGCTTCCCTGGTGGCACAGTGGTTGAGAGTCCGCCTGCCGATGCAGGGGACGCAGGTTTGTGCCCCGATCTGGGAAAATCCCACATGCAGCGGAGCGGCTGGGCCCGTGAGCCATGGCCGCTGAGCCTGCGCGTCCGGAGCCTGTGCTCCGCAACGGGAGAGGCCACAACAGTGAGAGGCCCGCATACCGCAAAAAGAAAAAAAAAGAAAACGCCCATGAGGACCCATCACTGACAGACTTATGATGACATTAGACAGTATGTGTATAGCATTAATTATACCCTCCGAGTTTTGCAAGACTACAGACCCAGAGTGTGTCAGGCAATAACACCACACCCACAATGTTTCTCAGCCACTTACCAATGACATCTTGACATCTTTGTCAAAAATAACTTGCATACTAGAAGCCCCAAGGCCCAGGCCCAGAGTATGAAGGCTCTAAATGTTCCATCCTGACTCCATCTGGTGGGCAGCCAGGTGAACATAAGCTAATGAAGAGAAAGCAGATTCTCTACGCAAAAGAGCCATCTCAAGATTGAAGGGGAAAATGACAATCACCAAGAAGCTGGAAATAGGACTAGGAAGAAGGATTTGCAATTTAAGTAAGGCAAAAGAAGTTTAGAGATGGGAGCAAGAAAAGAAGTGGGGGAGAGGATATTAATGTAAGTCTTTATATGTTTGAATTACTGAATCTCATGACCAGAAAGGACCTACAACGTCCAGCCAACCCTTTATTCTTAAACCCTAATATGACATACCACCAAAAGGCCATCCTAAACCTCCCTGCACAACTCCAACCACAAAAACTCACTGCCTCCCAAGGCAGTCCATTTTGTCTTTGGACAACTCTGATGATAATCAAGTTCATGTTTCTGTGGAGCCAAAACATGTTTCCCTATAACTGACAGCTGCTAAAGGAAACAGGGAATGACTCTGCCCCTCCTTCAAGTGACAGCCTTCGAAGTATTTTATAAAAGCTATATGTCCCACAGATGACCCTTCCTCAATTTGGCATAGATGTGTCTCTAACCCATTGGGATGTTACCATCAAAAGGACTAAAGAGAGGGTGGACCTTCAAAACCGTGGAGGACTAAGACATGGAGATCACAATCCTCCAACGAATACAACAAAAATGCATCTACATGTGGAATAACTCCTACAGACCACCTACTGAATGCTGGCAGAAGACCTCAGACTTCCCAAAATGCAAGAAAATCCCCACGTACCTGGGTAGGGCAAAAGAAAAAAGAAAAAAATGAGACGAAAGAATAGGGATGGGACCTGCACCTCTGGGAGGGAGCTGTGAAGGAGGAAAAGTTTCTACACACTAGGAAGCCCCTTCACTAATGGAGACAGGGATAGGGCAGGAGGAAGCTTCAGAGCCACAGAGGAGAGCACAGAAACAGGGGTGCAGAGGGCAAAGTGGAGAGATTCCACACAGAGGATTGATGCCAACCAGCACTCACCAGCCTGAGAGGCTTTTCTGTTCACACACCGGGGTAGGTGGGGGCTGGGAACTGAGGCTTGGGGTTTTGAGGTCAGATCCCAGGGAGAGGACTGGGGTTGACTGTGTGAACACAGCCTAAAAGGGGCTAGTGCACAACAGCTAGCTGGGAGGGAGTCTGGGAAAAAGTCTGGAGCTGCCAAAGAGGCAAGAGACCATTGTTTCAGGTGATGAGAAGAGGGGATTCCTTCCCCATCTGCCCATAGAAGGCAGAGCACCACCTAAACAAGCTCCAGAGAGAGGCACAAGCCATGGGTATCAGCTCAGACACAAGAGATGGGAATGAAGAGCTAACACTTCTGCTGCAGCCACCAAGAATCCTGTGTGCAAACACAGGTCACTATCCACACCACACCCCCTAAGAGCCTTGCAGCCCGCCACTGTCAGGGTCCTGTAATCCAGGGACAAGTTCCCTAGGAGAACACACAGTGCACCTCGGGCTATTGTAACGTCATGTTGACCTCTGCCGCTGCAGGCACGTCCAGCATTCCAATTGTAACTACCATACTCCTCCGTCCCCCTGGCATGAGTGAGCCAGAGCCCCCTAATCAGCTGCTGCTTTAACCTCATCCTGTCTGTGCAGGAACGCCTGAGGGCAACCTACACGCAGAGGTGGGGCCAAAACCAAAGCTGAGCCCCAGGAGCTGTGCAAACAAAGAAGAGAAGGGAAAATTTCTCCCAGTAGCCTCAGGAGCAGCAGATTAAATCCCCACAGTCAACTTGATGCACCCTGCATCTGTGGAATACCAGAATAGAAGACGAATCAAACCAAAATTGAGGGTATGGCCTTTGGGAGCAACTGTAGAATTGGGGTTTGCTGTTTGTGACTGACTTATTTCTGATTATTGTGTTTATCTCAGTATAGTTTTTAGTCCTTGTTATTATTAGTGGTTTTATTTCTTGGTTTGGTTGCACTCTTTTTGTTTTAATTACTTTTTTATTTTAATAATTTTTACATTTTAATTATTGTTTTCTAATTTACTTTTTTTTCTACCTTTTCCTCTGAGCTGTGTGGCTGACAGGGTCTTGGTGCTGCGACCTGGTGTCAAGCCTGAACCTCTAAGGTGAAAGAGCCGAGTTCAGGACATTGGACCACCAGAGACCTCCCAGCCCCACATAATATCAATTGGCAAGAATTCTACCAGAGATCTCTGACTCAACGCTAAGACCTAGCTCCACTCAACAATCAGCACGCTCCAGTGCAGGATACACCATGCCAACAACTAGCAAGATAGGAACACAACCTCACCCATTAGCAGAGAGGCTGCCTAAAATGATACTAAGTTCACAGACACCCCAAAACACATCACTGGAGGTGGCCCTGCCCACCAGAAAGACAAGATCAAGCCCCACTCACCAGAACAGAGGTACAAGTCCTTTCCACCAAGAAGCCTCCACAACCCACTGAACCAACCTAACCCACTGAGGGCAGACACAAAAAACAACAGGAACTATGAACCTGCAGCCTGTGAAAGGGAGACCCCAAACACAGTAAGTTAAGCAAAATGAGAAGACAGAGAAATATGTAGCAGATAAAGGAGAGAGGTAAAAACCCACCAGACCATAAAAAAGAAGAGGGAATAGTCAGTCTACTGAAAAAGAATTTAGAGTAATGATTGTAAAGATGATCCAAAATCTTGGAAATAGAATGGAGAAAATACAAGACACATTTAACAAGGACCTAGAAGAACTAAAGAGGAAACAAACAGTGATGAACAACACAATAAATGAAACTAAAAATTCTCTAGAAGGAATCAATAGCACAATAACTGAGACAGAAGAACGGATAAGTGACCTGGAAGATAAAATATTGGAAATAACTACTGTAGAGCAGAATAAAGAAAAAAGAGTGAAAAGAATTGAGGACAGTGTTAGAGGCATCTGGGACAACATTAAACATACCAACATTCGAATTATAGAGATCTCAGAAGAAGAAGAGAAAAAGAAAGGGTCTGAGAACATATTTAAAGAGACTATAGTTGAAAACTTCCCTAACATGGGAAAGGAAATAGTCAATCAAGCTCAGGAAGCTTAGGGAGTCCTATACAGGATAAATCCAAGGAGAAACACACCAAGACACATATTAATCAAACTAACAAAAAGTAAATACAAAGAAGAAATATTAAAAGCAGCAAGGGAAAAACAACAAATAACATACAAGGGAATGCCCATAGGGTTAACAGCTGATCTTTCAGCAGAAACTCTGCAAGCCTGAAGGGAGCAGCAGGACATATTTAAAGTGATGAAAGGGAAAAATCTACGACCAAGATTGCTCTACCCAGCAAGGATCTCATTCAGATTTCACAGAGAAATTAAAACCTTTACAGACAAGCAAAAGTTAAGAGAATTCAGCACCACCAAACCAGCATTACAATAAATGCTAAAGGAACTTCTCTAGGCAGGAAACACAAGAGAAGGAAAAGACCTAAAAAAAAAACCCAAAACAATTAAGAAAATGGTAATAGGAACATACATATCAATAATTACCTTAAAGGTAAATGGATTAAATGTTCCAACCAAAAGACGTTCGCTGGCTGAATGAATACAAAAACAAGACCCATATATATGCTGTCTACAAGAGGCGCACTTCAGACCTAGGGACACATACAGACTGAAAGTGAAGGGATGGCATAAGATATTCCATGCAAATGGAAATCAAAAGAAAGCTGGAGTAGCAATTCTCATATCAGACAAAATAGACTTTAAAGTAAAGATGATTACGGGCTTCCCTGGTGGTGCAGTGGTTGAGAGTCCACCTGCCGAAGCAGAGGACAAGGGTTCGTGCCCTGGTCCAGGAAGATCCCACATGCCATGGAGTGGCTAGGCCTCTGAGCCATGGCCACTGAGCCTGCATGTCCGGAGCCTGTACTCCGCAACGGGAGAGGCCACAACAGTGAGAGGCCTGCATACCGCAAAAAAAAAGGCTGTTACAAGAGACAAAGTAGGACCCGAGGTAATGATCAAGGCATCAATCTAAGAAGAAAATATAACAATTGTAAATATTTATGAACCCAACATAGGAGCACCTCAATACATAAGGCAAATACTAACAGCCATAAAAGGGAAAATTGACAGCAACACAATAATAGTAGGGAACTTTAACACCCCACTTTCACCAATGGACAGATCAACCAAAATGAAAATAAATAAGGAAACACAAGCTTTAAATGACACATTAAACAAGATGGATTTAATTGATATTTATAGGACATTCCATCTGAAATAACAGAATACATTTTTTTCTCAAGTGCTCATGGAACATCCTCTAGGATAGATCATATCTTGGGTCACAAATCAAGCCTTGGTAAATTTAAGAAAATGGAAATCATATTAAGTATCTTTACCCATCACAATGCTTTGAAATAAGGTAACAATTACAGGAAAAAAATTGTGAAAATTTCAAACACATGGAGGCTAAACAATATGCTATTAAACAAGAGATCACTGAAGAAATCAAACAGGAGATCAAAACATACCTACAAACAAATGGCAATGAAAACACGACGACCCAGAACCTATGGGACACAGCAAAAGCAGGTCGAAAAGGGAAGTTTATAGCAATGCAATCCTACCTCAGGAAACAAGAAAAAATTCAAATAAGCAACCTAAACTTACACCTAAGCTAATTAGAGAAAGAAGAACAAAGAACTCTCAACGTTAGCAGAGGGAAAGAAATCGTAAAGATTGGATCAGAAATAAAGGAAAAAGAAATAAAGGAAACAATAGCAAAGATCGATAAAACTAAAAGCTGTTTTTTTGAGAAGGTAAACAAAATTTATAAACCACTAGATAGACTTATCAAGATAAAAAGAGAGAAGACTCAAATCAACAGAATTAGAAATGAAAAAGGAGAAGTAACAACTTTCACTGCAGAAATACAAAGAATAATGAGAGATTACTATGAGCAACTATATGCCAACAAAAAGGACAACCTGGAAGAAATGGACAAATTTTTAGAAAAGCACAACCTTCCAAGCCTAAACCAGGAAGAAATAGAAAATATAGAGACCAATCACAAGGACTGAATATGAAACTGTGATAAAATATCTTCCAACAAAAAAAAGTCCAGGGCCAGATAGCTTCACAAATTCTATCAAATTCTCTCTATTCTATGGCAAATTCTATCAAACATTTAGAGGAGCACTAACACCTATCCTTCTCAAACTCTTCCAAAATATAGCAGAGGGAGGAGCACTCTCAAACTCATTCTACGAGGCCACCATCACCCTGATACCAAAACCAGACAAAGCTCTCACAAAAAAAGAAAACAACAGACCAATATCACTCATGAACATAGTTGCAAAAATCCTCAACGAAATAATAGCAAGCAGAGCCCAGCAGCACATTAAAAGGATCATACACCATGATCAAGTGGGGTTTATTCCAGGAATGCAAGGATCCTTCAATATCCCCAAATCAATCAATGTGATACACCATGTTAACAAACTGAAGGATAAAAACCCTATGATAATCGCAATAGATGCAGAAAAAGCTTTTGATCACCCACTTATGATGAAAACTCTCCAGAAAGTAGGCATAGAGGGAACTTACCCCAACATAATAAAGGCCATATATGACAAACCCACAGCCAACATCGTTCACAATGGTGAAAAACATACACCACTTCTTCTAAGATCAGGAACAAGACAAGGTTTCCCACTCTCACGACTATTATTCAACATAGGTTTGGAAGTTTTAGCCACAGAAATCAGTGAAGAAAAAGAAATAAAAGGAATCCAAATCAGAAGAGAAGAAGTAATGCTGTCACTGTTTGCTGATGACATGATACTATACATAGAGAATCCTTAAACTGCTACCAGAAAACTACTAGAGCTAATCAATGAATTTGGTAAAGTAGCAGGATACTAAATTAATGTACAGAAATCTCTTACATTCCTATTCACTGATGATGAAAAATCTGAAAGAGAAATTAAGAAAACACTCCCATTTACCATTGCAACAAAAAGAATAAAATGCCTAGGAATAAACCTACATAAAGAGACAAATGATCTGTATGCAGAAAACTGTAAGACACTGATGAAAAAAATCAATGATGATACAAAGAGATGGAGAGATATACCATGTTCTAGGATCAGAAGAATCAACATTGGGAAAATAACTATGCTACCCAAAATAATCTACAGATTCAATGCAATCCCTATGAAAGTACCAATGGCATTTTTCACAGAACTAGAACAAAAATTTTCATAATTTGTATGGAAAAGCAAAAGACTCCGAATGGCCAAAGTAATCTTGAGAAAGAAAAATGGAGCTGGAGGAATCAGGCTCCCAGACTTCAGACTATACTACAAAGCTACAGTAATCAAGACAGTATGGTACTGGCACAAAAACAGAAATATAGATCAATGGAACAGGATAGAAAACCCAGAGATAAACCCACGCATATATGGTCACCTTATTTTTGATAAAGGAGGCAAGAATATACAGTGGAGAAAAGACAGCCTCTTCAATAAGTGGTGCTTGGAAAACTGGACAGGTACATGTAAAAGTATGAAATTAGAACACTCCCTAACACCATACAAAAAATAAACTCAAAATGGATTAAAGACCTAAATGTAAGTCCAGACACTATAAAACTCTTACAGGAAAACATAGGAAGAACACTCTTTGACATAAATCACAGCAAGATCCTATTGGCCCACCTCCTACAGAAATGGAAATAAAAACAAAAATAAAGCAATGGGACCTAATGAAACTTAAAAGCTTTTGCACAGCAAAGGAATCCATAAACAAGATGAAAAGACAACCCTCAGAATGGGAGAAAATATTTGCAAATGAAGCAACTGACAAAGGATTAATCTCCATAATATACAACAGCTCATGCAGCTCTATATCAAAAAACAAACAATCCAATCCGAAAATGGGTAGAAGATTTAAACAGACATTTCTCCAAACATATACAGATTGCTAACCAACACATGAAATGATGCTCAACATCACTAATCATTAGAGAAATGCAAATCAAATCTACAATTTGGTATCACCTCACACCAGTCAGAATGGCCATCATCAAAAACATCTACAAACAATAAATGCTGGAGAGGGTGTGGAGCAAAGGGAACCATCTTGCACAGTTGGTGGGAATGTAAATTGATACAGCCACTATGGAGAACAGTATGGAGGGTTTTTTTAAATCTAAAAATAAAACTACCATACTACCTAGCAATCCCACTGCTGGGCATATGCCCTGAGAAAACCATAATTCAAAAAGTGTCATGTACCACAATCTTCATTGCAGCTCTATTTACAATAGCCAGGACATGGAAGCAACCTAAGTGTCCATCAACAGATGAATCGATGAAGAAGATGTGGCACATATATACAATGAAATATTACTCAGCTATAAAAAGAAAAATGAGTTATTTGTAGTGAGTTGGATGGACCTAGAGTCTGTTATACAGAGTGAAGTAAGACAGAAAGGGAAAAACAAATGCCGTATGTTAACACATATATATGGAATCAAAAAAAATGTTTCGATGAATGTAGGGGCAGGACAGGAATAAAGTCGCAGATGTAGAGAATGGACTTGAGGACACGAGGAGGGGGAAGGGTAAGCTGGGATGAAGTGAGACAGTAGCATTGACATATATAAACTACCCAGTGTAAAACAGATAGCTAGTGGGAAGTAGGTGCATCACACAGGGAGATTAGCTCAGTACTTTGTGACCACCTAGAGGGGTGGGATAGGGAGCGTTGGAGGGAGACGTAAGAGGGAGGGTATATGGGGATATATGTATACATAGAGCTGATTCACTTTGTTATAAAGCAGAAACTAAAACAACATTGTAAAGCAATTATACTCCAATAAAGATGTTAAAAAAAAAAAACACTAAAGAGAAAATTGTTAAATAAAGTAGTATATAAATTAAACCCATAGAAGAACTATTTGATAATAAAGAGCTGTTAAAGGATAAATTTCCTCCAAAAAATGTAAAAGCTTGACTCTCCTACAGGTGTAAAATAGACACGTGTTAAAGATTTTATTTAACTCATTATTAAAAAAGGGAACCAGCAAAATGTTATAATCAGTTCAGAAGAGAAACCAAAGAACCAACACATTTAAATGTGAAGAATCTTGGAATGAATGTGCAAATAGGAGCAAACTGCCTTCTTTCACAGTAGGAGAAGAAAACAAATTAAGCCTCCAGGTGGACAGGACAAAATTTGCACCTCTATAGACAAGGATTATTTGCATTGCTATCAGTTATCTATAATTCACAGAGTTTAAAGTGGCTCAAAGTCATGAAAGGTGGATAAGTTTTCTAGGGCTGCCTTAACAAAGTACCACAAACTGGGTGGCTTAAAATACACAAATTTAGAACTGTAAGAACTGTCTCACAGTTCTGGAGACTGAAAGTCAGAGACCTACATGTCAGCAGGGCTATTTCTCTCTGGGGGCTCTGAGGGAACCTGTTCCATGCCTCTCAACTGGCTTCTGGTGGTTTTCTGTCAATCTTTGATGTTCCTTGGGATGGAATGCATCATCCCGATCTCTGCCTTCATGTTCACATGACATTCTCCCTGTGTGTCTTTGTCCAAATTTACCCATTTAATAAGGACAACAGTCATATTGAATCAGGGCCCTACCCAAGATGAGGTCCAGTATGACCTCTTCTTAACTAATCACAATGACTCTGTTTCCAAACAAGGTCACATTCTGAGTTACTGGTAGTTAGGACTGCAACATATGAATTGGGCAGAGAGGGGAGCACACAATTCAACCCATAGAGGCTCAAAGGCCCCACAAAATCAGAATTAAATAATCTGAAAGGGTATGCTCTAAACAATACATACTTTTCCACTGAAGCACACATTTCTTACTTGCAGAAACATGTAGAGAACTTCCACAAGGCAATTTCAAGAAATATTGGAAAAGTGATACCTGGAGAGCTGGATATTCAGAAGTTTCCCGCAGTTTCTTTGTATAGTATGCCAAAAGAGTGTAAATTCTGCTCTGCTCATCATTCTCTAATAACCCAAAGGGAAATCGCAATTCAAAAAGGGTCAGGAAGTTGCCCATTGCTGCAAATTTCCCCACTTGCTTAAAAATCTTATCTAGCTAATTTGTTCTTAGTGGAAGGTGATTGGGCTGGGTTGCAAAAAAGAAAAAAAGGGGGGGGGATATTTGTTATGATAACAATAGTTCATTTATATAGTGTTTTCTAATGTAATTCTCATGACCTTTGAGGTAAGTAGTTTGTGTCCCATTCTATAAATGAGAGAAATGAAATCAGAAGATTTAAATGAACTCCCTAGAGCCAGAAAGCTCTGCACAGGATGTAGGGCAAGAACCCTTACTCAGCTTTGTTGACCTAAAACAAATAGACTGCCGGTTATTTCTCCAGAAAAATTACATGTATTCATAATCAGCAGAGAATTTTAATTCAGGGTCTTCAACAATTGTGCGCCACACAAGTCCCCAGCAAAAATGGAGAGAACACTTTTATGGGGTGTGGAGGTGGGGGGGAGTTGGGAGAGTATAGTAAACTAAGAGTCCATGGCTTCTCATTCACTGAGCTGTGATATTCTCTCATTTGCTGAGTTCTTGTTTGAAAAGAAGAGGAAGTCTTTCTTCTTCTTGTTGGGTTCTGCTACCATTGTAGGGTATGGAACTCCCCCTTCTGGTCTCCTTACTATTTAATTGATATTTCTGTTTACTAATTTTTCACATTTCCCTTTTTTGATCAAGATTTTTCTCTGAAAGCATTGCTGATCAGGAGTCAGGTTTCCTGGTGTCAGTGGCTTTTTGTCCCTCAATGCCAGGAAGAAACTTTCCTAGGTGTACTGGCCCACATAGGAGGGAAAGTGTACAGACTGGAAACCTACTGAGGTCACATTTCAGTAACAAGTAAGGGCAGAAAGAAGAACTCAGGCACTTTTTCTCTAAAGTCCATATGTTATCAAGATCATAGAAATTGGAGATTATCTGAAGTGTTATGTCATCATCAAAGGTTTGGTGACAAACTTCCAAAAGGCCTGGTCGGGATATCTTGGGAAAGCTGTCTCATCAGATGTCATCTGCTTTAATTTGGGGAAATCTTTACTTTCAACTCACTAAATGATGTGCAGGTCCAGTCAGGGTTTGGTGCTATTTTATGTGTGTCAGGTGAATCAAGGAATCTATTTCCTGGAGTCTGGCAGCAGAAAAGTTGGTTACAATTACCTGATGGGGGTCTTTCCAGTTGAAAAGAGTCCTTCTGGAGGTGTCTTTTCTAATAGATGAAATCTGCATTTTGCAAGGTGTGATGTTCAGTGTCTTTGTCTCCTGAGGATACACTTTGAAAAGATTGCTCCAAAACATGATTATTTTTAATAGAAGCAGTTAAGCCTTTGCAATATTGAACTCGCTCTCCTTTTATCAGTTGTGGTTCAAAAGATACAGGAGCCAAGTGCATTGGGTATCCTATGACTATCTCAAATAGTGAAAGTTTATGAGTTCTAAAAAGGGTGGATCTAAGATGTAAAAGGACTGAAAGCAATGCTTTTATCCAAGGTATTTGAAGGGCCTCTACAAATTTTGCCAATTGAGTCTTAATGCCTTTAGTGCATTCGACTAAACCAGAGAGGACTGAGTGAAAGTGTTGTAAAACCAGCCAAACAGCACAGACTAGTTGAAGTACCTGACCATTAAAGTGGGTTCCTTCATCACTAGGAAGTTAAACAGGAGTTCTCAGGTAGGAATAATCTCTTCCAAAAGGACATTAGTCACAGAAGAGGCAGTAGCCTGCCTGCAAGGGAAGATTTCAGTCCAATGTGAAAGCATACTCACCATGACTAAAACATATTTCTATCCATAAGGTGGAGAAAGTTGTATGGAATCCATTTGCCATACCTTGAATAGTCCATTAGACAGGTTAAAATGGGGACAGTACAAACAGACTTCCCTGGGTTGTATTTCAAAAAAGTGGAACAAGTGAGGTGGGCATTTTTTGCAGTCTTGCTAATGTTTCACCCCCAAATATTGATTAATGAATACTATTATTTTGCCAGTAGACCAATATTTTGATGCATGTACCATGGTGGGGAGTGGGAATTTTAGAGTCTCTGGTAGAACTAGAAAGTTATTTGGTCCAAACCAGAGCTTCTCTTTTTATAAAACCAATAATTATTGCCTTTCCAATCTTTTTTTTTTTCCCTTTATGAGGCCAAATGTTGGGCTTCTCTAGCCAGTTTTTATGTTATCATTTGGAGAAATATCCTTTTGGACCATGACAGAGGTCTTGCTGCTGCTGGTTCCTTTAAGGGTAGCATTTCTTGCAGAAATGTCAGCAAGATAATTTCCCTTAGCTTCCAGAGAGTCAAGTTTAGAATGCCCCAGAATCATAACAATAGGTAAAGTGCCAGGTGAAAAATATTGTACCCAGTAATTTCTGAATATAGGGGCCATTTTTAATTTTATTTCTGCTGGAAGTAAGGAAGCCATGTTGCTTCCACAACATTCCAAAATCATGAGCTACTCTAAAAGCATGTCTATTATCAGTATAAATATTGGCTGTTTTGACCTTGGCTAAAGTGTAAACTCATGTAAAAGCATATAATTCAGACTGTTGGGCTGAAGTAGCCATAGGAAAAGATGCTGTCTCAACAAATCAAAAAGAGTTGCAATAGCATACCCAGCACAATATTTGCCATTGTCACCTTTTAAATAAGAACCATCAGTGAATGATGAGAAGTCAGCATTACCCAAAGTAATTTCCTGCATATCACCACCAGGAGTCAGGTGGTGATCCATCAGCATTAAGCAGTCATGAGGGACTTTGTCAGTGGGAAGGAGGGGAGAGGAGTAGCAGGATTAAGATTATTACAAAGTGAAAAAGTTGTGTGAAGAACAGTTAATGAAAGGACTTCATAGAAGGTGAGGTGGCTGGCTGAGAAATGTTGAGTGTAATGAGAATTCAGGAGGCTTCTACTGCATGATGTACAAAAATGGTTAAAGGGGATTCCACAAAAATTTTCTCAGTGGCCTTAACCAAAAGGGTAGTGGCAGCAATGGCTCTAAAGCAAGAGGGGTATCCCTGTGCCAGAGGCTCCAGTTGTTGGCTATAATATCCTATGAGTATAAGGTGGTCCTCATGATTTTTGGTGTGTACCCCAAAAGCATTCCCTTACTTTTCATATACAAAAAGGAAAAAAGGGAATCTGATAATTGAGATGTGATGCTCAAGGGTGAGTGGGTATATCAAACTCTCCTTTAAGGCATTAAAGTTTATGTTGTCTGCTTTTTCTCATAAAATTGGGTTGGGGCTGTTATTCTTTAGTAAAACATACAGAGTTTTGGTCATAAGACAGAAGTTTGGAGTCTCATTTTGGCAATAAACAACTAGCCTGGGAAGAGTTCACAGCTGGCGCTTAGTTTTGGGTTTGGGGAAACTTAGGACACCATGAAGTCTATCTAGATCTACTCGTAGCCCTTGTTCTGATATCAGATGCCCTAAATGTCAAGTCTGGGCTTGAGTAAATTGCAATTTTTCCTTGGTTACCTTAAGTCTCTTTAAAGCTGAAAGCTTTAACACTGTCTTCCCATGAAGAGGCTTGAAAAGAAGAGCAAAGAAGCAATCATCCACATATTGTGACAAAGTAGAGCCCCTAGGGAGCATTATATCATCCAGACCAGCCTTCAGGATTTGTGAGAAACAAGGACTCTCACTAAAACCCCGAGGCATTACTATCCAAGTGAGTTGTTTTACCTCCCAACTGAAGATCAAAGGGTAGGCTATCTTCATCAACTGGAATACTAAAGAATGCATTACATAAATCAATTACAATAAAAAATTTTCTTCCTATGATGAATGGGTGTTAGTAGCATATGAGGATTAGGAACAACATGTTCTCAAGTTATAACAGTGTTGTTTATCGCTTGGAGGTCCTGGACAAACAACCACCCTCAGGCCTTAGGTTTTCTCACCAGCAAAATAGAAGTGTCACAGGGACTAGTACAAGGGATAATGAGGCTTTGAACCTTGTAATCTTATTTTATGGGCTTTACAACTTGAAGGACTTCTTTACATATATGATATCAATTAATTCTGAGAAGTTTTGAGGGATTTATCTGAATCTTGATGGCAGGTGTGCTGTAAATTTTGCCAGTGTCAGTTGGAGATTTTGCCCATAAGAAGGGTGGTAGCTGATTCAATACAAACAATCAATGTTTCCAGAATCATCTCTGGTGTCACCAGAGATGGAACAAATAAATGATGTCAAAGTCATTTAATTCACCTGATTGGCTGCTTTGATGACTGCTGTCAAGTTCTAGAATTATTTCCCCCTTTTGGAAGAAAGAAATTCCAGAATGAGTCTTCTCTAAGAAGTTCTCAAAATAGATGGGGGTGGAGGAACTAATAAAAGAGGGGGGGAGGGGTTGCGTATCTCTCAAAGGACCTAAACAAAAGTTCAGAGGTAGGAACCTCTTGAGGTTTATTAGAGATCCCCACTATTTGAACTATTTTAGTACTCTGAGGCAGGGGCTGCTTTATAATAATGCTGAAAGTGTGGCTCCAGTGTTAATTAGAACTGGAAGAGATTCATCCCCAATCTGGAGACTGATTCTCCAAGCCAATTAAGAGGGAGGAATAGGAAGAGCCCCTGTAGGTCCTTGGAGTCTCATCACTGAGAATTAGAAGAACGTTGTAAAGGCTGGTTAGAGAGCTGAAGGTGCCTGGCATGCTTAAAGTTGGAATAATCTCTTTTCCAGTGTCTTGTCTTTTTTCATTAACAGCAGAAACTAGGAGGGTTTTGTTTCTTTTTAGGGGCCTTTATTTCCTGGAGTTGAAGACCGAGAATTTTAGCGGTCTTCCTTTTAGGTTACTCATCTAGAGTGTGAGAGAGCTGGCTTACCAGATTAACTAAATCTGGAGTGGACATAGTTTCCCATTCCATCCTGGTCCTCTTTTCTAGAAGGGAGAGGTCCTGGTTCAACCCATTAATAAACATAGAGTTAAAAGCTACCCAGGTGGAATCAACATCTGAAGGAAGACAAGAATTAAAAAATAAAATCAATCTGAAGTCAATTGTAATAGTCATGAACAGATTCATCAGATTTTTGTGAGCAAGGCTGAATTGTGTTCCAATCAACAGGCTTTGGAAAAGCCCTAGGAATTGCCTGATGAAGTCACTTAGTGATTGCCCAAGCCCAGTCTCCCAGTTGTAATTGTAGAAACCTTTCAGGATTTTCCCAATTAGCAGTTTCCATCCAGTGTTGGCTCTGGTGTTCACTGACAAGCCTATGAACTAGCTGATATAAGTCAGAGAAGCCAGGTTAATAAGTTTGAACTACTATATTAAATTCCTCAGCAAATCAGTAAGGATCTTCTGTTACTTTAGGAAAATCTTTGACCATGGCTCTCAGTTCAGCTTTAATCCAGGGAATATAAGAAATTAAGGGTTTAGCCTCTGGATCCTCAGAAGTCTTAATTTTAAAGGAACAGGTTCTGATAGGTTCAGAGGAAAAGTGAGTGGGGAGAGTTTCAGAGAAAAAGGGAAGTTCAGTGAGAGAATTAGTATTGGGGAACAGAGAGTATAGAGAAGGTGTAGGCAGTATAGAAGGGAAAGTGAAAGATAGCATTGGAGGCAGGACCTGAGCACAAGGAGCTGGGGAAAAGGCAAGATGGCACTGGAGGTGAAGCCTGAGACAAAGGAGCCAGGGAAGAACATGAGGTTTTGGAAGCCATTTTATCTTTTTTTAATTGTTTGTTTGCCTCAGTTAATCTTAAAATATTATTTGGAAGAAAGGAAATTTAGGCTTCTGATAATGTTTGGAAGTCTCAAAATGCCAATTGAAATAAGGATTCCATTCAGTTTTAGAAATTTTAGAGCTATAGTTGCCCAATTTGGTTTTAAGAAAAGTAAGTTTTGGGATTTCAAAATTCCCCATAATGGTCATTGATATTCTAAATTGCCTTTGATTAGGTCTGTCGATTTAGTTAGAAATGATTAGAAGAACCATGGTTTTCAAACATAAAATCAGCCAGGGTCTCTGTGGAGGGACCCTCAATATTTTGAGGGACCCTCAAAATATTTAGATAAATGGATCCCATTTTTCAGAGATTTTTCTCTAGAGTAAGAGAATAATTTTCCAACTGCTTAAACAGCTCAGATAGCCCAAATAGCTTGCAGGCTTAATATCAGCCAGTTCTTAGAAAACAGTCTGGTCCTGGAGGAGCCAGGCTGAAAGCTGCTCAGCACAGTTCCAATAGAACAGCCCTTATTCTAGAGGGAATTGGAATGAAGGCTAAACTGGCACAGTTGCAGTGAAACAGACTGTCCCCAAAGGAATGGGCTGATGGATAGCCCGTACCAGTTGAACAGTCTGATTTCAAAACAAGGCCTAAGAACAAAACAGGTACTCACATACAGAACAAATCCTTAACAGAAAGGACAAAAACCTTAAAACAGATCCCAAAATAAATGTGGAGTGTGTCAAAATGCAAAAGGGGCAGAAGGTTGGATCCAGGAGAAATACCCTCAAACCCCAGGGTCAGTAAGGAAAGTAGTCAGCAACCAGCCTTGGAGTCATCCAGGGTCTTCTCTGGATTCCCATACAAGCCACCAAAATGTTGACCTAAAACAAATAAATTGTCAATTATTTCTCCAGCAAAAATGGGTTTATTCTGACTCAGCAAAGAATTGCAGTTCAGAATCTGTAACCATCGAAGCCATATGCAAGTCCTCAGCAAAAATGGAAAAGAGAACTCTTTTATGAAGGGGAAAAGGAAGTTGGGAGGGTTTTAGTAAACAGTTCATGGCTTTCCATTGGCTGTGTGGTGACAGTCTCTCATTGGCTGAGCTCTTGCCAGGAAATAAGAGGAGGTCTTTCTTCTTCCTGTTGGGCTCTGCTATGGTCATAAGGTATGAGAGCTCCCCCTTCTGGCTTCCCAGCTCTATTTAATTGAGGTTCTGTTTAATTTCTTACAGCTTCCTCCTATTATTGTCCTGCCTTCTTTTGCCCTTTGTCTAAATTTTCCTATTGATTATTTAAACTGATGATTACCATTTGTTTCTCATGCTATGTCTAAATTCTTTGTTGAAATGGAGCAAGGAATAAATTAGTTAAAAGCCAGACAACCAGAATTTGAATGCAGTACTTCTGCCAATATCAACACAAGATACCAAGACAGTAAGCCCGGTCCCCCAAACATCACCCCCACCCCCACCCCAGCCTCCTGTCAGTGGGTCTGGTGAACAGGGCTGGTGGGCAAAACTGATGTCAGAACCCTAGAGAAAACTGGCAAGTGCTAGGCAAATGTTATTTTTTGTTGCTGTTGTTGGAGCATCTGCTTTAGTCAAGGATATTCAGCCAGTAGTTGTTTCCCTTTCTGTGCTTTTGGCTTATGAACTTGTTCAGACCTACTCCTTAATGATTTCTGCTAGACAACTGCCAAGTCAAAGCCATTTGCATCTCAAGATGTGCTGAGCCCATTTTATCTTATCACATTGGAAATGAACTCTTTGGACCATTTCAGGCTACACGGTCTTAAAGATACCATATCTTAAAGAGAAGGTAGAAAAGACAAGATTTCAATCATTGTTTTCTTTCCCAGATCCATTTCATCACCTCTTACTTATTGAACTGTGTTCATTTTCTTCTAATTCTTTAAACACTTAAGCTGAATAAATATTTAAACTTTTGTGTAAGCAACTGGCTTTTAGACTTTCTCGCAGATTGATTGCCTGGGAATGACGCTTCTAACCAAGTAAAATACTTTTTTTCAAAATACTTTATATTTTATTTTCTCCATTTATTTGTGAACACTAGAACTAAGCCCATATGAAGGGTATTGTGGAGGGAGGATGCACTCTTTCAAAAAAATTATTAAGGAACTGGACAGAGTAATGCAAATGGAAAATGTAACTTATGGTACCCAGTCTCTCTCTCTATATATGTGTGTATGTGATTATATATACATACACACACACACATATACATATATACATATATATATAATTTTTAAGTAATTGATAAATGAAAAACAAAGAATAATTATTCTTTACATTAAATACCTCATTCCAAAAAAAAACAACAAAATGACAAGTATCCCAGATTCTATATATCACACAGGTAGTCAGGCTTTTACAGGCCCCTATAGCATCTTCATGTTAGCAAGATCAACAAAAATGACAAGTGTAGAATCTCAGAACAGTAGAGTACATGGATATGCTGCGTAAAAGGGACTGACACCTAGCAGGTGCTCAATACATATTGATTTAGTTAATTTCCTCCTTTTCCATCCCTTGAGTAAAATCAAACCCATACAGCTTGTGCTCTTAACGCATCCTCTTCAAAACATGTTTTTCTTGCGTTTTTCAGAGTTCAAAAGAAGAAGGGACATATAGTTTCAATTTTACAAGATGAAAAAGTTCTAGAGATCTGTTACACAAAAATGTGAATATACTTAACATAACTGAACTGTACACTTTAAAATGGTTAAGATGTTAAATTTTATGTTACATGCCTTTTGCCAAAATTTTTAAAAAGTAAAGTTGAAGGGATATCTGGAACTTCCTAATCAAGTGTGTTTATTCCTCAGGTGTTAGTGCTTCAAATGATTTTTTTTCCAAATGAGCGATTGGGTTCTTTTCCCCCACATAATCATGATTGACAGGTGATTAGGGAAAGGGACACTGATGAACTTTGTTTTAATAAAACCTTGTTTTAATAAAATACCTAGTGATGGTGATATCTATATTATTCTACACTTTATTAGTATATACATGTTAACTGCAAAATAATGGGGAGAAAAAGTGAGAAAGCAGTGGAACTGCTTGATCTAGGTATCTTTGGGAAGGAGACTGCTTTTCAAGAGCTTCTCATAATAGCCACTCCCTTTCTCAGATTGATGGTAATATGAATTTTCCAAGGAATCTTGTGTATGAATTCTCTACCCCCAATTCCCTGAACCCACTCTCACCCCATCCCAAGCATACCTATTTCCACAATTTCTCTCTTGGTGAGCAGAAGGAAGCAGCAAGCAGTAAAGCCTACTACTCAAACACAAATTGCATGGTGACAGAATAGGAAACAGCTCTTTTCTCTACCCAGGCTGAGGAAGAAGAATCCTCAAAGTAACATCAAATATTTACTGAGCACTTATCATGTGCCAGACACCATGATGGTTTCTGCAGACTATATTTCTAGGATGTGGTGGACATTTCTATACAGACTTAGCACTACTGCATAGTGGATGGGCAATTCTGACTCCAACTAGCAAATCATTAGCTGATCTCTTGCACATACCAATGTCACAGTAGAGTGAAAATCCCTCTCTGCCCAGCTTAGCAGTGTTTTGACTTTTCCTGAAGCTCCAAACTAAATATTTTTTCTTGCAAAGAATTCATGTAAATCAAAGGCTTTACCTTGCTTCATAGACTTTTCACAAATAAAAATTAATCCAGCAGGAAGGAGGTATCCGCCGTCCAGGTGATATCCATGTTAAGGCATGAGTACAGGACCAAATCCTTTCAGTCAGGCCTCCTCTTGGATCTGAGAAGCACTGAGGACGAGAGCTGAGGAGAATCTCAGGAACTGTCCAGCCCCACCTCTTATAGTTACAATGCGGGAACCTGAGACCCAGAGAAGTTAAGCAACTTGCCCCAAGTCACACAGCTGGAGCCAGAACAGAGATCTCTTAACCCCAGACCAGGGGCTTTTCCAACACATCTTAAAGGTCTTGGTTTGAACTTAAAGCATCCACTCCTTCTGCTCCTAGTGACCTTTAATATCTGCCAGGTTATTTTATGTTTCCTTGGTTTTGTATTATGGGAGCTTCTTAAATAAAATAATAGAAAATATTGACTTGAGGACTGCTTTTGAAATTTCATGGAGGACAAGCCCCCAGAACATTTGGTTTTGAAGGCCATGAGAGCTGTGGGAAATAGAGACACCATTCTTAAAAGGCACACACAAAATGTCACACATTCCAGGACCCAGGGCAGAAGCAAGTAATTTGAAAGGAGTCTGGGTCAGACCTACCCACTGATCCTAGAGAGCCTTCCAGAGAGGCAGGAAACAACTGGAGCTCATAGACATTGGTAGCAGTCATTTTGGGAAGTACATTCTACCATGAGGACACTGGTGCTGGCAGGTGCCATTTTGGAATCTTCCCTCTATCTTATTAACCCTAGAACTGGCCCCACCAACAAGTCTGTCAACACCAATCCTAGGATGCCCCAAGCCAAGCAGATAGCTGGCCAGGGACACAGCCCCACTCACCACCAGTCAGGCTACATTAAGACCTCCTGACCTCACAGCTGCCCCAGGATGTAGCCCTATCCACCAGGAGCACAGGACCTGGATTGACCTATGAGTGGGCTGGCATTAGCTCCAGGACCCCCAGGGCCCTACAGCCAGTGGCCCCAGGATGTGGCTCCACCCACCAGTGGGCATGCATCAGTCCCAGGACACTCTGGAACCCAGCCCCACTCACCAGTGGTCTGACAGACCAACTTCAGGACCCAAAGGGCCCTGAAGCCAGAGTCCCCAGGACCCTGTTTCCACCACCAGGGGACCAGCCCTAAACTCAGGATCAACCTCACCCACCAGTAAACAGGCATTAGTCCCAGGCTTCCCTGGGCCAGGCCCTGACCACCTGCAGGTCTGCACCACCTCTAGTCCTTCCCACCAGCAGGCAAAAACCAACTCTAGGACACCTTGGGCCCCTCAGCCAGTGGCCCCAGTATCTGGGCCTATCCACCAGCAGGCTGACAACAGATTCAGGACCCCCAGGGTCCTGCAGCCAGAAATCCTGACACAGCTCCACCCACATGTGAGTCACCACTAGCCTTAGGACCCCTTGGGCCCCAACCTGTCAACCATCAGGCCAACACCAGTCCTGGGACTGCCCAGGTCTTGGCCCCACCCACCAGCAGGCCAACACAAGCTCCACAACACCTTGGATCCCTCAGCCAGCCATGGCAGGATATAGCCTCACTCACCAGTGGACCAGAATCAGCTTTGGGACACCGCAGAATCTGAAGCCACCCATGTCAGGAAGTAGGCCCATCCACCAGCAAGCCAACACTAGATCCAAGAATTCTGTCCCCACAACAACCTACCCCAGGATGCCGCCTTCCCCCCAGAGGGCAAGCACTAACCTCAGGAACCCCCAGGGCTCTATAGCCAGCTAACATGACCTGGATCCACCAAAGAGCAGCCAGCAAACACCCCACAAGGCAGGGCCTGGCAACCAACCAGATCAGGAGTCAGCCATACCTACCAGTATGGCTCACAGTAGTCAGCCCACCACAACAGAAATACACATGCAGACCACGAAGGAGGCACCCCTAGAGCATATAGCTCTGATAACCAGAGGGGAGTGCACTGCTGGGATGCATAGGATGTCTCCTACAAAAGATCACTTCTCCAAGCAAGTGGGAAAAATAACCACCCTACCAGAGACATAGAAACAAAAACAACAAACTAGGCAAAATGAAGTAACAGAGGAACACGTTCCAAGTGAAGGAGCAAGATAAAACCCCAAAGAAGAACTAAGTGAAGTGGAGATAGGCAATCTACCCAATAAATACCTTAAAGTAATGATTGTAAGAATAATCAAATAACTCAGAAGATTGGATGAACAGTGTGAGACGTTAAAAATTTGTAACAAAGAGTTAAAAATATAAGAAGGACCAGAGATAAGGAATATAATAACTGAAATTTAAAATACACTAGAAGGAGGAATTCCCTGGTGGTCCCATGGTTAGGACTCCACGCTTTCACTGCCAAGGGCGCAGGTTCAATCCCTGGTTGGGAACTAAGATCCCACAAGCTGCATGGCACAGTAAAAAAAAAAGAAAAGAAAGAAAAAACACTAGAAGGAATAAATAATTAGATATCAATTAGGTGATATGGAGGAACACATCTGGGAGATGGAAAAGGGAGTAGTGGAAATCACTGAAGATAAACAGAAAAAAGAATAAAAAGAAATGGGGACATTATAAGAGACCTCTTGGTCCCAGAAACGGAAGAAAGAGAGAAAGGAGCAGAGAACATACTTGAAGACATAATAGCTGAAAACTTCTCTAACCTGAGAAAGAAAATAGACATCCATATCCAGGAAGCACAGAGAGTATCAAACAGGATCAACTCAAAAGGAAAACATCAAGACACATAATTAAGATGGCAAAAATTAAAGATAAAGAGAAAATATTAAAGGCAGTAAAAGAAAAGAAACAAGTTATGTACAATGGAACTCCCATCAGACTATCAGCTGACTTTTCGGCAGAAACTGTGCAGACCAGAAGGGAGTGGCATGAAATATTTAACATGATGAAATGGGAAAGCCTACAACCAAGTATACTCTACCCAGCAAGGCTTTCATTCAGATTTGATGGAGAGATCAAAAGTTTTATAGACAGGCAAAAGCCAAAAAGTTCAGCACCACGAAACCACCTTTACAAGAAATGTTAAAGGGACTTCTCTAAGTAAGAAAGAAAAGGACATAACTAAAAACATGAAAATTATGAAAGGAAAAAGCTCATTGGTAAAGGCAAATATACAGTAAAGGTAGTAAATCAACCATATATTAAACTAATAGGAAGGTTAAAAGACAAAAGTAGTAAAAATCATCCATGTCTGCAATAAGCAAGTGAGGAATATACAAAACAAAAAGATGTAAAATACGATGTCAAAACAGTAATTGTAGAGATTGGGGAGTAAAAAATTAAGAGACCAGCTACTTAAAACAATCATGTATAAATATAGATTGCTGTATATACATCTCATGGTAACCACAAACCAAAAATCTATAATAGATACAAAACAAGAGAAAGGAATCCAAACATAACACTAAAGATAATAATCAAATCACAAGGAAGAGAACAAAAGAAGACCTACAAAAACAACCAAAAACAATTAACAAAATGGCAATAAGTACATACTTATCAATAATTACTTTAAATGGACTAAATGATCCAATCATAGCTATAGGTTCTTATTTCTCCTCTTTCACTTCTTATTTTGTTTACTTGGGTCCTCTCTCTTTTCTTCTTGATGAGCCTGGCTAAGAATTTATCAATTTTGTTTATATTTTCAAAAACAGCAAGCTCTTGTTTTCAATGATCTTTTCTATTGTTTGCCTCTATTTTGTTTATTTCCTCTCTAATCTTTTTATTTCCATCCTGCTGGCTTGGGGCTTTGCTTGTTCTTCTTTTTCTAATTCCTTTAAATGAAAGATTAGGCTGTCTATTTGTGATTATTCTTGTTTCTTGAGGAAGGCCTGTACAGATATAAACTTCCCTATTAGAAGTGCTTTTGCTGCCTTGCACAGATTTGGCAAGTTGTATTTCCATTTTCATTTGTCTTGAGGTATTTTCTGATTTCCTCTTGATTTCTATGTTGACCCATTTGTTTTTGAGTAGCATATTGTTTAGTCTCCATGTGTTTGTGCTTTTTCCATTTTTCTTCCTGTAATTGATTTCTAGTTTCTGACCATTATGGTCAGAAAAAAATACTTGATATAACTTTTATACTCTTAAATTTGTTGAGACTTGTTTTGTGGCCTAGTATGTGATCTCTCATAGAGAACACAATGAGAAAACTACAGAGTTATATTCCAACAAATTAGACAAACTAGAAGAAATGGATATATTACTAGAAACATACAACCTGCCAAGACTGACTCAGGAAGAAACAGACAATCTAAACAGACCAATTACTAGTAGTGAAACTGAATTTGTAATTTTAAAAAAATTCACCACAAACAGAAATCCAGGACCAGATGACTACACAACCAAACATATAGAGAAGAGTTAACACCTATCCTTCTCAAACTATTCCAAAAAATTACAGAGGAGGGAATGCTCCCAAACTCAATCTATGAGGTCAGAATCAACCTGATACCAAACTGGACAATGATATCACCAAAAAGAAAACTACAGGCCAATGTCACTGATTAACAGAGATTCAAAAATTCTCAACAAAATACTAGCAAACTTAATTCAACAATACATTTAAAGGATCATACACCGGGATCAAGTGGGATTTATCCCAGGGTTAAAAGGGTGGCTCAATATCTGAAAATCTATTAATGTGATCCACACATTAATAAACTGAAGAATAAAAATCATGTGACCATCTCATCTCAATAGATTCAGAAAAAGCATTTGATAGAATTCAACATCCATTCATGATAAAAACTCTTAACAAAGTGGGTATAGAGGGAACATATCTCAACTTAATAAAAGCTATTTATGACACACCCACAGCCAACTTAATACTCAATGATGAAAAGCTGAAAGACTTCCCACTAAAATTTGGAACAAGACAAGGATGCCCACTCTCACCACTTCTATTCAACATAGTATTGGAAGTTCTAGTCACAGCATTCAGATAGAAAAAAGAAATAAAATTATACAAATTGGAAGAGAAGAGGTAAAATTGTCATTATATTCAGATTACATAATATTCTATAGAGAAAACCCTAAAGACTCCACACAAAAACTACTGGAATTGATAAACAATTCAGGAAGGTAGCAAGATACAAGATTAACATACAGAAATATGTTGCATTTCTTTACACTAAAAATTAAATATCAGAAAGGGAAAGTAAAAAAAAAAAAATTCCTTTTAAAATCACATCCAAAAAAAAAAAAAAAAACAAAAAAAAAAACTTGGGAATAAACCTGACCAAGGAGTTGAAAGTTTTATACTCTGAGAACTATAAAACATTGATAAAGGAAATTGAAGATGATTCAAAGAAATGGAAAGATATCGCATGCTCTTGGATTGGAAGAATTAATATTGTTAAAATGGCCATACCCCCAAAGCAATCTACAGATTTAATGCAATCCCTACCAAATTACTCATGACATTTTTCACAGAACTAGAACAAATAATACAAAAATTGATATGGAACCATAAAAGACCCAGAATTGACAAAGCAATCCTGAGGAAAAAGAGCAAAGCTGGAGGCATAACCCTCCCAGACTTCAGACAATTCCACAAACCTACAGTAATCAAAACGGCATGGTATTTGTACAAAAACAGATATATGGATCAATGCAACAGAAGAGAGAGCCCAGAAATAAGCCAACTCACCTATGGCCAATTAATCTTCAACAAAGTAGGCAATAATATACAATGGAGAAAATGTCTCTTCAGCAACTGGTGTTGGGAAAGCAGGACAGCAGCATGTAAACCAATGAAGGTAGAACACACCCTCACACCACGCACAAAATAAACTCAAAATGTCCTAAAGACTTAAATATTAGACATGACACCATAAAACTCCTAGAAGAGAACATAGGTGAAACATTCTCTGACATAAATTGTACCAATCTTTTCTTAGGTCAATCTCCCAAGGAAATAGAAATAAAAGCAAAAATGAACAAATGGGAACTAATCAAACTTATAAGCTTTTGTACAGAAAAGAAAACCATGTACAAAACAAAAAGACAACGTACAGAATGGGAGAAAATATTTGTGAACAATATGACTGCCAAGAGCTTAATTTCCAAAATATACAAACAGCTCAATAACAAAAAAACAAACAACCCTATCAAAAAAATGGGCAGAAGACCTAAATAGACATTTTTCCAAAAGAGACATACATGATGACCAACAGGCATAAGAAATGATGCTCAACATTGCTAATTATTAGAGAAATGCAAATCAAAACTACAATGAGGTATCACCTCACACTGGTCAGAATGGCCATCACTTAAAAGTCTACAAATAATTAGTGCTGGAGAGGGTGTGGAGAAAAGGGAACCTTCCTACACTATTGGCGGGAATGTAAAATGGTGCAGCCACTATGGAAAACTATGGAAACGTGTGGAGGATCCTTAAAAAGACTAAAAATAGAGTTTCCATGTGATCTAGCAATCCCACTCCTGGGCATACATCCACAGAAAGCTATAATTCAAAAAGATACATGCACCCCAATGTTCATAGCAGCACTATTTACAATAGCAAAAACAGGGAAGCAACTTAAATGTCCATCAATAGGTGAATGGATAAATAAGATGTGGTGTATATATATATATATACAATGGAATATTACTCATCCATAAAAAAGAATGAAATAATGCCATTTATAGCAACATGAATGGAGCTGGAGATTATCATACTAAGTGAAGTAAGTCAGACAAAGACAAATATCATATGATATTGCTTATACGTGGAATCTAAAAAAAAAGATACAAATGAACTTATTTACAAAACAGAAATAGATTCACAGACATAGAAAATAAGAAATGTCCTGTCTATTGTAAATAGTGCTGCAATGAACATTGGAGTACATGCGTCATTTTGAATAATGGTTTTCTTAGGGTATATGCCCAGTAGTGGGATTGCTGGGTCATATGGTAGTTCCATTTTTCGTTTTTTAAGGAAGCTCCATACTGTTCTCCACAGTAGCTGTATCAATTTACATTCCTGCCAACAGTGCAAGAGCGTTCCGTTTTCTCCACAACCTCTCATACAGAGTGAAGTAAGCCAGAAAGAGAAAAACAAATACCGTATATTAATGCATATATATGGAATCTAGAAAAATGGTACAGATGAACCTATTTGCAGAGCAGGAATAGAGACGTAGACGTAGAGAATGGACATGTGGACACGGGGCGGGGGGAAGGGGAGTGTGGCACAAACTGGGAGATTAGGGTTGACATATATACACCACCATGCATAAAATAGATGGCTAGTGGGAACATGCTATAAAGCACAGGAGGCTCAGCTCGGTCCTCTCTGATGACCTAGATGGCTGGGATGGGGGGTGTGGGAGGAAGTTCCAAGAGGGAGGGGATATATATATACATATAGCTGATTCACTTCATTGTGCAGCAGAAACTAACACAACATTGTAAAGCAATTATACTCCAATAAATAAATAAATAGGTTTACCAAGTCGGAAAAAGTTAGAGGAAAGCACACACACATACTCTCCCCTTCCACCATAAAAACATAGAAATGTTAGATGTAATATTTTAAATATATAAAAATACATAGTTATGGGATAGACAAATTAATTGCCTTGTATTCATACAGTAGAATAGTATTTAGCAATAAAAATAATAAATCACTGAGACAAGTATCAATATGGATGAATCTCAAAATCTTTACTTTGAACAAGAGAAGCCAGATACAAAATAGTACATACAAAATAGTACATGTTGTGTGATTGCATTTACACCAAGTTCAAACACAGACAAAACTAACCTATGATGATAAAAGTCAGGTTAACTCTTAGAGGAAATGATACTGCCTAGAAAGGACTTTCTGGGGTGAGAAAAATGTTCTATCTTGATCTCAGGGTTGCATCTTTTTTTTTTTTTTGCGGTACACGGACCTCTCACTGTTGTGGCCCCTCCCGTTGCGGAGCACAGGCTCCGGACGCGCAGGCTCAGCGGCCATGGCTCAGGGGCCTAGCCGCTCCGCGGCACGTGGGATCTTCCCGGACCTGGACACGAACCCGTGTCCTCTGCATCGGCAGGCGGACTCACAACCACTGCGCCACCAGGGAAGACTTCAGGGTTACATCTTAAGAACACTTAAGCTTTTATCTTTTACTGTGTATAAATTATACCTCAATAAACATTGTTTATATGAAAAAGCAGAAAGACAAAATGCAAAGTGGTGTTCAAAAATAAGAGGAGAAAAAAGGACTGGAAGAACATCAAATTCAAGATGATAACTGCCTATAGAAAGAGAAGGAATGGGTCTGCTTGGGGGTGAAAAGAAGCTCACCTTTATCTATAATATTCTCTATCTTCTATAAAAAATGAAATAGGATTTAATATTTTTAAATTCTGGACTACTAGGCTATGGTATTGTTGAATTAACCTATCTACTTTTCTGTTGTTTTGTTGTGTTTTAAGAAGGAGAAATAAGTGTGAAGGAGAACACAAGATCGTAAAGCAGTAAGCAGAAGCATGTCTTCTGTCACCTATTTCAGCAATCTTTCTGCTCTCAAACCTGGCTCATAGGGGCATTCTTCCTCAAACATGTGCATTCAAGATTCAGCAGAAATTAACACAACATTGTAAAGCAATTATACTCCAATAAAAATGTTAAAAAAAAAAAAGAACACATGGTGTTATGGGGATGGATGGTGGTGATGGCTGCACAACAATGTGAAAGCATTTAATACCACTGAACTGTACATTTAAAAATGGTAAATTTTATATTATGTTTAACACAATTTAAAAAAGGAGGAAAAGAACATATGATAGACCTAGGTTTTTAATTTTGTGTGAACCCAATCAGGAACTAGAATATAGCCTAGAATAAAGTCCTATACATATAATATATCCTTAGAAAATACTTAGTAGTAATTTGATAATTATTAGCATCATGATTTAAATTAGTAGATATAGGAAAAAAAATTATTCTGTATGTAACCTGCTATTCGTATGATGGTATACAATCACTTTTGTTTACTTCTCACCAACCATCTTGTACCTTGCAATTTGGGGTTTTAGTCCTCAGCATTAAAATGTTTTTGGTATTTCTTCCTGTTCCAGGACAAAAATCAGAAAAATAAAAGGTAGTTGTTTAATAAATTGCTGTACTTTAAAAAAAAAAAGAAGAAGAAGCTTTTCAATGAAAAGATGTGTGTTAACTGATATTATGCCTTGTAGTGTTTGCATTTTTTACTCACTTTGGGATGTTAATGGACTCCTTTTATTCACTCAGATTGAAAGATGAGCCGCAGCTCCTCCTCTGAATGATGTTTTATATCTTAGGCTCCTCATCTATAAAATGAATTGTTTGAACAAATTGATCTATAAGTTCCTTTCATTCATTCATTCAGGCAGTTGATCAGCTATTTTTTGAGTTTTCACTACTTGCCAAGCTCGGACCCTATGTCCCTTTCAAGTCTGATGGTCCATGGACACATTCATTCCATATTTATTGAGCATTTCCTGAAAGAGAAGCTCTGTGCCACGTACTGGCCAAGAAAGATGAGAGAGGAGCTGAGGGCACTACTGATCCATAGGCACGGAATGTGTGAACTGGACAGGAACTCATCAAGTCCAGCCCTATCTTTTCACACGTGAAGGGATAGACTCCCCACCAAGGGATATGACTAATTGTTGCCGAAATATCGGCTTCCCTGTGCACCAATGTCGAACAGAAATATGGAGACAGGGATTTTGGAGGAAGAGAGAGATGGCTTTATTTTTCTGCTTGGCAGAAAGGAAGACACAACAGGCTAGTGCCTCAAGAACTGTGCCGCACCCCCCCCCCAACCGGCTAGGTAATCAGGGAAGATTTTTTTTTTTTAATTGGAGCATAATTGCTTTACAATGGTGTGTTAGTTTCTGCTTTATAACAAAGTGAATCAGTTATACATATACATATGTTCCCATATCTTCCCTCTTGCATCTCCCTCCCTCCAACCCTCCCTATCCCACCGCTCCAGGCAGTCACAAAGCACCGAGCTGATCTCCCTGTGCTATGCGGCTGCTTCCCACTAGCTATCTACCTTACGTTTGGTAGTGTATATATGTCCATGCCTCTCTCTCGCTTTGTCACAGCTAACCCTTCCCCCTCCCCATATTGTCAAGTCCGTTCTCTAGTAGGTCTGTGTCTTTATTCCTGTCTTACCCCTAGGTTCTTCATGACATTTTTTTTCTTAAATTCCATATATATGTGTTAGTATTCGGTATTTGTCTTTCTCTTTCTGACTTACTTCACTCTAGACTCTAGGTCTGTCCACCTCATTACAAATAGCTCAATTTCGTTTCTTTTTATGGCTGAGTAATATTCCATTGTATATATGTGCCACATCTTCTTTATCCATTCGTCCGATGATGGACACTTAGGTTGTTTCCATCTCTGGGCTATTGTAAATAGAGCTGCAATGAACATTTTGGTACATGACTCTTTTTGAATTATGGTTTTCTCAGGGTATATGCCCAGTAGTGGGATTGCTGGGTCATATGGTAGTTCTATTTGTAGTTTTTTAAGGAACTTCCGTACTGTTCTCCACAGTGGCTGTATCAATTTACATTCCCACCAACAGTGCAAGAGGGTTCCCTTTTCTCCACACCCTCTCCAGCATTTATTGTTTCTAGATTTTTTGTTGATGGCCATTCTGACTGGTGTGAGATTTTTATATGTGGGGCTCGCAGTCCAGGGTATAAGATAAGGATCAAAGTAGTAAAGGTCTTTCATTCTTCCTTTCCTTTGCATTATTTCAAAACAGTCCCAGCTGGCGTCAGGCCACCCGGTAATTGGGGTCCGGCAGCCTGGTAATTGAGTCCTTTTGCCTCTGGTTTATCGACCGGTGACCTTGTTTCTGAAATGCAGATACCACAGGGGTGATTTGTTACAAGAGACGTATAGAATGTAAGCGCTGGGACGTAATAGGGTTAGGAAGTGAGAGGGATGGGATGTAACTCACAAAGAGTTAGGGGTGATAGGTGCCGAATGTAAATTACATAATGTCAGGGAGTGAGGTTAGCTTTGTAAAGTACAAATCTAGTTACTACAAATTAGTGACAAAGTAAAACAAGGAGTGATTAACTCTTTCAGGCCACGTTATGTTTCTTCTCTAGCCTGGTTGCTGTTCCCTTTGTTTTCCTTGCTCTCGAGGAGAAGAAGAAAGAAAACTCTCACTTCTATTTACATTGCAACATAACCCAAAGTCAGGTGCCTGGTTAGAGACAAAGCCAAGAAAAAAACCTGATCTAACTAACTCCAGACTAGCGCTATGGCTATTTCCATTCTAGCATCTCACCAAGAGCCTTTAGGGTTCTTTCAGTGTAAGCCTGCCATTTTGATGTGATTTCTAGGTGACTCTCTCCTTTCCCCTGGCTTGCTGTATTGGATCAAGTCATCTTGAAACTACAAGTTCAAGACCTGTCTCTTTGATAAAATTAAACCCAAGGAATTGTGTCTGTTTTTCCCCTAATCTCACCAGCATCTACAATACCAAACATATACAGGCATTCAATAAACACTAGTTGTACAAATGAATGAATGATCAATTTGACTCCAAAAAGCTTCTTCTATGGCAGCTATTCAAGTAAAGAAAAAATAATGTAACATAACAGAATGGATTAGAGTATATCATGAGCAAGTAAAATTTCTCGCAACTTTTATGAGTCATGATATAAAATGTATTTCTTATTATGGGGGTCTTAGTCAAAGAAGTTTGAATGTCCTCTGCTAGAAAATGGAGATGCTTTAATCAGAAACAGGAAATATGGGAAGATGGAGAAGTTTGGGGTTGAGATGGTGAATTGAAATGAAAACTTGTCGCTTCTGAAGTGCAGATGAAGACACTTAGCAGCCAATTGAAATTGAGGTTGTAACAACAGACATGTGAGGCAAGCTTACCCCAATGAGGGTGATGACATATCAAAAGGACAATAGAATAACTGTCAAGGGCAGTACATATGTAAATGCAAAGTTGATTTCACACATCACACTTGATAATGGTTATAGGAGCCAGAGGAGGAAGGCACAGCTTCAACTAGGGTAAAGAGGGAAGCTTAAAGGACAGGTAGCATGTGAAACAGGTGAGAAAAGCAAGAGCAAACCAGGCAGGACAAAGAGAAGATGGCCAGAGGCAAGAAAACATACAGAGTTAGTGAGGAAACCGCCTTGGCTTGAGCAGACAATTCAGGATACAATCCTGGGAAAAGATTATCATTCATAAAATTTCTGGTGGATTTGGATGTTTGTGGGCCTGGTGTTGTGGCAAGAGCACTGGAAAGAATTAGAAAACTCAATCCTTCATTCAAAAAATCAATTGAGCAGCTCCTGTTGAGTTCCAGGCTCTGTACTAGGCCACTGGTGCCACTGAAGCCTGAACAAGGCCACTGTGACTACACATTACAATTACTTGGGGACTGTATTAGCTCAGGCCACATAACAAAATACCACAGACTTCTGGTGGCTTATACAACAGAAAGTTATTTTATCACAATTCAGGAAGCTAAAAGTGTGAGATGGAGGGATGGTTTTTTCTGAGGGCTCTCTCCTTGGCTTATAGATGACCTTCTTCTTCTGGCATCTTCACATGGTCTACCTTCTGTGGTGGTCCATGTCTTAATCTCATCTTATAGGAACCCTAGTCTTATTGGATTAGGGTCCATCCATAAGACCTCATTTTCACTTAATTACTTTTTAAAGGCCCTCACTTCAAATACAATCACATTCTGAGGCACAGGGGTTAGAATTTCAACATATGGATTTTGAAGGGACACAATTCAGTCCATAACAGTGAGTTCTGAAAAAAACAGCAATGCTGGGGCCCCACCATAAACATGATTTCATTGGTCTGAGTGGGGCCTGGCATTGGTACATTTTTAAAGCTCCCAGGTGATTCTAAGGCATGTCCAGCATTAAGAAGTACTAGGTAGGCCCTCAGTGGAGATTCTAGCCCCAGTTCAAGCTAAAAGAATGTAGACCATAGTTTTCGCAGCTATAAAGTGAACCAGCTGGACAAAATAATTTTAAAGTTCCTTTTCAAGATACATGCACCCCAATGTTCATAGCAGTGCTATTTACAATAGCCAAGACATGAGAAATGGAATATTTCCTGCCATATCAGTAAACAAGGATGTCACAGTCATCAGCAATTGTAGCCCTCCAACATGAGCTGGTGAGCCCTGAGGAAACTCAGGAAAGAAAATAATACCTGACATCTAGCAGCAATCAGACTGCAGCCACTCCCCACAGTGAGCCCTGAGGAAACTCAGGATGTGAAAATACAGTATACTGGTCCCAGATAGATGAGGTACATATCAAAGGAATGATTTCAGTGAGCCCAGACTCTTGCATCTTCCCATACATAGAAAAGTGTTAAATTCCTTAACTTGAGATATCTGGTTTTCTTTAATTAATAATCTTTTGATGTTCCTGACTACCTGCCCTTTGTTTCAAAACTCCTGTATATCCTAGCTCCCCCCTCGCCTCCTCAGAGCAGTTTCTCAGAGCTATCTGAAACACTGTCTCCTGGGCTGCAGTCCTCACTTTGCCCCAAATAAAATTTAACTTGCAGCTCTCACATTATGCTTTTTTTTTTAACACACGGAAATACCCATATATATGTATGTATATATACAGATACATACAGATATATTGGAATATTTCTCAGCCATAAAAAAGAATGAAATATTGCCATTTACAGCAACATGGATGGACCTAGAGAATGTTATTCTTAATGAAATAAGTCAGAGAAAGACAGACACTATATGATATCACTTTTATGTGGAATTAAAAAAAATACAAACATATCTATATACAAAACTCATGGATATAGAAAACAAACTTATGGTTACCAAAGGGGAGATGGAGGAGGGAGGGACAAACTAGGACTATGGGATTAACAGATAAAGACTACTATGCATAAAATAAATAAGCAACAAGGATTTACTGTATAGCACAGGGAATTATATTCAATATCTTGTAATAATCTATAATGGAATATAATCAGAAAAAATAACTGAATCACTATGCTGATACTAACCTGAGACTATACCTGACACTAACACAATATTGTAAATCAACAATACTTCAGTAAAAATAAATAAATTTCCTTTTTAGCATTGAAATTTCATGGCACAGAGGAAAGAAAATAGTCCATAGTCTAATTCTTCATTTCATCCTAGACACTGCCACCTTTTACAGCATTCTGATAAGTGACACAATTGAGGTTTAAGAATAAATGCAAAGAAACAGAGGAAAATTACAAGAGGATCAACTTCTGGCCAATCAGGTGTTCCCCAGTAATACACTTGGGCAAGATGCTCATGGTGTTCTGCCCAAATGCTTTTACATCTTAAAGCAATCGGGAAAACATCAAGGGGTCCTGTCATTAGCATCTCCACGCAGTTGCAATGAGGCTCCTGTGAGAGCAAATTTGCACAAAGAGTGTCATATGCTAATTAAAATGGAATTCTGTGTGGGCTTTACACTTGTGGATTAGTTAAATGCAATTAGCATCTGGGGCAGAAGGGGTACTGTGGGAAAGAGGCTGAGCTGTTTACTTTTTTGAGTGGAATGGAACAGTTAGGCTTTGGCGAGAGTGCTTAAGCGAGCTGACTGCAATCTCCTTGGGTGCTCTGTCACAGTGAGATGAAATCCACAAAACAGGCTGGGGGAATCCAAAATGCCAGGCCACAAGACAGATTGTCTGGATTCTTGAGCTTACGTCGTCCTGCCTTCTGCTTCTTATATTGCTCACTACCTTTAGTATACATTTTGCCGAAAGCCTTACTTTCGGTTGGGAAGGTCCGGGGCTGTGTGTCCACCCCACGGGTGAGACTTCAGTTTGCCACATGAAGGAGCCCAGCTTTTAGCACCAGGCCGCAGGCTGATAACAATCAGCCTATGTTCAAGTTTGCAGCTCTGGTTATTGTAATAAATGTCTTGGTCTTAACCTGTAAGTCTTGGAATGTTCTTGATCCCCGAGGGCTGACCAGACCCTCAAGGCACAAGAAGTCCCATGACTTACTCTCTCTCTTATCTAGTGGTTTATGATGTGTGCTGGTGCCCTACTGGCCTGGGTGTAGCTCAGCAGTTTGACATGCAGCCAACATTAGCGTCATTGTCTGGTCAAGAGAGAGGCCTAGTGCCGCCTCTGAAGCCTGAACAAGACTACTTTACTAGCTTCCCCGACAGCATAATATAATAAAAGCAGATTCAGGAATTCCCTGGCGGCCCAGTGTTTAGGATGCCATGCAGGGGGTGAGGGTTTGACCCCTGGTGGGGAACAAAGATCCCGCATGCCATACGGACAAAAAAAGATTAATAGTAATAATAATAAAAGCAGATTAATACATGACATATTCATTTGTAGCCAACTGGTAATTTGAGACATTAAATGTTTCTAGAAATCACCTACAAACAACTTTTTTTTAAAAGGGGCTGGGGGTAGGTCCCAAGGTGCTAAGTGCGGTGGAGAGTGGGCCAAGTGAGAGAAATCACTGGAGGGCATGTATGAACTGGGAGAATTGATTTTTCAAGATAAAGAGACCTGGAAATGAGAGACAAGAGTTGGTGGAAGATGAAACAAGTTAGAGAGGGTATAGTGATTGAGGGTCCCCAGCTAATGAGAGGAAGATGAGGGAAAGGGAAGAAAATATGAGAGGATCCCCCTGGAGTTTGGGTGTATCTGTAAATGGGTGAACTGATGTGCTCTTTCTTAACTGATATTAGAAATTGAGAATCCCACTGATGTCACACAGAGCACAAGACACGGGATAGACAGCAGCAGGAGTTCCAGACAGGAAATGGCAGAGAATGTCCCCTGGTTCCTTGCAGGTTGCACTTGACATGGTGGAGGCCCAGAAGGTCCCCTGTGCCCAGTGGAAAAGAGGGAAGAGAGTTACAGAAGCTGAGAGTCTTGGTTAGCACGCTTGACCAGGGATTTGCATGGCAGGAAACAAGGTGACCCTGGGGTGGAAGGCTTGAAAGGCAGTCTGTCCCAGACCCAGGGGATCCTCAATTCCCGCCAGAAATAAGCCTAAATTTCCCCCTAAAAAGACTGGTAGGTATCAGACACGGTCCAGTCAGGAGACCCAAACCATACCATTTATTTGTAAAAGAGAAAATTTACTATAAAAACTGTTAACTATATAATTGGAAATGACAAAAAGGAATTCTAAGGTATCATGGAAGTAGCAACTGCAGAAGGAGCCACAACCCCTCATGACTGAGAGAAGAGGAAAGAGATTGGGTGACTGGGGTGGGTTCAACCACAACATCCTGACTAACAAATCTTCCCACCTATGAACTGGATGCCCTGTCACTCACCTGTAAAATTATTCTCACCCTCTTAGGACCCATAGTTAATCTCTCTGTCTCTGTCTCTCTCCGTCTCTGACTTCCTTTGCATCTACACTTAAATGCACTCAGGTCTACTTAATCTTTAAAAATCCTCCCTTCTACAATTCTCCTCTATAGATTCCCTTTCTCCTCTGGACATCCTCAAGCCTCTTAAAAGAGTTGTCTATGGTTCTCACCTCCCATTTAATCCTCAACACATTCAATATTCCTACCATTCATCTAACATGGCTCTTGCAAAGTCTCTTCTCAGGGGAAACCTTTCATCCTTTCAATGATCATAGCTACCCTTCACAGAGCTACATTTGTTGCCTGGTTTTCTCCACTAGACTATACGCTTCCTGAAGGCAGGGACTTTCTATCTTGTTCACATCAGAATCTTTAGCACATAGTATAGTGCATGACCCATAGTGAATGGTCAATTATTGACTGTTGAAAAAAATGTTTAGAGTGATTTCTTTAAATCATGAATCTCATCACTTGGTGAAAAGTCATTAGAATTTATATTATTCCCTTGAAGTTTTATACTCATTTACATTCTCATCATTGTGTGTATCTAACTAATTTTAAAATATTACCATATTTTGCCATTTTTCATGCTAGTGTTGAATGTATTAGATCTTAGCCCTGAATGATTTCACTAAAAGTAAGTTTAATAAAAGCAAGCTGCAAATTGGTAAGGGCCACTTGTATGAAACTCTTTATTTGGTCACTAATTGTGTCTTAAATGATATAGCTACTGCATTTAAATAAAGAGTTCTCAACTCCCTGACTTTTCAGGAACTTCAGTTAAACCTGTTTGCCAGCTGGTTCCCTTGAGAAGCCTCAGGGACTGAGCAGAGAGTCTGTGTGATTAATGCAGAGGCGTCATTCTAAGTCAAGGCAGATGCCAAGGACCAGATCTTAAAATGTAGCAAACATTTTTCCTTTTTTTTTTTGCACATATAATTGACCTAAAACATTGTTAGTTGCATGTGCATAAAATAGTGATTCGATATTTCTATGCAAAATGTTCACCACGATAAGTCTAGTTACCATCTGTCACCATACAAAAAAATCACATTATTATTGACTATATTCCTGATGCTGTATATTTCAACTCCATGACTCATTTATTTTGTAACTGTAAGTTTGTGTCTTTTAATCTCCCTTACCTATTTCACTCATCCCCCACACACACCTTCCCCTCTGGCAACCACCGGTTTGATCTCTGCATCTATGACTCTGTTTCTGTTTTGTTATGTTTATTAATTTGTTTTGTTTTAGATTCCACATATAAAAGAAAACATACTGTATTTGTCTTTCTCTGTGTGGCTTTCTCTCTCTGACAAATGGCAAGATTTCATTCTTTTTATGGCTGAGTAACATATCACACCTTCTTCATCCATTCATGAATCAATGGACACTTAGATTGCTTCTACCTCTTGGCTATTGTGAATAATGCTGCAATGAACACAGGAATGCATATATCTATTGGAATTAGTGTTTTTGTTTTCTTCAGAAGAATACCCAGAAGTGGAATTGCTGGATCATATGGTAGTCCTATTTTTAATTTTTTGAGGAACCTCCATAATGTTTTCCATGGTGGCTGCACCAATTTACATTCCCACCAACCCTGCATGAGGGTTCCCTTTTCTCTGTACCCCCACCAACACTTGCTTTTGTTCGTTGGTTGGTTTCTTTTGCCATACTGCTAGGCTTGCAGGATCTTAATTCCCCAACCAGTAATTGAACCCGGGCTATTGACATTAAAAGCACGGAGTCCAGGCTTCCCTGGTGGCTCAGTGGTTGAGACTCCGCCTGCCGATGCAGGGGACACGAGTTCGTGCCCCGGTCTGGGAAGATCCCACATGCCGCAGAGTGGCTGGGCCCGTGAGCCATGGCCGCTGAGCCTGCGCGTCCGGCTCCGCAACGGGAGAGGCCACATCAGTGAGAGGCCCTCGTACTGCAAAAAAAAAAAAAAAAAAAAAAAAGGACAGAGTCCTAATCACTGGACCGCCAGGGAATTCCCAACACTTGTTATTTCTTGTCTCTTTGATAATAGCCATTCTGACAGGTGTGAGGTGATATCTCATTGTGGTTATCATTTGCATTTCCCTGATGATTAATGATGTAGGGCATCTTTTTATGTGTCTGTTAGCCATCTGTATGTCTTCTTTGTAAAAAAAAATCTATTCAGGTCCTCTGCCCATTTTTTAATCGAGTTTATTTCGTTGATATTGATTGTACGAGTTCTTTGTGCATTTTGGATATTAACCCCTTGTCAGATGTATCGTTTGCAAATATCTTCTCCTGTTTAGTAGGTGGCCTTTTTGTTTCCTTGATAGTTTTTTTTTGCCATGCAAATACTCTTTAGTTTGATGTAGTCCAGTTTTATTGAGATATAAGTGACATACAGCACTGTACAAGTTTAAGGTATACAGCGTAATGATTTGGCTTACATATATCATGAATAATAACCACAATAATTTAGAAAACATCCATCATTTCATATAGAAACTACATTAAAGAAATAGAAAAAAAAATTTCATGCTGATGAGAACCTTAGGATTTACTCTCAACAGCTTTTATTTATAACACACAGCAGTGTTAATTATATTTATCATGCTGTACATTACATCCCTATTACTTATTTACCTTATAACTGGAAGTTTGACATTTTGACTACCCTCATCCAATCTCCACTCCCCACATCCCTCGCCTCTGGTAAACACAGATCTAATCTATTTTTCTGGAGTTTGTTTGTTTTTGAAGTATAATTTACCTATAACACTTTGTTAGTTCCTAGTACAACACATAATGTTTTGATGTTTCTATGCATTTATTTCAAAATGATCACCATGATAAGTCAAGTGACCACCTGTCACCATACAAAGCTATTACATAATTATTGGCTATTTACCCCACACTGTACATTTCATAGTCATAACTCGTTTATTCTGTAACTGAAAGCTTGCACCTCTTAGTCTCCGTCACCTGTTTCTCTCCTTCTCATATTCTGCTCTCCTCTGGCAACCACCTGTTTACTCCTGTATCTGTTTCTGCTTTGTTATGTTTGTTCATTTGTTTGGTTTTCTAACATTCAACATATAAGTGAAATCATACTTCTTTGTCTTTGTCTAACTTATTTCACTTAGCATAATACCCTACGGGTTCATCCATGTTGTCACAAATGACAAGATGTCTTTCTTTTTTATGGCTGAGCAATATTCTGTTATATAAACGTATCACATGATCTTTATCCATTTATCTATTTCTGGGCACTGAGTTTGCTTCCATACCATGGCTATTGTAAATAATGCTGCAATGAACATACTAGTGCATATATCTTTTTGAGATAGTGATTTCATTTTCTCCAGATAAGTACCCAAGTATGGATTACTGGATCATACAGTAGTTCTCTCTTTTAATTTTTCAAAGAATCTCCATACTGTTTTCCATAATGGCTGAACCAATTTACATTCCCACCAACAGTGCACAAGTGTTCCTTTATCTCCACATCCTCATCAACACTCATTATTTGTTGTCTTTTGATAATAGAGCCATTCTGATTAGTGTAAGGTAATATCTCTTTGTGGTTTTGTTTGGCATTTCCCTGATTATTCATAATAATGTTGAGCATATATTCATGTATCTGTTGGCCATTGGTATGTCCTCTTTGGAGAAAAGTCTATTCAGGTTCTCTGCCCATTTTTTTCTTGCATAGAGTATTTTATTTTATTTTTAATTAATTTTTATTGGAGTACAGCTGCTTTACAATGTTGTGTTAGTTTCTACTGTACAGCAAAGAGAATCAGCTATATGTATACATATATCCCCTCTTTTTCTTGGATTTCTCTCCCATTTAGGTCATCACAGAGCATTGAGTTCCCTGAGCTATGCAGTAAGTTCTTACTATTCATCTATTTTAGACATAATATCAATAGTGTATATATGTCAAACTCAATCTCCCAGTTCTTTCTCCCCTTCCCCCCTTGGTGTCCATATGTTTGTTCTCTATGTGTACCCATTTTTTAATTGGGTCATTCATTTTTTTGATATTGAGTTGTAGGAGGTTTTTTTTTTAATATTATGGATTTTAACCCATCGTCAGATACACCATTTCCAAATATTTTCTGTCATTTAGTAGGTGACATTTTCATTTTGCTGATAGTTTCCTTCACTGTGTGTAACTTTTTATTTTGATGTAGTCCCATTTGCTTATTTATGCTTTTGTTACCTTTGCCTGAGAAGACATATACAAAAAATAAGATTACTAAAACTGATGTCAAAGAGCATACTGCCTATATTTTCTTCTATGTCTTTTATAGCTTCTGGTCTTACATTTAACTCTTTAATCAATTTTGATCTTATTTTTGTATATGATATGAGAAAGCAGTCCATTTTTATTCTTTTGCATGTAACAGTCCAGTTTTCCCATCACCATTTATTTAAGAGGCTGTCTTTTCCCCATTATGTATATCTTTCCTCCTTTGCCATGGATTAATTGATCATATAAACATGAGTTTATTTCTGGGCTCTTGATTCTGTTCCATTGATCTATGTGTCTGTTTTTGCACCATACCACACTATTTTGATTATTGTAACTTTGTAGAATAGTTTGAAGTCAGGGAGTTTGATAGTTTTGGTTTTGTTCTTTCTCAAGATTGCTTGGACATTTGAGGTGTTTTGTGGTCCCACACAAATATCAGAACTATTTGTTCTAGTTCTGTGAAAAATTCTATTTATTTTATTCATTTTGCTGCAACTGTAAATGGGATTGTCTTCTTAATTTCTCTTCTGATAGCTCCTCATTAATGTATAGAAATGCAACAGATTTCTGTATATTAGCTTCATATCCTGCAACTTTACTGAATTCATTTATCTGAAAATATTGAAGCTTTCCTTCTTCCTTTCCAGTTTGGATTCCTTTTATTTCTTTTTCTTGTCTGATTGCTGTGGCTAGGAAATCCAAAATCATGTTGAATAAAGGGGGCAAGAATGTACATCCTTGTCTTCTTCCTGATCTTAGAGGAAATGCTTTCAGCTTTTCACCACTGACTATGATGTTAGTTGTGGCCTTATCATATATGACCTTTATTATGTTGAGGTATGTTCCCTTTATACCAACTTTGTTGAAGCTTTTTATCATAAATCAATGTTGAACTTTGTCAAAAGTTTCTTCTGTATCTATTCAGAAGGTCATACGATTTTTATTCTTCAATTTATTAATATGTATATCACATTGATTGATATTGAATGATCCTCCTATACCTGGGATAAATCCCACTTGATTATGATGTATGACCCTTTTCATATATTGTTGACTTTGGTTTGCTAATAGATTGTTGAGGTCTTTGCATCTATGTTCATCAGTGATATTGGCCTGTAATTTTATTTTTTTGTGATATCTTTGGTTTTGTATCAGGGTGATGCTGGCCTCATAGAATGAGTTCAGGAGCATTCTGTACTCTGCAAATTTTTGGAATAGTTTGAGAAGGATAGGTATTAACTGTTCTTTAAATGTTTGGTAGAATTCACCTGTGAAGCCATCTGGTCCTGAACTTTTGTTTATTGGGAGACTTTTTTAAAATTACTGATTCAACTTCATTAATTGTAATTGGTGTTCATATTTTCTATTTCTTGCTGGTTCAGTGTTGGGAGGTTGTATGTTTGTAGGAATATTTCTTCTAGGTTGTCCATTTTATTGGTGTATAAATATTTGTAGGAATGTCTTATGACCCTTTGTATTTATATGGTATCAGTTGTAACTTCTCCTCCATTTCTTAGTTTGGATGGAATATATATATATGGTCTAACTGGTGTAATGTGTCATTTAAGGGCAGTGTTTCCTTATTGATTTTCTGTCTAGATGATCTGTCCATTGATGGAGGTGGGGTTATAGTCCCCTACTATTATTGTGTCTGTCAATTTCTCCCTTTATGTCTGTTAATATTTGCTTTATGTATTTAGATGCTCCTATGTTGGTTACATATATACTTACAATTATATATTCTTCTTGGAACAGTCCCTTTATCATTATATAATCTCCTTCTTTGTCCCTTTTCATGGTCTTTGTTTTATAGTCTGTTTTTTCCAAAGAAAGACAAATACTGTATGTTGTCACTTATATGTGGAATCTAAAAAATAAAACAAGTGAATGAATATAAGAAAACAGAAACAGACTCACTGATATATAGAACAAACTAGTAGTTACCAATGAGGAGAGGGAATGGGGAAGGGTGATATATGGGAAGAGGATTAAGAGTTACAAACTACTACTTAAAAAATAAATAACCAGGCTTCCCTGGTGGTGCAGTGGGTAAGAATCCTCCTGCCAATGCAGGGGACATGGTTTCAAGCCCTGGTCCAGGAAGATCCCACATGCCACAGAGCAACTAAGTCCTTGTGCCACAACTACTGAGCCTGTGCTCTAGAGCCTGTGAGCCACAACTACTGAGGCCGTGTGCCACAACTACTGAAGCATGTGCACCTAGAGCCTGTGCTCTGCAACAAGAGAAGCCACCGCAGTGAGAAGCCTGTGTACCACAATGAAAAGTAACCCCCACTCACCACAACTAGAGAAAGCCTGCGTGCAGCAACAAAGACCCAATGCAGCCAAAAATAAATAAATAAATAAATACATAAATAAATAAATACATAAACTTATAAAAACTAAAACTAAATAAATAAATAACCAATGGAACAGGATAGAAAGTCCAGAGATAAACCCACACACCTATGGTCACCTAATCTATGACAAAGGAGACAAGACTATACAATGGAGAAAAGACAGTCTCTTCAATAAGTAGTGCTGGGAAAACTGGACAGCTACATGTAAAAGAATGAAATTAGAACACTCCCTAGCACCACACACAAAAATAAACTCAAAATGGATTAAAGACCTAAATGTAAGGCCAGATACTATAAAACTCTTAGAGTAAGACATAGGCAGAACACGGTCTGACATAAATCACAGCAAGATCCTTTTTGATCCACCTCTGAGAGTAATGAAAATAAAAATAAACAAATGTGACCTAATGAAACTTAAAACCTTTTGCACAGCAAAGGAAACCATCAACAAAACGAAAAGGAAACCCACAGAATGGGAGAAAATATTTGCAAACAAAGTGATCCATCTGGGATTAATCTTCAAAATATACAAACAGCTCATGAAGCTCAATATCAAAAAAAAAAACCAAAAACAACCCAATCTAAAAAATGGGTGGAAGATCTAAATAGACATTTTTCCAAAAAAGACATACAGATGACCAAAAAGCACATGAAAAGATGCTCAACATCACTAATCATTAGAGAAATGCAAATCAAAACTACAATGAGGTATCACCTCACACCGGTTAGAATGGCCATTATCAAAAACTCTACAAACAATAAATGCTGGAGAGAGTGTGGAGAAAACACTGTTGGTAGGAATGCAAACTAGTACAACCACTATGGAGGTTCCTTAAAAACTAAAAATAAAGCTACTATATTATGCAGCAATCCCACTCCTGGGCATATATCCAGAGAAAACCATAATTTGAAAGGATACATGCACCCCAATGTTCATTGCAGCACTACTTACAAAAACCAGGACATGGAATCAACCTAAATGTCCATTGACGGAGGAATGGATAAAGAAGATGTGGTACCTATATACAATGGAATATTACTCAGCCAGAAAAAAAGAATGAAATAATGTCATTTGCAGCAACATGGATGGACTTAGAGATTGCCATACAGAGTTAAGTAAGTCAGACAGGGAAAGACAAATATCATGTGATATCACTTATATGTGGAATCTAAAAAAAGAACCTATTTACAAAACAGAAATTGAGTCACAGATGTAGAAAAAAAACGTATGGTTACCAAGGGGGAAAATGGGGGAGGGATAAATTGGGAGATTGGGATTGACATATACACACTACTATATATAAAACAGGTAACAAATAAGGACCTACTGTATAGCACTGGAAACTCTCTATTCAATGCTCTGTAATGGCCTATATAGGAACAGAATCTACAAAAGAGTGGATAGATGTATATGTATAACTGACTCACTTTGCTGTACAGCAGAAACTAACACAACATTGTAAATCAACTATACTCCAATAAAAAATTAATTTAAAAAATTTAAAATAAAAAAATAAATTTTACAAATTTAAATATGTAAATAAGCTACAAGTATATATTGTACAGCACAGGGAATATAACCAATATTTTATAACTTTAACTGGGGTATAATCTATAAAATTTTGAATCACTGTGTTGTACACCTGAAATTAATATATTTTAAAGCAACTATACCTCAATTTTAAAATAAATAAATAAATAAAATTTAATAAATAAATAAATATATAAATAAAGTCTATTTTGTCTGCTATAAGTATTGCTACCCCAGCTTTCTTTTCATTTCCATCTATATGTAATACCTTTTTCCATCCCCTCAGTTTGTTTGTGTGGGTCTTTAGATCTGAAGTGAGTCTCTTATAGGCAGTATATATGAATATGTATGTGTGTGAGTGTGTGTGTGTGTGTGTGTATATATATATATATATATATATATACACACACACGTGTGTGTGTGTGTATGTATATGAGTCTTTTTTTTTTTTTTTTTGCCCATTCATCCACTCTACATTTTTCCATTGGAGTATTTAGTCCATTTAAAGTAATTATTGATAGGTATATAATTGTTGCAATTTTGTTAATTGTATTCAGGTTATTTTTGTAGTTCTTTTTTGTTCCTTTATTCTTTTGCTCTCTTCCCTTGTGATTTGATAACTATATTTAGTGTTATGTTTGGATTCCTTTCTTTTTTTAGTGTTGTGGTTACCATGGGGCTTATATATAGCTATATATATATATATTTTTTTTAACTTTATGTTGATGATCTCTTAAGTTCAAATGTATTCTAACATTACTGCATTTTTACTCCCACCACCACATTTAATGTTTTTGATATCACATTTTACATTTTTTTTGTTTTGTGTATCCCTTAACTACTTATTGTGGATACAGGTGATTTTACTACTTTTGTCTTTTAACTTTCTGACTAGTTTTACAAGTAGCTGATCTACTATTTTTACTTTATATTTGCCTTTACCAATGAGATATTTCCTTTGGTAAATTTTACATTTCTAGTTATGTTTTTTTGTTTTCTGCTTCAAGAAGTCCCTTTAATGTCTCTTGTAAAACCAGTTTAGTGGTGCTGAACTTTTGCTTGTCTGTAAAACTCTTGATCTCTCCTTCAAATCTGAATGGTAGCATGGCAGGGTAGAGTATTCTTGGTTGTAGGGTTTTTCTTTTTATCACTTTAAATATATTGTGTCATTCCCCTCTGACCTACAGAGTTTCTGCTGAAAAGTGAGATATAGTCTTATCAGAGTTCCCTTGTTTGTAACTAGTTGCTTTTCCCTTGCTGCTTTTCAGATTCTCTCTTTATTTTTAATTTTTGCCATTTTAATTACAATATGTCTTGTTGTGGTCCTCTTTGGATTGATCGTGTTTGAGACTCTGTGCTTCATGGACCTGGATGTCTATTTCATTTCCTAAGTTAAGAAATTTTTCAGGTATTATTTCATCAAATAAGTTCTCTGCTCCTTTCTCTCTCTTCTCCTATGAGACCCCTATAATGCAAATGATAGTATGCTTGATGTTGTCCCAGAGGTCTCTTAAACTGTCCTCATTTTTTAAAATTCTTTTTTCTTTAAATTCAACTTGGGTGATTTCCACTAGTCTGTGCTTCAGTTCACTGATCTGTTCCTCTGTATCATCTATACTACCGTTGATTCCACCAGAGCTCTTCTTTGTATTTTCTCTTTGTTAAACTTCCCACTGTGTTCATGCATTCTTCTTCCAAGTTCATTGAGCATCTTTATGATCATATCCTTTAACTCTTTATCAAGTAGATTGCTTATCTCCACTTCATTTAGTTTTCCTCCTAAGGTTTTATATTATTCCTTCATTTGAAACATAGTCCTCTGTTGCCTCATTTTGCCTAACTCTCTGTTTTAATTTCTAAGTATTAAGTAGGTCATTTACATTTCCCAATCTCAGAGAAGTGGCCTCATGTAGAAAACATCCTATGGGGCCCAGGAGCACAATCTGCTTTGGTCACCAGAGCTATATGTTTTAGGGGTGCTCCCCATGTGGGCTGTGTGGGCTCTTCTGTTATGGCAGGGCCAGCTACTTGGGCATAACCAGGACATGAAATCAACCTAAATGTCCATTGACAGAGGATTGGATAAAGAAGATGTGGTACCTATATATGATGGAATATTACTCAGCCAGAAAAAAAGAATGAAATAATGGTAGATGGGGCTGACCCACAGCCCAGTTTGCTGCCAGGCACTGCCTCATGCTGAGGCTGTCAGCTGCTGGTGGGCTGGGCCAAGTCCCAGGATGGCTGACTCATGGGGCCCTGAAGTAGTTAAGCCTCCAGCACTAGTAGGCTAGAGGGAGAACTCCCAAATGGTACTTGTAGCACCCATGTCCTTGTGGTAGAATGAGCTCCCTAAATGGCTCCAACTAGCATCTGTATTCCTATGGGGAGTCCCAGTTGCCTCCTCCCTCTCCATGAGGCTCTCCAAGACTAGCAAGTGGGTCTGATCCTGACTCCTTGTAAATTACTGCCTCTTCTGGGACTTGGAGCGTGTGAGATTTTGCATGCCCTTTAAGATTAGATTCTATTTCCTACTGCCTTCTGGCTCTCACATACGCAAGCCCCACTGACCTTCAAGGCCTGACCTTCTGGGGGCTTGTCTAACCATTACAGGACCCCTATGCTGGGGAGCCTGATGTGTGGCTCAAGTCTCTTGCTCCTTGGGGAGAACCACTGTAATTGTGATTATCCTCTTGTTTGTTGGTCACCTACCTGGGGTGTGGGTCTTGACTATACCACATCTCTGCCCCTCCTACTCATCATGTGGTTCCTTCTTTATATCTTTAGCTATGGTAAATCTTTTCTGCTAGTCTTCAATTTTTTCTCATCAATAGTTGCTCTGTAAGTAGTTGCAATTTTGCTGTGGGAGATGTGTCTTCCTGCTCCACCATCTTGGCCACTCCCCAGTACAGGAAAACTTGGTTCCCTCTGAGACCATAGTCTTGTTGACCATGCCTGACAAAGAGTTCAGCTTCTCTTTTCCCCTGAATTTCATGCAAACATAAATGGGAAGTGGAGATGTTTATGTAACACCTTGATTTCTGTCATTAATCATAAGCATGAGCAGCAGCCTCTTGACTGGCAATTTTAAAATTCATTATGTTCTAAGTCAAGAATGACATCAGCATGATCCCAGTTTTGACATATAAGGTGATGACAACCCTGACTGATGCCCACTTTTAGCTTCTCATTTTTGAAAGCCTAAATGTGTCCTTTCTCCTTCCAGATACAGTAAATTCACATTGGCTTAGGAGATACCTTACCAAGTAAGATGTCAAACTTTATCTAAAGGATTTCTCTTTAGGACAGTGGATGTTGCCATTGGCTCAGCTGACTGCTCTGACTATGCAGAATTCTTCAGTGTTACTGAGGCTAGGATCACCTTCTCAGTAGTTGTGGCTTTTATTCTAGGGAAGCTTAAAAATAGACAGAAACCAATCTGGTTTCCATTCACTAGAGAGGCTCTGTCACATTCTTAGCGCCAAAGGATCTGAAAGGAAAGTTAATACAGTCCCTAGTCCTCTCTCAAATGTGCACATTTGTTGATCAAGACTACAGTTGCTTAGCTCCATAATGGCCACCATCCTGTGGTCATTCTTTCCTCCCTGTACACATATGCCACCCTTCTATCAAGAAGCAAAGCCCATTTGTGGGTGCAGAAATAAATGGAAAATGCTTCCCCTGGCATTGGCTTATAGGCAAAGCTTTCCTTGAGTCCTCCAGACTGATGTGAGCTTCCTCCTTTTGGTACCCATGACACTTTATACATTTCTCCATGACAGCACTTACCTTATTATACATAACTGTTCTATACCCATCAGATTTTGAGGCCCTTGAGAGTTTCAAGTACAAGGTCTATCAGGTAGTGAGCAGCATATCACAACGATTAACCCCAAGACATTCATTACCAGGTTCAAATCCTGACTCTACCACTTAGTTAGATGTGTGACTTTGGGTAGTTTCTTAACTTCTCTGATTCTTAGTTTCTTTACCTGAAAAAGGAGGTAAAGATGTCTATCTCATAGTGTTGTGTGAGCATTAAAATGAGATAATGTGTGTAAATCACTCAGCACAGGGCCTGACAGAACAAAGCTTTCAATAATTGGTAGTTATTATTATTATTAGGCACTCAGCAAATGTTATATAACAAATGAAAACACTTCTAAATTCTCACCAGCTCTACTAAGATAGCTCCTTCTCTTATTCCTCTTCTGTAATCACCTTCGATCAATAGCTCTGTACCTTAGCTAGTTTACCTATTCCTGGGTCTCCTCCAATGATAGCCTTGAAGTGGAAAATTCCAAGGAAAACTCCATGATCCTCACTCCTTCATTCTATCCTCCACTGCCCAGACTAGGGTAATTGAGCCCTTTGAGGGTCCATTGCTCCAAACCTAAAGGATGGCAACTGGTAACCCCTCTCCCTTGTTAGCTTCCATGATTGAATATAGGGTTTCCAAGCCACTGGATTACTATTTTGATGCTGAGAGATTTATTACCTGTTATGCATGAGATTAAGAACACAGATTCTGGAGCTAGGGTGCTTCTTAGGTTTGACTCCTGGCTCTGCCACTTATCTCCAGTAAGAACTTAAATAAGTTATTTAACTTCTTTGCTTCAGCTTTTTCATTTGTAATAGAAATAATAATAGTACTGACTTACAGAGTTGTCATGAGAATTAAATGACAATATTATAAGATCTTTAGAAAACTATCTGGCACATGGTAAGCATTGTGTAAGGGCTTGTTAAATAAATAAGGAATCTTAGTATGTGTTATCCAGCTATTTAGTAGAATGTAAACTCTCTCAGGGAAAAAATAATTTCTATTTGTCTGGAACAGAGTAAGTGTTCAAAACATATATGAGTGCTGATAGCTGCTAGAAAGTGGAAATTGGTATATTCCTGGAGGATTGTTGGATAATATGTATCAAAATTTTTAATATAACTGCTCTTTGATCCAGTAATTCCACCTCTCAGAATATTTTCTATAGATATAATTAAAAAATGTGAAAAGATGCATGTATGAAGATATTCGCTGTATATGGTATGAAAAATATGGAAACAACCTTAATGTCCTTAATGTCAGTTACATCAGCCATGCAGTATCATGTATCTATTAAAAGATGATGGTGTGTATCTATATTTTGAGGACATGGAAAGATGTGTAAGGTATATTATTAGGTTTCATGTCCATCAACAGAAAAATGAATAAAGAAGATGTGGTACATATATACAATGGAATATTACTCAGCCATTAAAAAGAATGAAATAATGCCATTTGCAGCAACATGGATGGACCTAGAGATTGTCATACTAAGTGAAGTCAGACAGAGAAAGAGAAATATCGCATGATATCCCTTATATGCGTAATCTAAAAAGAAATGATACAAATGAACTTATTTACAAAACAGAAACAGACTCACAGACTTAGAGAATGAACTTTTGGTTACCAGGGGGGAAGGATGGGGTGAAGGGATAGTTAGGGAATATGGGATTGACATGTACACACTGCTATATTTAAAACGGATAACCAACAAGCGCTTACTGTATAGCACAGGGAACTCAGCTCAATGTTACATGGCAGCCTGGATGGGAGGGGAGTTTGGGGGGGAATAGAAATACGTTTATGTATGGCTGAGTCCCTTTGCTGTGCACCTGAAATGATCACAACATTGTTAATTGGCTATACTACAATATAAAAAAGTTTAAAAAATTAAAAATAAATAAAATTTTTAATTTTTTTTAAAATTTGAAAAAGATATTATTAGCTTCCAAAGGCAGGCTACACAACAAATATACTATGATCTCATTTTTTACATGTACATGTATATGTGTTTACACATGAATAGAAACATCAGGAAGAATACACATCAAATGTTAAAAATTATCACACCTGGGCAATGAGCTTATAAGAGGTTTGTGCCTTTTTTATTTTTAAATAATAAAATGGTACATTTTTAATTAATAAGTTTGTATTGAAATAATACTGGAGTATATGTAGAGAAAAAAGTGAAGGTTCCCTCAACTTACCAATCACTCACATAAAGTAACACTCCCTAGATGTAGCCAAAGCTTGATATGGTCTTCCTGAACTTTTTCTTCCTGACCCTTATCTATGTGCATCCATATAAACTCAGGTATTAGACGAGATTTTTCTAAGCTTTAGGGTTTAAATAAAACTGGCACAAATGCCTATGTCCACATTCTGCAGGGAGTCCAATGCCCTCCCCAAGAGTTCTATGAATCCCCAAAGGTATATGTTCTGCTAACCTCCGCTGACTTTCAATCCCTGCTCCTACCGAATTCTCTGTCTCGTTTATGAATTCCCTTCCCCACCTCTTCTTTCCTCCCCTCACCAATCCTAATGTGCAACAGAGTTCCTTTTTCCTGACTTTGCCCAAAACCATGCCCCAATACCTTATTTTTCCTTAACAATGGCAGTTTTTATAGAAATGTACTATTTGAATAAGTAATTCATTTTCCTTCATTTCATTTATTCACTCATTCAATAAACATTTATTTTGGTTACAAAACACACACACACACACACACACACACACACACACACACACTAAACCATATGTCTAGAAGAATTTACTGAGGGTTTGGTCACAATAGGTAAGGATTTATTTCAAAGAAAAACAACTTGCAGTTTAATACCAAAAATCCCCATTCTTGAAAATCTTATGTCTCCTTCCCCCAAGCAATGGAAATTTCTTCTCACCATTTTCCTCAGCAGATTCAAGACTCCAGCCAGTTCTCTTAAACTTTCTATACCACACAAGACCCTCCTCATATTTACTTTTGCATATTTGAATACATAACTCTGCTCAATGAAATGTCATGTCCTCTGGGTCTCATCCTTATGGTGAAATACTGGGGACCCCAGAACACATTGTACAACAAAACATCCAGATGTTCCCCCAGATGGTGTCCCGAGGTGGAAGGGCACTGCATTCCAGAGCACTGATCCACGTGGGCAAAGTCTTCATCTCATACTCCAGGGGTTCTATAAATGATTCAAGATAAGGATGAATTTCTAACTCTCTCTCTAGAGACATCCATCCTGTTTCATTTCCTTTAGAGAGTCTTCTTCCTACCACTGACATTACATGTTACTTCTGCTGCACAGAAGCCTTGGTTCAGTTGACTGATGTAAGCGGCCCCATATTTAGCTTCAGATCACAGTGTGGTTGGCAGGTATGATTCTACCTTCAAGGGCATCATCTGTCCCACCTTCATCCTCAGATTTATTGTTCACCCCATCTTCCTTCTTTCCTAACAGTTTAGAAAATATCCTTAGGAATATCTCCCAAAAGTCAGAAGGAAGTTATGGAACTCTTTTGACATCAACCTTACAAATTGGGGTTGGGGGCAGGTAACCTGTCAGAGAACCTGGCAGAGAACCAGTATGAAGACCATAAATTTCCCTGGATAAAATCAAGCAAAGGAGGCCCCTGGAAGCTGGTCACAAAAACTCAGCATCTATAGACACAGGATTTCATTAAAAGTTTAAGTCTACTGGGAACACATGGTTGGACTGATCAAAAATCTCTATCCACCTCTACCTGCCAAGGCACAAAGATTGTTGTAATGTGTGGTTAGACACTCTGCAGATGTCATTACAATTCCTGCAGAGCAGAGGAGTGGAGTTGACAGTAAGTCTCCACGTCCCCACTTAAAAGCCAGCAGCTGAAAAAAAATAAAAATAAAAAAATAAAAATAAAAAAGGGCCTCCCTGGTGGCGCAGTGGTTGAGAGTCAGTCTGCCGATGCAGGGGACGCGGGTTCGTGCCCCGGTCTGGGAGGATCCCGCATGCCGCGGAGCGGCTAGGCCCGTGAGCCATGGCCGCTGAGCCTGCGCGTCTGGAGCCTGTGCTCCGCAACGGGAGAGGCCACAACAGTGAGAAGCCCGTGTACCACAAAAAATAAATAAATAAATAAATAATAAAAATAAAAAGCCAGCAGCTGCCTCAAAGCTTCAAATGCCTTGGTCCCCGTGGCTGACTGCCTAACAATGTTCAAACAGGTGGTTGGATATGCAAAGGGAAGCACGGACCCAGATGTTAACATTTTGACGATGTACCAACAGAAAGGAGAAAAGATGTCTTTGTATATGTGTGCTGGGAACAGCATGGGAATGCTGAGCTTGCTGCAGAGAGAGGCTCACCCCAGGCTGCATCGAGGTGGGGTGGCTGGGCCTCTGGAGCTCTGTCCCTGACATTCAGGCATCATGGAAGCGGGATAGATTCCTATCTCTGTCAGAAGGATCCTAGCACAGACCTACCCAGAGTCGGCAATCCTGACCACTATTTGGCCACCATTGGAGATGGCTACAAACATGTTAGTTATGATCAAGAGGTAAATTACCTCCTGGAGCTTAGCAAAGAGAATGTGGCAGATCCAGGAGAGGGCAAAGAATGTTAGCAATCCTGGCGTTGTGGACTCAGAGTCTCCGAACTGTTCCTGAACTGGCTGCAGGCACACTTAGCTATGGAATAGATGCAGTGACAGGAGAGTTTCAAAGGTTCATGCAGTGGAACAGGAAAGTCAGTAAGCAACAAGCTTCAAGCATGAATCCAAAACTTGTTGGCCCCATGTCCTTTCAACCACAGTAGAGCCACCTGTATGATGCTTCAGAATATTTTTTACTCTGTTTTGGGAGGTGTTAAAGGTATTGATACTTCTTAGCATGTCAACAGGTGACCTCACTTCCAACTATAAAGCACTGTAAGGTGGTTAACGAGTAAAATCTATACTACAACACCTGTGCCTGTACCATTCAAATCAACCAATAGGAATTGGGATCTAAGTAGCGCTGGTGCATGTGTTGGACAGGCATGGGCATCACCATTCAATTATATAATCACACTATAGAAGCTGCATTTATTGACATCTTCCTACAGTGCTGGTGTTTTACACAGATAATCTTCACAGAACCCATTGCTCCAAATGAAGAACCTAAAACTCAGAGAGATTAATTAATTTTCCCCAAGTTGCACAGCAAATATGTTAAGGAACTGAGGCTCCAAAAGCCATGCTCTTAACTACTCTCTACAGTGCCCCCAGAGAGAGAACAGAAGGATCTGGCATTTATTGGGTTACTACTATGTGCCAAGAGCTCTTCTACGGGCTGGAGAGGCAGAATTGAAAAGAAATGCTCTCTGCTCTTGAAGAAGCATAAGGTCTTTTGGAGAGAGTTACACAATGCAAATTATAAAGCAGTAATATGAGGTCAGCGGTTTCTCGTTGCTACTCTGGGAGGACTGGTTGTTTGCACACCTCCAGGCCCGTGGCACCCTCTGCTTACGTTCCAAATCACTGCCTGTTCCTGCCTCTGTATCCCCTACTGAGCATATGAGAGATGGTGCCATGGCTTGGTCAGCACCGTGTCCCTGCTTGCAGCACCAAGCCTCACAAATGCAAATGCACCTCAAGTGGAAGATTCATTTATTAAAATGAAAATTAAATACTGAATATCTGTGTTCACTGGAGTGTGAAAACTGATGGGAATTCCCTGGCGGTCCAGTGGTTAGGACTCAGTGCTTTCACTGCTAGGGATCCTGCAAGCTGTGCAGCGCGGCCAAAAAAACTGAGATATTCACACCCTGGAGAAACAGTGCAAAGCAAGGACATGGAGAAGAAGGAGGGTAGAAGAGACAGGCATGGCAGTGTGCAGACCTAGAGCTCCCCCTCACAGGAAACTGGTAAAACATCGTGGAAAGAACACAAGGCAAAAGCCACAGGGCTGGAGTTATGGTTCCATGGGCCTCTAGCAAGATGTGTGGACAGTTGACCAACCTCCAGAACCCCACTTCCACTGTCTCTAAAATGGGACAATCATGCCTGCTCAGCCTACCTCATGAAGCTGTTGTGGGGATCACACAGTCAATGAAAAGACAGCACATTAAGAAGCTCTTTCTAAACTATCAAGAGATATTCAGGGGACTTCCCTGGTGGTCCAGTGGTTAACACTCTGCGCTTCCAATGTAGGGGGCGAGGGTTCGACCCCTGGTTGGGGAACTAAGATCCCACATGCCACATGGTGTGGCCAAAAAAGAAAAAAAAAAGAGAGCTATTCAGGAGTCAGGGGCTACAATTGTTCCCATGTTTCCCATTGGGTGGGCATGCAGGTCACTAGAGGGCAGCGGGGGAAGTGGCATCTCGGGACTTCCTACCAATCTCCTTCAGTAGCACCCAGCTTGTGCTGGTTCCAAGGACACCCCATAGTGCCCTTCCTCCCAGGATCCTGGACCCCATGGATAAATCAGCAGACTAGAAGCATCTCTTCCTCAAAGAGAGAGACCTGTGCAGGCCCTTACCTGGCCTGGACAATTTAAGCTGAGTTGCACGGGACCCCTCCTTTCCATCCAAAACCCATTCCTGTACCCCTTGACTGAGGCCATGCAGCACAGTGTAAATATCACTCACTTTGCGGGCAGCAAACCTGGGTTCTAGTCTCATGTCTGCCTCACAAAAGCTGTGCTTCCTGGGGCAGGGCACCTCACCTCTTGGAACCCTGTTTACACACCTTGTAAATACAGGATACCAAGATCAGGCTTTCTCAGTCTTGGCATCACTGACACTTTAGGTCAGATGATTCTGTGATGTGGTGGCTGTCCTGTAGCTTGCAAGACACTCAGTGGCATCCCTGGCCTCTACCCACTAGAGGCTAGCAGCCCCACCATTCCCGTGATGACAACCAAAAATGTTTGTAGACATTACCAAAACCACCACCAGTGGAAGACCACTGACCCAATGGTTTCTAAAGCCCTCCAACCTGCTTCAACTTCTCCAGCATAAGCATTTCATGCATTAGACAAAAACCCCTCACATCAATTGTCACCTCCTCTTCAACAACCACAGCCAAAACAAAGGCATTCACATCTATTTTATCTGGGATTTTATAAATTATCTGCATTCTTGTATTTCATTTAAATGGTGGTCAGAGATGGAAATCTTAGCAGAAAGGCCCAAAGGAAAGAGATTTCTGGAATGACCCTAGAGTCAAGCAGATCTTGAATCCTAGATCTACAGTTTCAGTTTCCTGTCTGTAAGGTAGGATAATACAATTGCATTGGGGGGTTGGCTTGGTGATTAAGTGAGGTAGGTATTGGATGGGTCTGTTGCTGTGTCTCCCCACAGCAGGCTCTCAGTGTGTGGTCACTCCTTCCTGGCTCTCTATATGTGTCACCAGTGAAGAACTCACTGAAGGGAAGCCCCTCTGGCTCTTTGACTGAACTCCTTGTTACAGCCTCCATTTACACCCCATGGCTTTGCTCCATCTTTCTCTCAGCTGTGCAGGTGTGTGGCCAGAACACTAGCCAGTCTCCCCTCTGGCCTCAGCAGCAGATGTCTGGTCCCTGGGCCAGCTTCCCAAGAGGAGCTACAACCTTCCAAGCTGCAACTTGGGCAGAGCAATGAAGCCCATCTTCACATCCTATCAAGACATCTGTACTAAGTGGGGAAGACTACCAGAAAATTCATTACTTGCTGAAGACAGTCCTCTTGTAACCCTGTTTAACCTCCCTTCCTGCTCGCCCTCCCCAACCTTGAAGTTCGGTAACTTAGTGGGAATGAAATTGAACCAACAGGAAACAGAGCTGCCTGTCTGTTTGCAATAAATACAGTAAGATCTCACTTCAAGAACAAATCCAGGAGCACAGGCTATGAGTCATACCTACAGATGAAGCTGCCTCCCTCCCCGACTGCAGTGGCAATGCCTTCCCTGAGACCAGGAGAGGGATGCAGAGAAAGCATAGAGTTCTGCACTGCATGTATTGTACGGTGTCAGCCTGTCTGCCCTGCCTTCTCCAGGTCAGAAAACATCAGAGCAGGTAAAGTGCTTCTGGAGGCCTTAGAAAGTTATTTAACTGCTCTATGCCTCAATTCCTCATTTATAAAGTGGTGGTAATAATAGTACCCTATGTTATAAGGATTACATGAGTTAATAGGGACAGTAGCTGAAACATAGTAAGTGCTTATATTAGTGTGCACTGCTGCTGCTGCTGTTGTTGTTCTCAGTCTCTGTTCCTAGTGATTTTGGGCCTCTAGAGACAGATGAGACCTGACACAGCATCACCAACAATCCAAGTTTCCATGATTGCAATCACAATCGGATTCAGTGTTTATTGAGAACTTACTATGAATATTTTTTTAAATCTTTACAGCCATTCAGTGTGGCTGGTATTATTATTATCCCCATGTAATTGACAAAAACATAAAAACAAAAAACTGAGGCTTAAGAAGAGTTAGAAAGTTAACCAAGGACAGGAATAACCAAAGGTGACTCCAGACATCACATTCAATTTGGCTTAGATGTGTTTCATTCCAGAGCCTTAATATCACAAGGTGGCATGACCCATATTTCCCAGAACTCTGGAATTATCTGAAACTAAGGCAAATATTCTCTCCACAAGTTCACATTTCAGAAGTTTAGCAGAAATTTTCTCAATATTTACAGATCTATGGTTGCAAATAATAGAAACTGATATTGTCTAGTGTAAGAAAAAAGGGATTATACTGAAGGAGGTCAGGGGCTCTCAGAATCAACTGGAAGGCTGGGACCCAGGCCTGGACACTACTAGGGCATAGACAGCTCCTAGAAGCAAGAAGTATAGGAAGGTCCTGCTGCATGAGTGGCCACATCCAGATGCCAACTGGAGTGGGCAACACCAGACATTGGCAGTCTTTTCCTATTTGCTCAAGATTCAAATTCCAGGAAAGGAACATCTGGATGGCCTGGTTTGGGTCACATGTCCCTGTGTTTACAGAAGGACAGGACCCCATCAGACTAATATCCCCAGGGAAGAGGTAATTGCCCAAAAAGATATTGGGGTGCTGTTAGGAATTGGAAATGGATGTCAGGTGGCCAAAAGAACACTCTCCACTATCATGATGTTCCCTAAAGTTTTCACATGGTGGCACTCAAAGAAAAGAATAAGGGACTTCCCTGGTGGTGCAGTGGTTAAGAATCTGCCTGCCAATGCAGGGGACACAGGTTCAAGCCTTGGTCCAGAAAGATCCCACGTGCCGCAGAGCGCATGCTGGTGCACCACAACTACTGAGCCTGTGCTCTAGAGCCCGCAAGCCACAACTATTGAGCCCGCGTGCCTAGAGCCTGTGCTCCATGACAAGAGAAGCCACCGCAGTAAGAAGTCCGTGCACTGCCATAAAGAGTAACCCCCACTTGCCTCAACTAGTGAAAGCCTGTGCGCAGCAACGAAGACCCAATGCAGCCAATAAATAAATAAATTTATTTTAAAAAAAAAAGAAAGAAAGAAAAGAAGTCCTCTGGTGAGGGCTGAGGCAAGTTATCTTGGGTGCAACATAGTTAATAAGAATCATCATTTGCTAGACTTCGAAGGAAACTTAGAATTATCTAATCCACAACCCCTTTTTTTTTTCACAAACAAGGAAACTAAAGATAGTGAATTAGCCCAAATCTCACCACAGATTAGTGGCAGAACCAGGACTCTCCCACCTGAGAGTGGGCACAACCATATATAACAAATCCAGGGACATTATTAACCTGTCAACTCCATGTATTCCCTGTTCACATACTAAGTCAGCGTCATGGAGATAATAAATTAAGTACTGCTCAGCCAAACTTCTGTATAGGGACGAAAACTCATTTCCCCAACTGCCTTCTGAATAATCTTCTGAGAATATTGATGACACTACCAGAAAAATGGCTTAGATGAGAGCAGATTTCCACTGAGAAGGCAGAAAATAATAAATTGTTCTTCCTCCTTTTCAAATGCAAGAGAACTTGTATTTTGCTAAATTAAAATGGAGTACTCTTCAAAACTTTCAAGATCGAAAAAGAAGAAAAGACTGAGATAACTATCACAGATGGGAGCAGGCTAAGGGCCTATGATAACTGAATGCAATGTGGGATCCTGGATTAGATCTTGGAATAGAAAAAGGGCATTAGTGAAAAACCTGGTGAATTCTGAAGTCTATAGTTTTGTATATAGTATTAGGCCAAAAGATGTTAATATTAAAGGAAGTTGGGTGAAGGGTATTTAAGAATTCTCTACAACTTTTCTGATAATCCAAAACAAAAAGTTAACTCAAGGGAGGGGGAGCCCTCAGTTCAAATGATGTATCACCCCTTGGTACCAAGCACAGCATGAGTATAGGGGACCCTTGCATGAAGCACAGTTAAGAGCAAATTTAGCTCAATGTCACTCAGGCCCTCAGCATTCAGAGATACTGGAGTTGACAAGCAACACTAGCAGAAAGCCAGGAGAGGTCAACTGGCCGTCTCTTCCCTGCCATAGCAATTTCTCTCATCCTTGTGAAAAATAGAAAGCAAATAAACATCGAGCTGGGCCATTTTGTGTGCTAAGCTCCCAGATTTTATAAATTACACACACACAGAGTGCTTTTTAATAAAGGAAAATCTTAAAAATTTTAAAGTAGCTTTAAAAAGGGAGCCAAGGGTTCAGGCAAACAAATGGTGGGGAGGGGAGAAAGATGAGCACCAGGTCTCCTCAGGTCACAGGGGACCAGAAACCAATGTGACTGAACAAACAAACTCATTGGAAACCCAGCACGCCCTTGCCAAGCCTCCAGGTCACCATTCCAATGCTCTCTGCCAGGTTGACTCCTGGTAAATAGCAGGACAGCACAGGCTGGCACCCAGCATGGTGAGCAGATTGAGTCTCACACAGGGGCCCATCTGGCTGTACATGTGGACTTGGGAGATCATAAAGCCCCACACTCTCGCCAACACCTCCAGCTACATTCTGCAGCCACCTCTTGGCTGAGCTCACTGAAAACACTTTCAGCTAAAAAGCAAAGGCAGCAAATGCTCCATGGAACAGTCTTCATGTCCAGGATACATTTCAGAGTCTGTAGGCTTTGACTCTGTTTTTCTTCAATTTGTATGCATCCATTTGTTCATCCAGCAATTTTGCTCTACGGTTCTCAGAATTTCTGTAGATTTGATCCTCTTGACCTTGATAACTTGACCTTGATAACTAGCCTGCCAAGTTATTCCCATCTTAGGGTTGAAGAAGCTTGACCTTGATAACTAGCCTGCCAAGTTATTCCCATCTTAGGGTTGAAGAAGCTGAGGGTCAATGATGTTAGTGGTTTACTTGTAACTGACAAGTGGCAGAGCTGGAACAAACACAAGTTAAACTTCAAGGCCAACTCTATGTCTCCTACTACCAGTGTGAATTCCCTACCAGGTGGAAGGTTCTGGGGGAATATAGGGAATTGTTTTTTTAATAGTCCCTGTCCTCAAGTCAATGAGCAAAGAGACGAAAAGGTTCTCCTACAATTCAACTGAATAAACACTTATTAATAATTAAGTCTAAGTAAATTAAACTGCAATGCAAGGGTTAATGGATTCTTGAAATATAAGAGGCATTTCAAAGGGACATGGTCATTACTTCATTTTTGTAATTGTTAGAAAATGTAAGTTTAAATATGTATATTAAATGTTTAAATGTAAACACTAGTAGAATATAAATTCATATTAGAACTTCCAATTCATTGGATAGAAAAAAATGAAAAAGAAAATTTCATCAATTTAACAAATATATTGGGTTGGCCAAAAAGGTCATTCAGGTTTTTCAGTAAGATGTTATGGAAAAACCCAAATGAATTTTTTGGCCAACCCAATAAGTAAAGTGGAAATGAGGAAACAAATAGAAAGTGTAATAGAAAGTATCAATATAAAATTATTAAATGGCAGGAATAAGACCAAACATCTTGAATCCCAAATAAATGTCAAAAGGTTGAATTCTGCTATAGAAAGACAAAGATCCTTAGAATGGGTTTGAAAAACAAAAGTCCAATTATATGTTGTCTTAAAGAAATTAAGCTAAAACAAAATGACACAGTGAAGTTGGAAAATATTAGATGAGCAAATGGATATCAGATAAAAGCAAACAAAAAGAAACAGAGGTAGTACACTTAAAACTAACACAGTATTGTAAATCAACTATACTTCAATAAAAAAAAGAAGCAGAGGTAGAAATATTTAGGATTAAAGATAGAATGTTAGGTCAAATTTTTAAATAGTACAAAGAAGAATATTCTAAGTGACAAAAGGACACTCTTTGAACAAGTTATAAAAGGCATGAAAAATTATATACTAAACAATAGCTAAGAGCAAAGCTCTTAAAAATGCAAAGATAATTCAATGATAAAAGAAAAGCATAATGAGAGAGTCTAAAACACCTCTCCAATTTTTTTTAATTAAACAGACAAAAAAGGAATAAGTACATAAATTATTTTGACAACATAATTATCAATCTTGATTTAATAGATATATAGAAAGAAACCATGTACACTAAAAGAAAGAATATATTCTTTATGCCCATAGAGCTTGAAAAAACTATGAACATGTACTTGGCAATAACTGTATGCTTTTTCTTAAAAAGTTAGTATTTTACAGGTCATGTTCATTGACTACACTGTCATAAATTCAGAAGAAAATAATTAAGAGATAGGCAAGCAAAAAAGTAATAGCCACTGAGGTAATCTGTAAATGATCCTTTATTACTTAGGACTTTTTAGCAATTATTAGAAATAAAATGACAGAATTATTTAGAACTAAAAAATGTAGAACCCTTCTTTTCAAACCCTTTGGGATATGACTAAACTTACACTCAGGAAAATTCAGTCTTAAATTATTTTTTATTTAATTATAAGAAAGATTTTTAAATGAATTACACACAAATAATCAATAAGCACATTAAAAATACATTAGTCTTCAGTGAAATTAAAACCATGATGAAATACCACTACATACATGATAAAATTGATAAAGTGAAAAAGATAGTAACCAGGACTCTCTGGTAGGAATGTAAAACAGCATAACCAGTCTGCAAAACTGATTGGCAGTTTTTTTTAAAGTTAAACATATATCTACCCTGTAATCCAGAAGTTCCACCACTAGGCATTTATCTGAGATTTAATTAATTAATTCCTAAAAAGAGTTTAGAAAGGTGCCTGGCACACAGTTACTATTATTTCAAAAGAAAGGAGCCAGTGGCTGAGAGGCCAAATTATTTGATAAAGTCAAACCTTCTTGTCCTATGAGAATGTCTTGTATTTTAATGATGTACAATTGTATAGCAGATCAAGTAGTGTGATCACCCTTCTCACCAAGACATTTCTCTTCTATCTTTTTCTGTGAACAGTAGCAGAAAACAGCTGAACAGCGATAATACCCACTAGGTCCCTTGAGCCAAAAAGTAAGGTGTGAACTGTAAACACCCTGCTGCCCATTTCCTCTAATCTCCTTTCTTGGGAAACAGAGACCATCTGAGAGCAGAAGATCAATACTAAGGGACACTGGCAAGTCTCCCTGCTCATCTCCGCTCAAAATAACATCTCACCTGTGCTCTTGTTTGCAGATACCCATCCACTGAGAGCAGCACTATGTGGATGAATAACCATGCATGGGGACAACCCTGGTCTGCCTCCCAGCCCTGCAGACACGGGCACCCAAGTGTCCCTTTCCTGATGTGTAGAGCCGAGGTGTTCATATGCAGCTCTCAGAGTGTGCAGAAGTTCAGCTGTGAAACTTCACCAATGCAGCACCAGGAACAGCAGTTTTGGATACTTTTTTTTTTTTAATTGAAGTACAGTTGATTTACAATGTTGTGTTAGTTTCTGGTGTACAGCAAAGGGATTCAGTTATATATATATTCTTTTTCAGACTATTTTCCATTATAATATTACAAGATACTGAATATAGTTCCTTGTGCTTTACAACAGGTTCTTGCTGTTTATCTATTTTATATATAATATTTATATATGTTAATCCCAAACTCCTAATTTATCCCTCCCCCGTTTTCCCCTTTGTTAAGCATAAGTTTGTTTTCTAAGTCTTTGAGTCTATTTCCATTTTGTAAATAAGTTCATTTGTATCTTTTTTTTAGATTCCACATATAAGTTATATCATATGATATTTGTCTTTCTCTGTCTTACTTCAATTAGTATGATAATCTCTAAGTCCATCCATGTTGCTGCAAATGGCATTATTTCATTCTTTTTATGGCTGAGTAATATTCCATTATATATATATATATATATATATCACATCCTTTTTAACCATTCATCTGTTGATGGACATTTAGGTTGCTTCCATGTCTTGCCTATTGTAAATAGTACTGCTATGAACATTGGGGTACATGTACCTTTTCAAATTATAGTTTTCTCTTGATATATGCCCAGGAGTGGGATTGCAGAATGACATGGTAACACTTTTTAGTTTTTTTAAGGAACCTCCATACTGTTCTCCATAGTGGTTGTACCAATTTACATTCACACCAACAGTGTAGGAGGGTTCCTTTTTCTCCACACCCTCCCCAGCATTTATTATTTCTAGACTTTTTTTTTTTTTTTTTTTTTTGGCGGTATGCGGGCCTCTCACTGCTGTGGCCTCTCCCGTTACAGAGCACAGGCTCCGGACGCGCAGGCTCGGCGGCCATGGCTCACGGGCCCAGTCGCTCCTCGGCATGTGGGATCTTCCCGGACCGGGACACGAACCCGTGTCCCCTGCATCGGCAGGCGGACTCTCAACCACTGCGCCACCAGGGAAGCCCTATTTGTAGACCTTTTAATGATGGTCATTCTGATCAGAGTGAGGTGATACGTCACTGTAGTTTTGATTTGCATTTCTCTAATAATTAGCAATGTTGAGCATTTTTTCATGTGCCTGTCAGCCTGTCAGCCATCTGTATGTTGACCCACTTGAGGCTTGAGATTACTGTAGCCTTGGGCTACAGCTTGATAACAACCTCATGAGACACCCAAAGTCGGAGGCACCCAGCTAAGCTCAGCCTAAATTCCTGACCAACAGAAGCCAGGAGATAATAAATGTTTATTGTTTTAAGCCACTAAGTTTTGATATAATTTGTTGCTGCAGGGATAGGTAGCTAATACAATGAATGAAAAATTCTTTGAGTTAGATAAAAAGCAGTATTATCATTATCCCCTGTTTATGAATGAGGAAGCCAGTGCCCTGCCTAAGGTCAAAGAGCCTGGCAGACCTTCTCAAGACAGTGTAAGAGGAAGACAAAGATAAGCTTGGCCTCAAACAAGTTTTGCCTTGGGCTACCCTGCTAGGCCTGTCCAGCTGAGGCCAACGATACCAAGAACATTCCTGAAATACCCCAGAGTGTTACTTTAATGGTCTCCTTGGAGTCTTTGCTGCCAAATAGAGTTTTAAAAGAACTGGTATTTTAACAAGGTTCACCTTGGTAAACTTACCACCTGCAATAATGAGGTCCGTGAGGAATAAAGACACAGACCTACTGGAGAACGGACTTGAGGATATGGGGAGGGGGAAGGGTGAGCTGTGACAGGGCGAGGGAGAGTCATGGACATATATACACTAGGAAACGTAAGGTAGATAGCTAGTGGGAAGCAGCCGCATGGCACAGGGATATCGCCTCGGTGTTTTGTGACTGCCTGGAGGGGTGGGATAGGGAGGGTGGGAGGGAGGGAGACGCAAGAGGGAAGAGATATGGGAACATATGTATATGTATAACTGATTCACTTTATTATAAAGCAGAAACTAACACACCATTGTAAAGCAAGTATACCCCAATAAATATGTTTAAAAATAATAATAATAATGAGGTCTGTGGATGTGGTCTAAGAGAAACATCGGCCTCAAAACAAACAGTGTGGGCTTCCCTGGTGGCGCAGTGGTTGAGAGTCCGCCTGCCGATGCAGGGGACGCGGGTTCGTGCCCCGGTCCAGGAAGATCCCACATGCCGCGGAGCAGCTAGGCCCGTGAGCCATGGCCGCTGAGCCTGCGCGTCCGGAGCCTGTGCTCCGCAACGGGAGAGGCCACAACAGTGAGAGGTCCACGTACCGCAAAAAAAAAAAAAAAACTGTGCTTTTCAGGGTGATGTTTAAAAAAACTCTAATGTGTGGGATCTTATCAGAAAGTATAACAGTGATGAAATAAAATTTATATTTTAAGGCAAGACAAGAAAAAATTACACATAAAATCCTCTCTCTGTGTTTGTTTGGTCCTGCTCCTTTCCTAATGTGCAGTGTGCATCTGCATTACATCTTAACCTCAGCTCCTCAAAGATGGGAGTACCTGCTCAACCTTAAAGATCTATTTTCTTTCTTCTAACACTAGCAACGTAACCTTTTAAAAGAATAGCGTTCTTTCCAAGCTCTGTAGGTTCTCATAGTGACTTGCTGCTTGCTTTGTATGTGGTCACCTGGACTATGGTGGATTATGTAACATATCAGTATGTCTTTTTTGGTTTTTTTTACATCTTTATTGGAGTATAATTGCTTTACAATGGTGTGTTATTTTCTGCTTTATAACAAAGTGAATCAGTTTTACATATACATATGTTCCCATATCTCTTCACTCTTGCGTCTCCCTCCCTCCCACCCTCCCTATCCCACCCTTCTTATCCCACCCTTCTAGGTGGTCACAAAGCACCTAACTGATCTCCCTGTGCTATGCGGCTGCTTCCCACTACCTATCTATTTTACATTTGGTAGTGTATATATGTCCACGCCACTCGCTTGCTTTGTCACAGCTTACCCTTCCCCCTCCCCATATTGTCAAGTCCGTTCTCTAGTAGGTCTGTGTCTTTATTCCTGTCTTACCCCTAGGTTCTTCATGACATTCTTTTTTCTTAAATTCCATATATATGTGTTAGTACACGGTATTTGTCTTTCTCTTTCTGACTTACTTCACTCTGTATGACAGACTCTAGGTCCATCCACCTCATTACAAATAGCTCAACTTCATTTCTTTTTATGGCTGAGCAATATTCCATTGTATATATGTGCCACATCTTCTTTATCCATTCACCCGATGATGGACACTTAGGTTGTTTCCATTTCCTGGCTATTGTAAATAGAGCTGCAATGAACATTCTGGTACATGACTCTTTTTGAATTATGGTTTTCTCAGGGTATATGCCCAGTAGTGGGATTGCTGGGTCATATGGCAATTCTATTTGTAGTTTTTTAAGTAACCTCCATACTGTTCTCCATAGTGGCTGTGCCAATTCACATTCCCACCAGCAGTGCAACAGTGTTCCCTTACCTCCAGACCCTCTCCAGCATTTATTGTTTCTAGATTTTTTGATGATGGCCATTCTGACTGGTGTGAGATGATATCTCATTGTAGTTTTGATTTGCATTTCTCTAATGATTAATGATGTTGAGCATTCTTTCATGTGCTTGTTGGCAGTCTGTATATCTTCTTTGGAGAAATGTCTATTTAGGTTTTCTGCCCATTTTTGGATTGGATTGTTTGTTTTATTGCTATTGAGCATCATGTGTTGCTTGTAAATTTTGTAGATTAATCCTTTGTCAGTTGCTTCATTTGCAAATATTTTCTCCCATTCTGAGGGTTGTCTTTTGGTCTTGTTTATGGTTTCCTTTGCTGTGCAAAAGCTTTGAAGTTTCATTAGGTCCCATTTGTTTATTTTTGTTTTTATTTCCTTTTCTCTAGGAGGTGGATCAAAAAGGATCTTGCTGTGATTTATGTCATAGAGTTTTCTGCCTATGTTTTCCTCTAAAAGTTTGATAGTTTCCGGCCTTACATTTAGGTCTTTAATCCATTTTGAGCTTATTTTTGTGTGTGGTGTTAGGGAGTGATCTAATCTCATACATTTACATGTAGCTGTCCAGTTTTCCCAGCACCACTTATTGAAGAGGCTGTCCTTTCTCCACTGTACATTCCTGCCACCTTTATCAAAGATAAGGTGACCATATGTGCGTGGGTTTACCTCTTGGGTTTCTATCCTGTTCCATTGATCTATATTTCTGTTTTTGTGCCAGTACCATACTGCCTTGATTACTGTAGCTTTGTAGTATAGTCTGAAGTCAGGGAGCCTGATTCCTCCAGCTCCGTTTTTCATTCTCAAGATTGCCTTGGCTATTCGGGGTCTTTTGTGTTTCCATACAAATTGTGAAATTTTTTTTCTACTTCTGTGAAAAATGCCAGTGGTAGTTTGACAGGGATTGCATTGAATCTGTAGATTGCTTTGGGTAGTAGAGTCATTTTCACAATGTTGATTCTTCCAATCCAAGAACATGGTATCTGCATCTATTTGTATCATCTTTAATTTCTTTCATCAGTGTCATAATCTTCTGCACACAGGTCTTTTGTCTCCTTAGGTAAGTTTATTCCTAGATATTTTATTCTTTTTCTTGCAATGGTTAATGGGAGTGTTTTCTTGATTTCACTTTCTGATTTTTCATCATTATTGTATAGGAATGCAAGAGATTTCTGTGCATTAACTTTGTATCCTGCAACTTTACCAAATTCATTGATTAGCTCTAGTAGTTTTCTGGTAGCATCTTTAGGATTCTCTATGTATAGTATCATGTCATCTGCAAACAGTGACAGCTTTACTTCTTTTCTGATTTGGATTCCTTTCATTTCCTTTTCTTCTCTGATTGCTGTGACTAAAGCTTCCAAAACTATGTTGAATAAGAGTGGTGAGAGTGGGCAACCTTGTCTTGTTCCTGATCTTAATGGAAATGCTTTCAGTTGTTCACCACTGAGGATGATGTTGGCTGTGGGTTTGTCATATATGGCCTTTATTATGTTGAGGAAAGTTCCCTCTAGGCCTACTTTCTGAAGGCTTTTTATCATAAATGGGTGTTGAATTTTGTCAAAAGCTTTCTCTGCATCTATTGAGATGATCATATGGTTTTTCTCCTTCAATTTGTTAATATTGTTTATCACATTGATAGATTAGGGTATATTGTGGAATCCTTGCATTCCTGGAATAAACCCCACTTGATCATGGTGTATGATCCTTTTAATGTGCTGTTGGATTCTGTTTGCTAGTATTTTGTTGAGGATTTTTGCATCTATGTTCATCAGTGATATTGGCCTGTCGTTTTCCTTCTTTGTGACATCCTTCTCTGGTTTTGGTATCAAGGTGATGGTGACCTCATAGAATGAATTTGAGAGTGTTCCTCCCTGTGCTACATTTTGGAAGATTTTGAGAAGGATAGGTGTTAGGTCTTCTCTAAATGTTTGATAGAATTCTCCTGTGAAGCCATCTGTTCCTGGGCTTTTGTTTGTTGGAAGATTTTTAATCACAGTTTCAATTTCAGTGCTTGTGATTCATCTGTTCATATTTTCTATTTCTTCCTGATTCAGTCTTGGCAGCTTGTGCATTTCTAAGAATTTGTCCATTTCTTCCAGGTTGTCCATTTTATAGGCTTAGAGTTGCTTGTAGTAATCTCTCATAATCTTTTGTATTTCTGCAGTGTCAGTTGTTACTTCTCCTTTTTCATTTCTAATTCTATTGATTTGAGTCTTCTCCCTTTTTTTCTTGATGAGTCTGGCTAATGGTTTATCTATTTTGTTTATATTCTAAAAGAACCAGCTTTTAGTTTTATTGATCTTTGCTAACGTTACCTTCATTTCTTTTTCATTTATTTCTGATCTGATTTTTATGATTTCTTTCCTTCTGCTAACTTAGGGTTTGTTTTGTTCTTCTTTCTCTAATTGCTTTAGGTTCAAGGTTAGGTTCTTTATTCGAGATGTTTCCTGTTTCTTAAGGTGGGCTTGTATCGCTATAAACTTCCCTCTTAGAACTGCTTTTGCTGTGTCCCATAGGTTTTGGGTCGTCGTGTCTCCATTGTCATTTGTTTCTAGGTATTTTTTTATTTCCTCTTTGATTTCTTCAGTGATCACTTCGTTATTAAGTAGTGTATTGTTTAGCCTCCATGTGTTTGTATTTTTTACAGATCTTTTCCTGTAATTGATATCTAGTCTCATGGTGTTGTGGTCGGAAAAGATACTTGATACAATTTCAATTTTCTTAAATTTACCAAGGCTTGATTTGTGACCCAAGATATGATCTATCCTGGAGAATGTTCCATGAGTACTTGAGAAAAATGTGTATTCTGTTGTTTTTGGATGGAGTGTCCTATAAATATCAATTAAGTCCATCTTGTTTAATGTACCATTTAAAGCTTGTGTTTCCTTATTTATTTTCAATTTGGATGATCTGTCCATTGGTGAAAGTGGGGTGCTAAAGTCCCCTACTATGAATGTGTTACTGTCGATTTCCCCTTTTATGGCTGTTAGTATTTGCCTTATGTATTGAGGTGCTCCTATGTTGGGTGCGTTAATATTTACAATTGTTGTATCTTATTCTTGGATCAAGCCCTTGATCATTATGTAGGGTTCTTCTTTGTCTCTTGTAATAGTCTTTATTTTAAAGTCTATTTTGTCTGATATGAGAATTGCTACTCCAGCTTTCATTTGGTTTCCATTTGCATGGAACATCTTTTTCCATCCCCTTACTTTCAGTCTGTATGTGTCTCTAGGTCTGAAGTGGGTCTCTTGTAGAGAGCATATATATGGGTCTTATTTTTGTATCCATTTACCCAGTCTGTGTCTTTTGGTGCGAGCATTTAATCCATTTACATTTAAGGTAATTGTCCATATGTATGTTCCTATTACCATTTTCTTAATTGTTTGGGGTTTGTTATTGTAGGTCTTTTCCTTCTCTCGTGTTTCTTGGCTAGAGAAGTTCCTTTAGCATTTGTTGTAAAGCTGGTTTGGTGGGGCTGAACTCTCTCAGCTTTTCCTTGTCTGTAAAGGTTTTAATTTCTCCATCAAATCTGAATGAGATCCTTGCTGGGCAGAGTAATCTTGGTTGCAGGTTTTTCTCCTTCATCACTTTAACTATGTCCTGCCACCCCCTTCTGGCTTGCAGAGTTTCTGCTGAACGTTCAGCTGTTAACCTTATGGGGATTCCCTTGTGTGTTATTTGTTGTTTTTCCCTTGCTGCTTTTAATATGTTTTCTTTGTATTTAATTTTTGATAGTTTGATTAATATGTGTCTTGGTGTGTTTCTCCTTGCATTTTTCCTGTATGGGACTCTCTGTGCTTCCTGAACTTGATTAACTATTTCCTTTCCCATATTAGGGAAGTTTTCAACTATAATCTCTTCAAATATTTTCTCAGTCCCTTTCTTTTTCTCTTCTTCTTCTGGAACCCCTATAATTCGAATGTTGGTGTATTTAATGTTGTTCCAGAGGTCTCTGAGACTCTCCTCAGTTCTTTTCATTCTTTTTTCTGTATTGTGCGCTGCAGTAGTTATTTCCACTATTTTATCTTCCAGGTCACTTATCTGTTCTTCTACCTGAGTTATTCTGCTATTGATCCCATCTAGAGTATTTTTAATTTCATTTATTGTGTTTTCATCATTGCTTGTTTCATCTTTAGTTCTTCTAGGTCCTTGTTAAATGTTTCTTGCATTTTGTCTATTCTATTTCCAAGATTTTGGATCATCTTTAGTATCATTATTCTGAATTCTTTTTCAGGTAGACTGCCTATTTCCTCTTCATTTTTTAGGTTTGGTGGGTTTTTATCTTACTCTTTCATCTGCTGTGTGTTTTTCTGTCTTCTCATTTTGCTTATCTTACTCTATTTGGGGTCTCCTTTTTGCAGGCTGCAGGTTCATAGTTCCTGTTGTGTTTGGTGTCTGTCCTCAGTGGCTAAATTTGTTTCAGTGGGTTGTGAAGGCTTCCTTGTGAAGGGGACTAGTGCCTGTGTTCTGGTGGATGAGGCTGGATCTTGTCTTTCTGGTGGGCAGGTCCACGTCTGTTGGTGTGTTTGGGTATGTCTGTGGACTTATTATGATTTTAGGCAGCCTCTCTGCTAATTGGTGGGTGTTCCTGTCTTGCTAGTTGTTTGACATATGGTGTCCAGCACTGTAGCTTGCTGGTCGTTGAGTGAAGCTGGGTGTTCATGTTGAGATGGAGATGTCTGGGAGATTTTCCCCATTTGATATTATATGGAGCTGGGAGGTCTCTTGTGGAGCAGTGTCCTGAAGTTGTCTCTCCCACCTCAGAGGCACAGCACTGACTCCTGGCTGTAGCACCAAGAGTCTTTCATCCCCACGGCACATAAGTGCTTAATAAATGTTAGCTATTATCTTCCATCTACTGTTCATTCACCATACCACAGACAAAATGTAGAAGGTCACTCCATTGTTAAAACTGTCTACTGGCTTCCGGTCTCACTCTGCACACACACCTTGGCCAGGTCTGAAGAGTCACTCTAGCTGCCCCCTTCGCCCCAGTATGTCATTTTGATGTACATCCTCAAAAATATATATGATTCTGCCTCCAACTTCTAACAGGGGTAACAGTTCTCAGAGCTTTCTGAGAATCTGCTTCCCAGGTTATAATCCTCAATTTGGCTCAAATAAAATTCCCTTTTTTCTTCTTAACTTGAAAGTTAATTGAATTTTCATTGAAAATAGCAAAGACTTATAGAACTTTAGATGTATTCTAGGCAGTGTTCTAAGCACTTCATTATATTCGTTTAATTTTCTGAAGCAATAAGGCTATTATCCCCATTTTATAGATGAGGAAACTGAGGCACCAAAGAGTTGAGCAATTTGCCCAAGGTCATACAGCTAGCAAGTGATAGAACCAAGATTTAAAACCAAATATTTTAGCTCCAGAGTTAATGCTTTGACATATTTTTCTCTAGGCCTTCACATTTTTTAATATCTATGATGTAATAACTTGTCGGCAAGTTTCCATCCCATAGTCTCCCTAAGTTTTAAAATAGTGAAAAGTAATAACAGCACATGAAGTATATCTTGCCATGCCCCATGGAAAACCCTTTAGGGGCTCCCTGCTGCCCTGGATGTGACTCATGAGCCCTCCAGGCTCTGACTCCTGTTTCGTTCCCATCCTGAGCCCACGACTTCCCCCTCCATTCACACAGGCCCATTTCCTCTTTGCTGTAATCAGTCAGCCAGCTATGCTGTGTCCCTGCTTTGCACAGACTGTGCCTGGAAAACTGTCCTCACTCATCCCTCTTCCTGCTAAACACTCCTCATCGTTCATCTCTTCTGGGAAGTGGTGCTGCCACTTTCACACCAATAAGGAGCCTTAGCCCTGCCCCCAGCACACCGTGAATCCCCCTGGCCTAGCACTGTCCTACCCTCTTCTCTCCCTCTCCTACTGGACCACGGCTTCTGCAAGAGCAGAAACAGCTTATTTGTCTTTATAGTCCCAGCAATTAGCACAGCACCTGGCACCTACCAGTTTGTTGAATGAATACAAAGCCCTCCAAAGAACCTAGTGACATTTTAAATTATTCACTCCAACAGTCTCCACTAGACAGACCTGGAATCACACAAAATCACCCTGGAAGAGACCCAGGAGAGATCCTGGTCTAGTCCAATGCTAGACTAGACCAGGTGAAATAGGTGAAAAAACGAACTGACTTTTTTTTGTTGTTGTTGTTGCTGTTTTGTTTTTTTGCGGTACGCGGGCCTCTCACTGTTGTGGCCTCTCCCGTTGCGGAGCACAGGCTCCGGACGCGCAGGCTCAGCGGCCATGGCTCACGGGCCTAGACGCTCTGCGGCATGTGGGATCTTCCCGGGCCGGGGCACGAGCCCGTGTCCCCTGCATCGTCAGGCGAACTCTCAACCACTGCACCACCAGGGAAGCCCTGTCTTGTTGTTTTTGAGAATCGCCTTGTCTCAACTAGTCAAGGGCAGCTACAGGAGCACAGTGGGGTCAAGTTTCCGGGAGTCTGATTCCACCCCACCCCTACCCCACCCCAACCCTCAAAGGTGTCTGTATTGCTTCCTATTGCTGCTATGACAAATTATCAAAAACTTAGTGGGTTAAAAACAACACAAATTTATTATCTTACAGTTCTAGAGATGAGAAGTCCTAAATGAATCTCACTGGCCTAAAATTAAGGTGTTGGTAGGGCTGGATTCCTGTTGAAGGAGGCTCTAGGGGAAAATTGGTTCCCTTGTCTTTTCCAGCTTCTACAGGTCACTGCATTCCTTGACTTGTGACCCCTTCCTTCTTCGGAAGCAGCATTGTAGCATCTTCATATCTCCTTCTCTCTGATCTCTGCTCTTGTCCTCTCTTCTCCTGCCTCCCTCTTTCCCTTATAAGTACCCAGATGACAATTCAATATAATCTCCTCACCTCAAGATCGTTAACTTAATCACAATTGCAAGATTAGGATGTGGACATCTTTGAGGAACCATTATCTCTCTATGACAGCAACCTAATGTTTCTGATATAGAAACAGATTCATGTTGTGTACCTGAAACTAATACAATGTTATATGTCAATTATACTTCAATTAAAAATTTAAAAATAAATAAAGCAGATTCGTGATCTGACAGCATCTTCTATACACAGGAAAAAAGCAAACATAAAAACACCTTCACCAATGTTCAAGCATATCTTGTTCTCTTTTTTCACTTCTAAATGTCTAGTTTTAAAGAACTGGTAGGAGAAGTCGTTCCCAATATATTTATTTAAAATACAGTATTATGAACAACTATGGCATACTCCTCTGTATTGTTTATGTTTTAGGCATACACTTCTATTTTGATTCCATACAGAGTCAGGAATATCTAATTTGTAAAGAGAAAGAGTGGAAAGAAATACAATGTAGTGAGTATTGCCATGTGCCTGGTACTCTAGGCCTTATTTAATTTAAACCTTACAATAGCCTTCTGAACTTGGCTCTATTATCTCTCATTTGAAACTGACTCTCAAAGAGATGAGGTAACTTATCTAACTCATAGAGTCAGTAAGTGGCAGAACAGGTTTGAAATACATATTTATTTGGCTCTAGAATTCATGCTTTTTCCACTAGCCCTTGTTGCTTCCCCCAAATTTCAACTTTCTTTTAACTGACTGGTTAACTGACAGATGCAGAGAAAAAGAGAAAATGGGGGAGGAGAAAGAAAAACAGAGATTGAGAGAGACCATCCAGATGGATAAATTTGGTTGAAAATTTCCATGAGTAAGCAACTATGGGAACCCCTTCTGAAGGCAGTGTGAACGCTGCCACCAATATCTGCAGGGAGTTCCAGGCAACTGTTGGTTGCTAGGCAACTCCTCACCAACCACAGTCCATAACAATCTAATTAGCAGATTTCACCTGAAGTCCAACTGTTGCTAGGTAACCCTCAGACTGGGACATTTTCCCCTCCCCTCTAACTCAATACTGATCCCAAAGGAAAAGGAGTGGGTGTTTGTAAAAAAAATATTCACTGAAGATAGATGATAGATAGATAAATAGATAGGTAGATAGAAGATAGATAAAATTCCCCCTGTGGCTTCACTATATCCACCAAGAGTAAGCAAATCCAGGATATATAATTCAGTGGCACTGGTATTGATTCTTCAGAGGGGCAAGAGACTTATGGGACCAGAGACCAGGCAGTCCTATCTTTGGAAACCACTTCAGACAAGAACTCTTGTTGAAGATTCTGAAAGGACTGATTCTTTGGAGCAATCTGAGAGGGAGGAAAGAAGACTAATATTTATGGAAAACCTACTATTACCTGACAACGGATTAGATGTTTTCATAAAGATGTCATCTAATCTTCACAAAATTCTTGTCAATGGGTAGCTGTTACCATCTACATTTTACTAATAAGAAATTGCCCTTCAGAAATAGTAAGTAATTTGATCATGATCACTTGCCCAAAGGAACTAGAAGTTAAAGCCCGGACAGCCTGACTAAATTTCATGCATGAACTTTCCACTACTCCCTGCATGGGGCTATCTCCACAGGATGACAAGTACTGTCATTCATTCAATATAACCTCAGTATTCAAACAAACTACCAGTAACAAAAATACAAGCTGGCAAAACAGAATTCCCGTCCCCTGTCCACTGCCAGGGATTTACCACTACCTTAAGGCAGTGATTCTCAAACTTTTGGTCCCAGGACCAAATTTTTACACTCTTAAAAATTAATGAGGACTCCAAAGAGCTTCTGTTTATGTAGGTTATATCTATTAAAACCTAGCATATTAGAAACTAAAACAGAGACAAATTTTTAATATTTATATATTAATTAATCTCAAAAATAACAATAAACCCATTAATTAATCTCAAAAATAACAATAAACCCATTTCATGATTAACATAATTTATTTTTATGTAAAATAACTACTTTCAAAAAAATAGAAGAGTGACATTCTTTTACATTTTTGTAGACCTCTTTGATGTCTGGCTCCATAGAAGTGTTGGATTCTCATACCTGCTTCTGCATTCAGTCTGTGGCATTATCACATGGCAGACAGTCGCTGGAAGATTTCACTTTCCTTCTTGACTGTACAATTTCAGAGAATGAGAGTGAAACAAGCAAATTTATTTTTGTTTGCTTGTTTGCCCTATATTATTATGAAAATATTTTTGACCTTGAGGACCCTCTGAAAGGGGGTTCCCAGGGATTCCCCAGACCACACTTCAAGAAACACTGCCTTAAGGCATAATAATTTGAACGCCCAGAATACATTCAGAGTTTGACTGTGTTCCTTGCATTTTCCCAGCCAATTGTTTAAGAATATCCCACATCTTTCTTGCCTGTAGCATTTTATGGTCCCTTAGAACCCCAGACTACCCCTTCTGGTATGAGATCTGTACAATAATATCTGCAAAAAACAATATAGAGATCCTGGCTCCAGACTGACTGAAATGTTTGGAAACATTAGAATGTAGCTTCTATCTTCCCAGTAGCTTTCCCCCCACCTTTTCTGGTAATTGGTACAGAAAGAACCATGAGACCTCCTGGCCTCTGTGATTGGCAGAAGGGATGGCTATTGGACCCAAACAAGCTAATCAGAACCTGTCCCTGAGTTTTTTTATCCTGGCTTGTGATTTCTTTTTCTCCTAAGGTATTAGCATGTTGTACTGAATCAACTTTATGTGCTGGTGCTTTAGAGTCATCCACTGCCATCCCACACTCACAGTTTCACATGCTAAGGATTATACCAGATAATTTCTATTGGCTCTTTTAACACTGACGTTCTATTCCAGTTTTCTTGCTGAACACCTTATTCCCCTGTGAAAGTCCACCTTAGCTGTCCTGCCGATCAGAATCCATGGTGCCTGAATTACTCCCCATAGCTTGAAACATTAATGTTCTTCTCTCTGCTCCCTCGAACCCTCCCACACACTTGCACAAATTCCTTTTTAGGGAGCTCAACTCTTCTCTTTCACAATAGGGGTGAAGTGGCCCAGGGTGTTCTATCACCATGCAACAAATGGCCACCCATTCCAACACCCACGTTTATTGACTTCACAGTCTGCTGTGGTGGGGTGTGCCTTGTGTTTTTGCATGAGCCATTCCCTCTGCATGGAATTCAGTTTGACTCACTTTAGCAAGCATTTACTGAGCATCTACTCTGTGCCAGACACTTCACTGAGAATACAGAAGCATAAAGGACGGTCCCTACCCTTGAAAAGTTCACATCTAGTAGGAAAGATGAGACATAACCAACAGCTACAATAACAGCTAGATGGTAAGATTTATGTTTCACATAGGACTCTGGTAGTACAAATCAGACAACAGCCAACCAAAACTGGCTTACGCAAAAAGGAGGATTACTGGCTCTCTGTCAAACCTAATAGGACACCAAGAGCAGCTCTGTGCTGGTTTTCTCCATTTACCTCCCCAACTTCAGATCCATTCTGTGCCCTTCTCTACCCTGCACTGACCTGAGCTTGATTGCTGGCTTTGATTGTGTCCAGCCAGTGTAAGAAACAGCATAAGATTTGAAAGCTTGAGGTGGGTAAGGTCAGAGTATTTACTTACCCCCAGCCCATCCCCACTTCCTCTCTGCCTTGATAGTCTGGCAGTGACTGCGTTCCTCTTCTAACTCTTGTCAGACTCTGGTAACACTGTTCCCTCCTCTCCCCTCTTCAGAATTAAGGGTTCCAAGGCCCACTGTTGCAAGTCCCTGGGTACTTCACTATGTTTTCTATGTTCTCTTAATCCTCCCTGATGCCTCTGTAAATAGTTATGATGTTAACCTCACTTCACTTAGCCCTTTTGAGTATTCCATCTCCCCTCATGGTGGGGCAAGGTGGCTACTGGTGTCTAGAGTCTCCCATCCTTACACCATCAAGATCCAAGGCAGCAAAAAGAGACCACCTCTCCTCCTGTAGTGCCCACTAAATCCTGGTCATGTGCCCACCCCTGAACCAATCACCATGGCTAGAGGAATTCAGTGTTCTCATCATCCAGGTGTGGTCACATGATCCACCTCCAAAGCCAGCAGTGGAGCTATCTTCACCCAAAGCTGTGGCCTGACAGTAAGGGAGGAGGAGTCGCCCAAAGGAAATTTTGGGTGCTGTTACCAAAAGAAAAAATGGGCCTGGGTAGCCCCAAAACAAGGAATTTCCACTTCAACATGTCAAAAGAGAAACAGATAAAAGGCTGGTGGAGTTAGAGATGAGAGAGGTCACCAGTGGCAAGGATTGTCCCTCTGTTGACTACCTGTGCCAGGAAGTTCTATCCTTTTTACTTCAAGGTAATTCTCAACTCAATCCTCTTCACTTCCCTCCCTCACTGGGAAGGAGCCAACCTTAGCATTTCCCTCTATGGTTCTCTAGACTGTAGACTTGTTCCAGTGCAGTCACAGGAACTACCTGCTGTCATTTTGTTTCAAGATAATAAGCTACCCCAAAACTTGAAGTTGAGGTATGTGCTAAATCCTATAAGAGTCAATCACTTCCTAAATTATCATAATACGCATGGACACATTTGAACTTCTAAGTAATAACTTGTAACAGAGACTCCCCTTTATTCAGTTTAATGCAGCAAATACATTGCATGATGACCTAGAAGTAATTTGGAAATTGAAAAGCATCATACAAATACCAGGCATAATTAAGCCCATGTATGAGGCATTGTCCTGGGCCCTGTCCACCTGCTCAGCCATTTAGAAGCAATCCTATCCCCCATGTCATGCAGCAAATACCATCAAAGCATAGCTTTCATGTCTACTGTCTATTCATAACCTCAAAACTGCCTGCTCCACCCACACCACATCCCAACCCTCTCAAATCTCAAGGCCTCTTGACCTCGTTGCTCTTTCTCTCCTCCTTCTTCAGACTTGAAACCTTCCTGGATATGACCTTGCCTCTACTCCTGCACCAAGAAGGCTCCCCACCTTCTACACTGTCTCATGATACAGGGCCTCCTTCTGATCCAAGATGGTCAAACATTCTTTTCAAGATGCTGCTAATTCTGGTGTCTTCCTAATCCTTAAGAAAGAAAGTAGATGACTCTGAAGAATCCTGAGCTATGATCTCTGAGGAGAATATACTTTCAAGGGTGCTCATGAAGTTTAGTGGTGGTAGAGGGTGATGAAATACTGCAAGCACCTAGAAAGTGTTCCTTGATTGTGAGACTTTGGCACACCTGTCCGTCAGTGTGCTCAGAGAGTCTAAAATGATGACTAAGAATCTTGTAACCAGCTAAATCTGATCCCCTCTGACCAACTTGTTGCCCTTCTGCACTTTATTCTCCCTCAGTTTGGATCTCTATATTTATAGCCATATAGCATAAATATTAAAAACAAAAGTTACAGGATCATATGACCTGTTTTTCAAATTTAGGCAATATCCCTTAACAGATATGTGACCTCAGCAATTAACTTAACCTCTTTGAACCTCAACAGTAAAATTGGGATAAGAATTCTGCCCTGCCCACCTCACAGATGTCTGAGAATTCATTAAGACAGTGATCAGAACCCAGTAGGTGCTCAAAACAATGTGAGCTATTATTTTATTATTATCATTACTATTAATAAAACTCAAGGGGACATAAATTCTATTTACCTCCTCTTTCCCATCACCACACCATTCAAATTGCCCTTTGAATACAGCCAGCTACTCCACCCAAGCCCAAGTTCCTCCCTGGCCACCAGGAAACTATTTTCCTCATATATCCCTTTTTAAAAGGACAACTACTCAGAGCTCATCTCTCCATAGAAACTCAGAGAATAAATAGAAGCAGGAGATTTTCTGCCGTTTCCATTCTGACTGCCTCAATTAAATTAAAGCCCACACAACTCTTCCATTAGCATGCGGTGGAGAAGCCAGAGATGTCTCAGTGACCCTGGCTCCGTGGTTGGCTTAGACCTTCCAATTATTTTCAGCCAAAATCTCATCTCCTTGACTGGTATTGTTACAAGTAACCCGCACTGATGTCTGTGTGAAGAGATGTGGTCAGGACAAATCTGCTGTAACTTTAACATCTTTTTCAAGTGCCAAAATTATCGTTATGTTTTTCCAAATCATGAAATTCTTTATCAAGTACTTTTCTTTTTTCTCCCAGTGGGCTCACTCTCCAATAAATGCCTTTCCTCTGTTAGCAGACACTGAGACTTATAAAAAGGTAAGTGATAAAGAAATGGAAACAGGACTGCTCAGTTCAGATGAGAATGTACTATATAATAGAGTGTGTATATTCAGAGCCCCATGGCTGTGAGGGCACATCACAAGTCAATGTGCCATATATAGGATTCTCAAATCTTTCATCTATGAAGGCTTTTTTCAAGAACAGGAATGCAGACAGCAAGCTTCCTTGTTCCCATTAGATGTAGCCAGATGGCAACTCAAAGATGTGGCATGGCCAGCTGCCAGGAAAATACTTTTAGCTGAAGTGACATGGAGATCCTGGGAAACAAGAAGGGAAACCCTAGTTTTGGTATCAGAAGGAGATATGAGGAGGAAAGGATGAGGATGTTCATGGTCCCAACCTAGTGCAAGGGAAGCAGTTATACATTTGGATCAACCTTGAGTATGCAATAGAAAAGTGGTATCACCATACCAAGAGACAGCAATTTAAAAGAATGAATCAGCTGCCTGATTTCAAACTATACCACAAAGCCTACAGTAATCAAAACAGTATGGCACTGGCACAAAAACAGACACATAGATCAATGGAATAAAATAATCTAGAAATGGACCCACACTTATATGACCAATTAATAAATGACAAAGGAAGCAAGAATACACAATGGAGAAAAGATAGCCTCTTCAAATAAATGATGTTCAGAAAACTGGACAGTTATATGCAAAAGAAGCAAACTGAACTACTCTCTCACATCATACACAAAAATAAATTCAAAATGGATTAAAGACTTACCTGAAGCCATAAAACTCCTAGAAGAAAACATAGGCAGTATGCTCAATATAGTTTTGGATCTGTCTCCTCAGGCAAGGGAAACAAAAGCAAAAATAAACAAATGGGACTACATCAAACTAAAAAGCTTTTGCATAGCAAAGGAAATTATCAACAAAACGAAAAGGCCACCTATTGAATGGAAGAAGATATTTGTAAATGATCTATCTGACAAAGGATTAAATATCCAAAATAGTTTTTAAAACTCATATAACTCAACAATAAAAAAACAAACAACCAGATTAAATAATGGGCAGAGGACCTGAATAGACATTTTTCCAAAGAAGACATACAGATAGATGGCCAACAGACATATGAAAAGATGCTCAGTATCCTTAATCATCAGGGAAATTCAATTCAAAACCACAATGAGATATCACCTCACACCTGTCATGACTATTCTTAAAATGACTATTCTTAGAATGACTATTCTTAAAAAGACAAGAAATAACAAATGTTGGCAAGGATGTGGAGAAAATGGAACCCGGTGCACTGCTGGTGGTAATGTAAATTGGTGCAGCTACTATGTAAAACAATGTAGAGATCCCTCAAAAACCTAAAAATAGAACAACCATGTGGTCTAGATTCCACTTCTAGGTATTTTTCCAAAGAAAACAAAAACACTGATTAGAAAAGATATATGTACCAATATATATGGGTACAATATGAACCATATATGCAATGTTTAATTGCACCATTATTCACAATAGCTAAGATATGAAAGCAACCTAAGTGCCCATCAATAGATGAACAGATAAAGAAGATGTTATATATATATATATATATATATGATGGAATATTACTCAGCCATAAAAAAAGAATGAAATCTTGCTGTTTGTGAAAACATGAATCGACCTAGAGGGTCTGTAAGTGTAATAGTCAAACAGAGAAAGACAAATGACAAATGCTGTATGATTTCACTTTTATGTGGAATCTAAAAACAAAACAAATGAACAAATATAACAAAACAGAAACAGAGTCATAAATACAGAGAACAAACAAGTGGTTTGCCAGAGGGGAAAGGGATGAGGGATGAGTGAAATAGGTGAGAGAGATTAAGAGGTACAAACTTTCAGTTACAAAATAAATTAGTCACAGGGGTAAAATGTACAGCATGGGGATTATGGTCAATAACAAAGTAATATGTTTGGTGACAGATGGTAATGAGATTTATCCTTGTGATCGTTTTTGTAGTGTATACAAAAAGTGAATCACTAGATTGCATAACAGGATCTAACATAGTACTGTAGGTCAATTATACTTCAAAAAACAAACAAATTAACATAGATGAATGCATAAAGTTGTGGTATAGATATACAATGGAATATTATTCAGCCATAAAAAAGAAAATCTTGCCATTTGTGACAACATGGATAGAACTTGGGGGCATTATGCTAAGTGAAATAAGTCAGAGAAACACAAATACTTCACAATACAAAGACAAATGGTCTTACTTATATGTGGGTCTAAAAAAACCAAACTCATAGGAAGAGAACAGATTGGTGGTTGCCAGAGGTGGGGGTTGGTGGGTGGGTGGGTGAAATGGGTGAAGATGGTCAAAATGTACAAAATTCCAGTTATAAGATAAATAAGTCCTGAGGATGTAATGTACAACATGATGGCTATAGTTAACAACACTGAATTGTACATTTGAAAATTGATGAGAGAGTGAATCAAAAGTTCTCATCACAAGAAAAAATTGTAACTCTGTGAGGTAATGTATGTTAACTAGACTTACTGTGGTAATATTTTGCAATATACACATACATCAAATCATTATGTTGTATACCTTAAGCTAATAAAGTGTTATATGTCAATTACATCTCAAGAAAAACTGGAAATTTTTAAAAAGAAAATTCCTTAAATTAACCCTAAAAAGAAACACACATGCACCCTCAAAATAAAATTATGTACTTCCGTAGAAATATATACACCTACATGTACAAGCATAGAAGATGATCTGGAAGGTTAAACACAAAACTCTTCACAGAAGATACCTCCCAAGAGGAGACTGGGTTGTGTGAAGGAAGAGAACGCAAACCCCATCACTTGGGAACTTCTGCATTAGAGCTAATTCTGATTTTCTCCACCCTGAACTTGGGAAGTCTCTGGACTTTTCTGTGAACATTGAACATCTTCCCTTTTATAAGTGAAGATGATGTCCTCTGCTCCCTAATGCAGATGTTTGTGCCCATGCGTCCTACTGGCTGGTGAATCTCAGACACCATGTATGTGCATCATCCTAAATATTATTGCATTTAACCTAGACACTGAAGTGGAGTCTGACTTTTGAGTTCTATCAATTTAGAATCATTCTACTGCTTACAACATCTTCCAAAGACCATTACTCCCAATTAACTTTACCCTACTCATGCCCCCCATCAGCCAGACAAGCCCATGCTTGTTGCCCTTTTCCAAACCAGAACTAGCTATTTAGGCCTCGGATGTGTGTTCAGTGCTTCCCTGTACTCTGCTTCTGTGGCCTTATCAGTATGTCTCGGCATCCTGGCTACCACTACTGTGGTCAGGGCATATTCAACTTCCAACAGGATTATTTCAAGAGGCCTTTAGATGGTCTCCCTGCTTTTATCTAATCTAATACTCTCCAGGGCAAGTTAGCTAAACCATGGATTCAGCAACATCACCACTTGAAACTCTTCAGTGACCCTTGTCTCCGTAAGTGGCAGCTGTAAACTTCAGTGTACTCCAGAATCACCTGTTATGTTCTCTAAAATGCAGATTTCTGGCTGCCTCCTCCAAAAGCTCTGATTCAGTAAATCCTGAATTTTTAACAAGCACCTAAGAGGATTCTGATGCAAAGAGTATAGGGATCAAACTTTGAAAAACACTAACCTTAGGCTAAGGGCAGCCCTAGTTCCTTGCAATGGTAATCAGGTCCCTCATAACATGATTCTTACCACTCTAGCCTCACCATGCACCTCTCCCCACCTCACATATTTCTTTCCAGCAATACAGAGCAGCATCTTGTCCCCCACTCACTGTTTTGTTCCCCAATACAATTGTTCTCAACTGTGCCCATAATGCCCTCCTTGCTCATCTGTCAACACACTTCATCAACCTAATGCCTACTCATCCTTCATAACACAACTCAGGTATCACCTCCCCCAGGAAACCTTCCCTGACATTCCTGGTTATGTTCTGCCCCCATATTGTCCTTCTAATGCCCAAGCTTTGTCAGACAAAGCTCTTACTCCATTTCCTAGATTTTCTAGATATCCTGGATTCTGAGGTCCTTGCAGCAAGCCATGTCTTACCCTCCAAAATCTCAAGGAGCTAACACAGAGCCTAGCACAGTGTGGGTAGTTACAGTGGTGCACTGTAGGTAGTTAGGTACACTGGGAGTCACACTGGTGTGCTGTAGGTAGTTAGGGAGTCACACTGGTGTGCTGTAGATAGTTTGCTGGTAGTTGGATAGGCCACAACAAGAGAAGACTTTTTAGTTGACACCTTTCTGAATCCACCAAGCAAGTTAACCATGTGATGATAGACATGCTCCCTCCTTCCTCTTCAACCAAAAGATGTTGCTGCCCAACCTAAGGGTTAATCTTTTTTCCAACCCTATTTAAACAAAATTGTTATGACTCAATGCTTTCTAGCAGCAGTTTGACTCTAAAAATTCAATATCCAAGTTGACATCTACCAAGCTCATACCACTTACACTGCTTCTGAGAAAGAGGATTTTGTTGGGCCCCCTCAGCAAGGCAGACAATGTCATACTGACGCAGTCATTATTCATCCCACAACTTTCCTCTGCTACCATTCCACTCCCAACCACATTCTCATTATTAAACAATTTTTGAATTCTGGTTAGTACTCATAAAAACCCTATTCCCTGGAGAACGATGTCTGCCCTTAGGAGCAAAAGTAAAGAACAATCCTCTCCCTCCCTCCTTTCCCTCAACATGGGCTTGGAGGCCTTTGATGAGTGACTTCATGAACGTTCACCTCATTTCTGGAGAATTCATGCTAATCCACCATAACCCTGCTCAGCTCCAAGCCACAATTCTTTAGCTTTCATTGTACATCTTTAAGGGGAGATAAGAAATGCGTTTCTGAAACTTACTTGACAGAATATCTTACAGGATTAGTGTTCCCTGAATATATTTTGGTAAATGCTGCCTGAGAAACCACCCTATCTTAAGATATGCTCAGGTTCAACAAATGTCCTAGTTACTCAATCACATCTCAAGATCCAAGCTTCATTCCATTTCCAGGGCAAGCTATGGATTTGGAGTTGAGGAAAGAATTGACCTCAATGAATTGGGATGATTCCATTTCTCTGAGACTTCGGAAGGAACAGAGTCCCTTAGAAAATGTGAAAACTGGGAGGTATCCTAGAGATTGTATCATCCAGTGGTTTTATTTCCCAGCCCAGGATCCTGAGACCCAGAAAGCTGAAGGAATTTGCTTCAGTTTATAACCACACAATTATGGAGCTGGGATCCAGGACAAGGTTCTGATTAAACTCCAGAAATCTTTCCACTACACCATGCTGCCTTCAAATCATTTTTGTACATGTAAGGTATACTTTCAGCTCTACAGCAGAATAAGTCTGTGGTAATGTAGTCAGGTGAAAGAAGTATCATAAATGAATAATGTATTTCTGCAAGATTTTCCTAGTTCTTTCCTCTCTGTTTCAAAGACCCTTTCATAATCATCCCTCCCTTCCATCTCAAACCCAGTACCAAACAATTTTTAAATTCTATCAATTATACACTAAGATATCACTCTTTTGGAAAGCAATGCCTACCCTTTGGGGCAAAGTCAAAGAACAAAGCCTTCCTCTCATTCCTTGCCCATCACATGACTTTGGAAATACCTGATATTTGAATCTGGCTAATTCTGAAAAATTCCCCCAAAGCTGTTTCTGACCCATGGAATTACCCTGTCTCAGTCCTTCCTTCCATAGCCAAATTTGCCAAAAAATGATGTACTATCAATTACCATCTCCTTAAAAACCGTTCACTCTTTTTAATGCAATATGGCAATCTATCAGTTAGCTGGTGAGTTCAATCCATTTATGTTTATTGTCATTGATATATACAAACTGGGCTTCTGCCATCTTACTTTGTGCTTTGTACTTCTCTTCATTTACTTTTTATTTGCTTCCTCTTTCTCTTGTACTACACTATTGGAGACATGGAGGGGAGAGAGAATTGTGCTTTTTTTACTGGAAAAAGGAGGAGTGGATATGAGCAGAAAAAATGGGAATTTACTACATGCTGTTCAAATAACTCAAAACTAGCTTTGCATACTAAAAATATGCAAGAGAATAGATGCATGTAAAAAGTAGACCAAAATGCACTAACTAGTAGTTGAATTGATGTGATGAAATTAACTGTAACTTTTTCCTTTTATCTATTTTTCATAATGAGGTTAAACTACCTTTTCAACTAAAAAAAATTATTTACTAAAATTAAAACTCTGATGGGGTCTCATCACCTATAGTAGAATTTTCTGAAGTGTGTTTGGATGTTAACATGTCTTGTGTGAAAAAAGGGAAACTTGATGATCAAGTAAATTTTGGAAATATTTAATTAAACAAGGTTAAACAGATCTCTTTGCTACAGGACTTCTTGAAGACTTTAAATTATTAATGTTAATTATGAATTTTCAAATGAGGACAAGAGTGTACAATGATACCCAGAGTTATTTGATCTTTGGACCCTGTCTGCTGAACATGTTAAGGGACAGGACACTATTTTGGAATCCCTGTCTTACAGGGAAAGCGAGTGTAACCTATGAAGTTTTTCATAGCCTCCTCTCCTTCAGTCTCTCTTCCTGAGCTGTATCACTTTCCTACTGCAACTGTAACAAATTACCACAATCTTGGTGGGTTAAACAACACAATTTTATTATAATTCTGGAAGTTAGAAGTCCAACAGTGGTCTCACTGAACAAAAATCAAGGTGTCAGTAGGGCTGTGCTTTTTTCTTGAGAATCTAGGGGAGAATTCATTTCCTTTCCTTTTACAACTTCTAGAGACAAGCTGCAGTCTTTGGCTCATGGCTCTTTTCTGCATCCTCAAAGCCAGTTGAGGTCAAAGAGAGTTGAGTCCTTTTCACATTGCATCACTTTAACTCTGTTTCTCCCTCCCTCTATCACTTTTAATGACAGTTGGTTTTGGTTTTTTGTTTCTTTAATTTTCTTATTGAAGTATAGTTAATGTACAATGTTGTGTTAGTTTCTGGTGTATAGCAAAGTGATTTAGATACAGATATAGGTATAGATATTCTTTTTCATATTCTATTACAGGATACTGAATATAGTTCCCTGTGCTATACAGTAGGACCTTATTGTTTATCCATTCTATACATAATAGTTTGCATCTGCTAATTCCAAACTCCCAATCCATCCCTCCCCCAACCTTGACAACCACAAGTATGTTCTCTATGTCTGTGTTTCTGTTTCATAGATAAGTTCATTTGTGTCATATTTTAGATTCCACATATAAGTGATATCATATGGTATTTGTCTTTCTCTTTCTGATTTACTTCTTTAGTATGATAATCTCTAGGTCCATCCATGTTGTTGCAAATGGCATTATTGCATTTTTTATGGCTGAGTAATATTCCATTGTATATATCCCACATCTCCTTTATCCATTTATCTAAATGCCAACAGACATTTAGGTTGTTTCCATCTCTTAGCTATTGTAAATGGTGCTGCTATGAATATTGGGGTGCATGTATCTCTTCAAATTATAGTTTTGTCTGGATATATGCCCAGGAGTGGGATTGCAGGATCATATGGCAATTCTATTTTTAACATTTTAAGGAACCTCCATATTGTTTTCCATAGTAGCTGCACCAATTTACATTCCCACCAACAGTGTAAGAAGGTTCCCTTTTCTCCATACCCTCTCCAGCATTTGTTATTTGTGGACTTAATGATGGCTATTCTCACCAGTGTGAGGTGGTAACTCATTGCAGTTTTGATTTGCATTTCTCTAATAATTAGTGATGTTGAGCATCTTTTCATGTGCCTGTTGGCCATCTGTATGTCTTCTTGCAAAAGTGTCTATTTAGGTCTTCTGCCTATTTTTTGATTGGGTTGTTCATTTTTTGTTTTTCAGCTGTGTGAGCTCTTTGCATATTTTAGAAATTAAGCCCTTGTTGGTCACATTGTTTGCAAATGTTTTCTCCCATTCTGTAGATTGACTTTTCATTCTGTTTTTGGTTTCCTTTACTGTGCAAAATCTTGTAGGTTTGATTAGGTCCCATCTGTTTCTTTTCATTTTTATTTCTATTGCCTTTGGAGACTGACCTAAGAAAATATTGGTATGATTTATGTCAGAGAATGTTTCGCCTAAGTTCTTTTCGAGGAGCTTTATGGTTCATGTCTTATGTTTAAGTCTTTTAACCATTTTGAGTTTATGTTTGTGTATGTTGTGAGGGTGTGTTCTAACTTCATTGATTTACATATGGCTGTCCAACTTTCCCAACACCACTTGCTGAAGAAACTGTCTTTTCTCCATTGTATATTCTTGCCTCCTTTATCGAAGATTAATTGACTGTAGGTATGTGGGTTTATTTCTGGGCTCTCTATTCTGTTCTATTGATCTATATGTGTGTTTCTGTGCCAATATCATGTTTTTTTGATTACTATAGCTTTGTAGTATAGTCTGAAGTCTTGGGAGGGTTATGCCTCCTGCTTTGTTCTTTTTCCTCAAGATAGCTTTGGCAGTTCTGGGTCTTTCATGGTTCCATATAAATTTTAGGATTATTTGTTCTAGTTCTGTGAAAAATGTCATGGGTAATTTGATAGGGATTGCATTAAATCTGTAGGTTGCTTTGGGTGTATGACCATTTTAACAATGTTAATTCTTCCAGTCCAAGAGCATGGGATATCTTTCCATTGAGACCATCCAGGATAATCTCCTTATTTTTAGGTCAACTGATCAACAATTAACTGATCAACAATTAACTGATCAGTTGATTTCATTTACAATTTTAATTCCCTTTGCCATGTAAGGTAACATATTCACAAGTACCAGGGATGTAGGCATTTGGTGGGGGTTGGAGGAGAGAAATACATATTCTGTCTACCGCATCTTTTCCATTTCCCTCCTTTCTCCCGTAGTACCCACTAAACTCCTTACTGAAGTTCCTGTTATACTCAGAAAAAAAATTATTTTCATACCAATTGTTTCCTCTCCCTCTAATGCCCACCCCTACCCTTACCACTGCCTTATCTATCTGAAGCATCCCTACACATTCATTAGGGTGTTATTGAAATCTTACTTCTCCTGTTAATGTCTCCCTGAATTCTCTAGGCAAAATTAGATACTCTGTGCTCTAAAAGTATTTTGTATACATCACAGAGATAACACTCATTACACTGTATTGTATATGTAATAATATAACAGTTAATACTAACTGAGCACTTACTAAAGCACCCAGCACTGTGCTATGTGTTTTACCTGCTGCACTATCTCATTCACTCCTCACAGCAGCTGTAACAGGTGGGCATTACTGATAATCTATCTCTTCCTTCAGCCTCAGATTGTGAGCACTTACAATTCATGAACAGTACATGCCTTATTCATCTCCATGCTATTAAAACCTCCCTCAAGGGTTAGCACTTAATTCAGACTCAATTCATTTGAATCAATTTAACTGCACTGCTGGTTTCTGAGCCAAAAAGTACTGTCAGCCACCCCACTATATGATGGAATCAAAGCTTTCCCAATGGTCAAATTAAAGGTATGTGACATCGGATTTGTCTCAAGTTTTGGGGTCAGGAGCAAATTTGTCTGATCTAGGCATGTGATGAATCACAATGCAGCCCAGCTCTTTGAAGATCATCATGAGAAGGCCACGATGATCAAGAGAGAACAGCTTGCAAAGCAAATGCTTTTTCAGGTGCAGATTTCTCCTGCAACAACTGCAGACACCACTGGAATGTCTAGCTGATCATGTGCTGCTTCTAAAAGAATGGGTCATCCATCATTGACTGATGACTCTGTTCTTAAACCACTTGGGAAATAAATATTTGTTGAGCATACCCCATTATGTATCAGTATAAAATAAACTCATTAATCAATAAATATATTAATGTATTGAATGGCAACATATCATCATACAATAAATAGCTTCTGAGAACATGTCATTTTCAAGCATAGAAAGTGAATAAAATTAGACCCCTGTCTGTGAGGAACTCAGACTGGAAAACAAATCAGTACAATGAACTGCAATATAATAATAAAGCCCTTGGACATTTGCTTTGTCTCATAAACCTCAGGTTCCTAAGCTTTGAATCTAAGATAACAAACAGTACCTACTTCATAGAGTTTGTGTGAGCATCATTAAGGGTTAATGCATATAAAGAGCTCAGAACAGGGTCTGCACATAGGAAAATCTGATCAATATTAACAATAGGCAAAATGCTATGGAAGCAGAGAGGGACTGGGCTCATGCAGGACTAGGGAAAGGTTTCCTGGGGTGGTGGTGTTTAGTCTGGGCCTGGAAGGGTGAGGAGATGCTTACATGCCCAGAAAAGCAGGGCAAGGAGAGTGCCTGCCTCTGGGCTCTGACTTCAGGATCTGAAACTTGATGTTTCTTGGAAATCTGTTATCCTCTACCAATGGCATTTCACCCCCTGCAAAGACAATGGAATTAAAGGGAGCAGATTTATCGATTTCCTAATATTTTCTGTCTTTAGGAGCTATTTCCAAGTCTGCTAAAGGTCTTTATTCTCCCTTCATTCTCCTCCATCCCTTTCCTAGAAGCTAGTGTTTTCTCCCAAATCTTTCTCTTCTTCAACCTTTCAAGGGTTTCCTCAATTTCTCCATTCTGTGATTCCCCACTCTGCAATTCCTTGCACCTAAGAAGGTAACAACAGTTTACACCAGGGATGGGCAAACTTTCTCTCTAAAGTACCAGATAATAGATATCTTAGGTTATGTGGCCATGCAGGCTCAACTCTGCTGTTGAGCCCCAGACAATATGTAATTGAATGAGCATGGCTATTTTCTAATAAATTTACTTACAGAAATAAGCAGTTGGGCCAAGTTTGACTTGGCCCATAGGCCACAGTTTGCCAACTCCTGCTCTGGAGAGACCCAGGGCCATATTGGAGCAGAAGCCACAGGAAGAAAGGAGCCTGAGTTGTGATCTGGTTTTACTGTGTCTACATGAGCAAAGCATATAATCTCTCTGGACCCAAGATCGGGGATGACAGGGATATTGTTTTCTGTTATTCCTGCCCTCCCTGATACTGCAGATAAACAAGGAGAAGGGAACCAGCTGCTGTTGCATGCCAACAAGGTGCTAGAAATTTTACATTCCATATTTTATTTAATCTGTAGAGGAACTCCATAATGTATTCTTATGCCCACTTTTCTGATGAGAAAGGCAAGTCTCGGAGGGATTAAGTAAGCATCTCAACACACATTGCTAAGAAATTACAAAGCTAGGTTTTGACTATGAGTGCACCCTGTTCCAAGTTCAAGCCCTGTCCAGCATATCACACTCTCTCCCAAGAATAGATATTACCAGGGAAAGGCCAGCTGACCAGCTCTGGCCAGAGAAGTCCTCAGGCTCACCACCCCCTTTCTGGGTCTTGTGTTCAGTCAAGCTCAAGAGTTGATTAACCAATTACTCTGGATAGACTCCCACTAACCAAGCTCATAATGAACTAGTTATAAATCAGGATGTCAAAATGCCTTTTTCTCATGGGGGACACCATTCCTCTGTTTTGTAACTAGAATTTTCTAGTCTGTTAACTAGTACACACCCCTTCCCGATATCAGGGTACACTAAGTTCAAATTTTAAATCCCAGTGAGTGTGAGAAACAGACTTAGACATAGAGAACAAACTTGTGGTTGCCAAGGGGGAGGGGGTGGGGGAGGGCAGGACTGGGAGTGTGGGATTAGTAGATGCAAACTATTATATATAGGACAGATAAACATCAAGGTCCTACTGTATAGCACAGGGAACTATATTCAAGATTCTGGATAAACGATAATGGAAAATAATATAAAAAAATATTGTCTCTATGTGTATAACTGGATCACTTTGCTGTACAGCAGAGATTGCCACAACATTGTAAACCAACTATACTTCAATTAAAAAAATAATTTTTTTTAAAAAAGAAAAATAGAAAATCCCAGTGGGTGTGGAGTCAGAGCCAGGGAAGGAAGGAAGCCAAGGTGAGACCCAGCTCACAATCCATCTCTGGACACAACAGGGCCTAGAAATCTCAAATTCAGGTCTCAGTAATGAGGAGACTGCTGTAAACTGCACCTTTCTATTCTCTTCCTGGCTCCCCATTTTCCTGAGCTTGACACCAAGTACCTCCTTTGAGTGGATTGTCCTTTCCTCCTTTTATAAATGTTTATCTTATTTCAAATACATTTCCATAAAAAAAAAAAAAACTTCAAGAATACTACGTAAAAGAACAAAATTCTAAATCAACCACAGTCTCACCACCCTGAGATAACCACAGTCAATATTTTGGACTATAAACATCCAACATTTTTTCTGTACATGGTAAAACATATACATATAGATATATACATATATACACATGTGTGTCTTTATAAGAAAGATCATGCTGTACATACTTGCTGGTGACCTTTTCTTCACTAAATAATGTATAGCAACCAAGTTTTCATGTTGCCAAATATTCTTCTCAGTCATTAATTTAATGGTTGTATGGTAGTCTATTACACATATGTGTTCATTTGACTAGTTTCCTGCTTTTGGACTCATTCTTCCTTAAGCTGCATTAATATCCACCAATTTGACTCCAGCTTGGCCTGGGAACCATTTGTTCTCTTGACTTACTTGTATTAGTCGTACTCCCTGCCTCCTCACCTGAGCCCACTCCTGCCTCACAGCACACTCTGAGGTCTCAGTGAGGTGTGTGCATTAAAGCTCAATGTAGGCTGCAGATTACAGTCCCCAAGGGAGGGTTAATTGAACCTGCATACGAGGAGCCTGCAGGAGGCTGTGGCTAGCACCCGAGACAAAGGTGCCATGGAGTGGTGGTGGGAAATGACCCTGAGTCCACCGTCCCTGGCTTCCCCCTGCAAAGGAGCTCCAGAAGCCCACCCTAGAGAACGAGGACAGGGGATTGGGCAGGCAAAGGCCGAGGTGCATCGGTAGCCAGCACGCTTCACTGGTATGGTACAGAATGCTCCCGTGCCGGCTGCAACTGCCCTTACGAACACACATATACATGCACACATATCTATACTCACATGCACACACACATACACACACACAAAGTCAGAGCGTGCTGAGAATAAGAAGTGCTTCAATGTCAATGTCAAAGTGAGATGTTCCCTTCTTCTGTCACTGTTAGCAGAGCAGGGCTAAATGCAAGCAGTGGTGGCGATGGACTCTGTCAAGAAGTAGTCCTTGTTTTCATTTCAGTAATCTCTATTTATCTCCACAGTGGCTGTTACTTCAGGGAGCAAACAAAGCACTCAGAATTAATACCCATAAAAAATAAAAATTAAATAAAACTAAAAACCCTGGATTCAGGCTAAGTTTGAATTCCCAGCTCAAATCCTGCCAACTGTGTGGCCTAGGAGACATGGCTTAACTTCAACATGTGTCCGTCTCCTCACCTGTAAATTAGTGATTGAATAATGTCTACCTTAGAAGACAGTTTGAGGAGCATGAAATAATGTATGTTGAGTGTTAACATATGTGCCAGTCACATACTAAAGTGTTAGCAGGCATGAGCTATTTATTATTATTATTATTACTGTTATTGATACTAACAGAGGTTAAGTGATATCTCAGTGCCAGCTCCACAGAGAAGAAGAACCTGGGCCTTGATAAATTCCAGCTCACTGGGGCCTGTTAACAAGTCCATTATCACAACCATAAACCACTGGGGGCACCTTCAACATAGTGGCTGATATATTGCTGTACTCTGGGAGACAGAGGCCAGCCCATAAATAAATCATACCAAGCTTCCAAGCCATGGTATTCAGACTCCTAAAATTTAATGGTATGCTTTCTCATCACCGCTTATACCATTTTCCCATCAGCAGGATCCGAGTTTTCTGTCACCACTCGCTGGCCTAATTAAGAAGGGAGGTGGTAAGGATCATGGTGGAAGTTAGGGAGGGCATGAGTAGAAGGAGCAGAAGGGAAGGAGGCCTGATGTTGCTAGTGGTGGGTATATCTGGGGATGGACAGACCACAAGACAACTACTACCACAGTCTTTAAAAGGTTCAAACCGGTGCTGTTCATGTCCTCTGCATTTCAGAGTGAATAGAAACAGACCCAGGGCACAGCAGGCAGGATGCAAGGCAGACCTAGGGCACAACTTTGTGGCCAGAACAACAGTTAAAACAGAAGCCTGAGGAGCTAGTTACTTTAGCATCCCTTTCCCTGGGGTATTATTTTTGTCAATAAATTTTTATTGGAGTATAGTTGCTTTACAATTTTGTGTTAGTTTCTACTGCACAGCAAAATGAATTAGCCACACATATACATGCATCCTTCCTTTTTGGATTTCCCTCCCATTTAGGTCACCACTGTGCATTAAGTAGAGTTCCCTGTGCTATACGGTATGTTTTCATTTGTTGTCTACTTTATACATAATATCAATAGTGCATATGTGTCAATCCCAATCTCCCAATTCCTCCCAACCCCTCATTCCCCCTTGGTATCCATACATTTGTTCTCTACATCTGTGTCTCTATTTCTCCTTTGCAAATAAGATCATCTATACCATTTTTCTAGATTCCACATATATGCGTTAATATACAATATTTGGTTTTCTCTTTCTGAGTTACTTCACTCTGTATGACACTCTCTAGGTCCATCCACATCTCTTCAAATGACCCAACTTCCTTCCTTTTAATGGATGAGTAATATTCCATTGTATATATATATATATATATATATATATATATATATATATATACCACATCTTTATCCATTTATCTGTTGATGGACATTTAGATTGCTTCCATGTCCTGGCTATTGTAAATAGGGCTGCAATGAACATTGGGGTGCATGTGTCTTTCTGAATTACAGTTTTCTCATGGAATATGCCCAGTAGTGGGAATGCTGCATCATATGATAGTTCTTTTTTTTAGTTTTTAAGGAACCTCCATATTGCTCTCCAAAGTGGCTGTATCAATATACATTCTCACCAACAGTGCAAGAGGGTTGCCTTTTGTCCACACCCTCTCCGGCATTCATTAATTTTTTTAGCATCTTTATTGTAGTATAATTTCTTTACAATGTGTTAGTTTCTGCTGTACAACAAAGTGAATCAGCTGTATGTATACATATATCCCCATATCCCTTCCCTCTTGTGCCTCCCTTCCACCCTCCCTATCCCACCCCTCTAGGTCGTCACAAAGCATCAAGCTAATTTCCCTGTGCTGTGTCCCAGCTTCCCACTAGCCATCCACTTTACATTTGGTAGTGTATACATGTCAATGCTACTCTCTCACTTCGTCTCAGCTTCCTCTCCCACCCCATTTCCTCAAGTCTGTTCTCTACATTGGTGTCCTTATTCCTGCCCTGCTGCTGGGTTCATCAGTATCGTTTTTTTAGATACCATATTTGCATTAGCATATGGTACTTCTTTCTCTTTCTGACTAACTTCAATCTCTATGAAAGACTCTAGGTGCTCCACCTCATTACAAATGACTCAATTTCGTTCCTTTTTATGGCTGAGTAATATTTCATTGTATATATGTGCCACATCTTCTTTTATTTATTTATTTTATTTATTTATTTTTTGCAGTACGCTGGTCTCTCACTGTTGTGGCCTCTCCCATTGCGGAGCACAGGCTCCGGACGCACAGGCTCAGTGGCCATGGCTCACAGGCCTAGCCGCTCCACGGCATGTGGGATCTTCCCAGACTGGAGCACGAACCCACATCCCCTGCATCAGCAGGCGGACTCTCAACCACTGTGCCACCAGGGAAGCCCTGTGCCACATCTTCTTTATCCATTCATCTGTTGATGCATATTTAGGTTGCTTCCATACCCTGGTTATTGTAAAAAGTACTGAAATGAGTATTGTGGTACGTGTATCTTTTCAATTATGGTTTTCTCACGGTATATGCCCAGTAGTGGGATTGCTAGGTCATATGGTAGTTCTATTTTTAGTTTTTAAAGGAACCTCCATACTCTTCTCCACAGTGGGTATATCAAGTTACATTCCCACCAACAGTGCAAGAGGGTTCCCTTTTCTCCACACCCTATCCAGCATTAATTGTTTCTAGATTTTTTGATGATGGCCATTCTGACCAGTGTGAGGTGATACCTCATGTGGTTGTTTTGTTGGGTTTTTTTTTGCAGTACGCGGGCCTCTCACTGTTGTGGCCTCTCCCGTTGCGGCGCACAGGATCCGGACGTGCAGGCTCAGCGGCCATGTCTCACGGGCCCAGCCGCTCCGCGGCATGTGGGATCTTCCCGGACTGGGGCACAAACCCATGTCCCCTGCATCGGCAGGCGGACTCTCAACCACTGTGCCACCAGGGAAGCCCCCTCATGTGGTTTTGATTAGCTATTCTCTAATAATTAGTGATGCTGAGCATCTTTTCATGTGTTTTTTGGAAATATGTATGTCTTCTTAGAGAAATGTCTATTTAGGTCTTCTTCCATTTTTGGATTGGGCTGTTTGTTTTTTTGATATTGAGCTTCATGAGCTGCTTGTAAATTTTGGCGATTAATCTTATGTCAGTTGCTTCATTTGTAAATATTTTCTCCCATTCTGAGGGCTGTCTTTTCGTATTGTTTATGGTTTCCTTTGCTGTGCAAAAGCTTTTAAGTTTCATTAGGTCCCATTTCATTATTTTGGTGTTTATTTCCATTTCTCCACGAGGTGGGTCAAAAAGGATCATGCTGTGATTTATGTCATACAGTGTTCTGCCTATGCTTTCCTCTAAGACTTTCATAGTGTCTGACCTTACATTTAGACCTTAAATCATTTTGAGTTTATTTTTCTGTATGGTTTTAGGGAGTGTTCTAATTTCATTCTTTTACATGTAGTTGTCCAGTTTTCACACCAGCACTTATCAATGGTGGCTGTCTTTTCTCCAATGTATATTCTTGCCTCCTTCATCGAAGATAAGGTGACTATATGCACATGGGTTTATCTCTGGGCTTTCTATCCTGTTCCACTGATCTATATTTCTGTTTTTGTGTCAGTACCATACTGCCTTGATTACTGTAGCTTTGTAGTATAGTCTGAAGTTGGGGAGCCTGACTCCTCCAGCTCTGTTTCTCTTTCTCAAGATTGTTATGGCTATTCTAGGTCTTTTGTGTTTCCATACAAACTGTGAAATTTTTGTTCTACTTCTGTGAAAAATGCCAGTGATAGTTTGATAGGAATTGCATTGAATCTGTAGATTGCTTTGGGTAGTAGAGTCATTTTCACAATGTTGATTCTGCCAATCCAAGAACATGGTATATCTCTCCATCTGTTTGTATCATCTTTGATTTCTTTCATCAGTGTCTTATAGTTTTCTGCATACAGGTCTTTTTTCTCCTTAGGTAGGTTTATTCCTAGGTATTTTATTCTTTTTGTTGCAATGGTAAATGGGAGTGTTTCCTTAATTTCACTTTCAGATTTTTCATTAATGCCAGAGGTTTCTGTGCATTAATTTTGTATCCTGCTACTTTACCAAATTCATTGATTAGCTCTAGTAGTTTTCTAGTAGCATATTTAGGATTCTTTATGTATGGTATCATGTCATCTGCAAACAGTGACAGCATTCTTTTCTGATTGGGATTACTTTGTTTCTTTTTCTTCTCTGATTGCTGTGGCTAAAACTTCCAAACATATGTTGAATAATAGTGGTGACAGTGGGCAACCTTGTCTTGTTCCTGACCTTAGTGGAAAGTGTTTCAGCTTTTCACTGTTGTGGACGATGTCGGCTGTGGGTTTGTCATATATGGCCTTTATTATGTTGAGGAAAGTTCCCTCTATGCCTAGTTTCTGGAGGGTTTTGATCATAAAAGGATGTTGAATTTTGTTGAAAGATTTCTCTGCATCTATTGAGATGATCATATGGATTTTATCCTTCGATTTGTTAATATGGTGTATTACAGTGATTGATTTACGTATATTGAAGAATCCTTGCATTCCTGGGATAAACCCAACTGGATCATGGTGTATGATCCTTTTAATGTGCTGCTGGGTTCTGTTTGCTAGTATTTTGTTGAGGATATTTGCATTTATGTTCATCAGTGATATTGGTCTGTAGTTTTCTTTTTTTGTGACATCTTTGTCTCATTTTCTTATCAGGGTGATGGTGGCCTTGTAGAATGAGTTTGGGAGTGTTCCTCCCTCTGCTATATTTTGGAAGAGTTTGAGAAGGATAGCACTTCTCTAAATGTTTGATAGAACTCACCTGTGAAGCCATGTGGCCCTGGGGTTTTGTTTGTTGAAAGATTTTTAATCATAGTCTCAATTTCAGTGCTTGTGATTAGTCTGTTTATATTTTCTATTTCTTCCTGGTTCAGGCTCAGAAGGTTGTGCATTTCTAAGAATTTGTCCATTTCTTCCAGATTGTCCAATTTATTGGCATATAGTTGTTGTAGTAATCTCTCATGATCCTTTGTATTTCTGCAGTGTCAGTTGTTACTTCTCCTTTTTCATTTCTAATTCTATTGATTTGAGTCTTCTCCCTTTTTTTCTTGATGAGTCTGGCTAATGGTTTACCAATTGTGTTTATCTTCTCAAGAACTGGCTTTTAGTTTTATTGATCTTTGGTATCATTTCCTTCACTTGTTTTTCATTTATTTCTGATTTGATCTTTATGATATCTTTCCTTCTGCTAACTTTGGGTTTTTTTGTTCTTCTTTCTCTAATTGCTTTAGGTGTAAGTTTAGATTGTTTATTTGAGATGTTTCTTGTGTCTTGAGGTAGGATTGTATTGCTATAAACTTCCCTCTTAGAACTGTTTTTGCTGCATCTCATAGGTTTTGGGTCATCGTGTCTCCATTGTCATTTGTTTCTAGGTATTTTTTGATTTCCACTTTAATTTCTTCTGTGACCTCTGGGTTATTTAGTAGTGTATTGTTTAGCCTCCATGTGTTTTTTTTTTCTTTTTAATTTTTTTTTTCCTGTAATTGATATCTAGTCTCATAGCACTGTGGTCAGAAAAGATATTTGATACATTTTCAATTTTCTTAAATTTACTGAGGCTTGATTTGTGACCTAGGATATGATCTATCCTGGAGAATATTCCATGAGCACTTGAGAAGAAAGTGTATTCTGTTGTTTTTGAATGCAATGTCCTATAAATATCATTTAAGTCCATCTTATCTAATGTGTCATTTACAGGTTATGTTCCCTTATTTATTTTCATTTTGGATTGGTTTTTTTTTTTGTTTTTTTTTGATATTGAGCTGCTTATATATTTTGGAGATTAGTCCTTTGTCTGTTGCTTCATTTGCAAATATTTTCTCCTTTTCTGAAGGTTGTCTTTTTGTCTTATTTATGGTTTCCTTTGCTGTGCAAAAGCTTTTAAGTTTCATTAGGTCCCATTTGTTTATGTTTGTTTTTATTTCCATTGCTCTAGGAGGTGGATTAAAAAAGATCTTGCTGCAATTTATGTCAAAGAGTGTTCTGCCTATGTTTTCCTCTAAGAATTTGATAGTTTCTGGCCTTACATTTAGGTCTTTAATCCATTTTGAGTTTATTTTTGTGTATGGTGTTAGGGAATGTTCTAATTTCATTCTTTTACATATAGTTGTCCAGTTTTCCCAGTACTACTTATTGAAGAGACTGTCTTTTCTCCATTGTATATTTTTGCCTCCTTTGTCATAGATTAGGTGACCATAGGTGTTTGGGTTTATCTCTGGGATTTCTATCCTATTCCATTGATCTGTATTTCTATTTTTGTGTCAGTACCATACTGTCTTGATTACTTGATAGCTTTGTAGTATAGCGTGAAGTTGGGGAGCCTGACTCCTCCAGCTCTGTTTTTCTTTCTGAAGATTGCCTTGGCTATTCGGGGTCTTTTGTGTTTCCATACAAATTATAAAATGTTTTATTCTAGTTCTGTGAAATATGCCATTGGTAGTTTGATAGGGATTGCATTGAATCTGTAGATTGCTTTGGGTGTTATAGTCATTTTCACAATATTGATTCTTCCAAACCAAGAACATGGTATATCTCTCCATGTGTTTGTGTCATCTTTGATTTCTTTCATCAGTATCTTATAGTTTTCTGTGTACAGGTCTTTTGCCTCTTTAAGTAGGTTTATTCCTAGCTATTTTTTTCTTTTCTTTGCAATGGTAAATGGGATTGTTTCCTTAATTTCTCTTTCAGATTTTTCATTGTTAGTGTATAGGAACGCAAGAGATTTCTGTGCAGTAATTTTGTATCCTGCAACTTTCCTAAATTCATTGATTAGCTCTAATACTTTTCTGATGACATATTTAGGACTTTCTATGTATAGTATCATGCCATCTGCAAACAGTGACAGTTTTACTTCTTTCCAATTTTGGTTCCTTTTATTTCTTTTTCTTCTCTGGTTGCTATGGCTAGGACTTCCAAGACTATGTTGAATGATAGTGGTGAGAGTGGGCACCCTTGTCTTATTCCTGATCTTATAGGTAATGTTTTCATTTTTTCACCCTTGAGAATAATGTTTGATGTGTGTTTGTCATATATGGCTTTTATTATGTTGAGTAGATTCCCTCTATGCCCACTTTCTGGAGAGTTTTTCTCATAAATGGTATTGAATTTTGTCAAAAGCTTTTTCTGCATCTATTGAGATGATCATGTGGTTTTTCTTCTTCAATTTGTTAATATGGTGTATCACATTGATTGATTTGCATATATTGAAGAATCCTTGCATCCCTGGGATAAATCTCTTTGATCATGATCCTATTAATGTGTTGTTGGATTCAGCTTGCTAGTATTTTGTTGAGGATTTTGCATCTATGTTCATCAGTGATATTGGCCTGTAATTTTCTTTTTTTGTAGTATCTTTGTCTAGTTTTGGTATCAGGTTGATGGTGTCCTCATAGAATGAGTTTGGGAGTGTTCCACCCTCTGCAATTTTTTGGGAGAGTTTGAGAAGGATAGGTGTTAGTTCTTCTCTGAATGATAGAATTCGCCTGTGAAGCCATCTGGTCCTGGATTAGTCATCTTTATTTAACCAGACTCCCATTGTTTTTGTTGTACAAGTTCTGACTTAAGTGAACATTAAGATAATGCCATCAGTTCCAGTTGATGTAATATGCAAATTTGTGAACTTCTGTGCACATGACTCCAAAGGTGAAACAGGTGTCATGAACTGTTTCCCAAAATGCTTATCTCGGTGCTATGGGGTTGTCTCCTGCAGCTATGCCCCCATCTTCAATCCCCCATAGCAGACCCCACTCTGCCAAACAAAAGCTGTGTATACAGGTGGGAAGCACACACTCTCTGACCACTGGCCCGCTGTGCCCAGGATCTCCCTAGGGTATCAATGAAAAGAAAAGCAGATGGGTTCTCATTGGATCAGGACAGGGAGGAAGAGGGTGAGGTGGGGAAGAGAAGGCAGTGAACTAAACATCAGATGTGCAACCTCTATCTCTTTATCACGTCTTCACTTTGCTTGGAGATCAATTACATAACAAGTTTATATGCTCTAAAGTCAAACGTGACATTGATTCCAAAACGAGATTTATTTCCTCACCTGAGTGGAATGTCCCATATTGACACACATCTGTTACTTGGCGCCCTTCTTATAAATTAATGGCTCTTTCCATCAGGGTCTGCATGGTGATGAGAGCAGGTGGTTTTCAGTAACAGAGTCAGGTTCCAGCTGCATGGTTTGAAATTAAACTCCAGGGTGCAGCTTGATCGCAAGCAAGTCACTCGCTCCAGGCTAATGAGAGCCCTCACCATCACCCCCAGGAAAGGTGCTCTGGGAAGTTCTCCCTCATTCTCCCCTTCCCACAGTCACCCCTTCCTGAGCAGAGGTCCTTGGTAAGGCAGAAAATGAGCCACTTTGCTAAGATAATAATGCCGCTAGGTTCTCCTGTAAGAGGCTGTAGATAATAGCAAAGCAAAAGTTTTTGGTCTTAGGGAGGTTTCACTCTGACAACACAGCATGACCTGGGGCTGGGGCTATGGGGAGGTCCTTCAGGATGGAGCCAGGGCTCTGGAGAGAAGTGAGAGCCTAGAAAAACCAAAAGCATCCCAGAGTGGGAAGCAGTCAGAGAGAGAAGAGCCTCCCAATCATCTAGCAATGAGAGTTCAATGTGTACTGAGAGGTGATCACATGGAGCAGCAAAGAAACAGGTTTTACTCTCTGAACTCCATGTATTTTTCTTGGTTAGCTGCAGGTAAGACTTTCTTTCTGGCAATAGTTCATATCAGCACACTGCTACAGATGTCATGGGCATTACCAAGGGTTCCATCCTGTTGTGACTCTGTTGGCCTTTCTCTGACAGCCCATCGAGAGACCAAGAATGACAGCATGATAATAATAGTAACAGTAGACAGGCATTTCATGTCTTTTGCATGTCACACGCTGGTCTAAGGGTTTTACACATATTTGATCATCTAATCATCTCAGTAGTCTTCTGAAGGGTACCGCTATTATCCCCATTTCACCATCGGGGAACTGAGGAGCAGAGGAGTTAAGGAATTTGCCCAAGGCCGCACAGCTAGACAGTGAGTGAAGTTTAAATTCAAAAACCCAGGCACTCTGGCTCCAAGAAAAGACCATGGGCCAGGATCAAAGCTGAGGAATAGAGCTTGTGGCCATGTCAAGGAATTTGGAACAAGGAGACAAATGAAAAGGAGAGAAGGTCAGAGGCAAAAGTGAGCAATGAGGGAGGACTTGAGTGATTATCTGGAATATTCTCAGGCATTCAGGACTTGTTTGGGAGGCATAAAGGAGTATGGGGCATGGTGTGTGAATGATTCCACCTGGCTTAGTGGGCCAGGAGTAACAGGTAAACTGTATAAGCATCACCCATTACATTAGGGAGTGAGATACTGACTGACTCGTTCCCACCTCTCAACTCACTGCCTCTGCATGTGACCTTTTACCCCTCTCTAACCCTCCCACTATGGTGACTAGGAAGATCCCATCAATTAATCAACAAAGATAAACTGAGAGCCTCCCGTGAGCTATGCTATGCACTGTCCTAGAAGCTGGAGCATACAGCAGTGAACAAGACACAGTCATGCCCTTAACGTGCTTGCATTCAAATGGGCTCAGAGAAATAAATTTTGAACTAGAGAATGAGTGAGTGAATGGGGAAAACACATCCAAAAGGATGCTTTGAAAATAAAAGTCCAAATATACTCTAGAACAAGACAATATTTTTACAGCCCTCTGGGCCAATCTATAGGGAATGTCAGTGTTAAAGAAACAGGTTTGATGATTTCAGGGAATTTTCTTGCATGTGGTACAATAAGTCATTTAAGGTTTAGCTTAGACACCAATAAATTGTCCCAACAAATTCATCATAATCAGTCATTTGTATCAGCCTTCATGAATCCCATATTTTTAAGTGATAGTATTTGAATGCACATTGCAAATTATGGTGCCTCCCTCAAATGATATCTTAAAGTTCATGATAATTTTCAGTGACAGCATTTGTGTGAGTGTGTGTGTCATTTCCTCACTTACATATTCAACAAGCAACCACTGACAACAACTGCTCTGTACTGGGCACTTGGCATGCAGTGGTGAAGAAGACAAAGTCTTTGCCCTCAAGGATTCATGGTAGAGGGGGGACACAGATGAGGAGCAGACAATTACAATACAGCAGTTAACACAGCACTGGGTGGACGAGTACCCAATACTAAGGAGGATGTGGACTTGAAGATAAGGCAGACTGCATGAAACAAATGACATCTGAGCTGAGACCTGCAGGGTTTACAGGAGCAGACAATAAAATACCCAAATAAAGCACATGCTATCACTTCTGGAAACAATAAGCACTCCAGACTCAAAAACCTAGGTTTGAATTCTAGCTGACCACTTGGGTGTTGTTGGGGAAATTCCTTCATTTATTTGAGCTTTGCTTCCCAATTTATGAGATGAGCCTAGTAACATTTACTTTGCATGCTCAGTTTAAAGATTACTTGTAAATTGCCTAGCACAGTGCCTGGCACACAGTAAATGCTTAATAAGTGAGAACCATTGTTTTTATGTTAGTGGGAAGTCCATAAACCTTCATTCCTTTCAACAGAGCAGGAGTAACCCTGAGCTGACTGACAGGCATGAGGCAGTGAGGGAAAAGAAGGTAAAAAACATTGCCTTATTTCTTCATTAAAACCTGGCTTCGTTTTGGAAACAAGGAGATTTTTTCCTCCCTCTCCTCCCATAAGCAGTGATTAAATAACTTATTCCAAAGTAGGAGAAATGCCACTTCCCCTTCCAATAAATAATAAGCTAAAATTTTCCTACATGCTCCAGGCCACTCCCAGTCTCATCTTTGTAAGCCAGCAGGAAACCTCTCCTGAGTGCAGAGGGAAACTGTAATTGAATAATTTGGCATGAAATTGTGGAATGCATCATAATAAATCAGACCTACTCTTGCAACCTCAAAGAAGCAGGCACCTAAAAGACCCCAATGCCAGATCTAGCTGGGAGGGCCCAGCTGCTGAGGCCACAGGAGATTATGTGCACATCTACACAGTTGGCAAAAATTGTACTTCTTGGCATTGCTAAAAGGAAAGATATTGAGAGGTCATCCCACCCATCCTCTGGCTCCAGGTAGCCCTGCATTGATCTGTTGGACACAAATCGAGCCTTTGTTGTGTTCAAAATGCACTTAGGAAAGAAGATTCCACTGGCAGCAAAATCACATAGTAGGAAATGCAGAGGCTCTGAGTCTGACAGTCTTGGGACCAAAGCTTTGTTCCATCTCTTACTAGCTGTGTGTTCTTGGGCATGTTACTCAACCCCACTGAGCTTTCCTTGTTTGTAAAAACAGGGATTACAAGAACAATACTGTATTAGTGTGCTACTGCTGCTATAAAAAATTGCCACAAATTTAGAGGCTTTAACACAGATTTACTCTCTCACAGTTCTAGAGGTCAGAAGTCTAAACTTGGATTCACTGGGCTAAAGTCAAGGTGTCAGCAGGACTGGTTCCTTCTGGAGGTTCTGAGGGGAAGATTCATTTCCTTGCATTTTTCAGCTTTTTATAGCTGTTAATATTCCTTGGCTTGTGGCCCCTTTCTCCACCTTCAAAGTATATCACTCCAATCTTGACTTCATCCCATAACCTTCTCCTCTGACACTGACCCTCATGTCTCCCTTTTATAAAGACCCTTGCGATTATACTAGCTCACCTGGATGATCCAGGATAATCCCCATCTCAAAATTCTTAGCTTAATCACATCACAAAGTCCCTTTTACCATATAAAATTACAAAGGTTCTGGGCATTAGAAGGTGGGCATGTTTGGGAGGCCATTCTTCTACCTACCACAACTACTGAAGGACAAAAGACATCTGTGTAAAGCACCTAACCCAGTGCCTGGAACCCCCTAGACCTTCAACCTTCCACTCTTTCTCTTCCCTGCTCTCTACAGGACACTTGTGCTCAGAGGCACCATCGCACAGCATGCCCTACCTGGGACAAATGGCACGCTCTGGCTCCAAGGAAGACTCTTTGGCCCAACTGGAAGCTGCAAACCTTTACACTGATAGTCTGACAATTCCTAACTCTGTGATCAGTCACCTCTGGTCAGCAGAGGCCATTATTCTGGTCAGGGGTTGTTTGCTTGCAAGGAAGAGAAACCCACTCAAACTAGGCACTGTAGGACAACAAGCAGTTGAGCAACCAGGAAATTGGGCCCAGATGGACTGAGGATACTTCCAAAACCCTCCCTCTGTACCAGGTACTCCCACATCTCTGCTTCTCTCAACTCATGTTCTCCAAAGACCAGCTTCTGGGCAAGGCTCCAGAGTCTCTCCCCATACCTTCAGTTTGCCCACAGAACCAGCTGACCATGGCTCCAACTCTGGCTCCAACATTGTGTTGACCTTTCCTGCCCAGTACCATCTCATCCAGCCATTCTCTTTAGCCTTTTATTCAATTTAGCAGTAGAAATAATAGACTGGCTCAAAGAATCATAGATCCCTGTCTTAGTCAGTTAGGGCTGCTATAGCAAGTACCATAGGCTGGGTGGCTTATAACAAGAAGGAATATATTTCTCACAGTTCTACAAGTTGGAAGCCCAAGATCAAGGTGCCAGCATGGTTGGATTTTGGTGAGACCCCTCTTCTGGGTTGTAGACAATGGATTACTCATTGTGTCCTCACATGGTGGAGAGAGAAAGAGGAAGCAAGCTCTCTTGTGACACTTATATGGGCAATAATCCCATTCATTAGGGCTCCATCCTCATGACCTCATCTAATCCTGATTACCTCCCAAAGGCTTTTCCTCCTAATACCATCATGTTACGGGGTAGGGTTTCAACATATGAATTTGGGGGCAACACAAATACTTGTTTCCTAACAGTCTCCCTGAGTTAGGTGTCCAGCCTTGGCTTAATCAACTGTGTGTGGCTAAGGAACTAAGATCACATAGCACAGATATAAGCTCTTAGAGGTCCACACCGAGGGGGAAAGAACATTTGCCAAAAAAGGCAACTCGGGCTGGGCACTCACTCTGAAATATATACACTTGACAGCCATCTATCTCTAAAAGGGATATAGAAATCTGCTAAAATTCAAAAGTAATCATTAGTTTTATTAGTGCTTAAAATACCCAAGAATCATTAATAATAAACTGCCTAGTCATTAAGAATGAGGACTACATGAATTGCTAATCACAAATTCCCACTGCCTTGCCCTACAGCTGCCAGCCTAACATAGTAAAGACACCAACAGGGCCTAGGATCTAATGCAAAGCTGTCCATTTCCTCTAAGTGTCCATGGAGCTCAGAACATGGACAAGAGCTTAGGGCCTTAGGAATGTCCTTCTATGCTCTTAGACCTAAGACACTCATTGTCCAGCAAGACAAGTAACCTAAGCCCCACTGTCTGCGCTTTCAGTGACTAATGAAAATTCTCCCACTTAGGGAAATAGGGAGTTGAGTATTGACCTCAAAAAGCCAAGAATTCAAAGGCAGGCATAACAGCTATTAGAGAAGAAAAAGAAATAAAAGGAATCCAAACTGGAAAAAAATAAGTAAAATTGTCACTGCAGATGACATGATAATATACATAGAAACCCTAAAGATGCTACCAGAAAACTACTAGAGCTCATCAGTGAATTCAGTAAAGTTGTAGGGTACAAAATTTAATATATAGAAATCTATTGCATTTCTATACACTAACAATGAACTATCAGAAAAAGAAATTAAGGAAACAATCCCATTTACCATCACATCAAAAAGAATAAAATACTTAGGAATAAATCTACCTAAGGAGGCAAAAGACCTGTACCCTGAAAACTATAAGATGCTGATGAAAGAAATCAAAGATGACACAAACAGATGGAAAGATATACCGTGTTCTTGGATTGGAAAAATCGATATTGTCAAAATGACTATAGTATCCAAGGCAATCCACAGATTCAATGCAATCCCTATCAAAATACCAAAGGCATTTTTCACAGAAATAGAACAAAAAATTTCACAATTTGTATGGAAACACAAAATATCCTGAACAGCCAAAACAATCTTGAGAAAGAAGAAGGGAGCTGAAAGAATCATGCTCCCTAACTTCAGACTATACTACAGAGCTATGTTAATCAAACCAGTATGGTATTGGCAAAAAAAAAAAGACACAGATCAATGGAATAGAATAAAAAGCCCAGAAATAAACCCACACACGTATGGTCAGTTAACCTATGAAAAAGAAGGCAAGAATATACAGTGGAGAAAAGACAGTCTCTTCAGTAAGTGGTGCTGGGAAAACTGGACAGCTACATGTAAAAGAATGAAATTAAAACATTCTCTAACACCATATACAAAAATAAACTCAAAGTGGATTAAAGACCTAAATGTAAGACCAGATACTATAAAACTTCTTGAGGAAAACCTAGGTAGAACACTGTTGGACATAAATTGCAGCAAGATTTTTTTGGATCTGTCTCCTAGCATAATGGAAATAAAAACAAAATTAAACAAATGGGACCTAATGAAACTTAAAAGCTTTTGCACAGCAAAGGAAACCATAAACAAAGCAAAAAGACAAGCTACAGAATGGGAGAAAACATTTGCAAACAATGTGACCACCAAGGGATTAATATACAAAATATACAAACAGCTCATACAGTTCAATATGAAAAAAAACAAGCAACTCAATTCAAAAATGGGCAGGAGACCTAAATAGACATTTCTCCAAAGAAGACACACAGATGGCCAACAGGCACATGAAAAGATGCTCAACATCACCAATTATTAGAGAAATGAAAATACAATGAGATATCACCTAACACTGGTCAGAATACCCATCATTAAAAAGTCTACAAATAATAAATGCTGGAGAGGGTGTGGAGAAAAGGGAACCCTCCTACACTGTTGGTGAGAATGTAAATCAGTACAGCCACTATGGAGAACAGGATAGAAGTTCCTTAAAAAACTAAAAATAGACTTACCATATGATCCTGAAATCCCACTCCTGGGCATATATACAGAAAAGACAAAAGCTGTAATTCAAAAAGGTACATGCACCCCAATATTCATTGCAGCGCTATTTACAATAGCCAAGATATGGAAGCAACCTAAATGTTTGTTGACAGGTGAATGGGTAAAGATGTGGTATATATACACAATGGAATATTATTCAGCCATAAAAAAGAATGAAATAATGCCATTTGCAGCAACATGGATGGACCTGGAGATTATCATACTATGTGAAGTAAGTCAGACAAAGACAAATATCATATGATTCACTTATATGTGGAATCTTTTAAAATGATACAGTGAACTTATTTGCAAAACAGAAATAGACTCACAAACATAGAAAACAAACTTATGGTTACCAAAGGGGAAGTAGTAGGGGATAAATTAGGAGTTTGGGATTAACAGATACACTTTTATATACTACTACATATAAAATAGATAAAACAACAAGAACCTACTGTATAGCACAGGGAATTGTATTCAATATCTTGTAATAACCTATAATGGAAAAGAGTCTGAAATCAAATATAAATATATGTATATACACACATATGTATATTCTGAATCACTTTGCTATACACCTGCAACTAACACAACAATGTAAATCAACTATACTTCAATAAAAAGTTGTTTTGTTTTGAAAAAATAAAAATAAAGGGCAGGCAGAGAAAGAGATTCTGATCAGTGAAAGACCTCAGCCACACCCCAGAATCATGGGGGATGGAGTCACCATGCCCAGGGAATATCAGTGGTATCATTTGTCACTAAGAATTTGTGGGCTTTATGATCACATGGCTGTTCTCCCCAAAGAGAGGTGGGGACATCACTGTGTAGGTAAGCTTTGGCCCATTCTCCCAGCCCATGCAAAGGCAGCTAAATAAATGTGAGCTTGCTCCCATCTGGCCCTTTCTAGACATTGTTTCAAACACACTGGAGAAATGGAGGTAGTTTAGGAGACTCGTGATTGGCACAAAGGGGCTCCTTCCCATCAGGGAGGAAAAAGAGGATCCTTCTAGGCCAGAGTTGACAGGGTTCTGCCTCTGTGCTGAGCCCAGCATTACAGAACACAGAGGCAGTGGGAGTAGGATGCGTGCTGCGTATGTTTATCAGCCCGTTTCCAATTCTGTGTCTGAAATCAAACAGCCAAGGATCTGCATGCTTTGAATTTTAATCTGTCCCTTAAGGGCAGTCACAGGTTATGAATACAGAGAACAAGTTCTGGGTACAGTGAGTCAGCTATGTACACACATTTATCCCTTGTGTTTCCCTTTGCCAAGGCCGCAGCATAGAGGTCCTCCTGGTCTTATTTTAGCCAAATTCTTGTGCCAAAAAATAAATAAATTAAGAGACATTTTCATTTCCATCCAATAAAGACCATCTGACCATGCTCTGGAGGCAACAGGATAGCTAACGAAACCTCATTTCCTCTCTCTAACAGTTATCTACTCTGACACCTCAGTCCCCAGGTGACCAAGTTAGGAAAGGACTTTGTTTATCACTGGAGCTTGGGCACCACAAAAGTGGATTCTCAGTTTTAAAAAAAATCTCCTTCATGGTGGCAAAAAGAAACCAAATATTCTATGAGATCTCAAAATTGAAATGGAAGTTAAAATAAATATCAAAAAATAAATCTTTAAAACTTTGTGAGTCACCATTGATTTTAGATATTTTGAACTTATGTATTTCTTTTATGTTGCTTTATGTTATGCATTTCAGTATCTTTAGCCATGCTCTGCATTCTCAAGAGTTAAATGCTGTCTATAGATATGAGAGAGAGAGGTCTAAATTATGAGAGGAGAAAAAAGACATATTTTCTGAGTAGGAAAAGATGATACCACAAGCAGCTCCTGAAGTTCCCTATAAATCAAAGCACCTGACACTCAACTTGGCCATAAGGAGATCTGACTCTCAGCCAAGTCTACATATTTGGCAAGTGTATACTAAATGGCTGATTGGGATTTAATCCTGCTTTACTTGAAAAAATGAAATAAGAAAGCAATTGAGGTAAGTTTTTCAAGGCAAATTGGTTTTATTTTTGCAGAATCAAAGGGCAGTACTACTTTCTTTTCCCATTTCAGATGCTATTCAAGATGTCTGTTTAAATCTAATCAAAGTCTTCTTCTCTTGCATACCACATCAGTGTTTCTGAAATGATGGGTGATCAACCACCAGTCAACTCAAAAAATATGAAACAGTGTTATTGTTGTTTTTTTAATTTAGGATCTGCTTTGGTAAATGGGCTAAACTATTAAGTGAGCCAACAAATTTCATGTCAGTTATACCTCCTCTGGGACTGGCAAAGAAAAAAAAAAAAAGACTCAACCTTCTCTACAGGGAAATCTTTGGCCATGAGTCATTTATGCAAACACAACTGAAGAAAAGAACCCCAGTTTACACTCAGATATTTATCCTTGTACCTTTCCCACTTTAAATTGGTCTCAGTGCTAAACGGAGCCCTGCAGCTCATTGATTTCTTTCTCTGTTGCCTTCAAGGACAAAATTTCCTAGAAACAGGGCTACTAGGAGACTTAACTCTGCAAAGTAGGTAGAGAAAGCTGAGAATAGTAGATGTTCTCCAAAGGGATGGCCAGTGGGGCATTTTTCTGGAGCCAGGAGGTAATCTCAGTGAAAAACTAAGGGAAACTGAGAGCTGTACCCAGAAGCTTAAAATTCTAAAGATACATTTGACCTGCTCTTTGCTCTGCCTCTAATGCTCTTTTTAATCCTCTCTCTTATCTTTCTCAGCTGGAAGAAATGCCCATCCTATGAGGCCCAGCCACAGTGGCCCCTCCTCTCTAAAGCCTTGTTGGCCTTATTGGCCAGATGATAACCTCAGAGGAGAAGAGTTTTTCCCATAAGGATGCATGAGTAATGGTCTGAAAATGGCAATGAGGACCAAGAATAAGGCCAATAATTACTCTACACCCCATTGAAAAGGACCACTCGGGTTCATCCACCCTCAACCATTTGACTGCATGTCCCTAGGGGCAAGGACTGTATTCCCAGGACCTCCCATAGAGCTGGGGACATAATCAGCTCTCAGAAAACTGTTGAATGGATGAATGATGGAGGCCATCTATTCTTAGACACAAAGAAAGACGGGCATTGTTTTTCTCTAAATTGGGAGCCATTAAGCATGAAGGGAATCAGGGGGATTCCGAAGGCAGGAACCCCTAAAGAAGGAAGTGCTGATGGACTCCACAGCTCAGCCACAAATCTTCCATAATGAGCAACTCTTTCGCGTCTAAAGTATTTTTGACTGCTACGCAGAAATTTGTAGTCTTCTTTATTTTCTCTCTTACAGGTGCCTAGGTCTGAGCTAGCCAGTTCTTAGAGATAGTGAAGGACTCAGCCAGGAACATGCCTTTGGTATATAAACTAGCTAATCCAGAGCCATACCTCCTCTATCTGACCTATACACTCCAAGAGGTAATATCCTTCTTCCTTAATCATCCCAGGGCCAGGGAGCAGCAAGTAGAGACCACCTCTATAACGTGGAGCCTGCCAAAATTATTAAACTAGCCAATTCTAAGCTCTTTACACTGCCCTGCTTTGCCTTTCCCATGGAAACTCAAAAAAGGGCTGTGGCCTAGGCTCTCACCTTGCTCCAGCCCCTTCTGCCTCCTGACCGATGTTGGTGCTTCCCCACGTGACCCTGCATGGAGTACCATGCATCCTGTTTCTAAGACCTGTGAACATAACAGACTGTTTTCCTGAGCCTCTCCTGTGTCTCCTCTTGTGGCTGCACCTGACTGATAATCACTGAAAAGAACAAGCCTTGACTCATACAACATAGATGCTAGAAGACATTTTTCTTCCCCAACAGTTCTGGATGCCCAGTGGAGCTGGACCACTGTATCCTTCCTTCGCTATCACTGTAACATGATAAGGCTCTATCTACCTTCTCTGCACTAGCTATAATCTTGATTTTCCCCATACTCTTTCATCCCCTACTTCTGGATTATGCCCAACCTGTGGCCAATAAAAGAATCAAATATCCCTCAACAAATATGACCCAAGCTGGGACCATGAGGGTCTTTTTGCACTGGAGCTCACAAGAAATACTCTCTTGCTTTGGGCGTCATGGAGAAAGTCCCTCTGCAGGAAAAGGGAATGAAATTAAACAAAGCCAAGTGGAGAGAGGTAGAGATGAGAGAGACACCAAGAGACACATAGAGAAATGGGGACTCAGCTCCAGAGCCCTTCCTTTCATTCTATGCGCATGTGCCACCCTGTATTCTTTAAAAAACAAAACCAAAAACTGTTCTTTTTAGCCAGCTCCATCTCTTCCCCTAGACACCTACCACCACACTCTCCTGATTTTCATCATCAAACTGTGGACATAATACAGGGTCATCCCTTCTCAGCTGTGGCCTGTTTTGTTTCCCAAGAGCACCATTTCCTAAAGACTGTTCCCTAAACCACAAATTCCTCAATAGTGCCAAGGATTTCCCCATCTACTAAGATGGAGAAACACTGACTATTATGGGCTGAATTCTATCCCACCCCCCCAAATTCATATGTGGATAACCTAACCCTCATTACCTCAGAGGGGAACTGTATTTGGAGATAGGGGTTTTAAAAGGTGATTAAGTTTAAATAAGGCTCAAAAGAATGATTATATGTACATGTATAACTGAATCACTTTGCTGTATACCTGAAATTAACACAATATTGTAAATCAACTATACTCCAATCAAATTTTTTTAAAAGTTTAAATGAGGCCTTTAGAGTGGACCCTAATCTAATCTCACGGGTGTCCTTATAAGAAGAGGAAATTTGCACATACAGAGAGACACCAGGGAGGCAGACACGGAAGAAAGAGTATGTGAAGAGATACAACAAGAAGGTAACCATCCAAAAGGCAAGGAGAGAGGCCTCAGAGGAAATCAACCCTGGCTGAAAACATACCTCAGACTCCAGCCTCCAGAGCTGTGAGAAAATTAATTTCTGTTGTTGAAGCCACCCAGTGTGTGGTATTTTATTATGGCAATCCCAGAAAACTAATACACTGACTATACATCTCCTTGAAGAGTTATAGTGCGTGCAAACAAAGTAAAGGCTCTGCAAAGACCTGCTGTAAAGACAACTGTTTTCCTTCAAACTGCACTTCCTGAACTTCTATATTTACTTTCTGCACAGAAGTGCCATTACCAAGACTGGTGGCAGAGAAAAGGCCATCTGGATATCAGTTAAAATAATGTTCTTGTGCTTCAGAGGTGGATAGATAATTGTCAAAAACATTACCCAAATTATTAAAAAAGGAGGATGTCATAAAAATGTAGAAGGCTTCATGGCACAATGATGAAAACACCAAAGTTAAAACCAAAGCTCAAGACTCCATCTCTGTTCTTAACTGATTCAGTGATCTTGGTCAAGCCCCTTTCCTTCTCTGACCTCAGCTTCCCCATTTGTAAAGTGAGTGGACTGTCTAGATTATCTCTTTAGCTAGATTGTGCCTGAGTCATCCAATGCTGGTGTGCCTAGGTTTCTTAGAATTCCTCTAGTCAACCTGCCAAGGCCGCCTCTTCCTGATTTTCAACATTCAGGTTGGAGTTTTCTCGTAGTTGCTGTTTTCAGCTTAGAAGCACACATCATGACTAAGTGCCCAACTCCCCTGCTTCCAGTGTTCCTGATCTTTAATTTTTCTAGTCTTTATCTATTGTAGCAGAATAATATTTTGATAAATTACCAGGGTGTCCCACCTCCATACATTTCCTTTTCCTTCTCTAGCCATGAGTCTGAGCATTCTTTCCATGCTACCCATCTTAGGAAAGGGATCACATAGCAAAATACAGAAGGCAAGTGAGTCAACTGTTGGCTTTTGAACTGAAAATCGTAAGTCCCAAGTGGATTTAGGGCATAGAAGATACATGAAGAAGGGCAAAACTGGACTGACTAGCTGGGGCTCCCTGGAAAGACTTCTGATTCCAAAATGGGAAAGCAAAACTCTTTCTACCCCCTTCCCATCTCAAAAATCATCCCAAAATAACAAGGAGAACACGATACAGAAACAGAAACTCCGCATTAATGAGGCTACAGGTTATCTGTAAAATCAAACCGTGACACACAAAAACGGAAAGAGGAATGAAAAATGACACAGCAGAGAAAGGTCATAGCTGAGTGCCCAGAGGAAGAGATTTTGAGAAACAAACCAGTCCATGCTCTCAGGCCCACAAAAAGGTAAAAAGTCCTGGAAGCAAAAGATACCCTGAAAGGTGGGGCACTGAAAACTGGAGACTTCTTGAAAATCTGTATAAAGAACAAATAGACCCTATGACAGCCTCTATGATGGCCCGCAAGGATCCCCAGGGCCTACTGTTCACACATTTGTATTATTTCCTCTCACATGTACCAGGGTCAGTCTGTGTGACCAACAGAACACAGCAGAAGCAATGTTAAGTCACTTCCAAGATTGGGTCATAAAAGACAGACTGCAGCTTCCATCTGGGTCTCAGTCTCTCTCTCGCTCTTTCTCATCACTTGCTCTAAAGGGCTGGTTCAGGACTTCTCAGCAGCAATACTGGAAGGTAGAAAAGAATGACGCAACACAACATTCTAACTGAAAATTACTTTCAACCTAAAATTCTTGCCCTGCCTGGCCAAACTATCAATCAAGTGTGAGGCTATAATAAAGATACTTTCAGACATTCCTGGATTCAAAAAGTTTACCTCCATGCACCCCATCTCAAGAAACTGCTAGAAGCTGTACCCAGCCAACATGAAGGACTAAATCATGAAAAACAGAGCTATGGTGTTGAGGAAACAGAATTTCCAACACAGGCAAGAAATAAAGGGAACCCCTGGATGATGGCCCAGCGAGCTGGGACAGGTGGGAGCAGGAGGACAGAGAACTCTCAGAGGAATACATCCAGAGGCGGGGAAAAAAGGGTTTGACTATGCGAAAATGTGTACCAAAAAATGTCATACAGAATTATTGGAGGATGTGAGAAGGTTTAACCAGAAATGCAAAGAAAACAAATTAAATGTCACAATTATTAACTTTTTAAACGAGTTGTTCAAGAACGGACATAGGATCATAGTGCATTCAATAGTGAACAATAATAGTATAATTATAATAATAAAACATTTTGTATTGTCAAAAGCTATACTATAACTGAATTGAAAGGATGACAGAGTTGAAGCGGGTGAACAAACAAACAAACAAATTCTCCTCTACCAGAAAAAGAATTAAGCAGAGAATGTCTGAAGTGGACAAATTAAAAGAGAGCCATAGACACATATTATTTATGAACCTGGAGAAATAGCTTTTAAAAATTGAAAGGGATGCCTCTGGGGAATGAGAAGGTGTAGAGGAGGGGAGGGAAGGCCAGAGTTGCTCCTTCTCATTATAAGACTTTCAGCTCTCTTGTCCTTCATGGGCTAATGCTGGGATGAGGAGGAGGATGTCCTGGGAATAACAGGGTGGCTGGCACTAAGTCCCCGCCTGAGACCTTGGCATGACATAAGGCTCCTAGAATTTGTCCCACCACAGGAAAAGGGAGAGGGACCTCAAATAGACCAGTAAGACTCCCTCACCCAGCAGAATGGGGCCTTGAAATTGAAAGTACATTCAGTCATAAAAAGTGAAATTACATTTCTAAGCTACCTAAGAATGAAGTGAATGGACCGATATTCATAATTTCTAACAAGACAGCCCAGTAAGACTTTCTGCAGTGGTGGAAATGGTCTGCACTGTCCAACACCGTAGCCAGTAGCCACAAGTGGCTACTGAGCACTTGAAATGTGGCCAGAGTGTCTGAGTAACTGAATTTTTAATTTTATTTCATTTAAATTAATTTAAATTTAAGTAACCACATGTGGCCAGTGGTTAGCGTATTGGATGGCAGAGTAGAGTGTTGTTCTTTAAGTCAGTTTGTCATTCAATAAATATTGGTGACTACTGTGTGCCAGGCTCTGTTTAAGGCTATTGAACAAAACAATCCTCATCCCTTTCCTCACAGCGTGTGCAGGCAAGTAGGTCAGACATCATCATTCTAATTAGTATCTTATTGTAAATTATGGTAAGTGCAGTGAAGGAAAAGGATGGGGTAGTAAAAGAGAGTGTAATTGTGGCCCCTAATTTAGATTGAGGAGGCCTCTCTGGAAAGAAAAAGAAAAGCCAAGAATAAAAATCTGACTGAAGGGCCAGGGCGTCTGCAGCCCAGCGCAGAGTTGACACTGGAGAGGTGAGCAAGGACCAGATTGTAAGGTGCTCACAGGCCCAGTTGGGGGCTTTAAATTTTATTTTAAGTGAAATGAGTGTAAAAGCTTTCCATAGAAGTGGCAGGAGCACACTTCCACTTTTAAAAGACCAAAAGATTCTCCGGAGCTGTGAGAGGGCGCAGTGAGAAAGAGACTTGTATGAGGCTGTCTTGGCGGTCTAGGGAGAAGTGACAACGACAGTGACTCGGCCAAGTCAGAGGCAGCAGGAGCCATGTGAACAGGTCCCGTGTGTCTGGGGGGAAGTACCCATGGAGAGATGGATTAGGTAAGGGAGGGATGGAGAATCATGTCAAGGAGACGCCCTGCTCCCAGGACACGCGAAGCGGTGTGGTCCTCCCCGAGCGGAAGAGGGTGTGGAGAGACCACTGGAGGGGCGCTTGGCCACCTCCCAGGCCCGGAAGGATGGGGGAGGCGGGGCGGGGCCCTCAGCCGCCTGGTGGAGCCTCCCTCGGGGGACTGGGCCTGAGCTCCGCGGCGGCTTGGTCCTCGGCCACTGCACCCTCTGCGGGCCAAGCTCCCTCTCACGCCCCACACCCCCACCACCTACACCAGGCTGGGTTTTCACGGCAGGTCCTTACTTTCACCTAGGGTTCTTGCCACCAACATGCCTGTGCTAGAGGGGTAGGAGATGTCCCCAGGAACCTGTCCCAAGCTTTCTAGTGCAAGGACCCAGTGCATGCTCAGGGCAGGGTGTTCAGCAGGAGGGGCTGAGCATGGGCGTAGGCTGGATTCAGAGCGAGGTGCCTGGTGTCTGTTTGCAGGACAAAAGCATGATTGGAAATCCAGGGAGGAGCCAGATCAATAGGGGCAAGGAGCAGGAACAGAGCCCAAGCAGAAGGGAAAGTGGGGGAGGCATCCAGGCAGAGGACGAATTTGGGAGAGGTCCTGGGACAGACATCCCCTCTTCCCCGAGAGTGAGATGCAAAGTGAGGGGCCTTCTATGGCCTACATGCAAAGGAGCTCCTGGGTTGACTCGGGAAAACATTTCCTGATTAACTCTGAAGGGCTGGGTTCATTCTTCTCTACACAGAAGAGGCACCACCCCAAACTCAGCAAAAGCCTCACTACCAAGGACCACCTGGCCAGAGCATCTGCTCCCTGACCAAGCTCAGCCTGCTAGGACTCTGGGGAAATGTGGCTCTGACCATATCTCTCAGGTCCAGCCAGTCCATAGGCCTGGTCATGACCCGAATGACCTCCAAGCCTCTGCTCAGGGCCAGCCTAGGCCCCTGATGAGCTTATGTTGGTCTTTTCTATGTCCCATAACCTGACTCTTAAAACATTCTGAGCTCTCAGGTATGTGTCCTTTCTCCATCTGGGATGAGGGTCCCAGTCTGAAGGGCTAAGCTGAGGGGCCCCTAGAATTTAGGTCTATCTGGGAAATCTGAAGAATCTGTGAGACCATCCCATGAGTGATCTGTGTACAAAGAGGAAATGGGGACCTCCTGGGAGAGGAATCTAATAAGGGAAGAGGAAGGGTGATCTATAAATTTTTTAGAAAGGTTCATGGGGGTGGAGGTGATTCTGGCCACAGCCCTGGGAAGAGGAGTTGGTTAGATAAGAGTTCCATGACAGTTTCTCCAAGGTGGTGTGAGCAGAAGCCAGCCCTGCTTCATAGCCTATGCTCCATGCTTCCAGGTGACACACACAAGCCCCTGCATAAATATTACCTCTTCCAGGAGGGCCTCGATGTACTCCAGACTAGGTAAGTTTCCCCTGCTATAAAACCCCATGGATGTATGCATCCTTCTCTCAATGTTTGTCAACTTTCTAACAATTGCCTATTGACTGACCTGTTTTCTCTTGCTGGGTGTCACCACCAAGAGCTTAGGGTCCACGTCTGTCTTGTTTGCTGTTTATGCCCAGCACCTGCAGCAGGGCCTGTCACAGAACCTGGCATGTCATGGTGCAAGCATAGGCATCTTTTCCCTTTTTCAATAAGGGACCCAGTTTTCTTCCTCAGGGAAGACACCTCAACACCCACTGCCCTTCAGTGCCAGAGACCTCTTCAAGGAGCTGGTAGGAATGCAGAAGATGCTGCAGTTTCCTAAAAGCATAGAAATGCTGCATTCGTGTGCCTGTATGCATAAATTTGCCCAGCTAGCAAACAAGTAGTACACATACTTGAACATCCTAAGCAAAGGATGCCAAGGTCAGGGCCACATCTCTCCCATCACAGGTTAAAAATGTTTGGACTAAGGTGTTGCAGATAAATGTATGTTAAATAAAAGGTCTAACAGAAGCAACATCTCTTCAGCTTTATGGAAGCTGTCAGATGCCACTACAATATTCACTCTCTTTTCTCCAGACTTAAACCATTACCTCAGCCATAGGGACCATCAGTTTAGAATCTGATGTACAGCTATCAGAGAGAATAACAGACACGTGCTGCTCCAACCTTGACTCCTAAAATTAGATAATAATTCTTTTGACACCTCAGAGAATATACCATCAATTGGTCAAAAATGGATGAAGTCATCTAACTATATTTTCAGGACCCAGTAGGGGTTGATTTAAGCACATTAGTTTTAAAGAACTGAAGGTGGGGGAAGGAGATTGCTGATTCTTAAATCCAGAAAAGTCTTGGATTTACTACTTGACCACAGGCTAAAATCATGTTAATTTTACTTCAAATGTATGTATCCAAGCTTAGAGGTTGTCATGAAAGGTTTAAATCTTAAATCAAATGTTCTTTCCAATAAGGTCATTAGTGACAGGCTGAAATGTTACAAGAGATGTATTACATGATGGATGTTTATCATTTATTCAAAGAAAAATGCTACAGTGAGCCTAAAGGTTCATTTCCCAACCATAAGGTATTCTCAAGAGGCAAAGCTGCCAAGGATGAAATGCAAATTGCTTCCCCCGCCCCCTCTCACCATGTTAATTACTCTTGCACTTTGCAAGGACAAGCATCCTGCTAGTGCTCCGCTGTCTCCCCACGTTGCCTGGCTAAGGAACTTAAATCAGTACTTCGTACGAATGCTCCTCAGTAGACCACCAAACCCCAGGAAAGGGAGAAAGAGAGGAACCCTGTGCCATTAGAGAGGTCTGGAGGCTTCTCCCAAGTGTGATGTTTATGGACATTTCTGCATGTTTGTATTTGGAGATAACCAAGATAACCAAGGATATGGGTTGTGGATTCAAAGGTGAATGTGGGCCAGAGGTGGATGTGGATTCAAATTCCACCAGTCAGTACAAGACCTGTCACTGGGAGATTAAGTAATAATATCACTGCTATATCCTGAGCTTCTACAACAGTGACAATCAGGCATTTGCAGAATCCCTGAAGTCTCCACAAACAGTCTAAGGTTCCACGGAGCATTGTTCAAAAATCGTTGGGGAATTTGAGTTTGCATGTGTGTAGGCAAGGTCAAAGCCTGACCCCACCACTTCTCAGCTGGGTGACCATGTATAAATAGCGTAACAAAGTAAACAACTTTGTTTGCTTTTTTACCCTAGTGCCCTCTAATTCCTCCCTGAATCTCCTCTTTCACCCCAAAGACTGAACCTCACTGACAAGTACCTATAATAATCAATAAGCAATGGTGGTTGCAATAAGAAGAATATCTCTCATATATTGTTGTTCAAGTATCAACTGTAGTGTTTTACATTTTGCAAAGCATTTTTAACATATGTTATCTCACACGCCCCTTCTGACAATTTTACCTGGGAGGGAGGGAGCACAGGGCTATCTCCCTATGTTATAGACCAAGAAACTGAAGCTCAGAGATGAAACAACTGGCCCAAAACCACACAGCAAAGAAGGAGACATGCCAGGACTGAGGCTGGGAATTTCTGTCTCCAGTTCCAATGTTCTCTCCCCTACACAGTCCAGGCTTCTCACCCAGCACCTGGAATCACCCATCACTCAGCACACACCTGGGCACATCACCATGCACAGTACATTCCAAGAGGCCTGAAGTCAGCCTGTGGTCCCGAGAAAAATGGCTGATCATGTCACATGACTACTCTGGGCTGAACTTCATCGAGGGATGAGCAAATAAATTAGCTCTTGCATAATACCCAAACCATTTCTTGAGTATTACAAACAAGAGTTTGTGGATGTCCATAGAAATGGCCATATTATGGTGGTACTGCTGCTCTGGCTCCTCTTGTCTACTTCATCCACAGTATTGGATTTTCTGTTTCAAAACTACATAGAGAAATATTATAAAATGATAGTTCTCTGTACTAGTTGTAAATTACCAGATGGACAGTCATCTATGATATCATATTCAAGAGGCACTTGGTATTGAAAAACTGTAATTCACAAGTCTTCCTGGACTGGCAGCTTCAAGCTGTAATAGCAAAGTGCAAAATCAAATGGCAGGGAGGTCCTCTTTCCTTCATACACAAACGCTCCGTGCTCAGGTCTTTCCACATCACTGGATTCAGAAGGAGCCACCCTCTGTTTCTAGCAGTCTTGTAAGTGGTCTTACAAGTCTTGTAGGTTTTGGGGGATTCATGCTCCTTTCCCAGAAGACCAAATGTACCTGGGCTTCCTTACCAGGAAGGGCTTTGGAGATGATCTTATCTAACAACTTCATTTTTCAGTTGAGAAACTGAGGCCAAAAGAGTTGAAGCCCCTTGCCCAGAGACAGTTAGCAATTTAAGGTATGAGCTAGGACATGGATAAAGAGAGACAGTGGATAAACCAAAGCAGTGGGTGTTGTTCCTAACCAACTGTGCAATAATATATTCAACAGTTTTTGTTTCTTTAGGGTAAACATAACTCTTTTGTATCAGCAAGCTAAGCTCTGTGCCTTATGATTCTTATATCAATAAAACAAAAGATATACATTATTAACCTCATTTTAGAGACCAGGAAGCTGAGATTGTGTTGTCCAAGGTCATAACTAGTAAGAAGCAGCACCAGAATGCAAAGAGTTTTGCGCGGCTCCAAAGAGCATACTCATTCTCCTTCCTCAAGCTGGGGAGTCGATCGAAGCACTCAGTTGAGTTGGTCTGAAGGCTGGAGCTCACCTGGATTTTGGAATTACGGTTCCAGGTAGGCTGCTAGGCACCTGGTCTTTGCTCTTACAGCAAGGAACTTTTTCTGCCTAGGTGTCAGTGGAACCTGTAGCAGCTAGGTGCTTACTACTGCCCACCTGAAGATATGGGAGCCATTCTCCTGACTGCTGCCCAGAATGTGCCTTTTATGAATGGACGAGCTGGGAATCCCCATCTTTACCTGTCACCATCATGCCTGAGCCCCAGGTTCATAGCCTTTCCTCCTCTGGCACTAGGAATCCAGCCAACTTCAAAGACTCCAATCAGGAAAAGTGGAAAACCTCCTGGACCAAGAAAGAGAGCAAAGGTCTAGGAGAGGCATGCAACTCAGACCCCTGTGATCCAGAATGCCACCTGAAACCTGCCTCATACTGGCAGGAAGGCCCTTCAAACCAGGCAGCCTGCCTCCCCTGGGCCCTGGGCTCCATGTTTCAGGAGTCTGCTTGCTCAGAGGAACAACAGACTGCCTCTGTATGCTGGTCAAAAAGGAAAGCAATTGATTTTGTTTGGGGGAATTTTATGTTAGTCCTTTTTATTATCTCAAGAAGGGCCATGAAATCCTCTAAAGCAAAATCAATTACAGCCATGCTCAGGGAGGCCAGAGCAGCCCTTTGGCTTATAAGCAACAGGCAGTTCTCCAGATGAGAAGCCCCAGCCTTGAGTAGCTGCTGTTCCTCCCCCGCTGCGGACTTGGATCCATGTCACCATCTGCCCTCCATCAGCTTACGGGATGGCTCTGTCCTGAGATCCTCAGTAGTTAATGGGACCATGGGGACACCTTGTCCAAGCTAGACCAGTTGATTTCCCCTCCCAGATATTAGGAAGTGTATCCAGAGCCTCTGAATATGGTGAGAACAGAAGGGATATTAACTGGGTGTTTGGAGAGAGGGCATCTTCTGACACAGGCTCTGAAAAGCAGAGAACCTGCCTAAGCAGACAAAGAAGCAACTGATGGGTAGAAAGAAGTAGAAATGGAAGACAGAGTTCTGACAAGTCTTCCAACCCTGGCACCAGACCCTCTGATTGGGCTTGACTTCCGGAAGGAATTCAGGTGGATCGGTAATCCCCCTTTTCTCAGTTTAACTGGATCAAGCTGGTCTGTGTTGTTTGCACCAATATCAGAAATAACATTTTTTCTTTAGTTTGTTTGGTAACTATTAAAAAATATCACACAAATTTGTTTAGTTGTTTTCATTAAGAATATCCAGAATAGTTAAATCCATAGAGACAGAAAGCAGATTGGTGGTTACTAGGGGCTGGGGGAGGGATTAATGCGGAATGACTGCTTAATAGGTATGGGGTTTTCTTTGGGGTTGATGAAGATGTTCTGGAACTTGATGTAGGTGCTGGCTGCACAACATTGTGAATGCACTATATACCAATGAATTATACATTTTTAGATGGCTAATGTTATACTGTGCAAATTTGAAATAATTAAAAAAAAAAAAAGGAAACAGTGTGTTATACCTGTGAATACCAGGAAGTCCCATTAAAGATGCAGATTTTGGCAACTAACTTACTGAAGTACCTTACTCACTTGTTCATTTATTCTAACAAATATATATTAAGCATTGACTATGTGCGAAGCACTACCCTGAGGATACTACGGTGAGGAAGACACAGTCCTTGCCTTGGAGAGCTCAGAGAGGACAATTAACAAGCTATAACATTAAAGTACTGCGGGGGCTGTATTTGTCCTCGAGTAGCCACTCCTTCCTTTCTTCGAGCAATAGAACTCCCCTTTCCAACAAGTAATGCATTCTCTGTGATACAGAAAGGAGGATCATTCCACCCACTTCTTCCAAGAGGCTTATCAAGATACCCCCATAAATGGACACATGACCAAAGGTGAGCCAGTCAGAATCTCCCTGGAACTTTTCTGCCATTGCTATCCTGAAAGGCCCTGTCTTTCCACTGGTGTTGCTAAACAGTAGGATGTTAAGTATGGGATGCTGGTGGCCACCTGGCCCATCAATGGAGATAACTGCTCCAAGAAATTGCAAGTGAGAGAGACCCAGAGTCCTAAAATTAGCTGCCCCACTGATGTTTCCTGTGATAGAGCTAAGAAATTCTTTTCTTTTTGGCTTAAGTTAGTTTGAGTTGCATTCTGTCACTTTTATTTAAGATTATTTTCTTGCAAGGAAGGTAAGTGTTTTGACAAGAGAAGTGTTTTGACCTGGTCCCATGGAAGCTGGAGCATCTGTCACAGGTTATATGAGGTACCTTGTCCTATAATTACATGTATATTCTAGATTTCAGTGTTGACTACTGAACATTTATGTTCAACCTGCTGTTGCTGTATATTGCTACATTATGATTTCTAAAATGTTTTATGGTCATCAATGCTTGGGAAACAATACATCACAACATACCGTCTCTAAGCCCTGGGAGAATGGTGTATAATGGAAATACTCCTGGAGTATCTGTGTTTCTAGAGCCCTGAGAGAATAGCAGGCTGAAGCTACACGTGGTCCTGGCAGTACAGGGGGAACCCTCAGTCGCTGTCAGCTCTGAAGAGCCTGAACTGATCATGAATATCTGGCATCCTGCATCGCATCCTTCATCCCAGCAGGACTGAGGCTGGTTCCCTAGCAACCCTGCTTCCTTCCTGTCCATCCACCCAGAATTGCAGTCCATTCTTCCTCCCTAGGCTACTGGGATCACTCCCTGATGGTCTGATTCTCAAAGTCTCAGAGAAACTACCTCTTCCCTCCCTTAACTGCCCTCCAGGAAGAGAATTCTCACTGTTCATCGCACATGACAGTGACTTACAGGTTGAACAGTTTATAACATGCTTCCACTTACCTTTCTTCATCAGATGCTCACTGCCATCCCATTAGGGAGGAATTGTTCTCTCAATTTTACAGATGAGGAAATAGGCTGAGAGGACCTAAGTAACTTGCCCAAGGTCACACAGCTAGCAAACGAAGGGACTGTGGTAGGATAGTTAAAGAAGCTATCACCCCATCACAGCAGACTGCATTCCACATGAATATTCATAGACCAAACACTCTCCTACCCAGATTTCTGGACTTTTCCAGGTCATTCTATAATCAGTCTCATTGAAACTTTGTGCCTCCTGCTGTTTTAACTGGCAAAGGCCCTGATGCTGTTTTACCATCCTGGATGGGGTTTTCACATCCTGCCACATTCTCAAGGACATCTAGTCTCTTACTATTTTCCTTCTCACCCATGTACATCTTAGGGGGTCACAAGGTCACAGGCATAGGACAATTATTGAGAAGCACCAAATCCAGGAGGTCTTTTGACAACCAGAAAGTTTAGGCGCCCCCCCAGACAGTTACAGCTAATATGTAAGTTGACAATAGCAATACACAAAATAATTCAAGGTGTGGCTGACATTTCCAAAACTATTGTGGGCTTTGTGGCCAAGAGAACTTGACCCCAGCAAGACTATGCCCTGGATCTCTGGGACTGACCAGAGGGGCACATTCCACCAAGCCTGGAAAAACCAGAAGCAACGTAGTTTCTCCAGAAGAAGGCACTGGAGATTGTGTAAACTTGTTCAATTCGATTTAAAGTCCTGAGAAAAACTCCAGGAGACATCCTGTCATAATGTCAGTTACTGTGTCAGGGCTGGCCTTTCTGAGCCTATTTGCCAACCCCTGGTAATAAAAGCCTATCTGTACCTGACAGTACATGTTTATGTGCATGTGTGTATCGGTGTATGTGTGTAGTTTTATGATCATGACATGTAACTTGCTGTTTTTGTAGATCCAAAGCAGAGAAGTATTGGAAATTTTACTTGTTTGACCTAATGTTTTGAAAAATTCCATGCATGAATGATCTATTCACACCTTCCTCTGAAGATCTGCTTTTCAGAAACAACAAGCAACCAAAAAGAACTATTTGGTTTGTATTTGATGAGTGTTAGAGACAGGGGCTTGGACAGAGCAGGCCTTGTTCCCAGTTACACCCAGTAACCTGGCAGCCCTGGAAGGAGGGCTCACAGCTGCCCTTGCAAAGGCACCATCTGCTGGAGTCAAGTCAGACCCTCCCCTGTTCTGCTCTGAGCCCCTGTTTGCCTCATTTGCTGGCAAGATTACCCTGTTCTCTGCTTCTGTCTCCTTACCATGGATTCAAGAGCTTCCTATTCTTCGGAGTTTGAAGGCTTTCAGGGCTTGGGCCCAGCCTGCAGCTCCACCCCTGGCTTCTCAGACTGGAATTGTCTCTCCCTTGTTTCTGTCCCCCTCCACAAACCCTCTCCCCTCCCTCACCCTCTTGTTATGCCCCATTCCATGCCAGCACACCACAGGACAGCCTTTGCAAATGTTTTTTAAGGTCTAGGAAATGTATTACAATGAAAATGCTTGTCATTTTTATGAAAGTCTGTTCACCCTAAAAAAAGTGGGCAGTCTTGAGAAAATCTTAAAAAGGCAGCATGCTGCTTTCAGGGAGAAGCGGGGAGTCTTGCAAACTTGTTGAGAACCTGGGGAAAGAGAGACCTGGGAGCTGGCAACCCAGAAAGGGGCAGAGTCGCCCAAAGAAAGGGGCTGCCAAAGGGGGTGAGTCCAGAAAAGGTACCCAGAGGACTCGGCAGGGTCTTACTTGCCCCAGAAGGGATTTTCCAGGGGATACATCCTGCAGTAATACACCCTCAGGCTGGCAATGCAGCCCTGGGTTTGGATACCGCCTCTGGCAGTCCTGGAAGAGGAAGGCAGAGGTTGGGAAGAGGGAAAGGAGGTGGGCAGAGAGAGTCAGGGCTTTGGAGCCTGACTATGATGGTGCTTATACAATTCCCTCACTTCTTACAAAGCAGGCATTTCACCAAAACAAGGCTCTTGAATTGAGAGTTATATGATAGGTACGATATTTAGGACATACTTGTACTAAAAAATGATTCACTCTTTATCAGAAATTTAAATTTAACGGGGCATCCTGTATGTTACCTGGCAACCCTAGGACAGTGAGGAAGCTCTCAGAAGGGATACAGAACGAGCTGCTGAGCCTGGGATGACATCTACCCCCAGCCATCCCTCTCCCTGGAGGCTAAACACTACTCAGCACAGATGAGAGACATGCTCACACTTCAAGAGGGGATGTCAAGAAGGTCTCAGGATGAATGAATACACAGGAGAGAAGTGTCAGCTCCCATCCCAGTCCCCCACCTCCAAGCATCCCAGCTCCTCAAGCCCAGACTGGGCTCTGCCTCAGCTCCCAGACTAAGGGTCTGAGCATAAGTGTTTTAAGTAGCTCCGCACACCTCAACCATCATTGACAGGAGTTGCAGTCCTAGTCTCTACGTAGCCTTTTTTAAGAACAACTGTTTCTTTTAATCTTGACTATGCAAATGATAGAGATGAATGATTATGCAAATAAGTTGCTGTAAAAAATGGGAAATAGAGAAAATTCTAAATAAAAGAACACAACACAATGCTATTATGCTGGTTTGTTCTCGTGCAGTCTTTTTATATGCCTCTATGAACTTCTTTTTACATAGCTGGCGTCGTATTAAATGTTCAGGGTTTTTACTTGCTTTTTTCACTCAAGTTGTTTTATCCTTTAACGTCATCACATTCAAGTCAACTTTAGTCAGTAAATATTTAGCAAATGCCTACTATCAGCCCACACTGTGTATAGAGCAGTAAACAAACCTGACACAGTCCCTGACCTGTGAGGCTTCGGTGCTGGTGGGTCCCGGGGTTGGGGGGAGGGGGAGGGGAAGGGTCAGACATTGAACCAGGGAGAAAAGAGCAAATGAAAGTCTTCTACAAAGTTTGCAGTAAAATCCAACTGTAAATTTTGCTTTTGAAGAAATATGTTCCTAAAACTACAGAGGAAATATTTTAAATAGTTATATTTAAATATTTTGTATATGACTCTTAAGTGGTAGAACATTTAAATGGAATAGATAAAGCTTGATTGCATTTTATTTTTTTCCCTAGTCACTCAAAAACTTTTAAGTAGCTTATTTTAGTGTTGTACTTTTTTTTTTTTTTTAGTGTTGTACTTTTAATTTTTACAGTATCACCTTTATTTATGACCTAGGTAAAACATGAAACACAAGAGATATGACTGTTCCCAAGCTAAGAACAAGGCTTTCTCTTGAAAAACAAGTAAACAAACAAATACACAAAACCAACAACTATAAATCATATGCTAAAACCAGGTAAACATCCAATTATCTGTACATCAACAATAAGCGAATTGCCTGAATCTTACACTTTTAAAAATAACCTAATGAAATGGATAATGCCTGATTGCATTTTATTTTTTACTCACTTGGGTCCTGGGGCTTCCTAGGATTACTCCTTACTAAAGCACTATGATGACTGTGGGGCCAAAACACATCGCTCTACAGCACAGCTTTTAGTGGCAGCATAGACTTCCTTTGTGTGAAAAGATCATAAATTTTTTAATGCCTTATTGCTAAATATTTTAATTGATTCTAAATATTTACTTTTATAATAACAGAGCAGTGAGCATCTTCATGCACAAATATCCATGTGTGCAAATCTGATGATTTCTTTGGGATAAACTCTATAGTCGACTATTTCAATAATGAGCCTTAGGCAGAGACTGTCTCATCACACACAAAACCCACTTCCTCATCCCCCTGAGCACGCACTAGGCCACATCTCCCAGGCTGCTTTGTTGTTAGACATGGCTGTGAGATGCATTTCTGGCCAATGGAATGGAGATGGGAGCGATGCCTCCACCCACACTGGCCTGACCCATAAAGCTTCCCGTGTACCCTCTTCCATGCTCTTTCCCCTGCTCTTCAGGGTCCTTAGAAGACATGCACTGAAAATGGCAGAAGCATAAGGTAGAAGGAGCCTGGTCACGGAATCACCCATTTTGAACATTCCACAAAGAGGAAATGAACTTCTGTTGTGTTAAGCCTCTGAGATTTGAAGTTGCATCTGTTAAAGCAGCTAGTGTTACCTGATACAGGAGTCCTGCCCGCATTTCCCACACCTGAATCCAGTTCCTGTTGGGCATCTCAGGCAGTAGAAATGCAGTGGTCCCACTCCAAATGCCCCCCCTCTAGTCACTCTGCACCTCCCCATTTTCACCACAAGAACCAGAGCCCATCTTGTTCATGGGAGTCTTCCTTCCTGGGGAATGGACGTAAAGCTGGGCCTCAGTTGAAGCTGTCCTACCCAGCCACTCACCTGGAAAGACCCTAGTGAAGGCTGCCAACTTCCTGTCCTGGGACTTGCTTTGTAGCCTCTATCCCTGAAAGGCTAGCACTAATCCCTCTCCATGGAGCAAAAAGAATCTACACAAGTCACAGGATAAATAACTCATTCAAATAACAGATCACAAATAACCCATTCTCCAGGCTCGCCGGCACTTATTTTGTGTCGGGAAACCTCTATGTCATTTTGTCTCTATGTCTCTTTCATCAGAAAGCAAAATGGATAATGCAGGTCTGTTCTGGGGAGGGCTGTGGGTTACTGGGAATGGAAGCATCTGAATATGACTGCCCGGCTGCCTGGGGTTTGGGTCAACAGGGGGTGTTGCCTTTGCAGTCCCCCTTTAAAAGCTCCTTCCTCCCACTGTACACTGGGGAAGAGTCTCTGTAGTTGGCAGACAGATGCTCAAGTGTTGCCTTGTGGAGGCTATAGGCTGGTCCATCATGTACCATGATTGCCATCTTGTGGCAGAGAAAGCATGAGGCTCTGGAGTGTCCCTGGTAGGCATCAAGAAGACCCATTCGACTACAAACAGCTTACAAAGAGCACAAGAAGATGATGGTCAAGACCAAAGTTGCTTCCTCACACTGCCTCTCAAAGCCCTTTCCTTTGCCTGACCAAAAATAGCCTAATCCCTGCTTCCTATTTAGCCTCCTGTAAATCATATGCTTTGGGGATTATCTGCAAATCTCATATTTCATTATTATCAAAATGATACATGTACATGATTTAAAAACTAAAACACTAATGAAGACTTTTCAAAAGACTGTCGCAAATCACCCCAAATCAAACCACTCAGAAGTAGCCAATGTTAGTACTTGGGGCAAGTCACTGCAGGCAGCTAACTCTCCGTGTCACCTACAGGTAGAGAAGCAGCCTGGCTTCTAGTAGTTCAGGGCTTAGGCTCTGGCACCAGGCTGCAGGGGCTCCTGGCTGGCTCTGGGCAAGTTACTTAACCTCTGTATATCTCATTTTCTCATCTTAAAAACAGGGATAATAGTGGTATCTCCCTCACACTGTGACTATGAGGACTTAACTCTGAACTACTCAGCACAGTGCCCGGCACATGGAAAACCTTCACGTGTCAGCCTTTATTATAATGGATGGATGAACAGACAGAGAGCAAGATGCACTTTTAGGAGAAGAATATTGAACTATGCATGTTATTTTTTATATTAAAAAATAGAATTACCATGTAGTCTAGCAATTCCAATTCTGGGTATTTATCCAAAGAAAACAAAAAGATATCTGCACCCCCATGTTCACTGCAGCATTATTTACAATAGCCAAGATATGGAAACAACCTAAGTGTCCATCAATAGATGAATGGATAAAGAAAATGTGGTAGAAACATGCCATGTAATATTATTCAGCCATTAAAAAAGAAGGAAATCTTTCCATTTGCCACAATATGGATGGATCTCGAGGGCATTATGTTAAGTAAAATGTCAGACAGAGAAAGACAAATACAGTATGATCTCACTTATATGTGGAATCTTTAAAAAAAAAATTTAATAAACAAATAACAAAGCCAAGCTGATATTTACAGAGAACAGATTGGTGGTTGCCAGAGGCACAGGGTGGGTGAAATGGGTGAAGCTGGTCAAAAGGTACAAACTTCCAGTTATAAAATAAATAATAAGTCATAGGGATGGATGATGTAGTTAATAATGCTGTATGGCATATTTGAAAGTTACTCAGAGTAGATCTTAAAAGTTCTCATCACACAGATAAAAAAAAAATTACCTATTTATGGTGACAGATGTTAACTAGACTTTCTGTGATCAGATTGCAATATATACAAATACTGAATCATTATTTGATATACCTGAAAATAATATAATGTTACATACCAATTATACTTCAATTTTAAAAAGTTATGGACAGGGCTTCCCTGGTGGCGCAGTGGTTGAGTCCGCCTGCCGATGCAGGGGACACGGGTTCGTGCCCCGATCCGGGAAGATCCCACATGCCGCGGAGCGGCTGGGCCTGTGAGCCATGGCTGCTGAGCCTGCGCGTCCGGAGCCTGTGCTCCGCAACGGGAGAGGCCACAACAGTGAGAGGCCCGTGTACCGCAAAAAAAAAAAAAAAAAAAAAAAAAGTTTTGGACAATGAAAAGATGAGTGATAGGGAATCCACAATTGGAGAGACTAGGAACTGGTAGCTGAATCCCCCTGGGTCCACAGGTGATCAACTGTGTGTCTCTCGGCTGGTTCTTAACCCCCTGCTGCCTGCATGCCCCCAGGGATGCTGCCCCTAGCAGTACAGTTCCCCTTAAGCAGTTCCCACTCAGAAGGAATAAAGAGTGCCAGCAATCAACCAGGAGAAAGAGAATTAGGAGAGAAAACCCATCCTGCTGTGGTACAAATCTTTGCGTTTCCCTGAGGGCGTTCGCTGGCTCTCACACACCGAGTTGTCCCCACTCTTCTTTCCGCACCTGACTTGTCATGGATGCTCAGTCACATGCACTGAAGGAACAGGGACTGTGAGGTAGGCCTGGAAGGCCAGGCCTAGAGCCACTCCCAGGAGATGCCACACACACAGAAGTCATTCTGGCAAAATCCCTGCTCCCCATCAACAGACGTGGTCCATGATGGAAAGTTCCTACCCAACACCCCCAGAAGGTACCATAGACACACCTGTCACTTCACCCTCTGGGTTAGATATTATTATCTCAATTTCTCAGTTAGGTAAACTGAGGGTCAGAAAGACAAAGAAATTTATCTAGGAGCAATTTGCTAGTAAGTAGCAGAGCTGGGATTTAAATTCAGGATCCAAAATGTCTGACCCCAAATCTCTTTCAACTGATCCTGTTCTTACAGCAAAAGGAAATAATCATCAACCCATTTCCCTGTTACTTCTGAAGAACTTCAGGGAGTTTCCACATCTGTCCACAACCTACATTTAGTCTAGCCAATGAATCCCAGAGGTAATTAGAAGGTTGTTTTTTAATCCTTAATCCTTTAACAAGCATCAAATGGAGTAAAATCCTGGCCATATAGAATCCTTATGAAATTGGGGTGGGGTGGAGAAGAGGTGGTTAGTTGGCTGGTTTGTTGGTTCATTTCAAAGATATAACTCTAACTTCTTCAGAAATCTGTACTAAGAGAGAGTCATCACAGGTCATCCAGAAAACTGTGATGGATGCAGGAGTGATCTTCTCTTTCTTGTCTCTTCTGTACAATCCATTGCCAACATAGCCACTGTCTTATTCAGTTCAGGCTGCTATAACAAAGTGCCACAGACTGAGTGGCTTATAAACATCAGAAATTTATTTCTTACAGTTCTGGAGGCTGAAAGTTCTAGATCAGGGTATCAGTATGGTCAGGTCCTAATGAGAACTCACTTTCTGGTTCATAGACGGCAGTCTTCTTACTATGTCCTCACATGGCTGACAGGGCAAGGGAACTTTCTGGGATCTCTTTTATAAGGACACTAATCCCTTTCATGAGATTACCTAATTATCTCCCAAAGGCCCCACTTCCAAATACCATCACAATGGAGATTTGGTTTCAACATAAGAGTTTTGGGCAGGACACAAACATTCAGCCTAGGGAAGGCCCCTAGTGACAGCATCTTCTCAAAAACAGAGCCAACCGTGTTTACTCTCTCACTTAAAACCCTTGCCTGGCTCTCTATCACCAAAGAAAAAAGCCTAAGACTCCCTTGCATGACATACAAGGGCCTTCATGGTCTGGCCTTAGCCACCGAGTCTGTACTTCCTCCTCTGAAAAAGTCCATGCCCCTATTCAAGCTGTTCCCTCTACCTGGAAATTCTTTTCCATTTTTTACATCAAGAATTCCTTGAGAAACACCAAAGCCCACAAAAAAGAAAACAAAATCATTACTTCTGGAAAGCTCTCTCTAATATCCCTCAGTCAAAATTGATCAATCCCTTCTTTGTGTTCAGCTAAAACAACTGTTGCTTGGGTCCCCTTCATGGGCACCCAACAGTTACTCAACAAACATTTGTTGATTGCTCAGAACAGATACAGAATAACCAACATGATGGGAGACAAGTCTTTATGGAGTAATGCTCTGGTCTATCAGTGCTCCATCCAGGGTCTTCAAAGCCACTGAGGAGGATGAAAGAAATCAAGGGTCATTCTTGTCCTTGTACCCTAGGTACCACACCTCCTCAGTGCCCCCATTCACTGCACAATGCAGACCGAAGCAGAATGTGAACTTGTCCTGGCTCTGTCTACCCAAGAACCCAGAGGCAGTGGTTGGACCCATTTCCCACTCTGAACTGTGGGTGAGACGGCCAAGTAGGGCAGAGCTGACCAGCATGCGTTCCAGCTCCCTAGCTTCCCCATCCAGAATTTGAAGAATATACCCTGAGTTTCCAAAGCATGAAACAGAGACCCTGAGAACAATCACAGAGCTGGAAGGAAAGTTTCTAGTAAAGTCTTTCCCCCTTATCTCTGGGATCTGCTGCCTAGTAATGGGGCATGAAAGGGTATGTCCAATTCCCCTTGGGAGTCCCAGAGCCTTGTGGGGAAAAAAGGCTGACAGGCTGGGAATGTGCTGTTAATAATGGTCAGAGCCCCAAAGGGCTGAGGGCAGGATAGAGGCACATATCCTGGGGCCAATATTCTCTTTCCTTCCTTGCTTCCCCTCCTCCAATGAGTGGAGGCCATATGCGTGATGAGGAACTGAGAAAGGGGAGCATTGTGTTCCTGGAAATGTGTCCCAGAATCCCACTAGCCCACAGATTTGTCACATTTGGGTGGTCCTGAGAGGGCCCCTAGATCTCTTGGTTGTACTAGTTTGGCTTTGTACATAGACATTGGATTTGGAGTCTGAAAGCCTGGGTTCAAGTCCAAATCCACCCACTTACTAGCCACATGATTGTATGTAAGGCACTCCCCATCTCTGGCCTGTTTGCTCAGGAGCGAGAGAAGGTAAAATAAGAGCTGTCTTTTTGGCCTCTTCCAAGTCTAACTCTACAGTCATCAGTGGTGATGAAAGTGGGCGAAAGGAGCAGAGGAGTTCCATGGAAGGCTCCTGCTCAGCTTAGCTCATCCCCAGATGTAGCAAATGGATGACTAATTGGCTGTGTTTCCACTTACCCTGTCTATTCAAAATGTGACCGCACCTTGATTAAGGAAGGAGATTCCTAATTTTCATCTTGACTTCATATAAGACAGATATAAGCAGGACTTCCCTGGTGATCCAGTTGTTAAGACTCTGCACTTCCAATACAGGGAGCATGAGTTCGATCCCTGGTTAGGGAACTAAGATCCCACATGCCGTGTGGCATGGGCAGAAAAAAAAAAAAGATGTAAGCAAAATGAAGTTTAGGGGAGACTCAGAGACCATCTGGGCAATACCCACATTTTCCAGGCAAGGGAGATAAAGCCCTGGAGGCAGCAGCAGAGCCCAGGACCACCGCCACCCAGTGACTGCAGGATTTCTGGGTCATCCTATCCTTCTGACTCAGAGCACCCAGAACAATTGGGGCCAAAATGGCACTAGACGGGCTAGAGTGGTGTGCACAGAGTATAAACATGGGAAAAAAATGTTTAATATTTATTTATTTTGGCTGTGCTGGATCTTAATTGTGGCATGCAGGATCTTCGTTTTGGGATATTTAGTTGTGGTATGCGGACTTCTTAATTGGGACATGTGGGATCTAGTTACGCAACCAGGGATTTAACCTGGCCCCCTGCATTGGGAGCACGGAGTTCCACCCACTGTACCACCAGGGATGTCCCTGAACATGGAAATTATTAATTCTAGGAATCCAACTGCATTAGAGCCCAATTATTTGCATGATCTCAGCAATGGCAGTTTCAAATATTTGGAGTTTACTAAACAATTTTTGTCTCTTATAAGAAAGTCAGCAATAATGCAATGGCTCATCCTACGGACCTAAAGAAAGCAATGGACCCTGTCTCCAAATCACAAATACCCAATTTTGAAACTATTTCAAAGGGGCCCCAAACCCAATGAATCTTACCAATAATCCAATAAGTGTTCTTGGACCCCAGATTGAGAACTCCAGAAGAAAGACCTCAGGCTTTTTGCTTGAAAGTCCAAGGTTCAAATCTTGGCTCCACCACATACTATTTACATGATCTTGGTCCAGTTCCCAAATCTCTGAACTTTCATTTCCTCATCTATGAAATGAAATAATACCTCCTACCTCATAGGGTAGTTGTGGGATTAAAGAAGATCTGAAACCGTAGAATATAGGCCTGTCACAGGGTTTGCAGACAGTAAATAAAGCTATTAGATTCTGGGTACTCTCTCAGCACCAGGCTCTGTCCTATGCACTTAATATGCACTTACCTCAACAACTCTATGAGACAGGTACTGTCATTTTCCCTGTCATAGATGAGGAAGCTGAGAAACAGAGAGGTTAGGAATTTTCCCAAGATGATACAAATCATTAAGGCCAGATACTGGGCTCCAGAGTCCATGTTCTCAACCACTACACCATATTGTCTCATTAAATGACAATTTAATTTACTCCAGAAGCATTGTTTTATAAAAAAAAAAAGAAAAAAAGTTAAAAGCAGAGAAGATAGAAGAATAGAAAGAAACAGATCTTATGAGAAAAAGAATGAAAAAGATCTTATGACCCAAAGACAGTTTTGCAAACCTGCCCACTTTGCCCCTTTCTAGGGACAGAGGCAGAAAATCAGTGTCCCAAGCCCAGGGGCAGCAGAAGCCCCTAAAAGTCAGTCTCACCCACATTCTGGCAGGCTAGTGCTTTGAAGACACATCTTTACATGTGCAAACAATGTTCTAAAATACCTTCTATAAATCATCCCATTCAATTCTTTTTCTCCCTATAAGATAGATACTACCACTAGCTCCATTTTATAGATGAGGAAACCCAAACACAGGTTAAAAATATCCCTCAAGCATCCCATCCTCGTCACCAAAAAATATATATATATATCCCTCAAGACCACAAGCTAGAAAGAGGCAGAGCTATGCCAAAAACCCTGATTTGTCTGAGGCCAAAGCTCTTTTCCTTCTTTTTTTTTTTTAACAATTATGGCTCTGTTTATTAAACATTTATGTGCCAATAAAGTTTAAAGAATTTTACATATAATAATTATTTAATAAAAATATCAACAAATGGAAAACATAAAACAATCTGTATCATGAACCTTCACAATGTTTTTTTTTTTTTAACATCTTTATTGGAGTATAATTTCTTTACAATGGTGTGTTAGTTTCTGCTGTATAACCAAGTGAATCAGCTATATGTATACATATATCCCCATATTCCCTCCCTCTTGCGTCATCCACCCACCCTCCATATCCCACCCCGCTAGGTGGTCACAAAGCACTGAGCTGATCTCCCTGTGCAATGCAGCTGCTTCCCACTAGCTATATATTTTACATTTGGTAGGTATATATATGTCAGTGCTACACTCTCACTTCGTCCTAGATTACCCTTCCCCCCACAGTGTCCTCAAGTCCATTCTCTATGTCTGCAACTTTATTCTTGTCCTGCCCCTATGTTCTTCAGAACCATTTTTTTTTTTTTAGATTCCATATATATGTGTTAGCATATGGTATTTGTTTTTCCCTTTCTGACTTACTTCACTCTGTATGACAGACACTAGGTACATTCACCTCAATACAAATAACTCAATTTCGTTTCTTTTTATGGCTGAGTAAAATTCCATTGTATACATGTGCCACATCTTCTTCATCCAGTCATCTGTTGATGGACACTTAGGTTGCTTCCATGTCGTGGCTATTGTAAATACAGCTGCAATGAACATTTTGGTACATGACTTTTTTGAATTATGGTTTTCTCAGGGTATATGCCCAGTAGTGGGATTGCTGGGACATATGGTAGTTCTATTTTTAGTTTTCTAAAGAACCTCCATACTGTTCTCCATCATGGCTGTATCAATTTACATTGCCACCAACAGTGCAAGAGGGATCCTTTTCCTCCACACCTTCTCCAGCATTTATTGCTTCTAGATTTTTTGATGATGGCCATTCTGACTGTTGTGAGATGATATCTCATTGTAGTTTTGATTTGCATTTCTCTAATGATTAATGATGTTGAGCATTCTTTCATGTGTTTGTTGGCAATCTGTATATCTTCTTTGGAGAAATGTCTATTTAGGTCTTCTGCCCATTTTTGGATTGGGTTGTTTGTTTTTTTAATATCGAGCTGCCTGAGCTGCTTGTAAATTTTGGAGATTCATCCTTTGTCACTTACTTCATTTGCAAATATTTTCTTCCATTCTGAGGGTTGTCTTTTCGTCTTGTTTATGGATTCCTTTGCTGTGCAAAAGTTTTTAAGTTTCATTAGGTCCCATTTGTTTATTTTTGTTTTTATTTCCATTTCTCTAGGAGGTGAGTCAAAAAGGATCTTGCTGTGATTTTTGTCATAGAGTGTTCTGCCTATGTTTTCCTCTAAGAGTTTGATAGTGTCTGTCCTTACATTTAGGTCTTTAATCCATTCTGAGTTTATTTTTGTGTATGGCGTTAGGGAGTGTTCTAATTTCATACTTTTATATATACCTGTCCAGTTTTGCCAGAACCAATTATTGAAGAGGCTGTCTTTTCTCCACTGTATATTCTTGCCTCCTTTATCAAAGATAAAGGAAACATATGTGTGTGGATTTATCTCTGGGCTTTCTATCCTGTTCCATTGATCTATATTTCTTGTTTAGTGCCAGTACCATACACTCTTGATTACTATAGCTTCGTAGTACAGTCTGAAGTCAGGGAGACTGATTCCTCCAGCTCTGTTTTTCTTTCTCAAGATTGCTTTGGCTATTTGGGGGCTCTTGTGTTTCCATACAAATTGTGAAATTTTTTGTTCTACTTCTGTGAAAAATGCCAGTGGTAGTTTTTTTTGTTTGCTTGTTTGTTTGCAGTATGTAGGCCTCTCACTGTTGTGGCCTCTCCCGCTGCGGAGCAGAGCCTCCGGACACACAGGCTCAGTGGCAATGGCTCACGGGCTCAGCCGCTCCATGGCTGTGGGATCCTCCTGGACCGGGTCACGAACCCGTGTCCCCTGCTTTGGCAGGCAGACTCTCAACCACTGTGCCAGCAGGGAAGCCCCGCCAGTGGTAGTCTCATAGGGATTGCATTGAATCTGTAGATTGCTTTGGGTAGTAGAATCATTTTCACAATGTTGATTCTTCTAATTGAAGAACATGGTATATATCTCCATCTATTTGTATTACCTTTAATTTCTTTCATCAGTATCTTATAATTTTCTGCATACAAGTCTCTTGTCTCCTTAGGTAGGTTTATTCGTAGGTATTTTATTCTTTTTGTTGCAGTGGTAAATGGGAGTGTTTCCTTAATTTCACTTTCAGATTTTTCATCATTAGCGTATAGGAATGCTAGAGATTTATGTGCATTAATTTTGTATCCTGCTACTTTACCAAATTCATTGATTAGCTCTAGTAGTTTTCTGGTAGCATCTTTAGGATTCCCTATGTATAGTATCATGTCATCTACAAACAGTTACAGCTTTACTTCTTCTTTTCTGATTCAGATTCCTTTTATTCCTTTTTCTATTCTGATTGCTGTGGCTAAAACTTCCAAAACTATGTTGAATAATAGTGGTGACAGTGGGCAGTCTTGTCTTCTTCGTGATCATAGTGGAAATGGTTTCAGCTTTTCACCATTGAGGACGATGTTGGCTGTGGGTTTTTCATATATGGCCTTTATTATGTTGAGAAAAGTTCCTTCTATGCCTGCTTTCTGGAGGGTTTTTATCATAAAAGGGTGTTGAATTTTGTCAAAAGCTTTCTGTACATCTATTGAGATGATCGTATGGTTTTTCTCCTTCAATTTGGTAAGATGGTGTATCACATTGATTGATTTGCATGTATTGAAGAATCCTTGCATTCCTGGAATAAACCTCACTTGATCATGGTGGATGATCCTTTTAATGTGCTGTTGGATTCTGTTTGCTAGTATTTTGCTGAGGATTTTTGCATCTATGTTCATCAGTGATATTGGCCTGTAGTTTTCTTTCTCTGTGACATCTTTGGCTGGTTTTGGTATCAGGGTGATGGTGGCCTCTTAGAATGAGTTTGGGAGTGTTCCACCCTCTGCTATATTTTGGAAGAGCTTGAGAAGGATAGGTTTTAGCTCTTCTCTAAATGTTTGATAGAGTTCGCCTGTGAAGCCATCTTGTCCTGGGCTTTTGTTGGTCGGAAGATATTTAATCACAATCTCAATTTCAGACCTTGTGATTGGTCTCCTTATATTTTCTATTTCTTCCTGGTTCAGTCTTGGAAGGTTGTGCTTTTCTAAGAATTTGTCCATTTATTCCAGGTTGTCCATTTTATTGGCATAGGTTTGCTTGTAGTAATCTCTCATGATCTTTTTTATTTCTGCAGTGTCAGTTGTTACTTCTCCTTTTTCATTTCTAATTCTATTAATTTGAGTCTTCTCTCTTTTTTCTTGACGAGTCTGGCTAATGGTTTATCAATTTTGTTTATCTTCTCAAAGAACCAGCTTTTAATTTTATTGATCTTTGCTATTGTTTCCTTCATTTATTTCTGATCTGATCTTTATGATTTCTTTCCTTCTGCTAACTTTGTTTTTTTTTGTTGTTGTTTTTCTTTCTCTAATTGCTTTAGGTGTAAGGTTAGGTTGTTCATTTGAGATGTTTCTTGTTTCTTAAGATAGGATTGTATTGCAATAAACTTCCCTCTTAGAACTGCTCTGGCTGCATCCCATAGGTTTTGGGTTGTCGTGTTTTCATTGTCATTTGTTTCTAGGTATTTTTTGATTATCTCTTTGATTTTTTCAGTGATCTCTTGGTTATGAAGTAGTGTATTGTTTAGCCTCCATGTGTTTATTTTTTACAGATTTTTTCCTGTAATTGATATCTAGTCTCATAGCATTGTGGTCGGAAAAGATACTTGATACAATATCAATTTTCTTAAATTTACCAAGGCTTGATTTGTGACCCAAGATATGATCTATCCTGGAGAATGTTCCATGAGCACTAGAGAAGAATGTGTATTCTCTTCTTTTTGGATGCAATGTCCTATAAATTTCATACAAGTCCATCTTGTTTAATTTATCATTTAAAGCTTCTCTTTCCTTATTTATTTTCATTTTGGATGATCTGTCCATTGGTGAAAGTGGGGTGTTAAAGTACCCTACTATGATTGTTTTACTGTCAATTTCACCTTTTTATAGCTGTTAGTATTTGCCTTTTGTATTGAGGTGCTCCTGTGTTGGGTGTATAAACATTTACAATTGTCATATCTTCTTCTTGGATTGATCCCTTGGCCATTATGTATGTCCTTCTTTGTCTCTTGTAATAGTCTTTATTTTAAAGTCATTTTGTCTGGTATGAGAATTGCTGCTCCAGCTTTCTGTTGATTTCCATTTGCATGGAATACCTCTTTCCATCCCCTAACTTTCAGTCTGTATGTGTCCCTAGGTCTGAAGTGGGTCTGTTGTAGACAACATATGTACAGGTCTTATTTTTGTATCTATTCAGCCAGTCTATGTCTTTTAGTTGGAGCTTTTAATCCATTTACATTTAAGGTAATTATCAATATGTATGTTCCTATTACCATTTTCTTAATTGTTTTGGGTTTTTTATTGTAGGTGTTTTCTTTCCCTTGTGTTTCTTGTCTAGAGAAGTTCCTTTAGCATTTGTTGTATAGCTGGTTTGGTGGTGCTGGATTCTGTTAGCTTTTGCTTGTCTGTAAAGGTTTTAGTTTCTTCATCAAATCTGAATGAGATCCTTGCTGAGTAGAGTAATCTTGGTTGCAGGTTTTTCTCCTTCATCACTTTAAATATGTCGTGCCACTCCCTTCTGACTTGCAGAGTTTCTGCTGAAAGATCAGCTGTTAACCTTATGGGGATTCCCTTGTGTGTTATTTGTTATTTTTCCCTTACTGCTTTTAATACTGTTTCTTTGTATTTAATTTTTGAGAGTTTGATTAATATGTGTCCTGACGTGTTTCTCCTTGGATTTATCCTGTATATTCTCTGTGCTTCCTGGACTTGATTAATTATTTCCTTTCCCAAATTAGGGATATTCTCAACTATAATCTCTTCAAATATTTTCTCAGTCCCTTTCTTTTTCTCTTCTTCTTCTGGGACCCCTATAATTCGAATATTGGTGCGTTCAGTGTTGTCCCAGAGATCTCTGAGACTGTCCTCAATTCTCTTCATTCTTTTTTCCTTATTCTGCTCTGCAGTAGTTATTTCCAGTATTTTATCTTCCAGGTCACTTATCCGATCTTCTGCATCAGTTATTCTGCTATTGATCTCTTCTAGAGAATTTTTAATTTCATTTATTGTGTTGTTCATTACTGTTTGCTTGGTCTTTAGTTCTTCTAGGTCCTTGTTAAACATTTCTTGTATTTTCTCTATTCTATTGCCAAGATTTTGGATCATCTTTATTATCATTATTCTGAATTCTTTTCCAGGTAGACTGCCTATTTCTTTTTCATTTGTTAGGTCTGGTGGGTTTTTGTCTTGCTCCTTCATCTGCTGTGTGTTTTTCTGTCTTCTCATTTTGCTTAACTTACTGTGTTTGTGGTCTCCTTTTCACAGACTGCAGGTTCGTAGTTCTTATTGTTTTCGGTATCTGTCCCCAGTGGCTAAGATTTTTTAGTGGGTTGTGTAGGATTCCTGGTGGAGGGGACTAGTGCCTGTGTTCTGGTGGATGAGGCTGGATCTTGTCTTCCTGGTGGGCAGGTACACATCTGGTGGTGTGTTTTGGGGTGTCTATGGCCTTATTATGATTATAGGCAGCCTCTCTGCTAATGGATGTGTTCGTGTTCCTGTCTTGCTAGTTTTTTGGCATAGGGTGTCCTGCACTGTAGCTTGCTGGTCATTGAATGAAGCTGGGTCTTGGCGTTGAGACGGAGATCTCTGGGAGATTTTCGCCATTTGATATTACATGGAGCTGAGAGGTCTCTTGTGGAGCAGTGTCCTGAACTTGACTCTCCTACCTCAGAGGCATAGCCTTGATGTCTGGCTGGAGCACCAAGAGCCTTTTATGCACACGGTGATGATCAGAAGGCTCTTCTTTGTGATTCTGAGTCTGTCAGGGTATCATCAGGATGTCAGGATCTCCAAACTCCAGATCTCCAAACTCCAGAGGTCCTCCTTTCCACCACATGACTGTTTTTGAATTTTGGTTTTCTCAGGGTATATGCCCAATAGTGGGATTCCTGGGTCATATGGTAGTTCTATTTTTAGTTTTTTAAGGAACCTCCATACTGTTCTCCATATTGGCTGTGCCAATTTACATTCCCACCAACAGTGCAAGAGAGTTCCCTTTTCTCCACACCCTCTTCGGCATTTATTGTTTGTAGATTTTTTGATGATGGTCATTCTGACAGGTGTGAGGTGATAACTGCTTGAGGTTTTGATTGACATTTCTCTAATGGTTAGTGATGTTGAGCATTCTTTCATGTGTTTGTTGGCAATCTGTATATCTCCTTTGGAGAAATGTCTATTTAGGTCTTCTGCCCATTTTTGGATTGGATTGTTTGTTTTTTTGATGTTGAGCTGCCTCTCACTGTTGTGGCCTCTCCTGTTGCAGAGCACAGGCTCCGGATACACAGGCTCAGCGGCCAGGGCTCACAGGCCTAGCTGCTCCGCAGCATATGGGATCTCCTGGACAGGGGCACAAACCCGTGTCCCTTGCATCGGCAGGCGGACTCTCAACATCTGCGCCACCAGGGAAGCCCCTGCTTGTATATTTTGGAGATTAAACCTTTGTCAGTTGTTTCATTTGCAAATAGTTTCTCCCATTCTGAGGGTTTTCTTTTCATCTTTTTTATGGTTTCCTTTGCTGTGCAAAAGCTTTTAAGTTTCATTAGGTCCCATTTGTGTGTTTTTATTTTTATTTCCATTTCTCTAGGTGTGTCAAAAAGGATATTGCTGTGATTTATGTCATAGAGTGTTCTGCCTATGTTTTCCTGTAAGAATTTTATAGTGTCTGGCCTTACATTTCAGTCTTTAATCCATTTTGAGTTTATTTTTGTGTATGGTGTTAGAGAATGTTCTAATTTCATTCTTTTACATGTAGCTGTCCAGTTTGCCCAGCACCACTTACTGAAGAGGCTGTCTTTTCTCCATTGTATATTCTTGCTTCCTTTATCAAAGATAAGGTGATTGGTCTGAGGCCAAAACTCTTAACTGCCATTCTAAATTGCTTCCCACCACAGGGTCCCGTAAACAGTTTTAGTATTGTATGATGGTTGAGATCAGAGGCTTTGAGGGCAAATCCAGGTAAAAAGTGTGGGAGATGTTTGGGAGAGGGGTTAAATAAGAACAATCCATGTATTGCACCTGGAGCTCCTTCTAGCCAGTGTGAACTGCTCAGATATGGGGGATACATCAGAGAAGCTTCCCAAAGCTAGGAGTGGGGGCGGTGAGCTGGTGAATATGAGAGCAGAGGGCTGGTGGGCAGGGCAGGTGATACTTTAAATAAGAAAATCATGGATCTGATCTCCAGCTAGAAAATAACAATGTTCTGAGTTCCAGTGCCCCTGAGAAAACTCTCACACCTATCAGCTGGCAACACAGCACTTTGTTGTACGGTTTAAAAACCATCAGGGCAAAGGAACAGCCCCTCGTCCCAGCCCCTTCAGCCAGATGAACCAGAGTGGTCCCTTGGCTCTGAAGTCAGCCTCAAGATCAGCAGTGGCAACTCAGTGGCGTGAGACAGAAACTTTCCAAAGGAAGAAGTACAGGGCAACAAAAAAGCTGACAAGCCTGCATGTACATTTTTTTGCCCCTCACCCTGCTTTTAAAATACTGGTTCTTAACCTTGACCACACAATGGAATTACCTGAGGAGCTTTTATAAAATATCAATATTCTCTCGGGATGGGACCTGAAGATTGGTATATCAAAAATTCACCAAGGGTCTGAATGTGCAGCCAGAATTGAGAATCCATCCACTGTGTCTCATCTAGGACAGGCTCTGAGATTCTTCAAAGTGAGGTCCATGGAACCTCAGCATCAGCATTGGCATCACCTGTGAGCTTGTTAGGAATGCAGAAACAGACTTTCAGTCATAAGAGAAATAAGTGCTAGGGAGGTAATATACAACATGGTCAATATAATTAACACTGTTCTATGTTATATGTGAAAGTTGTTAACAGAGTAAATCCTAAGAGTTCTAGGAAAAAAAAATTTCTAGGGACTTCCCTGGTGGTGCAGTGATTAAGAATATGCCTGCCAATGCAGGGGACACGGTTTTGATCCCTGGTCCTGGAAGACACCACATGCCGCAGAGCAACTAAGCTCGTGCACCACAACTACTGAGCCTGCACTCTAGAGCCCGTGAGCCACAACTACGGAGCCCATGCACCACAACTACTGAAGCCTGCATGCTTAGAGCTCATGCTCCACAACAAGACAAGCCACCACAATAAGAGGCCCGCGAACGGCAATGAAGAGTAGCCCCCGCTTGCTGCAACTAGAGAAAGCCCATGAACAGCAAGAAAGACTGAACACAGCCAAAAATTAAAAAATTTTTAATTTTCTATTTCTTTAGTTTCATATCTATATGAGATGAAGGATATTCACTAAACTTACTATGATAATTATTTCATGATATATTGTATGTAACTCAAATCATTACATTGTACAACTAATATTTATACAATGCTGTATGTCAATAATATCTCAATTAAACTGGAAGAAAAAAAGAAATGCAGAATTACAGCTCCCACTCTGCACCTATTAAATCTGAATCTGCATTTTAACAAGATCCCCAGATGGTGTATATGCACAGCATAATTTGAGAACCACTGGTTTAGCATTTGGCTCTTACTACCCACCCAACACTTCCCATCTGTACAACCAGCAGCTGTTCATCTCAGCACCTCCCTCAGCCCGAGAGAGGAATCAAGATGTAATGCAAGAGTTCCCAAGTTCTAGCATGCCTCAGAAGCATCTAGACAGCTCATTAAAAATACAGATTCCAGGAAGACCTTCAAGATGTCGGAAGAGTAAGACGTGGAGATCACCTTTCTCTCCACAAATACATCAGAAATACATCTACATGTGGAACAACTCCTACAGAACACCTACTGAATGCTGGCAGAAGACCTCAGACATCCCAAAAGGCAGGAAACTCTCCACGTACGTGGGTAAGGCAAAAGAAAAAACAGACAAAAGAATATGGACGGGACCTGCACCTCTGGGAGGGAGCTGTGAAGGAGGAAAATTTTCCGCATACTAGGAATCCCCTTCACTGGCGGACGAGGGGGGTGGCGGAAGCTTCAAAGCCATGGAGGAGAGCGCAGCAACAGGGGTGCAGAGGGCAAAGTGGAGAGATTTCCACACAGAGGATCAGTGCCAACCAGCACTCACCAGCCTGAGAGGCTCGTCTGCTCACCCGCCGGGGCGGGCGGGGCCTGGGAGCTGAGGCTCAGGTTTCGGAGGTCAGATCCCAGGGAGAGGACTGGGGTTGGCTGCGTGAACACAGCCTGAAGGGGGGTAGTGTGCCACAGCTACCCGTAAGGGAACTCGGGAAAAAGTCTGGACCTGCCTAAGAGGCAAGAGACAATTGTTTCGAGGTGTGCGAGGAGAGGGGATTCAGAGCACCACCTAAACGAGCTCCAGAGATAGGCGTGAGCCACGGCTATCAGCACAGACAATAGATACGGGCATGAAACCCTAAGGTTGCTGCTGCAGACACCAAGAAGCCTGTGTGCAAGCACAGGTCACTGTCCACACCTCCCCTCCCGGGAGCCTGTGCAGCCCGCCACTGCCAGGGTCCCGTGATCCGGGGACAGCTTCCCCGGGAGAACACACGGCACGCCTCAGGCTGTTGCAATGTCATGCTGGCCTCTGCTTCCACAGGCTTGCCGCGCATTCCATACCCCTCCCTCACCCGAGCCTGAGTGAGCCAGAGCCCCCTAATCAGCAGCTCCTTTAACCCCGTCCTGTACGAGAGAAGAACAGATGCCCTCAGACGACCTACAGACAGAGGCAGGGCCAAATCCAAAGCTGAACCCCGGGAGCTGTGCGAACAAAGAAGAGAAAGGGAAATCTCTCCCAGCAGTCTCAGGAGCAGCGGATTAAACCTCCACAATCAACTTAATGTAACCTGTATCTGTGGAATACCTAAATAGACAACGAATCAACCCAAAATTGAGGTGGTGGACTTCAGGAGCAAGGATATATATTTTTTTTCCCTTTTCTCTTTTTGTGAGTGTGTATGTGTATGCTTCTTTGTGTGATTTTGTCTGTATAGCTTTACTTGTACTATTTGGGTTAGGGTTCAGTCTGTTCATTTTTTTTCTTTTATTACTTTTTAACATTTTTTATTAATTATTATTTTATTTTAATAACTTCATTTTAGTCTACTTTATTTTTTTCTGTCTTCCTTTTTTTCTCCCTTTTCTTCTGAGCCATGTGGCTGACAGGGTCTTGGGGCTCTGACCGGGTGTTAGGCTTGGGCCTCTGAGGTGGGAGAGCTGAGTTCAGAACATTGGTCCACCAGAAACCTCCCTGTTCCACGTAATATCAAACAGTGAAAGCTCTCCCAGAGAGCTCCATCTCAACGTTAAGACCGAGCTCCACTCAACAACCAGTAAGATACAGTGCTGGACACCCTATGCCAAACAACAAGCAAGACAGGAACACAACCATGCCCATTAGCAGAGAGTCTGCATAAACTCATAATATGGTCACAGACACCCCAAAACACATCACCAGACATGGTCCTGCTCATCAGAAAGACAAGATCCAGTCTCATCCACAAGAACACAAGCACTAGTCCCTCCACCAGTAAGCCTACACAAACCACTGAAACAACATTACCCACTGGGGGCAGACACCAAAAACAACAGAAACTATGAATCTCCAGCCTGGGAAAGGAGACCCCAAACAAAGTTAAGAAAAATGAGAAGACAGAGAAACACAGCAGGTGAAGGAGCAAGGTAAAAACCCATTAGAGCAAACAAATAATGAGGAAATAGGCAGTCTACCTGAAAAAGAATTCAGAGTAATGATAGTAAAGACGATCCAAAATCTTGGAAACAGAATGGAGAAAATACAAGAAATGTTTAACAAGGACCTAGAAGAACGAAAGAGCACACAACGATGAACAACACAAAAAATGAAATTAAAAATTCTCTAGAAGGAATCAATAGCAGAATAACTGAGGCAGAAAAATGGATAAGAAGCCTAGAAGACAAAATAGTGGAAATAGGTCTTCCCTGGTGTCCAAGTGGTTGAGAGTCCACCTGCCAATGCAGGGGACATGGTTTTGTGCCCCAGTCCGGGAAGATACCACATGCCATGGTGTGGCTAGGCCCATGAGCCATGGCCACTGAGCCTGCACATCCAGAGCCTGTGCTCTGCAATGGGAGAGGTCACAACAGTGAGAGGCCTGCATACAGAAAAAAAAAAAATAGTGGAAATAACCACTGCAGAGCAGAATAAATTAAAAAGAATGAAAAGAATTGAGGGCAGTCTCAGAGATGTATGGGACAAAATTAAATGCACAAATATTCGAATTATAGTGGCCCCAGAAGAGGAAGAGAAAAGGAAAGGGACTGAGAAAATATTTGAAGAGATTATAGTTGAAAACTTCTGTAATATAGGAAAGGAAATAGTTAATCAAGTCCAGGAAGCACAGAGAGTCCCATACAGCATAAATCTAAGGAAAAACACACCAAGACACATATTGATCAAACCAACAAAAAATAAATACAAAGAAAAAGTATTAAAAGCAGCAAGGGAAAAACAGCAAATAACACACAAAGGAATCCCCCATAAGGTTAACAGCTGATCTTTCAGCAGAAACTCTGCAGGGCAGAAGCGAGTGGCAGGACATATTTAAAGTGATGAAAGGGGAAAGCCTACAGCCAAGATTACTCTACCCAGCAAGGATCTCATTCAGATTCAATGGAGAAATTAAAACCTTTACAGACAAGCAAAAGCTAAGAGAATTCAGCACTACCAAACCAGCTTTACAACGAATATAAAAGGAATTTCTCTAGGCAGGAAACACAAGAGAAGGGAAAGACCTACAATAACAAATCAAAAAAAAGTAAGAATATGGTAATAGGAACATACATATCAATAATTACCTTAAATGTAAATGGATTAAATGCTCCAATCAAAAGAGATAGACTGGCTGAATGGATACAAAAACAAGACCCATATATATGCTGTCTACAAGAGACCCACTTCAGACCTAGGGACACATACACACTGAAAGTGAGGGGATGGAAAAAGATATTCCATGCAAATGGAAATCAAAAGAAAGCTGGAGTAGCAATTCTCATATCAGACAAAATAGACTTTAAAACAAAGACTATTATAAGAGACAAAGAAGGACTCTACATAATGACAAAGGGATCAATCCAAGAAGAAGATCTAACAATTGTAAATCTTTATGCACCCAACATAGGAACACCTCAATACATAAGGCAAATGCTAACAGCCATAAAAGGGGAAATTGACAGTAAAACAATCATAGGAGAGGACTTTAATACCCCACTTTCACCAATGGACAGATCATCCAAAATGAAAATAAATAAGGAAACACAAACTTTAAATGATACATTAAACAAGATGGACTTAATTGATATTTATAGGACATTGCATCCAAAAACAACAGAATACATTTCTCAACTTCTCATGGGACATTCTCCAAGATAGGTCATATCCTGGGTCACAAATCAAGCCTTGGTAAATTTAACAAAATGGAAATCTTATCAAGTATCTTTTCCAACCACAATGCTATGAGACTAGATATCAATTACAGGAAAAAAATCTGTAAAAATTACAAACACATGGAGGCTAAACAATACACTACTTAATAACCAAGAGATCACTGAAGAAATCAAAGAGGAAATTAAAAAATACCTAGAAACAAATGACAATGGAGACACGATGACCCAAAACCTATGGGATGCAGCAAAAGCAGTTCTAAGAGGGAAGTTTATAGCAATACAATCCTACATTAAGAAACAGGAAACATCTCGAATAAAGAGCCTAACCTTGCACCTCAAGCAATTAGAGAAAGAAGAACAAAAAAAAACCAAAGTTAGCAGAAGGAAAGAAATCATAGGGGCTTCCCTGGTGGCACAGTCGTTGAGAGTCTGCCTGCCAATGCAGGGAACATGGGTTCGTGCCCTGGTCCAGGAAGATCCCACATGCCACAGAGCAGCTGGGCCCATGAGCCATGGCCACTTAACCTGTGTGTCCAGAGCCTGTGCTCCGCAACAGGAGAGGCCACAACAGTGGGAGGCCCGTGTACCACAAAAAAAAAAAAAAAAAGAAAAAAAAAAGAAATCATAAAGATCAGATCAGAAATAAATGAAAAAGAAACGAACCAAACAATAGCAAAGATCAATAAAATTAAAAGCTGGTTCTTTGAGAAGATAAAGAAAATTGATAAACCATTAGCCAGAGTCATCAAGAAAGTAAGGGAGAAGACACAAATCAATAGAATTAGAAATGAAAAAGGAGAAGTAACAATTAACACTGCAGAAATACAAAGGATCATGAGAGATTACTACAAGCAACCCTATTCCAATAAAGTGGACAACATGGAAGAAATGGACATATTGTTAGAAAAGCGCAACCTTCCAAGACTGAACCAAGGAGAAATAGAAAATATAAAGAGACCAATCACAAGCACTGAAATTGAGACTGTGATTAAATATCTTCCAACCAACAAAAGCCCAGGATCAGATGGCTTCACAGGAGAATTCTATCAAACATTTAGAGAAGAGCTAAAACCTATCCTTCTCAAGCTCTTCCAAAATATAGCAGAGGGTGGAACACTCCCAAACTCATTCTATGAGGCCACCATCACCCTGATATCAAAACCAGACAAACATGTCACAGAGAAAGAAAACTACAGGCCAATAATATCACTGATGAACATAGATGCAAAAATCCTCAACAAAATACTAGCAAACAGAACCCAGCAGCACATTAAAAGGATTGTACACCATAATCAAGTGGTGTTTATCCCAAGAATGCCAAGGTTCTTCAATATATGCAAATCAATCAATGTGATAAACCATATAAACAAATTGAAGGAGAAAAGCTACATGATTATCTCAATAGTTGCAGAAAAAGCTTTTGACAAAATTCAACACCGATTTATGATAAAAACTCTCTATAAAGTAGGCATAGCAGGAACTTACCTCAACATAATAAAGGTTATATATGACAAACGAACAGCCAACATTGTTCTCAATGGTGAACAACTGAAAGCATTTCCACTAAGATCAGGAACAAGACAAGGTTGCCCACTATCACCACTATTATTCAACATAGTTTTAGAAGTTTTAGCCACAGCAATCAGAGAAGAAAAAGAAATAAATGGAATCCAAATCAGAAAAGAAGAAGTAAAGCTGTCACTGTTTGCAGATGACATGATACTATACATAGAGAATCCCAGAGATGCTACCAGAAAACTACTAGAAGTAATCAATGAATTTGGAAAAATAGCAAGATACAAAATTAATGCACAGAAATCTCTTGCATGCCTATACACTAATGATGAAAAATCTGAAAGAAAATTAAAGAAACATTTCCATTTACCATTGCAACAAAAAGAATAAAATACCTTGGAATAAACCTACCTGAGGAGACAAAAGACCTGTAGGCAGAAATCTATAAGACACAGATGAAAGAAATTAAACGTGATATAAACAGATGGAGAGATATACCACATTCTTGGATTGGAAGAATCAACATTGTGAAAATGACTATACTACTCAAAGCTATCTACAGATTCAATGAAATCCCTATCAAACTACCAATGGCGTTTTTCACAGAACTAAAAGAAAAAATTCACAATTTGTATGGAAACACAAAAGACCCTGAATAGGGCATATACCCTGAGAAAACCATAATTCAAAAAGAGTCATGTACCAAAATGTTCATTGCAACTCTGTTTACAATAGCCAGGACATGGAAGCAACCTAATTGTCCATCAACAGAGTAATGGATAAAGAAGATGTGGCACATATATACAATAGAATATTATTCAGCCATAGGAAGAAACAAAATTGAGTTATTTGTAGTGAGGTGGATGGATATGGAGTCTGTCATACAGAGTGAAGTAAGTCAGAAGGAGAAAAACAAATACTGTATGCTAACACATATATATGGAATCTAAGAAAAAAAATGTCATGAAGAGCCTAGGGGTAGCATGGGAATAAAGACACAGACCTACTAAAGCATGGACTTGAGGATATGGGGAGGGGGAAAGGTAAGCTGTGACAAAGTGAGACAGTGGCATGGACATATATACACTACCAAACGTAGGGTGAATAGCTAGTAGGAAGCAGCCACATGGCACAGGGAGATCAGCTAGGTGGTTTGTGACCACCTAGAGGGGTGGGATAGGGAAGGTGGGAGAGAGGAAGATGCAAGAGGGAAGACATATGGGAACATATGTATATGTATAATTGATTCACTTTGTTGTAAAGCAGAAACTAACACACAATTGTAAAGCAATTATTCTCCAATAAAGATGCTAAAAAAAAAAAAAGACCCAAAATACACAAAGCAATCTTGAGAAAGAAAAACAGAGCTGGAGAAATCAGGCTCTTGGACTTTAGACAATAATACAAAGCTAGAGTAATCAAGACTGTATGGTATTGGCATGAAAACAGGAATATAGATCAATGGAACAGGATAGAAATCCTAGAGATAAACCCACACACATATGATCACCTTATTTTTGATAAAGGAGGCAAAAATATATGATGGAGAAAAGAGAGCCTCTTCAATAAGTGGTGCTGGGAAAACTGGACAGCTACATGTAAAAGAATGTAATTAGAACACTCCCTAAAACCATACACAAAAATAAACTCAAAATGGATTAAAGACCTAAATGTAAGGCCAGACTCTATCAAACTCTTAGAGGAAAACATAGGCAGAACACTCTATGACATAAATCACAGCAAGATCCTTTTTGACCCACCTCCTAGAGAAATGGAAATAAATACAAAAATAAAGAAATGGGACCTAATGAAACTTAAAAGCTTTTGCACAGCAAAGGAAACCATAAACAAGATGAAAAGACAACCCTCAGAATGGGAGAAAATATTTGCAAATGAAGCAACTGACAACGGATTAATCTCCAAAATTTACAAGCAGCTCATGCAGCTCAATATCTAAAAAACAAACAACCCAATCCAACAATGGGCAGAAAACCTAAATAGATATTTCTCCAAAGAAGATATACAGATTGCCAACAAACACATGAAAGAATGCTCAACATCACTAATCATTAGAGAAATGCAAATCAAAGCTACAATGAAGTATCACCTCTCACCCGTCATAATGGCCATCATCAAAAAATCTACAAACAAGAAATGCTGGAGAGGGTGTGGAGAAAATGGAACCCTCTTGTACTGTTGGTGGGAATGTAAATTGATGCAGCCACTATGGAGAACAGTATGGATGTTCCTTAAAAACTAAAAATAGAACTACTATATGACCCTGGAATCCCACTACTGGGCATATACCCTGAGAAAACCGTAAATCAAAAAGAGTCATTTACCACAATGTTCATTGCAGCTCTATTTACAATAGCCAGGACATGGAAGCACCCTAAGTGTCCATCGGTAGATGAATGGATAAAGAAAATGTGGCACATATATACAATGGACTAATATTCAGCCATAAAAAGAAATGAAATAGAGTTGTTTGCAGTGAGATGGAGGGAACTAGAGTCTGTCATATTGAGTGAAGTAAGTCAGAAAGAGAAAAACAAATACCATATGGTAACACATATATATGGAATCTAAAAAAAAAAGAAAAGGTTCTGATGAACCTAGGGGCTGGATAAGAATAAAGACACAGAGGTGGAGAATGGACTTGAGGACATGGGGAGGTGGACGGGTAAGCTGGGACAAAGTGAGAGACTAGCATTGACTTATATATACTACCAAATGTAAAATAGATAGCTAGTGGGAAGCAGCCGCATAGCACAGGGAGGACAGATCAGTGCTTTGTGAACCCCTGAGGGGTGGAATAGGGAGTGTGGGAGGGAGACGCAAGAGGGAGGAGATATGGGGATATATGTATATGTATAGCTGATTCACTTTGTTATAAAGCAGAAACTAACACACCATTGTAAAGCAATTATACTCCAATAAAGATGTTAAAAAAATAAAATAAAATAAAACATTGGAAAAAAAGGTGAACTACAACAAAGTTAAAAATTTTTTTAAATAAATAAATAAAATAAAACAGCTGTAAAAAAAAAAGAATGCAGATTCCCCAGTCCCAGGTGTGTTTTACCAGCCCTCCCAGCCCCAGGTGCTCTTGATCCAGGTGGTCCACAGGCTGTGAATGGAAATGTTCTGTCACACTGGAGCATGCATGGGTATCAGAACCAGAATTACACCCCAAATTCTGACTCTGCCACTTCCCATATACATGAACTTATAGGAGTCACAAACTCCTCTGAACCTGTTTTCTCATCTATAAAAATCAGGATCTCTGGGACTACACTGGTGGTGCAGTGGTTAAGAATACACATGCAAATGCAGGGGACACGGGTTTGAGCCCTGGTCAGGGAAGATCCCACATGCTGTGGAGCAACTAAGCCCGTGTGCCACAACTACTGAGCCTGTGCTCTACAGCCCGAGAGCCACAACTACTGAAGCCCTCATGCCTAGAACCCGTGATCCACCACAAGAGGATCCACCACAAGAGAAGCCACCACAAGGAGAAACCCATGCATCACAACGAAGTGTAACCCCCGCCCGCCACAACTAGAGAAAGCCCACACGCAGCAGCGAAGACTCAATGCAAACCAAAATTAAAAAACATTTAATTTAATTTAAAAATCAGGATCTCACTTATAGTGATGATATGCATTAAACTGTGTTCCCCTGCTAAAAAACATGTTCAAGTCCTAAACCCCAGAACCAGAAAATGTGACCTTATTTGGAAACAGGGTCATAGCTGAGGCAATTAGTTAAAATGAGGTCATACTGGAGCAGGGTGATCCCTGAATCCAATATGATTGGTGTCCTTATAAGAAAACACACAGACACATGAAGAGAGAATGCCACGTAATGGCAGAGACAGAGATGGAAGTGATGCAGCTGCAAATTGAGGAATACCAAGGATCACCAGCAACTGCCAGAAGCTAGGAAGAGACAAGGAAGGATTCTTCCCTACAGGTTTCAAAGAGAGTATGGCCCTGTGACACCTTGATATCTGTTGTTTGAAGCCACCTAGTTTGAGGTGCTTTGTTACAGCAGCCCTTGGAAATAAGTACAAATTAAGGTTCAAGGATTAGGTCACTAATGTGAGAGTTCCTACAGATAGTATGTATGAAAAAGGAGGGTTCCCATCTCCTATACCCCAATTTCTGATCTTCTGGTCATTTGTCAGCACTCAAACTCAACAGCATTGTAGCTGCCCATCTCTTCAAAGTGTTTAGGGTCCAGTGTGAAGTGGCAAGGAAAATTCACAGGGTGATACACAAAGAAATTCAAAGTCCTTGTCCCATGAGCAGCCAGACAACAGCTCTCAAACCAGAGTAATATGATCAAAATCATATCAAAATCTGCAGAATCAAGATCAAAATCTGCAGAAACAGCAGCAGCAGTGCTACCCCTGTGACAGCCACAGCAGCTGTCAGTGACCCTGAAGGAAGCCTTCACCCCGAGTGGTCCACTCCCCTCCTACTCACACCGCCAAAGAAAAGCACAAAGCCTGGATCAAAGAGCAAGTTGGGCTTGGAAAAAAATTTCAGAAAAGTCGTAAAATCTTACAAAGAACTTTGAGTGATGCCCACTTGATGGGCTAAAAGAGAAAAGAGATGCTAGGGCCAAGCTATTTGAATATGAAAAGAAAAGAGTTGCTCTTAGAGTGAGTGAAGAATCATAAGGCATCCATGTCAAAGGGGACACAACTATCTCCCTATCTGCACCCCCATGTTCATTGCAGCATTATTCACAATAGCCAAGATATGGAAACAACCTAAGTGTCTGTCGACAAATCAATGGATGAAGAAGTTATGGTATTTATATATACATAGTGGAATATCATCCAGCCATAAGAAAGAAGGAAATCCTGCCATTTGCAACATGGATGGACCTCAGAACATTATGCTAAGTGAAATAAACCAGACAAAGACAGACAAATATTGTATGATCTCACTTATATGTGGAATCTAAGATAGTCAAACTCAAAGAAACAGAGACTAGAATGGTGGTTACCAGGGGCCAGGGGGTGGGGGAAATGGGTAGATGTTGGTCAAAGGGTATAAACTCCTAGTTATAAGAAGGATAAGTTCTGGGGATCTGATGTACAGCATATTGATTATAGTTAATAATAATGTATTATATACTTGAAAGTTGCTAAGAGAGTAGATCTTAAATGTTCTCACCAAAAAAAAAAAAAAGAAATAGTAGTCATGTGATGTGATGGAGGTGTTACGAATGCTGTGGTGGTAATCTTATTGCAATATAAGTGTATCAGATCTGCACATTGTAGACCTTGAACTTACACAAGCTATACATATCAATTATATCTCAATAGAGCTGAGGGGGAGGGGGACATCTCCCATCCCTGCTGCCCAGAGGACAATGAGCTTACCCTAATCCATTTTACAGAGAGAGAGAGACTGAGGTCCAAAGCCAGGAAGGGCTGTCCAAGGCTATACAGTTAAGTATGTAACAGAGCTGGGACCTGAGACTCCTGTCCCCCAGCCTGGTGCTTTTCTCACCACACTAGGATTCCTGGGAAAATGGCTCATTCTTTTGTCTGTACAAGATTACAACATCCAAGCTGGTTGACTGGGAGTGGTTTCCTAAAGCCATTAAGGCATGAGCCTGTGAAAGAAACCCCATAAGAGTGTGGCAGTAAGGATTCTGCCACTGAAGTCATTGCAAAGAGAAAATTTTTGATTTGTCATAAAAAATCAGACCCAGAAACTGTGCAGGGCAGGAACTCTAGACTGTACTCACCTAAGTCCACCTGTGAACCCTGCCCAGGGAATCTTCAAGGCACAGACACAGGATCCACTGGGCTCCTCTTACCCGAGATTGTGTCTTGACCCTTAGTACCCTAGAATGACTTAGCTGGAAGGGGCCTTTGGGGGTGTTCTGCTCAAACTCCCCCATTGCACTCTAAAAGCCAGGCCCAGAAAAGGAAGGAGCTAGCCTAAGAGCAGTGCTGAGTCAGGGAAGGAGTCAACTTGAACTCAGGTCTTCTGGCATTAATTCTACCTCCACACAATGCTAGGATTTTTTGGTTGTAAATGGTCTGAATGTGTAAGATAGACTGTATAGATTGAAGCTTTAACTCCTAATGTGATTATAGCTGAAGAGAAGGCCTCTAAGGAGGTAATTAAGGTTAAATGAGGTCATTAGGGTGCGGTCCTAGTTCAATAGGACTGATATCCTTATAAGAAGAGGGAGAGACACCAGGAGAGGGCGTGCACAGAGGAAGGATCACTGAGGAGACACAGCGAGAAGGCAGAGACAAATCAAGGAAAGAGGCCTCAGGAGAAACCAATCCTGCTGACAGCTTAATCTTAAACTTCCAGATTCCAGAACTATGAGAAAACTAATGTCTGTTGTTTAAGCCACCCAGTCTGTAGTATTTTGTTATGGCATACCTAGCAAACTAACACAATAAGGAAGAGGTCTCACTCAGCTCCCTCAAGTTTGGGACATTTATTATTTTGATGCTTCCTAGAGTTTGAAAACCACTAGGCTAAGACTCCCTCCATCTTGGCCCCACACAAGTTGTGTTCAAATCACCAGTCATACCATAGGCCTATGAGCTAACTAGAAGCCTTTGAGAAGAATCAGGACCCTAAAACATATTAAAATAAATTGTTCCATTTCCAGTTGCTTGATCCAAGTATAATTTGTTATTACCAAAGTCCAGTTTTATTTCCAATTATTAGGTGTAGTTATTAATATCACAAAACTTTAGACCTATAAAGGATTTCAAAACCTCCATTTGCAAATGAAGAAAATAAAGCCCAGAAAGGTTGTGGGACATTCCTAAGGTCACACAGCAAGTATGTGGCAGGACAGGAATTTGAAATGAAGGAAGTCTTAAGTGTCTCGTGCAGGGACAAGTGACTGAGATGATGGCCACCCCTCCTACCCAATCCTTAGAGCTGCCCACCAGGCATACCCACCCTACCATTTATTTATTCAGCAAACATTTATTAAATACCTAGTAAATATTAGGCACTATGTCAGGCACAGGAATAATAATGACAATAAAGTGTGGTCCCTGCTCTCAAGTTGCTGACAATCTAGGAGACTTACAAGTAAAAATGTGATTAAATACACAATAACAAAGGCTATGATACAAGAATACACTTGGGACTATGTGATGGGAGTATGGCTTTCACCAGTTCCTCTTGGATTTATCTCTTCTTCTTTGGCTCCAGAACCAAGGAATTAGCCCTATTTTTGTCTTTAACTGAGTAGTTTAAATCATGAAATTTTTTAAAATTTGTAGAGATGAAATAAAAACACCTTGAATTATGTAGGACACTAGAAATAGTACTTTTTTACACAGCAAGAGCTTCCTACCAGCATAGTCACTTAGAGGGTTTTTAACCTGAAAAGTTCTTTGGCATATTTTTTCTTTGCTAGCCACTTTTTTTCTATTTTTTGTTTGTTTGTTTCTCTTCTCCACTTTATCATCTAGAGACCTGGGTAGTTCCCAATGAAAGAGTGTTTTAAAGATTCTAAGGGTGATTTATAGGTAAAGACAGAAAATGATTTAACCTTCAAGTTCCATACCAAAAAAAATGAATATAAGCTTTCATGGAAGTAATTGAAAATGCAGATAATTTTAATTCCATTCCATTTTTCAGAATTCTCAATCGTAATCCTTTGACAACAGTTTAAGATTCTTTTTTTTTTTTTCGGTACGCGGGCCTCTCACTGTTGTGGTCTCTCCCGTTGCGGAGCACAGGCTCCGGATGTGCAGGCTCAGCAGCCATGGCTCACGGGCCCAGCCGCTCCGCGGCATGTGGGATCTTCCCGGACGAGGCTACGTACCCGTGTCCCCTGCATTGGCAGGCGCACTCTCAACCACTGCGCCACCAGGGAGGCCCCGAAGATTCTTATCTTTTTAAATTGCCAGCATTAAAATATTTATAAGTATTGCAACAGTTTCATGGCTCATGAGATAATTTCTGCTCTATTTTACTTTCGTCAAAGTTTGAGTACTTTGGCTAAAAAGTCATAATTTATATTTTAACTGGGTTATTGAAAATAAGAGTTACTGGTAAAGAAAAGGATTAAGAAAGAATATATATGGGTAAGACAGCCAGCAGAGAATGAGAACAGTGTTGAAGAACACATATAGATATGGAACATGAAGATGCATGTAGGAATATTATTTATTACAGAAAGCAAAAATGATTAAGGGGTACATTATTTTTTTAAAAAAGAGTGATCAAAAGAGGTAGATGCAATTGAAAATGACAAGTTAGGATAATAAAAAATGATTGTACTGTTCAGCAGCAAGGTCATTAATTTGATGATGCAAATTTAAATTACTTCAATAAGAGCTCTTTGGAATTATCATCTATGGCAAATAAGAAGCCAGAATTGAAGCAACCACATGTTAAATATCTTTTTAAGTTTAGAATGTTTGTCTTTGGGTTTTATATCTTGCATGTTTGGGCTTCTCCTTCAGAGACATAGGAACAACACAAGTGTCACTTACAACAATTGAAAGCATCCTAATGATGACCCTTGAATTGGAAAAACTGTAAGTTGATTTTTCTTGTATTTATTTTCACTCAGTTGTTTTTTTTTACATTTGTTTTATTATTTTCTTAAGTCAGGTTTATTTATATATAATTTTCATTTAACAAAATTAACTATTTTTAAATATACAGTGTGATGTGTTTTGATAAATGTATAGTTCTGTAGCCACCACCACATTTGAGGTAAAGAAAACTTCTGCACTCCCAAAAGACCCCTCATGTCCCTTTGTAGTCAATCCATCCTCCTCCCACTACCAGCCCCTGGCAACCACCAATCTGATTTTTGTCCTTATAACGTTGCCTTTTCCAGAATATCTTATAAATGAAATCATGTGGTATGCAGCCTTTTGTTTTTGACTTCTTTCAGTTAGCCAGTCTTTTTGGAGATTCATCTGTTTTGTTGCACCTGTCAGTAGTTCATTCCTTTTTATTGCTGAGTAGTATTCTAGTTGTGTGGATACACAGTTTGTTTACACATTCATCATTTGATGAACATTTTAGTTTTTTTTAGTTTTTTGGCTATTATGAGCAAAGCCTCTGAAAACACATGTGTGTGTGAACATATGTTTTATGAGAGCATATGTTTTCATTTCTTTGGGGTAAAATACCTAAGGGTGGGATTGCTTCATCATATGCTAAGTGCATATTTAACTTTTTAAGAAACTGCTGAACTGTTTTCTAAAGTGCCTGTGCCAGTTTGCTTTCCCACTAGCAGTCTATGAGAGTTGCAGTTGCTCCACATCTTCACCTGATCCTTATATTTGGTTTTAAAAAAATTTTAGCCTTTCTAATAGGTGTGTAGATGCATCTCGTGGTTTTTGCCACATTTTGCAATTCTGTAATAGCTGATGATGTTGAGTGTCTATTCATGTGCAAATATCTTTTGAAATGAAGAGTCTGTTCAAATCCATTTTTAATTGAATATTTATATTGGGTTTCAAGAGTGCTTTATATAAAAAGCAATGGAAAAAGTCCTTTCTCTCAGATATGTGTTTAGTAAATGTCTTCTCCCAGATTGTGACTTATCTTCATTGTATTAAAGTGTCTCTGAAGACTAGAAGTTTTAAATTTTTGATGAACTCTAATTTAGCAATTTTTCTTTTTTTTCATATTTATTTAATTTATTTATTTGGTTGTGCTGGCTGTTAGTTGTGACAGATGGGCTCCTTCGTTGCGGCTCATGGGCTTCTTAGTTGTGGCATGCAAACTCTTAGTTGCTGCATGCATGTGGGATCTAGTTCCCTGACCAGGGATCGAACCCGTGCCCCCTGTATTGGGAACTCAGAGTCTTAACAACCAGGGAAGTCCCTTAGCAATTTTCCTTAGATGGTTTGTGCTTTTTTTTGTCTATCTAAGAAAACTTTGTCTGAGACCCCATTGTCTAACCCAAAATCACAAAGATTTTCTCCTATATTTTCTTCCAGAAGTTGTATAGTTACATTTAGGTCTATGAGTCATTTTGAGTTACTTTTCATATATGTTGTGAGGGACGGATCAAGTTTCATCTTTTTGCAGTTTTAAAAACTCTTTCTGGGGCTTCCCTGGTGGCGCAGTGGTTGAGAGTCCGCCTGCCGATACAGGGGACACGGGTTTGTGCCCCGGTCCGGGAGGATCCCACATGTCGTGGATCGGCTAGGCCCGTGAGCCATGGCTGCTGAGCTTGCGTGTCCGGAGCCTGTGCTCCGCAACGGGAGAGGCCACAAGAGTGAGAGGCATGCTTACCGGAAAAAAAAAAAAAAAAAAAAAAAACTATTTCTGTAGGACCCTATTGTGACAGTTTATTACACAACTTACTGCACCTTAAATAGTGCCATACCCCTGCAATATGGCAAGCTAATAGAAACTTTATGTTATGCCAAGGCTCGTTGAGGGGATTGCATGAGATTAGTATGTGCAAAGGGTCCTGCATTTAGCAGTCTGTTCCAACCCTCTTTGTCAGGTCAGCTGACGAATGACTGTCTTCACCATGCCGTCACGCATTGGTCACTGCTCTAGACTATCTTCCTCAGCTTCCCACAGCATCTGCCACAATTGCGATCCCTCTCTTGTCAGCTTGATGCCCTCCTCTCTGGATATTAAAAATTATTTCCCTCTGCAACTACAATACTGTTAACACACAGTATTGAAGAAATTAAATTCCTACACAATAATATTACCTAATAAAGAGTTGCTATTCAAATTTCCCCAATTGTCTATCTCATATAATATCATTTCCTTTAACAGCTTTTTGAGGTATAATTGACATACAGTAATCTGTGTTCACACACACATATACATACACAGCATGAAGACATCACCAAAATCAAAGTGTCCATCACTTCAGAAAGTTTCTTAATGTCTCTTTGTAATTCTTCCTTCCCATCTTTCCTTGCCCTTCCCAATGGCCATGCAACCATTGATCTGCTTTCTGTTTGCATTTGTTAGAATTTTATGTAAATGGAATCATACAGTGTATACTTTTTTCTAACTGGCTTCTAACTCAGCATGATTATTTTAGTCTTCATCCATATTGTTGTATATGTCAGTAATTCATTTCTGTTTATTGATGAATAGTATTCCATTATATGGATGTACCACAATTTATCTATTCACCATTGATGGACATTTGAGTTGTTTCAGTCTTTGTCTATTACAGGTAAAATTGCTATGAATATTTGTGTACAAGTCTTTGTATGGATGTATACTTCCATTTCTCTTGGGTAAATACCTGCAAGTAGAATGGCTGGATCATTGGTAAACGTATGTTTAAGTTTTTAAAAAAATACCTATTTTCCATAGTGGTTTGATCATTTTACATCTCTACCAGCAGTGTATGAGAGTTGCATTTTCTTCACATTGAGGCCAACACTTGCTATGCTCAGTATTTTTAATTTTAGATAGTTTAATAGATGTGTAGTTGTATCTCACTGTAGCATCCCTAATGATTAATCATGTCAAACATCTTTTCATATGCTTATTTTCCTTCTGTATATCTTTGAATCTTTTATCTATATTTTTTTAGAGTTTTGAGAGTTCTTTATATATTCTGGAAATTAGTCCTTTATCCAGTATGTAAGTTGCTACGTATTTTCTCCCATTCTGTGACTCATCTTTTCATTCTCTCAGGAATGTCTTTTGCAGGGCAGAAATTCCTAATTTTGATGGTGTCTAATTTATCTATTTTTTTCTATTATGGATTATGCTTTTGGTGTTGTATCTAAGACATTTTGCTGAACTCAAGGTCATAAAATTTTTCACCTGTTTTGCTCTAGAAGTTTTATAGTTTTATGTTTTACATTTAGATCTTTGAACCAATTTGAGTTCATTTCTGTATATGGTTTGGATGGAAGTTCTATTTTTATTTATTTATTTATTTGCATCTGGATATTCAATTGTTCCAGCATCATTTGTTGAAAAGACTATCGTTTCTCCACTTAAATGCCTTTGAACCTGAAAATCAGTTGTCCACATCTCTCTACTACTGAACTTTCTATTCTGTTCCTTGGATCTTTTTGTCTATCTTTACCCTACTATCACAATGTCTTCAAAGTGTAGATTCATAAGCCTTGAAATCAGTTACTGTTAGTTCTTCAACTTTGTTTATTTTCAAAGTTGTTTTAGTTATTCTAAATTTTGTTTCCATATGAGTTTTAGAATTAGCTTGTCAATTTCTATAGAAAAGCCTACTGGAATTTTGGTCTATATATCAATTTGGGGAGAATTGATGTCTTAACAATATTGAATGTTCTGAACCATGAATACATTATATCTCTCCATTTATTTAGGTCTTTCTTAATTTCTCCCAGCAATATTTTACAGTTTTCAGTGTGCCAGTCTTTTACCTCTTCTGTCAAATTTATCTTAAGTATTTTATATGTTTGATTCTATTATAAGTAATATTTTAAAACTTTGATCTCTGATTGTTGAGAAAATTAATCTTTTTGTATGTTGATCTTGTACCCTGCAAACTTGATAAACTCATTTATTAGTTCTAGTAGCATTTTTGTAGATTCTATCAGGTTTTGTACATAATCATGTTTTCTGCAAATAAAGATAGTTTTACTTCTTCCTTTCCATTCTAAATATCTCTTTTTTTTTATTGCACTGGCTAGAACCTTCAGTGCAGTGTCAAATAGAAGTAATGAGAGCAGACATCCTTGCCTTTGTCCTGATCCAGGAGAGAAAGTACTTTGTCCTTCACTATTAAATATGATGTTAGGTTCTGTTTAGAAGTCATTATCAAGTACAGGAGGTCTCCTTCCATTCCTAGTCTACTCAGGTATGTTTTTTTCTTTAATCATGAATGGATGTTAGATTTTTTTTTCATTCGTTTCCTTCATCTATTGCAATGATTATGTGATATTTCTCTTTTTTATTTTTCTTAATTGGTTCATTTATTTTTGGGGTGCATTGGGTCTTCATTGCTGCATGGAGGCTTTCTCTAGTTGTGGCGAGCAGGGATTACTTTTGGTTGCAGTATGCAGGCTTGTCACTGTGGTGGCTTCTCTTGTTGCAGAGCACGGACTCTAGGTGCACAGGCATCACTAGTTGTGGCACATGGGCTCAGTAGTTGTGGCACACGGGATCTAGAGCGCAGGCTCAATAGTTGTGGTGCATGGGCTTAGTTGCTCTGTGGCATGTGGGATCTTCCCAGACCAGGGGTCAAACCCATGTCCCCTGCACTGGTAGGCGGATTCTTAACAACTGCCCCAACAGAGATGTCCTGATTTTTCCTTTTTATTGTACTAAGTTGGGTAAATTGATTTGCAAATATTAAACCAACCTTTCATTCTTGAGATAAACCTCACTTGGTCATGATGTATCATCTTTTTACATATAATTGGATTTGATATGCTAAAATTTTGTTAAGAATTTTTGCCTCTGTGTTCATAAGAGATACTGGTCTATAGTTTTCTTGTAATGTCATTGTCTAATCTTGATATGGTAAAAGTTGGCCTTATAAGAAAGTTGGGAAGTATTCCCTTCTCTTCATATTTCTGGTAGTGTTTTGTGGAATTGGCATTATTTTATTCCTTAAATGTTCGGTAGAATTTATCAGTTAAGCCACCTAGACTTGACGTTTTCTTTGTTGGAAGGTTTTTAACTGCACATCCAATTTCTTTAATATCTTTATTCTTGAATAAATGTTAGTAGTGCATGTCTTTCAAGGAATTTGTCCATTTCGTCTTGAATTTATCGGTATAAAGTGTTCTATAATATTCTCTTTTTTTAACATCTTTATTGGGGTGTAATTGCTTTACAATAGTGTGTTAGTTTCTGCTTTATAACAAAGTGAATCAGTTATACATATACATATGTTCCCATATCTCTTCCCACTTGCATCTCCCTCCCTCCCACCCTCCCTATCCCACCCCTCCAGGCAGTCACAAAGCACCGGGCCGATGTCCCTGTGCCATGCGGCTGCTTCCCACTAGGTATCTACCTTACGTTTGTTAGTGTGTATATGTCCATGACTCTCTCTCGCCCTGTCACAGCTCACCCTTCACCCTCCCCATATCCTCAAGTCCGTTCTCCAGTAGATCTGTGTCTTTATTCCTGTCTTACCCCTAGGTTCTTCATGACATTATTTTCTCTTCTTAAACTCCATATATATGTTAGCATATGGTATTTGTCTTTTTCTTTCTGACTTACTTCACTCTGTATGACAGACTCTAGGTCTATCCACCTCATTACAAATAGCTCAATTTCGTTTCTTTTTATGGCTGAGTAATATTCCATTCTATATATGTGTCACATCTTCTTTATTCATTCATCCTATGATGGGCACTTAGGTTGTTTCCATCTCCAGGCTATTGTAAATAGAGCTGCAATGAACATTTTGGTACATGACTCTTTTTGAATTATGGTTTTCTCAGGGTATATGCCCAGTAGTGGAATTGCTGGGTCATATGGTAGTTCTATTTGTAGTTTTTTAAGGAAACTCCATACTGTTTTCCATAGTGGCTGAACCAATTCACATTCCCACCAGCAGTGCAAGAGTGTTCCCTTTTCTCCACACCCTCTCCAGCATTTATTGTTTCTAGATTTTTTGATGATGGCCATTCTGACTGGTGTGAGATGATATCTCATTGTAGTTTGGATTTGCATTTCTCTAATGATGAATGATGTTGAGCATTCTTTCATGTGTTTGTTGGCAGTCTCTATATCTTCTTTGGAGAAATGTCTATTTAGGTCTTCTGCCCATTTTTGGATTGGGTTGTTTGTTTTTTTCTTATTGAGCTGCATGAGCTGCTTGTAAACTTTGGAGATTAATCCTTTGTCAGTTGCTTCATTTGCAAATATTTTCTCCCATTCTGAGGGTTGTCTTTTGGTCTTGTTTATGGTTTCCTTTGCTGTTCAAAAGCTTTGAAGTTTCATTAGGTCCCATTTGTTTATTTTTGTTTTTATTTCCATTTCTATAAGAGGTGGGTCAGAAAGGATCTTGCTGTGATTTATGTCATAGAGTGTTCTGCCTATATTTTCTCTAAGAGTTTGATAGTTTCTGGCCTTACATTTAGGTCTTTAATCCATTTTGAGCTTATTTTTGTGTATGGTGTTAGGTAGTGATCTAATCTCATACTTTTACATGTATCTGTCCAGTTTTCCCAGCACCACTTATTGAAGAGGCTGTCCTTTCTCCACTGTACATTCCTGCCACCTTTATCAAAGATAAGGTGTCCATATGTGCGTGGGTTTATCTCTGGGCTTTCTATCCTGTTCCATTGATCTATCTTTCTGTTTTTGTGCCAGTACCTTACTGTCTTGATTACTGTCGCTTTGTAGTATACTATGAAGTCAGGGAGCCTGATTCCTCCATCTCCGTTTTTCGTTCTCAAGATTGCTTTGGCTATTCGGGGTCTTTTGTGTTTCCATACAAATTGTGAAAATTTTTGTTCTACTTCTGTGAAAAACGCCAGTGGTAGTTTGATAGGGATTGCATTGAATCTGTAGATTGCTTTGGGTAGTAGAGTCATTTTCACAATGTTGACTCTTCCAATCCAAGAACATGGTATATCTCTCCATCTATTTGTATCATCTTTAATTTCTTTCATCAGTGTCTTATAATTTTCTGCATACAGGTCTTTTGTCTCCTTAGGTAGGTTTATTCCTAGATATTTTATTCTTTTTGTTGCAATGGTAAATGGGAGTGTTTTATTAATTTCACTTTCAGATTTTTCATCATTAGTGTATAGGAATGCAAGAGATTTCTGTGCATTAATTTTGTATCCTTCTACTTTACCAAATTCATTGATTAGCTCTAGTAGTTTTCTGGTAGCATCTTTAGGATTCTCTATGTATAGTATCATGTCATCTGCAAACAGTGACAGCTTTACTTCTTCTTTTCCGATTTGGATTCCTTTTATTTCCTTTTCTTCTCTGATTGCTGTGGCTAAAACTTCCAAAACTATGTTGAATAAGAGTGGTGAGAGTGGGCAACCTTGTCTTGTTCCTGATCTTAGTGGAAATGCTTTCAGTTTTTCACCATTGAGGACGATGTTGGTTGTGGGTTTGTCATATATGGCCTTTATTATGTTGAGGAAAGTTCCCTCTAGGCCTACTTTCTGAAGGTTTTTTATCATAAATGGGTGTTGAATTTTGTCAAAAGCTTTCTGTGCATCTATTGAGATGATCATATGGTTTTTCTCCTTCAATTTGTTAATATGGTTTATCACATTGATTGATTTGTGTATATTGAAGGATCCTTGCATTCCTGGAATAAACCCCACTTGATCATGGTGTATGATCCATTTAATGTGCTGTTGGATTCTGTTTGCTACTATTTTGTTGAGGATTTTTGCATCTATGTTCATCAGTGATATTGGCCTGTAGTTTTCTTTCTTTGTGACATCCTTGTCTGGTTTTGGTATCAAGGTGATGGTGGCCTCGTAAAATGAATTTGGGAGTGTTCCTCCCTCTGCTATATTTTGGAAGAGTTTGAGAAGGATAGGTGTTAGCTCTTCTCTAAATGTTTGATAGAATTCGCCTGTGAAGATATCTGGTCCTGGGCTTTTGTTTGTTGGAAGATTTTTAATCACAGTTTCAATTTCAGTGCTTTTGGTTGGTCTGTTCTTATTTTCTATTTCTTCCTGATTCAATCTTGGCAGGTTGTGCATTTCTAAGAATTTGTCCATTTCTTCCAGGTTGCCAATTTTATTGCCCTGGTGTTTCTTGTAGTAATCTCTCATGATCTTTTTTATTTCTGCAGTGTCAGTTTTTACTTCTCCCTTTTCATTTCTAATTCTATTGATTTGAGTCTTCTCCCTTTTTTTCTTGATGAGTCTGGCTAATGGTTTATCTATTTTGTTTATCTTCTCAAAGAACCAGCTTTTAGTTTTATTGATCTTTGCTATTGTTTCCTTCATTTCTTTTTCATTTATTTCTGATCTGATTGTTATGATTTCTTTCTTTCTGCTAGCTTTGGGGTTTTTTTGTTCTTCTTTCTCTAATTGCTTGAGGTGCAAGGTTAGGTTGTTTATTCGAGATGTTTCCTGTTTCTTAAGGTAGGATTCTATTGCTTTCAACTTCCTTCATAGAACTGCTTTTGCTGCATCCCATAGGTTTTGGGACATCGTGTCTCCATTGTCATTTGTTTCTGGGTATTTTTTGACTTCCTCTTTGATTTCTTCACTGATCACTTCGTTATTAAGTAATGTATTTTTTAGCCTCTATGTGTTTCTATTTTTTACAGATCTTTTCCTGTAATTGATACCTAGTCTCATAGCATTGCGTTTGGAAAAGATACTTGATAGAATTTCAATTTTCTTAAATTTACCAAGGCTTAATTTGTGACCCAAGATATGATCTATCCTGGAGAATGTTCCATGAGCACTTGAGAAAAATGTGTATTCTGTTGTTTTTGGATGGAATGTCCTATAAATATCAATTAAGTACGTCTTGTTTGATGTACCATTTAAAGCTTGTGTTTCTTATTTATTTTTGTTTTGGATAATCTGTCCATTGGTGAAAGTGGGGTGTTAAAGTCCCCTATTATGAATGTGTTACTGTTGATTTCTCCTTTTATGGCTGTTAGTATTTGCCTTTTGTATTGAGGTGCTCCTATGTTGGGTGCATAAATATTTAAAATTGTTATATCTTCTTCTTGGATCGATCCCTTGATCATTATGTAGTGTCCTTCTTTGTCTCTTCTAATAGTCTTTATTTTAAAGTCTATTTTGTCTGATATAAGAATTGCTACTCCACCTTTCCTTTGGTTTCCATTTGCATGGAATTTCTTTTTCAATCCCCTTACTTCAGTCCGTATGAGTCTCTCGGTCTAAAGTGGGTCTCTTGTAGGCAGGATATATATGGGTCTTGTTTTTGTATCCATTCAGCCAATCTGTGTCATTTGGTGGGAGCATTTAGTCCATTTACATTTAAGGTAATTAGTGATATGTATGTTCCTATTCCCATTTTCTTAAGTGTTTTGGGTTTGGTATTGTAGGCCTTTTCCTTCTTTTGTGTTTCTTGTCTAGCAAAGTTCCTTTAGCATTTGTTGTAAAGCTTGTTTGGTGGTGTTGAACTCTCTCAGCTTTTGCTTTTCTGTAAAGGTTTTAATTTCTCCATGAAATCTGAATGAAATCCTTGCTGGGTAGAGTAATCTTAGTTGCAGGTTTTTCTCCTTCATCACTTTCAATATTACCTGCCACTCCCTTCTGGCTTGCAGAGTTTCTGCTGAAAGATCAGCTGTTAACCTTATGGGGATTCCCTTGTGTGTTATTTGTTGTTTCTCCCTTGCTGCTTTTAATATGTTTTCTTTGTATTTAATTTTTGATAGTTTGATTAATATATGTCTTGGCATGTTTCTCCTTTGATTTATCCTGCATGGGACTCTCTGTGCTTCCTGGACTTGACTAATTATTTCTTTTCCCATATTAGGTAAGTTTTCATCTATAATCTCTTCAAATATTTTCTCAGTCCCTTTCTTTTTCTCTTCTTCTTCTGGAACCCCTTTAATTCAAATGTTGGTGTGTTTAATGTTGTTCCAGTGGTCTCTGAGACTGTCCTCAGTTCTTTTCATTCTTTTTTCTGTATTCTGCTCTGCAGTAGTTATTTCCACTATTTTATCTTCTAGGTCACATTTCCGGTTTTCTGCCTCAGTTATTCTGTTATTGATCCCATCTAGAGTATTTTTAATTTCATTTATTGTGTTGTTCATTGTTGTTTGTTTCATCTTTAGTTCTTCTAGGAACTTGTTAAACGTTTCTTGCATTTTGTCTATTCTATTTCCAAGATTTTGGATCATCTTTAGTATCATTATTCTGAATTCTTTTTCAGGTAGACTGCCTATTTCCTCTTCATTTGTTAGGTCTGGTAGGTTTTTATCTTGCTCATTCATCTGCAGTGTGTTTTTCTGTCTTCTCATTTTGCTTATCTTACTCTGTTTCGGGACTCCTTTTTGCAGGCTGCAGGTTCGTAGTTCCCGTTGTTTTTGGTGTCTGTCTCCAGTGGCTAAGGTTGCTTCAGTGGGTTGTGTAGGCTTCCTGGTGGAGGGGAGTAGTGCCTGTGTTCTGGTGGATGAGGCTGGATCTTGTCTTTCTGGTGGGAAGGTCCACATGTGGTGGTGTGTTTTGGGGTGTCTGTGGACTTATTATGATTTTAGGCAGCCTCTCTGCTAATGGGTGGTTTTGTCTTCTTGTCTTGCTAGTTGTTTGGCATAGGGTGTGCAGCACTGTACCTTGCTGGTCGTTCAGTGAAGCTGGGTGTTGGTGTTGAGATGGAGATCTCTGGGAGATTTTTGCCATTTGATATTATGTGGAGCTGTGAGTTCTCTTGTGGACCACTGCCCTGAAGTTGTCTCTCCCACCTCAGAGGCACAGCACTGACTCCTGGCTGCAGCACCAAGAGGCTTTCATCCACATGGCTCAGAATAAAAGGGAGAATAAGTAGAAAGAAAGAATTCGTAGAAAAAGAAGAAAGAAAAAGAAAGAAAGAAAGAAAGAAAGAAAGAAAGAAAGAAAGAAAGAAAGAAAGAAAGAAAGATGGAAGGAAGGAAGGAAAGAAAGGAGGGAGGGAGGAAGGAAGGAAGGAGGGAGGGAATTAAGGAAAAAATAAAGGAAGAAAGAAGATAACGTAAAATAAAGTAAGATAAAATATAATGAAGTTATTAAAATAAAAAATAATTATTAAGAAAAAAAATTAAAAAAAAAAAAACGGATGGATAGAACCCTAGGACAAATGGTGGAATCAACACTATACAGACAAAATCTCACACAGAAGCATACACATACACACTCACAAAAAGAGGAAAAGGGGAAAAAATCATAAATCTTGCTCTCAAAGTCCACCTCCTCAATTTGGGAAGATTCGTTTTCTAAAGGAGTGAAGGAAGGAAAGAAAGAAAGAAATAAGATAAAGTAAAATAAAATAAAGTTATTAAAATAAAAAATAATTATTAAGAAAAATAATTTTTAAAAAAAGGACGGATAGAACCCTAGGACAAATGGTGGAAGCAAAGCTATACAGAGAAAATCTCACACAGAAGCATACACATTCACACTCATTAAAAGAGGAGAAGGGGAAAAAAATAATAAATCTTGCTCCCAAAGTCCACCTCCTCAATTTGGGATGATTCGTTGTCTATTCAGGTATTCCACAGATGCAGGGTACATCAAGTTGATTGTGGAGCTTTAATCCGCTGCTTCTGAGGCTGCTGGGAGAGATTTCCCTTTCTTTTCTTTGTTCTCACAGCTCCCAGGGGAACAGGTTTGGATTTGGCCCCGCCTCTGCATGTAGGTCGCTGGAGGGCGTCTGTTCTTCGCTCAGACAGGACGGGGTTAAAGGAGCGGCTGCTTCGGGAACTCTGGCCCACTCAGGCCAGGGGGAGGGAGGGGCACGGAGTGTGGGGTGGGCCTGTAGCGGCAGAGGCCAGCGTGATGTTGCACCAGCCTGAGGCACGCCATGCGTTCTCCCCAGGGAGTTGTCCCTGGATCCCGGGACCCTGGCAGTGGCGGGCTGCACAGGCTCCCCGGAAGGGGAGTGTGGATAGTGACCTGTGCTCGCACGCTGGCTTCTTGGTGGTGGCGACAGCAGCCTTAGCATCTCATGCCTGGTCTCTGGGGTCCGCACTTGTAGCCGCGGCTCACGCCCGTCTCTGGAGCTTCTTTAATCAGTGCTCTTAATCCCCTCTCCTCCCGCACCAGGAGACAAAGAGGCAAGAAAAAGTCTCTTGCCTCTTCGGCAGCTCCAAACTTTTCCCCGGACTCCCTCTCTGCTAGCTGTGGTGCACTAACCCCCTGCAGGCTGTGGTCATGCCGCCAACCTCAGTCTTCTCCCTGTGCTCTGACCGAAGCCCGAGCCTCAGCTCCCAGCCCCGCCCGCACCGGTGGGTGAGCAGACAAGCCTCTTGGGCTGGTGAGTGCCGGTCGACACCGATCCTCTGTGGAGGAATCTCTCCACTTGGCCCTCCGCACCCCTGTTGCTGCGCTCTCCTCCACAGCTCCGAAACTTCCCCCCTCTGCCACACGCAGTCTCCGCCCGCGAAGGGGCTTCCTAGTGTGTGGAAACCTTCCCTCCTTCACAGCTCCCTCCCACTGGTGCAGGTCCCATCCCTATCCTTTTGTCTCTGTTTATTCTTTTTTCTTTTGCCCTACCCAGGTACGTGGGGAGTTTCTTGCCTTTTGGGAGGTGTGAGGTCTTCTGCCAGCATTCAGTAGGTGTTCTGTAGGAGTTGTTCCACGTTTAGATGTATTTCTTGTGTATCTGTGGGGAGGAAGGTGATTTCCGCGTCTTACTCTTCCGCCATCTTCCCCTAGTCTCCAAACCCACACTTCTTATTGAAGAGTAGTCAGCAATGAAAGTACATTGAATTAGGCTACAGCAATGTATTTTCTTTGTATTTTTCACATTACAGCTGAACACAAACAACGTCTCTTCCCATACTGCAAACGTTACTATTGGCCACAGATAATTCACTTCAGAGATATATGCTTTTTGAAAAAGAATGTTCTGGGTGGCTGGGGAGAGCTCTGCAGTGGGTGTTCAGGAATTCTTTCTGCTTTACCATGTAAAAGAGCTAATAAAGGTTGGGGAAGCACCCACACATTTTGCTCCCTGAAGAATTCGGTGGTAAACTTAATTCTTTGCAATTCTGTGTTGCATACATTTTAAGCAGTTAGGAACTTTGCTCATGAGCAGGAATCAAAGATAAATTCAAAAGTGGAACTTAATGGACCATTCGCGTATTGGAGAGGCATCAGTGGGATTCCATGACAAGGCTAACTTGAGTGTTTTTGCTTGGTTCGTTTTATTGCCCATGCCAAAGATCAGTACTATGGAAAGCAGAGCGTTTCATATATGTGAGTTAAACAAGTCTCTTGTCCTCTTTGTACCTTAGTTTCCTCATTCGAAAAAAATATATAAATGGCTCTCAAGACATACTTTCCAGAATTCATACTGGACTTACTTTCACCCAGCTAACCAATAACTGCATGATGTTTTTACACACAGTTTTTTACATGTATTCATCTTCTATTTCACTTACAACTTGTGTAATAACTGCATTCTATGCCAGGCCTGAAACGTTCCAAAGCTCAGTTCTGTCAGTAAATTGCAACCAAGATTTCTACAAAAAAAGACACAAGCAAAAGAAGAATAAAAATATATATTCTTTCAGAACATTTATCATTTGGCAATAATTCTAATTTGTAAATGATGAAACATAAGATAACTACTCCCTCCATACACTAAAGAAATCTCACTGTGGAATATATTATGATTTATACTTTCATGATTCTATATGTGGTGCAGTAGATACAAAATAATAAATGCTCATTAAATACTTGTGTTAAGTAATCTTTATTTCTCTAGAAAGGCAGCACTATTGACATTTTGGACTGGATAATTCTTTGCTGTGGGAGGCTCTCCTGTACACTGTTGGATGTTTAGTAGAATCTCTGGCCTCTGTCCACTACAGGCCAGTAGCATATACAGTTCTGACAAGCAAAAATTTCTCCAAACACTATCAAATGTAACCTGCGTGCAAAATCACCCTGCTTGAGAACCACTGCTCTATAATGATTCACTCTGATCTGTGTAATAATTCTCACACTAATCTTTGCTGAGGACAAAAATGATTTGTTACAAAGTTTTAGTAGTAATTTTAATCATATTTCAAAATGAGTAACAAATTAATTTTATAAAAAATTAAGCTTTATAAAAATTCCAAATATAATGAAGTTATATTTGTAACTTACATAAACTGCAAAAAAGGTAGTGGTTCAAATGTATGTCTTTCGATAGACTGTATTATTTTCCAGGATAAATCTCTAGGAAATGTAAAAGGAAAATATTGCCTCAATTAGCTATTAGATATCTAATTAGTAGGAATAATTAGTAGAGGTTAGAATGATAATAATAAATAAGAAGCTTTGGTCCAAACTCAAACGTTAGGAATTATTATTTGAACCTTCCAGACCCCTACCCTGCCTTCACCTCTCTTAATAGTCTCACCTTCAAGATCTTCAAAAATTAAATATACAACTATAGAGCTTGATAGATTTTGGAGGTAATCTTTCCTGAAAGCAGAAGCATTGATTACATTCCACCTTTGTGGTCTCATCAAATTCTAGATTATGAGCTCAAAGTTTTTATCTCTATATATCATTATAATTTCTAATATTAAAAGGAATATTCTTATATTTCACACTTCCCAGTATAGTTCTGTTTTGCTAGGCCAATTCATTAGGAGAAGAAATAAAAGATACCCTTTCACACAATTTGAAATGAAGTTACTCCTCTCATTAATATGTAACTTTAATTCGGTATTACACTTTCTATCATATTGACTTTTATTCAAAAATACCTACTCTTGACTATAGCTGACTATCTTATTTCCACTGACTCCAGCTTAGTCTCTCATTTCACCTGGATAGGTATAACTGTCTTCTGACTGGTGTTTCCATCTCTACCCTCTCCCTTTCTAAGCCATCCTCCACGCGATCACCAGATTAACTCTCCGGAAGTGGTTCTCAAATACCAGCATCACTTTTGAACTTATTGAAGATACAAATACTCAGCCCTACTCTGGACCTCTGGAATCAGTAATTTTGAGGGTGGAGCTTGTATTTTCACAAGCCCTCCAAGTGGTTGGTTCTCTTGCAGGCTAAAGCTTGTCCTAAAGCGCTGCTGTGGTAACATGGTAGCTTGGCACGTTATCCTTGGCTTGGCCACCAAAGCTCTAGAAGATCTGGCTCTAATCTCTTACTCTTCACACTTGTATTCTACAGGTACTCAGAGTATTTTTTCTGTGTTTTGCCTCTCTCTCCCACTTTCCTTTTGCAATTTTATTCTTCCCAAGATATCTGTCATTGATATCCAATGGCCCTTCGAGGTCCCATTTAAATAGCATTTCTCCAGTAACATCTTCCCTGATCCGATTTGAAGTCTTTTTTCCCTCTTTTGTGCTCTAATACCAACTTATAGTTCTCACTGCCCATATTCATTTCTTTCTTTAAATATAGTTATTTTTGCAACCCATTTCCTCTGAGCATAAACTCCTTCAAAGTATGGACTAGATGCTGCTTATGTGCATCGTCTGTCTTATATAAAGCCAACGCGTGGACATAAAGCCAACTCAAATATTTGTAAAATCAACAAATAGCTGGGGAGTGGATACAATGAGGAAATGACTGAAAAGAAATGTAGTTTTATTACTTAATGGTGCCTCCACAGCACTTTGTCATTATGGTTTGAACTTATATGTTTATTTTACCTGTGAGACCATGAGCTGCTAAAAGGAATTCTGTCTTAGCCATCTTAGTGTTTAAAATAAGACTCTTGTTTTAATCATTTGTCTCTCTTGCTTGAAAACTTGTAGTGGCTCCCCATATCTTACAGTGTAACTTTCAAACCCCCGTTGCCAATAGCCAAGGTTTTTCATAATCTTATCTTTCATTGTTACCTAATCCAATTCTTTACAGCCAGACTAATCTATTAAATTCTGATCTTCCCTGCAGTCACACCTTTGCGTATGCTGTACGGCCTATTATTTTTCTGACAAATCACAGCCAATCTTTAAGTCCCAGCTAAAGATTTAGCTTATCCATGCAGCCTTCCATGACCTCCACACCCCTGTGATTACGGGTTCTGGTGAATTACAGCACCTATCTGTATTTCTCTTAATACTTAATTATATATTACCTCCCTTTAAAGGCATATCCCCTTTCTTCCCACTTGTCATTGTCATGTTCTGGAGACAATGCCATATATTTATGTGGCTCCCAGAGCACATAGTGCTGGGTTGGGCACAAAATGCTTGCTACACATAGAAAACCAGGGGACAAAGATGAGTTCTAGATATAACTGAGGGATTGAATAAAAATAATAGCTAACACTAAAATTTAGGCTTGGCACTGATAGAAGAACTTTACCTATATTAACTCATCTAAATCTCCCAATGAGATTGTACTCATTTGGAGATTTAGGAGTCATAGGAGTCATCCTATGACATGATGACTACCATAATCCTCATTTTACAGATGAGGAAATGGAGTCATAAAGCTAAACAATGATAGACCTGGGTTCAAACCCAGGTACTCTGGCTCCAGAAACTCTACTCTTAACAACATTGTTGTATTACCACCAATGAGATGGGGAGAGGGACATGTTGATGTAAAGAGGATGGTGTAAAGATGGGAAAAGAATAGATGATAAGGAATTAAATAATGGGGTAAAAAATGGAGAAGGAAAAAATAAGGGCAATTAAAATAAAAGACTGGAGGAGAGGGAAAAATAGTAAGAAGGAGAATGAAGATAAGGAATCATTGACAAACAAAAGGTGGAAACAGAAAGTCAGTCAATGTGGATTGGGAAGATAAGGAGGACCCAGGAAGACCTGAAGAAAGGCTGCCATGTCAGGCAGAATGCACAGAACAAATGAGGAAAGGCGATTCTTACATGATGGTGAAGGTGCCGTTGTAGGCATTAGGCTCTGACTCAAGCACTCTGTGGAGCTTCTACTTTGGGCTAAGACCAAGAGACGACAGCGTCTCATTTTTGAAGGTACAGAGCTCACATATGCTGATGTTTGCCGTGGCATGCTGTTCTGGCTGCCTTTTTTCTGGGGTATATTTTAAACCAGGAAGTCCTGTGGATACTGAATACTGAGTTGAAGGAAAAAGAACTGTCTCAGATGGCCTTGTTTGCTGAGATATGTTACTCCCAGGTCCACAGGTGGAACTGTGACTTGAGTCAGGTTTGGCTGTGCAAGTGTCACCTCAGGGTGTTTTAAGGGGGAGCTATAGTCTGTTGTAGGGATGTAGAATGTCCAGCGTCCATAGTGGGTTCTGGAATTGTGGTTTGCTCTAGGTTCACATGATGAACAATGACGCTGGATGATGTTGAATACTGACCGTGATCCTTCCTTGTAGTTGGAACTGTCACCTGCTGCTGGAATGGAGATTGAACTACAACATGCTGAGGTGCCTCTGGAGGCTGATTTGGGGTCTCCTGCATGATTGGAGAAGGTAAAGTCTCCATATTGGATCCTACAATAACGGTAAGTTCCACATCCATAGGATGAATTGCGACTTGATTCAGGTTTGGCTGTTCAAGTGTCATCTCAGGGTGTTTTGGAGGGGGAGCTGTAGTCTGCTGTCAGGCTGTAGAATGTTCAGACTCTGTAGTAGGTTCTGGAGTTGTGGTAAGCTGCAGGTCTATAAGTTTAACTGTGTTACTGGGTGATGTTGGATGCTCAGCATGATTCTGATCTGGTGATGGAACTGTCACCTTGGGATACAATGGAGACTGAGCTACAACTTCCTTAATGAGCTCTCATGGCTGAGCTTGGGTATGCTGCATGGTTGGAGAAGGTTCAACCTCCATACTGGATTCCAGAGTTAACGTAATTCCAGGTCCAAAGGTTGAACTGTGACACTGGGTGATGTTGGAGGCTCAGTGTGATCCTCATCTGGTGTTGGAACTATTGGGTTCTGATATACTGGAGGCCGAGCTACAAAAACTTCCTTAGGTGGCTCTGGAGGCTGGGTTAAGTTCTCCTGTATGGTTGGAGATGGTTCTTCCTCCTTAGTGGGTTCTGGCCTTATGGTCAGTTTAAGGGCCAAAGGTTGAATCGTGACCTCAGTGAAGGTTGGATGCTGAGCCTGAACTTGCTCTGGATTTGGATATGTCACCTCGGGGTATGTTGGTTGAGTTGGGGCTCCCTGCTGAACTGGAGAATGTTCAATTTCACAGGGTATTGGATGATGATCTGAAACCTCTTGCTGGACTGACAAAGGTTCCAACTGCTCAGGGGACACTGTTGACTGAGCTGAGGTTTCTTGTTGGGGTGGAGAAGTTTCAACCTCCTTAGTGAACGCTGGAGTTATGATAAGTGCAAGATCCATAGGTATAACAGTGACATCGGGCCGCTGCAGAAGCTGAGCTTGATCCTGACCTCGAGGAGAAACTGTTGTCACATGATGCTCTGCAGAGAAAACTACAGTCACATTAGAGAGCTCTGGAGACTGAGTTGGAGAGGATTCAACCTCACCAGGAGACTCTGGATACTGAGCTGTGCCTTCCTGTTAAGGTGGAGAAGGTACAACGTCAGGAGCCTGTGGATGCTGATCTGGAATCTCCTGCTGGGTTATGGCAGTTATAACTTCTTCTCCAGGATGCTCTGGATACTGAGCTGGGGTCTCCTATTATACTGAAATTTTATTATGTGTACCGGCTTCTGGAGATTGGGCTGGAGCTTCCTGTTGAACTGACAAAGGTTAAACCTCCTCAGGTGGCTTTGAAAGCAGAGTGGGGGTCTCATGCTCTATTGTAGAAAAATCTGCATTAGTAAGGGGCACTGAGCGCTGGGCTGAAGACTTGTGCTGATATGGAGAAAGTCCTACCTCTGGAGTGGTTCTTTTGTTATGGTAAGCTCCACATCTGCAGGTTTGACAGAGACACTGGAGAAGTTTGAATGCTGAGCTTGAGGGTGACTTGGAGGTGAAACTGTCATTTCATGATGCTCTGGAGGTTGAGCTGCTGTTCCTGTTGAGTTGGATAAGGTTCAACCTCCCCTGAAGAAGGCTCTGGAGGCTGAGCTGGTTGCTCCTGCAGGGTTGCAGAAGGTTCTCTCTCCACTGGAGACAGAGCTGGGATCTCCAGCTGGGTTGGAGAAGATTCTGCCTCATTAGGAAGCTCTGGAGACTGAGCTGAGGCTTCCTCCTGGATTGTGGAAGTTTCATCTTCGGAAGACTCTAAAGCTGAGATGTTGCCTCCTTATGGGTTGCTGGTTTCACCTCCTCAGGAGGCTCTGTAGGCTCAGAAGGCTGAGTTGGTTGTTCCTGTTCACTTGGAGAAGGCTCAGCTTCCACAAGAGGCTCTGGAGGCTGACCTGTGGTCTCCTGCTGGGTTGGAGAAAGTTCAACTTCCCCAGGAGGCTCAGAAGGCTGAGCTGGTTGCTGCTGCTCACTTGAAGGCTCAACCTCTCCAGGAGGCTCTGGCGTCTTAGCTGAGGTCTCTTTGTTCGGTTGGAGAAGATTCTGTCTCCTCAGGATGCTCAAGAGGTGGAGTCAGGGCCTCCTCCTGAGCTGTAGGAAATTCAGCTTCTGTAGTGTGCTCTGGAGTGATGGTAACTTCCAAATCCAGAGGTTGAAGTGTAACATAGGGCAAGTTTGAATGAGCGTGATGCTGAACGCCAAGGTAGAGATGCTACCTCATCACTCAGCGGAATTTCAAGTACATACTCAGTAGGGAGCCCTGGAGTCTGAGTTGGGGCCTCTTGGTGGAGTACTGAAGATTCAACCTCCTCAGGGCGCCCTGGGGGCTGAGTTGGTCCTGATGCTGGAGTGGCGGAAGTTTAACCTCCTCAGGGTGCTCTGGAGGCTGAGATGGGGTCTGCTGCTGGACTGGAGAAGGTTCAACCTCTTTAGTGATGTGTGGAGCTATGGTAAGTGCCAGATCCAGAGGTTTAACAGTGACATTGTACAAGTTTGACTGCTGAGTTTCATTTACCCCATGATGTGCTACTGGTTAAACTACAACCTCCTTAAGTGTCTCCAAAGGCCCGGCGAGGGCCTCCTGAGGACTTGAAGTTACTAGTTCCTCAGGGGTCTCTGAAGGATGAGATGGAGCCTCCTGCTGAAGTGGAGGTGGTTCTACCTCTTCAGGGGGCTCTGGATGCTGAGCCTGGGCCAATGCCTAAGGTGAAAAAGATTCAACTTGTTCAGGGATCTGTGGATGCTGAGCAGGGGCCTCCTGCTGGGTAAAGATTCAGCCTCCTCAGTGAGCTCTGGATGATGAGTTTGGGCCTCCTGCTAGGATGGAGAAATATCTCATCCTCATTAGAAGTCTCCCTGTCGTGTAGATTTTGTGCCATGTTTTCCTTGTGTGTGGCGTTGAGAGTCCTATATGTATCCCTAAGCCAAAGTGGCCGCCTTCTCCTGAGAAAGCCCTCCTAGAACACAGAAAGGTAAATAATAATTCTGCAACTCCCCTGCTTTCTCTGGCCACAGTACTTTATCCTCCTCAAATATACCTGACTCTCACTTCCCCTGAGCTTCTCTTACACCACAGAAATCGAAGAAAGCCCCTTGGAGGAAAACACACACAGTTAGTGTTACATGTCATTTTTCATCTCTCTCACAATGTGTTAACTCTGAACTTATTAGGACTAAATGGGTACCTCAGTCCATAATCACAATGAGCAAAATCACCACAGACCTGGGATCTTGAAAATCATTTTATGCATGCTGGCCTTCCAGAAGTTCTGTGTGTCTGTCCACAATGCCCACCCCCCCAGTGCCTCTGGGGAGACCTTTGCATGTGGCTTAGCATGGAGTATAGGCAGGATTTTCAGCCCCCTTCACCTTTCTTGGCCCTTGGCAAAGTGCCCTCGTGCAGTGAAAACACTGCACAATGGCGCTGGGCAGAAACACATTACTATCTAGATGCGTTTCAAACCAGTCCGCTTCGGAATTAGTCGCACATGCAGCATTTGCTGGAGGTGTGGGAGTGGGGAGAAGGTGCTTTTGTTTTCCTGGCTGCTCTATCCTATAAGTTGAATCACACCAAGTAAACACCTGAACCCAATGAGCAAAGTTATCTATAGCTCTCTGACTTTTATACTGCAGGCTGTCACTGAGGTGTCAGTGAATTGTGGAATCAGTTTAAAGGCCATGACCAACAGGGTAACACAAAATACTCTTTCTGAATACAAATAGAATAGAAAAAAATCAGAGTGCACAATAAGTTTGTTTCAGAAACTACTTATGTCCATATAGTATGTGTCTACTGAATCGTGACATAAAATGTAGCTCACAGCCCAAGCACAGTGTGATCAGTAGAGAAGTCCTCAGTGGAAAGGAACCATCTTCTTTTTGATAATCACTAGCAGTATGAACATGGGGCAAGATATTTTCCCTTTCTCTTTCTCCAGTTCCTTATTCTTAAAGGAAGAGACAAATTACTGTCTAAAGTTTCTTCCAGTTAAAATTCTGTGAGCTTTGGATAAAGGGAATAGAGTAGGGGCCTGAAAAACAGTAGGATGAGAAGGGAAGTTTTCTTGCCACTTTACAGAAGGGACTCACATGTTCTAACTTTCCTCAGCTTTGAGTGAGGCCAGCCCCTAAATCCCTAACCATGTGGCCCTCCCTACCCCAGAGCCTCCTAGAAGGCCTCTGGCCTGGCCTGATGCCTAAGAACCAGGCATCAGGCCAGCAGGAACAGGTACAACCAAAACCTCTCCCCGTCCACCCTCTTTCCTTAAAGCACTAGTGAAAGCAGATGTATCTGTGCCAGTCCTGTTCTAACTCAGCTTGGGCTGGGGAGCTAATTCTGCTGATAAATAAATTAGGGTAAAACATTAGGGTAATTAAACATTCTTCCTGCTTTTGGTGAGAAAATTGAAATAGATGAGTTCTAAGTTCTCCTCTAGTTGTAAAATTCTGCTTTAAAAGACCGATATTTAACTTCTGATTCTTTTTTTTTATCTTCCTCTTTTGCAATTCTATGAGAATAAATCTGTTTTGAAAGAAAACATGATCATGATCATCCATTACAACTACTTCCAAATACTTATTCATTCCTTTTTCCTTTAAATCTTATCTACCTAGTGAGATGATGACTTTCTTAAGGAAAGGAATTCTACCCTGTTTAATAATCCTTTGACTCTTCCACAGTACCTAACTTAGGGTCTTGCATGCAGCTGGCGATATATTTTACTGACTGTTTTAGATAACGTCCAACAGATAATTCCTAATAAAATCTCTTAGAAGTAGGAAAAGAAAATAAAAGTATCTAGCAGAAACCTAAGCATTGTTTTAAAGTCAAGAACAAGAGTAGGATGCCCATCATTACTGCTACTATTGTAGGAGGAGGTCTTAATCAGTACGATAAGAAAAAGGAAGTATTGGAAAGGATGAGACAAACATATTTGCATATGAAATGAGAGACCTAAAAAGACCAAAAGAATCAACCGAAATTTTATTGTAAGTAACATGAGAAAGATGGCTCCATACAAAATCAAGAGATCAACATATAAGCCTCAATAGCTTTCCCATATAACACAAATAACTAACTACAGAAGAAACACCCCATTTACTATATCAATAAAAATGCATAAAGTACCTGGGAATAAACTTAACCAAAAATTTGTAAGACCTATGTGATGAAAATATTAAAACTTTTCTGAAGGACATTAAGTAGAAGTACTTACATGGCATGAGATACCATCCTCCTAGTATGTTGTCAAGAGGTCAATTCTTCTCAAATTAACCTACAAATTCAATGCAATCCATTTATATCCAAAATAATTTTTAAATAAAACCTGGCCAGCTGACATTTAGTAGACAATATATGTAAGAATAGTTATGAAATGTATCAAAAATAAGGTCAAAGAGTAGGACCTTGCTCTACCAGATATAAAATATGTTATAGAGCAACTGGAATTAAGCAGTGTGATATTGGTACTGGTACAGGACAAAAAAACTGGAACACAGAATAGAGTCCAGATGAAGATAGTATATTAGACCAGGGAAGAAAGAATAAACCATTAAGTGAAAGATTTGAGAACAATTAGACCTTCATGTAGGGGGAAAAATTTAGATCCCCTACCTCAACCACACTAAAAAACAAATACAACAAATTCTAGACAGATTATAAAAGTACTTGAAGAAAATATTAGAGATTATTTTTACGTCATGAGGTGACAAAGGCCTGGCTAACAAAACCTACCCCACATGAGCCATGAAGAGAGGACGGGCAGATATGGTGGCAGACTGTCAACACACCTCCTACTCTTCACAGTCCTTGTCCCCTTTTCCCCTGGACTCTTTCTCTTCTGTTGTTGCCTTATAAAACTCTTGGGAGTTCCCTGGTGGTCCAGTGTTTAGGGTTGGGCTCATTCACTGCTGTGGCCCGAGGTTCAATCCCTGGTCAGGGAACTAAGATCCCACAAGCTGCACAGCATGGCCAAACACCGCCACCCCCAAACAAACAAACAAACAAAAAACTCTTTATAGTAAAGAAATACTGGCTTTCATTTAATTTCAGTGTTTCGTATCGTTCCAGCGTTTTTGTCTCTAAGGAGACAAGACAAAAGAGTGGAGTAGGGAGCACAAGCTTTGCAGTCAGGTGAAACTGGCTTCTGCTTTTCGTTTGGCCACTGGGGCCTTACATTGATCTCCTTCATCTATGAAGGAGGGATAGTAATATCATCCTCACAAGACTGTGGGCATTAAATCAGACAATATATGGAAAACTCTTCCTCTTACTCTTGGCGTGAATCAGTGCTAAGCTGGTGTCACAGACAAGATGGTGGAATATATCAAAGGCTCTGCTTGTGGTATCAGGCTCTGAAGGCTCTTTCCCACCATAAGATTGTAAAAATATTGCTTTTATTTTCTTCTAATACCTTTATGTGGTGTTTTTTCACATGTATCAAAATATGTTTATTTAAGATGAAAAATGGGGAACTGCTATTATTTATCCCCCAAATAGTTAGGCAGCTATTCTATCACCATTAATTCATTTTCTTCCACTGACCAGAACATTAAAACATGACATTTCAAAAGTCTTAAGAAAACACGGGTCTATTGCTGGACTCTATGCTTCTTCAAATAAATATTTGGTTGCATTATTCCTCACTGTGGAATTGACATAACGCCTCATCTCTCTTCCATTGAACACCATTATTGTCTACCATAGGAAGAACACTGCATGCCCCAAAAAGCTTATCATATAAGTGGGGAGAGGAAATAATGGTTAGGACTCCTCACTTTCACTGCCGAGGGTACAGGTTCAATCCCTACTTGGGGAACTAAGATCCCGCACGCCAAAACAAAACAAAACAAAACAAATGCAAGGTTAAACTACATAGAAGTTAAAAACAATAAAAATGGGACTTTCCAGAAATTCTAAAAAAGCAAAAGGCCATATGCCACCTGGAGATGTAGAGGGTACAGTCTGGGCAATGGACAAGGACTAGCAAGCTGATCCCATGCTAGTCCCCAGCCTCCTAGGCTCAGAAATCATACTCTTCCTCACCAAGAGAGAACTCACGTCTTCCTGTTGTGGCAGTCTCATTTTATCAATATCACAGGATTGATCAAAAATCAGAATGCCAAATTATTACTTGACAATGAGAAATACATCTGTTCTACACACAGGGCATCCATGTCTACACAAAGAGAGGCTTACCTTCTGTGGGACAGGCCTCCGTGGCACACTAAAGCACAATCAAACAATCGAAGGCTACTTGGTGAGAACAGAATTAGAAAAGGAATCAGCTGAATCCAGAATTTAATGGGAAGGCCTGAGGTAGCTGGATCCATCCATCTCCTCAACAGGTACAGCCTGGCTAGTGGGCCTGACTCTTCAGTTATGCTGCCTAAGGTGCCATCTCTACTCTCGGGCAATGTGAGGATGGGCAATGCCCATGTTGGTCTCTCCTCACCTTTTCTATGCTTTCATTACTGGCCAACCCTCCTGCAGATAGACACATTTCTCTTTAGAAGTTAGTACATCATGTCAGGTTTTATTCAAGTCTGCTAGGCCAGGAAGCCATTGGTCCTTACACATCTCTTCTCAACTCCATGATGTGCTAAACTTGGTGTTTCTCCCTTGGGGGCTGCCTTTTAAAAAACTGCTTACCACTTTTGTGAGTTCTGAGGGGAGGCGACTGCTTTGCTATGGCCCTTAAGAAATGGTGACAGGGCTTCCCTGGTGGCGCAGTGGTTGAGACTCCGCCTGCCGATGCAGGGGGCACGGGTTCGTGCCCCGGTCCGGGAAGATCCCACGTGCCGTGGAGTGGCTGGGCCCGTGGGCCATGGCCGCTGGGCCTGCCCGTCCGGAGCCTGTGCTCCGCAACGGGAGAGGCCGCAGCGGTGACAGGCCTGCGTACCGCAAAAAAAAAAAAAAAAAAAAAGAAATGGTGACAAACCTCACAGGACTAAGATCAGGATGGCTGGAGTATTCAGGGAAGCCTTTACGAAGAAACATTTCTGAAATTGAGTTGACTTTTGAGAGATTCATAGGACTTCCACAGGCAAAGCAAAATAAAGGAATTTTAGATGGGCAAAGGCACAGACAAAAGTAGGAATGGGTATGGTGTAACTAGCGTATAGTGAGAAGCTGCTTTGGCTGGAATGGAGGGCTGCCATTACAAGAGAAAAGGTAAATAAAGTAGGTTGGATTGGTAGGGTAGAATGTAGATTGTCAGCTTATTAAAATCACTCTTTTAATATTAGCAACTGTCTGTTAGGAAAAGTAATAAACCATTATGTAACTGAACAAAAGGTAAACAGGTTAGCTCCAGGAATAGGCTACTATAAATATGACATACTTTAGGGTAGCCTGCTGTAGGATTTTACTTGCAATGTTTTAATGGAGCCTATCTACACAATTGCTAATACACCGGAGAAGAAAGCTGCTAAGTAAACCTAAGGAATTGACGAGATCACACTTTTGTCTTTTAGGCATGTCCTTTTAGCCCTCCCAGGGTGACTGATAGTTCCATGAGTATGGAGACCCTATATCTCTCATCACTTCAGCCAACAAGGAAAGAAATCAACAGCAGAATGAGAGTGACTGGTGAGTACATCAAATCAGCATAGTTTTTTGAGTTGAAGAAATTTTACTATCATGTCAACTCTGGCCTTCTTATAAACTTAACTTGTCAAAATAGTCCAATGGCTTGTTATCACGGATCCAATCCCATAGAGATCTCCTGGGAGTGGAGTTCCTTTAGAAACCCTGTGGGGACTTCCCTGGTGGCACAGTGGTTAAGAATCCGCCTGCCAGTGCAGGGGACACGGGTTCGATCCCTGGTCTGGGAAGGTCCTACATGCTGCAGAGCAACTAAGTCCATGCGCCACGACTCCTGAGCCCACATGCCTAAAGCCCGTGCTCCACAACAAGAGAAGCCACGTCAATGAGAAGCCCATGCACTGCAATAGGGACCCAATGCAGCCAAAAACAAACAAAAAAATCCTGGGAATATACTTTTAAGTAAAGGAGCAAAGTGTATCTCAGTCCTCATGACTAAAAAGAAGAATCAAGCAGTAGTAGGTGGAAGGGTGACTTTGATTCTCAGGTTGTGGGTTCTGAATCTCAATTAATTATTGTCCTTACCTCAATGAGACAGAGAATTGTAACCAAAATCGTCACTACTACAGTTATAGATATTGCCAAGATGAATTTGTTGTTATAGCCATATCCTGGAACTTCTCTTGTGAGCTAAGAAAATAAATAACATTTTTTTTAAAAACAAGGAGATAGAAGGGATGAAAGCTAACTATTCCTAAACCTATTCTAAACAATAGCTAACTATTCTTAAACGACTATAAAACCCAATCCTTTCACGTGAGTAGCTTCCATAAGAACAAGCCAAATTTAATGTTATTAATCTTATCATTAGCATTTTCTTCTACAATTTATTTATCTACAATTTATTTATCTTGTGTTACATCCTTTTCTCGTCCACCCTAGGAATAGTGGCACACTCTCTAAATGAGCAAAGTGGGAGATCACTGTCTTAGCCAGTTTAATGGCTGAAGATAAGATACAGACTAGGAGTCCATGGTATTCCTGCTTGGGCACGTTAATGGCATGTCCTAAACTGAGTAAAAGTCCAGGTCCCATGTTTCAGGGGTTATCCTCACGTCACTTGACTCCTGTTCTTTCTGCTAACTCTGGGCTTCTGTGCTCTCACTGATATAGTTTTCAGTTTTCCACTGGTCCATATCCCATTTTGCTTTGGACATCTTTATTTCTTGCTGCTTGCTGAGAAGCTTCATCAGGAGGCCTGTTCTAGAGATGAGGTTGGCATAGGCCAGCTGTACGTGGGTCCCCGAGCAGTCCATTTTCAAAGTCTGGATAACATAAGAAATGAGCCTTCGCATGTCATTGTTAGGGATGAGGGACCATAGCTGCTAGTTTAGCTGAGTTTCAACTTGATCACCCGGGGATGTGAGCTCTGGGAAAGTGAAGCCTGTGAGCTTAGAGGATAATTCAGTGCCCATGTTGTGGTACTCCCATTGTGTTTTGTTGGTGTGTTGAACAGTTGGCATACTGTTGTCTGCAGCAACAGTAGAATGTGCAGTGGAGACGTTCCTATGGGTAGTGTTTCCAGGACCAATTACTACTGGCAGAGTAGAGTTTCCTGTAGAAATAATTTCTTCAGAAACATTTTGTGCAATATTGTTTTCTGAAGTAGTGTTTTCTGTAGAAGGGTCTGAAAGAGAAAATAATTCTGGAAAAGGATTTTCCTGAGAAGTCACTTCTCTTGAAGGTGAAACAGCCTCTCCTGTAGGGGAACTTATGAGACTCCTTGCTACAGAGAACAGAGGGCTTGCAAGTATCATTCTATTGAGTAAACTTTTCTTTCTGAACTTTCAACTCCTTTTGACTTTGGGTTTTCTGTGGACCCGATGAGACTGAGTTTTATGGAAGATGTATTTTTTACCCAGAATGTGAGATTAGTTCAGGAGCTTTGATATTTCTAACTCTAGCCTTTGCAGCTTCTAAAACAAAAATAGTGTTGGATAAGTCTTTTGATTTGCTTTTATCCTCAGATGGGGATTTTGGAGGGATGGAGGCAGAAGGCCTGCCCTTGAAGTACTGTTTCAGGGAAGAGGAGCCTGCTGCCTTGTTTCCTTTATGAATGAAGGTTCTGCATTGGAGGACTTTCCCACCAGCTTCCTAGGCCTCTGCACCATGAGAAGCTGCTTCAGCTTTCTTGGGGATGGCCTCCTGAGCATTCTTTCTTTGGCAGTGTTCGCCACAGATGCCTGGGCATTCTGTTTTCCCCTGACCCTGTCATCACCCACTGCTTTGAGGTGCATTTTCTGTATGCCCTTTGGGCCCTTGAGGACCCTGTTCACTCTCAGCAGCTTTTCCTCTGTACTCTCAATTTTTGCTAGGCTGTCTTTCTGTGGTTGGGCAGTTTCCAATTTCCTTTGAAAGATGTAACGTTTAAACATGGCACCTAAAAGGTTGCAACGCATACACATGGCAGCTTTTTCTTCCTTTTTAACCTCATCAATTTTTCTTGAGTTTCTGCATCTAACAAATTTTCCAGAAAATGGAGTTTCCTCAATTTATTTTTATTAGTTGAATTGTTGGGTACAGATTTAACAGTAGGACTCCTTGTATTGTTTTTCAAAAGACCCAGCAACATATCTCCATCTTGTGTATTTGAAAAAAGAAGTTAAATGAATGGTAATAATGCTGATTCCACATCTCCTAGATTTCCCTTTGAGATATAGGGCAGTATGTAATTTAGTGCACTGATAATATAACTTTTATTATTAAAGGCCAGCTGCTCATTCATGAAGCCTGACAAGCTGACAGCACTTTTATCTGAGGATGCCATCTCTGACTCAATAGTCAGCTCGGTGCTATTGTTCTTCTTCTGGGCTTGTAACACCTTCATCAACGATTCTTCTGCATTCCCTATAGATGTTTCTTCATCTGTCAAAAAAGAAGAGACTGTTTTTGATCATTGATGACTGATGGGACAGCTTTTTGTCAGTCCACAGCCAAATAAATTAGGAATCACTCAACGTTTGAGTGCCACTTAGGAGAAAAAGAAACCCATACTTAATCCTATGACTGGCAACAACAAAATGTGAAAAAGATATCTCTTGAAAAAGGGGCTATCTACTCAGAAAATTCTGTAGCGTGAAATATAGTAACTATATTCAGGATTACTCCACTGGTTCCCAGGGGCCAGTATTCAAGAATAGCCAAAGCTGGAAGACAAATATTCTTCTACTCAGCTGGACTCTCTGCAGATCTACTGTGACTCCTCACATTCATATACCCCATCCTGTCCTGCCTCAGAGGCAGAGGAGTGTGAGGCTTCCTCTCTCCACCTCTTCAGTGTGCTTGTGTTCTTGCTGCTATCACAGATGACCACGACAACAACCGCCGCTAACAGGTCGTCATCTAGACATGTCCTTCTCCACCGCCCTCACCGAGTCCTTTTCTCAGTCCCTGCTTCCATATATCACAGCCCCCATAATATAAGGCTCTATACAGAAAAAAACACTATGTCCGCCGTGGCTTTTTGCAAAAATTTGGGCAGGGATCTCGGGTATAAGGTAAGAGAATAGCCAGATTGTATGCCAATGTGGAATGTTCACCAAATCAATGGAATAATACTTGAGGTCCTAAAATGCAGAAGGGAAAAAGCAACTTCTGTCAGATGGCTACTTTGCTTTCATTTCATTTTACTTCTAATTCCAGTTTTACTTGGGGAACCATCCAAATCTTCTGACTGTGTGAAGGTAAGGTGTACCATTGTGTAGCTGAGCTTCTCTTCCAAAACAATTGAAAGTGTTTTTGGTGAGGGTCAAAGGAGGAGGGAAGTGTCATAAGAAAGGGGACACATGGGCTTGCTGAGAGCTGCAAAATGGGGACAGGAGATTGGGGCACTAGTGTCATAGCACTTAACACCTCTGATCCTGTTTTTCCTCACCTTTAAAAGGAGATTAAAACTGCCTTTTCTGTCCACTTCAGGGGGAGAAGAGAGTAATATAATTAGTAAAAAAATTGTTTGGGGGAGTTACCTGGTGGTCTAGTGGTTAGGACCAGGCACTTTCCCTGCTGTGGCCAGGATTCAATCCCTGGTTGGGGAACTAAGATCCCACAAACTGTGTGGCATGGACAAAAAAAAAAATGTGTTGAAAAATCAGCAATATTTTCTTTATAAAAGTAGCAAAGTGTTATTATTTATGATGTGCTCTAGATCACTGAAAGAGACTTGTATTCAAGCTACGTGGGCATGAAAGCACATTTTGGAAGTCATCAAGTTAGTGCCAATAAATCTAATATATAGAAAAAGAGTTGAAAGCCCCTGAGTGTTTTCTGGATAGAAAAGCTTAAGATTCAGAGCAAGTTCAGAGGTTGACAGACTAAGAATAAACTATCTCTCTCATCCATTAGAAGGGCTAGGTAGCAGCTTCTGGTTATGGAATCAGAAACTCTCAGGCTCCAAATAGGACATAAAACAGCATCACTTGTACTCTTTACAAAATTGCAGAAACAAACAAAATGAACAAAAATATATTTATACCTGTCCTATAAGACAAAGGGTACTTGAGACTTAATGTATATAAAGTCAGTTTACAAACTGTGATGCACTATATGAATAAGTTCTCATTTGCAGAGAGCACAGCATAGGATATGTGGCCATTAATGTTAATTCCCTTCCCCCTTCCATTCCTTTCTCTTGTTCCTTTATGTATGCGGATCAGTTACATTATTAAGCTAACAATGTAACTGAGCTATTATTAGCTTAATAATGTAACCAAGAATCTGATTTTTAGCAAGGTGGTAGTTCTTAGAAACATAGGGAACTGGAACTCGGAATGAATGAATTAAAATAATGCAATTACATCATTAATTTTAAAATTTATCATCATTGATTAAAAATTAAAGAATTAAATTAATAATTTATTATCCTGCAATGGAGACTCACCACAATGTGTGACGTCTGTCAGACATTCGTTCTCACAACACAGCTTGACTGTCTTACAGAAAACCTCAATAGTATTTTTAAATTGGCAGAGGCAGCAGGCCATACGGTTAGATAAGATCCTATAAATGGAAACACAGGTAATTAAATTTGTGGTAAAAGAGTTACTTGAGTAGGTAGAAGAGGTAGTACAAGGCCACCACAGACCAGTGTAAAAAGGAGTTCTTGGGGCATATGGACTGGAGAACTGGATAGGGGCCGGTTGGCCAATTGCTGCTCTTGACTGTTGTAAATAAATATAGAGGAGGAGAGAGGTGCCCAACAGAAGGATTAGGATTGCAGAATGTACAGTATGCCTAGAAAAAAGGGAATAGAGATTAGAATTTGGTGACATTGATCTGTAGTTTACTTCAGATGTATATCCTTCCAACCCGAAAGTCTCACTTTGGGTTGAGAGTACACAGGAAGAAGGCAGACTTCTAAGAAGAGTCTGAATAAGACCGTACCTTCTGGAGTCCGTTTCTCAGTTCCTATTTGTGAGTAGTAATATATCAGAAATTATTCTAGTAGTAAAAAAGCATCGTGTGGTTAAACATAACAGAGATTGCATTGTCCAAATCTGGACAAAAGGAACATTCCAAAGAATAATATTATCACATTATAATAAGGTATAACATCGTTAATTTTTTAAAAGGTACATAAGTTCATAATAATACTCAAAATGAAAAGTGGGGGAGCTCTTCTTTATAGAATAATGTCAGCTAATAAATGCAAAAGGAATTATAGAATTGGGAAAGTGTCATTTTGCAAGTATGAATGTAATAATCAATTTAGACAAGGATTATCATTGATGCACAGTAGGGTGAAGAGGTGTTTGAAAGTAGGATCTTCACTGATCCCAAAGTATCACCCCACATATTATTTATCAATTACCAAGGGGAAAAATAACTTTACAATGGAGAGATATGGAAGATAGCACCTTAATCAGGTGATCAAACTTAGCACTTGGACACCTGATATGATGAAATATGAAGAATACATCACCTATATAGTATTCTTCCCCAAAATGTTTACTTTCAATCTAATCAGGAAACAGACAAATCCAGATTGTGGGGCAATTTACAAGACAACTTGCTAAGACTCTTCAAAAATGCCAATGTCATAAAAGACCAAAAAAAAAAAATAGTAGGGAGATATTCTACATTAAAGGAAGCAAAGACATGACATGCAATGCCTAATCTTTAATTGGACCCCATATCAAAACAAAACAGACTTAAAGAATATTATTGGATTCTGTCCAAGATGAAGTAACAAGGACCAATTTAACCTCCCACCTGAAACAATGAAAAAATCAGGCAGAACATATGAAACAACAGTTTTCAAGAAACTGCACCTCAGGCAATAAAGTTCAGTGATCCCCAGGAGATGGGAAATAAATGAAGTGATCCCTATAATTGCCCTAACTTACTTCTCTGAGAGAGTTTACAGGTCGTGGTACAGGGAAGAGAAGTCCAGGCAGACTGGTGGAGTCCTGACTGAGGAAATGGAGCTGAGTGTCTGGGAAACCAAGGTAACTAGAGTTCACAAAGCAGAGTATCAGAGAGGAAAGAAGTGCACAGACAAAGAACTCTGGAGATATGCAGAGGGATCTCTTGAGAATTCTCAAGAGATCAAACAAAATAACAAAATATTGGTCAGTATATTTGTGTGAGGAATTACTTGATGCCAGGAAAAGAACCACATGAAAGGATTAATAATAATAACTGGATATCACACAGGGTTGTAGGAATAGTACCTGTTCCTACAAGTCAGACTGGAAAACCTCATGATACTCAGAAAGGACTTGCCTCCGTAGTTGCAAATAATGAGCTCCAGACTAAAGGCTACTTGGACTCTTACCCAACAAATCTTAAAAGCTAGACCTAAAAGAATAAAATTGTTTTGAGTAACTTAATTTCACCCAAAACAAAGCCCAAGCATTTTACAAGAATATAAATATATATAGCACACAATAAACTAAAACTCACAATACCTGGTATCATATGAAAAATTGTCAAACATGCAAAGAAGTAGGAAAATATGACCCATACTGAGGAGAAAAGGCAACCAATCAAAACTAACCCATAGTCTATACAGATGTTAGAATTGGCAGAAAAGAACATTTAAAAAGTTATTATACATGATTAAAAGTTATTATAACTGTATTTCATATGTTAAAAAACCCAGACTAAACACTGAAAATGTTAAGTACAGGCATGGAAAATATAAAACAGATACAAATTGAGCTTCTAGAGATTAAAAACAATGTCTAAATGAAAAAGACATTGAACGAAGTTAATGACAGATTAAACACTGCAGAAGAAAGGGTCAGTGAACATTAAGGCATAGTAATAGAAACTATCCAAAATGAAACAAAAAGAGTAACAAAACAAAACAACAACAAAAATGAATAGAGCATCAGTGAGTTGTGCAACAACTTCAAGTGGCCTAATACATGTGTACTTAGAGTCCATGAAGGAGAGGAGAAATACAAAAATTTGAAGAAATAATACCCCAAAATTTTCCAAATTGGTAAACACTATAAACCCACAATGTCAAGAAGATAAATGAACTTTAAGCATAAGAAACATGGAGAAAACAACACCAAGGCACAAAAATAGTCAAATTGCTCAAAACCAGCAATAAAGAGAAAAATTTGAAAGCAGCCAGAGGGAAAAAACTATACACTACAAACAGAGGAACAAAGATAACAGTGACAGCAGAATTCTTGTTGGAAACAATGTAAATGAGAACTCAGTGGAATAACATCTTTAAAGTAGTGAACTGAGTTCTATCAAACTAGAATTCTACACCCAGATCTGTCAAAACAAAAGTAAAATACAGACTGTCTCAGACATACAAAAGCTGAAAGAATTCATTACTAGTAGACTTTCACTGTAGGAAATATTAAAATAAGTATTTTTAAGCAGAAGGAAAATGACACCAGTTTAGAATATGGATCTAAACAAAAGATTAAGAATACTGGAATTGGGACTTCCCAGATGGTTCAGTGGTTAAGAATCTGCCTGCCAATGCAGGGACATGGGTTCAATCCCTGGTCTGGGAAGATCCCACATGCCGCACAGCAACAAAGCCTGTACGCCACAACTACTGAGCCTGCACTCTAGAGCCTGTGTGCCACAACTACTGAAGCCCACGCACCTAGAACTTGTGCTCTGCAACAGTATAAGCCAACCAATGAGAAGCCGGTTCACTGTAGTGAAGAGTAGCCCCTGATTGCTGCAATGAGAGAAAGCCCAGGGAAAGCAAAAAAGACCCAACGCAGCAAAAAAATAAATTAAAAAGAAATACTTAAAAAAAATTTTTTTAAGGATTTTAGACAATCAATATATGTCTCTGACCACAATGGAATTAAATCAGAAATTAACAAATCTGAAAAAGCTCCAAATATTTGGAAACTAAACAACAAACTTCTCAGTAACTTTGTGGTCAAAAAAGAAATCAAAAGGGAAATCAGAAACTATTTTGAACTCACTGAAACTGAAAACATAATATGTCAACATGTGGGCTATTGCTAATGCTGTACTCAACTTCCTCAACTGCCACGTTAAACTGGAAAAATGAAAGCAAATTAATCACTGAGTAAGAGAAGAAAGAACACAATAAAGATCAAAGTAGAAATAAATAAACTGCAAAACAGAAAAGTACTATAGATATTAAAAGGATAATAAGAGAATATTATAGAATACTTTATACCAATAAATTAAAGATGAAATGGACAAATTCCTTGAAAGACATGCTCTACTAAAGTTTATTCAAGAATAAAGATAATAAAGAAATTGGATGTGCAGTTTAAAACCTTCCAACAAAGAAAGCTTTAAGTCCAGGTGGCTTAACTGATAAATTCTACCAAACATTTAAGGAATAAAATAATGCCAATTCTACAGAAACTCTACCAGAAAGTTGAAGAGAAGGGAATACTTCCCAACTTATTTATAAGGCAAACATTCACCATATCAAGACTACACCATGGGGCTTCCCTGTTGGTGCAGTGGTTGAGAGTCGCCTGCCGATGCAGGGGTCACAGGTTCGTGTCCCTGTCTGGGAAGATCCCACATGCCACGGAGTGGCTGGGCCCATGAGCCATGGCTGCTGAGCATGTGTGTCCGGAGCCTGTGCTCCGCAAAGGGAGAGGCAACAACAGTGAGAGGCTCGCATACCGCAAAAAAAAAAAAAAAAAAGATTACACAATGACATTACAAGAAAACTATAGACCAATATCTCTCATGAACACAGAGGCAAAAATTCTTCACAAAATTTTAGCGTATCAAATCCAATAATATATAAAAAGATGATACATCATGACCAAGTGGGGTTTATCTCAAGAATGACAGTTTCATTTAATATATGAAAATCTATTTACCCACCTTAGTACACTAAAAAAGAAAAATAAGGACATTTCTGGTGGGGCAGTGGTTAAGAATCCACCTGCCAGTGCAGAGGACATGGGTTTGAGCCCTGGTCTGGGAAATCCCACATGCCACTGAGCAACTAAGCCCATGCACCACAACTACTGAGCCTGCACTCTAGAGCCCGTGAGCCACAACTACTGAGCCCATGTGCCACAACTAGTGAAGCCCGTGCACCTAGAGCCTGTGCTCTGCAACTAGAGAAGCTACCGCAATGTTAAGCCTGCATACTGGAACGAAGAGTAGTCCCTGCTCGCCACAACTAGAGAAAGACTGCATGCAGCAATGAAGACCCAATGCAGCCAAAAATAAATAAACAAATTAAGAAAAGAAAAGAAGAGAAAAATCACATAATCATTGCAATTGATGCAGGAAAAGAATGAAAGAATCTAACATCCATTCCTGATTAAAGAAAAAACATCCCTCAGTAGACTAGGAATGGAAGCAGACTTCCTCAACTTGATAAATGACTTCTACAAAAAGCCTAACATCATATTTAATAGTGAGGGACAAAGTACTTTCTCTCCAGGATCAGGACAAAGGCAAGGATGTGTGCTCTCATTACTTCTATTTGACAGTGCACTGTAGGTTCTAGCCAGTGCAATAGGACAACAAAAATAAAAGAGATATTCAGAATGGAAAGGAAGAAGTAACACTATCGTTATTTGCTGATAACATGATTATATAGAAAGCCTGAGAGAATCTACAAAATTGCTACTGGAACTAATAAATGAGTTTATCAAGTTTGCAGTGTACAAGATCAACATACAAAAAGATTAATTTATCTCAACAAACAATCAGAGATCAAAGTTTTAAAATACTACTTATAATATAATGAAACATATAAAATACGTAGAATAAATCAGACAAAAGATGTAAAAGACTTGTACACTGAAAACTGTAAAATATTGCTGGCGGAAATTAAGGAAGACCTAATTAAATGGAGAGTTATAATGTATTCATGATTCAAAGACTCAATATTATTAAGACATCAATTCTCCCCAAAATAGATTTATAGATCAAAATACCAGTAGGCTTTTCTATAGAAATTGACAAGCTAATTCTAAAATTCATATGGAAATTAAATTTAGAATAACTAAAACAACTTTGAAAAAGAACAAAGTTGAAGAACGAACAGTAACTGATTTCAAGGCTTATGAATCTACACTTTGAAGACATTGTGATAGTAGTGTAAAGATAGACAAAAAGATCAAAGGAACATAATAGAAAGTTCAGAAGTAGAGAGATGTGGACAACTGACTTTCAGGTTCAAAGGCATTTAAGTGGAGAAACGATAGTCTTTTCAACAAATGATGCTTGAACAATTGAATATCCAGGTGCAAAAAAAAAAAAAGAATTTCCATCCAAACCATATACAGAAATGAACTCAAATTGGTTCAAAGACCTAAATGTAAAACATAAAACTATAAAACATAAAAGTATAAAACTTCTAGAACCAAAGAGGTGAAAAATTTTATGACCTTGACTAGGGCAAGTTTTCGTAGATACAATACCAAAAGCATAATCCATAAATGAAAAAAATAGATAAATTAGACACCATCAAAATTAGGAATTTCTGCCCTGCAAAAGACATTCCTGAGAGAATGAAAAGATGAGTCACAGAATGGGAGAAAATATGTAGCAACTTACATATTGGATAAAGGACTAATTTCCAGAATATATAAAGGACTCTCAAAACTCCAGAAAAATATAGATAAAAGATTCAAAGATACAGATGGAAAATAAGCATATGAAAAGGTGTTTGACATGATTAATCATTAGGAATGCTACAGTGAGATACAACTACACACCCGTTAAACTACCTAACATTAAAAATACTGAGCATAGCAAGTGTTGGCCGCAACGTGAAGAAAATGCAACTCTCATGCACTGCTGGTAGAGATGTAAATGATCAAACCACTATGGAAAATAGGTATTTTTTTTTAAACTTAAACATACACTTACCAATGATCCAGCCATTCTACTTGCAGGTATTTACCCAAGAGAAACGGTAGTATACATCCATACAAAGACTTGTCCACAAATATTCACAACAGCTTTATTTATAATAGACAAAGACTGAAACAACCCAAATGTCCATCAATGGTGAATAGATAAATTGTGGTACATCCATATAATGGAATACTATTCAGCAATAAACAGAAATGAATTACTGATATATACAACAATGTGGATGAAGATTTAAATATTCATGCTGAGTTAGAAGCCAGTTAGAAAAAATATACACTGTATGATTCCATTTACACAAAATTCTAGAAAATGCAAATAGAAAGCAGATCAATGGTTGCATGGCCATTGGGAAGGGCAAGGAACGATGGGAAGGAAGAATTACAAAAAGACATTAAGAAACTTTCTGAGGCGATGGACATTTTGATTTTGGTGAAGTCTTCATGGGGTGTATGTATGTGTGTGTGTGAACACGGATTATTGTTTGTCAACTATACCTCAAAAACCTGTTAAAATAAATGATATTATATGAGAGAGACAATTGGGGAAATTTGAATAGCAACTCCTTATTAGGTAATATTATTGTGTAGGAATATAATTTCTTCAATATTGTGTGTTAACAGTATTGTAGTTACATAGGGAAATAATTTTTAATATCCAGTGAGGAGGACCTCTAGCTGACAAGAGAGGGATCGCAATTGTGGCAGATGCTGTGGGAGGCTGAGGGAGATGAGACTAGAGCAGTGACCAATGTGTGACGGCGTGGTGAAGACAGTCATTTGTCAGCTGACTGACAAAGACGGTTGGAACAGACTGCTAAACGCAGGGCATTTCCGCATACTAAACTCATGCAATACCCTCAACTAGCCTTGGCATAACAGAAAGTTTCTATTAGCTTGCCATATTGGAGGGGGGAATAGCACAATTTAAGGTGCAGTAAGTTGTGTAATTAACTGTCACAATAGGGTCCTACAGAAATAGTTTTTTAAACTGAAAAAAAAAAGAAACTTGGCCCTTCCCTCACAACATATATGAAAATTAACTCAAAATGAATCATAGACCTAAATGTAATGATATAACTTCTGAAAGAAAACATAGGAGAAAATCTTTGTGATTTTGGGTTACATAATGGGATCTCAGACAAACATTTCTTAGATAAGACACAAAAAAGCACAAACCATCTAAGAAAAATTGCTAAGGGACTGCCCTGGGGGTTAAGACTCCAAGTTCCCAAAGTAGGGGGCCCGTGGTCGATTCCTGGTCAGGCAACTAGATCCCGTATGCATGCCACAACTAAGAGTTCACATGCCACAACTAAGAAACTCAGGAGCCGCAACTAAGGAGCCCATCTGCTGCAACTAAGACCCAGCACAACCAAATAAATAAATTAAATAAATATGAAAAAAAGAAAAATTGCTAAATTAGATTTCATCAAAAATTTAAAACTTCTAGTCTTCAGAGACACTTTAATACAATGAAAATAAGTCACAGTCCAGGAGAAGATATTTATTATACACATATCTGAGAGAAAGGACTTTCTCCATTGCTTTTAATAGAAAGCACTCTTGAAACCCAATATAAGTATCCAATTAAAAAATGGATTTGAACAGACACTTCATTTCAAAAGATATTTGCACATGAATAGATACTCAACATCATCAGCTATTACAGAAACGCAAAATGTGGCAAAAACCACAAGATGCAACTACACACCTACGAGAAAGGCTAAATTTTTAAAAAAAAAACAAATATAAGGATCAGGTGAAGATGTGGAGCAACTGTAACTCTCATAGACTGCTAGTGGGAAAGCAAAATGGCACAGGCACTTTAGAAAACAGTTTAGCAGTTTCTTAAAATGTTAAATATGCACTTAGCATATGATGAAGCATTCCCACCCTTAGGTATTTTACCCCAAAGAAACGAAAACATATGCTCGCACAAAACATATGTTCACACACACATGTGCGTGTTTTCAGAGGCTTTGTTCATAATAACCAAAAAACTAGAAAAAAATTCAAATGTTCATCAAACTATGAATGTGAAAACAAACTGTGAATCCACACAACTAGAATACTACTCAGCAATAAAAAGGAATGAACTACTGACAGGTGCAACAAAACAGATGAATCTCCAAAGAGACTGGCTAACTGAAAGAAGCCAAAAACGAAAGGCCACATACCACATGATTTCATTTGTAAGATATTCTGTAAAAGGCAACATTATATGGACAAAAATCAGATTGGTGGTTGCCAGGGGCTGGTAGTGGGAGGAAGATGGATTGAGTACAAAGAGACATGAGGGGTCTTTTGGGAGTACAGAAGTTTTCTTCACCTCAAATGTGGTTGTGGCTATAGAACTATATGTTTGTCAAAACACATCACACTCTATATTTAAAAATAGTGAATTTTGTTAAATGAAAATTATACATAAATAAACCTGACATAAGAAAATAATAAAACAAACCTAAAAAAACTACTGAGTGAAAATAAATGTAAGAAAAATCAACTTACAGTTTTTCCAATTCAAGGGTCATCATGAGGATGCTTTCAATTGTTGTATGTGACACTTGTGTTGTCCCCATGTCTATGAAGGAGAAGGCTTAACATGCATGGTACAAAACTGAAAGACAAAAATTCTAAACCTAAAAAGATACTTAGCATGTGGTTGCTTCAATTCTGGCTTCTTACTTGCCATAGATGATAATTCCAAAGAGCTCTTATTGAAGACATTTAAATTTGCATCATGAAATTAATGATTTGGTGCTGAACAGTACAATAATTTTTTATTATTCTAACTTCTCTAACTTCTGCAATTTTCAATTGCACCTACCTCTTTTGATCACTCTTTAAAAAAAAATAATGTACCCCTTATTCTTTTTTGCTTTCTGGGATAAATTATATTCCTACATGCATCTACATGTTCCATATCTATATGTGTTCTTCAACACTGTTCTCATTCTCTGCTGGCTGTCTTACCCATATATATTCTTTCTTAATCCTTTTCTTTGCCAATAACTCTTATTTTCAATAACCTAGTTAAAATCTAACTTATGACTTTTTAGCCAAAGTACTCAATCTTTGACTAAAGTAAAAAAGAGCAGAAATTATCTCATTAGCTATGAACTGTTGCAATACTTACAAATATTTTAATGCTGGCAATTTAAAAAGATAAGAATCTTCAACTGTTGTCAAAGGATTATGATTGAGAATTCTGAAAAATAGGAATGGAATTAAAATTATCTGAATTTTCACTCACTTCCATGAAAGCTTATATTCATTTTTTTTGGTATGTAACTTGAAGGTTACAAAATAAATCATTTTCTGTCTTTACATATAAATCAGCCTTAGAATCTGTAAAACACTCTTTCATTGGAAACTACCAAGGTCTCTAGATGATAAAGTGGAGAAGAAAAACAAACACACAAACAAACAACAACAAAAAGTGGCAAGCAAAGAAAAAATATGCCAAAGAATATTTCAGATTAAAAACCTTAGAAGTGAGTATGCTGGTAGGAAGCCCTTGCTCTGTAAAAAAGTACTATTTCTAGTGTCCTCCATAATTCAAGGTGTTTTTCTTTCTACAATTTTTTTTTTAATTTCATGATTTAAACTACCCAGTTAAATACAAAAATAGGGCTAATTCCTTGGTTCTGGAACCAAAGAAGAAGAGGTAAATCCAAGAGGAACTGGTGAAAGCCATACTCCTATCACATAGTCCCATGTGCATTCTTGTATCATAGCTTTTCTTACTGTGTATGTTATCACCTGTTCACTTGTCACTCTCCTAGATTGTCAGCAACTTGAGAGCAGGGACCACACTTTATTGTCATTATTATTCCTGTGCCTAACATAGTGCCTAATATTTACTAGGTATTTAATAAATGTTTGCTGAATAAATAAATAAAATTTTGTTTATTTATCAATAAAATAAACAAATTAACTTTGGGGAAAAAAATTTTATTCCAAAATGCTGGAGTAGATTTTCTTCTTAGTTCTTTCTTTCTATTTTTTTTGTTTGTTTGTTTCTTAGTTCTTTAAAACAAATACGGGGAAAAAACAAAAAAAAAAACGGAAGAAAGAAAAGAATATCTGACTTTAGGTTAATTCAAGAATTATTAGCATATTTTTGCAGAATATTATAAAGATAATTATCAAAACTAATATCTTTTGGGTTACCAGGCATCTGTGATCAGCATTTAACATTTATTCTTCACAGTAACCTTATGTGATAGATATATTACCCCATTGTACAAATGAGGAAACTGAGGCACAGAGAAGTTACATAACTTGTCCTAAGTAATCAAGCTAGAAAGAAGCAGAGCTGGAATTTGAACTCAGTTCTGACTCTAAAGCCTGTGTTTAACATGAATGAAAAAAAAGGGGGAGTTGTGGTTTTAAAACATCTGTTACTTTAACCTTAATTTTGAGAGCACTAAATATAGAAATACCTTTTCAACCTTAATCTACCCATCTGGGAAAGCCTCTATGAGAATTATATTTTCTCTTTTTATTTGTTTATTTATTTCTCTGTTTATTTATTTTTTCCTTAATCATCTCCCATGATAAATATTTAATTAGGCTATGGTCATTGAGACTTTAGAGATATTAAAAAGTATTGCAGGAAAATCAGTAAAAATGATGGAGGAAAGACATCTGAAAATTCATCCCTCCATAGAAGCAACAATAACAATAACAACAACAAAAGTGGCAAAAATGGTCAGAATCAAATTCTTCTGAACTCTGGAAATTTAACCAACAGGCTTGCAGCAAATTGGGAAGCAACTTATTAAAGGAAAACAAATTAATTTCTGTAAGAACAATGAGATCTGTGTTCCTTTAACTTGTCCTTGAACTTTGCTCTCCATGACAGGGGTAGCCTTGAAAAAAAGCCCACATCCCTGGTACCAGAAGGAGCAAGATGGACTGGGAGGTCCTTCAAAGCCTCATTCCCAAAGAACTGTCATTGTTTTACATGTCTGGTGGTCCCCTGGAAGACCTCACTTGAAAGGATTGCCTTTGACCTGACTGAGAGCTGTCTAGTGAGAAAAGCCTCTCCTCAGGTGACATTTCTGGAAAATATTTTCAAGCAAATATTTTAACATGGCAGTTACATGAGGCAATGGATAACAGCTTGGGGCAAACAACAGCCCAACCGAAAAGCTTAAAAAGAAAAGCTGAGGAATGAGATGTCCACAGAGACTTTGAAATGTTCCAATGTATTCCTGGGAAACTGGAAGACCACAAGACATATTCCTGGGAATCTAGGAAAATAACTGTTAGCATTAATAAATGAGTTCAGCAAGGTTGTAGGATATAAGATCAATATTATTTCTACACACCAGCAATGAGTAATCCAGAAAAGAAATTAAGAAAACAATTCCTTGTGTAATAGCATCAAAACAAATAAAATACCTAGGAAAAAATTTAACCAAGTAAGTGCAAGATTCACACTGAAAAGCACAAAACTGTTGAAAGAACTTGAAGAAGCTCTAAATAAATATAAAGACATGCTGGATTCATGGACTGGAAGATAAACTTATTAAAATGTCACTACTTCCCAAATCGACCTATGGTTCCATTGCAATTCCTATCAAAATACCAGCTGACTTCTTTCCAGAAATTGCCAAGCTAATTCTAAAATTCATATGGCAATTCAAGGAAACAGATTAACCAAAAGAATGTTGGTAAAGAACAAAGTGGGAGGATTCACACATCCTGGTTTTAAAACTCAGTTCAAAGCTACTGCAATCACAGTGTGGTACTGGAATAAGAACAGACATGAAAATCAATGGAACAGAATTGACAGTATAGAAAGAAACCCTCATATTTATGGTCTATTGATTTTCAACAAGGGTGCCAAAGCAATTCAACGTAGAAAGAACAGTCTTTTCAAATGATGCTGGGACATCTGTACATCCACACACGAAATAATGAAGCTGGACTCCTACACTTCAAACCATATATTAAAATTAATTTGATCTAGATGGATCAAATATCTAAATGTAAGAGCTCAGCCTATAAAACTCTTAGAAGAAAACACAGGAGTAAATCTTTATGACATTGCATTAGACAACAGTTTCTTAGATATTCTACCAGAAGCACAAACAACCAAAGGAAAAATAGATGAATGGGATTTTATAAAAATTAAACAGTTTGTGCTTCAAAGGACACTATCAAGAAAGTGACAAAACATATAGAATGGGAGAAAATACTACAGGTGGGAAGAATAAGATGCAGTTGGGAAAAGAAAAGTATAGTAGTTGCTAGGTGTGACAATCTCAGAATTTTGAACTATTAAAAATAAAACAGCCACCCTGAATCACCCCAAAGGGCAGACCCAAGTTATTTTTAGCGTTATACATTTCTAAATCTGAGAAGCTGCCGGGATTCTAGTACATAGCAAAAAGTGATGCCAGCACCCTGAAGTGTGTAAGCTTTTGTGTGTACATAGCTATCTAAGGGAAACAAAAGCTAGTTGACTGGGGGAGCGTTAGGGAGGCTCTGTGAGGGCAGCTCAATTTGCCTTCGTAGTGTGGCCACACCTCTCTCATTGATATTCTCAACAATGGGGTAAATAACTCACTAGGGATAAGACTTTGATTTTTCTTTTATCCCTCTTAGTGCTTACGTTCTTGGTACAATATTGATTTACCACAGACAACCCAGCGTGTGAATGTGCTCTGTCTGGTTAAATTATAAAGCCTTTCTACATTGTAGAGTAATTCAGTTTCTAAAATCATGGAGCTTGTATTGTTAGAACCAATGAAGTGACTAAAAGCATTTAAAAAAATAAGCCATCAGTCTGAACCTGCATAGGTGAATGAAGGAGAAACACTTTAAAGTCAGAAAAAAAAGTATACTTAACATTTAGGGTTATCAACCACTGCTGGTTTTCCATAATATATTTCATTCCTGATTTTATCTGAAAGAGATATGATTACTATCACCATTCAAAAAGTGGTACTTTATTAATTAATAAGCTCTTGGCTCATCTTTGAGATAGATTTCGGATTTAAAATAGACTACCACACTGCTAACTACTTCACCTGATGTCTGTCAATAACATAGAGGCTTCATTCAAGAAATCTACTGACTTATAATTACCTGAAACCCGGTGATGAATCAAGGTTTTGTGGGGCCTGAACCTCATCTACTTTGGGAAATCCTATCGAATAAAAATATCCGAAGTTATGAATACAAATTCGCTAGGACCCCTCTCAAGACCTTGCAAGGGACCTATAAAAGTGAGGAGCCATCAAGCCTAAGCTTCATTGAATTCATGATAAATCCAGCTCAGCTGGGGCCCTTTTCCAAACTTATTTAATGCAGGCAACTTATAAACACCCCAGTATTATGTCATTATATGTAGTAAAATGACTTAACTCGAGGGTGGCATCTTCCCTTGGTGTCTTGCCTTTGGAAAGAGATGCAATAGAGTTTATATCTCACAATGGCAAATGTTTCCTGAAGCAAATTAGCTTTGTCTATAAGAAATACTTAGCCCAAAACAAAGGCTTACTATATTGTGACAATCTTTTGAAAATAACTGTGAATGAGTTTCAGGAGTACAGTACTAATTTATTTCCAACACCAGATAGTTCTGATTCTTTCACTACCTTTTTCTGTTATTTAATAGGAACACAAATTTAAAAGGAACAATTTGGTGCCTCTTCCCTTACCAACTTTTCTAACCTACCACCCATTTTCTACTTCATCACCCCCTTCCCTCAGCTTGTCACCCTGCTGCATAGATGCTAGAATGGCTTTCATATATGTTTTCCCATCAACATCCATCTTTCTCCTTCCAGTATGAAAGCTTCTTGGGGACAAAGTCCCTGCCCATGTGTCTTTGCATCCCCAGCAGTTAGTACAGTGCTGACACACAGTGGGCATGGCATTCAGTGAATGTTTTTGAATGAATTCATTAATTTTTAAACTGTGATTGATTGATCGATTGTTTTCCAAAATGTATTTTCTGTGTTGCCTACATAACTATAGTGAAACTCTGATTCTTGTAAGGAACTCTTGGTGTTATAGGATGTTTAGGAAAGGTGGTGAGTTTAAGACGTTGTATTGACGCTACTAAAACCTCCTGGAGCAGGGACCTTATAAGCTTTCTGTCCGGTGAGCTGTCAAGAGAAAAACTGACCCTTGGTGCTCTCTGCCCAAGGTAGGCATCAGCAAACTAACAAGGGAAAGGAAGGAGGCCACTAAAGATAGGCATCTTGAGGAATTTCTAATCCAGCTCCAGACACAGCCTCAACATCTTCATTAACCAAAAATGTGTGAACTGTGTGAAACTGGGTTTCTGAACCACAAGACAGGTAAGAGTCTTTTCCAAAGCCAGGTGTAGAAGAGCTCTTTACCTTGAGTCTAAAATCGCCTTCGGGCCATTGAACGTACCCATTATCATTTCCTTGTGTCATGAGAAATCACAGAATTTTTGAGGTGAAGGGGTATAAAACCCACACTTCTTATTGAAGAGTAGTCAGCAAAGAAAGTGTATTGAATTAGGCTACAGCGATGTATTTTCATTATATTTTTCACACTACAGCTGAATACAAACAATGTATTTTTCCATACCGCAAAGATTCCTATTGGCCACAGATAATTCACTTCAGAGATATATGCTTTTTCAAAAATAATGTTCTGGGTGGCTGGGGAGAGGCCCTGTGCTGGGTGTTCAGAAATTCTTTCTGCTTTACTATTTAAAAGAGCTAATAATGGTTGGGGAAGAACCCACACATTTTGCTCCCTGAAGAATTCGGTGCTAAACTTAGTTCTTTGTAGCTCTGTGTTGCTTACATTTTAAGCAGTTAGGAACTTTGCACATGAGCAGATATCAAAGTTAAATTCAAAAGTGGAACTTCATTTACCATTTGCAAATTGGAGCGGCATCAGTGGGATTCCATGACAAGGCTAATTTGAGTGTTTTTGCTTGGTGCCTTTTATTGCCCCTGCCAAAGATCAGTACTATGGAAAGCACAGAGTTTCATATATATGAGTTAAACAAGTCTCTTGGCCTCTTTGTGCCTTAGTTTCCTCATTTGAAAAAAAAATAAATGGCTCTCAAGACATCCTTTCCATGGACGAGGGGAAGATGGCAGAAGAGTAAGATGCGGAGATCACCTTCCTTGCCACAGACACACCAGAAATACATCTATACGTGGAACAACTCCTACAGAACACCTACTGAATGCTGGCAGAAGACCTCAGACCTTCCAAACGGCAAGAAACTCCCCACGTACCTGGGTAGGGCAAAAGAAAACAAGAAAAATCAGAGGCAAAAGAATAGGGACGGGACCTGCACCAGTGGGAGGGAGCTGTGAAGGAGGAAAGGTTTCCACACACTAGGAAGCACCTTCGCTGGCAGAGACTGCGGCTGGTGGAGGCGGGCAGCTTCAGAGCCGCGGAGGAGAGTGCAGCAACAGGGGGGCGGAGGGCAAAGCGGGGAGATTCCCGCACAGAGGATCGGTGCCGACCGGCACTCACCAGCCTGAGAGACTTGTCTGCTCACCCGCCGCGGCGGGTGGGGCTGCGAGCTGAGGCTCGGGCTTTGGTCGGAGCACAGGGAGAGGATGGTGGTTGGTGGCATGAACACAGCCTGAAGGGGTTAGTGCACCATGGCTAGCTGGGAGGGAGTCTGGGAAAAGTCTGGAGCTGCCAAAGAGGCAAGAGATTTTCTCTTCCCTCTTTGTTTCCTGGTGCGCGAGGAGAGGGGATTAAGAGTGCTGCTTAAATGAGCTCCAGAGATGGGCGCGAGCTGCGGCTAAAATCGCGGACCCCAGAAACGGGCAGGAGACAATAAGTCTGCTGCTGCCACCACCAAGAAGCCTGTGTGCGAGCACAGGTCACTATCCACACCCCCCTTCCGGGGAGCCTGTGCAGCCCGCCACTGGCAGGTTCCCGGGATCCAGGGACAACTTCCCCGGGAGAACACATGGCGAGCCTCAGGCTGGAGCAACGTCACGCCGGCCTCTGCCGCCGCAGGCTCGCCCCGCACTCTGTGCCCCTCGCTCCCCACGGCCTGAGTGAGCCAGAGCCACTGAATCAATGGCTCCTTTAACTCCGTCCTGTCTGAGCGAAAAACAGACGCCCTCTGGCGACCTACATGCAGAGGCGGGGCCAAATCTAAAGCTGAGCCCCTGGGAGCTGTGACAACAAAGAAGAGAAAGGGAAATCTCTCCCAGTAGCCTCAGAAGCAGAGGATTAAAGATCCACAATCAACTTTATGTACCCTGCATCTGTGGAATACATGAATAGACAACGAATCATTCTAAATTGAGGAGGTGGACTTTGAGAGCAAGATTTATGACTTTTTCCCATTCCGTTTTTTTTTTTAATTTTTTTCGTAATAATTATTTTTTATTTTAATAACTTTATTTTATTTATCTTCTTTCTTTCTTTCTTTCTTTCCTTCCTTCCCTCCATTAGACAACGAATCATCCCAAATTGAGGAGGTGGACTTTGAGAGCAAGATTTATGATTTTTTCCGCTTTTCCTCTTTTTGTGAGTGTGTATGTGTATGCTTCTGTATGAGATATTGTCTGTACAGCTTTGCTTCCACCATTTGTCCTAAGGTTCTATCTGTTCATTTTTTTAAAAATTTTTTTCTTAATAATTATTTTTTTAATTTAATAACTTTATTATATTTTAATTTATTTTATTTTACTTTATCTTCATTCTTTCTTTATTTTTTCTTCCTTCCCTCCTTCCTTCCTTGCTTCCTTGCTTCCTCCCTTGCTCCATCCCTCTTTCCCTCCATCCCTCCCTCCCTCCCTTCTTCCTTTTTTTCTTTCTTTCCTTCTTTCCTTCCTTTCTTCTTTCTTTCTTCCTTCCTTCCTTCCTTCCTTCCTTCCTTCCTTCCTTTCTTTCTTTCTTTCTTCCTAATTCTACTAATTATTTCTCTGTAATTTTTCTCCCTTTTATTCTGAGTTGAGGGGATGAAAGGCTCTTGGTGCCACAGCCACTAGTCAGTGCTGTGCCTCTGAGGTGGGAGAGCCAACTTCAGGACACTGGTCAACAAGAGACCTCCCAGCTCCACATAATATCAAATGGCGAAAATCTCCCAGAGATCTCCATCTCAACATCAGCACCCAGCTTCACTCACCGACCAGCAAGCTACAGTGCTGGACACCTTATGCCAAAACAACTAGCAAAACAGGAACACATACCCACCCACTAGCAGAGAGGCTGCCTAAAATAATAATAAGGCCACAGACACCCCAAAACACACCACGACATGTGGACATGCCCACCAGAAAGACAAGATCCAGCCTCATCCACCAGAACACAGGCACTAGTGCCCTACACCAGGAAGCCTACACAACCCACTGAACCAACCTTAGCCACTGGGGACAGACACCAAAAAAAACGGGAAGTACGAACCTGCAGCCTGCAAAAAAGAGACCTCAAACACAGTAAGATAAGCAAAATGAGATGACAGAAAAACATACTGCAGATGAAGGAGCAAGATAAAAACCACCAGACCTAACAAATGGAGAGGAAATAGGCAGTCTACCTGAAAAAGAATCAGAAAAATGATAGTAAAGATGATCCAAAATCTTGGAAATAGAATAGACAAAATGCAAGAATCGTTTAACAAGTTCCTAGAAGAACTAAAGATGAAACAAACAATGATGAACAACACAATAAATGAAATTAAAAATACTCCAGATGAGATCAATAGCAGAATAACTGAGGCAGAAGAACAGAGAAGTAACCTGGAAGATAAAATAGTGGAAATAACTACTGCAGAGCAAAATACAGAAAAAAGAATGAAAAGAACTGAGGAAAGTCTCAGAGACCTCTGGGACAACATTAAACGCATCAAATTTTGAATTATAGGGATTCCAGAAGAAGAAGAGAAAAAGGAAGGGACTGAGAAAATATTTGAAGAGATTATAGTTGAAAACTTACCTAATATGGGAAAGGAAATAGTTAATCAAGTCCAGGAAGCACAGAGAGTCCCATACAGGATAAATCCAAGGAGAAATATGCCAAGACACATATTAATCAAACTGTCAAAAATTAAATACAAAGAAAGCATATTAAAAGCAGCAAGGGAAAAACAACAAATAACACACAAGGGAATCCCCATAAGGTTAACAGCTGATCTTTCAGCAGAAACTCTGCAAGCCAGAAGGGAGTGGCAGGACATATTTAAAGTGATGAAGGAGAAAAAACTGTAACCAAGATTACTCTACCCAGCAAGGATCTCATTCAGATTTGATGGAGAAATTAAAACCTTTACAGACAAGCAAACGCTGAGAGAGTTCAGCACCACCAAACCAGCTTTACAACAAATGCTAAAGGAACTTCTCTAGACAAGAAACACAAGAGAAGAAAAAGACCTACAATAACGAACACAAAACAATTTAGAAAATGGGAATAAGAACATACATATCGATAATTACCTTAAATGTAAATGGATTAAATGTTCCCACCAAAAGACACAGATTGGCTGAATGGATACAAAAACAAGATCCATATATATGCTGTCTACAAGAGACCCATTTCAGACCTAGAGACACATACAGACTCTAAGTAACGGATGGAAAAAGATATTCCATGCAAATGGAAACCAAAAGAAAGCTGGAGTAACAGTTCTCATATCAGACAAAATAGATTTTAAAATAAAGAGTATTAGAAGAGACAAAGAAGGACACTACATAATGATCAAGGGATCAATCCAAGAAGAAGATATAACGATTGTAAATATTTATGCACCCAACATAGGAGCACCTCAATACATAAGGCAAATACTAACAGCCATAAAAAGGGAAATCGACAGTAACACATTCATAGTAGGGAACTTTAACATCACACTTTCACCAATGGACAGATCATACGAAATGAAAACAGAACACACATTTTTCTCAAGTGCTCATGGAACATTCTCCAGCATAGATCATATCTTGGGTCACAAATCAAGCCTTGGTAAATTTAAGAAAATTGAAATTGTATCATGTATCTTTTTCAACCACAATGCTATGAGACTAGATATCAATTACAGGAAAAGATCTGTAAAAAATGCAAACACATGGAGGGTAAACAATACACAAATTAATAACGAAGTGATCACTGATGAAATCAAAGAGTAATTTAAAAAAATACCTAGAAACAAATGACAATGGAGACACAACGACCCAAAACCTATGGGATGCAGCAAAAGCAGTTCTAAGAGGGAAGTTTATAGCAATACAAGCCCACCTTAGGAAACAGGAAGCATCTTGAATAAACAACTTAATCTTGCACCTAAAGCAATTAGAGAAAAAAGAACAAAAAAACCCCAAAGTTAGCAAAAGGAAAGAAATCATAAAAATCAGATCAGAAATAAATGAAAAAGAAATGAAGGAAACGATAGCAAAGATCAATGAAACTAAAAGCTGGTTCTTTTAGAATATAAACAAAATAGATAAACCATTAGCCAGACTCATCAAGAAAAAACGCGAGAAGACTCATATCAATAGAATTAGAAATGAAAAAGGAGAAGTAACAACTGACACTGCAGAAATACAAAAGATCATGAGAGTTTACTACAAGCAAATCTATGCCAATAAAATGGGCAACCTGGAAGAAATGGACAAATTCTTAGAAATGCACAACCTGCCAAGACTGAATCAGGAAGAAAGAGAAAATATGAACAGACCAATCACAAGCACTGAAATTGAAACTGTGACTAAAAACCTTCCAACAAACAAAAGCTCAGGACCAGATGGCTTCACAGGCAAATTCTATGAAACATTTAGAGAAGAGCTAACACCTATCCTTCTCAAACTCTTCCAAAATATAGCAGAGGGAGGAACACTCCCAAATTCATTTTACGAGGCCACCATCACCTTGATACCAAAACCAGACAAGGATGTCAAAAAGAAAGAAAACTACAGGCCAATGTCACTGATGAACATAGATGCAAAACTCCTCAACAAAATAGTAGCAAACAGAATCCAACAGCACATTAAAAGGATCATTCACCATGATCAAGTGGCATTTATTCCAGGAATACTGGGATTCTTCAGTATGCACCAATCAAACAATGTGATAAACCATATCAACAAATTGAAGGAGAAAAATGATATGATCATCTCAATAGATGCAGAGAAAGCTTTCGACAAAATTCAACGTCCATTTATGATAAAAAGCCTGCAGAAAGTAGGCATAGAGGGAACTTTCCTCAACATAATAAAGGCCATAAATGACAAACCCAGAGCCAACATCATCCTCAATGGTGAAAAACTGAAAGCATTTCCACTAAGATCAGGAACAAGACAAGGTTGCCCACTCTCATACTCTTATTCAACATAGCTTTGGAAGTTTTAGCCACAGCAATCAGAGAAGGAAAGGAAATAAATGGAATCCAAATCGGAAAAGAAGAAGTAAAGCTGTCACTGTTTGCAGATGACATGATACTATACATAGAGAATCCTAAAGATGCTGCCATAAAACAGCTAGAGCTATTAAGGTAAAGTTGCAGGATATAAAATTAATGCACAGAAATCTCTGGCATTCCTATACACTAATGATGAAAAATCTGAAAGTGAAATCAAGAAAACACTCCCATTTACCATTGCAACAAAAAGAATAAAATATCTAGGAATAAACCTACCTAAGGAGACAAAAGACCTGTATGCAGAAAATTATAAGACACTGATGAAAGAAATTAAAATGATACAAATACATGGAGAGATATACGATGTTCTTGGATTGGAAGAATCAACATTGTGAAAATGACTCTACTACCCAAAGCAATCTACAGATTCAAAGCAATCCCTATTAAACTACCACTGACATTTTTCACAGAACTAGAGCCAAAAATTTCAAATTATGTATGGAAACAAAAAAGACCCCAAATAGCCAAAGCAATCTTAAGAACGAAAAATGGAGCTGGAGGAATCAGGCTCCCTGACTTCAGACAATACTACAAAGCTACAGTAATCAAGACAGTATGGAACTGGCACAAAAACAGAAACATAGATCAATGGAACAGGACAGAAAGTCCAGAGGTAAACCCACACACATATGGTCACCTTATTTTTGATAAAGGAGGCAGGAATGTACAATGGAGGAAGATAAACAAGTGGGACATAATGAAACTTCAAAGCTTTTGCACAGCAAAAGAAACCATAAACAAGACCAAAAGACAACCCTCAGAGTGGGAGAAAATATTTGCAAACGAAGCAAATGACAAAGGATTAATCTCCAAAATTTATAAGCAGCTCATGCATCTCAATAAGAAAAAAACAAACAACCCAATCCAAAAATGGGCAGAAGACCTAAATAGACATTTCCCCAAAGAAGATATACAGACTGCCAACAAACACATGAAAGAATGCTCAACATCATTAATCATTAGAGAAATGCAAATCAAAACTACAATGAGATATCATCTCACACCACTCAGAATGGCCATCATCAAAAAATCTAGAAACAATAAATGCTGGAGAGGGTGTGGAGAAAAGGGAACACTCTTGCACTGCTGGTGGGAATGTGAATTGGTTCAGCGACTATGAAGAACAGTATGGAGGTTCCTTAAAGAACTACAAATAGAACTACCATATGACCCAGCAATCCCACTACTGGGCATATACCCTGAGAAAACCAAAATTCAAAAAGAGTCATGTACCAGAATATTCATTGCAGCTCTATTTACAATAGCCCGGAGATGGAAACAACCTAAGTGTCCATCTTCGGATGAATGGATAAAGAAGATGTGGCACATATATACAATGGAATATTACTCAGCCATAAAAAGAAACAAAATTGAGGTATTTGTAATGAGGTGGGTAGACCTAGAGTCTGCCATACAGAGTGAAGTAAGTCAGAAAGAGAAAGACAAATACCGTATGCTAACACAAATATATGGAATTTAAGAAAAAAAATGTCATGAAGAACCTAGGGGTAAGACAGGAAAAAAGACACTAACCTACTAGAGAACGGACTTGACGATATGGGGAGGGGGAAGGGTGAGCTGTGACAAAGTGAGAGAGAGACATGGACATATATACACTACCAAACGTAAGGTAGATAGCTAGTGGGAAGCAGCCGCATAGCACAGGGAGATCAGCTCAGTGTTTTGTGACCGCCTGGAGGGGTGGCTTAGGGAGCGTGGGAGGGAGGGAGACGCAAGAAGGAAGAGATATGGGAATGTATATATATGTATAACTGATTCACTTTGTTATAAAGCAGAAACTAACACACCATTGTAAAACAATTATACCCCAATAAAGATGTTTAAAAAAAAAAGACTTTCTTTCCAGAATTCATACTGGGCTTACACCCAACTAACCAATAACGGCATGATGTTTTTACACACAGTTTTTTACATGTATTAATCTTCTATTTCACTTAAAACTTGTATAAAAACTGCATTCCATGACATGCCTGAAACGTTCCAAAGCTCAGTTCTGTCAGTAAATTGCCACAAAGATTTCTACAAAAAAGACACAAGCAAAAGAAGAAGAAAAATATTCTTTCAGAACATTTATCCTTTGGCAATAATTCTAATTTATATATGATGAAACATAAGATAACTACTCCCTCCATACACTAAAGAAATCTCACTGTGGATGATATTATGATTTATACTTTCATGAGTATATATCGGGTGCATTAGATACAAAATAGTAAATGCTCATTAAATACTTGTGTTAAGTGATCTTTATTTACTTAGAAAGGCAGCACTATTGACATTTTGCGCTGGATAATTCTTTGCTGTGGGAGGCTCTCCTGTACACTGTTGGATGTTTATAGCATCTCTGGCCTCTGTCCACTAGATGTCAGTAGCATATACAGTTCTGACAAGCAAAAATATCTCCATACACTACCAAATGTCACCTGCGTGCAAAATCACCCTGGGTGAGAACCTTTGCTCTGTAATGATTCACTCTGATCTGTGTAATAATTCTCACACTAATCTTCGTTGGAGACAAAAAGGATTTGCAACAAAATTTTAGTAGTAATTTTAGTCATATTTCAAAAGAAGTAACAAATTAATTTTATAAAAAATTAAGCTTTATACAAATTCCAAATATAATGAATTTATATTTGTAACTTACATAAACTGCAAAAAATTGGTAGTGGTTCAAATGTATGTCTTTTGATAGACTGTATTTTACTGCAAGATAAATCTCTAGGAAATGTAAAAGGAAAATATTGCCTCAATTATCTATTAAATATCTAATTAGTAGAAATAACTAGTAGAGGTTAGAATGATAATAATAAAGAGGAAGATTTTGTCTAAACTCCAAACCTTAGGAATTATTATTTGAACCTTCCAGAGCCCCTAACCCTGCCTTCACCTCTCTTAAGAGTATCCCCTTGAGTATCTTCATAAATTAAATATAAAACTATAGACCTTGATAGATTTTGGAGGTAACCTTTCCTGAGAGCAGAGGCATTGATTAGATTCCACCTTTTGTGGTCTCTTCAAATTGTAGATTATGAGTTCAAAGTTTTTATCTCTATATATCATTATAATTTCTAATACTAAAAGGAATATTCTTATATTTACACACTTCCCAGTATAGTTCTGTTTTGCTAGGCCAATTCATTAGGAGAAGAAATAAAAGATACCCTTTCATACAACTTGAAAGGAAATTACTCCTCTCATTAATATGTAACTTTAATTCAGTATTACACTTTCTAGCATATAGACTTTTATTCAAAAATACCTACTCTTGACTATAGCTGACTATCTTATTTCCATTGATTCCAGCTTAGTCTCTCATTTCACCTGGATGTGTATAACTGTCTTCTGACTAGTGTTTCCATCTCTACCCTCTCCCTTTCTAAGCCATCCTCCACGTGATCACCAGATTAACTCTCTGGAAGTGTTTCACAAATACCAGCATCACTTTTGAACTTATTGAAGATACAAATACTCAGCCCTACTCTGGACATCTTGGATCAGTAACTATGGGGGTTGAGCTTGTGTTTTCACAAGCCCTTCAAGTGGTTGGTTCTGTTGCAGGCTAAAGCTTTTTTGAAAGTGCTGCTGTGGTAACATTGTAGCTTGGCATGTCATCCTTGGCTTGGCCTCCAAAGCCCTAGATGATCTGGCTCTAATCTCCTACTCTTCCCACTTGTATTCTACAGGTACTCAGAGTATTTTTCCTGTGTTTTGCCTTTCACCCTCTTTCCTTTTGCAAGCTTATTCTTTCCAATGTCTGTCATTGATACCCAATGGCCCTTCGAGGTCCCATTTAAACAGCATTGCTCTAGTAACATCTTCCCTGAACCAATTTGAAGACCTTTTCCCCTCTTTTGTGCTCCAATACCAACGTATAGCTCTCATTGCCCATATTCATTTCTTTCTTTAAATATAGCTATTTTTGCAACCCATTTCCTCTGAGCATAAACTCCTTCAAAGTATGGACTAGATCCTGCTTATGTGCATCGTCTATCATGTTTAAAGCCAATGCGTGGACATCAAGCAAACTCAAATATTTATAAAATCAACAAATAGCTGGGGAGTGGATAGAAGGAGGAAATGACTGTTTTACAAGACATGTACTTTTATTACTTAATGGTACCTCCACAGCACTTTGTCATTACGATTTGAGCTTATTATGTGTTTATTTTCCCTGTGAGATCATGAGTTTCTAAAAGGAATCCTGTCTTACCCATCTTCGTGTTTACAACACTAGGCATAGTGCTTATCAGCATATTCTTTTTTTTTACTTTTTTATTGATTGAAATTTTTTGTAAAGAATGAGAATACTTATGCTAACATGAAATAATCAGATTATAAATTATTTCATAGTAGAAGTAATGAAGGGCCTAGTCCACTGAGCAATTATCTTATTTCTTTTTCTGCAAACTCTGTAAGGTTTGGAGCCCAGATGGCAGAGAAGAGATTACTATAAAGGTGATTGCCCCTTAAGGCTGGAAAGGTTTCAAAATTAAAAGAACTATTTTTAGGGTCATGTGAGGCTCTTTATACCCACTTCCCATAAGACTTTTACATTTGCAAGAAGGATCTATTTGCTAAAGCGAATCATTAATTGGCTTAATAAGGATTAATGACATACACAGCTTTGGATGCCATGGACAAAGGACAAACCTGAGCTTTTATAGAGGAAAACACAGTTATCTCATTATCCCTGAATAAAAAGAAATACTAGGCAAGAATTTCCTCTTTGATAAAGAAGCTGGAGAGGGAATTCCCTGGAGGTCCAGGGGTTAGGATTCGGCCCTTCCAATTCTGGGGACGTGGGTTCAGTCCCTGGTCAGGGAACTAAGATCCCACAAGTCATGTGTCGTGGCCCAAAAAACAAAACAAACAAACAAACAGAAAAAAAAAGGCTGGAGAGATTTTTGTTAGGGGCATTTCTGATATGCTTATATAGTGTAAACATTTCTAAATATACCACTTAACCATCACCTTAAACCTTCTTAATATTGGTATCACAATTCCTGCATTGAAATCCTTAACAGTTTGTTCTTTTAGTAACTTAATGTGTTGACAATACTGATTTTTCTATTAAGATGTTTTTCTCATGTGGACCATTTTTAAAGTCTTTATTGAATCTATTACAGTATTGCTTCTTTTTTTTTAATGTTTTAATTTTTTGGCCATGAGCATGTGGGATCTTAGCTCCCTGACCAGGGATTGAACCCGCACACCCTGCATTGGAAGGCAAAGACTTAACCACTAGACCACCAGGGAAGTCCCTTGACAATACTGTTTACATAATTCATCTGCTTGAATATTTAAATGTTAATTTAATTTAGATTAAATTATCAAAGTTAGAAGTTAATGGCATTCATATTAATGTAAGTGTTCTATATTTTCTTCTCCTTTAGGTGACAATTTGAGGTTAACTTTAATTCCTCTCATTTCACTAAGCCAACTGTTTCAAACATTTTTTGTAAAGGCCAGATAAGTAAATATTTTAGGCTTTGCAGGCCACATAGAGTCTCTGTCACATATTTTTCTTCGTTTCTTTTTTATCTCATTTACAGCCCTTTAAAAACCACTTTTAACTTATGGGTTGTATAAGTATGGACTGTGGGTCAGATTTCTTTTTTTTTAACATCTTTATTGGGGTATAACTGCTTTACAATGGTGTGTTAGTTTCTGCTTTATAACAAAATGAATCACTTATACATATACATATGTTCCCATATCTCTTCTCTCTTGCGTCTCCCTCCCTCTCACCCTCCCTATCCCACCCCTCCAGGCGGTCACAAAGCACCGAGCCGATATCCCTGTGCCATGCGGCTGCTTCCCAATAGCTATCTACCTTACGTTTGTTAGTGTATATATGTCCATGACTCTCTCTCGCCCTGTCACAGCTCACCCTTCCCCCTCCCCATATCCTCAAGTCCATTCTCCAGTAGGTCTGTGTCTTTATTCCTGTCTTATCCCTAGGTTCTTCATGACATTTTTTTTTCTTAAATTCCATATATATGTGTTAGCATACGGTAATTGTCTATTTCTTTCTGACTTACTTCACTCTGTATGACAGACTCTAGGTCTATCCACCTCATTACAAGTAGCTCAATTTCGTTTCTTTTTATGGCTGAGTAAAATTCCATTGTATATATGTGCCACATCTTCTTTATCCATTCATCCGATGATGGACACTTAGGTTGTTTCCATCTCTGGGCTATTGTAAATAGAGCTGCAATGAACATTTTGGTACATGACTCTTTTTGAATTTTGGTTTTCTCAGGGTATATGCCCAGTAGTGGGATTGCTGGGTCATATGGTAGTTCTATTTGTAGTTTTTTAAGAAGCCTCCATACTGTTCTCCACAGTGGCTGAACCAATTCACATTCCCACCAGCAGTGCAAGAGTGTTCCTTTTTCTCCACACCCTCTCCAGCACTTATTGTTTCTAGATTTTTTGATGATGGCCATTCTGAGTGGTGTGAGATGATATCTCATTGTAGTTTTGATTTGCATTTCTCTAATGATTAATGATGTTGAGCATTCTTTCATGTGTTTGTTGGCAGTCTGTATATCTTCTTTGGAGAAATGTCTATTTAGGTCTTCTGCCCATTTTTGGATTGGGTTGTTTGTTTTTTTTGTTATTGAGCTGCATGAGCTGCTTGTAAATTTTGGAGATTAATCCTTTGTCAGTTGCTTCATTTGCAAATATTTTCTCCCATTCTGAGGGTTGTCTTTTGGTCTTGTTTATGGTTTCCTTTGCTGTGCAAAAGCTTTGAAGTTTCATTAGGTCCCATTTGTTTATTTTTGTTTTTATTTCCATTACTCTAGGAGGTGGGTCAGAAAGGATCTTGCAGTGATTTATGTCATAGAGTGTTCTGCCTATGTTTCCCTCTAAGAGTTTGATAGTTTCTGGCCATACATTTAGGTCTTTAATCCATTTTGAGCTTATTTTTGTGTATGGTGTTAGGGAGTGATCTAACCTCATACTTTTACATGTACCTGTCCAGTTTTCCCAGCACCACTTACTGAAGAGGCTGTCCTTCCTCCACTGTACATTCCTGCTACCTTTATCAAAGATAAGGTGTCCATATGTGTGTGGGTTTATCGCTGGGCTTTCTATCCTGTGCCATTGATCTATCTTTCTGATTTTGTGCCAGTAACATACTGTCTTGTTTACTGTAGCTTTGTAGTATAGTCTGAAGTCAGGGAGCCTGATTCCTCCAGCTCCTTTTTTTGTTCTCAAGATTGCTTTGGCTATTCGGGGTCTTTTGTGATTCCATACAAATTGCGAATTTTTTTGTTCTAGTTCTGTGGAAAATGTCAGTGGTAGATTGATAGGAATTGCATTGAATCTATAGATTGCTTTGGGTAGTAGAGTCATTTTCACAATATTGATTCTTCCAATCCAAGAACATCGTATATCTCTCCATCTATTTGTATCAACTTTAATTTATTTCATCAGTGTCTTATAATTTTCTGCACACAGGTCTTTTGTCTCCTTAGGTAGGTTTATTCATACATATATTTTTCTTTTTGTTGCAATGGTAAATGGGAGTGTTTTCTTGATTTCACTTTCAGATTTTTCATCATTAGTATATAGGAATGCAAGAGATTTCTGTGCATTAATTTTGTATCCTGCCACTTTACCAAATTCATTGATTAGCTCTAGCAGTTTTCTGGTAGCATCTTTAGGATTCTCTATGTATAGTATCATGTCATCTGCAAACAGTGACAGCTTTACTTTTCTTTTCCGATTTGGATTCCTTTTATTTCCTTTTCTTCTCTGATTGCTGTGACTAAAACTTCCAAAACTATGTTGAATAAGCGTGGTGAGAGTGGGCAACCTTGGCTTGTTCCTGATCTTAGTGGAAGTGCTTTCAGTTTTTCACCATTGAGGATGATGTTGGCTGTGGGCTTGTCATATATGGCCTTTATTATGTTGAGGAAAGTTCCCTCTATGCCTACTTTCTGCAGGGTTTTCATCATAAATGGGTGTTGAGTTTTGAAGAAAGCTTTCTCGTGTCTATTGAGATGATCATATGGATTTTCTCCTTCAATTTGTTCATATGGTTTATCACATTGATAGATTTGCGTATATTGAAGAATCCTTGCATTCATGGAATAAACCCCACTTGATCATGGTGTATGATCCATTTAATGTGCTGTTGGATTCTGTTTGCTAGTATTTTGTTCAGGATATTCGCATCTATGTTCATCAGTGATATTGGCCTGTAGTTTTCTTTCTTTGTGATATCCTTGTCTGGTTTTGGTATCAAGGTAATGGTGGCCTCGTAGAAGGAATTTGAGAATGTTCCTCCCTCTGCTATATTTTGGAAGAGTTTGAGAAGGATAGGTGTTAGCTGTTCTCTAAATGTTTGATAGAGTTCGCCTGTGAAGCCATCTGGTCCTGAGCTTTTGTTCGTTGGAAGATTTTTAATCACAGTTTCAATTTCAGTGCTTGTGATTAGTCTGTTCATATTTTCTATTTCTTCCTGATTCAGTCTTGGCAGGTTGTGCATTTCTAAGAATTTGTCCATTTCTTCCAGGTTGTCCATTTTATTGGCATAGATTTCCTTGTAGTAATCTCTCATGATCTTTTTTATTTCTTCAGGGTCAGTTGTTACTTCTCCTTTTTCATTTCTAATTCTATTGATATGAGTCTTCTCCCTTTTTTTCTTGATGAGTCTGGCTAGTGGTTTATCTATTTTGTTTATCTTCTCAAATAACCAGCTTTTAGTTTTATTGATCTTTGCTATTGTTTCCTTCATTTCTTTTTCATTTACTTCTGATATGATTTTTATGATTTCTTTCCTTCTGCTACCTTTGGGGTTTTTTTGTTCTTCTTTCTCTAATTGCTTGAGGTGCAAGGTTAGCTTGTTTATTCGAGATGTTTCCTGCTTCTTAAGGTGGGATTGTATTGCTATAAACTTCCCCCTTAGAGCTGCTTTTGCTGTATCCCATAGGTTTTGGGTCGTTGTGTCTCCATTGTCATTTGTTTCTAGGTATTTTTTGATTTCCTCTCTGATGTCTTCAGTGATCACTTCGTTATTAAGTAGTGTATTGTTTAGCCTCCATGTGTTTGTATTTTTTACAGATCTTTTCCTGTAATTGATACCTAGTCTCATGGCGTTGTGGCCAGAAAAGAAACTTGATATAATTTCAATTTTCCTATATTACCAAGGCTTGATTTGTGACCTAAGATATGATCTATCCTGGAGAATGTTCCATGAGCACTTGAGAATAATGTGTATTCTGTTGTTTTTGGATAGAATGTCCTATAAATATCACTTAAGTCCATCTTGTTTAATGTATCATTTAAAGCTTATGTTTCCTTATTTATTTTCATTTTGGATGATCTGTCCATGGGTGAAAGTGGGGTGTTAAAGTCCCCTACTAAGAATGTGTTACTGTCGATTTCTCCTTTTATGGCTGTTAGTATTTGCCTTATGTATTGAGGTGCTCCTATGTTGGGTGCATAAATATTTACAACCGTTATGTCTTCTTCTTGGATTGATCCCTTGATCATTATATAGTGTCCTTCTTTGTCTCTTCTAATAGTCTTTATTTTAAAGTCTATTTTGTCTGATATGAGAATTGCTACTCCAGCTTTCTTTTGTTTTCCATTTGCATGGAATATCTTTTTCCATCCCCTTACTTTCAGTCTGTATGTGTCTCTAGGTCTGAAGTGGGTCTCTTGTAGACAGCATATATAAGGATCTTGTTTTTGTATCCATTCAGCTAATCTGCGTCTTTTGGTGGGAGCATTTAATCCATTTACATTTAAGGTAATTATCGATATGTATGTTCCTATTCCCATTTTCTGAATTGTTTTGGGTTTGTTATTATAGGTCTTTTCCTTCTCTTGTGTTTCCTGTCTAGAGAAGTTCCTTTAGCATTTGTTGTAAAGCTGGTTTGGTGCTGCTGAACTCTCTCAGCTTTTGCTTGTCTGTAATGGTTTTAATTTCTCCAGCTAATCTGAATGAGATCCTTGCTGTGTAGAGTAGTCTTGGTTGCAAGTTTTTCTCCTTCATCACTTTCAGTATGTCCTGCCACTCCCTTCTGGCTTGTAGGGTTTCTGCTGAGAGATCAGCTGTCAACTTTATGGGGAGTCCCATGTGTGTTATTTGTTGATTTTCCCTTGTTGATTTTAATATGCTTTCTTTGTATTTAATTTTTGACAGTTTGATTAATATACATCTTGGTGTATTTCTCCTTGGATTTATCCTGTATGGGACTCTCTGTGCTTCCTGGACTTAACTATTTCCTTTCCCATATTAGGGAAGTTTTCAACTATAATCTCTTCAAATATTTTCTCAGTCCCTTTCTTTTTCTCTTCTTCTTCTGGAACCCCATTAATTCGAAATTTGGTGCATTTAATGTTGTCCCAGAGGTCTCTGAGACTGTCCTCAGTTCTTTTCATTCTTTTTACTTTATTCTGCTCTGCAGTAGTTATTTCCACTATTTTATCTTCCAGGTCACTTATCCGTTCTTCTGCCTCAGTTATTCTGCTATTGATCCCATCTAAAGTACTTTTAGTTTCATCTATTGTGTTGTTCATCATTGCTTGTTTCATCTTTATTTCTTCTAGGTCCTTGTTAACTGTTTCTTGCATTTTGTCCATTCTACTTCCAAGATTTTGGATCATCCTTACTATCATTATTCTGAATTCTTTTTCAGGTAGACTGCGTATTTCCTCTTCATTTGTTAGGTCTGGTGCATTTTTATCTTGCTCCTTTATCTGCTGTGTGTTTTTCTGTCTTCTCATTTTGCTTATCTTACTGTGTGGGGTCTCCTTTTTGCAAGCTGCAGGTTCGTAGCTCCCGCTGTTTTTGATGTCTGTCTCCAGTAGCTAAGGTTGGTTCAGTGGGTTGTGTAGACTTCCTGGTGGAGGGGGCTACTGCTTGTGTTGTGGTGGATGAGGCTGGATCTTGTCTCTCTAGTGGGCAGGTTCACATCTGGTGGTGTGTTTTGGGGTGTCTGTGGCCTTATTATTATTTTAGGCAGCCTCTCTGCTAATGGGTGGTTTTGTGTTCCTGTTTTGCTAGTTGTTTGGCATAGGTTGTCCAGCACTGTAGCTTGCTGGTCGTTGAGTGAAGCTGGGTGCTTGTGTTAAGATGGAGGTCTCTGGGATATTTTCACCATTTGATATTATGTGGAACTGGGAGGTCTCTTGTTGACTAGTGTCCTGAAGTTGGCTCTCCCACCGCAGAGGCAGAGCCCTGACTCCTGGCTGGAGCACCAAGAACCTTTCATCCACACGGCTCAGAATAAAAGGGAGAAAAAGTAGAGAGAATTAGTTGAAGTATGAAGAAAGAAAGAAAGAAAGAAAGGAGGGAAGGAAGAAAGAAGGAAGGAACAAAGAAAAAATGAAAGAAAGGAGCAAAGAAGGAAAGAAGGCAAGAAGGAAAGAAAGGAGGGAGGGAGGGAGGGAGGAAGGAAGGAAGGAGGGAAGGAAGGAAAAGAGACAGAAAGAAAGAAGATACAGTAAAATAAAATAAAGTATGATAAAGTTATTGAACTAAAAAATAATTATTTAGGAAAAAAAAAGGGACGGATAGAACCTTAGGACAAATGTTGGAAGCAAAGCTATACAGACAAAATCTTACACGGAAGCATACACATACACCCTCACAAAAAGAGGTAAAGGGAAAAAAATTATAAATCTTGCTCTCAGAGACCACCTCCTCAATTTGGGATGATTCGTTGTCTAAAGGAGGGAAAGAAAGAAAGAGAGAAAGAAAGAAAGAAAGAAAGAAAGAAAGAAAGAAAGAAAGAAAGAAAGAAAGAAAGAAAGAAAGAAAGAAAGAAAGAAAGAAAGAAAGAAAGAAAGAAAGGAAGGAAGGAAGGGAGGGAGGGAGAAAGAAAGAAAGGTATAATAAAGTTATTAAAATTAATTATTAAGAAAAAAATTTAAAAAAAAAAACATGGACAGATAGAACCCTAGGACAAATGGTGGAAGCAAAGCTATACAGACAAGACCTCACACGGAAGCATACACATACATATTCACAAAAAGAGGAAAAGGGAAAACAATCATAGATCTTGCTCTCGAAGCCCACCTCCTCAATTTGGGATGCTTCGTTGTCTATTCAGGTATTCCACAGATGCAGGGTACATCAAGTTGATTGTGGAGCTTTAATCTGCTGTTTCTGAGGCTGCTGGGAGAGATTTCTCTTTCTCTTCTTTGTTCTCACAGCTCCTGGGGCTCAGCCTTGGATTTGGCCCCGCCTCTGCGTGTAGGTCGCCAGAGGGCGTCTGTTTTTTGGTCAGACAGGACGGGGTTAAAGGAGCCGCCGATTCAGGGGCTCTGGCGCACTCAGGCCGGGCTGTGGGCCAGATTTGATCCATAGGTCATAGACAAAATATAAATACAGATGGAGAGTATATGAACACTTATATAACAAGGTTCATATGGGAGTCTATAATTGCTCAGACCTCATTACCACTTTTCCTCTACAACTAAAGTGTATTTTTCTAACTACACCTTGTCTATATAATTAAAAAATTAAAAATGAATAGGAGATATTTAGTGCTAGTGATGGGCTGCGGCCCTAAACAGACTAACAGAATTGTAGAATTTTATTGCTATAAGAAATTGAAGAGATATTCTAACTTGAACCCCTTAATTACTTTATAGATAAGAACTCATAAATAAATATGATTAACTTACAAATATCGGAGGGATAACAAGCCTTCAAATGAGTCCTTATGTAATTCAGTCAAAAATTTTTCAATGAGAATTCTGAAAAATGAAAAGGTTATTTCTGGTCAAAATGCAAAATAACTACAACTGTATACTACATAGGACTAACTCCTATATGTGGTGGAAAGCAGGGTAATGGTGCCACCTAAGCAACCTAATTCTTATTTAATTTAGGGATGGTGATTTCTGCTCTGTTTTCCTTTAAACCTTCTTTTCACATCCTCCTTTTTGTCCATCTCTCTCCATCACGCATGTGCACACATGCGCTCACACACACACACACACACTCCACCCACTCTTTCCACCAAATCATATAGTTAATGCCTACTCTCTAGGTCACGAAATCTCTGATAGAACCCAGCTCTGGGTGGCACCAACGTTGCAGAGCTGCCCTTCCCTCTCTCTTTCCCCAAACCTTATTGGGAAGTCCCACACAGAACTGTATCAGGGCAAATGAAGCCATCTGAATTTTTCCCCAATTAAAATTCTTTTGAAAACTAAAATGTGCATAAAATATACATAACTGTTCAATTGAACAACTGTTCAACTGTTTAATACTTACAAAACAGATCCCCACGTAACACCATTCATGTCAAAAAAGAATCCTACCACCATCCCAGTAGCCCCCCGTGTGCCCTTTCCAAGTCACAACCCTCTCTCTGACTTCCAAGAGGTAACCACTATCCTGACTTTAATAATAATTTCCTTGCTTTTTAAATGTAGTTTTACCTTTCTCTATCAGCCATAAACAACACAGTTTAGTCTTGCTTCTTCTTGAACTTTATATAAGGGGAATCATAATATACGTATTATTTTCCACATTGCTTCTTTCATTCAACATTAGTTTGTAAAATTATTTTATTTTTTCCTGTAGTATGTACTGTTGTATGTCCAACTACATGAGGCTTCTGAGTATTTGAAAGTGGCTAATGTGACTAAGGAGTTGAATTTTTAATTTAATGAATTTCAATTATTTTAAAATTAAAAAGTTGATACACAATGTAATTATTGGAAAATGTTTATGTTAGCAACAATTTGCATATGTGACACTACTTTTTCGACTGTAAATTTTATGAAATCTAAATACCGATCAAGTTTTTGTTATAAAGTTTAGCAACCAAATTTTGATTTCAAAGAGTTAGTATGGGAAATAAACTAGATTCTCTCATTAATTTGTATATTGATTACATGTAGATATGATACTACTTTGGATATTTTTAAATACTTAGTATGAAACACAAGTAGAATATCTTATTAATAATGTATATAAAGATTACATGTAAAAATGATAATATTTGGGATATAAGGGTTAAGTAAAAGATATTAACATTTATTTCATCTCTTTCATTTTACTTTTATTTTTAAGGGGCTACCAGAATATTTAAGATTACTTATGTGGCTTGAATTATGTTTCTAATGAAGTGTATGACTTCTAAGTGTGATTAAACCACATTTTAGTCATTCAACTGTTGGTGTATACTGAGATTTTTCTAGTTTTTATTTATTAAAAACAATACTGCTTGAACATTCTTGTATTTGTATCCTGATACATATTTGCCTGAGTTTGTCTAGGATGTAATAGGGATACAAAATTGTTTCCTAAGAAGTTGTGGTATTTTAAGTTGGCATATTGAAACATGTCAAGTCTCCACCCCTTCAACTTCCATCAAAATCCCTAAGAATGAGAGAAAAGATATAACTTAGAAATTACAACCTTAGCTCAATGTGTGGGAGCAGCTCCACAAATGCTCCCCTACCAGAATCGTCCCGGAATTACCTACAGGGTGATCAGTTGGAATAGTGTGGTAGGAGCAGCCTACAGCACACATCAAACCCACATCTTCCCTCCTTGATCCAGGCAGCAAAATGTGTCTTCCTCTAGGCAGGAGCAATTGGTGTTAGAAAGGGGGCAAGGTCCCAGAACCCTGGAAGAAATGTATGCACTCCCTGATTAGCCACCAGAAGGCATCTTCCACCTCTGCCTTATTCTCAGGGGAACCCATTGGGAGTAATAAACTCCCAAAGCTCATTTCAATTCTCCGCTAAAGCTGGGAAACAAATGCAGTAGAATCTCAACTAAAAAGATGAATTACACTCAGGAATGACCAGACAATGTGAGAAAGCCTACTCCATTAAGGACAGAAAACAAAAACAAACAAGAGCTCATAGCCAATGAATCAGAGTTAACAAAGCACAAGAGAACCTTAGGATAGCACAATTATTACCCTCAGAAAAATGTAAGCAGATAGTACATCCATTAATCAACTCAAGAATATACAAATGAAATGTGTTAGCAGTAATAAAAAAAACTCAGCATATGGGCAGCAGAAATGACAGTTAAAGAATAAATTAGGAAAATGAGAGATCTAGCCAATGACTTCTCCAGAATGCAGAATGAAGGGAGCAGGAACGATTCACAGTCAAGCCTGACGCCTGGGTTTGCCCGAGGAATGTTATGACCTTTGCTTCCGCTGGTCTCACAATAAAGACTAGGAACATGCTGCAGGGAGGTGGGGGTCGTGTTTTGCACCTGTTTCTTATATCTGATCAGCAGGAAGGCACATAGCCAGTATTCCAAGAGTGGAGTGACGGAATGGTAGAGAGAGCTAGTACAGAAGAAACTCTATAAGATGTCAAAGGTAGGTTTCTCTTGCCTGGAAGAATCCCCTTCCTTGCAGGTAATATTAACAGTGGTACATCCTTCAGGAGCCTTGGGGATCTGAGCACAGACTATGTTGCTTTGTGAAGCTATTTCCACTGAGTTCTGCATGTAAAACCTTCTGCTTTTCACTCACAGTGTCTCTTGGTCACATATTTATATTAATTCCATCTCATAGCTTAATTCCACCTCATAAATTAATTCTTTACTCATAGCTTATGAGAACTAAAATATTACTACCTGGAAACTCTGCAACTCAGTTATTAAGGTGGTTCATACTATACAGAATATAGTCATACACGTTTTTAAAAGATCACTAAAACAAAAACACAAAAGACTTTAATTCCCACAAAGAACTCTTGGAGCCCTGAGCATGCTTCAAAGACCCTGACCTCAAATTGAAATTCACCATGTTAGAAGGAATCGCAGAAATTGTCAGAATACATCTTACGGGGAATGGTCAACAGATGGTACTAAGATTGATTGTTTTCTCACCTCTAAGTACTTGTTACATATTTCCATGGAAATGATCCAAAAAGAAAAAAACCAAATCAGTATGTCCAACGACATGTATGGTAACCCTTTTCATACCTTCAAAGGTAGGAAAAAACTCTACCTCCCCATATCACATAACATAACTGTATGTATACACCATAAATGATATACAAACGTCACCAAAATGATGGTGTATGAAAAAAAGCTACACAAAAGTGGAACTCATATATACTAATTATAACTTTGAACATTGACAAGGATTCAGTAAGTACAGCAAATAGATGGGACTGATCCTCAACTCTTTATGGCACTGTCTTCTCTGATTGCCTGATGCCCATATCAGACTGGTTTGAGTTTGAATATCGTGATAGACAGGGGGTAACCAAAGAGTATATATTTCAAATTAATGGGGATTCTTTCTGTGAAGTTGTTTGGATGACAGGATAGTAGAAATTTTAAAAATAACAACGGTAAATTCATCCTAGAAGTAAAGTTTAGACTGAGAACGAGTCAGTCACCAAAAAATTACCTAAAAAGGAGCTTCAAATAAGCAATAAATGAATAACTGAAATAAAATCCATTAATCTGTAGAACTCCAAATATTCATTTTGACTGAAGAAAAAATTTTAAAACTATGGGGAGATAGAGTTAAAGCCAGATCTATAACTTTCTCAAACCATGAAAATATCAAAACCAGGCATGAAGGAACATTTAAGAAAGATCCATGTCTAACTTCTGACCAGGGTTCTGGTCTAAGGCAATCTTCTGAATTTAACATTCATTCTTGATTCTGTATTATTGACAATTATCCTTCTCTCCACCTCTGTAACTTCTAGGAAATTGAGAGGACTCAAGGTTTGTTTGTTTGATTGATTTAACTATGTATATAATGCAAACAGTAGGCCTTTCTGGAACTGATTTAACTCTCCTTCCCCTGCTTTCTTTCTCTCCAAAGTACTTAGCAATGCTTGAAATTATATCTATCTATTTATTACACTTATATACTTATTTCTACTTATTTGTAAACCCCCTGAGAACTGGGATACTTGGGCTCTTTCATTCTTGGGCCTGTAACCCTAGCATGTAAAACAGTTCCTGGCATATAGTAGATACTCGAAAAATATTTATTGAATGAATTCAGAAAGTGACAAGTTATCAACTATTAGATACTTTTATTTTAAAAAAATTATCCATTTACCGTCACTCATGAGGATAAGTACAGGAAATGAAATGTTTTTCTTCTCCCCTACATTTGTGACTCAATCTTTTGAGACAAGAATCCTTTGAGAATTTCATAAAAGCAATGGTTCTTTTCCCTAAAAACATACACTTTCTTGAACACACGCAAAAGTGTGCATGCAATTTCGACTTGTGGGTCATCCTTTTAGGGCAGAGGTCTGTGAATAGAGAGGACTGAATCCAGAGAGCCAAACTTGGTTGGGAAATAAAATTACATCTCAGTATTCACAAACCTCTAACTAAAATCAGCACTTCCTTCCATTATGAATGTAGGCAACAAACCACAGTCGATCAGCAGTATAGTTTATTTGGTCCCCAATAGAAATCACAGGTCATTTCATATCATGTATATGCTGCAGATACCTCGAAATATCATTTATTCTCACCACTATCCTGGAGTTATAATATTTATTAGACCTACCACTCTATCTTGTTATTTAATGTGTTAAGAGCAGCATATATACTATTGTTTCACTACTTTTAAAAATATTCTGAAAACTCTTTCAATATATTTGTTCTCCTTTGTTTTTGTATATATTTTGACTTATTATACATTTTAAAACACTATTCCAAGAACATAAGTTTCTGCAGCTTGCCAAAGAGGTATACATGGGGGAGCAGGAGTGAGGTTAAGAAATACTGCTTTGGGGAACCACTGACCTCAAGTTAGGAACCTCTGCTTATTAGGTATAAACCTCAAGCTGAATTAGAAATCTTCAAACCTTACCAGACTCATGTTATAGTGTATCGCCTCCCAAACACATGCTTTTTAAAAACTAATTTTTTAATTTCAATTTACTTTTTAAAAATATGTGATATATATTCACATCTCAAAATTCCAAAAATATGTAGAACACAATTCAAACTTTTTCTCTTAACTCTGTCCCTCAGTCTTCCACCCAGCTCCACTCCCAGAGGAAATTAAGTTATCTATTTCTTGTTCCAAATGATATTCTTACAAGTTTGGGAAATAAAATCTCCAAGTTACATACTATCATGGGAAATATAGACTATATATAGTATTTAGGAAATCTGTAAATTAAAAAAAAATTGCCTGGCTCTAGCACTTTTTTCCTTACCAATAAGACATCAGACTAAGGAGGGGGCATCTCTTTAAGGGTGGTCATAATACCTGTTTTTAGATTGATTGTTATGTGTTTTATTATTAATTTAGAAGTCATTTATGACTTGTCTATTCAAGATGAACTAAGGATATGACCAGAGACTGTCATGAAAAATTACTTTGAATGTTTTTTTCCAAAATCACTTATGTATTTAAAATGACTTTTTCTACAAATCAATAAAAAAAAATAGTAACAGAAATTGGGCAAAGGACAGACAATTCAGAGATAAAATACAAATGTTCAGTAAACATATAAAGATATTTAAAGTTCACAAGTAAAAAGAAAAGCTGAAATTCAGATGGGATCCCTTTTATTCACCCGTCAGTTTAGAAAAAAAAAAGGGAGAGGGCTTCCCTGGTGGCGCAGTGGTTGAGAGTCCGCCTGCCGATGCAGGAATCACGGGTTCGTGCCCTGGTCCGGGAAGATCCCACATGCTGCAGAGCGGCTGGGCCCATGAGCCATGGCCGCTGAGCCTGCGCATCCGGAGCCTGTGCTCCGCAACGGGAGAGGCCACAGCAGTGACAGGCCCGTGTACCGCAAAAAAAAAAAAAAAAAAAGGGAGAATATCCAGTGGTGGAAGGCTGTGGGGAAATGAATGTCATCACAGCATGATGACTGGAGTATAAGCTGGCAAAACATTTTTGAGGGCAATTAATATTTTATATCTAAATAGTCTTCACCCCAACAATCCCATTTGTAGATAACTATTCTATAGAAATAAATGACCAGGCTCACAAAAATGCATGTACAAGGATATTCATTGCAGCAATGCAAATAACAAGAAAACTGGACAAAATCTAAACATCCTTCAATAGGGGTATTATTAAACTGTGATACATTCATACTATGTAATATTATGCAGGACTTTAAATGAATGGGGTAACCCTCTATGTACTGGGAAGGAAAGAAATCTAAGACATATCATGAAATGAAGGAATCAAGTGGCAGGACATTACTTATGCAAAAAAAAAAGATAAGAAAAACACACAAACCTATTTTGCTATCTGTAAATATGTATGTACTCAAACGTATGGAAAAGAGTCTGAAAGGATTAATACAAAACTCAAAGTAGTGGGTGGGGGATTAGGGCACAAGGAGGGTTTTCACTATACCTGTTATTTCATTGTTATATATTGAGAATATAATCATGTATTACTTGTAAAATGGAAAATAAGTTTAAATTGTCTCTACTGATTTTCAAGAGGTCCTACCAAATTTCATTTTTAAAATAAACACAGAATTTCAATCATTAGGTTGCTTTGGGATATGGAAGGGGAAATACCTTTTCTCACAGGTATTGACCTCAAAATTCTGGACCAAGAAGGATATTACGATGCAGTTAGCTTTTTGTATTCATATTTGGGGAGAGTATACCCACAGCTTCCCAGCCCAGCGGTATGCCTTCCATATACTTTCCTCAATGTAAGAAATAGAATTTCCCTGGAAATTTCTGTGAAGAACCACAGTTCATATGCTTGAATAGGTAGGAAAAGAATGTAGAGAAGGAGGAAAAGAATCATGGCCACCTTGTGGGGAATATTCAAATGCAGAAAAGACCAGCTTTCTAATTCCCACAGCTCATCAGCTTCCCAGTGTGCATAATTAATAAAAACATACTGTGAGACCACTGGCACAAACAATGAGGCATCTTCCTATCTGTCCAATTTCTTGGATACATAATGCAAATTACTTATTTTCCAAAATCACTTATGTGTCTAAAATGACTCCTACAAATCAATGAGAAAAATGGCAAACATTTATCAATATCAGCAAATAAATATAAAGAAATCCTATGCCAGGCAACAACAAAGCTTAGGCTCAGTGCCCTCAGAATCTCTCCAGGTGTTAAAAGGATATGGGCAATTAGAAAATAGAGGGACTAATACAAAAATATCTCTTAAACATATTGCATAGGGAAAAGCACAAGTCACTGAGCAAGGAGTAAAGTTATTACCTCATTAGGGGAACAAAATGCAAAGGAAAGAGATTGGAAGGAAGGACACACATCAAAACAGTAACAGGAGTTACCTTATTGGCGGTACGGAAGGTGGGGTGGAATTTTCACATTTTATCCTAAATACTTCGGTGACATGTCTTTTATTAAGCAGTGAGAATGTATCCATGAATTAGACATGTTTAAGAGAAGCTGTTAAATGCCTGAGGTTCAATTTCAACCACTAAAGCAGTAGATGACTTTGAATCTTAAATTTAGCGTTGTCCTCTTCCCTCAGCAATAATGTAACTATTCAGTTTATAAGCACATTTCTCACGGGAGTCAGAAATAGGTCAAAATGGATACCTGTCTACCAATCTGACTGAGGGACATTTCCACTCAAACAGAGCCTTCTGGTTGCTTTATGCTCACCGATAGAAAATGCCTAAGACTGAACTCATCTCCCTCAAACTGACTCTGCTTCCCAAATGCTGTATTTCCACCTGTTATACCACCATCATTCTGCCCATCAACACAGGTGAGTTTTCTCTTTCCTGTACTACAATCCCCCAACTCTAGTCAATTACTACATCTTGTCAGTTTTTCCTCTGTAGTACTCTCAGGTTTTTCTTTCTACTACCATCACAACCACTCTAATTTGGCCCCTTCTCACTTCACTCCTAGAATTTGCTAAAGCATTCTATTTGGTCTCCCTGAATCAAGATGTCTTCTCTAGATCGCTCTACATATGAAATTTAAAATAAGCCTCTTGTTTTAATCATTTGTCTCTCTTGCTTGAAAACTTGCAGTGATGAAAAATCTGAAAGTGAAATCAAGAAAACACTCTCATTTACCATTGCAACAAAAAGAATAAAATATCTAGGAATAAACCTACCTAATTAGACAAAAGTCCTGTATGCCGAAAATTATAAGACACTGATGAAAGAAATTAAAGATGATACAAATAGATGGAGAGATATACCATGTTCTTGGATTGGAAGAATCAACATTGTGAAAATGACTCTACTACCCAAAGCAATCTACAGATTCAATGCAATCCCTATCAAACTACCACTGTCATTTTTCACAGACCTAGAACAAAAAATTTCAGAATTTGTATGGAAACACAAAAAACCCCAAATAGCCAAAGCAATCTTGAGAACGAAAAATGGAGCTGGAGGAATCAGGCTCCCTGACTTCAGACTATACTACAAAGCGACAGTAATCAAGACAGTAAGGTACTGGCACAAAAACAGAAAGATAGATCAATGGAACAGGACAGAAAGCCCAGAGAAAAACCCACACACATATGGTCACCTTATATTTGATAAAGGAGGCAGGAAAGTACAGTGGAGGAAGGACAGCCTCTTCAATAAGTGGTGCTGGGAAACTGGACAGGTACATGTAAAAGTATGAGATTAGATCACTTCCTAATACCATACACAAAAATAAGTTCAAAATGGATTAAACACCTAAATATAAGACCAGAAACTATCAAACTCTTAGAGGAAAACATAGGCCGAACACTCTATGACATAAATCACAGCAAGATCCTTTTTGACCCACCTCCTAGAGTAATGGAAATAAAAACAAAAATAAACAAATGGGACCTAATGAAACTTCAAAGCTTTTGCACAGCAAAGGAAACCATAAACAAGACCAAAAGACAACCCTCAGAATGGGAGAAAATATTTGCAAATGAAGCAACTGACAAAGGATTAATCTCCAAAATTTACAAACAGCTCATGCAGCTCAATAAGAAAAAAACAAACAACCCAATCCAAAAATGGGCAGAAGACCTAAATAGACATTTCTCCAAAGAAGATATACAGACTGCCAACAAACACATGAAAGAATGCTCAACATCATTCATCATTAGAGAAATGCAAATCAAAACTACAATGAGATATCGTCTCACACCAGTCAGAATGGCCATCATCAAAATATCTAGAAACAATAAATGCTGGAGAGAGTCTGGAGAAGAGGGAACATTCTTGCACTGCTGTTGGGAATGTGAATTGGTACAGCCACTGTGGAGAACCGTATGGAGGTTCCTTAAAAAACTACAAATAGAACTACCATATGACCCAGCAATCCCACTACTGGGCATATACCCTGAGAAAACCAAAATTCAAAAAGAGTCATGTACCAAAATGTTCATTGCAGCTCTATTTACAATAGCCCGGAGATGGAAACAACCTAAGTGTCCATCTTCGGATGAATGGATAAAGAAGATGTGGCACATATATACAATGGAATATTACTCAGCCATAAAAAGAAACAAAATTGAGCTATTTGTAATGAGGTGGATAGACCTAGAGTCTGTCATACAGAGTGAAGTAAGTCAGAAAGAGAAAGACAAATACCATATGTTAACACATATATATGGAATTTAAGGAAAAAAATGTCATGAAGAACCTAGGGGTAAGACAGGAATAAAGACACAGACCTACTGGAGAACGGACTTGAGGATATGGGGAGGGGGAAGAGTGAGCTGTGACAAAGCGAGAGAGAGGCATGGACATATATACACTACCAAACGTAAGGTAGATAGCTAGTGGGAAGCAGCCTCATAGCACAGGGAGATCAGCTCTGTGCTTTGTGACCGCCTGGAGGGGTGGGATAGGGAGGGTGGGAGAGAGGAAGACGCAAGAGGGAAGAGATATGGGAACATATGTATATGTATAACTAATTCACTTTGTTATAAAGCAGAAACTAACACACCATTGTAAAGCAATTATACCCCAATAAGGATGTTTAAAAAAAAAACATTTAATCGTCACAGTAACCTTATGTGATAGATATATTATCCCATTGTACAAATGAGGAAACTGAGGCACAAAGAAGTTACATAACTTGTCCTAACTCATCAAGCTAGTTAGAAGCAGTGCTGGAATATGAACTCATTTCTGACTCTAAAGCCTGTGTTTAACCTGAATGAAAAAAACAAAAATGGGGGATGTTTAAAACATCTGTTACTTTAACCTTAATTTTGAGAGCACTAAATATAGCTATACCTTTTCAGACTTCATCTACCCATCTGGAAAAGCCTCTATGAGAATTATATTTTCTCTTTTTATTTATTTATTTATTTCTCTTTTTACTTATTTTTTTCTTAATAATCTCCCATGATAAATATTTAATTGGCCTATGGTCATTGAGACTTTAGAGATTTAAAAAAATATTGAAGGTAAATCAGTAAAAATGATGGGGGAAGGACATCTGAAAATTCATCCCTCCATAGAAGCAACAATAACAAAATCAACAACAAAAATGGCAAAACTGGCAAAAATGGTCAGAATCAACTTTTTCTGAACTCTGGAAATTTAACCAACAGACTAGCAGCAAATTGGGCAACAATTTATTCAAAGAAAACAAATTAATTTCTGTAAGAACAATGAGATCTGTGTTCCTTTAACTTGTCCTTGAACTTTGTTCTCCATGCCAGTAGTAGCCTTGAAAAACAGCCCACATCCCTGGTACCAGAAGGAGCAGCATTGACTGAGAGGTCCTTCAAAGCCTCATTCCCAAAGAACTGTCATTGTTTTACATGTCTGGTGGTCCCCTGGAAGACCTCACTTGAAAGGATTGCCTTTGACCTGACTGAGAGCTGTCTAGTGAGAAAAGCCTCTCCTCAGGTGACATTTCTGGAAAATATTTTCAAGCAAATATTTTAACATGGCAGTTACATGAGGCAATGGATAACAGCTTGGGGCAAACAACAGCCCAACCGAAAAGCTTAAAAAGAAAAGCTGAGGAATGAGATGTCCACAGAGACTTTGAAATGTTCCAATGTATTCCTGGGAAACTGGAAGACCACAAGACATATTCCTGGGAATCTAGGAAAATAACTGTTAGCATTAATAAATGAGTTCAGCAAGGTTGTAGGATATAAGATCAATATTATTTCTACACACCAGCAATGAGTAATCCAGAAAAGAAATTAAGAAAACAATTCCTTGTGTAATAGCATCAAAACAAATAAAATACCTAGGAAAAAATTTAACCAAGTGCAAGATTCACACTGAAAAGCACAAAACTGTTGAAAGAACTTGAAGAAGCTCTAAATAAATATAAAGACATGCTGGATTCATGGACTGGAAGATAATTTTATTAAAATATCACTACTTCCCAAATCAACCTATGGTTCCATTGCAATTCCTATCAAAATCCCAGCTGACTTCTTTCCAGAAATTGCCGAGCTAATTCTAAAATTCATATGGCAATTCGAAGAAAAAGAATAACCAAAACAATGTTAGTAAAGAACAAAGTGGGAGGATTCACACATCCTGGTTTCAAAACTCAGTTCAAAGCTACTGAAATCACAGTGTGGTACTGGAATAAGAACAGAAATATAAATCAATGGAAAAGAATTGACAGTATAGAAATAAACCCTCATGTTTATGATCTATTGATTTTCAACAGGGTGCCAAAACAATTCAATATGGAAATAACAGTCTTTTCAAATGATGCTGGGACAACTGTACATCCACACACGAAATAATGAAGCTGGACTCCTACACTACAAACCATATATTAAAATTAAGTCCAAATGGATCAAATATCCAAATGTAAGTGCTAAGCCTATAAAACTCTTAGAAGAAAACACAGGAGTAAATCTTTATCACTTTGCATTAGACAACAGTTTCTTAGATATGATACCAGAAGCACAAACAACCAAAGGAAAAATAGATGAATTGGATTTTATAAAAATTAAAAAGTTTGTGCTTCAAAGGACACTATGAAGAAAGTGAAAAAGCATGTAGAATGGGAGAAAATACTACAGGTGGGAAGAATAATATGCAGTTGGGAGAAGAAAAGTATAGTAATTTCTAGATGTGACAATCTCAAACCTTTGAACTATTACAAATAAAACAGCCGCCATGAATCACCACAAAGGGCAGACCCAAGTTATTTTTGTTTTTAGCGTTTATGTTTTTCTAAATCTGAGAAGCTGCCAGGATTCTAGTACATAGCAAAAAGTGATGACAACACCCTCAAGTGTGTAAGCTTCTGTGTGTACATAGCTATCTAAGGGAAACCAATGCTAGTTGACTGGGGGAGCATTAGGGCAGCTCTGTGACCGCAGCTCAATTTGCCTTCATAGTGTGGCCACACATCCCTCACTGGTATTCACAACAATAGGGTAAATAATTCAATAGGGATAAGGCTTTGATTTTCCTCTTATTCTCTCTTAAGCTTATGTTCTTGGTACAATATTGATGTATCACAGAAAAGCCAGCATGTGAATGTGCTCTGTCTGGTTAAGTTATAAAGCCTTTCTACATTGTAGAGTCCTTCAGTTTCTAAAATCATGGAGCTTGTATTGTTAGAACCAATGAAGTGACTAAAAGCATTTAAAAAAATAAGCCATCAGTCTGGACCTGCATAGGTGAATGAAGGAGAAACACATTAAAGTCAGAAAAAAGAAGTATACTTAACATTTAGGATTATCAACCACTGCTGGTTTTCCATAATATATTTCATTCCTGATTTTATATGAAAGAGATATGATTACTACCACCATTCAAAAAGTGGTACTTTATTAATTAATAAGCTCTTGGCTCGTCTTTGAGGTAGATTTCGGATTTAAAATAGACTACCACACGGCTAACTACTTCACCTGATGTTTGTAAATAACATAGAGGCTTCATTCAAGAAACCTACTGACTTATAATTACCTGAAACCCAGTGATAAATCAATGTTTTGTGGGGCCTGAACCTCATCTACTTTGGGAAATCCTGTCTAATCAAAACATGCAAAGTTATGAATACAAAAATCGCTAGGACCCCTCTCAAGACCTTGCCAGGGACCTATGTAAGTGAGGAACCCTGAAGCCTAAGCTTCATTGTATTCATGATAAGTCCACCTCAGCTGGGGCCCTTTTCCAAACTTATTTAATGCAGGCAACTTATAAACACCCCAGTAATATATCATTATAGGTAGTAAAATGACTTAACTCGAGGGTGGCATCTTCCCTTGGTGGCTTGCCTTTGGAAAGTGTTGCAAAAAAGTGTATATCTCACCATGGAAAATGTTTCCTGAAGCAAATTAGCTTTGTCTATTAGAAAGACTTAGTCCAAAACAAAGACTTACTATACTGTGACAATCTTTTGAAAGTAACTGTGAACGAGTTTTAGGAGTAGAGTACTAATTTATTTCCAACACCAGATAGTTCTGATTCTTTCACTACCTTTTTCTGTCATTTAAGAGGAACACAAATTCAAAAGGAACAAGTTGGTGCCTCTTACATTAGAAATCTTTTCTAACCTACCACCCATTTTCTACTTCATCACCCCCCTCCCTCACCTTGTTACACTGCTGCATAGATGCTAGAATGGCTCATATATATGCTTTCCCATCAACATCCATCTTTCTCCTTCTAGTATGAAAGCTTCTTGGGGCCAAAGTCCCTGCCCTATGCATCTTTGTATCCCCAGCAGTTAGTACAGTGCTGACACACAGTGGGCATGGCACTCAGTGAATGTTTTTGAATGAATTCATTAATTTTTAAACTGTGATTGATTGATTGATTGATTGATTGATTGATTTCCACAATGTATTTTCCTGTGTTGCCTACATAGCTATAGTGAAACTCTGCTTCTTATAAGGAACTCTTGGTGTTATAGCATGTTTAGGAAATGTGGTTAGTTTAAAACATTGTATTGACGCTACTAAAACCTCCTGGTGAAGGGACTTCATGAGCCTGCTCTCCGGTGTGCTGGCAAAAGAAAAACTGACCCTTGGTGCTCTCTGCCCAAGGTAGGCATCAGCAAACTAACAAGGGAAAGGAAGGAGGCCGCTAAACATAGGCATCTGCAGGAATTGCTAATCCAGCTCCAGACACAGCCTCAACATCTTCATTAACCCAAAATGTGTGAACTATGTGAAACTGGATTTCTGAACCACAAGACAGGTAAGAGAGTCTTTTCCAAAGCCAGGTGTAGAAGAGCTCTTTACCTTGAGTCTAAAATCGCCTTCAGGCCTTTGAACGTACCCACTATCATTTCCTTGTGTCATGAGAAATCACAGAATTTTTGAGCTGAAGGGGTGTAAAACCCACACTTCTCATTGAAGAGTAGTCAGCAAAGAAAGTATATTGAATTAGGCTACAGCAATGTATTTTCTTTATATTTTCACACACAGCTGAACACAAACAATGTCTTTTTCCATGCCTAAAAAGTTCCCATTGGCCACAGAAAATTCACTTCAGAGATATATGCTTTTTGAAGAAGAATGTTCTGCGTGGCTGGGGAGAGCCCTGTGGTGGGTGTTCAGGAATTCTTTCTGCTTTACCATTTAAAAGAGCTAATAATGGTTGGGGAAACACCCACACCTTTTGCTCCCTGAAGAATTCGGTTCTAAACAGTTATTTGCAGCTCTGTGTTGCATACATTTTAAGCAGTTAGGAACTTTGCACATGAGCAGGAGTCAAAGATAAATTCAAAAGTGGAACTTCATGGACCATTCGCATATTGGAGAGGCATCAGTGGGATTCCATGACAATGCAAATTTGCGTGGTTTTGCTTGGTGCCTTTTATTGCCCGTGCCAAAGATCAGTATTATGGAAACCACAGCGTTTCATATATATGAGATACTCAAGTCTCTTGGCCTCTTTGTGCCTTAGTTTCCTCATGTGAAAAAAAAATAAATGGCTCTCAAGACAGATTTTCCAGAATTCATACTGGGCTTACACCCAGTTAACCTATGACTGCATGATGTTTCTACACACAGTTTTTTACATGCATTCATCTTCTATATCACTTAAAACTTGTGTAAAAACTGCATTCCATGCCAGGCCTGAAACATTCCAAAGCTCAGTTCTGTGAGTAAATTGCAGCCAAGGATACTACAAAAAAAGACACAAGCAAAAGAAAAATAGATATTCTCTCAGAACAGTTATCGTTTGGCAATAATTCTAATTTATATATGATGAAACATAATATCACTACTCCCTCCATATTCTAAAGAAATCTCACTGTGGAAGATATTATGATTTATACTTTCATGATTATATATGTGGTACAGTAGATTCAAAATAGTAAATACTCATTAAATACTTGTGTTAAGTGATCTTTATTTCTCTAGAAAGGCGGCACTATTGACATTTTGGGCTGGATAATTCTTTGCTGTGGGAGGCTCTCCTGTACACTGTTGGATGTTTAGTAGCATCTCTGGCCTCTGTCCACTAGATGCCAGTAGCATATACAGTTCTGACAAGCAAAAATGTATCCAGACACTACCAAATGTCACCTGCTTGCAAAATCACCCTGCTTGAGAACCACTGCTCTATAATGATTCACTCTGATTTGTGTAATAATTCTCACATTAATCTTTGCTAGAGACAAAAAGGATTTGCTACAAAATTTTAGTAGTAGTTTTAATCATATTTCAAAATGAGTAACAAATTAATTTTATAAAAAATCAAGGTTTATAAAAATTCCAAATAAAATGAATTTATATTTGTAACTTACATAAATTGCAAAAAAGTAGTGGTTCAAATCTACATCTTTCGATAAACTGTCTTTTATTGCAGGATAAATCTCCAGGAAAAGAAAAAGGAAAATATTGCCTCAATTATCTATTAGATATCTAATTAGTAGGAATAACTAGTAGAGGTTAGAATGATAATAATAAAGAGGAAGCTTTTGTCTAAACTCCAAACCTTAGGAATTTTTATTTAAACCTTCCAGAGACCTTAACCCTGTCTTCACCTCTCTTAAGAGTCTCACCTTCAGGATCTTCATAAATTAAATATACAACTATAGAACTTGATAGATTTTGAAGGTAATCTTTCCTGAGCACAGAAGCATTGATTAGATTCCACCTTTTGTGGTCTCTTCAAATTGTAGATTATGAGTTCAAAGTTTTTATCTCTATATATCATTATAATTTCTAATATTAAAAGGAATATTCTTATATTTACACACTTCCCAGTATAGTTCTGTTTTGCTAGGCCAATTCATTAGGAGAAGAAATAAAAGATACCCTTTCACACAACTTGAAAGGAAATTACTCCTCTCATTAATATATAGCTTTAATTCAGTAGTACACTTTCTATCATATTGACTTTTATTCAAAAATACCTACTCTTGACTATAGCTGACTATCTTATTTCCATTGATTCCAGCTTAGTCTCTCATTTCAACTGGTTGTGTATCACTGTCTTCTGACTAGTGTTTCCATCTCTACCCTCTCCTTTTCTAAGCCATCCTCCACGCGATCACCAGATTAACTCTCCAGAAGTGGTTCTCAAATACCAGCATCACTTGTGAACTTATTGAAGATACAAATACTCAGCCTTACTCTGGACCTCTTGAATCAGTAACTATGGGGCTGGAGCTTGTATTTTCACAAGCCCTCCAAGTGGTTGGCTCTGTTGCAGGCTAAAGCTTGTCCTAAAGCGCTGCTGTGGTAGCTTGGCATGTTATACTTGGTTTGGCCTCCAAAGCCCAAGATGATCTGCCTCTCATCTCCTACTCTTCCCACTTGTACTCTACAGGTACTCAGAGAATTTTTCCTGTGTTTTGTCTTTCTCCCACGTTCCTTTTGCAAGCTTACTCTTCCCAACATGTCTGTCATTGATACCCAATGGCCCTTCAAGGTCCCATTTAAACAGCATTGCTCTAGTAACATCTTCCCTGATCCAATTTGAAGTCTTTTTTCCCTCATTTGTGCTGCAATCCCCACTGATAGCTCTCATTGCCCATATTCATTTCTTTCTTTAAATATAGCTATGTTTGCAACCCATTTCCTCTGAGCATAAACTCCTTCAAAGTATGGACTAGATCCTGCTTATGTGAATCGTTTATCATACTTAAAGCCAACACCTGGACATAAAGCAAACTCAAATATGTATAAAATCAAGAAATAGCTGGGGAGTGGATAGAATGAGGAAATGACTCTTTGAAAAGAAATGTAGTTTTATTACTTCATGGAGCCTCCACAGCACTTTGTCCTTGTGGTTTGAGCTTATATGTTTATTTTCCCTGTGAGATCATGAGTTGCTAAAAGGAATCCTGTCTTACCCATCTTCATGTTTACAGCACTAGGCACACTGCTTATTAGCATATTCTTTTTTCGCTTTTTTATTGATTGGCATTTTTTGTAAAGAATGAGAATACTTATGCTAACATGAAATAATCAGATTATAAATTATTTCATAGTAGAAGTAATGAAGGGCCTAGTCCACTGAGCAGTTATCTTATTTCTGTTTCTCCAAACTGTGTTTGTAAGGTTTGGAGCCCAGATGGCAGAGAAGAGACTACTATAAAGGTGATTGCCCCTTAAAACTTGGAAGGTTTGATAATTAAAAGAACTATTTTTAGGGTCATTTGAGGCTCTTTATACCCACTTCCCTTAAGCCTTTTATATTGGTAAGAAGAATCTATTTGCTACAGAGGGTCATTCATTGGCTTAATAAGGATTAATGGCATACACAGCTTTGGATGCCATGGACAAAGGACAAAAACTGAGCTTTTATAGCAGAAAACACAGTTTTCTCCTTATCCCTAAATAAAAAGAAATACTAGGCAAGCATTTCCTCTTTGATAAAGAAGCTGGAGAGGGAATTCCCTGGCAGTCCAGGGGTTAGGACTCGGCACTTCCACTGCTGGGGACCTGGGTTCAATCCCTGGTCGGGGAACTAAGATCCCTCAAGTCGTGTGGTGTGGCCCAAAAAACAAAACAAACAAACAAAAGAACCAGAAAAAAAAAAGGCTGGAGAGATTTTTATTAGGGGCATTTCTGATATGCTTATTTAATGTAAACATTTCTGAATATACCACTTAACCATCATCTTAAACATTCTTAATATTGGCATCACAATTCCTGCCTTGAAATCCTTAACAACAGTTTGTTTTTTTGGTAACTTAATGTGTTCTTGACAATACTGATTTTGTTTTTAAGATTTTTATTTTTTTTTGAAATAGACCATTTTTAAAGTCTTTATTGAATTTCTTACAATATTGCTTCTTTTTCTTTATGTTTTGTTTTTTTGGCCATGAGGCATGTGGGATCTTAGCTCCCTTACCAGGGATCGAACCCACACACCCTGCATTGGAAGGCAAAGTCTTAACCACTAGACCAACAGGGAAGTCCCTTGACAATACTGTTTACATAATTCATCTGCTTGAATATTTAATATTTAAATGTTAATTTAATTTAGATTAAATTATCAATGCTATAAGTTAATGGCATTCATATGAATGTAATTGTTCTCTATTTTCTTTCCTGTAGGTGACAATTTGAGGTTAACTTTAATTTCTCTCTTTCACTAAACCAACTTTTTTAAACCTTTTCTGTAAAGGCCAGATAAGTAAATATTTTAGGCTTTGCAGGCCACATACAGTCTCTGTCGCATATTTTTCTTCATTTCTTTTTTTTCTCATTTACAGCCCTTTAAAAATCACTTTTAACTTATTGGCTGTATAAAAATGGACTGTGGGCCAGATTTGATCCATAGGTCATAAACAAAATATAAATACAGATGGAGACTATATGAACACTTATATAACAAAGTTCATATGGGAGTCTATAATTGCTCAGACCTCATTCCCACTTTTCCTCTACAACTAAAGTGTATTTTTCTATCTATACCTTGTCTGTATAATTAAAAAATTAAAAATGAATAGGAGATATTTAGTGCTAGTGATGGGCTGGGGCCCTACACAGACTTACAGAATTGTAGAATTTTATTGCTAGAAGAAATTAAAAAGATTATCTAACTTGAAGCCCTTACTTACTTTATAGATAATCTACTTTATAGATAAGAACTCATAAATAAATATGATTAACTTACAAATATCGGAGGGATAGCAAGCCTTCCAATGAGTCCTTATGTAATTCAGCCAAATAATTTTCGCTGAGAATTCTGAAAAATGAAAAGGTTATTTCTGGATCAAAATGCAAAATAACTACAACTATATACTACATAGGACTAACTCCAATATGTGGAGGAAAGCTGGGTAATGGTGCCACCTAAGCAACCTAATTCTTATTTAATTTAGGGATGGTGATTTCTGCTCTGTTTTCCTTTAAACCTTCTTTTCACTTCCTCCTTTGTGTCTATTTCTCTACATCATGCATGTGCGCACACACGCGCACACACACACACGCAAACTCACAACCCACCCACTCTTTCCCCCAAATCATATAATTAATGCCTACTCTCTAGATCACGAAGTCTCTGTTATAAACCAGCTCTGGGTGGCACCAACGTTGCAGAGCTGCCCTTCCCTCCTCTCTTTCCCCAAACCCTATTGGGAAGTCCCACACAGCACTGTATCAGGGCAAATGAAGCCATCTGTTTTTACCCCCATTAAAATTTTTTGAAAACTAAAATGTGCATAAAATATACATAACTGTTCAATAATTCAATTGAACAACTGTTCAACTGTTTAATAATTACAAAACAGATCCCCACGTAACACCATTCATGTCAAGAAAGAATCCTGCCAGCATCCCAGAAGCCCCCCGTGTGCCATTTTCCAATCACAACCCTCTCTCTGGCTTCCAGGAGCAAACTACTATCCTTACTTTAATAATAATTTCCTTGCTTTTTAAATATAGTTTTGCCTTTTCTCTATCAGTCATAAACAACACAGTTTAGTCTTGCTTCTTCTTGAACTTTATATAAGTGGAATCATATTATATGTATTATATGCCACATTACTTCTTTCATTCAACATTATTTTGTAAAATTATTTTATTTTTGCCTGTAGTATGTAGTGTTGCATGTCCAACTAAATGAGGCTTCTGAGTATTTGAAAGTGGCTAATGTGACTAAGGAGTTGAATTTTTAATTTAATTAATTTCAATTATTTTGAAATTAAAATTTAAAAAAACTGATACTAAATGTAATTATTGGAGAATGTTTTGGTTAGCAACAATTTGTATATGTGATACTACTTTTTCGACTGTAAATTTTATGAAATCTAAATACCAATCAAGTATTTGTAATAAAATTTAGCAACCAAATTGTGATTTCCAAGAGTTAGTATGGGAAAAAAATCTAGATTCTCTCATTAATTTTTATATTGATTACATGTAGATATGGTAATACTTAGGATATTTTTAAATACTTAGTATTAAAAAAATTAGAATATCTTATTAATAATGTATATAATGATCACATGTTAATATTTTGGATATAAGGGTTAAGTAAAAGATATTAATATTTTTTCATCTGTTTCATTTTACTTTTATTTTTAAGTGGCTACCAGAAAATTTAAGATTACCTATGTGGCTTGCATTATGTTTCTGATGAAGTGTATGACTTCTAAGTATGATTATACCACATTTTAGTCATTCAACTGTTGGTGTATACTGAGATTTTTCTAGTTTTTATTTATTAAAAACAATACTGCTTTGAACGTTCTTGTATTTGTATCCTGATACATATTTGCCTGAGTTTGTCTAGGATGTAATAGGGATACAAAATTGTTTCCCAAGAAGTTGTGCTATTTCAATTTAGCAGATTAAAACATGTCAAGTCTCCACCCCTTCAACCTCCAACAAAATTCCTAAGAATGATAGAAAAGATATAGCTTAAAAAATCACAACCTTAGCTCGATGTGTGGGAGAAGCTACACAAATGCTCCCCTACCAGAAACATCCTGGAGCTACCTACAGGGTGATCAGCTGGAATAGTGCGGTAGGAGCAGCCTACAGCACACATCAAACCCACATCTTCCCTCCTTGATCCAGGCAGCAAAATGTGTATTCTTCTGGGCAGGAGCAATTGGTGTTAGAAAGGGGGCAAGGTCCCAGAACGCTGGAAGAAAGTTATGCACTCCCTGACTAGCCACCAGAAGGCACCTTCCACCTCTGCCTTTTTCTCAAGGCAACCCATTGGGAGTAATAAGCCCCAAAAGCTCATTTCACTTCATCCCTAAAGCTGTGAAACAAAAGCAGCAGAATCTCCACTAGAAACATGAATTACACTCAGGAATGACCAAACAATGTGAGAAAGCCTACTCCATTAAGGACAGAAAACAAAAACAAACATAAGACCTTATAGCCAATGAATAAGAGTTAACAAAGCACAAGACCTTAGGATAGCACAGTTATTACCCTCAGGCAGATGTAAGCAGATAGTGCATCCATTAGTCAACTCAGGAATATACGAATGAAAAGTGTTAGCAATAATAATAATAATAAAAAACTCAGTGTATGAGCAGCAGAAATGACAGTTAAAGAATAAATTAAGAACCTGAGAGATCCAGCCAATGACTTCTCCAGAATGCAGAATCAAGGGAACAGGAACATTCACAGTCAAGCCTGACGCCTGGGTCTGCCTGAGGAATGTTAAGCGCTTTGCTTCCTCTGGTCTCACAATAAAGACTAGGAACATGCTGTGGGGAGGAGGGGGTGGCGTTTTGCACCTGTTTCTTATATCTGATAAGCAGGAAGGCACATAGCCAGTATCCCATGAGTGGAGTGAGGGAGTGGGAGAGAGAGGCAGTACAGAAGAAACTCTATAAGATGTCAAAGGTAGCTTTCTCTTGCCTGGAAGAATCCCCTTCCTTGCAGGTAATATTAACAGTGGTACATCCTTCAGGAGCCTTGGGGATCTGAGCACAGGCTATGTTGCCTTGTGAAGCTATTTCCATTGAGTTCTGCATTTAAAACGTCCTGCTTTTTACTCACAGTGTCTCTTGATCACATATTTATATTAATTCCATCTCATAGCTTAATTCCACCTCATAAATTAATTCTTTACTCATAGCTTATGAAAATTAAAATATTACTACCTGGAAACTCTGCAACTCAGTTATTAAGGTGGTTCATATTATACAGAATATAGTCACACACATTTTTAAAAGATCACTTAAACAAAAACAGAAAAGACTTCAATTACCACAAAGAACTCTTGGAGCCCTGAGCATGCTTCAGAGACCCTGACCTCAAATTGAAATTCACCATGTTAGAAGGAATCGCAGTGATAGTCAGAACACATGTTAGGGGGAATGGTCAACAGATGGTGCTAAGATTGATTGTTTTCTCACCTCTAAGTAGTGGTTTCATATTTCCATGGAAATGATGCAAAAAGAAAAAAAACAAATCAATATGTCCAAGGACATTTATGGTAACGCTTTTCATACCTTCAAAGGTAGGAAAAAACTCTACCCCTCCATATCGCATAACAAAACTGTAGGTATACATCAAAAATGATATACAAACGTCACAGGAAATGCTGGCATATGAAAAAAAGCTACACAAAAGTGGAACTCATATATGCTAATTATAACTTTGAACGTTGACAAAGATTCAGTAAGTACAGCAAAGAGATGGGGCTGCTCATCAACTCTTTATGGCAGTGTCTTCTCTGATTGGCTGATTCCCATATCACACTGGTTTGAGTTTGAATATCATGGTAGGACAGGGAGTAACCAAACAGTATGTATTTCAAATTAATGGGCTTTCTTTCTGTGAAGTTGTTTGGATGACAGGATAGAAGAAATTTTAAAAATAACAACGGTAAATTCAGCCTAGAAGTAAAGTTTAGACTGAGATTGAGTCAGTCACCAAAACATTACCCAAAAAGGAGCTTCAAATAAGAAATAGCTGAATAACTGAAATAAAATACATTAATCTGTAGAACTCTTTCTTCTTGATCGAAGAAAAAATTTTAAAACTATGGGGAATCAGAGTTAAAGCCAGATCTAAAACTTTCTCACACCAGGAAAATATCAAAAGCAGGCATGAAGGAACATTTAAGAAAGATCCATGTCTAACTTCTGACCAGGGTTCTTGTCTAAGGCAGTCTTCTGATTTTTACATTCATTTTTGATTCTGTATTATTGACAATTATCCTTCTCTCCACCTCTGTAACTTCTAGGAAATTGAGAGGGTTCAGGGTCTGTTTGATTGATTTAACCATATATATATAAAATGCAAACAATAGGCCTTTCTGGAACTGATTTACTCTCCTTCCCCTGCTTTCTTTCTCTCCAAAGTACTTAGCAATGCTTGAAATTATATCTATCTAGTTATTACACTTATATACTTATTTCTATATATTTGTAAATCCCCTGAGAACTGGGATACTTGGGCTCTTTCATTCCTGGGCCTGTAACCCTAGCATGTAAAACAGTTCCTGGCATACTGGAAAAAAAATTATTGAATGAATTAAGAAAGTGACAAGTTATCAACTATCAGATACTTTTATTTAAAACAAATTATCAATTTATCGTCACTCATGAGGATAAGTACAGGAAAAAAAATGTCTTTCTTCTCCCTTACATTTGTGCCTCAATCTTTTGAGACAAGAATCTTTTGAGAATTTCATAAAAGCAATGGTTCTTTTCCCAAAATACTGCACTTTCTTGAACACACGCAAAAGTGTGCAGGCAATTTCGACTTGTGGATCATCCTTTTAGGGCAGAGGTCTGTGAATAAAGAGGACTGAACCCAGAGTGCCAAACTGGGATGGGAAATAAAATTACATCTCAGTTTTCACAAATCTCTAACTAAAATCAGCACTTGCTTCCATTATGAATGTAGGCAACAAACCACAGTAGATCAGCAGTATAGTTTATTTGGTCCCCAATAGAAATCACAGGTCATTTCATATCACGTATATGCTGCAGATACCTTGAAATATCATTTATTCTCATCACTACCCTGGAGTTATAATATTTATTAGACCTACCACTATATCTTGTTATTTAGTGTGCTAAGAGAAGCATATTTATTACTATTTCACTAATTTTAAAAATATTCTGAAAACTATTTCAATATAGTTGGTTTTCTTTTTTTTCGATATATTTTGACTTATTATATATTTTAAAACACTATCCCAAGAACATAAGTTTCGATATATTTTGACTTATTATATATTTTAAAACACTATCCCAAGAACATAAGTTTCTGCAGCTTGCCAAAGATATATACACGGGGGAGCAGGAGGGAGGTTAAGAAATTCTGCTTTGCGGAACAACTGACCTCAAGTTAGGAGGTTATAAGGTATAAACCTCAAGCTGACTTAGATACCTTCAAACCTTACCAGACTCGTGTTTTAGAGTATTGCCTCCCAAACTCATGCTTTTTAAAAATTAATTTTTAAATTTCAATTTATTTTTCAAAAATATGTAATATATATTCACATCTTAAAATTCCAAAAATATGTAGCACACAATTCAAACTTTTTCTCTTACCTCTGTCCCTCAATCTACCACCCACCTCCACTCCCAGAGGAAATTAAGTTATCTATTTCTTGTGCCAAATGACTTTCATTTTTCTTACAAGTTTGGGAAATAAAATCTCCAAGTTAGATACTATCACAGGAAATATAAACTACATATAGTATTTAGGAAATCTGTAAATTAAAAAAAAATTGCCTGATTCTAGCATTTTTTTCCTTACCAATATATATCAGACTAAGGGGTCATCTCTTTAAGGGTGGTCATAATACCTGTTTTTAGATTGACTGTTATGATTTTTTATTATTAATTCAGAAGTCATTTATGACTTGTATATTCAAGTTGAACTACGGATATGACCACAGACTGTCATGAAAAATTACTTTGAATGTTTTTTTCCAAAATCACTTATATATCTAAAATGACTTTTTCTACAAATCAATAAAAAAATAGTAACAGAAAAATGGGCAAAGGACAGACAATTCTCAGATAAACTACAAATGTCCAGTAAACATATAAATATATTTACGTTCACAAGTAATACGAAAAATTCAAATTCAGATGGAACCCCTTTTATTCACTCGTCAGATTAGCAAAAAAAAAAAAAAAAAAAATGTAGAATATCCAGTGGTGGTGGAAGTGTGTGGGGAAATGAATGTCATCACAGCATGGTGACTGGAGTATAAGCTGGCACCACTTTTGTGAGGGCAATTAAAATTTTATGACTAAATAGTCTTCACTCAAACAATCCCATTTCTAGATAACTATTCTATAGAAATAAATGGCAGGCTCACAAAAATGTACAAGGATATTCATTGTAGCAATGTAAGTAACAAGAAAACTGGACAAAATCTAAACATCCTTCAATAGGGGTATTATTAAACTGTGATACATTCATACTATGGAATATTATGCATGAGTTTAAATGAATGGGGTAACCTCTATGTACTGGGAAGGAAAGAAATCTAAGACATATCATGAAATGAAGGAATCAAGTGGCAGACGTTACTTATGTAAAAAAAGATAAGAAAAACACACAAACCTATTTGCCTATCTGTAAATATGTATGTACACAAAAGTATGGAAAAGAGTCTGGAAGGATTAATACTAAACTTAAAGTAGTGGGTGGGGGATTAGGGCACAAGAAGGGTTTTCACTATACCTGTTATTTCATTGTTATATATTGAGAATATAATCATGTATTACTTGTATAATGCAAAATAAGTTTAAATTGTCTCTTACTGATTTTAAAGAGGTCCTGCCAAATTTCATTTTTAAAATAAACACAGAATTTCAATCATTAGGTTGCTTTGGGATATGGAAGGGGAAATACCTTTTCTCACAGGTATTGACCTCAAAATTCTGGACCAAGAAGGATCTTACAAGGCAGTTAGCTTTTTGTATTCATATTTGGGGAGAGTATACTCACAGCTTCTCAGCCCAGCGGTATGCCTTCCATATACTTTCATCAATGTAAGAAATAGAGTTTCCCTGGAAATTTCTGTGAAGAACCGCAGTTCATATGCTTGAATAGGTAGGAAAAGAATGTAGAGAAGGAGGAAAAGAATCATGGCCACCTTGTGGGGAATATTCAAATGCAGAAAAGACCAGATTTATAATTCCCACAGCTTATCAGCTTCCCAGTGTGCACAATTAATAAAAAACATACTGTGAGGCCACTGGCACAAACAATGAGGCATCTCCTCAGAACTTGAACTTCCTATCTGTCCAATTTCTTGGATACATAATGCCAATTACTTATTTTCCAAAATCACTTATGTGTCTAAAATGACTCCTACAAATCAATGAGAAAAATGGCAAACATTTATCAATATCAGCAAATAAATATAAAGAAACCCTATGCCAGGCAACACCAAAGCTTTGGCTCAGTGCCCTCAGAATCTTTCCAGGTGTTAGCAGGCTACGGGCAATTAGAAATTATAGTAACTAATACGAAAATATCTCTTAAACATATTGCATAGGGAAAAGCACAAGTCACTGAGCAAGGAGTAAATTTATTACCTCATTAGAGGAACAAAATACAAAGGAAAGAGATCGGAAGGAAGGACACACATCAAAAGAGTAACAGGAGTTACCGTATTGGTGGTAGGGAAGTTGGGGTGGAATTTTCACATTTCATCCTATATACTTCTGTCACGTTTCTTTTTTTAAACAGTGAGAATGTATCCATGAATTAGATATGTTTAAAAGAAGCTGTTAAAAGCCTGAGGTTCAGTTTGAACCACTAACTCAGTGGATGACTGAATCTTTGGCTTTAGCATTGTCCTCTTCCCTCAGCAACAATGTAACTATTCAGTTTATAAGCACATTTTTCATGGGAGTCAGAAATAGGTCAAAATGGATACCTGTTTGCCCATCTGCCTGAGGGACATTTCCACTCAAACAGAGCCTTCTGGTTGCTTTATGCTCACCAATAAAAGATGCCTAAGACTGAACTCATCTCCTTCAAACTGACTGTGCTTCCCAACTGCTGTATTTCCACCTGTTATACCACCATCATTCTGCCCATCAACACATGTGATTTTTCTTTTTCCTGTACTACAATCCCCCAACTCTAGTCAATTACTACGTCTTGTCAGTTTTTCCTCTGTAGTACTCTCAGGATTTTCTTTCTACTTCCATCACAACCACATTAACTCAGCTCCTTCTCACTTCACTCCTAGATTTTGCTAAAGCATTCTATTTGGTCTCCGTGAATCAAGATTTCCTCTCTGATTGCTCTACATATGAAATCTAAAATAAGCCCCTTGTTTTAATCATTTGTCTCTCTTGCTTGAAAACATTCATTGGCTCCTCATATCTTACAGCGTAACTTTCAAACCCCCATTGTCAGTAGTCAAGGGTTTTCATAATCCTATCTTTCATTGTTGCCTAACCCAATTCTTTACAGCCAAACTAATCTATTAAATTCTGATCATCCCTGCAGTCACACCGTTGCCTAGACTGTACTGACTATTATTTCTCTGACAAATCACAGCCAATCTTTAAGTCCCAGCTGAAGATTTAGCTTATCCATGCAGCCTTCCGTGACCTCCATACCCCTGTGAGTACAGGTTCTGGTGAAATACAGCACCTATCTGTATTTCTTTTAATAATTATATATTACCTCCATTTTAAGGCATATCCCCTTTCTTCCCACTTGTCATTGTCATGTTCTGGAGACAATACCATATACTTCTGTGGCTCCCACAGTACTTAGCCCTGGGTTGGGCACAAAATGGGTGCTACATATAGGAAGCCAGGGAACAAAGATGAGTTCTAGATATAACTGAGGGATTGAATAACAATAATAGCTAACACTAAAATATATGATAGGCACTGATAGAAGAGCTCTACCTATATTAACTCATCTAAGTCTCCCAATGAGATTGGAGTCATTAGGAGAATTAGGAGTCATCCTATGAGACGATGACTACCATAATCCCCATTTTACAGGTGAGGAAATTGAGTCATAAAGCTAATAAATGGCAGACCTATGTTAAAACCCAGGTAGTCTGGCTCCGGAATCTCTACTCTTAACCACTTTGTTGTATTACCACCAATGAGATGGGGAGAGGGACATGTTGCTGTAAAGAGGATGGAGTAAAGATGGGAGAAGAGTAGATGTTAAGGAATTAAATAATGGGGTAAAAAATGGAGAAGGAAAAAATAAGGGCAATTAAAAGTAAAAGACTGGAGGAGAGGGAAAAATAGTAAGAAGGAGAATGAAGATAAGGAATCATTGACAAACAAAAGGTGGAAACAGAAAGTCAGTCAATGTGGATTGGGGAGATAAGGAGGACCCAGGAAGACCTGAAGAAAGGCTGCCGTGTCAGGAAGGATGCAGAGAACAAACGAGGAAAGGGGATTCTTACATGATGTTGAAAGTGCCTATGTAGGCATTAGGCTCTGGCTCAGGCACTCTATGGAGCTTCTGCTTTGAGCTGAGACCGACACATGACAGCATCTCATTTTTGAAGGTACAGAGCTCACATATGCTGATGTTTGTGGTGGCATGCTGTTCTGGCTGCTTCTTTTCTGGGGTATATTTTATACCAGGAAGACCTGTAGATACTGAATACTGAGTTAAAGGAAAAAGAACTGTCTCAGATGGCCTTGGTTGCTGAGATATGTTAACTCTCAGGTCCACGCGTGGAACTGTAACTTGAGTCAGGTTTGGCTGTGCAAGTGTCATCTCAGGGTGTTTTAAGGGGGAGCTGTAGTCTGCTGTAGGGATGTAGAATGTCCAGCGTCCATAGTGGGTTCTGGAATTGTGGTTTGCTCTAGGTTCACATGATGAACAATGACGCTGGATGATGTTGAATACTGACCTTGATCTTTCCTTGTAGTTGGAACTGTCACCTGCTGCTGGAATGGAGATTGAACTACAACATGCTGAGGTGCCTCTGGAGGCTGATTTGGGGTCTCCTGCATGATTGGAGAAGGTAAAGTCTCCATATTGGATCCTACAATAACGGTAAGTTCCACATCCATAGGATGAATTGCGACTTGATTCAGATTTGGCTGTTCAAGTGTCATCTCAGGGTGTTTTGGAGGGGGAGCTGTAGTCTGCTGTCAGGCTGTAGAATGTTCAGACTCTGTAGTAGGTTCTGGAGTTGTGGTAAGCTGCAGGTCTCTAAGTTTAACTGTGTTACTGGGTGATGTTGGATGCTCAGCATGATTCTGATCTGGTACTGGAACTGTCACCTCGGGATACAATGGAGACTGAGCTACAACTTCCTTAATGAGCTCTCATGGCTGAGCTTGGGTATGCTGCATGGTTGGAGAAGGTTCAACCTCCATACTGGATTCCAGAGTTAACGTAATTCCAGGTCCAAAGGTTGAACTGTGACACTGGGTGATGTTGGAGGCTCAGTGTGATCCTCATCTGGTGTTGGAACTATTGGGTTCTGATATACTGGAGGCCGAGCTACAAAAACTTCCTTAGGTGGCTCTGGAGGCTGGGTTAAGTTCTCCTGTATGGTTGGAGATGGTTCTTCCTCCTTAGTGGGTTCTGGCCTTATGGTCAGTTTAAGGGCCAAAGGTTGAATCGTGACCTCAGTGAAGGTTGGATGCTGAGCCTGAACTTGCTCTGGATTTGGATATGTCACCTCGGGGTATGTTGGTTGAGTTGGGGCTCCCTGCTGAACTGGAGAATGTTCAATTTCACAGGGTATTGGATGATGATCTGAAACCTCTTGCTGGACTGACAAAGGTTCCAACTGCTCAGGGGACACTGTTGACTGAGCTGAGGTTTCTTGTTGGGGTGGAGAAGTTTCAACCTCCTTAGTGAACGCTGGAGTTATGATAAGTGCAAGATCCATAGGTATAACAGTGACATCGGGCCGCTGCAGAAGCTGAGCTTGATCCTGACCTCGAGGAGAAACTGTTGTCACATGATGCTCTGCAGAGAAAACTACAGTCACATTAGAGAGCTCTGGAGACTGAGTTGGAGAGGATTCAACCTCACCAGGAGACTCTGGATACTGAGCTGTGCCTTCCTGTTAAGGTGGAGAAGGTACAACGTCAGGAGCCTGTGGATGCTGATCTGGAATCTCCTGCTGGGTTATGGCAGGTATAACTTCTTCTCCAGGTTGCTCTGGATACTGAGCTGGGGTCTCCTATTATACTGAAATTTTATTATGTGTACCGGTTTCTGGAGATTGGGCTGGAGCTTCCTGTTGAACTGACAAAGGTTAAACCTCCTCAGGTGGCTGTGAAGGCAGCGTTGGGACCTCATGCTGTGTTGTAGAAAATTCTGCATTAATAAGGGGCACTGAGGGCTGAGCTGAAGGCTTGCGCTGATTTGGAGAAGGACCCACCTCTGGAGTGGTTCTTTTGTTATGGTAAGCTCCACATCTGCAGGTTTGACAGCGACACTGGATAAGTTTGAATGCTGAGCCTGAGGGTGACTTGGAGGTGAAACTGTCATTTCATCATGCTCTGGAGGTTGAGCTGGCTGTTCTTGTTGAGTTGGAGTAGGTTCCACCTCCCCTGAAGAAGGCTCTGGAGGCTGAGCTGGTTGCTCCTGCAGGGTTGCAGAAGGTTCTATCTCCACTGGAGACAGAGATTGGATCTACTGCTGGGCTGCCAAAGATTCTGCCCCATTAGGGGGCTCTGGTGACTGAGCTGAGGCTTCCTCCTTGGTTGCAGAAGTTTCAGCTTCTCCAAAAGCCTCTGAAAGCTGAGCTAGGCTCTTCTGCTGGGTTGCTGTTTGCAAGTCCTCAGGAGGCTCTGTAGGCTCAGAAGGCTGAGTCGGTTGTTCCTGTTCACTTGGAGAAGGCTCAGCTTACACAAGAGGCTCTGGAGGCTGACCTGTGGTCTACTGCTGGGTTGGAGAAGGTTCTGTCTCCTCATTATGCTCAAGAGGTGGAGCCAGGGCCTCCTGCTGAGCTGTAGGAAATTCATCTTCTGTAGTGGACTCTGGAGTGTTGGTAAGTTCCAAATTCAGAGGTTGAAGTGTAACACTGGGCAAGTTTGAATGAGCGTAACGCTGAGCACCAGGTAGACATGCTACCTCATCACTCACTGGAGTTTGAAGTACATATATGTAGGGAACCCTGGAGCCTGAGCTGGGGCCTCTTGATGGAGTAGAGAAGGTTCAGCCTCCTCAGGGTGCTCTGCAGGCTGAGATGGGGTCTCCTGTGGACTGGAGAATGTTCAACCTCCTCGGGGCACTCTGGAGGCTGAGATGGGGTCTCCTGCTGGACTGGAGAAGGTTCAACCTCTTTAGTGACCTGTGGAGTTATGGTAAGTGCCAGATCCAGAGGTTTAACAGTTACATTGTACAAGTTTGACTGCTGAGTTTCATTTATTCCATGATGTGCTACTGGTTGAACTACAAACTCCTTAAGTGTCTCCAAAGGCTGGGCTAGGACCTCCTGAGGACTTGAAGTTTCTAGTACCTCAGAGGCCTCTGAAGGCTGAGATGGAGCCTCCTGCTGAAGTGGAAGTGGTTCTACTTCTTCATTGGGATCTGGATGCTGAGGCTGGGACTCTGCCTGGGGTAAAAAAGATTCAACCTCCTCAGGGGTCTGTGGATGCTGAGCAGGGACCTCCTGCTGGGTAAAGATTCAGCCTCCTCAGTGAGCTCTGGATGATGAGCTTGGGTCTCCTGCTGGGATGGAGAAATTTCAGCTTCCTCAGGGGGCTCTGGAAGTACATCTGGGATCCCCCAAAAATCCCTAGGTATGCTCTCCTCAGGATAAAAGGCATCCATACTGGGATCTAAATAATCATCCGGCAACTGTTGTTCTAGACCCTGAGTGTTTTTATGAAATTGGCCTATAGTTCAAACAACAACTTTGGCAAGCTGTTGATGCTGAACTAGATCTTTCTTCAGGTTTGGTGGTGAAACAATAAACTTCATTGGTTTTGAGCTCTTACTACCTAGAGTTGGAACAAGTATTTCAAATGATTGGTGACCTTCAGTCTGATCTAGACCTATGTGTTTAGTCTTACTTTTGTGTCAAGAAAGCAGAACAAAGGGCTGATTTTGATCCCAGTCTAGCACTGGACCCGGCTCTGGGAGCTTTTGATGTTGGGTTTGCTAGTTATTCAGATCATGATGTGGAACAGCAAACTGATCTGTAGGCAGCTCTCCAACGTAATCCGTGTCCGGGTATGGAAACTCAGTCTCAGTCAACTCCTGATGAGGCGGGGCCAACATCTGGACTGGAGACGAGGACGTCAAGTAATTAAAGCCCCCAGCTTCTACCAGGGGTGTAAGGGCATGGAGCAATTTGGGAGGGGGTTCTGAAGCGTGTGAAGACCAAGCCTCGGTCAGCCGCGGGGGGTTGGGTGTCACCTGCACGGGGTCCAGGGCCCACTCCGGAGGCTGAACTGCCTGGACTAGAAGCCACACTCGTTGCCATGTGAGGAGGAGACGTAGGGCGCAGATGCGACATAACATGCGGCGGCTCCCAGGCGCAGTGACCCAGGCCAGTGAGGAGCCGGAGTCACATCCTGCGTCCAAGCTTGAACCGCTATGCCAGCGCCAACGCGAGGGCTCACGTTAGCAACCGCGCACGCCTCCCCCGTCTAACGTCCCACCCATTATTTATGACATCTTTAGTTACACCACCGTTATTAGGTTTGTACGGAGATCCAATCCGCGCCACCAGAGTGGGTCTTTTTCCCAGAGTCCCCAGGGCGCAAGCCATCCTTCCCCTTACAAAGGAGACAATTACCTCCTGCCGGGACCTTCTTCCCAACCCCTCCCTGCCCTCCCTGGCCACAAACAATGAGGCGGGATTTGGGCTGCAGACCCGAGTGACCCCAAACTCCAGTAGTCCAGGGGTGGAGGGGTGTTGGGAAGGATGCAGAGCTTCCCAAGGAAACCACAGGACGTGGCATTCTGGGAAATTCAAGAGTGCTAGTCCAGTCTGGCAATCTGAACTCTTCCTCCTCAAAGCTGAAGTCCGAGAGACATTCTTCCTCCCTTCCTCCCTCCCTGACAAGAAAAGTAGCTGACCTGCAAAATGAGCACCAGTTATGGTGGCGGGAGGGGAACACACCTTAAAATTGTTCTAAAATGTTGCCATTTCCTCCAAACTCTCAGTATTCACGTCTCATTATTCATTCACCACTCTGTTATTAGGGGTTACCACTGAATCAGTGATGACTCCACAACTTCCGTAGGAGGGGTTTGGGGCAGGTGAGCAATTTATTCTGGGAAAGAGAGTCTAAAACCAAGTGAATGACCCTTTATATTAGCATGGGAAAACTTCCCCCATCCCACCTTGTCTCAACAGAGCCATTAATCTAGAAGAAACTACAGTGTCACTTTTCAGAGGTCTACCCTGTGTGCACACATGGAGAAGACACTTAGAATGTTAAAGTCAGCATGTTAAGTAATTTTCTTGAAATACTGTAACTCGCACCCAGTTTACTTTCTTCACAGTCCTTTTCATAATCTATTTAATTTTAGTCCTTTTTAATTGTCTGGTACACCTTTAACACCTAAACTCCAAGAGAGAAGTAGATTCATCTTATTTCCAGTACCTAGCACATAATGGAACTGAATGGAATTTCTGAATGGAACTGATTCCAAGATTGGCCTCATTTAGGAATGGATCTGTTGTTATAATCAGGTTTCCGAAATCTTTAGTATCAATACGGAATCCTTTCCTCCTACATTACACAGGAAGCTAGACTTCTTAAAGCCCAAACATGGATAAGTTTGAAGTTTCCTTGACTGATTTAAACTGAATTAAAATAATTATTTTTTATGGGAAAAACTATCAAAATATCTACATTTTTCAGAACACAACCACCTTTTCTTTCTCTACTTTCTTCCCTTCAAAACAAATTTTGCAACATTGGGGTGAGTTAAATAATCAGCAATCTAGCCCCAAATAAAGCTCTCAATGACATGAAACACATTTTTTGCTTCTTTTTAATAAAAATATTATATGCACTACATTAATGTTTTCTTTTAGAAATTACATTAACAACTTAATCCCTAATTCGAGGCATCCATATAATTGATTTACAGAAAGGTTCTTTGGCAAAATATTTAACACAAGATATATATGTGATTATGAGATTTGGGTTATACACCTTACTTGAAAGACATGAATAGTTTTTAAACTCTGTAGCATAATCACACTTAAGGTCATAGTTACTTTGTTCCCAAATTCCTGCAATTCTATTTGAGGGGAGTTCTAAAAGGCCTGTGTCTTCTTCTGTGTCCACAACTGTAGACGTACACTGATGGCCCTCAATCCTGCTCTCCAAACTTCAAATAAGGGGTCAGAGACAAGGCTTGGGACTTGGAAAAGTCCTAGAAATTCCCTGCTTCAAAAGCAGTTTCAGAGTTTCACATTATCCTAAGGGTGACAGAGCTGAGTAGACATGCCAAAGTCTTCCAAATCCTGCTGGTTATTTTGAATTATGGCTACACTGGCTGTGTACCCCTTGAGTTTTTATCTCCACATACTTGAATTAAATACTGTAGTTCCTCTTCGTTTCTAGCACCTGTGACCTCTTCACAGGGTCTCTCTTCCACAGCTATTTTACCATTTTCTGAAATAAAGTTAACAAGAATCAATTCAGAAATGTTCTTGTTCTAAAACTTCCTGTATACAATGGTAGCACCCAATAATTAGACATCCTTTTGATTTCTAAAAGCAGAAAATAAGAGCATTTTCCTAGAAGTTCCCTCATCTGACACTTCAGTTTTTATCATAATTATTTGTGAAAAAATATATAAGAAATATCAACTTTGTTTCAAAAACTTTTATGATCTTAGAAATAAGAACTAAGGAATAATGACATAGGAATTAAAGCTGTGGAAACAAAAATGTTCAATCACAATACAATTACATAGTAAGGTATGAGGTGGGGGTCAAAGTGAGTTCAAACCTGGGATACATACCACTGGACTATAATAGATACTTCGTATTAGAAGCAAGGCAAGTGCCTACTCCTTGGGAACAAAATTCTACCAGATACAATGAACAAAGCTTTGGAGACAGAGACAGAGAGAATTTGAACACTCCACTGGCAGCAACTGGCCCATGTACCTTTTGAACAATACAGCTTTCCTCAAGGCAAGCTATAGCCACCAGGCTTTTTGGTCTAAAAAAAAGTTTTGAGTACATATAAGGAATACCTTGGCATATTAGGAACAAACAACCCAGACATTTAGTTTGGTTCTTAAAGGTTGTTACCCAGATTTGACAGCTGATGGAGATTTTGCCTGATGACCAGGGAAGTCAAACTTCCTTGGAAGGATTGCCCAGGCTGGAAGGCCAAGACCAATCCAGGGTCAACTCTTACAAGCAAATAAGGTCTCAGACAACTTAGCTAGGATTTCTCAGTCTCTCAGCCTGCAGGGCTGTGAAGCAGGTGAGCAATTCTCTTCAGGGAATCTACTAATCATAAAGTTTCCTTTGGGCACTGCCTGTGACATTCTCACTGCTATATAACTCGATAGGGAACACAATCAACGCTCTTCAGTAGCATGACCACTTTCAAGGCTCACAAAAACGTAGCCGATTATTATATAAGAATCATATTCACCCAATATATCAGAAATGGAAGCTGAAATTAAATTGACTCCAAAAACATAATCTAATAAACTCTTCAACAAAAAAACAACAATAATATTAATAATAGTCAATATATATTGTCTGCTTACTATGTTTCAGGCATAGTTCTAAGCTTTTTACATTCATCATTTCATTTACTCTTACAATATCCCCCATTTGGTGGTAAGCTGAACTACTAACCCTATTTGAAGATAAAGAAATTGCAGCTTACAGATATTAAATACCTTCAAATGTCTCTGGCTAGAAAAAACTAAAATTGCGACAACAGCAACAAAACAATCTAAGACACAAAGTTAGGACTCAAACACAGGTGTCCAAGACTTATAATCACTACACTATTCTATATGATAAGCAAGCAATTGAGGAAGAACTGGATCAAACACATTCTGTATGAACTGAGGCAAGTCATTCTACATCTAAACACTGGGGACAATAATATTTGCTGTCGTTTTTCTCATAAATGCCATAAAGAACAAATTTAAGACTGCTGCTGTGAAAACATCTGGTGAATGAAAGAATATGCAATGTTTTAGATAACCATTATTTTCATCCAATTAACTTTTCAAATAAGTTTATTTGCTCACTGAAACTGAAGCACTTCAAGGACAATCAAAAAGGTCTTACCTAAAACCACTATCAGCAGTTTCTGGAATGCATCTATCATAGCCTTCTGAATAGCAAGCTTCTGGGTTACCTTCCTTTTCATAAGGAATGATAATGACCCTAAATCCAACAAAAAAAGATGAATTTAAAATGCCTATCTGAATAACTGATTTCTAGGTTATATGTTTAAAACTAAAAATGCATCTGTGATTCTTAGATCATTATCTTAGTGATTAAGGGCAGGCACAACACTGGGGTGCGGTTGAATGTCTCTGTTGTAGGTATACCCTGGCATGGCACATTTTACTGCTCAGATCTATTCTCAAAGTTCCTATAATACTTGATGGTAAATGCAAACCAAGAACGTGGCACAACTTTCATAATACTCACAGATTTCAAATGGACAAGCTGAGGCTACACGGCTACAGACCCTGCTCTCCTGGGCATAAAGGGCTGGATTCATACAGTGAGATAGATTTGGTGGTAGTGCAGATGATCTGGCCTCTCCTCAACCATCACCCACTCAGGTGGATGGTGGAGCCTCCTCCACTCAATTCGCTAACAGCCCTGCCTCTGACTTAAAACCCTAAGCCCAAGTGCCATTGATTCTAAGAGAAAACTCAGTACCAATAGGAATCCCCTTTCTAGGGATCTACGTTTACTTTTTCTGCTCAGGCCCTTCTATAGAAGGCAAAGGACTGAACATTTACACAAGAGTTTATTTCAATATTTTTTTTCCAACAGCAACAAAAAGTTACTTTAATATTCTTGTGTCCACAGTTAACAAAATCAGGTAAGCAGAGCCCCCTGTTAGATTTTAGCCTCGTTTACTTTTTGTCTGGATGTTTGAATCATTATACCTGGACCAAGAGAGTGGCACTGGGAATGGAGAGGAAGGGACATAAAGCAGACATGCTTTAAAGAAAGAATCCAAGAGAACTCGGCCCTAACTATTCACAGGAAATGGAGAAGAAGGGCAAATTAGAGTTGATTCCATACTTTCAAGCCAGGGTGACAAGGAATGGTGATCCATTGCCAAGACACTGAAGTGATGGGCACAGGGCGGTGAGCTATCGGGGGTAAGGAGTTTGGTGAGTTGTCCTGGAGAGCAGCTCTCATTTTCCTCCTCTCACCTCCAGGGCTGATGATGAATCTTCTGAGCCTGTGAACACCAACGTGGTCCTGCGGTATGATGGGCTGATCACCTGGGATGCACCAGCCATCACCAAAAGCTCCTGTGTGGTGGATGTCACCTACTTCCCCTTTGATAATCAGCAGTGCAACCTGACCTTTGGTTCCTGGACCTACAATGGAAATCAGGTGGATATATTCAATGCCCTGGACAGCGGAGACCTCTCCGACTTCATCAAAGATGTAGAGTGGGAGGTGCATGGCATGCCTGCTGTGAAGAATGTGATCTCCTATGGCTGCTGCTCTGAGCCTTACCCGGATGTGACATTCACTCTCCTTCTAAAGTGGCGGTTCTCTTTCTATATCGTCAACCTCCTCATCCCATGTGTCCTCATATCTTTTCTGGCTCCCTTGAGTTTTTATCTCCCAGCAGCCTCTGGTGAAAAGGTCTCCCTGGGAGTGACCATACTGTTGGCCGTGACTGTATTTCAGCTCATGGTGGCAGAGATCATGCCCGCCTCAGAGAATGTCCCTCTGATACGTGAGTTCAAGTGTCTTACACTTTGAGTCAGCACTGTGGTAACTGGGGTTGTATCTGTATCTTTAAACTCCTAACAATGAGGTCAACTTCAGACTCAACACAGGCTGTCACATACTTGATTTGGTGACTTCAGTTGGCATCTTTGAAAAGAGATGTGGCTGTTGGAAACAAAGCTGGTCTTGTTGTCTCCAGGTTTACCCAAAAGAGGAATGAGAGCAATATGGTATAGAGCAGTGGTTCTCAGAGTATGGTCTCTGGACCCACAGCATTAACATCATTTTATTTTATTTATTTATTTTTTTTTTTGCTTGGGGAACATTATTTTATTTTTATTATTTTTTTATTGGAGTATAATTGCTTTACAATGGTGTGTTAGCTTCTGCTTCACAAAAAAATGAATCAGTTATATATATACATATGTTCCCATATCTCTTCCCTCTTGCATCTTCCTCTCTCCCACCCTCCCTATCCCACCCCTCCAGGCGGTCACAAAGCACCGAGCTGATCTCTCTGTGTTATGCGGCTGCTTCCCACTAGCTATCTACCTTATGTTTGGTAGTGTATATATGTCCATGCCTCTCTCTCGCTTTGTCACAGCTTACCCTTTCCCCTCCCCATATCCTCAAGTCCGTTCTCTAGTAAGTCTCTGTCTTTATTCCTGTTTTACCCCTAGGTTCTTCATGACATTCTTTTTTCTTAACTTCCATATATATGTGTTAGCATACGGTATTTGTCTCTCTCTTTCTGACTTACTTCACTCTGTATGACAGACTCTAGGTCTATCCACCTCATTACAAATAGCTCAATTTCGTTTCTTTTTATGGCTGAGTAATATTCCATTGTATATATGTGCCACATCTTCTTTATCCATTCATCCGATGATGGACACTTAGGTTGTTTCCATCTCTGGGCTATTGTAAATAGAGTTGCAGTGAACATTTTGGTACATGACTCTTTTTGAATTTTGGTTTTCTCAGGGTATATGCCCAGTAGTGGGATTGCTGGGTCATATGGTAGTTCTATTTGTAGTTTTTCAAGGAACCTCCATACTTTTCTCCACAGTGGCTGTATCAATTTACATTCCTACCAACAGTGCAAGAGGGTTCCCTTCTCTCCACACCTTCTCCAGCATTTATTGTTTCTAGATTTTCTGATGACGGCCATTCTGCCTGGTGTGAGATGATATCTCATTGGAGCTTTGATTTGCATTTCTCTAATGATTAGTGATGTTGAGCATACTTTCATGTGTCTGTTGGCAGTCTGTATATCTTCTTTGGAGAAATGTCTATTTAAGTCTTCTGCCCATTTTTGGATTGGGTTGTTTGTTTTTTTGTTATTAAGCTGCATAAGCTGCTTATAAATTTTGGACATTAATCCTTGGTCAGTTGCTTCATTTACAAATATTTTCTCCCATTCTGAGGGTTGTCTTTTGGTCTTCTTTATGGTTTCCTTCACTGTGCAGAAGCTTTGAAGTTTCATTAGGTCCCATTTGTTTATTTTTGTTTTTACTTCCATTTGTCTACGAGGTGGGTCAAAAAGGACCTTGCTGTGATTTATGTCATAGAGTGCCCTGCCTATGTTTTCCTCTAAGAGTTTGATAGTTTCTGGCCTTACATTTAGGTCTTTAATCCATTTTGAGCTTATTTTTGTGTATGGTGTTAGGGAGTGATCTAATCTCATACTTTTACATGTACCTGTCAAGTTTTTCCAGCACCACTTATTGAAGAGGCTGTCCTTCCTCCACTGTATATTCCTGCCTCCTTTATCAAAGATAAGGTGACCATATGTGTGTGGGTTTATCTCTGGGCTTGCGATCCTGTGCCATTGATCTATATTTCTGTTTTTGTGCCAGTACCATACTGTCTTGATTACTGTAGCTTTGTAGTATAGTCTGAAGCCAGGGAGCCTGATTCCTCCAGCTCCATTTTTCGTTCTCAAGATTGCTTTGGCTATTCTGGGTCTTTTGTGTTTCCATACAAATTGTGAAATATTTTGTTCTAGTTCTGTGAAAAATGCCATTGGTAGTTTGATAGGGATTGCATTGAATCTGTAGATTGCTTTGGGTAGTAGAGTCATTTTCACAATGTTGATTCTTCCAATCCAAGAACATGGTATATCTCTCCATCTATTTGTATCATCTTTAATTTCTTTCATCAGTGTCTTATAATTTTCTGCATACAGGTCTTTTGTCTCCTTAGGTAGGTTTATTCCTAGATATTTTATTCTTTTTGTTGCAATGGTAAATGGGAGTGTTTTATTAATTTCACTTTCAGATTTTTCATCATTAGTGTATAGGAATGCAAGAGATTTCTGTGCATTAATTTTGTATCCTTCTACTTTACCAAATTCATTGATTAGCTCTAGTAGTTTTCTGGTAGCATCTTTAGGATTCTCTATGTATAGTATCATGTCATCTGCAAACAATGACAGCTTTACTTCTTCTTTTCCGATTTGGATTCCTTTTATTTCCTTTTCTTCTCTGATTGCTGTGGCCAAAACTTCCAAAACTATGTTGAATAACAGTGTTGAGAGTGGGCAACCTTGTCTTTCTCCTGATCTTAGTGGAAATGCTTTCAGTTTTTTACCATATGGATGATGTTGCCTGTGTGTTTGTCATATATGGCCTTTATTATGTTGAGGAAAGTTCCCTCTATGCCTACTTTCTGAAGGCTTTTTATCATAAATGGGTGTTGAATTTTGTCAAAAGCTTTCTCTGCATCTATTGAGATGATCATATGGTTTTTCTCCTTCAATTTGTTAATATGGTGTATCATGTTGATTGATTTGCATATATTGAAGAATCCTTGCATTCCTGGAATAAATCCCACTTGATCATGTTGTATGATCCGTTTAATGTGCTGCTGGGTTCTGTTTGCTAGTATTTTGTTGAGTATTTTTGCATCTATGTTCATCAGTGATATTGGCCTGTAGGTTTCTTTCTTTGTGACATCCTTTTCTGGTTTTGGTATCAGGGTGATGGTGGCCTCGTAGAAGGAGTTTAGGAGTGTTCCTCCCTCTGCTATATTTTGGAAGAGTTTGAGAAGGATAGGTGTTAGCTCTTCTCTAAATGTTTGATAGAATTCACCTGTGAAGCCATCTGGTTCTGGGCTTTTGTTTGTTGGAAGATTTTTAATCACAGTTTCAATTTCAGTGCTTGTGATTGGTCTGTTCATATTTTCTATTTCTTCCTCATTCAGTCTTGGCAGGTTGTGCATTTCTAAGAATTTGTCCATTTCTTCCAGGTTGTCCATTTTATTGGCATAGAGTTGCTTGTAGTAAACTCTCATGATCTTTTGTATTTCTGCAGTGTCAGTTGTTACTTCTCCTTTTTCATTTCTAATTCTATTGATTTGAGTCTTGTCCCTTTTTTCCTTGATGAGTCTAGCTAATGGTTTATCAATTTTGTTTATCTTCTCAAAGAACCAGCTTTTAGTTTTATTGATCTTTGCTATCGTTTCCTTCATTTCTTTTTCATTTATTTCTGATCTGATTTTTATGATTTCTTTCCTTCTGCTAACTTTGGGGTTTTTTCTTCTTCTTTCTCTAATTGCTTTAGGTGCAAGGTTAGGTTGTTTATTCGAGATGTTTCCTGTTTCTTAATGTAGGATTGTATTGCTATAAACTTCCCTCTTAGAACTGCTTTTGCTGCATCCCATAGATTTTGGGTCGTCTTGTCTCCACTGTCATTTTTGTCTAGTTATACTTTGATTTCCTCTTTGATTTCTTCAGTGATCACTTCGTTATTAAGTAGTGTATTGTTTAGCCTCCATGTGTTTGTATTTTCTACAGATCTTTTCCTGTAATTGATATCTAGTCTCATATCGTTGTGTTTGGAAAAGATACTTGATACAATTTCAATTTTCTTAAATTTACCAAGGCTTGATTTGTGACCCAAGATATGATCTATCCTGGAGAATGTTCTGTGAGCACTAGAGAAAAATGTGTATTCTTTTGTTTTTGGATGGAATGTCCTATAAATATCAATTAAGTCCATCTTGTTTAATGTATCATTTAAAGCTTGTGTTTCCTTATTTATTTTCATTTTGGATGATCTGTCCATTGCTGAAAGTGGGGTGTTAAAGTCCCCTACTATGAATGTGTTACTGTCGATTTCTCCTTTTATGGCTGTTAGTATTTGCCTTATGTATTGAGGTGCTCCTATGTTTGGTGCATAAATATTTACAATTGTTATATCTTCTTGGATCGATCCCTTTATCATTATGTAGTGTTCTTTGTCTCTTCTAATAGTCTTTATTTTAAAGTCTGTTTTGTCTGATATGAGAATTGCTACTCCAGCTTTCTTTTGGTTTCCATTTGCATGGAATAACTTTTTCCATCCCCTCACTTTCAGTCTGTATGTGTCCCTAGGTCTGAAGTGGGTCTCTTGTAGGCAGCATATATATGGCTTTTGTTTTTGTATCCATTCAGCCAATCTGTGTCTTTTGGTGGGAGCATTTAAGGTAATTATTGACATGTATGTTCCTATTCCCATTTTATTAATTGTTTTGTTTTCATTATTGTAGGTCTTTTCCTCCTCTTGTGTTTCTTCCCTAGAGATGTTCCTTTAGCAGTTGTTGTAGAGCTGGTTTGGTGGTGCTGAACTCTTTGAGATTTTGCTTGTCTGTAAAGGTTTTAATTTCTCCGTCAAATATGAATGAGATCCTTGCTGGGTAGAGTAATCTTGGTTGCAGGTTTTTCTCCTTCTTCCCTTTCTATATATCCTGCCACTCCCTTCTGGCTTGCAGATTTTCTGCTGAAAGATCAGCTGTTAACCTTATGGGGATTCCCTTGTGTGTTATTTGTTGTTTTTCCCTTGCTGCTTTTAATATGCTTTCTTTGTATTTAATTTTTGACAGTTTGATTAATATGTGTCTTGGCATATTTCTCCTTGGATTTATCCTGTATGGGACTCTCTGTGCTTCCTGGACTTGATTTACTATTTCCTTTCCCATATTAGGGAAGTTTTCAACTATAATCTCTTCAAATATTTTCTCAGTCCCTTTCTTTTTCTCTTCTTCTTCTGGAACCCCATTAATTCAAATGTTGGTGCATTAAATATTGTCCCAGAGCTCTCTGAGACTGTCCTCAGTTCTTTTCATTCTTTTTTCTTTATTCTGCTCTCCAGTAGTTATTTCCACTATTTTATCTTCCAGGTCACTTTTCCGTTCTTCTGTCTCAGTTATTCTGTTATTGATCCCATCTAGAGAATTTCTAATTTCATTTATTGTGTTGTTCATTGTTGTTTGTTTCATCTTTAGTTCTTTTAGGTCTTTGTTAAACGTTTCTTGTATTTTGTCTATTCTATTTCCAAGATTTTGGATCATCTTTACTACCATTATTCTGATTTTTTTTCAGGTAGACTGCCTATTTCCTCTTCATTTGTTAGGTCTGGTGAGTTTTTATCTTGCTCCTTCATCTGCAGTGTGTTTTTCTGTCTTCTCATTTTGCTTATCTTACTGTGTTTGGGGTCTCCTTTTTGCAGTCTACAGGTTCATAGTTCCTGTTGTTTTTGGTGTCTGTCCCCAGTGGCTAATGTTGGTTCCGTGGGTTGTGTAGGCTTCCTGGTGGAGGGGAGTAGTGCCTGTGTTCTGGTGGATGAGGCTGGATCTTGTCTTTCTGGTGGGCAGGTCCACATCTTGTGGTTTGTTTTGGGGTGTCTGTCGACTTATTATGATTTTGGGCAGCCTCTCTGCTAATGGGTGGTGTTGTGTTCCTGTCTTGCTAGTTGTTTGGCATAGGGTGTCCAGCACTGTAGCTTGCTGGTCGTTGAGTAAAGCTGGGTGCTTGTGTTGAGATGGAGTTCTCTGGGAGATTTTCACCATTTGATATTATGTGCAGCTGGGAGGTCTCTTGTGGACCAGTGTCCTGAAGTTGGCTCTCCCACCTCAGAGGCACAGCACTAACTCCTGGCTGGAGCACCAAGAGCCTTTCATCCACACGGCTCAGAAGAAAAGGGAGAAAAAGTAGAAAGAAAGAATTAGTAGAAGTAGAAAGAAAGAAAGAAAGAAGGGAGGGAGGGAGGGCGGGAGGGAGAGAGGGAGGAAGGAAGGAAGGAAAGAAGGAGGGAAGGATGGAAAATAAGATGATAAATAAAATAAATTAAGATAAAATACAATAATATTATTAAAATAAAATAAATAATTACTAAGTGGGAAAAAAAACGGATGGATTGAACCCTGGAACAAATGGTGGAAGCAAAGCTATACAGACAAAATCTCACACAGAAGCATACACATACACACTCACAAATAGAGGAAAAGGGGGAAAAAAATCATAAATCCTGCTCTCAAAGTCCATCTCCTCAATTTGGATGATTCGTTGTCTAAAGGAGGGAAGGAAAGAAAGAAAGAATGAAGATAAAGTAAAATAAAATAAAGTTATTTTAAAAAAATAATTATAAAGGAAAAATTTAAAAGAAACAAAAACAGACGGATAGAACCGTAGGAAAATGGTGGAAGCAAAGCTATACAAACAAAATCTCACACAGAAGCATACACATACACACTCACAAAAAAGGAAAAGGGGAAAAAATAATAAATCCTGCTCTCAAAGTCCACCTCCTTAATTTGGGATGATTCTTTGTCTATTCATGTGTTCCACAGATGCAGGGTACATCAAGTTGATTGTGGAGCTTTAATCCGCTGCTACTGAGGCTGCTGGGAGAGATTTCCCTTTCTCTTCTTTGTTGTCACAGCTCCCAGGGGCTCAGCTTTGGATTTGGCCCCGCCTCTGCCTGTAGATCTCCGGAGGGCGTCTGTTCTTTGCTCAGACAGGATGGGGTTAAAGGAGCCGCTGATTCGGAGGCTCTGGCTCACTCATGCCGGGGGGTAGGGAGGGTCACGGAGTGCAGGGCAAGCCTGCGGTGGCAGAGGCCGGCATGACGTTGCACCAGCCTGAGGCACGCCATGCATTCTCCCAGGGGAGTTGTTCCTGGATCATGGGACCCTGGCAGTGGCGGGCTGCACAGGCTCCCAGGAAGGGGGGGTGTGGATAGTGACCTGTGCTCATACACAGGCTTCTTGGTGGCGGCAGCAGCAGCCTTACCGTCTCATGTCTGTCTCTGGGGTCCGCGCTTTTAGCCTCGGCTCGCGCCCGCCTCTGGAACTCCTTTAAGCAGCGTTCTTAATCCCCTCTCCTCGCGCATCAGGAAACAAAGAGCGAAGAAAAAGTCTCTAGCCTCTTCGGCAGGTCCAGACTTTTCCATGGACTCCCTCCCAGCCAGCCGTGGCGCACTAACCCCCTTCAGGCTGTGTTCACGCCGCCAACACCAGTCCTCTCCCTGCGCTCCGACCGAAGCCCGAGCCTCAGCTCCCAGCCCCGCTCGCTGCGGCGGGGGAGCAGACAAGCCTCTTGGGCTGGTGAGTGCCGGTCGGCACCGATCCTCTATGCGGGAATCTATCCGCTTTGCCCTCCACACTCCTGTTGCTGTCCTCTGCTCTGCGGCTCCGAAGCTCCCCTGCTCTGCCACTCGCAGTCTCTGCTCACGAAGGGGCTTCCTAGTGTGTGGAAACCTTTCCTCCTTCACAGCTCCCTCCCACTGGTGCAAGTCCTGTCCCTATCCTTTTGTCTCTGTTTATTCTTTTTTCTTTTGCCCTACCCAGGTACGTGGGGAGGTTTCTTGCCTTTTTGGAGGTCTGAGGTCTTCTGCCAGTGTTCAGTAGGTGTTCTGTAGGAGTTGTTCCACGTGTAGATGTATTTCTGGTGTATCTGTGGGGAGGAAGGTGATCTCCGCGTCTTACTCTTCCACTATCTTCCCGGAAGTCATCTATTTCAATCTTTAGACAATGATTTTTTGGGGATAACTGAAGGCCAGAAGACATCTGTATTTGAAGGACTATTTAGCACAAATTATTAACCAAAAAAAAACCTAACTAATTTTCCCTCCTCCTAAGCTTCTTGGCAGTCAGTCAGTTCTAAAATTCTAAAGTTTATGGTGGTGTCAGGTATTGCCTAAGATAAAAACCTATATTGTCAGGCAGAAAAATTTTGCCCAGGGTTTTAGTTGCTTAGCAAAGGTGATGATGTTTGAAAAGTTGAGTTTCAGAAAGAAAGGAAAAAAGAGAAATCCCACTCCCTCACCTGGGCACACACACACATACCTTCCTCCAACTTATCCAAAGGTTCCTCAGCCATGCCAACTCCAGAACTCCTGCACTCATGGGAGGGGAACACCACCCCTAATCACAGAAGAACTTCAGGCTTTGCTTCGGAAGTCATGTCACAATATCTTCATTTTCCCTTTCTTCAAGGTTAGAAATATCCTGAAGCTCTTAGGATTTTGAATTAAAGCCTAGACTTCAACATATTCTGTTGTTATAAATAAAAAATAAACTCCAGCAATCCCAGGTAATAGTTTAGGTATTCTATAGCTTCAAAATCAAGTGAGACTTGCAAATGAATGACTAGATATGGACAACTATTTTTTATTATATACCATACAAATACTGGAGAAAACTATGAACACCACCATCCAAGTCATTGAGATTATCACTAATTCTAGGTGGCAGGCCAATGCTCAGATACTTCCATGTGGAAGCCTCTCACACATCCTCCCCATAGCCCTGTTCTATTCTTCTCTCTAAAGTCTAGGAGTTCAATGTTGAAAGGAGTCTGGTTAGTCAAAGAAAATCTACAGAGTTTACCCTGATGATCCTTTTTGACCACCCATGGAAACCAAAGTAGTAATTTGACAATTCTTGGCATCTGGAGCTGTTTAGGGCAAGTGTATTATGTTCAACCGTCTTATGTCTAGTGCCGAAATGAACCTAAAGACATAAAAGACCTAAAATTATCACAACCCTACATAGAGACTTATTTTGGATATACCTGAGATTTATCAATACCAATTTCATAGAGTGGTTGTGAAGATTAAGTAGGACATTTTAAGCAATGAGTTCACAGTGAGCCCTAAATAAATGTTATTTATTACTTTTAAGTCAGTACTTTCTGCATCATTTCCAGGACCCCTGATTAACTGGAAGGTTCCCTGACCTCTGGTGGTGAAAGTGATGATGAAAGCAACCAAAGAAGCCCAGCAGAAGCCTATTATGGGGCTGGGGGTAAGCAAAGGAAGTGAACTGTTTTAGTTGTCTCATCCTGTAGCTCCTGCTTGACAATATGACCTGAAGAGGAGATAAGATGGGCCTGCCACTGAATTAGGACCTTAATCTGTAGCACCCCCTCCCCATGTTACTAATGCCTGTTAGAAGAGGGAAGACATATACGTCTATAAATGTAAATAAAGTAACCAAAAGAATTAGAGGTTCATCTGCATTAACAAGCTTCTTTGAAAGTGCAAATATTTCCAGTCTTAACTCCCTAAGTCATTTACATATTACTGTGGATTTTTTACATCACTAGTTCTTTCTTAAATGTCTATTTCCACTTTGAACAGGGTGTAGTATATAAATATAGTCATAAAATTCAAATAATACAAATAAAGTGAAAGCATTGTTACTTCTTTATTGATTTGTTTGTGCATCTTCCTCTGTCACTAGTTTATGAACTCCTTAAGTGCTTGAAGGAACCATATATTATTCTTTCCTTATTACCAGAAACAAGCATAGATCTTGGCATATAATAGAGGAGTGATGGTCTGGTGACTGAGTGAATGAATGAGCACATAAGAAAATGAAATTACTTTCTCCAACTGAAGCTACTTGCTGGGAAGGAGAAATGAAGACTAATTTTTAAATATTGAGTGTCGCATGGGAGGCTAGGCTCTGTATGTTGAGTCATAATGGAGCTGTCCTGGACAATTATGAAGCTTCAGAAGGGCTCTGAGCTCCTGAGTAGTAGAGACAGCTGACATCTGGGATAACCTTGCCACAGTTCTTGCTGGCAAACATTTCCCTTCATGCTACTGAGAAAAACTCAGATACATTAGGCCTTTCCTTCATTTTATTTTAAGATGTTATTCTCTTTTCTGTATTTTTTAAAAATGCAGGGGAAAAAAGATAAGAAATATGTATACCTGCCAATGAGTTAAAGAACACAGATTTGGAACTTCCCTGCTGCTGCAGTGGTTAAGACTCCATGCTCCCAATGCAGGGGGCCCGGGTTCAATCCCTAGTCAAGGAACTAGGTCTCACATGCATGCTGAAACTAAGAGTTCATACGCCACAGTTAAGGAGGCTGTGAGCCACAACGAAAGGAGCCTGCCTGCTGCAACTAAGACCCGGTGCAACCAAATAAATAAATAAATAAAATTTTAAAAGAACGCATAATTAAAGTAGATAACAATTTCGGGGGTGTGGGTACTAAACTAAGGCTCTGCATTAAATAAAGAAATCTAATACGAATGTCCTTTCCTCTCAACACTACAGTGACTTGTAGAAATTTTTCTTCATTATTTTATCAGTGATGGGCTTTATGCTGTGAAAATCTCAGAACCTAAGCTTATGCAATGGTCTTAACGTCCAATATAAGAAAAGAATTCATTACTCACAACTGATACCACGTAACTGTTTCATAATCTTTCCAGGATCATCTGTAATATCTGAGTGGTTATGTGAAATGGTTGCAGGGTCCGCAAATTAAGGAATGTCTGACACAAAATCATTTCAATCCCAGGGAGTACAGCCAGGATTGAAGAGGGTGTTAAACAGGGTACAGAAGTGGGAGGTAGTGTACCTGGAGTCACATCTGAGGAGAGTTCTCAGATTCAATAAAGGTGAAATTAGTGAGTAAAGAAATATGGGTGAGAATAAGCAGCAAGGTCAGTAGGAAGTAGCCAGAGCAAGAAGCCAATCAGAGAAGACACACAATTATAAAGTGAAAGGTCTGGGAAATCTAAGCCTCACTCACTTATTCAGAGGAAGTGAAAAGGTCCTTGAAAAAGGAATGGTGGCTGAATGGAGGCACATAATGAAATGTTCATTCTGGGGAAGTAAAATTGGATGGCATATTGATATGGAATAAGTTTTCTACAGTGCATTAAAGAATATTTTAATGATCCTCTGGAATCTGAAGGGGGTTCTGAATAGGCAGTTTGAGAGTGATGATGATGATGAAGCCTCCTTTATGTTACATCTGACAAAAGTTTGGCAAGCTCAGGACTTCCCTGGTGGCAGAGTTGTTAAGAGTCTGCCTTCCAATGCAGGGGACACGAGTTCGATCCCTGGTCCATGAAGATCCCACATGCCGCAGAGCAGCTAAGCCCATGTGCCACAACTACTGAGCCTGTGCTCTAGAGCCCGTGAACCACAACTACTGAAGCCCACATGCCTAGAACCCGTGTTCCACAACAAGAGAAGCCGTCGCGATGAGAAGCCCACGCACCGCAATGAAGAGCAACCCCCACTCACCGCAACTAGAGAAAGCTGGGGCGCAGCAACAAGACCCAATGCAGCCAAAAATTAATTAATTAATTAAAAAAAATTTTTGTCAACCTCACACATTTAAAATCCACATAAAAGTAAATATAAGGAAGACTCTTGTGAAGATTTCTTAAATTAAGGGGCAGCATAAAATGACATGGGGTTTAACATCAGTCAACTTTGCATTTGGCCTCTAGTTTCCACATTTGCTGTCATGAACTTTAAGTAAGTCACTTAACCATCCTGATTTCGAGTTTCTTCATCTAAAAAAAAGAAAGAAAGAACTGGAGAACTGGGGGATCAGTGGAGCAGTGCATCTGAGAGCATTCTGTACAGCACAGTGCTGTACAAACGCTGGCCATTTCCCCCCCCCCCCCCCCGCCCCAGGATCTTAGTTCCCTGACCAGGGATTGAACCCGGGCCCTCAGCAGTGAAAGTGCAGCGTCCTAACCAGTGGACCGCCAGGGAATTCCCGATGGCCAATTAGCTTTAAATTCAGCACTTCATCCCAGTAGAGCGACGAATTCCACATTTGGACCCACCTTCACTGGAGATGTGTGAAAAAGCTGCTTCTGGTTGCATGCCTTTTGGGCTCTGTGGGCATCCCTTGCTGAATAAAACTTAATGATGGCATAGAACCCAGGACCAGCCACTGCTGCGTTTGCGAAGACTTGGACCGACTACAGAAGGCCAAAGTGGGAGAAGACTGTGAACAGAGAATGCTGTAGGCTGGTCCCACGCTAAGTAAGTGCAGGAAATTTCACGCCCGGGAAACCAAACCACCCTTTCCCTTATATTCTGCCAGCCCTTCGGCACAGGTAACTGTGGTAAGCCTGCAACTCCAAACACTTCTCATTTCATGAACAAGTTTCCCTCTGAAATCCTTAGCTCCGAGAAGCATTAGGAGGCGATGCCGTCAGTTGGGAACTATCTCTCAAAAATCTATGGGGGCGAGCTGGCTGCTCAGGTCAGCTCTAGAACTAAGATTCCTCTCAGCGGAGACCACAGGCAGATGAGGTACCGAAGCAGTCCCAGTTACTGGGGCGCGGGGCGGCTTCCTCCACCCCTCCCTCTGCCCCGGCTCGGCTCACTTGCAAGGTCTCGGCCGTGGGTCCAGATCACAGCTCCCACACCAGCAAGGTTTTGTCACCACCGATGGCAACCACAAAAGGTACCAAATCCACCATCCTACCTTCACCCCGCATGTGCGGCTCGGGGCACAAGCGGACTGCGCCTGCGCACACGAGCCCACGCTTTTTAAAAAGTTAGTGCCAATAACTCTAATATATAGAAAAATAGTTGAAAGCCCCTGAGTGTTTTGTGGATAGAAAAGCTTGAGATTCAGAGCAAATACAGAGCTGGACAGTCTAAGAATAAACTATCTCTCCCATCCATTAGAAGGGCTAGGTAGCAGCTTCTGGTTATGGAACCAGAAACTCTCAGGTGCCAAATAGGACATGAAACAGTAACACTTTTACTATTTATAAAATTGCAGAAACAAACAAAATAAACAATAATATATTTACACCTGTCCTATAAGACAAAGGGTACTTAAGACCTAATGAATATAAAATCAGTTTACAAACTATGATGCACTATATGAATAAGTTCTCATTTGCAGAGAGCACAGCATGGGATATGTGGCCATTAATGATAATTCCCTTCTCCTTTCCATTCCTTTCTCTTGTTCCTTTATGTATGTGGATCAGTTACATTATTAAGCTAACAATGTAACTGAGCTATTATTAGCTTAATAATGTAACCAATAGTCTAATTTTTAGCAAAGGGGTAGTTCTTAGAAACTTAGGGAGCTGGAACTCTGAATGAATGAATTAAAATATTGCAATTACATCATTCATTTTAAAATTTATCATCATTGATTAAAAATTAAAATAAAAATTAAATTAAAAATTTATTATCCCGCAACTGAGACTCACCACAACGTGTGACGTCTGTCAAGCATTCACCGTCACAACTCAGCTTGACTGTCTTACAGACAACCTCAATAGTATTTTTATTTATTTATTTTATTTTTTATTTTATTTTATTTTATTTTGGTGGTACGCGGGCCTCTCACTGATGTGGCTTCTCCTGTTGCGGAGCACAGGCTCCGGACATGCAGGATCAGCGGCCATGGCTCACGGGTCCAGCCGCTCCGCGGCATGTGGGTTCCTCCCAGACCGGGTAACAAAACCCCGTCCCCTGCATCGGCAGACGGACTCTTAACCACTGCGCCACCAGGGAAGCCCTCAATAGTATTTTTAAATTGGCAAAGGCAGCAGGCCATATGGCTAGGTAAGATCCTATAAATGGAAACACAGGTAATTAAATTCGTGGTAAAAGAGTTACTTGAGTAGGTAGAAGAGGTAGGCCAAGGCCACCACAGACCAGTGCAAAAAGGAGTTCCTGGGGCATATGGAATGGAGAACTGGATAGGGGCCGGTTGGCCAATTGCTGCTCTTGACTGTTGTAAATAAATATAGAGGAGGAGAGAGGTGCCCAACAGAAGGATTAGGATTGCAGAATGTACAGTATGCCTAGAAAAAAGGGAATAGAGATTAGAATTTGGTGACATTGATCTGTGCTTTAAATCAGAAGTATCTCCTTCCAACCCAAAAGACTCACTTTGGTTTGAGAGTACACAGGAAGAAGGCAGACTTCTAAGAAGAGTCTGAATAAGACCACACGTTCTGTAGTCCCTTTCTCGGTTCCTATTTGTGAGTAGTAATATATTAGAAATTACTCTAGTAATAAAAATGCATCGAGTGGTTAACCAATAACAGAGATCGCATTGGCCAATCTGGACAAAAGGAACATTCCAAAGAATAACATTATTATTATAATAAGGTATAACATACTTAATTTAGAAAAAAGCACATGAGTTCATAATGATACTCAAAATGAAAAGTGGGGGAATTTAGAAAAAAGCAGATGAATTCATAATGATACTCAAAATGAAAAGTGGGGGAGCTCTTCTTTATAGGATAATGTCAGCTAATAAGTGCAAAACGAATGATAGAATTAGGAAAGTCTCATTTTGCAACTATCAATGTAATAATCAATTCAGACAAGGATTATCATTGATGCACAGTTGGGTGAAGAGTTGTTTGAAAGTAGGATCTTCACTGATCCCAAAGTATCACCCCACATATTATTTATCAATTACCAAGGGGAAAAATAACTTTACAATGGAAAGATATGGAAGATACCACCTTAATCAAGTGATCAAACAGCACTGGGCCACCTGAAGTGATGAAGTATGAAGAATACATCACCTATATAGTATTCTTCCCCAAAATGTTTACTTTCAATCTAATGAGGAAACAGACAAATCCAGACTGTGGGGCAATTTACAAGACAACTGGCTTAGACTCTTCAAAAATGCCAATGTCATAAAAGACTGAAAAAGAAAAACAGTAGGGAAATATTTTACATTAAATGAAACAAAGACATGACATGCAATGCCTAATCTTTAATTGGACCCCGTATCAAAACAAAACAGACTTAAAGAATGCTTTGGCTTCTGTCCAAGATGAAGTAACAAGGACCAATTTAACCTCCCACCTGAAACAATGAAAAAATCAGGCAGAACATATGAAACAACAGTTTTCAAGAAACTGCACCTCAGGCAATAAAGTTCAGTGATCCCCAGGAGATGGGAAATAAATGAAGTGATCCCTATAATTGCCCTAACTTACTTCTCTGAGAGAGTTTCCAGGTCATGGTACAGGGAAGAGAAGTCCAGGCAGAGACTGGTGGACTTCCTGACTGAGGAAATGGAGCTGAGAATCTGGGAAACCCAAGGTAACTAGAGTTCACAAAGCAGAGTATCAGAGAGAAAAGAAGTGCACAAAGAACTCTGGAGTTATGCAGAGGGATCTCTTGAGAATTCAACAAAATATTGGTCAGTACATTTGTGTGAGGAATTACTTGATGACAGGAAAACAACCACATGAAAAGATTGATAATAAGAATAACTGGATATAACACAGGGTTGAAGGAATAGTACCTATTCCTACAAGTTGGACTGGAAAACCTCATGATACTAGGAAAGGACTTGCCTCAGTAGTTACAAATAATGAGCTCCAGACTGAAGACTACTTGGACTCCTACCCAACGAATCTGAAAAGCTAGACCTAAAAGAATAAAATTTGTTTTGAGTAACTTAATTTCACCCAAAACAAAGCCCAAGCATTTTACAGAAATATAAATATATATAGCACACAATAAACTAAAACTCACAATATCTGGGATCATATGAAAAATTGCCAAGAATGCAGAGAAGTAGGAAAATATGACCCATACTGAGGAGAAAAGGCAAACAATCAAAACTAACCCATAATCTATGCAGATGTTAGAATTGGCAGAAAAGAATATTTTAAAAGTTATTATACATGAAGAAAAGTTATTATAACTGTATTTCATATGTTAAAAAACCCAGACTAAACAATGAAAATGGTAAGTACAGTCATGGAAAATGTAAAACAGACACAAATTGAGCTTCTAGAGATTAAAAACAATGTCTAAATGAAAAACACATTGAATGAGGTTAATGGCAGATTAGACACTGCAGAAGAAAGGGTCAGTGAAATTTAAGGCATAGTAATAGAAACTATACAATATGAAACAAAAAGAATAACAAAAAAAAAACAAAAACAAAAATGAATAGAGCATCAGTGAGTTGTGCAACAACTTCAAGTGGCCTAATACATGTGTACTTAGAGTCCATGAAGGAGAGGAGAAATACAAAAATTTGAAGAAATAATACCCAAAATTTTTCCAAATTAGTAAACACTATAAACCGACAAAGTCAAGAAGACCAATGAACTTTAATCATAAGAAACATGGACAAAATTACACCAAGGCACAAAAAATAATCAAATTGCTCAAAACCAGCAATAAAGAGAAAAATTTAGAAGCATCCAGAGGCAAAAACTATACAATATATACAGAGGAACAAAGATAGCAATGACAGCAGAATTCTTGTTGGAAACAATGTAAACGAGAATTCAGTGGAATAACATCTTTAAAGAAGTGAATTGAATTTTATCAACCTAAAATTCTATAACCAGATCTGTCAAAACAAAAGCAAAATAAAGACTATCTCAGACATACAAAAGCTGAAAGAATTCATTACTAGTAGACTTTCACTATAAGAAATGTTAAAAGAAGTATTTTTAAGCAGAAGGAAAATGACACCAGATTGGAATATGGATCTACACAAAAGATTAAGAATACTGGAATTGGGACTTCCCTGGTGGTTCAGTGGTTAAGAATCTGCCTGCCAATTCAGGGGAAATGAGTTCGATCCCTGTCCAGGAAGATCCCACATGCCATGGAGCAACTAAGCCCATACACCACAACTGACTTTCAGGTTCAAAGGCATATAAGTGGAGAAATGATAGTCTTTTCAACTAATGATGCTTGAACAATTGAATATCCAGGTGCAAAAAGAAAAAAAAAGAAAAGAACTTCCATCCAAACCATATACAGAAATGAACTCCAATTGGTTCAAAGATCTGAATGTAAAACATAAAACTATAAAACGTCTAGAACAAAATAGGTGAAAAATTTTATGACCTTGAATTAAGCAAGATTTCTTAAATACAACACCAAAAGCATAATCCATAAAAAAATGGATAAAAATATATATAGGGATAAATTAGACACAATCAAATTTAAGAATTTCTGCCCTGTAAAGGACACTCTTGAGAGAACGAAAAGATGAGTGACAGAATGGGAGAAAATACTTAGCAACTTACATATTGGATAAAGGACTAATTTCTAGAATATATAAAGAGAACTCCAGAAAAATATAGATAAAAGATTCAAAGATATACAGAAGGAAAATAAGCATATGAAAAAATGTTTGACATGATTAATCATTAGGAATGCTACAGTGAGATACAACTACACACTTATTAAACTATCTAAAATTAAAAATACTGAGCATAACTAGTGTTGGCCACAATGTGAAGAAAATGCAACTTCCATACGCTGCTGGTAGAGATGTAAAATGATCAAACCACTATGGAAAATAGGTATTTTTAAAAAAACTTAAATATACACTCACCAATGATCCAGCCATTCTACTTGCAGGTATTTACCCAAGAGAAATGGAAGTATACATCCATACAAAGACTTGTACACAAATATTCATAGCAACTTGACCTGTAATAGACAAAGACTGAAACAACGCAAATGTCCATCAATGGTGAATAGATAAATGGTGGTACATCCATATAATGGAATACTATTCAGCAATAAACAGAAATGAATTACTGATATATACAACAATATGGATGAAGATTAAAATAATCATGCTGAGTTAGAAGCCAGTTAGAAAAAAAGTATACACTGTATGATTCCATTTACATAAAATTCTAGAAAATGTAAACAGAAAGCAGATCAATGGTTGCATGGTGATTGGGAAGGGCAAGGAACGATGGGAAGGAAGAATTACAACGAGACATTAAGAAACATTCTCAGGTGATGGACATATTGATTTTGGTGATGTCTTCATGGTTTGTATGTATGTGTGTGTGTGAACACAGATTATTGTATGTCAATTATACCTCAAAAACCTGTTAAAATAAATGATATTATATGAGAGAGACAATTGGGGAAATTTGAATAGCAACTCTTTATTAGGTAATATTATTGTGTAGGAATTTAATTTCTTCAATACTGTGTGTTAACAGTATTGTAGTTACATAGGGAAATAATTTTTAATATCCAGAGAGGAGGACCTCTAGCTGACAAGAGAGGGATCGCAATTGTGGCAGATGCTGTGGGAGGCTGAGGGAGATGAGGCTACAGCAGTGACCAATGGGTGACAGCGTGGTGAAGACAGTCATTTGTCAGCTGACCTGACAAAGACGGTTGGAACAGACTGCTAAATGCAGGGCCCTTTCCGCATACTAATCTAATGCAATCCCCTCAACTAGCCCTGACATAACAGAAAGTTTCTATTAGCTTGCCATATTGGAGGGGGATGGCACAATTTAAGGTGCAGTAAGTTGTGTAATAAACTGTCACAATAGGGTCCTACAGAAATAGTTTTTTAAACTGCAAAAAAATGAAACTTGGCCCTTCCCTCACAACATACATGAAAATTAACTCAAAATGAATCATAGACCTAAATGTAACTATACAATTTCTGGAAGAAAACATAGGAGAAAATCTTTGTGATTTTGGGTTAGACAATGGGGTCTCAATGATTTCTTAGATAAGACTCAAAAAAGCACAAACTATCTAAGAAAAATTGCTAAGGGACTGCCCTGGTGGTTAAGACTCCGAGTTCCCAATGCACAGGGCCCGGGTTCGATCCCTGGTCAGGCAACTAGATCCCACATGCATGCCACAACTAAGAGTTCGCATACCACAACTAAGAAGCCCATGAGCCGTAGCTAAGGAGCCCATCTGCCCAACTAAGACCCAGCACAACCAAATAAATAAATTAAATAAATATGAAAAAAGAAAAAATATTGCTAAATTAGAGTTCATCAAAAATTTAAAACTTCTAGTCTTCAGAGACACTTTAATACAATGAAGATAAGTCACAATCTGGGTGAAGATATCTACTAAACACATATCTGAGAGAAAGGACTTTTTCCATTGCTTTTTATATAAAGCACTCTTAAAACTCATAAATATCCAATTAAACAATGGATTTGAACAGACACTTCATTTAAAAAGATATCTGCATACGGTATTTGTCTTTCTCTTTCTGACTTACTTCACTCTGTATGACAGACTCTAGGTAGATCCACCTCATTACAAATAACTCAATTTCATTTCTTTTTATGGCTGAGTAATATTCCATTGTATATATGTGCCACATCTTCTTTATCCATTCATCTGATAATGGACACTTATGTTGCTTCCATGTCCTGGCTATTGTAAATAGAACTGCAATGAACATATTGGTACATGACTCTTTTAGAATTATGGTTTTCTCAGGGTATATGCCCAGTAGTGGGATTGCTGGGTCGTATGGTAGTTCTATTTGTAGTTCTTTAAGGAACCTCCATACTGTTCTCCATATTGGCTGTATCAATTTACATTCCCACCAACAATGCAAGAGCACCCCCCTTTTCTCCACACCCTCTCCAGCGTTTATTGTTTCTAGATTTTTTGATGATGGCCATTCTGAGTGGTGTGAGATGATATCTCACTGTAGTTTTGATTTGCATTTCTCTAATGATTAATGATGTTGAGCATTCTTTCATGTGTTGTTGGCAGTCTGTATATCTTCTTTGGAGAAGTGTCTATTTAGGTCTTCTGCCCATTTTTGGATTGGATTATTTGGTTTTTTGTTATTGAGCTGCATGAGCTGCTTGTAAATTTTGGAGGTTCATCCTTTGTCAGTTGCTTCATTTACAAATATTTTCTCCCATTCTGAGGGTTGTCTTTTCATTTTGTTGATGGTTTCCTTTGCTGTGCATAAGCTTTTAAGTTTAATTATGTCCCATTTGCTTAATTTTGCTTTTGTTTCTTTTGCCTTGGGAGACAGATCCAAAAAAATATTGTTATGACTAAAGTCAAAGCCTTTCCCGCCTATGTACTCCTCTAGGAGTTTTATGGTTTCTGGTCTTACATTTAGGTCTTTAATCCATTTTGAGTCTATTTTTTATATGGTGTGAGGGGATATCCCCAATTGTAGAGATGGGTAATTGGAATATTAAAGACGTAATATGCTACCCAGAGTTCTTGGTTGCAGATGATGGAAAACAACTCTAAATTATGAAAAAAGTATAACATATTGGAAGGATATTGGGAAGCCCTGAATTCTACTAAGACTTGAAAAAAGAGGGGCTTCTCCAAAATATGATGGGTGTTCATTTCTCAAGTTAGGAAATGTTTACAATAGTGAAAACTTGCCTGGGTGTCCTGTTTAGAAATGTAATTGATGCTCAACTCTTCTTTTTATTTAAATTTTTTAAAACTCCAAATTCACATTTATCCATTTTTAAACTGGAAGGTTTTGTACCTTCCTTTCTCTTTTTAGGAGAACTCAAAATGTTAAGGTACTCATTGTCAATTGCCTATGAATACTTACAATATGTGAAAGTAGCTTTAAGTTTTGTGATGAGTACAAAGAAATAAAGCATACCTTTGCTGCGCCTCCTTCAAGCTTCCCCTGAGCACTGCTGTGCTGGTTTGGGAGGGGCAGCACTTGGACTGTCCTAAGCCTCTGAGTTGATGGGAGCAAGTCTTAAGTGTCCATATGGTCTTGGCAGCCAGTTATGCACTAGAATGGGGGCGGGGGGGGGGGGGTTGGGGGGTGATTAAATGCAGAGATGGGATTAAACTGTTAAATCCTAAGTGATATGAATGGCTACAAATGAATGACCCGGAAAACTCCCTCCCCCACCCCATATTCTTTATTTAGGAGACAGATCATATAGACTTTGAATAGCAGCCCAAGTATGAATAGATTTACATTGTAAACCATGCTTGTTTGGTTTAAAAAATTATGCAACAATTTATTCTCTTTCACCACAAAATCCTTCTTCATTGATAATAGACTTCATTATTTAAATTTACTGCTGTAGATTTCAAATAGGCCGCTGATGAATTATTAGCCAGTCTCTAAGTAATAAGAACTAATATTTATTAATAAGTGTTTAAAATATGCAAACCATATAATTTTTTAATCTAATCCCAATGCAATGAAATAATTAATACACATGAGTCCACACCACTGTGATCATATTTGCACATTCCGCTTCCTTGGTTCCCTCTTTATTATTACAAAATAATTGATATTTGTCATATGGCATATAATGAAATTGATGGTGAACCTGCCTGCCAGTGAAAAACATATATTTCACTTTTACTACCTGTTGTCCTTTCCCCCCCATATCTTCCAACATTGATTAATGAAATGCCATGTAGTATGGCATTATAGATTTGTCATTTAGCCAAATATTATGTAAGGTAATAAGTACAACACTGTTGCTCATTCTTTCTTTTTTCTTTACCCTTTATTCAACTATGGTTTAAAGTGTAAAATGGGCTTACTGCACATGGAACCTAAAGTTGGGATGTAAAAACTTCTGATAGAATTATGATTCATTTTTTTATATGGGGAAATATTTTAAATGTGTAAAAATATATGCTCTTTGATTTCAACATTGAACTGTATCTGCTTATAGCATAAGATTCTTGTATACATTCCACTGCTTTGGCTTTTGTAACTCTATGAAAGAATTTTGCTTTCATGTAACAGGGACATCTATCCACGTACTGGGTGAATTATAAACTACTTCAAACACCCATGGATGGAGGGGGCATGGGCTATATTATGCTCATATTCCTGCCAGTGTTATAAATGTCCTCTTTTTTGATGGAGGCCGGCCATGAGAAAATTTGTTTCACACGATAACATTACATACCATATTTAGATTTGCAGCCATAATCTTGTCAAGAGTTGATTATCACATGATTGGAGCAGTAAAAAAAATTAATTGGGGTTTAAACTTATGAGAAAGCACTTATATTGTGGAATAAGACTTCTTAATGGAGTGCAGGCATTAAACAGACCTTGTATTAGGCTCTGAAATTAATGGGTCACTGTATAACTTTCTAGTTTTCATAGCTTGATGAGATTAATGCTTGCTTATATAGCAAATTCAATGACTCATTTAATTTCATGTGAATGTTTAAAGTTAAATTACTTTTGGATTAAGTCTTAATTCATTATTCATTTTAATGTCTGAAAGAACTTTCATTTTATTTAATCAAGTGCATCATCATTAAGTAAAGCCTAAGGGCCTAGATAGCTAAAAATAATGTGAAAAGGAAATTTATTAATTTACACTGAAAAGAGACTTGTTATAAAATTTATTCAATACTATACCATGCTTATGTATGATGCTATTTCAGAGACGAGATATTTATAGGCTTTTTGTCATATTTTAAAACACCAAATTGAAAAGCTGCCTATTTGGCCACCTAATGTTCCATGTGTACTCCTTGAGCAAAGATTACCATTGACCTTTATTTATACATTTTTCATTTATTCTCGTAGTCAACAAACATTTATTCAGAACCTACACTCTATAGGCACTGACCAAGCACTGTGGAGTATTCACTGTTGAAAACCACTCCATGTCTGACCTGCAAGAATCAAGTCTTACAGAAGGGAACTTCACTTCAGAGGGCTATGGTGTTCTCATCTGTACCGTGAGGGGGTTCTATTCAAGATCTCTAAGGTCCTCCTCAGTTCTTGTATTCTGTGATCCCATGGCTATATCATCCTTTGGCGTATGGGCAGAAAAAGAAAAATGAAATTAATGAATCTTAAAATTTACACAATTGGTCATATTAATATAATATCAATCATAACCATAACTACAACTATAATTATTAGTTTGACTATTCCTTTGAAATATATTCATTCTATCATTTCATGTTGGCCAGGTAACCATTACTATCTCCAGTTTGGAAAACAGTTGTGATAAGCATTTATTGAACATGTACTGTATTTCCAGGACTTTGCCACATCCTGTGAGGCATGTATGTGTTGGTCTCTCTTGGTCACTGCTCTGTCTATATGGTCTGTAACAGCGCTTGGCATGTGGTGGCTGATCAATAAATATTGTGCATTTCCTCCTCAGGCACTGCCAGGTAATTCTCAAGAACAGGCCAGGGCTTCCCTGGTGGTGCAGTGGTTAAGAATCCGCCTGCCAATGCAGGGGACACGGGTTCGAGCCCTGGTGCGGGAAGATCCCACATGCTGCGGAGCAGCTAAGCCCGTGCACCACAACTACTGAGCCTGCGCTCTAGAGCCCACGAGCCACAACTACTGAAGCCCGCGTACTGTAGAGCCCGTGCTCTGCAACAAGAGAAGCCACCGCACCACAACGAAGGGTAGCCCCCACTCACCGCAACTAGAGAAAGCCCTCATGCAGCAACGAAGACCCAACACAGCCAAAAATAAGTAAATATAATAAATAAATTTATTTTTTTAAATAATGAACAAGCCAGTGTGGGAAACATTAATGTAACTTGGAAGTTCTTAAAAACATGATCCCCTGTAGCATCAGCATCACTTGGGAACTCGCTTTAAAATGTATATTTTCTGATCCTCTCCGGATCTACTAAATCAGAAACACTTCGGTGGGGCCCTGTAATCTGTATTTCCACAAGCTCTCCAGGTGTGTATTAACATTTGAGAATCACTGATAAAAGGAGTCAGCTTAGTGTTGGGTCCTAAGGAGACGAGAGCATGTTCCATGCCCACCTGGTCTGAGATCTGAAGGGTCAAAACGAAAGCAAACCAGCTTCTAGTCTTGATAGTGGGAAGTGAGGGTGTGGGCGGGAACAAAGAGGCTGAACCAGAAAAAGAGCTGTGAGTCTGCCTGGACTCTCCTCCCTACTGGGCAGGGGAAGTATCTGCAGCACCATCCGCAGGCGCTGCAAAGCAAGTGTGTTCACGTCTGTAGTGAAATTGAGTGTAGAGAGAGGATGATGATTTAGCAATGGATTTAACCAATGGAAAGGATTATTTACAAGCTGGGTAGAGCCAAGGTATGGATGTGGAAATCAGCTAGGAAGTCGGTAATGGAGTAGCAAGGCCCGTATTTTCCTGATGCCATTTTTTTAACATTAAAAAAAAAGGGTTTTGTGATGTTTCCTATGAGAATTTAAGAATTCTAAAGCCCTTGCTTTTTCCACATAAGGAGTGCCACATGTGAGATTTTTTCACCCTCAGGTATGTTGGCTTAGAGTAACATATTAGATAATGAATTATTCAGAGTGTTTCCTAGGTTGGAGGAAAGAGCACCTGTCTGAGACGCTTACAGACTTGATTAGATAACATTTCTCAGCTGCATCAGCCGGAGGTAACTCCTGACGCAAATTGTATTTCCCTGTAGGTAGTGGAACCAAGCAATGTTCCAGATTTCATGGGATTGCTGAAGAGGCCTGCAGGAGTGTCATACCTAAGAGGCTGCATTGCATTTGTCAAGATAATCAGACTATTTGCAATCACTATTTTATGCCCTCTTTTTTCAGAGTTCCTAGATGGAAATATAAAATAACCAAGAAGAGGTGACACATTTGTGTGCTATAATAGATCGTTTCCAGTCAAAGTGTAATAGATCCATACTTTCTTGATAAATTCCTATCAGTGATTTCTGTTTCTTTTTTAATTCCTGTCTGTCATTGAGTGAAATAAATTAACTTGTGAATACATAAGGAGCCATATTTATGCTGCCCAAATTTTGTGTTTATACACCAAACTACTTATACTATACACAGGAGATTTTCTATTTTGCTGAAAATACCTTTTCTTTTTTCCTTTTTTAAAAAAAATTATTTATTTATTTTCATATTTGGCTGGTTGGTTCTTCCTTGCTGCACGCGAGCTTTCTCTAGTTGGAGTGAGTGGGAGCTACTCTTGGTTGCAGTGCACGGGCTTCTCATTGCGGTGGCTTCTCTTGTTGAGAAGCACGGCCTCTAAGTGTGCGGGCTTCAGTAGTTGTGGCACACAGGCTCAGTAGTTATGGCTCGCGGGCTCTAGAGTGCAGGCTCAGTAATTGTGGCGCACAGGCTTAGTTGCTCCATGGCATGTGAGATCTTCCCGGACCAGGGCTTGAACCCGTGTCCCCTGCATTGGCAGGAGGATTCTTTACCACTGTGCCACCAGGGAAGTCCCCAAATACCTTTTCTTTTAGCTTCTGGAAATCTCTCTTTGGGCTTTTTTTTAAAATATATCTTCCAGAAAAGCACAATATTATTTCTCATGTTGGAGTAGGCATATCTGTGGCTCTGCTCTCAGCACAGTCAAGAGAAGGTTGAGCTTAAATCACCATGTGTGCGGAAGTATTTGAGAAACAGTGTGATTGCAGTCACATTCAGCTCCCTCACCAGCCAGTTCTGGGAGATTTTAGGGATGGTACATAACCTTCCTCAGATGGTGCTGGTGGCTGCCTAAAACAGATGTTTTGGTATTAAATAGAATAATATATGCAAAGTATTTTTGCTCAGTGTTAATAAGCTCTTTATAGATGTTAGTTTAAATTTTTGATCAAAGGTAGCAAGACAGAATGAAAAGAGCACGACGGGAAGCTGGGTCTAAAATTCATGTACAGGCAGACCTCAGAGAGATTGTGGGTTTGGTTCCAGACCACTGCATCAAAGCAAACATCACAGTAAAATGAGTCCCACGAATTTTTTGGTTTCCCAGTGCATATAAAAGCTGTGTTTACACTATACTGTAGTCCATGAAGTGTGCAATAGCATTACATCTTAAAAAAAACACAGTGGGTCTTCCCTGGTGGTGCAGTGGTTGAGAGTCCACCTGCCGATGCATGGGACACGGGTTCGTGCCCCGGTCGGGGAAGATCCCACATGCCACGGAGCAGCTGGGCCCGTGAGCCATGGCCGCTGAGCCTGCACGTCCGGAGCATGTGCTCCACAACGGGAGAGGCCACAACAGTGAGAGGTTCACGTACCGCAAAAAAACAAAACAAAACAAAAAACACAATGTACATACCTTAGTTAAAAAATACTTTATGGTTAAAAAATACTAACCATCATCTGAGCCTTCAGTGAATAGTGACATCTTTTTGTAATAGTGACATCAAAGGTCACTGATCACAGATCACTGTAACAAATATAATAATAATGAAAAAGTTTGAAGTATTGTGAGAATTACCAAAATGTGACACAGAGACATGAAGTGAGCAAATGATGTTGGAAAAATGGCACCAATAGAATTGCTAGAAGCAGGGTTGCCACAAACCTTCAATTTGTAAAAAACATAATATCTGCAAAGCACAATAAAACAAGGTATGCCTGTAACTTCTTGTTAGTCCACAGTTTTCTTATCAATGCCAAGAAGAGTTTGAATTCAGTAGTTTCTAAGAGCTGTTGCAATCACAGAAATTTAGGATTCTATTAAAAGGACCTCGGACTTATTTTGAGAAGAGAGAGAGACATGTGGAACTAGCTAGCTACCCTTCTCTCCCTTGCCTTCATTTTTTTTTACCCCCACTCCCCCTCTTTATCCTCATGTTAAATGTCTCTGCTTGACTTCTTAACATATCACCCCAAAATTTGCCATGTTAAAGAGAAGAGTCAATTGAGAAAATGGACTTTCTTCCTAAGAGAACTTATTCAGCAGCCCCTTGTTACCAAGGCACATATCTCCATATTGTGCCTGGAACCCCTTCACTGACAGCCTTTAGGAAGGTGGCTGCCACATGGTTCTGTGAAGTCAAGTCAGGACATCCGGGTTTGCATGAGAGCTGAATGATAATGGAAAGGTTGATTTGGTTTGGAACTTCAAGTTGGGTTCCAAGTCAGTTTTGGCTGCCAAGAAAAGGATAAACAGTAGATCTCCACCATCATGAGAACATGGACAAAACTTCTCTCAGTCATTCAGTCGTATCTCAATATTAAGCTATTGACTGGAGTATCATGTCTGAGTGAGTGATTTGTAAACAAAATACATGAACAACCACAGATGGTTCACTAAATAAACTACCAGATTTGTGGAACTATTAAAAACTAGGCAGTAGAAAGAAAATTAACTGGCTTTGAAAGATGATTATGTTTTATCACTTGATAGTAGCAAGTTAAATAGCATGTGCCACTGTGTTAATAAGAATGTGTCTGAATGTGAGACTGCAAGCCATGAAAATGTATTAGGTGTTTTCTCTAACTGTTGAGACTTTGAACAGATTCATTGCTGTTTTTTTAGTATATAGGCTTCTAACTTTAAAAAGATGTTAACAGTTTTGACAAAGACAAAATCAGAGGCTGTTAGTTTGCAACCTTGGGAGTTATTTGGGTGTCCCTAGACGAAGGGCAGGGAGAGACCGAAGAAAGAGGCAGGTGATTCCAGGTTGGTAGGTGGCACGTTTTTTAAGAAAGGGTACCTACATACGGCTTGCCTTAGGCAGCTGCAGACAAGCAGATCTTTTCACCTGCCTGCTAAAATCTTAAAGTTTACGTAGAGGCCTTAATTGGGCTCAGTTACATATACCATAAAGGGGGTCTCAATTCCACCTTACTATCTCAAGGCTGTGTCCTTGGGCAGCTTCCAGTGTGAGGAAGGCAAGCAGAGCTCTCAATCCAAGGACGGGGAGGGGGTAAGAGCCTCTGATTGCCTGGGTCCAGCTTGTGGGTTAACTGGCAGTCACGTCCTCTCAATGACTCCCTCCAACACTTTACCTCTCATTATGGGCTCTTATAATCTCATGAGTCCCCCTCATCTGCAATGTGCCCTGACCAGCAAGAGGTTTCATTAGCATGGAGGTGGCTTGTTTGGCAGCTGTCTGGCTACATTTGAGACAGATGTAGCAACAATATAGGCACATGTAAGAGAAAACACTGATTAAGACAAGGATTCCCAAAATCAGTGACGATTTTTTTTTTTTATCAAGAGCCCCATGATCCAAGTCACTGATTTATTAAGTCTCCTAGGCTGGAGGTTAGGTCACTCAGGGCATTTATTTGTGTTTTTATGTGATTTAATAAAGGTGGCATATACATTAGCAGACTCATTAGGTATGAGCACACAATATTCTGTTTGGATAATTGCATAGGTGCCCCCTTGTGAGGCAGTAATAATGTCTAAGGCCATCCTCTTTTGGAGGACAGCATTTCTCATTAGAGACATTTCAGTGTTCAGTAAGGACAGGCTTTGTTGGCTATCGTTTAAGGCTTCCTGAGTGAATTTAGTAAGGGCTTCTGTGTGTGCTCTAACATTCTCCAGGTCAATGGAGGGAATAAAGAGGGAAGCCAAATGATCATACCAGTGAAAAGCAAAATGTGCACCTCTGGCCTTGAAGAGAGGGAAGTTGGCAATTTTTACTGTGGGTAGATTTTCTCCTGTGTCCAGGGAAAACCCTGGGTGCAGCAGCCCAACCACCCAGGTGGAAGCCACGGCCAAAGATGTGTGCTGCGTGATATTGAGTCCCATTCAGTGTTACCCGGTAAATACCTGGGAGGTGTGACCAGTCACTATCAGTCACTATCCTTTTATATGACAGAATAACTACACAGCTCCAGTGATACCCATCCCATATTCTTGGTACAATTGAGTTGGTTCTCTTTAGAGTGATTTCTGTTTCTAACATAGGGCTGCCTGGGTGTTCACATGTCCATATCCTGTGGTAAATCCATAAATCCATTCCAAATCTGAACATAGCCACCCATAGCTCTAATGGTGGTATTTCTGGGACCTTTCTGGTCAGTAGTCTGATGGGCTGCCTGTTGTAGTTTGATTGGCAGAAAAAGAATACCATGACCCATGTTACTGATGATGTGTGCCACAGGCCAGGTTTTTGAATCACTCGAATTAAGAATCCTAGTTGTAGCTTGTTCTTCCTTAATGTACTGCTTTGGGGCTTTCCAGTCCCCTTCCTGGAGCAGTGATCCCTACCATGGCAATCCTGATGAGCTAGAGAGGGGAAGCTGCCCACATACCCAACAACTGGATTGATTACTTTGCTGGGCATTCTTTGCAGGCCCACCGTAGAAAGGAGGGGTCCATCCTGTGACTGGGCACCATAGGAAAAGCAGAAGTCTAAGGTCAAAAAAGACATTATTTAGTAGGAACTTGTATGGGGAGGTCTTCTCTTCTATAAGAATTACACTTGTGGCCTAATCCTTAGATGTTAATGTGGCTGCAGATTTAGGAACTTGACCTAGTTGTGCAAACCATACATGTTGGCCGGCCTGTGAGGGAGGAGGGAGGCAGCACTGTCAGGTATGAAGAGTTGGACCAGGGGCAGGGTATTCCAGACCAGGTCTTTTACTTTCTGGCCAACCAACATACTTTAAAAAGATGCCTACTATATTTTTTGCTAGTATTTCTGATTGTTTTTAGCAGATTTTTTTACGATAACTAACCAAGTTCCAGAAATATAGAAATCAGTTGGTTCTTTTCAGTGGACTTACTTTCTCTGCTGTAGAATTCTCAAATTAAACTGAATGAGCCCTCAGATCTTTTTTACTTTGTATCCTGATATTACTTTCAATAAAAAATTTGTAATTTAGTAAAATTAATTATTTTGAACTAATAAGCTCAATTAGACTTTATTTATTTACTTCAGCTAGATTGGCATGTTGTGTTAATGCTTAAATATGTAGGGAATTCGTTTCTTTTGAAATTGTTGAAAACACATGGTTGATTGAGGCTTGCTAAAACAGAAATATTCTGTATATATCTGTAATACTATTTTTATGTCTTTATCATATATCACATCTAAATTATTCTATAGTTATGTAGTCCTTTCCTCCTTGTATCCTTATAACTGCTTTGGATTTTGTTTAACATACTGTGCTACTTCCTTTCATTATATTTAATTTTGTATTTGATTAATTTTGTCCCCTGAAATATCATATGCTTTTCTGTCTGGCAACTTGGTAGTAATAGTAGTAGTTGTTGTTGTTATTATTATCATTATTCTCTGTTCTTTGAGGGGACAAAGGAGAGCCTGGTATATACTGCCTAATAAAACCCTGTTTTGAGTCTATGATAACATGTACCTTGTTTTTTTTTTCTGAGATAATACACATAAGGACATGGTATCAGAAATATCCTTGATGTTAAAAATCTCTATTAGCAAAAACCTCTTCCACAACCATAATATACTAACTTGGAAAATTGTTATGATGTTTCTCCCCCTCAGGCTTTTGGGATGTGAAATTGATAAACATTACCTTTGTCTCAGATGGAAATGTTACAAAATTAAATGTCTTCAAAGAATCTGACAGACACACCAAAGACAAATTTTATTTCCATTACAAAGCAAGTCTTGCCTGTTTGGATTTACTATATATAATTAGGAGCTTACTAGAGTCTGATGAAGGCTATCTGTATATCACCACTATTGCAAAAGTGTACCTTTGACAATCGATATTTGGCGTGTAGAATAGAATTTAACTTTGTGTGCTACACATATCTTGATATTCAGAGATTGTCCAACTTTTGGTTTAAGGAAGTTTGATGGGGTTACTGTGGACTTCATTGTTCAAATGAAAAGTTCAGAAAAGAGAGTATAATGGAATTTGGAATCTATTCTTTCTGCTTTTGAATACAGTCCAGCTATTATATTAATACCAAGATGGATAGAACAGAGCTGGCCTTATGTGCAATTTTTCTTACTTTGAAGCAGGCTACATGAAGAATTTTTATGTTTTGTTTTTGAAAAGTAGGTAGATTATATTCTTGGTTCATCTTTGTTTTGCAGCGGTAAAATTAGAGGCCTCAGTCTCCTGTTGGCAGAACAAGCTCTCAATTTCTCACTGTCAAAATTCAATCTGATTTCTATCTTTTTCACTAAAAAGCTGTCAACAGCAAATAAGCATTCCCTATCAACGAGCTACATTCATTTCTGAGGTATACAAATTCCTCTCATGGGAGAGGATTCAAATAATTTAAGTTGTTTCTGACTTTTAATTTCTTTTCTGGGAAACAGGAAATGATATTAGCATGGACTTTAACTGCAGTCCAAAATGAAAGGAGAAAAGACACGCACGGACACTCTTCAGGGTGACATTTCCAGTACCTTTATGTCTCAGAGTACAGCATGTTTACAGCGCATAAAACTGTGTTTCCATCTGCATTCTTGTTTGCAGCTAGTCATCTAATCTGAGCTGTAGCTTCATGCTTTTAAGATGCATTAATACAAACTCATTTTTTTTAGAAGCAGACTTGCTCTTGGAATGTATATTGCCAGCATAAAAGTAGGAAATGCCTCTGAAATAAAAATATTTTTCTTTCTTAGAATTTAGTTTCGGAAGTGGCCTTTTCTTTAGAAAGATATGAAATTCTAGGTATTATCTTGTCCCCTTATTTTTACTTTTATTGGGCTTATTTTATTTATGGAAGATGAGGGTTTAATAGAGTACATTGGTTTGTAGCTAAACATTTATGCTGAGCATATGCATTACTTTGGTTACAGAACTTCATTAAAGAGACTTGTAAAAATGCGAGCTTTTGGTTTTAAACTGTAAATTTCATTATCTTTCATTATCCCCTGCCAGTTCATGCAGACATTCACAATCTCAAAATCTTATGATTGGGATAAAAGTGGTAGGCATGGTATACACATACAAATAAGTAAGCTACCTATCACAGTTAAAAACAAAACTCCCTTTATGTGCAAATGCATTTGACAGTATTTAGAAAAGAAGAGGAATTTAAGAAGTAGATTTAGAGTGAGCTAGAAATCTACCAAAAAGGTTATCAGATGACTTCCAGGACTTTAAAAGTCTTCCCACTTTTCGTAGGAGTATTCTGATTAGTGTGAATACTGGGTGATGTTGGAGGCTCAGTGTGATCCTGATCCGGTGTTGGAACTATTGGATTGTGATATACTGGAGGCTGAGTTACAAAAACCTCCTTAGGTGGTTCTGCAGGCTGGGTTAAGGTCTCCTGCATGACTGGAGAAGGTTCATCCTCCTTAGTGGGTTCTGGCCTTCTGGTCAGTCCAAGGTCCAATGGTTGAATTGTGACCTCAATCAAGGTTGGGTGGTGAGCCTGAACTTGCTCTGGATTTGGAAATGTCACCTCGGGGTATGGTGGTTGAATTGGGGCTCCTTGGTGAACTGGAAAAAGTTCAACATTTTCAGAGGGGGTTGGATACTGATCTGAAAATTCCTGCCGGACTGACAAAGGTTCCAACTGCTCAGAGGACACAGTAGACTGAGCCGAGGTTTCTTGTTGGGGTGAAGAAGTTTCAACCTCATTAGTTAACGCTGGAATTATGATAAGTGCAAGACCCACAGGTTTAACAGTGACATCGGGCCGCTGTAGAAGCTGAGCTTGATCCTGACCTCGAGGAGAAACTGTTGGCACAGGATGCTCTGCAGAGAAAACTACAGTCACATTAGAGAGCTCTGGAGACTGAGTTGGAGAGGATTCAACCTCACCAGGAGAGTCTGGATGCTGAGCTGTGGCTTCCTGCTGAGGTGGAGAAGGTACAACGTCAGGAGCTTGTGGATGCTGATCTGGAGACTCCTGCTGGCTTGTGGCAGGTGTAAATTCTTCTCCAGGATGCTCTGGATACTCAGCTGGGGTCTCCTCTTGTACTGAAATGTTTATTATGTGTACCAGCTTCTGGAGATTGGGCTGGAGCCTCCTGTTGAACTGGCAAAGGTTCAACCTCCTCAGGTGGCTCTGAAGGCAGCGTGGGGGCCTCATGCTGGGTTGTAGAAAATTCTGCATTAGTAAGGGCCCTGAGGGCTGAGCTGAAGGCTTGTGCTGATTTGGAGAAGGGCCCACCTCTGGAGTGGGTTCTTTCGTTATGGTAAGCTCCACATCTGCAGGTTTGACAGCGACACTGGATAAGTTTGAATGCTGAGCCTGAGGGTGACTTGGAGGTGAAACTGTCATTTCATCATGCTCTGGAGGTTGAGCTGGCTGTTCCTGTTGAGTTGGCGAATGTTCTACCTCCCCTGAAGAAGGCTCTGGAGGCTGAGCTGGTTGCTCCTGCAGGGTTGCAGAAGGTTCTATCTCCGCTGGAGATAGAGCTGGGATCTCCAGCTGGGTTGGAGAAGATTCTGCCTCATTAGGGGGCTCTGGAGACTGAGCTGAGGCTTTCTCCTGGGTTGCAGAAATTTCAGCTTCTCCAAAAGACTCTGAAAGCTGAGCTGGGGTCTCCTGCTGGGTTGCTGGAGGCTCTGTAGGCTCAGAACGCTGAGTTGGTTGTTCCTTTTCACTTGGAGAAGGCTCAGCTTCCACAAGAGGCTCTGGAGGCTGACCTGCGGTCTCCTGCTGGGTTGGAGAAGGTTCAACCTCCTCAGCATACTCTGGAGGCTGAGATGGGGTCTCCTGCTGGACTGGAGAAGGTTCAACCTCTTTGGTGACCTGTGGAGTTATGGTAAGTGTTAGATCCAGAGGTTTAACAGTGACATTGTACAAGTTTGACTGCTGAGCTTCATTTACCCCATGATGTGCTACTAGTCGAACTACAACCTCCTTACGTGTCTCCAAAAGCTGGGCTAGGGCCTCCTGAGGACTTGAAGTTTCTAGTTCCTCAGGGGCCTCTGAAGGCTGAGATGGAGCGTCCTGCTGAAGTGGAGGTGGTTCTACCTCTTCAGTGGGCTCTGGTTGCTGAGGCTGGGCCTCTGCCTGGGGTAAAAAAGATTCAACCTCCTCAGGGGTCTGTGGATGCTGAGCAGGGGGCTCTTGCTGGGGTAAAGATTCAGCCTCCTCAGTGAGCTCTGGATGACAAATTTGGGCCTCCTGCTGGGATGGAGAAATTTCAGCTTCCTCTGGGGGCTCTGGAGGTTCATCTGGGCCACCCAGAAAATCCCTAGGTAGGCTCTCCTGAGGATAAAAGGCATCCATACTGGGATCTAAATAATCACCCGGCAACTGTTGTTATAGACCCTGACTGTTTTTTTCAAATTGGCCTGTAGTTCCAACAACAACTTTGGCAAGCCAGTGATGCTGAACTAGATCTTTCTTCAGGTTTGGGGGAGAAACAATAAACTTCATTGGTTTTGAGCTCTTACTACCTAGAGGTGGAACAAGTATTTAAAATGACTGGTGACCTTCAGCCTGATCTAGACCTATGTTTTTAATCTTACTTTTGTGTCGAGAAGGCAGAACCAAGGACTGATTCTGATCCCAGTCTGGCACTGGAACCGCCTCTGGGATATTTTGATGTTGGGTTTTCTTGTTATTCAGATCCTGATGTGGAACAGCAAACTGATCTGGCCCTGTAGGCAGCTCTGCAACGGAATCTGTGTCCGGGTATGGAGCCTCAGTCTCAGTTAACTCCTGACGAGGCGGGGCCAACATCTGGACTGGAGACGAGGACGTCAAGTAATTAAAGCCCCCGGCTTCTGCCAGCGGTGTAAGGGCATGGGGCAATTTGGGAGGGGGGGTCTGAGACGTATGAAGACCAAGCCTCTGTCAGCCGCGGGCGGTTGGAGGTCACCTGGATGGGGCCCAGGGCCCACTCCGGAGGCTGAACTGCCTGGACTAGACGCCACACTCGTTGCCATGTGAGGAGGAGACGTGGGGCGCAGATGCGACATAACATGCGGCGGCTCCCAGGAGCAGTGACCCAGGCCAGTGAGGAACCGGAGCCACAACCTGCATCCGAGCTGAACCACTATGCCAGCGCCGACGCGAGCGCTCACGTTAGCAACTGCGCGCCCCTCCCCCGCCTAACGTTCCACCCGTTATTTATGACATCTTTAGTGGCCACACGCCTGACAAGAAAAGTAGCTGTCCAGCAAAATGAGCACCAGTTGGGTGGCGGGAGGGGAACACACCTTACAATTATTCGAAAATGTTGTGTATATATGTCCATGCCAATCTCTCACTTTGTCACAGCAGCTCGGTGGTTTGTGACCACCTAGAGGGGTGGGATAAGGAGGGTGCGAGAGAGGGAGATGCAAGAGGGAAGAGATATGGGAACATATGTATATGTATAACTGATTTACTTTGTTATAAAACAGAAACTAACACATCATTGTAAAGCAAATATATTCCAATAAAGATGTTAAAAAATAAAAAACAATAAAATAAAATAAAATGTCGCCATTTCCTCCAAACTCTCAGTATTCACATCTCATTATTAATTCACCACTCTATTATTAGGGGTTACCACTGAATCAGTGATGACTCCAGAACTTCTGTAGGAGGGGTTTGGGGCAGATGAGCAATTCATTCTGGGAAAGAGAGTCTAAAACCAAGTGAATGGCCCTTTACATTAGCATGGGAAAACTTCTCCCACCCCACCTTTTCTCAACAGAGCCATTAATCTAGAAAAAACTACAGTGTCACTTTTCAGAGGTCTTCCCTGTGAGCACACATGGAGAAGATACTTAGAAAGTTAAAGTCAGCATGTTAAGTAATTTTCTTGAAATACTGTAACTAGCACCCTGTTTACTTTTTTCACAGTCCTTTTCATAATCTATTTAATTTTAGTCCTTTTTAATAGTCTGGTACACCTTTAACACCTAAACTCCAAGACGCTTTCATGTGAAGGGCGTTGGCGGCGGGGGGAGGGGGGGTGGAATTTAAACTTTGAGGCTACTCAGATTTCAAACTTTCTGTATAGAATAAGTTCCCTATTGTATATAGTGTAGGAGTGCCTCCAATTTCAGAAACTGAAGGGGGTTGGGTAAAGGCTTAAGGGGATCTTTCTTTCCTCATCTGTGTATTCACGACACCATTTATTATTATTATTATTATTATTATTATTATTATTATTATTATTATTATTATTATTTTGGTTTTTTTCCTGTACGCAGGACTCTCACCACTGTGGCCTCTCGCGTTGCGGAGCACAGGCTCCGGACGCGCAGGCTCAGCGGCCATGGTTCACGGGCCCAGCCGCTCCGCGGCATGTGGGATCTTCCCGGCCCGGGGCATGAACCCGTGTCCCCTGCATCGGCAGGCGGACTCGCAACCACTGCGCCACCAGGGAAGCCCCCATTTTATTATTAACAAAAGCTTTTCCTCCTTGTCTTCATCCTCTTTCCCTCTGCTCCCACATCCTCTTCTGCCTCCTCTTTCCTCCTCTTCCTTCCTTCCCTTCCTTTTCCCTCCTCCCTTCCTGCTCTCTTGTCTTTAATACTGAGGGAGTTATCCAACAGTAAAGAATAGTGTAGGATTTCATAATTATAGCAGCAGGGTCAAGGGTCATTTGTAGTGACGCCAGCTGTCCGGTGACTACTCTGGCTGCATGTCAGTGGTGGTCTTCAGACGCATCCTGCCAAATGACCTTGGCTGGGTTTTACTTTTATGCTGGCCTCGCTTGGTTCCTGCTCATTTTCCTAGTTTTGTTCTCTGCTTTCTGTTGATCTATGAGGTATAATTTATCCTTCCAATAAGATCTCTTTTTTGCATAAATTAGAATTGGTTCCTATGGCATATATTAAAAAACCTGACTGGTAGACTGTAACAGCAGTTTCTTTTATTCAGGATACAGACTTATCCTATAAGAACTCATTTAAATTCCAGCTCTTGAGTACAGCCCCCCATGACTATTTCATTTCTGCGTTGATTTTTTTTTGTGCTTTTGGAGTATGTGGGGTCCTTCCTATACTACTTAATATTTTATCATGTTATGCCTGGTAATTTTTTCTAACTGAATTAAGCTAATTTATTTCAAATTCCTAATTCCATCAAAAGTTTCTCAAAGGCAGATTCTCTCTCCAGCCCTCCCACTCCAATTTTTCTCCTTTTCCTCTCTCCCTGATAGAACTGTGTATGAAACTGCACACACCAAAGGTTTGAAGGTCAGAAAATACTTGTCTTTCTTTAATTTATGTAGGTCATAGTGCTTTGTTGACTAACAAAGATTAAAGCATGCCTGTGCAACCAGTGTTGAAAATATCTCTGTCTGTGTTTGTAGCTCATATGAACAAGAACAGTATAAGAACCTGGTGGGCTTGAGCATGAATTCTAGAGCAGACAAACCTGGATATGACCTTGGAAAGTTTTAACTTTTTCTGACTGTATAGCCACAGACTGGCTTAAATTTGCTCACTCATGAATGGTTTAAACAACACTTTCCAGGGTAGGAAAGAGGATTAAGTAAAGTAATAATAATAAAGTACCTAAAGCACATATCAAGAGCTCAATAAATTTTGAGTGTATTTATTCTCAATCTGTTGTGGCTTATCAGAAAACTAATGAGTGCATAGAATGAGTTAATGGAAGTAAAATATTAAAAGCGAGGGAGGGGAAAATTCCACTGTCCTTCAGCTCTTGTTATCTACTGAAAGTAAGCATTTCTGGGATCCTTTAGGCAGAATGTTGACAAACCAGTACATTTTCAGGGATGAGGATCCAGGATCTTGGAGGGTTTCCCTGTGGAGAGTGAGTCTTCATTTATGTTGCCCTGGAAGTACGGTCTAGAAACAATGGGTTCTGATCACCGTGAAGAAGACTGCAGTCTGACCTTAGGAAGAACTTTACCATGTGACAGTTGGAACACTGAATGGGCAACTGGAGATGCTCAGTTAGAAACTGCATTAACACTTAGCCAATGTGTGGTGGAGAGGACTGAGCACTGGAAGAGCAGGTTGTATTAAGTTATCCTTCAAGATTCCTTCCACAGATTCTCTAGTTATCCTTATAGCTGTTCATCATCTAGAATATATAATTGCCTAGAATCATAAAATCCTTATGGGCCAACCTACCTCTGGAAATTCTCCAGCACCAATATTTCAGATGTCTCTCCTTTACTTCTAGCAACATTTTCCAGACTTTTCTGGTTGCATCCGGACACTTATTTGAATTATTCTGCAATGCCTTGTCCTCCCCTTCCTCCCTCAGCCATGTCAATTTACACAGTGATGGGCTCAGAATCCAGACTGCAGCTCAGAGAAGTGGGCTGTACTTGCTTTGGCATCACTTTGCATCACCTCACCTTGGAGTCTGCTATTGTGCCTGCTCAGGGCATTTTGTGAAAATTGCCAATAAAATGGCTTCTACGTCTGTTAGTGTCACTTACCGTAGAACATGATGGAATAAAAATGTTGGAAGTACTGGAGATGCTTGTTACTCTACATTTGGAGCTGTCTGTGGATGTGGCCCTTGACCTGAAGCTTCTCTGTAGAGATGCTTTCTGCTTCTGCTAAAAGTTCTGGCTTTCTAAAGCAGTCTGACATCATTGCTAACTCCCCCCTGTTTCTTCAGGGTCAGACTTCCTTTGTCCACTGACAATTGGGACAGGGAAAGGAACTCATAATTATTGGACACTGTTTTGCTATTTTATAATGGTTATCAAATTCTAAGTTCACACCCACTCTATCTGGGAATCTCTGTGATTCCCATTTTACAGAAGAGAAAGCTGAGTGTCCAAAGAGTTGAGTAAGTTGCCAAAGACACAGACATAGTCAACAGTCGAGATGAATGCATGAATTTTATGATTAAACTTACAAGAGTCAGTTTTGCTTGCCACTAAGAACCTTGATACAGGAATCAAGTCCTCTTTTTTTTTTTTTTTTTACAATGGCTAATAATTTATTTTAAATTGGCAATACTTAGTGCTGAAAAGGATGTCAGCACTTCTCAGTGCAGTGCTGGTCAGCATGCAAAATGGTACAGTCCTTTTGTGAAAGAGTTTTGCAGTTTCTTTTTCTTTTCTTTTTTTTTTTTTTTACATCTTTATTGGAATATAATTGCTTTACAATGGTGTGTTAGTTTCTGCTTCATAACAAAGTGAATCAGTTATACATATGTTCCCATATCTCTTCCCTCTTCGTCTCCCTCCCTCCCACCCCTCCAGGCGGTCACAAAGCACAGAGCTGATCTCCCTGTGCTATGCGGCTGCTTCCCACTAGCTATGTACCTTACGTTTGGTAGTGTATATATGTCCACGCCTCCCTCTCGCTTTGTTACAGCTTACCCTTCCCACTCCCCATATCCTCAAGTCCATTCTCTAGTAGGTCTGTGTTTTTATTCCTGTCTTACACCTAGGTTCTTCATGACAATTCTTTTCTTAAATTCCATATATATGTGTTAGCATACGGTATTTGTCTTTCTCTTTCTGACTTACTTCACTCTGTATGACAGACTCTAGGTCTAACCACCTCATTACAAATAGCTCAATTTCGTTTCTTTTTTAGGCTGAGTAATATTCCATTGTATATATGTGCCACATCTTCTTTATCTATTCATCCGATGATGGACACTTAGGTTGTTTCCATCTCCGGGCTACTGTAAATAGAGCTGCAATGAACATTTTGGTACATGACTCTTTTTGAATTATGGTTTTCTCAGGGTATATGCCCAGTAGTGGGATTGCTGGGTCATATGGTAGTTCTATTTGTAGTTCTTAAAGGAACCTCCATACTGTTCTCCATAGTGACTGTACCAATTCACAATCCCACCAGCAGTGCAAGAGTGTCCACTTTTCTCCACACCCTCTCCAGCATTTATTGTTTCTAGATTTTTTGATGATGGCCATTCTGACTGGTGTGAGATGATATCTCATTGTAGTTTGGATTTGCATTTCTCTAATGATGAATGATGTTGAGCATTCTTTCATATGTTTGTTGGCAGTCTGTATATCTTCTTTAGAGAAATGTCTATTTTGGTCTTCTGTCCATTTTTTGGATTGGGTTGTTTGTTTTTTTGTTATTGAGCTGCATGAGCTGCTTATAAATTTTGGAGATTAATCCTTTGTCAATTGCTTCACTTGCAAATATTTTCTCCCATTCTGAGGGTTGTCTTTTGGTCTTGTTTATGGTTTAGTTTGCTGTGCAAAAGCTTTGAAGTTTCATTCGGTCTCATTTGTTTATTTTTGTTTTTATTTCCATTTCTCTAGGAAGTGGGTCAAAAAGGATCTTGCTGTATTTTATCTCATAGGGTGTTCTGCCTATGTTTTTCTCTAAGAGTTGTATAGTTTCTGGCCATACATTTAGGTCTCTAATCCATTTTGAACTTATTTTTGTGTATGGTGTTAGGGAGTGATCTAATCTCACACTTTTACATGTACCTGTCAAGTTTTCCCAGAACCACTTATTGAAGAGGCTGTCCTTTCTCCACTGTACATTCCTGCCTCCTTTATCAATGATAAGGTGACCATATGTGTGTGGGTTTATCTCTGGGCTTTCTATCCTGTTCCATTGATCTATCTTTCTGTTTTTGTGCCAGTACCATACTGTCTTGATTACTGTAGCTTTGTAGTATAGTCTGCAGTTAGTGAGCCTGATTCCTCCAGCTCCGTTTTTCGTCCTCAAGATTGCTTTGGCTATTCTGGGTCTTTTGTGTTTCCATACAAATTGTGAAATTTTTTGTTCTAGTTCTGTGAAAAATGCCAGTGGTAGTTTGAAAGGGATTGCACTGAATCTATAGATTGCTTTGGGTAGTAGAATCATTTTCACAATGTTGATTCTTCCAATCCAAGAACATCGTATATCTCTCCATCTATTTGTATCATCTTTAATTTCTTTCTTCAGTGTCTTATAATTTTCTGCATACAGGTCTTTTGTCTCCTTAGGTAGGTTTATTCCTAGATATTTTATTCTTTTTGTTGCAATGGTAAATGGGAGTGTTTTATTAATTTCACTTTCAGATTTTTCATCATTAGTGTATAGGAATGCCAGAGATTTCTGTGCATTAATTTTGTATCCTTCTACTTTACCAAATTCATTGATTAGCTCTAGTAGTTTTCTGGTAGCATCTTTAGGATTCTCTATGTATAGTATCATGTCATCTGCAAACAGTGACAGCTTTACTTTTCTTTTCCGATTTGGATTCCTTTTATTTCCTTTTCTTCTCTGATTGCTATGGCTAAAACTTCCAAAATTATGTAGAATAAGAGTGTTGAGAGTGGGCAACCTTGTCTTGTTCCTGATCTTAGTGGAAATGCTTTTAGTTTTTCACCATTGAGGAAGATGTTGGCTGTGGGTTTGTCATATATGGCCTTTATTATGTCAAGGAAAGTTCCCTCTATGCCTACTTTCTGGAGGGTTTTTATCATAAATGGGTGTTGAATTTTGTCAAAAGCTTTCTCTGCATCTATTGAGATGATCATATGGTTTTTCTCCTTCAGTTTGTTAATATGGTGTATCACGTTGATTGATTGCATATATTGAAGAATCCTTGCATTCCTGGAATAAACCCCTCTTGATCATGGGGTATGAACCTTTTAATGTGCTGTTGGATTCTGTTTGCTAGTATTCTGTTGAGGATTTTTGTAACTATGTTCATCAGTGATATTGGCCTGTAGTTTTCCTTCTTTGTTACATCCTTGTCTGGTTTTGGTATCAAGGTGATGGTGGCCTCATAGAAAGAGTTTGGGAGTGGTCCTCCCTCTGCTATATTTTGGAAGAGTTTGAGAAGGATAGGTATTAGCTCTTCTCTATATGTTTGATAGAATTCACCTGTGAAGCCATCTGGTTCTGGGCTTTTGTTTGTTGTAAGATTTTTAATGACAGTTTCAATTTCAGTGCTTGTGATTGATCTGTTCATATTTTCTACTTCTTCCTGATTCAGTCTTGGCAGGTTGTGCATTTCTAAGAATTTGTCCACTTCTTCCAGGTTGTCCATTTTATAGGCATAGAGTTGCTTGTAGTAATCGCTCATGATCTTCTGTATTTCTGCAGTGTCAGTTGTTACTTCTTTTTCATTTCTAATTCTATTGATTTGAGTCTTCTCCCTTTTTTTCTTGATGAGTCTGGCTAATGGTTGATCAATTTTGTTTATCTTCTCAAAGAACCAGCTTTTAGTTTTATTCATCTTTGCTATTGTTTCCTTCATTTCTTTTTCATTTATTTCTGATCTGATTTTTATGATTTCTTTCCTTCTGCTAACTTTGGGGTTTTTTGTTCTTCTTTCTCTAATTGCTTTAGGTGCAAGGTTAGGTTGTTTATTCGAGATGCTTCCCGTTTCTTAAGGTAGGATTGTATTGCTATAAAGTTCCCTCTTAGAACTGCTTTTGCTGCATCCCATAGGTTTTGGGTCATCGTGTCTCCATTGTCATTTGTTTCTAGGTATTTTTTTATTTCCTCTTTGATGTCTTCAGTGATCATTTTGTTATTAAGTAGTGTATTGTTTAACCTCCATGTGTTTGTATTTTTTACAGATCTTTTCCTGTAATTGATATCTAGTCTCATAGCGTTGTGGTTGGAAAAGATACTTGATAGAATTTCAATTTTCTTAAATTTATCAAGGCTTGATTTGTGACCCGAGATATGATCTATCCTGGAGAATGTTCCATGAGCACTAGACAAAAATGTGTAGTCTGTTGTTTTTGGATGGAATGTCCTATAAATATCAATTAAGTCCATGTTGCTTAATGTATCATTTAAAGCTTGTGTTTCGTTATTTATTTTCATTTTAGATGATCTGTCCATTGCTGAAAGTGGGGTGTTAAAGTCCCCTACTATGAAGGTGTTACTGTCGATTTCCCCTTTTATGGCTGTTAGCATTTGCCTTATGTATTGAGGTGCTCCTATGTTGGGTGCATAAATATTTACAATTGTTATATCTTCTTCTTGGATTGATCCCTTTATCATTATGTAGGGTCCTTCTTTGTCTCTTCTAATAGTCTTTATTTTAAAATTTATTTTGTCTGATATGGGAATTGCTACTCCAGCTTTCTGTTGGTTTCTATTTGCATGGAATAACTTTTTCCATCCCCTCACTTTCAGTCTGTATGTGTCCCTAGGTCTGAAGTGGGTCTCTTGTAGGCAGCATATATATGGCTTTTGTTTTTGTATCCATTCAGCCAATCTGTATCTTTTGGTGGGAACATTTAATCCATTTACATTTAAGGTAATTATCGATATGTATGTTCCTATTCCCATTTTCTTAATTGTTTGGGGTTTGTTATTGTAGATCTTTTCCTTCTCTTGTGTTTCTTGCCTAGAGAAGTTCCTTTAGCGTTTGTTGTAAAGCTGGTTTGGTGGTGCTGAACTCTCTCAGCTTTTTCTTGTCTGTAAAGATTTTAATTTCTCCATCAAATCTGAATGAGATCCTAGCTGGGTAGAGTAATCTTGTTTGCAGATTTTTCTCCCTCATCACTTTAAATATGTCCTGCCAGTCCCTTCTGGCTTGCAGAGTCTCTGCTGAAAGATCAGCTGTTAACCTTATGGGGATTCCTTTTTGTGTTATTTGTTGTTTTTCCCTTGCTGCTTTTAATATATTTTCTTTGTATTTATTTTTTGACAGTTTGATTAATATGTGTCTTGGCATATTTCTCCTTGGATTTATCCTGTATGGGACTCTCTGTGCTTCCTGGACTTGATTAACTATTTCCTTTCCCATATGAGGGAAGTTTTCAACTATAATCTCTTCAAATATTTTCTCAGTCCCTTTCTTTTTCTCTTCTTCTTCTGGAACCCCTTTAATTCGAATGTTGGTGCATTTAATGTTGTCCCAGAGGTCTCTGAGACTGTCTTCAGTTCTTTTCATTCTTTTTTCGTTATTCTGCTCTCCAGTAGTTATTTCCACTATTTTATCTTCCAGGTCACTTATCCGTTCTTCTGCCTCAGTTTTTCTGCTATTGATCCCCTCTAGAGTATTTTTCATTTCATTTATTGTGTTGTTCATCATTGCTTGTTTCATCTTTATTTCTTCTAGGTCCTTGTTAAATGTTTCTTGCATTTTGTCTATTCTATTTCCAAGATTTTGGATCATCTTTACTATCATTTTTCTGATTCTTTTTCAGGTAGACTGCCTATTTCCTCTTCATTTGTTAGGTCTGGTGGGTTTTTATCTTGCTCCTTCAACTGCTGTGTTTTTCTGTCTTTTCATTTTGCTTATCTTTCTGTGTTTCGGGTCTCCTTTTTGAAGGCTGCATATTCCCATTGTTTTTGGTGTCTGTCCCCAGTGGCTAAGGTTGGTTCAGTGGGTTGTGTAGGCTTCCTGGTGGAGGGGACTAGTGCCTGTGTTCTGGTGGATGAGGCTGGATCTTGTCCTCCTGGTGGACAGGTCCACGTCTGGTGGTGTGTTTTGGGGTGTCTGTGGACTTATTATGATTTTACGCAACCTCTCTGCTAATAGGTGGTGTTGTGTTCCTGTCTTGCTAGTTGTTTGGCATAGGGTGTCCAGCACTGTAGCTTGCTGGTCGTTGAGTGAAGCTGGCTGCTGGTGTTGAGATGAAGATCTCTGGGAGATTTTCACCATTTGATATTATGTGGAGCTGGGAGGTCTCTTGTGGATCAGTGTCCTGAAGTTGGCTCTCCCACCTCATAGGCACAGCACTGACTCCTGGCTGGAACACCAAGAGCCTTTCATCCATACGGCTCAGAAGAAAAGGGAGAAAAAGTAGAAAGAAAGAATTAGTAGAAGTAGAAAGAAAGAAAGAAAGGAGGGAGAGAGGGAGGGACGGAGGGAGGGAGGGAGGAAGGAAGGAAGGAAGGAAGGGGGGAAGGAAGGAAAAAAAGAAAGAAAGAAGATAAAGTAAGATAAAATAAAGTAAAATAAAATAGTTATTAAAATAAAAAATAATTTATTAAGAAAATTTTTTTTTAAATGGACGGATAGAACCCTAGGACAAATGGTGGAATCAAAGCTATACAGACAAAATCTCACACAGAAGCATACACATACACACTCACAAAAAGAGGAAAAGGGGAAAAATCATAAATCTTGCTCTCAAAGTCCACCTGCTCAATTTGGGATGATTCGTTGTCTATTCAGGTATTCCACAGATGCAGGGTACATCAAGTTGATTGTGGAGCTTTAATCCACTGCTTCTGAGGCTGCTGGGAGAGATTTCCCTTTCTCTTCTTCGTTCTCACAGCTCCCCGGGGCTCAGCTTTGGATTTGGCCCCGCCTCTGCATGTAGGTCTCCGGAGGGCATCTGTTCTTCGCTCAGACAGGACGGGGTTAAAGGAGCAGCTGTTTCGGGGACTCTGGCCCACTCAGGCCCGGGGGAGGGGTGGGCACGGAGTGCGGGGCGAGCCTGCGGCAGCAGAGGCCAGCATGACGTTGCACCAGCCTGAGGCGCGCCATGCGTTCTCCCGGGGAAGTTGTCCCTGGATCCAGGGACCCTGGCAGTGGCGGGCTGCACAGGCTCCCGGAAGGGGGTTGCGGATACTGACCTGTGCTCGCACACAGGCTTCTTGGTGGCAACCGCAACAGCCTTAGCGTCTTATGCCCGTCTCTGGGGTCCGCGCTTTTAGCCGCGGCTCGCGCCCATCTCTGGAACTCCTTTAAGCAGTGCTCTGAATCCCCTCTCCTCGCGCACCTGGAAACAAAGAGGTAAGAAAAAGTCTCTTGCCTCTTCAGCAGGTCCACACTTTTCTCCGGACTCCCTCCCGGCCAGCCGTGGTGCACTGACCCCCTGCAGGCTGTGTCCCGCCGCCAGTCCTCTCCCTGGGATCCGACCGAAGCCCGAGCCTCAGCTGGCAGCCCCGCCTGCCCTGGCGGGTGAGCAGACAAGCCTCTCGGGCTGTGAGTGCCGGTCGGCACCGATCCTCTATGCGGGAATCTATCCGCTTTGCCCTCCGCACCCCTGTAGCTGTGCTCTCCTCCGCGGCTCCGAAGCTTCCCCCTCCACCACCTGCAGTCTCTGCCTGCGAAGGGGCTTCCTAGTGTGTGGAAACCTTTCCTCCTTCACAGCTCCCTCCCACTGGTGCAGGTCCCGTCCCTATCCTTTTGTCTCTATTTATTCTTTTTTCTTTTGCCCTACCCATGTACGTGGGGAGTTTCTTGCCTTATGGGGGGTCTGGGGTCTTCTGCCAGCGTTCAGTAGGTGTTCTGTAGGAGTTGTTCCACGTGTATATGTATTTCTGGTGTATCTGTGGGGAGGAAGGTGATCTCCGCGTCTTACTCTTCCGCCATCTTCCCGGAAGTCTCCTGCAGTTTCTTCCAAGTCCTCTTTAAACCAAAGTTTACATCCAATCATCAGCTCAAATTCATCACCTCTCTTTGAGATGAACTGTAGTAGATGAGTTGGCCTGCTTAAAAAGATCTTAAGAGAGATACTCTTGTTCCCTAGGGCCCTTGTGAGTTGTCATTTGTAGGGGAGGTAAAAGTGTGTGTGTGTGTGTGTACGATTTCAAATCCAGGTTTCATTCTTCATTAGCTGTTTGAGGCTCAGGGAAGTTAAGCAGCATGATCCAGGTCAGTTTTCTCATGTGAATGATGGACATAATATGCATCTCATCCAGATTATGAAATTAGCAATTTGTTTCAAGCACTTTCTCACATTATGTTTAAAATACGCATTAACATTCCTTTTTGTAACAGCCTTTAAGAACCTATGTTTTCCGGGAGTTCCCTGGCGGTCCAGTGGTTAGGACTTGGCACTTTCACTGCTGGGGCCCAGGTGGGAGAGCTAAGGTCCTGCAAGCCGCTTGGCACAGCCAAAAAAAAAGAAAAAACAAACAAACAAACAAACAAAAAAACCTATGTTTTTCTGATGTAACATTACAAAGTCAACCAAACTAGGGAATCAAAGCCAACTGAAGTAGATACCTTTAGTTTTGTTGATCGAAAGTAGGTGGAAATCTTCAGCCAGTGGAAATCTGGCCACCCATTTGCAGAGTAGGGGCAGGACTGACAGAAAGTTAAATCCCTCAGCATGTTGGAGAGAGAGTTAAGCACTGGCAACAGTTATGTCCCAAATCAGTGATTTTCAAAGTGCTCTGGAGAGCTTTAGTGTTCTCTGGAGAGCTTCAGGGGGTGTCAGTGAGAGGAGGCGACGGGGGTGCAAGCCTGACTCTTGCTCCATGTGAACTCTTCATTATCTTTTAAACTTTTGCTTGAATCATGGCCTCCAAACAACATGGTGGGAATGACGATCAATGGACTCACTGATCACAGTTGATTTCTCTTCCTCCTCATTTGTAGAAAACCAGGGCTTCTACTTTCCTAGGTACTCATGTCTGTTGTGTGTCCCTTGCAAGGGACTGCGACTAGCCATTGGTGCCCCTCATGATGAGGCTCAGGCCTGTGTGGATTTACCATAGACAGACTGGCACCCTGTCCTTAGCTCTGGCCTTGTGTTCATTCACAAGGGCATCTGCTCCATTTCCCTGCTTTGATGTTGACTCCCCCTCTCCACAGAGTTGGATGCTGGTGTCTCACAGGAGCTCAGCGTGTAATTTTAAATTCAGATGGTCAGATAGCTAAGAAAGTGCTGATAGCTTATGCTGTGGTGAAATACGCTTTTGTTTTGTTTTGTTTTCTGTACATAACTGCTTTTGTATTTTGTTCCCCTTATCCCCAGCTGACAATATTTTAATTAAAAGTTGAGGTGAGAGAACATGGGGAAGTTTGTGGAGAAACGTGCTTGCCTTTTGTTTAATCCTACCACTCCAAAAAATGCTTTAAGCCTTTTGGTAAGAAAATAGAGAATTGAAAAGTTAGAAAAAGCCAGACAATGTGTTTTTCAAAAATATCTTATTTTGTTTTTTCTTGTCTTTTAAAAAAAGACTCAGAATTCAAATGCCTTTGCTCTCCCAACTCTATATTATTGCTTCAAGAAATGATCAAGATCACCGAATCCTTTCATTCCTAAAGCATATAAAAATAGACATAGCACATATCTATCTATTATATATATGTCTATTTATGATTTTTAAATGGCAAATTCAGCACAGGACCTAATCTAAATCAAATATGAATTCCAAACCTGAATGTCATTGATAAAATTAAAATCAAGAATTGTTTCTAAAAGGGATGCTCCGAAATATTACCACTCATAAGGTTACAGTGGGAAGAGTGCATTATTTTACTTCTTCCATCAGATGGTTTTCTCTGTTCACTTCTGCAGAAAAATAGAAGTTGCAGGTAACAAGGAAATAAATTTATTTCTGTTCTCGCTGTTATAGCCTTACTCAATTTCAGCTGCCCCCTCCCAGTTACATGTAGTCTCTCACTAGTGTGGTCTTCTTCCTGACATTTTTCCTGAACTTTGCTTCCACGGGAAGAAGCAAACATACTTGTAAGCTTCTCCTAGAAGCATAGTTGGTTGACTTTTGCCACCTTTTCTTTTTCATGATATAGTATCAGTAAAGCCGCCCTTAGCCTGGTTTATTTTCCCAGAGTTGGGCCAGTCCACAAATGATCTTTGTAAACAAGCTGATAAGAGGTGCCAGGAAAAACAACAAAAAAAGCTATTTTAAGAATTTCTCCTTTCTTTAGATACAGATATTGTTGAAGGCTTCACTGGGTTTTGCTGTCTTCTATTTTGGAGACCCTGTAATTTACACAGGAATAGTTCTTTTAGCATCAGCCCTGCCAAAGACTGAATGTTTGTGTCTCCCCCAAATTCACATATTGAAACCTAATTCCCAGTGTAATGGAATTTGGAGGTGGGGCCTTTGGGAGGTGATTAGATTATGAAAACAGAACCCTCATAAATGGGATTAGTGTCCTTATACATCTCAGAGAACTCCCTTGCCCCTTCTACCATGTGAGGACACAGTGAGATGACAGCTGTCTATGAACCAGGAAGCAGGTCCTCACCACACACCAAATCCGATGGTGCCTTGATCTTGGATTTCCCAGCCTCTAGAATCCGGGGTGGGGAGTGGGGAGGTGGGGGAAATAGGTGAAGGTGGTCAAAGGGTGCAAAATTCCAGCTATAAGAGGGTTAAGTTCTAGAGATCTAATGTACAGTATGGTGACTGTAGTTAACAATATTGTTTTATATACTTGAAAATTGCTAAGAGAGTAGATCTTAAATGTTCTCACTAAAGAAAAAAAAAGTAACTATGTAAGGTGATGGATGTGTTAACTAACTGTATTGTGTTAATCATTTCACAATATATACATATATCAAATCATCACAATGTACACCCTAAACTTACATAATGTTATATGTCAGTTATATCTCAATAAAGCTGAAGAAGATTTTTTTAAAAGGGACCAAAAATATACGTTTGTAAAAAATTTTACAGTTATGATTTCTGGACTTAGACGTAGGGGGCTACATGTGACTTTTATAATGGTGCTTCTCATATTATATTGACATACTTGATATAATAATAAATATTTGTTTTATTCATTTATCCATCCATCAATGCATTTGTCACAGGTCTGCATCAAAACAGAGCCCAAGGCAAGGATTAATTCTGATGCAATCAGCACGCATTCACTTGGCAGTTAAAAGGATAGGGAAAAAGAAAATGAGTCGGGGAGAGATGAGAGGCATTCAAAGTGGCTACTGCTTTATAATAAGTCACAACAGACATAGCTGATTGCTCAGTAGATCCAATACTTAAGATCAGAGGATGCTTTGGGACAGAGAAGCTGTTCCTTGGAATGGTACCTTGGAGGGATAAAGGATAAGAGAATTTGTCTTCTGTTTCCTTCTCCTCTTCCATCTTCTGTCTCTCATTGGTTAATGTTTGTCTTATTGGGAATTAATGCCTCCAAACTTCTGGGTTGCTTTTTAAATCTCTGTTGGCAAGCATTATAGAAGCCATTTGGTGTGGCACCTTGGGTCCACACTGATATGATAGGCAGAAATTACTTTTACGATTAGCAATTTTGCATCCCATTTGCAATATTTTTACTTATTCCAAGGTCATGAAGATATTTTCTTTTTTTTTTTTCCAGGAGCATACTGTTTTATTATTCACTTTTAGATCTACAATTCATATAAAATTGATTTTTATGTATGGTGTGAGGTAGGAGGCCAATTTTTCAATTTGTATTTTCAGTTGGCCCAGCATCAATTATTATAAAGGCTATCTTTTCCTCATTTTATTGCAATTTCACTTCTGGACTTAAAAAAATTTTTTTTTCATTTGTCTTTTAGTCTTTCCTTGTACCAATATCCAACAGTCTAAATTGTTAAAATTTCATAATTAAGTTTTGATGTCTAGTAGTGTAAGTGCACAGCTTTGATCTTCAAAACAAAGTTTAGACTGTTCTTTGCATTCCTATAAAATGTTAGTATTGACATCATTTTGCACGCATAAACATCCTTGAAATTTTTATTGGAATTGCATAAGATCTACAGATCAATTTAGGGAAAATTGATAACTTTAAATCATTGAGTTTTGCGTATTTAAACATGACCTTTCTTTCCATCTTTTTATCCATTTTTTCTTTTGTTCCATCTTTTTGTTCTTAAAATTTTTTTTCTCAATAATAGTTTTTAATTTTCAGTACGAAAGTCTTGCACATTGTTCTTAGATATATTTCTGGGTAATAGATATTTTTGGATGATATTTTGATAAATTTTTTTTAAATGATTCTGTTTTTGTTTCTGGTGTTTATTAATACAATTGGTTTTTGTATATCAACCTTGTCATTAGGAATTCTTGCTAAATTCACTTGTTATATCTAATATATTGTCCATAGAGTGCTGAATTTTCTATGTACACAACCATGTATTAAATAGTTTGTAAATAATCACTCTTTTAGTTTTTCTTTTCAAAATTTATATATATATATATAATATATATATATATAATATATATATATATTTACTCCTAAAGCCTTGACTAGGCACTTTTTCATTATTAAATGTTGAATCAAATTGGTAAGCAATGACATTGCTTTATCATTCCTGATCTTGGGGAAATCTTTTAATATTTCACCTTGAAGTTTTTTACATGAAAATGTGTGAAGTATGATTTTTTAAAAGATGTGATTTATCAGATTATGTTCCCTGCTATTTCTAATATGCTGAGAGTTTCGTTGTGAAATCATGAAAGAGTTTGAAGTTTATTAAATGTCTTCCTTGCATCTGTATGATGGTAGATTTTCCCCGTCATTTTATTTTCTTAATTGGTGCATTACATTGAATTTTCAATGCTAAACCAATCTTGTTTAGAAGAAGTACAAATTGGTTGTAATATATTTCCCTATATATTGGTGAGTTTTATTCTGGTCAGGAATGTGTGTCTGTATTCATTAAAAAAATAGGTCTGTCTCATCAGATTTTGATGTCAGCTTATTCTGCCATTATAAAATGAGTTGGGGTTTTTCTCCATTTTTTCTTCTGTTCTGTGGAAGAGGTTATATACTATTGGGGTTATATAGTCTTTCTTAAATATTTAGAAGAATATACTAGGAAAGTAATCTGATTTGAAATTTTATTTGTGGGAAAATTTAATAATGGATTTAATTTCTTTAAATTTGAGTATAAAACTATTCAGAATCCTTATTTTTTCCTGTATTTCTTTTAGTTTAAGTTGTATTTATCTAGAAAAATGTTCATTTAATTTAATTTTTAAATTTATTAGCACAAAGATGTTGATAATCACATCTTATTATCTTGTTAACATCTGTAGAATCTGTAGAGATGTCCCTTTGTTCTTAACTGAAATTGATGGTTTGTGCATTCTTTTTCCGTTTTTATGAATCATTTTTGTTAGGAAGCTGTTAATTTTATTATATTTTCAAAGAAACAGTTTTTGTATTTGTGGACTTATTATTTGATGTTTGTCTTCTATATTATTTTCTGCTCTTGTTTTTGTTACATCTTTCCCCCTGTTTTCCTGTGGTTTTATTTTCTATTCTTTATTTTTAAAGACTTTCTTTTTGAAATGGATTCTTAGTCATTTCTCTTTTCTAACACATGTATTTAAGAGTAGCTTTAGGCTTCCCTGGTGGCACAGTGGTTGAGAGTCCGCCTGCCGGTGCAGGGGACATGGGTTCGTGCCCCGGTCTGGGAAGATCCCACATGCCGCAGAGTGGCTGGGCCCATGAGCCATGGCCAAAGTATTGACACAGGAAGAAACAGAAAAATGTGATACATAGGAGACGATCAATGGAGACTGGCCCTAAAGCGACACAGAGTTTGCAATTAGCAGACAGTGATTTTAAAGTAGCTCTTACAATTGTGCTGAAGGATGTAAATAAAGTATGCTCACAATGAATGTAAAGATAGAACTAATTTCAAGCAAAAAATAAACAAAACGAAACACTATGAAAGAGAGCCAAACACAAATTTTATTTTTTTTATTATTATTATTATGTTTTGCGGTATGCGGGCCTCTCACTGCTGTGGCCTCTCCCGTTGCGGAGCACAGGCTCCGGACGCACAGGATTAGCGGCCATGGCTCACGGGTCCAGCCGCTCCGCGGCATGTGGGATCTTCCCGGACCGGGGCACAAACCCGTGTCCCCTGCATCGGCAGGCAGACTCTTATTTTTTATTAATTTGTATTGGACTACAGCTGCTTTACAATGTTGTGTTAGTTTCTACTGTACCACAAAGTGAATCAGCTATACGTATACATATATCCCCTCTTTTTTGGATTTCCTTCCCATTTAGGTCACCACAGAGCATTGAGTGGAGTTCCCTGTGCTATACAGTAGGCTCTCATTAGTTATCTATTTTATATATAGTATCAATAGTGTATAGATGTCAATCCCAATCTCCCGTTCATCCCAACCCGCTTTCCCCCTTGGTATCCATACACCAAATGCAAATTTTAGACCTGAAATATATATGTAAAACAAAAAAGTATTATAATTGACATTTATAAATTTAAAAAATTCAAGTTCAGAGAGATTAAGTAATCTTCCTGATGTCATACTAACAAGTGATAGAATTAGAGTTTGAATCCCAAGTCTATTTGGCTTTAAGGACTTTATTTTCTCAACTCACTAGGAAGGACTTAGAGATCAGTAGGAGTCTGCGGGAAAATGGAAGTGGATTGTGAACTTTTCTGAAACTCTGGTGAGACTAGGGAACCTTGCTGTAAGGCTTTGCTGTGGTCCCTGGGAGCAACCAATGGGATTATCTATCCATGGTGCTGCAATGTGCCCACCCAAAACTCCATGTCTACCTACCAAGCCATTTCTGATTATTTGCACCAAGGAATGGAAAGAGAAGTAAAGATAAACCATAGCAGCTCATGCTTTAGAATCTATCCATTTTGTCTTTCAAGTCTAATGCAATACACTGCCCCATCCATTGCTCTCCTTGGGTTTTGCCCATGTTCTGCATGAGTTTTTTTCCATGTTTTGCGAAAATCGTTTCCTCAGAGGTTGTGGGTAGAGAGCAGGGGTGGGGGTCTTCATGTATTTGCATCACCTTCCTATAGCTAAGTTCTACTTAAATTCAACTCTTATTTGGTGAGTTTAGTGATGTATCTAATGCTGTGCATGGTGTTGTGGAAGGCAGAGAAAGATGAGATCCAGCACCTGCTGTTCAGGAGTACCCACTTGAAAATGAACACAAAGAAGGAGAAGGAGAAGGTCAGCTGCGTGGGCTCAGTTTCTACTGTGTGTTCTCAAAAGACCTACCTTGGGGCTTCAGAGGAGGGTGGATGTCACTGTGAGTTGGCAGCAATCACAAAAGACTTTCTATAATAGGTAGGATATCACCTAGTCTATAAAGGCTAGGCTCAGGAGAGCAAGGAAAATGATAATTCTAGGACACAGTAGGTGCTTGATAGATATTTTTTAAATGAGGGAATGTGTTCACAATCCTTTTCTTCCTGGCTATTTTTAAGCATCTGCTTTCAAAAATGATTGTTTAAAATATTAAAAACAGTCTATTTTAACACTATCTGTAATAGCTCTAAACTGGAAACTACCCAAATGCCCATCAACAGTGGAATGAATAAATAAATTAAGATGTGTTTGTACAATGGAATACCACATAACAATGAGAAGGGGCACTTGAGAATGACATGAAACATGGATGAACCAGATGAATCTCAGAAGCACAATGTTGTCCAAAAGAAGGCATGCACCAAAGAGGACCTATTATAGGATTCCGTTCATATAAAGGACAAAAAGAGGCAAAGCTCATCTATGGCGCTGAAGTCAGCGTGGGGAATTGGTGGCAGTGAGCGCCAACTGGTGGAAGGAGAAGAAGGGTAGATTCTCGGGGACTGGGGAGGTTCTGGTTTTTGATCTGGATATTGATTACATGGACAGTTCAGCTTTTGAACATTTTGTTGGGCTGCCTGCTTATGATAAGTGCATTTTTCTGTAAGTATGTTGTATTTCAACAAAAAGTTAACAAAAACAGGGTATGTTCCCCAACTTGACTTCCCAGATCCTGTGCTCTTTTGCCCTTTCTCATTGATATCAGGTGGCATGACCCCCTGATGGTGATTTTCAAAGAATGGCACGTGTTGCTCTAGGAATCACCTTTCCTAAGACCAGGAGAGAAAAGGCAGAGCTCCCATTTCAATGATTGGGAAACTGAGGCCTGTAGGTGGGAAGTAACTTGCCCTTTTGTCAAACAGCGAGTCAAAGAAAGAAAGAACTTCTGTCTTTAGGGAACCTCTTTTCTGTGGCCCGGATAATAGATACCTGCCTAGCCTTATCCACCTGAAAAGAAAAAGGATGTCACAGGAAGTCAGAATGATGGTTGGGAATGCCTGGAGGAGTTCAGAGGGCTTTGGAGCCCCTGGCCACACTGCCAGGTCCATATAAAACGGCATCTGGAGGGTCCTGGGCCTGCCACCTGCTTTTGTGAGATTTGAGTGAGTCAGTTCCTCTCCTTGGACCTGTGACCTCAACTGTAAGATCAGAGATCGCACTTGATGACAGTTCTAGTGTTTCAAGGTCTAGCGCTGAGCTAGGGTCATCCAAGTTTGATTAGGCATAGTCTCTACTGTTCTCCACCCTCAGGGTCTGTGCTGGGTCAGGATTAAAAAAGGAAGTCCTTAGGACATTTAAAAAGCATTCATTCTTTCATTCCTTCAGTGTCCATTCCTTTATTGAGCATCTGCTCTATGCTAGGTACTGTGCTGGGGACACAAAGATGAATGACAATGTCACTGTCCTAGAGGAACTGACTTTCTGGGGGAAGAGATATAGTAAATCGTTGTAAAAAGTGTGACGAGTATTGCACATACAGGTAAGTATTGAATGCTACGGACACACAGAAGAAGACTCAATTCCTGCTTTGGGGGTGAGGTTAGGCCAGGAAAGGCTTTTAAGGAGAGGTGATATTTGAGCTGGACCTGGAAAAAGGAGCAGGTCAGACTGGGGAAACTGAGGTGGAGATCATATCCTTGACAGAGACAACAACATATCCAGAGGCAAAGGAGTGGGGACGAAAAGACATTTCTGTGTGGCTAGAATTGGGGACGGGGAGAGAGGGGAGAGGTAAGGCTATAGGTTTAGATGCCAAGACAACCAGCTTGGGGGTGGGGAGTGAGCATACATGTCCAGAATGAGTATGAGACTGTGTGAGGTGGCAGGGACCTGTGAGGGGCCCCCTCCTCACATTTTCTTCCTTGTCTTTGTCCCACATTTGGATGAGATTCAGATTTCTGCTGCACAAACCCAGCCCCCCGAGGTTCTCCAGTCAATAAGCTCTTTAAGAAGCCAAAGAGAGGCAAGATCAATGCAGTTGTCATTGATCTCACCTCTGCAGCCTATTAGTACCAGGGACTTGGTCGGCCCGGGAGCCCCTCACTAATGCACTGCGGAACTCAGATTAAACTGGGAGCCCCCAGCAGCCCTGGGAAGCGCTTCTGCCCTCACCAAATGCTGGGGGTGGGGTGGGGGGAGTAGAGGAGGAGGGACTCTTTGCCACCCAGATGAACACCGTAGATTCCCCAGGGAGACAGCTAGGATCGTGTCATTCCCTTGCTTAAAATCTTCCGATATCCCCCATCACCTGTTGGCTCTGTGCAGACTCCCTCATAGGACAAGTGTGCCCCCTGTGATCTGGACCCTGGCTGCCCTGTCCAGCCTTATCTCGTGCACTTTCTCCTCACCCTCTGAACTCAGTCCAGAAAGACTGCCTCCCGTTCTTCCAACTCGCCATCAGTTGAATAGGGTCACTTAGGAGGCTCTTATGTAACATATCATGTGACATTTAATTCTCAATATGGTTCTATGAGGCAGGAGGATGAGTAATAAATGTCTCATTTTGCCCAGGGGGACCCTGAAACCCCCAAACCGTAAGTAAGTGGCCAGGAATGGGTGCCAAAGCCAGAAACAGACAAACCAAGATCCCAGCCTATCGTCAATCTGAAATTGTTTTCCACAGAGCCTCCTCTGCAGCCATTAGCCCTGCAGCCATTGGCCCTGGTTCCTCTCCCTGTCTGCTTCTCTTCCCTTGGACAGCCTTCCCATAGCGGAGGGTGGTGGCCTCCCGAGAGCCTTCCCACTGCAGAGGCGGTCCCAGTTCTCCCAACCTCATGGGGCAAGGCAGGGAGGCTGGCGTGGTGGCCCCAGGGAGCTCCAGACTGGAAATCAGAACTGGGGTCTAGGCCTGTCTCTGCCACCCACAAGTTTCATGGACCTGGACCTGTCTTCCTAGAGCCGTATGGGCAACGTGGGGACTTTTCTGTCCCTGGACAGAAAATGGGGACAACGGCTTTCAAGGCAAGGTCAAGGAGATCACATATAACAAAGGGCTGTGCACAAGTATCATCAGACGTGGGGAAGAGGCTTGGCCCAGATGTTCACCCCACCTCTTCCTGAGCTTTGTCCTCTGAACTTGCCTTCCCATCTCCTCTGTCTCTACAGTATCATTAGCTCTTCTCACATTGCCCATAGGAGGCTGGCCAGAGCATAGGAATCTCACTGGCATGCCCCGTGGTAGTTTATTTAGACACACGAGCTTATTTAGCGAGAGATGGAGATGGATCTGTGTCTGTTTCCCTGAGGGCTTTGAAGCAAGGGACCAGGGCCTCTGTCTGACTGAGATGATGGAAACCCTGCCCTCCTGCTGCTGTGGGAAGTAGAGGAACTCGCCAAGAGCACCCATCCCACAGCTGGACATCGTGAGGCAGGAGAGCATAGTGAGCCACCACCAAAATCTGATAGGTGTCCTTCCAAGGTCACCTTGGAGGCAGGTGAGGCAGCCCAGGATCCTCAGGGACCCTTCCTACAGAAACGTCCTGGATGGGGGCGGAGGGGCCGGGAGGGGAAATGAGTGGGAGGCGGAGAAAGAAGTGAGAGAGGGGTCAATTCTCCTTGCCCTCGTCCCGCGGGGGGATGGCAGTGGTAACGGAGCCCAGGCCACCTGAGACCAAAGTCAGGACCAAGATTCTCAGGGCAGAATCACTAAAAGGGGAGAGAGCCCAGGTGAGCAGGCCCTCGGGCTCCACAGCCCCTCATCCCTTCAACCATATTTAGTACCCTAGAGTCATGAGCCCTTGGGTCCCGGGAGAGCAGATACCATTTGGCCTACGGTATTGTAGGATACTTCTTTTTTGATTCAAAATTACATTTTTTTCCCTTATGATGTCCAGGACTCCAAAGAAGTCAGGCTGCAACCTACTTGAAGAAGAGGAAATTTTCTGGACAATCTGGACCTCAAAAGTCTGCTTGGGCGGCCAGGAGGGCTCAAGGATCCAGGTGCCCAGGAAGCCAGGTGGTGCATCTGATCTTAGAATTTGTTTTCCTTTGATATTTTCCCCAACTTTTTGAAGCTCAGATACAAAGAATTTGAATAACTATTGAATATAATCTTTGTTACACTCTCCTCTCGTCCATGTTTGGCCCTATTATTCGTTCATTCATTCATTCACATTAAAAATAAAATAAGTACCTTTAAAGCCACCACCCAGCATAAAAACTAAGACTTTAACAATGCTGGCTACCTAACTGTGTGGCTTCCTCCTGTCCACCCCATCTCCCTGCTTTCCTCACCCAAGGTAAGCATCACTGTGAGTCCTATATCTGTCACTGGTCTGCTTTCTTTTTTAATATACTTATTTTATTGTATCTAAATGTTTTCCAGAATCTTTACTGATCCCTCCTCCTCCCTCTCTTTAGGGAACTTGTAGCTGTAGAATACAGGAAATGAGATGTGAGTTGCTCCCTTATTTTTAGCTGCAATAAAACTCTTCCTGAAACCATCTTGGCATCCAGTGTTCTCTGAAGCAGAGGGGACAGAGGAGCAGGGAAATGCTCCTTCCGGAGAGGCCACTCTTTAAGGAAGTGGCATGAAAGATGTGCTTTGCTGGGCAGAGTTCAGAAGGGTGGGCTTTCTGAATAATCCCCCTCCTTCTAAGCCTTCACTTAATCCATCTTTGTCCACAGCCTGGAGCCTTGTATAACTGACATCCCACCCACCCCCCGCTACTTCTGCCCAGCCCTGGCAGAGCTGCTCCCTAGAAGCCCTGGGTCTAGGTGGGCCAAGTTTATTCTCAGGGATTCCGGCCAACAAGTGCCCTCTGGAGGACGCAGAGCAGGCGCTGACCCAGGATGCTCCGGAGATGTGATTATTGGAAGGGGAGGGGGGCCCTGGTGTCGACACCCTGGACTGGCCGCAGCACCGCCCCCATCCCAGGCTGCCGCAGTGCCAGCGTGAGCCCTGGGCCCTCCATGAGGCTTTTCGTGGACTCCTCCCTTGCTGCTTCTCAGGCCAGGAACCAATTTTACCCATGAGTGAGTCTGCATAATCCTCTTCCGGTCCCTGTCCACTGCTTCGGGGGGCTTTGGTGAGGGCGGAGAGGGAAGCTGCCTGGGCTGGGAGGGCCTGAGCCACGTCTGGGCCACAGAGGGAAGCAGTAGAGGGACAGGCCTGGCCTCAGCTGCCAGGACAGCTACCTCTGCTACTGGAGATGTCCAAGCCCTCCCCCTGGCTGGTCCAACCACGACTCTCATTTCCTCCAAGAGGAAAGGGAGGCTCGAATGAGCCCAAAGGAGGCCACTTGGAGCCCACTATCAAGACCCCAGTCCCCATTAGATTTTTGGCCTAGGTGGATTTGGGGTGGAGTGCTGGTGGGGAGCACCTTCCCTGAACCCCTTTCTCCTCTTTAAGGCTGAGGGGTGGGGGAGGAGAAGAACACTGCCCAAGCTGAGCTAGAGATGCATCAGGGGGCCTGGGATAGCTGAAGACTCCCCAGACCAGGAGGATCTCTAGAGAGAGCCCCTACCCTAGACTTATGGATGGGGAAACTAAGGCCCACAGAGGGAACTCGCTCAGTTAGGATTTCCCAAAACCAGTCTGGCAGGATAACTCCGGCCCATCACTCCTGTCACCCACTCTGAAGCCCTTGTACATGTTCCCTCTTCGGGAGACGTGCCCCTCCCAGGAGTCTGTTATCCTGAGCACCTCATATCCCAGTGGTTAATCACAAGGCTGGCATCAATGGTTTGGAGTTCAGGGCGTGCCTCTGTGACCTCAAGCACATGACACAGCCTCTCCAAGCCTGTTTCTTTACCTGGAAAAAACCAGGGTGCTAATAATCAAGTTTATCCTCAAGGCTTGTTGTCAAGTTTGAAGGAGATGCTGCTAGCGCCCAGCACAGTGCCTAGAGCATAGTAAACAGTCAAGAAACCCTAGTAGTTGTGATTTTCATTGAGCCAGCGGGCTCCTATTCATCCTTCACAGCCCTGCCCAGGCAGCCCCTTCCCTGTGAAGACCTCCTTGCTAGCCCCACACACAGACCTGATAACTGACCCCTCACAACTGTAGCTTCATCCTGGGCAAACGTCATGTTCTCTTATGGCTGGTTTACACATGGACCAACTGTGCAGGCATGTGAGTTCCCAAGGGGATGAGGTGTGTCTCACTCTCCCGTGGTGTCTTACGGGCTGCGATGGGGCCAGGGCTGAGCAAATAGCGTCTCAGTGATGGGCACGGGTTGGAGCTGTCTTGACTTGCTGGTACCCAACCTCGCAAGCCGGCTCTTCTTCTGTCCTTATTTATGTCCCATCTTTGAAGGCATTCAGGTCTGCATTTGGTGGCCTTCGCTGCCCTCTCCTGACTGCAGAGGGCAGGACAGTGCCTCAGGTGAGGGTGAGCGTTGGACTGGGGCAGAGAGGCAGGAGCTGAGTGAGAGTTTTACTTCTCACTACACAGCCTTACATATCCCTCTGCATCTTGGGCTTCGACCCCTCTGAGCCCACAGGGAAACCAGCAGAAGACTGTGTGCCTGGTGGGCAGACCTCTAGAAGGGCTATCATCCCATGGGAAGCCAGCCCTGCACGGTGGACAGAGGCCCCACCCCAAAGCTGGTACCAGCCCGGTTCACCCTGGAGCTCACTTCTCCAGCAGAAGCCTCTGAGGGCGAGCCCTGGGCCACCCGGCTTTACACACACAGGTAGCAGGCTCACTCATTTGCTCACAGCTATCTCCTGCCTTCCGGGAGTGTGACAGATTGAAAGAAGACGGTTCCAGCTGAGAGAGTCCTATAATTATCAACTGCAGATTATTTTAATTAAAATGCTTTGCATCCGCAGCTCTTAATTTCTAAAATGATTATAAATGTTATTAATAAAGAAAAATCCTTGAAGTGTGATCCATAAATCTCAGCCTGGGCAGAGATGACAGGGCGAGCCGGTACAGCAGAGGAGGCCCTGCCCAGGGTTGAAACCGCAGAGGGTAGAGAAGAAGGAAGGGAGAAGGGAGGTGAGGCGGGCTGGAAGAAAGGGAATGGAGGAAGGACAAACCCCCTATGCATTCTTCCCGCTTTACCTCTGGATCCTTAAGCATTTGGGACTAAGAAAGCAGACCAGCTCTGGGTTTGGAACTTGAGTCTGCTGTTTGCTGTATGACTTTGGGCAAGTCAGGTGACCTCTCTAAGCTTCAAGTTTCTCCTCTAATGATGTTTTCATCTTTCAAGTTTTTCATATAAAGAATGGAAATGACTGCCGTCTGGTAGGGTTATTCTGAGGCATGTTGACAAAGTGTGTAAAGCGCTTGTCACATTGTAGCAATTTTTGGTTAGCTCCGGCCCCATCCTCAGGAGGGTTCCTAGGAGTCTTCTGTTGCTTCATAGCTCCATTCTCTGGCAGTCCTAGGCTCATGATTGGTGGACCCCTCACCCTCCAGGAGGGGACCTCAGGGGTGTGATTACTGCCAGCCCGAGTCTGGCACCAAGGGAAGGCCCTTCAGCTTTCACTGGTCTCGCATCACGGAAGGGCAGGGCAGAAGGAGGAGAAGAGACCAGCCCTTTCACCTGACATGCAAGGAAATGGATTGGAGGCCCAGAGAGGGAAATGTCTAGCCCAAGGTCGCTCAGCAAATTTCTAGAAGGTCGTTTTACCCATTTTAGCAGATGGCTAAAGCCTGACTTTTTAATTTATTTTAAGCCTGTCTTTCTAATGGCTGAGAACAGATCCCCTGAACCAGGAGATGATGCTGATGATAACATTGACGAGGTAGACGGGGGAAGGGGTTGGCAGTGGGAGATGGAGAGGGCGAGGACCGGCCTGGGGTCACGACAGCTAGCTGCCACGTGCGCCCAGTGCCCTTGGGCCCATCGCTTCTCTCCCTGGACCTTAGTTCTCTCCTTGGTAAAACTGGGATGATAATCACTGCCCCACTGACCTCCCAGGCTGGTGGTGAGGATCAGATGAGATGATGAACCTGAAAGTGCTTTGTAAGCTGGAAAGCGTGAAGCAAATGTAGGAGATTATTAACATTAATATTAATGAACTTACTCACAGTTGGCTACTGGCCACAGACAAGATGGAACGCTGCGAGTCTGGCGGAAGACGAATTTTTCCAAGCCTCTGTTGGGTTTGCAGAGGGGACAGGGATGGAGATTGTTCTCCGTGGCCATTTCCCAGATTCTTATAGATGGAATTACTTAAGGGAAAACCCCTCAAGATTTTCAGCCAAGGGAGCTGGTAGTGAGCCCACGGCACTGGGGGACGGTGCGGGAGGGACTCCCTTTCCCTGGTTTGCACAGCTATAGAGGTTGCTGGCTTTGTCGTTCAAGGCTGATCTCTTCTTAGGGCTCGGGAGGCCCAGCGCTGAGGACCGGGCCCCTTCTGTGGACCCCACCGAAGGCAAAAGGGCTCCCTTCCCTATTTGGTTCCCCTCTTCCATCCTCAGAAGACTAACCCATCCCTCCTTGGGAAAACCACCAGGTCAAAGAGATGAGGATGGAGTCAGGCTCCTGCATCCTCTTTCTAGCACATTCATCCTCCTCCCTCTCCCCCCACACTCACACGGGAGTCTTACTTCTAAGCATGAAGCTGTGCACAGTGTTGATCTGTGTCCTGGGAGAATCCTCCTTTCATTCATTCATTCACTCATGTGTTCTGTAAAGGTTTGTTCAAAGTCTGAGATGTGCCAGGCACTGGGATGCACAGGTGAATGAGGCCCTGTCCCTGTCATTAGGGCTCAAAGGCTGCTGTAGGTGACAGATGACAGAAGTGCAAACAGGCCCTTGTGCCACCCTCTGTGGTTTGGAGCTATGGAAACATACCAGAGCCCAGGGTAAGGGGAGATTTTCAGAAAACATTTCCTGGAGGAAGCGGTTCTGAGCAGAGCCTTGAGAGAGGATACATGATGTTCAGAACCCCCATTACTTAATGCAAATGGAACATTCCAGTGTCTCAACTCACAGAATAAGGAGGCACAGATCCACAGGCTTCAGGAACTCTGCTTCCAGCTAAACACACAACTGGCCACAGTTTCTGAGGATGTAGAGCCTTCCACAGCTTCTGCCCTCAGGGGCTGGGGAGTCAGAGTGCTAAGATGGGGTCTGAACCCCAGCTCTGCCTCTAACAGACTGTGCCCTCTGGTCTCTGCACTTGAAAGATGGGACCAGGTTGTGAGGACTCTGAGATCGTGGTGTGAATAACGCTCTGTCAAGGAAGAGCCACGCTGTGACTCCCTATTATTTTATTATTCAGCTGGAAGTGTTCTGATATGTCCAGTGGGATGGAGGCTTGGAGAGCACAGCTGAACTTGCACTTCAGTATTTGCTGATTACTTTGTACCAACTGTAGGGTTTAAGAATGTGAAGATTTGCAAGATGTCTACGTGCTGTGTGTGTCGTGTGTGCGTGTGCGTGTGTTTGTGTGACAGAGACAGACACAGAGGGAAGTGGGGAGGGTATTTGCGTGCTGGCTTGGCACAGAGAGCCCTGTGCATTGAGGGTCACACATACACACTTGTGGGCTGCGGTCCACAAACGCCCACCCACTTCTGCCCCTGAGCACAACCACACTCTTGACAACTCACACCTTGCATCCCACGAGCGCCCTGGAGCAGCCCCGGCGCACACTCACTCGCTGTGTCCCTGGGCATCTCTCTCATCGACATCTCAGTTAGTTAGAACTCACATCCTGGCCCCCATACCAGCTTAACTGTGGATTTAGATTATCCACAGGTGCAAATACCCCTATAATAAAGAGATGTTGCTGAGCCCTGGGACGAGGAGTCCAAATTCTGCAGAGTGAGGGAGAGAATATTCTGGCTGGTAGGATTCTGGAAGAAGAAAGCATTTTAGGACGATGGACCTTCCAGGTGGAAGGGACAGCATGAGTGAAAACAAAGAGACCGGCTAGGGTAGGCTGAGTCTTGGGGATGGCAGCGGTGTGGAGAGAGGGGAGGACGGAGCAAGGCATGAGAGCCGTAGTCGGGCCCACCGGGTGCCATGCTGGTCATTCCATTAGTCAGGGGCGTCTGGAATGTGGCTGGCTTTGACTGCCAAGTGGAGCAGTTGGTGATGGGCAGTGAGGCTGGGTGTTGCGCAGAGGACGCGAACAGCCACACCTGGGCTTCTGGGAAATGAATGTGCAGCTGTGTGCTCGGTGGGCCCGGGGAGGCTGGAGGCAGGGAGGCGTGTAAAGAGGCGGCTGGGGCAGCTCAGGAGAAGGACAGTGGGGAGGTTATCCATAGGGGTCAAAATGGAGAGAGAGAGAGAATAATGACGCAAGAGCCCAGATGTGAGGCTTGTCTGCTTCTAGGGAGCCAGAGAGGAAGGGCAGCTTGGTGGGGGCAGGGGGATAGCAGCCTTGGTGATTGGACACCTGAGCCCACCCCATCCCTCCCCTTTGTCTGCAGAGATGAGAAGCACCACTCAAGGAGCATCTACTGTGTGCTATGCACGGGGCCTGCCAGGCAGCTGTATCATCCCATTTCACAGATGAAATAATGGAGGCTAAGGATGTGAGTGACTTGCTGGAATCACAGGATGAGGACTCAGGTCTGACAGCACAACCAATGCTGGTCTCACCCCCTCCCTCCCTCCCTCCCTCTAGCCTGAGCTGGCACTGACAGTCCTCCCCTCCCAACCAGTTACATGCCCGCCAGGCTCCTGTCTGGCACAGCCTGGGCCAGCCTGAGGCATTCCTGTGAGCCCAGGAGGATGATAAGAGCTCCCTTCTGGCTCCTCACCTTCAAAGAGCCCAGCGCTCTATTTGCAGCTGCTTACTCGGCAGGCCGTTTGATTTGCAAGAGAGGCTGGCGGCAGGGTTGTCCCTGGCCACCAGCAGAATTAGAGATCTGGCTTCAGGTGAAAAAAGTTCCTTCCTCCTCTCTCCCTCTCCCTTTTTTCCTTTCCTGACTCCTCTTCTGACTTTTCTTTTTTTAAAGCTTATTTTTAACAAGGGATTTGAAACTGCAGATGCCTCAAAGCTCCGGGACAATGGGAGATAGAGGGTTGATGCTGATTGGCTGGAGAGGGGAGTGGCTTGGAAGCAGGTCTGGATCACAGTAATGTCCCTTAGCACTGACTGAGCACCTAAGTGCAGACATCAAGCTGGGTGCTTGACGGCCATCCTCTCCTCCCCACGCCTCTGTGAGGCAGACTTAATTCATTTTCCATGTGGAGAAACAAAGTTTTGTTCCAGGTCACATTGCTGGTAACGGGTGAAGTCTGGCTGTACCCACTCCCTGGGCTGGGATGCTGAAGGGACTGGGACCCCTCCCAGACCCTGTCCCACCATGAGATAGAAAGCATAGGGGTTCAGATCTTTCCTTGCCTTCCCTGCCCCCAGACAGATTCCTGGACATTCAGAGATGTGCTCCACAAGCCTGAGTTCATCTTTCTGGTCGACCAGGAGGACTTACTGAAGGATGATCCTTCCTTCCTTGGCTGTCCCCATCCTAGGTAATTTGGGACTTTAAAATCTCAAGGACACTAGCTCAGCTCTGTGCAGCCCCGGTTTGGGACTAGGAGAAGAAAACCCCAGCCTGGGAACCCCCAGAGTCCTCACTCTGCCCACTCTGTGACAATGGGCAGACTTTCCAAGGAGGTGGCCGCCATCTTCCTGTCCCTCCTGTGGGAGGAGAAGCACGAGGCGGGAGGGGACAGCATAGGAAGGCAGTGGGAACCTGGCTTGGAGTCCAACAGATCCGGGTGACATGTTGCAGCAGCCTCTCGTCACACTTAGGAGAAAATCCGGAACATTCTACAGAGCTGGTGAGCTCCTGCCTGGTCTGGGCCTGCCTCTCTCTCTGCTGCAGCCAGCTATATCCTCTCTTCGCACAGGTCCCAGCCACTCCAGCCCCAGACACCCATCCCTTCCCTCCTCAGGGCCTTTGCATATACTGTCCCCTCTTCCTGGGACACTCTTCCCTCACTTCTAGATGGTTCCTCTTCATACCTGGGGCTTCAGGGAAGCCTGCCTTTCCCAGACCATCTAATCTGCCACTGTCCCCCTGTCATCTACTCAGCAACACTTGTGGCTGATTCTGACCCTGCCGTGAGGACAAAGGATCAGCTCCAGTTTGTACATCTTTGCATCCCAAGGGCCCACCTGGAGCCTGGTCCAGCCTAGGTCCACCAGAAGTACCTACTTACAAATCATTGAATTTAACCTCTCTTGCAACCTCCACTTCTTTATTTGCAAAATGGGTGTAGTGACATCTACCTCATAAGGTTGCTGCAAGGGCAAAACGAAGTAAAGCGCTCAGCATGAAGTACCAGGAAATACCAGTCTCTATTCATATTCATTCCTGAGTCGAACTGGTTAGGCATGGCTGGCACACTTGAGCATCTTGGAAACTTGCAGTGAGGAAACCCAGATTCGGAGAGGCCGCTCAAGACTGTCTCCTAGGCAGGCTGGCCACCTGGCTGCCTGGGGCTCCCTCCTGCTCCGTCCTGGCCTCCTGCTGACCATGGATAATCCTATGGCCTCCTCTTGCCTCAGCGTTTCTAATGTGGCTGATGGGATGCATGATGCAAGACCTCGGGGCGGTGGGGGAGGGGGGGAATGAGTGGTCTGGCGGAGTGCTTCCTACGAGGAACCAAGAGCCGTGCCTCCAACCCCTTCCCTGCCTCCATAACTGGCTATTCAAGGCCCTTGGTCTGCCTTCCAGCTCACCCATCCCATGGCCTTCAGCTGACTTCCCTCCCTAAGGAAGGACTTTTGCATGAGCTAAGCATCTCCAGCGACTGCCTTCTTGCCACCTGCTCCTGTGGCTCTCTCCCCACCTGAAGCCATAAATACATATGCAAAGGCCAGTATATTAATTTGTGTTTGAGCACGGAGCCGGGGACGCTGCCGAGAAAGGGGATTAGGCAGTGGCAGTGGGTGGGAGGCAACAGATGGCCTGATGGCTTTTACCTGTTGCTAATTTGTTAGGCACCAATTCCTGGTTTGTGCTTAATTGTGCCCAGACCCCGAGACGGCAGCGTGCCAGGCACTGGATGGCCCACGAGTGCTCCCGTGGGGTGATGGGTCAGGTGCCTGCCTCGGAATTAAATGTTGAAGTCTGGAAATGAACGGCTCTGCCTTGTTCTCTCTTGAGTGGACTCTGGTCCCTCTTGCTGGCTGGGCACGAGGACCCTCAGAGCATATGCAGCAATGAGGAGGATGCTGAGTCGGGGCAGCCAGCCTTACCCTTCTGTTAAGTGGCTGTGTGACCTTGGGTGGGTCACTTAGCATCTCTGGGCCCCATCTGCCTGTCAGGGAAATGAGCATAATCACACCTGCCCTATCTACTTTGCAGGGTTGCTGTGAGTGTGAGCTGAGATAATGGATCTGGGAGCACTTTGACACGTGGAAGCCTCTCTAATAGTGAGGCATTATTTGCTAGCAGAGTGGATAAGAGCTTGGATTTTGGAGTCAGTGAGGCCGGAACTGAATTCTGACTGTCACTTATAACTGTGAGGCCTTGAGTAAGAAACCTAAGGTTTTGGAGCCTCAGTTTCCTCACCTATGCAGCGGGTGATACCAGTCCCTACCTCAGGGGTGCTGGGAGGAGTAAAGGAATTAATGCCCGGGCTGGTCCCAGCTTTCCCAGAATGCGGTCCCGATGAGTCATTATTAGTTTGCTATGGCTTTCCCTTCAAGCCTCGGCTAAGCATCACCTGTTCTGTGAAGCCCACTCTGATCTGTATCCCCTACCACTGTGGATTGTCTTCTCCTGGTGGAATTTGTTCGGGGTTTACTTCTTCCCCATTAACTACAATCTGGTGGGATGGTAATCTGAAGCCTGTGAGCCTGTCACCAAAAGGACAACACGTGAATAAGCACAGCCATTCAAAAGCATCTTCTGGAGTACAAAAGAGGCGCCAAACCTCAGAAAACAGGGAGCTCATGCACCCACGGGGCAGGGCCCACAGCAGAGGGACACTGCTCTCCCCCTTCCACACCTGGCCCTCCAAGTGGTCCTGGGACCCATCCACGTCTGAGCCCAACTCCCCAGCCTTCCTGCTGATTCTCTGAGCCTCAGATATATTTCCAAGAAAGTTCCATTCGCTTCACTGAGCTTATCTTTCAAGAACCTGGCTGCTACACCTCTAGGCCTTACACATATTTCAATGACAGCATGGAGGAACTTTCTTTTGAATGTTTTCTATATTTGTCTCCATTACTTCTTTGTTTTGTGACCTTGGGCAAATCCTTTCACCTCTCTGAGACTCAGTTTCTTCTTCTGTATAATGAGGGGTGGGATGGAGAGTAGGGCTCCCAGGATTATTGTGAGGATTAAGTGTCCTGCTAGTGTCAAGCATATCACTGGCACTCAGAGATGACCGATCGATTAACCTCTATCAGTTGAGGATAAGTGACATTGCTTTCATTTGAAATCATGGAGGAAACCAAGGCCTGCAAGGTTGTCAGGAAAGCATCCTTTTGAGAAACTTGCTTAAGGGCTTATTGACCGAGAAATCATCTTCTCTCTCCTTTGCCTTTGAGTCTCTCTCAGGGAAATGCGCAATTATTAGAAGAGGGAATGGAAGGTGGCAGAAGTTCTCTTGGGCCAAGTGGGGGACAGGGGGTGGTGGGGGAGGTTGGGGGAGGGGGGAGGAGCCAGGGCCATGGCCGGTGAGGCAGGAGCTGTGGCAGTGTGGGCTGGGTTCCCTGCTGCTCCTGTTTGGAGTGGGAAGAGAGGGAGAAGAGGGGAGGGAGAGGAGGAGGTGGGGGGAAGGCGGGAGGCAGGAGGTGGTGATAAAGACTCTGACTTCCCTTTCCATCCCTCCTCATTTCCACCGCACCTCCCCCTCTCCTCTTATATTATTTAATTCTACATGTAAATAACGCCCTCCCTCAGTCATGCCCCTGCTGGCCCTACCTCTGTGGGTAACTCAAGGAGCACACATCAAATGGTCCAAGAGTTTCTCTTCTTGAACTGACGCCTTGGAGAGGGCTCTCCTGCTTATATCTCTCCTGTAGTTTTTCCTCTCTTAGGCGGGAGCAACACGGGGTGCCCAGAACAAGGGCACACGTAGTTTGAATGAGGATTTTCTCAGGTACAACCTGGAGACTTGGGGCAGCTTACAAATCCCTCTCGCTAGGCAGTGTGCCTGATGCTCAGAGCTGCTACCATCTGCCTCACAGAAATTCCTGTATGCAAGGTACCTAGCACAGCACCCAGCCCAGGTGCAGGGCCTGCTGCCTGCCCTCCAGCCTGACAGACGTTCAGGCAGTTGGTGCAGGGACCCCACTGTATCACGGGAACATCTCAGTGTCCGAGGCAGGTGCGTGAAACCAATTCAGTGCTACAGAGCCTGGTCACGTAAGCCAGCCGGACCCAGGGACGAGTTATTTGTGATATTATTGAATCTGTCCCATGTTCACCTAGATTCTGCCCTTGACCTTTAACACACCTCTCTTCTCCAAGTCAGTTCTGCCTAGACACCCTCCCCTAGAGCTAAGAAAACAAGGATGGAAAGAGAGGAGCCCCCCCGTTTTGGGCCAGCATAGTACTAGTGCCTCTGTATACCTTACTCCTCTAATCCTCACCAGAGCCCTTGGAGGCTGGTCATCTTGTGTGTTTTGTGGGTGTAAACACTGAGGTTTAGTAAAGTTACTGACCTGCCCAGTTACGTGGCTGGTGGAACTAGGGTTGGAACCCACAGGCACCTGACCGCCTTGGTGTCACGCTGGTTCCTCCCTCTATCTCTCAGCTCCTGAGCTTTTACTGCCCCAGCAACAGCTATAGACTCTCTCATCCCTTCTGACTCAGGAACCACATAATTCTATGACATCTAAACTTTTGTAGACTCTAAAGCAACTTCCTTCCTCATACCATTTACTCCCACTATGTTCCATCCCCCGGGAAGGTATACCAACCACACATATTAATAGTAACACATATAATGATGGGAAATATTTAGAATAGACCAATAGGAAATGTGGCGGGGTTGGAGGGTTAAAGGTCTGGCTCTATGTGTGCTTGACCAGGAGCTGCTGCAGAGCCCAGCAGGGAGGAGCCTTACCCTTAATCCCAGATTTAACTGATGTTTACTGAAAAGTGGCCACTCTTGGAAATCCAGCTACCAGTTCCTTGGAAAGTGGTGCTGGATTTCATCAGAAACCTGTGGGGAAAATTGGTGATGGGAAAATAAAATTGAGAAGCTTGGGAAGGCTGGGAATGATGATGAACTCAGCTGCTTAAAAAAGACAAAGGGAAGCAGTTCTCCAAGGAAGGAGGTCCCCAGGGCACGGCAGGAACCCTCTCCCTCACCCCTCATACATCATCGCTGGGCCCCTCCAGTTTGTGTGCAGATGTGTAAAAGGCAACATCTGGGTGAGGTTTGAAAGCTTACGAGACTCTGCATATTTTATGAGAATTAATATGTGTTTAATTTAGGTGTTCCCGTGCCCCACGCCAAAGTTTTCATGCACTTGTGGGGAAGTGAGAAAAACATAAGTGAGTTTTCCACAAAGCTAAATTTATTCATTTTCAATTGGATTGTCTTTTTTTTCCCTGGGATTCTCTCTTTCCTCCTTTCTTGGTGTTAAAACATTTATGAAACTGTGGTGATAGTAGACTAAACTTGATTTCTTGAGCATCTATGCTTGGCAGGCTGAAAAGCTGGCAACCTTATGTTGAATCCTCCAATTTTCTCTTTAAAAATTTTGCTGAACTACAAAATCTAGAAGTCTGAGGAACACTGGGTTGTACTATGTCAGTTATCATTTGTGTCAACTCTCTTCCTAATCTTGGAGCAATTTTTTTCTACTTAGCACAGATAGTCTTTGAAATTCAGATACCTCAACACTATACTTAAATTTAATAACTTGTTTTTTGGCCTGCAAGGTAACAGGTATTATACTCCACATATAGCATAATTTGGGGATAGGAGATATTTATTTTATAAGATCATGTCTTTTGCCTTTCTCTATCTGTTATTATGGCTTGCTTTGAAGAGTGTTCAGTCCTATAAAAAGGCTCCATATATGACCCCATAGGCTGAAATGAGGTGGGTGGAGTGAAGGTGAGGGATTGAAGGTGGAGGAGACAGATGATGAGACCCCAAGGTATCCTGAGACAATTTAGATGGAGCAAAGTTCCAATCATAGGCAAGAGACTGCCAAGTTCCTTGGCCTGGGAAGGTCAATGCCAAGAGCCAAGTTCAAATGGCAAGGTGGGGAGAACATGTTAGAGAGCTCAGTAATGTTAGAAACTAAAAGAATCTATTAGGGAATGTAGTAGAGAATGAGAAGTGCCAGGAACTCCCAACCATGATGGGCAACATTGAGGGCTGGAGCTCCGTGCATTCCTGGTGGATGGTGCAAGGTAAGGAGCCTGGGTGCAGAGGCTGCACATGTCCCTGGAACAGGGGTTAGGACCTGTGCATTAGTAACACTGCTATGCTAGACAAAACAAGAGGTGGCATCACATTGGTGGTTTTTTCATTGTCACAACCGCTATTGATGATGCAGAGTAAACAGACTACTTCCTTCTTCCTGTTGTTGCCTGGGAATGGGGATGGGAAGTGGAATTAACTGTAAATGGGTTTGAAGGAGCTTATTGGGGTCATGAGAATGTTCCAAATTGGATTGTTGGTGATGGTTGTACAACTAGGTAGAGTTACCGAAAAATCATTGAATTTAATGAATAAACACTTAAAATGGTTGAATTGTATGGTATGTAAATTATACCTCAATCCTGGTTTTGAAAAATGAATGAATGGATGCTCCTGTGCATAACTCCCTTAATCAGGAATCCTGGGGAAATGGAGGCTGACGGTGGGGACCAGGGCAGGACCTAGGTTTTTCTGGTCCTTTCCATCAGGTTGCCAGCATGGATGAAAGGGCCTCTCTGCCCACAGGGTGGGAGCAGAACAAGGATGGGTAGGAGTCTGACAAACCCTTGCTGCCAATGGGACCTCAAGATGGAGAAGCCTCAGAGGCCAGGATGTCTGAGGAGGGAGGGCGGGGCAGGGGATGGCCGCAGGGGACAGGTGAGGGGCCGGATACAGAGAGGAAGATCTGAAGTCAGCAAAGGCTTCGGAGAAACAGAAGGGCAGCCAAGGGAGGAAATAAAAGGCATAGAGAGTCTTGGGGCCACCAAAGGGAATAAGAAGGGCATTTTACAAATATATCAGGGAAAAAAGAATCCTTGAGAGCTGCCTGACCCATTAATAAATGAGAAGAGAAATCAAATTAATGATGATGATAAAAATGGCTGAGTGGCTGAAGTGCTTTGTAAAATTGGTCTTTAACAAGGAAGAGAAAAAGAAATCCGAGGGATGGGCAATTAGAAAGGGACAGAAGCCCTGTCAATAGAGTTGATGAAAGGTAGGAAAGAGAATACTTAGAAAAATTGGATAATGCTGACCCAGTTCAAATCACCATGTCCGTATATACACTACCAAATGTGAAATAGGTAGCTAGTGGGAAGCAGCCACATAGCACAGGGAGATCAGCTCGGTGCTTTGTGACCGCCTGGAGGGGTGGTATAGGGAGGGTGGGAGGGAGATGCAAGAGGGAGGGCATATGGGGGTGTATGTATACGTATAACTGATTCACTTTGTTATACAGCAGAAACTAACACACCATTGTAAAGCAATTATACTCCAATAAAGATGTCAAAAAAAAAAAAAAGAATCACCACATCCGGATGCAAGGATTAAACCATTGGCAGTTGTTTTAATTTTATATATATATACATATATATACATATATATGTATATATATGTATATATATGTATATATATGTATATAAATATATATATAATTATATATGTATACATATAAAATTATATATATGTTTAAACATATATATATATGTATACATTTTTTTCTTTTAAGGGAAGAGACAGAATCAGTGAAGATTCAAGAGCTTGAGATAGAAGAGGGAAAGGAAGTACTGTATTACCATATGTTGACTTCCTTCATGGGGCCTGGCACCGTGCTAGGTACATTGCAAATGTCCTATCATTTATTCCCCTCAGCAGCCCTGTGTGCTTCCATGACCAGCCCATTTCACAGGCCAGGAAACTGAGGCTCAGAGAGTCTATGCGTCCCTCCAAGATTACTCAGCTACACATGGTAGTGGTAGACTTTGGACCCACGTTTTTCTGATTCCCAAGAGGATTCCTTTCCGTTCTACCAGCTGCTTATTCTAACTCTCAAGATTTGATTCTACACATCAGAGAGAAAGACACCCACCTGCCAATGACCTACTTTTAGTGACTGTCCTTTGTCCTGAAGCCTTGGGATTCTGATGACATAGAGGACTGTCTGATTGTAAGTTTGAGATATTTAGGGAGGATTTCAGACTTTGCATGTTGAAGAGAAAGAAATGGGGCAGAGTTTGAGGAATGATGGGCCCGAGGGCACAGGACATCAGTGTCCTCAGGGGTATGCGGGCTCCCAGAGTCCAAAGGCCTTATCACACCGGGAAACTGAGGCCTGAGAGTGGGGAGTGACTCACCCAAGGCAGCACCAGGAGCTGGAGCTGACTTGAGGGTGAAAGCTCTGCTTTCCACACTTCTCAGCCTAAGTCCATTATTTGCCCTCATCGCTGACTTCTGTCCTTTGTCATATGAGACCGACCTTGACTTTGATTTTCAGCTTTGGCTCCGTCCCCTTCTCTCTCCTTTTTGTGGCTCACATCAGTGGCTTCTTTAACCTCCCATCTCATGTCTGTTGCTGTTTTGTTAACCCTGATGCCCCAGGGGGTGGGGATGGGATGGTGGGGATGAGGATGAGAGGGAGAGGCATATAGGGCTCATCTGGCTCTTGTCCCACTGGGGTCCTGTCATTGAGGGGTCCTGAGCATGGTGTGGTGGGAACCCACCTGTAATTGATTCAAACACTGGCCCAAAGTCTTTACCCACCTCATCTAACCCTTGCCACGGCTTCCTCACATATGGAGTTTACTTTCCTGCCTCTTGACCTTGGGCTTGACCATGTGACTTGCTTTGGTAAATGAGATGTTAGCAACATGGAGAAAGCAAGGACTTGAAATGTGCTGTGTGGCTGGGCAACTCCTTGTGCACCTTTGACACTGCCATGAGATGAACATGCCTCGGCCAGCCTACTCATCCAGGGTGGATGAGACACAGCTGGAGTAGAGCCTCCCCAGCCAACTTCAGCCTTTCAGGGAGAATCAAAGCTGTCCCAGCCACCATTGTTTGAAGCAGAATTTTCTGTCTGGACTTAGACCAGCCAAGTTTCCACTGACCTGAATATCCCTGAGAATAGATGTTCATAATAATATACCACTGAGATTTTTTGTGGTTGTTTGTTACGCAGCATAGCTAACTGGTACACAAGCCATTGACACCATGTGCTTGGAGGGCTCTAGTTCCTATTTAAAATCTCTCTTTTCTTCAATTTATTAAAAATAAAAACAAATCATTAAGCACCCACAACATGTCCATTCCCATGATGTATTTAGAAGTTTGAGTTACTGTCTTTGAGGAGCTCAGCCTGGGGGAAGCAAAAAGATGGTTACAAAATATGATGTCAATGAAAACTTCCCGGGAGGTAAAAATCTCTGAGTGAATTCTTGGGGGAAGGAGAAGAGGGGAAGGATGCTCAAGGCAGAAAGTACAGTGTGCCCAAAGACATGAGGGTGTGAAGCAAGCTGGTCCATTCATGGAACCCAAGCCCTCTTTGTACTGGAATGTTACCCCCAGCATAGACAGGCAGCCTGAGCCCAGGTCTGGCTCTGACATTTTACAAGTTCTTGACCAAATGTTTAGACAAAAAAGAGACATCAATGATGACAATTTATTACCAGATAATGAAGTTCAGGGAAACTCTGTTAAATAAAAAATGGCACAAGATGTGATAAAACTCGAAGAAACTCAAAGGGGATAAAAGACTCATGGTAGTGTTGCGATACAATAAACAAACAGCATAATCCAGGAATGCCAAAGGCGCAGATGTAATCACACATGGACACCTGCTGCCGAAAGTCGGGCTGGGGTCCAGCAGGCCCAGCGGAGGGCTGCTGACAGAGTGCGCACCCCAGCACTACCCTCACGCCACCCTACCCAAATCTTGCCTGAGATGCAGACCCCTCCCTTGGCTTCTCCCAGTTACCATTTCCCTATGACTTTTCTCAGTGTCACTTGCTTTCTGCAGGGAGAGGTGGCTAGGGGTGGTAAGGAGGGAAGGTGAGCTGCCTCCCTCGCCCTATGCAATAAGCACGGCCTCCTCCTCGAGCCCACCCCTCTCCTTCTAACGCTCCCCCTTCCCCCAGCCCAAGTGTGTGCGATTTCCGAGTTAATCTGTCTGCACTAATTAAATATTGAAGGCTGTTAAATATTCATGGGGCGTTTTAGCTGGCAGGTTTGATGTCTCCAGGCCCCGCTGGCTTCAGCTCCGCTGATGGGCCATTTTGGTGGGGCACTTTGCACTCCTGACGGACTCTCTCATCCAGGTGTTCCCAGCTGCTCTGGAACACTTCATCTGCTAGGGATGCGCAGCCCCCAGCCTGGGACTCCCAGTTAGCTTTCTCGTGTGGGAAGTGGTACCTGCAGCTTTGGCCTTGGAGGCTTGTAGTGTGCCACCAAGGGAATCCGGCCTGGGGTGCTGGGGAGAGGGGCTGAACCAGGAGTTCACTGAGAGGCCAGGTGGTGTGTCCTCTGGGTAGGGGCTCCTGGGAACCTCCTTCCTTCCACCGGCTTCCCTTTGGTTACAAAGGCCAATATAGCTTCTGTTTAAGATAGTTTGAACGGCCTCATTTCTCCCAGCTCTTATTGTCTCTTCCTCTAAACTCACCATATTAACCTATCTGATGGCTCTTCACACCTTTTAACATAAGTGCAATCAATTTTTGTGTCTTGCTTATTACACCATAAACCTGGGAGTGGGATTTGTGATGAGGTGTTTATTGGCTGTAATAATTGACATTGTTATTTTTGACTGCCTTTTTTCTCACATAACAACATCAGTTTACTTTTGGAATATTCTCAAAGGACTATTAAGGTGTCTTGCACTCTTCTGGCTAAGAGTGAAACAGGGATAGGAGATGAAATCTGAACCAAGGTCAGTCAATAGGGATCTGAATCTTAAGTACAGTGACAGAAATTTGTTGAAGCTCGTTCATTGCAACAATGATGCTTGTATGACACTTTGCTAATTCTTGCTAGAAACATCCAGTAGGACTGTGTAATTCCTGTTCCCTCAGAGCTGGTTTTCCTTATTTTGTTAGCTACTCCATATTCTTCTAATAAATTTTTTAGTTTAAATTAGCCTGTTTTCTGTTGCTTGTAACCAAAGAACCCTAACTGATACCAATGTTTAACTAACTTCCCACTCGTCTTAGGTGATGCTATTTCTCAACTTTGTCTTTTTGCTGTTCACTTAAGAAAAGCCTCTCTGTAAGAGCTACCACTGACCAAGAAGCTACAGCTAGGTGTTTTATATAGATACATTATCTCTACTCCTTAAAACTCTGTAAGGTAAAATCTTCCATCAATGTGACTTTCTCCAGCGGGTATCCAACCAGACTATAAAACACTTTTTTTTCTTTTTTCTTTTTTGGCCACGCTGCATGCAGGATCTTAGCTCCCCTGGCCAGGGATCCAACCCATTCATCCTGCAGTGGAAGCACAGAGTCCTAACCACTGGACCGCCAGGGTATTCCCTGAAACACTTTTTGGAACCACAATTAAGGTTAATTTGCAAGATTTTATTTCTCCTGTTGAAACAACTAAACCCAAACCTTGTTCCAGCGTTCTCATTATGTGAAACAATTAACTATCTTTATACCATAACGTCCTCTATGGTATAAGGTAAGCAAACTTCTATTTCTAGCTATTCAGCCCAGGGGTTGAGGGGAGAGGTTGGAGAGAGAGGAGATGAACTTTAACTATTATCCAAATTCAGTAAACCTGCAGCTACTCAAGGCAATTGCATACGATGTAAAAGCAGTTTGCAAAAGGTCAGGTTAATTACATTAACTTTGGTATACAATGAAAAGTACCTTCTCTGCCAAGCCTCCCCAATTCATGCTAGTTAGAATTCAACAGCATCACTCCGTTTTAGCACTGTATTCATATCGCTAATGTGACGCATCCTACCGTGTTCGAAGGTAGGAACCATTTTCATTTAGTGTAGCAAGTGCCTAGAGTTCTGCTTGAACGTAACCTAACCTAGAAGACAATTAAGGTACCAGCTTGAATGAAAAATAATCGTCCCAAATTCTGAACAACAGCAGGAAATTTTTTATTTTTTTTAATAATTGGCAGCCATAAGGCTAAGGCTTCTATCTCGGCTTTGTCGCTTCAAATCCTTCCCGAAGGCGTCAAAAAGAGTACCCCGGCCGCAAGCAAAGTGAGCCTTCCATCTCCACATTCCCATGGGTCCCTCGCCTCTATCTCTATCGCCCCAGGGAACAAAGGCCTCAGCAACAGGCCGAGCTCTGGCTCCGGGCGCCAGACGTCAGTGCGGCGACCCAACACCTTGCCAAAAAGACTCTGTAGAGAGATATCAGAGCTGTGGCTTTCCAACAAGACAGTGATGCAAAACCAGCTAAGAAGAGTAAAACCAATCAGAGGTAAAACCCTCTCCAACCGAGCCCGCTGGAGCCTTCTTTACTTTCAACTGGGGGCGGAAGCGGAAGTCCCTGTGAGATCAGAGTTCTCTAGTTCCGGTCGCGGGGCCGCGTTCGGGGCTAGAGCGCCTCTCCACGGCCACCGGGTTCCAAGCGGCTTCTATTTCCGGTTGCGGCTTCTGACATAAAGCCGAGACCTTTCAAACGCGGCGTCGCGGGTTCCTCGCCCCTCGTCTGGGGTCAACTCGCAAGGACTGGCGCGGGCGGGGGGATTGCACAGCCCACAGCTGAGCCAGGCCGTTGGGGCCGGCCTGCACTGGTACCTTCGATCCCTCAGAGCCGCCTGGCTTTTGAGCCCTCCGGATTGGGAGTATGTGATTGGCCGCCTCCAGGACTGCCGCTCGAGAGGCCAGCGCTTCTTCGCCATACCTGTCCCCCCATAGTCACGCTTTTCCCTGTGAGGTGCAGCATTAATCAACTCACCCCTCCCACACACTACTTCCCTAACGTGGGTGTCTGCGTTGACTTCATTCTTCACCTTCCCTTGAGACCCCTCCCCTCTGCCTCTGGAAGAGGTCTTTTTTGCCCAGTTCCTGTAAAATAGCACCCATCTGGCACCCCCAGAAAGTTCATGCTTACTAGAGAGTCTGTGGGCAAAGAAAAACCCAGTGCACACACGAAACTATGGCTGAGCACTGGGCTCACATCACAACTGCTTCTGCGGTGGATGACCAGCCAGCCACCCATCTTTGAGGTGGTAGCACAGGACAGTTTAATGACAGCAGTGAGACCTGCTCTTCAGCATGTGGTCAAGGTAAGGATTTAATTCTCTGCAAAGTTTTAGGAACGTCCGGGTAAAAACCAAGTCAATAATCTGAATTTATTTCTTGGCCTAAGTTTTGAAATAACCAATTAGCATATAATGCACCTCACATGATTTAATGGTTATGGAGTCTCTTGTTATGTGTACTGAATACCCAGCACTTCAGGGAGGTTAAGGTAGACCCAGAAAGAAAAGTGTGGACATTCAGAGGGAAAAAAAGGAAATATAAATACAAGGCATAGTAGCTGTGTAATGGAATGAATTTCATTTATTTATTTTGCTTTAGGTTCTTGCAGAATCAAATCCTGCCCGCTACGGCTTCTTGTGGAAGTGGTTTGATGAAATCTTCACCCTGCTAGATCTTCTACTCCAGCAACATTATCTGTCTAAAACCAGCGCCTCGTTTTCTGAAAACATTTATGGCTTAAAGAGGATCATAATAGGAGACACACACAAGCTTCAGAGACTGGCCAGTGCTGGTCTCCCAAAGAAGCAGCTTTGGAAGTCAGTTATTTTCCTGGTTCTTCTTCCCTATCTGAAAGTGAAGCTGGAGAAGCTGATTTCTAGCCTGAGAAAAGAGGATGAATATTCCATCCATCCCCCTACTTCCCGCTGGAAACGATTTTACAGAGCCTTTTTGGCAGCCTACCCATTTGTTAACATGGCCTGGGAAGGCTGGTTTCTTGTACAGCAGCTTCGATACATCCTAGGAAAGGCTCAGCATCACTCACCACTGCTGAGTCTGGCTGGGGTTCGGCTAGGTCGACTTACAGTTCAGGATATACAAGCTCTGGAGCACAAACCAGCCGAAGCCAGCATGATGCAGCAACCAGCTGGGAGGTAAGGCTTAACATTTCCCCAACATATTTGATTAATAAATCCTAAAATCTTATCCCAATTTTATGAAATTTACCCCCTTCAGTCCACTTTGGGGTATTTCATAAAATCATCGAAAAATTCTTGTGTCCATAAAACAAGGATTGCCATCCTGGTAACCTTCCTCATCATAATGGCTACATTTTTGCACACACTTGCTATGTACCAGACACTTTGCTAGGTGTTTACGTATATTATCTCAATCCTCATCACAGCTCAATGAAATAAATGCATTAGCACCATTTAACAGTTGAGGAAACTAAGTTCTAACATTTGAGTACTTTGCCAAGGCCACACAGCTAATAGGCGGCAGAGCTGAGATTCAAGCCAGATCAGTACAATTCTAAAGACTGCTCTTAACCATGGTGCTATCCCGCTCCTAGTGTCTGTGTTCTCTGACAAGTTCAAATATATTCCTCAGTACTGCTGAGTTGTTTTTTAAGTGAGTTATTTCTTTTTCTGGATATACTATCTTCCACCCCCATAAAAGGTCTATATAATCAATGGCTCATTAACTTCTTTCTCAAAACACAAAGCAAAAAAAAGCCCTAGTCATTAAAAACAAAGCTTAGCTCCTAGAACTCCTAAAATACGGTAGGTTAGAAAGAGGGAATTGTTTCGAATAGACACAAGAGAAAACGCCAGTCCAGCATCTATTCAATCCCCAAGCTGAATCAACGATTCTAATGAAAAGTGTAAGAATTGCATGCGTATTCGTTGTTCTGTGATTGTACCTAAATAAACAGTTTCTGCTTTTGCCTCCTTGTTCTGTTCTCCAAACGGCATTGGCGAGAAGATAAAGTCAGCTCTGAAGCAAGCCGTGGGAGGTGCCGCCTCATGCCTCTCTACTGGCCTTTCGGTTAGTGTATTCTTCCTGCAGTTCCTTGAGTGGTGGTATTCATCCGGAAACCAAGAAACCATCAAGTCATTGACTGCCCTGCCTACTCCACCACCACCGGTACATCTAGACTACAATTCTGATTCTCCCCTGTTGCCCCAAATGAAGACTGTGTGCCCACTGTGTCGTAAAAACCGGGTGAATGACACCGTTCTTGCCACCTCTGGCTATGTGTTTTGTTATCGCTGTGTGTTTAATTACGTGAAGAGTCACCGAGCTTGTCCCATCACAGGTTATCCAACACAAGTACAGCATCTGATTAAACTGTACTCCCCTGAGAACTGAAAGGGATTAGCACCTTGTCTCACAACAAAATGACTGCACTATAAGGCCAGAGGGCTTGTTTTCCGCACGGTAAATAGCATTGTTTGATCATCCTCAATTAATAATTGTATGAACTTTAAACAGCCACATGGATTTCTTTAAAAGGATGTACTCGTTGATCTTAACCTTTTAGCTTGCTCCCTAGACACCTCTACTTAGAGTTGACCGAGCTGGTCAGAGTGAGAGAATCAGGACTGGCAGGGGATGTGAGGGTCAGCATAGAGAAGGGGATCAAAGAGGGTACTCGGCACAGAAGCTTTTCCTGTCCCCTTCCTTAAAGGACAAGAGGTATAGAAGCTCTCAGGAAAAACCCAAGTTAGACCTCGTAGAGTGGGTAGTGAAGGGGAAGCAGGCCTTTTGAGAAAGGAAAGCATTTATCTGCCTATGAGGAATAGGTTTTATCGGTTTGCAAACAGTATGAAATATGGACCTGCTTTTTTATTTTATTTATTTTTTGTAATACAGCAGGTTCTTATTAATTATCACTTTTATACATATCAGTGTATACATGTCAATCCCAGTCTCCCAGTTCATCCCCACCCCACCCCTCACGGACATGCTTTTTATAGAAATACTTAGAAACACTTTCTCCTTCCATATGCTGAGACTCATTTGTTAAGTAACATTTGCTATAGTTTATCACCTTTTAAAGATCCCTTTGTGAACCACACATATCTTCCTTGGGAAACTGGTTACAGGAAAATAGGGGTTGAATGTATATACAGAATAGTCTGAAGACTTCAGTGTGAAAGCAAAGCTATTAATGAAGAGATGAAGTAAAATACTGCCCTAACTATGACTGTGTAAAGACAGGATCTTTTCATAAGGTCTTTGTGCTTGCTGTTAAGAGTTTGCTAAGCTGACATGAATTATTCTGGCTATTACTAAAGTTTCTATGAAACGCTTAAGTAAATTTTAAGAATAAATGTTTTTTGGCAAAGAGCTGTTCCATGTCATGATTATGTGGAAACCGAAAGATTAGTTGAGGTATTTAGAGTAAATTTTTCATTCAGGCCACCTTTGCGCGTTTTTTTGGTTTTTTTTTTTTGCGGTACGCGGGCCTCTCACTGTTGTGGCCTCTCCTGTTGCGGAGCACAGGCTCGGGACGCGCAGGCTCAGCGGCCATGGCTCACGGGCCCAGCTGCTCCGCGGCATGTGGGATCTTCCTGGACCGGGGCACGAATCCGTGTCCCCTGCATCGGCAGGCAGACTCTCAACCACTGCGCCACCAGGGAAGCCCCTACCTTTGATTTTTTGAGGCATTCTGTATTAACATTTTGCTTTTTTTGCTAATCCAATATTGGAGAGAAATCCTCTCCTCCAACAGCAAGAATTCAATCTTGAGTGAAATACCTTATTTCTCAAGTGAAATACTGCACAAACACTTAAGCTGACACCGGATTGGCAGGGTTAAACATACAGGTTAAAAACATACGGGTTAAAAAAAAATCATTACTACAAGAGGAAGGATGAAAATGATTTTTAAGTGCCTCTGCTGAGACAGGTGTTGTCCAATACAACTCATTTCAGCAATTCAAAGCACATTTTCTGACAGCACTAAGAAAATAGAACTAAATTTTGAAATAGAATATCCTATAGATTTTAAAATATTAACACTTTTATGTACCATGAGAAGAGTATAATGGATATTTGCAAAAATTCTTATTAAACCACAAGGTTTTACCAGAACAAATACCATAGTTAAGTAAACTTTTTTTTTAATTTAAAAATTTTTTAATTTGTTTCAAAGTTAAACCCAAGACACACTGACTTCACAGGAAATCCAATGAGAAATGTTTTTCTAGGCTGAACACGTGTTTCCCCTTAGTCTCCCCACAAAAAACATGTACATGTTAATTACTTTCATTTTACAATCACTGCTAAATAAACATTTTTAATATAGTAATGAGTCAATAAGGGAACCGAACCAGATTCAGGACTGAAATAATGCAGTTTTCCATGAAGATATCAAAGCCATATTTTTCACCTCAACCTACAAAGAAAAACAGGAAAGTATCAGTAATTCAAAAGAATATTAAACACTCTTACACATAATAAAACCAGTATCCAAATAGGCTAGAACATACCAATGTGGAAAAACCACAACCAGAATCAGCTCAGAGAGAAGATTAAGGGGTCATACCCTGGTCAATGCCAACACTGAAGCAATGGCAATGCCAGGTCAGACTATACTTCACTCATCATTGCATCATTGCTTTTCACTTCCTTGTATTATCTAAGAGCAGCCCAACACCCTATTTTCACATCCAAGAAAACTTAGGTTTACCCATGAGAAGAAAAGACTTCTTTTTAGATAAGTTGCAACCGTGGGCTTTCAATATTTGATCTTCTACTATTCACCTCAAGCAACTCTGCTGTACAAAAATGCAAACTTGAACAAGTTTTGTTTTGGAGGTGCTTTTTAAAAATTTTTGTAATACAGAGTAGAGTGGAGAAGCATTTACAGTACAGAAAAACATTTCTTGTTTTAGTGAGTCCAAACACCATGCATGATAAAATCTCAGGGATGTCTGTGAAGGGATTTATAATCTAGTTCTAAAGCAAAATCTTTAGAAAAGATTTTCTCCTAAAATCCTTTATAAAGTAAACTCCAGTTCATTTAATATACAATTTGATTTACAATTCTGCTGCCAACAAAGATGAAAAGTATAGTCATAAAAAATTTTATACAAGAGTCTGCTAAAGAGTCCAAGACCCAGGGAGGCTAGGATTTGACAAAGGTCCATAGAAAAATAACAGCAATGCTGGAAAGAGAAACTGAGGTCTGATTACCAGATTTATATTTTTCCACTACCAGCTAAATACAAGGTTTAATTTCATTTTTCTCCAGGCCATGGGCAAGATAAAGGAAACAATGCAAAGCCTGGGTAATTCACAACATGGATGATCAATTTCTGAATGAGAAAGCTGCCTGCATTTTATTTATTCTAAATGACACCTTCTCGTAGTTTACTATCGCTAACATGCTATGCTAAAGTACTAGGATCACAAACAATGTCAACCTCTCTAGCTTTTCAGCATTGTATCTAAATAACAATTCTGGAGACACAACATGCCTCCTTCAGCCATTTATAAATGTCAATAGCTTGATACTCCATAGTTAAAAACGTACAGCTATGGTCTGTGTTCTCCATTCAGCAACTGAATTCCACAAAGAGAGGGAAACTAGTAAAGTGCCTGTTTAGAGACTTGAACCTGTATCTCATCAACCTGTGCAGAAGTAAGTACACGTTACAAAAAGCAAACAGGCTAAGAGAACTTAAATAACCTTGTCTAAAAGCATGAAACTTGTGAGCAGAGCTCCAAGTGTGCTCCAGCCACAGAGGGCACACTTTCCTTGTTCTCTTCCACAGTATGCTTCCCTCTGTCTGGAGGGCCTTCCCTACCACTTTCAATCTGGAGAAAGTCTGTAGTTCTAAAACTTTGTTCAAACGTCACCTTCTCTGTTAAGTGGTCCCTAACTCCCTCAGTCATCCCCTCCTCTGACTCCCACAGCACTTTTCCCCACCACAGTACACATCACACACCAATTATTCACCCATTCACGTCCCCCACCTCCCGTCTCTCCCACCAGCCCCATTACGCAGAGCTCCTAAAGAACCAGGACTTCCTCTTACTGGCCTTTGCATCCATTACACTCAGAATGATGCCTGGGACACAGAAGGCGGCTCAATAAGCGACAGTTTAATTCAGTCAGTGAACGACCCTCTCTACTAAACCCTAAGCGCCTGGATTATACAAGCATCAGCACAGTTTATAAAGCCGACTTACCTCCAACATTTCACATAGGTTAAGGACGTCCCTCAAGCATCTCTAAGCCCTCCGTCCTCCAACTTCTAACTCATGGCATTCTGCATGGCACCCTGCGCAGGACCACCAATTCTTATACACGGTGTATCCTCAAAACGATAATAATAACAACAATAACAATACTACTGCTGATAATAATAATAATAACATCCAAACCCCACCAACTTCAGGAAAGACTGAGACGCCATCCTTCCGGGGAAACACAAGGCCGGATCCAGGGCTCAAACCAAAGCCTCAGGCAGGGGGTCCGCAGCCCGCTCTGGGAACCCCCAAAACTCTTACGCCCTAGACTCTCAGGAGGCCTGCCCAGGCCTGCAGAGGCTGACCGCAGCCCACCCGCCGCCGTTCAGTCCCAGAGGTACGGGCTTGGGGCTTTCCACACTGCTCCACCTCGCTACCCCGCCAGCTGCCGCGGCAGCCCGATCCCGACAACCAATCCCGCGACGACCAGTGGACCACGTGGGCCGCAGCCCTGAGGCTCGGCTGGTGCTAGGAGCAGCCAATCGGAGGGCTAGGCGAACGCCGGGGTTGGGGTGGGGAGAGCGGGCGGGAAGGCGTAGGCGTCTTTGCAGTCTCTTCTTGGCGTGGCGGGCTACATGCTCAAAGTTGAAAGCAAGACCCTGAGTAGTCCCCGCCCGCCCTCCAATTCCCTGATCTCCGACCTTGGGGAGACTGACATTTGGAGTGGTTTATGCTGGTGCCTCGTTTCACAACTGGGGAAGGGCATTTGAGGCAGGCTGTAGAGGGTGTGTGTGCCCTGGCTTTCCAGGAAGAACTATCGATTCAGTGTTCCGACAGTATCGTGCTTGCGCCGAATTCCCGCCTGAGGGCTAGGGGTTGGGGTGGACTTTGATTAATGTGTCCCTCTCCCCCCGACCAGGAGAAACTCATTGGCTTGTCAGGGGCTTGGACGCTTCCTGAATAAGCAAGAGGTGCCACTAAATATCAAAGAACTGCGAAAGAGAGCAAGAGAGGCTTCCTGGGAGAGGTGGCATTTGATCTAGGTTTTGAAAGATGCGTTCGATTTGGAGATTCTGGGAGAAAATAATTTAACTCCCAAATTAAATGAGAAAGCATAGGGGAGCTTACCAAATTTAGGTAAAGTTGAAACTGGTGTAGTGTTTTCCAAAATTCAGTGAGTTGGAAATACCAGGAGGAAACTTAACAACATAGATGTCCCCCAGCATCAAAACCAAACGACAAACTCCCACAATCCACACTTACAGAATCATTAAGCTTGAATCTGGAGTTGGAACCCAGGCGTGTATATTTTTAATAAGTACCCCAGGGGAGATTCTGATTCACACCAAAGTTTCAGGACCAGTGTTAACGTAAAGAAAGGGGGTGATAAGAGATCTGAAAGACAGGGCAAGACTGTTAAAGATAGTGGCTTGCTGGCTGTGTAGTTTAGACTACTCTGGAGAAAGTGGGAGATTTAAAGATTTCAGAGTCTGAGGAGATGGGTGATCACAGCTGAAAACTCAATATGCAACTGTGTTTCAAAAATAGATTGAAGGAAGGCAGAGTGAAAGAAGGGGAAGCTATTGCCAAGTGATTGCAATGGTCCAGGTGAGAGCTAGTAAGAAATGGAGAGGTGGCATATGAAGGACAGCAGGAGGAATGTGATGAGTGTCAGATAGGGATGGGGAGAAAGTTATGAGGAAATAAATGGAGAAAAATGGAATGTCCTCTGTACCAGACCTATGAAGGACCTCCATTGTACTTTAAGGATAGACTTTAGACAGTGAAGAGAATGGGCCTTTGCAAGTGCTGCTTCCTCTGCCTGGTTTTCCCCTTCCTTCTCCATCGTCCTTTCTCAATCTGGTGCCTCCTTTTATTTTTATTATTATTTTTTTTTTTTTTTCCCAGCACGCGGGCCTCTCACTGCTGTGGCCTCTCCCGTTGCGGATCACAGGCTCCGGACGCGCAGGCTCAGCGGCCATGGCTCACGGGCCCAGCCGCTCCGCGGCATGTGGGATCTTCCCGGACCGGGGCACGAACCCATGTCCCCTGCATTGGCAGGTGGACTCTCAACCACTGAGCCACCAGGGAAGCCCTCTTTTTTTTTTATTAAGGTAAGTTTTTTTGCTTGTCTTTATGGAAATGAGGTTGTCCTTTTTTATGTTTTTTATTTATTTTATTTTTGGCTGCGTTGCCGTGCGCGGCCTTTAGTTGTGACGAGTGGAGGCTACTCTTCGTTGCGGTGCGCGGGCGTCTCATTGCGGTGGCTTCTCTTGTTGTGGAGGACAGGCTCTAGGCGCGCAGGCTTCAGTAGTTGTAGCGTGCGGGCTCAATAGTTGTGGCTTGCGGGCTCTAGAGCGCAGGCTCAGTAGTCGTGGCACACGGGCTTAGTTGCTCCGCAGCATGTGGGGTCTTCCCGGACCAGGGCTCGAACCCATGTCCCCTGCATTGGCAGGCATATTCTTAACCACTGCGCCACCACGGAAACCCTGAACTTGGTGCATTACTTGCAGGTTTCAGCTCACATACCATCTCACTTATGAAATCTTATCTTGTTCTCACAAGCATAGTCACTGTCACTCCTTAGAACACCCCAAGCACACTGTTCATATGTTTCTAGCTCTCCAGAATGGCACTAGAGTGTAGTGGTCATGTATATGGACTATAGTATTTGCAAGCACCATAAACTCTGTTCCTCAGTTTCCCCATCTGTGAAAAGGGAATAATGACAGTACCTACCTCACAGAGCTGTTACGAGAACTGAATGAGAACAATGCGATAACACCTGGTGTTATCACATATGTTGTATTGCAATGAGTTCTTTAATATATGTTTTCCCCCTCTAGATTGTGAACAGGACATGTGTCTTATTCTTCTTGCTAACAGTAAAGGCTGCATGGCAGAATGATAGTAAATGGGTTTTGGAATCAGATAGATAGGAGTCCAAATCCCAGCTCTGCTACTTACTTGGTGTGTAATCTTCAACTTTACTTCCCTGAACTCAGTTTCTTCATTTATAAGATAGTGAAAATAATGCATGTCTTATAAGTTGTTACGAGGACAATTTGAGATCATCAAAGTTGCAGATCTGGCCCAAAGAAGGCAGTCACTAAATGGTGCAAATGATGGGTGGCCCCAGGACATAGTACCATGTTCAGAACACAGTAAATGCTTAGTAACTGATTATCGAATGAAAAACTGACGTTATATGCCAGGCACCATGCTAACCTTTTTATATACATCATCGCACTTCATTCTCACAAGAACCGTATGGAGAAGGCACTATTATTATCGCCACTTTACAAAGAAGGAATGTGAGGTTTGGGTTATCTTAACGAAGCTTTCTAAGCCAAAAAGTGCTAGAGCTAGGATTTCAAGGCCCTTGGTGTTTTAAAAAACAGCTGACTGAATGAGAGAATGAATGAAAGGAGACTTACCCAGAGTCAGGTGGTGGCGTGGTAGAACCAGCACTGTTACTCTTGGTCACCATGCTATCTAGTCTGCTATTCTAGCCGAATCATCTTGACAAATGAATTGAGAGTGAGATGGATGCTGGTATTTGGCAGTTTGTGTCTACTGACCAGGAAAACTGTGCTATACCTATCTCGGCTGATAAATTGAAATGCTTGGTGAATAAACACAAATAAATTGGGAGCTCTAGTTCTTCGCCAACTGTCAGCAGTGTGACCAGATCATTTTCCCAAGACCTAGAAAAAAACCACTGTACAAGCTACTGATTTCAAGTTGCTTTGTATCATGAACATTTGCTTTGAGGTATCAGAGCCAGAATGTGAGCTCCTCGCTGGCCTGATAACGTACTATTCATAACCAGAGGACTTAACTAAGGAACTCTGAAGAAGGAAGAGAAACCCTCTTTGCTCATCTTTCACATTATCCTTCCTTCTCCTGATTTGGTCCCTAATAGTGCATTAAAGAATAAGAAGGAGAAAACAATACAGTTCCTAGTTCTTCTGCCCCAAAAATGTCCTTCCTGTTGATTGGGAAGGAAAAAGGAGGTACTTAGATAGATTTCAGATTTTGAAGACTCCAAAGCAATCCAGAATCCCAAACTTGAAAGGCAGTGGAAGGAGTAGGGGCATTTGTATTAAACAGACCTGGCTGTGCATGCCAGCTCTTCCACTTAACTGGCCATGTAATCTCAGGTTCCGTATCATGTGCCACACTCCCAGCTTGGTCCCTTGTGCCCAAATGCATATGTCCAGTAAATGACGGTCCTTTTTATCTTTCTAAAAGTAAGTGATATCAGAAGGATTTCAGTGTGAGAGTGAAACTGAGAATTAAGGTAGGTAGTAGAACTAAAAATGAGACTGGGGATTTCCCTGGCGGTCCAGTAGTTGAGACTCTGTGCTTCCACTGCAGGGGGCGCGGGTTCAATCCCTGGTTGGGGAACTAGGATCCCAAATGCCACGTGGAACGGCCAAGAAATAATAATAATAAATTTTAAAATGAAATAAAAGTGAGACTGAATTTGGAAATGATGTGAGTGAAAAAGGGTTAAAGTTGAAGCTGAGAGCAGACCTCTGCAGTTTACTATGTTGCTGTGCTGATTTATTCATCATAGTATGTATTCTGCCTCCTATCCTGGAAATAACTTTTGAGCCAGACAGGTACAAAGTGTCATGCCAACAAAGCAGAACTCCATAGGAAGAGTGACCTCAGTTAAAAAAAAAAAAAAAACCCGAGGAGGTATTCAGAAACCTATTTCAGAATGCCATTTCAGCATAAGCAAATTGGAGTAGAAACAAAGAGTTGTTTGATGGTTTGACTTATGCGGAGAGAAGTATGTTAGTTTCCTGTGGCTGCAGTAACAAATTGCCACAACCTTGGTTGTTTAAAACAATAACACTTTATTCTCTCACAGCCAGAAGTTTGACATACGAGGGCAGAAATCAAGGTGTCAGCATGGGCTGTGCTCCCCTCAGACGCTCCAGGGCAGAATCCATTTTGTGCCTCTTCCTGCTTCCTGTGCCTGCTGGCATTCCCTCACTTGCGGCCACATCACTCCAATCTCTGCCTCTGTGGTCACATTGCCCCCTCCTCTTTTGTAGGTATCAAATCTCTCTCTACCTCATTCTTTTTTTTTTTTTTAAGATTTTTTTTTGATGTGGACCACTTTTTCAAGTCTTTATTGAATTTGTTACAATATTGCTTCTGTTTTATGTTTTTGGCCACGAGGCATGTGGGGTCTTAGCTCCCTGACCAGGGACCGAACCCACACCCCCTCCATTGGAAGGCGAAGTCTTAACCACTGGACCACCAGGGAAGTCCCTCTACTGAATTCTTATGAGAACACTCGTGATTGGATTTAGGGCCCACATGGATAATCCAGAATAATTTCCTCATCTCAACATCCTTTCTTAATCACATCTGCAAAGACCCTTTGTCCTTGTAAGTTAACGTTCATAGGTTCATCATCATCATCATCATCAATAATTGCTGGCCAATATTCACTTGTTCCAGTTTAACCAGCATCCCCAAAAGAGATAACTGTCTCTTACCTGTTTATTTTTTTCACTTAATTGTTTTTTTTAATTATGCAAACAATTGATGTTCATTGTAGACCATTTAGAAAATAGAGAAAAGTTAAAGAAAAAAAGGAAAGGAAAAGAAATTCAATGAAAAATCATCTGTAATCCTCTCATCCAGGGGTAGCCAAACCTTCACCAAAGAGTATTTTTCTAGGCTGGGTCTTGTGTCCAACAAAGAGGAAAAGTAGGAAAAAGAGAATAAAAGTGAATAGAATAGGACAAACGATTTGGAAGGTGATAGAATAGGTTAATATTGTTCATAATAGATATGTACAGGACAGCTTAATCTAAAATAAATGTAGAGCTTTGAAGTGAAATTAACCATGACAGGAGATGCTTGTATGATGTATAGAAATAACACTCAGCCCTTTAGAGGAGGGATGTTTTAGCTTTGGCCCCTCACTTGAAAACCCCTGAATTTCCCCACTAATACTTCATTCTCTCCCAGAGGTCAGATCCTGGCCTGACAATCTGCCCTGTCATAGGCTTTTCTTGAGTCCTTATCAGCCTTCCTCAGGGGTCAATGTTATGAAGACTAGGGGAGTCTGGCAGAGTTCCTGCTCCTTCCAGGCTGATATCAAAGGGCAACAGGGGCTGTGACAGAAGGCAAACATTCAGACAAAAGCCAGATGTGGAACTGAAGCAATAAGAGAAAAAGCAAGAGCATCAGGTAAAAAAAAAAAAAAAATTTTTTTAAATCTCATTCCTCTCAGTTTATGTCTGAGAGCATGAAGAGCTTAGTAAAATCATAGCTCAGGAGCAACTTGTAAAGGAGAATGAGTGAGAAATTTGGGGAAATGTGGAGCAGATGTTCATATGGAGCTAGACTCTCAGAAAACTTTGTATCTATCATGGTTGTCATCAGCAACCAAGTAACATCAATGAGCCTTGGGAGTCATGAGAGTATAGTTCTGCTAGTTCAAAAGCAATTAGATTTGTTTGTGAGTCCCAGCAGGTGGAAGTTATAGGGAGACAAATTATAGCTGAAAATAAGGAAGCTATTTCGTTTCTTTTTTTTTTTTTTTTTTTTTTGCGGTACGCGGGCCTCTCACTGCTGTGGCCCCTCCCGTTGCGGAGCACAGGCTCCGGATATGCAGGCCCAGCGGCCATGGCTCACGGGCCTAGCAGCTCTGCGGCATGTGGGATCTTCCCGGACTGGGGCATCCCCTGCATCGGCAGTCGGACTCTCAACCACTGCGCCACCAGGGAAGCCCGAGGCTATCTTTTTATTGGAGTGGATGATAGGAGTAAGAAAGTTCTGGGATGTGCTAAAGAAAAGGTTGACCGTGATTCTTTGAAAAAGAAAATAGAAAACACAATATACAAATTACCTTGTGTCCATTTTTGCCAGTCTCAATGCCAGATAGATTTCACAGTCAAAATCTTGGATGTGTTAGCTGGGGGAGAGCTATATGGCTATGCTTGTGTGATCGGAGTGAAGCCATTCTGTGGTGCACTTTTCTCAGAAGCTCCCTGTTCCTGGATGGTGAAGGACAAGGATATTTGCAAACTGACAACTCAGGAATGGGTAGGCATGGTGATAGACACAGATCCAGGTAAGATGGAGAAAACTCCCTTCCTGTCCTTTCTACCTCTTTGGAACCTGTATATTAAACAGGTTTCCTTCTGTTTCCTATGACTTTGAACTTCTCACACACACTAAATTCTGTGTTTTTTGAATCTTCAAGTATCCTACTTTCCATACATGAGAAAATGTTGTTGGGTGATGAGAAGCCCAAATGAAGTATCTTATAAAAGGCAATTTCCCACATCAGATGAAAAGAAAATTGTCTGGGGATGATTGCCTTACAGTGGTGTATTGGAACTGGCTCTTACTGGCTCGAGAGCCATTTGTTAACTTTTCAGGAATGTTTTGAGCCAGTTGTTAAACAGTCATTACTAAAAATTAAGTTTTATAAAGTTACAGTTCAATAAATTGTATTTAAAACAAATTTATTTATTTTTTTCTTCTTTGCGGTACGCGGGCCTCTCACTGTTGTGGCCTCTCCCGTTGCGGAGCACAGGCTCCAGACGCGCAGGCTCAGCGGCCATGGCTCACAGGCCCAGCCTCTCCGCAGCATGTGGGATCTTCCCGGACCGGGGCATGAACCCGTGTCCCCTGCATCGGCAGGCAGACTCTCAACCACTGCGCCACCAGGGAAGCCCAAGACATTTGGACTGTTTTTAAAGTTGGGAAATATAACATTTGAAAAAACAATTTTTATTTGGAGCAAAATAACATTTAAAAAAAACAAGTTTAAGTTGGCAAACTGATGCCACAATCGAAACAGCAGAAAGCTGCTACAGTTTCCAAAAAAAAGCCTGTCCGATGCAGAAAATGCACATTTGAAGCAAATTAAAGAATTTGGACATTTTTGAAAACAGGGCCCAATATCTTGAAGTTTCACCACAAAATTTTGAAAAAGTGCAAAGAACTTTTTTCTTTTTTTCCAAAAACGGATCTTTTTGGTTTCTTGTTTTTTGGGTTTTTTTTAATTTTCTTGTTGAATCTGCCCCGAGAGCTTCTTGTTTTTTGGTTGTTGTTTTTTTCTTTCTTCTTTCTTGATCCTCTTTTTTGTTGTTGGTTTTGAATTCTTGTCGCCCCAGCCCCCCTTCCTGCTCCTCCCCTTTCTGACTCCCCCTCCCCCCTCGCTGGGAGTGGAGGTGCTGGGTGGGGAGGAGCGGGGAGGGGTGAGGACATTTAGGACAGGACCTCGGAGGGAAGGAGACCAGCCTGAACTGTTGGAAGGCCACTGGAGGTTCAGGAACAAAGGGAAGAATAGGATTGGGGGAGGACACAGAGAGGGCACTGCCCACCTAGGAGCTCCTGGCCAAAGTCAGGTGGAAGGAGGTGTCATAGAAGGTCCTAAGAGACAGGAGGCAGGAAGCTGTCTGTGGGGGGTTGGAGGGGAGTGTCTCAGTGACCTGTTGGTTGACCTTCTGCCAGGAGGGAAGTTCCTAGCGGCATGAGGGAGGCGGGCAGAGGCACTGGGGACCAGCTGTGGAGGCCCAGGCCTGGATCTTATTTGCCCGAGTGCCCAGGCTGGTCAGAGATTGCAGGTGTCAAGAAAGAGGAGGGCCTGGAGGCCAGGGGTGACGCCAGCACAGGCACTGTGGCTGCATCGTGGAGGAGCTGCAGGGGCAGGGACCCTGGCAAGCCCTCGCAGACTCCCACCCTCTTCCGGAATTAGTTACCCCTCAAGGGGCCTTCTACATATGGGAGTGATCATGGGATCCTTTGGGGACATGGCAAGAGAAGGGTCCAGAGCTCAGGACTTAGGCCAGTTTGGGGGGTCCGAGACTAGAGCTGGACCCTGGCTTCATTAGGCAGGCTCTTTCCCACCCTGCCGCCTCCGGCCACAGTAATTAAGCTTGGGGTTGCCATGGTAACTGGGGAGGAGACCAAGCCCCTAGGGACCCTAGGGCCTGGCACACCCTCACCCACAGACCAGGCTACCATGTGGAACTGAGGCCCACGGCCTGAGTCGAAGGAAACGCCAGGACCCTCCCAGGATCTCTAGCTCCAGTGACAGCCTTGGGAGCTCGCTCTTCCTAGGAGCAGGAAGGAGATTTGCTGTGTGTTTGTGGGGAGGGGTTCCTCTGGGTCCAGCAGATGCCCTGAGGAGGGCCAGCCCCCAGTCCTGCCTCTGCTAGGCTTCTTGGAAGGTCTGCCAGGCATGGGGAGAAGTGCTGTAGGGCACACCGGCAGGAGGTGGGGAGGGATCGTCTGCCAGGGTTAGCTGGGGAGGGAGGGAGGAGAATCCGGTCTTGCCCCCCAGGTATGGGAGTGACATGTCCCCTGAGCTCTGGGCTGGAACTCAGCAGGCCTGGGAGCTGGGCGGTGCTGCTTCTGGTTTGACTGTGTCCTTGTCCCCCACCCCCCGGCCCACCGACCCGCCCCCTCCCCACGCAGATATCCGGGACTCCGGGAAGAAGCCGGTGATGCTGTTCCTGCATGGTGGCTCCTACATGGAGGGCACCGGGAACATGTTGGATGGCTCTGTCCTGGACACCTACGGCAACGTCATTGTAGCCACACTCAACTACCGGCTTGGGGTGCCTGGTGAGGGTGGGCAGCCAACTCTAGGGGCTGGAGTCTGGGAGGAGGGCCTGCTGGCAGGGTTCCTCTAAACCCAGCAGAAGCAGAATGGCTTCTGGGTTGGACTGAGCTGCCCAGAAAGAGGGAAAGTGTGCTGTGACACCCCCAGGAAGCCCCCTTTTTTCCTCTACCCCCATGTTTTCTCAGCACTGGGGACCAGGCTGCAAAAGGCAACTACGGGCTCGTGGACCAGATCCAGGCCCTGCGCTGGCTCAGTGAGAACATTGCCCACTTTGGGGGCGACCCCGAGCGCATCACCATCTTCGGATCTGGGGCAGGGGCCTCCTGTGTCAACCTTCTGATCCTCTCCCACCATTCGGAAGGTACCAGCCACCTCCTCAGCCTGTCCCTCTTGTCCCCTTTCTCACACCCTCAACCCCAGCAGGTCCCCCTTCTCCTCCCTCAGGCTGATACAGCCCAGCCTAAAGCCTGCCTGTCCCACCAGGGCTGTTCCAGAAGGCCATCGCCCAGAGTGGCACTGCTATCTCTAGCTGGTCTGTCAACTACCAGCTGCTCAAGTACACGCGGCTGCTGGCGGCCAAGGTGGGCTGTGACCGGGAGGACAGGGCAGAGGCCGTGGAGTGTCTGCGCCGTAAGCCTTCTCGGGAGCTGGTGGACCAGGACATACAGCCCGCCCGGTATGGGGGTGGGAGAGGGCCAGGTCCAGGCCTCCATTCTCCTTGCTGGTTCCAAGGAGGTTGAGGGTGAGAGGTGCCCGCAGGCCACAAGCATTCAATTTAGCCAGGAGATGTGGACTTCAAGGCCCTCCCGGGGCCCTGCCTTCTCCCAGAAGCCTTCCCTAGGCGGAGGTGCCTAAACAGAGCCAGTGTGCACGAGGCTCCATGAAGTGCTTGAGGGAGGACTTCCTGAGAGGTCAAGTACCCTGAAGGGCTCAGAAGGTTTTAACTAGGGGAGAGGGGTCTTCTGAGCAGAGGACTCAGCAGGCTGTGAGCTGAGAGGAGGCCGGTGAACAGGTGATGCGACCTTGACCCCTTCTCCCCAGCTACGATATCGCCTTTGGGCCCGTGGTGGACGGTGACATAGTCCCCGATGACCCTGAGATCCTCATGCAGCAGGGAGAATTCCTCAACTATGACATGCTCATCGGTGTCAACCAGGGAGAGGGCCTCAAGTTCGTGGAGGACTCGGCGGAGGGCGAGGACGGCGTGTCCGCCAGCGCCTTCGACTTCACCGTCTCCAACTTTGTGGACAACCTGTATGGCTACCCGGAGGGCAAGGATGTGCTGCGGCAGACCATCAAGTTTATGTACACGGACTGGGCCGACAGGGACAATGGCGAGATGTGGCGCAAGACCCTGCTGGCGCTCTTTACTGGCCACCAGTGGGTGGCACCGGCTGTGGCCACCGCCAAGTTGCACGCTGACTACCAGTCCCCTGTCTACTTTTACACCTTCTACCACCACTGCCAGGCTGAGGGCCGGCCCGAGTGGGCAGATGCAGCACACGGGGATGAGCTACCCTACGTCTTTGGTGTGCCCATGGTGGGTGCCACCGACCTCTTCCCCTGCAACTTCTCCAAGAATGATGTCATGCTCAGCGCCGTGGTCATGACCTACTGGACCAACTTCGCCAAGACCGGGTGAGGGCCAGAGGGGCTGGGTCAGGCATCCCTGCAGGTCAGGGCACACACCGCCTCCATCCTCAGCCCCTTCTCTCCCTCTCCTTCACATGGCCATCATTCCTCCATCAAGGCACTCTTGCCTTCTCGACTCAGACACCTGCCGGACAGCTCTTCTGTGTGTGTTGAAGACTCAGAAGAGTTGGAAGAGAGGTCCCTGTCTTTTCTGGGGGGCGGGCTCACTTGGTGCCTTTGGCTCTGAGTCTGTCTCTCCTTCCCTCCCTTGCCCACCCAGCTCTCTCCTTCTCCTCCCAGAGCTCGGCCCGCTGTCTGAGTGCTCCCATCTGTGTATCTGAGTGTGTGTGAGGGTTTGTGTCTGTCTGTCTATTGCTGTCTCTGCCTCTCTCTCTTGAAATCTATTGATATCTCTGCTTGCTTTGATCTGGTTACTCTGTACTCGCTGGTTTCCCCCTGGCTGTCTCTCATGTCCTTTTGTGTCTCTGTTTCCATATGTCTCTATCTCATTCATTCTCAGACTCTGCCTCTGTCACTGGTGGTCTGTCTCTTCCCTCTCTGCCCCTCTGTCCTCATCTCAGACTGTCTCTGGCAGTCTGGCTTCATCCCTCTTTGTCTGTCTGTCCGTCCGTCTCTGGCAGTTTCTCTGTCTCTTCGTATCCGTCTCTGTCTCACTTCCCGTTTCCCCAGCTCTCTGCATCTCTGTCCATCTCTCTCCCCATTCCTCCCATAGCAGGCCCCCACCCCTGCCTTTCATGGGAGCCTCACCCTTACTCCTCCTTTCCCTGCCCCGTTGTGTCCACAGCGACCCCAACCAGCCGGTGCCACAGGACACCAAGTTCATCCACACCAAGCGCAACCGCTTCGAGGAGGTGGTGTGGAGCAAGTTCAACAGCAAGGAGAAGCAGTACCTGCACATCGGCTTGAAGCCGCGCGTGCGCGCCAACTACCGCGCCAACAAGGTGGCCTTCTGGCTGAAGCTCGTGCCGCACCTGCACAACCTGCACACGGAGCTCTTCACCACCACCACGCGCCTCCGTCCCTACGCCACGCGCTGGCCGCCGCGCCCGCCCCCTGGTGCCCCCGGCACTCGCCGCCCCCCGCCTCCGGCCACCCTGCAGCCCGAGCCCAAGCCCGAGCCGGGCCCCCGGGCCTACGACCGCTTCCCCGGGGACTCCCGAGACTACTCCACGGAGCTCAGCGTCACCGTGGCCGTGGGCGCCTCCCTCCTCTTCCTCAACATCCTTGCCTTCGCCGCCCTCTACTGCAAGCGGCACCGGCGGCAGGAGCTGCGGTGCAGGCGGCTCAGCCTCCCCACCCACCCCGCCCCGGCGGCTCGGGCACCGGCGTGCCCGGCGGGGGCACCCTGCTCCCTGCTGCCGGCCGTGAGCTGCCACCCGAGGAGGAGCTGGTGTCGCTGCAGCTGAAGCGGGGCGGGGGCGTCGGCGCGGAACCTGCGGTGGCCCTGCGCCCCGCCTGCCCGCCCGACTACACCCTGGCCCTGCGCCGGGCGCCGGACGATTTGCCACTCTTGGCCCCCGGGGCCCTGACCCTGCTGCCCAGCGGCCTGGGGCCACCCCCTCCCCCGCCGCCCCCCTCCCTGCATCCCTTTGGGCCCTTCCCCCCGCCTCCCCCCACCGCTACCAGCCACAACAACACGCTCCCCCATCCCCACTCCACCACTCGGGTATAGGGGGCGGCTCGGGGAGGCCCCCCTCCCCGGCCCTCCCGGCCAGCTCAGAAGGCAGGGAGGAGGACTTGGCGACAGGCTTTTGTCGTGTGGAGCTGTGACACATCGAGGAGCTTTAGGTGGACATGGGTTTCCTCGCCGGGATGTGTGCGCTTCTCCCGCGCGGAGTGGCCCGTTCTCTTCTCTGGACCCGGGCCTTTGAACAACTGGGGGGGGGGGTGTTTTTTCCCCTCCCTCGTCTGGACACCCGTCTTCGGTGTGTGGAGACGTGGAAGTATTTTCCCACGTGGAGTTGTGCTTTCTCACGAGGGGGTGAGAAACCATGTGCAGGGTGAGGGTTTTTTTTGCCGCCCTGGACACATGTTGGCTCCCTCAAAGAATTTCTGTGGGGATTTGTGCCCCCACCTCCTCCCTCCTCCCACCCCCTGGAGACCCTGGAAGTGGTGTGTTCACAAACAGCGACCCTTGGCCACCGGACGACGCAGGGTGGTGCCTGGGAAGTAGCGAGGAAATCACAGCCCCCCTGCCCTGCCCCCAGCCCTCCCGCCCCAGCGAAGCATGTGTATCCCCTGTGGCACAAGTGAGGTGAAGCACGGTCTCCCCAGGGCAGGCCTCGCCTTCCACAGATGACAGACACACATTCCCTGCCACGGGGAAGAGAGGAGACCTTGCATCCCTGTGCTGCCTGGGAACTTGTCTTCCCCTGGGTCCAGGATGCATTTCTGAGTGGAAACATGTTCTTGCATGTGGATGTACGTTTTCCCATGCAGACAGCCCCTTTCTCTCCAGCACTTCCCTGCATCTTAGGGCCTCAGGCCCAGCACTTAACTTCTCACACAGCAGGTGTGAAAGGACTTCAAACTGACAGAAGCTGAGGGGGAGGGACAAACCCTGAGGAGATGAACAGACCCTAAGCTCTGCCCTTCCTTCCCCTAGAGTTCGGGGGGTGGGGTGGGGTGGGGGGCTGTGTGGCACCTGCCACCCACAGAGGCCGTGCATGTTTGACCAAAACTCTCACCGCGGTCTGAGGGCAGCCCTTCTTCCCTCAGTCCTCAGACCGTCGCTCATCCGTGCCAAACTGCTGAGGTGGGTTTGAGGGGCGAAGACCCCCCAAAACGTGCCAAGGATTCCTCAGCCCTGGGCCAGGGCAGGTAGGATACAGGAGAGGGGGAGGTGGCAGCTAAAGGGGTCCCGCCTGCGTCCCTCTTCTCGCCATGTCTCATCCCTCCCTCTCTGCCCCTGTTTTCCCTCCCCCCTTCGCCGTCCCCCTCTGAAGACATCCCTTCCTGGTCCCAAGCCAGCTTCTCCCCTCAGCTGCCCACCCCCTCCTTTGACCTGCCCCCTCTCCCCTGGGCCCCCAGGGCTGAAGGAAAGGAGCAGTGGAGGGGGGAGGGGAGGAGAGCAGGGGAGAAAGACTTCCCCGGACAGGTTGGGGGAGAGAACGGGGTCAGCTGTACTGAGGAACAGATGGAGGGGGCAGTGGGGGACAGCGCTTGGGCAGACACCAGCAGGAAGAATTTGATTTGAAAGGATGTGTGTAAGGTGACTGCCCAAAGAGAAACGGTTTGGGCCTCTGGGGAAAGGAACAATGTTGGGAAGGGTTTCAAGGGACACCAGCCGAGAAGGAGCCAATCCTCGTCTGCTGGCATTTTGTGGGTTCATTAGTGCCAAATTTGAATAGGGGGTGGAGTGCTGTCTTCCACTGACCCCCAAATCCCTGGTCTTGGCTCCCCAGAACTTTGCCTCCTGACTGTCCCTTCTGCCCCCACCTCCACCCATGGAAACTTAGTTCTTTTCCTACCCCTTCCCCTGCCTGGTCTAGCTCCTTTCCAAACAGCCCTGCCTTCTAAATGCTAGGGACCTGGGCCCTGAACCCTGTAGACAGATGCCCCCCAAACTGGGGCATGGGAGGGGGGCTGGGGGACCCCATGATTCAGCCACGGACTCCAATGCCCAGCCCCTGTCCCCAGAACAATTCCTTGACAATCCCTTGTCCCCACCCCAACCCTTCACGGCTCTGTACACATTTTTAAACCTGGCAAAAGATGAAGAGAATATTGTAAATTGTCGGAGTCCAGCTCCAACGAGTCCAGGTAAACCTGAGGGATGGACGGCGTCGGCGAAAGAAACAAGACCTGACACCCTTTGTAGATGTCAGCACGTCAAGCACAAATTTATTTTTCAGAGCAGGTATTTATATATAGGCAGGTTTCATCATCATGTACAAAATCAAAACATCTCAACATGTTCTAACCTCAAAATATTTTTGTCAGTTTTCTGAAAATGTCCCCAGTTTCTAGATGTACTAACAAGATAATTCCCCAAGTTCTCATTAGTTGCAGGTTATTTTCTAATAGTTAAGTCAAGCTATTATGTAAGGTCTTTAATACAGAAGTGCAATCTTCGTGTTCTTTCTGCATGGGCAAGTTTTTTTTTTTTTAAACATCTTTATTGGGGTATAATTGCTTTACAATGGTGTGTTAGTTTCTGCTTTATAACAAAGTGAATCAGTTATACATATACATATGTTCCCATATCTCTTCCCTCTTGCGTCTCCCTCCCTCCCACCCCTCCAGGCGGTCACAAAGCACCGAGCTGATCTCCCTGTGCTATGCGGCTGCTTCCCACTAGCCATCTACCTTACGTTTGGTAGTGTATATATGTCCGTGCCTCTCTCTCGCTTTGTCACAGCTCACTCTTCCCTCTCCCCATATCCTCAAGTCCGTTCTCCAGTAGGTCTGTGTCTTTATTCCTCTCTTAACCCTAGGTTCTTCATGACACTTTTTGTTCTTAAATGCATGGGCAAGTTTTTTGAATAGTGCCTTAAAAATATTTACAATATATCCTACAGTTCCTGTGCACCTGACTCCACTAGTAGCACTTACAATACCTCCTACGCTCCTGTTTATCACCTGGCAATTGTTGCCAGAGTATTAACCTTTCTTTATAGTGGACCCATATGAAAGCAAAATCAACAACAACCCCTTCGTAGGGCCACTGTTGTTCAATTGGGGGTGTTTTCCATAGGAACATCCCTATATTTCCATTTGTGTATTGCATTCCCAGTTTCCTGGGGCCAAAATACGTATTTTCCATTTTGTAATAACAATAGTAGGGGGGGTAGTAGTTTTTCTCATCTTCCTAACCCTGGGCGCAAATCCCCCTTGTGCTGTTTCCATAGATAAGCTTAACACAACCAAACAAATCAATAGAGATGTAGTCCACCGTCCTGGCACAGTGCTGCTTTGCAGTCCTGCCTTTGATTGCATCATGACTTTGTCACGGCGCAGGGACTCCAGGATGGAATATTGTAAATATAAAAGTTTAACTGTTGGTTTTGCCTGCTGTTATGTTGGGAGGTAGGGGTGGGGCTCTGAAGAGACAAACCCTGGAGAAGTGACTCTGCCAGTGAGGGAGGAGGAGGGGGTCCGAGCCCACAGCCCTTTCCAGTGAACAGCTCTGAGGTCAGAGAGAAAGGGGGAGTGAGTGCTGGGGTGAGGTGGTCATTGGTAATGGGGTTGTTCGGGGAGTTAAGATCAGGACCAGTGTTTGTGCAGAGGTCAGAGCCTGGTGTAGAGGACCAGGCAGGGGCTGATGGGGACAGACACCAAACAGGCCAGAGGGCCTATGGGCTGGTGCAGGTGGCTGGCTACAGGAGAGACATGCAAGGTGAAGGGTTTGGCCTCTGCTAAGCCCTGGCCCAGGCTGGAGGGTCAAACACAGGCCCAGGACTCTCCCTCTTGGCACACTGTGAGGGAGAGCCCCACATCGTTGTGACCCGCTTACCCCCAGGAGCCTCTGGGACAGGAAGGCGGCTGGTAGTACTGTGGGCACAGTAGGTTGGGGCCCTAGGGACCCCCATGGCCACGGCCACTCAGTCACTGTGTCCTCCCCCACCTAGCTCTGGCGCAGACTCCATGGCTTCTTACACCAAGTGTTTCGTGTTATTTGTGAGAAAGGTAAGTGGAGGATGGGGAGGTTGGGGTGTTCTAGCCCTGACCTTAAGTGGACCCCTTCCCCTCGCGCTCTCCCTGCTCAGACACCATAACTATGCAGCTTCTCTTCCTGCAACCTGCCTCTCCATCCCTGGAGGAGCCAGGCTCCCCACCAGCCTCTCACCTGTCCCCGATCCACAGAAGCTTCTAAGTTATGCTCACCTGGGAAGCAGACCCAGCCCCCGAAGCAGAGCGCCCCTGTAGTCTGCCTTCGGTGCACCATGGACCCTGTGAAAATGATCGTGTCCCCCCCACCCACTCGCCGCCATCGCCGTCGCGACTCTTCAGCACGCCGCGCCCACCGCCCCGTAGCCTGGGCCCCTGACAACTGACAGCGATGACGAGAAGCCCCCACGTCAGCACACAACAATCTGCCCCCACAACTGGAATTGCCCCAAGGACTGGGAAGGCTTTCAGTCCACCCAGGGGTTCTGGACTCCCTGGGCCCAGGATGCTGTGGAGCCACCTACCCAGACCATCCGCTTCCAGCAAACTGTAGAGGGAAGGCCGCTCAAAAGAGAGGCAGTCAGAGCTGGGCCTACAGGCCTAGGCGTACCCTGTGAACCCCTGCCCCACAGCCCTCAGGCCCTGAGCCACAAGAACGGTTGGGGGGTGCCCCAAGCAGAACAGGAGCAGTGCTCGCCAGCCCAGCCACCCATCCTGGGCCCAGCCCACATCGCAGACATCCCCCGGCGCCACTCCTCAGGGCGCATAGCCTATAATGCCAGAGACGTGAGGCGGCAGCTGTGGGAGCTGACCAGGGAGGTGGAGGCCCTGTCCCACTGTTACCCCCCGGTCTCTGGATCCAGCACGGCTGAGGGGACGGGAAAGGCCTAGGTATACTGTTCCCTGACAGAGAGGTGACTGGGAGAAGAATAAAAAGAAGAGAGGAGGTGATTTGTGGTGGTTTGGGGGGTGCCAGGGCCCACACAGCCACAGGGAATTCCAGGGATGTCCAGTGATTAGAACTACACGCTTTCATTGCTGACGGCCCCAGTTCAATCCCTGGTCGGGGAACTAAGATCCTGCAAACCACACTGCATGGCCAAAAAGAAAAAAAAAGAGAGAAAGAAAGAGAAATAGCCAGTGGGCATTTTCCATCAAGACTCCAAACACACAGCAGGTGCTCAATATAGACCCACTTAATGGAATCAGCTTAAAATGATCGATAACGTTAGTCAAATGAAAATGAACAGAGAAGCAGGGTGATTCATAAAAGGCCTATCTGCTCACATTCCAGGAACCCATCTGGTATGGAAGGTGAGGTCTATATTCCTCTATATCTGTTGAGATGTTCATTGTGCAAACAAAATGACTTGAGGTTCAACAGGTACCACTTTCACAGACCCCAGCAATGAACCCCAGCAATGATCCCAGGACTGCCTCCACAAGAACTCAGGCCTTGCCCGAGACCCAGGCCTCCCCAAGAACCCGGGCCTTGCTCAAGATCCAGGCCTCCACAAGCTTCCAGGCCTTACCCAAGACCCTTACCTCTGCAAGAATCCAAGCCTTTCCCACGACTCTGACTTTCAGAAGAATCCAGTCATTACCCAAGATTCTAGCACCCAGAAGAGCTTAGGTTCTACTCGAGATAGATGTTTCTTTAAACGCCCATATCTCACCCAGCCCTCTGGTCTCCACAAGAACACACCATTTCTCCAAACTTCTGACATTCAAAGGAGCTCAGGCTTTATGCACGATTCTGGAGTCTATAGGAATCTAGAAAGAAAGCAAAAGACTGTATTCTATAAAAGTCAAGAGCTCTCCCAAAAAACTGGCTTCCATAATAGCCCACACCCTTCTCAAGATTCTGGATGTGACAAGAGTACAGGTAATGCCCAAGATTCAGGAGTCTCTAGGAGTCCAGACTTTACCCAAGATTCTGGGCCAGAGAAGCGTCCACACCTTGCCTAAGACTCTGGAGTCAACAAGAGCTCAGGCCTTTGCCAGGAATCTGAAGAGCCCAGGCCTTGTGGAAACCCCTCATCTCCATAAGGGCTCAAGTCTTACCCGAGACTCAGGAGACTACAAGAATCCAGGTCTTACTCAAGATTCTTGAGTCTGCAGGAGCCAAGGCCTTACTCAAGATTCTGACCTCCATAAGTATCCAGGCCTTACCCAAGCCACTGAAGTCAAAAGGAGATGTGGCCTTACCCAAGATACTGGAAATTACAGGAGCTCAGAACATACCCATGACCCTAACTTCCACAAGTACTCGGGAATTAATCGCGATGCTGGCCCCCATAAGGGTCCAGCTCTTACTCAAGACTCTGGCTTATCCAAGAGATCAGGCCTCCATAACAACTCATGCCTTATCCCAAACCCTGGCCTCCACAAGAACCATCTGGAACTGACTCTGTCCAAGTTTTGGGCCCACATCAGACCCGAAAGTCATTTATATCTGAGGCAGTTCCTCGAAAGGAGGATGCTGGGCAGCACATACCATGGACTTCTGTCCCACCCAGTCAGAACTCCTGCTCTCCCAGGGCTCAGGTGGTCTACAATGACCTGCAAACCTTCTCAGAGGTACCTGTACTGATTGAGCTGCAATCATCCTCCCGGCGAGCAGGCAGCCAAGACTGGGTGTACCACAGTTCCTCCAGCCTGCCAGAACTATCGCCAGATGTCTACGCCTCCCAAAACCAGCTGGAAGCTCTACTGTCCTGGGTCAGGCACCCGGCTAGGACATGTGGTCTTTGACGCCCGCCAGAGACAGTTCAGAGCAGGCAGGGACAAGTGCGAAGCTCTGTCTCCCAGGCGCCTTCACTGAGAGACATCCAACAACTCACCGGAGACCATCAAGGAGTGGGGATATCAGTGTGTGATGAGCAACTTAGAAAAAGAGGGACAGATATGCATGAGGAATAAAGAGACAAGAGAAGAGTTCTGTGGTTGCTTGAGGACATCCACCCCAGCCCCATCCCACAGGGCCTGATGAGGACATAAATTATCCCTGCTGTCCCTCCATCGCTGTCTAGCTAAATCCGTTATCCCCAAGGCCCGAGAGCTGCACTGTCAATTACAGTAGCCACTAGCCAAATGCCTATTAGAATGTAAATTAGTTAAAATTAAGGAAAATTAATTCTGTTAAAAATTAAGTTAAAATGTTAAAAATTCTCTTCCTCAGGGAACAGAATTTCCCTGGCATCCAATTCTGTTCCCTGGTGGTCCAGTTGTTGGGACTTGGCGCTTTCCCTGCTGTGGCTGGGGTTCAATCCCTGGTCGGGGAACTCAGACCCCGCAAGCTTCATGGCTTGGTCAAAAAAAAAAAAAAAAAAAAAAAAAAAAATTCTGTTCCTCAGTGCCATGACCTTCTAAGGGCTCAGTAGGCACATGGAGCTAGTGGCTACTGCATTGGACGGCACAGATTTAGAACATTTGCATCATCATGGAAAATGCTATTGCAGAGCAGTGCTTTAGAGTTTAGAGCAATTTTTCTTTCCCTGTCAACCACCCCCAGCATCTTAAAGCTCCCCCAGAGCCTAGAGAACTTTGCTCTTTTTAGGGTGGTTCAGAAGCCACCCTCTGGGGAGGAGGTAAGATGTGGGGCTGGACACCTAATACCTGATTTCCCCAGACTGTGAGAAAGAGCCCAGGCTTCAGCTTTCCTCATCTGGTCTCTTGGGTCACGACCAGATGTATGGAAACTTGCCTTCTCCATTCTGGGCTGTGTTTGGGGCTCTTGGTTACTGAGGGAGAAGAACTCTCTTTGTCAGTGACTAGGAAACCTTGTGTTTTAGGCTCCCCAAATTGAGCGCTGGATTCTGAGGGTCCCCTCCTTCATAGGCCTCTAGATATTTCGAGGTGTCTCCACTTAATTTTCTTGCCCATGGACTTAGGCCTAGTTCACTGCGGAGACAGACCCCTGGGACAAAGGAATGTAATAATTCCTGGGCTGCCTGCCCGAAGCCTGGCAGCGCAACTCCCCACCCGGCCCATGGACGGAGCCTCCCCAGCTGTGCTCACAGCCAGCCCAACCGCAGCCCGCACCCCTTCACGGGACACTTGAACTACTCCCGGGATCCCCACGCGGTGCGGCGCTGGGCAGCCGAATGGGCCGAGATGCTGCCCGTGCGGCGCCCTCTGGCCACGTCCGCCTCCCTCACGGTGCTGGCCAAGGCCTCGTACAAGCGGGCCCCGGCTCCCAGCTCAGCGCTGCTCCTCCGCCCCTCCCAGCCCCTGCCCGACGTCCAGGCTACCGAGAACCCTCCACCTCCGCCCACCTTCATGCCACTCAGCCGGAACCCGGGGGGGCAATGCCAACTACCAGGTGTATGACAGCCTGGAGCAGAAGCGGCAACGGCAGGAGAGCCAAGCACGGGCCAACTCGCTGCTACCTTCCACCTCGGCCTCGAGGCCCTCTCTGCACAGGAGCCAGACTGGGAAAATGAACTGACCGGCGGCAAATGGGGGCGGGGGCGGGGGGGGCAGGGCATGGAGAGTTTAATAAAGAGCGCCAGAGTCCAGGAAACATTGGTGGTCTGTGGCTTGGAAGTGCCACTCCTTCTGCCAGCCTGGGCCCCTGCCCTTGGCTTCCTGCAATAAGAAGCCAGTGTCCCCTTCTTGGCCTGAGGGTCCCCTTGGTTTAGTGGCCACAGTTCTGCCAGCAGGCCCCTCCTGGTCCTATACCATGCACTAAGTACATCTGCAGCTGCAGACTCCAAGCCACTGGTCTCTGGGCACCTCCTCTGTGTCTCAGCTCTCCCTGTCCCCAAAGAGCCTCATACAAGAAGCTGCTTCCATCTGGGAGGTTCCACATCTGGGCAGGTCCAGCTCCAGGCCCAGTGAAGGGCATGAAGAAGGCTGAGGCTCTGGACTCCAGCCAGGCCTTCAGCAGGCCTCTGAGGCCGAGGTCTTCCTAGTCTCAAGAGGGGCCAAGAGACGAAATGTGTCATTTGAACAAGTGAGTCAGCGGGTGGTGAGCAAATGAATGACCACTCGAGGGGAGGTGTGCCGGCCACCGGGCCCTGTTTGACTGTCCAGGCTCAGCTTACCTGACCCTGGTTACCAGGGAATGCTACCCTGGGTCCTCCTTTTCATCCCCCTCCCTCACTGTGACCTCACCACCTGCCCCATTATGACCCAGTCTGGCTCCCAGTGACTATGTGGAGGCCAGGGGACCCAGGCAGTCCTTGGACCCCCGGCCGTGGGTGAGCGAGCCCTCTACCGAGCCGAGCCATGCTCTGGCACCATCCCCAGGAAATGCCAGGAGCTAGGAGACTCAATTCTTTTGCTCCTGATCAGATTAATCTTCCTCAACTTGGGGATGAATGTGGTGACTATGGTCAGGGCAGGATCTGGGCAGCGGAGTTGGGGGAGCCCTGGGGCCTCGAAGGGGCTGAGGTTGGGAGGGCTGCTGGGGTGTGGCCGGACAAGTGTTGGATTTCAGGGCTAACCCTGCTCCTGGTCTCCCCCCTCCCCTGCTTCCCTCAGCTCTGGAGGCATCTGAAGAGTTACTTGCGGGTACTTTTCAATCGTATTTTCCCCAAAGGTGAGTGGGCGCCAGCGTGGGCTCAGGGGATGTGGGCCTGTCCCCTTTCTTCTATCCCTGCCTTGATTCTCAGCCCCTCAGGAAGCCAGGCCCTGACCCATCTCACCTTTCCCCGCAGACAAGCAAGCCAGCTGTGTAGGCAGCCATCGCATGTGCATGCGCTGCTCCGTGGATCCCAAGAACCTGTGCTCAAGAGTTTCTTCCCACTTTCGCCATCGCCCAAGCTTCCTGCTCGGGCACCCAAACCACCACCCAAACTCCTGGATACCAGACACAAATGACGAGAATGCTTCTAAGTGCTGCTGGATGCCGCCTCAGTGTGGATGGGCTGGGGCTTCCACGGAGGCTCCACGGGGACTGTGGATGGAGCGGGTAGTGGGAGCTGGGGAGGCCCCTCCGGTCACAGCCTTAAAGTCCCAAGCCACCTTGTACTCCAGGCAGGAGACATCTTCCAAGCTCCAAAGGATGAGCAAGGTGGACGTGGTTCCACTCCGCCTGCCCCAAGACAGCAAGACTAAGACACCAGACTCTGACCCAGCCCAGGTCCCAGCCCGGGCCCAGACCCGCCCCCCAGTCCAGCCCCCTGCGCATGCTCCTGCCAAGGCCCAGGCCACCTCCTCAGCCCACCCCCCTGGGCACACCCGCCCCCCACCCAGGCCGAGACCTGCTCCCGAGGCCACGCCCATGAGCACACTTCCGCCCAGACCCAGGCCTTCTCCCTAGTGCACCCTACTGGGAACACTCCTGCCAAAGCCCAGACCTTCTCCTCCACCCACCCCTCTGAGCACGCCCCACCTCAGGCCCAGACTTGCTTCACATTCCACTCCCCTGAGCACACCACCCCCCAGGCCCAGACCCCTTCCCCAGCCCTCACCCCTGAGCACAGCCCTGCCCAGGTCCATGGCCCTGAGCATACCTCAGCCCATACCCCAGCCCAGGCCCAAGACCAGGACACCTCACATGCCTCAGCCCAGTCCCTGGGCCAAACTTCTGTCTGCACCCTGACCCATGCTCATCTGACCTATATCCATGCCAACACTCTGGTCCCTCTCCCAACTTCTGCCCCTGCTACTACTCCTGCCCTAGCCCCTACACCAGCCCCTGTCCCGATCTCTGCCACAACCTCTGTCCCAGGGCTGGGCATGGCCCTGACAAACACTCAAGTCCCGTCCACCACCCCTACGCCCATCCTAGGTTCTATTCCCTCTACCTTGTCTGCCTTTAGCCAAGGCCTCTCCTCCGGCCATGTGGTCTACCATGACCGCAGGGTAAAGCAGAACTTATTCCATGTGTGTCTGCCTCAGAACTCTGGGTATTCCAGAAAGAACTTGCTGCTGGATGCCGCCTCAGTGTGGATGGGTTGGTACCCCCTCCAGGCCCCAAGAGGGGCATGGTCTGGTGAGCTCTGGTACAGCAGAGCAAACACTGAAGCAATGTAGTAGGGACAGTGCCAAGTCCTCCACAGGATCCATACTGGGTTACCTGGAGTTGGGGAATATGGAAGGGAAGATCTCAAATGATGCCAAAGACAAATTTGTACAGTCCAAGACCTTCCCTTACTGCAGCTTCCATCCTTGCAGTTCTGAGAAGAGAAACACAGACCCCCAGACTCCAGTCTACCCCACATTCCTGGTGTACTCCAAGGATGCTGCACCTTCTCAACCTTGCTTTCATTCTCCAACCAGTGCCCAGAGCTCACCATGCACCATGCCTCCACCATGCACTCTTTCTCTGCCTCTTGTTTCTCCCAGATCCTTTGTCCTTCAACACAGCAACCACCAGAAGCCCTCCACCTTAATACAACCCCCCACCTTTCCCCCAACCTCCAAGTCTCCTCAGTCTGTCCTCTCTTCCCAGGGCCCCATCCCTCCCCAGTTATCCACTACTTCCCAAACCCCAAACCAGCCCCAACCCCCTGAACTTCATGAAAGTCTAGGCCTCAACCAAGGCTCTGTCCTCCAAAGGACCCCAGGCCCTTCAAAAGACTGTAGAGTTTTCAGAAACCCAGGCCTTACCCCAAATCCAAGCCTCCACAAGGACCCAGGCCTTATCCAAGACCCAGGCCTCCATAAGAACCCAGGCCTTACCCGAGACCCAGGTCTCCCCAAGAACCCAGGCCTTGCTCAAGATCCAGGCCTCCACAAGCTTCCAGGCCTTACCCAAGACCCTTACCTCTGCAAGAATCCAAGCCTTTCCCACGACTCTGATCTTCAGAAGAATCCAGTCATTACCCAAGATTCTGGCTCCCAGAAGAGCTTAGGTTCTACTCGAGATAGACGTTTCTTTATACACCTATATCTCACCCAACCCTCTGGTCTCCACAAGAACATACCATTTCTCCAAACTTCTGACATTCAGAGGAGCTCAGGCTTTATGCATTATTCTGAAGTCTATAGGAATCTGGAACGAAAGCAAGAGACTGTACTGTATAAAAGTCAAGAGCTCTCCCAGAAAACTGGCTTCCATAATAGCCCACACCCTTCTCAAGATTCTGGATGTGACAAGAGTACAGGTAATGCCCAAGATTCAGGAGTCTCTAGGAGTCCAGACTTTACCCAAGATTCTGGGCCAGAGAAGCGTCCATACCTTGCCCAAGACTCTGGAGCCAACAAGAGCTCAGGCCTTTGCCAGGAATCTGAAGAGCCCAGGCCTTGTGGAAACCCCTCACCTCCATAAGGGCTCAAGCCTTACTCGAGACTCAGGAGACTACAAGAATCCAGGTCTTACCCAAGATTCTTGAGTCTGCAGGAGCCAAGGCCTTACTCAAGATTCTGACCTCCATAAGTATCCAGGCCTTACCCAAGCCACTGAAGTCAAAAGGAGATGTGGCCTTACCCAAGATGCTGGAAATTACAGGAGCTCAGAACATACCCATGACCCTAACTTCCACAAGTACTCGGGAATTAATCGTGATGCAGGCCCCCATAAGGGTCCAGCTCTTACTCAAGACTCTGGCTTATCCAAGAGATCAGGCCTCCATAACAACTCATGCCTTATCCCAAACCCTGGCCTCCACAAGAACCATCTGGAACTGACTCTGTCCAAGTTTTGGGCCCACATCAGACCCGAAAGTCATTTATATCTGAGGCAGTTCCTCGAAAGGAGGATGCTGGGCAGCACATACCATGGACTTCTGTCCCACCCAGTCAGAACTCCTGCTCTCCCAGGGCTCAGGTGGTCTACAATGACCTGCAAATCTTCTCAGAAGTACCTGTACTGATTGAGCTGCAATCATCCTCCCGGCGAGCAGGCAGCCAAGACTGGGTGTACCACAGTTCCTCCAGCCTGCCAGAACTATCGCCAGATGTCTACGCCTCCCAAAACCAGCTGGAAGCCCTACTGTCCTGGGTCAGGCACCCGGCTAGGACATGTGGTCTTTGACGCCCGCCAGAGACAGTTCAGAGCAGGCAGGGACAAGTGCGAAGCTCTGTCTCCCAGGCGCCTTCACTGAGAGACATCCAACAACTCACCGGAGACCATCAAGGAGTGGGGATATCAGTGTGTGATGAGCAACTTAGAAAAAGAGGGGACAGATATGCATGAGGAATAAAGAGACAAGAGAAGTGTTCTGTGGGTGGTTGAGGACATCTACCCCAGCCCAATTCCACAGGACCTGATGAGGACCTAAAGTATCCCTGCTTTCCCTCCAACGCTGTCTAGCTAAATCCGTTATCCCCAAGGCCCGAGAGCTGCACTGTCAATTACAGTAGCCACTAGCCAAATGCCTATTGGAATGTAAATTAGTTAAAATTAAGGAAAATTAATTCTGTTAAAAATTAAGTTAAAATGTTAAAAATTTTCTTCCTCAGGGAACAGAATTTCCCTGGCATCCAATTCTGTTCCCTGGTGGTCCAGTTGTTGGGACTTGGCGCTTTCCCTGCTGTGGCTGGGGTTCAATCCCTGGTCGGGGAACTCAGACCCCGCAAGCTTCATGGCTTGGCCAAAAAAAAAAAAAATTTCTGTTCCTCAGTGCCATGATCTTCTAAGGGCTCAGTAGGCACATGGAGCTAGTGGCTACTGCACTGGACGGCACAGATTTAGAACATTTGCATCACCATGGAAAATGCTATTGCAGAGCAGTGCTTTAGAGTTTAGAGCAATTTTCCTTTCCCTGTCACCCACCCCCAGCATCTTAAAGCTCCCCCAGAGACCAGCGAACTTTGCTCTTTTTAGGGTGGTTCAGAAGCCACCCTCTAGGGAGGAGGTAAGATGTGGGGCTGGACACCTAGTGCCTGATTTCCCCAGACTGTGAGAAGAGCCCAGGCTTCAGTTTTCCTCATCTGGTCTCTTGGCTCATGACCAGATGTACGGAAACTTGCCTCCCCCGTTCTGGGCTGTGTTTGGGGCTCTTGGTTACTGAGGAAGAAGACCTCTCTTTGTCAGTGACTAGGAAACCTTGTGTTTTAGGCTCTCCAAATTGAGCCCTGGATTCTGAGGGTCCCCTCCTTCACAGGCCTCTAGATATTTCGAGGTGTCTCGAAATATTTTCTTGCCCATGGACTTAGGCCTAGTTCACTGGGGAGACAGACCCCTAGGAAAAAGGAATGTTAGAAATCCTGGTCCAGTATGCATTGGTCTAATCTGTGAGCGTGTCTCTGGTGTCCTATCTTTCTGTCCTATTATTCTTAGTCCTAGGTTCATCCTGGACTTAAGCTGTGTCCATGATAGCACTGGTTGCTGAAAGCCATTTCCTTCCCCTGATAATTTTTCATTGCCCTGCCCTAGCCCAGCTGGAGTTTCCTCTGGACTTGATTTTCAGTCCTGATAACTCTTCTGTATACACACATAAACTGCGAGATTCCAAAGTGTTTTCCCTGACACCACTTGTGTGTCTGAGGTGGGCAACACTAATATGTCCCTTCCCTGAGTCAGATGTCCATCCCTGTGTCACTACATGCACACTATCGGTGTGTTCTTGTCTAACGTTACCACCACCGATTCCAAGGAGATACGTCCCAGCTGGAGAGCCCATTTCCAACAGCTCTCTGGCTGAGCTCTGAACTTGGACAAGTCATGTGCAACCTTTCTAGGCTTGCAGTCTCATCTCTAAACTGAAGTTATAATTGCATGCAAGAACCCTTCTAGATTTAAATGACCAGGGCTCCTCTACTCCCAAGTGAGATGTAGAGTCCCCTATTTCTCTGCATTCCCTAGTGTATGTCCCTCATTATTGTTTGCTATTCAGATCCATCCTATTAGGCCTCTGTTCTAACCCCAAGGAGTGTTTGTGCGCTTCACCTGGCCTTGTAAAGACACAGAATAGTTTATCATAAAGACACAGAATAGTTTATCATAAAGACACAGAATAGCTTACCTCCATAGAAACTACAACTTCCATCAGGCACTACTTCAACGGAACAGGAAAGGATGTAGGGGCGTGGCCCCAACGCCCTGGTAGCTTTGAAGACAAACTACAACTCCCAGGATAGCCACGAGATCTCTGCCCAGCGAAAGGAGTGACTGAACTCTGACTGGAGGCCGGGCTGGTCCGGAACCACCCCGACAGTCTCCAGAAAGGGGCGTGGTTATAATTTAAGGGCGTGGCCTTACAGGCAGCAGGAAGAAGTTACCTGTTGAATGTTCCTATCCATTCTCTTCCCAGCCTTTGTAGCTAACCCTAAGAGGGAAGCTGCAAACCACTAGCCTCTTCTGAAAAAGAGGTAAGGGGACGTAGACAAGGGGCAGCGAAGGAGGCTATTGCATTCCTTAGGAGGGGCCAAACAGCTACTTTCTACCTGCTGAGTCAGGTGAACCGTTCCATGGGGGCGGGGACCAGCATATGAGAAAAGGGCAAGGACGGAAGAGGTATTTATTTGTTCTCTTTCAAGACTAAATTTAGGGCCCTTCGTCTGCAGACCCATTGGCGGACCGTGTCTTGGGAACCCTCTTGGCCTCTGGAAGAGCCAAGAACGGGGGCCAGTTTTCCGCAGCAAAAGGTAAGGCCCGTCTGGGCTTCCTCCCGTTTGTGTATTCCCTAGCCCCCAAACGACAGAGCCATATGGCTTCCGCGGTCTGGGGGAGTGCTCCCTGGTGGGGCCCACCGCCCCCAGCCCCAGCCCGGCCGCTCACGGACATCGACTTCTGCTCTGGGGCGCAGCTGCAAGAACTAACCCAGCTGATCCAGGAGCTGGGTGTGCAGGCAAGCTGGAGTGAAGGTCCCAAGCCAGGACCAGATCTCCTCCAGGCCAAGGACTTTGTTTTCTCTTTGCTTGCTAAGTAACCCTCCCAGCCTTCGGGAACTTGCAGCTCTCAGCTCCGCCTCACCCCGCCCCGGCTCTGGATCACGACTTTACGATCCCTTCTCTTTCCTTAGGTCTCGTTCACCGCCGGGACCCTCGCTTTCCTCCTCAGGCAGAGCTCCTGCTGCTTCGTTGCGGGATTCGCGAGGGCTCCCTGGATCTGGGGCCTGCGCCTCTAGGTCCCTACGCTCAGGGACCTCACTACGACGCCGGCTTCACACTCCTGGTGCCCGTGCTTTCGCTAGATGGCACTGGGCAGGAGCTGCAACCGGACGTGGGATCGTGTTACACATGGCTCTTCCTCCCAGAGCAGGTACGCGGAACCTCGGTCCGGGAGGCATGGCAGGATTGCCTAGGACCCCCACTCCCAGGAGGACGTGATTCGATCCACCCAGCCCAAAGCAAAGAAACTCCCAAGGATCCGCAAATCTCCGTGGACCAGCTACACGTCACTGAGCCTGAGGCACACGAGTCTTTGGAAAACTCACCTAGTAATGTTTCAGTGCCAGAGTTGCCTCAACAAGACGTAACCGACGTTGGCTTTCCCCCACCACTGAAAAAAACGAATGGTGACGTCACCAAAGCAACCGACGTTAGCCCAGTGCCACAGCCGTTGGCGGCTCCGGAGGCATGGCCCACATTGTGCCCCGCCCAGGTGGCTGCCTGGTTCTCTGTTTCGCTGGCTGCGGTCACTGAGTCCCCGTTTCCGGTTCCGGGTGCCCCGCGCTTGGTCCACGCAGCCCGCCACGCGGGGCTCACCACCATCCTCCTGGCTACGACCGGGCCCCCGCGCCGCCTCCTGCTTTTCGACTTGATCCCCGTGGTGTCTGTGGCCGGCTGGCCCCAGGGGCCTCGGAGCCACTCGTGGGCCGGCCCGCTGGCCTCGGAGTCGTCTTCCTTCTACCTGGTGCCCGGCGGCGGCGGCGGCACAGAGCGGCCGGACGCCTCCGGCTGGCAGCTCTGCTTCGCCCGCCAAGAGCTGGCGCTCAAGACGCGCATATCCGTTCCCCTGCTGCAAGCGCACGCGGCGGCTCAGGCGCTGCTGCGCCCTCTGGTGGCCAGGACTAGGGTCGCGGCGCCCTACCTCCTGCGGACGTTGCTCTACTGGGCGTGTGAGCGGCTGCCCGCGCCCTCTCTGGCGCGAGCCGAGAACGCGGGCGCCTGCTGCCTCGGGCTGCTGGATGAGCTGGGCCGGGTGCTCGAGGCCGGGACGCTGCCCCACTATTTTCTGAGTGGCCAGAAGCTCCGTGCGGGGTACGGCGCCGCTTCGCTGCTCGGGGCGTTGGCCCTGCTTCGCAGGGACCCTGCCCGCGCCCTGCGCGCCGCTGTGGAAGAGGCCAAGGCTGCACGCAAGGGGGGCGGCTTAGCCGGCGTGGGAGGCGGGGCCCATTAAAGGCGCTGTTCCTACTAACCTGGAATGTGCGTCTGTTGGCCAGCGGGTTGTGGAGGGGACTGCTCTGGGAGACAGGCTGAGCCCTTTGGGCCTGAAGAGCCCGTTCTAGAAGGCCTCCTCGCCGGTTCTTCCGCTTCCTCCCACCCTCCTCCCGCCCCATCCCTGGCACAGGTCGTTCCATTCTGGCCTCTCCACTTTCCAAATCTGTGGCCAGCACCCCTCCCACTCCGGTGCAGCCTCTGGCATCCATCTCCCGCCTGTTCTTATGGTCTTTTCTCTTAGGAGTCAATAGGGATGGGGGTAATATATTTGCTGAAAGAACGTGTAAAGGAGAAAGGTATGGAGACCAGGGACTGACCAATTTGTCTCACACAAAAGCAGAGACATTAAGGAGGCCGGATTTCACCCCAGGCTAGACCTCACCACCACCGCTATCTCTTCAGTTATTCCCCCCACCTTCCTCATCCAGTTCTGTCCTCCATCCCGGGCAGTAGAGTCCCTTTCTCCATTCTCGGGGCATCCGCCATTCCATCTATCTAAGCCCAACCTCTCCCCCCATCCAGAGTTCCATTCAGTGAAGTCGCCTCCTTGTCCCTCCTCCTCTGAACCCGGAGACATGCGAGACATGCGGCCTTGCCTCGGCTCCGCCTGTCTCTAAGACCGTCGCCACTCCCTGCCTCCAAGGAACCCCGGGGTTCCGCCCGCCCAGCTTCACCTCCCCCTCTTTCCCGGCGTCTCCGCCTCCTGCCCCGCCCCCGGACCGGCTCTCGGGGGAGGGGAAGCCGCTGTCGCTGCCGCCGCCTCAGCTTCCCACAGCCGCTACCGCTGCCGCCGCTCCGCTTGGTCCAGCCGCCAGGCCCAGTGCTCACTTCGCCAGACCAGGGCTCTCTGCGGAGACACTCTCACTCCTTCCTGGGGTCCGGGACGTCTAGCCGGGCGTGGGGGGAAGCTCCGCTTGTGGGGTACAGGGAGGGAGGAGCCTGGAACCGGAGCCAGCGCCAGCCGTCCCCGGATCGACAAGAGGACAGGTTGAGGGGCGTCGGGGAAGGAAGAGGGGGCGCTATAGGCAGTCCCAGGGAGGACAAGGAAGCCCTGTCGCAGAAAGCTCTGATGCGCTCTGACTTATAGCGGGTCTGTTCACATTTGGGGACCCGTGACAACGTGGGTGCACTCCTCTCTCGGGGGGCTGGTTGGATTGGAGGGCGTGGGATCTAAACAGCACCAGCTGTCCCCGAGGAAATTAGGGGCTGCCAGAAAAAAAGAAAAAAGCCAAAAACCTATGCTCCTTATTCCGAGGTGACACAGGGCCCTCCAGACAACCACCTGGTGTAACCACTAGGAAGGGCGGATTTGGAGGTGACTTCAAAAGGAGTGGATGGTAACAAGGTGAGGAAAGGGGCTCAGCAGCTGGAATGCTGTGCCACTAGAAATGGGGGTGACTTGGTAAAAAGCGGTATCGTCCAGAGACAGGGTCTGGGAACCTCTTCTTGCTGATTGGCGACAGTCTGGATATTTCAAGGCATACTTTTTTGGGGATTTCAGTGAAAAAAGTGGGGGATTCTTCAATTAGAGGGTGGCAAAAGAAAAGACACCAAGGTTGGGTTCTTCCTAGACACTGGCAGCACCCCAGCAGGGGTGGGGTGAGCTAATATCCCCAAAGCTAAGGACCCACACCCTTAAAATTACAAGAGTGGCTTTGGCAGGAGTGCACGGCCCGGAAATAGGGTGGAAAGGTGCCTGGGGATAGTGGAACCACATCCTGGAAAATTTGAGGGTCTTGGCTTTGGGATAGTGTTAGTGGGGGACAGGGACACTGGAGATCAGAGAAGGGGGAGTTTTCTGTGGGGGGCAAAGGTCGAGGGTGGGGTCAACTGAGAGGTACATAGGCTGCTGGGTCTGGCGAAGCTAGCAAGAGGCCCAAGGGTGGGAGCTGGTGCCTGGGGTGGGGGTCGTCTAGGGCTTATCCTCAGGTCCCGTGGGTGAGGCGGCGAGTCGGACCGCAGAGTCAAGAGCATGTCCTGGTGAGCTAGCGGGCTTCTCCGGGGTGGCCCAGCGCGCTCCGGGAGCCTGCCGGTTTTGGGGTGTCTCCTCCCGGGGCGCCATGGCGGCACTGGCCAGCAGCCTGATCCGGCAGAAGCGGGAGGTCCACGAGCCCGGGGGCAGCCGGCCCGTGTCGGCGCAGCGGCGCGTGTGTCCCCGCGGCACCAAGTCCCTTTGCCAGAAGCAGCTCCTCATCCTGCTGTCCAAGGTGCGACTGTGCGGGGGGGGTCGGCGCGCGCGACCGGACCGCTGCCCGGGTGAGTGGCTGGGGTGGGGTCTCCGGGCCGGGGTCTCTCTGCCTGGGAGGTTGAGGCCAGGGACTTGGTAGAGTGGGGCCCGACTGACGGGGACTGCCCGAAAGTGAAAGGGGGTGGGCCTGGACCACAAACCCTCGGCCAGACGATGCCTCAGTTTCCGTTGTCTCGCGTCCATAACCCCGAGTCTCCTCGCTTTTGAGGGCAAGGGGAAGGCTTGAGGGGCTAAGCCTGGTGCCCCGAAGCCTGGAAGCTCCCGCTCGCCCCCCCCCCTCCCAACACAGGAGTCCCCACCCCCACCATCCTCTGACTACGTGCCCCCTCTCTCAATGAGAGATTCTTTCAATGCCGAGCGGAGGGGCCTGGGGGTTCCGGAAGCCTGGGTTACCCCGAGGGTTTCTGCGGCTCCGGAAGCCCCGCCCCCGCCCCGGTTCTCCCGCTCCTCTGAGCCTTGGCTCCGTTCCTCCTCCCCGAGCTTGCCTGGCTCGGTACCAATCTCCCCAGCTCTCCCCCGGGTGTCCTTGCAGCTACCTCGCGAGTCCGCCCCTCTGTGCCCCCTCCTCCCATGACGTGCACTTCAAGAAGGGAGCTGGGCACTCCCCCACGACCGCCTACGCGGCTCAGAAATCGGGCCCCACGGGCTCAGGAGACCCTCTGCCGCGAGGAACTCAGACACACTACACGGCTGGATACCCGCACGGAGACTGGCGGTCGTACCACCTACGAGGGGGTACCGGGAACTCGGCCGCAAGCGCCAGGCAAAGAGAGTTGTGAAGGTTAGCCTGTGGTCCCCGTCCCGGTGCGACAGGCGGGAAGTCCCTCTGGCCTCGCTCCCGTCCGCTCTCAGCTCCCCTAGGTGGAGACCCTCCCACCCCGCCGCTGGCGTCCTCCTCCCCCCGCCGCCGGCCCTCCGCAGTGGTAGGTCAGCAGCCCACCCTTTGTGTGGGACCCAGCCCCACGTGAGTCAGCCTGCCTTACCAGCTCCCTGGCCCCCTCCCCCATTTCCTTGGTTTAGTTACGAATATCCCCCATCCCAGGCGGGTTACCTGGCTGAAGGGGAGAGGCTGAGCCTCAGGGAGGGCTGGGCCCCCGCGAGCCAGCAGACAGACAGACAGACAGACAGATGGGTCAGTGTCAGACAGGCTGGCGGTGGGCCAAGGCGAGGCCCGCGCGAAGCGAGTGGCAGCTGCAGCAGCAGGTGCTGAGTCAGCGTCAGGTCCAGTCCCACCCCCACTCCTGAGGGTGCGACCCTACCCTGGGGTCACCTTAATGCCCCCCACATTCGCAAACACACTGCCCTTTCAGCAGCTCTGCCTGTCTCCCTCTGTCCTCTGCGTTTCCATATATCTCTCCCTTTCCTCTTCCTTCTTCTCCCCTCCCCCCATTCTGGTTGAGCTGTAGAGTAGGAATTAAGCCTTTAAATAAATTTCAATCAATTAAACTGAAAGCTGGTTAGAGGAAGCAGAAGGGACCCACACCCCAGCTTCCTCTGGAGTCAAAGAGAGGTGGGAGAGAGCTTGCTTAGAGGGTCAGGGAGCTGGGGCCCTGGGACCCTCTTCCTTCCCTCCATCCTCCTTTCTTTCTCTCCTCTGATCCCGCCAAGTGTAGCAATGTTTCTGGGAACAGAGATGTCATGTTCCAAGATGAATGTCTCTCTCTTCAGAGCCTCAGCTCAAAGGCATCGTCACCAAACTGTTCTGCCGCCAGGGTTTTTACCTCCAGGCGAATCCCGATGGGAGCATCCAGGGCACCCCAGAGGACACCAGCTCTTTCAGTGAGAGGGGAATCCAGCTACTGGGTGGGAAGGGGGAGCGCAGGCATAGGAGATGACCGTCCTATTGTGGCTTCAGGTTCTGTTGTTTTCAGTCTGGCTCTTTGACCCCGCAAAGGAAGAAGTAGAACTAGGACCATAATTGAGGGGGGGCTCAGATGGGGATTGGAGGCTTGGGGTACCGATACCCCTTCTCTCCACCCCCAGCCCACTTCAACCTGATCCCTGTGGGGCTCTGTGTAGTCACCATCCAGAGTGCCAAGCTGGGTCACTACGTGGCCATGAACGCTGAGGGGCTGCTCTACAGCTCGGTGAGACAAGGGGGCAGAGTGGCCTGGAGTCAGGGGACTCCCCTAGCTACAGCCTTCCCACCTACAGATATTTTGCAACTCAGGGATTCCTCTCCCTCCAGCTCTTGCCGACACCCTGTCCTCACTGCCCGCTCCCAAGCACCTCCTGTAGCCTCCCTCCAATCCCTTCTCCTCCAATAGCCTCCTAAATACCCCCAGGCTCTTTGAATGTCCAACTCTTTCAACCTTTTAGGACCCCTGTGTCTTCTCCAACCTCCTCTAGACCTCATTATTACTCACTTCCCCAGAGTCATTCAGGATGCTGGGGAAGGATTCAGGAACTCCTCCAAGCAGAAATTCCCTCCAGGTGCCCTGGATGGTGAGAGGTTGGGAGTAGAGCAGAGAGAAGTTATCTTCTTATCCCAGGCCCCCAGAAGTCTAGTTCCCGGCCCTCGGGGGGCCACCAGACTCTTCCTCATCCTCCCTTTCTCCCAGTTCCTGTGTGGACTCAGAAGTTGGCTCTGCCAGTCTCAAACATATGGATTATATCCTGCCTTGTTCTTCCCAGGGCTCCCTTCTGTTCAGTGATGTGTCTTTTTGTGTTTCTGTCTGTGTGTGCCTTTCTGGGTCTTTGTCTCCTCAGCCACATTTCACAGCTGAGTGACGCTTTAAGGAGTGCGTCTTTGAGAATTACTATGTCCTGTACGCCTCTGCTCTCTATCGCCAGCGTCGTTCTGGCCGGGCCTGGTACATGGGCCTGGACAAGGAGGTCCGAGTCATGAAGGGAAATCGAGTCAAGAAGACCAAGGCAGCCGCCCACTTTGTGCCCAAGCTCCTGGAGGGTGAGTATGGACCCCCAGGGAAGAGGTGGACCACATGGGACAGTATTGACCTTGACATGGACATTTAGTGACACACAGCTAAGGGGCTGTAAGTGTTTTAAGAGGACACATGCTATGACAGATCAAGCCAGGAAGGCTTTGGCCTTTGGAGGTTTGGGAAGCTCTCCTTCTGTGGGTTCCCAGCGGAGCAGTGTAGGGGAAGGGAGCCCTTCCGAATGATCACATGTGACAGTTTTTCCAAATGTTTAACTATTACATTACATAGCTTGCTGGTTTTCCAGCCCCCTATAGTAGTTACTTCCCTGCCTGCCACTCAGCCCCAAAGCCAAAACCACACATTTTATTCTTTGGGTAGCACAGCACCCCACTGCTAGGTACTAGTTTCCATATTGGTCAGCTTTCACTACCATAACAACCCCCCCAACTCATTCCCCAAATCGGTGGCTTATAACAAGAAACATTCCTTTTTGCTCTCAAGTCTGCAGGTCAGTTGCATCTCTGTTCCAACCTGTGGGTCAGGTCCTTGCCCCATGTCTTCCCACTCCTGGGCTCAGGCTAAAGGAACAGCTCTTGTTTAGGATATGTCATTCTCCTGGCAGAGGATCCAGGAAAAATAAACTTGCAATGCTTTTAAAGCTTCTGCTAAGCTATGACACATGTCCTATCTGCTCACATTCTGTTGGCTCAAGGAAGTTACATGGCCAAGCACAAAGCCAGTGATGTAGGGCAATACATTCTGAATCATTTTAAACAAGAATAGAGTCTCTCACAGATATCAAGGAGCTCTTGATACATTCTTATATAATCCTTTGTTAAGATGTGGATTGCCATATAGTCTACGATTTGTAGCTGATTTTCTTTCTTTTTTCTTTCTTTCTTTCTTTATTTGGCTGCACCGGTCTTAGTTGCAGCATGCAGGATCTAGTTCCCTGACCAGGGATCGAACCCAGGCCTGCTGCACTGGGAGCGTGGAGTCTTAACCACTGAACCACCAGGGAAGTACCTGTAGCTTATTTTCAAGTTGTCTTTTTAAGAAAGAAAACTCTTAATTGTAATACAGAAAATGTATCATTCTTTTCTTTTAGAGTCAACATTTTTGTATCTTGTTTAAGAAATCTTTCCCTTCCCCAAAGTTCAAAAGATATTTCTATTAAAGTTTTCTATTAAAATTTTCAGGGGCGTATTTTTTTTTTAAGAAGATGTTGGGGGTAGGAGTTTATTAATTAATTTATTTATTTTGGCTGTGTTGGGTCTTCGTTTCTGTGTGAGGGCTTTCTCTAGTTGAGGCAAGCAGGGGCCATCTTCACCGCAGTGCGCGGGCCTCTCACTGTCGCAGCCTCTCTTGTTGCGGAGCACAGGCTCCAGACGCGCAGGCTCAGTAGTTGTGGCTCACGGGCCTAGTTGCTCCGCGGCACGTGGGATCCTCCCAGACCAGGGATCGAACCCGTGTCCCCTGCATTAGCAGGCTGACTCTCAACCACTGTGCCACCAGGGAAGCCCCAGGGGCGTATTTTTAACATTTAACCATCTGCAGTTGATTTTTGCATATGGTGTAACGTAAGGATCCAATTTAATCTTTTCTTCCATATGGACTGCCATTTTTCCAGGCCTAATTTTTGAATTGATGTGACATACAAGCCATATCACATACCATAACATCATACATACGTGGTTCTGTTTATGGACTTTCTTTTTATTGGTCACCTACTTTATCACTGCATTGACCGTAATGAGCCATGGTATCTGGTTAAGAAAGGCTCCCCTCTCTTTTTTTTGTTGTTTTTTTGTGTTTCAACCAGAAGTGTTCTGGCTATTTTCACCCTTTTACTCTTTTATGTCAAGTTTGGAGCCATTTCAATCAAGTCCCAGGAAAATCTCTGTTGGGTACTAGTCTGTGCTCTTTACACGGCCAGCTCATTGAACCCTCACCACTACCTGATGAAGGTCAGTGTTATTTTCCTCATACTACAGCTGAGATGCACAGAGATGGACTGCTGGCACACAGCTGCAAAGCAGTAGCTCTTCTGCATGCCCCCAGCACCCAGCTCACCCAGGCAGCACAGTGGATACACTGATAAACCTGAGACCACAAAGCCTGGGTCATCTGCAGAGTCACTAGCAGTGCATGCTGTCACTTTGCTGAGGATCCCTGGTGACAGCAGAAACCATGCATGTTTCTAAGTTGACCATCTAAGTTTCTAAGTTGACCAACTAAGTCAGTTCATTCTCATTGACTGAAAAACAAAACAAAAAACAAACAGGAAACTGACCCCTGGAGATAGTTCATATTGAAAAAGAAGGCAGGCTGGCAGTGGGTCTCCATAATAGAGGGGAAGATGTGTGTGTGTGTATGTGTGTGTGCGTGCGTGTGTGTTGGTATTCACATCAGAGCAAATGACTAGTATCTGGATTGTCTCATCAATTCCATATTTCAGTTCTTGAAAGAGCAGGTAATCTTATTACTAAGAAGATTAAGTCACTCAAGTTCTCTATCCTCTTAGTTCATGGGAGTGCTATTTAAGACCCTTCATTTGCAAGGTTATTTTGAGCAAAATCTATGTAGAGCAAGTGGCCCTCCATACTGGGTCAGCAGCTTCAACGTCACTTGGCAGCTTGATGAAATGCAAATTCCTGGGCCCCACTCCAGTCCTACTGAGTCTTATCACAGGGTGTGAGGCCCAGTAACCTCTGTATCAACAAGAAACCCCCTCCAGGTGATTCTGGCGCTCCTGAAGGTTGAGGACCTCTGGTGTAGGGCATCCACCACAGCACCCAAAGCGGTCAATTTTCAGTGAATGCTAACAAGTTTGGTCAAAGGTCACAGAGCTAGTTCATGGAAAGCCTAGACCTTACTTGGTCTCTGGCCCTACTGAATAACTTTTTTCACCAACTGGAGTCTTATCTCCAAGGATCAAGAGCTGCAAGGTCAGATATTTGTATTAAATAGATCACCTGAAAATATTCAAGTTTAGGGCTTGGAAGAATAACAGAGGTGAGCCTTAGGCCTGTGAAGCACCATGGACAATTCTTAGCTTGTCATTTAAGACTCTTGTAGGTTGAGGCTGGGAGGCTGACCAAGTCCAATGTACACATGGCATTCTTAGAGATGCACATGTCTGTGTATACAGCCCCTCGAACATAGGAGTTGCTAAGGGTCCATTATCCGCGAGTGGGTTAAATCTTTACTGCAGTTGTCAGTCTGGCTTACATTGGGTTTTTTATATTACAGATAGCTTTGGGAACAGAAATCTTTATTATAACAACATTAAAGTAAACAAACAAAAAACCAAATCAATAATAGTCATATCTCTCTCAAAGAGCTGTTCGTTTCTCACTTTCCATTGTTTAGCTCTTTGTAGACAAATCTTCATCTCATCCCATCCACAGTGAACTCCCAGTTTTGTGCTCTTCTTTTTCACTGACTTTATCATAAATATTTTCTGTGATGTTCCCTATTCTTCATAATTGTCATTGTGATGTGGCTGGAAAAGATTGCCTCAAACTGAGATAACGGGATTTAATTGTAGATATTTATCTGGCTACCACTATTTCCTAAGTAACTGTGTTGTGGCTACTTTTCTATAAGTCAAATTTTCTTCTTGTTGATGTTTTTCTTTAGATTAACTTCCTAGAAGTGGAATTACAGCAAAAGAGAGTATAAACACATCTGACTACTGGAGCGATAAGAAAGATGTTTCCCAAAAAAGCGACCATTTCTTTGTTAGTGGCAATGTATAAAGACGCTTGTTTTATAAAAAGTAGTCCTCAGCATTGGATGTCATTATTCAACTCCCCTCCAACTTTTTTTTTTTTTTGCCAGTTTAGTGAGCATGTAAGTTTACCCTGTTATCGTTGCAATTTTCCTTTTTGTAAATCCTACATCCCTTCTTCCTTCCAAAGACATCTGGTCAAACGGGCTTCAGAGAGAACTCATTTCAATTAGGGTGTACGTGTATGTGTGTGCATGCTGTGTAGCTATGGTTCTTTGTATCTGGATACATATAAGAGTCCGAGTATCTGACCGTCTCTGTGTGTGCATCCGCTTCCATGTTTATGCCTCAAAGAACAGACGTGTTGTGGAGTGTATATGTCTGGGGTTCTGCTGCGGACCTTGTTTCTGAGAATGTATTCCTTGGAGTATGCTCATGTGTATGTGTGAATAAACTGTAGCGTGGAATCGTGGAGGAGATGCAAGTAATGAAATCAAACACAGACCACTTGTGGCTTAACACAGTTCTCTCATCTGTACCTTCCCGCATAGCTCTGCTAACATAGGGAACCAATTAATGAATTCCAAATAACAGTGAAATGTTTAGAAGAGTTGGGACGATTTGGAAAAAAGTGGACAGATCCTACAAGCCTCTAGTTTTCATGCAGAAAATAAATAAAGCTTCAGTGGGCTGGGACTTTGAAAACCATTTATCAAATGAGTGATACTGGGCAGTGATACATACCACCAACAAAAACCCCCGCCCATGCCTCCATGCTCTGTTCTCTCAGTCTAAAATGAAGATCGGAGCAAAGGATGCTTGTGAAAGTTAAATAAGATGATGCTTATAGAAGGTGCTCAGAAGACGTGGTCCCCTGTAGGAAAAGGAGTGGAGGGGACCCAAGTCCCAGGCCTAGGGCCCCAGTCTCTTCTCAGACTCTGAAATAGACAATGACGATTCCTAATTGTAAGTGTTGCCAAAGGTCTTCCCAAAATACCTTAACCAGAGCTAAAAATCTTACACGTCATTGCTCAATACATGTAGTTTCTCTTCAAACCATGGGGTTTATGATGAAGAGATAGTCAAAGGTCCTCATGGGGTAGAGGGAGCTGGAAATCACTGACACAAATCTGTAGATTTCAAACTTCTAAAAAAAACCAATAGAACCACCCACCCCCAACCCTGTCAACACACACACACACTTTTATCCAAACAACTTTTACGGGGAACCCCAAGCTATGAAACAGATGGGGGCAGGGGCAGAGGCAGAGGATAGGTGGGCCTGCCTACTCCTCTCTGGAATCTGACGAGGGGCTCCTGGGGCACGTCCACACACCCTGGAGCCCCCCAGGTGAAAACCATGCCTCTAGATAACCCCAGAGTCCCAGCCAGCACTGCGACTCTCTAAGGCTAAACCGCAGTTTCCAAGCAGTAACAGACCGGCTAATGTTTTCTGAGAGCTTCCTATAATCCAGGATCTGTGCTTAGCTCCTGACACATGCTATCTTATATTGGCCTCACATGTTCTCCAGGAGGAAGACCCTAGTAGTACTCTTAGGATCCCCATTCTCAGCTGAGGAAGGTAAGGCCCGATGCAAGGATACTGGGCATTATAAGAAAAGTGTCCAAGTTCATTCAGTTTGAACATCATGGAGCCAAGAAGCAAACCTAGATAGTCTGGGTCTCGAATCTGTGTTCTTAACCCAGCCTGTAAAGCCTCCCAGTTTTGAGGGGTAAGTAGCATCTTTGTGAGTTAAAGTTTCCAATTCCCCATCAATTGACATTGTAACACCATTTTTAGTTTTGGGTTTTTTTTTGTTTGCTTGTTTTGTTTTCTTTTGCTTTGTTTTTAAGAAGAAGTATGGGAGTGACCCCCAATTCACCTCAATCTCTTATCTAAAAGAGATTGTGATCAGGCCAAAAGAGTAGAGCTCAGAGTTACTGTCTAACTTGAGGATCAAGCCATTGACTTTGACAGCAACCATGGCTGCTGGGAAGATTGTTCCTGCAAGTATTTTTTGATGACAGGACAATGTGGGAATGGAAACAGAGAGTAGTATCTGATACCTCTCAGGGCTTTAAAACCCACCTTATTGGAGTCCCCTGGTGGCACAGTGGTTAAGAATCCATCTGCCAATGTAGGGGACACGGGTTCGAGCCCTGGTCCGGGAAGATCCCACATGCTGTGGAGTAACTAAGCCCGTGCACCACAACTACTGAGCCTACGCTCTAAAGCCTGCGAGCCAAAACTGCTGAGCCCACGTGCTGCAACTACTGAAGCCCATGCGCCTGGAGCCCATGCTCTGCAACGAGAGAAGCCACCACAATAAGCCCATGCAACACAACGAAGTGTAGCCCCCGCTCGCATGCAGCAATGAAGACCCAACGCAGCCCAAAATCAATCAATCAAAAAAAAAAAAACAACCTCCCCTTATTTACCAGGCACTACACTCCAGTGAAGTAGACAGGATTATCCCCATTTCATGATGGCAAAACTGAAGCTCAGAGAAAATCTGCTGGAGATCCCCTAGGTCAGAAGCGTCAGAGCCTGGATTTGAACCCAGCACTCTCTGACCTTCCATCACTCTACACGAGACCTTGGGAAGAGTGGGTCCTTGCCCTTCTTCAGAGCCTTCCTCAAAGCCTTCCTTCTTTGCCTACTTCCACCATAGCCCTTGTCACCAGCCATGCCAATACTTGTTGCCACTTCTGCCTCTTTTACTACCCAGAGAGCCTTGGTGGTAGAGTGTGAGTACACACAGGGCCCTCTGTGAAGGTCTGCTAGGGAATGAACAGCCCAGTCCAAGTAACCCAGACCTCCGAGGAGATGAGAACCACTCCTCCACGAAGGAAGGATCTTAGATTACAGGAAAACACCACTGGACTGCCCAACACCACTGGACTCCAAGCACTGAGAACCCCTCCGGCCCCTGGAAATTCACACTTCCTCCCTCCCACACATGGTGGCCTTCTTTGGTCTCTGGGAAATCCCAGGGCAACTTTTGACTTCTAAGTGGGTGCCCAGGAGCCAAATTTTCCCCCAAAGTTGAGTGTGTGATGGGGTATTCAAATTCTCCCAGCAAGAAGGACTCTTGTCTGTCTTTCCCTCTGCTTCAGGACCAAATATCGCACAGGACAGTGTGTTTAAGAACCTGGGATCTGGAGTCCACCAGACATGGGTTTGAGTCATGGCTCTGCCTAGCTCTGCGATTTGGGGTAAATTAACCTCCTTAACCTCCCTGAGCCTCCAAGAGGAAACAGTTAGTAACTAACCGTGACCGCACAGTGATGTTTTGAGAGTCAAATAAGGTAATGCACAGAAAATGCTTAGCACAGGTTCAGAGCAGGTGCTCAAAAGGAGTGGAGCCTTGAAATTGAGCCCTGCCCTCTCTCAGAGGCTCTGAGCGGCTGGTAAAGGAGGAGCCGGTGGTCAGAGTGGAGCAGGGAGAAGCTCACCTGTGGGGGGGGGGGGGCGGATGGGGACAGGAAGGGAAGCCCAATGCTGAGTCAGTGGGAGCTGCGGAGGGCACAGTGACTCAGACAGATGTTCCCATTCAAAGAACCTGCCCCAATATTAACCACAGGAAGCAGATAAGAGTTCAGGCAGTAGGGCCTTTCCATGGTAGAAACCCACGGGCAGTGTACTAGGGAGGTGGAAAGGGGACACCAGGGTGGGCAGGGAGGGGAGAAGATTAAACTTCAGGCTGTAAAACAGAGAGGGAGACACAGGGCACAGTCTCTCCCACAGCCCCTCGGAGCGAGGTCCAGGAAGATGAAAAGGGCAAGCTGCCTGGGACCAGGAAGAAGCCGGCTCCAACTTCAGTAGAACACCCTCTTTCCTGTAATCTAAAATCCTTCCTTCGTGGACTGAGATCGGAGAACCTTAGCTGAAGCCTAGAAAGAGAAGAAAGGAACTCGGGTTGACTGAGCCTCTACCCTGCGCCCAGGGCCAGAACTTTATAATGAGCTTTATCTCTAGATGCCTCTCTTGTGTCCACACAACCCAACACTGCAGGGCAGCACCCCCGTTGCATATCTAGGGGCCCAGATGAGAGAGACGGCACCAGCTAGACGTGGCAAAGCGGGGCTTCAAACCCAGACCTATATGGCTCTCTCAAACCTGTGCTTTTCCTTTCAGAAAGACAGCACCATTCTTAAGCACTGAAGCTGTCGGTCCTGGGTTCAAGTTGACACTTCTGTCAACCACTAGATATGTTAACTCGGATCAGTCACTCATCTCTCTGGGCCTCAGTTTCCCTGGCTATAAACCAAAGAGAGTAGTGGTACCCACTGCGTAGGGTGTGGTGAGGATTGAAGGAGTTCAAGCCAAGCCTGGTACAGAGTCAGTGCTCCATTTATGTCGACTGTGGAGCTTGTGCTCTTCTCAATAAAGCCACTCCCTGGGAGAGTGGAAGAAAGCACAGCTACCCCCACCCCATGTAGGCTGCAAAGGAGAGAGCCCTGGGCTTGGGGGCTAAGGACATGATTTCAGAGCCCAGTCCTACACGTTACCCGGGGTGTCACCTTGGACAAGTCACTGGACGTCTCTGAACTTCAGTGTCCTCACCTCTAGAATGAGAATAGTGAGGCTACCAACTGTGCAGGGTAATGGTGTCACGCCGGGTAGGTGACAGCCCCTAGCACGGTTCAGAGGAGAACAGAGACCAGGAGGCAGGGACTGGAATTGCCCTGTGGTGGAGACTGATGAGCTGTGGGCAGTAAGAAAGAGAGGGGAAGGGGCACGGAGGAAGGTTCAGATGCCCAAAAAGATCCAAACCCTACTGCCAAACCAAGGTGGGCATTTCCCAGCCACAGAGAGAGATTATGATATTCACAGAGCAAAGATGGATGGGAACATTACAGGACTGGGGTCCTTACCCTTTTCTGTCATCTTCTGCTGAAGGTGGCCACCAAGAAACTTATTGTCCACAGAGACCTTCCCGCTGTGTAACCCAGGGGAAGTTGCTCACCCACTCTGTTCCTTCTCTTTTTGGTGTCTGCGATAGGAGAATGATGTTCACAAAGCTCCTGACTGGGAGGGATGAGAATGAGGAGGAATAAACTACTGGAAAGGAAAGAAGTAGAAGACCTTAGCAAAGAACCCCTCCCCACCCCCGCCAGGGCATTCAGTGGTATCTCCCTTCCTTCGCTCCCTGGCTGGGAGATGGGGGCCTGAGGACGTCACAGGAAGGTGTGGCAGAGGAGGACCAAGCCACAGAGACCAAAATTAGCAACAAGTTGGGGCAGGGAAACCCTGTGTGAGTGCAGCTCTGAGGGAGGCAAAGCTCCAGCATGGGAAGGTGGGTGTGGACTGCTGTTCCCTCCCAACTTCCACGGGGTCAAAGTGGAACCAGCATGGGCTGGGGCTGGGGGGCGGGCCGGGGGAGTAGGGCACGAAAGATCCGGGATCATATTCCAGTTGTGTCTGTGTGAGATCGTCTATTTGACAAAGGTGTACTGAATACACTTTATACCCAAGGCACTATTCTAGAAGCTAGACAAGGGTATGACAGGAAGAAGCCCAAGGGCCTGACCTCAGAGAACTTCAAGGAGAAGAGAGATGCAAGGCAAAACCTGACCATGGTCCAAGGGCAAGACCAGTGAAATGCCATGAGGAGTTCAGAGGACAGAGCTGGGAAGGGAGAGAGATCCAGGTCAACCATCTGAGCCAGAGCTATGAGCATCACAGTTGGAAAGGACCTTAGAGGTTTTCTGATTCAAACGTCTCATTTTCCAGATTAGGAAACTGAGACCCGGGGAAAGGGAATTCTTTGCATGAAGTCATGAAACGTACTGGCATCAGCAGAGCCAGCTGAGGACCTAGGTATCCTGACTCCTCAGGCCCATCCCCAGCACTATCATGGTTCCATTTACACCCCTGACCAAGGCTGACAGGTGATCTAGCAAACGGAGCTCAGGTAGCCCAGGACAAATCCATTGTCAGAACCGTAAGAACTCAACATACTCAACCATGGCCTTCAGTTTCAGGTAAGATTCAATTCAGCTGCACAAAGAAACCCAAAACATTCCGAGCTTTTGCACCCTAGTTTTTAATCTCTCAGGCGAAAGTCTGGAGGCCTGAGGTCCAGGCTATAAGAGAGCTCTGATCCACAAGGTTGCCAGGGACCCAGGCTCACTCCAGCACCCTCTTTCCATCCCTAAGTTATGGCCTTGGTCCTACAGCCTCGAGTGAGGGCACCTGCACTCCAGGCAGCAGGGCAGGATGAGGAAGAGGGGGCAGACCTTGTCTTTTAACAAGGGTTCCTGGAGGCTGTCACATGACACATCACTTTACAGCCTCCAGTGGGAGGCTGGAAAATAATTTTTATTCTGGGTGGCCATAAGCCCAGCTAAAAGTTCTGTGACAATGGAAAAAGGGGAAAATGGATAGTTGCCTTTTGTTTTCACTCCTAAGTTCATTTTCTGGGCCATGCACCTTCAGCCTCTCCTTCCCCAGGTCCTAAACACCCTGGATGGAGCCCTCCCTTGTTGCTTTGCCTTATCAACAGCTTGGGCTATAATCACCCTCCCTCCCCCAGCCCCACTCCCGCACCTTCCCCAGCTCAGCTGCTGTTGCCTGCTTCTCTGGTGAGCCAGGGGGCCACGTGGAGGTGGACAGAGGCAATGCTGGATGGATTAGGAGGCCCGGCATCCGAGTTCTAATTCTGACTTAGCTCATCACTTATTCTACGATCTTCTTCTAATTATACCCCCTCTCTGGACTAAGAGAGAGAGTGCACTTCAGATCCAGAGGAGGACAAAATGAAAATTAAAGGGAAAACATCACCCAATTTACTCTACCGAGAACCCTGTCCATAGACCCAAAGATGTGTGTATCATCTTTTGAGCACTCGGGAAAGCTTTGATAATGGCAAAAGACTGGAAACAATCCTTTAAGTGGGAACTGGTTAAGCACGTATACCTCTACACAATAGAATGTTCTGGAACTTATAAGAAGGCTGAGACCACTTTATGTGCGCTTATATGAAACAATAACCAAAAATACAGTAAGTACTAAGAGCCAGAGACAGAACAGCATGCATAGCAGGAAACCATTTGTGTGAAACCATATGCACTCAGAGTTACATACTCCCTTGTCTGTGTGTAAAATTCCTCTGGAAGGATACTCCAGAAGCTGTCTCTAAGGAGAGGAACTCATGACTGGAGAAGACAAAGAGAGGCTTACTTTTTACCCTAAGGGCTTCTTACATTTTACACCGTGAAGCGTCTACTGTAAGAGATAAGAAAGAGAAAGGAAGCATTTCATGATAAGTATTTAATCTTGGGCTCAGAGAGTTTTCTTCTCTAGACCTTAACTTTTAGAAAAGGTGAGAACACTTGATAAAGCAGCTGAGGCCCCATCTGGTTCAGCTCTGTCCATGATCATTGTCACGGCTGCCCTCAAATCCACCAGGATCCATGACCCTCCTCCCTTTTGATGCGGCTCCTGTGAGGAAGAGACTGCAGATGCTGGGGAGGAGGGGAGAACCTGAGAAGGAGGCTCTGGGTCTTGTCAAGCTGAGCTCTTTCTCCCAGAGATGCACCCTTCTGCTCCTCTTATGGAGGGAAGAAGATTGGTCAGGATGCACATATCCCAAGGGACAAATCGCTAAACTGAACTTGCTAAAACTGCCCAACTAGTTTAATGGCTCATATAACCCAGGGAAAGAATTGGATTTGGGGACACCGGATCAGGAGCCTCCCCTACTGTCAGAACTCTCCATCCAGCTCATCTAAGTTTTTTCTAATGCGGTCTTGATTCTTTCTTCCATCAGGTAAGATCCTTCCAACTATGGAGATGTAACCACCAGCAGCTCTGGGCTCACAGCCAATAGCTCAGCTACCTGGAAAAAAGGGATCACTTTCTCCCACATCCTGATAGAAAACTCCCAGGGCATGGAGGCCTGGTGACAGTCATTGACCTAGCAAGAGTCACAGGTCCACGTGTGCACTAATCAGCGCACCGAGAGAACCATGGCCCTCCATCATTCCCAGCTCAAGTATCACCTCCTCTGAGAAGCCTCCCCAGATCCTTCCATTAAGCTCTCATTGCACGAGTATCTCTCTCTTACAGCACTCATCTGAGCTCCGCTTCTGCAGTTTTGCGCAATTATTCAGTTAGTATATGTCCCCCCATAGACACTAAATAGAAGCTCCACAAGGGTAAGAACTGCTATAGTTTTGCCATCGCTGTATCCATAGCACTTGGCACACGGACTGGCACATAGTGGCAGGTAGTGGAAATAGTGTGTTCCAAAGCAGAACAATAAGAAACTGAACCTGAACCATAAGGCTATCCAGGGGAGAAGAATTCCAGGTGGAAAAACTAGTCAGTGCAAAGGTCCTGAGGCAGAAACATGTCTAGAAGAACAACAAGGAGTCAGTGTGCCTGGAGTGGGCGAGGAGAAGTTCAGTGTTAAGCCTAGGGAAGAAACAGCAACCAGATCTCTACAGAGACTGGGAAGCCATTGCAAGACCTTTGACTTTAACTCGGAGTAAGTCAGAGGTTTTAAGCAAAGAACTGGCATGATCTAAATTGTGTTTTAACAGGAGTTCCCTTGCTGCTTTATGGGGCAAGGACAGAGCAAGGATCCAGTTAGAAAGCATTCCATAAGCCAGATGAGAGATTATAATACCATGAGCCAACATGTAGAGGGGACGGTAACTGTTGTCAGGGTTGGATATATTTTGAAGTTAGAGTCAAAAGGATTTGCAGATGGATTGGATGTTGGTTGTCAGAGGAATAGAGGATTCAAGGATTTTTAGCTGAACAACTGGAAAAATGAACTTGTCATTAACTGAAATAAGCAAGAATATTATGCTTGCACTGCATCTTAGACATCCCAGAGAAAATATCAAGCCCCATATACAAGTAGATGGAGGTACCTGGAGCTCATGGGCAATGATGTTTGGGAGTCATTAGGTTTAACTATATGAAGGTACTGATATTCAACCCCTTGGACCCATAAAACGGTGATTTCTTATGCATCAGCCTAGAGATGGTTGTTAAAACCATCGTATTGGATCCAATCACCAAGGATGTAGGCAAAGAGGAGGCAAGGTTCATTGACTGATCCCCGGCATTCTCTATGGTTAGAATGTCAGGAAGGTTAACAGAAGCCAGGAAAGAACACTAAGAAGGAAGGGAGGGGTGGTGGTGAAGGAGGAACAATAGGAAACCAGGAGACTATGGTCTCCTGGAAGCCAAAAAAAGGAAGTATTTCAGGAAGGAAGGGGTGATCAACCGAGTCAAATGCTTTTGAGAGTTCAAGGAGAATAACTGACAACTAGCTTCATCATTGGTCCCTGGGGACCTTGACAAGCCTTATTACAACGGATTCAAGAGAGGATGGAAGAAAAGAATTGAAGACAGTGAGTATAGACAACTATTTACAGAGCCTACTTTTCTCTTAATACCTGAAAGGGCTGCTGTATTTGAGGACTGGCAAAGGACTGAGAATAGAAGATTCGTAATCATACTACACAGAGCGAAATTCAGACACAACTTCCAATCCTCCCCGCTAACAGTTAGTGGACCCCTTAGCTAGGAAAAGAATTTCTATGTGTAGAGCCTACCTGGATCCCTATTCTGTATCACCCAGGACCTGCTTAACTTGACCGAACTGGTCTCATTCCACACCGGTCCGAGCTGGGAAGGTCACTTCCACGTATCAACATGTTTAATATTAATTATAGAGATTTATCAGTCTCTCAGTGTGCAATTGTTCAAAGTGCTGACTTTAAACAGAGTTCTTATTAATTATTTTCTCAAGAGAGTTGCTGTCTCCAGTAGCCTTGCAAAACATCTGCAATTACCTGGAAAGACTTCTCTGTGTAGCCGCACTATAGCTCCCTCTGGGAGCTTATTAATATTGCTAAGGCATGAGCCCAGGCCTTCAGACTTCAAGAACCATGCCCTTTCCACTGTGAAACACTGCTTTTTGAGGCATTTTTTGAAATCTTTGGGGAAGTAATACCTGCAATATAATTGGTATATTTACCTATAGCTTACTCTGCGCTCCAACCTTGCCTGCCCCTGGGGTCTTCAAATAAATCACCGCAGCTAGAAAGGCAGAATGGAATTTTTACAACCGCAGTAAAGAACAATTATTTAAATCATCCCATCTTGAAAGAACCAGGAACTCAATCACCCCAGACAGATGTGGTCCATAAAAATCTGTTAGATCCTAAGATCTACCACCCGAAATACTGACCATTTGGGCTGATGAAATTCATCCTGTCAACAGCAGAATGTCCATGCTGAAAAAGAACACACGTCATCAGTATCAGGGCTGTTTGTTTGCTTGGGTTTTTTTTAAAGGTCCTTGTTTAAAGGGTAGCCGCCTGTGGGAAAGAATGCATGAGAATTTTGTTGAATTTTTTAAGCCTATGACATTTAGGCATTAAATGATATTTGAAAGCTCTCTCTCTCTGCTTTGGTCTCTATCTTTGCCCCTTTCTCTCTCTCTTCTCTCTCTCTCTGCCTCCTCCAGATACTTTATAGGGAAAAAAAAGAGTGGCATTTAAATAATATATGATTTTTATTATACATGACCTTAAACTTCTAAAATTATACAATAACCTTGAGACTTTAAAAATTCCCTTTGTAGCTGTCCTTGAAGAGTTTGTGGCATTGTGGTCCAGCCTGAGGGACAGTTCTAATTCACAGTCCCCTTACAGACATTTAATGATTTGCCTGCCCTGGGACCTGCTAGGGATTTACCTCCAGGGCTTGGGCTTTGCTTCATTCCTCGGGTGGGGACTCTCTCCTCGTACTACCATCCTCAGTGCCAAGCGAGCACCAAGGAACATGAGAAGATGACTTTCCCCCATTACTGAGATTTTAATAGCAACTGCATGGCAGACAAGCCCACCACAGCTTCCAAAATGAACCCAGTGGGCTGGGAGCTTCTGCTGTTGGATGAAAGTAGACCAGTGACCTTTTTGCAAAGAGGCTTTGATGAGACTCTAAGAGTCTGAGTGGAGTCTCTGCCTTATCTAGAACACCACTAATTCTGACTCAGCTGGGTGGCAGAACACCTTGTACAAATTCCAATGCAAAGCCACTCTAGATGCTCTCCAGGGCCCGATGACATACCTGGCTGGAGCTCCCCAAAGGTCTTCAGCATGAACAAAATAGCAAAGGCAACCTTACCTGGATAACGTAAAGACACCCAGGGCCAATGACTCACTGACCCCACAGCACACACCAATACCAGCCTTAAAATATAGCTGCTAGGAAACTAACCAGGCTAACCTGTTGAATAGAATTGCTTAATATTAACCACCTGAGGGCCACAGTGCTTCTGCCAAGATGAATAATTTGGTAGGTCATCACCATCATCAACATCATCATCATCATCATCTTAACAAATGGTACTCACCAAGTGCCTAACCTATGCCAGGCCTGCAGCATTCAGTGTTTACATGCATTATTATCTCAGCGAATCTTCATGACAAACACGGTGGTAGTTATAATTATCCGCATTTTACAGAGAAGGATACTGAGACCCAGTAAGTTAATCAAGGTCATCTGCCCAGCAAGGTGAGAATTTGAACCCAGATTTATTGGTCGGCAAATTCATTTTTATAATTATCATGTTGTACTGCCTTAAAAGTTAAGAATGTCATCAAATTCTTCAGTCTTACCCAGGAGGTTGTTAGTGCCTCCCTCTTGGGATAACACACCATGCACATTCACCTTCCGATCTTAGCAGAATGCAGAGAGTATCTCCCCGAGGCAGTGAAGTGCAGTGGAAAGAGCCCAGACAAGGGTATATTTTCTATATCTACCCTTCTTGGCTAAGGCTCTTAGTTTAGGCTCATTCATGCCCTCTTGTTCCCCACATTTATACCTGTAAAATAAACTTAATAATACCTGGGTGTCTTAGCTAAGACACTTTTGGTTGTAAGCGACAGAAACAGAAGCCAGTTCAACTTTTCACTTAGCACAGTGCTTGGTGAATAGTCGAAGCTCTATAAATATGTGTTAAATGCATGAATGAGTATCTTAAGAAAATAGGAAATGTATCAGAAAGATACTGGGGCATCTCATAGCATCAAAGAGAAACCTGGACATCAAAGCCCGGGAAGATCAAAAATCATAGGCAGGTCTGGTGATCCCAGAAGGAGGAGTGCACGACAGAGTAAGGGCAAAAACTGGGTCTACCAGCTCCTCCTAACACACCTCTCCCTGACCCTGCCTGGGGAGTGGCCTGGGGTGTGTGCATGTGTGTGTGTGTGCGCACACACACATTTGGAATGTTAAGGTCTCGTGGAATGGTTATATGAGATGTCAAAGCTGAAAGGGATGAAACAATAGAGGTTCCAGTTCCAATCAAGATTCGGAACAAACCCAGCTGCTCACCCCCTACCCAAGATCATCTCCAAAGGAGCCCAAAGGAATTAGAAAGGAAAAACTAAGAACCAGGAGAAACTTCTGGAGGTGGGGTGCTAGTTTGAACTGGAGGGTAGGGTAGAAGGTCATAGTGTCTTTGGCCTGGGCAGAAGGCAGCCCAGCACAGCAGTGGAAATATAAAAGAGAGGGGGAAATATTAGGAATTCTGGTCTTACTTCTTCCCAGTCATAGCTTTGGGAAAACCTATGGAGACTCAACCCTCTGATCTAGGTATCCTCAGGAGTAAAATCAGAGCTTTGCTGGAGTCCTGTGCTTAGGAGAGGCGGAGGCAAGAAGATGGAGCCACCAACTATTGGCAGTTACTTCCTCTCCTGCCCTGTCTGAACCTCCAGGGCTGTGAAATTACATTGTAAGGATTGAGTCCTCCTAAAGCTGCCTCTTCCTGCCAGCAAAGCATTAAGACCTCATCAGAGAGCTGGTGGGGGGGGGGGTTGTTTTCTCATGCCTGGGGCTCCCAACCCTAAGGCTCACCTCCCCCTATACATTGAACTCATTGAAATTGGAACAGAGGGGTCTGGCCTCTCACTACAAGCATTGCCCAAAGGCGTTGCCTACATTCCCAGAAGCCAAAATAACAAAACAATTGAGAAACACAGATATTTCAATAGGAAATAGAGTTGTCTTTCTGGGACCAGAGGCCAAGGCTGGGCAGGGGACTGAGATCCCAGCATTGTGGGAAGGGGAGGAAAAGGGGCTGGTACCGTTACTGAGCACATATCTTGTGGCAGGTACTGGATAAGCTGCTACAAAAATCATCTTGCTTAATGCTAACCTCTATCCTTTGAAATAAGACTTGTGGCTACCACTTAACCGTGAGAAGCTGAGGCTCAGAGTGGCCAAGTGGCTTACTGAAGGACATCCAATTTACAAATTATATCACTGGGATTTTAAGCTAGACCTGAGGTCTTGTACGTTCAGGTTCAAGTCACTTCCTGGTTGTGTGAACTTGACCCAGTCACTTAACCTCTCTGACTTCTACTCCGTCTTTTGAAGAACAGGGATGAGAAGTGCCCCTAAGTCATCATGTTGTGGTAAGAGCACAATGAGTTTAAACAGCTCCTGACACTTACCTAGTACTCAATAAAGACTGCTTGTTATTTCCGTTATTCTCACCTATATATTCCCTTTAACAGTCTGTCCTTTGGGTAAAAGGTAATAAATCACCTCTCTTGTTTTTTAATTTTTATTTTATGCTGGAGTATAGTTGATTTACAATGTTGTGTTAGTTTCAGGTGTACAGCAAAGTGATTCGGTTATACGTACATGCATCCATTCTTTTTCAAATTCTTTTCCCATATAGATTATAAAAAATATTGAGTAGAGTTCCCTGTGCTGTACAGTAGGTCTTTATTGATTATATATTTTATATATAGTGGTGTGTATATGTTAATCCCAGTCTCCTAATTTATCCCTTCCCCCGCCCCCAGTCACCTCTCTTCTTGTTTAGATAACAACCAGTTTGGTTTGTTACTTTTGCTTCTTAAATAGGAAGTCTACCCGCATGGTCTATAAGGGTGACTGACAAACAGGGAAACTTTTCTCTGGCTTAGAAGAGCGTATTTTGTCAGCTGTCTGATGTCACTCTTCTAGCTTGGTACCAGGTTAAAAGGTATTTGGGAAGACAATTTGGCACCTGAACTTAGCATCTGTGAAAGGATTTTGAGGGGGAAGAGGGGTTCCAGAGATCCCACACACAGTTATTATTCTTCAGATCACACGGAACCTTAAATGATATCACATTTGCATAAAAGGTACTAATACATTCCAAGTTTTGACCAGGTATCAGGCACTGGGCTAAGCCGTGTGTGTGTGTGTGTGTGTGTGTATATACATAAATATATGTATTTTGTATAAATGTATGTGTGTGTATATACATATTCATATGCATATGTTTATTTATGTATATATGTATACATACATCTGTGTGTGTATAGAGGGTATAAATATATGTAAACATATGTGAATATATATTTTATATACATGAGTATGCATATGTATATATGCATATTCATATCCCTAGACGTACTCATGTATATACATTTTTATATATACTGTATGTGTGAATATGTATATAGTGGAGAGAGACAGAGAGTGTGTATATATGTGTGTGTGTGTGTGTGTGTGTGTGTATCCTCACAGTAGCCCTCATTAACAGCCCATTTAAAAATTAGGGAAACTGAGGCTCAGAGAGATTAATTAACTTGCCAAGGTCACAAAGCCAGATTTGATTCCAAATGCTCATGACTGGGAAACCCATGTTTTTTCCACACTCTTTCCTATCCTAAAAAGAACACATAGGGATTTCCCTGGTGGCACAGTGGTTAAGAATCCATCTGCCAATGCAGGGGACACAGGTTCAATCCCTGGTCCGGGAAGCTCCCACATGCTGTGGAGCAGCTAAGCCCATGCGTCACAACTACAGAACCCAAGCTCTAGAGCCCGTGTGCCACAACTACTGAAGCCCACGTGCCTAGAGCCCGTGCTCCGCAACAAGAGAAGCCGCCGTGATGAGAAGCCCACGTATTGCAACAAGGAGTAACCCCCGCTCGCCGCAACTAGAGAAAGCCCGCGTGCAGCAATGAAGATCCGATGCAGCCAAAAATAAATAAATAAATAAATTTATTTTAAAAAACACATAAATATACACATGACAGATCTAGCTCCCTGAAATATTTCTTCTGAATTCTGTGTACATCGACTCCAGGCATCCCCAAAATGTGTCTTACCAAACCCAAGGGTGGGGGAGGGAGGTGGCAGCATGCTCTGGGCATAGCAGGGTAGCCTAGGTGTGCCAGGCCAAGAGACCAGAGAACCAGTTCCCAGTGAGCTGCCTGATGACCTCAACCCCCTGGTTCCTAGCCCTTGTCTGTCTGCTCATGTTAAAGGGCCACCTAATCTATAATAGAACGTTTAGACTCCCATGCACAGGCTCAGGAGAAAGTGTTTGGACTTAAGAATACGGAGCAATAATTCCCTTTTGGTTTCTATTGAAACTTTGCACGTTACAAATTGCCTCTTTGCAGACTCTAAATAATGCATGACTCGCCAATGATTACTGAACAGAGTTTTTTTTTTTTTTTCCTACAATATCCTGTGGTCTATTACTGGTCTCTGGCATTTTCATAATCTTAGTCATCATCCGTTTAGCATCTCTGGTCTGCTGTGCACACAGCAAGGGGGCTTATTCAATAACGGAGCTGCTCGCAACACCTGGCAGGTGGGCGGTTTTGGCTAAACAGGTAAGGAAATCAGGTTCTTGACTGGGTGACCCACTGGACCATAAGTTCCACGTAGGTAGAGTCGGTGTTGGAAGGGCTTAAAGGGACGGGGCCCCAGGACGTAGCATGGTCATTGGCACCCAGTAGGCATTTCATATTTATTGAATGGCTAATGAATGGATGAATGTCGGGAGGTTATATTGTAAACATCCAAAGCAGAGTCTGATCCCAGGTCTGCAGCTCTGAAGTCCATATCCTTTCTGCTATATTCTGCCATCTTGCCACTATATTTTGTTTTCTCTCATCATTTTTCTTCAATCACACTTTTCAAAATTTGTGTGTGCCATTTATTTAGCTGGGAGGAGATTTGTATTTTCAAAGTTCACGTGTTAGTTTTCAAGTCAAGGTGTTTTCATGACCGTCATTTCTCTGGGCTTTCACCTTTCACTTTTGATTATCGTATTCAGAATTCCCCATTTCTCCAGGGATTAACTGGGGGGTTGGAGTGAGAGGGGCAGTCAAGAGTACTGCTTACATGGACAATGGCTTGTCCCTGGGCTGCCCATCTGAGGGTCCCCAGGCCTCAATGTCCTTCACTGGCATGGACAGCAGGCCCAGCCCACAGACCTTCTCTGCCAGCATCCTACCTTACCCTCCCCGCAACATGGGGGATGGATGAAAAGTCGGGTCTATTAATCAGGACAGGCTGAGATACGTGTGGTACCCAGCAACCCCAAAGCTCACTGGCTTATAATGAACAGTGGTCTATTGCTTGTTCATGGTACATGTCCAGCAGGGGGCTTCCAAGTGTTCTGCTCTACCTCCAGGCAGGTGGAGCCACAGCCATCTGGAACACTGACAGTTAACATGGTAGAGGGAAAGAGAACTTGATGGGGTCTTACACCAGCAAATAGATGCTTCACCCAGAAATAACATATGTCATGTCCACTCACGTCTTGATGGCCAGAGCCATTCGTGGGGTCCCATCCAATCACAAGGAGGCTGGGAAATGCAGTGCCACCAAGGGCCCACAGAGGAGAACCAGAAATAACTGATAAACCACACGAATGACGGCACATCTACCAAGACCACACCCCATCTTAAAAACCTTCCCCGCTTTCTCTCCCCACCAAGATCCAGTATGAGCCCCAGAGCAGAACACATGAGGCCCTCCAAGTGTGGCTCCCACCTGATCCATCAACCTTGCCTCCAATGCTCCTCCACAGCACCTCCAGCCTCCAAAGACCCAGATGGCTGTCCATGCTTCTGCCTTGAACTCAGGCTCTTCCCACCCACTGATCCGCCTGTGAACTCATTTATGAAGACACGGGACAAATGGCTCCTCTTCCAGGTCAGCCTCTTCTGACATCTCCAGTTAGAGTTGAATCCCCACCTGTCCTCCTTAATGCCTTGTTCATTGTCATCTTGCTCCTTCTGTGTCTTCATGTGTACATGTCCTCCATCGCTCAGACCCCATGGGACAGTGGCTATGTGCTGTTCAGAATACCCAGACCTAACACCATCTTCAGTTTAAATGAGATATTCAGCATATATTTCTTGACTATTTGGTGATGATTATTTCAACAGCACCTACTACTGTGTGTCTTATCAAACTTTAAAAATATGATGAGTATAGATTCTATGGTCTAGGACTTATTCCATAATTTTCCAAAGGATGGGCCACCTCAGTCATGCTGCTGCATCTTAAGCCCACCTGCATGGCTATTTGGCTGCACAGTGAGATTTGACCTTGAGAGTCAGGAAAGTATGTCATAGAGAAGAAAGTAGATTCTGACTTATGATAGACCTCTATGATACCCGGACTTGTAAAGCCTCATTGTCACCAAGACTTAGATGGCATGACTCCCATAACTGTGTTCTTACTACTCTCCTAGAAGGATAGGTGTGGGAGGTGATACTAGGGGCCTGTGTCTGGAGAGGAAGGAAGTACATAAACTTGTGAATTAGCTATGCCTCTGTTGATGTATGGGACACATCATACATCCAGCTGACACACGAAGGAAAAATAAGTGCACAGGAGCATCTCTTCGAAACTCTTCGAAGTCTCTTCGAAATTGTCTTAGGGACAAAAGGAAGAAGGACTTGAATACTGCTGGGATTTCACCTTCTCTCTGGCCTCTCTACTTTTTCCTATGTGTCACCTTGAACCTTCTCTCTCTACAGACCAGCCTCCTCCTCTTTCCATTTCACAAGGTGGGAAACAGGGTATCAGCGAGACTATCGCTTCATACATAACAATCCCGACCATGAGGAAGGCTGCACAACTCTCTTGGTTCCAAATCTAAAAGTCCCAGGGAAAGGACATCTTGGCCCAGCCAGGGTCGAGGACCCATTCTTAGACTAATCAACTGTGTCCAGAGGCTGGTATTCCACTGTGACCTAGGTGCTCCCACCATGTGGAGGAAGGAGAAGATTGAGGTTACTAAAAGCCATGTTGGCCCAGGACTCCTTAAGTCTCATTTGAAAGAATCAACATTCTCTAATGTTGATTAGACATAGCAGTTCTGGGTGCATAGCAGTCATGAAGGGCATTTGTCAAAAATACAGATTCCTCATATGATCATCTCAATAGATGCAGAAAAAGCTTTTGACAAAATTCAACACCCATTTATGATAAAAACCCTCCAGAAAGTAGGCATAGAGGGAACTTTCCTCAACATAATAAAGGCCATATATGACAAGCCCACAGCCAACATCATCTTCAATGGTGAAAAACTGAAAGCACTTCCACTAAGATCAGGAACAAGACAAGGTTGCCCACTCTCACCACTCTTATTCAACATAGTTTTGGAAGTTTTAGCCATAGCAATCAGAGAAGAAAAGGAAATAAAAGGAATCCAAATCGGAAAAGAAGAAGTAAAGCTGTCACTGTTTGCAGATGACATGATACTATACATAGAGAATCCTAAAGATGCTACCAGAAAACTACTAGAGCTAATCAATGAATTTGGTAAAGTAGAAGGATACAAAATTAATGCACAGAAATCTCTGGCATGCCTATATACTAATGATGAAAAATCTGAAAGTGAAATCAAGAAACCACTCCCATTTACCATTGCAACAAAAAGAATAAAATATCTAGGAATAAACCTACCTAAGGAGACAAAAGACCTGTATGCAGAAAATTATAAGACACTGATGAATGAAATTAAAAATGATACAAATAGATGGAGAGATATACGATGTTCTTGGATTGAAAGAATCAACATTGTGAAAATGACTCTATTACCCAAAGCAATCTATAGATTCAATGCAATCTCTATCAAACTACAACTGGCATTTTTCACAGAACTAGAACAAAAAATTTCGCAATTTGTATGGAAACACAAAAGACCCCGAATAGCCAAAGCAATCTTGAGGACGAAAAAAGGAGCTGGAGGAATCAGGCTCCCTGACTTCAGACTATACTACAAAGCTACAGTAATCAAGACAGTATGGTAATGGCACAAAAACAGAAAGATAGATCAATGGAACAGGATAGAAAGCCCAGAGATAAACCCACGCACATGTGGACACCTTATCTTTGATAAAGGTGGCAGGAATGTACAGTGGAGAAAGGACAGCCTCTTCAATAAGTGGTGCTGGGAAAACTGGACAGATACATGTAAAAGTATGAGATTAGATCACTCCCTAACACCATACACCAAAATGAGCTCAAAATGGATTAAAGATCTAAATGTAAGGCCAGAAACTATCAAACTCTTAGAGGAAAACATAGGCAGAACACTCTATGACATAAATCACAGCACGATCCTTTCTGACCCACCTCCTAGAGTAATGGAAATAAAAACAAAAATAAACAAATGAGACCTAATGAAACTTCAAAGTTTTTGCACAGCAAAGGAAACCCTAAACAAGACCAAAAGACAACCCTCAGAATGGGAGAAAATATTTGCAAATGAAGTAACTGACAAAGGATCAATCTCCAAAATTCACAAGCAGCTCATGCAGCTCAATAACAGAAAAACAAACAACCCAATCCAAAAATGGGCAGAAGACCTAAATAGACATTTCTCCAAAGAAGATATACAGACTGCCTATAAACACATGAAAGAATGCTCAACATCATTAATCATTAGAGAAATGCAAATCAAAACTACAATGAGATATCATCTCACACCACTCAGAATGGCCATCATCAAAAAATCTAGAAAAAATAAATGCTGGAGAGGGTGTGGAGAAAAGGGGACACTCTTGCACTGCTGGTGGGAATGTGAATTGGTTCAGCCACTATGGAGAACAGTATGGAGGTTCCTTAAAAAACTACAAATAGAACTACCATATGACCCAGCAATCCCACTACTGGGCATATACCCTGAGAAAACCAAAATTCAAAAAGAGTCATGTACCATAATGTTCATTGCAGCTCTATTTACAATAGCCTGGAGATGGAAACAACCTAAGTGCCCATAATAGGATGAATGGATAAAGAAGATGTGGCACATATATACAATGGAATATTACTCAGCCATAAAAAAATTGAGCTATTTGTAATGAGGTGGATAGACCTAGAGTCTGTCATACAGAGTGAAGTAAGTCAGAAAGAAAAAGACAAATACCGTATGCTAACACATATATATGGAATTTAAGAAAAAAAAATGTCATGAAGAACCTAGGTGTAAGACAGGAATAAAGACACAGATCTACTGGAGAACGGACTTGAGGATATGGGGAGGGGGAAGGGTGAGCTGTGACAGGGCGAGAGAGAGTCATGGACATATACACACTAAGAAACGTAAGGTAGATAGCTAGTGGGAAGCAGCCGCATGGCACAGGGATATCGGCTCGGTGCTTTGTGACCGCCTGGAGGGGTGGGATAGGGAGGGTGGGAGGGAGGGAGACGCAAGAGGAAAGAGATATGGGAACGTATGTATATGTATAACTGATTCACTTTGTTATAAAGCAGAAACTAACACACCATTGTAAAGCAATTATACCCCAATAAAGATGTTAAAAAATACAGATTCCAAGGCCCTGTCCCTAGTAAGTCTGACTCAGTAAGTCCAGGCTCAAGTCAGGGCATCTATGGTTCAGACAAGCATCCCAGGTAATTCTGATGCATTGGAGGCACTGGCTTAGCTTGCGCTTCAAATTCAGTTTTATGTCTCTGTTTTATTCATTTCTATTTTTGGGTTTATTACTCTTTCCACTTTCCTTTCATTTGATAATTTTTACCCTTTCTGGGTTATTTAGGTAGAGACTTAATTCCCAGTTTTTCTTCTTTCTCGCTATTAGAGACCATCTTACACAATACTTTCTCCTCTAAGTACCAGCATGGCAGCATCCCATAAATTTATATGATATGCTGTGTTTATATCTTTGTTCTTTAAATACTCTGTTCTGAATTACTCCTCTTTCCGTGGTATTATTTAGGAGTGCCAACTTCTGTGTGAATGGATAACCCCTTCTGATTGTGAGATTTATTTTGAATTTCACTGAACTGCCGTCTTAGGATACAGAAGGCAAAATGTTTCTGTCTTTTCATATTGAATAAGTGTCTTTGCTTTCCAGTAAGTGATACATTCCATGAAGAATCTATCCAGGAAGATTAACTGGTCAAGTTCAAGATTTGAGTATTGCTACTCTATACCCCACCCCCATTGAAAAACCATCCTTAATGTCACTCTTTGGTACACATGTGTTTACAAATGTAGCAGGCAGCAGGTGAAAAGAGCAGGTCCTTGGAGTTGACACCCGGCTGTGCTTCTAATTAGCTCTATGCAACCTTGGACAAATGATTCATCTCCTCCGAGCCCTTTCCTTCATCTGGGGAAATCATGAGTGAAGATAGGCATGCCCTGGACATTGGTAGCATCAGTTATGCAGAGTTTGCCCTGCAGGGTCAGCCAGATTTCGTTAGATGAGTGAAGACATAGCAGGGGTTTCGAGAAGGGGGTGCTGTTCTCGGTACCCCAGGAGTACATCACAGTCTTTCAATGAAACAAAGCTGATATGAGCTGTAAAAACTGTTGATGGAAGTAGACATAAGCGTTGTGTCTGCTTAGCTGCTATTTAGCCCATAGAAGAATATGAGCATTGCTCCCCTCCTTCATTCCCCAGTCCAACTCTTCCTTATTTTTTAAAACTCAGCTCAGAGTCAATTCCTCCAGGAATTATTCTGCCCCGCTGTCTCTATCCCACACCACTGATTCCTGTACACACAGATCACCTTGGGTCATCCTCCTGGTCATTACCTTCTGCCTTGTACATCTCCACTACTGCACTCTGAGCTTCTTAATGGCAAGGGCTGGGAAACATTTCAAGGAGAGTAAGCAAGAGAGAAAGATACCTGATATCCAGTACCCAGTGTTGAATGGAGCAACGTATGGAAGAGGATGGCTAGAGCATATGCATATCGTCACAAGGATGCGGAATGAGATGTTTATTCAGCAAATATTTATGGAGCACCTATTCTGTGCCAAGCACCAGACATAAAAGAGTGAACAAGAGCGTCATGATTCCTCTGGTGGGGAATATAAACTTCTAAACAGGCTGGTGTGCGTGTGGGGTGGGGAGTGGTGGTGAGTCCGAGGATGGGTGAAGCACAGGGTGCTGTGGGAGCATACAGGACTAGGCATCTCTTGCCACATGGGGAGGTCCAAGAAGCTGCCTGGAGAAGATGGCTTTTAATATGAGGCTTTAGAGATGAGGAGTTAGCAATGAACAGAAAGGGAACAGGAAAAAAAACTTCCAGCCAGAGGGGACAGCAGGTGAAAATGCAAGAGGACATAGTGAGCGCAGTAAAAGGAGTCGTGTTGATAGTGGCTGGATGTTAGGGGGAGGGGAGGGAGGGGAAAGAGAAATGAGAAGCGCCGGACCAGATAGGAACCTGTGAGCCATACTAAGGGGGTTGGACTTGAAGAGCAAGGGGGACCCACTGAAGAGCTCATGCTCACTTAGGCAAACCTAAGTGAGAGATGGTGGCAGCCAGAGCGAGGGTGGGGTCACGGCTCGTGGGTAGGAGGGGTAAGAGGGATGTTTAGAAGGTAGATGCATGGACTCGGGGACTGACTGGCCACAGGGGTGAAGAAAGCAGGGCAGTCCAGGATGTTGGGGGACTTCAGTGGTATCATCCACCAAAAAGAAAAGAACACCTGAGGAGATGAAGGTTTTAAAGGACAGGTGGAGAAGATGGTGAGGTTAGATTTGGGCAGGTCACATTCGCTATGTCTTTGGGTCACCAGAAGAAGATGATGTTCAACAAGCAGTTGGCTGTTCATAATACTAATGACAACAACTCAATTTGGCCCTCGTGACAATCTCAGGAGGAAGAAAAACGAGGCACAGAGATGTCAAGTAACTTGCCCAAGGTCACACAGGCCCTAAGAGGCAGGGGTGGTTTCATACAAAGACATTCAGGTTCCAGAGCTCATATGAAGGACGTAAAGCTCAGGAGAGAGTTGTCCTGAGCCTGGAGATGTAACTGCAAAGTCATCTACACGTGAACAGAGGGCCATGAAGCCAAAAGAATGGATGTGGTTGCCAAGGCACAGCGTGGCCAATGGGGAGAATCAAGGGCATAAATAGCCCCGGAAGGAAGAGGGGGACTGGGCAGACGAAGAGGAACCAAAAGATGAGACTGAGGGGACGGCCAGAGAGGTATGAGGGAAGTCGAGAAGGAAAGCTATTCCCGAGTCAGAGAAAAATGTGGTCCAAGAAGGAGAGAATAGCCATATGCTGCTTGGAAGTCGAGAAGACGAGAACGCAGAAGTGACCGTAGGAGTTAAAAATAAGGAAGCCGAGGGCTTCCCTGGTGGCGCAGTGGTTGAGAGTCCGCCTGCCGACGCAGGGGACGCGGGTTCGTGCCCCGGTCCGGGAGGATCCCACATGCCGCGGAGCGGCTGGGCCCGTGAGCCATGGCCGCTGAGCCTGCGCGTCCGGAGCCTGTGCTCCGCAACGGGAGAGGCCACAGCAGTGAGAGGCCCGCGTACCGCAAAAAATAAATAAATAAGGAAGCCGATAGTTGCATTGGGGAAAACAGTCTCTGTGGAGTGATGGGAGCCAAATCCTTAAGCTACTGTGTTGAGAAGGTTGTTGTAATGGAAGGGATGTGACAGCAAGTGTAGACCAGCTCTTGAATATGCTGTTGAAGGGGGGATGGAGGGAGGCAATGGATAGAGGGAGTCTTGGGCTTAGCTGAAGAGTACCTTCCTCGAGGGTTTATTCATCGTCACTATTTTAAGTTGAATACACGAAGAACATTCAAGTCCCAAAACATCTTAAAGAAAGAAAGAGTTTTTCAATAATGAAGACAGTCAGGTCTATATAAGTATGAATGGGAAGGAGCTAATAGAGAAGACAAGTTTGCGGATACAGGACAGAGAATGTAATCAGGGGAGTGAACTCTCCGATAAGGCAAAAAGGGGAGGGCTCCAGGAGGAACAAATCCAAATGTGAGCAAGGATGCTGCTCCCAGAGAAACAGGAAGAAGAAAGGAAAGACAGGATGGAAAAGAGAGTGAAGACCACAGAGGCAGAGGAGGACCACCGGCATCCCTGGGCTTGGAGACGTGAATTTTCCACAGGGTCTTCCTTGGGAGTGCCCAGCAGCCCAGGTGTGACAGAGGTGGACAGGTCGACTGAGTCAATGTGGCAGATTTACCAGGAGAGTGTAACCAAAAGACAAAGGGACAGAGGAAAATACTGACACTAAAGTGGTAGGAGGGACTTCCCTGGTGGTCCAGTGGTTAAGATTCTGCCCTTCCACTGCAGGAGGCGTGGGTTCGATCCCTGGTCAGGGAACTAAGATTCTGCATGCTGAGCGGTACGGCCTAGATAGATAGATAGATAGATAGATAGATAGATAGATAGATAGATAGATAAAGTGTTAGGAGACACATTCTGTGGACTCCAGCCTGATTGGAGGAGCTGCGAGTCCTCTATTGTCATTCCCGTCCCAACCCACCATTCACCCACTACACCCTTATCGTGGGACTCATGTGATCTAGTCAAGATTCCCTCTTGGTCTTCTCTTTCTAATATCCAGAGCATCCTCCTGGCGTGGGAGAGGAGGGAGTTTACAGAAAAGTGACGTTACTTAAAACCATCAGCCTCGGGACTGCCTGATCCTATGGGACTGTCCCCAGGCCAGGCCCATTGGAAGGAAAGGTGAATCTTCCTTTTGTCTAAAGCCCTGAGGTCTTTGGGGAGCTTCCCAGCTCGGATCTAATTGTAATCCCTAAGTACATATGCTATGTCCCAAAGTTGAAATATAGAATTAATGCAATACCAGTGTAAATCTCCCTAAGTCCTCTAATAGAATTTGACAGCTCTGAGTGTGGAATGTTTATTCTTCCAGGTGAAGAATCAAAGGATTTGACTTTCAATGGCAGTGATAGACCATCCATCTGGAGCAATTACAATATGCACTGTCAATCAGTGGAACCAGCCTATGCTGAGTTAAAAGCAGCAAAGGTCACCAGAAGAGAGATTCCTGAGATGAATTTGAACCCTGGTAAAACTAACGTCAGGCCAACAAAGGAGAACACCGAGGAAAGAAATTGTTCTTTAGTAAACATCACTGGGACAGTTGGCTAACGGGCCAGGGAGGATTCATTTAAATTCATACAGCACACCTGTCAAGTTCAACCGTATGGCACCATTAATCTGTGACAAACCCGGGAACAAGGGACAAGCATTACCCTCCCTGACGCCAATGAGGAGATAAATTCCCAGCTACTGAAGAAACAGATACCATCAGGGCTCTGATGGGTGGGTTCAAATATCTAAGAGTGAAAATTTTTACACTGCCATATAATAAAAATCAACATCAAAAGGAAACTAGCAGCATCCATTCCATCTGACATATTCCCCTTCCCAAGCTTGCTGACTGCCCCAAACAGATAACGGATGGGCCGCTACATGACTCCCCCTGATAAGTGGTCAAAGGAGATGAACAGAATTACGCCAGGAAATGGAGACAGTAAATCACCATGTGGAAACAGGCACCATCCTGCCAACTAGGAAATAAAATTTAGAACCAAGCACATTTCAGGTCCCATTACATGCCTATTAAAGTCACAAAAAATAAATATGATAAAACCCAAGATGGGCAGCCAGTGAAAACACATCCTTCAGCATTGCTATCGAGAAAGGCTGGACCAATTTACATAAGCAATCAGGCAGCAGATGTGAGGACTCTTTATCCTCTGACCCAGCGATCCTCTCTCTGGTAACAGACCCCATGGTATTAGTCCCAAAGAAAGAAAAACACGTCTATAGCGGCGCTGCTTGTGATAACTAAACACTGTCAACCACCTAAAGGCCAAAGAAGAGGGGGCTAACCAAGCAAAGAGAAATGGGTTAACACAGTGGAATAACACGCTGCCATTGTGAATGACGGAAGTGGGGGCTTGGTAAGTTCTGGAAACATTTCTATGAAATATGCATGGTGGTCATTAGCGAGCACATCAAATGTCTTCCTGGATTTTGACAAAGAACAGACTTTGGATGGGATATCGTTCCCTTCAAGTTTAACGTTCACAAAGATTTTATGGTAAGTTGGATGCTAATTTTAGTGGTTCATTCACAATTCAATGAGTATTGACCCCATGCCAGACACTAAGGATATTAAGATGAGGAAGAAATGCTTCCTACCCCCAGGAGCTTGTGGTCAAAAGTGAAGACACACACACACACACACACACACACACACACGTACACGCACACACATACATACTAAAATCAAGTGTGGCAAATGGTACAAGAGGTATAGATACGGTTTCATGCACAGAAGGCAAGCCATGTGGACGGCATCACAGATCATCATATGCAGAATTAGGATAATTCACAGGTTGGGCAGAAGTGGAGGAAGGCAGTGTTCCAGGGAAGGAACAGAATTGCGCAGGCAGTGGCCATAGAAATCCAGTGTGTGTGTGTGTGTGTGTGTGTGTGTGTGTGTGTGTGTGTGTGTGTGTATGTGTGTGTGTGTGTGCGCTCTATCCCAATAGATCTGATGAATCTGGGATGCTTCTCTCCTGGGGCCCAGGACTGTCTTCCCACGGCCAAGCCAACCCTGCCATTTCTCATCACTACCTTCCCCTCCCAAACGAGCCCCTTCCCCCATTCACCCCCACCACACACACCCCTCCCTGAAATCATCCAGGGCCATTTGCCCTGGGTAAAGATGATCTGGTTGTGTCATATGCTGTGTGAATAGGATTATTCTAAAGGCCAGTTTAAACAGGAAAGGATTCTTATTTTTTAGAGTCCACATCTTATTCACGGTGGAGTGTTCTTTCTTAAAAGGATGCTTGGATAGGATCCAAGCATATTAAAAGGACACATGGAACCTCAGGTGAAATTATCCTGTTTCCAGTTTCCTGAATGTGCTGGATATGGAAACTGCTGTTAATAAATTGAGTAAAGTGAGGAAAGTCAATCAAGAATGCAAGCTCCCCAGGTCAGATAAATATTAAAAGATGTGGGGTGTGTAAAATGTCATAAAGAGCTATCAGGAGAGCAAGCAGCCACAAGTCGGCATTTGAGCGTTGATGTTTTGAAAGCTGTGGACGTTATGACAATTCCACATACAGTTTTGTTTCACGATATACAGCTTGGCATTTAGAAACTAGTATGTGTGTGAGAAGGAAAGCTGAGAGCTTTGCAAAGGAAGCCAGGAGGTAAATCAAGAGTTTCTTATCTGAGAATAATAAAAGAAGGGGCTTAATGACATGGTATGATCACCAACACCTCAGCATCAACGCGTGACTTTGAAAAAAAATCCCTTCTCTGCCGAGATGACCCAACGGCCGATGGAGATGTCTGGCCTGTAATCAGGGAGTATGCAAGTGATATCAACACAGTCACAAGTGCAGAAGGCGACCACTCCTGACTGTTATTCTTATAAGGTTGGGGTTCCCCAAAGGAGGGGCCATTCCAGAGATAAATTCAGCGAAGAAAGCTGGGTCAGGAACACCCAGAGATTGGAGAGCAATAATATTCTGGGGGGTTGTGTCGGACTGCCCTGGGGGTGAGCAGGTAAGAGGATCTCTCTTGTAAAAGTTGTCATGCAGGGCTTCCCTGGTGGCACAGTGGTTGAGAGTCCGCCTGCCGATGCAGGGGACACGAGTTTGTGCCCCGGTCCGGGAGGATCCCACATGCCGCGGAGCGGCTGGGCCCGTGAGCCATGGCCGTTAAGCCTGCGCGTCCGGAGCCTGTGCTCCTCAACGGGAGAGGCCACAACGGTGAGAGGCCCACGTACCGCAAAAAAAAAAAAAAACAAAAAGTTGTCATGCAACAGCAAGTAGAACCTGAACTTGAGCATCAAGACAATAATTACAGCCACTGAGCCGGCTGAGAGTCTGTAAAAGATACTTGAGTGTGAGCTGATCCTTTGCAAGGGAACATTAGTATGAAGTGAGCTGACAAGATGGAAAAGTGGCAGCTGAAGGTTGTTCACACAAGTCAGGAAATGCTGTATATCGATCACACTGCATTATCAGAAATCCTTCCCCGAGTTCCCGTGTGTCTCCACATCACCAATCATGGTTCCTCTTGCCTGACAAGCCTTCAAGACATCCCCGGTGGTTTAGTCGAAGTTGCAAAATGTGTCCAGATGATTCGATCAGGATGTCTTTAAATCACGCCTAGTGTATGTTTGAGAAGCAAAAGAGGGGAGTGGAGTGGAGAGATCAGAGAATCCCCTCGAGGGTTTATGCACACACAAGGCCTCCCTGCCTCTGCCCTGGGAATGGGTCATGGTAACCAGCCAAGGGCACTGGGACCTGGGCTTGAGGGATGGCTGGAGGAGAGTCTTGTGAGAGAGACGACCAATGACAGGGACTGGCTGACAGCCTGGCTGCCCTGCAGCCCACGACCTTCCTCCCCTGACACATACCAAGTCCCCCCGCTTCCCTATGGAATGGTCCAAGCTTGTCATTTGGGGTGGGATTGTGTGGCAAAGACTGCTCTCTGATCACCAAAATCTGCATCCACTTCTTGGCCCATAGCTAGACGGTTTTTCTCAGTATCTCTTGCAGTCACGTGGCAAAGGTCTGACCCGGCTGATGGGAGATGAGCAGAAATCTATGTCCCTTCCAGGGCCACCCTCCATACAACTGTCACTGAGGCTCCGCTTTGCTGGTGCTCCTCTCCTTCTCTAGCTGGTTGAAATGGAGCCGACCCTTGGATTGTTTACCAAAGCCCTTAGGTGAAGGTGGCCGAGCTTCTTGTTGCCTGGGGTCCAGAGACAGCACGAAGGATGGCCTCCTGCTGACCTGATTGCACACCAGGCCCGTGGCAGAGGGAGGGAATAGTCTCTGTCACATCTGAGCCACTGTACAGTTGGGGGTTTATTTGTTACAGCAGCAAGCATTACCCTAACCCGCTTAGATGGCAACCTAGCCACCCAGCTCTGACTCTGACTGAATTCAGCCGATGGATGATCTCCTGAACCCCTTGCTTACTTTTGGCCATTGGAGGGATGGTGGCAGCATACACTTAAGGCTGGCCAACAAGGGGGCATTGGTGGCTGCCTTGAGTGGCAGCCCCCTAGGGCCTCAGGAAGGAAAACAGAGTCTACAAAATGCTGCAGGGCCACCAAGGCACCATGATCCATCCCTGTGCTACATGGGCTATGATCTGCTGGACCCATGAGGCGCTGGATGCCACCTATGGGCAGGAGACAGCTCTGACATCAGGGCAGCAGTGGCAGGAAAGGGGACCTGTGGGGAGGCCCAGGCAGCCAGCCACATGGCGGGTACATCTGCCTGTGTCTCACACCTAGCAGTCTCTTCCTAGAAAAACATCCCTTCCGTTAAATGTAATAAGTCTCCTTTTAAGTAACACATTGTTGGGCTTGTTACTTTTGCTTTCAGGACCCTGAAACTGGTTAAAAGAGCAATTCACATGAGCCACAAGGGGAGGAATGACTCAGATACCTGGACTGGTGACTCGGATACCTGGACTGGAACAAACTCTCTCCACAGCTGGGCAGCTTTTTAAAGAGGAAGACTGAGTCACTTGCTAAAGACTTCTCAAAGAGCCAGAATCCATGTGCTTGCATCGGACCCCAGCCTCATGTTCAGTTCTTGACTTTATACTGACTAACAAGAGCATATGGAGAAAGCCAACCAATAGCAGGGACAGGAAACCAAGTAGCACACAACAAAGTCCAGGGGCTGTTTAGTCAAGAAGAAAAAACCCCAGGATGGCTCTGATTCCAAAGGTCACATATCTGATGGTCCCCCAGATGGGTCCAATGGGGCTAGGGCCATGGGGGTGCAGTTAGATAGATAGACAGGCTTGATTGAACACTCAGTGTAGAGGAGGATTCATCTTCTTACGGTTACAGCTGTACCAGGGGTGGAGTGAGTTGGTCTGGACAGTGCTGAGCTCCCTGTCATTAGAGGCATACAAGCAGAATCAGAAGGGCTGTCTCTCAGAAAGTTTGTTACAGGGGATCCTCTTTCTCTGGGAGAGCAGAGGCATGTGTTCACAGGAGCTTTCAGGTCCAAAATGTTATGTTTCTGAGTCTTTCCCCAAATAGAGCAGCAACTATTGTTTTGTGTTCTCCCTCCTGGTTCCACTCCCCTTTCTTGGGATAATAAATGCCCCAAGCACACTTCACAGGGAACACCTCTCCCAATCTACGGGCTCTGGAACAAGCAGAGCCAACCCCAGCCCCAGGCACACATGTTATCCAAGTTGCCTAAGCTTAAGGTCAGGCCATATGACAGTGATTAGTTCAGGAGTTAGTGAGCAGCTAAGTTAGTCCGATCAGAGTGAATTCTGGGGTTTATATAGGAGCTACCAGGGAGAAATTCTTTCTCTGTCTCTCTCCTACAGGCCTGGAAACAGGCAGGCTGAAACTAATCTTCTACAGTCTTCTTGACAGTGGACTTCAAGATGGAGTCACCAACAGAACTGGGCTTAGAGTCAGTGAAAAACCAGGTTCTGATCATATTGCTTCAGTGCCTGGATCCAGCTATACCTGAAGTCAGAAACTTTTCAGTTTATTGAAACAATATATTCTATTTTCAATCAATAGTTTTCTTCACTTTCAACAGAGAGAGAGAGAGAGAGAGAGAGAGAGAGCAAGTGAGAGAGTATCCTGGTGAATGTGACAGGTTTTAACAGAGGAGTCTTGGGAAAGAACTTATAGGTCCTGAGTGAATAATGAGAAAAAGAAATCAACATAGCCTTCAGAAAAGGCTGTAGAAAGAGGAGAGGGGACCTGTTAGCCTTCTGTCTTGGACCCCCAAGACTGGGCCGCCCATGGGAGAGCCAGCCATGGGAGCACCTGTGTGCAGTATTCTCCCTAAAATTCCAGTCCAAGAAAATCATCCTAAATATTCAAAGCCATCCTACACGGAGCTGCTCTTTGAAGCATTGTGTGTAACAGTGAAAAACTGGAAACAGTCTAAATGTGCAACAATCAGGGGTTGGTCTAGCAAGCTTCCTGCCTTCAAAATGACATTTATGAAGTGTATGTAATAACATGGAAAATACTTATAATAGTGAGTGAAATCAGGGCATGAAATGGTCTAGTCAATATGAACTCAATTATGTGAAAAGGAAAAAAAAAAAAAAAGAATCACATATCACATACAGGAAAAACAAAGGATGTAAATGTACCCAAAAGTTAATGCTTGAGTGGTAGGACCATTTTGCTTCCTACTTTGCTTTATTGTCTAAATTCTCTTTGTATTTTTATAATGGAGGAGACTTTTGTGTGATGTCAGTGGATGATGTATGTAGGGAGAGGGATGCACAGAGACAAGCAATTTCTGAAATAAGAGACAGATGGGCGACATCACTAACCCTTTCCCGGTTACAGGCAGGAGACCCTGGCAAGACAGTCAGATCTGGTCCCTAATGTGTCACTCAGCAGCTAGATAACCTGTGGGTCTCTTTGCCTCTCTAGACCCCAGTATCCTACTCTATCAAAGACAAGTCATCAGAATAGATGTTCCGGAAACAACACCAAACAAGAGTCAGAGTGCCTGGGTTCTCCACCCAAATGCTTAACCATACATTTGCTGAACGAGTTCCCCTCTGGACCTCAGTTGTATGGATGGAGACGATCCACCAACTCCCCCCTCCTCGTGGGCTGTGAGTCACTGTGCATACAGGGGGTTGTCTTGTTAGAAAGCCCTCTCCCACTCGGTCCTGCCTCGGCCCTGTCTGCTGTCACCTCTGCCCACTCGAATTAAACCCTCTGTAAATAACAAGACAGTGAGAACTCTGTCTGTCTCTCTGATGACTTTTCAGGCTGTGTCCTTTCTGATTTTCCTGTTGCAAAGCCTGTTTACCTGCTCTCCAGAAACATGGCTGGGCAGACAGGAGCCTGGCACTGGTCCATCAGACGCAGGTCCCAGAGGAGGAGGGTCTTAGGAATTCACAACAGTAGATTCCAAGCCTGTGACTCTTGGGGTGCCCAGCAGAGCACCTGATAATACATGTCCCAAAGGGCTGCCTTCTCCAAGTGGATAGAATTGTCCCCGTTTTATTCAAGACCCAAGTCCTGGAAAGGGGGAGTGGTCCCACCCACTGGCTGCTCGGAAGCCAAAACTCCAGAATCAGGGCTGAGTGGCCACGAGGGGCTCAGAAGTAGAAAGTGCAAGAACAAAGGAGGTAGAAACTGGACAGGTCATTAAAGATGATCTGGTCCACCTGTTCCCAGGACAGATGGAAAAACCAAAGCCGGAAAGAGCTGAGGCCCACCCCAGATCACAAGGCTTGTCAGTCAGCAGAGTAACAGATACAGAAAAGCAAAAGACACGATCTTATAAAATAAATATCTCCTATCCCCAAATTACGGTATATGTGGAGTATAATACCTGTAACACTGTAGGTCAAAAAACAAGTTATTAAATTTAAGTATAGGGTTGAGGTATCTGAATTTCAAAGACTATTTGTACTAAGCAGAAAAAAATTGCTCCAAGATAGGAAGAGAATTGATACAAATGATGACTGACATAGTACAACCCAGTGGTCCTCAGACTTCTAGATTTTGTAGTTCAGCAAAATTTTTAAAGAGAAAATTGGAGGATTCAACATAAGGTTGCCAGCTTTACAGCCTGCCAAGCATAGATGCTCAAGAAATCAAGTTTAGTCTACTATTATCACAGTTTCATAAATGTTTTAACACCAAGAAAGGAGGAAAGAGAGAATCCCAGAAAAAAAAAAAAAGACAATCCTATTGAAAATGAATAAATTTAGCTTTGTGGAAAACTCACTTATGTTTTTCTCACTTCCCCACAAGTGCATGAAAACTTTGGCGTGGAGCACTGGAACACCTAAATTAAACACATATTAATTCTCATAAAATATGCAGAGTCTCGTAAGCTTTCAAACCTCACCCAGATGTTGCCTTTTACACATCTGCACACAAACTGGAGGGGCCCGGCGACGATGTATGAGGGGTGAGGGAGAGGGTTCCTGCCTTGCCCTGGGGACCTCCTTCCTTTGAGAACTGCTTCCCTTTGTCTTTTTTTTTTTTTTTTTTTTTTGGTACACGGGCCTCTCACTGTTGTGGCCTCTCCCATTGGGGAGCACAGGCTCCAGACACGCAGGCCCAGAGGCCATGGCTCACAGGCCCAGCCGCTCCTCGGCATGTGGGATCCTCCCAGACCGGGGCACGAACCCACGTCCCCTGCCTCGGCAGGCAGACTCTCAACCACTGTGCCACCAGGGAAGCCCCCCTTTGTCTTTTTTAAGCAGCTGAGTTCATCATCATTCCCAGCCTTCCCAAGCTTCTCAATTTTATTTTCCCATCACCAATTTTCCCCACAGGTTTCTGATGAAATCCAGCACCACTTTCCAAGGAACTGGTAGCTGGATTTCCAAGAGTGGCCACTTTTCAGTAAACATCAGTTAAATCTGGGATTAAGGGTAAGGCTCCTCCCTGCTGGGCTCTGCAGCAGCTCCTGGTCAAGCACACATAGAGCCAGACCTTTAACCCTCCAACCCCGCCACATTTCCTATTGGTCTATTCTAAATATTTCCCATCATTATATGTGTTACTATTAATATGTGTGGTTGGTATACCTTCCCGGGGGATGGAACATAGTGGGAGTAAATGGTATGAGGAAGGAAGTTGCTTTAGAGTCTACAAAAGTTTAGATGTCATAGAATTATGTGGTTCCTGAGTCAGAAGGGATGAGAGAGTCTATAGCTGTTGCTGGGGCAGTAAAAGCTCAGGAGCTGAGAGATAGAGGGAGGAACCAGCGTGACACCAAGGCGGTCAGGTGCCTGTGGGTTCCAACCCTAGTTCCACCAGCCACGTAACTGGGCAGGTCAGTAACTTTACTAAACCTCAGTGTTTACACCCACAAAACACACAAGATGACCAGCCTCCAAGGGCTCTGGTGAGGATTAGAGGAGTAAGGTATACAGAGGCACTAGTACTATGCTGGCCCAAAACGGGGGGGCTCCTCTCTTTCCATCCTTGTTTTCTTAGCTCTAGGGGAGGGTGTCTAGGCAGAACTGACTTGGAGAAGAGAGGTGTGTTAAAGGTCAAGGGCAGAATCTAGGTGAACATGGGACAGATTCAATAATATCACAAATAACTCGTCCCTGGGTCCGGCTGGCTTACGTGACCAGGCTCTGTAGCACTGAATTGGTTTCACGCACCTGCCTCGGACACTGAGATGTTCCCGTGATACAGTGGGGTCCCTGCACCAACTGCCTGAACGTCTGTCAGGCTGGAGGGCAGGCAGCAGGCCCTGCACCTGGGCTGGGTGCTGTGCTAGGTACCTTGCATACAGGAATTTCTGTGAGGCAGATGGTAGCAGCTCTGAGCATCAGGCACACTGCCTAGCGAGAGGGATTTGTAAGCTGCCCCAAGTCTCCAGGTTGTACCTGAGAAAATCCTCATTCAAACTACGTGTGCCCTTGTTCTGGGCACCCCGTGTTGCTCCCGCCTAAGAGAGGAAAAACTACAGGAGAGATATAAGCAGGAGAGCCCTCTCCAAGGCGTCAGTTCAAGAAGAGAAACTCTTGGACCATTTGATGTGTGCTCCTTGAGTTACCCACAGAGGTAGGGCCAGCAGGGGCATGACTGAGGGAGGGCGTTATTTACATGTAGAATTAAATAATATAAGAGGAGAGGGGGAGGTGCGGTGGAAATGAGGAGGGATGGAAAGGGAAGTCAGAGTCTTTATCACCACCTCCTGCCTCCCGCCTTCCCCCCACCTCCTCCTCTCCCTCCCCTCTTCTCCCTCTCTTCCCACTCCAAACAGGAGCAGCAGGGAACCCAGCCCACACTGCCACAGCTCCTGCCTCACCGGCCATGGCCCTGGCTCCTCCCCCCTCCCCCAACCTCCCCCACCACCCCCTGTCCCCCACTTGGCCCAAGAGAACTTCTGCCACCTTCCATTCCCTCTTCTAATAATTGCGCATTTCCCTGAGAGAGACTCAAAGGCAAAGGAGAGAGAAGATGATTTCTCGGTCAATAAGCCCTTAAGCAAGTTTCTCAAAAGGATGCTTTCCTGACAACCTTGCAGGCCTTGGTTTCCTCCATGATTTCAAATGAAAGCAATGTCACTTATCCTCAACTGATAGAGGTTAATCGATCGGTCATCTCTGAGTGCCAGTGATATGCTTGACACTAGCAGGACACTTAATCCTCACAATAATCCTGGGAGCCCTACTCTCCATCCCACCCCTCATTATACAGAAGAAGAAACTGAGTCTCAGAGAGGTGAAAGGATTTGCCCAAGGTCACAAAACAAAGAAGTAATGGAGACAAATATAGAAAACATTCAAAAGAAAGTTCCTCCATGCTGTCATTGAAATATGTGTAAGGCCTAGAGGTGTAGCAGCCAGGTTCTTGAAAGATAAGCTCAGTGAAGCGAATGGAACTTTCTTGGAAATATATCTGAGGCTCAGAGAATCAGCAGGAAGGCTGGGGAGTTGGGCTCAGACGTGGATGGGTCCCAGGACCACTTGGAGGGCCAGGTGTGGAAGGGGGAGAGCAGTGTCCCTCTGCTGTGGGCCCTGCCCCGTGGGTGCATGAGCTCCCTGTTTTCTGAGGTTTGGCGCCTCTTTTGTACTCCAGAAGATGCTTTTGAATGGCTGTGCTTATTCACGTGTTGTCCTTTTGGTGACAGGCTCACAGGCTTCAGATTACCATCCCACCAGATTGTAGTTAATGGGGAAGAAGTAAACCCCGAACAAATTCCACCAGGAGAAGACAATCCACAGTGGTAGGGGATACAGATCAGAGTGGGCTTCACAGAACAGGTGATGCTTAGCCGAGGCTTGAAGGGAAAGCCATAGCAAACTAATAATGACTCATCGGGACCGCATTCTGGGAAAGCTGGGACCAGCCCGGGCATTAATTCCTTTACTCCTCCCAGCACCCCTGAGGTAGGGACTGGTATCACCCGCTGCATAGGTGAGGAAACTGAGGCTCCAAAACCTTAGGTTTCTTACTCAAGGCCTCACAGTTATAAGTGACAGTCAGAATTCAGTTCCGGCCTCACTGACTCCAAAATCCAAGCTCTTATCCACTCTGCTAGCAAATAATGCCTCACTATTAGAGAGGCTTCCACGTGTCAAAGTGCTCCCAGATCCATTATCTCAGCTCACACTCACAGCAACCCTGCAAAGTAGATAGGGCAGGTGTGATTATGCTCATTTCCCTGACAGGCAGATGGGGCCCAGAGATGCTAAGTGACCCACCCAAGGTCACACAGCCACTTAACAGAAGGGTAAGGCTGGCTGCCCCGACTCAGCATCCTCCTCATTGCTGCATATGCTCTGAGGGTCCTCGTGCCCAGCCAGCAAGAGGGACCAGAGTCCACTCAAGAGAGAACAAGGCAGAGCCGTTCATTTCCAGACTTCAACATTTAATTCCGAGGCAGGCACCTGACCCATCACCCCACGGGAGCACTCGTGGGCCATCCAGTGCCTGGCACGCTGCCGTCTCGGGGTCTGGGCACAATTAAGCACAAACCAGGAATTGGTGCCTAACAAATTAGCAACAGGTAAAAGCCATCAGGCCATCTGTTGCCTCCCACCCACTGCCACTGCCTAATCCCCTTTCTCGGCAGCGTCCCCGGCTCCGTGCTCAAACACAAATTAATATACTGGCCTTTGCATATGTATTTATGGCTTCAGGTGGGGAGAGAGCCACAGGAGCAGGTGGCAAGAAGGCAGTCGCTGGAGATGCTTAGCTCATGCAAAAGTCCTTCCTTAGGGAGGGAAGTCAGCTGAAGGCCATGGGATGGGTGAGCTGGAAGGCAGACCAAGGGCCTTGAATAGCCAGTTATGGAGGCAGGGAAGGGGTTGGAGGCACGGCTCTTGGTTCCTCGTAGGAAGCACTCCGCCAGACCACTCATTCCCCCCCTCCCCCACCGCCCCGAGGTCTTGCATCATGCATCCCATCAGCCACATTAGAAACGCTGAGGCAAGAGGAGGCCATAGGATTATCCATGGTCAGCAGGAGGCCAGGACGGAGCAGGAGGGAGCCCCAGGCAGCCAGGTGGCCAGCCTGCCTAGGAGACAGTCTTGAGCGGCCTCTCCGAATCTGGGTTTCCTCACTGCAAGTTTCCAAGATGCTCAAGTGTGCCAGCCATGCCTAACCAGTTCGACTCAGGAATGAATATGAATAGAGACTGGTATTTCCTGGTACTTCATGCTGAGCGCTTTACTTCGTTTTGCCCTTGCAGCAACCTTATGAGGTAGATGTCACTACACCCATTTTGCAAATAAAGAAGTGGAGGTTGCAAGAGAGGTTAAATTCAATGATTTGTAAGTAGGTACTTCTGGTGGACCTAGGCTGGACCAGGCTCCAGGTGGGCCCTTGGGATGCAAAGATGTACAAACTGGAGCTGATCCTTTGTCCTCACGGCAGGGTCAGAATCAGCCACAAGTGTTGCTGAGTAGATGACAGGGGGACAGTGGCAGATTAGATGGTCTGGGAAAGGCAGGCTTCCCTGAAGCCCCAGGTATGAAGAGGAACCATCTAGAAGTGAGGGAAGAGTGTCCCAGGAAGAGGGGACAGTATATGCAAAGGCCCTGAGGAGGGAAGGGATGGGTGTCTGGGGCTGGAGTGGCTGGGACCTGTGCGAAGAGAGGATATAGCTGGCTGCAGCAGAGAGAGAGGCAGGCCCAGACCAGGCAGGAGCTCACCAGCTCTGTAGAATGTTCCGGATTTTCTCCTAAGTGTGACGAGAGGCTGCTGCAACATGTCACCCGGATCTGTTGGACTCCAAGCCAGGTTCCCACTGCCTTCCTATGCTGTCCCCTCCCGCCTCGTGCTTCTCCTCCCACAGGAGGGACAGGAAGATGGCGGCCACCTCCTTGGAAAGTCTGCCCATTGTCACAGAGTGGGCAGAGTGAGGACTCTGGGGGTTCCCAGGCTGGGGTTTTCTTCTCCTAGTCCCAAACCGGGGCTGCACAGAGCTGAGCTAGTGTCCTTGAGATTTTAAAGTCCCAAATTACCTAGGATGGGGACAGCCAAGGAAGGAAGGATCATCCTTCAGTAAGTCCTCCTGGTCGACCAGAAAGATGAACTCAGGCTTGTGGAGCACATCTCTGAATGTCCAGGAATCTGTCTGGGGGCAGGGAAGGCAAGGAAAGATCTGAACCCCTATGCTTTCTATCTCATGGTGGGACAGGGTCTGGGAGGGGTCCCAGTCCCTTCAGCATCCCAGCCCAGGGAGTGGGTACAGCCAGACTTCACCCGTTACCAGCAATGTGACCTGGAACAAAACTTTGTTTCTCCACATGGAAAATGAATTAAGTCTGCCTCACAGAGGCGTGGGGAGGAGAGGATGGCCGTCAAGCACCCAGCTTGATGTCTGCACTTAGGTGCTCAGTCAGTGCTAAGGGACATTACTGTGATCCAGACCTGCTTCCAAGCCACTCCCCTCTCCAGCCAATCAGCATCAACCCTCTATCTCCCATTGTCCCGGAGCTTTGAGGCATCTGCAGTTTCAAATCCCTTGTTAAAAATAAGCTTTAAAAAAAGAAAAGTCAGAAGAGGAGTCAGGAAAGGAAAAAAGGGAGAGGGAGAGAGGAGGAAGGAACTTTTTTCACCTGAAGCCAGATCTCTAATTCTGCTGGTGGCCAGGGACAACCCTGCCGCCAGCCTCTCTTGCAAATCAAACGGCCTGCCGAGTAAGCAGCTGCAAATAGAGCGCTGGGCTCTTTGAAGGTGAGGAGCCAGAAGGGAGCTCTTATCATCCTCCTGGGCTCACAGGAATGCCTCAGGCTGGCCCAGCCTGTGCCAGACAGGAGCCTGACGGGCATGTAACTGGTTGGGAGGGGAGGACTGTCAGTGCCAGCTCAGGCTAGAGGGAGGGAGGGAGGGAGGGGGTGAGACCAGCATTGGTTGTGCTGTCAGACCTGAGTCCTCATCCTGTGATTCCAGCAAGTCACTCACATCCTTAGCCTCCATTATTTCATCTGTGAAATGGGATGATACAGCTGCCTGGCAGGCCCCGTGCATAGCACACAGTAGATGCTCCTTGAGTGGTGCTTCTCATCTCTGCAGACAAAGGGGAGGGATGGGGTGGGCTCAGGTGTCCAATCACCAAGGCTGCTATCCCCCTGCCCCCACCAAGCTGCCCTTCCTCTCTGGCTCCCTAGAAGCAGACAAGCCTCACATCTGGGCTCTTGCGTCATTATTCTCTCTCTCTCTCCATTTTGACCCCTATGGATAACCTCCCCACTGTCCTTCTCCTGAGCTGCCCCAGCCGCCTCTTTACACGCCTCCCTGCCTCCAGCCTCCCCGGGCCCACCGAGCACACAGCTGCACATTCATTTCCCAGAAGCCCAGGTGTGGCTGTTCGCGTCCTCTGCGCAACACCCAGCCTCACTGCCCATCACCAACTGCTCCACTTGGCAGTCAAAGCCAGCCACATTCCAGACGCCCCTGACTAATGGAATGACCAGCATGGCACCCGGTGGGCCCGACTACGACTCTCATGCCTTGCTCCGTCCTCCCCTCTCTCCACACCGCTGCCATCCCCAAGACTCAGCCTACCCTAGCCGGTCTCTTTGTTTTCACTCATGCTGTCCCTTCCACCTGGAAGGTCCATCGTCCTAAAATGCTTTCTTCTTCCAGAATCCTACCAGCCAGAATATTCTCTCCCTCACTCTGCAGAATTTGGACTCCTCGTCCCAGGGCTCAGCAACATCTCTTTATTATAGGGGTATTTGCACCTGTGGATAATCTAAATCCACAGTTAAGCTGGTATGGGGGCCAGGATGTGAGTTCTAACTAACTGAGATGTCGATGAGAGAGATGCCCAGGGACACAGCGAGTGAGTGTGCGCCGGGGCTGCTCCAGGGCGCTCGTGGGATGCAAGGTGTGAGTTGTCAAGAGTGTGGTTGTGCTCAGGGGCAGAAGTGGGTGGGCGTTTGTGGACCGCAGCCCACAAGTGTGTATGTGTGACCCTCAATGCACAGGGCTCTCTGTGCCAAGCCAGCACGCAAATACCCTCCCCACTTCCCTCTGTGTCTGTCTCTGTCACACAAACACACGCACACGCACACACGACACACACAGCACGTAGACATCTTGCAAATCTTCACATTCTTAAACCCTACAGTTGGTACAAAGTAATCAGCAAATACTGAAGTGCAAGTTCAGCTGTGCTCTCCAAGCCTCCATCCCACTGGACATATCAGAACACTTCCAGCTGAATAATAAAATAATAGGGAGTCACAGCGTGGCTCTTCCTTGACAGAGCGTTATTCACACCACGATCTCAGAGTCCTCACAACCTGGTCCCATCTTTCAAGTGCAGAGACCAGAGGGCACAGTCTGTTAGAGGCAGAGCTGGGGTTCAGACCCCATCTTAGCACTCTGACTCCCCAGCCCCTGAGGGCAGAAGCTGTGGAAGGCTCTACATCCTCAGAAACTGTGGCCAGTTGTGTGTTTAGCTGGAAGCAGAGTTCCTGAAGCCTGTGGATCTGTGCCTCCTTATTCTGTGAGTTGAGACACTGGAATGTTCCATTTGCATTAAGTAATGGGGGTTCTGAACATCATGTATCCTCTCTCAAGGCTCTGCTCAGAACCGCTTCCTCCAGGAAATGTTTTCTGAAAATCTCCCCTTACCCTGGGCTCTGGTATGTTTCCATAGCTCCAAACCACAGAGGGTGGCACAAGGGCCTGTTTGCACTTCTGTCATCTGTCACCTACAGCAGCCTTTGAGCCCTAATGACAGGGACAGGGCCTCATTCACCTGTGCATCCCAGTGCCTGGCACATCTCAGACTTTGAACAAACCTTTACAGAACACATGAGTGAATGAATGAATGAAAGGAGGATTCTCCCAGGACACAGATCAACACTGTGCACAGCTTCATGCTTAGAAGTAAGACTCCCGTGTGAGTGTGGGGGGAGAGGGAGGAGGATGAATGTGCTAGAAAGAGGATGCAGGAGCCTGACTCCATCCTCATCTCTTTGACCTGGTGGTTTTCCCAAGGAGGGATGGGTTAGTCTTCTGAGGATGGAAGAGGGGAACCAAATAGGGAAGGGAGCCCTTTTGCCTTCGGTGGGGTCCACAGAAGGGGCCCGGTCCTCAGCGCTGGGCCTCCCGAGCCCTAAGAAGAGATCAGCCTTGAACGACAAAGCCAGCAACCTCTATAGCTGTGCAAACCAGGGAAAGGGAGTCCCTCCCGCACCGTCCCCCAGTGCCGTGGGCTCACTACCAGCTCCCTTGGCTGAAAATCTTGAGGGGTTTTCCCTTAAGTAATTCCATCTATAAGAATCTGGGAAATGGCCACGGAGAACAATCTCCATCCCTGTCCCCTCTGCAAACCCAACAGAGGCTTGGAAAAATTCGTCTTCCGCCAGACTCGCAGCGTTCCATCTTGTCTGTGGCCAGTAGCCAACTGTGAGTAAGTTCATTAATATTAATGTTAATAATCTCCTACATTTGCTTCACGCTTTCCAGCTTACAAAGCACTTTCAGGTTCATCATCTCATCTGATCCTCACCACCAGCCTGGGAGGTCAGTGGGGCAGTGATTATCATCCCAGTTTTACCAAGGAGAGAACTAAGGTCCAGGGAGAGAAGCGATGGGCCCAAGGGCACTGGGCGCACGTGGCAGCTAGCTGTCGTGACCCCAGGCCGGTCCTCGCCCTCTCCATCTCCCACTGCCAACCCCTTCCCCCGTCTACCTCGTCAATGTTATCATCAGCATCATCTCCTGGTTCAGGGGATCTGTTCTCAGCCATTAGAAAGACAGGCTTAAAATAAATTAAAAAGTCAGGCTTTAGCCATCTGCTAAAATGGGTAAAACGACCTTCTAGAAATTTGCTGAGCGACCTTGGGCTAGACATTTCCCTCTCTGGGCCTCCAATCCATTTCCTTGCATGTCAGGTGAAAGGGCTGGTCTCTTCTCCTCCTTCTGCCCTGCCCTTCCGTGATGCGAGACCAGTGAAAGCTGAAGGGCCTTCCCTTGGTGCCAGACTCGGGCTGGCAGTAATCACACCCCTGAGGTCCCCTCCTGGAGGGTGAGGGGTCCACCAATCATGAGCCTAGGACTGCCAGAGAATGGAGCTATGAAGCAACAGAAGACTCCTAGGAACCCTCCTGAGGATGGGGCCGGAGCTAACCAAAAATTGCTACAATGTGACAAGCGCTTTACACACTTTGTCAACATGCCTCAGAATAACCCTACCAGACGGCAGTCATTTCCATTCTTTATATGAAAAACTTGAAAGATGAAAACATCATTAGAGGAGAAACTTGAAGCTTAGAGAGGTCACCTGACTTGCCCAAAGTCATACAGCAAACAGCAGACTCAAGTTCCAAACCCAGAGCTGGTCTGCTTTCTTAGTCCCAAATGCTTAAGGATCCAGAGGTAAAGCGGGAAGAATGCATAGGGGGTTTGTCCTTCCTCCATTCCCTTTCTTCCAGCCCGCCTCACCTCCCTTCTCCCTTCCTTCTTCTCTACCCTCTGCGGTTTCAACCCTGGGCAGGGCCTCCTCTGCTGTACCGGCTCGCCCTGTCATCTCTGCCCAGGCTGAGATTTATGGATCACACTTCAAGGATTTTTCTTTATTAATAACATTTATAATCATTTTAGAAATTAAGAGCTGCGGATGCAAAGCATTTTAATTAAAATAATCTGCAGTTGATAATTATAGGACTCTCTCAGCTGGAACCGTCTTCTTTCAATCTGTCACACTCCCGGAAGGCAGGAGATAGCTGTGAGCAAATGAGTGAGCCTGCTACCTGTGTGTGTAAAGCCGGGTGGCCCAGGGCTCGCCCTCAGAGGCTTCTGCTGGAGAAGTGAGCTCCAGGGTGAACCGGGCTGGTACCAGCTTTGGGGTGGGGCCTCTGTCCACCGTGCAGGGCTGGCTTCCCATGGGATGATAGCCCTTCTAGAGGTCTGCCCACCAGGCACACAGTCTTCTGCTGGTTTCCCTGTGGGCTCAGAGGGGTCGAAGCCCAAGATGCAGAGGGATATGTAAGGCTGTGTAGTGAGAAGTAAAACTCTCACTCAGCTCCTGCCTCTCTGCCCCAGTCCAACGCTCACCCTCACCTGAGGCACTGTCCTGCCCTCTGCAGTCAGGAGAGGGCAGCGAAGGCCACCAAATGCAGACCTGAATGGCTTCAAAGATGGGACATAAATAAGGACAGAAGAAGAGCCGGCTTGCGAGGTTGGGTACCAGCAAGTCAAGACAGCTCCAACCCGTGCCCATCACTGAGACGCTATTTGCTCAGCCCTGGCCCCATCGCAGCCCGTAAGACACCACGGGAGAGTGAGACACACCTCATCCCCTTGGGAACTCACATGCCTGCACAGTTGGTCCATGTGTAAACCAGCCATAAGAGAACATGACGTTTGCCCAGGATGAAGCTACAGTTGTGAGGGGTCAGTTATCAGGTCTGTGTGTGGGGCTAGCAAGGAGGTCTTCACAGGGAAGGGGCTGCCTGGGCAGGGCTGTGAAGGATGAATAGGAGCCCGCTGGCTCAATGACAATCACAACTACTAGGGTTTCTTGACTGTTTACTATGCTCTAGGCACTGTGCTGGGCGCTAGCAGCATCTCCTTCAAACTTGACAACAAGCCTTGAGGATAAACTTGATTATTAGCACCCTGGTTTTTTCCAGGTAAAGAAACAGGCTTGGAGAGGCTGTGTCATGTGCTTGAGGTCACAGAGGCACGCCCTGAACTCCAAACCATTGATGCCAGCCTTGTGATTAACCACTGGGATATGAGGTGCTCAGGATAACAGACTCCTGGGAGGGGCACGTCTCCCGAAGAGGGAACATGTACAAGGGCTTCAGAGTGGGTGACAGGAGTGATGGGCCGGAGTTATCCTGCCAGACTGGTTTTGGGAAATCCTAACTGAGCGAGTTCCCTCTGTGGGCCTTAGTTTCCCCATCCATAAGTCTAGGGTAGGGGCTCTCTCTAGAGATCCTCCTGGTCTGGGGAGTCTTCAGCTATCCCAGGCCCCCTGATGCATCTCTAGCTCAGCTTGGGCAGTGTTCTTCTCCTCCCCCACCCCTCAGCCTTAAAGAGGAGAAAGGGGTTCAGGGAAGGTGCTCCCCACCAGCACTCCACCCCAAATCCACCTAGGCCAAAAATCTAATGGGGACTGGGGTCTTGATAGTGGGCTCCAAGTGGCCTCCTTTGGGCTCATTCGAGCCTCCCTTTCCTCTCGGAGGAAATGAGAGTCGTGGTTGGACCAGCCAGGGGGAGGGCTTGGACATCTCCAGTAGCAGAGGTAGCTGTCCTGGCAGCTGAGGCCAGGCCTGTCCCTCTACTGCTTCCCTCTGTGGCCCAGACGTGGCTCAGGCCCTCCCAGCCCAGGCAGCTTCCCTCTCCGCCCTCACCAAAGCCCCCCGAAGCAGTGGACAGGGACCGGAAGAGGATTATGCAGACTCACTCATGGGTAAAATTGGTTCCTGGCCTGAGAAGCAGCAAGGGAGGAGTCCACGAAAAGCCTCATGGAGGGCCCAGGGCTCACGCTGGCACTGCGGCAGCCTGGGATGGGGGCGGTGCTGCGGCCAGTCCAGGGTGTCGACACCAGGGCCCCCCTCCCCTTCCAATAATCACATCTCCGGAGCATCCTGGGTCAGCGCCTGCTCTGCGTCCTCCAGAGGGCACTTGTTGGCCGGAATCCCTGAGAATAAACTTGGCCCACCTAGACCCAGGGCTTCTAGGGAGCAGCTCTGCCAGGGCTGGGCAGAAGTAGCGGGGGGTGGGTGGGATGTCAGTTATACAAGGCTCCAGGCTGTGGACAAAGATGGATTAAGTGAAGGCTTAGAAGGAGGGGGATTATTCAGAAAGCCCACCCTTCTGAACTCTGCCCAGCAAAGCACATCTTTCATGCCACTTCCTTAAAGAGTGGCCTCTCCGGAAGGAGCATTTCCCTGCTCCTCTGTCCCCTCTGCTTCAGAGAACACTGGATGCCAAGATGGTTTCAGGAAGAGTTTTATTGCAGCTAAAAATAAGGGAGCAACTCACATCTCATTTCCTGTATTCTACAGCTACAAGTTCCCTAAAGAGAGGGAGGAGGAGGGATCAGTAAAGATTCTGGAAAACATTTAGATACAATAAAATAAGTATATTAAAAAAGAAAGCAGACCAGTGACAGATATAGGACTCACAGTGATGCTTACCTTGGGTGAGGAAAGCAGGGAGATGGGGTGGACAGGAGGAAGCCACACAGTTAGGTAGCCAGCATTGTTAAAGTCTTAGTTTTTATGCTGGGTGGTGGCTTTAAAGGTACTTATTTTATTTTTAATGTGAATGAATGAATGAACGAATAATAGGGCCAAACATGGACGAGAGGAGAGTGTAACAAAGATTATATTCAATAGTTATTCAAATTCTTTGTATCTGAGCTTCAAAAAGTTGGGGAAAATATCAAAGGAAAACAAATTCTAAGATCAGATGCACCACCTGGCTTCCTGGGCACCTGGATCCTTGAGCCCTCCTGGCCGCCCAAGCAGACTTTTGAGGTCCAGATTGTCCAGAAAATTTCCTCTTCTTCAAGTAGGTTGCAGCCTGACTTCTTTGGAGTCCTGGACATCATAAGGGAAAAAAATGTAATTTTGAATCAAAAAAGAAGTATCCTACAATACCGTAGGCCAAATGGTATCTGCTCTCCCGGGACCCAAGGGCTCATGACTCTAGGGTACTAAATATGGTTGAAGGGATGAGGGGCTGTGGAGCCCGAGGGCCTGCTCACCTGGGCTCTCTCCCCTTTTAGTGATTCTGCCCTGAGAATCTTGGTCCTGACTTTGGTCTCAGGTGGCCTGGGCTCCGTTACCACTGCCATCCCCCCGCGGGACGAGGGCAAGGAGAATTGACCCCTCTCTCACTTCTTTCTCCGCCTCCCACTCATTTCCCCTCCCGGCCCCTCCGCCCCCATCCAGGACGTTTCTGTAGGAAGGGTCCCTGAGGATCCTGGGCTGCCTCACCTGCCTCCAAGGTGACCTTGGAAGGACACCTATCAGATTTTGGTGGTGGCTCACTATGCTCTCCTGCCTCACGATGTCCAGCTGTGGGATGGGTGCTCTTGGCGAGTTCCTCTACTTCCCACAGCAGCAGGAGGGCAGGGTTTCCATCATCTCAGTCGGACAGAGGCCCTGGTCCCTTGCTTCAAAGCCCTCAGGGAAACAGACACAGATCCATCTCCATCTCTCGCTAAATAAGCTCGTGTGTCTAAATAAACTACCACGGGGCATGCCAGTGAGATTCCTATGCTCTGGCCAGCCTCCTATGGGCAATGTGAGAAGAGCTAATGATACTGTAGAGACAGAGGAGATGGGAAGGCAAGTTCAGAGGACAAAGCTCAGGAAGAGGTGGGGTGAACATCTGGGCCAAGCCTCTTCCCCACGTCTGATGATACTTGTGCACAGCCCTTTGTTATATGTGATCTCCTTGACCTTGCCTTGAAAGCCGTTGTCCCCATTTTCTGTCCAGGGACAGAAAAGTCCCCACGTTGCCCATACGGCTCTAGGAAGACAGGTCCAGGTCCATGAAACTTGTGGGTGGCAGAGACAGGCCTAGACCCCAGTTCTGATTTCCAGTCTGGAGCTCCCTGGGGCCACCACGCCAGCCTCCCTGCCTTGCCCCATGAGGTTGGGAGAACTGGGACCGCCTCTGCAGTGGGAAGGCTCTCGGGAGGCCACCACCCTCCGCTATGGGAAGGCTGTCCAAGGGAAGAGAAGCAGACAGGGAGAGGAACCAGGGCCAATGGCTGCAGGGCTAATGGCTGCAGAGGAGGCTCTGTGGAAAACAATTTCAGATTGACAATAGGCTGGGATCTTGGTTTGTCTGTTTCTGGCTTTGGCACCCATTCCTGGCCACTTACTTACGGTTTGGGGGTTTCAGGGTCCCCCTGGGCAAAATGAGACATTTATTACTCATCCTCCTGCCTCATAGAACCATATTGAGAATTAAATGTCACATGATATGTTACATAAGAGCCTCCTAAGTGACCCTATTCAACTGATGGCGAGTTGGAAGAACGGGAGGCAGTCTTTCTGGACTGAGTTCAGAGGGTGAGGAGAAAGTGCACGAGATAAGGCTGGACAGGGCAGCCAGGGTCCAGATCACAGGGGGCACACTTGTCCTATGAGGGAGTCTGCACAGAGCCAACAGGTGATGGGGGATATCGGAAGATTTTAAGCAAGGGAATGACACGATCCTAGCTGTCTCCCTGGGGAATCTACGGTGTTCATCTGGGTGGCAAAGAGTCCCTCCTCCTCTACTCCCCCCACCCCACCCCCAGCATTTGGTGAGGGCAGAAGCGCTTCCCAGGGCTGCTGGGGGCTCCCAGTTTAATCTGAGTTCCGCAGTGCATTAGTGAGGGGCTCCCGGGCCGACCAAGTCCCTGGTACTAATAGGCTGCAGAGGTGAGATCAATGACAACTGCATTGATCTTGCCTCTCTTTGGCTTCTTAAAGAGCTTATTGACTGGAGAACCTCGGGGGGCTGGGTTTGTGCAGCAGAAATCTGAATCTCATCCAAATGTGGGACAAAGACAAGGAAGAAAATGTGAGGAGGGGGCCCCTCACAGGTCCCTGCCACCTCACACAGTCTCATACTCATTCTGGACATGTATGCTCACTCCCCACCCCCAAGCTGGTTGTCTTGGCATCTAAACCTATAGCCTTACCTCTCCCCTCTCTCCCCGTCCCCAATTCTAGCCACACAGAAATGTCTTTTCGTCCCCACTCCTTTGCCTCTGGATATGTTGTTGTCTCTGTCAAGGATATGATCTCCACCTCAGTTTCCCCAGTCTGACCTGCTCCTTTTTCCAGGTCCAGCTCAAATATCACCTCTCCTTAAAAGCCTTTCCTGGCCTAACCTCACCCCCAAAGCAGGAATTGAGTCTTCTTCTGTGTGTCCGTAGCATTCAATACTTACCTGTATGTGCAATACTCGTCACACTTTTTACAACGATTTACTATATCTCTTCCCCCAGAAAGTCAGTTCCTCTAGGACAGTGACATTGTCATTCATCTTTGTGTCCCCAGCACAGTACCTAGCATAGAGCAGATGCTCAATAAAGGAATGGACACTGAAGGAATGAAAGAATGAATGCTTTTTAAATGTCCTAAGGACTTCCTTTTTTAATCCTGACCCAGCACAGACCCTGAGGGTGGAGAACAGTAGAGACTATGCCTAATCAAACTTGGATGACCCTAGCTCAGCGCTAGACCTTGAAACACTAGAACTGTCATCAAGTGCGATCTCTGATCTTACAGTTGAGGTCACAGGTCCAAGGAGAGGAACTGACTCACTCAAATCTCACAAAAGCAGGTGGCAGGCCCAGGACCCTCCAGATGCCGTTTTATATGGACCTGGCAGTGTGGCCAGGGGCTCCAAAGCCCTCTGAACTCCTCCAGGCATTCCCAACCATCATTCTGACTTCCTGTGACATCCTTTTTCTTTTCAGGTGGATAAGGCTAGGCAGGTATCTATTATCCGGGCCACAGAAAAGAGGTTCCCTAAAGACAGAAGTTCTTTCTTTCTTTGACTCGCTGTTTGACAAAAGGGCAAGTTACTTCCCACCTACAGGCCTCAGTTTCCCAATCATTGAAATGGGAGCTCTGCCTTTTCTCTCCTGGTCTTAGGAAAGGTGATTCCTAGAGCAACACGTGCCATTCTTTGAAAATCACCATCAGGGGGTCATGCCACCTGATATCAATGAGAAAGGGCAAAAGAGCACAGGATCTGGGAAGTCAAGTTGGGGAACATACCCTGTTTTTGTTAACTTTTTGTTGAAATACAACATACTTACAGAAAAATGCACTTATCATAAGCAGGCAGCCCAACAAAATGTTCAAAAGCTGAACTGTCCATGTAATCAATATCCAGATCAAAAACCAGAACCTCCCCAGTCCCCGAGAATCTACCCTTCTTCTCCTTCCACCAGTTGGCGCTCACTGCCACCAATTCCCCACGCTGACTTCAGCGCCATAGATGAGCTTTGCCTCTTTTTGTCCTTTATATGAACGGAATCCTATAATAGGTCCTCTTTGGTGCATGCCTTCTTTTGGACAACATTGTGCTTCTGAGATTCATCTGGTTCATCCATGTGTCATGTCATTCTCGAGTGCCCCTTCTCATTGTTATGTGGTATTCCATTGTACAAACACATCTTAATTTATTTATTCATTCCACTGTTGATGGACATTTGGGTAGTTTCCAGTTTAGAGCTATTACAGATAGTGTTAAAATAGACTGTTTTTAATATTTTAAACAATCATTTTTGAAAGCAGATGCTTAAAAATAGCCAGGAAGAAAAGGATTGTGAACACATTCCCTCATTTAAAAAATATCTATCAAGCACCTACTGTGTCCTAGAATTATCATTTTCCTTGCTCTCCTGAGCCTAGCCTTTATAGACTAGGTGACATCCTACCTGTTATAGAAAGTCTTTTGTGATTGCTGCCAACTCACAGTGACATCCACCCTCCTCTGAAGCCCCAAGGTAGGTGTTTTGAGGACACACAGTAGAAACTGAGCCCACGCAGCTGACCTTCGCCTTCTTTGTGTGCATTTTCAAGTGGGTGCTCCTGAAGAGCAGGTGTGGATCTCATCTTTCTCTGCCTTCCACAACACCATGTACAGCATTAGATACATCACTAAACTCACCAAATAAGAGTTGGATTTAAGTAGAACTTAGCTATAGGAAGGTGGTGCAAATACATGAAGACCCCCGCCCCTGCTCTCTACCCACAACCTCTGAGGAAACGATTTTTGCAAAACATGGAAAAAAACTCATGCAGAACATGGGCAAAACCCAAGGAGAGCAATGGATGGGGCAGTGTATTGCATTAGACTTGAAAGACAAAATGGATAGATTCTAAAGCATGAGCTGCTATGGTTTATCTTCATTTCTCTTTCCATTCCTTGGTGCAAATAATCAGAAATGGCTTGGTAGGTAGACATGGAGTTTTGGGTGGGCACATTGCAGCACCATGGATAGATAATCCCATTGGTTGCTCCCAGGGACCACAGCAAAACCTTACAGCAAGGTTCCCTAGTCTCACCAGAGTTTCAGAAAAGTTCACAATCCACTTCCATTTTCCCGCAGACTCCTACTGATCTCTAAGTCCTTCCTAGTGAGTTGAGAAAATAAAGTCCTTAAAGCCAAATAGACTTGGGATTCAAACTCTAATTCTATCACTTGTTAGTATGACATCAGGAAGATTACTTAATCTCTCTGAACTTGAATTTTTTAAATTTATAAATGTCAATTATAATACTTTTTTGTTTTACATATATATTTCAGGTCTAAAATTTGCATTTGGTGTATGGATACCAAGGGGGAAAGCGGGTTGGGATGAACGGGAGATTGGGATTGACATCTATACACTATTGATACTATATATAAAATAGATAACTAATGAGAGCCTACTGTATAGCACAGGGAACTCCACTCAATGCTCTGTGGTGACCTAAATGGGAAGGAAATCCAAAAAAGAGGGGATATATGTATACGTATAGCTGATTCACTTTGTGGTACAGTAGAAACTAACACAACATTGTAAAGCAGCTGTAGTCCAATACAAATTAATAAAAAATAAGAGTCTGCCTGCCGATGCAGGGGACACGGGTTTGTGCCCCGGTCCGGGAAGATCCCACACGCCGCGGAGCAGCTGGGCCCGTGAGCCATGGCCGCTGAGCCTGCGCGTCCGGAGCCTGTGCTCCGCTACAGGAGAGGCCACAGCAGTGAGAGTCCCGTGTACCGCAAAAATAATAATAATAATAATAAAATAAAAAATAAAATTTGTGTTTGGCTCTCTTTCGTAGTGTTTTGTTTTGTTTTGTTTTGTTTGCTTGAAATTAGCTCTATCTTTACATTCATTGTGAGCATACTTTATTTACATCCTTCAGCACAATTGTAAGAGCTACTTTAAAATCACTGTCTGCTAATTGCAAACTCTGAGTCCCTTTAGGGCCAGTCTCCATTGATCGTCTCCTATGTATCACATTTTCCTGTTTCTTCCTGTGTCAGTACTTTGGGATTGTATCTCGATTATTCTGTATGATAAAGTTGTAGGGACTTTGGATTCTCTTTGTTGCTATGAAGAGTATTGGGGGGTTTTGTTTGTTTGTTTATTTAATTTAGTAGGTCACTTGACTGAACTCTCATTGCAAAGCTGTCACTCTTTTAGTGGATTGCAGCTGACATTTCCTTTCAGTTCCTTTAGGCTTTGCTGGCCAACTTGGCATCTATCCTACACAGGCATTGGTTCAGGGGTCAACCAGATACTTGGGCAGAGTTTATACTCAGAATCTGGGGTTCCCCTCCCTAGTTCACTCTTTCCTGAGTTTCCTCCTTCATTTTCCTTGAAGGTACCTTGAAATCCATTCTCTTATTCTTCAAAACAGTATAAGTGCAGGTTTCTATCCAGGTTTTAGCCATCCAACATGGGAGGACTGGGGCTTGCCCTCAGGCTAAACTTGTAAAAGCTAAGAAATTCACCCAGTGCCCTTCCCTTCTTCCAAGTGTCAATAACATCTCCCATTCCCCCAGCCCTGGAATCTGCCTGCTGTGTGTCACTCTCCTTCTGATAACTGTATTTTAAATATGTTGCTCAGAGTTGATAGCTGTTATCTCTGGGAGGGTTGATCTGTTAAGAGCTATTCAGCCAGGATCAGAGGCTGAAAATCCTATAATACCTCTCTGAAGAGCTGTGTTGAGGGTTGTATGAGATAATATCTATAAAGTGTTCATAGTAGCTGCTCAGTAAATGTTGCCTTCCCACACCGCAATCCCCAAGCTGCTGTTTTTATGCCTGCAATCACCATTCCATAAACATACAATGCTTTGTTCTTCTTGAAGCACTTTCATCTCTATTGTATTATTTTACCCTTACAAAATCTCTGAGGGATCTGTAGGGTGGCATTATTCCCCTCTTTATAGGTGAGAAAGCTAAGGTTTAGAAGAATTATGGGACTAGCCTAAAGCCACATATTTAAACAGTAACAAAGGCTGGACCAGCCCCCATGGTCTCTGATGTCTCCCTCCACCAACATCTGCTGGCCGTGGGACTAGCAAACAGCGTGAATTAGCAAACCCAGACAGGATGCGGGAAGGAAACCCCACAACCACTCCCTTTTCTATAGAGGAATCCTGGAGGCATGTTGGAATGTGTCTCCCTGAGCCTACCTTCATCCAGATGTGAAAGCGCTGTGGACGGTCAGGGTCAAGCACTGATGGGTCTGAACACCCTGGTGAGTGTATGCTGAATGCCCCTGAGGGTCCCTGCATTTATCATGAGCCCAGGTGGGGAGTGTGTGTTACCATGACATCAGAACTACCACCGGGTTCCAAAAATTGTGTACCACGGGGTATTAAACTCAGTTTCCTAACCTGTTAAATGGGCAAAATATCTACTCTGCCAGATTTATGGGTTTATTGCAGCTACTGAGATAATGTGAAGAATGTAAGAGTACTTTGTAAACCAAAGTGTACGTACTGACAGTGTGTCTGTAAGACAGTGTGGCCATGGTCCTTAGGTCTCCAGCCACTCAGAGAGACACAGAGGTCCTCTCTTGCTGCAGCACAGATGTGGGTCCGAGTGTCTGAGCTGAATCCACTCAAGAGGACGTGTAGCGGAGCAGAGCTCAGAGCCGGGCAATACTGAGTTCAAATCCCTGTTGCTCTATTTCCTAGCTGTGCACCTGGGGCAAGTTACTTCACTTCTCTGAACCTCAGTTTTCCCATCTGAAAACTGAGAATAATAATGATAATGGTAGGACTAATAAATAAATCGTAAGGGTATTATGAGGATTAAATGTGATTACGCGTGTTAAGTGCTTGATGTCAGGCAGATGGTGGATATTGAATAAATAAGAGCTAATAATAAAACTGGCAAACGTGACCTGTGGGTGCACTTCCCTACAGAGGTTCTGAGCAGGCTGCCCAGCGTGATGGAAAGCAGAAATAGCAGGCTGGACTCCTGTGCCCAGCCTTTTCCATGACCCGCCTTGTAACCTGTGGTCCTGGGAAACGAGATCCATCTCTGCACCTCAGTGCCTCCTCTGAAACATGCAGGGGTTGGATGAGATCCTGTCCTCCAGGTTCCACATTCTGTAGCTGAGCGGATTCTAGGCCTTCTTAGGCAAGGCAAGGGAAGCAGGGAGGAAGGAGGGATTGGCAGACTCGGGCCCTGTCCCAGGCTGATGTCTGCAGGGACGGGAAGGCATCCAGACGCTGCTGAGCCCGGGAAATGTGGCCCGCAGGATGCAGCTGCAGGAAAGCCCTGGGGAGAGATAGATTTCCCACACGGAAGCAGAGAGGGTACCACAGGAGGTACACAGAGCAAAACCCAGCTGGGCTTGGGGAGTCAGAGATCCCCAGAGTGGAAGCTGGGATTTCAGCCACAAATCAAACCTGCCTCAGGCCTTCCCGCCAAAGTCCCTCCCCCACCTCCTCTTCTAATGGGACCGGTTTCAATACCATCATGAAGTGAGGTCATTCCCGGGCCTGGCCCAGCAAAGCCTTGCATAGCACACCCCTTCCCTACCCCCTCCCTCTCTCTGCTTGAGCCTCCAGCCAGAAGTAGTCAGGCTGAAGTTCGCACCCCAGCTTTGCCACTTACTGCTCTGTGACCTTGGACAAGTGTCCTAGTCAGCCTGGGCTGCCACAACAAAAGACCACAGAGAGGGTGGCTTAAATAGCAGACATTTATTTCTCACAGTTCTGGAGGCTGGGAAGTCCAAGATCAAGGTGCCAGCAGATGCAGTGTCTGGTGAGGGCTCTTTTCCTGCTTTGCAGATGGCTGTCTTCTCCTGGTATCTTCATGTGGCAGAGAGCAAGGAAACTTGTTCTGGTATCTCTTTTTATAGGGGCACTGAATCCATTCATGTGGACTCCACCCTCACAACCTAATTTCTTCCTAAAGGCCCCGCCTCCCATTACCATCGACTTGGGGGTTAGGGTTTCAGCATATAATTTGTAGGGACACAAGCATTTGGTCCATAGCAACAAGTCACTTTACACCTGAGTTTGCACATCTATGCATGAGGGATAATTATCCAACCATCATAACGTTTCAACAGAACAATATCTTTAAAAGCATGCGAGCTAGGCATGTGGTGCCTATGTCCTGGAGCTGACCCCCTCTTCCCACCCCCTCCTCACTCCCACCCATTCCAGGGTCCACTGGGTAGTTGCAGGTTGAAGCCTGAGGCTGTCATGTCACTCACTGCAGACCCCATGCGTTTCTTCATTTACTCAGAAAGTACTGAATGGACATCTATTCTGAGCCAAACCCTGGCTAGATCAGAGCTTTTCTAAGTTTAATCTGCCCACAAATTACCTGGATCTTGTTTAAATGCAGATATTGATCCAGTAGGTCTGGGATGGGGCCTGAGATTATGTATTTCTAACAAGGTCTAGGGTGATGCTGATGCTGCCAGTCTGTGGACCACACTTTGAGTAGCAAGAGGCTAGGAGCTAGGGCTACCACTCTGAGCAGAGTACATCCCTGCCCTCTTGGGGTTCAGAGTCTAGTGGGAGGACATGGGGCAACAGACACTCAGAGGATGGGAGGGTCACACTCATAGAGGGGGACGGGCACCTCCCTGACCTTCAGAAGTCTTGGAGGGCTTCCCAGAAGAGATGACATGTGGAGTACTGAAAGATTTTTGGGAAGTAGTCAGGCCAAGGAGAGAAGGGAAGAGGTGGGAGGGAAGAAGATGTGGCAGAGAGAAGAGCCTGAATTGGATGGGCTGAAAGACTTTATCACGCCCGACTGAAAGGCTATAGAGGGAGCAGGGAGAGAGGAGGTGGCAGGACAGGGCCGGAGCCAGATCACGGAGGACTTGAAGCCATACATCTGGGCTCCATTCAGTGGGAGACAAGGAGGCTTTGAAGGATTTTGAACAACGAAGTGGTATGGTCAGATTGAGGATTTAGAACCTCCCTGTAGCTACTGCAAAGAGTATGGTCCTCAGTCACACCCCAGGCTGAACCACTGCAGACAGAGAAGGGAATGTCCCATTTTTCAAGGCATCTCACATCCCCACCACCACCATCTCCACACCCCATAATGCTCGCACCAGCCCAGGATCTTGAAGGGGCGAACAAACGGAATGCAAGAGCCTCAGACACCATTCCCATCCCAACCAAGCCCTCAGGGCATCAGACCCCCTGTCAAGGTCTTAGAAAGAAAAGGAAGTACCTGTCTCTTCCACCACATGCTCCTGCTCTGGGCATCGCAGACTCAGTGAAGCACAAAAAACAAAGAGAAGACCCTCACCCAACATCCTGAGCTCAAAGGCACTGCCATCCACTGAGGGAAGACACCTCCAATTTGCAGCTGGCATAGATGAAGGAGGAGCAGAGTTTAGGGCATGGTGGTGATGGCTCTACCCAGGCTAGCAAGACACCCAGAACCTGGACAACCAAGGGAGACTTGAGGTCTGGAAGGCCTAAGCTGCTGCTCTGGCCACTCTCTACCTTGGGTACCTAGAGCAGATTAACTGAAAGAGGAGAAGAAGCTGCCCCCTTGGGACAGGTCCACCTCTGGAGTGTCCCACTTCCTAGGGTCGCTCTTGGTCGCTGGGGGAGGTTGGGTTTGAGTCAAGCCCCTGCTTATAATTTGCTGTCACCCGCGTGGCTAGGAGGTTGAGCTAAATGATGCTGACACTGACGCATCCATCTCTGGGGGTCTGTGAAAACTCTAGCCCCTTGACCCTGTGTGCCTCGTCCGATGGTAAAAAGACATCTCTTGTCTTTCCACACTAATTGTCCTGGTCTTGACCCCTGGCCTGGGTCTGTGAGTCTGGGGCTCCACCTGTGGGTCTGTGGTCTCTTGCCTGCCACCAGAGGCGGTCCATGCCATGAGGGCAGCTGCAAGAACATTGAATTTGAAATTAAATGACTTCTTGACTCCCAGTGCTGCCATTTACTTCTCTCACTGTGTCGAGTAAGTTCTCAGATTCTCTGAGCCTCAGTTTCAACGTCTGCGAAAGGGAGCTAAGATTTCTGGCCCCTTCAGAGCTGGTTGTGAGCATTAATTAAGAACATGTGAAACTTTGGACAGACCTATAAAACGATCACATCATTTGCCAGGACGCTCTTGGGTCTGGGAGGTCCCGCCCCTCCCGGGCAGCCCCACAGATGGGCTTGATGGTGTGTTTGTTTAAAGGCCACCTAGCCCCAACCCCTGAATTTCCAGGTTGTTTTCCATATACTCTATTAAATGGTGGGAAAAACATTGACTTCAGAGTCCAAGATGCCTCTGTTCAAATCCCAGCTCTCGTACGAACTAGGTGAACTTAGAGCAGTCACCTTACCTTCCTGAGCCTCAGTTTTCTTGTTTGCAAACTTGAAATACCCACTTATGGGATGGTTGTGAGAATAAATGAGGTAACATCTACAAAGCACCTGGCCAAAGTAGACATGCTGCAGCCTTCCGTCCGTTCCTCAAGGCAAGAGTTAGAAATTTATAAATCCTCATCTCTTTCAGAAAGCACAGCCCTGGCAGGAATCTAACTCAACCCAGAATGTGAGAAACTCTTACTCTCCCATCCCACCCCTCTCATGCCTCACTAAGGAATGTTCTGTCCCATGTCCGCCCATGTCCCCTGGTGGTCCAATCAATTAGCACGAGGTTACCGTGAGCAGTGCAGAAGGTGGGGATGCGGGACAGACAATGAATTCAAGGAACTGAAAACCTATGTGGGCAACAACTCAAGCATATGGAGTATCCCAGGTCCCTGAGCCTTCATAGGATGCCCGGTGTGTGACAGAGGCAGGGAATGTTTGGGTATCAGAGGAGAGAGAGTCCCCTGGGGGCTGGAGAACATCACCCCCTGTGCATCACAGGCACCTAAGAACACCAGTGGGAAAGGCAGTTGGTGGGGGCCAAAAGGTTCCTCCCAGGTTGAGGGTAAAGAGGCTAGAGGGGGAGGACCCGGGGGTGGGGAGATATGACATCAGGCCCAGCTGCTACCATTGGCCTGGAGCCACTGGTTAGCTCCTCTCATCTGCAGCCTCGGGTCTGAAGGACAAACTGGTATAAAGCATGAAGAGAAGTCTGGGGAGAAGCAGGCAGACCTGGGTCCAAGCCCCAGCCCTGACACATCACCTCTGAGGCTCTGGGCAAATCGAGTCACCTGTCTGAACCCCATTTTCCTCCTTGGGCCTCATGGGAAGGGAACGCCTCTCCACCTGCTCCCAGGACTGCTGGGAGGATCAGCTGAGAGAACACTGAGAACACACTTGCAGAACATGAACCTTCGTGTCTGAGTGGAGATGCTGGCCATGGTTGCTCTGACAGAGGCTGTGTGGAATCCCCCCTCCCCCAGGAGACCAGAGTAAGGAAGGGACCCAGACATTGGGGGGCAGGTGGAGTTAGAGGGGGCCACAGGGCCAGTGTCCTTCCCAGGCTGGAGCAAGGGCAACCTCAGGAAGGACTAGAGCCCCATGTCCAGCAGACAGAATCCACAGACATGACTCTCCACTCTGGGGGCACCAGTCATGACACAGGCGAGAGGAAGTGATGTATGGAGAGAGCCCTCCAACCTGGAATGAGTCAGCTCCATATCACTGCCCATCCCCAAATACCTCTCCACCTTCCACCTTAATCCCCTCTGCCTTGCACCTTTCTGCCCTTCCCAGATGCTGAACTCCACTTCTGACCCAGGCTCAGTGACTGGGCCAGCTCCTGGAAAGCCCCAGCGGGGTCGTGGAGCTGCCAGCAGGGGCTGGACCTCCTCCCCTCCCCCACCCTTGCCCGCCCACCTACCCGAGAACCGTCACGGGATGCTCAGTGTTTCCTCACTCCTCGGCTTTATAATTAAGCGTCCTTGTCCTCAGTCCACTTCCTAATCTATTCATTGTGTGTCGTTAGTGGATAATTGGATGGAACTGAAGAACCTTGACAGCTCCAAGCTGGACTCCAAGGCCCCTCCCCATGGGCTCGGCAGCCTCCTTCACTCTTGCTCCAAGCCAAGGTGTCAACCCATCTCATTCTCTCCCCGTCGTGTCTCCTCTCTCTCGGTCACTGTTTAGAGCTGTATGTTCCCCTCCCCTCTCTTCCTGGTCCACAGCAAGGCTGTGATCAGGGACCTTACATCACAGAGCTCAGCATCCCGATTCCTAGCCCTTTCCCTGGGCAGGTGCTAGGTGCTCAATAAACATTTGCTGAATGAATGAATAAATGAATGAATAATGGCATTTCACAGATGAATACTTCCTGTTTCACCCAACAGTTTCAATCAAAGTGTTTTCTGTCATCTATGACCGGGGGGTTGGGGGGATAGTCAAAATATTTAAGAATCAGCACTGGGGCAGGGGTCCTAAGGTCCCTGTGGGTCAGGCATGAACCTTTTACTTTCTGGATGCTGAGAGGATACTGGAGACCCCGAAGGGGGGTTCTTGGCAGCTGTGACGCTCACAAAGCTCTGGGAAGTAACTACTTAGCAGCCAAGGTGGAAGAATTGCAGGATTTTAAAGGGTTACTGGTGCCTCCAGGCTGAATGTCAGACCTGGATGAATGAATGAGTGAATGCATCACTCTATCTCTAGGTGGCTCTGTGTCTTGCCTCGGTTTGCTTTGACTCCCTCTCTTCCTTTCTGTAATGTGTTGGGGTTATTTCCCTGAGAAAAACCCCAAGGAGCTGCTCCTGGAGTCGGGCAGGAGAAAAGGGCAGGACAACCTATCAGCACCACAGCCAGGCTGCCCCCATGGAGCCCAGGCAGCCTCACTACCACACGTCCTGTGCCCAACGTAAGGATGCAGAAGGGCCGGCAGACAGGCAGCAGCATGCATGGCCCCTAGCCCTCTGCCTGGGAGTCAGGACTCTGGGAGCCTGTCCCACGCTGACCCTCATCTGCTCTGTGGCCTTCAAGTGGTTTGTCCTCCAGGCAACAGTTTTGCCAAATGGAAAATGGATTCCCTGCTCCAACTCTGAAATATCTGTCAAGATCAACAAGCCAGAAGCCAAGGAGGCTGATCCTACACTTGCTTATCCAGGACAGGCAGGGAGTCCCCTGCGCAATCAGGAGGGACAATGTGATGTTCACCCCTGTGGTCCAGGGTCTTTACCGACCCCATTCTTAGACCAGCAGCCCACAGCAGAGCTCTTGCTTTTCCCAGTGTTTCCCTTGCTTCTATGATGAGAACAGGTCACATATGGCGGGCAAAAGGTCTTTACAGACATTATCTTACTGTCATTATTCTCAAGAAACAGATGAGGCAACCATCAGCATCCCCACTTTACAGAGGAGAAACAAAGGCTCAGGAGGGCTAGGAGGGCACCTCAAGATTTCACACTGGTCAGTGATGACCCCAGGTCTGCCTGACTCTGCCCATGATGCAGAAGCCAATGCAAAAGAGAAGACAGTTTACTGTCTACTTGTCTCCTCCTTTGCTCCCTCCACGCACCAACGCCAACCCTGTGGCTGCCCACAGACAGCTTCAGCGGGTCCCTTTGCTGGACTCCAGGCATCTAGGGGCACATATGGGGCTGACTCCCTGGCGGCAGAAGAGCTGGTATAGCAGCCCCTTCGGCCTGGAGGCTCCAGCTGGGGCCAATCTAGCTGAGTTAGGAGATGAACCAATTGGTGGATGCTCGAGGCCAGCAGACAGAGTGCTAGGAAAGCAGCAGGGGCAACAGTGGAGGCAGGTCAGGGTCAGGTCCTCACAACAAGGCTGAAAGCACACTCTGAGCTCTTTGGAGGCTCTATTAGGTTCCGTGGACCAGGATTTGGGAGAAGGAGGTGTCAAGTGACAGGTGTTAGGAGAGTTCTGAGCAGGCAACAAGCAGCCGGACCTGCCATGGGCAGAATTTCCATCCCTGGGAAGACCCACAGGTGCCCATCTGGGGTGTAGGTATGGGAAAACCACACCTCTCCCTAACTCCGAGGTGCTGGGCAGGAGGTGCATGAGGTCTGAGCTGAGCAGGACTCCAACTCCTCTATCCAGCCTCAATCTCCTTTGGGTGCCCTCAGCTTGTGAGAAGACTGCTCTAGAGTCTGAGGCCACGCTGACTCCCAGGTAGATGGGTTAGGGAAGCTGGTGTGTCACGGAGAGTGAATAAAGATGGCCAGGTCACACATCAGAAAGAATAAGAGCATCCTCACCTGGACCACAGGAGTTGTGACTAGAGGAACACCTCAGAGATGCTCCCACGCAGACTGCCACCCTGCTGCTCTGTCACACTGCCCAGAATCACACGCTAGTCCATGCGTTCCTTGGGAAGGCTTTTCTCCATTCACGATGTGGCTCTTAGGGAGGGTCCACGCCTTGAACCCTAATCATTATCAGATTAGCTGAACTGCAAACTTGTGGAAGAAGCCGTGGAAACACCTGATGGGGGAAGACAGTCATGGCAGAAAGAGGAGGGGGGAATCATCCAGAAGTAAACAAAAAACAGGAAAGGGACTGCGCATGGCTTAATTTGTTCCGTGTAAGAACTGGTCGAGGTGGGAATTATTTAACTGAATTTATATATTTTGTTGGGGAGGGGGCTGCACCGTGTGGCTTGTGGGATCTCAGTTCCCTGACAAGGGATTGAACCCAGCCCCTTGCAGTGGGAGCACCGATTCCTAACCACTGGACCACAAGAGAATTCCCTATTTAACTTATTTTACTTTTTTTAACATCTTTACTGGAGTATAATTGCTTTACAATGGTGTGTTAGTTTCTGCTGTATAACAAAGTGAATCAGCTATACGTATACAAATATCTCCATATCCCCTCCCTTTTGCATCTCCCTCCCACCCTCCCTATCCCACCCCTCTATTTGGTCACAAAGCACCAAGCTGATCTCCCTGTGCTATACAGCTGCTTCCCACTAGCTATCTATTTTACATTTGGTAGTGTATATATGTCCATGCCACTCTCTCACTTTGTCCCAGCTTATCCTTCCCCTTCCCCATGTTCTCAGGTCCATTCTCTACACCTGTGTCTTTATTCCTGTCCTGCCCCTAGGTTCATCAGAAACATTTTTTTTTTTTAGATTCCATATACATGTGTTAGCATACGGTATTTGTTTTTCTGTTTCTGACTTACTTCACTCTGTATGACAGACTCTAGGTCCACCCACCTCACTACAAATAACTCAATTTCGTTTCTTTTTATGGCTGAGTAATATTCCACTGTATATATGTGCCACATTTTCTTTATCCATTCATCTATCAATGGACACTTAGGTTATTTCCATGTCCTGGCTACTGTAAATAGTGCTGCAATGAACATTGGGGTATATGACTCTTTTTGAATTATGGTTTTCTCAGGGTATATGCCCATTAGTGAGATTGCTGGGTCATATGGTATTTCTATTTTTAGTTTTTTAAGGAACCTCCATACTGTTCTCCATAATGGCTGTATCAATTTACATTCCCACCAACAGTGCAAAAGGGTTCCTTTTCTCCACACCCTCTCCAGCATTTATTGTTTGTAGATTTTTTGATGATGGCCCTTCTGACCAGTGTGAGGTGATACCTCATTGTAGTTTTGATTTGCATTTCTCGAATGATTAGTGATGTTGAGCATTCTTTCATGAGTTTGTTGGCAATCTGTGTATCTTCTTGGAGAAATGTCTATTTAGGCCTTCTGCCCATTTTTGGATTGGGTTGTTTGTTTTATTGATATTGAGAGGCATGAGCTACTTGTATATTTTGGAGATTAATCGTTTGTCAGTTGCTTCATTTGCAAATATTTTCTCCCATTCTGAGAGTTGTCTTTTCATCTTGTTTATGGTTTCCTTTGCTGTGCAAAAGCTTTTAAGTTTCATTAGGTCCCATTTGGGTTTTGTTTTATTTTTGTTTCCATTTCTCTAGGAGGTGGGTCAAAAAAGATCTTGCTGAGATTTATGTCAAAGTGTGTTCTGCCTATGTTTTCCTCTAAGAGTTTTATAGTGTCTGGCCTTACATTTAGGTCTTTAATCTATTTTGAGTTTATTTTTGTGTATGGTGTTAGGAAATGTTCTAATTTCATTCTTTTACATATAGCTGTCCAGTTTTCCAGGCACCACTTATTGAAGAGGCTGTCTTTTCTCCATTGTATATTCTTGCCTCCTTTGTCAAAGATAAGGTGACCATATGTGCGTGGGTTTATCTCTGGGCTTTCTATCCTGTTCCATTGATCTATATTTCTGTTTTTGTGCCAGTACCATATTGTCTTGATTACTGTAGCTTTGTAGTATAGTCTGAAGTCAGGGAGCCTGATTCCTCCAGCTCCATTTTTCTTTCTCAAGATTGCTTTGGCTCTTCAGGGTCTTTTGTGTTTCCATACAAATTGTGAAATTTTTTTGTTCTAGTTCTGTGAAAAATGCCATTGGTAGTTTGAAAGGGATTGCACTGAATCTGTAGATTGCTTTGGGTAGTAGAGTCAATTTCACAATGTTGATTCTTCCAATCCAAGAACGTAGTATATCTCTCCATCTGTTTGTACCATCTTTAATTTCTTTCATCAGTGTTTTATAGTTTTCTTTTTGTTGCAATGGTAAATGGGAGTGTTTCCTTAATTTCTCTTCCAGATTTTTCATCATTAGTGTATAGGAATGCCAGAGATTTCTGTGCATTAATTTTGTATCCTGCTACTTTACCAAATTCATTGATTAGCTCTAGTAGTTTTCTGGTAGCATCTTTAGGATTCTCTGTGTATAGTATCATGTCATCTGCAAACAGTGATGGTTTTACTTCTTCTTTTCTGATTTGGATTCCTTTTATTTCTTTTAAAGCCAAGAAAAGCAAAGTTCAGAAAGGTGAATTGGCTTCCTGGGATCACACATAATGTAGACCACATAAATATCACCTAAGAGATTTCTGGTTTTGATTCCCTGCAAGACTAATCAAAGTACACAGACCTCCTTGTATGGGGTTGATTCTTCAAATCTTGTAGAGTCTCGGCCACACATAACTCAACAGCAACTTTTTAGCATCCTTCCCAAAGCATTAAATTAATTACCATAAAAGCATAACTCCTTTCTCCACTTGTATTTCATTGGCTTGGTTTACACTTGATTCAATTATCTGTTTACAGTGACAAGCGCAACTGACATAAACAGGTTTGGAAACACACACAACACAGGCAAACAAGAAAGGAGTTGTCTGACAGCCAGGCATCCCAAGTGCCACCGGCTGTCGTCAGCAGGTTTTCCAGAGGGAATAGCGGTAGTTCATCTAGACATCAGTTAAGTAGGGTTAGTTAAGGGTCCTCGTGGCAGGATTTGAACCCTGTACTGTTTAGCTACAAAGTTCAGTTTCTTTTCACTACATCACACAGACCCACACTGGCGGCTTTATGCTTCTGCTCAGGGCCCGCCCTATGTGGACTGAAATCTTGGGAGTTAGCTTTGTCAGTTATATGTAGGCGGCTTACCCCGGCCCTTGGCTTTCCTTGTACTCAGCCCATAATGCTATCCAAAGACCTCCCCCAAGAAAAGGGTAGGGCAGGGGGCAACCCTGAATGGGGCGGGTGGAGGCTAGAGAGAGTCTGAGACTGCTGGAAGGGGAGCCTTGCCCTCCAAGCCACACCTCCAAGCAGGATTTTCTCACCTTCCTGCACGCAGCAGGCTGGGAGGAAGCTTCCCCTTCTCCCTGAAATCAGTGCAGGCCTCGCTGCCCTCATCTGCCAGTGCAGGAACTCACACCCACACCATGATGTAGCTGGTGGGGTGGAGGGTGGTCACATGAGATGACACATGGGAAGAGCTTTCAATGTCATTTTCTCTCTCCTCCCCACCCCTCCCACTTTCCTTAGAGAAACAAACAAGACCTTCAGGACTGGAGGGAATTTTGCAGAAGTGCATTTAGTCCACTGTTTTCCAAACTATGTCACAGGGCTCATTCCTTCCTTGGGATGAAAATGGGCCGTTTGAGAAAGCAGGGCCTGTTTGGGAAACGCCTGGGAAACGCCTGGTCAAAGTTGAACAGGTTTCTGTGCTTACAGAGCTTTACAGAGTTTATAATGTATATAGGAGGATGGAAAGCACATTCTTCCAAACTTCTTTTCCCCTCAACATCTTACGGGAATAGACTTCTAAGGAACCCTCTTTGTAAACCCTCAATCTGGTCCATTCCTCTCATCTTACTGAAGAGTTGAATGAGGCTATGAAAATAGAAGGAATTTGCCCAAAGTTCCCCAGTAACAGAATTGGAACCACACTTTCAGGGGCCTCATCCCACCACGGCTTCCCTCCTCCCCCAACAGCTGAGTGGTCCCCAGGAACCTACAGGTTTGGGGCACAGCTGGAGAAGAATTTGCTTCTACTGGTTCAGCATAACCCCATGGAAAACCCACCCGAGTCCCAAGCAGACCCCCTGGAGCCTCTGAGCCTTTGTCAATCTTGCCCAGGGCTGTCCATCCCCAGGGCTCTTCTCTGACTGGCCAAAGGCTATGGAAAGATAGCTAGAGTCAGCGCGGTGGCTCCTCTCTGTTGCAGGGGAATTTTACCCTAGCCGTCCCTCCTGTTGGTGGTGGCGTGGAAGGGAGCCATCTGTTTCCATTAGTATTCACGGCATTCTGGTGGGGGAGAGGAGAGGAGGATGAGGGTTAAGGTCCTGCTCGTGGAGGCTTCCTGGCATAGTTGGTCCAGCCCTGTCTGTCTGACTCCCTGACCCGTGGCTCCCCATGGTGGCAGCAACAGGTGACCCTGGTTTAGCACTGGGCAGGGATGTCAAGTTGGCAAAGCCAGCGTCGCCCACCCCATCACCTATTCATCTCCACACTCCAGGGCTGCTCCCTCCTCAGCCAGGATCCCTCTATTTCTGTCTCTGAGCCCAAGCATCTCAGGTGGTGTGTCTGCACCCAGTGGCCTCCCAGCACCCTTGTTCCACTCCCTCCCAGCCCTCTCTCCCTATGATAGAGGACATCAAGTCCAAATCAGTGCTCACTGATGGGCTGCCCACGCACCCCCATGCCCACCCTCCAGGACTTTATCCCTCAGGCATTATCCACCTGGGTCCCTTTTACCCACTTCCCACTCCTCCATGTCACACCCTCCCTTTCCAGAGGATGTCACCACTGCCAGCGCTGTGCAGGGCCAATAGTTTTTATGGCTCATGTAAAAGGGGTTGTTATCATGGTGACATTCCAGCCACGGCTGACCCGTGAGGGAAGGAACTCAGTGGTCTGCCCTCCAAGTACCCTTCAGAAGTCCCTCCCCCTCTGCCTCTTCCAGGAAGCTGCCCCCACCCCTCCACCTCTCTCTACCCTCACCTTGTCTCAGAGGCCCCTCCTCTGTGCTCCCAGAGCCCCCTCCCCACTCCACCTCACTGGAATTGTCGGCTCTCCTCTGCCTCCCCATGCAGCTGGCATCTCAAAGGAGAGGGGCTAAGCCTTCTTTCCTCTCTCATCCTGGCACTTTGCGTGGAGAGCTGATGCCCCGTGTGCCATTGCTCTTGGAACATCTTGATCAAACGAGAGACTGTATCTTTTTTCAAATAACATCTGGGGAAGGTTAAAATAAGTCTCCTGAAAGGGCACAGAGGATGAGACATGTGCAAAGGAAGGGCCTGGAAGGCCTGGGAGGAGACGACACTGGCTGGACAAGCTGGTTGGAGACCCAGAATCTCAATGTTCCAATTCATTCTGGCAAACAAGCGCTGCTTGTCGTGCCAGGGAAGTTATTGAAATTGAAATTGAAATTGAGTCAGAAAAGGGGAGGGAGGCCTGCAGGAGCCATGCAGATCAGGGTGAGGGAGATGGAGACATTTCTATTCTGGGAAGTCCTTTATTATCCCAAGTTCACAGCTCCTGTATATTTATAACCTGTTGCCACTAATTGGCCTTTCATCTTTCTCCATCTCAAAGGCTGTGGGATTGGGCCTTGAGGTCACTTAGTCCAATCTCCCTCCAAATAACAGTTCTGGTTTTGAGCACCTACTATCTTCCAGGCGCTATGTAACGTGCTTGACTTGAATTAGTGATGGAAGTAGTTATATTAAAGGTCGGTCCATCTCGATCACCCCAGCCTGACTCACCCCACTTCTTACTCAAGAATACCCACCATAGCAGCCCTGACAGATGAGTGGCCAGCCTGTAATGGAACAACTTCAGTGACAGGGAGGTCACTACCTTACTAACAGCCCATTTTCTTTACCGGACTGCTCCATTGTTACAAAGGTTCTTCTCAAGCTGAAAAGCGCCTCTCCATCGGTTGCCATGGGGACTGTCCCTCCTCCTCCGTCTGCAGTCAGGAAGGCAGACAGACAGTTCTTGGAGGTGAGATGGATGGTGCTCCGGACGCCCCTCTGGGGTTGGGGAGACCTGAAGTGACCGTGTCTCAAAGAGGACCACCAACTGTCAATCTGTGTACGCATGTGTTCCATCCCCCCATGTGCGCCCCCGTCTGTCACTCTCACTCTCATTTATCACCTCTCTGTCACTCAGACATCATAAAATGAAGCCCAGGTGCAAGAGAGTCAGCTGCAATCAGAGCGATGGGAAGGCGGATCGCAAGCGGACTGACAGATGGACAGGAAGTCAGGTGGGCTTCTGCAGAAATGCGTGCCACAGGCAGGGACTAGTCTAACAGTCTGTCTCCAGAGCCCGATGGACAGAAAGACGGAGAGCCAGGCATAGAGCAGACATGGGGACAGGTAACAGAAGGGCAAGTACGTCTGCTTGGGAAACAGGCATTGCACCACTGAGGTCCCAGGCTGCTCTCCCTGCCTCTGGGCCCTGCCTGGCCCAAAGTTCCTAAGGAGAAGTCTGAGCTCTGTGGGGAGAGAGCTTGTTTCCCTCACGCCCAGATCCCCAAGCCCGGGAGAACAAATTCAGCCCCCGCTGCTCCACCTTCTCTACCCTCCCAGAGGCAGCCCTCCACCTCCGCCCTGTGAACCACGCACCGCACAGCCCAGGAAGGGGCTAGAAAGGGAGGCTACATCTCCTTCTGGAAGCTTCCACCAATTGATCACTGGAAACATATTCTCTAAGAGAGGAAAAAAACAAACAAAAAGGGAGTGAGCGAGATTTGGTGTTGCAACGAGCAGGTCGTGTGCCAGCGCCTCACAACTCCCGTCTCACTTAATCACGCTTCTAGTGCTCCCAGATATTATTAGCCCATTCGAGGGAATGGAGTGTCAGAGAAGAGAAATGACTCACCCAAAGCCCGTCAGCCAACAAGGGGCAGAGGCGAGATTTGAACCCGTGTCTGCGCGACTTCAGGATCACACTCTTCTCTCCACACCCAGCACCCTCTCCAGAGGACGTCCACGTGCGTGGGTTCCCTCTGTTTTCTTGGGAAAATGAGGCGGTCATGAGAAGACCAGGGTGATTTACGTGACGAAGGAAGTTCTCACTGGAGGAAGCTGTGAATTGGTCCGGAAATAGTGGATGATGTCAGCTGGGCATCCCTCCTCCACGGGCTCTTGGCATCACCCTTCTGGAACCGTCACCAGAATTGATGCGCCAACAATTACAGAATTGGATTTGCCCTTTCCCAGCTCAGCCTGCTCAGACGTCATCCCTGGAATTCAGGAAACACCTGCCTATTTTCTCAGCTCCCGCATCATCACGTGCACCCTCCTCGCTCTCCCAGGCTTGAGAACGGCAGGAGGCAATGTTCTATTCTGGCCGCTTTGGGACGGCCATGCATCCCTTAGCACAATGCCGTTTCCATCTCGAACCACTTGCCCTGGCACCTCCTTGCCCATCACGCTTTCCAGCCTGTTTCTCATCCTCCTGGTGCCTAACTTCCTGACTCCTTTTTTTGTTTTTTTCACTTTACGACCTCACCTGTTACTCAAACCCAGTGCTCGGCACTCTAGCTGGACCTTTTTTTTTTTTTTTTTTTTTTTTTGGTGGTACGCGGGCCTCTCACCGTTGTGGCCTCTCCCGTTGCAGAGCACAGGCTCTGGACGCGCAGACTCAGCGGCCACGGCTCACAGGCCCAGCCGCTCCGCGGCATGTGGGATCTTCCTGGACCAGGGCACGAACCCGTTTCCCCTGCATTGGCAGGCGATAGCTGGACATTTTGCCAAACTTGATTAACCTGCCTGAACTTGATTTTGCTTCTCCCTCTGACTGGGCTTTCATTGGTTGTTTAGGGTAAAAGCAGGGGTGTGTTGGAGCCAATTCCTACCAGCTCACAAGAGCCAATTGTGCACATTGCTTCTTGTCTCCATGTCCAGTGGCTCCATATTAGTGGATTGAAATCAGTCATGGTGGCAGTATTTACGCCAGAGAAACTGGCCCACACTGCAAAGCGGGGGTTTTTTTCCTTGCAGGGAACCAGTAGCGAGACTTAGCATCATGTGTCTGGATAAAGGGTTTGCCACAGGCCTCTGTATGTCAGCACCATGGATAACAATCCCAACACCACGAATGGAATTCAGGCAAGACAGCCTGGCCCCATTCTACACAGGGAAAAACCGAGGCTAAAAGAGATTCCAGCCCCAGGTCACCTAGTGGGTCAAGAGCTGGGCCAGGATTGGGGCCTTGCAGCCTGGGTGAGGCCTCTTACCCCCTTTAAAGGCTGCCTGCAGAGTAAGTGCCTCTTGGCTCAGGTCCCAGGAATGGCAGGATCAATGTGGCTTTGACTCAGGTGAGAACATTCAGGAAATCCTGGGTGCAATGTAGGGTGAGCCTTGCGGGGTGGGGAGGGGACCGCGTCTGTCCTTCAACCAGGAACTTCACCCGTAGTACCCCCCTACCCCTCTGCCAAAGAAACAGGAAGGATTGGCATCACCCATCCAGGTCAAGGCAGTTACTAAGTCATCTAGGTGCCCACGGGCAGGAGTGGGAGGTGGTAACCGGCCGAGTGCTGGCGGGGAGGCCCTCATGAGATGGATGCAGCCCATCCCATGGTGTCTTCTGTGGAGTGTCCATGTAGTTATAAGGGGTAGTGGCAGGAGTTCCAGAGAGGGAATTCAGGTGGATGGAGCCTGGTCTCAGGGCCATGGCAATATTTGTCTGCTTGACTTGTTCCCAAAGCCTGAAAGCAGGATTTACTGGTGCCGCCTCTCTTCCTGGGCATGATGTGCGCATGAGCGAATACACACACACACACACACACACACACACACACACACACACACACACGTGCGTGCAGAATCAAAGCCTCAGGATTCCTGGGGCAGGCATGCATACCCCTCCACAGCAAGACAAATACACACCCTGAGGCACACTGGCAAACAGACACACATAAACATGTTCCCACCCAAATGTGCGCAAAGAAATATACATTCACTTGGAGGTGTGCTCACACATGCACAGAACTTTTTGCACTTAACCAGCTCTTCTTAGCAACGCACCTGGGCTGCCGATATCCCTGGATTCTGGAATGACCCCCTCCCTGGCCTCCGGGCCTCCAGTCTCATTCCCTCCATCCAGCCTCCACATGGCAGCCACACAATCCTCGTCTTGATCCTCTCCCATGTGGAAAGTTTCAACGGTACCTCGCTGCCTCCAGCATCAAGAACTCAGACTGGGGCTTCCCTGGTGGCACAGCAGTTAAGAATCCACCTGCTAGTGCAGGGAACCTGGGTTCGAGCCCTGGTCTGGGAAGATCCCACATGCCGGGGAGCAACTAAGCTCGTGCGCCACAACTACTGAGCCTGCACTCTAGAGCCGGCGAGCTACAACACTGAAGCCTGCAAGCCTAGAGCCCGTGCTCCACAACAAGAGAAGCCACTGCAATGAGAAGCCCGCGCACCGCAACAAAGAGTAGTCTCCCCTCGCCGCAACTAGAGAAAGCCCACGTGCAGCAGCGAGGACCCAACGCAGCCAAAAATTAATTAATTATTTAATTATTTTAAAAAAGAGCTCAGACTGGCATTCAAAACCCTACCAAATCTGACCACTTCTGGCTTCCTGGCTTTTCCCCCATCTCCCCATCCCCCCATCCCCCATCTCTCCCCGTTCCTGCACCATCTTTCCTCTATCTCCCTCCAGCCAAATCCTTTCCAGAGTTACAAAGACCACTGATTCATAACCAGAGATGCCCCAGATAGATGTGGTCTCTTGTGGTTCTGAGCAAACCCACCCCCTTGCCTGGTCCCCTTTTCCCCTGGCTCCATCCATCCAGCTTTTATGAGAGAGGTTGGTGACCATGCCTCAGCTTGCCCACAGCACTCTGGCTTCCCACGGCTCATTTCTGTCTGTCTGGGACTCTGGCACACACTAGGACTTTAGGGAAGGTTTGTAAGCAGGTGGCTTGGGCCATCGTCCCTGCTCAGTCACCTCCTCCCTTGCCTTGGCGCTTCTCTCTTATTTTTGATGGGTTGGTTCTCACTGTTAGAAAAGGTTCTCTGCAAGTGAAGGCCCGCTCCCCGTGCTGGGAGGATTTGGAAAGGCCTGTCCGTCACCCTGCTGCCTAGAAGCAATCCTCAGACTAGAGAGTGTCTCCAGGGGTCACTAAGTGCCTCTCCTCTGTCTTCACGCCCACAGTGAGTCACTAGCAGATCTCAGAAACAAATACAGATTCTCCCTCTCCACTGTCAGATTTCTGCAGGAATCTCTGGAGAGCTTTGCTGTTGGGATATTCTTCCTCGAGCTTGAGTTTGAAGATAGAGAATTGTTGTGCTGGGAGGGGCTTTAGCCAATCTTTTGTCTTACCCAGAGTCAGACTCTCCTCCTAAGTTATGTCGGCTCCTGGAATGTCTCCAGTGATGGGAAGCTCACTCCCTACAGGGCTGGACACCTCCATCCTTAGAAAGCTCTCCTTGCCTTTGTGTGGGATAACACTGACCCAACCAACCCGCTGAGACCACAGGAGTCACCCGCATCCTCCAGGACAGGACTGTGAATATTTTGAGCAAGCGACAGAGACCTGGTTGTTGACTTAACTATTCCCCACATGGCCCGGATTCTATGCTCTTTCGTTTCTTTGAACACATGTCCATTCATCACATCTTCCTAAAAGCAGTGGTTAGAATCAGCCCTGCTGCTGGAAGCCGGCTTCCCCTGGCTTCCCCTCCTATCCCGGACTCAGCCCTCCCTGCCTGACTCCAGCTCTTGTCTCTTACCCGACTGGTTTTTCATGTCCCTTTGCTCCATTTCAAAGTCACACCCGAGAGCTCCTGGCAGGGAGATTTTCCTTACCCCTGGGGCAAGGGCACTGGGTTTGGACTCAGGCAGACGGAGATTCAGCCATGAGCTCTGCCACTGACTCTGTGAGCTGAGGCGAGGCACTTCATTTCACCCCTCTGAGCCCATCTTCCCTTCTGAAATGACAACAGTCACCTTTCCTCTATTGTCGTGGAGATTGAATGGGTTTGTGGACTTAAAGCCCCCAAGACAGCACCCGGCCCAGATGTTCATTACACATCACCCCCACCCGGCCCTCCCAGTGGGGATCCAAGGGACGCCAGCTTCCCCCCAACCCCGGATGGAAGGAGTGTAGCAAGCATCTTCACAACCCTCTATTGAGGGCTCCGCTAAGAGCAAGATCCATAGTGTCTTATGTGTTTCCTTCATCTGCTAATTTAATAATTCTGCTAAAAAATGAGCTCGTTTGGCCCACAATTTGCTTCGCAGAGGCCTAACGCTTCCTATTGCTCAGGACTTCATTAGGTGCCAGACACACTCATTTCCCATCCCCCCACCTCACCCGCCCTTTGTTTTTAAGAAAGCAAGGTTGGTAGATTTGATGGATTGTAATTGTCCTGACTCCTCTTCTAGGTCCCCCTTCCCTCGCCCTTCCCCCACTGTGCCTCTCCTTCAGAAGATCAGAATGGGCAGCCTCTCCCCCACCTTCTGGTTTCTCCTTGTCTCTCCTCATCAGCTGAGGAAATGAGCTTATGCACCCTGGACCACGGCCTCCACATCCCAGAGGACCAGTGGGCTCCCATTCCAAGAGCCCAGTTGAGTGTAAAGATGGACTTCCTTACAAACCGTACCTTTCTGCGATAGCATCATATGCTGCCCAGTAGTAAGTTTCCTGGGGCTGAAGATACAGTATGCAAGATGGCCAACTATATGTCTGAGATGTTTCAGGGCAATGCAGTCTCTCTTTTTTTTTAAGTTTTGATTTCTAAGACCACATTCCCCATCACTTTTTCAGTTGCAGTCTCACTAGACTTTGGCAACTGAATTTTTAATCTGGTGTTGCTGTATCTCTAGGAGATTGATGAATGGGATTCAAGGGGTCATTGATTCTCACGAAATTGAATGCAAAATGTCCTGTGTATAAGCATGTTTTCAAGTTCAAAGCTTTTTATCAAATTCTCAAACATGTCTCTAGTCCAAAAATGATTAAGAGTCAATGCTAAAGAATAGAGGTGGGCAAACTTTTCTGTAAAGAGTCTGACAGGAAATGCTGCAGGCTTTGAGAACCATATGGTCCCAACTGCTCAACTCTGTTGCTGTGTTGCAAAAGTAACCATGAGCAATAAGTAAACAAATGGACATGGCTGTGTTCCATTAGAACCTTATTCACACAAACAGGCAACTGGCCAGATTCAGTTCACGGGCTGTAGTGTGTTGATCCCTGCTATAGAAGGAATTCTGGTTTTGAGTGGGAGCTTACATCAAATGCCCCTTCAGATGCTCTCCAATTCGTTCATCCATTTACTCATTCATTTATTCAATGTATTGTATAGATGTCTACCAAGCCCCTGCTACGTGCTAAGTCTTATGCTTGATACAACGGATAGAAAAAGTAATGAGACAATATCACTTCCCTCAAGGATTCTACAGCCTAGTTGGAGAGACATGCCTGGAAACGACTGTCAGTCGGTGTGATAAAGACTGTAATGGAAATTTGTACAAGAGACAGCACTGCCATAAATGAAACCACACAGGGAATAGGTGGTGAAGGGACCTAGGGAGATGCTGACAGAGTAGAGTCACTTGAGCCAGGGTTACGAGGAGGAGGAGCGATTTTCCAGTAGGTGATGGAAGGGTGTCCCAGGCCAAGGGAACAGCAGAAGCAAAGGCACTGAGACATAAGCCAGGTTGGGGTAAGTGTAAGAAATGCAGCCTAGAACTAGAGTTTGGGGTGCAAGGGGTGTCAAAGGGAAAGGGAAGCTAGAGGGAAAGACAGGGTGAAAACATACCATGAGGTGTCTTTTGATCCAAGCTAAGGACTTCGGACTTGATTCTGAAGGCAACAAGGGGGCATAAAAGGATTCGACTCCTGGCAGCTATGATCCTTTAGTGAAGTTGCTGCTCACAAGTGAACATATGTCTGTGAGTTCTCCCCTTCTCTTCCTTCCTGACACTCAATTACCTTTGATACTCACTCAAGTTTTACTCTAAGCCCTCTGATTTTCCTAATTCAAGCCAAATTGTACAAAGCCAAAATTTGTTGAGAGAGGGATTTTCCTCCAGATAATTGAAAAGTAAACCCATCTTGACAAAAATGAAGGTATCCAATCTTCCCAGCCTTTCTCTCCCTCTCTCTCTCTCTCTCTCTCTCTCTCTCATTTTAGTCTCTTTATTGATTGGATTGGGGAGCTCAGAACAAGGATAGCACAATGTCCCCAGGAAAATGTCTATAAAAATGTAATCAAAATGAAACATTTCCATTAACAAGTGCACATAACCTACTGAGACAACATTAATGCACTTTTAAGACTTTAGGGTGAGGCTTTGGTTCTCTTCCAGGAATGGCTCCAATTACAAAGGCTCCTAATCTTGGAGGGCATGGATGAAGGTAGAGGCAGGAACCAGAAACCACGTAACTGCACAGGACTATGACTTTATATGGGCAGCCCCAACCTTGAAGCAACAGGAGTAAATGAAGCAACCACTAAGTGCAGCTCTAGACCATACTGCTGTCTCTTTCCTGCTCTGGTCAGTTTCCACCTTGGATCTAGGATATCAAATCCTCATGCTATTTCATGCTTCACTGTTTCTTATATAATTGTTGGCTCCATCAGGGCAGGAGCTGTGTTCATCTTACATTCCCAGAGTTCAGCGCAGCCTGGCACAGAGCTGGTACCCAATTCAATTTACATGCAAACTGCCTTCTCCCTTTCTCTTCTGGGGCCAGTTTATGACTTTATGATCTCAAAGGAGAACTATCCACAGGCTTGGAGCTCTGGGATGTGGGTCAGTAAAGATCTGGAATGTCAGCTGCACTCCTCCCCTTCTGGCTCTCCATAGCCATTTCTTTAATGGCTCTCATTAGGACTATCCACCAAGTATTTCCATCTCTCTGTCTTCCAGGCACATGGTAGGATTGTATTTCCTGGTCCTCTACTATTGGAAGTATCATGTGACCAGTTCTGGCCAATGGGGTATGAGCAAAAGTAACCATGTGACTAGTTCAGGCCAATGAGGTATGAGTGAAAGTGTCACTTTCAGGCTATTTAATTGCTGGTGTGAGACCTCCACCGTTCTCCTCTTTCTAAGTGACTGGTGATATCCAAGACAGCGGTTGCTCCATCATCCTAGGTGCTTGAGTGACTATAATAAGAAAAGTCTATATGAGAGCTGCCAGTCCATATAGACATGTGATGTGAATAAGAAATAAACCTTTGATTTTCAAGCCACTGAGATCTGGGGCTTGTTTGTGATCATAGCATAACTTAGTCTTATCCTAACTTATCATTTTCCCCTAATTCCTCTCTTTCCTTTCACTTGGCCCAGCAACCCAAGATCTCCTCTTCCCTTGGTTGGCTAACCAACTTTACCTTCTCTTCTTTGTTCAGTTATTCATTTGTTTAACAAACATTCACCAAGCATCCGCTCTGAGGAGACAGATATGGACGGACAAAGATGAACCAGACATGCCCTCAGGGGCTCACAGTCTGGTTGGCCCTGCCCTGGCCTGGGCAGTCTCTCCACTCCTTAGAAGTTCTGTCTCAGTCACTCCAATGTTCTCACCGGCGCCATCTGGTTTGTCGTTGGAGATGGAGGTCAAGTTCGAGAAGCTGTCTCCTCCTCCCACCATGGCCCCTGTCACCACCAAGGCCTCTGATTACCCCTGAGCCTCCCTTGGAACCTTCCTTCACTGTGTGGTTGGATAGTCTGTGGGGCCTGAGTCCCTGCACGGGAAAACCCCAGAACCCCACTGTCATGCATGATGATAGAGCATGGAGTGCCTACGAAGTATTGGATTCTTTTATTGGTAAAGAAACCAAAACTCAGAGAAGAGCAGCTACGTGCCCAGGGTCACACAGCATCATGGTCCCAGGGTCAGCATGAACGTTAAGACCCTATGCCCTTGAAAGAAATAATTCTTGCCTTGGGCCTCATTTCACACCCCGGAACAATAAGAGAATGGCCAAGGATGCTGGAAAAAGCCCTTTTTATCCTTGGATAAAAGGCCTGACGATACAAGGGTGAGGGAGAGTGAGTGGGTGGGGGAGAGTTTGAGGAAAGAGGATCCTCTCATTCGAGGGAGGTGATGGACAGCTTTGACATCATTATTGAGAGGCAATGCGAGGAAGATCTTGGCCCACCAAAGCCATTGCCCTGCCTCCAGGCAGGTGAGTCTACGCCTCTCTGGGCCATCACCCTCCACTGCGTGCTGTCTTCTGGAAAAGACCTCACCCCGATCTGAAACAGCCTTGGCACATTCCCTGCAGGTCTTGGACAAACTGGGAGTCATCTCTTTTCAAGGACCTTCAACCCCTGAGATGAGTCCTCTGTGCATTTATACAGGAAAGGAAGAAGGAAGGGGGCGGTGAGGGCCAGATTTGGGTATTTAACCCTTAATACCTAGAAATGTGGTGGCCACATTCCTGGCCTGGGGCCCCTGCAGCCTCTGCTCCCTGCTCCTGGCTGCTCCTCCCCACTCCCACTGGACAGGGGGACATTATGTGGCAAGGTGATGCTGTCCCCTGTTCTGAGGTGGATGGGGGGGCTGGAGACTAAGCAATTAACACACAGTCGGGAGTAAGGGTCCTCAGGGAAATTTCCTGCCGAAGCTGAGCCCTGGCAGAAGGGAAGGCTCAGCGGGCACAGGGCAGGGAAGGGGAGAGGGGGGCGGGGCCGGGACAGCTACAGGCAGCCTCGTCTGCACATGGATGCTTTTCTGGAAAGATGCCACTAGTGAGGAGTTGGGGAGAGTGGGGCCAGGGAGCAGGAAGTTTCCAGTGCTGGACAGAGAAGGATCACCACGTGGGCACTGGAGTCCAGGCCACCACCCCTCCCCAGGGAAAAGACATTCCCCTCTGTGCCCTTTCCTGGGAAGGGGCAGTCAGTTGAGTCCCTGAACTTTGCGGGGCGGTAGGTCTCTCGATGGCTGGGGGAGCAGGCTTCGGGGATTTCGAGAGGCCTCTGATGTCACAGCACACATGGTGCAGTGCACACAGCAGACACACAGGGGGCAGGAAGCACACAGCACAGTCACACATATAGTGGCATACAATGGTACACACACGTGCCCAAATTCCACCACTGCTGATGTTTCCCTATGGCCCCTCCCACAAGTCCCCAAGAGGACTGGGGCCCACTTGTCAGGGAGGTCCCCACTTGTCTACCTGCTCCCTCCCACCGACACGACTCACTCCCAGAAGCCAGTGCTGGTGCCTCAGAGCCTCACTCCGAAAACCCTGACCATGCACAAGACCAAGTGTCAGGAGACAGAGGACCATGTCCTGGCTCTGCAGCTGTCTGACTGGGAGACCCTGGGTAAGTCATGCCATCTCTGGGCCACAGTTTCCTCATCTGTCCAATGGAATCACGAGGAAAAGGAAGAGGAAGAAAGCGCCTATTCATGGGATAAGCAACAAGGTCTAAAGAAAGCACTTTGTGAGTCATAGACCACCCTGAATGTGAGCCCAGACCTGGGTGCAGAGCCACACCCTCAGGCACACACAAGCTTCCAGAGCCCTCGGCTGGGCCCCCTTCAGCCAACCAGGTCTGATCCCGATTAACCTCAGTGCAAGATCCATGTCCACAAAGACCCTCTCATTCCAACTTTGACTTTGCTTCTTACACTCTATCATTCATCCATCCAGCTATGGAATCCTGGATGCAAGGTGCCGTATATGATGTCATGATTCTGCATCCAATGCCAAGCAACTCTCCCACACCAGCTGGTGAGGCCTACAGTCCAGCTCACTTCTAACACTATCTACCTGGAGATAGAATCAGATCCCTCAGGTTAAGGGCTCAGTCCTACAAGACCCTCTCCCCACCCCAGCTCCCTGCTAGTTGTCACCTGTGCCTCTGACAGACCAGCTATAGATTAGAGCTTCCAAAGAACCCCCTCCTGGGGTTCGATTAATTTGCTAGAGTGACTCACAGAACTCAGAGAAACATTTTACTTACTAGATTACTGGTTTATTACAAATGGATATATAACTTAGGAATAGCCAGATGGAAGAGATGCATAGGGCAGGGTATGGGGAAAGGGCGAAGAGTTTCCATGCTCCCTGATCAAGCCATTCTTCATGAATATCCAAGTTCTCACAACCCAGAAGCTCTCTGAACCCCATCCTTTTCAGCTGAAGCTTCACTACATAAACACGATTGATTAAATCATCGACCACTGGCGACTGAACTCAATCTCCAGCCCCTTTTCCCTCCCCAGAGGTCTGGAATGGGACTGAAAGTTACAACCCTCTAATCAAGTGATTGCCTCCTCCAGTGACCAGTTCCCATCCTCAGGTGACCTAGGAGCTTTCCAAAAGTCACCTCACTAGCATAACAAAAGACGACTTTGTGCCCTCAATACTTGGAAATTCCAAGGGTTTTAGGAGCTCTGTGCCAGAAACGGGACAAACACCAAATATACATTGATATATTTCTTATTATAAATCACAATATCACAGATAAAAAAAGTGGGCAGTACCCGGTCTTTGCTCTCAGGCAGCTCATGGCCAACTCAGTATTCTCAACACTGGTTACCTGATAGAATCCATGGCCTGGGAGCCTTTTAAAACACTGCCTTCTGGGCCTCATCCCTAAAGATTCATAATCAATTGATCTGAAATGGGGCCCAGGCAACCGTGTTTATTTTTTTTTTTTCCAGGCACATGGGCCTCTCACTGTTGTGGCCTCTCCCATTGTGGAGCACAGGCTCCGGACACGCAGGCTCAGCGGCCATGGCTCACGGGCCCAGCCGCTCCGCGGCACGCGGGATCCTCCCGGACCGGGGCACGAACCCGTGTCCCCTGCATCGGCAGGTGGACTCCCAACCACTGTGCCACCAGGGAAGCCTGGCAACCCTCTTTTTAAAAAGTCCCCCAGCTGATTCTAATGTGCCTTCGGAGCAGAGACCCACCCATCTAGTGGAGAAATTAGACATATGTCAAAAGACAGAATGGGACATTTTCACAACAGATGCACACACAATAATTGCTAACATTTACTGAGCCACATCTTTTGTGTGAGGCCAGCATTATGCCAAGTCTCATGTCGGCATATTTAATCTTCCCCAAAACCCAGGAAGGCAGGTTTCATGCCACCCATTCTACAGCTAAGTAAATGAAGCTCAAGAGATGAAGTAAGTTACTCAAAGCAAGACTTCTCTGAAAAGGTGGCATTTGTGCCAAACCTTGAAAGAAAATAGAATTTTGCCGTGGAGAGATGGAAATGGAAGGCTGCCAGTGTTCTCCATCATGGCTGGTTGTTAGAATTCCTGACCTGAGCGGCTTGTTAAAATGTAGGGGGGTGCAGGTTAGGGGAGCAGAGCCTCTGTTGACTGGGACAGGGGCTTCTGAAAAGGAGGAGTGGGAATGCAGATCACAGAGGCTGGTGGGGGCCAAATTATGGGAAGAGGATATTTTAGGACACATCCAAGGTAGAGCTACTTTCCCCCGCATGTAGAAATTATGTGCCCCTTATCATTATCCCCAGAGGTGGCAGGGATGAAAATAGAATGTCAAGACAGAGTCAGAGAAGCTAGACCCAGAAGAGTCTGGGTGGAGGAAGTTGAGAATTTATCCTTAACTTTTTAAAAAGAGTGACATGGCACTTCCCTAGTGGAGCAGTGGTTAAGAATCTGCCTGCAAATGCAGGGGACACAGGTTCGAGCCCTGGTTCAGGAAGATCCCACATGCAGCGGAGCAACTAAGCCCGTGCACCACAACTACTGAGCCTGCTCTCTAGAGCCCACAACTACTGGAGCCCGTGCACCTGGAGCCCATGCTCTGCAACAAAAGAAGCCACCACAATGAGAAGCCTTGCACCGCAACGAAGAGTAGCCCCGGCTCACCGCAACTAGAGAAAGCCCACACTCACAGCAATGAAGACCCAACGCAGCCAATAAATAAATTTTTTTATTTAAAAAAAGAGTGAAATGGATGTCAACAACTATGCCTTCTATTCAGAAGCAAGAAAGTGTGGAAGGGAGAGGGTTGAACCGGGGATCAGAGGCCAAGTTCCAGACACTTTCCCTCTTAGCCTGGGCTTGGTCATCTGTGAAATGATGGTGGGGTGGTTGCATCTCAAGGTTCTCAAACTGAGCGCTGGAGAGCCAGCATCTCAGAGGGAAGCTGGTGTGGGAAGTGGGGGACTCTAGGCTCCACCCCACTCCAACCAGGGCAGTTCTGCTTTCCTCTGCTTTACACATTGGCTGCCATGGAAAGTTTCATTTGAACGAGAGATTTTATAGCTCAAGCAACTTGCAGGTGAAGCTTTGACTACTAGTGAAAGATGGCATTATCACCTTCTCTCCTAGAACCCCTTAACATGATAGCAACCCACAAGGAGCTCAGGCACCAGCCACATGGAGGTGAGTGATGTCTGGGCTGGGCTTCCACTCAGGGAGGAAGTGGAAGTCTAAACAGAAATCACTGGGAGCCCCAGGCTCCTTGCCCCACAAAGTCATAAAACTCCTCCCTGCCACCTTTATTGGGGAAAAAATGTGCAGAGTAGGGGAAAAAAATACAGCCTACAATGCCAGTATGCTCTCCAACTGTACGATCAGACTCTCCACTCCCCACTCTATGATGAAGTCCACAGTCCACAAGCTTCCTCACTAAACACAAAGCTTTTACTCAGCTCTTCTGTGCCACAAATTTAGTTGAGAAGAGATGTCAATGTGAGAAACTGATAACTAAGACTTCACACCTGTGCTAGGGATGCTGATGACTTTTTTAGAACTCCCAGCAATTCTATGTGGTAGGTAACTAGCTCTGTTCCCATTTTACAGAGAACAACTCTAAAGAAGAAAGCCCAAGTGCAGTCATCTGATTAGTAAATCATAGAACTGAGCTGTAGCCCTAGGCAGTCTGCCTCCAAGTCTACACCCAGACCCATGCTATGTGCTAGATCACCAAGATGGCGGAGACCAAGCACAGCAAAGGTGGATGGACAACCCTGGGGGAAAAGAACTAACGTAAAGAATTTTTTTAAAAACCTTACAGAAAAACTCTAATAAATATTCTAATAGAGATAGAAAATATATTGCATTCATAAAGTAGGAACTGGATATTATGAAAAGAAACAATTAGAGAACAAGAAAGAGATCTAGAAAATTTTAAATGTGAAAGAAAATCCACAACACATATTGTAAAACAGCGTTAACAAAACCTTCTAAGATATAGACTGATATAGCAAATGTGGAAAAATAAGAAAAAAAAAACATTTAAAGTAGATTGCATTGGTTGCCCTAATTCTTTACCCATTTCAATATCAAACCTTCTGCCATGTGATTTTGCACCTCTCCCCCTAAAGAGGTCTCTTGAGTTTGGGTTCTGCCATGTGTTTGCTTTGGGCCCCTGGATGTTAGTTGGGAGAATGTGACCAAAGGCTTAAAACCTCTTATGTGATTGGGCTCTTGCTTCTCTGCCATCTGCATGAGAAGAACACACTTGTGCTAGCCCACTGATCCCACAATGAGGGTGAGAGTTATCTGGAGCCAAGCTAAACTCCTCCACCCAATCCTGTCCCAGATCAACCATCCCTTAGCCTACTCCCAGCTCTATGGGTAAGTCCAGTCAACATAAGCCACTCCACCTAGTTCAGCCTAAATCAGTGACTCTCAGGTACAGATCCATGAGAATAATTATGTTTTAAGGCACCAAGGTTTGGTTTGTTACATAGCATTATTGTAGCCATGGTCGATGCAAGTATCAACCCAGTAGCTGGTACCCAATTAAAAGAGAAAATAGATGGAAGAGAATTATCAAAGCAATAGTCCATGTAAATTTCCCAGCACTAAAAGACATGAACCTCCAGATCAAAGGGGCTACCAAGTGCCCAGAACAATAGATAGATTCACTGCCAAGATATATTATTGTAAATTTTCAGAACACGTGAAGAGATAAACCTAAAAGCTTCCAGCAAGAAAAAACTGGTTTCCTACAAAGGAACAGGAATAAGGATGGCTATAAGACTTCTCAGGAGCAGCACTGGATACCAGGTAACTAGTGAAGCAGTGCCTTTTACATTCCCGGGAGAAATTGTTTTCAAAATAGAATTCTATCCCTGGATACCCAATTAAGATATAAGCTGGGACTATACATTTTTTTATGTGTAAGGATTCAGGAAATGCACTTCAAATTCCCTTTTACTTAGTAAGCTATCAGAGGATATGCTCCAGCAAAAGCAGGAAGTAAACCAAGAAAATAGAATCTAGGAAATAGGAGTTTCAACACAGGAGACTGGTTTATTCCCAGAATAAATCTTTGCACCAGCCCTAGAGAGTAAGAATCCAGGGAAACACAAGGGATTGCTAGATGAGCTGATGTAAGATAACACTTGTGAACAAAATACTAATAATAATGTTACAGTAGATGTGACACACCATTTGGAAAAGTTTAAGAAAACGATGCAATTCCCCAGTGTTCATAACAGCACTAGTTACAATAGCCAAGACATGGAAACCACACAAGTGCTCATAAACAGATGAATGGATAAAGAAGATGTGGTATATATATATAATATATATATACAATGGAATATTACTCAGCCATAAAAAAGAATGAAATAATGCCATTTGTAGCAACATGGATGGACCTAGAGATTACCAAACTAAGTGTAGTAATTCACAAAGAGAAAAACAAATGTCATATGATATCACTTACATGTGGAATCTAAAAAATGATACAAATGAATGTATTTACAAAACAGAAACAGGCACACAGACATAGAAAATGAACTTATGGTTACCAAAGGGGAAAAGGGGGTGGGAGGGATAAATTAGGAGTTTGGGATTAGCAGGTACAAACTACTGTATATAAAATAGATAAGCAACAAGATCCTACTGTATAGGACAGGGAACTATGTTCAATATCTTGTAATAAACTATTAATATAATGGAAAAGAATCTGGGGTATTCCCTGGCAGTCCAGTGGTTAGGACTCGGAGCTTTCACTGCTGTGGGCCCGGTTTCAATCCCTGGTTGAGGAACTAAGATCCTGCAACTAAGACTCATGTGGCACAGCCGAAAAAAAAAAGGGGGGGAGAGAGAGAGAGAATCACTTTGCTGTACACCAGAAACTAATACAACATTGTAAATCAACTATACTTCAATTTTAAAAAAAGAACAGAAAATGATGCAATTTAAAATGTTACGTGATTTTTATTACCTTTGAGTATATTTTTCCATATAGATGGCATGATAGACAATAAGAGTTTATTTCTCAGTCACATCATATTCCCTCACTGGCCAGGCAGTCCTTCCCTTTGTATTTGCGGACATGGAACACATGACCTGCAGTTTCCTCGCTAGGGAAGAGAGAGATGGAAGAGACACACAAGCTCTTATCTGCCTTAGCCCAAAGGGATAACACCAGTCACATGACTCCTCCCTAACTGGAAGGGACATTGAGAAATACAGAGGAACAGATGGGTAGCTGAAGAGCACTGTCTTGACCACACCAGAAAAAAAAAAAAATGTATGAGAAAGAAAATAAAATCATTATCCATATCTTGACTCTGAAATAAGCCACATTTCTATCACCATAATAATGTTCTAGATTTGACTAAAAAGTACAATATAACTATATAAGGTGGAGGGCACAGAACTAAGGTAAATAGCAGAGCAAAACCCTTGTCTATCATAATAGGAAGTCAATAGACGATGTCTAAAACTGGACATAAAGCAAGAAATGGCATCATACACGTATTATTTAGAAATACGAAGCCAAACAGCAAACACAGCAGCTGAAAGAGTTAAAAATGTGCTGTCCCCAAATCTTAGAAAGGTATAACCTTCCAAGACTGAGCCAGGAAGAAATAGAAAATATGAACAGACCAATCACAAGTAATGAAATTGAAACTGTGATTAAAAATCTTCCAACAAACACAAGTCCAGGACCAGATGGCTTCACAGGTGAATTCTATCAAACATTTAGAGAAGAGCTAACACCCATCCTTCTCAAACTCTTCCAAAAAATTGCAGAGGAAGGAACACTCCCAAACTCATTCTATGAGGCCACCGTCACCCTGATACCAAAACCAAAGATACTACAAAAAAAGAAAATTACAGACCAATATCACTGATGAATATAGATGCAAAAATCCTCAACAAAATACTAGCAAACAGAATCCAACAACACATTAAAAGGATCAAACACCATGATCAAGTGGGATTTATCCCAGGGATGCAAGGATTCTTCAATATATGCAAATCAATCAATGTGATACACTATATTAACAAATTGAAGAATAAAAACCACATGATCATCTCAATAGATGCAGAAAAAGCTTTTGACAAAATTCAACACCCATTTATGATAAACTCTCCAGAAAGTGGGCATAGAGGGAACCTACCTCAACATAATAAAGGCCATATATGACAAACCCACAGCAAACATCATTCTCAATGGTGAAAAACTGAAAGCATTTCCTCTAAGATCAGGAAGAAGACAAGGATGTCCACTCTCACCACTATTACTCAACATAGTTTTGGAAGTTCTAGCCACAACAATCAGAGAAGAAAAAGAAATAAAAGGAATCTAAATTGGAAAAGAAGAAGTAAAACTGTCACTGTTTGCAGGTGACATGATACTATACATAGAGAATCCTAAATATGCCGCCAGAAAACTACTAGAGCTAATCAATGAATTTGGTAAAGTTGCAGGATACAAAATTAATGCACAGAAATCTCTTGTATTCCTATACACTAGTGATGAAATATCTGAAAGAGAAATTAAGGAAACACTCCCATTTACCATTGCAACAAAAAGAATAAAATAAATAAATAAAATAAATAGGCAGGAATAAACCTACCTAGGGAAACAAAAGACCTGTATGCAGAAAACTATAAGACGCTGATGAAAGAAATTAAAGATGATACCAACAGGTGGAGAGATATACCATGTTCTTGGATTGGAAGAATCAATATTGTGAAAATGACTATACTACCCAAAGCAGTCTACAGATTCAATGCAATCCTTATCAAATTACCAATGGCATTTTTTTTACATCTTTATTGGAGTATAATTGCTTTACAATGGTGTGTTAGTTTCTGCTTTACAACAAAATGAATCAGTTATATATATACATATGTTCCCATATCTCTTCCTTCTTGCGTCTCCCTCCCTCCCACCCTCCCTATCCCACCCCTCCAGGCGGTCACAAAGCACCGAGCTGATCTCCCTGTGCTATGCGGCTGCTTCCCACTAGCTATCTACCTTACGTTTGGTAGTGTATATATGTCCATACCTCTCTCTCGCTTTGTCACAGCTTACCCTTCCCCCTACCCATATCCTCAAGTCCATTCTCTAGTAGGTCTGTGACCAATGGCATTTTTTACAGAACTAGAACAAAAAATCTTAAAATTTGTATGGAGACACAAAAGACCCCGAATAGCCAAAGCAGCCTTGAGCGAAAAAAAAAACGGATCTGGAGGAATCAGGCTCCCTGACTTCAGACTATACTACAAAGCTACAGTAATCAAGACAATATGGTACTGGCACAAAAACAGAAACATAGATCAATGGAACAAGATAGAAAGCCCAGAAGTAAACCCACGCACCTATGGTCAACTAATCTATGACAAAGGAAGCAAGGATATACAATGGAGAAAAGACAGCCTCTTCAATAAGCGGTGCTGGGAAAACTGGACAGCTACATGTAAAAGAATGAAATTAGAACACTCCCTAACACCATACACAAAAATAAACTCAAAATGGATTAGAAACCTAAATGTAAGATTGTACACTATAAAAGTCTTAGAGGAAAACATAGGCAGAACACTCTATGACATAAATCACAGCAAGATCTTTTTTGATCCACCTCCTAGAGTAGTGGAAATAAAAACAAAAATAAACAAATGGGACCTAATGAAACCTAAAAGCTTTTGCACAGCAAAGGAAACCATAAACAAGACGAAAAGTCAACCCTCAGAATGGGAGAAAATATTTGCCAACGAATCAACCGACAAAAGATTAATCTCCAAAATATATAAACAGCTCATGCAGCTCAATATTAAAAAAACAAACAACCCAATCCAAAAATAGGCAGAAGACCTAAATAGACATTTCTCCAAAGAAAACATACAGATGGCCAAGAAGCACATGAAAAGCTGCTCAACATCACTAGTTATTAGAGAAATGCAAATCAAAACTACAATGAGGTATCACCTCACACCAGTTAGAATGGGCTTCATCAGAAAATCTACAAACAACAAATGCTGGAGAGGGTGTGGAGAAAAGGGAACCCTCTTGCACTGTTGGTGGGAATGTAAACTGATACAGCCACTATGGAGAACAGTATGGAGGTCCCTTAGAAAACTAAAAATAGAATTACCATATGATCCAGCAATCCCACTACTGGGCGTATACCCAGAGAAAACCACAATTGAAAAAGACACATGCACCCCAATGTCCATTGCAGCACTATTTACAATAGCCAGGTCATGGAAGCAATCTAAATGCCCATCGACAGATGAATGGATAAAGAAGAAGTGGTACATGTATACAATGGAATATTACTCAGCCATAAAAAGGAACGAAATTGGGTCATTTGTTGAGACGTGGATGGATATAGAGACTGTCATACAGAGCAAAGTAAGTCAGAAAGAGAAAAATAAATATCGTATATTAACACATATATGTGGAACCTAGAAAAATGGTACAGATGAACCGGTTTGTAGGGCAGAAATTGAGACACAGGTGTAGAGAACAAATGTATGGACACCAAGGGGGGAAGACGGGTGGGGTGGGGGGAGTGGGATGAACTGGGAGATTGGGATTGACATGTATACTCTGATGGGTATAAAATGGATGACTAATAAGAACCTGCTGTGTAAAAAAATAAATTAAATAAAATTTAAAAATTAAAAAAAAAAAAAGTGTTGTCCCCAAAGAGCAAGAGTGGAGGTAGGAAGGGTGGGGAAAGAGTGTGCTTTTGTATCATAAGCCTTTTGGTATTTTTATTTTTTTCAATTTGCATATATCTTATTTGGACAATTTTTAAGGCAAATCAAAAACTAACGTTAAAAAAGATAAAGAAACCCTGCATTTGCTGTTCAGTTCTGACCTTCTAAGTTTCTTAAATTCTAAGCATCCAAGGGAGAGAGTTTATGTCACAGTTGAGATTTTTCTGAACACAAACTGTTGGAGGCCCTGGACGGGGCAGTCAAAACAAAGAAAGGTCACCACATCATTCTCAGTGTGAGGAGTCCTTATGAGATCTTCCACTCCAGCTGTAGCCATGGGGATTCGGAATGGACAGGACCTGATCCTGGCACCACCAAAGCCTCCGGAGTCCCCAGGGACCCCTTCAGACCCGGCAGCAGCCTCCCGGGGGCTCGGGGAGGGAACATGGCCAGTTATGCCACACGGCACCCTGGCATGTACAATGGGCATCAGCTGTAATGAGAAGTGACAGGTACAATTGCTGGGAGAACATCCTGGCTTAGAGCTCGAGCTGCCCAGAGTGACTGGGGGGGCTTCTCGAGCTGTCAGGAGGGTCCCTAAACACTTTGATGCCGCAGCCAAGCTGGTCTTCAGTATTAACATCTCATCAGCATGGGCTGAGACCAACCTGGGGCCTGGCCACCAGCCCAGCTTTGGGTGGAGACCCACCTGAGAACCCTGATGGACAGAGAGGGGAGGCCAGCAACCCCACCCTGACCCATAGCCTTGTCTCACAGTCAGAGGAGACCCAGTGGAGCCCCATCTCAGCTGGACACAGACACACAGATGATGCCTCTAAGATCCTCCCTGAGTGCTTTTCCTAGTATGGCAGGAAAATTAGCTGAAGCTCCAGAGGCAAAAGGTCTCACCTAAGCAGTTAAATCACTCCTGGCTTCGACTGAAGATGATGTCAGTAGTGGTCTTCCAGAGCCTGGCCCCTGCCTCCTGCCCCAGCCTCATGGCTCCCTCTCCAGTGTCCCAGAGTTTTAAGTCCAGAATATTCCTAGCCCACTGTCCTAGCTCTGCTCTCTCTTCCAGGTCAGTTGAATCTAAGTCACAACCACTTCTGGACAACAGGATGCCAGTATCACCTGCCAGACATGGAGGACATGACACCAAGAGAGGGTTTTGCATTCATTCAGGAGGGATTCCCAGCCACACCTGCCAATCCCCTTTCTTTTTTAGCTTTTTCCCAACTCTCCCCCACCAGCAGGAAATGCGGTTAGGGTGCTCTGGTCCCCAACCCTCATGGGAATAGGGGGCCTGAGTGTTCATCCTTCATCTCCATTTAAAATGCACCTGGACCACTCCCCACCAAGTGCCAGGGGATGGGGCATGACAGCTGGGTCAGCTGGTCCAGAGGACGGATATATCGGAGGGCTTAGCCAGGGACGGGAAGACCCAAGGTTCTAGAATGAGCTGTGGCTGATACATAATATGAAGCTAGTCCCTCCCTGTCTCTAGCCTCAGTTTCCCTGAGGGGGAAGTTCTGATATTTTCTCAGGACCCTTCCTGGCGTGACAGGCTGAGGCTGGGCCTCCTCTGATACCCATTTCCACGGAAACCAAAATGAAGGTCCACGGGCTCTATCCTCTATTCCAAGGCAAAACACTCCTTGAGAGATTCCAGAAAGCCACTGCACCCCACAGACTACAGTGTCTTAGCCCCGGAAACGGGTTTGGGAGACCTTCCACTTAAGTGCCTCTCCCGGGCCCCTCTCTCCTTGGGGAAATTCTCCCAGCAGCACATTCCCATAGACAGCAGGAGAGATGCTCTGTGCTGAGCACCAGACACTGGATGGATGAGATAATCATAAATCCACAAACTGCAACAAGATAAAATTATCATTATATGAAGTTAAATTATTAATTAGCACTTCCAAAAAAAGACCAGCACCACCTGGCCTTGAATCTTGGAAGCTGTCTTTCTGAAAGCAACAAAAATATCAAAATAGTTTATTAGTGCTTCACGGTGTGCATGTGGTCCCTCCTTCATGTCTCTGGTTGCCAGAACCCTGACGGCAGGAGTCCAGCCTGGCAGGTCTAGTGCAGCCAGGACTAGCCGGTTTGGATGAGGTTACCAGGAGGAAGGGAAGTGAGTCACGTGACCCATTTTTATGGCTGGGGAAACTGAGGCAAGGGCCAAGGTAGAAGGGCCACAGAAGCTGGATCAGGGCAGATTGAGGAGTTGGTACCCTGGATTGAGAAGGGGTGATTCCTGAGTCCGCCTGATTGATTGTCTATGAACTAAGGACGCTCATTCATTCAGTGAACTTCTATTGTATGCTTACTGAATGGCAGGTACCAGGAATACAGAGAAGTCATAATTCCTTGCCTATTTGGAGCACATAGGGTGATAGGCTAGACCAGTGGATCTGCTGTTTCTTCTGTCTACCTCACCTCACCTCCCATCAGAGGATTTATCCCCTTCATCACCATCATAATCATCATCATCCACTACCACCACCAAATCCTACAGCCCATATGTATTCATTGACTCCTGGAAACACAGACACTTAATGAGAGGGGAGGAACTTTAAAGAGCATCTTTCTAGCCAGAGCATCAATCCTCGCCATGGAATGCCTGGTGAATTGTGATCCAGTGAGACACTCCCAGCAATAAGGAGCTTACTCACTGCTTCATAAATCAGCCCATTGCATCTCTGGAGAGCAATTTCTCACTCATTCATTTATTCATTCATTCAACAAGCATTTACCACACATCTACAAGGAGCCACCTCAGGACTAGTTCTTGGAGAAAAGGACTATTTTCTCTTGCTGAGAAAAACACAACCCAGTACCTTCTTACAAAAGGCTCTCAGGATGATAGGCAAACAAATAACCAAGCAGTGACAATACAGACTGGTGTGTAGGTAGAACACAGAATACATTCCGGTGTGTTAGGGGTATGACCTCTTTCACTCTGCACAGCAATCCTGTGAGGTTGGAACCATTGATATCCCCATTTTACAGATAAAAGAAACTGAGCTCAGAGAGATTGAAGTAACTTGCCCAAGGTTACTCAGCTGCAAAGAAGAAGGACTGGGATTTATACCCAGGCCTGTCTGATTCCCAAGCCACATTCTTGGCCCCTCTCATAGGATGTGTCATCCCCTTGCTGATGCCCGTAGCCTGGTGATCAACCTGCAGCCCGAAGCACTGATGGTGAGCTGGGTACGGGTCTCTGAGCTTCAAGCTTGGGGAGCTCTCACTGTGACCCCCGGGAACCACAGCTGGCAGATGACTCTGGATCCAACAGGATTTGGGTTTCTGCTCAAATGGAGGTAGGGATGGAGACACCTCGGTCCCCTCCATTCTCCATCCATGTGCCCCTAAATGGGACAGAACCTCATGGCCCAGAGTCTCCTCCAGCCCCAATATCCGCCCTGGCTCCAGTCAAACGAGGCCTGAATAATTCATGGCCAATGCACACAGCCCTGCCCTGGCCAAGGCAGCTGGACCTGGGAGCGGGCTGTGGTGAGGGTTTTGAGAGCCACTAACAGCCAGGAAGAGTAAACAGGTTCTGCTGAATTATTCAGCCAGGCAGCTGCTGATACAGCCTTGGGGGTGGCGATAGCGTGACAGTGGACTCGATCTGACGTCAGCACTCACCAGGGGCAGCCTGAGTGTGGCCAGACCTGGCCAGAGCCGTGAGGTCAAGGGGCACCTGGGATGGGGCACAGCACAGCCTCCACCCAGGAGAGTGCAGGGGCCAGAGCGAGCCAGAACCCGCATTCTGGGCCGGCCTGAACTTGCATATGGAAAGTAACAAGGTCCATGGAGAAGGGTGTGGATTCTGAAGGCCAGGAGCACTGGGCCCAAAGCAGAATCAAAGCAGTGCGGCCAGGGAAAACCATTTAACAGCACCAAGCCTCAGCTTTTTCATCCGGAAAGTGGAAACCATGCCCCACAATCTGAATACCACCCCCCACGTCATGGCCTGGCTCTGAGCCCAATCCTGGGCACATGATCGAATGGCAGGGCCTCTTCCATCCCTGGGGGCAGCAAGGCCAGCTCTCTGGGCCTGCAGAAGCCTCTTCCACCCCTCCCTGTCTTCCCACACCATTTCACGGGGTATCCTGGGAGAGGAAACTCTGCCTGTGACCCCTGATGCAAGTGTTCGCTCAGGGAGAAGTTGAGGTGTCTGCAGGTCCCCCACTGAGCCAGGCCCCACACCCCAACTGCCAGCAGCATGGGGCCAGGGGCATGGAACTGGACAGCAGAGACCACACTCCTCCACTGACTGCTGTGTGACCGTGGGCCAGCGCCTTTCCTTCTCTGAACCTCAGGGGCTAGACAAGAAGGTCCCTCCAGCTCCTCTGGCTCTGACCTCAATGATAATGAGACAGAGTGGAAGAGAGGGGCTGGCTGGCTGTCCTCTCTGGCTGGGCTTCCTGGGGATGGAGGTGTTAGGGGCTGAGGTTTTCTAGAATCTGTAAAGTGGGAGGCAGATCTTCCTTCAGAAAGTTCCAGCTCTCGAGTTTCTCTCTTCCCCAGAGAGTTCCATGCTCTAACTAACCATCAGGGTAAAACAGTAGCCACTGGCTAAAGGGCTCCCCAGACCCACGCCAGCATGACACAAGGCTCACAGCCTTGCAAGGCAGGATGGCCCCCTGTGTGAGGATTCTCAGTTACGATTCCCAGTGTGAGGATGGGGCAGCTCCGAGAAGTGGGTGCTTGGTCCGAGGCCATAGAGCCATCATCTGCATCTGGAATCCCAGAGCGGCCTTGCATCCTCCATCATCCATGAGCGAGGGTGGCTTCTAAAGCCTGCTTAGTCACTGACCTTGGCCGAACCAGATTCCTCCCGCTCGCTCCCAGGGCAGCTCCAAGCCAGCTGGGAGGCTGCATAAGAACTCAGCAGGTCATCCGATGAACTTGACTGGGGTCCAGTCCTGGCTTTGCCACTTACCAACTGTCTGCCGTTAAGTGAGTCTCTTATACTCTCTAAGAGGCCGTTTCCTTACCTGGGATGTTGGGGTAATAATGGCAATCCCAGCCCCACGTGGCGCTCTGTGGCTGTGATGGACCCGCCTTCTGTGTTTGACCCCCAGGCAGCCTGGGCCGTTCAGGACAGAACAGAAGCAGAGAGGAGGTGGCCTGAGTACGGAGACAGGACTGGTAGACGGGAAGAGGGAGGAGGGTGCTCTGGGCAGAAACCCAGAATAGCTGCCTAAGTGCTCAGTAATAAATAAGTGATATTGGCCACCACCTAATGTTTCCATGGTGCTGGCCAGCCGGGGCAGGAGGGAACCTTTATTGTAGACCCAGCCGCCTCTTGGTCTCACTCAGAGATTAAACATCATGCATCCTCAATGAGCTAAGGGCACAGGGCTTCCCCAGAGCTGGCGGGTGAAGCCCGTTGGGGTGGCTGTTCCCTTTGGTCCCCAGCAATGTTGACTCTGGGGGAGGCTGCTGGAAGCAAATAGCACAGGATCAGCAGGGGTTGGGCCCCCTATCCCTTTGCAGTCATGGTGAGGAAGGAGCCTGGATGCCTAGGTTCTCATCCACCCTCCCTGCAGTGCGCCTGTTCCTAAGGGCCCTCCTTTTCCCACCTTTAAAACAAAGAGAAGCGTGGCACTTGGGGAGCCATAGTACAAACGAAGGAATGTTGGTTGTCTGCACCAGGGAGCACTTGTCAGCATGCCGCAGAGCCAGGCTTCCTTGGATGGGGGACAGCAAAGCTGCCAGGGCCCAAAAAACCATCTATCTGCCCCCTTCCCAACTGTACAGGAGGGTAAACTGAGGCCCTCAAGGAGAGAATGACTCGTGGGCCCACACAGCTAGGTCTGGGGTCTCCGTGTTGTGCTCTTTCCTCAGCATCCAACAGCATCCTTGTCAGGCTGCGTGGGCTCTGGAGACCAAAAGGGGAGGCTCTGCCTTCTGAACTAAAGCTCAGAATGGGAAGAGCCCCCAGAGCCCTGTAGAGTGGAAGGCACTCGGTAGGGAGGCTGTCTGCCCGTCTGCCCAGCCGGCTGTGTGACTGCAGGGGCCCCTGCCTCTCTGGGCTCTGGTCTCCCCACCTACAGATCGGCATGCCTCAGCAGGGTGTTCCCACAGCCATCTTTAAAGGTACAAGAAGCACACACTGAGAACCCCGAACCCCGGGTTCTAGTCTTGACTGGGTCACCAACTCACGAGATGCAGAAGGAAGGGTCCATGGCTGGGCCCCCATTTCCCCTGTCCATAAGCAGGTCTGTGTGGTTTCTGAAGTTCCTCCCATGACCAGAAATCGTATGCAAGTTCCTTAAAAACTTAAATATGGAATTACCATCTGATCCAGACACTTCCAGGTATATATCTGAAAGACTGGCAAAGCAGAAACTCAAACAGGTATTTGCACACCCATGTTCGTAGCAGCATTATTCACAAGAGTCAAGAGAGAAGGAATCCAAGTGTCCATCGATGGATGAATGGACAAACAAAATGTGGTATAATCACATAATTCTGACAAATGCTACAACATGTACAAACCTTGAAAACGTTTTGCTAAGTGAAATAAGCCAGTCACAAAAAGACAAACATTGCATAATTCCACTTATGTGAGGACCCGGAGGAGTCAAACTCATGGAGACAGAAAGTCGCATGCTGGCTGCCAGGGGCTGGGAGGAGGAGGGAATGGAGAGTTATTTTTTAATGGATGCAGAGTTTCAGTTTTACAAGATGAAAAAGTCCTGGCGATTAATTGCACAACAATGTGAATGTACTTAACACTAAATATACACTTAAAAATGGCAAAGACAGTAAATTTTATGTTATGTGTATTTGACCACAATTTTTAAAAAGTATTTTTTAAAGAAAGAAGGAAACTATGGCCGTAGCTCAATGCAGAGGTCTGCCACATCTCACATACCAAGAATATTTCCTTTACAAGAAGAAAGAAAGATGAAAGAATGAAAGGAAGAAAGAAAGAAAGAAGGAAGGAAGGGATAAAAGAAAGGAAGGAAGGAAGGTAGAAAGAAGAAAGAAAGAAAGAAAGAAAGAAAGAAAGAAAGAAAGAAAGAAAGAAAGAAAGAAAGAAAGAAAGAAGAAAGAAAGAAGAAAGGAAATAAAGAAACAAAGAAAGAAAGAAACAAACAAAGAAGAGAAAAAGACACCAAGGAGACTTGTTATTTAAAGGAAATTGTAGCACAACCTTTTGTGGCAGGGAGAATCCTGTCTGAGTAAGAGAAAGCCACCTCTTCCATCAGGTCTGTGTCAGCTCTAGGCTATCAAGTTTTGCAAAACCAGGCACATTTTCTCCTCCTAATGCACTAGGCATTGAGCCAGCATCTAACTACCATGAGGCTGGTGCATCAGATGCCCTTTACCTGCTGCTGGGGGAATAACAGCCTGGGTCCTAGGTTCGGCAGTCAAGGCCCTCCATGATCTGGTACCAGGAAACTGCAGACTTCACGCCCTCTAAACTCCAGTATCACTCCCCACCGGCTTTGGGTGTCTCCTCACCCCATCCCGTGACTGCACATCACCCCTCAGAAACTGCCCTGGGCCATCGGAGCCAGACTCTTCCCTTTGCCCGTCCACGCCCCACTCCCTTGGCTTCTTGGTTAATCCTCATGGTTCCACACCGCCCACCAACCGGACGTGGCGGATGAGCTCCTTGAGGGAGGGGCTGTGTGCTGTTCACGTTGTCTCAACCCGGTTACAGCACCACAGTAGGTGCTCAAAAACATTTATGAAAACAAAGTGAGAATAATCCTGTATTGCATCTCTGTATTATCCACCCAGATGGAAAAATTAAGTCCCACAGAATCCGAAACACCCAAGCTGGACAACTTTGGGCAGGGGAAACCTCATCTATGAAAAAATTAAAACTAAATAAACTCTTAATCATAATTATAAGCACGGGGAGTACTCTCTGTGACCCTCACACTTTCCAGGCTGATCTTTTAAAATCCTTCCAAGAGCCTTGTAAAGCAGGCACTCTTACTGTGCCTGTGATACTGACAAAGAAGTTGAGGCTCAGAGAGGTTAAGGAACTTGCCCAGGGTCTCCCAGCTAGCAAATGGCAGCTGGGATTTGAAGCCAGGTGAGCCGGTGTCCCCAGCAGCACCAGATGCTGTGTGAGCAAGATGGCCTTCTGCACTGCTCCCTGTAGTGCCCGATAGGCTGGGCCACAGCCGCTTACCACCCCCGGGAGCTGGCGGCTGAGCCAGGCACAGGGCGAGGGCAGTGGTGGCAGCTTCACTCAGCGGTGCCACCCTCTGCTTTGCCTGGCGATGAGTGGATGGCGCTGCCAGTCCTGGTTAGCGCCCTCATGGCTGACTGATCGGCTGTGCCCAGGGCACAGCTGCTGCTGCCACCTTGGCGATTCTCTGAATTAACTCCGCAGTTCACTGACCTGTTGGAAAGGTAAATTCAAACTGCAGAAGAGGGGAAAACCCTCTGTCCCTCACCTGCCACTCCTCCCACTACTTCAGCAAAGGGCCTGTGCCCCACCCCCAAGTGTCCCCAGCAGAGCCCCCAGGCTGAACGGGGAGGGACACAGGGTATCTCTGGGACCCCCAAGGGCTGGATTCCTGGAAAGTCAGAGCAGCAAGGGTCTTGGGAGGTCTTCCTCCTGCCTCCCTCCAGGCAGGCCTCCCCCCTGCTGTGGTCCCTGGGTGAGGATGGCACACTGCGGGCATCCCCAGAGATGCTGACTGGGGCTCTGCGGGAAGTGCTGACCAGGAGCCCCGAGCAGCAGGCTGGGGCCAGACCAAGAGGCCAGCTGATCGCCTCAGCTCCCAGTGTGACCGCAGTTGGGGTCCTTGGGGAAGCTGAGGCAGGGCTGCCTGCCCAAGCAGGTCACCTGAATCTTGTGTATGGAGCTCAGGGCTTAAGGCAGAGCCTCTGGAGGGACTTGATCCCTCCCCTAGAGGGGGATGAGGCCAGGCACAAATGGCCCAGGTCCAAGGCAGAAGGAGAACAATCAATACCTCGTGTTGATCCAGAACTTGGAAATTTACTAAAATACTTGCACAGTCTCCATTAATCCCCAAGCAATCCTCAGATATTGTAGCAACCAATGCTTACTGTGCTCTTACTAAGTGCCAGGCACTAAGTGTCCCCTGTGTATTATCTCATTTAATCCTCACAACAGCACTGTGGGGTTGGTATCATTACAGCCTCTCCATGTCACAGATGGAAAAACTGAGGCACCGAAAAGTTAACTAACTTTGCCAAATTCACATGGATACTGAGTGGCTGAGCTGGGATTTGAGCCCAAGCACTTTGGCTCCGGAATCCGGGTGCTGTTTGTCATGGTGCTGAGCACGTGGTATTTCCACTCATAATAACAGAGAGAAACAGAGACTGACTTAAACCACCCAAGGCCACACAGCCAAGTCAAAGGTGAGGGCAGGATTTGGACCAGGTGACTTACCTATGGTCACTCCCTGCAGTTAAGTAGCAGAACTAGGATTTGAGTCCAAATCCTTGCATTTAAAACCAAGAAAGTCACAAGTTCAGAGCAGGGAGAGAAATTCCGTTCTGTTAGCAAATCAGGAAAGGCTTTCTGAAGGGAGCAGCAGTAGAAACAGACCTGAAAGTGTGGAGCCAGGAGCAGGGGACCGCATGAGCAAAGGCAGGGCTGCTGGGAAATGGCAGCAGCAAACAATGTCATTTGGATGAAGGACAGGTTGTGCATGGAAGGATGGCCCAGGTAGAAGGAGAGACTGGTGCATGTGAAGCCTTGGCCGCTTGACCTTTGCTACCTGTCCTTAGACAAGTAACTTCACCACTCCATGCCTCAGGTTCCTCTTCTGGAAAATGGGAATAATAATAGTACACACCTCACAGGGGCTTGGGGAGGATGATATAAAACACGGAGAAAGTACTTAAGCACCTACTGTGTGCCACCCCCAGGTTAGAGAATATTAGGGAATATTATTTATATCACATTAATTCTCAAAGGCGGGTATCATTAACCACATTTTACAGATGAGGAAACTGAGGCTCTATAAAGTTAAGCGTCTTAGCCAAGGTCTCAGAACTACTAAATAGTGGAGGTGGCCGAAATCAAGGAGAGGTTTGATTGACACATTGGGGAATGTGGACCTTCTTGGCTGGTGCAGGTAGGTAGTGGGGCGTCCTTGAAGGTTTCAGGGCTGTGGGGTGTACCTGTCAGTAGTCAAGGCTCTCCCTGGCTCAAACAGCAAGACTTTGCAAGCACGGGCCCCACCTCTTCACCTGCCACTCCTCATTTTGCACTGGAGATACTTCGTGCACTGGTGCTAAGTAAATAAAAACAACGATGCGGCTTAATTAAGACCGTGGAAAGCAGGTGCTATTTCCTGCCAGCAGGGAGAAGATGGGAGTTATCAGATAAAAACGGAGGCAGATGTTCAGAACTGAGCACAGATGCTCCCCGAACCCAGGCTCCTGGCTGCCATCCCTCACCTATCTGCGTGAGAGGGTAGGTGAGGGGTGATGGGTGGTCCAGCCAGGGAGGAGGCCCAGCCTCGTGAGGAAAACCTCGGGCCTGGGGCAGCCAGCACCGTTTGGGGGCTGTATTTCACGCCCCCTTGGTGCCTCGGAGGACAGGCTGTGAAGCTCAACTAACTGGATTTGAATCCTTGTCACTTTCGGCTGTGGAACCTCAGGCAAGTAACTTCCCCTTGCCTCAGTTTTCTCATCTGGAAAATGGGGATGCTGATAGTATATATGTCATAGGGATTGAGGGAGGATAAAACAGAACAAGTACTGAATGCTTAGAACAGTCTCTGAGTTAGAATGAATGCTGTGTGTTAGCTATTATTATCATCTTTTTTAATAGATAGATCGTTTATAAAAAATGGATACAGTCCAAAGTCCTCCCTAATCTGGCCCAGATCCTTCTTTCTGGCTCATTGATTGCTCAGCTTTCCACGCTCCCCCCTGCTGGACACAACCTACCCTCCCACCACCTAGAACCCCTTTCTCTAAACATGCCTCCCATCCTTAAGCCTCCCTGCTTTGCTGATGCTAATCATCGTGCCCAGGAGGCCCTTATGCTCTCCTGTCAGTAGGGAGTTTTCTTGTGCAATCCTTCAAGATCCAGTTATGTTGCCCCTTCCGTGAAGATTCCCAGTGGCCTCCCCAGGCCTCCCTCAATACCTCTCACTTTCTCCGTGGCCTCCCATCTGCAGTTTACCTCCCACCTCCCACGTATGCTGTGTCTGCATGCACACAAAGCCTTTTCCAGAATAAGTGCCTCTGCAGAGAGAACTGTGTCCATCTCCATACACAACCCACACTCCCAGGGCCTAACTCAGTGCATTCCACAGCAGGTGCTCACAGACACCAGAGGATGGGAAGGGAGGAAGCAGGGAGGGAGGGCAAAGGGTAAAGCTTCAACTCTGCAGAGAAGGGTCTTGGGGTCCAGGAGGAGGAAGGGGTCCGCGGGCAGTGGGGAACCCGGGCATCCCTACCATGGACATAGCCTGAGGCCCCTGAGGAGCTCAGAGGCAGATGAATAGAGCTGAGAGTCCATCGGGAGTCATCAAGCCCTACTCACCCATTTCTTAGATGAGGAAACTGAAGCCCAGAGAGTGACTCCTCCTGAGTCATCCAGGTAATTCATGTCAGAGCTGGGACCAGAACCTAGTCTCTGTTGGGAGCTTTTTCCACCATGCAGTATGGCTACTCGTGATCTCCAGGCCCTGTGCCCTACTGTCCCCACCCAAACATTTGACCACTTTTTTGGGCTATGCTTGATGAATGTCAGTCAGTAACAGAGTTTGCAGGAAATATTGAATTACAAGGCTTGGGGACTTTGGGGGTGGTAAGACCTGGGGTGAAATAGGAAGAAATGACATTGAAGGAGTCAGGCCACAGGTCATCAGGCTGTAGGACCCAAGAGTGCTACTGCTGGGACCTTAGAGGTCTTCCGGTCCTGCCTGTCCATCTCTCAGAACAGGGAAGCAGAGGCAATCCTCCCAGCCGCCCAGGTCCCGGGCCTCAGAGGTGCAGCAAGGCGGGCCAGCCCTGCCCACTGCCTCTTCTCCTTTACCAACTCCTGCCCCAGGACCTTTTCCCAGTCTGGACTTGACTGGTATTCTAGGCTCATCTATACTGGTTTCTCCTTGGCCATCCTCCTTCCTCTTCCTAGGGACTCAGAGACAGACAGTCCTTCTGCCCCTGCCCCAGGAGATGGGGTTGGCAGAGATCAAACCAAATGACGGTGGAATTTAAAGTGGTTGAAATACACTGATGGTTGGAAAGACAGTGAGACAGAGCAGAACCAGAGTCCTGACTGTTTCTTCCAGGAGAACAGAACAGGGACTGGTGACTGATGCTTCCACCCTCTGCCAGGGCTGGCTCCATCCTGCTCCCCCATGAAGATGAGGGTGAGAAGGAAGGAGAGGAAGAGGGAAGGAGGATGAAGAAACACCAGCTGAGCCCCAGGCCCTGGATCGGGCACTTTCCGTGATTATATGCATTTAATCCTCGCGACAACCCATAAGGAGGGTATTATTCTACGGATGAGGAAATTGAGGCTTACAGAGGTTAGTAACTTGCCTGACATCAAAGAGCCAGAAAGTGGTGGAGCCAAGACTCACAAATCCCACGTGATTAACTATGCCTGGCAGTGAGGAGAGGGAAAAAAACACAGAACAGGACCAAGATGCAAGGAAAGACCTAAGAAGGCACTGAGTCCTTCCCCGAATCCCCATCACATTCCAGAATCTGAAACCAGCTGGGGGGTGGGGGGGTGGGGAGTGGGGTGTGGCTTGCCTAAGATCACACAGCAAGTCAGCAGGACAAGACAGCAGCCAGGACTTGAGGTGGGTGGACCCAGAGCCCTGGAATCCTCACCACATTGCGTCTCCAAGGTCCCCTCCTGCTTCTCATTGCCAGTCACTCTAACCCCTCAGGGGATGGATGTGACGTCAAAAGCAACACCGCAGCACAAGCACAGAAGTGGAAGATTGGAACGAGGGGTGCTAAAGATGGAGATAGAGAATGGACCCCAGAGGGCTCCCCCGCAGAACTGGGAAAATGATGGGACTCGTGCTTCTGCAGGCAGAGGGGGCTTTTCTGGGGGCATCGTGTGTTGCTTCCCCCATGTGGAGGCTTAAATGTCCTGCTTTGACAAAGGCCCAGACTACCTGAGATAACATACGTGAGAATGGCTAGCAGTGTACCTGACATATAGTAGATGGTCAATAAACGTTCATTTGTTTCCTTTTATGCAAGGGGAATGATAAATCCTCTGGATGGAGCCCATTTATTCTTGATCCAAGTATTTATTGAGCACCTATTATATGCAAAGAGCTTTCAAGCAGCCCCTCTGGCCCATGTCAAGCGCCCAGCTGCACTGAGCTGGTCTCCAGCTTCCCACAGGACTGCACTGCCCCATTCCTCTCAAGAGCTCCAGCTGGCTTCAGAACTTCCATTGGCCACCTCCAAGGCCATGTCCAGCCTCATCTCACCTCACCTATTCAACAAAGGGCTTATCACTTGGTCTTCCCAGAGTTGAATTTCTTGAGCCCAACACAGGTGGTCAACCCATCCAAGGTTAGATACAGTCACACAGTTTGTATAGTGTGACCATAGGAAAAGGAAAAAGTGACTTTGAAAGTTCGAAAGGTATGACACACACTCCTGATTTCCTGGGTATGGCTCAGGTAGCCCCTCAACCTGGATTCCAATGGTCTCTCAGGCTCTGTAGTTTCAGGCTCCCTTGGGAAACCCCTCTCTAGGTGGGAAGGCTTCCTGCCTGTTTGCCTTACCCATCCAAGGTGGAATCAGGTATGCGGCACCATGCTACAGGGGTTACAGCACGTTGCTACCCTCTGGGAACCCTCCCACAGCACCAGGAAAGAACTTCAGAGTCAGACAGTCCTCGTTCAGATCCCAGCTCTGCCACTCTCTAGCTGTGTGACTATAAGCAAGTTACTTCACCTCTCTGAGCCTCAGTCGCTGCTGCAGAAGAAGAGCATAACAATCCCTACCCTATCTCCTGGGGTCGAGGATTAAATGAGACAATGCAACTAGAACAACTTGCATTTTGCCTGACTCACAGGAGGCGCTCAGTAAATGGAAGCTGTGATTATTATGCTCAAGTCTCCGCCTCCAAATCAATTGCTCTGTTTCTCTGCTCTGCCTGCATGATGTCAGCTCTGTGCTCCGTGGGAAACATAACCGAGCAAAAAGTCCTTTCCCCTGGCTGGTCTCCACCCTCAGTCTCAGAGAGTCAGGACAGCCACACATGGCTGGGGACAACTGCCAGTTCCATTAGCAGCCAGGGAAAGGAGCAGAGACACACACTCCCCTAAGAGCCGGGTTATTTTCCACTTCACCCACCAGCAGAGTGAGCAAGGGGCAGATGGGGAGGGAGGCAGGGAAGAGGTGATGCTAATAGGACCAGGAATGCTGGCTACCCTCCCCCGCCAAACACCTTTGCCCGTGGCCCCAAAACAAGCAGCTCAGAGACTCTAGCCGGACTCCAGACCCTGAGACACTCTGCCAGTTTCCCCCTCCCGCTCCCAGGGAGGGATCAAGCTATCAGCCAGCATGTGACCACTCACCAGGGTGAACACCCACTCGGCATCAGCACATAGGAAGGAAAGGATTTCTTGAGCTCCTAAGCATCAGTCCACTTCTTGCTGCCGGTTCACCCTGGGACTTGGAAGTGCAGACGTGCATGAAGAGTCCTGGGGATTTGGCTTTGCCCCCCTGGCTCTGGGTCAGAGACTTGCTGGCCAGCCCATAGGCGGCTGCAATCAGAAAGCAAGCAGCATCACAGCCTCAATGGGAGGAGGCCCAAGCAGACCAGCGGGCGCAGGCCAGACGAGGAGTTCTGCGCCGATGAGAACAGGGCAATATGGCATCAAGAAGTAGGGAGACAGCTATGGGAACAGGACTCCCTTCCTAGAAGAACCTTTATCCCAGAGGAAGTGGCTTCTCAAATGGAGATACCAGGCAGGCCCTTGATCACAAAGTCGGCAAGAACCAGGGTCAAAGTTCAAAGCCTGACCAGCAGCTCAGCTGAGTTCCCTCCCATTCCCTCCTCCCTGGGGACACGGTTCATCCTGCTTTGGATATGGCTGAGGCCACAGAAAGTATAGCAACTCCAGACAATCGGGGGACAGCCAGGCCACCCAGCCGGGGGCACACTCCTGGCAGCACTGGGTGGTGAGGATGGGTCGTGCACACACTTTCTTTGCAGCTGGGGAAAGGGCCTGGGCTCTGTCTATGAGTCAGGGACAGGACAGAGAATAAGTACTGCCCACAGGGCTCAGGAGTGGGTCTCCCTGCTGCTGGGAAAGGAAGCAACATTATCCAGAGGGCTAATGGGATCCTCATAGGGCAAGGCAGAGCCAAGGTGGGGAACCAGGAGTGGCCAACCTGGAATAGAGCTAGACTATAAGCTCCTTTCCTCCAAGGACTCAGTCTAGTCAACTTCCTGTGCTCGGCATAGAGAAGGTGCTCATTAAATATTCATCGAATGAATGAATGAACAAAGGAACAAATGAAAGAACAGACAAACCATGAAAGACTGAAGACTACCAATGCTGGGAGTGTGCCTTCTTTATCTGAATCCTTAGAGTACTTCCTGTTGGATTCAAGTACCAGTCTATGCCTGGCCCACCTTTGTCCCACGTGCACTTTTCTTGGGTCCAGGTCTCAACTCTCTGGCAACCTGCTATTCTGGAGAGAGTGCCATGCTGGGAGTCATCCACGCTGAGTTTGCCTCCTAACTCTGTTTCAGATGGATGTGAGGCCCTGGGCAAGTCACCCCTGGGGCCTCGGGGACTTAATTGGTAGACAGTGGAATCAGGCAAGATGATTCTCCAAGGGGCCTTAGAGGGTAAGCATCCTCGGCGTCGGGAAGACACAGGGAAGGTGTTGATGCATGCAGTAAGGCCCCTGGTACTCGCGCTTGTGATTTCACTTCCTTCGCATGGCAGCCCTGTGAGGTAAGCTCCCGAGACAGCACCGGTGCCTGAGACACACACTGTAGGTGCGTGGCAGCATTTATCAGACCCATAGACCTTAGGGCTGGAAAGGACCTCAAGTGATCTGGTCCAGCCCAGTGCCATCAGTAGATAATTCAGTTCAGAACCACAAACACTTATTAAGTGCTTGCTGTGTGCCAAGCAACATGCCCAGTAGAGTGGGACAAAGACAAATGGGGCACATGAAAGGCTCTGCAGAGAGAGTGCTGGATGCCCTTCTCTCCCCTTCCTCCTGCTGTGCTGAGCTAACCCCCCACCCTAGCGGGCAAGGCCCCCTCAGGCTAGAGAAGAATGCCCAGTAACAGGATGGGTGCTGAGCCCGCCAACGCAGAAGGGAGCTGTGTGTTCTCTCTGCAGGAGGAGGCGGCTGACACCAGCCATGTCGCGCTTCACTGGGCAGACAGGCTCGGAGGGGAAGACAACAGCTTCCTAACAACAAGTATTAGGAGATAAGCTATTAGAGGCGCCCTATTGGGCTCTCTTTCCCTGGGCATCACCAAGGCACCCGCCAGCCATCGGCTTTCCTCCTCATCCAATTATGTGACTTCATACATTCTGTTCCCCCAGCCTGAACTGGCTCGTGACTGCCAGCACCACTGGGGCTCGGGCAGTTACGTGGGGACCCAATGACAACAGAGCAGGGGATGGCAAAAACACCCTTGCAGGGGGAGCAAACGGGCAGGGGAGAGATGTCCCTCTCCCTCCTTCAAGAAAGCACTTTGCCAAATCTTCTCTCAGAATAACAGGGAAAGGGACGATGGACAGGGGAGAGGTGTGAGGGCTTGGAGATGAAATCGGGGTTTGAGCTGTCCCTCACCTACCCCACCCCTTACTGGCTGGACGCTGTGTGAGCTGTTTAACCTTTCTATGCCTCAGTTTCCTTACCTGGAATACAGTGATAAGAATTCCCACCTCATACATTTCTGGGAGATTAGATGAAAGACTTCATTTAAGTGCGTGGCACATGGAGATCTCTTGACAAATACCAGCTCCCCTTCCCTTTAGTACTATCTGTTCAGTCAAGAAGGAAATTTGACAGTACTTTTTTTTTTATCTCATCAGCCAACACCAGGGTATCCTTTTTTTTTTTTTGAATGCTGCTCTTGAATGGAATTGATGGTTTAGCCTCTCTGAGACTTTCCCTGCAGTGGCTGGAAGAAGGATGTTAACTGCTTCCCTTCTGCAGGATCTCAAGCCAGCACCTACCAATGCCAGACTGGCCAGTAGGGTCCTGTGAGGCTGGAGAGGGGCATCGAGTCCATTAACGTGAGCCTCCATTGTCACTTATCCCAAAATGCTCACAGCCACCACCCTCGGGCCCCAGATCCTAGGAGGTTGGGGTTTGGATTAAATATTTCTGGTTTCACCTCCCACCTCCGCCCCTTAACCAGCTGTGCAAACTTGGGTAAATCCCTTATCCTCTCTGAGCCTCACAACAACCCTGCAGAGCAGAATTTATACTCTCATTTTACCCAGGGAGGAATTGAGACTCAAAGAGGTAAAGTAACTTACTCAGGATCACACAGTATATTTAGTCCGGGTCTCAGCAGGAACATGATGGCAAACTGAAACTGAAATAACTTGAGGAAAGTTTAATGAAAGGGTTATTTGAAAAGACATGGGCAGGGCATAGGGAAACCATAAGGGATATAGAAGTACCTTGGGGAAGGTAACTACTAGTGCCTTTACCTGAAAGGGAGATTCCCACAACCAAAGGATGGAAAGGGTTGTGTGGAGAGAGCCACCTAGCAAGACCCATGACCTTTAGTTAAGGGACCACATAGGGAGGAAAATGGAAAGTTAAATACTCCAACCTTGCTCTCCTCCCTCCCTCTCTTCTCCTGCTGGAGCTCTCCATGAGATGAGCACACACAGAAGCCAGGAGGCAAGGGAGCTCCTGAAGTAGTCCATGTAGGTCTATGCAGTGAATCTGGAGGGCAAATGGAAGATATCCAGCACACACAGCTAACTCTGAAATGGCAGAACAAGAATTTGAATCAGGGCTATCAGACCCTTTCCACTACAATGCCATTTCCTGTAGATCCTCAGTAATAAATGGTCATTAAATGATTGAAAAGGGATGAATAGATGGATGAATACATGGATGGATGGATGGATGGATGGATGGATGGATGGATGGATGGATGGATGGATGAATGGATGGACGAACAGACTGATGGGTGGTTGAGTGGGTAGGTGGGTGGGTGGGTGAGTGGATGGATGGATGGATGACTGGATTGGGTGGATGGATGGGTGAACAGATAGATGACTCCTACAGCTTCATTCATATGGCTTTGACTAATCTTGTCATCTGATTAGAAATAAAAGGCTTGCCAGAAGGTTTATTTCTCAGCCATAAATGGGTTCTAAGAACGAAGCCCTCTTACCAGGTTCTAAGTCTCTGTAGGAGTTGCTTGTCTCTCTCTCTTGCCTCTGGCTCATTTTTCCTGCTGCTGCTGCCATTACTGAAGCTGCTGCTCTTGCTGGATCTGCTCCTCTCTCTGAGATCTGAGCCGCGAGTCAGGCCAAGCCGCCTGCAAACAAAGTGAAAAGAAGGCAGAGGTCAGAGGAGGCTACTGCCCTTGCTCTTCTGGGGCTGGAGCACAAAGCTGAGTGATCCAGCCCCTCTGTTAGTCCAAGGGAGCTGCGGAGATGGAAGAAGGAGGGAAGTGGGAAGGCAGGATGTTTGCTATAATTATTTTCATTGATCTGTCTACTTAGATCCCAAGTGCTGCAAAGCCATTGTGGCATTTAAGAAAAATAATTCAAGGTAAAAACACCTCTTCCTTCCTGGTCCCTCCTTCTTCATCAATACCACCTCAGCTTCCATCTTCCCTTTCACTCAGGCCACTGCCTCCCACCTCTTAGGTGGCCTGGGTCGCCTACAAGAGGCAGATGAAGGCAGGAACCTACCAATGGCAAAAAGCCTGGGCCCTGGAGTCTGCAGCCCTGGATTTGAGACTCCACTGCTCCCAGCTGGCTGGCTGGTGACCCCAGGCAGGTTGCCATCCCTCTCTGAGTTTTGGTTGCCCTATCTAGAAAATTAGGAGATAAACTGAACATGTAATGTCCTAATTTGGAACAAGTAGTCCAAGACTGGACCCCTTCTGAGGCAAAGGGACATGCCTACCACACCGTTTCCTGAAATTCTGGTTCTTGAGTGAATTTCTGATCTCCAGCGTTTGACCACAGAAGGACCCCCATACAACCATTTCTTGTTGTTTTCCAAGCCATGGTAGGTTCATCCTTCCTCTTCTCTGTCCTTGACTCATTGTGGGGCACCATTCAACCCATTATACAGAGAGGAAAAACTGAGGTGCTAAAGTGGTAATTATTGCTTCCTTGCTTTGCCCACCAACTACCTGCCTGACACTTGAAATCCATAGATTTGTACCCTGACAATGATTCTTCCCTAGAGGATTCTTGAGGAAATTGTAGCTCAGAGAGGTTAAAGCTGCCGCCTAAAGACACACAAGTAGAAAGTGGCAAAGCTGGACGCTGACTCGGGTCACTGTTGCTCTGGAGCCCACGGCTCCAGAGTGGGCTCCACTGACTCTCCCTGCCTCTCCACACCATGTCTAAGGCTGAGCCTAAACCCAGGCCTCCTGCCTTCCAGGGAGAAAAGCTCTAAGACACACCCTGACCCAGCAGAGCAAAAGGAGCAGGGAGGGAACTTGGTTGGGAAAACCCCCTCATTCAGGAAGTCTTCTGAGTGCTGCCAAGCCATCCCAGGCCATCAGGGGAAGATGTAATCAGGGTGACCGCACATGTTTCACAGACTCATTAAAGACCATGTTCTGGGGTAAATGATTGCTTTCCCCCAATCCTGCTGAAAAGAAAATCAATCGCCTCTTTGTAGATTTAGGACGGGATAGCTGGCAATTAGAAAACACTTCCCCAGGCAGGCTCTGGGGAAAGGGGTCTCTTTCCATCTCCCATTCATTCTATCAGTGACACCCCGGCTGAGCCTCCACGCTTGCAGGAGGCTGGGGATGTCCTGGGCCATGTCCAGGGACGTGGCTGAGGTCTCATTGGGTGCCCCGGGCTCTTGGTCCCATCTCAGCTGCTGAGGCTTCATCTGGGGGCCTCCACCCTCTCTCCCCATACCTCCACCCCCCATCCCTACCTCATCAGCTAATGGATTTTTCTCTGTACAGAGAGATTTACTAAACAACGGAACTAGGACGCATTAAGTCTGAGGGTTTGGAGGTTTGTTTTAGAGCAATTCTTGCCCGGAGAACTGGCCGCTGAAATTGAGATGCATTCTTCTCAGAAAATACTGATTTCAACTAGAAGCAAATCCAAGAACTCACTGCTCACTGGATTTAACTGCTGGCAGCTGGAGTTTGGACTGTGGGAGAGGTCACGAGGGGCTCCGCACCTGAGGCCTCGGAGATGAGGGCAATGAAGAATATTCAGTTAAGCAAGACCTGAAAACTCACCCCCAAATATACCAAACAGATGCTCACTTTGAGCTTGACAGTTACTCGTGTATATGACCAAAAGAGGAAAATGGACATCGTCCCGTATATACTGTAAGCACACCCAGTACACACAATCCCACACGAGTCTGAACTCATACACACAGGCACAGTGACAGACACATGGGCTTTATGCTTTCACCCCAAACTGGACCCCAGAGTTTTTTTCCTCCAGGAAGCTTTGCCCAACTACATCTATCTTTCCTCTCCTTTTCCATCAGATTCAGCAACCCAGAAATGCCTGTGCATATATGTCTTCTCTTCTTAGCATTGTTCTGCATTGCTTCTGTTTCTCCCAAAAAGTTCCCAGGGACTGGAACCACATCTATATCTTCAGCATCTCGCACAGCACCTAAGGTCCACAGTGGAAAGAGCTTGGGACATTTAGAAATGAAATTAGTCAAGCTAAGATCTTGATCCAGTTCAGGAACCTTCTAGTTGTGGGGTCTGGGCAAAAGCTTTTCCTCTCTGGGCCTCGGTTTTCTTATTTCTAAAAAGTAGAGAAATAGGATTAGACTAGATAGATTTGGAGAATTTTCTCAGCTACTTAAAATAGAACAGAGCCATTGTGGTTCTTAGTTCTAGAAAATGACCCCCCGCCACCAAGCTTCTCAATACTTGGCAGAGGTTCTTGGATGGAGTAACCTGAAAGCAACCCTCTCCTCTCAGTCCCTGAGACGAGGGAGCAAAGTTCTGGGGATGCATGGCAATTTAATACAAAGAAGAGAGGCAACAATTTTGATAAGAGATTTGAGCTCTTCAGTAAAGAAAATATAGAGATGGCAATGTCCAGGAGGAAAAAAAAATTCCCCTCCACCCTTCTTGGTTCTTCTGGTTGGTCTAAGAATTAAAATGCCATAAGACAGATTAATAGGAGAAAGTCAAATTTAATTATGTACATACAGGGAATCCACACATGAGAGATTCCAAAGACAGTCAGGTCAGATGAGGTATATATGTCACCCTAGACTAAGGAAAAGGGTGTAGGAGTCTGGGACTTCAAAAGGAAGGAAGGCAATTCATAGGAAGATGAAAAAAAGTAAACGTTGGTAAACAAATGTTTGCCGCACTATAGAGACGATGGGACACGGAGAGGACTTTGATCAAACATGCCTTGCTAAGTTTCCCCCAGGCTACCACACCTATAGCTCATATTCTTTGTAGATATCTCTGGCGGTAGCTCACTTCCTAGACCAGGCCATTTAGGCAATTAAGGGGGAGGTAAAAGGAAAGACTTCCTGAGTTTTCTGTTTCTTAAAAACAATCAGCCTGAAATAATCCCCATGCCAAAGAGACACATTTGGGTCCTACACCACAATATACCTGCTAGCGTGGCTACACAATCTTTTTAAACTGACGGTATGAAATGCTGGCGAGGATTGGAACTTTCATACACTGCTGATAGGAAAACAAAACGTATAACCACTGTGGAAAGCAATTCGGCAGTTGCTTATAAAGTTAAACAGGCTTACCACATGACCCGGTAATCCTAGTCCTAGGTATTTACCCAAGAAAAAATGAAAACTTACGTTCACACAAAAACCTGCACTTAATGTTTTAGAGCACCTTTCTTAGTAATTGCCAAAACTGGGAACAATTTGAATATCCTTCAGTGGGTGAATGGATAAACAAAATGTGGTATATCCATATAATGGAACTCAACAATAAAAAAGAATAAACAATTGACACGTGACAATATCATAGATGCACTTGCATTTTGCTAAGTGAAAGAAACCTGACTCAAAAGGCTATATACTGTATGCTTCCATTTATATGACTTTCTAGAAAAGGGAAACTACAAGGATGGATAACACACCAATGATTGCCAAGGGTGGTGGGGAGGAGAGGAGAGCAAACAAGAGAATTTGGGCTGTGACAGAACTATTCTGTGTCAAGATCGTGGTAATGAATACATGACACTCTGAACTTGCCAAAACCCATAGAACTGTATGCTACAAAGAGAAAACTCTTCTGTGTGTAAACTTAAAAATAACTTTTTAAAATGAAAACAAAAAGCTAAAGGAAATTGCTAACATGACCACTTTGACATAGCTCTGTTAAAATGGTGACATCAAATTGGCCCCGTCAGACAGATGAATAGATAAAGATGTGGTACATATATACAATGGAATACTTACTACTCAGCCATAAAAAAGAACAAAATAATGCCCTTTGCAGCAACATGGATGCAACTAGAGGTTATCATAGTAAGTGAAGTAAGCCAGAAAGAGAAAGACAAATACCATATTATATCATTTATATGTGGAATCTAAAATATGACACAAATGAACCTATCTGTGAAACAGAAACAGAATCATGACATAGAGAACAGACTGGTGGTTGCCAAGGGGTAGGGAGGTGGGAGAGGGATGGAGTGGAAGGTGGGGATTAGCAGATGTAAGCTTTTATATATAAAATAGATAAACGACAAGATCCTACTCTAAAGCCCAGAGAACTATATTCAATATCCTTTGATAAACCATAATGGAAAAGAATATTTTTAAAAAAGAATGTGTATTTATGTATGACTGAATCACTTTGCTGTACAGCAGAAATTAACACAATATGGTAAATCAACTATACTTCAATTAAAAAAATTTTTTTTTAATTGGCCCCGTCAAACCATTAAGCTTCAGCCCCCCTCTTCCCTCCATCCCTGTGCATCTGGGATAGAGATGGGAAATTTTTCAGGGGAGCAAAGAAATGATCAAAGTTTCCTACTCTCCCCTTCAACTTCTTTCATGTCCCCTGTAAGCAGTCCTTGGCAGTCAGGCAGAAGCAGGTGCATCTTTGGGGATGGAGAATCCTTCTGTTGTGGCAGCCCAAGCATGCTTGGGGCAGCCACAGAGGCAGCAGAAGTAGAGCTGGCTGAGCAGGCCTGGAGGGCAAGGGGACCTCTGGGTTTCCTTCTACTTTGCCCGGCCTGAAATCCAGGGCAGACAGGCAGACAATGGGCCACGGCAGAAGCCCAGGTGGAAGGAGAGGAAAAAGGAATCCCCTATAAGCTCCTGTGGTGGAGGAGAAAGAGGAAAAGAAAGAGGTGAGGGAGATGCACGGTGTTGGTGTCCATGCACCAACCTGATCAGCCAGTTCCATCTTTCCACTCACTTGTAGGACCTTAAGCAAATAGCTGGTTGCCAGTTAAAGTGGGTTATGTTTTCCCTTAGCTTCTTCATCTGTAAAGATGGAAAAATAATCGTACCTACCCTAGAAGCTTATTGAGACTATTGAGTTAATATTCACTCATTCACTCAATGGATATTTATTCCTCATCTATTATGTACATGTCACTGTCTTATGTGCTTAGGATAGAGATTAAAAATTCTTATTTTCATGGGCTTGGCATTGTAGGGAGCAGAGACAGATAGTCACAAAGGGTAACTATGTAATATGGTAGGTGGTGGAAATGCTATGAAGAAAAGAGGCTAGAAATTGACAGGAAGAGCGGTCTCTCCTATGCAGAATGATCAGGGAAGGGAAGACCTGCTGAGGAGGTGGCATTTGAGCAGAGACCTGGAGGAAGTGAGAGAGTGGCATGGGGAGGGGAACATCCCATGCAGAGGGAAGAGCATGGGCAGAGGCTCTGAGGCAGCAGTGTGCTTGTCAAAAGCCAGGGTGGCTAGAGCAAAGGGAAAAGGGTAATGAGATCTGAGAAGCAGTGAGGGACCAGGTGATGAGGGGCTTGATGACCACTGTGCACGCTTTATCTTTTATTCAGAGTGAGATGAAAAGACATTGACAGCCTTTGAGGAGTGACATGATCTGACTCGTGTTTTAAAAGGATCTCTCTGGACAGCTTGTAAAAAAAAATAGACGGTAGAGCAGCAGGCATGAAGGTCAGTTGGGAAGTTATTGAGTAACCTAGAGGAGAGATGATGGTAGTTTGAACAAATAGAAACACATATATGGTACTCGAGCCAAGCCCGGCACAAGGAAAGTGCTCAGTCAGTGTTACCTATAATTATTATTGCTAGTATCATCAAGTTCACCATCACTGTCAAGAGTATAGAGTCAGGGAGACCCCAACACAGCCCTTGTCCCTGGACAGAACGAACACAAGACCCTGCTGGACCCCATGTGGAGCTGTGTGAACCTGCGGGACCCAGAGCCTTCGGGCAAAGGTTCCCCATTGTCCCTGTGTCTCTCTCTCAATCTGTCCCCTGAGAGAAGTGACAGGGCTTTTTGACACTACATTTGTTTGGGGAAAGAACTAAATGGAGAAAGGCTGGAGGCATAGAGCTCTTGAGGATGGGAAAGCAAATGAGAAGAGCTCAGGCCTAGCAGCACAGGTTGGTCCTGTCTCTATCTGATGATCTCATTTCGTCCTCAAAATGTGTCCAGAAGTAGATAGTTTATCTCCAGTCCTCAGATGAGAAAAGCGAGCCCTAGAAAAGCCAATTATCCAGGATTAGTGATAGAAGTGGTGTCTGACGGCAGGGTGGGGTTGTTGGTCTCTCAGACACCCCTGCTCCCCGGGGCGCAGCTCAGCCTCCCCAGGTTGGCTGTGTACATTCTTTGATGTAGGTCCAAGAGCCCCCTTCAGGACTCAAACCGCAGGTCATGCTGAGAGCTTCTCCATCTTTGGATCTCCAATCCATGGAATCAACCAGCTCTGAAATCACTCTTTCTTCTGCTCCATTGTTTACAAAGGTAAGATTTTTTTTCTTTGTCATAGAAAACCGTAGATCACCAAGAAGTTTCATCTGTCTTGACTGTTGCTTTTTGCAAATGTATGACTGACTTGTTCTTACCTGGTAGAATTTTCCAAATGTATCTCAGGGAAAGCCATCTATCTGTGCCAAGCAATTTGACCTCCTAGAACATTGCTGGACTTTCTGTTCTCACCAAAAAAAAAAAAAAAAAAAGAAAGAAAGAAAAGAAAACTCATCAAAGCCTTGGTCTCTGTGAAACATCATGTATAACTATGTCAAAAGAAATCCAGTATCCTTGGAGGAAAGGCTAATTCTCAGAGCAGGACAGGAAAAAGTACAAGATAAGCCAGACATCTTTATACCAGAAACAAGGAAGCTATCAAACATTATCAAAGATTATGGGATTTGTGTCAAAATGACTCAGGAGCCAACTTGAATAGGCTCCTACTGGTCAAAGCTGGTGTAATTTAAGCATCAATAAGGACAGTTCACTATATTAAAACACATAAAAATGTTTAAATTCGTAAGTTTATAATGATACTCAAGAAATAAAATAAACTGTCAGCTCCGGAGGATGCTAAGGAACAAACTCATTCTTTTGAAAACTGGCAAATAAAGGGAAAGAAGCAAACATTTATCCTGCCTTTTCTATACAAATGGTGCCACTTGTAACAAAATACTTAATGAGGAGAAATGTATCTTAATAGAATTGTTGTGGCTGGCAAATGAAGAGTGAATAACTGCTGTATCATTTTGTAAAAACTGATGGATTAGTCGATGTAGGCAAGGGTCATGGGAAGCCATGTGACCAAAAGGCAACTAGATATTGACACCTCTTGTTAGAAGAACACAAAGACCAAAATAAATCAAGCCTTAACCTGATCAAGCCTCCAGACCTACCTAACTGCCAGTTGACAGGTAATTTAAGGACAGAGGAACACACCAAATGGCACCATAGTATTCAGCAAAATCAGATTGTGGAAAAATCTACAGGACAAAGGACACAGTTTCTTTGAAACATAAATTTCAAGAGGGGGAAAAAAAAGATTGGATGCAGAAACTATAGATTAAAGGATACTTAAGAGACTTATCCATTGACCAAAATACACAGACTTTACTGGAACCTGACAAAAATAAGCAAAGTGCAAAAAAAAAAAAAAAAAGTTTATGAGAAATCAAGGAAATTTCAATACTGATTAGGTTTTTAATGAAATTAAGGAATTAACATTTGCTTTGGGGGTATGCACCAATTAGCTATTGCTGAGTAACAAACCACCCCGAAATTTAGTGGCTTAAGTCAACAACTGTTTTGTGTGTTCATGATTTTGTGAGTCACCAGTTTGGGCAGGTATCGGCTGGGACGGCTCAGATCTGTCCCACCCAATGTGGTCGGATCACTCCTATGTATGGACTCAACGGAACCAGCTCTGCCTCTCCCTTTCTCTCACTCCAGGTGGCCTCTCATTTTCAGGGGGCTGGGCTGTGGGCCTTTTCATATGGTGGCAGAAGCATTGGCAGCAACAGCAAGAAAGGGAAGGCCCCCATGAGCAAGTGCTTTCTGGGCTTCTGCCTTGCACCATGTTTGTCATTGTCCCATTGGCCAAAGAAAGTCCCATTGTCAAGCCCAGAGTCAGTGTAGGGGGAGAATTCACAAAGGCATAAACACTGAGAGCTGTGGTTCATTGGCGCTCATGCTGTAACCAGTGTGAGAGTAGTCATATAGGTATGGTTTTAAAAGAGCATTTATCATCTAGAAATAAATATTAAATATATTTATGTGTATAAATATATCTTTAATATGGCATATTACAATATCTCCATATAAAATGATATGCTTCAGGACTTCCCTGGTGGCAAAGTGGTTAAGAATCCGCCTGCCAATGCAGGGGACACGGGTTCGAGCCCTGGTCCGGGAAGATCCCACATGCCGCGGAGCAACTAAGCCCATGCGCCACAACTACTGAACCTGTGCTGGAGCCTGTGAGCCACAACTACTGAGCCCACGCACCACAACTACTGAAGCCTGCATGCCTAGAGCCCATGCTCCGCAGCAAGAGAAGCCACCACAACGAGAAGCCCACACACTGCAACAAAGAGTAGCCCCCACTCACCGCAACTAGAGAAAGCCCGCACACAGCAATGAAGACCCAACGCAGGCAAAAATAAAATATAAATAAATAAATAAATTTATTAAGCAAATGATACACTTCAAAGTAATCGGGGATGGGGCAGAGGGAGTGGGTCGGTGTAGAGATGAAATAAGCTTGGCCATGAGTTTATTGGTTTATTGAAGCTGATTGATGAGTATATGATGGGCTATTGTATTATTATTGTCTCTTGTATATGGCTGAAATTTTTAATGATATCAAATTCTCTTTTAAATGACTGTTCAACTTCCAATGCTAGGAGGACCCAAGGAAGACAAAGGCACCCTCATTTTTGTAGCTTCTTCCAAATATCGTGTCTTGCTTCCCAAGGTAATGAGGAGTGAGGCAGCACCAGGGGAGCTTTTCTACACCCTCTGCTTCCTTCCCCTCTCTGGAGAGTCACGTGAGACTGCACAGCTTGCAAAAGCAACATGGTGAGTGAACAACTCGGTCAGCCCAGGCGTACACTATACCTATGATTTTAGTTATTAGCATTCACTTTTTTTCCCAGGTTATTTTGGTACTTAGGACATGGACCTATTGTGGATGACAAATTGCAAACCACTGCAATTATTAACCAAAAGAAGAATGAGAGAATGAGGACTCAGGAGCCATAAGGAGAGTGGGGGTTAGAGGCAGGGGTCTCTACTAACAGGAAGTTAATAGGGGAGGGGAAGAGGAAAGGAGATGAGCCCCATCCAACTGGGATCAACCAACATTCACCACATACGTAATGGATACTCAACATTTGTCTAGATGGAAAAAGGAAAAAATGTTCAATTTGATGCTATTCATCCCCTTAAAGTGTTCACCATCATTTATTCACTCCAAACACTTATTGAGTGCCTACTGCATGCCAGCCTCTATTTGATGCTAGATGAGAATAAAAAGATGATTTAAGATACTTTTCCAATCGATATTAATGAGGACGATTCCAGTTGTAATAATACTTTACAATTCAAGTCAGCTTCAGCAGAAAAGAGAACTTATTGGCTCATGTAACTAGAAAGTCTAGGGGTGGCTTCAGGCACATCCAAGTGCTCCAATGATGTTGCCAGGAACCTGTCTCTCTCCATCTCTTGGATCCGCTTCCTTCTGCGTGGACATCATTCCCAGACAAACTTTCCCACCAGCAGCAACAAGTTTACATCCTACCACGTTGGCAGCAAAAGTCCCGGGATTGGGTCTCCCTGGAACAGATTGGCCCAGCGCCCATTCCTGGTCAGGGAGAAGGAATGTTCAGATGGGCCAGGCCTAGACTGTGGGTCTCGCTCTGTGACTGGGGAAGAGGCCGGACCTACTTAGCAACACAGCCAGAGAGAGGAGAAAGTTCCCCAAAGGATATTCACAGTGTGGCCAACTGGAGGAAGAAGAGAGGGTGGAGGTTGGCCTAGCAAAGCAATCGATATTCTCCAGGGCCTTAGAGTCATTCATCCACTCACTCCTTCACTCGATAAATCTTCACTGAGTGCATGTTGTGTTCCAGACTCTATTCTAGATGCTGGAGATACAACTTTGACCAAGACAAAGTCACTGCGATTGTGTTCTAGAAGTGAAGACAGAAAACAAAGATGTCAACAATACATTTTTATTTCAATTCAGATCCTGATTTCCCAGGAAGCGAATAACAATGGAGACGCTTCATGAGGGACCAGCGGGGAAGGCTCACTGCGAAGGTTTGTTAAAGCTGAGGCGTGGAGGCTGAAAGGAGCCTTGAGCATCCCATGTGCATATCGGGCGAGTAGACAGACTCCCTACCCTGCAGTACAGCAAGTGCTCTGTAAAATACAGACATAATCCCTCCCTTGGGACATCAGGAAGGAAGCAACTAAGTCCTCTGGAGGGGCTTGGGGGAGGGCAAGCACAGGGAGGGGTTAGAACGCTTTGCACAGACATTTAAACCAAGTCTTGTATGAGTAGATACAAGGTAGGACACGAAAGAGAGAAAGAGAATTAGAGGCAAGGGGATCAGGGACGTTTGAGGAAGAGTGAAGCTCCGTCTAGTGGACACCCTGGAGTGACAAGAGGAGAGAGGCTGGGCTCACCTGTTGCGATGGTTAACAAGGCCTTGATTGCCCCCATCCACAGGTAATGAGTCTGAGGGATACAGAGGTCAGATCCAAGCTTGAGTTCCTTGTGTAGCCAAACAAGACTCTGCACCTCGAGAGAAATCTGAAGGGCTTCACGGAGGAGGGGACTTTTCAGCTGTGTTTTGAATGAATGAATCTCCCTCCTCTTTATCCCCCAACAACTACCACATCTTTATGAAGCAAGATAGAGGGCGAGCGGAAGCACCAAGCAGAATAAGGCATGACCTCTGACCTCAGCTTGCTGGCTGTGGAGTTGGCCAACAGACCACGGGTGAGACTCACCTTGACTCTGCACTGGAAGGAGGCTTGAATATGATCTAGCGCACCCCATAATTTTCTAACTGGGGCACTGAGGTTCTGAGACAACAGGTGCCTTGAACAAGGTCACACAGAACTGAGACCAGACTCACAGCCGCTCCCCCTGCTTCTGCGCAAATGAGGGTTTTACTCCTGGGACCCTCCACCTTGAGGTCCTGTTTCTACCCCCAGGACCCCCTTTGCAAGTCCAGGTTGTTTCTAACATGTGAAGAAGGTGTGGAAACTCCCCAGCCTTTCCTTCCCCAAGTCCAGTTCCTCCAACTTGACCCTGATGTCTCAGGGTCAGACTCTTCCCTTCCACCTCCAGTGTGTCAGTCAGCCTCACAGTGCGGTGCCATGGTCGGGACTCCAGTTGCCCACAGAGAGGACAGGATCATCACCGCCTTTACCCTGAGCAGTCCAGCATCTCAACCGAGGGCCCCGTTCGGAGAAGCAGCAGCTGACCACAGCTCTCCCAGAGTCATTTGTGGCAGCCAGAGATTCCTCCAGCAAGCCCTCTAGGGAGGCTACTGGTGGACTGCATGGGGCTGGCAGTGGGCAGGGGACTTAGGAGTGGGCTGGGGGAGGGAAGCTGCGATGGCCAGAGACGTGAATCTGGGCCCTTCCCTCCCTCAGCCCTGGCCACCGTGCCCACCTCTGCCCTTTCTCAAGTGGTTGCTTCGAGAAATGCATGGAATCAGCGGAGCACTCTGCAAGGAGCCAGGAGGCCGCAGCCCAGGCTGCTCTGATGCAGCTCACCACAGAAACTTGGGCCACTTGGTCTGCTTCTCTGGGCCTCCCTTCCCTCATCTTGAAACGGGATGCCTACATGTTTACACACATGCATTTCTCTTAGGCAGTGCTGACAACAATGCTGGTTGCTGAAGGCCACCCCGAAACTTCCCAAAGGCCGTCAGTTATCATGATGAAAATCGCATGTTTACAATATTTGAAGACTTTTAAAAATCATTACCAAATTCCTTATCAGTAATGTGTTAAGGGCAAGGACCATGTCTTATGTACAGTTTTAACTCTCATTATAGTCTCTGGGAAATAGTAAGTATTCAGATGTCATTTAAGTAATCTGAATGCTTATTTTCTCTATATAATTCATTCGTGACCTACCTCTGGCCCCAGAATCTGTGATACTCCTGGAGTGTACCAGTTTACACACACACACACACACACACACACATATATATAAAACCAACAGGAATTCATGAACTGTCCTGACTAAAGACAGAGTACCCATTAGTCAGTCGGTGGCTAGTAAACATGAGAATATACTCAACCACATTACAGGAAAAAAGCGAAAAAGAAAAGAAGAAAATGACACTATTTAATAGTACAAGATACTATTTTTCATCTATCAGAGGGTCAAAAATTCAAAAAGTCAGTAATACTCAGTGAAGGAGAATATAAGGAATCTGGCACTATTACATTCTGCTTTGGAGAACATAATTTGATGTCGCCTTTTTGGAGGGTAAGTTGGTAATGTCTTTTTTTTTTTTTTTTTAAACATCTTTATTGAGGTATAATTGCTTTACAATGGTGTGTTAGTTTCTGCTTTATAACAAAGTGAATCAGTCATACATAAACATATGTTCCCATATGTCTTCCCTCTTGCGTCTCCCTCCCTCCCACCCTCCCTATCCCACCCCTCCAGGCTGTCACAAAGCACCAAGCCAATATCCCTGTGCCATGGTGCTGCTTCCCACTAGCTATCTACCTTACTACGTTTGTTAGTGTGTATATGTCCATGACTCTCTCTCGCCCTGTCACAGCTCACCCTTCCCCCTCCCCATAACCTCAAGTCCGTTCTCTAGGAGGTCTGCGTCTTTATTCCTGCCTTACCCCTAGGTTCTTCATGACATTTTTTTTTTCTTAAATTCCATATATATGTGTTAGCATACGGTATTTGTCTTTTTCTTTCTGACTTACTTCACTCTGTATGACAGACTCTAGGTCTATCCACCTCATTACAAATAGCTCAATTTCGTTTCTTTTTATGGCTGAGTAATATTCCATTCTATATATGTGCCACATCTTCTTTATCCATTCATCCGATGATGGGCACTTAGGTTGTTTCCATCTCTGGGCTATTGTAAATAGAGCTGCAATGAACATTTTGGTACATGACTCTTTTTGAATTTCGATTTTCTCAGGGTATATGCCCAGTAGTGGGATTGCTGGGTCATATGGTAGTTCTATTTGTAGTTTTTTAAGGAACCTCCATACGGTTCTCCACAGTGGCTGAACCAATTCACATTCCCACCAGCAGTGCAAGAGTGTTCCCTTTTCTCCACACCCTCTCCAGCATTTATTGTTTCTAGATTTTTTGATGATGGCCCTTCTGACCAGTGTGAGGTGATACCTCATTGTAGTTTTGATTTGCATTTCTCGAATGATTAGTGATGTTGAGCATTCTTTCATGAGTTTGTTGGCAATCTGTGTATCTTCTTGGAGAAATGTCTATTTAGGCCTTCTGCCCATTTTTGGATTGGGTTGTTTGTTTTATTGATATTGAGAGGCATGAGCTACTTGTATATTTTGGAGATTAATCGTTTGTCAGTTGCTTCATTTGCAAATATTTTCTCCCATTCTGAGGGTTGTCTTTTGGTCTTGTTTAGGGTTTCCTTTGCTGTGCAAAAGCTTTGAAGTTTCATTAGGTCCCATTTGTTTATTTTTGTTTTTATTTCCATTACTCTAGGAGGTGGGTCAGAAAGGATCTTGCTGTGATTTATGTCATAGAGTGTTCTGCCTATGTTTTCCTCTAAGAGTTTGATAGTTTCTGGCCTTACATTTAGGTCTTTAATCCATTTTGAGCTTATTTTTGTGTGTGGTGTTAGGGAGTGATCTAATCTCATACTTTTACATGTACCTGTCCAGTTTTCCCAGCACCACTTATTGAAGAGGCTGTCCTTTCTCCACTGTACATTCCTGCCACCTTTATCAAAGATAAGGTGTCCATATGTGCATGGGTTTATCTCTGGGCTTTCTATCCTGTTCCATTGATCTATCTTTTTGTTTTTGTGCCAGTACCATACCGTCTTGATAAATGTAGCTTTGTAGTAGAGTCTGAAGTCAGGGAGCCTGATTCCTCCAGTTCCTTTTTTCGTTCTCAAGATTGCTTTGGCTATTCGGGGTCTTTTGTGTTTCCATACAAATTGCAAAATTTTTTGTTCTAGTTCTGTGAAAAATGCCAGTGGTAGTTTGAAAGGGATTGCACTGAATCTATAGATTGCTTTGGGTAGTAGAATCATTTTCACAATGTTGATTCTTCCAATCCAAGAACATGGTATATCTCTCCATCTATTTGTATCATCTTTAATTTCTTTCATCAGTGTCTTATAATTTTCTGCATACAGGTCTTTTGTCTCCTTAGGTAGGTTTATTCCTAGATATTTTATTCTTTTTGTTGCAATGGTAAATGGGAGTGGTTTCTTGATTTCACTTTCAGATTTTTCATCATTAGTATATAGGAATGCCAGAGATTTCTGTGCATTAATTTTGTATCCTGCCACTTTACCAAATTCATTGATTAGCTCTAGTAGTTTTCTGGTAGCATCTTTAGGATTCTCTATGTATAGGATCATGTCATCTGCAAACAGTGACAGCTTTACTTCTTCTTTTCCGATTTGGATTCCTTTTATTTCCTTTTCTTCTCTGATTGCTGTGGCTAAAACTTCCAAAACTATGTTGAATAAGAGTGGTGAGAGTGGGCAACCTTGTCTTGTTCCTGATCTTAGTGGAAATGCTTTCAGTTTTTCACCATTGAGGATGATGTTTGCTGTGGGCTTGTCATATATGGCCTTTATTATGTTGAGGAAAGTTCCCTCTATGCCTACTTTCTGCAGGGTTTTTATCATAAATGGGTGTTGAATTTTGTCAAAAGCTTTCTCTGCATCTATTGAGATGATCATATGGTTTTTCTCCTTCAATTTGTTAATATGGTTTATCACATTGATAGATTTGCGTATATTGAAGAATCCTTGCATTCCTGGAATAAACTCCACTTGATCATGGTGTATGATCCTTTTAATGTGCTGTTGGATTCTGTTTGCTAGTATTTTGTTGAGGATTTTTGCATCTATGTTCATCAGTGATATTGGCCTGTAGTTTTCTTTCTTTGTGACATCCTTGTCTGGTTTTGATATCAAGGTGATGGTGGCCTCGTAGAAGGAGTTTTGGAGTGTTCCTCCCTCTGCTATATTTTGGAAGAGTTTGAGAAGGATAGGTGTTAGCTCTTCTCTAAATGTTTGATAGAATTTGCCTGTGAAGCCATCTGGTCCTGGGCTTTTCTTTGTTGGAAGATTTTTAATCACAGTTTCAATTTCAGTGCTTGTGATTGATCTGTTCATATTTTCTATTTCTTCCTGATTCAGTCTTGGCAGGTTGTGCATTTCCAAGAATTTGTCCATTTCTTCCAGATTGTCCATTTTATTGGCATAGAGTTGCTTGTAGTAATCTCTCATGATCTCTTTTATTTCTGCAGTGTCAGTTGTTACTTCTCCTTTTTCATTTCTAATTCTATTGAATTGAGTCTTCTCCCTTTTTTTCTTGATGAGTCTGGCTAGTGGTTTATCTATTTTGTTTATCTTCTCAAAGAACCAGCTTTTAGTTTATTGATCTTTGCTATTGTTTCCTTCATTTCTTTTTCATTTATTTCTGATCTGATTTTTATGATTTCTTTCCTTCTGCTAGCTTTGGGGGTTTTTTGTTCTTCTTTCTCTAATTGCTTGAGGTGCAAGGTTAGGTTGTTTATTCGAGATGTTTCCTGCTTCTTAAGGTGGGCTTGTATTGCTATAAACTTCCCCCTTAGAACTGCTTTTGCTGCATCCCACAAGTTTTGGGTCGTTGTGTCTCCATTGTCATTTGTTTCTAGGTATTTTTTGATTTCCTCTTTGATTTCTTCAGTGATCACTTCATTATTAAGTAGTGTATTGTTTAGCCTCCATGTGTTTGTATTTTTTACAGATCTTTTCCTGTAATTGATATCTAGTCTCATGGCGTTGTGGTCAGAAAAGATACTTGATACAATTTCAATTTTCTTAAATTTACCAAGGCTTGATTTGTGACCCAAGATATGATCTATCCTGGAGAATGTTCCATGAGCACTTGAGAAAAATGTGTATTCTGTTGTTTTTGGATGGAGTGTCCTATAAATATCAATTAAGTCCATCTTGTTTAACGTATCATTTAAAGCTTGTGTTTCCTTATTTATTTTCATTTTGGATGATCTGTCCATGGGTGAAAGTGGAGTGTTTAAGTCCCCTACTATGAATGTGTTACTGTCGATTTCCCCTTTTATGGCTGTTAGTATTTGCCTTATGTATTGAGGTGCTCCTATGTTGCGTGCATAAAGATTTACAATTGTTATATCTTCTTCTTGGATCGATCCCTTGATCATTATGTAGTGTCCTTCTTTGTCTCTTTTAATAGTCCTTATTTTAAAGTCTATTTTGTCTGATATGAGAATTGCTACTCCAGCTTTCTTTTGGTTTCCATTTGCATGGAATATCTTTTTCCATCCCCTTACTTTCAGTCTGTATGTGTCTCTAGGTCTGAAGTGGGTCTCTTGTAGACAGCATATGTAAGGGTCTTGTTTTTGTATCCATTCAGCTAATCTGTGTCTTTTGGTGGGAGCATTTAGTCCATTTACATTTAAGGTAATTATCGATATGTATGTTCCTATTCCCATTTTCTAAATTGTTTTGGGTTCGTTATTATAGGTCTTTTCCTTCTCTTGTGTTTCTTGCCTAGAGAAGGTCCTTTAGCATTTGTTGTAAAGCTGGTTTGGTGGTGCTGAAATCTCTCAGCTTTTGCTTGTCTGTAAAGGTTTTAATTTCTCCATCAAATCTGAATGAGATCCTTGCTGGGTAGAGTAGTCTTGGCTGCAGGTTTTTCTCCTTCATCACTTTCAGTATGTCCTGCCACTGCCTTCTGGCTTGTAGGGTTTCTGCTGAGAGATCAGCTGTTAATCTTATGGGGATTCCCTTATGTGTTATTTGTTGTTTTTCCCTTGCTGCTTTTAATATGCTTTCTTTGTATTTAATTTTTGACAGTTTGATTAATATGTGTCTTGGCGTATTTCTCCTTGGATTTATCCTGTATGGGACTCTCTGTGCTTCCTGGACTTGACTAACTATTTCCTTTCCCATATTAGGGAAGTTTTCAACTATAATCTCTTCAAATATTTTCTCAGTCCCTTTCTTTTTCTCTTCTTCTTCTGGAACCCCTATAATTCGAATGTTGGTGTGTTTAATGTTGTCCCAGAGGTCTCTGAGACTGTCCTCAGTTCTTTTCATTCTTTTTTCTTTATTCTGCTCTGCAGTAGTTATTTCCACTATTTTATCTTCCAGGTCACTTATCCGTTCTTCTGCCTCAGTTATTCTGCTATTGATCCCATCTAGAGTACTTTTAATTTCATTTATTGTGTTGTTCATCGTTGCTTGTTTCCTCTTTAGTTCTTCTAGGTCCTTGTTAACTGATTCTTGCATTTTGTCCATTCTATCTCCAAGATTTCGGATCATCCTTACTATCATTATTCTGAATTCTTTTTCAGGTAGACTGCCTATTTCCTCTTCATTTGTTAGGTCTGGTGCGTTTTTATCTTGCTCCTTTATCTGCTGTGTGTTTTTCTGTCTTCTCATTTTGCTTATCTTACTGTGTTTGGGGTCTCCTTTTTGCAGGCTGCAGGTTCATAGTTCCTGCTGTTTTTGATGTCTGTCTCCAGTGGCTAAGGTTGGTTCAGTGGGTTGTGTAGGCTTCCTGGTGGAGGGGACTAGTGCCTGTGTTCTGGTGGATGAGGCTGGATCTTGTCTCTCTAGTGGGCAGGTTCACATCTGGTGGTGTGTTTTGGGGTGTCTGTGGCCTTATTATGATTTTAGGCAGCCTCTCTGCTAATGGGTGGGGTTGTGTTCCTGTTTTGCTAGTTGTTTGGCATAGGTTGTCTAGCACTGTGGCTTGCTGGTCATTGAGTGAAGCTGGGTGCTGGTGTTAAGATGGAGGTCTCTGGGAGATTTTCACCGTTTGATATTATGTGGAGCTGGGAGGTCTCTTGTTGACCAGTGTCCTGAAGTTGGCTCTCCTATCTCAGAGGCAGAGCCCTGACTCCTGGCTGGAGCACCAAGAGCTTTTCATCCACACGGCTCAGAATAAAAGGGAGAAAAAGTAGAGGGAATTAGTAGAAGTATGAGGAAAGAAAGAAGGAAAGGAGGGAAGGAAGGAAGGAAGAAAGAAAGAAAGAAGCAAAGAAGGAAAGAAGGCAAGAAGGAAAGAAAGGAGGGAGGGAGGGAGGGAGGAAGGAAGGAAGGAGGGAAAGAAGGAAAAAAGACAGAAAGAAAGAAGATACAGTAAAAATAAAGTAAAGTATAATAAAGTTATTGAATTAAAAAATTCTTATTTAGAAAAAAAAAGGGACAGATAGCACCTTAGGACAAATGTTGGAAGCAAAGCTATACAGACAAAATCTTACACAGAGGCATACACATACACCCTCACTAAAAGAGGTAAATGGGGAAAAATCATAAATCTTGCTGTCAGAGACCACCTCCTAAATTTGGGATGATTCGTTGTCTAAAGGAGGGAAGGAAGGAAGGAAAGAACGAAGGTAAAGTATAATAACGTTATTAAAATTAAAATTGATTATTAAGAAAAAAATTAAAAAAAAAACCATGGACGGATCGAACCCTAAGACAAATGGTGGAAGCAAGACTATACAGACAAGATCTCACACAGAAGCATACACATACACATTCACAAAAAGAGGAAAAGGGAAAAAAAATCATAGATCTTGCTCCTAAAGTCCACTTCCTTAATTTGGGATGATTGGTTGTCTATTCAGGTATTCCACAGATGCAGGGTATATCAAGTTGATTGTGGAGCTTTAATCCGCTGCTTCTGAGGCTGCTGGGAGAGATTTCCCTTTCTCTTCTTTGTTCTCACAGCTCCCAGGGGCTCAGCTTTGGATTTGGCCCTGCCACTGCGTGTAGGTCGCTGGAGGGCGTCTGTTTTTTGCTCAGACAGGACAGGGTTAAAAGAACCGCTGATTCGGGGGCTCTGGCGCACTCAGGCCGGCGGGGAGGGAGGGGCACGGAGTGCGGGGCGGGCCTGCGGCGGCAAAGGCCCACGTGACTTTGCACCAGCCTGAGGCGCGCTGTGCGTTCTCCCGGGGAAGTTGTCCATGGATCGCGGGAACCTGGCAGTGGCGGGCTGCACAGGCTCCGCGGAAGAGGGGTGTGGAGAGTGACCTGTGCTCGCACACAGGCCCCTCGGTGGCGGCAGCAGCAGCCTTAGCGTCTCCCGCCCGTCTCTGGGGTCCGCGCTTTTAGCCGCGGCTCGTGCCCGTCTCTGGGATTCACGCTTTTAGCCGCGGCTCGCGCCCGTCTCCGGAGTTCCCTCAAGCAGCGTTCTTAAATCCCTCTCCTCATGCACCAGGAAACAAAGAGGGAAGAAAAAGTCTCTTGCCTCTTCAGCAGGTGCAGACTTTGCCCCGGACTCCCTCCCGGCTAGCCGTGTTGCACTAACCCCTTCAGGCTATGTTCAAGCCGCCAACCCCAGTCCTCTCCCTGCGCTCCGTCGGAAACCGAAACCCGAGCCTCAGAGCCTCAGCTCGCAGCCCCGCCCGCCCCGGCGGGTGAGCAGACAAGCCTCTCGGGCTGGTGAGTGCCGGTCGGCACCGATCCTCTGTGCGGGAATCTCCCCGCTTTTCCCTCCGCACCCGTTGCTGTGCACTCCTCCGCAGCTCCGAAGCTCCCCCCTCCGCCCCCCGCAGTCTCCGCCCGCGAAGGGGCTTCCTAGTGTGTGGAAACTTTTCCTCCTTCACAGCTCCCTCCCACTGGTGCAGGTGCCGTCCCTATTCTTTTGTCTCTGTTTTTTCTTTTTTTTCTTTTGCACTACCCAGGTACGTGGGGAGTTTCTTGCCTTTTGGGAGGTCTGAGGTCTTCTGCCAGCGTTCAGTAGGTGTTCTGTAGGAGTTGTTCCACGTGTAGATGTATTTCTGGTGTATCTGTGGGGAGGAAGGTGATCTCCGCGTCTTACTCTTCCGCCATCTTCAAGGTCCCCCGGTAATGTCTTTTTTTAAAAAAATAATTTATTGTTTTATTTTTGTCTGCGTTGGGTCTTAGTTGCAGCACACAGGATCTTTGTTGCGGCAAGCAGGATCTTTTTGTTGCTGCGCGGGCTCTTCGCTGTGGCACGTGGGCTTCTGTCTAGTTGTGGTGTGTTGATCTCTCTCTCGTTGTGGAGCACAGGCTCCAGAGCGCATGGGCCCTGTAGTTTGTGGCACATGGGCTCTCTAGTTGAGATGCGCGGGCTCAGTAGTTGTTGCATGCAGGCTCAGTAGCTGTGGTGCGTGGGATTAGTTGCCCGGTGGCATATGGGATCTTAGTTCCCCAACCAAGGATCGAACCTACAACCCCTGCATTGGAAGGTGAATTCTTTACCACTGGACCACCGGGGAAGTCCCTGTAATGTCTTTTTTTTTTTTTTTTTTTTTTGCAGTATGTGGGCCTCTCACTGCTGTGGCCTCTCCCGCTGCAGAGCACAGGCTCCGGACGCGCAGGCTCAGACACCATGGCTTACGGGCCTAGCGGCTCCACGGCATGTGGCATCCCCCCGGACTGGGGCACGAACCCGTGTCCCCTGCATCGGCAGGCGGACTCTCAACCACTGCTCCACCAGGGAAGCCCCTGTAATGTCTATTTTTAAATGCTTAAATGATCAAGCACATTCCAAGTTTATCCTATAGATATGCTTACAAAAATATACCATGATACACGTAAACAAGAATGTTCATTGTAACATCATAATGACAAAAAAGGGGGCGGGGATAGGACTAGATGAATAACCTAAATGTCCATCCCAAGAGAAAGATTAAATACGTTGTGGCACACATCAATAAAGTGGATACAGCCATTCAAAAGACTGTGGTAGAGAAAAAACAAGGTGCAAAACAGTATATCCCACTGACAGTATTTAAAGGATACAAACATACAGGTATATGCATGATCTTTTTTTCTTCTGAGAGGACACAGAAAAAGTTAATAGTGGCTACTTATGGGGAAGTGGGGACAGAGGGAAACTTAATTTTCCACCTGATCTTTCTACATTATTTAAATTTGTCATTTCTAGGTATTACTGTAATGTTAGTAAACAAGTACGTTACATAATCTCTTAATCAATTAAAAGTCTGTGGGGATAATATCCAATGCAGTAACCTTACAACAAAGCTACTAAGTTGTGCCAAAACACTATAGCTCAGTTTTGAATCATATTTCTGGTTAGTCTATGTAATGGGTGTGTACACAAAGACAGGACTCCTGTGAAGGACAACTGGTTTACTATCTGCAGCAGGGATCCCCCACACTGAGCTGGTTGAGCAGGCAGAGAATTCAGAAAGCAACCAGGCGTGCTGCCCCTCAGAAAGGCAAAATTAAAAGAAACCTAGCTTAGCCTGGAAGGCACTATTCCCAAGGGCCGAAATATGCTTCATTTACAGGGAGTTTCTCCTTCCCCTTTTGAATTTCAGTCTGAGCATGACATCAAGTGAGGCTGAGACTAGAGGGACACCAATGACACTAACCTAAATCAAAACTCTAAAAAGGTGTAGTAAAATGCATGGAAACCAAATCTGAGCAATGGCACTCTAGAATCCATATGCAGTACCAATGGAAAAAGGAGAGTGGAAAGAATGCAAAGTAAAATGTTACTTCTCTATTATGTCTTTCTCCTCCTGCTGTTGCTCTGTATATCACATCTACACTAGACTGACTTCAGTGTTGACAAGCTAGGCAATATTTCTAAACTAGAGAACAAATACTAAATGCTTAGTATTTCCAATTTTAAGTCTAATTATACAAATGGTTAATAAGGATGCTATGGTGCTTCTTATTGCTAGGTGTAAGGCCGCCTTTCATCCTCCTCGTAAATTCTCTAGAAAAAGAGCCCCAACCTTGGATTTATTATCAGTGAGAGTAACACAAATGTCAGATGCTAAATAATTCAGGTCCTGTCCACTAAGAAAGTGTTGTTTTACTTACAGCCTTAGGAGCCACATATCCACCAGGTGCCATGCCTATCCCCGTGGAGAGTTCAAATAGGTCATTCAGACCACTGCTGACCACAGCAGGAGTAGATGAAGGAGCAAAGGTTGCAGGCACTGATGATGAGATGAAGGACTGTCCCACCTGCAGGGAATAAAAGGGAAGGGGAGCAGGGAGATCAGGAAGAACTCATTAATAGTCCTTAAAATGTTGCTATATATTTTAATAGTATTGATAAATCAATAAGAACACAACATAATTACAATATTCTTAGGCGTTTAATTCGTATATTCTTTGTCCTTCAAATCATCATGGTTATTTTTTCATCATTGAAAAGATACACACACTCTTTAGAAGTTCTATCAAGAGAGTCATCAGTAGGATCAGGAACACAGTGATCCAAAGTTTTTTCTGTTTGTTTCCGATTTTAGCTTCCATGATTCTGTGCAAGAGGCCTACAGGTACCCTAATGAAGGGGGAATCTGTTTCTATAGAAAGAAGGAAAAGCATCCAACTTAGACAGCAGTTCCATTTCCGCTTGGGCCCAGGCAAGTCTTATTTCCCCATTTAGGCATAAATATCTAGGAGGAAACTCTCCTGGGGGAGATGGATACTCACACACCCCTAACTCACGTACGAGGAGAGTCTCACTCTGAGTCCAGCTGACGCTCAAGCTCTTTCTAGACGACAGAAAAGAGTATTCTCTCGTCAAGATGGGAGGTTCCATTTCCTTTAGCCCTTTAATGTCAGGAAGACAAAGAACTCTGTAGACACCAGAGCGCCAATCCCTAAAGAGAACCCTACACCACATGTGGTGTATGGTCCCAAAGAATCCAAGTAACCCTACGCTACTTTCTACTCTTCATACACTCCTACAGAGGTTCTGGTGTACAGGGCTAGATAGCAGCAGTGGCTGGTCTGAGAACGTGTGCATAGGAAAGGCATCAAACAGGGGGCAGTGCATCCCATGGTGAAAAAAACCGATGGCACTGACTGCCAGACTTCCTCCAATGCCCCCACCAAGGTCACTGCCAAGTTGAAAGAGAGAAAGGAGAGAGAGGAGAGAAAGGTAGAGTTCATTTAGCTAAGTACTAGATGCCCATACAGAATCTGTAAATTGCTCTACCAAGTTGCGGGGAATACATGCTATTCAACTTGACTCCCAAAGCCTAAAGAAATTCTAGATTGCAAAGAAATATAACCTAGGGGAACTGAGTAGGGGAAGTGATGGTGTGTGGGAGTTTTGAGAAAACGTGGAAAAAAGATGGAGATGGGACATCTCAGGGATGTTTCAGATCCAATCTTTCTACTGGGGTACATAGGCACAAACCCAAACAGGATTTAAAGAGTTTACATATTCCAAGAAGCTATATCTCTAAGTCGTAATGTTCTGAATATGTTTTATTTTTTCTTTAAAAGGAAATTTAAGGGGGGGGGAGAAAAAGAGAAACTAAAATATGTTTTCAACTACAAAACTTGCCGCCACACTGAGAAAGTGGGAACCAAACCAGTAATGAGCTGCAATTTCAAGCTTCAAAAATTATAGCTTGAACAAGAGCGATTTTTAGAGTTTAGAACTCTCCTAAGAAAGCAAACGGCTGGGTTAGGAAGATATCCTATCTGGGCAGGAAATGTGAAGGCATGCAATTCTTCAAATCTCTCCCACAGTCAATACAGCTACGGAGAAATGCTGTGATTTATCTGGAGTAGATCATTTAAAAGGATGCTAACTATTGGAGAATTAGACTAATGCAATTAGCTAGGCGACAGGAAAATAATTCCACATGGTCTTACTTCTGCCTCTTTTTCCCGTCAGGGCTCTGATATAATTCACCCTGAATTCCAGGACAAAAGCATTAAAGAAGAACTGAAGCTGAAAATAGCTAGCATGAAAAAACATAAAACACACATACCCACAACTAATGGTGCTGTTCAGAAAGCAAACAATACGTTTTTGTGCTACGATTCTGTACTGCTACTTCCCTAGTTCTCACTGTGCATCTAACATTCCCCTCTGAATCACCAAATGCCTTGTCTGCTTTACAAAACACTGTTTCCTTTATTATCTGTCATTTAGTGGTAGAAACTTGGAGAGCTCTAGGCTGTGGTTGTGTTAAAAAAAAAAAAAAACAACTGTATTTGTCTTCAGGATTTGGGAGAGGGGATTTATTACCTTCTCAATGGAAAGATATATAAAACCGGGTTGCCAAAATCTCAAAAATAATATATATACTGAAAAATAATGGGGTTTATTTCCACCACGACAGAACAAAACCTCCAGGCGTTTCATAACTGGCATGAATAAGCATGTTCTGCACTAAGCTACAGAACACTCCAAACCTCAAAGAACCAACATTTGCAAAGTCTGGGTCCTGAAGACTATTTACTGGTTGGATGGGGCGAGAAATCACAGGCATACAGATAAAAAGGTCATCACAACCAAGAATTCAAGTAACTGGAAAAGAATGACAGCAAATAGAAAAGATATTACACACCTACCTTCTCCCTGTTTCTAGAATAACACACATCCATAGCATGACATCTGAAAAGCATGAGATTCCTTTTATTCAAACACACACTCATATTTGCTGGACATAAGGTACTATGGGGACTATAAAGATGCCGGGCAATGAGGGGAAAACAATAGATGAACAAGATCCAGGCTTTGCAAACTGGCAAAAAAACAAAACACGAATGCAAAAACCATACAGAATATACTAAAGCAAAAAAAGAAAGTTCTGAATAGAAGAGCCTCCTTTAGGCTGAAGGATAATGAAAAGAAGCTTCAAAGACATGGTAGTGTGAAATTATAGAATGCAAAAATGGGGGAGGTTATTTCTCAAATAGCCTGAACAAAGGTTAAGAAGTAGGAATAAAAGCATGATCAAGAAGGATGAGTAGGGACTTCCCTGGTGGTCCAGTGGCTAAGACTCCATGCTGCCAATGCAGGGGATCCAGGTTTGATCCCTGGTCAGGGACTAGATCCCGCATGCCGCAACTAAGAGTTTGCATGCCGCAACTAAAGATCTCACACACCACAACTAAAAGCTTCCCTCATGCCGCAACGAAGATCCCACATGCCACAATGAAGATCCCGCATGCGGCAATGAAGATCCTGTGTAGCCAAATAAATAAATAAATAAATACTTTTTAAAAAAAAAATAAAAGGAAGAAGAAGGAGTAGTCTAATTAGACTGGAGCACAGGGTAGATATGTGTTTTAAAAAAAGTCAAAGAAAATAAGTTTGCAAAGGCAAACTGATTATGGTTAAGTCTTTAGTTTTCAATTCCTCCATCACAAAAACCTGGAGGTTTCTTAGAGTAAGATTCAATCTTTCTAAGATTACTAATAACTACTTCAGTTGTGTTCTATTAACTATGGTTTTCAACCTTAGATACACAATGGAATAAACCACCTGCGTGTGTATAACTGTGGGGAGGAGGGGGATTTTTAGAAGTACTGATGCCTGAGTCTCAATCCCAGCCATAGTGATTTAATTGTTCTGAGTTGTAGCCTGGACATCAGAATTTTAAAAAGCTGCCCTAGTGATTCTAATGTACAGACAAAGTTGAAAACCATTGCCTTAGAGAATTAACTATGATCTGGAATCAGACAAGAATATATGTTCAGGAATTACTTTGACACTAACTCCTGAACTGAAAAGGAAGCTAGAACTTAAGAAGAAAGAAAACCCCATTTATTTATTTTTTATACATTAATTAATTAATTAATTTTTGGCTGCGTTGGGTCTTCGTTGTGGTGCGCGGGCTTCTCATTGTGGTGGCTTCTCTTGTGGAGCACGGGCTCTAGGCACACGGGCTCTAGGCACACGGGCTTCAGTAGTTGTGGCTCACTGGCTCTAGAGCACAGGCTCAGTAGTTGTGGCGCACGGGTTTAGTTGCTCTGCGGTATGTGGGATCTTCCCAGGCCAGGACTTGAACCTGTGTCCCCTGCATTGGCAGGAGGATTCTTAACCACTGTGCCACCAGGGAAGTCCAAGAAAAACCCTTTCTAAGGAAGGGAATGATGCAGAATGTCTCACTTGTCCTGATGCTGGTTTTGATTTAGCTTTATGACTTTCTGATGGGCTTACACATCCTCCCTCCAGCAACTCTCCTCCCTTCTGGCCTATCTCACAACTGAAGCTTGAAAGAGATGGAATTCTTTATGGACCTTGTTGGCACTCGATGGCAAGAAAGAAAAAACACACTGGAAGAGAAATGGCAGTATTATCAAATATGCTACATTAAATAAAAGGCATTGAGAAAAGGTACTCACTAGTGGTGTTATTTCCAAAGGAAATAAAGTCCATTTGTAGCCCTTATTTTCTTAGATTTCATTCTTATTATACTTGAGTATTATATGAATATTATCTTAGCTGGACAGGATCTAAATGTACTCCCCCCCTCCTCCCCACCATGCTGCTTGTCAATTTTATTCAAAAACATGTAAGAGAAACTGAAAAGTAATTCTGATACTCCTTTGTTTACATTCAGCTTATCAAATACAACTCAGCTGCAACCCACAATCAAGAACTCTTGATCTTACAGAGACAGAATCCAAAGGGTGTTAGAGACATGTAGCCAGAAATATAAAGGTTCACATAACTGTGCTATGTCCAGAGAGCAAAAGGAAAGGACAATTTCAATATGTTTTCTAACTAGCAAAACTATAGCTTACTCAGACTTTATTCAGCATCTTTCCTTTTGACTGAAAAGTTTCTAAGGGAGGTTATCATCTTCCTGTCTGAAAATATGACACAGGTGACAGCACAGTGTTGGGCAAGAGTAACTAACAGGGAGATGTCAGCAAGGATGGGAGCCAATTCCCCAGTGAGGGCCTCTCCTATCTACAGCAACAAGCAGGGTGATGCAGATATTAATCGAGGGTGGGGGAGGAGAGAAAGCTGAACAAAGCACAGCAATGTCGTTGTCATGTTGGCCTGAACTAGCCACTAACCATTTCAGTTCAGTTGCTGATATCATCTGGAGTCAGACAAGATTCATCTGTTTGGTAATACTTACTAATCAGGTAGGGTACAAAATCAGTCAAACTGGACTAGTAAAATTTCAGTGATATCTATTATCCAGTAAGCTGGGAGAGGTGAGTGAAAAGTGCCAGAGGCATAAGGCATGGCTTTAATCTCAATCTTAGGTGTCAAAATACTGTGTACGTTTTAAGTGTCTTTTGGAGCTGTCCATTTCCCGTTAATCCCAGGACTGCCTTAATGAGGCCGCTATTTTCTCCATGAAGGAAATAATGTCAACTATAGACCAACTAAATCAGGATATAGGAAGATGAAGGAGAGGTGCCAATTTCAGGAAAAGAACACTTCAAATGCTGAAAACTGAGCAGAATTTTCCTACAGGTCCATAGCTGATACCCAAGTCTAAAATTTCTGCTAGTGGTAAAGCTTCCCCAGCCCCCAATCTAAATCACATTAAATGGCACTAAGAATAACATTAACATTTCGCTACTGCCACAGAGTAGGTGCTTTATCATGCCTGAAGTAGTGCTGAAATAGGTTCAGTTCACGTTGAACCAGGGAGATGTGTCGCTGCACTGTTCATTCAGTAATTGGATGGAAAATAGTGATTTCATGGTGACTTATTTTATGGGCTAAAGGGATTTCAGCACAGTTGCATGAGCTCTGCTGCAGAACAAGGCTGAGTCAAAAGTTTGAGAGCTGAGTCTGCATACCAAAAGGAAATACCTTCATCTAATGGCAACATGCTACAAAAGCAGAAGTACAGAGAAAGAACCCAAGACTGAGGTTCTGTAAGGGACCAAGTCTGCCTGACTCCAAGAAAAGGAAAAGTCTTGACATGGCCACCAAGCAGACCGAAAACAAAACAAGAACAACAACAACAAAAAACCCCACATGGGATTTCCCTGGTGGCCCAGTGGTTAAGAATCCGCCTGCCAATGCAGGGGACATGGGTTCAATCCCTGGTCCGGGAAGATCCCACATGCCACGGAGCAACTAAGTGCGTGTGCCACAACTACTGAGCCTGCGCTCTACAGCCCGTGAGCTACAACTACTGAGCCCAAGTGCCACAACTACTGAAGCCCGCACGCCTGGAGCCCGTGCTCCACAACAAGAGAAGCCACCGCAGTGAGAAGCCCGCGTAGCACAACGAAGAGTAGCTCCCACTCACCACAACTAGAGAAAGTCCCTGCGCAGCAACAAAGACCCAATGCAGCCAAAAATAAATAAACAAGTAAAAATAAAATTAAATGCAAAACCCCAAACCCCCCACAAATGTTCACAATCACTGCTCTGGGTTAGCCCCTTTGAGGTCCATCTGATCAGTCTAAAATATACCTGTCTGCTTCTGAAACTGGAGCTGAGTATCTGAAGACATTCTCTTAATTAGAGGTGTAGATCTTAAGCTCACACATTTCTTTGCTCCTGTCTAGAATTATCACCTCCTTTATTTGACACTTTCCAGAACTGATTTAATTGAAAGGAGTCTAAGGAATGCTTCAGGTCATATAGCTCTGCTGGTTAGGAGTCAAAACAGAATGATGTAAAAATAGTACACAATGATTCTGATCACAAACAAAACTTATACCAAAATCCTACTGGTGTCAGAAACATCAGTCTGTGTTTTTCCTATTAGCTTTTAGATTTTAGAAGGCACACACTATCTTGTCTTCTAGGTAAAAGTATGGTTTTCCAGCTCTTGGGCTACAAATTTTAATTTAATCTTCAAAAAGCTATTTAGAAAAGCACCATAAAATATAACTAATCAAATTGGTGAAAAGAATCTGTAACCATGCAAAAGCTATTAGACAAACTCATGGTGAGAATAGACTTGATGTGGAATAGCATAAATGAGTTGAGATCATACAAAATCATCAGAAGACCCCTTAACTTGAAGGAAAAAACGTCTTACATCAATGGAAAAATAGGGAGATATAATAGATTACTTCCTGAGATGGGACAGGGAATAGAATGTGACAGAAAGTCCTTAGAATGGCCACTGTTGGTCTCTTAGGTCAGATATAACTCAATGTTCAAGGCAGTAAAAATTCACAGGAGAAGCTCTGCATTCTGTCTCATTTTCCTTTGCAGTAATTACTACCTATGTACTTGTTTGTCATTCGTCTCCCCTCACTAGAATGTATGTTTGTAAGGACTCGCCACAACTATATTCCCAGTACATAGAATAGAGCCTGACAAGGAATAAGCACTCAAATATTTACTGAGTGAATGCATTTCCATATAAGCACCACTATGGCAGTATTATTTCTTGGGGAGACAATTTGGAAATGAATCATTTTATTGGTGAAAATTATCACAAAATGGACAGAAGGCTGACAAAACTGTTTCCCCAACTGACTTAAGAGCACCATATCTGCATCAACACTGCCAACACATATGAATACAACCAATTAGAGGAAAAAGTGACCCCACCCCCTCCGTTCCCACCCCAAGGCCAAAGATCTTTCTAGAAAGGAAATGTATTGTCTGAGTGGTTTTGATTGCCAGTTTTCAGCACAAGAATGCCCTGTGCATCATTTATTTGCCTTGAAAGTACTTGCTTTATATCACAATTCACCACCAAATAGATGGGAACACAGGATTTTGTGGCTCTACCTGAAAGCAATCTTATTCCTTTTGCTGCGAAAGAGATGTATAAACTTATCCAATCCCTCGCCTCATTAATGAATAAACTTCTAAAGTCTTTCTCAAACTTTCAAGTGCCTCCTAATGATAAGCTAGCCCAAACTCACACACAGGGCATCTGGGAGGTATAGCATGGAGAGGCCTAGGGCAAACAAGCCTTGTGTTTTATCTTAAACATTCATGCAATTTTACATTCTAAGCTGTAATACAGTGTCTTTACATTCCTTACCATCAAGTAAGACTGACACTGCAAGATGATGAACCAGGTTTATCCTGCAGCTTCAAATGCACCCTGTACTCTGCTGTGTACTCCAGAGACTGTGTACCCTAGTCTGAGAAGGACCAAAGTTAAGTGAGACTGAATTCTATTCTGGAAAATGACAATAACAAAAAAACTGGAGGAATCACAGGACAGTGGAAAAGTGCATATAAACTTTAAAGTTTTGAAGAAGTCTGGGTTCAAAATCCTGACTCTGAGTCTTACTTGCTATGCAATCTTCAGTTTTTTTGTAAAATAGGACCCAATACCAATTACCTTGCAGACTTATTTTTAGGATTAGGAATTATAAAAGTTCTAGCACAGAGACTGGCACAGAAATAGGCACTCAGTATTTGGTAATTATGCCCAACACTGCCTGAGGCCAGCCTTCACTAAATCTATGCATTGATAAAAAAGACAGTGGTTACAAGAGCCACTGAAGAATTTATCAGGCAAAATTAGGCTACAATTTACAAAACTGTCTTCACAAGACTACCAACTCTAAAACTTAAGCTCTTAAATCACAGCAACTCTTTTCCAGAGGAAGAGATATGAAGATGCAAAACTAGTATGTACAACGGATTTCCCATGGGCTAAAAAAACCCTCAAAATCATTACTACAATAGTTCATGAGCTGAAATATCTGGAAGGTAAAAACCTGTAAGAAACAGGGTAGGAGGTTCTGAAAAACATACACTGGAGTCAGGAAAAGGCAGTTTCTCCTCTCTTCTACTCCATCCTAGCTGGGCACACTGAAGTACATATCTCTGGCAGGAAACCCTTCGTCAGCACACAGAAAGGGCACTCTGGATAATGCTTCCTTTCTATTCTTGATGCACAATAGCACCATTTTTCTAAATAGAATAATGCACAGCACCTTGGATAAACAGAAGGCCGTAATTTAGCCAAGGCCTGACAGTATGCTGACAGTCTGAAAGTAATGGCAACAAATAACTGAGATTCAATTATTACTCTAGCGATCCTCAGAGATGTCAGACTCATTAGCAGATGCTGTATCTTTATAACATGTATGCAAGATTTACATACTTGGGTGCCGGGTCACCTCTCACACTACACCAAACCAGAAGGATCTGCACCACCGTCAGAAATGTCACACTACCCAAGATGAGGAGTTTCTTAGATTTGGTAGCAGGGGCATAAAAAGACACCTATACTGCTTCTAAAACAAAGAAACAAAAACCCCAATAACGTTTAAATAGTATACTATCTTGCTCTATACACAGATCAGAGTTTCATTACCTGAATGCATTCCACATCAAGGTGACAGTTAAGTTTACACTAACAGAAGGAGGAAACTATCTACATTTAGGCAAAAGAGAATACACTAAAGGGCAAGCAAAAACTAAGGAGGAAAGTGAAGAGTATGTAGAAAATCCATTTTGATTTGAGAGTTGTGATGAAGAAGCATCATTTTTACAAATCTGAAGCTCTGCCTACATCAATGATTTTCAAAGGTACCTGTCTCCAAAAACAAACAAAAAACCAAACAACAATGAAAAACACCATCTAAGAGTCACCTGGGAATGGTGTGCACGTGTGTGTGTGTGTTTTTTACATCATAGCAATATACCTACTTCACTCTTTGGTTTAAGAATCACAGCTGTTATATATGAGTCACGATTATTGATGGAAGAAGGCTGGAGCCTTCAGGTAGCTTGTGACAAATAATAATAATGAATAAATAAATTGATAAGTATTTCCTGAATGACAGTTCTAGAAAAGTCACAACTCACTAAATCTCAAAACTTCACAAGTGCAATGATGAAAGAGGGCAAACAAGATCTAATGGGAGGGTCACCAGGATGTGAAAATGGAAGAGTAATATTATCCTCTAGTGAATATCAAGTTTTAAAACAGAGGAACAGAAAATGGGTAGATAATCCAAAATACAAGACAATTTTCAGTCTCCAATTATGGAACATGAACAAGGGTGAGAAGAACCCTGGGAATGAGCAACTAAATCTAAATCGGTCAAATTCAACTCTTGGTCAATTTCTGGTAGGCTGGATCACCTAACAGCAAATCACAACAGGAAAATGTCCTGGGGTCAGGGGGTGAGGGTGTGGAGGGGTAGGAGGCAGAACAAAGGTAAAGTCAGAGAGGTCTGTTTTGTAGGAGGTGCCAGAGGCTCACCAAAATATAATTCTTCTGTGGAAATCACTGCCTTGGTTTAAAGATCAATTTTGTAACATCTCTACCTAACTTCATCTGGAGCTTCATTTGGCTCAATATTCTCAGTCTTGCCTGCAAAATTAAAATAACTTCGATTTTTTTTAAAAAATACCAATGTCTAAGGTCCTGTCTCCCAGAAATTCCGTTTAATTGCTCTAGGGTTGGGTCCAAACGCTGACAATATATATTTTTAAATACCAATTATGCAGCTAGAGTGAGAACCACAAAGTTTGAAATAAAATGTTAGTAGCTGCCACGCTTCATTAGCAGCACACCACTGACCTCTATGGGTAAGGTTCTGTTAGAAACCAGTGATAAAAGCAGCAAAAATGCTGCTGAGAGCTGTTCTGAGGTGAATACCCACGTAACCTGAGTGCTGCTTGCCAGAAAATCACATAACTCTAATCCAGGCCATATTTTAAATGGGGACCTGGGTCAAATTCTACCACACCCAGCAACATTCTTCTTCCTAGAGAGTGAAAGACAGACCTTTAACAAAATAATTTCAAGAGTTTCTTGCCCTCTCTCAATCTGAGGCAGAGTAGGAGCCCCCTTTCCAGGAGTGTGTTTACTACTGAAGCCAAGAGAACAAGGCATCTGGGTTTACCAACAGCTATTCAAACACTAAAGTGAAGTGGTTCACAGTGATCACAGATACTCTATGTCTTTACTATGCAAAATGTGGTCCACAGACCTGGGTGTTTGTTAGAAATGCAGACTCCTAGGTCTCACCCCAGAGCAATAAGAATCTGTCTTGTTCAAGATCTCCAGTTGATTTATGTACACATTAGCTTGAGAAGCACTGCTGTAAGGCAACAATTCATTCAAGAAACAGCACTATCTGTATAGACTAAGTAAAAACTTTGAGAACGATTTTCCTCTTTAAATTAGATAATTTACGTAAGAACAATAAAAGCATTTTAAAACTGGCATAGACTACTGCTGCCACAGAAACTCGTCTTTCACACAGCCAGATTTAGGCCTCTTCCTTGTGATGTTCTCTTAAAAGGAATCTTGGTTCTTTGAGTGATATATATTTAACTACATACAGATCCAAAGCAAAAAGAAGGGCTTTTACTCCTCATTTTGATTTCTGGGACATATTTATATCACAGAATAAGCTGAAGAAACCTGCATGTAAACACTTTCTGGGGCTATAACACCAATTATACCATTTTAAATCCCAAAGTCAGAATAAGCTAAAATTTAGAGTTACACAGAAACATTACTGGGCCTACCTAGCAAAGGCTGTATAATATTTAGACATCCAATTATAAAAACAATTTATTCTCCACCCCAAAGAGAATATCCTTTGCAAAAAAAGAAAATAAAAAAAGGCCCATGTGTGACTTGGGCTACTACAATCTGAGAAAGTTCTAATTGTTTTTCTATGTGATGTAAACTTGCCAGAATTCTGACACATGACTGGATTAAGCTGTGTAAAATATAAGGAGAAAACTCACTAGTGTTAAGGGCCAGCAAGAGATGATTCAAAGCCAAATGGAAATAACATGTTTCTTTCCCTTCCATGCTAAAGTGGGTTAAGAAACAAGAAGACAGAATCCTGGGCCAGTCAACATCAAAATATAGAGCCTCTTTCTCCCCTCCATCCTTCAAACTTAATTTCTTTGTCTTCTTAGGTTCAGCAAGTCCACTATGTCGTAAACCACTAGGGAAATAAGCAGGGTTGGTAAGGCATAACCGTGGGGAGGATGTAACATTTAACTTGTAGCTCATGTGTCAACAGAATAGGATGAGCTATTTCAGTGTTTATAAGGGATTTCTGAGAGTCTCCATGAATATTTCAATATTCATTTGTCAGTCTCCTGAGTCTATTAAGGAGGTTATATAGCAACGCAGGATATCACACGAGGAAGCTATTCAGTCAACTCTATTCATTAGAGATATGAAAATGAAAAGCAAATGCTTTTATTCCCAAGGAAGACAAAAGCAGTGCTCATTTGTGTCACCATTAGCTAGAGTCCAGAGCTTGCTCAGTGTATAGACTCTGGAAGCAGTGACTTCCATTAGTAAAACGCATCACCCACAAAGATATGACGGTAACCCTATCTCCTTAGGCTCTCTGTCAGCCAAAAGTAAATGTACCTGTACCAGCTGGCATAAATCCCAGACATAATACTGCTCGTAAAGTAGAAGAGAAAATGCCAGTGTATGAAGCAGAAAGTAAGGTCGTTTTGTTTATGTAATCTCTGAGAACATATATTTTTGTATCTATGGCATTGCCTTCCAATTTCTGATGCTGGGAAATAAATCAGTTTGTTGGGCATATTTATAGTCATCAGGTTGATGAACAACTTATTTTCAAGTGTTCAGCTAAAAAAGCCCCTCTAATTCCACCACAGTTAAGTATCTAATTTACAGGGAGCCATGTGATGAGACCTGCTATTTTTCTGGCCTTCTCTACACAGATGGAAGGTCATCCTTAATATTTCTCATTTATCTTTTACAGCAACAGTAACTAATTGGCTTCCACTGGTGGCACATATTCACAGATACTCTGGACATTGGAGCCTTTTAGTATTAGAATCCTGGAAGCTAATTAAATTGGAAGTATGACAGGGTGGAGTGGGGGGGTGTGGATGGAAAAGGGGAAAAAAGAACCAATCAAGAAGTACTACTCGGGCTTCCCTGGTGGCGCAGTGGTTGAGAGTCCGCCTGCCGATGCAGGGGACACGGGTTCGTGCCCCGGTCCGGGAAGGTCCCACATGCCGCGGAGCGGCTGGGCCCGTGAGCCATGGCCACTGAGCCTGCGCATCCGGAGCCTGTGCTCCGCAACGGGAGAGGCCACAACAGTGAGAGGCCTGCATACTGCAATGAAAAAAAAAAAAAATGAAGTACTTCTCAACTATAAGTAAGATACATTTTTAAAAATAACACAAATGGCTCCAATGAACCTTTTGGAATTAGACAAGGCATAAGCCAACAAAATACAAAAAAGGCAAAAGTTTGAAAGCCTCAAAATAGGATGATCACTATGAGGTCATCTGAATGATGTTCAGGTCAGAAGGGGAATTACAGGGGCTATCCAGAGTTAAGCAGCAGGAGCAACAATAAGCTCTGGAAAGGTGACTAGGTTGGTTAAACATCAAAAGTTCCATTCAGAGGCAGGACAACAAAATAATCATGTACACTTGCAGACATATCCCATACCAATGATGAACAGTATCAATTAAATCTCTAGAAAAAATAATCCTGTCCTTTATCAAAGGACATTGCTCTGCTCATCAAGAAAAGGTCTAGTTCTAAAAAGCGGAATAATTTAAAGTTCTTCAGCATATCAAGAATTAAAAATAACCCCAGAAATTTAAAAATAAAAAGAATTTAAATAACCAAAAGAAAGAAGAAAGATGCTTACCAGACTATCTAGTCCTCCTCCCAAGAGATCCACTGCTCCCATCTGCATGGAGGATACCTGTGGCACATTGACTGGGGGACCAAGGTCAAGGTTTAAAAGATCCCCCAGAAGGTCACCTTGAGAGGGGATAACCTGAGGCTGTTCCAGGTTGGTGGCAGTGGTGGTGCCAACAGGGCTGTCACCCGCAACAGTGTTGCAAGTCACACACAGAAAGAGGGGAAAAGAGAAAAGTCAGTTTCACCTGGGACATAGTAACAAGGCAATGGGTGAAGGTCAGATATACAAAAACAGGAGGGGGAAAAAACTCTTATACTATATAACTTCATCAGTCAATCAATTTTAATTGAGCACCTACTCTATAAGGGAGCACTGTAATGAGAACTCTGGGGAAATACATCTTTTTTTAAAAAAATAAAAAAGGAAATATATTTCCTGTCCTCAAATAACTTATACTCAAACAAACAAATAAAAAACCAGCATTCACAGAACAAGTGAAAAGCACACTCACTGTGTAAAAGCAGAAATGAGTATTGTGTGTCTGCACACTGACAGGATATAGATGAGAAGCAAAACAGAACCAGGTGGGGCTGATCCCAAAAGATTCTGAGAATGGTTTTATGGCTACATTTTCAAAAACAGCATAGTTATGAGGAACTACCAGGGAGAGACCTTCAGAAAAAGAAAGGATAGCTTGTGCAAAGGCACAGAAATGAACAATTTGACTTGAGGGGTGGTGAAAAAATTATAATGGCAGGAGCAGACACTGTAATTGGTAAGATTTGGGGGAAGTGAAGATGAGGGAAATACAACTCTGAAAAAAGGTCTGGAGAGTTAATTTTTATATGATAGGCAATGCACAATCACTTTTATTTGTTGAACAAAGAACTAAAATGAACATTTAGAGGAACATTACCCAAGCAGCTGTGTGTATAATGGACTGAAGTTGGGAGAATGGACATGAAGATGAGCTAAGAGTGACCTAAACCGTTACTGCCACAACACTGTAAAAATAAAAACGAAGTGGTGAGTTCCAAGAGATGTTAAATGGACTAGGCAGGGGGAAATGATCTTAATAGATGGTGCCGGGTCAACTGAATAGCTGCGTGAGACAAAAATGAGCCTTGACTCCTACACCTCACAACATAAACAAAAATTAGAGATAAATCAGACATAAATGTGAAGGGGAAAACCAAGAGGATTTCTATGACCTTGGACAAGACAAAAGTTTCTACAAAAAGCTCTAACCAGGGCTTCCCTGGTGGTGCAGTGGTTGAGAGTCTGCCTGCCGATGCAGGGGACACAGGTTCGTGTCCCGGTCTGGGAGGATCCCACATGCCACGGAGCTGCTAGGCCCGTGAGCCATGGCCGCTGAGCCTGCGCGTCCGGAGCCTGTGCTCCGCAACGGGAGAGGCCACAGCAGTGAGAGGCCCGCGTAGCGCAAAAAAAACCCCAAAAACCCAAAACAAGCACAAATGGACAAAAAGGTCATCCAAAAAGGAACCACATAAGGAATTGTGACGGTAACAAATTGAAGGCTAGTAATCTGATAAAGACCTTATGTAAGAGACTGTGCTTCTTTTTACATATTGGTTCTTTGTGTTCTAGGAAGAGTTGTTTTTGTTTGTTGATTTGTTTCACTTTCCCCATCCCATTTGAGGGTCAAAGTTATCAGGAGAAAGGTAATTTAAATGGCAAACAACAGAAAGTCCGTATCTATTTATCAAAACTTGAAGCACAGGCTGGGAGATGTACTTAGAAGTTAAATGGTCATATCTAGCGAATGTTAAATATGCTTGCCTACGAGGTCAAACACCCTGTAACGAGGCCTGATCCTCATGAAACCACAAGTTGCCTTTGGGTGAAAATCACAGCACTGCCCTAAAACCAAAGATTCAACTCAAGGGCTAATGAAAGATTAATAATCATTTTCTTGGGTACTGCCCTTTTCTTTTTGTTTATCTGTGCCCATAGTCTGTCAAAACAGAGCTACAGTATTGTAAACGTTGACTACACTAATTTGTAAAGCAATAAATCCTATACTCTGGCTATTCATGAACCACTGAAACAGCAATATATATTAGACAATACGAGACACTCAGAAACGGTGCAAGTGCAGATACTCTAACCACTCAGAGATCAAATTCTACTTAGATTTGAGGTTTATTATAATTAATGAAGGGAGATTCTGAAAAGATTCCAAGATACCCATTATAAGAGTTTATTAGAGTACTGCCGCTCCCAAATTAAAGTTTTAAGGTTATCTATAAAGCAAGAGTTCCATGTTACCTGACAGTCTGTTCATAATAGCATTTCCTTACTGATATGGAGCAATTTATTTTGGTAAAAAAAGGTACAGGCAACTGAACAACTATGTCTACACAGAATCTAGGCTGCTCTTATAAAACAATCCTGCAAACATTATTTCACTAACAGCTAGCTTTACAGCATAAGAGAAGCAGTATCTGCTAACTTCATCCATAAGCTTGAACAAAAGTTACAGTAAAGGATAAAAATAGCTAAATGTATACATGGGCGGACCTCATTTTATTGCACTTTGCAGATATTGCAGTCTTTACAAATTCAAAGATTGTGGCAACCCTGAATTGTCAGATGATGATAAGCATTTTTTAGGAATACAGTATTTTTATTTTTTTTTATTTATTTATTTTTGCAGTACGCGGGCCTCTCACTGCTGTGGCCTCTCCCATTGCAGAGTACAGGCTCCGGACACGCAGGCTCAGCAGCCATGGCTCACGGGCCTAGCAGCTCCACGGCATATGGGATCGTCCCAGACCGGGGCACGAACCCGTGTCTCCTGCATCGGCAGGCGGACTCTCAACCACTGCACCACCAGGGAAGCCCCAGCAATACAGTATTTTTAAATTAAGGTATGTAGACTATTTTTTTAGACATAATACTATTGCACATTTAATAGACTACAGTATAGTATAGACATAACTTTTATATGCACTGAAAACACAACAACAAAAAAATTCATGACACTTCATCACAGTGGTCTGGAACTGAAGTGCACTATCTCTGTGGTACACCTGTACAGGCTTTTTACCAAGTTTTCAACTCTGGGAAAATTTCTAGCCTCATCTTTCTGGAAACTTAAGCAACTTTCAAACTTTATCCATTTAGAAAATCTTCACCACAATTTTCTAAAGGCACAACCTTACCTACCCTGAGGTTAGAACACAGAGGGGCCTTTTAACCCATTGTTTGTGTGTGGTCACTAGTATTCAGATGAAGCCTCCAGGGCAGTAGAGTAGGTTTGCCAAATGCATAGCAAATTTTTCTAGGCTATAAAAGCTTGAGGAAGACCAACTTCGTCTAAACAGAGAATCACTTCTCACTCAAACCTAGTTTACCTGCTTACCTCCCATGATGTACTGGCAAGTGTTTGCGATGGATTCCATGACTTCCTTCCACAAAAGCATTGGGCGGCTGATGATACACTGAGGCCAAATAACCAATGTGGCAGATGAGCTCATCCAACAGAGTTGGCTCAATAAGATCTGTCTCCTCAGAGATCAGTGGCTTCTCAGACAAGACTACTTCTTTGGCTGTGACAGGATCAGTTGAGAGAAGGCGCCAATAAATAGAGCCCCGGTCTTGAAGGTCAGGATTATCAGAATCCTAATGAAAAGGCAATGGCAAGAAGGTTTAAATGTAACCTTTCTCCATACAGAAAGCCAAACTGCTGGATTTATTATCAAGGCAATGCTGAAGTGATTTACGCAGAGTTGGCCGTTAAGAAGATATTTAGACTCAATATATTGTTAATAGAGCCATAATTCTGTAATCTCTAATGTTTCCAAGAATTTAAATATAAATTGAAGTAGGTTAGTTCTAAGACTCAAATTCAAAATGAAGTTGGGAAAAGGAAAATAAATTTTAAGCCAGTAAAAATCAACTGCTTACGATGGCCTCAGGACATAAAAATAATGTTTTTAACTGCTTTAATATTAGCAGGATTATTCATGAAACACAGCTTACATATATTTCACCCATACCTTCTTTCTTCATTCAAATATTTATTAACTATCTCCTATGGAGACACTGGCTAGGCCCTGGAAATAAAGAGACAACAACACAGTGCCTGACCTCAGTGAGCTCAAAGAATATTAATTATTACAATATAGTATGAGAGGTACTATTACCTAAATAATAAAAAAAACTGTTCAAGAGAGAACATAACTAAGTGCTTCTAAAAGGGGTGACACTTGAATTTAGTGGTCTCTTTTTTTTTGTGGCTGTTTAAAAATAATTTTATACATGGTCATGGCTAAGAAAAATTTATTATCAATGACACATCACGATTTAGAAATGTATAATATAAAAATAAGTCTCCCCCTATCATCCAACCCTATCCCACCTTAACTCCCCATCCCCAAAATAGCCATATTAACAGTGCACTATATATCTTACCAGAGAGCTCCCACACATATATATTTATTTTATACAAAACCAGTTTCATAGTATGTATACTGCTTCTCAAGCTGCTTTCCATATTGGCACATACAGCTGTCATTTTCCACTGTATATGCAGCACTGCATCATTATTTACTAGTGTCCTATTGATGAACATTTAGGCTGTTGCCTCTTTCTCCCTCCTTCCTACTATTTATTTTTGCAATCATTATAAAGTTGCAATAAATATCCTGGTATCCACCTCTCAGAATGTCTATATAGTGGCATTCATTTACGCATGAATTGTTTCAGTGGTATCATGTTATTAAAGGCAACAATCAGTCCCATTTCAATTTCTGTATTTAAAACACATACAAAAATATTTTCTTTAAACTAGGCCAGGGTTTTTCCCATGAGTTTCTACATAAGCAGATGAACTGGTTTATAATTTAGCCATTTAAGGCACGTATCATTCAGCTCAACACCGGAAGTGACCCTGATGGTTTTATATACATTTTCTTAATCATGTATTATTTAAATTGCACTCAAAATGGAGTGCTGGTTAAAAACAAAAAAGCATAAAGAACACTGAGATACAAGTTAATACAGTATAAAAAGGGTAAATTTTACCTCAAGGTAATCTTTATCACATACATAGGTTGCATTATTCTAATAGAAATGCACATATATACATGTATTATTCATATCAAAATGTTTGTAGTATTTGAAATGCCAGGGTTAAAAAAAGGAAACAGTGATACTATCCAATTTAAATGAGTTTGTTTTGTTGCTTGTTGGGAGGGGGGCTAATTTGCTCCTGAGGAAGTGTTTATAAATAGCAGCCTGAAACCTCCTCACTTAGATTTTCATTTGGAAACAAAGCGTGACTATTATGAAACATAAACAAGTTGATTTTTTAACAGAGCAGAATACAACTTTCTCCAAGTATTGCATCAGGAAAGCAATCCCCTGCCCAGCTTTTATTGATATTTAAATTAAAAGTTAAATTTTAATCTGTATATTCAGTCCCCAAAGCATGTCATCTAAAATTTGTAGACTATGCTTTTTATTACACAATGAACACTACACATCACTTAACTGGGAAAACTTAATTTGCCTTTATATAGTAGTAAAGTTGTTAAACATATTAAAATAAACTACATAATACAGCTTAATAATATACTTATCAAAATAATTTTTTTTTTACTTCAAACTATTTCTCTCATATACCTGGTACATATTTAACCAAATGGCCAAAAAAAAAAAAACAATTCCTGTGGGGATTCACAAAATATATACTTCTGTGAAAATAGCTTGAGTCCCCCCACAAATTCAAAACACTGCAACAGGACAAACTTCTGGAGACAGAATCACTGGATCAAAGGGTATACATACTGTAAATCTTAACAGAAAAATTTAGTCCTATGAGAAATGAGAAAATGAGTGCATATTTTCCAGGACTAGAAGTGAAGAGTGGGCAAGGATCTCCACTGTCCAAACTCAGTTATCCTGAGGGGTGATCTGTTAGGACTACTATCAGCTGGCCTTCACTGCCTCAATATTTCACATGGAGACCACGATAAATCAGGCCCAGTCAAAGCTAATGACAAGAAAATAGAAACTTTTTATGATTTTAAGGTGCCATTATGTGTTTGGTGACTCAGAAAATTTGGTTTCGGATCTACTGTACTGCTAGTCTTATAGGCCCCCGTAAGGATCTCAAGAAAATAGTGTATTTCCCAAAATTTGAGAGCTTCCAAAACAATTCTTACCATGCAAGCTCTGAAACAGTAATTCTTAAACTATAATGTGCATCAACATTTTAACACACCAGGAAAGCCACTGAAAGTGCAGATTCCAGACTTTCTGATTCATTAGGTCAGAAGTGGGGCCCAGGAACTTTTATTTTTAACAAGCAGCACAGGTGATTTTGATGATGATGGTCTCTAGTTCACAGATGGAAAAACTAAGGTGAAGACTTCTTTTCCATGTACTAAAAAAAGTAATTACTAAAGTTTGGACACTTCTATGAGTATTCTTTCCTAATTCCTCTAAAACTATCAAAGCGAAAAGACCTGTTGTCATTTCTTTTTTATTTGTCGTATCTGTTCTCTGCTCCCCTTTTATTCTTTTTTCTTTATTGTTGTTGTTTTTATATATTTATTTATTTTTTGGTGCATTGAGTCTTCGTTGTTTGGTCTTCACTGCTGTGCGTGGGCTTTCTCTAGTTGCCGCGAGCAGGGGCTACTCTTCGTTGCGGTGCGTGGGCTTCTCATTGCGGTGGCTTCTCCCGTTGCAGAGCTTGGGCTCTAGGCGCATGGGCTTCAGTAGTTGTGGCACGTGGGCTCAGTAGTTGTGGCCCGCGGGCTCCATAGCACAGGCTCAGCAGTTGTGGTGCACGGGCTTAGTTGCTCCGCGGCATGTGGGATCCTCCCGGACCAGGGCTCGAACCCATGTGCCCTGCATTGGCAGGCGGACTCTCAACCACTGCACCACCAGGGAAGTCCCATAATATTTCTAATCATACCACTATTTTATTTAAAATTAGAAGCACAAAGATTTCACATATACTTCACTGAATTCTCAGCATAGATAAACAATAGGATTAAGTCTACTATAAAGACAGAACAATAGTATGACAGAGAAATTTGTCCAGTCACGTCCTGAACCAGTGGATGTAGCAGAAACAGAACCCCACCACCCAATTCAAATTAACGTAACTCAGCAGATCATGCTACCCTCAACTTAAAAATTTATGGCTGGTAACATAAATATTAAATTAGGTTCTTATTTCATGAACTTGAGAAAAAAATTCCAGAGGAAAATTCCAGTGGAAAAGACTTATATAAATGTGCTTATTCTATTATGCTAATGCCTCAGATTTCATTAACTGGACAGAAAAGGCAAGTCTAGAGAAACTGTTTATTAATTATTTATAGCCAAATATGAAATAATCATCCACAATAATCTTAAAACCTCTAAGTTCACTTATTTATACTGACTTATGCACAACAATGCTTCAGGCAGGGAGACAGGAAATGCGTATTCTCAAAAGTCATTCTTAACTTTCAGACTTGAGAAGCAGCATGAACAGAGTAGAAAAGGGCAAAGACTCTGGAGCCAGGCTACTTGGGTTTGAGTCCTAGTTCCACCCCATACTAACTGGGCCGGCCTCTCTATGTCTCAGTTTCCTCACCTATAAAATGGGAAGAGTAACAGTATTAACCCTCACTGAAAGCCTGGCACATAGTAAGCACTATACAGATGACTGTTGTTACTAAGATTCTCTACTAGTCCTTGTACAGAAAATCTAGAATTAGGAACGTCTGATGGTTTATTTATACCCTGCCATGTTCTAGAAAAGGATTTAGCAAAGCTTATAAAAATACATCTAAGGCTAAAGAACATAAATTAGAAGCAAAGGCAGAAAAATGCAAGCCACGATGACCCACACATTTTCTACGGGAGATCCTTAAATTTGATTCTAAGGTTTCAAACATCTGACATGGAAAACAAGTCTAGTCAGATAAGCCATTCAGAGGGGCAGTTAATTACATACTAATGCATAAGAGAATCCAAAACTGGTTAGGAATTTTTTTATGGGGTTTCATACAAGAAAAAAATATATAATGGAATAAATACTTTGATAACACATCTAAAGAGGATAGTTTCTCATGACAACCCTTACTACAGGATGATGATATTAGTGTAATTCAGTAAAAACTATTCTAATAAGGGTCAAATACAATGCAGTCTAGATCCCCAGCTCTCTACTAATCTGGCTTGATTCAGTGGTAAATTTCAACATCTATAAGAACATAGGGAATCCTCCCTAAACACTTTATCTCAGGCAAATACTGTAATAAGAGTGAGTTTGAACTCTGACAAGAACCTAAAACACAGCTCTCCTATGCTGCCTGTTAAATACAGGTACAGAAGCCTTAAGAGACAATGGAGGTGAAGGCAGGGTTCAGAACTTGTGAATACAATAGAATCGACCAAAGACACTCACTTGATTATGAGGCTAGCCTTATCTATTCAGAAGTGAGTAGACAGGATTTCCCTGGTGGCACAGTGGTTAAGAATCTGCCTGCCAATGCAGGGGACACAGGTTCGAGCCCTGGTCTGGGAAAACCCCACATGCCACGGAGCACAGAGCCCGTGTGCCACAACTACTGAAGCCCATGTGCCACAACTACTGGAGCCTGTGCTCCACAACAAGAGAAGCCACTGCAATGAGAAGCCTGCGCACCACAACGAAGAGTAGCCCCTACTCGCTGCAAGTAGAAAAAGCCCGTGTGCAGCCAAAAGTAAATAAATAATTAAATTAAAAAAGTGAGTAGACAAGGAGCAAAGCCAAAATTCTTTTTAGAAAATTGTTCTAACTCCATCTTAACAGAGATACAAATGGGTAATAAAGGGTCTAGACTAGGAAATCTAGAATGCTCAATATAGATAATATTAAATAACCATTGCCTTCATGGTTATGGAAATTGCCTTGCTTCAGGCAAAAGGAAGTTTTAGAAAAAACACTTCAAAGAGCTCTAACAAATAAATTTTAAAAGATGTAAAATTAATAATAGGAAAGGTATATCTATTTTCCAAGGTGGATGAATGTCAAGTGGCCTCTCAGCAGTTAAGATGATTTTGACTATTCCACACATACATAAACACAGAATCTTCAATTTGGCTGAGGCATGAATCTGTCACACAATGTAAGCCGAGACAGTCTCTTACCTGCCGAGTGATTCTAGGTCACCACCCAGCACTCCCATCTCTACATTTTCTCTTTCCTTATTTTCTACTTCTTGTGGTAACTTTCATGGAGAGCCAGATATTGCTGATGCTTTGAAATGTGGCCATCAGGGGAGAGTTAAAACTTGAAATACTTTAATAAACAGAAATCCCATGGTTCTTGAAGAAAATGAGACTTCTGAGAAAGCTAAGAGACTGTATAAATATGTATTTATCTGTGTTTAGGGAGTTTTCTGAAGTGTTAGTACATAGGCCTCATTAAAGTCAAGTTTACTATATTACCATCTAGAATAAACACAAGACTTCTTTGAATCTGGTTAATTTATACAGAGCTCTTTCTTTCGTACAAAGGAGAGAGGCTCCAGGGCCTGTAGCAAAAGACAGAAATGAACTTCAAGGCCCTAAGATGAAGTCAAATACATGGCTAATTTAATGGCAATCACCCTACAGAGTCTGTAATAAGCACTACATGATTAAGAAGGGGCAATTTCTATTCAAAATGGCCCCCTGTAGATGACCTATTAAACATTAACGTGAAAATTAACATCTAACCTAAACTACTTTGATTCATAAGATGACCAATTTCTGCTCTTAGTGCCAAGACATGCCTCATCAGTGATGGACAACCTCCCAGTCCACTTTTCATGGACAGATGGTGAGCCATGGCCTGCCCTTGACTCCACATACTCATATGGATGCTTCTTCACACTAACCATAATGGGGTCAAGTGAAGGTTTAGAGACTTGGGGAAATAGCACACTAAAAGGTTCATTCATAATTTGTTGGAGAAATGGAGAAAACTGAGAGGTACAAGGGGTGGAGTGGGACACCTCTATTTTCTGTGAAGTGAATTTTCTGACATCCTTTAACTCAACTACTGTTGGTCAACTGCTCCTTAAAAGATAATCAAGCGATAATTCTCAGTAATGTTTACGTGCATCAGTAATCAGAAACGACAATTATCTTAATTTCTAGTTCAGGTCTTTTTCACATTTGAATTCATTGATTATAAAACATCTGTACTTGAATCAAGTGTCAGAAAGTAGCCTTTGACTCTAGCAGTTTTCTTGGCTGTACTTTTTTCAGAGTTGTATAGCATATTCTATAAACAACTTATTTAATAATGTTGTCTGCTTTATAGTATTCCATTAAGTATTCAAATGCCTTATCTGCCCGTTGAACTTCTTTTCCTTAAAATGGATTCCTGACATTTCTAAAATTAAATACTGTCAGAGGAAAGAAGAACTTTGCATTTATCATGTACCAAATGATGCGCTTTGACCACTTAACAGATGATATATTGGCAACTATTCAAGGTTCCCATTTGTGGTCTCAGTTTGGAACTGGGTTTCAAGAAGTGTACTAAGTGCACACCCCAACCGTACTAATTAATTACAGGATTTACCATATTTAGTCCTCCAATTGTGTTCATTATTGATATGAAATAAAGCTCCCCAGAGCAAAAAAAAAAAAAAAAAAAAGGTAAGATGACAGCTCAGAACTAGGTTAAAGAACTATAAAAGAGATCAAATGCTGTTAATATACAACTATAAAGAGATGAAAGAGGAAAATGGTAAATTGAATATCTGAATCAGATTCCATGTGTAAACACACATCATAACTCTTGACAACCTGCTAAAGCCAGCCTGTTCTCAAATTCAATTAAGAACATTACTGGATCATGATGGACTGATCATTATACTAGTTACGTCAGAAAAAGTAATTACTTTGATTTCTGTGTATCCAGCTGGTTGCCACATTCCTGAAATCAGAACCCTCCCTAAAAGGACCAAAAATACTAAATAAATAAGGAAGCAGCATTAGCACTTTAAAATTACTTAAAGAGAAAGGCAACTTATCTAGAAGGTAGAACAGCACACGAGATATTTGTCAAAGCATTTACCATCTCTACAGGGTACTTTCATTTGAAAGCTGAAATTAAGTCCCCCAGAAGGAGATACTGTGAGACTCAATGTCATTTTCACAAAGTCATGTCCTTCATTAACACTAAAGAGTCTAAGTTCAATTTTCATGAATTATCGTTAAAACTGGAGCCAGTCGATTCATTTAGAAGCCATACAACAAGTTCTAATTCAGCAGAATATGTAAAAGAGGCACTGTTTTTATTTTTTTAACAGAATCTAAAGACTGAACTCCTTCCGTTTAAAATCTCTGCAAATGAACCTTCTTGGAAAAAGTTTCACAATTTCCTAGAATTTAAAACAAGACAAATCAACTCCATGCTTTTTTCAGACTTCTTACCTGTGTTGCCAAACTCAAGACCTGCTGTACCAGCTCCTGCGTTTCTGATGGTTTCTTGAGAAACAGCTTCACTATGGCAGTAAGCAGAGTGAGCTGTACCTAAGCAAATGTAATTTAATAGGTAAAGTGAAAGGCATTTGCATTATTCCACACCATGAATTCCAAAGTGATATTTTCCCAAATATGACTTACTATGAGGTCTTTCTGATTTTGATTAAGAAACAAAGGTTAAAACTCAGCCAATATCCACAATAGCAGTCAAAGGTTTTCATCAACTGAAAACTCACTAGCCTCCTATCTCCGAACTGCATTTTTTGGCATCAAAAACTGCCGATATGTTTCTGGCCCAGATAATCACCTGTATTTCTTAAAATACATGCTAACATACTGATGGCAATAAAACTGGTTCCTGACCAAATCCTTTATTATTTACTTCCACCAAAAGCTACAACTTCCAGGGAATTAGGGAATCATTTATCATACTGAGGCAAGAGCCAAGACAGTAGAATTATGCCAGATCACAACCAATTAAGAGTGGCATGCTAGGGCTTCCCTGGTGGCGCAGTGGTTAAGAATCCGCCTGCCAATGCAGGGGACACGGGTTTGAGCCCTGGTCCAGGAAGATCCCACGTGCCACAGAGCAACTAAGCCCTGCACCACAACAACAGAAGCCTGCGCACCTAGAGTCTGTGCTCCGCAACAAGAGAAGCCACCACAATGAGAAGCCCTCGCACTGCAATGAAGAGTGGCCCCCGCTCGCGGCAACTAGAGAAAGCCTGCGCACAGCAATGGAAGACCCAATGCAGCCAAAAATAAATAAATAAATAAATGAAACAAATCTATTTAAAAAAAAAAAGAATAAAATTTTAAAAATAATAATTAAAAAAAAAAAAAGAGTCGCCTGCCGAACCATGAAACTACGGCTGGTATATGTTCCTTGTAGGGCCTATTAAAATTACTATGATAGATTACACACATGAACTTCAATTTGCAGTGAGTACAAATGCCGGGGAAAAAGCTTTAATAATTTATCTGCTTCTCTGGGCCTTTGACTCGAAGGTCTCTCAGTTTTGGTAGAAGACAGACAGAAGATGGGAAGGAGTCTAACCATCCACAAAGAATCTTTTCAAACTGCACATGCCAGCCTTCACCCCAGACAGAAACCCCAGCTGCAACTGAGCCACAACCATTACTAAAAGCAATGGGTAATCATCTTTAGGTGACAGAAAATTAAAAAGTAATAACTACTGCTCTAAGTCAGTAGTTGTCAAAGTGTGGTTCTGGACCAGCAGCAGCAATAGCATCACCACCCTCAACCTTGTAAGAAATGAACATGCTTAGGCCCATCTCAGACCTACTGACTCAGAAACTCTAGGGGTGGGGCCCAGCAACCTGTCCTTTAACACAGGTTAAACACCAGTGCTTAGGTGCTTCTAGGCTCATTAAAGTTTGAGAACCACTGTCTAAATTAGGCAGGCTTGTTCCAACAGAAGTTAGCACAACTGAAAAAGGTCACCCCTTTTTGGGAGAAAAATGAACATACTATATGTGTATATAAATTCGCACACATGAAACTGCCTAACCTTTACCTTTCCTGAAGTCGTCCCCAAAACATCTAATACATTAAGATATAGATGGGAACTTACCTGGGTGCTTTCATCATGAAAACCTTCCAGGAACCTCTCTAGTAACTCATCTGCATTGTCAATTCTTTCAGCATATTCTCCCACAATCCAAATCATAGCTGCTGGAGCATCTGGCTCAACCAGTGAGTCTAAGTTCTCACACAAAGTGGCAATGATACTTTCATATCTGATATAACAAAATTGACTATGGTTACTGAAGGCAAAACTGAGAAGTGTATTTAACAAGCCTAAAAAGCAAAAAACCATGGACAAGGTACCCTAAACCACCACCAAACTACAAAGACTTTTAGCCAAGAGAATGTACAGGCTTTAAAGCCAGAAAATTATAAATGTCTTCAATTTTCCTTCAGTTATGTTTTAATAACTAGACCATAAATCTTTATAAAAGCTTATCAGATATTCTTTTCACAAGGAAAAACTAACCTATGGTTTAAGATAATACCACTACCTTACATTTCTCACAGTCTTTCTCATAACTAGATCAGAGAAATTTCCTATTACTTCATTTTACCTTCATCGTAGAGGAACAGAAATTCCACTTTACTATTAGGAAAATGGAGTCAGACAGTAATAGCATCCAGAAACAGTAATTTTGTCTCTTATCCACCTATCTCTGCTTTCTATAGAGATCTTTATGTTCTTTCCTCCCAAGGCACCCACACTACTGACCTGTTTTTCTAAAGAAATAAGCAATTCAAGTATTTATTTTTACAGGTCTATAGCTCTCATTCTTTACCATGTTAAATCCATCTCCTTGGCTAATGTGTTTTTTTTTTTTTTTTTTTTTTTTTTTTTTTGCGGTATGCGGGCCTCTCCCGTTGCGGAGCACAGGTTCCGGATGCGCAGGCTCAGCGGCCATGGCTCACGGGCCCAGCCGCTCCGCGGCATGTGGGATCTTCCCAGACCAGGGCACAAACCCGTGTCCCCTGCAGCGGCAGGCGGACTCTCAACCACTGCCCCACCAGGGAAGCCCGGCTAATGTAGTTTTAAACATCAGAATGAAATTGTATAATAAATGAGATATGGACAACTGAATAATACACTTAATTGCCCTATTTCCACTGATTAAACCAGGTTCTCGATAATGCTTTCTTAAAATTAAACTATCATAATCCCTCAGTAATACAAACCAGAAATGGACACATTTCTTTACCAAGCATATTAAGGTATACACCTCCCCAATTAATCAAGAAGTTTAGAAACCCAACCCTCCTCTTTCCTGGGAGAGTGGTAAAAGTATATGATCCTTTTTCCAAAAATACCATTTCTAGAATTTATATATATATATATATATATATATATATAATGCTTAAAAAACCACTACCTTATTAAAATATTTCTTCTAATTCTGAGTCCACCACTAAGCTAACTAACTGTAAGTCACTTCGTTTCACATTATCTTTAACGATAATCAGAAGCCTTAGCACAGTTCATCTCTATGATTATAAGGTAAAATGAGATTTAGGATGCTTATAAGATCTGCTCTTATTTAACTCTTTCAGATTCCTTAATTGTTTGCCTTCAAAAGCAAATCTGAAAAAGTATTTTTGTTTCATAACTAAGAGGCCTCAATGTGAAAATTTTTGTGGAGTGAAAATGTAGATTTTGTATATCTTAATGGAAGCAGCTACAATACTTCAGAAAAGGCGTGAAACTCTGACAGTTCATTGTTGCATGTTCTATAATTTTCTACAAGTACTAGGTAACATACTAAGTGAATAGTGAAGCTGTCACCTCCCTGGCTTTTACAATAAGGTGACCATATAATTTATTATTCAAACTGAGACATTTCTGACAGTGAAAAGGGGCACAATTATTAATTATGCCTGGTAAGAGGCATAAAATGGATTATTCCCAGACAACGTGGAATATCTGGGTATCCTTATTTAATAGTAACTTCATCACCAAAGAATCTGGCTAACTTTAATATATGCCAGTTGACAATACATATTCAGACAGCACTTCAATTCTTCTAAGAGTGATAAAGCAGAGTGAAAAATCAGATTTTAATCCTTGTGCTAACCAACTTATATATTTCTGATTTTTAATAAAGTATTCAATTATGACCAGTTACTTTACAAAGATTAATTCTTACCTAGCCAACCTCAAAGTGCCTTACTTAAACATTTCCTAAATGATCTGAGGAAGAGGGTCAGAAGTTTCTGGACGTACTTGTTGGGATATTTGCGGAAGATATAACAATCGCCTCTTGGACCACATAATTTACTTTGGTTTGGATGAGATCAAGCAATGTGCTTACACAGCGCTCTGCAGATTGCTGCAAAGAGGAACATAATGAGAAGTCAGATGATCCATCCAATAACTGTAGTGGGATAACTGAGGACATGGAAAGGAGACGTGACCCATGAGCCCCCCCCCCAGCAAACTGGGGGCTGTCGAATAAGCCAGAACTGCAAACAGTCCTGATTGCTTTGAGCCCCCACCCCAGCAAACCGGGGGCCTGCAAAAGAAGCATTGAGCGCTTTGGGCACTGATCCATGAGATGTCCTCAGTATAATCAGAGTGGTGGGAACGCAAGGAAATGTCCTTGTGCTACTTCAGTATAATCAAAATAATGGTGGGAACTTTATGCTGTTCTTGCGCTCAAGGACGAAGCACGGTAGGTTCTCACGAAAGCCAATTATTGCTTGTATAATTAATAAAAACATAGGTTGCTGCTTTGGCACTTCTGAAATGTTAAGAAAACAAGTCTTAAAGTGTAAACCTAGATAATGTTTTAATAAAAGCTACCACAGCAGGGCAGACGGCGCTGTTTTGCCTGAGCGAGCAGCAGCCCTCTACTGCTGTGCTTTGGCACAATTCATCTCGTGTGATGAGCTTACTTTTGGCCCTGTCCTAAGAAACTACAACAATAACACAATCTCAACATAAAAAAATTTTTTTTTGGAACATTCAGGTGTATCAACTAAACTAGACTAAAAGATGAGGCATTTAATTTGACCACACTATACTAGAGGCTGGGTTATCTGATGGAGATATACAGAAGTTCTAGATATACTCCAAATTTTACTCACTACAAGAAACAGTTCAAGTGAAAAAAATCATCTTGGATAGCCAGGATGACAGAAGTGAGAAGAAAGCATAAGTCAAGGTAGAAGGAAAGAATAAGAATGAAAGAATAAGCCAAGCGAAGAGGTCTTTATCTGCAGTTCATGAATGAGCACAGACAGAAGGCATCTTTAAACCTCTTGAAATGAAACTGCCAAATTTCATTTGTGCACACAAGCATATTTTCCTGGGAGAAGGTTTACAGTTTTCATTATATTTTCAAAGTTATCTGTGACTCAAAAAACTCTTAAGAAAAATTTGCCATCTTCTGGGCTATATAACTGCAAGTCTATGGCCTTAGGTAAACTGCAACTTTCCACAGCCTATGGCTCATCTATAAAATAGAATTTAATCTATTAGTCTTTCATTAATGAAGGGAATATGGAAGAATACAAGTGACAAAACTAATGTATTGAAACAATAAGTCATAGTTTTTAAAAGAAGGGTTCCAGAAGAGAGATCCTAAAAACCAAGGACTGATTTATCATATATTACAATGTATTATGATGGGTCATTCCATTATATGCCTCCTGATAAGATGCAATAGGAAATTCACAGCAGCATCTAAGAGGTATTCTTGCCTAAAACACTGAATATGAATATTACCAAGCCTCTAGATTTAATTTTCTAAAGGGGATGAAGGAATGAGATAAACAACATCACTAAAATACTATCAGCCAAATCTAGACTCTGGAAAATTCTACAAGCCTAATGATCTAGTCCTTTCAACAAATGGCACCCAAATAAATAAGTAAAGACTTAAGAGACATATTAACCAAATGCAATGTATAGCTAGCTCTCGTTTAGATTTTGATTTGAACAAGGCAACTGTAAGAAGACATTTAGACACAATTAGGGAAAACTGAACATGGACTAGGTACTTAATGAGATTAAGAGTCACTGTTTGTTGAGTATGGTAAACGATATCATGACAATTTTTTTTTAGAGGACCTTATCTATTAGATATACACATTGGACTACTCTAATAAGATCATATCTGAGATCTGCATTAAAATATAACAGTAACCCACTCCCTTGAAGGGGGAGGGAGAGGGAGAAGATCAAATGGGAACAGCAATGTGTTGCTATTTGTTCGAGATGGATGGTGGGTATATGAGAGCTCATTAATCAATTTTACCTTAGTGTATACCTAAAAATTTCTGTAATAAAATCTTTTAAAGGTATTATAATTTAAACCATTCCAAGCAATATAACGAAAACAAAATTGCATCTTGAGGTTATTTATATGAGGTCATATATGATTCTGTTCTCTTTTATTATTGTAGTTTTCCCATTTTTGAATTCTATTTTATTCATTTTCAGCTAGTTATTTCCTGTGCTGTTATTACAACAGCAAAACAGTTGGGAAATTTTAAATATAAAAGTTATGATAAATTATAAAGCATGTAAGGGTTAAATTATCAAATTAGATAGTACAAATAAAGTACTCAGCATAAGGCTTGATAGAAAGCTAACATTTACTGAACCCTTAGTTTCATTATTATAATAAAGATAAACAAAAGGCCATCTCCCATGATGCATCAATATTCAAAAACAATTAAGTCTAGGATAGTAATTTTCAAGCAAATTGTCATCTCACCTATATTGCTTTTGATTAAATTTTAAAAACACCATTAAAGCAGTATGGCAGAGGAACAAAAGTAAATATCCAATCATTGTATATACAAAGTAAGTCCAGAAACATAAAAAGGCATACAGACATATAAAATTTAGTATATGAAAAGGCAACATTTCATAACAGTAAGGAAAGGATGAATTGTTCTGGTGTTTGATCCCCACACTCTTATGTTTAACCAAACCATTGCCATTAAAGTAGAAAATAAAAGTGAATTTTATATAACTTTGAAGTGAAGCACAATTTTCTAGGTGGTCCACTAAATATATCATTGGGAGAGGGACTTCCCTGGTGGCTCAGTGGTTAAGAATCCGGCTGCCAATGCAGGGGACACGGGTTCGAGCCCTGGTCCAGGAAGATACCACACGCCACAGAGCAACTAAGCCCGTGAACACAACTACTGAGCCTGTGCTCTAGAGCCCATGAGCCAAAACTACTGAGCCTGCATGCCACAACTACTGAAGCCCGAGCACCTAGAGACTATGCTCTGCAACAAGAGAAGCCACCGCAAGGAGAAGCCCGCGCACCGCGAAAAAGAGTAGCCCCCACTCTCCACAACTAAAGAAAGCCCACACACAGCAACGAAGATCCAATGCAGCCCAAAATAAATAAATAAATTTATTATTTTTTAAAAAAGATACCATTGAGAGAAAATGGATAGAACTCACTACATAAGGAAATGTGAACTCCTATGCATCAAGAAGTCAAATGAAATCAAAAGGAAAATAATTGGGAAAATAACTATTAATGAAATGAAGGGGTATTAAATGAATTAATACCTTTAATTAATTATAAAAAACTTTAAAAAATCAATGTGGAAAAGATAACACATTGAAAAAAGATACACATGCCATGAAAAAGCAATTCCAAATGGTTAAGCGTAATGAAAAAAATGTCACCTCAACTAGAGATCAAAGATTTAGCTACAAGGATCCTCCTTATAACCATTATTTGGAAAAAGAGCAGAAACAACTTTAAGGTCCATACAGGAAGGGAAAGGCTAAATAATTATGAAGCAATCACACAGTATGTCTACAAACCACTAAAAATGATGTAAAATATTATCAGTAACATGGGAAAATGTCCATGTATAATAAGCAAAAAAAGCAGACTACAAAACATAAGTAAATAGCATTTGTAGAATGATCTCGTTTTTGTAAAAAACACACCTGTTTATGGAGGACTATGTAAACAAAGACTTAAAATCATGTCCACATCATCTCTGGAAGGGTAGAAAAAGCAGAGTGTTCTACTTTTAACTTGTCTATTTTTAATGATTTTATGTAGTAAATACATATGCTTTTTGTTTGCATAAGACATAAGTCAGTACCTTATCTTGAGCTACAAAAATGAGAAATGGTAAACACCAAAGAACAGAAGAGTGGGAAGTGAGGAATACCTTAACTTAGTGACTTAATCTCTCTCAAACAAAACCAAACATATAAATAAATCTCCCAACCAAATCATTTTATTTGTAAGAAAAGGAGGGCAGGGGTTTATTTCCTCCTTAAAGAAACAGGTATACACTGTAATATATACAGCTTTAAATCTGTCAATCATACCTCAATAAAGCTGGAGGTGGGGTGGAGAGTAAAATCTATTAAAAAAAACAACCAAACAAAAAAGAATAGGCAAAAGTTACTGAAAAAACAGTACTATGAAATTGCTTTTACAGTGTTATTTATTGACTCAATGGCTTATGCTTAATCTTTAACCTAACCAACTTAATATGATAAAATTATACATTTTTTTCACCTCAGGATACTTAAAGCAACAAGGAAACACTTGTACTTACAGTCGTGATAAAAAACAACTCCAACTCTTAACACCCAAATTTTACAATAGGCCCTGTTATCTTAGCTAAGCACTAAACTAAAATTCTTTTTTTCTCATCTGTCACATCTTTGAAACCAACTACACATTAAAAAAGGGTCAGATGCCCTGAGAGAAAAGAAGCAGCTCAGTCTGGAAGCTACAGAGAAAGGCTATTACAATTCCCTCGCTGGTTCCTGCCCTTGTCCCATGGATAGGTTAGTTAAAAACAGGCAATCACTGCCTCTCCTGCCCCAATAACTGTGTCTGGACTAGGCAACTCTTTCCAACTAATAACTTTCATGATTTAACCAGTTCTAAGAAAAGTTCTTAGGCAAATCCAGGTAACTGGAGATAAGAGAACACTATCTAAAAGGCAGGATTCTTGAAGGCTGATCTTAAGCTTCCAAAGGAGGTTCATTCCTCACACACTCATATTCCCACCAGGGCACCCTGAATCAAAGGAAGAAGTGAGAGCCACCAGAAGTTCATCTCTTCCAGAAGATGATGGATAACTTTTCCATTTAGTCACAATAGGTGGTACTAACAGCCGCTAGGAATCTAGATGCTTTGAGAACACTTTCTAGTAATTCCAGGGATAGAAAAATCTCTTTAACTTTGGAATGAGACTCTTTGCAAGAGCACTGTCAGAGAGGTTAGTAAGACAATGACATTCTGGCAGTGAAAAGCACAAAATGACTCTTCTGCTACCAAAATAGCTCTGAAAATTGTCTGCATTAATACCATAAGCAGGTGGCTATTCCACAATGAGAAAAGAAAAAGGTTAAGTAGTGGTGGTAAGTTAAGAAGTGTGGTAGTAAAAAAAAGATGTAACACATCAAGATCCAATAAACAGATTTTCCCATTTCTCAAATGGAGCAACAGAAGTATATATGGAGCAACCGAAGTATGTGAAGCAACTGAGCTGGCAGAACCAGAAGTAGAAACCAGGATTAATTAACTTCTTGCTATAACAACTAGTCTACTAAATGATTTATCAGTGGTAACTATATGAAACAGCATTCAGTAAATAAAAACAAGGAAGGCCAATTAGGAATTTGGCTTTCAGAGACACTTCTCTCACACAGCATCTGTTTCCTTCTGTTCCTGTGAAGCACTGGTCATACTGTACAAATTATTTTAGTAACTATCGTTGTGAAATCATATGGCCCAATCTGACTCAAAGTAGAACTGTAGGGACTTCCCTGGTGGTGCAGTGGTTAAGAATCCGCCTGCCCATGCAGGGGACACGGGTTGGAGCCCTGGTCCATGAAGATCCCACATACGGCGAAGCAAATAAGCCTGTGCACCACAACTACTGAGCCTGTGCTCTAGAGCCCACAAGCCACAACTACTGAGGCCGCTTGTTGCAACTACTGAGGCCCGTGCACCTAGAGCCCGTGCTCTGCCACAAGAGAAGCCACCGAAATGAGAAGCCCCCATGCACCTCAACGAAGAGTAGCCCCCACTCACCGCGACTAGAGAAAGCCCACGCGCAGCAATGAAGACCCAACGCAGCCAATAAATAAATAAATAATTAAATAAAATGTCAAAAGAAAAAAAAGCAGAATTGCATAGTCAAGTAGTAAGAACAAATATGGAGCTCTGAATCCACAATATCGTTGTGCACAGAAGCCACCATTAATTGCAACAAACTTCTGAATGAGGAAAAACAACAGAGGCTTGGTGACTGATGAAGCAGTGCATTGTAAGTTGTAGCCCTTAATACCTACTGGAAGGCTGCAACCAAACTAGGACCAATCTGCCCTCTAAGACCACAGAGAAGCTCTTCAAGAGGACTTCGAAGTAAATATCAACTCCCTGCCCTAAAGCAGAAACCTGCTAGTCAACAGCCCTGCCTATGTGCACAGAAGTCCTGACAACTTTTCTGTCATCTCATTTTTAGTATAAATAGGCAGCAATTTACTGTAAGTATGGTATACACTTCAATTAAAAAGTCATATATAAACATGCAACCATCACCATAAAATACTCCAGATAATTAAATTCAAACTGCAGAAGCAAAACCAAAAACTGTAATTCACATCACAAGAGATTTAAGAAACTATTGCAACCACAAAAAGAGGAATGCTATGAAAAAGTACCCATAACAAGAAACAGCAATGAAGGGAGGCTGTATGGAAAGATGGCTGTGCAGAAGACAAGAAAGCAACCACCCAGACTGGAGTAAGGACTGGAAGGACAGAGGACTGGAAGAGAGAAGGGTCTAGAACAAAAGAAAAGTTTTATTAATTTGATATTATGCTTGAAAAGCTGGAAGAAGATAGGAGTGCAATGAAGGCACAATGAAATTTTAAAAAAAGACAAAGACCATTATAAACTACAGAAAAAACAAAAGCCTTCATAAGAAAGAAAACGCAATCATTTGATTGTGTAGGCTCTACATATTTACAGGCATAATACGCACAGCAAGCTTTGCAAGACTCTAGTTGATAGAACAAGAAATAAAGGTACATTATCTCAATTTACAAAGATAATATAGGAACAAAAACCTCATGATATAACTATACAGGGGATCTATACAGAAGGGTAGAAGTAGGAGTGATGAAGTATATGAACCAAGTTGCTTCTCTCATAGCGGAAAGTTAATAGACAATGTCTACAATTGGTAAATCAATAATTAGTAGCATAAGGATATTAGAGATATGGAAGTAATCAAAATAACTAAAACTAGGAACAGAGTTAAACATGATTCCCTCGGGAAAGAGAGGGACCAGGGACAGCTGTTTTTCATTAAAAATTCTTTAATATTTTAACAATGTGCTTTATTATTTTGATAAACTTAAAAATGTAAGGAAAGAGGTGAAGAGAATACCCAGAGTCCCACAACGTGATCACAACTACCATGGGACACTTGCCTCCACCTTGATGGCACACCGTCCAATGGCCCGCCCAGCTTTGCGCACAAAGTCGACATCCACCTCTATGGCATATTCCTTCAGTTCTGCCAGAACCTGTTAAAAATCCATGAAGTGAACAATCATTAAGGATTCTCCAACAGCAATTTCATGGCCTAGGTTTTTCTGAAGGCAAGATCTTAAGATCTAAGTTATTAGATCTTATCTTGAATCTACTTTAAGTCTGACCTGAGCAACGTTGGCTTGGGATGCCAAACGAATCATGATGTCCAATTTCTCTAGTTTCACATAGATGGGATCATTGTACTTCACAAAGAAAACTTTGATCTCCTGCTTCAAGATTTCAGGCCTGTGGTACACAGAAACACAAGATAAGGAAGGTGAGGCGTATATTGATATATCCTTCTGAGTCTGCATTAATACCTAACCTGTGCTTCTCTGCTCTCCATTCACACACTCCACTCCAGGAGAAAACAACTCACAAACTTCCTCTACACCCCTCTAACCAGATCCATCTGGCAGACTATTTTTATCCTTTTTAAGGAGTAAAGTATATATTGCCAAGAAGAACCACTGGAAGAACAACAACCTGATCTAAATTACAGCCTGAACCATATTAAGCAGACACTAGCTATCATACAACTAAGAGTTCCTTCAGAAAAGAAACTAAATTGTAGAGCAACACCAGACATTCATTGTAAAAACACTCTAAAATCAACTGTTAGCCTCCTGACCCTGGGCAAGTTGCTCTACCATACAGTATTTTCATTTCCATACATTAAACAGAGTTTTAACACAGTCCTCTTTAATAATGATGTTATTAAGTTTAATTCAAAATTACAAACACTTTAATCACCAATTCATTTTTTCCCAACCTTTTCTGGACGATTAGGTTGATGTTCCTCAGGGCGACATACTGCACCTCTGGCTCCCCAGACAGCAATGTGACAAGTGGAGGGGCCAACTTCTTCAGCAGCATATTGTAGTAGTCAGAGTCCTTGGGTAACAACTCTAGAAATTTCATTAGGACTTTTACTGCTGAAAGCACCACTGCTGAGTTGGCGTGAGATAGCCGAGGAGTTACCCGCTCACAGATACTGAGGACAGAAAATGAAAATTAGTACCTTAAATGACAATTTCTTTGCTGAATCCAATCTATAAGGTAATGTTGTCAGAGGTTCCCATGGCCCAGGTATAAAGAAATTAGAAAATCAGTTAGAAAAGTCAAAACTCCATACATAGGTAAATTTGGGATCCAACACTGTGGACGCCTCAATCCCAGCAAACTACAAACAGAGCAGGGATCTCAGAAGACTTTAGGAAACGAGCAATAAGGGATGTTCAAACTGGAAGGGAACTAGCCAATACCCCAAACACCTGAAGCTCACACCATTTAACTTCCTATTTTATAGTCCACTCTGTCTCCCCATATTATGTAAGGGCTCCCTGCCTCACAGCCCTCTCCTCAGCCTATAAGAAGTCAAATTAAGCATTCTGAGAGTTATTTCATAGTGAGAGATATCAACCAACTGTGGCTGAAGTTTCACTGTAAGATGCAGAATGAGATGGGGTGACAGGGAAAACCACCCAACCTCTTGCATTCAGCATAATAAGGGAATCTCGGGAAGGGTGTTTGTTTGTTTGTTTTTAACAACACAACACCACTGCAGTACTCTCTCAACCTCATCCCCTTCTCCTAGTCCCTGCCACCTACACTTAAATGTCTCATAAAATATAGAATATTTAGTTATCCATTGAGGGTTCTTCAGAAATTAACCTAATTTTGATAGCTCTTAGGCAACGTGAGTGGCTAGCTGACTCAGTTAAGGACACAAGGTAAGTAAGCTGTGTATTTCTCCCTTCCTCCTGTATCTACTTGGCTGACTCCCTGACCTCCTTTAGGTGTTTATACAAATGCTACCTTCTCAGGGAGACCTTTCCTGACCACCCAGCATTTGTTAGATCTCCTCCTTACTTTATCTTTCTTGTTAACACTTATCATCATCTGACCTATTATATGCTGTATTACATATACATATTATATATACTTCTGCCCTATCCCTCAGAATAAGTGTTCCATAAGAGCTATGATTTTTGTCTGTCCACTGCTATATCCTCAGAGCCTAGAACAATGTCTGGCATACAGCATGGGCTCAATAAATATTTGCTGAGTGAATGAGTAAGTGTGAGATGTCAATGACCTAGAGAAAATAAAATTGTATGTAAAGTTCTTTCCAGAAGATATTTGTACTTTCAGTGATGGAAAGAAACTATCAGGGTGAGCTTTGGTTAAATCCAGAGGGAACAATTTCCCAGACAAGTGAAGAGCACTTACATTATAGTAGCTCAAGCTTTAGCCGGGCAAGGAAGGTTCCTATCTACCATAATTAAAAAGAAGAGCCAGGACTTCCCTGGTGGCGCAGTGGTTGAGAGTCCGCCTACCGATGCAGGGGACACGGGTTCGTGCTCCGGTCTGGGAAGATCCCACATGCCGCGGAGCGGCTGGGTCCGTGAGCCATGGCCGCTGAGCCTGCGCGTCCGGAGCCTGTGGCCTCTCCGCAACGGGAGAGGCCACAGCGATGAGAGGCCCACGTACCGCAAAAAAAAATAATAATAATAATAAATAAAATAAAATAAAATGAAGAGCCAACAATTCTTCAGAATTATTTTGCCTAGTACAGTGCCTATATACACAAAATGCTCAATAAAAACTGATGATACCTCCAATTCTGTAAACTAAAATGTATGTATGTGTATATGAAATTTAGTAGTCAGTATCTGATAGTCAAAGAAAATCTGCAACACTAAAGTGGTAGAGAGCTGAGCAGAACAATCCAGGTGTGCCTTCCAAAATCTTCTCCAAATTCAGACTGATGTGATTCCTATATCTAACGGAAGACATCATACATTTTGCTGGCTCCAACACAGTTTCTCTAGTACTAATTATAGGTATAAGGCAGCTCAATAATTAGTATGAAGCCACTTACTATGCATCTAAAAGAACGAAAATTTTGTTACTACAGTGAGAGACGCTCAAAAAACCTTTGCCAAATGGCTAGGAATTGCTGTATGAGAGATGTGAGACCATGATGAGGGAGAGTTTTTCAGAGGGTTGTAACTATACTGTTCAAAGAAGAAATGAAAAATACACATCTCCTCTTAGGAAGAGCTATTTTTTGCATGGTTTACTCTACCACGTAAAATGTTCCTAAATACATTGAGAAAATACCACAGGATAGCAATATATATCCCATAAGCCACTGATTTTCTCAACGTAACAGACCCTTATTCTAATACAGACTGAACCGGTCAAGACTCCTAGATACTATCCAGAAAAACAGACTGACCTCTGAGCCTCCCGGTCATCTTTAGGGTTGTAATTAGACAGGCAGTCCAGGATGAAAATCTGGCCCCGCTCGGTACACTCATTCAGGGCTGTCAGTAGCTTATTAATGTTCTGTGGATTCAGATCGAGTAAGTTGCTGTTTGGGTGAGATTCACTGATTTCAGATAATGCTGCTACAGCATTAGCCACCACCTGGGAAAGAAGCAGATATGACCTTGATTTGTCAAGAACAGTACAACTATTTCTCTGGATCACTTCATAGATCTCAACCCATAACTGTTCCTGAACATTTTATGCAGTCAGCTAGAAAGAGATATACTGCTTTCAAAATGTATAAAAAACCACTAATGATGGCATACATAGCTTCCTCATGGTCAGGCAACACAGAATTAAAACAATTCACATATTAGCAGAGAGTTCCTCATGATTTACTATTAAAACAATAATAATTTTAATAGTAGTCAACACTATCAGTAGAATTAAGACACATGAACAGCTGTAAAAGAAGTGAAGGTTATGGACTTCCCTCACAGTCCAGTGGTTAAGACTCGTGCTTCCACTGCAGGGGGGCATGGGTTCGATCCCTGGTTGGAGAACTAAGATCCCACATGCCTCGCAGCCAAAACAAGACAAAAAACACAAAACAGTGAAGTTTAAATATGAAACATCTATATTAGGCAATGGAAAGAAAAATCTAGGCCAAACAATTTTATAGGTGTATGGGCGTGCATGTACTGGGGGGTGGGGAGGTGATACTTCAGGTGTCAATCACACCTTAAGTCTCAGAGTAAGAAAATGTGACCTTGAAACCATAGTTCACTGTAACATGATGTTAGGAAAGCACATAATCTCCATGAAATTCAATTTCCTCATCTGAAAGTGGGATAATTTAATGCACCTCACAGATTAGCTTTAGTTTGAGGATAAAATCAGATGACTTATGTATAAGTGCTTTCTACAAAGCCTTATACAAAGTTAAGGTGGCAATATTACCATAGTTCATCAAGACTAAGTTGCACAGTTTTTCATATTAACATCTCTGAAGTTGGGATATATTTAATAATCAACGGCATGTCAGTTTAATAGGAGGTATTTTTCTTTCTACATAATACAGGAAATAATAATGCATCTTAGAATCAATGAAATATGGTACCTCAAATGTATCCTTAACTCAGGCAGTATGATAAATGAAAAATCGCTACCAAATATAAGAAAGTACACTTGTATCCTGACTTAACAGACCCAGAAATCCATACTAGCTGCCAGAAAAAAAAGTGGACACTTTATCAAAATTACAGATTATGTCTAATTTAACTAAGAAACCTACAACCAATGAATGTTTAAAGTAATTTTAAGATTATAAAAACACCCAAAAATAAACAAAACAGACAAAAAACTATAGCTCTGTACAACTGAATTTAAAAACACATTTTGCAGTGAGGCTCTCAGCTGTTGCTAAATATTAGCACAGTAAGGCCATATATAAATATTCTGTAAGCATAAGTGAGATGCAATAGGTAGCAGCTTCATTAATTATGTATATTGAAAAGATTCTCAAAAATGTCAACTCATTTTTAGTTCTGACTGAAGTCCCTGTTAAAAGCTTGAGAAACTAAGAGTTGTATGATTATCCTTTTGCTAGCAAGAGAAGAAACATAATGGTTACAGTTTAGCTATTGATTTTAATATCCATGTCACTTGGGTACTCTGCAGATTATCCCAGTATATGATTTTACCTAGAAGATAAATTCTAGAGAATATGGTTTTTTAAATCAAATAATACATTGATGACAGTATCCATTAACTAAGATAATGATGCCACAAATGGAATCACCTTCAGTTATAACTTAGTGATCAGGAGAAAAAATTCCAAGATGAAAAAAAATCAAAGGTTCACTTGGTAAGTATGATTATGGATATAATATTTTATTGTTATTAACACAAATCGAGAAGGATTATCTAGTTCACCTATCACATGATAGCATGCATGAGGTTCTTTCCTGACTTAATTTTTGTTTGTCAAGCATGGTCTTTAGTAAAAATTAAAAAGCATGAAAATTGAAACAATAATCTCCATCATCTCAGTGCTTTACATGCAGGGAAAAGGTACTGTGTTTCCCCTGTATAATACACTTAATACACTGGATTACAGGATAAAGGATCAAAATGTCACACTGGAAGAACAAATGCCTGTGTTCCTCTCTTGCTGCCAACACATGCCCAGTCTTTGTTACCAGTTCGTCCAAAACAAATGTCCTGTCGCAACTTACCATTTCTGCCAGTCAAGCTTTTTTAATGTTAAAAAAAACTAAACATGAGGTCTGTTAACAGGAAATGTTGAACAGAATGAACAATTAGAACTCCTCTGCTAACATCACAGGTAACTGGAAATTAAACCACGTATATAATGCAGCTAATGAAGTATATGTTCTGGTGGTAAAACAGGCAATTTTCACTTATTATCACATTAAAACAAGAAAAGAAACAGGGAAAAGTAAATCTAATTAAAAGATCCAGAGAGATCAGATTATATGATTATGTTTAGAAAAGTTTGCATGGGGAAAAAAGATCACTGCCAAATGGTCACTGAGCCAATGACTGACCAGAGGAGATACACCCCCAATAACAAAACTCTACTGCTATTCCTCTAAAATTCCTTCTATTCTACCTTTCCACTTTCATCTCCTAATCTTCACATTCATACTGCTAAGTTTTCAGAAATATACTGAGGTGGGCCAATAAAGAGCTGCTTAGAGTTCTCCTGGTCAGTAAGCCATGCTTCTCTCACTCTAATGGAAATTTAAAATGAGCATCGAATCTCAAGCAGGCAAAGACTGACTTCAAGACAGCAGCTGGGTAGCTGGGGTATACAGGACAACTCACCTGTCTCTGTGTTTCTTTGGAATTTTGTATAGAATGTAGTACATATATTATCTGTTTGTAAAAATAAAGTTTAAAAATAATGTATTGAAACATGATTTACTTTCTCTTCCCAGAGAGCCTTCCCCAAACAATAATTCATTATCAAAAGAAAAAATCTGACTCTTGCAGTAACTGCCCTGGTTTACTAGTGCATTAAAACAAAGGTTATGTCTTTCTCTTGTACCATCACTTTGAATGTGAACTAAGACTAACATGCATAACATTTTCCCCCTAGAAAACTGGCAGTTCTTTTAGGCAACACTGCCATGAAAAGAACAATGGCCTTTTAATTATAATCTCAGAAAAACTGGAGTTCCCAAGAAAGAAAGGGGTTTCTAAAGGAAGTTTTGCTTTAAAAATGGATTTATAAATAGGGTTTAAGTGAGTTTTCTCAGCACATTGGTTGATTTACAAAGAGCTGGCATCTAGGCTACAAAGGAACATATCCCATAGCATCAAAAGAAATTTTTTTTTAATTCATCTTGCCTCCCAATTATGGTAAATTCTGTTCTTTGGAAGACTGCAATGAAACATTCCTCCTCCCCATACCACCCATACCCCCTGTAGACCTAATATAATATGTATACTTAACAGATATTAAACACAAACATATACATACATACAGAAGTATGCATGCACGTGCATGTGTGTGTAAAATCACACTCAATACTAGACAAATTTTTCTCTGCCTTAACTACAGACTTCCCTTCAATTTGACAGTTCATTGTGGACCCTTGGAGTCTGCTGAATTTTTTTTTTAATGTAAGCAATTTGTGTTTTGACTTACTTTATACTATACCTAATAGAATTGGACAAAGAGATAAAAGACAATAATAGCTAAAACTTACTGAACACTTACTATGCCATTTACCTTCCCAGCAACTCTAAGGTAGTTGCTATCAAAATCCACCTATTACAGATAAGGAAATAGGCTTTAAAAATGAATTTATAAATAGGATTAGAGAAATTCAGTGAATTGCTTAGCCAACAAAGCTGGAAAGTGAAAATGCTTGAATACAAACTCAAGACCTGGGGCTTCCCTGGTGGCACAGTGGCTGAGAGTCTGCCTGCCGATGCAGGGGACACAGGTTCATGCCCCGGTCCGGGAAGATCCCACATGCTGTGGAGCGGCTGGGCCCGTGAGCCATGGCCGCTGAGCCTGCACATCCGGAGCCTGTGCTCCACAATGGGAGAGGCCACAGAGATGAGAGGCCCGCGTACTGCAAAAACAACAACAGCAACAACAAAAAATCAGGAATTGGAAAGATATGTCCCACTCCACAAATATTAAGCAGGGAGAAAAGAGGGCTGGATATCTGGGGCCTACAGCCAAGAAAGCAAAGGAGAATCTAGAAGCTGTTTTGTGCCCAACATAAGTTCCTTGCACGAAGCAGCAGAGAGGGCCCTCTGAAATCCTGATTAACATACATTCTCCTTTCCTAGCAAGTGCCTCCAAATACAGTACAAATAGAACACTTACCAAGAAGGAACACCCCTTAAATTGCCCTATATTAAAATTTTTCTTTAAACATTATAAACCTATGCACATGCTAACTTCCAAAAAATGTAAACTAAATTCTTTCCAATGATATCATCCATCTATGAATCACCAGACAGAAAGAATGAAATGTTATAATGATCCTGTACATTATAGCTAAACACAGAAAAAGAACAAAAATTCCATGAGGAGGAAGAAAGCATGTTTATTTTCCAAAACAATTTAATAGAAGCTAATTTTAGAAATGCTGTCTGATTTTTGCTTTTAATGTAGACTAAATTCCAGGCAGAGGAAAAAGAAGTAAACAAAACAAAACGAAACAAAAACCCTAATAAGAACAACCTTATTACTGTGTTCATCAAATCTAATGATAGGAGAATTCTGACTGGATATCCAATAATATTAAGGACTTTCTTTAATGATCAGCTGATTAAATGAGTTTTTCATTCTTAAGATGTTTGGGATTTGCTTTAAAATCATCCAGTAGGAGAGGAGGTGGGGGTCAGGAAAGCATGTATGGAGAGTTAAATTAAACAAAACTGGCCATAGGTTGGTAACTACTGAAACTACAAGGTAGATATTTAGGAATTTATTATACTATTCCCTCAACCTGAATATGTTTGAAAATTTCCACAATAACAAAAAAGTTAATCAACTACTGTAAGACCTATTCAATAAAACAAAATTAAAAGGCAGCTCCTGTAGTTTCCACTACATCTGAACCATAAGCATAATTTCTACAAAGATAAAATAGGTAAAACCCCAGGTTACTGACACTACAATGATATGCCCAACATTTGTCAGCCTTGGAAGATAAAACAGTGAGGTTTCACCTGGCTTTCTTCTCCCACCTGGCAAGGATGCACCAAGCCCAGCTGACAGAAGGCTCACCATATAGTCTGAACTGGAAGACAAACTCTGGCATACAGAATGCTTAAATCATGAATATTCCTACTCAATGGCCAATACTTCTCTAGAGGCCCTCTTTTGGAACAGAGGTTGCTTATTTGCAATGCAGACACTAACCATATCAAGAGACATTTCTGAAAAGGTTTTCTGAGGTAGAAGAGACTGTTCTTGAGTCCCTGGGAAAAAGTTACCTTCACAAAGCTGTTGACAGCCATGATGGCCATGTCTGGCTGACTCTTGGCATAGTTCATCAAGTAGAGATACACGAGCTTCTTTAGTCCCAGGTTGTCAGTCTGCATACACTTCACTACATCTGGAAAGAGAGAGCTGAGAAAAGAGGAAGGGAAAGCGAACAGTGTTGGTGCCAGGCTGTTGGACAGAACACAAAGAAACAGCCTTAATTTAAAAAGTGATTTGATGTGAGGACAAATGTCCACTAGTGATAATACTTACCACAGAAATGAATTACTAAAGAATTTATAATAATGGTCCCAAGAAGATGTCTAAAAATAGATTTTTAAAAAATATTTTACTATGAAAATTTTCAGATTAGAGACAGCAGTTTAATGAACCCATGTATCCATCACCCAGCTGCAAACAAATATTGATACATACCCGATCTTGTTTCATACACAACCTCAACCCACTCGCCTTCTCCCAGTCCCTACCCCATCTAGTTGCTCTAAACAATTTCTGAACAAATCCTTCACAAACATTTCATATATAATATTTTAGTGTATATCTTTACAAACTTTTTTAAAAAATCACTATGTCACACAAAAAAATTAACCATAATTTTTCATATCAATTATTTGCAGTTCAAAGCACTACAGTTGTTATGCTTTTTAATGCACATATTCTTCCATCCCTGACCAGTGGGAACTTATTTGATTAGTTTCCTTATTAAAACAGTTCTCAGATAATTAGGACCTTTGTTCAAAATTTTAACCATTTTCAGAAAATGAAACAGTTCTAAACATGTGTGCCATGTACACATTTAGATTCTATTGTATATATACACCCATGAAGGAAGTGACCAGTAACAGGTATTGGGACTCAGACCCTAGGTTAGAATCCTGGCTACATTACCACTAGCTGTATGACTTTGGGATTATTCTTTAGCCTCACCAAGTATACGCTGCTTGATCTCTAACATGGAATAACTTCTGATTCAGAATAATCTCTAGTTCAGAAGACATGAGGACTATAAAAAACATTGTAAGTAAAAGCATCTGTCCCTGTGCCTGACACAGAATGCACTTAAATTTAAACTTCCCTTTTCTTAATGACATTAGGAAGGTCATCATCAGCCTTAGGACCTTCTCAGATGTTTGAGTTACTACACTTTACATCCACCACTAGATGCTGCAATTTACTTGGCATTCTTGTACTCATCCATTTCTTATCAGCAGCATTTGACCCAACTAATAAAAGGAAAATCAATGCATTTCATATTAACATAAATATTTTAAAGTAAAAATCTACCTATTTTACTTATTTTTTTTAAATTAAGATGACATTGTTTTAATTTTTGCCAATCTCTTTAATGTCTACTTTAAACAAAAACAGCTGGATTCTCACACATGCTCCTGCATTCAACCTGTTGTAGAATGTTGTTTAGCTGAAGTGTAAGAAGAAAATCCATTTGCATACACGTATATAAATTGGAAAATGGAGGAGTATTTTAATAGCTTTTTCATATGACTGGATGTTCTCCTTTGATACATTAAAGCTAGACAAATCGTTGTTTTTCTTTTTAGTCCACAAATGGTAGTTTCTTAAAAGTTAGGTACAATATGGAATCTGAAACCATATCAATAAACTTTCTGTACTTGGTTGCATTAAAATCCATTCATTTATCACTTATTTTGAATGGATATTTTACCCATGCATAATTTTGTGATGTATGCACTGGTCATTTGGAAAATATTGGTTCAATGAGTTATGCAGATCTTCTCTATGGTGGCATATTTCATTATACAGCAGCAAATAATCACAGTCATTAATTTCACCACCAATCTCATCAGAAAAATCTCTAAGTATTGGGAAGCTATCAAGCTCACGATGGGAGATACAAGTTTTCCAACACTCTAATTTTTACTTTAAAGTCGAAATTTATCTACTGTCAAATTTTTTCCCTTGAAGTGACAGGTTCACTTTGTTCATTTTTTATAAAGTATCTCCCAAATACTGAAGTCTGATTAACTATAGTTCTGTCTGTCAATCTTTCTTTCACAAAGAAATGGTGTTCCCAAGTCAAACAATTGTGCAAGGGCTTTTTTTCAAGTCAACCGTCACACTTTGCTATGCAGTAGAAGTACTTTATGCCTAATTCCTATTTCATCACACAGAATATTAAAAAGACCTGAACTCAAGGTTCAAGGTTTACTGAAATAAATTTTTAGTGCTTCATGCAGGACAGTCCTAAGTGAAACTGCCCTTTTTTCCTGCAAGCACATGATGGTGAAGAATACAATGACTACTTTTACAGTTTGGCACCACTGCCTTAATTCACACTAAGGCACCAGCCATGCAAATGTCAACACAGTGAAAAGGGTAAATAACACCTAAGTATTATTACAAGAATAGCTTTGACTTCATGGATTTCATGGAAAGGATCTCGGGAATCCTCAGGGGCCTGCAGACAATCCTTATTTATTTCCAAATGGCCTTCCTAAATTACAGGAAAAAAGGGAGAAAAAAAAAAGACACTTTGGATTTTGTTACCACTGATTTTCCTCTTGAATTCAGCAATTAAAGGCAGAGTTGTAAAGTTGAGGGCACTGGCTTGAGCCAATTAAAGTACACATGGGCTTCTGTTTCTCAGTATATTTTTATCATCTTCTAAAACTACCTCAGCAACAGATTTGTAACTGTGCTAGCTCTCAGGAGGTTTTATGCTAGATCTGTATGCAAGTGAAATCAAACTCGTTTCACTCAAAAAAAAAAAAACTTAATCACAGAGTTAATGTAAAAGCAACTACACTTCCTGATGTTTCCAGTGGGACAAACTCATTCTTATACGTTCTGACTGTAATAGCTTTAAATAAAAAGCAGTAGGGCTTCCCTGGTGGCGCAGTGGTTGAGAATCTGCCTGCCAAGGCAGGGGACACGGGTTCGAGCCCTGGTCTGGGAAGATCCCACATGTCGCGGAGCAACTGGGCCCATGCGTCACAACTACTGAGCCTGCGCGTCTGGAGCCCATGCTCCGCAACAAGAGAGGCCGCGATAGTGAGAGGCCCGCACACCACGGTAGGGAGCAAACACGGTGAAGAGTGACCCCCGCTTGCCACAACTAGAGAAAGCCCTCGCACACAAACGAAGACCCAACACAGCCATAAATAAATAAATAAATAAATTTAAATCATGTGGGCTTCTATGAAGACCTCTGCTTAAAAAAAAAAAAGCATTAAAAGCCATAGAGTAAGAGTCTAAAATGAGCAAAGCAGAAGAGATTACCCTTACCTAACATCTTTCCCCACAGTCATAGCAGCAATCACTTTCTTCACAGCCTCCTTCCTCTTTTCTTTCTTTTCATTGTTGAGTTCAGCCTTTAATTCAAAGATTTCTCCTAAAAGACAACAAACGGGTGAGGTCCCAGGATCAGAGAACTAGAGCAGAACACTGTACCATATAGCAAATAACACAACAGCTGACCAGTGGCAGGGCTGCAACTGAAATAGGATTATTTAAAAATTATAGGATAGGTACAGTTCAAATCCCTAGAATATTAACCAACGCATTGATAAGGATGCTATTTTGGGGTTATCGCCAGAGAGGAAGGTGTAAGCCAGATCTCAGGAAGCACAGAAGTGGGAAAAAGGAAAGATATCTCATGATATCTTACTACGATGGGGAGAGAACAGCACCTGAGGGATGATCTCCCATCAGAATTTCAAAGTCCTGGGAAAAAAATAAATGCAGGCAGCAAACAGGTTCACAAATCAATGTTTTCAAACCAGAAGAGACTCCTCATTCACCTACTCTCAACTCCACAAACAACTGAGGCTCAAAGGTCACTAAGTGAGCGAGTGACAGAGCTGGCCTTAGAACTGTTTCTCCCGACTCTCTAATCCAGTGTTTCTCAATGTTGGCTACACACTATTACCCGGGAAGTATCTAGAAATGCCAATGCTCAGGCTCCACTCTGGACCAAATAAATCAGAATGTCAAGGAGTAGAACTCCTACGTTCACATTTTTTAAAGTTTCCTCAAGTGATTCTAATGTATAATCAGGGTTGAGAATCACTGCTCTAATTAGTACTTTAAGATGATAATGGGCTTTAAGGCCCTATCCTGTTCAATCAATCTAAGAACAGAAATAATAATCCTGAAGCTTCAAGAATGGTACAAACCAGAGTCATTTCTAAAGGTATAATCTTAAATGACTGACTGCTCAGGCCCTGCACCGTGAAATGCCAGGACTGTCACCACTATTTTAAGGCCCAGGCTCACCTATCTTCAGAAAGCTGGAGCTGAAATAAGAAAAAAGGTTAACAGCCCTCAACTGGTTTTAAAAGAAAGAAGAAAATATACTATAAGACCACGAAAAATAAGTTGACTATTGTCACTTCAACTTTCAATCCACAGTATTGCCTCATTTTCTTCCACCTTTATGACTGTTCTTGATGTTCATTTTAACCTCGTTCACCAGTATAGAAATAGTGGGGGCATCAAACTAGGTGATCTGCTGAAGCCTCTAAATGGGAAGGATGAACTGGCAAGAAGCACAGAAGTTGAGCACTAAAAAAGCCTGTTACATCAAAATCCATCGCTAACAAAGCAAACAAACTGTTACAAAAATCACCCTTTTATTTGACAGCTGCAAAAATAGCACAGACAGAAAAGCTGGGCCCTTTAAAGAGTCACTCTCCTCTTCTCCAAGTCATCTGCTGCTAAACCCAGCTCTTAGGGTTCCCATCATTTACTTCTGAAAACAGTAAAGGACAAGCAGCACGGTTTCAGAAAATCTGAATTGTGAATAGCAGCAGGAGCTGAAGAATCAAAACAGGATATAACTGAAATTATTCCAATTCCAACAGCATAAATTTAAAGAATATGCACCAGTGGCAGTTCTGGTGGGTGTTACAGGAAGTAAAAGGAACACAGTCTATCCATTTTTTAAAATGTGGTATTTACCCAGCCATGATTCATCTGTAAGTCTCAAACCTTTATATAAATCCCTGAATTAAAAAAAGGTTACCAGGACCCATTATAAGTGAAGGTTTGAAAATTAGGTGAGTTTTTAAATTACATCTTTTTGTGTTATTATAGAAACATCTTGTTCATCAAAGTACATAAAATGTTAACAGAATAAATAAATACATTTCAGAATGATAAGAGAATAAGAAAAAAAGCTGAAAATGAATGACAAGGGGCTAAATGCTTTTGTACGCTATAAGCAGTAAAAACAGCAAGAAGTTGGGTGGAGCCAAGGAGGAGCACGGAGGCAAGGTATCTCATACATACTGCAGCTTTATTAAATTCTTATCTTCCCCCCTCCTTTTCCCCTGAATCAAATCTACCAAGCATTGCTAGCAGCTAGCAACAGTTCTCAATCTCGGCTACACATCAGAAAATTCTGGGGAGCTTTTAAAAAAACCCCACGTCTAGGCCATATCCCACACCAAAGAAATCAGTATATCTGCAGGGATAGGGCTGGACATCAACTATTGTCTTTTACTTCACTGGGCAATTCCAATGTGCAGGCAAGGCTGAAAGCCATGGACTAGTAGCTAATGTAATTAAGCAACTCTCTATGGTGTTTTCTGTATTATAATAGAAGTTTACCCAAACAACAGAAATATGCTTGTGCTTTCTAGAAAATTTTCTGGTGCTCCAGGCCACTATGTGTGCCCTCCCATTTTCTTTTTCTTTTGAAATCATTTTAATCTTAAAGAAAAGTTGCAAAATTCCCCATCTGCTAACATTATGCCACATTTGCTTTATCATACTTTTTATATATTTATACATTTTTTTCTGATTCATTGAATAAGTAAACTGTAGACATCATGTCTCTTTAGCTCTAAATATGTCATTGTATAACTTCTAAGAACAAGGAATTATGTTACATAACTATAATATAATGATGAAAATCAGGAAGTTTAACGGTGATATACTGTCATTATCTAATCTATAAACCTTATTCAAAGATCTTGATAAAGTCTTTTATAGTAATTTTACCCCCATCCTCCTTGGGCCAGGATCCAATGCAGGATCATGCGTTACATTTACTGTCATGTCTCTTTAGTCTCCTTTAATCTGAAACAGCTGGTCAGCCTTTGTCTTTCATGATAATGACATTTTTAAAAAGTACAGGCCAGTCACTTTATAGAACACCCTCAGCTGTCACGGGTGTTCCCTCATGATTACACTGAGATTATGCCTTTTGACAGCCATAATTCAGAAATGATGGTATGAAATCATCATGTGTGGAAGGATAAGAAAATATCAAATCTCCATGCATTGTTTTGCATAATCATTTTTTGTTAAAAATTTTAAAAATCATATGTATTAATACATGCATGGAAAAGACTGAGGATACATACCGAGTTCCCATCAGGAACAGGAATAGGGAGGGAGGGAACTTTCATTTTTACTTTTTATTGCTGTATTGCTTTAGTAGTACTCCTTGTAATAAAAGGTTTATTTCCAAGTAAAAAATAAAAGAATTTGGTGCAACCACTGTGGAAAACAGTATGGAGGTTCCTTAAAAAACTAGAGTTACCATATGATCCAACAAACCCACTCTTGGGTATATATCCAGAGAAAATCCTAATTCAAAAAGATACATGCACCCCAACGTTCACGGCAGCACTATTTACAATAGTCAGGACATGGAAGCAACTTAAGTGTCCATCTACAGATGAATGGATAAAGAAGATATGGTTTATATATATTATGGAGTATTATTCAGCCATAAAAAGAATGAAATACTGCCATTTTCAGGAACATGGATGGACCCAGAGATTACCATACTAAGTAAAGTAAGTCAGACAAAGAAAGACAAATATATGGTATCACTTATATGTGGAATCTAAAAAATGATACAAATGGACTTATTTACAAAACAGAAACACTCACAGACACAGAAAATAAACTTATGGTTACCAAACAGGAAGGGAGGAAGGGATAAATCAGGACCTTGGGATTAGCAGATACAAACTAATATATATTAAATAAAAGACAAGGTCCTACTGTATAGCACAGGGAACTATATTCAATATCTTGTAATAACCTATAATGGGAAAGAATCTGAAAAAGAATATATATATGTATACATACACACACACACACACACACACACACACATACACACATACATATATACATACACACACACCACTGAATCACTTTGCTGTGCACCAGAAACAAATACAACATTGTAAACCAATTACATTTAATTTTTTTAAAAAAGAGAAAATAAATGTGCTTCTTCCTTTTACCCTCCTCAGATCTATCAGTCTTCAATGGATCAATCTTGGATCTCTTCGTTTCACTAAAACCTTCAAGTCAAAATGATGTGCACCACAGCTGTATCTTTAAAAACCCATAATTTAATAATTTACTCAATACACTTTTCTGTAGGATATCCCCAATGAGATGGTCCAAGACATACATGTCTGAAGAGGTCAGGAGCATTCTACTTGGAACAATCTTACACCACAACTTTTGAAGAATCTTCAAAAAAGGCTGTGATCAGGTTCTCATACTTACCTTTTTTATTGGTTGTGAAGTACCTGGAGTCAGTCATGGTTGTGGATCTTTAATGTGCACCTACAGCAAGAGAAGAGAATTCCTTTAACCAAGTTATTTATGTCTAGCAAGGCATTCAACTAATTTTAAGATCATTTATATACAAGAATTTCTGCATTCAGAAAGTATCTTCATCCTTACCACCATTACTGGTGATCCAAAGGGATGCAAGGATAATTAAGAATGTAATCCTTGCCTCAAAAGCTAATTGGAACAAAATCCAAAGGCCTAATGGAATAGAGTGATAATCTGAACCTATCATAGTTTTATGATTTTATCCACAATTATCTCTTCAGAGTCTCCAAGACCTAAAGCTACATCTTTTTACAAATACATCTTCAGTTAGTCACTCCAATATTTAAAATAAGGAAAAGTTTGTTTCAAAAGATCTCCCCATTACTTTCCATTAAAGCAAATCTGATTTACTTCCCTGCCTCAAGATGGAGTCACTCTAAGACATATATTCTGAAACAGAGTAAAACTGAAAGAGAAAAAAAATTTATCAACCTATTCACCATTACATGCAACTATCAATAAAAGGAATTTCTTTCAGAAAAAAAAGAAAAGCCTAGATTAGTAGGACAATACTCTTTCATAACAAACACCTAGAGAGGCAAACATCTAGAGAGGTGTTATGCATGGATTTTTTTAAAATTATGCTTTTCATATTTCCAACAACCTACAATTCCCCCGAGTATTCCCCAAAATAAAAAATACCAGTTTACAGTTAAAAACAATGCAAAAAACTGAGATATTTGTTCAGTCACACTGAGTATTAAAGAGAATCAGAACTGGTGTTAAAACTTAAAAGAACATGGATCCCAGCTTCAACTTTAACTTTTCTGTTCCAATTTCCAGAATTAATCCAGTTGACATAAGGCTCCATTGGTAAAACGAAAACAGCATGGACTGATCACATTTCTCCCCAAATAATGAGACAATGTTTTCTGATTTGAGAAACCCTAAGATTTTGTCCAATGTACTTGACTTCTTTAAATACATTAAAACTTTCTTTTAATAATATTCCTGCTGCACTCAAAAATGAGTAGCTTCTGGGATTTCCCTGGTGGCACAGTGGTTAAGACTCTGTGCTCCCAAAGCAGGTGGCCCATGCTCGATCCCTGGTCCGGGAACTAGATCCCATATGCGTGCCACAACTAAGAGTTCGCATAACACAACTAAGGAGCCAACGAGCCTCAACTAAGGAGCCTGCCTGCCACAACTAAGACCCGACACAACCAAATAAATAAATTTTTAAAAAAATGATTATCTTATTACTGACCACCATCATTAATAATACTTATCACCAAATTTTGGACAGATGCCCTGGCACCTACTCATTATTTTCTGGTCAAAACAACATGAGTGATAATATATTTGGCAAACTTGAGCAATAATACCTCCACAAACAATGGTAATTATGGATCTGAGAAAAAAGACCTAAGCACTCAACAAATCAATGCAATTAAGGAAAAAAGCCAGAAAATCATAAAATAATGAAAAAAGGTTGCCTCAAATTTGTTCTCTAAAATGTACTACTTGGACTATTTAAGGGAAATTAGACTCATTTGTTATCTTTCCAAGGAGCTACTTAATGTTTATAGTACTGATCCTTATACAATAGTGCTTTTAGGTTGTACAAGAATTTCACTGAATTTACCTTGTTAAAAGAAGTGAGCTAGAACTCACACAAATCATTACAGAATACAGAAATTTCTGATTTGACACTATTTGTTATAACTTAAAGTGAGCCTGTAACAGAGGCTTGTCTTATGTAGTATTTTCATAATGTCTTTTCTAGCTAAAATTCAAAGAATTATAATCTTTTAATCCATTTAATCACTTAATCCATTCACAGTGTAAACTAAATGTGAAGTAGGCAAACTGAAGAAAGGAGTCCTTCACATAAAAGACCTGGAATAGGGACTTCCCTGGTGGTGCAGTGGTTAAGGATCCGCCTGCCAATGCAGGGGATGTGGGTTTGGTCCAGGAAGATTCCACATGTCACGGAGCAAGTAAGCCCGTGTGCCACAACTACTGAGCCTGTGAGCCAAACTACTGAGCCCACATGCTACAACCACTGAAGCCCACAAGCCTAGAGCCCGTGCTCCGCAACAAGAGAAGCCACTGCAATGAGAAGCTCACACACACCGCAACTAGAGAAAGCCCACACACAACAACGAAGACCCAACACAGCCATAAGTTAATTAATTAATTAATTTTAAAAAGACCTGGAATAAATGTGAAGTTATCATCTAAGAACTTATATATACAAAGAGGAAAACCAGTATACAGAAATGATTACAGTACTAGAGCCTGACAGGAGGGCCATAGCTCAAGGCCATTATGGTCTATCCAGGATGTTGTTACACCACTCTAATCCTTTGGGATCATCAAAAGTTAAAACTTGCTTAACATTTAAAGACAAAAGCTGCTTGGAATTTCTCACTGTTTCTTTGAAAAAGGGCCCCCAAATCGTTCTGTTTTCTAAAGCTCTCATACACATTCACATATATTAAATTTTTAACAGAAAATTTCAGCACAATCTGTTAAACATTAAATTAACCTAGTCTTAAATCGTACCTTTATTAGTGACCCACACATTTCATTACTTCCCCTAACAAATTTCATCATCGAGGAATAGATTTCTGTCCTATTACATTGTGAGCACTAAGTTCTTAACTAGAGAATAATGTACCAGCCCACAAAATTTCAGGGAAGAGGAGAGAATCAAGTACATGATCTTAGACCGTAAATTAAGAACCCCTGCTTTTCAAGAGAAAGGAGAAACACACCACTCTCTTATCTTGCACTGTCCTACACAACAGTAATGAATATCCTTTACACATATTGGCAGAGCAACATTTTATCATGTCAGTTCCTGACTTAAGCCAAAAGAAACTCCCCCAAAATAAAAATAAACTAGCCTAAACAAAAACAAATGAGAAGAGTCGGGCCAAATGCCACCAAACTGCTCACTGTAAAATGGTTAATTTTATGTTATGTGAATTTCACCTCAAAAAATTGCATATATATGCATTTTTTGGCTGCATTGAGTCTTCATTGCTGCACGTGGGCTTTCTCCAGTTGTGGTGAGCGGGGGCTACTCTGCATTGCTGTGCGTGGGCTTCATTAGTTGCAGGATGCAGGCTCAGCAGTTGCAGCACATGGGCCCCAGAGCACGTGGGCTTCAACAGCTGCAAAGCATGGGGTCAGCAGTTGTGGCGCACGGGCTTAGTTGCTCCGTGGCATGTGGAATCTTCCCAGACCAGGGATCAAACCCCATGTCCCCTGCATTGGCAGGCGGATTCTTAACCACTGCACCACCACGGAAGTCCCTGTATATATTTTTAAATGAGACACAGTTTTATGGTTTTGTTTTTGTTTTTTTTAATGAGACACTCTTAATCACACACTAGAGATGAATATGGTCAGATTCTCTAAAACATAGGATGGTGAAAACTGTTTTCTGGGGCTTCCCTGGTGGCGCACTGGTTGAGAGTCTGCCTGCCGATGCAGGGGACACGGGTTCGTGCCCTGGTCCGCAAGGATCCCACATGCCGCGGAGCGGCTGGGCCCGTGAGCCATGGCCGCTGAGCCTGCGCATCCGGAGCCTGCGCATCCGGAGCCTGTGCTCCGCAACGGGAGAGGCCACAACAGTGAGAGGTCCGTGTACCGCAAAACAAAAACAAACAAACAAACAAAACCTGTTGTCTGCTTTAGAAGCCAAAGAAAAAGCAGCCAAGATAGAGTTCAAAGAATAAGTCAAGTATTTGCTGAAGAGCCTCAAAAATCAAGTTCCTTCTGGGAGCTGGGGGGGAATTTATTCCTCAGGAGAGTCCCAGGGTAAAGCCAAGCCATCATGGAGCTGGAATTCACACTACCTTTTTACCAGATCAAACTAGAGAAGTCACCGGCTGTTCTGAGGACCTGAGGTATGACCCCAGGACATTGTTAAAAAATAATAATAATAATGCTGCCACAGTCAAAAGCACCATCACTCTAACTTTCCTAGCCCAGAGTATGATGTCACTGCATTTCAGAAAAGGTCTCCCCAGGGCTTCCCTGGTGGCGCAGTGGTTGAGAGTCCGCCTGCCGATGCAGGGGACCCGGGTTCGTGCCCCGGTCTAGGAAGATCCCACATGCCGCGGAGCGGCTGGGCCCGTGAGCCATGGCTGCTGAGCCTGCGCGTCAGGAGCCTCTGCTCCGCGACGGGAGAGGCCACACAGTGAGAGGCCCGCGTACCGCAAAAAAAAGAAAAGGTCTCCCTGTACAGGATTATACATCTAGATTTAACATAACTTAGTTTCTACTAAATATAGGTTGTAAAAGTCCCTTCTCAACTATTCCTCCCTCCTTCCGGTGCCCGTAAAGAGACTAAGGCCAGAAAAAAATTAACAGGGTCTTAATTTCAAATGGCTCTCTGGGAAATGGCTGCTAAATTACAGTTGATGAGGCCACTAAATCCCCTCTTCGCATAAAGTAGGACTTTACACAGTTGGTGCTAGTAGGGAAAAAGTGAACAGTTGACCAAAATATAAAGCAGAAAGGTCATTTCAAGCAATCTTCCATTACAAGGGTGAGAGGTGCTAATCAGATATTTCAATAATGCAAAGACAATGGCATCTTCAGGTATCATTTATTGCATAAGAAATGACAGCAGACAACTCATTACAACAGACACACCTGCAATTTCCATTTAAAAATGACCACAACATAATTTGTTAATATTATACGGTAAGAAAAAAGCTCAAAAGTTTTACATCCAATTCTTAACTGAAATAAACTCTGGAAAACTTACGCCTGGAAGGAGAGAAAAGAAGGAAGAAAGGAAAATGCGTCCTACCTGATTCGTTCCGTGTTCCCCTCCGGCGCGCGCCGTGGTGGGAGGGGCCTGAGGAGGTGGGGCCTGCAGCGGGGCCCGGCGGGGGCGGAGCCGGCGGCCACCGCCGCGGGCGAGTAAAGGAGAATGCGGAGCGGGAGGCAAAAAGCCTACAGCACCCGGTATTCCCAGGCGGTCTCCCATCCAAGTACTAACCAGGCCCGATCCTGCTTAGCTTCACGAGAATCAAACGAGATCGGGCGCGTTCAGGGTGGTATGGCCGTAGACGGGGGCGGGGGCCGCGGGCTGCCTCTTGAGGCCCAGTTTCGCTGGCGCTTGCGCCTTACCGCCAGCCTGGCGGCCAGCCCGCCCAGGCAGGGGGAACGGAAGTCTCAGGTATCGGGCGGTGGCGGAGGGGTTGGCGACGTCCCAGCCCAGGGCGGGCGTGACCCAGCAAACCCTTCGGCGCTTGGCGCCCCGCCCCAGATCCCGCACGTCGCTCACGGGGACGTGGCCCCGGAGGCTTCAGGGCCCGGGGCCCGCGGTCCCTTGGGCATCCCGCCTGCCCGCCCACGCGGCGCTAGGCTCAGTGCAGCCGCAGCCCGGCCGGCCCTCCTGCCCGACAGCAGCTGGCCCGAAGCCACTGGGATCCACCATTGAGTCGCCACGGCCCCTTAGCGCCAGCTAGGCCACCCTTGCCCCTCCGCCACCTGCCGAGCTCAGGACCCCGCCCCTGGTGGCCGGCAGGCTAGGGGAAGCGGCCCCTGCCCTCGATCCCGCTCCCGCCCCCGGCCGCGGCGACACAGTGGAGTGGGGGCTTTTGTGGGAGGTAGCTGTGGAGGGACACACTGGCACACAGGTGGCGGCGCCGGGGCTGGGCGCCAGTGGTGGCGGCCAGGTGCAGGTCGAGGGGCTCACGGGCCGCACGGACAGCAACCGCGCCCACGGTGGAGTCTGGTTCTGGAGGGCTCTGAGCCTCATCCGCTCTCGTGCCTCGGTGCTGCTGGCCCGAAGCCTTGCAGCGCAACACCCGAACGGCCCACAGACGGAGCCTCCCCAGCTGTGCTCACAGCGGGCCCAACCGCAGGCCACACCTCTCCACGGGACACTTGAACTACTCCCAGGATCCCCACGAGGTGCGGCACCGGGCGGCCGAATGGGCTGAGATGCTGCCCGTGCAGCGCCCTCTGGCCACCTCCGCCTCCCTCACGGTGCTGGCCGAGGCCTCGTACAAGCGGGCCCTGGCTCCCAGCTCAGCGCTGCTCCTCCACCCCTCCCAGCCCTTGCCTGACCTCCAGGCTACCGAGCGCCCTCCACCCCCGCCCACCTTCATGCCACTCAGCGGGAACCCCAGCGGCAATGCCAAATACCAGGTATATGACAGCCTGGAGCTGAAGCGGCAAGTGCAGGAGAGCCAAGCGCGGGCCAACTCGCTGCTACCTTCCACCTCGGCCTCGAGGCCCTCTCTGCACAGGAGCCAGACTGGGTAAATGAACTTACCAGCAGCAAATGGGGGCAGGGGGCAGCAGGGCATGGAGAGATTAATAAAGAGCGCCAGAGTCCAGGAAACATTGGTGGTCTGTGACTTGGAAGCACCACTTCTTCTGCCAGCCTGGGTTCCTGCCCTTGGCTTCCTGCAATAAGAAGCCAGTGTCCCCTTCTTGGCCTGAGGGTCCCCTTGGTTTAGTGGTCACAATCCTGCCAGCAGGCCCCTCCTGGTCCTATACCATGCACTAAGTACATCTGCAGCTGCAGACTCCAAGCCACTGGTCTCTGGGCACCTCCTCTGTGTCTCAGCTCTCCTGTCCCTAAAGAGCCTCATACAAGAAGCTGCTTCCAAACTGGGAGGTTCCACATCTGGGCAGGTCCAGCTCCAGGCCCAGTGAAGGGCATGAAGAAGGCTGAGGCTCTGTACTCCAGCCAGGCCTTCTGCAGGACTCTGAGGCCAAGGTCTTCCTAGTCTCAGGAGGGGCCAAGAGATGGAATGTGTCATTTGAACAAGTGAGTCAGCGGGCGGTGAGCGAATGCCTGACTGCGCGAGGGTAGGTGTGCCGGCCTCCGGGCCCTGTTTGACTGTCCAGGCTCAGCTTACCTGACCCTGGTTACCAGGGAATGCCACCCTGGGCCCTCTTTTTCTTCCCCCTCCCTCACTGTGACCTCACCACCTGCCCCATTATGACCCAGGCTGGCTCCCAGTTAAAAGTGGCGGACAGGGGGCACAGGCAGTCCTGGGACCCCCGGCCATGGGTGAGCAAACCTACTACTGAGCCGAGCCGTATCCTGGCCCCATCCCCAGGAAATGCCAGGAGCAAGGAGACTCAATTCTTCTGATCCTGGTCAGCTTCATCTTGCTCAACGTGGGTATCAACGTGGTGACTATGGTCAGGGCAGGATCTGTGCAGCAGGGTTGGGGGAGCCCTGGGGTCTTGAAGGGGCTGAGGTGGGAGGACTGCGGGGGTGTGGCCGGACAAGGGTTGGATTTCAGGGCTCACCCTGCTCCCTGCCTCCCCCCTCCCCTTCTTCCCTCATCTCTGGAGGCATCTGAAGAGATTCTTGTGGGCACTTTTCAATCGTATTTTCCCCAAAGGTGAGTGGGCGCCAGCGTGGGCTCAGGGGATGTGGGCCTGTCCTCTTTCTTCTATCCCTGCCTTGATTCTCAGCCCCTCAGGAACACAGGCCCTGTTCCACCTCGCTTTTCCCCACAGACAAGCAAGCCAGCTAAGTAGGCAGCCATCGCATGTGCATGCGCTGCTCCGTGGATCCCAAGAACCTGTGCTCAAGAGTTTCTTCCTGCTTCCGCCATCGCCCAAGCTTCCTGCTCGGGCACCCAAAGCACCTTGACTCCCGGATACCAGACACAAAAGATGATAAGGCTTCTAAGTGCTGCTGGATGCCGCCTCAGTGTGGACGGGCTGGGGCTTCCAGGGAGGCTCCACGGGGACTGTGGAACGAGCGGGTAGTGGGAGCTGGGGAGGCCCCTCCAGTCACAGCCTTAAAGTCCCAAGACAACTTTTACTCCAGGTAAGAGACACCTCTTACCTGACCTGACCTCACCTCCGTCACCTCACCTCCCTCACCATGCTCACCTCAGCTCCCACACCTCCCTCACCTCACCTCGCTCACCTCCCTCACCTCCCACACCACACCTCACCTCACTCAACTCACCTCACCTACGTCACCTCACCTCCCTCACCTCCATCACCTAACCTCTCTCACCTCACCTCACCTCCCTCACCTCACCTCCGTCACCTCACCTAACTCACCTCCCTCCTTCCCTCACCTCATCACACTTACCTCACCTCTCCACCCTCACCTCACCTCAACTCCCTCATCTCACCTCCTTCACCTCCCTCACCTCACCCCCCTCACCTCCCTCACCTCACCTCACCTCCCTCACTTCACATCACCTCACTCAGCTCTACTCTGTTTTCTCCAACACCTCTCCTCACCTACCTAACCTCATCTCACATCCCTCACATCACCTCCGTCACCTCCCTAACCTCACCAGTCCCCGACAACTCACCTCACTTCTCTAGCATCAACTCCGTCACCTCACTCAACTCACCACCATAATCTAACTCACCTCACCTCCCTCATCTCATCTCACCTCCCTCACCTCACATCACATCACTCACCTCTCCTCCGTTATCTCCCACACCTCTCCTCTCCTACCTAACCTCATCTCACATCCCTCACCTCACCTCCATCACCTCCCTCACCTCCTCTGTCCCCCCTCAGCTCACCTCACTTCTCTCGCATCACCTCCCTCACCTCGCTCTCCTCACCTCCCTCACATACCTCACCTCACCTCCCTCACCTCACTGCCCACACCTCACCACATGTCCCTCACCTCACCTCCCTCGCCTCCTTCACCTCACACCCCTCACCTCTCTCATCTCCATCACCTCATTTCCCTCACCTCCCTCACATCACCTCACCTCACCTCCCTCACATCACCTCCTTCACCTGCCTCCACTCACCGCCCTAACCTCCCTCATCTCATTTCCCTCACTTCCCTCACCTCACCTCAAATCCCTCACATCACTCCACCGCCCTCACCTCACCATACCTCCCTCACGTCACCTTCCTCACCTCCCAAACCTCTCATCTCCTCCCTAAACTCACTTCACCTCCCTCAATTTGCCTCCCTCACCTCACCTCCCTCACCACCTTCACCTCACTTCCCACACCTCATCTCATATCCATCAACTCACCTCACCTCCATCCCCTTACCTCTCTCACCTCCCTCACCTCACCTACCTCACGTACCTTACCTCACCTCCCTCACAACCCACCTACATCACGTCACATCACCTCTCATCCCATACCTCAACTCACCTCACCTCCCTCACCTCATCACCCTAACCTACTTCAACTCACCTGCATCACCTCACCTCACCTTCCTCACCTCATCTCCCTCACCTCACCACCTTCACCTCCCTCACCTCACCTCACCTCACTCACCTCTCCTCTGTTATCTCCCACACCTCTCCTCACCTACCTAACCTCACCTCACATCCCTCACCTCACCTCTGTCACCTCCCTCATCTCACCTGTCCCCCTTAAACTCACCTCAATTCTCTCGCATCACCTACCTCACCTCGCTCACCTCACCTCCCTCACCTAAATCACCTCACCTCCCTCACCTCACATCCCATACTTCTCTCACCTCAACTCTCTCACCTCCCTCACCTCATTTCCCTCACTTCCCTCACCTCACCTCCCTTACTTCCCTCACCTTAACTCAACTCCCTCTCAACACCTCACCTCCCTCACCTCACCTTCCTCAAACCCCACACCTCTCACCTCCTCCCTAAACTCACTTCACCTCACTCAACTTACGTCCCGCACTTCCCTCACCTCTCCTCCCTCACATCCTTCAGCTCACCTCCCACACCTCTCCACACCTACATCAAATCACCTCACCTCCATCCCCTCACCTCCCTCACAACTCACCTACCTCACCTCACCTCTCCTCCCTCACCTCACCTCTCTCACCTCATCACCCTAACCAACCCCAACTCACCTGCATCACCTCACCTCACCTTCCTTACCTCATCTCCCTCTCTTCACCTCCTTCACCTCCCTCAACTCACCTCCGTCAATTCACCTCACCTCCCTTACCTAATCTCCCTCTTCTCACCTCCCTCCCTCTCTCACCTCTCTTCCCTCCCACCCTCAACTCACTCACATGACCTCCCTCACCTCACCTCACCTCCCTCAAGTTACCTCACCACCCTCACCTCACCTCCCTCACGACCCTCACATTACCTCCCTCACCTCACCTCCCTCACATCACCCACCTCTCCTCCAACACCTCACCTGACCTCCCTCACCTCACCTCACTTCCATCACCTCACCATCCTCACCTCCCTCACTTCTCCACCCTCACCTAACCTCCTTCACCACCCTCATATCACCTCAGTTCCCTAACATCACCGCATCTCCCTCAACTCACCTCACCTCACTCACTTCACCTCCGTCACCTGCCACACCTCTCCTCACCTCCCTAACCTCACCTCACCTCCCTCACGTCACCTCCCTCACCTCACCTCACCTCTGTCACCTCACCTCCCTCACCTCAGTTTCCTAACGTGCCATATATCACCTTCCTCACCTCACATCCCTCACCTACGTCACCTCAGCTTGCTCAACTCACCTCTGCAACCTCACCTCACCTGACTTCCCTCACCTAACTTCCCTCACCTCCCTCACCTCACCTACATCACCTCGCTCACCTCACCTCCCTCATCTCCCTCACCTCATGTCCCTCACCTCACATCTCTCACCTCCCTTATATCACCTCCCTCACCTCACCTAACCTCCCTCACCTCCCTTCCCTCACCACTTCCATTCAACTCCCTCACCACCCTCATCTCAACTCCCTCTCCTCACTCACCTCAACTCCCTCACCTCACCTCACCTCCATCACCTCACCTCACATCCCTCATATCACCTTACCTCACTCACCTCAACTCCCTCACCTCCCACACCTCTCCTCACCTCCCTCACCTCACCTCACCTCCCTCACTTCACCTCCCTCTCATCCCTCACCTCCCTCATAAAACATCCCTCACCTAACCTCCGTCACCTCCCTCACCTCACCTCCCTCACCTCCCACACCTCACCTCCCAAACATCACCTCAACTCCCTCACCTTCCTTCATATCCCTCACCTCCCTAACATCACCTCTCACACCTCCCTCACCTCACCTCTCTTCCCTCACCTCACCTCACCTCACTCACCTAAACTCCGTCAACTCCCACACATCTCCTCACCTCCCTAACCTCACCTTACCTACCACACCTCACGTCCCTCACATCCCTTACCTCACCTACCTCTCCTCACATCACCTCCCTCACCTCAGCTCCATCAACTCACCTCCCTCACCTCACATCCCTCACTTCCCTGACCTCACGTCCCTCACCTTACATCTCCTCCCTCACCTCATCTCACGTCACCTCCCTCATGTCACATCCCTGACCTCCCTCGCATCATGTCCCTTACCTTACGTTCCTCACCTCCATGACTTCACATCCCTTACCTCACCTCCCTCACCTCACCTCCATCACATCACTTACCTCACCTCTGACACCTCCCTCAGCTCCCTCACTCATCTCCCTCACCTCACCTCCCTCACCTCACTAACCTCAGCTCCCTCACCTCCCTCACATCATGTCCCTCTCTTTACGTCCCTCACCTCCATGACTTCACACACTTCACCTCACCTCCCTCACATCACCTCCCTCACATCACCTCCCTGACCTTACATCCCTCACCTCCCTACCGTCACCTCCCACACTTCCCTCAACTCACCTCCCTCACATCTCTCAATTCACCTCCCTCACCTCCCTCAACTCACCTACCTCACCTCCGTCAACTCGCATCAACTACCTCATATCACCTCACCTCCCACACCTTAGCTCCCACACCTCCTTCACCTCACCTCCCTCACCTATGCTCACCTCCCTCACCTCCCTACCATCACCTCCCTCACCTCACCTCCCTCACATCTCTCACCTCACATCCCTCACGGCATCTCTCCTCCTTCAACTCACCTCACCTACCTTACCTCAACTAACTCACCGCCCTCACCTCACCACCCTCACCTCCCTCACCTCACATCCCACAGCTCACCTCACCTCCCTCACCTAACCTCACTTCCGTCACCTCACTTCCCTCACATCACAACACTCACCTAACCTCCCTCACCTCACCTACCTCCCTCACCTCACCTCACCTTTCACACCACACCTCACATCACTCACATCAACTCCGTCACCTCCCACAACTCTCCTTACCTCCCTAACTTCACCTCACCTACCTCACATAACCTAACTCAACTCACCTCGCTCACATCCCTTAACTCACCTCCCTCACCTCCCTTACCTCACCTCACTCACCTCATCTCCCTCACCTCAACTCCCTCACCTCCCACACATCACCTCTCTCACGTCCCACACCTCACCTCCCACACCTCACCTCAACTCTGTAACCTAATCTCCCTCACATCCCGCACCTCACCTTCCTCACCTCACTCAACTCACCTCCCTCACTTCAAATCCCTCACCTCCCTCCCGTCACCACCCACATCTCCCTCAACTCACCTCCCTCACCTCCCTCACTTCATGTTCCACATCTCACGTCCCTCACCTCCCTCACCTCACCTCCCTCACTTCACCTCCCTCATCTCACTCAACTCATCTCCCTCATCTCCCTCAACTAACAACTCCCTCATATCACCTCACCACCCTCACCTCACCTCAATTCCCTCATTTCACTTCTCTCCCCTTACAATTGTCTCCTCACCTCCCACATATCTACTCACGTCCCTCACATCACCTCCCTCAGCTCCCTCCACTCACCTCCCTCACCTCCCTCACTGCACCTCCCTTACCTCTCTCACCTCACATTACTCACCTCCATGACTTTGCCTCACTTACCTCCCTCACCTCACCTCAACTCTCGCACATCAACTCACCTCCCTCATATCACCTCACCTCCCTCACCTCAACTCTCTCACCTCCCAAACCACTCCTGCCCTCACTTACATCACCTCACCTCACTTACCTCAAATTACATCCCTCACCTTCCTCAACTCTCCTCCCTCACCTAACCTCACCTATCTTCCATCACCTCACCTCCCTCACCTCCCTCACATTTCCTCAACTCCAAAACGTGTCCTCAACTCCGTCACCTCCTCACCTCCCCCACCACACCTCACCTCACCTCCATAACCTCTTTCACCTCACCTCCCTCACGTCATCTCTCTTCCCTCAACTCACCTCACCTTCTTCACATCACCTCCCTCTCCTCACTCACCTCACCTCCCTGTCCTCACCTCTCCTCCCTCACCTCCCCTCCCTCTGCTCCCATACTTCACCTCCCTCACATCACTTCCCTCACCTCACCTCCCTCACCTCCCTCCTTCCCTCACCTCATCACATTCACCTCACCTCTCCACTCTCACCTCACCTCACCTCCCTCACATCACATCACCTCACCTCCCTCACCTCACCTACCTCACCTCTTTCACTTCCCTCACCTCATTTCCCTCACATCCCTCACCTCACCACAACTCCCTCACATCACCTCACCTCCCTCACCTCACCTCACCTACTTCTCCTCACCTTCCTCACCTCCCACACCTCTCACCACCTCCCTCACCTCTCACCACTTCCCTAAACTCACTTCACATCCCTCAACTTACCTCCCTCACTTCCCTCACCTCACCTCCCTCACATCCTTCGGCTCACCTTCCACACCTCTCCTCACCTCCATCAACTCACGTGTCCTCCATCCCCTCAACTCCCTCAGTGCCCTCCATTCACCTACATCATGTACCTCACCTCACCTCCCTCACAACTCATCTACCTCATCTCACCTCACCTCTCCTCCCCTACCTCAACTCACCTCACCTCCCTCACCTAATCACTCTAACCTACCTCAACACACCTGCATCACCTCACCTCAACTTCCTCACCTCATCTCCCTCTCTTCACCACCTTCACCCCCCTCACCTCAACTGCCTCACGTCACCTCACCTCCCTTACCTCACCTCCCTCTTCTCACCTCCCTCCCTACCTCAGCTCAACTCCCTCCCTCCCTCAACCCACTCACCTAAACTCCCTCACCTCACCTCACCTCCCTCAAGTTACCTCACCTCCCTCACCTCACATCGCTCAGCTCACCTCCCTAACGTCCCTCCCTCACCTCACCACCCTCACATCACTAACCTCACCTTCCAGAACTCACCTCACATCCCTCACCTCACCTCACTTCCGTCTCCTCACCGTCCTCACCTCCCTCACTTCTCCAACCTCACCGAACCTCCTTCACCTCCCTCATCTCACCTCACCTCCCTAACATCACCTCACCTCCCTCAACACACCTCACCTCACTCACTTCACCTCCGTCACCTGCCACACCTCTCCTCACCTCCCTAACCTCACCTCATCTCCCTCACCTCATATCCCTCACCTCAACACCCTCACCTCACCTCACCTCCGTCCCCTCACCTCCCTCACCTCACTTTCCTCACCGGCCATATATCACCTCCCACACCTCACGTCCCTCACCTCCGTCACCTCACCTCGCTCAACTCACTTCTCCAACCTCACCTCACATGACTTCCATCACCTAATTTCCCTCACCTCCCTCACCTCACCTCCCTCACCTCACGTCACCTCCATGACCTCACCTCCCTCAGCACCCTCACATCTTCTCACCTCCAACACGTGTCCTCACCTCCCTCACTTCCGTCACCTCACCTCCCTCACCTCACCTCCCTCAGCTCACCTCCCTCAGCTCACCTCCCTCACCTCCCTCACATCACCTTCCTCACCTCACCTCCCACACCTCTTTCACCTCACCTCCGTCACATCACCTCTCTTCCCTCAACTCACCTCACCTCCCTCACCTCCCCTCCCTCTGCTCCCATTCTTCACCTCCCTCACATCACTTCCCTCACTTCACCTCCCTCACCTCCCTACTTCCCTCACCTCATCACATTCACCTCACCTCTCCACCCTCACTCACCTCAACTCCCTCATCTCACCTCCCTCACCTCACCCCCTTCACCTCCCTCACCTCAACTCACCTCCCTCACCTCACCTCACCTCCCTCACCTCACCTCACCTCATTCACCTCTCCCCCGTTATCTCCCACACCTGTCCTCACCTACCAAACCTCACCTCACATCCCTCTCTTCAACTCCGTCACTTCCCTCACCTCACCTGTCCCCCCTCACCTCACCTCACTTCTCTCACATCACCTCCCTCACCTCGCTCACCTCACCTCCCTAACCTAACTCACATCACCTACCTCACATTCCTCACCTCACCTCCCTCACCTGAGCACACTCACCTGAAATCACTTCCCTCACCTCACGTCCCTCACCTGACATTCCCTCACCTCTCTCACCTCAACTCCCTCACCTCCCTCACCTCATTTCCGTCACTTCCCGCAAGTCACCTCACCTCCCTCATATCACCTCAACTCACCTCCCTCAACTCACCTCCCTCACCTCCCTCCACTCACCTCCTTCACCCACCTCACCTCATTTCCCTCACTTCCCTCATCTCAGCTCAACTCCCTCACATCAACTCACCTCCCTCACCTCACCTCATCTCCCTCTCCTCACCTTCCTCACATCCCACACCTCTGCTCACCTCCATCAACTCATCTCACCTCCATCCCCTCACATCCATCACCTCACCTAAATCACGTACCCCACCTCACCTCCCCCACAACTCACCTATCGCACCTCCCCTCCATCTCCTCCCGCACCTCAACTCACCTCAGCTCCCTCACCTCACCTCCCTCACGTCATCACCGTAACCTACCTCAACGCACCTGCATCTCCTCACCTCACCTTTATCACCTCATCTCCCTCACTTCACCTCCTTCACTTCCCTCACATCACATCCCCCACCTCACTTTCCTCATCTGCCACATATCACCTCCCTCACTTAACGTCCCTTACCTCAGTCACCTCACCTAGCTCAACTCACCTCTCTAACCTCATCTCACCTGACTTCCCTCACCTCACCTCCCTAATCTACCTCACTTCATGTCACTCATCTCACATCCCTCACCTCCCTTATATCACCTCCCTCACTTCACCTAACCTCCCACACCTCCCTTCCCTCACCTACTTCCATTCAATTCCCTCACCTCCCTCATCTCAAATCCCTCCCCTGTCTCACCTCAACTCCCTCACCTCACCTCACCTCCGTCACCTTACCTTACGTCCCTCATAGCACCTCACCTCACTCATCTCACCTTACCTCACTCACCTCAACTCCCTCACCTCCCACTCTTCTCACCTCACTCACCTCACCTCTCTCACCTCACCACACTCACGTCAACTCACCTCCCTCACCTCACCTCCCTCTCCTGACATCCCTCACCTCTCTCACTTCAACACCCTCACCTCCCTGACCTCATTTCCCTCACTTTCCGCACGTCACCTCACCTCTCTCATATCACCTCACCTCACCTCCCTCACCTCCCTCCACTCACCTACTTCACCTCCCTCACCTCATTTCCCTCACTTCCCTCACCTCAGCTGAACTCCCTCTCATCAACTCACCTCCCTCACCTCCCTCACCTCACCTCACCTCCCTCACATCACATCACCTCACCTCCCTCACCTCACCTACCTCACCTCTTTCACTTCCCTCACCTCATTTCCCTCACTTCCCTCACCTCACCTCACCTACCTCTACTCACCCTCCTCACCTCCCACACCTCTCACCACCTCCTTAAACTCACTTCACATCCCTCAACTTACCTCCCTCACTTCCCTCACCTCACCTCCCTCACATCCTTTGGCTCACCTTCCACACCTCTCCTCACGTCCATCAACTCACGTCTCCTCCATCCCCTCAACTCCCTCAGTGCCCTCCATTCACCTACATCATGTACCTCACCTCACCTCCCTCACAACTCACCTACCTCATCTCACCTCACATCTCTCACATAATCACTCTAACCTACCTCAACACACTTGCATCACCTTGCTTCAACTTCCTCACCTCATCTCCCTCTATTCACCACCTTCACCTCCCTACCTCTCCTGCCTCATGTCACCTCACCTCCCTTACCTCACCTCCCTCTTCTCACCTCCCTCCCTACCTCAGCTCAACACCCTCCCTCACTCAACACACTCACCTAACCTCCCTCACCTCAGCTCAACTCCCTCACGTTGCCTCACCTCCCTCACCTCACCTCACTCAGCTCACCTCCCTAACGTCCCTCACATTACCTCCCTCACCTCACCTCACTCACATCACTAACCTCACCTTCCAGACCTCACCTCACCTCCCTCACCTCACCTCACTTCTGTCTCCTCACCGTCCTCACCTCCATCAGTTCTCCAACCTCACCGAACCTCCTTCAGCTCCCTCATCTCACCTCAGCTTCCCAGCATCACCTCACCTCCCTAAACTCACCTCACCTCACTGACTTCACCTCCGTCACCTGCCACACCTCTCCTCACCTCCCTAACCTCACCTCATATCCCTCACCTCAACACCCTCATCTCACCTTACCTTCGTCCCCTCACCTGCCTCACCTCTTTCCTCACCTGCTATATATAACCTCCCGCAACTCACGTCCCTCACCTCCATCACCTCACCTTGCTCAACTCACTTCTCCAACCTCACCTCACATGACTTCCATCACCTAACTTCCCTCACCTCCCTCACCTCACGTCACCTCTGTCACCTCACCTCCCTCACCTCCCTCACTTCTCCTCACCTCCAACACATGTCCTCACCTCCCTCACTTCCGTCAGCTCACCTCACCTCCCTCACCTCACCTCCCTCACCTCACCTCCCTCACATCACCTTCCTCACCTCACCTCCCACACCTCTTTCACCTCACCTCCGTCACATCACCTCTCTTCCCTCAACTCACCTCAACTCCCTCATTGACCCTCCCTTTCCTCACTCAACTTACCTCCCTGTCCTCACCTCGCCTCCTTCACCTCCCCTCCCTCTGCTCCCATTCTTCACCTCCCTCACATCACTTCCCTCATCTCACCTCCCTCACCTCCCTACTTCCCTCACCTCATCACATTCACCTCCCCTCTCCACCCTCACCTCACCTCAACTCCCTCATCTCACCTCCCTCACCTCACCCCATTCACCACCCTCACCTCAACTCAGGTCCCTCACCTCACCTCATTCACCTCTCCCCCGTTATCTCCCACACCTGTCCTCACCTACCAAACCTCACCTCACATCCCTCTCTTCAACTCTGTCACTTCCCTCACCTCACCTGTCCCCCCTCACCTCACCTCACTTCTCTCGCATCACCTCCCTCACCTCGCTCACCTCACCTCCCTAACCTAACTCACATCACCTACCTCACATACCTCACCTCACCTCCCTCACCTAAGCACACTCACCTCAACTCACTTCCCTCACCTCACGTCCCTCACCTGACATCCCTCACCTCTCTCACCTCAACTCCCTCACCTCCCTCACCTCATTTCCCTCACTTCCCGTAAGTCACCTCACCTCCCTCATATCACCTCACCTCACCTCCCTCAACTCACCTCCCTCACCTCCCTCCACTCACCTCCTTCTCCTACCTCACCTCATTTCCCTCACTTCTGACACCTCAGCTCAACTCCCTCACATCAACTCACCTCCCTCACCTCATCTCATCTCCCTCTCCTCACCTTCCTCACCTCCCACACCTCTGCTCACCTCCATCAACTCATCTCACCTCCATCCCCTCACATCCCTCACCTCACCTAAATCACGTACCCCACCTCACCTCCCCCACAACTCACCTATCGCACCTCACCTCACATCTCCTCCCACACCTCAACTCACCTCAGCTCCATCACCTCACCTCCCTCACGTCATCACCGTAACCTACCTCAACACACCTGCATCTCCTCACCTAACCTTTATCACCTCATCTCCCTCACTCCACCTCCTTCACTTCCCTCACTTCACCTCCTTCACTTCCCTCACATCACATCCCCCACCTCACTTTCCTCATCTGCCACATATCACCTTCCTCACCTAACGTGCCTCACCTCAGTCACCTTACCTCGCTCAACTCACCTCTCTAACCTCATCTCACCTGACTTCCCTCACCTCACCTCCCTCACCTCACCTCCTTCACCTCCCTCACCTTACCTCCCTAATCTCCCTCACTTCATGTCACTCATCTCACATCTCTCACCTCCCTTATATCACCTCCCTCACCTCACCTAACCTCCCACACCTCCCTTCCCTCACCTACTTCCATTCAATTCCCTCACCTCCCTCAGCTCATATCCCTCCCCTCTCTCACCTCAACTCCCTCACCTCACCTCACCTCCGTTGCCTTACCTTGCTTCCCTAACAACACCTCACCTCACTCATCTCACCTTACCTCACTCACCTCATCTCCCTGACCTCTCACTGTTCTCAAATCCCACACCTCACCTCACCGCCCTCACCTCACCGCACTCATGTAAATTCACCTCCCTCACCTCACCTCCCTCTCCTGACATCCCTCAGCTCTCTCACTTCAACACCCTCACCTCCCTGACCTCATTCCCTCACATTCCGCATGTCACCTCACCTCCCTCATATCACCTCACCTCCCTCACCTCCCTCCACTCACCTCCTTCACCACCCTCACCTCATTTCCCTCACTTCCGTCACCTCACCTCCCTCACATCATATCACCTCCTTCACCTCACCTACCTCTCCTCACATCACATCACCTCCCTCATCTCACCTCACCTACCTCTCCTCACCTTCCTCACCTCCCACACCTCTCACCACCTCCCTAAACTCACTTCACATCCCTCAACTTACCTCCCTCACTTCCTTCACCTCACCTCCCTCACATTCTTTGGCTCACCTTCCACACCTCTCCTCACCTCCATCAACTCACGTCTCCTTCATCCCCTCAACACCCTCAGTGCCCTCCATTCACCTACATCATGTACCTCACCTCACCTCCCTCTCAACTCACCTACCTCAACTCACCTCACCTCCCTCACCTCACCTCTTTCACCTAATCACTCTAACCTACCTCAACACACCTGCATCACCTCACCTCAACTTCCTTACCTCATCTCCCTCTCTTCACCACCTTCACCTCTCTCACCTCACCTGCCTCACGTCACCTCACCTCCCTTACCTCACCTCCCTCTTCTCACCTCCCTCCCTACCTCAGCTCAACTCCCTCCCTCCCTCAACCCACTCACCTAACCTCCCTCACCTCACCTCACCTCCTTCAAGTTACCTCACCTCCCTCACCTCACATCGCTCAGCTCACCTCCCTCACGTCCCTCACATTACCTCCCTCACCTCACCTCCCTCACATCAGTAACCTCACCTTCCAGACTTCACCTCACCTCCCTCACTTCACCTCACTTCCGTCTCCTCACCATCCTCACCTCCCTCACTTGTCCAACCTCACCTAACCTCCTTCACCTCCTTCATCTCACCTCAGCTCCCTAACATCACCTCACCTCCCTAAACTCACCTCACCTCACTCACTTCACCTCCGTCACCTGCCACACCTCTCCTCACCTCCCTAACTTCACCTCATCTCCCTCACCTCATATCCCTCACCTCCACACCCTCACCTTACCTCACCTCCGTCCCCTCACCTCCCTCACCTCACTTTCCTAACCTGCTATATATCACCTCCCGCACCTCACGTCCCTCACCTCTGTCACCTCACCTCGCTCAATTCACTACTCCAACCTCACCTCACATGACTTCCATCACCTAACTTCCCTCACCTCCCTCACCTCACCTCCCTCACCTCACGTCACCTCCGTCACCTCACCTCCCTCACATCTCCTCAACTCCCTAACCTCACCTCAGCTCCCTCACCTCACCCCACCTCCCTCCCCTCCCCTCTCTTAGCTCACCTCCCTCACCTCCTTCACATCACCTTACTCACCTCACCTCCCTCACCTCTTTCACCTCACCTCCGTCACATCACCTCTCTTCCCTCAACTCACCTCAACTCCCTCATATCCCCTCCCTTCCTCACTCAACTCACCTCCCTGTCCTCACCTCACCTCCCTCACCTCCCATCTCTCTACTCCCATTCTTCACCTCCCTCACATCACTTCCCTCACCTCACCTCCCTCACCTCCCTACTTCCCTCACCTCTTCACATTTACATCACCTCTCCACCCTCACCTCACCTCAACTCCCTCATCTCACCCCCTTCACCTTCCTCACCTCAACTCACTTCCCTCACCTCATCTCACTTCGCTCACCTCACCTCACCTCATTCAACTCTCCCCCGTTATCTCCCACACATGTCCTCACCTACCAAACCTCACCTCACATCCCTCTCTTCAACTCCGTCACTTCCCTCACCTCACCTGTCCCCCCTCACCTCACCTCACTTCTCTTGCATCACCTCCCTCACCTTGCTCACCTCACCTCCCTCACCTAACTCACATCAACTGCATCACATACCTAACCTCACCTCCCTCACCTCACCACACTCACCTGACACCCCTCACCTCTCTCACCTCAACTCCCTCACCTCCCACACCTCATTTCCCTCACTTCCCGCACATCACCTCACCTCCCAGATATCACTTAACCTCACCTCCCTCACCTACCTCCACTCACCTCCTTCACCTCCCTCACCTCATTTCCCTCACTTCCATCACCTCAGCTCAACCCCCTCACATCAACTCACATCCCTCACCTCACCTCACCTCCCTCTCCTCATCTTCCTCACCTCTCACACCTCTCCTCACCTCCATCAACTCATCTCACCTCCATCCCCTCACATCCCTCACCTCATCTACCTCACGTACCTCACCTCACCTCTGTCACACATCACCTACCGCATGTCACCTCACATCTCCTCCCGCACCTCAAGTTACATCCCCTCCCTCACCACACCTCCCTCACATCACCACCGTAACCTACCTCAACTCACCTGCATCACCTCACCTCACCTTCCTTATTTTATCTCCCTCACTTCACCTCCTTCACCTCCCTCACATCACGTCCTCCACCTCACATTCCTCTTCTGCCACATATCACCTCCCTCAACTCACGTCCCTCACATTCGTCACCTCACCTCGCTCAACGCACTTCTCAAACCTCATCTCACCTGACTTCCCTCACCTCACCTCCCTCACCTCCCTCACCTCACCTCCCTCATCTCCCTCACTTCATGTCCCTCATCTCACATCCCTCACCTCCCTTATATCACCACCCTCACCTCACCTTACCTCCCTCACCTCCCTTCACTCACCTGCATCCATTCAACTCCCTCACCTCCCTCATCTCTACTCCCTCTCCTCTCTCACCTCTACTCCCTCACCTCACCTCACCTCCATCACCTCACCTCACTTCCCTCACAGCACCTCACCTCCCTCATCTCACCTTACCTCACTGACCTCAACTCCCTCACCTCCCACTCTTCTCACCTCCCTCACCACATCTCACCTCCCTCACCTCACCGCACTCACCTCAACTCACCTCCCTCAGCTCACCTCCCTCACCTGACATCCCTCACCTCCGTCACCTCATTTCCCTCACTTCCTGCACATCACTTCACCTCTCTCATATCACCTCACCTCACCTCCCTCACCTCATCTCCCTCACCTCCCTCCACTCAGCTCCTTCACATCCCTCACCTCATTTCACTCACTTCCCTCACCTCAGCTCAACTCCCTCATATCAACTCACCTTCCTCACCTCACCTCTCCACCCTCACCTCACCTCCCTCAGCTCACCTCACCTCATTCACCTTTCTCCCGTTATCTCCCACAATTATCCTCACCTACCAAACCTCACCTCACATTCCTCTCCCCAACTCCGTCATCTCCCTCACTTCACCTGTCCCCGCTAACCTCACCTCACTTCTCTCACATCACCTTCCTCACCTCGGTCACCTCACCTCCCTCAACTAACTCACATCACCTACCTCACATACCTCAACTCACCACCCTCACCACACCACACTCACCTCAACTCACCTCCCTCACCTCACCTCCCTCACCTGACATCCCTCACCTCTCTCACCTCAATTCCCTCACCTCCGTCATCTCATTTCCCTCATTTCCTGCACGTCACCTCACCACCCTCATATCACCTCATCTCACCTCCCTAATCTACATCACTTCATGTCACTCATCTCACATCCCTCACATCCCTTATATCATCTCACCTAAACTCCCACACCTCCCTTCCCTCACCTACTTCCATTCAATTCCCTCACCTCCCTCATCTCAAATCCCTCCCCTCTCTCACCTCAACTCATTCACCTCACCTCTCCACTGTCGCTTTACCTTACGTCCCTCACAGCACCTCACCTCACTTATCTCACCTTACCTCACTCACCTCAACTCCCTCACCTCCCACTCTTCTCACCTCCCTCACGTCACCTCACCTCCCTCACCTCACCACACTCACGTCAACTCATCTCTCTCACCTCACCTCTCTCTCCTGACATCCCTCACCTCCCTCACTTCAACACCCTCACATCCCTGACCTCATTTCCCTCACATTCCGCACATCACCTCCCCTCCCTCGTATCACCTCACCTCACCTCCCTCACCTCCCTCCACTCACCTCATTCACCTCCCTCACCTCATTTCCCTCATTTCTCTCACCTCACCTCCCTCACCTCATCACCCTAACCTACCTCAACTCACCGGCATCACCTCACGTCACCTTCTTCACGTCATCTCCCTCACCTCATCTCCTTCATATCCATCAACACATCTCCCTCACGTCACCTCACCTCCCTTACCTCACCACCCTCTTCTCAACTCCCTCTCTCCCTCACCTCACTTCCCTCCCTTCCTCAACCCACTCACATGGCCTCCCTCACCTCATCTCACCTCTCTCACATTACCTCACCTCCCTTACCTCACATCGCTCACCTCACCTCCCTCACGTCCCCCACATTACCTCCCTCATCTCACCTCCATCACATCACTCACCTCACTTCCCACACCTCACCTCACTTCCGTTACCTCACCGTCCTCACCTCCCTCACTTCTCCACCCTCACCTCCCCTCCCTCAATCCCTCATCTCACATCAGTGCCCAAACATCACCTCACCGCCCTCAACTCACCTCACCTCCCTCACTTCACCTGCATCACCTCCCACACCTCCCCTCACCTCCCTCACCTCACCTCACCTCTGTCACCTCACCTACCTCACCTCACATTCCTCAAATTCCACATATCACCTCCCTCACCTGACGTCCCTCACATCCGTCACCTCAACACACTCAATTCTCCTCTCCATCCTTACCTCATCTGACTTCACTCACCTCACCTCCCTCACTTCCCTCACCTCACCTCCCTCACCTCCCTCACCTCACCTCCCTCATCTCCCTCACTTCATGTCCCTCACCTCACATCCCTCACCTCCCTTATATTAACTCCCTCACCTCCCTTCCCTAACATACTTCCATTCAAATCCCTCACCTCCCTCATCTCATCTCCCTCTAGGCTTTCACCTCAATTCCCTCACCTCACCTCACCTCCATCACCTCATGTCACATCCCTCACATCCCTCACCTCACCTCCCTCACATAGCTTAACTCACGTCCCTCACCTCCCTCACCTCATCTCCCTCACCTCACCTCCCTCACATCACCTCAACTCTGCAGCTCACCTCACCTCCCTCACCTCACCTCCCTCACGTCACCTCCCTCACCTCCCTCACCCCACCTCAACACCCTCAGATCACCTCACCTCCCTCACCTCACCTCACCACCCTCACCTTCCCACCCTCACCTTCCTCAACTCTCCTCCCACACCTCACATAACCAACCTCACATCACATCACCTCCCTCACCTCACCCCCTCACCTCCCTCACGTCACCTCACCTCCCTCACCTCACCTCACATCCCTCACCTCACCTCCGTCACCTCCTTCGCCTCACCTGTCCCCCCTCACCTCACCTCACTTCTCTCGCATCACCTACCTCACCTCGCTCACCTCACCTCCCTCACCTAAATCACCTCACCTCCCTCACATACCTCACGTCACCTCCCTCACCTCCCTCACCTCACCTCCCTCATCTCCCCCACCTCACATCCCTCACCTCACCTCAATTCTCTCAACACCCTCACCTCATTTCCCTCACTTCCCTCACGTCACCTCAACTCACTCACATCACCACACTTCCCTCACCTCACCTCATCTACCTCAACTCACCTTCCTCACCTCCCACACCTCTCCTCACCTCCATCAACTCACTTCATCTCCATCCCCTCACCTTCCTCACTGCCCTCCATTCACCTCCATCACATACCTCACATCACCTCCTTCACAACTCACCTACCTCACCTCACCCCTCCTCCTGTACCTCAACTCACCTCACCTCCCTCACCTCACCTCCCTCACCTCACCTCTCTCACCTCATCACCCTAACCTACCTCAACTCACCTGTATCACCTCACCTCAACTTCCACACCTCATCTCCCTCGCTTCACAACGTTCACCTCCCTCATGTCAACTCCCTCACGTCACCTAACCTCCCTTATCTCACCTCACTCTTCTCACCTCCATCCCTACCTAAGCTCAACTCCCTCCCTCCCTCAACCGACTCACCTAACCTCCCTCACCTCACCTCCCTTCCGTCTCCTCAACATTCTCACCTCCCTCACTTCTCCACCCTCAACTAACCTCGTTCACCTCCCTCATCTCACCTCAGCTCCCTAACATCACCGCACCTCCCTCAACACCCCTCACCTCTCTCACTTCACCTCCATCACCTGCCACACCTCTCCTCAACTCCCTAACCTCACCTCACCTCCCTCACCTCACATCTCTCACCTCACCTCTCTCATCTCACCTCACATGAGTCCCCTCACCTCCCGCACCTCACTTTCCTCACCTGCCATATATCACCTCCCTCACCTCACGTCCCTCACCTCCGTCACCTCACCTCACTCAACTCAATTCTCCAACCTCACCTCACCTGACTTCCCTCACCTAACTACCCTCACCTCCCAATCCTCAGCTCCCTCACCTCACGTCACCTCCATCAGCTCACCTCCCTCACATCCCGCACGTCTCCTCACCTCCAACACGTGTCCTCACCTCCCTCACTTCCATCACCTCACCTCGCCCACCTCACCTCACCTCCCTCACCTCAGCTCCCTCAGCTCACCTCTCTCACCTCGTTCACATCACCTTACTCACCTCACCTCTCTCACCTCACCTCCCTCACGTCTCCTCACCTCCAACACATGTCCTGACTTCCCTCACTTCCATCACCTCACCTCACCCACCTTACCTCATCTCCATCACCTCAGCTCCCTCAGCTCACCTCCCTCACCTACCTCACATCATCTTCCTCACCTCACCTCTCTCACCTCTTTCACCTCACCTGCGTCACATCACCTCTCTTCCCTCAACTCACCTCAACTGCCTCATATCACCTCCCTCTCCTCACTCAACTCACCTCCCTGTCCTCACCTCCCCTCCCTCCCCTCCCTCTTCTCCCATTCTTCACCTCATTCACATCACTTCCCTCACCTCACCTCCCTCACCTCCCTATGTCCCTCACCTCATCACAATCACCTCACCTCTCCACCCCCACCTCACCTCCACTCCATCATCTCACCTCCCTCACTTCACCCCCTTCAACTACCTCACCTCAACTCACCTCCCTCAACTCACCTCACCTCCCTCACCTCACCTCACCTCATTCACCTCTACCCCATTATCTCTAACACCTCTCCTCACCTGCCAAACCTCACCTCGCATCACTCTCCTCAACTCCGTCACCTCCCTCACCTCAACTGTCGCCCCTCACCTCACCTCACTTCTCTCACATCACCTCCCTCACCTCACTCACCTCACCTTCCTCACCTAACTCACCTCACCTACCTCACCTCCCTCACCTCAGCTCCCTCACCTAACCTTACACAACTCAACTCACCTCCCTCACCTCACCTCCCTCACCTGACATCCCTCACCTCTCTCACCTCAACTCCCTTACCTCCCTCACCTCATTTCCCTCACCTCTCGCACGTCACCTCTCCTCCCTCATATCACCTCACCTCACCTACCTCACCTCACCTCCCTCACCTCCCTCACCTCACCTCCCTCACCTCCCTCCACCACATCCTTCACCTCCCTCACCTTATTTCCCTTACTTCCCTCACCTCAGTTCTACACCCTCACATCAACTCACCTCCCTCACCTCACCTCACCTCACCTCAATCTCCTCACCTTCCTCTCCTCCCACTTCTCTGCTCACCTCCATCAACTCATCTCACCTCCATCCCCTCACATACCTCACCTCAACTACATCTCGTACCTCACCTCACCTCCCTCACAAATCACCTACCACACCTCACCTCACATCTCCTCCCACACCTCAACTCACCTCATCTCCCTCAACTCACCTCCCTCACGTCATCACCGTAACCTACCTCAACTCACCTGTATCACCTCACCTCACCTTCCTCACCTCATCTCCCTCACTTCACATCCGTCACCTCCCTCACATCACCTCACTCACCTCACTTTCCTCATCTGCCACATATCACCTCCCTTACATCACATCCCTCACCTCCGTCACCTCACCTCGCTCAATTCACATCTCCAACCTCAACTCACCTCACCTCAATCCCCTCACCTCCCTCACTTCCCTCACCTCAACTACCTCATGAAGCACACGTCTCCTCCCTCACAAGTCACATACCTCACCTCACCTCTCCTCCCGTACCTCCACTTACCTCATCTCCCTCACCTCACCTCCCTCACCTCATCACCCTAACCTACCTCAACTCACCTGCATCACTTCACGTCACCTTCTTCACGTCATCTCCCTCACCCCATCTCCTTCAAATCCCTCACCACATCTCCCTCACGTCTCCTCACCTCCCTTCCCTCACCACACTCTTCTCAACTCCCTCCCTCCCTCACCTCACCTCCATCCCACCCTCAACCCACTCACATGGGATCCCTCACCTCACCTCACCTCCCTCACTTTACCTCACCTCCCTTACCTCACATCGCTCACCTCATCTCCCTCACGTCCGTCACATTACCTCCCTCATCTCACCTCCATCACATCACTCACCTCACTTCCCACACCTCACCTCACCTCCGTCACCTCACCATCCTCACCTCCCGCACTCCTCCACCCTCACCTTCCCTCCCTCAATCCCTCATCTCACCTCAGCGCCCTAACATCACCTCACCACCCTCAACTCACCTCACCTCCCTCACTTCACCTGCATCACCTCCCACACCTCTCCTCACCTCCCTCACCTCACCTCACCCCCTTCACCTCACCTACCTCACCTCACATTCCTCACCTGCCACATATAACCTCCCTCACCTGACATCCCTCACATCCGTCACCTCACGTCACTCAACTCACCTCTCCAACCTCACCTCACCTGACTTCCCTCACCTCATCTCCCTCAACTCATCTCACCTCCCTCACATCACCTCAACTCCCTCGGCTCACCTCAACTCCCTCACGTCACCTCCCTCACATCATCTCCCTCATGTCACCTCCCTCAACTCACATGAACTCCCTCAGATCACCACACCACACTCAGCTCACCTCACCACCCGCACCTTACCACCTTTCTCAACTCTCCTCCCACACGTCACATAACCTCCCTCACCTCATATCACCTCCCTCATCTCACATCCCTCACCTCCCTCCCCTCACCCCCCTCACCTCCCTCACCTCACCTAACATCCCTCACCTCACCTCTGTCACCTCCTTTGTCTCACCTGTACCCCTCAATTCACCTCACTTCTCTGTCATCACCTCCCTCACATACCTCACCTCACCTCCCTCACCTCACCTACCTCACCTCACCTCACCTCCTTCACCTCACCTCCCTCACCTCCCTCACCTCACATCCCTCACCTCTCTCACCTCAATTCTCTCAACTCTCTCACCTCATTTCCAACCCTTCCCTCAACTCACCTCACCTCCCTAACCAAACATCACCTCACCTCACATCACCTCACCTCCCTCACCTCATCTCACTCAACTCTTTCACATCCCTCACCTCATTTCCCTCACTTCCCTCACCTAACTTCAACTCCCTCACCTCACCTCCCTCACCTCACCTAACCTCAAATCCCTCACCTCACCTCACCTACCTCACCTCGCCTTTCTCACCTCCCACACTTCTCACCACCTCCCTAAACTCACTTCACCTCCCTGAACTTACCTCCCTCACTTCCCTCACCTCACCTCCATCACATCCTTCAGCTCACCTCCCACACTTCTCATCACCTCCATCAACTCACCTCACATCCATCCCCTCACCTTCCTCACTCCCCTCCATTCACCTACATCCCGTACCTCACCTCACCTCCCTCTCAACTCACCTACCTACCACACCTCTCCTCAACTCCCTCACCTCACCTCTCCTCCCGTACCTCAACTCATCTCACCCCCCTCACCTCATCTCTCTCACCTAATCACCCTAACCTACCTCAACTCACCTGCATCACCTCACCTCAACTTCCACACCTCATCTCACCTAATCACCCTAACCTACTTCAACTCACCTGCAACCCCTCACCTCAACTTCCACACCTCATCTCCCTCGCTTCACCACATTCACTTCCCTCACGTCACCTCCCTCACATTGCCTCACCTCCCTTACCTCACCTCCCTCTTCTCACCTCCCTCCCTACCTCAGCTCAACTCCCTCCCTCTCTCAACCCACTCACCTAACATCCCTCACCTCACCTCACCTCCCTCACGTTACCTCACCTCCCTCACCTCAAATCGCTCAGCTCACCTCCCTAACGTCCCTCACATTACCTCCCTCACCTCACCTCCCTCACTTCACTAACCTTACCTTCCAGACCTCACCTCACCTCCCTCACCTCACCTCACTTTTGTCTCCTCACCGTCCTCACCTCCATCACTTCTCCACCCTCACCTAAACTCCTTCACCTCCCTCATCTCACCTCAGCTCCCTAACATCACCTCACCTCCCTCAACACACCTCACTTCTCTGACTTCACCTCTGTCACCTGCCACACCTCTTCTCACCTCCCTAAACTCACCTCACTTCCGTCCCCTCACCTTCCTCACCTCACTTTCCTCACCTGCCATATGTCACCTCCCTCACTTCATATCCCTCACCTCCGTCACATCACCTCGCTCAACTCACTTCTCCAACATCATCTCACCTGATTTCCCTCATCTGACTTCCCTCACCACCCTCTCCTCACCTCCCTCACCTCACTTCACCTCCGTCACATCACCTCCCTCACCTCACTCACGTCTCTTCACCTCCAACACGTGTCCTCACATCCCTCATTTCCATCACCTCATCTCCCCCACTTCACCTCACCTCCCTCACCTCAGCTCCCTCAGCTCACCTCCGTCACCTCCCTCACATAACCTTCCTCACCTCACCTCCCTGACCTCCCTCATGGCTCCTCACCTCCAACACGTGTCCTCAACTCCCTCACTTCCATCACCTCACCTCCCACTCCTCACCTCACCTTCGTCACCTCAGCTCCCTCAGCTCACCTCCCTCACCTTCCTCACCTCACCTCCATTACCTCTTTCACCTCACCTCCGTCACATCACCTCTCTTCCCTCAACTCACCTCAACTACCTCATATCACCTCCCTCTCCTCACTCAACTCACCTCCCTGTCCTCACCTCACCTCCCTCCCCTCCCCTCCCTCCGCTCCCATTCTTCACCTCCCTCACATCACTTCCCTCACCTCACCTCCCTCACCTCCCTACTTCCCTCACCTCATCCCACTCACCTCACCTCTCCACCACCACCTCACCTCAACTCCCTCATCTCACCTCCCTCACCTCAACTCACCTCCCTCACCTCCTCTCACCTCATTCACCTCTCCCCATTTATCTCCCACACCTCTCCTCACCTACCAAACCTCACCTCACATCCCTCACCTCAACTCCGACACCACCCTCACCTCACGTGTCCCCCCTCACCTCACCTCACCTCACTTCACTCACATCACCTCCCTGTCTTCGCTCACCTCACGTCCCTCACCTACCTCACATCACCTACTTCACATATCTCACATCACCTCCCTCACCTCACCACCCTCACCTCAACTCACCTCCGTCACCTCATTTCCCTCACTTCCCGCACATCACCTCACCTCCCTCATATCACCTCACCTCACCTCCCTCACTTCACCTCCCTCACCTCCCTCCACTCACCTCCTTCACCTCCCTCACCTCATTTCCCTCACTTCCCTCTCCTCAGCTCAACTCCCTCACATCAACTCACCCCCCTCACCTCACCTCCCACTCCTCAACTTCCTCCCCTCCCACACCTCTCCTCACCTCCATCAACTCATCTCACCTCCGTCCCCTCAAATCCCTCACCTCCCTCACATCACGTACCTCACCTCACCTCCCTGACAACTCACCTTCCGCACCTCACCTCACATCTCCTGCACCTCAACTCACCTCAGCTCCATCAACTCACCTCCCTCACATCATCACCGTAACCTACCTCAACTCACCTGCATCACCTCACTTCACTTTCCTCACCTCATCTCCCTCACTTCACCTCCTTCACCGCCCTCACATCACCTCCCTCACCTCACTTTCCTCATCTGCCACGTATCACCACCCTCACCTCACCTACCTCACATCTGTCACCTCACTTCACTCATCTCACCTCTCCAACCACCTCTCACCTGAATACCCTCACCTCACCTCTCTCACCTCACCTCCCTCACTTCATATCCCTCACCTCACCTCTCTTACCTCCCTCACGACTCCTAACCTCCAACACGTGTCCTCACCTCCCTCACATCACCTTACCACCCTCACCTCCCTTCCTTCAACTACTTCCATTCACCTCTCTCACCTCCCTCATCTCAACTACCTCTCCTCTCTCACCTCGACTCCCTCACTTCACCTCACCTCCGTCACCTCACCTCACGTCCCTCACAGCACTTCACCTCCCTCATCTCACCTTACCTCACTCATCTCAACTCCCTCACCTCCCACTCTTCTCCTCACCTCCCTCACCTCACCTCGCCTCCCTCACCTCATTTCGCTAAGCCCCAACACCTCACCTCTCTCACTTCCCACACCTCATATTACCTACCTCAACTCACCTCACCTAAGTCACCTCAACTCCCTCACCTCCCTCACCTCACCTCCCTCACCTCACGTCACTCACCTCCCTGACTTTACCTCACTCACCTCCCTCACCTCACCTCAACTCCCTCACATCACCTCACCTCCCTCACGTCACCTCACCTCCCTCACCTCAACTCTCTCTCCTCCCATACCTCTCTACCCCCCCCTTACATCACCTCACCTCACTTCCCTCAACTTACCTCCCTCAACTCCCTCAACTCACCTCCATCACCTCACCTCACCACACCTCCTTAACCTCACCTCCCTCACCTCCGTCACGACTCCTAACCTCCAACACATGTCCTCCCCTCCCTCACCTCCATCACCTCACTTCTCTCATCTCACCTCACCTCCCTCACCTCACCTCCTTCACCTCCTTCACATAACCTTCCCCACCTCACCTCCCTCACCTCTCTCAACTCACCTCCCTCACATCACCTCACCTCTATCACCTCACCTTTACCTCTCTCACCTAAACTCACTCACATCCCTCACCTCATTTCCCTCACTTCCCTCACCTCACCTCAACTCTCTCACAAACCATCACCTCCCTCACCTCACCTCTTTCACCTCACCTTCCTCACATCCCACAACTCTCATCACCTCCCTAAACTCAGTTCACATCCCTCAACTTACCTACCTCACATCACTTCCATCACCTCCTTCACATCACCTCCCACACCTAACCTCACACCCATCAACTCACCTCACCTCCATCCCCTCACCACCCTCACCTCCCTCACCCCAACTATATACCTCAGCTCCCTCACAAGTCACCTACCACACCTAACCTCACCTCTCCTCCTGTACCTCAACTCACCTCATCTCCCTCACCTCACCTCACTCACCTCATCACCCTAACCTAACTCAACTCACCTGCATCACCTCACGTCACCTTCTTCACGTCATCTCCTTCTCCTCATCTGCTTCACATCCCTCAACACATCTCCCTCACGTCATCTCAACCCCCCTTACCTCACCTCCCTCTTCTCACCTCCCTCCCTCCCTCACCTCACCTCCCTCCCTCCCTCAACCCACTCACAGGGCCTCCCTCACCTCACCTCCCTCACTTTACCTCACCTCCCTTACCTCACATCGCTCACCTCACCTCCCTCACGTCCCTCACATTAACTCCCTCATCTCACCTCCATCACATCACTCACCTCATTTCCCACACTTCACCTCACTTCCATCACCTCACCATCCTCACCTCCCTCACTTCTCCACCCTCCCCTCCCCTCTCTCAATCCCTCATCTCACCTGAGCGCCCTAACATCACCTCACCACCCTCAAATCACCTCATCTCCCTCACTTCACCTCCATCACCTCCCACAGCTCTCCTCACCTTCCTAGCCTAACCTCACCTCCCTCACCTCACCTCAGGTCCGTCACCTCACCTACCTAACCTCACATTCCTCACCTGCCACATATCACCTCCCTCAACTGAATTCCCTCACATCCGTCACCTCACCTCACTTCCCTCACCTCACCTCCCTCACTTCCCTCACCTCACCTCCCTCACCTCTCTCACCTCACCTCCTTTATCTCCCTCACTTCATGTCCCTCACCTCACATCCCTCACATCCGTTATATCACCTCACTAACCGCCCTTCCCTCACCTACTTCCATTCAAATCCCTCACCTCCCTCATCTCATCTCCCTCTCCTCTCTCACCTCAAATCCCTCACCTCACCTCACCTCCTTCACCTCATCTCACATCCCTCACCTCTCCTCCCTCACATACCTTAACTCGTGTTCCTCTCCTCCCTCACCTCATCTCCCTCACCTCACCTCACCTACCTCACATCACTTCAACTCCCTCAGCTCACCTCACCTCCCTCACCTCACCTCCCTCACCTCACCTCCCTCACGTCACCTCACTCACCTCCCTCACCTCAACTCAAATCCCTCAGATCACCTCAGCACACTCAGCTCACCTCACCACCCTCATCTTACCTCCCTCACCTTCCTCAACTCTCCTCCCACACCTCACAAAACCTCCCTCACCTCACATCACCTCCCTCACCTCACCTCCCTCACCTCACACCCTCACCTCCCTCACCTCACACCCTCACCTCCCTCACCTCACCTCATATTCCTCACGTCACCTCACCTCCCTCACGTCACCTCACATCCCTCACCTCACCTCTGTCACCACCTTCGCCTCACCTGTCCCCTCTCAACTCACCTCACTTCTCTCGCATCACCTACCTCACCCAAATCACCTCACCTCCCTCACATACCTCACCTCACCTCCCTCACCTCACCTCCATCACCTCATCACACATCCCTCACATACCTCACCTCACCTCCCTCACATACCTTAACTCACGTCCCTCACCTCCCTCACCTCATCTCCCTCACTTAACCTCACCTCCCCCACATCACCTCAACTCCCTCAGCTCACCTAACCTCCCTCACCTCACCTCCCTCACCTCACCTCAACTCCCTCAGATCACCTCACCACACTCAGCTCACCTCACCTCACTCACCTCTCCTACGTTATCTCCCACACCTCTCCTCACATACCTAACCTCACATCGCATCCCTCACCTCCGTCACCCCCTTCACCTCACCTGTCCCCCCTCACCTCACCTCACTTGTCTCGCATCACCTACTTCACCTCGCTCACCTCACCTCCCTCACCTCACATCACCTCACCTCCCTCACCTCACCTCCCTCATCACTTTCACTTCCCTCACCTCATTTCCCTCACTTCGCTCACCTCAACTCCCTCACATCACCTCTCCTCCCTCACCTCACCTCACCTACCTCACCTCAACTTCCTCACCTCCCACACCTCTCACCACCTCCCTAAACTCATTTCACCTCCCTCAGCTTACCTCCCTCACTTCCCTCCACTCACCTCCATCATATCCTTCAGCTCACCTCCCACACCTCTCCTCACCTCCATCAGCTCACCTCACCTCCATCCCCTCACTTCCCTCACTGCCCTCCATTCACCTACATCACATACCTCACCTCACCTCCCTCACAACTCACCTACCTCAACTGACCTCACCTTTCCTCCCGTACCTCAACTCACCTCACCTCCCTCATATCACCTCTCTCACCTAATCACGCTAACCTACATCAAGTCACCTGCATCACCTCACCTCATCTTCCTCACTTCATCTCCCTCTCTTCACAACCTTCACCTCCCTCACCTCACCTCACTCACGTCACCTCACCTCTCTTAATTCACCTCCCTGTTCTCAACTCCCTCCCTCCCTCAACCCATTCACCTAACCTCCCTCACCTCACCTCACCTCCGTCACGTTACTTCAACTCCCTCACCTCACCTCTCTCATCTCCCACACGTCTCCTCATATCCAACATGTGTCCTCACCTCCCTCATTTCCATCACCTCACCTCACTCACCTCACCTCACCTCCCTCACCTCACCTCCCTCAGCTCACCTCTCTCACCTCACTCACATCACTTTCCTCACCTCACCTACCTCACCTCTTTCACCTCACCTCCGTCACATCACCTCTCTTCCCTCAACTCTCCTCAATTCCCTCATATAACCTCCCCCTCCTCACTCACCTCACCTCCCTGTACTCACCTCACCACCCTCACATCCCAGCCCTTCGCTCCCTTTCTTCACCTCCCTCACGTCACCTCACTCACCTCCCTACTTCCCTCACCACATCACACTCACCTCACCTCTCCACCCTCACTTCACCTCAGCTCCCTCATCTCACCTCCCTCACCTCACCCCTTTCACCTCCGTCACCTACCTCACCTCCCTCACCTCACTTCACTAAGCTCCCACACCTCACCTCTCTCACCTCCCACACTTCACCTCACCTCCCTCACCTCTCCTCACCTACGTCACCTCATCTCCCTCACCTCCCTCACCTCACCTCCTTCAACTCACCTCCCTCACCTCCCTTACTAACCTCCCCACCTCAAATCCCTCACCCCCCTCCCCTCACTTCCCACATCTCCCCCTACTCACCTCCCTCAACTCATGTTCCTCATCTCACGTCCCTCACCTCCCTCACCTCACCTCCCTCAGCTCCCTCCACTCACCACTCTCACCTTCCTCACCACACTTCCCTGACCTCTCTCACCTAACGTCCCTCACCTCCCTGACTTTACCTCACTCAACCCCCTCACCTCACCTCAACTCCCTCACATCACCTCACCTCCCTCACATCACCTCACCTCCCTCACCTCAACTCCCTCTCCTCCCTAACCTCTCCACCCCTCACTTACATCACCTCACCTCACTTCCCTCAACTTACTTCCCTCAACTCCCTCAACACTCCTCCCTCACCTCACCTCACCACACCTCCTTCACCTCACCTCCCTCACCTCCCTCACGACTCCTAACCTCCAACACGTGTCCTCAATCCCTCACCTCACCTTACCTCCCTCACCTCCCTCCCCTCACTTACTTCCATTCAACTCCCACACCTCCCTCATCTCAACTCCCTCTCCTCTCTCACTTCAACTCCCTCACCTCACCTCACCATCTTAACCTCACCTCACATCCATCACAGCACCTCACCTTCCTCATCTCACCTTACCTCACTCACCTCAACTCCCTCACCTCCAACTCTTCTCCTCTCCTCCCTCACCTCATCTCACATCCCTCACCTCACCACCCTCACCTCCCTCACCTCACTTTGCTAAGCTCCCACACCTCACCTCTCTCACCTCCCACACCTCACCTCACCTCTCACACCTCACCTCACCTACGTCACCTCACCTCCCTTACCTCACCTCCCTCACCTCAAATCCCTCCCCTCCCTCCCCTCACCTCCCACATCTCCCTCTACTCACCTCCCTCACCTCCCTCACCACACCTCCCTTACCTCTCTCGCCTCACATCACTCACCTCCCTAACTTTACCTCACTCACGTCCCTCACCTGACCTCAACTCCCTCACATCACCTCACATCCCTCACGTCACCACACCTACCTCACCTCAACTCCCTCACCTCCCAAACCTCTCCACCCCTCACTTACATCACCTCACCTCACTTCCCTCAACTTACCTCCCTCAAATCCCTCAACTCTCCTCCCTCATCTCACCTCTCCACACCTCCTTCACCTCACCTCCCTCACATCCTTCGTGACTCCTAACCTCCAACACGTGTCCACACCTCCATCACCTCCCTCACCTCACCTCCCTCTCAACTCACCTACCTGACCTCACCTCACCTCTACTACCGTACTTCAACTCACCTCACCTCCCTCACCTCACCTCTCTCACCTAATCACCCTTACCTACCTCAACTCACCTGCATCCCCTCACCTCAACTTCCACACCTCATCTCCCTCTCTTCACAACCTTCACCTCCCTCACGTCACCACCCACACATCACCCCACCTCCCTTAACTCACCTCCCTATTCTCACCTCCCTCCCTACCTCAGCTCAACTCCCTCCCTCCCTCAACCTACTCTCCTAACCTCCCTCACCTCACCTCACCTCCCTCACGTTACCTCACCTCCCTCACCTCACATCACTCAGCTCACCTCCCTATCGTCCCTCACCTCACCTCCCTCACATCACTAACCTCACCTTCCAGACCTCACCTCACCTCCCTCACCTCACCTCACTTCCGTCTCCTCACCGTCCTCACCTCTGTCACTTCTCCACCCTCAACTAACCTCCTTCAGGTCCCTCATCTCTTCTTAACTCCCTAATATCACCTCACGTCCCTCAACTCACCTCACCTCTCTAATTCACCTCCGTCACCTGCCACATCTCTCCTCGCCTCAGTAACCTCACCTCACCTATCTCACCTCACATTCCTCACCTCACCTCCCTCACCTCACTTTCCTCACCTGCCATATATCACCTCCCTCAACTCACGTCCCTCACGTCTGTCCCCTCACTTCGCTCACCTCACTTCTCCAACCTCACCTCACCTGATTTCCCTCACCTAACTTCCCTCACCTCCCTCACCTCACCTCCCTCACCTCACGTCACCTCTGTCACCTCACCTCCCTCACCTCCCTCACGTCTCCTCACCTCCAACACGTGTCCTCACCTCCCTCACTTCCATCACATCACCTCCCTCACCTCACCTCCCTCACATCACCTTCCTCACCTCACCTCCATCTCCTCTTTCACCTCACCTCCGTCACATCACCTCTCTTCCCTCAACTCAACTCAACTTCCTCATATCACCTCCCTCTCCTCACTGAAATCACATCCCTGTCCTCACCTCACCTCCCTCACCTCCCCTCCCTCTGCTCCCATTCTTCACCTCCCTCACATCACTTCCCTCACCTCATCTCCCTCACCTCCCTAATTCTCTCACCTAATCACACTCACCTCACCTCAACTCACTCATCTCACATCCCTCACCTCACTCCCTTCACCTCCCTAACCTCAACTCAGGTCCCTCACCTCACCTCCCTCACCTCACCTCACCTCATTCACCTCTCCCCCATTATCTCCCACACCTCTCCTCACCTACCAAACCCCACCTCACATTCCTCTCCTCAACTGCATCACCTCCCTTACCTCACCTGTCCCCCGTCACCTCACCTCACTTCTCTCGCATCACCTCCCTCACCTCCCTCACCTCACCTCACTCACCTCAACTCACCTCCCTCATCTCACCTCCCTCACCTGACATCCCTCACCTCTCTCACCTCAACTCCCTCACGCCCCTCACATCATTTCCCTCACTTCCCGCACGTCACCTCACCTCCCTCATATCACCTCACCACACCTCCCTCACCTCACCTCCTCACCTTCCTCCACTCACCTCCTTCACTTCCCACACCGCATTTCCCTCACTTCCCTCACCTCAGCTCAACTCCCTCACATCAACTCACCTCTCTCACCTCACCTCACCTCCCTCTCCTCACCTTCCTCACCTCCCACACCTCTCCTCACCTCCATCAACACATCTCACCTCCATCCACTCACATCCCTCACCTCACCTACCTCACGTACCTCACCTCACCTCCCTCACAACTCACCTACCGCACCTCACCTCACATCTCCTCTTGCACCTCAACTTACCTCAGCTCCATCACCTCAACTCCCTCACGTCATCACCGTAACCTGCCTCAACTCACCTGCATCACCTCACCTCACCTTCCTCACCTCATCTCCCTCACTTCACCTCCTTCATCTCCCTCACATCACCTCTCTCACCCCACTTTCCCCATCTGCCACATATCACCTCCCTCACCTCACGTACCTCACCTCCGTCACCTCACCTCGCTCAACTCACCTCTACAACCACCTCTTACCTGAATTCCCTCACCTCACCTCCCTAACCTCCCTCATCTCACCTCCCTCATCTCCCTCATTTCATGTCCCTCACCTCACCTCCCTCACCTCCCTCATGACTCCTAACCTCCAACACGTGTCCTGACTTCCCTCACCTCACCTTATCTCCCTCACCTCCCTTCCCTCACCTACTTCCATTCAACTCCCTCACCTCCCACATCTCAACTCCCTCTCCTCTCTCACCTCAACTCCCTCACCTCACATCACTTTCCGTCACCTCACCTCACGTCACTCACAGCACTTCACCTCCCTCATCTCACCCTTACTTCACTCACCTCAACTTCCTCACCTCCCACTCTTCTCCTCACCTCCCTCACCTCACCTCACGTCCCTCACCTCACTTCGCAAAAACCCCACACCTCACCTCTCTCACCTCCCACACCTCACCTCACCTACATCAACTCACCTCACCTACATCACCTCACCGCCCTCACCTCCCTCACCTCTCCTCCTTCACCTCACCTCCCTCATCTCCTTTACCTCACCTCCCTCACCTCAAATCACTCACTTCCCTCCCCTCACCTCCCACATATCCCTCTACTCACCTCCCTCACTTCCCTCAACTCATGGTCCTCATCTCACCACCCTCACCTCCCTCACCTCAAATCCCTCACCTCACCTCTCTCAGCTCCCTCCACTAACCTCCCTCACCTCCCACACCACACCTCCCTTACCTCTCTCACCTCACATCACTCACCTCCCTGACTTTACCTCACTCACCTCCCTCACCTCACCTCAACTCCCTCACATCACCTCACCTCCCTCACCTCAACTCCCTCACCTCCCAGACCTCTCCACCCCTCCCTTACATCACCTCACCTCACTTCCCTCAACTTACCTCCCTCAACTCCCTCAACTCTCCTCCCTCACATGACCTCACCACACCTCCTTCACCTCACCTCCCTCACCTCCCTCATGACTCTTAACCTCCAACATGTGTCCTTACCTCCCTCACATCCATCATCTCACATTACACATCTCACTTCCCCTCCCTCACCTCACCTCCCTCCCCTCACTTCCCTCACCTCCCTCACATAACCTTCCCCACCTCACCTCCCTCACCTCACCTTTACCTCTCTCACCTCAACTCACACACCTCCCTAACCTCATTTCCCTCACTTCCCTCACCTCACCTCCCTCACCTCACATCCCTCACCTCCCTCCACTCACCACCCTCACCTCCCACACCTCATTTCACTCACTTCCCTCACCTCACCACAACTCCCTCACAAACCATCACCTCCCTCACCTCACCTCTTTCACCTCAACTTCCTCACATCCCACACCTCTCATCACCTCCCTAAACTCAGTTCTCATCCCTCAAATTACCTCCCTCACATCACCTTCCTCACCTCCTTCACCTCACCTCCCATACCTCACCTCACACCCATCAAGTCACCTCACCTCCATCCCCTCACCTCCCTCACCTCCCTCACCTCACCTCTCTCACCTAATCACCCTAACCTACCTGAACTCACCTGCATCACCTCACCTCACCTTCTTCATGTCATCTCCCTCACCTCATCTCCTTCACATCCCTCACCACATCTCCCTCACGTCACCTCACCTCCCTTACCTCACCTCCCTCTTCTATCCTCCCTCCCTCCCTCACCTCACCACCATCCCTCCCTCAATACACTCACTTGGCCTCCCTCACCTCACCTCACCTCCCTCACGTTACCTCACCTCCCTTACCTCACATCGCACCTCCCTCACGTACCTCACATTACCTCCCTCTCTCACCTCCATCACATCACTCACCTCACTTCCCACACCTCACCTCACTTCTGTCACCTCACCTTCCTCACCTCTTTCACTTCTCCACCCTCACCTCCCCTCCCTCACCACCCTCATCTCACCCCAGCACCCTAACATCACCTCACCGCTCTCAACTCACCTCACCTCCCTCACCTCACCTCCCTCACCTCTCCTCACCTCCGTCACCTCCCCTTCCTCACCTCACTTTCTTCACCTGCCACATATCACCTCCCACACCTGACTTCCCTCACATCCATCACCTCACCTCACTCAACTCACCTCTCCAAGCTCACCACACCTGACTTCCCTCACCTCATCACCCTCACTTCCCTCACCTCACCTCCCTCACCAACCTCACCTCACCTCCCTCATCTCCCTCACTTCATGTCCCTCACCTCACATCCCTCACCTCCCTTATATCACCTCCCTCACCTCACCTTACCTCCCTAAACTCCCTTCCCTCACCTACTTCCATTATACTCCCTCACCTCCCCCATCTCAACTCCCTCTCCTCTCTCACCTCAACTCGCTCACCTTACCTCACCTCCATCACCTCACCTCATGCCCCACACAGCACCTTGCCTCCCTCACGTCACCTCACCTCCCTCACCTCAAATCCCTCACCTCCCAAATCTCTCCTCCCCTCACTTACATCACCTCACTTCCTCACCCTCACCTCACTTCCCTCAACTTACCTCCCTCAACTTCCTCAACTCTCCTCCCTCACCTCACCACACCTCCTTCACCTCACCTCCCTCACCTCCCTCATGACTCCTAACCTCCAACACATGTCCTCACCTCCCTCACCTCACCTCCCTCATCTCACCTCACCTCTCTCATCTCACCTCCTTCACCTCACTTCTCTCACTACACCTCCCTCACCTCCCTCACCTCCCTCACATAACCTTCCCCACCTCACCTCCCTCACCTCTCTAACCTCACCACTCTCACCTCACCTTTACCTGTCTCACTTCAACTCACTCACCTCCCTCACCTCATCTCCCTTACTTCCCTCACCTCACCTCAACTCCCTCACAAGCCATCACCTCCCTCACCTCACCTCTTTCAATTCACCTTCCTCACATCCCACACCTCACATCACCTCCCTAAACTCAGTTAACATCCCTCAACTTACCTCCATCACATCACCTCCCTCACCTCCTGCACCTCACCTCCCACACCTCACCTCACACGCATCAATTCACCTCACCTCCAACCCCTCACCTCCCTCACTTCCTTCACTTCACCTACCTCATGAACCACACCTCTCCTCCCTCACAAGTCACCTACCTCACCTCACCTCACCTCTCCTCCCATACCTCAACTCACCTCATCTCTCTCACCTCAAGTCCCTAACCTCATCACCCTAACCTACCTCTCCTCACTTACCTAACCTCACCTCACATCCCTCACCTCAATTCCATCACCTCCTTCACCTCACCTGTCCTCCCTCATCTCACCTCACTTCTCTCGCATCAACTTCCTCACCTCACTCACCTCACCTCCCTCACCTAAATCACCTCACCACCCACACCTTACCTCCCTCACCTTCCTCAATGCTCCTCCCACACCTCACATAACCTCCCTCACCTCACATCACCTCCCTCACCTCACCTTCCTCTCCTCATCCCCCTCACCACCCTCACCTCACCTCATATCCTTCACATCACCTCACCTCCCTCACCTCAACTCCCTCACCTCCCTCACCTCACCTAAACTCCCTCAGATCACCTCACCACACTCAGCTCACCTCACCACCCTCACCTTACCTCCCTCACCTGCCTCAACTCTCCTCCCTCACTTCACATCACCTCTCTCACCTCACATCACCTCCCTCACCTCACCTCCTTCACCACCCTCACCTCAACCCTCACCTCCCTCATCTCACCTCACATCCCTCACGTCACCTCATCTCCCTCACCTCACTTCACCTCACTCACCTCTCCTCCGTTATCTCCCACACCTCTCCTCACCTACCAAACCTCACCTCACATCCCTCACCTCAACTCTGTCACCTCCTTCACCTCACCTGTTCCCCCTCACCTCACCTCACTTCTGTCGTATCACCTACCTCACCTCACTCACCTCACCTCACTCACATAAATCACCTCACCACCCTCACATAACTCACCTCACCTCCTCACCTCAAAACCCTATCCTCACCTCACCTCCCTCAGCTCCTTCACCTCACCTCCCTCACCCTTCACTTCCCTCACCTCATTTCCCTCACTTCCCTCACATCACCTCAACTCCCTCATATCTCCTCACCTCCCTCACCTTTCCTCACCTACCTCACCTCACCTTCCTCACATCTCACACCTCTCATCACCTCCCTAAACTCACTTCACCTCCCTCAACTTACCTCACTCTCTTCCCTCACCTCACCTCCCTCACATCCTTCAGCTCACCTCCCACATCTCTCCTCACCTCCATCAACTCACCTCACCTCCATCCCCTCACCTCCCTCAATGCCCTCCATTCACCTACATCACATACCTCACCTTACCTCCCTCAAAACTCACCTACCTCATCTCACCTCACCCCTCCTCCTGTACCTCAACTCACCTCAACACCCTCACCTCACCCCTCTCACCTAATCACCCTTACCTATCTCAACTCACCTCCTTCACCTCACCTCCCTCACCTCCCTCCCCTCACCTCCCACATCTCCCTCTACTCACCTCCCTCACATCACTCAACCCATGTTCCTCATCTTACATCCCTCACCTCCCTCACCTCACCTCCCTCTGCTCCCTCCAGTCACCTCCCTCACCTCCCTCACCATACCTCCCTTACCTCTCTCACCTCACGTCACTCACCTCCCTGACATTAGCGCACACATCTCCCTCACCTCACCTCAACGCCCTCACATACCCTCACCTCCCTCAGGTCACCTCACCTCCCTCACCTCAACTGCCTCACCTCCCAAACCTCTCCACCCATCACTTACATCACCTCCCCTCACTTCCCTCAACTTACCTCCCTCAAATACCTCAACTCTCCTCCCTCAACTCACCTCACCACAGCCACTTCACCTCACCTCCCTAATGACTCCTAACCTCCAACACGTGTCCTCACCTCCCTCCTCTCACCTCCCTCATCTTACCTCACCTCCCTCACCTCACCTCCCTCACCTAACCTCCCTCACTTCACCTCCCTCACCTCCCTCACATAACCTTCCCACCTCACCTCCCTCACCTCTCTCACTTCACCACTCTCACCTCACCTTTACCTCACTCACCTCAACTCACTCACCTCCCTCACCTCATTTCCCTCACTTCCCTCACCTCAACTCAACTCCCTCACAAACCATCACCTCCCTCACCTCACCTCTTTAACCTCACCTTCCTCACATCCCACACCTCTCTTCTCCTCCCTAAACTCAGTTCACATCTCTCAACTTACCTCTGTCACATCACCTCCCTCACCTCCTTCACCTCACCTCCCACACCTCACCTCACATGCACCAACTCACCTCACCTCCATCCCTTCATCTCCCTCACATCCGTCACCTCACCCACTTCATGTACCTCACCTCACCTCCCTCGCAAGTCACTTACCTCTCCTCACCTCACCTCTCGTCCCGTACCTCAACTCATCTCACCTCCCTCACCTAACCTCCCTCACGTCCCTCACATTACCTCCCTCATCTCACCTCCATCACATCACTCACCTCACTTCCCACACCTCACCTCACTTCTTTCACCTCACCGTCCTCTCCTCCCTCACTTCTCCACCCTCACCTCCCCTCCCTCAAGCCCTCATCTCACCTCAGAGCCCTAACATCACCTCACCGCCCTCAACTCACCTCACCACCCTCACTTCACCTCCATCACCTCCCGCACATCTCCTCACCTCCCTAGCCTAACCTCACCTCCCTCACCTCACCTCCCTCACCTCACCTCACCTCCGTCACCTCAACTACCTCACCTCACTTTCCTCACCTGCCAAATATCACCTCCCTCACCTGACATCCCTCACATCCATCACCTCACCTCGCTCAACTCACCTCTCCAAACTCACCTCACCTGACTTCCCTCACCTCACCTCCATCACCTCCCTCACCTCACCTCCCTCATCTCCCTCACTTCATGTCCCTCACCTCACATCCCTCTCCTCCCTTATATCTCCTCCTTCAAATTCCTTCCCTCCCCTATTTCCTTTCAAATCCCTCACCTCCCTCATCTCATCTCCTTCTCCTCTCTCACCTCAACTCCCTCACCTCCATCAACTCATCTCACATCCCTCACATCCCTCACCTCACCTCCGTCACTTACCTTAACTCACATCCCTCAACTCCCTCACCTCATCTTCCTCACCTCACCTCACCTCCCTCACCTCAACTCAACTCCCTCAGATCATGTCACCACACTCAGCTCACCTCACCTTTCCTACCTCACCTTCCTCAACTCTCTTCCCTCACCTCACATCACCTCCCTCACCTCACTTCACCTCCCTCACCTCACCTCATATCCCTCACCTCATATCCGTCACCTCCTTCGCCTCACCTATCCCCCCTCACCTCACCTCACTTCTCTTGCATCACCTACCTCACCTCGCTCACCTCACCTCCCTCACCTAAATCCCCTCACGTCCCTCAAATCACCTCCCTCTCCTCACCTCACCTCCCTCACCTCACCTCACCTCCCTCACCTCACCTCACCTCCCTCACCTCACCTCCCTCAACTACCTCACCTCACATCCCTCACCTGTCTCACCTCAACTCTCACCTCCCTCACCTCATTTCCCTCACTTCCCTCACCTCACCTCACCTCCCTCACCTCACATCATCTCACCTCCCTCACCTCACCTCCCTCATCTCTTTCACTTCCCTCAACTCATTTCCCTCACTTCGCTCACCTCACCTCCCTCACATCCTTCAGCTCACCTCCCACACCTCTCCTCACCTCCATCCACTCACCTCACCTCCATCCTCTTACCTTCCTCACTGCCCTCCATTCACCTACATCACGTACCTCACCTCACCTCCCTCACAACTCACCTACCTCATCTCACCTCACCTCTCTCAATTCACCTCCGTCCCCTGCCATACCTCTCCTCACCTCCCTAACCTCACCTCACCTACCTCACCTCACATCCCTCACCTCATCTTCCTCACCTCACTTCACCTCCATCACCTCGCACACCTCTCCTCATCTCCCTAGCCTAACCGCACCTCCCTCACCTCACCTACCTCACCTCACTTTCCTCACCTGCCATATATCACATCCCTCACCTCACCACCCTCAACTGACATCCCTCACCTCTGTCACCTCAATTCCCTCACCTTCCTCACCTCATTTACATCACCTCCCTCACGTCACCTCACCTCCCTCATATCACTCACCTCACCTCCCTCACCTCACTTCCCTCACCTCCCTCCACTCACCTCCTTTACCTCCCTCATCTCAGCTCAACTCCCTGACGTCAACTCACCTCCCTCACCTCACCTCACCTCCCTCTCTTCACATTCCTCACCTCCCACACCTCTGCTCACCTCCATCAACTCGTCTCACCTCCATCCCCTCACATCCCTCACCTCACCTCCCTCACAACTCACTGACCGCACCTCACCTCACATCTCCTCCCGCACCTCAACTCACCTCAGCTCCCTCAACACACCTCTCCAACCTCATCTCACGTGACTTCCCTCACCTCACCTCCCTCACCTCCGTAACCTCACCTCCCTCACCTCCCTCACTTCATCTCCATAATCACCCTCACTTCATGTCCCTCACCTCACATCCCTCACCTCCCTTATATCACCTCCCTCACCTCACCTTGCCTCCCTAACCTCCCTTCCCTCACCCACTTCCATTCAACTCCCACACCTCCCTCATCTCAACTCCCTCTCCTCTATCACCTCAACTCCCTCACCTCCGTCACCTCACCTCACGTCCCTCACAGCATCTCACCTCCCTCATCTCACCTTACCTCACTCACCTCAACTCCCTCACCTCCCTCACCTCACCTCCTTCACCTCACCTCCCTCACCTCACTTCCCTAAGCTCCCACACCTCACCTCACCTCCCTCACCTCACCTCACCTACGTCACCTCAACTCCTTCATCTGCCTCACCTCATCTCCTTCACCTCACCTCCTCACCTCTCTCACCTCACCTCCTTCACCTCACCTCCCTTACCTAACCTCCCTTACCTAACCTCCCTCACCTCAAATCCCTCACCTCCTTCCACTCATCTCCCACATCTCCCTCTACTCACTCCCCTCACCTCCCTCAACTCACTTTCCTCATCTCATGTCCCTCACCTCATCCCCTTCACCTCCCTCACCTCACCTCCCTCACCTGACATCCCTCACCTCTGTCACCTCACTTCCCTCACCTCCCTCCACTCACCTCACGTACTGCCCTCACCTCAGCTCAACTCCCTCACATCAACTCACCTCCCTCACCTCATCTCACCTCCCTCTCCTCACCTTCCTCACCTCCCACAACTCTGCTCACCTCCATCAACTCATCACACCTCTATCCCCTCACCTACCTCTCGTACCTCACCTCAACTCCCTCACAACTCAACTACCACACCTCAACTCACATCTCCTCCCACAACTCAACTCACCTCAGCTCCCTCAACTCACCTCCCTCACATCATCACCGTAACCTACCTCAACTCACCTGCATCACCTCACCTCACCTTCCTCACCTCATCTCCCTCACTTCACCTCCTACACCTCCCTCACATCACCTCCCTAACCTCACTTTCCTCATCTGCCACATATCACGTAACTCACATCACGTCCCTCACCTCCATCACCTCACCTCGCTGAACTCACCTCTCCAACCTCATCTCACCTGACTTCCCTCACCTCACCTCCCTCACCTCCCTCACCTCACCTCCCTCACCTCCCTCACTTCACCTCCATCATCATCCTCACCTCATGTCCCTCACCTCACATCCCTCACCTCCCTTATATCACCTCCATTACCTCACCTTACCTCCCTAAACTCACTTCCCTCACCTACTTCCATTCAACTCTCTCACCTCCCTCATCTCAACTCCCTCACCTCTCTCACCTCAACCCCCTCACCTCACCTTACCTCCGTCACATCACCTCATGTCCCTCACAGCACCTCACCTCACTCATCTCACCTTACCTCACTCAATTCAAATCCCTCACCTCCCACTTTTCTCCTCACCTCACCTCCCTCAACTACTTCCATTCAACTCCCTCACCTCACTTACCTAAGCTCCCACACTTACACTCTCTCACCTCCCACACCTCACCTCACCTCCCTCACCTCACCTCACCTACATCACCTCAACTCCCTCACCTCCCTCACCTCACCTCCTTCACCTCACCTCCTTCACCTCACCTCCCTCACTTACCTTACCTGACCTCCCTCACCTCAAATCCCTCTCCTCCCTCCACTAACCTCCCACATCTCCCTCTACTCACTTCCCTCACCTCCCTCAACACAGATTCCTCATCTCACATCCCTCACCTCCCTCACCTCACCTCCCTCAGCTCCCTCCACTCACCTCCGTCACCTCCCTCACCACACCTCCCTTACTTCTCTCACCTCACGTCGCTCCCCTCCCTGACTTTACCTCACTCACCTCCCTCACCTCACCTCAAAACCCTCACATCATCTCACCTCCCTCACATCACCTCACCTCCCTCTCCTCAACTCCCTCACCTCCCAAACCTCTCCACCCCTCACTTACATCACCTCACTTCACTGCCCTCAACTTACCTCCCTCAACTCCCTCAACTCTCCTACCTCACCTCACCTCACCACACCACTTTCACCTCACCTCCCTCACAACTCATAACCTCCATCACGTGTCCTTACCTCCCTCACCTCCCTCACCTCACCTCCCTCATCTCACCTCACCTCCCTCACTTCACCTTCCTCACCTCCCTCACATAACCTTCCCCACCTCACCTCCCTCACCTCTCTCACTTCACCTCTCGCACCTCACCTTTACCTCTCTCACCTCAACACACTCACCTCCCTCACCTCATTTCCCTCACTTCCCTCACCTCACCTCACTCACCTCACAACCCTCACCTCCTTCCACTCTCCACCCTCACCTCCCTCACCTCATTTCCCTCATCTCACCTCAAATTCCTCACAAACCATCACCTCCCTCACCTCACCTCTTTCACCTCACGTTCCTCACATCCCACACCTCTCATCACCTCCCTAAACTCAGTTCACATCCCTCAACTTACCTGCCTCACATCACCTCCCTCACGTCCTTCACCTCAACTCCCACACCTCACCTCACACACATTAACTCAACTCACCTCCAGCCCCTCACTTCCCTCAACTCCCTCACCTCACCTACCTCATGAACCTCAAGTCAGCTCCCTCAAAAGTCACCTCCTTCACCTCACATCACCTCACCTCCCTCACCTCCCTTCCCTCACCTCACCTCACATCCCTCACCTCATTTCCCTCACTTCCCTCACATCACCTCACCTCACCTCACATCCCTCACCTCATTTCCCTCACCTCCCTCACATCACCTCATCTCCCTCACTTCACTTAACCTACCTCACCTCACTTTCCTCACCTCCCACACCTCTCACCACCTTCCTAAATTCACTTCACCTCCCTCAACTTACCTCCCTCACTTCCCTCACCTCACCTCCCTCACATACTTCAGCTCACCTCCCACACCTCTCCTCACCTATATCAACTCACCTCACCTCCATCCCCTCACCTTCCTCACTGCCCTCCATTCACCTACATCACGTACCTCACCTCACCTCCCTCACAACTCACCTACCTCACCTCACCCCTCCTCCCGTACCTCAACTCACCTCACCTCCCTCACCTCACCTCTCTCACCAAATCACCCTAACCTACCTCAACTCACCTCCTTCACCTCACCTCCCTCACCTCCCTTACGTCACCTCCCTCACGTCAAATCCCTCACCTCCCTCCCCTCACCTCCCACATCTCCCCCTACTCACCTCCCTCACATCCCTAAACTCATATTCCTCATCTTACCTCCCACACCTCCCTCAACTCACCTCCCTCAGATCCCTCCACTCACCTCCCTCACCATACCTCCCCTACCTCTCTCATCTCACGTCACTGACCTCCCTGACATTACCTCAAACATCTCCCTCAACTCACCTCAACTCCCTCACATTACCTCACCTCACTCAGGTCACCTCATCTCCCTCACCTCAACTCCCTCACCTCCCAAACCTCTCCACCCCTCACTTACATCACCTCCCCTCATTTCGCTCAACTTACCACCCTCAGTCCCTCAACTCACCTCACCACAGCCACTTCACCTCACCTTCCTCACCTCCCTAATGACTCCTAACCTCCAACACGTGTCCTCACCTCCGTCAGCACACCTCCCTCATCTCACCTCACATCACTCACCTCACCTCCCTCACTTCACCTCCCTCACATAACCTTCCCCACCTCACCTCCCTTACCTCTCTCACTTCACCACTCTCACCTCACCTTTACCTCACTCACCTCAACTCACTCACCTCCCTCACCTCATTTCCCTCACTTCCCTCACCTCACCTCCCTCACCTCACATCCCTCACCTCCCTCCACTCACGACCTTCACCTCCCTCACCTCATTTCCCTCACTTCCCTCACGTCACCTCACCTCGCTCATATCACCTCACCTCACCTCCTTCACCTCACCTCCCTCCACTCACCTCATTCACCTCTCTCACCTCATTTCCCTCACTTCCCTCACCTCAGTTCAACTACCTCACATCACCTCATCTCCGTCACTTCACCTCACCTCCCACACCTCTCCTCACCTCCATCAACTCATCTCACCTCCATCCCCTCACATCCCTCAACTCACGTAACTCATGTACCTCACCTCACCTCCTTCAGAACTCACCTACCGCACCTCACCTCACATCTCCTCCCGCACCCCAACTCACCTCAGCTCCCTCTCCTCACCTCTCTCACGTCATCACTGTAACCTACCTCAACTCACCTGCATCACCTCAACTCACCTTCCTCACCCCATCAACCTCACTTCACCTCCCTCACATCACCTCCCTAACCTCACTTTCCTCATCTGCCACATATCACCTCCCTCACCTCTCTTCCCTAACCTCCGTCACCTCACCTCACTAAACTTACCTCTCCAACCTCATCTCACCTGACTTCCCTCACCTCACCTCCCTTTTATCACCTCCCTCACCTCACCTTACCTCCCTAACCTCCCTTCCCTCACCTACTTCCATTCAACTCCATCACCTCCCTCGTCTCAACTCCCTCTCCTCTCTCACCGCAACTTCCTCACTTCACCTCCGTCACCTCACATCAAGTCCTTCACAGCACTTCACCTCCCTCATCTCACCTTACCTCACTCACCTCAACTCCTTCACCTTCCACTCTTCTCCTCACCTCCATCACCTCACCTCACCTCCCTCACCTCAGTTCGCTATGCCCCCACACCTCACCTCTCTCACCTCCCATACCCCACCTCACCTAACTCAACTCACCTCACCTACGTCACCTCACCTCCCTCACCTCCCTCAACTCACCTCCTTCACCTCACCTCCCTCACCTCACTTACCTCACCTCCCACATCTCCTTCTACTCACCTCCCTCAACTCATGTTCCTCATCTCACGTTCCTCACCTCCCTCACCTCACCTCCCTCAGCTCCCTCCACTCACCTCCCTCACCACCCTCACCACACCTCCCTTACCTCTCTCACCTCACGTCACTCACGTCCCTGACTACCTCACTCACCTCCCTCACCTCACCTCAACTCCCTCACATCCCCTCACATCTCTCACGTCCCCTCACCTCCGTCACCTCAACTCCCTCACCTCCCAAACCTCTCCACCCCTCACTTACATCACCTTACCTCACTTCTCTCAACTTACCTCCCTCAACTTCCTCAACTCTCCTCCCTCACCTCACTTCACCACACCTCCTTAACCTCACCTCCCTCATGACTCCTAACCTCCAACAGGTGTCTTCACCTCCCTCACATCCCTCACCTCACCTCCGTCATCTCACCTCACCTCCCTCAACTCACCTCGCTCCCCTCACCTCCCTCACATAATCTTCCCCTCCTCGCCTCTCTCCACTCACCACCCTCACCTCCCACACCACATTTCCCTCACTTCCCTCACCTCACCTCAACTCCCTCACAAACCATCACCTCCCTCACCTCACATCACCTCCCTCACCTCACCTCCGTCACCTCACCCCCCTCACCTCCCTCACCTGACCTCACATCCCTCACGTCACCTCACCTCCCTCACCTCACCTCAGCACACTCACCTCTCCCTTGTTATCTCCCACACCTCTCCTCACCTCCTTAACCTCACCTCACATTCCTCACCTCACCTCCCTCAACAGCTTCACATCACCTATCCTCCCTCCCTTCACCTCACTTCTCTCGCATCACGTACCTTACCTCACTCACCTCACCTCCCTCACCTAAATCATCTCACCTTCCTCAGATACCTCACCTCACCTCACACACCTCACCTCCGTAATCTCACCTCAGTTCCATCACCTCACCTCCTTCACCTCACCTTACCTCACCTCCCTGACCTCCCTCACCTCACATCCCTCACCTCTCTCACCTCAAATCTCTCACCTCCCTCACCTAATTTCCCTCACTTCCCTCACCTCACCTCACATTTCTCACATAGCCTCACCTCACTTCTTTCACCTCACCTCCCTCATATCCTTCACTTCCCTCACCTCACTTCCCTCACCTCACCTCAACTCCCTCACATCACCTCACCTCCCTCACCTCACCTCATCTCCCTCACCTCACCTTCCTCACCTCCCACACCTCTCAACACCTCCCTAACCTCACTTCACCTCCCTCATCTTACCTCCCTCACTTCCCTCACTTCACCTACTTCACATTCTTCAGCTCACCTCCCACACCTCTCCTCACCTCCATCAACTCACTCACCTCCATCCCCTCACCTCCCTCACCTCCCTCCACTCACCTACACCACGTACCTGATGTCACCTCCCTCACAACTCACCTACCTCATCTCACCTCACCTCTCCTCCCATACCTCAACTCACCTCACCTCCCTCACCTCACTTCTCTCACCTCATCCCCCAACCTACTTCAACTCACCTACATTACCTCAACTCAACTTCCTCACTTCATCTCCCACTCTTCACCACCTTCACCACCCTCACCTCACCTCCCTCACATCACCTCACCTCCTTTACCTCACCTCCTTGTTCTCACCTCCCTCCCTCCCTAACCTCACCTCCCTCCCTCAACCCACTCACATAACCTCCCTCACCTCACCTCACCTCCCTCACGTTACCTCACCTCCCTCACATCACATCGCTCACCACACCTCCCTCACATCTCTCACATTACCTCCCTCACCTCACCTCCCTCACATCACTAACCTCACCTCCCACACCTCACCTCACCTCCCTCACCTCACCTCATTTCCGTCTCCACACCATCCTAACCTCCCTCACTTCTCCACCCTCACCAAACTCCTTCACCTCCCTTATCTCACCTCAGCTCCCTCACCTCACCTCACGTCCCTCACAGCACCTCACCTCCCTCATCTCACCTTTCCTCACACACCTCAACTCCCTCACCTCCCACACTTCTCCTCACCTACCTCACCTCACCTCACCTCACTCACCTCACCTCTCTCATCTCCCTCACCTCACCTCCCTCACCTCCCACACCTCACCTGCCAAACTTCACCTCACCTACCTCACCTCAACTCCTTCACATTCCTCACGTCACCTCACATCCTTAACATCACCTCTCTCACCTCCCTCACCTCACCTCACCTCGCTCACCTCACCTCACCTCACTCACCTAAACTCTGTCACCTCCCACACATCTCCTCATCTCCCTATCCTCACCTCACCCACCACACCTCACGTCCCTCACATCCCTTACCTCACCTCCCTCTCCTCATATCACCTCCCTCACCTCACCTCCCTCACCTCACATCTCCTCCTTCACTCACCTCCCCTTCCTCATCTCCCCTCCATCATATCCTTCACCTAACCTCCCTCACCTCACCTCCAACACCTCACTCAACTCACCTCCCTAGCCTCATGTCCCTCACCTCACCTCCCTCACCTCTCTCACCTAACATCCCTCACCTCCTTCACCTCAACTCCAACCACTCCCACAACTCACATTAACTCCCTCACATCACCTCACCTCCCTCACCTCACCGCATCTCCCTCACCTCTCCTCCCTCACCTGCCACACCACACATCTCCTCCCTCACCTCACCTCACCTCCGTAACCTCACATCCCTCACATCACGTTCCTCACATAACCTCCCTCACCTCACTCACCTCACCATCCTCAAGTCACCTCTCTTCCCTCAACTCACCTCACCTCCCTCACATCACCTCCTTCTCAACTCTTAACTCACCTCCCTCTCCTCACATCACCTCCCTCACCTAATCTCCCTCCCCTCCCCTCCTTCACCTCCCTCACATCACTTGCCTCACCTCAACTACCTCACCTCTCTACCTCCCTCACCTCATCACCCACACCTCACCTCTCCACTCACCTCACCTCCCTCACCTCACCCCCTTCACTTCCCTCACCTCACCTCACCTCCCTCATGTCACCTCACCTCAGTCACCTCACCTCACATCACTCACCTCTCTTCCGTTACTTCCCACATCACTCCTCACCTCCCTAACCTCACTTCAGATCCCTCACCTCACCTCCCTCACCTCCCTCACCTCACTTCCGTCTCCTCAGCTCACCTCCCTCACATCACTTCCCTCACCTCACCTCCCTCACCTCACCTCACTTCTCATGCATCACCTCCCTCACCTCCCTCACATCACCTCACTCACCTCAGCTCCCTCACATACCTCACCTCACCTCACCGCACTCACCTCCCCTCACCTCTCTCATCTCACCTCCCTCACCTCCCTCCAGTAACCTCCCTCACCTTCCTCACGTCACGTCCATCACCTCTCTCACCTCAACTCCCTCACCTCATTTCCCTCACTTTTCTCACCTCACCTCAGCTCCCTCACCTCATCTGCCTCACCTCACACACCTCTCCTCACCTCCCACACCTCACCTCACCTCCCTCACCTCACCTTACCTAAATCACCTCACCTCCCTCACCTCCCTTACCTCACCTACCTCACCTAACTCACCTCACCTCCCTCAACACAACTCATCTACCTCAACTCACCTCTCCTCACTTCCTGTACCTTGACTCACCTCACCTCCCTCACCTCACCTCCCTCACCTCATCACCCTCACCTACCTCATCACACCTTCAGCACCTCACCTCAACTTCCTCCCCTCACCTCCCTCACCTCACCTCTTTCACCTCCCTCACCTCAGCTCCCTCACCTCACCTCACAGCCCTCACCTCAGATCGCTCACCTCACCTCCCTCACGTCCCTCACATCACCTCCCTCATCTCACCTCCCTCACAACCCTCACCTCACCTCACCTACCTCACCTCACCTTCCTCATATCCCTCACCTCACCTTCCACACCTCACCTCACTACCCTCACCACACCTCCCTCACCTCTGTAATCTCACCTCAGCTCCCTCATATCATCTTACACCCCTCAACTCACCTCACCTCCCTCACCTCACCTCCGTCACTTCCCACACATCTCCTCACCTCTCTAAACTCACCTCACCTCCCTCACCTCTCCTCCCTCAACTCCCTCACCAAACTTCCCTCACCTCACCTCACCTCTGGCACCTCACCTGTCTCACTGCACTTTACTCACCTGCCACACATCACCTCCCTCACCTCACCTCCCTCACCTCACTTACCTCACCTCCCTGATCTCCTTCAACTCATGTACCTCACCTCACATCCCTCACCTCCCTTACATCACCTCCCTCACCTCACCTAACCTCCCTCACCTCACTTACCTCACCTACCTCCATTCAACTCCCTCACCTCTCTCACCTCTCTCACCTCAACTCCCTCACCTCACCTCGCCTCCGTCACCTCACGTCCCTCATCTCCCTAACGTAACCACCCTCACCTCACATCACCTCCCTCACCTCAGCTCCATCAACTCACCTCCCTCACCTCCATCCACTCACTTCCCTCACCTCCGTCATCTCACCTCCATCACCTCACGACACTCACCTCCCTCACCTCACCTCCCTCACCTCTCCTCTCTCACCTCAGTTACCTTACCTCCCTTACCTCACCTCCCTCACTTCACCACCGTCACCTCAGTTCCCTCAAATCCCTCATATCACCTCTGTTACATCACTTCACCTCCCTCCGAGTGGACCTGTGGGTGGATGAGTTTTCGGCAAACTCGTAGTCCTGGGTGGGTGGCACCCTCCATATGTGTTGGCACTTGGCAGCACGCCCCAGAATCCTCTCGATGCTCACAGGGACATGGCCCAGGAATTTTCTAGGCCCGGGGGCTTGCAGTTCCTTGGGCATCCCCCATACTCGCTCACGCTGAGCTGGGTGCAGCCCAGCTGTGGCCGGGCCTGCCGTCCAGCCAGGCAGCTGCTGGTCCGAAGCCACTGGGAGCCACCACTGTGTCAGCTCAGCCCCTCAGGCCCAGCAAGGACACCCATGCACCCACGCCACCCCGATTACAGGGCCCCGCACCTGATGGCCAGCAGGCCCGGGGAAGTGGCCCAGGCCCCCACCCCTGCGCACGCCACCCAGCTGTGGTGAAATTGCAGAGGGGCGGCTTATTCCAGAGGGAGCTGTGGAGTGACACACGGGAAGACAGATGGCTGCGGCGTGGCAGAGCACTGGTGGGGATGGCTAAGTGCAGGTCCAGAGGCTCTTGGGCTGCATGGATGGCCACCAGGCCTGCGGCCACCTCTGGGACACTGACAGCCACCCCTGGGGCGTCAGGTGTGCCCCTGCATTCCAGGGCCGAATTCTGGCCGCCTGGCCAGCCGGGCCAGCTGGGAGCACCCCTCCAGTTCATGCTGTGGTGGGAGGGGCCTGAGTAGGTGGGGCCTGCAGCAGTGCCCAGCAGGGGCGGAGCAGGTGGCTACCAGCACAGGCGAGTAAAGAAGGCTGAGCGGGAGGCAAAAAGCCTACAGCACCCTGTATTCCCAAGCGGTCTCCCATCCCAAGTACTAATGAGGCCCGACCTTGCTTATCTTGCGAGATCAGACGACATCGGGTGCATTCAGGGTGGTATGGCCACAGACGGGGGTGCGGGATGTGGGCTGCCTCTTGAGGCCCATTTTTGCTGGCGCTTGCACATTATCGCCAGCCTGGAGGCCAGCCCGCCTCGGCAGGACCCAATCACCTGCCCAGGCAAAGGGAATGGACGTCTCCGGTATTGGGCGGTGGCGGAGGGTTTGGCGACCACCTCCCAGCCCAAGGCGGGCATGACACAGCAAACAATTCGACGCTTGGCGCCCCGCCAGAGATCCCGCACGTCGCACACAGGGACATGGCCCTGGAGTCTTCAGGGCCCTAGGCCACCGACCCTTTGGCATCAAACCTGCCCGCCCACGCAGCGCTAGGAACAGTGCAGCCACAGCCCAGGCCAGTCCTCCTGCCCAACAGCAGCTGGCCCAAAGCCACTGGGAGCCACCATTGAGTCACCACGGCCCCTTAGCGCCAGCAAGTCCACCCTTGTCCCAACGCCACTTGCTGAGCTCAGGACCCTGCCCCTGGTGACCGGCAGGCCAGGGGAAGTGGCCCCTGCCCTCGATCCTGCTCCCGCCACTGGCCGCGGCAACACGGTGGAGTGGGGGCTTTTTTGGGAGGTAGCTGTGGAGGGACACAGTGGCACACAGGTGGTGGCCCCGGGGCTGGGCGCCAGTGGCGGCGGCCACGTGCAGGTTGAGGGGCTCGCAGGCCGCACGGATGGCAACCGGGCCCGTGGCAGAGTCTGGTTCTGGAGGGCTCTGAGATTCCATCCGCTCTGGTGCCTCGGTGTTGCTGGCCCGAAACCTGGCAGTACAACACCCCAATGGCCCACAGACAGAGCCTCCCCAGCTGTGCTCACAGCCAGCCCAACCACAGGCCACACCTCTCCACGGGACACTTGAACTACTCCCAGGATCCCCACAAGGTACGGCACCGGGCGGCCGAATGGGCTGAGATGCTGTCCATGCGGCGCCCTCTGGCCACCTCCGCCTCCCTCACAGCTGGCCGAGGCCTCGTATCAGTGGGCCCCGGCTCCCAGCTCAGCGCTGCTCCTCCACCCCTCCCAGCCCTTGCCCAATGTCCAGGCTACTGAGCGCCCTCCACCCCCACCCACGTTCATGCCACTCAGCCAGAACCCAGGGTGCAATGCCAACTACAGGTGTATGACAGCCTGGAGCTGAAGCGGCAAGTGCAGGAGAGCCAAGCGCGGGCCAACTCGCTGCTACCTTCCACCTCGGCCTCGAGGCCCTCTCTGCACCTGAACCAGCCTGGGTAAATGAACTTACCAGCAGCAAATGGGGGCAGGGGCGGGGGGGCGGGAGGGCATGGAGAGAGGAATAAAGAGTGCCAGAGTCCAGGAAACATTGGTGGTCTGTGACTTGGAAGCACCACTTCTTCTGCCAGCCTGGGTTCCTGCCCTTGGCTTCCTGAAATAAGAAACCAGTGTCCCCTTCTTGGCCTGAGGGTCCCCTTGGTTTAGTGGTCACAGTCCTGCCAGCAGGCCCCTCCTGGTCCTATACCATGCACTAAGTACATCTGCAGCTGCAGACTCCAAACCACTGGTCTCTGAACACCTTCTCTGTGTCTCAGCTGTCCCTATCCCCAAAGAGCCTCATACAAGAAGCTGCTTCCAAACTGGGAGGTTCCACATCTGGGCAGGTCCAGCTCCAGGCCCAGTGAAGGGCATGAAGAAGGCTGAGGCTCTGGACTCCAGCCAGGCCTTCCACAGGACTCTGAGGCCAAGGTCTTCCTAGTCTCAGGAGGGGCCAAGAGATGGAATGTGTCATTTGAACAAGCAAGTCAGCGGGCGGTGAGCGAATGCCTGACCGCACGAGGGTAGGTGTGCCGGCCTCCGGGCCCTGTTTGACTGTCCAGGCTCAGCTTACCTGACCCTGGTTACCAGGGAATGCCACCCTGGGCCCTCTTTTTCTTCCCCCTCCCTCACTGTGACCTCACCACCTGCCCCATTATGACCCAGGCTGGCTCCCAGTTAAAAGTGGAGGGCAGGGGACACAGGCAGTCCTGGGACCCCCGGCCATGGGTGAGCAAACCTACTACTGAGCCAAGCCGTATCCTGGCCCCATCCCCAGGAAATGCCAGGAGCAAGGAGACCCAATTCTTCTGATCCCGGTCAGCTTCATCTTGCTCAACGTGGGGATCAACGTGGTGACTATGGTCAGGGTAGGATCTGTGCAGCTGGGTTGGGGGAGCCCTGGGGTCTTGAAGGGGCTGAGGTGGGAGGAATGCTGTGGTGTGGCCGGACAAGGGTTGGATTTCAAGGCTTACCCTGCTCCCTGCCTCCCCCCTCCCCTTCTTCCCTCATCTCTGGAGGCATCTGAAGAGATTCTTGTGGGCACTTTTCAATCGTATTTTCCCCAAATGTGAGTGGACGCCAGCGTGGGCTCAGGGGATGCAGGTCTGTCCTCTTTCTTCTATCCCTGCCTTGATTCTCAGCCCCTCAGGAACACAGGCCCTGTTCCACCTCGCTTTTCCCCACAGACAAGCAAGCCAGCTAAGTAGGCAGCCATCGCATGTGCATGCGCTGCTCCGTGGATCCCAAGAACCTGTGCTCAAGAGTTTCTTCCCACTTCCACCATCGCCCAAGCTTCCTGCTCGGGCACCTAAAGCACCTTGACTCCCGGATACCAGACACAAAAGATGATAAGGCCTCTAAGTGCTGCTGGATGCTGCCTCAGTGTGGATGGTCTGGGGCTTCCACGGAGGCTCCACGGGGACTGTGGAACGAGTGGGTAGTGGGAGCTGGGGAAGCCCCTCCAGTCACAGCCTTAAAGTCCCAAGACAACTTTTACTCCAGGTAAGAGACACCTCTTACCTGACCTGACCTCACCTCCGTCACCTCAGCTCCCTCACCACGCTCACCTCAACTCCCTCACCTCCCTCACCTCACCTCCCTCACCTCCCGCACCACACCTCACCTTCTTCACCTCACCTCACCTACGTCACCTCACCTCCCTCACCTCCCTTACCTCACCTCCCTCACCTCATCTCTCTCACATCCCCTCCCTCACCTCCATCTCCTAACCTCTCTCACCTCACCTCACCTCCCTCACCTCACATCACATACCTCAGGTCACCTACCTCAGTTCCCACACCTCAACTCACCTCCCTCACCACACCTCTGTAAACTCACCTCCCTCACTTCCTTCACAACAACCTCACCTCGCACACTCACCACACGTACCTCACCTCCCTCACCTCACCTACGTCATCTCACCTCCCTTACCTCCATTACCTCACCTCCTTCACCTCATCTCCCTCACCTAACCTCCCTCACCTCCCACACCTCACCTCCCTCACATCACGATGCTCACCTCACTTCTGTCAACTCCCTCACATCACCTCAGCACCCTCACATCACCTCACCTCCCTCACCTCACTTCCTTCACATCACCTCCCTCACCTCACCTCACCTCCCTCACCTCACTTCCGTCAACTCCCTCACATCACCTCAGCACCCTCACATCACCTCACCTCACTTCCTTCACATCACCTCCCTCACCTCACCTCACCTCCCTCACCTCCCTCACCTCATTTCCCTCAACTCACCTCATGTCTGCCACTTCACCTCACCTCTCTCACCTCCCTCATCTGACCTCCCTCTCCTCACCTCAGCTACCTCACCTCATCTCCCTCACCTCACCTCCCTCACCTCCCTCACCTCAACTCCATCACTTCTCTCACCTCACCTGCCTCACCTCACCTCTCCTCACTCACCTCAACTCATTTCCTTTGCCTCATCTCCCTCACCTCACTTCCTTCTCCTCCCACACCTCACCTGCCTCACCTCACTACTACTCCTTCACCTCACCTCACGTCCCTCACCTCACCTCACTCAATTCCATCACTTCACCACCCTCACCTCCCTCACCTCACCTCTTTCACATAACTCAACTCACATTCCTCATCTCACGTCCCTCACCTCCCTCACATCACGTCCCTCACCTCCCTCCATTCAGTTCCCTCACCTCCATCACCTCACTTCCCTCACCTCCCTCACCTCACGTCCCTCACCTCACGTCCCTCACCTCCCTGACATCACCTTCCTCACCTCTCTCACCTCACCTCCCCACCTCCCTCCACTCACCTCACTTCCCTCACCTCACCTCCCTCACCTCACATCCCTCATCTACCTCTCATCAGCTCCCTCACCTCAAGTCCCTCACCTCCCTCACCTCATCTCTCCTCCCTCACCTCACCTCACCTCCCTCACCTCACCTCCCTCACATCCCTCACCTCCCCACACTCACCTTCCTCAACACACCTCCTTCACCTCCCTACCATTGCCCCAGTTTCGCTCACGCTTACACCTTACTGCCAGCCTGGCGGCCACCCTGCCACAGCAGGGCCCTGTCGCCTGCCCAGGCAGGGGGAATGGAGGTCTCAGGTATCTGGCGGTGGTGGAGGGTTTGGCGACCACCTCCCAGCCCAGGGTTGGCGTGACCCAGCAAACCCTTCGGCACTTGGCGCACCACCCAAGATCCCGCACGTCGCTCACAGGGACATGGCCCTGGAGGCTTCAGGTCCCGGGGCCCGTGGTCCCTTGGGCATCGCCCCTGCCTGCCCATGCGGCACTAGGCACAGCCCAGCTGCCACCCGGGCCGGCCCTCCTGCCCAACAGCAGCTGGCCTGAAGCCACTGGGAGCCACCACTGAGTCGGCACAGCCCCTCAGGCCCGGCAAGGCCACCCTTGCCCCCACGCCACCCACTGAGCACAGGACCCTGCCCCTGTTGTCCAGCAGGCCCGGGTAAGCGGCCCCGGCACCCGCCCCTGCGCCCACCCCCCAGCCATGGCAGAAAGGCAGAGGGGCGGTTTTCTCTGGAGGGTGCTGTGGAGAGACCCAAGGTCAGACAGGTGGCTGCGGTGTGGCTGGGCACCAGTGGTGGTGGCCAAGTGCAGGTCCAGAAGCTCACGGGCCACACGGACTGCCACCGGCCCGCGGCCATGTCTGAGTTCCGGCCAGCCACCCCGGAGCTTCTGGTGTGCCGCTGCCTTCCAGGGTCACCTTCTGGTCGCCTGGCCAGCCGGGCCGGCAGGGAGCGCCCCCTCCGTCACGTGCCATGGTGGGAGGGGCCTGAGGAGTTGGGGCCTGCAGCGGGGCCCGGTGTGGTCAGAGCCGGTGGCCACTGCCGTGAGCAAGTAAATGAGAAGGCGGAGTGGGAGGCAAAAAGCCTACAGCACCTGGTACTCCCAGGCGGTCTCCCATCCAAGTACTAACCAGGCTCGACCCTGCTTTGCTTGCGAGATCAGATGACATCGGGCGCGTTCAGGGTGGTATGGCCGCAGACAGGGCGGAGGCCGTGGGCTGCCTCTTGAGGCCCAGTTTCGCTGGCACTTGTGCCTTACCACCAGCCCAGTGACCCACCCTCTCCGGCAGGGCAAAATGGCCCTGATAATACTCGTAACTCAGGCACAGACACTCTACCTAATTAAGGCATTGACATCCTCTTAACTGAGGCACTGACACTGTTCCTAAGGCACTCACACTACTCCTAACTCAGGCCATAACACTACTAAGAACTGAGGCACTGACACTGTCCCTAACTAAGGCCCTGATACTACTATTACCTAAGGGAAAGAGACTGTCCCTAACTAAAACCAGGACGCTATTCACAACTCGGGAATGAACACTGTCCCTAATGAACCCCGTGAAACTAATCCTAAACCAGGCACTCACACTCTGCCTAAGACCTTGACAATACTCTTGAGGGACTGACACTGTTCGTAACTAAGACCTTTACACTACTCCTAACTCAGGCCCTGAGACTACTAACAACTGAGGCACAGACACTGTCCCTAAGACCAGTACACTACTCACAATTTGGGAAGGACACTGTCCCTAACCAAACCCGTTACACTAATCCTAACACAAGCACTCACACTCTGCCTCACTACGGCCTTGAAAATACTCTTAACTGAGGCACTGACACTGTCAGTGACCCGGACACTATTCCAAACTCAGCACTGAGACTGTCCCTAACTAACTCCGTGATACTACTACCAACTCAGGCACGGACACTCTCCTTAACTAAAGCCGTGACACTACACTTAACTCAGGCATTGACACTGTCTATAACTAAGGGCCTGAAACTTCTCACAACTCTGACATTGACACTGTCCTTAACTAAGGACCTGATATTACTGCAATCTCAGGCATTCACACGCTTCCTAACTAAGGTCTTGACAGTACTTTTAACTCAGGCACTGAGACTGTACTTAAGACCCTCACACTACTCCTAACTCAGGCTATACAACTACTCCTAACCCAGGCACTGAATCTGTCCCTAACTAATGCCCTGACACTAAGGCACAGACACTATCCTCAGCTAAGACCTGGACGCTACTTACAATCTGGGAATGTACACTGTCCCTAACTAAATCCGTGACACTAATACTATCTCAGGCACTCACCCTCTGCCTCACTAAGGCCTTGACAGTACTCTTAACTGAGGCACTGACACTTGTCCCTAAGGCCCTCACACCACACCTAACTCAGGCTATGACAATGTCCTTAAATAAGGTGATGACCCTACTTCTAACTCAAGCCTGAACACTACTCCTAACTCAGGAACTGGTTTCTCCCTAATAAAGGCCCTGATACTAATAACTCAGGCACTGACATTCTACCTAACTGAGGACTTGACATACTTTTAACTGAGGAACTGACACTGTCCCTAATGCCCTCACACTACTCCTCACTCAGGCCATAACACTACTCCTAACTCAGGAAATGACACTTGCCCTAACTAAGGCCCTGACCCTACTACTTAATAAGGCACAGACACTGTCCCTAAGAAAGACCCTCACACTACTCCTAACTCAGGTTTTAACACTACTCCTAACTCAGGCACTGACACTGTCCCTATTTAAGGCCATGGCACTACTCCAAATTCAGGGACTGACACTATACCTAAATAAGGCCCTGACGCTACTACTAACTCAGGCGGTGACACTACTCCAACTCAGGCCATAATATTATTCCTACCTCAGGTACTGACACTGTCCCTATCTAAGGCCCTTACACTAGTCCCAACTCCGGCCATGACACTACTCCTAACTCAGGCACTGACACTCTCCCTACATAAGACCAGGATGCTACTGCCGACTTGTGAATGGACACTGTAGCTAACTAAAGTCGTGACATTAATCCTAACTCACACACTGACACTCTGCCTAACTAAGGCCCGGACACTATTCCTAACTCAGCAATGATACTGTCCCTATCTAAGTTCGTGATATTTCTACCAAAGAAGGCACTGACACTCACCTTAACTATAGTAGTAGTAGCAGTAGTAGCAGCAGCAGTAGTAGTGGTAGCAGCAGTAGCGGTAATAGCAGTAGTACTTGCCATGCACTGGGATAATAGTAGTATTAGCAGCAGTATTAGTAGTAGCAGTAGTGGTAATAGTAGTTTTATTTGGCATGCAGTGGGCCAGTAGTAGTACTAGTAGCAGCAGCAGTAGTAGTAGCAGCAGTAGTAGTAGTAGTAGCAGCAGTAGTGGTAATATTAGACGTTTTTGCCATGCACTGGGATAGTAGTAGAAGCTGTAGTAGTGGTAGAAGCAGCAGTAGAAGTGGCAGCATCAGCAGATTTGCCCTGCAGTGGGCCATAAGTAGTAGTAGCAGTAACAGCAATAACAGTAGTAGTAGTAGTAATAGTAGTAGTATTTGCCATGCACTGGACTGCTAGAAGTAGCAGTAGTAGTAGCAGTATTAGCAGCAGCAGCACTAGTAGTAATAGTAGTAGTACTTGCAGTGCACTGGACTATGAGTAGTAGCAGTAGTAGTAGCAGTATTAGCAGCAGCAGGAACAATGGAAGTAATAGTAGTAGTATTTGCCATGCACAGGACTACTAGTAGTAGCAGTAGTAGCATCAGTAGTAGTAGTAGCAGCAGCAGTAGTAGTTATAGTAGCAGTATTTGCCATGCACTGGACTACTAGTAGTAGCATTAGTAGTAGCAGTAAAAGCAAAATCAGTAGTATCAGTAAATTTGCCATGCACTAGGCTATTAGTATTGATAGTAGTAGTAGCAGTAGTAGCAGCAACAGCAGTAGAAGTAGAAGCAGCAATATTTGTACTAGTAGCAGTTGTAGTACCAATAGTAGCAGCAGGAGCAGCAGTAGTAGTAATAGTAGTAGTATTTGCCATACACTGGTCTAGTAGTAGTAGTAGCCGCAGCAGCAGTAGAAGAAGTAGCAGCAGTAGGAGGAGCAGCAGCAGTAGTAGGAGCAGAAGTAGTGGTAATAGTAGTAGTATTTGCCATGCCCTAGGCTAGTAGTAGCAGTAGCAGCAAGAGCAGTAGTACTAGTAGATTTGCCAGGCACTGGGCTAGTACAATAGATAGTAGTTGTAGCAGTAGTAGCAGCTTCCAAAATAGTAGTAATAGTTGTAGTGTTTACAATTCACTTGACTACTAGTAGTAGCAGTACTAGCAGCAGCAGGTGTAGTAGTAATAGTAGTAGAATTTGCCATGCACTGGGCTAGTAGTAGTAGTAGCAGCAGCAGAAGAAGTAGCATCAGCAGTAGTAATAGTAGCTGCAGTAGTGGTAATAGTAATAAAATTTACCATGCACTGGACTAGTAGTAGTATTAGTAGTGGTAGCAGAAGCAGTAGAAATGACAGCAGCATCACTAGTATTAGCAGCAGATTTGCCCTGCAGTGGGCCACTCATAGTAGTAGAAATAGAAGTAATAGCAGTAGCAGAAGAATATTTGCCATGCACTGGGCTAGTAGTTTTGATAGTAGTAGAAGCAGTAGTAGCAACAGCAGCAGTAGTAGTAATTGTGGTAGTATTTGCCATGCACTGGACTACTAGTGGTAGCAGTAGTAGTAGCAGTAGTAGCAGCAGCAGCAGTAGTAGTAATAGTAGTAGTATTTGCCATGCACTAGACTACTAGTAGTAGCAGTAGCAGTAGCAGTATTAGCAGCAGCAGCAGCAATGGTAAATGTAGTAGTATTTGCTATGCACAGGACTACTAGTTGTAGTAGTAGAAGTAACAGTAATAGCAGCAGTAGCAGGAGTAGTAGTAATACTAGTAGTATTTGCCATGCACAGGACTCGTAGTATTAATATTAGTAGCATCATCATTAGAAGTAGCAGCAGCAGAAGTAGAAGTAGCAGCAGCACTACTAGTAGTAATAGCAGTAGTAGTAGCACTACTAGCAGCAGCAGCAGCAGTAGTAGTAATTGTAGTAATATTTGCCATGCACAGGACTACTAGTTCTAGCAGTAGTAGTAGTAGCAGCAGCAGAAGCAGTAGTAGTAACAGTAGTAGTATTAGTCATGCCCTGGGCTAGAAGTAGTAGTAGTAGTAACAGCAGCAATAGAATTAGCAGCAAAAGCAGTAGTAGTAGCAACAGTATTGGTAATAGTTGTACCAGTTTGCCATGCACTGGGATAGTAGTTATAGTTGTAGTAGTGGTATCAGCAGCAGTAATAATGGCAGTAGCAGCAGAAGCAGTAGCAGCATTAGTAGTAATAGTAGTAGTAATTGCCATGAACTGGACTACAAGAAGTAGCAGTAGTAGAAGCTTCAGCAGCAGGACTTGTTATAGTAGTAGTATTTGACATGCACTGGGGTAGTAGTAGTACTACTAGCAGCAGTACTAATATTAGCATCAGTAGTAGTAGTAGCAGCAGTACTAGTAAAAGTAGTAGTACTTGCCATGTACTGGGCTAGTAGTAGTTGTAGTAGTAGTGGTAGCAGCAGCAGTAGAAGTGGCAGCAGTGTCAGTAGAAGTAGCAGAAGATTTGACCTGCAGCGGCCCAGTAGTAGCATAAGCATTAGCAGTAATAGGTGTACTACTAGTAGATTTGCCATATACTGGGCTAGTTGTATTGATACTAGTAGTGGCAGTAGTAGCAGCAGCAGCAGTAGTAGTAATAATAGTAATATTTGCCATGCACTGGACTACTAGTCGTAGCAGCAGTAGTAGCAGAAGTAGCAGCAGCAGCAGTAGTGGTAATAGTAGTCGTATTTTCCATACACTGGGATAGTAGTAATAGTAGTAGCACCAGCAGCAGTAGAAGAAGCAGCAGCAGTAGTAATAACAGCAGTAGTAGTTGTAGAAGCAATATTGGTAATAGTAGTAGTACTTGCCATGCACTAGGCTTGTAGTAGTAGTAACAGTAGCAGCAAGAGCAGTAGTAGTAGTAGATTTACCAGGCACTGGGCTAGTAGAATTGATAGTAGTAGTAGCAGTAGTAGCAACAGCAGCAGTAGTAGTAATAGTAGTAGAATTTGAAATACACTGGACTACTAGTAGTAGCAGTAGTAGCAGCAGCAGGTGTAGTAGCAATGGTAGTAATATTTGCCATTCGCTGGGCTAGTAGCAGCAGCAGTAGAAGTAGCAGCAGCAGTAGCAATAGTAGCTGCAGAGTGGTACTACTAGTAGTATTTGCCATGCACTGGGCTGGTAGTAGTATTAGTAGTAGCAGCAGAGGCAGTAGAAGTAGCAACAGCAGCAGTAGTAGTGGCAAAATATTATCCCAGCAGTGGGCCAGTAGTAGTAGTACCAATAGCAGCAATAGCAGTAGTATTAGTAAATTTGTCAAGAAGTGGGCTAGAAGTATTGATTGTAGTACTAGCAGTAGTAGCAGCAGCAGCAGTAGTAGTAATAGAAGTAGTATTTACCATGCACTGGACTACTACTAGTAGAAGTAGTTGTATCAGTAGTAGCAGCAACAGCAGCAGTATTAGTGATAGTAGTAGTATTTTCCATGCACTGGGCTAGTAGTAGTAGTAGTAGTAGCAGCAACAGTAGAAGTAACAACAGCAGCAGTAGTAGTAGCAGTAATAGTGGTAATAGTACTAGTATTTGCCATGCACTGGGCTAGTAGTAGTAGTAGTAGTAGTGGTAGCAGCAGCAGTAGTAGTAGCAGCAGATATGCCCAGCAGTGGGCCAGTAGTAGTAGTAGCAGTAGCAGCAATAGCAGTAGTAGTAGTATATTTCCCATGCACTGGGCTAGTAGTACTGATAGTAGTATTAGCATTAGTAGCAGCAGCATCAGTAGTAGTAATATTAGTATTTGCCATGAACTGGACTACCATTAGTAGCAGTAGTAGTAGCAGTAGTAGCAGCAGCAGCAGCAATAGTAATATTATTTGCCATGCACAGGACTACTACTAGTAGCAATAGTAGTAGCAGTAGTAGCAGCAGCAGCAGTAGTAGTAGTAGAAGAAGTAATGGTAATAGTATTGGCCATGCACTAGGCTAGTAGTAGTTGTAGCAATAGCAGCAAGAGTAGTAGTAATAGTAGATTTTCCAGGAACTGGGCTAGTAGAATTGATAATAGTAGAAGCAGTAGTAGCACCATCCGAAGTAGTATTAATAGTAGTAGTATTGCATTGCACTGGACTACTAGTAGTAGCAGTAGTAGCAGCAGCAGGTGTAGTAGTAATAGTAGTAGTTTTTGCCATACACTGGGCTAGTAGTAGTAGCAGTAGCAGCAGCAGTAGAAGTAGCAGCAGCAGTAGTAATAGTAGCTGCAGTAGTGATAATAGTAGTAGTATTTGCCATGCACTGGGTTAGTAGTAGTATTAGTAGTGGTAGCAGAAGCACCAGAAGTGGCAGCAGAATCAGTAGTAGTAGCAGCAGATTTGCCCTGCAGTGGGCCAGTCGTAGTAGTACCAATAGCAGCAATAGCAGGAGTAGAAGTATATTTGCCATGCAATGGGCTAGTAGTTTTGATAGTAGTAGAAGCAGTAGTAGTAGCAGCAGCAGTAGTAGTAAGTGTGGTAGTGTTTGCCATGCACTGGACTACTAGTAGTAGCAGTAGTAGCAGCAGTAGCAGTAGTAGGAATATTAGTAATATTTGCCATGCACTGGACTGTTAGTTGTAGCAGTAGAAGTAACAGTAGTAGCAGCAGCAGCAGCAGTAGTAGTAATAGTAGTAATATTTGCCGTGCACTGGACTACTAGTAGTAGCAGTAGTAGTAGCAGCATTAGCAACATCAGCAGCAGTGGTAATAGTAGTACTATTTGCTATGCACTGGACTACTAGTCGTAGTAGTAGAAGTAACAGTAGTATTAGCAGTAGAAGATGCAGCAGCAGCAGTAGTAGTAGTATTTGCCATGCACAGGACTAGTAGTAGTAGTAGTACTAGCAGCAGCAGTAGAATTAGCAGCAGCAGTAGTAGAAGTAGCAGCAGTGGTACTAGTAGTAGTAGCAGTAGTAGAAGCAGTGGTAGCAGCTGCAGCAGTAGTAGTTATTGTGGTAGTATTTGCCATGCACTGGACTACTAGTAGTAGCAGTAGTGTTAGCAGTCGTAGCAGCAACAGCAGTAGGAGGAATAGTAGTTGTATTTCCCATGCACTGGACTACTAGTAGTAGCAGTAGGAGTAACAGTACTAGCAGCAGCAGCAGCAGTATTGGTAATAGTAGTAGTATTGTCGATGCACTGGTCTAGTAGTTGTAGTAGTAGTAGTAGTGGTAGCAGAAGCAGTAGAAGTGGCAGGAGCAGCAGTAGTAGTAGCAGCAGATTTGCCCAGCAGTGGACCAGTAGTAGTAGTAAAAGTAGCAGCAATAGCAGTAGAAGTAATAGATTTGACTGCACTGGGCTAGTAGTATTGATAGTAGTAGTAGGAATAGAAGCAGCCTCAGCAGTAGTAGTAATATTAGTTGTATTTGCCATGCACTGGACTACTAGTAGTAACAGTAGTAGTAGAAGTAGTAGCAGCAGCAGCAGCAATAGTAGTAATAGCACTACTATTTGCCATGCCCTGGGCTAGCAGTAATAGTAGTAATAACAACAGTAGTAGAAGTTGCTGCAGCAGTAGTACAGAATCAGCAGTTGTGGTAATAGTAGTAGTATTTTCCATGCACTGGGCTAGTAGTAATAGTATTTGTAGTACTAGCAGCAGCAGTAGAACTAGCAGCAGCAGCAGTAGAACTAACAGCAGTAGTGGTAATAGAAGAAGTATTTGCCATATACTGGGCTAGTAGCAGTAGTAGTAGTAGTAGTAGCAGCAGTAGAAGTGGCCACAGCAGCAATAGTAGTAGCACCTGATTTGCACTGCAGTGGGCCAGTAGTAGTAGTAGCAGTAGCAGCAATACAAGATTTAGTAGAAGATTTGTCATGCACTGGGCTAGTAGTATTGATAGTAGTAGCAGCGACAGTAGTAGTAATAATAGTAGTATTTGCCATGCAGAGGACTAAGAGTAGTAGCAGTAGTAGTAGCAGTAGTAGAGCAGCAGCAGCAGTAGTAGTAATAGTAGTAGTGTTTGCCATGAACTGGACTATTAATAGTAACAGTAGTAGTAGCAGTAGCAGCAGCAGCAGCAACAGTAGTAGTAATAGTATTTGCCAGGCACTGGACTACTAGTAGTACCAGTAGTAGGAGCAGTAATAGCAGCAGCAGCAGTATTAGTTATACTATTTGCCATGCACTGAAGTAATAGCAGTAGTAGCAGCAGCAGCAGTAGTAGCAATAGTAGTAGTATTTGCCATGCACTGGACTAGCAGTAGTAGTAGTGGTAGCAGCAGCAATAGAAGTGACAGCAGCAGCAGTAGAAGTAGCAGCAGATTTGCCCAGCAGTGGGTCAGTAGTAATAGTAGTAGTAGTAGCAGACATAGTACTAGTAGATTTGTCATGCACAGGGCTAGTAGTATTGATAGTAATAGTAGCAGTAGTAGCAGCATCAGAAATAATAGTAGTATTAGTAGCATACACAATGCACTGGACTAGTAGCAGTAGTGTAGCATTAGTAAAATCATCAGCAGTAGTAGTAATACCAGTAGTATTTGCCATGCACTGGGCTACTAGTAGTAGTAGTACTAGCAGGAGCAGTAGAAGTAGAAGCAGCACTACTAGTAGTAGCAGCACCAGTAGTAATAGTAGTAGTATTTACCATGCACTGAGCTAGTAGTAGTAGTAGTTGTATCAACAGCAGTAGACGTGGCAGCAACAGCATTAGTACTAGCAGAAGATTTGCCCTGTAATGGATGAGTAGTAATAGTAAAACTAGCAACAACAGCAGTAGGAGTAGTAGATTTGCCATGCACAGGGCTATTAGCATTGATAGTAGTAGTAGCAGTAGTAGCAGCAGCAGAAGAAGTAGTAGTAATAAAGTAGCATTTTCCATGCACTGGATTACTAGTATTACCAGTAGTAGTTGCAGTAGTAGCAGCAGCAGTAGTAATAGTACTAGTATTCGATATGACCTGGACTACTAGTAGTAGCAGTAGTAGGAGCAGTAGTAGTAGCAGCAGCAGCAGTATTAGTAATAGTAGTAGTATTTGCCATGCACTGGAATACTAGTAGTATCAGTAGTAGTAGCAGATGTAGCAGCAGCAGCAGTAGTGGTAATAGTAGTAGTATTTGCCATGCACTGGACTACTGGTAGTAGTACAATTAGCAGAAGCAGTAGAAGTAGCAGCAGCAGCAGTAGCAGCAGCTGTAGTACTAGTAGTATCAGTAGTAGTAATACTAGTTGTATTTGCCATGAACTGTACTACAAGTAGTAGCAGTAGTACCAGCAGCAGCAGTACTACTTACTGTAGTAGTATTTGCCATGCACTGAGCTAGTAGTGGTACTAGTAGCAGCAGTAGTAATAGTAGCAGCATTAGTAGTAGTAGCAGCAGTAGTGGTAATAGTAGTAGTATTTGCATGAAATAAACTTGTAGTAGTAGTAGTAGTGGTAGCAGCAGCAGTAGAATGGCAGCAGCAGCAGTAGTAGTAGCAGCAGATATGCCCTGCAGTGGGCGAGTAGTAGTAGTAGCAGCAGCCGTAGAAGTAGCAGCAGCAGCCGTAGAAGTAGAAGCAGCAGCAGTATTAGTAACAGCAGCAGTAGTAATACTAGTAGTATCTGCCATGCACTGGGTAAGTAGTAGTAGTAGCAGTACAGCAATAGCAATAGTAATAGTAGATTTGCCATGCACTGGGCTAGTTGTATTGATATTAGTAGTAGCAGTAGTAGCAGCATCAGTACTAGTAGTAATAGTATTCATATTTGCATTGCACTGCACTACTATCAGTAGCAGGAGTAGTAGCAATAGTAGCAGAAGCCGCAGCAGTAGTACTAATAGTAGTAGTATGTGCCATGCACTGGACTACTAGTAGTAGCAGTAGTAGTGGTAGCAACAGCAAAAGTAGTGACAGCAGCAACAGAAATAGTAGCAGGAGATTTGCCCCGCAGTTGGCCAGTAGGAATAGCGGTAGCAGAAACAGCAGTAGTAGTAGTAGATTTGCCATGCACTGAGCTAGTAGTATTGATAGTAGTAGTAGCAGAAGTAGAAGCATCAGCAGTTGTAGAAATAATAGTAGTATTTGCCATGAACTGCACTACTAGTAGTAGCAGTAGTAGTAACAGTAGTAGCACCATAAGGTATAGTAGTAATTGTAGTAGTATGTACCAGGCACTGGGCTAGTTGTAGTTGTAGTAGCACCAGCAGCAGTAGAAGTAGCAGCAGCAGCAGTAGTAGTAGCATCAGTAGAGGTAATAGTAGTAGTATTTGCCATGCACTGGGCTAGTAGTTGTAGCAGCAGGAGTAGAAGTGGCAGCAGCAGCATTAGTGGTAGCAGAAGATTTTTCCTGCAGTGTGTCAGTAGTAGTAGTAAAATTAGAAGCAATAGCAGGAGGAAGAGTAGATTTACCATGCACTGGGCTGGTAGTATTGATACTAGTATTAGCAGCAACAGCAGTGGTAGTAAGAGTGGAGGTATTTGCCATGCACTGTACTACTAGTAATAGCAAGAGTAGTAGCAGTAGTAGCAGCAGCAGTAGTAATTATAGTAGTATTTGCAATGCACAGGACCACTAGTAGTAGCAGTAGTAGCAGCAGCAGTAGTAGTAATTATAGTACTATTTGCAATGCAGTGGACTACTAGTAGTAGCAGTAGTAGTAGCACTAGTAGCAGCAGCAGCAATGGTAGTAATAGTATTTACCATGCATTGGGCTAGTAGTAGTAGCAGAAGTAGCAAGAGCTGTAGAAGTAGCAGCAGCAGTAGAAGTAGTAGCAGCAGTAGTAGTGATACTAGTAGTATTTGATATACACTGGACTACTAGTAGTAGTACTAGCAATAGTAGCAGCTGGAGCAGTAGTAGTAATAGTAGTAGTATTAGCCAAGCACTGGACTACTTGTATTAGCCAAGCACTAGGTGTAGCATGAGTAGAATTAGTAGTAACAGTACTAGTAGTAGTAGCAGTAGTAGTAGCAACAGCAGTAATAGTAATAGTATTTGCCATGCACTGCACTACTTGTAGTAACAGTAGTAGTAGCAGAAGTAGAAGCAGCAGTAGTAGTAGTAATATTAGTAGCATTTTCCATGCACTGAAATAATAGTAGTAGTAGTAATAGCAGTAGACTTAGCAGAAGCAGTATTGCAGCAGTAGTGTTAAGAGTAGTAGTATTTGCCATTCACTGGGCTAGTGGTAGAAGTTATAGTAGTAGTGATAGCAGCAGCAGTAGAAGTGGCAGCAGCAGCAGTAGTAGTAGTAGAAGGAGCAGTAGCAGCCATAGCAGTAATAGTAGTAGATTTGCCATACACAGGGCTAGTAGTATTGATAGTGGTAGTAGCAGTAGTAGCAGCATCAGGTGTGGTAGTAGTATTACTAGTATTTGCAATGCACTGGACTACTATTAGTAGCAGTAGTAGTAGCATTAGTACAAGCAGCAGCAGTAGTAGTAAGAGTAGAAGTATTTGCCATGCACTGGGCGAGTAGTAGTAGTATTAGTAGCAGCAGCCGTAGAAGTAGCAGCAACAGCAGTAGTAGTAACAGCAGCAGTAGTAATAGTAGTAGTATTTTCCATGCACGGAGCTAGTAGTACTCGTAGTAGTAGTAGTAGTGGTAGCAGCAGCAGTAGAAAAGGCAGCAGCAGCAGTAGAAGTAGCAGAAGGTTTGACCTGCAGTGGGCCAGTAGTAGTATTAGCATTAGCAATAATTGGTGTAGTACTAATAGACTTGCCATACACTGTGCTAATATTATTAATACTATTAGTAGTAGCAGCAGCAGCAGTAGTAGTATTTGCCATGCACAGGACTACTAGTCGTAGTTGTAGCCGTAGTAGCAGCAGCAGCAGCAGTAGTAGTAATATAGTAGCATTTGCCATGGACTGCATTAGTAGTAGTAGCAGTAGTAGCAGCAGCAGTAGAAGTAGCAGCAGCAACAGTAGTAGTAGCAGCAGTATTAGTAATAGTAGTAGTATATGCCATGCACTGAGCTAGTAGTAGTCATAGTAGTAGTAGTAGTGGTAGCAGGAGTAGTAGAAGTGGCAGCAGCAGCAGTAGTAGTAGCAGCAGATTTGCCCTGCCATGGGCGAGTAGTAGTAGTAGAAGTAGCAGCCATAACAGAACTAGTAGTAGATTTGCCATGCATAGGGCTATTAGTATTGATAATAGTAGTAGCAGTAGTAGCAGCAGCAGCAGTAGTACTAATATTAGTAGTATTTTCCAGGCACAGGACTACTATTAGTAGCAGTAGTAGTAGGAGTAGTAGCAGCAACAGCAGCAGTAGTGGTAATACTAGTAGTATCTGCCATGCACTGGGTAAGTAGTAGTAGTAGCAGCAATAGTAATAGTAGATTTGCCATGCACTGGGCTAGTTGTATTGATATTAGTAGTAGCAGTAGTAGCAGCATCAGCAGTAGTAGTAATAGTATTCATATTTGCAATGCACTGCACTACTATCAGTAGCAGGAGTAGTAGCAATAGTAGCAGAAGCCGCAGCAGTAGTACTAATAGTAGTAGTATGTGCCATACACTGGACTACTAGTAGTAGCAATAGTAGTAGTGGTAGCAACAGAAATAGAAGTTGCAGCAGCAACAGAAGTAGAAGCAGGAGATTTGCCCTACAGTTGGCCAGTAGTAGTAGTAGTAGCGGTAGCAGAAATAGCAGTAGTAATAGTATATTTGCCATGCAGTGAGCTAGCAGTATCGATAGTAGTAGTAGCAGTAGTAGCAGCAGCAGCAGTTGTAGTAATAATAGTAGTTTTTGCCATGCACTGCACTACTAGTAGTAGCAGTAGTGGATGCAGGAGTAGCAGCAGCCAGTGTAGTAGTAGTATTTATCCGGCACTGGGCTAGTAGTAGCTGTTGTAGCACCAGCAGCAGTAGAAGTAACAGCAGCAGCAGTAGTAGTAGCATATAGTAGAGGTAATAGTAGTGGTATTTGCCTGCACTGGGATATTAGTAGTGGTAGCAGCAGGAGTAGAAGTGGCAGCAGCAGCAATAGTAGTAGCAGCATATTTGTCCTGCAGTGGGCCAGTAAGAGTAGTACCAGTAGAAGCAATAAGAGGAGTAGTAGTAGATTTACCATGCACTAGGCTAGTAGTATTGATACCAGTAGTAGCAGCAGCAGCAGTTTTAGTAATAGTTGTTGTATTTGCCATGCATTTTACTACTAGAAGTAGCAGTAGTAGTAGCAGTAGTAGCAGCAGCAGCAGCAGCAGAATTGTGGTTGTATTTCCCATGCACTGTACTACTAGTAGTAGCAGTAGTAGCAGCAGAAGTAATAATTATAGTAGTATTTGCAATGCAATGCACTACTAGTAGTAGCAGTAGTAGTAGCAGTAGTAGTAATTATAGTAGTGTTTGCAACGCACTGGGCTACTAGTAGTAGCAGTAGTAGTAGCACTAGTAGCTGCAGCAGCAGCAGTGGTAGTAATAGTATTTACCAAGCACTGGGCTAGTAGTAGCAGTAGTAATACCAGCAGCAGGAGAAGTAGCAGCCGCAGTAGAAGTAGTAGCAGCAGTAGTAGTGATACTAGTAGTATTTGATATACACTGGACTACTAATAGTAGCAGTAGTAGCAGCAGTAGTAGCAGCGGAAGCAGTAGTATTAATAGTAGTATTATTTGCCATGCACTGACTATTAGTAGTAGTAGCAGCAGCAGTAGATGTAGCAGCAGCAGCAGTAGAAATAGCAGCAACAGTACTAGTAGTAGTAGCAGTAGTAGTAGCAGTAGTAGCAGCAGCAGCAGCAGTAGTATTAATAGTATTTGCCATGCACCACAGTACTTGTAGTAGCAGAAGTAGTAGCAGAAGTAACAGCAGCTGTGGTAGTAGTGACAGTACTAGTATTTGACATACACTGAACTAATAGTAGTAGTAGTTGTATCAGCAGCAATAAAAGTAGCATCAGCAGTAGTAGTAGTAGCATCAGTACTGGTGATAGTAGTAGTATTTGCCAAGCACTGGGCTACTAGTAGAACTTGTAGTTGTAGTGGTAGCAGCAGCAGTAGAAGTGGCACCAGCAGCAGTAGTAGTAGCACCAGATTTGCCCTGCAGTGGGCGAGTAGTAGTAGTAACAGTAGCAGCAATAGCAGTATTAGTAGTATATTTGACATGCACTGGGCCAGTAGTATTTATAGTATTAGTAGAAGCAGCAACAGTATTCGTATTAATACTATTTGCCATGCACTGGGCTAGTAGTACTATTCGTAGTAGTGGTAGCAGCAGCAGAAGTGGCAGCAGCGTGAGTAGAAGTAGCAGTAAATTAGCCCTGCAGTGGGCCAGTTGTAGTATTACCATTAGCAGTAATAGATGTAGTATTAGTAGATTTGCCATACACTGTGCTAGTAGTATTGATACTAGCAGTAGCAGTAGTAGTAATAGTAGTAATATTTGCCATGCACTGGACTACTATTCGTAGCAGTAGTAGTAGCAGCAGCAGTACTAGTAATAGTAGTCATATTTGCAATGCACTGTGCTAGTAGTAGTACTAGTAGCAGCAGAAGCAGTAATTGTAGCAGCAGCAGTAGTAGTAGCAGCATTAGTAGTGGAAGCAGCAGTAGCGGTAATAGCAGTAGTACTTGCCATGCACTGGGCTACTAGTAGTAATAGTAGCAGCAGTAGTAGACGTAGCAGCAGTAGTAGACATAGCAGCAGTAGTAGTAGTAGCAGCAGTAGTGGTAATAGTATTTGTATTTGGCATGCACTGGGCTAGTAGTAGTACTAGTACCAACAGCAGTAGTAGTAGCAGCAATAATAGTACTAGCAGCAGTAGTAGTAATATTAGTAGTGTTTGCCATGCACTTGGGTAGTAGTAGTACTAGTTGTATTGCTGGCTGCAGCAGTAGAAGTGGCAGAAACATCAGTAGTAGTAGCAGGAGATTTGCCCTGCAATGTGCCAATAGTAGTATAACATTAGCATTAATAGGCATAGTACTATTAGATTTGCAATGCACTTGGTTAGTAGTATTGATACTAGTAGTAGCAGTAGTAGCAGCAGCAGTAGGAGTAATATTAGTAGTATTTGCCATGCATTGGATTACTATTAGTAGCAGTAGTAGTAGCAGTAGTAGCCGCAGCAGCAGCAGTACTAGTAATACTAGTAGTATCTGCCATGTACTGGGTTAGTAGTAGTAGTAGCAGTAGCAGCAATAGCAATAGAATTAGTAGATTTGCCATGCACAGTGCTAGTAGTATTGATATTAGTAGTAGCACTAGTAGCAGCATCAGCAGTAGTAGTAATAGTATTAATATTTGCAATACACTGGACTAGTAGTAGTAGCAGTAGTAGTAGTGGTAGCAACAGCAATAGAAGTGGCAGCAGCAACAGAAGTAGTAGCAGAAGATTTGCCCGGCAGTGGGCCAGTAGTAGTAGAGGAAGTAGCAGCAATACCATTAGTAGTAGTATATTTAACATGCACTGGCTAGTAGTATTGATAGTACTATTAGCAGTAGTAGAAGTAACAGCAGTAGAAGTAATATTTGTTGTATTTGCCATGCACTGGACTACTAGTAGTAGCAGTAGTAGCAGCAGCAGCAGTAGTAGTAATAGTCATATTATTTGCCTTGCACTGGACTAGTAGTGGTAGTAGTAGTAACAGCAGCAGGAGAAGTAGCAGCAGTAGCAGTAGTATCAGTAGTAGCAGCAGCAGCAGTAGTAGTAATAGTTGTAATATTTGCAATTCACTGGACTACAAGTAGTAGCAGTAGTAGTAACAGTAGCAGCAATGGCAGCAATAGTAGTAACAGAAGAAGTATTTGCCATACACTGGAGTACTAGTAGTAGCAGTAGTTGTAGTGATAGTGGCAGCAATAAAAGTGGCAGCAACAGCAGTAGTAGTAACAGTAGTGGTACATGCCATGCGCTACACTACTATCAGTAGCAGTAGTAGCAGCAGCAGCAGTAGTAGTTATAGTAGAAGTATTTGCCATGCACGGAGATAGTAGTAGTAGCAGCAGCAACAGCAGAAGTAGCAGCAGCACTACTAGTTGCTACAGTAGTAATAGCAGCAGCAATGGTGGTAATAGTAGTAGTATTTGCCATTCACTGGGCTACTAGTAGTAGTAACAGTAGCAGCATTAGCAATAGTAGTACTAGATTTGCCTTGCACTGATCTAGTAGTATTGATATTAGTAGTCGCAGTAGTAGCAGCATCAGCAGTAGTAGTAATAGCAGTAGTATTTTCCACGAAAAGGGCTAGTATGAGTAGTAGTAGCAGCAGCAGCAGTAGAAGTAGCAGGAGCAGTAGTAGAAGCAGCTGTACTAGTAGTAGAAGCAATAGTGGTAATAGTAGTAGTATCGGCCATGCACTGGTCTAGTAGTAGTAGTAGCAGTAGCAGCAATAGAAGTAGTGGTAGTAGATTTGCCATGCACTGGGCTAGTACTATAGATAATAGTAGTAGCAGTACTAGCAGCAGTAGTAGTAATAGTAGTACTATTTGCAATGCACTGGACTGCTAGTAGTAGCAGTAGTAGTTGAAGTAGGAGCAGCAGTAGTAGTAGTAGTAGCAGCAGTTGTGGTAATAGTAGTAGTATTTGCCATGCACTGGACTACTAGTAGCAGTAGTAATAGTGGGAGCATCAGGAGTAGAAGTGGCCACAGCAGCAGTAGTAGTAGCACCAGGGTTGCCCTGCAGTGGGACAGTAGTAGTGGTAGCAGTAGCAGCAATAGAAGTACTAGTAGTAGATTTGCCATGCACTGGGGTAGTAGGATTGATAGTACTGGCAGTAGCAGCACTAGTATTTGCCATGCACTGGAATACTATTACTAGCAGAAGTAGTAGAAGTAGTAGCAGCAGCAGCAGCAGTAGTAATAGTAGTAGTATTTGCCATGCACTGGTCTACTAGTAGTATCAGTAGTAGTAGCAGTAATAAAAACAGCAGAGATAGGAGTAGTTATATATATGTAGTATTTTCCATGCACTGGGCTACTAAGAGAACAAGTAGCAGCAGTAGTAGTAGTGGCAGCAGTAGTAGGAGTAGCAGCAGTAGTGTTAATAGTAGTAGTATTTGCCATGCAATGGGCTAGTATTTGTAGTAGTACTAGTGGTCGCAGCAGCAGTAGAAGTGGTAGAAGATTTGCCTGGCAGTGGGCCAGTAGTAGGAGTGGAAGTAGCAACAATAGCAGTCGTAGTAGTAGATTTGCCATGCAATGGCTGGTAGCATATGTAGTAGAATTAGCAGTAGTAGAATCAGCAGCAGTAGTAGTAATAGTAGTTGTATTTGCAATATAGAGGAGTACTAGTTGTAGCAGTAGTAGCAGCAGCATTAGCAGTAGTAGTAATAGGAGTAGTATTGTCGATGCACTGGTCTAGTAGTTGTAGTAGTAGTAGTGGTAGCAGCAGCAGTAGAAGTGGCAGGAACAGCAGTAGTAGTAGCAGCAGATTTGCCTTTCAGTGGGCCAATAGTAGTAGTAGAAGTAGCAGCAATAGCAGTAGAAGTAGTAAATTAGCCTTTCACTGGGCTAGTAGTATTGATAGTAGTAGTAGAAGTAGTAGCAGAAGCAGTAGTAGAAGTAGCAGCAATAGTGGTAATAGAAGTAGTATTTGCCATGCACTGTGCTAGTAGTAATAGTACTGGTAGTAGCAGCAGTAGAAGTGGCCACAGCAGCTGTAGTAGTAGCACCAGATTTGGCCTGTAGTGGGCCAGTAGTAGTAGTAGAAATAGCATCAATAGAAGTACTATAAGTAGATTTGCCATGCACTGGGCTTGTAGTATTTATAATTGTAGCAGCAGCAGCAGTAGTAGTAATAGTAGTAGTATTTGCCATGCACGGGACTACTAGTAGTAGCAGTAGTAGAACAGTAGTAGAAACAGCAGACGTAGGAGTAGTTATAGTAGTTGTATATTCCATGCACTGGGCTAGTAATAGTACAAGTAGCAGCAGTAGTAGTATTCGCTACAGTAGTAGGAGTAGCAGCAGTAATGGTAATAGTAGTAGTATTTGCCATGCAACGGGCTAGTAGTAGTAGTGGTAACAGCAACAGTAGATGTGGCAGAAGATTACTCTGGCAGTGGGCCAGTAGTAGTAGTGGAAGTAGCAGCAATAGCAGTAGTAGTAGTAGATTGTCCATGCACTAGTCTACTAGTATTGATAGTAGTATTAGCAGTAGTAGAAGCAGCAGCAGTAGTAGTAATAGTATTTGTATTTGCCATGAACTGGACTATGAGTAGAAACAGTAATAGTTGGAGTGGTAGCAGCAGCAACAGTAGTAGTAATAGTATTTTCCATGCCCTGGACTACTTGTAGTATCAGTAGTAGTATCAGAAGTAGCAGCAGCAGCTGTAGTAGTAATAGTAGTAGTATTTGTCATGCACTGGACTACTATTAGTAGCAGTAGTAGTAGCAGTAGTAGAAAGAGCAGACATAGGAGTAGTTATAGTAGTACTATATTCCATGCACTGTGCTAGTAATAGTACAAGTAGCAGCAACAGTAGTAGTAGCAGCAGAAGGAGTAGCAGCAGTAGTGATAACAGAAACAGTATTTCCCATGCAATGGGCTACTAGTAGTAGTAGTAGTAGAGGTAACAGCCACAGTAGAAGTGGCAGAAGATTTGCCCAGCAGTGGGCCAGTAGTAGTAGTAGTAGCAGTAGCAGCAATAGCAGTAGTAGTAGTAGTAGATTTGCCATGCACTGAACCAGTAGTATTGATAGTATTAGTGGCAGTAATAGCAGCAGCAGAAGTTGTAATAATAGTAGTAGTATTGCTAAGCACTGCACTATTAGTAGCAGCAGTTGTAGTAGCAGTAGTAGCAGCAGCAGGAGTAGTAGTAATAGTAGAAGTATTTACCAGGCACTGGGCTACTAGTACAAGCAGTAGTAGTATCAGTAGTAGCAGAATCAACAGTAGTAGTAATTGTAGTAGTATTTGCCACACACTGGGCTGGTTGTTGAAGAAGTAGTAGAGGTAGCAGCAGAAGCTGAACTGGCAGCAGAAGCAGGAGTAGTAGCAGCAGATTTGCCAGGCAGGGGGCCAGTAGTAATAGTAGCAGTAGGAGCAATAGGAGTAGTAGTGGTAGATTTACTATTCATTGGGTTAGTAGTATTGATAGTAGTAGCAGTAGTAGCAGCAGAAGCAGCAGTAGTAATAGTAGTAGTAATTGCCATGCACTCGACTACTAGATTTAGCAGTAGTAGTAGCAGTAGTAGCAACAGCAGCAGCAGTAATAGGAAGAGTTGTAGTATTTGCAATGCACTGTGATAGTAGTAATACTAGTAGCAGCAAGAGCAGCAAAAGTAGTAGCAGTAGTAGTAATAGCAGCAGTAGTAGTGGTAGAAGCAGTAGTGGTAATAACAGTAGTACTTGCCATGCACTGGGCTAGTAGTAGTCCTAATAGCAGCAGTAGTAGTAGTAGCACCAGTAGTAGTAATAGCAGCAGTAGCAGTAGTAGCAGCAGTAGTGATAATAGTAGTAGCACTTGGAATGGACTGGGCTAGTAGTAGTACTAGTAGCAGCAGCAGTATTAGTAGAAGCAGTAGTAGTAATAGCAGCAGTAGTGGTAATATTTGTAGTGTTTGAAATGCACTGGGGTAATAGTAGTAGTAGTTGCATTGGTAGCAGTTGCAGTAGAATTGACAGAAACATCAGTACTAGTAGCAGCAGATTTTCTCTGCAGTATGAAAGTAGTACTATTAACCTTAGCACTAATAAGATTAGTACTAGTAGATATGCATGCACTGGATTAGTAGTATTGATACTAGTAGTAGCAGTAGTATCAGCAGCAGCAGTAGTAATATTAGTAATATTTGCCATGCACTGGACTATTATTAGTAGCAGTAGTAGTAGGAGTAGTAGCAGCAGCAGCAGCAGTAGTAATAAGTAGTAGTATCGGCCATGCACTGGGTTAGTAGTAGTAGTAGCAGTAGCAGAAATAGAAATAGTGGTAGTAGATTTGCCATGCACTCAGCTAGTAGTATTGATATTAGTAGTAGCAGTAGGAGCAGCATCAGAAGTAGTAGTAATAATATTACTATTTGCAATGCACTGGACTACTAGTAGTAGCAGCAGTAGTAGAACTAGCAGCAGCAGCAGCAGTAGTAATAACAGTAGTGTTATTTGGCATGCCACGGGCAAGTAGTAGTAGTAATAGTACTAGCAGCAGCAGTAGAATTAGAAGCAGTAGCATTAGTAGTAGCAGCAGTAGTAGTAATAGCAGCAGTAATAGTAGTAGCAGCAGTAGTGGTAATAGTAGTAGTATTTGGCATGGACTGGGCTAGTAGTGGTACTAGTAGCAGCAGCAGTAGTAGTAACAGCATTAGTAGTATTAGCAGCAGTAGTAGTAGTAGCAGATTACTGGTAATATTTGTAGTGTTTGAAATGCACCTGGGTAGTAGTTCTAGTAGTTGTACTGGTAGCAGCAGCAGTAGAATTGGCAGCAACAGATGTAGTAGTAGCAGCAGATTTGCCCTGCAGTGTGTAAGTAGTAGTATTAGCATTAGCACTAATAGGTGTAGAACTAGTAGATTTTCCATGCACTGGGTTAGAATTATTGATATTAGTAGTAGCAGTAGTAGCAGCAGCAGCAGTAGTACTAATATTAGTAGTATTTTCCATGCACGGGACTACTATTAGTAGCAGTAGTAGCAGCAGCAGCAGAGTAGTGGTAATAGTAGTAGTAGCAGCAGCAGCAGTAGAAGTAGCAGCAGTAGTGGTAATAGAAGTAGTATTTGCCATGCACTGGGCTAGTAGTAATAGTAGTGGTAGTAGCAGCACTAGAAGTGGCCGCAGCAGGAATAGTAGCACCAGATTTTCCCTGCAGTGGGCCAGTAGTAGTAGAAGCAGTAACAGCAATAGAAGTAGTAGTAGCAGATTTGCCATGCACTGTACTACAAGTAGTAGCAGCAGTAGCAGCAGCAGCACTACTAGTTACACTACAAATATTTGCCATGCACTGGGCTAGTAGTGGTACTAGTAGCAGCAGTAGTAGCAGCATTAGTAGAAGTCGCAGCAGTAGTGGTAATAACAGTAGCATTTGCCATGAACTGGGATAGCAGTAGTAGTAGTAGTAGTGGTAGGAGCAGCAGTAGAATAGGCAGCAGCAGTACTAGTGGCAGATTTGACCTGCAGTGGGCCAGTAATAGTAGTAGCAGTATCAGAATTAGCAGTACTCGTAGAAGATTTTCCATGCACTGGGCTAGTAGTATTAATACTAGTAGTAGCAGTATTAGCAGGAGCAGCAGTAGTAGTAATAGAAGTAGTATTTGCCATGCACTGGACTACAAGTAGTCACAGTACTTGTAGAATTAGTAGCATCAGCAGCAGTAGTAATAATAGTATAGTATTTGCCATACCCTGGGCTAATAGTAGTAGTAGTAGCACTAGTAGCAGCAGCAGTAGAATTAGCAGTAGCAGTAGTAGCAGCATCAATAGTAATAGTAGTAGTATTTGCCACGAACAGGGCTAGTATGAGTAGTAGTAGCAACAGCAGCCATAGAAGTAGCAGCAGCAGTAGTAGTAAAAGCAGTACTAGTAGTAGCAGCAGTAGTGGTAACACTAGTAGTATCTGCCAAGCACTGGGCTAGTAGTAGTAGTAGCAGTAATAGCAGCAACAGTAGAAGTAACAGCAGCAGTAGTCATAGTAGCAGCAGTTGTGGCAATAGTAGAAGTATTTGCCATGTATTTGTCCACTAGTAGTAGCAGTAGTAATAATGGTAGCAACAATATTAGAGGTGGCCACAGCAGCGGCTGTAGTAGCACCAGATTTGTCCTGCAGTGGGATAGTAGTAGTAGTAGCAGTAGCAGCAATAGAAGTATTAGTAGTAGATTTGCCATGCACTGAGTTGGTAGTATTGATAGTAGAAGCAGTATCAGCCGTAGTAGTAATAGTCATAGTATTTGCGATGCACTGGTCTACTACTAGTAGTCCTAATAGTAGCAGTAGTAGAAACAGCAGATTAGGAGTAGTTATAATAGTAGTATTTTCCATGCACTGAGTTAGTACTAGAACAAGTAACAACACTAATAGTACTAGCAGCAGTAGTAGGAGTAGCAGCAGTAGTGATAATAGTAGTAGTATTTGCCATGAAATGGACTAGTTGTTGTAGTAGTAGTATTGTCGCAGCAGCAGTAGAAATGGTAAAAGTTTTGCCTGGCCGTGGGCCAGTAGTAGTAGTGGAATTAGCAGCAATAGCAGTAGTGGTAGTAGATTTGCCATGCACTGGCTAGTAGTATTCATAGTAGTAGAAGCAGCAGCAGTAGTAGTAATAGTAGTAGTATTTGCCATACACTGGACTACTAGTAGTAGCAGTAGTAGTAGTGGTAGCCACAGCAATAGAAGTGGCAGCAGCAACAGAATTGGAAGCAGCAGATTTGCCCTATAATTGGCCAGTAGTAGTAGTAGTAGCAGTAGCTGAAATAGCAGTAGTAGATTTGCCATGCACTGAGCTAGTAGTATTGATAGTAGTAGTAGCAGTTGTAGCAGCAGCTGCAGTAGTAGTAATAGTTGTAGTATTTGCCATGCACTGTAATACTAGTAGTAGCAGTAGTAGCAGCAGCAGCAGTTGTAGTAGTAATTATAGTAGTATTTGCAATGCACTGGACTACAAGTTTTAGCAATACTAGTAGAAGTAGAAGCAGCAGCAGCAGTAGTAGTAATAGTCGTGTTATATGCCATGCCCTAGGCTAGTAGTAGTAGTAGTAGCAGCAGCAGCAGTAGAATTAGAAGCAGTAGCAGTAGTAGTAGCAGCAGTATTGGTAATGTCTGTAGTGTTTGAAATGCACTGGGGTAGTAGTAGTATTCGTCGCTGTATTGGTAGCAGCAGCAGTAGAATTGACAGCAACATCAGTAGTAGTATTAGCAGATTTGCCCTGCATTATACAAGTAGTAGTATTACCATTAACACTAATAGGTGTAGTACTAGTTGATATGCCATGCACTGGGTTAGTAGTATTGATACTAGTAGTAGCAGTAGTAGCAGAAGCAGCAGTAGTAGTAGCATTACTACAATGTGCCATGCACTGGACTACTATTACTAGCAGTAGTAGTAGCAGTAGTAGCAGCAGCAGCAGCAGTAGAGGTAATAGTAGTAGTATATGCTATGCATTGGGTTAGTAGTAGTACTAGCTGTAGCAGCAATATCAATAGTTGTAGTAGATTGCTGTGCACTGGGCTAGTAGTATTGATATTAGTAGTAGCAGCATCAGCAGTAGTAGTAATAGTATTAATATTTCCAATGCACTGGACTACTAGTAGTAGTAGTAGCAATAGTAGCAGCAGCAGCAGCAGTAGTGCTAATAGTAGTAGTATTCCATGCACTGGACTACTAGTAGTAGCAGTAGTAGTAGTGGTAGCAACAGCAATAGAAGTGGCAACAGCAACAGAATTAGTAGCAGCAGATTTGCCCTGAAGCTGGCCAGTATTATTAGTAGTAGCAGTAGCAAAATTAACATCAGTAGTAGTAGATTTGCCATGCACTGAGCTAGTAGTATTGATAGTAGTAGTAGCAGTAGTAGCAGCATCAGGAGTATTAGTACTATTAGTAGTATTTGCAATGCACTGGACTACTAGTAGTAGCAGTAGTAGTAGCAGTAGTAGCATCAGCAGGAGTAGTAGTAATCGTAGTAGTATTTATCAGGCACTGGGCTAGAAGTACTTTTTTAGCACCAGCATCACTAGAAGTAACAGCAGCTGCAGTAGTAGTAGCAGCACTAGAGGTAATAGTAATAGTATTTGCAATGCGCTGGGCTAATAGTAGTGGTAGAAGCAGCAGTACAAATGACAAGAGCAGCAGTAATAGTAGCAGCAGATATTTCCTGCAGTGAGCCAGTAGTAGGAGTAGCAGTAGAAGCAATAGGAGTAGTAGTACAGATTTACCTTGCACTGGGCTAGTAGTATTGATACTAGAATTAGCAGTAGTAGCAGCAGCAGCAGTAGTAGTAACATTAGTAGTATTTGCCAGGCACTGGACTACTATTTGTAGCAGTAGTAGTAGCAGCAACAGCAGCAGTAGTGGTAACAAGTAGTAGTATCAGCCATGCACTGGGTTAGTAGTAGTAGCAGCAGTAGCAGCAATAGAAGTAGTAGTAGTAGATTTGCCATGCACTGGGCTAGTAGTATTGATAATACTAGTTGCAGTAGTAGCAGCATCAGCAGTAGTAGTAATATTTGTAATATTTGCAATGCACTGGACTACTAGTAGTAGCAGTAGTAATAGCAGTAGCAGCAACAGCAGCAGTAGTAGTAAAGAAGTAGTATTTTCCATACAACGGACTACTAATAGTAGCAGTAGTAGTAGTGGTAGCAGCAGCAATAGAAGTGGTGGCAGCAGCAGTAGTAGCAGCAGGTTGGCCAAACAGTGGGCCAATAGTAGTAGTAGCAGTAGCAGCCATAGCACTAATAGTAGTAGATGTGCCATGCACTGGGCTAGTAGTATGGATACTAGTAGTAGCAGTAGTAGTAGCATCAGAGTAGTAATAGTATTAGCAATGCACTGGACTACTACTAGTAGCAGTATTAGTAGCATTAGTACAAGCAGCAGCAGCAGTAGTAACAGTAGCATTATTTGCCATGCAGTGGGCTAGTAGTATTAGTAGTAGCAGCAGCAGCAGTAGAAGTAGCAACAGCAGTAATAGTAGTAGCATCACTAGTAGTAATAGTAGTAGTATTTGCCAAGCATTGAGGGAGTAGTAGTAGTAGTAGTACTCGTAGCAGTAGCAGTAGAAGTGGAGCAGCAGCAGTAGTAGTAGTAGCAGATTTGCCCTGCAATGGGCGAGTAGTAGGAGTAGAAGTAGCAGCAATAGCAGTAGTAGTAGTAGATTTGCCATGCACAGGGTTGTTAGTATTGATAGTAGTAGTAGAAGTAGTAGCAGCAGCAGCAGTAGTAGTAATATAGTAGAATTTGCCATGCACTGGATTACTACTAGTAGCAGTTAGCAGCACTAGTAGCAACAGCAGCAGTAGTAGTAATAGTAGTAGTATTCGCCATGAACTGGACTACTAGGAGTAGCAGTAGTAGGAGCAGTTGTAGTTGCAGCAGCAGTAGTGGTAATAGTAGTAATATTTGCCATGGACTGGACTAGTAGTAGTAGTAGTAGAATTAGCAGCAGTGGTAGAAGTAGCAACAGCAGCAGTAGTAGTAGCAGCAGCAGTAGTAGTAGTAGTAGCAGTAGTGGAAATAGTAGTAGTATTTGCCATGCACTGTACTACAAGCAGTAGTAGCAGCAGCAGTAGCACTACTAGGTATAGTAGTAGTATTTGCCATGCACTGGGCTAGTAGTGGTATTAGTAGCAGCAGTAGTAGTAGTAGAATCATTAGTAGTAGTAGCAGCAGTAGTGGTAATAATAGTAGTATTTGCCATGAACTGGGCTAGTAGTAGTAGTAGTAGTGGTATCAGCAGCAGGAGAAGTGGGAGCACCAGCAGTAGTAGTGGCAGAAGATTTGCCCTGCAGTGGGCCAGTAGTAGTATTAGCAGTAGCAGAAATAGAAGTAGGTTTCCATGCACTGGGCTAGTAGTATTGTTAGTAGTAGTTGCAGTAGTAGCAGCAGCAGCAGTAGTAGTAATAGTAGATGTATTTGCAATACACTGGACAACTGATTATAGCAGTAGTAGTAGCAGTAGTAGCAGTAGCAGCAGCAGTAGTAGTAAGAGAAGCAGTATTTGCCATACACTGGGCTCGTAGTAGTAGCAGCAGCAGCAGTAGTAGCAGCAGCAATAGTAGTAGTATCACCAGTAGAGGTAATACTAGTAGTATTTGCCATGCAATGTGCTAGTAGTAGCAGTAGTAGTAATGGTAGCTGCAGTTGTAGAAGTGGCAGCAGCAGCACTTATAGTAGCAGCAGATTTGCCTGGCAGTGGGCAAGTATTAGTAGTAGAAGTATCAGCAATAGCAGTAGTAATAGTAGATTTGCCATGCACAGGGCTAGTAGTATTGATAGTACTAATAGCAGTAGCAGCAGCAGCAATAGTAGTAGTATTTGCCATGCACAGGACTACTAGTATTAGTAGTAATAATAGCAGTAGTAGCAGCAGCAGCAGCAGCAGTAGTAGTAGTAGCAGTGGTAGCAGCAGCAGCAATAGTAGTAATAGTAGTAGGATTTGCCATGCACTGTGCTAGTAGTACTAGTAGTAGTAGTAGCAGCAGTAGTGGTAATATTAGTAGTATTTGCCATGCACTGGACTACTAGTAGTAGTATTAGTAGTAGCTGTAGTAGCAGCAAGAGCAGTAGTAATAACAGTAGTAGTGTTTGCCATGCACTTGGCTAGTACTAGTAGTAGTAGCAGCAGCAGCAGTAGAAGTTGCAGCAGTAGTGGTAATAGTAGTAGTATTTGCTATGCACTGGGCTAGTAGTAGTAGTTGTAGTAGTGGTAGCAGCGACAGTACAAGTGGGAACAGCAGCAGCAGTAGTAGCATCAGTAGTAGTATTTGCCTTTCACTGGACTACATGTAGTAGCAGTAGTAGTAGCAGTAGTAGCAGTGGCAGCACCAGTACTAGTTATTGTAGTAGTACTTGCCATGCACTGGGCTAGTAGTAGTACTAGTAGTGGCTGTACTATTAGTAGCAGCAGTAGTAGTAGTAGCAGCAGTAGTGGTAATAGTAGTAGTATTTGCCATGCACTGGGCTGGTAGTAGTAGGAGCAGTAGTGTTAATAGTAGTAGTATTTGGGATGCAATGGGCTAGTAGTAGTACTAGTAGTAGCAGCAGTAGTAGTAGTAGCAGCAGTAGTGATAACTGTATTAGTATTTGTAATTCACTTGTCTAGTAGTAGTAGTGGTAGTAGTGGTAGCAGCAGCAGTAGAAGTGGTAGCAGCAGCATTAGTAGCAGCAACAGATTTGCCCTGCAGTGTGCCAGTAGTAGTAGTAGCAGTAGCAGCAATAGCATTAGTCATAGTAGCAATAGTAGTAGTATTTGCCATGCACTGGACTACTAGTAGTAGCAGTAGTAGTAGCAGAAGCAACAGCAGTAATAGTAATAGTAGTAGTATTTGCCATGCACAGGGCTAGTAGTAGCAGTAGTAGAAGTAGAAGCAGTAGAAGCAGCAGCAGCAGCAGTAGTAGTGGCAAAAGATTGGCCCTGCAGTGGGCCAGTAATAGTAGTAACATAAGCAGCAATAGCAGTAGTATTAGTAGATTTGCTAAGAAGTGGGCTAGAAGTATTGATTGTAGTAGTAGTAGCAGCAGCAGCAGCAGCAGTAGTAGTAATAGAAGTAATATTTGCCATGCACTGGACTACTAGTAGTAGAAGTAGTTGCATCAGTAGTAGCAGCAACATCAGCAGTAGTAGTAATAGTAGTATTTGCCATGCACTGGGCTAGTAGTAGTAGTAGTAGTGGTAGCAGCAGCAGTAGAAGTGGCAGCAGCAGCAGTAGTAGTAGCAGCAGATATGCTCTGCATTGGGCCAGTAGTAGTAGTAGCAGTAGCAGCAATAGCAGTAGTAGTAGTATATTTTCCATGCACTGGGCTAGTAGTATTGATAGTAATAATAGCAGTAGGAGCAGCAGCAGCAGTAGTAGTAATATTAGTATTTGTCATGCACTGGACTACTAGTAGTAGCAGTAGTAGTAACAGTAGTAGCAGCAGCAGCAGCAATAGTACTAATATTATTTGCTATGCACTGGACTACTAGTAGTAGCAATAGTAGTATCAGTAGTAGCAGCAGCAGCAGTAATAGTAATAGTGTAGTATTTGCCATGCAATGGACTAATAATAGTAGTAGTAGTAGCAGCAGTTAAAGTAGCAGCAGCAGTAGTAGTAGTAGCAGCAGTAGTGATAATAGTAGTACTAGTTGAAATGCACTGGGCTAGTAGTAGTAGTAGTTTCAGAAGCAGTAGAAGTGGCAGCAGCAGCAGTAGTACTATCAGCAGAATTGCCCTGCAGTGGCCGTAAGTAGTAGTAGCAGTTGCAGCAAGAGCAGTAGCAGTAGTAGTAATAGTAGAAGTATTTCTCATGCACTGGACTACTAGTAGTAGCAGTAGTATTAGCAGTATTAGCAGCAGCACTAGTAGTAATAGTAGTAGTATTTGCTGTGCACTGGACTGCTAGTAGTAGCAGTAGTAACAGCAGTAGAAGTAGCAGCAGAAGCAGTAGTAGTTATAGCAGCAGTATTTGCCATGCACTGGACTACTAGTTGTAGCATTAGTAGTAGCAGTACAAGCAATAGCAGTAGTATTAGTAAATTTGCCATGCACTGGACTAGTAATATTGATAGCATTAGTTGCAGTAGTAGCAGCAGCAGCAGTAGAAGTAGCAGCAGCAGTAGTTGTAGTAGTAACAGAAGTAGTAGCAGCAGCAGCAGCAGTAGTAGTAATAGTAGTACTATTTGTCATACACTGCACTAATAGTAGTAATAGTAGCAGCAGCAGCAGTAGAAGTAGCAGCAGCAGCAGTAGTAGCAGTAGTAGTGGTACTAACATCAGTAGTAGAAATAGTAGTAGGATTTGCCATGCACTGGGCTAGTAGTACTATTAGTAGTGGTATCAGAAGAAGTAGAAGTGACAGCAGCATCATTAGTAGTAGCAGCAGATTTGCAATACAGTGGGCCAGTCATAGTAGTAGCAATAGCAGCAATATCGGTAGAAGAAGTATATTTGCCATGAACTGGGTTAGTAGATTTGATAGTAGTAGAAGCAGTATAGCAGCAGCAGCAGTAGTAGTAATTGTGGTAGTATTTGCCATGCACTGGACTACTAGTTTTAGCAGTAGAAGTAACATTACTAGGAGGAGCAGCAGTAGGAGTAATAGCAGTAGTATTTGCCGTGCACTGGACTACCATTAGTAGCAGTAGTAGTAGCACTATTAGCAGCAGCAGCAGTAATAGTAAAAGTAATAGTATTTGGCAAGCACTGGACTACTAGTAGTAGCAGTAGTAGCAGCAGTACCAGTAGCAGGAGCAGCAGTATTAGTAATAGGAGTAGTACTTGCCATGCACTGGACTACTAGTAGTAGCATTAATAGTGGTGGAAGAACCATCAATAGAAGTGGCATCAGCAGCAGTAGTAGTAGCAGCAGATTTGCCCTGCAGTGGGGCAATAGTAGTAGTAGCAGTAGCAGCCATAGCAGTAGTAGTAGTAGATTTGCCATACACAGGGTTAGTAGTATTGATAGTAGAAGTAGCAATAGTAGAAGCATCAGGAGTACTAGTAGAATTAGTAGTATTTGCAATGCACTGGACTACTACTAGTAGCAGTAGTAGTAGAATTAGTACAAGCAGCAGCAGTAATAGTAATAGTAGTAGTATTTGTCATGCACTGGGCTAGTAGTAGTAGTAGTAGCAGCAGCAGTAGAAGTAGCAGCAGCAGCAGTAGTAGTAGCAGCATGCCTCCAAGAGAAAGTTGGCTGGCATTCTTACTGCAATTTAAGTCCTATTCTTCCAGTGGCACTTCAGGCTTTTGAATAGCCACAGGCCCAGAAGCATAGCTACGGCGTTCCTTGGTTGAAGCACTTCCCCTGATGCAGAACACCCTACTTCGAGAAGTTTATTCATGGAAGGAAACACTGGGTAAACTGTGTCTCTTTTGACTGCATAGAAACCACAGGGATGTGTGTTGCGTGTACCCATGGAAATGGGGGCCTGCTGGAACTACCCTTGCTTCCAGTTTTGAAGGATGCATTCGTACTACCTTGAAGCTAGATGACATTCACATCTGTTGACAGGCTTTTAGCCCCTGTACGCATGCTTCTGGGACAAAAATGAATTCCCTCTGGCTAAACCGGGTGCTTGCATGGCCACGGTGGGGCTCAGCCTGCCATGCTCTAAATCTAAAGGGAAATTCTACATGAGAACTTGCCTCCAAGTTAGACCCTGAATACCGTGCAGAAAGGGAGGCGTGCAGCTGTTTCCATGTGGTTTTAATCACTATTCAGCTTTATTTTGAAGGAAGTACCTTTTACAGGACTCCTAGCCGTTCTGATGTGCATCATTTTCCTTCCAATGTCACTGAGTACCTCCAGACACCTGTGAGCTGGCTGAGCAACATCAAGGCCCATTGTTCGGTCCCTCGGAGGCCCACTGTGTGTGCGGAGTGATGGGCAACACAATGCACGTTCCTTAAGGAGAACTACATTTCCAGAGCCCTCAAACATCATCAGGACCACATTTCTGGTGAGTCCAAAGTGCCCTGGAAATCTTTATCATTGCCCATGTGTGTGCTGCCATGAGAAAACAATGTTCTTTGAATACTTCAAGGACTTCATACCTGAAGTCACTCTGCTCGAGGAGAAAGTCAGCTTCCTACCATGCTGTGTCACTCATGGGGCACTCAGCATGTGCACAAGCCTGGAGGTATGGCCCTGATTTGCCATGCAGAAGCGGAGGCATGCAGCAGTTTGCATGGGGCCATGGCCTCTGCTCTGCATATCTTTAAGAGCAACACAGGATTTTGGACACCTAGGAGGCTCGCGTGGGCACCCTGTTCCCAGCAGGAAAACTGAGTACCCACAGGGCACCCTGGGTGTGTTAGGCAACACCCAGTCACGTAGACCTTTGTAGCCACTCTGTGTATTCTGAGTGTAGGGAAATGAACTGCACCCTCTTTTGGAGCAGCTTAATTTCTCCAGGACTCCCACACATTCACGAACACCGTTCTGGAATATCCCACATGCCGTTGAAGTCTTACGCATTGCCCTAGTGTGAGCTGAGATGAGAGAAACTTTCGGCTTCGCATTCCATCTAGGCCAGCCTACCTGAAGTCGCCGTGCCTCCAAGAGAAAGTCGGCTTGCGTTCTTACGCAATGTAAGTCCTGTTTTTCCTGTGGCACTGCAGGCTTTTGAATAGCCACAGACAGCGAGGAGTAGCTACAGCGTTCCTTGGTTGAGGCAGTTCGCTTGATGAAGAACACCCTACTTCGAGAAGTTGATTCAGGGAAGGAAACACTGGGTAACCTGTGTCTCTTTTGACTTGTTAGAAACCACAGGGATGTATGCTGAGTGTGGCCATGGAAATGGGGTCCTGCTAGAACTAGCCGTGCTTTCCCATTTTGAAGGTTGTTTTCATGATGCCTTGAATCGACCTGACATACCCTGCTCTTGTAAGGCCTGTAAACCCTGTAAGAATGCTTCTGGAGAAAAAATGAGTTTGTTCTGTCTAAACCAGGTGCATCCATGGCCACGGTGGTGGTCAGCCTGACAAGCTCTAGCGCTAAAGGGAAACTCAACAAGAGAATTTGCCTCCAGGTTAGGCCCTGAGTAGCTGTGAAGAAAGGGAGGCATGTGGCACTTTCCATGATTTCTTAATCGCTGTTCTGCTTTATTTTAAAGGAAGTACTCTTTTGAGGACTCCTAGGCCCCTCGGGTGTGCATCATTCTTCCTCCAAGGTCACTGAGCACCTCCAGACCCCTGTAGCCTGGCTGCGCAAACTCGAGATACATTGGTCTTTTCATCAGAAGCCCTCTGTTTGTGCTGAGTGATGGACAACAAAATGAACGTTCCTTGAGGAGAGCTACATTTCCAGAGCACTCGAACAGCCTCAGGACCACATTTCTTGTGAGTCCGAAAGGCCCAGGAAGTCTTTGTCATGGCCCTTGTGTGAGTTGCCATGAGAAAACACTCTACTTGGAATAAGTCAAGGACCTCGCACCAGAAGTCACTCTGCTTGAGAAGAAACTCAGCATCTTACCATGTTGTGTCACTAACTGGACACCCAACATGAACACATGCCTGGAGGTAAGGCCCTGATTTGCCCTACAGAGATGGAGTCGTGCAGAAATTTCCATTAGGCCGTCACCTCTGCTCTGCATATTTTTAACTGCACAACAGTTTTCTGCACACCTAGGAGGATCACTTGGGCACCCTGTTGCCAGCAGGTAAACTGAGTACTCCCAGGCCCTGCTAGGTCTGCTAAGCAACATCCAGGCCAGTAGCACTTTGGAGCCACTCTGTGTGTGCAGAGTGTTGAGCAACACACTGCACTCTCTTTAGGAAGAGCTTTATTTCCCCAGCACTCCCACACGTTCACGAACACGGTTCTGTCATGTGAAACATGCCGTTGAATTCTTATGCATTGCCCTAGTCTGAGCTGCACTCAGAGAAACCCTCGGCTTCACATTCCTTCTAGAACCTCCTGCCTGAAGTCACCCTGCCTCATAGAGAAAGTCGGTTTGTGTTCTTACTGCAATTTAAGTCCTGTTCTTCCTGTGGCACTGCAGGCTTTTGAATAGCCACAGGCCCAGATGCATAGCTACAGCGTTCCTTGGTTGAGGCAGTTTGTTGGATGCAGAACACCCTACTTTGAGAAGTTGATTCAGTGAAGAAAACACAGGGTAAACTGTGTCTTTTGACTTATTAGAAACCACAGGGATGTATGCTGGGTGTGCCCTTGGAAACTGGGGCTTTCTGGAACTAGCCTTGCTTCCTGGTTTGAAGGCTGCAGTCATGCTGCTTTGAAGCTACCTGACATTCACTGATTTTGGCAGGCATGTAGCCCTTCTAGGCATGCTTCTAGGAAAAAAATGAACTTCCTCTGTTTAAACCGGGTGCTTCAATGGCCGCGGTGGGGCTCAGCCTGCCATGCTCTAGAGCTATAGGGAAACTCAACGTGAGAACTTGCCTCCAAGTTAGGCCCTGAATAGCCATGCAGAAAGGGAGGCATGCAGCTGTTTCCATGTGGTCTTAGTCGCTTTTCTGCTTTATTTTAAAGGAAAAACCCTTTAGAGGACTCTTAGCCCCTTGGATGTGCATCATTTTCCCTCCAATGTCACTGCGTACCTCCAGACACCTGTGGGCTGGCTGAGCAATATCGAGGCCCATTGGTCGGTCCCTCGGAGGCCATCTGTGTGTGCAGAGTGACGGACAATACACTGCACGTTCCTTAAGGAGAGCTACATTGCCAGAGCCCTTGAAGGGCCTCAGGGCCACATGTCTGGTGAGTGCGACGTGCCCTGGAAGATTTTGTCATGGCCTTGGAGTGATCCGCCATGAAAAAACACTGTGCATTGAATACTTCGAGGACGTCGTACCTGAAATCACTCTGCTCGAGGAGTAAGTCAGCTTCCTACAATGCTGCGTCACTGACAGAACACTCAGTGTGAGCACATGCATGGGGGTATGGCCCTGATTTGCCGTGCAGAAGCAGAGGCCTGCAGCACAGGAAATGAGGCCATGGTCCCTGCTCTGCAAATCTTTAACTGCAGCACAGTTTTCTGGACACCTAGCAGGTTCGCGTGGGCACCCTGTTCCCAGTAGGAACACTGAGTACCCACAGGACCCCGTGGGTCTGCTAATCAACATCCAGGCCAGTAGCCCTATGGAGCCACTCTGGGTATGCCGAGTATAGGGAAACGCCCTGCACTCTCTTTTGGGGCAGCTTAATTTCCCCAGCACTCGCACACGTTCAACAATACCATTCTAGCATGTCCCACCTGGCGTGGAAGTCTTAAACATTTCCCTAGTCTGAGCTATACTCAGAGAAACACTCGGCTTCACGTAGCATCTGGGACGTCCTGCTTGAAGACACCATGACTGCTAGAGAAAGTCGGCTGGCGTTCTTACTGCAATTTAAGACCTGCTCTTCCTGTGCACTGCAGACTTTTGAATAGCCACAGGCCCAGAGGCATAGCTATGGCGTTCCTTGGTTGATGCAATTTCCTTGATGCAGAACATCCTACTTCGAGAAGTTGACTCAGGGAAGGAAACACAGGGTAACCTGTGTCTCTTTGGACTTGTTAGAAACCACAGTGATGTATGCTGAGTGTGCCAATGAAAATGGGGGCCTGCTGGAACTAGCCCTGCTTTCCCATTTTGAAGGCTGCATTCATGCTGCCTTGTAGCTACCTAACAGTCCCTGCTCCTGACAGGCCTGGAAACCCTATAAGAATGCTTTGGGGAAAATAATGAGTTTGCTCTGTCTAAACCAGGTGCTTCCATGACCACAATGATGATCCGCCTGATAAGCTCTAGAGCTTAAGGGAATCTCAAGGTCAAAAGTTGCCTCCAGGTTAGGCCCTTAGTAGACGTGCAAAAAAGGAGGCATACAACTGTTTCCATGAGTTCTTAGTCACTTATATGCTTTATTTTAAAGGAAGTACACTTTTGAGGACTCCTGGGCTTCTCGGGTATGCATCATTTTTACTCCAAGGTCACTGAGGACATCCAGATCCCTGTGGGCTGGCTAAGCAAATATGACGCCCATTTGTTGATCCCTCGGAGGCCCTCTGTGCATGCTGAGTGATGGGCAACAAACTGTAGGATCCTTCTGGAGAGATATATTTCCAGAGTCCTCGAACGGCCTCAGCACAACACTGCTCATGAGTCCGAAGTGCCCAAGAACATTTTGTCATGGCCCTTGTGTGAGCTGTCATGAGAAAACACTCTGCTTTGAATACTTCGAGGCCCTCGTACGTGAAGTCACTCTGCTCGAGGAGAAAGTCAGCATCTTACCATGCGGAGTCGCTACCGGCACACCCAGCAGAAACACATGCCTGGAAGTAAGGCCCTGATTTGCCGTGCAGAAGCGGAGGCGTGCAGCAGTTTCCATGAGCTGGTGGACTCTGCTCTGCATACCTTTAACGGTAGCACAGTTTTCTGGACACCTAGGAGGCTAGCGTGGGCACCCTGTTGCCGGCAGGAACACTGAGTACCCCCAGGCGCACCTGGGTCTGCTAAGCAACATGCAGTCCCGTAGCCCTTTAGAGCCCCTCTGAGCATGCCGAGCGTAGAGAAACGCACTGCACTCTCTTTTGGAGCGTCTTAATTTCCTCAGCACTCGCGCACGTTCACGAACACCATTCTGGCACGTCCCACATGGCGTAGAAATCTAACGCGTTGCCCTAGCCTGAGCTGCACTCAGAGTAACCCTCGGCTTCGCATTCCATCCAGGACATCCTGCCTGAAGTCACCGTGCCTCCTACAGGAAGTTGGCTTGTGTTCTGACTGCAGTTTAAGTCCTGTTCTTCCTGTGGCACTGCAGGCTTTTGAATAGCCACAGGCCCAGAGGAGCAGCTACGGCGTTCCGTGGTTGAGACAGTTCGCTTGATGCAGAACACCCTACTTCGAGAAGCTGATTCAGGGAAGGAAACACAGGGTAACCTGTGTCCCTTTGGACTTGTTAGAAACAACAGTTGTGTATGCTGAGTGTGTACATGGAAACGGGGGCCTGCTGGAACTAGCCTTGCTTTCCCATTTTGAAGGCTGCATTCATGCTGCCTTGAAGCTGCCTGACATTCCCTGCTCTTGACAGGCCTGTAAACCCTGTAAGAATGCTTCTGGGGAGAAAATGAATTTGCTGTCTAAACCACGTGCTTCTGCGCCTGCGGTGTGGTCACCCTGACAAACTCAAGAACTAAAAGAAAACTCAACGTGTGAACTTGCCTCCAGTTTAAGCCCTTAGTAGCCATGTAGATACAGAGGCATGCAGCTCTTTCCAAGAGTTCTTAGTCGCTTATATGCTTTATTTTAAAGGAATTACACTTCTGAGGACTCCTAGTCCTCTCGGATATGCATCATTTCCCCTCCAAGTTCACTGAGTACCTCCACACCCCTGTGGGCCGGCTGCGAAACTTCGAGTCCCATTTGTTGATCCCTCGGAGGCCCTCTGTGCGTGCCTAGAGACGGGCAACACACTGTACATTCCTTGAGGAGAGCTACATTTCCACAGACCTCGAACGGCCTCAGGACAACATTGCTGCTGAGTCCGAAGTGTCCAGGAAGAATTTGTCATGGCCCTTGTGTGAGCTGTCATGTGATAACACTCTGCTTTGAATGTTTCGAGGCCCTCGTACCTGGAGTCACTCTGCTCGAGGAGAAAGTCAGCATCTTGCCATGCGGTGTCGCTGACGCCACACTCAGCAGAAACACATGCCTGGAAGTAAGTCCCTGATTTGCCGTGTAGAAGCGGAGGCGTGCAGCAGTTTCCATGAGCCGGTGGCCTATTCTCTGCGTAGCTTTAACGGCAGCACAGTTTTCTGGACACCTAGGAGGCTAGCGTGGGCACCCTGTTGCCGGCAGGAACACTGAGTACCCCCAGGTGCATCTGGGTCTGCTAAGCAACATCCAGTCCTGTAGCCCTTTAGAGCCCCTCTGTGCATGCCGAGCATAGGGAAACACACTGCACTCTCTTTTGAAGCGTCTTAATTTCCTCAGCACTCGGGCACGTTCACAAACACCGTTCTGGCACGTCCCACATGGCGTAGAAGTCTTAGGCGTTGCCCTAGTCTGAGCAGCACTCAGAGTAACCCTCGGCTTCGCATTCCATCTAGGACCTCCTGCCTGAAGTCACCATGCCTCCTAGAAGAAGTCGGCTTGCGTTCTGACTGCAGTTTGAGTCCTGTTCTTCCTGTGGCACTGCAGGCTTATGAATAGCCACAGGCCCAGAGGAGCAGCTACGGCGTTCCTTGGTTGAGGCAGTTCGCTTGATGCAGAACACTCGAATTCGAGAAGTTGATTCAGGGAAAGATACATAGCGTAACCTGTGTCTTTTTGGACTTGTTAGAAACCACAGTGGGGTATGCTGAGTGTGCCCATGGAAACGGGGGCCTGCTGGAACTAGCCTTGCTTTCCCATTTTGAAGGCTGCATTCATGCTGCCTTGAAGCTGCCTGACATTCCCTGCTCTTGACAGGCCTGTAAACCCTGTAAGAATGCTTCTGGGGAGAAAATGAATTTGCTATCTAAACTAGGTGCTTCTGCGCCTGCGGTGTGGTCACCCTGAAAAGCTCTAGCGCTAAAAGGAAACTCAACGTGTGAACTTGCCTCCAGTTTAGGCCCTTAGTACCCATGTAGATACGGAGGCATGCAGCTCTTTCCATGAGTTCTTAGTCACTTATATGCTTCATTATAAAGGAAGTACACTTCTGAGGACTCCTAGTCCTCTCGGGTATGCATCATTTCCCCTCCAAGTTCACTGAGTACCTCCAGAGCCCTGTGGGCCAGCTGTGCAACTTCGAGGCACATTTGTTGATCCCTCGGAGGCCCTCTGTGCGTGCCTAGAGACGGGCAACACACTGTACGTTCCTTGAGGAGAGCTCCATTTCCAGAGACCTCGAACGGCCTCAGGACAACATTGCTGCTGAGTCCCAAGTGCCCAGGAAGACTTTGTCATGGCCCTTGTGTGAGCTGCCATGTGATAACACTCTGTTTTGAATGCTTCGAGGCCCTCGTACCTGGAGTCACTCTGCTCGAGGAGAAAGTCAGCATCTTGCCATGCGGTGTCGCTGACGGCACACCCAGCAGAAACACATGCCTGGAAGTAAGGCCCTGATTTGCCGTGCAGAAGCGGAGGCGTGCAGCAGCTTCCATGAGCCGGTGGCCTGTGCTCTGCCTACCTTTAACGGCAGCACAGTTTTCTGGACACCTAGGAGGCTAGCGTGGGCACCCTGTTGCCGGCAGGAACACTGAGTACCCCCAGGCGCACCTGGGTCTGCTAAGCAACATCCAGTCCCGTAGCCCTTTAGAGCCCCTCTGTGCATGCCGAGCGTAGGGAAACGCACTGCACTCTCCTTTGAAGCGTCTTAATTTCCTCAGCACTCGGGCACGTTCACAAACACCATTCTGGCACGTCCCACATGGCGTAGAAGTCTTAGGCGTTGCCCTAGTCTGAGCAGCACTCAGAGTAACCCTCGGCTTCGCATTCCATACAGGACCTCCTGCCTGAGGTCACCATGCCTCCTAGAGGAAGTCAGCTTGCGTTCTGACTGCAGTTTAAGTCCTGTTCTTCCTGTGGCACTGCAGGCTTTTGAATAGCCACAGGCCCAGAGGAGCAGCTACGGCGTTCCTTGGTTGAGGCAGTTCATTGATGCAGAACACTCTACTTCGAGAAGTTGATTCAGTGAAAGACACACAGGGTAACCTGTGTCTCTTTGGACTTGTTAGAAACCACAGTGGGGTATGCTGAGTGTGCCCATGGAAACGGGGGCCTGCTGGAACTAGCCTTGCTTTCCCATTTTGAAGGCTGCATTCATGCTGCCTTGAAGCTGCGTGACATTCCCTGCACTTGATAGGCCTGTAAACCCTGTAAGAATGCTTCTGGGGAGAAAATGAATTTGCTGTCTAAACCAGGTGCTTCTGCGCCTGTGGTGTGGTCACCCTGACAAGCTCTAGCGTTAACAGGAAACTCAACGTGTGAACTTGCCTCCAGTTTAAGCCCTTAGTACCCATGTAGATACGGAGGCATGCAGCTCTTTCCATGAGTTCTTATTCGCTTACATGCTTTATTTTAAAGGAAGTACACTTCTGAGGACTCCTAGTCCTCTCGGGTATGCATCATTTACCCTCCAAGTTCACTGAGTCCCTCCAGAGCCCTGTGGGCCGGCTGCGAAACTTCGAGTCCCATTTGTTGATCCCTTGGCGGCCCTTTGTGTGTGCCTAGATACGGGCAACACACTGTTCGTTCCTTGAAGAGAGCTACATTTCCAGAGACCTCGAACGGCCTCAGGACAACATTGCTGCTGAGTCCCAAGTGCCCAGGAAGACTTTGTCATGGCCCTTGTGTGAGCTGCCATGTGATAACACTCTGCTTTGAATGCTTCGAGGCCCTCGTACCTGGAGTCACTCTGCTCGAGGAGAAAGTCAGCATCTTGCCATGCGGTGTCGCTGACGGCACACCCAGCAGAAACACATGCCTGGAAGTAAGGCCCTGATTTGCCGTGCAGAAGCGGAGGCGTGCAGCAGCTTCCATGAGCCGGTGGCCTGTGCTCTGCCTACCTTTAACGGCAGCACAGTTTTCTGGACACCTAGGAGGCTAGCGTGGGCACCCTGTTGCCGGCAGGAACACTGAGTACCCCCAGGCGCACCGGGATCTGCTAAGCAACATCCAGTCCCGCAGCCCTTTAGAGCCCCTCTGTGCATGCCGAGCATAGGGAAACACACTGCACTCTCTTTTGGAGCGTCTTAATTTCCTCAGCACTCGCGCACGTTCACGAACAACATTCTGGCACATGCCACATGGCGTAGAAGTCTTAGGCGTTGCCCTAGTCTGAGCTGCACTCAGAGTAACCCTCGGCTTCGCATTCCATCCAGGACCTCGTGCCTGAAGTCACCATGCCTCCTAGAGGAAGTCGGCTTGCGTTCTGACTGCAGTTTAAGTCCTGTTCTTCCTGTGGCACTGCAGGCTTTTGAATAGCCACAGGCCCAGAGGAGCAGCTACGGCGTTCCTTGGTTGAGGCAGTTCACTTGATGCAGAACACCCTACTTCGACAAGCTGATTCAGGGAAGGAAACACAGGGTAACCTGTGTCTCTTTGGACTTGTTAGAAACCACAGTGGGGTATGCTGAGTGTGCCCATGGAAACGGGGGCCTGCTGGAACTAGCCTTGCTTTCCCATTTTGAAGGCTGCATTCATGCTGCGTTGAAGCTGCCTGACATTCCCTGCACTTGATAGGCCTGTAAAAACTGTAAGAATGCTTCTGGGGAGAAAATGAATTTGCTGTCTAAACCAGGTGCTTCCGTGACTGCGGTATGGTCAGCCTGACAAGCTCTAGCACTAAAAGGAAACTCAACGTGTGTACTTGCCTCCAGTTTAAGCCCTTAGTAGCCATGTAGATTCGGAAGCATACAGCTCTTTCCATGAGTTCTTAGTCGCTTATATGCTTTACTATAAAGGAAGTACACTTCTGAGGACTCCTAGTCCTCTCGGGTATGCATCATTTCCCCTCCAAGTTCACTGAGTACCTCCAGAACCCTGTGGGCCGGCTGCGAAACTTCGAGTCCCATTTGTTGATCCCTTGGCGGCCCTCTGTGCGTGCCTAGAGACGGGCAACACACTGTACGTTCCTTGAGGAGAGCTCCATTTAAAGAGACCTCGAACGGCCTCAGGACAACATTGCTGCTGAGTCCCAAGTGCCCAGGAAGACTTTGTCATGGCCCTTGTGTGAGCTGCCATGTGATAACACTCTGCTTTGAATGCTTCGAGGCCCTCGTACCTGGAGTCACTCTGCTCGAGGAGAAAGTCAGCATCTTGCCATGCGGTGTCGCTGACGGCACACCCAGCAGAAACACATGCCTGGAAGTAAGGCCCTGATTTGCCGTGCAGAAGCGGAGGCGTGCAGCAGTTTCCATGAGCCGGTGGCCTGTGCTCTGCGTACCTTTAACGGCAGCACAGTTTTCTGGACACCTAGGAGGCTAGCGTGGGCACCCTGTTGCCGGCAGGAACACTGAGTACCCCCAGGCGCACCTGGGTCTGGTAAGCAACATCCAGTCCTGTAGCTCTTTAGAGCCCCTCTGTGCATGCCGAGCATAGGGAAACACACTGCACTCTCTTTTGAAGCATCTTAATTTCCTCAGCACTCGGGCACGTTCACGAACACCGTTCTGGCACGTCCCACATGGCGTAGAAGTCTTAGGCGTTGCCCTAGTCTGAGCAGCACTCAGAGTAACCCTCGGCTTCGCATTCCATCTAGCACCTCCTGCCTGAAGTCACCATGCCTCCTAGAAGAAGTCAGCTTGCGTTCTGACTGCAGTTTAAGTCCTGTTCTTCCCGTGGCACTGCAGGCTTTTGAATAGCCACAGGCCCAGAGGAGCAGCTACGGCGTTCCTTGGTTGAGGCAGTTCGCTTGATGCAGAACACTCGAATTCGAGAAGCTGATTCAGGGAAGGAAACACAGGGTAACCTGTGTCTCTTTGGACTTGTTAGAAACCACAGTGGGGTATGCTGAGTGTGCCCATGGAAACGGGGGCCTGCTGGAACTAGCCTTGCTTTCCCATTTTGAAGGCTGCATTCATGCTGCCTTGAAGCTGCCTGACATTCCCTGCTCTTGACAGGCCTGTAAACCCTGTAAGAATGCTTCTGGGGAGAAAATGAATTTGCTATCTACACTAGGTGCTTCTGCGCCTGCGGTGTGGTCACCCTGACAAGCTCTAGCGCTAAAAGGAAACTCAACGTGTGAACTTGCCTCCAGTTTAGGCCCTTAGTACCCATGTAGATACGGAGGCATGCAGCTCTTTCCATGAGTTCTTAGTCGCTTCTATGCTTTACTATAAAGGAAGTACACTTCTGAGGACTCCTAGGCCTCTCGGGTATGCATCATTTCCCCTCCAAGTTCACTGAGTCCCTCCAGAGCCCTGTGGGCCGGCTGCGAAACTTCGAGTCCCATTTGTTGATCCCTCGGAGGCCCTCTGTGCGTGCCTAGAGACGGGCAACACACTGTACGTTCCTTGAGGAGAGCTCCATTTCCAGAGACCTCGAACGGCCTCAGGACAACATTGCTGCTGAGTCCCAAGTGCCCAGGAAGACTTTGTCATGGCCCTTGTGTGAGCTGCCATGTGATAACACTCTGTTTTGAATGCTCCGAGGCCCTCGTACCTGGAGTCACTCTGCTCGAGGAGAAAGTCAGCATCTTGCCATGCGGTGTCGCTGACGGCACACCCAGCAGAAACACATGCCTGGAAGTAAGGCCCTGATTTGCCGTGCAGAAGCGGAGGCGTGCAGCAGTTTCCATGAGCCGGTGGCCTGTGCTCTGCGTACCTTTAACGGCAGCACAGTTTTCTGGACACCTAGGAGGCTAGCGTGGGCACCCTGTTGCCGGCAGGAACACTGAGTACCCCCAGGCGCACCTGGGTCTGCTAAGCAACATCCAGTCCCGTAGCCCTTTAGAGCCCCTCTGTGCATGCCGAGCGTAGGGAAACGCACTGCACTCTCCTTTGAAGCGTCTTAGTTTCTTCAGCACTCGCGCACGTTCACGAACACCGTTCTGGCACGTCCCACATGGCGTAGAAGTCTTAGGCGTTGCCCTAGTCTGAGCAGCACTCAGAGTAACCCTCGGCTTCGCATTCCATCCAGGACCTCCTGCCTGAAATCAACGTGCCTCCTAGAGGAAGTCGGCTTGCGTTCTGACTGCAGTTTGAGTCCTGTTCTTCCCGTGGCACTGCAGGCTTTTGAATAGCCACAGACCCAGAGGAGCAGCTACGGCGTTCCTTGGTTGAGGCAGTTCGCTTGATGCAGAACACTCGAATTCGAGAAGCTGATTCAGGGAAGGAAACACAGGGTAACCTGTGTCTCTTTGGACTTGTTAGAAACCACAGTGGGGTATGCTGAGTGTGCCCATGGAAACGGGGGCCTGCTGGAACTAGCCTTGCTTTCCCATTTTGAAGGCTGCATTCATGCTGCCTTGAAGCTGCCTGACATTCCCTGCTCTTGACAGGCCTGTAAACCCTGTAAGAATGCTTCTGGGGAGAAAATGAATTTGCTATCTACACTAGGTGCTTCTGCGCCTGCGGTGTGGTCACCCTGACAAGCTCTAGCGCTAAAAGGAAACTCAACGTGTGAACTTGCCTCCAGTTTAGGCCCTTAGTACCCATGTAGATACGGAGGCATGCAGCTCTTTCCATGAGTTCTTAGTCGCTTCTATGCTTTACTATAAAGGAAGTACACTTCTGAGGACTCCTAGGCCTCTCGGGTATGCATCATTTCCCCTCCAAGTTCACTGAGTCCCTCCAGAGCCCTGTGGGCCGGCTGCGAAACTTCGAGTCCCATTTGTTGATCCCTCGGAGGCCCTCTGTGCGTGCCTAGAGACGGGCAACACACTGTACGTTCCTTGAGGAGAGCTCCATTTCCAGAGACCTCGAACGGCCTCAGGACAACATTGCTGCTGAGTCCCAAGTGCCCAGGAAGACTTTGTCATGGCCCTTGTGTGAGCTGCCATGTGATAACACTCTGTTTTGAATGCTCCGAGGCCCTCGTACCTGGAGTCACTCTGCTCGAGGAGAAAGTCAGCATCTTGCCATGCGGTGTCGCTGACGGCACACCCAGCAGAAACACATGCCTGGAAGTAAGGCCCTGATTTGCCGTGCAGAAGCGGAGGCGTGCAGCAGTTTCCATGAGCCGGTGGCCTGTGCTCTGCGTACCTTTAACGGCAGCACAGTTTTCTGGACACCTAGGAGGCTAGCGTGGGCACCCTGTTGCCGGCAGGAACACTGAGTACCCCCAGGCGCACCTGGGTCTGCTAAGCAACATCCAGTCCCGTAGCCCTTTAGAGCCCCTCTGTGCATGCCGAGCGTAGGGAAACGCACTGCACTCTCCTTTGAAGCGTCTTAGTTTCTTCAGCACTCGCGCACGTTCACGAACACCGTTCTGGCACGTCCCACATGGCGTAGAAGTCTTAGGCGTTGCCCTAGTCTGAGCAGCACTCAGAGTAACCCTCGGCTTCGCATTCCATCCAGGACCTCCTGCCTGAAATCAACGTGCCTCCTAGAGGAAGTCGGCTTGCGTTCTGACTGCAGTTTGAGTCCTGTTCTTCCCGTGGCACTGCAGGCTTTTGAATAGCCACAGGCCCAGAGGAGCAGCTACGGCGTTCCTTGGTTGAGGCAGTTCACTTGATGCAGAACACCCTACTTCGAGAAGCTGATTCAGGGAAGGAAACACAGGGTAACCTGTGTCTCTTTGGACTTGTTAGAAACCACAGTGGGGTATGCTGAGTGTGCCCATGGAAACGGGGGCCTGCTGGAACTAGCCTTGCTTTCCCATTTTGAAGGCTGCATTCATGCTGCGTTGAAGCTGCCTGACATTCCCTGCACTTGATAGGCCTGTAAACACTGTAAGAATGCTTCTGGGGAGAAAATGAATTTGCTGTCTAAACCAGGTGCTTCCGTGACTGCGGTATGGTCAGCCTGACAAGCTCTAGCACTAAAAGGAAACTCAACGTGTGTACTTGCCTCCAGTTTAAGCCCTTAGTAGCCATGTAGATTCGGAAGCATACAGCTCTTTCCATGAGTTCTTAGTCGCTTATATGCTTTACTATAAAGGAAGTACACTTCTGAGGACTCCTAGGCCTCTCGGGTATGCATCATTTCCCCTCCAAGTTCACTGAGTACCTCCAGAACCCTGTGGGCCGGCTGCGAAACTTCGAGTCCCATTTGTTGATCCCTTGGCGGCCCTCTGTGCGTGCCTAGAGACGGGCAACACACTGTACGTTCCTTGAGGAGAGCTCCATTTCCAGAGACCTCGACCGGCCTCAGGACAACATTGCTGCTGAGTCCGAAATGCCGAGGAAGACTTTGTCATGGCCCTTGTGTGAGCTGCCATGTCATAACACTCTGCTTTGAATGCTTCGAGGCCCTCGTACCTGGAGTCACTCTGCTCGAGGAGAAAGTCAGCATCTTGCCATGCGGTGTCGCTGACGGCACACCCAGCAGAAACACATGCCTGGAAGTAAGGCCCTGATTTGCCGTGCAGAAGCGGAGGCGTGCAGCAGTTTCCATGAGCCGGTGGCCTGTGCTCTGCGTACCTTTAACGGCAGCACAGTTTTCTGGACACCTAGGAGGCTAGCGTGGGCACCCTGTTGCCGGCAGGAACACTGAGTAGCCCCAGGCGCACCTGGGTCTGCTAAGCAACATCCAGTCCCGTAGCCCTTTAGAGCCCCTCTGTGCATGCCGAGCATAGGGAAACACACTGCACTCTCTTTTGGAGCGTCTTAATTTCCTCAGCACTCGCGCACGTTCACGAACAACATTCTGGCACATCCCACATGGCGTAGAAGTCTTAGGCGTTGCCCTAGTCTGAGCTGCACTCAGAGTAACCCTCGGCTTCGCATTCCATCCAGGACCTCCTGCCTGAAGTCACCATGCCTCCTAGAGGAAGTCGGCTTGCGTTCTGACTGCAGTTAAAGTACTGTTCTTCCTGTGGCACTGCAGGCTTTTCAATAGCCACAGGCCCAGAGGAGCAGCTACGGCGTTCCTTGGTTGAGGCAGTTCGCTTGATGCAGAACACTCGAATTCGAGAAGCTGATTCAGGGAAGGAAACACAGGGTAACCTGTGTCTCTTTGGACTTGTTAGAAACCACAGTGGGGTATGCTGAGTGTGCCCATGGAAACTGGGGCCTGCTGGAACTAGCCTTGCTTTCCCATTTTGAAGGCTGCATTCATGCTGCCTTGAAGCTGCCTGACATTCCCTGCTCTTGACAGGCCTGTAAACCCTGTAAGAATGCTTCTGGGGAGAAAATGAATTTGCTATCTACACTAGGTGCTTCTGCGCCTGCGGTGTGGTCACCCTGACAAGCTCTAGCGCTAAAAGAAAACTCAACGTGTGAACTTGCCTCCAGTTTAGGCCCTTAGTACCCATGTAGATACGGAGGCATGCAGCTCTTTCCATGAGTTCTTAGTCGCTTCTATGCTTTACTATAAAGGAAGTACACTTCTGAGGACTCCTAGGCCTCTCGGGTATGCATCATTTCCCCTCCAAGTTCACTGAGTCCCTCCAGAGCCCTGTGGGCCGGCTGCGAAACTTCGAGTCCCATTTGTTGATCCCTCGGAGGCCCTCTGTGCGTGCCTAGAGACGGGCAACACACTGTACGTTCCTTGAGGAGAGCTCCATTTCCAGAGACCTCGAACGGCCTCAGGACAACATTGCTGCTGAGTCCCAAGTGCCCAGGAAGACTTTGTCATGGCCCTTGTGTGAGCTGCCATGTGATAACACTCTGTTTTGAATGCCCCGAGGCCCTCGTACCTGGAGTCACTCTGCTCGAGGAGAAAGTCAGCATCTTGCCATGCGGTGTCGCTGACGGCACACCCAGCAGAAACACATGCCTGGAAGTAAGGCCCTGATTTGCCGTGCAGAAGCGGAGGCGTGCAGCAGTTTCCATGAGCCGGTGGCCTGTGCTCTGCGTACCTTTAACGGCAGCACAGTTTTCTGGACACCTAGGAGGCTAGCGTGGGCACCCTGTTGCCGGCAGGAACACTGAGTACCCCCAGGCGCACCTGGGTCTGCTAAGCAACATCCAGTCCCGTAGCCCTTTAGAGCCCCTCTGTGCATGCCGAGCGTAGGGAAACGCACTGCACTCTCCTTTGAAGCGTCTTAGTTTCTTCAGCACTCGCGCACGTTCACGAACACCGTTCTGGCACGTCCCACATGGCGTAGAAGTCTTAGGCGTTGCCCTAGTCTGAGCAGCACTCAGAGTAACCCTCGGCTTCGCATTCCATCCAGGACCTCCTGCCTGAAATCAACGTGCCTCCTAGAGGAAGTCGGCTTGCGTTCTGACTGCAGTTTGAGTCCTGTTCTTCCCGTGGCACTGCAGGCTTTTGAATAGCCACAGGCCCAGAGGAGCAGCTACGGCGTTCCTTGGTTGAGGCAGTTCACTTGATGCAGAACACCCTACTTCGAGAAGCTGATTCAGGGAAGGAAACACAGGGTAACCTGTGTCTCTTTGGACTTGTTAGAAACCACAGTGGGGTATGCTGAGTGTGCCCATGGAAACGGGGGCCTGCTGGAACTAGCCTTGCTTTCCCATTTTGAAGGCTGCATTCATGCTGCGTTGAAGCTGCCTGACATTCCCTGCACTTGATAGGCCTGTAAACACTGTAAGAATGCTTCTGGGGAGAAAATGAATTTGCTGTCTAAACCAGGTGCTTCCGTGACTGCGGTATGGTCAGCCTGACAAGCTCTAGCACTAAAAGGAAACTCAACGTGTGTACTTGCCTCCAGTTTAAGCCCTTAGTAGCCATGTAGATTCGGAAGCATACAGCTCTTTCCATGAGTTCTTAGTCGCTTATATGCTTTACTATAAAGGAAGTACACTTCTGAGGACTCCTAGGCCTCTCGGGTATGCATCATTTCCCCTCCAAGTTCACTGAGTACCTCCAGAACCCTGTGGGCCGGCTGCGAAACTTCGAGTCCCATTTGTTGATCCCTTGGCGGCCCTCTGTGCGTGCCTAGAGACGGGCAACACACTGTACGTTCCTTGAGGAGAGCTCCATTTCCAGAGACCTCGACCGGCCTCAGGACAACATTGCTGCTGAGTCCGAAATGCCGAGGAAGACTTTGTCATGGCCCTTGTGTGAGCTGCCATGTCATAACACTCTGCTTTGAATGCTTCGAGGCCCTCGTACCTGGAGTCACTCTGCTCGAGGAGAAAGTCAGCATCTTGCCATGCGGTGTCGCTGACGGCACACCCAGCAGAAACACATGCCTGGAAGTAAGGCCCTGATTTGCCGTGCAGAAGCGGAGGCGTGCAGCAGTTTCCATGAGCCGGTGGCCTGTGCTCTGCGTACCTTTAACGGCAGCACAGTTTTCTGGACACCTAGGAGGCTAGCGTGGGCACCCTGTTGCCGGCAGGAACACTGAGTAGCCCCAGGCGCACCTGGGTCTGCTAAGCAACATCCAGTCCCGTAGCCCTTTAGAGCCCCTCTGTGCATGCCGAGCATAGGGAAACACACTGCACTCTCTTTTGGAGCGTCTTAATTTCCTCAGCACTCGCGCACGTTCACGAACAACATTCTGGCACATCCCACATGGCGTAGAAGTCTTAGGCGTTGCCCTAGTCTGAGCTGCACTCAGAGTAACCCTCGGCTTCGCATTCCATCCAGGACCTCCTGCCTGAAGTCACCATGCCTCCTAGAGGAAGTCGGCTTGCGTTCTGACTGCAGTTAAAGTACTGTTCTTCCTGTGGCACTGCAGGCTTTTCAATAGCCACAGGCCCAGAGGAGCAGCTACGGCGTTCCTTGGTTGAGGCAGTTCGCTTGATGCAGAACACTCGAATTCGAGAAGCTGATTCAGGGAAGGAAACACAGGGTAACCTGTGTCTCTTTGGACTTGTTAGAAACCACAGTGGGGTATGCTGAGTGTGCCCATGGAAACTGGGGCCTGCTGGAACTAGCCTTGCTTTCCCATTTTGAAGGCTGCATTCATGCTGCCTTGAAGCTGCCTGACATTCCCTGCTCTTGACAGGCCTGTAAACCCTGTAAGAATGCTTCTGGGGAGAAAATGAATTTGCTATCTACACTAGGTGCTTCTGCGCCTGCGGTGTGGTCACCCTGACAAGCTCTAGCGCTAAAAGAAAACTCAACGTGTGAACTTGCCTCCAGTTTAGGCCCTTAGTACCCATGTAGATACGGAGGCATGCAGCTCTTTCCATGAGTTCTTAGTCGCTTCTATGCTTTACTATAAAGGAAGTACACTTCTGAGGACTCCTAGGCCTCTCGGGTATGCATCATTTCCCCTCCAAGTTCACTGAGTCCCTCCAGAGCCCTGTGGGCCGGCTGCGAAACTTCGAGTCCCATTTGTTGATCCCTCGGAGGCCCTCTGTGCGTGCCTAGAGACGGGCAACACACTGTACGTTCCTTGAGGAGAGCTCCATTTCCAGAGACCTCGAACGGCCTCAGGACAACATTGCTGCTGAGTCCCAAGTGCCCAGGAAGACTTTGTCATGGCCCTTGTGTGAGCTGCCATGTGATAACACTCTGTTTTGAATGCCCCGAGGCCCTCGTACCTGGAGTCACTCTGCTCGAGGAGAAAGTCAGCATCTTGCCATGCGGTGTCGCTGACGGCACACCCAGCAGAAACACATGCCTGGAAGTAAGGCCCTGATTTGCCGTGCAGAAGCGGAGGCGTGCAGCAGTTTCCATGAGCCGGTGGCCTGTGCTCTGCGTACCTTTAACGGCAGCACAGTTTTCTGGACACCTAGGAGGCTAGCGTGGGCACCCTGTTGCCGGCAGGAACACTGAGTACCCCCAGGCGCACCTGGGTCTGCTAAGCAACATCCAGTCCCGTAGCCCTTTAGAGCCCCTCTGTGCATGCCGAGCGTAGGGAAACGCACTGCACTCTCCTTTGAAGCGTCTTAGTTTCTTCAGCACTCGCGCACGTTCACGAACACCGTTCTGGCACGTCCCACATGGCGTAGAAGTCTTAGGCGTTGCCCTAGTCTGAGCAGCACTCAGAGTAACCCTCGGCTTCGCATTCCATCCAGGACCTCCTGCCTGAAATCAACGTGCCTCCTAGAGGAAGTCGGCTTGCGTTCTGACTGCAGTTTGAGTCCTGTTCTTCCCGTGGCACTGCAGGCTTTTGAATAGCCACAGACCCAGAGGAGCAGCTACGGCGTTCCTTGGTTGAGGCAGTTCGCTTGATGCAGAACACTCGAATTCGAGAAGCTGATTCAGGGAAGGAAACACAGGGTAACCTGTGTCTCTTTGGACTTGTTAGAAACCACAGTGGGGTATGCTGAGTGTGCCCATGGAAACGGGGGCCTGCTGGAACTAGCCTTGCTTTCCCATTTTGAAGGCTGCATTCATGCTGCCTTGAAGCTGCCTGACATTCCCTGCTCTTGACAGGCCTGTAAACCCTGTAAGAATGCTTCTGGGGAGAAAATGAATTTGCTATCTACACTAGGTGCTTCTGCGCCTGCGGTGTGGTCACCCTGACAAGCTCTAGCGCTAAAAGGAAACTCAACGTGTGAACTTGCCTCCAGTTTAGGCCCTTAGTACCCATGTAGATACGGAGGCATGCAGCTCTTTCCATGAGTTCTTAGTCGCTTCTATGCTTTACTATAAAGGAAGTACACTTCTGAGGACTCCTAGGCCTCTCGGGTATGCATCATTTCCCCTCCAAGTTCACTGAGTCCCTCCAGAGCCCTGTGGGCCGGCTGCGAAACTTCGAGTCCCATTTGTTGATCCCTCGGAGGCCCTCTGTGCGTGCCTAGAGACGGGCAACACACTGTACGTTCCTTGAGGAGAGCTCCATTTCCAGAGACCTCGAACGGCCTCAGGACAACATTGCTGCTGAGTCCCAAGTGCCCAGGAAGACTTTGTCATGGCCCTTGTGTGAGCTGCCATGTGATAACACTCTGTTTTGAATGCTCCGAGGCCCTCGTACCTGGAGTCACTCTGCTCGAGGAGAAAGTCAGCATCTTGCCATGCGGTGTCGCTGACGGCACACCCAGCAGAAACACATGCCTGGAAGTAAGGCCCTGATTTGCCGTGCAGAAGCGGAGGCGTGCAGCAGTTTCCATGAGCCGGTGGCCTGTGCTCTGCGTACCTTTAACGGCAGCACAGTTTTCTGGACACCTAGGAGGCTAGCGTGGGCACCCTGTTGCCGGCAGGAATACTGAGTACGCCCAGGCGCACCTGGGTCTGCTAAGCAACATCCAGTCCCGTAGCCCTTTAGAGCCCCTCTGTGCATGCCGAGCGTAGGGAAACGCACTGCACTCTCCTTTGAAGCGTCTTAGTTTCTTCAGCACTCGCGCACGTTCACGAACACCGTTCTGGCACGTCCCACATGGCGTAGAAGTCTTAGGCGTTGCCCTAGTCTGAGCAGCACTCAGAGTAACCCTCGGCTTCGCATTCCATCCAGGACCTCCTGCCTGAAATCAACGTGCCTCCTAGAGGAAGTCGGCTTGCGTTCTGACTGCAGTTTGAGTCCTGTTCTTCCCGTGGCACTGCAGGCTTTTGAATAGCCACAGACCCAGAGGAGCAGCTACGGCGTTCCTTGGTTGAGGCAGTTCGCTTGATGCAGAACACTCGAATTCGAGAAGCTGATTCAGGGAAGGAAACACAGGGTAACCTGTGTCTCTTTGGACTTGTTAGAAACCACAGTGGGGTATGCTGAGTGTGCCCATGGAAACGGGGGCCTGCTGGAACTAGCCTTGCTTTCCCATTTTGAAGGCTGCATTCATGCTGCCTTGAAGCTGCCTGACATTCCCTGCTCTTGACAGGCCTGTAAACCCTGTAAGAATGCTTCTGGGGAGAAAATGAATTTGCTATCTACACTAGGTGCTTCTGCGCCTGCGGTGTGGTCACCCTGACAAGCTCTAGCGCTAAAAGGAAACTCAACGTGTGAACTTGCCTCCAGTTTAGGCCCTTAGTACCCATGTAGATACGGAGGCATGCAGCTCTTTCCATGAGTTCTTAGTCGCTTCTATGCTTTACTATAAAGGAAGTACACTTCTGAGGACTCCTAGGCCTCTCGGGTATGCATCATTTCTCCTCCAAGTTCACTGAGTCCCTCCAGAGCCCTGTGGGCCGGCTGCGAAACTTCGAGTCCCATTTGTTGATCCCTCGGAGGCCCTCTGTGCGTGCCTAGAGACGGGCAACACACTGTACGTTCCTTGAGGAGAGCTCCATTTCCAGAGACCTCGAACGGCCTCAGGACAACATTGCTGCTGAGTCCCAAGTGCCCAGGAAGACTTTGTCATGGCCCTTGTGTGAGCTGCCATGTGATAACACTCTGTTTTGAATGCCCCGAGGCCCTCGTACCTGGAGTCACTCTGCTCGAGGAGAAAGTCAGCATCTTGCCATGCGGTGTCGCTGACGGCACACCCAGCAGAAACACATGCCTGGAAGTAAGGCCCTGATTTGCCGTGCAGAAGCGGAGGCGTGCAGCAGTTTCCATGAGCCGGTGGCCTGTGCTCTGCGTACCTTTAACGGCAGCACAGTTTTCTGGACACCTAGGAGGCTAGCGTGGGCACCCTGTTGCCGGCAGGAACACTGAGTACCCCCAGGCGCACCTGGGTCTGCTAAGCAACATCCAGTCCCGTAGCCCTTTAGAGCCCCTCTGTGCATGCCGAGCGTAGGGAAACGCACTGCACTCTCCTTTGAAGCGTCTTAGTTTCTTCAGCACTCGCGCACGTTCACGAACACCGTTCTGGCACGTCCCACATGGCGTAGAAGTCTTAGGCGTTGCCCTAGTCTGAGCAGCACTCAGAGTAACCCTCGGCTTCGCATTCCATCCAGGACCTCCTGCCTGAAATCAACGTGCCTCCTAGAGGAAGTCGGCTTGCGTTCTGACTGCAGTTTGAGTCCTGTTCTTCCCGTGGCACTGCAGGCTTTTGAATAGCCACAGGCCCAGAGGAGCAGCTACGGCGTTCCTTGGTTGAGGCAGTTCGCTTGATGCAGAACACTCGAATTCGAGAAGCTGATTCAGGGAAGGAAACACAGGGTAACCTGTGTCTCTTTGGACTTGTTAGAAACCACAGTGGGGTATGCTGAGTGTGCCCATGGAAACGGGGGCCTGCTGGAACTAGCCTTGCTTTCCCATTTTGAAGGCTGCATTCATGCTGCCTTGAAGCTGCCTGACATTCCCTGCTCTTGACAGGCCTGTAAACCCTGTAAGAATGCTTCTGGGGAGAAAATGAATTTGCTATCTACACTAGGTGCTTCTGCGCCTGCGGTGTGGTCACCCTGACAAGCTCTAGCGCTAAAAGGAAACTCAACGTGTGAACTTGCCTCCAGTTTAGGCCCTTAGTACCCATGTAGATACGGAGGCATGCAGCTCTTTCCATGAGTTCTTAGTCGCTTCTATGCTTTACTATAAAGGAAGTACACTTCTGAGGACTCCTAGGCCTCTCGGGTATGCATCATTTCCCCTCCAAGTTCACTGAGTCCCTCCAGAGCCCTGTGGGCCGGCTGCGAAACTTCGAGTCCCATTTGTTGATCCCTCGGAGGCCCTCTGTGCGTGCCTAGAGACGGGCAACACACTGTACGTTCCTTGAGGAGAGCTCCATTTCCAGAGACCTCGAACGGCCTCAGGACAACATTGCTGCTGAGTCCCAAGTGCCCAGGAAGACTTTGTCATGGCCCTTGTGTGAGCTGCCATGTGATAACACTCTGTTTTGAATGCTCCGAGGCCCTCGTACCTGGAGTCACTCTGCTCGAGGAGAAAGTCAGCATCTTGCCATGCGGTGTCGCTGACGGCACACCCAGCAGAAACACATGCCTGGAAGTAAGGCCCTGATTTGCCGTGCAGAAGCGGAGGCGTGCAGCAGTTTCCATGAGCCGGTGGCCTGTGCTCTGCGTACCTTTAACGGCAGCACAGTTTTCTGGACACCTAGGAGGCTAGCGTGGGCACCCTGTTGCCGGCAGGAATACTGAGTACGCCCAGGCGCACCTGGGTCTGCTAAGCAACATCCAGTCCCGTAGCCCTTTAGAGCCCCTCTGTGCATGCCGAGCGTAGGGAAACGCACTGCACTCTCCTTTGAAGCGTCTTAGTTTCTTCAGCACTCGCGCACGTTCACGAACACCGTTCTGGCACGTCCCACATGGCGTAGAAGTCTTAGGCGTTGCCCTAGTCTGAGCAGCACTCAGAGTAACCCTCGGCTTCGCATTCCATCCAGGACCTCCTGCCTGAAATCAACGTGCCTCCTAGAGGAAGTCGGCTTGCGTTCTGACTGCAGTTTGAGTCCTGTTCTTCCCGTGGCACTGCAGGCTTTTGAATAGCCACAGACCCAGAGGAGCAGCTACGGCGTTCCTTGGTTGAGGCAGTTCGCTTGATGCAGAACACTCGAATTCGAGAAGCTGATTCAGGGAAGGAAACACAGGGTAACCTGTGTCTCTTTGGACTTGTTAGAAACCACAGTGGGGTATGCTGAGTGTGCCCATGGAAACGGGGGCCTGCTGGAACTAGCCTTGCTTTCCCATTTTGAAGGCTGCATTCATGCTGCCTTGAAGCTGCCTGACATTCCCTGCTCTTGACAGGCCTGTAAACCCTGTAAGAATGCTTCTGGGGAGAAAATGAATTTGCTATCTACACTAGGTGCTTCTGCGCCTGCGGTGTGGTCACCCTGACAAGCTCTAGCGCTAAAAGGAAACTCAACGTGTGAACTTGCCTCCAGTTTAGGCCCTTAGTACCCATGTAGATACGGAGGCATGCAGCTCTTTCCATGAGTTCTTAGTCGCTTCTATGCTTTACTATAAAGGAAGTACACTTCTGAGGACTCCTAGGCCTCTCGGGTATGCATCATTTCCCCTCCAAGTTCACTGAGTCCCTCCAGAGCCCTGTGGGCCGGCTGCGAAACTTCGAGTCCCATTTGTTGATCCCTCGGAGGCCCTCTGTGCGTGCCTAGAGACGGGCAACACACTGTACGTTCCTTGAGGAGAGCTCCATTTCCAGAGACCTCGAACGGCCTCAGGACAACATTGCTGCTGAGTCCCAAGTGCCCAGGAAGACTTTGTCATGGCCCTTGTGTGAGCTGCCATGTGATAACACTCTGTTTTGAATGCCCCGAGGCCCTCGTACCTGGAGTCACTCTGCTCGAGGAGAAAGTCAGCATCTTGCCATGCGGTGTCGCTGACGGCACACCCAGCAGAAACACATGCCTGGAAGTAAGGCCCTGATTTGCCGTGCAGAAGCGGAGGCGTGCAGCAGTTTCCATGAGCCGGTGGCCTGTGCTCTGCGTACCTTTAACGGCAGCACAGTTTTCTGGACACCTAGGAGGCTAGCGTGGGCACCCTGTTGCCGGCAGGAACACTGAGTACCCCCAGGCGCACCTGGGTCTGCTAAGCAACATCCAGTCCCGTAGCCCTTTAGAGCCCCTCTGTGCATGCCGAGCGTAGGGAAACGCACTGCACTCTCCTTTGAAGCGTCTTAGTTTCTTCAGCACTCGCGCACGTTCACGAACACCGTTCTGGCACGTCCCACATGGCGTAGAAGTCTTAGGCGTTGCCCTAGTCTGAGCAGCACTCAGAGTAACCCTCGGCTTCGCATTCCATCCAGGACCTCCTGCCTGAAATCAACGTGCCTCCTAGAGGAAGTCGGCTTGCGTTCTGACTGCAGTTTGAGTCCTGTTCTTCCCGTGGCACTGCAGGCTTTTGAATAGCCACAGGCCCAGAGGAGCAGCTACGGCGTTCCTTGGTTGAGGCAGTTCACTTGATGCAGAACACCCTACTTCGAGAAGCTGATTCAGGGAAGGAAACACAGGGTAACCTGTGTCTCTTTGGACTTGTTAGAAACCACAGTGGGGTATGCTGAGTGTGCCCATGGAAACGGGGGCCTGCTGGAACTAGCCTTGCTTTCCCATTTTGAAGGCTGCATTCATGCTGCGTTGAAGCTGCCTGACATTCCCTGCACTTGATAGGCCTGTAAACACTGTAAGAATGCTTCTGGGGAGAAAATGAATTTGCTGTCTAAACCAGGTGCTTCCGTGACTGCGGTATGGTCAGCCTGACAAGCTCTAGCACTAAAAGGAAACTCAACGTGTGTACTTGCCTCCAGTTTAAGCCCTTAGTAGCCATGTAGATTCGGAAGCATACAGCTCTTTCCATGAGTTCTTAGTCGCTTATATGCTTTACTATAAAGGAAGTACACTTCTGAGGACTCCTAGGCCTCTCGGGTATGCATCATTTCCCCTCCAAGTTCACTGAGTACCTCCAGAACCCTGTGGGCCGGCTGCGAAACTTCGAGTCCCATTTGTTGATCCCTTGGCGGCCCTCTGTGCGTGCCTAGAGACGGGCAACACACTGTACGTTCCTTGAGGAGAGCTCCATTTCCAGAGACCTCGACCGGCCTCAGGACAACATTGCTGCTGAGTCCGAAATGCCGAGGAAGACTTTGTCATGGCCCTTGTGTGAGCTGCCATGTCATAACACTCTGCTTTGAATGCTTCGAGGCCCTCGTACCTGGAGTCACTCTGCTCGAGGAGAAAGTCAGCATCTTGCCATGCGGTGTCGCTGACGGCACACCCAGCAGAAACACATGCCTGGAAGTAAGGCCCTGATTTGCCGTGCAGAAGCGGAGGCGTGCAGCAGTTTCCATGAGCCGGTGGCCTGTGCGCTGCGTACCTTTAACGGCAGCACAGTTTTCTGGACACCTAGGAGGCTAGCGTGGGCACCCTGTTGCCGGCAGGAACACTGAGTAGCCCCAGGCGCACCTGGGTCTGCTAAGCAACATCCAGTCCCGTAGCCCTTTAGAGCCCCTCTGTGCATGCCGAGCATAGGGAAACACACTGCACTCTCTTTTGGAGCGTCTTAATTTCCTCAGCACTCGCGCACGTTCACGAACAACATTCTGGCACATCCCACATGGCGTAGAAGTCTTAGGCGTTGCCCTAGTCTGAGCTGCACTCAGAGTAACCCTCGGCTTCGCATTCCATCCAGGACCTCCTGCCTGAAGTCACCATGCCTCCTAGAGGAAGTCGGCTTGCGTTCTGACTGCAGTTAAAGTACTGTTCTTCCTGTGGCACTGCAGGCTTTTCAATAGCCACAGGCCCAGAGGAGCAGCTACGGCGTTCCTTGGTTGAGGCAGTTCGCTTGATGCAGAACACTCGAATTCGAGAAGCTGATTCAGGGAAGGAAACACAGGGTAACCTGTGTCTCTTTGGACTTGTTAGAAACCACAGTGGGGTATGCTGAGTGTGCCCATGGAAACGGGGGCCTGCTGGAACTAGCCTTGCTTTCCCATTTTGAAGGCTGCATTCATGCTGCCTTGAAGCTGCCTGACATTCCCTGCTCTTGACAGGCCTGTAAACCCTGTAAGAATGCTTCTGGGGAGAAAATGAATTTGCTATCTACACTAGGTGCTTCTGCGCCTGCGGTGTGGTCACCCTGACAAGCTCTAGCGCTAAAAGGAAACTCAACGTGTGAACTTGCCTCCAGTTTAGGCCCTTAGTACCCATGTAGATACGGAGGCATGCAGCTCTTTCCATGAGTTCTTAGTCGCTTCTATGCTTTACTATAAAGGAAGTACACTTCTGAGGACTCCTAGGCCTCTCGGGTATGCATCATTTCCCCTCCAAGTTCACTGAGTCCCTCCAGAGCCCTGTGGGCCGGCTGCGAAACTTCGAGTCCCATTTGTTGATTCCCTCGGAGGCCCTCTGTGCGTGCCTAGAGACGGGCAACACACTGTACGTTCCTTGAGGAGAGCTCCATTTCCAGAGACCTCGAACGGCCTCAGGACAACATTGCTGCTGAGTCCCAAGTGCCCAGGAAGACTTTGTCATGGCCCTTGTGTGAGCTGCCATGTGATAACACTCTGTTTTGAATGCTTCGAGGCCCTCGTACCTGGAGTCACTCTGCTCGAGGAGAAAGTCAGCATCTTGCCATGCGGTGTCGCTGACGGCACACCCAGCAGAAACACATGCCTGGAAGTAAGGCCCTGATTTGCCGTGCAGAAGCGGAGGCGTGCAGCAGTTTCCATGAGCCGGTGGCCTGTGCTCTGCGTACCTTTAACGGCAGCACAGTTTTCTGGACACCTAGGAGGCTAGCGTGGGCACCCTGTTGCCGGCAGGAACACTGAGTACCCCCAGGCGCACCTGGGTCTGCTAAGCAACATCCAGTCCCGTAGCCCTTTAGAGCCCCTCTGTGCATGCCGAGCGTAGGGAAACGCACTGCACTCTCCTTTGAAGCGTCTTAGTTTCTTCAGCACTCGCGCACGTTCACGAACACCGTTCTGGCACGTCCCACATGGCGTAGAAGTCTTAGGCGTTGCCCTAGTCTGAGCAGCACTCAGAGTAACCCTCGGCTTCGCATTCCATCCAGGACCTCCTGCCTGAAATCAACGTGCCTCCTAGAGGAAGTCGGCTTGCGTTCTGACTGCAGTTTGAGTCCTGTTCTTCCCGTGGCACTGCAGGCTTTTGAATAGCCACAGACCCAGAGGAGCAGCTACGGCGTTCCTTGGTTGAGGCAGTTCGCTTGATGCAGAACACTCGAATTCGAGAAGCTGATTCAGGGAAAGAAACACAGGGTAACCTGTGTCTCTTTGGACTTGTTAGAAACCACAGTGGGGTATGCTGAGTGTGCCCATGGAAACTGGGGCCTGCTGGAACTAGCCTTGCTTTCCCATTTTGAAGGCTGCATTCATGCTGCCTTGAAGCTGCCTGACATTCCCTGCTCTTGACAGGCCTGTAAACCCTGTAAGAATGCTTCTGGGGAGAAAATGAATTTGCTATCTACACTAGGTGCTTCTGCGCCTGCGGTGTGGTCACCCTGACAAGCTCTAGCGCTAAAAGAAAACTCAACGTGTGAACTTGCCTCCAGTTTAGGCCCTTAGTACCCATGTAGATACGGAGGCATGCAGCTCTTTCCATGAGTTCTTAGTCGCTTCTATGCTTTACTATAAAGGAAGTACACTTCTGAGGACTCCTAGGCCTCTCGGGTATGCATCATTTCCCCTCCAAGTTCACTGAGTCCCTCCAGAGCCCTGTGGGCCGGCTGCGAAACTTCGAGTCCCATTTGTTGATCCCTCGGAGGCCCTCTGTGCGTGCCTAGAGACGGGCAACACACTGTACGTTCCTTGAGGAGAGCTCCATTTCCAGAGACCTCGAACGGCCTCAGGACAACATTGCTGCTGAGTCCCAAGTGCCCAGGAAGACTTTGTCATGGCCCTTGTGTGAGCTGCCATGTGATAACACTCTGTTTTGAATGCCCCGAGGCCCTCGTACCTGGAGTCACTCTGCTCGAGGAGAAAGTCAGCATCTTGCCATGCGGTGTCGCTGACGGCACACCCAGCAGAAACACATGCCTGGAAGTAAGGCCCTGATTTGCCGTGCAGAAGCGGAGGCGTGCAGCAGTTTCCATGAGCCGGTGGCCTGTGCTCTGCGTACCTTTAACGGCAGCACAGTTTTCTGGACACCTAGGAGGCTAGCGTGGGCACCCTGTTGCCGGCAGGAACACTGAGTACCCCCAGGCGCACCTGGGTCTGCTAAGCAACATCCAGTCCCGTAGCCCTTTAGAGCCCCTCTGTGCATGCCGAGCGTAGGGAAACGCACTGCACTCTCCTTTGAAGCGTCTTAGTTTCTTCAGCACTCGCGCACGTTCACGAACACCGTTCTGGCACGTCCCACATGGCGTAGAAGTCTTAGGCGTTGCCCTAGTCTGAGCAGCACTCAGAGTAACCCTCGGCTTCGCATTCCATCCAGGACCTCCTGCCTGAAATCAACGTGCCTCCTAGAGGAAGTCGGCTTGCGTTCTGACTGCAGTTTGAGTCCTGTTCTTCCCGTGGCACTGCAGGCTTTTGAATAGCCACAGACCCAGAGGAGCAGCTACGGCGTTCCTTGGTTGAGGCAGTTCGCTTGATGCAGAACACTCGAATTCGAGAAGCTGATTCAGGGAAGGAAACACAGGGTAACCTGTGTCTCTTTGGACTTGTTAGAAACCACAGTGGGGTATGCTGAGTGTGCCCATGGAAACGGGGGCCTGCTGGAACTAGCCTTGCTTTCCCATTTTGAAGGCTGCATTCATGCTGCCTTGAAGCTGCCTGACATTCCCTGCTCTTGACAGGCCTGTAAACCCTGTAAGAATGCTTCTGGGGAGAAAATGAATTTGCTATCTACACTAGGTGCTTCTGCGCCTGCGGTGTGGTCACCCTGACAAGCTCTAGCGCTAAAAGGAAACTCAACGTGTGAACTTGCCTCCAGTTTAGGCCCTTAGTACCCATGTAGATACGGAGGCATGCAGCTCTTTCCATGAGTTCTTAGTCGCTTCTATGCTTTACTATAAAGGAAGTACACTTCTGAGGACTCCTAGGCCTCTCGGGTATGCATCATTTCCCCTCCAAGTTCACTGAGTCCCTCCAGAGCCCTGTGGGCCGGCTGCGAAACTTCGAGTCCCATTTGTTGATCCCTCGGAGGCCCTCTGTGCGTGCCTAGAGACGGGCAACACACTGTACGTTCCTTGAGGAGAGCTCCATTTCCAGAGACCTCGAACGGCCTCAGGACAACATTGCTGCTGAGTCCCAAGTGCCCAGGAAGACTTTGTCATGGCCCTTGTGTGAGCTGCCATGTGATAACACTCTGTTTTGAATGCTCCGAGGCCCTCGTACCTGGAGTCACTCTGCTCGAGGAGAAAGTCAGCATCTTGCCATGCGGTGTCGCTGACGGCACACCCAGCAGAAACACATGCCTGGAAGTAAGGCCCTGATTTGCCGTGCAGAAGCGGAGGCGTGCAGCAGTTTCCATGAGCCGGTGGCCTGTGCTCTGCGTACCTTTAACGGCAGCACAGTTTTCTGGACACCTAGGAGGCTAGCGTGGGCACCCTGTTGCCGGCAGGAATACTGAGTACGCCCAGGCGCACCTGGGTCTGCTAAGCAACATCCAGTCCCGTAGCCCTTTAGAGCCCCTCTGTGCATGCCGAGCGTAGGGAAACGCACTGCACTCTCCTTTGAAGCGTCTTAGTTTCTTCAGCACTCGCGCACGTTCACGAACACCGTTCTGGCACGTCCCACATGGCGTAGAAGTCTTAGGCGTTGCCCTAGTCTGAGCAGCACTCAGAGTAACCCTCGGCTTCGCATTCCATCCAGGACCTCCTGCCTGAAATCAACGTGCCTCCTAGAGGAAGTCGGCTTGCGTTCTGACTGCAGTTTGAGTCCTGTTCTTCCCGTGGCACTGCAGGCTTTTGAATAGCCACAGACCCAGAGGAGCAGCTACGGCGTTCCTTGGTTGAGGCAGTTCGCTTGATGCAGAACACTCGAATTCGAGAAGCTGATTCAGGGAAGGAAACACAGGGTAACCTGTGTCTCTTTGGACTTGTTAGAAACCACAGTGGGGTATGCTGAGTGTGCCCATGGAAACGGGGGCCTGCTGGAACTAGCCTTGCTTTCCCATTTTGAAGGCTGCATTCATGCTGCCTTGAAGCTGCCTGACATTCCCTGCTCTTGACAGGCCTGTAAACCCTGTAAGAATGCTTCTGGGGAGAAAATGAATTTGCTATCTACACTAGGTGCTTCTGCGCCTGCGGTGTGGTCACCCTGACAAGCTCTAGCGCTAAAAGGAAACTCAACGTGTGAACTTGCCTCCAGTTTAGGCCCTTAGTACCCATGTAGATACGGAGGCATGCAGCTCTTTCCATGAGTTCTTAGTCGCTTCTATGCTTTACTATAAAGGAAGTACACTTCTGAGGACTCCTAGGCCTCTCGGGTATGCATCATTTCCCCTCCAAGTTCACTGAGTCCCTCCAGAGCCCTGTGGGCCGGCTGCGAAACTTCGAGTCCCATTTGTTGATCCCTCGGAGGCCCTCTGTGCGTGCCTAGAGACGGGCAACACACTGTACGTTCCTTGAGGAGAGCTCCATTTCCAGAGACCTCGAACGGCCTCAGGACAACATTGCTGCTGAGTCCCAAGTGCCCAGGAAGACTTTGTCATGGCCCTTGTGTGAGCTGCCATGTGATAACACTCTGTTTTGAATGCCCCGAGGCCCTCGTACCTGGAGTCACTCTGCTCGAGGAGAAAGTCAGCATCTTGCCATGCGGTGTCGCTGACGGCACACCCAGCAGAAACACATGCCTGGAAGTAAGGCCCTGATTTGCCGTGCAGAAGCGGAGGCGTGCAGCAGTTTCCATGAGCCGGTGGCCTGTGCTCTGCGTACCTTTAACGGCAGCACAGTTTTCTGGACACCTAGGAGGCTAGCGTGGGCACCCTGTTGCCGGCAGGAACACTGAGTACCCCCAGGCGCACCTGGGTCTGCTAAGCAACATCCAGTCCCGTAGCCCTTTAGAGCCCCTCTGTGCATGCCGAGCGTAGGGAAACGCACTGCACTCTCCTTTGAAGCGTCTTAGTTTCTTCAGCACTCGCGCACGTTCACGAACACCGTTCTGGCACGTCCCACATGGCGTAGAAGTCTTAGGCGTTGCCCTAGTCTGAGCAGCACTCAGAGTAACCCTCGGCTTCGCATTCCATCCAGGACCTCCTGCCTGAAATCAACGTGCCTCCTAGAGGAAGTCGGCTTGCGTTCTGACTGCAGTTTGAGTCCTGTTCTTCCCGTGGCACTGCAGGCTTTTGAATAGCCACAGGCCCAGAGGAGCAGCTACGGCGTTCCTTGGTTGAGGCAGTTCACTTGATGCAGAACACCCTACTTCGAGAAGCTGATTCAGGGAAGGAAACACAGGGTAACCTGTGTCTCTTTGGACTTGTTAGAAACCACAGTGGGGTATGCTGAGTGTGCCCATGGAAACGGGGGCCTGCTGGAACTAGCCTTGCTTTCCCATTTTGAAGGCTGCATTCATGCTGCGTTGAAGCTGCCTGACATTCCCTGCACTTGATAGGCCTGTAAACACTGTAAGAATGCTTCTGGGGAGAAAATGAATTTGCTGTCTAAACCAGGTGCTTCCGTGACTGCGGTATGGTCAGCCTGACAAGCTCTAGCACTAAAAGGAAACTCAACGTGTGTACTTGCCTCCAGTTTAAGCCCTTAGTAGCCATGTAGATTCGGAAGCATACAGCTCTTTCCATGAGTTCTTAGTCGCTTATATGCTTTACTATAAAGGAAGTACACTTCTGAGGACTCCTAGGCCTCTCGGGTATGCATCATTTCCCCTCCAAGTTCACTGAGTACCTCCAGAACCCTGTGGGCCGGCTGCGAAACTTCGAGTCCCATTTGTTGATCCCTTGGCGGCCCTCTGTGCGTGCCTAGAGACGGGCAACACACTGTACGTTCCTTGAGGAGAGCTCCATTTCCAGAGACCTCGACCGGCCTCAGGACAACATTGCTGCTGAGTCCGAAATGCCGAGGAAGACTTTGTCATGGCCCTTGTGTGAGCTGCCATGTCATAACACTCTGCTTTGAATGCTTCGAGGCCCTCGTACCTGGAGTCACTCTGCTCGAGGAGAAAGTCAGCATCTTGCCATGCGGTGTCGCTGACGGCACACCCAGCAGAAACACATGCCTGGAAGTAAGGCCCTGATTTGCCGTGCAGAAGCGGAGGCGTGCAGCAGTTTCCATGAGCCGGTGGCCTGTGCGCTGCGTACCTTTAACGGCAGCACAGTTTTCTGGACACCTAGGAGGCTAGCGTGGGCACCCTGTTGCCGGCAGGAACACTGAGTAGCCCCAGGCGCACCTGGGTCTGCTAAGCAACATCCAGTCCCGTAGCCCTTTAGAGCCCCTCTGTGCATGCCGAGCATAGGGAAACACACTGCACTCTCTTTTGGAGCGTCTTAATTTCCTCAGCACTCGCGCACGTTCACGAACAACATTCTGGCACATCCCACATGGCGTAGAAGTCTTAGGCGTTGCCCTAGTCTGAGCTGCACTCAGAGTAACCCTCGGCTTCGCATTCCATCCAGGACCTCCTGCCTGAAGTCACCATGCCTCCTAGAGGAAGTCGGCTTGCGTTCTGACTGCAGTTAAAGTACTGTTCTTCCTGTGGCACTGCAGGCTTTTCAATAGCCACAGGCCCAGAGGAGCAGCTACGGCGTTCCTTGGTTGAGGCAGTTCGCTTGATGCAGAACACTCGAATTCGAGAAGCTGATTCAGGGAAGGAAACACAGGGTAACCTGTGTCTCTTTGGACTTGTTAGAAACCACAGTGGGGTATGCTGAGTGTGCCCATGGAAACGGGGGCCTGCTGGAACTAGCCTTGCTTTCCCATTTTGAAGGCTGCATTCATGCTGCCTTGAAGCTGCCTGACATTCCCTGCTCTTGACAGGCCTGTAAACCCTGTAAGAATGCTTCTGGGGAGAAAATGAATTTGCTATCTACACTAGGTGCTTCTGCGCCTGCGGTGTGGTCACCCTGACAAGCTCTAGCGCTAAAAGGAAACTCAACGTGTGAACTTGCCTCCAGTTTAGGCCCTTAGTACCCATGTAGATACGGAGGCATGCAGCTCTTTCCATGAGTTCTTAGTCGCTTCTATGCTTTACTATAAAGGAAGTACACTTCTGAGGACTCCTAGGCCTCTCGGGTATGCATCATTTCCCCTCCAAGTTCACTGAGTCCCTCCAGAGCCCTGTGGGCCGGCTGCGAAACTTCGAGTCCCATTTGTTGATTCCCTCGGAGGCCCTCTGTGCGTGCCTAGAGACGGGCAACACACTGTACGTTCCTTGAGGAGAGCTCCATTTCCAGAGACCTCGAACGGCCTCAGGACAACATTGCTGCTGAGTCCCAAGTGCCCAGGAAGACTTTGTCATGGCCCTTGTGTGAGCTGCCATGTGATAACACTCTGTTTTGAATGCTTCGAGGCCCTCGTACCTGGAGTCACTCTGCTCGAGGAGAAAGTCAGCATCTTGCCATGCGGTGTCGCTGACGGCACACCCAGCAGAAACACATGCCTGGAAGTAAGGCCCTGATTTGCCGTGCAGAAGCGGAGGCGTGCAGCAGTTTCCATGAGCCGGTGGCCTGTGCTCTGCGTACCTTTAACGGCAGCACAGTTTTCTGGACACCTAGGAGGCTAGCGTGGGCACCCTGTTGCCGGCAGGAACACTGAGTACCCCCAGGCGCACCTGGGTCTGCTAAGCAACATCCAGTCCCGTAGCCCTTTAGAGCCCCTCTGTGCATGCCGAGCGTAGGGAAACGCACTGCACTCTCCTTTGAAGCGTCTTAGTTTCTTCAGCACTCGCGCACGTTCACGAACACCGTTCTGGCACGTCCCACATGGCGTAGAAGTCTTAGGCGTTGCCCTAGTCTGAGCAGCACTCAGAGTAACCCTCGGCTTCGCATTCCATCCAGGACCTCCTGCCTGAAATCAACGTGCCTCCTAGAGGAAGTCGGCTTGCGTTCTGACTGCAGTTTGAGTCCTGTTCTTCCCGTGGCACTGCAGGCTTTTGAATAGCCACAGACCCAGAGGAGCAGCTACGGCGTTCCTTGGTTGAGGCAGTTCGCTTGATGCAGAACACTCGAATTCGAGAAGCTGATTCAGGGAAAGAAACACAGGGTAACCTGTGTCTCTTTGGACTTGTTAGAAACCACAGTGGGGTATGCTGAGTGTGCCCATGGAAACTGGGGCCTGCTGGAACTAGCCTTGCTTTCCCATTTTGAAGGCTGCATTCATGCTGCCTTGAAGCTGCCTGACATTCCCTGCTCTTGACAGGCCTGTAAACCCTGTAAGAATGCTTCTGGGGAGAAAATGAATTTGCTATCTACACTAGGTGCTTCTGCGCCTGCGGTGTGGTCACCCTGACAAGCTCTAGCGCTAAAAGAAAACTCAACGTGTGAACTTGCCTCCAGTTTAGGCCCTTAGTACCCATGTAGATACGGAGGCATGCAGCTCTTTCCATGAGTTCTTAGTCGCTTCTATGCTTTACTATAAAGGAAGTACACTTCTGAGGACTCCTAGGCCTCTCGGGTATGCATCATTTCCCCTCCAAGTTCACTGAGTCCCTCCAGAGCCCTGTGGGCCGGCTGCGAAACTTCGAGTCCCATTTGTTGATCCCTCGGAGGCCCTCTGTGCGTGCCTAGAGACGGGCAACACACTGTACGTTCCTTGAGGAGAGCTCCATTTCCAGAGACCTCGAACGGCCTCAGGACAACATTGCTGCTGAGTCCCAAGTGCCCAGGAAGACTTTGTCATGGCCCTTGTGTGAGCTGCCATGTGATAACACTCTGTTTTGAATGCCCCGAGGCCCTCGTACCTGGAGTCACTCTGCTCGAGGAGAAAGTCAGCATCTTGCCATGCGGTGTCGCTGACGGCACACCCAGCAGAAACACATGCCTGGAAGTAAGGCCCTGATTTGCCGTGCAGAAGCGGAGGCGTGCAGCAGTTTCCATGAGCCGGTGGCCTGTGCTCTGCGTACCTTTAACGGCAGCACAGTTTTCTGGACACCTAGGAGGCTAGCGTGGGCACCCTGTTGCCGGCAGGAACACTGAGTACCCCCAGGCGCACCTGGGTCTGCTAAGCAACATCCAGTCCCGTAGCCCTTTAGAGCCCCTCTGTGCATGCCGAGCGTAGGGAAACGCACTGCACTCTCCTTTGAAGCGTCTTAGTTTCTTCAGCACTCGCGCACGTTCACGAACACCGTTCTGGCACGTCCCACATGGCGTAGAAGTCTTAGGCGTTGCCCTAGTCTGAGCAGCACTCAGAGTAACCCTCGGCTTCGCATTCCATCCAGGACCTCCTGCCTGAAATCAACGTGCCTCCTAGAGGAAGTCGGCTTGCGTTCTGACTGCAGTTTGAGTCCTGTTCTTCCCGTGGCACTGCAGGCTTTTGAATAGCCACAGACCCAGAGGAGCAGCTACGGCGTTCCTTGGTTGAGGCAGTTCGCTTGATGCAGAACACTCGAATTCGAGAAGCTGATTCAGGGAAGGAAACACAGGGTAACCTGTGTCTCTTTGGACTTGTTAGAAACCACAGTGGGGTATGCTGAGTGTGCCCATGGAAACGGGGGCCTGCTGGAACTAGCCTTGCTTTCCCATTTTGAAGGCTGCATTCATGCTGCCTTGAAGCTGCCTGACATTCCCTGCTCTTGACAGGCCTGTAAACCCTGTAAGAATGCTTCTGGGGAGAAAATGAATTTGCTATCTACACTAGGTGCTTCTGCGCCTGCGGTGTGGTCACCCTGACAAGCTCTAGCGCTAAAAGGAAACTCAACGTGTGAACTTGCCTCCAGTTTAGGCCCTTAGTACCCATGTAGATACGGAGGCATGCAGCTCTTTCCATGAGTTCTTAGTCGCTTCTATGCTTTACTATAAAGGAAGTACACTTCTGAGGACTCCTAGGCCTCTCGGGTATGCATCATTTCCCCTCCAAGTTCACTGAGTCCCTCCAGAGCCCTGTGGGCCGGCTGCGAAACTTCGAGTCCCATTTGTTGATCCCTCGGAGGCCCTCTGTGCGTGCCTAGAGACGGGCAACACACTGTACGTTCCTTGAGGAGAGCTCCATTTCCAGAGACCTCGAACGGCCTCAGGACAACATTGCTGCTGAGTCCCAAGTGCCCAGGAAGACTTTGTCATGGCCCTTGTGTGAGCTGCCATGTGATAACACTCTGTTTTGAATGCTCCGAGGCCCTCGTACCTGGAGTCACTCTGCTCGAGGAGAAAGTCAGCATCTTGCCATGCGGTGTCGCTGACGGCACACCCAGCAGAAACACATGCCTGGAAGTAAGGCCCTGATTTGCCGTGCAGAAGCGGAGGCGTGCAGCAGTTTCCATGAGCCGGTGGCCTGTGCTCTGCGTACCTTTAACGGCAGCACAGTTTTCTGGACACCTAGGAGGCTAGCGTGGGCACCCTGTTGCCGGCAGGAATACTGAGTACGCCCAGGCGCACCTGGGTCTGCTAAGCAACATCCAGTCCCGTAGCCCTTTAGAGCCCCTCTGTGCATGCCGAGCGTAGGGAAACGCACTGCACTCTCCTTTGAAGCGTCTTAGTTTCTTCAGCACTCGCGCACGTTCACGAACACCGTTCTGGCACGTCCCACATGGCGTAGAAGTCTTAGGCGTTGCCCTAGTCTGAGCAGCACTCAGAGTAACCCTCGGCTTCGCATTCCATCCAGGACCTCCTGCCTGAAATCAACGTGCCTCCTAGAGGAAGTCGGCTTGCGTTCTGACTGCAGTTTGAGTCCTGTTCTTCCCGTGGCACTGCAGGCTTTTGAATAGCCACAGACCCAGAGGAGCAGCTACGGCGTTCCTTGGTTGAGGCAGTTCGCTTGATGCAGAACACTCGAATTCGAGAAGCTGATTCAGGGAAGGAAACACAGGGTAACCTGTGTCTCTTTGGACTTGTTAGAAACCACAGTGGGGTATGCTGAGTGTGCCCATGGAAACGGGGGCCTGCTGGAACTAGCCTTGCTTTCCCATTTTGAAGGCTGCATTCATGCTGCCTTGAAGCTGCCTGACATTCCCTGCTCTTGACAGGCCTGTAAACCCTGTAAGAATGCTTCTGGGGAGAAAATGAATTTGCTATCTACACTAGGTGCTTCTGCGCCTGCGGTGTGGTCACCCTGACAAGCTCTAGCGCTAAAAGGAAACTCAACGTGTGAACTTGCCTCCAGTTTAGGCCCTTAGTACCCATGTAGATACGGAGGCATGCAGCTCTTTCCATGAGTTCTTAGTCGCTTCTATGCTTTACTATAAAGGAAGTACACTTCTGAGGACTCCTAGGCCTCTCGGGTATGCATCATTTCCCCTCCAAGTTCACTGAGTCCCTCCAGAGCCCTGTGGGCCGGCTGCGAAACTTCGAGTCCCATTTGTTGATCCCTCGGAGGCCCTCTGTGCGTGCCTAGAGACGGGCAACACACTGTACGTTCCTTGAGGAGAGCTCCATTTCCAGAGACCTCGAACGGCCTCAGGACAACATTGCTGCTGAGTCCCAAGTGCCCAGGAAGACTTTGTCATGGCCCTTGTGTGAGCTGCCATGTGATAACACTCTGTTTTGAATGCCCCGAGGCCCTCGTACCTGGAGTCACTCTGCTCGAGGAGAAAGTCAGCATCTTGCCATGCGGTGTCGCTGACGGCACACCCAGCAGAAACACATGCCTGGAAGTAAGGCCCTGATTTGCCGTGCAGAAGCGGAGGCGTGCAGCAGTTTCCATGAGCCGGTGGCCTGTGCTCTGCGTACCTTTAACGGCAGCACAGTTTTCTGGACACCTAGGAGGCTAGCGTGGGCACCCTGTTGCCGGCAGGAACACTGAGTACCCCCAGGCGCACCTGGGTCTGCTAAGCAACATCCAGTCCCGTAGCCCTTTAGAGCCCCTCTGTGCATGCCGAGCGTAGGGAAACGCACTGCACTCTCCTTTGAAGCGTCTTAGTTTCTTCAGCACTCGCGCACGTTCACGAACACCGTTCTGGCACGTCCCACATGGCGTAGAAGTCTTAGGCGTTGCCCTAGTCTGAGCAGCACTCAGAGTAACCCTCGGCTTCGCATTCCATCCAGGACCTCCTGCCTGAAATCAACGTGCCTCCTAGAGGAAGTCGGCTTGCGTTCTGACTGCAGTTTGAGTCCTGTTCTTCCCGTGGCACTGCAGGCTTTTGAATAGCCACAGGCCCAGAGGAGCAGCTACGGCGTTCCTTGGTTGAGGCAGTTCACTTGATGCAGAACACCCTACTTCGAGAAGCTGATTCAGGGAAGGAAACACAGGGTAACCTGTGTCTCTTTGGACTTGTTAGAAACCACAGTGGGGTATGCTGAGTGTGCCCATGGAAACGGGGGCCTGCTGGAACTAGCCTTGCTTTCCCATTTTGAAGGCTGCATTCATGCTGCGTTGAAGCTGCCTGACATTCCCTGCACTTGATAGGCCTGTAAACACTGTAAGAATGCTTCTGGGGAGAAAATGAATTTGCTGTCTAAACCAGGTGCTTCCGTGACTGCGGTATGGTCAGCCTGACAAGCTCTAGCACTAAAAGGAAACTCAACGTGTGTACTTGCCTCCAGTTTAAGCCCTTAGTAGCCATGTAGATTCGGAAGCATACAGCTCTTTCCATGAGTTCTTAGTCGCTTATATGCTTTACTATAAAGGAAGTACACTTCTGAGGACTCCTAGGCCTCTCGGGTATGCATCATTTCCCCTCCAAGTTCACTGAGTACCTCCAGAACCCTGTGGGCCGGCTGCGAAACTTCGAGTCCCATTTGTTGATCCCTTGGCGGCCCTCTGTGCGTGCCTAGAGACGGGCAACACACTGTACGTTCCTTGAGGAGAGCTCCATTTCCAGAGACCTCGACCGGCCTCAGGACAACATTGCTGCTGAGTCCGAAATGCCGAGGAAGACTTTGTCATGGCCCTTGTGTGAGCTGCCATGTCATAACACTCTGCTTTGAATGCTTCGAGGCCCTCGTACCTGGAGTCACTCTGCTCGAGGAGAAAGTCAGCATCTTGCCATGCGGTGTCGCTGACGGCACACCCAGCAGAAACACATGCCTGGAAGTAAGGCCCTGATTTGCCGTGCAGAAGCGGAGGCGTGCAGCAGTTTCCATGAGCCGGTGGCCTGTGCGCTGCGTACCTTTAACGGCAGCACAGTTTTCTGGACACCTAGGAGGCTAGCGTGGGCACCCTGTTGCCGGCAGGAACACTGAGTAGCCCCAGGCGCACCTGGGTCTGCTAAGCAACATCCAGTCCCGTAGCCCTTTAGAGCCCCTCTGTGCATGCCGAGCATAGGGAAACACACTGCACTCTCTTTTGGAGCGTCTTAATTTCCTCAGCACTCGCGCACGTTCACGAACAACATTCTGGCACATCCCACATGGCGTAGAAGTCTTAGGCGTTGCCCTAGTCTGAGCTGCACTCAGAGTAACCCTCGGCTTCGCATTCCATCCAGGACCTCCTGCCTGAAGTCACCATGCCTCCTAGAGGAAGTCGGCTTGCGTTCTGACTGCAGTTAAAGTACTGTTCTTCCTGTGGCACTGCAGGCTTTTCAATAGCCACAGGCCCAGAGGAGCAGCTACGGCGTTCCTTGGTTGAGGCAGTTCGCTTGATGCAGAACACTCGAATTCGAGAAGCTGATTCAGGGAAGGAAACACAGGGTAACCTGTGTCTCTTTGGACTTGTTAGAAACCACAGTGGGGTATGCTGAGTGTGCCCATGGAAACGGGGGCCTGCTGGAACTAGCCTTGCTTTCCCATTTTGAAGGCTGCATTCATGCTGCCTTGAAGCTGCCTGACATTCCCTGCTCTTGACAGGCCTGTAAACCCTGTAAGAATGCTTCTGGGGAGAAAATGAATTTGCTATCTACACTAGGTGCTTCTGCGCCTGCGGTGTGGTCACCCTGACAAGCTCTAGCGCTAAAAGGAAACTCAACGTGTGAACTTGCCTCCAGTTTAGGCCCTTAGTACCCATGTAGATACGGAGGCATGCAGCTCTTTCCATGAGTTCTTAGTCGCTTCTATGCTTTACTATAAAGGAAGTACACTTCTGAGGACTCCTAGGCCTCTCGGGTATGCATCATTTCCCCTCCAAGTTCACTGAGTCCCTCCAGAGCCCTGTGGGCCGGCTGCGAAACTTCGAGTCCCATTTGTTGATCCCTCGGAGGCCCTCTGTGCGTGCCTAGAGACGGGCAACACACTGTACGTTCCTTGAGGAGAGCTCCATTTCCAGAGACCTCGAACGGCCTCAGGACAACATTGCTGCTGAGTCCCAAGTGCCCAGGAAGACTTTGTCATGGCCCTTGTGTGAGCTGCCATGTGATAACACTCTGTTTTGAATGCCCCGAGGCCCTCGTACCTGGAGTCACTCTGCTCGAGGAGAAAGTCAGCATCTTGCCATGCGGTGTCGCTGACGGCACACCCAGCAGAAACACATGCCTGGAAGTAAGGCCCTGATTTGCCGTGCAGAAGCGGAGGCGTGCAGCAGTTTCCATGAGCCGGTGGCCTGTGCTCTGCGTACCTTTAACGGCAGCACAGTTTTCTGGACACCTAGGAGGCTAGCGTGGGCACCCTGTTGCCGGCAGGAACACTGAGTACCCCCAGGCGCACCTGGGTCTGCTAAGCAACATCCAGTCCCGTAGCCCTTTAGAGCCCCTCTGTGCATGCCGAGCGTAGGGAAACGCACTGCACTCTCCTTTGAAGCGTCTTAGTTTCTTCAGCACTCGCGCACGTTCACGAACACCGTTCTGGCACGTCCCACATGGCGTAGAAGTCTTAGGCGTTGCCCTAGTCTGAGCAGCACTCAGAGTAACCCTCGGCTTCGCATTCCATCCAGGACCTCCTGCCTGAAATCAACGTGCCTCCTAGAGGAAGTCGGCTTGCGTTCTGACTGCAGTTTGAGTCCTGTTCTTCCCGTGGCACTGCAGGCTTTTGAATAGCCACAGACCCAGAGGAGCAGCTACGGCGTTCCTTGGTTGAGGCAGTTCGCTTGATGCAGAACACTCGAATTCGAGAAGCTGATTCAGGGAAGGAAACACAGGGTAACCTGTGTCTCTTTGGACTTGTTAGAAACCACAGTGGGGTATGCTGAGTGTGCCCATGGAAACGGGGGCCTGCTGGAACTAGCCTTGCTTTCCCATTTTGAAGGCTGCATTCATGCTGCCTTGAAGCTGCCTGACATTCCCTGCTCTTGACAGGCCTGTAAACCCTGTAAGAATGCTTCTGGGGAGAAAATGAATTTGCTATCTACACTAGGTGCTTCTGCGCCTGCGGTGTGGTCACCCTGACAAGCTCTAGCGCTAAAAGGAAACTCAACGTGTGAACTTGCCTCCAGTTTAGGCCCTTAGTACCCATGTAGATACGGAGGCATGCAGCTCTTTCCATGAGTTCTTAGTCGCTTCTATGCTTTACTATAAAGGAAGTACACTTCTGAGGACTCCTAGGCCTCTCGGGTATGCATCATTTCCCCTCCAAGTTCACTGAGTCCCTCCAGAGCCCTGTGGGCCGGCTGCGAAACTTCGAGTCCCATTTGTTGATCCCTCGGAGGCCCTCTGTGCGTGCCTAGAGACGGGCAACACACTGTACGTTCCTTGAGGAGAGCTCCATTTCCAGAGACCTCGAACGGCCTCAGGACAACATTGCTGCTGAGTCCCAAGTGCCCAGGAAGACTTTGTCATGGCCCTTGTGTGAGCTGCCATGTGATAACACTCTGTTTTGAATGCCCCGAGGCCCTCGTACCTGGAGTCACTCTGCTCGAGGAGAAAGTCAGCATCTTGCCATGCGGTGTCGCTGACGGCACACCCAGCAGAAACACATGCCTGGAAGTAAGGCCCTGATTTGCCGTGCAGAAGCGGAGGCGTGCAGCAGTTTCCATGAGCCGGTGGCCTGTGCTCTGCGTACCTTTAACGGCAGCACAGTTTTCTGGACACCTAGGAGGCTAGCGTGGGCACCCTGTTGCCGGCAGGAACACTGAGTACCCCCAGGCGCACCTGGGTCTGCTAAGCAACATCCAGTCCCGTAGCCCTTTAGAGCCCCTCTGTGCATGCCGAGCGTAGGGAAACGCACTGCACTCTCCTTTGAAGCGTCTTAGTTTCTTCAGCACTCGCGCACGTTCACGAACACCGTTCTGGCACGTCCCACATGGCGTAGAAGTCTTAGGCGTTGCCCTAGTCTGAGCAGCACTCAGAGTAACCCTCGGCTTCGCATTCCATCCAGGACCTCCTGCCTGAAATCAACGTGCCTCCTAGAGGAAGTCGGCTTGCGTTCTGACTGCAGTTTGAGTCCTGTTCTTCCCGTGGCACTGCAGGCTTTTGAATAGCCACAGACCCAGAGGAGCAGCTACGGCGTTCCTTGGTTGAGGCAGTTCGCTTGATGCAGAACACTCGAATTCGAGAAGCTGATTCAGGGAAGGAAACACAGGGTAACCTGTGTCTCTTTGGACTTGTTAGAAACCACAGTGGGGTATGCTGAGTGTGCCCATGGAAACGGGGGCCTGCTGGAACTAGCCTTGCTTTCCCATTTTGAAGGCTGCATTCATGCTGCCTTGAAGCTGCCTGACATTCCCTGCTCTTGACAGGCCTGTAAACCCTGTAAGAATGCTTCTGGGGAGAAAATGAATTTGCTATCTACACTAGGTGCTTCTGCGCCTGCGGTGTGGTCACCCTGACAAGCTCTAGCGCTAAAAGGAAACTCAACGTGTGAACTTGCCTCCAGTTTAGGCCCTTAGTACCCATGTAGATACGGAGGCATGCAGCTCTTTCCATGAGTTCTTAGTCGCTTCTATGCTTTACTATAAAGGAAGTACACTTCTGAGGACTCCTAGGCCTCTCGGGTATGCATCATTTCCCCTCCAAGTTCACTGAGTCCCTCCAGAGCCCTGTGGGCCGGCTGCGAAACTTCGAGTCCCATTTGTTGATCCCTCGGAGGCCCTCTGTGCGTGCCTAGAGACGGGCAACACACTGTACGTTCCTTGAGGAGAGCTCCATTTCCAGAGACCTCGAACGGCCTCAGGACAACATTGCTGCTGAGTCCCAAGTGCCCAGGAAGACTTTGTCATGGCCCTTGTGTGAGCTGCCATGTGATAACACTCTGTTTTGAATGCTCCGAGGCCCTCGTACCTGGAGTCACTCTGCTCGAGGAGAAAGTCAGCATCTTGCCATGCGGTGTCGCTGACGGCACACCCAGCAGAAACACATGCCTGGAAGTAAGGCCCTGATTTGCCGTGCAGAAGCGGAGGCGTGCAGCAGTTTCCATGAGCCGGTGGCCTGTGCTCTGCGTACCTTTAACGGCAGCACAGTTTTCTGGACACCTAGGAGGCTAGCGTGGGCACCCTGTTGCCGGCAGGAACACTGAGTAGCCCCAGGCGCACCTGGGTCTGCTAAGCAACATCCAGTCCCGTAGCCCTTTAGAGCCCCTCTGTGCATGCCGAGCATAGGGAAACACACTGCACTCTCTTTTGGAGCGTCTTAATTTCCTCAGCACTCGCGCACGTTCACGAACAACATTCTGGCACATCCCACATGGCGTAGAAGTCTTAGGCGTTGCCCTAGTCTGAGCTGCACTCAGAGTAACCCTCGGCTTCGCATTCCATCCAGGACCTCCTGCCTGAAGTCACCATGCCTCCTAGAGGAAGTCGGCTTGCGTTCTGACTGCAGTTAAAGTACTGTTCTTCCTGTGGCACTGCAGGCTTTTCAATAGCCACAGGCCCAGAGGAGCAGCTACGGCGTTCCTTGGTTGAGGCAGTTCGCTTGATGCAGAACACTCGAATTCGAGAAGCTGATTCAGGGAAGGAAACACAGGGTAACCTGTGTCTCTTTGGACTTGTTAGAAACCACAGTGGGGTATGCTGAGTGTGCCCATGGAAACGGGGGCCTGCTGGAACTAGCCTTGCTTTCCCATTTTGAAGGCTGCATTCATGCTGCCTTGAAGCTGCCTGACATTCCCTGCTCTTGACAGGCCTGTAAACCCTGTAAGAATGCTTCTGGGGAGAAAATGAATTTGCTATCTACACTAGGTGCTTCTGCGCCTGCGGTGTGGTCACCCTGACAAGCTCTAGCGCTAAAAGGAAACTCAACGTGTGAACTTGCCTCCAGTTTAGGCCCTTAGTACCCATGTAGATACGGAGGCATGCAGCTCTTTCCATGAGTTCTTAGTCGCTTCTATGCTTTACTATAAAGGAAGTACACTTCTGAGGACTCCTAGGCCTCTCGGGTATGCATCATTTCCCCTCCAAGTTCACTGAGTCCCTCCAGAGCCCTGTGGGCCGGCTGCGAAACTTCGAGTCCCATTTGTTGATTCCCTCGGAGGCCCTCTGTGCGTGCCTAGAGACGGGCAACACACTGTACGTTCCTTGAGGAGAGCTCCATTTCCAGAGACCTCGAACGGCCTCAGGACAACATTGCTGCTGAGTCCCAAGTGCCCAGGAAGACTTTGTCATGGCCCTTGTGTGAGCTGCCATGTGATAACACTCTGTTTTGAATGCTTCGAGGCCCTCGTACCTGGAGTCACTCTGCTCGAGGAGAAAGTCAGCATCTTGCCATGCGGTGTCGCTGACGGCACACCCAGCAGAAACACATGCCTGGAAGTAAGGCCCTGATTTGCCGTGCAGAAGCGGAGGCGTGCAGCAGTTTCCATGAGCCGGTGGCCTGTGCTCTGCGTACCTTTAACGGCAGCACAGTTTTCTGGACACCTAGGAGGCTAGCGTGGGCACCCTGTTGCCGGCAGGAACACTGAGTACCCCCAGGCGCACCTGGGTCTGCTAAGCAACATCCAGTCCCGTAGCCCTTTAGAGCCCCTCTGTGCATGCCGAGCGTAGGGAAACGCACTGCACTCTCCTTTGAAGCGTCTTAGTTTCTTCAGCACTCGCGCACGTTCACGAACACCGTTCTGGCACGTCCCACATGGCGTAGAAGTCTTAGGCGTTGCCCTAGTCTGAGCAGCACTCAGAGTAACCCTCGGCTTCGCATTCCATCCAGGACCTCCTGCCTGAAATCAACGTGCCTCCTAGAGGAAGTCGGCTTGCGTTCTGACTGCAGTTTGAGTCCTGTTCTTCCCGTGGCACTGCAGGCTTTTGAATAGCCACAGACCCAGAGGAGCAGCTACGGCGTTCCTTGGTTGAGGCAGTTCGCTTGATGCAGAACACTCGAATTCGAGAAGCTGATTCAGGGAAAGAAACACAGGGTAACCTGTGTCTCTTTGGACTTGTTAGAAACCACAGTGGGGTATGCTGAGTGTGCCCATGGAAACGGGGGCCTGCTGGAACTAGCCTTGCTTTCCCATTTTGAAGGCTGCATTCATGCTGCCTTGAAGCTGCCTGACATTCCCTGCTCTTGACAGGCCTGTAAACCCTGTAAGAATGCTTCTGGGGAGAAAATGAATTTGCTATCTACACTAGGTGCTTCTGCGCCTGCGGTGTGGTCACCCTGACAAGCTCTAGCGCTAAAAGGAAACTCAACGTGTGAACTTGCCTCCAGTTTAGGCCCTTAGTACCCATGTAGATACGGAGGCATGCAGCTCTTTCCATGAGTTCTTAGTCGCTTCTATGCTTTACTATAAAGGAAGTACACTTCTGAGGACTCCTAGGCCTCTCGGGTATGCATCATTTCCCCTCCAAGTTCACTGAGTCCCTCCAGAGCCCTGTGGGCCGGCTGCGAAACTTCGAGTCCCATTTGTTGATCCCTCGGAGGCCCTCTGTGCGTGCCTAGAGACGGGCAACACACTGTACGTTCCTTGAGGAGAGCTCCATTTCCAGAGACCTCGAACGGCCTCAGGACAACATTGCTGCTGAGTCCCAAGTGCCCAGGAAGACTTTGTCATGGCCCTTGTGTGAGCTGCCATGTGATAACACTCTGTTTTGAATGCCCCGAGGCCCTCGTACCTGGAGTCACTCTGCTCGAGGAGAAAGTCAGCATCTTGCCATGCGGTGTCGCTGACGGCACACCCAGCAGAAACACATGCCTGGAAGTAAGGCCCTGATTTGCCGTGCAGAAGCGGAGGCGTGCAGCAGTTTCCATGAGCCGGTGGCCTGTGCTCTGCGTACCTTTAACGGCAGCACAGTTTTCTGGACACCTAGGAGGCTAGCGTGGGCACCCTGTTGCCGGCAGGAACACTGAGTACCCCCAGGCGCACCTGGGTCTGCTAAGCAACATCCAGTCCCGTAGCCCTTTAGAGCCCCTCTGTGCATGCCGAGCGTAGGGAAACGCACTGCACTCTCCTTTGAAGCGTCTTAGTTTCTTCAGCACTCGCGCACGTTCACGAACACCGTTCTGGCACGTCCCACATGGCGTAGAAGTCTTAGGCGTTGCCCTAGTCTGAGCAGCACTCAGAGTAACCCTCGGCTTCGCATTCCATCCAGGACCTCCTGCCTGAAATCAACGTGCCTCCTAGAGGAAGTCGGCTTGCGTTCTGACTGCAGTTTGAGTCCTGTTCTTCCCGTGGCACTGCAGGCTTTTGAATAGCCACAGACCCAGAGGAGCAGCTACGGCGTTCCTTGGTTGAGGCAGTTCGCTTGATGCAGAACACTCGAATTCGAGAAGCTGATTCAGGGAAGGAAACACAGGGTAACCTGTGTCTCTTTGGACTTGTTAGAAACCACAGTGGGGTATGCTGAGTGTGCCCATGGAAACGGGGGCCTGCTGGAACTAGCCTTGCTTTCCCATTTTGAAGGCTGCATTCATGCTGCCTTGAAGCTGCCTGACATTCCCTGCTCTTGACAGGCCTGTAAACCCTGTAAGAATGCTTCTGGGGAGAAAATGAATTTGCTATCTACACTAGGTGCTTCTGCGCCTGCGGTGTGGTCACACTGACAAGCTCTAGCGCTAAAAGGAAACTCAACGTGTGAACTTGCCTCCAGTTTAGGCCCTTAGTACCCATGTAGATACGGAGGCATGCAGCTCTTTCCATGAGTTCTTAGTCGCTTCTATGCTTTACTATAAAGGAAGTACACTTCTGAGGACTCCTAGGCCTCTCGGGTATGCATCATTTCCCCTCCAAGTTCACTGAGTCCCTCCAGAGCCCTGTGGGCCGGCTGCGAAACTTCGAGTCCCATTTGTTGATCCCTCGGAGGCCCTCTGTGCGTGCCTAGAGACGGGCAACACACTGTACGTTCCTTGAGGAGAGCTCCATTTCCAGAGACCTCGAACGGCCTCAGGACAACATTGCTGCTGAGTCCCAAGTGCCCAGGAAGACTTTGTCATGGCCCTTGTGTGAGCTGCCATGTGATAACACTCTGTTTTGAATGCTCCGAGGCCCTCGTACCTGGAGTCACTCTGCTCGAGGAGAAAGTCAGCATCTTGCCATGCGGTGTCGCTGACGGCACACCCAGCAGAAACACATGCCTGGAAGTAAGGCCCTGATTTGCCGTGCAGAAGCGGAGGCGTGCAGCAGTTTCCATGAGCCGGTGGCCTGTGCTCTGCGTACCTTTAACGGCAGCACAGTTTTCTGGACACCTAGGAGGCTAGCGTGGGCACCCTGTTGCCGGCAGGAACACTGAGTAGCCCCAGGCGCACCTGGGTCTGCTAAGCAACATCCAGTCCCGTAGCCCTTTAGAGCCCCTCTGTGCATGCCGAGCATAGGGAAACACACTGCACTCTCTTTTGGAGCGTCTTAATTTCCTCAGCACTCGCGCACGTTCACGAACAACATTCTGGCACATCCCACATGGCGTAGAAGTCTTAGGCGTTGCCCTAGTCTGAGCTGCACTCAGAGTAACCCTCGGCTTCGCATTCCATCCAGGACCTCCTGCCTGAAGTCACCATGCCTCCTAGAGGAAGTCGGCTTGCGTTCTGACTGCAGTTAAAGTACTGTTCTTCCTGTGGCACTGCAGGCTTTTCAATAGCCACAGGCCCAGAGGAGCAGCTACGGCGTTCCTTGGTTGAGGCAGTTCGCTTGATGCAGAACACTCGAATTCGAGAAGCTGATTCAGGGAAGGAAACACAGGGTAACCTGTGTCTCTTTGGACTTGTTAGAAACCACAGTGGGGTATGCTGAGTGTGCCCATGGAAACGGGGGCCTGCTGGAACTAGCCTTGCTTTCCCATTTTGAAGGCTGCATTCATGCTGCCTTGAAGCTGCCTGACATTCCCTGCTCTTGACAGGCCTGTAAACCCTGTAAGAATGCTTCTGGGGAGAAAATGAATTTGCTATCTACACTAGGTGCTTCTGCGCCTGCGGTGTGGTCACCCTGACAAGCTCTAGCGCTAAAAGGAAACTCAACGTGTGAACTTGCCTCCAGTTTAGGCCCTTAGTACCCATGTAGATATGGAGGCATGCAGCTCTTTCCATGAGTTCTTAGTCGCTTCTATGCTTTACTATAAAGGAAGTACACTTCTGAGGACTCCTAGGCCTCTCGGGTATGCATCATTTCCCCTCCAAGTTCACTGAGTCCCTCCAGAGCCCTGTGGGCCGGCTGCGAAACTTCGAGTCCCATTTGTTGATCCCTCGGAGGCCCTCTGTGCGTGCCTAGAGACGGGCAACACACTGTACGTTCCTTGAGGAGAGCTCCATTTCCAGAGACCTCGAACGGCCTCAGGACAACATTGCTGCTGAGTCCCAAGTGCCCAGGAAGACTTTGTCATGGCCCTTGTGTGAGCTGCCATGTGATAACACTCTGTTTTGAATGCCCCGAGGCCCTCGTACCTGGAGTCACTCTGCTCGAGGAGAAAGTCAGCATCTTGCCATGCGGTGTCGCTGACGGCACACCCAGCAGAAACACATGCCTGGAAGTAAGGCCCTGATTTGCCGTGCAGAAGCGGAGGCGTGCAGCAGTTTCCATGAGCCGGTGGCCTGTGCTCTGCGTACCTTTAACGGCAGCACAGTTTTCTGGACACCTAGGAGGCTAGCGTGGGCACCCTGTTGCCGGCAGGAACACTGAGTACCCCCAGGCGCACCTGGGTCTGCTAAGCAACATCCAGTCCCGTAGCCCTTTAGAGCCCCTCTGTGCATGCCGAGCGTAGGGAAACGCACTGCACTCTCCTTTGAAGCGTCTTAGTTTCTTCAGCACTCGCGCACGTTCACGAACACCGTTCTGGCACGTCCCACATGGCGTAGAAGTCTTAGGCGTTGCCCTAGTCTGAGCAGCACTCAGAGTAACCCTCGGCTTCGCATTCCATCCAGGACCTCCTGCCTGAAATCAACGTGCCTCCTAGAGGAAGTCGGCTTGCGTTCTGACTGCAGTTTGAGTCCTGTTCTTCCCGTGGCACTGCAGGCTTTTGAATAGCCACAGACCCAGAGGAGCAGCTACGGCGTTCCTTGGTTGAGGCAGTTCGCTTGATGCAGAACACTCGAATTCGAGAAGCTGATTCAGGGAAGGAAACACAGGGTAACCTGTGTCTCTTTGGACTTGTTAGAAACCACAGTGGGGTATGCTGAGTGTGCCCATGGAAACGGGGGCCTGCTGGAACTAGCCTTGCTTTCCCATTTTGAAGGCTGCATTCATGCTGCCTTGAAGCTGCCTGACATTCCCTGCTCTTGACAGGCCTGTAAACCCTGTAAGAATGCTTCTGGGGAGAAAATGAATTTGCTATCTACACTAGGTGCTTCTGCGCCTGCGGTGTGGTCACCCTGACAAGCTCTAGCGCTAAAAGGAAACTCAACGTGTGAACTTGCCTCCAGTTTAGGCCCTTAGTACCCATGTAGATACGGAGGCATGCAGCTCTTTCCATGAGTTCTTAGTCGCTTCTATGCTTTACTATAAAGGAAGTACACTTCTGAGGACTCCTAGGCCTCTCGGGTATGCATCATTTCCCCTCCAAGTTCACTGAGTCCCTCCAGAGCCCTGTGGGCCGGCTGCGAAACTTCGAGTCCCATTTGTTGATCCCTCGGAGGCCCTCTGTGCGTGCCTAGAGACGGGCAACACACTGTACGTTCCTTGAGGAGAGCTCCATTTCCAGAGACCTCGAACGGCCTCAGGACAACATTGCTGCTGAGTCCCAAGTGCCCAGGAAGACTTTGTCATGGCCCTTGTGTGAGCTGCCATGTGATAACACTCTGTTTTGAATGCCCCGAGGCCCTCGTACCTGGAGTCACTCTGCTCGAGGAGAAAGTCAGCATCTTGCCATGCGGTGTCGCTGACGGCACACCCAGCAGAAACACATGCCTGGAAGTAAGGCCCTGATTTGCCGTGCAGAAGCGGAGGCGTGCAGCAGTTTCCATGAGCCGGTGGCCTGTGCTCTGCGTACCTTTAACGGCAGCACAGTTTTCTGGACACCTAGGAGGCTAGCGTGGGCACCCTGTTGCCGGCAGGAACACTGAGTACCCCCAGGCGCACCTGGGTCTGCTAAGCAACATCCAGTCCCGTAGCCCTTTAGAGCCCCTCTGTGCATGCCGAGCGTAGGGAAACGCACTGCACTCTCCTTTGAAGCGTCTTAGTTTCTTCAGCACTCGCGCACGTTCACGAACACCGTTCTGGCACGTCCCACATGGCGTAGAAGTCTTAGGCGTTGCCCTAGTCTGAGCAGCACTCAGAGTAACCCTCGGCTTCGCATTCCATCCAGGACCTCCTGCCTGAAATCAACGTGCCTCCTAGAGGAAGTCGGCTTGCGTTCTGACTGCAGTTTGAGTCCTGTTCTTCCCGTGGCACTGCAGGCTTTTGAATAGCCACAGACCCAGAGGAGCAGCTACGGCGTTCCTTGGTTGAGGCAGTTCGCTTGATGCAGAACACTCGAATTCGAGAAGCTGATTCAGGGAAGGAAACACAGGGTAACCTGTGTCTCTTTGGACTTGTTAGAAACCACAGTGGGGTATGCTGAGTGTGCCCATGGAAACGGGGGCCTGCTGGAACTAGCCTTGCTTTCCCATTTTGAAGGCTGCATTCATGCTGCCTTGAAGCTGCCTGACATTCCCTGCTCTTGACAGGCCTGTAAACCCTGTAAGAATGCTTCTGGGGAGAAAATGAATTTGCTATCTACACTAGGTGCTTCTGCGCCTGCGGTGTGGTCACCCTGACAAGCTCTAGCGCTAAAAGGAAACTCAACGTGTGAACTTGCCTCCAGTTTAGGCCCTTAGTACCCATGTAGATACGGAGGCATGCAGCTCTTTCCATGAGTTCTTAGTCGCTTCTATGCTTTACTATAAAGGAAGTACACTTCTGAGGACTCCTAGGCCTCTCGGGTATGCATCATTTCCCCTCCAAGTTCACTGAGTCCCTCCAGAGCCCTGTGGGCCGGCTGCGAAACTTCGAGTCCCATTTGTTGATCCCTCGGAGGCCCTCTGTGCGTGCCTAGAGACGGGCAACACACTGTACGTTCCTTGAGGAGAGCTCCATTTCCAGAGACCTCGAACGGCCTCAGGACAACATTGCTGCTGAGTCCCAAGTGCCCAGGAAGACTTTGTCATGGCCCTTGTGTGAGCTGCCATGTGATAACACTCTGTTTTGAATGCTCCGAGGCCCTCGTACCTGGAGTCACTCTGCTCGAGGAGAAAGTCAGCATCTTGCCATGCGGTGTCGCTGACGGCACACCCAGCAGAAACACATGCCTGGAAGTAAGGCCCTGATTTGCCGTGCAGAAGCGGAGGCGTGCAGCAGTTTCCATGAGCCGGTGGCCTGTGCTCTGCGTACCTTTAACGGCAGCACAGTTTTCTGGACACCTAGGAGGCTAGCGTGGGCACCCTGTTGCCGGCAGGAACACTGAGTAGCCCCAGGCGCACCTGGGTCTGCTAAGCAACATCCAGTCCCGTAGCCCTTTAGAGCCCCTCTGTGCATGCCGAGCATAGGGAAACACACTGCACTCTCTTTTGGAGCGTCTTAATTTCCTCAGCACTCGCGCACGTTCACGAACAACATTCTGGCACATCCCACATGGCGTAGAAGTCTTAGGCGTTGCCCTAGTCTGAGCTGCACTCAGAGTAACCCTCGGCTTCGCATTCCATCCAGGACCTCCTGCCTGAAGTCACCATGCCTCCTAGAGGAAGTCGGCTTGCGTTCTGACTGCAGTTAAAGTACTGTTCTTCCTGTGGCACTGCAGGCTTTTCAATAGCCACAGGCCCAGAGGAGCAGCTACGGCGTTCCTTGGTTGAGGCAGTTCGCTTGATGCAGAACACTCGAATTCGAGAAGCTGATTCAGGGAAGGAAACACAGGGTAACCTGTGTCTCTTTGGACTTGTTAGAAACCACAGTGGGGTATGCTGAGTGTGCCCATGGAAACTGGGGCCTGCTGGAACTAGCCTTGCTTTCCCATTTTGAAGGCTGCATTCATGCTGCCTTGAAGCTGCCTGACATTCCCTGCTCTTGACAGGCCTGTAAACCCTGTAAGAATGCTTCTGGGGAGAAAATGAATTTGCTATCTACACTAGGTGCTTCTGCGCCTGCGGTGTGGTCACCCTGACAAGCTCTAGCGCTAAAAGGAAACTCAACGTGTGAACTTGCCTCCAGTTTAGGCCCTTAGTACCCATGTAGATACGGAGGCATGCAGCTCTTTCCATGAGTTCTTAGTCGCTTCTATGCTTTACTATAAAGGAAGTACACTTCTGAGGACTCCTAGGCCTCTCGGGTATGCATCATTTCCCCTCCAAGTTCACTGAGTCCCTCCAGAGCCCTGTGGGCCGGCTGCGAAACTTCGAGTCCCATTTGTTGATCCCTCGGAGGCCCTCTGTGCGTGCCTAGAGACGGGCAACACACTGTACGTTCCTTGAGGAGAGCTCCATTTCCAGAGACCTCGAACGGCCTCAGGACAACATTGCTGCTGAGTCCCAAGTGCCCAGGAAGACTTTGTCATGGCCCTTGTGTGAGCTGCCATGTGATAACACTCTGTTTTGAATGCCCCGAGGCCCTCGTACCTGGAGTCACTCTGCTCGAGGAGAAAGTCAGCATCTTGCCATGCGGTGTCGCTGACGGCACACCCAGCAGAAACACATGCCTGGAAGTAAGGCCCTGATTTGCCGTGCAGAAGCGGAGGCGTGCAGCAGTTTCCATGAGCCGGTGGCCTGTGCTCTGCGTACCTTTAACGGCAGCACAGTTTTCTGGACACCTAGGAGGCTAGCGTGGGCACCCTGTTGCCGGCAGGAACACTGAGTACCCCCAGGCGCACCTGGGTCTGCTAAGCAACATCCAGTCCCGTAGCCCTTTAGAGCCCCTCTGTGCATGCCGAGCGTAGGGAAACGCACTGCACTCTCCTTTGAAGCGTCTTAGTTTCTTCAGCACTCGCGCACGTTCACGAACACCGTTCTGGCACGTCCCACATGGCGTAGAAGTCTTAGGCGTTGCCCTAGTCTGAGCAGCACTCAGAGTAACCCTCGGCTTCGCATTCCATCCAGGACCTCCTGCCTGAAATCAACGTGCCTCCTAGAGGAAGTCGGCTTGCGTTCTGACTGCAGTTTGAGTCCTGTTCTTCCCGTGGCACTGCAGGCTTTTGAATAGCCACAGACCCAGAGGAGCAGCTACGGCGTTCCTTGGTTGAGGCAGTTCGCTTGATGCAGAACACTCGAATTCGAGAAGCTGATTCAGGGAAGGAAACACAGGGTAACCTGTGTCTCTTTGGACTTGTTAGAAACCACAGTGGGGTATGCTGAGTGTGCCCATGGAAACGGGGGCCTGCTGGAACTAGCCTTGCTTTCCCATTTTGAAGGCTGCATTCATGCTGCCTTGAAGCTGCCTGACATTCCCTGCTCTTGACAGGCCTGTAAACCCTGTAAGAATGCTTCTGGGGAGAAAATGAATTTGCTATCTACACTAGGTGCTTCTGCGCCTGCGGTGTGGTCACCCTGACAAGCTCTAGCGCTAAAAGGAAACTCAACGTGTGAACTTGCCTCCAGTTTAGGCCCTTAGTACCCATGTAGATACGGAGGCATGCAGCTCTTTCCATGAGTTCTTAGTCGCTTCTATGCTTTACTATAAAGGAAGTACACTTCTGAGGACTCCTAGGCCTCTCGGGTATGCATCATTTCCCCTCCAAGTTCACTGAGTCCCTCCAGAGCCCTGTGGGCCGGCTGCGAAACTTCGAGTCCCATTTGTTGATCCCTCGGAGGCCCTCTGTGCGTGCCTAGAGACGGGCAACACACTGTACGTTCCTTGAGGAGAGCTCCATTTCCAGAGACCTCGAACGGCCTCAGGACAACATTGCTGCTGAGTCCCAAGTGCCCAGGAAGACTTTGTCATGGCCCTTGTGTGAGCTGCCATGTGATAACACTCTGTTTTGAATGCTCCGAGGCCCTCGTACCTGGAGTCACTCTGCTCGAGGAGAAAGTCAGCATCTTGCCATGCGGTGTCGCTGACGGCACACCCAGCAGAAACACATGCCTGGAAGTAAGGCCCTGATTTGCCGTGCAGAAGCGGAGGCGTGCAGCAGTTTCCATGAGCCGGTGGCCTGTGCTCTGCGTACCTTTAACGGCAGCACAGTTTTCTGGACACCTAGGAGGCTAGCGTGGGCACCCTGTTGCCGGCAGGAACACTGAGTAGCCCCAGGCGCACCTGGGTCTGCTAAGCAACATCCAGTCCCGTAGCCCTTTAGAGCCCCTCTGTGCATGCCGAGCATAGGGAAACACACTGCACTCTCTTTTGGAGCGTCTTAATTTCCTCAGCACTCGCGCACGTTCACGAACAACATTCTGGCACATCCCACATGGCGTAGAAGTCTTAGGCGTTGCCCTAGTCTGAGCTGCACTCAGAGTAACCCTCGGCTTCGCATTCCATCCAGGACCTCCTGCCTGAAGTCACCATGCCTCCTAGAGGAAGTCGGCTTGCGTTCTGACTGCAGTTAAAGTACTGTTCTTCCTGTGGCACTGCAGGCTTTTCAATAGCCACAGGCCCAGAGGAGCAGCTACGGCGTTCCTTGGTTGAGGCAGTTCGCTTGATGCAGAACACTCGAATTCGAGAAGCTGATTCAGGGAAGGAAACACAGGGTAACCTGTGTCTCTTTGGACTTGTTAGAAACCACAGTGGGGTATGCTGAGTGTGCCCATGGAAACGGGGGCCTGCTGGAACTAGCCTTGCTTTCCCATTTTGAAGGCTGCATTCATGCTGCCTTGAAGCTGCCTGACATTCCCTGCTCTTGACAGGCCTGTAAACCCTGTAAGAATGCTTCTGGGGAGAAAATGAATTTGCTATCTACACTAGGTGCTTCTGCGCCTGCGGTGTGGTCACCCTGACAAGCTCTAGCGCTAAAAGGAAACTCAACGTGTGAACTTGCCTCCAGTTTAGGCCCTTAGTACCCATGTAGATACGGAGGCATGCAGCTCTTTCCATGAGTTCTTAGTCGCTTCTATGCTTTACTATAAAGGAAGTACACTTCTGAGGACTCCTAGGCCTCTCGGGTATGCATCATTTCCCCTCCAAGTTCACTGAGTCCCTCCAGAGCCCTGTGGGCCGGCTGCGAAACTTCGAGTCCCATTTGTTGATCCCTCGGAGGCCCTCTGTGCGTGCCTAGAGACGGGCAACACACTGTACGTTCCTTGAGGAGAGCTCCATTTCCAGAGACCTCGAACGGCCTCAGGACAACATTGCTGCTGAGTCCCAAGTGCCCAGGAAGACTTTGTCATGGCCCTTGTGTGAGCTGCCATGTGATAACACTCTGTTTTGAATGCCCCGAGGCCCTCGTACCTGGAGTCACTCTGCTCGAGGAGAAAGTCAGCATCTTGCCATGCGGTGTCGCTGACGGCACACCCAGCAGAAACACATGCCTGGAAGTAAGGCCCTGATTTGCCGTGCAGAAGCGGAGGCGTGCAGCAGTTTCCATGAGCCGGTGGCCTGTGCTCTGCGTACCTTTAACGGCAGCACAGTTTTCTGGACACCTAGGAGGCTAGCGTGGGCACCCTGTTGCCGGCAGGAACACTGAGTACCCCCAGGCGCACCTGGGTCTGCTAAGCAACATCCAGTCCCGTAGCCCTTTAGAGCCCCTCTGTGCATGCCGAGCGTAGGGAAACGCACTGCACTCTCCTTTGAAGCGTCTTAGTTTCTTCAGCACTCGCGCACGTTCACGAACACCGTTCTGGCACGTCCCACATGGCGTAGAAGTCTTAGGCGTTGCCCTAGTCTGAGCAGCACTCAGAGTAACCCTCGGCTTCGCATTCCATCCAGGACCTCCTGCCTGAAATCAACGTGCCTCCTAGAGGAAGTCGGCTTGCGTTCTGACTGCAGTTTGAGTCCTGTTCTTCCCGTGGCACTGCAGGCTTTTGAATAGCCACAGACCCAGAGGAGCAGCTACGGCGTTCCTTGGTTGAGGCAGTTCGCTTGATGCAGAACACTCGAATTCGAGAAGCTGATTCAGGGAAGGAAACACAGGGTAACCTGTGTCTCTTTGGACTTGTTAGAAACCACAGTGGGGTATGCTGAGTGTGCCCATGGAAACGGGGGCCTGCTGGAACTAGCCTTGCTTTCCCATTTTGAAGGCTGCATTCATGCTGCCTTGAAGCTGCCTGACATTCCCTGCTCTTGACAGGCCTGTAAACCCTGTAAGAATGCTTCTGGGGAGAAAATGAATTTGCTATCTACACTAGGTGCTTCTGCGCCTGCGGTGTGGTCACCCTGACAAGCTCTAGCGCTAAAAGGAAACTCAACGTGTGAACTTGCCTCCAGTTTAGGCCCTTAGTACCCATGTAGATACGGAGGCATGCAGCTCTTTCCATGAGTTCTTAGTCGCTTCTATGCTTTACTATAAAGGAAGTACACTTCTGAGGACTCCTAGGCCTCTCGGGTATGCATCATTTCCCCTCCAAGTTCACTGAGTCCCTCCAGAGCCCTGTGGGCCGGCTGCGAAACTTCGAGTCCCATTTGTTGATCCCTCGGAGGCCCTCTGTGCGTGCCTAGAGACGGGCAACACACTGTACGTTCCTTGAGGAGAGCTCCATTTCCAGAGACCTCGAACGGCCTCAGGACAACATTGCTGCTGAGTCCCAAGTGCCCAGGAAGACTTTGTCATGGCCCTTGTGTGAGCTGCCATGTGATAACACTCTGTTTTGAATGCCCCGAGGCCCTCGTACCTGGAGTCACTCTGCTCGAGGAGAAAGTCAGCATCTTGCCATGCGGTGTCGCTGACGGCACACCCAGCAGAAACACATGCCTGGAAGTAAGGCCCTGATTTGCCGTGCAGAAGCGGAGGCGTGCAGCAGTTTCCATGAGCCGGTGGCCTGTGCTCTGCGTACCTTTAACGGCAGCACAGTTTTCTGGACACCTAGGAGGCTAGCGTGGGCACCCTGTTGCCGGCAGGAACACTGAGTACGCCCAGGCGCACCTGGGTCTGCTAAGCAACATCCAGTCCCGTAGCCCTTTAGAGCCCCTCTGTGCATGCCGAGCGTAGGGAAACGCACTGCACTCTCCTTTGAAGCGTCTTAGTTTCTTCAGCACTCGCGCACGTTCACGAACACCGTTCTGGCACGTCCCACATGGCGTAGAAGTCTTAGGCGTTGCCCTAGTCTGAGCAGCACTCAGAGTAACCCTCGGCTTCGCATTCCATCCAGGACCTCCTGCCTGAAATCAACGTGCCTCCTAGAGGAAGTCGGCTTGCGTTCTGACTGCAGTTTGAGTCCTGTTCTTCCCGTGGCACTGCAGGCTTTTGAATAGCCACAGACCCAGAGGAGCAGCTACGGCGTTCCTTGGTTGAGGCAGTTCGCTTGATGCAGAACACTCGAATTCGAGAAGCTGATTCAGGGAAGGAAACACAGGGTAACCTGTGTCTCTTTGGACTTGTTAGAAACCACAGTGGGGTATGCTGAGTGTGCCCATGGAAACGGGGGCCTGCTGGAACTAGCCTTGCTTTCCCATTTTGAAGGCTGCATTCATGCTGCCTTGAAGCTGCCTGACATTCCCTGCTCTTGACAGGCCTGTAAACCCTGTAAGAATGCTTCTGGGGAGAAAATGAATTTGCTATCTACACTAGGTGCTTCTGCGCCTGCGGTGTGGTCACCCTGACAAGCTCTAGCGCTAAAAGGAAACTCAACGTGTGAACTTGCCTCCAGTTTAGGCCCTTAGTACCCATGTAGATACGGAGGCATGCAGCTCTTTCCATGAGTTCTTAGTCGCTTCTATGCTTTACTATAAAGGAAGTACACTTCTGAGGACTCCTAGGCCTCTCGGGTATGCATCATTTCCCCTCCAAGTTCACTGAGTCCCTCCAGAGCCCTGTGGGCCGGCTGCGAAACTTCGAGTCCCATTTGTTGATCCCTCGGAGGCCCTCTGTGCGTGCCTAGAGACGGGCAACACACTGTACGTTCCTTGAGGAGAGCTCCATTTCCAGAGACCTCGAACGGCCTCAGGACAACATTGCTGCTGAGTCCCAAGTGCCCAGGAAGACTTTGTCATGGCCCTTGTGTGAGCTGCCATGTGATAACACTCTGTTTTGAATGCTCCGAGGCCCTCGTACCTGGAGTCACTCTGCTCGAGGAGAAAGTCAGCATCTTGCCATGCGGTGTCGCTGACGGCACACCCAGCAGAAACACATGCCTGGAAGTAAGGCCCTGATTTGCCGTGCAGAAGCGGAGGCGTGCAGCAGTTTCCATGAGCCGGTGGCCTGTGCTCTGCGTACCTTTAACGGCAGCACAGTTTTCTGGACACCTAGGAGGCTAGCGTGGGCACCCTGTTGCCGGCAGGAACACTGAGTAGCCCCAGGCGCACCTGGGTCTGCTAAGCAACATCCAGTCCCGTAGCCCTTTAGAGCCCCTCTGTGCATGCCGAGCATAGGGAAACACACTGCACTCTCTTTTGGAGCGTCTTAATTTCCTCAGCACTCGCGCACGTTCACGAACAACATTCTGGCACATCCCACATGGCGTAGAAGTCTTAGGCGTTGCCCTAGTCTGAGCTGCACTCAGAGTAACCCTCGGCTTCGCATTCCATCCAGGACCTCCTGCCTGAAGTCACCATGCCTCCTAGAGGAAGTCGGCTTGCGTTCTGACTGCAGTTAAAGTACTGTTCTTCCTGTGGCACTGCAGGCTTTTCAATAGCCACAGGCCCAGAGGAGCAGCTACGGCGTTCCTTGGTTGAGGCAGTTCGCTTGATGCAGAACACTCGAATTCGAGAAGCTGATTCAGGGAAGGAAACACAGGGTAACCTGTGTCTCTTTGGACTTGTTAGAAACCACAGTGGGGTATGCTGAGTGTGCCCATGGAAACTGGGGCCTGCTGGAACTAGCCTTGCTTTCCCATTTTGAAGGCTGCATTCATGCTGCCTTGAAGCTGCCTGACATTCCCTGCTCTTGACAGGCCTGTAAACCCTGTAAGAATGCTTCTGGGGAGAAAATGAATTTGCTATCTACACTAGGTGCTTCTGCGCCTGCGGTGTGGTCACCCTGACAAGCTCTAGCGCTAAAAGGAAACTCAACGTGTGAACTTGCCTCCAGTTTAGGCCCTTAGTACCCATGTAGATACGGAGGCATGCAGCTCTTTCCATGAGTTCTTAGTCGCTTCTATGCTTTACTATAAAGGAAGTACACTTCTGAGGACTCCTAGGCCTCTCGGGTATGCATCATTTCCCCTCCAAGTTCACTGAGTCCCTCCAGAGCCCTGTGGGCCGGCTGCGAAACTTCGAGTCCCATTTGTTGATCCCTCGGAGGCCCTCTGTGCGTGCCTAGAGACGGGCAACACACTGTACGTTCCTTGAGGAGAGCTCCATTTCCAGAGACCTCGAACGGCCTCAGGACAACATTGCTGCTGAGTCCCAAGTGCCCAGGAAGACTTTGTCATGGCCCTTGTGTGAGCTGCCATGTGATAACACTCTGTTTTGAATGCCCCGAGGCCCTCGTACCTGGAGTCACTCTGCTCGAGGAGAAAGTCAGCATCTTGCCATGCGGTGTCGCTGACGGCACACCCAGCAGAAACACATGCCTGGAAGTAAGGCCCTGATTTGCCGTGCAGAAGCGGAGGCGTGCAGCAGTTTCCATGAGCCGGTGGCCTGTGCTCTGCGTACCTTTAACGGCAGCACAGTTTTCTGGACACCTAGGAGGCTAGCGTGGGCACCCTGTTGCCGGCAGGAACACTGAGTACCCCCAGGCGCACCTGGGTCTGCTAAGCAACATCCAGTCCCGTAGCCCTTTAGAGCCCCTCTGTGCATGCCGAGCGTAGGGAAACGCACTGCACTCTCCTTTGAAGCGTCTTAGTTTCTTCAGCACTCGCGCACGTTCACGAACACCGTTCTGGCACGTCCCACATGGCGTAGAAGTCTTAGGCGTTGCCCTAGTCTGAGCAGCACTCAGAGTAACCCTCGGCTTCGCATTCCATCCAGGACCTCCTGCCTGAAATCAACGTGCCTCCTAGAGGAAGTCGGCTTGCGTTCTGACTGCAGTTTGAGTCCTGTTCTTCCCGTGGCACTGCAGGCTTTTGAATAGCCACAGACCCAGAGGAGCAGCTACGGCGTTCCTTGGTTGAGGCAGTTCGCTTGATGCAGAACACTCGAATTCGAGAAGCTGATTCAGGGAAGGAAACACAGGGTAACCTGTGTCTCTTTGGACTTGTTAGAAACCACAGTGGGGTATGCTGAGTGTGCCCATGGAAACGGGGGCCTGCTGGAACTAGCCTTGCTTTCCCATTTTGAAGGCTGCATTCATGCTGCCTTGAAGCTGCCTGACATTCCCTGCTCTTGACAGGCCTGTAAACCCTGTAAGAATGCTTCTGGGGAGAAAATGAATTTGCTATCTACACTAGGTGCTTCTGCGCCTGCGGTGTGGTCACCCTGACAAGCTCTAGCGCTAAAAGGAAACTCAACGTGTGAACTTGCCTCCAGTTTAGGCCCTTAGTACCCATGTAGATACGGAGGCATGCAGCTCTTTCCATGAGTTCTTAGTCGCTTCTATGCTTTACTATAAAGGAAGTACACTTCTGAGGACTCCTAGGCCTCTCGGGTATGCATCATTTCCCCTCCAAGTTCACTGAGTCCCTCCAGAGCCCTGTGGGCCGGCTGCGAAACTTCGAGTCCCATTTGTTGATCCCTCGGAGGCCCTCTGTGCGTGCCTAGAGACGGGCAACACACTGTACGTTCCTTGAGGAGAGCTCCATTTCCAGAGACCTCGAACGGCCTCAGGACAACATTGCTGCTGAGTCCCAAGTGCCCAGGAAGACTTTGTCATGGCCCTTGTGTGAGCTGCCATGTGATAACACTCTGTTTTGAATGCCCCGAGGCCCTCGTACCTGGAGTCACTCTGCTCGAGGAGAAAGTCAGCATCTTGCCATGCGGTGTCGCTGACGGCACACCCAGCAGAAACACATGCCTGGAAGTAAGGCCCTGATTTGCCGTGCAGAAGCGGAGGCGTGCAGCAGTTTCCATGAGCCGGTGGCCTGTGCTCTGCGTACCTTTAACGGCAGCACAGTTTTCTGGACACCTAGGAGGCTAGCGTGGGCACCCTGTTGCCGGCAGGAACACTGAGTACCCCCAGGCGCACCTGGGTCTGCTAAGCAACATCCAGTCCCGTAGCCCTTTAGAGCCCCTCTGTGCATGCCGAGCGTAGGGAAACGCACTGCACTCTCCTTTGAAGCGTCTTAGTTTCTTCAGCACTCGCGCACGTTCACGAACACCGTTCTGGCACGTCCCACATGGCGTAGAAGTCTTAGGCGTTGCCCTAGTCTGAGCAGCACTCAGAGTAACCCTCGGCTTCGCATTCCATCCAGGACCTCCTGCCTGAAATCAACGTGCCTCCTAGAGGAAGTCGGCTTGCGTTCTGACTGCAGTTTGAGTCCTGTTCTTCCCGTGGCACTGCAGGCTTTTGAATAGCCACAGACCCAGAGGAGCAGCTACGGCGTTCCTTGGTTGAGGCAGTTCGCTTGATGCAGAACACTCGAATTCGAGAAGCTGATTCAGGGAAGGAAACACAGGGTAACCTGTGTCTCTTTGGACTTGTTAGAAACCACAGTGGGGTATGCTGAGTGTGCCCATGGAAACGGGGGCCTGCTGGAACTAGCCTTGCTTTCCCATTTTGAAGGCTGCATTCATGCTGCCTTGAAGCTGCCTGACATTCCCTGCTCTTGACAGGCCTGTAAACCCTGTAAGAATGCTTCTGGGGAGAAAATGAATTTGCTATCTACACTAGGTGCTTCTGCGCCTGCGGTGTGGTCACCCTGACAAGCTCTAGCGCTAAAAGGAAACTCAACGTGTGAACTTGCCTCCAGTTTAGGCCCTTAGTACCCATGTAGATACGGAGGCATGCAGCTCTTTCCATGAGTTCTTAGTCGCTTCTATGCTTTACTATAAAGGAAGTACACTTCTGAGGACTCCTAGGCCTCTCGGGTATGCATCATTTCCCCTCCAAGTTCACTGAGTCCCTCCAGAGCCCTGTGGGCCGGCTGCGAAACTTCGAGTCCCATTTGTTGATCCCTCGGAGGCCCTCTGTGCGTGCCTAGAGACGGGCAACACACTGTACGTTCCTTGAGGAGAGCTCCATTTCCAGAGACCTCGAACGGCCTCAGGACAACATTGCTGCTGAGTCCCAAGTGCCCAGGAAGACTTTGTCATGGCCCTTGTGTGAGCTGCCATGTGATAACACTCTGTTTTGAATGCTCCGAGGCCCTCGTACCTGGAGTCACTCTGCTCGAGGAGAAAGTCAGCATCTTGCCATGCGGTGTCGCTGACGGCACACCCAGCAGAAACACATGCCTGGAAGTAAGGCCCTGATTTGCCGTGCAGAAGCGGAGGCGTGCAGCAGTTTCCATGAGCCGGTGGCCTGTGCTCTGCGTACCTTTAACGGCAGCACAGTTTTCTGGACACCTAGGAGGCTAGCGTGGGCACCCTGTTGCCGGCAGGAACACTGAGTAGCCCCAGGCGCACCTGGGTCTGCTAAGCAACATCCAGTCCCGTAGCCCTTTAGAGCCCCTCTGTGCATGCCGAGCATAGGGAAACACACTGCACTCTCTTTTGGAGCGTCTTAATTTCCTCAGCACTCGCGCACGTTCACGAACAACATTCTGGCACATCCCACATGGCGTAGAAGTCTTAGGCGTTGCCCTAGTCTGAGCTGCACTCAGAGTAACCCTCGGCTTCGCATTCCATCCAGGACCTCCTGCCTGAAGTCACCATGCCTCCTAGAGGAAGTCGGCTTGCGTTCTGACTGCAGTTAAAGTACTGTTCTTCCTGTGGCACTGCAGGCTTTTCAATAGCCACAGGCCCAGAGGAGCAGCTACGGCGTTCCTTGGTTGAGGCAGTTCGCTTGATGCAGAACACTCGAATTCGAGAAGCTGATTCAGGGAAGGAAACACAGGGTAACCTGTGTCTCTTTGGACTTGTTAGAAACCACAGTGGGGTATGCTGAGTGTGCCCATGGAAACTGGGGCCTGCTGGAACTAGCCTTGCTTTCCCATTTTGAAGGCTGCATTCATGCTGCCTTGAAGCTGCCTGACATTCCCTGCTCTTGACAGGCCTGTAAACCCTGTAAGAATGCTTCTGGGGAGAAAATGAATTTGCTATCTACACTAGGTGCTTCTGCGCCTGCGGTGTGGTCACCCTGACAAGCTCTAGCGCTAAAAGGAAACTCAACGTGTGAACTTGCCTCCAGTTTAGGCCCTTAGTACCCATGTAGATACGGAGGCATGCAGCTCTTTCCATGAGTTCTTAGTCGCTTCTATGCTTTACTATAAAGGAAGTACACTTCTGAGGACTCCTAGGCCTCTCGGGTATGCATCATTTCCCCTCCAAGTTCACTGAGTCCCTCCAGAGCCCTGTGGGCCGGCTGCGAAACTTCGAGTCCCATTTGTTGATCCCTCGGAGGCCCTCTGTGCGTGCCTAGAGACGGGCAACACACTGTACGTTCCTTGAGGAGAGCTCCATTTCCAGAGACCTCGAACGGCCTCAGGACAACATTGCTGCTGAGTCCCAAGTGCCCAGGAAGACTTTGTCATGGCCCTTGTGTGAGCTGCCATGTGATAACACTCTGTTTTGAATGCCCCGAGGCCCTCGTACCTGGAGTCACTCTGCTCGAGGAGAAAGTCAGCATCTTGCCATGCGGTGTCGCTGACGGCACACCCAGCAGAAACACATGCCTGGAAGTAAGGCCCTGATTTGCCGTGCAGAAGCGGAGGCGTGCAGCAGTTTCCATGAGCCGGTGGCCTGTGCTCTGCGTACCTTTAACGGCAGCACAGTTTTCTGGACACCTAGGAGGCTAGCGTGGGCACCCTGTTGCCGGCAGGAACACTGAGTACGCCCAGGCGCACCTGGGTCTGCTAAGCAACATCCAGTCCCGTAGCCCTTTAGAGCCCCTCTGTGCATGCCGAGCGTAGGGAAACGCACTGCACTCTCCTTTGAAGCGTCTTAGTTTCTTCAGCACTCGCGCACGTTCACGAACACCGTTCTGGCACGTCCCACATGGCGTAGAAGTCTTAGGCGTTGCCCTAGTCTGAGCAGCACTCAGAGTAACCCTCGGCTTCGCATTCCATCCAGGACCTCCTGCCTGAAATCAACGTGCCTCCTAGAGGAAGTCGGCTTGCGTTCTGACTGCAGTTTGAGTCCTGTTCTTCCCGTGGCACTGCAGGCTTTTGAATAGCCACAGACCCAGAGGAGCAGCTACGGCGTTCCTTGGTTGAGGCAGTTCGCTTGATGCAGAACACTCGAATTCGAGAAGCTGATTCAGGGAAGGAAACACAGGGTAACCTGTGTCTCTTTGGACTTGTTAGAAACCACAGTGGGGTATGCTGAGTGTGCCCATGGAAACGGGGGCCTGCTGGAACTAGCCTTGCTTTCCCATTTTGAAGGCTGCATTCATGCTGCCTTGAAGCTGCCTGACATTCCCTGCTCTTGACAGGCCTGTAAACCCTGTAAGAATGCTTCTGGGGAGAAAATGAATTTGCTATCTACACTAGGTGCTTCTGCGCCTGCGGTGTGGTCACCCTGACAAGCTCTAGCGCTAAAAGGAAACTCAACGTGTGAACTTGCCTCCAGTTTAGGCCCTTAGTACCCATGTAGATACGGAGGCATGCAGCTCTTTCCATGAGTTCTTAGTCGCTTCTATGCTTTACTATAAAGGAAGTACACTTCTGAGGACTCCTAGGCCTCTCGGGTATGCATCATTTCCCCTCCAAGTTCACTGAGTCCCTCCAGAGCCCTGTGGGCCGGCTGCGAAACTTCGAGTCCCATTTGTTGATCCCTCGGAGGCCCTCTGTGCGTGCCTAGAGACGGGCAACACACTGTACGTTCCTTGAGGAGAGCTCCATTTCCAGAGACCTCGAACGGCCTCAGGACAACATTGCTGCTGAGTCCCAAGTGCCCAGGAAGACTTTGTCATGGCCCTTGTGTGAGCTGCCATGTGATAACACTCTGTTTTGAATGCCCCGAGGCCCTCGTACCTGGAGTCACTCTGCTCGAGGAGAAAGTCAGCATCTTGCCATGCGGTGTCGCTGACGGCACACCCAGCAGAAACACATGCCTGGAAGTAAGGCCCTGATTTGCCGTGCAGAAGCGGAGGCGTGCAGCAGTTTCCATGAGCCGGTGGCCTGTGCTCTGCGTACCTTTAACGGCAGCACAGTTTTCTGGACACCTAGGAGGCTAGCGTGGGCACCCTGTTGCCGGCAGGAACACTGAGTAGCCCCAGGCGCACCTGGGTCTGCTAAGCAACATCCAGTCCCGTAGCCCTTTAGAGCCCCTCTGTGCATGCCGAGCGTAGGGAAACGCACTGCACTCTCCTTTGAAGCGTCTTAGTTTCTTCAGCACTCGCGCACGTTCACGAACACCGTTCTGGCACGTCCCACATGGCGTAGAAGTCTTAGGCGTTGCCCTAGTCTGAGCAGCACTCAGAGTAACCCTCGGCTTCGCATTCCATCCAGGACCTCCTGCCTGAAATCAACGTGCCTCCTAGAGGAAGTCGGCTTGCGTTCTGACTGCAGTTTGAGTCCTGTTCTTCCCGTGGCACTGCAGGCTTTTGAATAGCCACAGACCCAGAGGAGCAGCTACGGCGTTCCTTGGTTGAGGCAGTTCGCTTGATGCAGAACACTCGAATTCGAGAAGCTGATTCAGGGAAGGAAACACAGGGTAACCTGTGTCTCTTTGGACTTGTTAGAAACCACAGTGGGGTATGCTGAGTGTGCCCATGGAAACGGGGGCCTGCTGGAACTAGCCTTGCTTTCCCATTTTGAAGGCTGCATTCATGCTGCCTTGAAGCTGCCTGACATTCCCTGCTCTTGACAGGCCTGTAAACCCTGTAAGAATGCTTCTGGGGAGAAAATGAATTTGCTATCTACACTAGGTGCTTCTGCGCCTGCGGTGTGGTCACCCTGACAAGCTCTAGCGCTAAAAGGAAACTCAACGTGTGAACTTGCCTCCAGTTTAGGCCCTTAGTACCCATGTAGATACGGAGGCATGCAGCTCTTTCCATGAGTTCTTAGTCGCTTCTATGCTTTACTATAAAGGAAGTACACTTCTGAGGACTCCTAGGCCTCTCGGGTATGCATCATTTCCCCTCCAAGTTCACTGAGTCCCTCCAGAGCCCTGTGGGCCGGCTGCGAAACTTCGAGTCCCATTTGTTGATCCCTCGGAGGCCCTCTGTGCGTGCCTAGAGACGGGCAACACACTGTACGTTCCTTGAGGAGAGCTCCATTTCCAGAGACCTCGAACGGCCTCAGGACAACATTGCTGCTGAGTCCCAAGTGCCCAGGAAGACTTTGTCATGGCCCTTGTGTGAGCTGCCATGTGATAACACTCTGTTTTGAATGCCCCGAGGCCCTCGTACCTGGAGTCACTCTGCTCGAGGAGAAAGTCAGCATCTTGCCATGCGGTGTCGCTGACGGCACACCCAGCAGAAACACATGCCTGGAAGTAAGGCCCTGATTTGCCGTGCAGAAGCGGAGGCGTGCAGCAGTTTCCATGAGCCGGTGGCCTGTGCTCTGCGTACCTTTAACGGCAGCACAGTTTTCTGGACACCTAGGAGGCTAGCGTGGGCACCCTGTTGCCGGCAGGAACACTGAGTACCCCCAGGCGCACCTGGGTCTGCTAAGCAACATCCAGTCCCGTAGCCCTTTAGAGCCCCTCTGTGCATGCCGAGCGTAGGGAAACGCACTGCACTCTCCTTTGAAGCGTCTTAGTTTCTTCAGCACTCGCGCACGTTCACGAACACCGTTCTGGCACGTCCCACATGGCGTAGAAGTCTTAGGCGTTGCCCTAGTCTGAGCAGCACTCAGAGTAACCCTCGGCTTCGCATTCCATCCAGGACCTCCTGCCTGAAATCAACGTGCCTCCTAGAGGAAGTCGGCTTGCGTTCTGACTGCAGTTTGAGTCCTGTTCTTCCCGTGGCACTGCAGGCTTTTGAATAGCCACAGACCCAGAGGAGCAGCTACGGCGTTCCTTGGTTGAGGCAGTTCGCTTGATGCAGAACACTCGAATTCGAGAAGCTGATTCAGGGAAGGAAACACAGGGTAACCTGTGTCTCTTTGGACTTGTTAGAAACCACAGTGGGGTATGCTGAGTGTGCCCATGGAAACGGGGGCCTGCTGGAACTAGCCTTGCTTTCCCATTTTGAAGGCTGCATTCATGCTGCCTTGAAGCTGCCTGACATTCCCTGCTCTTGACAGGCCTGTAAACCCTGTAAGAATGCTTCTGGGGAGAAAATGAATTTGCTATCTACACTAGGTGCTTCTGCGCCTGCGGTGTGGTCACCCTGACAAGCTCTAGCGCTAAAAGGAAACTCAACGTGTGAACTTGCCTCCAGTTTAGGCCCTTAGTACCCATGTAGATACGGAGGCATGCAGCTCTTTCCATGAGTTCTTAGTCGCTTCTATGCTTTACTATAAAGGAAGTACACTTCTGAGGACTCCTAGGCCTCTCGGGTATGCATCATTTCCCCTCCAAGTTCACTGAGTCCCTCCAGAGCCCTGTGGGCCGGCTGCGAAACTTCGAGTCCCATTTGTTGATCCCTCGGAGGCCCTCTGTGCGTGCCTAGAGACGGGCAACACACTGTACGTTCCTTGAGGAGAGCTCCATTTCCAGAGACCTCGAACGGCCTCAGGACAACATTGCTGCTGAGTCCCAAGTGCCCAGGAAGACTTTGTCATGGCCCTTGTGTGAGCTGCCATGTGATAACACTCTGTTTTGAATGCTCCGAGGCCCTCGTACCTGGAGTCACTCTGCTCGAGGAGAAAGTCAGCATCTTGCCATGCGGTGTCGCTGACGGCACACCCAGCAGAAACACATGCCTGGAAGTAAGGCCCTGATTTGCCGTGCAGAAGCGGAGGCGTGCAGCAGTTTCCATGAGCCGGTGGCCTGTGCTCTGCGTACCTTTAACGGCAGCACAGTTTTCTGGACACCTAGGAGGCTAGCGTGGGCACCCTGTTGCCGGCAGGAACACTGAGTAGCCCCAGGCGCACCTGGGTCTGCTAAGCAACATCCAGTCCCGTAGCCCTTTAGAGCCCCTCTGTGCATGCCGAGCATAGGGAAACACACTGCACTCTCTTTTGGAGCGTCTTAATTTCCTCAGCACTCGCGCACGTTCACGAACAACATTCTGGCACATCCCACATGGCGTAGAAGTCTTAGGCGTTGCCCTAGTCTGAGCTGCACTCAGAGTAACCCTCGGCTTCGCATTCCATCCAGGACCTCCTGCCTGAAATCAACGTGCCTCCTAGAGGAAGTCGGCTTGCGTTCTGACTGCAGTTTGAGTCCTGTTCTTCCCGTGGCACTGCAGGCTTTTGAATAGCCACAGACCCAGAGGAGCAGCTACGGCGTTCCTTGGTTGAGGCAGTTCGCTTGATGCAGAACACTCGAATTCGAGAAGCTGATTCAGGGAAGGAAACACAGGGTAACCTGTGTCTCTTTGGACTTGTTAGAAACCACAGTGGGGTATGCTGAGTGTGCCCATGGAAACGGGGGCCTGCTGGAACTAGCCTTGCTTTCCCATTTTGAAGGCTGCATTCATGCTGCCTTGAAGCTGCCTGACATTCCCTGCTCTTGACAGGCCTGTAAACCCTGTAAGAATGCTTCTGGGGAGAAAATGAATTTGCTATCTACACTAGGTGCTTCTGCGCCTGCGGTGTGGTCACCCTGACAAGCTCTAGCGCTAAAAGGAAACTCAACGTGTGAACTTGCCTCCAGTTTAGGCCCTTAGTACCCATGTAGATACGGAGGCATGCAGCTCTTTCCATGAGTTCTTAGTCGCTTCTATGCTTTACTATAAAGGAAGTACACTTCTGAGGACTCCTAGGCCTCTCGGGTATGCATCATTTCCCCTCCAAGTTCACTGAGTCCCTCCAGAGCCCTGTGGGCCGGCTGCGAAACTTCGAGTCCCATTTGTTGATCCCTCGGAGGCCCTCTGTGCGTGCCTAGAGACGGGCAACACACTGTACGTTCCTTGAGGAGAGCTCCATTTCCAGAGACCTCGAACGGCCTCAGGACAACATTGCTGCTGAGTCCCAAGTGCCCAGGAAGACTTTGTCATGGCCCTTGTGTGAGCTGCCATGTCATAACACTCTGTTTTGAATGCTCCGAGGCCCTCGTACCTGGAGTCACTCTGCTCGAGGAGAAAGTCAGCATCTTGCCATGCGGTGTCGCTGACGGCACACCCAGCAGAAACACATGCCTGGAAGTAAGGCCCTGATTTGCCGTGCAGAAGCGGAGGCGTGCAGCAGTTTCCATGAGCCGGTGGCCTGTGCTCTGCGTACCTTTAACGGCAGCACAGTTTTCTGGACACCTAGGAGGCTAGCGTGGGCACCCTGTTGCCGGCAGGAACACTGAGTACCCCCAGGCGCACCTGGGTCTGCTAAGCAACATCCAGTCCCGTAGCCCTTTAGAGCCCCTCTGTGCATGCCGAGCGTAGGGAAACGCACTGCACTCTCCTTTGAAGCGTCTTAGTTTCTTCAGCACTCGCGCACGTTCACGAACACCGTTCTGGCACGTCCCACATGGCGTAGAAGTCTTAGGCGTTGCCCTAGTCTGAGCAGCACTCAGAGTAACCCTCGGCTTCGCATTCCATCCAGGACCTCCTGCCTGAAATCAACGTGCCTCCTAGAAGAAGTCGGCTTGCGTTCTGACTGCAGTTTGAGTCCTGTTCTTCCCGTGGCACTGCAGGCTTTTGAATAGCCACAGACCCAGAGGAGCAGCTACGGCGTTCCTTGGTTGAGGCAGTTCGCTTGATGCAGAACACTCGAATTCGAGAAGCTGATTCAGGGAAGGAAACACAGGGTAACCTGTGTCTCTTTGGACTTGTTAGAAACCACAGTGGGGTATGCTGAGTGTGCCCATGGAAACGGGGGCCTGCTGGAACTAGCCTTGCTTTCCCATTTTGAAGGCTGCATTCATGCTGCCTTGAAGCTGCCTGACATTCCCTGCTCTTGACAGGCCTGTAAACCCTGTAAGAATGCTTCTGGGGAGAAAATGAATTTGCTATCTACACTAGGTGCTTCTGCGCCTGCGGTGTGGTCACCCTGACAAGCTCTAGCGCTAAAAGGAAACTCAACGTGTGAACTTGCCTCCAGTTTAGGCCCTTAGTACCCATGTAGATACGGAGGCATGCAGCTCTTTCCATGAGTTCTTAGTCGCTTCTATGCTTTACTATAAAGGAAGTACACTTCTGAGGACTCCTAGGCCTCTCGGGTATGCATCATTTCCCCTCCAAGTTCACTGAGTCCCTCCAGAGCCCTGTGGGCCGGCTGCGAAACTTCGAGTCCCATTTGTTGATCCCTCGGAGGCCCTCTGTGCGTGCCTAGAGACGGGCAACACACTGTACGTTCCTTGAGGAGAGCTCCATTTCCAGAGACCTCGAACGGCCTCAGGACAACATTGCTGCTGAGTCCCAAGTGCCCAGGAAGACTTTGTCATGGCCCTTGTGTGAGCTGCCATGTCATAACACTCTGTTTTGAATGCCCCGAGGCCCTCGTACCTGGAGTCACTCTGCTCGAGGAGAAAGTCAGCATCTTGCCATGCGGTGTCGCTGACGGCACACCCAGCAGAAACACATGCCTGGAAGTAAGGCCCTGATTTGCCGTGCAGAAGCGGAGGCGTGCAGCAGTTTCCATGAGCCGGTGGCCTGTGCTCTGCGTACCTTTAACGGCAGCACAGTTTTCTGGACACCTAGGAGGCTAGCGTGGGCACCCTGTTGCCGGCAGGAACACTGAGTACCCCCAGGCGCACCTGGGTCTGCTAAGCAACATCCAGTCCCGTAGCCCTTTAGAGCCCCTCTGTGCATGCCGAGCGTAGGGAAACGCACTGCACTCTCCTTTGAAGCGTCTTAGTTTCTTCAGCACTCGCGCACGTTCACGAACACCGTTCTGGCACGTCCCACATGGCGTAGAAGTCTTAGGCGTTGCCCTAGTCTGAGCAGCACTCAGAGTAACCCTCGGCTTCGCATTCCATCCAGGACCTCCTGCCTGAAATCAACGTGCCTCCTAGAGGAAGTCGGCTTGCGTTCTGACTGCAGTTTGAGTCCTGTTCTTCCCGTGGCACTGCAGGCTTTTGAATAGCCACAGACCCAGAGGAGCAGCTACGGCGTTCCTTGGTTGAGGCAGTTCGCTTGATGCAGAACACTCGAATTCGAGAAGCTGATTCAGGGAAGGAAACACAGGGTAACCTGTGTCTCTTTGGACTTGTTAGAAACCACAGTGGGGTATGCTGAGTGTGCCCATGGAAACGGGGGCCTGCTGGAACTAGCCTTGCTTTCCCATTTTGAAGGCTGCATTCATGCTGCCTTGAAGCTGCCTGACATTCCCTGCTCTTGACAGGCCTGTAAACCCTGTAAGAATGCTTCTGGGGAGAAAATGAATTTGCTATCTACACTAGGTGCTTCTGCGCCTGCGGTGTGGTCACCCTGACAAGCTCTAGCGCTAAAAGGAAACTCAACGTGTGAACTTGCCTCCAGTTTAGGCCCTTAGTACCCATGTAGATACGGAGGCATGCAGCTCTTTCCATGAGTTCTTAGTCGCTTCTATGCTTTACTATAAAGGAAGTACACTTCTGAGGACTCCTAGGCCTCTCGGGTATGCATCATTTCCCCTCCAAGTTCACTGAGTCCCTCCAGAGCCCTGTGGGCCGGCTGCGAAACTTCGAGTCCCATTTGTTGATCCCTCGGAGGCCCTCTGTGCGTGCCTAGAGACGGGCAACACACTGTACGTTCCTTGAGGAGAGCTCCATTTCCAGAGACCTCGAACGGCCTCAGGACAACATTGCTGCTGAGTCCCAAGTGCCCAGGAAGACTTTGTCATGGCCCTTGTGTGAGCTGCCATGTGATAACACTCTGTTTTGAATGCCCCGAGGCCCTCGTACCTGGAGTCACTCTGCTCGAGGAGAAAGTCAGCATCTTGCCATGCGGTGTCGCTGACGGCACACCCAGCAGAAACACATGCCTGGAAGTAAGGCCCTGATTTGCCGTGCAGAAGCGGAGGCGTGCAGCAGTTTCCATGAGCCGGTGGCCTGTGCTCTGCGTACCTTTAACGGCAGCACAGTTTTCTGGACACCTAGGAGGCTAGCGTGGGCACCCTGTTGCCGGCAGGAACACTGAGTACCCCCAGGCGCACCTGGGTCTGCTAAGCAACATCCAGTCCCGTAGCCCTTTAGAGCCCCTCTGTGCATGCCGAGCGTAGGGAAACGCACTGCACTCTCCTTTGAAGCGTCTTAGTTTCTTCAGCACTCGCGCACGTTCACGAACACCGTTCTGGCACGTCCCACATGGCGTAGAAGTCTTAGGCGTTGCCCTAGTCTGAGCAGCACTCAGAGTAACCCTCGGCTTCGCATTCCATCCAGGACCTCCTGCCTGAAATCAACGTGCCTCCTAGAGGAAGTCGGCTTGCGTTCTGACTGCAGTTTGAGTCCTGTTCTTCCCGTGGCACTGCAGGCTTTTGAATAGCCACAGACCCAGAGGAGCAGCTACGGCGTTCCTTGGTTGAGGCAGTTCGCTTGATGCAGAACACTCGAATTCGAGAAGCTGATTCAGGGAAGGAAACACAGGGTAACCTGTGTCTCTTTGGACTTGTTAGAAACCACAGTGGGGTATGCTGAGTGTGCCCATGGAAACGGGGGCCTGCTGGAACTAGCCTTGCTTTCCCATTTTGAAGGCTGCATTCATGCTGCCTTGAAGCTGCCTGACATTCCCTGCTCTTGACAGGCCTGTAAACCCTGTAAGAATGCTTCTGGGGAGAAAATGAATTTGCTCTCTACACTAGGTGCTTCTGCGCCTGCGGTGTGGTCACCCTGACAAGCTCTAGCGCTAAAAGGAAACTCAACGTGTGAACTTGCCTCCAGTTTAGGCCCTTAGTACCCATGTAGATACGGAGGCATGCAGCTCTTTCCATGAGTTCTTAGTCGCTTCTATGCTTTACTATAAAGGAAGTACACTTCTGAGGACTCCTAGGCCTCTCGGGTATGCATCATTTCCCCTCCAAGTTCACTGAGTCCCTCCAGAGCCCTGTGGGCCGGCTGCGAAACTTCGAGTCCCATTTGTTGATCCCTCGGAGGCCCTCTGTGCGTGCCTAGAGACGGGCAACACACTGTACGTTCCTTGAGGAGAGCTCCATTTCCAGAGACCTCGAACGGCCTCAGGACAACATTGCTGCTGAGTCCCAAGTGCCCAGGAAGACTTTGTCATGGCCCTTGTGTGAGCTGCCATGTGATAACACTCTGTTTTGAATGCCCCGAGGCCCTCGTACCTGGAGTCACTCTGCTCGAGGAGAAAGTCAGCATCTTGCCATGCGGTGTCGCTGACGGCACACCCAGCAGAAACACATGCCTGGAAGTAAGGCCCTGATTTGCCGTGCAGAAGCGGAGGCGTGCAGCAGTTTCCATGAGCCGGTGGCCTGTGCTCTGCGTACCTTTAACGGCAGCACAGTTTTCTGGACACCTAGGAGGCTAGCGTGGGCACCCTGTTGCCGGCAGGAACACTGAGTACCCCCAGGCGCACCTGGGTCTGCTAAGCAACATCCAGTCCCGTAGCCCTTTAGAGCCCCTCTGTGCATGCCGAGCGTAGGGAAACGCACTGCACTCTCCTTTGAAGCGTCTTAGTTTCTTCAGCACTCGCGCACGTTCACGAACACCGTTCTGGCACGTCCCACATGGCGTAGAAGTCTTAGGCGTTGCCCTAGTCTGAGCAGCACTCAGAGTAACCCTCGGCTTCGCATTCCATCCAGGACCTCCTGCCTGAAATCAACGTGCCTCCTAGAGGAAGTCGGCTTGCGTTCTGACTGCAGTTTGAGTCCTGTTCTTCCCGTGGCACTGCAGGCTTTTGAATAGCCACAGACCCAGAGGAGCAGCTACGGCGTTCCTTGGTTGAGGCAGTTCGCTTGATGCAGAACACTCGAATTCGAGAAGCTGATTCAGGGAAGGAAACACAGGGTAACCTGTGTCTCTTTGGACTTGTTAGAAACCACAGTGGGGTATGCTGAGTGTGCCCATGGAAACGGGGGCCTGCTGGAACTAGCCTTGCTTTCCCATTTTGAAGGCTGCATTCATGCTGCCTTGAAGCTGCCTGACATTCCCTGCTCTTGACAGGCCTGTAAACCCTGTAAGAATGCTTCTGGGGAGAAAATGAATTTGCTATCTACACTAGGTGCTTCTGCGCCTGCGGTGTGGTCACCCTGACAAGCTCTAGCGCTAAAAGGAAACTCAACGTGTGAACTTGCCTCCAGTTTAGGCCCTTAGTACCCATGTAGATACGGAGGCATGCAGCTCTTTCCATGAGTTCTTAGTCGCTTCTATGCTTTACTATAAAGGAAGTACACTTCTGAGGACTCCTAGGCCTCTCGGGTATGCATCATTTCCCCTCCAAGTTCACTGAGTCCCTCCAGAGCCCTGTGGGCCGGCTGCGAAACTTCGAGTCCCATTTGTTGATCCCTCGGAGGCCCTCTGTGCGTGCCTAGAGACGGGCAACACACTGTACGTTCCTTGAGGAGAGCTCCATTTCCAGAGACCTCGAACGGCCTCAGGACAACATTGCTGCTGAGTCCCAAGTGCCCAGGAAGACTTTGTCATGGCCCTTGTGTGAGCTGCCATGTCATAACACTCTGTTTTGAATGCCCCGAGGCCCTCGTACCTGGAGTCACTCTGCTCGAGGAGAAAGTCAGCATCTTGCCATGCGGTGTCGCTGACGGCACACCCAGCAGAAACACATGCCTGGAAGTAAGGCCCTGATTTGCCGTGCAGAAGCGGAGGCGTGCAGCAGTTTCCATGAGCCGGTGGCCTGTGCTCTGCGTACCTTTAACGGCAGCACAGTTTTCTGGACACCTAGGAGGCTAGCGTGGGCACCCTGTTGCCGGCAGGAACACTGAGTACGCCCAGGCGCACCTGGGTCTGCTAAGCAACATCCAGTCCCGTAGCCCTTTAGAGCCCCTCTGTGCATGCCGAGCGTAGGGAAACGCACTGCACTCTCCTTTGAAGCGTCTTAGTTTCTTCAGCACTCGCGCACGTTCACGAACACCGTTCTGGCACGTCCCACATGGCGTAGAAGTCTTAGGCGTTGCCCTAGTCTGAGCAGCACTCAGAGTAACCCTCGGCTTCGCATTCCATCCAGGACCTCCTGCCTGAAATCAACGTGCCTCCTAGAGGAAGTCGGCTTGCGTTCTGACTGCAGTTTGAGTCCTGTTCTTCCCGTGGCACTGCAGGCTTTTGAATAGCCACAGGCCCAGAGGAGCAGCTACGGCGTTCCTTGGTTGAGGCAGTTCACTTGATGCAGAACACCCTACTTCGAGAAGCTGATTCAGGGAAGGAAACACAGGGTAACCTGTGTCTCTTTGGACTTGTTAGAAACCACAGTGGGGTATGCTGAGTGTGCCCATGGAAACGGGGGCCTGCTGGAACTAGCCTTGCTTTCCCATTTTGAAGGCTGCATTCATGCTGCCTTGAAGCTGCCTGACATTCCCTGCTCTTGACAGGCCTGTAAACCCTGTAAGAATGCTTCTGGGGAGAAAATGAATTTGCTATCTACACTAGGTGCTTCTGCGCCTGCGGTGTGGTCACCCTGACAAGCTCTAGCGCTAAAAGGAAACTCAACGTGTGAACTTGCCTCCAGTTTAGGCCCTTAGTACCCATGTAGATACGGAGGCATGCAGCTCTTTCCATGAGTTCTTAGTCGCTTCTATGCTTTACTATAAAGGAAGTACACTTCTGAGGACTCCTAGGCCTCTCGGGTATGCATCATTTCCCCTCCAAGTTCACTGAGTCCCTCCAGAGCCCTGTGGGCCGGCTGCGAAACTTCGAGTCCCATTTGTTGATCCCTCGGAGGCCCTCTGTGCGTGCCTAGAGACGGGCAACACACTGTACGTTCCTTGAGGAGAGCTCCATTTCCAGAGACCTCGAACGGCCTCAGGACAACATTGCTGCTGAGTCCCAAGTGCCCAGGAAGACTTTGTCATGGCCCTTGTGTGAGCTGCCATGTCATAACACTCTGTTTTGAATGCCCCGAGGCCCTCGTACCTGGAGTCACTCTGCTCGAGGAGAAAGTCAGCATCTTGCCATGCGGTGTCGCTGACGGCACACCCAGCAGAAACACATGCCTGGAAGTAAGGCCCTGATTTGCCGTGCAGAAGCGGAGGCGTGCAGCAGTTTCCATGAGCCGGTGGCCTGTGCTCTGCGTACCTTTAACGGCAGCACAGTTTTCTGGACACCTAGGAGGCTAGCGTGGGCACCCTGTTGCCGGCAGGAACACTGAGTACCCCCAGGCGCACCTGGGTCTGCTAAGCAACATCCAGTCCCGTAGCCCTTTAGAGCCCCTCTGTGCATGCCGAGCGTAGGGAAACGCACTGCACTCTCCTTTGAAGCGTCTTAGTTTCTTCAGCACTCGCGCACGTTCACGAACACCGTTCTGGCACGTCCCACATGGCGTAGAAGTCTTAGGCGTTGCCCTAGTCTGAGCAGCACTCAGAGTAACCCTCGGCTTCGCATTCCATCCAGGACCTCCTGCCTGAAATCAACGTGCCTCCTAGAGGAAGTCGGCTTGCGTTCTGACTGCAGTTTGAGTCCTGTTCTTCCCGTGGCACTGCAGGCTTTTGAATAGCCACAGACCCAGAGGAGCAGCTACGGCGTTCCTTGGTTGAGGCAGTTCGCTTGATGCAGAACACTCGAATTCGAGAAGCTGATTCAGGGAAGGAAACACAGGGTAACCTGTGTCTCTTTGGACTTGTTAGAAACCACAGTGGGGTATGCTGAGTGTGCCCATGGAAACGGGGGCCTGCTGGAACTAGCCTTGCTTTCCCATTTTGAAGGCTGCATTCATGCTGCCTTGAAGCTGCCTGACATTCCCTGCTCTTGACAGGCCTGTAAACCCTGTAAGAATGCTTCTGGGGAGAAAATGAATTTGCTCTCTACACTAGGTGCTTCTGCGCCTGCGGTGTGGTCACCCTGACAAGCTCTAGCGCTAAAAGGAAACTCAACGTGTGAACTTGCCTCCAGTTTAGGCCCTTAGTACCCATGTAGATACGGAGGCATGCAGCTCTTTCCATGAGTTCTTAGTCGCTTCTATGCTTTACTATAAAGGAAGTACACTTCTGAGGACTCCTAGGCCTCTCGGGTATGCATCATTTCCCCTCCAAGTTCACTGAGTCCCTCCAGAGCCCTGTGGGCCGGCTGCGAAACTTCGAGTCCCATTTGTTGATCCCTCGGAGGCCCTCTGTGCGTGCCTAGAGACGGGCAACACACTGTACGTTCCTTGAGGAGAGCTCCATTTCCAGAGACCTCGAACGGCCTCAGGACAACATTGCTGCTGAGTCCCAAGTGCCCAGGAAGACTTTGTCATGGCCCTTGTGTGAGCTGCCATGTGATAACACTCTGTTTTGAATGCCCCGAGGCCCTCGTACCTGGAGTCACTCTGCTCGAGGAGAAAGTCAGCATCTTGCCATGCGGTGTCGCTGACGGCACACCCAGCAGAAACACATGCCTGGAAGTAAGGCCCTGATTTGCCGTGCAGAAGCGGAGGCGTGCAGCAGTTTCCATGAGCCGGTGGCCTGTGCTCTGCGTACCTTTAACGGCAGCACAGTTTTCTGGACACCTAGGAGGCTAGCGTGGGCACCCTGTTGCCGGCAGGAACACTGAGTACCCCCAGGCGCACCTGGGTCTGCTAAGCAACATCCAGTCCCGTAGCCCTTTAGAGCCCCTCTGTGCATGCCGAGCGTAGGGAAACGCACTGCACTCTCCTTTGAAGCGTCTTAGTTTCTTCAGCACTCGCGCACGTTCACGAACACCGTTCTGGCACGTCCCACATGGCGTAGAAGTCTTAGGCGTTGCCCTAGTCTGAGCAGCACTCAGAGTAACCCTCGGCTTCGCATTCCATCCAGGACCTCCTGCCTGAAATCAACGTGCCTCCTAGAGGAAGTCGGCTTGCGTTCTGACTGCAGTTTGAGTCCTGTTCTTCCCGTGGCACTGCAGGCTTTTGAATAGCCACAGACCCAGAGGAGCAGCTACGGCGTTCCTTGGTTGAGGCAGTTCGCTTGATGCAGAACACTCGAATTCGAGAAGCTGATTCAGGGAAGGAAACACAGGGTAACCTGTGTCTCTTTGGACTTGTTAGAAACCACAGTGGGGTATGCTGAGTGTGCCCATGGAAACGGGGGCCTGCTGGAACTAGCCTTGCTTTCCCATTTTGAAGGCTGCATTCATGCTGCCTTGAAGCTGCCTGACATTCCCTGCTCTTGACAGGCCTGTAAACCCTGTAAGAATGCTTCTGGGGAGAAAATGAATTTGCTCTCTACACTAGGTGCTTCTGCGCCTGCGGTGTGGTCACCCTGACAAGCTCTAGCGCTAAAAGGAAACTCAACGTGTGAACTTGCCTCCAGTTTAGGCCCTTAGTACCCATGTAGATACGGAGGCATGCAGCTCTTTCCATGAGTTCTTAGTCGCTTCTATGCTTTACTATAAAGGAAGTACACTTCTGAGGACTCCTAGGCCTCTCGGGTATGCATCATTTCCCCTCCAAGTTCACTGAGTCCCTCCAGAGCCCTGTGGGCCGGCTGCGAAACTTCGAGTCCCATTTGTTGATCCCTCGGAGGCCCTCTGTGCGTGCCTAGAGACGGGCAACACACTGTACGTTCCTTGAGGAGAGCTCCATTTCCAGAGACCTCGAACGGCCTCAGGACAACATTGCTGCTGAGTCCCAAGTGCCCAGGAAGACTTTGTCATGGCCCTTGTGTGAGCTGCCATGTGATAACACTCTGTTTTGAATGCCCCGAGGCCCTCGTACCTGGAGTCACTCTGCTCGAGGAGAAAGTCAGCATCTTGCCATGCGGTGTCGCTGACGGCACACCCAGCAGAAACACATGCCTGGAAGTAAGGCCCTGATTTGCCGTGCAGAAGCGGAGGCGTGCAGCAGTTTCCATGAGCCGGTGGCCTGTGCTCTGCGTACCTTTAACGGCAGCACAGTTTTCTGGACACCTAGGAGGCTAGCGTGGGCACCCTGTTGCCGGCAGGAACACTGAGTACCCCCAGGCGCACCTGGGTCTGCTAAGCAACATCCAGTCCCGTAGCCCTTTAGAGCCCCTCTGTGCATGCCGAGCGTAGGGAAACGCACTGCACTCTCCTTTGAAGCGTCTTAGTTTCTTCAGCACTCGCGCACGTTCACGAACACCGTTCTGGCACGTCCCACATGGCGTAGAAGTCTTAGGCGTTGCCCTAGTCTGAGCAGCACTCAGAGTAACCCTCGGCTTCGCATTCCATCCAGGACCTCCTGCCTGAAATCAACGTGCCTCCTAGAGGAAGTCGGCTTGCGTTCTGACTGCAGTTTGAGTCCTGTTCTTCCCGTGGCACTGCAGGCTTTTGAATAGCCACAGACCCAGAGGAGCAGCTACGGCGTTCCTTGGTTGAGGCAGTTCGCTTGATGCAGAACACTCGAATTCGAGAAGCTGATTCAGGGAAGGAAACACAGGGTAACCTGTGTCTCTTTGGACTTGTTAGAAACCACAGTGGGGTATGCTGAGTGTGCCCATGGAAACGGGGGCCTGCTGGAACTAGCCTTGCTTTCCCATTTTGAAGGCTGCATTCATGCTGCCTTGAAGCTGCCTGACATTCCCTGCTCTTGACAGGCCTGTAAACCCTGTAAGAATGCTTCTGGGGAGAAAATGAATTTGCTATCTACACTAGGTGCTTCTGCGCCTGCGGTGTGGTCACCCTGACAAGCTCTAGCGCTAAAAGGAAACTCAACGTGTGAACTTGCCTCCAGTTTAGGCCCTTAGTACCCATGTAGATACGGAGGCATGCAGCTCTTTCCATGAGTTCTTAGTCGCTTCTATGCTTTACTATAAAGGAAGTACACTTCTGAGGACTCCTAGGCCTCTCGGGTATGCATCATTTCCCCTCCAAGTTCACTGAGTCCCTCCAGAGCCCTGTGGGCCGGCTGCGAAACTTCGAGTCCCATTTGTTGATCCCTCGGAGGCCCTCTGTGCGTGCCTAGAGACGGGCAACACACTGTACGTTCCTTGAGGAGAGCTCCATTTCCAGAGACCTCGAACGGCCTCAGGACAACATTGCTGCTGAGTCCCAAGTGCCCAGGAAGACTTTGTCATGGCCCTTGTGTGAGCTGCCATGTCATAACACTCTGTTTTGAATGCCCCGAGGCCCTCGTACCTGGAGTCACTCTGCTCGAGGAGAAAGTCAGCATCTTGCCATGCGGTGTCGCTGACGGCACACCCAGCAGAAACACATGCCTGGAAGTAAGGCCCTGATTTGCCGTGCAGAAGCGGAGGCGTGCAGCAGTTTCCATGAGCCGGTGGCCTGTGCTCTGCGTACCTTTAACGGCAGCACAGTTTTCTGGACACCTAGGAGGCTAGCGTGGGCACCCTGTTGCCGGCAGGAACACTGAGTACCCCCAGGCGCACCTGGGTCTGCTAAGCAACATCCAGTCCCGTAGCCCTTTAGAGCCCCTCTGTGCATGCCGAGCGTAGGGAAACGCACTGCACTCTCCTTTGAAGCGTCTTAGTTTCTTCAGCACTCGCGCACGTTCACGAACACCGTTCTGGCACGTCCCACATGGCGTAGAAGTCTTAGGCGTTGCCCTAGTCTGAGCAGCACTCAGAGTAACCCTCGGCTTCGCATTCCATCCAGGACCTCCTGCCTGAAATCAACGTGCCTCCTAGAGGAAGTCGGCTTGCGTTCTGACTGCAGTTTGAGTCCTGTTCTTCCCGTGGCACTGCAGGCTTTTGAATAGCCACAGGCCCAGAGGAGCAGCTACGGCGTTCCTTGGTTGAGGCAGTTCACTTGATGCAGAACACCCTACTTCGAGAAGCTGATTCAGGGAAGGAAACACAGGGTAACCTGTGTCTCTTTGGACTTGTTAGAAACCACAGTGGGGTATGCTGAGTGTGCCCATGGAAACGGGGGCATGCTGGAACTAGCCTTGCTTTCCCATTTTGAAGGCTGCATTCATGCTGCGTTGAAGCTGCCTGACATTCCCTGCACTTGATAGGCCTGTAAACACTGTAAGAATGCTTCTGGGGAGAAAATGAATTTGCTGTCTAAACCAGGTGCTTCCGTGACTGCGGTATGGTCAGCCTGACAAGCTCTAGCGCTAAAAGGAAACTCAACGTGTGTACTTGCCTCCAGTTTAAGCCCTTAGTAGCCATGTAGATTCGGAAGCATACAGCTCTTTCCATGAGTTCTTAGTCGCTTATATGCTTTACTATAAAGGAAGTACACTTCTGAGGACTCCTAGGCCTCTCGGGTATGCATCATTTCCCCTCCAAGTTCACTGAGTACCTCCAGAACCCTGTGGGCCGGCTGCGAAACTTCGAGTCCCATTTGTTGATCCCTTGGCGGCCCTCTGTGCGTGCCTAGAGACGGGCAACACACTGTACGTTCCTTGAGGAGAGCTCCATTTCCAGAGACCTCGACCGGCCTCAGGACAACATTGCTGCTGAGTCCGAAATGCCGAGGAAGACTTCGTCATGGCCCTTGTGTGAGCTGCCATGTCATAACACTCTGCTTTGAATGCTTCGAGGCCCTCGTACCTGGAGTCACTCTGCTCGAGGAGAAAGTCAGCATCTTGCCATGCGGTGTCGCTGACGGCACACCCAGCAGAAACACATGCCTGGAAGTAAGGCCCTGATTTGCCGTGCAGAAGCGGAGGCGTGCAGCAGTTTCCATGAGCCGGTGGCCTGTGCTCTGCGTACCTTTAACGGCAGCACAGTTTTCTGGACACCTAGGAGGCTAGCGTGGGCACCCTGTTGCCGGCAGGAACACTGAGTAGCCCCAGGCGCACCTGGGTCTGCTAAGCAACATCCAGTCCCGTAGCCCTTTAGAGCCCCTCTGTGCATGCCGAGCATAGGGAAACACACTGCACTCTCTTTTGGAGCGTCTTAATTTCCTCAGCACTCGCGCACGTTCATGAACAACATTCTGGCACATCCCACATGGCATAGAAGTCTTAGGCGTTGCCCTAGTCTGAGCTGCACTCAGAGTAACCCTCGGCTTCGCATTCCATCCAGGACCTCCTGCCTGAAGTCACCATGCCTCCTAGAGGAAGTCGGCTTGCGTTCTGACTGCAGTTAAAGTACTGTTCTTCCTGTGGCACTGCAGGCTTTTCAATAGCCACAGGCCCAGAGGAGCAGCTACGGCGTTCCTTGGTTGAGGCAGTTCGCTTGATGCAGAACACTCGAATTCGAGAAGCTGATTCAGGGAAGGAAACACAGGGTAACCTGTGTCTCTTTGGACTTGTTAGAAACCACAGTGGGGTATGCTGAGTGTGCCCATGGAAACTGGGGCCTGCTGGAACTAGCCTTGCTTTCCCATTTTGAAGGCTGCATTCATGCTGCCTTGAAGCTGCCTGACATTCCCTGCTCTTGACAGGCCTGTAAACCCTGTAAGAATGCTTCTGGGGAGAAAATGAATTTGCTATCTACACTAGGTGCTTCTGCGCCTGCGGTGTGGTCACCCTGACAAGCTCTAGCGCTAAAAGGAAACTCAACGTGTGAACTTGCCTCCAGTTTAGGCCCTTAGTACCCATGTAGATACGGAGGCATGCAGCTCTTTCCATGAGTTCTTAGTCGCTTCTATGCTTTACTATAAAGGAAGTACACTTCTGAGGACTCCTAGGCCTCTCGGGTATGCATCATTTCCCCTCCAAGTTCACTGAGTCCCTCCAGAGCCCTGTGGACCGGCTGCGAAACTTCGAGTCCCATTTGTTGATCCCTCGGAGGCCCTCTGTGCGTGCCTAGAGACGGGCAACACACTGTACGTTCCTTGAGGAGAGCTCCATTTCCAGAGACCTCGAACGGCCTCAGGACAACATTGCTGCTGAGTCCCAAGTGCCCAGGAAGACTTTGTCATGGCCCTTGTGTGAGCTGCCATGTGATAACACTCTGTTTTGAATGCTCCGAGGCCCTCGTACCTGGAGTCACTCTGCTCGAGGAGAAAGTCAGCATCTTGCCATGCGGTGTCGCTGACGGCACACCCAGCAGAAACACATGCCTGGAAGTAAGGCCCTGATTTGCCGTGCAGAAGCGGAGGCGTGCAGCAGTTTCCATGAGCCGGTGGCCTGTGCTCTGCGTACCTTTAACGGCAGCACAGTTTTCTGGACACCTAGGAGGCTAGCGTGGGCACCCTGTTGCCGGCAGGAACACTGAGTACCCCCAGGCGCACCTGGGTCTGCTAAGCAACATCCAGTCCCGTAGCCCTTTAGAGCCCCTCTGTGCATGCCGAGCGTAGGGAAACGCACTGCACTCTCCTTTGAAGCGTCTTAGTTTCTTCAGCACTCGCGCACGTTCACGAACACCGTTCTGGCACGTCCCACATGGCGTAGAAGTCTTAGGCGTTGCCCTAGTCTGAGCAGCACTCAGAGTAACCCTCGGCTTCGCATTCCATCCAGGACCTCCTGCCTGAAATCAACGTGCCTCCTAGAGGAAGTCGGCTTGCGTTCTGACTGCAGTTTGAGTCCTGTTCTTCCCGTGGCACTGCAGGCTTTTGAATAGCCACAGACCCAGAGGAGCAGCTACGGCGTTCCTTGGTTGAGGCAGTTCGCTTGATGCAGAACACTCGAATTCGAGAAGCTGATTCAGGGAAGGAAACACAGGGTAACCTGTGTCTCTTTGGACTTGTTAGAAACCACAGTGGGGTATGCTGAGTGTGCCCATGGAAACGGGGGCCTGCTGGAACTAGCCTTGCTTTCCCATTTTGAAGGCTGCATTCATGCTGCCTTGAAGCTGCCTGACATTCCCTGCTCTTGACAGGCCTGTAAACCCTGTAAGAATGCTTCTGGGGAGAAAATGAATTTGCTATCTACACTAGGTGCTTCTGCGCCTGCGGTGTGGTCACCCTGACAAGCTCTAGCGCTAAAAGGAAACTCAACGTGTGAACTTGCCTCCAGTTTAGGCCCTTAGTACCCATGTAGATACGGAGGCATGCAGCTCTTTCCATGAGTTCTTAGTCGCTTCTATGCTTTACTATAAAGGAAGTACACTTCTGAGGACTCCTAGGCCTCTCGGGTATGCATCATTTCCCCTCCAAGTTCACTGAGTCCCTCCAGAGCCCTGTGGGCCGGCTGCGAAACTTCGAGTCCCATTTGTTGATCCCTCGGAGGCCCTCTGTGCGTGCCTAGAGACGGGCAACACACTGTACGTTCCTTGAGGAGAGCTCCATTTCCAGAGACCTCGAACGGCCTCAGGACAACATTGCTGCTGAGTCCCAAGTGCCCAGGAAGACTTTGTCATGGCCCTTGTGTGAGCTGCCATGTGATAACACTCTGTTTTGAATGCCCCGAGGCCCTCGTACCTGGAGTCACTCTGCTCGAGGAGAAAGTCAGCATCTTGCCATGCGGTGTCGCTGACGGCACACCCAGCAGAAACACATGCCTGGAAGTAAGGCCCTGATTTGCCGTGCAGAAGCGGAGGCGTGCAGCAGTTTCCATGAGCCGGTGGCCTGTGCTCTGCGTACCTTTAACGGCAGCACAGTTTTCTGGACACCTAGGAGGCTAGCGTGGGCACCCTGTTGCCGGCAGGAACACTGAGTACCCCCAGGCGCACCTGGGTCTGCTAAGCAACATCCAGTCCCGTAGCCCTTTAGAGCCCCTCTGTGCATGCCGAGCGTAGGGAAACGCACTGCACTCTCCTTTGAAGCGTCTTAGTTTCTTCAGCACTCGCGCACGTTCACGAACACCGTTCTGGCACGTCCCACATGGCGTAGAAGTCTTAGGCGTTGCCCTAGTCTGAGCAGCACTCAGAGTAACCCTCGGCTTCGCATTCCATCCAGGACCTCCTGCCTGAAATCAACGTGCCTCCTAGAGGAAGTCGGCTTGCGTTCTGACTGCAGTTTGAGTCCTGTTCTTCCCGTGGCACTGCAGGCTTTTGAATAGCCACAGGCCCAGAGGAGCAGCTACGGCGTTCCTTGGTTGAGGCAGTTCACTTGATGCAGAACACCCTACTTCGAGAAGCTGATTCAGGGAAGGAAACACAGGGTAACCTGTGTCTCTTTGGACTTGTTAGAAACCACAGTGGGGTATGCTGAGTGTGCCCATGGAAACGGGGGCATGCTGGAACTAGCCTTGCTTTCCCATTTTGAAGGCTGCATTCATGCTGCGTTGAAGCTGCCTGACATTCCCTGCACTTGATAGGCCTGTAAACACTGTAAGAATGCTTCTGGGGAGAAAATGAATTTGCTGTCTAAACCAGGTGCTTCCGTGACTGCGGTATGGTCAGCCTGACAAGCTCTAGCGCTAAAAGGAAACTCAACGTGTGTACTTGCCTCCAGTTTAAGCCCTTAGTAGCCATGTAGATTCGGAAGCATACAGCTCTTTCCATGAGTTCTTAGTCGCTTATATGCTTTACTATAAAGGAAGTACACTTCTGAGGACTCCTAGGCCTCTCGGGTATGCATCATTTCCCCTCCAAGTTCACTGAGTACCTCCAGAACCCTGTGGGCCGGCTGCGAAACTTCGAGTCCCATTTGTTGATCCCTTGGCGGCCCTCTGTGCGTGCCTAGAGACGGGCAACACACTGTACGTTCCTTGAGGAGAGCTCCATTTCCAGAGACCTCGACCGGCCTCAGGACAACATTGCTGCTGAGTCCGAAATGCCGAGGAAGACTTCGTCATGGCCCTTGTGTGAGCTGCCATGTCATAACACTCTGCTTTGAATGCTTCGAGGCCCTCGTACCTGGAGTCACTCTGCTCGAGGAGAAAGTCAGCATCTTGCCATGCGGTGTCGCTGACGGCACACCCAGCAGAAACACATGCCTGGAAGTAAGGCCCTGATTTGCCGTGCAGAAGCGGAGGCGTGCAGCAGTTTCCATGAGCCGGTGGCCTGTGCTCTGCGTACCTTTAACGGCAGCACAGTTTTCTGGACACCTAGGAGGCTAGCGTGGGCACCCTGTTGCCGGCAGGAACACTGAGTAGCCCCAGGCGCACCTGGGTCTGCTAAGCAACATCCAGTCCCGTAGCCCTTTAGAGCCCCTCTGTGCATGCCGAGCATAGGGAAACACACTGCACTCTCTTTTGGAGCGTCTTAATTTCCTCAGCACTCGCGCACGTTCACGAACAACATTCTGGCACATCCCACATGGCGTATAAGTCTTAGGCGTTGCCCTAGTCTGAGCTGCACTCAGAGTAACCCTCGGCTTCGCATTCCATCCAGGACCTCCTGCCTGAAGTCACCATGCCTCCTAGAGGAAGTCGGCTTGCGTTCTGACTGCAGTTAAAGTACTGTTCTTCCTGTGGCACTGCAGGCTTTTCAATAGCCACAGGCCCAGAGGAGCAGCTACGGCGTTCCTTGGTTGAGGCAGTTCGCTTGATGCAGAACACTCGAATTCGAGAAGCTGATTCAGGGAAGGAAACACAGGGTAACCTGTGTCTCTTTGGACTTGTTAGAAACCACAGTGGGGTATGCTGAGTGTGCCCATGGAAACGGGGGCCTGCTGGAACTAGCCTTGCTTTCCCATTTTGAAGGCTGCATTCATGCTGCCTTGAAGCTGCCTGACATTCCCTGCTCTTGACAGGCCTGTAAACCCTGTAAGAATGCTTCTGGGGAGAAAATGAATTTGCTATCTACACTAGGTGCTTCTGCGCCTGCGGTGTGGTCACCCTGACAAGCTCTAGCGCTAAAAGGAAACTCAACGTGTGAACTTGCCTCCAGTTTAGGCCCTTAGTACCCATGTAGATACGGAGGCATGCAGCTCTTTCCATGAGTTCTTAGTCGCTTCTATGCTTTACTATAAAGGAAGTACACTTCTGAGGACTCCTAGGCCTCTCGGGTATGCATCATTTCCCCTCCAAGTTCACTGAGTCCCTCCAGAGCCCTGTGGGCCGGCTGCGAAACTTCGAGTCCCATTTGTTGATCCCTCGGAGGCCCTCTGTGCGTGCCTAGAGACGGGCAACACACTGTACGTTCCTTGAGGAGAGCTCCATTTCCAGAGACCTCGAACGGCCTCAGGACAACATTGCTGCTGAGTCCCAAGTGCCCAGGAAGACTTTGTCATGGCCCTTGTGTGAGCTGCCATGTCATAACACTCTGTTTTGAATGCCCCGAGGCCCTCGTACCTGGAGTCACTCTGCTCGAGGAGAAAGTCAGCATCTTGCCATGCGGTGTCGCTGACGGCACACCCAGCAGAAACACATGCCTGGAAGTAAGGCCCTGATTTGCCGTGCAGAAGCGGAGGCGTGCAGCAGTTTCCATGAGCCGGTGGCCTGTGCTCTGCGTACCTTTAACGGCAGCACAGTTTTCTGGACACCTAGGAGGCTAGCGTGGGCACCCTGTTGCCGGCAGGAACACTGAGTACCCCCAGGCGCACCTGGGTCTGCTAAGCAACATCCAGTCCCGTAGCCCTTTAGAGCCCCTCTGTGCATGCCGAGCGTAGGGAAACGCACTGCACTCTCCTTTGAAGCGTCTTAGTTTCTTCAGCACTCGCGCACGTTCACGAACACCGTTCTGGCACGTCCCACATGGCGTAGAAGTCTTAGGCGTTGCCCTAGTCTGAGCAGCACTCAGAGTAACCCTCGGCTTCGCATTCCATCCAGGACCTCCTGCCTGAAATCAACGTGCCTCCTAGAGGAAGTCGGCTTGCGTTCTGACTGCAGTTTGAGTCCTGTTCTTCCCGTGGCACTGCAGGCTTTTGAATAGCCACAGGCCCAGAGGAGCAGCTACGGCGTTCCTTGGTTGAGGCAGTTCACTTGATGCAGAACACCCTACTTCGAGAAGCTGATTCAGGGAAGGAAACACAGGGTAACCTGTGTCTCTTTGGACTTGTTAGAAACCACAGTGGGGTATGCTGAGTGTGCCCATGGAAACGGGGGCATGCTGGAACTAGCCTTGCTTTCCCATTTTGAAGGCTGCATTCATGCTGCGTTGAAGCTGCCTGACATTCCCTGCACTTGATAGGCCTGTAAACACTGTAAGAATGCTTCTGGGGAGAAAATGAATTTGCTGTCTAAACCAGGTGCTTCCGTGACTGCGGTATGGTCAGCCTGACAAGCTCTAGCGCTAAAAGGAAACTCAACGTGTGTACTTGCCTCCAGTTTAAGCCCTTAGTAGCCATGTAGATTCGGAAGCATACAGCTCTTTCCATGAGTTCTTAGTCGCTTATATGCTTTACTATAAAGGAAGTACACTTCTGAGGACTCCTAGGCCTCTCGGGTATGCATCATTTCCCCTCCAAGTTCACTGAGTACCTCCAGAACCCTGTGGGCCGGCTGCGAAACTTCGAGTCCCATTTGTTGATCCCTTGGCGGCCCTCTGTGCGTGCCTAGAGACGGGCAACACACTGTACGTTCCTTGAGGAGAGCTCCATTTCCAGAGACCTCGACCGGCCTCAGGACAACATTGCTGCTGAGTCCGAAATGCCGAGGAAGACTTCGTCATGGCCCTTGTGTGAGCTGCCATGTCATAACACTCTGCTTTGAATGCTTCGAGGCCCTCGTACCTGGAGTCACTCTGCTCGAGGAGAAAGTCAGCATCTTGCCATGCGGTGTCGCTGACGGCACACCCAGCAGAAACACATGCCTGGAAGTAAGGCCCTGATTTGCCGTGCAGAAGCGGAGGCGTGCAGCAGTTTCCATGAGCCGGTGGCCTGTGCTCTGCGTACCTTTAACGGCAGCACAGTTTTCTGGACACCTAGGAGGCTAGCGTGGGCACCCTGTTGCCGGCAGGAACACTGAGTAGCCCCAGGCGCACCTGGGTCTGCTAAGCAACATCCAGTCCCGTAGCCCTTTAGAGCCCCTCTGTGCATGCCGAGCATAGGGAAACACACTGCACTCTCTTTTGGAGCGTCTTAATTTCCTCAGCACTCGCGCACGTTCACGAACAACATTCTGGCACATCCCACATGGCATAGAAGTCTTAGGCGTTGCCCTAGTCTGAGCTGCACTCAGAGTAACCCTCGGCTTCGCATTCCATCCAGGACCTCCTGCCTGAAGTCACCATGCCTCCTAGAGGAAGTCGGCTTGCGTTCTGACTGCAGTTAAAGTACTGTTCTTCCTGTGGCACTGCAGGCTTTTCAATAGCCACAGGCCCAGAGGAGCAGCTACGGCGTTCCTTGGTTGAGGCAGTTCGCTTGATGCAGAACACTCGAATTCGAGAAGCTGATTCAGGGAAGGAAACACAGGGTAACCTGTGTCTCTTTGGACTTGTTAGAAACCACAGTGGGGTATGCTGAGTGTGCCCATGGAAACTGGGGCCTGCTGGAACTAGCCTTGCTTTCCCATTTTGAAGGCTGCATTCATGCTGCCTTGAAGCTGCCTGACATTCCCTGCTCTTGACAGGCCTGTAAACCCTGTAAGAATGCTTCTGGGGAGAAAATGAATTTGCTATCTACACTAGGTGCTTCTGCGCCTGCGGTGTGGTCACCCTGACAAGCTCTAGCGCTAAAAGGAAACTCAACGTGTGAACTTGCCTCCAGTTTAGGCCCTTAGTACCCATGTAGATACGGAGGCATGCAGCTCTTTCCATGAGTTCTTAGTCGCTTCTATGCTTTACTATAAAGGAAGTACACTTCTGAGGACTCCTAGGCCTCTCGGGTATGCATCATTTCCCCTCCAAGTTCACTGAGTCCCTCCAGAGCCCTGTGGGCCGGCTGCGAAACTTCGAGTCCCATTTGTTGATCCCTCGGAGGCCCTCTGTGCGTGCCTAGAGACGGGCAACACACTGTACGTTCCTTGAGGAGAGCTCCATTTCCAGAGACCTCGAACGGCCTCAGGACAACATTGCTGCTGAGTCCCAAGTGCCCAGGAAGACTTTGTCATGGCCCTTGTGTGAGCTGCCATGTGATAACACTCTGTTTTGAATGCCCCGAGGCCCTCGTACCTGGAGTCACTCTGCTCGAGGAGAAAGTCAGCATCTTGCCATGCGGTGTCGCTGACGGCACACCCAGCAGAAACACATGCCTGGAAGTAAGGCCCTGATTTGCCGTGCAGAAGCGGAGGCGTGCAGCAGTTTCCATGAGCCGGCGGCCTGTGCTCTGCGTACCTTTAACGGCAGCACAGTTTTCTGGACACCTAGGAGGCTAGCGTGGGCACCCTGTTGCCGGCAGGAACACTGAGTACCCCCAGGCGCACCTGGGTCTGCTAAGCAACATCCAGTCCCGTAGCCCTTTAGAGCCCCTCTGTGCATGCCGAGCGTAGGGAAACGCACTGCACTCTCCTTTGAAGCGTCTTAGTTTCTTCAGCACTCGCGCACGTTCACGAACACCGTTCTGGCACGTCCCACATGGCGTAGAAGTCTTAGGCGTTGCCCTAGTCTGAGCAGCACTCAGAGTAACCCTCGGCTTCGCATTCCATCCAGGACCTCCTGCCTGAAATCAACGTGCCTCCTAGAGGAAGTCGGCTTGCGTTCTGACTGCAGTTTGAGTCCTGTTCTTCCCGTGGCACTGCAGGCTTTTGAATAGCCACAGACCCAGAGGAGCAGCTACGGCGTTCCTTGGTTGAGGCAGTTCGCTTGATGCAGAACACTCGAATTCGAGAAGCTGATTCAGGGAAGGAAACACAGGGTAACCTGTGTCTCTTTGGACTTGTTAGAAACCACAGTGGGGTATGCTGAGTGTGCCCATGGAAACGGGGGCCTGCTGGAACTAGCCTTGCTTTCCCATTTTGAAGGCTGCATTCATGCTGCCTTGAAGCTGCCTGACATTCCCTGCTCTTGACAGGCCTGTAAACCCTGTAAGAATGCTTCTGGGGAGAAAATGAATTTGCTATCTACACTAGGTGCTTCTGCGCCTGCGGTGTGGTCACCCTGACAAGCTCTAGCGCTAAAAGGAAACTCAACGTGTGAACTTGCCTCCAGTTTAGGCCCTTAGTACCCATGTAGATACGGAGGCATGCAGCTCTTTCCATGAGTTCTTAGTCGCTTCTATGCTTTACTATAAAGGAAGTACACTTCTGAGGACTCCTAGGCCTCTCGGGTATGCATCATTTCCCCTCCAAGTTCACTGAGTCCCTCCAGAGCCCTGTGGGCCGGCTGCGAAACTTCGAGTCCCATTTGTTGATCCCTCGGAGGCCCTCTGTGCGTGCCTAGAGACGGGCAACACACTGTACGTTCCTTGAGGAGAGCTCCATTTCCAGAGACCTCGAACGGCCTCAGGACAACATTGCTGCTGAGTCCCAAGTGCCCAGGAAGACTTTGTCATGGCCCTTGTGTGAGCTGCCATGTGATAACACTCTGTTTTGAATGCCCCGAGGCCCTCGTACCTGGAGTCACTCTGCTCGAGGAGAAAGTCAGCATCTTGCCATGCGGTGTCGCTGACGGCACACCCAGCAGAAACACATGCCTGGAAGTAAGGCCCTGATTTGCCGTGCAGAAGCGGAGGCGTGCAGCAGTTTCCATGAGCCGGTGGCCTGTGCTCTGCGTACCTTTAACGGCAGCACAGTTTTCTGGACACCTAGGAGGCTAGCGTGGGCACCCTGTTGCCGGCAGGAACACTGAGTACCCCCAGGCGCACCTGGGTCTGCTAAGCAACATCCAGTCCCGTAGCCCTTTAGAGCCCCTCTGTGCATGCCGAGCGTAGGGAAACGCACTGCACTCTCCTTTGAAGCGTCTTAGTTTCTTCAGCACTCGCGCACGTTCACGAACACCGTTCTGGCACGTCCCACATGGCGTAGAAGTCTTAGGCGTTGCCCTAGTCTGAGCAGCACTCAGAGTAACCCTCGGCTTCGCATTCCATCCAGGACCTCCTGCCTGAAATCAACGTGCCTCCTAGAGGAAGTCGGCTTGCGTTCTGACTGCAGTTTGAGTCCTGTTCTTCCCGTGGCACTGCAGGCTTTTGAATAGCCACAGGCCCAGAGGAGCAGCTACGGCGTTCCTTGGTTGAGGCAGTTCACTTGATGCAGAACACCCTACTTCGAGAAGCTGATTCAGGGAAGGAAACACAGGGTAACCTGTGTCTCTTTGGACTTGTTAGAAACCACAGTGGGGTATGCTGAGTGTGCCCATGGAAACGGGGGCATGCTGGAACTAGCCTTGCTTTCCCATTTTGAAGGCTGCATTCATGCTGCGTTGAAGCTGCCTGACATTCCCTGCACTTGATAGGCCTGTAAACACTGTAAGAATGCTTCTGGGGAGAAAATGAATTTGCTGTCTAAACCAGGTGCTTCCGTGACTGCGGTATGGTCAGCCTGACAAGCTCTAGCGCTAAAAGGAAACTCAACGTGTGTACTTGCCTCCAGTTTAAGCCCTTAGTAGCCATGTAGATTCGGAAGCATACAGCTCTTTCCATGAGTTCTTAGTCGCTTATATGCTTTACTATAAAGGAAGTACACTTCTGAGGACTCCTAGGCCTCTCGGGTATGCATCATTTCCCCTCCAAGTTCACTGAGTACCTCCAGAACCCTGTGGGCCGGCTGCGAAACTTCGAGTCCCATTTGTTGATCCCTTGGCGGCCCTCTGTGCGTGCCTAGAGACGGGCAACACACTGTACGTTCCTTGAGGAGAGCTCCATTTCCAGAGACCTCGACCGGCCTCAGGACAACATTGCTGCTGAGTCCGAAATGCCGAGGAAGACTTCGTCATGGCCCTTGTGTGAGCTGCCATGTCATAACACTCTGCTTTGAATGCTTCGAGGCCCTCGTACCTGGAGTCACTCTGCTCGAGGAGAAAGTCAGCATCTTGCCATGCGGTGTCGCTGACGGCACACCCAGCAGAAACACATGCCTGGAAGTAAGGCCCTGATTTGCCGTGCAGAAGCGGAGGCGTGCAGCAGTTTCCATGAGCCGGTGGCCTGTGCTCTGCGTACCTTTAACGGCAGCACAGTTTTCTGGACACCTAGGAGGCTAGCGTGGGCACCCTGTTGCCGGCAGGAACACTGAGTAGCCCCAGGCGCACCTGGGTCTGCTAAGCAACATCCAGTCCCGTAGCCCTTTAGAGCCCCTCTGTGCATGCCGAGCATAGGGAAACACACTGCACTCTCTTTTGGAGCGTCTTAATTTCCTCAGCACTCGCGCACGTTCACGAACAACATTCTGGCACATCCCACATGGCATAGAAGTCTTAGGCGTTGCCCTAGTCTGAGCTGCACTCAGAGTAACCCTCGGCTTCGCATTCCATCCAGGACCTCCTGCCTGAAGTCACCATGCCTCCTAGAGGAAGTCGGCTTGCGTTCTGACTGCAGTTAAAGTACTGTTCTTCCTGTGGCACTGCAGGCTTTTCAATAGCCACAGGCCCAGAGGAGCAGCTACGGCGTTCCTTGGTTGAGGCAGTTCGCTTGATGCAGAACACTCGAATTCGAGAAGCTGATTCAGGGAAGGAAACACAGGGTAACCTGTGTCTCTTTGGACTTGTTAGAAACCACAGTGGGGTATGCTGAGTGTGCCCATGGAAACTGGGGCCTGCTGGAACTAGCCTTGCTTTCCCATTTTGAAGGCTGCATTCATGCTGCCTTGAAGCTGCCTGACATTCCCTGCTCTTGACAGGCCTGTAAACCCTGTAAGAATGCTTCTGGGGAGAAAATGAATTTGCTATCTACACTAGGTGCTTCTGCGCCTGCGGTGTGGTCACCCTGACAAGCTCTAGCGCTAAAAGGAAACTCAACGTGTGAACTTGCCTCCAGTTTAGGCCCTTAGTACCCATGTAGATACGGAGGCATGCAGCTCTTTCCATGAGTTCTTAGTCGCTTCTATGCTTTACTATAAAGGAAGTACACTTCTGAGGACTCCTAGGCCTCTCGGGTATGCATCATTTCCCCTCCAAGTTCACTGAGTCCCTCCAGAGCCCTGTGGGCCGGCTGCGAAACTTCGAGTCCCATTTGTTGATCCCTCGGAGGCCCTCTGTGCGTGCCTAGAGACGGGCAACACACTGTACGTTCCTTGAGGAGAGCTCCATTTCCAGAGACCTCGAACGGCCTCAGGACAACATTGCTGCTGAGTCCCAAGTGCCCAGGAAGACTTTGTCATGGCCCTTGTGTGAGCTGCCATGTGATAACACTCTGTTTTGAATGCCCCGAGGCCCTCGTACCTGGAGTCACTCTGCTCGAGGAGAAAGTCAGCATCTTGCCATGCGGTGTCGCTGACGGCACACCCAGCAGAAACACATGCCTGGAAGTAAGGCCCTGATTTGCCGTGCAGAAGCGGAGGCGTGCAGCAGTTTCCATGAGCCGGCGGCCTGTGCTCTGCGTACCTTTAACGGCAGCACAGTTTTCTGGACACCTAGGAGGCTAGCGTGGGCACCCTGTTGCCGGCAGGAACACTGAGTACCCCCAGGCGCACCTGGGTCTGCTAAGCAACATCCAGTCCCGTAGCCCTTTAGAGCCCCTCTGTGCATGCCGAGCGTAGGGAAACGCACTGCACTCTCCTTTGAAGCGTCTTAGTTTCTTCAGCACTCGCGCACGTTCACGAACACCGTTCTGGCACGTCCCACATGGCGTAGAAGTCTTAGGCGTTGCCCTAGTCTGAGCAGCACTCAGAGTAACCCTCGGCTTCGCATTCCATCCAGGACCTCCTGCCTGAAATCAACGTGCCTCCTAGAGGAAGTCGGCTTGCGTTCTGACTGCAGTTTGAGTCCTGTTCTTCCCGTGGCACTGCAGGCTTTTGAATAGCCACAGACCCAGAGGAGCAGCTACGGCGTTCCTTGGTTGAGGCAGTTCGCTTGATGCAGAACACTCGAATTCGAGAAGCTGATTCAGGGAAGGAAACACAGGGTAACCTGTGTCTCTTTGGACTTGTTAGAAACCACAGTGGGGTATGCTGAGTGTGCCCATGGAAACGGGGGCCTGCTGGAACTAGCCTTGCTTTCCCATTTTGAAGGCTGCATTCATGCTGCCTTGAAGCTGCCTGACATTCCCTGCTCTTGACAGGCCTGTAAACCCTGTAAGAATGCTTCTGGGGAGAAAATGAATTTGCTATCTACACTAGGTGCTTCTGCGCCTGCGGTGTGGTCACCCTGACAAGCTCTAGCGCTAAAAGGAAACTCAACGTGTGAACTTGCCTCCAGTTTAGGCCCTTAGTACCCATGTAGATACGGAGGCATGCAGCTCTTTCCATGAGTTCTTAGTCGCTTCTATGCTTTACTATAAAGGAAGTACACTTCTGAGGACTCCTAGGCCTCTCGGGTATGCATCATTTCCCCTCCAAGTTCACTGAGTCCCTCCAGAGCCCTGTGGGCCGGCTGCGAAACTTCGAGTCCCATTTGTTGATCCCTCGGAGGCCCTCTGTGCGTGCCTAGAGACGGGCAACACACTGTACGTTCCTTGAGGAGAGCTCCATTTCCAGAGACCTCGAACGGCCTCAGGACAACATTGCTGCTGAGTCCCAAGTGCCCAGGAAGACTTTGTCATGGCCCTTGTGTGAGCTGCCATGTGATAACACTCTGTTTTGAATGCCCCGAGGCCCTCGTACCTGGAGTCACTCTGCTCGAGGAGAAAGTCAGCATCTTGCCATGCGGTGTCGCTGACGGCACACCCAGCAGAAACACATGCCTGGAAGTAAGGCCCTGATTTGCCGTGCAGAAGCGGAGGCGTGCAGCAGTTTCCATGAGCCGGTGGCCTGTGCTCTGCGTACCTTTAACGGCAGCACAGTTTTCTGGACACCTAGGAGGCTAGCGTGGGCACCCTGTTGCCGGCAGGAACACTGAGTACCCCCAGGCGCACCTGGGTCTGCTAAGCAACATCCAGTCCCGTAGCCCTTTAGAGCCCCTCTGTGCATGCCGAGCGTAGGGAAACGCACTGCACTCTCCTTTGAAGCGTCTTAGTTTCTTCAGCACTCGCGCACGTTCACGAACACCGTTCTGGCACGTCCCACATGGCGTAGAAGTCTTAGGCGTTGCCCTAGTCTGAGCAGCACTCAGAGTAACCCTCGGCTTCGCATTCCATCCAGGACCTCCTGCCTGAAATCAACGTGCCTCCTAGAGGAAGTCGGCTTGCGTTCTGACTGCAGTTTGAGTCCTGTTCTTCCCGTGGCACTGCAGGCTTTTGAATAGCCACAGGCCCAGAGGAGCAGCTACGGCGTTCCTTGGTTGAGGCAGTTCACTTGATGCAGAACACCCTACTTCGAGAAGCTGATTCAGGGAAGGAAACACAGGGTAACCTGTGTCTCTTTGGACTTGTTAGAAACCACAGTGGGGTATGCTGAGTGTGCCCATGGAAACGGGGGCATGCTGGAACTAGCCTTGCTTTCCCATTTTGAAGGCTGCATTCATGCTGCGTTGAAGCTGCCTGACATTCCCTGCACTTGATAGGCCTGTAAACACTGTAAGAATGCTTCTGGGGAGAAAATGAATTTGCTGTCTAAACCAGGTGCTTCCGTGACTGCGGTATGGTCAGCCTGACAAGCTCTAGCGCTAAAAGGAAACTCAACGTGTGTACTTGCCTCCAGTTTAAGCCCTTAGTAGCCATGTAGATTCGGAAGCATACAGCTCTTTCCATGAGTTCTTAGTCGCTTATATGCTTTACTATAAAGGAAGTACACTTCTGAGGACTCCTAGGCCTCTCGGGTATGCATCATTTCCCCTCCAAGTTCACTGAGTACCTCCAGAACCCTGTGGGCCGGCTGCGAAACTTCGAGTCCCATTTGTTGATCCCTTGGCGGCCCTCTGTGCGTGCCTAGAGACGGGCAACACACTGTACGTTCCTTGAGGAGAGCTCCATTTCCAGAGACCTCGACCGGCCTCAGGACAACATTGCTGCTGAGTCCGAAATGCCGAGGAAGACTTCGTCATGGCCCTTGTGTGAGCTGCCATGTCATAACACTCTGCTTTGAATGCTTCGAGGCCCTCGTACCTGGAGTCACTCTGCTCGAGGAGAAAGTCAGCATCTTGCCATGCGGTGTCGCTGACGGCACACCCAGCAGAAACACATGCCTGGAAGTAAGGCCCTGATTTGCCGTGCAGAAGCGGAGGCGTGCAGCAGTTTCCATGAGCCGGTGGCCTGTGCTCTGCGTACCTTTAACGGCAGCACAGTTTTCTGGACACCTAGGAGGCTAGCGTGGGCACCCTGTTGCCGGCAGGAACACTGAGTAGCCCCAGGCGCACCTGGGTCTGCTAAGCAACATCCAGTCCCGTAGCCCTTTAGAGCCCCTCTGTGCATGCCGAGCATAGGGAAACACACTGCACTCTCTTTTGGAGCGTCTTAATTTCCTCAGCACTCGCGCACGTTCACGAACAACATTCTGGCACATCCCACATGGCGTATAAGTCTTAGGCGTTGCCCTAGTCTGAGCTGCACTCAGAGTAACCCTCGGCTTCGCATTCCATCCAGGACCTCCTGCCTGAAGTCACCATGCCTCCTAGAGGAAGTCGGCTTGCGTTCTGACTGCAGTTAAAGTACTGTTCTTCCTGTGGCACTGCAGGCTTTTCAATAGCCACAGGCCCAGAGGAGCAGCTACGGCGTTCCTTGGTTGAGGCAGTTCGCTTGATGCAGAACACTCGAATTCGAGAAGCTGATTCAGGGAAGGAAACACAGGGTAACCTGTGTCTCTTTGGACTTGTTAGAAACCACAGTGGGGTATGCTGAGTGTGCCCATGGAAACGGGGGCCTGCTGGAACTAGCCTTGCTTTCCCATTTTGAAGGCTGCATTCATGCTGCCTTGAAGCTGCCTGACATTCCCTGCTCTTGACAGGCCTGTAAACCCTGTAAGAATGCTTCTGGGGAGAAAATGAATTTGCTATCTACACTAGGTGCTTCTGCGCCTGCGGTGTGGTCACCCTGACAAGCTCTAGCGCTAAAAGGAAACTCAACGTGTGAACTTGCCTCCAGTTTAGGCCCTTAGTACCCATGTAGATACGGAGGCATGCAGCTCTTTCCATGAGTTCTTAGTCGCTTCTATGCTTTACTATAAAGGAAGTACACTTCTGAGGACTCCTAGGCCTCTCGGGTATGCATCATTTCCCCTCCAAGTTCACTGAGTCCCTCCAGAGCCCTGTGGGCCGGCTGCGAAACTTCGAGTCCCATTTGTTGATCCCTCGGAGGCCCTCTGTGCGTGCCTAGAGACGGGCAACACACTGTACGTTCCTTGAGGAGAGCTCCATTTCCAGAGACCTCGAACGGCCTCAGGACAACATTGCTGCTGAGTCCCAAGTGCCCAGGAAGACTTTGTCATGGCCCTTGTGTGAGCTGCCATGTGATAACACTCTGTTTTGAATGCCCCGAGGCCCTCGTACCTGGAGTCACTCTGCTCGAGGAGAAAGTCAGCATCTTGCCATGCGGTGTCGCTGACGGCACACCCAGCAGAAACACATGCCTGGAAGTAAGGCCCTGATTTGCCGTGCAGAAGCGGAGGCGTGCAGCAGTTTCCATGAGCCGGCGGCCTGTGCTCTGCGTACCTTTAACGGCAGCACAGTTTTCTGGACACCTAGGAGGCTAGCGTGGGCACCCTGTTGCCGGCAGGAACACTGAGTACCCCCAGGCGCACCTGGGTCTGCTAAGCAACATCCAGTCCCGTAGCCCTTTAGAGCCCCTCTGTGCATGCCGAGCGTAGGGAAACGCACTGCACTCTCCTTTGAAGCGTCTTAGTTTCTTCAGCACTCGCGCACGTTCACGAACACCGTTCTGGCACGTCCCACATGGCGTAGAAGTCTTAGGCGTTGCCCTAGTCTGAGCAGCACTCAGAGTAACCCTCGGCTTCGCATTCCATCCAGGACCTCCTGCCTGAAATCAACGTGCCTCCTAGAGGAAGTCGGCTTGCGTTCTGACTGCAGTTTGAGTCCTGTTCTTCCCGTGGCACTGCAGGCTTTTGAATAGCCACAGACCCAGAGGAGCAGCTACGGCGTTCCTTGGTTGAGGCAGTTCGCTTGATGCAGAACACTCGAATTCGAGAAGCTGATTCAGGGAAGGAAACACAGGGTAACCTGTGTCTCTTTGGACTTGTTAGAAACCACAGTGGGGTATGCTGAGTGTGCCCATGGAAACGGGGGCCTGCTGGAACTAGCCTTGCTTTCCCATTTTGAAGGCTGCATTCATGCTGCCTTGAAGCTGCCTGACATTCCCTGCTCTTGACAGGCCTGTAAACCCTGTAAGAATGCTTCTGGGGAGAAAATGAATTTGCTATCTACACTAGGTGCTTCTGCGCCTGCGGTGTGGTCACCCTGACAAGCTCTAGCGCTAAAAGGAAACTCAACGTGTGAACTTGCCTCCAGTTTAGGCCCTTAGTACCCATGTAGATACGGAGGCATGCAGCTCTTTCCATGAGTTCTTAGTCGCTTCTATGCTTTACTATAAAGGAAGTACACTTCTGAGGACTCCTAGGCCTCTCGGGTATGCATCATTTCCCCTCCAAGTTCACTGAGTCCCTCCAGAGCCCTGTGGGCCGGCTGCGAAACTTCGAGTCCCATTTGTTGATCCCTCGGAGGCCCTCTGTGCGTGCCTAGAGACGGGCAACACACTGTACGTTCCTTGAGGAGAGCTCCATTTCCAGAGACCTCGAACGGCCTCAGGACAACATTGCTGCTGAGTCCCAAGTGCCCAGGAAGACTTTGTCATGGCCCTTGTGTGAGCTGCCATGTCATAACACTCTGTTTTGAATGCCCCGAGGCCCTCGTACCTGGAGTCACTCTGCTCGAGGAGAAAGTCAGCATCTTGCCATGCGGTGTCGCTGACGGCACACCCAGCAGAAACACATGCCTGGAAGTAAGGCCCTGATTTGCCGTGCAGAAGCGGAGGCGTGCAGCAGTTTCCATGAGCCGGTGGCCTGTGCTCTGCGTACCTTTAACGGCAGCACAGTTTTCTGGACACCTAGGAGGCTAGCGTGGGCACCCTGTTGCCGGCAGGAACACTGAGTACCCCCAGGCGCACCTGGGTCTGCTAAGCAACATCCAGTCCCGTAGCCCTTTAGAGCCCCTCTGTGCATGCCGAGCGTAGGGAAACGCACTGTACTCTCCTTTGAAGCGTCTTAGTTTCTTCAGCACTCGCGCACGTTCACGAACACCGTTCTGGCACGTCCCACATGGCGTAGAAGTCTTAGGCGTTGCCCTAGTCTGAGCAGCACTCAGAGTAACCCTCGGCTTCGCATTCCATCCAGGACCTCCTGCCTGAAATCAACGTGCCTCCTAGAGGAAGTCGGCTTGCGTTCTGACTGCAGTTTGAGTCCTGTTCTTCCCGTGGCACTGCAGGCTTTTGAATAGCCACAGACCCAGAGGAGCAGCTACGGCGTTCCTTGGTTGAGGCAGTTCGCTTGATGCAGAACACTCGAATTCGAGAAGCTGATTCAGGGAAGGAAACACAGGGTAACCTGTGTCTCTTTGGACTTGTTAGAAACCACAGTGGGGTATGCTGAGTGTGCCCATGGAAACGGGGGCCTGCTGGAACTAGCCTTGCTTTCCCATTTTGAAGGCTGCATTCATGCTGCCTTGAAGCTGCCTGACATTCCCTGCTCTTGACAGGCCTGTAAACCCTGTAAGAATGCTTCTGGGGAGAAAATGAATTTGCTATCTACACTAGGTGCTTCTGCGCCTGCGGTGTGGTCACCCTGACAAGCTCTAGCGCTAAAAGGAAACTCAACGTGTGAACTTGCCTCCAGTTTAGGCCCTTAGTACCCATGTAGATACGGAGGCATGCAGCTCTTTCCATGAGTTCTTAGTCGCTTCTATGCTTTACTATAAAGGAAGTACACTTCTGAGGACTCCTAGGCCTCTCGGGTATGCATCATTTCCCCTCCAAGTTCACTGAGTCCCTCCAGAGCCCTGTGGGCCGGCTGCGAAACTTCGAGTCCCATTTGTTGATCCCTCGGAGGCCCTCTGTGCGTGCCTAGAGACGGGCAACACACTGTACGTTCCTTGAGGAGAGCTCCATTTCCAGAGACCTCGAACGGCCTCAGGACAACATTGCTGCTGAGTCCCAAGTGCCCAGGAAGACTTTGTCATGGCCCTTGTGTGAGCTGCCATGTCATAACACTCTGTTTTGAATGCCCCGAGGCCCTCGTACCTGGAGTCACTCTGCTCGAGGAGAAAGTCAGCATCTTGCCATGCGGTGTCGCTGACGGCACACCCAGCAGAAACACATGCCTGGAAGTAAGGCCCTGATTTGCCGTGCAGAAGCGGAGGCGTGCAGCAGTTTCCATGAGCCGGTGGCCTGTGCTCTGCGTACCTTTAACGGCAGCACAGTTTTCTGGACACCTAGGAGGCTAGCGTGGGCACCCTGTTGCCGGCAGGAACACTGAGTACCCCCAGGCGCACCTGGGTCTGCTAAGCAACATCCAGTCCCGTAGCCCTTTAGAGCCCCTCTGTGCATGCCGAGCGTAGGGAAACGCACTGCACTCTCCTTTGAAGCGTCTTAGTTTCTTCAGCACTCGCGCACGTTCACGAACACCGTTCTGGCACGTCCCACATGGCGTAGAAGTCTTAGGCGTTGCCCTAGTCTGAGCAGCACTCAGAGTAACCCTCGGCTTCGCATTCCATCCAGGACCTCCTGCCTGAAATCAACGTGCCTCCTAGAGGAAGTCGGCTTGCGTTCTGACTGCAGTTTGAGTCCTGTTCTTCCCGTGGCACTGCAGGCTTTTGAATAGCCACAGACCCAGAGGAGCAGCTACGGCGTTCCTTGGTTGAGGCAGTTCGCTTGATGCAGAACACTCGAATTCGAGAAGCTGATTCAGGGAAGGAAACACAGGGTAACCTGTGTCTCTTTGGACTTGTTAGAAACCACAGTGGGGTATGCTGAGTGTGCCCATGGAAACGGGGGCCTGCTGGAACTAGCCTTGCTTTCCCATTTTGAAGGCTGCATTCATGCTGCCTTGAAGCTGCCTGACATTCCCTGCTCTTGACAGGCCTGTAAACCCTGTAAGAATGCTTCTGGGGAGAAAATGAATTTGCTATCTACACTAGGTGCTTCTGCGCCTGCGGTGTGGTCACCCTGACAAGCTCTAGCGCTAAAAGGAAACTCAACGTGTGAACTTGCCTCCAGTTTAGGCCCTTAGTACCCATGTAGATACGGAGGCATGCAGCTCTTTCCATGAGTTCTTAGTCGCTTCTATGCTTTACTATAAAGGAAGTACACTTCTGAGGACTCCTAGGCCTCTCGGGTATGCATCATTTCCCCTCCAAGTTCACTGAGTCCCTCCAGAGCCCTGTGGGCCGGCTGCGAAACTTCGAGTCCCATTTGTTGATCCCTCGGAGGCCCTCTGTGCGTGCCTAGAGACGGGCAACACACTGTACGTTCCTTGAGGAGAGCTCCATTTCCAGAGACCTCGAACGGCCTCAGGACAACATTGCTGCTGAGTCCCAAGTGCCCAGGAAGACTTTGTCATGGCCCTTGTGTGAGCTGCCATGTCATAACACTCTGTTTTGAATGCCCCGAGGCCCTCGTACCTGGAGTCACTCTGCTCGAGGAGAAAGTCAGCATCTTGCCATGCGGTGTCGCTGACGGCACACCCAGCAGAAACACATGCCTGGAAGTAAGGCCCTGATTTGCCGTGCAGAAGCGGAGGCGTGCAGCAGTTTCCATGAGCCGGTGGCCTGTGCTCTGCGTACCTTTAACGGCAGCACAGTTTTCTGGACACCTAGGAGGCTAGCGTGGGCACCCTGTTGCCGGCAGGAACACTGAGTAGCCCCAGGCGCACCTGGGTCTGCTAAGCAACATCCAGTCCCGTAGCCCTTTAGAGCCCCTCTGTGCATGCCGAGCATAGGGAAACACACTGCACTCTCTTTTGGAGCGTCTTAATTTCCTCAGCACTCGCGCACGTTCACGAACAACATTCTGGCACATCCCACATGGCGTAGAAGTCTTAGGCGTTGCCCTAGTCTGAGCTGCACTCAGAGTAACCCTCGGCTTCGCATTCCATCCAGGACCTCCTGCCTGAAGTCACCATGCCTCCTAGAGGAAGTCGGCTTGCGTTCTGACTGCAGTTAAAGTACTGTTCTTCCTGTGGCACTGCAGGCTTTTCAATAGCCACAGGCCCAGAGGAGCAGCTACGGCGTTCCTTGGTTGAGGCAGTTCGCTTGATGCAGAACACTCGAATTCGAGAAGCTGATTCAGGGAAGGAAACACAGGGTAACCTGTGTCTCTTTGGACTTGTTAGAAACCACAGTGGGGTATGCTGAGTGTGCCCATGGAAACGGGGGCCTGCTGGAACTAGCCTTGCTTTCCCATTTTGAAGGCTGCATTCATGCTGCCTTGAAGCTGCCTGACATTCCCTGCTCTTGACAGGCCTGTAAACCCTGTAAGAATGCTTCTGGGGAGAAAATGAATTTGCTATCTACACTAGGTGCTTCTGCGCCTGCGGTGTGGTCACCCTGACAAGCTCTAGCGCTAAAAGGAAACTCAACGTGTGAACTTGCCTCCAGTTTAGGCCCTTAGTACCCATGTAGATACGGAGGCATGCAGCTCTTTCCATGAGTTCTTAGTCGCTTCTATGCTTTACTATAAAGGAAGTACACTTCTGAGGACTCCTAGGCCTCTCGGGTATGCATCATTTCCCCTCCAAGTTCACTGAGTCCCTCCAGAGCCCTGTGGGCCGGCTGCGAAACTTCGAGTCCCATTTGTTGATCCCTCGGAGGCCCTCTGTGCGTGCCTAGAGACGGGCAACACACTGTACGTTCCTTGAGGAGAGCTCCATTTCCAGAGACCTCGAACGGCCTCAGGACAACATTGCTGCTGAGTCCCAAGTGCCCAGGAAGACTTTGTCATGGCCCTTGTGTGAGCTGCCATGTCATAACACTCTGTTTTGAATGCCCCGAGGCCCTCGTACCTGGAGTCACTCTGCTCGAGGAGAAAGTCAGCATCTTGCCATGCGGTGTCGCTGACGGCACACCCAGCAGAAACACATGCCTGGAAGTAAGGCCCTGATTTGCCGTGCAGAAGCGGAGGCGTGCAGCAGTTTCCATGAGCCGGTGGCCTGTGCTCTGCGTACCTTTAACGGCAGCACAGTTTTCTGGACACCTAGGAGGCTAGCGTGGGCACCCTGTTGCCGGCAGGAACACTGAGTACCCCCAGGCGCACCTGGGTCTGCTAAGCAACATCCAGTCCCGTAGCCCTTTAGAGCCCCTCTGTGCATGCCGAGCGTAGGGAAACGCACTGCACTCTCCTTTGAAGCGTCTTAGTTTCTTCAGCACTCGCGCACGTTCACGAACACCGTTCTGGCACGTCCCACATGGCGTAGAAGTCTTAGGCGTTGCCCTAGTCTGAGCAGCACTCAGAGTAACCCTCGGCTTCGCATTCCATCCAGGACCTCCTGCCTGAAATCAACGTGCCTCCTAGAGGAAGTCGGCTTGCGTTCTGACTGCAGTTTGAGTCCTGTTCTTCCCGTGGCACTGCAGGCTTTTGAATAGCCACAGGCCCAGAGGAGCAGCTACGGCGTTCCTTGGTTGAGGCAGTTCACTTGATGCAGAACACCCTACTTCGAGAAGCTGATTCAGGGAAGGAAACACAGGGTAACCTGTGTCTCTTTGGACTTGTTAGAAACCACAGTGGGGTATGCTGAGTGTGCCCATGGAAACGGGGGCATGCTGGAACTAGCCTTGCTTTCCCATTTTGAAGGCTGCATTCATGCTGCGTTGAAGCTGCCTGACATTCCCTGCACTTGATAGGCCTGTAAACACTGTAAGAATGCTTCTGGGGAGAAAATGAATTTGCTGTCTAAACCAGGTGCTTCCGTGACTGCGGTATGGTCAGCCTGACAAGCTCTAGCGCTAAAAGGAAACTCAACGTGTGTACTTGCCTCCAGTTTAAGCCCTTAGTAGCCATGTAGATTCGGAAGCATACAGCTCTTTCCATGAGTTCTTAGTCGCTTATATGCTTTACTATAAAGGAAGTGCACTTCTGAGGACTCCTAGGCCTCTCGGGTATGCATCATTTCCCCTCCAAGTTCACTGAGTACCTCCAGAACCCTGTGGGCCGGCTGCGAAACTTCGAGTCCCATTTGTTGATCCCTTGGCGGCCCTCTGTGCGTGCCTAGAGACGGGCAACACACTGTACGTTCCTTGAGGAGAGCTCCATTTCCAGAGACCTCGACCGGCCTCAGGACAACATTGCTGCTGAGTCCGAAATGCCGAGGAAGACTTCGTCATGGCCCTTGTGTGAGCTGCCATGTCATAACACTCTGCTTTGAATGCTTCGAGGCCCTCGTACCTGGAGTCACTCTGCTCGAGGAGAAAGTCAGCATCTTGCCATGCGGTGTCGCTGACGGCACACCCAGCAGAAACACATGCCTGGAAGTAAGGCCCTGATTTGCCGTGCAGAAGCGGAGGCGTGCAGCAGTTTCCATGAGCCGGTGGCCTGTGCTCTGCGTACCTTTAACGGCAGCACAGTTTTCTGGACACCTAGGAGGCTAGCGTGGGCACCCTGTTGCCGGCAGGAACACTGAGTAGCCCCAGGCGCACCTGGGTCTGCTAAGCAACATCCAGTCCCGTAGCCCTTTAGAGCCCCTCTGTGCATGCCGAGCATAGGGAAACACACTGCACTCTCTTTTGGAGCGTCTTAATTTCCTCAGCACTCGCGCACGTTCACGAACAACATTCTGGCACATCCCACATGGCATAGAAGTCTTAGGCGTTGCCCTAGTCTGAGCTGCACTCAGAGTAACCCTCGGCTTCGCATTCCATCCAGGACCTCCTGCCTGAAGTCACCATGCCTCCTAGAGGAAGTCGGCTTGCGTTCTGACTGCAGTTAAAGTACTGTTCTTCCTGTGGCACTGCAGGCTTTTCAATAGCCACAGGCCCAGAGGAGCAGCTACGGCGTTCCTTGGTTGAGGCAGTTCGCTTGATGCAGAACACTCGAATTCGAGAAGCTGATTCAGGGAAGGAAACACAGGGTAACCTGTGTCTCTTTGGACTTGTTAGAAACCACAGTGGGGTATGCTGAGTGTGCCCATGGAAACTGGGGCCTGCTGGAACTAGCCTTGCTTTCCCATTTTGAAGGCTGCATTCATGCTGCCTTGAAGCTGCCTGACATTCCCTGCTCTTGACAGGCCTGTAAACCCTGTAAGAATGCTTCTGGGGAGAAAATGAATTTGCTATCTACACTAGGTGCTTCTGCGCCTGCGGTGTGGTCACCCTGACAAGCTCTAGCGCTAAAAGGAAACTCAACGTGTGAACTTGCCTCCAGTTTAGGCCCTTAGTACCCATGTAGATACGGAGGCATGCAGCTCTTTCCATGAGTTCTTAGTCGCTTCTATGCTTTACTATAAAGGAAGTACACTTCTGAGGACTCCTAGGCCTCTCGGGTATGCATCATTTCCCCTCCAAGTTCACTGAGTCCCTCCAGAGCCCTGTGGACCGGCTGCGAAACTTCGAGTCCCATTTGTTGATCCCTCGGAGGCCCTCTGTGCGTGCCTAGAGACGGGCAACACACTGTACGTTCCTTGAGGAGAGCTCCATTTCCAGAGACCTCGAACGGCCTCAGGACAACATTGCTGCTGAGTCCCAAGTGCCCAGGAAGACTTTGTCATGGCCCTTGTGTGAGCTGCCATGTGATAACACTCTGTTTTGAATGCTCCGAGGCCCTCGTACCTGGAGTCACTCTGCTCGAGGAGAAAGTCAGCATCTTGCCATGCGGTGTCGCTGACGGCACACCCAGCAGAAACACATGCCTGGAAGTAAGGCCCTGATTTGCCGTGCAGAAGCGGAGGCGTGCAGCAGTTTCCATGAGCCGGTGGCCTGTGCTCTGCGTACCTTTAACGGCAGCACAGTTTTCTGGACACCTAGGAGGCTAGCGTGGGCACCCTGTTGCCGGCAGGAACACTGAGTACCCCCAGGCGCACCTGGGTCTGCTAAGCAACATCCAGTCCCGTAGCCCTTTAGAGCCCCTCTGTGCATGCCGAGCGTAGGGAAACGCACTGCACTCTCCTTTGAAGCGTCTTAGTTTCTTCAGCACTCGCGCACGTTCACGAACACCGTTCTGGCACGTCCCACATGGCGTAGAAGTCTTAGGCGTTGCCCTAGTCTGAGCAGCACTCAGAGTAACCCTCGGCTTCGCATTCCATCCAGGACCTCCTGCCTGAAATCAACGTGCCTCCTAGAGGAAGTCGGCTTGCGTTCTGACTGCAGTTTGAGTCCTGTTCTTCCCGTGGCACTGCAGGCTTTTGAATAGCCACAGACCCAGAGGAGCAGCTACGGCGTTCCTTGGTTGAGGCAGTTCGCTTGATGCAGAACACTCGAATTCGAGAAGCTGATTCAGGGAAGGAAACACAGGGTAACCTGTGTCTCTTTGGACTTGTTAGAAACCACAGTGGGGTATGCTGAGTGTGCCCATGGAAACGGGGGCCTGCTGGAACTAGCCTTGCTTTCCCATTTTGAAGGCTGCATTCATGCTGCCTTGAAGCTGCCTGACATTCCCTGCTCTTGACAGGCCTGTAAACCCTGTAAGAATGCTTCTGGGGAGAAAATGAATTTGCTATCTACACTAGGTGCTTCTGCGCCTGCGGTGTGGTCACCCTGACAAGCTCTAGCGCTAAAAGGAAACTCAACGTGTGAACTTGCCTCCAGTTTAGGCCCTTAGTACCCATGTAGATACGGAGGCATGCAGCTCTTTCCATGAGTTCTTAGTCGCTTCTATGCTTTACTATAAAGGAAGTACACTTCTGAGGACTCCTAGGCCTCTCGGGTATGCATCATTTCCCCTCCAAGTTCACTGAGTCCCTCCAGAGCCCTGTGGGCCGGCTGCGAAACTTCGAGTCCCATTTGTTGATCCCTCGGAGGCCCTCTGTGCGTGCCTAGAGACGGGCAACACACTGTACGTTCCTTGAGGAGAGCTCCATTTCCAGAGACCTCGAACGGCCTCAGGACAACATTGCTGCTGAGTCCCAAGTGCCCAGGAAGACTTTGTCATGGCCCTTGTGTGAGCTGCCATGTCATAACACTCTGTTTTGAATGCCCCGAGGCCCTCGTACCTGGAGTCACTCTGCTCGAGGAGAAAGTCAGCATCTTGCCATGCGGTGTCGCTGACGGCACACCCAGCAGAAACACATGCCTGGAAGTAAGGCCCTGATTTGCCGTGCAGAAGCGGAGGCGTGCAGCAGTTTCCATGAGCCGGTGGCCTGTGCTCTGCGTACCTTTAACGGCAGCACAGTTTTCTGGACACCTAGGAGGCTAGCGTGGGCACCCTGTTGCCGGCAGGAACACTGAGTACCCCCAGGCGCACCTGGGTCTGCTAAGCAACATCCAGTCCCGTAGCCCTTTAGAGCCCCTCTGTGCATGCCGAGCGTAGGGAAACGCACTGCACTCTCCTTTGAAGCGTCTTAGTTTCTTCAGCACTCGCGCACGTTCACGAACACCGTTCTGGCACGTCCCACATGGCGTAGAAGTCTTAGGCGTTGCCCTAGTCTGAGCAGCACTCAGAGTAACCCTCGGCTTCGCATTCCATCCAGGACCTCCTGCCTGAAATCAACGTGCCTCCTAGAGGAAGTCGGCTTGCGTTCTGACTGCAGTTTGAGTCCTGTTCTTCCCGTGGCACTGCAGGCTTTTGAATAGCCACAGGCCCAGAGGAGCAGCTACGGCGTTCCTTGGTTGAGGCAGTTCACTTGATGCAGAACACCCTACTTCGAGAAGCTGATTCAGGGAAGGAAACACAGGGTAACCTGTGTCTCTTTGGACTTGTTAGAAACCACAGTGGGGTATGCTGAGTGTGCCCATGGAAACGGGGGCATGCTGGAACTAGCCTTGCTTTCCCATTTTGAAGGCTGCATTCATGCTGCGTTGAAGCTGCCTGACATTCCCTGCACTTGATAGGCCTGTAAACACTGTAAGAATGCTTCTGGGGAGAAAATGAATTTGCTGTCTAAACCAGGTGCTTCCGTGACTGCGGTATGGTCAGCCTGACAAGCTCTAGCGCTAAAAGGAAACTCAACGTGTGTACTTGCCTCCAGTTTAAGCCCTTAGTAGCCATGTAGATTCGGAAGCATACAGCTCTTTCCATGAGTTCTTAGTCGCTTATATGCTTTACTATAAAGGAAGTACACTTCTGAGGACTCCTAGGCCTCTCGGGTATGCATCATTTCCCCTCCAAGTTCACTGAGTACCTCCAGAACCCTGTGGGCCGGCTGCGAAACTTCGAGTCCCATTTGTTGATCCCTTGGCGGCCCTCTGTGCGTGCCTAGAGACGGGCAACACACTGTACGTTCCTTGAGGAGAGCTCCATTTCCAGAGACCTCGACCGGCCTCAGGACAACATTGCTGCTGAGTCCGAAATGCCGAGGAAGACTTCGTCATGGCCCTTGTGTGAGCTGCCATGTCATAACACTCTGCTTTGAATGCTTCGAGGCCCTCGTACCTGGAGTCACTCTGCTCGAGGAGAAAGTCAGCATCTTGCCATGCGGTGTCGCTGACGGCACACCCAGCAGAAACACATGCCTGGAAGTAAGGCCCTGATTTGCCGTGCAGAAGCGGAGGCGTGCAGCAGTTTCCATGAGCCGGTGGCCTGTGCTCTGCGTACCTTTAACGGCAGCACAGTTTTCTGGACACCTAGGAGGCTAGCGTGGGCACCCTGTTGCCGGCAGGAACACTGAGTAGCCCCAGGCGCACCTGGGTCTGCTAAGCAACATCCAGTCCCGTAGCCCTTTAGAGCCCCTCTGTGCATGCCGAGCATAGGGAAACACACTGCACTCTCTTTTGGAGCGTCTTAATTTCCTCAGCACTCGCGCACGTTCACGAACAACATTCTGGCACATCCCACATGGCGTATAAGTCTTAGGCGTTGCCCTAGTCTGAGCTGCACTCAGAGTAACCCTCGGCTTCGCATTCCATCCAGGACCTCCTGCCTGAAGTCACCATGCCTCCTAGAGGAAGTCGGCTTGCGTTCTGACTGCAGTTAAAGTACTGTTCTTCCTGTGGCACTGCAGGCTTTTCAATAGCCACAGGCCCAGAGGAGCAGCTACGGCGTTCCTTGGTTGAGGCAGTTCGCTTGATGCAGAACACTCGAATTCGAGAAGCTGATTCAGGGAAGGAAACACAGGGTAACCTGTGTCTCTTTGGACTTGTTAGAAACCACAGTGGGGTATGCTGAGTGTGCCCATGGAAACGGGGGCCTGCTGGAACTAGCCTTGCTTTCCCATTTTGAAGGCTGCATTCATGCTGCCTTGAAGCTGCCTGACATTCCCTGCTCTTGACAGGCCTGTAAACCCTGTAAGAATGCTTCTGGGGAGAAAATGAATTTGCTATCTACACTAGGTGCTTCTGCGCCTGCGGTGTGGTCACCCTGACAAGCTCTAGCGCTAAAAGGAAACTCAACGTGTGAACTTGCCTCCAGTTTAGGCCCTTAGTACCCATGTAGATACGGAGGCATGCAGCTCTTTCCATGAGTTCTTAGTCGCTTCTATGCTTTACTATAAAGGAAGTACACTTCTGAGGACTCCTAGGCCTCTCGGGTATGCATCATTTCCCCTCCAAGTTCACTGAGTCCCTCCAGAGCCCTGTGGGCCGGCTGCGAAACTTCGAGTCCCATTTGTTGATCCCTCGGAGGCCCTCTGTGCGTGCCTAGAGACGGGCAACACACTGTACGTTCCTTGAGGAGAGCTCCATTTCCAGAGACCTCGAACGGCCTCAGGACAACATTGCTGCTGAGTCCCAAGTGCCCAGGAAGACTTTGTCATGGCCCTTGTGTGAGCTGCCATGTGATAACACTCTGTTTTGAATGCCCCGAGGCCCTCGTACCTGGAGTCACTCTGCTCGAGGAGAAAGTCAGCATCTTGCCATGCGGTGTCGCTGACGGCACACCCAGCAGAAACACATGCCTGGAAGTAAGGCCCTGATTTGCCGTGCAGAAGCGGAGGCGTGCAGCAGTTTCCATGAGCCGGTGGCCTGTGCTCTGCGTACCTTTAACGGCAGCACAGTTTTCTGGACACCTAGGAGGCTAGCGTGGGCACCCTGTTGCCGGCAGGAACACTGAGTACCCCCAGGCGCACCTGGGTCTGCTAAGCAACATCCAGTCCCGTAGCCCTTTAGAGCCCCTCTGTGCATGCCGAGCGTAGGGAAACGCACTGCACTCTCCTTTGAAGCGTCTTAGTTTCTTCAGCACTCGCGCACGTTCACGAACACCGTTCTGGCACGTCCCACATGGCGTAGAAGTCTTAGGCGTTGCCCTAGTCTGAGCAGCACTCAGAGTAACCCTCGGCTTCGCATTCCATCCAGGACCTCCTGCCTGAAATCAACGTGCCTCCTAGAGGAAGTCGGCTTGCGTTCTGACTGCAGTTTGAGTCCTGTTCTTCCCGTGGCACTGCAGGCTTTTGAATAGCCACAGACCCAGAGGAGCAGCTACGGCGTTCCTTGGTTGAGGCAGTTCGCTTGATGCAGAACACTCGAATTCGAGAAGCTGATTCAGGGAAGGAAACACAGGGTAACCTGTGTCTCTTTGGACTTGTTAGAAACCACAGTGGGGTATGCTGAGTGTGCCCATGGAAACGGGGGCCTGCTGGAACTAGCCTTGCTTTCCCATTTTGAAGGCTGCATTCATGCTGCCTTGAAGCTGCCTGACATTCCCTGCTCTTGACAGGCCTGTAAACCCTGTAAGAATGCTTCTGGGGAGAAAATGAATTTGCTATCTACACTAGGTGCTTCTGCGCCTGCGGTGTGGTCACCCTGACAAGCTCTAGCGCTAAAAGGAAACTCAACGTGTGAACTTGCCTCCAGTTTAGGCCCTTAGTACCCATGTAGATACGGAGGCATGCAGCTCTTTCCATGAGTTCTTAGTCGCTTCTATGCTTTACTATAAAGGAAGTACACTTCTGAGGACTCCTAGGCCTCTCGGGTATGCATCATTTCCCCTCCAAGTTCACTGAGTCCCTCCAGAGCCCTGTGGACCGGCTGCGAAACTTCGAGTCCCATTTGTTGATCCCTCGGAGGCCCTCTGTGCGTGCCTAGAGACGGGCAACACACTGTACGTTCCTTGAGGAGAGCTCCATTTCCAGAGACCTCGAACGGCCTCAGGACAACATTGCTGCTGAGTCCCAAGTGCCCAGGAAGACTTTGTCATGGCCCTTGTGTGAGCTGCCATGTGATAACACTCTGTTTTGAATGCCCCGAGGCCCTCGTACCTGGAGTCACTCTGCTCGAGGAGAAAGTCAGCATCTTGCCATGCGGTGTCGCTGACGGCACACCCAGCAGAAACACATGCCTGGAAGTAAGGCCCTGATTTGCCGTGCAGAAGCGGAGGCGTGCAGCAGTTTCCATGAGCCGGTGGCCTGTGCTCTGCGTACCTTTAACGGCAGCACAGTTTTCTGGACACCTAGGAGGCTAGCGTGGGCACCCTGTTGCCGGCAGGAACACTGAGTACCCCCAGGCGCACCTGGGTCTGCTAAGCAACATCCAGTCCCGTAGCCCTTTAGAGCCCCTCTGTGCATGCCGAGCGTAGGGAAACGCACTGCACTCTCCTTTGAAGCGTCTTAGTTTCTTCAGCACTCGCGCACGTTCACGAACACCGTTCTGGCACGTCCCACATGGCGTAGAAGTCTTAGGCGTTGCCCTAGTCTGAGCAGCACTCAGAGTAACCCTCGGCTTCGCATTCCATCCAGGACCTCCTGCCTGAAATCAACGTGCCTCCTAGAGGAAGTCGGCTTGCGTTCTGACTGCAGTTTGAGTCCTGTTCTTCCCGTGGCACTGCAGGCTTTTGAATAGCCACAGACCCAGAGGAGCAGCTACGGCGTTCCTTGGTTGAGGCAGTTCGCTTGATGCAGAACACTCGAATTCGAGAAGCTGATTCAGGGAAGGAAACACAGGGTAACCTGTGTCTCTTTGGACTTGTTAGAAACCACAGTGGGGTATGCTGAGTGTGCCCATGGAAACGGGGGCCTGCTGGAACTAGCCTTGCTTTCCCATTTTGAAGGCTGCATTCATGCTGCCTTGAAGCTGCCTGACATTCCCTGCTCTTGACAGGCCTGTAAACCCTGTAAGAATGCTTCTGGGGAGAAAATGAATTTGCTATCTACACTAGGTGCTTCTGCGCCTGCGGTGTGGTCACCCTGACAAGCTCTAGCGCTAAAAGGAAACTCAACGTGTGAACTTGCCTCCAGTTTAGGCCCTTAGTACCCATGTAGATACGGAGGCATGCAGCTCTTTCCATGAGTTCTTAGTCGCTTCTATGCTTTACTATAAAGGAAGTACACTTCTGAGGACTCCTAGGCCTCTCGGGTATGCATCATTTCCCCTCCAAGTTCACTGAGTCCCTCCAGAGCCCTGTGGGCCGGCTGCGAAACTTCGAGTCCCATTTGTTGATCCCTCGGAGGCCCTCTGTGCGTGCCTAGAGACGGGCAACACACTGTACGTTCCTTGAGGAGAGCTCCATTTCCAGAGACCTCGAACGGCCTCAGGACAACATTGCTGCTGAGTCCCAAGTGCCCAGGAAGACTTTGTCATGGCCCTTGTGTGAGCTGCCATGTCATAACACTCTGTTTTGAATGCCCCGAGGCCCTCGTACCTGGAGTCACTCTGCTCGAGGAGAAAGTCAGCATCTTGCCATGCGGTGTCGCTGACGGCACACCCAGCAGAAACACATGCCTGGAAGTAAGGCCCTGATTTGCCGTGCAGAAGCGGAGGCGTGCAGCAGTTTCCATGAGCCGGTGGCCTGTGCTCTGCGTACCTTTAACGGCAGCACAGTTTTCTGGACACCTAGGAGGCTAGCGTGGGCACCCTGTTGCCGGCAGGAACACTGAGTACCCCCAGGCGCACCTGGGTCTGCTAAGCAACATCCAGTCCCGTAGCCCTTTAGAGCCCCTCTGTGCATGCCGAGCGTAGGGAAACGCACTGCACTCTCCTTTGAAGCGTCTTAGTTTCTTCAGCACTCGCGCACGTTCACGAACACCGTTCTGGCACGTCCCACATGGCGTAGAAGTCTTAGGCGTTGCCCTAGTCTGAGCAGCACTCAGAGTAACCCTCGGCTTCGCATTCCATCCAGGACCTCCTGCCTGAAATCAACGTGCCTCCTAGAGGAAGTCGGCTTGCGTTCTGACTGCAGTTTGAGTCCTGTTCTTCCCGTGGCACTGCAGGCTTTTGAATAGCCACAGGCCCAGAGGAGCAGCTACGGCGTTCCTTGGTTGAGGCAGTTCACTTGATGCAGAACACCCTACTTCGAGAAGCTGATTCAGGGAAGGAAACACAGGGTAACCTGTGTCTCTTTGGACTTGTTAGAAACCACAGTGGGGTATGCTGAGTGTGCCCATGGAAACGGGGGCATGCTGGAACTAGCCTTGCTTTCCCATTTTGAAGGCTGCATTCATGCTGCGTTGAAGCTGCCTGACATTCCCTGCACTTGATAGGCCTGTAAACACTGTAAGAATGCTTCTGGGGAGAAAATGAATTTGCTGTCTAAACCAGGTGCTTCCGTGACTGCGGTATGGTCAGCCTGACAAGCTCTAGCGCTAAAAGGAAACTCAACGTGTGTACTTGCCTCCAGTTTAAGCCCTTAGTAGCCATGTAGATTCGGAAGCATACAGCTCTTTCCATGAGTTCTTAGTCGCTTATATGCTTTACTATAAAGGAAGTACACTTCTGAGGACTCCTAGGCCTCTCGGGTATGCATCATTTCCCCTCCAAGTTCACTGAGTACCTCCAGAACCCTGTGGGCCGGCTGCGAAACTTCGAGTCCCATTTGTTGATCCCTTGGCGGCCCTCTGTGCGTGCCTAGAGACGGGCAACACACTGTACGTTCCTTGAGGAGAGCTCCATTTCCAGAGACCTCGACCGGCCTCAGGACAACATTGCTGCTGAGTCCGAAATGCCGAGGAAGACTTCGTCATGGCCCTTGTGTGAGCTGCCATGTCATAACACTCTGCTTTGAATGCTTCGAGGCCCTCGTACCTGGAGTCACTCTGCTCGAGGAGAAAGTCAGCATCTTGCCATGCGGTGTCGCTGACGGCACACCCAGCAGAAACACATGCCTGGAAGTAAGGCCCTGATTTGCCGTGCAGAAGCGGAGGCGTGCAGCAGTTTCCATGAGCCGGTGGCCTGTGCTCTGCGTACCTTTAACGGCAGCACAGTTTTCTGGACACCTAGGAGGCTAGCGTGGGCACCCTGTTGCCGGCAGGAACACTGAGTACCCCCAGGCGCACCTGGGTCTGCTAAGCAACATCCAGTCCCGTAGCCCTTTAGAGCCCCTCTGTGCATGCCGAGCGTAGGGAAACGCACTGCACTCTCCTTTGAAGCGTCTTAGTTTCTTCAGCACTCGCGCACGTTCACGAACACCGTTCTGGCACGTCCCACATGGCGTAGAAGTCTTAGGCGTTGCCCTAGTCTGAGCAGCACTCAGAGTAACCCTCGGCTTCGCATTCCATCCAGGACCTCCTGCCTGAAATCAACGTGCCTCCTAGAGGAAGTCGGCTTGCGTTCTGACTGCAGTTTGAGTCCTGTTCTTCCCGTGGCACTGCAGGCTTTTGAATAGCCACAGACCCAGAGGAGCAGCTACGGCGTTCCTTGGTTGAGGCAGTTCGCTTGATGCAGAACACTTGAATTCGAGAAGCTGATTCAGGGAAGGAAACACAGGGTAACCTGTGTCTCTTTGGACTTGTTAGAAACCACAGTGGGGTATGCTGAGTGTGCCCATGGAAACGGGGGCCTGCTGGAACTAGCCTTGCTTTCCCATTTTGAAGGCTGCATTCATGCTGCCTTGAAGCTGCCTGACATTCCCTGCTCTTGACAGGCCTGTAAACCCTGTAAGAATGCTTCTGGGGAGAAAATGAATTTGCTATCTACACTAGGTGCTTCTGCGCCTGCGGTGTGGTCACCCTGACAAGCTCTAGCGCTAAAAGGAAACTCAACGTGTGAACTTGCCTCCAGTTTAGGCCCTTAGTACCCATGTAGATACGGAGGCATGCAGCTCTTTCCATGAGTTCTTAGTCGCTTCTATGCTTTACTATAAAGGAAGTACACTTCTGAGGACTCCTAGGCCTCTCGGGTATGCATCATTTCCCCTCCAAGTTCACTGAGTCCCTCCAGAGCCCTGTGGGCCGGCTGCGAAACTTCGAGTCCCATTTGTTGATCCCTCGGAGGCCCTCTGTGCGTGCCTAGAGACGGGCAACACACTGTACGTTCCTTGAGGAGAGCTCCATTTCCAGAGACCTCGAACGGCCTCAGGACAACATTGCTGCTGAGTCCCAAGTGCCCAGGAAGACTTTGTCATGGCCCTTGTGTGAGCTGCCATGTCATAACACTCTGTTTTGAATGCCCCGAGGCCCTCGTACCTGGAGTCACTCTGCTCGAGGAGAAAGTCAGCATCTTGCCATGCGGTGTCGCTGACGGCACACCCAGCAGAAACACATGCCTGGAAGTAAGGCCCTGATTTGCCGTGCAGAAGCGGAGGCGTGCAGCAGTTTCCATGAGCCGGTGGCCTGTGCTCTGCGTACCTTTAACGGCAGCACAGTTTTCTGGACACCTAGGAGGCTAGCGTGGGCACCCTGTTGCCGGCAGGAACACTGAGTACCCCCAGGCGCACCTGGGTCTGCTAAGCAACATCCAGTCCCGTAGCCCTTTAGAGCCCCTCTGTGCATGCCGAGCGTAGGGAAACGCACTGCACTCTCCTTTGAAGCGTCTTAGTTTCTTCAGCACTCGCGCACGTTCACGAACACCGTTCTGGCACGTCCCACATGGCGTAGAAGTCTTAGGCGTTGCCCTAGTCTGAGCAGCACTCAGAGTAACCCTCGGCTTCGCATTCCATCCAGGACCTCCTGCCTGAAATCAACGTGCCTCCTAGAGGAAGTCGGCTTGCGTTCTGACTGCAGTTTGAGTCCTGTTCTTCCCGTGGCACTGCAGGCTTTTGAATAGCCACAGACCCAGAGGAGCAGCTACGGCGTTCCTTGGTTGAGGCAGTTCGCTTGATGCAGAACACTCGAATTCGAGAAGCTGATTCAGGGAAGGAAACACAGGGTAACCTGTGTCTCTTTGGACTTGTTAGAAACCACAGTGGGGTATGCTGAGTGTGCCCATGGAAACGGGGGCCTGCTGGAACTAGCCTTGCTTTCCCATTTTGAAGGCTGCATTCATGCTGCCTTGAAGCTGCCTGACATTCCCTGCTCTTGACAGGCCTGTAAACCCTGTAAGAATGCTTCTGGGGAGAAAATGAATTTGCTATCTACACTAGGTGCTTCTGCGCCTGCGGTGTGGTCACCCTGACAAGCTCTAGCGCTAAAAGGAAACTCAACGTGTGAACTTGCCTCCAGTTTAGGCCCTTAGTACCCATGTAGATACGGAGGCATGCAGCTCTTTCCATGAGTTCTTAGTCGCTTCTATGCTTTACTATAAAGGAAGTACACTTCTGAGGACTCCTAGGCCTCTCGGGTATGCATCATTTCCCCTCCAAGTTCACTGAGTCCCTCCAGAGCCCTGTGGGCCGGCTGCGAAACTTCGAGTCCCATTTGTTGATCCCTCGGAGGCCCTCTGTGCGTGCCTAGAGACGGGCAACACACTGTACGTTCCTTGAGGAGAGCTCCATTTCCAGAGACCTCGAACGGCCTCAGGACAACATTGCTGCTGAGTCCCAAGTGCCCAGGAAGACTTTGTCATGGCCCTTGTGTGAGCTGCCATGTCATAACACTCTGTTTTGAATGCCCCGAGGCCCTCGTACCTGGAGTCACTCTGCTCGAGGAGAAAGTCAGCATCTTGCCATGCGGTGTCGCTGACGGCACACCCAGCAGAAACACATGCCTGGAAGTAAGGCCCTGATTTGCCGTGCAGAAGCGGAGGCGTGCAGCAGTTTCCATGAGCCGGTGGCCTGTGCTCTGCGTACCTTTAACGGCAGCACAGTTTTCTGGACACCTAGGAGGCTAGCGTGGGCACCCTGTTGCCGGCAGGAACACTGAGTACCCCCAGGCGCACCTGGGTCTGCTAAGCAACATCCAGTCCCGTAGCCCTTTAGAGCCCCTCTGTGCATGCCGAGCGTAGGGAAACGCACTGCACTCTCCTTTGAAGCGTCTTAGTTTCTTCAGCACTCGCGCACGTTCACGAACACCGTTCTGGCACGTCCCACATGGCGTAGAAGTCTTAGGCGTTGCCCTAGTCTGAGCAGCACTCAGAGTAACCCTCGGCTTCGCATTCCATCCAGGACCTCCTGCCTGAAATCAACGTGCCTCCTAGAGGAAGTCGGCTTGCGTTCTGACTGCAGTTTGAGTCCTGTTCTTCCCGTGGCACTGCAGGCTTTTGAATAGCCACAGGCCCAGAGGAGCAGCTACGGCGTTCCTTGGTTGAGGCAGTTCACTTGATGCAGAACACCCTACTTCGAGAAGCTGATTCAGGGAAGGAAACACAGGGTAACCTGTGTCTCTTTGGACTTGTTAGAAACCACAGTGGGGTATGCTGAGTGTGCCCATGGAAACGGGGGCATGCTGGAACTAGCCTTGCTTTCCCATTTTGAAGGCTGCATTCATGCTGCGTTGAAGCTGCCTGACATTCCCTGCACTTGATAGGCCTGTAAACACTGTAAGAATGCTTCTGGGGAGAAAATGAATTTGCTGTCTAAACCAGGTGCTTCCGTGACTGCGGTATGGTCAGCCTGACAAGCTCTAGCGCTAAAAGGAAACTCAACGTGTGTACTTGCCTCCAGTTTAAGCCCTTAGTAGCCATGTAGATTCGGAAGCATACAGCTCTTTCCATGAGTTCTTAGTCGCTTATATGCTTTACTATAAAGGAAGTACACTTCTGAGGACTCCTAGGCCTCTCGGGTATGCATCATTTCCCCTCCAAGTTCACTGAGTACCTCCAGAACCCTGTGGGCCGGCTGCGAAACTTCGAGTCCCATTTGTTGATCCCTTGGCGGCCCTCTGTGCGTGCCTAGAGACGGGCAACACACTGTACGTTCCTTGAGGAGAGCTCCATTTCCAGAGACCTCGACCGGCCTCAGGACAACATTGCTGCTGAGTCCGAAATGCCGAGGAAGACTTCGTCATGGCCCTTGTGTGAGCTGCCATGTCATAACACTCTGCTTTGAATGCTTCGAGGCCCTCGTACCTGGAGTCACTCTGCTCGAGGAGAAAGTCAGCATCTTGCCATGCGGTGTCGCTGACGGCACACCCAGCAGAAACACATGCCTGGAAGTAAGGCCCTGATTTGCCGTGCAGAAGCGGAGGCGTGCAGCAGTTTCCATGAGCCGGTGGCCTGTGCTCTGCGTACCTTTAACGGCAGCACAGTTTTCTGGACACCTAGGAGGCTAGCGTGGGCACCCTGTTGCCGGCAGGAACACTGAGTACCCCCAGGCGCACCTGGGTCTGCTAAGCAACATCCAGTCCCGTAGCCCTTTAGAGCCCCTCTGTGCATGCCGAGCGTAGGGAAACGCACTGCACTCTCCTTTGAAGCGTCTTAGTTTCTTCAGCACTCGCGCACGTTCACGAACACCGTTCTGGCACGTCCCACATGGCGTAGAAGTCTTAGGCGTTGCCCTAGTCTGAGCAGCACTCAGAGTAACCCTCGGCTTCGCATTCCATCCAGGACCTCCTGCCTGAAATCAACGTGCCTCCTAGAGGAAGTCGGCTTGCGTTCTGACTGCAGTTTGAGTCCTGTTCTTCCCGTGGCACTGCAGGCTTTTGAATAGCCACAGACCCAGAGGAGCAGCTACGGCGTTCCTTGGTTGAGGCAGTTCGCTTGATGCAGAACACTCGAATTCGAGAAGCTGATTCAGGGAAGGAAACACAGGGTAACCTGTGTCTCTTTGGACTTGTTAGAAACCACAGTGGGGTATGCTGAGTGTGCCCATGGAAACGGGGGCCTGCTGGAACTAGCCTTGCTTTCCCATTTTGAAGGCTGCATTCATGCTGCCTTGAAGCTGCCTGACATTCCCTGCTCTTGACAGGCCTGTAAACCCTGTAAGAATGCTTCTGGGGAGAAAATGAATTTGCTATCTACACTAGGTGCTTCTGCGCCTGCGGTGTGGTCACCCTGACAAGCTCTAGCGCTAAAAGGAAACTCAACGTGTGAACTTGCCTCCAGTTTAGGCCCTTAGTACCCATGTAGATACGGAGGCATGCAGCTCTTTCCATGAGTTCTTAGTCGCTTCTATGCTTTACTATAAAGGAAGTACACTTCTGAGGACTCCTAGGCCTCTCGGGTATGCATCATTTCCCCTCCAAGTTCACTGAGTCCCTCCAGAGCCCTGTGGGCCGGCTGCGAAACTTCGAGTCCCATTTGTTGATCCCTCGGAGGCCCTCTGTGCGTGCCTAGAGACGGGCAACACACTGTACGTTCCTTGAGGAGAGCTCCATTTCCAGAGACCTCGAACGGCCTCAGGACAACATTGCTGCTGAGTCCCAAGTGCCCAGGAAGACTTTGTCATGGCCCTTGTGTGAGCTGCCATGTCATAACACTCTGTTTTGAATGCCCCGAGGCCCTCGTACCTGGAGTCACTCTGCTCGAGGAGAAAGTCAGCATCTTGCCATGCGGTGTCGCTGACGGCACACCCAGCAGAAACACATGCCTGGAAGTAAGGCCCTGATTTGCCGTGCAGAAGCGGAGGCGTGCAGCAGTTTCCATGAGCCGGTGGCCTGTGCTCTGCGTACCTTTAACGGCAGCACAGTTTTCTGGACACCTAGGAGGCTAGCGTGGGCACCCTGTTGCCGGCAGGAACACTGAGTACCCCCAGGCGCACCTGGGTCTGCTAAGCAACATCCAGTCCCGTAGCCCTTTAGAGCCCCTCTGTGCATGCCGAGCGTAGGGAAACGCACTGCACTCTCCTTTGAAGCGTCTTAGTTTCTTCAGCACTCGCGCACGTTCACGAACACCGTTCTGGCACGTCCCACATGGCGTAGAAGTCTTAGGCGTTGCCCTAGTCTGAGCAGCACTCAGAGTAACCCTCGGCTTCGCATTCCATCCAGGACCTCCTGCCTGAAATCAACGTGCCTCCTAGAGGAAGTCGGCTTGCGTTCTGACTGCAGTTTGAGTCCTGTTCTTCCCGTGGCACTGCAGGCTTTTGAATAGCCACAGACCCAGAGGAGCAGCTACGGCGTTCCTTGGTTGAGGCAGTTCGCTTGATGCAGAACACTCGAATTCGAGAAGCTGATTCAGGGAAGGAAACACAGGGTAACCTGTGTCTCTTTGGACTTGTTAGAAACCACAGTGGGGTATGCTGAGTGTGCCCATGGAAACGGGGGCCTGCTGGAACTAGCCTTGCTTTCCCATTTTGAAGGCTGCATTCATGCTGCCTTGAAGCTGCCTGACATTCCCTGCTCTTGACAGGCCTGTAAACCCTGTAAGAATGCTTCTGGGGAGAAAATGAATTTGCTATCTACACTAGGTGCTTCTGCGCCTGCGGTGTGGTCACCCTGACAAGCTCTAGCGCTAAAAGGAAACTCAACGTGTGAACTTGCCTCCAGTTTAGGCCCTTAGTACCCATGTAGATACGGAGGCATGCAGCTCTTTCCATGAGTTCTTAGTCGCTTCTATGCTTTACTATAAAGGAAGTACACTTCTGAGGACTCCTAGGCCTCTCGGGTATGCATCATTTCCCCTCCAAGTTCACTGAGTCCCTCCAGAGCCCTGTGGGCCGGCTGCGAAACTTCGAGTCCCATTTGTTGATCCCTCGGAGGCCCTCTGTGCGTGCCTAGAGACGGGCAACACACTGTACGTTCCTTGAGGAGAGCTCCATTTCCAGAGACCTCGAACGGCCTCAGGACAACATTGCTGCTGAGTCCCAAGTGCCCAGGAAGACTTTGTCATGGCCCTTGTGTGAGCTGCCATGTCATAACACTCTGTTTTGAATGCCCCGAGGCCCTCGTACCTGGAGTCACTCTGCTCGAGGAGAAAGTCAGCATCTTGCCATGCGGTGTCGCTGACGGCACACCCAGCAGAAACACATGCCTGGAAGTAAGGCCCTGATTTGCCGTGCAGAAGCGGAGGCGTGCAGCAGTTTCCATGAGCCGGTGGCCTGTGCTCTGCGTACCTTTAACGGCAGCACAGTTTTCTGGACACCTAGGAGGCTAGCGTGGGCACCCTGTTGCCGGCAGGAACACTGAGTACCCCCAGGCGCACCTGGGTCTGCTAAGCAACATCCAGTCCCGTAGCCCTTTAGAGCCCCTCTGTGCATGCCGAGCGTAGGGAAACGCACTGCACTCTCCTTTGAAGCGTCTTAGTTTCTTCAGCACTCGCGCACGTTCACGAACACCGTTCTGGCACGTCCCACATGGCGTAGAAGTCTTAGGCGTTGCCCTAGTCTGAGCAGCACTCAGAGTAACCCTCGGCTTCGCATTCCATCCAGGACCTCCTGCCTGAAATCAACGTGCCTCCTAGAGGAAGTCGGCTTGCGTTCTGACTGCAGTTTGAGTCCTGTTCTTCCCGTGGCACTGCAGGCTTTTGAATAGCCACAGACCCAGAGGAGCAGCTACGGCGTTCCTTGGTTGAGGCAGTTCGCTTGATGCAGAACACTCGAATTCGAGAAGCTGATTCAGGGAAGGAAACACAGGGTAACCTGTGTCTCTTTGGACTTGTTAGAAACCACAGTGGGGTATGCTGAGTGTGCCCATGGAAACGGGGGCCTGCTGGAACTAGCCTTGCTTTCCCATTTTGAAGGCTGCATTCATGCTGCCTTGAAGCTGCCTGACATTCCCTGCTCTTGACAGGCCTGTAAACCCTGTAAGAATGCTTCTGGGGAGAAAATGAATTTGCTATCTACACTAGGTGCTTCTGCGCCTGCGGTGTGGTCACCCTGACAAGCTCTAGCGCTAAAAGGAAACTCAACGTGTGAACTTGCCTCCAGTTTAGGCCCTTAGTACCCATGTAGATACGGAGGCATGCAGCTCTTTCCATGAGTTCTTAGTCGCTTCTATGCTTTACTATAAAGGAAGTACACTTCTGAGGACTCCTAGGCCTCTCGGGTATGCATCATTTCCCCTCCAAGTTCACTGAGTCCCTCCAGAGCCCTGTGGGCCGGCTGCGAAACTTCGAGTCCCATTTGTTGATCCCTCGGAGGCCCTCTGTGCGTGCCTAGAGACGGGCAACACACTGTACGTTCCTTGAGGAGAGCTCCATTTCCAGAGACCTCGAACGGCCTCAGGACAACATTGCTGCTGAGTCCCAAGTGCCCAGGAAGACTTTGTCATGGCCCTTGTGTGAGCTGCCATGTCATAACACTCTGTTTTGAATGCCCCGAGGCCCTCGTACCTGGAGTCACTCTGCTCGAGGAGAAAGTCAGCATCTTGCCATGCGGTGTCGCTGACGGCACACCCAGCAGAAACACATGCCTGGAAGTAAGGCCCTGATTTGCCGTGCAGAAGCGGAGGCGTGCAGCAGTTTCCATGAGCCGGTGGCCTGTGCTCTGCGTACCTTTAACGGCAGCACAGTTTTCTGGACACCTAGGAGGCTAGCGTGGGCACCCTGTTGCCGGCAGGAACACTGAGTACCCCCAGGCGCACCTGGGTCTGCTAAGCAACATCCAGTCCCGTAGCCCTTTAGAGCCCCTCTGTGCATGCCGAGCGTAGGGAAACGCACTGCACTCTCCTTTGAAGCGTCTTAGTTTCTTCAGCACTCGCGCACGTTCACGAACACCGTTCTGGCACGTCCCACATGGCGTAGAAGTCTTAGGCGTTGCCCTAGTCTGAGCAGCACTCAGAGTAACCCTCGGCTTCGCATTCCATCCAGGACCTCCTGCCTGAAATCAACGTGCCTCCTAGAGGAAGTCGGCTTGCGTTCTGACTGCAGTTTGAGTCCTGTTCTTCCCGTGGCACTGCAGGCTTTTGAATAGCCACAGGCCCAGAGGAGCAGCTACGGCGTTCCTTGGTTGAGGCAGTTCACTTGATGCAGAACACCCTACTTCGAGAAGCTGATTCAGGGAAGGAAACACAGGGTAACCTGTGTCTCTTTGGACTTGTTAGAAACCACAGTGGGGTATGCTGAGTGTGCCCATGGAAACGGGGGCATGCTGGAACTAGCCTTGCTTTCCCATTTTGAAGGCTGCATTCATGCTGCGTTGAAGCTGCCTGACATTCCCTGCACTTGATAGGCCTGTAAACACTGTAAGAATGCTTCTGGGGAGAAAATGAATTTGCTGTCTAAACCAGGTGCTTCCGTGACTGCGGTATGGTCAGCCTGACAAGCTCTAGCGCTAAAAGGAAACTCAACGTGTGTACTTGCCTCCAGTTTAAGCCCTTAGTAGCCATGTAGATTCGGAAGCATACAGCTCTTTCCATGAGTTCTTAGTCGCTTATATGCTTTACTATAAAGGAAGTACACTTCTGAGGACTCCTAGGCCTCTCGGGTATGCATCATTTCCCCTCCAAGTTCACTGAGTACCTCCAGAACCCTGTGGGCCGGCTGCGAAACTTCGAGTCCCATTTGTTGATCCCTTGGCGGCCCTCTGTGCGTGCCTAGAGACGGGCAACACACTGTACGTTCCTTGAGGAGAGCTCCATTTCCAGAGACCTCGACCGGCCTCAGGACAACATTGCTGCTGAGTCCGAAATGCCGAGGAAGACTTCGTCATGGCCCTTGTGTGAGCTGCCATGTCATAACACTCTGCTTTGAATGCTTCGAGGCCCTCGTACCTGGAGTCACTCTGCTCGAGGAGAAAGTCAGCATCTTGCCATGCGGTGTCGCTGACGGCACACCCAGCAGAAACACATGCCTGGAAGTAAGGCCCTGATTTGCCGTGCAGAAGCGGAGGCGTGCAGCAGTTTCCATGAGCCGGTGGCCTGTGCTCTGCGTACCTTTAACGGCAGCACAGTTTTCTGGACACCTAGGAGGCTAGCGTGGGCACCCTGTTGCCGGCAGGAACACTGAGTACCCCCAGGCGCACCTGGGTCTGCTAAGCAACATCCAGTCCCGTAGCCCTTTAGAGCCCCTCTGTGCATGCCGAGCGTAGGGAAACGCACTGCACTCTCCTTTGAAGCGTCTTAGTTTCTTCAGCACTCGCGCACGTTCACGAACACCGTTCTGGCACGTCCCACATGGCGTAGAAGTCTTAGGCGTTGCCCTAGTCTGAGCAGCACTCAGAGTAACCCTCGGCTTCGCATTCCATCCAGGACCTCCTGCCTGAAATCAACGTGCCTCCTAGAGGAAGTCGGCTTGCGTTCTGACTGCAGTTTGAGTCCTGTTCTTCCCGTGGCACTGCAGGCTTTTGAATAGCCACAGACCCAGAGGAGCAGCTACGGCGTTCCTTGGTTGAGGCAGTTCGCTTGATGCAGAACACTCGAATTCGAGAAGCTGATTCAGGGAAGGAAACACAGGGTAACCTGTGTCTCTTTGGACTTGTTAGAAACCACAGTGGGGTATGCTGAGTGTGCCCATGGAAACGGGGGCCTGCTGGAACTAGCCTTGCTTTCCCATTTTGAAGGCTGCATTCATGCTGCCTTGAAGCTGCCTGACATTCCCTGCTCTTGACAGGCCTGTAAACCCTGTAAGAATGCTTCTGGGGAGAAAATGAATTTGCTATCTACACTAGGTGCTTCTGCGCCTGCGGTGTGGTCACCCTGACAAGCTCTAGCGCTAAAAGGAAACTCAACGTGTGAACTTGCCTCCAGTTTAGGCCCTTAGTACCCATGTAGATACGGAGGCATGCAGCTCTTTCCATGAGTTCTTAGTCGCTTCTATGCTTTACTATAAAGGAAGTACACTTCTGAGGACTCCTAGGCCTCTCGGGTATGCATCATTTCCCCTCCAAGTTCACTGAGTCCCTCCAGAGCCCTGTGGGCCGGCTGCGAAACTTCGAGTCCCATTTGTTGATCCCTCGGAGGCCCTCTGTGCGTGCCTAGAGACGGGCAACACACTGTACGTTCCTTGAGGAGAGCTCCATTTCCAGAGACCTCGAACGGCCTCAGGACAACATTGCTGCTGAGTCCCAAGTGCCCAGGAAGACTTTGTCATGGCCCTTGTGTGAGCTGCCATGTCATAACACTCTGTTTTGAATGCCCCGAGGCCCTCGTACCTGGAGTCACTCTGCTCGAGGAGAAAGTCAGCATCTTGCCATGCGGTGTCGCTGACGGCACACCCAGCAGAAACACATGCCTGGAAGTAAGGCCCTGATTTGCCGTGCAGAAGCGGAGGCGTGCAGCAGTTTCCATGAGCCGGTGGCCTGTGCTCTGCGTACCTTTAACGGCAGCACAGTTTTCTGGACACCTAGGAGGCTAGCGTGGGCACCCTGTTGCCGGCAGGAACACTGAGTACCCCCAGGCGCACCTGGGTCTGCTAAGCAACATCCAGTCCCGTAGCCCTTTAGAGCCCCTCTGTGCATGCCGAGCGTAGGGAAACGCACTGCACTCTCCTTTGAAGCGTCTTAGTTTCTTCAGCACTCGCGCACGTTCACGAACACCGTTCTGGCACGTCCCACATGGCGTAGAAGTCTTAGGCGTTGCCCTAGTCTGAGCAGCACTCAGAGTAACCCTCGGCTTCGCATTCCATCCAGGACCTCCTGCCTGAAATCAACGTGCCTCCTAGAGGAAGTCGGCTTGCGTTCTGACTGCAGTTTGAGTCCTGTTCTTCCCGTGGCACTGCAGGCTTTTGAATAGCCACAGACCCAGAGGAGCAGCTACGGCGTTCCTTGGTTGAGGCAGTTCGCTTGATGCAGAACACTCGAATTCGAGAAGCTGATTCAGGGAAGGAAACACAGGGTAACCTGTGTCTCTTTGGACTTGTTAGAAACCACAGTGGGGTATGCTGAGTGTGCCCATGGAAACGGGGGCCTGCTGGAACTAGCCTTGCTTTCCCATTTTGAAGGCTGCATTCATGCTGCCTTGAAGCTGCCTGACATTCCCTGCTCTTGACAGGCCTGTAAACCCTGTAAGAATGCTTCTGGGGAGAAAATGAATTTGCTATCTACACTAGGTGCTTCTGCGCCTGCGGTGTGGTCACCCTGACAAGCTCTAGCGCTAAAAGGAAACTCAACGTGTGAACTTGCCTCCAGTTTAGGCCCTTAGTACCCATGTAGATACGGAGGCATGCAGCTCTTTCCATGAGTTCTTAGTCGCTTCTATGCTTTACTATAAAGGAAGTACACTTCTGAGGACTCCTAGGCCTCTCGGGTATGCATCATTTCCCCTCCAAGTTCACTGAGTCCCTCCAGAGCCCTGTGGGCCGGCTGCGAAACTTCGAGTCCCATTTGTTGATCCCTCGGAGGCCCTCTGTGCGTGCCTAGAGACGGGCAACACACTGTACGTTCCTTGAGGAGAGCTCCATTTCCAGAGACCTCGAACGGCCTCAGGACAACATTGCTGCTGAGTCCCAAGTGCCCAGGAAGACTTTGTCATGGCCCTTGTGTGAGCTGCCATGTCATAACACTCTGTTTTGAATGCCCCGAGGCCCTCGTACCTGGAGTCACTCTGCTCGAGGAGAAAGTCAGCATCTTGCCATGCGGTGTCGCTGACGGCACACCCAGCAGAAACACATGCCTGGAAGTAAGGCCCTGATTTGCCGTGCAGAAGCGGAGGCGTGCAGCAGTTTCCATGAGCCGGTGGCCTGTGCTCTGCGTACCTTTAACGGCAGCACAGTTTTCTGGACACCTAGGAGGCTAGCGTGGGCACCCTGTTGCCGGCAGGAACACTGAGTACCCCCAGGCGCACCTGGGTCTGCTAAGCAACATCCAGTCCCGTAGCCCTTTAGAGCCCCTCTGTGCATGCCGAGCGTAGGGAAACGCACTGCACTCTCCTTTGAAGCGTCTTAGTTTCTTCAGCACTCGCGCACGTTCACGAACACCGTTCTGGCACGTCCCACATGGCGTAGAAGTCTTAGGCGTTGCCCTAGTCTGAGCAGCACTCAGAGTAACCCTCGGCTTCGCATTCCATCCAGGACCTCCTGCCTGAAATCAACGTGCCTCCTAGAGGAAGTCGGCTTGCGTTCTGACTGCAGTTTGAGTCCTGTTCTTCCCGTGGCACTGCAGGCTTTTGAATAGCCACAGACCCAGAGGAGCAGCTACGGCGTTCCTTGGTTGAGGCAGTTCGCTTGATGCAGAACACTCGAATTCGAGAAGCTGATTCAGGGAAGGAAACACAGGGTAACCTGTGTCTCTTTGGACTTGTTAGAAACCACAGTGGGGTATGCTGAGTGTGCCCATGGAAACGGGGGCCTGCTGGAACTAGCCTTGCTTTCCCATTTTGAAGGCTGCATTCATGCTGCCTTGAAGCTGCCTGACATTCCCTGCTCTTGACAGGCCTGTAAACCCTGTAAGAATGCTTCTGGGGAGAAAATGAATTTGCTATCTACACTAGGTGCTTCTGCGCCTGCGGTGTGGTCACCCTGACAAGCTCTAGCGCTAAAAGGAAACTCAACGTGTGAACTTGCCTCCAGTTTAGGCCCTTAGTACCCATGTAGATACGGAGGCATGCAGCTCTTTCCATGAGTTCTTAGTCGCTTCTATGCTTTACTATAAAGGAAGTACACTTCTGAGGACTCCTAGGCCTCTCGGGTATGCATCATTTCCCCTCCAAGTTCACTGAGTCCCTCCAGAGCCCTGTGGGCCGGCTGCGAAACTTCGAGTCCCATTTGTTGATCCCTCGGAGGCCCTCTGTGCGTGCCTAGAGACGGGCAACACACTGTACGTTCCTTGAGGAGAGCTCCATTTCCAGAGACCTCGAACGGCCTCAGGACAACATTGCTGCTGAGTCCCAAGTGCCCAGGAAGACTTTGTCATGGCCCTTGTGTGAGCTGCCATGTGATAACACTCTGTTTTGAATGCCCCGAGGCCCTCGTACCTGGAGTCACTCTGCTCGAGGAGAAAGTCAGCATCTTGCCATGCGGTGTCGCTGACGGCACACCCAGCAGAAACACATGCCTGGAAGTAAGGCCCTGATTTGCCGTGCAGAAGCGGAGGCGTGCAGCAGTTTCCATGAGCCGGTGGCCTGTGCTCTGCGTACCTTTAACGGCAGCACAGTTTTCTGGACACCTAGGAGGCTAGCGTGGGCACCCTGTTGCCGGCAGGAACACTGAGTACCCCCAGGCGCACCTGGGTCTGCTAAGCAACATCCAGTCCCGTAGCCCTTTAGAGCCCCTCTGTGCATGCCGAGCGTAGGGAAACGCACTGCACTCTCCTTTGAAGCGTCTTAGTTTCTTCAGCACTCGCGCACGTTCACGAACACCGTTCTGGCACGTCCCACATGGCGTAGAAGTCTTAGGCGTTGCCCTAGTCTGAGCAGCACTCAGAGTAACCCTCGGCTTCGCATTCCATCCAGGACCTCCTGCCTGAAATCAACGTGCCTCCTAGAGGAAGTCGGCTTGCGTTCTGACTGCAGTTTGAGTCCTGTTCTTCCCGTGGCACTGCAGGCTTTTGAATAGCCACAGACCCAGAGGAGCAGCTACGGCGTTCCTTGGTTGAGGCAGTTCGCTTGATGCAGAACACTCGAATTCGAGAAGCTGATTCAGGGAAGGAAACACAGGGTAACCTGTGTCTCTTTGGACTTGTTAGAAACCACAGTGGGGTATGCTGAGTGTGCCCATGGAAACGGGGGCCTGCTGGAACTAGCCTTGCTTTCCCATTTTGAAGGCTGCATTCATGCTGCCTTGAAGCTGCCTGACATTCCCTGCTCTTGACAGGCCTGTAAACCCTGTAAGAATGCTTCTGGGGAGAAAATGAATTTGCTCTCTACACTAGGTGCTTCTGCGCCTGCGGTGTGGTCACCCTGACAAGCTCTAGCGCTAAAAGGAAACTCAACGTGTGAACTTGCCTCCAGTTTAGGCCCTTAGTACCCATGTAGATACGGAGGCATGCAGCTCTTTCCATGAGTTCTTAGTCGCTTCTATGCTTTACTATAAAGGAAGTACACTTCTGAGGACTCCTAGGCCTCTCGGGTATGCATCATTTCCCCTCCAAGTTCACTGAGTCCCTCCAGAGCCCTGTGGGCCGGCTGCGAAACTTCGAGTCCCATTTGTTGATCCCTCGGAGGCCCTCTGTGCGTGCCTAGAGACGGGCAACACACTGTACGTTCCTTGAGGAGAGCTCCATTTCCAGAGACCTCGAACGGCCTCAGGACAACATTGCTGCTGAGTCCCAAGTGCCCAGGAAGACTTTGTCATGGCCCTTGTGTGAGCTGCCATGTCATAACACTCTGTTTTGAATGCCCCGAGGCCCTCGTACCTGGAGTCACTCTGCTCGAGGAGAAAGTCAGCATCTTGCCATGCGGTGTCGCTGACGGCACACCCAGCAGAAACACATGCCTGGAAGTAAGGCCCTGATTTGCCGTGCAGAAGCGGAGGCGTGCAGCAGTTTCCATGAGCCGGTGGCCTGTGCTCTGCGTACCTTTAACGGCAGCACAGTTTTCTGGACACCTAGGAGGCTAGCGTGGGCACCCTGTTGCCGGCAGGAACACTGAGTACCCCCAGGCGCACCTGGGTCTGCTAAGCAACATCCAGTCCCGTAGCCCTTTAGAGCCCCTCTGTGCATGCCGAGCGTAGGGAAACGCACTGCACTCTCCTTTGAAGCGTCTTAGTTTCTTCAGCACTCGCGCACGTTCACGAACACCGTTCTGGCACGTCCCACATGGCGTAGAAGTCTTAGGCGTTGCCCTAGTCTGAGCAGCACTCAGAGTAACCCTCGGCTTCGCATTCCATCCAGGACCTCCTGCCTGAAATCAACGTGCCTCCTAGAGGAAGTCGGCTTGCGTTCTGACTGCAGTTTGAGTCCTGTTCTTCCCGTGGCACTGCAGGCTTTTGAATAGCCACAGACCCAGAGGAGCAGCTACGGCGTTCCTTGGTTGAGGCAGTTCGCTTGATGCAGAACACTCGAATTCGAGAAGCTGATTCAGGGAAGGAAACACAGGGTAACCTGTGTCTCTTTGGACTTGTTAGAAACCACAGTGGGGTATGCTGAGTGTGCCCATGGAAACGGGGGCCTGCTGGAACTAGCCTTGCTTTCCCATTTTGAAGGCTGCATTCATGCTGCCTTGAAGCTGCCTGACATTCCCTGCTCTTGACAGGCCTGTAAACCCTGTAAGAATGCTTCTGGGGAGAAAATGAATTTGCTCTCTACACTAGGTGCTTCTGCGCCTGCGGTGTGGTCACCCTGACAAGCTCTAGCGCTAAAAGGAAACTCAACGTGTGAACTTGCCTCCAGTTTAGGCCCTTAGTACCCATGTAGATACGGAGGCATGCAGCTCTTTCCATGAGTTCTTAGTCGCTTCTATGCTTTACTATAAAGGAAGTACACTTCTGAGGACTCCTAGGCCTCTCGGGTATGCATCATTTCCCCTCCAAGTTCACTGAGTCCCTCCAGAGCCCTGTGGGCCGGCTGCGAAACTTCGAGTCCCATTTGTTGATCCCTCGGAGGCCCTCTGTGCGTGCCTAGAGACGGGCAACACACTGTACGTTCCTTGAGGAGAGCTCCATTTCCAGAGACCTCGAACGGCCTCAGGACAACATTGCTGCTGAGTCCCAAGTGCCCAGGAAGACTTTGTCATGGCCCTTGTGTGAGCTGCCATGTCATAACACTCTGTTTTGAATGCCCCGAGGCCCTCGTACCTGGAGTCACTCTGCTCGAGGAGAAAGTCAGCATCTTGCCATGCGGTGTCGCTGACGGCACACCCAGCAGAAACACATGCCTGGAAGTAAGGCCCTGATTTGCCGTGCAGAAGCGGAGGCGTGCAGCAGTTTCCATGAGCCGGTGGCCTGTGCTCTGCGTACCTTTAACGGCAGCACAGTTTTCTGGACACCTAGGAGGCTAGCGTGGGCACCCTGTTGCCGGCAGGAACACTGAGTACCCCCAGGCGCACCTGGGTCTGCTAAGCAACATCCAGTCCCGTAGCCCTTTAGAGCCCCTCTGTGCATGCCGAGCGTAGGGAAACGCACTGCACTCTCCTTTGAAGCGTCTTAGTTTCTTCAGCACTCGCGCACGTTCACGAACACCGTTCTGGCACGTCCCACATGGCGTAGAAGTCTTAGGCGTTGCCCTAGTCTGAGCAGCACTCAGAGTAACCCTCGGCTTCGCATTCCATCCAGGACCTCCTGCCTGAAATCAACGTGCCTCCTAGAGGAAGTCGGCTTGCGTTCTGACTGCAGTTTGAGTCCTGTTCTTCCCGTGGCACTGCAGGCTTTTGAATAGCCACAGACCCAGAGGAGCAGCTACGGCGTTCCTTGGTTGAGGCAGTTCGCTTGATGCAGAACACTCGAATTCGAGAAGCTGATTCAGGGAAGGAAACACAGGGTAACCTGTGTCTCTTTGGACTTGTTAGAAACCACAGTGGGGTATGCTGAGTGTGCCCATGGAAACGGGGGCCTGCTGGAACTAGCCTTGCTTTCCCATTTTGAAGGCTGCATTCATGCTGCCTTGAAGCTGCCTGACATTCCCTGCTCTTGACAGGCCTGTAAACCCTGTAAGAATGCTTCTGGGGAGAAAATGAATTTGCTCTCTACACTAGGTGCTTCTGCGCCTGCGGTGTGGTCACCCTGACAAGCTCTAGCGCTAAAAGGAAACTCAACGTGTGAACTTGCCTCCAGTTTAGGCCCTTAGTACCCATGTAGATACGGAGGCATGCAGCTCTTTCCATGAGTTCTTAGTCGCTTCTATGCTTTACTATAAAGGAAGTACACTTCTGAGGACTCCTAGGCCTCTCGGGTATGCATCATTTCCCCTCCAAGTTCACTGAGTCCCTCCAGAGCCCTGTGGGCCGGCTGCGAAACTTCGAGTCCCATTTGTTGATCCCTCGGAGGCCCTCTGTGCGTGCCTAGAGACGGGCAACACACTGTACGTTCCTTGAGGAGAGCTCCATTTCCAGAGACCTCGAACGGCCTCAGGACAACATTGCTGCTGAGTCCCAAGTGCCCAGGAAGACTTTGTCATGGCCCTTGTGTGAGCTGCCATGTCATAACACTCTGTTTTGAATGCCCCGAGGCCCTCGTACCTGGAGTCACTCTGCTCGAGGAGAAAGTCAGCATCTTGCCATGCGGTGTCGCTGACGGCACACCCAGCAGAAACACATGCCTGGAAGTAAGGCCCTGATTTGCCGTGCAGAAGCGGAGGCGTGCAGCAGTTTCCATGAGCCGGTGGCCTGTGCTCTGCGTACCTTTAACGGCAGCACAGTTTTCTGGACACCTAGGAGGCTAGCGTGGGCACCCTGTTGCCGGCAGGAACACTGAGTACCCCCAGGCGCACCTGGGTCTGCTAAGCAACATCCAGTCCCGTAGCCCTTTAGAGCCCCTCTGTGCATGCCGAGCGTAGGGAAACGCACTGCACTCTCCTTTGAAGCGTCTTAGTTTCTTCAGCACTCGCGCACGTTCACGAACACCGTTCTGGCACGTCCCACATGGCGTAGAAGTCTTAGGCGTTGCCCTAGTCTGAGCAGCACTCAGAGTAACCCTCGGCTTCGCATTCCATCCAGGACCTCCTGCCTGAAATCAACGTGCCTCCTAGAGGAAGTCGGCTTGCGTTCTGACTGCAGTTTGAGTCCTGTTCTTCCCGTGGCACTGCAGGCTTTTGAATAGCCACAGACCCAGAGGAGCAGCTACGGCGTTCCTTGGTTGAGGCAGTTCGCTTGATGCAGAACACTCGAATTCGAGAAGCTGATTCAGGGAAGGAAACACAGGGTAACCTGTGTCTCTTTGGACTTGTTAGAAACCACAGTGGGGTATGCTGAGTGTGCCCATGGAAACGGGGGCCTGCTGGAACTAGCCTTGCTTTCCCATTTTGAAGGCTGCATTCATGCTGCCTTGAAGCTGCCTGACATTCCCTGCTCTTGACAGGCCTGTAAACCCTGTAAGAATGCTTCTGGGGAGAAAATGAATTTGCTCTCTACACTAGGTGCTTCTGCGCCTGCGGTGTGGTCACCCTGACAAGCTCTAGCGCTAAAAGGAAACTCAACGTGTGAACTTGCCTCCAGTTTAGGCCCTTAGTACCCATGTAGATACGGAGGCATGCAGCTCTTTCCATGAGTTCTTAGTCGCTTCTATGCTTTACTATAAAGGAAGTACACTTCTGAGGACTCCTAGGCCTCTCGGGTATGCATCATTTCCCCTCCAAGTTCACTGAGTCCCTCCAGAGCCCTGTGGGCCGGCTGCGAAACTTCGAGTCCCATTTGTTGATCCCTCGGAGGCCCTCTGTGCGTGCCTAGAGACGGGCAACACACTGTACGTTCCTTGAGGAGAGCTCCATTTCCAGAGACCTCGAACGGCCTCAGGACAACATTGCTGCTGAGTCCCAAGTGCCCAGGAAGACTTTGTCATGGCCCTTGTGTGAGCTGCCATGTCATAACACTCTGTTTTGAATGCCCCGAGGCCCTCGTACCTGGAGTCACTCTGCTCGAGGAGAAAGTCAGCATCTTGCCATGCGGTGTCGCTGACGGCACACCCAGCAGAAACACATGCCTGGAAGTAAGGCCCTGATTTGCCGTGCAGAAGCGGAGGCGTGCAGCAGTTTCCATGAGCCGGTGGCCTGTGCTCTGCGTACCTTTAACGGCAGCACAGTTTTCTGGACACCTAGGAGGCTAGCGTGGGCACCCTGTTGCCGGCAGGAACACTGAGTACCCCCAGGCGCACCTGGGTCTGCTAAGCAACATCCAGTCCCGTAGCCCTTTAGAGCCCCTCTGTGCATGCCGAGCGTAGGGAAACGCACTGCACTCTCCTTTGAAGCGTCTTAGTTTCTTCAGCACTCGCGCACGTTCACGAACACCGTTCTGGCACGTCCCACATGGCGTAGAAGTCTTAGGCGTTGCCCTAGTCTGAGCAGCACTCAGAGTAACCCTCGGCTTCGCATTCCATCCAGGACCTCCTGCCTGAAATCAACGTGCCTCCTAGAGGAAGTCGGCTTGCGTTCTGACTGCAGTTTGAGTCCTGTTCTTCCCGTGGCACTGCAGGCTTTTGAATAGCCACAGACCCAGAGGAGCAGCTACGGCGTTCCTTGGTTGAGGCAGTTCGCTTGATGCAGAACACTCGAATTCGAGAAGCTGATTCAGGGAAGGAAACACAGGGTAACCTGTGTCTCTTTGGACTTGTTAGAAACCACAGTGGGGTATGCTGAGTGTGCCCATGGAAACGGGGGCCTGCTGGAACTAGCCTTGCTTTCCCATTTTGAAGGCTGCATTCATGCTGCCTTGAAGCTGCCTGACATTCCCTGCTCTTGACAGGCCTGTAAACCCTGTAAGAATGCTTCTGGGGAGAAAATGAATTTGCTCTCTACACTAGGTGCTTCTGCGCCTGCGGTGTGGTCACCCTGACAAGCTCTAGCGCTAAAAGGAAACTCAACGTGTGAACTTGCCTCCAGTTTAGGCCCTTAGTACCCATGTAGATACGGAGGCATGCAGCTCTTTCCATGAGTTCTTAGTCGCTTCTATGCTTTACTATAAAGGAAGTACACTTCTGAGGACTCCTAGGCCTCTCGGGTATGCATCATTTCCCCTCCAAGTTCACTGAGTCCCTCCAGAGCCCTGTGGGCCGGCTGCGAAACTTCGAGTCCCATTTGTTGATCCCTCGGAGGCCCTCTGTGCGTGCCTAGAGACGGGCAACACACTGTACGTTCCTTGAGGAGAGCTCCATTTCCAGAGACCTCGAACGGCCTCAGGACAACATTGCTGCTGAGTCCCAAGTGCCCAGGAAGACTTTGTCATGGCCCTTGTGTGAGCTGCCATGTCATAACACTCTGTTTTGAATGCCCCGAGGCCCTCGTACCTGGAGTCACTCTGCTCGAGGAGAAAGTCAGCATCTTGCCATGCGGTGTCGCTGACGGCACACCCAGCAGAAACACATGCCTGGAAGTAAGGCCCTGATTTGCCGTGCAGAAGCGGAGGCGTACAGCAGTTTCCATGAGCCGGTGGCCTGTGCTCTGCGTACCTTTAACGGCAGCACAGTTTTCTGGACACCTAGGAGGCTAGCGTGGGCACCCTGTTGCCGGCAGGAACACTGAGTACCCCCAGGCGCACCTGGGTCTGCTAAGCAACATCCAGTCCCGTAGCCCTTTAGAGCCCCTCTGTGCATGCCGAGCGTAGGGAAACGCACTGCACTCTCCTTTGAAGCGTCTTAGTTTCTTCAGCACTCGCGCACGTTCACGAACACCGTTCTGGCACGTCCCACATGGCGTAGAAGTCTTAGGCGTTGCCCTAGTCTGAGCAGCACTCAGAGTAACCCTCGGCTTCGCATTCCATCCAGGACCTCCTGCCTGAAATCAACGTGCCTCCTAGAGGAAGTCGGCTTGCGTTCTGACTGCAGTTTGAGTCCTGTTCTTCCCGTGGCACTGCAGGCTTTTGAATAGCCACAGACCCAGAGGAGCAGCTACGGCGTTCCTTGGTTGAGGCAGTTCGCTTGATGCAGAACACTCGAATTCGAGAAGCTGATTCAGGGAAGGAAACACAGGGTAACCTGTGTCTCTTTGGACTTGTTAGAAACCACAGTGGGGTATGCTGAGTGTGCCCATGGAAACGGGGGCCTGCTGGAACTAGCCTTGCTTTCCCATTTTGAAGGCTGCATTCATGCTGCCTTGAAGCTGCCTGACATTCCCTGCTCTTGACAGGCCTGTAAACCCTGTAAGAATGCTTCTGGGGAGAAAATGAATTTGCTATCTACACTAGGTGCTTCTGCGCCTGCGGTGTGGTCACCCTGACAAGCTCTAGCGCTAAAAGGAAACTCAACGTGTGAACTTGCCTCCAGTTTAGGCCCTTAGTACCCATGTAGATACGGAGGCATGCAGCTCTTTCCATGAGTTCTTAGTCGCTTCTATGCTTTACTATAAAGGAAGTACACTTCTGAGGACTCCTAGGCCTCTCGGGTATGCATCATTTCCCCTCCAAGTTCACTGAGTCCCTCCAGAGCCCTGTGGGCCGGCTGCGAAACTTCGAGTCCCATTTGTTGATCCCTCGGAGGCCCTCTGTGCGTGCCTAGAGACGGGCAACACACTGTACGTTCCTTGAGGAGAGCTCCATTTCCAGAGACCTCGAACGGCCTCAGGACAACATTGCTGCTGAGTCCCAAGTGCCCAGGAAGACTTTGTCATGGCCCTTGTGTGAGCTGCCATGTCATAACACTCTGTTTTGAATGCCCCGAGGCCCTCGTACCTGGAGTCACTCTGCTCGAGGAGAAAGTCAGCATCTTGCCATGCGGTGTCGCTGACGGCACACCCAGCAGAAACACATGCCTGGAAGTAAGGCCCTGATTTGCCGTGCAGAAGCGGAGGCGTGCAGCAGTTTCCATGAGCCGGTGGCCTGTGCTCTGCGTACCTTTAACGGCAGCACAGTTTTCTGGACACCTAGGAGGCTAGCGTGGGCACCCTGTTGCCGGCAGGAACACTGAGTACCCCCAGGCGCACCTGGGTCTGCTAAGCAACATCCAGTCCCGTAGCCCTTTAGAGCCCCTCTGTGCATGCCGAGCGTAGGGAAACGCACTGCACTCTCCTTTGAAGCGTCTTAGTTTCTTCAGCACTCGCGCACGTTCACGAACACCGTTCTGGCACGTCCCACATGGCGTAGAAGTCTTAGGCGTTGCCCTAGTCTGAGCAGCACTCAGAGTAACCCTCGGCTTCGCATTCCATCCAGGACCTCCTGCCTGAAATCAACGTGCCTCCTAGAGGAAGTCGGCTTGCGTTCTGACTGCAGTTTGAGTCCTGTTCTTCCCGTGGCACTGCAGGCTTTTGAATAGCCACAGGCCCAGAGGAGCAGCTACGGCGTTCCTTGGTTGAGGCAGTTCACTTGATGCAGAACACCCTACTTCGAGAAGCTGATTCAGGGAAGGAAACACAGGGTAACCTGTGTCTCTTTGGACTTGTTAGAAACCACAGTGGGGTATGCTGAGTGTGCCCATGGAAACGGGGGCATGCTGGAACTAGCCTTGCTTTCCCATTTTGAAGGCTGCATTCATGCTGCGTTGAAGCTGCCTGACATTCCCTGCACTTGATAGGCCTGTAAACACTGTAAGAATGCTTCTGGGGAGAAAATGAATTTGCTGTCTAAACCAGGTGCTTCCGTGACTGCGGTATGGTCAGCCTGACAAGCTCTAGCGCTAAAAGGAAACTCAACGTGTGTACTTGCCTCCAGTTTAAGCCCTTAGTAGCCATGTAGATTCGGAAGCATACAGCTCTTTCCATGAGTTCTTAGTCGCTTATATGCTTTACTATAAAGGAAGTACACTTCTGAGGACTCCTAGGCCTCTCGGGTATGCATCATTTCCCCTCCAAGTTCACTGAGTACCTCCAGAACCCTGTGGGCCGGCTGCGAAACTTCGAGTCCCATTTGTTGATCCCTTGGCGGCCCTCTGTGCGTGCCTAGAGACGGGCAACACACTGTACGTTCCTTGAGGAGAGCTCCATTTCCAGAGACCTCGACCGGCCTCAGGACAACATTGCTGCTGAGTCCGAAATGCCGAGGAAGACTTCGTCATGGCCCTTGTGTGAGCTGCCATGTCATAACACTCTGCTTTGAATGCTTCGAGGCCCTCGTACCTGGAGTCACTCTGCTCGAGGAGAAAGTCAGCATCTTGCCATGCGGTGTCGCTGACGGCACACCCAGCAGAAACACATGCCTGGAAGTAAGGCCCTGATTTGCCGTGCAGAAGCGGAGGCGTGCAGCAGTTTCCATGAGCCGGTGGCCTGTGCTCTGCGTACCTTTAACGGCAGCACAGTTTTCTGGACACCTAGGAGGCTAGCGTGGGCACCCTGTTGCCGGCAGGAACACTGAGTAGCCCCAGGCGCACCTGGGTCTGCTAAGCAACATCCAGTCCCGTAGCCCTTTAGAGCCCCTCTGTGCATGCCGAGCATAGGGAAACACACTGCACTCTCTTTTGGAGCGTCTTAATTTCCTCAGCACTCGCGCACGTTCACGAACAACATTCTGGCACATCCCACATGGCGTATAAGTCTTAGGCGTTGCCCTAGTCTGAGCTGCACTCAGAGTAACCCTCGGCTTCGCATTCCATCCAGGACCTCCTGCCTGAAGTCACCATGCCTCCTAGAGGAAGTCGGCTTGCGTTCTGACTGCAGTTAAAGTACTGTTCTTCCTGTGGCACTGCAGGCTTTTCAATAGCCACAGGCCCAGAGGAGCAGCTACGGCGTTCCTTGGTTGAGGCAGTTCGCTTGATGCAGAACACTCGAATTCGAGAAGCTGATTCAGGGAAGGAAACACAGGGTAACCTGTGTCTCTTTGGACTTGTTAGAAACCACAGTGGGGTATGCTGAGTGTGCCCATGGAAACGGGGGCCTGCTGGAACTAGCCTTGCTTTCCCATTTTGAAGGCTGCATTCATGCTGCCTTGAAGCTGCCTGACATTCCCTGCTCTTGACAGGCCTGTAAACCCTGTAAGAATGCTTCTGGGGAGAAAATGAATTTGCTATCTACACTAGGTGCTTCTGCGCCTGCGGTGTGGTCACCCTGACAAGCTCTAGCGCTAAAAGGAAACTCAACGTGTGAACTTGCCTCCAGTTTAGGCCCTTAGTACCCATGTAGATACGGAGGCATGCAGCTCTTTCCATGAGTTCTTAGTCGCTTCTATGCTTTACTATAAAGGAAGTACACTTCTGAGGACTCCTAGGCCTCTCGGGTATGCATCATTTCCCCTCCAAGTTCACTGAGTCCCTCCAGAGCCCTGTGGGCCGGCTGCGAAACTTCGAGTCCCATTTGTTGATCCCTCGGAGGCCCTCTGTGCGTGCCTAGAGACGGGCAACACACTGTACGTTCCTTGAGGAGAGCTCCATTTCCAGAGACCTCGAACGGCCTCAGGACAACATTGCTGCTGAGTCCCAAGTGCCCAGGAAGACTTTGTCATGGCCCTTGTGTGAGCTGCCATGTCATAACACTCTGTTTTGAATGCCCCGAGGCCCTCGTACCTGGAGTCACTCTGCTCGAGGAGAAAGTCAGCATCTTGCCATGCGGTGTCGCTGACGGCACACCCAGCAGAAACACATGCCTGGAAGTAAGGCCCTGATTTGCCGTGCAGAAGCGGAGGCGTGCAGCAGTTTCCATGAGCCGGTGGCCTGTGCTCTGCGTACCTTTAACGGCAGCACAGTTTTCTGGACACCTAGGAGGCTAGCGTGGGCACCCTGTTGCCGGCAGGAACACTGAGTACCCCCAGGCGCACCTGGGTCTGCTAAGCAACATCCAGTCCCGTAGCCCTTTAGAGCCCCTCTGTGCATGCCGAGCGTAGGGAAACGCACTGCACTCTCCTTTGAAGCGTCTTAGTTTCTTCAGCACTCGCGCACGTTCACGAACACCGTTCTGGCACGTCCCACATGGCGTAGAAGTCTTAGGCGTTGCCCTAGTCTGAGCAGCACTCAGAGTAACCCTCGGCTTCGCATTCCATCCAGGACCTCCTGCCTGAAATCAACGTGCCTCCTAGAGGAAGTCGGCTTGCGTTCTGACTGCAGTTTGAGTCCTGTTCTTCCCGTGGCACTGCAGGCTTTTGAATAGCCACAGGCCCAGAGGAGCAGCTACGGCGTTCCTTGGTTGAGGCAGTTCACTTGATGCAGAACACCCTACTTCGAGAAGCTGATTCAGGGAAGGAAACACAGGGTAACCTGTGTCTCTTTGGACTTGTTAGAAACCACAGTGGGGTATGCTGAGTGTGCCCATGGAAACGGGGGCATGCTGGAACTAGCCTTGCTTTCCCATTTTGAAGGCTGCATTCATGCTGCGTTGAAGCTGCCTGACATTCCCTGCACTTGATAGGCCTGTAAACACTGTAAGAATGCTTCTGGGGAGAAAATGAATTTGCTGTCTAAACCAGGTGCTTCCGTGACTGCGGTATGGTCAGCCTGACAAGCTCTAGCGCTAAAAGGAAACTCAACGTGTGTACTTGCCTCCAGTTTAAGCCCTTAGTAGCCATGTAGATTCGGAAGCATACAGCTCTTTCCATGAGTTCTTAGTCGCTTATATGCTTTACTATAAAGGAAGTACACTTCTGAGGACTCCTAGGCCTCTCGGGTATGCATCATTTCCCCTCCAAGTTCACTGAGTACCTCCAGAACCCTGTGGGCCGGCTGCGAAACTTCGAGTCCCATTTGTTGATCCCTTGGCGGCCCTCTGTGCGTGCCTAGAGACGGGCAACACACTGTACGTTCCTTGAGGAGAGCTCCATTTCCAGAGACCTCGACCGGCCTCAGGACAACATTGCTGCTGAGTCCGAAATGCCGAGGAAGACTTCGTCATGGCCCTTGTGTGAGCTGCCATGTCATAACACTCTGCTTTGAATGCTTCGAGGCCCTCGTACCTGGAGTCACTCTGCTCGAGGAGAAAGTCAGCATCTTGCCATGCGGTGTCGCTGACGGCACACCCAGCAGAAACACATGCCTGGAAGTAAGGCCCTGATTTGCCGTGCAGAAGCGGAGGCGTGCAGCAGTTTCCATGAGCCGGTGGCCTGTGCTCTGCGTACCTTTAACGGCAGCACAGTTTTCTGGACACCTAGGAGGCTAGCGTGGGCACCCTGTTGCCGGCAGGAACACTGAGTAGCCCCAGGCGCACCTGGGTCTGCTAAGCAACATCCAGTCCCGTAGCCCTTTAGAGCCCCTCTGTGCATGCCGAGCATAGGGAAACACACTGCACTCTCTTTTGGAGCGTCTTAATTTCCTCAGCACTCGCGCACGTTCACGAACAACATTCTGGCACATCCCACATGGCGTATAAGTCTTAGGCGTTGCCCTAGTCTGAGCTGCACTCAGAGTAACCCTCGGCTTCGCATTCCATCCAGGACCTCCTGCCTGAAGTCACCATGCCTCCTAGAGGAAGTCGGCTTGCGTTCTGACTGCAGTTAAAGTACTGTTCTTCCTGTGGCACTGCAGGCTTTTCAATAGCCACAGGCCCAGAGGAGCAGCTACGGCGTTCCTTGGTTGAGGCAGTTCGCTTGATGCAGAACACTCGAATTCGAGAAGCTGATTCAGGGAAGGAAACACAGGGTAACCTGTGTCTCTTTGGACTTGTTAGAAACCACAGTGGGGTATGCTGAGTGTGCCCATGGAAACGGGGGCCTGCTGGAACTAGCCTTGCTTTCCCATTTTGAAGGCTGCATTCATGCTGCCTTGAAGCTGCCTGACATTCCCTGCTCTTGACAGGCCTGTAAACCCTGTAAGAATGCTTCTGGGGAGAAAATGAATTTGCTATCTACACTAGGTGCTTCTGCGCCTGCGGTGTGGTCACCCTGACAAGCTCTAGCGCTAAAAGGAAACTCAACGTGTGAACTTGCCTCCAGTTTAGGCCCTTAGTACCCATGTAGATACGGAGGCATGCAGCTCTTTCCATGAGTTCTTAGTCGCTTCTATGCTTTACTATAAAGGAAGTACACTTCTGAGGACTCCTAGGCCTCTCGGGTATGCATCATTTCCCCTCCAAGTTCACTGAGTCCCTCCAGAGCCCTGTGGGCCGGCTGCGAAACTTCGAGTCCCATTTGTTGATCCCTCGGAGGCCCTCTGTGCGTGCCTAGAGACGGGCAACACACTGTACGTTCCTTGAGGAGAGCTCCATTTCCAGAGACCTCGAACGGCCTCAGGACAACATTGCTGCTGAGTCCCAAGTGCCCAGGAAGACTTTGTCATGGCCCTTGTGTGAGCTGCCATGTGATAACACTCTGTTTTGAATGCCCCGAGGCCCTCGTACCTGGAGTCACTCTGCTCGAGGAGAAAGTCAGCATCTTGCCATGCGGTGTCGCTGACGGCACACCCAGCAGAAACACATGCCTGGAAGTAAGGCCCTGATTTGCCGTGCAGAAGCGGAGGCGTGCAGCAGTTTCCATGAGCCGGTGGCCTGTGCTCTGCGTACCTTTAACGGCAGCACAGTTTTCTGGACACCTAGGAGGCTAGCGTGGGCACCCTGTTGCCGGCAGGAACACTGAGTACCCCCAGGCGCACCTGGGTCTGCTAAGCAACATCCAGTCCCGTAGCCCTTTAGAGCCCCTCTGTGCATGCCGAGCGTAGGGAAACGCACTGCACTCTCCTTTGAAGCGTCTTAGTTTCTTCAGCACTCGCGCACGTTCACGAACACCGTTCTGGCACGTCCCACATGGCGTAGAAGTCTTAGGCGTTGCCCTAGTCTGAGCAGCACTCAGAGTAACCCTCGGCTTCGCATTCCATCCAGGACCTCCTGCCTGAAATCAACGTGCCTCCTAGAGGAAGTCGGCTTGCGTTCTGACTGCAGTTTGAGTCCTGTTCTTCCCGTGGCACTGCAGGCTTTTGAATAGCCACAGACCCAGAGGAGCAGCTACGGCGTTCCTTGGTTGAGGCAGTTCGCTTGATGCAGAACACTCGAATTCGAGAAGCTGATTCAGGGAAGGAAACACAGGGTAACCTGTGTCTCTTTGGACTTGTTAGAAACCACAGTGGGGTATGCTGAGTGTGCCCATGGAAACGGGGGCCTGCTGGAACTAGCCTTGCTTTCCCATTTTGAAGGCTGCATTCATGCTGCCTTGAAGCTGCCTGACATTCCCTGCTCTTGACAGGCCTGTAAACCCTGTAAGAATGCTTCTGGGGAGCAAATGAATTTGCTATCTACACTAGGTGCTTCTGCGCCTGCGGTGTGGTCAGCCTGACAAGCTCTAGCGCTAAAAGGAAACTCAACGTGTGTACTTGCCTCCAGTTTAAGCCCTTAGTAGCCATGTAGATTCGGAAGCATACAGCTCTTTCCATGAGTTCTTAGTCGCTTATATGCTTTACTATAAAGGAAGTACACTTCTGAGGACTCCTAGGCCTCTCGGGTATGCATCATTTCCCCTCCAAGTTCACTGAGTACCTCCAGAACCCTGTGGGCCGGCTGCGAAACTTCGAGTCCCATTTGTTGATCCCTTGGCGGCCCTCTGTGCGTGCCTAGAGACGGGCAACACACTGTACGTTCCTTGAGGAGAGCTCCATTTCCAGAGACCTCGAACGGCCTCAGGACAACATTGCTGCTGAGTCCCAAGTGCCCAGGAAGACTTTGTCATGGCCCTTGTGTGAGCTGCCATGTCATAACACTCTGTTTTGAATGCCCCGAGGCCCTCGTACCTGGAGTCACTCTGCTCGAGGAGAAAGTCAGCATCTTGCCATGCGGTGTCGCTGACGGCACACCCAGCAGAAACACATGCCTGGAAGTAAGGCCCTGATTTGCCGTGCAGAAGCGGAGGCGTGCAGCAGTTTCCATGAGCCGGTGGCCTGTGCTCTGCGTACCTTTAACGGCAGCACAGTTTTCTGGACACCTAGGAGGCTAGCGTGGGCACCCTGTTGCCGGCAGGAACACTGAGTACCCCCAGGCGCACCTGGGTCTGCTAAGCAACATCCAGTCCCGTAGCCCTTTAGAGCCCCTCTGTGCATGCCGAGCGTAGGGAAACGCACTGCACTCTCCTTTGAAGCGTCTTAGTTTCTTCAGCACTCGCGCACGTTCACGAACACCGTTCTGGCACGTCCCACATGGCGTAGAAGTCTTAGGCGTTGCCCTAGTCTGAGCAGCACTCAGAGTAACCCTCGGCTTCGCATTCCATCCAGGACCTCCTGCCTGAAATCAACGTGCCTCCTAGAGGAAGTCGGCTTGCGTTCTGACTGCAGTTTGAGTCCTGTTCTTCCCGTGGCACTGCAGGCTTTTGAATAGCCACAGGCCCAGAGGAGCAGCTACGGCGTTCCTTGGTTGAGGCAGTTCACTTGATGCAGAACACCCTACTTCGAGAAGCTGATTCAGGGAAGGAAACACAGGGTAACCTGTGTCTCTTTGGACTTGTTAGAAACCACAGTGGGGTATGCTGAGTGTGCCCATGGAAACGGGGGCATGCTGGAACTAGCCTTGCTTTCCCATTTTGAAGGCTGCATTCATGCTGCGTTGAAGCTGCCTGACATTCCCTGCACTTGATAGGCCTGTAAACACTGTAAGAATGCTTCTGGGGAGAAAATGAATTTGCTGTCTAAACCAGGTGCTTCCGTGACTGCGGTATGGTCAGCCTGACAAGCTCTAGCGCTAAAAGGAAACTCAACGTGTGTACTTGCCTCCAGTTTAAGCCCTTAGTAGCCATGTAGATTCGGAAGCATACAGCTCTTTCCATGAGTTCTTAGTCGCTTATATGCTTTACTATAAAGGAAGTACACTTCTGAGGACTCCTAGGCCTCTCGGGTATGCATCATTTCCCCTCCAAGTTCACTGAGTACCTCCAGAACCCTGTGGGCCGGCTGCGAAACTTCGAGTCCCATTTGTTGATCCCTTGGCGGCCCTCTGTGCGTGCCTAGAGACGGGCAACACACTGTACGTTCCTTGAGGAGAGCTCCATTTCCAGAGACCTCGACCGGCCTCAGGACAACATTGCTGCTGAGTCCGAAATGCCGAGGAAGACTTCGTCATGGCCCTTGTGTGAGCTGCCATGTCATAACACTCTGCTTTGAATGCTTCGAGGCCCTCGTACCTGGAGTCACTCTGCTCGAGGAGAAAGTCAGCATCTTGCCATGCGGTGTCGCTGACGGCACACCCAGCAGAAACACATGCCTGGAAGTAAGGCCCTGATTTGCCGTGCAGAAGCGGAGGCGTGCAGCAGTTTCCATGAGCCGGTGGCCTGTGCTCTGCGTACCTTTAACGGCAGCACAGTTTTCTGGACACCTAGGAGGCTAGCGTGGGCACCCTGTTGCCGGCAGGAACACTGAGTAGCCCCAGGCGCACCTGGGTCTGCTAAGCAACATCCAGTCCCGTAGCCCTTTAGAGCCCCTCTGTGCATGCCGAGCATAGGGAAACACACTGCACTCTCTTTTGGAGCGTCTTAATTTCCTCAGCACTCGCGCACGTTCACGAACAACATTCTGGCACATCCCACATGGCGTATAAGTCTTAGGCGTTGCCCTAGTCTGAGCTGCACTCAGAGTAACCCTCGGCTTCGCATTCCATCCAGGACCTCCTGCCTGAAGTCACCATGCCTCCTAGAGGAAGTCGGCTTGCGTTCTGACTGCAGTTAAAGTACTGTTCTTCCTGTGGCACTGCAGGCTTTTCAATAGCCACAGGCCCAGAGGAGCAGCTACGGCGTTCCTTGGTTGAGGCAGTTCGCTTGATGCAGAACACTCGAATTCGAGAAGCTGATTCAGGGAAGGAAACACAGGGTAACCTGTGTCTCTTTGGACTTGTTAGAAACCACAGTGGGGTATGCTGAGTGTGCCCATGGAAACGGGGGCCTGCTGGAACTAGCCTTGCTTTCCCATTTTGAAGGCTGCATTCATGCTGCCTTGAAGCTGCCTGACATTCCCTGCTCTTGACAGGCCTGTAAACCCTGTAAGAATGCTTCTGGGGAGAAAATGAATTTGCTATCTACACTAGGTGCTTCTGCGCCTGCGGTGTGGTCACCCTGACAAGCTCTAGCGCTAAAAGGAAACTCAACGTGTGAACTTGCCTCCAGTTTAGGCCCTTAGTACCCATGTAGATACGGAGGCATGCAGCTCTTTCCATGAGTTCTTAGTCGCTTCTATGCTTTACTATAAAGGAAGTACACTTCTGAGGACTCCTAGGCCTCTCGGGTATGCATCATTTCCCCTCCAAGTTCACTGAGTCCCTCCAGAGCCCTGTGGGCCGGCTGCGAAACTTCGAGTCCCATTTGTTGATCCCTCGGAGGCCCTCTGTGCGTGCCTAGAGACGGGCAACACACTGTACGTTCCTTGAGGAGAGCTCCATTTCCAGAGACCTCGAACGGCCTCAGGACAACATTGCTGCTGAGTCCCAAGTGCCCAGGAAGACTTTGTCATGGCCCTTGTGTGAGCTGCCATGTGATAACACTCTGTTTTGAATGCCCCGAGGCCCTCGTACCTGGAGTCACTCTGCTCGAGGAGAAAGTCAGCATCTTGCCATGCGGTGTCGCTGACGGCACACCCAGCAGAAACACATGCCTGGAAGTAAGGCCCTGATTTGCCGTGCAGAAGCGGAGGCGTGCAGCAGTTTCCATGAGCCGGTGGCCTGTGCTCTGCGTACCTTTAACGGCAGCACAGTTTTCTGGACACCTAGGAGGCTAGCGTGGGCACCCTGTTGCCGGCAGGAACACTGAGTACCCCCAGGCGCACCTGGGTCTGCTAAGCAACATCCAGTCCCGTAGCCCTTTAGAGCCCCTCTGTGCATGCCGAGCGTAGGGAAACGCACTGCACTCTCCTTTGAAGCGTCTTAGTTTCTTCAGCACTCGCGCACGTTCACGAACACCGTTCTGGCACGTCCCACATGGCGTAGAAGTCTTAGGCGTTGCCCTAGTCTGAGCAGCACTCAGAGTAACCCTCGGCTTCGCATTCCATCCAGGACCTCCTGCCTGAAATCAACGTGCCTCCTAGAGGAAGTCGGCTTGCGTTCTGACTGCAGTTTGAGTCCTGTTCTTCCCGTGGCACTGCAGGCTTTTGAATAGCCACAGACCCAGAGGAGCAGCTACGGCGTTCCTTGGTTGAGGCAGTTCGCTTGATGCAGAACACTCGAATTCGAGAAGCTGATTCAGGGAAGGAAACACAGGGTAACCTGTGTCTCTTTGGACTTGTTAGAAACCACAGTGGGGTATGCTGAGTGTGCCCATGGAAACGGGGGCCTGCTGGAACTAGCCTTGCTTTCCCATTTTGAAGGCTGCATTCATGCTGCCTTGAAGCTGCCTGACATTCCCTGCTCTTGACAGGCCTGTAAACCCTGTAAGAATGCTTCTGGGGAGCAAATGAATTTGCTATCTACACTAGGTGCTTCTGCGCCTGCGGTGTGGTCAGCCTGACAAGCTCTAGCGCTAAAAGGAAACTCAACGTGTGTACTTGCCTCCAGTTTAAGCCCTTAGTAGCCATGTAGATTCGGAAGCATACAGCTCTTTCCATGAGTTCTTAGTCGCTTATATGCTTTACTATAAAGGAAGTACACTTCTGAGGACTCCTAGGCCTCTCGGGTATGCATCATTTCCCCTCCAAGTTCACTGAGTACCTCCAGAACCCTGTGGGCCGGCTGCGAAACTTCGAGTCCCATTTGTTGATCCCTTGGCGGCCCTCTGTGCGTGCCTAGAGACGGGCAACACACTGTACGTTCCTTGAGGAGAGCTCCATTTCCAGAGACCTCGACCGGCCTCAGGACAACATTGCTGCTGAGTCCGAAATGCCGAGGAAGACTTCGTCATGGCCCTTCTGTGAGCTGCCATGTCATAACACTCTGCTTTGAATGCTTCGAGGCCCTCGTACCTGGAGTCACTCTGCTCGAGGAGAAAGTCAGCATCTTGCCATGCGGTGTCGCTGACGGCACACCCAGCAGAAACACATGCCTGGAAGTAAGGCCCTGATTTGCCGTGCAGAAGCGGAGGCGTGCAGCAGTTTCCATGAGCCGGTGGCCTGTGCTCTGCGTACCTTTAACGGCAGCACAGTTTTCTGGACACCTAGGAGGCTAGCGTGGGCACCCTGTTGCCGGCAGGAACACTGAGTAGCCCCAGGCGCACCTGGGTCTGCTAAGCAACATCCAGTCCCGTAGCCCTTTAGAGCCCCTCTGTGCATGCCGAGCATAGGGAAACACACTGCACTCTCTTTTGGAGCGTCTTAATTTCCTCAGCACTCGCGCACGTTCACGAACAACATTCTGGCACATCCCACATGGCGTAGAAGTCTTAGGCGTTGCCCTAGTCTGAGCTGCACTCAGAGTAACCCTCGGCTTCGCATTCCATCCAGGACCTCCTGCCTGAAGTCACCATGCCTCCTAGAGGAAGTCGGCTTGCGTTCTGACTGCAGTTAAAGTACTGTTCTTCCTGTGGCACTGCAGGCTTTTCAATAGCCACAGGCCCAGAGGAGCAGCTACGGCGTTCCTTGGTTGAGGCAGTTCGCTTGATGCAGAACACTCGAATTCGAGAAGCTGATTCAGGGAAGGAAACACAGGGTAACCTGTGTCTCTTTGGACTTGTTAGAAACCACAGTGGGGTATGCTGAGTGTGCCCATGGAAACGGGGGCCTGCTGGAACTAGCCTTGCTTTCCCATTTTGAAGGCTGCATTCATGCTGCCTTGAAGCTGCCTGACATTCCCTGCTCTTGACAGGCCTGTAAACCCTGTAAGAATGCTTCTGGGGAGAAAATGAATTTGCTATCTACACTAGGTGCTTCTGCGCCTGCGGTGTGGTCACCCTGACAAGCTCTAGCGCTAAAAGGAAACTCAACGTGTGAACTTGCCTCCAGTTTAGGCCCTTAGTACCCATGTAGATACGGAGGCATGCAGCTCTTTCCATGAGTTCTTAGTCGCTTCTATGCTTTACTATAAAGGAAGTACACTTCTGAGGACTCCTAGGCCTCTCGGGTATGCATCATTTCCCCTCCAAGTTCACTGAGTCCCTCCAGAGCCCTGTGGGCCGGCTGCGAAACTTCGAGTCCCATTTGTTGATCCCTCGGAGGCCCTCTGTGCGTGCCTAGAGACGGGCAACACACTGTACGTTCCTTGAGGAGAGCTCCATTTCCAGAGACCTCGAACGGCCTCAGGACAACATTGCTGCTGAGTCCCAAGTGCCCAGGAAGACTTTGTCATGGCCCTTGTGTGAGCTGCCATGTCATAACACTCTGTTTTGAATGCCCCGAGGCCCTCGTACCTGGAGTCACTCTGCTCGAGGAGAAAGTCAGCATCTTGCCATGCGGTGTCGCTGACGGCACACCCAGCAGAAACACATGCCTGGAAGTAAGGCCCTGATTTGCCGTGCAGAAGCGGAGGCGTGCAGCAGTTTCCATGAGCCGGTGGCCTGTGCTCTGCGTACCTTTAACGGCAGCACAGTTTTCTGGACACCTAGGAGGCTAGCGTGGGCACCCTGTTGCCGGCAGGAACACTGAGTACCCCCAGGCGCACCTGGGTCTGCTAAGCAACATCCAGTCCCGTAGCCCTTTAGAGCCCCTCTGTGCATGCCGAGCGTAGGGAAACGCACTGCACTCTCCTTTGAAGCGTCTTAGTTTCTTCAGCACTCGCGCACGTTCACGAACACCGTTCTGGCACGTCCCACATGGCGTAGAAGTCTTAGGCGTTGCCCTAGTCTGAGCAGCACTCAGAGTAACCCTCGGCTTCGCATTCCATCCAGGACCTCCTGCCTGAAATCAACGTGCCTCCTAGAGGAAGTCGGCTTGCGTTCTGACTGCAGTTTGAGTCCTGTTCTTCCCGTGGCACTGCAGGCTTTTGAATAGCCACAGACCCAGAGGAGCAGCTACGGCGTTCCTTGGTTGAGGCAGTTCGCTTGATGCAGAACACTCGAATTCGAGAAGCTGATTCAGGGAAGGAAACACAGGGTAACCTGTGTCTCTTTGGACTTGTTAGAAACCACAGTGGGGTATGCTGAGTGTGCCCATGGAAACGGGGGCCTGCTGGAACTAGCCTTGCTTTCCCATTTTGAAGGCTGCATTCATGCTGCCTTGAAGCTGCCTGACATTCCCTGCTCTTGACAGGCCTGTAAACCCTGTAAGAATGCTTCTGGGGAGAAAATGAATTTGCTATCTACACTAGGTGCTTCTGCGCCTGCGGTGTGGTCACCCTGACAAGCTCTAGCGCTAAAAGGAAACTCAACGTGTGAACTTGCCTCCAGTTTAGGCCCTTAGTACCCATGTAGATACGGAGGCATGCAGCTCTTTCCATGAGTTCTTAGTCGCTTCTATGCTTTACTATAAAGGAAGTACACTTCTGAGGACTCCTAGGCCTCTCGGGTATGCATCATTTCCCCTCCAAGTTCACTGAGTCCCTCCAGAGCCCTGTGGGCCGGCTGCGAAACTTCGAGTCCCATTTGTTGATCCCTCGGAGGCCCTCTGTGCGTGCCTAGAGACGGGCAACACACTGTACGTTCCTTGAGGAGAGCTCCATTTCCAGAGACCTCGAACGGCCTCAGGACAACATTGCTGCTGAGTCCCAAGTGCCCAGGAAGACTTTGTCATGGCCCTTGTGTGAGCTGCCATGTCATAACACTCTGTTTTGAATGCCCCGAGGCCCTCGTACCTGGAGTCACTCTGCTCGAGGAGAAAGTCAGCATCTTGCCATGCGGTGTCGCTGACGGCACACCCAGCAGAAACACATGCCTGGAAGTAAGGCCCTGATTTGCCGTGCAGAAGCGGAGGCGTGCAGCAGTTTCCATGAGCCGGTGGCCTGTGCTCTGCGTACCTTTAACGGCAGCACAGTTTTCTGGACACCTAGGAGGCTAGCGTGGGCACCCTGTTGCCGGCAGGAACACTGAGTACCCCCAGGCGCACCTGGGTCTGCTAAGCAACATCCAGTCCCGTAGCCCTTTAGAGCCCCTCTGTGCATGCCGAGCGTAGGGAAACGCACTGCACTCTCCTTTGAAGCGTCTTAGTTTCTTCAGCACTCGCGCACGTTCACGAACACCGTTCTGGCACGTCCCACATGGCGTAGAAGTCTTAGGCGTTGCCCTAGTCTGAGCAGCACTCAGAGTAACCCTCGGCTTCGCATTCCATCCAGGACCTCCTGCCTGAAATCAACGTGCCTCCTAGAGGAAGTCGGCTTGCGTTCTGACTGCAGTTTGAGTCCTGTTCTTCCCGTGGCACTGCAGGCTTTTGAATAGCCACAGACCCAGAGGAGCAGCTACGGCGTTCCTTGGTTGAGGCAGTTCGCTTGATGCAGAACACTCGAATTCGAGAAGCTGATTCAGGGAAGGAAACACAGGGTAACCTGTGTCTCTTTGGACTTGTTAGAAACCACAGTGGGGTATGCTGAGTGTGCCCATGGAAACGGGGGCCTGCTGGAACTAGCCTTGCTTTCCCATTTTGAAGGCTGCATTCATGCTGCCTTGAAGCTGCCTGACATTCCCTGCTCTTGACAGGCCTGTAAACCCTGTAAGAATGCTTCTGGGGAGAAAATGAATTTGCTATCTACACTAGGTGCTTCTGCGCCTGCGGTGTGGTCACCCTGACAAGCTCTAGCGCTAAAAGGAAACTCAACGTGTGAACTTGCCTCCAGTTTAGGCCCTTAGTACCCATGTAGATACGGAGGCATGCAGCTCTTTCCATGAGTTCTTAGTCGCTTCTATGCTTTACTATAAAGGAAGTACACTTCTGAGGACTCCTAGGCCTCTCGGGTATGCATCATTTCCCCTCCAAGTTCACTGAGTCCCTCCAGAGCCCTGTGGGCCGGCTGCGAAACTTCGAGTCCCATTTGTTGATCCCTCGGAGGCCCTCTGTGCGTGCCTAGAGACGGGCAACACACTGTACGTTCCTTGAGGAGAGCTCCATTTCCAGAGACCTCGAACGGCCTCAGGACAACATTGCTGCTGAGTCCCAAGTGCCCAGGAAGACTTTGTCATGGCCCTTGTGTGAGCTGCCATGTCATAACACTCTGTTTTGAATGCCCCGAGGCCCTCGTACCTGGAGTCACTCTGCTCGAGGAGAAAGTCAGCATCTTGCCATGCGGTGTCGCTGACGGCACACCCAGCAGAAACACATGCCTGGAAGTAAGGCCCTGATTTGCCGTGCAGAAGCGGAGGCGTGCAGCAGTTTCCATGAGCCGGTGGCCTGTGCTCTGCGTACCTTTAACGGCAGCACAGTTTTCTGGACACCTAGGAGGCTAGCGTGGGCACCCTGTTGCCGGCAGGAACACTGAGTACCCCCAGGCGCACCTGGGTCTGCTAAGCAACATCCAGTCCCGTAGCCCTTTAGAGCCCCTCTGTGCATGCCGAGCGTAGGGAAACGCACTGCACTCTCCTTTGAAGCGTCTTAGTTTCTTCAGCACTCGCGCACGTTCACGAACACCGTTCTGGCACGTCCCACATGGCGTAGAAGTCTTAGGCGTTGCCCTAGTCTGAGCAGCACTCAGAGTAACCCTCGGCTTCGCATTCCATCCAGGACCTCCTGCCTGAAATCAACGTGCCTCCTAGAGGAAGTCGGCTTGCGTTCTGACTGCAGTTTGAGTCCTGTTCTTCCCGTGGCACTGCAGGCTTTTGAATAGCCACAGACCCAGAGGAGCAGCTACGGCGTTCCTTGGTTGAGGCAGTTCGCTTGATGCAGAACACTCGAATTCGAGAAGCTGATTCAGGGAAGGAAACACAGGGTAACCTGTGTCTCTTTGGACTTGTTAGAAACCACAGTGGGGTATGCTGAGTGTGCCCATGGAAACGGGGGCCTGCTGGAACTAGCCTTGCTTTCCCATTTTGAAGGCTGCATTCATGCTGCCTTGAAGCTGCCTGACATTCCCTGCTCTTGACAGGCCTGTAAACCCTGTAAGAATGCTTCTGGGGAGAAAATGAATTTGCTATCTACACTAGGTGCTTCTGCGCCTGCGGTGTGGTCACCCTGACAAGCTCTAGCGCTAAAAGGAAACTCAACGTGTGAACTTGCCTCCAGTTTAGGCCCTTAGTACCCATGTAGATACGGAGGCATGCAGCTCTTTCCATGAGTTCTTAGTCGCTTCTATGCTTTACTATAAAGGAAGTACACTTCTGAGGACTCCTAGGCCTCTCGGGTATGCATCATTTCCCCTCCAAGTTCACTGAGTCCCTCCAGAGCCCTGTGGGCCGGCTGCGAAACTTCGAGTCCCATTTGTTGATCCCTCGGAGGCCCTCTGTGCGTGCCTAGAGACGGGCAACACACTGTACGTTCCTTGAGGAGAGCTCCATTTCCAGAGACCTCGAACGGCCTCAGGACAACATTGCTGCTGAGTCCCAAGTGCCCAGGAAGACTTTGTCATGGCCCTTGTGTGAGCTGCCATGTCATAACACTCTGTTTTGAATGCCCCGAGGCCCTCGTACCTGGAGTCACTCTGCTCGAGGAGAAAGTCAGCATCTTGCCATGCGGTGTCGCTGACGGCACACCCAGCAGAAACACATGCCTGGAAGTAAGGCCCTGATTTGCCGTGCAGAAGCGGAGGCGTGCAGCAGTTTCCATGAGCCGGTGGCCTGTGCTCTGCGTACCTTTAACGGCAGCACAGTTTTCTGGACACCTAGGAGGCTAGCGTGGGCACCCTGTTGCCGGCAGGAACACTGAGTACCCCCAGGCGCACCTGGGTCTGCTAAGCAACATCCAGTCCCGTAGCCCTTTAGAGCCCCTCTGTGCATGCCGAGCGTAGGGAAACGCACTGCACTCTCCTTTGAAGCGTCTTAGTTTCTTCAGCACTCGCGCACGTTCACGAACACCGTTCTGGCACGTCCCACATGGCGTAGAAGTCTTAGGCGTTGCCCTAGTCTGAGCAGCACTCAGAGTAACCCTCGGCTTCGCATTCCATCCAGGACCTCCTGCCTGAAATCAACGTGCCTCCTAGAGGAAGTCGGCTTGCGTTCTGACTGCAGTTTGAGTCCTGTTCTTCCCGTGGCACTGCAGGCTTTTGAATAGCCACAGGCCCAGAGGAGCAGCTACGGCGTTCCTTGGTTGAGGCAGTTCACTTGATGCAGAACACCCTACTTCGAGAAGCTGATTCAGGGAAGGAAACACAGGGTAACCTGTGTCTCTTTGGACTTGTTAGAAACCACAGTGGGGTATGCTGAGTGTGCCCATGGAAACGGGGGCATGCTGGAACTAGCCTTGCTTTCCCATTTTGAAGGCTGCATTCATGCTGCGTTGAAGCTGCCTGACATTCCCTGCACTTGATAGGCCTGTAAACACTGTAAGAATGCTTCTGGGGAGAAAATGAATTTGCTGTCTAAACCAGGTGCTTCCGTGACTGCGGTATGGTCAGCCTGACAAGCTCTAGCGCTAAAAGGAAACTCAACGTGTGTACTTGCCTCCAGTTTAAGCCCTTAGTAGCCATGTAGATTCGGAAGCATACAGCTCTTTCCATGAGTTCTTAGTCGCTTATATGCTTTACTATAAAGGAAGTACACTTCTGAGGACTCCTAGGCCTCTCGGGTATGCATCATTTCCCCTCCAAGTTCACTGAGTACCTCCAGAACCCTGTGGGCCGGCTGCGAAACTTCGAGTCCCATTTGTTGATCCCTTGGCGGCCCTCTGTGCGTGCCTAGAGACGGGCAACACACTGTACGTTCCTTGAGGAGAGCTCCATTTCCAGAGACCTCGACCGGCCTCAGGACAACATTGCTGCTGAGTCCCAAGTGCCCAGGAAGACTTTGTCATGGCCCTTGTGTGAGCTGCCATGTCATAACACTCTGCTTTGAATGCTTCGAGGCCCTCGTACCTGGAGTCACTCTGCTCGAGGAGAAAGTCAGCATCTTGCCATGCGGTGTCGCTGACGGCACACCCAGCAGAAACACATGCCTGGAAGTAAGGCCCTGATTTGCCGTGCAGAAGCGGAGGCGTGCAGCAGTTTCCATGAGCCGGTGGCCTGTGCTCTGCGTACCTTTAACGGCAGCACAGTTTTCTGGACACCTAGGAGGCTAGCGTGGGCACCCTGTTGCCGGCAGGAACACTGAGTAGCCCCAGGCGCACCTGGGTCTGCTAAGCAACATCCAGTCCCGTAGCCCTTTAGAGCCCCTCTGTGCATGCCGAGCATAGGGAAACACACTGCACTCTCTTTTGGAGCGTCTTAATTTCCTCAGCACTCGCGCACGTTCACGAACAACATTCTGGCACATCCCACATGGCGTATAAGTCTTAGGCGTTGCCCTAGTCTGAGCTGCACTCAGAGTAACCCTCGGCTTCGCATTCCATCCAGGACCTCCTGCCTGAAGTCACCATGCCTCCTAGAGGAAGTCGGCTTGCGTTCTGACTGCAGTTAAAGTACTGTTCTTCCTGTGGCACTGCAGGCTTTTCAATAGCCACAGGCCCAGAGGAGCAGCTACGGCGTTCCTTGGTTGAGGCAGTTCGCTTGATGCAGAACACTCGAATTCGAGAAGCTGATTCAGGGAAGGAAACACAGGGTAACCTGTGTCTCTTTGGACTTGTTAGAAACCACAGTGGGGTATGCTGAGTGTGCCCATGGAAACGGGGGCCTGCTGGAACTAGCCTTGCTTTCCCATTTTGAAGGCTGCATTCATGCTGCCTTGAAGCTGCCTGACATTCCCTGCTCTTGACAGGCCTGTAAACCCTGTAAGAATGCTTCTGGGGAGAAAATGAATTTGCTATCTACACTAGGTGCTTCTGCGCCTGCGGTGTGGTCACCCTGACAAGCTCTAGCGCTAAAAGGAAACTCAACGTGTGAACTTGCCTCCAGTTTAGGCCCTTAGTACCCATGTAGATACGGAGGCATGCAGCTCTTTCCATGAGTTCTTAGTCGCTTCTATGCTTTACTATAAAGGAAGTACACTTCTGAGGACTCCTAGGCCTCTCGGGTATGCATCATTTCCCCTCCAAGTTCACTGAGTCCCTCCAGAGCCCTGTGGGCCGGCTGCGAAACTTCGAGTCCCATTTGTTGATCCCTCGGAGGCCCTCTGTGCGTGCCTAGAGACGGGCAACACACTGTACGTTCCTTGAGGAGAGCTCCATTTCCAGAGACCTCGAACGGCCTCAGGACAACATTGCTGCTGAGTCCCAAGTGCCCAGGAAGACTTTGTCATGGCCCTTGTGTGAGCTGCCATGTGATAACACTCTGTTTTGAATGCCCCGAGGCCCTCGTACCTGGAGTCACTCTGCTCGAGGAGAAAGTCAGCATCTTGCCATGCGGTGTCGCTGACGGCACACCCAGCAGAAACACATGCCTGGAAGTAAGGCCCTGATTTGCCGTGCAGAAGCGGAGGCGTGCAGCAGTTTCCATGAGCCGGTGGCCTGTGCTCTGCGTACCTTTAACGGCAGCACAGTTTTCTGGACACCTAGGAGGCTAGCGTGGGCACCCTGTTGCCGGCAGGAACACTGAGTACCCCCAGGCGCACCTGGGTCTGCTAAGCAACATCCAGTCCCGTAGCCCTTTAGAGCCCCTCTGTGCATGCCGAGCGTAGGGAAACGCACTGCACTCTCCTTTGAAGCGTCTTAGTTTCTTCAGCACTCGCGCACGTTCACGAACACCGTTCTGGCACGTCCCACATGGCGTAGAAGTCTTAGGCGTTGCCCTAGTCTGAGCAGCACTCAGAGTAACCCTCGGCTTCGCATTCCATCCAGGACCTCCTGCCTGAAATCAACGTGCCTCCTAGAGGAAGTCGGCTTGCGTTCTGACTGCAGTTTGAGTCCTGTTCTTCCCGTGGCACTGCAGGCTTTTGAATAGCCACAGACCCAGAGGAGCAGCTACGGCGTTCCTTGGTTGAGGCAGTTCGCTTGATGCAGAACACTCGAATTCGAGAAGCTGATTCAGGGAAGGAAACACAGGGTAACCTGTGTCTCTTTGGACTTGTTAGAAACCACAGTGGGGTATGCTGAGTGTGCCCATGGAAACGGGGGCCTGCTGGAACTAGCCTTGCTTTCCCATTTTGAAGGCTGCATTCATGCTGCCTTGAAGCTGCCTGACATTCCCTGCTCTTGACAGGCCTGTAAACCCTGTAAGAATGCTTCTGGGGAGCAAATGAATTTGCTATCTACACTAGGTGCTTCTGCGCCTGCGGTGTGGTCAGCCTGACAAGCTCTAGCGCTAAAAGGAAACTCAACGTGTGTACTTGCCTCCAGTTTAAGCCCTTAGTAGCCATGTAGATTCGGAAGCATACAGCTCTTTCCATGAGTTCTTAGTCGCTTATATGCTTTACTATAAAGGAAGTACACTTCTGAGGACTCCTAGGCCTCTCGGGTATGCATCATTTCCCCTCCAAGTTCACTGAGTACCTCCAGAACCCTGTGGGCCGGCTGCGAAACTTCGAGTCCCATTTGTTGATCCCTTGGCGGCCCTCTGTGCGTGCCTAGAGACGGGCAACACACTGTACGTTCCTTGAGGAGAGCTCCATTTCCAGAGACCTCGACCGGCCTCAGGACAACATTGCTGCTGAGTCCGAAATGCCGAGGAAGACTTCGTCATGGCCCTTGTGTGAGCTGCCATGTCATAACACTCTGCTTTGAATGCTTCGAGGCCCTCGTACCTGGAGTCACTCTGCTCGAGGAGAAAGTCAGCATCTTGCCATGCGGTGTCGCTGACGGCACACCCAGCAGAAACACATGCCTGGAAGTAAGGCCCTGATTTGCCGTGCAGAAGCGGAGGCGTGCAGCAGTTTCCATGAGCCGGTGGCCTGTGCTCTGCGTACCTTTAACGGCAGCACAGTTTTCTGGACACCTAGGAGGCTAGCGTGGGCACCCTGTTGCCGGCAGGAACACTGAGTAGCCCCAGGCGCACCTGGGTCTGCTAAGCAACATCCAGTCCCGTAGCCCTTTAGAGCCCCTCTGTGCATGCCGAGCATAGGGAAACACACTGCACTCTCTTTTGGAGCGTCTTAATTTCCTCAGCACTCGCGCACGTTCACGAACAACATTCTGGCACATCCCACATGGCGTATAAGTCTTAGGCGTTGCCCTAGTCTGAGCTGCACTCAGAGTAACCCTCGGCTTCGCATTCCATCCAGGACCTCCTGCCTGAAGTCACCATGCCTCCTAGAGGAAGTCGGCTTGCGTTCTGACTGCAGTTAAAGTACTGTTCTTCCTGTGGCACTGCAGGCTTTTCAATAGCCACAGGCCCAGAGGAGCAGCTACGGCGTTCCTTGGTTGAGGCAGTTCGCTTGATGCAGAACACTCGAATTCGAGAAGCTGATTCAGGGAAGGAAACACAGGGTAACCTGTGTCTCTTTGGACTTGTTAGAAACCACAGTGGGGTATGCTGAGTGTGCCCATGGAAACGGGGGCCTGCTGGAACTAGCCTTGCTTTCCCATTTTGAAGGCTGCATTCATGCTGCCTTGAAGCTGCCTGACATTCCCTGCTCTTGACAGGCCTGTAAACCCTGTAAGAATGCTTCTGGGGAGAAAATGAATTTGCTATCTACACTAGGTGCTTCTGCGCCTGCGGTGTGGTCACCCTGACAAGCTCTAGCGCTAAAAGGAAACTCAACGTGTGAACTTGCCTCCAGTTTAGGCCCTTAGTACCCATGTAGATACGGAGGCATGCAGCTCTTTCCATGAGTTCTTAGTCGCTTCTATGCTTTACTATAAAGGAAGTACACTTCTGAGGACTCCTAGGCCTCTCGGGTATGCATCATTTCCCCTCCAAGTTCACTGAGTCCCTCCAGAGCCCTGTGGGCCGGCTGCGAAACTTCGAGTCCCATTTGTTGATCCCTCGGAGGCCCTCTGTGCGTGCCTAGAGACGGGCAACACACTGTACGTTCCTTGAGGAGAGCTCCATTTCCAGAGACCTCGAACGGCCTCAGGACAACATTGCTGCTGAGTCCCAAGTGCCCAGGAAGACTTTGTCATGGCCCTTGTGTGAGCTGCCATGTGATAACACTCTGTTTTGAATGCCCCGAGGCCCTCGTACCTGGAGTCACTCTGCTCGAGGAGAAAGTCAGCATCTTGCCATGCGGTGTCGCTGACGGCACACCCAGCAGAAACACATGCCTGGAAGTAAGGCCCTGATTTGCCGTGCAGAAGCGGAGGCGTGCAGCAGTTTCCATGAGCCGGTGGCCTGTGCTCTGCGTACCTTTAACGGCAGCACAGTTTTCTGGACACCTAGGAGGCTAGCGTGGGCACCCTGTTGCCGGCAGGAACACTGAGTACCCCCAGGCGCACCTGGGTCTGCTAAGCAACATCCAGTCCCGTAGCCCTTTAGAGCCCCTCTGTGCATGCCGAGCGTAGGGAAACGCACTGCACTCTCCTTTGAAGCGTCTTAGTTTCTTCAGCACTCGCGCACGTTCACGAACACCGTTCTGGCACGTCCCACATGGCGTAGAAGTCTTAGGCGTTGCCCTAGTCTGAGCAGCACTCAGAGTAACCCTCGGCTTCGCATTCCATCCAGGACCTCCTGCCTGAAATCAACGTGCCTCCTAGAGGAAGTCGGCTTGCGTTCTGACTGCAGTTTGAGTCCTGTTCTTCCCGTGGCACTGCAGGCTTTTGAATAGCCACAGACCCAGAGGAGCAGCTACGGCGTTCCTTGGTTGAGGCAGTTCGCTTGATGCAGAACACTCGAATTCGAGAAGCTGATTCAGGGAAGGAAACACAGGGTAACCTGTGTCTCTTTGGACTTGTTAGAAACCACAGTGGGGTATGCTGAGTGTGCCCATGGAAACGGGGGCCTGCTGGAACTAGCCTTGCTTTCCCATTTTGAAGGCTGCATTCATGCTGCCTTGAAGCTGCCTGACATTCCCTGCTCTTGACAGGCCTGTAAACCCTGTAAGAATGCTTCTGGGGAGAAAATGAATTTGCTATCTACACTAGGTGCTTCTGCGCCTGCGGTGTGGTCACCCTGACAAGCTCTAGCGCTAAAAGGAAACTCAACGTGTGAACTTGCCTCCAGTTTAGGCCCTTAGTACCCATGTAGATACGGAGGCATGCAGCTCTTTCCATGAGTTCTTAGTCGCTTCTATGCTTTACTATAAAGGAAGTACACTTCTGAGGACTCCTAGGCCTCTCGGGTATGCATCATTTCCCCTCCAAGTTCACTGAGTCCCTCCAGAGCCCTGTGGGCCGGCTGCGAAACTTCGAGTCCCATTTGTTGATCCCTCGGAGGCCCTCTGTGCGTGCCTAGAGACGGGCAACACACTGTACGTTCCTTGAGGAGAGCTCCATTTCCAGAGACCTCGAACGGCCTCAGGACAACATTGCTGCTGAGTCCCAAGTGCCCAGGAAGACTTTGTCATGGCCCTTGTGTGAGCTGCCATGTCATAACACTCTGTTTTGAATGCCCCGAGGCCCTCGTACCTGGAGTCACTCTGCTCGAGGAGAAAGTCAGCATCTTGCCATGCGGTGTCGCTGACGGCACACCCAGCAGAAACACATGCCTGGAAGTAAGGCCCTGATTTGCCGTGCAGAAGCGGAGGCGTGCAGCAGTTTCCATGAGCCGGTGGCCTGTGCTCTGCGTACCTTTAACGGCAGCACAGTTTTCTGGACACCTAGGAGGCTAGCGTGGGCACCCTGTTGCCGGCAGGAACACTGAGTACCCCCAGGCGCACCTGGGTCTGCTAAGCAACATCCAGTCCCGTAGCCCTTTAGAGCCCCTCTGTGCATGCCGAGCGTAGGGAAACGCACTGCACTCTCCTTTGAAGCGTCTTAGTTTCTTCAGCACTCGCGCACGTTCACGAACACCGTTCTGGCACGTCCCACATGGCGTAGAAGTCTTAGGCGTTGCCCTAGTCTGAGCAGCACTCAGAGTAACCCTCGGCTTCGCATTCCATCCAGGACCTCCTGCCTGAAATCAACGTGCCTCCTAGAGGAAGTCGGCTTGCGTTCTGACTGCAGTTTGAGTCCTGTTCTTCCCGTGGCACTGCAGGCTTTTGAATAGCCACAGACCCAGAGGAGCAGCTACGGCGTTCCTTGGTTGAGGCAGTTCGCTTGATGCAGAACACTCGAATTCGAGAAGCTGATTCAGGGAAGGAAACACAGGGTAACCTGTGTCTCTTTGGACTTGTTAGAAACCACAGTGGGGTATGCTGAGTGTGCCCATGGAAACGGGGGCCTGCTGGAACTAGCCTTGCTTTCCCATTTTGAAGGCTGCATTCATGCTGCCTTGAAGCTGCCTGACATTCCCTGCTCTTGACAGGCCTGTAAACCCTGTAAGAATGCTTCTGGGGAGAAAATGAATTTGCTATCTACACTAGGTGCTTCTGCGCCTGCGGTGTGGTCACCCTGACAAGCTCTAGCGCTAAAAGGAAACTCAACGTGTGAACTTGCCTCCAGTTTAGGCCCTTAGTACCCATGTAGATACGGAGGCATGCAGCTCTTTCCATGAGTTCTTAGTCGCTTCTATGCTTTACTATAAAGGAAGTACACTTCTGAGGACTCCTAGGCCTCTCGGGTATGCATCATTTCCCCTCCAAGTTCACTGAGTCCCTCCAGAGCCCTGTGGGCCGGCTGCGAAACTTCGAGTCCCATTTGTTGATCCCTCGGAGGCCCTCTGTGCGTGCCTAGAGACGGGCAACACACTGTACGTTCCTTGAGGAGAGCTCCATTTCCAGAGACCTCGAACGGCCTCAGGACAACATTGCTGCTGAGTCCCAAGTGCCCAGGAAGACTTTGTCATGGCCCTTGTGTGAGCTGCCATGTCATAACACTCTGTTTTGAATGCCCCGAGGCCCTCGTACCTGGAGTCACTCTGCTCGAGGAGAAAGTCAGCATCTTGCCATGCGGTGTCGCTGACGGCACACCCAGCAGAAACACATGCCTGGAAGTAAGGCCCTGATTTGCCGTGCAGAAGCGGAGGCGTGCAGCAGTTTCCATGAGCCGGTGGCCTGTGCTCTGCGTACCTTTAACGGCAGCACAGTTTTCTGGACACCTAGGAGGCTAGCGTGGGCACCCTGTTGCCGGCAGGAACACTGAGTACCCCCAGGCGCACCTGGGTCTGCTAAGCAACATCCAGTCCCGTAGCCCTTTAGAGCCCCTCTGTGCATGCCGAGCGTAGGGAAACGCACTGCACTCTCCTTTGAAGCGTCTTAGTTTCTTCAGCACTCGCGCACGTTCACGAACACCGTTCTGGCACGTCCCACATGGCGTAGAAGTCTTAGGCGTTGCCCTAGTCTGAGCAGCACTCAGAGTAACCCTCGGCTTCGCATTCCATCCAGGACCTCCTGCCTGAAATCAACGTGCCTCCTAGAGGAAGTCGGCTTGCGTTCTGACTGCAGTTTGAGTCCTGTTCTTCCCGTGGCACTGCAGGCTTTTGAATAGCCACAGGCCCAGAGGAGCAGCTACGGCGTTCCTTGGTTGAGGCAGTTCACTTGATGCAGAACACCCTACTTCGAGAAGCTGATTCAGGGAAGGAAACACAGGGTAACCTGTGTCTCTTTGGACTTGTTAGAAACCACAGTGGGGTATGCTGAGTGTGCCCATGGAAACGGGGGCATGCTGGAACTAGCCTTGCTTTCCCATTTTGAAGGCTGCATTCATGCTGCGTTGAAGCTGCCTGACATTCCCTGCACTTGATAGGCCTGTAAACACTGTAAGAATGCTTCTGGGGAGAAAATGAATTTGCTGTCTAAACCAGGTGCTTCCGTGACTGCGGTATGGTCAGCCTGACAAGCTCTAGCGCTAAAAGGAAACTCAACGTGTGTACTTGCCTCCAGTTTAAGCCCTTAGTAGCCATGTAGATTCGGAAGCATACAGCTCTTTCCATGAGTTCTTAGTCGCTTCTATGCTTTACTATAAAGGAAGTACACTTCTGAGGACTCCTAGGCCTCTCGGGTATGCATCATTTCCCCTCCAAGTTCACTGAGTACCTCCAGAACCCTGTGGGCCGGCTGCGAAACTTCGAGTCCCATTTGTTGATCCCTTGGCGGCCCTCTGTGCGTGCCTAGAGACGGGCAACACACTGTACGTTCCTTGAGGAGAGCTCCATTTCCAGAGACCTCGACCGGCCTCAGGACAACATTGCTGCTGAGTCCGAAATGCCGAGGAAGACTTCGTCATGGCCCTTGTGTGAGCTGCCATGTCATAACACTCTGCTTTGAATGCTTCGAGGCCCTCGTACCTGGAGTCACTCTGCTCGAGGAGAAAGTCAGCATCTTGCCATGCGGTGTCGCTGACGGCACACCCAGCAGAAACACATGCCTGGAAGTAAGGCCCTGATTTGCCGTGCAGAAGCGGAGGCGTGCAGCAGTTTCCATGAGCCGGTGGCCTGTGCTCTGCGTACCTTTAACGGCAGCACAGTTTTCTGGACACCTAGGAGGCTAGCGTGGGCACCCTGTTGCCGGCAGGAACACTGAGTAGCCCCAGGCGCACCTGGGTCTGCTAAGCAACATCCAGTCCCGTAGCCCTTTAGAGCCCCTCTGTGCATGCCGAGCATAGGGAAACACACTGCACTCTCTTTTGGAGCGTCTTAATTTCCTCAGCACTCGCGCACGTTCACGAACAACATTCTGGCACATCCCACATGGCATAGAAGTCTTAGGCGTTGCCCTAGTCTGAGCTGCACTCAGAGTAACCCTCGGCTTCGCATTCCATCCAGGACCTCCTGCCTGAAGTCACCATGCCTCCTAGAGGAAGTCGGCTTGCGTTCTGACTGCAGTTAAAGTACTGTTCTTCCTGTGGCACTGCAGGCTTTTCAATAGCCACAGGCCCAGAGGAGCAGCTACGGCGTTCCTTGGTTGAGGCAGTTCGCTTGATGCAGAACACTCGAATTCGAGAAGCTGATTCAGGGAAGGAAACACAGGGTAACCTGTGTCTCTTTGGACTTGTTAGAAACCACAGTGGGGTATGCTGAGTGTGCCCATGGAAACTGGGGCCTGCTGGAACTAGCCTTGCTTTCCCATTTTGAAGGCTGCATTCATGCTGCCTTGAAGCTGCCTGACATTCCCTGCTCTTGACAGGCCTGTAAACCCTGTAAGAATGCTTCTGGGGAGAAAATGAATTTGCTATCTACACTAGGTGCTTCTGCGCCTGCGGTGTGGTCACCCTGACAAGCTCTAGCGCTAAAAGGAAACTCAACGTGTGAACTTGCCTCCAGTTTAGGCCCTTAGTACCCATGTAGATACGGAGGCATGCAGCTCTTTCCATGAGTTCTTAGTCGCTTCTATGCTTTACTATAAAGGAAGTACACTTCTGAGGACTCCTAGGCCTCTCGGGTATGCATCATTTCCCCTCCAAGTTCACTGAGTCCCTCCAGAGCCCTGTGGACCGGCTGCGAAACTTCGAGTCCCATTTGTTGATCCCTCGGAGGCCCTCTGTGCGTGCCTAGAGACGGGCAACACACTGTACGTTCCTTGAGGAGAGCTCCATTTCCAGAGACCTCGAACGGCCTCAGGACAACATTGCTGCTGAGTCCCAAGTGCCCAGGAAGACTTTGTCATGGCCCTTGTGTGAGCTGCCATGTCATAACACTCTGTTTTGAATGCCCCGAGGCCCTCGTACCTGGAGTCACTCTGCTCGAGGAGAAAGTCAGCATCTTGCCATGCGGTGTCGCTGACGGCACACCCAGCAGAAACACATGCCTGGAAGTAAGGCCCTGATTTGCCGTGCAGAAGCGGAGGCGTGCAGCAGTTTCCATGAGCCGGTGGCCTGTGCTCTGCGTACCTTTAACGGCAGCACAGTTTTCTGGACACCTAGGAGGCTAGCGTGGGCACCCTGTTGCCGGCAGGAACACTGAGTACCCCCAGGCGCACCTGGGTCTGCTAAGCAACATCCAGTCCCGTAGCCCTTTAGAGCCCCTCTGTGCATGCCGAGCGTAGGGAAACGCACTGCACTCTCCTTTGAAGCGTCTTAGTTTCTTCAGCACTCGCGCACGTTCACGAACACCGTTCTGGCACGTCCCACATGGCGTAGAAGTCTTAGGCGTTGCCCTAGTCTGAGCAGCACTCAGAGTAACCCTCGGCTTCGCATTCCATCCAGGACCTCCTGCCTGAAATCAACGTGCCTCCTAGAGGAAGTCGGCTTGCGTTCTGACTGCAGTTTGAGTCCTGTTCTTCCCGTGGCACTGCAGGCTTTTGAATAGCCACAGGCCCAGAGGAGCAGCTACGGCGTTCCTTGGTTGAGGCAGTTCACTTGATGCAGAACACCCTACTTCGAGAAGCTGATTCAGGGAAGGAAACACAGGGTAACCTGTGTCTCTTTGGACTTGTTAGAAACCACAGTGGGGTATGCTGAGTGTGCCCATGGAAACGGGGGCATGCTGGAACTAGCCTTGCTTTCCCATTTTGAAGGCTGCATTCATGCTGCGTTGAAGCTGCCTGACATTCCCTGCACTTGATAGGCCTGTAAACACTGTAAGAATGCTTCTGGGGAGAAAATGAATTTGCTGTCTAAACCAGGTGCTTCCGTGACTGCGGTATGGTCAGCCTGACAAGCTCTAGCGCTAAAAGGAAACTCAACGTGTGTACTTGCCTCCAGTTTAAGCCCTTAGTAGCCATGTAGATTCGGAAGCATACAGCTCTTTCCATGAGTTCTTAGTCGCTTCTATGCTTTACTATAAAGGAAGTACACTTCTGAGGACTCCTAGGCCTCTCGGGTATGCATCATTTCCCCTCCAAGTTCACTGAGTACCTCCAGAACCCTGTGGGCCGGCTGCGAAACTTCGAGTCCCATTTGTTGATCCCTTGGCGGCCCTCTGTGCGTGCCTAGAGACGGGCAACACACTGTACGTTCCTTGAGGAGAGCTCCATTTCCAGAGACCTCGACCGGCCTCAGGACAACATTGCTGCTGAGTCCGAAATGCCGAGGAAGACTTCGTCATGGCCCTTGTGTGAGCTGCCATGTCATAACACTCTGCTTTGAATGCTTCGAGGCCCTCGTACCTGGAGTCACTCTGCTCGAGGAGAAAGTCAGCATCTTGCCATGCGGTGTCGCTGACGGCACACCCAGCAGAAACACATGCCTGGAAGTAAGGCCCTGATTTGCCGTGCAGAAGCGGAGGCGTGCAGCAGTTTCCATGAGCCGGTGGCCTGTGCTCTGCGTACCTTTAACGGCAGCACAGTTTTCTGGACACCTAGGAGGCTAGCGTGGGCACCCTGTTGCCGGCAGGAACACTGAGTAGCCCCAGGCGCACCTGGGTCTGCTAAGCAACATCCAGTCCCGTAGCCCTTTAGAGCCCCTCTGTGCATGCCGAGCATAGGGAAACACACTGCACTCTCTTTTGGAGCGTCTTAATTTCCTCAGCACTCGCGCACGTTCACGAACAACATTCTGGCACATCCCACATGGCATAGAAGTCTTAGGCGTTGCCCTAGTCTGAGCTGCACTCAGAGTAACCCTCGGCTTCGCATTCCATCCAGGACCTCCTGCCTGAAGTCACCATGCCTCCTAGAGGAAGTCGGCTTGCGTTCTGACTGCAGTTAAAGTACTGTTCTTCCTGTGGCACTGCAGGCTTTTCAATAGCCACAGGCCCAGAGGAGCAGCTACGGCGTTCCTTGGTTGAGGCAGTTCGCTTGATGCAGAACACTCGAATTCGAGAAGCTGATTCAGGGAAGGAAACACAGGGTAACCTGTGTCTCTTTGGACTTGTTAGAAACCACAGTGGGGTATGCTGAGTGTGCCCATGGAAACTGGGGCCTGCTGGAACTAGCCTTGCTTTCCCATTTTGAAGGCTGCATTCATGCTGCCTTGAAGCTGCCTGACATTCCCTGCTCTTGACAGGCCTGTAAACCCTGTAAGAATGCTTCTGGGGAGAAAATGAATTTGCTATCTACACTAGGTGCTTCTGCGCCTGCGGTGTGGTCACCCTGACAAGCTCTAGCGCTAAAAGGAAACTCAACGTGTGAACTTGCCTCCAGTTTAGGCCCTTAGTACCCATGTAGATACGGAGGCATGCAGCTCTTTCCATGAGTTCTTAGTCGCTTCTATGCTTTACTATAAAGGAAGTACACTTCTGAGGACTCCTAGGCCTCTCGGGTATGCATCATTTCCCCTCCAAGTTCACTGAGTCCCTCCAGAGCCCTGTGGACCGGCTGCGAAACTTCGAGTCCCATTTGTTGATCCCTCGGAGGCCCTCTGTGCGTGCCTAGAGACGGGCAACACACTGTACGTTCCTTGAGGAGAGCTCCATTTCCAGAGACCTCGAACGGCCTCAGGACAACATTGCTGCTGAGTCCCAAGTGCCCAGGAAGACTTTGTCATGGCCCTTGTGTGAGCTGCCATGTCATAACACTCTGTTTTGAATGCCCCGAGGCCCTCGTACCTGGAGTCACTCTGCTCGAGGAGAAAGTCAGCATCTTGCCATGCGGTGTCGCTGACGGCACACCCAGCAGAAACACATGCCTGGAAGTAAGGCCCTGATTTGCCGTGCAGAAGCGGAGGCGTGCAGCAGTTTCCATGAGCCGGTGGCCTGTGCTCTGCGTACCTTTAACGGCAGCACAGTTTTCTGGACACCTAGGAGGCTAGCGTGGGCACCCTGTTGCCGGCAGGAACACTGAGTACCCCCAGGCGCACCTGGGTCTGCTAAGCAACATCCAGTCCCGTAGCCCTTTAGAGCCCCTCTGTGCATGCCGAGCGTAGGGAAACGCACTGCACTCTCCTTTGAAGCGTCTTAGTTTCTTCAGCACTCGCGCACGTTCACGAACACCGTTCTGGCACGTCCCACATGGCGTAGAAGTCTTAGGCGTTGCCCTAGTCTGAGCAGCACTCAGAGTAACCCTCGGCTTCGCATTCCATCCAGGACCTCCTGCCTGAAATCAACGTGCCTCCTAGAGGAAGTCGGCTTGCGTTCTGACTGCAGTTTGAGTCCTGTTCTTCCCGTGGCACTGCAGGCTTTTGAATAGCCACAGGCCCAGAGGAGCAGCTACGGCGTTCCTTGGTTGAGGCAGTTCACTTGATGCAGAACACCCTACTTCGAGAAGCTGATTCAGGGAAGGAAACACAGGGTAACCTGTGTCTCTTTGGACTTGTTAGAAACCACAGTGGGGTATGCTGAGTGTGCCCATGGAAACGGGGGCATGCTGGAACTAGCCTTGCTTTCCCATTTTGAAGGCTGCATTCATGCTGCGTTGAAGCTGCCTGACATTCCCTGCACTTGATAGGCCTGTAAACACTGTAAGAATGCTTCTGGGGAGAAAATGAATTTGCTGTCTAAACCAGGTGCTTCCGTGACTGCGGTATGGTCAGCCTGACAAGCTCTAGCGCTAAAAGGAAACTCAACGTGTGTACTTGCCTCCAGTTTAAGCCCTTAGTAGCCATGTAGATTCGGAAGCATACAGCTCTTTCCATGAGTTCTTAGTCGCTTCTATGCTTTACTATAAAGGAAGTACACTTCTGAGGACTCCTAGGCCTCTCGGGTATGCATCATTTCCCCTCCAAGTTCACTGAGTACCTCCAGAACCCTGTGGGCCGGCTGCGAAACTTCGAGTCCCATTTGTTGATCCCTTGGCGGCCCTCTGTGCGTGCCTAGAGACGGGCAACACACTGTACGTTCCTTGAGGAGAGCTCCATTTCCAGAGACCTCGACCGGCCTCAGGACAACATTGCTGCTGAGTCCGAAATGCCGAGGAAGACTTCGTCATGGCCCTTGTGTGAGCTGCCATGTCATAACACTCTGCTTTGAATGCTTCGAGGCCCTCGTACCTGGAGTCACTCTGCTCGAGGAGAAAGTCAGCATCTTGCCATGCGGTGTCGCTGACGGCACACCCAGCAGAAACACATGCCTGGAAGTAAGGCCCTGATTTGCCGTGCAGAAGCGGAGGCGTGCAGCAGTTTCCATGAGCCGGTGGCCTGTGCTCTGCGTACCTTTAACGGCAGCACAGTTTTCTGGACACCTAGGAGGCTAGCGTGGGCACCCTGTTGCCGGCAGGAACACTGAGTAGCCCCAGGCGCACCTGGGTCTGCTAAGCAACATCCAGTCCCGTAGCCCTTTAGAGCCCCTCTGTGCATGCCGAGCATAGGGAAACACACTGCACTCTCTTTTGGAGCGTCTTAATTTCCTCAGCACTCGCGCACGTTCACGAACAACATTCTGGCACATCCCACATGGCATAGAAGTCTTAGGCGTTGCCCTAGTCTGAGCTGCACTCAGAGTAACCCTCGGCTTCGCATTCCATCCAGGACCTCCTGCCTGAAGTCACCATGCCTCCTAGAGGAAGTCGGCTTGCGTTCTGACTGCAGTTAAAGTACTGTTCTTCCTGTGGCACTGCAGGCTTTTCAATAGCCACAGGCCCAGAGGAGCAGCTACGGCGTTCCTTGGTTGAGGCAGTTCGCTTGATGCAGAACACTCGAATTCGAGAAGCTGATTCAGGGAAGGAAACACAGGGTAACCTGTGTCTCTTTGGACTTGTTAGAAACCACAGTGGGGTATGCTGAGTGTGCCCATGGAAACTGGGGCCTGCTGGAACTAGCCTTGCTTTCCCATTTTGAAGGCTGCATTCATGCTGCCTTGAAGCTGCCTGACATTCCCTGCTCTTGACAGGCCTGTAAACCCTGTAAGAATGCTTCTGGGGAGAAAATGAATTTGCTATCTACACTAGGTGCTTCTGCGCCTGCGGTGTGGTCACCCTGACAAGCTCTAGCGCTAAAAGGAAACTCAACGTGTGAACTTGCCTCCAGTTTAGGCCCTTAGTACCCATGTAGATACGGAGGCATGCAGCTCTTTCCATGAGTTCTTAGTCGCTTCTATGCTTTACTATAAAGGAAGTACACTTCTGAGGACTCCTAGGCCTCTCGGGTATGCATCATTTCCCCTCCAAGTTCACTGAGTCCCTCCAGAGCCCTGTGGACCGGCTGCGAAACTTCGAGTCCCATTTGTTGATCCCTCGGAGGCCCTCTGTGCGTGCCTAGAGACGGGCAACACACTGTACGTTCCTTGAGGAGAGCTCCATTTCCAGAGACCTCGAACGGCCTCAGGACAACATTGCTGCTGAGTCCCAAGTGCCCAGGAAGACTTTGTCATGGCCCTTGTGTGAGCTGCCATGTGATAACACTCTGTTTTGAATGCTCCGAGGCCCTCGTACCTGGAGTCACTCTGCTCGAGGAGAAAGTCAGCATCTTGCCATGCGGTGTCGCTGACGGCACACCCAGCAGAAACACATGCCTGGAAGTAAGGCCCTGATTTGCCGTGCAGAAGCGGAGGCGTGCAGCAGTTTCCATGAGCCGGTGGCCTGTGCTCTGCGTACCTTTAACGGCAGCACAGTTTTCTGGACACCTAGGAGGCTAGCGTGGGCACCCTGTTGCCGGCAGGAACACTGAGTACCCCCAGGCGCACCTGGGTCTGCTAAGCAACATCCAGTCCCGTAGCCCTTTAGAGCCCCTCTGTGCATGCCGAGCGTAGGGAAACGCACTGCACTCTCCTTTGAAGCGTCTTAGTTTCTTCAGCACTCGCGCACGTTCACGAACACCGTTCTGGCACGTCCCACATGGCGTAGAAGTCTTAGGCGTTGCCCTAGTCTGAGCAGCACTCAGAGTAACCCTCGGCTTCGCATTCCATCCAGGACCTCCTGCCTGAAATCAACGTGCCTCCTAGAGGAAGTCGGCTTGCGTTCTGACTGCAGTTTGAGTCCTGTTCTTCCCGTGGCACTGCAGGCTTTTGAATAGCCACAGACCCAGAGGAGCAGCTACGGCGTTCCTTGGTTGAGGCAGTTCGCTTGATGCAGAACACTCGAATTCGAGAAGCTGATTCAGGGAAGGAAACACAGGGTAACCTGTGTCTCTTTGGACTTGTTAGAAACCACAGTGGGGTATGCTGAGTGTGCCCATGGAAACGGGGGCCTGCTGGAACTAGCCTTGCTTTCCCATTTTGAAGGCTGCATTCATGCTGCCTTGAAGCTGCCTGACATTCCCTGCTCTTGACAGGCCTGTAAACCCTGTAAGAATGCTTCTGGGGAGAAAATGAATTTGCTATCTACACTAGGTGCTTCTGCGCCTGCGGTGTGGTCACCCTGACAAGCTCTAGCGCTAAAAGGAAACTCAACGTGTGAACTTGCCTCCAGTTTAGGCCCTTAGTACCCATGTAGATACGGAGGCATGCAGCTCTTTCCATGAGTTCTTAGTCGCTTCTATGCTTTACTATAAAGGAAGTACACTTCTGAGGACTCCTAGGCCTCTCGGGTATGCATCATTTCCCCTCCAAGTTCACTGAGTCCCTCCAGAGCCCTGTGGGCCGGCTGCGAAACTTCGAGTCCCATTTGTTGATCCCTCGGAGGCCCTCTGTGCGTGCCTAGAGACGGGCAACACACTGTACGTTCCTTGAGGAGAGCTCCATTTCCAGAGACCTCGAACGGCCTCAGGACAACATTGCTGCTGAGTCCCAAGTGCCCAGGAAGACTTTGTCATGGCCCTTGTGTGAGCTGCCATGTCATAACACTCTGTTTTGAATGCCCCGAGGCCCTCGTACCTGGAGTCACTCTGCTCGAGGAGAAAGTCAGCATCTTGCCATGCGGTGTCGCTGACGGCACACCCAGCAGAAACACATGCCTGGAAGTAAGGCCCTGATTTGCCGTGCAGAAGCGGAGGCGTGCAGCAGTTTCCATGAGCCGGTGGCCTGTGCTCTGCGTACCTTTAACGGCAGCACAGTTTTCTGGACACCTAGGAGGCTAGCGTGGGCACCCTGTTGCCGGCAGGAACACTGAGTACCCCCAGGCGCACCTGGGTCTGCTAAGCAACATCCAGTCCCGTAGCCCTTTAGAGCCCCTCTGTGCATGCCGAGCGTAGGGAAACGCACTGCACTCTCCTTTGAAGCGTCTTAGTTTCTTCAGCACTCGCGCACGTTCACGAACACCGTTCTGGCACGTCCCACATGGCGTAGAAGTCTTAGGCGTTGCCCTAGTCTGAGCAGCACTCAGAGTAACCCTCGGCTTCGCATTCCATCCAGGACCTCCTGCCTGAAATCAACGTGCCTCCTAGAGGAAGTCGGCTTGCGTTCTGACTGCAGTTTGAGTCCTGTTCTTCCCGTGGCACTGCAGGCTTTTGAATAGCCACAGGCCCAGAGGAGCAGCTACGGCGTTCCTTGGTTGAGGCAGTTCACTTGATGCAGAACACCCTACTTCGAGAAGCTGATTCAGGGAAGGAAACACAGGGTAACCTGTGTCTCTTTGGACTTGTTAGAAACCACAGTGGGGTATGCTGAGTGTGCCCATGGAAACGGGGGCATGCTGGAACTAGCCTTGCTTTCCCATTTTGAAGGCTGCATTCATGCTGCGTTGAAGCTGCCTGACATTCCCTGCACTTGATAGGCCTGTAAACACTGTAAGAATGCTTCTGGGGAGAAAATGAATTTGCTGTCTAAACCAGGTGCTTCCGTGACTGCGGTATGGTCAGCCTGACAAGCTCTAGCGCTAAAAGGAAACTCAACGTGTGTACTTGCCTCCAGTTTAAGCCCTTAGTAGCCATGTAGATTCGGAAGCATACAGCTCTTTCCATGAGTTCTTAGTCGCTTATATGCTTTACTATAAAGGAAGTACACTTCTGAGGACTCCTAGGCCTCTCGGGTATGCATCATTTCCCCTCCAAGTTCACTGAGTACCTCCAGAACCCTGTGGGCCGGCTGCGAAACTTCGAGTCCCATTTGTTGATCCCTTGGCGGCCCTCTGTGCGTGCCTAGAGACGGGCAACACACTGTACGTTCCTTGAGGAGAGCTCCATTTCCAGAGACCTCGACCGGCCTCAGGACAACATTGCTGCTGAGTCCGAAATGCCGAGGAAGACTTCGTCATGGCCCTTGTGTGAGCTGCCATGTCATAACACTCTGCTTTGAATGCTTCGAGGCCCTCGTACCTGGAGTCACTCTGCTCGAGGAGAAAGTCAGCATCTTGCCATGCGGTGTCGCTGACGGCACACCCAGCAGAAACACATGCCTGGAAGTAAGGCCCTGATTTGCCGTGCAGAAGCGGAGGCGTGCAGCAGTTTCCATGAGCCGGTGGCCTGTGCTCTGCGTACCTTTAACGGCAGCACAGTTTTCTGGACACCTAGGAGGCTAGCGTGGGCACCCTGTTGCCGGCAGGAACACTGAGTAGCCCCAGGCGCACCTGGGTCTGCTAAGCAACATCCAGTCCCGTAGCCCTTTAGAGCCCCTCTGTGCATGCCGAGCATAGGGAAACACACTGCACTCTCTTTTGGAGCGTCTTAATTTCCTCAGCACTCGCGCACGTTCACGAACAACATTCTGGCACATCCCACATGGCATAGAAGTCTTAGGCGTTGCCCTAGTCTGAGCTGCACTCAGAGTAACCCTCGGCTTCGCATTCCATCCAGGACCTCCTGCCTGAAGTCACCATGCCTCCTAGAGGAAGTCGGCTTGCGTTCTGACTGCAGTTAAAGTACTGTTCTTCCTGTGGCACTGCAGGCTTTTCAATAGCCACAGGCCCAGAGGAGCAGCTACGGCGTTCCTTGGTTGAGGCAGTTCGCTTGATGCAGAACACTCGAATTCGAGAAGCTGATTCAGGGAAGGAAACACAGGGTAACCTGTGTCTCTTTGGACTTGTTAGAAACCACAGTGGGGTATGCTGAGTGTGCCCATGGAAACTGGGGCCTGCTGGAACTAGCCTTGCTTTCCCATTTTGAAGGCTGCATTCATGCTGCCTTGAAGCTGCCTGACATTCCCTGCTCTTGACAGGCCTGTAAACCCTGTAAGAATGCTTCTGGGGAGAAAATGAATTTGCTATCTACACTAGGTGCTTCTGCGCCTGCGGTGTGGTCACCCTGACAAGCTCTAGCGCTAAAAGGAAACTCAACGTGTGAACTTGCCTCCAGTTTAGGCCCTTAGTACCCATGTAGATACGGAGGCATGCAGCTCTTTCCATGAGTTCTTAGTCGCTTCTATGCTTTACTATAAAGGAAGTACACTTCTGAGGACTCCTAGGCCTCTCGGGTATGCATCATTTCCCCTCCAAGTTCACTGAGTCCCTCCAGAGCCCTGTGGACCGGCTGCGAAACTTCGAGTCCCATTTGTTGATCCCTCGGAGGCCCTCTGTGCGTGCCTAGAGACGGGCAACACACTGTACGTTCCTTGAGGAGAGCTCCATTTCCAGAGACCTCGAACGGCCTCAGGACAACATTGCTGCTGAGTCCCAAGTGCCCAGGAAGACTTTGTCATGGCCCTTGTGTGAGCTGCCATGTGATAACACTCTGTTTTGAATGCTCCGAGGCCCTCGTACCTGGAGTCACTCTGCTCGAGGAGAAAGTCAGCATCTTGCCATGCGGTGTCGCTGACGGCACACCCAGCAGAAACACATGCCTGGAAGTAAGGCCCTGATTTGCCGTGCAGAAGCGGAGGCGTGCAGCAGTTTCCATGAGCCGGTGGCCTGTGCTCTGCGTACCTTTAACGGCAGCACAGTTTTCTGGACACCTAGGAGGCTAGCGTGGGCACCCTGTTGCCGGCAGGAACACTGAGTACCCCCAGGCGCACCTGGGTCTGCTAAGCAACATCCAGTCCCGTAGCCCTTTAGAGCCCCTCTGTGCATGCCGAGCGTAGGGAAACGCACTGCACTCTCCTTTGAAGCGTCTTAGTTTCTTCAGCACTCGCGCACGTTCACGAACACCGTTCTGGCACGTCCCACATGGCGTAGAAGTCTTAGGCGTTGCCCTAGTCTGAGCAGCACTCAGAGTAACCCTCGGCTTCGCATTCCATCCAGGACCTCCTGCCTGAAATCAACGTGCCTCCTAGAGGAAGTCGGCTTGCGTTCTGACTGCAGTTTGAGTCCTGTTCTTCCCGTGGCACTGCAGGCTTTTGAATAGCCACAGACCCAGAGGAGCAGCTACGGCGTTCCTTGGTTGAGGCAGTTCGCTTGATGCAGAACACTCGAATTCGAGAAGCTGATTCAGGGAAGGAAACACAGGGTAACCTGTGTCTCTTTGGACTTGTTAGAAACCACAGTGGGGTATGCTGAGTGTGCCCATGGAAACGGGGGCCTGCTGGAACTAGCCTTGCTTTCCCATTTTGAAGGCTGCATTCATGCTGCCTTGAAGCTGCCTGACATTCCCTGCTCTTGACAGGCCTGTAAACCCTGTAAGAATGCTTCTGGGGAGAAAATGAATTTGCTATCTACACTAGGTGCTTCTGCGCCTGCGGTGTGGTCACCCTGACAAGCTCTAGCGCTAAAAGGAAACTCAACGTGTGAACTTGCCTCCAGTTTAGGCCCTTAGTACCCATGTAGATACGGAGGCATGCAGCTCTTTCCATGAGTTCTTAGTCGCTTCTATGCTTTACTATAAAGGAAGTACACTTCTGAGGACTCCTAGGCCTCTCGGGTATGCATCATTTCCCCTCCAAGTTCACTGAGTCCCTCCAGAGCCCTGTGGGCCGGCTGCGAAACTTCGAGTCCCATTTGTTGATCCCTCGGAGGCCCTCTGTGCGTGCCTAGAGACGGGCAACACACTGTACGTTCCTTGAGGAGAGCTCCATTTCCAGAGACCTCGAACGGCCTCAGGACAACATTGCTGCTGAGTCCCAAGTGCCCAGGAAGACTTTGTCATGGCCCTTGTGTGAGCTGCCATGTCATAACACTCTGTTTTGAATGCCCCGAGGCCCTCGTACCTGGAGTCACTCTGCTCGAGGAGAAAGTCAGCATCTTGCCATGCGGTGTCGCTGACGGCACACCCAGCAGAAACACATGCCTGGAAGTAAGGCCCTGATTTGCCGTGCAGAAGCGGAGGCGTGCAGCAGTTTCCATGAGCCGGTGGCCTGTGCTCTGCGTACCTTTAACGGCAGCACAGTTTTCTGGACACCTAGGAGGCTAGCGTGGGCACCCTGTTGCCGGCAGGAACACTGAGTACCCCCAGGCGCACCTGGGTCTGCTAAGCAACATCCAGTCCCGTAGCCCTTTAGAGCCCCTCTGTGCATGCCGAGCGTAGGGAAACGCACTGCACTCTCCTTTGAAGCGTCTTAGTTTCTTCAGCACTCGCGCACGTTCACGAACACCGTTCTGGCACGTCCCACATGGCGTAGAAGTCTTAGGCGTTGCCCTAGTCTGAGCAGCACTCAGAGTAACCCTCGGCTTCGCATTCCATCCAGGACCTCCTGCCTGAAATCAACGTGCCTCCTAGAGGAAGTCGGCTTGCGTTCTGACTGCAGTTTGAGTCCTGTTCTTCCCGTGGCACTGCAGGCTTTTGAATAGCCACAGGCCCAGAGGAGCAGCTACGGCGTTCCTTGGTTGAGGCAGTTCACTTGATGCAGAACACCCTACTTCGAGAAGCTGATTCAGGGAAGGAAACACAGGGTAACCTGTGTCTCTTTGGACTTGTTAGAAACCACAGTGGGGTATGCTGAGTGTGCCCATGGAAACGGGGGCATGCTGGAACTAGCCTTGCTTTCCCATTTTGAAGGCTGCATTCATGCTGCGTTGAAGCTGCCTGACATTCCCTGCACTTGATAGGCCTGTAAACACTGTAAGAATGCTTCTGGGGAGAAAATGAATTTGCTGTCTAAACCAGGTGCTTCCGTGACTGCGGTATGGTCAGCCTGACAAGCTCTAGCGCTAAAAGGAAACTCAACGTGTGTACTTGCCTCCAGTTTAAGCCCTTAGTAGCCATGTAGATTCGGAAGCATACAGCTCTTTCCATGAGTTCTTAGTCGCTTATATGCTTTACTATAAAGGAAGTACACTTCTGAGGACTCCTAGGCCTCTCGGGTATGCATCATTTCCCCTCCAAGTTCACTGAGTACCTCCAGAACCCTGTGGGCCGGCTGCGAAACTTCGAGTCCCATTTGTTGATCCCTTGGCGGCCCTCTGTGCGTGCCTAGAGACGGGCAACACACTGTACGTTCCTTGAGGAGAGCTCCATTTCCAGAGACCTCGACCGGCCTCAGGACAACATTGCTGCTGAGTCCGAAATGCCGAGGAAGACTTCGTCATGGCCCTTGTGTGAGCTGCCATGTCATAACACTCTGCTTTGAATGCTTCGAGGCCCTCGTACCTGGAGTCACTCTGCTCGAGGAGAAAGTCAGCATCTTGCCATGCGGTGTCGCTGACGGCACACCCAGCAGAAACACATGCCTGGAAGTAAGGCCCTGATTTGCCGTGCAGAAGCGGAGGCGTGCAGCAGTTTCCATGAGCCGGTGGCCTGTGCTCTGCGTACCTTTAACGGCAGCACAGTTTTCTGGACACCTAGGAGGCTAGCGTGGGCACCCTGTTGCCGGCAGGAACACTGAGTAGCCCCAGGCGCACCTGGGTCTGCTAAGCAACATCCAGTCCCGTAGCCCTTTAGAGCCCCTCTGTGCATGCCGAGCATAGGGAAACACACTGCACTCTCTTTTGGAGCGTCTTAATTTCCTCAGCACTCGCGCACGTTCACGAACAACATTCTGGCACATCCCACATGGCGTATAAGTCTTAGGCGTTGCCCTAGTCTGAGCTGCACTCAGAGTAACCCTCGGCTTCGCATTCCATCCAGGACCTCCTGCCTGAAGTCACCATGCCTCCTAGAGGAAGTCGGCTTGCGTTCTGACTGCAGTTAAAGTACTGTTCTTCCTGTGGCACTGCAGGCTTTTCAATAGCCACAGGCCCAGAGGAGCAGCTACGGCGTTCCTTGGTTGAGGCAGTTCGCTTGATGCAGAACACTCGAATTCGAGAAGCTGATTCAGGGAAGGAAACACAGGGTAACCTGTGTCTCTTTGGACTTGTTAGAAACCACAGTGGGGTATGCTGAGTGTGCCCATGGAAACGGGGGCCTGCTGGAACTAGCCTTGCTTTCCCATTTTGAAGGCTGCATTCATGCTGCCTTGAAGCTGCCTGACATTCCCTGCTCTTGACAGGCCTGTAAACCCTGTAAGAATGCTTCTGGGGAGAAAATGAATTTGCTATCTACACTAGGTGCTTCTGCGCCTGCGGTGTGGTCACCCTGACAAGCTCTAGCGCTAAAAGGAAACTCAACGTGTGAACTTGCCTCCAGTTTAGGCCCTTAGTACCCATGTAGATACGGAGGCATGCAGCTCTTTCCATGAGTTCTTAGTCGCTTCTATGCTTTACTATAAAGGAAGTACACTTCTGAGGACTCCTAGGCCTCTCGGGTATGCATCATTTCCCCTCCAAGTTCACTGAGTCCCTCCAGAGCCCTGTGGGCCGGCTGCGAAACTTCGAGTCCCATTTGTTGATCCCTCGGAGGCCCTCTGTGCGTGCCTAGAGACGGGCAACACACTGTACGTTCCTTGAGGAGAGCTCCATTTCCAGAGACCTCGAACGGCCTCAGGACAACATTGCTGCTGAGTCCCAAGTGCCCAGGAAGACTTTGTCATGGCCCTTGTGTGAGCTGCCATGTGATAACACTCTGTTTTGAATGCCCCGAGGCCCTCGTACCTGGAGTCACTCTGCTCGAGGAGAAAGTCAGCATCTTGCCATGCGGTGTCGCTGACGGCACACCCAGCAGAAACACATGCCTGGAAGTAAGGCCCTGATTTGCCGTGCAGAAGCGGAGGCGTGCAGCAGTTTCCATGAGCCGGTGGCCTGTGCTCTGCGTACCTTTAACGGCAGCACAGTTTTCTGGACACCTAGGAGGCTAGCGTGGGCACCCTGTTGCCGGCAGGAACACTGAGTACCCCCAGGCGCACCTGGGTCTGCTAAGCAACATCCAGTCCCGTAGCCCTTTAGAGCCCCTCTGTGCATGCCGAGCGTAGGGAAACGCACTGCACTCTCCTTTGAAGCGTCTTAGTTTCTTCAGCACTCGCGCACGTTCACGAACACCGTTCTGGCACGTCCCACATGGCGTAGAAGTCTTAGGCGTTGCCCTAGTCTGAGCAGCACTCAGAGTAACCCTCGGCTTCGCATTCCATCCAGGACCTCCTGCCTGAAATCAACGTGCCTCCTAGAGGAAGTCGGCTTGCGTTCTGACTGCAGTTTGAGTCCTGTTCTTCCCGTGGCACTGCAGGCTTTTGAATAGCCACAGACCCAGAGGAGCAGCTACGGCGTTCCTTGGTTGAGGCAGTTCGCTTGATGCAGAACACTCGAATTCGAGAAGCTGATTCAGGGAAGGAAACACAGGGTAACCTGTGTCTCTTTGGACTTGTTAGAAACCACAGTGGGGTATGCTGAGTGTGCCCATGGAAACGGGGGCCTGCTGGAACTAGCCTTGCTTTCCCATTTTGAAGGCTGCATTCATGCTGCCTTGAAGCTGCCTGACATTCCCTGCTCTTGACAGGCCTGTAAACCCTGTAAGAATGCTTCTGGGGAGAAAATGAATTTGCTATCTACACTAGGTGCTTCTGCGCCTGCGGTGTGGTCACCCTGACAAGCTCTAGCGCTAAAAGGAAACTCAACGTGTGAACTTGCCTCCAGTTTAGGCCCTTAGTACCCATGTAGATACGGAGGCATGCAGCTCTTTCCATGAGTTCTTAGTCGCTTCTATGCTTTACTATAAAGGAAGTACACTTCTGAGGACTCCTAGGCCTCTCGGGTATGCATCATTTCCCCTCCAAGTTCACTGAGTCCCTCCAGAGCCCTGTGGGCCGGCTGCGAAACTTCGAGTCCCATTTGTTGATCCCTCGGAGGCCCTCTGTGCGTGCCTAGAGACGGGCAACACACTGTACGTTCCTTGAGGAGAGCTCCATTTCCAGAGACCTCGAACGGCCTCAGGACAACATTGCTGCTGAGTCCCAAGTGCCCAGGAAGACTTTGTCATGGCCCTTGTGTGAGCTGCCATGTGATAACACTCTGTTTTGAATGCCCCGAGGCCCTCGTACCTGGAGTCACTCTGCTCGAGGAGAAAGTCAGCATCTTGCCATGCGGTGTCGCTGACGGCACACCCAGCAGAAACACATGCCTGGAAGTAAGGCCCTGATTTGCCGTGCAGAAGCGGAGGCGTGCAGCAGTTTCCATGAGCCGGTGGCCTGTGCTCTGCGTACCTTTAACGGCAGCACAGTTTTCTGGACACCTAGGAGGCTAGCGTGGGCACCCTGTTGCCGGCAGGAACACTGAGTACCCCCAGGCGCACCTGGGTCTGCTAAGCAACATCCAGTCCCGTAGCCCTTTAGAGCCCCTCTGTGCATGCCGAGCGTAGGGAAACGCACTGCACTCTCCTTTGAAGCGTCTTAGTTTCTTCAGCACTCGCGCACGTTCACGAACACCGTTCTGGCACGTCCCACATGGCGTAGAAGTCTTAGGCGTTGCCCTAGTCTGAGCAGCACTCAGAGTAACCCTCGGCTTCGCATTCCATCCAGGACCTCCTGCCTGAAATCAACGTGCCTCCTAGAGGAAGTCGGCTTGCGTTCTGACTGCAGTTTGAGTCCTGTTCTTCCCGTGGCACTGCAGGCTTTTGAATAGCCACAGACCCAGAGGAGCAGCTACGGCGTTCCTTGGTTGAGGCAGTTCGCTTGATGCAGAACACTCGAATTCGAGAAGCTGATTCAGGGAAGGAAACACAGGGTAACCTGTGTCTCTTTGGACTTGTTAGAAACCACAGTGGGGTATGCTGAGTGTGCCCATGGAAACGGGGGCCTGCTGGAACTAGCCTTGCTTTCCCATTTTGAAGGCTGCATTCATGCTGCCTTGAAGCTGCCTGACATTCCCTGCTCTTGACAGGCCTGTAAACCCTGTAAGAATGCTTCTGGGGAGAAAATGAATTTGCTATCTACACTAGGTGCTTCTGCGCCTGCGGTGTGGTCACCCTGACAAGCTCTAGCGCTAAAAGGAAACTCAACGTGTGAACTTGCCTCCAGTTTAGGCCCTTAGTACCCATGTAGATACGGAGGCATGCAGCTCTTTCCATGAGTTCTTAGTCGCTTCTATGCTTTACTATAAAGGAAGTACACTTCTGAGGACTCCTAGGCCTCTCGGGTATGCATCATTTCCCCTCCAAGTTCACTGAGTCCCTCCAGAGCCCTGTGGGCCGGCTGCGAAACTTCGAGTCCCATTTGTTGATCCCTCGGAGGCCCTCTGTGCGTGCCTAGAGACGGGCAACACACTGTACGTTCCTTGAGGAGAGCTCCATTTCCAGAGACCTCGAACGGCCTCAGGACAACATTGCTGCTGAGTCCCAAGTGCCCAGGAAGACTTTGTCATGGCCCTTGTGTGAGCTGCCATGTCATAACACTCTGTTTTGAATGCCCCGAGGCCCTCGTACCTGGAGTCACTCTGCTCGAGGAGAAAGTCAGCATCTTGCCATGCGGTGTCGCTGACGGCACACCCAGCAGAAACACATGCCTGGAAGTAAGGCCCTGATTTGCCGTGCAGAAGCGGAGGCGTGCAGCAGTTTCCATGAGCCGGTGGCCTGTGCTCTGCGTACCTTTAACGGCAGCACAGTTTTCTGGACACCTAGGAGGCTAGCGTGGGCACCCTGTTGCCGGCAGGAACACTGAGTACCCCCAGGCGCACCTGGGTCTGCTAAGCAACATCCAGTCCCGTAGCCCTTTAGAGCCCCTCTGTGCATGCCGAGCGTAGGGAAACGCACTGCACTCTCCTTTGAAGCGTCTTAGTTTCTTCAGCACTCGCGCACGTTCACGAACACCGTTCTGGCACGTCCCACATGGCGTAGAAGTCTTAGGCGTTGCCCTAGTCTGAGCAGCACTCAGAGTAACCCTCGGCTTCGCATTCCATCCAGGACCTCCTGCCTGAAATCAACGTGCCTCCTAGAGGAAGTCGGCTTGCGTTCTGACTGCAGTTTGAGTCCTGTTCTTCCCGTGGCACTGCAGGCTTTTGAATAGCCACAGACCCAGAGGAGCAGCTACGGCGTTCCTTGGTTGAGGCAGTTCGCTTGATGCAGAACACTCGAATTCGAGAAGCTGATTCAGGGAAGGAAACACAGGGTAACCTGTGTCTCTTTGGACTTGTTAGAAACCACAGTGGGGTATGCTGAGTGTGCCCATGGAAACGGGGGCCTGCTGGAACTAGCCTTGCTTTCCCATTTTGAAGGCTGCATTCATGCTGCCTTGAAGCTGCCTGACATTCCCTGCTCTTGACAGGCCTGTAAACCCTGTAAGAATGCTTCTGGGGAGAAAATGAATTTGCTATCTACACTAGGTGCTTCTGCGCCTGCGGTGTGGTCACCCTGACAAGCTCTAGCGCTAAAAGGAAACTCAACGTGTGAACTTGCCTCCAGTTTAGGCCCTTAGTACCCATGTAGATACGGAGGCATGCAGCTCTTTCCATGAGTTCTTAGTCGCTTCTATGCTTTACTATAAAGGAAGTACACTTCTGAGGACTCCTAGGCCTCTCGGGTATGCATCATTTCCCCTCCAAGTTCACTGAGTCCCTCCAGAGCCCTGTGGGCCGGCTGCGAAACTTCGAGTCCCATTTGTTGATCCCTCGGAGGCCCTCTGTGCGTGCCTAGAGACGGGCAACACACTGTACGTTCCTTGAGGAGAGCTCCATTTCCAGAGACCTCGAACGGCCTCAGGACAACATTGCTGCTGAGTCCCAAGTGCCCAGGAAGACTTTGTCATGGCCCTTGTGTGAGCTGCCATGTCATAACACTCTGTTTTGAATGCCCCGAGGCCCTCGTACCTGGAGTCACTCTGCTCGAGGAGAAAGTCAGCATCTTGCCATGCGGTGTCGCTGACGGCACACCCAGCAGAAACACATGCCTGGAAGTAAGGCCCTGATTTGCCGTGCAGAAGCGGAGGCGTGCAGCAGTTTCCATGAGCCGGTGGCCTGTGCTCTGCGTACCTTTAACGGCAGCACAGTTTTCTGGACACCTAGGAGGCTAGCGTGGGCACCCTGTTGCCGGCAGGAACACTGAGTAGCCCCAGGCGCACCTGGGTCTGCTAAGCAACATCCAGTCCCGTAGCCCTTTAGAGCCCCTCTGTGCATGCCGAGCATAGGGAAACACACTGCACTCTCTTTTGGAGCGTCTTAATTTCCTCAGCACTCGCGCACGTTCACGAACAACATTCTGGCACATCCCACATGGCGTATAAGTCTTAGGCGTTGCCCTAGTCTGAGCTGCACTCAGAGTAACCCTCGGCTTCGCATTCCATCCAGGACCTCCTGCCTGAAGTCACCATGCCTCCTAGAGGAAGTCGGCTTGCGTTCTGACTGCAGTTAAAGTACTGTTCTTCCTGTGGCACTGCAGGCTTTTCAATAGCCACAGGCCCAGAGGAGCAGCTACGGCGTTCCTTGGTTGAGGCAGTTCGCTTGATGCAGAACACTCGAATTCGAGAAGCTGATTCAGGGAAGGAAACACAGGGTAACCTGTGTCTCTTTGGACTTGTTAGAAACCACAGTGGGGTATGCTGAGTGTGCCCATGGAAACGGGGGCCTGCTGGAACTAGCCTTGCTTTCCCATTTTGAAGGCTGCATTCATGCTGCCTTGAAGCTGCCTGACATTCCCTGCTCTTGACAGGCCTGTAAACCCTGTAAGAATGCTTCTGGGGAGAAAATGAATTTGCTATCTACACTAGGTGCTTCTGCGCCTGCGGTGTGGTCACCCTGACAAGCTCTAGCGCTAAAAGGAAACTCAACGTGTGAACTTGCCTCCAGTTTAGGCCCTTAGTACCCATGTAGATACGGAGGCATGCAGCTCTTTCCATGAGTTCTTAGTCGCTTCTATGCTTTACTATAAAGGAAGTACACTTCTGAGGACTCCTAGGCCTCTCGGGTATGCATCATTTCCCCTCCAAGTTCACTGAGTCCCTCCAGAGCCCTGTGGGCCGGCTGCGAAACTTCGAGTCCCATTTGTTGATCCCTCGGAGGCCCTCTGTGCGTGCCTAGAGACGGGCAACACACTGTACGTTCCTTGAGGAGAGCTCCATTTCCAGAGACCTCGAACGGCCTCAGGACAACATTGCTGCTGAGTCCCAAGTGCCCAGGAAGACTTTGTCATGGCCCTTGTGTGAGCTGCCATGTGATAACACTCTGTTTTGAATGCCCCGAGGCCCTCGTACCTGGAGTCACTCTGCTCGAGGAGAAAGTCAGCATCTTGCCATGCGGTGTCGCTGACGGCACACCCAGCAGAAACACATGCCTGGAAGTAAGGCCCTGATTTGCCGTGCAGAAGCGGAGGCGTGCAGCAGTTTCCATGAGCCGGTGGCCTGTGCTCTGCGTACCTTTAACGGCAGCACAGTTTTCTGGACACCTAGGAGGCTAGCGTGGGCACCCTGTTGCCGGCAGGAACACTGAGTACCCCCAGGCGCACCTGGGTCTGCTAAGCAACATCCAGTCCCGTAGCCCTTTAGAGCCCCTCTGTGCATGCCGAGCGTAGGGAAACGCACTGCACTCTCCTTTGAAGCGTCTTAGTTTCTTCAGCACTCGCGCACGTTCACGAACACCGTTCTGGCACGTCCCACATGGCGTAGAAGTCTTAGGCGTTGCCCTAGTCTGAGCAGCACTCAGAGTAACCCTCGGCTTCGCATTCCATCCAGGACCTCCTGCCTGAAATCAACGTGCCTCCTAGAGGAAGTCGGCTTGCGTTCTGACTGCAGTTTGAGTCCTGTTCTTCCCGTGGCACTGCAGGCTTTTGAATAGCCACAGACCCAGAGGAGCAGCTACGGCGTTCCTTGGTTGAGGCAGTTCGCTTGATGCAGAACACTCGAATTCGAGAAGCTGATTCAGGGAAGGAAACACAGGGTAACCTGTGTCTCTTTGGACTTGTTAGAAACCACAGTGGGGTATGCTGAGTGTGCCCATGGAAACGGGGGCCTGCTGGAACTAGCCTTGCTTTCCCATTTTGAAGGCTGCATTCATGCTGCCTTGAAGCTGCCTGACATTCCCTGCTCTTGACAGGCCTGTAAACCCTGTAAGAATGCTTCTGGGGAGAAAATGAATTTGCTATCTACACTAGGTGCTTCTGCGCCTGCGGTGTGGTCACCCTGACAAGCTCTAGCGCTAAAAGGAAACTCAACGTGTGAACTTGCCTCCAGTTTAGGCCCTTAGTACCCATGTAGATACGGAGGCATGCAGCTCTTTCCATGAGTTCTTAGTCGCTTCTATGCTTTACTATAAAGGAAGTACACTTCTGAGGACTCCTAGGCCTCTCGGGTATGCATCATTTCCCCTCCAAGTTCACTGAGTCCCTCCAGAGCCCTGTGGGCCGGCTGCGAAACTTCGAGTCCCATTTGTTGATCCCTCGGAGGCCCTCTGTGCGTGCCTAGAGACGGGCAACACACTGTACGTTCCTTGAGGAGAGCTCCATTTCCAGAGACCTCGAACGGCCTCAGGACAACATTGCTGCTGAGTCCCAAGTGCCCAGGAAGACTTTGTCATGGCCCTTGTGTGAGCTGCCATGTCATAACACTCTGTTTTGAATGCCCCGAGGCCCTCGTACCTGGAGTCACTCTGCTCGAGGAGAAAGTCAGCATCTTGCCATGCGGTGTCGCTGACGGCACACCCAGCAGAAACACATGCCTGGAAGTAAGGCCCTGATTTGCCGTGCAGAAGCGGAGGCGTGCAGCAGTTTCCATGAGCCGGTGGCCTGTGCTCTGCGTACCTTTAACGGCAGCACAGTTTTCTGGACACCTAGGAGGCTAGCGTGGGCACCCTGTTGCCGGCAGGAACACTGAGTAGCCCCAGGCGCACCTGGGTCTGCTAAGCAACATCCAGTCCCGTAGCCCTTTAGAGCCCCTCTGTGCATGCCGAGCGTAGGGAAACGCACTGCACTCTCCTTTGAAGCGTCTTAGTTTCTTCAGCACTCGCGCACGTTCACGAACACCGTTCTGGCACGTCCCACATGGCGTAGAAGTCTTAGGCGTTGCCCTAGTCTGAGCAGCACTCAGAGTAACCCTCGGCTTCGCATTCCATCCAGGACCTCCTGCCTGAAATCAACGTGCCTCCTAGAGGAAGTCGGCTTGCGTTCTGACTGCAGTTTGAGTCCTGTTCTTCCCGTGGCACTGCAGGCTTTTGAATAGCCACAGACCCAGAGGAGCAGCTACGGCGTTCCTTGGTTGAGGCAGTTCGCTTGATGCAGAACACTCGAATTCGAGAAGCTGATTCAGGGAAGGAAACACAGGGTAACCTGTGTCTCTTTGGACTTGTTAGAAACCACAGTGGGGTATGCTGAGTGTGCCCATGGAAACGGGGGCCTGCTGGAACTAGCCTTGCTTTCCCATTTTGAAGGCTGCATTCATGCTGCCTTGAAGCTGCCTGACATTCCCTGCTCTTGACAGGCCTGTAAACCCTGTAAGAATGCTTCTGGGGAGCAAATGAATTTGCTATCTACACTAGGTGCTTCTGCGCCTGCGGTGTGGTCACCCTGACAAGCTCTAGCGCTAAAAGGAAACTCAACGTGTGAACTTGCCTCCAGTTTAGGCCCTTAGTACCCATGTAGATACGGAGGCATGCAGCTCTTTCCATGAGTTCTTAGTCGCTTCTATGCTTTACTATAAAGGAAGTACACTTCTGAGGACTCCTAGGCCTCTCGGGTATGCATCATTTCCCCTCCAAGTTCACTGAGTCCCTCCAGAGCCCTGTGGGCCGGCTGCGAAACTTCGAGTCCCATTTGTTGATCCCTCGGAGGCCCTCTGTGCGTGCCTAGAGACGGGCAACACACTGTACGTTCCTTGAGGAGAGCTCCATTTCCAGAGACCTCGAACGGCCTCAGGACAACATTGCTGCTGAGTCCCAAGTGCCCAGGAAGACTTTGTCATGGCCCTTGTGTGAGCTGCCATGTCATAACACTCTGTTTTGAATGCCCCGAGGCCCTCGTACCTGGAGTCACTCTGCTCGAGGAGAAAGTCAGCATCTTGCCATGCGGTGTCGCTGACGGCACACCCAGCAGAAACACATGCCTGGAAGTAAGGCCCTGATTTGCCGTGCAGAAGCGGAGGCGTGCAGCAGTTTCCATGAGCCGGTGGCCTGTGCTCTGCGTACCTTTAACGGCAGCACAGTTTTCTGGACACCTAGGAGGCTAGCGTGGGCACCCTGTTGCCGGCAGGAACACTGAGTACCCCCAGGCGCACCTGGGTCTGCTAAGCAACATCCAGTCCCGTAGCCCTTTAGAGCCCCTCTGTGCATGCCGAGCGTAGGGAAACGCACTGCACTCTCCTTTGAAGCGTCTTAGTTTCTTCAGCACTCGCGCACGTTCACGAACACCGTTCTGGCACGTCCCACATGGCGTAGAAGTCTTAGGCGTTGCCCTAGTCTGAGCAGCACTCAGAGTAACCCTCGGCTTCGCATTCCATCCAGGACCTCCTGCCTGAAATCAACGTGCCTCCTAGAGGAAGTCGGCTTGCGTTCTGACTGCAGTTTGAGTCCTGTTCTTCCCGTGGCACTGCAGGCTTTTGAATAGCCACAGACCCAGAGGAGCAGCTACGGCGTTCCTTGGTTGAGGCAGTTCGCTTGATGCAGAACACTCGAATTCGAGAAGCTGATTCAGGGAAGGAAACACAGGGTAACCTGTGTCTCTTTGGACTTGTTAGAAACCACAGTGGGGTATGCTGAGTGTGCCCATGGAAACGGGGGCCTGCTGGAACTAGCCTTGCTTTCCCATTTTGAAGGCTGCATTCATGCTGCCTTGAAGCTGCCTGACATTCCCTGCTCTTGACAGGCCTGTAAACCCTGTAAGAATGCTTCTGGGGAGAAAATGAATTTGCTATCTACACTAGGTGCTTCTGCGCCTGCGGTGTGGTCACCCTGACAAGCTCTAGCGCTAAAAGGAAACTCAACGTGTGAACTTGCCTCCAGTTTAGGCCCTTAGTACCCATGTAGATACGGAGGCATGCAGCTCTTTCCATGAGTTCTTAGTCGCTTCTATGCTTTACTATAAAGGAAGTACACTTCTGAGGACTCCTAGGCCTCTCGGGTATGCATCATTTCCCCTCCAAGTTCACTGAGTCCCTCCAGAGCCCTGTGGGCCGGCTGCGAAACTTCGAGTCCCATTTGTTGATCCCTCGGAGGCCCTCTGTGCGTGCCTAGAGACGGGCAACACACTGTACGTTCCTTGAGGAGAGCTCCATTTCCAGAGACCTCGAACGGCCTCAGGACAACATTGCTGCTGAGTCCCAAGTGCCCAGGAAGACTTTGTCATGGCCCTTGTGTGAGCTGCCATGTCATAACACTCTGTTTTGAATGCTCCGAGGCCCTCGTACCTGGAGTCACTCTGCTCGAGGAGAAAGTCAGCATCTTGCCATGCGGTGTCGCTGACGGCACACCCAGCAGAAACACATGCCTGGAAGTAAGGCCCTGATTTGCCGTGCAGAAGCGGAGGCGTGCAGCAGTTTCCATGAGCCGGTGGCCTGTGCTCTGCGTACCTTTAACGGCAGCACAGTTTTCTGGACACCTAGGAGGCTAGCGTGGGCACCCTGTTGCCGGCAGGAACACTGAGTACCCCCAGGCGCACCTGGGTCTGCTAAGCAACATCCAGTCCCGTAGCCCTTTAGAGCCCCTCTGTGCATGCCGAGCGTAGGGAAACGCACTGCACTCTCCTTTGAAGCGTCTTAGTTTCTTCAGCACTCGCGCACGTTCACGAACACCGTTCTGGCACGTCCCACATGGCGTAGAAGTCTTAGGCGTTGCCCTAGTCTGAGCAGCACTCAGAGTAACCCTCGGCTTCGCATTCCATCCAGGACCTCCTGCCTGAAATCAACGTGCCTCCTAGAGGAAGTCGGCTTGCGTTCTGACTGCAGTTTGAGTCCTGTTCTTCCCGTGGCACTGCAGGCTTTTGAATAGCCACAGACCCAGAGGAGCAGCTACGGCGTTCCTTGGTTGAGGCAGTTCGCTTGATGCAGAACACTCGAATTCGAGAAGCTGATTCAGGGAAGGAAACACAGGGTAACCTGTGTCTCTTTGGACTTGTTAGAAACCACAGTGGGGTATGCTGAGTGTGCCCATGGAAACGGGGGCCTGCTGGAACTAGCCTTGCTTTCCCATTTTGAAGGCTGCATTCATGCTGCCTTGAAGCTGCCTGACATTCCCTGCTCTTGACAGGCCTGTAAACCCTGTAAGAATGCTTCTGGGGAGAAAATGAATTTGCTCTCTACACTAGGTGCTTCTGCGCCTGCGGTGTGGTCACCCTGACAAGCTCTAGCGCTAAAAGGAAACTCAACGTGTGAACTTGCCTCCAGTTTAGGCCCTTAGTACCCATGTAGATACGGAGGCATGCAGCTCTTTCCATGAGTTCTTAGTCGCTTCTATGCTTTACTATAAAGGAAGTACACTTCTGAGGACTCCTAGGCCTCTCGGGTATGCATCATTTCCCCTCCAAGTTCACTGAGTCCCTCCAGAGCCCTGTGGGCCGGCTGCGAAACTTCGAGTCCCATTTGTTGATCCCTCGGAGGCCCTCTGTGCGTGCCTAGAGACGGGCAACACACTGTACGTTCCTTGAGGAGAGCTCCATTTCCAGAGACCTCGAACGGCCTCAGGACAACATTGCTGCTGAGTCCCAAGTGCCCAGGAAGACTTTGTCATGGCCCTTGTGTGAGCTGCCATGTCATAACACTCTGTTTTGAATGCCCCGAGGCCCTCGTACCTGGAGTCACTCTGCTCGAGGAGAAAGTCAGCATCTTGCCATGCGGTGTCGCTGACGGCACACCCAGCAGAAACACATGCCTGGAAGTAAGGCCCTGATTTGCCGTGCAGAAGCGGAGGCGTGCAGCAGTTTCCATGAGCCGGTGGCCTGTGCTCTGCGTACCTTTAACGGCAGCACAGTTTTCTGGACACCTAGGAGGCTAGCGTGGGCACCCTGTTGCCGGCAGGAACACTGAGTACCCCCAGGCGCACCTGGGTCTGCTAAGCAACATCCAGTCCCGTAGCCCTTTAGAGCCCCTCTGTGCATGCCGAGCGTAGGGAAACGCACTGCACTCTCCTTTGAAGCGTCTTAGTTTCTTCAGCACTCGCGCACGTTCACGAACACCGTTCTGGCACGTCCCACATGGCGTAGAAGTCTTAGGCGTTGCCCTAGTCTGAGCAGCACTCAGAGTAACCCTCGGCTTCGCATTCCATCCAGGACCTCCTGCCTGAAATCAACGTGCCTCCTAGAGGAAGTCGGCTTGCGTTCTGACTGCAGTTTGAGTCCTGTTCTTCCCGTGGCACTGCAGGCTTTTGAATAGCCACAGACCCAGAGGAGCAGCTACGGCGTTCCTTGGTTGAGGCAGTTCGCTTGATGCAGAACACTCGAATTCGAGAAGCTGATTCAGGGAAGGAAACACAGGGTAACCTGTGTCTCTTTGGACTTGTTAGAAACCACAGTGGGGTATGCTGAGTGTGCCCATGGAAACGGGGGCCTGCTGGAACTAGCCTTGCTTTCCCATTTTGAAGGCTGCATTCATGCTGCCTTGAAGCTGCCTGACATTCCCTGCTCTTGACAGGCCTGTAAACCCTGTAAGAATGCTTCTGGGGAGAAAATGAATTTGCTATCTACACTAGGTGCTTCTGCGCCTGCGGTGTGGTCACCCTGACAAGCTCTAGCGCTAAAAGGAAACTCAACGTGTGAACTTGCCTCCAGTTTAGGCCCTTAGTACCCATGTAGATACGGAGGCATGCAGCTCTTTCCATGAGTTCTTAGTCGCTTCTATGCTTTACTATAAAGGAAGTACACTTCTGAGGACTCCTAGGCCTCTCGGGTATGCATCATTTCCCCTCCAAGTTCACTGAGTCCCTCCAGAGCCCTGTGGGCCGGCTGCGAAACTTCGAGTCCCATTTGTTGATCCCTCGGAGGCCCTCTGTGCGTGCCTAGAGACGGGCAACACACTGTACGTTCCTTGAGGAGAGCTCCATTTCCAGAGACCTCGAACGGCCTCAGGACAACATTGCTGCTGAGTCCCAAGTGCCCAGGAAGACTTTGTCATGGCCCTTGTGTGAGCTGCCATGTCATAACACTCTGTTTTGAATGCCCCGAGGCCCTCGTACCTGGAGTCACTCTGCTCGAGGAGAAAGTCAGCATCTTGCCATGCGGTGTCGCTGACGGCACACCCAGCAGAAACACATGCCTGGAAGTAAGGCCCTGATTTGCCGTGCAGAAGCGGAGGCGTGCAGCAGTTTCCATGAGCCGGTGGCCTGTGCTCTGCGTACCTTTAACGGCAGCACAGTTTTCTGGACACCTAGGAGGCTAGCGTGGGCACCCTGTTGCCGGCAGGAACACTGAGTACCCCCAGGCGCACCTGGGTCTGCTAAGCAACATCCAGTCCCGTAGCCCTTTAGAGCCCCTCTGTGCATGCCGAGCGTAGGGAAACGCACTGCACTCTCCTTTGAAGCGTCTTAGTTTCTTCAGCACTCGCGCACGTTCACGAACACCGTTCTGGCACGTCCCACATGGCGTAGAAGTCTTAGGCGTTGCCCTAGTCTGAGCAGCACTCAGAGTAACCCTCGGCTTCGCATTCCATCCAGGACCTCCTGCCTGAAATCAACGTGCCTCCTAGAGGAAGTCGGCTTGCGTTCTGACTGCAGTTTGAGTCCTGTTCTTCCCGTGGCACTGCAGGCTTTTGAATAGCCACAGACCCAGAGGAGCAGCTACGGCGTTCCTTGGTTGAGGCAGTTCGCTTGATGCAGAACACTCGAATTCGAGAAGCTGATTCAGGGAAGGAAACACAGGGTAACCTGTGTCTCTTTGGACTTGTTAGAAACCACAGTGGGGTATGCTGAGTGTGCCCATGGAAACGGGGGCCTGCTGGAACTAGCCTTGCTTTCCCATTTTGAAGGCTGCATTCATGCTGCCTTGAAGCTGCCTGACATTCCCTGCTCTTGACAGGCCTGTAAACCCTGTAAGAATGCTTCTGGGGAGAAAATGAATTTGCTATCTACACTAGGTGCTTCTGCGCCTGCGGTGTGGTCACCCTGACAAGCTCTAGCGCTAAAAGGAAACTCAACGTGTGAACTTGCCTCCAGTTTAGGCCCTTAGTACCCATGTAGATACGGAGGCATGCAGCTCTTTCCATGAGTTCTTAGTCGCTTCTATGCTTTACTATAAAGGAAGTACACTTCTGAGGACTCCTAGGCCTCTCGGGTATGCATCATTTCCCCTCCAAGTTCACTGAGTCCCTCCAGAGCCCTGTGGGCCGGCTGCGAAACTTCGAGTCCCATTTGTTGATCCCTCGGAGGCCCTCTGTGCGTGCCTAGAGACGGGCAACACACTGTACGTTCCTTGAGGAGAGCTCCATTTCCAGAGACCTCGAACGGCCTCAGGACAACATTGCTGCTGAGTCCCAAGTGCCCAGGAAGACTTTGTCATGGCCCTTGTGTGAGCTGCCATGTCATAACACTCTGTTTTGAATGCCCCGAGGCCCTCGTACCTGGAGTCACTCTGCTCGAGGAGAAAGTCAGCATCTTGCCATGCGGTGTCGCTGACGGCACACCCAGCAGAAACACATGCCTGGAAGTAAGGCCCTGATTTGCCGTGCAGAAGCGGAGGCGTGCAGCAGTTTCCATGAGCCGGTGGCCTGTGCTCTGCGTACCTTTAACGGCAGCACAGTTTTCTGGACACCTAGGAGGCTAGCGTGGGCACCCTGTTGCCGGCAGGAACACTGAGTACCCCCAGGCGCACCTGGGTCTGCTAAGCAACATCCAGTCCCGTAGCCCTTTAGAGCCCCTCTGTGCATGCCGAGCGTAGGGAAACGCACTGCACTCTCCTTTGAAGCGTCTTAGTTTCTTCAGCACTCGCGCACGTTCACGAACACCGTTCTGGCACGTCCCACATGGCGTAGAAGTCTTAGGCGTTGCCCTAGTCTGAGCAGCACTCAGAGTAACCCTCGGCTTCGCATTCCATCCAGGACCTCCTGCCTGAAATCAACGTGCCTCCTAGAGGAAGTCGGCTTGCGTTCTGACTGCAGTTTGAGTCCTGTTCTTCCCGTGGCACTGCAGGCTTTTGAATAGCCACAGGCCCAGAGGAGCAGCTACGGCGTTCCTTGGTTGAGGCAGTTCACTTGATGCAGAACACCCTACTTCGAGAAGCTGATTCAGGGAAGGAAACACAGGGTAACCTGTGTCTCTTTGGACTTGTTAGAAACCACAGTGGGGTATGCTGAGTGTGCCCATGGAAACGGGGGCATGCTGGAACTAGCCTTGCTTTCCCATTTTGAAGGCTGCATTCATGCTGCGTTGAAGCTGCCTGACATTCCCTGCACTTGATAGGCCTGTAAACACTGTAAGAATGCTTCTGGGGAGAAAATGAATTTGCTGTCTAAACCAGGTGCTTCCGTGACTGCGGTATGGTCAGCCTGACAAGCTCTAGCGCTAAAAGGAAACTCAACGTGTGTACTTGCCTCCAGTTTAAGCCCTTAGTAGCCATGTAGATTCGGAAGCATACAGCTCTTTCCATGAGTTCTTAGTCGCTTATATGCTTTACTATAAAGGAAGTACACTTCTGAGGACTCCTAGGCCTCTCGGGTATGCATCATTTCCCCTCCAAGTTCACTGAGTACCTCCAGAACCCTGTGGGCCGGCTGCGAAACTTCGAGTCCCATTTGTTGATCCCTTGGCGGCCCTCTGTGCGTGCCTAGAGACGGGCAACACACTGTACGTTCCTTGAGGAGAGCTCCATTTCCAGAGACCTCGACCGGCCTCAGGACAACATTGCTGCTGAGTCCGAAATGCCGAGGAAGACTTCGTCATGGCCCTTGTGTGAGCTGCCATGTCATAACACTCTGCTTTGAATGCTTCGAGGCCCTCGTACCTGGAGTCACTCTGCTCGAGGAGAAAGTCAGCATCTTGCCATGCGGTGTCGCTGACGGCACACCCAGCAGAAACACATGCCTGGAAGTAAGGCCCTGATTTGCCGTGCAGAAGCGGAGGCGTGCAGCAGTTTCCATGAGCCGGTGGCCTGTGCTCTGCGTACCTTTAACGGCAGCACAGTTTTCTGGACACCTAGGAGGCTAGCGTGGGCACCCTGTTGCCGGCAGGAACACTGAGTAGCCCCAGGCGCACCTGGGTCTGCTAAGCAACATCCAGTCCCGTAGCCCTTTAGAGCCCCTCTGTGCATGCCGAGCATAGGGAAACACACTGCACTCTCTTTTGGAGCGTCTTAATTTCCTCAGCACTCGCGCACGTTCACGAACAACATTCTGGCACATCCCACATGGCATAGAAGTCTTAGGCGTTGCCCTAGTCTGAGCTGCACTCAGAGTAACCCTCGGCTTCGCATTCCATCCAGGACCTCCTGCCTGAAGTCACCATGCCTCCTAGAGGAAGTCGGCTTGCGTTCTGACTGCAGTTAAAGTACTGTTCTTCCTGTGGCACTGCAGGCTTTTCAATAGCCACAGGCCCAGAGGAGCAGCTACGGCGTTCCTTGGTTGAGGCAGTTCGCTTGATGCAGAACACTCGAATTCGAGAAGCTGATTCAGGGAAGGAAACACAGGGTAACCTGTGTCTCTTTGGACTTGTTAGAAACCACAGTGGGGTATGCTGAGTGTGCCCATGGAAACTGGGGCCTGCTGGAACTAGCCTTGCTTTCCCATTTTGAAGGCTGCATTCATGCTGCCTTGAAGCTGCCTGACATTCCCTGCTCTTGACAGGCCTGTAAACCCTGTAAGAATGCTTCTGGGGAGAAAATGAATTTGCTATCTACACTAGGTGCTTCTGCGCCTGCGGTGTGGTCACCCTGACAAGCTCTAGCGCTAAAAGGAAACTCAACGTGTGAACTTGCCTCCAGTTTAGGCCCTTAGTACCCATGTAGATACGGAGGCATGCAGCTCTTTCCATGAGTTCTTAGTCGCTTCTATGCTTTACTATAAAGGAAGTACACTTCTGAGGACTCCTAGGCCTCTCGGGTATGCATCATTTCCCCTCCAAGTTCACTGAGTCCCTCCAGAGCCCTGTGGACCGGCTGCGAAACTTCGAGTCCCATTTGTTGATCCCTCGGAGGCCCTCTGTGCGTGCCTAGAGACGGGCAACACACTGTACGTTCCTTGAGGAGAGCTCCATTTCCAGAGACCTCGAACGGCCTCAGGACAACATTGCTGCTGAGTCCCAAGTGCCCAGGAAGACTTTGTCATGGCCCTTGTGTGAGCTGCCATGTGATAACACTCTGTTTTGAATGCTCCGAGGCCCTCGTACCTGGAGTCACTCTGCTCGAGGAGAAAGTCAGCATCTTGCCATGCGGTGTCGCTGACGGCACACCCAGCAGAAACACATGCCTGGAAGTAAGGCCCTGATTTGCCGTGCAGAAGCGGAGGCGTGCAGCAGTTTCCATGAGCCGGTGGCCTGTGCTCTGCGTACCTTTAACGGCAGCACAGTTTTCTGGACACCTAGGAGGCTAGCGTGGGCACCCTGTTGCCGGCAGGAACACTGAGTACCCCCAGGCGCACCTGGGTCTGCTAAGCAACATCCAGTCCCGTAGCCCTTTAGAGCCCCTCTGTGCATGCCGAGCGTAGGGAAACGCACTGCACTCTCCTTTGAAGCGTCTTAGTTTCTTCAGCACTCGCGCACGTTCACGAACACCGTTCTGGCACGTCCCACATGGCGTAGAAGTCTTAGGCGTTGCCCTAGTCTGAGCAGCACTCAGAGTAACCCTCGGCTTCGCATTCCATCCAGGACCTCCTGCCTGAAATCAACGTGCCTCCTAGAGGAAGTCGGCTTGCGTTCTGACTGCAGTTTGAGTCCTGTTCTTCCCGTGGCACTGCAGGCTTTTGAATAGCCACAGACCCAGAGGAGCAGCTACGGCGTTCCTTGGTTGAGGCAGTTCGCTTGATGCAGAACACTCGAATTCGAGAAGCTGATTCAGGGAAGGAAACACAGGGTAACCTGTGTCTCTTTGGACTTGTTAGAAACCACAGTGGGGTATGCTGAGTGTGCCCATGGAAACGGGGGCCTGCTGGAACTAGCCTTGCTTTCCCATTTTGAAGGCTGCATTCATGCTGCCTTGAAGCTGCCTGACATTCCCTGCTCTTGACAGGCCTGTAAACCCTGTAAGAATGCTTCTGGGGAGAAAATGAATTTGCTCTCTACACTAGGTGCTTCTGCGCCTGCGGTGTGGTCACCCTGACAAGCTCTAGCGCTAAAAGGAAACTCAACGTGTGAACTTGCCTCCAGTTTAGGCCCTTAGTACCCATGTAGATACGGAGGCATGCAGCTCTTTCCATGAGTTCTTAGTCGCTTCTATGCTTTACTATAAAGGAAGTACACTTCTGAGGACTCCTAGGCCTCTCGGGTATGCATCATTTCCCCTCCAAGTTCACTGAGTCCCTCCAGAGCCCTGTGGGCCGGCTGCGAAACTTCGAGTCCCATTTGTTGATCCCTCGGAGGCCCTCTGTGCGTGCCTAGAGACGGGCAACACACTGTACGTTCCTTGAGGAGAGCTCCATTTCCAGAGACCTCGAACGGCCTCAGGACAACATTGCTGCTGAGTCCCAAGTGCCCAGGAAGACTTTGTCATGGCCCTTGTGTGAGCTGCCATGTGATAACACTCTGTTTTGAATGCCCCGAGGCCCTCGTACCTGGAGTCACTCTGCTCGAGGAGAAAGTCAGCATCTTGCCATGCGGTGTCGCTGACGGCACACCCAGCAGAAACACATGCCTGGAAGTAAGGCCCTGATTTGCCGTGCAGAAGCGGAGGCGTGCAGCAGTTTCCATGAGCCGGTGGCCTGTGCTCTGCGTACCTTTAACGGCAGCACAGTTTTCTGGACACCTAGGAGGCTAGCGTGGGCACCCTGTTGCCGGCAGGAACACTGAGTACCCCCAGGCGCACCTGGGTCTGCTAAGCAACATCCAGTCCCGTAGCCCTTTAGAGCCCCTCTGTGCATGCCGAGCGTAGGGAAACGCACTGCACTCTCCTTTGAAGCGTCTTAGTTTCTTCAGCACTCGCGCACGTTCACGAACACCGTTCTGGCACGTCCCACATGGCGTAGAAGTCTTAGGCGTTGCCCTAGTCTGAGCAGCACTCAGAGTAACCCTCGGCTTCGCATTCCATCCAGGACCTCCTGCCTGAAATCAACGTGCCTCCTAGAGGAAGTCGGCTTGCGTTCTGACTGCAGTTTGAGTCCTGTTCTTCCCGTGGCACTGCAGGCTTTTGAATAGCCACAGACCCAGAGGAGCAGCTACGGCGTTCCTTGGTTGAGGCAGTTCGCTTGATGCAGAACACTCGAATTCGAGAAGCTGATTCAGGGAAGGAAACACAGGGTAACCTGTGTCTCTTTGGACTTGTTAGAAACCACAGTGGGGTATGCTGAGTGTGCCCATGGAAACGGGGGCCTGCTGGAACTAGCCTTGCTTTCCCATTTTGAAGGCTGCATTCATGCTGCCTTGAAGCTGCCTGACATTCCCTGCTCTTGACAGGCCTGTAAACCCTGTAAGAATGCTTCTGGGGAGAAAATGAATTTGCTATCTACACTAGGTGCTTCTGCGCCTGCGGTGTGGTCACCCTGACAAGCTCTAGCGCTAAAAGGAAACTCAACGTGTGAACTTGCCTCCAGTTTAGGCCCTTAGTACCCATGTAGATACGGAGGCATGCAGCTCTTTCCATGAGTTCTTAGTCGCTTCTATGCTTTACTATAAAGGAAGTACACTTCTGAGGACTCCTAGGCCTCTCGGGTATGCATCATTTCCCCTCCAAGTTCACTGAGTCCCTCCAGAGCCCTGTGGGCCGGCTGCGAAACTTCGAGTCCCATTTGTTGATCCCTCGGAGGCCCTCTGTGCGTGCCTAGAGACGGGCAACACACTGTACGTTCCTTGAGGAGAGCTCCATTTCCAGAGACCTCGAACGGCCTCAGGACAACATTGCTGCTGAGTCCCAAGTGCCCAGGAAGACTTTGTCATGGCCCTTGTGTGAGCTGCCATGTGATAACACTCTGTTTTGAATGCTCCGAGGCCCTCGTACCTGGAGTCACTCTGCTCGAGGAGAAAGTCAGCATCTTGCCATGCGGTGTCGCTGACGGCACACCCAGCAGAAACACATGCCTGGAAGTAAGGCCCTGATTTGCCGTGCAGAAGCGGAGGCGTGCAGCAGTTTCCATGAGCCGGTGGCCTGTGCTCTGCGTACCTTTAACGGCAGCACAGTTTTCTGGACACCTAGGAGGCTAGCGTGGGCACCCTGTTGCCGGCAGGAACACTGAGTACCCCCAGGCGCACCTGGGTCTGCTAAGCAACATCCAGTCCCGTAGCCCTTTAGAGCCCCTCTGTGCATGCCGAGCGTAGGGAAACGCACTGCACTCTCCTTTGAAGCGTCTTAGTTTCTTCAGCACTCGCGCACGTTCACGAACACCGTTCTGGCACGTCCCACATGGCGTAGAAGTCTTAGGCGTTGCCCTAGTCTGAGCAGCACTCAGAGTAACCCTCGGCTTCGCATTCCATCCAGGACCTCCTGCCTGAAATCAACGTGCCTCCTAGAGGAAGTCGGCTTGCGTTCTGACTGCAGTTTGAGTCCTGTTCTTCCCGTGGCACTGCAGGCTTTTGAATAGCCACAGACCCAGAGGAGCAGCTACGGCGTTCCTTGGTTGAGGCAGTTCGCTTGATGCAGAACACTCGAATTCGAGAAGCTGATTCAGGGAAGGAAACACAGGGTAACCTGTGTCTCTTTGGACTTGTTAGAAACCACAGTGGGGTATGCTGAGTGTGCCCATGGAAACGGGGGCCTGCTGGAACTAGCCTTGCTTTCCCATTTTGAAGGCTGCATTCATGCTGCCTTGAAGCTGCCTGACATTCCCTGCTCTTGACAGGCCTGTAAACCCTGTAAGAATGCTTCTGGGGAGAAAATGAATTTGCTATCTACACTAGGTGCTTCTGCGCCTGCGGTGTGGTCACCCTGACAAGCTCTAGCGCTAAAAGGAAACTCAACGTGTGAACTTGCCTCCAGTTTAGGCCCTTAGTACCCATGTAGATACGGAGGCATGCAGCTCTTTCCATGAGTTCTTAGTCGCTTCTATGCTTTACTATAAAGGAAGTACACTTCTGAGGACTCCTAGGCCTCTCGGGTATGCATCATTTCCCCTCCAAGTTCACTGAGTCCCTCCAGAGCCCTGTGGGCCGGCTGCGAAACTTCGAGTCCCATTTGTTGATCCCTCGGAGGCCCTCTGTGCGTGCCTAGAGACGGGCAACACACTGTACGTTCCTTGAGGAGAGCTCCATTTCCAGAGACCTCGAACGGCCTCAGGACAACATTGCTGCTGAGTCCCAAGTGCCCAGGAAGACTTTGTCATGGCCCTTGTGTGAGCTGCCATGTCATAACACTCTGTTTTGAATGCCCCGAGGCCCTCGTACCTGGAGTCACTCTGCTCGAGGAGAAAGTCAGCATCTTGCCATGCGGTGTCGCTGACGGCACACCCAGCAGAAACACATGCCTGGAAGTAAGGCCCTGATTTGCCGTGCAGAAGCGGAGGCGTGCAGCAGTTTCCATGAGCCGGTGGCCTGTGCTCTGCGTACCTTTAACGGCAGCACAGTTTTCTGGACACCTAGGAGGCTAGCGTGGGCACCCTGTTGCCGGCAGGAACACTGAGTACCCCCAGGCGCACCTGGGTCTGCTAAGCAACATCCAGTCCCGTAGCCCTTTAGAGCCCCTCTGTGCATGCCGAGCGTAGGGAAACGCACTGCACTCTCCTTTGAAGCGTCTTAGTTTCTTCAGCACTCGCGCACGTTCACGAACACCGTTCTGGCACGTCCCACATGGCGTAGAAGTCTTAGGCGTTGCCCTAGTCTGAGCAGCACTCAGAGTAACCCTCGGCTTCGCATTCCATCCAGGACCTCCTGCCTGAAATCAACGTGCCTCCTAGAGGAAGTCGGCTTGCGTTCTGACTGCAGTTTGAGTCCTGTTCTTCCCGTGGCACTGCAGGCTTTTGAATAGCCACAGACCCAGAGGAGCAGCTACGGCGTTCCTTGGTTGAGGCAGTTCGCTTGATGCAGAACACTCGAATTCGAGAAGCTGATTCAGGGAAGGAAACACAGGGTAACCTGTGTCTCTTTGGACTTGTTAGAAACCACAGTGGGGTATGCTGAGTGTGCCCATGGAAACGGGGGCCTGCTGGAACTAGCCTTGCTTTCCCATTTTGAAGGCTGCATTCATGCTGCCTTGAAGCTGCCTGACATTCCCTGCTCTTGACAGGCCTGTAAACCCTGTAAGAATGCTTCTGGGGAGAAAATGAATTTGCTCTCTACACTAGGTGCTTCTGCGCCTGCGGTGTGGTCACCCTGACAAGCTCTAGCGCTAAAAGGAAACTCAACGTGTGAACTTGCCTCCAGTTTAGGCCCTTAGTACCCATGTAGATACGGAGGCATGCAGCTCTTTCCATGAGTTCTTAGTCGCTTCTATGCTTTACTATAAAGGAAGTACACTTCTGAGGACTCCTAGGCCTCTCGGGTATGCATCATTTCCCCTCCAAGTTCACTGAGTCCCTCCAGAGCCCTGTGGGCCGGCTGCGAAACTTCGAGTCCCATTTGTTGATCCCTCGGAGGCCCTCTGTGCGTGCCTAGAGACGGGCAACACACTGTACGTTCCTTGAGGAGAGCTCCATTTCCAGAGACCTCGAACGGCCTCAGGACAACATTGCTGCTGAGTCCCAAGTGCCCAGGAAGACTTTGTCATGGCCCTTGTGTGAGCTGCCATGTCATAACACTCTGTTTTGAATGCCCCGAGGCCCTCGTACCTGGAGTCACTCTGCTCGAGGAGAAAGTCAGCATCTTGCCATGCGGTGTCGCTGACGGCACACCCAGCAGAAACACATGCCTGGAAGTAAGGCCCTGATTTGCCGTGCAGAAGCGGAGGCGTGCAGCAGTTTCCATGAGCCGGTGGCCTGTGCTCTGCGTACCTTTAACGGCAGCACAGTTTTCTGGACACCTAGGAGGCTAGCGTGGGCACCCTGTTGCCGGCAGGAACACTGAGTACCCCCAGGCGCACCTGGGTCTGCTAAGCAACATCCAGTCCCGTAGCCCTTTAGAGCCCCTCTGTGCATGCCGAGCGTAGGGAAACGCACTGCACTCTCCTTTGAAGCGTCTTAGTTTCTTCAGCACTCGCGCACGTTCACGAACACCGTTCTGGCACGTCCCACATGGCGTAGAAGTCTTAGGCGTTGCCCTAGTCTGAGCAGCACTCAGAGTAACCCTCGGCTTCGCATTCCATCCAGGACCTCCTGCCTGAAATCAACGTGCCTCCTAGAGGAAGTCGGCTTGCGTTCTGACTGCAGTTTGAGTCCTGTTCTTCCCGTGGCACTGCAGGCTTTTGAATAGCCACAGACCCAGAGGAGCAGCTACGGCGTTCCTTGGTTGAGGCAGTTCGCTTGATGCAGAACACTCGAATTCGAGAAGCTGATTCAGGGAAGGAAACACAGGGTAACCTGTGTCTCTTTGGACTTGTTAGAAACCACAGTGGGGTATGCTGAGTGTGCCCATGGAAACGGGGGCCTGCTGGAACTAGCCTTGCTTTCCCATTTTGAAGGCTGCATTCATGCTGCCTTGAAGCTGCCTGACATTCCCTGCTCTTGACAGGCCTGTAAACCCTGTAAGAATGCTTCTGGGGAGAAAATGAATTTGCTATCTACACTAGGTGCTTCTGCGCCTGCGGTGTGGTCACCCTGACAAGCTCTAGCGCTAAAAGGAAACTCAACGTGTGAACTTGCCTCCAGTTTAGGCCCTTAGTACCCATGTAGATACGGAGGCATGCAGCTCTTTCCATGAGTTCTTAGTCGCTTCTATGCTTTACTATAAAGGAAGTACACTTCTGAGGACTCCTAGGCCTCTCGGGTATGCATCATTTCCCCTCCAAGTTCACTGAGTCCCTCCAGAGCCCTGTGGGCCGGCTGCGAAACTTCGAGTCCCATTTGTTGATCCCTCGGAGGCCCTCTGTGCGTGCCTAGAGACGGGCAACACACTGTACGTTCCTTGAGGAGAGCTCCATTTCCAGAGACCTCGAACGGCCTCAGGACAACATTGCTGCTGAGTCCCAAGTGCCCAGGAAGACTTTGTCATGGCCCTTGTGTGAGCTGCCATGTCATAACACTCTGTTTTGAATGCCCCGAGGCCCTCGTACCTGGAGTCACTCTGCTCGAGGAGAAAGTCAGCATCTTGCCATGCGGTGTCGCTGACGGCACACCCAGCAGAAACACATGCCTGGAAGTAAGGCCCTGATTTGCCGTGCAGAAGCGGAGGCGTGCAGCAGTTTCCATGAGCCGGTGGCCTGTGCTCTGCGTACCTTTAACGGCAGCACAGTTTTCTGGACACCTAGGAGGCTAGCGTGGGCACCCTGTTGCCGGCAGGAACACTGAGTACCCCCAGGCGCACCTGGGTCTGCTAAGCAACATCCAGTCCCGTAGCCCTTTAGAGCCCCTCTGTGCATGCCGAGCGTAGGGAAACGCACTGCACTCTCCTTTGAAGCGTCTTAGTTTCTTCAGCACTCGCGCACGTTCACGAACACCGTTCTGGCACGTCCCACATGGCGTAGAAGTCTTAGGCGTTGCCCTAGTCTGAGCAGCACTCAGAGTAACCCTCGGCTTCGCATTCCATCCAGGACCTCCTGCCTGAAATCAACGTGCCTCCTAGAGGAAGTCGGCTTGCGTTCTGACTGCAGTTTGAGTCCTGTTCTTCCCGTGGCACTGCAGGCTTTTGAATAGCCACAGGCCCAGAGGAGCAGCTACGGCGTTCCTTGGTTGAGGCAGTTCACTTGATGCAGAACACCCTACTTCGAGAAGCTGATTCAGGGAAGGAAACACAGGGTAACCTGTGTCTCTTTGGACTTGTTAGAAACCACAGTGGGGTATGCTGAGTGTGCCCATGGAAACGGGGGCATGCTGGAACTAGCCTTGCTTTCCCATTTTGAAGGCTGCATTCATGCTGCGTTGAAGCTGCCTGACATTCCCTGCACTTGATAGGCCTGTAAACACTGTAAGAATGCTTCTGGGGAGAAAATGAATTTGCTGTCTAAACCAGGTGCTTCCGTGACTGCGGTATGGTCAGCCTGACAAGCTCTAGCGCTAAAAGGAAACTCAACGTGTGTACTTGCCTCCAGTTTAAGCCCTTAGTAGCCATGTAGATTCGGAAGCATACAGCTCTTTCCATGAGTTCTTAGTCGCTTATATGCTTTACTATAAAGGAAGTACACTTCTGAGGACTCCTAGGCCTCTCGGGTATGCATCATTTCCCCTCCAAGTTCACTGAGTACCTCCAGAACCCTGTGGGCCGGCTGCGAAACTTCGAGTCCCATTTGTTGATCCCTTGGCGGCCCTCTGTGCGTGCCTAGAGACGGGCAACACACTGTACGTTCCTTGAGGAGAGCTCCATTTCCAGAGACCTCGACCGGCCTCAGGACAACATTGCTGCTGAGTCCGAAATGCCGAGGAAGACTTCGTCATGGCCCTTGTGTGAGCTGCCATGTCATAACACTCTGCTTTGAATGCTTCGAGGCCCTCGTACCTGGAGTCACTCTGCTCGAGGAGAAAGTCAGCATCTTGCCATGCGGTGTCGCTGACGGCACACCCAGCAGAAACACATGCCTGGAAGTAAGGCCCTGATTTGCCGTGCAGAAGCGGAGGCGTGCAGCAGTTTCCATGAGCCGGTGGCCTGTGCTCTGCGTACCTTTAACGGCAGCACAGTTTTCTGGACACCTAGGAGGCTAGCGTGGGCACCCTGTTGCCGGCAGGAACACTGAGTAGCCCCAGGCGCACCTGGGTCTGCTAAGCAACATCCAGTCCCGTAGCCCTTTAGAGCCCCTCTGTGCATGCCGAGCATAGGGAAACACACTGCACTCTCTTTTGGAGCGTCTTAATTTCCTCAGCACTCGCGCACGTTCACGAACAACATTCTGGCACATCCCACATGGCATAGAAGTCTTAGGCGTTGCCCTAGTCTGAGCTGCACTCAGAGTAACCCTCGGCTTCGCATTCCATCCAGGACCTCCTGCCTGAAGTCACCATGCCTCCTAGAGGAAGTCGGCTTGCGTTCTGACTGCAGTTAAAGTACTGTTCTTCCTGTGGCACTGCAGGCTTTTCAATAGCCACAGGCCCAGAGGAGCAGCTACGGCGTTCCTTGGTTGAGGCAGTTCGCTTGATGCAGAACACTCGAATTCGAGAAGCTGATTCAGGGAAGGAAACACAGGGTAACCTGTGTCTCTTTGGACTTGTTAGAAACCACAGTGGGGTATGCTGAGTGTGCCCATGGAAACTGGGGCCTGCTGGAACTAGCCTTGCTTTCCCATTTTGAAGGCTGCATTCATGCTGCCTTGAAGCTGCCTGACATTCCCTGCTCTTGACAGGCCTGTAAACCCTGTAAGAATGCTTCTGGGGAGAAAATGAATTTGCTATCTACACTAGGTGCTTCTGCGCCTGCGGTGTGGTCACCCTGACAAGCTCTAGCGCTAAAAGGAAACTCAACGTGTGAACTTGCCTCCAGTTTAGGCCCTTAGTACCCATGTAGATACGGAGGCATGCAGCTCTTTCCATGAGTTCTTAGTCGCTTCTATGCTTTACTATAAAGGAAGTACACTTCTGAGGACTCCTAGGCCTCTCGGGTATGCATCATTTCCCCTCCAAGTTCACTGAGTCCCTCCAGAGCCCTGTGGACCGGCTGCGAAACTTCGAGTCCCATTTGTTGATCCCTCGGAGGCCCTCTGTGCGTGCCTAGAGACGGGCAACACACTGTACGTTCCTTGAGGAGAGCTCCATTTCCAGAGACCTCGAACGGCCTCAGGACAACATTGCTGCTGAGTCCCAAGTGCCCAGGAAGACTTTGTCATGGCCCTTGTGTGAGCTGCCATGTGATAACACTCTGTTTTGAATGCTCCGAGGCCCTCGTACCTGGAGTCACTCTGCTCGAGGAGAAAGTCAGCATCTTGCCATGCGGTGTCGCTGACGGCACACCCAGCAGAAACACATGCCTGGAAGTAAGGCCCTGATTTGCCGTGCAGAAGCGGAGGCGTGCAGCAGTTTCCATGAGCCGGTGGCCTGTGCTCTGCGTACCTTTAACGGCAGCACAGTTTTCTGGACACCTAGGAGGCTAGCGTGGGCACCCTGTTGCCGGCAGGAACACTGAGTACCCCCAGGCGCACCTGGGTCTGCTAAGCAACATCCAGTCCCGTAGCCCTTTAGAGCCCCTCTGTGCATGCCGAGCGTAGGGAAACGCACTGCACTCTCCTTTGAAGCGTCTTAGTTTCTTCAGCACTCGCGCACGTTCACGAACACCGTTCTGGCACGTCCCACATGGCGTAGAAGTCTTAGGCGTTGCCCTAGTCTGAGCAGCACTCAGAGTAACCCTCGGCTTCGCATTCCATCCAGGACCTCCTGCCTGAAATCAACGTGCCTCCTAGAGGAAGTCGGCTTGCGTTCTGACTGCAGTTTGAGTCCTGTTCTTCCCGTGGCACTGCAGGCTTTTGAATAGCCACAGACCCAGAGGAGCAGCTACGGCGTTCCTTGGTTGAGGCAGTTCGCTTGATGCAGAACACTCGAATTCGAGAAGCTGATTCAGGGAAGGAAACACAGGGTAACCTGTGTCTCTTTGGACTTGTTAGAAACCACAGTGGGGTATGCTGAGTGTGCCCATGGAAACGGGGGCCTGCTGGAACTAGCCTTGCTTTCCCATTTTGAAGGCTGCATTCATGCTGCCTTGAAGCTGCCTGACATTCCCTGCTCTTGACAGGCCTGTAAACCCTGTAAGAATGCTTCTGGGGAGAAAATGAATTTGCTATCTACACTAGGTGCTTCTGCGCCTGCGGTGTGGTCACCCTGACAAGCTCTAGCGCTAAAAGGAAACTCAACGTGTGAACTTGCCTCCAGTTTAGGCCCTTAGTACCCATGTAGATACGGAGGCATGCAGCTCTTTCCATGAGTTCTTAGTCGCTTCTATGCTTTACTATAAAGGAAGTACACTTCTGAGGACTCCTAGGCCTCTCGGGTATGCATCATTTCCCCTCCAAGTTCACTGAGTCCCTCCAGAGCCCTGTGGGCCGGCTGCGAAACTTCGAGTCCCATTTGTTGATCCCTCGGAGGCCCTCTGTGCGTGCCTAGAGACGGGCAACACACTGTACGTTCCTTGAGGAGAGCTCCATTTCCAGAGACCTCGAACGGCCTCAGGACAACATTGCTGCTGAGTCCCAAGTGCCCAGGAAGACTTTGTCATGGCCCTTGTGTGAGCTGCCATGTGATAACACTCTGTTTTGAATGCCCCGAGGCCCTCGTACCTGGAGTCACTCTGCTCGAGGAGAAAGTCAGCATCTTGCCATGCGGTGTCGCTGACGGCACACCCAGCAGAAACACATGCCTGGAAGTAAGGCCCTGATTTGCCGTGCAGAAGCGGAGGCGTGCAGCAGTTTCCATGAGCCGGTGGCCTGTGCTCTGCGTACCTTTAACGGCAGCACAGTTTTCTGGACACCTAGGAGGCTAGCGTGGGCACCCTGTTGCCGGCAGGAACACTGAGTACCCCCAGGCGCACCTGGGTCTGCTAAGCAACATCCAGTCCCGTAGCCCTTTAGAGCCCCTCTGTGCATGCCGAGCGTAGGGAAACGCACTGCACTCTCCTTTGAAGCGTCTTAGTTTCTTCAGCACTCGCGCACGTTCACGAACACCGTTCTGGCACGTCCCACATGGCGTAGAAGTCTTAGGCGTTGCCCTAGTCTGAGCAGCACTCAGAGTAACCCTCGGCTTCGCATTCCATCCAGGACCTCCTGCCTGAAATCAACGTGCCTCCTAGAGGAAGTCGGCTTGCGTTCTGACTGCAGTTTGAGTCCTGTTCTTCCCGTGGCACTGCAGGCTTTTGAATAGCCACAGACCCAGAGGAGCAGCTACGGCGTTCCTTGGTTGAGGCAGTTCGCTTGATGCAGAACACTCGAATTCGAGAAGCTGATTCAGGGAAGGAAACACAGGGTAACCTGTGTCTCTTTGGACTTGTTAGAAACCACAGTGGGGTATGCTGAGTGTGCCCATGGAAACGGGGGCCTGCTGGAACTAGCCTTGCTTTCCCATTTTGAAGGCTGCATTCATGCTGCCTTGAAGCTGCCTGACATTCCCTGCTCTTGACAGGCCTGTAAACCCTGTAAGAATGCTTCTGGGGAGAAAATGAATTTGCTATCTACACTAGGTGCTTCTGCGCCTGCGGTGTGGTCACCCTGACAAGCTCTAGCGCTAAAAGGAAACTCAACGTGTGAACTTGCCTCCAGTTTAGGCCCTTAGTACCCATGTAGATACGGAGGCATGCAGCTCTTTCCATGAGTTCTTAGTCGCTTCTATGCTTTACTATAAAGGAAGTACACTTCTGAGGACTCCTAGGCCTCTCGGGTATGCATCATTTCCCCTCCAAGTTCACTGAGTCCCTCCAGAGCCCTGTGGGCCGGCTGCGAAACTTCGAGTCCCATTTGTTGATCCCTCGGAGGCCCTCTGTGCGTGCCTAGAGACGGGCAACACACTGTACGTTCCTTGAGGAGAGCTCCATTTCCAGAGACCTCGAACGGCCTCAGGACAACATTGCTGCTGAGTCCCAAGTGCCCAGGAAGACTTTGTCATGGCCCTTGTGTGAGCTGCCATGTCATAACACTCTGTTTTGAATGCCCCGAGGCCCTCGTACCTGGAGTCACTCTGCTCGAGGAGAAAGTCAGCATCTTGCCATGCGGTGTCGCTGACGGCACACCCAGCAGAAACACATGCCTGGAAGTAAGGCCCTGATTTGCCGTGCAGAAGCGGAGGCGTGCAGCAGTTTCCATGAGCCGGTGGCCTGTGCTCTGCGTACCTTTAACGGCAGCACAGTTTTCTGGACACCTAGGAGGCTAGCGTGGGCACCCTGTTGCCGGCAGGAACACTGAGTACCCCCAGGCGCACCTGGGTCTGCTAAGCAACATCCAGTCCCGTAGCCCTTTAGAGCCCCTCTGTGCATGCCGAGCGTAGGGAAACGCACTGCACTCTCCTTTGAAGCGTCTTAGTTTCTTCAGCACTCGCGCACGTTCACGAACACCGTTCTGGCACGTCCCACATGGCGTAGAAGTCTTAGGCGTTGCCCTAGTCTGAGCAGCACTCAGAGTAACCCTCGGCTTCGCATTCCATCCAGGACCTCCTGCCTGAAATCAACGTGCCTCCTAGAGGAAGTCGGCTTGCGTTCTGACTGCAGTTTGAGTCCTGTTCTTCCCGTGGCACTGCAGGCTTTTGAATAGCCACAGGCCCAGAGGAGCAGCTACGGCGTTCCTTGGTTGAGGCAGTTCACTTGATGCAGAACACCCTACTTCGAGAAGCTGATTCAGGGAAGGAAACACAGGGTAACCTGTGTCTCTTTGGACTTGTTAGAAACCACAGTGGGGTATGCTGAGTGTGCCCATGGAAACGGGGGCATGCTGGAACTAGCCTTGCTTTCCCATTTTGAAGGCTGCATTCATGCTGCGTTGAAGCTGCCTGACATTCCCTGCACTTGATAGGCCTGTAAACACTGTAAGAATGCTTCTGGGGAGAAAATGAATTTGCTGTCTAAACCAGGTGCTTCCGTGACTGCGGTATGGTCAGCCTGACAAGCTCTAGCGCTAAAAGGAAACTCAACGTGTGTACTTGCCTCCAGTTTAAGCCCTTAGTAGCCATGTAGATTCGGAAGCATACAGCTCTTTCCATGAGTTCTTAGTCGCTTCTATGCTTTACTATAAAGGAAGTACACTTCTGAGGACTCCTAGGCCTCTCGGGTATGCATCATTTCCCCTCCAAGTTCACTGAGTACCTCCAGAACCCTGTGGGCCGGCTGCGAAACTTCGAGTCCCATTTGTTGATCCCTTGGCGGCCCTCTGTGCGTGCCTAGAGACGGGCAACACACTGTACGTTCCTTGAGGAGAGCTCCATTTCCAGAGACCTCGACCGGCCTCAGGACAACATTGCTGCTGAGTCCGAAATGCCGAGGAAGACTTCGTCATGGCCCTTGTGTGAGCTGCCATGTCATAACACTCTGCTTTGAATGCTTCGAGGCCCTCGTACCTGGAGTCACTCTGCTCGAGGAGAAAGTCAGCATCTTGCCATGCGGTGTCGCTGACGGCACACCCAGCAGAAACACATGCCTGGAAGTAAGGCCCTGATTTGCCGTGCAGAAGCGGAGGCGTGCAGCAGTTTCCATGAGCCGGTGGCCTGTGCTCTGCGTACCTTTAACGGCAGCACAGTTTTCTGGACACCTAGGAGGCTAGCGTGGGCACCCTGTTGCCGGCAGGAACACTGAGTAGCCCCAGGCGCACCTGGGTCTGCTAAGCAACATCCAGTCCCGTAGCCCTTTAGAGCCCCTCTGTGCATGCCGAGCATAGGGAAACACACTGCACTCTCTTTTGGAGCGTCTTAATTTCCTCAGCACTCGCGCACGTTCACGAACAACATTCTGGCACATCCCACATGGCATAGAAGTCTTAGGCGTTGCCCTAGTCTGAGCTGCACTCAGAGTAACCCTCGGCTTCGCATTCCATCCAGGACCTCCTGCCTGAAGTCACCATGCCTCCTAGAGGAAGTCGGCTTGCGTTCTGACTGCAGTTAAAGTACTGTTCTTCCTGTGGCACTGCAGGCTTTTCAATAGCCACAGGCCCAGAGGAGCAGCTACGGCGTTCCTTGGTTGAGGCAGTTCGCTTGATGCAGAACACTCGAATTCGAGAAGCTGATTCAGGGAAGGAAACACAGGGTAACCTGTGTCTCTTTGGACTTGTTAGAAACCACAGTGGGGTATGCTGAGTGTGCCCATGGAAACTGGGGCCTGCTGGAACTAGCCTTGCTTTCCCATTTTGAAGGCTGCATTCATGCTGCCTTGAAGCTGCCTGACATTCCCTGCTCTTGACAGGCCTGTAAACCCTGTAAGAATGCTTCTGGGGAGAAAATGAATTTGCTATCTACACTAGGTGCTTCTGCGCCTGCGGTGTGGTCACCCTGACAAGCTCTAGCGCTAAAAGGAAACTCAACGTGTGAACTTGCCTCCAGTTTAGGCCCTTAGTACCCATGTAGATACGGAGGCATGCAGCTCTTTCCATGAGTTCTTAGTCGCTTCTATGCTTTACTATAAAGGAAGTACACTTCTGAGGACTCCTAGGCCTCTCGGGTATGCATCATTTCCCCTCCAAGTTCACTGAGTCCCTCCAGAGCCCTGTGGACCGGCTGCGAAACTTCGAGTCCCATTTGTTGATCCCTCGGAGGCCCTCTGTGCGTGCCTAGAGACGGGCAACACACTGTACGTTCCTTGAGGAGAGCTCCATTTCCAGAGACCTCGAACGGCCTCAGGACAACATTGCTGCTGAGTCCCAAGTGCCCAGGAAGACTTTGTCATGGCCCTTGTGTGAGCTGCCATGTGATAACACTCTGTTTTGAATGCTCCGAGGCCCTCGTACCTGGAGTCACTCTGCTCGAGGAGAAAGTCAGCATCTTGCCATGCGGTGTCGCTGACGGCACACCCAGCAGAAACACATGCCTGGAAGTAAGGCCCTGATTTGCCGTGCAGAAGCGGAGGCGTGCAGCAGTTTCCATGAGCCGGTGGCCTGTGCTCTGCGTACCTTTAACGGCAGCACAGTTTTCTGGACACCTAGGAGGCTAGCGTGGGCACCCTGTTGCCGGCAGGAACACTGAGTACCCCCAGGCGCACCTGGGTCTGCTAAGCAACATCCAGTCCCGTAGCCCTTTAGAGCCCCTCTGTGCATGCCGAGCGTAGGGAAACGCACTGCACTCTCCTTTGAAGCGTCTTAGTTTCTTCAGCACTCGCGCACGTTCACGAACACCGTTCTGGCACGTCCCACATGGCGTAGAAGTCTTAGGCGTTGCCCTAGTCTGAGCAGCACTCAGAGTAACCCTCGGCTTCGCATTCCATCCAGGACCTCCTGCCTGAAATCAACGTGCCTCCTAGAGGAAGTCGGCTTGCGTTCTGACTGCAGTTTGAGTCCTGTTCTTCCCGTGGCACTGCAGGCTTTTGAATAGCCACAGACCCAGAGGAGCAGCTACGGCGTTCCTTGGTTGAGGCAGTTCGCTTGATGCAGAACACTCGAATTCGAGAAGCTGATTCAGGGAAGGAAACACAGGGTAACCTGTGTCTCTTTGGACTTGTTAGAAACCACAGTGGGGTATGCTGAGTGTGCCCATGGAAACGGGGGCCTGCTGGAACTAGCCTTGCTTTCCCATTTTGAAGGCTGCATTCATGCTGCCTTGAAGCTGCCTGACATTCCCTGCTCTTGACAGGCCTGTAAACCCTGTAAGAATGCTTCTGGGGAGAAAATGAATTTGCTATCTACACTAGGTGCTTCTGCGCCTGCGGTGTGGTCACCCTGACAAGCTCTAGCGCTAAAAGGAAACTCAACGTGTGAACTTGCCTCCAGTTTAGGCCCTTAGTACCCATGTAGATACGGAGGCATGCAGCTCTTTCCATGAGTTCTTAGTCGCTTCTATGCTTTACTATAAAGGAAGTACACTTCTGAGGACTCCTAGGCCTCTCGGGTATGCATCATTTCCCCTCCAAGTTCACTGAGTCCCTCCAGAGCCCTGTGGGCCGGCTGCGAAACTTCGAGTCCCATTTGTTGATCCCTCGGAGGCCCTCTGTGCGTGCCTAGAGACGGGCAACACACTGTACGTTCCTTGAGGAGAGCTCCATTTCCAGAGACCTCGAACGGCCTCAGGACAACATTGCTGCTGAGTCCCAAGTGCCCAGGAAGACTTTGTCATGGCCCTTGTGTGAGCTGCCATGTGATAACACTCTGTTTTGAATGCTCCGAGGCCCTCGTACCTGGAGTCACTCTGCTCGAGGAGAAAGTCAGCATCTTGCCATGCGGTGTCGCTGACGGCACACCCAGCAGAAACACATGCCTGGAAGTAAGGCCCTGATTTGCCGTGCAGAAGCGGAGGCGTGCAGCAGTTTCCATGAGCCGGTGGCCTGTGCTCTGCGTACCTTTAACGGCAGCACAGTTTTCTGGACACCTAGGAGGCTAGCGTGGGCACCCTGTTGCCGGCAGGAACACTGAGTACCCCCAGGCGCACCTGGGTCTGCTAAGCAACATCCAGTCCCGTAGCCCTTTAGAGCCCCTCTGTGCATGCCGAGCGTAGGGAAACGCACTGCACTCTCCTTTGAAGCGTCTTAGTTTCTTCAGCACTCGCGCACGTTCACGAACACCGTTCTGGCACGTCCCACATGGCGTAGAAGTCTTAGGCGTTGCCCTAGTCTGAGCAGCACTCAGAGTAACCCTCGGCTTCGCATTCCATCCAGGACCTCCTGCCTGAAATCAACGTGCCTCCTAGAGGAAGTCGGCTTGCGTTCTGACTGCAGTTTGAGTCCTGTTCTTCCCGTGGCACTGCAGGCTTTTGAATAGCCACAGGCCCAGAGGAGCAGCTACGGCGTTCCTTGGTTGAGGCAGTTCGCTTGATGCAGAACACTCGAATTCGAGAAGCTGATTCAGGGAAGGAAACACAGGGTAACCTGTGTCTCTTTGGACTTGTTAGAAACCACAGTGGGGTATGCTGAGTGTGCCCATGGAAACGGGGGCATGCTGGAACTAGCCTTGCTTTCCCATTTTGAAGGCTGCATTCATGCTGCGTTGAAGCTGCCTGACATTCCCTGCACTTGATAGGCCTGTAAACACTGTAAGAATGCTTCTGGGGAGAAAATGAATTTGCTGTCTAAACCAGGTGCTTCCGTGACTGCGGTATGGTCAGCCTGACAAGCTCTAGCGCTAAAAGGAAACTCAACGTGTGTACTTGCCTCCAGTTTAAGCCCTTAGTAGCCATGTAGATTCGGAAGCATACAGCTCTTTCCATGAGTTCTTAGTCGCTTATATGCTTTACTATAAAGGAAGTACACTTCTGAGGACTCCTAGGCCTCTCGGGTATGCATCATTTCCCCTCCAAGTTCACTGAGTACCTCCAGAACCCTGTGGGCCGGCTGCGAAACTTCGAGTCCCATTTGTTGATCCCTTGGCGGCCCTCTGTGCGTGCCTAGAGACGGGCAACACACTGTACGTTCCTTGAGGAGAGCTCCATTTCCAGAGACCTCGACCGGCCTCAGGACAACATTGCTGCTGAGTCCGAAATGCCGAGGAAGACTTCGTCATGGCCCTTGTGTGAGCTGCCATGTCATAACACTCTGCTTTGAATGCTTCGAGGCCCTCGTACCTGGAGTCACTCTGCTCGAGGAGAAAGTCAGCATCTTGCCATGCGGTGTCGCTGACGGCACACCCAGCAGAAACACATGCCTGGAAGTAAGGCCCTGATTTGCCGTGCAGAAGCGGAGGCGTGCAGCAGTTTCCATGAGCCGGTGGCCTGTGCTCTGCGTACCTTTAACGGCAGCACAGTTTTCTGGACACCTAGGAGGCTAGCGTGGGCACCCTGTTGCCGGCAGGAACACTGAGTAGCCCCAGGCGCACCTGGGTCTGCTAAGCAACATCCAGTCCCGTAGCCCTTTAGAGCCCCTCTGTGCATGCCGAGCATAGGGAAACACACTGCACTCTCTTTTGGAGCGTCTTAATTTCCTCAGCACTCGCGCACGTTCACGAACAACATTCTGGCACATCCCACATGGCATAGAAGTCTTAGGCGTTGCCCTAGTCTGAGCTGCACTCAGAGTAACCCTCGGCTTCGCATTCCATCCAGGACCTCCTGCCTGAAGTCACCATGCCTCCTAGAGGAAGTCGGCTTGCGTTCTGACTGCAGTTAAAGTACTGTTCTTCCTGTGGCACTGCAGGCTTTTCAATAGCCACAGGCCCAGAGGAGCAGCTACGGCGTTCCTTGGTTGAGGCAGTTCGCTTGATGCAGAACACTCGAATTCGAGAAGCTGATTCAGGGAAGGAAACACAGGGTAACCTGTGTCTCTTTGGACTTGTTAGAAACCACAGTGGGGTATGCTGAGTGTGCCCATGGAAACTGGGGCCTGCTGGAACTAGCCTTGCTTTCCCATTTTGAAGGCTGCATTCATGCTGCCTTGAAGCTGCCTGACATTCCCTGCTCTTGACAGGCCTGTAAACCCTGTAAGAATGCTTCTGGGGAGAAAATGAATTTGCTATCTACACTAGGTGCTTCTGCGCCTGCGGTGTGGTCACCCTGACAAGCTCTAGCGCTAAAAGGAAACTCAACGTGTGAACTTGCCTCCAGTTTAGGCCCTTAGTACCCATGTAGATACGGAGGCATGCAGCTCTTTCCATGAGTTCTTAGTCGCTTCTATGCTTTACTATAAAGGAAGTACACTTCTGAGGACTCCTAGGCCTCTCGGGTATGCATCATTTCCCCTCCAAGTTCACTGAGTCCCTCCAGAGCCCTGTGGACCGGCTGCGAAACTTCGAGTCCCATTTGTTGATCCCTCGGAGGCCCTCTGTGCGTGCCTAGAGACGGGCAACACACTGTACGTTCCTTGAGGAGAGCTCCATTTCCAGAGACCTCGAACGGCCTCAGGACAACATTGCTGCTGAGTCCCAAGTGCCCAGGAAGACTTTGTCATGGCCCTTGTGTGAGCTGCCATGTGATAACACTCTGTTTTGAATGCTCCGAGGCCCTCGTACCTGGAGTCACTCTGCTCGAGGAGAAAGTCAGCATCTTGCCATGCGGTGTCGCTGACGGCACACCCAGCAGAAACACATGCCTGGAAGTAAGGCCCTGATTTGCCGTGCAGAAGCGGAGGCGTGCAGCAGTTTCCATGAGCCGGTGGCCTGTGCTCTGCGTACCTTTAACGGCAGCACAGTTTTCTGGACACCTAGGAGGCTAGCGTGGGCACCCTGTTGCCGGCAGGAACACTGAGTACCCCCAGGCGCACCTGGGTCTGCTAAGCAACATCCAGTCCCGTAGCCCTTTAGAGCCCCTCTGTGCATGCCGAGCGTAGGGAAACGCACTGCACTCTCCTTTGAAGCGTCTTAGTTTCTTCAGCACTCGCGCACGTTCACGAACACCGTTCTGGCACGTCCCACATGGCGTAGAAGTCTTAGGCGTTGCCCTAGTCTGAGCAGCACTCAGAGTAACCCTCGGCTTCGCATTCCATCCAGGACCTCCTGCCTGAAATCAACGTGCCTCCTAGAGGAAGTCGGCTTGCGTTCTGACTGCAGTTTGAGTCCTGTTCTTCCCGTGGCACTGCAGGCTTTTGAATAGCCACAGACCCAGAGGAGCAGCTACGGCGTTCCTTGGTTGAGGCAGTTCGCTTGATGCAGAACACTCGAATTCGAGAAGCTGATTCAGGGAAGGAAACACAGGGTAACCTGTGTCTCTTTGGACTTGTTAGAAACCACAGTGGGGTATGCTGAGTGTGCCCATGGAAACGGGGGCCTGCTGGAACTAGCCTTGCTTTCCCATTTTGAAGGCTGCATTCATGCTGCCTTGAAGCTGCCTGACATTCCCTGCTCTTGACAGGCCTGTAAACCCTGTAAGAATGCTTCTGGGGAGAAAATGAATTTGCTATCTACACTAGGTGCTTCTGCGCCTGCGGTGTGGTCACCCTGACAAGCTCTAGCGCTAAAAGGAAACTCAACGTGTGAACTTGCCTCCAGTTTAGGCCCTTAGTACCCATGTAGATACGGAGGCATGCAGCTCTTTCCATGAGTTCTTAGTCGCTTCTATGCTTTACTATAAAGGAAGTACACTTCTGAGGACTCCTAGGCCTCTCGGGTATGCATCATTTCCCCTCCAAGTTCACTGAGTCCCTCCAGAGCCCTGTGGGCCGGCTGCGAAACTTCGAGTCCCATTTGTTGATCCCTCGGAGGCCCTCTGTGCGTGCCTAGAGACGGGCAACACACTGTACGTTCCTTGAGGAGAGCTCCATTTCCAGAGACCTCGAACGGCCTCAGGACAACATTGCTGCTGAGTCCCAAGTGCCCAGGAAGACTTTGTCATGGCCCTTGTGTGAGCTGCCATGTGATAACACTCTGTTTTGAATGCCCCGAGGCCCTCGTACCTGGAGTCACTCTGCTCGAGGAGAAAGTCAGCATCTTGCCATGCGGTGTCGCTGACGGCACACCCAGCAGAAACACATGCCTGGAAGTAAGGCCCTGATTTGCCGTGCAGAAGCGGAGGCGTGCAGCAGTTTCCATGAGCCGGTGGCCTGTGCTCTGCGTACCTTTAACGGCAGCACAGTTTTCTGGACACCTAGGAGGCTAGCGTGGGCACCCTGTTGCCGGCAGGAACACTGAGTACCCCCAGGCGCACCTGGGTCTGCTAAGCAACATCCAGTCCCGTAGCCCTTTAGAGCCCCTCTGTGCATGCCGAGCGTAGGGAAACGCACTGCACTCTCCTTTGAAGCGTCTTAGTTTCTTCAGCACTCGCGCACGTTCACGAACACCGTTCTGGCACGTCCCACATGGCGTAGAAGTCTTAGGCGTTGCCCTAGTCTGAGCAGCACTCAGAGTAACCCTCGGCTTCGCATTCCATCCAGGACCTCCTGCCTGAAATCAACGTGCCTCCTAGAGGAAGTCGGCTTGCGTTCTGACTGCAGTTTGAGTCCTGTTCTTCCCGTGGCACTGCAGGCTTTTGAATAGCCACAGGCCCAGAGGAGCAGCTACGGCGTTCCTTGGTTGAGGCAGTTCACTTGATGCAGAACACCCTACTTCGAGAAGCTGATTCAGGGAAGGAAACACAGGGTAACCTGTGTCTCTTTGGACTTGTTAGAAACCACAGTGGGGTATGCTGAGTGTGCCCATGGAAACGGGGGCATGCTGGAACTAGCCTTGCTTTCCCATTTTGAAGGCTGCATTCATGCTGCGTTGAAGCTGCCTGACATTCCCTGCACTTGATAGGCCTGTAAACACTGTAAGAATGCTTCTGGGGAGAAAATGAATTTGCTGTCTAAACCAGGTGCTTCCGTGACTGCGGTATGGTCAGCCTGACAAGCTCTAGCGCTAAAAGGAAACTCAACGTGTGTACTTGCCTCCAGTTTAAGCCCTTAGTAGCCATGTAGATTCGGAAGCATACAGCTCTTTCCATGAGTTCTTAGTCGCTTATATGCTTTACTATAAAGGAAGTACACTTCTGAGGACTCCTAGGCCTCTCGGGTATGCATCATTTCCCCTCCAAGTTCACTGAGTACCTCCAGAACCCTGTGGGCCGGCTGCGAAACTTCGAGTCCCATTTGTTGATCCCTTGGCGGCCCTCTGTGCGTGCCTAGAGACGGGCAACACACTGTACGTTCCTTGAGGAGAGCTCCATTTCCAGAGACCTCGACCGGCCTCAGGACAACATTGCTGCTGAGTCCGAAATGCCGAGGAAGACTTCGTCATGGCCCTTGTGTGAGCTGCCATGTCATAACACTCTGCTTTGAATGCTTCGAGGCCCTCGTACCTGGAGTCACTCTGCTCGAGGAGAAAGTCAGCATCTTGCCATGCGGTGTCGCTGACGGCACACCCAGCAGAAACACATGCCTGGAAGTAAGGCCCTGATTTGCCGTGCAGAAGCGGAGGCGTGCAGCAGTTTCCATGAGCCGGTGGCCTGTGCTCTGCGTACCTTTAACGGCAGCACAGTTTTCTGGACACCTAGGAGGCTAGCGTGGGCACCCTGTTGCCGGCAGGAACACTGAGTACCCCCAGGCGCACCTGGGTCTGCTAAGCAACATCCAGTCCCGTAGCCCTTTAGAGCCCCTCTGTGCATGCCGAGCATAGGGAAACACACTGCACTCTCTTTTGGAGCGTCTTAATTTCCTCAGCACTCGCGCACGTTCACGAACAACATTCTGGCACATCCCACATGGCGTAGAAGTCTTAGGCGTTGCCCTAGTCTGAGCTGCACTCAGAGTAACCCTCGGCTTCGCATTCCATCCAGGACCTCCTGCCTGAAGTCACCATGCCTCCTAGAGGAAGTCGGCTTGCGTTCTGACTGCAGTTAAAGTACTGTTCTTCCTGTGGCACTGCAGGCTTTTCAATAGCCACAGGCCCAGAGGAGCAGCTACGGCGTTCCTTGGTTGAGGCAGTTCGCTTGATGCAGAACACTCGAATTCGAGAAGCTGATTCAGGGAAGGAAACACAGGGTAACCTGTGTCTCTTTGGACTTGTTAGAAACCACAGTGGGGTATGCTGAGTGTGCCCATGGAAACGGGGGCCTGCTGGAACTAGCCTTGCTTTCCCATTTTGAAGGCTGCATTCATGCTGCCTTGAAGCTGCCTGACATTCCCTGCTCTTGACAGGCCTGTAAACCCTGTAAGAATGCTTCTGGGGAGAAAATGAATTTGCTATCTACACTAGGTGCTTCTGCGCCTGCGGTGTGGTCACCCTGACAAGCTCTAGCGCTAAAAGGAAACTCAACGTGTGAACTTGCCTCCAGTTTAGGCCCTTAGTACCCATGTAGATACGGAGGCATGCAGCTCTTTCCATGAGTTCTTAGTCGCTTCTATGCTTTACTATAAAGGAAGTACACTTCTGAGGACTCCTAGGCCTCTCGGGTATGCATCATTTCCCCTCCAAGTTCACTGAGTCCCTCCAGAGCCCTGTGGGCCGGCTGCGAAACTTCGAGTCCCATTTGTTGATCCCTCGGAGGCCCTCTGTGCGTGCCTAGAGACGGGCAACACACTGTACGTTCCTTGAGGAGAGCTCCATTTCCAGAGACCTCGAACGGCCTCAGGACAACATTGCTGCTGAGTCCCAAGTGCCCAGGAAGACTTTGTCATGGCCCTTGTGTGAGCTGCCATGTGATAACACTCTGTTTTGAATGCCCCGAGGCCCTCGTACCTGGAGTCACTCTGCTCGAGGAGAAAGTCAGCATCTTGCCATGCGGTGTCGCTGACGGCACACCCAGCAGAAACACATGCCTGGAAGTAAGGCCCTGATTTGCCGTGCAGAAGCGGAGGCGTGCAGCAGTTTCCATGAGCCGGTGGCCTGTGCTCTGCGTACCTTTAACGGCAGCACAGTTTTCTGGACACCTAGGAGGCTAGCGTGGGCACCCTGTTGCCGGCAGGAACACTGAGTACCCCCAGGCGCACCTGGGTCTGCTAAGCAACATCCAGTCCCGTAGCCCTTTAGAGCCCCTCTGTGCATGCCGAGCGTAGGGAAACGCACTGCACTCTCCTTTGAAGCGTCTTAGTTTCTTCAGCACTCGCGCACGTTCACGAACACCGTTCTGGCACGTCCCACATGGCGTAGAAGTCTTAGGCGTTGCCCTAGTCTGAGCAGCACTCAGAGTAACCCTCGGCTTCGCATTCCATCCAGGACCTCCTGCCTGAAATCAACGTGCCTCCTAGAGGAAGTCGGCTTGCGTTCTGACTGCAGTTTGAGTCCTGTTCTTCCCGTGGCACTGCAGGCTTTTGAATAGCCACAGGCCCAGAGGAGCAGCTACGGCGTTCCTTGGTTGAGGCAGTTCACTTGATGCAGAACACCCTACTTCGAGAAGCTGATTCAGGGAAGGAAACACAGGGTAACCTGTGTCTCTTTGGACTTGTTAGAAACCACAGTGGGGTATGCTGAGTGTGCCCATGGAAACGGGGGCATGCTGGAACTAGCCTTGCTTTCCCATTTTGAAGGCTGCATTCATGCTGCGTTGAAGCTGCCTGACATTCCCTGCACTTGATAGGCCTGTAAACACTGTAAGAATGCTTCTGGGGAGAAAATGAATTTGCTGTCTAAACCAGGTGCTTCCGTGACTGCGGTATGGTCAGCCTGACAAGCTCTAGCGCTAAAAGGAAACTCAACGTGTGTACTTGCCTCCAGTTTAAGCCCTTAGTAGCCATGTAGATTCGGAAGCATACAGCTCTTTCCATGAGTTCTTAGTCGCTTATATGCTTTACTATAAAGGAAGTACACTTCTGAGGACTCCTAGGCCTCTCGGGTATGCATCATTTCCCCTCCAAGTTCACTGAGTACCTCCAGAACCCTGTGGGCCGGCTGCGAAACTTCGAGTCCCATTTGTTGATCCCTTGGCGGCCCTCTGTGCGTGCCTAGAGACGGGCAACACACTGTACGTTCCTTGAGGAGAGCTCCATTTCCAGAGACCTCGACCGGCCTCAGGACAACATTGCTGCTGAGTCCGAAATGCCGAGGAAGACTTCGTCATGGCCCTTGTGTGAGCTGCCATGTCATAACACTCTGCTTTGAATGCTTCGAGGCCCTCGTACCTGGAGTCACTCTGCTCGAGGAGAAAGTCAGCATCTTGCCATGCGGTGTCGCTGACGGCACACCCAGCAGAAACACATGCCTGGAAGTAAGGCCCTGATTTGCCGTGCAGAAGCGGAGGCGTGCAGCAGTTTCCATGAGCCGGTGGCCTGTGCTCTGCGTACCTTTAACGGCAGCACAGTTTTCTGGACACCTAGGAGGCTAGCGTGGGCACCCTGTTGCCGGCAGGAACACTGAGTACCCCCAGGCGCACCTGGGTCTGCTAAGCAACATCCAGTCCCGTAGCCCTTTAGAGCCCCTCTGTGCATGCCGAGCGTAGGGAAACGCACTGCACTCTCCTTTGAAGCGTCTTAGTTTCTTCAGCACTCGCGCACGTTCACGAACACCGTTCTGGCACGTCCCACATGGCGTAGAAGTCTTAGGCGTTGCCCTAGTCTGAGCAGCACTCAGAGTAACCCTCGGCTTCGCATTCCATCCAGGACCTCCTGCCTGAAATCAACGTGCCTCCTAGAGGAAGTCGGCTTGCGTTCTGACTGCAGTTTGAGTCCTGTTCTTCCCGTGGCACTGCAGGCTTTTGAATAGCCACAGACCCAGAGGAGCAGCTACGGCGTTCCTTGGTTGAGGCAGTTCGCTTGATGCAGAACACTCGAATTCGAGAAGCTGATTCAGGGAAGGAAACACAGGGTAACCTGTGTCTCTTTGGACTTGTTAGAAACCACAGTGGGGTATGCTGAGTGTGCCCATGGAAACGGGGGCCTGCTGGAACTAGCCTTGCTTTCCCATTTTGAAGGCTGCATTCATGCTGCCTTGAAGCTGCCTGACATTCCCTGCTCTTGACAGGCCTGTAAACCCTGTAAGAATGCTTCTGGGGAGAAAATGAATTTGCTATCTACACTAGGTGCTTCTGCGCCTGCGGTGTGGTCACCCTGACAAGCTCTAGCGCTAAAAGGAAACTCAACGTGTGAACTTGCCTCCAGTTTAGGCCCTTAGTACCCATGTAGATACGGAGGCATGCAGCTCTTTCCATGAGTTCTTAGTCGCTTCTATGCTTTACTATAAAGGAAGTACACTTCTGAGGACTCCTAGGCCTCTCGGGTATGCATCATTTCCCCTCCAAGTTCACTGAGTCCCTCCAGAGCCCTGTGGGCCGGCTGCGAAACTTCGAGTCCCATTTGTTGATCCCTCGGAGGCCCTCTGTGCGTGCCTAGAGACGGGCAACACACTGTACGTTCCTTGAGGAGAGCTCCATTTCCAGAGACCTCGAACGGCCTCAGGACAACATTGCTGCTGAGTCCCAAGTGCCCAGGAAGACTTTGTCATGGCCCTTGTGTGAGCTGCCATGTCATAACACTCTGCTTTGAATGCTTCGAGGCCCTCGTACCTGGAGTCACTCTGCTCGAGGAGAAAGTCAGCATCTTGCCATGCGGTGTCGCTGACGGCACACCCAGCAGAAACACATGCCTGGAAGTAAGGCCCTGATTTGCCGTGCAGAAGCGGAGGCGTGCAGCAGTTTCCATGAGCCGGTGGCCTGTGCTCTGCGTACCTTTAACGGCAGCACAGTTTTCTGGACACCTAGGAGGCTAGCGTGGGCACCCTGTTGCCGGCAGGAACACTGAGTACCCCCAGGCGCACCTGGGTCTGCTAAGCAACATCCAGTCCCGTAGCCCTTTAGAGCCCCTCTGTGCATGCCGAGCATAGGGAAACACACTGCACTCTCTTTTGGAGCGTCTTAATTTCCTCAGCACTCGCGCACGTTCACGAACAACATTCTGGCACATCCCACATGGCGTAGAAGTCTTAGGCGTTGCCCTAGTCTGAGCTGCACTCAGAGTAACCCTCGGCTTCGCATTCCATCCAGGACCTCCTGCCTGAAGTCACCATGCCTCCTAGAGGAAGTCGGCTTGCGTTCTGACTGCAGTTAAAGTACTGTTCTTCCTGTGGCACTGCAGGCTTTTCAATAGCCACAGGCCCAGAGGAGCAGCTACGGCGTTCCTTGGTTGAGGCAGTTCGCTTGATGCAGAACACTCGAATTCGAGAAGCTGATTCAGGGAAGGAAACACAGGGTAACCTGTGTCTCTTTGGACTTGTTAGAAACCACAGTGGGGTATGCTGAGTGTGCCCATGGAAACGGGGGCCTGCTGGAACTAGCCTTGCTTTCCCATTTTGAAGGCTGCATTCATGCTGCCTTGAAGCTGCCTGACATTCCCTGCTCTTGACAGGCCTGTAAACCCTGTAAGAATGCTTCTGGGGAGAAAATGAATTTGCTATCTACACTAGGTGCTTCTGCGCCTGCGGTGTGGTCACCCTGACAAGCTCTAGCGCTAAAAGGAAACTCAACGTGTGAACTTGCCTCCAGTTTAGGCCCTTAGTACCCATGTAGATACGGAGGCATGCAGCTCTTTCCATGAGTTCTTAGTCGCTTCTATGCTTTACTATAAAGGAAGTACACTTCTGAGGACTCCTAGGCCTCTCGGGTATGCATCATTTCCCCTCCAAGTTCACTGAGTCCCTCCAGAGCCCTGTGGGCCGGCTGCGAAACTTCGAGTCCCATTTGTTGATCCCTCGGAGGCCCTCTGTGCGTGCCTAGAGACGGGCAACACACTGTACGTTCCTTGAGGAGAGCTCCATTTCCAGAGACCTCGAACGGCCTCAGGACAACATTGCTGCTGAGTCCCAAGTGCCCAGGAAGACTTTGTCATGGCCCTTGTGTGAGCTGCCATGTGATAACACTCTGTTTTGAATGCCCCGAGGCCCTCGTACCTGGAGTCACTCTGCTCGAGGAGAAAGTCAGCATCTTGCCATGCGGTGTCGCTGACGGCACACCCAGCAGAAACACATGCCTGGAAGTAAGGCCCTGATTTGCCGTGCAGAAGCGGAGGCGTGCAGCAGTTTCCATGAGCCGGTGGCCTGTGCTCTGCGTACCTTTAACGGCAGCACAGTTTTCTGGACACCTAGGAGGCTAGCGTGGGCACCCTGTTGCCGGCAGGAACACTGAGTACCCCCAGGCGCACCTGGGTCTGCTAAGCAACATCCAGTCCCGTAGCCCTTTAGAGCCCCTCTGTGCATGCCGAGCGTAGGGAAACGCACTGCACTCTCCTTTGAAGCGTCTTAGTTTCTTCAGCACTCGCGCACGTTCACGAACACCGTTCTGGCACGTCCCACATGGCGTAGAAGTCTTAGGCGTTGCCCTAGTCTGAGCAGCACTCAGAGTAACCCTCGGCTTCGCATTCCATCCAGGACCTCCTGCCTGAAATCAACGTGCCTCCTAGAGGAAGTCGGCTTGCGTTCTGACTGCAGTTTGAGTCCTGTTCTTCCCGTGGCACTGCAGGCTTTTGAATAGCCACAGGCCCAGAGGAGCAGCTACGGCGTTCCTTGGTTGAGGCAGTTCACTTGATGCAGAACACCCTACTTCGAGAAGCTGATTCAGGGAAGGAAACACAGGGTAACCTGTGTCTCTTTGGACTTGTTAGAAACCACAGTGGGGTATGCTGAGTGTGCCCATGGAAACGGGGGCATGCTGGAACTAGCCTTGCTTTCCCATTTTGAAGGCTGCATTCATGCTGCGTTGAAGCTGCCTGACATTCCCTGCACTTGATAGGCCTGTAAACACTGTAAGAATGCTTCTGGGGAGAAAATGAATTTGCTGTCTAAACCAGGTGCTTCCGTGACTGCGGTATGGTCAGCCTGACAAGCTCTAGCGCTAAAAGGAAACTCAACGTGTGTACTTGCCTCCAGTTTAAGCCCTTAGTAGCCATGTAGATTCGGAAGCATACAGCTCTTTCCATGAGTTCTTAGTCGCTTATATGCTTTACTATAAAGGAAGTACACTTCTGAGGACTCCTAGGCCTCTCGGGTATGCATCATTTCCCCTCCAAGTTCACTGAGTACCTCCAGAACCCTGTGGGCCGGCTGCGAAACTTCGAGTCCCATTTGTTGATCCCTTGGCGGCCCTCTGTGCGTGCCTAGAGACGGGCAACACACTGTACGTTCCTTGAGGAGAGCTCCATTTCCAGAGACCTCGACCGGCCTCAGGACAACATTGCTGCTGAGTCCGAAATGCCGAGGAAGACTTCGTCATGGCCCTTGTGTGAGCTGCCATGTCATAACACTCTGCTTTGAATGCTTCGAGGCCCTCGTACCTGGAGTCACTCTGCTCGAGGAGAAAGTCAGCATCTTGCCATGCGGTGTCGCTGACGGCACACCCAGCAGAAACACATGCCTGGAAGTAAGGCCCTGATTTGCCGTGCAGAAGCGGAGGCGTGCAGCAGTTTCCATGAGCCGGTGGCCTGTGCTCTGCGTACCTTTAACGGCAGCACAGTTTTCTGGACACCTAGGAGGCTAGCGTGGGCACCCTGTTGCCGGCAGGAACACTGAGTACCCCCAGGCGCACCTGGGTCTGCTAAGCAACATCCAGTCCCGTAGCCCTTTAGAGCCCCTCTGTGCATGCCGAGCATAGGGAAACACACTGCACTCTCTTTTGGAGCGTCTTAATTTCCTCAGCACTCGCGCACGTTCACGAACAACATTCTGGCACATCCCACATGGCGTAGAAGTCTTAGGCGTTGCCCTAGTCTGAGCTGCACTCAGAGTAACCCTCGGCTTCGCATTCCATCCAGGACCTCCTGCCTGAAATCAACGTGCCTCCTAGAGGAAGTCGGCTTGCGTTCTGACTGCAGTTTGAGTCCTGTTCTTCCCGTGGCACTGCAGGCTTTTGAATAGCCACAGGCCCAGAGGAGCAGCTACGGCGTTCCTTGGTTGAGGCAGTTCGCTTGATGCAGAACACTCGAATTCGAGAAGCTGATTCAGGGAAGGAAACACAGGGTAACCTGTGTCTCTTTGGACTTGTTAGAAACCACAGTGGGGTATGCTGAGTGTGCCCATGGAAACGGGGGCCTGCTGGAACTAGCCTTGCTTTCCCATTTTGAAGGCTGCATTCATGCTGCCTTGAAGCTGCCTGACATTCCCTGCTCTTGACAGGCCTGTAAACCCTGTAAGAATGCTTCTGGGGAGAAAATGAATTTGCTATCTACACTAGGTGCTTCTGCGCCTGCGGTGTGGTCACCCTGACAAGCTCTAGCGCTAAAAGGAAACTCAACGTGTGAACTTGCCTCCAGTTTAGGCCCTTAGTACCCATGTAGATACGGAGGCATGCAGCTCTTTCCATGAGTTCTTAGTCGCTTCTATGCTTTACTATAAAGGAAGTACACTTCTGAGGACTCCTAGGCCTCTCGGGTATGCATCATTTCCCCTCCAAGTTCACTGAGTCCCTCCAGAGCCCTGTGGGCCGGCTGCGAAACTTCGAGTCCCATTTGTTGATCCCTCGGAGGCCCTCTGTGCGTGCCTAGAGACGGGCAACACACTGTACGTTCCTTGAGGAGAGCTCCATTTCCAGAGACCTCGAACGGCCTCAGGACAACATTGCTGCTGAGTCCCAAGTGCCCAGGAAGACTTTGTCATGGCCCTTGTGTGAGCTGCCATGTCATAACACTCTGTTTTGAATGCCCCGAGGCCCTCGTACCTGGAGTCACTCTGCTCGAGGAGAAAGTCAGCATCTTGCCATGCGGTGTCGCTGACGGCACACCCAGCAGAAACACATGCCTGGAAGTAAGGCCCTGATTTGCCGTGCAGAAGCGGAGGCGTGCAGCAGTTTCCATGAGCCGGTGGCCTGTGCTCTGCGTACCTTTAACGGCAGCACAGTTTTCTGGACACCTAGGAGGCTAGCGTGGGCACCCTGTTGCCGGCAGGAACACTGAGTAGCCCCAGGCGCACCTGGGTCTGCTAAGCAACATCCAGTCCCGTAGCCCTTTAGAGCCCCTCTGTGCATGCCGAGCGTAGGGAAACGCACTGCACTCTCCTTTGAAGCGTCTTAGTTTCTTCAGCACTCGCGCACGTTCACGAACACCGTTCTGGCACGTCCCACATGGCGTAGAAGTCTTAGGCGTTGCCCTAGTCTGAGCAGCACTCAGAGTAACCCTCGGCTTCGCATTCCATCCAGGACCTCCTGCCTGAAATCAACGTGCCTCCTAGAGGAAGTCGGCTTGCGTTCTGACTGCAGTTTGAGTCCTGTTCTTCCCGTGGCACTGCAGGCTTTTGAATAGCCACAGACCCAGAGGAGCAGCTACGGCGTTCCTTGGTTGAGGCAGTTCGCTTGATGCAGAACACTCGAATTCGAGAAGCTGATTCAGGGAAGGAAACACAGGGTAACCTGTGTCTCTTTGGACTTGTTAGAAACCACAGTGGGGTATGCTGAGTGTGCCCATGGAAACGGGGGCCTGCTGGAACTAGCCTTGCTTTCCCATTTTGAAGGCTGCATTCATGCTGCCTTGAAGCTGCCTGACATTCCCTGCTCTTGACAGGCCTGTAAACCCTGTAAGAATGCTTCTGGGGAGAAAATGAATTTGCTATCTACACTAGGTGCTTCTGCGCCTGCGGTGTGGTCACCCTGACAAGCTCTAGCGCTAAAAGGAAACTCAACGTGTGAACTTGCCTCCAGTTTAGGCCCTTAGTACCCATGTAGATACGGAGGCATGCAGCTCTTTCCATGAGTTCTTAGTCGCTTCTATGCTTTACTATAAAGGAAGTACACTTCTGAGGACTCCTAGGCCTCTCGGGTATGCATCATTTCCCCTCCAAGTTCACTGAGTCCCTCCAGAGCCCTGTGGGCCGGCTGCGAAACTTCGAGTCCCATTTGTTGATCCCTCGGAGGCCCTCTGTGCGTGCCTAGAGACGGGCAACACACTGTACGTTCCTTGAGGAGAGCTCCATTTCCAGAGACCTCGAACGGCCTCAGGACAACATTGCTGCTGAGTCCCAAGTGCCCAGGAAGACTTTGTCATGGCCCTTGTGTGAGCTGCCATGTCATAACACTCTGTTTTGAATGCCCCGAGGCCCTCGTACCTGGAGTCACTCTGCTCGAGGAGAAAGTCAGCATCTTGCCATGCGGTGTCGCTGACGGCACACCCAGCAGAAACACATGCCTGGAAGTAAGGCCCTGATTTGCCGTGCAGAAGCGGAGGCGTGCAGCAGTTTCCATGAGCCGGTGGCCTGTGCTCTGCGTACCTTTAACGGCAGCACAGTTTTCTGGACACCTAGGAGGCTAGCGTGGGCACCCTGTTGCCGGCAGGAACACTGAGTACCCCCAGGCGCACCTGGGTCTGCTAAGCAACATCCAGTCCCGTAGCCCTTTAGAGCCCCTCTGTGCATGCCGAGCGTAGGGAAACGCACTGCACTCTCCTTTGAAGCGTCTTAGTTTCTTCAGCACTCGCGCACGTTCACGAACACCGTTCTGGCACGTCCCACATGGCGTAGAAGTCTTAGGCGTTGCCCTAGTCTGAGCAGCACTCAGAGTAACCCTCGGCTTCGCATTCCATCCAGGACCTCCTGCCTGAAATCAACGTGCCTCCTAGAGGAAGTCGGCTTGCGTTCTGACTGCAGTTTGAGTCCTGTTCTTCCCGTGGCACTGCAGGCTTTTGAATAGCCACAGGCCCAGAGGAGCAGCTACGGCGTTCCTTGGTTGAGGCAGTTCACTTGATGCAGAACACCCTACTTCGAGAAGCTGATTCAGGGAAGGAAACACAGGGTAACCTGTGTCTCTTTGGACTTGTTAGAAACCACAGTGGGGTATGCTGAGTGTGCCCATGGAAACGGGGGCCTGCTGGAACTAGCCTTGCTTTCCCATTTTGAAGGCTGCATTCATGCTGCGTTGAAGCTGCCTGACATTCCCTGCACTTGATAGGCCTGTAAACACTGTAAGAATGCTTCTGGGGAGAAAATGAATTTGCTGTCTAAACCAGGTGCTTCCGTGACTGCGGTATGGTCAGCCTGACAAGCTCTAGCACTAAAAGGAAACTCAACGTGTGTACTTGCCTCCAGTTTAAGCCCTTAGTAGCCATGTAGATTCGGAAGCATACAGCTCTTTCCATGAGTTCTTAGTCGCTTATATGCTTTACTATAAAGGAAGTACACTTCTGAGGACTCCTAGGCCTCTCGGGTATGCATCATTTCCCCTCCAAGTTCACTGAGTCCCTCCAGAGCCCTGTGGGCCGGCTGCGAAACTTCGAGTCCCATTTGTTGATCCCTTGGCGGCCCTCTGTGCGTGCCTAGAGACGGGCAACACACTGTACGTTCCTTGAGGAGAGCTCCATTTCCAGAGACCTCGACCGGCCTCAGGACAACATTGCTGCTGAGTCCGAAATGCCGAGGAAGACTTTGTCATGGCCCTTGTGTGAGCTGCCATGTCATAACACTCTGCTTTGAATGCTTCGAGGCCCTCGTACCTGGAGTCACTCTGCTCGAGGAGAAAGTCAGCATCTTGCCATGCGGTGTCGCTGACGGCACACCCAGCAGAAACACATGCCTGGAAGTAAGGCCCTGATTTGCCGTGCAGAAGCGGAGGCGTGCAGCAGTTTCCATGAGCCGGTGGCCTGTGCTCTGCGTACCTTTAACGGCAGCACAGTTTTCTGGACACCTAGGAGGCTAGCGTGGGCACCCTGTTGCCGGCAGGAACACTGAGTAGCCCCAGGCGCACCTGGGTCTGCTAAGCAACATCCAGTCCCGTAGCCCTTTAGAGCCCCTCTGTGCATGCCGAGCATAGGGAAACACACTGCACTCTCTTTTGGAGCGTCTTAATTTCCTCAGCACTCGCGCACGTTCACGAACAACATTCTGGCACATCCCACATGGCGTAGAAGTCTTAGGCGTTGCCCTAGTCTGAGCTGCACTCAGAGTAACCCTCGGCTTCGCATTCCATCCAGGACCTCCTGCCTGAAGTCACCATGCCTCCTAGAGGAAGTCGGCTTGCGTTCTGACTGCAGTTAAAGTACTGTTCTTCCTGTGGCACTGCAGGCTTTTCAATAGCCACAGGCCCAGAGGAGCAGCTACGGCGTTCCTTGGTTGAGGCAGTTCGCTTGATGCAGAACACTCGAATTCGAGAAGCTGATTCAGGGAAGGAAACACAGGGTAACCTGTGTCTCTTTGGACTTGTTAGAAACCACAGTGGGGTATGCTGAGTGTGCCCATGGAAACTGGGGCCTGCTGGAACTAGCCTTGCTTTCCCATTTTGAAGGCTGCATTCATGCTGCCTTGAAGCTGCCTGACATTCCCTGCTCTTGACAGGCCTGTAAACCCTGTAAGAATGCTTCTGGGGAGAAAATGAATTTGTTATCTACACTAGGTGCTTCTGCGCCTGCGGTGTGGTCACCCTGACAAGCTCTAGCGCTAAAAGGAAACTCAACGTGTGAACTTGCCTCCAGTTTAGGCCCTTAGTACCCATGTAGATACGGAGGCATGCAGCTCTTTCCATGAGTTCTTAGTCGCTTCTATGCTTTACTATAAAGGAAGTACACTTCTGAGGACTCCTAGGCCTCTCGGGTATGCATCATTTCCCCTCCAAGTTCACTGAGTCCCTCCAGAGCCCTGTGGGCCGGCTGCGAAACTTCGAGTCCCATTTGTTGATCCCTCGGAGGCCCTCTGTGCGTGCCTAGAGACGGGCAACACACTGTACGTTCCTTGAGGAGAGCTCCATTTCCAGAGACCTCGAACGGCCTCAGGACAACATTGCTGCTGAGTCCCAAGTGCCCAGGAAGACTTTGTCATGGCCCTTGTGTGAGCTGCCATGTGATAACACTCTGTTTTGAATGCCCCGAGGCCCTCGTACCTGGAGTCACTCTGCTCGAGGAGAAAGTCAGCATCTTGCCATGCGGTGTCGCTGACGGCACACCCAGCAGAAACACATGCCTGGAAGTAAGGCCCTGATTTGCCGTGCAGAAGCGGAGGCGTGCAGCAGTTTCCATGAGCCGGTGGCCTGTGCGCTGCGTACATTTAACGGCAGCACAGTTTTCTGGACACCTAGGAGGCTAGCGTGGGCACCCTGTTGCCGGCAGGAACACTGAGTAGCCCCAGGCGCACCTGGGTCTGCTAAGCAACATCCAGTCCCGTAGCCCTTTAGAGCCCCTCTGTGCATGCCGAGCATAGGGAAACACACTGCACTCTCTTTTGGAGCGTCTTAATTTCCTCAGCACTCGCGCACGTTCACGAACAACATTCTGGCACATCCCACATGGCGTAGAAGTCTTAGGCGTTGCCCTAGTCTGAGCTGCACTCAGAGTAACCCTCGGCTTCGCATTCCATCCAGGACCTCCTGCCTGAAGTCACCATGCCTCCTAGAGGAAGTCGGCTTGCGTTCTGACTGCAGTTAAAGTACTGTTCTTCCTGTGGCACTGCAGGCTTTTCAATAGCCACAGGCCCAGAGGAGCAGCTACGGCGTTCCTTGGTTGAGGCAGTTCGCTTGATGCAGAACACTCGAATTCGAGAAGCTGATTCAGGGAAGGAAACACAGGGTAACCTGTGTCTCTTTGGACTTGTTAGAAACCACAGTGGGGTATGCTGAGTGTGCCCATGGAAACGGGGGCCTGCTGGAACTAGCCTTGCTTTCCCATTTTGAAGGCTGCATTCATGCTGCCTTGAAGCTGCCTGACATTCCCTGCTCTTGACAGGCCTGTAAACCCTGTAAGAATGCTTCTGGGGAGAAAATGAATTTGCTATCTACACTAGGTGCTTCTGCGCCTGCGGTGTGGTCACCCTGACAAGCTCTAGCGCTAAAAGGAAACTCAACGTGTGAACTTGCCTCCAGTTTAGGCCCTTAGTACCCATGTAGATACGGAGGCATGCAGCTCTTTCCATGAGTTCTTAGTCGCTTCTATGCTTTACTATAAAGGAAGTACACTTCTGAGGACTCCTAGGCCTCTCGGGTATGCATCATTTCCCCTCCAAGTTCACTGAGTCCCTCCAGAGCCCTGTGGGCCGGCTGCGAAACTTCGAGTCCCATTTGTTGATCCCTCGGAGGCCCTCTGTGCGTGCCTAGAGACGGGCAACACACTGTACGTTCCTTGAGGAGAGCTCCATTTCCAGAGACCTCGAACGGCCTCAGGACAACATTGCTGCTGAGTCCCAAGTGCCCAGAAAGACTTTGTCATGGCCCTTGTGTGAGCTGCCATGTGATAACACTCTGTTTTGAATGCCCCGAGGCCCTCGTACCTGGAGTCACTCTGCTCGAGGAGAAAGTCAGCATCTTGCCATGCGGTGTCGCTGACGGCACACCCAGCAGAAACACATGCCTGGAAGTAAGGCCCTGATTTGCCGTGCAGAAGCGGAGGCGTGCAGCAGTTTCCATGAGCCGGTGGCCTGTGCGCTGCGTACATTTAACGGCAGCACAGTTTTCTGGACACCTAGGAGGCTAGCGTGGGCACCCTGTTGCCGGCAGGAACACTGAGTAGCCCCAGGCGCACCTGGGTCTGCTAAGCAACATCCAGTCCCGTAGCCCTTTAGAGCCCCTCTGTGCATGCCGAGCATAGGGAAACACACTGCACTCTCTTTTGGAGCGTCTTAATTTCCTCAGCACTCGCGCACGTTCACGAACAACATTCTGGCACATCCCACATGGCGTAGAAGTCTTAGGCGTTGCCCTAGTCTGAGCTGCACTCAGAGTAACCCTCGGCTTCGCATTCCATCCAGGACCTCCTGCCTGAAGTCACCATGCCTCCTAGAGGAAGTCGGCTTGCGTTCTGACTGCAGTTAAAGTACTGTTCTTCCTGTGGCACTGCAGGCTTTTCAATAGCCACAGGCCCAGAGGAGCAGCTACGGCGTTCCTTGGTTGAGGCAGTTCGCTTGATGCAGAACACTCGAATTCGAGAAGCTGATTCAGGGAAGGAAACACAGGGTAACCTGTGTCTCTTTGGACTTGTTAGAAACCACAGTGGGGTATGCTGAGTGTGCCCATGGAAACGGGGGCCTGCTGGAACTAGCCTTGCTTTCCCATTTTGAAGGCTGCATTCATGCTGCCTTGAAGCTGCCTGACATTCCCTGCTCTTGACAGGCCTGTAAACCCTGTAAGAATGCTTCTGGGGAGAAAATGAATTTGCTATCTACACTAGGTGCTTCTGCGCCTGCGGTGTGGTCACCCTGACAAGCTCTAGCGCTAAAAGGAAACTCAACGTGTGAACTTGCCTCCAGTTTAGGCCCTTAGTACCCATGTAGATACGGAGGCATGCAGCTCTTTCCATGAGTTCTTAGTCGCTTCTATGCTTTACTATAAAGGAAGTACACTTCTGAGGACTCCTAGGCCTCTCGGGTATGCATCATTTCCCCTCCAAGTTCACTGAGTCCCTCCAGAGCCCTGTGGGCCGGCTGCGAAACTTCGAGTCCCATTTGTTGATCCCTCGGAGGCCCTCTGTGCGTGCCTAGAGACGGGCAACACACTGTACGTTCCTTGAGGAGAGCTCCATTTCCAGAGACCTCGAACGGCCTCAGGACAACATTGCTGCTGAGTCCCAAGTGCCCAGGAAGACTTTGTCATGGCCCTTGTGTGAGCTGCCATGTGATAACACTCTGTTTTGAATGCCCCGAGGCCCTCGTACCTGGAGTCACTCTGCTCGAGGAGAAAGTCAGCATCTTGCCATGCGGTATCGCTGACGGCACACCCAGCAGAAACACATGCCTGGAAGTAAGGCCCTGATTTGCCGTGCAGAAGCGGAGGCGTGCAGCAGTTTCCATGAGCCGGTGGCCTGTGCTCTGCGTACCTTTAACGGCAGCACAGTTTTCTGGACACCTAGGAGGCTAGCGTGGGCACCCTGTTGCCGGCAGGAACACTGAGTACCCCCAGGCGCACCTGGGTCTGCTAAGCAACATCCAGTCCCGTAGCCCTTTAGAGCCCCTCTGTGCATGCCGAGCGTAGGGAAACGCACTGCACTCTCCTTTGAAGCGTCTTAGTTTCTTCAGCACTCGCGCACGTTCACGAACACCGTTCTGGCACGTCCCACATGGCGTAGAAGTCTTAGGCGTTGCCCTAGTCTGAGCAGCACTCAGAGTAACCCTCGGCTTCGCATTCCATCCAGGACCTCCTGCCTGAAATCAACGTGCCTCCTAGAGGAAGTCGGCTTGCGTTCTGACTGCAGTTTGAGTCCTGTTCTTCCCGTGGCACTGCAGGCTTTTGAATAGCCACAGACCCAGAGGAGCAGCTACGGCGTTCCTTGGTTGAGGCAGTTCGCTTGATGCAGAACACTCGAATTCGAGAAGCTGATTCAGGGAAGGAAACACAGGGTAACCTGTGTCTCTTTGGACTTGTTAGAAACCACAGTGGGGTATGCTGAGTGTGCCCATGGAAACGGGGGCCTGCTGGAACTAGCCTTGCTTTCCCATTTTGAAGGCTGCATTCATGCTGCCTTGAAGCTGCCTGACATTCCCTGCTCTTGACAGGCCTGTAAACCCTGTAAGAATGCTTCTGGGGAGAAAATGAATTTGCTATCTACACTAGGTGCTTCTGCGCCTGCGGTGTGGTCACCCTGACAAGCTCTAGCGCTAAAAGGAAACTCAACGTGTGAACTTGCCTCCAGTTTAGGCCCTTAGTACCCATGTAGATACGGAGGCATGCAGCTCTTTCCATGAGTTCTTAGTCGCTTCTATGCTTTACTATAAAGGAAGTACACTTCTGAGGACTCCTAGGCCTCTCGGGTATGCATCATTTCCCCTCCAAGTTCACTGAGTCCCTCCAGAGCCCTGTGGGCCGGCTGCGAAACTTCGAGTCCCATTTGTTGATCCCTCGGAGGCCCTCTGTGCGTGCCTAGAGACGGGCAACACACTGTACGTTCCTTGAGGAGAGCTCCATTTCCAGAGACCTCGAACGGCCTCAGGACAACATTGCTGCTGAGTCCCAAGTGCCCAGGAAGACTTTGTCATGGCCCTTGTGTGAGCTGCCATGTCATAACACTCTGTTTTGAATGCTCCGAGGCCCTCGTACCTGGAGTCACTCTGCTCGAGGAGAAAGTCAGCATCTTGCCATGCGGTGTCGCTGACGGCACACCCAGCAGAAACACATGCCTGGAAGTAAGGCCCTGATTTGCCGTGCAGAAGCGGAGGCGTGCAGCAGTTTCCATGAGCCGGTGGCCTGTGCTCTGCGTACCTTTAACGGCAGCACAGTTTTCTGGACACCTAGGAGGCTAGCGTGGGCACCCTGTTGCCGGCAGGAACACTGAGTACCCCCAGGCGCACCTGGGTCTGCTAAGCAACATCCAGTCCCGTAGCCCTTTAGAGCCCCTCTGTGCATGCCGAGCGTAGGGAAACGCACTGCACTCTCCTTTGAAGCGTCTTAGTTTCTTCAGCACTCGCGCACGTTCACGAACACCGTTCTGGCACGTCCCACATGGCGTAGAAGTCTTAGGCGTTGCCCTAGTCTGAGCAGCACTCAGAGTAACCCTCGGCTTCGCATTCCATCCAGGACCTCCTGCCTGAAATCAACGTGCCTCCTAGAGGAAGTCGGCTTGCGTTCTGACTGCAGTTTGAGTCCTGTTCTTCCCGTGGCACTGCAGGCTTTTGAATAGCCACAGGCCCAGAGGAGCAGCTACGGCGTTCCTTGGTTGAGGCAGTTCACTTGATGCAGAACACCCTACTTCGAGAAGCTGATTCAGGGAAGGAAACACAGGGTAACCTGTGTCTCTTTGGACTTGTTAGAAACCACAGTGGGGTATGCTGAGTGTGCCCATGGAAACGGGGGCCTGCTGGAACTAGCCTTGCTTTCCCATTTTGAAGGCTGCATTCATGCTGCGTTGAAGCTGCCTGACATTCCCTGCACTTGATAGGCCTGTAAACACTGTAAGAATGCTTCTGGGGAGAAAATGAATTTGCTGTCTAAACCAGGTGCTTCCGTGACTGCGGTATGGTCAGCCTGACAAGCTCTAGCGCTAAAAGGAAACTCAAAGTGTGTACTTGCCTCCAGTTTAAGCCCTTAGTAGCCATGTAGATTCGGAAGCATACAGCTCTTTCCATGAGTTCTTAGTCGCTTCTATGCTTTACTATAAAGGAAGTACACTTCTGAGGACTCCTAGGCCTCTCGGGTATGCATCATTTCCCCTCCAAGTTCACTGAGTACCTCCAGAACCCTGTGGGCCGGCTGCGAAACTTCGAGTCCCATTTGTTGATCCCTTGGCGGCCCTCTGTGCGTGCCTAGAGACGGGCAACACACTGTACGTTCCTTGAGGAGAGCTCCATTTCCAGAGACCTCGACCGGCCTCAGGACAACATTGCTGCTGAGTCCGAAATGCCGAGGAAGACTTTGTCATGGCCCTTGTGTGAGCTGCCATGTCATAACACTCTGCTTTGAATGCTTCGAGGCCCTCGTACCTGGAGTCACTCTGCTCGAGGAGAAAGTCAGCATCTTGCCATGCGGTGTCGCTGACGGCACACCCAGCAGAAACACATGCCTGGAAGTAAGGCCCTGATTTGCCGTGCAGAAGCGGAGGCGTGCAGCAGTTTCCATGAGCCGGTGGCCTGTGCGCTGCGTACCTTTAACGGCAGCACAGTTTTCTGGACACCTAGGAGGCTAGCGTGGGCACCCTGTTGCCGGCAGGAACACTGAGTAGCCCCAGGCGCACCTGGGTCTGCTAAGCAACATCCAGTCCCGTAGCCCTTTAGAGCCCCTCTGTGCATGCCGAGCATAGGGAAACACACTGCACTCTCTTTTGGAGCGTCTTAATTTCCTCAGCACTCGCGCACGTTCACGAACAACATTCTGGCACATCCCACATGGCGTAGAAGTCTTAGGCGTTGCCCTAGTCTGAGCTGCACTCAGAGTAACCCTCGGCTTCGCATTCCATCCAGGACCTCCTGCCTGAAGTCACCATGCCTCCTAGAGGAAGTCGGCTTGCGTTCTGACTGCAGTTAAAGTACTGTTCTTCCTGTGGCACTGCAGGCTTTTCAATAGCCACAGGCCCAGAGGAGCAGCTACGGCGTTCCTTGGTTGAGGCAGTTCGCTTGATGCAGAACACTCGAATTCGAGAAGCTGATTCAGGGAAGGAAACACAGGGTAACCTGTGTCTCTTTGGACTTGTTAGAAACCACAGTGGGGTATGCTGAGTGTGCCCATGGAAACGGGGGCCTGCTGGAACTAGCCTTGCTTTCCCATTTTGAAGGCTGCATTCATGCTGCCTTGAAGCTGCCTGACATTCCCTGCTCTTGACAGGCCTGTAAACCCTGTAAGAATGCTTCTGGGGAGAAAATGAATTTGCTATCTACACTAGGTGCTTCTGCGCCTGCGGTGTGGTCACCCTGACAAGCTCTAGCGCTAAAAGGAAACTCAACGTGTGAACTTGCCTCCAGTTTAGGCCCTTAGTACCCATGTAGATACGGAGGCATGCAGCTCTTTCCATGAGTTCTTAGTCGCTTCTATGCTTTACTATAAAGGAAGTACACTTCTGAGGACTCCTAGGCCTCTCGGGTATGCATCATTTCCCCTCCAAGTTCACTGAGTCCCTCCAGAGCCCTGTGGGCCGGCTGCGAAACTTCGAGTCCCATTTGTTGATCCCTCAGAGGCCCTCTGTGCGTGCCTAGAGACGGGCAACACACTGTACGTTCCTTGAGGAGAGCTCCATTTCCAGAGACCTCGAACGGCCTCAGGACAACATTGCTGCTGAGTCCCAAGTGCCCAGGAAGACTTTGTCATGGCCCTTGTGTGAGCTGCCATGTGATAACACTCTGTTTTGAATGCCCCGAGGCCCTCGTACCTGGAGTCACTCTGCTCGAGGAGAAAGTCAGCATCTTGCCATGCGGTGTCGCTGACGGCACACCCAGCAGAAACACATGCCTGGAAGTAAGGCCCTGATTTGCCGTGCAGAAGCGGAGGCGTGCAGCAGTTTCCATGAGCCGGTGGCCTGTGCTCTGCGTACCTTTAACGGCAGCACAGTTTTCTGGACACCTAGGAGGCTAGCGTGGGCACCCTGTTGCCGGCAGGAACACTGAGTAGCCCCAGGCGCACCTGGGTCTGCTAAGCAACATCCAGTCCCGTAGCCCTTTAGAGCCCCTCTGTGCATGCCGAGCGTAGGGAAACGCACTGCACTCTCCTTTGAAGCGTCTTAGTTTCTTCAGCACTCGCGCACGTTCACGAACACCGTTCTGGCACGTCCCACATGGCGTAGAAGTCTTAGGCGTTGCCCTAGTCTGAGCAGCACTCAGAGTAACCCTCGGCTTCGCATTCCATCCAGGACCTCCTGCCTGAAATCAACGTGCCTCCTAGAGGAAGTCGGCTTGCGTTCTGACTGCAGTTTGAGTCCTGTTCTTCCCGTGGCACTGCAGGCTTTTGAATAGCCACAGACCCAGAGGAGCAGCTACGGCGTTCCTTGGTTGAGGCAGTTCGCTTGATGCAGAACACTCGAATTCGAGAAGCTGATTCAGGGAAGGAAACACAGGGTAACCTGTGTCTCTTTGGACTTGTTAGAAACCACAGTGGGGTATGCTGAGTGTGCCCATGGAAACGGGGGCCTGCTGGAACTAGCCTTGCTTTCCCATTTTGAAGGCTGCATTCATGCTGCCTTGAAGCTGCCTGACATTCCCTGCTCTTGACAGGCCTGTAAACCCTGTAAGAATGCTTCTGGGGAGAAAATGAATTTGCTATCTACACTAGGTGCTTCTGCGCCTGCGGTGTGGTCACCCTGACAAGCTCTAGCGCTAAAAGGAAACTCAACGTGTGAACTTGCCTCCAGTTTAGGCCCTTAGTACCCATGTAGATACGGAGGCATGCAGCTCTTTCCATGAGTTCTTAGTCGCTTCTATGCTTTACTATAAAGGAAGTACACTTCTGAGGACTCCTAGGCCTCTCGGGTATGCATCATTTCCCCTCCAAGTTCACTGAGTCCCTCCAGAGCCCTGTGGGCCGGCTGCGAAACTTCGAGTCCCATTTGTTGATCCCTCGGAGGCCCTCTGTGCGTGCCTAGAGACGGGCAACACACTGTACGTTCCTTGAGGAGAGCTCCATTTCCAGAGACCTCGAACGGCCTCAGGACAACATTGCTGCTGAGTCCCAAGTGCCCAGGAAGACTTTGTCATGGCCCTTGTGTGAGCTGCCATGTCATAACACTCTGTTTTGAATGCTCCGAGGCCCTCGTACCTGGAGTCACTCTGCTCGAGGAGAAAGTCAGCATCTTGCCATGCGGTGTCGCTGACGGCACACCCAGCAGAAACACATGCCTGGAAGTAAGGCCCTGATTTGCCGTGCAGAAGCGGAGGCGTGCAGCAGTTTCCATGAGCCGGTGGCCTGTGCTCTGCGTACCTTTAACGGCAGCACAGTTTTCTGGACACCTAGGAGGCTAGCGTGGGCACCCTGTTGCCGGCAGGAACACTGAGTACCCCCAGGCGCACCTGGGTCTGCTAAGCAACATCCAGTCCCGTAGCCCTTTAGAGCCCCTCTGTGCATGCCGAGCGTAGGGAAACGCACTGCACTCTCCTTTGAAGCGTCTTAGTTTCTTCAGCACTCGCGCACGTTCACGAACACCGTTCTGGCACGTCCCACATGGCGTAGAAGTCTTAGGCGTTGCCCTAGTCTGAGCAGCACTCAGAGTAACCCTCGGCTTCGCATTCCATCCAGGACCTCCTGCCTGAAATCAACGTGCCTCCTAGAGGAAGTCGGCTTGCGTTCTGACTGCAGTTTGAGTCCTGTTCTTCCCGTGGCACTGCAGGCTTTTGAATAGCCACAGGCCCAGAGGAGCAGCTACGGCGTTCCTTGGTTGAGGCAGTTCACTTGATGCAGAACACCCTACTTCGAGAAGCTGATTCAGGGAAGGAAACACAGGGTAACCTGTGTCTCTTTGGACTTGTTAGAAACCACAGTGGGGTATGCTGAGTGTGCCCATGGAAACGGGGGCCTGCTGGAACTAGCCTTGCTTTCCCATTTTGAAGGCTGCATTCATGCTGCGTTGAAGCTGCCTGACATTCCCTGCACTTGATAGGCCTGTAAACACTGTAAGAATGCTTCTGGGGAGAAAATGAATTTGCTGTCTAAACCAGGTGCTTCCGTGACTGCGGTATGGTCAGCCTGACAAGCTCTAGCGCTAAAAGGAAACTCAACGTGTGTACTTGCCTCCAGTTTAAGCCCTTAGTAGCCATGTAGATTCGGAAGCATACAGCTCTTTCCATGAGTTCTTAGTCGCTTCTATGCTTTACTATAAAGGAAGTACACTTCTGAGGACTCCTAGGCCTCTCGGGTATGCATCATTTCCCCTCCAAGTTCACTGAGTACCTCCAGAACCCTGTGGGCCGGCTGCGAAACTTCGAGTCCCATTTGTTGATCCCTTGGCGGCCCTCTGTGCGTGCCTAGAGACGGGCAACACACTGTACGTTCCTTGAGGAGAGCTCCATTTCCAGAGACCTCGACCGGCCTCAGGACAACATTGCTGCTGAGTCCGAAATGCCGAGGAAGACTTTGTCATGGCCCTTGTGTGAGCTGCCATGTCATAACACTCTGCTTTGAATGCTTCGAGGCCCTCGTACCTGGAGTCACTCTGCTCGAGGAGAAAGTCAGCATCTTGCCATGCGGTGTCGCTGACGGCACACCCAGCAGAAACACATGCCTGGAAGTAAGGCCCTGATTTGCCGTGCAGAAGCGGAGGCGTGCAGCAGTTTCCATGAGCCGGTGGCCTGTGCGCTGCGTAACTTTAACGGCAGCACAGTTTTCTGGACACCTAGGAGGCTAGCGTGGGCACCCTGTTGCCGGCAGGAACACTGAGTAGCCCCAGGCGCACCTGGGTCTGCTAAGCAACATCCAGTCCCGTAGCCCTTTAGAGCCCCTCTGTGCATGCCGAGCATAGGGAAACACACTGCACTCTCTTTTGGAGCGTCTTAATTTCCTCAGCACTCGCGCACGTTCACGAACAACATTCTGGCACATCCCACATGGCGTAGAAGTCTTAGGCGTTGCCCTAGTCTGAGCTGCACTCAGAGTAACCCTCGGCTTCGCATTCCATCCAGGACCTCCTGCCTGAAGTCACCATGCCTCCTAGAGGAAGTCGGCTTGCGTTCTGACTGCAGTTAAAGTACTGTTCTTCCTGTGGCACTGCAGGCTTTTCAATAGCCACAGGCCCAGAGGAGCAGCTACGGCGTTCCTTGGTTGAGGCAGTTCGCTTGATGCAGAACACTCGAATTCGAGAAGCTGATTCAGGGAAGGAAACACAGGGTAACCTGTGTCTCTTTGGACTTGTTAGAAACCACAGTGGGGTATGCTGAGTGTGCCCATGGAAACGGGGGCCTGCTGGAACTAGCCTTGCTTTCCCATTTTGAAGGCTGCATTCATGCTGCCTTGAAGCTGCCTGACATTCCCTGCTCTTGACAGGCCTGTAAACCCTGTAAGAATGCTTCTGGGGAGCAAATGAATTTGCTATCTACACTAGGTGCTTCTGCGCCTGCGGTGTGGTCACCCTGACAAGCTCTAGCGCTAAAAGGAAACTCAACGTGTGAACTTGCCTCCAGTTTAGGCCCTTAGTACCCATGTAGATACGGAGGCATGCAGCTCTTTCCATGAGTTCTTAGTCGCTTCTATGCTTTACTATAAAGGAAGTACACTTCTGAGGACTCCTAGGCCTCTCGGGTATGCATCATTTCCCCTCCAAGTTCACTGAGTCCCTCCAGAGCCCTGTGGGCCGGCTGCGAAACTTCGAGTCCCATTTGTTGATCCCTCGGAGGCCCTCTGTGCGTGCCTAGAGACGGGCAACACACTGTACGTTCCTTGAGGAGAGCTCCATTTCCAGAGACCTCGAACGGCCTCAGGACAACATTGCTGCTGAGTCCCAAGTGCCCAGGAAGACTTTGTCATGGCCCTTGTGTGAGCTGCCATGTGATAACACTCTGTTTTGAATGCCCCGAGGCCCTCGTACCTGGAGTCACTCTGCTCGAGGAGAAAGTCAGCATCTTGCCATGCGGTGTCGCTGACGGCACACCCAGCAGAAACACATGCCTGGAAGTAAGGCCCTGATTTGCCGTGCAGAAGCGGAGGCGTGCAGCAGTTTCCATGAGCCGGTGGCCTGTGCTCTGCGTACCTTTAACGGCAGCACAGTTTTCTGGACACCTAGGAGGCTAGCGTGGGCACCCTGTTGCCGGCAGGAACACTGAGTAGCCCCAGGCGCACCTGGGTCTGCTAAGCAACATCCAGTCCCGTAGCCCTTTAGAGCCCCTCTGTGCATGCCGAGCGTAGGGAAACGCACTGCACTCTCCTTTGAAGCGTCTTAGTTTCTTCAGCACTCGCGCACGTTCACGAACACCGTTCTGGCACGTCCCACATGGCGTAGAAGTCTTAGGCGTTGCCCTAGTCTGAGCAGCACTCAGAGTAACCCTCGGCTTCGCATTCCATCCAGGACCTCCTGCCTGAAATCAACGTGCCTCCTAGAGGAAGTCGGCTTGCGTTCTGACTGCAGTTTGAGTCCTGTTCTTCCCGTGGCACTGCAGGCTTTTGAATAGCCACAGACCCAGAGGAGCAGCTACGGCGTTCCTTGGTTGAGGCAGTTCGCTTGATGCAGAACACTCGAATTCGAGAAGCTGATTCAGGGAAGGAAACACAGGGTAACCTGTGTCTCTTTGGACTTGTTAGAAACCACAGTGGGGTATGCTGAGTGTGCCCATGGAAACGGGGGCCTGCTGGAACTAGCCTTGCTTTCCCATTTTGAAGGCTGCATTCATGCTGCCTTGAAGCTGCCTGACATTCCCTGCTCTTGACAGGCCTGTAAACCCTGTAAGAATGCTTCTGGGGAGCAAATGAATTTGCTATCTACACTAGGTGCTTCTGCGCCTGCGGTGTGGTCACCCTGACAAGCTCTAGCGCTAAAAGGAAACTCAACGTGTGAACTTGCCTCCAGTTTAGGCCCTTAGTACCCATGTAGATACGGAGGCATGCAGCTCTTTCCATGAGTTCTTAGTCGCTTCTATGCTTTACTATAAAGGAAGTACACTTCTGAGGACTCCTAGGCCTCTCGGGTATGCATCATTTCCCCTCCAAGTTCACTGAGTCCCTCCAGAGCCCTGTGGGCCGGCTGCGAAACTTCGAGTCCCATTTGTTGATCCCTCGGAGGCCCTCTGTGCGTGCCTAGAGACGGGCAACACACTGTACGTTCCTTGAGGAGAGCTCCATTTCCAGAGACCTCGAACGGCCTCAGGACAACATTGCTGCTGAGTCCCAAGTGCCCAGGAAGACTTTGTCATGGCCCTTGTGTGAGCTGCCATGTCATAACACTCTGTTTTGAATGCTCCGAGGCCCTCGTACCTGGAGTCACTCTGCTCGAGGAGAAAGTCAGCATCTTGCCATGCGGTGTCGCTGACGGCACACCCAGCAGAAACACATGCCTGGAAGTAAGGCCCTGATTTGCCGTGCAGAAGCGGAGGCGTGCAGCAGTTTCCATGAGCCGGTGGCCTGTGCTCTGCGTACCTTTAACGGCAGCACAGTTTTCTGGACACCTAGGAGGCTAGCGTGGGCACCCTGTTGCCGGCAGGAACACTGAGTACCCCCAGGCGCACCTGGGTCTGCTAAGCAACATCCAGTCCCGTAGCCCTTTAGAGCCCCTCTGTGCATGCCGAGCGTAGGGAAACGCACTGCACTCTCCTTTGAAGCGTCTTAGTTTCTTCAGCACTCGCGCACGTTCACGAACACCGTTCTGGCACGTCCCACATGGCGTAGAAGTCTTAGGCGTTGCCCTAGTCTGAGCAGCACTCAGAGTAACCCTCGGCTTCGCATTCCATCCAGGACCTCCTGCCTGAAATCAACGTGCCTCCTAGAGGAAGTCGGCTTGCGTTCTGACTGCAGTTTGAGTCCTGTTCTTCCCGTGGCACTGCAGGCTTTTGAATAGCCACAGACCCAGAGGAGCAGCTACGGCGTTCCTTGGTTGAGGCAGTTCGCTTGATGCAGAACACTCGAATTCGAGAAGCTGATTCAGGGAAGGAAACACAGGGTAACCTGTGTCTCTTTGGACTTGTTAGAAACCACAGTGGGGTATGCTGAGTGTGCCCATGGAAACGGGGGCCTGCTGGAACTAGCCTTGCTTTCCCATTTTGAAGGCTGCATTCATGCTGCCTTGAAGCTGCCTGACATTCCCTGCTCTTGACAGGCCTGTAAACCCTGTAAGAATGCTTCTGGGGAGAAAATGAATTTGCTATCTACACTAGGTGCTTCTGCGCCTGCGGTGTGGTCACCCTGACAAGCTCTAGCGCTAAAAGGAAACTCAACGTGTGAACTTGCCTCCAGTTTAGGCCCTTAGTACCCATGTAGATACGGAGGCATGCAGCTCTTTCCATGAGTTCTTAGTCGCTTCTATGCTTTACTATAAAGGAAGTACACTTCTGAGGACTCCTAGGCCTCTCGGGTATGCATCATTTCCCCTCCAAGTTCACTGAGTCCCTCCAGAGCCCTGTGGGCCGGCTGCGAAACTTCGAGTCCCATTTGTTGATCCCTCGGAGGCCCTCTGTGCGTGCCTAGAGACGGGCAACACACTGTACGTTCCTTGAGGAGAGCTCCATTTCCAGAGACCTCGAACGGCCTCAGGACAACATTGCTGCTGAGTCCCAAGTGCCCAGGAAGACTTTGTCATGGCCCTTGTGTGAGCTGCCATGTCATAACACTCTGTTTTGAATGCCCCGAGGCCCTCGTACCTGGAGTCACTCTGCTCGAGGAGAAAGTCAGCATCTTGCCATGCGGTGTCGCTGACGGCACACCCAGCAGAAACACATGCCTGGAAGTAAGGCCCTGATTTGCCGTGCAGAAGCGGAGGCGTGCAGCAGTTTCCATGAGCCGGTGGCCTGTGCTCTGCGTACCTTTAACGGCAGCACAGTTTTCTGGACACCTAGGAGGCTAGCGTGGGCACCCTGTTGCCGGCAGGAACACTGAGTACCCCCAGGCGCACCTGGGTCTGCTAAGCAACATCCAGTCCCGTAGCCCTTTAGAGCCCCTCTGTGCATGCCGAGCGTAGGGAAACGCACTGCACTCTCCTTTGAAGCGTCTTAGTTTCTTCAGCACTCGCGCACGTTCACGAACACCGTTCTGGCACGTCCCACATGGCGTAGAAGTCTTAGGCGTTGCCCTAGTCTGAGCAGCACTCAGAGTAACCCTCGGCTTCGCATTCCATCCAGGACCTCCTGCCTGAAATCAACGTGCCTCCTAGAGGAAGTCGGCTTGCGTTCTGACTGCAGTTTGAGTCCTGTTCTTCCCGTGGCACTGCAGGCTTTTGAATAGCCACAGGCCCAGAGGAGCAGCTACGGCGTTCCTTGGTTGAGGCAGTTCGCTTGATGCAGAACACTCGAATTCGAGAAGCTGATTCAGGGAAGGAAACACAGGGTAACCTGTGTCTCTTTGGACTTGTTAGAAACCACAGTGGGGTATGCTGAGTGTGCCCATGGAAACGGGGGCCTGCTGGAACTAGCCTTGCTTTCCCATTTTGAAGGCTGCATTCATGCTGCCTTGAAGCTGCCTGACATTCCCTGCTCTTGACAGGCCTGTAAACCCTGTAAGAATGCTTCTGGGGAGAAAATGAATTTGCTATCTACACTAGGTGCTTCTGCGCCTGCGGTGTGGTCACCCTGACAAGCTCTAGCGCTAAAAGGAAACTCAACGTGTGAACTTGCCTCCAGTTTAGGCCCTTAGTACCCATGTAGATACGGAGGCATGCAGCTCTTTCCATGAGTTCTTAGTCGCTTCTATGCTTTACTATAAAGGAAGTACACTTCTGAGGACTCCTAGGCCTCTCGGGTATGCATCATTTCCCCTCCAAGTTCACTGAGTCCCTCCAGAGCCCTGTGGGCCGGCTGCGAAACTTCGAGTCCCATTTGTTGATTCCCTCGGAGGCCCTCTGTGCGTGCCTAGAGACGGGCAACACACTGTACGTTCCTTGAGGAGAGCTCCATTTCCAGAGACCTCGAACGGCCTCAGGACAACATTGCTGCTGAGTCCCAAGTGCCCAGGAAGACTTTGTCATGGCCCTTGTGTGAGCTGCCATGTGATAACACTCTGTTTTGAATGCTCCGAGGCCCTCGTACCTGGAGTCACTCTGCTCGAGGAGAAAGTCAGCATCTTGCCATGCGGTGTCGCTGACGGCACACCCAGCAGAAACACATGCCTGGAAGTAAGGCCCTGATTTGCCGTGCAGAAGCGGAGGCGTGCAGCAGTTTCCATGAGCCGGTGGCCTGTGCTCTGCGTACCTTTAACGGCAGCACAGTTTTCTGGACACCTAGGAGGCTAGCGTGGGCACCCTGTTGCCGGCAGGAACACTGAGTACCCCCAGGCGCACCTGGGTCTGCTAAGCAACATCCAGTCCCGTAGCCCTTTAGAGCCCCTCTGTGCATGCCGAGCGTAGGGAAACGCACTGCACTCTCCTTTGAAGCGTCTTAGTTTCTTCAGCACTCGCGCACGTTCACGAACACCGTTCTGGCACGTCCCACATGGCGTAGAAGTCTTAGGCATTGCCCTAGTCTGAGCAGCACTCAGAGTAACCCTCGGCTTCGCATTCCATCCAGGACCTCCTGCCTGAAATCAACGTGCCTCCTAGAGGAAGTCGGCTTGCGTTCTGACTGCAGTTTGAGTCCTGTTCTTCCCGTGGCACTGCAGGCTTTTGAATAGCCACAGGCCCAGAGGAGCAGCTACGGCGTTCCTTGGTTGAGGCAGTTCGCTTGATGCAGAACACTCGAATTCGAGAAGCTGATTCAGGGAAGGAAACACAGGGTAACCTGTGTCTCTTTGGACTTGTTAGAAACCACAGTGGGGTATGCTGAGTGTGCCCATGGAAACGGGGGCCTGCTGGAACTAGCCTTGCTTTCCCATTTTGAAGGCTGCATTCATGCTGCCTTGAAGCTGCCTGACATTCCCTGCTCTTGACAGGCCTGTAAACCCTGTAAGAATGCTTCTGGGGAGCAAATGAATTTGCTATCTACACTAGGTGCTTCTGCGCCTGCGGTGTGGTCACCCTGACAAGCTCTAGCGCTAAAAGGAAACTCAACGTGTGAACTTGCCTCCAGTTTAGGCCCTTAGTACCCATGTAGATACGGAGGCATGCAGCTCTTTCCATGAGTTCTTAGTCGCTTCTATGCTTTACTATAAAGGAAGTACACTTCTGAGGACTCCTAGGCCTCTCGGGTATGCATCATTTCCCCTCCAAGTTCACTGAGTCCCTCCAGAGCCCTGTGGGCCGGCTGCGAAACTTCGAGTCCCATTTGTTGATTCCCTCGGAGGCCCTCTGTGCGTGCCTAGAGACGGGCAACACACTGTACGTTCCTTGAGGAGAGCTCCATTTCCAGAGACCTCGAACGGCCTCAGGACAACATTGCTGCTGAGTCCCAAGTGCCCAGGAAGACTTTGTCATGGCCCTTGTGTGAGCTGCCATGTCATAACACTCTGTTTTGAATGCCCCGAGGCCCTCGTACCTGGAGTCACTCTGCTCGAGGAGAAAGTCAGCATCTTGCCATGCGGTGTCGCTGACGGCACACCCAGCAGAAACACATGCCTGGAAGTAAGGCCCTGATTTGCCGTGCAGAAGCGGAGGCGTGCAGCAGTTTCCATGAGCCGGTGGCCTGTGCTCTGCGTACCTTTAACGGCAGCACAGTTTTCTGGACACCTAGGAGGCTAGCGTGGGCACCCTGTTGCCGGCAGGAACACTGAGTACCCCCAGGCGCACCTGGGTCTGCTAAGCAACATCCAGTCCCGTAGCCCTTTAGAGCCCCTCTGTGCATGCCGAGCGTAGGGAAACGCACTGCACTCTCCTTTGAAGCGTCTTAGTTTCTTCAGCACTCGCGCACGTTCACGAACACCGTTCTGGCACGTCCCACATGGCGTAGAAGTCTTAGGCGTTGCCCTAGTCTGAGCAGCACTCAGAGTAACCCTCGGCTTCGCATTCCATCCAGGACCTCCTGCCTGAAATCAACGTGCCTCCTAGAGGAAGTCGGCTTGCGTTCTGACTGCAGTTTGAGTCCTGTTCTTCCCGTGGCACTGCAGGCTTTTGAATAGCCACAGGCCCAGAGGAGCAGCTACGGCGTTCCTTGGTTGAGGCAGTTCGCTTGATGCAGAACACTCGAATTCGAGAAGCTGATTCAGGGAAGGAAACACAGGGTAACCTGTGTCTCTTTGGACTTGTTAGAAACCACAGTGGGGTATGCTGAGTGTGCCCATGGAAACGGGGGCCTGCTGGAACTAGCCTTGCTTTCCCATTTTGAAGGCTGCATTCATGCTGTCTTGAAGCTGCCTGACATTCCCTGCTCTTGACAGGCCTGTAAACCCTGTAAGAATGCTTCTGGGGAGCAAATGAATTTGCTATCTACACTAGGTGCTTCTGCGCCTGCGGTGTGGTCACCCTGACAAGCTCTAGCGCTAAAAGGAAACTCAACGTGTGAACTTGCCTCCAGTTTAGGCCCTTAGTACCCATGTAGATACGGAGGCATGCAGCTCTTTCCATGAGTTCTTAGTCGCTTCTATGCTTTACTATAAAGGAAGTACACTTCTGAGGACTCCTAGGCCTCTCGGGTATGCATCATTTCCCCTCCAAGTTCACTGAGTCCCTCCAGAGCCCTGTGGGCCGGCTGCGAAACTTCGAGTCCCATTTGTTGATTCCCTCGGAGGCCCTCTGTGCGTGCCTAGAGACGGGCAACACACTGTACGTTCCTTGAGGAGAGCTCCATTTCCAGAGACCTCGAACGGCCTCAGGACAACATTGCTGCTGAGTCCCAAGTGCCCAGGAAGACTTTGTCATGGCCCTTGTGTGAGCTGCCATGTGATAACACTCTGTTTTGAATGCTCCGAGGCCCTCGTACCTGGAGTCACTCTGCTCGAGGAGAAAGTCAGCATCTTGCCATGCGGTGTCGCTGACGGCACACCCAGCAGAAACACATGCCTGGAAGTAAGGCCCTGATTTGCCGTGCAGAAGCGGAGGCGTGCAGCAGTTTCCATGAGCCGGTGGCCTGTGCTCTGCGTACCTTTAACGGCAGCACAGTTTTCTGGACACCTAGGAGGCTAGCGTGGGCACCCTGTTGCCGGCAGGAACACTGAGTACCCCCAGGCGCACCTGGGTCTGCTAAGCAACATCCAGTCCCGTAGCCCTTTAGAGCCCCTCTGTGCATGCCGAGCGTAGGGAAACGCACTGCACTCTCCTTTGAAGCGTCTTAGTTTCTTCAGCACTCGCGCACGTTCACGAACACCGTTCTGGCACGTCCCACATGGCGTAGAAGTCTTAGGCATTGCCCTAGTCTGAGCAGCACTCAGAGTAACCCTCGGCTTCGCATTCCATCCAGGACCTCCTGCCTGAAATCAACGTGCCTCCTAGAGGAAGTCGGCTTGCGTTCTGACTGCAGTTTGAGTCCTGTTCTTCCCGTGGCACTGCAGGCTTTTGAATAGCCACAGGCCCAGAGGAGCAGCTACGGCGTTCCTTGGTTGAGGCAGTTCGCTTGATGCAGAACACTCGAATTCGAGAAGCTGATTCAGGGAAGGAAACACAGGGTAACCTGTGTCTCTTTGGACTTGTTAGAAACCACAGTGGGGTATGCTGAGTGTGCCCATGGAAACGGGGGCCTGCTGGAACTAGCCTTGCTTTCCCATTTTGAAGGCTGCATTCATGCTGCCTTGAAGCTGCCTGACATTCCCTGCTCTTGACAGGCCTGTAAACCCTGTAAGAATGCTTCTGGGGAGCAAATGAATTTGCTATCTACACTAGGTGCTTCTGCGCCTGCGGTGTGGTCACCCTGACAAGCTCTAGCGCTAAAAGGAAACTCAACGTGTGAACTTGCCTCCAGTTTAGGCCCTTAGTACCCATGTAGATACGGAGGCATGCAGCTCTTTCCATGAGTTCTTAGTCGCTTCTATGCTTTACTATAAAGGAAGTACACTTCTGAGGACTCCTAGGCCTCTCGGGTATGCATCATTTCCCCTCCAAGTTCACTGAGTCCCTCCAGAGCCCTGTGGGCCGGCTGCGAAACTTCGAGTCCCATTTGTTGATTCCCTCGGAGGCCCTCTGTGCGTGCCTAGAGACGGGCAACACACTGTACGTTCCTTGAGGAGAGCTCCATTTCCAGAGACCTCGAACGGCCTCAGGACAACATTGCTGCTGAGTCCCAAGTGCCCAGGAAGACTTTGTCATGGCCCTTGTGTGAGCTGCCATGTCATAACACTCTGTTTTGAATGCCCCGAGGCCCTCGTACCTGGAGTCACTCTGCTCGAGGAGAAAGTCAGCATCTTGCCATGCGGTGTCGCTGACGGCACACCCAGCAGAAACACATGCCTGGAAGTAAGGCCCTGATTTGCCGTGCAGAAGCGGAGGCGTGCAGCAGTTTCCATGAGCCGGTGGCCTGTGCTCTGCGTACCTTTAACGGCAGCACAGTTTTCTGGACACCTAGGAGGCTAGCGTGGGCACCCTGTTGCCGGCAGGAACACTGAGTACCCCCAGGCGCACCTGGGTCTGCTAAGCAACATCCAGTCCCGTAGCCCTTTAGAGCCCCTCTGTGCATGCCGAGCGTAGGGAAACGCACTGCACTCTCCTTTGAAGCGTCTTAGTTTCTTCAGCACTCGCGCACGTTCACGAACACCGTTCTGGCACGTCCCACATGGCGTAGAAGTCTTAGGCGTTGCCCTAGTCTGAGCAGCACTCAGAGTAACCCTCGGCTTCGCATTCCATCCAGGACCTCCTGCCTGAAATCAACGTGCCTCCTAGAGGAAGTCGGCTTGCGTTCTGACTGCAGTTTGAGTCCTGTTCTTCCCGTGGCACTGCAGGCTTTTGAATAGCCACAGGCCCAGAGGAGCAGCTACGGCGTTCCTTGGTTGAGGCAGTTCGCTTGATGCAGAACACTCGAATTCGAGAAGCTGATTCAGGGAAGGAAACACAGGGTAACCTGTGTCTCTTTGGACTTGTTAGAAACCACAGTGGGGTATGCTGAGTGTGCCCATGGAAACGGGGGCCTGCTGGAACTAGCCTTGCTTTCCCATTTTGAAGGCTGCATTCATGCTGTCTTGAAGCTGCCTGACATTCCCTGCTCTTGACAGGCCTGTAAACCCTGTAAGAATGCTTCTGGGGAGCAAATGAATTTGCTATCTACACTAGGTGCTTCTGCGCCTGCGGTGTGGTCACCCTGACAAGCTCTAGCGCTAAAAGGAAACTCAACGTGTGAACTTGCCTCCAGTTTAGGCCCTTAGTACCCATGTAGATACGGAGGCATGCAGCTCTTTCCATGAGTTCTTAGTCGCTTCTATGCTTTACTATAAAGGAAGTACACTTCTGAGGACTCCTAGGCCTCTCGGGTATGCATCATTTCCCCTCCAAGTTCACTGAGTCCCTCCAGAGCCCTGTGGGCCGGCTGCGAAACTTCGAGTCCCATTTGTTGATTCCCTCGGAGGCCCTCTGTGCGTGCCTAGAGACGGGCAACACACTGTACGTTCCTTGAGGAGAGCTCCATTTCCAGAGACCTCGAACGGCCTCAGGACAACATTGCTGCTGAGTCCCAAGTGCCCAGGAAGACTTTGTCATGGCCCTTGTGTGAGCTGCCATGTGATAACACTCTGTTTTGAATGCTCCGAGGCCCTCGTACCTGGAGTCACTCTGCTCGAGGAGAAAGTCAGCATCTTGCCATGCGGTGTCGCTGACGGCACACCCAGCAGAAACACATGCCTGGAAGTAAGGCCCTGATTTGCCGTGCAGAAGCGGAGGCGTGCAGCAGTTTCCATGAGCCGGTGGCCTGTGCTCTGCGTACCTTTAACGGCAGCACAGTTTTCTGGACACCTAGGAGGCTAGCGTGGGCACCCTGTTGCCGGCAGGAACACTGAGTACCCCCAGGCGCACCTGGGTCTGCTAAGCAACATCCAGTCCCGTAGCCCTTTAGAGCCCCTCTGTGCATGCCGAGCGTAGGGAAACGCACTGCACTCTCCTTTGAAGCGTCTTAGTTTCTTCAGCACTCGCGCACGTTCACGAACACCGTTCTGGCACGTCCCACATGGCGTAGAAGTCTTAGGCGTTGCCCTAGTCTGAGCAGCACTCAGAGTAACCCTCGGCTTCGCATTCCATCCAGGACCTCCTGCCTGAAATCAACGTGCCTCCTAGAGGAAGTCGGCTTGCGTTCTGACTGCAGTTTGAGTCCTGTTCTTCCCGTGGCACTGCAGGCTTTTGAATAGCCACAGGCCCAGAGGAGCAGCTACGGCGTTCCTTGGTTGAGGCAGTTCGCTTGATGCAGAACACTCGAATTCGAGAAGCTGATTCAGGGAAGGAAACACAGGGTAACCTGTGTCTCTTTGGACTTGTTAGAAACCACAGTGGGGTATGCTGAGTGTGCCCATGGAAACGGGGGCCTGCTGGAACTAGCCTTGCTTTCCCATTTTGAAGGCTGCATTCATGCTGCCTTGAAGCTGCCTGACATTCCCTGCTCTTGACAGGCCTGTAAACCCTGTAAGAATGCTTCTGGGGAGCAAATGAATTTGCTATCTACACTAGGTGCTTCTGCGCCTGCGGTGTGGTCACCCTGACAAGCTCTAGCGCTAAAAGGAAACTCAACGTGTGAACTTGCCTCCAGTTTAGGCCCTTAGTACCCATGTAGATACGGAGGCATGCAGCTCTTTCCATGAGTTCTTAGTCGCTTCTATGCTTTACTATAAAGGAAGTACACTTCTGAGGACTCCTAGGCCTCTCGGGTATGCATCATTTCCCCTCCAAGTTCACTGAGTCCCTCCAGAGCCCTGTGGGCCGGCTGCGAAACTTCGAGTCCCATTTGTTGATCCCTCGGAGGCCCTCTGTGTGTGCCTAGAGACGGGCAACACACTGTACGTTCCTTGAGGAGAGCTCCATTTCCAGAGACCTCGAACGGCCTCAGGACAACATTGCTGCTGAGTCCCAAGTGCCCAGGAAGACTTTGTCATGGCCCTTGTGTGAGCTGCCATGTCATAACACTCTGTTTTGAATGCCCCGAGGCCCTCGTACCTGGAGTCACTCTGCTCGAGGAGAAAGTCAGCATCTTGCCATGCGGTGTCGCTGACGGCACACCCAGCAGAAACACATGCCTGGAAGTAAGGCCCTGATTTGCCGTGCAGAAGCGGAGGCGTGCAGCAGTTTCCATGAGCCGGTGGCCTGTGCTCTGCGTACCTTTAACGGCAGCACAGTTTTCTGGACACCTAGGAGGCTAGCGTGGGCACCCTGTTGCCGGCAGGAACACTGAGTACCCCCAGGCGCACCTGGGTCTGCTAAGCAACATCCAGTCCCGTAGCCCTTTAGAGCCCCTCTGTGCATGCCGAGCGTAGGGAAACGCACTGCACTCTCCTTTGAAGCGTCTTAGTTTCTTCAGCACTCGCGCACGTTCACGAACACCGTTCTGGCACGTCCCACATGGCGTAGAAGTCTTAGGCGTTGCCCTAGTCTGAGCAGCACTCAGAGTAACCCTCGGCTTCGCATTCCATCCAGGACCTCCTGCCTGAAATCAACGTGCCTCCTAGAGGAAGTCGGCTTGCGTTCTGACTGCAGTTTGAGTCCTGTTCTTCCCGTGGCACTGCAGGCTTTTGAATAGCCACAGGCCCAGAGGAGCAGCTACGGCGTTCCTTGGTTGAGGCAGTTCGCTTGATGCAGAACACTCGAATTCGAGAAGCTGATTCAGGGAAGGAAACACAGGGTAACCTGTGTCTCTTTGGACTTGTTAGAAACCACAGTGGGGTATGCTGAGTGTGCCCATGGAAACGGGGGCCTGCTGGAACTAGCCTTGCTTTCCCATTTTGAAGGCTGCATTCATGCTGCCTTGAAGCTGCCTGACATTCCCTGCTCTTGACAGGCCTGTAAACCCTGTAAGAATGCTTCTGGGGAGCAAATGAATTTGCTATCTACACTAGGTGCTTCTGCGCCTGCGGTGTGGTCACCCTGACAAGCTCTAGCGCTAAAAGGAAACTCAACGTGTGAACTTGCCTCCAGTTTAGGCCCTTAGTACCCATGTAGATACGGAGGCATGCAGCTCTTTCCATGAGTTCTTAGTCGCTTCTATGCTTTACTATAAAGGAAGTACACTTCTGAGGACTCCTAGGCCTCTCGGGTATGCATCATTTCCCCTCCAAGTTCACTGAGTCCCTCCAGAGCCCTGTGGGCCGGCTGCGAAACTTCGAGTCCCATTTGTTGATTCCCTCGGAGGCCCTCTGTGCGTGCCTAGAGACGGGCAACACACTGTACGTTCCTTGAGGAGAGCTCCATTTCCAGAGACCTCGAACGGCCTCAGGACAACATTGCTGCTGAGTCCCAAGTGCCCAGGAAGACTTTGTCATGGCCCTTGTGTGAGCTGCCATGTGATAACACTCTGTTTTGAATGCTCCGAGGCCCTCGTACCTGGAGTCACTCTGCTCGAGGAGAAAGTCAGCATCTTGCCATGCGGTGTCGCTGACGGCACACCCAGCAGAAACACATGCCTGGAAGTAAGGCCCTGATTTGCCGTGCAGAAGCGGAGGCGTGCAGCAGTTTCCATGAGCCGGTGGCCTGTGCTCTGCGTACCTTTAACGGCAGCACAGTTTTCTGGACACCTAGGAGGCTAGCGTGGGCACCCTGTTGCCGGCAGGAACACTGAGTACCCCCAGGCGCACCTGGGTCTGCTAAGCAACATCCAGTCCCGTAGCCCTTTAGAGCCCCTCTGTGCATGCCGAGCGTAGGGAAACGCACTGCACTCTCCTTTGAAGCGTCTTAGTTTCTTCAGCACTCGCGCACGTTCACGAACACCGTTCTGGCACGTCCCACATGGCGTAGAAGTCTTAGGCGTTGCCCTAGTCTGAGCAGCACTCAGAGTAACCCTCGGCTTCGCATTCCATCCAGGACCTCCTGCCTGAAATCAACGTGCCTCCTAGAGGAAGTCGGCTTGCGTTCTGACTGCAGTTTGAGTCCTGTTCTTCCCGTGGCACTGCAGGCTTTTGAATAGCCACAGGCCCAGAGGAGCAGCTACGGCGTTCCTTGGTTGAGGCAGTTCGCTTGATGCAGAACACTCGAATTCGAGAAGCTGATTCAGGGAAGGAAACACAGGGTAACCTGTGTCTCTTTGGACTTGTTAGAAACCACAGTGGGGTATGCTGAGTGTGCCCATGGAAACGGGGGCCTGCTGGAACTAGCCTTGCTTTCCCATTTTGAAGGCTGCATTCATGCTGTCTTGAAGCTGCCTGACATTCCCTGCTCTTGACAGGCCTGTAAACCCTGTAAGAATGCTTCTGGGGAGAAAATGAATTTGCTATCTACACTAGGTGCTTCTGCGCCTGCGGTGTGGTCACCCTGACAAGCTCTAGCGCTAAAAGGAAACTCAACGTGTGAACTTGCCTCCAGTTTAGGCCCTTAGTACCCATGTAGATACGGAGGCATGCAGCTCTTTCCATGAGTTCTTAGTCGCTTCTATGCTTTACTATAAAGGAAGTACACTTCTGAGGACTCCTAGGCCTCTCGGGTATGCATCATTTCCCCTCCAAGTTCACTGAGTCCCTCCAGAGCCCTGTGGGCCGGCTGCGAAACTTCGAGTCCCATTTGTTGATTCCCTCGGAGGCCCTCTGTGCGTGCCTAGAGACGGGCAACACACTGTACGTTCCTTGAGGAGAGCTCCATTTCCAGAGACCTCGAACGGCCTCAGGACAACATTGCTGCTGAGTCCCAAGTGCCCAGGAAGACTTTGTCATGGCCCTTGTGTGAGCTGCCATGTGATAACACTCTGTTTTGAATGCTCCGAGGCCCTCGTACCTGGAGTCACTCTGCTCGAGGAGAAAGTCAGCATCTTGCCATGCGGTGTCGCTGACGGCACACCCAGCAGAAACACATGCCTGGAAGTAAGGCCCTGATTTGCCGTGCAGAAGCGGAGGCGTGCAGCAGTTTCCATGAGCCGGTGGCCTGTGCTCTGCGTACCTTTAACGGCAGCACAGTTTTCTGGACACCTAGGAGGCTAGCGTGGGCACCCTGTTGCCGGCAGGAACACTGAGTACCCCCAGGCGCACCTGGGTCTGCTAAGCAACATCCAGTCCCGTAGCCCTTTAGAGCCCCTCTGTGCATGCCGAGCGTAGGGAAACGCACTGCACTCTCCTTTGAAGCGTCTTAGTTTCTTCAGCACTCGCGCACGTTCACGAACACCGTTCTGGCACGTCCCACATGGCGTAGAAGTCTTAGGCGTTGCCCTAGTCTGAGCAGCACTCAGAGTAACCCTCGGCTTCGCATTCCATCCAGGACCTCCTGCCTGAAATCAACGTGCCTCCTAGAGGAAGTCGGCTTGCGTTCTGACTGCAGTTTGAGTCCTGTTCTTCCCGTGGCACTGCAGGCTTTTGAATAGCCACAGGCCCAGAGGAGCAGCTACGGCGTTCCTTGGTTGAGGCAGTTCGCTTGATGCAGAACACTCGAATTCGAGAAGCTGATTCAGGGAAGGAAACACAGGGTAACCTGTGTCTCTTTGGACTTGTTAGAAACCACAGTGGGGTATGCTGAGTGTGCCCATGGAAACGGGGGCCTGCTGGAACTAGCCTTGCTTTCCCATTTTGAAGGCTGCATTCATGCTGCCTTGAAGCTGCCTGACATTCCCTGCTCTTGACAGGCCTGTAAACCCTGTAAGAATGCTTCTGGGGAGCAAATGAATTTGCTATCTACACTAGGTGCTTCTGCGCCTGCGGTGTGGTCACCCTGACAAGCTCTAGCGCTAAAAGGAAACTCAACGTGTGAACTTGCCTCCAGTTTAGGCCCTTAGTACCCATGTAGATACGGAGGCATGCAGCTCTTTCCATGAGTTCTTAGTCGCTTCTATGCTTTACTATAAAGGAAGTACACTTCTGAGGACTCCTAGGCCTCTCGGGTATGCATCATTTCCCCTCCAAGTTCACTGAGTCCCTCCAGAGCCCTGTGGGCCGGCTGCGAAACTTCGAGTCCCATTTGTTGATTCCCTCGGAGGCCCTCTGTGCGTGCCTAGAGACGGGCAACACACTGTACGTTCCTTGAGGAGAGCTCCATTTCCAGAGACCTCGAACGGCCTCAGGACAACATTGCTGCTGAGTCCCAAGTGCCCAGGAAGACTTTGTCATGGCCCTTGTGTGAGCTGCCATGTCATAACACTCTGTTTTGAATGCCCCGAGGCCCTCGTACCTGGAGTCACTCTGCTCGAGGAGAAAGTCAGCATCTTGCCATGCGGTGTCGCTGACGGCACACCCAGCAGAAACACATGCCTGGAAGTAAGGCCCTGATTTGCCGTGCAGAAGCGGAGGCGTGCAGCAGTTTCCATGAGCCGGTGGCCTGTGCTCTGCGTACCTTTAACGGCAGCACAGTTTTCTGGACACCTAGGAGGCTAGCGTGGGCACCCTGTTGCCGGCAGAAACACTGAGTACCCCCAGGCGCACCTGGGTCTGCTAAGCAACATCCAGTCCCGTAGCCCTTTAGAGCCCCTCTGTGCATGCCGAGCGTAGGGAAACGCACTGCACTCTCCTTTGAAGCGTCTTAGTTTCTTCAGCACTCGCGCACGTTCACGAACACCGTTCTGGCACGTCCCACATGGCGTAGAAGTCTTAGGCGTTGCCCTAGTCTGAGCAGCACTCTGAGTAACCCTCGGCTTCGCATTCCATCCAGGACCTCCTGCCTGAAATCAACGTGCCTCCTAGAGGAAGTCGGCTTGCGTTCTGACTGCAGTTTGAGTCCTGTTCTTCCCGTGGCACTGCAGGCTTTTGAATAGCCACAGGCCCAGAGGAGCAGCTACGGCGTTCCTTGGTTGAGGCAGTTCGCTTGATGCAGAACACTCGAATTCGAGAAGCTGATTCAGGGAAGGAAACACAGGGTAACCTGTGTCTCTTTGGACTTGTTAGAAACCACAGTGGGGTATGCTGAGTGTGCCCATGGAAACGGGGGCCTGCTGGAACTAGCCTTGCTTTCCCATTTTGAAGGCTGCATTCATGCTGCCTTGAAGCTGCCTGACATTCCCTGCTCTTGACAGGCCTGTAAACCCTGTAAGAATGCTTCTGGGGAGAAAATGAATTTGCTATCTACACTAGGTGCTTCTGCGCCTGCGGTGTGGTCACCCTGACAAGCTCTAGCGCTAAAAGGAAACTCAACGTGTGAACTTGCCTCCAGTTTAGGCCCTTAGTACCCATGTAGATACGGAGGCATGCAGCTCTTTCCATGAGTTCTTAGTCGCTTCTATGCTTTACTATAAAGGAAGTACACTTCTGAGGACTCCTAGGCCTCTCGGGTATGCATCATTTCCCCTCCAAGTTCACTGAGTCCCTCCAGAGCCCTGTGGGCCGGCTGCGAAACTTCGAGTCCCATTTGTTGATTCCCTCGGAGGCCCTCTGTGCGTGCCTAGAGACGGGCAACACACTGTACGTTCCTTGAGGAGAGCTCCATTTCCAGAGACCTCGAACGGCCTCAGGACAACATTGCTGCTGAGTCCCAAGTGCCCAGGAAGACTTTGTCATGGCCCTTGTGTGAGCTGCCATGTGATAACACTCTGTTTTGAATGCTCCGAGGCCCTCGTACCTGGAGTCACTCTGCTCGAGGAGAAAGTCAGCATCTTGCCATGCGGTGTCGCTGACGGCACACCCAGCAGAAACACATGCCTGGAAGTAAGGCCCTGATTTGCCGTGCAGAAGCGGAGGCGTGCAGCAGTTTCCATGAGCCGGTGGCCTGTGCTCTGCGTACCTTTAACGGCAGCACAGTTTTCTGGACACCTAGGAGGCTAGCGTGGGCACCCTGTTGCCGGCAGGAACACTGAGTACCCCCAGGCGCACCTGGGTCTGCTAAGCAACATCCAGTCCCGTAGCCCTTTAGAGCCCCTCTGTGCATGCCGAGCGTAGGGAAACGCACTGCACTCTCCTTTGAAGCGTCTTAGTTTCTTCAGCACTCGCGCACGTTCACGAACACCGTTCTGGCACGTCCCACATGGCGTAGAAGTCTTAGGCATTGCCCTAGTCTGAGCAGCACTCAGAGTAACCCTCGGCTTCGCATTCCATCCAGGACCTCCTGCCTGAAATCAACGTGCCTCCTAGAGGAAGTCGGCTTGCGTTCTGACTGCAGTTTGAGTCCTGTTCTTCCCGTGGCACTGCAGGCTTTTGAATAGCCACAGGCCCAGAGGAGCAGCTACGGCGTTCCTTGGTTGAGGCAGTTCGCTTGATGCAGAACACTCGAATTCGAGAAGCTGATTCAGGGAAGGAAACACAGGGTAACCTGTGTCTCTTTGGACTTGTTAGAAACCACAGTGGGGTATGCTGAGTGTGCCCATGGAAACGGGGGCCTGCTGGAACTAGCCTTGCTTTCCCATTTTGAAGGCTGCATTCATGCTGCCTTGAAGCTGCCTGACATTCCCTGCTCTTGACAGGCCTGTAAACCCTGTAAGAATGCTTCTGGGGAGCAAATGAATTTGCTATCTACACTAGGTGCTTCTGCGCCTGCGGTGTGGTCACCCTGACAAGCTCTAGCGCTAAAAGGAAACTCAACGTGTGAACTTGCCTCCAGTTTAGGCCCTTAGTACCCATGTAGATACGGAGGCATGCAGCTCTTTCCATGAGTTCTTAGTCGCTTCTATGCTTTACTATAAAGGAAGTACACTTCTGAGGACTCCTAGGCCTCTCGGGTATGCATCATTTCCCCTCCAAGTTCACTGAGTCCCTCCAGAGCCCTGTGGGCCGGCTGCGAAACTTCGAGTCCCATTTGTTGATTCCCTCGGAGGCCCTCTGTGCGTGCCTAGAGACGGGCAACACACTGTACGTTCCTTGAGGAGAGCTCCATTTCCAGAGACCTCGAACGGCCTCAGGACAACATTGCTGCTGAGTCCCAAGTGCCCAGGAAGACTTTGTCATGGCCCTTGTGTGAGCTGCCATGTCATAACACTCTGTTTTGAATGCCCCGAGGCCCTCGTACCTGGAGTCACTCTGCTCGAGGAGAAAGTCAGCATCTTGCCATGCGGTGTCGCTGACGGCACACCCAGCAGAAACACATGCCTGGAAGTAAGGCCCTGATTTGCCGTGCAGAAGCGGAGGCGTGCAGCAGTTTCCATGAGCCGGTGGCCTGTGCTCTGCGTACCTTTAACGGCAGCACAGTTTTCTGGACACCTAGGAGGCTAGCGTGGGCACCCTGTTGCCGGCAGGAACACTGAGTACCCCCAGGCGCACCTGGGTCTGCTAAGCAACATCCAGTCCCGTAGCCCTTTAGAGCCCCTCTGTGCATGCCGAGCGTAGGGAAACGCACTGCACTCTCCTTTGAAGCGTCTTAGTTTCTTCAGCACTCGCGCACGTTCACGAACACCGTTCTGGCACGTCCCACATGGCGTAGAAGTCTTAGGCGTTGCCCTAGTCTGAGCAGCACTCAGAGTAACCCTCGGCTTCGCATTCCATCCAGGACCTCCTGCCTGAAATCAACGTGCCTCCTAGAGGAAGTCGGCTTGCGTTCTGACTGCAGTTTGAGTCCTGTTCTTCCCGTGGCACTGCAGGCTTTTGAATAGCCACAGGCCCAGAGGAGCAGCTACGGCGTTCCTTGGTTGAGGCAGTTCGCTTGATGCAGAACACTCGAATTCGAGAAGCTGATTCAGGGAAGGAAACACAGGGTAACCTGTGTCTCTTTGGACTTGTTAGAAACCACAGTGGGGTATGCTGAGTGTGCCCATGGAAACGGGGGCCTGCTGGAACTAGCCTTGCTTTCCCATTTTGAAGGCTGCATTCATGCTGTCTTGAAGCTGCCTGACATTCCCTGCTCTTGACAGGCCTGTAAACCCTGTAAGAATGCTTCTGGGGAGCAAATGAATTTGCTATCTACACTAGGTGCTTCTGCGCCTGCGGTGTGGTCACCCTGACAAGCTCTAGCGCTAAAAGGAAACTCAACGTGTGAACTTGCCTCCAGTTTAGGCCCTTAGTACCCATGTAGATACGGAGGCATGCAGCTCTTTCCATGAGTTCTTAGTCGCTTCTATGCTTTACTATAAAGGAAGTACACTTCTGAGGACTCCTAGGCCTCTCGGGTATGCATCATTTCCCCTCCAAGTTCACTGAGTCCCTCCAGAGCCCTGTGGGCCGGCTGCGAAACTTCGAGTCCCATTTGTTGATTCCCTCGGAGGCCCTCTGTGCGTGCCTAGAGACGGGCAACACACTGTACGTTCCTTGAGGAGAGCTCCATTTCCAGAGACCTCGAACGGCCTCAGGACAACATTGCTGCTGAGTCCCAAGTGCCCAGGAAGACTTTGTCATGGCCCTTGTGTGAGCTGCCATGTGATAACACTCTGTTTTGAATGCTCCGAGGCCCTCGTACCTGGAGTCACTCTGCTCGAGGAGAAAGTCAGCATCTTGCCATGCGGTGTCGCTGACGGCACACCCAGCAGAAACACATGCCTGGAAGTAAGGCCCTGATTTGCCGTGCAGAAGCGGAGGCGTGCAGCAGTTTCCATGAGCCGGTGGCCTGTGCTCTGCGTACCTTTAACGGCAGCACAGTTTTCTGGACACCTAGGAGGCTAGCGTGGGCACCCTGTTGCCGGCAGGAACACTGAGTACCCCCAGGCGCACCTGGGTCTGCTAAGCAACATCCAGTCCCGTAGCCCTTTAGAGCCCCTCTGTGCATGCCGAGCGTAGGGAAACGCACTGCACTCTCCTTTGAAGCGTCTTAGTTTCTTCAGCACTCGCGCACGTTCACGAACACCGTTCTGGCACGTCCCACATGGCGTAGAAGTCTTAGGCGTTGCCCTAGTCTGAGCAGCACTCAGAGTAACCCTCGGCTTCGCATTCCATCCAGGACCTCCTGCCTGAAATCAACGTGCCTCCTAGAGGAAGTCGGCTTGCGTTCTGACTGCAGTTTGAGTCCTGTTCTTCCCGTGGCACTGCAGGCTTTTGAATAGCCACAGGCCCAGAGGAGCAGCTACGGCGTTCCTTGGTTGAGGCAGTTCGCTTGATGCAGAACACTCGAATTCGAGAAGCTGATTCAGGGAAGGAAACACAGGGTAACCTGTGTCTCTTTGGACTTGTTAGAAACCACAGTGGGGTATGCTGAGTGTGCCCATGGAAACGGGGGCCTGCTGGAACTAGCCTTGCTTTCCCATTTTGAAGGCTGCATTCATGCTGCCTTGAAGCTGCCTGACATTCCCTGCTCTTGACAGGCCTGTAAACCCTGTAAGAATGCTTCTGGGGAGCAAATGAATTTGCTATCTACACTAGGTGCTTCTGCGCCTGCGGTGTGGTCACCCTGACAAGCTCTAGCGCTAAAAGGAAACTCAACGTGTGAACTTGCCTCCAGTTTAGGCCCTTAGTACCCATGTAGATACGGAGGCATGCAGCTCTTTCCATGAGTTCTTAGTCGCTTCTATGCTTTACTATAAAGGAAGTACACTTCTGAGGACTCCTAGGCCTCTCGGGTATGCATCATTTCCCCTCCAAGTTCACTGAGTCCCTCCAGAGCCCTGTGGGCCGGCTGCGAAACTTCGAGTCCCATTTGTTGATCCCTCGGAGGCCCTCTGTGTGTGCCTAGAGACGGGCAACACACTGTACGTTCCTTGAGGAGAGCTCCATTTCCAGAGACCTCGAACGGCCTCAGGACAACATTGCTGCTGAGTCCCAAGTGCCCAGGAAGACTTTGTCATGGCCCTTGTGTGAGCTGCCATGTCATAACACTCTGTTTTGAATGCCCCGAGGCCCTCGTACCTGGAGTCACTCTGCTCGAGGAGAAAGTCAGCATCTTGCCATGCGGTGTCGCTGACGGCACACCCAGCAGAAACACATGCCTGGAAGTAAGGCCCTGATTTGCCGTGCAGAAGCGGAGGCGTGCAGCAGTTTCCATGAGCCGGTGGCCTGTGCTCTGCGTACCTTTAACGGCAGCACAGTTTTCTGGACACCTAGGAGGCTAGCGTGGGCACCCTGTTGCCGGCAGGAACACTGAGTACCCCCAGGCGCACCTGGGTCTGCTAAGCAACATCCAGTCCCGTAGCCCTTTAGAGCCCCTCTGTGCATGCCGAGCGTAGGGAAACGCACTGCACTCTCCTTTGAAGCGTCTTAGTTTCTTCAGCACTCGCGCACGTTCACGAACACCGTTCTGGCACGTCCCACATGGCGTAGAAGTCTTAGGCGTTGCCCTAGTCTGAGCAGCACTCAGAGTAACCCTCGGCTTCGCATTCCATCCAGGACCTCCTGCCTGAAATCAACGTGCCTCCTAGAGGAAGTCGGCTTGCGTTCTGACTGCAGTTTGAGTCCTGTTCTTCCCGTGGCACTGCAGGCTTTTGAATAGCCACAGGCCCAGAGGAGCAGCTACGGCGTTCCTTGGTTGAGGCAGTTCGCTTGATGCAGAACACTCGAATTCGAGAAGCTGATTCAGGGAAGGAAACACAGGGTAACCTGTGTCTCTTTGGACTTGTTAGAAACCACAGTGGGGTATGCTGAGTGTGCCCATGGAAACGGGGGCCTGCTGGAACTAGCCTTGCTTTCCCATTTTGAAGGCTGCATTCATGCTGCCTTGAAGCTGCCTGACATTCCCTGCTCTTGACAGGCCTGTAAACCCTGTAAGAATGCTTCTGGGGAGCAAATGAATTTGCTATCTACACTAGGTGCTTCTGCGCCTGCGGTGTGGTCACCCTGACAAGCTCTAGCGCTAAAAGGAAACTCAACGTGTGAACTTGCCTCCAGTTTAGGCCCTTAGTACCCATGTAGATACGGAGGCATGCAGCTCTTTCCATGAGTTCTTAGTCGCTTCTATGCTTTACTATAAAGGAAGTACACTTCTGAGGACTCCTAGGCCTCTCGGGTATGCATCATTTCCCCTCCAAGTTCACTGAGTCCCTCCAGAGCCCTGTGGGCCGGCTGCGAAACTTCGAGTCCCATTTGTTGATTCCCTCGGAGGCCCTCTGTGCGTGCCTAGAGACGGGCAACACACTGTACGTTCCTTGAGGAGAGCTCCATTTCCAGAGACCTCGAACGGCCTCAGGACAACATTGCTGCTGAGTCCCAAGTGCCCAGGAAGACTTTGTCATGGCCCTTGTGTGAGCTGCCATGTGATAACACTCTGTTTTGAATGCTCCGAGGCCCTCGTACCTGGAGTCACTCTGCTCGAGGAGAAAGTCAGCATCTTGCCATGCGGTGTCGCTGACGGCACACCCAGCAGAAACACATGCCTGGAAGTAAGGCCCTGATTTGCCGTGCAGAAGCGGAGGCGTGCAGCAGTTTCCATGAGCCGGTGGCCTGTGCTCTGCGTACCTTTAACGGCAGCACAGTTTTCTGGACACCTAGGAGGCTAGCGTGGGCACCCTGTTGCCGGCAGGAACACTGAGTACCCCCAGGCGCACCTGGGTCTGCTAAGCAACATCCAGTCCCGTAGCCCTTTAGAGCCCCTCTGTGCATGCCGAGCGTAGGGAAACGCACTGCACTCTCCTTTGAAGCGTCTTAGTTTCTTCAGCACTCGCGCACGTTCACGAACACCGTTCTGGCACGTCCCACATGGCGTAGAAGTCTTAGGCGTTGCCCTAGTCTGAGCAGCACTCAGAGTAACCCTCGGCTTCGCATTCCATCCAGGACCTCCTGCCTGAAATCAACGTGCCTCCTAGAGGAAGTCGGCTTGCGTTCTGACTGCAGTTTGAGTCCTGTTCTTCCCGTGGCACTGCAGGCTTTTGAATAGCCACAGGCCCAGAGGAGCAGCTACGGCGTTCCTTGGTTGAGGCAGTTCGCTTGATGCAGAACACTCGAATTCGAGAAGCTGATTCAGGGAAGGAAACACAGGGTAACCTGTGTCTCTTTGGACTTGTTAGAAACCACAGTGGGGTATGCTGAGTGTGCCCATGGAAACGGGGGCCTGCTGGAACTAGCCTTGCTTTCCCATTTTGAAGGCTGCATTCATGCTGTCTTGAAGCTGCCTGACATTCCCTGCTCTTGACAGGCCTGTAAACCCTGTAAGAATGCTTCTGGGGAGAAAATGAATTTGCTATCTACACTAGGTGCTTCTGCGCCTGCGGTGTGGTCACCCTGACAAGCTCTAGCGCTAAAAGGAAACTCAACGTGTGAACTTGCCTCCAGTTTAGGCCCTTAGTACCCATGTAGATACGGAGGCATGCAGCTCTTTCCATGAGTTCTTAGTCGCTTCTATGCTTTACTATAAAGGAAGTACACTTCTGAGGACTCCTAGGCCTCTCGGGTATGCATCATTTCCCCTCCAAGTTCACTGAGTCCCTCCAGAGCCCTGTGGGCCGGCTGCGAAACTTCGAGTCCCATTTGTTGATTCCCTCGGAGGCCCTCTGTGCGTGCCTAGAGACGGGCAACACACTGTACGTTCCTTGAGGAGAGCTCCATTTCCAGAGACCTCGAACGGCCTCAGGACAACATTGCTGCTGAGTCCCAAGTGCCCAGGAAGACTTTGTCATGGCCCTTGTGTGAGCTGCCATGTGATAACACTCTGTTTTGAATGCTCCGAGGCCCTCGTACCTGGAGTCACTCTGCTCGAGGAGAAAGTCAGCATCTTGCCATGCGGTGTCGCTGACGGCACACCCAGCAGAAACACATGCCTGGAAGTAAGGCCCTGATTTGCCGTGCAGAAGCGGAGGCGTGCAGCAGTTTCCATGAGCCGGTGGCCTGTGCTCTGCGTACCTTTAACGGCAGCACAGTTTTCTGGACACCTAGGAGGCTAGCGTGGGCACCCTGTTGCCGGCAGGAACACTGAGTACCCCCAGGCGCACCTGGGTCTGCTAAGCAACATCCAGTCCCGTAGCCCTTTAGAGCCCCTCTGTGCATGCCGAGCGTAGGGAAACGCACTGCACTCTCCTTTGAAGCGTCTTAGTTTCTTCAGCACTCGCGCACGTTCACGAACACCGTTCTGGCACGTCCCACATGGCGTAGAAGTCTTAGGCGTTGCCCTAGTCTGAGCAGCACTCAGAGTAACCCTCGGCTTCGCATTCCATCCAGGACCTCCTGCCTGAAATCAACGTGCCTCCTAGAGGAAGTCGGCTTGCGTTCTGACTGCAGTTTGAGTCCTGTTCTTCCCGTGGCACTGCAGGCTTTTGAATAGCCACAGGCCCAGAGGAGCAGCTACGGCGTTCCTTGGTTGAGGCAGTTCGCTTGATGCAGAACACTCGAATTCGAGAAGCTGATTCAGGGAAGGAAACACAGGGTAACCTGTGTCTCTTTGGACTTGTTAGAAACCACAGTGGGGTATGCTGAGTGTGCCCATGGAAACGGGGGCCTGCTGGAACTAGCCTTGCTTTCCCATTTTGAAGGCTGCATTCATGCTGCCTTGAAGCTGCCTGACATTCCCTGCTCTTGACAGGCCTGTAAACCCTGTAAGAATGCTTCTGGGGAGCAAATGAATTTGCTATCTACACTAGGTGCTTCTGCGCCTGCGGTGTGGTCACCCTGACAAGCTCTAGCGCTAAAAGGAAACTCAACGTGTGAACTTGCCTCCAGTTTAGGCCCTTAGTACCCATGTAGATACGGAGGCATGCAGCTCTTTCCATGAGTTCTTAGTCGCTTCTATGCTTTACTATAAAGGAAGTACACTTCTGAGGACTCCTAGGCCTCTCGGGTATGCATCATTTCCCCTCCAAGTTCACTGAGTCCCTCCAGAGCCCTGTGGGCCGGCTGCGAAACTTCGAGTCCCATTTGTTGATTCCCTCGGAGGCCCTCTGTGCGTGCCTAGAGACGGGCAACACACTGTACGTTCCTTGAGGAGAGCTCCATTTCCAGAGACCTCGAACGGCCTCAGGACAACATTGCTGCTGAGTCCCAAGTGCCCAGGAAGACTTTGTCATGGCCCTTGTGTGAGCTGCCATGTCATAACACTCTGTTTTGAATGCCCCGAGGCCCTCGTACCTGGAGTCACTCTGCTCGAGGAGAAAGTCAGCATCTTGCCATGCGGTGTCGCTGACGGCACACCCAGCAGAAACACATGCCTGGAAGTAAGGCCCTGATTTGCCGTGCAGAAGCGGAGGCGTGCAGCAGTTTCCATGAGCCGGTGGCCTGTGCTCTGCGTACCTTTAACGGCAGCACAGTTTTCTGGACACCTAGGAGGCTAGCGTGGGCACCCTGTTGCCGGCAGAAACACTGAGTACCCCCAGGCGCACCTGGGTCTGCTAAGCAACATCCAGTCCCGTAGCCCTTTAGAGCCCCTCTGTGCATGCCGAGCGTAGGGAAACGCACTGCACTCTCCTTTGAAGCGTCTTAGTTTCTTCAGCACTCGCGCACGTTCACGAACACCGTTCTGGCACGTCCCACATGGCGTAGAAGTCTTAGGCGTTGCCCTAGTCTGAGCAGCACTCTGAGTAACCCTCGGCTTCGCATTCCATCCAGGACCTCCTGCCTGAAATCAACGTGCCTCCTAGAGGAAGTCGGCTTGCGTTCTGACTGCAGTTTGAGTCCTGTTCTTCCCGTGGCACTGCAGGCTTTTGAATAGCCACAGGCCCAGAGGAGCAGCTACGGCGTTCCTTGGTTGAGGCAGTTCGCTTGATGCAGAACACTCGAATTCGAGAAGCTGATTCAGGGAAGGAAACACAGGGTAACCTGTGTCTCTTTGGACTTGTTAGAAACCACAGTGGGGTATGCTGAGTGTGCCCATGGAAACGGGGGCCTGCTGGAACTAGCCTTGCTTTCCCATTTTGAAGGCTGCATTCATGCTGCCTTGAAGCTGCCTGACATTCCCTGCTCTTGACAGGCCTGTAAACCCTGTAAGAATGCTTCTGGGGAGAAAATGAATTTGCTATCTACACTAGGTGCTTCTGCGCCTGCGGTGTGGTCACCCTGACAAGCTCTAGCGCTAAAAGGAAACTCAACGTGTGAACTTGCCTCCAGTTTAGGCCCTTAGTACCCATGTAGATACGGAGGCATGCAGCTCTTTCCATGAGTTCTTAGTCGCTTCTATGCTTTACTATAAAGGAAGTACACTTCTGAGGACTCCTAGGCCTCTCGGGTATGCATCATTTCCCCTCCAAGTTCACTGAGTCCCTCCAGAGCCCTGTGGGCCGGCTGCGAAACTTCGAGTCCCATTTGTTGATTCCCTCGGAGGCCCTCTGTGCGTGCCTAGAGACGGGCAACACACTGTACGTTCCTTGAGGAGAGCTCCATTTCCAGAGACCTCGAACGGCCTCAGGACAACATTGCTGCTGAGTCCCAAGTGCCCAGGAAGACTTTGTCATGGCCCTTGTGTGAGCTGCCATGTGATAACACTCTGTTTTGAATGCTCCGAGGCCCTCGTACCTGGAGTCACTCTGCTCGAGGAGAAAGTCAGCATCTTGCCATGCGGTGTCGCTGACGGCACACCCAGCAGAAACACATGCCTGGAAGTAAGGCCCTGATTTGCCGTGCAGAAGCGGAGGCGTGCAGCAGTTTCCATGAGCCGGTGGCCTGTGCTCTGCGTACCTTTAACGGCAGCACAGTTTTCTGGACACCTAGGAGGCTAGCGTGGGCACCCTGTTGCCGGCAGGAACACTGAGTACCCCCAGGCGCACCTGGGTCTGCTAAGCAACATCCAGTCCCGTAGCCCTTTAGAGCCCCTCTGTGCATGCCGAGCGTAGGGAAACGCACTGCACTCTCCTTTGAAGCGTCTTAGTTTCTTCAGCACTCGCGCACGTTCACGAACACCGTTCTGGCACGTCCCACATGGCGTAGAAGTCTTAGGCGTTGCCCTAGTCTGAGCAGCACTCAGAGTAACCCTCGGCTTCGCATTCCATCCAGGACCTCCTGCCTGAAATCAACGTGCCTCCTAGAGGAAGTCGGCTTGCGTTCTGACTGCAGTTTGAGTCCTGTTCTTCCCGTGGCACTGCAGGCTTTTGAATAGCCACAGGCCCAGAGGAGCAGCTACGGCGTTCCTTGGTTGAGGCAGTTCGCTTGATGCAGAACACTCGAATTCGAGAAGCTGATTCAGGGAAGGAAACACAGGGTAACCTGTGTCTCTTTGGACTTGTTAGAAACCACAGTGGGGTATGCTGAGTGTGCCCATGGAAACGGGGGCCTGCTGGAACTAGCCTTGCTTTCCCATTTTGAAGGCTGCATTCATGCTGCCTTGAAGCTGCCTGACATTCCCTGCTCTTGACAGGCCTGTAAACCCTGTAAGAATGCTTCTGGGGAGCAAATGAATTTGCTATCTACACTAGGTGCTTCTGCGCCTGCGGTGTGGTCACCCTGACAAGCTCTAGCGCTAAAAGGAAACTCAACGTGTGAACTTGCCTCCAGTTTAGGCCCTTAGTACCCATGTAGATACGGAGGCATGCAGCTCTTTCCATGAGTTCTTAGTCGCTTCTATGCTTTACTATAAAGGAAGTACACTTCTGAGGACTCCTAGGCCTCTCGGGTATGCATCATTTCCCCTCCAAGTTCACTGAGTCCCTCCAGAGCCCTGTGGGCCGGCTGCGAAACTTCGAGTCCCATTTGTTGATTCCCTCGGAGGCCCTCTGTGCGTGCCTAGAGACGGGCAACACACTGTACGTTCCTTGAGGAGAGCTCCATTTCCAGAGACCTCGAACGGCCTCAGGACAACATTGCTGCTGAGTCCCAAGTGCCCAGGAAGACTTTGTCATGGCCCTTGTGTGAGCTGCCATGTCATAACACTCTGTTTTGAATGCCCCGAGGCCCTCGTACCTGGAGTCACTCTGCTCGAGGAGAAAGTCAGCGTCTTGCCATGCGGTGTCGCTGACGGCACACCCAGCAGAAACACATGCCTGGAAGTAAGGCCCTGATTTGCCGTGCAGAAGCGGAGGCGTGCAGCAGTTTCCATGAGCCGGTGGCCTGTGCTCTGCGTACCTTTAACGGCAGCACAGTTTTCTGGACACCTAGGAGGCTAGCGTGGGCACCCTGTTGCCGGCAGGAACACTGAGTACCCCCAGGCGCACCTGGGTCTGCTAAGCAACATCCAGTCCCGTAGCCCTTTAGAGCCCCTCTGTGCATGCCGAGCGTAGGGAAACGCACTGCACTCTCCTTTGAAGCGTCTTAGTTTCTTCAGCACTCGCGCACGTTCACGAACACCGTTCTGGCACGTCCCACATGGCGTAGAAGTCTTAGGCGTTGCCCTAGTCTGAGCAGCACTCAGAGTAACCCTCGGCTTCGCATTCCATCCAGGACCTCCTGCCTGAAATCAACGTGCCTCCTAGAGGAAGTCGGCTTGCGTTCTGACTGCAGTTTGAGTCCTGTTCTTCCCGTGGCACTGCAGGCTTTTGAATAGCCACAGGCCCAGAGGAGCAGCTACGGCGTTCCTTGGTTGAGGCAGTTCGCTTGATGCAGAACACTCGAATTCGAGAAGCTGATTCAGGGAAGGAAACACAGGGTAACCTGTGTCTCTTTGGACTTGTTAGAAACCACAGTGGGGTATGCTGAGTGTGCCCATGGAAACGGGGGCCTGCTGGAACTAGCCTTGCTTTCCCATTTTGAAGGCTGCATTCATGCTGTCTTGAAGCTGCCTGACATTCCCTGCTCTTGACAGGCCTGTAAACCCTGTAAGAATGCTTCTGGGGAGCAAATGAATTTGCTATCTACACTAGGTGCTTCTGCGCCTGCGGTGTGGTCACCCTGACAAGCTCTAGCGCTAAAAGGAAACTCAACGTGTGAACTTGCCTCCAGTTTAGGCCCTTAGTACCCATGTAGATACGGAGGCATGCAGCTCTTTCCATGAGTTCTTAGTCGCTTCTATGCTTTACTATAAAGGAAGTACACTTCTGAGGACTCCTAGGCCTCTCGGGTATGCATCATTTCCCCTCCAAGTTCACTGAGTCCCTCCAGAGCCCTGTGGGCCGGCTGCGAAACTTCGAGTCCCATTTGTTGATTCCCTCGGAGGCCCTCTGTGCGTGCCTAGAGACGGGCAACACACTGTACGTTCCTTGAGGAGAGCTCCATTTCCAGAGACCTCGAACGGCCTCAGGACAACATTGCTGCTGAGTCCCAAGTGCCCAGGAAGACTTTGTCATGGCCCTTGTGTGAGCTGCCATGTGATAACACTCTGTTTTGAATGCTCCGAGGCCCTCGTACCTGGAGTCACTCTGCTCGAGGAGAAAGTCAGCATCTTGCCATGCGGTGTCGCTGACGGCACACCCAGCAGAAACACATGCCTGGAAGTAAGGCCCTGATTTGCCGTGCAGAAGCGGAGGCGTGCAGCAGTTTCCATGAGCCGGTGGCCTGTGCTCTGCGTACCTTTAACGGCAGCACAGTTTTCTGGACACCTAGGAGGCTAGCGTGGGCACCCTGTTGCCGGCAGGAACACTGAGTACCCCCAGGCGCACCTGGGTCTGCTAAGCAACATCCAGTCCCGTAGCCCTTTAGAGCCCCTCTGTGCATGCCGAGCGTAGGGAAACGCACTGCACTCTCCTTTGAAGCGTCTTAGTTTCTTCAGCACTCGCGCACGTTCACGAACACCGTTCTGGCACGTCCCACATGGCGTAGAAGTCTTAGGCGTTGCCCTAGTCTGAGCAGCACTCAGAGTAACCCTCGGCTTCGCATTCCATCCAGGACCTCCTGCCTGAAATCAACGTGCCTCCTAGAGGAAGTCGGCTTGCGTTCTGACTGCAGTTTGAGTCCTGTTCTTCCCGTGGCACTGCAGGCTTTTGAATAGCCACAGGCCCAGAGCAGCAGCTACGGCGTTCCTTGGTTGAGGCAGTTCGCTTGATGCAGAACACTCGAATTCGAGAAGCTGATTCAGGGAAGGAAACACAGGGTAACCTGTGTCTCTTTGGACTTGTTAGAAACCACAGTGGGGTATGCTGAGTGTGCCCATGGAAACGGGGGCCTGCTGGAACTAGCCTTGCTTTCCCATTTTGAAGGCTGCATTCATGCTGCCTTGAAGCTGCCTGACATTCCCTGCTCTTGACAGGCCTGTAAACCCTGTAAGAATGCTTCTGGGGAGCAAATGAATTTGCTATCTACACTAGGTGCTTCTGCGCCTGCGGTGTGGTCACCCTGACAAGCTCTAGCGCTAAAAGGAAACTCAACGTGTGAACTTGCCTCCAGTTTAGGCCCTTAGTACCCATGTAGATACGGAGGCATGCAGCTCTTTCCATGAGTTCTTAGTCGCTTCTATGCTTTACTATAAAGGAAGTACACTTCTGAGGACTCCTAGGCCTCTCGGGTATGCATCATTTCCCCTCCAAGTTCACTGAGTCCCTCCAGAGCCCTGTGGGCCGGCTGCGAAACTTCGAGTCCCATTTGTTGATTCCCTCGGAGGCCCTCTGTGCGTGCCTAGAGACGGGCAACACACTGTACGTTCCTTGAGGAGAGCTCCATTTCCAGAGACCTCGAACGGCCTCAGGACAACATTGCTGCTGAGTCCCAAGTGCCCAGGAAGACTTTGTCATGGCCCTTGTGTGAGCTGCCATGTGATAACACTCTGTTTTGAATGCTCCGAGGCCCTCGTACCTGGAGTCACTCTGCTCGAGGAGAAAGTCAGCATCTTGCCATGCGGTGTCGCTGACGGCACACCCAGCAGAAACACATGCCTGGAAGTAAGGCCCTGATTTGCCGTGCAGAAGCGGAGGCGTGCAGCAGTTTCCATGAGCCGGTGGCCTGTGCTCTGCGTACCTTTAACGGCAGCACAGTTTTCTGGACACCTAGGAGGCTAGCGTGGGCACCCTGTTGCCGGCAGGAACACTGAGTACCCCCAGGCGCACCTGGGTCTGCTAAGCAACATCCAGTCCCGTAGCCCTTTAGAGCCCCTCTGTGCATGCCGAGCGTAGGGAAACGCACTGCACTCTCCTTTGAAGCGTCTTAGTTTCTTCAGCACTCGCGCACGTTCACGAACACCGTTCTGGCACGTCCCACATGGCGTAGAAGTCTTAGGCGTTGCCCTAGTCTGAGCAGCACTCAGAGTAACCCTCGGCTTCGCATTCCATCCAGGACCTCCTGCCTGAAATCAACGTGCCTCCTAGAGGAAGTCGGCTTGCGTTCTGACTGCAGTTTGAGTCCTGTTCTTCCCGTGGCACTGCAGGCTTTTGAATAGCCACAGACCCAGAGGAGCAGCTACGGCGTTCCTTGGTTGAGGCAGTTCGCTTGATGCAGAACACTCGAATTCGAGAAGCTGATTCAGGGAAGGAAACACAGGGTAACCTGTGTCTCTTTGGACTTGTTAGAAACCACAGTGGGGTATGCTGAGTGTGCCCATGGAAACGGGGGCCTGCTGGAACTAGCCTTGCTTTCCCATTTTGAAGGCTGCATTCATGCTGTCTTGAAGCTGCCTGACATTCCCTGCTCTTGACAGGCCTGTAAACCCTGTAAGAATGCTTCTGGGGAGAAAATGAATTTGCTATCTACACTAGGTGCTTCTGCGCCTGCGGTGTGGTCACCCTGACAAGCTCTAGCGCTAAAAGGAAACTCAACGTGTGAACTTGCCTCCAGTTTAGGCCCTTAGTACCCATGTAGATACGGAGGCATGCAGCTCTTTCCATGAGTTCTTAGTCGCTTCTATGCTTTACTATAAAGGAAGTACACTTCTGAGGACTCCTAGGCCTCTCGGCTATGCATCATTTCCCCTCCAAGTTCACTGAGTCCCTCCAGAGCCCTGTGGGCCGGCTGCGAAACTTCGAGTCCCATTTGTTGATCCCTCGGAGGCCCTCTGTGCGTGCCTAGAGACGGGCAACACACTGTACGTTCCTTGAGGAGAGCTCCATTTCCAGAGACCTCGAACGGCCTCAGGACAACATTGCTGCTGAGTCCCAAGTGCCCAGGAAGACTTTGTCATGGCCCTTGTGTGAGCTGCCATGTGATAACACTCTGTTTTGAATGCTCCGAGGCCCTCGTACCTGGAGTCACTCTGCTCGAGGAGGAAGTCAGCATCTTGCCATGCGGTGTCGCTGACGGCACACCCAGCAGAAACACATGCCTGGAAGTAAGGCCCTGATTTGCCGTGCAGAAGCGGAGGCGTGCAGCAGTTTCCATGAGCCGGTGGCCTGTGCTCTGCGTACCTTTAACGGCAGCACAGTTTTCTGGACACCTAGGAGGCTAGCGTGGGCACCCTGTTGCCGGCAGGAACACTGAGTACCCCCAGGCGCACCTGGGTCTGCTAAGCAACATCCAGTCCCGTAGCCCTTTAGAGCCCCTCTGTGCATGCCGAGCGTAGGGAAACGCACTGCACTCTCCTTTGAAGCGTCTTAGTTTCTTCAGCACTCGCGCACGTTCACGAACACCGTTCTGGCACGTCCCACATGGCGTAGAAGTCTTAGGCGTTGCCCTAGTCTGAGCAGCACTCAGAGTAACCCTCGGCTTCGCATTCCATCCAGGACCTCCTGCCTGAAATCAACGTGCCTCCTAGAGGAAGTCGGCTTGCGTTCTGACTGCAGTTTGAGTCCTGTTCTTCCCGTGGCACTGCAGGCTTTTGAATAGCCACAGACCCAGAGGAGCAGCTACGGCGTTCCTTGGTTGAGGCAGTTCGCTTGATGCAGAACACTCGAATTCGAGAAGCTGATTCAGGGAAGGAAACACAGGGTAACCTGTGTCTCTTTGGACTTGTTAGAAACCACAGTGGGGTATGCTGAGTGTGCCCATGGAAACGGGGGCCTGCTGGAACTAGCCTTGCTTTCCCATTTTGAAGGCTGCATTCATGCTGCCTTGAAGCTGCCTGACATTCCCTGCTCTTGACAGGCCTGTAAACCCTGTAAGAATGCTTCTGGGGAGAAAATGAATTTGCTATCTACACTAGGTGCTTCTGCGCCTGCGGTGTGGTCACCCTGACAAGCTCTAGCGCTAAAAGGAAACTCAACGTGTGAACTTGCCTCCAGTTTAGGCCCTTAGTACCCATGTAGATACGGAGGCATGCAGCTCTTTCCATGAGTTCTTAGTCGCTTCTATGCTTTACTATAAAGGAAGTACACTTCTGAGGACTCCTAGGCCTCTCGGCTATGCATCATTTCCCCTCCAAGTTCACTGAGTCCCTCCAGAGCCCTGTGGGCCGGCTGCGAAACTTCGAGTCCCATTTGTTGATTCCCTCGGAGGCCCTCTGTGCGTGCCTAGAGACGGGCAACACACTGTACGTTCCTTGAGGAGAGCTCCATTTCCAGAGACCTCGAACGGCCTCAGGACAACATTGCTGCTGAGTCCCAAGTGCCCAGGAAGACTTTGTCATGGCCCTTGTGTGAGCTGCCATGTGATAACACTCTGTTTTGAATGCTCCGAGGCCCTCGTACCTGGAGTCACTCTGCTCGAGGAGAAAGTCAGCATCTTGCCATGCGGTGTCGCTGACGGCACACCCAGCAGAAACACATGCCTGGAAGTAAGGCCCTGATTTGCCGTGCAGAAGCGGAGGCGTGCAGCAGTTTCCATGAGCCGGTGGCCTGTGCTCTGCGTACCTTTAACGGCAGCACAGTTTTCTGGACACCTAGGAGGCTAGCGTGGGCACCCTGTTGCCGGCAGGAACACTGAGTACCCCCAGGCGCACCTGGGTCTGCTAAGCAACATCCAGTCCCGTAGCCCTTTAGAGCCCCTCTGTGCATGCCGAGCGTAGGGAAACGCACTGCACTCTCCTTTGAAGCGTCTTAGTTTCTTCAGCACTCGCGCACGTTCACGAACACCGTTCTGGCACGTCCCACATGGCGTAGAAGTCTTAGGCGTTGCCCTAGTCTGAGCAGCACTCAGAGTAACCCTCGGCTTCGCATTCCATCCAGGACCTCCTGCCTGAAATCAACGTGCCTCCTAGAGGAAGTCAGCTTGCGTTCTGACTGCAGTTTGAGTCCTGTTCTTCCCGTGGCACTGCAGGCTTTTGAATAGCCACAGGCCCAGAGGAGCAGCTACGGCGTTCCTTGGTTGAGGCAGTTCGCTTGATGCAGAACACTCGAATTCGAGAAGCTGATTCAGGGAAGGAAATACAGGGTAACCTGTGTCTCTTTGGACTTGTTAGAAACCACAGTGGGGTATGCTGAGTGTGCCCATGGAAACGGGGGCCTGCTGGAACTAGCCTTGCTTTCCCATTTTGAAGGTTGCATTCATGCTGTCTTGAAGCTGCCTGACATTCCCTGCTCTTGACAGGCCTGTAAACCCTGTAAGAATGCTTCTGGGGAGCAAATGAATTTGCTATCTACACTAGGTGCTTCTGCCCCTGCGGTGTGGTCACCCTGACAAGCTCTAGCGCTAAAAGGAAACTCAACGTGTGAACTTGCCTCCAGTTTAGGCCCTTAGTACCCATGTAGATACGGAGGCATGCAGCTCTTTCCATGAGTTCTTAGTCGCTTCTATGCTTTACTATAAAGGAAGTACACTTCTGAGGACTCCTAGGCCTCTCGGGTATGCATCATTTCCCCTCCAAGTTCACTGAGTCCCTCCAGAGCCCTGTGGGCCGGCTGCGAAACTTCGAGTCCCATTTGTTGATTCCCTCGGAGGCCCTCTGTGCGTGCCTAGAGACGGGCAACACACTGTACGTTCCTTGAGGAGAGCTCCATTTCCAGAGACCTCGAACGGCCTCAGGACAACATTGCTGCTGAGTCCCAAGTGCCCAGGAAGACTTTGTCATGGCCCTTGTGTGAGCTGCCATGTGATAACACTCTGTTTTGAATGCCCCGAGGCCCTCGTACCTGGAGTCACTCTGCTCGAGGAGAAAGTCAGCATCTTGCCATGCGGTGTCGCTGACGGCACACCCAGCAGAAACACATGCCTGGAAGTAAGGCCCTGATTTGCCGTGCAGAAGCGGAGGCGTGCAGCAGTTTCCATGAGCCGGTGGCCTGTGCTCTGCGTACCTTTAACGGCAGCACAGTTTTCTGGACACCTAGGAGGCTAGCGTGGGCACCCTGTTGCCGGCAGGAACACTGAGTACCCCCAGGCGCACCTGGGTCTGCTAAGCAACATCCAGTCCCGTAGCCCTTTAGAGCCCCTCTGTGCATGCCGAGCGTAGGGAAACGCACTGCACTCTCCTTTGAAGCGTCTTAGTTTCTTCAGCACTCGCGCACGTTCACGAACACCGTTCTGGCACGTCCCACATGGCGTAGAAGTCTTAGGCGTTGCCCTAGTCTGAGCAGCACTCAGAGTAACCCTCGGCTTCGCATTCCATCCAGGACCTCCTGCCTGAAATCAACGTGCCTCCTAGAGGAAGTCGGCTTGCGTTCTGACTGCAGTTTGAGTCCTGTTCTTCCCGTGGCACTGCAGGCTTTTGAATAGCCACAGGCCCAGAGGAGCAGCTACGGCGTTCCTTGGTTGAGGCAGTTCGCTTGATGCAGAACACTCGAATTCGAGAAGCTGATTCAGGGAAGGAAACACAGGGTAACCTGTGTCTCTTTGGACTTGTTAGAAACCACAGTGGGGTATGCTGAGTGTGCCCATGGAAACGGGGGCCTGCTGGAACTAGCCTTGCTTTCCCATTTTGAAGGCTGCATTCATGCTGCCTTGAAGCTGCCTGACATTCCCTGCTCTTGACAGGCCTGTAAACCCTGTAAGAATGCTTCTGGGGAGCAAATGAATTTGCTATCTACACTAGGTGCTTCTGCGCCTGCGGTGTGGTCACCCTGACAAGCTCTAGCGCTAAAAGGAAACTCAACGTGTGAACTTGCCTCCAGTTTAGGCCCTTAGTACCCATGTAGATACGGAGGCATGCAGCTCTTTCCATGAGTTCTTAGTCGCTTCTATGCTTTACTATAAAGGAAGTACACTTCTGAGGACTCCTAGGCCTCTCGGGTATGCATCATTTCCCCTCCAAGTTCACTGAGTCCCTCCAGAGCCCTGTGGGCCGGCTGCGAAACTTCGAGTCCCATTTGTTGATTCCCTCGGAGGCCCTCTGTGCGTGCCTAGAGACGGGCAACACACTGTACGTTCCTTGAGGAGAGCTCCATTTCCAGAGACCTCGAACGGCCTCAGGACAACATTGCTGCTGAGTCCCAAGTGCCCAGGAAGACTTTGTCATGGCCCTTGTGTGAGCTGCCATGTGATAACACTCTGTTTTGAATGCTCCGAGGCCCTCGTACCTGGAGTCACTCTGCTCGAGGAGAAAGTCAGCATCTTGCCATGCGGTGTCGCTGACGGCACACCCAGCAGAAACACATGCCTGGAAGTAAGGCCCTGATTTGCCGTGCAGAAGCGGAGGCGTGCAGCAGTTTCCATGAGCCGGTGGCCTGTGCTCTGCGTACCTTTAACGGCAGCACAGTTTTCTGGACACCTAGGAGGCTAGCGTGGGCACCCTGTTGCCGGCAGGAACACTGAGTACCCCCAGGCGCACCTGGGTCTGCTAAGCAACATCCAGTCCCGTAGCCCTTTAGAGCCCCTCTGTGCATGCCGAGCGTAGGGAAACGCACTGCACTCTCCTTTGAAGCGTCTTAGTTTCTTCAGCACTCGCGCACGTTCACGAACACCGTTCTGGCACGTCCCACATGGCGTAGAAGTCTTAGGCGTTGCCCTAGTCTGAGCAGCACTCAGAGTAACCCTCGGCTTCGCATTCCATCCAGGACCTCCTGCCTGAAATCAACGTGCCTCCTAGAGGAAGTCGGCTTGCGTTCTGACTGCAGTTTGAGTCCTGTTCTTCCCGTGGCACTGCAGGCTTTTGAATAGCCACAGGCCCAGAGGAGCAGCTACGGCGTTCCTTGGTTGAGGCAGTTCACTTGATGCAGAACACCCTACTTCGAGAAGCTGATTCAGGGAAGGAAACACAGGGTAACCTGTGTCTCTTTGGACTTGTTAGAAACCACAGTGGGGTATGCTGAGTGTGCCCATGGAAACGGGGGCCTGCTGGAACTAGCCTTGCTTTCCCATTTTGAAGGCTGCATTCATGCTGCGTTGAAGCTGCCTGACATTCCCTGCACTTGATAGGCCTGTAAACACTGTAAGAATGCTTCTGGGGAGAAAATGAATTTGCTGTCTAAACCAGGTGCTTCCGTGACTGCGGTATGGTCAGCCTGACAAGCTCTAGCACTAAAAGGAAACTCAACGTGTGTACTTGCCTCCAGTTTAAGCCCTTAGTAGCCATGTAGATTCGGAAGCATACAGCTCTTTCCATGAGTTCTTAGTCGCTTATATGCTTTACTATAAAGGAAGTACACTTCTGAGGACTCCTAGGCCTCTCGGGTATGCATCATTTCCCCTCCAAGTTCACTGAGTCCCTCCAGAGCCCTGTGGGCCGGCTGCGAAACTTCGAGTCCCATTTGTTGATCCCTCGGAGGCCCTCTGTGCGTGCCTAGAGACGGGCAACACACTGTACGTTCCTTGAGGAGAGCTCCATTTCCAGAGACCTCGACCGGCCTCAGGACAACATTGCTGCTGAGTCCGAAATGCCGAGGAAGACTTTGTCATGGCCCTTGTGTGAGCTGCCATGTCATAACACTCTGCTTTGAATGCTTCGAGGCCCTCGTACCTGGAGTCACTCTGCTCGAGGAGAAAGTCAGCATCTTGCCATGCGGTGTCGCTGACGGCACACCCAGCAGAAACACATGCCTGGAAGTAAGGCCCTGATTTGCCGTGCAGAAGCGGAGGCGTGCAGCAGTTTCCATGAGCCGGTGGCCTGTGCGCTGCGTACCTTTAACGGCAGCACAGTTTTCTGGACACCTAGGAGGCTAGCGTGGGCACCCTGTTGCCGGCAGGAACACTGAGTAGCCCCAGGCGCACCTGGGTCTGCTAAGCAACATCCAGTCCCGTAGCCCTTTAGAGCCCCTCTGTGCATGCCGAGCGTAGGGAAACGCACTGCACTCTCCTTTGAAGCGTCTTAGTTTCTTCAGCACTCGCGCACGTTCACGAACACCGTTCTGGCACGTCCCACATGGCGTAGAAGTCTTAGGCGTTGCCCTAGTCTGAGCAGCACTCAGAGTAACCCTCGGCTTCGCATTCCATCCAGGACCTCCTGCCTGAAATCAACGTGCCTCCTAGAGGAAGTCGGCTTGCGTTCTGACTGCAGTTTGAGTCCTGTTCTTCCCGTGGCACTGCAGGCTTTTGAATAGCCACAGACCCAGAGGAACAGCTACGGCGTTCCTTGGTTGAGGCAGTTCGCTTGATGCAGAACACTCGAATTCGAGAAGCTGATTCAGGGAAGGAAACACAGGGTAACCTGTGTCTCTTTGGACTTGTTAGAAACCACAGTGGGGTATGCTGAGTGTGCCCATGGAAACGGGGGCCTGCTGGAACTAGCCTTGCTTTCCCATTTTGAAGGCTGCATTCATGCTGCCTTGAAGCTGCCTGACATTCCCTGCTCTTGACAGGCCTGTAAACCCTGTAAGAATGCTTCTGGGGAGAAAATGAATTTGCTATCTACACTAGGTGCTTCTGCGCCTGCGGTGTGGTCACCCTGACAAGCTCTAGCGCTAAAAGGAAACTCAACGTGTGAACTTGCCTCCAGTTTAGGCCCTTAGTACCCATGTAGATACGGAGGCATGCAGCTCTTTCCATGAGTTCTTAGTCGCTTCTATGCTTTACTATAAAGGAAGTACACTTCTGAGGACTCCTAGGCCTCTCGGGTATGCATCATTTCCCCTCCAAGTTCACTGAGTCCCTCCAGAGCCCTGTGGGCCGGCTGCGAAACTTCGAGTCCCATTTGTTGATCCCTCGGAGGCCCTCTGTGCGTGCCTAGAGACGGGCAACACACTGTACGTTCCTTGAGGAGAGCTCCATTTCCAGAGACCTCGAACGGCCTCAGGACAACATTGCTGCTGAGTCCCAAGTGCCCAGGAAGACTTTGTCATGGCCCTTGTGTGAGCTGCCATGTGATAACACTCTGTTTTGAATGCTCCGAGGCCCTCGTACCTGGAGTCACTCTGCTCGAGGAGAAAGTCAGCATCTTGCCATGCGGTGTCGCTGACGGCACACCCAGCAGAAACACATGCCTGGAAGTAAGGCCCTGATTTGCCGTGCAGAAGCGGAGGCGTGCAGCAGTTTCCATGAGCCGGTGGCCTGTGCTCTGCGTACCTTTAACGGCAGCACAGTTTTCTGGACACCTAGGAGGCTAGCGTGGGCACCCTGTTGCCGGCAGGAACACTGAGTACCCCCAGGCGCACCTGGGTCTGCTAAGCAACATCCAGTCCCGTAGCCCTTTAGAGCCCCTCTGTGCATGCCGAGCGTAGGGAAACGCACTGCACTCTCCTTTGAAGCGTCTTAGTTTCTTCAGCACTCGCGCACGTTCACGAACACCGTTCTGGCACGTCCCACATGGCGTAGAAGTCTTAGGCGTTGCCCTAGTCTGAGCAGCACTCAGAGTAACCCTCGGCTTCGCATTCCATCCAGGACCTCCTGCCTGAAATCAACGTGCCTCCTAGAGGAAGTCGGCTTGCGTTCTGACTGCAGTTTGAGTCCTGTTCTTCCCGTGGCACTGCAGGCTTTTGAATAGCCACAGGCCCAGAGGAGCAGCTACGGCGTTCCTTGGTTGAGGCAGTTCGCTTGATGCAGAACACTCGAATTCGAGAAGCTGATTCAGGGAAGGAAACACAGGGTAACCTGTGTCTCTTTGGACTTGTTAGAAACCACAGTGGGGTATGCTGAGTGTGCCCATGGAAACGGGGGCCTGCTGGAACTAGCCTTGCTTTCCCATTTTGAAGGCTGCATTCATGCTGCCTTGAAGCTGCCTGACATTCCCTGCTCTTGACAGGCCTGTAAACCCTGTAAGAATGCTTCTGGGGAGCAAATGAATTTGCTATCTACACTAGGTGCTTCTGCGCCTGCGGTGTGGTCACCCTGACAAGCTCTAGCGCTAAAAGGAAACTCAACGTGTGAACTTGCCTCCAGTTTAGGCCCTTAGTACCCATGTAGATACGGAGGCATGCAGCTCTTTCCATGAGTTCTTAGTCGCTTCTATGCTTTACTATAAAGGAAGTACACTTCTGAGGACTCCTAGGCCTCTCGGGTATGCATCATTTCCCCTCCAAGTTCACTGAGTCCCTCCAGAGCCCTGTGGGCCGGCTGCGAAACTTCGAGTCCCATTTGTTGATCCCTCGGAGGCCCTCTGTGCGTGCCTAGAGACGGGCAACACACTGTACGTTCCTTGAGGAGAGCTCCATTTCCAGAGACCTCGAACGGCCTCAGGACAACATTGCTGCTGAGTCCCAAGTGCCCAGGAAGACTTTGTCATGGCCCTTGTGTGAGCTGCCATGTGATAACACTCTGTTTTGAATGCTCCGAGGCCCTCGTACCTGGAGTCACTCTGCTCGAGGAGAAAGTCAGCATCTTGCCATGCGGTGTCGCTGACGGCACACCCAGCAGAAACACATGCCTGGAAGTAAGGCCCTGATTTGCCGTGCAGAAGCGGAGGCGTGCAGCAGTTTCCATGAGCCGGTGGCCTGTGCTCTGCGTACCTTTAACGGCAGCACAGTTTTCTGGACACCTAGGAGGCTAGCGTGGGCACCCTGTTGCCGGCAGGAACACTGAGTACCCCCAGGCGCACCTGGGTCTGCTAAGCAACATCCAGTCCCGTAGCCCTTTAGAGCCCCTCTGTGCATGCCGAGCGTAGGGAAACGCACTGCACTCTCCTTTGAAGCGTCTTAGTTTCTTCAGCACTCGCGCACGTTCACGAACACCGTTCTGGCACGTCCCACATGGCGTAGAAGTCTTAGGCGTTGCCCTAGTCTGAGCAGCACTCAGAGTAACCCTCGGCTTCGCATTCCATCCAGGACCTCCTGCCTGAAATCAACGTGCCTCCTAGAGGAAGTCGGCTTGCGTTCTGACTGCAGTTTGAGTCCTGTTCTTCCCGTGGCACTGCAGGCTTTTGAATAGCCACAGACCCAGAGGAGCAGCTACGGCGTTCCTTGGTTGAGGCAGTTCGCTTGATGCAGAACACTCGAATTCGAGAAGCTGATTCAGGGAAGGAAACACAGGGTAACCTGTGTCTCTTTGGACTTGTTAGAAACCACAGTGGGGTATGCTGAGTGTGCCCATGGAAACGGGGGCCTGCTGGAACTAGCCTTGCTTTCCCATTTTGAAGGCTGCATTCATGCTGCCTTGAAGCTGCCTGACATTCCCTGCTCTTGACAGGCCTGTAAACCCTGTAAGAATGCTTCTGGGGAGCAAATGAATTTGCTATCTACACTAGGTGCTTCTGCGCCTGCGGTGTGGTCACCCTGACAAGCTCTAGCGCTAAAAGGAAACTCAACGTGTGAACTTGCCTCCAGTTTAGGCCCTTAGTACCCATGTAGATACGGAGGCATGCAGCTCTTTCCATGAGTTCTTAGTCGCTTCTATGCTTTACTATAAAGGAAGTACACTTCTGAGGACTCCTAGGCCTCTCGGGTATGCATCATTTCCCCTCCAAGTTCACTGAGTCCCTCCAGAGCCCTGTGGGCCGGCTGCAAAACTTCGAGTCCCATTTGTTGATTCCCTCGGAGGCCCTCTGTGCGTGCCTAGAGTCGGGCAACACACTGTACGTTCCTTGAGGAGAGCTCCATTTCCAGAGACCTCGAACGGCCTCAGGACAACATTGCTGCTGAGTCCCAAGTGCCCAGGAAGACTTTGTCATGGCCCTTGTGTGAGCTGCCATGTGATAACACTCTGTTTTGAATGCTCCGAGGCCCTCGTACCTGGAGTCACTCTGCTCGAGGAGAAAGTCAGCATCTTGCCATGCGGTGTCGCTGACGGCACACCCAGCAGAAACACATGCCTGGAAGTAAGGCCCTGATTTGCCGTGCAGAAGCGGAGGCGTGCAGCAGTTTCCATGAGCCGGTGGCCTGTGCTCTGCGTACCTTTAACGGCAGCACAGTTTTCTGGACACCTAGGAGGCTAGCGTGGGCACCCTGTTGCCGGCAGGAACACTGAGTACCCCCAGGCGCACCTGGGTCTGCTAAGCAACATCCAGTCCCGTAGCCCTTTAGAGCCCCCTCTGTGCATGCCGAGCGTAGGGAAACGCACTGCACTCTCCTTTGAAGCGTCTTAGTTTCTTCAGCACCCGCGCACGTTCACGAACACCGTTCTGGCACGTCCCACATGGCGTAGAAGTCTTAGGCGTTGCCCTAGTCTGAGCAGCACTCAGAGTAACCCTCGGCTTCGCATTCCATCCAGGACCTCCTGCCTGAAATCAACGTGCCTCCTAGAGGAAGTCGGCTTGCGTTCTGACTGCAGTTTGAGTCCTGTTCTTCCCGTGGCACTGCAGGCTTTTGAATAGCCACAGACCCAGAGGAGCAGCTACGGCGTTCCTTGGTTGAGGCAGTTCGCTTGATGCAGAACACTCGAATTCGAGAAGCTGATTCAGGGAAGGAAACACAGGGTAACCTGTGTCTCTTTGGACTTGTTAGAAACCACAGTGGGGTATGCTGAGTGTGCCCATGGAAACGGGGGCCTGCTGGAACTAGCCTTGCTTTCCCATTTTGAAGGCTGCATTCATGCTGCCTTGAAGCTGCCTGACATTCCCTGCTCTTGACAGGCCTGTAAACCCTGTAAGAATGCTTCTGGGGAGCAAATGAATTTGCTATCTACACTAGGTGCTTCTGCGCCTGCGGTGTGGTCACCCTGACAAGCTCTAGCGCTAAAAGGAAACTCAACGTGTGAACTTGCCTCCAGTTTAGGCCCTTAGTACCCATGTAGATACGGAGGCATGCAGCTCTTTCCATGAGTTCTTAGTCGCTTCTATGCTTTACTATAAAGGAAGTACACTTCTGAGGACTCCTAGGCCTCTCGGGTATGCATCATTTCCCCTCCAAGTTCACTGAGTCCCTCCAGAGCCCTGTGGGCCGGCTGCGAAACTTCGAGTCCCATTTGTTGATCCCTCGGAGGCCCTCTGTGCGTGCCTAGAGACGGGCAACACACTGTACGTTCCTTGAGGAGAGCTCCATTTCCAGAGACCTCGAACAGCCTCAGGACAACATTGCTGCTGAGTCCCAAGTGCCCAGGAAGACTTTGTCATGGCCCTTGTGTGAGCTGCCATGTGATAACACTCTGTTTTGAATGCTCCGAGGCCCTCGTACCTGGAGTCACTCTGCTCGAGGAGGAAGTCAGCATCTTGCCATGCGGTGTCGCTGACGGCACACCCAGCAGAAACACATGCCTGGAAGTAAGGCCCTGATTTGCCGTGCAGAAGCGGAGGCGTGCAGCAGTTTCCATGAGCCGGTGGCCTGTGCGCTGCGTACCTTTAACGGCAGCACAGTTTTCTGGACACCTAGGAGGCTAGCGTGGGCACCCTGTTGCCGGCAGGAACACTGAGTACCCCCAGGCGCACCTGGGTCTGCTAAGCAACATCCAGTCCCGTAGCCCTTTAGAGCCCCCTCTGTGCATGCCGAGCGTAGGGAAACGCACTGCACTCTCCTTTGAAGCGTCTTAGTTTCTTCAGCACTCGCGCACGTTCACGAACACCGTTCTGGCACGTCCCACATGGCGTAGAAGTCTTAGGCGTTGCCCTAGTCTGAGCAGCACTCAGAGTAACCCTCGGCTTCGCATTCCATCCAGGACCTCCTGCCTGAAATCAACGTGCCTCCTAGAGGAAGTCGGCTTGCGTTCTGACTGCAGTTTGAGTCCTGTTCTTCCCGTGGCACTGCAGGCTTTTGAATAGCCACAGACCCAGAGGAGCAGCTACGGCGTTCCTTGGTTGAGGCAGTTCGCTTGATGCAGAACACTCGAATTCGAGAAGCTGATTCAGGGAAGGAAACACAGGGTAACCTGTGTCTCTTTGGACTTGTTAGAAACCACAGTGGGGTATGCTGAGTGTGCCCATGGAAACGGGGGCCTGCTGGAACTAGCCTTGCTTTCCCATTTTGAAGGCTGCATTCATGCTGCCTTGAAGCTGCCTGACATTCCCTGCTCTTGACAGGCCTGTAAACCCTGTAAGAACGCTTCTGGGGAGCAAATGAATTTGCTATCTACACTAGGTGCTTCTGCGCCTGCGGTGTGGTCACCCTGACAAGCTCTAGCGCTAAAAGGAAACTCAACGTGTGAACTTGCCTCCAGTTTAGGCCCTTAGTACCCATGTAGATACGGAGGCATGCAGCTCTTTCCATGAGTTCTTAGTCGCTTCTATGCTTTACTATAAAGGAAGTACACTTCTGAGGACTCCTAGGCCTCTCGGGTATGCATCATTTCCCCTCCAAGTTCACTGAGTCCCTCCAGAGCCCTGTGGGCCGGCTGCGAAACTTCGAGTCCCATTTGTTGATCCCTCGGAGGCCCTCTGTGCGTGCCTAGAGACGGGCAACACACTGTACGTTCCTTGAGGAGAGCTCCATTTCCAGAGACCTCGACCGGCCTCAGGACAACATTGCTGCTGAGTCCGAAATGCCGAGGAAGACTTTGTCATGGCCCTTGTGTGAGCTGCCATGTCATAACACTCTGCTTTGAATGCTTCGAGGCCCTCGTACCTGGAGTCACTCTGCTCGAGGAGAAAGTCAGCATCTTGCCATGCGGTGTCGCTGACGGCACACCCAGCAGAAACACATGCCTGGAAGTAAGGCCCTGATTTGCCGTGCAGAAGCGGAGGCGTGCAGCAGTTTCCATGAGCCGGTGGCCTGTGCGCTGCGTACCTTTAACGGCAGCACAGTTTTCTGGACACCTAGGAGGCTAGCGTGGGCACCCTGTTGCCGGCAGGAACACTGAGTAGCCCCAGGCGCACCTGGGTCTGCTAAGCAACATCCAGTCCCGTAGCCCTTTAGAGCCCCTCTGTGCATGCCGAGCGTAGGGAAACGCACTGCACTCTCCTTTGAAGCGTCTTAGTTTCTTCAGCACTCGCGCACGTTCACGAACACCGTTCTGGCACGTCCCACATGGCGTAGAAGTCTTAGGCGTTGCCCTAGTCTGAGCAGCACTCAGAGTAACCCTCGGCTTCGCATTCCATCCAGGACCTCCTGCCTGAAATCAACGTGCCTCCTAGAGGAAGTCGGCTTGCGTTCTGACTGCAGTTTGAGTCCTGTTCTTCCCGTGGCACTGCAGGCTTTTGAATAGCCACAGACCCAGAGGAACAGCTACGGCGTTCCTTGGTTGAGGCAGTTCGCTTGATGCAGAACACTCGAATTCGAGAAGCTGATTCAGGGAAGGAAACACAGGGTAACCTGTGTCTCTTTGGACTTGTTAGAAACCACAGTGGGGTATGCTGAGTGTGCCCATGGAAACGGGGGCCTGCTGGAACTAGCCTTGCTTTCCCATTTTGAAGGCTGCATTCATGCTGCCTTGAAGCTGCCTGACATTCCCTGCTCTTGACAGGCCTGTAAACCCTGTAAGAATGCTTCTGGGGAGCAAATGAATTTGCTATCTACACTAGGTGCTTCTGCGCCTGCGGTGTGGTCACCCTGACAAGCTCTAGCGCTAAAAGGAAACTCAACGTGTGAACTTGCCTCCAGTTTAGGCCCTTAGTACCCATGTAGATACGGAGGCATGCAGCTCTTTCCATGAGTTCTTAGTCGCTTCTATGCTTTACTATAAAGGAAGTACACCTCTGAGGACTCCTAGGCCTCTCGGGTATGCATCATTTCCCCTCCAAGTTCACTGAGTCCCTCCAGAGCCCTGTGGGCCGGCTGCGAAACTTCGAGTCCCATTTGTTGATCCCTCGGAGGCCCTCTGTGCGTGCCTAGAGACGGGCAACACACTGTACGTTCCTTGAGGAGAGCTCCATTTCCAGAGACCTCGAACGGCCTCAGGACAACATTGCTGCTGAGTCCCAAGTGCCCAGGAAGACTTTGTCATGGCCCTTGTGTGAGCTGCCATGTGATAACACTCTGTTTTGAATGCTCCGAGGCCCTCGTACCTGGAGTCACTCTGCTCGAGGAGAAAGTCAGCATCTTGCCATGCGGTGTCGCTGACGGCACACCCAGCAGAAACACATGCCTGGAAGTAAGGCCCTGATTTGCCGTGCAGAAGCGGAGGCGTGCAGCAGTTTCCATGAGCCGGTGGCCTGTGCTCTGCGTACCTTTAACGGCAGCACAGTTTTCTGGACACCTAGGAGGCTAGCGTGGGCACCCTGTTGCCGGCAGGAACACTGAGTACCCCCAGGCGCACCTGGGTCTGCTAAGCAACATCCAGTCCCGTAGCCCTTTAGAGCCCCTCTGTGCATGCCGAGCGTAGGGAAACGCACTGCACTCTCCTTTGAAGCGTCTTAGTTTCTTCAGCACTCGCGCACGTTCACGAACACCGTTCTGGCACGTCCCACATGGCGTAGAAGTCTTAGGCGTTGCCCTAGTCTAAGCAGCACTCAGAGTAACCCTCGGCTTCGCATTCCATCCAGGACCTCCTGCCTGAAATCAACGTGCCTCCTAGAGGAAGTCGGCTTGCGTTCTGACTGCAGTTTGAGTCCTGTTCTTCCCGTGGCACTGCAGGCTTTTGAATAGCCACAGACCCAGAGGAGCAGCTACGGCGTTCCTTGGTTGAGGCAGTTCGCTTGATGCAGAACACTCGAATTCGAGAAGCTGATTCAGGGAAGGAAACACAGGGTAACCTGTGTCTCTTTGGACTTGTTAGAAACCACAGTGGGGTATGCTGAGTGTGCCCATGGAAACGGGGGCCTGCTGGAACTAGCCTTGCTTTCCCATTTTGAAGGCTGCATTCATGCTGCCTTGAAGCTGCCTGACATTCCCTGCTCTTGACAGGCCTGTAAACCCTGTAAGAATGCTTCTGGGGAGCAAATGAATTTGCTATCTACACTAGGTGCTTCTGCGCCTGCGGTGTGGTCACCCTGACAAGCTCTAGCGCTAAAAGGAAACTCAACGTGTGAACTTGCCTCCAGTTTAGGCCCTTAGTACCCATGTAGATACGGAGGCATGCAGCTCTTTCCATGAGTTCTTAGTCGCTTCTATGCTTTACTATAAAGGAAGTACACTTCTGAGGACTCCTAGGCCTCTCGGGTATGCATCATTTCCCCTCCAAGTTCACTGAGTCCCTCCAGAGCCCTGTGGGCCGGCTGCGAAACTTCGAGTCCCATTTGTTGATCCCTCGGAGGCCCTCTGTGCGTGCCTAGAGACGGGCAACACACTGTACGTTCCTTGAGGAGAGCTCCATTTCCAGAGACCTCGAACGGCCTCAGGACAACATTGCTGCTGAGTCCCAAGTGCCCAGGAAGACTTTGTCATGGCCCTTGTGTGAGCTGCCATGTGATAACACTCTGTTTTGAATGCTCCGAGGCCCTCGTACCTGGAGTCACTCTGCTCGAGGAGAAAGTCAGCATCTTGCCATGCGGTGTCGCTGACGGCACACCCAGCAGAAACACATGCCTGGAAGTAAGGCCCTGATTTGCCGTGCAGAAGCGGAGGCGTGCAGCAGTTTCCATGAGCCGGTGGCCTGTGCTCTGCGTACCTTTAACGGCAGCACAGTTTTCTGGACACCTAGGAGGCTAGCGTGGGCACCCTGTTGCCGGCAGGAACACTGAGTACCCCCAGGCGCACCTGGGTCTGCTAAGCAACATCCAGTCCCGTAGCCCTTTAGAGCCCCTCTGTGCATGCCGAGCGTAGGGAAACGCACTGCACTCTCCTTTGAAGCGTCTTAGTTTCTTCAGCACTCGCGCACGTTCACGAACACCGTTCTGGCACGTCCCACATGGCGTAGAAGTCTTAGGCGTTGCCCTAGTCTGAGCAGCACTCAGAGTAACCCTCGGCTTCGCATTCCATCCAGGACCTCCTGCCTGAAATCAACGTGCCTCCTAGAGGAAGTCGGCTTGCGTTCTGACTGCAGTTTGAGTCCTGTTCTTCCCGTGGCACTGCAGGCTTTTGAATAGCCACAGACCCAGAGGAGCAGCTACGGCGTTCCTTGGTTGAGGCAGTTCGCTTGATGCAGAACACTCGAATTCGAGAAGCTGATTCAGGGAAGGAAACACAGGGTAACCTGTGTCTCTTTGGACTTGTTAGAAACCACAGTGGGGTATGCTGAGTGTGCCCATGGAAACGGGGGCCTGCTGGAACTAGCCTTGCTTTCCCATTTTGAAGGCTGCATTCATGCTGCCTTGAAGCTGCCTGACATTCCCTGCTCTTGACAGGCCTGTAAACCCTGTAAGAATGCTTCTGGGGAGCAAATGAATTTGCTATCTACACTAGGTGCTTCTGCGCCTGCGGTGTGGTCACCCTGACAAGCTCTAGCGCTAAAAGGAAACTCAACGTGTGAACTTGCCTCCAGTTTAGGCCCTTAGTACCCATGTAGATACGGAGGCATGCAGCTCTTTCCATGAGTTCTTAGTCGCTTCTATGCTTTACTATAAAGGAAGTACACTTCTGAGGACTCCTAGGCCTCTCGGGTATGCATCATTTCCCCTCCAAGTTCACTGAGTCCCTCCAGAGCCCTGTGGGCCGGCTGCAAAACTTCGAGTCCCATTTGTTGATTCCCTCGGAGGCCCTCTGTGCGTGCCTAGAGACGGGCAACACACTGTACGTTCCTTGAGGAGAGCTCCATTTCCAGAGACCTCGAACGGCCTCAGGACAACATTGCTGCTGAGTCCCAAGTGCCCAGGAAGACTTTGTCATGGCCCTTGTGTGAGCTGCCATGTGATAACACTCTGTTTTGAATGCTCCGAGGCCCTCGTACCTGGAGTCACTCTGCTCGAGGAGAAAGTCAGCATCTTGCCATGCGGTGTCGCTGACGGCACACCCAGCAGAAACACATGCCTGGAAGTAAGGCCCTGATTTGCCGTGCAGAAGCGGAGGCGTGCAGCAGTTTCCATGAGCCGGTGGCCTGTGCTCTGCGTACCTTTAACGGCAGCACAGTTTTCTGGACACCTAGGAGGCTAGCGTGGGCACCCTGTTGCCGGCAGGAACACTGAGTACCCCCAGGCGCACCTGGGTCTGCTAAGCAACATCCAGTCCCGTAGCCCTTTAGAGCCCCCTCTGTGCATGCCGAGCGTAGGGAAACGCACTGCACTCTCCTTTGAAGCGTCTTAGTTTCTTCAGCACCCGCGCACGTTCACGAACACCGTTCTGGCACGTCCCACATGGCGTAGAAGTCTTAGGCGTTGCCCTAGTCTGAGCAGCACTCAGAGTAACCCTCGGCTTCGCATTCCATCCAGGACCTCCTGCCTGAAATCAACGTGCCTCCTAGAGGAAGTCGGCTTGCGTTCTGACTGCAGTTTGAGTCCTGTTCTTCCCGTGGCACTGCAGGCTTTTGAATAGCCACAGACCCAGAGGAGCAGCTACGGCGTTCCTTGGTTGAGGCAGTTCGCTTGATGCAGAACACTCGAATTCGAGAAGCTGATTCAGGGAAGGAAACACAGGGTAACCTGTGTCTCTTTGGACTTGTTAGAAACCACAGTGGGGTATGCTGAGTGTGCCCATGGAAACGGGGGCCTGCTGGAACTAGCCTTGCTTTCCCATTTTGAAGGCTGCATTCATGCTGCCTTGAAGCTGCCTGACATTCCCTGCTCTTGACAGGCCTGTAAACCCTGTAAGAATGCTTCTGGGGAGCAAATGAATTTGCTATCTACACTAGGTGCTTCTGCGCCTGCGGTGTGGTCACCCTGACAAGCTCTAGCGCTAAAAGGAAACTCAACGTGTGAACTTGCCTCCAGTTTAGGCCCTTAGTACCCATGTAGATACGGAGGCATGCAGCTCTTTCCATGAGTTCTTAGTCGCTTCTATGCTTTACTATAAAGGAAGTACACTTCTGAGGACTCCTAGGCCTCTCGGGTATGCATCATTTCCCCTCCAAGTTCACTGAGTCCCTCCAGAGCCCTGTGGGCCGGCTGCGAAACTTCGAGTCCCATTTGTTGATCCCTCGGAGGCCCTCTGTGCGTGCCTAGAGACGGGCAACACACTGTACGTTCCTTGAGGAGAGCTCCATTTCCAGAGACCTCGAACGGCCTCAGGACAACATTGCTGCTGAGTCCCAAGTGCCCAGGAAGACTTTGTCATGGCCCTTGTGTGAGCTGCCATGTGATAACACTCTGTTTTGAATGCTCCGAGGCCCTCGTACCTGGAGTCACTCTGCTCGAGGAGGAAGTCAGCATCTTGCCATGCGGTGTCGCTGACGGCACACCCAGCAGAAACACATGCCTGGAAGTAAGGCCCTGATTTGCCGTGCAGAAGCGGAGGCGTGCAGCAGTTTCCATGAGCCGGTGGCCTGTGCGCTGCGTACCTTTAACGGCAGCACAGTTTTCTGGACACCTAGGAGGCTAGCGTGGGCACCCTGTTGCCGGCAGGAACACTGAGTACCCCCAGGCGCACCTGGGTCTGCTAAGCAACATCCAGTCCCGTAGCCCTTTAGAGCCCCCTCTGTGCATGCCGAGCGTAGGGAAACGCACTGCACTCTCCTTTGAAGCGTCTTAGTTTCTTCAGCACTCGCGCACGTTCACGAACACCGTTCTGGCACGTCCCACATGGCGTAGAAGTCTTAGGCGTTGCCCTAGTCTGAGCAGCACTCAGAGTAACCCTCGGCTTCGCATTCCATCCAGGACCTCCTGCCTGAAATCAACGTGCCTCCTAGAGGAAGTCGGCTTGCGTTCTGACTGCAGTTTGAGTCCTGTTCTTCCCGTGGCACTGCAGGCTTTTGAATAGCCACAGACCCAGAGGAGCAGCTACGGCGTTCCTTGGTTGAGGCAGTTCGCTTGATGCAGAACACTCGAATTCGAGAAGCTGATTCAGGGAAGGAAACACAGGGTAACCTGTGTCTCTTTGGACTTGTTAGAAACCACAGTGGGGTATGCTGAGTGTGCCCATGGAAACGGGGGCCTGCTGGAACTAGCCTTGCTTTCCCATTTTGAAGGCTGCATTCATGCTGCCTTGAAGCTGCCTGACATTCCCTGCTCTTGACAGGCCTGTAAACCCTGTAAGAATGCTTCTGGGGAGAAAATGAATTTGCTATCTACACTAGGTGCTTCTGCGCCTGCGGTGTGGTCACCCTGACAAGCTCTAGCGCTAAAAGGAAACTCAACGTGTGAACTTGCCTCCAGTTTAGGCCCTTAGTACCCATGTAGATACGGAGGCATGCAGCTCTTTCCATGAGTTCTTAGTCGCTTCTATGCTTTACTATAAAGGAAGTACACTTCTGAGGACTCCTAGGCCTCTCGGGTATGCATCATTTCCCCTCCAAGTTCACTGAGTCCCTCCAGAGCCCTGTGGGCCGGCTGCGAAACTTCGAGTCCCATTTGTTGATCCCTCGGAGGCCCTCTGTGCGTGCCTAGAGACGGGCAACACACTGTACGTTCCTTGAGGAGAGCTCCATTTCCAGAGACCTCGAACGGCCTCAGGACAACATTGCTGCTGAGTCCCAAGTGCCCAGGAAGACTTTGTCATGGCCCTTGTGTGAGCTGCCATGTGATAACACTCTGTTTTGAATGCTCCGAGGCCCTCGTACCTGGAGTCACTCTGCTCGAGGAGGAAGTCAGCATCTTGCCATGCGGTGTCGCTGACGGCACACCCAGCAGAAACACATGCCTGGAAGTAAGGCCCTGATTTGCCGTGCAGAAGCGGAGGCGTGCAGCAGTTTCCATGAGCCGGTGGCCTGTGCGCTGCGTACCTTTAACGGCAGCACAGTTTTCTGGACACCTAGGAGGCTAGCGTGGGCACCCTGTTGCCGGCAGGAACACTGAGTACCCCCAGGCGCACCTGGGTCTGCTAAGCAACATCCAGTCCCGTAGCCCTTTAGAGCCCCCTCTGTGCATGCCGAGCGTAGGGAAACGCACTGCACTCTCCTTTGAAGCGTCTTAGTTTCTTCAGCACTCGCGCACGTTCACGAACACCGTTCTGGCACGTCCCACATGGCGTAGAAGTCTTAGGCGTTGCCCTAGTCTGAGCAGCACTCAGAGTAACCCTCGGCTTCGCATTCCATCCAGGACCTCCTGCCTGAAATCAACGTGCCTCCTAGAGGAAGTCGGCTTGCGTTCTGACTGCAGTTTGAGTCCTGTTCTTCCCGTGGCACTGCAGGCTTTTGAATAGCCACAGACCCAGAGGAGCAGCTACGGCGTTCCTTGGTTGAGGCAGTTCGCTTGATGCAGAACACTCGAATTCGAGAAGCTGATTCAGGGAAGGAAACACAGGGTAACCTGTGTCTCTTTGGACTTGTTAGAAACCACAGTGGGGTATGCTGAGTGTGCCCATGGAAACGGGGGCCTGCTGGAACTAGCCTTGCTTTCCCATTTTGAAGGCTGCATTCATGCTGCCTTGAAGCTGCCTGACATTCCCTGCTCTTGACAGGCCTGTAAACCCTGTAAGAACGCTTCTGGGGAGCAAATGAATTTGCTATCTACACTAGGTGCTTCTGCGCCTGCGGTGTGGTCACCCTGACAAGCTCTAGCGCTAAAAGGAAACTCAACGTGTGAACTTGCCTCCAGTTTAGGCCCTTAGTACCCATGTAGATACGGAGGCATGCAGCTCTTTCCATGAGTTCTTAGTCGCTTCTATGCTTTACTATAAAGGAAGTACACTTCTGAGGACTCCTAGGCCTCTCGGGTATGCATCATTTCCCCTCCAAGTTCACTGAGTCCCTCCAGAGCCCTGTGGGCCGGCTGCGAAACTTCGAGTCCCATTTGTTGATTCCCTCGGAGGCCCTCTGTGCGTGCCTAGAGACGGGCAACACACTGTACGTTCCTTGAGGAGAGCTCCATTTCCAGAGACCTCGAACGGCCTCAGGACAACATTGCTGCTGAGTCCCAAGTGCCCAGGAAGACTTTGTCATGGCCCTTGTGTGAGCTGCCATGTGATAACACTCTGTTTTGAATGCTCCGAGGCCCTCGTACCTGGAGTCACTCTGCTCGAGGAGAAAGTCAGCATCTTGCCATGCGGTGTCGCTGACGGCACACCCAGCAGAAACACATGCCTGGAAGTAAGGCCCTGATTTGCCGTGCAGAAGCGGAGGCGTGCAGCAGTTTCCATGAGCCGGTGGCCTGTGCTCTGCGTACCTTTAACGGCAGCACAGTTTTCTGGACACCTAGGAGGCTAGCGTGGGCACCCTGTTGCCGGCAGGAACACTGAGTACCCCCAGGCGCACCTGGGTCTGCTAAGCAACATCCAGTCCCGTAGCCCTTTAGAGCCCCCTCTGTGCATGCCGAGCGTAGGGAAACGCACTGCACTCTCCTTTGAAGCGTCTTAGTTTCTTCAGCACTCGCGCACGTTCACGAACACCGTTCTGGCACGTCCCACATGGCGTAGAAGTCTTAGGCGTTGCCCTAGTCTGAGCAGCACTCAGAGTAACCCTCGGCTTCGCATTCCATCCAGGACCTCCTGCCTGAAATCAACGTGCCTCCTAGAGGAAGTCGGCTTGCGTTCTGACTGCAGTTTGAGTCCTGTTCTTCCCGTGGCACTGCAGGCTTTTGAATAGCCACAGACCCAGAGGAGCAGCTACGGCGTTCCTTGGTTGAGGCAGTTCGCTTGATGCAGAACACTCGAATTCGAGAAGCTGATTCAGGGAAGGAAACACAGGGTAACCTGTGTCTCTTTGGACTTGTTAGAAACCACAGTGGGGTATGCTGAGTGTGCCCATGGAAACGGGGGCCTGCTGGAACTAGCCTTGCTTTCCCATTTTGAAGGCTGCATTCATGCTGCCTTGAAGCTGCCTGACATTCCCTGCTCTTGACAGGCCTGTAAACCCTGTAAGAATGCTTCTGGGGAGCAAATGAATTTGCTATCTACACTAGGTGCTTCTGCGCCTGCGGTGTGGTCACCCTGACAAGCTCTAGCGCTAAAAGGAAACTCAACGTGTGAACTTGCCTCCAGTTTAGGCCCTTAGTACCCATGTAGATACGGAGGCATGCAGCTCTTTCCATGAGTTCTTAGTCGCTTCTATGCTTTACTATAAAGGAAGTACACTTCTGAGGACTCCTAGGCCTCTCGGGTATGCATCATTTCCCCTCCAAGTTCACTGAGTCCCTCCAGAGCCCTGTGGGCCGGCTGCGAAACTTCGAGTCCCATTTGTTGATCCCTCGGAGGCCCTCTGTGCGTGCCTAGAGACGGGCAACACACTGTACGTTCCTTGAGGAGAGCTCCATTTCCAGAGACCTCGAACGGCCTCAGGACAACATTGCTGCTGAGTCCCAAGTGCCCAGGAAGACTTTGTCATGGCCCTTGTGTGAGCTGCCATGTGATAACACTCTGTTTTGAATGCTCCGAGGCCCTCGTACCTGGAGTCACTCTGCTCGAGGAGAAAGTCAGCATCTTGCCATGCGGTGTCGCTGACGGCACACCCAGCAGAAACACATGCCTGGAAGTAAGGCCCTGATTTGCCGTGCAGAAGCGGAGGCGTGCAGCAGTTTCCATGAGCCGGTGGCCTGTGCTCTGCGTACCTTTAACGGCAGCACAGTTTTCTGGACACCTAGGAGGCTAGCGTGGGCACCCTGTTGCCGGCAGGAACACTGAGTACCCCCAGGCGCACCTGGGTCTGCTAAGCAACATCCAGTCCCGTAGCCCTTTAGAGCCCCCTCTGTGCATGCCGAGCGTAGGGAAACGCACTGCACTCTCCTTTGAAGCGTCTTAGTTTCTTCAGCACTCGCGCACGTTCACGAACACCGTTCTGGCACGTCCCACATGGCGTAGAAGTCTTAGGCGTTGCCCTAGTCTGAGCAGCACTCAGAGTAACCCTCGGCTTCGCATTCCATCCAGGACCTCCTGCCTGAAATCAACGTGCCTCCTAGAGGAAGTCGGCTTGCGTTCTGACTGCAGTTTGAGTCCTGTTCTTCCCGTGGCACTGCAGGCTTTTGAATAGCCACAGGCCCAGAGGAGCAGCTACGGCGTTCCTTGGTTGAGGCAGTTCGCTTGATGCAGAACACTCGAATTCGAGAAGCTGATTCAGGGAAGGAAACACAGGGTAACCTGTGTCTCTTTGGACTTGTTAGAAACCACAGTGGGGTATGCTGAGTGTGCCCATGGAAACGGGGGCCTGCTGGAACTAGCCTTGCTTTCCCATTTTGAAGGCTGCATTCATGCTGCCTTGAAGCTGCCTGACATTCCCTGCTCTTGACAGGCCTGTAAACCCTGTAAGAATGCTTCTGGGGAGAAAATGAATTTGCTATCTACACTAGGTGCTTCTGCGCCTGCGGTGTGGTCACCCTGACAAGCTCTAGCGCTAAAAGGAAACTCAACGTGTGAACTTGCCTCCAGTTTAGGCCCTTAGTACCCATGTAGATACGGAGGCATGCAGCTCTTTCCATGAGTTCTTAGTCGCTTCTATGCTTTACTATAAAGGAAGTACACTTCTGAGGACTCCTAGGCCTCTCGGGTATGCATCATTTCCCCTCCAAGTTCACTGAGTCCCTCCAGAGCCCTGTGGGCCGGCTGCGAAACTTCGAGTCCCATTTGTTGATCCCTCGGAGGCCCTCTGTGCGTGCCTAGAGACGGGCAACACACTGTACGTTCCTTGAGGAGAGCTCCATTTCCAGAGACCTCGAACGGCCTCAGGACAACATTGCTGCTGAGTCCCAAGTGCCCAGAAAGACTTTGTCATGGCCCTTGTGTGAGCTGCCATGTGATAACACTCTGTTTTGAATGCTCCGAGGCCCTCGTACCTGGAGTCACTCTGCTCGAGGAGAAAGTCAGCATCTTGCCATGCGGTGTCGCTGACGGCACACCCAGCAGAAACACATGCCTGGAAGTAAGGCCCTGATTTGCCGTGCAGAAGCGGAGGCGTGCAGCAGTTTCCATGAGCCGGTGGCCTGTGCTCTGCGTACCTTTAACGGCAGCACAGTTTTCTGGACACCTAGGAGGCTAGCGTGGGCACCCTGTTGCCGGCAGGAACACTGAGTACCCCCAGGCGCACCTGGGTCTGCTAAGCAACATCCAGTCCCGTAGCCCTTTAGAGCCCCTCTGTGCATGCCGAGCGTAGGGAAACGCACTGCACTCTCCTTTGAAGCGTCTTAGTTTCTTCAGCACTCGCGCACGTTCACGAACACCGTTCTGGCACGTCCCACATGGCGTAGAAGTCTTAGGCGTTGCCCTAGTCTGAGCAGCACTCAGAGTAACCCTCGGCTTCGCATTCCATCCAGGACCTCCTGCCTGAAATCAACGTGCCTCCTAGAGGAAGTCGGCTTGCGTTCTGACTGCAGTTTGAGTCCTGTTCTTCCCGTGGCACTGCAGGCTTTTGAATAGCCACAGGCCCAGAGGAGCAGCTACGGCGTTCCTTGGTTGAGGCAGTTCGCTTGATGCAGAACACTCGAATTCGAGAAGCTGATTCAGGGAAGGAAACACAGGGTAACCTGTGTCTCTTTGGACTTGTTAGAAACCACAGTGGGGTATGCTGAGTGTGCCCATGGAAACGGGGGCCTGCTGGAACTAGCCTTGCTTTCCCATTTTGAAGGCTGCATTCATGCTGCCTTGAAGCTGCCTGACATTCCCTGCTCTTGACAGGCCTGTAAACCCTGTAAGAATGCTTCTGGGGAGCAAATGAATTTGCTATCTACACTAGGTGCTTCTGCGCCTGCGGTGTGGTCACCCTGACAAGCTCTAGCGCTAAAAGGAAACTCAACGTGTGAACTTGCCTCCAGTTTAGGCCCTTAGTACCCATGTAGATACGGAGGCATGCAGCTCTTTCCATGAGTTCTTAGTCGCTTCTATGCTTTACTATAAAGGAAGTACACTTCTGAGGACTCCTAGGCCTCTCGGGTATGCATCATTTCCCCTCCAAGTTCACTGAGTCCCTCCAGAGCCCTGTGGGCCGGCTGCGAAACTTCGAGTCCCATTTGTTGATTCCCTCGGAGGCCCTCTGTGCGTGCCTAGAGACGGGCAACACACTGTACGTTCCTTGAGGAGAGCTCCATTTCCAGAGACCTCGAACGGCCTCAGGACAACATTGCTGCTGAGTCCCAAGTGCCCAGGAAGACTTTGTCATGGCCCTTGTGTGAGCTGCCATGTGATAACACTCTGTTTTGAATGCTCCGAGGCCCTCGTACCTGGAGTCACTCTGCTCGAGGAGAAAGTCAGCATCTTGCCATGCGGTGTCGCTGACGGCACACCCAGCAGAAACACATGCCTGGAAGTAAGGCCCTGATTTGCCGTGCAGAAGCGGAGGCGTGCAGCAGTTTCCATGAGCCGGTGGCCTGTGCTCTGCGTACCTTTAACGGCAGCACAGTTTTCTGGACACCTAGGAGGCTAGCGTGGGCACCCTGTTGCCGGCAGGAACACTGAGTACCCCCAGGCGCACCTGGGTCTGCTAAGCAACATCCAGTCCCGTAGCCCTTTAGAGCCCCCTCTGTGCATGCCGAGCGTAGGGAAACGCACTGCACTCTCCTTTGAAGCGTCTTAGTTTCTTCAGCACCCGCGCACGTTCACGAACACCGTTCTGGCACGTCCCACATGGCGTAGAAGTCTTAGGCGTTGCCCTAGTCTGAGCAGCACTCAGAGTAACCCTCGGCTTCGCATTCCATCCAGGACCTCCTGCCTGAAATCAACGTGCCTCCTAGAGGAAGTCGGCTTGCGTTCTGACTGCAGTTTGAGTCCTGTTCTTCCCGTGGCACTGCAGGCTTTTGAATAGCCACAGACCCAGAGGAGCAGCTACGGCGTTCCTTGGTTGAGGCAGTTCGCTTGATGCAGAACACTCGAATTCGAGAAGCTGATTCAGGGAAGGAAACACAGGGTAACCTGTGTCTCTTTGGACTTGTTAGAAACCACAGTGGGGTATGCTGAGTGTGCCCATGGAAACGGGGGCCTGCTGGAACTAGCCTTGCTTTCCCATTTTGAAGGCTGCATTCATGCTGCCTTGAAGCTGCCTGACATTCCCTGCTCTTGACAGGCCTGTAAACCCTGTAAGAATGCTTCTGGGGAGCAAATGAATTTGCTATCTACACTAGGTGCTTCTGCGCCTGCGGTGTGGTCACCCTGACAAGCTCTAGCGCTAAAAGGAAACTCAACGTGTGAACTTGCCTCCAGTTTAGGCCCTTAGTACCCATGTAGATACGGAGGCATGCAGCTCTTTCCATGAGTTCTTAGTCGCTTCTATGCTTTACTATAAAGGAAGTACACTTCTGAGGACTCCTAGGCCTCTCGGGTATGCATCATTTCCCCTCCAAGTTCACTGAGTCCCTCCAGAGCCCTGTGGGCCGGCTGCGAAACTTCGAGTCCCATTTGTTGATCCCTCGGAGGCCCTCTGTGCGTGCCTAGAGACGGGCAACACACTGTACGTTCCTTGAGGAGAGCTCCATTTCCAGAGACCTCGAACGGCCTCAGGACAACATTGCTGCTGAGTCCCAAGTGCCCAGGAAGACTTTGTCATGGCCCTTGTGTGAGCTGCCATGTGATAACACTCTGTTTTGAATGCTCCGAGGCCCTCGTACCTGGAGTCACTCTGCTCGAGGAGAAAGTCAGCATCTTGCCATGCGGTGTCGCTGACGGCACACCCAGCAGAAACACATGCCTGGAAGTAAGGCCCTGATTTGCCGTGCAGAAGCGGAGGCGTGCAGCAGTTTCCATGAGCCGGTGGCCTGTGCTCTGCGTACCTTTAACGGCAGCACAGTTTTCTGGACACCTAGGAGGCTAGCGTGGGCACCCTGTTGCCGGCAGGAACACTGAGTACCCCCAGGCGCACCTGGGTCTGCTAAGCAACATCCAGTCCCGTAGCCCTTTAGAGCCCCCTCTGTGCATGCCGAGCGTAGGGAAACGCACTGCACTCTCCTTTGAAGCGTCTTAGTTTCTTCAGCACCCGCGCACGTTCACGAACACCGTTCTGGCACGTCCCACATGGCGTAGAAGTCTTAGGCGTTGCCCTAGTCTGAGCAGCACTCAGAGTAACCCTCGGCTTCGCATTCCATCCAGGACCTCCTGCCTGAAATCAACGTGCCTCCTAGAGGAAGTCGGCTTGCGTTCTGACTGCAGTTTGAGTCCTGTTCTTCCCGTGGCACTGCAGGCTTTTGAATAGCCACAGACCCAGAGGAGCAGCTACGGCGTTCCTTGGTTGAGGCAGTTCGCTTGATGCAGAACACTCGAATTCGAGAAGCTGATTCAGGGAAGGAAACACAGGGTAACCTGTGTCTCTTTGGACTTGTTAGAAACCACAGTGGGGTATGCTGAGTGTGCCCATGGAAACGGGGGCCTGCTGGAACTAGCCTTGCTTTCCCATTTTGAAGGCTGCATTCATGCTGCCTTGAAGCTGCCTGACATTCCCTGCTCTTGACAGGCCTGTAAACCCTGTAAGAATGCTTCTGGGGAGCAAATGAATTTGCTATCTACACTAGGTGCTTCTGCGCCTGCGGTGTGGTCACCCTGACAAGCTCTAGCGCTAAAAGGAAACTCAACGTGTGAACTTGCCTCCAGTTTAGGCCCTTAGTACCCATGTAGATACGGAGGCATGCAGCTCTTTCCATGAGTTCTTAGTCGCTTCTATGCTTTACTATAAAGGAAGTACACTTCTGAGGACTCCTAGGCCTCTCGGGTATGCATCATTTCCCCTCCAAGTTCACTGAGTCCCTCCAGAGCCCTGTGGGCCGGCTGCGAAACTTCGAGTCCCATTTGTTGATCCCTCGGAGGCCCTCTGTGCGTGCCTAGAGACGGGCAACACACTGTACGTTCCTTGAGGAGAGCTCCATTTCCAGAGACCTCGAACGGCCTCAGGACAACATTGCTGCTGAGTCCCAAGTGCCCAGGAAGACTTTGTCATGGCCCTTGTGTGAGCTGCCATGTGATAACACTCTGTTTTGAATGCTCCGAGGCCCTCGTACCTGGAGTCACTCTGCTCGAGGAGAAAGTCAGCATCTTGCCATGCGGTGTCGCTGACGGCACACCCAGCAGAAACACATGCCTGGAAGTAAGGCCCTGATTTGCCGTGCAGAAGCGGAGGCGTGCAGCAGTTTCCATGAGCCGGTGGCCTGTGCTCTGCGTACCTTTAACGGCAGCACAGTTTTCTGGACACCTAGGAGGCTAGCGTGGGCACCCTGTTGCCGGCAGGAACACTGAGTACCCCCAGGCGCACCTGGGTCTGCTAAGCAACATCCAGTCCCGTAGCCCTTTAGAGCCCCCTCTGTGCATGCCGAGCGTAGGGAAACGCACTGCACTCTCCTTTGAAGCGTCTTAGTTTCTTCAGCACTCGCGCACGTTCACGAACACCGTTCTGGCACGTCCCACATGGCGTAGAAGTCTTAGGCGTTGCCCTAGTCTGAGCAGCACTCAGAGTAACCCTCGGCTTCGCATTCCATCCAGGACCTCCTGCCTGAAATCAACGTGCCTCCTAGAGGAAGTCGGCTTGCGTTCTGACTGCAGTTTGAGTCCTGTTCTTCCCGTGGCACTGCAGGCTTTTGAATAGCCACAGACCCAGAGGAGCAGCTACGGCGTTCCTTGGTTGAGGCAGTTCGCTTGATGCAGAACACTCGAATTCGAGAAGCTGATTCAGGGAAGGAAACACAGGGTAACCTGTGTCTCTTTGGACTTGTTAGAAACCACAGTGGGGTATGCTGAGTGTGCCCATGGAAACGGGGGCCTGCTGGAACTAGCCTTGCTTTCCCATTTTGAAGGCTGCATTCATGCTGCCTTGAAGCTGCCTGACATTCCCTGCTCTTGACAGGCCTGTAAACCCTGTAAGAATGCTTCTGGGGAGCAAATGAATTTGCTATCTACACTAGGTGCTTCTGCGCCTGCGGTGTGGTCACCCTGACAAGCTCTAGCGCTAAAAGGAAACTCAACGTGTGAACTTGCCTCCAGTTTAGGCCCTTAGTACCCATGTAGATACGGAGGCATGCAGCTCTTTCCATGAGTTCTTAGTCGCTTCTATGCTTTACTATAAAGGAAGTACACTTCTGAGGACTCCTAGGCCTCTCGGGTATGCATCATTTCCCCTCCAAGTTCACTGAGTCCCTCCAGAGCCCTGTGGGCCGGCTGCGAAACTTCGAGTCCCATTTGTTGATCCCTCGGAGGCCCTCTGTGCGTGCCTAGAGACGGGCAACACACTGTACGTTCCTTGAGGAGAGCTCCATTTCCAGAGACCTCGAACGGCCTCAGGACAACATTGCTGCTGAGTCCCAAGTGCCCAGGAAGACTTTGTCATGGCCCTTGTGTGAGCTGCCATGTGATAACACTCTGTTTTGAATGCTCCGAGGCCCTCGTACCTGGAGTCACTCTGCTCGAGGAGAAAGTCAGCATCTTGCCATGCGGTGTCGCTGACGGCACACCCAGCAGAAACACATGCCTGGAAGTAAGGCCCTGATTTGCCGTGCAGAAGCGGAGGCGTGCAGCAGTTTCCATGAGCCGGTGGCCTGTGCTCTGCGTACCTTTAACGGCAGCACAGTTTTCTGGACACCTAGGAGGCTAGCGTGGGCACCCTGTTGCCGGCAGGAACACTGAGTACCCCCAGGCGCACCTGGGTCTGCTAAGCAACATCCAGTCCCGTAGCCCTTTAGAGCCCCCTCTGTGCATGCCGAGCGTAGGGAAACGCACTGCACTCTCCTTTGAAGCGTCTTAGTTTCTTCAGCACTCGCGCACGTTCACGAACACCGTTCTGGCACGTCCCACATGGCGTAGAAGTCTTAGGCGTTGCCCTAGTCTGAGCAGCACTCAGAGTAACCCTCGGCTTCGCATTCCATCCAGGACCTCCTGCCTGAAATCAACGTGCCTCCTAGAGGAAGTCGGCTTGCGTTCTGACTGCAGTTTGAGTCCTGTTCTTCCCGTGGCACTGCAGGCTTTTGAATAGCCACAGGCCCAGAGGAGCAGCTACGGCGTTCCTTGGTTGAGGCAGTTCGCTTGATGCAGAACACTCGAATTCGAGAAGCTGATTCAGGGAAGGAAACACAGGGTAACCTGTGTCTCTTTGGACTTGTTAGAAACCACAGTGGGGTATGCTGAGTGTGCCCATGGAAACGGGGGCCTGCTGGAACTAGCCTTGCTTTCCCATTTTGAAGGCTGCATTCATGCTGCCTTGAAGCTGCCTGACATTCCCTGCTCTTGACAGGCCTGTAAACCCTGTAAGAATGCTTCTGGGGAGAAAATGAATTTGCTATCTACACTAGGTGCTTCTGCGCCTGCGGTGTGGTCACCCTGACAAGCTCTAGCGCTAAAAGGAAACTCAACGTGTGAACTTGCCTCCAGTTTAGGCCCTTAGTACCCATGTAGATACGGAGGCATACAGCTCTTTCCATGAGTTCTTAGTCGCTTCTATGCTTTACTATAAAGGAAGTACACTTCTGAGGACTCCTAGGCCTCTCGGGTATGCATCATTTCCCCTCCAAGTTCACTGAGTCCCTCCAGAGCCCTGTGGGCCGGCTGCGAAACTTCGAGTCCCATTTGTTGATCCCTCGGAGGCCCTCTGTGCGTGCCTAGAGACGGGCAACACACTGTACGTTCCTTGAGGAGAGCTCCATTTCCAGAGACCTCGAACGGCCTCAGGACAACATTGCTGCTGAGTCCCAAGTGCCCAGAAAGACTTTGTCATGGCCCTTGTGTGAGCTGCCATGTGATAACACTCTGTTTTGAATGCTCCGAGGCCCTCGTACCTGGAGTCACTCTGCTCGAGGAGAAAGTCAGCATCTTGCCATGCGGTGTCGCTGACGGCACACCCAGCAGAAACACATGCCTGGAAGTAAGGCCCTGATTTGCCGTGCAGAAGCGGAGGCGTGCAGCAGTTTCCATGAGCCGGTGGCCTGTGCTCTGCGTACCTTTAACGGCAGCACAGTTTTCTGGACACCTAGGAGGCTAGCGTGGGCACCCTGTTGCCGGCAGGAACACTGAGTACCCCCAGGCGCACCTGGGTCTGCTAAGCAACATCCAGTCCCGTAGCCCTTTAGAGCCCCTCTGTGCATGCCGAGCGTAGGGAAACGCACTGCACTCTCCTTTGAAGCGTCTTAGTTTCTTCAGCACTCGCGCACGTTCACGAACACCGTTCTGGCACGTCCCACATGGCGTAGAAGTCTTAGGCGTTGCCCTAGTCTGAGCAGCACTCAGAGTAACCCTCGGCTTCGCATTCCATCCAGGACCTCCTGCCTGAAATCAACGTGCCTCCTAGAGGAAGTCGGCTTGCGTTCTGACTGCAGTTTGAGTCCTGTTCTTCCCGTGGCACTGCAGGCTTTTGAATAGCCACAGGCCCAGAGGAGCAGCTACGGCGTTCCTTGGTTGAGGCAGTTCGCTTGATGCAGAACACTCGAATTCGAGAAGCTGATTCAGGGAAGGAAACACAGGGTAACCTGTGTCTCTTTGGACTTGTTAGAAACCACAGTGGGGTATGCTGAGTGTGCCCATGGAAACGGGGGCCTGCTGGAACTAGCCTTGCTTTCCCATTTTGAAGGCTGCATTCATGCTGCCTTGAAGCTGCCTGACATTCCCTGCTCTTGACAGGCCTGTAAACCCTGTAAGAATGCTTCTGGGGAGCAAATGAATTTGCTATCTACACTAGGTGCTTCTGCGCCTGCGGTGTGGTCACCCTGACAAGCTCTAGCGCTAAAAGGAAACTCAACGTGTGAACTTGCCTCCAGTTTAGGCCCTTAGTACCCATGTAGATACGGAGGCATGCAGCTCTTTCCATGAGTTCTTAGTCGCTTCTATGCTTTACTATAAAGGAAGTACACTTCTGAGGACTCCTAGGCCTCTCGGGTATGCATCATTTCCCCTCCAAGTTCACTGAGTCCCTCCAGAGCCCTGTGGGCCGGCTGCGAAACTTCGAGTCCCATTTGTTGATTCCCTCGGAGGCCCTCTGTGCGTGCCTAGAGACGGGCAACACACTGTACGTTCCTTGAGGAGAGCTCCATTTCCAGAGACCTCGAACGGCCTCAGGACAACATTGCTGCTGAGTCCCAAGTGCCCAGGAAGACTTTGTCATGGCCCTTGTGTGAGCTGCCATGTGATAACACTCTGTTTTGAATGCTCCGAGGCCCTCGTACCTGGAGTCACTCTGCTCGAGGAGAAAGTCAGCATCTTGCCATGCGGTGTCGCTGACGGCACACCCAGCAGAAACACATGCCTGGAAGTAAGGCCCTGATTTGCCGTGCAGAAGCGGAGGCGTGCAGCAGTTTCCATGAGCCGGTGGCCTGTGCTCTGCGTACCTTTAACGGCAGCACAGTTTTCTGGACACCTAGGAGGCTAGCGTGGGCACCCTGTTGCCGGCAGGAACACTGAGTACCCCCAGGCGCACCTGGGTCTGCTAAGCAACATCCAGTCCCGTAGCCCTTTAGAGCCCCCTCTGTGCATGCCGAGCGTAGGGAAACGCACTGCACTCTCCTTTGAAGCGTCTTAGTTTCTTCAGCACCCGCGCACGTTCACGAACACCGTTCTGGCACGTCCCACATGGCGTAGAAGTCTTAGGCGTTGCCCTAGTCTGAGCAGCACTCAGAGTAACCCTCGGCTTCGCATTCCATCCAGGACCTCCTGCCTGAAATCAACGTGCCTCCTAGAGGAAGTCGGCTTGCGTTCTGACTGCAGTTTGAGTCCTGTTCTTCCCGTGGCACTGCAGGCTTTTGAATAGCCACAGACCCAGAGGAGCAGCTACGGCGTTCCTTGGTTGAGGCAGTTCGCTTGATGCAGAACACTCGAATTCGAGAAGCTGATTCAGGGAAGGAAACACAGGGTAACCTGTGTCTCTTTGGACTTGTTAGAAACCACAGTGGGGTATGCTGAGTGTGCCCATGGAAACGGGGGCCTGCTGGAACTAGCCTTGCTTTCCCATTTTGAAGGCTGCATTCATGCTGCCTTGAAGCTGCCTGACATTCCCTGCTCTTGACAGGCCTGTAAACCCTGTAAGAATGCTTCTGGGGAGCAAATGAATTTGCTATCTACACTAGGTGCTTCTGCGCCTGCGGTGTGGTCACCCTGACAAGCTCTAGCGCTAAAAGGAAACTCAACGTGTGAACTTGCCTCCAGTTTAGGCCCTTAGTACCCATGTAGATACGGAGGCATGCAGCTCTTTCCATGAGTTCTTAGTCGCTTCTATGCTTTACTATAAAGGAAGTACACTTCTGAGGACTCCTAGGCCTCTCGGGTATGCATCATTTCCCCTCCAAGTTCACTGAGTCCCTCCAGAGCCCTGTGGGCCGGCTGCGAAACTTCGAGTCCCATTTGTTGATCCCTCGGAGGCCCTCTGTGCGTGCCTAGAGACGGGCAACACACTGTACGTTCCTTGAGGAGAGCTCCATTTCCAGAGACCTCGAACGGCCTCAGGACAACATTGCTGCTGAGTCCCAAGTGCCCAGGAAGACTTTGTCATGGCCCTTGTGTGAGCTGCCATGTGATAACACTCTGTTTTGAATGCTCCGAGGCCCTCGTACCTGGAGTCACTCTGCTCGAGGAGGAAGTCAGCATCTTGCCATGCGGTGTCGCTGACGGCACACCCAGCAGAAACACATGCCTGGAAGTAAGGCCCTGATTTGCCGTGCAGAAGCGGAGGCGTGCAGCAGTTTCCATGAGCCGGTGGCCTGTGCGCTGCGTACCTTTAACGGCAGCACAGTTTTCTGGACACCTAGGAGGCTAGCGTGGGCACCCTGTTGCCGGCAGGAACACTGAGTACCCCCAGGCGCACCTGGGTCTGCTAAGCAACATCCAGTCCCGTAGCCCTTTAGAGCCCCCTCTGTGCATGCCGAGCGTAGGGAAACGCACTGCACTCTCCTTTGAAGCGTCTTAGTTTCTTCAGCACTCGCGCACGTTCACGAACACCGTTCTGGCACGTCCCACATGGCGTAGAAGTCTTAGGCGTTGCCCTAGTCTGAGCAGCACTCAGAGTAACCCTCGGCTTCGCATTCCATCCAGGACCTCCTGCCTGAAATCAACGTGCCTCCTAGAGGAAGTCGGCTTGCGTTCTGACTGCAGTTTGAGTCCTGTTCTTCCCGTGGCACTGCAGGCTTTTGAATAGCCACAGACCCAGAGGAGCAGCTACGGCGTTCCTTGGTTGAGGCAGTTCGCTTGATGCAGAACACTCGAATTCGAGAAGCTGATTCAGGGAAGGAAACACAGGGTAACCTGTGTCTCTTTGGACTTGTTAGAAACCACAGTGGGGTATGCTGAGTGTGCCCATGGAAACGGGGGCCTGCTGGAACTAGCCTTGCTTTCCCATTTTGAAGGCTGCATTCATGCTGCCTTGAAGCTGCCTGACATTCCCTGCTCTTGACAGGCCTGTAAACCCTGTAAGAACGCTTCTGGGGAGCAAATGAATTTGCTATCTACACTAGGTGCTTCTGCGCCTGCGGTGTGGTCACCCTGACAAGCTCTAGCGCTAAAAGGAAACTCAACGTGTGAACTTGCCTCCAGTTTAGGCCCTTAGTACCCATGTAGATACGGAGGCATGCAGCTCTTTCCATGAGTTCTTAGTCGCTTCTATGCTTTACTATAAAGGAAGTACACTTCTGAGGACTCCTAGGCCTCTCGGGTATGCATCATTTCCCCTCCAAGTTCACTGAGTCCCTCCAGAGCCCTGTGGGCCGGCTGCGAAACTTCGAGTCCCATTTGTTGATTCCCTCGGAGGCCCTCTGTGCGTGCCTAGAGACGGGCAACACACTGTACGTTCCTTGAGGAGAGCTCCATTTCCAGAGACCTCGAACGGCCTCAGGACAACATTGCTGCTGAGTCCCAAGTGCCCAGGAAGACTTTGTCATGGCCCTTGTGTGAGCTGCCATGTGATAACACTCTGTTTTGAATGCTCCGAGGCCCTCGTACCTGGAGTCACTCTGCTCGAGGAGAAAGTCAGCATCTTGCCATGCGGTGTCGCTGACGGCACACCCAGCAGAAACACATGCCTGGAAGTAAGGCCCTGATTTGCCGTGCAGAAGCGGAGGCGTGCAGCAGTTTCCATGAGCCGGTGGCCTGTGCTCTGCGTACCTTTAACGGCAGCACAGTTTTCTGGACACCTAGGAGGCTAGCGTGGGCACCCTGTTGCCGGCAGGAACACTGAGTACCCCCAGGCGCACCTGGGTCTGCTAAGCAACATCCAGTCCCGTAGCCCTTTAGAGCCCCCTCTGTGCATGCCGAGCGTAGGGAAACGCACTGCACTCTCCTTTGAAGCGTCTTAGTTTCTTCAGCACTCGCGCACGTTCACGAACACCGTTCTGGCACGTCCCACATGGCGTAGAAGTCTTAGGCGTTGCCCTAGTCTGAGCAGCACTCAGAGTAACCCTCGGCTTCGCATTCCATCCAGGACCTCCTGCCTGAAATCAACGTGCCTCCTAGAGGAAGTCGGCTTGCGTTCTGACTGCAGTTTGAGTCCTGTTCTTCCCGTGGCACTGCAGGCTTTTGAATAGCCACAGGCCCAGAGGAGCAGCTACGGCGTTCCTTGGTTGAGGCAGTTCGCTTGATGCAGAACACTCGAATTCGAGAAGCTGATTCAGGGAAGGAAACACAGGGTAACCTGTGTCTCTTTGGACTTGTTAGAAACCACAGTGGGGTATGCTGAGTGTGCCCATGGAAACGGGGGCCTGCTGGAACTAGCCTTGCTTTCCCATTTTGAAGGCTGCATTCATGCTGCCTTGAAGCTGCCTGACATTCCCTGCTCTTGACAGGCCTGTAAACCCTGTAAGAATGCTTCTGGGGAGAAAATGAATTTGCTATCTACACTAGGTGCTTCTGCGCCTGCGGTGTGGTCACCCTGACAAGCTCTAGCGCTAAAAGGAAACTCAACGTGTGAACTTGCCTCCAGTTTAGGCCCTTAGTACCCATGTAGATACGGAGGCATGCAGCTCTTTCCATGAGTTCTTAGTCGCTTCTATGCTTTACTATAAAGGAAGTACACTTCTGAGGACTCCTAGGCCTCTCGGGTATGCATCATTTCCCCTCCAAGTTCACTGAGTCCCTCCAGAGCCCTGTGGGCCGGCTGCGAAACTTCGAGTCCCATTTGTTGATCCCTCGGAGGCCCTCTGTGCGTGCCTAGAGACGGGCAACACACTGTACGTTCCTTGAGGAGAGCTCCATTTCCAGAGACCTCGAACGGCCTCAGGACAACATTGCTGCTGAGTCCCAAGTGCCCAGGAAGACTTTGTCATGGCCCTTGTGTGAGCTGCCATGTGATAACACTCTGTTTTGAATGCTCCGAGGCCCTCGTACCTGGAGTCACTCTGCTCGAGGAGGAAGTCAGCATCTTGCCATGCGGTGTCGCTGACGGCACACCCAGCAGAAACACATGCCTGGAAGTAAGGCCCTGATTTGCCGTGCAGAAGCGGAGGCGTGCAGCAGTTTCCATGAGCCGGTGGCCTGTGCGCTGCGTACCTTTAACGGCAGCACAGTTTTCTGGACACCTAGGAGGCTAGCGTGGGCACCCTGTTGCCGGCAGGAACACTGAGTACCCCCAGGCGCACCTGGGTCTGCTAAGCAACATCCAGTCCCGTAGCCCTTTAGAGCCCCCTCTGTGCATGCCGAGCGTAGGGAAACGCACTGCACTCTCCTTTGAAGCGTCTTAGTTTCTTCAGCACTCGCGCACGTTCACGAACACCGTTCTGGCACGTCCCACATGGCGTAGAAGTCTTAGGCGTTGCCCTAGTCTGAGCAGCACTCAGAGTAACCCTCGGCTTCGCATTCCATCCAGGACCTCCTGCCTGAAATCAACGTGCCTCCTAGAGGAAGTCGGCTTGCGTTCTGACTGCAGTTTGAGTCCTGTTCTTCCCGTGGCACTGCAGGCTTTTGAATAGCCACAGACCCAGAGGAGCAGCTACGGCGTTCCTTGGTTGAGGCAGTTCGCTTGATGCAGAACACTCGAATTCGAGAAGCTGATTCAGGGAAGGAAACACAGGGTAACCTGTGTCTCTTTGGACTTGTTAGAAACCACAGTGGGGTATGCTGAGTGTGCCCATGGAAACGGGGGCCTGCTGGAACTAGCCTTGCTTTCCCATTTTGAAGGCTGCATTCATGCTGCCTTGAAGCTGCCTGACATTCCCTGCTCTTGACAGGCCTGTAAACCCTGTAAGAACGCTTCTGGGGAGCAAATGAATTTGCTATCTACACTAGGTGCTTCTGCGCCTGCGGTGTGGTCACCCTGACAAGCTCTAGCGCTAAAAGGAAACTCAACGTGTGAACTTGCCTCCAGTTTAGGCCCTTAGTACCCATGTAGATACGGAGGCATGCAGCTCTTTCCATGAGTTCTTAGTCGCTTCTATGCTTTACTATAAAGGAAGTACACTTCTGAGGACTCCTAGGCCTCTCGGGTATGCATCATTTCCCCTCCAAGTTCACTGAGTCCCTCCAGAGCCCTGTGGGCCGGCTGCGAAACTTCGAGTCCCATTTGTTGATTCCCTCGGAGGCCCTCTGTGCGTGCCTAGAGACGGGCAACACACTGTACGTTCCTTGAGGAGAGCTCCATTTCCAGAGACCTCGAACGGCCTCAGGACAACATTGCTGCTGAGTCCCAAGTGCCCAGGAAGACTTTGTCATGGCCCTTGTGTGAGCTGCCATGTGATAACACTCTGTTTTGAATGCTCCGAGGCCCTCGTACCTGGAGTCACTCTGCTCGAGGAGAAAGTCAGCATCTTGCCATGCGGTGTCGCTGACGGCACACCCAGCAGAAACACATGCCTGGAAGTAAGGCCCTGATTTGCCGTGCAGAAGCGGAGGCGTGCAGCAGTTTCCATGAGCCGGTGGCCTGTGCTCTGCGTACCTTTAACGGCAGCACAGTTTTCTGGACACCTAGGAGGCTAGCGTGGGCACCCTGTTGCCGGCAGGAACACTGAGTACCCCCAGGCGCACCTGGGTCTGCTAAGCAACATCCAGTCCCGTAGCCCTTTAGAGCCCCCTCTGTGCATGCCGAGCGTAGGGAAACGCACTGCACTCTCCTTTGAAGCGTCTTAGTTTCTTCAGCACTCGCGCACGTTCACGAACACCGTTCTGGCACGTCCCACATGGCGTAGAAGTCTTAGGCGTTGCCCTAGTCTGAGCAGCACTCAGAGTAACCCTCGGCTTCGCATTCCATCCAGGACCTCCTGCCTGAAATCAACGTGCCTCCTAGAGGAAGTCGGCTTGCGTTCTGACTGCAGTTTGAGTCCTGTTCTTCCCGTGGCACTGCAGGCTTTTGAATAGCCACAGGCCCAGAGGAGCAGCTACGGCGTTCCTTGGTTGAGGCAGTTCGCTTGATGCAGAACACTCGAATTCGAGAAGCTGATTCAGGGAAGGAAACACAGGGTAACCTGTGTCTCTTTGGACTTGTTAGAAACCACAGTGGGGTATGCTGAGTGTGCCCATGGAAACGGGGGCCTGCTGGAACTAGCCTTGCTTTCCCATTTTGAAGGCTGCATTCATGCTGCCTTGAAGCTGCCTGACATTCCCTGCTCTTGACAGGCCTGTAAACCCTGTAAGAATGCTTCTGGGGAGAAAATGAATTTGCTATCTACACTAGGTGCTTCTGCGCCTGCGGTGTGGTCACCCTGACAAGCTCTAGCGCTAAAAGGAAACTCAACGTGTGAACTTGCCTCCAGTTTAGGCCCTTAGTACCCATGTAGATACGGAGGCATGCAGCTCTTTCCATGAGTTCTTAGTCGCTTCTATGCTTTACTATAAAGGAAGTACACTTCTGAGGACTCCTAGGCCTCTCGGGTATGCATCATTTCCCCTCCAAGTTCACTGAGTCCCTCCAGAGCCCTGTGGGCCGGCTGCGAAACTTCGAGTCCCATTTGTTGATCCCTCGGAGGCCCTCTGTGCGTGCCTAGAGACGGGCAACACACTGTACGTTCCTTGAGGAGAGCTCCATTTCCAGAGACCTCGAACGGCCTCAGGACAACATTGCTGCTGAGTCCCAAGTGCCCAGGAAGACTTTGTCATGGCCCTTGTGTGAGCTGCCATGTGATAACACTCTGTTTTGAATGCTCCGAGGCCCTCGTACCTGGAGTCACTCTGCTCGAGGAGAAAGTCAGCATCTTGCCATGCGGTGTCGCTGACGGCACACCCAGCAGAAACACATGCCTGGAAGTAAGGCCCTGATTTGCCGTGCAGAAGCGGAGGCGTGCAGCAGTTTCCATGAGCCGGTGGCCTGTGCTCTGCGTACCTTTAACGGCAGCACAGTTTTCTGGACACCTAGGAGGCTAGCGTGGGCACCCTGTTGCCGGCAGGAACACTGAGTACCCCCAGGCGCACCTGGGTCTGCTAAGCAACATCCAGTCCCGTAGCCCTTTAGAGCCCCCTCTGTGCATGCCGAGCGTAGGGAAACGCACTGCACTCTCCTTTGAAGCGTCTTAGTTTCTTCAGCACTCGCGCACGTTCACGAACACCGTTCTGGCACGTCCCACATGGCGTAGAAGTCTTAGGCGTTGCCCTAGTCTGAGCAGCACTCAGAGTAACCCTCGGCTTCGCATTCCATCCAGGACCTCCTGCCTGAAATCAACGTGCCTCCTAGAGGAAGTCGGCTTGCGTTCTGACTGCAGTTTGAGTCCTGTTCTTCCCGTGGCACTGCAGGCTTTTGAATAGCCACAGGCCCAGAGGAGCAGCTACGGCGTTCCTTGGTTGAGGCAGTTCGCTTGATGCAGAACACTCGAATTCGAGAAGCTGATTCAGGGAAGGAAACACAGGGTAACCTGTGTCTCTTTGGACTTGTTAGAAACCACAGTGGGGTATGCTGAGTGTGCCCATGGAAACGGGGGCCTGCTGGAACTAGCCTTGCTTTCCCATTTTGAAGGCTGCATTCATGCTGCCTTGAAGCTGCCTGACATTCCCTGCTCTTGACAGGCCTGTAAACCCTGTAAGAATGCTTCTGGGGAGAAAATGAATTTGCTATCTACACTAGGTGCTTCTGCGCCTGCGGTGTGGTCACCCTGACAAGCTCTAGCGCTAAAAGGAAACTCAACGTGTGAACTTGCCTCCAGTTTAGGCCCTTAGTACCCATGTAGATACGGAGGCATGCAGCTCTTTCCATGAGTTCTTAGTCGCTTCTATGCTTTACTATAAAGGAAGTACACTTCTGAGGACTCCTAGGCCTCTCGGGTATGCATCATTTCCCCTCCAAGTTCACTGAGTCCCTCCAGAGCCCTGTGGGCCGGCTGCGAAACTTCGAGTCCCATTTGTTGATCCCTCGGAGGCCCTCTGTGCGTGCCTAGAGACGGGCAACACACTGTACGTTCCTTGAGGAGAGCTCCATTTCCAGAGACCTCGAACGGCCTCAGGACAACATTGCTGCTGAGTCCCAAGTGCCCAGAAAGACTTTGTCATGGCCCTTGTGTGAGCTGCCATGTGATAACACTCTGTTTTGAATGCTCCGAGGCCCTCGTACCTGGAGTCACTCTGCTCGAGGAGAAAGTCAGCATCTTGCCATGCGGTGTCGCTGACGGCACACCCAGCAGAAACACATGCCTGGAAGTAAGGCCCTGATTTGCCGTGCAGAAGCGGAGGCGTGCAGCAGTTTCCATGAGCCGGTGGCCTGTGCTCTGCGTACCTTTAACGGCAGCACAGTTTTCTGGACACCTAGGAGGCTAGCGTGGGCACCCTGTTGCCGGCAGGAACACTGAGTACCCCCAGGCGCACCTGGGTCTGCTAAGCAACATCCAGTCCCGTAGCCCTTTAGAGCCCCTCTGTGCATGCCGAGCGTAGGGAAACGCACTGCACTCTCCTTTGAAGCGTCTTAGTTTCTTCAGCACTCGCGCACGTTCACGAACACCGTTCTGGCACGTCCCACATGGCGTAGAAGTCTTAGGCGTTGCCCTAGTCTGAGCAGCACTCAGAGTAACCCTCGGCTTCGCATTCCATCCAGGACCTCCTGCCTGAAATCAACGTGCCTCCTAGAGGAAGTCGGCTTGCGTTCTGACTGCAGTTTGAGTCCTGTTCTTCCCGTGGCACTGCAGGCTTTTGAATAGCCACAGGCCCAGAGGAGCAGCTACGGCGTTCCTTGGTTGAGGCAGTTCGCTTGATGCAGAACACTCGAATTCGAGAAGCTGATTCAGGGAAGGAAACACAGGGTAACCTGTGTCTCTTTGGACTTGTTAGAAACCACAGTGGGGTATGCTGAGTGTGCCCATGGAAACGGGGGCCTGCTGGAACTAGCCTTGCTTTCCCATTTTGAAGGCTGCATTCATGCTGCCTTGAAGCTGCCTGACATTCCCTGCTCTTGACAGGCCTGTAAACCCTGTAAGAATGCTTCTGGGGAGCAAATGAATTTGCTATCTACACTAGGTGCTTCTGCGCCTGCGGTGTGGTCACCCTGACAAGCTCTAGCGCTAAAAGGAAACTCAACGTGTGAACTTGCCTCCAGTTTAGGCCCTTAGTACCCATGTAGATACGGAGGCATGCAGCTCTTTCCATGAGTTCTTAGTCGCTTCTATGCTTTACTATAAAGGAAGTACACTTCTGAGGACTCCTAGGCCTCTCGGGTATGCATCATTTCCCCTCCAAGTTCACTGAGTCCCTCCAGAGCCCTGTGGGCCGGCTGCGAAACTTCGAGTCCCATTTGTTGATTCCCTCGGAGGCCCTCTGTGCGTGCCTAGAGACGGGCAACACACTGTACGTTCCTTGAGGAGAGCTCCATTTCCAGAGACCTCGAACGGCCTCAGGACAACATTGCTGCTGAGTCCCAAGTGCCCAGGAAGACTTTGTCATGGCCCTTGTGTGAGCTGCCATGTGATAACACTCTGTTTTGAATGCTCCGAGGCCCTCGTACCTGGAGTCACTCTGCTCGAGGAGAAAGTCAGCATCTTGCCATGCGGTGTCGCTGACGGCACACCCAGCAGAAACACATGCCTGGAAGTAAGGCCCTGATTTGCCGTGCAGAAGCGGAGGCGTGCAGCAGTTTCCATGAGCCGGTGGCCTGTGCTCTGCGTACCTTTAACGGCAGCACAGTTTTCTGGACACCTAGGAGGCTAGCGTGGGCACCCTGTTGCCGGCAGGAACACTGAGTACCCCCAGGCGCACCTGGGTCTGCTAAGCAACATCCAGTCCCGTAGCCCTTTAGAGCCCCTCTGTGCATGCCGAGCGTAGGGAAACGCACTGCACTCTCCTTTGAAGCGTCTTAGTTTCTTCAGCACTCGCGCACGTTCACGAACACCGTTCTGGCACGTCCCACATGGCGTAGAAGTCTTAGGCGTTGCCCTAGTCTGAGCAGCACTCAGAGTAACCCTCGGCTTCGCATTCCATCCAGGACCTCCTGCCTGAAATCAACGTGCCTCCTAGAGGAAGTCGGCTTGCGTTCTGACTGCAGTTTGAGTCCTGTTCTTCCCGTGGCACTGCAGGCTTTTGAATAGCCACAGGCCCAGAGGAGCAGCTACGGCGTTCCTTGGTTGAGGCAGTTCACTTGATGCAGAACACCCTACTTCGAGAAGCTGATTCAGGGAAGGAAACACAGGGTAACCTGTGTCTCTTTGGACTTGTTAGAAACCACAGTGGGGTATGCTGAGTGTGCCCATGGAAACGGGGGCCTGCTGGAACTAGCCTTGCTTTCCCATTTTGAAGGCTGCATTCATGCTGCGTTGAAGCTGCCTGACATTCCCTGCACTTGATAGGCCTGTAAACACTGTAAGAATGCTTCTGGGGAGAAAATGAATTTGCTGTCTAAACCAGGTGCTTCCGTGACTGCGGTATGGTCAGCCTGACAAGCTCTAGCACTAAAAGGAAACTCAACGTGTGTACTTGCCTCCAGTTTAAGCCCTTAGTAGCCATGTAGATTCGGAAGCATACAGCTCTTTCCATGAGTTCTTAGTCGCTTATATGCTTTACTATAAAGGAAGTACACTTCTGAGGACTCCTAGGCCTCTCGGGTATGCATCATTTCCCCTCCAAGTTCACTGAGTCCCTCCAGAGCCCTGTGGGCCGGCTGCGAAACTTCGAGTCCCATTTGTTGATCCCTCGGAGGCCCTCTGTGCGTGCCTAGAGACGGGCAACACACTGTACGTTCCTTGAGGAGAGCTCCATTTCCAGAGACCTCGACCGGCCTCAGGACAACATTGCTGCTGAGTCCGAAATGCCGAGGAAGACTTTGTCATGGCCCTTGTGTGAGCTGCCATGTCATAACACTCTGCTTTGAATGCTTCGAGGCCCTCGTACCTGGAGTCACTCTGCTCGAGGAGAAAGTCAGCATCTTGCCATGCGGTGTCGCTGACGGCACACCCAGCAGAAACACATGCCTGGAAGTAAGGCCCTGATTTGCCGTGCAGAAGCGGAGGCGTGCAGCAGTTTCCATGAGCCGGTGGCCTGTGCGCTGCGTACCTTTAACGGCAGCACAGTTTTCTGGACACCTAGGAGGCTAGCGTGGGCACCCTGTTGCCGGCAGGAACACTGAGTAGCCCCAGGCGCACCTGGGTCTGCTAAGCAACATCCAGTCCCGTAGCCCTTTAGAGCCCCTCTGTGCATGCCGAGCGTAGGGAAACGCACTGCACTCTCCTTTGAAGCGTCTTAGTTTCTTCAGCACTCGCGCACGTTCACGAACACCGTTCTGGCACGTCCCACATGGCGTAGAAGTCTTAGGCGTTGCCCTAGTCTGAGCAGCACTCAGAGTAACCCTCGGCTTCGCATTCCATCCAGGACCTCCTGCCTGAAATCAACGTGCCTCCTAGAGGAAGTCGGCTTGCGTTCTGACTGCAGTTTGAGTCCTGTTCTTCCCGTGGCACTGCAGGCTTTTGAATAGCCACAGACCCAGAGGAACAGCTACGGCGTTCCTTGGTTGAGGCAGTTCGCTTGATGCAGAACACTCGAATTCGAGAAGCTGATTCAGGGAAGGAAACACAGGGTAACCTGTGTCTCTTTGGACTTGTTAGAAACCACAGTGGGGTATGCTGAGTGTGCCCATGGAAACGGGGGCCTGCTGGAACTAGCCTTGCTTTCCCATTTTGAAGGCTGCATTCATGCTGCCTTGAAGCTGCCTGACATTCCCTGCTCTTGACAGGCCTGTAAACCCTGTAAGAATGCTTCTGGGGAGAAAATGAATTTGCTATCTACACTAGGTGCTTCTGCGCCTGCGGTGTGGTCACCCTGACAAGCTCTAGCGCTAAAAGGAAACTCAACGTGTGAACTTGCCTCCAGTTTAGGCCCTTAGTACCCATGTAGATACGGAGGCATGCAGCTCTTTCCATGAGTTCTTAGTCGCTTCTATGCTTTACTATAAAGGAAGTACACTTCTGAGGACTCCTAGGCCTCTCGGGTATGCATCATTTCCCCTCCAAGTTCACTGAGTCCCTCCAGAGCCCTGTGGGCCGGCTGCGAAACTTCGAGTCCCATTTGTTGATCCCTCGGAGGCCCTCTGTGCGTGCCTAGAGACGGGCAACACACTGTACGTTCCTTGAGGAGAGCTCCATTTCCAGAGACCTCGAACGGCCTCAGGACAACATTGCTGCTGAGTCCCAAGTGCCCAGGAAGACTTTGTCATGGCCCTTGTGTGAGCTGCCATGTGATAACACTCTGTTTTGAATGCTCCGAGGCCCTCGTACCTGGAGTCACTCTGCTCGAGGAGAAAGTCAGCATCTTGCCATGCGGTGTCGCTGACGGCACACCCAGCAGAAACACATGCCTGGAAGTAAGGCCCTGATTTGCCGTGCAGAAGCGGAGGCGTGCAGCAGTTTCCATGAGCCGGTGGCCTGTGCTCTGCGTACCTTTAACGGCAGCACAGTTTTCTGGACACCTAGGAGGCTAGCGTGGGCACCCTGTTGCCGGCAGGAACACTGAGTACCCCCAGGCGCACCTGGGTCTGCTAAGCAACATCCAGTCCCGTAGCCCTTTAGAGCCCCTCTGTGCATGCCGAGCGTAGGGAAACGCACTGCACTCTCCTTTGAAGCGTCTTAGTTTCTTCAGCACTCGCGCACGTTCACGAACACCGTTCTGGCACGTCCCACATGGCGTAGAAGTCTTAGGCGTTGCCCTAGTCTAAGCAGCACTCAGAGTAACCCTCGGCTTCGCATTCCATCCAGGACCTCCTGCCTGAAATCAACGTGCCTCCTAGAGGAAGTCGGCTTGCGTTCTGACTGCAGTTTGAGTCCTGTTCTTCCCGTGGCACTGCAGGCTTTTGAATAGCCACAGGCCCAGAGGAGCAGCTACGGCGTTCCTTGGTTGAGGCAGTTCGCTTGATGCAGAACACTCGAATTCGAGAAGCTGATTCAGGGAAGGAAACACAGGGTAACCTGTGTCTCTTTGGACTTGTTAGAAACCACAGTGGGGTATGCTGAGTGTGCCCATGGAAACGGGGGCCTGCTGGAACTAGCCTTGCTTTCCCATTTTGAAGGCTGAATTCATGCTGCCTTGAAGCTGCCTGACATTCCCTGCTCTTGACAGGCCTGTAAACCCTGTAAGAATGCTTCTGGGGAGAAAATGAATTTGCTATCTACACTAGGTGCTTCTGCGCCTGCGGTGTGGTCACCCTGACAAGCTCTAGCGCTAAAAGGAAACTCAACGTGTGAACTTGCCTCCAGTTTAGGCCCTTAGTACCCATGTAGATACGGAGGCATGCAGCTCTTTCCATGAGTTCTTAGTCGCTTCTATGCTTTACTATAAAGGAAGTACACTTCTGAGGACTCCTAGGCCTCTCGGGTATGCATCATTTCCCCTCCAAGTTCACTGAGTCCCTCCAGAGCCCTGTGGGCCGGCTGCGAAACTTCGAGTCCCATTTGTTGATCCCTCGGAGGCCCTCTGTGCGTGCCTAGAGACGGGCAACACACTGTACGTTCCTTGAGGAGAGCTCCATTTCCAGAGACCTCGAACGGCCTCAGGACAACATTGCTGCTGAGTCCCAAGTGCCCAGGAAGACTTTGTCATGGCCCTTGTGTGAGCTGCCATGTGATAACACTCTGTTTTGAATGCTCCGAGGCCCTCGTACCTGGAGTCACTCTGCTCGAGGAGAAAGTCAGCATCTTGCCATGCGGTGTCGCTGACGGCACACCCAGCAGAAACACATGCCTGGAAGTAAGGCCCTGATTTGCCGTGCAGAAGCGGAGGCGTGCAGCAGTTTCCATGAGCCGGTGGCCTGTGCTCTGCGTACCTTTAACGGCAGCACAGTTTTCTGGACACCTAGGAGGCTAGCGTGGGCACCCTGTTGCCGGCAGGAACACTGAGTACCCCCAGGCGCACCTGGGTCTGCTAAGCAACATCCAGTCCCGTAGCCCTTTAGAGCCCCTCTGTGCATGCCGAGCGTAGGGAAACGCACTGCACTCTCCTTTGAAGCGTCTTAGTTTCTTCAGCACTCGCGCACGTTCACGAACACCGTTCTGGCACGTCCCACATGGCGTAGAAGTCTTAGGCGTTGCCCTAGTCTGAGCAGCACTCAGAGTAACCCTCGGCTTCGCATTCCATCCAGGACCTCCTGCCTGAAATCAACGTGCCTCCTAGAGGAAGTCGGCTTGCGTTCTGACTGCAGTTTGAGTCCTGTTCTTCCCGTGGCACTGCAGGCTTTTGAATAGCCACAGACCCAGAGGAGCAGCTACGGCGTTCCTTGGTTGAGGCAGTTCGCTTGATGCAGAACACTCGAATTCGAGAAGCTGATTCAGGGAAGGAAACACAGGGTAACCTGTGTCTCTTTGGACTTGTTAGAAACCACAGTGGGGTATGCTGAGTGTGCCCATGGAAACGGGGGCCTGCTGGAACTAGCCTTGCTTTCCCATTTTGAAGGCTGCATTCATGCTGCCTTGAAGCTGCCTGACATTCCCTGCTCTTGACAGGCCTGTAAACCCTGTAAGAATGCTTCTGGGGAGAAAATGAATTTGCTATCTACACTAGGTGCTTCTGCGCCTGCGGTGTGGTCACCCTGACAAGCTCTAGCGCTAAAAGGAAACTCAACGTGTGAACTTGCCTCCAGTTTAGGCCCTTAGTACCCATGTAGATACGGAGGCATGCAGCTCTTTCCATGAGTTCTTAGTCGCTTCTATGCTTTACTATAAAGGAAGTACACTTCTGAGGACTCCTAGGCCTCTCGGGTATGCATCATTTCCCCTCCAAGTTCACTGAGTCCCTCCAGAGCCCTGTGGGCCGGCTGCAAAACTTCGAGTCCCATTTGTTGATTCCCTCGGAGGCCCTCTGTGCGTGCCTAGAGACGGGCAACACACTGTACGTTCCTTGAGGAGAGCTCCATTTCCAGAGACCTCGAACGGCCTCAGGACAACATTGCTGCTGAGTCCCAAGTGCCCAGGAAGACTTTGTCATGGCCCTTGTGTGAGCTGCCATGTGATAACACTCTGTTTTGAATGCTCCGAGGCCCTCGTACCTGGAGTCACTCTGCTCGAGGAGAAAGTCAGCATCTTGCCATGCGGTGTCGCTGACGGCACACCCAGCAGAAACACATGCCTGGAAGTAAGGCCCTGATTTGCCGTGCAGAAGCGGAGGCGTGCAGCAGTTTCCATGAGCCGGTGGCCTGTGCTCTGCGTACCTTTAACGGCAGCACAGTTTTCTGGACACCTAGGAGGCTAGCGTGGGCACCCTGTTGCCGGCAGGAACACTGAGTACCCCCAGGCGCACCTGGGTCTGCTAAGCAACATCCAGTCCCGTAGCCCTTTAGAGCCCCCTCTGTGCATGCCGAGCGTAGGGAAACGCACTGCACTCTCCTTTGAAGCGTCTTAGTTTCTTCAGCACCCGCGCACGTTCACGAACACCGTTCTGGCACGTCCCACATGGCGTAGAAGTCTTAGGCGTTGCCCTAGTCTGAGCAGCACTCAGAGTAACCCTCGGCTTCGCATTCCATCCAGGACCTCCTGCCTGAAATCAACGTGCCTCCTAGAGGAAGTCGGCTTGCGTTCTGACTGCAGTTTGAGTCCTGTTCTTCCCGTGGCACTGCAGGCTTTTGAATAGCCACAGACCCAGAGGAGCAGCTACGGCGTTCCTTGGTTGAGGCAGTTCGCTTGATGCAGAACACTCGAATTCGAGAAGCTGATTCAGGGAAGGAAACACAGGGTAACCTGTGTCTCTTTGGACTTGTTAGAAACCACAGTGGGGTATGCTGAGTGTGCCCATGGAAACGGGGGCCTGCTGGAACTAGCCTTGCTTTCCCATTTTGAAGGCTGCATTCATGCTGCCTTGAAGCTGCCTGACATTCCCTGCTCTTGACAGGCCTGTAAACCCTGTAAGAATGCTTCTGGGGAGCAAATGAATTTGCTATCTACACTAGGTGCTTCTGCGCCTGCGGTGTGGTCACCCTGACAAGCTCTAGCGCTAAAAGGAAACTCAACGTGTGAACTTGCCTCCAGTTTAGGCCCTTAGTACCCATGTAGATACGGAGGCATGCAGCTCTTTCCATGAGTTCTTAGTCGCTTCTATGCTTTACTATAAAGGAAGTACACTTCTGAGGACTCCTAGGCCTCTCGGGTATGCATCATTTCCCCTCCAAGTTCACTGAGTCCCTCCAGAGCCCTGTGGGCCGGCTGCGAAACTTCGAGTCCCATTTGTTGATCCCTCGGAGGCCCTCTGTGCGTGCCTAGAGACGGGCAACACACTGTACGTTCCTTGAGGAGAGCTCCATTTCCAGAGACCTCGAACGGCCTCAGGACAACATTGCTGCTGAGTCCCAAGTGCCCAGGAAGACTTTGTCATGGCCCTTGTGTGAGCTGCCATGTGATAACACTCTGTTTTGAATGCTCCGAGGCCCTCGTACCTGGAGTCACTCTGCTCGAGGAGGAAGTCAGCATCTTGCCATGCGGTGTCGCTGACGGCACACCCAGCAGAAACACATGCCTGGAAGTAAGGCCCTGATTTGCCGTGCAGAAGCGGAGGCGTGCAGCAGTTTCCATGAGCCGGTGGCCTGTGCGCTGCGTACCTTTAACGGCAGCACAGTTTTCTGGACACCTAGGAGGCTAGCGTGGGCACCCTGTTGCCGGCAGGAACACTGAGTACCCCCAGGCGCACCTGGGTCTGCTAAGCAACATCCAGTCCCGTAGCCCTTTAGAGCCCCCTCTGTGCATGCCGAGCGTAGGGAAACGCACTGCACTCTCCTTTGAAGCGTCTTAGTTTCTTCAGCACTCGCGCACGTTCACGAACACCGTTCTGGCACGTCCCACATGGCGTAGAAGTCTTAGGCGTTGCCCTAGTCTGAGCAGCACTCAGAGTAACCCTCGGCTTCGCATTCCATCCAGGACCTCCTGCCTGAAATCAACGTGCCTCCTAGAGGAAGTCGGCTTGCGTTCTGACTGCAGTTTGAGTCCTGTTCTTCCCGTGGCACTGCAGGCTTTTGAATAGCCACAGACCCAGAGGAGCAGCTACGGCGTTCCTTGGTTGAGGCAGTTCGCTTGATGCAGAACACTCGAATTCGAGAAGCTGATTCAGGGAAGGAAACACAGGGTAACCTGTGTCTCTTTGGACTTGTTAGAAACCACAGTGGGGTATGCTGAGTGTGCCCATGGAAACGGGGGCCTGCTGGAACTAGCCTTGCTTTCCCATTTTGAAGGCTGCATTCATGCTGCCTTGAAGCTGCCTGACATTCCCTGCTCTTGACAGGCCTGTAAACCCTGTAAGAACGCTTCTGGGGAGCAAATGAATTTGCTATCTACACTAGGTGCTTCTGCGCCTGCGGTGTGGTCACCCTGACAAGCTCTAGCGCTAAAAGGAAACTCAACGTGTGAACTTGCCTCCAGTTTAGGCCCTTAGTACCCATGTAGATACGGAGGCATGCAGCTCTTTCCATGAGTTCTTAGTCGCTTCTATGCTTTACTATAAAGGAAGTACACTTCTGAGGACTCCTAGGCCTCTCGGGTATGCATCATTTCCCCTCCAAGTTCACTGAGTCCCTCCAGAGCCCTGTGGGCCGGCTGCAAAACTTCGAGTCCCATTTGTTGATTCCCTCGGAGGCCCTCTGTGCGTGCCTAGAGACGGGCAACACACTGTACGTTCCTTGAGGAGAGCTCCATTTCCAGAGACCTCGAACGGCCTCAGGACAACATTGCTGCTGAGTCCCAAGTGCCCAGGAAGACTTTGTCATGGCCCTTGTGTGAGCTGCCATGTGATAACACTCTGTTTTGAATGCTCCGAGGCCCTCGTACCTGGAGTCACTCTGCTCGAGGAGAAAGTCAGCATCTTGCCATGCGGTGTCGCTGACGGCACACCCAGCAGAAACACATGCCTGGAAGTAAGGCCCTGATTTGCCGTGCAGAAGCGGAGGCGTGCAGCAGTTTCCATGAGCCGGTGGCCTGTGCTCTGCGTACCTTTAACGGCAGCACAGTTTTCTGGACACCTAGGAGGCTAGCGTGGGCACCCTGTTGCCGGCAGGAACACTGAGTACCCCCAGGCGCACCTGGGTCTGCTAAGCAACATCCAGTCCCGTAGCCCTTTAGAGCCCCCTCTGTGCATGCCGAGCGTAGGGAAACGCACTGCACTCTCCTTTGAAGCGTCTTAGTTTCTTCAGCACTCGCGCACGTTCACGAACACCGTTCTGGCACGTCCCACATGGCGTAGAAGTCTTAGGCGTTGCCCTAGTCTGAGCAGCACTCAGAGTAACCCTCGGCTTCGCATTCCATCCAGGACCTCCTGCCTGAAATCAACGTGCCTCCTAGAGGAAGTCGGCTTGCGTTCTGACTGCAGTTTGAGTCCTGTTCTTCCCGTGGCACTGCAGGCTTTTGAATAGCCACAGACCCAGAGGAGCAGCTACGGCGTTCCTTGGTTGAGGCAGTTCGCTTGATGCAGAACACTCGAATTCGAGAAGCTGATTCAGGGAAGGAAACACAGGGTAACCTGTGTCTCTTTGGACTTGTTAGAAACCACAGTGGGGTATGCTGAGTGTGCCCATGGAAACGGGGGCCTGCTGGAACTAGCCTTGCTTTCCCATTTTGAAGGCTGCATTCATGCTGCCTTGAAGCTGCCTGACATTCCCTGCTCTTGACAGGCCTGTAAACCCTGTAAGAATGCTTCTGGGGAGCAAATGAATTTGCTATCTACACTAGGTGCTTCTGCGCCTGCGGTGTGGTCACCCTGACAAGCTCTAGCGCTAAAAGGAAACTCAACGTGTGAACTTGCCTCCAGTTTAGGCCCTTAGTACCCATGTAGATACGGAGGCATGCAGCTCTTTCCATGAGTTCTTAGTCGCTTCTATGCTTTACTATAAAGGAAGTACACTTCTGAGGACTCCTAGGCCTCTCAGGTATGCATCATTTCCCCTCCAAGTTCACTGAGTCCCTCCAGAGCCCTGTGGGCCGGCTGCGAAACTTCGAGTCCCATTTGTTGATTCCCTCGGAGGCCCTCTGTGCGTGCCTAGAGACGGGCAACACACTGTACGTTCCTTGAGGAGAGCTCCATTTCCAGAGACCTCGAACGGCCTCAGGACAACATTGCTGCTGAGTCCCAAGTGCCCAGGAAGACTTTGTCATGGCCCTTGTGTGAGCTGCCATGTGATAACACTCTGTTTTGAATGCTCCGAGGCCCTCGTACCTGGAGTCACTCTGCTCGAGGAGAAAGTCAGCATCTTGCCATGCGGTGTCGCTGACGGCACACCCAGCAGAAACACATGCCTGGAAGTAAGGCCCTGATTTGCCGTGCAGAAGCGGAGGCGTGCAGCAGTTTCCATGAGCCGGTGGCCTGTGCTCTGCGTACCTTTAACGGCAGCACAGTTTTCTGGACACCTAGGAGGCTAGCGTGGGCACCCTGTTGCCGGCAGGAACACTGAGTACCCCCAGGCGCACCTGGGTCTGCTAAGCAACATCCAGTCCCGTAGCCCTTTAGAGCCCCCTCTGTGCATGCCGAGCGTAGGGAAACGCACTGCACTCTCCTTTGAAGCGTCTTAGTTTCTTCAGCACTCGCGCACGTTCACGAACACCGTTCTGGCAAGTCCCACATGGTGTAGAAGTCTTAGGCGTTGCCCTAGTCTGAGCAGCACTCAGAGTAACCCTCGGCTTCGCATTCCATCCAGGACCTCCTGCCTGAAATCAACGTGCCTCCTAGAGGAAGTCGGCTTGCGTTCTGACTGCAGTTTGAGTCCTGTTCTTCCCGTGGCACTGCAGGCTTTTGAATAGCCACAGGCCCAGAGGAGCAGCTACGGCGTTCCTTGGTTGAGGCAGTTCGCTTGATGCAGAACACTCGAATTCGAGAAGCTGATTCAGGGAAGGAAACACAGGGTAACCTGTGTCTCTTTGGACTTGTTAGAAACCACAGTGGGGTATGCTGAGTGTGCCCATGGAAACGGGGGCCTGCTGGAACTAGCCTTGCTTTCCCATTTTGAAGGCTGCATTCATGCTGCCTTGAAGCTGCCTGACATTCCCTGCTCTTGACAGGCCTGTAAACCCTGTAAGAATGCTTCTGGGGAGAAAATGAATTTGCTATCTACACTAGGTGCTTCTGCGCCTGCGGTGTGGTCACCCTGACAAGCTCTAGCGCTAAAAGGAAACTCAACGTGTGAACTTGCCTCCAGTTTAGGCCCTTAGTACCCATGTAGATACGGAGGCATGCAGCTCTTTCCATGAGTTCTTAGTCGCTTCTATGCTTTACTATAAAGGAAGTACACTTCTGAGGACTCCTAGGCCTCTCGGGTATGCATCATTTCCCCTCCAAGTTCACTGAGTCCCTCCAGAGCCCTGTGGGCCGGCTGCGAAACTTCGAGTCCCATTTGTTGATCCCTCGGAGGCCCTCTGTGCGTGCCTAGAGACGGGCAACACACTGTACGTTCCTTGAGGAGAGCTCCATTTCCAGAGACCTCGAACGGCCTCAGGACAACATTGCTGCTGAGTCCCAAGTGCCCAGGAAGACTTTGTCATGGCCCTTGTGTGAGCTGCCATGTGATAACACTCTGTTTTGAATGCTCCGAGGCCCTCGTACCTGGAGTCACTCTGCTCGAGGAGGAAGTCAGCATCTTGCCATGCGGTGTCGCTGACGGCACACCCAGCAGAAACACATGCCTGGAAGTAAGGCCCTGATTTGCCGTGCAGAAGCGGAGGCGTGCAGCAGTTTCCATGAGCCGGTGGCCTGTGCGCTGCGTACCTTTAACGGCAGCACAGTTTTCTGGACACCTAGGAGGCTAGCGTGGGCACCCTGTTGCCGGCAGGAACACTGAGTACCCCCAGGCGCACCTGGGTCTGCTAAGCAACATCCAGTCCCGTAGCCCTTTAGAGCCCCCTCTGTGCATGCCGAGCGTAGGGAAACGCACTGCACTCTCCTTTGAAGCGTCTTAGTTTCTTCAGCACTCGCGCACGTTCACGAACACCGTTCTGGCACGTCCCACATGGCGTAGAAGTCTTAGGCGTTGCCCTAGTCTGAGCAGCACTCAGAGTAACCCTCGGCTTCGCATTCCATCCAGGACCTCCTGCCTGAAATCAACGTGCCTCCTAGAGGAAGTCGGCTTGCGTTCTGACTGCAGTTTGAGTCCTGTTCTTCCCGTGGCACTGCAGGCTTTTGAATAGCCACAGACCCAGAGGAGCAGCTACGGCGTTCCTTGGTTGAGGCAGTTCGCTTGATGCAGAACACTCGAATTCGAGAAGCTGATTCAGGGAAGGAAACACAGGGTAACCTGTGTCTCTTTGGACTTGTTAGAAACCACAGTGGGGTATGCTGAGTGTGCCCATGGAAACGGGGGCCTGCTGGAACTAGCCTTGCTTTCCCATTTTGAAGGCTGCATTCATGCTGCCTTGAAGCTGCCTGACATTCCCTGCTCTTGACAGGCCTGTAAACCCTGTAAGAATGCTTCTGGGGAGAAAATGAATTTGCTATCTACACTAGGTGCTTCTGCGCCTGCGGTGTGGTCACCCTGACAAGCTCTAGCGCTAAAAGGAAACTCAACGTGTGAACTTGCCTCCAGTTTAGGCCCTTAGTACCCATGTAGATACGGAGGCATGCAGCTCTTTCCATGAGTTCTTAGTCGCTTCTATGCTTTACTATAAAGGAAGTACACTTCTGAGGACTCCTAGGCCTCTCGGGTATGCATCATTTCCCCTCCAAGTTCACTGAGTCCCTCCAGAGCCCTGTGGGCCGGCTGCGAAACTTCGAGTCCCATTTGTTGATTCCCTCGGAGGCCCTCTGTGCGTGCCTAGAGACGGGCAACACACTGTACGTTCCTTGAGGAGAGCTCCATTTCCAGAGACCTCGAACGGCCTCAGGACAACATTGCTGCTGAGTCCCAAGTGCCCAGGAAGACTTTGTCATGGCCCTTGTGTGAGCTGCCATGTGATAACACTCTGTTTTGAATGCTCCGAGGCCCTCGTACCTGGAGTCACTCTGCTCGAGGAGAAAGTCAGCATCTTGCCATGCGGTGTCGCTGACGGCACACCCAGCAGAAACACATGCCTGGAAGTAAGGCCCTGATTTGCCGTGCAGAAGCGGAGGCGTGCAGCAGTTTCCATGAGCCGGTGGCCTGTGCTCTGCGTACCTTTAACGGCAGCACAGTTTTCTGGACACCTAGGAGGCTAGCGTGGGCACCCTGTTGCCGGCAGGAACACTGAGTACCCCCAGGCGCACCTGGGTCTGCTAAGCAACATCCAGTCCCGTAGCCCTTTAGAGCCCCCTCTGTGCATGCCGAGCGTAGGGAAACGCACTGCACTCTCCTTTGAAGCGTCTTAGTTTCTTCAGCACTCGCGCACGTTCACGAACACCGTTCTGGCACGTCCCACATGGCGTAGAAGTCTTAGGCGTTGCCCTAGTCTGAGCAACACTCAGAGTAACCCTCGGCTTCGCATTCCATCCAGGACCTCCTGCCTGAAATCAACGTGCCTCCTAGAGGAAGTCGGCTTGCGTTCTGACTGCAGTTTGAGTCCTGTTCTTCCCGTGGCACTGCAGGCTTTTGAATAGCCACAGACCCAGAGGAGCAGCTACGGCGTTCCTTGGTTGAGGCAGTTCGCTTGATGCAGAACACTCGAATTCGAGAAGCTGATTCAGGGAAGGAAACACAGGGTAACCTGTGTCTCTTTGGACTTGTTAGAAACCACAGTGGGGTATGCTGAGTGTGCCCATGGAAACGGGGGCCTGCTGGAACTAGCCTTGCTTTCCCATTTTGAAGGCTGCATTCATGCTGCCTTGAAGCTGCCTGACATTCCCTGCTCTTGACAGGCCTGTAAACCCTGTAAGAATGCTTCTGGGGAGAAAATGAATTTGCTATCTACACTAGGTGCTTCTGCGCCTGCGGTGTGGTCACCCTGACAAGCTCTAGCGCTAAAAGGAAACTCAACGTGTGAACTTGCCTCCAGTTTAGGCCCTTAGTACCCATGTAGATACGGAGGCATGCAGCTCTTTCCATGAGTTCTTAGTCGCTTCTATGCTTTACTATAAAGGAAGTACACTTCTGAGGACTCCTAGGCCTCTCGGCTATGCATCATTTCCCCTCCAAGTTCACTGAGTCCCTCCAGAGCCCTGTGGGCCGGCTGCGAAACTTCGAGTCCCATTTGTTGATTCCCTCGGAGGCCCTCTGTGCGTGCCTAGAGACGGGCAACACACTGTACGTTCCTTGAGGAGAGCTCCATTTCCAGAGACCTCGAACGGCCTCAGGACAACATTGCTGCTGAGTCCCAAGTGCCCAGGAAGACTTTGTCATGGCCCTTGTGTGAGCTGCCATGTGATAACACTCTGTTTTGAATGCTCCGAGGCCCTCGTACCTGGAGTCACTCTGCTCGAGGAGAAAGTCAGCATCTTGCCATGCGGTGTCGCTGACGGCACACCCAGCAGAAACACATGCCTGGAAGTAAGGCCCTGATTTGCCGTGCAGAAGCGGAGGCGTGCAGCAGTTTCCATGAGCCGGTGGCCTGTGCGCTGCGTACCTTTAACGGCAGCACAGTTTTCTGGACACCTAGGAGGCTAGCGTGGGCACCCTGTTGCCGGCAGGAACACTGAGTACCCCCAGGCGCACCTGGGTCTGCTGAGCAACATCCAGTCCCGTAGCCCTTTAGAGCCCCCTCTGTGCATGCCGAGCATAGGGAAACATACTGCACTCTCTTTTGAAGCATCTTAACTTCCTCAGCACTCGGGCACGTTCACGAACACCGTTCTGGCACGTCCCACATGGCGTAGAAGTCTTAGGCGTTGCCCTAGTCTGAGCAGCACTCAGAGTAACCCTCGGCTTCGCATTCCATCTAGCACCTCCTGCCTGAAGTCACCATGCCTCCTAGAAGAAGTCAGCTTGCGTTCTGACTGCAGTTTAAGTCCTGTTCTTCCCGTGGCACTGCAGGCTTTTGAATAGTCACAGGCCCAGAGGAGCAGCTACGGCGTTCCTTGGTTGAGGCAGTTCGCTTGATGCAGAACACTCGAATTCGAGAAGCTGATTCAGGGAAGGAAACACAGGGTAACCTGTGTCTCTTTGGACTTGTTAGAAACCACAGTGGGGTATGCTGAGTGTGCCCATGGAAACGGGGGCCTGCTGGAACTAGCCTTGCTTTCCCATTTTGAAGGCTGCATTCATGCTGCCTTGAAGCTGCCTGACATTCCCTGCTCTTGACAGGCCTGTAAACCCTGTAAGAATGCTTCTGGGGAGAAAATGAATTTGCTATCTACACTAGGTGCTTCTGCGCCTGCGGTGTGGTCACCCTGACAAGCTCTAGCGCTAAAAGGAAACTCAACGTGTGAACTTGCCTCCAGTTTAGGCCCTTAGTACCCATGTAGATACGGAGGCATGCAGCTCTTTCCATGAGTTCTTAGTCGCTTCTATGCTTTACTATAAAGGAAGTACACTTCTGAGGACTCCTAGGCCTCTCGGGTATGCATCATTTCCCCTCCAAGTTCACTGAGTCCCTCCAGAGCCCTGTGGGCCGGCTGCGAAACTTCGAGTCCCATTTGTTGATTCCCTCGGAGGCCCTCTGTGCGTGCCTAGAGACGGGCAACACACTGTACGTTCCTTGAGGAGAGCTCCATTTCCAGAGACCTCGAACGGCCTCAGGACAACATTGCTGCTGAGTCCCAAGTGCCCAGGAAGACTTTGTCATGGCCCTTGTGTGAGCTGCCATGTGATAACACTCTGTTTTGAATGCTCCGAGGCCCTCGTACCTGGAGTCACTCTGCTCGAGGAGAAAGTCAGCATCTTGCCATGCGGTGTCGCTGACGGCACACCCAGCAGAAACACATGCCTGGAAGTAAGGCCCTGATTTGCCGTGCAGAAGCGGAGGCGTGCAGCAGTTTCCATGAGCCGGTGGCCTGTGCTCTGCGTACCTTTAACGGCAGCACAGTTTTCTGGACACCTAGGAGGCTAGCGTGGGCACCCTGTTGCCGGCAGGAACACTGAGTACCCCCAGGCGCACCTGGGTCTGCTAAGCAACATCCAGTCCCGTAGCCCTTTAGAGCCCCCTCTGTGCATGCCGAGCGTAGGGAAACGCACTGCACTCTCCTTTGAAGCGTCTTAGTTTCTTCAGCACTCGCGCACGTTCACGAACACCGTTCTGGCACGTCCCACATGGCGTAGAAGTCTTAGGCGTTGCCCTAGTCTGAGCAGCACTCAGAGTAACCCTCGGCTTCGCATTCCATCCAGGACCTCCTGCCTGAAATCAACGTGCCTCCTAGAGGAAGTCGGCTTGCGTTCTGACTGCAGTTTGAGTCCTGTTCTTCCCGTGGCACTGCAGGCTTTTGAATAGCCACAGACCCAGAGGAGCAGCTACGGCGTTCCTTGGTAGAGGCAGTTCGCTTGATGCAGAACACTCGAATTCGAGAAGCTGATTCAGGGAAGGAAACACAGGGTAACCTGTGTCTCTTTGGACTTGTTAGAAACCACAGTGGGGTATGCTGAGTGTGCCCATGGAAACGGGGGCCTGCTGGAACTAGCCTTGCTTTCCCATTTTGAAGGCTGCATTCATGCTGCCTTGAAGCTGCCTGACATTCCCTGCTCTTGACAGGCCTGTAAACCCTGTAAGAATGCTTCTGGGGAGCAAATGAATTTGCTATCTACACTAGGTGCTTCTGCGCCTGCGGTGTGGTCACCCTGACAAGCTCTAGCGCTAAAAGGAAACTCAACGTGTGAACTTGCCTCCAGTTTAGGCCCTTAGTACCCATGTAGATACGGAGGCATGCAGCTCTTTCCATGAGTTCTTAGTCGCTTCTATGCTTTACTATAAAGGAAGTACACTTCTGAGGACTCCTAGGCCTCTCAGGTATGCATCATTTCCCCTCCAAGTTCACTGAGTCCCTCCAGAGCCCTGTGGGCCGGCTGCGAAACTTCGAGTCCCATTTGTTGATTCCCTCGGAGGCCCTCTGTGCGTGCCTAGAGACGGGCAACACACTGTACGTTCCTTGAGGAGAGCTCCATTTCCAGAGACCTCGAACGGCCTCAGGACAACATTGCTGCTGAGTCCCAAGTGCCCAGGAAGACTTTGTCATGGCCCTTGTGTGAGCTGCCATGTGATAACACTCTGTTTTGAATGCTCCGAGGCCCTCGTACCTGGAGTCACTCTGCTCGAGGAGAAAGTCAGCATCTTGCCATGCGGTGTCGCTGACGGCACACCCAGCAGAAACACATGCCTGGAAGTAAGGCCCTGATTTGCCGTGCAGAAGCGGAGGCGTGCAGCAGTTTCCATGAGCCGGTGGCCTGTGCTCTGCGTACCTTTAACGGCAGCACAGTTTTCTGGACACCTAGGAGGCTAGCGTGGGCACCCTGTTGCCGGCAGGAACACTGAGTACCCCCAGGCGCACCTGGGTCTGCTAAGCAACATCCAGTCCCGTAGCCCTTTAGAGCCCCCTCTGTGCATGCCGAGCGTAGGGAAACGCACTGCACTCTCCTTTGAAGCGTCTTAGTTTCTTCAGCACTCGCGCACGTTCACGAACACCGTTCTGGCAAGTCCCACATGGTGTAGAAGTCTTAGGCGTTGCCCTAGTCTGAGCAGCACTCAGAGTAACCCTCGGCTTCGCATTCCATCCAGGACCTCCTGCCTGAAATCAACGTGCCTCCTAGAGGAAGTCGGCTTGCGTTCTGACTGCAGTTTGAGTCCTGTTCTTCCCGTGGCACTGCAGGCTTTTGAATAGCCACAGGCCCAGAGGAGCAGCTACGGCGTTCCTTGGTTGAGGCAGTTCGCTTGATGCAGAACACTCGAATTCGAGAAGCTGATTCAGGGAAGGAAACACAGGGTAACCTGTGTCTCTTTGGACTTGTTAGAAACCACAGTGGGGTATGCTGAGTGTGCCCATGGAAACGGGGGCCTGCTGGAACTAGCCTTGCTTTCCCATTTTGAAGGCTGCATTCATGCTGCCTTGAAGCTGCCTGACATTCCCTGCTCTTGACAGGCCTGTAAACCCTGTAAGAATGCTTCTGGGGAGAAAATGAATTTGCTATCTACACTAGGTGCTTCTGCGCCTGCGGTGTGGTCACCCTGACAAGCTCTAGCGCTAAAAGGAAACTCAACGTGTGAACTTGCCTCCAGTTTAGGCCCTTAGTACCCATGTAGATACGGAGGCATGCAGCTCTTTCCATGAGTTCTTAGTCGCTTCTATGCTTTACTATAAAGGAAGTACACTTCTGAGGACTCCTAGGCCTCTCGGGTATGCATCATTTCCCCTCCAAGTTCACTGAGTCCCTCCAGAGCCCTGTGGGCCGGCTGCGAAACTTCGAGTCCCATTTGTTGATCCCTCGGAGGCCCTCTGTGCGTGCCTAGAGACGGGCAACACACTGTACGTTCCTTGAGGAGAGCTCCATTTCCAGAGACCTCGAACGGCCTCAGGACAACATTGCTGCTGAGTCCCAAGTGCCCAGGAAGACTTTGTCATGGCCCTTGTGTGAGCTGCCATGTGATAACACTCTGTTTTGAATGCTCCGAGGCCCTCGTACCTGGAGTCACTCTGCTCGAGGAGAAAGTCAGCATCTTGCCATGCGGTGTCGCTGACGGCACACCCAGCAGAAACACATGCCTGGAAGTAAGGCCCTGATTTGCCGTGCAGAAGCGGAGGCGTGCAGCAGTTTCCATGAGCCGGTGGCCTGTGCTCTGCGTACCTTTAACGGCAGCACAGTTTTCTGGACACCTAGGAGGCTAGCGTGGGCACCCTGTTGCCGGCAGGAACACTGAGTACCCCCAGGCGCACCTGGGTCTGCTAAGCAACATCCAGTCCCGTAGCCCTTTAGAGCCCCCTCTGTGCATGCCGAGCGTAGGGAAACGCACTGCACTCTCCTTTGAAGCGTCTTAGTTTCTTCAGCACTCGCGCACGTTCACGAACACCGTTCTGGCACGTCCCACATGGCGTAGAAGTCTTAGGCGTTGCCCTAGTCTGAGCAGCACTCAGAGTAACCCTCGGCTTCGCATTCCATCCAGGACCTCCTGCCTGAAATCAACGTGCCTCCTAGAGGAAGTCGGCTTGCGTTCTGACTGCAGTTTGAGTCCTGTTCTTCCCGTGGCACTGCAGGCTTTTGAATAGCCACAGACCCAGAGGAGCAGCTACGGCGTTCCTTGGTTGAGGCAGTTCGCTTGATGCAGAACACTCGAATTCGAGAAGCTGATTCAGGGAAGGAAACACAGGGTAACCTGTGTCTCTTTGGACTTGTTAGAAACCACAGTGGGGTATGCTGAGTGTGCCCATGGAAACGGGGGCCTGCTGGAACTAGCCTTGCTTTCCCATTTTGAAGGCTGCATTCATGCTGCCTTGAAGCTGCCTGACATTCCCTGCTCTTGACAGGCCTGTAAACCCTGTAAGAATGCTTCTGGGGAGCAAATGAATTTGCTATCTACACTAGGTGCTTCTGCGCCTGCGGTGTGGTCACCCTGACAAGCTCTAGCGCTAAAAGGAAACTCAACGTGTGAACTTGCCTCCAGTTTAGGCCCTTAGTACCCATGTAGATACGGAGGCATGCAGCTCTTTCCATGAGTTCTTAGTCGCTTCTATGCTTTACTATAAAGGAAGTACACTTCTGAGGACTCCTAGGCCTCTCAGGTATGCATCATTTCCCCTCCAAGTTCACTGAGTCCCTCCAGAGCCCTGTGGGCCGGCTGCGAAACTTCGAGTCCCATTTGTTGATTCCCTCGGAGGCCCTCTGTGCGTGCCTAGAGACGGGCAACACACTGTACGTTCCTTGAGGAGAGCTCCATTTCCAGAGACCTCGAACGGCCTCAGGACAACATTGCTGCTGAGTCCCAAGTGCCCAGGAAGACTTTGTCATGGCCCTTGTGTGAGCTGCCATGTGATAACACTCTGTTTTGAATGCTCCGAGGCCCTCGTACCTGGAGTCACTCTGCTCGAGGAGAAAGTCAGCATCTTGCCATGCGGTGTCGCTGACGGCACACCCAGCAGAAACACATGCCTGGAAGTAAGGCCCTGATTTGCCGTGCAGAAGCGGAGGCGTGCAGCAGTTTCCATGAGCCGGTGGCCTGTGCTCTGCGTACCTTTAACGGCAGCACAGTTTTCTGGACACCTAGGAGGCTAGCGTGGGCACCCTGTTGCCGGCAGGAACACTGAGTACCCCCAGGCGCACCTGGGTCTGCTAAGCAACATCCAGTCCCGTAGCCCTTTAGAGCCCCCTCTGTGCATGCCGAGCGTAGGGAAACGCACTGCACTCTCCTTTGAAGCGTCTTAGTTTCTTCAGCACTCGCGCACGTTCACGAACACCGTTCTGGCAAGTCCCACATGGTGTAGAAGTCTTAGGCGTTGCCCTAGTCTGAGCAGCACTCAGAGTAACCCTCGGCTTCGCATTCCATCCAGGACCTCCTGCCTGAAATCAACGTGCCTCCTAGAGGAAGTCGGCTTGCGTTCTGACTGCAGTTTGAGTCCTGTTCTTCCCGTGGCACTGCAGGCTTTTGAATAGCCACAGGCCCAGAGGAGCAGCTACGGCGTTCCTTGGTTGAGGCAGTTCGCTTGATGCAGAACACTCGAATTCGAGAAGCTGATTCAGGGAAGGAAACACAGGGTAACCTGTGTCTCTTTGGACTTGTTAGAAACCACAGTGGGGTATGCTGAGTGTGCCCATGGAAACGGGGGCCTGCTGGAACTAGCCTTGCTTTCCCATTTTGAAGGCTGCATTCATGCTGCCTTGAAGCTGCCTGACATTCCCTGCTCTTGACAGGCCTGTAAACCCTGTAAGAATGCTTCTGGGGAGAAAATGAATTTGCTATCTACACTAGGTGCTTCTGCGCCTGCGGTGTGGTCACCCTGACAAGCTCTAGCGCTAAAAGGAAACTCAACGTGTGAACTTGCCTCCAGTTTAGGCCCTTAGTACCCATGTAGATACGGAGGCATGCAGCTCTTTCCATGAGTTCTTAGTCGCTTCTATGCTTTACTATAAAGGAAGTACACTTCTGAGGACTCCTAGGCCTCTCGGGTATGCATCATTTCCCCTCCAAGTTCACTGAGTCCCTCCAGAGCCCTGTGGGCCGGCTGCGAAACTTCGAGTCCCATTTGTTGATCCCTCGGAGGCCCTCTGTGCGTGCCTAGAGACGGGCAACACACTGTACGTTCCTTGAGGAGAGCTCCATTTCCAGAGACCTCGAACGGCCTCAGGACAACATTGCTGCTGAGTCCCAAGTGCCCAGGAAGACTTTGTCATGGCCCTTGTGTGAGCTGCCATGTGATAACACTCTGTTTTGAATGCTCCGAGGCCCTCGTACCTGGAGTCACTCTGCTCGAGGAGGAAGTCAGCATCTTGCCATGCGGTGTCGCTGACGGCACACCCAGCAGAAACACATGCCTGGAAGTAAGGCCCTGATTTGCCGTGCAGAAGCGGAGGCGTGCAGCAGTTTCCATGAGCCGGTGGCCTGTGCGCTGCGTACCTTTAACGGCAGCACAGTTTTCTGGACACCTAGGAGGCTAGCGTGGGCACCCTGTTGCCGGCAGGAACACTGAGTACCCCCAGGCGCACCTGGGTCTGCTAAGCAACATCCAGTCCCGTAGCCCTTTAGAGCCCCCTCTGTGCATGCCGAGCGTAGGGAAACGCACTGCACTCTCCTTTGAAGCGTCTTAGTTTCTTCAGCACTCGCGCACGTTCACGAACACCGTTCTGGCACGTCCCACATGGCGTAGAAGTCTTAGGCGTTGCCCTAGTCTGAGCAGCACTCAGAGTAACCCTCGGCTTCGCATTCCATCCAGGACCTCCTGCCTGAAATCAACGTGCCTCCTAGAGGAAGTCGGCTTGCGTTCTGACTGCAGTTTGAGTCCTGTTCTTCCCGTGGCACTGCAGGCTTTTGAATAGCCACAGACCCAGAGGAGCAGCTACGGCGTTCCTTGGTTGAGGCAGTTCGCTTGATGCAGAACACTCGAATTCGAGAAGCTGATTCAGGGAAGGAAACACAGGGTAACCTGTGTCTCTTTGGACTTGTTAGAAACCACAGTGGGGTATGCTGAGTGTGCCCATGGAAACGGGGGCCTGCTGGAACTAGCCTTGCTTTCCCATTTTGAAGGCTGCATTCATGCTGCCTTGAAGCTGCCTGACATTCCCTGCTCTTGACAGGCCTGTAAACCCTGTAAGAATGCTTCTGGGGAGCAAATGAATTTGCTATCTACACTAGGTGCTTCTGCGCCTGCGGTGTGGTCACCCTGACAAGCTCTAGCGCTAAAAGGAAACTCAACGTGTGAACTTGCCTCCAGTTTAGGCCCTTAGTACCCATGTAGATACGGAGGCATGCAGCTCTTTCCATGAGTTCTTAGTCGCTTCTATGCTTTACTATAAAGGAAGTACACTTCTGAGGACTCCTAGGCCTCTCGGGTATGCATCATTTCCCCTCCAAGTTCACTGAGTCCCTCCAGAGCCCTGTGGGCCGGCTGCGAAACTTCGAGTCCCATTTGTTGATTCCCTCGGAGGCCCTCTGTGCGTGCCTAGAGACGGGCAACACACTGTACGTTCCTTGAGGAGAGCTCCATTTCCAGAGACCTCGAACGGCCTCAGGACAACATTGCTGCTGAGTCCCAAGTGCCCAGGAAGACTTTGTCATGGCCCTTGTGTGAGCTGCCATGTGATAACACTCTGTTTTGAATGCTCCGAGGCCCTCGTACCTGGAGTCACTCTGCTCGAGGAGAAAGTCAGCATCTTGCCATGCGGTGTCGCTGACGGCACACCCAGCAGAAACACATGCCTGGAAGTAAGGCCCTGATTTGCCGTGCAGAAGCGGAGGCGTGCAGCAGTTTCCATGAGCCGGTGGCCTGTGCTCTGCGTACCTTTAACGGCAGCACAGTTTTCTGGACACCTAGGAGGCTAGCGTGGGCACCCTGTTGCCGGCAGGAACACTGAGTACCCCCAGGCGCACCTGGGTCTGCTAAGCAACATCCAGTCCCGTAGCCCTTTAGAGCCCCCTCTGTGCATGCCGAGCGTAGGGAAACGCACTGCACTCTCCTTTGAAGCGTCTTAGTTTCTTCAGCACTCGCGCACGTTCACGAACACCGTTCTGGCACGTCCCACATGGCGTAGAAGTCTTAGGCGTTGCCCTAGTCTGAGCAACACTCAGAGTAACCCTCGGCTTCGCATTCCATCCAGGACCTCCTGCCTGAAATCAACGTGCCTCCTAGAGGAAGTCGGCTTGCGTTCTGACTGCAGTTTGAGTCCTGTTCTTCCCGTGGCACTGCAGGCTTTTGAATAGCCACAGACCCAGAGGAGCAGCTACGGCGTTCCTTGGTTGAGGCAGTTCGCTTGATGCAGAACACTCGAATTCGAGAAGCTGATTCAGGGAAGGAAACACAGGGTAACCTGTGTCTCTTTGGACTTGTTAGAAACCACAGTGGGGTATGCTGAGTGTGCCCATGGAAACGGGGGCCTGCTGGAACTAGCCTTGCTTTCCCATTTTGAAGGCTGCATTCATGCTGCCTTGAAGCTGCCTGACATTCCCTGCTCTTGACAGGCCTGTAAACCCTGTAAGAATGCTTCTGGGGAGAAAATGAATTTGCTATCTACACTAGGTGCTTCTGCGCCTGCGGTGTGGTCACCCTGACAAGCTCTAGCGCTAAAAGGAAACTCAACGTGTGAACTTGCCTCCAGTTTAGGCCCTTAGTACCCATGTAGATACGGAGGCATGCAGCTCTTTCCATGAGTTCTTAGTCGCTTCTATGCTTTACTATAAAGGAAGTACACTTCTGAGGACTTCTAGGCCTCTCGGGTATGCATCATTTCCCCTCCAAGTTCACTGAGTCCCTCCAGAGCCCTGTGGGCCGGCTGCGAAACTTCGAGTCCCATTTGTTGATTCCCTCGGAGGCCCTCTGTGCGTGCCTAGAGACGGGCAACACACTGTACGTTCCTTGAGGAGAGCTCCATTTCCAGAGACCTCGAACGGCCTCAGGACAACATTGCTGCTGAGTCCCAAGTGCCCAGGAAGACTTTGTCATGGCCCTTGTGTGAGCTGCCATGTGATAACACTCTGTTTTGAATGCTCCGAGGCCCTCGTACCTGGAGTCACTCTGCTCGAGGAGAAAGTCAGCATCTTGCCATGCGGTGTCGCTGACGGCACACCCAGCAGAAACACATGCCTGGAAGTAAGGCCCTGATTTGCCGTGCAGAAGCGGAGGCGTGCAGCAGTTTCCATGAGCCGGTGGCCTGTGCGCTGCGTACCTTTAACGGCAGCACAGTTTTCTGGACACCTAGGAGGCTAGCGTGGGCACCCTGTTGCCGGCAGGAACACTGAGTACCCCCAGGCGCACCTGGGTCTGCTGAGCAACATCCAGTCCCGTAGCCCTTTAGAGCCCCCTCTGTGCATGCCGAGCATAGGGAAACATACTGCACTCTCTTTTGAAGCATCTTAACTTCCTCAGCACTCGGGCACGTTCACGAACACCGTTCTGGCACGTCCCACATGGCGTAGAAGTCTTAGGCGTTGCCCTAGTCTGAGCAGCACTCAGAGTAACCCTCGGCTTCGCATTCCATCTAGCACCTCCTGCCTGAAGTCACCATGCCTCCTAGAAGAAGTCAGCTTGCGTTCTGACTGCAGTTTAAGTCCTGTTCTTCCCGTGGCACTGCAGGCTTTTGAATAGTCACAGGCCCAGAGGAGCAGCTACGGCGTTCCTTGGTTGAGGCAGTTCGCTTGATGCAGAACACTCGAATTCGAGAAGCTGATTCAGGGAAGGAAACACAGGGTAACCTGTGTCTCTTTGGACTTGTTAGAAACCACAGTGGGGTATGCTGAGTGTGCCCATGGAAACGGGGGCCTGCTGGAACTAGCCTTGCTTTCCCATTTTGAAGGCTGCATTCATGCTGCCTTGAAGCTGCCTGACATTCCCTGCTCTTGACAGGCCTGTAAACCCTGTAAGAATGCTTCTGGGGAGAAAATGAATTTGCTATCTACACTAGGTGCTTCTGCGCCTGCGGTGTGGTCACCCTGACAAGCTCTAGCGCTAAAAGGAAACTCAACGTGTGAACTTGCCTCCAGTTTAGGCCCTTAGTACCCATGTAGATACGGAGGCATGCAGCTCTTTCCATGAGTTCTTAGTCGCTTCTATGCTTTACTATAAAGGAAGTACACTTCTGAGGACTCCTAGGCCTCTCGGGTATGCATCATTTCCCCTCCAAGTTCACTGAGTCCCTCCAGAGCCCTGTGGGCCGGCTGCGAAACTTCGAGTCCCATTTGTTGATCCCTCGGAGGCCCTCTGTGCGTGCCTAGAGACGGGCAACACACTGTACGTTCCTTGAGGAGAGCTCCATTTCCAGAGACCTCGAACGGCCTCAGGACAACATTGCTGCTGAGTCCCAAGTGCCCAGGAAGACTTTGTCATGGCCCTTGTGTGAGCTGCCATGTGATAACACTCTGTTTTGAATGCTCCGAGGCCCTCGTACCTGGAGTCACTCTGCTCGAGGAGAAAGTCAGCATCTTGCCATGCGGTGTCGCTGACGGCACACCCAGCAGAAACACATGCCTGGAAGTAAGGCCCTGATTTGCCGTGCAGAAGCGGAGGCGTGCAGCAGTTTCCATGAGCCGGTGGCCTGTGCTCTGCGTACCTTTAACGGCAGCACAGTTTTCTGGACACCTAGGAGGCTAGCGTGGGCACCCTGTTGCCGGCAGGAACACTGAGTACCCCCAGGCGCACCTGGGTCTGCTAAGCAACATCCAGTCCCGTAGCCCTTTAGAGCCCCCTCTGTGCATGCCGAGCGTAGGGAAACGCACTGCACTCTCCTTTGAAGCGTGTTAGTTTCTTCAGCACTCGCGCACGTTCACGAACACCGTTCTGGCACGTCCCACATGGCGTAGAAGTCTTAGGCGTTGCCCTAGTCTGAGCAGCACTCAGAGTAACCCTCGGCTTCGCATTCCATCCAGGACCTCCTGCCTGAAATCAACGTGCCTCCTAGAGGAAGTCGGCTTGCGTTCTGACTGCAGTTTGAGTCCTGTTCTTCCCGTGGCACTGCAGGCTTTTGAATAGCCACAGGCCCAGAGGAGCAGCTACGGCGTTCCTTGGTTGAGGCAGTTCGCTTGATGCAGAACACTCGAATTCGAGAAGCTGATTCAGGGAAGGAAACACAGGGTAACCTGTGTCTCTTTGGACTTGTTATAAACCACAGTGGGGTATGCTGAGTGTGCCCATGGAAACGGGGGCCTGCTGGAACTAGCCTTGCTTTCCCATTTTGAAGGCTGCATTCATGCTGCCTTGAAGCTGCCTGACATTCCCTGCTCTTGACAGGCCTGTAAACCCTGTAAGAATGCTTCTGGGGAGAAAATGAATTTGCTATCTACACTAGGTGCTTCTGCGCCTGCGGTGTGGTCACCCTGACAAGCTCTAGCGCTAAAAGGAAACTCAACGTGTGAACTTGCCTCCAGTTTAGGCCCTTAGTACCCATGTAGATACGGAGGCATGCAGCTCTTTCCATGAGTTCTTAGTCGCTTCTATGCTTTACTATAAAGGAAGTACACTTCTGAGGACTCCTAGGCCTCTCGGGTATGCATCATTTCCCCTCCAAGTTCACTGAGTCCCTCCAGAGCCCTGTGGGCCGGCTGCGAAACTTCGAGTCCCATTTGTTGATTCCCTCGGAGGCCCTCTGTGCGTGCCTAGAGACGGGCAACACACTGTACGTTCCTTGAGGAGAGCTCCATTTCCAGAGACCTCGAACGGCCTCAGGACAACATTGCTGCTGAGTCCCAAGTGCCCAGGAAGACTTTGTCATGGCCCTTGTGTGAGCTGCCATGTGATAACACTCTGTTTTGAATGCTCCGAGGCCCTCGTACCTGGAGTCACTCTGCTCGAGGAGGAAGTCAGCATCTTGCCATGCGGTGTCGCTGACGGCACACCCAGCAGAAACACATGCCTGGAAGTAAGGCCCTGATTTGCCGTGCAGAAGCGGAGGCGTGCAGCAGTTTCCATGAGCCGGTGGCCTGTGCGCTGCGTACCTTTAACGGCAGCACAGTTTTCTGGACACCTAGGAGGCTAGCGTGGGCACCCTGTTGCCGGCAGGAACACTGAGTACCCCCAGGCGCACCTGGGTCTGCTAAGCAACATCCAGTCCCGTAGCCCTTTAGAGCCCCCTCTGTGCATGCCGAGCGTAGGGAAACGCACTGCACTCTCCTTTGAAGCGTCTTAGTTTCTTCAGCACTCGCGCACGTTCACGAACACCGTTCTGGCACGTCCCACATGGCGTAGAAGTCTTAGGCGTTGCCCTAGTCTGAGCAGCACTCAGAGTAACCCTCGGCTTCGCATTCCATCCAGGACCTCCTGCCTGAAATCAACGTGCCTCCTAGAGGAAGTCGGCTTGCGTTCTGACTGCAGTTTGAGTCCTGTTCTTCCCGTGGCACTGCAGGCTTTTGAATAGCCACAGGCCCAGAGGAGCAGCTACGGCGTTCCTTGGTTGAGGCAGTTCGCTTGATGCAGAACACTCGAATTCGAGAAGCTGATTCAGGGAAGGAAACACAGGGTAACCTGTGTCTCTTTGGACTTGTTAGAAACCACAGTGGGGTATGCTGAGTGTGCCCATGGAAACGGGGGCCTGCTGGAACTAGCCTTGCTTTCCCATTTTGAAGGCTGCATTCATGCTGCCTTGAAGCTGCCTGACATTCCCTGCTCTTGACAGGCCTGTAAACCCTGTAAGAATGCTTCTGGGGAGAAAATGAATTTGCTATCTACACTAGGTGCTTCTGCGCCTGCGGTGTGGTCACCCTGACAAGCTCTAGCGCTAAAAGGAAACTCAACGTGTGAACTTGCCTCCAGTTTAGGCCCTTAGTACCCATGTAGATACGGAGGCATGCAGCTCTTTCCATGAGTTCTTAGTCGCTTCTATGCTTTACTATAAAGGAAGTACACTTCTGAGGACTCCTAGGCCTCTCGGGTATGCATCATTTCCCCTCCAAGTTCACTGAGTCCCTCCAGAGCCCTGTGGGCCGGCTGCGAAACTTCGAGTCCCATTTGTTGATTCCCTCGGAGGCCCTCTGTGCGTGCCTAGAGACGGGCAACACACTGTACGTTCCTTGAGGAGAGCTCCATTTCCAGAGACCTCGAACGGCCTCAGGACAACATTGCTGCTGAGTCCCAAGTGCCCAGGAAGACTTTGTCATGGCCCTTGTGTGAGCTGCCATGTGATAACACTCTGTTTTGAATGCTCCGAGGCCCTCGTACCTGGAGTCACTCTGCTCGAGGAGGAAGTCAGCATCTTGCCATGCGGTGTCGCTGACGGCACACCCAGCAGAAACACATGCCTGGAAGTAAGGCCCTGATTTGCCGTGCAGAAGCGGAGGCGTGCAGCAGTTTCCATGAGCCGGTGGCCTGTGCGCTGCGTACCTTTAACGGCAGCACAGTTTTCTGGACACCTAGGAGGCTAGCGTGGGCACCCTGTTGCCGGCAGGAACACTGAGTACCCCCAGGCGCACCTGGGTCTGCTAAGCAACATCCAGTCCCGTAGCCCTTTAGAGCCCCCTCTGTGCATGCCGAGCGTAGGGAAACGCACTGCACTCTCCTTTGAAGCGTCTTAGTTTCTTCAGCACTCGCGCACGTTCACGAACACCGTTCTGGCACGTCCCACATGGCGTAGAAGTCTTAGGCGTTGCCCTAGTCTGAGCAGCACTCAGAGTAACCCTCGGCTTCGCATTCCATCCAGGACCTCCTGCCTGAAATCAACGTGCCTCCTAGAGGAAGTCGGCTTGCGTTCTGACTGCAGTTTGAGTCCTGTTCTTCCCGTGGCACTGCAGGCTTTTGAATAGCCACAGGCCCAGAGGAGCAGCTACGGCGTTCCTTGGTTGAGGCAGTTCGCTTGATGCAGAACACTCGAATTCGAGAAGCTGATTCAGGGAAGGAAACACAGGGTAACCTGTGTCTCTTTGGACTTGTTAGAAACCACAGTGGGGTATGCTGAGTGTGCCCATGGAAACGGGGGCCTGCTGGAACTAGCCTTGCTTTCCCATTTTGAAGGCTGCATTCATGCTGCCTTGAAGCTGCCTGACATTCCCTGCTCTTGACAGGCCTGTAAACCCTGTAAGAATGCTTCTGGGGAGAAAATGAATTTGCTATCTACACTAGGTGCTTCTGCGCCTGCGGTGTGGTCACCCTGACAAGCTCTAGCGCTAAAAGGAAACTCAACGTGTGAACTTGCCTCCAGTTTAGGCCCTTAGTACCCATGTAGATACGGAGGCATGCAGCTCTTTCCATGAGTTCTTAGTCGCTTCTATGCTTTACTATAAAGGAAGTACACTTCTGAGGACTCCTAGGCCTCTCGGGTATGCATCATTTCCCCTCCAAGTTCACTGAGTCCCTCCAGAGCCCTGTGGGCCGGCTGCGAAACTTCGAGTCCCATTTGTTGATTCCCTCGGAGGCCCTCTGTGCGTGCCTAGAGACGGGCAACACACTGTACGTTCCTTGAGGAGAGCTCCATTTCCAGAGACCTCGAACGGCCTCAGGACAACATTGCTGCTGAGTCCCAAGTGCCCAGGAAGACTTTGTCATGGCCCTTGTGTGAGCTGCCATGTGATAACACTCTGTTTTGAATGCTCCGAGGCCCTCGTACCTGGAGTCACTCTGCTCGAGGAGGAAGTCAGCATCTTGCCATGCGGTGTCGCTGACGGCACACCCAGCAGAAACACATGCCTGGAAGTAAGGCCCTGATTTGCCGTGCAGAAGCGGAGGCGTGCAGCAGTTTCCATGAGCCGGTGGCCTGTGCTCTGCGTACCTTTAACGGCAGCACAGTTTTCTGGACACCTAGGAGGCTAGCGTGGGCACCCTGTTGCCGGCAGGAACACTGAGTACCCCCAGGCGCACCTGGGTCTGCTAAGCAACATCCAGTCCCGTAGCCCTTTAGAGCCCCTCTGTGCATGCCGAGCGTAGGGAAACGCACTGCACTCTCCTTTGAAGCGTCTTAGTTTCTTCAGCACTCGCGCACGTTCACGAACACCGTTCTGGCACGTCCCACATGGCGTAGAAGTCTTAGGCGTTGCCCTAGTCTGAGCAGCACTCAGAGTAACCCTCGGCTTCGCATTCCATCCAGGACCTCCTGCCTGAAATCAACGTGCCTCCTAGAGGAAGTCGGCTTGCGTTCTGACTGCAGTTTGAGTCCTGTTCTTCCCGTGGCACTGCAGGCTTTTGAATAGCCACAGGCCCAGAGGAGCAGCTACGGCGTTCCTTGGTTGAGGCAGTTCGCTTGATGCAGAACACTCGAATTCGAGAAGCTGATTCAGGGAAGGAAACACAGGGTAACCTGTGTCTCTTTGGACTTGTTAGAAACCACAGTGGGGTATGCTGAGTGTGCCCATGGAAACGGGGGCCTGCTGGAACTAGCCTTGCTTTCCCATTTTGAAGGCTGCATTCATGCTGCCTTGAAGCTGCCTGACATTCCCTGCTCTTGACAGGCCTGTAAACCCTGTAAGAATGCTTCTGGGGAGAAAATGAATTTGCTATCTACACTAGGTGCTTCTGCGCCTGCGGTGTGGTCACCCTGACAAGCTCTAGCGCTAAAAGGAAACTCAACGTGTGAACTTGCCTCCAGTTTAGGCCCTTAGTACCCATGTAGATACGGAGGCATGCAGCTCTTTCCATGAGTTCTTAGTCGCGTCTATGCTTTACTATAAAGGAAGTACACTTCTGAGGACTCCTAGGCCTCTCGGGTATGCATCATTTCCCCTCCAAGTTCACTGAGTCCCTCCAGAGCCCTGTGGGCCGGCTGCGAAACTTCGAGTCCCATTTGTTGATTCCCTCGGAGGCCCTCTGTGCGTGCCTAGAGACGGGCAACACACTGTACGTTCCTTGAGGAGAGCTCCATTTCCAGAGACCTCGAACGGCCTCAGGACAACATTGCTGCTGAGTCCCAAGTGCCCAGGAAGACTTTGTCATGGCCCTTGTGTGAGCTGCCATGTGATAACACTCTGTTTTGAATGCTCCGAGGCCCTCGTACCTGGAGTCACTCTGCTCGAGGAGAAAGTCAGCATCTTGCCATGCGGTGTCGCTGACGGCACACCCAGCAGAAACACATGCCTGGAAGTAAGGCCCTGATTTGCCGTGCAGAAGCGGAGGCGTGCAGCAGTTTCCATGAGCCGGTGGCCTGTGCTCTGCGTACCTTTAACGGCAGCACAGTTTTCTGGACACCTAGGAGGCTAGCGTGGGCACCCTGTTGCCGGCAGGAACACTGAGTACCCCCAGGCGCACCTGGGTCTGCTAAGCAACATCCAGTCCCGTAGCCCTTTAGAGCCCCCTCTGTGCATGCCGAGCGTAGGGAAACGCACTGCACTCTCCTTTGAAGCGTCTTAGTTTCTTCAGCACTCGCGCACGTTCACGAACACCGTTCTGGCACGTCCCACATGGCGTAGAAGTCTTAGGCGTTGCCCTAGTCTGAGCAGCACTCAGAGTAACCCTCGGCTTCGCATTCCATCCAGGACCTCCTGCCTGAAATCAACGTGCCTCCTAGAGGAAGTCGGCTTGCGTTCTGACTGCAGTTTGAGTCCTGTTCTTCCCGTGGCACTGCAGGCTTTTGAATAGCCACAGGCCCAGAGGAGCAGCTATGGCGTTCCTTGGTTGAGGCAGTTCGCTTGATGCAGAACACTCGAATTCGAGAAGCTGATTCAGGGAAGGAAACACAGGGTAACCTGTGTCTCTTTGGACTTGTTAGAAACCACAGTGGGGTATGCTGAGTGTGCCCATGGAAACGGGGGCCTGCTGGAACTAGCCTTGCTTTCCCATTTTGAAGGCTGCATTCATGCTGCCTTGAAGCTGCCTGACATTCCCTGCTCTTGACAGGCCTGTAAACCCTGTAAGAATGCTTCTGGGGAGAAAATGAATTTGCTATCTACACTAGGTGCTTCTGCGCCTGCGGTGTGGTCACCCTGACAAGCTCTAGCGCTAAAAGGAAACTCAACGTGTGAACTTGCCTCCAGTTTAGGCCCTTAGTACCCATGTAGATACGGAGGCATGCAGCTCTTTCCATGAGTTCTTAGTCGCTTCTATGCTTTACTATAAAGGAAGTACACTTCTGAGGACTCCTAGGCCTCTCGGGTATGCATCATTTCCCCTCCAAGTTCACTGAGTCCCTCCAGAGCCCTGTGGGCCGGCTGCGAAACTTCGAGTCCCATTTGTTGATTCCCTCGGAGGCCCTCTGTGCGTGCCTAGAGACGGGCAACACACTGTACGTTCCTTGAGGAGAGCTCCATTTCCAGAGACCTCGAACGGCCTCAGGACAACATTGCTGCTGAGTCCCAAGTGCCCAGGAAGACTTTGTCATGGCCCTTGTGTGAGCTGCCATGTGATAACACTCTGTTTTGAATGCTCCGAGGCCCTCGTACCTGGAGTCACTCTGCTCGAGGAGGAAGTCAGCATCTTGCCATGCGGTGTCGCTGACGGCACACCCAGCAGAAACACATGCCTGGAAGTAAGGCCCTGATTTGCCGTGCAGAAGCGGAGGCGTGCAGCAGTTTCCATGAGCCGGTGGCCTGTGCGCTGCGTACCTTTAACGGCAGCACAGTTTTCTGGACACCTAGGAGGCTAGCGTGGGCACCCTGTTGCCGGCAGGAACACTGAGTACCCCCAGGCGCACCTGGGTCTGCTAAGCAACATCCAGTCCCGTAGCCCTTTAGAGCCCCTCTGTGCATGCCGAGCGTAGGGAAACGCACTGCACTCTCCTTTGAAGCGTCTTAGTTTCTTCAGCACTCGCGCACGTTCACGAACACCGTTCTGGCACGTCCCACATGGCGTAGAAGTCTTAGGCGTTGCCCTAGTCTGAGCAGCACTCAGAGTAACCCTCGGCTTCGCATTCCATCCAGGACCTCCTGCCTGAAATCAACGTGCCTCCTAGAGGAAGTCGGCTTGCGTTCTGACTGCAGTTTGAGTCCTGTTCTTCCCGTGGCACTGCAGGCTTTTGAATAGCCACAGGCCCAGAGGAGCAGCTACGGCGTTCCTTGGTTGAGGCAGTTCGCTTGATGCAGAACACTCGAATTCGAGAAGCTGATTCAGGGAAGGAAACACAGGGTAACCTGTGTCTCTTTGGACTTGTTAGAAACCACAGTGGGGTATGCTGAGTGTGCCCATGGAAACGGGGGCCTGCTGGAACTAGCCTTGCTTTCCCATTTTGAAGGCTGCATTCATGCTGCCTTGAAGCTGCCTGACATTCCCTGCTCTTGACAGGCCTGTAAACCCTGTAAGAATGCTTCTGGGGAGAAAATGAATTTGCTATCTACACTAGGTGCTTCTGCGCCTGCGGTGTGGTCACCCTGACAAGCTCTAGCGCTAAAAGGAAACTCAACGTGTGAACTTGCCTCCAGTTTAGGCCCTTAGTACCCATGTAGATACGGAGGCATGCAGCTCTTTCCATGAGTTCTTAGTCGCTTCTATGCTTTACTATAAAGGAAGTACACTTCTGAGGACTCCTAGGCCTCTCGGGTATGCATCATTTCCCCTCCAAGTTCACTGAGTCCCTCCAGAGCCCTGTGGGCCGGCTGCGAAACTTCGAGTCCCATTTGTTGATTCCCTCGGAGGCCCTCTGTGCGTGCCTAGAGACGGGCAACACACTGTACGTTCCTTGAGGAGAGCTCCATTTCCAGAGACCTCGAACGGCCTCAGGACAACATTGCTGCTGAGTCCCAAGTGCCCAGGAAGACTTTGTCATGGCCCTTGTGTGAGCTGCCATGTGATAACACTCTGTTTTGAATGCTCCGAGGCCCTCGTACCTGGAGTCACTCTGCTCGAGGAGGAAGTCAGCATCTTGCCATGCGGTGTCGCTGACGGCACACCCAGCAGAAACACATGCCTGGAAGTAAGGCCCTGATTTGCCGTGCAGAAGCGGAGGCGTGCAGCAGTTTCCATGAGCCGGTGGCCTGTGCGCTGCGTACCTTTAACGGCAGCACAGTTTTCTGGACACCTAGGAGGCTAGCGTGGGCACCCTGTTGCCGGCAGGAACACTGAGTACCCCCAGGCGCACCTGGGTCTGCTAAGCAACATCCAGTCCCGTAGCCCTTTAGAGCCCCCTCTGTGCATGCCGAGCGTAGGGAAACGCACTGCACTCTCCTTTGAAGCGTCTTAGTTTCTTCAGCACTCGCGCACGTTCACGAACACCGTTCTGGCACGTCCCACATGGCGTAGAAGTCTTAGGCGTTGCCCTAGTCTGAGCAGCACTCAGAGTAACCCTCGGCTTCGCATTCCATCCAGGACCTCCTGCCTGAAATCAACGTGCCTCCTAGAGGAAGTCGGCTTGCGTTCTGACTGCAGTTTGAGTCCTGTTCTTCCCGTGGCACTGCAGGCTTTTGAATAGCCACAGGCCCAGAGGAGCAGCTACGGCGTTCCTTGGTTGAGGCAGTTCGCTTGATGCAGAACACTCGAATTCGAGAAGCTGATTCAGGGAAGGAAACACAGGGTAACCTGTGTCTCTTTGGACTTGTTAGAAACCACAGTGGGGTATGCTGAGTGTGCCCATGGAAACGGGGGCCTGCTGGAACTAGCCTTGCTTTCCCATTTTGAAGGCTGCATTCATGCTGCCTTGAAGCTGCCTGACATTCCCTGCTCTTGACAGGCCTGTAAACCCTGTAAGAATGCTTCTGGGGAGAAAATGAATTTGCTATCTACACTAGGTGCTTCTGCGCCTGCGGTGTGGTCACCCTGACAAGCTCTAGCGCTAAAAGGAAACTCAACGTGTGAACTTGCCTCCAGTTTAGGCCCTTAGTACCCATGTAGATACGGAGGCATGCAGCTCTTTCCATGAGTTCTTAGTCGCTTCTATGCTTTACTATAAAGGAAGTACACTTCTGAGGACTCCTAGGCCTCTCGGGTATGCATCATTTCCCCTCCAAGTTCACTGAGTCCCTCCAGAGCCCTGTGGGCCGGCTGCGAAACTTCGAGTCCCATTTGTTGATTCCCTCGGAGGCCCTCTGTGCGTGCCTAGAGACGGGCAACACACTGTACGTTCCTTGAGGAGAGCTCCATTTCCAGAGACCTCGAACGGCCTCAGGACAACATTGCTGCTGAGTCCCAAGTGCCCAGGAAGACTTTGTCATGGCCCTTGTGTGAGCTGCCATGTGATAACACTCTGTTTTGAATGCTCCGAGGCCCTCGTACCTGGAGTCACTCTGCTCGAGGAGAAAGTCAGCATCTTGCCATGCGGTGTCGCTGACGGCACACCCAGCAGAAACACATGCCTGGAAGTAAGGCCCTGATTTGCCGTGCAGAAGCGGAGGCGTGCAGCAGTTTCCATGAGCCGGTGGCCTGTGCTCTGCGTACCTTTAACGGCAGCACAGTTTTCTGGACACCTAGGAGGCTAGCGTGGGCACCCTGTTGCCGGCAGGAACACTGAGTACCCCCAGGCGCACCTGGGTCTGCTAAGCAACATCCAGTCCCGTAGCCCTTTAGAGCCCCCTCTGTGCATGCCGAGCGTAGGGAAACGCACTGCACTCTCCTTTGAAGCGTCTTAGTTTCTTCAGCACTCGCGCACGTTCACGAACACCGTTCTGGCACGTCCCACATGGCGTAGAAGTCTTAGGCGTTGCCCTAGTCTGAGCAGCACTCAGAGTAACCCTCGGCTTCGCATTCCATCCAGGACCTCCTGCCTGAAATCAACGTGCCTCCTAGAGGAAGTCGGCTTGCGTTCTGACTGCAGTTTGAGTCCTGTTCTTCCCGTGGCACTGCAGGCTTTTGAATAGCCACAGGCCCAGAGGAGCAGCTACGGCGTTCCTTGGTTGAGGCAGTTCGCTTGATGCAGAACACTCGAATTCGAGAAGCTGATTCAGGGAAGGAAACACAGGGTAACCTGTGTCTCTTTGGACTTGTTAGAAACCACAGTGGGGTATGCTGAGTGTGCCCATGGAAACGGGGGCCTGCTGGAACTAGCCTTGCTTTCCCATTTTGAAGGCTGCATTCATGCTGCCTTGAAGCTGCCTGACATTCCCTGCTCTTGACAGGCCTGTAAACCCTGTAAGAATGCTTCTGGGGAGAAAATGAATTTGCTATCTACACTAGGTGCTTCTGCGCCTGCGGTGTGGTCACCCTGACAAGCTCTAGCGCTAAAAGGAAGCTCAACGTGTGAACTTGCCTCCAGTTTAGGCCCTTAGTACCCATGTAGATACGGAGGCATGCAGCTCTTTCCATGAGTTCTTAGTCGCTTCTATGCTTTACTATAAAGGAAGTACACTTCTGAGGACTCCTAGGCCTCTCGGGTATGCATCATTTCCCCTCCAAGTTCACTGAGTCCCTCCAGAGCCCTGTGGGCCGGCTGCGAAACTTCGAGTCCCATTTGTTGATTCCCTCGGAGGCCCTCTGTGCGTGCCTAGAGACGGGCAACACACTGTACGTTCCTTGAGGAGAGCTCCATTTCCAGAGACCTCGAACGGCCTCAGGACAACATTGCTGCTGAGTCCCAAGTGCCCAGGAAGACTTTGTCATGGCCCTTGTGTGAGCTGCCATGTGATAACACTCTGTTTTGAATGCTCCGAGGCCCTCGTACCTGGAGTCACTCTGCTCGAGGAGGAAGTCAGCATCTTGCCATGCGGTGTCGCTGACGGCACACCCAGCAGAAACACATGCCTGGAAGTAAGGCCCTGATTTGCCGTGCAGAAGCGGAGGCGTGCAGCAGTTTCCATGAGCCGGTGGCCTGTGCTCTGCGTACCTTTAACGGCAGCACAGTTTTCTGGACACCTAGGAGGCTAGCGTGGGCACCCTGTTGCCGGCAGGAACACTGAGTACCCCCAGGCGCACCTGGGTCTGCTAAGCAACATCCAGTCCCGTAGCCCTTTAGAGCCCCCTCTGTGCATGCCGAGCATAGGGAAACATACTGCACTCTCTTTTGAAGCATCTTAACTTCCTCAGCACTCGGGCACGTTCACGAACACCGTTCTGGCACGTCCCACATGGCGTAGAAGTCTTAGGCGTTGCCCTAGTCTGAGCAGCACTCAGAGTAACCCTCGGCTTCGCATTCCATCCAGGACCTCCTGCCTGAAATCAACGTGCCTCCTAGAGGAAGTCGGCTTGCGTTCTGACTGCAGTTTGAGTCCTGTTCTTCCCGTGGCACTGCAGGCTTTTGAATAGCCACAGGCCCAGAGGAGCAGCTACGGCGTTCCTTGGTTGAGGCAGTTCGCTTGATGCAGAACACTCGAATTCGAGAAGCTGATTCAGGGAAGGAAACACAGGGTAACCTGTGTCTCTTTGGACTTGTTAGAAACCACAGTGGGGTATGCTGAGTGTGCCCATGGAAACGGGGGCCTGCTGGAACTAGCCTTGCTTTCCCATTTTGAAGGCTGCATTCATGCTGCCTTGAAGCTGCCTGACATTCCCTGCTCTTGACAGGCCTGTAAACCCTGTAAGAATGCTTCTGGGGAGAAAATGAATTTGCTATCTACACTAGGTGCTTCTGCGCCTGCGGTGTGGTCACCCTGACAAGCTCTAGCGCTAAAAGGAAACTCAACGTGTGAACTTGCCTCCAGTTTAGGCCCTTAGTACCCATGTAGATACGGAGGCATGCAGCTCTTTCCATGAGTTCTTAGTCGCTTCTATGCTTTACTATAAAGGAAGTACACTTCTGAGGACTCCTAGGCCTCTCGGGTATGCATCATTTCCCCTCCAAGTTCACTGAGTCCCTCCAGAGCCCTGTGGGCCGGCTGCGAAACTTCGAGTCCCATTTGTTGATTCCCTCGGAGGCCCTCTGTGCGTGCCTAGAGACGGGCAACACACTGTACGTTCCTTGAGGAGAGCTCCATTTCCAGAGACCTCGAACGGCCTCAGGACAACATTGCTGCTGAGTCCCAAGTGCCCAGGAAGACTTTGTCATGGCCCTTGTGTGAGCTGCCATGTGATAACACTCTGTTTTGAATGCTCCGAGGCCCTCGTACCTGGAGTCACTCTGCTCGAGGAGGAAGTCAGCATCTTGCCATGCGGTGTCGCTGACGGCACACCCAGCAGAAACACATGCCTGGAAGTAAGGCCCTGATTTGCCGTGCAGAAGCGGAGGCGTGCAGCAGTTTCCATGAGCCGGTGGCCTGTGCGCTGCGTACCTTTAACGGCAGCACAGTTTTCTGGACACCTAGGAGGCTAACGTGGGCACCCTGTTGCCGGCAGGAACACTGAGTACCCCCAGGCGCACCTGGGTCTGCTAAGCAACATCCAGTCCCGTAGCCCTTTAGAGCCCCCTCTGTGCATGCCGAGCGTAGGGAAACGCACTGCACTCTCCTTTGAAGCGTCTTAGTTTCTTCAGCACTCGCGCACGTTCACGAACACCGTTCTGGCACGTCCCACATGGCGTAGAAGTCTTAGGCGTTGCCCTAGTCTGAGCAGCACTCAGAGTAACCCTCGGCTTCGCATTCCATCCAGGACCTCCTGCCTGAAATCAACGTGCCTCCTAGAGGAAGTCGGCTTGCGTTCTGACTGCAGTTTGAGTCCTGTTCTTCCCGTGGCACTGCAGGCTTTTGAATAGCCACAGGCCCAGAGGAGCAGCTACGGCGTTCCTTGGTTGAGGCAGTTCGCTTGATGCAGAACACTCGAATTCGAGAAGCTGATTCAGGGAAGGAAACACAGGGTAACCTGTGTCTCTTTGGACTTGTTAGAAACCACAGTGGGGTATGCTGAGTGTGCCCATGGAAACGGGGGCCTGCTGGAACTAGCCTTGCTTTCCCATTTTGAAGGCTGCATTCATGCTGCCTTGAAGCTGCCTGACATTCCCTGCTCTTGACAGGCCTGTAAACCCTGTAAGAATGCTTCTGGGGAGAAAATGAATTTGCTATCTACACTAGGTGCTTCTGCGCCTGCGGTGTGGTCACCCTGACAAGCTCTAGCGCTAAAAGGAAACTCAACGTGTGAACTTGCCTCCAGTTTAGGCCCTTAGTACCCATGTAGATACGGAGGCATGCAGCTCTTTCCATGAGTTCTTAGTCGCTTCTATGCTTTACTATAAAGGAAGTACACTTCTGAGGACTCCTAGGCCTCTCGGCTATGCATCATTTCCCCTCCAAGTTCACTGAGTCCCTCCAGAGCCCTGTGGGCCGGCTGCGAAACTTCGAGTCCCATTTGTTGATTCCCTCGGAGGCCCTCTGTGCGTGCCTAGAGACGGGCAACACACTGTACGTTCCTTGAGGAGAGCTCCATTTCCAGAGACCTCGAACGGCCTCAGGACAACATTGCTGCTGAGTCCCAAGTGCCCAGGAAGACTTTGTCATGGCCCTTGTGTGAGCTGCCATGTGATAACACTCTGTTTTGAATGCTCCGAGGCCCTCGTACCTGGAGTCACTCTGCTCGAGGAGAAAGTCAGCATCTTGCCATGCGGTGTCGCTGACGGCACACCCAGCAGAAACACATGCCTGGAAGTAAGGCCCTGATTTGCCGTGCAGAAGCGGAGGCGTGCAGCAGTTTCCATGAGCCGGTGGCCTGTGCGCTGCGTACCTTTAACGGCAGCACAGTTTTCTGGACACCTAGGAGGCTAGCGTGGGCACCCTGTTGCCGGCAGGAACACTGAGTACCCCCAGGCGCACCTGGGTCTGCTAAGCAACATCCAGTCCCGTAGCCCTTTAGAGCCCCCTCTGTGCATGCCGAGCGTAGGGAAACGCACTGCACTCTCCTTTGAAGCGTCTTAGTTTCTTCAGCACTCGCGCACGTTCACGAACACCGTTCTGGCACGTCCCACATGGCGTAGAAGTCTTAGGCGTTGCCCTAGTCTGAGCAGCACTCAGAGTAACCCTCGGCTTCGCATTCCATCCAGGACCTCCTGCCTGAAATCAACGTGCCTCCTAGAGGAAGTCGGCTTGCGTTCTGACTGCAGTTTGAGTCCTGTTCTTCCCGTGGCACTGCAGGCTTTTGAATAGCCACAGGCCCAGAGCAGCAGCTACGGCGTTCCTTGGTTGAGGCAGTTCGCTTGATGCAGAACACTCGAATTCGAGAAGCTGATTCAGGGAAGGAAACACAGGGTAACCTGTGTCTCTTTGGACTTGTTAGAAACCACAGTGGGGTATGCTGAGTGTGCCCATGGAAACGGGGGCCTGCTGGAACTAGCCTTGCTTTCCCATTTTGAAGGCTGCATTCATGCTGCCTTGAAGCTGCCTGACATTCCCTGCTCTTGACAGGCCTGTAAACCCTGTAAGAATGCTTCTGGGGAGCAAATGAATTTGCTATCTACACTAGGTGCTTCTGCGCCTGCGGTGTGGTCACCCTGACAAGCTCTAGCGCTAAAAGGAAACTCAACGTGTGAACTTGCCTCCAGTTTAGGCCCTTAGTACCCATGTAGATACGGAGGCATGCAGCTCTTTCCATGAGTTCTTAGTCGCTTCTATGCTTTACTATAAAGGAAGTACACTTCTGAGGACTCCTAGGCCTCTCGGGTATGCATCATTTCCCCTCCAAGTTCACTGAGTCCCTCCAGAGCCCTGTGGGCCGGCTGCGAAACTTCGAGTCCCATTTGTTGATTCCCTCGGAGGCCCTCTGTGCGTGCCTAGAGACGGGCAACACACTGTACGTTCCTTGAGGAGAGCTCCATTTCCAGAGACCTCGAACGGCCTCAGGACAACATTGCTGCTGAGTCCCAAGTGCCCAGGAAGACTTTGTCATGGCCCTTGTGTGAGCTGCCATGTGATAACACTCTGTTTTGAATGCTCCGAGGCCCTCGTACCTGGAGTCACTCTGCTCGAGGAGGAAGTCAGCATCTTGCCATGCGGTGTCGCTGACGGCACACCCAGCAGAAACACATGCCTGGAAGTAAGGCCCTGATTTGCCGTGCAGAAGCGGAGGCGTGCAGCAGTTTCCATGAGCCGGTGGCCTGTGCGCTGCGTACCTTTAACGGCAGCACAGTTTTCTGGACACCTAGGAGGCTAGCGTGGGCACCCTGTTGCCGGCAGGAACACTGAGTACCCCCAGGCGCACCTGGGTCTGCTAAGCAACATCCAGTCCCGTAGCCCTTTAGAGCCCCCTCTGTGCATGCCGAGCGTAGGGAAACGCACTGCACTCTCCTTTGAAGCGTCTTAGTTTCTTCAGCACTCGCGCACGTTCACGAACACCGTTCTGGCACGTCCCACATGGCGTAGAAGTCTTAGGCGTTGCCCTAGTCTGAGCAGCACTCAGAGTAACCCTCGGCTTCGCATTCCATCCAGGACCTCCTGCCTGAAATCAACGTGCCTCCTAGAGGAAGTCGGCTTGCGTTCTGACTGCAGTTTGAGTCCTGTTCTTCCCGTGGCACTGCAGGCTTTTGAATAGCCACAGGCCCAGAGGAGCAGCTACGGCGTTCCTTGGTTGAGGCAGTTCGCTTGATGCAGAACACTCGAATTCGAGAAGCTGATTCAGGGAAGGAAACACAGGGTAACCTGTGTCTCTTTGGACTTGTTAGAAACCACAGTGGGGTATGCTGAGTGTGCCCATGGAAACGGGGGCCTGCTGGAACTAGCCTTGCTTTCCCATTTTGAAGGCTGCATTCATGCTGCCTTGAAGCTGCCTGACATTCCCTGCTCTTGACAGGCCTGTAAACCCTGTAAGAATGCTTCTGGGGAGAAAATGAATTTGCTATCTACACTAGGTGCTTCTGCGCCTGCGGTGTGGTCACCCTGACAAGCTCTAGCGCTAAAAGGAAACTCAACGTGTGAACTTGCCTCCAGTTTAGGCCCTTAGTACCCATGTAGATACGGAGGCATGCAGCTCTTTCCATGAGTTCTTAGTCGCTTCTATGCTTTACTATAAAGGAAGTACACTTCTGAGGACTCCTAGGCCTCTCGGGTATGCATCATTTCCCCTCCAAGTTCACTGAGTCCCTCCAGAGCCCTGTGGGCCGGCTGCGAAACTTCGAGTCCCATTTGTTGATTCCCTCGGAGGCCCTCTGTGCGTGCCTAGAGACGGGCAACACACTGTACGTTCCTTGAGGAGAGCTCCATTTCCAGAGACCTCGAACGGCCTCAGGACAACATTGCTGCTGAGTCCCAAGTGCCCAGGAAGACTTTGTCATGGCCCTTGTGTGAGCTGCCATGTGATAACACTCTGTTTTGAATGCTCCGAGGCCCTCGTACCTGGAGTCACTCTGCTCGAGGAGGAAGTCAGCATCTTGCCATGCGGTGTCGCTGACGGCACACCCAGCAGAAACACATGCCTGGAAGTAAGGCCCTGATTTGCCGTGCAGAAGCGGAGGCGTGCAGCAGTTTCCATGAGCCGGTGGCCTGTGCGCTGCGTACCTTTAACGGCAGCACAGTTTTCTGGACACCTAGGAGGCTAGCGTGGGCACCCTGTTGCCGGCAGGAACACTGAGTACCCCCAGGCGCACCTGGGTCTGCTAAGCAACATCCAGTCCCGTAGCCCTTTAGAGCCCCCTCTGTGCATGCCGAGCGTAGGGAAACGCACTGCACTCTCCTTTGAAGCGTCTTAGTTTCTTCAGCACTCGCGCACGTTCACGAACACCGTTCTGGCACGTCCCACATGGCGTAGAAGTCTTAGGCGTTGCCCTAGTCTGAGCAGCACTCAGAGTAACCCTCGGCTTCGCATTCCATCCAGGACCTCCTGCCTGAAATCAACGTGCCTCCTAGAGGAAGTCGGCTTGCGTTCTGACTGCAGTTTGAGTCCTGTTCTTCCCGTGGCACTGCAGGCTTTTGAATAGCCACAGGCCCAGAGCAGCAGCTACGGCGTTCCTTGGTTGAGGCAGTTCGCTTGATGCAGAACACTCGAATTCGAGAAGCTGATTCAGGGAAGGAAACACAGGGTAACCTGTGTCTCTTTGGACTTGTTAGAAACCACAGTGGGGTATGCTGAGTGTGCCCATGGAAACGGGGGCCTGCTGGAACTAGCCTTGCTTTCCCATTTTGAAGGCTGCATTCATGCTGCCTTGAAGCTGCCTGACATTCCCTGCTCTTGACAGGCCTGTAAACCCTGTAAGAATGCTTCTGGGGAGAAAATGAATTTGCTATCTACACTAGGTGCTTCTGCGCCTGCGGTGTGGTCACCCTGACAAGCTCTAGCGCTAAAAGGAAACTCAACGTGTGAACTTGCCTCCAGTTTAGGCCCTTAGTACCCATGTAGATACGGAGGCATGCAGCTCTTTCCATGAGTTCTTAGTCGCTTCTATGCTTTACTATAAAGGAAGTACACTTCTGAGGACTCCTAGGCCTCTCGGGTATGCATCATTTCCCCTCCAAGTTCACTGAGTCCCTCCAGAGCCCTGTGGGCCGGCTGCGAAACTTCGAGTCCCATTTGTTGATTCCCTCGGAGGCCCTCTGTGCGTGCCTAGAGACGGGCAACACACTGTACGTTCCTTGAGGAGAGCTCCATTTCCAGAGACCTCGAACGGCCTCAGGACAACATTGCTGCTGAGTCCCAAGTGCCCAGGAAGACTTTGTCATGGCCCTTGTGTGAGCTGCCATGTGATAACACTCTGTTTTGAATGCTCCGAGGCCCTCGTACCTGGAGTCACTCTGCTCGAGGAGAAAGTCAGCATCTTGCCATGCGGTGTCGCTGACGGCACACCCAGCAGAAACACATGCCTGGAAGTAAGGCCCTGATTTGCCGTGCAGAAGCGGAGGCGTGCAGCAGTTTCCATGAGCCGGTGGCCTGTGCGCTGCGTACCTTTAACGGCAGCACAGTTTTCTGGACACCTAGGAGGCTAGCGTGGGCACCCTGTTGCCGGCAGGAACACTGAGTACCCCCAGGCGCACCTGGGTCTGCTAAGCAACATCCAGTCCCGTAGCCCTTTAGAGCCCCCTCTGTGCATGCCGAGCGTAGGGAAACGCACTGCACTCTCCTTTGAAGCGTCTTAGTTTCTTCAGCACTCGCGCACGTTCACGAACACCGTTCTGGCACGTCCCACATGGCGTAGAAGTCTTAGGCGTTGCCCTAGTCTGAGCAGCACTCAGAGTAACCCTCGGCTTCGCATTCCATCCAGGACCTCCTGCCTGAAATCAACGTGCCTCCTAGAGGAAGTCGGCTTGCGTTCTGACTGCAGTTTGAGTCCTGTTCTTCCCGTGGCACTGCAGGCTTTTGAATAGCCACAGGCCCAGAGCAGCAGCTACGGCGTTCCTTGGTTGAGGCAGTTCGCTTGATGCAGAACACTCGAATTCGAGAAGCTGATTCAGGGAAGGAAACACAGGGTAACCTGTGTCTCTTTGGACTTGTTAGAAACCACAGTGGGGTATGCTGAGTGTGCCCATGGAAACGGGGGCCTGCTGGAACTAGCCTTGCTTTCCCATTTTGAAGGCTGCATTCATGCTGCCTTGAAGCTGCCTGACATTCCCTGCTCTTGACAGGCCTGTAAACCCTGTAAGAATGCTTCTGGGGAGCAAATGAATTTGCTATCTACACTAGGTGCTTCTGCGCCTGCGGTGTGGTCACCCTGACAAGCTCTAGCGCTAAAAGGAAACTCAACGTGTGAACTTGCCTCCAGTTTAGGCCCTTAGTACCCATGTAGATACGGAGGCATGCAGCTCTTTCCATGAGTTCTTAGTCGCTTCTATGCTTTACTATAAAGGAAGTACACTTCTGAGGACTCCTAGGCCTCTCGGGTATGCATCATTTCCCCTCCAAGTTCACTGAGTCCCTCCAGAGCCCTGTGGGCCGGCTGCGAAACTTCGAGTCCCATTTGTTGATTCCCTCGGAGGCCCTCTGTGCGTGCCTAGAGACGGGCAACACACTGTACGTTCCTTGAGGAGAGCTCCATTTCCAGAGACCTCGAACGGCCTCAGGACAACATTGCTGCTGAGTCCCAAGTGCCCAGGAAGACTTTGTCATGGCCCTTGTGTGAGCTGCCATGTGATAACACTCTGTTTTGAATGCTCCGAGGCCCTCGTACCTGGAGTCACTCTGCTCGAGGAGGAAGTCAGCATCTTGCCATGCGGTGTCGCTGACGGCACACCCAGCAGAAACACATGCCTGGAAGTAAGGCCCTGATTTGCCGTGCAGAAGCGGAGGCGTGCAGCAGTTTCCATGAGCCGGTGGCCTGTGCGCTGCGTACCTTTAACGGCAGCACAGTTTTCTGGACACCTAGGAGGCTAGCGTGGGCACCCTGTTGCCGGCAGGAACACTGAGTACCCCCAGGCGCACCTGGGTCTGCTAAGCAACATCCAGTCCCGTAGCCCTTTAGAGCCCCTCTGTGCATGCCGAGCGTAGGGAAACGCACTGCACTCTCCTTTGAAGCGTCTTAGTTTCTTCAGCACTCGCGCACGTTCACGAACACCGTTCTGGCACGTCCCACATGGCGTAGAAGTCTTAGGCGTTGCCCTAGTCTGAGCAGCACTCAGAGTAACCCTCGGCTTCGCATTCCATCCAGGACCTCCTGCCTGAAATCAACGTGCCTCCTAGAGGAAGTCGGCTTGCGTTCTGACTGCAGTTTGAGTCCTGTTCTTCCCGTGGCACTGCAGGCTTTTGAATAGCCACAGGCCCAGAGGAGCAGCTACGGCGTTCCTTGGTTGAGGCAGTTCGCTTGATGCAGAACACTCGAATTCGAGAAGCTGATTCAGGGAAGGAAACACAGGGTAACCTGTGTCTCTTTGGACTTGTTAGAAACCACAGTGGGGTATGCTGAGTGTGCCCATGGAAACGGGGGCCTGCTGGAACTAGCCTTGCTTTCCCATTTTGAAGGCTGCATTCATGCTGCCTTGAAGCTGCCTGACATTCCCTGCTCTTGACAGGCCTGTAAACCCTGTAAGAATGCTTCTGGGGAGAAAATGAATTTGCTATCTACACTAGGTGCTTCTGCGCCTGCAGTGTGGTCACCCTGACAAGCTCTAGCGCTAAAAGGAAACTCAACGTGTGAACTTGCCTCCAGTTTAGGCCCTTAGTACCCATGTAGATACGGAGGCATGCAGCTCTTTCCATGAGTTCTTAGTCGCTTCTATGCTTTACTATAAAGGAAGTACACTTCTGAGGACTCCTAGGCCTCTCGGGTATGCATCATTTCCCCTCCAAGTTCACTGAGTCCCTCCAGAGCCCTGTGGGCCGGCTGCGAAACTTCGAGTCCCATTTGTTGATTCCCTCGGAGGCCCTCTGTGCGTGCCTAGAGACGGGCAACACACTGTACGTTCCTTGAGGAGAGCTCCATTTCCAGAGACCTCGAACGGCCTCAGGACAACATTGCTGCTGAGTCCCAAGTGCCCAGGAAGACTTTGTCATGGCCCTTGTGTGAGCTGCCATGTGATAACACTCTGTTTTGAATGCTCCGAGGCCCTCGTACCTGGAGTCACTCTGCTCGAGGAGGAAGTCAGCATCTTGCCATGCGGTGTCGCTGACGGCACACCCAGCAGAAACACATGCCTGGAAGTAAGGCCCTGATTTGCCGTGCAGAAGCGGAGGCGTGCAGCAGTTTCCATGAGCCGGTGGCCTGTGCGCTGCGTACCTTTAACGGCAGCACAGTTTTCTGGACACCTAGGAGGCTAGCGTGGGCACCCTGTTGCCGGCAGGAACACTGAGTACCCCCAGGCGCACCTGGGTCTGCTAAGCAACATCCAGTCCCGTAGCCCTTTAGAGCCCCTCTGTGCATGCCGAGCGTAGGGAAACGCACTGCACTCTCCTTTGAAGCGTCTTAGTTTCTTCAGCACTCGCGCACGTTCACGAACACCGTTCTGGCACGTCCCACATGGCGTAGAAGTCTTAGGCGTTGCCCTAGTCTGAGCAGCACTCAGAGTAACCCTCGGCTTCGCATTCCATCCAGGACCTCCTGCCTGAAATCAACGTGCCTCCTAGAGGAAGTCGGCTTGCGTTCTGACTGCAGTTTGAGTCCTGTTCTTCCCGTGGCACTGCAGGCTTTTGAATAGCCACAGGCCCAGAGGAGCAGCTACGGCGTTCCTTGGTTGAGGCAGTTCGCTTGATGCAGAACACTCGAATTCGAGAAGCTGATTCAGGGAAGGAAACACAGGGTAACCTGTGTCTCTTTGGACTTGTTAGAAACCACAGTGGGGTATGCTGAGTGTGCCCATGGAAACGGGGGCCTGCTGGAACTAGCCTTGCTTTCCCATTTTGAAGGCTGCATTCATGCTGCCTTGAAGCTGCCTGACATTCCCTGCTCTTGACAGGCCTGTAAACCCTGTAAGAATGCTTCTGGGGAGAAAATGAATTTGCTATCTACACTAGGTGCTTCTGCGCCTGCGGTGTGGTCACCCTGACAAGCTCTAGCGCTAAAAGGAAACTCAACGTGTGAACTTGCCTCCAGTTTAGGCCCTTAGTACCCATGTAGATACGGAGGCATGCAGCTCTTTCCATGAGTTCTTAGTCGCTTCTATGCTTTACTATAAAGGAAGTACACTTCTGAGGACTCCTAGGCCTCTCGGGTATGCATCATTTCCCCTCCAAGTTCACTGAGTCCCTCCAGAGCCCTGTGGGCCGGCTGCGAAACTTCGAGTCCCATTTGTTGATTCCCTCGGAGGCCCTCTGTGCGTGCCTAGAGACGGGCAACACACTGTACGTTCCTTGAGGAGAGCTCCATTTCCAGAGACCTCGAACGGCCTCAGGACAACATTGCTGCTGAGTCCCAAGTGCCCAGGAAGACTTTGTCATGGCCCTTGTGTGAGCTGCCATGTGATAACACTCTGTTTTGAATGCTCCGAGGCCCTCGTACCTGGAGTCACTCTGCTCGAGGAGGAAGTCAGCATCTTGCCATGCGGTGTCGCTGACGGCACACCCAGCAGAAACACATGCCTGGAAGTAAGGCCCTGATTTGCCGTGCAGAAGCGGAGGCGTGCAGCAGTTTCCATGAGCCGGTGGCCTGTGCGCTGCGTACCTTTAACGGCAGCACAGTTTTCTGGACACCTAGGAGGCTAGCGTGGGCACCCTGTTGCCGGCAGGAACACTGAGTACCCCCAGGCGCACCTGGGTCTGCTAAGCAACATCCAGTCCCGTAGCCCTTTAGAGCCCCTCTGTGCATGCCGAGCGTAGGGAAACGCACTGCACTCTCCTTTGAAGCGTCTTAGTTTCTTCAGCACTCGCGCACGTTCACGAACACCGTTCTGGCACGTCCCACATGGCGTAGAAGTCTTAGGCGTTGCCCTAGTCTGAGCAGCACTCAGAGTAACCCTCGGCTTCGCATTCCATCCAGGACCTCCTGCCTGAAATCAACGTGCCTCCTAGAGGAAGTCGGCTTGCGTTCTGACTGCAGTTTGAGTCCTGTTCTTCCCGTGGCACTGCAGGCTTTTGAATAGCCACAGGCCCAGAGGAGCAGCTACGGCGTTCCTTGGTTGAGGCAGTTCGCTTGATGCAGAACACTCGAATTCGAGAAGCTGATTCAGGGAAGGAAACACAGGGTAACCTGTGTCTCTTTGGACTTGTTAGAAACCACAGTGGGGTATGCTGAGTGTGCCCATGGAAACGGGGGCCTGCTGGAACTAGCCTTGCTTTCCCATTTTGAAGGCTGCATTCATGCTGCCTTGAAGCTGCCTGACATTCCCTGCTCTTGACAGGCCTGTAAACCCTGTAAGAATGCTTCTGGGGAGAAAATGAATTTGCTATCTACACTAGGTGCTTCTGCGCCTGCGGTGTGGTCACCCTGACAAGCTCTAGCGCTAAAAGGAAACTCAACGTGTGAACTTGCCTCCAGTTTAGGCCCTTAGTACCCATGTAGATACGGAGGCATGCAGCTCTTTCCATGAGTTCTTAGTCGCTTCTATGCTTTACTATAAAGGAAGTACACTTCTGAGGACTCCTAGGCCTCTCGGGTATGCATCATTTCCCCTCCAAGTTCACTGAGTCCCTCCAGAGCCCTGTGGGCCGGCTGCGAAACTTCGAGTCCCATTTGTTGATTCCCTCGGAGGCCCTCTGTGCGTGCCTAGAGACGGGCAACACACTGTACGTTCCTTGAGGAGAGCTCCATTTCCAGAGACCTCGAACGGCCTCAGGACAACATTGCTGCTGAGTCCCAAGTGCCCAGGAAGACTTTGTCATGGCCCTTGTGTGAGCTGCCATGTGATAACACTCTGTTTTGAATGCTCCGAGGCCCTCGTACCTGGAGTCACTCTGCTCGAGGAGGAAGTCAGCATCTTGCCATGCGGTGTCGCTGACGGCACACCCAGCAGAAACACATGCCTGGAAGTAAGGCCCTGATTTGCCGTGCAGAAGCGGAGGCGTGCAGCAGTTTCCATGAGCCGGTGGCCTGTGCGCTGCGTACCTTTAACGGCAGCACAGTTTTCTGGACACCTAGGAGGCTAGCGTGGGCACCCTGTTGCCGGCAGGAACACTGAGTACCCCCAGGCGCACCTGGGTCTGCTAAGCAACATCCAGTCCCGTAGCCCTTTAGAGCCCCCTCTGTGCATGCCGAGCGTAGGGAAACGCACTGCACTCTCCTTTGAAGCGTCTTAGTTTCTTCAGCACTCGCGCACGTTCACGAACACCGTTCTGGCACGTCCCACATGGCGTAGAAGTCTTAGGCGTTGCCCTAGTCTGAGCAGCACTCAGAGTAACCCTCGGCTTCGCATTCCATCCAGGACCTCCTGCCTGAAATCAACGTGCCTCCTAGAGGAAGTCGGCTTGCGTTCTGACTGCAGTTTGAGTCCTGTTCTTCCCGTGGCACTGCAGGCTTTTGAATAGCCACAGGCCCAGAGGAGCAGCTACGGCGTTCCTTGGTTGAGGCAGTTCGCTTGATGCAGAACACTCGAATTCGAGAAGCTGATTCAGGGAAGGAAACACAGGGTAACCTGTGTCTCTTTGGACTTGTTAGAAACCACAGTGGGGTATGCTGAGTGTGCCCATGGAAACGGGGGCCTGCTGGAACTAGCCTTGCTTTCCCATTTTGAAGGCTGCATTCATGCTGCCTTGAAGCTGCCTGACATTCCCTGCTCTTGACAGGCCTGTAAACCCTGTAAGAATGCTTCTGGGGAGAAAATGAATTTGCTATCTACACTAGGTGCTTCTGCGCCTGCGGTGTGGTCACCCTGACAAGCTCTAGCGCTAAAAGGAAACTCAACGTGTGAACTTGCCTCCAGTTTAGGCCCTTAGTACCCATGTAGATACGGAGGCATGCAGCTCTTTCCATGAGTTCTTAGTCGCTTCTATGCTTTACTATAAAGGAAGTACACTTCTGAGGACTCCTAGGCCTCTCGGGTATGCATCATTTCCCCTCCAAGTTCACTGAGTCCCTCCAGAGCCCTGTGGGCCGGCTGCGAAACTTCGAGTCCCATTTGTTGATTCCCTCGGAGGCCCTCTGTGCGTGCCTAGAGACGGGCAACACACTGTACGTTCCTTGAGGAGAGCTCCATTTCCAGAGACCTCGAACGGCCTCAGGACAACATTGCTGCTGAGTCCCAAGTGCCCAGGAAGACTTTGTCATGGCCCTTGTGTGAGCTGCCATGTGATAACACTCTGTTTTGAATGCTCCGAGGCCCTCGTACCTGGAGTCACTCTGCTCGAGGAGGAAGTCAGCATCTTGCCATGCGGTGTCGCTGACGGCACACCCAGCAGAAACACATGCCTGGAAGTAAGGCCCTGATTTGCCGTGCAGAAGCGGAGGCGTGCAGCAGTTTCCATGAGCCGGTGGCCTGTGCGCTGCGTACCTTTAACGGCAGCACAGTTTTCTGGACACCTAGGAGGCTAGCGTGGGCACCCTGTTGCCGGCAGGAACACTGAGTACCCCCAGGCGCACCTGGGTCTGCTAAGCAACATCCAGTCCCGTAGCCCTTTAGAGCCCCTCTGTGCATGCCGAGCGTAGGGAAACGCACTGCACTCTCCTTTGAAGCGTCTTAGTTTCTTCAGCACTCGCGCACGTTCACGAACACCGTTCTGGCACGTCCCACATGGCGTAGAAGTCTTAGGCGTTGCCCTAGTCTGAGCAGCACTCAGAGTAACCCTCGGCTTCGCATTCCATCCAGGACCTCCTGCCTGAAATCAACGTGCCTCCTAGAGGAAGTCGGCTTGCGTTCTGACTGCAGTTTGAGTCCTGTTCTTCCCGTGGCACTGCAGGCTTTTGAATAGCCACAGGCCCAGAGGAGCAGCTATGGCGTTCCTTGGTTGAGGCAGTTCGCTTGATGCAGAACACTCGAATTCGAGAAGCTGATTCAGGGAAGGAAACACAGGGTAACCTGTGTCTCTTTGGACTTGTTAGAAACCACAGTGGGGTATGCTGAGTGTGCCCATGGAAACGGGGGCCTGCTGGAACTAGCCTTGCTTTCCCATTTTGAAGGCTGCATTCATGCTGCCTTGAAGCTGCCTGACATTCCCTGCTCTTGACAGGCCTGTAAACCCTGTAAGAATGCTTCTGGGGAGAAAATGAATTTGCTATCTACACTAGGTGCTTCTGCGCCTGCGGTGTGGTCACCCTGACAAGCTCTAGCGCTAAAAGGAAACTCAACGTGTGAACTTGCCTCCAGTTTAGGCCCTTAGTACCCATGTAGATACGGAGGCATGCAGCTCTTTCCATGAGTTCTTAGTCGCTTCTATGCTTTACTATAAAGGAAGTACACTTCTGAGGACTCCTAGGCCTCTCGGCTATGCATCATTTCCCCTCCAAGTTCACTGAGTCCCTCCAGAGCCCTGTGGGCCGGCTGCGAAACTTCGAGTCCCATTTGTTGATTCCCTCGGAGGCCCTCTGTGCGTGCCTAGAGACGGGCAACACACTGTACGTTCCTTGAGGAGAGCTCCATTTCCAGAGACCTCGAACGGCCTCAGGACAACATTGCTGCTGAGTCCCAAGTGCCCAGGAAGACTTTGTCATGGCCCTTGTGTGAGCTGCCATGTGATAACACTCTGTTTTGAATGCTCCGAGGCCCTCGTACCTGGAGTCACTCTGCTCGAGGAGGAAGTCAGCATCTTGCCATGCGGTGTCGCTGACGGCACACCCAGCAGAAACACATGCCTGGAAGTAAGGCCCTGATTTGCCGTGCAGAAGCGGAGGCGTGCAGCAGTTTCCATGAGCCGGTGGCCTGTGCGCTGCGTACCTTTAACGGCAGCACAGTTTTCTGGACACCTAGGAGGCTAGCGTGGGCACCCTGTTGCCGGCAGGAACACTGAGTACCCCCAGGCGCACCTGGGTCTGCTAAGCAACATCCAGTCCCGTAGCCCTTTAGAGCCCCCTCTGTGCATGCCGAGCGTAGGGAAACGCACTGCACTCTCCTTTGAAGCGTCTTAGTTTCTTCAGCACTCGCGCACGTTCACGAACACCGTTCTGGCACGTCCCACATGGCGTAGAAGTCTTAGGCGTTGCCCTAGTCTGAGCAGCACTCAGAGTAACCCTCGGCTTCGCATTCCATCCAGGACCTCCTGCCTGAAATCAACGTGCCTCCTAGAGGAAGTCGGCTTGCGTTCTGACTGCAGTTTGAGTCCTGTTCTTCCCGTGGCACTGCAGGCTTTTGAATAGCCACAGGCCCAGAGGAGCAGCTACGGCGTTCCTTGGTTGAGGCAGTTCGCTTGATGCAGAACACTCGAATTCGAGAAGCTGATTCAGGGAAGGAAACACAGGGTAACCTGTGTCTCTTTGGACTTGTTAGAAACCACAGTGGGGTATGCTGAGTGTGCCCATGGAAACGGGGGCCTGCTGGAACTAGCCTTGCTTTCCCATTTTGAAGGCTGCATTCATGCTGCCTTGAAGCTGCCTGACATTCCCTGCTCTTGACAGGCCTGTAAACCCTGTAAGAATGCTTCTGGGGAGAAAATGAATTTGCTATCTACACTAGGTGCTTCTGCGCCTGCGGTGTGGTCACCCTGACAAGCTCTAGCGCTAAAAGGAAACTCAACGTGTGAACTTGCCTCCAGTTTAGGCCCTTAGTACCCATGTAGATACGGAGGCATGCAGCTCTTTCCATGAGTTCTTAGTCGCTTCTATGCTTTACTATAAAGGAAGTACACTTCTGAGGACTCCTAGGCCTCTCGGGTATGCATCATTTCCCCTCCAAGTTCACTGAGTCCCTCCAGAGCCCTGTGGGCCGGCTGCGAAACTTCGAGTCCCATTTGTTGATTCCCTCGGAGGCCCTCTGTGCGTGCCTAGAGACGGGCAACACACTGTACGTTCCTTGAGGAGAGCTCCATTTCCAGAGACCTCGAACGGCCTCAGGACAACATTGCTGCTGAGTCCCAAGTGCCCAGGAAGACTTTGTCATGGCCCTTGTGTGAGCTGCCATGTGATAACACTCTGTTTTGAATGCTCCGAGGCCCTCGTACCTGGAGTCACTCTGCTCGAGGAGGAAGTCAGCATCTTGCCATGCGGTGTCGCTGACGGCACACCCAGCAGAAACACATGCCTGGAAGTAAGGCCCTGATTTGCCGTGCAGAAGCGGAGGCGTGCAGCAGTTTCCATGAGCCGGTGGCCTGTGCGCTGCGTACCTTTAACGGCAGCACAGTTTTCTGGACACCTAGGAGGCTAGCGTGGGCACCCTGTTGCCGGCAGGAACACTGAGTACCCCCAGGCGCACCTGGGTCTGCTAAGCAACATCCAGTCCCGTAGCCCTTTAGAGCCCCCTCTGTGCATGCCGAGCGTAGGGAAACGCACTGCACTCTCCTTTGAAGCGTCTTAGTTTCTTCAGCACTCGCGCACGTTCACGAACACCGTTCTGGCACGTCCCACATGGCGTAGAAGTCTTAGGCGTTGCCCTAGTCTGAGCAGCACTCAGAGTAACCCTCGGCTTCGCATTCCATCCAGGACCTCCTGCCTGAAATCAACGTGCCTCCTAGAGGAAGTCGGCTTGCGTTCTGACTGCAGTTTGAGTCCTGTTCTTCCCGTGGCACTGCAGGCTTTTGAATAGCCACAGGCCCAGAGGAGCAGCTACGGCGTTCCTTGGTTGAGGCAGTTCGCTTGATGCAGAACACTCGAATTCGAGAAGCTGATTCAGGGAAGGAAACACAGGGTAACCTGTGTCTCTTTGGACTTGTTAGAAACCACAGTGGGGTATGCTGAGTGTGCCCATGGAAACGGGGGCCTGCTGGAACTAGCCTTGCTTTCCCATTTTGAAGGCTGCATTCATGCTGCCTTGAAGCTGCCTGACATTCCCTGCTCTTGACAGGCCTGTAAACCCTGTAAGAATGCTTCTGGGGAGAAAATGAATTTGCTATCTACACTAGGTGCTTCTGCGCCTGCGGTGTGGTCACCCTGACAAGCTCTAGCGCTAAAAGGAAGCTCAACGTGTGAACTTGCCTCCAGTTTAGGCCCTTAGTACCCATGTAGATACGGAGGCATGCAGCTCTTTCCATGAGTTCTTAGTCGCTTCTATGCTTTACTATAAAGGAAGTACACTTCTGAGGACTCCTAGGCCTCTCGGGTATGCATCATTTCCCCTCCAAGTTCACTGAGTCCCTCCAGAGCCCTGTGGGCCGGCTGCGAAACTTCGAGTCCCATTTGTTGATTCCCTCGGAGGCCCTCTGTGCGTGCCTAGAGACGGGCAACACACTGTACGTTCCTTGAGGAGAGCTCCATTTCCAGAGACCTCGAACGGCCTCAGGACAACATTGCTGCTGAGTCCCAAGTGCCCAGGAAGACTTTGTCATGGCCCTTGTGTGAGCTGCCATGTGATAACACTCTGTTTTGAATGCTCCGAGGCCCTCGTACCTGGAGTCACTCTGCTCGAGGAGGAAGTCAGCATCTTGCCATGCGGTGTCGCTGACGGCACACCCAGCAGAAACACATGCCTGGAAGTAAGGCCCTGATTTGCCGTGCAGAAGCGGAGGCGTGCAGCAGTTTCCATGAGCCGGTGGCCTGTGCGCTGCGTACCTTTAACGGCAGCACAGTTTTCTGGACACCTAGGAGGCTAGCGTGGGCACCCTGTTGCCGGCAGGAACACTGAGTACCCCCAGGCGCACCTGGGTCTGCTAAGCAACATCCAGTCCCGTAGCCCTTTAGAGCCCCCTCTGTGCATGCCGAGCGTAGGGAAACGCACTGCACTCTCCTTTGAAGCGTCTTAGTTTCTTCAGCACTCGCGCACGTTCACGAACACCGTTCTGGCACGTCCCACATGGCGTAGAAGTCTTAGGCGTTGCCCTAGTCTGAGCAGCACTCAGAGTAACCCTCGGCTTCGCATTCCATCCAGGACCTCCTGCCTGAAATCAACGTGCCTCCTAGAGGAAGTCGGCTTGCGTTCTGACTGCAGTTTGAGTCCTGTTCTTCCCGTGGCACTGCAGGCTTTTGAATAGCCACAGGCCCAGAGGAGCAGCTACGGCGTTCCTTGGTTGAGGCAGTTCGCTTGATGCAGAACACTCGAATTCGAGAAGCTGATTCAGGGAAGGAAACACAGGGTAACCTGTGTCTCTTTGGACTTGTTAGAAACCACAGTGGGGTATGCTGAGTGTGCCCATGGAAACGGGGGCCTGCTGGAACTAGCCTTGCTTTCCCATTTTGAAGGCTGCATTCATGCTGCCTTGAAGCTGCCTGACATTCCCTGCTCTTGACAGGCCTGTAAACCCTGTAAGAATGCTTCTGGGGAGAAAATGAATTTGCTATCTACACTAGGTGCTTCTGCGCCTGCGGTGTGGTCACCCTGACAAGCTCTAGCGCTAAAAGGAAACTCAACGTGTGAACTTGCCTCCAGTTTAGGCCCTTAGTACCCATGTAGATACGGAGGCATGCAGCTCTTTCCATGAGTTCTTAGTCGCTTCTATGCTTTACTATAAAGGAAGTACACTTCTGAGGACTCCTAGGCCTCTCGGCTATGCATCATTTCCCCTCCAAGTTCACTGAGTCCCTCCAGAGCCCTGTGGGCCGGCTGCGAAACTTCGAGTCCCATTTGTTGATTCCCTCGGAGGCCCTCTGTGCGTGCCTAGAGACGGGCAACACACTGTACGTTCCTTGAGGAGAGCTCCATTTCCAGAGACCTCGAACGGCCTCAGGACAACATTGCTGCTGAGTCCCAAGTGCCCAGGAAGACTTTGTCATGGCCCTTGTGTGAGCTGCCATGTGATAACACTCTGTTTTGAATGCTCCGAGGCCCTCGTACCTGGAGTCACTCTGCTCGAGGAGAAAGTCAGCATCTTGCCATGCGGTGTCGCTGACGGCACACCCAGCAGAAACACATGCCTGGAAGTAAGGCCCTGATTTGCCGTGCAGAAGCGGAGGCGTGCAGCAGTTTCCATGAGCCGGTGGCCTGTGCTCTGCGTACCTTTAACGGCAGCACAGTTTTCTGGACACCTAGGAGGCTAGCGTGGGCACCCTGTTGCCGGCAGGAACACTGAGTACCCCCAGGCGCACCTGGGTCTGCTAAGCAACATCCAGTCCCGTAGCCCTTTAGAGCCCCCTCTGTGCATGCCGAGCGTAGGGAAACGCACTGCACTCTCCTTTGAAGCGTCTTAGTTTCTTCAGCACTCGCGCACGTTCACGAACACCGTTCTGGCACGTCCCACATGGCGTAGAAGTCTTAGGCGTTGCCCTAGTCTGAGCAGCACTCAGAGTAACCCTCGGCTTCGCATTCCATCCAGGACCTCCTGCCTGAAATCAACGTGCCTCCTAGAGGAAGTCGGCTTGCGTTCTGACTGCAGTTTGAGTCCTGTTCTTCCCGTGGCACTGCAGGCTTTTGAATAGCCACAGGCCCAGAGGAGCAGCTACGGCGTTCCTTGGTTGAGGCAGTTCGCTTGATGCAGAACACTCGAATTCGAGAAGCTGATTCAGGGAAGGAAACACAGGGTAACCTGTGTCTCTTTGGACTTGTTAGAAACCACAGTGGGGTATGCTGAGTGTGCCCATGGAAACGGGGGCCTGCTGGAACTAGCCTTGCTTTCCCATTTTGAAGGCTGCATTCATGCTGCCTTGAAGCTGCCTGACATTCCCTGCTCTTGACAGGCCTGTAAACCCTGTAAGAATGCTTCTGGGGAGAAAATGAATTTGCTATCTACACTAGGTGCTTCTGCGCCTGCGGTGTGGTCACCCTGACAAGCTCTAGCGCTAAAAGGAAACTCAACGTGTGAACTTGCCTCCAGTTTAGGCCCTTAGTACCCATGTAGATACGGAGGCATGCAGCTCTTTCCATGAGTTCTTAGTCGCTTCTATGCTTTACTATAAAGGAAGTACACTTCTGAGGACTCCTAGGCCTCTCGGCTATGCATCATTTCCCCTCCAAGTTCACTGAGTCCCTCCAGAGCCCTGTGGGCCGGCTGCGAAACTTCGAGTCCCATTTGTTGATTCCCTCGGAGGCCCTCTGTGCGTGCCTAGAGACGGGCAACACACTGTACGTTCCTTGAGGAGAGCTCCATTTCCAGAGACCTCGAACGGCCTCAGGACAACATTGCTGCTGAGTCCCAAGTGCCCAGGAAGACTTTGTCATGGCCCTTGTGTGAGCTGCCATGTGATAACACTCTGTTTTGAATGCTCCGAGGCCCTCGTACCTGGAGTCACTCTGCTCGAGGAGGAAGTCAGCATCTTGCCATGCGGTGTCGCTGACGGCACACCCAGCAGAAACACATGCCTGGAAGTAAGGCCCTGATTTGCCGTGCAGAAGCGGAGGCGTGCAGCAGTTTCCATGAGCCGGTGGCCTGTGCGCTGCGTACCTTTAACGGCAGCACAGTTTTCTGGACACCTAGGAGGCTAGCGTGGGCACCCTGTTGCCGGCAGGAACACTGAGTACCCCCAGGCGCACCTGGGTCTGCTAAGCAACATCCAGTCCCGTAGCCCTTTAGAGCCCCCTCTGTGCATGCCGAGCGTAGGGAAACGCACTGCACTCTCCTTTGAAGCGTCTTAGTTTCTTCAGCACTCGCGCACGTTCACGAACACCGTTCTGGCACGTCCCACATGGCGTAGAAGTCTTAGGCGTTGCCCTAGTCTGAGCAGCACTCAGAGTAACCCTCGGCTTCGCATTCCATCCAGGACCTCCTGCCTGAAATCAACGTGCCTCCTAGAGGAAGTCGGCTTGCGTTCTGACTGCAGTTTGAGTCCTGTTCTTCCCGTGGCACTGCAGGCTTTTGAATAGCCACAGGCCCAGAGCAGCAGCTACGGCGTTCCTTGGTTGAGGCAGTTCGCTTGATGCAGAACACTCGAATTCGAGAAGCTGATTCAGGGAAGGAAACACAGGGTAACCTGTGTCTCTTTGGACTTGTTAGAAACCACAGTGGGGTATGCTGAGTGTGCCCATGGAAACGGGGGCCTGCTGGAACTAGCCTTGCTTTCCCATTTTGAAGGCTGCATTCATGCTGCCTTGAAGCTGCCTGACATTCCCTGCTCTTGACAGGCCTGTAAACCCTGTAAGAATGCTTCTGGGGAGCAAATGAATTTGCTATCTACACTAGGTGCTTCTGCGCCTGCGGTGTGGTCACCCTGACAAGCTCTAGCGCTAAAAGGAAACTCAACGTGTGAACTTGCCTCCAGTTTAGGCCCTTAGTACCCATGTAGATACGGAGGCATGCAGCTCTTTCCATGAGTTCTTAGTCGCTTCTATGCTTTACTATAAAGGAAGTACACTTCTGAGGACTCCTAGGCCTCTCGGGTATGCATCATTTCCCCTCCAAGTTCACTGAGTCCCTCCAGAGCCCTGTGGGCCGGCTGCGAAACTTCGAGTCCCATTTGTTGATTCCCTCGGAGGCCCTCTGTGCGTGCCTAGAGACGGGCAACACACTGTACGTTCCTTGAGGAGAGCTCCATTTCCAGAGACCTCGAACGGCCTCAGGACAACATTGCTGCTGAGTCCCAAGTGCCCAGGAAGACTTTGTCATGGCCCTTGTGTGAGCTGCCATGTGATAACACTCTGTTTTGAATGCTCCGAGGCCCTCGTACCTGGAGTCACTCTGCTCGAGGAGGAAGTCAGCATCTTGCCATGCGGTGTCGCTGACGGCACACCCAGCAGAAACACATGCCTGGAAGTAAGGCCCTGATTTGCCGTGCAGAAGCGGAGGCGTGCAGCAGTTTCCATGAGCCGGTGGCCTGTGCGCTGCGTACCTTTAACGGCAGCACAGTTTTCTGGACACCTAGGAGGCTAGCGTGGGCACCCTGTTGCCGGCAGGAACACTGAGTACCCCCAGGCGCACCTGGGTCTGCTAAGCAACATCCAGTCCCGTAGCCCTTTAGAGCCCCCTCTGTGCATGCCGAGCGTAGGGAAACGCACTGCACTCTCCTTTGAAGCGTCTTAGTTTCTTCAGCACTCGCGCACGTTCACGAACACCGTTCTGGCACGTCCCACATGGCGTAGAAGTCTTAGGCGTTGCCCTAGTCTGAGCAGCACTCAGAGTAACCCTCGGCTTCGCATTCCATCCAGGACCTCCTGCCTGAAATCAACGTGCCTCCTAGAGGAAGTCGGCTTGCGTTCTGACTGCAGTTTGAGTCCTGTTCTTCCCGTGGCACTGCAGGCTTTTGAATAGCCACAGGCCCAGAGCAGCAGCTACGGCGTTCCTTGGTTGAGGCAGTTCGCTTGATGCAGAACACTCGAATTCGAGAAGCTGATTCAGGGAAGGAAACACAGGGTAACCTGTGTCTCTTTGGACTTGTTAGAAACCACAGTGGGGTATGCTGAGTGTGCCCATGGAAACGGGGGCCTGCTGGAACTAGCCTTGCTTTCCCATTTTGAAGGCTGCATTCATGCTGCCTTGAAGCTGCCTGACATTCCCTGCTCTTGACAGGCCTGTAAACCCTGTAAGAATGCTTCTGGGGAGCAAATGAATTTGCTATCTACACTAGGTGCTTCTGCGCCTGCGGTGTGGTCACCCTGACAAGCTCTAGCGCTAAAAGGAAACTCAACGTGTGAACTTGCCTCCAGTTTAGGCCCTTAGTACCCATGTAGATACGGAGGCATGCAGCTCTTTCCATGAGTTCTTAGTCGCTTCTATGCTTTACTATAAAGGAAGTACACTTCTGAGGACTCCTAGGCCTCTCGGGTATGCATCATTTCCCCTCCAAGTTCACTGAGTCCCTCCAGAGCCCTGTGGGCCGGCTGCGAAACTTCGAGTCCCATTTGTTGATTCCCTCGGAGGCCCTCTGTGCGTGCCTAGAGACGGGCAACACACTGTACGTTCCTTGAGGAGAGCTCCATTTCCAGAGACCTCGAACGGCCTCAGGACAACATTGCTGCTGAGTCCCAAGTGCCCAGGAAGACTTTGTCATGGCCCTTGTGTGAGCTGCCATGTGATAACACTCTGTTTTGAATGCTCCGAGGCCCTCGTACCTGGAGTCACTCTGCTCGAGGAGGAAGTCAGCATCTTGCCATGCGGTGTCGCTGACGGCACACCCAGCAGAAACACATGCCTGGAAGTAAGGCCCTGATTTGCCGTGCAGAAGCGGAGGCGTGCAGCAGTTTCCATGAGCCGGTGGCCTGTGCGCTGCGTACCTTTAACGGCAGCACAGTTTTCTGGACACCTAGGAGGCTAGCGTGGGCACCCTGTTGCCGGCAGGAACACTGAGTACCCCCAGGCGCACCTGGGTCTGCTAAGCAACATCCAGTCCCGTAGCCCTTTAGAGCCCCCTCTGTGCATGCCGAGCGTAGGGAAACGCACTGCACTCTCCTTTGAAGCGTCTTAGTTTCTTCAGCACTCGCGCACGTTCACGAACACCGTTCTGGCACGTCCCACATGGCGTAGAAGTCTTAGGCGTTGCCCTAGTCTGAGCAGCACTCAGAGTAACCCTCGGCTTCGCATTCCATCCAGGACCTCCTGCCTGAAATCAACGTGCCTCCTAGAGGAAGTCGGCTTGCGTTCTGACTGCAGTTTGAGTCCTGTTCTTCCCGTGGCACTGCAGGCTTTTGAATAGCCACAGGCCCAGAGCAGCAGCTACGGCGTTCCTTGGTTGAGGCAGTTCGCTTGATGCAGAACACTCGAATTCGAGAAGCTGATTCAGGGAAGGAAACACAGGGTAACCTGTGTCTCTTTGGACTTGTTAGAAACCACAGTGGGGTATGCTGAGTGTGCCCATGGAAACGGGGGCCTGCTGGAACTAGCCTTGCTTTCCCATTTTGAAGGCTGCATTCATGCTGCCTTGAAGCTGCCTGACATTCCCTGCTCTTGACAGGCCTGTAAACCCTGTAAGAATGCTTCTGGGGAGCAAATGAATTTGCTATCTACACTAGGTGCTTCTGCGCCTGCGGTGTGGTCACCCTGACAAGCTCTAGCGCTAAAAGGAAACTCAACGTGTGAACTTGCCTCCAGTTTAGGCCCTTAGTACCCATGTAGATACGGAGGCATGCAGCTCTTTCCATGAGTTCTTAGTCGCTTCTATGCTTTACTATAAAGGAAGTACACTTCTGAGGACTCCTAGGCCTCTCGGGTATGCATCATTTCCCCTCCAAGTTCACTGAGTCCCTCCAGAGCCCTGTGGGCCGGCTGCGAAACTTCGAGTCCCATTTGTTGATTCCCTCGGAGGCCCTCTGTGCGTGCCTAGAGACGGGCAACACACTGTACGTTCCTTGAGGAGAGCTCCATTTCCAGAGACCTCGAACGGCCTCAGGACAACATTGCTGCTGAGTCCCAAGTGCCCAGGAAGACTTTGTCATGGCCCTTGTGTGAGCTGCCATGTGATAACACTCTGTTTTGAATGCTCCGAGGCCCTCGTACCTGGAGTCACTCTGCTCGAGGAGGAAGTCAGCATCTTGCCATGCGGTGTCGCTGACGGCACACCCAGCAGAAACACATGCCTGGAAGTAAGGCCCTGATTTGCCGTGCAGAAGCGGAGGCGTGCAGCAGTTTCCATGAGCCGGTGGCCTGTGCGCTGCGTACCTTTAACGGCAGCACAGTTTTCTGGACACCTAGGAGGCTAGCGTGGGCACCCTGTTGCCGGCAGGAACACTGAGTACCCCCAGGCGCACCTGGGTCTGCTAAGCAACATCCAGTCCCGTAGCCCTTTAGAGCCCCCTCTGTGCATGCCGAGCGTAGGGAAACGCACTGCACTCTCCTTTGAAGCGTCTTAGTTTCTTCAGCACTCGCGCACGTTCACGAACACCGTTCTGGCACGTCCCACATGGCGTAGAAGTCTTAGGCGTTGCCCTAGTCTGAGCAGCACTCAGAGTAACCCTCGGCTTCGCATTCCATCCAGGACCTCCTGCCTGAAATCAACGTGCCTCCTAGAGGAAGTCGGCTTGCGTTCTGACTGCAGTTTGAGTCCTGTTCTTCCCGTGGCACTGCAGGCTTTTGAATAGCCACAGGCCCAGAGGAGCAGCTACGGCGTTCCTTGGTTGAGGCAGTTCGCTTGATGCAGAACACTCGAATTCGAGAAGCTGATTCAGGGAAGGAAACACAGGGTAACCTGTGTCTCTTTGGACTTGTTAGAAACCACAGTGGGGTATGCTGAGTGTGCCCATGGAAACGGGGGCCTGCTGGAACTAGCCTTGCTTTCCCATTTTGAAGGCTGCATTCATGCTGCCTTGAAGCTGCCTGACATTCCCTGCTCTTGACAGGCCTGTAAACCCTGTAAGAATGCTTCTGGGGAGAAAATGAATTTGCTATCTACACTAGGTGCTTCTGCGCCTGCGGTGTGGTCACCCTGACAAGCTCTAGCGCTAAAAGGAAACTCAACGTGTGAACTTGCCTCCAGTTTAGGCCCTTAGTACCCATGTAGATACGGAGGCATGCAGCTCTTTCCATGAGTTCTTAGTCGCTTCTATGCTTTACTATAAAGGAAGTACACTTCTGAGGACTCCTAGGCCTCTCGGGTATGCATCATTTCCCCTCCAAGTTCACTGAGTCCCTCCAGAGCCCTGTGGGCCGGCTGCGAAACTTCGAGTCCCATTTGTTGATTCCCTCGGAGGCCCTCTGTGCGTGCCTAGAGACGGGCAACACACTGTACGTTCCTTGAGGAGAGCTCCATTTCCAGAGACCTCGAACGGCCTCAGGACAACATTGCTGCTGAGTCCCAAGTGCCCAGGAAGACTTTGTCATGGCCCTTGTGTGAGCTGCCATGTGATAACACTCTGTTTTGAATGCTCCGAGGCCCTCGTACCTGGAGTCACTCTGCTCGAGGAGGAAGTCAGCATCTTGCCATGCGGTGTCGCTGACGGCACACCCAGCAGAAACACATGCCTGGAAGTAAGGCCCTGATTTGCCGTGCAGAAGCGGAGGCGTGCAGCAGTTTCCATGAGCCGGTGGCCTGTGCGCTGCGTACCTTTAACGGCAGCACAGTTTTCTGGACACCTAGGAGGCTAGCGTGGGCACCCTGTTGCCGGCAGGAACACTGAGTACCCCCAGGCGCACCTGGGTCTGCTAAGCAACATCCAGTCCCGTAGCCCTTTAGAGCCCCCTCTGTGCATGCCGAGCGTAGGGAAACGCACTGCACTCTCCTTTGAAGCGTCTTAGTTTCTTCAGCACTCGCGCACGTTCACGAACACCGTTCTGGCACGTCCCACATGGCGTAGAAGTCTTAGGCGTTGCCCTAGTCTGAGCAGCACTCAGAGTAACCCTCGGCTTCGCATTCCATCCAGGACCTCCTGCCTGAAATCAACGTGCCTCCTAGAGGAAGTCGGCTTGCGTTCTGACTGCAGTTTGAGTCCTGTTCTTCCCGTGGCACTGCAGGCTTTTGAATAGCCACAGGCCCAGAGGAGCAGCTACGGCGTTCCTTGGTTGAGGCAGTTCGCTTGATGCAGAACACTCGAATTCGAGAAGCTGATTCAGGGAAGGAAACACAGGGTAACCTGTGTCTCTTTGGACTTGTTAGAAACCACAGTGGGGTATGCTGAGTGTGCCCATGGAAACGGGGGCCTGCTGGAACTAGCCTTGCTTTCCCATTTTGAAGGCTGCATTCATGCTGCCTTGAAGCTGCCTGACATTCCCTGCTCTTGACAGGCCTGTAAACCCTGTAAGAATGCTTCTGGGGAGAAAATGAATTTGCTATCTACACTAGGTGCTTCTGCGCCTGCGGTGTGGTCACCCTGACAAGCTCTAGCGCTAAAAGGAAACTCAACGTGTGAACTTGCCTCCAGTTTAGGCCCTTAGTACCCATGTAGATACGGAGGCATGCAGCTCTTTCCATGAGTTCTTAGTCGCTTCTATGCTTTACTATAAAGGAAGTACACTTCTGAGGACTCCTAGGCCTCTCGGGTATGCATCATTTCCCCTCCAAGTTCACTGAGTCCCTCCAGAGCCCTGTGGGCCGGCTGCGAAACTTCGAGTCCCATTTGTTGATTCCCTCGGAGGCCCTCTGTGCGTGCCTAGAGACGGGCAACACACTGTACGTTCCTTGAGGAGAGCTCCATTTCCAGAGACCTCGAACGGCCTCAGGACAACATTGCTGCTGAGTCCCAAGTGCCCAGGAAGACTTTGTCATGGCCCTTGTGTGAGCTGCCATGTGATAACACTCTGTTTTGAATGCTCCGAGGCCCTCGTACCTGGAGTCACTCTGCTCGAGGAGAAAGTCAGCATCTTGCCATGCGGTGTCGCTGACGGCACACCCAGCAGAAACACATGCCTGGAAGTAAGGCCCTGATTTGCCGTGCAGAAGCGGAGGCGTGCAGCAGTTTCCATGAGCCGGTGGCCTGTGCGCTGCGTACCTTTAACGGCAGCACAGTTTTCTGGACACCTAGGAGGCTAGCGTGGGCACCCTGTTGCCGGCAGGAACACTGAGTACCCCCAGGCGCACCTGGGTCTGCTAAGCAACATCCAGTCCCGTAGCCCTTTAGAGCCCCCTCTGTGCATGCCGAGCGTAGGGAAACGCACTGCACTCTCCTTTGAAGCGTCTTAGTTTCTTCAGCACTCGCGCACGTTCACGAACACCGTTCTGGCACGTCCCACATGGCGTAGAAGTCTTAGGCGTTGCCCTAGTCTGAGCAGCACTCAGAGTAACCCTCGGCTTCGCATTCCATCCAGGACCTCCTGCCTGAAATCAACGTGCCTCCTAGAGGAAGTCGGCTTGCGTTCTGACTGCAGTTTGAGTCCTGTTCTTCCCGTGGCACTGCAGGCTTTTGAATAGCCACAGGCCCAGAGCAGCAGCTACGGCGTTCCTTGGTTGAGGCAGTTCGCTTGATGCAGAACACTCGAATTCGAGAAGCTGATTCAGGGAAGGAAACACAGGGTAACCTGTGTCTCTTTGGACTTGTTAGAAACCACAGTGGGGTATGCTGAGTGTGCCCATGGAAACGGGGGCCTGCTGGAACTAGCCTTGCTTTCCCATTTTGAAGGCTGCATTCATGCTGCCTTGAAGCTGCCTGACATTCCCTGCTCTTGACAGGCCTGTAAACCCTGTAAGAATGCTTCTGGGGAGCAAATGAATTTGCTATCTACACTAGGTGCTTCTGCGCCTGCGGTGTGGTCACCCTGACAAGCTCTAGCGCTAAAAGGAAACTCAACGTGTGAACTTGCCTCCAGTTTAGGCCCTTAGTACCCATGTAGATACGGAGGCATGCAGCTCTTTCCATGAGTTCTTAGTCGCTTCTATGCTTTACTATAAAGGAAGTACACTTCTGAGGACTCCTAGGCCTCTCGGGTATGCATCATTTCCCCTCCAAGTTCACTGAGTCCCTCCAGAGCCCTGTGGGCCGGCTGCGAAACTTCGAGTCCCATTTGTTGATTCCCTCGGAGGCCCTCTGTGCGTGCCTAGAGACGGGCAACACACTGTACGTTCCTTGAGGAGAGCTCCATTTCCAGAGACCTCGAACGGCCTCAGGACAACATTGCTGCTGAGTCCCAAGTGCCCAGGAAGACTTTGTCATGGCCCTTGTGTGAGCTGCCATGTGATAACACTCTGTTTTGAATGCTCCGAGGCCCTCGTACCTGGAGTCACTCTGCTCGAGGAGGAAGTCAGCATCTTGCCATGCGGTGTCGCTGACGGCACACCCAGCAGAAACACATGCCTGGAAGTAAGGCCCTGATTTGCCGTGCAGAAGCGGAGGCGTGCAGCAGTTTCCATGAGCCGGTGGCCTGTGCGCTGCGTACCTTTAACGGCAGCACAGTTTTCTGGACACCTAGGAGGCTAGCGTGGGCACCCTGTTGCCGGCAGGAACACTGAGTACCCCCAGGCGCACCTGGGTCTGCTAAGCAACATCCAGTCCCGTAGCCCTTTAGAGCCCCTCTGTGCATGCCGAGCGTAGGGAAACGCACTGCACTCTCCTTTGAAGCGTCTTAGTTTCTTCAGCACTCGCGCACGTTCACGAACACCGTTCTGGCACGTCCCACATGGCGTAGAAGTCTTAGGCGTTGCCCTAGTCTGAGCAGCACTCAGAGTAACCCTCGGCTTCGCATTCCATCCAGGACCTCCTGCCTGAAATCAACGTGCCTCCTAGAGGAAGTCGCCTTGCGTTCTGACTGCAGTTTGAGTCCTGTTCTTCCCGTGGCACTGCAGGCTTTTGAATAGCCACAGGCCCAGAGGAGCAGCTACGGCGTTCCTTGGTTGAGGCAGTTCGCTTGATGCAGAACACTCGAATTCGAGAAGCTGATTCAGGGAAGGAAACACAGGGTAACCTGTGTCTCTTTGGACTTGTTAGAAACCACAGTGGGGTATGCTGAGTGTGCCCATGGAAACGGGGGCCTGCTGGAACTAGCCTTGCTTTCCCATTTTGAAGGCTGCATTCATGCTGCCTTGAAGCTGCCTGACATTCCCTGCTCTTGACAGGCCTGTAAACCCTGTAAGAATGCTTCTGGGGAGCAAATGAATTTGCTATCTACACTAGGTGCTTCTGCGCCTGCGGTGTGGTCACCCTGACAAGCTCTAGCGCTAAAAGGAAACTCAACGTGTGAACTTGCCTCCAGTTTAGGCCCTTAGTACCCATGTAGATACGGAGGCATGCAGCTCTTTCCATGAGTTCTTAGTCGCTTCTATGCTTTACTATAAAGGAAGTACACTTCTGAGGACTCCTAGGCCTCTCGGGTATGCATCATTTCCCCTCCAAGTTCACTGAGTCCCTCCAGAGCCCTGTGGGCCGGCTGCGAAACTTCGAGTCCCATTTGTTGATTCCCTCGGAGGCCCTCTGTGCGTGCCTAGAGACGGGCAACACACTGTACGTTCCTTGAGGAGAGCTCCATTTCCAGAGACCTCGAACGGCCTCAGGACAACATTGCTGCTGAGTCCCAAGTGCCCAGGAAGACTTTGTCATGGCCCTTGTGTGAGCTGCCATGTGATAACACTCTGTTTTGAATGCTCCGAGGCCCTCGTACCTGGAGTCACTCTGCTCGAGGAGGAAGTCAGCATCTTGCCATGCGGTGTCGCTGACGGCACACCCAGCAGAAACACATGCCTGGAAGTAAGGCCCTGATTTGCCGTGCAGAAGCGGAGGCGTGCAGCAGTTTCCATGAGCCGGTGGCCTGTGCGCTGCGTACCTTTAACGGCAGCACAGTTTTCTGGACACCTAGGAGGCTAGCGTGGGCACCCTGTTGCCGGCAGGAACACTGAGTACCCCCAGGCGCACCTGGGTCTGCTAAGCAACATCCAGTCCCGTAGCCCTTTAGAGCCCCCTCTGTGCATGCCGAGCGTAGGGAAACGCACTGCACTCTCCTTTGAAGCGTCTTAGTTTCTTCAGCACTCGCGCACGTTCACGAACACCGTTCTGGCACGTCCCACATGGCGTAGAAGTCTTAGGCGTTGCCCTAGTCTGAGCAGCACTCAGAGTAACCCTCGGCTTCGCATTCCATCCAGGACCTCCTGCCTGAAATCAACGTGCCTCCTAGAGGAAGTCGGCTTGCGTTCTGACTGCAGTTTGAGTCCTGTTCTTCCCGTGGCACTGCAGGCTTTTGAATAGCCACAGGCCCAGAGGAGCAGCTACGGCGTTCCTTGGTTGAGGCAGTTCGCTTGATGCAGAACACTCGAATTCGAGAAGCTGATTCAGGGAAGGAAACACAGGGTAACCTGTGTCTCTTTGGACTTGTTAGAAACCACAGTGGGGTATGCTGAGTGTGCCCATGGAAACGGGGGCCTGCTGGAACTAGCCTTGCTTTCCCATTTTGAAGGCTGCATTCATGCTGCCTTGAAGCTGCCTGACATTCCCTGCTCTTGACAGGCCTGTAAACCCTGTAAGAATGCTTCTGGGGAGAAAATGAATTTGCTATCTACACTAGGTGCTTCTGCGCCTGCGGTGTGGTCACCCTGACAAGCTCTAGCGCTAAAAGGAAACTCAACGTGTGAACTTGCCTCCAGTTTAGGCCCTTAGTACCCATGTAGATACGGAGGCATGCAGCTCTTTCCATGAGTTCTTAGTCGCTTCTATGCTTTACTATAAAGGAAGTACACTTCTGAGGACTCCTAGGCCTCTCGGGTATGCATCATTTCCCCTCCAAGTTCACTGAGTCCCTCCAGAGCCCTGTGGGCCGGCTGCGAAACTTCGAGTCCCATTTGTTGATTCCCTCGGAGGCCCTCTGTGCGTGCCTAGAGACGGGCAACACACTGTACGTTCCTTGAGGAGAGCTCCATTTCCAGAGACCTCGAACGGCCTCAGGACAACATTGCTGCTGAGTCCCAAGTGCCCAGGAAGACTTTGTCATGGCCCTTGTGTGAGCTGCCATGTGATAACACTCTGTTTTGAATGCTCCGAGGCCCTCGTACCTGGAGTCACTCTGCTCGAGGAGGAAGTCAGCATCTTGCCATGCGGTGTCGCTGACGGCACACCCAGCAGAAACACATGCCTGGAAGTAAGGCCCTGATTTGCCGTGCAGAAGCGGAGGCGTGCAGCAGTTTCCATGAGCCGGTGGCCTGTGCGCTGCGTACCTTTAACGGCAGCACAGTTTTCTGGACACCTAGGAGGCTAGCGTGGGCACCCTGTTGCCGGCAGGAACACTGAGTACCCCCAGGCGCACCTGGGTCTGCTAAGCAACATCCAGTCCCGTAGCCCTTTAGAGCCCCCTCTGTGCATGCCGAGCGTAGGGAAACGCACTGCACTCTCCTTTGAAGCGTCTTAGTTTCTTCAGCACTCGCGCACGTTCACGAACACCGTTCTGGCACGTCCCACATGGCGTAGAAGTCTTAGGCGTTGCCCTAGTCTGAGCAGCACTCAGAGTAACCCTCGGCTTCGCATTCCATCCAGGACCTCCTGCCTGAAATCAACGTGCCTCCTAGAGGAAGTCGGCTTGCGTTCTGACTGCAGTTTGAGTCCTGTTCTTCCCGTGGCACTGCAGGCTTTTGAATAGCCACAGGCCCAGAGGAGCAGCTACGGCGTTCCTTGGTTGAGGCAGTTCGCTTGATGCAGAACACTCGAATTCGAGAAGCTGATTCAGGGAAGGAAACACAGGGTAACCTGTGTCTCTTTGGACTTGTTAGAAACCACAGTGGGGTATGCTGAGTGTGCCCATGGAAACGGGGGCCTGCTGGAACTAGCCTTGCTTTCCCATTTTGAAGGCTGCATTCATGCTGCCTTGAAGCTGCCTGACATTCCCTGCTCTTGACAGGCCTGTAAACCCTGTAAGAATGCTTCTGGGGAGAAAATGAATTTGCTATCTACACTAGGTGCTTCTGCGCCTGCGGTGTGGTCACCCTGACAAGCTCTAGCGCTAAAAGGAAACTCAACGTGTGAACTTGCCTCCAGTTTAGGCCCTTAGTACCCATGTAGATACGGAGGCATGCAGCTCTTTCCATGAGTTCTTAGTCGCTTCTATGCTTTACTATAAAGGAAGTACACTTCTGAGGACTCCTAGGCCTCTCGGGTATGCATCATTTCCCCTCCAAGTTCACTGAGTCCCTCCAGAGCCCTGTGGGCCGGCTGCGAAACTTCGAGTCCCATTTGTTGATTCCCTCGGAGGCCCTCTGTGCGTGCCTAGAGACGGGCAACACACTGTACGTTCCTTGAGGAGAGCTCCATTTCCAGAGACCTCGAACGGCCTCAGGACAACATTGCTGCTGAGTCCCAAGTGCCCAGGAAGACTTTGTCATGGCCCTTGTGTGAGCTGCCATGTGATAACACTCTGTTTTGAATGCTCCGAGGCCCTCGTACCTGGAGTCACTCTGCTCGAGGAGAAAGTCAGCATCTTGCCATGCGGTGTCGCTGACGGCACACCCAGCAGAAACACATGCCTGGAAGTAAGGCCCTGATTTGCCGTGCAGAAGCGGAGGCGTGCAGCAGTTTCCATGAGCCGGTGGCCTGTGCGCTGCGTACCTTTAACGGCAGCACAGTTTTCTGGACACCTAGGAGGCTAGCGTGGGCACCCTGTTGCCGGCAGGAACACTGAGTACCCCCAGGCGCACCTGGGTCTGCTAAGCAACATCCAGTCCCGTAGCCCTTTAGAGCCCCCTCTGTGCATGCCGAGCGTAGGGAAACGCACTGCACTCTCCTTTGAAGCGTCTTAGTTTCTTCAGCACTCGCGCACGTTCACGAACACCGTTCTGGCACGTCCCACATGGCGTAGAAGTCTTAGGCGTTGCCCTAGTCTGAGCAGCACTCAGAGTAACCCTCGGCTTCGCATTCCATCCAGGACCTCCTGCCTGAAATCAACGTGCCTCCTAGAGGAAGTCGGCTTGCGTTCTGACTGCAGTTTGAGTCCTGTTCTTCCCGTGGCACTGCAGGCTTTTGAATAGCCACAGGCCCAGAGGAGCAGCTACGGCGTTCCTTGGTTGAGGCAGTTCGCTTGATGCAGAACACTCGAATTCGAGAAGCTGATTCAGGGAAGGAAACACAGGGTAACCTGTGTCTCTTTGGACTTGTTAGAAACCACAGTGGGGTATGCTGAGTGTGCCCATGGAAACGGGGGCCTGCTGGAACTAGCCTTGCTTTCCCATTTTGAAGGCTGCATTCATGCTGCCTTGAAGCTGCCTGACATTCCCTGCTCTTGACAGGCCTGTAAACCCTGTAAGAATGCTTCTGGGGAGCAAATGAATTTGCTATCTACACTAGGTGCTTCTGCGCCTGCGGTGTGGTCACCCTGACAAGCTCTAGCGCTAAAAGGAAACTCAACGTGTGAACTTGCCTCCAGTTTAGGCCCTTAGTACCCATGTAGATACGGAGGCATGCAGCTCTTTCCATGAGTTCTTAGTCGCTTCTATGCTTTACTATAAAGGAAGTACACTTCTGAGGACTCCTAGGCCTCTCGGGTATGCATCATTTCCCCTCCAAGTTCACTGAGTCCCTCCAGAGCCCTGTGGGCCGGCTGCGAAACTTCGAGTCCCATTTGTTGATTCCCTCGGAGGCCCTCTGTGCGTGCCTAGAGACGGGCAACACACTGTACGTTCCTTGAGGAGAGCTCCATTTCCAGAGACCTCGAACGGCCTCAGGACAACATTGCTGCTGAGTCCCAAGTGCCCAGGAAGACTTTGTCATGGCCCTTGTGTGAGCTGCCATGTGATAACACTCTGTTTTGAATGCTCCGAGGCCCTCGTACCTGGAGTCACTCTGCTCGAGGAGGAAGTCAGCATCTTGCCATGCGGTGTCGCTGACGGCACACCCAGCAGAAACACATGCCTGGAAGTAAGGCCCTGATTTGCCGTGCAGAAGCGGAGGCGTGCAGCAGTTTCCATGAGCCGGTGGCCTGTGCGCTGCGTACCTTTAACGGCAGCACAGTTTTCTGGACACCTAGGAGGCTAGCGTGGGCACCCTGTTGCCGGCAGGAACACTGAGTACCCCCAGGCGCACCTGGGTCTGCTAAGCAACATCCAGTCCCGTAGCCCTTTAGAGCCCCTCTGTGCATGCCGAGCGTAGGGAAACGCACTGCACTCTCCTTTGAAGCGTCTTAGTTTCTTCAGCACTCGCGCACGTTCACGAACACCGTTCTGGCACGTCCCACATGGCGTAGAAGTCTTAGGCGTTGCCCTAGTCTGAGCAGCACTCAGAGTAACCCTCGGCTTCGCATTCCATCCAGGACCTCCTGCCTGAAATCAACGTGCCTCCTAGAGGAAGTCGGCTTGCGTTCTGACTGCAGTTTGAGTCCTGTTCTTCCCGTGGCACTGCAGGCTTTTGAATAGCCACAGGCCCAGAGCAGCAGCTACGGCGTTACTTGGTTGAGGCAGTTCGCTTGATGCAGAACACTCGAATTCGAGAAGCTGATTCAGGGAAGGAAACACAGGGTAACCTGTGTCTCTTTGGACTTGTTAGAAACCACAGTGGGGTATGCTGAGTGTGCCCATGGAAACGGGGGCCTGCTGGAACTAGCCTTGCTTTCCCATTTTGAAGGCTGCATTCATGCTGCCTTGAAGCTGCCTGACATTCCCTGCTCTTGACAGGCCTGTAAACCCTGTAAGAATGCTTCTGGGGAGCAAATGAATTTGCTATCTACACTAGGTGCTTCTGCGCCTGCGGTGTGGTCACCCTGACAAGCTCTAGCGCTAAAAGGAAACTCAACGTGTGAACTTGCCTCCAGTTTAGGCCCTTAGTACCCATGTAGATACGGAGGCATGCAGCTCTTTCCATGAGTTCTTAGTCGCTTCTATGCTTTACTATAAAGGAAGTACACTTCTGAGGACTCCTAGGCCTCTCGGGTATGCATCATTTCCCCTCCAAGTTCACTGAGTCCCTCCAGAGCCCTGTGGGCCGGCTGCGAAACTTCGAGTCCCATTTGTTGATTCCCTCGGAGGCCCTCTGTGCGTGCCTAGAGACGGGCAACACACTGTACGTTCCTTGAGGAGAGCTCCATTTCCAGAGACCTCGAACGGCCTCAGGACAACATTGCTGCTGAGTCCCAAGTGCCCAGGAAGACTTTGTCATGGCCCTTGTGTGAGCTGCCATGTGATAACACTCTGTTTTGAATGCTCCGAGGCCCTCGTACCTGGAGTCACTCTGCTCGAGGAGGAAGTCAGCATCTTGCCATGCGGTGTCGCTGACGGCACACCCAGCAGAAACACATGCCTGGAAGTAAGGCCCTGATTTGCCGTGCAGAAGCGGAGGCGTGCAGCAGTTTCCATGAGCCGGTGGCCTGTGCGCTGCGTACCTTTAACGGCAGCACAGTTTTCTGGACACCTAGGAGGCTAGCGTGGGCACCCTGTTGCCGGCAGGAACACTGAGTACCCCCAGGCGCACCTGGGTCTGCTAAGCAACATCCAGTCCCGTAGCCCTTTAGAGCCCCTCTGTGCATGCCGAGCGTAGGGAAACGCACTGCACTCTCCTTTGAAGCGTCTTAGTTTCTTCAGCACTCGCGCACGTTCACGAACACCGTTCTGGCACGTCCCACATGGCGTAGAAGTCTTAGGCGTTGCCCTAGTCTGAGCAGCACTCAGAGTAACCCTCGGCTTCGCATTCCATCCAGGACCTCCTGCCTGAAATCAACGTGCCTCCTAGAGGAAGTCGGCTTGCGTTCTGACTGCAGTTTGAGTCCTGTTCTTCCCGTGGCACTGCAGGCTTTTGAATAGCCACAGGCCCAGAGGAGCAGCTACGGCGTTCCTTGGTTGAGGCAGTTCGCTTGATGCAGAACACTCGAATTCGAGAAGCTGATTCAGGGAAGGAAACACAGGGTAACCTGTGTCTCTTTGGACTTGTTAGAAACCACAGTGGGGTATGCTGAGTGTGCCCATGGAAACGGGGGCCTGCTGGAACTAGCCTTGCTTTCCCATTTTGAAGGCTGCATTCATGCTGCCTTGAAGCTGCCTGACATTCCCTGCTCTTGACAGGCCTGTAAACCCTGTAAGAATGCTTCTGGGGAGAAAATGAATTTGCTATCTACACTAGGTGCTTCTGCGCCTGCGGTGTGGTCACCCTGACAAGCTCTAGCGCTAAAAGGAAACTCAACGTGTGAACTTGCCTCCAGTTTAGGCCCTTAGTACCCATGTAGATACGGAGGCATGCAGCTCTTTCCATGAGTTCTTAGTCGCTTCTATGCTTTACTATAAAGGAAGTACACTTCTGAGGACTCCTAGGCCTCTCGGGTATGCATCATTTCCCCTCCAAGTTCACTGAGTCCCTCCAGAGCCCTGTGGGCCGGCTGCGAAACTTCGAGTCCCATTTGTTGATTCCCTCGGAGGCCCTCTGTGCGTGCCTAGAGACGGGCAACACACTGTACGTTCCTTGAGGAGAGCTCCATTTCCAGAGACCTCGAACGGCCTCAGGACAACATTGCTGCTGAGTCCCAAGTGCCCAGGAAGACTTTGTCATGGCCCTTGTGTGAGCTGCCATGTGATAACACTCTGTTTTGAATGCTCCGAGGCCCTCGTACCTGGAGTCACTCTGCTCGAGGAGGAAGTCAGCATCTTGCCATGCGGTGTCGCTGACGGCACACCCAGCAGAAACACATGCCTGGAAGTAAGGCCCTGATTTGCCGTGCAGAAGCGGAGGCGTGCAGCAGTTTCCATGAGCCGGTGGCCTGTGCGCTGCGTACCTTTAACGGCAGCACAGTTTTCTGGACACCTAGGAGGCTAGCGTGGGCACCCTGTTGCCGGCAGGAACACTGAGTACCCCCAGGCGCACCTGGGTCTGCTAAGCAACATCCAGTCCCGTAGCCCTTTAGAGCCCCCTCTGTGCATGCCGAGCGTAGGGAAACGCACTGCACTCTCCTTTGAAGCGTCTTAGTTTCTTCAGCACTCGCGCACGTTCACGAACACCGTTCTGGCACGTCCCACATGGCGTAGAAGTCTTAGGCGTTGCCCTAGTCTGAGCAGCACTCAGAGTAACCCTCGGCTTCGCATTCCATCCAGGACCTCCTGCCTGAAATCAACGTGCCTCCTAGAGGAAGTCGGCTTGCGTTCTGACTGCAGTTTGAGTCCTGTTCTTCCCGTGGCACTGCAGGCTTTTGAATAGCCACAGGCCCAGAGGAGCAGCTACGGCGTTCCTTGGTTGAGGCAGTTCGCTTGATGCAGAACACTCGAATTCGAGAAGCTGATTCAGGGAAGGAAACACAGGGTAACCTGTGTCTCTTTGGACTTGTTAGAAACCACAGTGGGGTATGCTGAGTGTGCCCATGGAAACGGGGGCCTGCTGGAACTAGCCTTGCTTTCCCATTTTGAAGGCTGCATTCATGCTGCCTTGAAGCTGCCTGACATTCCCTGCTCTTGACAGGCCTGTAAACCCTGTAAGAATGCTTCTGGGGAGAAAATGAATTTGCTATCTACACTAGGTGCTTCTGCGCCTGCGGTGTGGTCACCCTGACAAGCTCTAGCGCTAAAAGGAAACTCAACGTGTGAACTTGCCTCCAGTTTAGGCCCTTAGTACCCATGTAGATACGGAGGCATGCAGCTCTTTCCATGAGTTCTTAGTCGCTTCTATGCTTTACTATAAAGGAAGTACACTTCTGAGGACTCCTAGGCCTCTCGGGTATGCATCATTTCCCCTCCAAGTTCACTGAGTCCCTCCAGAGCCCTGTGGGCCGGCTGCGAAACTTCGAGTCCCATTTGTTGATTCCCTCGGAGGCCCTCTGTGCGTGCCTAGAGACGGGCAACACACTGTACGTTCCTTGAGGAGAGCTCCATTTCCAGAGACCTCGAACGGCCTCAGGACAACATTGCTGCTGAGTCCCAAGTGCCCAGGAAGACTTTGTCATGGCCCTTGTGTGAGCTGCCATGTGATAACACTCTGTTTTGAATGCTCCGAGGCCCTCGTACCTGGAGTCACTCTGCTCGAGGAGGAAGTCAGCATCTTGCCATGCGGTGTCGCTGACGGCACACCCAGCAGAAACACATGCCTGGAAGTAAGGCCCTGATTTGCCGTGCAGAAGCGGAGGCGTGCAGCAGTTTCCATGAGCCGGTGGCCTGTGCGCTGCGTACCTTTAACGGCAGCACAGTTTTCTGGACACCTAGGAGGCTAGCGTGGGCACCCTGTTGCCGGCAGGAACACTGAGTACCCCCAGGCGCACCTGGGTCTGCTAAGCAACATCCAGTCCCGTAGCCCTTTAGAGCCCCTCTGTGCATGCCGAGCGTAGGGAAACGCACTGCACTCTCCTTTGAAGCGTCTTAGTTTCTTCAGCACTCGCGCACGTTCACGAACACCGTTCTGGCACGTCCCACATGGCGTAGAAGTCTTAGGCGTTGCCCTAGTCTGAGCAGCACTCAGAGTAACCCTCGGCTTCGCATTCCATCCAGGACCTCCTGCCTGAAATCAACGTGCCTCCTAGAGGAAGTCGGCTTGCGTTCTGACTGCAGTTTGAGTCCTGTTCTTCCCGTGGCACTGCAGGCTTTTGAATAGCCACAGGCCCAGAGGAGCAGCTACGGCGTTCCTTGGTTGAGGCAGTTCGCTTGATGCAGAACACTCGAATTCGAGAAGCTGATTCAGGGAAGGAAACACAGGGTAACCTGTGTCTCTTTGGACTTGTTAGAAACCACAGTGGGGTATGCTGAGTGTGCCCATGGAAACGGGGGCCTGCTGGAACTAGCCTTGCTTTCCCATTTTGAAGGCTGCATTCATGCTGCCTTGAAGCTGCCTGACATTCCCTGCTCTTGACAGGCCTGTAAACCCTGTAAGAATGCTTCTGGGGAGAAAATGAATTTGCTATCTACACTAAGTGCTTCTGCGCCTGCAGTGTGGTCACCCTGACAAGCTCTAGCGCTAAAAGGAAACTCAACGTGTGAACTTGCCTCCAGTTTAGGCCCTTAGTACCCATGTAGATACGGAGGCATGCAGCTCTTTCCATGAGTTCTTAGTCGCTTCTATGCTTTACTATAAAGGAAGTACACTTCTGAGGACTCCTAGGCCTCTCGGGTATGCATCATTTCCCCTCCAAGTTCACTGAGTCCCTCCAGAGCCCTGTGGGCCGGCTGCGAAACTTCGAGTCCCATTTGTTGATTCCCTCGGAGGCCCTCTGTGCGTGCCTAGAGACGGGCAACACACTGTACGTTCCTTGAGGAGAGCTCCATTTCCAGAGACCTCGAACGGCCTCAGGACAACATTGCTGCTGAGTCCCAAGTGCCCAGGAAGACTTTGTCATGGCCCTTGTGTGAGCTGCCATGTGATAACACTCTGTTTTGAATGCTCCGAGGCCCTCGTACCTGGAGTCACTCTGCTCGAGGAGGAAGTCAGCATCTTGCCATGCGGTGTCGCTGACGGCACACCCAGCAGAAACACATGCCTGGAAGTAAGGCCCTGATTTGCCGTGCAGAAGCGGAGGCGTGCAGCAGTTTCCATGAGCCGGTGGCCTGTGCGCTGCGTACCTTTAACGGCAGCACAGTTTTCTGGACACCTAGGAGGCTAGCGTGGGCACCCTGTTGCCGGCAGGAACACTGAGTACCCCCAGGCGCACCTGGGTCTGCTAAGCAACATCCAGTCCCGTAGCCCTTTAGAGCCCCCTCTGTGCATGCCGAGCGTAGGGAAACGCACTGCACTCTCCTTTGAAGCGTCTTAGTTTCTTCAGCACTCGCGCACGTTCACGAACACCGTTCTGGCACGTCCCACATGGCGTAGAAGTCTTAGGCGTTGCCCTAGTCTGAGCAGCACTCAGAGTAACCCTCGGCTTCGCATTCCATCCAGGACCTCCTGCCTGAAATCAACGTGCCTCCTAGAGGAAGTCGGCTTGCGTTCTGACTGCAGTTTGAGTCCTGTTCTTCCCGTGGCACTGCAGGCTTTTGAATAGCCACAGGCCCAGAGCAGCAGCTACGGCGTTACTTGGTTGAGGCAGTTCGCTTGATGCAGAACACTCGAATTCGAGAAGCTGATTCAGGGAAGGAAACACAGGGTAACCTGTGTCTCTTTGGACTTGTTAGAAACCACAGTGGGGTATGCTGAGTGTGCCCATGGAAACGGGGGCCTGCTGGAACTAGCCTTGCTTTCCCATTTTGAAGGCTGCATTCATGCTGCCTTGAAGCTGCCTGACATTCCCTGCTCTTGACAGGCCTGTAAACCCTGTAAGAATGCTTCTGGGGAGAAAATGAATTTGCTATCTACACTAGGTGCTTCTGCGCCTGCGGTGTGGTCACCCTGACAAGCTCTAGCGCTAAAAGGAAACTCAACGTGTGAACTTGCCTCCAGTTTAGGCCCTTAGTACCCATGTAGATACGGAGGCATGCAGCTCTTTCCATGAGTTCTTAGTCGCTTCTATGCTTTACTATAAAGGAAGTACACTTCTGAGGACTCCTAGGCCTCTCGGGTATGCATCATTTCCCCTCCAAGTTCACTGAGTCCCTCCAGAGCCCTGTGGGCCGGCTGCGAAACTTCGAGTCCCATTTGTCGATTCCCTCGGAGGCCCTCTGTGCGTGCCTAGAGACGGGCAACACACTGTACGTTCCTTGAGGAGAGCTCCATTTCCAGAGACCTCGAACGGCCTCAGGACAACATTGCTGCTGAGTCCCAAGTGCCCAGGAAGACTTTGTCATGGCCCTTGTGTGAGCTGCCATGTGATAACACTCTGTTTTGAATGCTCCGAGGCCCTCGTACCTGGAGTCACTCTGCTCGAGGAGGAAGTCAGCATCTTGCCATGCGGTGTCGCTGACGGCACACCCAGCAGAAACACATGCCTGGAAGTAAGGCCCTGATTTGCCGTGCAGAAGCGGAGGCGTGCAGCAGTTTCCATGAGCCGGTGGCCTGTGCGCTGCGTACCTTTAACGGCAGCACAGTTTTCTGGACACCTAGGAGGCTAGCGTGGGCACCCTGTTGCCGGCAGGAACACTGAGTACCCCCAGGCGCACCTGGGTCTGCTAAGCAACATCCAGTCCCGTAGCCCTTTAGAGCCCCTCTGTGCATGCCGAGCGTAGGGAAACGCACTGCACTCTCCTTTGAAGCGTCTTAGTTTCTTCAGCACTCGCGCACGTTCACGAACACCGTTCTGGCACGTCCCACATGGCGTAGAAGTCTTAGGCGTTGCCCTAGTCTGAGCAGCACTCAGAGTAACCCTCGGCTTCGCATTCCATCCAGGACCTCCTGCCTGAAATCAACGTGCCTCCTAGAGGAAGTCGGCTTGCGTTCTGACTGCAGTTTGAGTCCTGTTCTTCCCGTGGCACTGCAGGCTTTTGAATAGCCACAGGCCCAGAGGAGCAGCTACGGCGTTCCTTGGTTGAGGCAGTTCGCTTGATGCAGAACACTCGAATTCGAGAAGCTGATTCAGGGAAGGAAACACAGGGTAACCTGTGTCTCTTTGGACTTGTTAGAAACCACAGTGGGGTATGCTGAGTGTGCCCATGGAAACGGGGGCCTGCTGGAACTAGCCTTGCTTTCCCATTTTGAAGGCTGCATTCATGCTGCCTTGAAGCTGCCTGACATTCCCTGCTCTTGACAGGCCTGTAAACCCTGTAAGAATGCTTCTGGGGAGAAAATGAATTTGCTATCTACACTAGGTGCTTCTGCGCCTGCGGTGTGGTCACCCTGACAAGCTCTAGCGCTAAAAGGAAACTCAACGTGTGAACTTGCCTCCAGTTTAGGCCCTTAGTACCCATGTAGATACGGAGGCATGCAGCTCTTTCCATGAGTTCTTAGTCGCTTCTATGCTTTACTATAAAGGAAGTACACTTCTGAGGACTCCTAGGCCTCTCGGGTATGCATCATTTCCCCTCCAAGTTCACTGAGTCCCTCCAGAGCCCTGTGGGCCGGCTGCGAAACTTCGAGTCCCATTTGTCGATTCCCTCGGAGGCCCTCTGTGCGTGCCTAGAGACGGGCAACACACTGTACGTTCCTTGAGGAGAGCTCCATTTCCAGAGACCTCGAACGGCCTCAGGACAACATTGCTGCTGAGTCCCAAGTGCCCAGGAAGACTTTGTCATGGCCCTTGTGTGAGCTGCCATGTGATAACACTCTGTTTTGAATGCTCCGAGGCCCTCGTACCTGGAGTCACTCTGCTCGAGGAGAAAGTCAGCATCTTGCCATGCGGTGTCGCTGACGGCACACCCAGCAGAAACACATGCCTGGAAGTAAGGCCCTGATTTGCCGTGCAGAAGCGGAGGCGTGCAGCAGTTTCCATGAGCCGGTGGCCTGTGCTCTGCGTACCTTTAACGGCAGCACAGTTTTCTGGACACCTAGGAGGCTAGCGTGGGCACCCTGTTGCCGGCAGGAACACTGAGTACCCCCAGGCGCACCTGGGTCTGCTAAGCAACATCCAGTCCCGTAGCCCTTTAGAGCCCCCTCTGTGCATGCCGAGCGTAGGGAAACGCACTGCACTCTCCTTTGAAGCGTCTTAGTTTCTTCAGCACTCGCGCACGTTCACGAACACCGTTCTGGCACGTCCCACATGGCGTAGAAGTCTTAGGCGTTGCCCTAGTCTGAGCAGCACTCAGAGTAACCCTCGGCTTCGCATTCCATCCAGGACCTCCTGCCTGAAATCAACGTGCCTCCTAGAGGAAGTCGGCTTGCGTTCTGACTGCAGTTTGAGTCCTGTTCTTCCCGTGGCACTGCAGGCTTTTGAATAGCCACAGGCCCAGAGGAGCAGCTACGGCGTTCCTTGGTTGAGGCAGTTCGCTTGATGCAGAACACTCGAATTCGAGAAGCTGATTCAGGGAAGGAAACACAGGGTAACCTGTGTCTCTTTGGACTTGTTAGAAACCACAGTGGGGTATGCTGAGTGTGCCCATGGAAACGGGGGCCTGCTGGAACTAGCCTTGCTTTCCCATTTTGAAGGCTGCATTCATGCTGCCTTGAAGCTGCCTGACATTCCCTGCTCTTGACAGGCCTGTAAACCCTGTAAGAATGCTTCTGGGGAGAAAATGAATTTGCTATCTACACTAGGTGCTTCTGCGCCTGCGATGTGGTCACCCTGACAAGGTCTAGCGCTAAAAGGAAACTCAACGTGTGAACTTGCCTCCAGTTTAGGCCCTTAGTACCCATGTAGATACGGAGGCATGCAGCTCTTTCCATGAGTTCTTAGTCGCTTCTATGCTTTACTATAAAGGAAGTACACTTCTGAGGACTCCTAGGCCTCTCGGGTATGCATCATTTCCCCTCCAAGTTCACTGAGTCCCTCCAGAGCCCTGTGGGCCGGCTGCGAAACTTCGAGTCCCATTTGTTGATTCCCTCGGAGGCCCTCTGTGCGTGCCTAGAGACGGGCAACACACTGTACGTTCCTTGAGGAGAGCTCCATTTCCAGAGACCTCGAACGGCCTCAGGACAACATTGCTGCTGAGTCCCAAGTGCCCAGGAAGACTTTGTCATGGCCCTTGTGTGAGCTGCCATGTGATAACACTCTGTTTTGAATGCTCCGAGGCCCTCGTACCTGGAGTCACTCTGCTCGAGGAGAAAGTCAGCATCTTGCCATGCGGTGTCGCTGACGGCACACCCAGCAGAAACACATGCCTGGAAGTAAGGCCCTGATTTGCCGTGCAGAAGCGGAGGCGTGCAGCAGTTTCCATGAGCCGGTGGCCTGTGCTCTGCGTACCTTTAACGGCAGCACAGTTTTCTGGACACCTAGGAGGCTAGCGTGGGCACCCTGTTGCCGGCAGGAACACTGAGTACCCCCAGGCGCACCTGGGTCTGCTAAGCAACATCCAGTCCCGTAGCCCTTTAGAGCCCCCTCTGTGCATGCCGAGCGTAGGGAAACGCACTGCACTCTCCTTTGAAGCGTCTTAGTTTCTTCAGCACTCGCGCACGTTCACGAACACCGTTCTGGCACGTCCCACATGGCGTAGAAGTCTTAGGCGTTGCCCTAGTCTGAGCAGCACTCAGAGTAACCCTCGGCTTCGCATTCCATCCAGGACCTCCTGCCTGAAATCAACGTGCCTCCTAGAGGAAGTCGCCTTGCGTTCTGACTGCAGTTTGAGTCCTGTTCTTCCCGTGGCACTGCAGGCTTTTGAATAGCCACAGGCCCAGAGGAGCAGCTACGGCGTTCCTTGGTTGAGGCAGTTCGCTTGATGCAGAACACTCGAATTCGAGAAGCTGATTCAGGGAAGGAAACACAGGGTAACCTGTGTCTCTTTGGACTTGTTAGAAACCACAGTGGGGTATGCTGAGTGTGCCCATGGAAACGGGGGCCTGCTGGAACTAGCCTTGCTTTCCCATTTTGAAGGCTGCATTCATGCTGCCTTGAAGCTGCCTGACATTCCCTGCTCTTGACAGGCCTGTAAACCCTGTAAGAATGCTTCTGGGGAGCAAATGAATTTGCTATCTACACTAGGTGCTTCTGCGCCTGCGGTGTGGTCACCCTGACAAGCTCTAGCGCTAAAAGGAAACTCAACGTGTGAACTTGCCTCCAGTTTAGGCCCTTAGTACCCATGTAGATACGGAGGCATGCAGCTCTTTCCATGAGTTCTTAGTCGCTTCTATGCTTTACTATAAAGGAAGTACACTTCTGAGGACTCCTAGGCCTCTCGGGTATGCATCATTTCCCCTCCAAGTTCACTGAGTCCCTCCAGAGCCCTGTGGGCCGGCTGCGAAACTTCGAGTCCCATTTGTTGATTCCCTCGGAGGCCCTCTGTGCGTGCCTAGAGACGGGCAACACACTGTACGTTCCTTGAGGAGAGCTCCATTTCCAGAGACCTCGAACGGCCTCAGGACAACATTGCTGCTGAGTCCCAAGTGCCCAGGAAGACTTTGTCATGGCCCTTGTGTGAGCTGCCATGTGATAACACTCTGTTTTGAATGCTCCGAGGCCCTCGTACCTGGAGTCACTCTGCTCGAGGAGGAAGTCAGCATCTTGCCATGCGGTGTCGCTGACGGCACACCCAGCAGAAACACATGCCTGGAAGTAAGGCCCTGATTTGCCGTGCAGAAGCGGAGGCGTGCAGCAGTTTCCATGAGCCGGTGGCCTGTGCGCTGCGTACCTTTAACGGCAGCACAGTTTTCTGGACACCTAGGAGGCTAGCGTGGGCACCCTGTTGCCGGCAGGAACACTGAGTACCCCCAGGCGCACCTGGGTCTGCTAAGCAACATCCAGTCCCGTAGCCCTTTAGAGCCCCTCTGTGCATGCCGAGCGTAGGGAAACGCACTGCACTCTCCTTTGAAGCGTCTTAGTTTCTTCAGCACTCGCGCACGTTCACGAACACCGTTCTGGCACGTCCCACATGGCGTAGAAGTCTTAGGCGTTGCCCTAGTCTGAGCAGCACTCAGAGTAACCCTCGGCTTCGCATTCCATCCAGGACCTCCTGCCTGAAATCAACGTGCCTCCTAGAGGAAGTCGCCTTGCGTTCTGACTGCAGTTTGAGTCCTGTTCTTCCCGTGGCACTGCAGGCTTTTGAATAGCCACAGGCCCAGAGGAGCAGCTACGGCGTTCCTTGGTTGAGGCAGTTCGCTTGATGCAGAACACTCGAATTCGAGAAGCTGATTCAGGGAAGGAAACACAGGGTAACCTGTGTCTCTTTGGACTTGTTAGAAACCACAGTGGGGTATGCTGAGTGTGCCCATGGAAACGGGGGCCTGCTGGAACTAGCCTTGCTTTCCCATTTTGAAGGCTGCATTCATGCTGCCTTGAAGCTGCCTGACATTCCCTGCTCTTGACAGGCCTGTAAACCCTGTAAGAATGCTTCTGGGGAGAAAATGAATTTGCTATCTACACTAGGTGCTTCTGCGCCTGCGGTGTGGTCACCCTGACAAGCTCTAGCGCTAAAAGGAAACTCAACGTGTGAACTTGCCTCCAGTTTAGGCCCTTAGTACCCATGTAGATACGGAGGCATGCAGCTCTTTCCATGAGTTCTTAGTCGCTTCTATGCTTTACTATAAAGGAAGTACACTTCTGAGGACTCCTAGGCCTCTCGGGTATGCATCATTTCCCCTCCAAGTTCACTGAGTCCCTCCAGAGCCCTGTGGGCCGGCTGCGAAACTTCGAGTCCCATTTGTCGATTCCCTCGGAGGCCCTCTGTGCGTGCCTAGAGACGGGCAACACACTGTACGTTCCTTGAGGAGAGCTCCATTTCCAGAGACCTCGAACGGCCTCAGGACAACATTGCTGCTGAGTCCCAAGTGCCCAGGAAGACTTTGTCATGGCCCTTGTGTGAGCTGCCATGTGATAACACTCTGTTTTGAATGCTCCGAGGCCCTCGTACCTGGAGTCACTCTGCTCGAGGAGGAAGTCAGCATCTTGCCATGCGGTGTCGCTGACGGCACACCCAGCAGAAACACATGCCTGGAAGTAAGGCCCTGATTTGCCGTGCAGAAGCGGAGGCGTGCAGCAGTTTCCATGAGCCGGTGGCCTGTGCGCTGCGTACCTTTAACGGCAGCACAGTTTTCTGGACACCTAGGAGGCTAGCGTGGGCACCCTGTTGCCGGCAGGAACACTGAGTACCCCCAGGCGCACCTGGGTCTGCTAAGCAACATCCAGTCCCGTAGCCCTTTAGAGCCCCTCTGTGCATGCCGAGCGTAGGGAAACGCACTGCACTCTCCTTTGAAGCGTCTTAGTTTCTTCAGCACTCGCGCACGTTCACGAACACCGTTCTGGCACGTCCCACATGGCGTAGAAGTCTTAGGCGTTGCCCTAGTCTGAGCAGCACTCAGAGTAACCCTCGGCTTCGCATTCCATCCAGGACCTCCTGCCTGAAATCAACGTGCCTCCTAGAGGAAGTCGCCTTGCGTTCTGACTGCAGTTTGAGTCCTGTTCTTCCCGTGGCACTGCAGGCTTTTGAATAGCCACAGGCCCAGAGGAGCAGCTACGGCGTTCCTTGGTTGAGGCAGTTCGCTTGATGCAGAACACTCGAATTCGAGAAGCTGATTCAGGGAAGGAAACACAGGGTAACCTGTGTCTCTTTGGACTTGTTAGAAACCACAGTGGGGTATGCTGAGTGTGCCCATGGAAACGGGGGCCTGCTGGAACTAGCCTTGCTTTCCCATTTTGAAGGCTGCATTCATGCTGCCTTGAAGCTGCCTGACATTCCCTGCTCTTGACAGGCCTGTAAACCCTGTAAGAATGCTTCTGGGGAGAAAATGAATTTGCTATCTACACTAGGTGCTTCTGCGCCTGCGGTGTGGTCACCCTGACAAGCTCTAGCGCTAAAAGGAAACTCAACGTGTGAACTTGCCTCCAGTTTAGGCCCTTAGTACCCATGTAGATACGGAGGCATGCAGCTCTTTCCATGAGTTCTTAGTCGCTTCTATGCTTTACTATAAAGGAAGTACACTTCTGAGGACTCCTAGGCCTCTCGGGTATGCATCATTTCCCCTCCAAGTTCACTGAGTCCCTCCAGAGCCCTGTGGGCCGGCTGCGAAACTTCGAGTCCCATTTGTTGATTCCCTCGGAGGCCCTCTGTGCGTGCCTAGAGACGGGCAACACACTGTACGTTCCTTGAGGAGAGCTCCATTTCCAGAGACCTCGAACGGCCTCAGGACAACATTGCTGCTGAGTCCCAAGTGCCCAGGAAGACTTTGTCATGGCCCTTGTGTGAGCTGCCATGTGATAACACTCTGTTTTGAATGCTCCGAGGCCCTCGTACCTGGAGTCACTCTGCTCGAGGAGGAAGTCAGCATCTTGCCATGCGGTGTCGCTGACGGCACACCCAGCAGAAACACATGCCTGGAAGTAAGGCCCTGATTTGCCGTGCAGAAGCGGAGGCGTGCAGCAGTTTCCATGAGCCGGTGGCCTGTGCGCTGCGTACCTTTAACGGCAGCACAGTTTTCTGGACACCTAGGAGGCTAGCGTGGGCACCCTGTTGCCGGCAGGAACACTGAGTACCCCCAGGCGCACCTGGGTCTGCTAAGCAACATCCAGTCCCGTAGCCCTTTAGAGCCCCTCTGTGCATGCCGAGCGTAGGGAAACGCACTGCACTCTCCTTTGAAGCGTCTTAGTTTCTTCAGCACTCGCGCACGTTCACGAACACCGTTCTGGCACGTCCCACATGGCGTAGAAGTCTTAGGCGTTGCCCTAGTCTGAGCAGCACTCAGAGTAACCCTCGGCTTCGCATTCCATCCAGGACCTCCTGCCTGAAATCAACGTGCCTCCTAGAGGATGTCGGCTTGCGTTCTGACTGCAGTTTGAGTCCTGTTCTTCCCGTGGCACTGCAGGCTTTTGAATAGCCACAGGCCCAGAGGAGCAGCTACGGCGTTCCTTGGTTGAGGCAGTTCGCTTGATGCAGAACACTCGAATTCGAGAAGCTGATTCAGGGAAGGAAACACAGGGTAACCTGTGTCTCTTTGGACTTGTTAGAAACCACAGTGGGGTATGCTGAGTGTGCCCATGGAAACGGGGGCCTGCTGGAACTAGCCTTGCTTTCCCATTTTGAAGGCTGCATTCATGCTGCCTTGAAGCTGCCTGACATTCCCTGCTCTTGACAGGCCTGTAAACCCTGTAAGAATGCTTCTGGGGAGCAAATGAATTTGCTATCTACACTAGGTGCTTCTGCGCCTGCGGTGTGGTCACCCTGACAAGCTCTAGCGCTAAAAGGAAACTCAACGTGTGAACTTGCCTCCAGTTTAGGCCCTTAGTACCCATGTAGATACGGAGGCATGCAGCTCTTTCCATGAGTTCTTAGTCGCTTCTATGCTTTACTATAAAGGAAGTACACTTCTGAGGACTCCTAGGCCTCTCGGGTATGCATCATTTCCCCTCCAAGTTCACTGAGTCCCTCCAGAGCCCTGTGGGCCGGCTGCGAAACTTCGAGTCCCATTTGTTGATTCCCTCGGAGGCCCTCTGTGCGTGCCTAGAGACGGGCAACACACTGTACGTTCCTTGAGGAGAGCTCCATTTCCAGAGACCTCGAACGGCCTCAGGACAACATTGCTGCTGAGTCCCAAGTGCCCAGGAAGACTTTGTCATGGCCCTTGTGTGAGCTGCCATGTGATAACACTCTGTTTTGAATGCTCCGAGGCCCTCGTACCTGGAGTCACTCTGCTCGAGGAGGAAGTCAGCATCTTGCCATGCGGTGTCGCTGACGGCACACCCAGCAGAAACACATGCCTGGAAGTAAGGCCCTGATTTGCCGTGCAGAAGCGGAGGCGTGCAGCAGTTTCCATGAGCCGGTGGCCTGTGCGCTGCGTACCTTTAACGGCAGCACAGTTTTCTGGACACCTAGGAGGCTAGCGTGGGCACCCTGTTGCCGGCAGGAACACTGAGTACCCCCAGGCGCACCTGGGTCTGCTAAGCAACATCCAGTCCCGTAGCCCTTTAGAGCCCCTCTGTGCATGCCGAGCGTAGGGAAACGCACTGCACTCTCCTTTGAAGCGTCTTAGTTTCTTCAGCACTCGCGCACGTTCACGAACACCGTTCTGGCACGTCCCACATGGCGTAGAAGTCTTAGGCGTTGCCCTAGTCTGAGCAGCACTCAGAGTAACCCTCGGCTTCGCATTCCATCCAGGACCTCCTGCCTGAAATCAACGTGCCTCCTAGAGGAAGTCGCCTTGCGTTCTGACTGCAGTTTGAGTCCTGTTCTTCCCGTGGCACTGCAGGCTTTTGAATAGCCACAGGCCCAGAGGAGCAGCTACGGCGTTCCTTGGTTGAGGCAGTTCGCTTGATGCAGAACACTCGAATTCGAGAAGCTGATTCAGGGAAGGAAACACAGGGTAACCTGTGTCTCTTTGGACTTGTTAGAAACCACAGTGGGGTATGCTGAGTGTGCCCATGGAAACGGGGGCCTGCTGGAACTAGCCTTGCTTTCCCATTTTGAAGGCTGCATTCATGCTGCCTTGAAGCTGCCTGACATTCCCTGCTCTTGACAGGCCTGTAAACCCTGTAAGAATGCTTCTGGGGAGCAAATGAATTTGCTATCTACACTAGGTGCTTCTGCGCCTGCGGTGTGGTCACCCTGACAAGCTCTAGCGCTAAAAGGAAACTCAACGTGTGAACTTGCCTCCAGTTTAGGCCCTTAGTACCCATGTAGATACGGAGGCATGCAGCTCTTTCCATGAGTTCTTAGTCGCTTCTATGCTTTACTATAAAGGAAGTACACTTCTGAGGACTCCTAGGCCTCTCGGGTATGCATCATTTCCCCTCCAAGTTCACTGAGTCCCTCCAGAGCCCTGTGGGCCGGCTGCGAAACTTCGAGTCCCATTTGTTGATTCCCTCGGAGGCCCTCTGTGCGTGCCTAGAGACGGGCAACACACTGTACGTTCCTTGAGGAGAGCTCCATTTCCAGAGACCTCGAACGGCCTCAGGACAACATTGCTGCTGAGTCCCAAGTGCCCAGGAAGACTTTGTCATGGCCCTTGTGTGAGCTGCCATGTGATAACACTCTGTTTTGAATGCTCCGAGGCCCTCGTACCTGGAGTCACTCTGCTCGAGGAGGAAGTCAGCATCTTGCCATGCGGTGTCGCTGACGGCACACCCAGCAGAAACACATGCCTGGAAGTAAGGCCCTGATTTGCCGTGCAGAAGCGGAGGCGTGCAGCAGTTTCCATGAGCCGGTGGCCTGTGCGCTGCGTACCTTTAACGGCAGCACAGTTTTCTGGACACCTAGGAGGCTAGCGTGGGCACCCTGTTGCCGGCAGGAACACTGAGTACCCCCAGGCGCACCTGGGTCTGCTAAGCAACATCCAGTCCCGTAGCCCTTTAGAGCCCCTCTGTGCATGCCGAGCGTAGGGAAACGCACTGCACTCTCCTTTGAAGCGTCTTAGTTTCTTCAGCACTCGCGCACGTTCACGAACACCGTTCTGGCACGTCCCACATGGCGTAGAAGTCTTAGGCGTTGCCCTAGTCTGAGCAGCACTCAGAGTAACCCTCGGCTTCGCATTCCATCCAGGACCTCCTGCCTGAAATCAACGTGCCTCCTAGAGGAAGTCGCCTTGCGTTCTGACTGCAGTTTGAGTCCTGTTCTTCCCGTGGCACTGCAGGCTTTTGAATAGCCACAGGCCCAGAGGAGCAGCTACGGCGTTCCTTGGTTGAGGCAGTTCGCTTGATGCAGAACACTCGAATTCGAGAAGCTGATTCAGGGAAGGAAACACAGGGTAACCTGTGTCTCTTTGGACTTGTTAGAAACCACAGTGGGGTATGCTGAGTGTGCCCATGGAAACGGGGGCCTGCTGGAACTAGCCTTGCTTTCCCATTTTGAAGGCTGCATTCATGCTGCCTTGAAGCTGCCTGACATTCCCTGCTCTTGACAGGCCTGTAAACCCTGTAAGAATGCTTCTGGGGAGAAAATGAATTTGCTATCTACACTAGGTGCTTCTGCGCCTGCGGTGTGGTCACCCTGACAAGCTCTAGCGCTAAAAGGAAACTCAACGTGTGAACTTGCCTCCAGTTTAGGCCCTTAGTACCCATGTAGATACGGAGGCATGCAGCTCTTTCCATGAGTTCTTAGTCGCTTCTATGCTTTACTATAAAGGAAGTACACTTCTGAGGACTCCTAGGCCTCTCGGGTATGCATCATTTCCCCTCCAAGTTCACTGAGTCCCTCCAGAGCCCTGTGGGCCGGCTGCGAAACTTCGAGTCCCATTTGTCGATTCCCTCGGAGGCCCTCTGTGCGTGCCTAGAGACGGGCAACACACTGTACGTTCCTTGAGGAGAGCTCCATTTCCAGAGACCTCGAACGGCCTCAGGACAACATTGCTGCTGAGTCCCAAGTGCCCAGGAAGACTTTGTCATGGCCCTTGTGTGAGCTGCCATGTGATAACACTCTGTTTTGAATGCTCCGAGGCCCTCGTACCTGGAGTCACTCTGCTCGAGGAGGAAGTCAGCATCTTGCCATGCGGTGTCGCTGACGGCACACCCAGCAGAAACACATGCCTGGAAGTAAGGCCCTGATTTGCCGTGCAGAAGCGGAGGCGTGCAGCAGTTTCCATGAGCCGGTGGCCTGTGCGCTGCGTACCTTTAACGGCAGCACAGTTTTCTGGACACCTAGGAGGCTAGCGTGGGCACCCTGTTGCCGGCAGGAACACTGAGTACCCCCAGGCGCACCTGGGTCTGCTAAGCAACATCCAGTCCCGTAGCCCTTTAGAGCCCCTCTGTGCATGCCGAGCGTAGGGAAACGCACTGCACTCTCCTTTGAAGCGTCTTAGTTTCTTCAGCACTCGCGCACGTTCACGAACACCGTTCTGGCACGTCCCACATGGCGTAGAAGTCTTAGGCGTTGCCCTAGTCTGAGCAGCACTCAGAGTAACCCTCGGCTTCGCATTCCATCCAGGACCTCCTGCCTGAAATCAACGTGCCTCCTAGAGGAAGTCGCCTTGCGTTCTGACTGCAGTTTGAGTCCTGTTCTTCCCGTGGCACTGCAGGCTTTTGAATAGCCACAGGCCCAGAGGAGCAGCTACGGCGTTCCTTGGTTGAGGCAGTTCGCTTGATGCAGAACACTCGAATTCGAGAAGCTGATTCAGGGAAGGAAACACAGGGTAACCTGTGTCTCTTTGGACTTGTTAGAAACCACAGTGGGGTATGCTGAGTGTGCCCATGGAAACGGGGGCCTGCTGGAACTAGCCTTGCTTTCCCATTTTGAAGGCTGCATTCATGCTGCCTTGAAGCTGCCTGACATTCCCTGCTCTTGACAGGCCTGTAAACCCTGTAAGAATGCTTCTGGGGAGAAAATGAATTTGCTATCTACACTAGGTGCTTCTGCGCCTGCGGTGTGGTCACCCTGACAAGCTCTAGCGCTAAAAGGAAACTCAACGTGTGAACTTGCCTCCAGTTTAGGCCCTTAGTACCCATGTAGATACGGAGGCATGCAGCTCTTTCCATGAGTTCTTAGTCGCTTCTATGCTTTACTATAAAGGAAGTACACTTCTGAGGACTCCTAGGCCTCTCGGGTATGCATCATTTCCCCTCCAAGTTCACTGAGTCCCTCCAGAGCCCTGTGGGCCGGCTGCGAAACTTCGAGTCCCATTTGTTGATTCCCTCGGAGGCCCTCTGTGCGTGCCTAGAGACGGGCAACACACTGTACGTTCCTTGAGGAGAGCTCCATTTCCAGAGACCTCGAACGGCCTCAGGACAACATTGCTGCTGAGTCCCAAGTGCCCAGGAAGACTTTGTCATGGCCCTTGTGTGAGCTGCCATGTGATAACACTGTTTTGAATGCTCCGAGGCCCTCGTACCTGGAGTCACTCTGCTCGAGGAGGAAGTCAGCATCTTGCCATGCGGTGTCGCTGACGGCACACCCAGCAGAAACACATGCCTGGAAGTAAGGCCCTGATTTGCCGTGCAGAAGCGGAGGCGTGCAGCAGTTTCCATGAGCCGGTGGCCTGTGCGCTGCGTACCTTTAACGGCAGCACAGTTTTCTGGACACCTAGGAGGCTAGCGTGGGCACCCTGTTGCCGGCAGGAACACTGAGTACCCCCAGGCGCACCTGGGTCTGCTAAGCAACATCCAGTCCCGTAGCCCTTTAGAGCCCCTCTGTGCATGCCGAGCGTAGGGAAACGCACTGCACTCTCCTTTGAAGCGTCTTAGTTTCTTCAGCACTCGCGCACGTTCACGAACACCGTTCTGGCACGTCCCACATGGCGTAGAAGTCTTAGGCGTTGCCCTAGTCTGAGCAGCACTCAGAGTAACCCTCGGCTTCGCATTCCATCCAGGACCTCCTGCCTGAAATCAACGTGCCTCCTAGAGGATGTCGGCTTGCGTTCTGACTGCAGTTTGAGTCCTGTTCTTCCCGTGGCACTGCAGGCTTTTGAATAGCCACAGGCCCAGAGGAGCAGCTACGGCGTTCCTTGGTTGAGGCAGTTCGCTTGATGCAGAACACTCGAATTCGAGAAGCTGATTCAGGGAAGGAAACACAGGGTAACCTGTGTCTCTTTGGACTTGTTAGAAACCACAGTGGGGTATGCTGAGTGTGCCCATGGAAACGGGGGCCTGCTGGAACTAGCCTTGCTTTCCCATTTTGAAGGCTGCATTCATGCTGCCTTGAAGCTGCCTGACATTCCCTGCTCTTGACAGGCCTGTAAACCCTGTAAGAATGCTTCTGGGGAGCAAATGAATTTGCTATCTACACTAGGTGCTTCTGCGCCTGCGGTGTGGTCACCCTGACAAGCTCTAGCGCTAAAAGGAAACTCAACGTGTGAACTTGCCTCCAGTTTAGGCCCTTAGTACCCATGTAGATACGGAGGCATGCAGCTCTTTCCATGAGTTCTTAGTCGCTTCTATGCTTTACTATAAAGGAAGTACACTTCTGAGGACTCCTAGGCCTCTCGGGTATGCATCATTTCCCCTCCAAGTTCACTGAGTCCCTCCAGAGCCCTGTGGGCCGGCTGCGAAACTTCGAGTCCCATTTGTTGATTCCCTCGGAGGCCCTCTGTGCGTGCCTAGAGACGGGCAACACACTGTACGTTCCTTGAGGAGAGCTCCATTTCCAGAGACCTCGAACGGCCTCAGGACAACATTGCTGCTGAGTCCCAAGTGCCCAGGAAGACTTTGTCATGGCCCTTGTGTGAGCTGCCATGTGATAACACTCTGTTTTGAATGCTCCGAGGCCCTCGTACCTGGAGTCACTCTGCTCGAGGAGGAAGTCAGCATCTTGCCATGCGGTGTCGCTGACGGCACACCCAGCAGAAACACATGCCTGGAAGTAAGGCCCTGATTTGCCGTGCAGAAGCGGAGGCGTGCAGCAGTTTCCATGAGCCGGTGGCCTGTGCGCTGCGTACCTTTAACGGCAGCACAGTTTTCTGGACACCTAGGAGGCTAGCGTGGGCACCCTGTTGCCGGCAGGAACACTGAGTACCCCCAGGCGCACCTGGGTCTGCTAAGCAACATCCAGTCCCGTAGCCCTTTAGAGCCCCTCTGTGCATGCCGAGCGTAGGGAAACGCACTGCACTCTCCTTTGAAGCGTCTTAGTTTCTTCAGCACTCGCGCACGTTCACGAACACCGTTCTGGCACGTCCCACATGGCGTAGAAGTCTTAGGCGTTGCCCTAGTCTGAGCAGCACTCAGAGTAACCCTCGGCTTCGCATTCCATCCAGGACCTCCTGCCTGAAATCAACGTGCCTCCTAGAGGAAGTCGCCTTGCGTTCTGACTGCAGTTTGAGTCCTGTTCTTCCCGTGGCACTGCAGGCTTTTGAATAGCCACAGGCCCAGAGGAGCAGCTACGGCGTTCCTTGGTTGAGGCAGTTCGCTTGATGCAGAACACTCGAATTCGAGAAGCTGATTCAGGGAAGGAAACACAGGGTAACCTGTGTCTCTTTGGACTTGTTAGAAACCACAGTGGGGTATGCTGAGTGTGCCCATGGAAACGGGGGCCTGCTGGAACTAGCCTTGCTTTCCCATTTTGAAGGCTGCATTCATGCTGCCTTGAAGCTGCCTGACATTCCCTGCTCTTGACAGGCCTGTAAACCCTGTAAGAATGCTTCTGGGGAGAAAATGAATTTGCTATCTACACTAGGTGCTTCTGCGCCTGCGGTGTGGTCACCCTGACAAGCTCTAGCGCTAAAAGGAAACTCAACGTGTGAACTTGCCTCCAGTTTAGGCCCTTAGTACCCATGTAGATACGGAGGCATGCAGCTCTTTCCATGAGTTCTTAGTCGCTTCTATGCTTTACTATAAAGGAAGTACACTTCTGAGGACTCCTAGGCCTCTCGGGTATGCATCATTTCCCCTCCAAGTTCACTGAGTCCCTCCAGAGCCCTGTGGGCCGGCTGCGAAACTTCGAGTCCCATTTGTTGATTCCCTCGGAGGCCCTCTGTGCGTGCCTAGAGACGGGCAACACACTGTACGTTCCTTGAGGAGAGCTCCATTTCCAGAGACCTCGAACGGCCTCAGGACAACATTGCTGCTGAGTCCCAAGTGCCCAGGAAGACTTTGTCATGGCCCTTGTGTGAGCTGCCATGTGATAACACTCTGTTTTGAATGCTCCGAGGCCCTCGTACCTGGAGTCACTCTGCTCGAGGAGGAAGTCAGCATCTTGCCATGCGGTGTCGCTGACGGCACACCCAGCAGAAACACATGCCTGGAAGTAAGGCCCTGATTTGCCGTGCAGAAGCGGAGGCGTGCAGCAGTTTCCATGAGCCGGTGGCCTGTGCGCTGCGTACCTTTAACGGCAGCACAGTTTTCTGGACACCTAGGAGGCTAGCGTGGGCACCCTGTTGCCGGCAGGAACACTGAGTACCCCCAGGCGCACCTGGGTCTGCTAAGCAACATCCAGTCCCGTAGCCCTTTAGAGCCCCTCTGTGCATGCCGAGCGTAGGGAAACGCACTGCACTCTCCTTTGAAGCGTCTTAGTTTCTTCAGCACTCGCGCACGTTCACGAACACCGTTCTGGCACGTCCCACATGGCGTAGAAGTCTTAGGCGTTGCCCTAGTCTGAGCAGCACTCAGAGTAACCCTCGGCTTCGCATTCCATCCAGGACCTCCTGCCTGAAATCAACGTGCCTCCTAGAGGAAGTCGCCTTGCGTTCTGACTGCAGTTTGAGTCCTGTTCTTCCCGTGGCACTGCAGGCTTTTGAATAGCCACAGGCCCAGAGGAGCAGCTACGGCGTTCCTTGGTTGAGGCAGTTCGCTTGATGCAGAACACTCGAATTCGAGAAGCTGATTCAGGGAAGGAAACACAGGGTAACCTGTGTCTCTTTGGACTTGTTAGAAACCACAGTGGGGTATGCTGAGTGTGCCCATGGAAACGGGGGCCTGCTGGAACTAGCCTTGCTTTCCCATTTTGAAGGCTGCATTCATGCTGCCTTGAAGCTGCCTGACATTCCCTGCTCTTGACAGGCCTGTAAACCCTGTAAGAATGCTTCTGGGGAGAAAATGAATTTGCTATCTACACTAGGTGCTTCTGCGCCTGCGGTGTGGTCACCCTGACAAGCTCTAGCGCTAAAAGGAAACTCAACGTGTGAACTTGCCTCCAGTTTAGGCCCTTAGTACCCATGTAGATACGGAGGCATGCAGCTCTTTCCATGAGTTCTTAGTCGCTTCTATGCTTTACTATAAAGGAAGTACACTTCTGAGGACTCCTAGGCCTCTCGGGTATGCATCATTTCCCCTCCAAGTTCACTGAGTCCCTCCAGAGCCCTGTGGGCCGGCTGCGAAACTTCGAGTCCCATTTGTCGATTCCCTCGGAGGCCCTCTGTGCGTGCCTAGAGACGGGCAACACACTGTACGTTCCTTGAGGAGAGCTCCATTTCCAGAGACCTCGAACGGCCTCAGGACAACATTGCTGCTGAGTCCCAAGTGCCCAGGAAGACTTTGTCATGGCCCTTGTGTGAGCTGCCATGTGATAACACTCTGTTTTGAATGCTCCGAGGCCCTCGTACCTGGAGTCACTCTGCTCGAGGAGGAAGTCAGCATCTTGCCATGCGGTGTCGCTGACGGCACACCCAGCAGAAACACATGCCTGGAAGTAAGGCCCTGATTTGCCGTGCAGAAGCGGAGGCGTGCAGCAGTTTCCATGAGCCGGTGGCCTGTGCGCTGCGTACCTTTAACGGCAGCACAGTTTTCTGGACACCTAGGAGGCTAGCGTGGGCACCCTGTTGCCGGCAGGAACACTGAGTACCCCCAGGCGCACCTGGGTCTGCTAAGCAACATCCAGTCCCGTAGCCCTTTAGAGCCCCTCTGTGCATGCCGAGCGTAGGGAAACGCACTGCACTCTCCTTTGAAGCGTCTTAGTTTCTTCAGCACTCGCGCACGTTCACGAACACCGTTCTGGCACGTCCCACATGGCGTAGAAGTCTTAGGCGTTGCCCTAGTCTGAGCAGCACTCAGAGTAACCCTCGGCTTCGCATTCCATCCAGGACCTCCTGCCTGAAATCAACGTGCCTCCTAGAGGATGTCGGCTTGCGTTCTGACTGCAGTTTGAGTCCTGTTCTTCCCGTGGCACTGCAGGCTTTTGAATAGCCACAGGCCCAGAGGAGCAGCTACGGCGTTCCTTGGTTGAGGCAGTTCGCTTGATGCAGAACACTCGAATTCGAGAAGCTGATTCAGGGAAGGAAACACAGGGTAACCTGTGTCTCTTTGGACTTGTTAGAAACCACAGTGGGGTATGCTGAGTGTGCCCATGGAAACGGGGGCCTGCTGGAACTAGCCTTGCTTTCCCATTTTGAAGGCTGCATTCATGCTGCCTTGAAGCTGCCTGACATTCCCTGCTCTTGACAGGCCTGTAAACCCTGTAAGAATGCTTCTGGGGAGAAAATGAATTTGCTATCTACACTAGGTGCTTCTGCGCCTGCGGTGTGGTCACCCTGACAAGCTCTAGCGCTAAAAGGAAACTCAACGTGTGAACTTGCCTCCAGTTTAGGCCCTTAGTACCCATGTAGATACGGAGGCATGCAGCTCTTTCCATGAGTTCTTAGTCGCTTCTATGCTTTACTATAAAGGAAGTACACTTCTGAGGACTCCTAGGCCTCTCGGGTATGCATCATTTCCCCTCCAAGTTCACTGAGTCCCTCCAGAGCCCTGTGGGCCGGCTGCGAAACTTCGAGTCCCATTTGTTGATTCCCTCGGAGGCCCTCTGTGCGTGCCTAGAGACGGGCAACACACTGTACGTTCCTTGAGGAGAGCTCCATTTCCAGAGACCTCGAACGGCCTCAGGACAACATTGCTGCTGAGTCCCAAGTGCCCAGGAAGACTTTGTCATGGCCCTTGTGTGAGCTGCCATGTGATAACACTCTGTTTTGAATGCTCCGAGGCCCTCGTACCTGGAGTCACTCTGCTCGAGGAGGAAGTCAGCATCTTGCCATGCGGTGTCGCTGACGGCACACCCAGCAGAAACACATGCCTGGAAGTAAGGCCCTGATTTGCCGTGCAGAAGCGGAGGCGTGCAGCAGTTTCCATGAGCCGGTGGCCTGTGCGCTGCGTACCTTTAACGGCAGCACAGTTTTCTGGACACCTAGGAGGCTAGCGTGGGCACCCTGTTGCCGGCAGGAACACTGAGTACCCCCAGGCGCACCTGGGTCTGCTAAGCAACATCCAGTCCCGTAGCCCTTTAGAGCCCCTCTGTGCATGCCGAGCGTAGGGAAACGCACTGCACTCTCCTTTGAAGCGTCTTAGTTTCTTCAGCACTCGCGCACGTTCACGAACACCGTTCTGGCACGTCCCACATGGCGTAGAAGTCTTAGGCGTTGCCCTAGTCTGAGCAGCACTCAGAGTAACCCTCGGCTTCGCATTCCATCCAGGACCTCCTGCCTGAAATCAACGTGCCTCCTAGAGGAAGTCGGCTTGCGTTCTGACTGCAGTTTGAGTCCTGTTCTTCCCGTGGCACTGCAGGCTTTTGAATAGCCACAGGCCCAGAGGAGCAGCTACGGCGTTCCTTGGTTGAGGCAGTTCGCTTGATGCAGAACACTCGAATTCGAGAAGCTGATTCAGGGAAGGAAACACAGGGTAACCTGTGTCTCTTTGGACTTGTTAGAAACCACAGTGGGGTATGCTGAGTGTGCCCATGGAAACGGGGGCCTGCTGGAACTAGCCTTGCTTTCCCATTTTGAAGGCTGCATTCATGCTGCCTTGAAGCTGCCTGACATTCCCTGCTCTTGACAGGCCTGTAAACCCTGTAAGAATGCTTCTGGGGAGCAAATGAATTTGCTATCTACACTAGGTGCTTCTGCGCCTGCGGTGTGGTCACCCTGACAAGCTCTAGCGCTAAAAGGAAACTCAACGTGTGAACTTGCCTCCAGTTTAGGCCCTTAGTACCCATGTAGATACGGAGGCATGCAGCTCTTTCCATGAGTTCTTAGTCGCTTCTATGCTTTACTATAAAGGAAGTACACTTCTGAGGACTCCTAGGCCTCTCGGGTATGCATCATTTCCCCTCCAAGTTCACTGAGTCCCTCCAGAGCCCTGTGGGCCGGCTGCGAAACTTCGAGTCCCATTTGTCGATTCCCTCGGAGGCCCTCTGTGCGTGCCTAGAGACGGGCAACACACTGTACGTTCCTTGAGGAGAGCTCCATTTCCAGAGACCTCGAACGGCCTCAGGACAACATTGCTGCTGAGTCCCAAGTGCCCAGGAAGACTTTGTCATGGCCCTTGTGTGAGCTGCCATGTGATAACACTCTGTTTTGAATGCTCCGAGGCCCTCGTACCTGGAGTCACTCTGCTCGAGGAGAAAGTCAGCATCTTGCCATGCGGTGTCGCTGACGGCACACCCAGCAGAAACACATGCCTGGAAGTAAGGCCCTGATTTGCCGTGCAGAAGCGGAGGCGTGCAGCAGTTTCCATGAGCCGGTGGCCTGTGCGCTGCGTACCTTTAACGGCAGCACAGTTTTCTGGACACCTAGGAGGCTAGCGTGGGCACCCTGTTGCCGGCAGGAACACTGAGTACCCCCAGGCGCACCTGGGTCTGCTAAGCAACATCCAGTCCCGTAGCCCTTTAGAGCCCCCTCTGTGCATGCCGAGCGTAGGGAAACGCACTGCACTCTCCTTTGAAGCGTCTTAGTTTCTTCAGCACTCGCGCACGTTCACGAACACCGTTCTGGCACGTCCCACATGGCGTAGAAGTCTTAGGCGTTGCCCTAGTCTGAGCAGCACTCAGAGTAACCCTCGGCTTCGCATTCCATCCAGGACCTCCTGCCTGAAATCAACGTGCCTCCTAGAGGAAGTCGGCTTGCGTTCTGACTGCAGTTTGAGTCCTGTTCTTCCCGTGGCACTGCAGGCTTTTGAATAGCCACAGGCCCAGAGGAGCAGCTACGGCGTTCCTTGGTTGAGGCAGTTCGCTTGATGCAGAACACTCGAATTCGAGAAGCTGATTCAGGGAAGGAAACACAGGGTAACCTGTGTCTCTTTGGACTTGTTAGAAACCACAGTGGGGTATGCTGAGTGTGCCCATGGAAACGGGGGCCTGCTGGAACTAGCCTTGCTTTCCCATTTTGAAGGCTGCATTCATGCTGCCTTGAAGCTGCCTGACATTCCCTGCTCTTGACAGGCCTGTAAACCCTGTAAGAATGCTTCTGGGGAGAAAATGAATTTGCTATCTACACTAGGTGCTTCTGCGCCTGCGGTGTGGTCACCCTGACAAGCTCTAGCGCTAAAAGGAAACTCAACGTGTGAACTTGCCTCCAGTTTAGGCCCTTAGTACCCATGTAGATACGGAGGCATGCAGCTCTTTCCATGAGTTCTTAGTCGCTTCTATGCTTTACTATAAAGGAAGTACACTTCTGAGGACTCCTAGGCCTCTCGGGTATGCATCATTTCCCCTCCAAGTTCACTGAGTCCCTCCAGAGCCCTGTGGGCCGGCTGCGAAACTTCGAGTCCCATTTGTCGATTCCCTCGGAGGCCCTCTGTGCGTGCCTAGAGACGGGCAACACACTGTACGTTCCTTGAGGAGAGCTCCATTTCCAGAGACCTCGAACGGCCTCAGGACAACATTGCTGCTGAGTCCCAAGTGCCCAGGAAGACTTTGTCATGGCCCTTGTGTGAGCTGCCATGTGATAACACTCTGTTTTGAATGCTCCGAGGCCCTCGTACCTGGAGTCACTCTGCTCGAGGAGGAAGTCAGCATCTTGCCATGCGGTGTCGCTGACGGCACACCCAGCAGAAACACATGCCTGGAAGTAAGGCCCTGATTTGCCGTGCAGAAGCGGAGGCGTGCAGCAGTTTCCATGAGCCGGTGGCCTGTGCGCTGCGTACCTTTAACGGCAGCACAGTTTTCTGGACACCTAGGAGGCTAGCGTGGGCACCCTGTTGCCGGCAGGAACACTGAGTACCCCCAGGCGCACCTGGGTCTGCTAAGCAACATCCAGTCCCGTAGCCCTTTAGAGCCCCTCTGTGCATGCCGAGCGTAGGGAAACGCACTGCACTCTCCTTTGAAGCGTCTTAGTTTCTTCAGCACTCGCGCACGTTCACGAACACCGTTCTGGCACGTCCCACATGGCGTAGAAGTCTTAGGCGTTGCCCTAGTCTGAGCAGCACTCAGAGTAACCCTCGGCTTCGCATTCCATCCAGGACCTCCTGCCTGAAATCAACGTGCCTCCTAGAGGAAGTCGGCTTGCGTTCTGACTGCAGTTTGAGTCCTGTTCTTCCCGTGGCACTGCAGGCTTTTGAATAGCCACAGGCCCAGAGGAGCAGCTACGGCGTTCCTTGGTTGAGGCAGTTCGCTTGATGCAGAACACTCGAATTCGAGAAGCTGATTCAGGGAAGGAAACACAGGGTAACCTGTGTCTCTTTGGACTTGTTAGAAACCACAGTGGGGTATGCTGAGTGTGCCCATGGAAACGGGGGCCTGCTGGAACTAGCCTTGCTTTCCCATTTTGAAGGCTGCATTCATGCTGCCTTGAAGCTGCCTGACATTCCCTGCTCTTGACAGGCCTGTAAACCCTGTAAGAATGCTTCTGGGGAGAAAATGAATTTGCTATCTACACTAGGTGCTTCTGCGCCTGCGGTGTGGTCACCCTGACAAGCTCTAGCGCTAAAAGGAAACTCAACGTGTGAACTTGCCTCCAGTTTAGGCCCTTAGTACCCATGTAGATACGGAGGCATGCAGCTCTTTCCATGAGTTCTTAGTCGCTTCTATGCTTTACTATAAAGGAAGTACACTTCTGAGGACTCCTAGGCCTCTCGGGTATGCATCATTTCCCCTCCAAGTTCACTGAGTCCCTCCAGAGCCCTGTGGGCCGGCTGCGAAACTTCGAGTCCCATTTGTTGATTCCCTCGGAGGCCCTCTGTGCGTGCCTAGAGACGGGCAACACACTGTACGTTCCTTGAGGAGAGCTCCATTTCCAGAGACCTCGAACGGCCTCAGGACAACATTGCTGCTGAGTCCCAAGTGCCCAGGAAGACTTTGTCATGGCCCTTGTGTGAGCTGCCATGTGATAACACTCTGTTTTGAATGCTCCGAGGCCCTCGTACCTGGAGTCACTCTGCTCGAGGAGGAAGTCAGCATCTTGCCATGCAGTGTCGCTGACAGCACACCCAGCAGAAACACATGCCTGGAAGTAAGGCCCTGATTTGCCGTGCAGAAGCGGAGGCGTGCAGCAGTTTCCATGAGCCGGTGGCCTGTGCTCTGCGTACCTTTAACGGCAGCACAGTTTTCTGGACACCTAGGAGGCTAGCGTGGGCACCCTGTTGCCGGCAGGAACACTGAGTACCCCCAGGCGCACCTGGGTCTGCTAAGCAACATCCAGTCCCGTAGCCCTTTAGAGCCCCCTCTGTGCATGCCGAGCGTAGGGAAACACACTGCACTCTCTTTTGAAGCATCTTAACTTCCTCAGCACTCGGGCACGTTCACGAACACCGTTCTGGCACGTCCCACATGGCGTAGAAGTCTTAGGCTTTGCCCTAGTCTGAGCAGCACTCAGAGTAACCCTCGGCTTCGCATTCCATCTAGCACCTCCTGCCTGAAGTCACCATGCCTCCTAGAAGAAGTCAGCTTGCGTTCTGACTGCAGTTTGAGTCCTGTTCTTCCCGTGGCACTGCAGGCTTTTGAATAGCCACAGGCCCAGAGGAGCAGCTACGGCGTTCCTTGGTTGAGGCAGTTCGCTTGATGCAGAACACTCGAATTCGAGAAGCTGATTCAGGGAAGGAAACACAGGGTAACCTGTGTCTCTTTGGACTTGTTAGAAACCACAGTGGGGTATGCTGAGTGTGCCCATGGAAACGGGGGCCTGCTGGAACTAGCCTTGCTTTCCCATTTTGAAGGCTGCATTCATGCTGCCTTGAAGCTGCCTGACATTCCCTGCTCTTGACAGGCCTGTAAACCCTGTAAGAATGCTTCTGGGGAGAAAATGAATTTGCTATCTACACTAGGTGCTTCTGCGCCTGCGGTGTGGTCACCCTGACAAGCTCTAGCGCTAAAAGGAAACTCAACGTGTGAACTTGCCTCCAGTTTAGGCCCTTAGTACCCATGTAGATACGGAGGCATGCAGCTCTTTCCATGAGTTCTTAGTCGCTTCTATGCTTTACTATAAAGGAAGTACACTTCTGAGGACTCCTAGGCCTCTCGGGTATGCATCATTTCCCCTCCAAGTTCACTGAGTCCCTCCAGAGCCCTGTGGGCCGGCTGCGAAACTTCGAGTCCCATTTGTCGATTCCCTCGGAGGCCCTCTGTGCGTGCCTAGAGACGGGCAACACACTGTACGTTCCTTGAGGAGAGCTCCATTTCCAGAGACCTCGAACGGCCTCAGGACAACATTGCTGCTGAGTCCCAAGTGCCCAGGAAGACTTTGTCATGGCCCTTGTGTGAGCTGCCATGTGATAACACTCTGTTTTGAATGCTCCGAGGCCCTCGTACCTGGAGTCACTCTGCTCGAGGAGAAAGTCAGCATCTTGCCATGCGGTGTCGCTGACGGCACACCCAGCAGAAACACATGCCTGGAAGTAAGGCCCTGATTTGCCGTGCAGAAGCGGAGGCGTGCAGCAGTTTCCATGAGCCGGTGGCCTGTGCTCTGCGTACCTTTAACGGCAGCACAGTTTTCTGGACACCTAGGAGGCTAGCGTGGGCACCCTGTTGCCGGCAGGAACACTGAGTACCCCCAGGCGCACCTGGGTCTGCTAAGCAACATCCAGTCCCGTAGCCCTTTAGAGCCCCCTCTGTGCATGCCGAGCGTAGGGAAACGCACTGCACTCTCCTTTGAAGCGTCTTAGTTTCTTCAGCACTCGCGCACGTTCACGAACACCGTTCTGGCACGTCCCACATGGCGTAGAAGTCTTAGGCGTTGCCCTAGTCTGAGCAGCACTCAGAGTAACCCTCGGCTTCGCATTCCATCCAGGACCTCCTGCCTGAAATCAACGTGCCTCCTAGAGGAAGTCGGCTTGCGTTCTGACTGCAGTTTGAGTCCTGTTCTTCCCGTGGCACTGCAGGCTTTTGAATAGCCACAGGCCCAGAGGAGCAGCTACGGCGTTCCTTGGTTGAGGCAGTTCGCTTGATGCAGAACACTCGAATTCGAGAAGCTGATTCAGGGAAGGAAACACAGGGTAACCTGTGTCTCTTTGGACTTGTTAGAAACCACAGTGGGGTATGCTGAGTGTGCCCATGGAAACGGGGGCCTGCTGGAACTAGCCTTGCTTTCCCATTTTGAAGGCTGCATTCATGCTGCCTTGAAGCTGCCTGACATTCCCTGCTCTTGACAGGCCTGTAAACCCTGTAAGAATGCTTCTGGGGAGAAAATGAATTTGCTATCTACACTAGGTGCTTCTGCGCCTGCGGTGTGGTCACCCTGACAAGCTCTAGCGCTAAAAGGAAACTCAACGTGTGAACTTGCCTCCAGTTTAGGCCCTTAGTACCCATGTAGATACGGAGGCATGCAGCTCTTTCCATGAGTTCTTAGTCGCTTCTATGCTTTACTATAAAGGAAGTACACTTCTGAGGACTCCTAGGCCTCTCGGGTATGCATCATTTCCCCTCCAAGTTCACTGAGTCCCTCCAGAGCCCTGTGGGCCGGCTGCGAAACTTCGAGTCCCATTTGTTGATCCCTCGGAGGCCCTCTGTGCGTGCCTAGAGACGGGCAACACACTGTACGTTCCTTGAGGAGAGCTCCATTTCCAGAGACCTCGAACGGCCTCAGGACAACATTGCTGCTGAGTCCCAAGTGCCCAGGAAGACTTTGTCATGGCCCTTGTGTGAGCTGCCATGTGATAACACTGTTTTGAATGCTCCGAGGCCCTCGTACCTGGAGTCACTCTGCTCGAGGAGAAAGTCAGCATCTTGCCATGCGGTGTCGCTGACGGCACACCCAGCAGAAACACATGCCTGGAAGTAAGGCCCTGATTTGCCGTGCAGAAGCGGAGGCGTGCAGCAGTTTCCATGAGCCGGTGGCCTGTGCTCTGCGTACCTTTAACGGCAGCACAGTTTTCTGGACACCTAGGAGGCTAGCGTGGGCACCCTGTTGCCGGCAGGAACACTGAGTACCCCCAGGCGCACCTGGGTCTTCTAAGCAACATCCAGTCCCGTAGCCCTTTAGAGCCCCTCTGTGCATGCCGAGCGTAGGGAAACGCACTGCACTCTCCTTTGAAGCGTCTTAGTTTCTTCAGCACTCGCGCACGTTCACGAACACCGTTCTGGCACGTCCCACATGGCGTATAAGTCTTAGGCGTTGCCCTAGTCTGAGCAGCACTCAGAGTAACCCTCGGCTTCGCATTCCATCCAGGACCTCCTGCCTGAAATCAACGTGCCTCCTAGAGGAAGTCGGCTTGCGTTCTGACTGCAGTTTGTGTCCTGCTCTTCCCGTGGCACTGCAGGCTTTTGAATAGCCACAGGCCCAGAGGAGCAGCTACGGCGTTCCTTGGTTGAGGCAGTTCGCTTGATGCAGAACACTCGAATTCGAGAAGCTGATTCAGGGAAAGAAACACAGGGTAACCTGTGTCTCTTTGGACTTGTTAGAAACCACAGTGGGGTATGCTGAGTGTGCCCATGGAAACGGGGGCCTGATGGAACTAGCCTTGCTTTCCCATTTTGAAGGCTGCATTCATGCTGCCTTGAAGCTGCCTGACATTCCCTGCTCTTGACAGGCCTGTAAACCCTGTAAGAATGCTTCTGGGTAGCAAATGAATTTGCTATCTACACTAGGTGCTTCTGCGCCTGCGGTGTGGTCACCCTGACAAGCTCTAGCGCTAAAAGGAAACTCAACGTGTGAACTTGCCTCCAGTTTAGGCCCTTAGTACCCATGTAGATACGGAGGCATGCAGCTCTTTCCATGAGTTCTTAGTCGCTTCTATGCTTTACTATAAAGGAAGTACACTTCTGAGGACTCCTAGGCCTCTCGGGTATGCATCATTTCCCCTCCAAGTTCACTGAGTCCCTCCAGAGCCCTGTTGGCCGGCTGCGAAACTTCGAGTCCCATTTGTTGATCCCTCGGAGGCCCTCTGTGCGTGCCTAGAGACGGGCAACACACTGTACGTTCCTTGAGGAGAGCTCCATTTCCAGAGACCTCGAACGGCCTCAGGACAACATTGCTGCTGAGTCCCAAGTGCCCAGGAAGACTTTGTCATGGCCCTTGTGTGAGCTGCCATGTGATAACACTCTGTTTTGAATGCTCCGAGGCCCTCGTACCTGGAGTCACTCTGCTCGAGGAGAAAGTCAGCATCTTGCCATGCGGTGTCGCTGACGGCACACCCAGCAGAAACACATGCCTGGAAGTAAGGCCCTGATTTGCCGTGCAGAAGCGGAGGCGTGCAGCAGTTTCCATGAGCCGGTGGCCTGTGCTCTGCGTACCTTTAACGGCAGCACAGTTTTCTGGACACCTAGGAGGCTAGCGTGGGCACCCTGTTGCCGGCAGGAACACTGAGTACCCCCAGGCGCACCTGGGTCTGCTAAGCAACATCCAGTCCCGTAGCCCTTTAGAGCCCCTCTGTGCATGCCGAGCGTAGGGAAACGCACTGCACTCTCCTTTGAAGCGTCTTAGTTTCTTCAGCACTCGCGCACGTTCACGAACACCGTTCTGGCACGTCCCACATGGCGTAGAAGTCTTAGGCGTTGCCCTAGTCTGAGCAGCACTCAGAGTAACCCTCGGCTTCGCATTCCATCCAGGACCTCCTGCCTGAAATCAACGTGCCTCCTAGAGGAAGTCGGCTTGCGTTCTGACTGCAGTTTGAGTCCTGTTCTTCCCGTGGCACTGCAGGCTTTTGAATAGCCACAGGCCCAGAGGAGCAGCTACGGCGTTCCTTGGTTGAGGCAGTTCGCTTGATGCAGAACACTCGAATTCGAGAAGCTGATTCAGGGAAGGAAACACAGGGTAACCTGTGTCTCTTTGGACTTGTTAGAAACCACAGTGGGGTATGCTGAGTGTGCCCATGGAAACGGGGGCCTGCTGGAACTAGCCTTGCTTTCCCATTTTGAAGGCTGCATTCATGCTGCCTTGAAGCTGCCTGACATTCCCTGCTCTTGACAGGCCTGTAAACCCTGTAAGAATGCTTCTGGGGAGAAAATGAATTTGCTATCTACACTAGGTGCTTCTGCGCCTGCGGTGTGGTCACCCTGACAAGCTCTAGCGCTAAAAGGAAACTCAACGTGTGAACTTGCCTCCAGTTTAGGCCCTTAGTACCCATGTAGATACGGAGGCATGCAGCTCTTTCCATGAGTTCTTAGTCGCTTCTATGCTTTACTATAAAGGAAGTACACTTCTGAGGACTCCTAGGCCTCTCGGGTATGCATCATTTCCCCTCCAAGTTCACTGAGTCCCTCCAGAGCCCTGTGGGCCGGCTGCGAAACTTCGAGTCCCATTTGTTGATCCCTCGGAGGCCCTCTGTGCGTGCCTAGAGACGGGCAACACACTGTACGTTCCTTGAGGAGAGCTCCATTTCCAGAGACCTCGAACGGCCTCAGGACAACATTGCTGCTGAGTCCCAAGTGCCCAGGAAGACTTTGTCATGGCCCTTGTGTGAGCTGCCATGTGATAACACTCTGTTTTGAATGCTCCGAGGCCCTCGTACCTGGAGTCACTCTGCTCGAGGAGAAAGTCAGCATCTTGCCATGCGGTGTCGCTGACGGCACACCCAGCAGAAACACATGCCTGGAAGTAAGGCCCTGATTTGCCGTGCAGAAGCGGAGGCGTGCAGCAGTTTCCATGAGCCGGTGGCCTGTGCTCTGCGTACCTTTAACGGCAGCACAGTTTTCTGGACACCTAGGAGGCTAGCGTGGGCACCCTGTTGCCGGCAGGAACACTGAGTACCCCCAGGCGCACCTGGGTCTGCTAAGCAACATCCAGTCCCGTAGCCCTTTAGAGCCCCCTCTGTGCATGCCGAGCGTAGGGAAACGCACTGCACTCTCCTTTGAAGCGTCTTAGTTTCTTCAGCACTCGCGCACGTTCACGAACACCGTTCTGGCACGTCCCACATGGCGTAGAAGTCTTAGGCGTTGCCCTAGTCTGAGCAGCACTCAGAGTAACCCTCGGCTTCGCATTCCATCCAGGACCTCCTGCCTGAAATCAACGTGCCTCCTAGAGGAAGTCGGCTTGCGTTCTGACTGCAGTTTGAGTCCTGTTCTTCCCGTGGCACTGCAGGCTTTTGAATAGCCACAGGCCCAGAGGAGCAGCTACGGCGTTCCTTGGTTGAGGCAGTTCGCTTGATGCAGAACACTCGAATTCGAGAAGCTGATTCAGGGAAGGAAACACAGGGTAACCTGTGTCTCTTTGGACTTGTTAGAAACCACAGTGGGGTATGCTGAGTGTGCCCATGGAAACGGGGGCCTGCTGGAACTAGCCTTGCTTTCCCATTTTGAAGGCTGCATTCATGCTGCCTTGAAGCTGCCTGACATTCCCTGCTCTTGACAGGCCTGTAAACCCTGTAAGAATGCTTCTGGGGAGAAAATGAATTTGCTATCTACACTAGGTGCTTCTGCGCCTGCGGTGTGGTCACCCTGACAAGCTCTAGCGCTAAAAGGAAACTCAACGTGTGAACTTGCCTCCAGTTTAGGCCCTTAGTACCCATGTAGATACGGAGGCATGCAGCTCTTTCCATGAGTTCTTAGTCGCTTCTATGCTTTACTATAAAGGAAGTACACTTCTGAGGACTCCTAGGCCTCTCGGGTATGCATCATTTCCCCTCCAAGTTCACTGAGTCCCTCCAGAGCCCTGTGGGCCGGCTGCGAAACTTCGAGTCCCATTTGTTGATTCCCTCGGAGGCCCTCTGTGCGTGCCTAGAGACGGGCAACACACTGTACGTTCCTTGAGGAGAGCTCCATTTCCAGAGACCTCGAACGGCCTCAGGACAACATTGCTGCTGAGTCCCAAGTGCCCAGGAAGACTTTGTCATGGCCCTTGTGTGAGCTGCCATGTGATAACACTCTGTTTTGAATGCTCCGAGGCCCTCGTACCTGGAGTCACTCTGCTCGAGGAGGAAGTCAGCATCTTGCCATGCGGTGTCGCTGACGGCACACCCAGCAGAAACACATGCCTGGAAGTAAGGCCCTGATTTGCCGTGCAGAAGCGGAGGCGTGCAGCAGTTTCCATGAGCCGGTGGCCTGTGCGCTGCGTACCTTTAACGGCAGCACAGTTTTCTGGACACCTAGGAGGCTAGCGTGGGCACCCTGTTGCCGGCAGGAACACTGAGAACCCCCAGGCGCACCTGGGTCTGCTAAGCAACATCCAGTCCCGTAGCCCTTTAGAGCCCCCTCTGTGCATGCCGAGCGTAGGGAAACGCACTGCACTCTCCTTTGAAGCGTCTTAGTTTCTTCAGCACTCGCGCACGTTCACGAACACCGTTCTGGCACGTCCCACATGGCGTAGAAGTCTTAGGCGTTGCCCTAGTCTGAGCAGCACTCAGAGTAACCCTCGGCTTCGCATTCCATCCAGGACCTCCTGCCTGAAATCAACGTGCCTCCTAGAGGAAGTCGGCTTGCGTTCTGACTGCAGTTTGAGTCCTGTTCTTCCCGTGGCACTGCAGGCTTTTGAATAGCCACAGGCCCAGAGCAGCAGCTACGGCGTTCCTTGGTTGAGGCAGTTCGCTTGATGCAGAACACTCGAATTCGAGAAGCTGATTCAGGGAAGGAAACACAGGGTAACCTGTGTCTCTTTGGACTTGTTAGAAACCACAGTGGGGTATGCTGAGTGTGCCCATGGAAACGGGGGCCTGCTGGAACTAGCCTTGCTTTCCCATTTTGAAGGCTGCATTCATGCTGCCTTGAAGCTGCCTGACATTCCCTGCTCTTGACAGGCCTGTAAACCCTGTAAGAATGCTTCTGGGGAGCAAATGAATTTGCTATCTACACTAGGTGCTTCTGCGCCTGCGGTGTGGTCACCCTGACAAGCTCTAGCGCTAAAAGGAAACTCAACGTGTGAACTTGCCTCCAGTTTAGGCCCTTAGTACCCATGTAGATACGGAGGCATGCAGCTCTTTCCATGAGTTCTTAGTCGCTTCTATGCTTTACTATAAAGGAAGTACACTTCTGAGGACTCCTAGGCCTCTCGGGTATGCATCATTTCCCCTCCAAGTTCACTGAGTCCCTCCAGAGCCCTGTGGGCCGGCTGCGAAACTTCGAGTCCCATTTGTTGATTCCCTCGGAGGCCCTCTGTGCGTGCCTAGAGACGGGCAACACACTGTACGTTCCTTGAGGAGAGCTCCATTTCCAGAGACCTCGAACGGCCTCAGGACAACATTGCTGCTGAGTCCCAAGTGCCCAGGAAGACTTTGTCATGGCCCTTGTGTGAGCTGCCATGTGATAACACTCTGTTTTGAATGCTCCGAGGCCCTCGTACCTGGAGTCACTCTGCTCGAGGAGAAAGTCAGCATCTTGCCATGCGGTGTCGCTGACGGCACACCCAGCAGAAACACATGCCTGGAAGTAAGGCCCTGATTTGCCGTGCAGAAGCGGAGGCGTGCAGCAGTTTCCATGAGCCGGTGGCCTGTGCTCTGCGTACCTTTAACGGCAGCACAGTTTTCTGGACACCTAGGAGGCTAGCGTGGGCACCCTGTTGCCGGCAGGAACACTGAGTACCCCCAGGCGCACCTGGGTCTGCTAAGCAACATCCAGTCCCGTAGCCCTTTAGAGCCCCCTCTGTGCATGCCGAGCGTAGGGAAACGCACTGCACTCTCCTTTGAAGCGTCTTAGTTTCTTCAGCACTCGCGCACGTTCACGAACACCGTTCTGGCACGTCCCACATGGCGTAGAAGTCTTAGGCGTTGCCCTAGTCTGAGCAGCACTCAGAGTAACCCTCGGCTTCGCATTCCATCCAGGACCTCCTGCCTGAAATCAACGTGCCTCCTAGAGGAAGTCGGCTTGCGTTCTGACTGCAGTTTGAGTCCTGTTCTTCCCGTGGCACTGCAGGCTTTTGAATAGCCACAGACCCAGAGGAGCAGCTACGGCGTTCCTTGGTTGAGGCAGTTCGCTTGATGCAGAACACTCGAATTCGAGAAGCTGATTCAGGGAAGGAAACACAGGGTAACCTGTGTCTCTTTGGACTTGTTAGAAACCACAGTGGGGTATGCTGAGTGTGCCCATGGAAACGGGGGCCTGCTGGAACTAGCCTTGCTTTCCCATTTTGAAGGCTGCATTCATGCTGCCTTGAAGCTGCCTGACATTCCCTGCTCTTGACAGGCCTGTAAACCCTGTAAGAATGCTTCTGGGGAGAAAATGAATTTGCTATCTACACTAGGTGCTTCTGCGCCTGCGGTGTGGTCACCCTGACAAGCTCTAGCGCTAAAAGGAAACTCAACGTGTGAACTTGCCTCCAGTTTAGGCCCTTAGTACCCATGTAGATACGGAGGCATGCAGCTCTTTCCATGAGTTCTTAGTCGCTTCTATGCTTTACTATAAAGGAAGTACACTTCTGAGGACTCCTAGGCCTCTCGGGTATGCATCATTTCCCCTCCAAGTTCACTGAGTCCCTCCAGAGCCCTGTGGGCCGGCTGCGAAACTTCGAGTCCCATTTGTCGATTCCCTCGGAGGCCCTCTGTGCGTGCCTAGAGACGGGCAACACACTGTACGTTCCTTGAGGAGAGCTCCATTTCCAGAGACCTCGAACGGCCTCAGGACAACATTGCTGCTGAGTCCCAAGTGCCCAGGAAGACTTTGTCATGGCCCTTGTGTGAGCTGCCATGTGATAACACTCTGTTTTGAATGCTCCGAGGCCCTCGTACCTGGAGTCACTCTGCTCGAGGAGAAAGTCAGCATCTTGCCATGCGGTGTCGCTGACGGCACACCCAGCAGAAACACATGCCTGGAAGTAAGGCCCTGATTTGCCGTGCAGAAGCGGAGGCGTGCAGCAGTTTCCATGAGCCGGTGGCCTGTGCTCTGCGTACCTTTAACGGCAGCACAGTTTTCTGGACACCTAGGAGGCTAGCGTGGGCACCCTGTTGCCGGCAGGAACACTGAGTACCCCCAGGCGCACCTGGGTCTGCTAAGCAACATCCAGTCCCGTAGCCCTTTAGAGCCCCCTCTGTGCATGCCGAGCGTAGGGAAACGCACTGCACTCTCCTTTGAAGCGTCTTAGTTTCTTCAGCACTCGCGCACGTTCACGAACACCGTTCTGGCACGTCCCACATGGCGTAGAAGTCTTAGGCGTTGCCCTAGTCTGAGCAGCACTCAGAGTAACCCTCGGCTTCGCATTCCATCCAGGACCTCCTGCCTGAAATCAACGTGCCTCCTAGAGGAAGTCGGCTTGCGTTCTGACTGCAGTTTGAGTCCTGTTCTTCCCGTGGCACTGCAGGCTTTTGAATAGCCACAGACCCAGAGGAGCAGCTACGGCGTTCCTTGGTTGAGGCAGTTCGCTTGATGCAGAACACTCGAATTCGAGAAGCTGATTCAGGGAAGGAAACACAGGGTAACCTGTGTCTCTTTGGACTTGTTAGAAACCACAGTGGGGTATGCTGAGTGTGCCCATGGAAACGGGGGCCTGCTGGAACTAGCCTTGCTTTCCCATTTTGAAGGCTGCATTCATGCTGCCTTGAAGCTGCCTGACATTCCCTGCTCTTGACAGGCCTGTAAACCCTGTAAGAATGCTTCTGGGGAGCAAATGAATTTGCTATCTACACTAGGTGCTTCTGCGCCTGCGGTGTGGTCACCCTGACAAGCTCTAGCGCTAAAAGGAAACTCAACGTGTGAACTTGCCTCCAGTTTAGGCCCTTAGTACCCATGTAGATACGGAGGCATGCAGCTCTTTCCATGAGTTCTTAGTCGCTTCTATGCTTTACTATAAAGGAAGTACACTTCTGAGGACTCCTAGGCCTCTCGGGTATGCATCATTTCCCCTCCAAGTTCACTGAGTCCCTCCAGAGCCCTGTGGGCCGGCTGCGAAACTTCGAGTCCCATTTGTTGATTCCCTCGGAGGCCCTCTGTGCGTGCCTAGAGACGGGCAACACACTGTACGTTCCTTGAGGAGAGCTCCATTTCCAGAGACCTCGAACGGCCTCAGGACAACATTGCTGCTGAGTCCCAAGTGCCCAGGAAGACTTTGTCATGGCCCTTGTGTGAGCTGCCATGTGATAACACTCTGTTTTGAATGCTCCGAGGCCCTCGTACCTGGAGTCACTCTGCTCGAGGAGGAAGTCAGCATCTTGCCATGCGGTGTCGCTGACGGCACACCCAGCAGAAACACATGCCTGGAAGTAAGGCCCTGATTTGCCGTGCAGAAGCGGAGGCGTGCAGCAGTTTCCATGAGCCGGTGGCCTGTGCGCTGCGTACCTTTAACGGCAGCACAGTTTTCTGGACACCTAGGAGGCTAGCGTGGGCACCCTGTTGCCGGCAGGAACACTGAGAACCCCCAGGCGCACCTGGGTCTGCTAAGCAACATCCAGTCCCGTAGCCCTTTAGAGCCCCCTCTGTGCATGCCGAGCGTAGGGAAACGCACTGCACTCTCCTTTGAAGCGTCTTAGTTTCTTCAGCACTCGCGCACGTTCACGAACACCGTTCTGGCACGTCCCACATGGCGTAGAAGTCTTAGGCGTTGCCCTAGTCTGAGCAGCACTCAGAGTAACCCTCGGCTTCGCATTCCATCCAGGACCTCCTGCCTGAAATCAACGTGCCTCCTAGAGGAAGTCGGCTTGCGTTCTGACTGCAGTTTGAGTCCTGTTCTTCCCGTGGCACTGCAGGCTTTTGAATAGCCACAGGCCCAGAGCAGCAGCTACGGCGTTCCTTGGTTGAGGCAGTTCGCTTGATGCAGAACACTCGAATTCGAGAAGCTGATTCAGGGAAGGAAACACAGGGTAACCTGTGTCTCTTTGGACTTGTTAGAAACCACAGTGGGGTATGCTGAGTGTGCCCATGGAAACGGGGGCCTGCTGGAACTAGCCTTGCTTTCCCATTTTGAAGGCTGCATTCATGCTGCCTTGAAGCTGCCTGACATTCCCTGCTCTTGACAGGCCTGTAAACCCTGTAAGAATGCTTCTGGGGAGCAAATGAATTTGCTATCTACACTAGGTGCTTCTGCGCCTGCGGTGTGGTCACCCTGACAAGCTCTAGCGCTAAAAGGAAACTCAACGTGTGAACTTGCCTCCAGTTTAGGCCCTTAGTACCCATGTAGATACGGAGGCATGCAGCTCTTTCCATGAGTTCTTAGTCGCTTCTATGCTTTACTATAAAGGAAGTACACTTCTGAGGACTCCTAGGCCTCTCGGGTATGCATCATTTCCCCTCCAAGTTCACTGAGTCCCTCCAGAGCCCTGTGGGCCGGCTGCGAAACTTCGAGTCCCATTTGTTGATTCCCTCGGAGGCCCTCTGTGCGTGCCTAGAGACGGGCAACACACTGTACGTTCCTTGAGGAGAGCTCCATTTCCAGAGACCTCGAACGGCCTCAGGACAACATTGCTGCTGAGTCCCAAGTGCCCAGGAAGACTTTGTCATGGCCCTTGTGTGAGCTGCCATGTGATAACACTCTGTTTTGAATGCTCCGAGGCCCTCGTACCTGGAGTCACTCTGCTCGAGGAGAAAGTCAGCATCTTGCCATGCGGTGTCGCTGACGGCACACCCAGCAGAAACACATGCCTGGAAGTAAGGCCCTGATTTGCCGTGCAGAAGCGGAGGCGTGCAGCAGTTTCCATGAGCCGGTGGCCTGTGCTCTGCGTACCTTTAACGGCAGCACAGTTTTCTGGACACCTAGGAGGCTAGCGTGGGCACCCTGTTGCCGGCAGGAACACTGAGTACCCCCAGGCGCACCTGGGTCTGCTAAGCAACATCCAGTCCCGTAGCCCTTTAGAGCCCCCTCTGTGCATGCCGAGCGTAGGGAAACGCACTGCACTCTCCTTTGAAGCGTCTTAGTTTCTTCAGCACTCGCGCACGTTCACGAACACCGTTCTGGCACGTCCCACATGGCGTAGAAGTCTTAGGCGTTGCCCTAGTCTGAGCAGCACTCAGAGTAACCCTCGGCTTCGCATTCCATCCAGGACCTCCTGCCTGAAATCAACGTGCCTCCTAGAGGAAGTCGGCTTGCGTTCTGACTGCAGTTTGAGTCCTGTTCTTCCCGTGGCACTGCAGGCTTTTGAATAGCCACAGACCCAGAGGAGCAGCTACGGCGTTCCTTGGTTGAGGCAGTTCGCTTGATGCAGAACACTCGAATTCGAGAAGCTGATTCAGGGAAGGAAACACAGGGTAACCTGTGTCTCTTTGGACTTGTTAGAAACCACAGTGGGGTATGCTGAGTGTGCCCATGGAAACGGGGGCCTGCTGGAACTAGCCTTGCTTTCCCATTTTGAAGGCTGCATTCATGCTGCCTTGAAGCTGCCTGACATTCCCTGCTCTTGACAGGCCTGTAAACCCTGTAAGAATGCTTCTGGGGAGAAAATGAATTTGCTATCTACACTAGGTGCTTCTGCGCCTGCGGTGTGGTCACCCTGACAAGCTCTAGCGCTAAAAGGAAACTCAACGTGTGAACTTGCCTCCAGTTTAGGCCCTTAGTACCCATGTAGATACGGAGGCATGCAGCTCTTTCCATGAGTTCTTAGTCGCTTCTATGCTTTACTATAAAGGAAGTACACTTCTGAGGACTCCTAGGCCTCTCGGGTATGCATCATTTCCCCTCCAAGTTCACTGAGTCCCTCCAGAGCCCTGTGGGCCGGCTGCGAAACTTCGAGTCCCATTTGTCGATTCCCTCGGAGGCCCTCTGTGCGTGCCTAGAGACGGGCAACACACTGTACGTTCCTTGAGGAGAGCTCCATTTCCAGAGACCTCGAACGGCCTCAGGACAACATTGCTGCTGAGTCCCAAGTGCCCAGGAAGACTTTGTCATGGCCCTTGTGTGAGCTGCCATGTGATAACACTCTGTTTTGAATGCTCCGAGGCCCTCGTACCTGGAGTCACTCTGCTCGAGGAGAAAGTCAGCATCTTGCCATGCGGTGTCGCTGACGGCACACCCAGCAGAAACACATGCCTGGAAGTAAGGCCCTGATTTGCCGTGCAGAAGCGGAGGCGTGCAGCAGTTTCCATGAGCCGGTGGCCTGTGCTCTGCGTACCTTTAACGGCAGCACAGTTTTCTGGACACCTAGGAGGCTAGCGTGGGCACCCTGTTGCCGGCAGGAACACTGAGTACCCCCAGGCGCACCTGGGTCTGCTAAGCAACATCCAGTCCCGTAGCCCTTTAGAGCCCCCTCTGTGCATGCCGAGCGTAGGGAAACGCACTGCACTCTCCTTTGAAGCGTCTTAGTTTCTTCAGCACTCGCGCACGTTCACGAACACCGTTCTGGCACGTCCCACATGGCGTAGAAGTCTTAGGCGTTGCCCTAGTCTGAGCAGCACTCAGAGTAACCCTCGGCTTCGCATTCCATCCAGGACCTCCTGCCTGAAATCAACGTGCCTCCTAGAGGAAGTCGGCTTGCGTTCTGACTGCAGTTTGAGTCCTGTTCTTCCCGTGGCACTGCAGGCTTTTGAATAGCCACAGACCCAGAGGAGCAGCTACGGCGTTCCTTGGTTGAGGCAGTTCGCTTGATGCAGAACACTCGAATTCGAGAAGCTGATTCAGGGAAGGAAACACAGGGTAACCTGTGTCTCTTTGGACTTGTTAGAAACCACAGTGGGGTATGCTGAGTGTGCCCATGGAAACGGGGGCCTGCTGGAACTAGCCTTGCTTTCCCATTTTGAAGGCTGCATTCATGCTGCCTTGAAGCTGCCTGACATTCCCTGCTCTTGACAGGCCTGTAAACCCTGTAAGAATGCTTCTGGGGAGCAAATGAATTTGCTATCTACACTAGGTGCTTCTGCGCCTGCGGTGTGGTCACCCTGACAAGCTCTAGCGCTAAAAGGAAACTCAACGTGTGAACTTGCCTCCAGTTTAGGCCCTTAGTACCCATGTAGATACGGAGGCATGCAGCTCTTTCCATGAGTTCTTAGTCGCTTCTATGCTTTACTATAAAGGAAGTACACTTCTGAGGACTCCTAGGCCTCTCGGGTATGCATCATTTCCCCTCCAAGTTCACTGAGTCCCTCCAGAGCCCTGTGGGCCGGCTGCGAAACTTCGAGTCCCATTTGTTGATCCCTCGGAGGCCCTCTGTGCGTGCCTAGAGACGGGCAACACACTGTACGTTCCTTGAGGAGAGCTCCATTTCCAGAGACCTCGAACGGCCTCAGGACAACATTGCTGCTGAGTCCCAAGTGCCCAGGAAGACTTTGTCATGGCCCTTGTGTGAGCTGCCATGTGATAACACTCTGTTTTGAATGCTCCGAGGCCCTCGTACCTGGAGTCACTCTGCTCGAGGAGGAAGTCAGCATCTTGCCATGCGGTGTCGCTGACGGCACACCCAGCAGAAACACATGCCTGGAAGTAAGGCCCTGATTTGCCGTGCAGAAGCGGAGGCGTGCAGCAGTTTCCATGAGCCGGTGGCCTGTGCGCTGCGTACCTTTAACGGCAGCACAGTTTTCTGGACACCTAGGAGGCTAGCGTGGGCACCCTGTTGCCGGCAGGAACACTGAGTACCCCCAGGCGCACCTGGGTCTGCTAAGCAACATCCAGTCCCGTAGCCCTTTAGAGCCCCCTCTGTGCATGCCGAGCGTAGGGAAACGCACTGCACTCTCCTTTGAAGCGTCTTAGTTTCTTCAGCACTCGCGCACGTTCACGAACACCGTTCTGGCACGTCCCACATGGCGTAGAAGTCTTAGGCGTTGCCCTAGTCTGAGCAGCACTCAGAGTAACCCTCGGCTTCGCATTCCATCCAGGACCTCCTGCCTGAAATCAACGTGCCTCCTAGAGGAAGTCGGCTTGCGTTCTGACTGCAGTTTGAGTCCTGTTCTTCCCGTGGCACTGCAGGCTTTTGAATAGCCACAGACCCAGAGGAGCAGCTACGGCGTTCCTTGGTTGAGGCAGTTCGCTTGATGCAGAACACTCGAATTCGAGAAGCTGATTCAGGGAAGGAAACACAGGGTAACCTGTGTCTCTTTGGACTTGTTAGAAACCACAGTGGGGTATGCTGAGTGTGCCCATGGAAACGGGGGCCTGCTGGAACTAGCCTTGCTTTCCCATTTTGAAGGCTGCATTCATGCTGCCTTGAAGCTGCCTGACATTCCCTGCTCTTGACAGGCCTGTAAACCCTGTAAGAATGCTTCTGGGGAGCAAATGAATTTGCTATCTACACTAGGTGCTTCTGCGCCTGCGGTGTGGTCACCCTGACAAGCTCTAGCGCTAAAAGGAAACTCAACGTGTGAACTTGCCTCCAGTTTAGGCCCTTAGTACCCATGTAGATACGGAGGCATGCAGCTCTTTCCATGAGTTCTTAGTCGCTTCTATGCTTTACTATAAAGGAAGTACACTTCTGAGGACTCCTAGGCCTCTCGGGTATGCATCATTTCCCCTCCAAGTTCACTGAGTCCCTCCAGAGCCCTGTGGGCCGGCTGCAAAACTTCGAGTCCCATTTGTCGATTCCCTCGGAGGCCCTCTGTGCGTGCCTAGAGACGGGCAACACACTGTACGTTCCTTGAGGAGAGCTCCATTTCCAGAGACCTCGAACGGCCTCAGGACAACATTGCTGCTGAGTCCCAAGTGCCCAGGAAGACTTTGTCATGGCCCTTGTGTGAGCTGCCATGTGATAACACTCTGTTTTGAATGCTCCGAGGCCCTCGTACCTGGAGTCACTCTGCTCGAGGAGAAAGTCAGCATCTTGCCATGCGGTGTCGCTGACGGCACACCCAGCAGAAACACATGCCTGGAAGTAAGGCCCTGATTTGCCGTGCAGAAGCGGAGGCGTGCAGCAGTTTCCATGAGCCGGTGGCCTGTGCTCTGCGTACCTTTAACGGCAGCACAGTTTTCTGGACACCTAGGAGGCTAGCGTGGGCACCCTGTTGCCGGCAGGAACACTGAGTACCCCCAGGCGCACCTGGGTCTGCTAAGCAACATCCAGTCCCGTAGCCCTTTAGAGCCCCCTCTGTGCATGCCGAGCGTAGGGAAACGCACTGCACTCTCCTTTGAAGCGTCTTAGTTTCTTCAGCACTCGCGCACGTTCACGAACACCGTTCTGGCACGTCCCACATGGCGTAGAAGTCTTAGGCGTTGCCCTAGTCTGAGCAGCACTCAGAGTAACCCTCGGCTTCGCATTCCATCCAGGACCTCCTGCCTGAAATCAACGTGCCTCCTAGAGGAAGTCGGCTTGCGTTCTGACTGCAGTTTGAGTCCTGTTCTTCCCGTGGCACTGCAGGCTTTTGAATAGCCACAGACCCAGAGGAGCAGCTACGGCGTTCCTTGGTTGAGGCAGTTCGCTTGATGCAGAACACTCGAATTCGAGAAGCTGATTCAGGGAAGGAAACACAGGGTAACCTGTGTCTCTTTGGACTTGTTAGAAACCACAGTGGGGTATGCTGAGTGTGCCCATGGAAACGGGGGCCTGCTGGAACTAGCCTTGCTTTCCCATTTTGAAGGCTGCATTCATGCTGCCTTGAAGCTGCCTGACATTCCCTGCTCTTGACAGGCCTGTAAACCCTGTAAGAATGCTTCTGGGGAGAAAATGAATTTGCTATCTACACTAGGTGCTTCTGCGCCTGCGGTGTGGTCACCCTGACAAGCTCTAGCGCTAAAAGGAAACTCAACGTGTGAACTTGCCTCCAGTTTAGGCCCTTAGTACCCATGTAGATACGGAGGCATGCAGCTCTTTCCATGAGTTCTTAGTCGCTTCTATGCTTTACTATAAAGGAAGTACACTTCTGAGGACTCCTAGGCCTCTCGGGTATGCATCATTTCCCCTCCAAGTTCACTGAGTCCCTCCAGAGCCCTGTGGGCCGGCTGCGAAACTTCGAGTCCCATTTGTTGATCCCTCGGAGGCCCTCTGTGCGTGCCTAGAGACGGGCAACACACTGTACGTTCCTTGAGGAGAGCTCCATTTCCAGAGACCTCGAACGGCCTCAGGACAACATTGCTGCTGAGTCCCAAGTGCCCAGGAAGACTTTGTCATGGCCCTTGTGTGAGCTGCCATGTGATAACACTCTGTTTTGAATGCTCCGAGGCCCTCGTACCTGGAGTCACTCTGCTCGAGGAGGAAGTCAGCATCTTGCCATGCGGTGTCGCTGACGGCACACCCAGCAGAAACACATGCCTGGAAGTAAGGCCCTGATTTGCCGTGCAGAAGCGGAGGCGTGCAGCAGTTTCCATGAGCCGGTGGCCTGTGCGCTGCGTACCTTTAACGGCAGCACAGTTTTCTGGACACCTAGGAGGCTAGCGTGGGCACCCTGTTGCCGGCAGGAACACTGAGTACCCCCAGGCGCACCTGGGTCTGCTAAGCAACATCCAGTCCCGTAGCCCTTTAGAGCCCCCTCTGTGCATGCCGAGCGTAGGGAAACGCACTGCACTCTCCTTTGAAGCGTCTTAGTTTCTTCAGCACTCGCGCACGTTCACGAACACCGTTCTGGCACGTCCCACATGGCGTAGAAGTCTTAGGCGTTGCCCTAGTCTGAGCAGCACTCAGAGTAACCCTCGGCTTCGCATTCCATCCAGGACCTCCTGCCTGAAATCAACGTGCCTCCTAGAGGAAGTCGGCTTGCGTTCTGACTGCAGTTTGAGTCCTGTTCTTCCCGTGGCACTGCAGGCTTTTGAATAGCCACAGACCCAGAGGAACAGCTACGGCGTTCCTTGGTTGAGGCAGTTCGCTTGATGCAGAACACTCGAATTCGAGAAGCTGATTCAGGGAAGGAAACACAGGGTAACCTGTGTCTCTTTGGACTTGTTAGAAACCACAGTGGGGTATGCTGAGTGTGCCCATGGAAACGGGGGCCTGCTGGAACTAGCCTTGCTTTCCCATTTTGAAGGCTGCATTCATGCTGCCTTGAAGCTGCCTGACATTCCCTGCTCTTGACAGGCCTGTAAACCCTGTAAGAATGCTTCTGGGGAGAAAATGAATTTGCTATCTACACTAGGTGCTTCTGCGCCTGCGGTGTGGTCACCCTGACAAGCTCTAGCGCTAAAAGGAAACTCAACGTGTGAACTTGCCTCCAGTTTAGGCCCTTAGTACCCATGTAGATACGGAGGCATGCAGCTCTTTCCATGAGTTCTTAGTCGCTTCTATGCTTTACTATAAAGGAAGTACACTTCTGAGGACTCCTAGGCCTCTCGGGTATGCATCATTTCCCCTCCAAGTTCACTGAGTCCCTCCAGAGCCCTGTGGGCCGGCTGCGAAACTTCGAGTCCCATTTGTTGATCCCTCGGAGGCCCTCTGTGCGTGCCTAGAGACGGGCAACACACTGTACGTTCCTTGAGGAGAGCTCCATTTCCAGAGACCTCGAACGGCCTCAGGACAACATTGCTGCTGAGTCCCAAGTGCCCAGGAAGACTTTGTCACGGCCCTTGTGTGAGCTGCCATGTGATAACACTCTGTTTTGAATGCTCCGAGGCCCTCGTACCTGGAGTCACTCTGCTCGAGGAGAAAGTCAGCATCTTGCCATGCGGTGTCGCTGACGGCACACCCAGCAGAAACACATGCCTGGAAGTAAGGCCCTGATTTGCCGTGCAGAAGCGGAGGCGTGCAGCAGTTTCCATGAGCCGGTGGCCTGTGCTCTGCGTACCTTTAATGGCAGCACAGTTTTCTGGACACCTAGGAGGCTAGCGTGGGCACCCTGTTGCCGGCAGGAACACTGAGTACCCCCAGGCGCACCTGGGTCTGCTAAGCAACATCCAGTCCCGTAGCCCTTTAGAGCCCCCTCTGTGCATGCCGAGCGTAGGGAAACGCACTGCACTCTCCTTTGAAGCGTCTTAGTTTCTTCAGCACTCGCGCACGTTCACGAACACCGTTCTGGCACGTCCCACATGGCGTAGAAGTCTTAGGCGTTGCCCTAGTCTGAGCAGCACTCAGAGTAACCCTCGGCTTCGCATTCCATCCAGGACCTCCTGCCTGAAATCAACGTGCCTCCTAGAGGAAGTCGGCTTGCGTTCTGACTGCAGTTTGAGTCCTGTTCTTCCCGTGGCACTGCAGGCTTTTGAATAGCCACAGGCCCAGAGCAGCAGCTACGGCGTTCCTTGGTTGAGGCAGTTCGCTTGATGCAGAACACTCGAATTCGAGAAGCTGATTCAGGGAAGGAAACACAGGGTAACCTGTGTCTCTTTGGACTTGTTAGAAACCACAGTGGGGTATGCTGAGTGTGCCCATGGAAACGGGGGCCTGCTGGAACTAGCCTTGCTTTCCCATTTTGAAGGCTGCATTCATGCTGCCTTGAAGCTGCCTGACATTCCCTGCTCTTGACAGGCCTGTAAACCCTGTAAGAATGCTTCTGGGGAGAAAATGAATTTGCTATCTACACTAGGTGCTTCTGCGCCTGCGGTGTGGTCACCCTGACAAGCTCTAGCGCTAAAAGGAAACTCAACGTGTGAACTTGCCTCCAGTTTAGGCCCTTAGTACCCATGTAGATACGGAGGCATGCAGCTCTTTCCATGAGTTCTTAGTCGCTTCTATGCTTTACTATAAAGGAAGTACACTTCTGAGGACTCCTAGGCCTCTCGGGTATGCATCATTTCCCCTCCAAGTTCACTGAGTCCCTCCAGAGCCCTGTGGGCCGGCTGCGAAACTTCGAGTCCCATTTGTTGATCCCTCGGAGGCCCTCTGTGCGTGCCTAGAGACGGGCAACACACTGTACGTTCCTTGAGGAGAGCTCCATTTCCAGAGACCTCGAACGGCCTCAGGACAACATTGCTGCTGAGTCCCAAGTGCCCAGAAAGACTTTGTCATGGCCCTTGTGTGAGCTGCCATGTGATAACACTCTGTTTTGAATGCTCCGAGGCCCTCGTACCTGGAGTCACTCTGCTCGAGGAGAAAGTCAGCATCTTGTCATGCGGTGTCGCTGACGGCACACCCAGCAGAAACACATGCCTGGAAGTAAGGCCCTGATTTGCCGTGCAGAAGCGGAGGCGTGCAGCAGTTTCCATGAGCCGGTGGCCTGTGCTCTGCGTACCTTTAACGGCAGCACAGTTTTCTGGACACCTAGGAGGCTAGCGTGGGCACCCTGTTGCCGGCAGGAACACTGAGTACCCCCAGGCGCACCTGGGTCTGCTAAGCAACATCCAGTCCCGTAGCCCTTTAGAGCCCCCTCTGTGCATGCCGAGCGTAGGGAAACGCACTGCACTCTCCTTTGAAGCGTCTTAGTTTCTTCAGCACTCGCGCACGTTCACGAACACCGTTCTGGCACGTCCCACATGGCGTAGAAGTCTTAGGCGTTGCCCTAGTCTGAGCAGCACTCAGAGTAACCCTCGGCTTCGCATTCCATCCAGGACCTCCTGCCTGAAATCAACGTGCCTCCTAGAGGAAGTCGGCTTGCGTTCTGACTGCAGTTTGAGTCCTGTTCTTCCCGTGGCACTGCAGGCTTTTGAATAGCCACAGGCCCAGAGGAGCAGCTACGGCGTTCCTTGGTTGAGGCAGTTCGCTTGATGCAGAACACTCGAATTCGAGAAGCTGATTCAGGGAAGGAAACACAGGGTAACCTGTGTCTCTTTGGACTTGTTAGAAACCACAGTGGGGTATGCTGAGTGTGCCCATGGAAACGGGGGCCTGCTGGAACTAGCCTTGCTTTCCCATTTTGAAGGCTGCATTCATGCTGCCTTGAAGCTGCCTGACATTCCCTGCTCTTGACAGGCCTGTAAACCCTGTAAGAATGCTTCTGGGGAGCAAATGAATTTGCTATCTACACTAGGTGCTTCTGCGCCTGCGGTGTGGTCACCCTGACAAGCTCTAGCGCTAAAAGGAAACTCAACGTGTGAACTTGCCTCCAGTTTAGGCCCTTAGTACCCATGTAGATACGGAGGCATGCAGCTCTTTCCATGAGTTCTTAGTCGCTTCTATGCTTTACTATAAAGGAAGTACACTTCTGAGGACTCCTAGGCCTCTCGGGTATGCATCATTTCCCCTCCAAGTTCACTGAGTCCCTCCAGAGCCCTGTGGGCCGGCTGCGAAACTTCGAGTCCCATTTGTTGATTCCCTCGGAGGCCCTCTGTGCGTGCCTAGAGACGGGCAACACACTGTACGTTCCTTGAGGAGAGCTCCATTTCCAGAGACCTCGAACGGCCTCAGGACAACATTGCTGCTGAGTCCCAAGTGCCCAGGAAGACTTTGTCATGGCCCTTGTGTGAGCTGCCATGTGATAACACTCTGTTTTGAATGCTCCGAGGCCCTCGTACCTGGAGTCACTCTGCTCGAGGAGGAAGTCAGCATCTTGCCATGCGGTGTCGCTGACGGCACACCCAGCAGAAACACATGCCTGGAAGTAAGGCCCTGATTTGCCGTGCAGAAGCGGAGGCGTGCAGCAGTTTCCATGAGCCGGTGGCCTGTGCGCTGCGTACCTTTAACGGCAGCACAGTTTTCTGGACACCTAGGAGGCTAGCGTGGGCACCCTGTTGCCGGCAGGAACACTGAGTACCCCCAGGCGCACCTGGGTCTGCTAAGCAACATCCAGTCCCGTAGCCCTTTAGAGCCCCCTCTGTGCATGCCGAGCGTAGGGAAACGCACTGCACTCTCCTTTGAAGCGTCTTAGTTTCTTCAGCACCCGCGCACGTTCACGAACACCGTTCTGGCACGTCCCACATGGCGTAGAAGTCTTAGGCGTTGCCCTAGTCTGAGCAGCACTCAGAGTAACCCTCGGCTTCGCATTCCATCCAGGACCTCCTGCCTGAAATCAACGTGCCTCCTAGAGGAAGTCGGCTTGCGTTCTGACTGCAGTTTGAGTCCTGTTCTTCCCGTGGCACTGCAGGCTTTTGAATAGCCACAGACCCAGAGGAACAGCTACGGCGTTCCTTGGTTGAGGCAGTTCGCTTGATGCAGAACACTCGAATTCGAGAAGCTGATTCAGGGAAGGAAACACAGGGTAACCTGTGTCTCTTTGGACTTGTTAGAAACCACAGTGGGGTATGCTGAGTGTGCCCATGGAAACGGGGGCCTGCTGGAACTAGCCTTGCTTTCCCATTTTGAAGGCTGCATTCATGCTGCCTTGAAGCTGCCTGACATTCCCTGCTCTTGACAGGCCTGTAAACCCTGTAAGAATGCTTCTGGGGAGAAAATGAATTTGCTATCTACACTAGGTGCTTCTGCGCCTGCGGTGTGGTCACCCTGACAAGCTCTAGTGCTAAAAGGAAACTCAACGTGTGAACTTGCCTCCAGTTTAGGCCCTTAGTACCCATGTAGATACGGAGGCATGCAGCTCTTTCCATGAGTTCTTAGTCGCTTCTATGCTTTACTATAAAGGAAGTACACTTCTGAGGACTCCTAGGCCTCTCGGGTATGCATCATTTCCCCTCCAAGTTCACTGAGTCCCTCCAGAGCCCTGTGGGCCGGCTGCGAAACTTCGAGTCCCATTTGTCGATTCCCTCGGAGGCCCTCTGTGCGTGCCTAGAGACGGGCAACACACTGTACGTTCCTTGAGGAGAGCTCCATTTCCAGAGACCTCGAACGGCCTCAGGACAACATTGCTGCTGAGTCCCAAGTGCCCAGGAAGACTTTGTCATGGCCCTTGTGTGAGCTGCCATGTGATAACACTCTGTTTTGAATGCTCCGAGGCCCTCGTACCTGGAGTCACTCTGCTCGAGGAGAAAGTCAGCATCTTGCCATGCGGTGTCGCTGACGGCACACCCAGCAGAAACACATGCCTGGAAGTAAGGCCCTGATTTGCCGTGCAGAAGCGGAGGCGTGCAGCAGTTTCCATGAGCCGGTGGCCTGTGCTCTGCGTACCTTTAACGGCAGCACAGTTTTCTGGACACCTAGGAGGCTAGCGTGGGCACCCTGTTGCCGGCAGGAACACTGAGTACCCCCAGGCGCACCTGGGTCTGCTAAGCAACATCCAGTCCCGTAGCCCTTTAGAGCCCCCTCTGTGCATGCCGAGCGTAGGGAAACGCACTGCACTCTCCTTTGAAGCGTCTTAGTTTCTTCAGCACTCGCGCACGTTCACGAACACCGTTCTGGCACGTCCCACATGGCGTAGAAGTCTTAGGCGTTGCCCTAGTCTGAGCAGCACTCAGAGTAACCCTCGGCTTCGCATTCCATCCAGGACCTCCTGCCTGAAATCAACGTGCCTCCTAGAGGAAGTCGGCTTGCGTTCTGACTGCAGTTTGAGTCCTGTTCTTCCCGTGGCACTGCAGGCTTTTGAATAGCCACAGACCCAGAGGAGCAGCTACGGCGTTCCTTGGTTGAGGCAGTTCGCTTGATGCAGAACACTCGAATTCGAGAAGCTGATTCAGGGAAGGAAACACAGGGTAACCTGTGTCTCTTTGGACTTGTTAGAAACCACAGTGGGGTATGCTGAGTGTGCCCATGGAAACGGGGGCCTGCTGGAACTAGCCTTGCTTTCCCATTTTGAAGGCTGCATTCATGCTGCCTTGAAGCTGCCTGACATTCCCTGCTCTTGACAGGCCTGTAAACCCTGTAAGAATGCTTCTGGGGAGCAAATGAATTTGCTATCTACACTAGGTGCTTCTGCGCCTGCGGTGTGGTCACCCTGACAAGCTCTAGCGCTAAAAGGAAACTCAACGTGTGAACTTGCCTCCAGTTTAGGCCCTTAGTACCCATGTAGATACGGAGGCATGCAGCTCTTTCCATGAGTTCTTAGTCGCTTCTATGCTTTACTATAAAGGAAGTACACTTCTGAGGACTCCTAGGCCTCTCGGGTATGCATCATTTCCCCTCCAAGTTCACTGAGTCCCTCCAGAGCCCTGTGGGCCGGCTGCGAAACTTCGAGTCCCATTTGTTGATTCCCTCGGAGGCCCTCTGTGCGTGCCTAGAGACGGGCAACACACTGTACGTTCCTTGAGGAGAGCTCCATTTCCAGAGACCTCGAACGGCCTCAGGACAACATTGCTGCTGAGTCCCAAGTGCCCAGGAAGACTTTGTCATGGCCCTTGTGTGAGCTGCCATGTGATAACACTCTGTTTTGAATGCTCCGAGGCCCTCGTACCTGGAGTCACTCTGCTCGAGGAGAAAGTCAGCATCTTGCCATGCGGTGTCGCTGACGGCACACCCAGCAGAAACACATGCCTGGAAGTAAGGCCCTGATTTGCCGTGCAGAAGCGGAGGCGTGCAGCAGTTTCCATGAGCCGGTGGCCTGTGCTCTGCGTACCTTTAACGGCAGCACAGTTTTCTGGACACCTAGGAGGCTAGCGTGGGCACCCTGTTGCCGGCAGGAACACTGAGTACCCCCAGGCGCACCTGGGTCTGCTAAGCAACATCCAGTCCCGTAGCCCTTTAGAGCCCCCTCTGTGCATGCCGAGCGTAGGGAAACGCACTGCACTCTCCTTTGAAGCGTCTTAGTTTCTTCAGCACCCGCGCACGTTCACGAACACCGTTCTGGCACGTCCCACATGGCGTAGAAGTCTTAGGCGTTGCCCTAGTCTGAGCAGCACTCAGAGTAACCCTCGGCTTCGCATTCCATCCAGGACCTCCTGCCTGAAATCAACGTGCCTCCTAGAGGAAGTCGGCTTGCGTTCTGACTGCAGTTTGAGTCCTGTTCTTCCCGTGGCACTGCAGGCTTTTGAATAGCCACAGACCCAGAGGAGCAGCTACGGCGTTCCTTGGTTGAGGCAGTTCGCTTGATGCAGAACACTCGAATTCGAGAAGCTGATTCAGGGAAGGAAACACAGGGTAACCTGTGTCTCTTTGGACTTGTTAGAAACCACAGTGGGGTATGCTGAGTGTGCCCATGGAAACGGGGGCCTGCTGGAACTAGCCTTGCTTTCCCATTTTGAAGGCTGCATTCATGCTGCCTTGAAGCTGCCTGACATTCCCTGCTCTTGACAGGCCTGTAAACCCTGTAAGAATGCTTCTGGGGAGAAAATGAATTTGCTATCTACACTAGGTGCTTCTGCGCCTGCGGTGTGGTCACCCTGACAAGCTCTAGTGCTAAAAGGAAACTCAACGTGTGAACTTGCCTCCAGTTTAGGCCCTTAGTACCCATGTAGATACGGAGGCATGCAGCTCTTTCCATGAGTTCTTAGTCGCTTCTATGCTTTACTATAAAGGAAGTACACTTCTGAGGACTCCTAGGCCTCTCGGGTATGCATCATTTCCCCTCCAAGTTCACTGAGTCCCTCCAGAGCCCTGTGGGCCGGCTGCGAAACTTCGAGTCCCATTTGTTGATTCCCTCGGAGGCCCTCTGTGCGTGCCTAGAGACGGGCAACACACTGTACGTTCCTTGAGGAGAGCTCCATTTCCAGAGACCTCGAACGGCCTCAGGACAACATTGCTGCTGAGTCCCAAGTGCCCAGGAAGACTTTGTCATGGCCCTTGTGTGAGCTGCCATGTGATAACACTCTGTTTTGAATGCTCCGAGGCCCTCGTACCTGGAGTCACTCTGCTCGAGGAGAAAGTCAGCATCTTGCCATGCGGTGTCGCTGACGGCACACCCAGCAGAAACACATGCCTGGAAGTAAGGCCCTGATTTGCCGTGCAGAAGCGGAGGCGTGCAGCAGTTTCCATGAGCCGGTGGCCTGTGCTCTGCGTACCTTTAACGGCAGCACAGTTTTCTGGACACCTAGGAGGCTAGCGTGGGCACCCTGTTGCCGGCAGGAACACTGAGTACCCCCAGGCGCACCTGGGTCTGCTAAGCAACATCCAGTCCCGTAGCCCTTTAGAGCCCCCTCTGTGCATGCCGAGCGTAGGGAAACGCACTGCACTCTCCTTTGAAGCGTCTTAGTTTCTTCAGCACTCGCGCACGTTCACGAACACCGTTCTGGCACGTCCCACATGGCGTAGAAGTCTTAGGCGTTGCCCTAGTCTGAGCAGCACTCAGAGTAACCCTCGGCTTCGCATTCCATCCAGGACCTCCTGCCTGAAATCAACGTGCCTCCTAGAGGAAGTCGGCTTGCGTTCTGACTGCAGTTTGAGTCCTGTTCTTCCCGTGGCACTGCAGGCTTTTGAATAGCCACAGACCCAGAGGAGCAGCTACGGCGTTCCTTGGTTGAGGCAGTTCGCTTGATGCAGAACACTCGAATTCGAGAAGCTGATTCAGGGAAGGAAACACAGGGTAACCTGTGTCTCTTTGGACTTGTTAGAAACCACAGTGGGGTATGCTGAGTGTGCCCATGGAAACGGGGGCCTGCTGGAACTAGCCTTGCTTTCCCATTTTGAAGGCTGCATTCATGCTGCCTTGAAGCTGCCTGACATTCCCTGCTCTTGACAGGCCTGTAAACCCTGTAAGAATGCTTCTGGGGAGCAAATGAATTTGCTATCTACACTAGGTGCTTCTGCGCCTGCGGTGTGGTCACCCTGACAAGCTCTAGCGCTAAAAGGAAACTCAACGTGTGAACTTGCCTCCAGTTTAGGCCCTTAGTACCCATGTAGATACGGAGGCATGCAGCTCTTTCCATGAGTTCTTAGTCGCTTCTATGCTTTACTATAAAGGAAGTACACTTCTGAGGACTCCTAGGCCTCTCGGGTATGCATCATTTCCCCTCCAAGTTCACTGAGTCCCTCCAGAGCCCTGTGGGCCGGCTGCGAAACTTCGAGTCCCATTTGTTGATTCCCTCGGAGGCCCTCTGTGCGTGCCTAGAGACGGGCAACACACTGTACGTTCCTTGAGGAGAGCTCCATTTCCAGAGACCTCGAACGGCCTCAGGACAACATTGCTGCTGAGTCCCAAGTGCCCAGGAAGACTTTGTCATGGCCCTTGTGTGAGCTGCCATGTGATAACACTCTGTTTTGAATGCTCCGAGGCCCTCGTACCTGGAGTCACTCTGCTCGAGGAGAAAGTCAGCATCTTGCCATGCGGTGTCGCTGACGGCACACCCAGCAGAAACACATGCCTGGAAGTAAGGCCCTGATTTGCCGTGCAGAAGCGGAGGCGTGCAGCAGTTTCCATGAGCCGGTGGCCTGTGCTCTGCGTACCTTTAACGGCAGCACAGTTTTCTGGACACCTAGGAGGCTAGCGTGGGCACCCTGTTGCCGGCAGGAACACTGAGTACCCCCAGGCGCACCTGGGTCTGCTAAGCAACATCCAGTCCCGTAGCCCTTTAGAGCCCCCTCTGTGCATGCCGAGCGTAGGGAAACGCACTGCACTCTCCTTTGAAGCGTCTTAGTTTCTTCAGCACCCGCGCACGTTCACGAACACCGTTCTGGCACGTCCCACATGGCGTAGAAGTCTTAGGCGTTGCCCTAGTCTGAGCAGCACTCAGAGTAACCCTCGGCTTCGCATTCCATCCAGGACCTCCTGCCTGAAATCAACGTGCCTCCTAGAGGAAGTCGGCTTGCGTTCTGACTGCAGTTTGAGTCCTGTTCTTCCCGTGGCACTGCAGGCTTTTGAATAGCCACAGGCCCAGAGGAGCAGCTACGGCGTTCCTTGGTTGAGGCAGTTCGCTTGATGCAGAACACTCGAATTCGAGAAGCTGATTCAGGGAAGGAAACACAGGGTAACCTGTGTCTCTTTGGACTTGTTAGAAACCACAGTGGGGTATGCTGAGTGTGCCCATGGAAACGGGGGCCTGCTGGAACTAGCCTTGCTTTCCCATTTTGAAGGCTGCATTCATGCTGCCTTGAAGCTGCCTGACATTCCCTGCTCTTGACAGGCCTGTAAACCCTGTAAGAATGCTTCTGGGGAGAAAATGAATTTGCTATCTACACTAGGTGCTTCTGCGCCTGCGGTGTGGTCACCCTGACAAGCTCTAGCGCTAAAAGGAAACTCAACGTGTGAACTTGCCTCCAGTTTAGGCCCTTAGTACCCATGTAGATACGGAGGCATGCAGCTCTTTCCATGAGTTCTTAGTCGCTTCTATGCTTTACTATAAAGGAAGTACACTTCTGAGGACTCCTAGGCCTCTCGGGTATGCATCATTTCCCCTCCAAGTTCACTGAGTCCCTCCAGAGCCCTGTGGGCCGGCTGCGAAACTTCGAGTCCCATTTGTTGATCCCTCGGAGGCCCTCTGTGCGTGCCTAGAGACGGGCAACACACTGTACTTTCCTTGAGGAGAGCTCCATTTCCAGAGACCTCGAACGGCCTCAGGACAACATTGCTGCTAAGTCCCAAGTGCCCAGGAAGACTTTGTCATGGCCCTTGTGTGAGCTGCCATGTGATAACACTCTGTTTTGAATGCTCCGAGGCCCTCGTACCTGGAGTCACTCTGCTCGAGGAGGAAGTCAGCATCTTGCCATGTGGTGTCGCTGACGGCACACCCAGCAGAAACACATGCCTGGAAGTAAGGCCCTGATTTGCCGTGCAGAAGCGGAGGCGTGCAGCAGTTTCCATGAGCCGGTGGCCTGTGCGCTGCGTACCTTTAACGGCAGCACAGTTTTCTGGACACCTAGGAGGCTAGCGTGGGCACCCTGTTGCCGGCAGGAACACTGAGTACCCCCAGGCGCACCTGGGTCTGCTAAGCAACATCCAGTCCCGTAGCCCTTTAGAGCCCCCTCTGTGCATGCCGAGCGTAGGGAAACGCACTGCACTCTCCTTTGAAGCGTCTTAGTTTCTTCAGCACTCGCGCACGTTCACGAACACCGTTCTGGCACGTCCCACATGGCGTAGAAGTCTTAGGCGTTGCCCTAGTCTGAGCAGCACTCAGAGTAACCCTCGGCTTCGCATTCCATCCAGGACCTCCTGCCTGAAATCAACGTGCCTCCTAGAGGAAGTCGGCTTGCGTTCTGACTGCAGTTTGAGTCCTGTTCTTCCCGTGGCACTGCAGGCTTTTGAATAGCCACAGGCCCAGAGGAGCAGCTACGGCGTTCCTTGGTTGAGGCAGTTCGCTTGATGCAGAACACTCGAATTCGAGAAGCTGATTCAGGGAAGGAAACACAGGGTAACCTGTGTCTCTTTGGACTTGTTAGAAACCACAGTGGGGTATGCTGAGTGTGCCCATGGAAACGGGGGCCTGCTGGAACTAGCCTTGCTTTCCCATTTTGAAGGCTGCATTCATGCTGCCTTGAAGCTGCCTGACATTCCCTGCTCTTGACAGGCCTGTAAACCCTGTAAGAATGCTTCTGGGGAGCAAATGAATTTGCTATCTACACTAGGTGCTTCTGCGCCTGCGGTGTGGTCACCCTGACAAGCTCTAGCGCTAAAAGGAAACTCAACGTGTGAACTTGCCTCCAGTTTAGGCCCTTAGTACCCATGTAGATACGGAGGCATGCAGCTCTTTCCATGAGTTCTTAGTCGCTTCTATGCTTTACTATAAAGGAAGTACACTTCTGAGGACTCCTAGGCCTCTCGGGTATGCATCATTTCCCCTCCAAGTTCACTGAGTCCCTCCAGAGCCCTGTGGGCCGGCTGCGAAACTTCGAGTCCCATTTGTTGATTCCCTCGGAGGCCCTCTGTGCGTGCCTAGAGACGGGCAACACACTGTACGTTCCTTGAGGAGAGCTCCATTTCCAGAGACCTCGAACGGCCTCAGGACAACATTGCTGCTGAGTCCCAAGTGCCCAGGAAGACTTTGTCATGGCCCTTGTGTGAGCTGCCATGTGATAACACTCTGTTTTGAATGCTCCGAGGCCCTCGTACCTGGAGTCACTCTGCTCGAGGAGAAAGTCAGCATCTTGCCATGCGGTGTCGCTGACGGCACACCCAGCAGAAACACATGCCTGGAAGTAAGGCCCTGATTTGCCGTGCAGAAGCGGAGGCGTGCAGCAGTTTCCATGAGCCGGTGGCCTGTGCGCTGCGTACCTTTAACGGCAGCACAGTTTTCTGGACACCTAGGAGGCTAGCGTGGGCACCCTGTTGCCGGCAGGAACACTGAGTACCCCCAGGCGCACCTGGGTCTGCTGAGCAACATCCAGTCCCGTAGCCCTTTAGAGCCCCCTCTGTGCATGCCGAGCATAGGGAAACATACTGCACTCTCTTTTGAAGCATCTTAACTTCCTCAGCACTCGGGCACGTTCACGAACACCGTTCTGGCACGTCCCACATGGCGTAGAAGTCTTAGGCGTTGCCCTAGTCTGAGCAGCACTCAGAGTAACCCTCGGCTTCGCATTCCATCTAGCACCTCCTGCCTGAAGTCACCATGCCTCCTAGAAGAAGTCAGCTTGCGTTCTGACTGCAGTTTAAGTCCTCTTCTTCCCGTGGCACTGCAGGCTTTTGAATAGTCACAGGCCCAGAGGAGCAGCTACGGCGTTCCTTGGTTGAGGCAGTTCGCTTGATGCAGAACACTCGAATTCGAGAAGCTGATTCAGGGAAGGAAACACAGGGTAACCTGTGTCTCTTTGGACTTGTTAGAAACCACAGTGGGGTATGCTGAGTGTGCCCATGGAAACGGGGGCCTGCTGGAACTAGCCTTGCTTTCCCATTTTGAAGACTGCATTCATGCTGCCTTGAAGCTGCCTGACATTCCCTGCTCTTGACAGGCCTGTAAACCCTGTAAGAATGCTTCTGGGGAGCAAATGAATTTGCTATCTACACTAGGTGCTTCTGCGCCTGCGGTGTGGTCACCCTGACAAGCTCTAGCGCTAAAAGGAAACTCAACGTGTGAACTTGCCTCCAGTTTAGGCCCTTAGTACCCATGTAGATACGGAGGCATGCAGCTCTTTCCATGAGTTCTTAGTCGCTTCTATGCTTTACTATAAAGGAAGTACACTTCTGAGGACTCCTAGGCCTCTCGGGTATGCATCATTTCCCCTCCAAGTTCACTGAGTCCCTCCAGAGCCCTGTGGGCCGGCTGCGAAACTTCGAGTCCCATTTGTTGATTCCCTCGGAGGCCCTCTGTGCGTGCCTAGAGACGGGCAACACACTGTACGTTCCTTGAGGAGAGCTCCATTTCCAGAGACCTCGAACGGCCTCAGGACAACATTGCTGCTGAGTCCCAAGTGCCCAGGAAGACTTTGTCATGGCCCTTGTGTGAGCTGCCATGTGATAACACTCTGTTTTGAATGCTCCGAGGCCCTCGTACCTGGAGTCACTCTGCTCGAGGAGGAAGTCAGCATCTTGCCATGCGGTGTCGCTGACGGCACACCCAGCAGAAACACATGCCTGGAAGTAAGGCCCTGATTTGCCGTGCAGAAGCGGAGGCGTGCAGCAGTTTCCATGAGCCGGTGGCCTGTGCTCTGCGTACCTTTAACGGCAGCACAGTTTTCTGGACACCTAGGAGGCTAGCGTGGGCACCCTGTTGCCGGCAGGAACACTGAGTACCCCCAGGCGCACCTGGGTCTGCTAAGCAACATCCAGTCCCGTAGCCCTTTAGAGCCCCCTCTGTGCATGCCGAGCGTAGGGAAACGCACTGCACTCTCCTTTGAAGCGTCTTAGTTTCTTCAGCACTCGCGCACGTTCACGAACACCGTTCTGGCACGTCCCACATGGCGTAGAAGTCTTAGGCGTTGCCCTAGTCTGAGCAGCACTCAGAGTAACCCTCGGCTTCGCATTCCATCCAGGACCTCCTGCCTGAAATCAACGTGCCTCCTAGAGGAAGTCGGCTTGCGTTCTGACTGCAGTTTGAGTCCTGTTCTTCCCGTGGCACTGCAGGCTTTTGAATAGCCACAGGCCCAGAGGAGCAGCTACGGCGTTCCTTGGTTGAGGCAGTTCGCTTGATGCAGAACACTCGAATTCGAGAAGCTGATTCAGGGAAGGAAACACAGGGTAACCTGTGTCTCTTTGGACTTGTTAGAAACCACAGTGGGGTATGCTGAGTGTGCCCATGGAAACGGGGGCCTGCTGGAACTAGCCTTGCTTTCCCATTTTGAAGGCTGCATTCATGCTGCCTTGAAGCTGCCTGACATTCCCTGCTCTTGACAGGCCTGTAAACCCTGTAAGAATGCTTCTGGGGAGAAAATGAATTTGCTATCTACACTAGGTGCTTCTGCGCCTGCGGTGTGGTCACCCTGACAAGCTCTAGCGCTAAAAGGAAACTCAACGTGTGAACTTGCCTCCAGTTTAGGCCCTTAGTACCCATGTAGATACGGAGGCATGCAGCTCTTTCCATGAGTTCTTAGTCGCTTCTATGCTTTACTATAAAGGAAGTACACTTCTGAGGACTCCTAGGCCTCTCGGGTATGCATCATTTCCCCTCCAAGTTCACTGAGTCCCTCCAGAGCCCTGTGGGCCGGCTGCGAAACTTCGAGTCCCATTTGTTGATCCCTCGGAGGCCCTCTGTGCGTGCCTAGAGACGGGCAACACACTGTACGTTCCTTGAGGAGAGCTCCATTTCCAGAGACCTCGAACGGCCTCAGGACAACATTGCTGCTGAGTCCCAAGTGCCCAGGAAGACTTTGTCATGGCCCTTGTGTGAGCTGCCATGTGATAACACTCTGTTTTGAATGCTCCGAGGCCCTCGTACCTGGAGTCACTCTGCTCGAGGAGAAAGTCAGCATCTTGCCATGCGGTGTCGCTGACGGCACACCCAGCAGAAACACATGCCTGGAAGTAAGGCCCTGATTTGCCGTGCAGAAGCGGAGGCGTGCAGCAGTTTCCATGAGCCGGTGGCCTGTGCTCTGCGTACCTTTAACGGCAGCACAGTTTTCTGGACACCTAGGAGGCTAGCGTGGGCACCCTGTTGCCGGCAGGAACACTGAGTACCCCCAGGCGCACCTGGGTCTGCTAAGCAACATCCAGTCCCGTAGCCCTTTAGAGCCCCCTCTGTGCATGCCGAGCGTAGGGAAACGCACTGCACTCTCCTTTGAAGCGTCTTAGTTTCTTCAGCACCCGCGCACGTTCACGAACACCGTTCTGGCACGTCCCACATGGCGTAGAAGTCTTAGGCGTTGCCCTAGTCTGAGCAGCACTCAGAGTAACCCTCAGCTTCGCATTCCATCCAGGACCTCCTGCCTGAAATCAACGTGCCTCCTAGAGGAAGTCGGCTTGCGTTCTGACTGCAGTTTGAGTCCTGTTCTTCCCGTGGCACTGCAGGCTTTTGAATAGCCACAGACCCAGAGGAGCAGCTACGGCGTTCCTTGGTTGAGGCAGTTCGCTTGATGCAGAACACTCGAATTCGAGAAGCTGATTCAGGGAAGGAAACACAGGGTAACCTGTGTCTCTTTGGACTTGTTAGAAACCACAGTGGGGTATGCTGAGTGTGCCCATGGAAACGGGGGCCTGCTGGAACTAGCCTTGCTTTCCCATTTTGAAGGCTGCATTCATGCTGCCTTGAAGCTGCCTGACATTCCCTGCTCTTGACAGGCCTGTAAACCCTGTAAGAATGCTTCTGGGGAGAAAATGAATTTGCTATCTACACTAGGTGCTTCTGCGCCTGCGGTGTGGTCACCCTGACAAGCTCTAGCGCTAAAAGGAAACTCAACGTGTGAACTTGCCTCCAGTTTAGGCCCTTAGTACCCATGTAGATACGGAGGCATGCAGCTCTTTCCATGAGTTCTTAGTCGCTTCTATGCTTTACTATAAAGGAAGTACACTTCTGAGGACTCCTAGGCCTCTCGGGTATGCATCATTTCCCCTCCAAGTTCACTGAGTCCCTCCAGAGCCCTGTGGGCCGGCTGCGAAACTTCGAGTCCCATTTGTTGATCCCTCGGAGGCCCTCTGTGCGTGCCTAGAGACGGGCAACACACTGTACGTTCCTTGAGGAGAGCTCCATTTCCAGAGACCTCGAACGGCCTCAGGACAACATTGCTGCTGAGTCCCAAGTGCCCAGGAAGACTTTGTCATGGCCCTTGTGTGAGCTGCCATGTGATAACACTCTGTTTTGAATGCTCCGAGGCCCTCGTACCTGGAGTCACTCTGCTCGAGGAGGAAGTCAGCATCTTGCCATGCGGTGTCGCTGACGGCACACCCAGCAGAAACACATGCCTGGAAGTAAGGCCCTGATTTGCCGTGCAGAAGCGGAGGCGTGCAGCAGTTTCCATGAGCCGGTGGCCTGTGCGCTGCGTACCTTTAACGGCAGCACAGTTTTCTGGACACCTAGGAGGCTAGCGTGGGCACCCTGTTGCCGGCAGGAACACTGAGTACCCCCAGGCGCACCTGGGTCTGCTAAGCAACATCCAGTCCCGTAGCCCTTTAGAGCCCCCTCTGTGCATGCCGAGCGTAGGGAAACGCACTGCACTCTCCTTTGAAGCGTCTTAGTTTCTTCAGCACTCGCGCACGTTCACGAACACCGTTCTGGCACGTCCCACATGGCGTAGAAGTCTTAGGCGTTGCCCTAGTCTGAGCAGCACTCAGAGTAACCCTCGGCTTCGCATTCCATCCAGGACCTCCTGCCTGAAATCAACGTGCCTCCTAGAGGAAGTCGGCTTGCGTTCTGACTGCAGTTTGAGTCCTGTTCTTCCCGTGGCACTGCAGGCTTTTGAATAGCCACAGACCCAGAGGAGCAGCTACGGCGTTCCTTGGTTGAGGCAGTTCGCTTGATGCAGAACACTCGAATTCGAGAAGCTGATTCAGGGAAGGAAACACAGGGTAACCTGTGTCTCTTTGGACTTGTTAGAAACCACAGTGGGGTATGCTGAGTGTGCCCATGGAAACGGGGGCCTGCTGGAACTAGCCTTGCTTTCCCATTTTGAAGGCTGCATTCATGCTGCCTTGAAGCTGCCTGACATTCCCTGCTCTTGACAGGCCTGTAAACCCTGTAAGAATGCTTCTGGGGAGCAAATGAATTTGCTATCTACACTAGGTGCTTCTGCGCCTGCGGTGTGGTCACCCTGACAAGCTCTAGCGCTAAAAGGAAACTCAACGTGTGAACTTGCCTCCAGTTTAGGCCCTTAGTACCCATGTAGATACGGAGGCATGCAGCTCTTTCCATGAGTTCTTAGTCGCTTCTATGCTTTACTATAAAGGAAGTACACTTCTGAGGACTCCTAGGCCTCTCGGGTATGCATCATTTCCCCTCCAAGTTCACTGAGTCCCTCCAGAGCCCTGTGGGCCGGCTGCGAAACTTCGAGTCCCATTTGTTGATTCCCTCGGAGGCCCTCTGTGCGTGCCTAGAGACGGGCAACACACTGTACGTTCCTTGAGGAGAGCTCCATTTCCAGAGACCTCGAACGGCCTCAGGACAACATTGCTGCTGAGTCCCAAGTGCCCAGGAAGACTTTGTCATGGCCCTTGTGTGAGCTGCCATGTGATAACACTCTGTTTTGAATGCTCCGAGGCCCTCGTACCTGGAGTCACTCTGCTCGAGGAGAAAGTCAGCATCTTGCCATGCGGTGTCGCTGACGGCACACCCAGCAGAAACACATGCCTGGAAGTAAGGCCCTGATTTGCCGTGCAGAAGCGGAGGCGTGCAGCAGTTTCCATGAGCCGGTGGCCTGTGCTCTGCGTACCTTTAACGGCAGCACAGTTTTCTGGACACCTAGGAGGCTAGCGTGGGCACCCTGTTGCCGGCAGGAACACTGAGTACCCCCAGGCGCACCTGGGTCTGCTAAGCAACATCCAGTCCCGTAGCCCTTTAGAGCCCCCTCTGTGCATGCCGAGCGTAGGGAAACGCACTGCACTCTCCTTTGAAGCGTCTTAGTTTCTTCAGCACCCGCGCACGTTCACGAACACCGTTCTGGCACGTCCCACATGGCGTAGAAGTCTTAGGCGTTGCCCTAGTCTGAGCAGCACTCAGAGTAACCCTCGGCTTCGCATTCCATCCAGGACCTCCTGCCTGAAATCAACGTGCCTCCTAGAGGAAGTCGGCTTGCGTTCTGACTGCAGTTTGAGTCCTGTTCTTCCCGTGGCACTGCAGGCTTTTGAATAGCCACAGGCCCAGAGGAGCAGCTACGGCGTTCCTTGGTTGAGGCAGTTCGCTTGATGCAGAACACTCGAATTCGAGAAGCTGATTCAGGGAAGGAAACACAGGGTAACCTGTGTCTCTTTGGACTTGTTAGAAACCACAGTGGGGTATGCTGAGTGTGCCCATGGAAACGGGGGCCTGCTGGAACTAGCCTTGCTTTCCCATTTTGAAGGCTGCATTCATGCTGCCTTGAAGCTGCCTGACATTCCCTGCTCTTGACAGGCCTGTAAACCCTGTAAGAATGCTTCTGGGGAGAAAATGAATTTGCTATCTACACTAGGTGCTTCTGCGCCTGCGGTGTGGTCACCCTGACAAGCTCTAGCGCTAAAAGGAAACTCAACGTGTGAACTTGCCTCCAGTTTAGGCCCTTAGTACCCATGTAGATACGGAGGCATGCAGCTCTTTCCATGAGTTCTTAGTCGCTTCTATGCTTTACTATAAAGGAAGTACACTTCTGAGGACTCCTAGGCCTCTCGGGTATGCATCATTTCCCCTCCAAGTTCACTGAGTCCCTCCAGAGCCCTGTGGGCCGGCTGCGAAACTTCGAGTCCCATTTGTTGATTCCCTCGGAGGCCCTCTGTGCGTGCCTAGAGACGGGCAACACACTGTACGTTCCTTGAGGAGAGCTCCATTTCCAGAGACCTCGAACGGCCTCAGGACAACATTGCTGCTGAGTCCCAAGTGCCCAGGAAGACTTTGTCATGGCCCTTGTGTGAGCTGCCATGTGATAACACTCTGTTTTGAATGCTCCGAGGCCCTCGTACCTGGAGTCACTCTGCTCGAGGAGAAAGTCAGCATCTTGCCATGCGGTGTCGCTGACGGCACACCCAGCAGAAACACATGCCTGGAAGTAAGGCCCTGATTTGCCGTGCAGAAGCGGAGGCGTGCAGCAGTTTCCATGAGCCGGTGGCCTGTGCTCTGCGTACCTTTAACGGCAGCACAGTTTTCTGGACACCTAGGAGGCTAGCGTGGGCACCCTGTTGCCGGCAGGAACACTGAGTACCCCCAGGCGCACCTGGGTCTGCTAAGCAACATCCAGTCCCGTAGCCCTTTAGAGCCCCCTCTGTGCATGCCGAGCGTAGGGAAACGCACTGCACTCTCCTTTGAAGCGTCTTAGTTTCTTCAGCACCCGCGCACGTTCACGAACACCGTTCTGGCACGTCCCACATGGCGTAGAAGTCTTAGGCGTTGCCCTAGTCTGAGCAGCACTCAGAGTAACCCTCGGCTTCGCATTCCATCCAGGACCTCCTGCCTGAAATCAACGTGCCTCCTAGAGGAAGTCGGCTTGCGTTCTGACTGCAGTTTGAGTCCTGTTCTTCCCGTGGCACTGCAGGCTTTTGAATAGCCACAGGCCCAGAGGAGCAGCTACGGCGTTCCTTGGTTGAGGCAGTTCGCTTGATGCAGAACACTCGAATTCGAGAAGCTGATTCAGGGAAGGAAACACAGGGTAACCTGTGTCTCTTTGGACTTGTTAGAAACCACAGTGGGGTATGCTGAGTGTGCCCATGGAAACGGGGGCCTGCTGGAACTAGCCTTGCTTTCCCATTTTGAAGGCTGCATTCATGCTGCCTTGAAGCTGCCTGACATTCCCTGCTCTTGACAGGCCTGTAAACCCTGTAAGAATGCTTCTGGGGAGAAAATGAATTTGCTATCTACACTAGGTGCTTCTGCGCCTGCGGTGTGGTCACCCTGACAAGCTCTAGCGCTAAAAGGAAACTCAACGTGTGAACTTGCCTCCAGTTTAGGCCCTTAGTACCCATGTAGATACGGAGGCATGCAGCTCTTTCCATGAGTTCTTAGTCGCTTCTATGCTTTACTATAAAGGAAGTACACTTCTGAGGACTCCTAGGCCTCTCGGGTATGCATCATTTCCCCTCCAAGTTCACTGAGTCCCTCCAGAGCCCTGTGGGCCGGCTGCGAAACTTCGAGTCCCATTTGTTGATCCCTCGGAGGCCCTCTGTGCGTGCCTAGAGACGGGCAACACACTGTACGTTCCTTGAGGAGAGCTCCATTTCCAGAGACCTCGAACGGCCTCAGGACAACATTGCTGCTGAGTCCCAAGTGCCCAGGAAGACTTTGTCATGGCCCTTGTGTGAGCTGCCATGTGATAACACTCTGTTTTGAATGCTCCGAGGCCCTCGTACCTGGAGTCACTCTGCTCGAGGAGAAAGTCAGCATCTTGCCATGCGGTGTCGCTGACGGCACACCCAGCAGAAACACATGCCTGGAAGTAAGGCCCTGATTTGCCGTGCAGAAGCGGAGGCGTGCAGCAGTTTCCATGAGCCGGTGGCCTGTGCGCTGCGTACCTTTAACGGCAGCACAGTTTTCTGGACACCTAGGAGGCTAGCGTGGGCACCCTGTTGCCGGCAGGAACACTGAGTACCCCCAGGCGCACCTGGGTCTGCTAAGCAACATCCAGTCCCGTAGCCCTTTAGAGCCCCTCTGTGCATGCCGAGCGTAGGGAAACGCACTGCACTCTCCTTTGAAGCGTCTTAGTTTCTTCAGCACTCGCGCACGTTCACGAACACCGTTCTGGCACGTCCCACATGGCGTAGAAGTCTTAGGCGTTGCCCTAGTCTGAGCAGCACTCAGAGTAACCCTCGGCTTCACATTCCATCCAGGACCTCCTGCCTGAAATCAACGTGCCTCCTAGAGGAAGTCGGCTTGCGTTCTGACTGCAGTTTGAGTCCTGTTCTTCCCGTGGCACTGCAGGCTTTTGAATAGCCACAGGCCCAGAGGAGCAGCTACGGCGTTCCTTGGTTGAGGCAGTTCGCTTGATGCAGAACACTCGAATTCGAGAAGCTGATTCAGGGAAGGAAAAACAGGGTAACCTGTGTCTCTTTGGACTTGTTAGAAACCACAGTGGGGTATGCTGAGTGTGCCCATGGAAACGGGGGCCTGCTGGAACTAGCCTTGCTTTCCCATTTTGAAGGCTGCATTCATGCTGCCTTGAAGCTGCCTGACATTCCCTGCTCTTGACAGGCCTGTAAACCCTGTAAGAATGCTTCTGGGGAGAAAATGAATTTGCTATCTACACTAGGTGCTTCTGCGCCTGCGGTGTGGTCACCCTGACAAGCTCTAGCGCTAAAAGGAAACTCAACGTGTGAACTTGCCTCCAGTTTAGGCCCTTAGTACCCATGTAGATACGGAGGCATGCAGCTCTTTCCATGAGTTCTTAGTCGCTTCTATGCTTTACTATAAAGGAAGTACACTTCTGAGGACTCCTAGGCCTCTCGGGTATGCATCATTTCCCCTCCAAGTTCACTGAGTCCCTCCAGAGCCCTGTGGGCCGGCTGCGAAACTTCGAGTCCCATTTGTTGATCCCTCGGAGGCCCTCTGTGCGTGCCTAGAGACGGGCAACACACTGTACGTTCCTTGAGGAGAGCTCCATTTCCAGAGACCTCGAACGGCCTCAGGACAACATTGCTGCTGAGTCCCAAGTGCCCAGGAAGACTTTGTCATGGCCCTTGTGTGAGCTGCCATGTGATAACACTGTTTTGAATGCTCCGAGGCCCTCGTACCTGGAGTCACTCTGCTCGAGGAGAAAGTCAGCATCTTGCCATGCGGTGTCGCTGACGGCACACCCAGCAGAAACACATGCCTGGAAGTAAGGCCCTGATTTGCCGTGCAGAAGCGGAGGCGTGCAGCAGTTTCCATGAGCCGGTGGCCTGTGCTCTGCGTACCTTTAACGGCAGCACAGTTTTCTGGACACCTAGGAGGCTAGCGTGGGCACCCTGTTGCCGGCAGGAACACTGAGTACCCCCAGGCGCACCTGGGTCTGCTAAGCAACATCCAGTCCCGTAGCCCTTTAGAGCCCCCTCTGTGCATGCCGAGCGTAGGGAAACGCACTGCACTCTCCTTTGAAGCGTCTTAGTTTCTTCAGCACCCGCGCACGTTCACGAACACCGTTCTGGCACGTCCCACATGGCGTAGAAGTCTTAGGCGTTGCCCTAGTCTGAGCAGCACTCAGAGTAACCCTCGGCTTCGCATTCCATCCAGGACCTCCTGCCTGAAATCAACGTGCCTCCTAGAGGAAGTCGGCTTGCGTTCTGACTGCAGTTTGAGTCCTGTTCTTCCCGTGGCACTGCAGGCTTTTGAATAGCCACAGACCCAGAGGAGCAGCTACGGCGTTCCTTGGTTGAGGCAGTTCGCTTGATGCAGAACACTCGAATTCGAGAAGCTGATTCAGGGAAGGAAACACAGGGTAACCTGTGTCTCTTTGGACTTGTTAGAAACCACAGTGGGGTATGCTGAGTGTGCCCATGGAAACGGGGGCCTGCTGGAACTAGCCTTGCTTTCCCATTTTGAAGGCTGCATTCATGCTGCCTTGAAGCTGCCTGACATTCCCTGCTCTTGACAGGCCTGTAAACCCTGTAAGAATGCTTCTGGGGAGAAAATGAATTTGCTATCTACACTAGGTGCTTCTGCGCCTGCGGTGTGGTCACCCTGACAAGCTCTAGCGCTAAAAGGAAACTCAACGTGTGAACTTGCCTCCAGTTTAGGCCCTTAGTACCCATGTAGATACGGAGGCATGCAGCTCTTTCCATGAGTTCTTAGTCGCTTCTATGCTTTACTATAAAGGAAGTACACTTCTGAGGACTCCTAGGCCTCTCGGGTATGCATCATTTCCCCTCCAAGTTCACTGAGTCCCTCCAGAGCCCTGTGGGCCGGCTGCGAAACTTCGAGTCCCATTTGTTGATCCCTCGGAGGCCCTCTGTGCGTGCCTAGAGACGGGCAACACACTGTACGTTCCTTGAGGAGAGCTCCATTTCCAGAGACCTCGAACGGCCTCAGGACAACATTGCTGCTGAGTCCCAAGTGCCCAGGAAGACTTTGTCATGGCCCTTGTGTGAGCTGCCATGTGATAACACTCTGTTTTGAATGCTCCGAGGCCCTCGTACCTGGAGTCACTCTGCTCGAGGAGGAAGTCAGCATCTTGCCATGCGGTGTCGCTGACGGCACACCCAGCAGAAACACATGCCTGGAAGTAAGGCCCTGATTTGCCGTGCAGAAGCGGAGGCGTGCAGCAGTTTCCATGAGCCGGTGGCCTGTGCGCTGCGTACCTTTAACGGCAGCACAGTTTTCTGGACACCTAGGAGGCTAGCGTGGGCACCCTGTTGCCGGCAGGAACACTGAGTACCCCCAGGCGCACCTGGGTCTGCTAAGCAACATCCAGTCCCGTAGCCCTTTAGAGCCCCCTCTGTGCATGCCGAGCGTAGGGAAACGCACTGCACTCTCCTTTGAAGCGTCTTAGTTTCTTCAGCACTCGCGCACGTTCACGAACACCGTTCTGGCACGTCCCACATGGCGTAGAAGTCTTAGGCGTTGCCCTAGTCTGAGCAGCACTCAGAGTAACCCTCGGCTTCGCATTCCATCCAGGACCTCCTGCCTGAAATCAACGTGCCTCCTAGAGGAAGTCGGCTTGCGTTCTGACTGCAGTTTGAGTCCTGTTCTTCCCGTGGCACTGCAGGCTTTTGAATAGCCACAGGCCCAGAGCAGCAGCTACGGCGTTCCTTGGTTGAGGCAGTTCGCTTGATGCAGAACACTCGAATTCGAGAAGCTGATTCAGGGAAGGAAACACAGGGTAACCTGTGTCTCTTTGGACTTGTTAGAAACCACAGTGGGGTATGCTGAGTGTGCCCATGGAAACGGGGGCCTGCTGGAACTAGCCTTGCTTTCCCATTTTGAAGGCTGCATTCATGCTGCCTTGAAGCTGCCTGACATTCCCTGCTCTTGACAGGCCTGTAAACCCTGTAAGAATGCTTCTGGGGAGCAAATGAATTTGCTATCTACACTAGGTGCTTCTGCGCCTGCGGTGTGGTCACCCTGACAAGCTCTAGCGCTAAAAGGAAACTCAACGTGTGAACTTGCCTCCAGTTTAGGCCCTTAGTACCCATGTAGATACGGAGGCATGCAGCTCTTTCCATGAGTTCTTAGTCGCTTCTATGCTTTACTATAAAGGAAGTACACTTCTGAGGACTCCTAGGCCTCTCGGGTATGCATCATTTCCCCTCCAAGTTCACTGAGTCCCTCCAGAGCCCTGTGGGCCGGCTGCGAAACTTCGAGTCCCATTTGTTGATTCCCTCGGAGGCCCTCTGTGCGTGCCTAGAGACGGGCAACACGCTGTACGTTCCTTGAGGAGAGCTCCATTTCCAGAGACCTCGAACGGCCTCAGGACAACATTGCTGCTGAGTCCCAAGTGCCCAGGAAGACTTTGTCATGGCCCTTGTGTGAGCTGCCATGTGATAACACTCTGTTTTGAATGCTCCGAGGCCCTCGTACCTGGAGTCACTCTGCTCGAGGAGGAAGTCAGCATCTTGCCATGCGGTGTCGCTGACGGCACACCCAGCAGAAACACATGCCTGGAAGTAAGGCCCTGATTTGCCGTGCAGAAGCGGAGGCGTGCAGCAGTTTCCATGAGCCGGTGGCCTGTGCTCTGCGTACCTTTAACGGCAGCACAGTTTTCTGGACACCTAGGAGGCTAGCGTGGGCACCCTGTTGCCGGCAGGAACACTGAGTACCCCCAGGCGCACCTGGGTCTGCTAAGCAACATCCAGTCCCGTAGCCCTTTAGAGCCCCCTCTGTGCATGCCGAGCGTAGGGAAACGCACTGCACTCTCCTTTGAAGCGTCTTAGTTTCTTCAGCACTCGCGCACGTTCACGAACACCGTTCTGGCACGTCCCACATGGCGTAGAAGTCTTAGGCGTTGCCCTAGTCTGAGCAGCACTCAGAGTAACCCTCGGCTTTGCATTCCATCCAGGACCTCCTGCCTGAAATCAACGTGCCTCCTAGAGGAAGTCGGCTTGCGTTCTGACTGCAGTTTGAGTCCTGTTCTTCCCGTGGCACTGCAGGCTTTTGAATAGCCACAGGCCCAGAGGAGCAGCTACGGCGTTCCTTGGTTGAGGCAGTTCGCTTGATGCAGAACACTCGAATTCGAGAAGCTGATTCAGGGAAGGAAACACAGGGTAACCTGTGTCTCTTTGGACTTGTTAGAAACCACAGTGGGGTATGCTGAGTGTGCCCATGGAAACGGGGGCCTGCTGGAACTAGCCTTGCTTTCCCATTTTGAAGGCTGCATTCATGCTGCCTTGAAGCTGCCTGACATTCCCTGCTCTTGACAGGCCTGTAAACCCTGTAAGAATGCTTCTGGGGAGAAAATGAATTTGCTATCTACACTAGGTGCTTCTGCGCCTGCGGTGTGGTCACCCTGACAAGCTCTAGCGCTAAAAGGAAACTCAACGTGTGAACTTGCCTCCAGTTTAGGCCCTTAGTACCCATGTAGATACGGAGGCATGCAGCTCTTTCCATGAGTTCTTAGTCGCTTCTATGCTTTACTATAAAGGAAGTACACTTCTGAGGACTCCTAGGCCTCTCGGGTATGCATCATTTCCCCTCCAAGTTCACTGAGTCCCTCCAGAGCCCTGTGGGCCGGCTGCGAAACTTCGAGTCCCATTTGTTGATCCCTCGGAGGCCCTCTGTGCGTGCCTAGAGACGGGCAACACACTGTACGTTCCTTGAGGAGAGCTCCATTTCCAGAGACCTCGAACGGCCTCAGGACAACATTGCTGCTGAGTCCCAAGTGCCCAGGAAGACTTTGTCATGGCCCTTGTGTGAGCTGCCATGTGATAACACTCTGTTTTGAATGCTCCGAGGCCCTCGTACCTGGAGTCACTCTGCTCGAGGAGAAAGTCAGCATCTTGCCATGCGGTGTCGCTGACGGCACACCCAGCAGAAACACATGCCTGGAAGTAAGGCCCTGATTTGCCGTGCAGAAGCGGAGGCGTGCAGCAGTTTCCATGAGCCGGTGGCCTGTGCTCTGCGTACCTTTAACGGCAGCACAGTTTTCTGGACACCTAGGAGGCTAGCGTGGGCACCCTGTTGCCGGCAGGAACACTGAGTACCCCCAGGCGCACCTGGGTCTGCTAAGCAACATCCAGTCCCGTAGCCCTTTAGAGCCCCTCTGTGCATGCCGAGCGTAGGGAAACGCACTGCACTCTCCTTTGAAGCGTCTTAGTTTCTTCAGCACTCGCGCACGTTCACGAACACCGTTCTGGCACGTCCCACATGGCGTAGAAGTCTTAGGCGTTGCCCTAGTCTGAGCAGCACTCAGAGTAACCCTCGGCTTCGCATTCCATCCAGGACCTCCTGCCTGAAATCAACGTGCCTCCTAGAGGAAGTCGGCTTGCGTTCTGACTGCAGTTTGAGTCCTGTTCTTCCCGTGGCACTGCAGGCTTTTGAATAGCCACAGGCCCAGAGGAGCAGCTACGGCGTTCCTTGGTTGAGGCAGTTCGCTTGATGCAGAACACTCGAATTCGAGAAGCTGATTCAGGGAAGGAAAAACAGGGTAACCTGTGTCTCTTTGGACTTGTTAGAAACCACAGTGGGGTATGCTGAGTGTGCCCATGGAAACGGGGGCCTGCTGGAACTAGCCTTGCTTTCCCATTTTGAAGGCTGCATTCATGCTGCCTTGAAGCTGCCTGACATTCCCTGCTCTTGACAGGCCTGTAAACCCTGTAAGAATGCTTCTGGGGAGAAAATGAATTTGCTATCTACACTAGGTGCTTCTGCGCCTGCGGTGTGGTCACCCTGACAAGCTCTAGCGCTAAAAGGAAACTCAACGTGTGAACTTGCCTCCAGTTTAGGCCCTTAGTACCCATGTAGATACGGAGGCATGCAGCTCTTTCCATGAGTTCTTAGTCGCTTCTATGCTTTACTATAAAGGAAGTACACTTCTGAGGACTCCTAGGCCTCTCGGGTATGCATCATTTCCCCTCCAAGTTCACTGAGTCCCTCCAGAGCCCTGTGGGCCGGCTGCGAAACTTCGAGTCCCATTTGTTGATCCCTCGGAGGCCCTCTGTGCGTGCCTAGAGACGGGCAACACACTGTACGTTCCTTGAGGAGAGCTCCATTTCCAGAGACCTCGAACGGCCTCAGGACAACATTGCTGCTGAGTCCCAAGTGCCCAGGAAGACTTTGTCATGGCCCTTGTGTGAGCTGCCATGTGATAACACTGTTTTGAATGCTCCGAGGCCCTCGTACCTGGAGTCACTCTGCTCGAGGAGAAAGTCAGCATCTTGCCATGCGGTGTCGCTGACGGCACACCCAGCAGAAACACATGCCTGGAAGTAAGGCCCTGATTTGCCGTGCAGAAGCGGAGGCGTGCAGCAGTTTCCATGAGCCGGTGGCCTGTGCTCTGCGTACCTTTAACGGCAGCACAGTTTTCTGGACACCTAGGAGGCTAGCGTGGGCACCCTGTTGCCGGCAGGAACACTGAGTACCCCCAGGCGCACCTGGGTCTGCTAAGCAACATCCAGTCCCGTAGCCCTTTAGAGCCCCCTCTGTGCATGCCGAGCGTAGGGAAACGCACTGCACTCTCCTTTGAAGCGTCTTAGTTTCTTCAGCACCCGCGCACGTTCACGAACACCGTTCTGGCACGTCCCACATGGCGTAGAAGTCTTAGGCGTTGCCCTAGTCTGAGCAGCACTCAGAGTAACCCTCGGCTTCGCATTCCATCCAGGACCTCCTGCCTGAAATCAACGTGCCTCCTAGAGGAAGTCGGCTTGCGTTCTGACTGCAGTTTGAGTCCTGTTCTTCCCGTGGCACTGCAGGCTTTTGAATAGCCACAGACCCAGAGGAGCAGCTACGGCGTTCCTTGGTTGAGGCAGTTCGCTTGATGCAGAACACTCGAATTCGAGAAGCTGATTCAGGGAAGGAAACACAGGGTAACCTGTGTCTCTTTGGACTTGTTAGAAACCACAGTGGGGTATGCTGAGTGTGCCCATGGAAACGGGGGCCTGCTGGAACTAGCCTTGCTTTCCCATTTTGAAGGCTGCATTCATGCTGCCTTGAAGCTGCCTGACATTCCCTGCTCTTGACAGGCCTGTAAACCCTGTAAGAATGCTTCTGGGGAGAAAATGAATTTGCTATCTACACTAGGTGCTTCTGCGCCTGCGGTGTGGTCACCCTGACAAGCTCTAGCGCTAAAAGGAAACTCAACGTGTGAACTTGCCTCCAGTTTAGGCCCTTAGTACCCATGTAGATACGGAGGCATGCAGCTCTTTCCATGAGTTCTTAGTCGCTTCTATGCTTTACTATAAAGGAAGTACACTTCTGAGGACTCCTAGGCCTCTCGGGTATGCATCATTTCCCCTCCAAGTTCACTGAGTCCCTCCAGAGCCCTGTGGGCCGGCTGCGAAACTTCGAGTCCCATTTGTTGATCCCTCGGAGGCCCTCTGTGCGTGCCTAGAGACGGGCAACACACTGTACGTTCCTTGAGGAGAGCTCCATTTCCAGAGACCTCGAACGGCCTCAGGACAACATTGCTGCTGAGTCCCAAGTGCCCAGGAAGACTTTGTCATGGCCCTTGTGTGAGCTGCCATGTGATAACACTCTGTTTTGAATGCTCCGAGGCCCTCGTACCTGGAGTCACTCTGCTCGAGGAGAAAGTCAGCATCTTGCCATGCGGTGTCGCTGACGGCACACCCAGCAGAAACACATGCCTGGAAGTAAGGCCCTGATTTGCCGTGCAGAAGCGGAGGCGTGCAGCAGTTTCCATGAGCCGGTGGCCTGTGCTCTGCGTACCTTTAACGGCAGCACAGTTTTCTGGACACCTAGGAGGCTAGCGTGGGCACCCTGTTGCCGGCAGGAACACTGAGTACCCCCAGGCGCACCTGGGTCTGCTAAGCAACATCCAGTCCCGTAGCCCTTTAGAGCCCCTCTGTGCATGCCGAGCGTAGGGAAACGCACTGCACTCTCCTTTGAAGCGTCTTAGTTTCTTCAGCACTCGCGCACGTTCACGAACACCGTTCTGGCACGTCCCACATGGCGTAGAAGTCTTAGGCGTTGCCCTAGTCTGAGCAGCACTCAGAGTAACCCTCGGCTTCGCATTCCATCCAGGACCTCCTGCCTGAAATCAACGTGCCTCCTAGAGGAAGTCGGCTTGCGTTCTGACTGCAGTTTGAGTCCTGTTCTTCCCGTGGCACTGCAGGCTTTTGAATAGCCACAGGCCCAGAGGAGCAGCTACGGCGTTCCTTGGTTGAGGCAGTTCGCTTGATGCAGAACACTCGAATTCGAGAAGCTGATTCAGGGAAGGAAAAACAGGGTAACCTGTGTCTCTTTGGACTTGTTAGAAACCACAGTGGGGTATGCTGAGTGTGCCCATGGAAACGGGGGCCTGCTGGAACTAGCCTTGCTTTCCCATTTTGAAGGCTGCATTCATGCTGCCTTGAAGCTGCCTGACATTCCCTGCTCTTGACAGGCCTGTAAACCCTGTAAGAATGCTTCTGGGGAGAAAATGAATTTGCTATCTACACTAGGTGCTTCTGCGCCTGCGGTGTGGTCACCCTGACAAGCTCTAGCGCTAAAAGGAAACTCAACGTGTGAACTTGCCTCCAGTTTAGGCCCTTAGTACCCATGTAGATACGGAGGCATGCAGCTCTTTCCATGAGTTCTTAGTCGCTTCTATGCTTTACTATAAAGGAAGTACACTTCTGAGGACTCCTAGGCCTCTCGGGTATGCATCATTTCCCCTCCAAGTTCACTGAGTCCCTCCAGAGCCCTGTGGGCCGGCTGCGAAACTTCGAGTCCCATTTGTTGATCCCTCGGAGGCCCTCTGTGCGTGCCTAGAGACGGGCAACACACTGTACGTTCCTTGAGGAGAGCTCCATTTCCAGAGACCTCGAACGGCCTCAGGACAACATTGCTGCTGAGTCCCAAGTGCCCAGGAAGACTTTGTCATGGCCCTTGTGTGAGCTGCCATGTGATAACACTGTTTTGAATGCTCCGAGGCCCTCGTACCTGGAGTCACTCTGCTCGAGGAGAAAGTCAGCATCTTGCCATGCGGTGTCGCTGACGGCACACCCAGCAGAAACACATGCCTGGAAGTAAGGCCCTGATTTGCCGTGCAGAAGCGGAGGCGTGCAGCAGTTTCCATGAGCCGGTGGCCTGTGCGCTGCGTACCTTTAACGGCAGCACAGTTTTCTGGACACCTAGGAGGCTAGCGTGGGCACCCTGTTGCCGGCAGGAACACTGAGTACCCCCAGGCGCACCTGGGTCTGCTAAGCAACATCCAGTCCCGTAGCCCTTTAGAGCCCCCTCTGTGCATGCCGAGCGTAGGGAAACGCACTGCACTCTCCTTTGAAGCGTCTTAGTTTCTTCAGCACCCGCGCACGTTCACGAACACCGTTCTGGCACGTCCCACATGGCGTAGAAGTCTTAGGCGTTGCCCTAGTCTGAGCAGCACTCAGAGTAACCCTCGGCTTCGCATTCCATCCAGGACCTCCTGCCTGAAATCAACGTGCCTCCTAGAGGAAGTCGGCTTGCGTTCTGACTGCAGTTTGAGTCCTGTTCTTCCCGTGGCACTGCAGGCTTTTGAATAGCCACAGACCCAGAGGAGCAGCTACGGCGTTCCTTGGTTGAGGCAGTTCGCTTGATGCAGAACACTCGAATTCGAGAAGCTGATTCAGGGAAGGAAACACAGGGTAACCTGTGTCTCTTTGGACTTGTTAGAAACCACAGTGGGGTATGCTGAGTGTGCCCATGGAAACGGGGGCCTGCTGGAACTAGCCTTGCTTTCCCATTTTGAAGGCTGCATTCATGCTGCCTTGAAGCTGCCTGACATTCCCTGCTCTTGACAGGCCTGTAAACCCTGTAAGAATGCTTCTGGGGAGAAAATGAATTTGCTATCTACACTAGGTGCTTCTGCGCCTGCGGTGTGGTCACCCTGACAAGCTCTAGCGCTAAAAGGAAACTCAACGTGTGAACTTGCCTCCAGTTTAGGCCCTTAGTACCCATGTAGATACGGAGGCATGCAGCTCTTTCCATGAGTTCTTAGTCGCTTCTATGCTTTACTATAAAGGAAGTACACTTCTGAGGACTCCTAGGCCTCTCGGGTATGCATCATTTCCCCTCCAAGTTCACTGAGTCCCTCCAGAGCCCTGTGGGCCGGCTGCGAAACTTCGAGTCCCATTTGTTGATCCCTCGGAGGCCCTCTGTGCGTGCCTAGAGACGGGCAACACACTGTACGTTCCTTGAGGAGAGCTCCATTTCCAGAGACCTCGAACGGCCTCAGGACAACATTGCTGCTGAGTCCCAAGTGCCCAGGAAGACTTTGTCATGGCCCTTGTGTGAGCTGCCATGTGATAACACTGTTTTGAATGCTCCGAGGCCCTCGTACCTGGAGTCACTCTGCTCGAGGAGAAAGTCAGCATCTTGCCATGCGGTGTCGCTGACGGCACACCCAGCAGAAACACATGCCTGGAAGTAAGGCCCTGATTTGCCGTGCAGAAGCGGAGGCGTGCAGCAGTTTCCATGAGCCGGTGGCCTGTGCGCTGCGTACCTTTAACGGCAGCACAGTTTTCTGGACACCTAGGAGGCTAGCGTGGGCACCCTGTTGCCGGCAGGAACACTGAGTACCCCCAGGCGCACCTGGGTCTGCTAAGCAACATCCAGTCCCGTAGCCCTTTAGAGCCCCCTCTGTGCATGCCGAGCGTAGGGAAACGCACTGCACTCTCCTTTGAAGCGTCTTAGTTTCTTCAGCACCCGCGCACGTTCACGAACACCGTTCTGGCACGTCCCACATGGCGTAGAAGTCTTAGGCGTTGCCCTAGTCTGAGCAGCACTCAGAGTAACCCTCGGCTTCGCATTCCATCCAGGACCTCCTGCCTGAAATCAACGTGCCTCCTAGAGGAAGTCGGCTTGCGTTCTGACTGCAGTTTGAGTCCTGTTCTTCCCGTGGCACTGCAGGCTTTTGAATAGCCACAGACCCAGAGGAGCAGCTACGGCGTTCCTTGGTTGAGGCAGTTCGCTTGATGCAGAACACTCGAATTCGAGAAGCTGATTCAGGGAAGGAAACACAGGGTAACCTGTGTCTCTTTGGACTTGTTAGAAACCACAGTGGGGTATGCTGAGTGTGCCCATGGAAACGGGGGCCTGCTGGAACTAGCCTTGCTTTCCCATTTTGAAGGCTGCATTCATGCTGCCTTGAAGCTGCCTGACATTCCCTGCTCTTGACAGGCCTGTAAACCCTGTAAGAATGCTTCTGGGGAGAAAATGAATTTGCTATCTACACTAGGTGCTTCTGCGCCTGCGGTGTGGTCACCCTGACAAGCTCTAGCGCTAAAAGGAAACTCAACGTGTGAACTTGCCTCCAGTTTAGGCCCTTAGTACCCATGTAGATACGGAGGCATGCAGCTCTTTCCATGAGTTCTTAGTCGCTTCTATGCTTTACTATAAAGGAAGTACACTTCTGAGGACTCCTAGGCCTCTCGGGTATGCATCATTTCCCCTCCAAGTTCACTGAGTCCCTCCAGAGCCCTGTGGGCCGGCTGCGAAACTTCGAGTCCCATTTGTTGATCCCTCGGAGGCCCTCTGTGCGTGCCTAGAGACGGGCAACACACTGTACGTTCCTTGAGGAGAGCTCCATTTCCAGAGACCTCGAACGGCCTCAGGACAACATTGCTGCTGAGTCCCAAGTGCCCAGGAAGACTTTGTCATGGCCCTTGTGTGAGCTGCCATGTGATAACACTGTTTTGAATGCTCCGAGGCCCTCGTACCTGGAGTCACTCTGCTCGAGGAGAAAGTCAGCATCTTGCCATGCGGTGTCGCTGACGGCACACCCAGCAGAAACACATGCCTGGAAGTAAGGCCCTGATTTGCCGTGCAGAAGCGGAGGCGTGCAGCAGTTTCCATGAGCCGGTGGCCTGTGCGCTGCGTACCTTTAACGGCAGCACAGTTTTCTGGACACCTAGGAGGCTAGCGTGGGCACCCTGTTGCCGGCAGGAACACTGAGTACCCCCAGGCGCACCTGGGTCTGCTAAGCAACATCCAGTCCCGTAGCCCTTTAGAGCCCCTCTGTGCATGCCGAGCGTAGGGAAACGCACTGCACTCTCCTTTGAAGCGTCTTAGTTTCTTCAGCACTCGCGCACGTTCACGAACACCGTTCTGGCACGTCCCACATGGCGTAGAAGTCTTAGGCGTTGCCCTAGTCTGAGCAGCACTCAGAGTAACCCTCGGCTTCGCATTCCATCCAGGACCTCCTGCCTGAAATCAACGTGCCTCCTAGAGGAAGTCGGCTTGCGTTCTGACTGCAGTTTGAGTCCTGTTCTTCCCGTGGCACTGCAGGCTTTTGAATAGCCACAGGCCCAGAGCAGCAGCTACGGCGTTCCTTGGTTGAGGCAGTTCGCTTGATGCAGAACACTCGAATTCGAGAAGCTGATTCAGGGAAGGAAACACAGGGTAACCTGTGTCTCTTTGGACTTGTTAGAAACCACAGTGGGGTATGCTGAGTGTGCCCATGGAAACGGGGGCCTGCTGGAACTAGCCTTGCTTTCCCATTTTGAAGGCTGCATTCATGCTGCCTTGAAGCTGCCTGACATTCCCTGCTCTTGACAGGCCTGTAAACCCTGTAAGAATGCTTCTGGGGAGAAAATGAATTTGCTATCTACACTAGGTGCTTCTGCGCCTGCGGTGTGGTCACCCTGACAAGCTCTAGCGCTAAAAGGAAACTCAACGTGTGAACTTGCCTCCAGTTTAGGCCCTTAGTACCCATGTAGATACGGAGGCATGCAGCTCTTTCCATGAGTTCTTAGTCGCTTCTATGCTTTACTATAAAGGAAGTACACTTCTGAGGACTCCTAGGCCTCTCGGGTATGCATCATTTCCCCTCCAAGTTCACTGAGTCCCTCCAGAGCCCTGTGGGCCGGCTGCGAAACTTCGAGTCCCATTTGTTGATTCCCTCGGAGGCCCTCTGTGCGTGCCTAGAGACGGGCAACACACTGTACGTTCCTTGAGGAGAGCTCCATTTCCAGAGACCTCGAACGGCCTCAGGACAACATTGCTGCTGAGTCCCAAGTGCCCAGGAAGACTTTGTCATGGCCCTTGTGTGAGCTGCCATGTGATAACACTCTGTTTTGAATGCTCCGAGGCCCTCGTACCTGGAGTCACTCTGCTCGAGGAGAAAGTCAGCATCTTGCCATGCGGTGTCGCTGACGGCACACCCAGCAGAAACACATGCCTGGAAGTAAGGCCCTGATTTGCCGTGCAGAAGCGGAGGCGTGCAGCAGTTTCCATGAGCCGGTGGCCTGTGCGCTGCGTACCTTTAACGGCAGCACAGTTTTCTGGACACCTAGGAGGCTAGCGTGGGCACCCTGTTGCCGGCAGGAACACTGAGTACCCCCAGGCGCACCTGGGTCTGCTAAGCAACATCCAGTCCCGTAGCCCTTTAGAGCCCCCTCTGTGCATGCCGAGCGTAGGGAAACGCACTGCACTCTCTTTTGAAGCATCTTAACTTCCTCAGCACTCGGGCACGTTCACGAACACCGTTCTGGCACGTCCCACATGGCGTAGAAGTCTTAGGCGTTGCCCTAGTCTGAGCAGCACTCAGAGTAACCCTCGGCTTCGCATTCCATCTAGCACCTCCTGCCTGAAGTCACCATGCCTCCTAGAAGAAGTCAGCTTGCGTTCTGACTGCAGTTTAAGTCCTGTTCTTCCCGTGGCACTGCAGGCTTTTGAATAGCCACAGGCCAAGAGGAGCAGCTACGGCGTTCCTTGGTTGAGGCAGTTCGCTTGATGCAGAACACTCGAATTCGAGAAGCTGATTCAGGGAAGGAAACACAGGGTAACCTGTGTCTCTTTGGACTTGTTAGAAACCACAGTGGGGTATGCTGAGTGTGCCCATGGAAACGGGGGCCTGCTGGAACTAGCCTTGCTTTCCCATTTTGAAGGCTGCATTCATGCTGCCTTGAAGCTGCCTGACATTCCCTGCTCTTGACAGGCCTGTAAACCCTGTAAGAATGCTTCTGGGGAGCAAATGAATTTGCTATCTACACTAGGTGCTTCTGCGCCTGCGGTGTGGTCACCCTGACAAGCTCTAGCGCTAAAAGGAAACTCAACGTGTGAACTTGCCTCCAGTTTAGGCCCTTAGTACCCATGTAGATACGGAGGCATGCAGCTCTTTCCATGAGTTCTTAGTCGCTTCTATGCTTTACTATAAAGGAAGTACACTTCTGAGGACTCCTAGGCCTCTCGGGTATGCATCATTTCCCCTCCAAGTTCACTGAGTCCCTCCAGAGCCCTGTGGGCCGGCTGCGAAACTTCGAGTCCCATTTGTTGATTCCCTCGGAGGCCCTCTGTGCGTGCCTAGAGACGGGCAACACACTGTACGTTCCTTGAGGAGAGCTCCATTTCCAGAGACCTCGAACGGCCTCAGGACAACATTGCTGCTGAGTCCCAAGTGCCCAGGAAGACTTTGTCATGGCCCTTGTGTGAGCTGCCATGTGATAACACTCTGTTTTGAATGCTCCGAGGCCCTCGTACCTGGAGTCACTCTGCTCGAGGAGGAAGTCAGCATCTTGCCATGCGGTGTCGCTGACGGCACACCCAGCAGAAACACATGCCTGGAAGTAAGGCCCTGATTTGCCGTGCAGAAGCGGAGGCGTGCAGCAGTTTCCATGAGCCGGTGGCCTGTGCTCTGCGTACCTTTAACGGCAGCACAGTTTTCTGGACACCTAGGAGGCTAGCGTGGGCACCCTGTTGCCGGCAGGAACACTGAGTACCCCCAGGCGCACCTGGGTCTGCTAAGCAACATCCAGTCCCGTAGCCCTTTAGAGCCCCTCTGTGCATGCCGAGCGTAGGGAAACGCACTGCACTCTCCTTTGAAGCGTCTTAGTTTCTTCAGCACTCGCGCACGTTCACGAACACCGTTCTGGCACGTCCCACATGGCGTAGAAGTCTTAGGCGTTGCCCTAGTCTGAGCAGCACTCAGAGTAACCCTCGGCTTCGCATTCCATCCAGGACCTCCTGCCTGAAATCAACGTGCCTCCTAGAGGAAGTCGGCTTGCGTTCTGACTGCAGTTTGAGTCCTGTTCTTCCCGTGGCACTGCAGGCTTTTGAATAGCCACAGGCCCAGAGCAGCAGCTACGGCGTTCCTTGGTTGAGGCAGTTCGCTTGATGCAGAACACTCGAATTCGAGAAGCTGATTCAGGGAAGGAAACACAGGGTAACCTGTGTCTCTTTGGACTTGTTAGAAACCACAGTGGGGTATGCTGAGTGTGCCCATGGAAACGGGGGCCTGCTGGAACTAGCCTTGCTTTCCCATTTTGAAGGCTGCATTCATGCTGCCTTGAAGCTGCCTGACATTCCCTGCTCTTGACAGGCCTGTAAACCCTGTAAGAATGCTTCTGGGGAGAAAATGAATTTGCTATCTACACTAGGTGCTTCTGCGCCTGCGGTGTGGTCACCCTGACAAGCTCTAGCGCTAAAAGGAAACTCAACGTGTGAACTTGCCTCCAGTTTAGGCCCTTAGTACCCATGTAGATACGGAGGCATGCAGCTCTTTCCATGAGTTCTTAGTCGCTTCTATGCTTTACTATAAAGGAAGTACACTTCTGAGGACTCCTAGGCCTCTCGGGTATGCATCATTTCCCCTCCAAGTTCACTGAGTCCCTCCAGAGCCCTGTGGGCCGGCTGCGAAACTTCGAGTCCCATTTGTTGATCCCTCGGAGGCCCTCTGTGCGTGCCTAGAGACGGGCAACACACTGTACGTTCCTTGAGGAGAGCTCCATTTCCAGAGACCTCGAACGGCCTCAGGACAACATTGCTGCTGAGTCCCAAGTGCCCAGGAAGACTTTGTCATGGCCCTTGTGTGAGCTGCCATGTGATAACACTGTTTTGAATGCTCCGAGGCCCTCGTACCTGGAGTCACTCTGCTCGAGGAGAAAGTCAGCATCTTGCCATGCGGTGTCGCTGACGGCACACCCAGCAGAAACACATGCCTGGAAGTAAGGCCCTGATTTGCCGTGCAGAAGCGGAGGCGTGCAGCAGTTTCCATGAGCCGGTGGCCTGTGCTCTGCGTACCTTTAACGGCAGCACAGTTTTCTGGACACCTAGGAGGCTAGCGTGGGCACCCTGTTGCCGGCAGGAACACTGAGTACCCCCAGGCGCACCTGGGTCTGCTAAGCAACATCCAGTCCCGTAGCCCTTTAGAGCCCCTCTGTGCATGCCGAGCGTAGGGAAACGCACTGCACTCTCCTTTGAAGCGTCTTAGTTTCTTCAGCACTCGCGCACGTTCACGAACACCGTTCTGGCACGTCCCACATGGCGTAGAAGTCTTAGGCGTTGCCCTAGTCTGAGCAGCACTCAGAGTAACCCTCGGCTTCGCATTCCATCCAGGACCTCCTGCCTGAAATCAACGTGCCTCCTAGAGGAAGTCGGCTTGCGTTCTGACTGCAGTTTGAGTCCTGTTCTTCCCGTGGCACTGCAGGCTTTTGAATAGCCACAGGCCCAGAGGAGCAGCTACGGCGTTCCTTGGTTGAGGCAGTTCGCTTGATGCAGAACACTCGAATTCGAGAAGCTGATTCAGGGAAGGAAACACAGGGTAACCTGTGTCTCTTTGGACTTGTTAGAAACCACAGTGGGGTATGCTGAGTGTGCCCATGGAAACGGGGGCCTGCTGGAACTAGCCTTGCTTTCCCATTTTGAAGGCTGCATTCATGCTGCCTTGAAGCTGCCTGACATTCCCTGCTCTTGACAGGCCTGTAAACCCTGTAAGAATGCTTCTGGGGAGAAAATGAATTTGCTATCTACACTAGGTGCTTCTGCGCCTGCGGTGTGGTCACCCTGACAAGCTCTAGCGCTAAAAGGAAACTCAACGTGTGAACTTGCCTCCAGTTTAGGCCCTTAGTACCCATGTAGATACGGAGGCATGCAGCTCTTTCCATGAGTTCTTAGTCGCTTCTATGCTTTACTATAAAGGAAGTACACTTCTGAGGACTCCTAGGCCTCTCGGGTATGCATCATTTCCCCTCCAAGTTCACTGAGTCCCTCCAGAGCCCTGTGGGCCGGCTGCGAAACTTCGAGTCCCATTTGTTGATCCCTCGGAGGCCCTCTGTGCGTGCCTAGAGACGGGCAACACACTGTACGTTCCTTGAGGAGAGCTCCATTTCCAGAGACCTCGAACGGCCTCAGGACAACATTGCTGCTGAGTCCCAAGTGCCCAGGAAGACTTTGTCATGGCCCTTGTGTGAGCTGCCATGTGATAACACTGTTTTGAATGCTCCGAGGCCCTCGTACCTGGAGTCACTCTGCTCGAGGAGAAAGTCAGCATCTTGCCATGCGGTGTCGCTGACGGCACACCCAGCAGAAACACATGCCTGGAAGTAAGGCCCTGATTTGCCGTGCAGAAGCGGAGGCGTGCAGCAGTTTCCATGAGCCGGTGGCCTGTGCGCTGCGTACCTTTAACGGCAGCACAGTTTTCTGGACACCTAGGAGGCTAGCGTGGGCACCCTGTTGCCGGCAGGAACACTGAGTACCCCCAGGCGCACCTGGGTCTGCTAAGCAACATCCAGTCCCGTAGCCCTTTAGAGCCCCCTCTGTGCATGCCGAGCATAGGGAAACATACTGCACTCTCTTTTGAAGCATCTTAACTTCCTCAGCACTCGGGCACGTTCACGAACACCGTTCTGGCACGTCCCACATGGCGTAGAAGTCTTAGGCGTTGCCCTAGTCTGAGCAGCACTCAGAGTAACCCTCGGCTTCGCATTCCATCTAGCACCTCCTGCCTGAAGTCACCATGCCTCCTAGAAGAAGTCAGCTTGCGTTCTGACTGCAGTTTAAGTCCTGTTCTTCCCGTGGCACTGCAGGCTTTTGAATAGCCACAGGCCCAGAGGAGCAGCTACGGCGTTCCTTGGTTGAGGCAGTTCGCTTGATGCAGAACACTCGAATTCGAGAAGCTGATTCAGGGAAGGAAACACAGGGTAACCTGTGTCTCTTTGGACTTGTTAGAAACCACAGTGGGGTATGCTGAGTGTGCCCATGGAAACGGGGGCCTGCTGGAACTAGCCTTGCTTTCCCATTTTGAAGGCTGCATTCATGCTGCCTTGAAGCTGCCTGACATTCCCTGCTCTTGACAGGCCTGTAAACCCTGTAAGAATGCTTCTGGGGAGAAAATGAATTTGCTATCTACACTAGGTGCTTCTGCGCCTGCGGTGTGGTCACCCTGACAAGCTCTAGCGCTAAAAGGAAACTCAACGTGTGAACTTGCCTCCAGTTTAGGCCCTTAGTACCCATGTAGATACGGAGGCATGCAGCTCTTTCCATGAGTTCTTAGTCGCTTCTATGCTTTACTATAAAGGAAGTACACTTCTGAGGACTCCTAGGCCTCTCGGGTATGCATCATTTCCCCTCCAAGTTCACTGAGTCCCTCCAGAGCCCTGTGGGCCGGCTGCGAAACTTCGAGTCCCATTTGTTGATTCCCTCGGAGGCCCTCTGTGCGTGCCTAGAGACGGGCAACACACTGTACGTTCCTTGAGGAGAGCTCCATTTCCAGAGACCTCGAACGGCCTCAGGACAACATTGCTGCTGAGTCCCAAGTGCCCAGGAAGACTTTGTCATGGCCCTTGTGTGAGCTGCCATGTGATAACACTGTTTTGAATGCTCCGAGGCCCTCGTACCTGGAGTCACTCTGCTCGAGGAGAAAGTCAGCATCTTGCCATGCGGTGTCGCTGACGGCACACCCAGCAGAAACACATGCCTGGAAGTAAGGCCCTGATTTGCCGTGCAGAAGCGGAGGCGTGCAGCAGTTTCCATGAGCCGGTGGCCTGTGCTCTGCGTACCTTTAACGGCAGCACAGTTTTCTGGACACCTAGGAGGCTAGCGTGGGCACCCTGTTGCCGGCAGGAACACTGAGTACCCCCAGGCGCACCTGGGTCTGCTAAGCAACATCCAGTCCCGTAGCCCTTTAGAGCCCCTCTGTGCATGCCGAGCGTAGGGAAACGCACTGCACTCTCCTTTGAAGCGTCTTAGTTTCTTCAGCACTCGCGCACGTTCACGAACACCGTTCTGGCACGTCCCACATGGCGTAGAAGTCTTAGGCGTTGCCCTAGTCTGAGCAGCACTCAGAGTAACCCTCGGCTTCGCATTCCATCCAGGACCTCCTGCCTGAAATCAACGTGCCTCCTAGAGGAAGTCGGCTTGCGTTCTGACTGCAGTTTGAGTCCTGTTCTTCCCGTGGCACTGCAGGCTTTTGAATAGCCACAGGCCCAGAGGAGCAGCTACGGCGTTCCTTGGTTGAGGCAGTTCGCTTGATGCAGAACACTCGAATTCGAGAAGCTGATTCAGGGAAGGAAACACAGGGTAACCTGTGTCTCTTTGGACTTGTTAGAAACCACAGTGGGGTATGCTGAGTGTGCCCATGGAAACGGGGGCCTGCTGGAACTAGCCTTGCTTTCCCATTTTGAAGGCTGCATTCATGCTGCCTTGAAGCTGCCTGACATTCCCTGCTCTTGACAGGCCTGTAAACCCTGTAAGAATGCTTCTGGGGAGAAAATGAATTTGCTATCTACACTAGGTGCTTCTGCGCCTGCGGTGTGGTCACCCTGACAAGCTCTAGCGCTAAAAGGAAACTCAACGTGTGAACTTGCCTCCAGTTTAGGCCCTTAGTACCCATGTAGATACGGAGGCATGCAGCTCTTTCCATGAGTTCTTAGTCGCTTCTATGCTTTACTATAAAGGAAGTACACTTCTGAGGACTCCTAGGCCTCTCGGGTATGCATCATTTCCCCTCCAAGTTCACTGAGTCCCTCCAGAGCCCTGTGGGCCGGCTGCGAAACTTCGAGTCCCATTTGTTGATCCCTCGGAGGCCCTCTGTGCGTGCCTAGAGACGGGCAACACACTGTACGTTCCTTGAGGAGAGCTCCATTTCCAGAGACCTCGAACGGCCTCAGGACAACATTGCTGCTGAGTCCCAAGTGCCCAGGAAGACTTTGTCATGGCCCTTGTGTGAGCTGCCATGTGATAACACTGTTTTGAATGCTCCGAGGCCCTCGTACCTGGAGTCACTCTGCTCGAGGAGAAAGTCAGCATCTTGCCATGCGGTGTCGCTGACGGCACACCCAGCAGAAACACATGCCTGGAAGTAAGGCCCTGATTTGCCGTGCAGAAGCGGAGGCGTGCAGCAGTTTCCATGAGCCGGTGGCCTGTGCGCTGCGTACCTTTAACGGCAGCACAGTTTTCTGGACACCTAGGAGGCTAGCGTGGGCACCCTGTTGCCGGCAGGAACACTGAGTACCCCCAGGCGCACCTGGGTCTGCTAAGCAACATCCAGTCCCGTAGCCCTTTAGAGCCCCCTCTGTGCATGCCGAGCATAGGGAAACATACTGCACTCTCTTTTGAAGCATCTTAACTTCCTCAGCACTCGGGCACGTTCACGAACACCGTTCTGGCACGTCCCACATGGCGTAGAAGTCTTAGGCGTTGCCCTAGTCTGAGCAGCACTCAGAGTAACCCTCGGCTTCGCATTCCATCTAGCACCTCCTGCCTGAAGTCACCATGCCTCCTAGAAGAAGTCGGCTTGCGTTCTGACTGCAGTTTGAGTCCTGTTCTTCCCGTGGCACTGCAGGCTTTTGAATAGCCACAGGCCCAGAGGAGCAGCTACGGCGTTCCTTGGTTGAGGCAGTTCGCTTGATGCAGAACACTCGAATTCGAGAAGCTGATTCAGGGAAGGAAACACAGGGTAACCTGTGTCTCTTTGGACTTGTTAGAAACCACAGTGGGGTATGCTGAGTGTGCCCATGGAAACGGGGGCCTGCTGGAACTAGCCTTGCTTTCCCATTTTGAAGGCTGCATTCATGCTGCCTTGAAGCTGCCTGACATTCCCTGCTCTTGACAGGCCTGTAAACCCTGTAAGAATGCTTCTGGGGAGAAAATGAATTTGCTATCTACACTAGGTGCTTCTGCGCCTGCGGTGTGGTCACCCTGACAAGCTCTAGCGCTAAAAGGAAACTCAACGTGTGAACTTGCCTCCAGTTTAGGCCCTTAGTACCCATGTAGATACGGAGGCATGCAGCTCTTTCCATGAGTTCTTAGTCGCTTCTATGCTTTACTATAAAGGAAGTACACTTCTGAGGACTCCTAGGCCTCTCGGGTATGCATCATTTCCCCTCCAAGTTCACTGAGTCCCTCCAGAGCCCTGTGGGCCGGCTGCGAAACTTCGAGTCCCATTTGTTGATCCCTCGGAGGCCCTCTGTGCGTGCCTAGAGACGGGCAACACACTGTACGTTCCTTGAGGAGAGCTCCATTTCCAGAGACCTCGAACGGCCTCAGGACAACATTGCTGCTGAGTCCCAAGTGCCCAGGAAGACTTTGTCATGGCCCTTGTGTGAGCTGCCATGTGATAACACTCTGTTTTGAATGCTCCGAGGCCCTCGTACCTGGAGTCACTCTGCTCGAGGAGAAAGTCAGCATCTTGCCATGCGGTGTCGCTGACGGCACACCCAGCAGAAACACATGCCTGGAAGTAAGGCCCTGATTTGCCGTGCAGAAGCGGAGGCGTGCAGCAGTTTCCATGAGCCGGTGGCCTGTGCTCTGCGTACCTTTAACGGCAGCACAGTTTTCTGGACACCTAGGAGGCTAGCGTGGGCACCCTGTTGCCGGCAGGAACACTGAGTACCCCCAGGCGCACCTGGGTCTGCTAAGCAACATCCAGTCCCGTAGCCCTTTAGAGCCCCCTCTGTGCATGCCGAGCGTAGGGAAACGCACTGCACTCTCCTTTGAAGCGTCTTAGTTTCTTCAGCACTCGCGCACGTTCACGAACACCGTTCTGGCACGTCCCACATGGTGTAGAAGTCTTAGGCGTTGCCCTAGTCTGAGCAGCACTCAGAGTAACCCTCGGCTTCGCATTCCATCCAGGACCTCCTGCCTGAAATCAACGTGCCTCCTAGAGGAAGTCGGCTTGCGTTCTGACTGCAGTTTGAGTCCTGTTCTTCCCGTGGCACTGCAGGCTTTTGAATAGCCACAGGCCCAGAGGAGCAGCTACGGCGTTCCTTGGTTGAGGCAGTTCGCTTGATGCAGAACACTCGAATTCGAGAAGCTGATTCAGGGAAGGAAACACAGGGTAACCTGTGTCTCTTTGGACTTGTTAGAAACCACAGTGGGGTATGCTGAGTGTGCCCATGGAAACGGGGGCCTGCTGGAACTAGCCTTGCTTTCCCATTTTGAAGGCTGCATTCATGCTGCCTTGAAGCTGCCTGACATTCCCTGCTCTTGACAGGCCTGTAAACCCTGTAAGAATGCTTCTGGGGAGCAAATGAATTTGCTATCTACACTAGGTGCTTCTGCGCCTGCGGTGTGGTCACCCTGACAAGCTCTAGCGCTAAAAGGAAACTCAACGTGTGAACTTGCCTCCAGTTTAGGCCCTTAGTACCCATGTAGATACGGAGGCATGCAGCTCTTTCCATGAGTTCTTAGTCGCTTCTATGCTTTACTATAAAGGAAGTACACTTCTGAGGACTCCTAGGCCTCTCGGGTATGCATCATTTCCCCTCCAAGTTCACTGAGTCCCTCCAGAGCCCTGTGGGCCGGCTGCGAAACTTCGAGTCCCATTTGTTGATCCCTCGGAGGCCCTCTGTGCGTGCCTAGAGACGGGCAACACACTGTACGTTCCTTGAGGAGAGCTCCATTTCCAGAGACCTCGAACGGCCTCAGGACAACATTGCTGCTGAGTCCCAAGTGCCCAGGAAGACTTTGTCATGGCCCTTGTGTGAGCTGCCATGTGATAACACTGTTTTGAATGCTCCGAGGCCCTCGTACCTGGAGTCACTCTGCTCGAGGAGAAAGTCAGCATCTTGCCATGCGGTGTCGCTGACGGCACACCCAGCAGAAACACATGCCTGGAAGTAAGGCCCTGATTTGCCGTGCAGAAGCGGAGGCGTGCAGCAGTTTCCATGAGCCGGTGGCCTGTGCTCTGCGTACCTTTAACGGCAGCACAGTTTTCTGGACACCTAGGAGGCTAGCGTGGGCACCCTGTTGCCGGCAGGAACACTGAGTACCCCCAGGCGCACCTGGGTCTGCTAAGCAACATCCAGTCCCGTAGCCCTTTAGAGCCCCTCTGTGCATGCCGAGCGTAGGGAAACGCACTGCACTCTCCTTTGAAGCGTCTTAGTTTCTTCAGCACTCGCGCACGTTCACGAACACCGTTCTGGCACGTCCCACATGGCGTAGAAGTCTTAGGCGTTGCCCTAGTCTGAGCAGCACTCAGAGTAACCCTCGGCTTCGCATTCCATCCAGGACCTCCTGCCTGAAATCAACGTGCCTCCTAGAGGAAGTCGGCTTGCGTTCTGACTGCAGTTTGAGTCCTGTTCTTCCCGTGGCACTGCAGGCTTTTGAATAGCCACAGGCCCAGAGGAGCAGCTACGGCGTTCCTTGGTTGAGGCAGTTCGCTTGATGCAGAACACTCGAATTCGAGAAGCTGATTCAGGGAAGGAAACACAGGGTAACCTGTGTCTCTTTGGACTTGTTAGAAACCACAGTGGGGTATGCTGAGTGTGCCCATGGAAACGGGGGCCTGCTGGAACTAGCCTTGCTTTCCCATTTTGAAGGCTGCATTCATGCTGCCTTGAAGCTGCCTGACATTCCCTGCTCTTGACAGGCCTGTAAACCCTGTAAGAATGCTTCTGGGGAGAAAATGAATTTGCTATCTACACTAGGTGCTTCTGCGCCTACGGTGTGGTCACCCTGACAAGCTCTAGCGCTAAAAGGAAACTCAACGTGTGAACTTGCCTCCAGTTTAGGCCCTTAGTACCCATGTAGATACGGAGGCATGCAGCTCTTTCCATGAGTTCTTAGTCGCTTCTATGCTTTACTATAAAGGAAGTACACTTCTGAGGACTCCTAGGCCTCTCGGGTATGCATCATTTCCCCTCCAAGTTCACTGAGTCCCTCCAGAGCCCTGTGGGCCGGCTGCGAAACTTCGAGTCCCATTTGTTGATTCCCTCGGAGGCCCTCTGTGCGTGCCTAGAGACGGGCAACACACTGTACGTTCCTTGAGGAGAGCTCCATTTCCAGAGACCTCGAACGGCCTCAGGACAACATTGCTGCTGAGTCCCAAGTGCCCAGGAAGACTTTGTCATGGCCCTTGTGTGAGCTGCCATGTGATAACACTGTTTTGAATGCTCCGAGGCCCTCGTACCTGGAGTCACTCTGCTCGAGGAGAAAGTCAGCATCCTGCCATGCGGTGTCGCTGACGGCACACCCAGCAGAAACACATGCCTGGAAGTAAGGCCCTGATTTGCCGTGCAGAAGCGGAGGCGTGCAGCAGTTTCCATGAGCCGGTGGCCTGTGCTCTGCGTACCTTTAACGGCAGCACAGTTTTCTGGACACCTAGGAGGCTAGCGTGGGCACCCTGTTGCCGGCAGGAACACTGAGTACCCCCAGGCGCACCTGGGTCTGCTAAGCAACATCCAGTCCCGTAGCCCTTTAGAGCCCCTCTGTGCATGCCGAGCGTAGGGAAACGCACTGCACTCTCCTTTGAAGCGTCTTAGTTTCTTCAGCACTCGCGCACGTTCACGAACACCGTTCTGGCACGTCCCACATGGCGTAGAAGTCTTAGGCGTTGCCCTAGTCTGAGCAGCACTCAGAGTAACCCTCGGCTTCGCATTCCATCCAGGACCTCCTGCCTGAAATCAACGTGCCTCCTAGAGGAAGTCGGCTTGCGTTCTGACTGCAGTTTGAGTCCTGTTCTTCCCGTGGCACTGCAGGCTTTTGAATAGCCACAGGCCCAGAGGAGCAGCTACGGCGTTCCTTGGTTGAGGCAGTTCGCTTGATGCAGAACACTCGAATTCGAGAAGCTGATTCAGGGAAGGAAACACAGGGTAACCTGTGTCTCTTTGGACTTGTTAGAAACCACAGTGGGGTATGCTGAGTGTGCCCATGGAAACGGGGGCCTGCTGGAACTAGCCTTGCTTTCCCATTTTGAAGGCTGCATTCATGCTGCCTTGAAGCTGCCTGACATTCCCTGCTCTTGACAGGCCTGTAAACCCTGTAAGAATGCTTCTGGGGAGAAAATGAATTTGCTATCTACACTAGGTGCTTCTGCGCCTGCGGTGTGGTCACCCTGACAAGCTCTAGCGCTAAAAGGAAACTCAACGTGTGAACTTGCCTCCAGTTTAGGCCCTTAGTACCCATGTAGATACGGAGGCATGCAGCTCTTTCCATGAGTTCTTAGTCGCTTCTATGCTTTACTATAAAGGAAGTACACTTCTGAGGACTCCTAGGCCTCTCGGGTATGCATCATTTCCCCTCCAAGTTCACTGAGTCCCTCCAGAGCCCTGTGGGCCGGCTGCGAAACTTCGAGTCCCATTTGTTGATCCCTCGGAGGCCCTCTGTGCGTGCCTAGAGACGGGCAACACACTGTACGTTCCTTGAGGAGAGCTCCATTTCCAGAGACCTCGAACGGCCTCAGGACAACATTGCTGCTGAGTCCCAAGTGCCCAGGAAGACTTTGTCATGGCCCTTGTGTGAGCTGCCATGTGATAACACTGTTTTGAATGCTCCGAGGCCCTCGTACCTGGAGTCACTCTGCTCGAGGAGAAAGTCAGCATCTTGCCATGCGGTGTCGCTGACGGCACACCCAGCAGAAACACATGCCTGGAAGTAAGGTCCTGATTTGCCGTGCAGAAGCGGAGGCGTGCAGCAGTTTCCATGAGCCGGTGGCCTGTGCGCTGCGTACCTTTAACGGCAGCACAGTTTTCTGGACACCTAGGAGGCTAGCGTGGGCACCCTGTTGCCGGCAGGAACACTGAGTACCCCCAGGCGCACCTGGGTCTGCTAAGCAACATCCAGTCCCGTAGCCCTTTAGAGCCCCCTCTGTGCATGCCGAGCGTAGGGAAACGCACTGCACTCTCCTTTGAAGCGTCTTAGTTTCTTCAGCACTCGCGCACGTTCACGAACACCGTTCTGGCACGTCCCACATGGCGTAGAAGTCTTAGGCGTTGCCCTAGTCTGAGCAGCACTCAGAGTAACCCTCGGCTTCGCATTCCATCTAGCACCTCCTGCCTGAAGTCACCATGCCTCCTAGAAGAAGTCGGCTTGCGTTCTGACTGCAGTTTGAGTCCTGTTCTTCCCGTGGCACTGCAGGCTTTTTAATAGCCACAGGCCCAGAGGAGCAGCTACGGCGTTCCTTGGTTGAGGCAGTTCGCTTGATGCAGAACACTCGAATTCGAGAAGCTGATTCAGGGAAGGAAACACAGGGTAACCTGTGTCTCTTTGGACTTGTTAGAAACCACAGTGGGGTATGCTGAGTGTGCCCATGGAAACGGGGGCCTGCTGGAACTAGCCTTGCTTTCCCATTTTGAAGGCTGCATTCATGCTGCCTTGAAGCTGCCTGACATTCCCTGCTCTTGACAGGCCTGTAAACCCTGTAAGAATGCTTCTGGGGAGAAAATGAATTTGCTATCTACACTAGGTGCTTCTGCGCCTGCGGTGTGGTCACCCTGACAAGCTCTAGCGCTAAAAGGAAACTCAACGTGTGAACTTGCCTCCAGTTTAGGCCCTTAGTACCCATGTAGATACGGAGGCATGCAGCTCTTTCCATGAGTTCTTAGTCGCTTCTATGCTTTACTATAAAGGAAGTACACTTCTGAGGACTCCTAGGCCTCTCGGGTATGCATCATTTCCCCTCCAAGTTCACTGAGTCCCTCCAGAGCCCTGTGGGCCGGCTGCGAAACTTCGAGTCCCATTTGTTGATCCCTCGGAGGCCCTCTGTGCGTGCCTAGAGACGGGCAACACACTGTACGTTCCTTGAGGAGAGCTCCATTTCCAGAGACCTCGAACGGCCTCAGGACAACATTGCTGCTGAGTCCCAAGTGCCCAGGAAGACTTTGTCATGGCCCTTGTGTGAGCTGCCATGTGATAACACTCTGTTTTGAATGCTCCGAGGCCCTCGTACCTGGAGTCACTCTGCTCGAGGAGAAAGTCAGCATCTTGCCATGCGGTGTCGCTGACGGCACACCCAGCAGAAACACATGCCTGGAAGTAAGGCCCTGATTTGCCGTGCAGAAGCGGAGGCGTGCAGCAGTTTCCATGAGCCGGTGGCCTGTGCTCTGCGTACCTTTAACGGCAGCACAGTTTTCTGGACACCTAGGAGGCTAGCGTGGGCACCCTGTTGCCGGCAGGAACACTGAGTACCCCCAGGCGCACCTGGGTCTGCTAAGCAACATCCAGTCCCGTAGCCCTTTAGAGCCCCCTCTGTGCATGCCGAGCGTAGGGAAACGCACTGCACTCTCCTTTGAAGCGTGTTAGTTTCTTCAGCACTCGCGCACGTTCACGAACACCGTTCTGGCACGTCCCACATGGTGTAGAAGTCTTAGGCGTTGCCCTAGTCTGAGCAGCACTCAGAGTAACCCTCGGCTTCGCATTCCATCCAGGACCTCCTGCCTGAAATCAACGTGCCTCCTAGAGGAAGTCGGCTTGCGTTCTGACTGCAGTTTGAGTCCTGTTCTTCCCGTGGCACTGCAGGCTTTTGAATAGCCACAGGCCCAGAGGAGCAGCTACGGCGTTCCTTGGTTGAGGCAGTTCGCTTGATGCAGAACACTCGAATTCGAGAAGCTGATTCAGGGAAGGAAACACAGGGTAACCTGTGTCTCTTTGGACTTGTTAGAAACCACAGTGGGGTATGCTGAGTGTGCCCATGGAAACGGGGGCCTGCTGGAACTAGCCTTGCTTTCCCATTTTGAAGGCTGCATTCATGCTGCCTTGAAGCTGCCTGACATTCCCTGCTCTTGACAGGCCTGTAAACCCTGTAAGAATGCTTCTGGGGAGAAAATGAATTTGCTATCTACACTAGGTGCTTCTGCGCCTGCGGTGTGGTCACCCTGACAAGCTCTAGCGCTAAAAGGAAACTCAACGTGTGAACTTGCCTCCAGTTTAGGCCCTTAGTACCCATGTAGATACGGAGGCATGCAGCTCTTTCCATGAGTTCTTAGTCGCTTCTATGCTTTACTATAAAGGAAGTACACTTCTGAGGACTCCTAGGCCTCTCGGGTATGCATCATTTCCCCTCCAAGTTCACTGAGTCCCTCCAGAGCCCTGTGGGCCGGCTGCGAAACTTCGAGTCCCATTTGTTGATTCCCTCGGAGGCCCTCTGTGCGTGCCTAGAGACGGGCAACACACTGTACGTTCCTTGAGGAGAGCTCCATTTCCAGAGACCTCGAACGGCCTCAGGACAACATTGCTGCTGAGTCCCAAGTGCCCAGGAAGACTTTGTCATGGCCCTTGTGTGAGCTGCCATGTGATAACACTCTGTTTTGAATGCTCCGAGGCCCTCGTACCTGGAGTCACTCTGCTCGAGGAGGAAGTCAGCATCTTGCCATGCGGTGTCGCTGACGGCACACCCAGCAGAAACACATGCCTGGAAGTAAGGCCCTGATTTGCCGTGCAGAAGCGGAGGCGTGCAGCAGTTTCCATGAGCCGGTGGCCTGTGCGCTGCGTACCTTTAACGGCAGCACAGTTTTCTGGACACCTAGGAGGCTAGCGTGGGCACCCTGTTGCCGGCAGGAACACTGAGTACCCCCAGGCGCACCTGGGTCTGCTAAGCAACATCCAGTCCCGTAGCCCTTTAGAGCCCCCTCTGTGCATGCCGAGCGTAGGGAAACGCACTGCACTCTCCTTTGAAGCGTCTTAGTTTCTTCAGCACTCGCGCACGTTCACGAACACCGTTCTGGCACGTCCCACATGGCGTAGAAGTCTTAGGCGTTGCCCTAGTCTGAGCAGCACTCAGAGTAACCCTCGGCTTCGCATTCCATCCAGGACCTCCTGCCTGAAATCAACGTGCCTCCTAGAGGAAGTCGGCTTGCGTTCTGACTGCAGTTTGAGTCCTGTTCTTCCCGTGGCACTGCAGGCTTTTGAATAGCCACAGGCCCAGAGGAGCAGCTACGGCGTTCCTTGGTTGAGGCAGTTCGCTTGATGCAGAACACTCGAATTCGAGAAGCTGATTCAGGGAAGGAAACACAGGGTAACCTGTGTCTCTTTGGACTTGTTAGAAACCACAGTGGGGTATGCTGAGTGTGCCCATGGAAACGGGGGCCTGCTGGAACTAGCCTTGCTTTCCCATTTTGAAGGCTGCATTCATGCTGCCTTGAAGCTGCCTGACATTCCCTGCTCTTGACAGGCCTGTAAACCCTGTAAGAATGCTTCTGGGGAGAAAATGAATTTGCTATCTACACTAGGTGCTTCTGCGCCTGCGGTGTGGTCACCCTGACAAGCTCTAGCGCTAAAAGGAAACTCAACGTGTGAACTTGCCTCCAGTTTAGGCCCTTAGTACCCATGTAGATACGGAGGCATGCAGCTCTTTCCATGAGTTCTTAGTCGCTTCTATGCTTTACTATAAAGGAAGTACACTTCTGAGGACTCCTAGGCCTCTCGGGTATGCATCATTTCCCCTCCAAGTTCACTGAGTCCCTCCAGAGCCCTGTGGGCCGGCTGCGAAACTTCGAGTCCCATTTGTTGATTCCCTCGGAGGCCCTCTGTGCGTGCCTAGAGACGGGCAACACACTGTACGTTCCTTGAGGAGAGCTCCATTTCCAGAGACCTCGAACGGCCTCAGGACAACATTGCTGCTGAGTCCCAAGTGCCCAGGAAGACTTTGTCATGGCCCTTGTGTGAGCTGCCATGTGATAACACTCTGTTTTGAATGCTCCGAGGCCCTCGTACCTGGAGTCACTCTGCTCGAGGAGGAAGTCAGCATCTTGCCATGCGGTGTCGCTGACGGCACACCCAGCAGAAACACATGCCTGGAAGTAAGGCCCTGATTTGCCGTGCAGAAGCGGAGGCGTGCAGCAGTTTCCATGAGCCGGTGGCCTGTGCGCTGCGTACCTTTAACGGCAGCACAGTTTTCTGGACACCTAGGAGGCTAGCGTGGGCACCCTGTTGCCGGCAGGAACACTGAGTACCCCCAGGCGCACCTGGGTCTGCTAAGCAACATCCAGTCCCGTAGCCCTTTAGAGCCCCCTCTGTGCATGCCGAGCGTAGGGAAACGCACTGCACTCTCCTTTGAAGCGTCTTAGTTTCTTCAGCACTCGCGCACGTTCACGAACACCGTTCTGGCACGTCCCACATGGCGTAGAAGTCTTAGGCGTTGCCCTAGTCTGAGCAGCACTCAGAGTAACCCTCGGCTTCGCATTCCATCCAGGACCTCCTGCCTGAAATCAACGTGCCTCCTAGAGGAAGTCGGCTTGCGTTCTGACTGCAGTTTGAGTCCTGTTCTTCCCGTGGCACTGCAGGCTTTTGAATAGCCACAGGCCCAGAGGAGCAGCTACGGCGTTCCTTGGTTGAGGCAGTTCGCTTGATGCAGAACACTCGAATTCGAGAAGCTGATTCAGGGAAGGAAACACAGGGTAACCTGTGTCTCTTTGGACTTGTTAGAAACCACAGTGGGGTATGCTGAGTGTGCCCATGGAAACGGGGGCCTGCTGGAACTAGCCTTGCTTTCCCATTTTGAAGGCTGCATTCATGCTGCCTTGAAGCTGCCTGACATTCCCTGCTCTTGACAGGCCTGTAAACCCTGTAAGAATGCTTCTGGGGAGAAAATGAATTTGCTATCTACACTAGGTGCTTCTGCGCCTGCGGTGTGGTCACCCTGACAAGCTCTAGCGCTAAAAGGAAACTCAACGTGTGAACTTGCCTCCAGTTTAGGCCCTTAGTACCCATGTAGATACGGAGGCATGCAGCTCTTTCCATGAGTTCTTAGTCGCTTCTATGCTTTACTATAAAGGAAGTACACTTCTGAGGACTCCTAGGCCTCTCGGGTATGCATCATTTCCCCTCCAAGTTCACTGAGTCCCTCCAGAGCCCTGTGGGCCGGCTGCGAAACTTCGAGTCCCATTTGTTGATTCCCTCGGAGGCCCTCTGTGCGTGCCTAGAGACGGGCAACACACTGTACGTTCCTTGAGGAGAGCTCCATTTCCAGAGACCTCGAACGGCCTCAGGACAACATTGCTGCTGAGTCCCAAGTGCCCAGGAAGACTTTGTCATGGCCCTTGTGTGAGCTGCCATGTGATAACACTCTGTTTTGAATGCTCCGAGGCCCTCGTACCTGGAGTCACTCTGCTCGAGGAGGAAGTCAGCATCTTGCCATGCGGTGTCGCTGACGGCACACCCAGCAGAAACACATGCCTGGAAGTAAGGCCCTGATTTGCCGTGCAGAAGCGGAGGCGTGCAGCAGTTTCCATGAGCCGGTGGCCTGTGCGCTGCGTACCTTTAACGGCAGCACAGTTTTCTGGACACCTAGGAGGCTAGCGTGGGCACCCTGTTGCCGGCAGGAACACTGAGTACCCCCAGGCGCACCTGGGTCTGCTAAGCAACATCCAGTCCCGTAGCCCTTTAGAGCCCCCTCTGTGCATGCCGAGCGTAGGGAAACGCACTGCACTCTCCTTTGAAGCGTCTTAGTTTCTTCAGCACTCGCGCACGTTCACGAACACCGTTCTGGCACGTCCCACATGGCGTAGAAGTCTTAGGCGTTGCCCTAGTCTGAGCAGCACTCAGAGTAACCCTCGGCTTCGCATTCCATCCAGGACCTCCTGCCTGAAATCAACGTGCCTCCTAGAGGAAGTCGGCTTGCGTTCTGACTGCAGTTTGAGTCCTGTTCTTCCCGTGGCACTGCAGGCTTTTGAATAGCCACAGGCCCAGAGGAGCAGCTACGGCGTTCCTTGGTTGAGGCAGTTCGCTTGATGCAGAACACTCGAATTCGAGAAGCTGATTCAGGGAAGGAAACACAGGGTAACCTGTGTCTCTTTGGACTTGTTAGAAACCACAGTGGGGTATGCTGAGTGTGCCCATGGAAACGGGGGCCTGCTGGAACTAGCCTTGCTTTCCCATTTTGAAGGCTGCATTCATGCTGCCTTGAAGCTGCCTGACATTCCCTGCTCTTGACAGGCCTGTAAACCCTGTAAGAATGCTTCTGGGGAGAAAATGAATTTGCTATCTACACTAGGTGCTTCTGCGCCTGCGGTGTGGTCACCCTGACAAGCTCTAGCGCTAAAAGGAAACTCAACGTGTGAACTTGCCTCCAGTTTAGGCCCTTAGTACCCATGTAGATACGGAGGCATGCAGCTCTTTCCATGAGTTCTTAGTCGCTTCTATGCTTTACTATAAAGGAAGTACACTTCTGAGGACTCCTAGGCCTCTCGGGTATGCATCATTTCCCCTCCAAGTTCACTGAGTCCCTCCAGAGCCCTGTGGGCCGGCTGCGAAACTTCGAGTCCCATTTGTTGATTCCCTCGGAGGCCCTCTGTGCGTGCCTAGAGACGGGCAACACACTGTACGTTCCTTGAGGAGAGCTCCATTTCCAGAGACCTCGAACGGCCTCAGGACAACATTGCTGCTGAGTCCCAAGTGCCCAGGAAGACTTTGTCATGGCCCTTGTGTGAGCTGCCATGTGATAACACTCTGTTTTGAATGCTCCGAGGCCCTCGTACCTGGAGTCACTCTGCTCGAGGAGGAAGTCAGCATCTTGCCATGCGGTGTCGCTGACGGCACACCCAGCAGAAACACATGCCTGGAAGTAAGGCCCTGATTTGCCGTGCAGAAGCGGAGGCGTGCAGCAGTTTCCATGAGCCGGTGGCCTGTGCGCTGCGTACCTTTAACGGCAGCACAGTTTTCTGGACACCTAGGAGGCTAGCGTGGGCACCCTGTTGCCGGCAGGAACACTGAGTACCCCCAGGCGCACCTGGGTCTGCTAAGCAACATCCAGTCCCGTAGCCCTTTAGAGCCCCCTCTGTGCATGCCGAGCGTAGGGAAACGCACTGCACTCTCCTTTGAAGCGTCTTAGTTTCTTCAGCACTCGCGCACGTTCACGAACACCGTTCTGGCACGTCCCACATGGCGTAGAAGTCTTAGGCGTTGCCCTAGTCTGAGCAGCACTCAGAGTAACCCTCGGCTTCGCATTCCATCCAGGACCTCCTGCCTGAAATCAACGTGCCTCCTAGAGGAAGTCGGCTTGCGTTCTGACTGCAGTTTGAGTCCTGTTCTTCCCGTGGCACTGCAGGCTTTTGAATAGCCACAGGCCCAGAGGAGCAGCTACGGCGTTCCTTGGTTGAGGCAGTTCGCTTGATGCAGAACACTCGAATTCGAGAAGCTGATTCAGGGAAGGAAACACAGGGTAACCTGTGTCTCTTTGGACTTGTTAGAAACCACAGTGGGGTATGCTGAGTGTGCCCATGGAAACGGGGGCCTGCTGGAACTAGCCTTGCTTTCCCATTTTGAAGGCTGCATTCATGCTGCCTTGAAGCTGCCTGACATTCCCTGCTCTTGACAGGCCTGTAAACCCTGTAAGAATGCTTCTGGGGAGAAAATGAATTTGCTATCTACACTAGGTGCTTCTGCGCCTGCGGTGTGGTCACCCTGACAAGCTCTAGCGCTAAAAGGAAACTCAACGTGTGAACTTGCCTCCAGTTTAGGCCCTTAGTACCCATGTAGATACGGAGGCATGCAGCTCTTTCCATGAGTTCTTAGTCGCTTCTATGCTTTACTATAAAGGAAGTACACTTCTGAGGACTCCTAGGCCTCTCGGGTATGCATCATTTCCCCTCCAAGTTCACTGAGTCCCTCCAGAGCCCTGTGGGCCGGCTGCGAAACTTCGAGTCCCATTTGTTGATTCCCTCGGAGGCCCTCTGTGCGTGCCTAGAGACGGGCAACACACTGTACGTTCCTTGAGGAGAGCTCCATTTCCAGAGACCTCGAACGGCCTCAGGACAACATTGCTGCTGAGTCCCAAGTGCCCAGGAAGACTTTGTCATGGCCCTTGTGTGAGCTGCCATGTGATAACACTCTGTTTTGAATGCTCCGAGGCCCTCGTACCTGGAGTCACTCTGCTCGAGGAGGAAGTCAGCATCTTGCCATGCGGTGTCGCTGACGGCACACCCAGCAGAAACACATGCCTGGAAGTAAGGCCCTGATTTGCCGTGCAGAAGCGGAGGCGTGCAGCAGTTTCCATGAGCCGGTGGCCTGTGCGCTGCGTACCTTTAACGGCAGCACAGTTTTCTGGACACCTAGGAGGCTAGCGTGGGCACCCTGTTGCCGGCAGGAACACTGAGTACCCCCAGGCGCACCTGGGTCTGCTAAGCAACATCCAGTCCCGTAGCCCTTTAGAGCCCCCTCTGTGCATGCCGAGCGTAGGGAAACGCACTGCACTCTCCTTTGAAGCGTCTTAGTTTCTTCAGCACTCGCGCACGTTCACGAACACCGTTCTGGCACGTCCCACATGGCGTAGAAGTCTTAGGCGTTGCCCTAGTCTGAGCAGCACTCAGAGTAACCCTCGGCTTCGCATTCCATCCAGGACCTCCTGCCTGAAATCAACGTGCCTCCTAGAGGAAGTCGGCTTGCGTTCTGACTGCAGTTTGAGTCCTGTTCTTCCCGTGGCACTGCAGGCTTTTGAATAGCCACAGGCCCAGAGGAGCAGCTACGGCGTTCCTTGGTTGAGGCAGTTCGCTTGATGCAGAACACTCGAATTCGAGAAGCTGATTCAGGGAAGGAAACACAGGGTAACCTGTGTCTCTTTGGACTTGTTAGAAACCACAGTGGGGTATGCTGAGTGTGCCCATGGAAACGGGGGCCTGCTGGAACTAGCCTTGCTTTCCCATTTTGAAGGCTGCATTCATGCTGCCTTGAAGCTGCCTGACATTCCCTGCTCTTGACAGGCCTGTAAACCCTGTAAGAATGCTTCTGGGGAGAAAATGAATTTGCTATCTACACTAGGTGCTTCTGCGCCTGCGGTGTGGTCACCCTGACAAGCTCTAGCGCTAAAAGGAAACTCAACGTGTGAACTTGCCTCCAGTTTAGGCCCTTAGTACCCATGTAGATACGGAGGCATGCAGCTCTTTCCATGAGTTCTTAGTCGCTTCTATGCTTTACTATAAAGGAAGTACACTTCTGAGGACTCCTAGGCCTCTCGGGTATGCATCATTTCCCCTCCAAGTTCACTGAGTCCCTCCAGAGCCCTGTGGGCCGGCTGCGAAACTTCGAGTCCCATTTGTCGATTCCCTCGGAGGCCCTCTGTGCGTGCCTAGAGACGGGCAACACACTGTACGTTCCTTGAGGAGAGCTCCATTTCCAGAGACCTCGAACGGCCTCAGGACAACATTGCTGCTGAGTCCCAAGTGCCCAGGAAGACTTTGTCATGGCCCTTGTGTGAGCTGCCATGTGATAACACTCTGTTTTGAATGCTCCGAGGCCCTCGTACCTGGAGTCACTCTGCTCGAGGAGGAAGTCAGCATCTTGCCATGCGGTGTCGCTGACGGCACACCCAGCAGAAACACATGCCTGGAAGTAAGGCCCTGATTTGCCGTGCAGAAGCGGAGGCGTGCAGCAGTTTCCATGAGCCGGTGGCCTGTGCGCTGCGTACCTTTAACGGCAGCACAGTTTTCTGGACACCTAGGAGGCTAGTGTGGGCACCCTGTTGCCGGCAGGAACACTGAGTACCCCCAGGCGCACCTGGGTCTGCTAAGCAACATCCAGTCCCGTAGCCCTTTAGAGCCCCTCTGTGCATGCCGAGCGTAGGGAAACGCACTGCACTCTCCTTTGAAGCGTCTTAGTTTCTTCAGCACTCGCGCACGTTCACGAACACCGTTCTGGCACGTCCCACATGGCGTAGAAGTCTTAGGCGTTGCCCTAGTCTGAGCAGCACTCAGAGTAACCCTCGGCTTCGCATTCCATCCAGGACCTCCTGCCTGAAATCAACGTGCCTCCTAGAGGAAGTCGGCTTGCGTTCTGACTGCAGTTTGAGTCCTGTTCTTCCCGTGGCACTGCAGGCTTTTGAATAGCCACAGGCCCAGAGGAGCAGCTACGGCGTTCCTTGGTTGAGGCAGTTCGCTTGATGCAGAACACTCGAATTCGAGAAGCTGATTCAGGGAAGGAAACACAGGGTAACCTGTGTCTCTTTGGACTTGTTAGAAACCACAGTGGGGTATGCTGAGTGTGCCCATGGAAACGGGGGCCTGCTGGAACTAGCCTTGCTTTCCCATTTTGAAGGCTGCATTCATGCTGCCTTGAAGCTGCCTGACATTCCCTGCTCTTGACAGGCCTGTAAACCCTGTAAGAATGCTTCTGGGGAGAAAATGAATTTGCTATCTACACTAGGTGCTTCTGCGCCTGCAGTGTGGTCACCCTGACAAGCTCTAGCGCTAAAAGGAAACTCAACGTGTGAACTTGCCTCCAGTTTAGGCCCTTAGTACCCATGTAGATACGGAGGCATGCAGCTCTTTCCATGAGTTCTTAGTCGCTTCTATGCTTTACTATAAAGGAAGTACACTTCTGAGGACTCCTAGGCCTCTCGGGTATGCATCATTTCCCCTCCAAGTTCACTGAGTCCCTCCAGAGCCCTGTGGGCCGGCTGCGAAACTTCGAGTCCCATTTGTCGATTCCCTCGGAGGCCCTCTGTGCGTGCCTAGAGACGGGCAACACACTGTACGTTCCTTGAGGAGAGCTCCATTTCCAGAGACCTCGAACGGCCTCAGGACAACATTGCTGCTGAGTCCCAAGTGCCCAGGAAGACTTTGTCATGGCCCTTGTGTGAGCTGCCATGTGATAACACTCTGTTTTGAATGCTCCGAGGCCCTCGTACCTGGAGTCACTCTGCTCGAGGAGGAAGTCAGCATCTTGCCATGCGGTGTCGCTGACGGCACACCCAGCAGAAACACATGCCTGGAAGTAAGGCCCTGATTTGCCGTGCAGAAGCGGAGGCGTGCAGCAGTTTCCATGAGCCGGTGGCCTGTGCGCTGCGTACCTTTAACGGCAGCACAGTTTTCTGGACACCTAGGAGGCTAGCGTGGGCACCCTGTTGCCGGCAGGAACACTGAGTACCCCCAGGCGCACCTGGGTCTGCTAAGCAACATCCAGTCCCGTAGCCCTTTAGAGCCCCCTCTGTGCATGCCGAGCGTAGGGAAACGCACTGCACTCTCCTTTGAAGCGTCTTAGTTTCTTCAGCACTCGCGCACGTTCACGAACACCGTTCTGGCACGTCCCACATGGCGTAGAAGTCTTAGGCGTTGCCCTAGTCTGAGCAGCACTCAGAGTAACCCTCGGCTTCGCATTCCATCCAGGACCTCCTGCCTGAAATCAACGTGCCTCCTAGAGGAAGTCGGCTTGCGTTCTGACTGCAGTTTGAGTCCTGTTCTTCCCGTGGCACTGCAGGCTTTTGAATAGCCACAGGCCCAGAGCAGCAGCTACGGCGTTCCTTGGTTGAGGCAGTTCGCTTGATGCAGAACACTCGAATTCGAGAAGCTGATTCAGGGAAGGAAACACAGGGTAACCTGTGTCTCTTTGGACTTGTTAGAAACCACAGTGGGGTATGCTGAGTGTGCCCATGGAAACGGGGGCCTGCTGGAACTAGCCTTGCTTTCCCATTTTGAAGGCTGCATTCATGCTGCCTTGAAGCTGCCTGACATTCCCTGCTCTTGACAGGCCTGTAAACCCTGTAAGAATGCTTCTGGGGAGAAAATGAATTTGCTATCTACACTAGGTGCTTCTGCGCCTGCGGTGTGGTCACCCTGACAAGCTCTAGCGCTAAAAGGAAACTCAACGTGTGAACTTGCCTCCAGTTTAGGCCCTTAGTACCCATGTAGATACGGAGGCATGCAGCTCTTTCCATGAGTTCTTAGTCGCTTCTATGCTTTACTATAAAGGAAGTACACTTCTGAGGACTCCTAGGCCTCTCGGGTATGCATCATTTCCCCTCCAAGTTCACTGAGTCCCTCCAGAGCCCTGTGGGCCGGCTGCGAAACTTCGAGTCCCATTTGTCGATTCCCTCGGAGGCCCTCTGTGCGTGCCTAGAGACGGGCAACACACTGTACGTTCCTTGAGGAGAGCTCCATTTCCAGAGACCTCGAACGGCCTCAGGACAACATTGCTGCTGAGTCCCAAGTGCCCAGGAAGACTTTGTCATGGCCCTTGTGTGAGCTGCCATGTGATAACACTCTGTTTTGAATGCTCCGAGGCCCTCGTACCTGGAGTCACTCTGCTCGAGGAGAAAGTCAGCATCTTGCCATGCGGTGTCGCTGACGGCACACCCAGCAGAAACACATGCCTGGAAGTAAGGCCCTGATTTGCCGTGCAGAAGCGGAGGCGTGCAGCAGTTTCCATGAGCCGGTGGCCTGTGCGCTGCGTACCTTTAACGGCAGCACAGTTTTCTGGACACCTAGGAGGCTAGCGTGGGCACCCTGTTGCCGGCAGGAACACTGAGTACCCCCAGGCGCACCTGGGTCTGCTAAGCAACATCCAGTCCCGTAGCCCTTTAGAGCCCCTCTGTGCATGCCGAGCGTAGGGAAACGCACTGCACTCTCCTTTGAAGCGTCTTAGTTTCTTCAGCACTCGCGCACGTTCACGAACACCGTTCTGGCACGTCCCACATGGCGTAGAAGTCTTAGGCGTTGCCCTAGTCTGAGCAGCACTCAGAGTAACCCTCGGCTTCGCATTCCATCCAGGACCTCCTGCCTGAAATCAACGTGCCTCCTAGAGGAAGTCGGCTTGCGTTCTGACTGCAGTTTGAGTCCTGTTCTTCCCGTGGCACTGCAGGCTTTTGAATAGCCACAGGCCCAGAGGAGCAGCTACGGCGTTCCTTGGTTGAGGCAGTTCGCTTGATGCAGAACACTCGAATTCGAGAAGCTGATTCAGGGAAGGAAACACAGGGTAACCTGTGTCTCTTTGGACTTGTTAGAAACCACAGTGGGGTATGCTGAGTGTGCCCATGGAAACGGGGGCCTGCTGGAACTAGCCTTGCTTTCCCATTTTGAAGGCTGCATTCATGCTGCCTTGAAGCTGCCTGACATTCCCTGCTCTTGACAGGCCTGTAAACCCTGTAAGAATGCTTCTGGGGAGAAAATGAATTTGCTATCTACACTAGGTGCTTCTGCGCCTGCGGTGTGGTCACCCTGACAAGCTCTAGCGCTAAAAGGAAACTCAACGTGTGAACTTGCCTCCAGTTTAGGCCCTTAGTACCCATGTAGATACGGAGGCATGCAGCTCTTTCCATGAGTTCTTAGTCGCTTCTATGCTTTACTATAAAGGAAGTACACTTCTGAGGACTCCTAGGCCTCTCGGGTATGCATCATTTCCCCTCCAAGTTCACTGAGTCCCTCCAGAGCCCTGTGGGCCGGCTGCGAAACTTCGAGTCCCATTTGTCGATTCCCTCGGAGGCCCTCTGTGCGTGCCTAGAGACGGGCAACACACTGTACGTTCCTTGAGGAGAGCTCCATTTCCAGAGACCTCGAACGGCCTCAGGACAACATTGCTGCTGAGTCCCAAGTGCCCAGGAAGACTTTGTCATGGCCCTTGTGTGAGCTGCCATGTGATAACACTCTGTTTTGAATGCTCCGAGGCCCTCGTACCTGGAGTCACTCTGCTCGAGGAGAAAGTCAGCATCTTGCCATGCGGTGTCGCTGACGGCACACCCAGCAGAAACACATGCCTGGAAGTAAGGCCCTGATTTGCCGTGCAGAAGCGGAGGCGTGCAGCAGTTTCCATGAGCCGGTGGCCTGTGCTCTGCGTACCTTTAACGGCAGCACAGTTTTCTGGACACCTAGGAGGCTAGCGTGGGCACCCTGTTGCCGGCAGGAACACTGAGTACCCCCAGGCGCACCTGGGTCTGCTAAGCAACATCCAGTCCCGTAGCCCTTTAGAGCCCCCTCTGTGCATGCCGAGCGTAGGGAAACGCACTGCACTCTCCTTTGAAGCGTCTTAGTTTCTTCAGCACTCGCGCACGTTCACGAACACCGTTCTGGCACGTCCCACATGGCGTAGAAGTCTTAGGCGTTGCCCTAGTCTGAGCAGCACTCAGAGTAACCCTCGGCTTCGCATTCCATCCAGGACCTCCTGCCTGAAATCAACGTGCCTCCTAGAGGAAGTCGGCTTGCGTTCTGACTGCAGTTTGAGTCCTGTTCTTCCCGTGGCACTGCAGGCTTTTGAATAGCCACAGGCCCAGAGCAGCAGCTACGGCGTTCCTTGGTTGAGGCAGTTCGCTTGATGCAGAACACTCGAATTCGAGAAGCTGATTCAGGGAAGGAAACACAGGGTAACCTGTGTCTCTTTGGACTTGTTAGAAACCACAGTGGGGTATGCTGAGTGTGCCCATGGAAACGGGGGCCTGCTGGAACTAGCCTTGCTTTCCCATTTTGAAGGCTGCATTCATGCTGCCTTGAAGCTGCCTGACATTCCCTGCTCTTGACAGGCCTGTAAACCCTGTAAGAATGCTTCTGGGGAGAAAATGAATTTGCTATCTACACTAGGTGCTTCTGCGCCTGCGGTGTGGTCACCCTGACAAGCTCTAGCGCTAAAAGGAAACTCAACGTGTGAACTTGCCTCCAGTTTAGGCCCTTAGTACCCATGTAGATACGGAGGCATGCAGCTCTTTCCATGAGTTCTTAGTCGCTTCTATGCTTTACTATAAAGGAAGTACACTTCTGAGGACTCCTAGGCCTCTCGGGTATGCATCATTTCCCCTCCAAGTTCACTGAGTCCCTCCAGAGCCCTGTGGGCCGGCTGCGAAACTTCGAGTCCCATTTGTCGATTCCCTCGGAGGCCCTCTGTGCGTGCCTAGAGACGGGCAACACACTGTACGTTCCTTGAGGAGAGCTCCATTTCCAGAGACCTCGAACGGCCTCAGGACAACATTGCTGCTGAGTCCCAAGTGCCCAGGAAGACTTTGTCATGGCCCTTGTGTGAGCTGCCATGTGATAACACTCTGTTTTGAATGCTCCGAGGCCCTCGTACCTGGAGTCACTCTGCTCGAGGAGAAAGTCAGCATCTTGCCATGCGGTGTCGCTGACGGCACACCCAGCAGAAACACATGCCTGGAAGTAAGGCCCTGATTTGCCGTGCAGAAGCGGAGGCGTGCAGCAGTTTCCATGAGCCGGTGGCCTGTGCGCTGCGTACCTTTAACGGCAGCACAGTTTTCTGGACACCTAGGAGGCTAGCGTGGGCACCCTGTTGCCGGCAGGAACACTGAGTACCCCCAGGCGCACCTGGGTCTGCTAAGCAACATCCAGTCCCGTAGCCCTTTAGAGCCCCTCTGTGCATGCCGAGCGTAGGGAAACGCACTGCACTCTCCTTTGAAGCGTCTTAGTTTCTTCAGCACTCGCGCACGTTCACGAACACCGTTCTGGCACGTCCCACATGGCGTAGAAGTCTTAGGCGTTGCCCTAGTCTGAGCAGCACTCAGAGTAACCCTCGGCTTCGCATTCCATCCAGGACCTCCTGCCTGAAATCAACGTGCCTCCTAGAGGAAGTCGGCTTGCGTTCTGACTGCAGTTTGAGTCCTGTTCTTCCCGTGGCACTGCAGGCTTTTGAATAGCCACAGGCCCAGAGGAGCAGCTACGGCGTTCCTTGGTTGAGGCAGTTCGCTTGATGCAGAACACTCGAATTCGAGAAGCTGATTCAGGGAAGGAAACACAGGGTAACCTGTGTCTCTTTGGACTTGTTAGAAACCACAGTGGGGTATGCTGAGTGTGCCCATGGAAACGGGGGCCTGCTGGAACTAGCCTTGCTTTCCCATTTTGAAGGCTGCATTCATGCTGCCTTGAAGCTGCCTGACATTCCCTGCTCTTGACAGGCCTGTAAACCCTGTAAGAATGCTTCTGGGGAGCAAATGAATTTGCTATCTACACTAGGTGCTTCTGCGCCTGCGGTGTGGTCACCCTGACAAGCTCTAGCGCTAAAAGGAAACTCAACGTGTGAACTTGCCTCCAGTTTAGGCCCTTAGTACCCATGTAGATACGGAGGCATGCAGCTCTTTCCATGAGTTCTTAGTCGCTTCTATGCTTTACTATAAAGGAAGTACACTTCTGAGGACTCCTAGGCCTCTCGGGTATGCATCATTTCCCCTCCAAGTTCACTGAGTCCCTCCAGAGCCCTGTGGGCCGGCTGCGAAACTTCGAGTCCCATTTGTCGATTCCCTCGGAGGCCCTCTGTGCGTGCCTAGAGACGGGCAACACACTGTACGTTCCTTGAGGAGAGCTCCATTTCCAGAGACCTCGAACGGCCTCAGGACAACATTGCTGCTGAGTCCCAAGTGCCCAGGAAGACTTTGTCATGGCCCTTGTGTGAGCTGCCATGTGATAACACTCTGTTTTGAATGCTCCGAGGCCCTCGTACCTGGAGTCACTCTGCTCGAGGAGAAAGTCAGCATCTTGCCATGCGGTGTCGCTGACGGCACACCCAGCAGAAACACATGCCTGGAAGTAAGGCCCTGATTTGCCGTGCAGAAGCGGAGGCGTGCAGCAGTTTCCATGAGCCGGTGGCCTGTGCTCTGCGTACCTTTAACGGCAGCACAGTTTTCTGGACACCTAGGAGGCTAGCGTGGGCACCCTGTTGCCGGCAGGAACACTGAGTACCCCCAGGCGCACCTGGGTCTGCTAAGCAACATCCAGTCCCGTAGCCCTTTAGAGCCCCCTCTGTGCATGCCGAGCGTAGGGAAACGCACTGCACTCTCCTTTGAAGCGTCTTAGTTTCTTCAGCACTCGCGCACATTCACGAACACCGTTCTGGCACGTCCCACATGGCGTAGAAGTCTTAGGCGTTGCCCTAGTCTGAGCAGCACTCAGAGTAACCCTCGGCTTCGCATTCCATCCAGGACCTCCTGCCTGAAATCAACGTGCCTCCTAGAGGAAGTCGGCTTGCGTTCTGACTGCAGTTTGAGTCCTGTTCTTCCCGTGGCACTGCAGGCTTTTGAATAGCCACAGGCCCAGAGGAGCAGCTACGGCGTTCCTTGGTTGAGGCAGTTCGCTTGATGCAGAACACTCGAATTCGAGAAGCTGATTCAGGGAAGGAAACACAGGGTAACCTGTGTCTCTTTGGACTTGTTAGAAACCACAGTGGGGTATGCTGAGTGTGCCCATGGAAACGGGGGCCTGCTGGAACTAGCCTTGCTTTCCCATTTTGAAGGCTGCATTCATGCTGCCTTGAAGCTGCCTGACATTCCCTGCTCTTGACAGGCCTGTAAACCCTGTAAGAATGCTTCTGGGGAGAAAATGAATTTGCTATCTACACTAGGTGCTTCTGCGCCTGCGGTGTGGTCACCCTGACAAGGTCTAGCGCTAAAAGGAAACTCAACGTGTGAACTTGCCTCCAGTTTAGGCCCTTAGTACCCATGTAGATACGGAGGCATGCAGCTCTTTCCATGAGTTCTTAGTCGCTTCTATGCTTTACTATAAAGGAAGTACACTTCTGAGGACTCCTAGGCCTCTCGGGTATGCATCATTTCCCCTCCAAGTTCACTGAGTCCCTCCAGAGCCCTGTGGGCCGGCTGCGAAACTTCGAGTCCCATTTGTTGATTCCCTCGGAGGCCCTCTGTGCGTGCCTAGAGACGGGCAACACACTGTACGTTCCTTGAGGAGAGCTCCATTTCCAGAGACCTCGAACGGCCTCAGGACAACATTGCTGCTGAGTCCCAAGTGCCCAGGAAGACTTTGTCATGGCCCTTGTGTGAGCTGCCATGTGATAACACTCTGTTTTGAATGCTCCGAGGCCCTCGTACCTGGAGTCACTCTGCTCGAGGAGGAAGTCAGCATCTTGCCATGCGGTGTCGCTGACGGCACACCCAGCAGAAACACATGCCTGGAAGTAAGGCCCTGATTTGCCGTGCAGAAGCGGAGGCGTGCAGCAGTTTCCATGAGCCGGTGGCCTGTGCGCTGCGTACCTTTAACGGCAGCACAGTTTTCTGGACACCTAGGAGGCTAGCGTGGGCACCCTGTTGCCGGCAGGAACACTGAGTACCCCCAGGCGCACCTGGGTCTGCTAAGCAACATCCAGTCCCGTAGCCCTTTAGAGCCCCTCTGTGCATGCCGAACGTAGGGAAACGCACTGCACTCTCCTTTGAAGCGTCTTAGTTTCTTCAGCACTCGCGCACGTTCACGAACACCGTTCTGGCACGTCCCACATGGCGTAGAAGTCTTAGGCGTTGCCCTAGTCTGAGCAGCACTCAGAGTAACCCTCGGCTTCGCATTCCATCCAGGACCTCCTGCCTGAAATCAACGTGCCTCCTAGAGGAAGTCGGCTTGCGTTCTGACTGCAGTTTGAGTCCTGTTCTTCCCGTGGCACTGCAGGCTTTTGAATAGCCACAGGCCCAGAGGAGCAGCTACGGCGTTCCTTGGTTGAGGCAGTTCGCTTGATGCAGAACACTCGAATTCGAGAAGCTGATTCAGGGAAGGAAACACAGGGTAACCTGTGTCTCTTTGGACTTGTTAGAAACCACAGTGGGGTATGCTGAGTGTGCCCATGGAAACGGGGGCCTGCTGGAACTAGCCTTGCTTTCCCATTTTGAAGGCTGCATTCATGCTGCCTTGAAGCTGCCTGACATTCCCTGCTCTTGACAGGCCTGTAAACCCTGTAAGAATGCTTCTGGGGAGAAAATGAATTTGCTATCTACACTAGGTGCTTCTGCGCCTGCGGTGTGGTCACCCTGACAAGCTCTAGCGCTAAAAGGAAACTCAACGTGTGAACTTGCCTCCAGTTTAGGCCCTTAGTACCCATGTAGATACGGAGGCATGCAGCTCTTTCCATGAGTTCTTAGTCGCTTCTATGCTTTACTATAAAGGAAGTACACTTCTGAGGACTCCTAGGCCTCTCGGGTATGCATCATTTCCCCTCCAAGTTCACTGAGTCCCTCCAGAGCCCTGTGGGCCGGCTGCGAAACTTCGAGTCCCATTTGTCGATTCCCTCGGAGGCCCTCTGTGCGTGCCTAGAGACGGGCAACACACTGTACGTTCCTTGAGGAGAGCTCCATTTCCAGAGACCTCGAACGGCCTCAGGACAACATTGCTGCTGAGTCCCAAGTGCCCAGGAAGACTTTGTCATGGCCCTTGTGTGAGCTGCCATGTGATAACACTCTGTTTTGAATGCTCCGAGGCCCTCGTACCTGGAGTCACTCTGCTCGAGGAGAAAGTCAGCATCTTGCCATGCGGTGTCGCTGACGGCACACCCAGCAGAAACACATGCCTGGAAGTAAGGCCCTGATTTGCCGTGCAGAAGCGGAGGCGTGCAGCAGTTTCCATGAGCCGGTGGCCTGTGCTCTGCGTACCTTTAACGGCAGCACAGTTTTCTGGACACCTAGGAGGCTAGCGTGGGCACCCTGTTGCCGGCAGGAACACTGAGTACCCCCAGGCGCACCTGGGTCTGCTAAGCAACATCCAGTCCCGTAGCCCTTTAGAGCCCCCTCTGTGCATGCCGAGCGTAGGGAAACGCACTGCACTCTCCTTTGAAGCGTCTTAGTTTCTTCAGCACTCGCGCACGTTCACGAACACCGTTCTGGCACGTCCCACATGGCGTAGAAGTCTTAGGCGTTGCCCTAGTCTGAGCAGCACTCAGAGTAACCCTCGGCTTCGCATTCCATCCAGGACCTCCTGCCTGAAATCAACGTGCCTCCTAGAGGAAGTCGGCTTGCGTTCTGACTGCAGTTTGAGTCCTGTTCTTCCCGTGGCACTGCAGGCTTTTGAATAGCCACAGGCCCAGAGGAGCAGCTACGGCGTTCCTTGGTTGAGGCAGTTCGCTTGATGCAGAACACTCGAATTCGAGAAGCTGATTCAGGGAAGGAAACACAGGGTAACCTGTGTCTCTTTGGACTTGTTAGAAACCACAGTGGGGTATGCTGAGTGTGCCCATGGAAACGGGGGCCTGCTGGAACTAGCCTTGCTTTCCCATTTTGAAGGCTGCATTCATGCTGCCTTGAAGCTGCCTGACATTCCCTGCTCTTGACAGGCCTGTAAACCCTGTAAGAATGCTTCTGGGGAGAAAATGAATTTGCTATCTACACTAGGTGCTTCTGCGCCTGCGGTGTGGTCACCCTGACAAGCTCTAGCGCTAAAAGGAAACTCAACGTGTGAACTTGCCTCCAGTTTAGGCCCTTAGTACCCATGTAGATACGGAGGCATGCAGCTCTTTCCATGAGTTCTTAGTCGCTTCTATGCTTTACTATAAAGGAAGTACACTTCTGAGGACTCCTAGGCCTCTCGGCTATGCATCATTTCCCCTCCAAGTTCACTGAGTCCCTCCAGAGCCCTGTGGGCCGGCTGCGAAACTTCGAGTCCCATTTGTTGATTCCCTCGGAGGCCCTCTGTGCGTGCCTAGAGACGGGCAACACACTGTACGTTCCTTGAGGAGAGCTCCATTTCCAGAGACCTCGAACGGCCTCAGGACAACATTGCTGCTGAGTCCCAAGTGCCCAGGAAGACTTTGTCATGGCCCTTGTGTGAGCTGCCATGTGATAACACTCTGTTTTGAATGCTCCGAGGCCCTCGTACCTGGAGTCACTCTGCTCGAGGAGGAAGTCAGCATCTTGCCATGCGGTGTCGCTGACGGCACACCCAGCAGAAACACATGCCTGGAAGTAAGGCCCTGATTTGCCGTGCAGAAGCGGAGGCGTGCAGCAGTTTCCATGAGCCGGTGGCCTGTGCGCTGCGTACCTTTAACGGCAGCACAGTTTTCTGGACACCTAGGAGGCTAGCGTGGGCACCCTGTTGCCGGCAGGAACACTGAGTACCCCCAGGCGCACCTGGGTCTGCTAAGCAACATCCAGTCCCGTAGCCCTTTAGAGCCCCTCTGTGCATGCCGAGCGTAGGGAAACGCACTGCACTCTCCTTTGAAGCGTCTTAGTTTCTTCAGCACTCGCGCACGTTCACGAACACCGTTCTGGCACGTCCCACATGGCGTAGAAGTCTTAGGCGTTGCCCTAGTCTGAGCAGCACTCAGAGTAACCCTCGGCTTCGCATTCCATCCAGGACCTCCTGCCTGAAATCAACGTGCCTCCTAGAGGAAGTCGGCTTGCGTTCTGACTGCAGTTTGAGTCCTGTTCTTCCCGTGGCACTGCAGGCTTTTGAATAGCCACAGGCCCAGAGGAGCAGCTACGGCGTTCCTTGGTTGAGGCAGTTCGCTTGATGCAGAACACTCGAATTCGAGAAGCTGATTCAGGGAAGGAAACACAGGGTAACCTGTGTCTCTTTGGACTTGTTAGAAACCACAGTGGGGTATGCTGAGTGTGCCCATGGAAACGGGGGCCTGCTGGAACTAGCCTTGCTTTCCCATTTTGAAGGCTGCATTCATGCTGCCTTGAAGCTGCCTGACATTCCCTGCTCTTGACAGGCCTGTAAACCCTGTAAGAATGCTTCTGGGGAGAAAATGAATTTGCTATCTACACTAGGTGCTTCTGCGCCTGCGGTGTGGTCACCCTGACAAGCTCTAGCGCTAAAAGGAAACTCAACGTGTGAACTTGCCTCCAGTTTAGGCCCTTAGTACCCATGTAGATACGGAGGCATGCAGCTCTTTCCATGAGTTCTTAGTCGCTTCTATGCTTTACTATAAAGGAAGTACACTTCTGAGGACTCCTAGGCCTCTCGGGTATGCATCATTTCCCCTCCAAGTTCACTGAGTCCCTCCAGAGCCCTGTGGGCCGGCTGCGAAACTTCGAGTCCCATTTGTTGATTCCCTCGGAGGCCCTCTGTGCGTGCCTAGAGACGGGCAACACACTGTACGTTCCTTGAGGAGAGCTCCATTTCCAGAGACCTCGAACGGCCTCAGGACAACATTGCTGCTGAGTCCCAAGTGCCCAGGAAGACTTTGTCATGGCCCTTGTGTGAGCTGCCATGTGATAACACTCTGTTTTGAATGCTCCGAGGCCCTCGTACCTGGAGTCACTCTGCTCGAGGAGGAAGTCAGCATCTTGCCATGCGGTGTCGCTGACGGCACACCCAGCAGAAACACATGCCTGGAAGTAAGGCCCTGATTTGCCGTGCAGAAGCGGAGGCGTGCAGCAGTTTCCATGAGCCGGTGGCCTGTGCGCTGCGTACCTTTAACGGCAGCACAGTTTTCTGGACACCTAGGAGGCTAGCGTGGGCACCCTGTTGCCGGCAGGAACACTGAGTACCCCCAGGCGCACCTGGGTCTGCTAAGCAACATCCAGTCCCGTAGCCCTTTAGAGCCCCTCTGTGCATGCCGAGCGTAGGGAAACGCACTGCACTCTCCTTTGAAGCGTCTTAGTTTCTTCAGCACTCGCGCACGTTCACGAACACCGTTCTGGCACGTCCCACATGGCGTAGAAGTCTTAGGCGTTGCCCTAGTCTGAGCAGCACTCAGAGTAACCCTCGGCTTCGCATTCCATCCAGGACCTCCTGCCTGAAATCAACGTGCCTCCTAGAGGAAGTCGGCTTGCGTTCTGACTGCAGTTTGAGTCCTGTTCTTCCCGTGGCACTGCAGGCTTTTGAATAGCCACAGGCCCAGAGGAGCAGCTACGGCGTTCCTTGGTTGAGGCAGTTCGCTTGATGCAGAACACTCGAATTCGAGAAGCTGATTCAGGGAAGGAAACACAGGGTAACCTGTGTCTCTTTGGACTTGTTAGAAACCACAGTGGGGTATGCTGAGTGTGCCCATGGAAACGGGGGCCTGCTGGAACTAGCCTTGCTTTCCCATTTTGAAGGCTGCATTCATGCTGCCTTGAAGCTGCCTGACATTCCCTGCTCTTGACAGGCCTGTAAACCCTGTAAGAATGCTTCTGGGGAGAAAATGAATTTGCTATCTACACTAGGTGCTTCTGCGCCTGCGGTGTGGTCACCCTGACAAGCTCTAGCGCTAAAAGGAAACTCAACGTGTGAACTTGCCTCCAGTTTAGGCCCTTAGTACCCATGTAGATACGGAGGCATGCAGCTCTTTCCATGAGTTCTTAGTCGCTTCTATGCTTTACTATAAAGGAAGTACACTTCTGAGGACTCCTAGGCCTCTCGGGTATGCATCATTTCCCCTCCAAGTTCACTGAGTCCCTCCAGAGCCCTGTGGGCCGGCTGCGAAACTTCGAGTCCCATTTGTTGATTCCCTCGGAGGCCCTCTGTGCGTGCCTAGAGACGGGCAACACACTGTACGTTCCTTGAGGAGAGCTCCATTTCCAGAGACCTCGAACGGCCTCAGGACAACATTGCTGCTGAGTCCCAAGTGCCCAGGAAGACTTTGTCATGGCCCTTGTGTGAGCTGCCATGTGATAACACTCTGTTTTGAATGCTCCGAGGCCCTCGTACCTGGAGTCACTCTGCTCGAGGAGGAAGTCAGCATCTTGCCATGCGGTGTCGCTGACGGCACACCCAGCAGAAACACATGCCTGGAAGTAAGGCCCTGATTTGCCGTGCAGAAGCGGAGGCGTGCAGCAGTTTCCATGAGCCGGTGGCCTGTGCGCTGCGTACCTTTAACGGCAGCACAGTTTTCTGGACACCTAGGAGGCTAGCGTGGGCACCCTGTTGCCGGCAGGAACACTGAGTACCCCCAGGCGCACCTGGGTCTGCTAAGCAACATCCAGTCCCGTAGCCCTTTAGAGCCCCTCTGTGCATGCCGAGCGTAGGGAAACGCACTGCACTCTCCTTTGAAGCGTCTTAGTTTCTTCAGCACTCGCGCACGTTCACGAACACCGTTCTGGCACGTCCCACATGGCGTAGAAGTCTTAGGCGTTGCCCTAGTCTGAGCAGCACTCAGAGTAACCCTCGGCTTCGCATTCCATCCAGGACCTCCTGCCTGAAATCAACGTGCCTCCTAGAGGAAGTCGGCTTGCGTTCTGACTGCAGTTTGAGTCCTGTTCTTCCCGTGGCACTGCAGGCTTTTGAATAGCCACAGGCCCAGAGGAGCAGCTACGGCGTTCCTTGGTTGAGGCAGTTCGCTTGATGCAGAACACTCGAATTCGAGAAGCTGATTCAGGGAAGGAAACACAGGGTAACCTGTGTCTCTTTGGACTTGTTAGAAACCACAGTGGGGTATGCTGAGTGTGCCCATGGAAACGGGGGCCTGCTGGAACTAGCCTTGCTTTCCCATTTTGAAGGCTGCATTCATGCTGCCTTGAAGCTGCCTGACATTCCCTGCTCTTGACAGGCCTGTAAACCCTGTAAGAATGCTTCTGGGGAGAAAATGAATTTGCTATCTACACTAGGTGCTTCTGCGCCTGCGGTGTGGTCACCCTGACAAGGTCTAGCGCTAAAAGGAAACTCAACGTGTGAACTTGCCTCCAGTTTAGGCCCTTAGTACCCATGTAGATACGGAGGCATGCAGCTCTTTCCATGAGTTCTTAGTCGCTTCTATGCTTTACTATAAAGGAAGTACACTTCTGAGGACTCCTAGGCCTCTCGGGTATGCATCATTTCCCCTCCAAGTTCACTGAGTCCCTCCAGAGCCCTGTGGGCCGGCTGCGAAACTTCGAGTCCCATTTGTTGATTCCCTCGGAGGCCCTCTGTGCGTGCCTAGAGACGGGCAACACACTGTACGTTCCTTGAGGAGAGCTCCATTTCCAGAGACCTCGAACGGCCTCAGGACAACATTGCTGCTGAGTCCCAAGTGCCCAGGAAGACTTTGTCATGGCCCTTGTGTGAGCTGCCATGTGATAACACTCTGTTTTGAATGCTCCGAGGCCCTCGTACCTGGAGTCACTCTGCTCGAGGAGGAAGTCAGCATCTTGCCATGCGGTGTCGCTGACGGCACACCCAGCAGAAACACATGCCTGGAAGTAAGGCCCTGATTTGCCGTGCAGAAGCGGAGGCGTGCAGCAGTTTCCATGAGCCGGTGGCCTGTGCGCTGCGTACCTTTAACGGCAGCACAGTTTTCTGGACACCTAGGAGGCTAGCGTGGGCACCCTGTTGCCGGCAGGAACACTGAGTACCCCCAGGCGCACCTGGGTCTGCTAAGCAACATCCAGTCCCGTAGCCCTTTAGAGCCCCTCTGTGCATGCCGAGCGTAGGGAAACGCACTGCACTCTCCTTTGAAGCGTCTTAGTTTCTTCAGCACTCGCGCACGTTCACGAACACCGTTCTGGCACGTCCCACATGGCGTAGAAGTCTTAGGCGTTGCCCTAGTCTGAGCAGCACTCAGAGTAACCCTCGGCTTCGCATTCCATCCAGGACCTCCTGCCTGAAATCAACGTGCCTCCTAGAGGAAGTCGGCTTGCGTTCTGACTGCAGTTTGAGTCCTGTTCTTCCCGTGGCACTGCAGGCTTTTGAATAGCCACAGGCCCAGAGGAGCAGCTACGGCGTTCCTTGGTTGAGGCAGTTCGCTTGATGCAGAACACTCGAATTCGAGAAGCTGATTCAGGGAAGGAAACACAGGGTAACCTGTGTCTCTTTGGACTTGTTAGAAACCACAGTGGGGTATGCTGAGTGTGCCCATGGAAACGGGGGCCTGCTGGAACTAGCCTTGCTTTCCCATTTTGAAGGCTGCATTCATGCTGCCTTGAAGCTGCCTGACATTCCCTGCTCTTGACAGGCCTGTAAACCCTGTAAGAATGCTTCTGGGGAGAAAATGAATTTGCTATCTACACTAGGTGCTTCTGCGCCTGCGGTGTGGTCACCCTGACAAGCTCTAGCGCTAAAAGGAAACTCAACGTGTGAACTTGCCTCCAGTTTAGGCCCTTAGTACCCATGTAGATACGGAGGCATGCAGCTCTTTCCATGAGTTCTTAGTCGCTTCTATGCTTTACTATAAAGGAAGTACACTTCTGAGGACTCCTAGGCCTCTCGGGTATGCATCATTTCCCCTCCAAGTTCACTGAGTCCCTCCAGAGCCCTGTGGGCCGGCTGCGAAACTTCGAGTCCCATTTGTTGATTCCCTCGGAGGCCCTCTGTGCGTGCCTAGAGACGGGCAACACACTGTACGTTCCTTGAGGAGAGCTCCATTTCCAGAGACCTCGAACGGCCTCAGGACAACATTGCTGCTGAGTCCCAAGTGCCCAGGAAGACTTTGTCATGGCCCTTGTGTGAGCTGCCATGTGATAACACTCTGTTTTGAATGCTCCGAGGCCCTCGTACCTGGAGTCACTCTGCTCGAGGAGAAAGTCAGCATCTTGCCATGCGGTGTCGCTGACGGCACACCCAGCAGAAACACATGCCTGGAAGTAAGGCCCTGATTTGCCGTGCAGAAGCGGAGGCGTGCAGCAGTTTCCATGAGCCGGTGGCCTGTGCTCTGCGTACCTTTAACGGCAGCACAGTTTTCTGGACACCTAGGAGGCTAGCGTGGGCACCCTGTTGCCGGCAGGAACACTGAGTACCCCCAGGCGCACCTGGGTCTGCTAAGCAACATCCAGTCCCGTAGCCCTTTAGAGCCCCCTCTGTGCATGCCGAGCGTAGGGAAACGCACTGCACTCTCCTTTGAAGCGTCTTAGTTTCTTCAGCACTCGCGCACGTTCACGAACACCGTTCTGGCACGTCCCACATGGCGTAGAAGTCTTAGGCGTTGCCCTAGTCTGAGCAGCACTCAGAGTAACCCTCGGCTTCGCATTCCATCCAGGACCTCCTGCCTGAAATCAACGTGCCTCCTAGAGGAAGTCGGCTTGCGTTCTGACTGCAGTTTGAGTCCTGTTCTTCCCGTGGCACTGCAGGCTTTTGAATAGCCACAGGCCCAGAGCAGCAGCTACGGCGTTCCTTGGTTGAGGCAGTTCGCTTGATGCAGAACACTCGAATTCGAGAAGCTGATTCAGGGAAGGAAACACAGGGTAACCTGTGTCTCTTTGGACTTGTTAGAAACCACAGTGGGGTATGCTGAGTGTGCCCATGGAAACGGGGGCCTGCTGGAACTAGCCTTGCTTTCCCATTTTGAAGGCTGCATTCATGCTGCCTTGAAGCTGCCTGACATTCCCTGCTCTTGACAGGCCTGTAAACCCTGTAAGAATGCTTCTGGGGAGAAAATGAATTTGCTATCTACACTAGGTGCTTCTGCGCCTGCGGTGTGGTCACCCTGACAAGCTCTAGCGCTAAAAGGAAACTCAACGTGTGAACTTGCCTCCAGTTTAGGCCCTTAGTACCCATGTAGATACGGAGGCATGCAGCTCTTTCCATGAGTTCTTAGTCGCTTCTATGCTTTACTATAAAGGAAGTACACTTCTGAGGACTCCTAGGCCTCTCGGGTATGCATCATTTCCCCTCCAAGTTCACTGAGTCCCTCCAGAGCCCTGTGGGCCGGCTGCGAAACTTCGAGTCCCATTTGTCGATTCCCTCGGAGGCCCTCTGTGCGTGCCTAGAGACGGGCAACACACTGTACGTTCCTTGAGGAGAGCTCCATTTCCAGAGACCTCGAACGGCCTCAGGACAACATTGCTGCTGAGTCCCAAGTGCCCAGGAAGACTTTGTCATGGCCCTTGTGTGAGCTGCCATGTGATAACACTCTGTTTTGAATGCTCCGAGGCCCTCGTACCTGGAGTCACTCTGCTCGAGGAGAAAGTCAGCATCTTGCCATGCGGTGTCGCTGACGGCACACCCAGCAGAAACACATGCCTGGAAGTAAGGCCCTGATTTGCCGTGCAGAAGCGGAGGCGTGCAGCAGTTTCCATGAGCCGGTGGCCTGTGCGCTGCGTACCTTTAACGGCAGCACAGTTTTCTGGACACCTAGGAGGCTAGCGTGGGCACCCTGTTGCCGGCAGGAACACTGAGTACCCCCAGGCGCACCTGGGTCTGCTAAGCAACATCCAGTCCCGTAGCCCTTTAGAGCCCCCTCTGTGCATGCCGAGCGTAGGGAAACGCACTGCACTCTCCTTTGAAGCGTCTTAGTTTCTTCAGCACTCGCGCACGTTCACGAACACCGTTCTGGCACGTCCCACATGGCGTAGAAGTCTTAGGCGTTGCCCTAGTCTGAGCAGCACTCAGAGTAACCCTCGGCTTCGCATTCCATCCAGGACCTCCTGCCTGAAATCAACGTGCCTCCTAGAGGAAGTCGGCTTGCGTTCTGACTGCAGTTTGAGTCCTGTTCTTCCCGTGGCACTGCAGGCTTTTGAATAGCCACAGGCCCAGAGGAGCAGCTACGGCGTTCCTTGGTTGAGGCAGTTCGCTTGATGCAGAACACTCGAATTCGAGAAGCTGATTCAGGGAAGGAAACACAGGGTAACCTGTGTCTCTTTGGACTTGTTAGAAACCACAGTGGGGTATGCTGAGTGTGCCCATGGAAACGGGGGCCTGCTGGAACTAGCCTTGCTTTCCCATTTTGAAGGCTGCATTCATGCTGCCTTGAAGCTGCCTGACATTCCCTGCTCTTGACAGGCCTGTAAACCCTGTAAGAATGCTTCTGGGGAGCAAATGAATTTGCTATCTACACTAGGTGCTTCTGCGCCTGCGGTGTGGTCACCCTGACAAGCTCTAGCGCTAAAAGGAAACTCAACGTGTGAACTTGCCTCCAGTTTAGGCCCTTAGTACCCATGTAGATACGGAGGCATGCAGCTCTTTCCATGAGTTCTTAGTCGCTTCTATGCTTTACTATAAAGGAAGTACACTTCTGAGGACTCCTAGGCCTCTCGGGTATGCATCATTTCCCCTCCAAGTTCACTGAGTCCCTCCAGAGCCCTGTGGGCCGGCTGCGAAACTTCGAGTCCCATTTGTTGATTCCCTCGGAGGCCCTCTGTGCGTGCCTAGAGACGGGCAACACACTGTACGTTCCTTGAGGAGAGCTCCATTTCCAGAGACCTCGAACGGCCTCAGGACAACATTGCTGCTGAGTCCCAAGTGCCCAGGAAGACTTTGTCATGGCCCTTGTGTGAGCTGCCATGTGATAACACTCTGTTTTGAATGCTCCGAGGCCCTCGTACCTGGAGTCACTCTGCTCGAGGAGAAAGTCAGCATCTTGCCATGCGGTGTCGCTGACGGCACACCCAGCAGAAACACATGCCTGGAAGTAAGGCCCTGATTTGCCGTGCAGAAGCGGAGGCGTGCAGCAGTTTCCATGAGCCGGTGGCCTGTGCGCTGCGTACCTTTAACGGCAGCACAGTTTTCTGGACACCTAGGAGGCTAGCGTGGGCACCCTGTTGCCGGCAGGAACACTGAGTACCCCCAGGCGCACCTGGGTCTGCTAAGCAACATCCAGTCCCGTAGCCCTTTAGAGCCCCCTCTGTGCATGCCGAGCGTAGGGAAACGCACTGCACTCTCCTTTGAAGCGTCTTAGTTTCTTCAGCACTCGCGCACGTTCACGAACACCGTTCTGGCACGTCCCACATGGCGTAGAAGTCTTAGGCGTTGCCCTAGTCTGAGCAGCACTCAGAGTAACCCTCGGCTTCGCATTCCATCCAGGACCTCCTGCCTGAAATCAACGTGCCTCCTAGAGGAAGTCGGCTTGCGTTCTGACTGCAGTTTGAGTCCTGTTCTTCCCGTGGCACTGCAGGCTTTTGAATAGCCACAGGCCCAGAGGAGCAGCTACGGCGTTCCTTGGTTGAGGCAGTTCGCTTGATGCAGAACACTCGAATTCGAGAAGCTGATTCAGGGAAGGAAACACAGGGTAACCTGTGTCTCTTTGGACTTGTTAGAAACCACAGTGGGGTATGCTGAGTGTGCCCATGGAAACGGGGGCCTGCTGGAACTAGCCTTGCTTTCCCATTTTGAAGGCTGCATTCATGCTGCCTTGAAGCTGCCTGACATTCCCTGCTCTTGACAGGCCTGTAAACCCTGTAAGAATGCTTCTGGGGAGAAAATGAATTTGCTATCTACACTAGGTGCTTCTGCGCCTGCGGTGTGGTCACCCTGACAAGCTCTAGCGCTAAAAGGAAACTCAACGTGTGAACTTGCCTCCAGTTTAGGCCCTTAGTACCCATGTAGATACGGAGGCATGCAGCTCTTTCCATGAGTTCTTAGTCGCTTCTATGCTTTACTATAAAGGAAGTACACTTCTGAGGACTCCTAGGCCTCTCGGGTATGCATCATTTCCCCTCCAAGTTCACTGAGTCCCTCCAGAGCCCTGTGGGCCGGCTGCGAAACTTCGAGTCCCATTTGTTGATTCCCTCGGAGGCCCTCTGTGCGTGCCTAGAGACGGGCAACACACTGTACGTTCCTTGAGGAGAGCTCCATTTCCAGAGACCTCGAACGGCCTCAGGACAACATTGCTGCTGAGTCCCAAGTGCCCAGGAAGACTTTGTCATGGCCCTTGTGTGAGCTGCCATGTGATAACACTCTGTTTTGAATGCTCCGAGGCCCTCGTACCTGGAGTCACTCTGCTCGAGGAGAAAGTCAGCATCTTGCCATGCGGTGTCGCTGACGGCACACCCAGCAGAAACACATGCCTGGAAGTAAGGCCCTGATTTGCCGTGCAGAAGCGGAGGCGTGCAGCAGTTTCCATGAGCCGGTGGCCTGTGCTCTGCGTACCTTTAACGGCAGCACAGTTTTCTGGACACCTAGGAGGCTAGCGTGGGCACCCTGTTGCCGGCAGGAACACTGAGTACCCCCAGGCGCACCTGGGTCTGCTAAGCAACATCCAGTCCCGTAGCCCTTTAGAGCCCCCTCTGTGCATGCCGAGCGTAGGGAAACGCACTGCACTCTCCTTTGAAGCGTCTTAGTTTCTTCAGCACTCGCGCACGTTCACGAACACCGTTCTGGCACGTCCCACATGGCGTAGAAGTCTTAGGCGTTGCCCTAGTCTGAGCAGCACTCAGAGTAACCCTCGGCTTCGCATTCCATCCAGGACCTCCTGCCTGAAATCAACGTGCCTCCTAGAGGAAGTCGGCTTGCGTTCTGACTGCAGTTTGAGTCCTGTTCTTCCCGTGGCACTGCAGGCTTTTGAATAGCCACAGGCCCAGAGCAGCAGCTACGGCGTTCCTTGGTTGAGGCAGTTCGCTTGATGCAGAACACTCGAATTCGAGAAGCTGATTCAGGGAAGGAAACACAGGGTAACCTGTGTCTCTTTGGACTTGTTAGAAACCACAGTGGGGTATGCTGAGTGTGCCCATGGAAACGGGGGCCTGCTGGAACTAGCCTTGCTTTCCCATTTTGAAGGCTGCATTCATGCTGCCTTGAAGCTGCCTGACATTCCCTGCTCTTGACAGGCCTGTAAACCCTGTAAGAATGCTTCTGGGGAGAAAATGAATTTGCTATCTACACTAGGTGCTTCTGCGCCTGCGGTGTGGTCACCCTGACAAGCTCTAGCGCTAAAAGGAAACTCAACGTGTGAACTTGCCTCCAGTTTAGGCCCTTAGTACCCATGTAGATACGGAGGCATGCAGCTCTTTCCATGAGTTCTTAGTCGCTTCTATGCTTTACTATAAAGGAAGTACACTTCTGAGGACTCCTAGGCCTCTCGGGTATGCATCATTTCCCCTCCAAGTTCACTGAGTCCCTCCAGAGCCCTGTGGGCCGGCTGCGAAACTTCGAGTCCCATTTGTCGATTCCCTCGGAGGCCCTCTGTGCGTGCCTAGAGACGGGCAACACACTGTACGTTCCTTGAGGAGAGCTCCATTTCCAGAGACCTCGAACGGCCTCAGGACAACATTGCTGCTGAGTCCCAAGTGCCCAGGAAGACTTTGTCATGGCCCTTGTGTGAGCTGCCATGTGATAACACTCTGTTTTGAATGCTCCGAGGCCCTCGTACCTGGAGTCACTCTGCTCGAGGAGAAAGTCAGCATCTTGCCATGCGGTGTCGCTGACGGCACACCCAGCAGAAACACATGCCTGGAAGTAAGGCCCTGATTTGCCGTGCAGAAGCGGAGGCGTGCAGCAGTTTCCATGAGCCGGTGGCCTGTGCGCTGCGTACCTTTAACGGCAGCACAGTTTTCTGGACACCTAGGAGGCTAGCGTGGGCACCCTGTTGCCGGCAGGAACACTGAGTACCCCCAGGCGCACCTGGGTCTGCTAAGCAACATCCAGTCCCGTAGCCCTTTAGAGCCCCCTCTGTGCATGCCGAGCGTAGGGAAACGCACTGCACTCTCCTTTGAAGCGTCTTAGTTTCTTCAGCACTCGCGCACGTTCACGAACACCGTTCTGGCACGTCCCACATGGCGTAGAAGTCTTAGGCGTTGCCCTAGTCTGAGCAGCACTCAGAGTAACCCTCGGCTTCGCATTCCATCCAGGACCTCCTGCCTGAAATCAACGTGCCTCCTAGAGGAAGTCGGCTTGCGTTCTGACTGCAGTTTGAGTCCTGTTCTTCCCGTGGCACTGCAGGCTTTTGAATAGCCACAGGCCCAGAGGAGCAGCTACGGCGTTCCTTGGTTGAGGCAGTTCGCTTGATGCAGAACACTCGAATTCGAGAAGCTGATTCAGGGAAGGAAACACAGGGTAACCTGTGTCTCTTTGGACTTGTTAGAAACCACAGTGGGGTATGCTGAGTGTGCCCATGGAAACGGGGGCCTGCTGGAACTAGCCTTGCTTTCCCATTTTGAAGGCTGCATTCATGCTGCCTTGAAGCTGCCTGACATTCCCTGCTCTTGACAGGCCTGTAAACCCTGTAAGAATGCTTCTGGGGAGAAAATGAATTTGCTATCTACACTAGGTGCTTCTGCGCCTGCGGTGTGGTCACCCTGACAAGCTCTAGCGCTAAAAGGAAACTCAACGTGTGAACTTGCCTCCAGTTTAGGCCCTTAGTACCCATGTAGATACGGAGGCATGCAGCTCTTTCCATGAGTTCTTAGTCGCTTCTATGCTTTACTATAAAGGAAGTACACTTCTGAGGACTCCTAGGCCTCTCGGGTATGCATCATTTCCCCTCCAAGTTCACTGAGTCCCTCCAGAGCCCTGTGGGCCGGCTGCGAAACTTCGAGTCCCATTTGTTGATTCCCTCGGAGGCCCTCTGTGCGTGCCTAGAGACGGGCAACACACTGTACGTTCCTTGAGGAGAGCTCCATTTCCAGAGACCTCGAACGGCCTCAGGACAACATTGCTGCTGAGTCCCAAGTGCCCAGGAAGACTTTGTCATGGCCCTTGTGTGAGCTGCCATGTGATAACACTCTGTTTTGAATGCTCCGAGGCCCTCGTACCTGGAGTCACTCTGCTCGAGGAGGAAGTCAGCATCTTGCCATGCGGTGTCGCTGACGGCACACCCAGCAGAAACACATGCCTGGAAGTAAGGCCCTGATTTGCCGTGCAGAAGCGGAGGCGTGCAGCAGTTTCCATGAGCCGGTGGCCTGTGCTCTGCGTACCTTTAACGGCAGCACAGTTTTCTGGACACCTAGGAGGCTAGCGTGGGCACCCTGTTGCCGGCAGGAACACTGAGTACCCCCAGGCGCACCTGGGTCTGCTAAGCAACATCCAGTCCCGTAGCCCTTTAGAGCCCCCTCTGTGCATGCCGAGCGTAGGGAAACACACTGCACTCTCTTTTGAAGCATCTTAACTTCCTCAGCACTCGGGCACGTTCACGAACACCGTTCTGGCACGTCCCACATGGCGTAGAAGTCTTAGGCTTTGCCCTAGTCTGAGCAGCACTCAGAGTAACCCTCGGCTTCGCATTCCATCTAGCACCTCCTGCCTGAAGTCACCATGCCTCCTAGAAGAAGTCAGCTTGCGTTCTGACTGCAGTTTGAGTCCTGTTCTTCCCGTGGCACTGCAGGCTTTTGAATAGCCACAGGCCCAGAGGAGCAGCTACGGCGTTCCTTGGTTGAGGCAGTTCGCTTGATGCAGAACACTCGAATTCGAGAAGCTGATTCAGGGAAGGAAACACAGGGTAACCTGTGTCTCTTTGGACTTGTTAGAAACCACAGTGGGGTATGCTGAGTGTGCCCATGGAAACGGGGGCCTGCTGGAACTAGCCTTGCTTTCCCATTTTGAAGGCTGCATTCATGCTGCCTTGAAGCTGCCTGACATTCCCTGCTCTTGACAGGCCTGTAAACCCTGTAAGAATGCTTCTGGGGAGAAAATGAATTTGCTATCTACACTAGGTGCTTCTGCGCCTGCGGTGTGGTCACCCTGACAAGCTCTAGCGCTAAAAGGAAACTCAACGTGTGAACTTGCCTCCAGTTTAGGCCCTTAGTACCCATGTAGATACGGAGGCATGCAGCTCTTTCCATGAGTTCTTAGTCGCTTCTATGCTTTACTATAAAGGAAGTACACTTCTGAGGACTCCTAGGCCTCTCGGGTATGCATCATTTCCCCTCCAAGTTCACTGAGTCCCTCCAGAGCCCTGTGGGCCGGCTGCGAAACTTCGAGTCCCATTTGTCGATTCCCTCGGAGGCCCTCTGTGCGTGCCTAGAGACGGGCAACACACTGTACGTTCCTTGAGGAGAGCTCCATTTCCAGAGACCTCGAACGGCCTCAGGACAACATTGCTGCTGAGTCCCAAGTGCCCAGGAAGACTTTGTCATGGCCCTTGTGTGAGCTGCCATGTGATAACACTCTGTTTTGAATGCTCCGAGGCCCTCGTACCTGGAGTCACTCTGCTCGAGGAGAAAGTCAGCATCTTGCCATGCGGTGTCGCTGACGGCACACCCAGCAGAAACACATGCCTGGAAGTAAGGCCCTGATTTGCCGTGCAGAAGCGGAGGCGTGCAGCAGTTTCCATGAGCCGGTGGCCTGTGCTCTGCGTACCTTTAACGGCAGCACAGTTTTCTGGACACCTAGGAGGCTAGCGTGGGCACCCTGTTGCCGGCAGGAACACTGAGTACCCCCAGGCGCACCTGGGTCTGCTAAGCAACATCCAGTCCCGTAGCCCTTTAGAGCCCCCTCTGTGCATGCCGAGCGTAGGGAAACGCACTGCACTCTCCTTTGAAGCGTCTTAGTTTCTTCAGCACTCGCGCACGTTCACGAACACCGTTCTGGCACGTCCCACATGGCGTAGAAGTCTTAGGCGTTGCCCTAGTCTGAGCAGCACTCAGAGTAACCCTCGGCTTCGCATTCCATCCAGGACCTCCTGCCTGAAATCAACGTGCCTCCTAGAGGAAGTCGGCTTGCGTTCTGACTGCAGTTTGAGTCCTGTTCTTCCCGTGGCACTGCAGGCTTTTGAATAGCCACAGGCCCAGAGGAGCAGCTACGGCGTTCCTTGGTTGAGGCAGTTCGCTTGATGCAGAACACTCGAATTCGAGAAGCTGATTCAGGGAAGGAAACACAGGGTAACCTGTGTCTCTTTGGACTTGTTAGAAACCACAGTGGGGTATGCTGAGTGTGCCCATGGAAACGGGGGCCTGCTGGAACTAGCCTTGCTTTCCCATTTTGAAGGCTGCATTCATGCTGCCTTGAAGCTGCCTGACATTCCCTGCTCTTGACAGGCCTGTAAACCCTGTAAGAATGCTTCTGGGGAGCAAATGAATTTGCTATCTACACTAGGTGCTTCTGCGCCTGCGGTGTGGTCACCCTGACAAGCTCTAGCGCTAAAAGGAAACTCAACGTGTGAACTTGCCTCCAGTTTAGGCCCTTAGTACCCATGTAGATACGGAGGCATGCAGCTCTTTCCATGAGTTCTTAGTCGCTTCTATGCTTTACTATAAAGGAAGTACACTTCTGAGGACTCCTAGGCCTCTCGGGTATGCATCATTTCCCCTCCAAGTTCACTGAGTCCCTCCAGAGCCCTGTGGGCCGGCTGCGAAACTTCGAGTCCCATTTGTTGATCCCTCGGAGGCCCTCTGTGCGTGCCTAGAGACGGGCAACACACTGTACGTTCCTTGAGGAGAGCTCCATTTCCAGAGACCTCGAACGGCCTCAGGACAACATTGCTGCTGAGTCCCAAGTGCCCAGGAAGACTTTGTCATGGCCCTTGTGTGAGCTGCCATGTGATAACACTGTTTTGAATGCTCCGAGGCCCTCGTACCTGGAGTCACTCTGCTCGAGGAGAAAGTCAGCATCTTGCCATGCGGTGTCGCTGACGGCACACCCAGCAGAAACACATGCCTGGAAGTAAGGCCCTGATTTGCCGTGCAGAAGCGGAGGCGTGCAGCAGTTTCCATGAGCCGGTGGCCTGTGCTCTGCGTACCTTTAACGGCAGCACAGTTTTCTGGACACCTAGGAGGCTAGCGTGGGCACCCTGTTGCCGGCAGGAACACTGAGTACCCCCAGGCGCACCTGGGTCTGCTAAGCAACATCCAGTCCCGTAGCCCTTTAGAGCCCCTCTGTGCATGCCGAGCGTAGGGAAACGCACTGCACTCTCCTTTGAAGCGTCTTAGTTTCTTCAGCACTCGCGCACGTTCACGAACACCGTTCTGGCACGTCCCACATGGCGTAGAAGTCTTAGGCGTTGCCCTAGTCTGAGCAGCACTCAGAGTAACCCTCGGCTTCGCATTCCATCCAGGACCTCCTGCCTGAAATCAACGTGCCTCCTAGAGGAAGTCGGCTTGCGTTCTGACTGCAGTTTGAGTCCTGCTCTTCCCGTGGCACTGCAGGCTTTTGAATAGCCACAGGCCCAGAGGAGCAGCTACGGCGTTCCTTGGTTGAGGCAGTTCGCTTGATGCAGAACACTCGAATTCGAGAAGCTGATTCAGGGAAGGAAACACAGGGTAACCTGTGTCTCTTTGGACTTGTTAGAAACCACAGTGGGGTATGCTGAGTGTGCCCATGGAAACGGGGGCCTGATGGAACTAGCCTTGCTTTCCCATTTTGAAGGCTGCATTCATGCTGCCTTGAAGCTGCCTGACATTCCCTGCTCTTGACAGGCCTGTAAACCCTGTAAGAATGCTTCTGGGTAGCAAATGAATTTGCTATCTACACTAGGTGCTTCTGCGCCTGCGGTGTGGTCACCCTGACAAGCTCTAGCGCTAAAAGGAAACTCAACGTGTGAACTTGCCTCCAGTTTAGGCCCTTAGTACCCATGTAGATACGGAGGCATGCAGCTCTTTCCATGAGTTCTTAGTCGCTTCTATGCTTTACTATAAAGGAAGTACACTTCTGAGGACTCCTAGGCCTCTCGGGTATGCATCATTTCCCCTCCAAGTTCACTGAGTCCCTCCAGAGCCCTGTGGGCCGGCTGCGAAACTTCGAGTCCCATTTGTTGATCCCTCGGAGGCCCTCTGTGCGTGCCTAGAGACGGGCAACACACTGTACGTTCCTTGAGGAGAGCTCCATTTCCAGAGACCTCGAACGGCCTCAGGACAACATTGCTGCTGAGTCTCAAGTGCCCAGGAAGACTTTGTCATGGCCCTTGTGTGAGCTGCCATGTGATAACACTCTGTTTTGAATGCTCCGAGGCCCTCGTACCTGGAGTCACTCTGCTCGAGGAGAAAGTCAGCATCTTGCCATGCGGTGTCGCTGACGGCACACCCAGCAGAAACACATGCCTGGAAGTAAGGCCCTGATTTGCCGTGCAGAAGCGGAGGCGTGCAGCAGTTTCCATGAGCCGGTGGCCTGTGCTCTGCGTACCTTTAACGGCAGCACAGTTTTCTGGACACCTAGGAGGCTAGCGTGGGCACCCTGTTGCCGGCAGGAACACTGAGTACCCCCAGGCGCACCTGGGTCTGCTAAGCAACATCCAGTCCCGTAGCCCTTTAGAGCCCCTCTGTGCATGCCGAGCGTAGGGAAACGCACTGCACTCTCCTTTGAAGCGTCTTAGTTTCTTCAGCACTCGCGCACGTTCACGAACACCGTTCTGGCACGTCCCACATGGCGTAGAAGTCTTAGGCGTTGCCCTAGTCTGAGCAGCACTCAGAGTAACCCTCGGCTTCGCATTCCATCCAGGACCTCCTGCCTGAAATCAACGTGCCTCCTAGAGGAAGTCGGCTTGCGTTCTGACTGCAGTTTGAGTCCTGTTCTTCCCGTGGCACTGCAGGCTTTTGAATAGCCACAGGCCCAGAGGAGCAGCTACGGCGTTCCTTGGTTGAGGCAGTTCGCTTGATGCAGAACACTCGAATTCGAGAAGCTGATTCAGGGAAGGAAACACAGGGTAACCTGTGTCTCTTTGGACTTGTTAGAAACCACAGTGGGGTATGCTGAGTGTGCCCATGGAAACGGGGGCCTGCTGGAACTAGCCTTGCTTTCCCATTTTGAAGGCTGCATTCATGCTGCCTTGAAGCTGCCTGACATTCCCTGCTCTTGACAGGCCTGTAAACCCTGTAAGAATGCTTCTGGGGAGAAAATGAATTTGCTATCTACACTAGGTGCTTCTGCGCCTGCGGTGTGGTCACCCTGACAAGCTCTAGCGCTAAAAGGAAACTCAACGTGTGAACTTGCCTCCAGTTTAGGCCCTTAGTACCCATGTAGATACGGAGGCATGCAGCTCTTTCCATGAGTTCTTAGTCGCTTCTATGCTTTACTATAAAGGAAGTACACTTCTGAGGACTCCTAGGCCTCTCGGGTATGCATCATTTCCCCTCCAAGTTCACTGAGTCCCTCCAGAGCCCTGTGGGCCGGCTGCGAAACTTCGAGTCCCATTTGTTGATTCCCTCGGAGGCCCTCTGTGCGTGCCTAGAGACGGGCAACACACTGTACGTTCCTTGAGGAGAGCTCCATTTCCAGAGACCTCGAACGGCCTCAGGACAACATTGCTGCTGAGTCCCAAGTGCCCAGGAAGACTTTGTCATGGCCCTTGTGTGAGCTGCCATGTGATAACACTCTGTTTTGAATGCTCCGAGGCCCTCGTACCTGGAGTCACTCTGCTCGAGGAGGAAGTCAGCATCTTGCCATGCGGTGTCGCTGACGGCACACCCAGCAGAAACACATGCCTGGAAGTAAGGCCCTGATTTGCCGTGCAGAAGCGGAGGCGTGCAGCAGTTTCCATGAGCCGGTGGCCTGTGCTCTGCGTACCTTTAACGGCAGCACAGTTTTCTGGACACCTAGGAGGCTAGCGTGGGCACCCTGTTGCCGGCAGGAACACGGAGTACCCCCAGGCGCACCTGGGTCTGCTAAGCAACATCCAGTCCCGTAGCCCTTTAGAGCCCCCTCTGTGCATGCCGAGCGTAGGGAAACGCACTGCACTCTCCTTTGAAGCGTCTTAGTTTCTTCAGCACTCGCGCACGTTCACGAACACCGTTCTGGCACGTCCCACATGGCGTAGAAGTCTTAGGCGTTGCCCTAGTCTGAGCAGCACTCAGAGTAACCCTCGGCTTCGCATTCCATCCAGGACCTCCTGCCTGAAATCAACGTGCCTCCTAGAGGAAGTCGGCTTGCGTTCTGACTGCAGTTTGAGTCCTGTTCTTCCCGAGGCACTGCAGGCTTTTGAATAGCCACAGGCCCAGAGCAGCAGCTACGGCGTTCCTTGGTTGAGGCAGTTCGCTTGATGCAGAACACTCGAATTCGAGAAGCTGATTCAGGGAAGGAAACACAGGGTAACCTGTGTCTCTTTGGACTTGTTAGAAACCACAGTGGGGTATGCTGAGTGTGCCCATGGAAACGGGGGCCTGCTGGAACTAGCCTTGCTTTCCCATTTTGAAGGCTGCATTCATGCTGCCTTGAAGCTGCCTGACATTCCCTGCTCTTGACAGGCCTGTAAACCCTGTAAGAATGCTTCTGGGGAGAAAATGAATTTGCTATCTACACTAGGTGCTTCTGCGCCTGCGGTGTGGTCACCCTGACAAGCTCTAGCGCTAAAAGGAAACTCAACGTGTGAACTTGCCTCCAGTTTAGGCCCTTAGTACCCATGTAGATACGGAGGCATGCAGCTCTTTCCATGAGTTCTTAGTCGCTTCTATGCTTTACTATAAAGGAAGTACACTTCTGAGGACTCCTAGGCCTCTCGGGTATGCATCATTTCCCCTCCAAGTTCACTGAGTCCCTCCAGAGCCCTGTGGGCCGGCTGCGAAACTTCGAGTCCCATTTGTTGATCCCTCGGAGGCCCTCTGTGCGTGCCTAGAGACGGGCAACACACTGTACGTTCCTTGAGGAGAGCTCCATTTCCAGAGACCTCGAACGGCCTCAGGACAACATTGCTGCTGAGTCCCAAGTGCCCAGGAAGACTTTGTCATGGCCCTTGTGTGAGCTGCCATGTGATAACACTGTTTTGAATGCTCCGAGGCCCTCGTACCTGGAGTCACTCTGCTCGAGGAGAAAGTCAGCATCTTGCCATGCGGTGTCGCTGACGGCACACCCAGCAGAAACACATGCCTGGAAGTAAGGCCCTGATTTGCCGTGCAGAAGCGGAGGCGTGCAGCAGTTTCCATGAGCCGGTGGCCTGTGCGCTGCGTACCTTTAACGGCAGCACAGTTTTCTGGATACCTAGGAGGCTAGCGTGGGCACCCTGTTGCCGGCAGGAACACTGAGTACCCCCAGGCGCACCTGGGTCTGCTAAGCAACATCCAGTCCCGTAGCCCTTTAGAGCCCCTCTGTGCATGCCGAGCGTAGGGAAACGCACTGCACTCTCCTTTGAAGCGTCTTAGTTTCTTCAGCACTCGCGCACGTTCACGAACACCGTTCTGGCACGTCCCACATGGCGTAGAAGTCTTAGGCGTTGCCCTAGTCTGAGCAGCACTCAGAGTAACCCTCGGCTTCGCATTCCATCCAGGACCTCCTGCCTGAAATCAACGTGCCTCCTAGAGGAAGTCGGCTTGCGTTCTGACTGCAGTTTGAGTCCTGTTCTTCCCGTGGCACTGCAGGCTTTTGAATAACCACAGGCCCAGAGGAGCAGCTACGGCGTTCCTTGGTTGAGGCAGTTCGCTTGATGCAGAACACTCGAATTCGAGAAGCTGATTCAGGGAAGGAAACACAGGGTAACCTGTGTCTCTTTGGACTTGTTAGAAACCACAGTGGGGTATGCTGAGTGTGCCCATGGAAACGGGGGCCTGCTGGAACTAGCCTTGCTTTCCCATTTTGAAGGCTGCATTCATGCTGCCTTGAAGCTGCCTGACATTCCCTGCTCTTGACAGGCCTGTAAACCCTGTAAGAATGCTTCTGGGGAGAAAATGAATTTGCTATCTACACTAGGTGCTTCTGCGCCTGCGGTGTGGTCACCCTGACAAGCTCTAGCGCTAAAAGGAAACTCAACGTGTGAACTTGCCTCCAGTTTAGGCCCTTAGTACCCATGTAGATACGGAGGCATGCAGCTCTTTCCATGAGTTCTTAGTCGCTTCTATGCTTTACTATAAAGGAAGTACACTTCTGAGGACTCCTAGGCCTCTCGGGTATGCATCATTTCCCCTCCAAGTTCACTGAGTCCCTCCAGAGCCCTGTGGGCCGGCTGCGAAACTTCGAGTCCCATTTGTCGATTCCCTCGGAGGCCCTCTGTGCGTGCCTAGAGACGGGCAACACACTGTACGTTCCTTGAGGAGAGCTCCATTTCCAGAGACCTCGAACGGCCTCAGGACAACATTGCTGCTGAGTCCCAAGTGCCCAGGAAGACTTTGTCATGGCCCTTGTGTGAGCTGCCATGTGATAACACTCTGTTTTGAATGCTCCGAGGCCCTCGTACCTGGAGTCACTCTGCTCGAGGAGAAAGTCAGCATCTTGCCATGCGGTGTCGCTGACGGCACACCCAGCAGAAACACATGCCTGGAAGTAAGGCCCTGATTTGCCGTGCAGAAGCGGAGGCGTGCAGCAGTTTCCATGAGCCGGTGGCCTGTGCTCTGCGTACCTTTAACGGCAGCACAGTTTTCTGGACACCTAGGAGGCTAGCGTGGGCACCCTGTTGCCGGCAGGAACACTGAGTACCCCCAGGCGCACCTGGGTCTGCTAAGCAACATCCAGTCCCGTAGCCCTTTAGAGCCCCCTCTGTGCATGCCGAGCGTAGGGAAACGCACTGCACTCTCCTTTGAAGCGTCTTAGTTTCTTCAGCACTCGCGCACGTTCACGAACACCGTTCTGGCACGTCCCACATGGCGTAGAAGTCTTAGGCGTTGCCCTAGTCTGAGCAGCACTCAGAGTAACCCTCGGCTTCGCATTCCATCCAGGACCTCCTGCCTGAAATCAACGTGCCTCCTAGAGGAAGTCGGCTTGCGTTCTGACTGCAGTTTGAGTCCTGTTCTTCCCGTGGCACTGCAGGCTTTTGAATAGCCACAGGCCCAGAGGAGCAGCTACGGCGTTCCTTGGTTGAGGCAGTTCGCTTGATGCAGAACACTCGAATTCGAGAAGCTGATTCAGGGAAGGAAACACAGGGTAACCTGTGTCTCTTTGGACTTGTTAGAAACCACAGTGGGGTATGCTGAGTGTGCCCATGGAAACGGGGGCCTGCTGGAACTAGCCTTGCTTTCCCATTTTGAAGGCTGCATTCATGCTGCCTTGAAGCTGCCTGACATTCCCTGCTCTTGACAGGCCTGTAAACCCTGTAAGAATGCTTCTGGGGAGAAAATGAATTTGCTATCTACACTAGGTGCTTCTGCGCCTGCGGTGTGGTCACCCTGACAAGCTCTAGCGCTAAAAGGAAACTCAACGTGTGAACTTGCCTCCAGTTTAGGCCCTTAGTACCCATGTAGATACGGAGGCATGCAGCTCTTTCCATGAGTTCTTAGTCGCTTCTATGCTTTACTATAAAGGAAGTACACTTCTGAGGACTCCTAGGCCTCTCGGGTATGCATCATTTCCCCTCCAAGTTCACTGAGTCCCTCCAGAGCCCTGTGGGCCGGCTGCGAAACTTCGAGTCCCATTTGTTGATTCCCTCGGAGGCCCTCTGTGCGTGCCTAGAGACGGGCAACACACTGTACGTTCCTTGAGGAGAGCTCCATTTCCAGAGACCTCGAACGGCCTCAGGACAACATTGCTGCTGAGTCCCAAGTGCCCAGGAAGACTTTGTCATGGCCCTTGTGTGAGCTGCCATGTGATAACACTCTGTTTTGAATGCTCCGAGGCCCTCGTACCTGGAGTCACTCTGCTCGAGGAGAAAGTCAGCATCTTGCCATGCGGTGTCGCTGACGGCACACCCAGCAGAAACACATGCCTGGAAGTAAGGCCCTGATTTGCCGTGCAGAAGCGGAGGCGTGCAGCAGTTTCCATGAGCCGGTGGCCTGTGCTCTGCGTACCTTTAACGGCAGCACAGTTTTCTGGACACCTAGGAGGCTAGCGTGGGCACCCTGTTGCCGGCAGGAACACTGAGTACCCCCAGGCGCACCTGGGTCTGCTAAGCAACATCCAGTCCCGTAGCCCTTTAGAGCCCCCTCTGTGCATGCCGAGCGTAGGGAAACGCACTGCACTCTCCTTTGAAGCGTCTTAGTTTCTTCAGCACTCGCGCACGTTCACGAACACCGTTCTGGCACGTCCCACATGGCGTAGAAGTCTTAGGCGTTGCCCTAGTCTGAGCAGCACTCAGAGTAACCCTCGGCTTCGCATTCCATCCAGGACCTCCTGCCTGAAATCAACGTGCCTCCTAGAGGAAGTCGGCTTGCGTTCTGACTGCAGTTTGAGTCCTGTTCTTCCCGTGGCACTGCAGGCTTTTGAATAGCCACAGGCCCAGAGCAGCAGCTACGGCGTTCCTTGGTTGAGGCAGTTCGCTTGATGCAGAACACTCGAATTCGAGAAGCTGATTCAGGGAAGGAAACACAGGGTAACCTGTGTCTCTTTGGACTTGTTAGAAACCACAGTGGGGTATGCTGAGTGTGCCCATGGAAACGGGGGCCTGCTGGAACTAGCCTTGCTTTCCCATTTTGAAGGCTGCATTCATGCTGCCTTGAAGCTGCCTGACATTCCCTGCTCTTGACAGGCCTGTAAACCCTGTAAGAATGCTTCTGGGGAGCAAATGAATTTGCTATCTACACTAGGTGCTTCTGCGCCTGCGGTGTGGTCACCCTGACAAGCTCTAGCGCTAAAAGGAAACTCAACGTGTGAACTTGCCTCCAGTTTAGGCCCTTAGTACCCATGTAGATACGGAGGCATGCAGCTCTTTCCATGAGTTCTTAGTCGCTTCTATGCTTTACTATAAAGGAAGTACACTTCTGAGGACTCCTAGGCCTCTCGGCTATGCATCATTTCCCCTCCAAGTTCACTGAGTCCCTCCAGAGCCCTGTGGGCCGGCTGCGAGAAACTTCGAGTCCCATTTGTCGATTCCCTCGGAGGCCCTCTGTGCGTGCCTAGAGACGGGCAACACACTGTACGTTCCTTGAGGAGAGCTCCATTTCCAGAGACCTCGAACGGCCTCAGGACAACATTGCTGCTGAGTCCCAAGTGCCCAGGAAGACTTTGTCATGGCCCTTGTGTGAGCTGCCATGTGATAACACTCTGTTTTGAATGCTCCGAGGCCCTCGTACCTGGAGTCACTCTGCTCGAGGAGAAAGTCAGCATCTTGCCATGCGGTGTCGCTGACGGCACACCCAGCAGAAACACATGCCTGGAAGTAAGGCCCTGATTTGCCGTGCAGAAGCGGAGGCGTGCAGCAGTTTCCATGAGCCGGTGGCCTGTGCTCTGCGTACCTTTAACGGCAGCACAGTTTTCTGGACACCTAGGAGGCTAGCGTGGGCACCCTGTTGCCGGCAGGAACACTGAGTACCCCCAGGCGCACCTGGGTCTGCTAAGCAACATCCAGTCCCGTAGCCCTTTAGAGCCCCCTCTGTGCATGCCGAGCGTAGGGAAACGCACTGCACTCTCCTTTGAAGCGTCTTAGTTTCTTCAGCACTCGCGCACGTTCACGAACACCGTTCTGGCACGTCCCACATGGCGTAGAAGTCTTAGGCGTTGCCCTAGTCTGAGCAGCACTCAGAGTAACCCTCGGCTTCGCATTCCATCCAGGACCTCCTGCCTGAAATCAACGTGCCTCCTAGAGGAAGTCGGCTTGCGTTCTGACTGCAGTTTGAGTCCTGTTCTTCCCGTGGCACTGCAGGCTTTTGAATAGCCACAGGCCCAGAGGAGCTGCTACGGCGTTCCTTGGTTGAGGCAGTTCGCTTGATGCAGAACACTCGAATTCGAGAAGCTGATTCAGGGAAGGAAACACAGGGTAACCTGTGTCTCTTTGGACTTGTTAGAAACCACAGTGGGGTATGCTGAGTGTGCCCATGGAAACGGGGGCCTGCTGGAACTAGCCTTGCTTTCCCATTTTGAAGGCTGCATTCATGCTGCCTTGAAGCTGCCTGACATTCCCTGCTCTTGACAGGCCTGTAAACCCTGTAAGAATGCTTCTGGGGAGAAAATGAATTTGCTATCTACACTAGGTGCTTCTGCGCCTGCGGTGTGGTCACCCTGACAAGCTCTAGCGCTAAAAGGAAACTCAACGTGTGAACTTGCCTCCAGTTTAGGCCCTTAGTACCCATGTAGATACGGAGGCATGCAGCTCTTTCCATGAGTTCTTAGTCGCTTCTATGCTTTACTATAAAGGAAGTACACTTCTGAGGACTCCTAGGCCGCTCGGGTATGCATCATTTCCCCTCCAAGTTCACTGAGTCCCTCCAGTGCCCTGTGGGCCGGCTGCGAGAAACTTCGAGTCCCATTTGTCGATTCCCTCGGAGGCCCTCTGTGCGTGCCTAGAGACGGGCAACACACTGTACGTTCCTTGAGGAGAGCTCCATTTCCAGAGACCTCGAACGGCCTCAGGACAACATTGCTGCTGAGTCCCAAGTGCCCAGGAAGACTTTGTCATGGCCCTTGTGTGAGCTGCCATGTGATAACACTCTGTTTTGAATGCTCCGAGGCCCTCGTACCTGGAGTCACTCTGCTCGAGGAGGAAGTCAGCATCTTGCCATGCGGTGTCGCTGACGGCACACCCAGCAGAAACACATGCCTGGAAGTAAGGCCCTGATTTGCCGTGCAGAAGCGGAGGCGTGCAGCAGTTTCCATGAGCCGGTGGCCTGTGCTCTGCGTACCTTTAACGGCAGCACAGTTTTCTGGACACCTAGGAGGCTAGCGTGGGCACCCTGTTGCCGGCAGGAACACTGAGTACCCCCAGGCGCACCTGGGTCTGCTAAGCAACATCCAGTCCCGTAGCCCTTTAGAGCCCCCTCTGTGCATGCCGAGCGTAGGGAAACACACTGCACTCTCTTTTGAAGCATCTTAACTTCCTCAGCACTCGGGCACGTTCACGAACACCGTTCTGGCACGTCCCACATGGCGTAGAAGTCTTAGGCTTTGCCCTAGTCTGAGCAGCACTCAGAGTAACCCTCGGCTTCGCATTCCATCTAGCACCTCCTGCCTGAAGTCACCATGCCTCCTAGAAGAAGTCAGCTTGCGTTCTGACTGCAGTTTGAGTCCTGTTCTTCCCGTGGCACTGCAGGCTTTTGAATAGCCACAGGCCCAGAGGAGCAGCTACGGCGTTCCTTGGTTGAGGCAGTTCGCTTGATGCAGAACACTCGAATTCGAGAAGCTGATTCAGGGAAGGAAACACAGGGTAACCTGTGTCTCTTTGGACTTGTTAGAAACCACAGTGGGGTATGCTGAGTGTGCCCATGGAAACGGGGGCCTGCTGGAACTAGCCTTGCTTTCCCATTTTGAAGGCTGCATTCATGCTGCCTTGAAGCTGCCTGACATTCCCTGCTCTTGACAGGCCTGTAAACCCTGTAAGAATGCTTCTGGGGAGAAAATGAATTTGCTATCTACACTAGGTGCTTCTGCGCCTGCGGTGTGGTCACCCTGACAAGCTCTAGCGCTAAAAGGAAACTCAACGTGTGAACTTGCCTCCAGTTTAGGCCCTTAGTACCCATGTAGATACGGAGGCATGCAGCTCTTTCCATGAGTTCTTAGTCGCTTCTATGCTTTACTATAAAGGAAGTACACTTCTGAGGACTCCTAGGCCTCTCGGGTATGCATCATTTCCCCTCCAAGTTCACTGAGTCCCTCCAGAGCCCTGTGGGCCGGCTGCGAAACTTCGAGTCCCATTTGTTGATTCCCTCGGAGGCCCTCTGTGCGTGCCTAGAGACGGGCAACACACTGTATGTTCCTTGAGGAGAGCTCCATTTCCAGAGACCTCGAACGGCCTCAGGACAACATTGCTGCTGAGTCCCAAGTGCCCAGGAAGACTTTGTCATGGCCCTTGTGTGAGCTGCCATGTGATAACACTCTGTTTTGAATGCTCCGAGGCCCTCGTACCTGGAGTCACTCTGCTCGAGGAGAAAGTCAGCATCTTGCCATGCGGTGTCGCTGACGGCACACCCAGCAGAAACACATGCCTGGAAGTAAGGCCCTGATTTGCCGTGCAGAAGCGGAGGCGTGCAGCAGTTTCCATGAGCCGGTGGCCTGTGCTCTGCGTACCTTTAACGGCAGCACAGTTTTCTGGACACCTAGGAGGCTAGCGTGGGCACCCTGTTGCCGGCAGGAACACTGAGTACCCCCAGGCGCACCTGGGTCTGCTAAGCAACATCCAGTCCCGTAGCCCTTTAGAGCCCCCTCTGTGCATGCCGAGCGTAGGGAAACGCACTGCACTCTCCTTTGAAGCGTCTTAGTTTCTTCAGCACTCGCGCACGTTCACGAACACCGTTCTGGCACGTCCCACATGGCGTAGAAGTCTTAGGCGTTGCCCTAGTCTGAGCAGCACTCAGAGTAACCCTCGGCTTCGCATTCCATCCAGGACCTCCTGCCTGAAATCAACGTGCCTCCTAGAGGAAGTCGGCTTGCGTTCTGACTGCAGTTTGAGTCCTGTTCTTCCCGTGGCACTGCAGGCTTTTGAATAGCCACAGGCCCAGAGCAGCAGCTACGGCGTTCCTTGGTTGAGGCAGTTCGCTTGATGCAGAACACTCGAATTCGAGAAGCTGATTCAGGGAAGGAAACACAGGGTAACCTGTGTCTCTTTGGACTTGTTAGAAACCACAGTGGGGTATGCTGAGTGTGCCCATGGAAACGGGGGCCTGCTGGAACTAGCCTTGCTTTCCCATTTTGAAGGCTGCATTCATGCTGCCTTGAAGCTGCCTGACATTCCCTGCTCTTGACAGGCCTGTAAACCCTGTAAGAATGCTTCTGGGGAGAAAATGAATTTGCTATCTACACTAGGTGCTTCTGCGCCTGCGGTGTGGTCACCCTGACAAGCTCTAGCGCTAAAAGGAAACTCAACGTGTGAACTTGCCTCCAGTTTAGGCCCTTAGTACCCATGTAGATACGGAGGCATGCAGCTCTTTCCATGAGTTCTTAGTCGCTTCTATGCTTTACTATAAAGGAAGTACACTTCTGAGGACTCCTAGGCCTCTCGGGTATGCATCATTTCCCCTCCAAGTTCACTGAGTCCCTCCAGAGCCCTGTGGGCCGGCTGCGAAACTTCGAGTCCCATTTGTTGATCCCTCGGAGGCCCTCTGTGCGTGCCTAGAGACGGGCAACACACTGTACGTTCCTTGAGGAGAGCTCCATTTCCAGAGACCTCGAACGGCCTCAGGACAACATTGCTGCTGAGTCCCAAGTGCCCAGGAAGACTTTGTCATGGCCCTTGTGTGAGCTGCCATGTGATAACACTGTTTTGAATGCTCCGAGGCCCTCGTACCTGGAGTCACTCTGCTCGAGGAGAAAGTCAGCATCTTGCCATGCGGTGTCGCTGACGGCACACCCAGCAGAAACACATGCCTGGAAGTAAGGCCCTGATTTGCCGTGCAGAAGCGGAGGCGTGCAGCAGTTTCCATGAGCCGGTGGCCTGTGCGCTGCGTACCTTTAACGGCAGCACAGTTTTCTGGATACCTAGGAGGCTAGCGTGGGCACCCTGTTGCCGGCAGGAACACTGAGTACCCCCAGGCGCACCTGGGTCTGCTAAGCAACATCCAGTCCCGTAGCCCTTTAGAGCCCCTCTGTGCATGCCGAGCGTAGGGAAACGCACTGCACTCTCCTTTGAAGCGTCTTAGTTTCTTCAGCACTCGCGCACGTTCACGAACACCGTTCTGGCACGTCCCACATGGCGTAGAAGTCTTAGGCGTTGCCCTAGTCTGAGCAGCACTCAGAGTAACCCTCGGCTTCGCATTCCATCCAGGACCTCCTGCCTGAAATCAACGTGCCTCCTAGAGGAAGTCGGCTTGCGTTCTGACTGCAGTTTGAGTCCTGTTCTTCCCGTGGCACTGCAGGCTTTTGAATAACCACAGGCCCAGAGGAGCAGCTACGGCGTTCCTTGGTTGAGGCAGTTCGCTTGATGCAGAACACTCGAATTCGAGAAGCTGATTCAGGGAAGGAAACACAGGGTAACCTGTGTCTCTTTGGACTTGTTAGAAACCACAGTGGGGTATGCTGAGTGTGCCCATGGAAACGGGGGCCTGCTGGAACTAGCCTTGCTTTCCCATTTTGAAGGCTGCATTCATGCTGCCTTGAAGCTGCCTGACATTCCCTGCTCTTGACAGGCCTGTAAACCCTGTAAGAATGCTTCTGGGGAGCAAATGAATTTGCTATCTACACTAGGTGCTTCTGCGCCTGCGGTGTGGTCACCCTGACAAGCTCTAGCGCTAAAAGGAAACTCAACGTGTGAACTTGCCTCCAGTTTAGGCCCTTAGTACCCATGTAGATACGGAGGCATGCAGCTCTTTCCATGAGTTCTTAGTCGCTTCTATGCTTTACTATAAAGGAAGTACACTTCTGAGGACTCCTAGGCCTCTCGGGTATGCATCATTTCCCCTCCAAGTTCACTGAGTCCCTCCAGAGCCCTGTGGGCCGGCTGCGAAACTTCGAGTCCCATTTGTCGATTCCCTCGGAGGCCCTCTGTGCGTGCCTAGAGACGGGCAACACACTGTACGTTCCTTGAGGAGAGCTCCATTTCCAGAGACCTCGAACGGCCTCAGGACAACATTGCTGCTGAGTCCCAAGTGCCCAGGAAGACTTTGTCATGGCCCTTGTGTGAGCTGCCATGTGATAACACTCTGTTTTGAATGCTCCGAGGCCCTCGTACCTGGAGTCACTCTGCTCGAGGAGAAAGTCAGCATCTTGCCATGCGGTGTCGCTGACGGCACACCCAGCAGAAACACATGCCTGGAAGTAAGGCCCTGATTTGCCGTGCAGAAGCGGAGGCGTGCAGCAGTTTCCATGAGCCGGTGGCCTGTGCTCTGCGTACCTTTAACGGCAGCACAGTTTTCTGGACACCTAGGAGGCTAGCGTGGGCACCCTGTTGCCGGCAGGAACACTGAGTACCCCCAGGCGCACCTGGGTCTGCTAAGCAACATCCAGTCCCGTAGCCCTTTAGAGCCCCCTCTGTGCATGCCGAGCGTAGGGAAACGCACTGCACTCTCCTTTGAAGCGTCTTAGTTTCTTCAGCACTCGCGCACGTTCACGAACACCGTTCTGGCACGTCCCACATGGCGTAGAAGTCTTAGGCGTTGCCCTAGTCTGAGCAGCACTCAGAGTAACCCTCGGCTTCGCATTCCATCCAGGACCTCCTGCCTGAAATCAACGTGCCTCCTAGAGGAAGTCGGCTTGCGTTCTGACTGCAGTTTGAGTCCTGTTCTTCCCGTGGCACTGCAGGCTTTTGAATAGCCACAGGCCCAGAGGAGCAGCTACGGCGTTCCTTGGTTGAGGCAGTTCGCTTGATGCAGAACACTCGAATTCGAGAAGCTGATTCAGGGAAGGAAACACAGGGTAACCTGTGTCTCTTTGGACTTGTTAGAAACCACAGTGGGGTATGCTGAGTGTGCCCATGGAAACGGGGGCCTGCTGGAACTAGCCTTGCTTTCCCATTTTGAAGGCTGCATTCATGCTGCCTTGAAGCTGCCTGACATTCCCTGCTCTTGACAGGCCTGTAAACCCTGTAAGAATGCTTCTGGGGAGAAAATGAATTTGCTATCTACACTAGGTGCTTCTGCGCCTGCGGTGTGGTCACCCTGACAAGCTCTAGCGCTAAAAGGAAACTCAACGTGTGAACTTGCCTCCAGTTTAGGCCCTTAGTACCCATGTAGATACGGAGGCATGCAGCTCTTTCCATGAGTTCTTAGTCGCTTCTATGCTTTACTATAAAGGAAGTACACTTCTGAGGACTCCTAGGCCGCTCCGGTATGCATCATTTCCCCTCCAAGTTCACTGAGTCCCTCCAGTGCCCTGTGGGCCGGCTGCGAGAAACTTCGAGTCCCATTTGTCGATTCCCTCGGAGGCCCTCTGTGCGTGCCTAGAGACGGGCAACACACTGTACGTTCCTTGAGGAGAGCTCCATTTCCAGAGACCTCGAACGGCCTCAGGACAACATTGCTGCTGAGTCCCAAGTGCCCAGGAAGACTTTGTCATGGCCCTTGTGTGAGCTGCCATGTGATAACACTCTGTTTTGAATGCTCCGAGGCCCTCGTACCTGGAGTCACTCTGCTCGAGGAGAAAGTCAGCATCTTGCCATGCGGTGTCGCTGACGGCACACCCAGCAGAAACACATGCCTGGAAGTAAGGCCCTGATTTGCCGTGCAGAAGCGGAGGCGTGCAGCAGTTTCCATGAGCCGGTGGCCTGTGCTCTGCGTACCTTTAACGGCAGCACAGTTTTCTGGACACCTAGGAGGCTAGCGTGGGCACCCTGTTGCCGGCAGGAACACTGAGTACCCCCAGGCGCACCTGGGTCTGCTAAGCAACATCCAGTCCCGTAGCCCTTTAGAGCCCCCTCTGTGCATGCCGAGCGTAGGGAAACGCACTGCACTCTCCTTTGAAGCGTCTTAGTTTCTTCAGCACTCGCGCACGTTCACGAACACCGTTCTGGCACGTCCCACATGGCGTAGAAGTCTTAGGCGTTGCCCTAGTCTGAGCAGCACTCAGAGTAACCCTCGGCTTCGCATTCCATCCAGGACCTCCTGCCTGAAATCAACGTGCCTCCTAGAGGAAGTCGGCTTGCGTTCTGACTGCAGTTTGAGTCCTGTTCTTCCTGTGGCACTGCAGGCTTTTGAATAGCCACAGGCCCAGAGGAGCAGCTACGGCGTTCCTTGGTTGAGGCAGTTCGCTTGATGCAGAACACTCGAATTCGAGAAGCTGATTCAGGGAAGGAAACACAGGGTAACCTGTGTCTCTTTGGACTTGTTAGAAACCACAGTGGGGTATGCTGAGTGTGCCCATGGAAACGGGGGCCTGCTGGAACTAGCCTTGCTTTCCCATTTTGAAGGCTGCATTCATGCTGCCTTGAAGCTGCCTGACATTCCCTGCTCTTGACAGGCCTGTAAACCCTGTAAGAATGCTTCTGGGGAGAAAATGAATTTGCTATCTACACTAGGTGCTTCTGCGCCTGCGGTGTGGTCACCCTGACAAGCTCTAGCGCTAAAAGGAAACTCAACGTGTGAACTTGCCTCCAGTTTAGGCCCTTAGTACCCATGTAGATACGGAGGCATGCAGCTCTTTCCATGAGTTCTTAGTCGCTTCTATGCTTTACTATAAAGGAAGTACACTTCTGAGGACTCCTAGGCCTCTCGGCTATGCATCATTTCCCCTCCAAGTTCACTGAGTCCCTCCAGAGCCCTGTGGGCCGGCTGCGAGAAACTTCGAGTCCCATTTGTCGATTCCCTCGGAGGCCCTCTGTGCGTGCCTAGAGACGGGCAACACACTGTACGTTCCTTGAGGAGAGCTCCATTTCCAGAGACCTCGAACGGCCTCAGGACAACATTGCTGCTGAGTCCCAAGTGCCCAGGAAGACTTTGTCATGGCCCTTGTGTGAGCTGCCATGTGATAACACTCTGTTTTGAATGCTCCGAGGCCCTCGTACCTGGAGTCACTCTGCTCGAGGAGAAAGTCAGCATCTTGCCATGCGGTGTCGCTGACGGCACACCCAGCAGAAACACATGCCTGGAAGTAAGGCCCTGATTTGCCGTGCAGAAGCGGAGGCGTGCAGCAGTTTCCATGAGCCGGTGGCCTGTGCTCTGCGTACCTTTAACGGCAGCACAGTTTTCTGGACACCTAGGAGGCTAGCGTGGGCACCCTGTTGCCGGCAGGAACACTGAGTACCCCCAGGCGCACCTGGGTCTGCTAAGCAACATCCAGTCCCGTAGCCCTTTAGAGCCCCCTCTGTGCATGCCGAGCGTAGGGAAACGCACTGCACTCTCCTTTGAAGCGTCTTAGTTTCTTCAGCACTCGCGCACGTTCACGAACACCGTTCTGGCACGTCCCACATGGCGTAGAAGTCTTAGGCGTTGCCCTAGTCTGAGCAGCACTCAGAGTAACCCTCGGCTTCGCATTCCATCCAGGACCTCCTGCCTGAAATCAACGTGCCTCCTAGAGGAAGTCGGCTTGCGTTCTGACTGCAGTTTGAGTCCTGTTCTTCCCGTGGCACTGCAGGCTTTTGAATAGCCACAGGCCCAGAGGAGCAGCTACGGCGTTCCTTGGTTGAGGCAGTTCGCTTGATGCAGAACACTCGAATTCGAGAAGCTGATTCAGGGAAGGAAACACAGGGTAACCTGTGTCTCTTTGGACTTGTTAGAAACCACAGTGGGGTATGCTGAGTGTGCCCATGGAAACGGGGGCCTGCTGGAACTAGCCTTGCTTTCCCATTTTGAAGGCTGCATTCATGCTGCCTTGAAGCTGCCTGACATTCCCTGCTCTTGACAGGCCTGTAAACCCTGTAAGAATGCTTCTGGGGAGAAAATGAATTTGCTATCTACACTAGGTGCTTCTGCGCCTGCGGTGTGGTCACCCTGACAAGCTCTAGCGCTAAAAGGAAACTCAACGTGTGAACTTGCCTCCAGTTTAGGCCCTTAGTACCCATGTAGATACGGAGGCATGCAGCTCTTTCCATGAGTTCTTAGTCGCTTCTATGCTTTACTATAAAGGAAGTACACTTCTGAGGACTCCTAGGCCTCTCGGGTATGCATCATTTCCCCTCCAAGTTCACTGAGTCCCTCCAGAGCCCTGTGGGCCGGCTGCGAAACTTCGAGTCCCATTTGTCGATTCCCTCGGAGGCCCTCTGTGCGTGCCTAGAGACGGGCAACACACTGTACGTTCCTTGAGGAGAGCTCCATTTCCAGAGACCTCGAACGGCCTCAGGACAACATTGCTGCTGAGTCCCAAGTGCCCAGGAAGACTTTGTCATGGCCCTTGTGTGAGCTGCCATGTGATAACACTCTGTTTTGAATGCTCCGAGGCCCTCGTACCTGGAGTCACTCTGCTCGAGGAGAAAGTCAGCATCTTGCCATGCGGTGTCGCTGACGGCACACCCAGCAGAAACACATGCCTGGAAGTAAGGCCCTGATTTGCCGTGCAGAAGCGGAGGCGTGCAGCAGTTTCCATGAGCCGGTGGCCTGTGCTCTGCGTACCTTTAACGGCAGCACAGTTTTCTGGACACCTAGGAGGCTAGCGTGGGCACCCTGTTGCCGGCAGGAACACTGAGTACCCCCAGGCGCACCTGGGTCTGCTAAGCAACATCCAGTCCCGTAGCCCTTTAGAGCCCCCTCTGTGCATGCCGAGCGTAGGGAAACGCACTGCACTCTCCTTTGAAGCGTCTTAGTTTCTTCAGCACTCGCGCACGTTCACGAACACCGTTCTGGCACGTCCCACATGGCGTAGAAGTCTTAGGCGTTGCCCTAGTCTGAGCAGCACTCAGAGTAACCCTCGGCTTCGCATTCCATCCAGGACCTCCTGCCTGAAATCAACGTGCCTCCTAGAGGAAGTCGGCTTGCGTTCTGACTGCAGTTTGAGTCCTGTTCTTCGCGTGGCACTGCAGGCTTTTGAATAGCCACAGGCCCAGAGGAGCAGCTACGGCGTTCCTTGGTTGAGGCAGTTCGCTTGATGCAGAACACTCGAATTCGAGAAGCTGATTCAGGGAAGGAAACACAGGGTAACCTGTGTCTCTTTGGACTTGTTAGAAACCACAGTGGGGTATGCTGAGTGTGCCCATGGAAACGGGGGCCTGCTGGAACTAGCCTTGCTTTCCCATTTTGAAGGCTGCATTCAATGCTGCCTTGAAGCTGCCTGACATTCCCTGCTCTTGACAGGCCTGTAAACCCTGTAAGAATGCTTCTGGGGAGAAAATGAATTTGCTATCTACACTAGGTGCTTCTGCGCCTGCGGTGTGGTCACCCTGACAAGCTCTAGCGCTAAAAGGAAACTCAACGTGTGAACTTGCCTCCAGTTTAGGCCCTTAGTACCCATGTAGATACGGAGGCATGCAGCTCTTTCCATGAGTTCTTAGTCGCTTCTATGCTTTACTATAAAGGAAGTACACTTCTGAGGACTCCTAGGCCTCTCGGGTATGCATCATTTCCCCTCCAAGTTCACTGAGTCCCTCCAGAGCCCTGTGGGCCGGCTGCGAAACTTCGAGTCCCATTTGTTGATTCCCTCGGAGGCCCTCTGTGCGTGCCTAGAGACGGGCAACACACTGTACGTTCCTTGAGGAGAGCTCCATTTCCAGGGACCTCGAACGGCCTCAGGACAACATTGCTGCTGAGTCCCAAGTGCCCAGGAAGACTTTGTCATGGCCCTTGTGTGAGCTGCCATGTGATAACACTCTGTTTTGAATGCTCCGAGGCCCTCGTACCTGGAGTCACTCTGCTCGAGGAGAAAGTCAGCATCTTGCCATGCGGTGTCGCTGACGGCACACCCAGCAGAAACACATGCCTGGAAGTAAGGCCCTGATTTGCCGTGCAGAAGCGGAGGCGTGCAGCAGTTTCCATGAGCCGGTGGCCTGTGCGCTGCGTACCTTTAACGGCAGCACAGTTTTCTGGACACCTAGGAGGCTAGCGTGGGCACCCTGTTGCCGGCAGGAACACTGAGTACCCCCAGGCGCACCTGGGTCTGCTAAGCAACATCCAGTCCCGTAGCCCTTTAGAGCCCCCTCTGTGCATGCCGAGCGTAGGGAAACGCACTGCACTCTCCTTTGAAGCGTCTTAGTTTCTTCAGCACTCGCGCACGTTCACGAACACCGTTCTGGCACGTCCCACATGGCGTAGAAGTCTTAGGCGTTGCCCTAGTCTGAGCAGCACTCAGAGTAACCCTCGGCTTCGCATTCCATCCAGGACCTCCTGCCTGAAATCAACGTGCCTCCTAGAGGAAGTCGGCTTGCCTTCTGACGGCAGTTTGAGTCCTGTTCTTCCCGTGGCACTGCAGGCTTTTGAATAGCCACAGGCCCAGAGGAGCAGCTACGGCGTTCCTTGGTTGAGGCAGTTCGCTTGATGCAGAACACTCGAATTCGAGAAGCTGATTCAGGGAAGGAAACACAGGGTAACCTGTGTCTCTTTGGACTTGTTAGAAACCACAGTGGGGTATGCTGAGTGTGCCCATGGAAACGGGGGCCTGCTGGAACTAGCCTTGCTTTCCCATTTTGAAGGCTGCATTCATGCTGCCTTGAAGCTGCCTGACATTCCCTGCTCTTGACAGGCCTGTAAACCCTGTAAGAATGCTTCTGGGGAGAAAATGAATTTGCTATCTACACTAGGTGCTTCTGCGCCTGCGGTGTGGTCACCCTGACAAGCTCTAGCGCTAAAAGGAAACTCAACGTGTGAACTTGCCTCCAGTTTAGGCCCTTAGTACCCATGTAGATACGGAGGCATGCAGCTCTTTCCATGAGTTCTTAGTCGCTTCTATGCTTTACTATAAAGGAAGTACACTTCTGAGGACTCCTAGGCCTCTCGGCTATGCATCATTTCCCCTCCAAGTTCACTGAGTCCCTCCAGAGCCCTGTGGGCCGGCTGCGAGAAACTTCGAGTCCCATTTGTCGATTCCCTCGGAGGCCCTCTGTGCGTGCCTAGAGACGGGCAACACACTGTACGTTCCTTGAGGAGAGCTCCATTTCCAGAGACCTCGAACGGCCTCAGGACAACATTGCTGCTGAGTCCCAAGTGCCCAGGAAGACTTTGTCATGGCCCTTGTGTGAGCTGCCATGTGATAACACTCTGTTTTGAATGCTCCGAGGCCCTCGTACCTGGAGTCACTCTGCTCGAGGAGAAAGTCAGCATCTTGCCATGCGGTGTCGCTGACGGCACACCCAGCAGAAACACATGCCTGGAAGTAAGGCCCTGATTTGCCGTGCAGAAGCGGAGGCGTGCAGCAGTTTCCATGAGCCGGTGGCCTGTGCTCTGCGTACCTTTAACGGCAGCACAGTTTTCTGGACACCTAGGAGGCTAGCGTGGGCACCCTGTTGCCGGCAGGAACACTGAGTACCCCCAGGCGCACCTGGGTCTGCTAAGCAACATCCAGTCCCGTAGCCCTTTAGAGCCCCCTCTGTGCATGCCGAGCGTAGGGAAACGCACTGCACTCTCCTTTGAAGCGTCTTAGTTTCTTCAGCACTCGCGCACGTTCACGAACACCGTTCTGGCACGTCCCACATGGCGTAGAAGTCTTAGGCGTTGCCCTAGTCTGAGCAGCACTCAGAGTAACCCTCGGCTTCGCATTCCATCCAGGACCTCCTGCCTGAAATCAACGTGCCTCCTAGAGGAAGTCGGCTTGCGTTCTGACTGCAGTTTGAGTCCTGTTCTTCCCGTGGCACTGCAGGCTTTTGAATAGCCACAGGCCCAGAGGAGCAGCTACGGCGTTCCTTGGTTGAGGCAGTTCGCTTGATGCAGAACACTCGAATTCGAGAAGCTGATTCAGGGAAGGAAACACAGGGTAACCTGTGTCTCTTTGGACTTGTTAGAAACCACAGTGGGGTATGCTGAGTGTGCCCATGGAAACGGGGGCCTGCTGGAACTAGCCTTGCTTTCCCATTTTGAAGGCTGCATTCATGCTGCCTTGAAGCTGCCTGACATTCCCTGCTCTTGACAGGCCTGTAAACCCTGTAAGAATGCTTCTGGGGAGCAAATGAATTTGCTATCTACACTAGGTGCTTCTGCGCCTGCGGTGTGGTCACCCTGACAAGCTCTAGCGCTAAAAGGAAACTCAACGTGTGAACTTGCCTCCAGTTTAGGCCCTTAGTACCCATGTAGATACGGAGGCATGCAGCTCTTTCCATGAGTTCTTAGTCGCTTCTATGCTTTACTATAAAGGAAGTACACTTCTGAGGACTCCTAGGCCTCTCGGGTATGCATCATTTCCCCTCCAAGTTCACTGAGTCCCTCCAGAGCCCTGTGGGCCGGCTGCGAGAAACTTCGAGTCCCATTTGTCGATTCCCTCGGAGGCCCTCTGTGCGTGCCTAGAGACGGGCAACACACTGTACGTTCCTTGAGGAGAGCTCCATTTCCAGAGACCTCGAACGGCCTCAGGACAACATTGCTGCTGAGTCCCAAGTGCCCAGGAAGACTTTGTCATGGCCCTTGTGTGAGCTGCCATGTGATAACACTCTGTTTTGAATGCTCCGAGGCCCTCGTACCTGGAGTCACTCTGCTCGAGGAGAAAGTCAGCATCTTGCCATGCGGTGTCGCTGACGGCACACCCAGCAGAAACACATGCCTGGAAGTAAGGCCCTGATTTGCCGTGCAGAAGCGGAGGCGTGCAGCAGTTTCCATGAGCCGGTGGCCTGTGCTCTGCGTACCTTTAACGGCAGCACAGTTTTCTGGACACCTAGGAGGCTAGCGTGGGCACCCTGTTGCCGGCAGGAACACTGAGTACCCCCAGGCGCACCTGGGTCTGCTAAGCAACATCCAGTCCCGTAGCCCTTTAGAGCCCCCTCTGTGCATGCCGAGCGTAGGGAAACGCACTGCACTCTCCTTTGAAGCGTCTTAGTTTCTTCAGCACTCGCGCACGTTCACGAACACGGTTCTGGCACGTCCCACATGGCGTAGAAGTCTTAGGCGTTGCCCTAGTCTGAGCAGCACTCAGAGTAACCCTCGGCTTCGCATTCCATCCAGGACCTCCTGCCTGAAATCAACGTGCCTCCTAGAGGAAGTCGGCTTGCGTTCTGACTGCAGTTTGAGTCCTGTTCTTCCCGTGGCACTGCAGGCTTTTGAATAGCCACAGGCCCAGAGGAGCAGCTACGGCGTTCCTTGGTTGAGGCAGTTCGCTTGATGCAGAACACTCGAATTCGAGAAGCTGATTCAGGGAAGGAAACACAGGGTAACCTGTGTCTCTTTGGACTTGTTAGAAACCACAGTGGGGTATGCTGAGTGTGCCCATGGAAACGGGGGCCTGCTGGAACTAGCCTTGCTTTCCCATTTTGAAGGCTGCATTCATGCTGCCTTGAAGCTGCCTGACATTCCCTGCTCTTGACAGGCCTGTAAACCCTGTAAGAATGCTTCTGGGGAGAAAATGAATTTGCTATCTACACTAGGTGCTTCTGCGCCTGCGGTGTGGTCACCCTGACAAGCTCTAGCGCTAAAAGGAAACTCAACGTGTGAACTTGCCTCCAGTTTAGGCCCTTAGTACCCATGTAGATACGGAGGCATGCAGCTCTTTCCATGAGTTCTTAGTCGCTTCTATGCTTTACTATAAAGGAAGTACACTTCTGAGGACTCCTAGGCCTCTCGGGTATGCATCATTTCCCCTCCAAGTTCACTGAGTCCCTCCAGAGCCCTGTGGGCCGGCTGCGAGAAACTTCGAGTCCCATTTGTCGATTCCCTCGGAGGCCCTCTGTGCGTGCCTAGAGACGGGCAACACACTGTACGTTCCTTGAGGAGAGCTCCATTTCCAGAGACCTCGAACGGCCTCAGGACAACATTGCTGCTGAGTCCCAAGTGCCCAGGAAGACTTTGTCATGGCCCTTGTGTGAGCTGCCATGTGATAACACTCTGTTTTGAATGCTCCGAGGCCCTCGTACCTGGAGTCACTCTGCTCGAGGAGAAAGTCAGCATCTTGCCATGCGGTGTCGCTGACGGCACACCCAGCAGAAACACATGCCTGGAAGTAAGGCCCTGATTTGCCGTGCAGAAGCGGAGGCGTGCAGCAGTTTCCATGAGCCGGTGGCCTGTGCTCTGTGTACCTTTAACGGCAGCACAGTTTTCTGGACACCTAGGAGGCTAGCGTGGGCACCCTGTTGCCGGCAGGAACACTGAGTACCCCCAGGCGCACCTGGGTCTGCTAAGCAACATCCAGTCCCGTAGCCCTTTAGAGCCCCCTCTGTGCATGCCGAGCGTAGGGAAACGCACTGCACTCTCCTTTGAAGCGTCTTAGTTTCTTCAGCACTCGCGCACGTTCACGAACACCGTTCTGGCACGTCCCACATGGCGTAGAAGTCTTAGGCGTTGCCCTAGTCTGAGCAGCACTCAGAGTAACCCTCGGCTTCGCATTCCATCCAGGACCTCCTGCCTGAAATCAACGTGCCTCCTAGAGGAAGTTGGCTTGCGTTCTGACTGCAGTTTGAGTCCTGTTCTTCCCGTGGCACTGCAGGCTTTTGAATAGCCACAGGCCCAGAGGAGCAGCTACGGCGTTCCTTGGTTGAGGCAGTTCGCTTGATGCAGAACACTCGAATTCGAGAAGCTGATTCAGGGAAGGAAACACAGGGTAACCTGTGTCTCTTTGGACTTGTTAGAAACCACAGTGGGGTATGCTGAGTGTGCCCATGGAAACGGGGGCCTGCTGGAACTAGCCTTGCTTTCCCATTTTGAAGGCTGCATTCATGCTGCCTTGAAGCTGCCTGACATTCCCTGCTCTTGACAGGCCTGTAAACCCTGTAAGAATGCTTCTGGGGAGCAAATGAATTTGCTATCTACACTAGGTGCTTCTGCGCCTGCGGTGTGGTCACCCTGACAAGCTCTAGCGCTAAAAGGAAACTCAACGTGTGAACTTGCCTCCAGTTTAGGCCCTTAGTACCCATGTAGATATGGAGGCATGCAGCTCTTTCCATGAGTTCTTAGTCGCTTCTATGCTTTACTATAAAGGAAGTACACTTCTGAGGACTCCTAGGCCTCTCGGGTATGCATCATTTCCCCTCCAAGTTCACTGAGTCCCTCCAGAGCCCTGTGGGCCGGCTGCGAGAAACTTCGAGTCCCATTTGTCGATTCCCTCGGAGGCCCTCTGTGCGTGCCTAGAGACGGGCAACACACTGTACGTTCCTTGAGGAGAGCTCCATTTCCAGAGACCTCGAACGGCCTCAGGACAACATTGCTGCTGAGTCCCAAGTGCCCAGGAATACTTTGTCATGGCCCTTGTGTGAGCTGCCATGTGATAACACTCTGTTTTGAATGCTCCGAGGCCCTCGTACCTGGAGTCACTCTGCTCGAGGAGAAAGTCAGCATCTTGCCATGCGGTGTCGCTGACGGCACACCCAGCAGAAACACATGCCTGGAAGTAAGGCCCTGATTTGCCGTGCAGAAGCGGAGGCGTGCAGCAGTTTCCATGAGCCGGTGGCCTGTGCTCTGCGTACCTTTAACGGCAGCACAGTTTTCTGGACACCTAGGAGGCTAGCGTGGGCACCCTGTTGCCGGCAGGAACACTGAGTACCCCCAGGCGCACCTGGGTCTGCTAAGCAACATCCAGTCCCGTAGCCCTTTAGAGCCCCCTCTGTGCATGCCGAGCGTAGGGAAACGCACTGCACTCTCCTTTGAAGCGTCTTAGTTTCTTCAGCACTCGCGCACGTTCACGAACACCGTTCTGGCACGTCCCACATGGCGTAGAAGTCTTAGGCGTTGCCCTAGTCTGAGCAGCACTCAGAGTAACCCTCGGCTTCGCATTCCATCCAGGACCTCCTGCCTGAAATCAACGTGCCTCCTAGAGGAAGTCGGCTTGCGTTCTGACTGCAGTTTGAGTCCTGTTCTTCCCGTGGCACTGCAGGCTTTTGAATAGCCACAGGCCCAGAGGAGCAGCTACGGCGTTCCTTGGTTGAGGCAGTTCGCTTGATGCAGAACACTCGAATTCGAGAAGCTGATTCAGGGAAGGAAACACAGGGTAACCTGTGTCTCTTTGGACTTGTTAGAAACCACAGTGGGGTATGCTGAGTGTGCCCATGGAAATGGGGGCCTGCTGGAACTAGCCTTGCTTTCCCATTTTGAAGGCTGCATTCATGCTGCCTTGAAGCTGCCTGACATTCCCTGCTCTTGACAGGCCTGTAAACCCTGTAAGAATGCTTCTGGGGAGCAAATGAATTTGCTATCTACACTAGGTGCTTCTGCGCCTGCGGTGTGGTCACCCTGACAAGCTCTAGCGCTAAAAGGAAACTCAACGTGTGAACTTGCCTCCAGTTTAGGCCCTTAGTACCCATGTAGATACGGAGGCATGCAGCTCTTTCCATGAGTTCTTAGTCGCTTCTATGCTTTACTATAAAGGAAGTACACTTCTGAGGACTCCTAGGCCTCTCGGGTATGCATCATTTCCCCTCCAAGTTCACTGAGTCCCTCCAGAGCCCTGTGGGCCGGCTGCGAGAAACTTCGAGTCCCATTTGTCGATTCCCTCGGAGGCCCTCTGTGCGTGCCTAGAAACGGGCAACACACTGTACGTTCCTTGAGGAGAGCTCCATTTCCAGAGACCTCGAACGGCCTCAGGACAACATTGCTGCTGAGTCCCAAGTGCCCAGGAAGACTTTGTCATGGCCCTTGTGTGAGCTGCCATGTGATAACACTCTGTTTTGAATGCTCCGAGGCCCTCGTACCTGGAGTCACTCTGCTCGAGGAGAAAGTCAGCATCTTGCCATGCGGTGTCGCTGACGGCACACCCAGCAGAAACACATGCCTGGAAGTAAGGCCCTGATTTGCCGTGCAGAAGCGGAGGCGTGCAGCAGTTTCCATGAGCCGGTGGCCTGTGCTCTGCGTACCTTTAACGGCAGCACAGTTTTCTGGACACCTAGGAGGCTAGCGTGGGCACCCTGTTGCCGGCAGGAACACTGAGTACCCCCAGGCGCACCTGGGTCTGCTAAGCAACATCCAGTCCCGTAGCCCTTTAGAGCCCCCTCTGTGCATGCCGAGCGTAGGGAAACGCACTGCACTCTCCTTTGAAGCGTCTTAGTTTCTTCAGCACTCGCGCACGTTCACGAACACCGTTCTGGCACGTCCCACATGGCGTAGAAGTCTTAGGCGTTGCCCTAGTCTGAGCAGCACTCAGAGTAACCCTCGGCTTCGCATTCCATCCAGGACCTCCTGCCTGAAATCAACGTGCCTCCTAGAGGAAGTCGGCTTGCGTTCTGACTGCAGTTTGAGTCCTGTTCTTCCCGTGGCACTGCAGGCTTTTGAATAGCCACAGGCCCAGAGGAGCAGCTACGGCGTTCCTTGGTTGAGGCAGTTCGCTTGATGCAGAACACTCGAATTCGAGAAGCTGATTCAGGGAAGGAAACACAGGGTAACCTGTGTCTCTTTGGACTTGTTAGAAACCACAGTGGGGTATGCTGAGTGTGCCCATGGAAACGGGGGCCTGCTGGAACTAGCCTTGCTTTCCCATTTTGAAGGCTGCATTCATGCTGCCTTGAAGCTGCCTGACATTCCCTGCTCTTGACAGGCCTGTAAACCCTGTAAGAATGCTTCTGGGGAGAAAATGAATTTGCTATCTACACTAGGTGCTTCTGCGCCTGCGGTGTGGTCACCCTGACAAGCTCTAGCGCTAAAAGGAAACTCAACGTGTGAACTTGCCTCCAGTTTAGGCCCTTAGTACCCATGTAGATACGGAGGCATGCAGCTCTTTCCATGAGTTCTTAGTCGCTTCTATGCTTTACTATAAAGGAAGTACACTTCTGAGGACTCCTAGGCCTCTCGGGTATGCATCATTTCCCCTCCAAGTTCACTGAGTCCCTCCAGAGCCCTGTGGGCCGGCTGCGAGAAACTTCGAGTCCCATTTGTCGATTCCCTCGGAGGCCCTCTGTGCGTGCCTAGAGACGGGCAACACACTGTACGTTCCTTGAGGAGAGCTCCATTTCCAGAGACCTCGAACGGCCTCAGGACAACATTGCTGCTGAGTCCCAAGTGCCCAGGAAGACTTTGTCATGGCCCTTGTGTGAGCTGCCATGTGATAACACTCTGTTTTGAATGCTCCGAGGCCCTCGTACCTGGAGTCACTCTGCTCGAGGAGAAAGTCAGCATCTTGCCATGCGGTGTCGCTGACGGCACACCCAGCAGAAACACATGCCTGGAAGTAAGGCCCTGATTTGCCGTGCAGAAGCGGAGGCGTGCAGCAGTTTCCATGAGCCGGTGGCCTGTGCTCTGCGTACCTTTAACGGCAGCACAGTTTTCTGGACACCTAGGAGGCTAGCGTGGGCACCCTGTTGCCGGCAGGAACACTGAGTACCCCCAGGCGCACCTGGGTCTGCTAAGCAACATCCAGTCCCGTAGCCCTTTAGAGCCCCCTCTGTGCATGCCGAGCGTAGGGAAACGCACTGCACTCTCCTTTGAAGCGTCTTAGTTTCTTCAGCACTCGCGCACGTTCACGAACACCGTTCTGGCACGTCCCACATGGCGTAGAAGTCTTAGGCGTTGCCCTAGTCTGAGCAGCACTCAGAGTAACCCTCGGCTTCGCATTCCATCCAGGACCTCCTGCCTGAAATCAACGTGCCTCCTAGAGGAAGTCGGCTTGCGTTCTGACTGCAGTTTGAGTCCTGTTCTTCCCGTGGCACTGCAGGCTTTTGAATAGCCACAGGCCCAGAGGAGCAGCTACGGCGTTCCTTGGTTGAGGCAGTTCGCTTGATGCAGAACACTCGAATTCGAGAAGCTGATTCAGGGAAGGAAACACAGGGTAACCTGTGTCTCTTTGGACTTGTTAGAAACCACAGTGGGGTATGCTGAGTGTGCCCATGGAAACGGGGGCCTGCTGGAACTAGCCTTGCTTTCCCATTTTGAAGGCTGCATTCATGCTGCCTTGAAGCTGCCTGACATTCCCTGCTCTTGACAGGCCTGTAAACCCTGTAAGAATGCTTCTGGGGAGAAAATGAATTTGCTATCTACACTAGGTGCTTCTGCGCCTGCGGTGTGGTCACCCTGACAAGCTCTAGCGCTAAAAGGAAACTCAACGTGTGAACTTGCCTCCAGTTTAGGCCCTTAGTACCCATGTAGATACGGAGGCATGCAGCTCTTTCCATGAGTTCTTAGTCGCTTCTATGCTTTACTATAAAGGAAGTACACTTCTGAGGACTCCTAGGCCTCTCGGCTATGCATCATTTCCCCTCCAAGTTCACTGAGTCCCTCCAGAGCCCTGTGGGCCGGCTGCGAGAAACTTCGAGTCCCATTTGTCGATTCCCTCGGAGGCCCTCTGTGCGTGCCTAGAGACGGGCAACACACTGTACGTTCCTTGAGGAGAGCTCCATTTCCAGAGACCTCGAACGGCCTCAGGACAACATTGCTGCTGAGTCCCAAGTGCCCAGGAAGACTTTGTCATGGCCCTTGTGTGAGCTGCCATGTGATAACACTCTGTTTTGAATGCTCCGAGGCCCTCGTACCTGGAGTCACTCTGCTCGAGGAGAAAGTCAGCATCTTGCCATGCGGTGTCGCTGACGGCACACCCAGCAGAAACACATGCCTGGAAGTAAGGCCCTGATTTGCCGTGCAGAAGCGGAGGCGTGCAGCAGTTTCCATGAGCCGGTGGCCTGTGCTCTGCGTACCTTTAACGGCAGCACAGTTTTCTGGACACCTAGGAGGCTAGCGTGGGCACCCTGTTGCCGGCAGGAACACTGAGTACCCCCAGGCGCACCTGGGTCTGCTAAGCAACATCCAGTCCCGTAGCCCTTTAGAGCCCCCTCTGTGCATGCCGAGCGTAGGGAAACGCACTGCACTCTCCTTTGAAGCGTCTTAGTTTCTTCAGCACTCGCGCACGTTCACGAACACCGTTCTGGCACGTCCCACATGGCGTAGAAGTCTTAGGCGTTGCCCTAGTCTGAGCAGCACTCAGAGTAACCCTCGGCTTCGCATTCCATCCAGGACCTCCTGCCTGAAATCAACGTGCCTCCTAGAGGAAGTCGGCTTGCGTTCTGACTGCAGTTTGAGTCCTGTTCTTCCCGTGGCACTGCAGGCTTTTGAATAGCCACAGGCCCAGAGGAGCAGCTACGGCGTTCCTTGGTTGAGGCAGTTCGCTTGATGCAGAACACTCGAATTCGAGAAGCTGATTCAGGGAAGGAAACACAGGGTAACCTGTGTCTCTTTGGACTTGTTAGAAACCACAGTGGGGTATGCTGAGTGTGCCCATGGAAACGGGGGCCTGCTGGAACTAGCCTTGCTTTCCCATTTTGAAGGCTGCATTCATGCTGCCTTGAAGCTGCCTGACATTCCCTGCTCTTGACAGGCCTGTAAACCCTGTAAGAATGCTTCTGGGGAGAAAATGAATTTGCTATCTACACTAGGTGCTTCTGCGCCTGCGGTGTGGTCACCCTGACAAGCTCTAGCGCTAAAAGGAAACTCAACGTGTGAACTTGCCTCCAGTTTAGGCCCTTAGTACCCATGTAGATACGGAGGCATGCAGCTCTTTCCATGAGTTCTTAGTCGCTTCTATGCTTTACTATAAAGGAAGTACACTTCTGAGGACTCCTAGGCCTCTCGGCTATGCATCATTTCCCCTCCAAGTTCACTGAGTCCCTCCAGAGCCCTGTGGGCCGGCTGCGAGAAACTTCGAGTCCCATTTGTCGATTCCCTCGGAGGCCCTCTGTGCGTGCCTAGAGACGGGCAACACACTGTACGTTCCTTGAGGAGAGCTCCATTTCCAGAGACCTCGAACGGCCTCAGGACAACATTGCTGCTGAGTCCCAAGTGCCCAGGAAGACTTTGTCATGGCCCTTGTGTGAGCTGCCATGTGATAACACTCTGTTTTGAATGCTCCGAGGCCCTCGTACCTGGAGTCACTCTGCTCGAGGAGAAAGTCAGCATCTTGCCATGCGGTGTCGCTGACGGCACACCCAGCAGAAACACATGCCTGGAAGTAAGGCCCTGATTTGCCGTGCAGAAGCGGAGGCGTGCAGCAGTTTCCATGAGCCGGTGGCCTGTGCGCTGCGTACCTTTAACGGCAGCACAGTTTTCTGGACACCTAGGAGGCTAGCGTGGGCACCCTGTTGCCGGCAGGAACACTGAGTACCCCCAGGCGCACCTGGGTCTGCTAAGCAACATCCAGTCCCGTAGCCCTTTAGAGCCCCCTCTGTGCATGCCGAGCGTAGGGAAACGCACTGCACTCTCCTTTGAAGCGTCTTAGTTTCTTCAGCACTCGCGCACGTTCACGAACACCGTTCTGGCACGTCCCACATGGCGTAGAAGTCTTAGGCGTTGCCCTAGTCTGAGCAGCACTCAGAGTAACCCTCGGCTTCGCATTCCATCCAGGACCTCCTGCCTGAAATCAACGTGCCTCCTAGAGGAAGTCGGCTTGCGTTCTGACTGCAGTTTGAGTCCTGTTCTTCCCGTGGCACTGCAGGCTTTTGAATAGCCACAGGCCCAGAGGAGCAGCTACGGCGTTCCTTGGTTGAGGCAGTTCGCTTGATGCAGAACACTCGAATTCGAGAAGCTGATTCAGGGAAGGAAACACAGGGTAACCTGTGTCTCTTTGGACTTGTTAGAAACCACAGTGGGGTATGCTGAGTGTGCCCATGGAAACGGGGGCCTGCTGGAACTAGCCTTGCTTTCCCATTTTGAAGGCTGCATTCATGCTGCCTTGAAGCTGCCTGACATTCCCTGCTCTTGACAGGCCTGTAAACCCTGTAAGAATGCTTCTGGGGAGCAAATGAATTTGCTATCTACACTAGGTGCTTCTGCGCCTGCGGTGTGGTCACCCTGACAAGCTCTAGCGCTAAAAGGAAACTCAACGTGTGAACTTGCCTCCAGTTTAGGCCCTTAGTACCCATGTAGATACGGAGGCATGCAGCTCTTTCCATGAGTTCTTAGTCGCTTCTATGCTTTACTATAAAGGAAGTACACTTCTGAGGACTCCTAGGCCTCTCGGCTATGCATCATTTCCCCTCCAAGTTCACTGAGTCCCTCCAGAGCCCTGTGGGCCGGCTGCGAGAAACTTCGAGTCCCATTTGTCGATTCCCTCGGAGGCCCTCTGTGCGTGCCTAGAGACGGGCAACACACTGTACGTTCCTTGAGGAGAGCTCCATTTCCAGAGACCTCGAACGGCCTCAGGACAACATTGCTGCTGAGTCCCAAGTGCCCAGGAAGACTTTGTCATGGCCCTTGTGTGAGCTGCCATGTGATAACACTCTGTTTTGAATGCTCCGAGGCCCTCGTACCTGGAGTCACTCTGCTCGAGGAGAAAGTCAGCATCTTGCCATGCGGTGTCGCTGACGGCACACCCAGCAGAAACACATGCCTGGAAGTAAGGCCCTGATTTGCCGTGCAGAAGCGGAGGCGTGCAGCAGTTTCCATGAGCCGGTGGCCTGTGCTCTGCGTACCTTTAACGGCAGCACAGTTTTCTGGACACCTAGGAGGCTAGCGTGGGCACCCTGTTGCCGGCAGGAACACTGAGTACCCCCAGGCGCACCTGGGTCTGCTAAGCAACATCCAGTCCCGTAGCCCTTTAGAGCCCCCTCTGTGCATGCCGAGCGTAGGGAAACGCACTGCACTCTCCTTTGAAGCGTCTTAGTTTCTTCAGCACTCGCGCACGTTCACGAACACCGTTCTGGCACGTCCCACATGGCGTAGAAGTCTTAGGCGTTGCCCTAGTCTGAGCAGCACTCAGAGTAACCCTCGGCTTCGCATTCCATCCAGGACCTCCTGCCTGAAATCAACGTGCCTCCTAGAGGAAGTCGGCTTGCGTTCTGACTGCAGTTTGAGTCCTGTTCTTCCCGTGGCACTGCAGGCTTTTGAATAGCCACAGGCCCAGAGGAGCAGCTACGGCGTTCCTTGGTTGAGGCAGTTCGCTTGATGCAGAACACTCGAATTCGAGAAGCTGATTCAGGGAAGGAAACACAGGGTAACCTGTGTCTCTTTGGACTTGTTAGAAACCACAGTGGGGTATGCTGAGTGTGCCCATGGAAACGGGGGCCTGCTGGAACTAGCCTTGCTTTCCCATTTTGAAGGCTGCATTCATGCTGCCTTGAAGCTGCCTGACATTCCCTGCTCTTGACAGGCCTGTAAACCCTGTAAGAATGCTTCTGGGGAGCAAATGAATTTGCTATCTACACTAGGTGCTTCTGCGCCTGCGGTGTGGTCACCCTGACAAGCTCTAGCGCTAAAAGGAAACTCAACGTGTGAACTTGCCTCCAGTTTAGGCCCTTAGTACCCATGTAGATACGGAGGCATGCAGCTCTTTCCATGAGTTCTTAGTCGCTTCTATGCTTTACTATAAAGGAAGTACACTTCTGAGGACTCCTAGGCCTCTCGGGTATGCATCATTTCCCCTCCAAGTTCACTGAGTCCCTCCAGAGCCCTGTGGGCCGGCTGCGAGAAACTTCGAGTCCCATTTGTCGATTCCCTCGGAGGCCCTCTGTGCGTGCCTAGAGACGGGCAACACACTGTACGTTCCTTGAGGAGAGCTCCATTTCCAGAGACCTCGAACGGCCTCAGGACAACATTGCTGCTGAGTCCCAAGTGCCCAGGAAGACTTTGTCATGGCCCTTGTGTGAGCTGCCATGTGATAACACTCTGTTTTGAATGCTCCGAGGCCCTCGTACCTGGAGTCACTCTGCTCGAGGAGAAAGTCAGCATCTTGCCATGCGGTGTCGCTGACGGCACACCCAGCAGAAACACATGAGTGGAAGTAAGGCCCTGATTTGCCGTGCAGAAGCGGAGGCGTGCAGCAGTTTCCATGAGCCGGTGGCCTGTGCTCTGCGTACCTTTAACGGCAGCACAGTTTTCTGGACACCTAGGAGGCTAGCGTGGGCACCCTGTTGCCGGCAGGAACACTGAGTACCCCCAGGCGCACCTGGGTCTGCTAAGCAACATCCAGTCCCGTAGCCCTTTAGAGCCCCCTCTGTGCATGCCGAGCGTAGGGAAACGCACTGCACTCTCCTTTGAAGCGTCTTAGTTTCTTCAGCACTCGCGCACGTTCACGAACACCGTTCTGGCACGTCCCACATGGCGTAGAAGTCTTAGGCGTTGCCCTAGTCTGAGCAGCACTCAGAGTAACCCTCGGCTTCGCATTCCATCCAGGACCTCCTGCCTGAAATCAACGTGCCTCCTAGAGGAAGTCGGCTTGCGTTCTGACTGCAGTTTGAGTCCTGTTCTTCCCGTGGCACTGCAGGCTTTTGAATAGCCACAGGCCCAGAGGAGCAGCTACGGCGTTCCTTGGTTGAGGCAGTTCGCTTGATGCAGAACACTCGAATTCGAGAAGCTGATTCAGGGAAGGAAACACAGGGTAACCTGTGTCTCTTTGGACTTGTTAGAAACCACAGTGGGGTATGCTGAGTGTGCCCATGGAAACGGGGGCCTGCTGGAACTAGCCTTGCTTTCCCATTTTGAAGGCTGCATTCATGCTGCCTTGAAGCTGCCTGACATTCCCTGCTCTTGACAGGCCTGTAAACCCTGTAAGAATGCTTCTGGGGAGCAAATGAATTTGCTATCTACACTAGGTGCTTCTGCGCCTGCGGTGTGGTCACCCTGACAAGCTCTAGCGCTAAAAGGAAACTCAACGTGTGAACTTGCCTCCAGTTTAGGCCCTTAGTACCCATGTAGATACGGAGGCATGCAGCTCTTTCCATGAGTTCTTAGTCGCTTCTATGCTTTACTATAAAGGAAGTACACTTCTGAGGACTCCTAGGCCTCTCGGGTATGCATCATTTCCCCTCCAAGTTCACTGAGTCCCTCCAGAGCCCTGTGGGCCGGCTGCGAAACTTCGAGTCCCATTTGTCGATTCCCTCGGAGGCCCTCTGTGCGTGCCTAGAGACGGGCAACACACTGTACGTTCCTTGAGGAGAGCTCCATTTCCAGAGACCTCGAACGGCCTCAGGACAACATTGCTGCTGAGTCCCAAGTGCCCAGGAAGACTTTGTCATGGCCCTTGTGTGAGCTGCCATGTGATAACACTCTGTTTTGAATGCTCCGAGGCCCTCGTACCTGGAGTCACTCTGCTCGAGGAGAAAGTCAGCATCTTGCCATGCGGTGTCGCTGACGGCACACCCAGCAGAAACACATGCCTGGAAGTAAGGCCCTGATTTGCCGTGCAGAAGCGGAGGCGTGCAGCAGTTTCCATGAGCCGGTGGCCTGTGCTCTGCGTACCTTTAACGGCAGCACAGTTTTCTGGACACCTAGGAGGCTAGCGTGGGCACCCTGTTGCCGGCAGGAACACTGAGTACCCCCAGGCGCACCTGGGTCTGCTAAGCAACATCCAGTCCCGTAGCCCTTTAGAGCCCCCTCTGTGCATGCCGAGCGTAGGGAAACGCACTGCACTCTCCTTTGAAGCGTCTTAGTTTCTTCAGCACTCGCGCACGTTCACGAACACCGTTCTGGCACGTCCCACATGGCGTAGAAGTCTTAGGCGTTGCCCTAGTCTGAGCAGCACTCAGAGTAACCCTCGGCTTCGCATTCCATCCAGGACCTCCTGCCTGAAATCAACGTGCCTCCTAGAGGAAGTCGGCTTGCGTTCTGACTGCAGTTTGAGTCCTGTTCTTCCCGTGGCACTGCAGGCTTTTGAATAGCCACAGGCCCAGAGGAGCAGCTACGGCGTTCCTTGGTTGAGGCAGTTCGCTTGATGCAGAACACTCGAATTCGAGAAGCTGATTCAGGGAAGGAAACACAGGGTAACCTGTGTCTCTTTGGACTTGTTAGAAACCACAGTGGGGTATGCTGAGTGTGCCCATGGAAACGGGGGCCTGCTGGAACTAGCCTTGCTTTCCCATTTTGAAGGCTGCATTCATGCTGCCTTGAAGCTGCCTGACATTCCCTGCTCTTGACAGGCCTGTAAACCCTGTAAGAATGCTTCTGGGGAGCAAATGAATTTGCTATCTACACTAGGTGCTTCTGCGCCTGCGGTGTGGTCACCCTGACAAGCTCTAGCGCTAAAAGGAAACTCAACGTGTGAACTTGCCTCCAGTTTAGGCCCTTAGTACCCATGTAGATACGGAGGCATGCAGCTCTTTCCATGAGTTCTTAGTCGCTTCTATGCTTTACTATAAAGGAAGTACACTTCTGAGGACTCCTAGGCCTCTCGGGTATGCATCATTTCCCCTCCAAGTTCACTGAGTCCCTCCAGAGCCCTGTGGGCCGGCTGCGAAACTTCGAGTCCCATTTGTCGATTCCCTCGGAGGCCCTCTGTGCGTGCCTAGAGACGGGCAACACACTGTACGTTCCTTGAGGAGAGCTCCATTTCCAGAGACCTCGAACGGCCTCAGGACAACATTGCTGCTGAGTCCCAAGTGCCCAGGAAGACTTTGTCATGGCCCTTGTGTGAGCTGCCATGTGATAACACTCTGTTTTGAATGCTCCGAGGCCCTCGTACCTGGAGTCACTCTGCTCGAGGAGAAAGTCAGCATCTTGCCATGCGGTGTCGCTGACGGCACACCCAGCAGAAACACATGCCTGGAAGTAAGGCCCTGATTTGCCGTGCAGAAGCGGAGGCGTGCAGCAGTTTCCATGAGCCGGTGGCCTGTGCTCTGCGTACCTTTAACGGCAGCACAGTTTTCTGGACACCTAGGAGCTAGCGTGGGCACCCTGTTGCCGGCAGGAACACTGAGTACCCCCAGGCGCACCTGGGTCTGCTAAGCAACATCCAGTCCCGTAGCCCTTTAGAGCCCCCTCTGTGCATGCCGAGCGTAGGGAAACGCACTGCACTCTCCTTTGAAGCGTCTTAGTTTCTTCAGCACTCGCGCACGTTCACGAACACCGTTCTGGCACGTCCCACATGGCGTAGAAGTCTTAGGCGTTGCCCTAGTCTGAGCAGCACTCAGAGTAACCCTCGGCTTCGCATTCCATCCAGGACCTCCTGCCTGAAATCAACGTGCCTCCTAGAGGAAGTCGGCTTGCGTTCTGACTGCAGTTTGAGTCCTGTTCTTCCCGTGGCACTGCAGGCTTTTGAATAGCCACAGGCCCAGAGGAGCAGCTACGGCGTTCCTTGGTTGAGGCAGTTCGCTTGATGCAGAACACTCGAATTCGAGAAGCTGATTCAGGGAAGGAAACACAGGGTAACCTGTGTCTCTTTGGACTTGTTAGAAACCACAGTGGGGTATGCTGAGTGTGCCCATGGAAACGGGGGCCTGCTGGAACTAGCCTTGCTTTCCCATTTTGAAGGCTGCATTCATGCTGCCTTGAAGCTGCCTGACATTCCCTGCTCTTGACAGGCCTGTAAACCCTGTAAGAATGCTTCTGGGGAGAAAATGAATTTGCTATCTACACTAGGTGCTTCTGCGCCTGCGGTGTGGTCACCCTGACAAGCTCTAGCGCTAAAAGGAAACTCAACGTGTGAACTTGCCTCCAGTTTAGGCCCTTAGTACCCATGTAGATACGGAGGCATGCAGCTCTTTCCATGAGTTCTTAGTCGCTTCTATGCTTTACTATAAAGGAAGTACACTTCTGAGGACTCCTAGGCCTCTCGGGTATGCATCATTTCCCCTCCAAGTTCACTGAGTCCCTCCAGAGCCCTGTGGGCCGGCTGCGAAACTTCGAGTCCCATTTGTCGATTCCCTCGGAGGTCCTCTGTGCGTGCCTAGAGACGGGCAACACACTGTACGTTCCTTGAGGAGAGCTCCATTTCCAGAGACCTCGAACGGCCTCAGGACAACATTGCTGCTGAGTCCCAAGTGCCCAGGAAGACTTTGTCATGGCCCTTGTGTGAGCTGCCATGTGATAACACTCTGTTTTGAATGCTCCGAGGCCCTCGTACCTGGAGTCACTCTGCTCGAGGAGAAAGTCAGCATCTTGCCATGCGGTGTCGCTGACGGCACACCCAGCAGAAACACATGCCTGGAAGTAAGGCCCTGATTTGCCGTGCAGAAGCGGAGGCGTGCAGCAGTTTCCATGAGCCGGTGGCCTGTGCTCTGCGTACCTTTAACGGCAGCACAGTTTTCTGGACACCTAGGAGCTAGCGTGGGCACCCTGTTGCCGGCAGGAACACTGAGTACCCCCAGGCGCACCTGGGTCTGCTAAGCAACATCCAGTCCCGTAGCCCTTTAGAGCCCCCTCTGTGCATGCCGAGCGTAGGGAAACGCACTGCACTCTCCTTTGAAGCGTCTTAGTTTCTTCAGCACTCGCGCACGTTCACGAACACCGTTCTGGCACGTCCCACATGGCGTAGAAGTCTTAGGCGTTGCCCTAGTCTGAGCAGCACTCAGAGTAACCCTCGGCTTCGCATTCCATCCAGGACCTCCTGCCTGAAATCAACGTGCCTCCTAGAGGAAGTCGGCTTGCGTTCTGACTGCAGTTTGAGTCCTGTTCTTCCCGTGGCACTGCAGGCTTTTGAATAGCCACAGGCCCAGAGGAGCAGCTACGGCGTTCCTTGGTTGAGGCAGTTCGCTTGATGCAGAACACTCGAATTCGAGAAGCTGATTCAGGGAAGGAAACACAGGGTAACCTGTGTCTCTTTGGACTTGTTAGAAACCACAGTGGGGTATGCTGAGTGTGCCCATGGAAACGGGGGCCTGCTGGAACTAGCCTTGCTTTCCCATTTTGAAGGCTGCATTCATGCTGCCTTGAAGCTGCCTGACATTCCCTGCTCTTGACAGGCCTGTAAACCCTGTAAGAATGCTTCTGGGGAGAAAATGAATTTGCTATCTACACTAGGTGCTTCTGCGCCTGCGGTGTGGTCACCCTGACAAGCTCTAGCGCTAAAAGGAAACTCAACGTGTGAACTTGCCTCCAGTTTAGGCCCTTAGTACCCATGTAGATACGGAGGCATGCAGCTCTTTCCATGAGTTCTTAGTCGCTTCTATGCTTTACTATAAAGGAAGTACACTTCTGAGGACTCCTAGGCCTCTCGGCTATGCATCATTTCCCCTCCAAGTTCACTGAGTCCCTCCAGAGCCCTGTGGGCCGGCTGCGAGAAACTTCGAGTCCCATTTGTCGATTCCCTCGGAGGCCCTCTGTGCGTGCCTAGAGACGGGCAACACACTGTACGTTCCTTGAGGAGAGCTCCATTTCCAGAGACCTCGAACGGCCTCAGGACAACATTGCTGCTGAGTCCCAAGTGCCCAGGAAGACTTTGTCATGGCCCTTGTGTGAGCTGCCATGTGATAACACTCTGTTTTGAATGCTCCGAGGCCCTCGTACCTGGAGTCACTCTGCTCGAGGAGAAAGTCAGCATCTTGCCATGCGGTGTCGCTGACGGCACACCCAGCAGAAACACATGCCTGGAAGTAAGGCCCTGATTTGCCGTGCAGAAGCGGAGGCGTGCAGCAGTTTCCATGAGCCGGTGGCCTGTGCTCTGCGTACCTTTAACGGCAGCACAGTTTTCTGGACACCTAGGAGCTAGCGTGGGCACCCTGTTGCCGGCAGGAACACTGAGTACCCCCAGGCGCACCTGGGTCTGCTAAGCAACATCCAGTCCCGTAGCCCTTTAGAGCCCCCTCTGTGCATGCCGAGCGTAGGGAAACGCACTGCACTCTCCTTTGAAGCGTCTTAGTTTCTTCAGCACTCGCGCACGTTCACGAACACCGTTCTGGCACGTCCCACATGGCGTAGAAGTCTTAGGCGTTGCCCTAGTCTGAGCAGCACTCAGAGTAACCCTCGGCTTCGCATTCCATCCAGGACCTCCTGCCTGAAATCAACGTGCCTCCTAGAGGAAGTCGGCTTGCGTTCTGACTGCAGTTTGAGTCCTGTTCTTCCCGTGGCACTGCAGGCTTTTGAATAGCCACAGGCCCAGAGGAGCAGCTACGGCGTTCCTTGGTTGAGGCAGTTCGCTTGATGCAGAACACTCGAATTCGAGAAGCTGATTCAGGGAAGGAAACACAGGGTAACCTGTGTCTCTTTGGACTTGTTAGAAACCACAGTGGGGTATGCTGAGTGTGCCCATGGAAACGGGGGCCTGCTGGAACTAGCCTTGCTTTCCCATTTTGAAGGCTGCATTCATGCTGCCTTGAAGCTGCCTGACATTCCCTGCTCTTGACAGGCCTGTAAACCCTGTAAGAATGCTTCTGGGGAGCAAATGAATTTGCTATCTACACTAGGTGCTTCTGCGCCTGCGGTGTGGTCACCCTGACAAGCTCTAGCGCTAAAAGGAAACTCAACGTGTGAACTTGCCTCCAGTTTAGGCCCTTAGTACCCATGTAGATACGGAGGCATGCAGCTCTTTCCATGAGTTCTTAGTCGCTTCTATGCTTTACTATAAAGGAAGTACACTTCTGAGGACTCCTAGGCCTCTCGGGTATGCATCATTTCCCCTCCAAGTTCACTGAGTCCCTCCAGAGCCCTGTGGGCCGGCTGCGAAACTTCGAGTCCCATTTGTCGATTCCCTCGGAGGCCCTCTGTGCGTGCCTAGAGACGGGCAACACACTGTACGTTCCTTGAGGAGAGCTCCATTTCCAGAGACCTCGAACGGCCTCAGGACAACATTGCTGCTGAGTCCCAAGTGCCCAGGAAGACTTTGTCATGGCCCTTGTGTGAGCTGCCATGTGATAACACTCTGTTTTGAATGCTCCGAGGCCCTCGTACCTGGAGTCACTCTGCTCGAGGAGAAAGTCAGCATCTTGCCATGCGGTGTCGCTGACGGCACACCCAGCAGAAACACATGCCTGGAAGTAAGGCCCTGATTTGCCGTGCAGAAGCGGAGGCGTGCAGCAGTTTCCATGAGCCGGTGGCCTGTGCTCTGCGTACCTTTAACGGCAGCACAGTTTTCTGGACACCTAGGAGGCTAGCGTGGGCACCCTGTTGCCGGCAGGAACACTGAGTACCCCCAGGCGCACCTGGGTGTGCTAAGCAACATCCAGTCCCGTAGCCCTTTAGAGCCCCCTCTGTGCATGCCGAGCGTAGGGAAACGCACTGCACTCTCCTTTGAAGCGTCTTAGTTTCTTCAGCACTCGCGCACGTTCACGAACACCGTTCTGGCACGTCCCACATGGCGTAGAAGTCTTAGGCGTTGCCCTAGTCTGAGCAGCACTCAGAGTAACCCTCGGCTTCGCATTCCATCCAGGACCTCCTGCCTGAAATCAACGTGCCTCCTAGAGGAAGTCGGCTTGCGTTCTGACGGCAGTTTGAGTCCTGTTCTTCCCGTGGCACTGCAGGCTTTTGAATAGCCACAGGCCCAGAGGAGCAGCTACGGCGTTCCTTGGTTGAGGCAGTTCGCTTGATGCAGAACACTCGAATTCGAGAAGCTGATTCAGGGAAGGAAACACAGGGTAACCTGTGTCTCTTTGGACTTGTTAGAAACCACAGTGGGGTATGCTGAGTGTGCCCATGGAAACGGGGGCCTGCTGGAACTAGCCTTGCTTTCCCATTTTGAAGGCTGCATTCATGCTGCCTTGAAGCTGCCTGACATTCCCTGCTCTTGACAGGCCTGTAAACCCTGTAAGAATGCTTCTGGGGAGCAAATGAATTTGCTATCTACACTAGGTGCTTCTGCGCCTGCGGTGTGGTCACCCTGACAAGCTCTAGCGCTAAAAGGAAACTCAACGTGTGAACTTGCCTCCAGTTTAGGCCCTTAGTACCCATGTAGATACGGAGGCATGCAGCTCTTTCCATGAGTTCTTAGTCGCTTCTATGCTTTACTATAAAGGAAGTACACTTCTGAGGACTCCTAGGCCTCTCGGGTATGCATCATTTCCCCTCCAAGTTCACTGAGTCCCTCCAGAGCCCTGTGGGCCGGCTGCGAAACTTCGAGTCCCATTTGTCGATTCCCTCGGAGGCCCTCTGTGCGTGCCTAGAGACGGGCAACACACTGTACGTTCCTTGAGGAGAGCTCCATTTCCAGAGACCTCGAACGGCCTCAGGACAACATTGCTGCTGAGTCCCAAGTGCCCAGGAAGACTTTGTCATGGCCCTTGTGTGAGCTGCCATGTGATAACACTCTGTTTTGAATGCTCCGAGGCCCTCGTACCTGGAGTCACTCTGCTCGAGGAGAAAGTCAGCATCTTGCCATGCGGTGTCGCTGATGGCACACCCAGCAGAAACACATGCCTGGAAGTAAGGCCCTGATTTGCCGTGCAGAAGCGGAGGCGTGCAGCAGTTTCCATGAGCCGGTGGCCTGTGCTCTGCGTACCTTTAACGGCAGCACAGTTTTCTGGACACCTAGGAGGCTAGCGTGGGCACCCTGTTGCCGGCAGGAACACTGAGTACCCCCAGGCGCACCTGGGTCTGCTAAGCAACATCCAGTCCCGTAGCCCTTTAGAGCCCCCTCTGTGCATGCCGAGCGTAGGGAAACGCACTGCACTCTCCTTTGAAGCGTCTTAGTTTCTTCAGCACTCGCGCACGTTCACGAACACCGTTCTGGCACGTCCCACATGGCGTAGAAGTCTTAGGCGTTGCCCTAGTCTGAGCAGCACTCAGAGTAACCCTCGGCTTCGCATTCCATCCAGGACCTCCTGCCTGAAATCAACGTGCCTCCTAGAGGAAGTCGGCTTGCGTTCTGACTGCAGTTTGAGTCCTGTTCTTCCCGTGGCACTGCAGGCTTTTGAATAGCCACAGGCCCAGAGGAGCAGCTACGGCGTTCCTTGGTTGAGGCAGTTCGCTTGATGCAGAACACTCGAATTCGAGAAGCTGATTCAGGGAAGGAAACACAGGGTAACCTGTGTCTCTTTGGACTTGTTAGAAACCACAGTGGGGTATGCTGAGTGTGCCCATGGAAACGGGGGCCTGCTGGAACTAGCCTTGCTTTCCCATTTTGAAGGCTGCATTCATGCTGCCTTGAAGCTGCCTGACATTCCCTGCTCTTGACAGGCCTGTAAACCCTGTAAGAATGCTTCTGGGGAGAAAATGAATTTGCTATCTACACTAGGTGCTTCTGCGCCTGCGGTGTGGTCACCCTGACAAGCTCTAGCGCTAAAAGGAAACTCAACGTGTGAACTTGCCTCCAGTTTAGGCCCTTAGTACCCATGTAGATACGGAGGCATGCAGCTCTTTCCATGAGTTCTTAGTCGCTTCTATGCTTTACTATAAAGGAAGTACACTTCTGAGGACTCCTAGGCCTCTCGGCTATGCATCATTTCCCCTCCAAGTTCACTGAGTCCCTCCAGAGCCCTGTGGGCCGGCTGCGAGAAACTTCGAGTCCCATTTGTCGATTCCCTCGGAGGCCCTCTGTGCGTGCCTAGAGACGGGCAACACACTGTACGTTCCTTGAGGAGAGCTCCATTTCCAGAGACCTCGAACGGCCTCAGGACAACATTGCTGCTGAGTCCCAAGTGCCCAGGAAGACTTTGTCATGGCCCTTGTGTGAGCTGCCATGTGATAACACTCTGTTTTGAATGCTCCGAGGCCCTCGTACCTGGAGTCACTCTGCTCGAGGAGAAAGTCAGCATCTTGCCATGCGGTGTCGCTGACGGCACACCCAGCAGAAACACATGCCTGGAAGTAAGGCCCTGATTTGCCGTGCAGAAGCGGAGGCGTGCAGCAGTTTCCATGAGCCGGTGGCCTGTGCTCTGCGTACCTTTAACGGCAGCACAGTTTTCTGGACACCTAGGAGGCTAGCGTGGGCACCCTGTTGCCGGCAGGAACACTGAGTACCCCCAGGCGCACCTGGGTCTGCTAAGCAACATCCAGTCCCGTAGCCCTTTAGAGCCCCCTCTGTGCATGCCGAGCGTAGGGAAACGCACTGCACTCTCCTTTGAAGCGTCTTAGTTTCTTCAGCACTCGCGCACGTTCACGAACACCGTTCTGGCACGTCCCACATGGCGTAGAAGTCTTAGGCGTTGCCCTAGTCTGAGCAGCACTCAGAGTAACCCTCGGCTTCGCATTCCATCCAGGACCTCCTGCCTGAAATCAACGTGCCTCCTAGAGGAAGTCGGCTTGCGTTCTGACTGCAGTTTGAGTCCTGTTCTTCCCGTGGCACTGCAGGCTTTTGAATAGCCACAGGCCCAGAGGAGCAGCTACGGCGTTCCTTGGTTGAGGCAGTTCGCTTGATGCAGAACACTCGAATTCGAGAAGCTGATTCAGGGAAGGAAACACAGGGTAACCTGTGTCTCTTTGGACTTGTTAGAAACCACAGTGGGGTATGCTGAGTGTGCCCATGGAAACGGGGGCCTGCTGGAACTAGCCTTGCTTTCCCATTTTGAAGGCTGCATTCATGCTGCCTTGAAGCTGCCTGACATTCCCTGCTCTTGACAGGCCTGTAAACCCTGTAAGAATGCTTCTGGGGAGCAAATGAATTTGCTATCTACACTAGGTGCTTCTGCGCCTGCGGTGTGGTCACCCTGACAAGCTCTAGCGCTAAAAGGAAACTCAACGTGTGAACTTGCCTCCAGTTTAGGCCCTTAGTACCCATGTAGATACGGAGGCATGCAGCTCTTTCCATGAGTTCTTAGTCGCTTCTATGCTTTACTATAAAGGAAGTACACTTCTGAGGACTCCTAGGCCTCTCGGCTATGCATCATTTCCCCTCCAAGTTCACTGAGTCCCTCCAGAGCCCTGTGGGCCGGCTGCGAAACTTCGAGTCCCATTTGTCGATTCCCTCGGAGGCCCTCTGTGCGTGCCTAGAGACGGGCAACACACTGTACGTTCCTTGAGGAGAGCTCCATTTCCAGAGACCTCGAACGGCCTCAGGACAACATTGCTGCTGAGTCCCAAGTGCCCAGGAAGACTTTGTCATGGCCCTTGTGTGAGCTGCCATGTGATAACACTCTGTTTTGAATGCTCCGAGGCCCTCGTACCTGGAGTCACTCTGCTCGAGGAGAAAGTCAGCATCTTGCCATGCGGTGTCGCTGACGGCACACCCAGCAGAAACACATGCCTGGAAGTAAGGCCCTGATTTGCCGTGCAGAAGCGGAGGCGTGCAGCAGTTTCCATGAGCCGGTGGCCTGTGCTCTGCGTACCTTTAACGGCAGCACAGTTTTCTGGACACCTAGGAGGCTAGCGTGGGCACCCTGTTGCCGGCAGGAACACTGAGTACCCCCAGGCGCACCTGGGTCTGCTAAGCAACATCCAGTCCCGTAGCCCTTTAGAGCCCCCTCTGTGCATGCCGAGCGTAGGGAAACGCACTGCACTCTCCTTTGAAGCGTCTTAGTTTCTTCAGCACTCGCGCACGTTCACGAACACCGTTCTGGCACGTCCCACATGGCGTAGAAGTCTTAGGCGTTGCCCTAGTCTGAGCAGCACTCAGAGTAACCCTCGGCTTCGCATTCCATCCAGGACCTCCTGCCTGAAATCAACGTGCCTCCTAGAGGAAGTCGGCTTGCGTTCTGACTGCAGTTTGAGTCCTGTTCTTCCCGTGGCACTGCAGGCTTTTGAATAGCCACAGGCCCAGAGGAGCAGCTACGGCGTTCCTTGGTTGAGGCAGTTCGCTTGATGCAGAACACTCGAATTCGAGAAGCTGATTCAGGGAAGGAAACACAGGGTAACCTGTGTCTCTTTGGACTTGTTAGAAACCACAGTGGGGTATGCTGAGTGTGCCCATGGAAACGGGGGCCTGCTGGAACTAGCCTTGCTTTCCCATTTTGAAGGCTGCATTCATGCTGCCTTGAAGCTGCCTGACATTCCCTGCTCTTGACAGGCCTGTAAACCCTGTAAGAATGCTTCTGGGGAGAAAATGAATTTGCTATCTACACTAGGTGCTTCTGCGCCTGCGGTGTGGTCACCCTGACAAGCTCTAGCGCTAAAAGGAAACTCAACGTGTGAACTTGCCTCCAGTTTAGGCCCTTAGTACCCATGTAGATACGGAGGCATGCAGCTCTTTCCATGAGTTCTTAGTCGCTTCTATGCTTTACTATAAAGGAAGTACACTTCTGAGGACTCCTAGGCCTCTCGGCTATGCATCATTTCCCCTCCAAGTTCACTGAGTCCCTCCAGAGCCCTGTGGGCCGGCTGCGAGAAACTTCGAGTCCCATTTGTCGATTCCCTCGGAGGCCCTCTGTGCGTGCCTAGAGACGGGCAACACACTGTACGTTCCTTGAGGAGAGCTCCATTTCCAGAGACCTCGAACGGCCTCAGGACAACATTGCTGCTGAGTCCCAAGTGCCCAGGAAGACTTTGTCATGGCCCTTGTGTGAGCTGCCATGTGATAACACTCTGTTTTGAATGCTCCGAGGCCCTCGTACCTGGAGTCACTCTGCTCGAGGAGAAAGTCAGCATCTTGCCATGCGGTGTCGCTGACGGCACACCCAGCAGAAACACATGCCTGGAAGTAAGGCCCTGATTTGCCGTGCAGAAGCGGAGGCGTGCAGCAGTTTCCATGAGCCGGTGGCCTGTGCTCTGCGTACCTTTAACGGCAGCACAGTTTTCTGGACACCTAGGAGGCTAGCGTGGGCACCCTGTTGCCGGCAGGAACACTGAGTACCCCCAGGCGCACCTGGGTGTGCTAAGCAACATCCAGTCCCGTAGCCCTTTAGAGCCCCCTCTGTGCATGCCGAGCGTAGGGAAACGCACTGCACTCTCCTTTGAAGCGTCTTAGTTTCTTCAGCACTCGCGCACGTTCACGAACACCGTTCTGGCACGTCCCACATGGCGTAGAAGTCTTAGGCGTTGCCCTAGTCTGAGCAGCACTCAGAGTAACCCTCGGCTTCGCATTCCATCCAGGACCTCCTGCCTGAAATCAACGTGCCTCCTAGAGGAAGTCGGCTTGCGTTCTGACTGCAGTTTGAGTCCTGTTCTTCCCGTGGCACTGCAGGCTTTTGAATAGCCACAGGCCCAGAGGAGCAGCTACGGCGTTCCTTGGTTGAGGCAGTTCGCTTGATGCAGAACACTCGAATTCGAGAAGCTGATTCAGGGAAGGAAACACAGGGTAACCTGTGTCTCTTTGGACTTGTTAGAAACCACAGTGGGGTATGCTGAGTGTGCCCATGGAAACGGGGGCCTGCTGGAACTAGCCTTGCTTTCCCATTTTGAAGGCTGCATTCATGCTGCCTTGAAGCTGCCTGACATTCCCTGCTCTTGACAGGCCTGTAAACCCTGTAAGAATGCTTCTGGGGAGCAAATGAATTTGCTATCTACACTAGGTGCTTCTGCGCCTGCGGTGTGGTCACCCTGACAAGCTCTAGCGCTAAAAGGAAACTCAACGTGTGAACTTGCCTCCAGTTTAGGCCCTTAGTACCCATGTAGATACGGAGGCATGCAGCTCTTTCCATGAGTTCTTAGTCGCTTCTATGCTTTACTATAAAGGAAGTACACTTCTGAGGACTCCTAGGCCTCTCGGCTATGCATCATTTCCCCTCCAAGTTCACTGAGTCCCTCCAGAGCCCTGTGGGCCGGCTGCGAGAAACTTCGAGTCCCATTTGTCGATTCCCTCGGAGGCCCTCTGTGCGTGCCTAGAGACGGGCAACACACTGTACGTTCCTTGAGGAGAGCTCCATTTCCAGAGACCTCGAACGGCCTCAGGACAACATTGCTGCTGAGTCCCAAGTGCCCAGGAAGACTTTGTCATGGCCCTTGTGTGAGCTGCCATGTGATAACACTCTGTTTTGAATGCTCCGAGGCCCTCGTACCTGGAGTCACTCTGCTCGAGGAGAAAGTCAGCATCTTGCCATGCGGTGTCGCTGACGGCACACCCAGCAGAAACACATGCCTGGAAGTAAGGCCCTGATTTGCCGTGCAGAAGCGGAGGCGTGCAGCAGTTTCCATGAGCCGGTGGCCTGTGCTCTGCGTACCTTTAACGGCAGCACAGTTTTCTGGACACCTAGGAGGCTAGCGTGGGCACCCTGTTGCCGGCAGGAACACTGAGTACCCCCAGGCGCACCTGGGTCTGCTAAGCAACATCCAGTCCCGTAGCCCTTTAGAGCCCCCTCTGTGCATGCCGAGCGTAGGGAAACGCACTGCACTCTCCTTTGAAGCGTCTTAGTTTCTTCAGCACTCGCGCACGTTCACGAACACCGTTCTGGCACGTCCCACATGGCGTAGAAGTCTTAGGCGTTGCCCTAGTCTGAGCAGCACTCAGAGTAACCCTCGGCTTCGCATTCCATCCAGGACCTCCTGCCTGAAATCAACGTGCCTCCTAGAGGAAGTCGGCTTGCGTTCTGACTGCAGTTTGAGTCCTGTTCTTCCCGTGGCACTGCAGGCTTTTGAATAGCCACAGGCCCAGAGGAGCAGCTACGGCGTTCCTTGGTTGAGGCAGTTCGCTTGATGCAGAACACTCGAATTCGAGAAGCTGATTCAGGGAAGGAAACACAGGGTAACCTGTGTCTCTTTGGACTTGTTAGAAACCACAGTGGGGTATGCTGAGTGTGCCCATGGAAACGGGGGCCTGCTGGAACTAGCCTTGCTTTCCCATTTTGAAGGCTGCATTCATGCTGCCTTGAAGCTGCCTGACATTCCCTGCTCTTGACAGGCCTGTAAACCCTGTAAGAATGCTTCTGGGGAGAAAATGAATTTGCTATCTACACTAGGTGCTTCTGCGCCTGCGGTGTGGTCACCCTGACAAGCTCTAGCGCTAAAAGGAAACTCAACGTGTGAACTTGCCTCCAGTTTAGGCCCTTAGTACCCATGTAGATACGGAGGCATGCAGCTCTTTCCATGAGTTCTTAGTCGCTTCTATGCTTTACTATAAAGGAAGTACACTTCTGAGGACTCCTAGGCCTCTCGGCTATGCATCATTTCCCCTCCAAGTTCACTGAGTCCCTCCAGAGCCCTGTGGGCCGGCTGCGAGAAACTTCGAGTCCCATTTGTCGATTCCCTCGGAGGCCCTCTGTGCGTGCCTAGAGACGGGCAACACACTGTACGTTCCTTGAGGAGAGCTCCATTTCCAGAGACCTCGAACGGCCTCAGGACAACATTGCTGCTGAGTCCCAAGTGCCCAGGAAGACTTTGTCATGGCCCTTGTGTGAGCTGCCATGTGATAACACTCTGTTTTGAATGCTCCGAGGCCCTCGTACCTGGAGTCACTCTGCTCGAGGAGAAAGTCAGCATCTTGCCATGCGGTGTCGCTGACGGCACACCCAGCAGAAACACATGCTGGAAGTAAGGCCCTGATTTGCCGTGCAGAAGCGGAGGCGTGCAGCAGTTTCCATGAGCCGGTGGCCTGTGCTCTGCGTACCTTTAACGGCAGCACAGTTTTCTGGACACCTAGGAGGCTAGCGTGGGCACCCTGTTGCCGGCAGGAACACTGAGTACCCCCAGGCGCACCTGGGTCTGCTAAGCAACATCCAGTCCCGTAGCCCTTTAGAGCCCCCTCTGTGCATGCCGAGCGTAGGGAAACGCACTGCACTCTCCTTTGAAGCGTCTTAGTTTCTTCAGCACTCGCGCACGTTCACGAACACCGTTCTGGCACGTCCCACATGGCGTAGAAGTCTTAGGCGTTGCCCTAGTCTGAGCAGCACTCAGAGTAACCCTCGGCTTCGCATTCCATCCAGGACCTCCTGCCTGAAATCAACGTGCCTCCTAGAGGAAGTCGGCTTGCGTTCTGACTGCAGTTTGAGTCCTGTTCTTCCCGTGGCACTGCAGGCTTTTGAATAGCCACAGGCCCAGAGGAGCAGCTACGGCGTTCCTTGGTTGAGGCAGTTCGCTTGATGCAGAACACTCGAATTCGAGAAGCTGATTCAGGGAAGGAAACACAGGGTAACCTGTGTCTCTTTGGACTTGTTAGAAACCACAGTGGGGTATGCTGAGTGTGCCCATGGAAACGGGGGCCTGCTGGAACTAGCCTTGCTTTCCCATTTTGAAGGCTGCATTCATGCTGCCTTGAAGCTGCCTGACATTCCCTGCTCTTGACAGGCCTGTAAACCCTGTAAGAATGCTTCTGGGGAGAAAATGAATTGGCTATCTACACTAGGTGCTTCTGCGCCTGCGGTGTGGTCACCCTGACAAGCTCTAGCGCTAAAAGGAAACTCAACGTGTGAACTTGCCTCCAGTTTAGGCCCTTAGTACCCATGTAGATACGGAGGCATGCAGCTCTTTCCATGAGTTCTTAGTCGCTTCTATGCTTTACTATAAAGGAAGTACACTTCTGAGGACTCCTAGGCCTCTCGGCTATGCATCATTTCCCCTCCAAGTTCACTGAGTCCCTCCAGAGCCCTGTGGGCCGGCTGCGAGAAACTTCGAGTCCCATTTGTCGATTCCCTCGGAGGCCCTCTGTGCGTGCCTAGAGACGGGCAACACACTGTACGTTCCTTGAGGAGAGCTCCATTTCCAGAGACCTCGAACGGCCTCAGGACAACATTGCTGCTGAGTCCCAAGTGCCCAGGAAGACTTTGTCATGGCCCTTGTGTGAGCTGCCATGTGATAACACTCTGTTTTGAATGCTCCGAGGCCCTCGTACCTGGAGTCACTCTGCTCGAGGAGAAAGTCAGCATCTTGCCATGCGGTGTCGCTGACGGCACACCCAGCAGAAACACATGCCTGGAAGTAAGGCCCTGATTTGCCGTGCAGAAGCGGAGGCGTGCAGCAGTTTCCATGAGCCGGTGGCCTGTGCTCTGCGTACCTTTAACGGCAGCACAGTTTTCTGGACACCTAGGAGCTAGCGTGGGCACCCTGTTGCCGGCAGGAACACTGAGTACCCCCAGGCGCACCTGGGTCTGCTAAGCAACATCCAGTCCCGTAGCCCTTTAGAGCCCCCTCTGTGCATGCCGAGCGTAGGGAAACGCACTGCACTCTCCTTTGAAGCGTCTTAGTTTCTTCAGCACTCGCGCACGTTCACGAACACCGTTCTGGCACGTCCCACATGGCGTAGAAGTCTTAGGCGTTGCCCTAGTCTGAGCAGCACTCAGAGTAACCCTCGGCTTCGCATTCCATCCAGGACCTCCTGCCTGAAATCAACGTGCCTCCTAGAGGAAGTCGGCTTGCGTTCTGACTGCAGTTTGAGTCCTGTTCTTCCCGTGGCACTGCAGGCTTTTGAATAGCCACAGGCCCAGAGGAGCAGCTACGGCGTTCCTTGGTTGAGGCAGTTCGCTTGATGCAGAACACTCGAATTCGAGAAGCTGATTCAGGGAAGGAAACACAGGGTAACCTGTGTCTCTTTGGACTTGTTAGAAACCACAGTGGGGTATGCTGAGTGTGCCCATGGAAACGGGGGCCTGCTGGAACTAGCCTTGCTTTCCCATTTTGAAGGCTGCATTCATGCTGCCTTGAAGCTGCCTGACATTCCCTGCTCTTGACAGGCCTGTAAACCCTGTAAGAATGCTTCTGGGGAGCAAATGAATTTGCTATCTACACTAGGTGCTTCTGCGCCTGCGGTGTGGTCACCCTGACAAGCTCTAGCGCTAAAAGGAAACTCAACGTGTGAACTTGCCTCCAGTTTAGGCCCTTAGTACCCATGTAGATACGGAGGCATGCAGCTCTTTCCATGAGTTCTTAGTCGCTTCTATGCTTTACTATAAAGGAAGTACACTTCTGAGGACTCCTAGGCCTCTCGGCTATGCATCATTTCCCCTCCAAGTTCACTGAGTCCCTCCAGAGCCCTGTGGGCCGGCTGCGAGAAACTTCGAGTCCCATTTGTCGATTCCCTCGGAGGCCCTCTGTGCGTGCCTAGAGACGGGCAACACACTGTACGTTCCTTGAGGAGAGCTCCATTTCCAGAGACCTCGAACGGCCTCAGGACAACATTGCTGCTGAGTCCCAAGTGCCCAGGAAGACTTTGTCATGGCCCTTGTGTGAGCTGCCATGTGATAACACTCTGTTTTGAATGCTCCGAGGCCCTCGTACCTGGAGTCACTCTGCTCGAGGAGAAAGTCAGCATCTTGCCATGCGGTGTCGCTGACGGCACACCCAGCAGAAACACATGCCTGGAAGTAAGGCCCTGATTTGCCGTGCAGAAGCGGAGGCGTGCAGCAGTTTCCATGAGCCGGTGGCCTGTGCTCTGCGTACCTTTAACGGCAGCACAGTTTTCTGGACACCTAGGAGGCTAGCGTGGGCACCCTGTTGCCGGCAGGAACACTGAGTACCCCCAGGCGCACCTGGGTCTGCTAAGCAACATCCAGTCCCGTAGCCCTTTAGAGCCCCTCTGTGCATGCCGAGCATAGGGAAACACACTGCACTCTCTTTTGAAGCATCTTAATTTCCTCAGCACTCGGGCACGTTCACGAACACCGTTCTGGCACGTCCCACATGGCGTAGAAGTCTTAGGCGTTGCCCTAGTCTGAGCAGCACTCAGAGTAACCCTCGGCTTCGCATTCCATCCAGGACCTCCTGCCTGAAATCAACGTGCCTCCTAGAGGAAGTCGGCTTGCGTTCTGACTGCAGTTTGAGTCCTGTTCTTCCCGTGGCACTGCAGGCTTTTGAATAGCCACAGGCCCAGAGGAGCAGCTACGGCGTTCCTTGGTTGAGGCAGTTCGCTTGATGCAGAACACTCGAATTCGAGAAGCTGATTCAGGGAAGGAAACACAGGGTAACCTGTGTCTCTTTGGACTTGTTAGAAACCACAGTGGGGTATGCTGAGTGTGCCCATGGAAACGGGGGCCTGCTGGAACTAGCCTTGCTTTCCCATTTTGAAGGCTGCATTCATGCTGCCTTGAAGCTGCCTGACATTCCCTGCTCTTGACAGGCCTGTAAACCCTGTAAGAATGCTTCTGGGGAGCAAATGAATTTGCTATCTACACTAGGTGCTTCTGCGCCTGCGGTGTGGTCACCCTGACAAGCTCTAGCGCTAAAAGGAAACTCAACGTGTGAACTTGCCTCCAGTTTAGGCCCTTAGTACCCATGTAGATACGGAGGCATGCAGCTCTTTCCATGAGTTCTTAGTCGCTTCTATGCTTTACTATAAAGGAAGTACACTTCTGAGGACTCCTAGGCCTCTCGGGTATGCATCATTTCCCCTCCAAGTTCACTGAGTCCCTCCAGAGCCCTGTGGGCCGGCTGCGAGAAACTTCGAGTCCCATTTGTCGATTCCCTCGGAGGTCCTCTGTGCGTGCCTAGAGACGGGCAACACACTGTACGTTCCTTGAGGAGAGCTCCATTTCCAGAGACCTCGAACGGCCTCAGGACAACATTGCTGCTGAGTCCCAAGTGCCCAGGAAGACTTTGTCATGGCCCTTGTGTGAGCTGCCATGTGATAACACTCTGTTTTGAATGCTCCGAGGCCCTCGTACCTGGAGTCACTCTGCTCGAGGAGAAAGTCAGCATCTTGCCATGCGGTGTCGCTGACGGCACACCCAGCAGAAACACATGCCTGGAAGTAAGGCCCTGATTTGCCGTGCAGAAGCGGAGGCGTGCAGCAGTTTCCATGAGCCGGTGGCCTGTGCTCTGCGTACCTTTAACGGCAGCACAGTTTTCTGGACACCTAGGAGGCTAGCGTGGGCACCCTGTTGCCGGCAGGAACACTGAGTACCCCCAGGCGCACCTGGGTCTGCTAAGCAACATCCAGTCCCGTAGCCCTTTAGAGCCCCCTCTGTGCATGCCGAGCGTAGGGAAACGCACTGCACTCTCCTTTGAAGCGTCTTAGTTTCTTCAGCACTCGCGCACGTTCACGAACACCGTTCTGGCACGTCCCACATGGCGTAGAAGTCTTAGGCGTTGCCCTAGTCTGAGCAGCACTCAGAGTAACCCTCGGCTTCGCATTCCATCCAGGACCTCCTGCCTGAAATCAACGTGCCTCCTAGAGGAAGTCGGCTTGCGTTCTGACTGCAGTTTGAGTCCTGTTCTTCCCGTGGCACTGCAGGCTTTTGAATAGCCACAGGCCCAGAGGAGCAGCTACGGCGTTCCTTGGTTGAGGCAGTTCGCTTGATGCAGAACACTCGAATTCGAGAAGCTGATTCAGGGAAGGAAACACAGGGTAACCTGTGTCTCTTTGGACTTGTTAGAAACCACAGTGGGGTATGCTGAGTGTGCCCATGGAAACGGGGGCCTGCTGGAACTAGCCTTGCTTTCCCATTTTGAAGGCTGCATTCATGCTGCCTTGAAGCTGCCTGACATTCCCTGCTCTTGACAGGCCTGTAAACCCTGTAAGAATGCTTCTGGGGAGCAAATGAATTTGCTATCTACACTAGGTGCTTCTGCGCCTGCGGTGTGGTCACCCTGACAAGCTCTAGCGCTAAAAGGAAACTCAACGTGTGAACTTGCCTCCAGTTTAGGCCCTTAGTACCCATGTAGATACGGAGGCATGCAGCTCTTTCCATGAGTTCTTAGTCGCTTCTATGCTTTACTATAAAGGAAGTACACTTCTGAGGACTCCTAGGCCTCTCGGGTATGCATCATTTCCCCTCCAAGTTCACTGAGTCCCTCCAGAGCCCTGTGGGCCGGCTGCGAAACTTCGAGTCCCATTTGTCGATTCCCTCGGAGGCCCTCTGTGCGTGCCTAGAGACGGGCAACACACTGTACGTTCCTTGAGGAGAGCTCCATTTCCAGAGACCTCGAACGGCCTCAGGACAACATTGCTGCTGAGTCCCAAGTGCCCAGGAAGACTTTGTCATGGCCCTTGTGTGAGCTGCCATGTGATAACACTCTGTTTTGAATGCTCCGAGGCCCTCGTACCTGGAGTCACTCTGCTCGAGGAGAAAGTCAGCATCTTGCCATGCGGTGTCGCTGACGGCACACCCAGCAGAAACACATGCCTGGAAGTAAGGCCCTGATTTGCCGTGCAGAAGCGGAGGCGTGCAGCAGTTTCCATGAGCCGGTGGCCTGTGCTCTGCGTACCTTTAACGGCAGCACAGTTTTCTGGACACCTAGGAGGCTAGCGTGGGCACCCTGTTGCCGGCAGGAACACTGAGTACCCCCAGGCGCACCTGGGTCTGCTAAGCAACATCCAGTCCCGTAGCCCTTTAGAGCCCCCTCTGTGCATGCCGAGCGTAGGGAAACGCACTGCACTCTCCTTTGAAGCGTCTTAGTTTCTTCAGCACTCGCGCACGTTCACGAACACCGTTCTGGCACGTCCCACATGGCGTAGAAGTCTTAGGCGTTGCCCTAGTCTGAGCAGCACTCAGAGTAACCCTCGGCTTCGCATTCCATCCAGGACCTCCTGCCTGAAATCAACGTGCCTCCTAGAGGAAGTCGGCTTGCGTTCTGACGGCAGTTTGAGTCCTGTTCTTCCCGTGGCACTGCAGGCTTTTGAATAGCCACAGGCCCAGAGGAGCAGCTACGGCGTTCCTTGGTTGAGGCAGTTCGCTTGATGCAGAACACTCGAATTCGAGAAGCTGATTCAGGGAAGGAAACACAGGGTAACCTGTGTCTCTTTGGACTTGTTAGAAACCACAGTGGGGTATGCTGAGTGTGCCCATGGAAACGGGGGCCTGCTGGAACTAGCCTTGCTTTCCCATTTTGAAGGCTGCATTCATGCTGCCTTGAAGCTGCCTGACATTCCCTGCTCTTGACAGGCCTGTAAACCCTGTAAGAATGCTTCTGGGGAGCAAATGAATTTGCTATCTACACTAGGTGCTTCTGCGCCTGCGGTGTGGTCACCCTGACAAGCTCTAGCGCTAAAAGGAAACTCAACGTGTGAACTTGCCTCCAGTTTAGGCCCTTAGTACCCATGTAGATACGGAGGCATGCAGCTCTTTCCATGAGTTCTTAGTCGCTTCTATGCTTTACTATAAAGGAAGTACACTTCTGAGGACTCCTAGGCCTCTCGGGTATGCATCATTTCCCCTCCAAGTTCACTGAGTCCCTCCAGAGCCCTGTGGGCCGGCTGCGAAACTTCGAGTCCCATTTGTCGATTCCCTCGGAGGCCCTCTGTGCGTGCCTAGAGACGGGCAACACACTGTACGTTCCTTGAGGAGAGCTCCATTTCCAGAGACCTCGAACGGCCTCAGGACAACATTGCTGCTGAGTCCCAAGTGCCCAGGAAGACTTTGTCATGGCCCTTGTGTGAGCTGCCATGTGATAACACTCTGTTTTGAATGCTCCGAGGCCCTCGTACCTGGAGTCACTCTGCTCGAGGAGAAAGTCAGCATCTTGCCATGCGGTGTCGCTGACGGCACACCCAGCAGAAACACATGCCTGGAAGTAAGGCCCTGATTTGCCGTGCAGAAGCGGAGGCGTGCAGCAGTTTCCATGAGCCGGTGGCCTGTGCTCTGCGTACCTTTAACGGCAGCACAGTTTTCTGGACACCTAGGAGGCTAGCGTGGGCACCCTGTTGCCGGCAGGAACACTGAGTACCCCCAGGCGCACCTGGGTCTGCTAAGCAACATCCAGTCCCGTAGCCCTTTAGAGCCCCCTCTGTGCATGCCGAGCGTAGGGAAACGCACTGCACTCTCCTTTGAAGCGTCTTAGTTTCTTCAGCACTCGCGCACGTTCACGAACACCGTTCTGGCACGTCCCACATGGCGTAGAAGTCTTAGGCGTTGCCCTAGTCTGAGCAGCACTCAGAGTAACCCTCGGCTTCGCATTCCATCCAGGACCTCCTGCCTGAAATCAACGTGCCTCCTAGAGGAAGTCGGCTTGCGTTCTGACGGCAGTTTGAGTCCTGTTCTTCCCGTGGCACTGCAGGCTTTTGAATAGCCACAGGCCCAGAGGAGCAGCTACGGCGTTCCTTGGTTGAGGCAGTTCGCTTGATGCAGAACACTCGAATTCGAGAAGCTGATTCAGGGAAGGAAACACAGGGTAACCTGTGTCTCTTTGGACTTGTTAGAAACCACAGTGGGGTATGCTGAGTGTGCCCATGGAAACGGGGGCCTGCTGGAACTAGCCTTGCTTTCCCATTTTGAAGGCTGCATTCATGCTGCCTTGAAGCTGCCTGACATTCCCTGCTCTTGACAGGCCTGTAAACCCTGTAAGAATGCTTCTGGGGAGCAAATGAATTTGCTATCTACACTAGGTGCTTCTGCGCCTGCGGTGTGGTCACCCTGACAAGCTCTAGCGCTAAAAGGAAACTCAACGTGTGAACTTGCCTCCAGTTTAGGCCCTTAGTACCCATGTAGATACGGAGGCATGCAGCTCTTTCCATGAGTTCTTAGTCGCTTCTATGCTTTACTATAAAGGAAGTACACTTCTGAGGACTCCTAGGCCTCTCGGCTATGCATCATTTCCCCTCCAAGTTCACTGAGTCCCTCCAGAGCCCTGTGGGCCGGCTGCGAGAAACTTCGAGTCCCATTTGTCGATTCCCTCGGAGGCCCTCTGTGCGTGCCTAGAGACGGGCAACACACTGTACGTTCCTTGAGGAGAGCTCCATTTCCAGAGACCTCGAACGGCCTCAGGACAACATTGCTGCTGAGTCCCAAGTGCCCAGGAAGACTTTGTCATGGCCCTTGTGTGAGCTGCCATGTGATAACACTCTGTTTTGAATGCTCCGAGGCCCTCGTACCTGGAGTCACTCTGCTCGAGGAGAAAGTCAGCATCTTGCCATGCGGTGTCGCTGACGGCACACCCAGCAGAAACACATGCCTGGAAGTAAGGCCCTGATTTGCCGTGCAGAAGCGGAGGCGTGCAGCAGTTTCCATGAGCCGGTGGCCTGTGCTCTGCGTACCTTTAACGGCAGTACAGTTTTCTGGACACCTAGGAGGCTAGCGTGGGCACCCTGTTGCCGGCAGGAACACTGAGTACCCCCAGGCGCACCTGGGTCTGCTAAGCAACATCCAGTCCCGTAGCCCTTTAGAGCCCCCTCTGTGCATGCCGAGCGTAGGGAAACGCACTGCACTCTCCTTTGAAGCGTCTTAGTTTCTTCAGCACTCGCGCACGTTCACGAACACCGTTCTGGCACGTCCCACATGGCGTAGAAGTCTTAGGCGTTGCCCTAGTCTGAGCAGCACTCAGAGTAACCCTCGGCTTCGCATTCCATCCAGGACCTCCTGCCTGAAATCAACGTGCCTCCTAGAGGAAGTCGGCTTGCGTTCTGACGGCAGTTTGAGTCCTGTTCTTCCCGTGGCACTGCAGGCTTTTGAATAGCCACAGGCCCAGAGGAGCAGCTACGGCGTTCCTTGGTTGAGGCAGTTCGCTTGATGCAGAACACTCGAATTCGAGAAGCTGATTCAGGGAAGGAAACACAGGGTAACCTGTGTCTCTTTGGACTTGTTAGAAACCACAGTGGGGTATGCTGAGTGTGCCCATGGAAACGGGGGCCTGCTGGAACTAGCCTTGCTTTCCCATTTTGAAGGCTGCATTCATGCTGCCTTGAAGCTGCCTGACATTCCCTGCTCTTGACAGGCCTGTAAACCCTGTAAGAATGCTTCTGGGGAGCAAATGAATTTGCTATCTACACTAGGTGCTTCTGCGCCTGCGGTGTGGTCACCCTGACAAGCTCTAGCGCTAAAAGGAAACTCAACGTGTGAACTTGCCTCCAGTTTAGGCCCTTAGTACCCATGTAGATACGGAGGCATGCAGCTCTTTCCATGAGTTCTTAGTCGCTTCTATGCTTTACTATAAAGGAAGTACACTTCTGAGGACTCCTAGGCCTCTCGGGTATGCATCATTTCCCCTCCAAGTTCACTGAGTCCCTCCAGAGCCCTGTGGGCCGGCTGCGAAACTTCGAGTCCCATTTGTCGATTCCCTCGGAGGCCCTCTGTGCGTGCCTAGAGACGGGCAACACACTGTACGTTCCTTGAGGAGAGCTCCATTTCCAGAGACCTCGAACGGCCTCAGGACAACATTGCTGCTGAGTCCCAAGTGCCCAGGAAGACTTTGTCATGGCCCTTGTGTGAGCTGCCATGTGATAACACTCTGTTTTGAATGCTCCGAGGCCCTCGTACCTGGAGTCACTCTGCTCGAGGAGAAAGTCAGCATCTTGCCATGCGGTGTCGCTGACGGCACACCCAGCAGAAACACATGCCTGGAAGTAAGGCCCTGATTTGCCGTGCAGAAGCGGAGGCGTGCAGCAGTTTCCATGAGCCGGTGGCCTGTGCTCTGCGTACCTTTAACGGCAGCACAGTTTTCTGGACACCTAGGAGGCTAGCGTGGGCACCCTGTTGCCGGCAGGAACACTGAGTACCCCCAGGCGCACCTGGGTCTGCTAAGCAACATCCAGTCCCGTAGCCCTTTAGAGCCCCCTCTGTGCATGCCGAGCGTAGGGAAACGCACTGCACTCTCCTTTGAAGCGTCTTAGTTTCTTCAGCACTCGCGCACGTTCACGAACACCGTTCTGGCACGTCCCACATGGCGTAGAAGTCTTAGGCGTTGCCCTAGTCTGAGCAGCACTCAGAGTAACCCTCGGCTTCGCATTCCATCCAGGACCTCCTGCCTGAAATCAACGTGCCTCCTAGAGGAAGTCGGCTTGCGTTCTGACGGCAGTTTGAGTCCTGTTCTTCCCGTGGCACTGCAGGCTTTTGAATAGCCACAGGCCCAGAGGAGCAGCTACGGCGTTCCTTGGTTGAGGCAGTTCGCTTGATGCAGAACACTCGAATTCGAGAAGCTGATTCAGGGAAGGAAACACAGGGTAACCTGTGTCTCTTTGGACTTGTTAGAAACCACAGTGGGGTATGCTGAGTGTGCCCATGGAAACGGGGGCCTGCTGGAACTAGCCTTGCTTTCCCATTTTGAAGGCTGCATTCATGCTGCCTTGAAGCTGCCTGACATTCCCTGCTCTTGACAGGCCTGTAAACCCTGTAAGAATGCTTCTGGGGAGCAAATGAATTTGCTATCTACACTAGGTGCTTCTGCGCCTGCGGTGTGGTCACCCTGACAAGCTCTAGCGCTAAAAGGAAACTCAACGTGTGAACTTGCCTCCAGTTTAGGCCCTTAGTACCCATGTAGATACGGAGGCATGCAGCTCTTTCCATGAGTTCTTAGTCGCTTCTATGCTTTACTATAAAGGAAGTACACTTCTGAGGACTCCTAGGCCTCTCGGGTATGCATCATTTCCCCTCCAAGTTCACTGAGTCCCTCCAGAGCCCTGTGGGCCGGCTGCGAAACTTCGAGTCCCATTTGTCGATTCCCTCGGAGGCCCTCTGTGCGTGCCTAGAGACGGGCAACACACTGTACGTTCCTTGAGGAGAGCTCCATTTCCAGAGACCTCGAACGGCCTCAGGACAACATTGCTGCTGAGTCCCAAGTGCCCAGGAAGACTTTGTCATGGCCCTTGTGTGAGCTGCCATGTGATAACACTCTGTTTTGAATGCTCCGAGGCCCTCGTACCTGGAGTCACTCTGCTCGAGGAGAAAGTCAGCATCTTGCCATGCGGTGTCGCTGACGGCACACCCAGCAGAAACACATGCCTGGAAGTAAGGCCCTGATTTGCCGTGCAGAAGCGGAGGCGTGCAGCAGTTTCCATGAGCCGGTGGCCTGTGCTCTGCGTACCTTTAACGGCAGCACAGTTTTCTGGACACCTAGGAGCTAGCGTGGGCACCCTGTTGCCGGCAGGAACACTGAGTACCCCCAGGCGCACCTGGGTCTGCTAAGCAACATCCAGTCCCGTAGCCCTTTAGAGCCCCCTCTGTGCATGCCGAGCGTAGGGAAACGCACTGCACTCTCCTTTGAAGCGTCTTAGTTTCTTCAGCACTCGCGCACGTTCACGAACACCGTTCTGGCACGTCCCACATGGCGTAGAAGTCTTAGGCGTTGCCCTAGTCTGAGCAGCACTCAGAGTAACCCTCGGCTTCGCATTCCATCCAGGACCTCCTGCCTGAAATCAACGTGCCTCCTAGAGGAAGTCGGCTTGCGTTCTGACTGCAGTTTGAGTCCTGTTCTTCCCGTGGCACTGCAGGCTTTTGAATAGCCACAGGCCCAGAGGAGCAGCTACGGCGTTCCTTGGTTGAGGCAGTTCGCTTGATGCAGAACACTCGAATTCGAGAAGCTGATTCAGGGAAGGAAACACAGGGTAACCTGTGTCTCTTTGGACTTGTTAGAAACCACAGTGGGGTATGCTGAGTGTGCCCATGGAAACGGGGGCCTGCTGGAACTAGCCTTGCTTTCCCATTTTGAAGGCTGCATTCATGCTGCCTTGAAGCTGCCTGACATTCCCTGCTCTTGACAGGCCTGTAAACCCTGTAAGAATGCTTCTGGGGAGAAAATGAATTGGCTATCTACACTAGGTGCTTCTGCGCCTGCGGTGTGGTCACCCTGACAAGCTCTAGCGCTAAAAGGAAACTCAACGTGTGAACTTGCCTCCAGTTTAGGCCCTTAGTACCCATGTAGATACGGAGGCATGCAGCTCTTTCCATGAGTTCTTAGTCGCTTCTATGCTTTACTATAAAGGAAGTACACTTCTGAGGACTCCTAGGCCTCTCGGCTATGCATCATTTCCCCTCCAAGTTCACTGAGTCCCTCCAGAGCCCTGTGGGCCGGCTGCGAGAAACTTCGAGTCCCATTTGTCGATTCCCTCGGAGGCCCTCTGTGCGTGCCTAGAGACGGGCAACACACTGTACGTTCCTTGAGGAGAGCTCCATTTCCAGAGACCTCGAACGGCCTCAGGACAACATTGCTGCTGAGTCCCAAGTGCCCAGGAAGACTTTGTCATGGCCCTTGTGTGAGCTGCCATGTGATAACACTCTGTTTTGAATGCTCCGAGGCCCTCGTACCTGGAGTCACTCTGCTCGAGGAGAAAGTCAGCATCTTGCCATGCGGTGTCGCTGACGGCACACCCAGCAGAAACACATGCCTGGAAGTAAGGCCCTGATTTGCCGTGCAGAAGCGGAGGCGTGCAGCAGTTTCCATGAGCCGGTGGCCTGTGCTCTGCGTACCTTTAACGGCAGCACAGTTTTCTGGACACCTAGGAGGCTAGCGTGGGCACCCTGTTGCCGGCAGGAACACTGAGTACCCCCAGGCGCACCTGGGTCTGCTAAGCAACATCCAGTCCCGTAGCCCTTTAGAGCCCCCTCTGTGCATGCCGAGCGTAGGGAAACGCACTGCACTCTCCTTTGAAGCGTCTTAGTTTCTTCAGCACTCGCGCACGTTCACGAACACCGTTCTGGCACGTCCCACATGGCGTAGAAGTCTTAGGCGTTGCCCTAGTCTGAGCAGCACTCAGAGTAACCCTCGGCTTCGCATTCCATCCAGGACCTCCTGCCTGAAATCAACGTGCCTCCTAGAGGAAGTCGGCTTGCGTTCTGACTGCAGTTTGAGTCCTGTTCTTCCCGTGGCACTGCAGGCTTTTGAATAGCCACAGGCCCAGAGGAGCAGCTACGGCGTTCCTTGGTTGAGGCAGTTCGCTTGATGCAGAACACTCGAATTCGAGAAGCTGATTCAGGGAAGGAAACACAGGGTAACCTGTGTCTCTTTGGACTTGTTAGAAACCACAGTGGGGTATGCTGAGTGTGCCCATGGAAACGGGGGCCTGCTGGAACTAGCCTTGCTTTCCCATTTTGAAGGCTGCATTCATGCTGCCTTGAAGCTGCCTGACATTCCCTGCTCTTGACAGGCCTGTAAACCCTGTAAGAATGCTTCTGGGGAGCAAATGAATTTGCTATCTACACTAGGTGCTTCTGCGCCTGCGGTGTGGTCACCCTGACAAGCTCTAGCGCTAAAAGGAAACTCAACGTGTGAACTTGCCTCCAGTTTAGGCCCTTAGTACCCATGTAGATACGGAGGCATGCAGCTCTTTCCATGAGTTCTTAGTCGCTTCTATGCTTTACTATAAAGGAAGTACACTTCTGAGGACTCCTAGGCCTCTCGGCTATGCATCATTTCCCCTCCAAGTTCACTGAGTCCCTCCAGAGCCCTGTGGGCCGGCTGCGAGAAACTTCGAGTCCCATTTGTCGATTCCCTCGGAGGCCCTCTGTGCGTGCCTAGAGACGGGCAACACACTGTACGTTCCTTGAGGAGAGCTCCATTTCCAGAGACCTCGAACGGCCTCAGGACAACATTGCTGCTGAGTCCCAAGTGCCCAGGAAGACTTTGTCATGGCCCTTGTGTGAGCTGCCATGTGATAACACTCTGTTTTGAATGCTCCGAGGCCCTCGTACCTGGAGTCACTCTGCTCGAGGAGAAAGTCAGCATCTTGCCATGCGGTGTCGCTGACGGCACACCCAGCAGAAACACATGCCTGGAAGTAAGGCCCTGATTTGCCGTGCAGAAGCGGAGGCGTGCAGCAGTTTCCATGAGCCGGTGGCCTGTGCTCTGCGTACCTTTAACGGCAGCACAGTTTTCTGGACACCTAGGAGGCTAGCGTGGGCACCCTGTTGCCGGCAGGAACACTGAGTACCCCCAGGCGCACCTGGGTCTGCTAAGCAACATCCAGTCCCGTAGCCCTTTAGAGCCCCTCTGTGCATGCCGAGCATAGGGAAACACACTGCACTCTCTTTTGAAGCATCTTAATTTCCTCAGCACTCGGGCACGTTCACGAACACCGTTCTGGCACGTCCCACATGGCGTAGAAGTCTTAGGCGTTGCCCTAGTCTGAGCAGCACTCAGAGTAACCCTCGGCTTCGCATTCCATCCAGGACCTCCTGCCTGAAATCAACGTGCCTCCTAGAGGAAGTCGGCTTGCGTTCTGACTGCAGTTTGAGTCCTGTTCTTCCCGTGGCACTGCAGGCTTTTGAATAGCCACAGGCCCAGAGGAGCAGCTACGGCGTTCCTTGGTTGAGGCAGTTCGCTTGATGCAGAACACTCGAATTCGAGAAGCTGATTCAGGGAAGGAAACACAGGGTAACCTGTGTCTCTTTGGACTTGTTAGAAACCACAGTGGGGTATGCTGAGTGTGCCCATGGAAACGGGGGCCTGCTGGAACTAGCCTTGCTTTCCCATTTTGAAGGCTGCATTCATGCTGCCTTGAAGCTGCCTGACATTCCCTGCTCTTGACAGGCCTGTAAACCCTGTAAGAATGCTTCTGGGGAGCAAATGAATTTGCTATCTACACTAGGTGCTTCTGCGCCTGCGGTGTGGTCACCCTGACAAGCTCTAGCGCTAAAAGGAAACTCAACGTGTGAACTTGCCTCCAGTTTAGGCCCTTAGTACCCATGTAGATACGGAGGCATGCAGCTCTTTCCATGAGTTCTTAGTCGCTTCTATGCTTTACTATAAAGGAAGTACACTTCTGAGGACTCCTAGGCCTCTCGGGTATGCATCATTTCCCCTCCAAGTTCACTGAGTCCCTCCAGAGCCCTGTGGGCCGGCTGCGAGAAACTTCGAGTCCCATTTGTCGATTCCCTCGGAGGCCCTCTGTGCGTGCCTAGAGACGGGCAACACACTGTACGTTCCTTGAGGAGAGCTCCATTTCCAGAGACCTCGAACGGCCTCAGGACAACATTGCTGCTGAGTCCCAAGTGCCCAGGAAGACTTTGTCATGGCCCTTGTGTGAGCTGCCATGTGATAACACTCTGTTTTGAATACTCCGAGGCCCTCGTACCTGGAGTCACTCTGCTCGAGGAGAAAGTCAGCATCTTGCCATGCGGTGTCGCTGACGGCACACCCAGCAGAAACACATGCCTGGAAGTAAGGCCCTGATTTGCCCTGCAGAAGCGGAGGCGTGCAGCAGTTTCCATGAGCCGGTGGCCTGTGCTCTGCGTACCTTTAACGGCAGCACAGTTTTCTGGACACCTAGGAGGCTAGCGTGGGCACCCTGTTGCCGGCAGGAACACTGAGTACCCCCAGGCGCACCTGGGTCTGCTAAGCAACATCCAGTCCCGTAGCCCTTTAGAGCCCCCTCTGTGCATGCCGAGCGTAGGGAAACGCACTGCACTCTCCTTTGAAGCGTCTTAGTTTCTTCAGCACTCGCGCACGTTCACGAACACCGTTCTGGCACGTCCCACATGGCGTAGAAGTCTTAGGCGTTGCCCTAGTCTGAGCAGCACTCAGAGTAACCCTCGGCTTCGCATTCCATCCAGGACCTCCTGCCTGAAATCAACGTGCCTCCTAGAGGAAGTCGGCTTGCGTTCTGACTGCAGTTTGAGTCCTGTTCTTCCCGTGGCACTGCAGGCTTTTGAATAGCCACAGGCCCAGAGGAGCAGCTACGGCGTTCCTTGGTTGAGGCAGTTCGCTTGATGCAGAACACTCGAATTCGAGAAGCTGATTCAGGGAAGGAAACACAGGGTAACCTGTGTCTCTTTGGACTTGTTAGAAACCACAGTGGGGTATGCTGAGTGTGCCCATGGAAACGGGGGCCTGCTGGAACTAGCCTTGCTTTCCCATTTTGAAGGCTGCATTCATGCTGCCTTGAAGCTGCCTGACATTCCCTGCTCTTGACAGGCCTGTAAACCCTGTAAGAATGCTTCTGGGGAGCAAATGAATTTGCTATCTACACTAGGTGCTTCTGCGCCTGCGGTGTGGTCACCCTGACAAGCTCTAGCGCTAAAAGGAAACTCAACGTGTGAACTTGCCTCCAGTTTAGGCCCTTAGTACCCATGTAGATACGGAGGCATGCAGCTCTTTCCATGAGTTCTTAGTCGCTTCTATGCTTTACTATAAAGGAAGTACACTTCTGAGGACTCCTAGGCCTCTCGGGTATGCATCATTTCCCCTCCAAGTTCACTGAGTCCCTCCAGAGCCCTGTGGGCCGGCTGCGAAACTTCGAGTCCCATTTGTCGATTCCCTCGGAGGCCCTCTGTGCGTGCCTAGAGACGGGCAACACACTGTACGTTCCTTGAGGAGAGCTCCATTTCCAGAGACCTCGAACGGCCTCAGGACAACATTGCTGCTGAGTCCCAAGTGCCCAGGAAGACTTTGTCATGGCCCTTGTGTGAGCTGCCATGTGATAACACTCTGTTTTGAATGCTCCGAGGCCCTCGTACCTGGAGTCACTCTGCTCGAGGAGAAAGTCAGCATCTTGCCATGCGGTGTCGCTGACGGCACACCCAGCAGAAACACATGCCTGGAAGTAAGGCCCTGATTTGCCGTGCAGAAGCGGAGGCGTGCAGCAGTTTCCATGAGCCGGTGGCCTGTGCTCTGCGTACCTTTAACGGCAGCACAGTTTTCTGGACACCTAGGAGGCTAGCGTGGGCACCCTGTTGCCGGCAGGAACACTGAGTACCCCCAGGCGCACCTGGGTCTGCTAAGCAACATCCAGTCCCGTAGCCCTTTAGAGCCCCCTCTGTGCATGCCGAGCGTAGGGAAACGCACTGCACTCTCCTTTGAAGCGTCTTAGTTTCTTCAGCACTCGCGCACGTTCACGAACACCGTTCTGGCACGTCCCACATGGCGTAGAAGTCTTAGGCGTTGCCCTAGTCTGAGCAGCACTCAGAGTAACCCTCGGCTTCGCATTCCATCCAGGACCTCCTGCCTGAAATCAACGTGCCTCCTAGAGGAAGTCGGCTTGCGTTCTGACTGCAGTTTGAGTCCTGTTCTTCCCGTGGCACTGCAGGCTTTTGAATAGCCACAGGCCCAGAGGAGCAGCTACGGCGTTCCTTGGTTGAGGCAGTTCGCTTGATGCAGAACACTCGAATTCGAGAAGCTGATTCAGGGAAGGAAACACAGGGTAACCTGTGTCTCTTTGGACTTGTTAGAAACCACAGTGGGGTATGCTGAGTGTGCCCATGGAAACGGGGGCCTGCTGGAACTAGCCTTGCTTTCCCATTTTGAAGGCTGCATTCATGCTGCCTTGAAGCTGCCTGACATTCCCTGCTCTTGACAGGCCTGTAAACCCTGTAAGAATGCTTCTGGGGAGCAAATGAATTTGCTATCTACACTAGGTGCTTCTGCGCCTGCGGTGTGGTCACCCTGACAAGCTCTAGCGCTAAAAGGAAACTCAACGTGTGAACTTGCCTCCAGTTTAGGCCCTTAGTACCCATGTAGATACGGAGGCATGCAGCTCTTTCCATGAGTTCTTAGTCGCTTCTATGCTTTACTATAAAGGAAGTACACTTCTGAGGACTCCTAGGCCTCTCGGGTATGCATCATTTCCCCTCCAAGTTCACTGAGTCCCTCCAGAGCCCTGTGGGCCGGCTGCGAAACTTCGAGTCCCATTTGTCGATTCCCTCGGAGGCCCTCTGTGCGTGCCTAGAGACGGGCAACACACTGTACGTTCCTTGAGGAGAGCTCCATTTCCAGAGACCTCGAACGGCCTCAGGACAACATTGCTGCTGAGTCCCAAGTGCCCAGGAAGACTTTGTCATGGCCCTTGTGTGAGCTGCCATGTGATAACACTCTGTTTTGAATGCTCCGAGGCCCTCGTACCTGGAGTCACTCTGCTCGAGGAGAAAGTCAGCATCTTGCCATGCGGTGTCGCTGACGGCACACCCAGCAGAAACACATGCCTGGAAGTAAGGCCCTGATTTGCCGTGCAGAAGCGGAGGCGTGCAGCAGTTTCCATGAGCCGGTGGCCTGTGCTCTGCGTACCTTTAACGGCAGCACAGTTTTCTGGACACCTAGGAGGCTAGCGTGGGCACCCTGTTGCCGGCAGGAACACTGAGTACCCCCAGGCGCACCTGGGTCTGCTAAGCAACATCCAGTCCCGTAGCCCTTTAGAGCCCCCTCTGTGCATGCCGAGCGTAGGGAAACGCACTGCACTCTCCTTTGAAGCGTCTTAGTTTCTTCAGCACTCGCGCACGTTCACGAACACCGTTCTGGCACGTCCCACATGGCGTAGAAGTCTTAGGCGTTGCCCTAGTCTGAGCAGCACTCAGAGTAACCCTCGGCTTCGCATTCCATCCAGGACCTCCTGCCTGAAATCAACGTGCCTCCTAGAGGAAGTCGGCTTGCGTTCTGACGGCAGTTTGAGTCCTGTTCTTCCCGTGGCACTGCAGGCTTTTGAATAGCCACAGGCCCAGAGGAGCAGCTACGGCGTTCCTTGGTTGAGGCAGTTCGCTTGATGCAGAACACTCGAATTCGAGAAGCTGATTCAGGGAAGGAAACACAGGGTAACCTGTGTCTCTTTGGACTTGTTAGAAACCACAGTGGGGTATGCTGAGTGTGCCCATGGAAACGGGGGCCTGCTGGAACTAGCCTTGCTTTCCCATTTTGAAGGCTGCATTCATGCTGCCTTGAAGCTGCCTGACATTCCCTGCTCTTGACAGGCCTGTAAACCCTGTAAGAATGCTTCTGGGGAGCAAATGAATTTGCTATCTACACTAGGTGCTTCTGCGCCTGCGGTGTGGTCACCCTGACAAGCTCTAGCGCTAAAAGGAAACTCAACGTGTGAACTTGCCTCCAGTTTAGGCCCTTAGTACCCATGTAGATACGGAGGCATGCAGCTCTTTCCATGAGTTCTTAGTCGCTTCTATGCTTTACTATAAAGGAAGTACACTTCTGAGGACTCCTAGGCCTCTCGGCTATGCATCATTTCCCCTCCAAGTTCACTGAGTCCCTCCAGAGCCCTGTGGGCCGGCTGCGAGAAACTTCGAGTCCCATTTGTCGATTCCCTCGGAGGCCCTCTGTGCGTGCCTAGAGACGGGCAACACACTGTACGTTCCTTGAGGAGAGCTCCATTTCCAGAGACCTCGAACGGCCTCAGGACAACATTGCTGCTGAGTCCCAAGTGCCCAGGAAGACTTTGTCATGGCCCTTGTGTGAGCTGCCATGTGATAACACTCTGTTTTGAATGCTCCGAGGCCCTCGTACCTGGAGTCACTCTGCTCGAGGAGAAAGTCAGCATCTTGCCATGCGGTGTCGCTGACGGCACACCCAGCAGAAACACATGCTGGAAGTAAGGCCCTGATTTGCCGTGCAGAAGCGGAGGCGTGCAGCAGTTTCCATGAGCCGGTGGCCTGTGCTCTGCGTACCTTTAACGGCAGCACAGTTTTCTGGACACCTAGGAGGCTAGCGTGGGCACCCTGTTGCCGGCAGGAACACTGAGTACCCCCAGGCGCACCTGGGTCTGCTAAGCAACATCCAGTCCCGTAGCCCTTTAGAGCCCCCTCTGTGCATGCCGAGCGTAGGGAAACGCACTGCACTCTCCTTTGAAGCGTCTTAGTTTCTTCAGCACTCGCGCACGTTCACGAACACCGTTCTGGCACGTCCCACATGGCGTAGAAGTCTTAGGCGTTGCCCTAGTCTGAGCAGCACTCAGAGTAACCCTCGGCTTCGCATTCCATCCAGGACCTCCTGCCTGAAATCAACGTGCCTCCTAGAGGAAGTCGGCTTGCGTTCTGACTGCAGTTTGAGTCCTGTTCTTCCCGTGGCACTGCAGGCTTTTGAATAGCCACAGGCCCAGAGGAGCAGCTACGGCGTTCCTTGGTTGAGGCAGTTCGCTTGATGCAGAACACTCGAATTCGAGAAGCTGATTCAGGGAAGGAAACACAGGGTAACCTGTGTCTCTTTGGACTTGTTAGAAACCACAGTGGGGTATGCTGAGTGTGCCCATGGAAACGGGGGCCTGCTGGAACTAGCCTTGCTTTCCCATTTTGAAGGCTGCATTCATGCTGCCTTGAAGCTGCCTGACATTCCCTGCTCTTGACAGGCCTGTAAACCCTGTAAGAATGCTTCTGGGGAGCAAATGAATTTGCTATCTACACTAGGTGCTTCTGCGCCTGCGGTGTGGTCACCCTGACAAGCTCTAGCGCTAAAAGGAAACTCAACGTGTGAACTTGCCTCCAGTTTAGGCCCTTAGTACCCATGTAGATACGGAGGCATGCAGCTCTTTCCATGAGTTCTTAGTCGCTTCTATGCTTTACTATAAAGGAAGTACACTTCTGAGGACTCCTAGGCCTCTCGGCTATGCATCATTTCCCCTCCAAGTTCACTGAGTCCCTCCAGAGCCCTGTGGGCCGGCTGCGAGAAACTTCGAGTCCCATTTGTCGATTCCCTCGGAGGCCCTCTGTGCGTGCCTAGAGACGGGCAACACACTGTACGTTCCTTGAGGAGAGCTCCATTTCCAGAGACCTCGAACGGCCTCAGGACAACATTGCTGCTGAGTCCCAAGTGCCCAGGAAGACTTTGTCATGGCCCTTGTGTGAGCTGCCATGTGATAACACTCTGTTTTGAATGCTCCGAGGCCCTCGTACCTGGAGTCACTCTGCTCGAGGAGAAAGTCAGCATCTTGCCATGCGGTGTCGCTGACGGCACACCCAGCAGAAACACATGCCTGGAAGTAAGGCCCTGATTTGCCGTGCAGAAGCGGAGGCGTGCAGCAGTTTCCATGAGCCGGTGGCCTGTGCTCTGCGTACCTTTAACGGCAGCACAGTTTTCTGGACACCTAGGAGGCTAGCGTGGGCACCCTGTTGCCGGCAGGAACACTGAGTACCCCCAGGCGCACCTGGGTCTGCTAAGCAACATCCAGTCCCGTAGCCCTTTAGAGCCCCTCTGTGCATGCCGAGCATAGGGAAACACACTGCACTCTCTTTTGAAGCATCTTAATTTCCTCAGCACTCGGGCACGTTCACGAACACCGTTCTGGCACGTCCCACATGGCGTAGAAGTCTTAGGCGTTGCCCTAGTCTGAGCAGCACTCAGAGTAACCCTCGGCTTCGCATTCCATCCAGGACCTCCTGCCTGAAATCAACGTGCCTCCTAGAGGAAGTCGGCTTGCGTTCTGACTGCAGTTTGAGTCCTGTTCTTCCCGTGGCACTGCAGGCTTTTGAATAGCCACAGGCCCAGAGGAGCAGCTACGGCGTTCCTTGGTTGAGGCAGTTCGCTTGATGCAGAACACTCGAATTCGAGAAGCTGATTCAGGGAAGGAAACACAGGGTAACCTGTGTCTCTTTGGACTTGTTAGAAACCACAGTGGGGTATGCTGAGTGTGCCCATGGAAACGGGGGCCTGCTGGAACTAGCCTTGCTTTCCCATTTTGAAGGCTGCATTCATGCTGCCTTGAAGCTGCCTGACATTCCCTGCTCTTGACAGGCCTGTAAACCCTGTAAGAATGCTTCTGGGGAGCAAATGAATTTGCTATCTACACTAGGTGCTTCTGCGCCTGCGGTGTGGTCACCCTGACAAGCTCTAGCGCTAAAAGGAAACTCAACGTGTGAACTTGCCTCCAGTTTAGGCCCTTAGTACCCATGTAGATACGGAGGCATGCAGCTCTTTCCATGAGTTCTTAGTCGCTTCTATGCTTTACTATAAAGGAAGTACACTTCTGAGGACTCCTAGGCCTCTCGGGTATGCATCATTTCCCCTCCAAGTTCACTGAGTCCCTCCAGAGCCCTGTGGGCCGGCTGCGAGAAACTTCGAGTCCCATTTGTCGATTCCCTCGGAGGCCCTCTGTGCGTGCCTAGAGACGGGCAACACACTGTACGTTCCTTGAGGAGAGCTCCATTTCCAGAGACCTCGAACGGCCTCAGGACAACATTGCTGCTGAGTCCCAAGTGCCCAGGAAGACTTTGTCATGGCCCTTGTGTGAGCTGCCATGTGATAACACTCTGTTTTGAATACTCCGAGGCCCTCGTACCTGGAGTCACTCTGCTCGAGGAGAAAGTCAGCATCTTGCCATGCGGTGTCGCTGACGGCACACCCAGCAGAAATACATGCCTGGAAGTAAGGCCCTGATTTGCCCTGCAGAAGCGGAGGCGTGCAGCAGTTTCCATGAGCCGGTGGCCTGTGCTCTGCGTACCTTTAACGGCAGCACAGTTTTCTGGACACCTAGGAGGCTAGCGTGGGCACCCTGTTGCCGGCAGGAACACTGAGTACCCCCAGGCGCACCTGGGTCTGCTAAGCAACATCCAGTCCCGTAGCCCTTTAGAGCCCCCTCTGTGCATGCCGAGCGTAGGGAAACGCACTGCACTCTCCTTTGAAGCGTCTTAGTTTCTTCAGCACTCGCGCACGTTCACGAACACCGTTCTGGCACGTCCCACATGGCGTAGAAGTCTTAGGCGTTGCCCTAGTCTGAGCAGCACTCAGAGTAACCCTCGGCTTCGCATTCCATCCAGGACCTCCTGCCTGAAATCAACGTGCCTCCTAGAGGAAGTCGGCTTGCGTTCTGACGGCAGTTTGAGTCCTGTTCTTCCCGTGGCACTGCAGGCTTTTGAATAGCCACAGGCCCAGAGGAGCAGCTACGGCGTTCCTTGGTTGAGGCAGTTCGCTTGATGCAGAACACTCGAATTCGAGAAGCTGATTCAGGGAAGGAAACACAGGGTAACCTGTGTCTCTTTGGACTTGTTAGAAACCACAGTGGGGTATGCTGAGTGTGCCCATGGAAACGGGGGCCTGCTGGAACTAGCCTTGCTTTCCCATTTTGAAGGCTGCATTCATGCTGCCTTGAAGCTGCCTGACATTCCCTGCTCTTGACAGGCCTGTAAACCCTGTAAGAATGCTTCTGGGGAGCAAATGAATTTGCTATCTACACTAGGTGCTTCTGCGCCTGCGGTGTGGTCACCCTGACAAGCTCTAGCGCTAAAAGGAAACTCAACGTGTGAACTTGCCTCCAGTTTAGGCCCTTAGTACCCATGTAGATACGGAGGCATGCAGCTCTTTCCATGAGTTCTTAGTCGCTTCTATGCTTTACTATAAAGGAAGTACACTTCTGAGGACTCCTAGGCCTCTCGGGTATGCATCATTTCCCCTCCAAGTTCACTGAGTCCCTCCAGAGCCCTGTGGGCCGGCTGCGAAACTTCGAGTCCCATTTGTCGATTCCCTCGGAGGCCCTCTGTGCGTGCCTAGAGACGGGCAACACACTGTACGTTCCTTGAGGAGAGCTCCATTTCCAGAGACCTCGAACGGCCTCAGGACAACATTGCTGCTGAGTCCCAAGTGCCCAGGAAGACTTTGTCATGGCCCTTGTGTGAGCTGCCATGTGATAACACTCTGTTTTGAATGCTCCGAGGCCCTCGTACCTGGAGTCACTCTGCTCGAGGAGAAAGTCAGCATCTTGCCATGCGGTGTCGCTGACGGCACACCCAGCAGAAACACATGCCTGGAAGTAAGGCCCTGATTTGCCGTGCAGAAGCGGAGGCGTGCAGCAGTTTCCATGAGCCGGTGGCCTGTGCTCTGCGTACCTTTAACGGCAGCACAGTTTTCTGGACACCTAGGAGGCTAGCGTGGGCACCCTGTTGCCGGCAGGAACACTGAGTACCCCCAGGCGCACCTGGGTCTGCTAAGCAACATCCAGTCCCGTAGCCCTTTAGAGCCCCCTCTGTGCATGCCGAGCGTAGGGAAACGCACTGCACTCTCCTTTGAAGCGTCTTAGTTTCTTCAGCACTCGCGCACGTTCACGAACACCGTTCTGGCACGTCCCACATGGCGTAGAAGTCTTAGGCGTTGCCCTAGTCTGAGCAGCACTCAGAGTAACCCTCGGCTTCGCATTCCATCCAGGACCTCCTGCCTGAAATCAACGTGCCTCCTAGAGGAAGTCGGCTTGCGTTCTGACGGCAGTTTGAGTCCTGTTCTTCCCGTGGCACTGCAGGCTTTTGAATAGCCACAGGCCCAGAGGAGCAGCTACGGCGTTCCTTGGTTGAGGCAGTTCGCTTGATGCAGAACACTCGAATTCGAGAAGCTGATTCAGGGAAGGAAACACAGGGTAACCTGTGTCTCTTTGGACTTGTTAGAAACCACAGTGGGGTATGCTGAGTGTGCCCATGGAAACGGGGGCCTGCTGGAACTAGCCTTGCTTTCCCATTTTGAAGGCTGCATTCATGCTGCCTTGAAGCTGCCTGACATTCCCTGCTCTTGACAGGCCTGTAAACCCTGTAAGAATGCTTCTGGGGAGAAAATGAATTTGCTATCTACACTAGGTGCTTCTGCGCCTGCGGTGTGGTCACCCTGACAAGCTCTAGCGCTAAAAGGAAACTCAACGTGTGAACTTGCCTCCAGTTTAGGCCCTTAGTACCCATGTAGATACGGAGGCATGCAGCTCTTTCCATGAGTTCTTAGTCGCTTCTATGCTTTACTATAAAGGAAGTACACTTCTGAGGACTCCTAGGCCTCTCGGGTATGCATCATTTCCCCTCCAAGTTCACTGAGTCCCTCCAGAGCCCTGTGGGCCGGCTGCGAAACTTCGAGTCCCATTTGTCGATTCCCTCGGAGGCCCTCTGTGCGTGCCTAGAGACGGGCAACACACTGTACGTTCCTTGAGGAGAGCTCCATTTCCAGAGACCTCGAACGGCCTCAGGACAACATTGCTGCTGAGTCCCAAGTGCCCAGGAAGACTTTGTCATGGCCCTTGTGTGAGCTGCCATGTGATAACACTCTGTTTTGAATGCTCCGAGGCCCTCGTACCTGGAGTCACTCTGCTCGAGGAGAAAGTCAGCATCTTGCCATGCGGTGTCGCTGACGGCACACCCAGCAGAAACACATGCCTGGAAGTAAGGCCCTGATTTGCCGTGCAGAAGCGGAGGCGTGCAGCAGTTTCCATGAGCCGGTGGCCTGTGCTCTGCGTACCTTTAACGGCAGCACAGTTTTCTGGACACCTAGGAGGCTAGCGTGGGCACCCTGTTGCCGGCAGGAACACTGAGTACCCCCAGGCGCACCTGGGTCTGCTAAGCAACATCCAGTCCCGTAGCCCTTTAGAGCCCCCTCTGTGCATGCCGAGCGTAGGGAAACGCACTGCACTCTCCTTTGAAGCGTCTTAGTTTCTTCAGCACTCGCGCACGTTCACGAACACCGTTCTGGCACGTCCCACATGGCGTAGAAGTCTTAGGCGTTGCCCTAGTCTGAGCAGCACTCAGAGTAACCCTCGGCTTCGCATTCCATCCAGGACCTCCTGCCTGAAATCAACGTGCCTCCTAGAGGAAGTCGGCTTGCGTTCTGACGGCAGTTTGAGTCCTGTTCTTCCCGTGGCACTGCAGGCTTTTGAATAGCCACAGGCCCAGAGGAGCAGCTACGGCGTTCCTTGGTTGAGGCAGTTCGCTTGATGCAGAACACTCGAATTCGAGAAGCTGATTCAGGGAAGGAAACACAGGGTAACCTGTGTCTCTTTGGACTTGTTAGAAACCACAGTGGGGTATGCTGAGTGTGCCCATGGAAACGGGGGCCTGCTGGAACTAGCCTTGCTTTCCCATTTTGAAGGCTGCATTCATGCTGCCTTGAAGCTGCCTGACATTCCCTGCTCTTGACAGGCCTGTAAACCCTGTAAGAATGCTTCTGGGGAGCAAATGAATTTGCTATCTACACTAGGTGCTTCTGCGCCTGCGGTGTGGTCACCCTGACAAGCTCTAGCGCTAAAAGGAAACTCAACGTGTGAACTTGCCTCCAGTTTAGGCCCTTAGTACCCATGTAGATACGGAGGCATGCAGCTCTTTCCATGAGTTCTTAGTCGCTTCTATGCTTTACTATAAAGGAAGTACACTTCTGAGGACTCCTAGGCCTCTCGGCTATGCATCATTTCCCCTCCAAGTTCACTGAGTCCCTCCAGAGCCCTGTGGGCCGGCTGCGAGAAACTTCGAGTCCCATTTGTCGATTCCCTCGGAGGCCCTCTGTGCGTGCCTAGAGACGGGCAACACACTGTACGTTCCTTGAGGAGAGCTCCATTTCCAGAGACCTCGAACGGCCTCAGGACAACATTGCTGCTGAGTCCCAAGTGCCCAGGAAGACTTTGTCATGGCCCTTGTGTGAGCTGCCATGTGATAACACTCTGTTTTGAATGCTCCGAGGCCCTCGTACCTGGAGTCACTCTGCTCGAGGAGAAAGTCAGCATCTTGCCATGCGGTGTCGCTGACGGCACACCCAGCAGAAACACATGCCTGGAAGTAAGGCCCTGATTTGCCGTGCAGAAGCGGAGGCGTGCAGCAGTTTCCATGAGCCGGTGGCCTGTGCTCTGCGTACCTTTAACGGCAGTACAGTTTTCTGGACACCTAGGAGGCTAGCGTGGGCACCCTGTTGCCGGCAGGAACACTGAGTACCCCCAGGCGCACCTGGGTCTGCTAAGCAACATCCAGTCCCGTAGCCCTTTAGAGCCCCCTCTGTGCATGCCGAGCGTAGGGAAACGCACTGCACTCTCCTTTGAAGCGTCTTAGTTTCTTCAGCACTCGCGCACGTTCACGAACACCGTTCTGGCACGTCCCACATGGCGTAGAAGTCTTAGGCGTTGCCCTAGTCTGAGCAGCACTCAGAGTAACCCTCGGCTTCGCATTCCATCCAGGACCTCCTGCCTGAAATCAACGTGCCTCCTAGAGGAAGTCGGCTTGCGTTCTGACTGCAGTTTGAGTCCTGTTCTTCCCGTGGCACTGCAGGCTTTTGAATAGCCACAGGCCCAGAGGAGCAGCTACGGCGTTCCTTGGTTGAGGCAGTTCGCTTGATGCAGAACACTCGAATTCGAGAAGCTGATTCAGGGAAGGAAACACAGGGTAACCTGTGTCTCTTTGGACTTGTTAGAAACCACAGTGGGGTATGCTGAGTGTGCCCATGGAAACGGGGGCCTGCTGGAACTAGCCTTGCTTTCCCATTTTGAAGGCTGCATTCATGCTGCCTTGAAGCTGCCTGACATTCCCTGCTCTTGACAGGCCTGTAAACCCTGTAAGAATGCTTCTGGGGAGCAAATGAATTTGCTATCTACACTAGGTGCTTCTGCGCCTGCGGTGTGGTCACCCTGACAAGCTCTAGCGCTAAAAGGAAACTCAACGTGTGAACTTGCCTCCAGTTTAGGCCCTTAGTACCCATGTAGATACGGAGGCATGCAGCTCTTTCCATGAGTTCTTAGTCGCTTCTATGCTTTACTATAAAGGAAGTACACTTCTGAGGACTCCTAGGCCTCTCGGGTATGCATCATTTCCCCTCCAAGTTCACTGAGTCCCTCCAGAGCCCTGTGGGCCGGCTGCGAAACTTCGAGTCCCATTTGTCGATTCCCTCGGAGGCCCTCTGTGCGTGCCTAGAGACGGGCAACACACTGTACGTTCCTTGAGGAGAGCTCCATTTCCAGAGACCTCGAACGGCCTCAGGACAACATTGCTGCTGAGTCCCAAGTGCCCAGGAAGACTTTGTCATGGCCCTTGTGTGAGCTGCCATGTGATAACACTCTGTTTTGAATGCTCCGAGGCCCTCGTACCTGGAGTCACTCTGCTCGAGGAGAAAGTCAGCATCTTGCCATGCGGTGTCGCTGACGGCACACCCAGCAGAAACACATGCCTGGAAGTAAGGCCCTGATTTGCCGTGCAGAAGCGGAGGCGTGCAGCAGTTTCCATGAGCCGGTGGCCTGTGCTCTGCGTACCTTTAACGGCAGCACAGTTTTCTGGACACCTAGGAGGCTAGCGTGGGCACCCTGTTGCCGGCAGGAACACTGAGTACCCCCAGGCGCACCTGGGTCTGCTAAGCAACATCCAGTCCCGTAGCCCTTTAGAGCCCCCTCTGTGCATGCCGAGCGTAGGGAAACGCACTGCACTCTCCTTTGAAGCGTCTTAGTTTCTTCAGCACTCGCGCACGTTCACGAACACCGTTCTGGCACGTCCCACATGGCGTAGAAGTCTTAGGCGTTGCCCTAGTCTGAGCAGCACTCAGAGTAACCCTCGGCTTCGCATTCCATCCAGGACCTCCTGCCTGAAATCAACGTGCCTCCTAGAGGAAGTCGGCTTGCGTTCTGACGGCAGTTTGAGTCCTGTTCTTCCCGTGGCACTGCAGGCTTTTGAATAGCCACAGGCCCAGAGGAGCAGCTACGGCGTTCCTTGGTTGAGGCAGTTCGCTTGATGCAGAACACTCGAATTCGAGAAGCTGATTCAGGGAAGGAAACACAGGGTAACCTGTGTCTCTTTGGACTTGTTAGAAACCACAGTGGGGTATGCTGAGTGTGCCCATGGAAACGGGGGCCTGCTGGAACTAGCCTTGCTTTCCCATTTTGAAGGCTGCATTCATGCTGCCTTGAAGCTGCCTGACATTCCCTGCTCTTGACAGGCCTGTAAACCCTGTAAGAATGCTTCTGGGGAGCAAATGAATTTGCTATCTACACTAGGTGCTTCTGCGCCTGCGGTGTGGTCACCCTGACAAGCTCTAGCGCTAAAAGGAAACTCAACGTGTGAACTTGCCTCCAGTTTAGGCCCTTAGTACCCATGTAGATACGGAGGCATGCAGCTCTTTCCATGAGTTCTTAGTCGCTTCTATGCTTTACTATAAAGGAAGTACACTTCTGAGGACTCCTAGGCCTCTCGGGTATGCATCATTTCCCCTCCAAGTTCACTGAGTCCCTCCAGAGCCCTGTGGGCCGGCTGCGAAACTTCGAGTCCCATTTGTCGATTCCCTCGGAGGCCCTCTGTGCTTGCCTAGAGACGGGCAACACACTGTACGTTCCTTGAGGAGAGCTCCATTTCCAGAGACCTCGAACGGCCTCAGGACAACATTGCTGCTGAGTCCCAAGTGCCCAGGAAGACTTTGTCATGGCCCTTGTGTGAGCTGCCATGTGATAACACTCTGTTTTGAATGCTCCGAGGCCCTCGTACCTGGAGTCACTCTGCTCGAGGAGAAAGTCAGCATCTTGCCATGCGGTGTCGCTGACGGCACACCCAGCAGAAACACATGCCTGGAAGTAAGGCCCTGATTTGCCGTGCAGAAGCGGAGGCGTGCAGCAGTTTCCATGAGCCGGTGGCCTGTGCTCTGCGTACCTTTAACGGCAGCACAGTTTTCTGGACACCTAGGAGCTAGCGTGGGCACCCTGTTGCCGGCAGGAACACTGAGTACCCCCAGGCGCACCTGGGTCTGCTAAGCAACATCCAGTCCCGTAGCCCTTTAGAGCCCCCTCTGTGCATGCCGAGCGTAGGGAAACGCACTGCACTCTCCTTTGAAGCGTCTTAGTTTCTTCAGCACTCGCGCACGTTCACGAACACCGTTCTGGCACGTCCCACATGGCGTAGAAGTCTTAGGCGTTGCCCTAGTCTGAGCAGCACTCAGAGTAACCCTCGGCTTCGCATTCCATCCAGGACCTCCTGCCTGAAATCAACGTGCCTCCTAGAGGAAGTCGGCTTGCGTTCTGACTGCAGTTTGAGTCCTGTTCTTCCCGTGGCACTGCAGGCTTTTGAATAGCCACAGGCCCAGAGGAGCAGCTACGGCGTTCCTTGGTTGAGGCAGTTCGCTTGATGCAGAACACTCGAATTCGAGAAGCTGATTCAGGGAAGGAAACACAGGGTAACCTGTGTCTCTTTGGACTTGTTAGAAACCACAGTGGGGTATGCTGAGTGTGCCCATGGAAACGGGGGCCTGCTGGAACTAGCCTTGCTTTCCCATTTTGAAGGCTGCATTCATGCTGCCTTGAAGCTGCCTGACATTCCCTGCTCTTGACAGGCCTGTAAACCCTGTAAGAATGCTTCTGGGGAGAAAATGAATTGGCTATCTACACTAGGTGCTTCTGCGCCTGCGGTGTGGTCACCCTGACAAGCTCTAGCGCTAAAAGGAAACTCAACGTGTGAACTTGCCTCCAGTTTAGGCCCTTAGTACCCATGTAGATACGGAGGCATGCAGCTCTTTCCATGAGTTCTTAGTCGCTTCTATGCTTTACTATAAAGGAAGTACACTTCTGAGGACTCCTAGGCCTCTCGGCTATGCATCATTTCCCCTCCAAGTTCACTGAGTCCCTCCAGAGCCCTGTGGGCCGGCTGCGAGAAACTTCGAGTCCCATTTGTCGATTCCCTCGGAGGCCCTCTGTGCGTGCCTAGAGACGGGCAACACACTGTACGTTCCTTGAGGAGAGCTCCATTTCCAGAGACCTCGAACGGCCTCAGGACAACATTGCTGCTGAGTCCCAAGTGCCCAGGAAGACTTTGTCATGGCCCTTGTGTGAGCTGCCATGTGATAACACTCTGTTTTGAATGCTCCGAGGCCCTCGTACCTGGAGTCACTCTGCTCGAGGAGAAAGTCAGCATCTTGCCATGCGGTGTCGCTGACGGCACACCCAGCAGAAACACATGCCTGGAAGTAAGGCCCTGATTTGCCGTGCAGAAGCGGAGGCGTGCAGCAGTTTCCATGAGCCGGTGGCCTGTGCTCTGCGTACCTTTAACGGCAGCACAGTTTTCTGGACACCTAGGAGGCTAGCGTGGGCACCCTGTTGCCGGCAGGAACACTGAGTACCCCCAGGCGCACCTGGGTCTGCTAAGCAACATCCAGTCCCGTAGCCCTTTAGAGCCCCCTCTGTGCATGCCGAGCGTAGGGAAACGCACTGCACTCTCCTTTGAAGCGTCTTAGTTTCTTCAGCACTCGCGCACGTTCACGAACACCGTTCTGGCACGTCCCACATGGCGTAGAAGTCTTAGGCGTTGCCCTAGTCTGAGCAGCACTCAGAGTAACCCTCGGCTTCGCATTCCATCCAGGACCTCCTGCCTGAAATCAACGTGCCTCCTAGAGGAAGTCGGCTTGCGTTCTGACTGCAGTTTGAGTCCTGTTCTTCCCGTGGCACTGCAGGCTTTTGAATAGCCACAGGCCCAGAGGAGCAGCTACGGCGTTCCTTGGTTGAGGCAGTTCGCTTGATGCAGAACACTCGAATTCGAGAAGCTGATTCAGGGAAGGAAACACAGGGTAACCTGTGTCTCTTTGGACTTGTTAGAAACCACAGTGGGGTATGCTGAGTGTGCCCATGGAAACGGGGGCCTGCTGGAACTAGCCTTGCTTTCCCATTTTGAAGGCTGCATTCATGCTGCCTTGAAGCTGCCTGACATTCCCTGCTCTTGACAGGCCTGTAAACCCTGTAAGAATGCTTCTGGGGAGCAAATGAATTTGCTATCTACACTAGGTGCTTCTGCGCCTGCGGTGTGGTCACCCTGACAAGCTCTAGCGCTAAAAGGAAACTCAACGTGTGAACTTGCCTCCAGTTTAGGCCCTTAGTACCCATGTAGATACGGAGGCATGCAGCTCTTTCCATGAGTTCTTAGTCGCTTCTATGCTTTACTATAAAGGAAGTACACTTCTGAGGACTCCTAGGCCTCTCGGCTATGCATCATTTCCCCTCCAAGTTCACTGAGTCCCTCCAGAGCCCTGTGGGCCGGCTGCGAGAAACTTCGAGTCCCATTTGTCGATTCCCTCGGAGGCCCTCTGTGCGTGCCTAGAGACGGGCAACACACTGTACGTTCCTTGAGGAGAGCTCCATTTCCAGAGACCTCGAACGGCCTCAGGACAACATTGCTGCTGAGTCCCAAGTGCCCAGGAAGACTTTGTCATGGCCCTTGTGTGAGCTGCCATGTGATAACACTCTGTTTTGAATGCTCCGAGGCCCTCGTACCTGGAGTCACTCTGCTCGAGGAGAAAGTCAGCATCTTGCCATGCGGTGTCGCTGACGGCACACCCAGCAGAAACACATGCCTGGAAGTAAGGCCCTGATTTGCCGTGCAGAAGCGGAGGCGTGCAGCAGTTTCCATGAGCCGGTGGCCTGTGCTCTGCGTACCTTTAACGGCAGCACAGTTTTCTGGACACCTAGGAGGCTAGCGTGGGCACCCTGTTGCCGGCAGGAACACTGAGTACCCCCAGGCGCACCTGGGTCTGCTAAGCAACATCCAGTCCCGTAGCCCTTTAGAGCCCCTCTGTGCATGCCGAGCATAGGGAAACACACTGCACTCTCTTTTGAAGCATCTTAATTTCCTCAGCACTCGGGCACGTTCACGAACACCGTTCTGGCACGTCCCACATGGCGTAGAAGTCTTAGGCGTTGCCCTAGTCTGAGCAGCACTCAGAGTAACCCTCGGCTTCGCATTCCATCCAGGACCTCCTGCCTGAAATCAACGTGCCTCCTAGAGGAAGTCGGCTTGCGTTCTGACTGCAGTTTGAGTCCTGTTCTTCCCGTGGCACTGCAGGCTTTTGAATAGCCACAGGCCCAGAGGAGCAGCTACGGCGTTCCTTGGTTGAGGCAGTTCGCTTGATGCAGAACACTCGAATTCGAGAAGCTGATTCAGGGAAGGAAACACAGGGTAACCTGTGTCTCTTTGGACTTGTTAGAAACCACAGTGGGGTATGCTGAGTGTGCCCATGGAAACGGGGGCCTGCTGGAACTAGCCTTGCTTTCCCATTTTGAAGGCTGCATTCATGCTGCCTTGAAGCTGCCTGACATTCCCTGCTCTTGACAGGCCTGTAAACCCTGTAAGAATGCTTCTGGGGAGCAAATGAATTTGCTATCTACACTAGGTGCTTCTGCGCCTGCGGTGTGGTCACCCTGACAAGCTCTAGCGCTAAAAGGAAACTCAACGTGTGAACTTGCCTCCAGTTTAGGCCCTTAGTACCCATGTAGATACGGAGGCATGCAGCTCTTTCCATGAGTTCTTAGTCGCTTCTATGCTTTACTATAAAGGAAGTACACTTCTGAGGAATCCTAGGCCTCTCGGGTATGCATCATTTCCCCTCCAAGTTCACTGAGTCCCTCCAGAGCCCTGTGGGCCGGCTGCGAGAAACTTCGAGTCCCATTTGTCGATTCCCTCGGAGGCCCTCTGTGCGTGCCTAGAGACGGGCAACACACTGTACATTCCTTGAGGAGAGCTCCATTTCCAGAGACCTCGAACGGCCTCAGGACAACATTGCTGCTGAGTCCCAAGTGCCCAGGAAGACTTTGTCATGGCCCTTGTGTGAGCTGCCATGTGATAACACTCTGTTTTGAATACTCCGAGGCCCTCGTACCTGGAGTCACTCTGCTCGAGGAGAAAGTCAGCATCTTGCCATGCGGTGTCGCTGACGGCACACCCAGCAGAAACACATGCCTGGAAGTAAGGCCCTGATTTGCCCTGCAGAAGCGGAGGCGTGCAGCAGTTTCCATGAGCCGGTGGCCTGTGCTCTGCGTACCTTTAACGGCAGCACAGTTTTCTGGACACCTAGGAGGCTAGCGTGGGCACCCTGTTGCCGGCAGGAACACTGAGTACCCCCAGGCGCACCTGGGTCTGCTAAGCAACATCCAGTCCCGTAGCCCTTTAGAGCCCCCTCTGTGCATGCCGAGCGTAGGGAAACGCACTGCACTCTCCTTTGAAGCGTCTTAGTTTCTTCAGCACTCGCGCACGTTCACGAACACCGTTCTGGCACGTCCCACATGGCGTAGAAGTCTTAGGCGTTGCCCTAGTCTGAGCAGCACTCAGAGTAACCCTCGGCTTCGCATTCCATCCAGGACCTCCTGCCTGAAATCAACGTGCCTCCTAGAGGAAGTCGGCTTGCGTTCTGACTGCAGTTTGAGTCCTGTTCTTCCCGTGGCACTGCAGGCTTTTGAATAGCCACAGGCCCAGAGGAGCAGCTACGGCGTTCCTTGGTTGAGGCAGTTCGCTTGATGCAGAACACTCGAATTCGAGAAGCTGATTCAGGGAAGGAAACACAGGGTAACCTGTGTCTCTTTGGACTTGTTAGAAACCACAGTGGGGTATGCTGAGTGTGCCCATGGAAACGGGGGCCTGCTGGAACTAGCCTTGCTTTCCCATTTTGAAGGCTGCATTCATGCTGCCTTGAAGCTGCCTGACATTCCCTGCTCTTGACAGGCCTGTAAACCCTGTAAGAATGCTTCTGGGGAGCAAATGAATTTGCTATCTACACTAGGTGCTTCTGCGCCTGCGGTGTGGTCACCCTGACAAGCTCTAGCGCTAAAAGGAAACTCAACGTGTGAACTTGCCTCCAGTTTAGGCCCTTAGTACCCATGTAGATACGGAGGCATGCAGCTCTTTCCATGAGTTCTTAGTCGCTTCTATGCTTTACTATAAAGGAAGTACACTTCTGAGGACTCCTAGGCCTCTCGGGTATGCATCATTTCCCCTCCAAGTTCACTGAGTCCCTCCAGAGCCCTGTGGGCCGGCTGCGAAACTTCGAGTCCCATTTGTCGATTCCCTCGGAGGCCCTCTGTGCGTGCCTAGAGACGGGCAACACACTGTACGTTCCTTGAGGAGAGCTCCATTTCCAGAGACCTCGAACGGCCTCAGGACAACATTGCTGCTGAGTCCCAAGTGCCCAGGAAGACTTTGTCATGGCCCTTGTGTGAGCTGCCATGTGATAACACTCTGTTTTGAATGCTCCGAGGCCCTCGTACCTGGAGTCACTCTGCTCGAGGAGAAAGTCAGCATCTTGCCATGCGGTGTCGCTGACGGCACACCCAGCAGAAACACATGCCTGGAAGTAAGGCCCTGATTTGCCGTGCAGAAGCGGAGGCGTGCAGCAGTTTCCATGAGCCGGTGGCCTGTGCTCTGCGTACCTTTAACGGCAGCACAGTTTTCTGGACACCTAGGAGGCTAGCGTGGGCACCCTGTTGCCGGCAGGAACACTGAGTACCCCCAGGCGCACCTGGGTCTGCTAAGCAACATCCAGTCCCGTAGCCCTTTAGAGCCCCCTCTGTGCATGCCGAGCGTAGGGAAACGCACTGCACTCTCCTTTGAAGCGTCTTAGTTTCTTCAGCACTCGCGCACGTTCACGAACACCGTTCTGGCACGTCCCACATGGCGTAGAAGTCTTAGGCGTTGCCCTAGTCTGAGCAGCACTCAGAGTAACCCTCGGCTTCGCATTCCATCCAGGACCTCCTGCCTGAAATCAACGTGCCTCCTAGAGGAAGTCGGCTTGCGTTCTGACGGCAGTTTGAGTCCTGTTCTTCCCGTGGCACTGCAGGCTTTTGAATAGCCACAGGCCCAGAGGAGCAGCTACGGCGTTCCTTGGTTGAGGCAGTTCGCTTGATGCAGAACACTCGAATTCGAGAAGCTGATTCAGGGAAGGAAACACAGGGTAACCTGTGTCTCTTTGGACTTGTTAGAAACCACAGTGGGGTATGCTGAGTGTGCCCATGGAAACGGGGGCCTGCTGGAACTAGCCTTGCTTTCCCATTTTGAAGGCTGCATTCATGCTGCCTTGAAGCTGCCTGACATTCCCTGCTCTTGACAGGCCTGTAAACCCTGTAAGAATGCTTCTGGGGAGCAAATGAATTTGCTATCTACACTAGGTGCTTCTGCGCCTGCGGTGTGGTCACCCTGACAAGCTCTAGCGCTAAAAGGAAACTCAACGTGTGAACTTGCCTCCAGTTTAGGCCCTTAGTACCCATGTAGATACGGAGGCATGCAGCTCTTTCCATGAGTTCTTAGTCGCTTCTATGCTTTACTATAAAGGAAGTACACTTCTGAGGACTCCTAGGCCTCTCGGGTATGCATCATTTCCCCTCCAAGTTCACTGAGTCCCTCCAGAGCCCTGTGGGCCGGCTGCGAAACTTCGAGTCCCATTTGTCGATTCCCTCGGAGGCCCTCTGTGCGTGCCTAGAGACGGGCAACACACTGTACGTTCCTTGAGGAGAGCTCCATTTCCAGAGACCTCGAACGGCCTCAGGACAACATTGCTGCTGAGTCCCAAGTGCCCAGGAAGACTTTGTCATGGCCCTTGTGTGAGCTGCCATGTGATAACACTCTGTTTTGAATGCTCCGAGGCCCTCGTACCTGGAGTCACTCTGCTCGAGGAGAAAGTCAGCATCTTGCCATGCGGTGTCGCTGACGGCACACCCAGCAGAAACACATGCCTGGAAGTAAGGCCCTGATTTGCCGTGCAGAAGCGGAGGCGTGCAGCAGTTTCCATGAGCCGGTGGCCTGTGCTCTGCGTACCTTTAACGGCAGCACAGTTTTCTGGACACCTAGGAGGCTAGCGTGGGCACCCTGTTGCCGGCAGGAACACTGAGTACCCCCAGGCGCACCTGGGTCTGCTAAGCAACATCCAGTCCCGTAGCCCTTTAGAGCCCCCTCTGTGCATGCCGAGCGTAGGGAAACGCACTGCACTCTCCTTTGAAGCGTCTTAGTTTCTTCAGCACTCGCGCACGTTCACGAACACCGTTCTGGCACGTCCCACATGGCGTAGAAGTCTTAGGCGTTGCCCTAGTCTGAGCAGCACTCAGAGTAACCCTCGGCTTCGCATTCCATCCAGGACCTCCTGCCTGAAATCAACGTGCCTCCTAGAGGAAGTCGGCTTGCGTTCTGACGGCAGTTTGAGTCCTGTTCTTCCCGTGGCACTGCAGGCTTTTGAATAGCCACAGGCCCAGAGGAGCAGCTACGGCGTTCCTTGGTTGAGGCAGTTCGCTTGATGCAGAACACTCGAATTCGAGAAGCTGATTCAGGGAAGGAAACACAGGGTAACCTGTGTCTCTTTGGACTTGTTAGAAACCACAGTGGGGTATGCTGAGTGTGCCCATGGAAACGGGGGCCTGCTGGAACTAGCCTTGCTTTCCCATTTTGAAGGCTGCATTCATGCTGCCTTGAAGCTGCCTGACATTCCCTGCTCTTGACAGGCCTGTAAACCCTGTAAGAATGCTTCTGGGGAGCAAATGAATTTGCTATCTACACTAGGTGCTTCTGCGCCTGCGGTGTGGTCACCCTGACAAGCTCTAGCGCTAAAAGGAAACTCAACGTGTGAACTTGCCTCCAGTTTAGGCCCTTAGTACCCATGTAGATACGGAGGCATGCAGCTCTTTCCATGAGTTCTTAGTCGCTTCTATGCTTTACTATAAAGGAAGTACACTTCTGAGGACTCCTAGGCCTCTCGGCTATGCATCATTTCCCCTCCAAGTTCACTGAGTCCCTCCAGAGCCCTGTGGGCCGGCTGCGAGAAACTTCGAGTCCCATTTGTCGATTCCCTCGGAGGCCCTCTGTGCGTGCCTAGAGACGGGCAACACACTGTACGTTCCTTGAGGAGAGCTCCATTTCCAGAGACCTCGAACGGCCTCAGGACAACATTGCTGCTGAGTCCCAAGTGCCCAGGAAGACTTTGTCATGGCCCTTGTGTGAGCTGCCATGTGATAACACTCTGTTTTGAATGCTCCGAGGCCCTCGTACCTGGAGTCACTCTGCTCGAGGAGAAAGTCAGCATCTTGCCATGCGGTGTCGCTGACGGCACACCCAGCAGAAACACATGCCTGGAAGTAAGGCCCTGATTTGCCGTGCAGAAGCGGAGGCGTGCAGCAGTTTCCATGAGCCGGTGGCCTGTGCTCTGCGTACCTTTAACGGCAGTACAGTTTTCTGGACACCTAGGAGGCTAGCGTGGGCACCCTGTTGCCGGCAGGAACACTGAGTACCCCCAGGCGCACCTGGGTCTGCTAAGCAACATCCAGTCCCGTAGCCCTTTAGAGCCCCCTCTGTGCATGCCGAGCGTAGGGAAACGCACTGCACTCTCCTTTGAAGCGTCTTAGTTTCTTCAGCACTCGCGCACGTTCACGAACACCGTTCTGGCACGTCCCACATGGCGTAGAAGTCTTAGGCGTTGCCCTAGTCTGAGCAGCACTCAGAGTAACCCTCGGCTTCGCATTCCATCCAGGACCTCCTGCCTGAAATCAACGTGCCTCCTAGAGGAAGTCGGCTTGCGTTCTGACGGCAGTTTGAGTCCTGTTCTTCCCGTGGCACTGCAGGCTTTTGAATAGCCACAGGCCCAGAGGAGCAGCTACGGCGTTCCTTGGTTGAGGCAGTTCGCTTGATGCAGAACACTCGAATTCGAGAAGCTGATTCAGGGAAGGAAACACAGGGTAACCTGTGTCTCTTTGGACTTGTTAGAAACCACAGTGGGGTATGCTGAGTGTGCCCATGGAAACGGGGGCCTGCTGGAACTAGCCTTGCTTTCCCATTTTGAAGGCTGCATTCATGCTGCCTTGAAGCTGCCTGACATTCCCTGCTCTTGACAGGCCTGTAAACCCTGTAAGAATGCTTCTGGGGAGCAAATGAATTTGCTATCTACACTAGGTGCTTCTGCGCCTGCGGTGTGGTCACCCTGACAAGCTCTAGCGCTAAAAGGAAACTCAACGTGTGAACTTGCCTCCAGTTTAGGCCCTTAGTACCCATGTAGATACGGAGGCATGCAGCTCTTTCCATGAGTTCTTAGTCGCTTCTATGCTTTACTATAAAGGAAGTACACTTCTGAGGACTCCTAGGCCTCTCGGGTATGCATCATTTCCCCTCCAAGTTCACTGAGTCCCTCCAGAGCCCTGTGGGCCGGCTGCGAAACTTCGAGTCCCATTTGTCGATTCCCTCGGAGGCCCTCTGTGCGTGCCTAGAGACGGGCAACACACTGTACGTTCCTTGAGGAGAGCTCCATTTCCAGAGACCTCGAACGGCCTCAGGACAACATTGCTGCTGAGTCCCAAGTGCCCAGGAAGACTTTGTCATGGCCCTTGTGTGAGCTGCCATGTGATAACACTCTGTTTTGAATGCTCCGAGGCCCTCGTACCTGGAGTCACTCTGCTCGAGGAGAAAGTCAGCATCTTGCCATGCGGTGTCGCTGACGGCACACCCAGCAGAAACACATGCCTGGAAGTAAGGCCCTGATTTGCCGTGCAGAAGCGGAGGCGTGCAGCAGTTTCCATGAGCCGGTGGCCTGTGCTCTGCGTACCTTTAACGGCAGCACAGTTTTCTGGACACCTAGGAGGCTAGCGTGGGCACCCTGTTGCCGGCAGGAACACTGAGTACCCCCAGGCGCACCTGGGTCTGCTAAGCAACATCCAGTCCCGTAGCCCTTTAGAGCCCCCTCTGTGCATGCCGAGCGTAGGGAAACGCACTGCACTCTCCTTTGAAGCGTCTTAGTTTCTTCAGCACTCGCGCACGTTCACGAACACCGTTCTGGCACGTCCCACATGGCGTAGAAGTCTTAGGCGTTGCCCTAGTCTGAGCAGCACTCAGAGTAACCCTCGGCTTCGCATTCCATCCAGGACCTCCTGCCTGAAATCAACGTGCCTCCTAGAGGAAGTCGGCTTGCGTTCTGACGGCAGTTTGAGTCCTGTTCTTCCCGTGGCACTGCAGGCTTTTGAATAGCCACAGGCCCAGAGGAGCAGCTACGGCGTTCCTTGGTTGAGGCAGTTCGCTTGATGCAGAACACTCGAATTCGAGAAGCTGATTCAGGGAAGGAAACACAGGGTAACCTGTGTCTCTTTGGACTTGTTAGAAACCACAGTGGGGTATGCTGAGTGTGCCCATGGAAACGGGGGCCTGCTGGAACTAGCCTTGCTTTCCCATTTTGAAGGCTGCATTCATGCTGCCTTGAAGCTGCCTGACATTCCCTGCTCTTGACAGGCCTGTAAACCCTGTAAGAATGCTTCTGGGGAGCAAATGAATTTGCTATCTACACTAGGTGCTTCTGCGCCTGCGGTGTGGTCACCCTGACAAGCTCTAGCGCTAAAAGGAAACTCAACGTGTGAACTTGCCTCCAGTTTAGGCCCTTAGTACCCATGTAGATACGGAGGCATGCAGCTCTTTCCATGAGTTCTTAGTCGCTTCTATGCTTTACTATAAAGGAAGTACACTTCTGAGGACTCCTAGGCCTCTCGGGTATGCATCATTTCCCCTCCAAGTTCACTGAGTCCCTCCAGAGCCCTGTGGGCCGGCTGCGAAACTTCGAGTCCCATTTGTCGATTCCCTCGGAGGCCCTCTGTGCGTGCCTAGAGACGGGCAACACACTGTACGTTCCTTGAGGAGAGCTCCATTTCCAGAGACCTCGAACGGCCTCAGGACAACATTGCTGCTGAGTCCCAAGTGCCCAGGAAGACTTTGTCATGGCCCTTGTGTGAGCTGCCATGTGATAACACTCTGTTTTGAATGCTCCGAGGCCCTCGTACCTGGAGTCACTCTGCTCGAGGAGAAAGTCAGCATCTTGCCATGCGGTGTCGCTGACGGCACACCCAGCAGAAACACATGCCTGGAAGTAAGGCCCTGATTTGCCGTGCAGAAGCGGAGGCGTGCAGCAGTTTCCATGAGCCGGTGGCCTGTGCTCTGCGTACCTTTAACGGCAGCACAGTTTTCTGGACACCTAGGAGCTAGCGTGGGCACCCTGTTGCCGGCAGGAACACTGAGTACCCCCAGGCGCACCTGGGTCTGCTAAGCAACATCCAGTCCCGTAGCCCTTTAGAGCCCCCTCTGTGCATGCCGAGCGTAGGGAAACGCACTGCACTCTCCTTTGAAGCGTCTTAGTTTCTTCAGCACTCGCGCACGTTCACGAACACCGTTCTGGCACGTCCCACATGGCGTAGAAGTCTTAGGCGTTGCCCTAGTCTGAGCAGCACTCAGAGTAACCCTCGGCTTCGCATTCCATCCAGGACCTCCTGCCTGAAATCAACGTGCCTCCTAGAGGAAGTCGGCTTGCGTTCTGACTGCAGTTTGAGTCCTGTTCTTCCCGTGGCACTGCAGGCTTTTGAATAGCCACAGGCCCAGAGGAGCAGCTACGGCGTTCCTTGGTTGAGGCAGTTCGCTTGATGCAGAACACTCGAATTCGAGAAGCTGATTCAGGGAAGGAAACACAGGGTAACCTGTGTCTCTTTGGACTTGTTAGAAACCACAGTGGGGTATGCTGAGTGTGCCCATGGAAACGGGGGCCTGCTGGAACTAGCCTTGCTTTCCCATTTTGAAGGCTGCATTCATGCTGCCTTGAAGCTGCCTGACATTCCCTGCTCTTGACAGGCCTGTAAACCCTGTAAGAATGCTTCTGGGGAGAAAATGAATTGGCTATCTACACTAGGTGCTTCTGCGCCTGCGGTGTGGTCACCCTGACAAGCTCTAGCGCTAAAAGGAAACTCAACGTGTGAACTTGCCTCCAGTTTAGGCCCTTAGTACCCATGTAGATACGGAGGCATGCAGCTCTTTCCATGAGTTCTTAGTCGCTTCTATGCTTTACTATAAAGGAAGTACACTTCTGAGGACTCCTAGGCCTCTCGGGTATGCATCATTTCCCCTCCAAGTTCACTGAGTCCCTCCAGAGCCCTGTGGGCCGGCTGCGAGAAACTTCGAGTCCCATTTGTCGATTCCCTCGGAGGCCCTCTGTGCGTGCCTAGAGACGGGCAACACACTGTACGTTCCTTGAGGAGAGCTCCATTTCCAGAGACCTCGAACGGCCTCAGGACAACATTGCTGCTGAGTCCCAAGTGCCCAGGAAGACTTTGTCATGGCCCTTGTGTGAGCTGCCATGTGATAACACTCTGTTTTGAATGCTCCGAGGCCCTCGTACCTGGAGTCACTCTGCTCGAGGAGAAAGTCAGCATCTTGCCATGCGGTGTCGCTGACGGCACACCCAGCAGAAACACATGCCTGGAAGTAAGGCCCTGATTTGCCGTGCAGAAGCGGAGGCGTGCAGCAGTTTCCATGAGCCGGTGGCCTGTGCTCTGCGTACCTTTAACGGCAGCACAGTTTTCTGGACACCTAGGAGGCTAGCGTGGGCACCCTGTTGCCGGCAGGAACACTGAGTACCCCCAGGCGCACCTGGGTCTGCTAAGCAACATCCAGTCCCGTAGCCCTTTAGAGCCCCCTCTGTGCATGCCGAGCGTAGGGAAACGCACTGCACTCTCCTTTGAAGCGTCTTAGTTTCTTCAGCACTCGCGCACGTTCACGAACACCGTTCTGGCACGTCCCACATGGCGTAGAAGTCTTAGGCGTTGCCCTAGTCTGAGCAGCACTCAGAGTAACCCTCGGCTTCGCATTCCATCCAGGACCTCCTGCCTGAAATCAACGTGCCTCCTAGAGGAAGTCGGCTTGCGTTCTGACGGCAGTTTGAGTCCTGTTCTTCCCGTGGCACTGCAGGCTTTTGAATAGCCACAGGCCCAGAGGAGCAGCTACGGCGTTCCTTGGTTGAGGCAGTTTGCTTGATGCAGAACACTCGAATTCGAGAAGCTGATTCAGGGAAGGAAACACAGGGTAACCTGTGTCTCTTTGGACTTGTTAGAAACCACAGTGGGGTATGCTGAGTGTGCCCATGGAAACGGGGGCCTGCTGGAACTAGCCTTGCTTTCCCATTTTGAAGGCTGCATTCATGCTGCCTTGAAGCTGCCTGACATTCCCTGCTCTTGACAGGCCTGTAAACCCTGTAAGAATGCTTCTGGGGAGCAAATGAATTTGCTATCTACACTAGGTGCTTCTGCGCCTGCGGTGTGGTCACCCTGACAAGCTCTAGCGCTAAAAGGAAACTCAACGTGTGAACTTGCCTCCAGTTTAGGCCCTTAGTACCCATGTAGATACGGAGGCATGCAGCTCTTTCCATGAGTTCTTAGTCGCTTCTATGCTTTACTATAAAGGAAGTACACTTCTGAGGACTCCTAGGCCTCTCGGGTATGCATCATTTCCCCTCCAAGTTCACTGAGTCCCTCCAGAGCCCTGTGGGCCGGCTGCGAAACTTCGAGTCCCATTTGTCGATTCCCTCGGAGGCCCTCTGTGCGTGCCTAGAGACGGGCAACACACTGTACGTTCCTTGAGGAGAGCTCCATTTCCAGAGACCTCGAACGGCCTCAGGACAACATTGCTGCTGAGTCCCAAGTGCCCAGGAAGACTTTGTCATGGCCCTTGTGTGAGCTGCCATGTGATAACACTCTGTTTTGAATGCTCCGAGGCCCTCGTACCTGGAGTCACTCTGCTCGAGGAGAAAGTCAGCATCTTGCCATGCGGTGTCGCTGACGGCACACCCAGCAGAAACACATGCCTGGAAGTAAGGCCCTGATTTGCCGTGCAGAAGCGGAGGCGTGCAGCAGTTTCCATGAGCCGGTGGCCTGTGCTCTGCGTACCTTTAACGGCAGCACAGTTTTCTGGACACCTAGGAGCTAGCGTGGGCACCCTGTTGCCGGCAGGAACACTGAGTACCCCCAGGCGCACCTGGGTCTGCTAAGCAACATCCAGTCCCGTAGCCCTTTAGAGCCCCCTCTGTGCATGCCGAGCGTAGGGAAACGCACTGCACTCTCCTTTGAAGCGTCTTAGTTTCTTCAGCACTCGCGCACGTTCACGAACACCGTTCTGGCACGTCCCACATGGCGTAGAAGTCTTAGGCGTTGCCCTAGTCTGAGCAGCACTCAGAGTAACCCTCGGCTTCGCATTCCATCCAGGACCTCCTGCCTGAAATCAACGTGCCTCCTAGAGGAAGTCGGCTTGCGTTCTGACTGCAGTTTGAGTCCTGTTCTTCCCGTGGCACTGCAGGCTTTTGAATAGCCACAGGCCCAGAGGAGCAGCTACGGCGTTCCTTGGTTGAGGCAGTTCGCTTGATGCAGAACACTCGAATTCGAGAAGCTGATTCAGGGAAGGAAACACAGGGTAACCTGTGTCTCTTTGGACTTGTTAGAAACCACAGTGGGGTATGCTGAGTGTGCCCATGGAAACGGGGGCCTGCTGGAACTAGCCTTGCTTTCCCATTTTGAAGGCTGCATTCAATGCTGCCTTGAAGCTGCCTGACATTCCCTGCTCTTGACAGGCCTGTAAACCCTGTAAGAATGCTTCTGGGGAGCAAATGAATTTGCTATCTACACTAGGTGCTTCTGCGCCTGCGGTGTGGTCACCCTGACAAGCTCTAGCGCTAAAAGGAAACTCAACGTGTGAACTTGCCTCCAGTTTAGGCCCTTAGTACCCATGTAGATACGGAGGCATGCAGCTCTTTCCATGAGTTCTTAGTCGCTTCTATGCTTTACTATAAAGGAAGTACACTTCTGAGGACTCCTAGGCCTCTCGGGTATGCATCATTTCCCCTCCAAGTTCACTGAGTCCCTCCAGAGCCCTGTGGGCCGGCTGCGAAACTTCGAGTCCCATTTGTCGATTCCCTCGGAGGCCCTCTGTGCGTGCCTAGAGACGGGCAACACACTGTACGTTCCTTGAGGAGAGCTCCATTTCCAGGGACCTCGAACGGCCTCAGGACAACATTGCTGCTGAGTCCCAAGTGCCCAGGAAGACTTTGTCATGGCCCTTGTGTGAGCTGCCATGTGATAACACTCTGTTTTGAATGCTCCGAGGCCCTCGTACCTGGAGTCACTCTGCTCGAGGAGAAAGTCAGCATCTTGCCATGCGGTGTCGCTGACGGCACACCCAGCAGAAACACATGCCTGGAAGTAAGGCCCTGATTTGCCGTGCAGAAGCGGAGGCGTGCAGCAGTTTCCATGAGCCGGTGGCCTGTGCGCTGCGTACCTTTAACGGCAGCACAGTTTTCTGGACACCTAGGAGGCTAGCGTGGGCACCCTGTTGCCGGCAGGAACACTGAGTACCCCCAGGCGCACCTGGGTCTGCTAAGCAACATCCAGTCCCGTAGCTCTTTAGAGCCCCTCTGTGCATGCCGAGCATAGGGAAACACACTGCACTCTCTTTTGAAGCATCTTAATTTCCTCAGCACTCGGGCACGTTCACAAACACCGTTCTGGCACGTCCCACATGGCGTAGAAGTCTTAGGCGTTGCCCTAGTCTGAGCAGCACTCAGAGTAACCCTCGGCTTCGCATTCCATCCAGGACCTCCTGCCTGAAATCAACGTGCCTCCTAGAGGAAGTCGGCTTGCGTTCTGACTGCAGTTTGAGTCCTGTTCTTCCCGTGGCACTGCAGGCTTTTGAATAGCCACAGGCCCAGAGGAGCAGCTACGGCGTTCCTTGGTTGAGGCAGTTCGCTTGATGCAGAACACTCGAATTCGAGAAGCTGATTCAGGGAAGGAAACACAGGGTAACCTGTGTCTCTTTGGACTTGTTAGAAACCACAGTGGGGTATGCTGAGTGTGCCCATGGAAACGGGGGCCTGCTGGAACTAGCCTTGCTTTCCCATTTTGAAGGCTGCATTCATGCTGCCTTGAAGCTGCCTGACATTCCCTGCTCTTGACAGGCCTGTAAACCCTGTAAGAATGCTTCTGGGGAGCAAATGAATTTGCTATCTACACTAGGTGCTTCTGCGCCTGCGGTGTGGTCACCCTGACAAGCTCTAGCGCTAAAAGGAAACTCAACGTGTGAACTTGCCTCCAGTTTAGGCCCTTAGTACCCATGTAGATACGGAGGCATGCAGCTCTTTCCATGAGTTCTTAGTCGCTTCTATGCTTTACTATAAAGGAAGTACACTTCTGAGGACTCCTAGGCCTCTCGGGTATGCATCATTTCCCCTCCAAGTTCACTGAGTCCCTCCAGAGCCCTGTGGGCCGGCTGCGAAACTTCGAGTCCCATTTGTCGATTCCCTCGGAGGCCCTCTGTGCGTGCCTAGAGACGGGCAACACACTGTACGTTCCTTGAGGAGAGCTCCATTTCCAGAGACCTCGAACGGCCTCAGGACAACATTGCTGCTGAGTCCCAAGTGCCCAGGAAGACTTTGTCATGGCCCTTGTGTGAGCTGCCATGTGATAACACTCTGTTTTGAATGCTCCGAGGCCCTCGTACCTGGAGTCACTCTGCTCGAGGAGAAAGTCAGCATCTTGCCATGCGGTGTCGCTGACGGCACACCCAGCAGAAACACATGCCTGGAAGTAAGGCCCTGATTTGCCGTGCAGAAGCGGAGGCGTGCAGCAGTTTCCATGAGCCGGTGGCCTGTGCTCTGCGTACCTTTAACGGCAGCACAGTTTTCTGGACACCTAGGAGGCTAGCGTGGGCACCCTGTTGCCGGCAGGAACACTGAGTACCCCCAGGCGCACCTGGGTCTGCTAAGCAACATCCAGTCCCGTAGCCCTTTAGAGCCCCCTCTGTGCATGCCGAGCGTAGGGAAACGCACTGCACTCTCCTTTGAAGCGTCTTAGTTTCTTCAGCACTCGCGCACGTTCACGAACACCGTTCTGGCACGTCCCACATGGCGTAGAAGTCTTAGGCGTTGCCCTAGTCTGAGCAGCACTCAGAGTAACCCTCGGCTTCGCATTCCATCCAGGACCTCCTGCCTGAAATCAACGTGCCTCCTAGAGGAAGTCGGCTTGCGTTCTGACGGCAGTTTGAGTCCTGTTCTTCCCGTGGCACTGCAGGCTTTTGAATAGCCACAGGCCCAGAGGAGCAGCTACGGCGTTCCTTGGTTGAGGCAGTTCGCTTGATGCAGAACACTCGAATTCGAGAAGCTGATTCAGGGAAGGAAACACAGGGTAACCTGTGTCTCTTTGGACTTGTTAGAAACCACAGTGGGGTATGCTGAGTGTGCCCATGGAAACGGGGGCCTGCTGGAACTAGCCTTGCTTTCCCATTTTGAAGGCTGCATTCATGCTGCCTTGAAGCTGCCTGACATTCCCTGCTCTTGACAGGCCTGTAAACCCTGTAAGAATGCTTCTGGGGAGAAAATGAATTTGCTATCTACACTAGGTGCTTCTGCGCCTGCGGTGTGGTCACCCTGACAAGCTCTAGCGCTAAAAGGAAACTCAACGTGTGAACTTGCCTCCAGTTTAGGCCCTTAGTACCCATGTAGATACGGAGGCATGCAGCTCTTTCCATGAGTTCTTAGTCGCTTCTATGCTTTACTATAAAGGAAGTACACTTCTGAGGACTCCTAGGCCTCTCGGGTATGCATCATTTCCCCTCCAAGTTCACTGAGTCCCTCCAGAGCCCTGTGGGCCGGCTGCGAAACTTCGAGTCCCATTTGTCGATTCCCTCGGAGGCCCTCTGTGCGTGCCTAGAGACGGGCAACACACTGTACGTTCCTTGAGGAGAGCTCCATTTCCAGAGACCTCGAACGGCCTCAGGACAACATTGCTGCTGAGTCCCAAGTGCCCAGGAAGACTTTGTCATGGCCCTTGTGTGAGCTGCCATGTGATAACACTCTGTTTTGAATGCTCCGAGGCCCTCGTACCTGGAGTCACTCTGCTCGAGGAGAAAGTCAGCATCTTGCCATGCGGTGTCGCTGACGGCACACCCAGCAGAAACACATGCCTGGAAGTAAGGCCCTGATTTGCCGTGCAGAAGCGGAGGCGTGCAGCAGTTTCCATGAGCCGGTGGCCTGTGCTCTGCGTACCTTTAACGGCAGCACAGTTTTCTGGACACCTAGGAGGCTAGCGTGGGCACCCTGTTGCCGGCAGGAACACTGAGTACCCCCAGGCGCACCTGGGTCTGCTAAGCAACATCCAGTCCCGTAGCCCTTTAGAGCCCCCTCTGTGCATGCCGAGCGTAGGGAAACGCACTGCACTCTCCTTTGAAGCGTCTTAGTTTCTTCAGCACTCGCGCACGTTCACGAACACCGTTCTGGCACGTCCCACATGGCGTAGAAGTCTTAGGCGTTGCCCTAGTCTGAGCAGCACTCAGAGTAACCCTCGGCTTCGCATTCCATCCAGGACCTCCTGCCTGAAATCAACGTGCCTCCTAGAGGAAGTCGGCTTGCGTTCTGACGGCAGTTTGAGTCCTGTTCTTCCCGTGGCACTGCAGGCTTTTGAATAGCCACAGGCCCAGAGGAGCAGCTACGGCGTTCCTTGGTTGAGGCAGTTCGCTTGATGCAGAACACTCGAATTCGAGAAGCTGATTCAGGGAAGGAAACACAGGGTAACCTGTGTCTCTTTGGACTTGTTAGAAACCACAGTGGGGTATGCTGAGTGTGCCCATGGAAACGGGGGCCTGCTGGAACTAGCCTTGCTTTCCCATTTTGAAGGCTGCATTCAATGCTGCCTTGAAGCTGCCTGACATTCCCTGCTCTTGACAGGCCTGTAAACCCTGTAAGAATGCTTCTGGGGAGCAAATGAATTTGCTATCTACACTAGGTGCTTCTGCGCCTGCGGTGTGGTCACCCTGACAAGCTCTAGCGCTAAAAGGAAACTCAACGTGTGAACTTGCCTCCAGTTTAGGCCCTTAGTACCCATGTAGATACGGAGGCATGCAGCTCTTTCCATGAGTTCTTAGTCGCTTCTATGCTTTACTATAAAGGAAGTACACTTCTGAGGACTCCTAGGCCTCTCGGGTATGCATCATTTCCCCTCCAAGTTCACTGAGTCCCTCCAGAGCCCTGTGGGCCGGCTGCGAAACTTCGAGTCCCATTTGTCGATTCCCTCGGAGGCCCTCTGTGCGTGCCTAGAGACGGGCAACACACTGTACGTTCCTTGAGGAGAGCTCCATTTCCAGGGACCTCGAACGGCCTCAGGACAACATTGCTGCTGAGTCCCAAGTGCCCAGGAAGACTTTGTCATGGCCCTTGTGTGAGCTGCCATGTGATAACACTCTGTTTTGAATGCTCCGAGGCCCTCGTACCTGGAGTCACTCTGCTCGAGGAGAAAGTCAGCATCTTGCCATGCGGTGTCGCTGACGGCACACCCAGCAGAAACACATGCCTGGAAGTAAGGCCCTGATTTGCCGTGCAGAAGCGGAGGCGTGCAGCAGTTTCCATGAGCCGGTGGCCTGTGCGCTGCGTACCTTTAACGGCAGCACAGTTTTCTGGACACCTAGGAGGCTAGCGTGGGCACCCTGTTGCCGGCAGGAACACTGAGTACCCCCAGGCGCACCTGGGTCTGCTAAGCAACATCCAGTCCCGTAGCTCTTTAGAGCCCCTCTGTGCATGCCGAGCGTAGGGAAACACACTGCACTCTCTTTTGAAGCGTCTTAATTTCCTCAGCACTCGGGCACGTTCACGAACACCGTTCTGGCACGTCCCACATGGCGTAGAAGTCTTAGGCGTTGCCCTAGTCTGAGCAGCACTCAGAGTAACCCTCGGCTTCGCATTCCATCCAGGACCTCCTGCCTGAAATCAACGTGCCTCCTAGAGGAAGTCGGCTTGCGTTCTGACTGCAGTTTGAGTCCTGTTCTTCCCGTGGCACTGCAGGCTTTTGAATAGCCACAGGCCCAGAGGAGCAGCTACGGCGTTCCTTGGTTGAGGCAGTTCGCTTGATGCAGAACACTCGAATTCGAGAAGCTGATTCAGGGAAGGAAACACAGGGTAACCTGTGTCTCTTTGGACTTGTTAGAAACCACAGTGGGGTATGCTGAGTGTGCCCATGGAAACGGGGGCCTGCTGGAACTAGCCTTGCTTTCCCATTTTGAAGGCTGCATTCATGCTGCCTTGAAGCTGCCTGACATTCCCTGCTCTTGACAGGCCTGTAAACCCTGTAAGAATGCTTCTGGGGAGCAAATGAATTTGCTATCTACACTAGGTGCTTCTGCGCCTGCGGTGTGGTCACCCTGACAAGCTCTAGCGCTAAAAGGAAACTCAACGTGTGAACTTGCCTCCAGTTTAGGCCCTTAGTACCCATGTAGATACGGAGGCATGCAGCTCTTTCCATGAGTTCTTAGTCGCTTCTATGCTTTACTATAAAGGAAGTACACTTCTGAGGACTCCTAGGCCTCTCGGGTATGCATCATTTCCCCTCCAAGTTCACTGAGTCCCTCCAGAGCCCTGTGGGCCGGCTGCGAAACTTCGAGTCCCATTTGTCGATTCCCTCGGAGGCCCTCTGTGCGTGCCTAGAGACGGGCAACACACTGTACGTTCCTTGAGGAGAGCTCCATTTCCAGAGACCTCGAACGGCCTCAGGACAACATTGCTGCTGAGTCCCAAGTGCCCAGGAAGACTTTGTCATGGCCCTTGTGTGAGCTGCCATGTGATAACACTCTGTTTTGAATGCTCCGAGGCCCTCGTACCTGGAGTCACTCTGCTCGAGGAGAAAGTCAGCATCTTGCCATGCGGTGTCGCTGACGGCACACCCAGCAGAAACACATGCCTGGAAGTAAGGCCCTGATTTGCCGTGCAGAAGCGGAGGCGTGCAGCAGTTTCCATGAGCCGGTGGCCTGTGCTCTGCGTACCTTTAACGGCAGCACAGTTTTCTGGACACCTAGGAGGCTAGCGTGGGCACCCTGTTGCCGGCAGGAACACTGAGTACCCCCAGGCGCACCTGGGTCTGCTAAGCAACATCCAGTCCCGTAGCCCTTTAGAGCCCCCTCTGTGCATGCCGAGCGTAGGGAAACGCACTGCACTCTCCTTTGAAGCGTCTTAGTTTCTTCAGCACTCGCGCACGTTCACGAACACCGTTCTGGCACGTCCCACATGGCGTAGAAGTCTTAGGCGTTGCCCTAGTCTGAGCAGCACTCAGAGTAACCCTCGGCTTCGCATTCCATCCAGGACCTCCTGCCTGAAATCAACGTGCCTCCTAGAGGAAGTCGGCTTGCGTTCTGACGGCAGTTTGAGTCCTGTTCTTCCCGTGGCACTGCAGGCTTTTGAATAGCCACAGGCCCAGAGGAGCAGCTACGGCGTTCCTTGGTTGAGGCAGTTCGCTTGATGCAGAACACTCGAATTCGAGAAGCTGATTCAGGGAAGGAAACACAGGGTAACCTGTGTCTCTTTGGACTTGTTAGAAACCACAGTGGGGTATGCTGAGTGTGCCCATGGAAACGGGGGCCTGCTGGAACTAGCCTTGCTTTCCCATTTTGAAGGCTGCATTCATGCTGCCTTGAAGCTGCCTGACATTCCCTGCTCTTGACAGGCCTGTAAACCCTGTAAGAATGCTTCTGGGGAGCAAATGAATTTGCTATCTACACTAGGTGCTTCTGCGCCTGCGGTGTGGTCACCCTGACAAGCTCTAGCGCTAAAAGGAAACTCAACGTGTGAACTTGCCTCCAGTTTAGGCCCTTAGTACCCATGTAGATACGGAGGCATGCAGCTCTTTCCATGAGTTCTTAGTCGCTTCTATGCTTTACTATAAAGGAAGTACACTTCTGAGGACTCCTAGGCCTCTCGGGTATGCATCATTTCCCCTCCAAGTTCACTGAGTCCCTCCAGAGCCCTGTGGGCCGGCTGTGAAACTTCGAGTCCCATTTGTCGATTCCCTCGGAGGCCCTCTGTGCGTGCCTAGAGACGGGCAACACACTGTACGTTCCTTGAGGAGAGCTCCATTTCCAGAGACCTCGAACGGCCTCAGGACAACATTGCTGCTGAGTCCCAAGTGCCCAGGAAGACTTTGTCATGGCCCTTGTGTGAGCTGCCATGTGATAACACTCTGTTTTGAATGCTCCGAGGCCCTCGTACCTGGAGTCACTCTGCTCGAGGAGAAAGTCAGCATCTTGCCATGCGGTGTCGCTGACGGCACACCCAGCAGAAACACATGCCTGGAAGTAAGGCCCTGATTTGCCGTGCAGAAGCGGAGGCGTGCAGCAGTTTCCATGAGCCGGTGGCCTGTGCTCTGCGTACCTTTAACGGCAGCACAGTTTTCTGGACACCTAGGAGGCTAGCGTGGGCACCCTGTTGCCGGCAGGAACACTGAGTACCCCCAGGCGCACCTGGGTCTGCTAAGCAACATCCAGTCCCGTAGCCCTTTAGAGCCCCCTCTGTGCATGCCGAGCGTAGGGAAACGCACTGCACTCTCCTTTGAAGCGTCTTAGTTTCTTCAGCACTCGCGCACGTTCACGAACACCGTTCTGGCACGTCCCACATGGCGTAGAAGTCTTAGGCGTTGCCCTAGTCTGAGCAGCACTCAGAGTAACCCTCGGCTTCGCATTCCATCCAGGACCTCCTGCCTGAAATCAACGTGCCTCCTAGAGGAAGTCGGCTTGCGTTCTGACGGCAGTTTGAGTCCTGTTCTTCCCGTGGCACTGCAGGCTTTTGAATAGCCACAGGCCCAGAGGAGCAGCTACGGCGTTCCTTGGTTGAGGCAGTTCGCTTGATGCAGAACACTCGAATTCGAGAAGCTGATTCAGGGAAGGAAACACAGGGTAACCTGTGTCTCTTTGGACTTGTTAGAAACCACAGTGGGGTATGCTGAGTGTGCCCATGGAAACGGGGGCCTGCTGGAACTAGCCTTGCTTTCCCATTTTGAAGGCTGCATTCAATGCTGCCTTGAAGCTGCCTGACATTCCCTGCTCTTGACAGACCTGTAAACCCTGTAAGAATGCTTCTGGGGAGCAAATGAATTTGCTATCTACACTAGGTGCTTCTGCGCCTGCGGTGTGGTCACCCTGACAAGCTCTAGCGCTAAAAGGAAACTCAACGTGTGAACTTGCCTCCAGTTTAGGCCCTTAGTACCCATGTAGATACGGAGGCATGCAGCTCTTTCCATGAGTTCTTAGTCGCTTCTATGCTTTACTATAAAGGAAGTACACTTCTGAGGACTCCTAGGCCTCTCGGGTATGCATCATTTCCCCTCCAAGTTCACTGAGTCCCTCCAGAGCCCTGTGGGCCGGCTGCGAAACTTCGAGTCCCATTTGTCGATTCCCTCGGAGGCCCTCTGTGCGTGCCTAGAGACGGGCAACACACTGTACGTTCCTTGAGGAGAGCTCCATTTCCAGAGACCTCGAACGGCCTCAGGACAACATTGCTGCTGAGTCCCAAGTGCCCAGGAAGACTTTGTCATGGCCCTTGTGTGAGCTGCCATGTGATAACACTCTGTTTTGAATGCTCCGAGGCCCTCGTACCTGGAGTCACTCTGCTCGAGGAGAAAGTCAGCATCTTGCCATGCGGTGTCGCTGACGGCACACCCAGCAGAAACACATGCCTGGAAGTAAGGCCCTGATTTGCCGTGCAGAAGCGGAGGCGTGCAGCAGTTTCCATGAGCCGGTGGCCTGTGCTCTGCGTACCTTTAACGGCAGCACAGTTTTCTGGACACCTAGGAGGCTAGCGTGGGCACCCTGTTGCCGGCAGGAACACTGAGTACCCCCAGGCGCACCTGGGTCTGCTAAGCAACATCCAGTCCCGTAGCCCTTTAGAGCCCCCTCTGTGCATGCCGAGCGTAGGGAAACGCACTGCACTCTCCTTTGAAGCGTCTTAGTTTCTTCAGCACTCGCGCACGTTCACGAACACCGTTCTGGCACGTCCCACATGGCGTAGAAGTCTTAGGCGTTGCCCTAGTCTGAGCAGCACTCAGAGTAACCCTCGGCTTCGCATTCCATCCAGGACCTCCTGCCTGAAATCAACGTGCCTCCTAGAGGAAGTCGGCTTGCGTTCTGACGGCAGTTTGAGTCCTGTTCTTCCCGTGGCACTGCAGGCTTTTGAATAGCCACAGGCCCAGAGGAGCAGCTACGGCGTTCCTTGGTTGAGGCAGTTCGCTTGATGCAGAACACTCGAATTCGAGAAGCTGATTCAGGGAAGGAAACACAGGGTAACCTGTGTCTCTTTGGACTTGTTAGAAACCACAGTGGGGTATGCTGAGTGTGCCCATGGAAACGGGGGCCTGCTGGAACTAGCCTTGCTTTCCCATTTTGAAGGCTGCATTCATGCTGCCTTGAAGCTGCCTGACATTCCCTGCTCTTGACAGGCCTGTAAACCCTGTAAGAATGCTTCTGGGGAGCAAATGAATTTGCTATCTACACTAGGTGCTTCTGCGCCTGCGGTGTGGTCACCCTGACAAGCTCTAGCGCTAAAAGGAAACTCAACGTGTGAACTTGCCTCCAGTTTAGGCCCTTAGTACCCATGTAGATACGGAGGCATGCAGCTCTTTCCATGAGTTCTTAGTCGCTTCTATGCTTTACTATAAAGGAAGTACACTTCTGAGGACTCCTAGGCCTCTCGGGTATGCATCATTTCCCCTCCAAGTTCACTGAGTCCCTCCAGAGCCCTGTGGGCCGGCTGCGAAACTTCGAGTCCCATTTGTCGATTCCCTCGGAGGCCCTCTGTGCGTGCCTAGAGACGGGCAACACACTGTACGTTCCTTGAGGAGAGCTCCATTTCCAGGGACCTCGAACGGCCTCAGGACAACATTGCTGCTGAGTCCCAAGTGCCCAGGAAGACTTTGTCATGGCCCTTTTGTGAGCTGCCATGTGATAACACACTGTTTTGAATGCTCCGAGGCCCTCGTACCTGGAGTCACTCTGCTCGAGGAGAAAGTCAGCATCTTGCCATGCGGTGTCGCTGACGGCACACCCAGCAGAAACACATGCCTGGAAGTAAGGCCCTGATTTGCCGTGCAGAAGCGGAGGCGTGCAGCAGTTTCCATGAGCCGGTGGCCTGTGCTCTGCGTACCTTTAACGGCAGCACAGTTTTCTGGACACCTAGGAGGCTAGCGTGGGCACCCTGTTGCCGGCAGGAACACTGAGTACCCCCAGGCGCACCTGGGTCTGCTAAGCAACATCCAGTCCCGTAGCCCTTTAGAGCCCCCTCTGTGCATGCCGAGCGTAGGGAAACGCACTGCACTCTCCTTTGAAGCGTCTTAGTTTCTTCAGCACTCGCGCACGTTCACGAACACCGTTCTGGCACGTCCCACATGGCGTAGAAGTCTTAGGCGTTGCCCTAGTCTGAGCAGCACTCAGAGTAACCCTCGGCTTCGCATTCCATCCAGGACCTCCTGCCTGAAATCAACGTGCCTCCTAGAGGAAGTCGGCTTGCGTTCTGACTGCAGTTTGAGTCCTGTTCTTCCCGTGGCACTGCAGGCTTTTGAATAGCCACAGGCCCAGAGGAGCAGCTACGGCGTTCCTTGGTTGAGGCAGTTCGCTTGATGCAGAACACTCGAATTCGAGAAGCTGATTCAGGGAAGGAAACACAGGGTAACCTGTGTCTCTTTGGACTTGTTAGAAACCACAGTGGGGTATGCTGAGTGTGCCCATGGAAACGGGGGCCTGCTGGAACTAGCCTTGCTTTCCCATTTTGAAGGCTGCATTCATGCTGCCTTGAAGCTGCCTGACATTCCCTGCTCTTGACAGGCCTGTAAACCCTGTAAGAATGCTTCTGGGGAGCAAATGAATTTGCTATCTACACTAGGTGCTTCTGCGCCTGCGGTGTGGTCACCCTGACAAGCTCTAGCGCTAAAAGGAAACTCAACGTGTGAACTTGCCTCCAGTTTAGGCCCTTAGTACCCATGTAGATACGGAGGCATGCAGCTCTTTCCATGAGTTCTTAGTCGCTTCTATGCTTTACTATAAAGGAAGTACACTTCTGAGGACTCCTAGGCCTCTCGGGTATGCATCATTTCCCCTCCAAGTTCACTGAGTCCCTCCAGAGCCCTGTGGGCCGGCTGCGAAACTTCGAGTCCCATTTGTCGATTCCCTCGGAGGCCCTCTGTGCGTGCCTAGAGACGGGCAACACACTGTACGTTCCTTGAGGAGAGCTCCATTTCCAGAGACCTCGAACGGCCTCAGGACAACATTGCTGCTGAGTCCCAAGTGCCCAGGAAGACTTTGTCATGGCCCTTGTGTGAGCTGCCATGTGATAACACTCTGTTTTGAATGCTCCGAGGCCCTCGTACCTGGAGTCACTCTGCTCGAGGAGAAAGTCAGCATCTTGCCATGCGGTGTCGCTGACGGCACACCCAGCAGAAACACATGCCTGGAAGTAAGGCCCTGATTTGCCGTGCAGAAGCGGAGGCGTGCAGCAGTTTCCATGAGCCGGTGGCCTGTGCTCTGCGTACCTTTAACGGCAGCACAGTTTTCTGGACACCTAGGAGGCTAGCGTGGGCACCCTGTTGCCGGCAGGAACACTGAGTACCCCCAGGCGCACCTGGGTCTGCTAAGCAACATCCAGTCCCGTAGCCCTTTAGAGCCCCCTCTGTGCATGCCGAGCGTAGGGAAACGCACTGCACTCTCCTTTGAAGCGTCTTAGTTTCTTCAGCACTCGCGCACGTTCACGAACACCGTTCTGGCACGTCCCACATGGCGTAGAAGTCTTAGGCGTTGCCCTAGTCTGAGCAGCACTCAGAGTAACCCTCGGCTTCGCATTCCATCCAGGACCTCCTGCCTGAAATCAACGTGCCTCCTAGAGGAAGTCGGCTTGCGTTCTGACGGCAGTTTGAGTCCTGTTCTTCCCGTGGCACTGCAGGCTTTTGAATAGCCACAGGCCCAGAGGAGCAGCTACGGCGTTCCTTGGTTGAGGCAGTTCGCTTGATGCAGAACACTCGAATTCGAGAAGCTGATTCAGGGAAGGAAACACAGGGTAACCTGTGTCTCTTTGGACTTGTTAGAAACCACAGTGGGGTATGCTGAGTGTGCCCATGGAAACGGGGGCCTGCTGGAACTAGCCTTGCTTTCCCATTTTGAAGGCTGCATTCATGCTGCCTTGAAGCTGCCTGACATTCCCTGCTCTTGACAGGCCTGTAAACCCTGTAAGAATGCTTCTGGGGAGAAAATGAATTTGCTATCTACACTAGGTGCTTCTGCGCCTGCGGTGTGGTCACCCTGACAAGCTCTAGCGCTAAAAGGAAACTCAACGTGTGAACTTGCCTCCAGTTTAGGCCCTTAGTACCCATGTAGATACGGAGGCATGCAGCTCTTTCCATGAGTTCTTAGTCGCTTCTATGCTTTACTATAAAGGAAGTACACTTCTGAGGACTCCTAGGCCTCTCGGGTATGCATCATTTCCCCTCCAAGTTCACTGAGTCCCTCCAGAGCCCTGTGGGCCGGCTGCGAAACTTCGAGTCCCATTTGTCGATTCCCTCGGAGGCCCTCTGTGCGTGCCTAGAGACGGGCAACACACTGTACGTTCCTTGAGGAGAGCTCCATTTCCAGAGACCTCGAACGGCCTCAGGACAACATTGCTGCTGAGTCCCAAGTGCCCAGGAAGACTTTGTCATGGCCCTTGTGTGAGCTGCCATGTGATAACACTCTGTTTTGAATGCTCCGAGGCCCTCGTACCTGGAGTCACTCTGCTCGAGGAGAAAGTCAGCATCTTGCCATGCGGTGTCGCTGACGGCACACCCAGCAGAAACACATGCCTGGAAGTAAGGCCCTGATTTGCCGTGCAGAAGCGGAGGCGTGCAGCAGTTTCCATGAGCCGGTGGCCTGTGCTCTGCGTACCTTTAACGGCAGCACAGTTTTCTGGACACCTAGGAGGCTAGCGTGGGCACCCTGTTGCCGGCAGGAACACTGAGTACCCCCAGGCGCACCTGGGTCTGCTAAGCAACATCCAGTCCCGTAGCCCTTTAGAGCCCCCTCTGTGCATGCCGAGCGTAGGGAAACGCACTGCACTCTCCTTTGAAGCGTCTTAGTTTCTTCAGCACTCGCGCACGTTCACGAACACCGTTCTGGCACGTCCCACATGGCGTAGAAGTCTTAGGCGTTGCCCTAGTCTGAGCAGCACTCAGAGTAACCCTCGGCTTCGCATTCCATCCAGGACCTCCTGCCTGAAATCAACGTGCCTCCTAGAGGAAGTCGGCTTGCGTTCTGACGGCAGTTTGAGTCCTGTTCTTCCCGTGGCACTGCAGGCTTTTGAATAGCCACAGGCCCAGAGGAGCAGCTACGGCGTTCCTTGGTTGAGGCAGTTCGCTTGATGCAGAACACTCGAATTCGAGAAGCTGATTCAGGGAAGGAAACACAGGGTAACCTGTGTCTCTTTGGACTTGTTAGAAACCACAGTGGGGTATGCTGAGTGTGCCCATGGAAACGGGGGCCTGCTGGAACTAGCCTTGCTTTCCCATTTTGAAGGCTGCATTCAATGCTGCCTTGAAGCTGCCTGACATTCCCTGCTCTTGACAGGCCTGTAAACCCTGTAAGAATGCTTCTGGGGAGCAAATGAATTTGCTATCTACACTAGGTGCTTCTGCGCCTGCGGTGTGGTCACCCTGACAAGCTCTAGCGCTAAAAGGAAACTCAACGTGTGAACTTGCCTCCAGTTTAGGCCCTTAGTACCCATGTAGATACGGAGGCATGCAGCTCTTTCCATGAGTTCTTAGTCGCTTCTATGCTTTACTATAAAGGAAGTACACTTCTGAGGACTCCTAGGCCTCTCGGGTATGCATCATTTCCCCTCCAAGTTCACTGAGTCCCTCCAGAGCCCTGTGGGCCGGCTGCGAAACTTCGAGTCCCATTTGTCGATTCCCTCGGAGGCCCTCTGTGCGTGCCTAGAGACGGGCAACACACTGTACGTTCCTTGAGGAGAGCTCCATTTCCAGGGACCTCGAACGGCCTCAGGACAACATTGCTGCTGAGTCCCAAGTGCCCAGGAAGACTTTGTCATGGCCCTTGTGTGAGCTGCCATGTGATAACACTCTGTTTTGAATGCTCCGAGGCCCTCGTACCTGGAGTCACTCTGCTCGAGGAGAAAGTCAGCATCTTGCCATGCGGTGTCGCTGACGGCACACCCAGCAGAAACACATGCCTGGAAGTAAGGCCCTGATTTGCCGTGCAGAAGCGGAGGCGTGCAGCAGTTTCCATGAGCCGGTGGCCTGTGCGCTGCGTACCTTTAACGGCAGCACAGTTTTCTGGACACCTAGGAGGCTAGCGTGGGCACCCTGTTGCCGGCAGGAACACTGAGTACCCCCAGGCGCACCTGGGTCTGCTAAGCAACATCCAGTCCCGTAGCTCTTTAGAGCCCCTCTGTGCATGCCGAGCGTAGGGAAACACACTGCACTCTCTTTTGAAGCGTCTTAATTTCCTCAGCACTCGGGCACGTTCACGAACACCGTTCTGGCACGTCCCACATGGCGTAGAAGTCTTAGGCGTTGCCCTAGTCTGAGCAGCACTCAGAGTAACCCTCGGCTTCGCATTCCATCCAGGACCTCCTGCCTGAAATCAACGTGCCTCCTAGAGGAAGTCGGCTTGCGTTCTGACTGCAGTTTGAGTCCTGTTCTTCCCGTGGCACTGCAGGCTTTTGAATAGCCACAGGCCCAGAGGAGCAGCTACGGCGTTCCTTGGTTGAGGCAGTTCGCTTGATGCAGAACACTCGAATTCGAGAAGCTGATTCAGGGAAGGAAACACAGGGTAACCTGTGTCTCTTTGGACTTGTTAGAAACCACAGTGGGGTATGCTGAGTGTGCCCATGGAAACGGGGGCCTGCTGGAACTAGCCTTGCTTTCCCATTTTGAAGGCTGCATTCATGCTGCCTTGAAGCTGCCTGACATTCCCTGCTCTTGACAGGCCTGTAAACCCTGTAAGAATGCTTCTGGGGAGCAAATGAATTTGCTATCTACACTAGGTGCTTCTGCGCCTGCGGTGTGGTCACCCTGACAAGCTCTAGCGCTAAAAGGAAACTCAACGTGTGAACTTGCCTCCAGTTTAGGCCCTTAGTACCCATGTAGATACGGAGGCATGCAGCTCTTTCCATGAGTTCTTAGTCGCTTCTATGCTTTACTATAAAGGAAGTACACTTCTGAGGACTCCTAGGCCTCTCGGGTATGCATCATTTCCCCTCCAAGTTCACTGAGTCCCTCCAGAGCCCTGTGGGCCGGCTGCGAAACTTCGAGTCCCATTTGTCGATTCCCTCGGAGGCCCTCTGTGCGTGCCTAGAGACGGGCAACACACTGTACGTTCCTTGAGGAGAGCTCCATTTCCAGAGACCTCGAACGGCCTCAGGACAACATTGCTGCTGAGTCCCAAGTGCCCAGGAAGACTTTGTCATGGCCCTTGTGTGAGCTGCCATGTGATAACACTCTGTTTTGAATGCTCCGAGGCCCTCGTACCTGGAGTCACTCTGCTCGAGGAGAAAGTCAGCATCTTGCCATGCGGTGTCGCTGACGGCACACCCAGCAGAAACACATGCCTGGAAGTAAGGCCCTGATTTGCCGTGCAGAAGCGGAGGCGTGCAGCAGTTTCCATGAGCCGGTGGCCTGTGCTCTGCGTACCTTTAACGGCAGCACAGTTTTCTGGACACCTAGGAGGCTAGCGTGGGCACCCTGTTGCCGGCAGGAACACTGAGTACCCCCAGGCGCACCTGGGTCTGCTAAGCAACATCCAGTCCCGTAGCCCTTTAGAGCCCCCTCTGTGCATGCCGAGCGTAGGGAAACGCACTGCACTCTCCTTTGAAGCGTCTTAGTTTCTTCAGCACTCGCGCACGTTCACGAACACCGTTCTGGCACGTCCCACATGGCGTAGAAGTCTTAGGCGTTGCCCTAGTCTGAGCAGCACTCAGAGTAACCCTCGGCTTCGCATTCCATCCAGGACCTCCTGCCTGAAATCAACGTGCCTCCTAGAGGAAGTCGGCTTGCGTTCTGACGGCAGTTTGAGTCCTGTTCTTCCCGTGGCACTGCAGGCTTTTGAATAGCCACAGGCCCAGAGGAGCAGCTACGGCGTTCCTTGGTTGAGGCAGTTCGCTTGATGCAGAACACTCGAATTCGAGAAGCTGATTCAGGGAAGGAAACACAGGGTAACCTGTGTCTCTTTGGACTTGTTAGAAACCACAGTGGGGTATGCTGAGTGTGCCCATGGAAACGGGGGCCTGCTGGAACTAGCCTTGCTTTCCCATTTTGAAGGCTGCATTCATGCTGCCTTGAAGCTGCCTGACATTCCCTGCTCTTGACAGGCCTGTAAACCCTGTAAGAATGCTTCTGGGGAGCAAATGAATTTGCTATCTACACTAGGTGCTTCTGCGCCTGCGGTGTGGTCACCCTGACAAGCTCTAGCGCTAAAAGGAAACTCAACGTGTGAACTTGCCTCCAGTTTAGGCCCTTAGTACCCATGTAGATACGGAGGCATGCAGCTCTTTCCATGAGTTCTTAGTCGCTTCTATGCTTTACTATAAAGGAAGTACACTTCTGAGGACTCCTAGGCCTCTCGGGTATGCATCATTTCCCCTCCAAGTTCACTGAGTCCCTCCAGAGCCCTGTGGGCCGGCTGTGAAACTTCGAGTCCCATTTGTCGATTCCCTCGGAGGCCCTCTGTGCGTGCCTAGAGACGGGCAACACACTGTACGTTCCTTGAGGAGAGCTCCATTTCCAGAGACCTCGAACGGCCTCAGGACAACATTGCTGCTGAGTCCCAAGTGCCCAGGAAGACTTTGTCATGGCCCTTGTGTGAGCTGCCATGTGATAACACTCTGTTTTGAATGCTCCGAGGCCCTCGTACCTGGAGTCACTCTGCTCGAGGAGAAAGTCAGCATCTTGCCATGCGGTGTCGCTGACGGCACACCCAGCAGAAACACATGCCTGGAAGTAAGGCCCTGATTTGCCGTGCAGAAGCGGAGGCGTGCAGCAGTTTCCATGAGCCGGTGGCCTGTGCTCTGCGTACCTTTAACGGCAGCACAGTTTTCTGGACACCTAGGAGGCTAGCGTGGGCACCCTGTTGCCGGCAGGAACACTGAGTACCCCCAGGCGCACCTGGGTCTGCTAAGCAACATCCAGTCCCGTAGCCCTTTAGAGCCCCCTCTGTGCATGCCGAGCGTAGGGAAACGCACTGCACTCTCCTTTGAAGCGTCTTAGTTTCTTCAGCACTCGCGCACGTTCACGAACACCGTTCTGGCACGTCCCACATGGCGTAGAAGTCTTAGGCGTTGCCCTAGTCTGAGCAGCACTCAGAGTAACCCTCGGCTTCGCATTCCATCCAGGACCTCCTGCCTGAAATCAACGTGCCTCCTAGAGGAAGTCGGCTTGCGTTCTGACGGCAGTTTGAGTCCTGTTCTTCCCGTGGCACTGCAGGCTTTTGAATAGCCACAGGCCCAGAGGAGCAGCTACGGCGTTCCTTGGTTGAGGCAGTTCGCTTGATGCAGAACACTCGAATTCGAGAAGCTGATTCAGGGAAGGAAACACAGGGTAACCTGTGTCTCTTTGGACTTGTTAGAAACCACAGTGGGGTATGCTGAGTGTGCCCATGGAAACGGGGGCCTGCTGGAACTAGCCTTGCTTTCCCATTTTGAAGGCTGCATTCAATGCTGCCTTGAAGCTGCCTGACATTCCCTGCTCTTGACAGACCTGTAAACCCTGTAAGAATGCTTCTGGGGAGCAAATGAATTTGCTATCTACACTAGGTGCTTCTGCGCCTGCGGTGTGGTCACCCTGACAAGCTCTAGCGCTAAAAGGAAACTCAACGTGTGAACTTGCCTCCAGTTTAGGCCCTTAGTACCCATGTAGATACGGAGGCATGCAGCTCTTTCCATGAGTTCTTAGTCGCTTCTATGCTTTACTATAAAGGAAGTACACTTCTGAGGACTCCTAGGCCTCTCGGGTATGCATCATTTCCCCTCCAAGTTCACTGAGTCCCTCCAGAGCCCTGTGGGCCGGCTGCGAAACTTCGAGTCCCATTTGTCGATTCCCTCGGAGGCCCTCTGTGCGTGCCTAGAGACGGGCAACACACTGTACGTTCCTTGAGGAGAGCTCCATTTCCAGAGACCTCGAACGGCCTCAGGACAACATTGCTGCTGAGTCCCAAGTGCCCAGGAAGACTTTGTCATGGCCCTTGTGTGAGCTGCCATGTGATAACACTCTGTTTTGAATGCTCCGAGGCCCTCGTACCTGGAGTCACTCTGCTCGAGGAGAAAGTCAGCATCTTGCCATGCGGTGTCGCTGACGGCACACCCAGCAGAAACACATGCCTGGAAGTAAGGCCCTGATTTGCCGTGCAGAAGCGGAGGCGTGCAGCAGTTTCCATGAGCCGGTGGCCTGTGCTCTGCGTACCTTTAACGGCAGCACAGTTTTCTGGACACCTAGGAGGCTAGCGTGGGCACCCTGTTGCCGGCAGGAACACTGAGTACCCCCAGGCGCACCTGGGTCTGCTAAGCAACATCCAGTCCCGTAGCCCTTTAGAGCCCCCTCTGTGCATGCCGAGCGTAGGGAAACGCACTGCACTCTCCTTTGAAGCGTCTTAGTTTCTTCAGCACTCGCGCACGTTCACGAACACCGTTCTGGCACGTCCCACATGGCGTAGAAGTCTTAGGCGTTGCCCTAGTCTGAGCAGCACTCAGAGTAACCCTCGGCTTCGCATTCCATCCAGGACCTCCTGCCTGAAATCAACGTGCCTCCTAGAGGAAGTCGGCTTGCGTTCTGACGGCAGTTTGAGTCCTGTTCTTCCCGTGGCACTGCAGGCTTTTGAATAGCCACAGGCCCAGAGGAGCAGCTACGGCGTTCCTTGGTTGAGGCAGTTCGCTTGATGCAGAACACTCGAATTCGAGAAGCTGATTCAGGGAAGGAAACACAGGGTAACCTGTGTCTCTTTGGACTTGTTAGAAACCACAGTGGGGTATGCTGAGTGTGCCCATGGAAACGGGGGCCTGCTGGAACTAGCCTTGCTTTCCCATTTTGAAGGCTGCATTCATGCTGCCTTGAAGCTGCCTGACATTCCCTGCTCTTGACAGGCCTGTAAACCCTGTAAGAATGCTTCTGGGGAGCAAATGAATTTGCTATCTACACTAGGTGCTTCTGCGCCTGCGGTGTGGTCACCCTGACAAGCTCTAGCGCTAAAAGGAAACTCAACGTGTGAACTTGCCTCCAGTTTAGGCCCTTAGTACCCATGTAGATACGGAGGCATGCAGCTCTTTCCATGAGTTCTTAGTCGCTTCTATGCTTTACTATAAAGGAAGTACACTTCTGAGGACTCCTAGGCCTCTCGGGTATGCATCATTTCCCCTCCAAGTTCACTGAGTCCCTCCAGAGCCCTGTGGGCCGGCTGCGAAACTTCGAGTCCCATTTGTCGATTCCCTCGGAGGCCCTCTGTGCGTGCCTAGAGACGGGCAACACACTGTACGTTCCTTGAGGAGAGCTCCATTTCCAGGGACCTCGAACGGCCTCAGGACAACATTGCTGCTGAGTCCCAAGTGCCCAGGAAGACTTTGTCATGGCCCTTTTGTGAGCTGCCATGTGATAACACACTGTTTTGAATGCTCCGAGGCCCTCGTACCTGGAGTCACTCTGCTCGAGGAGAAAGTCAGCATCTTGCCATGCGGTGTCGCTGACGGCACACCCAGCAGAAACACATGCCTGGAAGTAAGGCCCTGATTTGCCGTGCAGAAGCGGAGGCGTGCAGCAGTTTCCATGAGCCGGTGGCCTGTGCTCTGCGTACCTTTAACGGCAGCACAGTTTTCTGGACACCTAGGAGGCTAGCGTGGGCACCCTGTTGCCGGCAGGAACACTGAGTACCCCCAGGCGCACCTGGGTCTGCTAAGCAACATCCAGTCCCGTAGCCCTTTAGAGCCCCCTCTGTGCATGCCGAGCGTAGGGAAACGCACTGCACTCTCCTTTGAAGCGTCTTAGTTTCTTCAGCACTCGCGCACGTTCACGAACACCGTTCTGGCACGTCCCACATGGCGTAGAAGTCTTAGGCGTTGCCCTAGTCTGAGCAGCACTCAGAGTAACCCTCGGCTTCGCATTCCATCCAGGACCTCCTGCCTGAAATCAACGTGCCTCCTAGAGGAAGTCGGCTTGCGTTCTGACTGCAGTTTGAGTCCTGTTCTTCCCGTGGCACTGCAGGCTTTTGAATAGCCACAGGCCCAGAGGAGCAGCTACGGCGTTCCTTGGTTGAGGCAGTTCGCTTGATGCAGAACACTCGAATTCGAGAAGCTGATTCAGGGAAGGAAACACAGGGTAACCTGTGTCTCTTTGGACTTGTTAGAAACCACAGTGGGGTATGCTGAGTGTGCCCATGGAAACGGGGGCCTGCTGGAACTAGCCTTGCTTTCCCATTTTGAAGGCTGCATTCATGCTGCCTTGAAGCTGCCTGACATTCCCTGCTCTTGACAGGCCTGTAAACCCTGTAAGAATGCTTCTGGGGAGCAAATGAATTTGCTATCTACACTAGGTGCTTCTGCGCCTGCGGTGTGGTCACCCTGACAAGCTCTAGCGCTAAAAGGAAACTCAACGTGTGAACTTGCCTCCAGTTTAGGCCCTTAGTACCCATGTAGATACGGAGGCATGCAGCTCTTTCCATGAGTTCTTAGTCGCTTCTATGCTTTACTATAAAGGAAGTACACTTCTGAGGACTCCTAGGCCTCTCGGGTATGCATCATTTCCCCTCCAAGTTCACTGAGTCCCTCCAGAGCCCTGTGGGCCGGCTGCGAAACTTCGAGTCCCATTTGTTGATTCCCTCGGAGGCCCTCTGTTCGTGCCTAGAGACGGGCAACACACTGTACGTTCCTTGAGGAGAGCTCCATTTCCAGAGACCTCGAACGGCCTCAGGACAACATTGCTGCTGAGTCCCAAGTGCCCAGGAAGACTTTGTCATGGCCCTTGTGTGAGCTGCCATGTGATAACACTCTGTTTTGAATGCTCCGAGGCCCTCGTACCTGGAGTCACTCTGCTCGAGGAGAAAGTCAGCATCTTGCCATGCGGTGTCGCTGACGGCACACCCAGCAGAAACACATGCCTGGAAGTAAGGCCCTGATTTGCCGTGCAGAAGCGGAGGCGTGCAGCAGTTTCCATGAGCCGGTGGCCTGTGCTCTGCGTACCTTTAACGGCAGCACAGTTTTCTGGACACCTAGGAGCTAGCGTGGGCACCCTGTTGCCGGCAGGAACACTGAGTACCCCCAGGCGCACCTGGGTCTGCTAAGCAACATCCAGTCCCGTAGCCCTTTAGAGCCCCCTCTGTGCATGCCGAGCGTAGGGAAACGCACTGCACTCTCCTTTGAAGCGTCTTAGTTTCTTCAGCACTCGCGCACGTTCACGAACACCGTTCTGGAACGTCCCACATGGCGTAGAAGTCTTAGGCGTTGCCCTAGTCTGAGCAGCACTCAGAGTAACCCTCGGCTTCGCATTCCATCCAGGACCTCCTGCCTGAAATCAACGTGCCTCCTAGAGGAAGTCGGCTTGCGTTCTGACGGCAGTTTGAGTCCTGTTCTTCCCGTGGCACTGCAGGCTTTTGAATAGCCACAGGCCCAGAGGAGCAGCTACGGCGTTCCTTGGTTGAGGCAGTTCGCTTGATGCAGAACACTCGAATTCGAGAAGCTGATTCAGGGAAGGAAACACAGGGTAACCTGTGTCTCTTTGGACTTGTTAGAAACCACAGTGGGGTATGCTGAGTGTGCCCATGGAAACGGGGGCCTGCTGGAACTAGCCTTGCTTTCCCATTTTGAAGGCTGCATTCATGCTGCCTTGAAGCTGCCTGACATTCCCTGCTCTTGACAGGCCTGTAAACCCTGTAAGAATGCTTCTGGGGAGCAAATGAATTTGCTATCTACACTAGGTGCTTCTGCGCCTGCGGTGTGGTCACCCTGACAAGCTCTAGCGCTAAAAGGAAACTCAACGTGTGAACTTGCCTCCAGTTTAGGCCCTTAGTACCCATGTAGATACGGAGGCATGCAGCTCTTTCCATGAGTTCTTAGTCGCTTCTATGCTTTACTATAAAGGAAGTACACTTCTGAGGACTCCTAGGCCTCTCGGGTATGCATCATTTCCCCTCCAAGTTCACTGAGTCCCTCCAGAGCCCTGTGGGCCGGCTGCGAAACTTCGAGTCCCATTTGTCGATTCCCTCGGAGGCCCTCTGTGCGTGCCTAGAGACGGGCAACACACTGTACGTTCCTTGAGGAGAGCTCCATTTCCAGGGACCTCGAACGGCCTCAGGACAACATTGCTGCTGAGTCCCAAGTGCCCAGGAAGACTTTGTCATGGCCCTTGTGTGAGCTGCCATGTGATAACACTCTGTTTTGAATGCTCCGAGGCCCTCGTACCTGGAGTCACTCTGCTCGAGGAGAAAGTCAGCATCTTGCCATGCGGTGTCGCTGACGGCACACCCAGCAGAAACACATGCCTGGAAGTAAGGCCCTGATTTGCCGTGCAGAAGCGGAGGCGTGCAGCAGTTTCCATGAGCCGGTGGCCTGTGCTCTGCGTACCTTTAACGGCAGCACAGTTTTCTGGACACCTAGGAGCTAGCGTGGGCACCCTGTTGCCGGCAGGAACACTGAGTACCCCCAGGCGCACCTGGGTCTGCTAAGCAACATCCAGTCCCGTAGCCCTTTAGAGCCCCCTCTGTGCATGCCGAGCGTAGGGAAACGCACTGCACTCTCCTTTGAAGCGTCTTAGTTTCTTCAGCACTCGCGCACGTTCACGAACACCGTTCTGGCACGTCCCACATGGCGTAGAAGTCTTAGGCGTTGCCCTAGTCTGAGCAGCACTCAGAGTAACCCTCGGCTTCGCATTCCATCCAGGACCTCCTGCCTGAAATCAACGTGCCTCCTAGAGGAAGTCGGCTTGCGTTCTGACTGCAGTTTGAGTCCTGTTCTTCCCGTGGCACTGCAGGCTTTTGAATAGCCACAGGCCCAGAGGAGCAGCTACGGCGTTCCTTGGTTGAGGCAGTTCGCTTGATGCAGAACACTCGAATTCGAGAAGCTGATTCAGGGAAGGAAACACAGGGTAACCTGTGTCTCTTTGGACTTGTTAGAAACCACAGTGGGGTATGCTGAGTGTGCCCATGGAAACGGGGGCCTGCTGGAACTAGCCTTGCTTTCCCATTTTGAAGGCTGCATTCATGCTGCCTTGAAGCTGCCTGACATTCCCTGCTCTTGACAGGCCTGTAAACCCTGTAAGAATGCTTCTGGGGAGAAAATGAATTTGCTATCTACACTAGGTGCTTCTGCGCCTGCGGTGTGGTCACCCTGACAAGCTCTAGCGCTAAAAGGAAACTCAACGTGTGGACTTGCCTCCAGTTTAGGCCCTTAGTACCCATGTAGATACGGAGGCATGCAGCTCTTTCCATGAGTTCTTAGTCGCTTCTATGCTTTACTATAAAGGAAGTACACTTCTGAGGACTCCTAGGCCTCTCGGGTATGCATCATTTCCCCTCCAAGTTCACTGAGTCCCTCCAGAGCCCTGTGGGCCGGCTGCGAAACTTCGAGTCCCATTTGTCGATTCCCTCGGAGGCCCTCTGTGCGTGCCTAGAGACGGGCAACACACTGTACGTTCCTTGAGGAGAGCTCCATTTCCAGAGACCTCGAACGGCCTCAGGACAACATTGCTGCTGAGTCCCAAGTGCCCAGGAAGACTTTGTCATGGCCCTTGTGTGAGCTGCCATGTGATAACACTCTGTTTTGAATGCTCCGAGGCCCTCGTACCTGGAGTCACTCTGCTCGAGGAGAAAGTCAGCATCTTGCCATGCGGTGTCGCTGACGGCACACCCAGCAGAAACACATGCCTGGAAGTAAGGCCCTGATTTGCCGTGCAGAAGCGGAGGCGTGCAGCAGTTTCCATGAGCCGGTGGCCTGTGCTCTGCGTACCTTTAACGGCAGCACAGTTTTCTGGACACCTAGGAGGCTAGCGTGGGCACCCTGTTGCCGGCAGGAACACTGAGTACCCCCAGGCGCACCTGGGTCTGCTAAGCAACATCCAGTCCCGTAGCCCTTTAGAGCCCCCTCTGTGCATGCCGAGCGTAGGGAAACGCACTGCACTCTCCTTTGAAGCGTCTTAGTTTCTTCAGCACTCGCGCACGTTCACGAACACCGTTCTGGCACGTCCCAAATGGCGTAGAAGTCTTAGGCGTTGCCCTAGTCTGAGCAGCACTCAGAGTAACCCTCGGCTTCGCATTCCATCCAGGACCTCCTGCCTGAAATCAACGTGCCTCCTAGAGGAAGTCGGCTTGCGTTCTGACGGCAGTTTGAGTCCTGTTCTTCCCGTGGCACTGCAGGCTTTTGAATAGCCACAGGCCCAGAGGAGCAGCTACGGCGTTCCTTGGTTGAGGCAGTTCGCTTGATGCAGAACACTCGAATTCGAGAAGCTGATTCAGGGAAGGAAACACAGGGTAACCTGTGTCTCTTTGGACTTGTTAGAAACCACAGTGGGGTATGCTGAGTGTGCCCATGGAAACGGGGGCCTGCTGGAACTAGCCTTGCTTTCCCATTTTGAAGGCTGCATTCATGCTGCCTTGAAGCTGCCTGACATTCCCTGCTCTTGACAGGCCTGTAAACCCTGTAAGAATGCTTCTGGGGAGCAAATGAATTTGCTATCTACACTAGGTGCTTCTGCGCCTGCGGTGTGGTCACCCTGACAAGCTCTAGCGCTAAAAGGAAACTCAACGTGTGAACTTGCCTCCAGTTTAGGCCCTTAGTACCCATGTAGATACGGAGGCATGCAGCTCTTTCCATGAGTTCTTAGTCGCTTCTATGCTTTACTATAAAGGAAGTACACTTCTGAGGACTCCTAGGCCTCTCGGGTATGCATCATTTCCCCTCCAAGTTCACTGAGTCCCTCCAGAGCCCTGTGGGCCGGCTGCGAAACTTCGAGTCCCATTTGTTGATTCCCTCGGAGGCCCTCTGTGCGTGCCTAGAGACGGGCAACACACTGTACGTTCCTTGAGGAGAGCTCCATTTCCAGAGACCTCGAACGGCCTCAGGACAACATTGCTGCTGAGTCCCAAGTGCCCAGGAAGACTTTGTCATGGCCCTTGTGTGAGCTGCCATGTGATAACACTCTGTTTTGAATGCTCCGAGGCCCTCGTACCTGGAGTCACTCTGCTCGAGGAGAAAGTCAGCATCTTGCCATGCGGGGTCGCTGACGGCACACCCAGCAGAAACACATGCCTGGAAGTAAGGCCCTGATTTGCCGTGCAGAAGCGGAGGCGTGCAGCAGTTTCCATGAGCCGGTGGCCTGTGCGCTGCGTACCTTTAACGGCAGCACAGTTTTCTGGACACCTAGGAGCTAGCGTGGGCACCCTGTTGCCGGCAGGAACACTGAGTACCCCCAGGCGCACCTGGGTCTGCTAAGCAACATCCAGTCCCGTAGCCCTTTAGAGCCCCTCTGTGCATGCCGAGCGTAGGGAAACGCACTGCACTCTCCTTTGAAGCGTCTTAGTTTCTTCAGCACTCGCGCACGTTCACGAACACCGTTCTGGCACGTCCCACATGGCGTAGAAGTCTTAGGCGTTGCCCTAGTCTGAGCAGCACTCAGAGTAACCCTCGGCTTCGCATTCCATCCAGGACCTCCTGCCTGAAATCAACGTGCCTCCTAGAGGAAGTCGGCTTGCGTTCTGACTGCAGTTTGAGTCCTGTTCTTCCCGTGGCACTGCAGGCTTTTGAATAGCCACAGGCCCAGAGGAGCAGCTACGGCGTTCCTTGGTTGAGGCAGTTCGCTTGATGCAGAACACTCGAATTCGAGAAGCTGATTCAGGGAAGGAAACACAGGGTAACCTGTGTCTCTTTGGACTTGTTAGAAACCACAGTGGGGTATGCTGAGTGTGCCCATGGAAACGGGGGCCTGCTGGAACTAGCCTTGCTTTCCCATTTTGAAGGCTGCATTCATGCTGCCTTGAAGCTGCCTGACATTCCCTGCTCTTGACAGGCCTGTAAACCCTGTAAGAATGCTTCTGGGGAGAAAATGAATTTGCTATCTACACTAGGTGCTTCTGCGCCTGCGGTGTGGTCACCCTGACAAGCTCTAGCGCTAAAAGGAAACTCAACGTGTGAACTTGCCTCCAGTTTAGGCCCTTAGTACCCATGTAGATACGGAGGCATGCAGCTCTTTCCATGAGTTCTTAGTCGCTTCTATGCTTTACTATAAAGGAAGTACACTTCTGAGGACTCCTAGGCCTCTCGGGTATGCATCATTTCCCCTCCAAGTTCACTGAGTCCCTCCAGAGCCCTGTGGGCCGGCTGCGAAACTTCGAGTCCCATTTGTTGATTCCCTCGGAGGCCCTCTGTGCGTGCCTAGAGACGGGCAACACACTGTACGTTCCTTGAGGAGAGCTCCATTTCCAGAGACCTCGAACGGCCTCAGGACAACATTGCTGCTGAGTCCCAAGTGCCCAGGAAGACTTTGTCATGGCCCTTGTGTGAGCTGCCATGTGATAACACTCTGTTTTGAATGCTCCGAGGCCCTCGTACCTGGAGTCACTCTGCTCGAGGAGAAAGTCAGCATCTTGCCATGCGGTGTCGCTGACGGCACACCCAGCAGAAACACATGCCTGGAAGTAAGGCCCTGATTTGCCGTGCAGAAGCGGAGGCGTGCAGCAGTTTCCATGAGCCGGTGGCCTGTGCTCTGCGTACCTTTAACGGCAGCACAGTTTTCTGGACACCTAGGAGCTAGCGTGGGCACCCTGTTGCCGGCAGGAACACTGAGTACCCCCAGGCGCACCTGGTTCTGCTAAGCAACATCCAGTCCCGTAGCCCTTTAGAGCCCCCTCTGTGCATGCCGAGCGTAGGGAAACGCACTGCACTCTCCTTTGAAGCGTCTTAGTTTCTTCAGCACTCGCGCACGTTCACGAACACCGTTCTGGCACGTCCCACATGGCGTAGAAGTCTTAGGCGTTGCCCTAGTCTGAGCAGCACTCAGAGTAACCCTCGGCTTCGCATTCCATCCAGGACCTCCTGCCTGAAATCAACGTGCCTCCTAGAGGAAGTCGGCTTGCGTTCTGACTGCAGTTTGAGTCCTGTTCTTCCCGTGGCACTGCAGGCTTTTGAATAGCCACAGGCCCAGAGGAGCAGCTACGGCGTTCCTTGGTTGAGGCAGTTCGCTTGATGCAGAACACTCGAATTCGAGAAGCTGATTCAGGGAAGGAAACACAGGGTAACCTGTGTCTCTTTGGACTTGTTAGAAACCACAGTGGGGTATGCTGAGTGTGCCCATGGAAACGGGGGCCTGCTGGAACTAGCCTTGCTTTCCCATTTTGAAGGCTGCATTCATGCTGCCTTGAAGCTGCCTGACATTCCCTGCTCTTGACAGGCCTGTAAACCCTGTAAGAATGCTTCTGGGGAGCAAATGAATTTGCTATCTACACTAGGTGCTTCTGCGCCTGCGGTGTGGTCACCCTGACAAGCTCTAGCGCTAAAAGGAAACTCAACGTGTGAACTTGCCTCCAGTTTAGGCCCTTAGTACCCATGTAGATACGGAGGCATGCAGCTTTTTCCATGAGTTCTTAGTCGCTTCTATGCTTTACTATAAAGGAAGTACACTTCTGAGGACTCCTAGGCCTCTCGGGTATGCATCATTTCCCCTTCAAGTTCACTGAGTCCCTCCAGAGCCCTGTGGGCCGGCTGCGAAACTTCGAGTCCCATTTGTCGATTCCCTCGGAGGCCCTCTGTGCGTGCCTAGAGACGGGCAACACACTGTACGTTCCTTGAGGAGAGCTCCATTTCCAGGGACCTCGAACGGCCTCAGGACAACATTGCTGCTGAGTCCCAAGTGCCCAGGAAGACTTTGTCATGGCCCTTGTGTGAGCTGCCATGTGATAACACTCTGTTTTGAATGCTCCGAGGCCCTCGTACCTGGAGTCACTCTGCTCGAGGAGAAAGTCAGCATCTTGCCATGCGGTGTCGCTGACGGCACACCCAGCAGAAACACATGCCTGGAAGTAAGGCCCTGATTTGCCGTGCAGAAGCGGAGGCGTGCAGCAGTTTCCATGAGCCGGTGGCCTGTGCGCTGCGTACCTTTAACGGCAGCACAGTTTTCTGGACACCTAGGAGGCTAGCGTGGGCACCCTGTTGCCGGCAGGAACACTGAGTACCCCCAGGCGCACCTGGGTCTGCTAAGCAACATCCAGTCCCGTAGCCCTTTAGAGCCCCTCTGTGCATGCCGAGCGTAGGGAAACGCACTGCACTCTCCTTTGAAGCGTCTTAGTTTCTTCAGCACTCGCGCACGTTCACGAACACCGTTCTGGCACGTCCCACATGGCGTAGAAGTCTTAGGCGTTGCCCTAGTCTGAGCAGCACTCAGAGTAACCCTCGGCTTCGCATTCCATCCAGGACCTCCTGCCTGAAATCAACGTGCCTCCTAGAGGAAGTCGGCTTGCGTTCTGACTGCAGTTTGAGTCCTGTTCTTCCCGTGGCACTGCAGGCTTTTGAATAGCCACAGGCCCAGAGGAGCAGCTACGGCGTTCCTTGGTTGAGGCAGTTCGCTTGATGCAGAACACTCGAATTCGAGAAGCTGATTCAGGGAAGGAAACACAGGGTAACCTGTGTCTCTTTGGACTTGTTAGAAACCACAGTGGGGTATGCTGAGTGTGCCCATGGAAACGGGGGCCTGCTGGAACTAGCCTTGCTTTCTCATTTTGAAGGCTGCATTCATGCTGCCTTGAAGCTGCCTGACATTCCCTGCTCTTGACAGGCCTGTAAACCCTGTAAGAATGCTTCTGGGGAGAAAATGAATTTGCTATCTACACTAGGTGCTTCTGCGCCTGCGGTGTGGTCACCCTGACAAGCTCTAGCGCTAAAAGGAAACTCAACGTGTGAACTTGCCTCCAGTTTAGGCCCTTAGTACCCATGTAGATACGGAGGCATGCAGCTCTTTCCATGAGTTCTTAGTCGCTTCTATGCTTTACTATAAAGGAAGTACACTTCTGAGGACTCCTAGGCCTCTCGGGTATGCATCATTTCCCCTCCAAGTTCACTGAGTCCCTCCAGAGCCCTGTGGGCCGGCTGCGAAACTTCGAGTCCCATTTGTCGATTCCCTCGGAGGCCCTCTGTGCGTGCCTAGAGACGGGCAACACACTGTACGTTCCTTGAGGAGAGCTCCATTTCCAGAGACCTCGAACGGCCTCAGGACAACATTGCTGCTGAGTCCCAAGTGCCCAGGAAGACTTTGTCATGGCCCTTGTGTGAGCTGCCATGTGATAACACTCTGTTTTGAATGCTCCGAGGCCCTCGTACCTGGAGTCACTCTGCTCGAGGAGAAAGTCAGCATCTTGCCATGCGGTGTCGCTGACGGCACACCCAGCAGAAACACATGCCTGGAAGTAAGGCCCTGATTTGCCGTGCAGAAGCGGAGGCGTGCAGCAGTTTCCATGAGCCGGTGGCCTGTGCTCTGCGTACCTTTAACGGCAGCACAGTTTTCTGGACACCTAGGAGGCTAGCGTGGGCACCCTGTTGCCGGCAGGAACACTGAGTACCCCCAGGCGCACCTGGGTCTGCTAAGCAACATCCAGTCCCGTAGCCGTTTAGAGCCCCCTCTGTGCATGCCGAGCGTAGGGAAACGCACTGCACTCTCCTTTGAAGCGTCTTAGTTTCTTCAGCACTCGCGCACGTTCACGAACACCGTTCTGGCACGTCCCAAATGGCGTAGAAGTCTTAGGCGTTGCCCTAGTCTGAGCAGCACTCAGAGTAACCCTCGGCTTCGCATTCCATCCAGGACCTCCTGCCTGAAATCAACGTGCCTCCTAGAGGAAGTCGGCTTGCGTTCTGACGGCAGTTTGAGTCCTGTTCTTCCCGTGGCACTGCAGGCTTTTGAATAGCCACAGGCCCAGAGGAGCAGCTACGGCGTTCCTTGGTTGAGGCAGTTCGCTTGATGCAGAACACTCGAATTCGAGAAGCTGATTCAGGGAAGGAAACACAGGGTAACCTGTGTCTCTTTGGACTTGTTAGAAACCACAGTGGGGTATGCTGAGTGTGCCCATGGAAACGGGGGCCTGCTGGAACTAGCCTTGCTTTCCCATTTTGAAGGCTGCATTCATGCTGCCTTGAAGCTGCCTGACATTCCCTGCTCTTGACAGGCCTGTAAACCCTGTAAGAATGCTTCTGGGGAGCAAATGAATTTGCTATCTACACTAGGTGCTTCTGCGCCTGCGGTGTGGTCACCCTGACAAGCTCTAGCGCTAAAAGGAAACTCAACGTGTGAACTTGCCTCCAGTTTAGGCCCTTAGTACCCATGTAGATACGGAGGCATGCAGCTCTTTCCATGAGTTCTTAGTCGCTTCTATGCTTTACTATAAAGGAAGTACACTTCTGAGGACTCCTAGGCCTCTCGGGTATGCATCATTTCCCCTCCAAGTTCACTGAGTCCCTCCAGAGCCCTGTGGGCCGGCTGCGAGAAACTTCGAGTCCCATTTGTCGATTCCCTCGGAGGCCCTCTGTGCGTGCCTAGAGACGGGCAACACACTGTACGTTCCTTGAGGAGAGCTCCATTTCCAGAGACCTCGAACGGCCTCAGGACAACATTGCTGCTGAGTCCCAAGTGCCCAGGAAGACTTTGTCATGGCCCTTGTGTGAGCTGCCATGTGATAACACTCTGTTTTGAATGCTCCGAGGCCCTCGTACCTGGAGTCACTCTGCTCGAGGAGAAAGTCAGCATCTTGCCATGCGGTGTCGCTGACGGCACACCCAGCAGAAACACATGCCTGGAAGTAAGGCCCTGATTTGCCGTGCAGAAGCGGAGGCGTGCAGCAGTTTCCATGAGCCGGTGGCCTGTGCTCTGCGTACCTTTAACGGCAGTACAGTTTTCTGGACACCTAGGAGGCTAGCGTGGGCACCCTGTTGCCGGCAGGAACACTGAGTACCCCCAGGCGCACCTGGGTCTGCTAAGCAACATCCAGTCCCGTAGCCCTTTAGAGCCCCCTCTGTGCATGCCGAGCGTAGGGAAACGCACTGCACTCTCCTTTGAAGCGTCTTAGTTTCTTCAGCACTCGCGCACGTTCACGAACACCGTTCTGGCACGTCCCACATGGCGTAGAAGTCTTAGGCGTTGCCCTAGTCTGAGCAGCACTCAGAGTAACCCTCGGCTTCGCATTCCATCCAGGACCTCCTGCCTGAAATCAACGTGCCTCCTAGAGGAAGTCGGCTTGCGTTCTGACTGCAGTTTGAGTCCTGTTCTTCCCGTGGCACTGCAGGCTTTTGAATAGCCACAGGCCCAGAGGAGCAGCTACGGCGTTCCTTGGTTGAGGCAGTTCGCTTGATGCAGAACACTCGAATTCGAGAAGCTGATTCAGGGAAGGAAACACAGGGTAACCTGTGTCTCTTTGGACTTGTTAGAAACCACAGTGGGGTATGCTGAGTGTGCCCATGGAAACGGGGGCCTGCTGGAACTAGCCTTGCTTTCCCATTTTGAAGGCTGCATTCATGCTGCCTTGAAGCTGCCTGACATTCCCTGCTCTTGACAGGCCTGTAAACCCTGTAAGAATGCTTCTGGGGAGCAAATGAATTTGCTATCTACACTAGGTGCTTCTGCGCCTGCGGTGTGGTCACCCTGACAAGCTCTAGCGCTAAAAGGAAACTCAACGTGTGAACTTGCCTCCAGTTTAGGCCCTTAGTACCCATGTAGATACGGAGGCATGCAGCTCTTTCCATGAGTTCTTAGTCGCTTCTATGCTTTACTATAAAGGAAGTACACTTCTGAGGACTCCTAGGCCTCTCGGGTATGCATCATTTCCCCTCCAAGTTCACTGAGTCCCTCCAGAGCCCTGTGGGCCGGCTGCGAAACTTCGAGTCCCATTTGTTGATTCCCTCGGAGGCCCTCTGTTCGTGCCTAGAGACGGGCAACACACTGTACGTTCCTTGAGGAGAGCTCCATTTCCAGAGACCTCGAACGGCCTCAGGACAACATTGCTGCTGAGTCCCAAGTGCCCAGGAAGACTTTGTCATGGCCCTTGTGTGAGCTGCCATGTGATAACACTCTGTTTTGAATGCTCCGAGGCCCTCGTACCTGGAGTCACTCTGCTCGAGGAGAAAGTCAGCATCTTGCCATGCGGTGTCGCTGACGGCACACCCAGCAGAAACACATGCCTGGAAGTAAGGCCCTGATTTGCCGTGCAGAAGCGGAGGCGTGCAGCAGTTTCCATGAGCCGGTGGCCTGTGCGCTGCGTACCTTTAACGGCAGCACAGTTTTCTGGACACCTAGGAGGCTAGCGTGGGCACCCTGTTGCCGGCAGGAACACTGAGTACCCCCAGGCGCACCTGGGTCTGCTAAGCAACATCCAGTCCCGTAGCTCTTTAGAGCCCCTCTGTGCATGCCGAGCGTAGGGAAACGCACTGCACTCTCTTTTGAAGCGTCTTAATTTCCTCAGCACTCGGGCACGTTCACAAACACCGTTCTGGCACGTCCCACATGGCGTAGAAGTCTTAGGCGTTGCCCTAGTCTGAGCAGCACTCAGAGTAACCCTCGGCTTCGCATTCCATCCAGGACCTCCTGCCTGAAATCAACGTGCCTCCTAGAGGAAGTCGGCTTGCGTTGTGACTGCAGTTTGAGTCCTGTTTTTCCCGTGGCACTGCAGGCTTTTGAATAGCCACAGGCCCAGAGGAGCAGCTACGGCGTTCCTTGGTTGAGGCAGTTCGCTTGATGCAGAACACTCGAATTCGAGAAGCTGATTCAGGGAAGGAAACACAGGGTAACCTGTGTCTCTTTGGACTTGTTAGAAACCACAGTGGGGTATGCTGAGTGTGCCCATGGAAACGGGGGCCTGCTGGAACTAGCCTTGCTTTCCCATTTTGAAGGCTGCATTCATGCTGCCTTGAAGCTGCCTGACATTCCCTGCTCTTGACAGGCCTGTAAACCCTGTAAGAATGCTTCTGGGGAGAAAATGAATTTGCTATCTACACTAGGTGCTTCTGCGCCTGCGGTGTGGTCACCCTGACAAGCTCTAGCGCTAAAAGGAAACTCAACGTGTGAACTTGCCTCCAGTTTAGGCCCTTAGTACCCATGTAGATACGGAGGCATGCAGCTCTTTCCATGAGTTCTTAGTCGCTTCTATGCTTTACTATAAAGGAAGTACACTTCTGAGGACTCCTAGGCCTCTCGGGTATGCATCATTTCCCCTCCAAGTTCACTGAGTCCCTCCAGAGCCCTGTGGGCCGGCTGCGAAACTTCGAGTCCCATTTGTCGATTCCCTCGGAGGCCCTCTGTGCGTGCCTAGAGACGGGCAACACACTGTACGTTCCTTGAGGAGAGCTCCATTTCCAGAGACCTCGAACGGCCTCAGGACAACATTGCTGCTGAGTCCCAAGTGCCCAGGAAGACTTTGTCATGGCCCTTGTGTGAGCTGCCATGTGATAACACTCTGTTTTGAATGCTCCGAGGCCCTCGTACCTGGAGTCACTCTGCTCGAGGAGAAAGTCAGCATCTTGCCATGCGGTGTCGCTGACGGCACACCCAGCAGAAACACATGCCTGGAAGTAAGGCCCTGATTTGCCGTGCAGAAGCGGAGGCGTGCAGCAGTTTCCATGAGCCGGTGGCCTGTGCTCTGCGTACCTTTAACGGCAGCACAGTTTTCTGGACACCTAGGAGGCTAGCGTGGGCACCCTGTTGCCGGCAGGAACACTGAGTACCCCCAGGCGCACCTGGGTCTGCTAAGCAACATCCAGTCCCGTAGCCCTTTAGAGCCCCCTCTGTGCATGCCGAGCGTAGGGAAACGCACTGCACTCTCCTTTGAAGCGTCTTAGTTTCTTCAGCACTCGCGCACGTTCACGAACACCGTTCTGGCACGTCCCAAATGGCGTAGAAGTCTTAGGCGTTGCCCTAGTCTGAGCAGCACTCAGAGTAACCCTCGGCTTCGCATTCCATCCAGGACCTCCTGCCTGAAATCAACGTGCCTCCTAGAGGAAGTCGGCTTGCGTTCTGACTGCAGTTTGAGTCCTGTTCTTCCCGTGGCACTGCAGGCTTTTGAATAGCCACAGGCCCAGAGGAGCAGCTACGGCGTTCCTTGGTTGAGGCAGTTCGCTTGATGCAGAACACTCGAATTCGAGAAGCTGATTCAGGGAAGGAAACACAGGGTAACCTGTGTCTCTTTGGACTTGTTAGAAACCACAGTGGGGTATGCTGAGTGTGCCCATGGAAACGGAGGCCTGCTGGAACTAGCCTTGCTTTCCCATTTTGAAGGCTGCATTCATGCTGCCTTGAAGCTGCCTGACATTCCCTGCTCTTGACAGGCCTGTAAACCCTGTAAGAATGCTTCTGGGGAGCAAATGAATTTGCTATCTACACTAGGTGCTTCTGCGCCTGCGGTGTGGTCACCCTGACAAGCTCTAGCGCTAAAAGGAAACTCAACGTGTGAACTTGCCTCCAGTTTAGGCCCTTAGTACCCATGTAGATACGGAGGCATGCAGCTCTTTCCATGAGTTCTTAGTCGCTTCTATGCTTTACTATAAAGGAAGTACACTTCTGAGGACTCCTAGGCCTCTCGGGTATGCATCATTTCCCCTCCAAGTTCACTGAGTCCCTCCAGAGCCCTGTGGGCCGGCTGCGAAACTTCGAGTCCCATTTGTCGATTCCCTCGGAGGCCCTCTGTGCGTGCCTAGAGACGGGCAACACACTGTACGTTCCTTGAGGAGAGCTCCATTTCCAGAGACCTCGAACGGCCTCAGGACAACATTGCTGCTGAGTCCCAAGTGCCCAGGAAGACTTTGTCATGGCCCTTGTGTGAGCTGCCATGTGATAACACTCTGTTTTGAATGCTCCGAGGCCCTCGTACCTGGAGTCACTCTGCTCGAGGAGAAAGTCAGCATCTTGCCATGCGGTGTCGCTGACGGCACACCCAGCAGAAACACATGCCTGGAAGTAAGGCCCTGATTTGCCGTGCAGAAGCGGAGGCGTGCAGCAGTTTCCATGAGCCGGTGGCCTGTGCGCTGCGTACCTTTAACGGCAGCACAGTTTTCTGGACACCTAGGAGGCTAGCGTGGGCACCCTGTTGCCGGCAGGAACACTGAGTACCCCCAGGCGCACCTGGGTCTGCTAAGCAACATCCAGTCCCGTAGCTCTTTAGAGCCCCTCTGTGCATGCCGAGCATAGGGAAACGCACTGCACTCTCTTTTGAAGCGTCTTAATTTCCTCAGCACTCGGGCACGTTCACGAACACCGTTCTGGCACGTCCCACATGGCGTAGAAGTCTTAGGCGTTGCCCTAGTCTGAGCAGCACTCAGAGTAACCCTCGGCTTCGCATTCCATCCAGGACCTCCTGCCTGAAATCAACGTGCCTCCTAGAGGAAGTCGGCTTGCGTTCTGACTGCAGTTTGAGTCCTGTTCTTCCCGTGGCACTGCAGGCTTTTGAATAGCCACAGGCCCAGAGGAGCAGCTACGGCGTTCCTTGGTTGAGGCAGTTCGCTTGATGCAGAACACTCGAATTCGAGAAGCTGATTCAGGGAAGGAAACACAGGGTAACCTGTGTCTCTTTGGACTTGTTAGAAACCACAGTGGGGTATGCTGAGTGTGCCCATGGAAACGGGGGCCTGCTGGAACTAGCCTTGCTTTCCCATTTTGAAGGCTGCATTCATGCTGCCTTGAAGCTGCCTGACATTCCCTGCTCTTGACAGGCCTGTAAACCCTGTAAGAATGCTTCTGGGGAGAAAATGAATTTGCTATCTACACTAGGTGCTTCTGCGCCTGCGGTGTGGTCACCCTGACAAGCTCTAGCGCTAAAAGGAAACTCAACGTGTGAACTTGCCTCCAGTTTAGGCCCTTAGTACCCATGTAGATACGGAGGCATGCAGCTCTTTCCATGAGTTCTTAGTCGCTTCTATGCTTTACTATAAAGGAAGTACACTTCTGAGGACTCCTAGGCCTCTCGGGTATGCATCATTTCCCCTCCAAGTTCACTGAGTCCCTCCAGAGCCCTGTGGGCCGGCTGCGAAACTTCGAGTCCCATTTGTCGATTCCCTCGGAGGCCCTCTGTGCGTGCCTAGAGACGGGCAACACACTGTACGTTCCTTGAGGAGAGCTCCATTTCCAGAGACCTCGAACGGCCTCAGGACAACATTGCTGCTGAGTCCCAAGTGCCCAGGAAGACTTTGTCATGGCCCTTGTGTGAGCTGCCATGTGATAACACTCTGTTTTGAATGCTCCGAGGCCCTCGTACCTGGAGTCACTCTGCTCGAGGAGAAAGTCAGCATCTTGCCATGCGGTGTCGCTGACGGCACACCCAGCAGAAACACATGCCTGGAAGTAAGGCCCTGATTTGCCGTGCAGAAGCGGAGGCGTGCAGCAGTTTCCATGAGCCGGTGGCCTGTGCTCTGCGTACCTTTAACGGCAGCACAGTTTTCTGGACACCTAGGAGGCTAGCGTGGGCACCCTGTTGCCGGCAGGAACACTGAGTACCCCCAGGCGCACCTGGGTCTGCTAAGCAACATCCAGTCCCGTAGCCCTTTAGAGCCCCCTCTGTGCATGCCGAGCGTAGGGAAACGCACTGCACTCTCCTTTGAAGCGTCTTAGTTTCTTCAGCACTCGCGCACGTTCACGAACACCGTTCTGGCACGTCCCAAATGGCGTAGAAGTCTTAGGCGTTGCCCTAGTCTGAGCAGCACTCAGAGTAACCCTCGGCTTCGCATTCCATCCAGGACCTCCTGCCTGAAATCAACGTGCCTCCTAGAGGAAGTCGGCTTGCGTTCTGACTGCAGTTTGAGTCCTGTTCTTCCCGTGGCACTGCAGGCTTTTGAATAGCCACAGGCCCAGAGGAGCAGCTACGGCGTTCCTTGGTTGAGGCAGTTCGCTTGATGCAGAACACTCGAATTCGAGAAGCTGATTCAGGGAAGGAAACACAGGGTAACCTGTGTCTCTTTGGACTTGTTAGAAACCACAGTGGGGTATGCTGAGTGTGCCCATGGAAACGGAGGCCTGCTGGAACTAGCCTTGCTTTCCCATTTTGAAGGCTGCATTCATGCTGCCTTGAAGCTGCCTGACATTCCCTGCTCTTGACAGGCCTGTAAACCCTGTAAGAATGCTTCTGGGGAGCAAATGAATTTGCTATCTACACTAGGTGCTTCTGCGCCTGCGGTGTGGTCACCCTGACAAGCTCTAGCGCTAAAAGGAAACTCAACGTGTGAACTTGCCTCCAGTTTAGGCCCTTAGTACCCATGTAGATACGGAGGCATGCAGCTCTTTCCATGAGTTCTTAGTCGCTTCTATGCTTTACTATAAAGGAAGTACACTTCTGAGGACTCCTAGGCCTCTCGGGTATGCATCATTTCCCCTCCAAGTTCACTGAGTCCCTCCAGAGCCCTGTGGGCCGGCTGCGAAACTTCGAGTCCCATTTGTCGATTCCCTCGGAGGCCCTCTGTGCGTGCCTAGAGACGGGCAACACACTGTACGTTCCTTGAGGAGAGCTCCATTTCCAGAGACCTCGAACGGCCTCAGGACAACATTGCTGCTGAGTCCCAAGTGCCCAGGAAGACTTTGTCATGGCCCTTGTGTGAGCTGCCATGTGATAACACTCTGTTTTGAATGCTCCGAGGCCCTCGTACCTGGAGTCACTCTGCTCGAGGAGAAAGTCAGCATCTTGCCATGCGGTGTCGCTGACGGCACACCCAGCAGAAACACATGCCTGGAAGTAAGGCCCTGATTTGCCGTGCAGAAGCGGAGGCGTGCAGCAGTTTCCATGAGCCGGTGGCCTGTGCGCTGCGTACCTTTAACGGCAGCACAGTTTTCTGGACACCTAGGAGGCTAGCGTGGGCACCCTGTTGCCGGCAGGAACACTGAGTACCCCCAGGCGCACCTGGGTCTGCTAAGCAACATCCAGTCCCGTAGCTCTTTAGAGCCCCTCTGTGCATGCCGAGCATAGGGAAACGCACTGCACTCTCTTTTGAAGCGTCTTAATTTCCTCAGCACTCGGGCACGTTCACGAACACCGTTCTGGCACGTCCCACATGGCGTAGAAGTCTTAGGCGTTGCCCTAGTCTGAGCAGCACTCAGAGTAACCCTCGGCTTCGCATTCCATCCAGGACCTCCTGCCTGAAATCAACGTGCCTCCTAGAGGAAGTCGGCTTGCGTTCTGACTGCAGTTTGAGTCCTGTTCTTCCCGTGGCACTGCAGGCTTTTGAATAGCCACAGGCCCAGAGGAGCAGCTACGGCGTTCCTTGGTTGAGGCAGTTCGCTTGATGCAGAACACTCGAATTCGAGAAGCTGATTCAGGGAAGGAAACACAGGGTAACCTGTGTCTCTTTGGACTTGTTAGAAACCACAGTGGGGTATGCTGAGTGTGCCCATGGAAACGGGGGCCTGCTGGAACTAGCCTTGCTTTCCCATTTTGAAGGCTGCATTCATGCTGCCTTGAAGCTGCCTGACATTCCCTGCTCTTGACAGGCCTGTAAACCCTGTAAGAATGCTTCTGGGGAGAAAATGAATTTGCTATCTACACTAGGTGCTTCTGCGCCTGCGGTGTGGTCACCCTGACAAGCTCTAGCGCTAAAAGGAAACTCAACGTGTGAACTTGCCTCCAGTTTAGGCCCTTAGTACCCATGTAGATACGGAGGCATGCAGCTCTTTCCATGAGTTCTTAGTCGCTTCTATGCTTTACTATAAAGGAAGTACACTTCTGAGGACTCCTAGGCCTCTCGGGTATGCATCATTTCCCCTCCAAGTTCACTGAGTCCCTCCAGAGCCCTGTGGGCCGGCTGCGAAACTTCGAGTCCCATTTGTCGATTCCCTCGGAGGCCCTCTGTGCGTGCCTAGAGACGGGCAACACACTGTACGTTCCTTGAGGAGAGCTCCATTTCCAGAGACCTCGAACGGCCTCAGGACAACATTGCTGCTGAGTCCCAAGTGCCCAGGAAGACTTTGTCATGGCCCTTGTGTGAGCTGCCATGTGATAACACTCTGTTTTGAATGCTCCGAGGCCCTCGTACCTGGAGTCACTCTGCTCGAGGAGAAAGTCAGCATCTTGCCATGCGGTGTCGCTGACGGCACACCCAGCAGAAACACATGCCTGGAAGTAAGGCCCTGATTTGCCGTGCAGAAGCGGAGGCGTGCAGCAGTTTCCATGAGCCGGTGGCCTGTGCTCTGCGTACCTTTAACGGCAGCACAGTTTTCTGGACACCTAGGAGGCTAGCGTGGGCACCCTGTTGCCGGCAGGAACACTGAGTACCCCCAGGCGCACCTGGGTCTGCTAAGCAACATCCAGTCCCGTAGCCCTTTAGAGCCCCCTCTGTGCATGCCGAGCGTAGGGAAACGCACTGCACTCTCCTTTGAAGCGTCTTAGTTTCTTCAGCACTCGCGCACGTTCACGAACACCGTTCTGGCACGTCCCACATGGCGTAGAAGTCTTAGGCGTTGCCCTAGTCTGAGCAGCACTCAGAGTAACCCTCGGCTTCGCATTCCATCCAGGACCTCCTGCCTGAAATCAACGTGCCTCCTAGAGGAAGTCGGCTTGCGTTCTGACGGCAGTTTGAGTCCTGTTCTTCCCGTGGCACTGCAGGCTTTTGAATAGCCACAGGCCCAGAGGAGCAGCTACGGCGTTCCTTGGTTGAGGCAGTTCGCTTGATGCAGAACACTCGAATTCGAGAAGCTGATTCAGGGAAGGAAACACAGGGTAACCTGTGTCTCTTTGGACTTGTTAGAAACCACAGTGGGGTATGCTGAGTGTGCCCATGGAAACGGGGGCCTGCTGGAACTAGCCTTGCTTTGCCATTTTGAAGGCTGCATTCATGCTGCCTTGAAGCTGCCTGACATTCCCTGCTCTTGACAGGCCTGTAAACCCTGTAAGAATGCTTCTGGGGAGCAAATGAATTTGCTATCTACACTAGGTGCTTCTGCGCCTGCGGTGTGGTCACCCTGACAAGCTCTAGCGCTAAAAGGAAACTCAACGTGTGAACTTGCCTCCAGTTTAGGCCCTTAGTACCCATGTAGATACGGAGGCATGCAGCTCTTTCCATGAGTTCTTAGTCGCTTCTATGCTTTACTATAAAGGAAGTACACTTCTGAGGACTCCTAGGCCTCTCGGGTATGCATCATTTCCCCTCCAAGTTCACTGAGTCCCTCCAGAGCCCTGTGGGCCGGCTGCGAGAAACTTCGAGTCCCATTTGTCGATTCCCTCGGAGGCCCTCTGTGCGTGCCTAGAGACGGGCAACACACTGTACGTTCCTTGAGGAGAGCTCCATTTCCAGAGACCTCGAACGGCCTCAGGACAACATTGCTGCTGAGTCCCAAGTGCCCAGGAAGACTTTGTCATGGCCCTTGTGTGAGCTGCCATGTGATAACACTCTGTTTTGAATGCTCCGAGGCCCTCGTACCTGGAGTCACTCTGCTCGAGGAGAAAGTCAGCATCTTGCCATGCGGTGTCGCTGACGGCACACCCAGCAGAAACACATGCCTGGAAGTAAGGCCCTGATTTGCCGTGCAGAAGCGGAGGCGTGCAGCAGTTTCCATGAGCCGGTGGCCTGTGCTCTGCGTACCTTTAACGGCAGCACAGTTTTCTGGACACCTAGGAGGCTAGCGTGGGCACCCTGTTGCCGGCAGGAACACTGAGTACCCCCAGGCGCACCTGGGTCTGCTAAGCAACATCCAGTCCCGTAGCTCTTTAGAGCCCCTCTGTGCATGCCGAGCATAGGGAAACACACTGCACTCTCTTTTGAAGCATCTTAATTTCCTCAGCACTCGGGCACGTTCACAAACACCGTTCTGGCACGTCCCACATGGCGTAGAAGTCTTAGGCGTTGCCCTAGTCTGAGCAGCACTCAGAGTAACCCTCGGCTTCGCATTCCATCCAGGACCTCCTGCCTGAAATCAACGTGCCTCCTAGAGGAAGTCGGCTTGCGTTCTGACTGCAGTTTGAGTCCTGTTCTTCCCGTGGCACTGCAGGCTTTTGAATAGCCACAGGCCCAGAGGAGCAGCTACGGCGTTCCTTGGTTGAGGCAGTTCGCTTGATGCAGAACACTCGAATTCGAGAAGCTGATTCAGGGAAGGAAACACAGGGTAACCTGTGTCTCTTTGGACTTGTTAGAAACCACAGTGGGGTATGCTGAGTGTGCCCATGGAAACGGGGGCCTGCTGGAACTAGCCTTGCTTTCCCATTTTGAAGGCTGCATTCATGCTGCCTTGAAGCTGCCTGACATTCCCTGCTCTTGACAGGCCTGTAAACCCTGTAAGAATGCTTCTGGGGAGAAAATGAATTTGCTATGTACACTAGGTGCTTCTGCGCCTGCGGTGTGGTCACCCTGACAAGCTCTAGCGCTAAAAGGAAACTCAACGTGTGAACTTGCCTCCAGTTTAGGCCCTTAGTACCCATGTAGATACGGAGGCATGCAGCTCTTTCCATGAGTTCTTAGTCGCTTCTATGCTTTACTATAAAGGAAGTACACTTCTGAGGACTCCTAGGCCTCTCGGGTATGCATCATTTCCCCTCCAAGTTCACTGAGTCCCTCCAGAGCCCTGTGGGCCGGCTGCGAAACTTCGAGTCCCATTTGTCGATTCCCTCGGAGGCCCTCTGTGCGTGCCTAGAGACGGGCAACACACTGTACGTTCCTTGAGGAGAGCTCCATTTCCAGAGACCTCGAACGGCCTCAGGACAACATTGCTGCTGAGTCCCAAGTGCCCAGGAAGACTTTGTCATGGCCCTTGTGTGAGCTGCCATGTGATAACACTCTGTTTTGAATGCTCCGAGGCCCTCGTACCTGGAGTCACTCTGCTCGAGGAGAAAGTCAGCATCTTGCCATGCGGTGTCGCTGACGGCACACCCAGCAGAAACACATGCCTGGAAGTAAGGCCCTGATTTGCCGTGCAGAAGCGGAGGCGTGCAGCAGTTTCCATGAGCCGGTGGCCTGTGCTCTGCGTACCTTTAACGGCAGCACAGTTTTCTGGACACCTAGGAGGCTAGCGTGGGCACCCTGTTGCCGGCAGGAACACTGAGTACCCCCAGGCGCACCTGGGTCTGCTAAGCAACATCCAGTCCCGTAGCCCTTTAGAGCCCCCTCTGTGCATGCCGAGCGTAGGGAAACGCACTGCACTCTCCTTTGAAGCGTCTTAGTTTCTTCAGCACTCGCGCACGTTCACGAACACCGTTCTGGCACGTCCCAAATGGCGTAGAAGTCTTAGGCGTTGCCCTAGTCTGAGCAGCACTCAGAGTAACCCTCGGCTTCGCATTCCATCCAGGACCTCCTGCCTGAAATCAACGTGCCTCCTAGAGGAAGTCGGCTTGCGTTCTGACGGCAGTTTGAGTCCTGTTCTTCCCGTGGCACTGCAGGCTTTTGAATAGCCACAGGCCCAGAGGAGCAGCTACGGCGTTCCTTGGTTGAGGCAGTTCGCTTGATGCAGAACACTCGAATTCGAGAAGCTGATTCAGGGAAGGAAACACAGGGTAACCTGTGTCTCTTTGGACTTGTTAGAAACCACAGTGGGGTATGCTGAGTGTGCCCATGGAAACGGGGGCCTGCTGGAACTAGCCTTGCTTTCCCATTTTGAAGGCTGCATTCATGCTGCCTTGAAGCTGCCTGACATTCCCTGCTCTTGACAGGCCTGTAAACCCTGTAAGAATGCTTCTGGGGAGAAAATGAATTTGCTATCTACACTAGGTGCTTCTGCGCCTGCGGTGTGGTCACCCTGACAAGCTCTAGCGCTAAAAGGAAACTCAACGTGTGAACTTGCCTCCAGTTTAGGCCCTTAGTACCCATGTAGATACGGAGGCATGCAGCTCTTTCCATGAGTTCTTAGTCGCTTCTATGCTTTACTATAAAGGAAGTACACTTCTGAGGACTCCTAGGCCTCTCGGGTATGCATCATTTCCCCTCCAAGTTCACTGAGTCCCTCCAGAGCCCTGTGGGCCGGCTGCGAAACTTCGAGTCCCATTTGTCGATTCCCTCGGAGGCCCTCTGTGCGTGCCTAGAGACGGGCAACACACTGTACGTTCCTTGAGGAGAGCTCCATTTCCAGAGACCTCGAACGGCCTCAGGACAACATTGCTGCTGAGTCCCAAGTGCCCAGGAAGACTTTGTCATGGCCCTTGTGTGAGCTGCCATGTGATAACACTCTGTTTTGAATGCTCCGAGGCCCTCGTACCTGGAGTCACTCTGCTCGAGGAGAAAGTCAGCATCTTGCCATGCGGTGTCGCTGACGGCACACCCAGCAGAAACACATGCCTGGAAGTAAGGCCCTGATTTGCCGTGCAGAAGCGGAGGCGTGCAGCAGTTTCCATGAGCCGGTGGCCTGTGCGCTGCGTACCTTTAACGGCAGCACAGTTTTCTGGACACCTAGGAGGCTAGCGTGGGCACCCTGTTGCCGGCAGGAACACTGAGTACCCCCAGGCGCACCTGGGTCTGCTAAGCAACATCCAGTCCCGTAGCTCTTTAGAGCCCCTCTGTGCATGACGAGCATAGGGAAACGCACTGCACTCTCTTTTGAAGCGTCTTAATTTCCTCAGCACTCGGGCACGTTCACGAACACCGTTCTGGCACGTCCCACATGGCGTAGAAGTCTTAGGCGTTGCCCTAGTCTGAGCAGCACTCAGAGTAACCCTCGGCTTCGCATTCCATCCAGGACCTCCTGCCTGAAATCAACGTGCCTCCTAGAGGAAGTCGGCTTGCGTTCTGACTGCAGTTTGAGTCCTGTTCTTCCCGTGGCACTGCAGGCTTTTGAATAGCCACAGGCCCAGAGGAGCAGCTACGGCGTTCCTTGGTTGAGGCAGTTCGCTTGATGCAGAACACTCGAATTCGAGAAGCTGATTCAGGGAAGGAAACACAGGGTAACCTGTGTCTCTTTGGACTTGTTAGAAACCACAGTGGGGTATGCTGAGTGTGCCCATGGAAACGGGGGCCTGCTGGAACTAGCCTTGCTTTCCCATTTTGAAGGCTGCATTCATGCTGCCTTGAAGCTGCCTGACATTCCCTGCTCTTGACAGGCCTGTAAACCCTGTAAGAATGCTTCTGGGGAGCAAATGAATTTGCTATCTACACTAGGTGCTTCTGCGCCTGCGGTGTGGTCACCCTGACAAGCTCTAGCGCTAAAAGGAAACTCAACGTGTGAACTTGCCTCCAGTTTAGGCCCTTAGTACCCATGTAGATACGGAGGCATGCAGCTCTTTCCATGAGTTCTTAGTCGCTTCTATGCTTTACTATAAAGGAAGTACACTTCTGAGGACTCCTAGGCCTCTCGGCTATGCATCATTTCCCCTCCAAGTTCACTGAGTCCCTCCAGAGCCCTGTGGGCCGGCTGCGAGAAACTTCGAGTCCCATTTGTCGATTCCCTCGGAGGCCCTCTGTGCGTGCCTAGAGACGGGCAACACACTGTACGTTCCTTGAGGAGAGCTCCATTTCCAGAGACCTCGAACGGCCTCAGGACAACATTGCTGCTGAGTCCCAAGTGCCCAGGAAGACTTTGTCATGGCCCTTGTGTGAGCTGCCATGTGATAACACTCTGTTTTGAATGCTCCGAGGCCCTCGTACCTGGAGTCACTCTGCTCGAGGAGAAAGTCAGCATCTTGCCATGCGGTGTCGCTGACGGCACACCCAGCAGAAACACATGCCTGGAAGTAAGGCCCTGATTTGCCGTGCAGAAGCGGAGGCGTGCAGCAGTTTCCATGAGCCGGTGGCCTGTGCTCTGCGTACCTTTAACGGCAGCACAGTTTTCTGGACACCTAGGAGGCTAGCGTGGGCACCCTGTTGCCGGCAGGAACACTGAGTACCCCCAGGCGCACCTGGGTCTGCTAAGCAACATCCAGTCCCGTAGCCCTTTAGAGCCCCCTCTGTGCATGCCGAGCGTAGGGAAACGCACTGCACTCTCCTTTGAAGCGTCTTAGTTTCTTCAGCACTCGCGCACGTTCACGAACACCGTTCTGGCACGTCCCACATGGCGTAGAAGTCTTAGGCGTTGCCCTAGTCTGAGCAGCACTCAGAGTAACCCTCGGCTTCGCATTCCATCCAGGACCTCCTGCCTGAAATCAACGTGCCTCCTAGAGGAAGTTGGCTTGCGTTCTGACGGCAGTTTGAGTCCTGTTCTTCCCGTGGCACTGCAGGCTTTTGAATAGCCACAGGCCCAGAGGAGCAGCTACGGCGTTCCTTGGTTGAGGCAGTTCGCTTGATGCAGAACACTCGAATTCGAGAAGCTGATTCAGGGAAGGAAACACAGGGTAACCTGTGTCTCTTTGGACTTGTTAGAAACCACAGTGGGGTATGCTGAGTGTGCCCATGGAAACGGGGGCCTGCTGGAACTAGCCTTGCTTTGCCATTTTGAAGGCTGCATTCATGCTGCCTTGAAGCTGCCTGACATTCCCTGCTCTTGACAGGCCTGTAAACCCTGTAAGAATGCTTCTGGGGAGCAAATGAATTTGCTATCTACACTAGGTGCTTCTGCGCCTGCGGTGTGGTCACCCTGACAAGCTCTAGCGCTAAAAGGAAACTCAACGTGTGAACTTGCCTCCAGTTTAGGCCCTTAGTACCCATGTAGATACGGAGGCATGCAGCTCTTTCCATGAGTTCTTAGTCGCTTCTATGCTTTACTATAAAGGAAGTACACTTCTGAGGACTCCTAGGCCTCTCGGGTATGCATCATTTCCCCTCCAAGTTCACTGAGTCCCTCCAGAGCCCTGTGGGCCGGCTGCGAGAAACTTCGAGTCCCATTTGTCGATTCCCTCGGAGGCCCTCTGTGCGTGCCTAGAGACGGGCAACACACTGTACGTTCCTTGAGGAGAGCTCCATTTCCAGAGACCTCGAACGGCCTCAGGACAACATTGCTGCTGAGTCCCAAGTGCCCAGGAAGACTTTGTCATGGCCCTTGTGTGAGCTGCCATGTGATAACACTCTGTTTTGAATGCTCCGAGGCCCTCGTACCTGGAGTCACTCTGCTCGAGGAGAAAGTCAGCATCTTGCCATGCGGTGTCGCTGACGGCACACCCAGCAGAAACACATGCCTGGAAGTAAGGCCCTGATTTGCCGTGCAGAAGCGGAGGCGTGCAGCAGTTTCCATGAGCCGGTGGCCTGTGCTCTGCGTACCTTTAACGGCAGCACAGTTTTCTGGACACCTAGGAGGCTAGCGTGGGCACCCTGTTGCCGGCAGGAACACTGAGTACCCCCAGGCGCACCTGGGTCTGCTAAGCAACATCCAGTCCCGTAGCCCTTTAGAGCCCCCTCTGTGCATGCCGAGCGTAGGGAAACGCACTGCACTCTCCTTTGAAGCGTCTTAGTTTCTTCAGCACTCGCGCACGTTCACGAACACCGTTCTGGCACGTCCCACATGGCGTAGAAGTCTTAGGCGTTGCCCTAGTCTGAGCAGCACTCAGAGTAACCCTCGGCTTCGCATTCCATCCAGGACCTCCTGCCTGAAATCAACGTGCCTCCTAGAGGAAGTCGGCTTGCGTTCTGACTGCAGTTTGAGTCCTGTTCTTCCCGTGGCACTGCAGGCTTTTGAATAGCCACAGGCCCAGAGGAGCAGCTACGGCGTTCCTTGGTTGAGGCAGTTCGCTTGATGCAGAACACTCGAATTCGAGAAGCTGATTCAGGGAAGGAAACACAGGGTAACCTGTGTCTCTTTGGACTTGTTAGAAACCACAGTGGGGTATGCTGAGTGTGCCCATGGAAATGGGGGCCTGCTGGAACTAGCCTTGCTTTCCCATTTTGAAGGCTGCATTCATGCTGCCTTGAAGCTGCCTGACATTCCCTGCTCTTGACAGGCCTGTAAACCCTGTAAGAATGCTTCTGGGGAGAAAATGAATTTGCTATCTACACTAGGTGCTTCTGCGCCTGCGGTGTGGTCACCCTGACAAGCTCTAGCGCTAAAAGGAAACTCAACGTGTGAACTTGCCTCCAGTTTAGGCCCTTAGTACCCATGTAGATACGGAGGCATGCAGCTCTTTCCATGAGTTCTTAGTCGCTTCTATGCTTTACTATAAAGGAAGTACACTTCTGAGGACTCCTAGGCCTCTCGGCTATGCATCATTTCCCCTCCAAGTTCACTGAGTCCCTCCAGAGCCCTGTGGGCCGGCTGCGAAACTTCGAGTCCCATTTGTCGATTCCCTCGGAGGCCCTCTGTGCGTGCCTAGAGACGGGCAACACACTGTACGTTCCTTGAGGAGAGCTCCATTTCCAGAGACCTCGAACGGCCTCAGGACAACATTGCTGCTGAGTCCCAAGTGCCCAGGAAGACTTTGTCATGGCCCTTGTGTGAGCTGCCATGTGATAACACTCTGTTTTGAATGCTCCGAGGCCCTCGTACCTGGAGTCACTCTGCTCGAGGAGAAAGTCAGCATCTTGCCATGCGGTGTCGCTGACGGCACACCCAGCAGAAACACATGCCTGGAAGTAAGGCCCTGATTTGCCGTGCAGAAGCGGAGGCGTGCAGCAGTTTCCATGAGCCGGTGGCCTGTGCTCTGCGTACCTTTAACGGCAGCACAGTTTTCTGGACACCTAGGAGGCTAGCGTGGGCACCCTGTTGCCGGCAGGAACACTGAGTACCCCCAGGCGCACCTGGGTCTGCTAAGCAACATCCAGTCCCGTAGCCCTTTAGAGCCCCCTCTGTGCATGCCGAGCGTAGGGAAACGCACTGCACTCTCCTTTGAAGCGTCTTAGTTTCTTCAGCACTCGCGCACGTTCACGAACACCGTTCTGGCACGTCCCACATGGCGTAGAAGTCTTAGGCGTTGCCCTAGTCTGAGCAGCACTCAGAGTAACCCTCGGCTTCGCATTCCATCCAGGACCTCCTGCCTGAAATCAACGTGCCTCCTAGAGGAAGTCGGCTTGCGTTCTGACGGCAGTTTGAGTCCTGTTCTTCCCGTGGCACTGCAGGCTTTTGAATAGCCACAGGCCCAGAGGAGCAGCTACGGCGTTCCTTGGTTGAGGCAGTTCGCTTGATGCAGAACACTCGAATTCGAGAAGCTGATTCAGGGAAGGAAACACAGGGTAACCTGTGTCTCTTTGGACTTGTTAGAAACCACAGTGGGGTATGCTGAGTGTGCCCATGGAAACGGGGGCCTGCTGGAACTAGCCTTGCTTTCCCATTTTGAAGGCTGCATTCATGCTGCCTTGAAGCTGCCTGACATTCCCTGCTCTTGACAGGCCTGTAAACCCTGTAAGAATGCTTCTGGGGAGCAAATGAATTTGCTATCTACACTAGGTGCTTCTGCGCCTGCGGTGTGGTCACCCTGACAAGCTCTAGCGCTAAAAGGAAACTCAACGTGTGAACTTGCCTCCAGTTTAGGCCCTTAGTACCCATGTAGATACGGAGGCATGCAGCTCTTTCCATGAGTTCTTAGTCGCTTCTATGCTTTACTATAAAGGAAGTACACTTCTGAGGACTCCTAGGCCTCTCGGGTATGCATCATTTCCCCTCCAAGTTCACTGAGTCCCTCCAGAGCCCTGTGGGCCGGCTGCGAGAAACTTCGAGTCCCATTTGTCGATTCCCTCGGAGGCCCTCTGTGCGTGCCTAGAGACGGGCAACACACTGTACGTTCCTTGAGGAGAGCTCCATTTCCAGAGACCTCGAACGGCCTCAGGACAACATTGCTGCTGAGTCCCAAGTGCCCAGGAAGACTTTGTCATGGCCCTTGTGTGAGCTGCCATGTGATAACACTCTGTTTTGAATGCTCCGAGGCCCTCGTACCTGGAGTCACTCTGCTCGAGGAGAAAGTCAGCATCTTGCCATGCGGTGTCGCTGACGGCACACCCAGCAGAAACACATGCCTGGAAGTAAGGCCCTGATTTGCCGTGCAGAAGCGGAGGCGTGCAGCAGTTTCCATGAGCCGGTGGCCTGTGCTCTGCGTACCTTTAACGGCAGCACAGTTTTCTGGACACCTAGGAGGCTAGCGTGGGCACCCTGTTGCCGGCAGGAACACTGAGTACCCCCAGGCGCACCTGGGTCTGCTAAGCAACATCCAGTCCCGTAGCCCTTTAGAGCCCCCTCTGTGCATGCCGAGCGTAGGGAAACGCACTGCACTCTCCTTTGAAGCGTCTTAGTTTCTTCAGCACTCGCGCACGTTCACGAACACCGTTCTGGCACGTCCCACATGGCGTAGAAGTCTTAGGCGTTGCCCTAGTCTGAGCAGCACTCAGAGTAACCCTCGGCTTCGCATTCCATCCAGGACCTCCTGCCTGAAATCAACGTGCCTCCTAGAGGAAGTCGGCTTGCGTTCTGACGGCAGTTTGAGTCCTGTTCTTCCCGTGGCACTGCAGGCTTTTGAATAGCCACAGGCCCAGAGGAGCAGCTACGGCGTTCCTTGGTTGAGGCAGTTCGCTTGATGCAGAACACTCGAATTCGAGAAGCTGATTCAGGGAAGGAAACACAGGGTAACCTGTGTCTCTTTGGACTTGTTAGAAACCACAGTGGGGTATGCTGAGTGTGCCCATGGAAACGGGGGCCTGCTGGAACTAGCCTTGCTTTCCCATTTTGAAGGCTGCATTCATGCTGCCTTGAAGCTGCCTGACATTCCCTGCTCTTGACAGGCCTGTAAACCCTGTAAGAATGCTTCTGGGGAGCAAATGAATTTGCTATCTACACTAGGTGCTTCTGCGCCTGCGGTGTGGTCACCCTGACAAGCTCTAGCGCTAAAAGGAAACTCAACGTGTGAACTTGCCTCCAGTTTAGGCCCTTAGTACCCATGTAGATACGGAGGCATGCAGCTCTTTCCATGAGTTCTTAGTCGCTTCTATGCTTTACTATAAAGGAAGTACACTTCTGAGGACTCCTAGGCCTCTCGGGTATGCATCATTTCCCCTCCAAGTTCACTGAGTCCCTCCAGAGCCCTGTGGGCCGGCTGCGAGAAACTTCGAGTCCCATTTGTCGATTCCCTCGGAGGCCCTCTGTGCGTGCCTAGAGACGGGCAACACACTGTACGTTCCTTGAGGAGAGCTCCATTTCCAGAGACCTCGAACGGCCTCAGGACAACATTGCTGCTGAGTCCCAAGTGCCCAGGAAGACTTTGTCATGGCCCTTGTGTGAGCTGCCATGTGATAACACTCTGTTTTGAATGCTCCGAGGCCCTCGTACCTGGAGTCACTCTGCTCGAGGAGAAAGTCAGCATCTTGCCATGCGGTGTCGCTGACGGCACACCCAGCAGAAACACATGCCTGGAAGTAAGGCCCTGATTTGCCGTGCAGAAGCGGAGGCGTGCAGCAGTTTCCATGAGCCGGTGGCCTGTGCGCTGCGTACCTTTAACGGCAGCACAGTTTTCTGGACACCTAGGAGGCTAGCGTGGGCACCCTGTTGCCGGCAGGAACACTGAGTACCCCCAGGCGCACCTGGGTCTGCTAAGCAACATCCAGTCCCGTAGCCCTTTAGAGCCCCCTCTGTGCATGCCGAGCGTAGGGAAACGCACTGCACTCTCCTTTGAAGCGTCTTAGTTTCTTCAGCACTCGCGCACGTTCACGAACACCGTTCTGGCACGTCCCACATGGCGTAGAAGTCTTAGGCGTTGCCCTAGTCTGAGCAGCACTCAGAGTAACCCTCGGCTTCGCATTCCATCCAGGACCTCCTGCCTGAAATCAACGTGCCTCCTAGAGGAAGTCGGCTTGCGTTCTGACTGCAGTTTGAGTCCTGTTCTTCCCGTGGCACTGCAGGCTTTTGAATAGCCACAGGCCCAGAGGAGCAGCTACGGCGTTCCTTGGTTGAGGCAGTTCGCTTGATGCAGAACACTCGAATTCGAGAAGCTGATTCAGGGAAGGAAACACAGGGTAACCTGTGTCTCTTTGGACTTGTTAGAAACCACAGTGGGGTATGCTGAGTGTGCCCATGGAAACGGGGGCCTGCTGGAACTAGCCTTGCTTTGCCATTTTGAAGGCTGCATTCATGCTGCCTTGAAGCTGCCTGACATTCCCTGCTCTTGACAGGCCTGTAAACCCTGTAAGAATGCTTCTGGGGAGCAAATGAATTTGCTATCTACACTAGGTGCTTCTGCGCCTGCGGTGTGGTCACCCTGACAAGCTCTAGCGCTAAAAGGAAACTCAACGTGTGAACTTGCCTCCAGTTTAGGCCCTTAGTACCCATGTAGATACGGAGGCATGCAGCTCTTTCCATGAGTTCTTAGTCGCTTCTATGCTTTACTATAAAGGAAGTACACTTCTGAGGACTCCTAGGCCTCTCGGGTATGCATCATTTCCCCTCCAAGTTCACTGAGTCCCTCCAGAGCCCTGTGGGCCGGCTGCGAGAAACTTCGAGTCCCATTTGTCGATTCCCTCGGAGGCCCTCTGTGCGTGCCTAGAGACGGGCAACACACTGTACGTTCCTTGAGGAGAGCTCCATTTCCAGAGACCTCGAACGGCCTCAGGACAACATTGCTGCTGAGTCCCAAGTGCCCAGGAAGACTTTGTCATGGCCCTTGTGTGAGCTGCCATGTGATAACACTCTGTTTTGAATGCTCCGAGGCCCTCGTACCTGGAGTCACTCTGCTCGAGGAGAAAGTCAGCATCTTGCCATGCGGTGTCGCTGACGGCACACCCAGCAGAAACACATGCCTGGAAGTAAGGCCCTGATTTGCCGTGCAGAAGCGGAGGCGTGCAGCAGTTTCCATGAGCCGGTGGCCTGTGCTCTGCGTACCTTTAACGGCAGCACAGTTTTCTGGACACCTAGGAGGCTAGCGTGGGCACCCTGTTGCCGGCAGGAACACTGAGTACCCCCAGGCGCACCTGGGTCTGCTAAGCAACATCCAGTCCCGTAGCCCTTTAGAGCCCCCTCTGTGCATGCCGAGCGTAGGGAAACGCACTGCACTCTCCTTTGAAGCGTCTTAGTTTCTTCAGCACTCGCGCACGTTCACGAACACCGTTCTGGCACGTCCCAAATGGCGTAGAAGTCTTAGGCGTTGCCCTAGTCTGAGCAGCACTCAGAGTAACCCTCGGCTTCGCATTCCATCCAGGACCTCCTGCCTGAAATCAACGTGCCTCCTAGAGGAAGTCGGCTTGCGTTCTGACGGCAGTTTGAGTCCTGTTCTTCCCGTGGCACTGCAGGCTTTTGAATAGCCACAGGCCCAGAGGAGCAGCTACGGCGTTCCTTGGTTGAGGCAGTTCGCTTGATGCAGAACACTCGAATTCGAGAAGCTGATTCAGGGAAGGAAACACAGGGTAACCTGTGTCTCTTTGGACTTGTTAGAAACCACAGTGGGGTATGCTGAGTGTGCCCATGGAAACGGGGGCCTGCTGGAACTAGCCTTGCTTTCCCATTTTGAAGGCTGCATTCATGCTGCCTTGAAGCTGCCTGACATTCCCTGCTCTTGACAGGCCTGTAAACCCTGTAAGAATGCTTCTGGGGAGCAAATGAATTTGCTGTCTACACTAGGTGCTTCTGCGCCTGCGGTGTGGTCACCCTGACAAGCTCTAGCGCTAAAAGGAAACTCAACGTGTGAACTTGCCTCCAGTTTAGGCCCTTAGTACCCATGTAGATACGGAGGCATGCAGCTCTTTCCATGAGTTCTTAGTCGCTTCTATGCTTTACTATAAAGGAAGTACACTTCTGAGGACTCCTAGGCCTCTCGGCTATGCATCATTTCCCCTCCAAGTTCACTGAGTCCCTCCAGAGCCCTGTGGGCCGGCTGCGAGAAACTTCGAGTCCCATTTGTCGATTCCCTCGGAGGCCCTCTGTGCGTGCCTAGAGACGGGCAACACACTGTACGTTCCTTGAGGAGAGCTCCATTTCCAGAGACCTCGAACGGCCTCAGGACAACATTGCTGCTGAGTCCCAAGTGCCCAGGAAGACTTTGTCATGGCCCTTGTGTGAGCTGCCATGTGATAACACTCTGTTTTGAATGCTCCGAGGCCCTCGTACCTGGAGTCACTCTGCTCGAGGAGAAAGTCAGCATCTTGCCATGCGGTGTCGCTGACGGCACACCCAGCAGAAACACATGCCTGGAAGTAAGGCCCTGATTTGCCGTGCAGAAGCGGAGGCGTGCAGCAGTTTCCATGAGCCGGTGGCCTGTGCGCTGCGTACCTTTAACGGCAGCACAGTTTTCTGGACACCTAGGAGGCTAGCGTGGGCACCCTGTTGCCGGCAGGAACACTGAGTACCCCCAGGCGCACCTGGGTCTGCTAAGCAACATCCAGTCCCGTAGCCCTTTAGAGCCCCCTCTGTGCATGCCGAGCGTAGGGAAACGCACTGCACTCTCCTTTGAAGCGTCTTAGTTTCTTCAGCACTCGCGCACGTTCACGAACACCGTTCTGGCACGTCCCACATGGCGTAGAAGTCTTAGGCGTTGCCCTAGTCTGAGCAGCACTCAGAGTAACCCTCGGCTTCGCATTCCATCCAGGACCTCCTGCCTGAAATCAACGTGCCTCCTAGAGGAAGTCGGCTTGCGTTCTGACTGCAGTTTGAGTCCTGTTCTTCCCGTGGCACTGCAGGCTTTTGAATAGCCACAGGCCCAGAGGAGCAGCTACGGCGTTCCTTGGTTGAGGCAGTTCGCTTGATGCAGAACACTCGAATTCGAGAAGCTGATTCAGGGAAGGAAACACAGGGTAACCTGTGTCTCTTTGGACTTGTTAGAAACCACAGTGGGGTATGCTGAGTGTGCCCATGGAAACGGGGGCCTGCTGGAACTAGCCTTGCTTTGCCATTTTGAAGGCTGCATTCATGCTGCCTTGAAGCTGCCTGACATTCCCTGCTCTTGACAGGCCTGTAAACCCTGTAAGAATGCTTCTGGGGAGCAAATGAATTTGCTATCTACACTAGGTGCTTCTGCGCCTGCGGTGTGGTCACCCTGACAAGCTCTAGCGCTAAAAGGAAACTCAACGTGTGAACTTGCCTCCAGTTTAGGCCCTTAGTACCCATGTAGATACGGAGGCATGCAGCTCTTTCCATGAGTTCTTAGTCGCTTCTATGCTTTACTATAAAGGAAGTACACTTCTGAGGACTCCTAGGCCTCTCGGGTATGCATCATTTCCCCTCCAAGTTCACTGAGTCCCTCCAGAGCCCTGTGGGCCGGCTGCGAGAAACTTCGAGTCCCATTTGTCGATTCCCTCGGAGGCCCTCTGTGCGTGCCTAGAGACGGGCAACACACTGTACGTTCCTTGAGGAGAGCTCCATTTCCAGAGACCTCGAACGGCCTCAGGACAACATTGCTGCTGAGTCCCAAGTGCCCAGGAAGACTTTGTCATGGCCCTTGTGTGAGCTGCCATGTGATAACACTCTGTTTTGAATGCTCCGAGGCCCTCGTACCTGGAGTCACTCTGCTCGAGGAGAAAGTCAGCATCTTGCCATGCGGTGTCGCTGACGGCACACCCAGCAGAAACACATGCCTGGAAGTAAGGCCCTGATTTGCCGTGCAGAAGCGGAGGCGTGCAGCAGTTTCCATGAGCCGGTGGCCTGTGCTCTGCGTACCTTTAACGGCAGCACAGTTTTCTGGACACCTAGGAGGCTAGCGTGGGCACCCTGTTGCCGGCAGGAACACCGAGTACCCCCAGGCGCACCTGGGTCTGCTAAGCAACATCCAGTCCCGTAGCCCTTTAGAGCCCCCTCTGTGCATGCCGAGCGTAGGGAAACGCACTGCACTCTCCTTTGAAGCGTCTTAGTTTCTTCAGCACTCGCGCACGTTCACGAACACCGTTCTGGCACGTCCCAAATGGCGTAGAAGTCTTAGGCGTTGCCCTAGTCTGAGCAGCACTCAGAGTAACCCTCGGCTTCGCATTCCATCCAGGACCTCCTGCCTGAAATCAACGTGCCTCCTAGAGGAAGTCGGCTTGCGTTCTGACGGCAGTTTGAGTCCTGTTCTTCCCGTGGCACTGCAGGCTTTTGAATAGCCACAGGCCCAGAGGAGCAGCTACGGCGTTCCTTGGTTGAGGCAGTTCGCTTGATGCAGAACACTCGAATTCGAGAAGCTGATTCAGGGAAGGAAACACAGGGTAACCTGTGTCTCTTTGGACTTGTTAGAAACCACAGTGGGGTATGCTGAGTGTGCCCATGGAAACGGGGGCCTGCTGGAACTAGCCTTGCTTTCCCATTTTGAAGGCTGCATTCATGCTGCCTTGAAGCTGCCTGACATTCCCTGCTCTTGACAGGCCTGTAAACCCTGTAAGAATGCTTCTGGGGAGAAAATGAATTTGCTGTCTACACTAGGTGCTTCTGCGCCTGCGGTGTGGTCACCCTGACAAGCTCTAGCGCTAAAAGGAAACTCAACGTGTGAACTTGCCTCCAGTTTAGGCCCTTAGTACCCATGTAGATACGGAGGCATGCAGCTCTTTCCATGAGTTCTTAGTCGCTTCTATGCTTTACTATAAAGGAAGTACACTTCTGAGGACTCCTAGGCCTCTCGGCTATGCATCATTTCCCCTCCAAGTTCACTGAGTCCCTCCAGAGCCCTGTGGGCCGGCTGCGAGAAACTTCGAGTCCCATTTGTCGATTCCCTCGGAGGCCCTCTGTGCGTGCCTAGAGACGGGCAACACACTGTACGTTCCTTGAGGAGAGCTCCATTTCCAGAGACCTCGAACGGCCTCAGGACAACATTGCTGCTGAGTCCCAAGTGCCCAGGAAGACTTTGTCATGGCCCTTGTGTGAGCTGCCATGTGATAACACTCTGTTTTGAATGCTCCGAGGCCCTCGTACCTGGAGTCACTCTGCTCGAGGAGAAAGTCAGCATCTTGCCATGCGGTGTCGCTGACGGCACACCCAGCAGAAACACATGCCTGGAAGTAAGGCCCTGATTTGCCGTGCAGAAGCGGAGGCGTGCAGCAGTTTCCATGAGCCGGTGGCCTGTGCGCTGCGTACCTTTAACGGCAGCACAGTTTTCTGGACACCTAGGAGGCTAGCGTGGGCACCCTGTTGCCGGCAGGAACACTGAGTACCCCCAGGCGCACCTGGGTCTGCTAAGCAACATCCAGTCCCGTAGCCCTTTAGAGCCCCCTCTGTGCATGCCGAGCGTAGGGAAACGCACTGCACTCTCCTTTGAAGCGTCTTAGTTTCTTCAGCACTCGCGCACGTTCACGAACACCGTTCTGGCACGTCCCACATGGCGTAGAAGTCTTAGGCGTTGCCCTAGTCTGAGCAGCACTCAGAGTAACCCTCGGCTTCGCATTCCATCCAGGACCTCCTGCCTGAAATCAACGTGCCTCCTAGAGGAAGTCGGCTTGCGTTCTGACTGCAGTTTGAGTCCTGTTCTTCCCGTGGCACTGCAGGCTTTTGAATAGCCACAGGCCCAGAGGAGCAGCTACGGCGTTCCTTGGTTGAGGCAGTTCGCTTGATGCAGAACACTCGAATTCGAGAAGCTGATTCAGGGAAGGAAACACAGGGTAACCTGTGTCTCTTTGGACTTGTTAGAAACCACAGTGGGGTATGCTGAGTGTGCCCATGGAAACGGGGGCCTGCTGGAACTAGCCTTGCTTTGCCATTTTGAAGGCTGCATTCATGCTGCCTTGAAGCTGCCTGACATTCCCTGCTCTTGACAGGCCTGTAAACCCTGTAAGAATGCTTCTGGGGAGCAAATGAATTTGCTATCTACACTAGGTGCTTCTGCGCCTGCGGTGTGGTCACCCTGACAAGCTCTAGCGCTAAAAGGAAACTCAACGTGTGAACTTGCCTCCAGTTTAGGCCCTTAGTACCCATGTAGATACGGAGGCATGCAGCTCTTTCCATGAGTTCTTAGTCGCTTCTATGCTTTACTATAAAGGAAGTACACTTCTGAGGACTCCTAGGCCTCTCGGGTATGCATCATTTCCCCTCCAAGTTCACTGAGTCCCTCCAGAGCCCTGTGGGCCGGCTGCGAGAAACTTCGAGTCCCATTTGTCGATTCCCTCGGAGGCCCTCTGTGCGTGCCTAGAGACGGGCAACACACTGTACGTTCCTTGAGGAGAGCTCCATTTCCAGAGACCTCGAACGGCCTCAGGACAACATTGCTGCTGAGTCCCAAGTGCCCAGGAAGACTTTGTCATGGCCCTTGTGTGAGCTGCCATGTGATAACACTCTGTTTTGAATGCTCCGAGGCCCTCGTACCTGGAGTCACTCTGCTCGAGGAGAAAGTCAGCATCTTGCCATGCGGTGTCGCTGACGGCACACCCAGCAGAAACACATGCCTGGAAGTAAGGCCCTGATTTGCCGTGCAGAAGCGGAGGCGTGCAGCAGTTTCCATGAGCCGGTGGCCTGTGCTCTGCGTACCTTTAACGGCAGCACAGTTTTCTGGACACCTAGGAGGCTAGCGTGGGCACCCTGTTGCCGGCAGGAACACTGAGTACCCCCAGGCGCACCTGGGTCTGCTAAGCAACATCCAGTCCCGTAGCCCTTTAGAGCCCCCTCTGTGCATGCCGAGCGTAGGGAAACGCACTGCACTCTCCTTTGAAGCGTCTTAGTTTCTTCAGCACTCGCGCACGTTCACGAACACCGTTCTGGCACGTCCCACATGGCGTAGAAGTCTTAGGCGTTGCCCTAGTCTGAGCAGCACTCAGAGTAACCCTCGGCTTCGCATTCCATCCAGGACCTCCTGCCTGAAATCAACGTGCCTCCTAGAGGAAGTCGGCTTGCGTTCTGACTGCAGTTTGAGTCCTGTTCTTCCCGTGGCACTGCAGGCTTTTGAATAGCCACAGGCCCAGAGGAGCAGCTACGGCGTTCCTTGGTTGAGGCAGTTCGCTTGATGCAGAACACTCGAATTCGAGAAGCTGATTCAGGGAAGGAAACACAGGGTAACCTGTGTCTCTTTGGACTTGTTAGAAACCACAGTGGGGTATGCTGAGTGTGCCCATGGAAACGGGGGCCTGCTGGAACTAGCCTTGCTTTGCCATTTTGAAGGCTGCATTCATGCTGCCTTGAAGCTGCCTGACATTCCCTGCTCTTGACAGGCCTGTAAACCCTGTAAGAATGCTTCTGGGGAGCAAATGAATTTGCTATCTACACTAGGTGCTTCTGCGCCTGCGGTGTGGTCACCCTGACAAGCTCTAGCGCTAAAAGGAAACTCAACGTGTGAACTTGCCTCCAGTTTAGGCCCTTAGTACCCATGTAGATACGGAGGCATGCAGCTCTTTCCATGAGTTCTTAGTCGCTTCTATGCTTTACTATAAAGGAAGTACACTTCTGAGGACTCCTAGGCCTCTCGGCTATGCATCATTTCCCCTCCAAGTTCACTGAGTCCCTCCAGAGCCCTGTGGGCCGGCTGCGAGAAACTTCGAGTCCCATTTGTTGATTCCCTCGGAGGCCCTCTGTGCGTGCCTAGAGACGGGCAACACACTGTACGTTCCTTGAGGAGAGCTCCATTTCCAGAGACCTCGAACGGCCTCAGGACAACATTGCTGCTGAGTCCCAAGTGCCCAGGAAGACTTTGTCATGGCCCTTGTGTGAGCTGCCATGTGATAACACTCTGTTTTGAATGCTCCGAGGCCCTCGTACCTGGAGTCACTCTGCTCGAGGAGAAAGTCAGCATCTTGCCATGCGGTGTCGCTGACGGCACACCCAGCAGAAACACATGCCTGGAAGTAAGGCCCTGATTTGCCGTGCAGAAGCGGAGGCGTGCAGCAGTTTCCATGAGCCGGTGGCCTGTGCTCTGCGTACCTTTAACGGCAGCACAGTTTTCTGGACACCTAGGAGGCTAGCGTGGGCACCCTGTTGCCGGCAGGAACACTGAGTACCCCCAGGCGCACCTGGGTCTGCTAAGCAACATCCAGTCCCGTAGCCCTTTAGAGCCCCCTCTGTGCATGCCGAGCGTAGGGAAACGCACTGCACTCTCCTTTGAAGCGTCTTAGTTTCTTCAGCACTCGCGCACGTTCACGAACACCGTTCTGGCACGTCCCACATGGCGTAGAAGTCTTAGGCGTTGCCCTAGTCTGAGCAGCACTCAGAGTAACCCTCGGCTTCGCATTCCATCCAGGACCTCCTGCCTGAAATCAACGTGCCTCCTAGAGGAAGTCGGCTTGCGTTCTGACGGCAGTTTGAGTCCTGTTCTTCCCGTGGCACTGCAGGCTTTTGAATAGCCACAGGCCCAGAGGAGCAGCTACGGCGTTCCTTGGTTGAGGCAGTTCGCTTGATGCAGAACACTCGAATTCGAGAAGCTGATTCAGGGAAGGAAACACAGGGTAACCTGTGTCTCTTTGGACTTGTTAGAAACCACAGTGGGGTATGCTGAGTGTGCCCATGGAAACGGGGGCCTGCTGGAACTAGCCTTGCTTTCCCATTTTGAAGGCTGCATTCATGCTGCCTTGAAGCTGCCTGACATTCCCTGCTCTTGACAGGCCTGTAAACCCTGTAAGAATGCTTCTGGGGAGCAAATGAATTTGCTATCTACACTAGGTGCTTCTGCGCCTGCGGTGTGGTCACCCTGACAAGCTCTAGCGCTAAAAGGAAACTCAACGTGTGAACTTGCCTCCAGTTTAGGCCCTTAGTACCCATGTAGATACGGAGGCATGCAGCTCTTTCCATGAGTTCTTAGTCGCTTCTATGCTTTACTATAAAGGAAGTACACTTCTGAGGACTCCTAGGCCTCTCGGCTATGCATCATTTCCCCTCCAAGTTCACTGAGTCCCTCCAGAGCCCTGTGGGCCGGCTGCGAGAAACTTCGAGTCCCATTTGTCGATTCCCTCGGAGGCCCTCTGTGCGTGCCTAGAGACGGGCAACACACTGTACGTTCCTTGAGGAGAGCTCCATTTCCAGAGACCTCGAACGGCCTCAGGACAACATTGCTGCTGAGTCCCAAGTGCCCAGGAAGACTTTGTCATGGCCCTTGTGTGAGCTGCCATGTGATAACACTCTGTTTTGAATGCTCCGAGGCCCTCGTACCTGGAGTCACTCTGCTCGAGGAGAAAGTCAGCATCTTGCCATGCGGTGTCGCTGACGGCACACCCAGCAGAAACACATGCCTGGAAGTAAGGCCCTGATTTGCCGTGCAGAAGCAGAGGCGTGCAGCAGTTTCCATGAGCCGGTGGCCTGTGCTCTGCGTACCTTTAACGGCAGCACAGTTTTCTGGACACCTAGGAGGCTAGCGTGGGCACCCTGTTGCCGGCAGGAACACTGAGTACCCCCAGGCGCACCTGGGTCTGCTAAGCAACATCCAGTCCCGTAGCCCTTTAGAGCCCCCTCTGTGCATGCCGAGCGTAGGGAAACGCACTGCACTCTCCTTTGAAGCGTCTTAGTTTCTTCAGCACTCGCGCACGTTCACGAACACCGTTCTGGCACGTCCCACATGGCGTAGAAGTCTTAGGCGTTGCCCTAGTCTGAGCAGCACTCAGAGTAACCCTCGGCTTCGCATTCCATCCAGGACCTCCTGCCTGAAATCAACGTGCCTCCTAGAGGAAGTCGGCTTGCGTTCTGACGGCAGTTTGAGTCCTGTTCTTCCCGTGGCACTGCAGGCTTTTGAATAGCCACAGGCCCAGAGGAGCAGCTACGGCGTTCCTTGGTTGAGGCAGTTCGCTTGATGCAGAACACTCGAATTCGAGAAGCTGATTCAGGGAAGGAAACACAGGGTAACCTGTGTCTCTTTGGACTTGTTAGAAACCACAGTGGGGTATGCTGAGTGTGCCCATGGAAACGGGGGCCTGCTGGAACTAGCCTTGCTTTCCCATTTTGAAGGCTGCATTCATGCTGCCTTGAAGCTGCCTGACATTCCCTGCTCTTGACAGGCCTGTAAACCCTGTAAGAATGCTTCTGGGGAGCAAATGAATTTGCTATCTACACTAGGTGCTTCTGCGCCTGCGGTGTGGTCACCCTGACAAGCTCTAGCGCTAAAAGGAAACTCAACGTGTGAACTTGCCTCCAGTTTAGGCCCTTAGTACCCATGTAGATACGGAGGCATGCAGCTCTTTCCATGAGTTCTTAGTCGCTTCTATGCTTTACTATAAAGGAAGTACACTTCTGAGGACTCCTAGGCCTCTCGGCTATGCATCATTTCCCCTCCAAGTTCACTGAGTCCCTCCAGAGCCCTGTGGGCCGGCTGCGAGAAACTTCGAGTCCCATTTGTCGATTCCCTCGGAGGCCCTCTGTGCGTGCCTAGAGACGGGCAACACACTGTACGTTCCTTGAGGAGAGCTCCATTTCCAGAGACCTCGAACGGCCTCAGGACAACATTGCTGCTGAGTCCCAAGTGCCCAGGAAGACTTTGTCATGGCCCTTGTGTGAGCTGCCATGTGATAACACTCTGTTTTGAATGCTCCGAGGCCCTCGTACCTGGAGTCACTCTGCTCGAGGAGAAAGTCAGCATCTTGCCATGCGGTGTCGCTGACGGCACACCCAGCAGAAACACATGCCTGGAAGTAAGGCCCTGATTTGCCGTGCAGAAGCGGAGGCGTGCAGCAGTTTCCATGAGCCGGTGGCCTGTGCTCTGCGTACCTTTAACGGCAGCACAGTTTTCTGGACACCTAGGAGGCTAGCGTGGGCACCCTGTTGCCGGCAGGAACACTGAGTACCCCCAGGCGCACCTGGGTCTGCTAAGCAACATCCAGTCCCGTAGCCCTTTAGAGCCCCCTCTGTGCATGCCGAGCGTAGGGAAACGCACTGCACTCTCCTTTGAAGCGTCTTAGTTTCTTCAGCACTCGCGCACGTTCACGAACACCGTTCTGGCACGTCCCACATGGCGTAGAAGTCTTAGGCGTTGCCCTAGTCTGAGCAGCACTCAGAGTAACCCTCGGCTTCGCATTCCATCCAGGACCTCCTGCCTGAAATCAACGTGCCTCCTAGAGGAAGTCGGCTTGCGTTCTGACGGCAGTTTGAGTCCTGTTCTTCCCGTGGCACTGCAGGCTTTTGAATAGCCACAGGCCCAGAGGAGCAGCTACGGCGTTCCTTGGTTGAGGCAGTTCGCTTGATGCAGAACACTCGAATTCGAGAAGCTGATTCAGGGAAGGAAACACAGGGTAACCTGTGTCTCTTTGGACTTGTTAGAAACCACAGTGGGGTATGCTGAGTGTGCCCATGGAAACGGGGGCCTGCTGGAACTAGCCTTGCTTTCCCATTTTGAAGGCTGCATTCATGCTGCCTTGAAGCTGCCTGACATTCCCTGCTCTTGACAGGCCTGTAAACCCTGTAAGAATGCTTCTGGGGAGCAAATGAATTTGCTATCTACACTAGGTGCTTCTGCGCCTGCGGTGTGGTCACCCTGACAAGCTCTAGCGCTAAAAGGAAACTCAACGTGTGAACTTGCCTCCAGTTTAGGCCCTTAGTACCCATGTAGATACGGAGGCATGCAGCTCTTTCCATGAGTTCTTAGTCGCTTCTATGCTTTACTATAAAGGAAGTACACTTCTGAGGACTCCTAGGCCTCTCGGCTATGCATCATTTCCCCTCCAAGTTCACTGAGTCCCTCCAGAGCCCTGTGGGCCGGCTGCGAGAAACTTCGAGTCCCATTTGTCGATTCCCTCGGAGGCCCTCTGTGCGTGCCTAGAGACGGGCAACACACTGTACGTTCCTTGAGGAGAGCTCCATTTCCAGAGACCTCGAACGGCCTCAGGACAACATTGCTGCTGAGTCCCAAGTGCCCAGGAAGACTTTGTCATGGCCCTTGTGTGAGCTGCCATGTGATAACACTCTGTTTTGAATGCTCCGAGGCCCTCGTACCTGGAGTCACTCTGCTCGAGGAGAAAGTCAGCATCTTGCCATGCGGTGTCGCTGACGGCACACCCAGCAGAAACACATGCCTGGAAGTAAGGCCCTGATTTGCCGTGCAGAAGCGGAGGCGTGCAGCAGTTTCCATGAGCCGGTGGCCTGTGCTCTGCGTACCTTTAACGGCAGCACAGTTTTCTGGACACCTAGGAGGCTAGCGTGGGCACCCTGTTGCCGGCAGGAACACTGAGTACCCCCAGGCGCACCTGGGTCTGCTAAGCAACATCCAGTCCCGTAGCCCTTTAGAGCCCCCTCTGTGCATGCCGAGCGTAGGGAAACGCACTGCACTCTCCTTTGAAGCGTCTTAGTTTCTTCAGCACTCGCGCACGTTCACGAACACCGTTCTGGCACGTCCCACATGGCGTAGAAGTCTTAGGCGTTGCCCTAGTCTGAGCAGCACTCAGAGTAACCCTCGGCTTCGCATTCCATCCAGGACCTCCTGCCTGAAATCAACGTGCCTCCTAGAGGAAGTCGGCTTGCGTTCTGACGGCAGTTTGAGTCCTGTTCTTCCCGTGGCACTGCAGGCTTTTGAATAGCCACAGGCCCAGAGGAGCAGCTACGGCGTTCCTTGGTTGAGGCAGTTCGCTTGATGCAGAACACTCGAATTCGAGAAGCTGATTCAGGGAAGGAAACACAGGGTAACCTGTGTCTCTTTGGACTTGTTAGAAACCACAGTGGGGTATGCTGAGTGTGCCCATGGAAACGGGGGCCTGCTGGAACTAGCCTTGCTTTCCCATTTTGAAGGCTGCATTCATGCTGCCTTGAAGCTGCCTGACATTCCCTGCTCTTGACAGGCCTGTAAACCCTGTAAGAATGCTTCTGGGGAGCAAATGAATTTGCTATCTACACTAGGTGCTTCTGCGCCTGCGGTGTGGTCACCCTGACAAGCTCTAGCGCTAAAAGGAAACTCAACGTGTGAACTTGCCTCCAGTTTAGGCCCTTAGTACCCATGTAGATACGGAGGCATGCAGCTCTTTCCATGAGTTCTTAGTCGCTTCTATGCTTTACTATAAAGGAAGTACACTTCTGAGGACTCCTAGGCCTCTCGGCTATGCATCATTTCCCCTCCAAGTTCACTGAGTCCCTCCAGAGCCCTGTGGGCCGGCTGCGAGAAACTTCGAGTCCCATTTGTCGATTCCCTCGGAGGCCCTCTGTGCGTGCCTAGAGACGGGCAACACACTGTACGTTCCTTGAGGAGAGCTCCATTTCCAGAGACCTCGAACGGCCTCAGGACAACATTGCTGCTGAGTCCCAAGTGCCCAGGAAGACTTTGTCATGGCCCTTGTGTGAGCTGCCATGTGATAACACTCTGTTTTGAATGCTCCGAGGCCCTCGTACCTGGAGTCACTCTGCTCGAGGAGAAAGTCAGCATCTTGCCATGCGGTGTCGCTGACGGCACACCCAGCAGAAACACATGCCTGGAAGTAAGGCCCTGATTTGCCGTGCAGAAGCGGAGGCGTGCAGCAGTTTCCATGAGCCGGTGGCCTGTGCTCTGCGTACCTTTAACGGCAGCACAGTTTTCTGGACACCTAGGAGGCTAGCGTGGGCACCCTGTTGCCGGCAGGAACACTGAGTACCCCCAGGCGCACCTGGGTCTGCTAAGCAACATCCAGTCCCGTAGCCCTTTAGAGCCCCCTCTGTGCATGCCGAGCGTAGGGAAACGCACTGCACTCTCCTTTGAAGCGTCTTAGTTTCTTCAGCACTCGCGCACGTTCACGAACACCGTTCTGGCACGTCCCACATGGCGTAGAAGTCTTAGGCGTTGCCCTAGTCTGAGCAGCACTCAGAGTAACCCTCGGCTTCGCATTCCATCCAGGACCTCCTGCCTGAAATCAACGTGCCTCCTAGAGGAAGTCGGCTTGCGTTCTGACGGCAGTTTGAGTCCTGTTCTTCCCGTGGCACTGCAGGCTTTTGAATAGCCACAGGCCCAGAGGAGCAGCTACGGCGTTCCTTGGTTGAGGCAGTTCGCTTGATGCAGAACACTCGAATTCGAGAAGCTGATTCAGGGAAGGAAACACAGGGTAACCTGTGTCTCTTTGGACTTGTTAGAAACCACAGTGGGGTATGCTGAGTGTGCCCATGGAAACGGGGGCCTGCTGGAACTAGCCTTGCTTTCCCATTTTGAAGGCTGCATTCATGCTGCCTTGAAGCTGCCTGACATTCCCTGCTCTTGACAGGCCTGTAAACCCTGTAAGAATGCTTCTGGGGAGCAAATGAATTTGCTATCTACACTAGGTGCTTCTGCGCCTGCGGTGTGGTCACCCTGACAAGCTCTAGCGCTAAAAGGAAACTCAACGTGTGAACTTGCCTCCAGTTTAGGCCCTTAGTACCCATGTAGATACGGAGGCATGCAGCTCTTTCCATGAGTTCTTAGTCGCTTCTATGCTTTACTATAAAGGAAGTACACTTCTGAGGACTCCTAGGCCTCTCGGCTATGCATCATTTCCCCTCCAAGTTCACTGAGTCCCTCCAGAGCCCTGTGGGCCGGCTGCGAGAAACTTCGAGTCCCATTTGTCGATTCCCTCGGAGGCCCTCTGTGCGTGCCTAGAGACGGGCAACACACTGTACGTTCCTTGAGGAGAGCTCCATTTCCAGAGACCTCGAACGGCCTCAGGACAACATTGCTGCTGAGTCCCAAGTGCCCAGGAAGACTTTGTCATGGCCCTTGTGTGAGCTGCCATGTGATAACACTCTGTTTTGAATGCTCCGAGGCCCTCGTACCTGGAGTCACTCTGCTCGAGGAGAAAGTCAGCATCTTGCCATGCGGTGTCGCTGACGGCACACCCAGCAGAAACACATGCCTGGAAGTAAGGCCCTGATTTGCCGTGCAGAAGCGGAGGCGTGCAGCAGTTTCCATGAGCCGGTGGCCTGTGCTCTGCGTACCTTTAACGGCAGCACAGTTTTCTGGACACCTAGGAGGCTAGCGTGGGCACCCTGTTGCCGGCAGGAACACTGAGTACCCCCAGGCGCACCTGGGTCTGCTAAGCAACATCCAGTCCCGTAGCCCTTTAGAGCCCCCTCTGTGCATGCCGAGCGTAGGGAAACGCACTGCACTCTCCTTTGAAGCGTCTTAGTTTCTTCAGCACTCGCGCACGTTCACGAACACCGTTCTGGCACGTCCCACATGGCGTAGAAGTCTTAGGCGTTGCCCTAGTCTGAGCAGCACTCAGAGTAACCCTCGGCTTCGCATTCCATCCAGGACCTCCTGCCTGAAATCAACGTGCCTCCTAGAGGAAGTCGGCTTGCGTTCTGACGGCAGTTTGAGTCCTGTTCTTCCCGTGGCACTGCAGGCTTTTGAATAGCCACAGGCCCAGAGGAGCAGCTACAGCGTTCCTTGGTTGAGGCAGTTCGCTTGATGCAGAACACTCGAATTCGAGAAGCTGATTCAGGGAAGGAAACACAGGGTAACCTGTGTCTCTTTGGACTTGTTAGAAACCACAGTGGGGTATGCTGAGTGTGCCCATGGAAACGGGGGCCTGCTGGAACTAGCCTTGCTTTCCCATTTTGAAGGCTGCATTCATGCTGCCTTGAAGCTGCCTGACATTCCCTGCTCTTGACAGGCCTGTAAACCCTGTAAGAATGCTTCTGGGGAGCAAATGAATTTGCTATCTACACTAGGTGCTTCTGCGCCTGCGGTGTGGTCACCCTGACAAGCTCTAGCGCTAAAAGGAAACTCAACGTGTGAACTTGCCTCCAGTTTAGGCCCTTAGTACCCATGTAGATACGGAGGCATGCAGCTCTTTCCATGAGTTCTTAGTCGCTTCTATGCTTTACTATAAAGGAAGTACACTTCTGAGGACTCCTAGGCCTCTCGGGTATGCATCATTTCCCCTCCAAGTTCACTGAGTCCCTCCAGAGCCCTGTGGGCCGGCTGCGAGAAACTTCGAGTCCCATTTGTCGATTCCCTCGGAGGCCCTCTGTGCGTGCCTAGAGACGGGCAACACACTGTACGTTCCTTGAGGAGAGCTCCATTTCCAGAGACCTCGAACGGCCTCAGGACAACATTGCTGCTGAGTCCCAAGTGCCCAGGAAGACTTTGTCATGGCCCTTGTGTGAGCTGCCATGTGATAACACTCTGTTTTGAATGCTCCGAGGCCCTCGTACCTGGAGTCACTCTGCTCGAGGAGAAAGTCAGCATCTTGCCATGCGGTGTCGCTGACGGCACACCCAGCAGAAACACATGCCTGGAAGTAAGGCCCTGATTTGCCGTGCAGAAGCGGAGGCGTGCAGCAGTTTCCATGAGCCGGTGGCCTGTGCTCTGCGTACCTTTAACGGCAGCACAGTTTTCTGGACACCTAGGAGGCTAGCGTGGGCACCCTGTTGCCGGCAGGAACACTGAGTACCCCCAGGCGCACCTGGGTCTGCTAAGCAACATCCAGTCCCGTAGCCCTTTAGAGCCCCCTCTGTGCATGCCGAGCGTAGGGAAACGCACTGCACTCTCCTTTGAAGCGTCTTAGTTTCTTCAGCACTCGCGCACGTTCACGAACACCGTTCTGGCACGTCCCACATGGCGTAGAAGTCTTAGGCGTTGCCCTAGTCTGAGCAGCACTCAGAGTAACCCTCGGCTTCGCATTCCATCCAGGACCTCCTGCCTGAAATCAACGTGCCTCCTAGAGGAAGTCGGCTTGCGTTCTGACTGCAGTTTGAGTCCTGTTCTTCCCGTGGCACTGCAGGCTTTTGAATAGCCACAGGCCCAGAGGAGCAGCTACGGCGTTCCTTGGTTGAGGCAGTTCGCTTGATGCAGAACACTCGAATTCGAGAAGCTGATTCAGGGAAGGAAACACAGGGTAACCTGTGTCTCTTTGGACTTGTTAGAAACCACAGTGGGGTATGCTGAGTGTGCCCATGGAAACGGGGGCCTGTTGGAACTAGCCTTGCTTTCCCATTTTGAAGGCTGCATTCATGCTGCCTTGAAGCTGCCTGACATTCCCTGCTCTTGACAGGCCTGTAAACCCTGTAAGAATGCTTCTGGGGAGAAAATGAATTTGCTATCTACACTAGGTGCTTCTGCGCCTGCGGTGTGGTCACCCTGACAAGCTCTAGCGCTAAAAGGAAACTCAACGTGTGAACTTGCCTCCAGTTTAGGCCCTTAGTACCCATGTAGATACGGAGGCATGCAGCTCTTTCCATGAGTTCTTAGTCGCTTCTATGCTTTACTATAAAGGAAGTACACTTCTGAGGACTCCTAGGCCTCTCGGGTATGCATCATTTCCCCTCCAAGTTCACTGAGTCCCTCCAGAGCCCTGTGGGCCGGCTGCGAGAAACTTCGAGTCCCATTTGTCGATTCCCTCGGAGGCCCTCTGTGCGTGCCTAGAGACGGGCAACACACTGTACGTTCCTTGAGGAGAGCTCCATTTCCAGAGACCTCGAACGGCCTCAGGACAACATTGCTGCTGAGTCCCAAGTGCCCAGGAAGACTTTGTCATGGCCCTTGTGTGAGCTGCCATGTGATAACACTCTGTTTTGAATGCTCCGAGGCCCTCGTACCTGGAGTCACTCTGCTCGAGGAGAAAGTCAGCATCTTGCCATGCGGTGTCGCTGACGGCACACCCAGCAGAAACACATGCCTGGAAGTAAGGCCCTGATTTGCCGTGCAGAAGCGGAGGCGTGCAGCAGTTTCCATGAGCCGGTGGCCTGTGCTCTGCGTACCTTTAACGGCAGCACAGTTTTCTGGACACCTAGGAGGCTAGCGTGGGCACCCTGTTGCCGGCAGGAACACTGAGTACCCCCAGGCGCACCTGGGTCTGCTAAGCAACATCCAGTCCCGTAGCCCTTTAGAGCCCCCTCTGTGCATGCCGAGCGTAGGGAAACGCACTGCACTCTCCTTTGAAGCGTCTTAGTTTCTTCAGCACTCGCGCACGTTCACGAACACCGTTCTGGCACGTCCCACATGGCGTAGAAGTCTTAGGCGTTGCCCTAGTCTGAGCAGCACTCAGAGTAACCCTCGGCTTCGCATTCCATCCAGGACCTCCTGCCTGAAATCAACGTGCCTCCTAGAGGAAGTCGGCTTGCGTTCTGACTGCAGTTTGAGTCCTGTTCTTCCCGTGGCACTGCAGGCTTTTGAATAGCCACAGGCCCAGAGGAGCAGCTACGGCGTTCCTTGGTTGAGGCAGTTCGCTTGATGCAGAACACTCGAATTCGAGAAGCTGATTCAGGGAAGGAAACACAGGGTAACCTGTGTCTCTTTGGACTTGTTAGAAACCACAGTGGGGTATGCTGAGTGTGCCCATGGAAACGGGGGCCTGCTGGAACTAGCCTTGCTTTGCCATTTTGAAGGCTGCATTCATGCTGCCTTGAAGCTGCCTGACATTCCCTGCTCTTGACAGGCCTGTAAACCCTGTAAGAATGCTTCTGGGGAGCAAATGAATTTGCTATCTACACTAGGTGCTTCTGCGCCTGCGGTGTGGTCACCCTGACAAGCTCTAGCGCTAAAAGGAAACTCAACGTGTGAACTTGCCTCCAGTTTAGGCCCTTAGTACCCATGTAGATACGGAGGCATGCAGCTCTTTCCATGAGTTCTTAGTCGCTTCTATGCTTTACTATAAAGGAAGTACACTTCTGAGGACTCCTAGGCCTCTCGGCTATGCATCATTTCCCCTCCAAGTTCACTGAGTCCCTCCAGAGCCCTGTGGGCCGGCTGCGAAACTTCGAGTCCCATTTGTTGATTCCCTCGGAGGCCCTCTGTGCGTGCCTAGAGACGGGCAACACACTGTACGTTCCTTGAGGAGAGCTCCATTTCCAGGGACCTCGAACGGCCTCAGGACAACATTGCTGCTGAGTCCCAAGTGCCCAGGAAGACTTTGTCATGGCCCTTGTGTGAGCTGCCATGTGATAACACTCTGTTTTGAATGCTCCGAGGCCCTCGTACCTGGAGTCACTCTGCTCGAGGAGAAAGTCAGCATCTTGCCATGCGGTGTCGCTGACGGCACACCCAGCAGAAACACATGCCTGGAAGTAAGGCCCTGATTTGCCGAGCAGAAGCGGAGGCGTGCAGCAGTTTCCATGAGCCGGTGGCCTGTGCGCTGCGTACCTTTAACGGCAGCACAGTTTTCTGGACACCTAGGAGGCTAGCGTGGGCACCCTGTTGCCGGCAGGAACACTGAGTACCCCCAGGCGCACCTGGGTCTGCTAAGCAACATCCAGTCCTGTAGCTCTTTAGAGCCCCTCTGTGCATGCCGAGCGTAGGGAAACACACTGCACTCTCTTTTGAAGCGTCTTAATTTCCTCAGCACTCGGGCACGTTCACGAACACCGTTCTGGCACGTCCCACATGGCGTAGAAGTCTTAGGCGTTGCCCTAGTCTGAGCAGCACTCAGAGTAACCCTCGGCTTCGCATTCCATCCAGGACCTCCTGCCTGAAATCAACGTGCCTCCTAGAGGAAGTCGGCTTGCGTTCTGACTGCAGTTTGAGTCCTGTTCTTCCCGTGGCACTGCAGGCTTTTGAATAGCCACAGGCCCAGAGGAGCAGCTACGGCGTTCCTTGGTTGAGGCAGTTCGCTTGATGCAGAACACTCGAATTCGAGAAGCTGATTCAGGGAAGGAAACACAGGGTAACCTGTGTCTCTTTGGACTTGTTAGAAACCACAGTGGGGTATGCTGAGTGTGCCCATGGAAACGGGGGCCTGCTGGAACTAGCCTTGCTTTCCCATTTTGAAGGCTGCATTCATGCTGCCTTGAAGCTGCCTGACATTCCCTGCTCTTGACAGGCCTGTAAACCCTGTAAGAATGCTTCTGGGGAGAAAATGAATTTGCTATCTACACTAGGTGCTTCTGCGCCTGCGGTGTGGTCACCCTGACAAGCTCTAGCGCTAAAAGGAAACTCAACGTGTGAACTTGCCTCCAGTTTAGGCCCTTAGTACCCATGTAGATACGGAGGCATGCAGCTCTTTCCATGAGTTCTTAGTCGCTTCTATGCTTTACTATAAAGGAAGTACACTTCTGAGGACTCCTAGGCCTCTCGGGTATGCATCATTTCCCCTCCAAGTTCACTGAGTCCCTCCAGAGCCCTGTGGGCCGGCTGCGAAACTTCGAGTCCCATTTGTCGATTCCCTCGGAGGCCCTCTGTGCGTGCCTAGAGACGGGCAACACACTGTACGTTCCTTGAGGAGAGCTCCATTTCCAGAGACCTCGAACGGCCTCAGGACAACATTGCTGCTGAGTCCCAAGTGCCCAGGAAGACTTTGTCATGGCCCTTGTGTGAGCTGCCATGTGATAACACTCTGTTTTGAATGCTCCGAGGCCCTCGTACCTGGAGTCACTCTGCTCGAGGAGAAAGTCAGCATCTTGCCATGCGGTGTCGCTGACGGCACACCCAGCAGAAACACATGCCTGGAAGTAAGGCCCTGATTTGCCGTGCAGAAGCGGAGGCGTGCAGCAGTTTCCATGAGCCGGTGGCCTGTGCTCTGCGTACCTTTAACGGCAGCACAGTTTTCTGGACACCTAGGAGGCTAGCGTGGGCACCCTGTTGCCGGCAGGAACACTGAGTACCCCCAGGCGCACCTGGGTCTGCTAAGCAACATCCAGTCCCGTAGCCCTTTAGAGCCCCCTCTGTGCATGCCGAGCGTAGGGAAACGCACTGCACTCTCCTTTGAAGCGTCTTAGTTTCTTCAGCACTCGCGCACGTTCACGAACACCGTTCTGGCACGTCCCACATGGCGTAGAAGTCTTAGGCGTTGCCCTAGTCTGAGCAGCACTCAGAGTAACCCTCGGCTTCGCATTCCATCCAGGACCTCCTGCCTGAAATCAACGTGCCTCCTAGAGGAAGTCGGCTTGCGTTCTGACTGCAGTTTGAGTCCTGTTCTTCCCGTGGCACTGCAGGCTTTTGAATAGCCACAGGCCCAGAGGAGCAGCTACGGCGTTCCTTGGTTGAGGCAGTTCGCTTGATGCAGAACACTCGAATTCGAGAAGCTGATTCAGGGAAGGAAACACAGGGTAACCTGTGTCTCTTTGGACTTGTTAGAAACCACAGTGGGGTATGCTGAGTGTGCCCATGGAAACGGGGGCCTGCTAGAACTAGCCTTGCTTTCCCATTTTGAAGGCTGCATTCATGCTGCCTTGAAGCTGCCTGACATTCCCTGCTCTTGACAGGCCTGTAAACCCTGTAAGAATGCTTCTGGGGAGCAAATGAATTTGCTATCTACACTAGGTGCTTCTGCGCCTGCGGTGTGGTCACCCTGACAAGCTCTAGCGCTAAAAGGAAACTCAACGTGTGAACTTGCCTCCAGTTTAGGCCCTTAGTACCCATGTAGATACGGAGGCATGCAGCTCTTTCCATGAGTTCTTAGTCGCTTCTATGCTTTACTATAAAGGAAGTACACTTCTGAGGACTCCTAGGCCTCTCGGGTATGCATCATTTCCCCTCCAAGTTCACTGAGTCCCTCCAGAGCCCTGTGGGCCGGCTGCGAAACTTCGAGTCCCATTTGTCGATTCCCTCGGAGGCCCTCTGTGCGTGCCTAGAGACGGGCAACACACTGTACGGTCCTTGAGGAGAGCTCCATTTCCAGAGACCTCGAACGGCCTCAGGACAACATTGCTGCTGAGTCCCAAGTGCCCAGGAAGACTTTGTCATGGCCCTTGTGTGAGCTGCCATGTGATAACACTCTGTTTTGAATGCTCCGAGGCCCTCGTACCTGGAGTCACTCTGCTCGAGGAGAAAGTCAGCATCTTGCCATGCGGTGTCGCTGACGGCACACCCAGCAGAAACACATGCCTGGAAGTAAGGCCCTGATTTGCCGTGCAGAAGCGGAGGCGTGCAGCAGTTTCCATGAGCCGGTGGCCTGTGCTCTGCGTACCTTTAACGGCAGCACAGTTTTCTGGACACCTAGGAGGCTAGCGTGGGCACCCTGTTGCCGGCAGGAACACTGAGTACCCCCAGGCGCACCTGGGTCTGCTAAGCAACATCCAGTCCCGTAGCCCTTTAGAGCCCCCTCTGTGCATGCCGAGCGTAGGGAAACGCACTGCACTCTCCTTTGAAGCGTCTTAGTTTCTTCAGCACTCGCGCACGTTCACGAACACCGTTCTGGCACGTCCCACATGGCGTAGAAGTCTTAGGCGTTGCCCTAGTCTGAGCAGCACTCAGAGTAACCCTCGGCTTCGCATTCCATCCAGGACCTCCTGCCTGAAATCAACGTGCCTCCTAGAGGAAGTCGGCTTGCGTTCTGACGGCAGTTTGAGTCCTGTTCTTCCCGTGGCACTGCAGGCTTTTGAATAGCCACAGGCCCAGAGGAGCAGCTACGGCGTTCCTTGGTTGAGGCAGTTCGCTTGATGCAGAACACTCGAATTCGAGAAGCTGATTCAGGGAAGGAAACACAGGGTAACCTGTGTCTCTTTGGACTTGTTAGAAACCACAGTGGGGTATGCTGAGTGTGCCCATGGAAACGGGGGCCTGCTGGAACTAGCCTTGCTTTCCCATTTTGAAGGCTGCATTCATGCTGCCTTGAAGCTGCCTGACATTCCCTGCTCTTGACAGGCCTGTAAACCCTGTAAGAATGCTTCTGGGGAGCAAATGAATTTGCTATCTACACTAGGTGCTTCTGCGCCTGCGGTGTGGTCACCCTGACAAGCTCTAGCGCTAAAAGGAAACTCAACGTGTGAACTTGCCTCCAGTTTAGGCCCTTAGTACCCATGTAGATACGGAGGCATGCAGCTCTTTCCATGAGTTCTTAGTCGCTTCTATGCTTTACTATAAAGGAAGTACACTTCTGAGGACTCCTAGGCCTCTCGGGTATGCATCATTTCCCCTCCAAGTTCACTGAGTCCCTCCAGAGCCCTGTGGGCCGGCTGTGAAACTTCGAGTCCCATTTGTCGATTCCCTCGGAGGCCCTCTGTGCGTGCCTAGAGACGGGCAACACACTGTACGTTCCTTGAGGAGAGCTCCATTTCCAGAGACCTCGAACGGCCTCAGGACAACATTGCTGCTGAGTCCCAAGTGCCCAGGAAGACTTTGTCATGGCCCTTGTGTGAGCTGCCATGTGATAACACTCTGTTTTGAATGCTCCGAGGCCCTCGTACCTGGAGTCACTCTGCTCGAGGAGAAAGTCAGCATCTTGCCATGCGGTGTCGCTGACGGCACACCCAGCAGAAACACATGCCTGGAAGTAAGGCCCTGATTTGCCGTGCAGAAGCGGAGGCGTGCAGCAGTTTCCATGAGCCGGTGGCCTGTGCTCTGCGTACCTTTAACGGCAGCACAGTTTTCTGGACACCTAGGAGGCTAGCGTGGGCACCCTGTTGCCGGCAGGAACACTGAGTACCCCCAGGCGCACCTGGGTCTGCTAAGCAACATCCAGTCCCGTAGCCCTTTAGAGCCCCCTCTGTGCATGCCGAGCGTAGGGAAACGCACTGCACTCTCCTTTGAAGCGTCTTAGTTTCTTCAGCACTCGCGCACGTTCACGAACACCGTTCTGGCACGTCCCACATGGCGTAGAAGTCTTAGGCGTTGCCCTAGTCTGAGCAGCACTCAGAGTAACCCTCGGCTTCGCATTCCATCCAGGACCTCCTGCCTGAAATCAACGTGCCTCCTAGAGGAAGTCGGCTTGCGTTCTGACGGCAGTTTGAGTCCTGTTCTTCCCGTGGCACTGCAGGCTTTTGAATAGCCACAGGCCCAGAGGAGCAGCTACGGCGTTCCTTGGTTGAGGCAGTTCGCTTGATGCAGAACACTCGAATTCGAGAAGCTGATTCAGGGAAGGAAACACAGGGTAACCTGTGTCTCTTTGGACTTGTTAGAAACCACAGTGGGGTATGCTGAGTGTGCCCATGGAAACGGGGGCCTGCTGGAACTAGCCTTGCTTTCCCATTTTGAAGGCTGCATTCAATGCTGCCTTGAAGCTGCCTGACATTCCCTGCTCTTGACAGACCTGTAAACCCTGTAAGAATGCTTCTGGGGAGCAAATGAATTTGCTATCTACACTAGGTGCTTCTGCGCCTGCGGTGTGGTCACCCTGACAAGCTCTAGCGCTAAAAGGAAACTCAACGTGTGAACTTGCCTCCAGTTTAGGCCCTTAGTACCCATGTAGATACGGAGGCATGCAGCTCTTTCCATGAGTTCTTAGTCGCTTCTATGCTTTACTATAAAGGAAGTACACTTCTGAGGACTCCTAGGCCTCTCGGGTATGCATCATTTCCCCTCCAAGTTCACTGAGTCCCTCCAGAGCCCTGTGGGCCGGCTGCGAAACTTCGAGTCCCATTTGTCGATTCCCTCGGAGGCCCTCTGTGCGTGCCTAGAGACGGGCAACACACTGTACGTTCCTTGAGGAGAGCTCCATTTCCAGAGACCTCGAACGGCCTCAGGACAACATTGCTGCTGAGTCCCAAGTGCCCAGGAAGACTTTGTCATGGCCCTTGTGTGAGCTGCCATGTGATAACACTCTGTTTTGAATGCTCCGAGGCCCTCGTACCTGGAGTCACTCTGCTCGAGGAGAAAGTCAGCATCTTGCCATGCGGTGTCGCTGACGGCACACCCAGCAGAAACACATGCCTGGAAGTAAGGCCCTGATTTGCCGTGCAGAAGCGGAGGCGTGCAGCAGTTTCCATGAGCCGGTGGCCTGTGCTCTGCGTACCTTTAACGGCAGCACAGTTTTCTGGACACCTAGGAGGCTAGCGTGGGCACCCTGTTGCCGGCAGGAACACTGAGTACCCCCAGGCGCACCTGGGTCTGCTAAGCAACATCCAGTCCCGTAGCCCTTTAGAGCCCCCTCTGTGCATGCCGAGCGTAGGGAAACGCACTGCACTCTCCTTTGAAGCGTCTTAGTTTCTTCAGCACTCGCGCACGTTCACGAACACCGTTCTGGCACGTCCCACATGGCGTAGAAGTCTTAGGCGTTGCCCTAGTCTGAGCAGCACTCAGAGTAACCCTCGGCTTCGCATTCCATCCAGGACCTCCTGCCTGAAATCAACGTGCCTCCTAGAGGAAGTCGGCTTGCGTTCTGACGGCAGTTTGAGTCCTGTTCTTCCCGTGGCACTGCAGGCTTTTGAATAGCCACAGGCCCAGAGGAGCAGCTACGGCGTTCCTTGGTTGAGGCAGTTCGCTTGATGCAGAACACTCGAATTCGAGAAGCTGATTCAGGGAAGGAAACACAGGGTAACCTGTGTCTCTTTGGACTTGTTAGAAACCACAGTGGGGTATGCTGAGTGTGCCCATGGAAACGGGGGCCTGCTGGAACTAGCCTTGCTTTCCCATTTTGAAGGCTGCATTCATGCTGCCTTGAAGCTGCCTGACATTCCCTGCTCTTGACAGGCCTGTAAACCCTGTAAGAATGCTTCTGGGGAGCAAATGAATTTGCTATCTACACTAGGTGCTTCTGCGCCTGCGGTGTGGTCACCCTGACAAGCTCTAGCGCTAAAAGGAAACTCAACGTGTGAACTTGCCTCCAGTTTAGGCCCTTAGTACCCATGTAGATACGGAGGCATGCAGCTCTTTCCATGAGTTCTTAGTCGCTTCTATGCTTTACTATAAAGGAAGTACACTTCTGAGGACTCCTAGGCCTCTCGGCTATGCATCATTTCCCCTCCAAGTTCACTGAGTCCCTCCAGAGCCCTGTGGGCCGGCTGCGAGAAACTTCGAGTCCCATTTGTCGATTCCCTCGGAGGCCCTCTGTGCGTGCCTAGAGACGGGCAACACACTGTACGTTCCTTGAGGAGAGCTCCATTTCCAGAGACCTCGAACGGCCTCAGGACAACATTGCTGCTGAGTCCCAAGTGCCCAGGAAGACTTTGTCATGGCCCTTGTGTGAGCTGCCATGTGATAACACTCTGTTTTGAATGCTCCGAGGCCCTCGTACCTGGAGTCACTCTGCTCGAGGAGAAAGTCAGCATCTTGCCATGCGGTGTCGCTGACGGCACACCCAGCAGAAACACATGCCTGGAAGTAAGGCCCTGATTTGCCGTGCAGAAGCGGAGGCGTGCAGCAGTTTCCATGAGCCGGTGGCCTGTGCTCTGCGTACCTTTAACGGCAGCACAGTTTTCTGGACACCTAGGAGGCTAGCGTGGGCACCCTGTTGCCGGCAGGAACACTGAGTACCCCCAGGCGCACCTGGGTCTGCTAAGCAACATCCAGTCCCGTAGCCCTTTAGAGCCCCCTCTGTGCATGCCGAGCGTAGGGAAACGCACTGCACTCTCCTTTGAAGCGTCTTAGTTTCTTCAGCACTCGCGCACGTTCACGAACACCGTTCTGGCACGTCCCACATGGCGTAGAAGTCTTAGGCGTTGCCCTAGTCTGAGCAGCACTCAGAGTAACCCTCGGCTTCGCATTCCATCCAGGACCTCCTGCCTGAAATCAACGTGCCTCCTAGAGGAAGTCGGCTTGCGTTCTGACGGCAGTTTGAGTCCTGTTCTTCCCGTGGCACTGCAGGCTTTTGAATAGCCACAGGCCCAGAGGAGCAGCTACGGCGTTCCTTGGTTGAGGCAGTTCGCTTGATGCAGAACACTCGAATTCGAGAAGCTGATTCAGGGAAGGAAACACAGGGTAACCTGTGTCTCTTTGGACTTGTTAGAAACCACAGTGGGGTATGCTGAGTGTGCCCATGGAAACGGGGGCCTGCTGGAACTAGCCTTGCTTTGCCATTTTGAAGGCTGCATTCATGATGCCTTGAAGCTGCCTGACATTCCCTGCTCTTGACAGGCCTGTAAACCCTGTAAGAATGCTTCTGGGGAGCAAATGAATTTGCTATCTACACTAGGTGCTTCTGCGCCTGCGGTGTGGTCACCCTGACAAGCTCTAGCGCTAAAAGGAAACTCAACGTGTGAACTTGCCTCCAGTTTAGGCCCTTAGTACCCATGTAGATACGGAGGCATGCAGCTCTTTCCATGAGTTCTTAGTCGCTTCTATGCTTTACTATAAAGGAAGTACACTTCTGAGGACTCCTAGGCCTCTCGGGTATGCATCATTTCCCCTCCAAGTTCACTGAGTCCCTCCAGAGCCCTGTGGGCCGGCTGCGAGAAACTTCGAGTCCCATTTGTCGATTCCCTCGGAGGCCCTCTGTGCGTGCCTAGAGACGGGCAACACACTGTACGTTCCTTGAGGAGAGCTCCATTTCCAGAGACCTCGAACGGCCTCAGGACAACATTGCTGCTGAGTCCCAAGTGCCCAGGAAGACTTTGTCATGGCCCTTGTGTGAGCTGCCATGTGATAACACTCTGTTTTGAATGCTCCGAGGCCCTCGTACCTGGAGTCACTCTGCTCGAGGAGAAAGTCAGCATCTTGCCATGCGGTGTCGCTGACGGCACACCCAGCAGAAACACATGCCTGGAAGTAAGGCCCTGATTTGCCGTGCAGAAGCGGAGGCGTGCAGCAGTTTCCATGAGCCGGTGGCCTGTGCTCTGCGTACCTTTAACGGCAGCACAGTTTTCTGGACACCTAGGAGGCTAGCGTGGGCACCCTGTTGCCGGCAGGAACACTGAGTACCCCCAGGCGCACCTGGGTCTGCTAAGCAACATCCAGTCCCGTAGCCCTTTAGAGCCCCCTCTGTGCATGCCGAGCGTAGGGAAACGCACTGCACTCTCCTTTGAAGCGTCTTAGTTTCTTCAGCACTCGCGCACGTTCACGAACACCGTTCTGGCACGTCCCACATGGCGTAGAAGTCTTAGGCGTTGCCCTAGTCTGAGCAGCACTCAGAGTAACCCTCGGCTTCGCATTCCATCCAGGACCTCCTGCCTGAAATCAACGTGCCTCCTAGAGGAAGTCGGCTTGCGTTCTGACGGCAGTTTGAGTCCTGTTCTTCCCGTGGCACTGCAGGCTTTTGAATAGCCACAGGCCCAGAGGAGCAGCTACGGCGTTCCTTGGTTGAGGCAGTTCGCTTGATGCAGAACACTCGAATTCGAGAAGCTGATTCAGGGAAGGAAACACAGGGTAACCTGTGTCTCTTTGGACTTGTTAGAAACCACAGTGGGGTATGCTGAGTGTGCCCATGGAAACGGGGGCCTGCTGGAACTAGCCTTGCTTTGCCATTTTGAAGGCTGCATTCATGCTGCCTTGAAGCTGCCTGACATTCCCTGCTCTTGACAGGCCTGTAAACCCTGTAAGAATGCTTCTGGGGAGCAAATGAATTTGCTATCTACACTAGGTGCTTCTGCGCCTGCGGTGTGGTCACCCTGACAAGCTCTAGCGCTAAAAGGAAACTCAACGTGTGAACTTGCCTCCAGTTTAGGCCCTTAGTACCCATGTAGATACGGAGGCATGCAGCTCTTTCCATGAGTTCTTAGTCGCTTCTATGCTTTACTATAAAGGAAGTACACTTCTGAGGACTCCTAGGCCTCTCGGCTATGCATCATTTCCCCTCCAAGTTCACTGAGTCCCTCCAGAGCCCTGTGGGCCGGCTGCGAGAAACTTCGAGTCCCATTTGTCGATTCCCTCGGAGGCCCTCTGTGCGTGCCTAGAGACGGGCAACACACTGTACGTTCCTTGAGGAGAGCTCCATTTCCAGAGACCTCGAACGGCCTCAGGACAACATTGCTGCTGAGTCCCAAGTGCCCAGGAAGACTTTGTCATGGCCCTTGTGTGAGCTGCCATGTGATAACACTCTGTTTTGAATGCTCCGAGGCCCTCGTACCTGGAGTCACTCTGCTCGAGGAGAAAGTCAGCATCTTGCCATGCGGTGTCGCTGACGGCACACCCAGCAGAAACACATGCCTGGAAGTAAGGCCCTGATTTGCCGTGCAGAAGCGGAGGCGTGCAGCAGTTTCCATGAGCCGGTGGCCTGTGCTCTGCGTACCTTTAACGGCAGCACAGTTTTCTGGACACCTAGGAGGCTAGCGTGGGCACCCTGTTGCCGGCAGGAACACTGAGTACCCCCAGGCGCACCTGGGTCTGCTAAGCAACATCCAGTCCCGTAGCCCTTTAGAGCCCCCTCTGTGCATGCCGAGCGTAGGGAAACGCACTGCACTCTCCTTTGAAGCGTCTTAGTTTCTTCAGCACTCGCGCACGTTCACGAACACCGTTCTGGCACGTCCCACATGGCGTAGAAGTCTTAGGCGTTGCCCTAGTCTGAGCAGCACTCAGAGTAACCCTCGGCTTCGCATTCCATCCAGGACCTCCTGCCTGAAATCAACGTGCCTCCTAGAGGAAGTCGGCTTGCGTTCTGACGGCAGTTTGAGTCCTGTTCTTCCCGTGGCACTGCAGGCTTTTGAATAGCCACAGGCCCAGAGGAGCAGCTACAGCGTTCCTTGGTTGAGGCAGTTCGCTTGATGCAGAACACTCGAATTCGAGAAGCTGATTCAGGGAAGGAAACACAGGGTAACCTGTGTCTCTTTGGACTTGTTAGAAACCACAGTGGGGTATGCTGAGTGTGCCCATGGAAACGGGGGCCTGCTGGAACTAGCCTTGCTTTCCCATTTTGAAGGCTGCATTCATGCTGCCTTGAAGCTGCCTGACATTCCCTGCTCTTGACAGGCCTGTAAACCCTGTAAGAATGCTTCTGGGGAGCAAATGAATTTGCTATCTACACTAGGTGCTTCTGCGCCTGCGGTGTGGTCACCCTGACAAGCTCTAGCGCTAAAAGGAAACTCAACGTGTGAACTTGCCTCCAGTTTAGGCCCTTAGTACCCATGTAGATACGGAGGCATGCAGCTCTTTCCATGAGTTCTTAGTCGCTTCTATGCTTTACTATAAAGGAAGTACACTTCTGAGGACTCCTAGGCCTCTCGGCTATGCATCATTTCCCCTCCAAGTTCACTGAGTCCCTCCAGAGCCCTGTGGGCCGGCTGCGAGAAACTTCGAGTCCCATTTGTCGATTCCCTCGGAGGCCCTCTGTGCGTGCCTAGAGACGGGCAACACACTGTACGTTCCTTGAGGAGAGCTCCATTTCCAGAGACCTCGAACGGCCTCAGGACAACATTGCTGCTGAGTCCCAAGTGCCCAGGAAGACTTTGTCATGGCCCTTGTGTGAGCTGCCATGTGATAACACTCTGTTTTGAATGCTCCGAGGCCCTCGTACCTGGAGTCACTCTGCTCGAGGAGAAAGTCAGCATCTTGCCATGCGGTGTCGCTGACGGCACACCCAGCAGAAACACATGCCTGGAAGTAAGGCCCTGATTTGCCGTGCAGAAGCGGAGGCGTGCAGCAGTTTCCATGAGCCAGTGGCCTGTGCTCTGCGTACCTTTAACGGCAGCACAGTTTTCTGGACACCTAGGAGGCTAGCGTGGGCACCCTGTTGCCGGCAGGAACACTGAGTACCCCCAGGCGCACCTGGGTCTGCTAAGCAACATCCAGTCCCGTAGCCCTTTAGAGCCCCCTCTGTGCATGCCGAGCGTAGGGAAACGCACTGCACTCTCCTTTGAAGCGTCTTAGTTTCTTCAGCACTCGCGCACGTTCACGAACACCGTTCTGGCACGTCCCACATGGCGTAGAAGTCTTAGGCGTTGCCCTAGTCTGAGCAGCACTCAGAGTAACCCTCGGCTTCGCATTCCATCCAGGACCTCCTGCCTGAAATCAACGTGCCTCCTAGAGGAAGTCGGCTTGCGTTCTGACTGCAGTTTGAGTCCTGTTCTTCCCGTGGCACTGCAGGCTTTTGAATAGCCACAGGCCCAGAGGAGCAGCTACGGCGTTCCTTGGTTGAGGCAGTTCGCTTGATGCAGAACACTCGAATTCGAGAAGCTGATTCAGGGAAGGAAACACAGGGTAACCTGTGTCTCTTTGGACTTGTTAGAAACCACAGTGGGGTATGCTGAGTGTGCCCATGGAAACGGGGGCCTGCTGGAACTAGCCTTGCTTTCCCATTTTGAAGGCTGCATTCATGCTGCCTTGAAGCTGCCTGACATTCCCTGCTCTTGACAGGCCTGTAAACCCTGTAAGAATGCTTCTGGGGAGAAAATGAATTTGCTGTCTACACTAGGTGCTTCTGCGCCTGCGGTGTGGTCACCCTGACAAGCTCTAGCGCTAAAAGGAAACTCAACGTGTGAACTTGCCTCCAGTTTAGGCCCTTAGTACCCATGTAGATACGGAGGCATGCAGCTCTTTCCATGAGTTCTTAGTCGCTTCTATGCTTTACTATAAAGGAAGTACACTTCTGAGGACTCCTAGGCCTCTCGGGTATGCATCATTTCCCCTCCAAGTTCACTGAGTCCCTCCAGAGCCCTGTGGGCCGGCTGCGAGAAACTTCGAGTCCCATTTGTCGATTCCCTCGGAGGCCCTCTGTGCGTGCCTAGAGACGGGCAACACACTGTACGTTCCTTGAGGAGAGCTCCATTTCCAGAGACCTCGAACGGCCTCAGGACAACATTGCTGCTGAGTCCCAAGTGCCCAGGAAGACTTTGTCATGGCCCTTGTGTGAGCTGCCATGTGATAACACTCTGTTTTGAATGCTCCGAGGCCCTCGTACCTGGAGTCACTCTGCTCGAGGAGAAAGTCAGCATCTTGCCATGCGGTGTCGCTGACGGCACACCCAGCAGAAACACATGCCTGGAAGTAAGGCCCTGATTTGCCGTGCAGAAGCGGAGGCGTGCAGCAGTTTCCATGAGCCGGTGGCCTGTGCTCTGCGTACCTTTAACGGCAGCACAGTTTTCTGGACACCTAGGAGGCTAGCGTGGGCACCCTGTTGCCGGCAGGAACACTGAGTACCCCCAGGCGCACCTGGGTCTGCTAAGCAACATCCAGTCCCGTAGCCCTTTAGAGCCCCCTCTGTGCATGCCGAGCGTAGGGAAACGCACTGCACTCTCCTTTGAAGCGTCTTAGTTTCTTCAGCACTCGCGCACGTTCACGAACACCGTTCTGGCACGTCCCACATGGCGTAGAAGTCTTAGGCGTTGCCCTAGTCTGAGCAGCACTCAGAGTAACCCTCGGCTTCGCATTCCATCCAGGACCTCCTGCCTGAAATCAACGTGCCTCCTAGAGGAAGTCGGCTTGCGTTCTGACGGCAGTTTGAGTCCTGTTCTTCCCGTGGCACTGCAGGCTTTTGAATAGCCACAGGCCCAGAGGAGCAGCTACGGCGTTCCTTGGTTGAGGCAGTTCGCTTGATGCAGAACACTCGAATTCGAGAAGCTGATTCAGGGAAGGAAACACAGGGTAACCTGTGTCTCTTTGGACTTGTTAGAAACCACAGTGGGGTATGCTGAGTGTGCCCATGGAAACGGGGGCCTGCTGGAACTAGCCTTGCTTTCCCATTTTGAAGGCTGCATTCATGCTGCCTTGAAGCTGCCTGACATTCCCTGCTCTTGACAGGCCTGTAAACCCTGTAAGAATGCTTCTGGGGAGAAAATGAATTTGCTGTCTACACTAGGTGCTTCTGCGCCTGCGGTGTGGTCACCCTGACAAGCTCTAGCGCTAAAAGGAAACTCAACGTGTGAACTTGCCTCCAGTTTAGGCCCTTAGTACCCATGTAGATACGGAGGCATGCAGCTCTTTCCATGAGTTCTTAGTCGCTTCTATGCTTTACTATAAAGGAAGTACACTTCTGAGGACTCCTAGGCCTCTCGGGTATGCATCATTTCCCCTCCAAGTTCACTGAGTCCCTCCAGAGCCCTGTGGGCCGGCTGCGAGAAACTTCGAGTCCCATTTGTCGATTCCCTCGGAGGCCCTCTGTGCGTGCCTAGAGACGGGCAACACACTGTACGTTCCTTGAGGAGAGCTCCATTTCCAGAGACCTCGAACGGCCTCAGGACAACATTGCTGCTGAGTCCCAAGTGCCCAGGAAGACTTTGTCATGGCCCTTGTGTGAGCTGCCATGTGATAACACTCTGTTTTGAATGCTCCGAGGCCCTCGTACCTGGAGTCACTCTGCTCGAGGAGAAAGTCAGCATCTTGCCATGCGGTGTCGCTGACGGCACACCCAGCAGAAACACATGCCTGGAAGTAAGGCCCTGATTTGCCGTGCAGAAGCGGAGGCGTGCAGCAGTTTCCATGAGCCGGTGGCCTGTGCTCTGCGTACCTTTAACGGCAGCACAGTTTTCTGGACACCTAGGAGGCTAGCGTGGGCACCCTGTTGCCGGCAGGAACACTGAGTACCCCCAGGCGCACCTGGGTCTGCTAAGCAACATCCAGTCCCGTAGCCCTTTAGAGCCCCCTCTGTGCATGCCGAGCGTAGGGAAACGCACTGCACTCTCCTTTGAAGCGTCTTAGTTTCTTCAGCACTCGCGCACGTTCACGAACACCGTTCTGGCACGTCCCACATGGCGTAGAAGTCTTAGGCGTTGCCCTAGTCTGAGCAGCACTCAGAGTAACCCTCGGCTTCGCATTCCATCCAGGACCTCCTGCCTGAAATCAACGTGCCTCCTAGAGGAAGTCGGCTTGCGTTCTGACGGCAGTTTGAGTCCTGTTCTTCCCGTGGCACTGCAGGCTTTTGAATAGCCACAGGCCCAGAGGAGCAGCTACGGCGTTCCTTGGTTGAGGCAGTTCGCTTGATGCAGAACACTCGAATTCGAGAAGCTGATTCAGGGAAGGAAACACAGGGTAACCTGTGTCTCTTTGGACTTGTTAGAAACCACAGTGGGGTATGCTGAGTGTGCCCATGGAAACGGGGGCCTGCTGGAACTAGCCTTGCTTTGCCATTTTGAAGGCTGCATTCATGCTGCCTTGAAGCTGCCTGACATTCCCTGCTCTTGACAGGCCTGTAAACCCTGTAAGAATGCTTCTGGGGAGCAAATGAATTTGCTGTCTACACTAGGTGCTTCTGCGCCTGCGGTGTGGTCACCCTGACAAGCTCTAGCGCTAAAAGGAAACTCAACGTGTGAACTTGCCTCCAGTTTAGGCCCTTAGTACCCATGTAGATACGGAGGCATGCAGCTCTTTCCATGAGTTCTTAGTCGCTTCTATGCTTTACTATAAAGGAAGTACACTTCTGAGGACTCCTAGGCCTCTCGGGTATGCATCATTTCCCCTCCAAGTTCACTGAGTCCCTCCAGAGCCCTGTGGGCCGGCTGCGAGAAACTTCGAGTCCCATTTGTCGATTCCCTCGGAGGCCCTCTGTGCGTGCCTAGAGACGGGCAACACACTGTACGTTCCTTGAGGAGAGCTCCATTTCCAGAGACCTCGAACGGCCTCAGGACAACATTGCTGCTGAGTCCCAAGTGCCCAGGAAGACTTTGTCATGGCCCTTGTGTGAGCTGCCATGTGATAACACTCTGTTTTGAATGCTCCGAGGCCCTCGTACCTGGAGTCACTCTGCTCGAGGAGAAAGTCAGCATCTTGCCATGCGGTGTCGCTGACGGCACACCCAGCAGAAACACATGCCTGGAAGTAAGGCCCTGATTTGCCGTGCAGAAGCGGAGGCGTGCAGCAGTTTCCATGAGCCGGTGGCCTGTGCTCTGCGTACCTTTAACGGCAGCACAGTTTTCTGGACACCTAGGAGGCTAGCGTGGGCACCCTGTTGCCGGCAGGAACACTGAGTACCCCCAGGCGCACCTGGGTCTGCTAAGCAACATCCAGTCCCGTAGCCCTTTAGAGCCCCCTCTGTGCATGCCGAGCGTAGGGAAACGCACTGCACTCTCCTTTGAAGCGTCTTAGTTTCTTCAGCACTCGCGCACGTTCACGAACACCGTTCTGGCACGTCCCACATGGCGTAGAAGTCTTAGGCGTTGCCCTAGTCTGAGCAGCACTCAGAGTAACCCTCGGCTTCGCATTCCATCCAGGACCTCCTGCCTGAAATCAACGTGCCTCCTAGAGGAAGTCGGCTTGCGTTCTGACGGCAGTTTGAGTCCTGTTCTTCCCGTGGCACTGCAGGCTTTTGAATAGCCACAGGCCCAGAGGAGCAGCTACGGCGTTCCTTGGTTGAGGCAGTTCGCTTGATGCAGAACACTCGAATTCGAGAAGCTGATTCAGGGAAGGAAACACAGGGTAACCTGTGTCTCTTTGGACTTGTTAGAAACCACAGTGGGGTATGCTGAGTGTGCCCATGGAAACGGGGGCCTGCTGGAACTAGCCTTGCTTTCCCATTTTGAAGGCTGCATTCATGCTGCCTTGAAGCTGCCTGACATTCCCTGCTCTTGACAGGCCTGTAAACCCTGTAAGAATGCTTCTGGGGAGCAAATGAATTTGCTATCTACACTAGGTGCTTCTGCGCCTGCGGTGTGGTCACCCTGACAAGCTCTAGCGCTAAAAGGAAACTCAACGTGTGAACTTGCCTCCAGTTTAGGCCCTTAGTACCCATGTAGATACGGAGGCATGCAGCTCTTTCCATGAGTTCTTAGTCGCTTCTATGCTTTACTATAAAGGAAGTACACTTCTGAGGACTCCTAGGCCTCTCGGCTATGCATCATTTCCCCTCCAAGTTCACTGAGTCCCTCCAGAGCCCTGTGGGCCGGCTGCGAGAAACTTCGAGTCCCATTTGTCGATTCCCTCGGAGGCCCTCTGTGCGTGCCTAGAGACGGGCAACACACTGTACGTTCCTTGAGGAGAGCTCCATTTCCAGAGACCTCGAACGGCCTCAGGACAACATTGCTGCTGAGTCCCAAGTGCCCAGGAAGACTTTGTCATGGCCCTTGTGTGAGCTGCCATGTGATAACACTCTGTTTTGAATGCTCCGAGGCCCTCGTACCTGGAGTCACTCTGCTCGAGGAGAAAGTCAGCATCTTGCCATGCGGTGTCGCTGACGGCACACCCAGCAGAAACACATGCCTGGAAGTAAGGCCCTGATTTGCCGTGCAGAAGCGGAGGCGTGCAGCAGTTTCCATGAGCCGGTGGCCTGTGCTCTGCGTACCTTTAACGGCAGCACAGTTTTCTGGACACCTAGGAGGCTAGCGTGGGCACCCTGTTGCCGGCAGGAACACTGAGTACCCCCAGGCGCACCTGGGTCTGCTAAGCAACATCCAGTCCCGTAGCCCTTTAGAGCCCCCTCTGTGCATGCCGAGCGTAGGGAAACGCACTGCACTCTCCTTTGAAGCGTCTTAGTTTCTTCAGCACTCGCGCACGTTCACGAACACCGTTCTGGCACGTCCCACATGGCGTAGAAGTCTTAGGCGTTGCCCTAGTCTGAGCAGCACTCAGAGTAACCCTCGGCTTCGCATTCCATCCAGGACCTCCTGCCTGAAATCAACGTGCCTCCTAGAGGAAGTCGGCTTGCGTTCTGACGGCAGTTTGAGTCCTGTTCTTCCCGTGGCACTGCAGGCTTTTGAATAGCCACAGGCCCAGAGGAGCAGCTACGGCGTTCCTTGGTTGAGGCAGTTCGCTTGATGCAGAACACTCGAATTCGAGAAGCTGATTCAGGGAAGGAAACACAGGGTAACCTGTGTCTCTTTGGACTTGTTAGAAACCACAGTGGGGTATGCTGAGTGTGCCCATGGAAACGGGGGCCTGCTGGAACTAGCCTTGCTTTCCCATTTTGAAGGCTGCATTCATGCTGCCTTGAAGCTGCCTGACATTCCCTGCTCTTGACAGGCCTGTAAACCCTGTAAGAATGCTTCTGGGGAGCAAATGAATTTGCTATCTACACTAGGTGCTTCTGCGCCTGCGGTGTGGTCACCCTGACAAGCTCTAGCGCTAAAAGGAAACTCAACGTGTGAACTTGCCTCCAGTTTAGGCCCTTAGTACCCATGTAGATACGGAGGCATGCAGCTCTTTCCATGAGTTCTTAGTCGCTTCTATGCTTTACTATAAAGGAAGTACACTTCTGAGGACTCCTAGGCCTCTCGGCTATGCATCATTTCCCCTCCAAGTTCACTGAGTCCCTCCAGAGCCCTGTGGGCCGGCTGCGAGAAACTTCGAGTTCCATTTGTCGATTCCCTCGGAGGCCCTCTGTGCGTGCCTAGAGACGGGCAACACACTGTACGTTCCTTGAGGAGAGCTCCATTTCCAGAGACCTCGAACGGCCTCAGGACAACATTGCTGCTGAGTCCCAAGTGCCCAGGAAGACTTTGTCATGGCCCTTGTGTGAGCTGCCATGTGATAACACTCTGTTTTGAATGCTCCGAGGCCCTCGTACCTGGAGTCACTCTGCTCGAGGAGAAAGTCAGCATCTTGCCATGCGGTGTCGCTGACGGCACACCCAGCAGAAACACATGCCTGGAAGTAAGGCCCTGATTTGCCGTGCAGAAGCGGAGGCGTGCAGCAGTTTCCATGAGCCGGTGGCCTGTGCTCTGCGTACCTTTAACGGCAGCACAGTTTTCTGGACACCTAGGAGGCTAGCGTGGGCACCCTGTTGCCGGCAGGAACACTGAGTACCCCCAGGCGCACCTGGGTCTGCTAAGCAACATCCAGTCCCGTAGCCCTTTAGAGCCCCCTCTGTGCATGCCGAGCGTAGGGAAACGCACTGCACTCTCCTTTGAAGCGTCTTAGTTTCTTCAGCACTCGCGCACGTTCACGAACACCGTTCTGGCACGTCCCACATGGCGTAGAAGTCTTAGGCGTTGCCCTAGTCTGAGCAGCACTCAGAGTAACCCTCGGCTTCGCATTCCATCCAGGACCTCCTGCCTGAAATCAACGTGCCTCCTAGAGGAAGTCGGCTTGCGTTCTGACGGCAGTTTGAGTCCTGTTCTTCCCGTGGCACTGCAGGCTTTTGAATAGCCACAGGCCCAGAGGAGCAGCTACGGCGTTCCTTGGTTGAGGCAGTTCGCTTGATGCAGAACACTCGAATTCGAGAAGCTGATTCAGGGAAGGAAACACAGGGTAACCTGTGTCTCTTTGGACTTGTTAGAAACCACAGTGGGGTATGCTGAGTGTGCCCATGGAAACGGGGGCCTGCTGGAACTAGCCTTGCTTTGCCATTTTGAAGGCTGCATTCATGATGCCTTGAAGCTGCCTGACATTCCCTGCTCTTGACAGGCCTGTAAACCCTGTAAGAATGCTTCTGGGGAGCAAATGAATTTGCTATCTACACTAGGTGCTTCTGCGCCTGCGGTGTGGTCACCCTGACAAGCTCTAGCGCTAAAAGGAAACTCAACGTGTGAACTTGCCTCCAGTTTAGGCCCTTAGTACCCATGTAGATACGGAGGCATGCAGCTCTTTCCATGAGTTCTTAGTCGCTTCTATGCTTTACTATAAAGGAAGTACACTTCTGAGGACTCCTAGGCCTCTCGGGTATGCATCATTTCCCCTCCAAGTTCACTGAGTCCCTCCAGAGCCCTGTGGGCCGGCTGCGAGAAACTTCGAGTCCCATTTGTCGATTCCCTCGGAGGCCCTCTGTGCGTGCCTAGAGACGGGCAACACACTGTACGTTCCTTGAGGAGAGCTCCATTTCCAGAGACCTCGAACGGCCTCAGGACAACATTGCTGCTGAGTCCCAAGTGCCCAGGAAGACTTTGTCATGGCCCTTGTGTGAGCTGCCATGTGATAACACTCTGTTTTGAATGCTCCGAGGCCCTCGTACCTGGAGTCACTCTGCTCGAGGAGAAAGTCAGCATCTTGCCATGCGGTGTCGCTGACGGCACACCCAGCAGAAACACATGCCTGGAAGTAAGGCCCTGATTTGCCGTGCAGAAGCGGAGGCGTGCAGCAGTTTCCATGAGCCGGTGGCCTGTGCTCTGCGTACCTTTAACGGCAGCACAGTTTTCTGGACACCTAGGAGGCTAGCGTGGGCACCCTGTTGCCGGCAGGAACACTGAGTACCCCCAGGCGCACCTGGGTCTGCTAAGCAACATCCAGTCCCGTAGCCCTTTAGAGCCCCCTCTGTGCATGCCGAGCGTAGGGAAACGCACTGCACTCTCCTTTGAAGCGTCTTAGTTTCTTCAGCACTCGCGCACGTTCACGAACACCGTTCTGGCACGTCCCACATGGCGTAGAAGTCTTAGGCGTTGCCCTAGTCTGAGCAGCACTCAGAGTAACCCTCGGCTTCGCATTCCATCCAGGACCTCCTGCCTGAAATCAACGTGCCTCCTAGAGGAAGTCGGCTTGCGTTCTGACGGCAGTTTGAGTCCTGTTCTTCCCGTGGCACTGCAGGCTTTTGAATAGCCACAGGCCCAGAGGAGCAGCTACGGCGTTCCTTGGTTGAGGCAGTTCGCTTGATGCAGAACACTCGAATTCGAGAAGCTGATTCAGGGAAGGAAACACAGGGTAACCTGTGTCTCTTTGGACTTGTTAGAAACCACAGTGGGGTATGCTGAGTGTGCCCATGGAAACGGGGGCCTGCTGGAACTAGCCTTGCTTTGCCATTTTGAAGGCTGCATTCATGCTGCCTTGAAGCTGCCTGACATTCCCTGCTCTTGACAGGCCTGTAAACCCTGTAAGAATGCTTCTGGGGAGCAAATGAATTTGCTGTCTACACTAGGTGCTTCTGCGCCTGCGGTGTGGTCACCCTGACAAGCTCTAGCGCTAAAAGGAAACTCAACGTGTGAACTTGCCTCCAGTTTAGGCCCTTAGTACCCATGTAGATACGGAGGCATGCAGCTCTTTCCATGAGTTCTTAGTCGCTTCTATGCTTTACTATAAAGGAAGTACACTTCTGAGGACTCCTAGGCCTCTCGGGTATGCATCATTTCCCCTCCAAGTTCACTGAGTCCCTCCAGAGCCCTGTGGGCCGGCTGCGAGAAACTTCGAGTCCCATTTGTCGATTCCCTCGGAGGCCCTCTGTGCGTGCCTAGAGACGGGCAACACACTGTACGTTCCTTGAGGAGAGCTCCATTTCCAGAGACCTCGAACGGCCTCAGGACAACATTGCTGCTGAGTCCCAAGTGCCCAGGAAGACTTTGTCATGGCCCTTGTGTGAGCTGCCATGTGATAACACTCTGTTTTGAATGCTCCGAGGCCCTCGTACCTGGAGTCACTCTGCTCGAGGAGAAAGTCAGCATCTTGCCATGCGGTGTCGCTGACGGCACACCCAGCAGAAACACATGCCTGGAAGTAAGGCCCTGATTTGCCGTGCAGAAGCGGAGGCGTGCAGCAGTTTCCATGAGCCGGTGGCCTGTGCTCTGCGTACCTTTAACGGCAGCACAGTTTTCTGGACACCTAGGAGGCTAGCGTGGGCACCCTGTTGCCGGCAGGAACACTGAGTACCCCCAGGCGCACCTGGGTCTGCTAAGCAACATCCAGTCCCGTAGCCCTTTAGAGCCCCCTCTGTGCATGCCGAGCGTAGGGAAACGCACTGCACTCTCCTTTGAAGCGTCTTAGTTTCTTCAGCACTCGCGCACGTTCACGAACACCGTTCTGGCACGTCCCACATGGCGTAGAAGTCTTAGGCGTTGCCCTAGTCTGAGCAGCACTCAGAGTAACCCTCGGCTTCGCATTCCATCCAGGACCTCCTGCCTGAAATCAACGTGCCTCCTAGAGGAAGTCGGCTTGCGTTCTGACGGCAGTTTGAGTCCTGTTCTTCCCGTGGCACTGCAGGCTTTTGAATAGCCACAGGCCCAGAGGAGCAGCTACGGCGTTCCTTGGTTGAGGCAGTTCGCTTGATGCAGAACACTCGAATTCGAGAAGCTGATTCAGGGAAGGAAACACAGGGTAACCTGTGTCTCTTTGGACTTGTTAGAAACCACAGTGGGGTATGCTGAGTGTGCCCATGGAAACGGGGGCCTGCTGGAACTAGCCTTGCTTTGCCATTTTGAAGGCTGCATTCATGATGCCTTGAAGCTGCCTGACATTCCCTGCTCTTGACAGGCCTGTAAACCCTGTAAGAATGCTTCTGGGGAGCAAATGAATTTGCTATCTACACTAGGTGCTTCTGCGCCTGCGGTGTGGTCACCCTGACAAGCTCTAGCGCTAAAAGGAAACTCAACGTGTGAACTTGCCTCCAGTTTAGGCCCTTAGTACCCATGTAGATACGGAGGCATGCAGCTCTTTCCATGAGTTCTTAGTCGCTTCTATGCTTTACTATAAAGGAAGTACACTTCTGAGGACTCCTAGGCCTCTCGGCTATGCATCATTTCCCCTCCAAGTTCACTGAGTCCCTCCAGAGCCCTGTGGGCCGGCTGCGAGAAACTTCGAGTCCCATTTGTCGATTCCCTCGGAGGCCCTCTGTGCGTGCCTAGAGACGGGCAACACACTGTACGTTCCTTGAGGAGAGCTCCATTTCCAGAGACCTCGAACGGCCTCAGGACAACATTGCTGCTGAGTCCCAAGTGCCCAGGAAGACTTTGTCATGGCCCTTGTGTGAGCTGCCATGTGATAACACTCTGTTTTGAATGCTCCGAGGCCCTCGTACCTGGAGTCACTCTGCTCGAGGAGAAAGTCAGCATCTTGCCATGCGGTGTCGCTGACGGCACACCCAGCAGAAACACATGCCTGGAAGTAAGGCCCTGATTTGCCGTGCAGAAGCGGAGGCGTGCAGCAGTTTCCATGAGCCGGTGGCCTGTGCTCTGCGTACCTTTAACGGCAGCACAGTTTTCTGGACACCTAGGAGGCTAGCGTGGGCACCCTGTTGCCGGCAGGAACACTGAGTACCCCCAGGCGCACCTGGGTCTGCTAAGCAACATCCAGTCCCGTAGCCCTTTAGAGCCCCCTCTGTGCATGCCGAGCGTAGGGAAACGCACTGCACTCTCCTTTGAAGCGTCTTAGTTTCTTCAGCACTCGCGCACGTTCACGAACACCGTTCTGGCACGTCCCACATGGCGTAGAAGTCTTAGGCGTTGCCCTAGTCTGAGCAGCACTCAGAGTAACCCTCGGCTTCGCATTCCATCCAGGACCTCCTGCCTGAAATCAACGTGCCTCCTAGAGGAAGTCGGCTTGCGTTCTGACGGCAGTTTGAGTCCTGTTCTTCCCGTGGCACTGCAGGCTTTTGAATAGCCACAGGCCCAGAGGAGCAGCTACGGCGTTCCTTGGTTGAGGCAGTTCGCTTGATGCAGAACACTCGAATTCGAGAAGCTGATTCAGGGAAGGAAACACAGGGTAACCTGTGTCTCTTTGGACTTGTTAGAAACCACAGTGGGGTATGCTGAGTGTGCCCATGGAAACGGGGGCCTGCTGGAACTAGCCTTGCTTTGCCATTTTGAAGGCTGCATTCATGCTGCCTTGAAGCTGCCTGACATTCCCTGCTCTTGACAGGCCTGTAAACCCTGTAAGAATGCTTCTGGGGAGCAAATGAATTTGCTGTCTACACTAGGTGCTTCTGCGCCTGCGGTGTGGTCACCCTGACAAGCTCTAGCGCTAAAAGGAAACTCAACGTGTGAACTTGCCTCCAGTTTAGGCCCTTAGTACCCATGTAGATACGGAGGCATGCAGCTCTTTCCATGAGTTCTTAGTCGCTTCTATGCTTTACTATAAAGGAAGTACACTTCTGAGGACTCCTAGGCCTCTCGGGTATGCATCATTTCCCCTCCAAGTTCACTGAGTCCCTCCAGAGCCCTGTGGGCCGGCTGCGAGAAACTTCGAGTCCCATTTGTCGATTCCCTCGGAGGCCCTCTGTGCGTGCCTAGAGACGGGCAACACACTGTACGTTCCTTGAGGAGAGCTCCATTTCCAGAGACCTCGAACGGCCTCAGGACAACATTGCTGCTGAGTCCCAAGTGCCCAGGAAGACTTTGTCATGGCCCTTGTGTGAGCTGCCATGTGATAACACTCTGTTTTGAATGCTCCGAGGCCCTCGTACCTGGAGTCACTCTGCTCGAGGAGAAAGTCAGCATCTTGCCATGCGGTGTCGCTGACGGCACACCCAGCAGAAACACATGCCTGGAAGTAAGGCCCTGATTTGCCGTGCAGAAGCGGAGGCGTGCAGCAGTTTCCATGAGCCGGTGGCCTGTGCTCTGCGTACCTTTAACGGCAGCACAGTTTTCTGGACACCTAGGAGGCTAGCGTGGGCACCCTGTTGCCGGCAGGAACACTGAGTACCCCCAGGCGCACCTGGGTCTGCTAAGCAACATCCAGTCCCGTAGCCCTTTAGAGCCCCCTCTGTGCATGCCGAGCGTAGGGAAACGCACTGCACTCTCCTTTGAAGCGTCTTAGTTTCTTCAGCACTCGCGCACGTTCACGAACACCGTTCTGGCACGTCCCACATGGCGTAGAAGTCTTAGGCGTTGCCCTAGTCTGAGCAGCACTCAGAGTAACCCTCGGCTTCGCATTCCATCCAGGACCTCCTGCCTGAAATCAACGTGCCTCCTAGAGGAAGTCGGCTTGCGTTCTGACGGCAGTTTGAGTCCTGTTCTTCCCGTGGCACTGCAGGCTTTTGAATAGCCACAGGCCCAGAGGAGCAGCTACAGCGTTCCTTGGTTGAGGCAGTTCGCTTGATGCAGAACACTCGAATTCGAGAAGCTGATTCAGGGAAGGAAACACAGGGTAACCTGTGTCTCTTTGGACTTGTTAGAAACCACAGTGGGGTATGCTGAGTGTGCCCATGGAAACGGGGGCCTGCTGGAACTAGCCTTGCTTTCCCATTTTGAAGGCTGCATTCATGCTGCCTTGAAGCTGCCTGACATTCCCTGCTCTTGACAGGCCTGTAAACCCTGTAAGAATGCTTCTGGGGAGCAAATGAATTTGCTATCTACACTAGGTGCTTCTGCGCCTGCGGTGTGGTCACCCTGACAAGCTCTAGCGCTAAAAGGAAACTCAACGTGTGAACTTGCCTCCAGTTTAGGCCCTTAGTACCCATGTAGATACGGAGGCATGCAGCTCTTTCCATGAGTTCTTAGTCGCTTCTATGCTTTACTATAAAGGAAGTACACTTCTGAGGACTCCTAGGCCTCTCGGCTATGCATCATTTCCCCTCCAAGTTCACTGAGTCCCTCCAGAGCCCTGTGGGCCGGCTGCGAGAAACTTCGAGTCCCATTTGTCGATTCCCTCGGAGGCCCTCTGTGCGTGCCTAGAGACGGGCAACACACTGTACGTTCCTTGAGGAGAGCTCCATTTCCAGAGACCTCGAACGGCCTCAGGACAACATTGCTGCTGAGTCCCAAGTGCCCAGGAAGACTTTGTCATGGCCCTTGTGTGAGCTGCCATGTGATAACACTCTGTTTTGAATGCTCCGAGGCCCTCGTACCTGGAGTCACTCTGCTCGAGGAGAAAGTCAGCATCTTGCCATGCGGTGTCGCTGACGGCACACCCAGCAGAAACACATGCCTGGAAGTAAGGCCCTGATTTGCCGTGCAGAAGCGGAGGCGTGCAGCAGTTTCCATGAGCCGGTGGCCTGTGCTCTGCGTACCTTTAACGGCAGCACAGTTTTCTGGACACCTAGGAGGCTAGCGTGGGCACCCTGTTGCCGGCAGGAACACTGAGTACCCCCAGGCGCACCTGGGTCTGCTAAGCAACATCCAGTCCCGTAGCCCTTTAGAGCCCCCTCTGTGCATGCCGAGCGTAGGGAAACGCACTGCACTCTCCTTTGAAGCGTCTTAGTTTCTTCAGCACTCGCGCACGTTCACGAACACCGTTCTGGCACGTCCCACATGGCGTAGAAGTCTTAGGCGTTGCCCTAGTCTGAGCAGCACTCAGAGTAACCCTCGGCTTCGCATTCCATCCAGGACCTCCTGCCTGAAATCAACGTGCCTCCTAGAGGAAGTCGGCTTGCGTTCTGACGGCAGTTTGAGTCCTGTTCTTCCCGTGGCACTGCAGGCTTTTGAATAGCCACAGGCCCAGAGGAGCAGCTACGGCGTTCCTTGGTTGAGGCAGTTCGCTTGATGCAGAACACTCGAATTCGAGAAGCTGATTCAGGGAAGGAAACACAGGGTAACCTGTGTCTCTTTGGACTTGTTAGAAACCACAGTGGGGTATGCTGAGTGTGCCCATGGAAACGGGGGCCTGCTGGAACTAGCCTTGCTTTCCCATTTTGAAGGCTGCATTCATGCTGCCTTGAAGCTGCCTGACATTCCCTGCTCTTGACAGGCCTGTAAACCCTGTAAGAATGCTTCTGGGGAGCAAATGAATTTGCTGTCTACACTAGGTGCTTCTGCGCCTGCGGTGTGGTCACCCTGACAAGCTCTAGCGCTAAAAGGAAACTCAACGTGTGAACTTGCCTCCAGTTTAGGCCCTTAGTACCCATGTAGATACGGAGGCATGCAGCTCTTTCCATGAGTTCTTAGTCGCTTCTATGCTTTACTATAAAGGAAGTACACTTCTGAGGACTCCTAGGCCTCTCGGGTATGCATCATTTCCCCTCCAAGTTCACTGAGTCCCTCCAGAGCCCTGTGGGCCGGCTGCGAGAAACTTCGAGTCCCATTTGTCGATTCCCTCGGAGGCCCTCTGTGCGTGCCTAGAGACGGGCAACACACTGTACGTTCCTTGAGGAGAGCTCCATTTCCAGAGACCTCGAACGGCCTCAGGACAACATTGCTGCTGAGTCCCAAGTGCCCAGGAAGACTTTGTCATGGCCCTTGTGTGAGCTGCCATGTGATAACACTCTGTTTTGAATGCTCCGAGGCCCTCGTACCTGGAGTCACTCTGCTCGAGGAGAAAGTCAGCATCTTGCCATGCGGTGTCGCTGACGGCACACCCAGCAGAAACACATGCCTGGAAGTAAGGCCCTGATTTGCCGTGCAGAAGCGGAGGCGTGCAGCAGTTTCCATGAGCCGGTGGCCTGTGCTCTGCGTACCTTTAACGGCAGCACAGTTTTCTGGACACCTAGGAGGCTAGCGTGGGCACCCTGTTGCCGGCAGGAACACTGAGTACCCCCAGGCGCACCTGGGTCTGCTAAGCAACATCCAGTCCCGTAGCCCTTTAGAGCCCCCTCTGTGCATGCCGAGCGTAGGGAAACGCACTGCACTCTCCTTTGAAGCGTCTTAGTTTCTTCAGCACTCGCGCACGTTCACGAACACCGTTCTGGCACGTCCCACATGGCGTAGAAGTCTTAGGCGTTGCCCTAGTCTGAGCAGCACTCAGAGTAACCCTCGGCTTCGCATTCCATCCAGGACCTCCTGCCTGAAATCAACGTGCCTCCTAGAGGAAGTCGGCTTGCGTTCTGACGGCAGTTTGAGTCCTGTTCTTCCCGTGGCACTGCAGGCTTTTGAATAGCCACAGGCCCAGAGGAGCAGCTACGGCGTTCCTTGGTTGAGGCAGTTCGCTTGATGCAGAACACTCGAATTCGAGAAGCTGATTCAGGGAAGGAAACACAGGGTAACCTGTGTCTCTTTGGACTTGTTAGAAACCACAGTGGGGTATGCTGAGTGTGCCCATGGAAACGGGGGCCTGCTGGAACTAGCCTTGCTTTCCCATTTTGAAGGCTGCATTCATGCTGCCTTGAAGCTGCCTGACATTCCCTGCTCTTGACAGGCCTGTAAACCCTGTAAGAATGCTTCTGGGGAGAAAATGAATTTGCTGTCTACACTAGGTGCTTCTGCGCCTGCGGTGTGGTCACCCTGACAAGCTCTAGCGCTAAAAGGAAACTCAACGTGTGAACTTGCCTCCAGTTTAGGCCCTTAGTACCCATGTAGATACGGAGGCATGCAGCTCTTTCCATGAGTTCTTAGTCGCTTCTATGCTTTACTATAAAGGAAGTACACTTCTGAGGACTCCTAGGCCTCTCGGGTATGCATCATTTCCCCTCCAAGTTCACTGAGTCCCTCCAGAGCCCTGTGGGCCGGCTGCGAGAAACTTCGAGTCCCATTTGTCGATTCCCTCGGAGGCCCTCTGTGCGTGCCTAGAGACGGGCAACACACTGTACGTTCCTTGAGGAGAGCTCCATTTCCAGAGACCTCGAACGGCCTCAGGACAACATTGCTGCTGAGTCCCAAGTGCCCAGGAAGACTTTGTCATGGCCCTTGTGTGAGCTGCCATGTGATAACACTCTGTTTTGAATGCTCCGAGGCCCTCGTACCTGGAGTCACTCTGCTCGAGGAGAAAGTCAGCATCTTGCCATGCGGTGTCGCTGACGGCACACCCAGCAGAAACACATGCCTGGAAGTAAGGCCCTGATTTGCCGTGCAGAAGCGGAGGCGTGCAGCAGTTTCCATGAGCCGGTGGCCTGTGCTCTGCGTACCTTTAACGGCAGCACAGTTTTCTGGACACCTAGGAGGCTAGCGTGGGCACCCTGTTGCCGGCAGGAACACTGAGTACCCCCAGGCGCACCTGGGTCTGCTAAGCAACATCCAGTCCCGTAGCCCTTTAGAGCCCCCTCTGTGCATGCCGAGCGTAGGGAAACGCACTGCACTCTCCTTTGAAGCGTCTTAGTTTCTTCAGCACTCGCGCACGTTCACGAACACCGTTCTGGCACGTCCCACATGGCGTAGAAGTCTTAGGCGTTGCCCTAGTCTGAGCAGCACTCAGAGTAACCCTCGGCTTCGCATTCCATCCAGGACCTCCTGCCTGAAATCAACGTGCCTCCTAGAGGAAGTCGGCTTGCGTTCTGACGGCAGTTTGAGTCCTGTTCTTCCCGTGGCACTGCAGGCTTTTGAATAGCCACAGGCCCAGAGGAGCAGCTACGGCGTTCCTTGGTTGAGGCAGTTCGCTTGATGCAGAACACTCGAATTCGAGAAGCTGATTCAGGGAAGGAAACACAGGGTAACCTGTGTCTCTTTGGACTTGTTAGAAACCACAGTGGGGTATGCTGAGTGTGCCCATGGAAACGGGGGCCTGCTGGAACTAGCCTTGCTTTGCCATTTTGAAGGCTGCATTCATGCTGCCTTGAAGCTGCCTGACATTCCCTGCTCTTGACAGGCCTGTAAACCCTGTAAGAATGCTTCTGGGGAGCAAATGAATTTGCTGTCTACACTAGGTGCTTCTGCGCCTGCGGTGTGGTCACCCTGACAAGCTCTAGCGCTAAAAGGAAACTCAACGTGTGAACTTGCCTCCAGTTTAGGCCCTTAGTACCCATGTAGATACGGAGGCATGCAGCTCTTTCCATGAGTTCTTAGTCGCTTCTATGCTTTACTATAAAGGAAGTACACTTCTGAGGACTCCTAGGCCTCTCGGCTATGCATCATTTCCCCTCCAAGTTCACTGAGTCCCTCCAGAGCCCTGTGGGCCGGCTGCGAGAAACTTCGAGTCCCATTTGTCGATTCCCTCGGAGGCCCTCTGTGCGTGCCTAGAGACGGGCAACACACTGTACGTTCCTTGAGGAGAGCTCCATTTCCAGAGACCTCGAACGGCCTCAGGACAACATTGCTGCTGAGTCCCAAGTGCCCAGGAAGACTTTGTCATGGCCCTTGTGTGAGCTGCCATGTGATAACACTCTGTTTTGAATGCTCCGAGGCCCTCGTACCTGGAGTCACTCTGCTCGAGGAGAAAGTCAGCATCTTGCCATGCGGTGTCGCTGACGGCACACCCAGCAGAAACACATGCCTGGAAGTAAGGCCCTGATTTGCCGTGCAGAAGCGGAGGCGTGCAGCAGTTTCCATGAGCCGGTGGCCTGTGCTCTGCGTACCTTTAACGGCAGCACAGTTTTCTGGACACCTAGGAGGCTAGCGTGGGCACCCTGTTGCCGGCAGGAACACTGAGTACCCCCAGGCGCACCTGGGTCTGCTAAGCAACATCCAGTCCCGTAGCCCTTTAGAGCCCCCTCTGTGCATGCCGAGCGTAGGGAAACGCACTGCACTCTCCTTTGAAGCGTCTTAGTTTCTTCAGCACTCGCGCACGTTCACGAACACCGTTCTGGCACGTCCCACATGGCGTAGAAGTCTTAGGCGTTGCCCTAGTCTGAGCAGCACTCAGAGTAACCCTCGGCTTCGCATTCCATCCAGGACCTCCTGCCTGAAATCAACGTGCCTCCTAGAGGAAGTCGGCTTGCGTTCTGACGGCAGTTTGAGTCCTGTTCTTCCCGTGGCACTGCAGGCTTTTGAATAGCCACAGGCCCAGAGGAGCAGCTACGGCGTTCCTTGGTTGAGGCAGTTCGCTTGATGCAGAACACTCGAATTCGAGAAGCTGATTCAGGGAAGGAAACACAGGGTAACCTGTGTCTCTTTGGACTTGTTAGAAACCACAGTGGGGTATGCTGAGTGTGCCCATGGAAACGGGGGCCTGCTGGAACTAGCCTTGCTTTCCCATTTTGAAGGCTGCATTCATGCTGCCTTGAAGCTGCCTGACATTCCCTGCTCTTGACAGGCCTGTAAACCCTGTAAGAATGCTTCTGGGGAGAAAATGAATTTGCTGTCTACACTAGGTGCTTCTGCGCCTGCGGTGTGGTCACCCTGACAAGCTCTAGCGCTAAAAGGAAACTCAACGTGTGAACTTGCCTCCAGTTTAGGCCCTTAGTACCCATGTAGATACGGAGGCATGCAGCTCTTTCCATGAGTTCTTAGTCGCTTCTATGCTTTACTATAAAGGAAGTACACTTCTGAGGACTCCTAGGCCTCTCGGGTATGCATCATTTCCCCTCCAAGTTCACTGAGTCCCTCCAGAGCCCTGTGGGCCGGCTGCGAGAAACTTCGAGTCCCATTTGTCGATTCCCTCGGAGGCCCTCTGTGCGTGCCTAGAGACGGGCAACACACTGTACGTTCCTTGAGGAGAGCTCCATTTCCAGAGACCTCGAACGGCCTCAGGACAACATTGCTGCTGAGTCCCAAGTGCCCAGGAAGACTTTGTCATGGCCCTTGTGTGAGCTGCCATGTGATAACACTCTGTTTTGAATGCTCCGAGGCCCTCGTACCTGGAGTCACTCTGCTCGAGGAGAAAGTCAGCATCTTGCCATGCGGTGTCGCTGACGGCACACCCAGCAGAAACACATGCCTGGAAGTAAGGCCCTGATTTGCCGTGCAGAAGCGGAGGCGTGCAGCAGTTTCCATGAGCCGGTGGCCTGTGCTCTGCGTACCTTTAACGGCAGCACAGTTTTCTGGACACCTAGGAGGCTAGCGTGGGCACCCTGTTGCCGGCAGGAACACTGAGTACCCCCAGGCGCACCTGGGTCTGCTAAGCAACATCCAGTCCCGTAGCCCTTTAGAGCCCCCTCTGTGCATGCCGAGCGTAGGGAAACGCACTGCACTCTCCTTTGAAGCGTCTTAGTTTCTTCAGCACTCGCGCACGTTCACGAACACCGTTCTGGCACGTCCCACATGGCGTAGAAGTCTTAGGCGTTGCCCTAGTCTGAGCAGCACTCAGAGTAACCCTCGGCTTCGCATTCCATCCAGGACCTCCTGCCTGAAATCAACGTGCCTCCTAGAGGAAGTCGGCTTGCGTTCTGACGGCAGTTTGAGTCCTGTTCTTCCCGTGGCACTGCAGGCTTTTGAATAGCCACAGGCCCAGAGGAGCAGCTACGGCGTTCCTTGGTTGAGGCAGTTCGCTTGATGCAGAACACTCGAATTCGAGAAGCTGATTCAGGGAAGGAAACACAGGGTAACCTGTGTCTCTTTGGACTTGTTAGAAACCACAGTGGGGTATGCTGAGTGTGCCCATGGAAACGGGGGCCTGCTGGAACTAGCCTTGCTTTCCCATTTTGAAGGCTGCATTCATGCTGCCTTGAAGCTGCCTGACATTCCCTGCTCTTGACAGGCCTGTAAACCCTGTAAGAATGCTTCTGGGGAGAAAATGAATTTGCTGTCTACACTAGGTGCTTCTGCGCCTGCGGTGTGGTCACCCTGACAAGCTCTAGCGCTAAAAGGAAACTCAACGTGTGAACTTGCCTCCAGTTTAGGCCCTTAGTACCCATGTAGATACGGAGGCATGCAGCTCTTTCCATGAGTTCTTAGTCGCTTCTATGCTTTACTATAAAGGAAGTACACTTCTGAGGACTCCTAGGCCTCTCGGCTATGCATCATTTCCCCTCCAAGTTCACTGAGTCCCTCCAGAGCCCTGTGGGCCGGCTGCGAGAAACTTCGAGTCCCATTTGTCGATTCCCTCGGAGGCCCTCTGTGTGTGCCTAGAGACGGGCAACACACTGTACGTTCCTTGAGGAGAGCTCCATTTCCAGAGACCTCGAACGGCCTCAGGACAACATTGCTGCTGAGTCCCAAGTGCCCAGGAAGACTTTGTCATGGCCCTTGTGTGAGCTGCCATGTGATAACACTCTGTTTTGAATGCTCCGAGGCCCTCGTACCTGGAGTCACTCTGCTCGAGGAGAAAGTCAGCATCTTGCCATGCGGTGTCGCTGACGGCACACCCAGCAGAAACACATGCCTGGAAGTAAGGCCCTGATTTGCCGTGCAGAAGCGGAGGCGTGCAGCAGTTTCCATGAGCCGGTGGCCTGTGCTCTGCGTACCTTTAACGGCAGCACAGTTTTCTGGACACCTAGGAGGCTAGCGTGGGCACCCTGTTGCCGGCAGGAACACTGAGTACCCCCAGGCGCACCTGGGTCTGCTAAGCAACATCCAGTCCCGTAGCCCTTTAGAGCCCCCTCTGTGCATGCCGAGCGTAGGGAAACGCACTGCACTCTCCTTTGAAGCGTCTTAGTTTCTTCAGCACTCGCGCACGTTCACGAACACCGTTCTGGCACGTCCCACATGGCGTAGAAGTCTTAGGCGTTGCCCTAGTCTGAGCAGCACTCAGAGTAACCCTCGGCTTCGCATTCCATCCAGGACCTCCTGCCTGAAATCAACGTGCCTCCTAGAGGAAGTCGGCTTGCGTTCTGACGGCAGTTTGAGTCCTGTTCTTCCCGTGGCACTGCAGGCTTTTGAATAGCCACAGGCCCAGAGGAGCAGCTACGGCGTTCCTTGGTTGAGGCAGTTCGCTTGATGCAGAACACTCGAATTCGAGAAGCTGATTCAGGGAAGGAAACACAGGGTAACCTGTGTCTCTTTGGACTTGTTAGAAACCACAGTGGGGTATGCTGAGTGTGCCCATGGAAACGGGGGCCTGCTGGAACTAGCCTTGCTTTGCCATTTTGAAGGCTGCATTCATGCTGCCTTGAAGCTGCCTGACATTCCCTGCTCTTGACAGGCCTGTAAACCCTGTAAGAATGCTTCTGGGGAGCAAATGAATTTGCTGTCTACACTAGGTGCTTCTGCGCCTGCGGTGTGGTCACCCTGACAAGCTCTAGCGCTAAAAGGAAACTCAACGTGTGAACTTGCCTCCAGTTTAGGCCCTTAGTACCCATGTAGATACGGAGGCATGCAGCTCTTTCCATGAGTTCTTAGTCGCTTCTATGCTTTACTATAAAGGAAGTACACTTCTGAGGACTCCTAGGCCTCTCGGCTATGCATCATTTCCCCTCCAAGTTCACTGAGTCCCTCCAGAGCCCTGTGGGCCGGCTGCGAGAAACTTCGAGTCCCATTTGTCGATTCCCTCGGAGGCCCTCTGTGCGTGCCTAGAGACGGGCAACACACTGCACGTTCCTTGAGGAGAGCTCCATTTCCAGAGACCTCGAACGGCCTCAGGACAACATTGCTGCTGAGTCCCAAGTGCCCAGGAAGACTTTGTCATGGCCCTTGTGTGAGCTGCCATGTGATAACACTCTGTTTTGAATGCTCCGAGGCCCTCGTACCTGGAGTCACTCTGCTCGAGGAGAAAGTCAGCATCTTGCCATGCGGTGTCGCTGACGGCACACCCAGCAGAAACACATGCCTGGAAGTAAGGCCCTGATTTGCCGTGCAGAAGCGGAGGCGTGCAGCAGTTTCCATGAGCCGGTGGCCTGTGCTCTGCGTACCTTTAACGGCAGCACAGTTTTCTGGACACCTAGGAGGCTAGCGTGGGCACCCTGTTGCCGGCAGGAACACTGAGTACCCCCAGGCGCACCTGGGTCTGCTAAGCAACATCCAGTCCCGTAGCCCTTTAGAGCCCCCTCTGTGCATGCCGAGCGTAGGGAAACGCACTGCACTCTCCTTTGAAGCGTCTTAGTTTCTTCAGCACTCGCGCACGTTCACGAACACCGTTCTGGCACGTCCCACATGGCGTAGAAGTCTTAGGCGTTGCCCTAGTCTGAGCAGCACTCAGAGTAACCCTCGGCTTCGCATTCCATCCAGGACCTCCTGCCTGAAATCAACGTGCCTCCTAGAGGAAGTCGGCTTGCGTTCTGACGGCAGTTTGAGTCCTGTTCTTCCCGTGGCACTGCAGGCTTTTGAATAGCCACAGGCCCAGAGGAGCAGCTACGGCGTTCCTTGGTTGAGGCAGTTCGCTTGATGCAGAACACTCGAATTCGAGAAGCTGATTCAGGGAAGGAAACACAGGGTAACCTGTGTCTCTTTGGACTTGTTAGAAACCACAGTGGGGTATGCTGAGTGTGCCCATGGAAACGGGGGCCTGCTGGAACTAGCCTTGCTTTCCCATTTTGAAGGCTGCATTCATGCTGCCTTGAAGCTGCCTGACATTCCCTGCTCTTGACAGGCCTGTAAACCCTGTAAGAATGCTTCTGGGGAGAAAATGAATTTGCTGTCTACACTAGGTGCTTCTGCGCCTGCGGTGTGGTCACCCTGACAAGCTCTAGCGCTAAAAGGAAACTCAACGTGTGAACTTGCCTCCAGTTTAGGCCCTTAGTACCCATGTAGATACGGAGGCATGCAGCTCTTTCCATGAGTTCTTAGTCGCTTCTATGCTTTACTATAAAGGAAGTACACTTCTGAGGACTCCTAGGCCTCTCGGGTATGCATCATTTCCCCTCCAAGTTCACTGAGTCCCTCCAGAGCCCTGTGGGCCGGCTGCGAGAAACTTCGAGTCCCATTTGTCGATTCCCTCGGAGGCCCTCTGTGCGTGCCTAGAGACGGGCAACACACTGTACGTTCCTTGAGGAGAGCTCCATTTCCAGAGACCTCGAACGGCCTCAGGACAACATTGCTGCTGAGTCCCAAGTGCCCAGGAAGACTTTGTCATGGCCCTTGTGTGAGCTGCCATGTGATAACACTCTGTTTTGAATGCTCCGAGGCCCTCGTACCTGGAGTCACTCTGCTCGAGGAGAAAGTCAGCATCTTGCCATGCGGTGTCGCTGACGGCACACCCAGCAGAAACACATGCCTGGAAGTAAGGCCCTGATTTGCCGTGCAGAAGCGGAGGCGTGCAGCAGTTTCCATGAGCCGGTGGCCTGTGCTCTGCGTACCTTTAACGGCAGCACAGTTTTCTGGACACCTAGGAGGCTAGCGTGGGCACCCTGTTGCCGGCAGGAACACTGAGTACCCCCAGGCGCACCTGGGTCTGCTAAGCAACATCCAGTCCCGTAGCCCTTTAGAGCCCCCTCTGTGCATGCCGAGCGTAGGGAAACGCACTGCACTCTCCTTTGAAGCGTCTTAGTTTCTTCAGCACTCGCGCACGTTCACGAACACCGTTCTGGCACGTCCCACATGGCGTAGAAGTCTTAGGCGTTGCCCTAGTCTGAGCAGCACTCAGAGTAACCCTCGGCTTCGCATTCCATCCAGGACCTCCTGCCTGAAATCAACGTGCCTCCTAGAGGAAGTCGGCTTGCGTTCTGACGGCAGTTTGAGTCCTGTTCTTCCCGTGGCACTGCAGGCTTTTGAATAGCCACAGGCCCAGAGGAGCAGCTACGGCGTTCCTTGGTTGAGGCAGTTCGCTTGATGCAGAACACTCGAATTCGAGAAGCTGATTCAGGGAAGGAAACACAGGGTAACCTGTGTCTCTTTGGACTTGTTAGAAACCACAGTGGGGTATGCTGAGTGTGCCCATGGAAACGGGGGCCTGCTGGAACTAGCCTTGCTTTGCCATTTTGAAGGCTGCATTCATGCTGCCTTGAAGCTGCCTGACATTCCCTGCTCTTGACAGGCCTGTAAACCCTGTAAGAATGCTTCTGGGGAGCAAATGAATTTGCTGTCTACACTAGGTGCTTCTGCGCCTGCGGTGTGGTCACCCTGACAAGCTCTAGCGCTAAAAGGAAACTCAACGTGTGAACTTGCCTCCAGTTTAGGCCCTTAGTACCCATGTAGATACGGAGGCATGCAGCTCTTTCCATGAGTTCTTAGTCGCTTCTATGCTTTACTATAAAGGAAGTACACTTCTGAGGACTCCTAGGCCTCTCGGCTATGCATCATTTCCCCTCCAAGTTCACTGAGTCCCTCCAGAGCCCTGTGGGCCGGCTGCGAGAAACTTCGAGTCCCATTTGTCGATTCCCTCGGAGGCCCTCTGTGCGTGCCTAGAGACGGGCAACACACTGCACGTTCCTTGAGGAGAGCTCCATTTCCAGAGACCTCGAACGGCCTCAGGACAACATTGCTGCTGAGTCCCAAGTGCCCAGGAAGACTTTGTCATGGCCCTTGTGTGAGCTGCCATGTGATAACACTCTGTTTTGAATGCTCCGAGGCCCTCGTACCTGGAGTCACTCTGCTCGAGGAGAAAGTCAGCATCTTGCCATGCGGTGTCGCTGACGGCACACCCAGCAGAAACACATGCCTGGAAGTAAGGCCCTGATTTGCCGTGCAGAAGCGGAGGCGTGCAGCAGTTTCCATGAGCCGGTGGCCTGTGCTCTGCGTACCTTTAACGGCAGCACAGTTTTCTGGACACCTAGGAGGCTAGCGTGGGCACCCTGTTGCCGGCAGGAACACTGAGTACCCCCAGGCGCACCTGGGTCTGCTAAGCAACATCCAGTCCCGTAGCCCTTTAGAGCCCCCTCTGTGCATGCCGAGCGTAGGGAAACGCACTGCACTCTCCTTTGAAGCGTCTTAGTTTCTTCAGCACTCGCGCACGTTCACGAACACCGTTCTGGCACGTCCCACATGGCGTAGAAGTCTTAGGCGTTGCCCTAGTCTGAGCAGCACTCAGAGTAACCCTCGGCTTCGCATTCCATCCAGGACCTCCTGCCTGAAATCAACGTGCCTCCTAGAGGAAGTCGGCTTGCGTTCTGACGGCAGTTTGAGTCCTGTTCTTCCCGTGGCACTGCAGGCTTTTGAATAGCCACAGGCCCAGAGGAGCAGCTACGGCGTTCCTTGGTTGAGGCAGTTCGCTTGATGCAGAACACTCGAATTCGAGAAGCTGATTCAGGGAAGGAAACACAGGGTAACCTGTGTCTCTTTGGACTTGTTAGAAACCACAGTGGGGTATGCTGAGTGTGCCCATGGAAACGGGGGCCTGCTGGAACTAGCCTTGCTTTGCCATTTTGAAGGCTGCATTCATGCTGCCTTGAAGCTGCCTGACATTCCCTGCTCTTGACAGGCCTGTAAACCCTGTAAGAATGCTTCTGGGGAGCAAATGAATTTGCTGTCTACACTAGGTGCTTCTGCGCCTGCGGTGTGGTCACCCTGACAAGCTCTAGCGCTAAAAGGAAACTCAACGTGTGAACTTGCCTCCAGTTTAGGCCCTTAGTACCCATGTAGATACGGAGGCATGCAGCTCTTTCCATGAGTTCTTAGTCGCTTCTATGCTTTACTATAAAGGAAGTACACTTCTGAGGACTCCTAGGCCTCTCGGGTATGCATCATTTCCCCTCCAAGTTCACTGAGTCCCTCCAGAGCCCTGTGGGCCGGCTGCGAGAAACTTCGAGTCCCATTTGTCGATTCCCTCGGAGGCCCTCTGTGCGTGCCTAGAGACGGGCAACACACTGTACGTTCCTTGAGGAGAGCTCCATTTCCAGAGACCTCGAACGGCCTCAGGACAACATTGCTGCTGAGTCCCAAGTGCCCAGGAAGACTTTGTCATGGCCCTTGTGTGAGCTGCCATGTGATAACACTCTGTTTTGAATGCTCCGAGGCCCTCGTACCTGGAGTCACTCTGCTCGAGGAGAAAGTCAGCATCTTGCCATGCGGTGTCGCTGACGGCACACCCAGCAGAAACACATGCCTGGAAGTAAGGCCCTGATTTGCCGTGCAGAAGCGGAGGCGTGCAGCAGTTTCCATGAGCCGGTGGCCTGTGCTCTGCGTACCTTTAACGGCAGCACAGTTTTCTGGACACCTAGGAGGCTAGCGTGGGCACCCTGTTGCCGGCAGGAACACTGAGTACCCCCAGGCGCACCTGGGTCTGCTAAGCAACATCCAGTCCCGTAGCCCTTTAGAGCCCCCTCTGTGCATGCCGAGCGTAGGGAAACGCACTGCACTCTCCTTTGAAGCGTCTTAGTTTCTTCAGCACTCGCGCACGTTCACGAACACCGTTCTGGCACGTCCCACATGGCGTAGAAGTCTTAGGCGTTGCCCTAGTCTGAGCAGCACTCAGAGTAACCCTCGGCTTCGCATTCCATCCAGGACCTCCTGCCTGAAATCAACGTGCCTCCTAGAGGAAGTCGGCTTGCGTTCTGACTGCAGTTTGAGTCCTGTTCTTCCCGTGGCACTGCAGGCTTTTGAATAGCCACAGGCCCAGAGGAGCAGCTACGGCGTTCCTTGGTTGAGGCAGTTCGCTTGATGCAGAACACTCGAATTCGAGAAGCTGATTCAGGGAAGGAAACACAGGGTAACCTGTGTCTCTTTGGACTTGTTAGAAACCACAGTGGGGTATGCTGAGTGTGCCCATGGAAACGGGGGCCTGCTGGAACTAGCCTTGCTTTCCCATTTTGAAGGCTGCATTCATGCTGCCTTGAAGCTGCCTGACATTCCCTGCTCTTGACAGGCCTGTAAACCCTGTAAGAATGCTTCTGGGGAGAAAATGAATTTGCTGTCTACACTAGGTGCTTCTGCGCCTGCGGTGTGGTCACCCTGACAAGCTCTAGCGCTAAAAGGAAACTCAACGTGTGAACTTGCCTCCAGTTTAGGCCCTTAGTACCCATGTAGATACGGAGGCATGCAGCTCTTTCCATGAGTTCTTAGTCGCTTCTATGCTTTACTATAAAGGAAGTACACTTCTGAGGACTCCTAGGCCTCTCGGGTATGCATCATTTCCCCTCCAAGTTCACTGAGTCCCTCCAGAGCCCTGTGGGCCGGCTGCGAGAAACTTCGAGTCCCATTTGTCGATTCCCTCGGAGGCCCTCTGTGCGTGCCTAGAGACGGGCAACACACTGTACGTTCCTTGAGGAGAGCTCCATTTCCAGAGACCTCGAACGGCCTCAGGACAACATTGCTGCTGAGTCCCAAGTGCCCAGGAAGACTTTGTCATGGCCCTTGTGTGAGCTGCCATGTGATAACACTCTGTTTTGAATGCTCCGAGGCCCTCGTACCTGGAGTCACTCTGCTCGAGGAGAAAGTCAGCATCTTGCCATGCGGTGTCGCTGACGGCACACCCAGCAGAAACACATGCCTGGAAGTAAGGCCCTGATTTGCCGTGCAGAAGCGGAGGCGTGCAGCAGTTTCCATGAGCCGGTGGCCTGTGCTCTGCGTACCTTTAACGGCAGCACAGTTTTCTGGACACCTAGGAGGCTAGCGTGGGCACCCTGTTGCCGGCAGGAACACTGAGTACCCCCAGGCGCACCTGGGTCTGCTAAGCAACATCCAGTCCCGTAGCCCTTTAGAGCCCCCTCTGTGCATGCCGAGCGTAGGGAAACGCACTGCACTCTCCTTTGAAGCGTCTTAGTTTCTTCAGCACTCGCGCACGTTCACGAACACCGTTCTGGCACGTCCCACATGGCGTAGAAGTCTTAGGCGTTGCCCTAGTCTGAGCAGCACTCAGAGTAACCCTCGGCTTCGCATTCCATCCAGGACCTCCTGCCTGAAATCAACGTGCCTCCTAGAGGAAGTCGGCTTGCGTTCTGACGGCAGTTTGAGTCCTGTTCTTCCCGTGGCACTGCAGGCTTTTGAATAGCCACAGGCCCAGAGGAGCAGCTACGGCGTTCCTTGGTTGAGGCAGTTCGCTTGATGCAGAACACTCGAATTCGAGAAGCTGATTCAGGGAAGGAAACACAGGGTAACCTGTGTCTCTTTGGACTTGTTAGAAACCACAGTGGGGTATGCTGAGTGTGCCCATGGAAACGGGGGCCTGCTGGAACTAGCCTTGCTTTCCCATTTTGAAGGCTGCGTTCATGCTGCCTTGAAGCTGCCTGACATTCCCTGCTCTTGACAGGCCTGTAAACCCTGTAAGAATGCTTCTGGGGAGCAAATGAATTTGCTATCTACACTAGGTGCTTCTGCGCCTGCGGTGTGGTCACCCTGACAAGCTCTAGCGCTAAAAGGAAACTCAACGTGTGAACTTGCCTCCAGTTTAGGCCCTTAGTACCCATGTAGATACGGAGGCATGCAGCTCTTTCCATGAGTTCTTAGTCGCTTCTATGCTTTACTATAAAGGAAGTACACTTCTGAGGACTCCTAGGCCTCTCGGGTATGCATCATTTCCCCTCCAAGTTCACTGAGTCCCTCCAGAGCCCTGTGGGCCGGCTGCGAGAAACTTCGAGTCCCATTTGTCGATTCCCTCGGAGGCCCTCTGTGCGTGCCTAGAGACGGGCAACACACTGTACGTTCCTTGAGGAGAGCTCCATTTCCAGAGACCTCGAACGGCCTCAGGACAACATTGCTGCTGAGTCCCAAGTGCCCAGGAAGACTTTGTCATGGCCCTTGTGCGAGCTGCCATGTGATAACACTCTGTTTTGAATGCTCCGAGGCCCTCATACCTGGAGTCACTCTGCTCGAGGAGAAAGTCAGCATCTTGCCATGCGGTGTCGCTGACGGCACACCCAGCAGAAACACATGCCTGGAAGTAAGGCCCTGATTTGCCGTGCAGAAGCGGAGGCGTGCAGCAGTTTCCATGAGCCGGTGGCCTGTGCTCTGCGTACCTTTAACGGCAGCACAGTTTTCTGGACACCTAGGAGGCTAGCGTGGGCACCCTGTTGCCGGCAGGAACACTGAGTACCCCCAGGCGCACCTGGGTCTGCTAAGCAACATCCAGTCCCGTAGCCCTTTAGAGCCCCCTCTGTGCATGCCGAGCGTAGGGAAACGCACTGCACTCTCCTTTGAAGCGTCTTAGTTTCTTCAGCACTCGCGCACGTTCACGAACACCGTTCTGGCACGTCCCACATGGCGTAGAAGTCTTAGGCGTTGCCCTAGTCTGAGCAGCACTCAGAGTAACCCTCGGCTTCGCATTCCATCCAGGACCTCCTGCCTGAAATCAACGTGCCTCCTAGAGGAAGTCGGCTTGCGTTCTGACTGCAGTTTGAGTCCTGTTCTTCCCGTGGCACTGCAGGCTTTTGAATAGCCACAGGCCCAGAGCAGCAGCTACGGCGTTCCTTGGTTGAGGCAGTTCGCTTGATGCAGAACACTCGAATTCGAGAAGCTGATTCAGGGAAGGAAACACAGGGTAACCTGTGTCTCTTTGGACTTGTTAGAAACCACAGTGGGGTATGCTGAGTGTGCCCATGGAAACGGGGGCCTGCTGGAACTAGCCTTGCTTTCCCATTTTGAAGGCTGCATTCATGCTGCCTTGAAGCTGCCTGACATTCCCTGCTCTTGACAGGCCTGTAAACCCTGTAAGAATGCTTCTGGGGAGAAAATGAATTTGCTGTCTACACTAGGTGCTTCTGCGCCTGCGGTGTGGTCACCCTGACAAGCTCTAGCGCTAAAAGGAAACTCAACGTGTGAACTTGCCTCCAGTTTAGGCCCTTAGTACCCATGTAGATACGGAGGCATGCAGCTCTTTCCATGAGTTCTTAGTCGCTTCTATGCTTTACTATAAAGGAAGTACACTTCTGAGGACTCCTAGGCCTCTCGGGTATGCATCATTTCCCCTCCAAGTTCACTGAGTCCCTCCAGAGCCCTGTGGGCCGGCTGCGAGAAACTTCGAGTCCCATTTGTCGATTCCCTCGGAGGCCCTCTGTGCGTGCCTAGAGACGGGCAACACACTGTACGTTCCTTGAGGAGAGCTCCATTTCCAGAGACCTCGAACGGCCTCAGGACAACATTGCTGCTGAGTCCCAAGTGCCCAGGAAGACTTTGTCATGGCCCTTGTGTGAGCTGCCATGTGATAACACTCTGTTTTGAATGCTCCGAGGCCCTCGTACCTGGAGTCACTCTGCTCGAGGAGAAAGTCAGCATCTTGCCATGCGGTGTCGCTGACGGCACACCCAGCAGAAACACATGCCTGGAAGTAAGGCCCTGATTTGCCGTGCAGAAGCGGAGGCGTGCAGCAGTTTCCATGAGCCGGTGGCCTGTGCTCTGCGTACCTTTAACGGCAGCACAGTTTTCTGGACACCTAGGAGGCTAGCGTGGGCACCCTGTTGCCGGCAGGAACACTGAGTACCCCCAGGCGCACCTGGGTCTGCTAAGCAACATCCAGTCCCGTAGCCCTTTAGAGCCCCCTCTGTGCATGCCGAGCGTAGGGAAACGCACTGCACTCTCCTTTGAAGCGTCTTAGTTTCTTCAGCACTCGCGCACGTTCACGAACACCGTTCTGGCACGTCCCACATGGCGTAGAAGTCTTAGGCGTTGCCCTAGTCTGAGCAGCACTCAGAGTAACCCTCGGCTTCGCATTCCATCCAGGACCTCCTGCCTGAAATCAACGTGCCTCCTAGAGGAAGTCGGCTTGCGTTCTGACGGCAGTTTGAGTCCTGTTCTTCCCGTGGCACTGCAGGCTTTTGAATAGCCACAGGCCCAGAGGAGCAGCTACGGCGTTCCTTGGTTGAGGCAGTTCGCTTGATGCAGAACACTCGAATTCGAGAAGCTGATTCAGGGAAGGAAACACAGGGTAACCTGTGTCTCTTTGGACTTGTTAGAAACCACAGTGGGGTATGCTGAGTGTGCCCATGGAAACGGGGGCCTGCTGGAACTAGCCTTGCTTTCCCATTTTGAAGGCTGCGTTCATGCTGCCTTGAAGCTGCCTGACATTCCCTGCTCTTGACAGGCCTGTAAACCCTGTAAGAATGCTTCTGGGGAGAAAATGAATTTGCTATCTACACTAGGTGCTTCTGCGCCTGCGGTGTGGTCACCCTGACAAGCTCTAGCGCTAAAAGGAAACTCAACGTGTGAACTTGCCTCCAGTTTAGGCCCTTAGTACCCATGTAGATACGGAGGCATGCAGCTCTTTCCATGAGTTCTTAGTCGCTTCTATGCTTTACTATAAAGGAAGTACACTTCTGAGGACTCCTAGGCCTCTCGGGTATGCATCATTTCCCCTCCAAGTTCACTGAGTCCCTCCAGAGCCCTGTGGGCCGGCTGCGAGAAACTTCGAGTCCCATTTGTCGATTCCCTCGGAGGCCCTCTGTGCGTGCCTAGAGACGGGCAACACACTGTACGTTCCTTGAGGAGAGCTCCATTTCCAGAGACCTCGAACGGCCTCAGGACAACATTGCTGCTGAGTCCCAAGTGCCCAGGAAGACTTTGTCATGGCCCTTGTGCGAGCTGCCATGTGATAACACTCTGTTTTGAATGCTCCGAGGCCCTCGTACCTGGAGTCACTCTGCTCGAGGAGAAAGTCAGCATCTTGCCATGCGGTGTCGCTGACGGCACACCCAGCAGAAACACATGCCTGGAAGTAAGGCCCTGATTTGCCGTGCAGAAGCGGAGGCGTGCAGCAGTTTCCATGAGCCGGTGGCCTGTGCTCTGCGTACCTTTAACGGCAGCACAGTTTTCTGGACACCTAGGAGGCTAGCGTGGGCACCCTGTTGCCGGCAGGAACACTGAGTACCCCCAGGCGCACCTGGGTCTGCTAAGCAACATCCAGTCCCGTAGCCCTTTAGAGCCCCCTCTGTGCATGCCGAGCGTAGGGAAACGCACTGCACTCTCCTTTGAAGCGTCTTAGTTTCTTCAGCACTCGCGCACGTTCACGAACACCGTTCTGGCACGTCCCACATGGCGTAGAAGTCTTAGGCGTTGCCCTAGTCTGAGCAGCACTCAGAGTAACCCTCGGCTTCGCATTCCATCCAGGACCTCCTGCCTGAAATCAACGTGCCTCCTAGAGGAAGTCGGCTTGCGTTCTGACTGCAGTTTGAGTCCTGTTCTTCCCGTGGCACTGCAGGCTTTTGAATAGCCACAGGCCCAGAGCAGCAGCTACGGCGTTCCTTGGTTGAGGCAGTTCGCTTGATGCAGAACACTCGAATTCGAGAAGCTGATTCAGGGAAGGAAACACAGGGTAACCTGTGTCTCTTTGGACTTGTTAGAAACCACAGTGGGGTATGCTGAGTGTGCCCATGGAAACGGGGGCCTGCTGGAACTAGCCTTGCTTTCCCATTTTGAAGGCTGCATTCATGCTGCCTTGAAGCTGCCTGACATTCCCTGCTCTTGACAGGCCTGTAAACCCTGTAAGAATGCTTCTGGGGAGCAAATGAATTTGCTGTCTACACTAGGTGCTTCTGCGCCTGCGGTGTGGTCACCCTGACAAGCTCTAGCGCTAAAAGGAAACTCAACGTGTGAACTTGCCTCCAGTTTAGGCCCTTAGTACCCATGTAGATACGGAGGCATGCAGCTCTTTCCATGAGTTCTTAGTCGCTTCTATGCTTTACTATAAAGGAAGTACACTTCTGAGGACTCCTAGGCCTCTCGGGTATGCATCATTTCCCCTCCAAGTTCACTGAGTCCCTCCAGAGCCCTGTGGGCCGGCTGCGAGAAACTTCGAGTCCCATTTGTCGATTCCCTCGGAGGCCCTCTGTGCGTGCCTAGAGACGGGCAACACACTGTACGTTCCTTGAGGAGAGCTCCATTTCCAGAGACCTCGAACGGCCTCAGGACAACATTGCTGCTGAGTCCCAAGTGCCCAGGAAGACTTTGTCATGGCCCTTGTGCGAGCTGCCATGTGATAACACTCTGTTTTGAATGCTCCGAGGCCCTCGTACCTGGAGTCACTCTGCTCGAGGAGAAAGTCAGCATCTTGCCATGCGGTGTCGCTGACGGCACACCCAGCAGAAACACATGCCTGGAAGTAAGGCCCTGATTTGCCGTGCAGAAGCGGAGGCGTGCAGCAGTTTCCATGAGCCGGTGGCCTGTGCTCTGCGTACCTTTAACGGCAGCACAGTTTTCTGGACACCTAGGAGGCTAGCGTGGGCACCCTGTTGCCGGCAGGAACACTGAGTACCCCCAGGCGCACCTGGGTCTGCTAAGCAACATCCAGTCCCGTAGCCCTTTAGAGCCCCCTCTGTGCATGCCGAGCGTAGGGAAACGCACTGCACTCTCCTTTGAAGCGTCTTAGTTTCTTCAGCACTCGCGCACGTTCACGAACACCGTTCTGGCACGTCCCACATGGCGTAGAAGTCTTAGGCGTTGCCCTAGTCTGAGCAGCACTCAGAGTAACCCTCGGCTTCGCATTCCATCCAGGACCTCCTGCCTGAAATCAACGTGCCTCCTAGAGGAAGTCGGCTTGCGTTCTGACGGCAGTTTGAGTCCTGTTCTTCCCGTGGCACTGCAGGCTTTTGAATAGCCACAGGCCCAGAGGAGCAGCTACGGTGTTCCTTGGTTGAGGCAGTTCGCTTGATGCAGAACACTCGAATTCGAGAAGCTGATTCAGGGAAGGAAACACAGGGTAACCTGTGTCTCTTTGGACTTGTTAGAAACCACAGTGGGGTATGCTGAGTGTGCCCATGGAAACGGGGGCCTGCTGGAACTAGCCTTGCTTTGCCATTTTGAAGGCTGCATTCATGCTGCCTTGAAGCTGCCTGACATTCCCTGCTCTTGACAGGCCTGTAAACCCTGTAAGAATGCTTCTGGGGAGCAAATGAATTTGCTATCTACACTAGGTGCTTCTGCGCCTGCGGTGTGGTCACCCTGACAAGCTCTAGCGCTAAAAGGAAACTCAACGTGTGAACTTGCCTCCAGTTTAGGCCCTTAGTACCCATGTAGATACGGAGGCATGCAGCTCTTTCCATGAGTTCTTAGTCGCTTCTATGCTTTACTATAAAGGAAGTACACTTCTGAGGACTCCTAGGCCTCTCGGGTATGCATCATTTCCCCTCCAAGTTCACTGAGTCCCTCCAGAGCCCTGTGGGCCGGCTGCGAGAAACTTCGAGTCCCATTTGTCGATTCCCTCGGAGGCCCTCTGTGCGTGCCTAGAGACGGGCAACACACTGTACGTTCCTTGAGGAGAGCTCCATTTCCAGAGACCTCGAACGGCCTCAGGACAACATTGCTGCTGAGTCCCAAGTGCCCAGGAAGACTTTGTCATGGCCCTTGTGTGAGCTGCCATGTGATAACACTCTGTTTTGAATGCTCCGAGGCCCTCGTACCTGGAGTCACTCTGCTCGAGGAGAAAGTCAGCATCTTGCCATGCGGTGTCGCTGACGGCACACCCAGCAGAAACACATGCCTGGAAGTAAGGCCCTGATTTGCCGTGCAGAAGCGGAGGCGTGCAGCAGTTTCCATGAGCCGGTGGCCTGTGCTCTGCGTACCTTTAACGGCAGCACAGTTTTCTGGACACCTAGGAGGCTAGCGTGGGCACCCTGTTGCCGGCAGGAACACTGAGTACCCCCAGGCGCACCTGGGTCTGCTAAGCAACATCCAGTCCCGTAGCCCTTTAGAGCCCCCTCTGTGCATGCCGAGCGTAGGGAAACGCACTGCACTCTCCTTTGAAGCGTCTTAGTTTCTTCAGCACTCGCGCACGTTCACGAACACCGTTCTGGCACGTCCCACATGGCGTAGAAGTCTTAGGCGTTGCCCTAGTCTGAGCAGCACTCAGAGTAACCCTCGGCTTCGCATTCCATCCAGGACCTCCTGCCTGAAATCAACGTGCCTCCTAGAGGAAGTCGGCTTGCGTTCTGACGGCAGTTTGAGTCCTGTTCTTCCCGTGGCACTGCAGGCTTTTGAATAGCCACAGGCCCAGAGGAGCAGCTACGGCGTTCCTTGGTTGAGGCAGTTCGCTTGATGCAGAACACTCGAATTCGAGAAGCTGATTCAGGGAAGGAAACACAGGGTAACCTGTGTCTCTTTGGACTTGTTAGAAACCACAGTGGGGTATGCTGAGTGTGCCCATGGAAACGGGGGCCTGCTGGAACTAGCCTTGCTTTGCCATTTTGAAGGCTGCATTCATGCTGCCTTGAAGCTGCCTGACATTCCCTGCTCTTGACAGGCCTGTAAACCCTGTAAGAATGCTTCTGGGGAGCAAATGAATTTGCTATCTACACTAGGTGCTTCTGCGCCTGCGGTGTGGTCACCCTGACAAGCTCTAGCGCTAAAAGGAAACTCAACGTGTGAACTTGCCTCCAGTTTAGGCCCTTAGTACCCATGTAGATACGGAGGCATGCAGCTCTTTCCATGAGTTCTTAGTCGCTTCTATGCTTTACTATAAAGGAAGTACACTTCTGAGGACTCCTAGGCCTCTCGGCTATGCATCATTTCCCCTCCAAGTTCACTGAGTCCCTCCAGAGCCCTGTGGGCCGGCTGCGAGAAACTTCGAGTCCCATTTGTCGATTCCCTCGGAGGCCCTCTGTGCGTGCCTAGAGACGGGCAACACACTGTACGTTCCTTGAGGAGAGCTCCATTTCCAGAGACCTCGAACGGCCTCAGGACAACATTGCTGCTGAGTCCCAAGTGCCCAGGAAGACTTTGTCATGGCCCTTGTGTGAGCTGCCATGTGATAACACTCTGTTTTGAATGCTCCGAGGCCCTCGTACCTGGAGTCACTCTGCTCGAGGAGAAAGTCAGCATCTTGCCATGCGGTGTCGCTGACGGCACACCCAGCAGAAACACATGCCTGGAAGTAAGGCCCTGATTTGCCGTGCAGAAGCGGAGGCGTGCAGCAGTTTCCATGAGCCGGTGGCCTGTGCTCTGCGTACCTTTAACGGCAGCACAGTTTTCTGGACACCTAGGAGGCTAGCGTGGGCACCCTGTTGCCGGCAGGAACACTGAGTACCCCCAGGCGCACCTGGGTCTGCTAAGCAACATCCAGTCCCGTAGCCCTTTAGAGCCCCCTCTGTGCATGCCGAGCGTAGGGAAACGCACTGCACTCTCCTTTGAAGCGTCTTAGTTTCTTCAGCACTCGCGCACGTTCACGAACACCGTTCTGGCACGTCCCACATGGCGTAGAAGTCTTAGGCGTTGCCCTAGTCTGAGCAGCACTCAGAGTAACCCTCGGCTTCGCATTCCATCCAGGACCTCCTGCCTGAAATCAACGTGCCTCCTAGAGGAAGTCGGCTTGCGTTCTGACGGCAGTTTGAGTCCTGTTCTTCCCGTGGCACTGCAGGCTTTTGAATAGCCACAGGCCCAGAGGAGCAGCTACGGCGTTCCTTGGTTGAGGCAGTTCGCTTGATGCAGAACACTCGAATTCGAGAAGCTGATTCAGGGAAGGAAACACAGGGTAACCTGTGTCTCCTTGGACTTGTTAGAAACCACAGTGGGGTATGCTGAGTGTGCCCATGGAAACGGGGGCCTGCTGGAACTAGCCTTGCTTTCCCATTTTGAAGGCTGCATTCATGCTGCCTTGAAGCTGCCTGACATTCCCTGCTCTTGACAGGCCTGTAAACCCTGTAAGAATGCTTCTGGGGAGCAAATGAATTTGCTATCTACACTAGGTGCTTCTGCGCCTGCGGTGTGGTCACCCTGACAAGCTCTAGCGCTAAAAGGAAACTCAACGTGTGAACTTGCCTCCAGTTTAGGCCCTTAGTACCCATGTAGATACGGAGGCATGCAGCTCTTTCCATGAGTTCTTAGTCGCTTCTATGCTTTACTATAAAGGAAGTACACTTCTGAGGACTCCTAGGCCTCTCGGCTATGCATCATTTCCCCTCCAAGTTCACTGAGTCCCTCCAGAGCCCTGTGGGCCGGCTGCGAGAAACTTCGAGTCCCATTTGTCGATTCCCTCGGAGGCCCTCTGTGCGTGCCTAGAGACGGGCAACACACTGTACGTTCCTTGAGGAGAGCTCCATTTCCAGAGACCTCGAACGGCCTCAGGACAACATTGCTGCTGAGTCCCAAGTGCCCAGGAAGACTTTGTCATGGCCCTTGTGTGAGCTGCCATGTGATAACACTCTGTTTTGAATGCTCCGAGGCCCTCGTACCTGGAGTCACTCTGCTCGAGGAGAAAGTCAGCATCTTGCCATGCGGTGTCGCTGACGGCACACCCAGCAGAAACACATGCCTGGAAGTAAGGCCCTGATTTGCCGTGCAGAAGCGGAGGCGTGCAGCAGTTTCCATGAGCCGGTGGCCTGTGCTCTGCGTACCTTTAACGGCAGCACAGTTTTCTGGACACCTAGGAGGCTAGCGTGGGCACCCTGTTGCCGGCAGGAACACTGAGTACCCCCAGGCGCACCTGGGTCTGCTAAGCAACATCCAGTCCCGTAGCCCTTTAGAGCCCCCTCTGTGCATGCCGAGCGTAGGGAAACGCACTGCACTCTCCTTTGAAGCGTCTTAGTTTCTTCAGCACTCGCGCACGTTCACGAACACCGTTCTGGCACGTCCCACATGGCGTAGAAGTCTTAGGCGTTGCCCTAGTCTGAGCAGCACTCAGAGTAACCCTCGGCTTCGCATTCCATCCAGGACCTCCTGCCTGAAATCAACGTGCCTCCTAGAGGAAGTCGGCTTGCGTTCTGACGGCAGTTTGAGTCCTGTTCTTCCCGTGGCACTGCAGGCTTTTGAATAGCCACAGGCCCAGAGGAGCAGCTACGGCGTTCCTTGGTTGAGGCAGTTCGCTTGATGCAGAACACTCGAATTCGAGAAGCTGATTCAGGGAAGGAAACACAGGGTAACCTGTGTCTCTTTGGACTTGTTAGAAACCACAGTGGGGTATGCTGAGTGTGCCCATGGAAACGGGGGCCTGCTAGAACTAGCCTTGCTTTGCCATTTTGAAGGCTGCATTCATGCTGCCTTGAAGCTGCCTGACATTCCCTGCTCTTGACAGGCCTGTAAACCCTGTAAGAATGCTTCTGGGGAGCAAATGAATTTGCTATCTACACTAGGTGCTTCTGCGCCTGCGGTGTGGTCACCCTGACAAGCTCTAGCGCTAAAAGGAAACTCAACGTGTGAACTTGCCTCCAGTTTAGGCCCTTAGTACCCATGTAGATACGGAGGCATGCAGCTCTTTCCATGAGTTCTTAGTCGCTTCTATGCTTTACTATAAAGGAAGTACACTTCTGAGGACTCCTAGGCCTCTCGGGTATGCATCATTTCCCCTCCAAGTTCACTGAGTCCCTCCAGAGCCCTGTGGGCCGGCTGCGAGAAACTTCGAGTCCCATTTGTCGATTCCCTCGGAGGCCCTCTGTGCGTGCCTAGAGACGGGCAACACACTGTACGTTCCTTGAGGAGAGCTCCATTTCCAGAGACCTCGAACGGCCTCAGGACAACATTGCTGCTGAGTCCCAAGTGCCCAGGAAGACTTTGTCATGGCCCTTGTGTGAGCTGCCATGTGATAACACTCTGTTTTGAATGCTCCGAGGCCCTCGTACCTGGAGTCACTCTGCTCGAGGAGAAAGTCAGCATCTTGCCATGCGGTGTCGCTGACGGCACACCCAGCAGAAACACATGCCTGGAAGTAAGGCCCTGATTTGCCGTGCAGAAGCGGAGGCGTGCAGCAGTTTCCATGAGCCGGTGGCCTGTGCTCTGCGTACCTTTAACGGCAGCACAGTTTTCTGGACACCTAGGAGGCTAGCGTGGGCACCCTGTTGCCGGCAGGAACACTGAGTACCCCCAGGCGCACCTGGGTCTGCTAAGCAACATCCAGTCCCGTAGCCCTTTAGAGCCCCCTCTGTGCATGCCGAGCGTAGGGAAACGCACTGCACTCTCCTTTGAAGCGTCTTAGTTTCTTCAGCACTCGCGCACGTTCACGAACACCGTTCTGGCACGTCCCACATGGCGTAGAAGTCTTAGGCGTTGCCCTAGTCTGAGCAGCACTCAGAGTAACCCTCGGCTTCGCATTCCATCCAGGACCTCCTGCCTGAAATCAACGTGCCTCCTAGAGGAAGTCGGCTTGCGTTCTGACGGCAGTTTGAGTCCTGTTCTTCCCGTGGCACTGCAGGCTTTTGAATAGCCACAGGCCCAGAGGAGCAGCTACGGCGTTCCTTGGTTGAGGCAGTTCGCTTGATGCAGAACACTCGAATTCGAGAAGCTGATTCAGGGAAGGAAACACAGGGTAACCTGTGTCTCTTTGGACTTGTTAGAAACCACAGTGGGGTATGCTGAGTGTGCCCATGGAAACGGGGGCCTGCTGGAACTAGCCTTGCTTTGCCATTTTGAAGGCTGCATTCATGCTGCCTTGAAGCTGCCTGACATTCCCTGCTCTTGACAGGCCTGTAAACCCTGTAAGAATGCTTCTGGGGAGCAAATGAATTTGCTATCTACACTAGGTGCTTCTGCGCCTGCGGTGTGGTCACCCTGACAAGCTCTAGCGCTAAAAGGAAACTCAACGTGTGAACTTGCCTCCAGTTTAGGCCCTTAGTACCCATGTAGATACGGAGGCATGCAGCTCTTTCCATGAGTTCTTAGTCGCTTCTATGCTTTACTATAAAGGAAGTACACTTCTGAGGACTCCTAGGCCTCTCGGCTATGCATCATTTCCCCTCCAAGTTCACTGAGTCCCTCCAGAGCCCTGTGGGCCGGCTGCGAGAAACTTCGAGTCCCATTTGTCGATTCCCTCGGAGGCCCTCTGTGCGTGCCTAGAGACGGGCAACACACTGTACGTTCCTTGAGGAGAGCTCCATTTCCAGAGACCTCGAACGGCCTCAGGACAACATTGCTGCTGAGTCCCAAGTGCCCAGGAAGACTTTGTCATGGCCCTTGTGTGAGCTGCCATGTGATAACACTCTGTTTTGAATGCTCCGAGGCCCTCGTACCTGGAGTCACTCTGCTCGAGGAGAAAGTCAGCATCTTGCCATGCGGTGTCGCTGACGGCACACCCAGCAGAAACACATGCCTGGAAGTAAGGCCCTGATTTGCCGTGCAGAAGCGGAGGCGTGCAGCAGTTTCCATGAGCCGGTGGCCTGTGCTCTGCGTACCTTTAACGGCAGCACAGTTTTCTGGACACCTAGGAGGCTAGCGTGGGCACCCTGTTGCCGGCAGGAACACTGAGTACCCCCAGGCGCACCTGGGTCTGCTAAGCAACATCCAGTCCCGTAGCCCTTTAGAGCCCCCTCTGTGCATGCCGAGCGTAGGGAAACGCACTGCACTCTCCTTTGAAGCGTCTTAGTTTCTTCAGCACTCGCGCACGTTCACGAACACCGTTCTGGCACGTCCCACATGGCGTAGAAGTCTTAGGCGTTGCCCTAGTCTGAGCAGCACTCAGAGTAACCCTCGGCTTCGCATTCCATCCAGGACCTCCTGCCTGAAATCAACGTGCCTCCTAGAGGAAGTCGGCTTGCGTTCTGACGGCAGTTTGAGTCCTGTTCTTCCCGTGGCACTGCAGGCTTTTGAATAGCCACAGGCCCAGAGGAGCAGCTACGGCGTTCCTTGGTTGAGGCAGTTCGCTTGATGCAGAACACTCGAATTCGAGAAGCTGATTCAGGGAAGGAAACACAGGGTAACCTGTGTCTCTTTGGACTTGTTAGAAACCACAGTGGGGTATGCTGAGTGTGCCCATGGAAACGGGGGCCTGCTGGAACTAGCCTTGCTTTGCCATTTTGAAGGCTGCATTCATGCTGCCTTGAAGCTGCCTGACATTCCCTGCTCTTGACAGGCCTGTAAACCCTGTAAGAATGCTTCTGGGGAGCAAATGAATTTGCTATCTACACTAGGTGCTTCTGCGCCTGCGGTGTGGTCACCCTGACAAGCTCTAGCGCTAAAAGGAAACTCAACGTGTGAACTTGCCTCCAGTTTAGGCCCTTAGTACCCATGTAGATACGGAGGCATGCAGCTCTTTCCATGAGTTCTTAGTCGCTTCTATGCTTTACTATAAAGGAAGTACACTTCTGAGGACTCCTAGGCCTCTCGGGTATGCATCATTTCCCCTCCAAGTTCACTGAGTCCCTCCAGAGCCCTGTGGGCCGGCTGCGAGAAACTTCGAGTCCCATTTGTCGATTCCCTCGGAGGCCCTCTGTGCGTGCCTAGAGACGGGCAACACACTGTACGTTCCTTGAGGAGAGCTCCATTTCCAGAGACCTCGAACGGCCTCAGGACAACATTGCTGCTGAGTCCCAAGTGCCCAGGAAGACTTTGTCATGGCCCTTGTGTGAGCTGCCATGTGATAACACTCTGTTTTGAATGCTCCGAGGCCCTCGTACCTGGAGTCACTCTGCTCGAGGAGAAAGTCAGCATCTTGCCATGCGGTGTCGCTGACGGCACACCCAGCAGAAACACATGCCTGGAAGTAAGGCCCTGATTTGCCGTGCAGAAGCGGAGGCGTGCAGCAGTTTCCATGAGCCGGTGGCCTGTGCTCTGCGTACCTTTAACGGCAGCACAGTTTTCTGGACACCTAGGAGGCTAGCGTGGGCACCCTGTTGCCGGCAGGAACACTGAGTACCCCCAGGCGCACCTGGGTCTGCTAAGCAACATCCAGTCCCGTAGCCCTTTAGAGCCCCCTCTGTGCATGCCGAGCGTAGGGAAACGCACTGCACTCTCCTTTGAAGCGTCTTAGTTTCTTCAGCACTCGCGCACGTTCACGAACACCGTTCTGGCACGTCCCACATGGCGTAGAAGTCTTAGGCGTTGCCCTAGTCTGAGCAGCACTCAGAGTAACCCTCGGCTTCGCATTCCATCCAGGACCTCCTGCCTGAAATCAACGTGCCTCCTAGAGGAAGTCGGCTTGCGTTCTGACGGCAGTTTGAGTCCTGTTCTTCCCGTGGCACTGCAGGCTTTTGAATAGCCACAGGCCCAGAGGAGCAGCTACGGCGTTCCTTGGTTGAGGCAGTTCGCTTGATGCAGAACACTCGAATTCGAGAAGCTGATTCAGGGAAGGAAACACAGGGTAACCTGTGTCTCTTTGGACTTGTTAGAAACCACAGTGGGGTATGCTGAGTGTGCCCATGGAAACGGGGGCCTGCTGGAACTAGCCTTGCTTTGCCATTTTGAAGGCTGCATTCATGCTGCCTTGAAGCTGCCTGACATTCCCTGCTCTTGACAGGCCTGTAAACCCTGTAAGAATGCTTCTGGGGAGCAAATGAATTTGCTATCTACACTAGGTGCTTCTGCGCCTGCGGTGTGGTCACCCTGACAAGCTCTAGCGCTAAAAGGAAACTCAACGTGTGAACTTGCCTCCAGTTTAGGCCCTTAGTACCCATGTAGATACGGAGGCATGCAGCTCTTTCCATGAGTTCTTAGTCGCTTCTATGCTTTACTATAAAGGAAGTACACTTCTGAGGACTCCTAGGCCTCTCGGCTATGCATCATTTCCCCTCCAAGTTCACTGAGTCCCTCCAGAGCCCTGTGGGCCGGCTGCGAGAAACTTCGAGTCCCATTTGTCGATTCCCTCGGAGGCCCTCTGTGCGTGCCTAGAGACGGGCAACACACTGTACGTTCCTTGAGGAGAGCTCCATTTCCAGAGACCTCGAACGGCCTCAGGACAACATTGCTGCTGAGTCCCAAGTGCCCAGGAAGACTTTGTCATGGCCCTTGTGTGAGCTGCCATGTGATAACACTCTGTTTTGAATGCTCCGAGGCCCTCGTACCTGGAGTCACTCTGCTCGAGGAGAAAGTCAGCATCTTGCCATGCGGTGTCGCTGACGGCACACCCAGCAGAAACACATGCCTGGAAGTAAGGCCCTGATTTGCCGTGCAGAAGCGGAGGCGTGCAGCAGTTTCCATGAGCCGGTGGCCTGTGCTCTGCGTACCTTTAACGGCAGCACAGTTTTCTGGACACCTAGGAGGCTAGCGTGGGCACCCTGTTGCCGGCAGGAACACTGAGTACCCCCAGGCGCACCTGGGTCTGCTAAGCAACATCCAGTCCCGTAGCCCTTTAGAGCCCCCTCTGTGCATGCCGAGCGTAGGGAAACGCACTGCACTCTCCTTTGAAGCGTCTTAGTTTCTTCAGCACTCGCGCACGTTCACGAACACCGTTCTGGCACGTCCCACATGGCGTAGAAGTCTTAGGCGTTGCCCTAGTCTGAGCAGCACTCAGAGTAACCCTCGGCTTCGCATTCCATCCAGGACCTCCTGCCTGAAATCAACGTGCCTCCTAGAGGAAGTCGGCTTGCGTTCTGACGGCAGTTTGAGTCCTGTTCTTCCCGTGGCACTGCAGGCTTTTGAATAGCCACAGGCCCAGAGGAGCAGCTACGGCGTTCCTTGGTTGAGGCAGTTCGCTTGATGCAGAACACTCGAATTCGAGAAGCTGATTCAGGGAAGGAAACACAGGGTAACCTGTGTCTCTTTGGACTTGTTAGAAACCACAGTGGGGTATGCTGAGTGTGCCCATGGAAACGGGGGCCTGCTGGAACTAGCCTTGCTTTGCCATTTTGAAGGCTGCATTCATGCTGCCTTGAAGCTGCCTGACATTCCCTGCTCTTGACAGGCCTGTAAACCCTGTAAGAATGCTTCTGGGGAGCAAATGAATTTGCTATCTACACTAGGTGCTTCTGCGCCTGCGGTGTGGTCACCCTGACAAGCTCTAGCGCTAAAAGGAAACTCAACGTGTGAACTTGCCTCCAGTTTAGGCCCTTAGTACCCATGTAGATACGGAGGCATGCAGCTCTTTCCATGAGTTCTTAGTCGCTTCTATGCTTTACTATAAAGGAAGTACACTTCTGAGGACTCCTAGGCCTCTCGGCTATGCATCATTTCCCCTCCAAGTTCACTGAGTCCCTCCAGAGCCCTGTGGGCCGGCTGCGAGAAACTTCGAGTCCCATTTGTCGATTCCCTCGGAGGCCCTCTGTGCGTGCCTAGAGACGGGCAACACACTGTACGTTCCTTGAGGAGAGCTCCATTTCCAGAGACCTCGAACGGCCTCAGGACAACATTGCTGCTGAGTCCCAAGTGCCCAGGAAGACTTTGTCATGGCCCTTGTGTGAGCTGCCATGTGATAACACTCTGTTTTGAATGCTCCGAGGCCCTCGTACCTGGAGTCACTCTGCTCGAGGAGAAAGTCAGCATCTTGCCATGCGGTGTCGCTGACGGCACACCCAGCAGAAACACATGCCTGGAAGTAAGGCCCTGATTTGCCGTGCAGAAGCGGAGGCGTGCAGCAGTTTCCATGAGCCGGTGGCCTGTGCTCTGCGTACCTTTAACGGCAGCACAGTTTTCTGGACACCTAGGAGGCTAGCGTGGGCACCCTGTTGCCGGCAGGAACACTGAGTACCCCCAGGCGCACCTGGGTCTGCTAAGCAACATCCAGTCCCGTAGCCCTTTAGAGCCCCCTCTGTGCATGCCGAGCGTAGGGAAACGCACTGCACTCTCCTTTGAAGCGTCTTAGTTTCTTCAGCACTCGCGCACGTTCACGAACACCGTTCTGGCACGTCCCACATGGCGTAGAAGTCTTAGGCGTTGCCCTAGTCTGAGCAGCACTCAGAGTAACCCTCGGCTTCGCATTCCATCCAGGACCTCCTGCCTGAAATCAACGTGCCTCCTAGAGGAAGTCGGCTTGCGTTCTGACGGCAGTTTGAGTCCTGTTCTTCCCGTGGCACTGCAGGCTTTTGAATAGCCACAGGCCCAGAGGAGCAGCTACGGCGTTCCTTGGTTGAGGCAGTTCGCTTGATGCAGAACACTCGAATTCGAGAAGCTGATTCAGGGAAGGAAACACAGGGTAACCTGTGTCTCTTTGGACTTGTTAGAAACCACAGTGGGGTATGCTGAGTGTGCCCATGGAAACGGGGGCCTGCTGGAACTAGCCTTGCTTTCCCATTTTGAAGGCTGCATTCATGCTGCCTTGAAGCTGCCTGACATTCCCTGCTCTTGACAGGCCTGTAAACCCTGTAAGAATGCTTCTGGGGAGCAAATGAATTTGCTATCTACACTAGGTGCTTCTGCGCCTGCGGTGTGGTCACCCTGACAAGCTCTAGCGCTAAAAGGAAACTCAACGTGTGAACTTGCCTCCAGTTTAGGCCCTTAGTACCCATGTAGATACGGAGGCATGCAGCTCTTTCCATGAGTTCTTAGTCGCTTCTATGCTTTACTATAAAGGAAGTACACTTCTGAGGACTCCTAGGCCTCTCGGGTATGCATCATTTCCCCTCCAAGTTCACTGAGTCCCTCCAGAGCCCTGTGGGCCGGCTGCGAGAAACTTCGAGTCCCATTTGTCGATTCCCTCGGAGGCCCTCTGTGCGTGCCTAGAGACGGGCAACACACTGTACGTTCCTTGAGGAGAGCTCCATTTCCAGAGACCTCGAACGGCCTCAGGACAACATTGCTGCTGAGTCCCAAGTGCCCAGGAAGACTTTGTCATGGCCCTTGTGTGAGCTGCCATGTGATAACACTCTGTTTTGAATGCTCCGAGGCCCTCGTACCTGGAGTCACTCTGCTCGAGGAGAAAGTCAGCATCTTGCCATGCGGTGTCGCTGACGGCACACCCAGCAGAAACACATGCCTGGAAGTAAGGCCCTGATTTGCCGTGCAGAAGCGGAGGCGTGCAGCAGTTTCCATGAGCCGGTGGCCTGTGCTCTGCGTACCTTTAACGGCAGCACAGTTTTCTGGACACCTAGGAGGCTAGCGTGGGCACCCTGTTGCCGGCAGGAACACTGAGTACCCCCAGGCGCACCTGGGTCTGCTAAGCAACATCCAGTCCCGTAGCCCTTTAGAGCCCCCTCTGTGCATGCCGAGCGTAGGGAAACGCACTGCACTCTCCTTTGAAGCGTCTTAGTTTCTTCAGCACTCGCGCACGTTCACGAACACCGTTCTGGCACGTCCCACATGGCGTAGAAGTCTTAGGCGTTGCCCTAGTCTGAGCAGCACTCAGAGTAACCCTCGGCTTCGCATTCCATCCAGGACCTCCTGCCTGAAATCAACGTGCCTCCTAGAGGAAGTCGGCTTGCGTTCTGACGGCAGTTTGAGTCCTGTTCTTCCCGTGGCACTGCAGGCTTTTGAATAGCCACAGGCCCAGAGGAGCAGCTACGGCGTTCCTTGGTTGAGGCAGTTCGCTTGATGCAGAACACTCGAATTCGAGAAGCTGATTCAGGGAAGGAAACACAGGGTAACCTGTGTCTCTTTGGACTTGTTAGAAACCACAGTGGGGTATGCTGAGTGTGCCCATGGAAACGGGGGCCTGCTGGAACTAGCCTTGCTTTGCCATTTTGAAGGCTGCATTCATGCTGCCTTGAAGCTGCCTGACATTCCCTGCTCTTGACAGGCCTGTAAACCCTGTAAGAATGCTTCTGGGGAGCAAATGAATTTGCTATCTACACTAGGTGCTTCTGCGCCTGCGGTGTGGTCACCCTGACAAGCTCTAGCGCTAAAAGGAAACTCAACGTGTGAACTTGCCTCCAGTTTAGGCCCTTAGTACCCATGTAGATACGGAGGCATGCAGCTCTTTCCATGAGTTCTTAGTCGCTTCTATGCTTTACTATAAAGGAAGTACACTTCTGAGGACTCCTAGGCCTCTCGGCTATGCATCATTTCCCCTCCAAGTTCACTGAGTCCCTCCAGAGCCCTGTGGGCCGGCTGCGAGAAACTTCGAGTCCCATTTGTCGATTCCCTCGGAGGCCCTCTGTGCGTGCCTAGAGACGGGCAACACACTGTACGTTCCTTGAGGAGAGCTCCATTTCCAGAGACCTCGAACGGCCTCAGGACAACATTGCTGCTGAGTCCCAAGTGCCCAGGAAGACTTTGTCATGGCCCTTGTGTGAGCTGCCATGTGATAACACTCTGTTTTGAATGCTCCGAGGCCCTCGTACCTGGAGTCACTCTGCTCGAGGAGAAAGTCAGCATCTTGCCATGCGGTGTCGCTGACGGCACACCCAGCAGAAACACATGCCTGGAAGTAAGGCCCTGATTTGCCGTGCAGAAGCGGAGGCGTGCAGCAGTTTCCATGAGCCGGTGGCCTGTGCTCTGCGTACCTTTAACGGCAGCACAGTTTTCTGGACACCTAGGAGGCTAGCGTGGGCACCCTGTTGCCGGCAGGAACACTGAGTACCCCCAGGCGCACCTGGGTCTGCTAAGCAACATCCAGTCCCGTAGCCCTTTAGAGCCCCCTCTGTGCATGCCGAGCGTAGGGAAACGCACTGCACTCTCCTTTGAAGCGTCTTAGTTTCTTCAGCACTCGCGCACGTTCACGAACACCGTTCTGGCACGTCCCACATGGCGTAGAAGTCTTAGGCGTTGCCCTAGTCTGAGCAGCACTCAGAGTAACCCTCGGCTTCGCATTCCATCCAGGACCTCCTGCCTGAAATCAACGTGCCTCCTAGAGGAAGTCGGCTTGCGTTCTGACGGCAGTTTGAGTCCTGTTCTTCCCGTGGCACTGCAGGCTTTTGAATAGCCACAGGCCCAGAGGAGCAGCTACGGCGTTCCTTGGTTGAGGCAGTTCGCTTGATGCAGAACACTCGAATTCGAGAAGCTGATTCAGGGAAGGAAACACAGGGTAACCTGTGTCTCTTTGGACTTGTTAGAAACCACAGTGGGGTATGCTGAGTGTGCCCATGGAAACGGGGGCCTGCTGGAACTAGCCTTGCTTTGCCATTTTGAAGGCTGCATTCATGCTGCCTTGAAGCTGCCTGACATTCCCTGCTCTTGACAGGCCTGTAAACCCTGTAAGAATGCTTCTGGGGAGCAAATGAATTTGCTATCTACACTAGGTGCTTCTGCGCCTGCGGTGTGGTCACCCTGACAAGCTCTAGCGCTAAAAGGAAACTCAACGTGTGAACTTGCCTCCAGTTTAGGCCCTTAGTACCCATGTAGATACGGAGGCATGCAGCTCTTTCCATGAGTTCTTAGTCGCTTCTATGCTTTACTATAAAGGAAGTACACTTCTGAGGACTCCTAGGCCTCTCGGGTATGCATCATTTCCCCTCCAAGTTCACTGAGTCCCTCCAGAGCCCTGTGGGCCGGCTGCGAGAAACTTCGAGTCCCATTTGTCGATTCCCTCGGAGGCCCTCTGTGCGTGCCTAGAGACGGGCAACACACTGTACGTTCCTTGAGGAGAGCTCCATTTCCAGAGACCTCGAACGGCCTCAGGACAACATTGCTGCTGAGTCCCAAGTGCCCAGGAAGACTTTGTCATGGCCCTTGTGTGAGCTGCCATGTGATAACACTCTGTTTTGAATGCTCCGAGGCCCTCGTACCTGGAGTCACTCTGCTCGAGGAGAAAGTCAGCATCTTGCCATGCGGTGTCGCTGACGGCACACCCAGCAGAAACACATGCCTGGAAGTAAGGCCCTGATTTGCCGTGCAGAAGCGGAGGCGTGCAGCAGTTTCCATGAGCCGGTGGCCTGTGCTCTGCGTACCTTTAACGGCAGCACAGTTTTCTGGACACCTAGGAGGCTAGCGTGGGCACCCTGTTGCCGGCAGGAACACTGAGTACCCCCAGGCGCACCTGGGTCTGCTAAGCAACATCCAGTCCCGTAGCCCTTTAGAGCCCCCTCTGTGCATGCCGAGCGTAGGGAAACGCACTGCACTCTCCTTTGAAGCGTCTTAGTTTCTTCAGCACTCGCGCACGTTCACGAACACCGTTCTGGCACGTCCCACATGGCGTAGAAGTCTTAGGCGTTGCCCTAGTCTGAGCAGCACTCAGAGTAACCCTCGGCTTCGCATTCCATCCAGGACCTCCTGCCTGAAATCAACGTGCCTCCTAGAGGAAGTCGGCTTGCGTTCTGACGGCAGTTTGAGTCCTGTTCTTCCCGTGGCACTGCAGGCTTTTGAATAGCCACAGGCCCAGAGGAGCAGCTACGGCGTTCCTTGGTTGAGGCAGTTCGCTTGATGCAGAACACTCGAATTCGAGAAGCTGATTCAGGGAAGGAAACACAGGGTAACCTGTGTCTCTTTGGACTTGTTAGAAACCACAGTGGGGTATGCTGAGTGTGCCCATGGAAACGGGGGCCTGCTGGAACTAGCCTTGCTTTGCCATTTTGAAGGCTGCATTCATGCTGCCTTGAAGCTGCCTGACATTCCCTGCTCTTGACAGGCCTGTAAACCCTGTAAGAATGCTTCTGGGGAGCAAATGAATTTGCTATCTACACTAGGTGCTTCTGCGCCTGCGGTGTGGTCACCCTGACAAGCTCTAGCGCTAAAAGGAAACTCAACGTGTGAACTTGCCTCCAGTTTAGGCCCTTAGTACCCATGTAGATACGGAGGCATGCAGCTCTTTCCATGAGTTCTTAGTCGCTTCTATGCTTTACTATAAAGGAAGTACACTTCTGAGGACTCCTAGGCCTCTCGGCTATGCATCATTTCCCCTCCAAGTTCACTGAGTCCCTCCAGAGCCCTGTGGGCCGGCTGCGAGAAACTTCGAGTCCCATTTGTCGATTCCCTCGGAGGCCCTCTGTGCGTGCCTAGAGACGGGCAACACACTGTACGTTCCTTGAGGAGAGCTCCATTTCCAGAGACCTCGAACGGCCTCAGGACAACATTGCTGCTGAGTCCCAAGTGCCCAGGAAGACTTTGTCATGGCCCTTGTGTGAGCTGCCATGTGATAACACTCTGTTTTGAATGCTCCGAGGCCCTCGTACCTGGAGTCACTCTGCTCGAGGAGAAAGTCAGCATCTTGCCATGCGGTGTCGCTGACGGCACACCCAGCAGAAACACATGCCTGGAAGTAAGGCCCTGATTTGCCGTGCAGAAGCGGAGGCGTGCAGCAGTTTCCATGAGCCGGTGGCCTGTGCTCTGCGTACCTTTAACGGCAGCACAGTTTTCTGGACACCTAGGAGGCTAGCGTGGGCACCCTGTTGCCGGCAGGAACACTGAGTACCCCCAGGCGCACCTGGGTCTGCTAAGCAACATCCAGTCCCGTAGCCCTTTAGAGCCCCCTCTGTGCATGCCGAGCGTAGGGAAACGCACTGCACTCTCCTTTGAAGCGTCTTAGTTTCTTCAGCACTCGCGCACGTTCACGAACACCGTTCTGGCACGTCCCACATGGCGTAGAAGTCTTAGGCGTTGCCCTAGTCTGAGCAGCACTCAGAGTAACCCTCGGCTTCGCATTCCATCCAGGACCTCCTGCCTGAAATCAACGTGCCTCCTAGAGGAAGTCGGCTTGCGTTCTGACGGCAGTTTGAGTCCTGTTCTTCCCGTGGCACTGCAGGCTTTTGAATAGCCACAGGCCCAGAGGAGCAGCTACGGCGTTCCTTGGTTGAGGCAGTTCCCTTGATGCAGAACACTCGAATTCGAGAAGCTGATTCAGGGAAGGAAACACAGGGTAACCTGTGTCTCTTTGGACTTGTTAGAAACCACAGTGGGGTATGCTGAGTGTGCCCATGGAAACGGGGGCCTGCTGGAACTAGCCTTGCTTTCCCATTTTGAAGGCTGCATTCATGCTGCCTTGAAGCTGCCTGACATTCCCTGCTCTTGACAGGCCTGTAAACCCTGTAAGAATGCTTCTGGGGAGCAAATGAATTTGCTATCTACACTAGGTGCTTCTGCGCCTGCGGTGTGGTCACCCTGACAAGCTCTAGCGCTAAAAGGAAACTCAACGTGTGAACTTGCCTCCAGTTTAGGCCCTTAGTACCCATGTAGATACGGAGGCATGCAGCTCTTTCCATGAGTTCTTAGTCGCTTCTATGCTTTACTATAAAGGAAGTACACTTCTGAGGACTCCTAGGCCTCTCGGGTATGCATCATTTCCCCTCCAAGTTCACTGAGTCCCTCCAGAGCCCTGTGGGCCGGCTGCGAGAAACTTCGAGTCCCATTTGTCGATTCCCTCGGAGGCCCTCTGTGCGTGCCTAGAGACGGGCAACACACTGTACGTTCCTTGAGGAGAGCTCCATTTCCAGAGACCTCGAACGGCCTCAGGACAACATTGCTGCTGAGTCCCAAGTGCCCAGGAAGACTTTGTCATGGCCCTTGTGTGAGCTGCCATGTGATAACACTCTGTTTTGAATGCTCCGAGGCCCTCGTACCTGGAGTCACTCTGCTCGAGGAGAAAGTCAGCATCTTGCCATGCGGTGTCGCTGACGGCACACCCAGCAGAAACACATGCCTGGAAGTAAGGCCCTGATTTGCCGTGCAGAAGCGGAGGCGTGCAGCAGTTTCCATGAGCCGGTGGCCTGTGCTCTGCGTACCTTTAACGGCAGCACAGTTTTCTGGACACCTAGGAGGCTAGCGTGGGCACCCTGTTGCCGGCAGGAACACTGAGTACCCCCAGGCGCACCTGGGTCTGCTAAGCAACATCCAGTCCCGTAGACCTTTAGAGCCCCCTCTGTGCATGCCGAGCGTAGGGAAACGCACTGCACTCTCCTTTGAAGCGTCTTAGTTTCTTCAGCACTCGCGCACGTTCACGAACACCGTTCTGGCACGTCCCACATGGCGTAGAAGTCTTAGGCGTTGCCCTAGTCTGAGCAGCACTCAGAGTAACCCTCGGCTTCGCATTCCATCCAGGACCTCCTGCCTGAAATCAACGTGCCTCCTAGAGGAAGTCGGCTTGCGTTCTGACGGCAGTTTGAGTCCTGTTCTTCCCGTGGCACTGCAGGCTTTTGAATAGCCACAGGCCCAGAGGAGCAGCTGCGGCGTTCCTTGGTTGAGGCAGTTCCCTTGATGCAGAACACTCGAATTCGAGAAGCTGATTCAGGGAAGGAAACACAGGGTAACCTGTGTCTCTTTGGACTTGTTAGAAACCACAGTGGGGTATGCTGAGTGTGCCCATGGAAACGGGGGCCTGCTGGAACTAGCCTTGCTTTCCCATTTTGAAGGCTGCATTCATGCTGCCTTGAAGCTGCCTGACATTCCCTGCTCTTGACAGGCCTGTAAACCCTGTAAGAATGCTTCTGGGGAGCAAATGAATTTGCTATCTACACTAGGTGCTTCTGCGCCTGCGGTGTGGTCACCCCGACAAGCTCTAGCGCTAAAAGGAAACTCAACGTGTGAACTTGCCTCCAGTTTAGGCCCTTAGTACCCATGTAGATACGGAGGCATGCAGCTCTTTCCATGAGTTCTTAGTCGCTTCTATGCTTTACTATAAAGGAAGTACACTTCTGAGGACTCCTAGGCCTCTCGGCTATGCATCATTTCCCCTCCAAGTTCACTGAGTCCCTCCAGAGCCCTGTGGGCCGGCTGCGAGAAACTTCGAGTCCCATTTGTCGATTCCCTCGGAGGCCCTCTGTGCGTGCCTAGAGACGGGCAACACACTGTACGTTCCTTGAGGAGAGCTCCATTTCCAGAGACCTCGAACGGCCTCAGGACAACATTGCTGCTGAGTCCCAAGTGCCCAGGAAGACTTTGTCATGGCCCTTGTGTGAGCTGCCATGTGATAACACTCTGTTTTGAATGCTCCGAGGCCCTCGTACCTGGAGTCACTCTGCTCGAGGAGAAAGTCAGCATCTTGCCATGCGGTGTCGCTGACGGCACACCCAGCAGAAACACATGCCTGGAAGTAAGGCCCTGATTTGCCGTGCAGAAGCGGAGGCGTGCAGCAGTTTCCATGAGCCGGTGGCCTGTGCTCTGCGTACCTTTAACGGCAGCACAGTTTTCTGGACACCTAGGAGGCTAGCGTGGGCACCCTGTTGCCGGCAGGAACACTGAGTACCCCCAGGCGCACCTGGGTCTGCTAAGCAACATCCAGTCCCGTAGCCCTTTAGAGCCCCCTCTGTGCATGCCGAGCGTAGGGAAACGCACTGCACTCTCCTTTGAAGCGTCTTAGTTTCTTCAGCACTCGCGCACGTTCACGAACACCGTTCTGGCACGTCCCACATGGCGTAGAAGTCTTAGGCGTTGCCCTAGTCTGAGCAGCACTCAGAGTAACCCTCGGCTTCGCATTCCATCCAGGACCTCCTGCCTGAAATCAACGTGCCTCCTAGAGGAAGTCGGCTTGCGTTCTGACTGCAGTTTGAGTCCTGTTCTTCCCGTGGCACTGCAGGCTTTTGAATAGCCACAGGCCCAGAGGAGCAGCTATGGCGTTCCTTGGTTGAGGCAGTTCGCTTGATGCAGAACACTCGAATTCGAGAAGCTGATTCAGGGAAGGAAACACAGGGTAACCTGTGTCTCTTTGGACTTGTTAGAAACCACAGTGGGGTATGCTGAGTGTGCCCATGGAAACGGGGGCCTGCTGGAACTAGCCTTGCTTTCCCATTTTGAAGGCTGCATTCATGCTGCCTTGAAGCTGCCTGACATTCCCTGCTCTTGACAGGCCTGTAAACCCTGTAAGAATGCTTCTGGGGAGCAAATGAATTTGCTATCTACACTAGGTGCTTCTGCGCCTGCGGTGTGGTCACCCTGACAAGCTCTAGCGCTAAAAGGAAACTCAACGTGTGAACTTGCCTCCAGTTTAGGCCCTTAGTACCCATGTAGATACGGAGGCATGCAGCTCTTTCCATGAGTTCTTAGTCGCTTCTATGCTTTACTATAAAGGAAGTACACTTCTGAGGACTCCTAGGCCTCTCGGCTATGCATCATTTCCCCTCCAAGTTCACTGAGTCCCTCCAGAGCCCTGTGGGCCGGCTGCGAGAAACTTCGAGTCCCATTTGTCGATTCCCTCGGAGGCCCTCTGTGCGTGCCTAGAGACGGGCAACACACTGTACGTTCCTTGAGGAGAGCTCCATTTCCAGAGACCTCGAACGGCCTCAGGACAACATTGCTGCTGAGTCCCAAGTGCCCAGGAAGACTTTGTCATGGCCCTTGTGTGAGCTGCCATGTGATAACACTCTGTTTTGAATGCTCCGAGGCCCTCGTACCTGGAGTCACTCTGCTCGAGGAGAAAGTCAGCATCTTGCCATGCGGTGTCGCTGACGGCACACCCAGCAGAAACACATGCCTGGAAGTAAGGCCCTGATTTGCCGTGCAGAAGCGGAGGCGTGCAGCAGTTTCCATGAGCCGGTGGCCTGTGCTCTGCGTACCTTTAACGGCAGCACAGTTTTCTGGACACCTAGGAGGCTAGCGTGGGCACCCTGTTGCCGGCAGGAACACTGAGTACCCCCAGGCGCACCTGGGTCTGCTAAGCAACATCCAGTCCCGTAGACCTTTAGAGCCCCCTCTGTGCATGCCGAGCGTAGGGAAACGCACTGCACTCTCCTTTGAAGCGTCTTAGTTTCTTCAGCACTCGCGAACGTTCACGAACACCGTTCTGGCACGTCCCACATGGCGTAGAAGTCTTAGGCGTTGCCCTAGTCTGAGCAGCACTCAGAGTAACCCTCGGCTTCGCATTCCATCCAGGACCTCCTGCCTGAAATCAACGTGCCTCCTAGAGGAAGTCGGCTTGCGTTCTGACGGCAGTTTGAGTCCTGTTCTTCCCGTGGCACTGCAGGCTTTTGAATAGCCACAGGCCCAGAGGAGCAGCTACGGCGTTCCTTGGTTGAGGCAGTTCCCTTGATGCAGAACACTCGAATTCGAGAAGCTGATTCAGGGAAGGAAACACAGGGTAACCTGTGTCTCTTTGGACTTGTTAGAAACCACAGTGGGGTATGCTGAGTGTGCCCATGGAAACGGGGGCCTGCTGGAACTAGCCTTGCTTTCCCATTTTGAAGGCTGCATTCATGCTGCCTTGAAGCTGCCTGACATTCCCTGCTCTTGACAGGCCTGTAAACCCTGTAAGAATGCTTCTGGGGAGCAAATGAATTTGCTATCTACACTAGGTGCTTCTGCGCCTGCGGTGTGGTCACCCCGACAAGCTCTAGCGCTAAAAGGAAACTCAACGTGTGAACTTGCCTCCAGTTTAGGCCCTTAGTACCCATGTAGATACGGAGGCATGCAGCTCTTTCCATGAGTTCTTAGTCGCTTCTATGCTTTACTATAAAGGAAGTACACTTCTGAGGACTCCTAGGCCTCTCGGCTATGCATCATTTCCCCTCCAAGTTCACTGAGTCCCTCCAGAGCCCTGTGGGCCGGCTGCGAGAAACTTCGAGTCCCATTTGTCGATTCCCTCGGAGGCCCTCTGTGCGTGCCTAGAGACGGGCAACACACTGTACGTTCCTTGAGGAGAGCTCCATTTCCAGAGACCTCGAACGGCCTCAGGACAACATTGCTGCTGAGTCCCAAGTGCCCAGGAAGACTTTGTCATGGCCCTTGTGTGAGCTGCCATGTGATAACACTCTGTTTTGAATGCTCCGAGGCCCTCGTACCTGGAGTCACTCTGCTCGAGGAGAAAGTCAGCATCTTGCCATGCGGTGTCGCTGACGGCACACCCAGCAGAAACACATGCCTGGAAGTAAGGCCCTGATTTGCCGTGCAGAAGCGGAGGCGTGCAGCAGTTTCCATGAGCCGGTGGCCTGTGCTCTGCGTACCTTTAACGGCAGCACAGTTTTCTGGACACCTAGGAGGCTAGCGTGGGCACCCTGTTGCCGGCAGGAACACTGAGTACCCCCAGGCGCACCTGGGTCTGCTAAGCAACATCCAGTCCCGTAGCCCTTTAGAGCCCCCTCTGTGCATGCCGAGCGTAGGGAAACGCACTGCACTCTCCTTTGAAGCGTCTTAGTTTCTTCAGCACTCGCGCACGTTCACGAACACCGTTCTGGCACGTCCCACATGGCGTAGAAGTCTTAGGCGTTGCCCTAGTCTGAGCAGCACTCAGAGTAACCCTCGGCTTCGCATTCCATCCAGGACCTCCTGCCTGAAATCAACGTGCCTCCTAGAGGAAGTCGGCTTGCGTTCTGACGGCAGTTTGAGTCCTGTTCTTCCCGTGGCACTGCAGGCTTTTGAATAGCCACAGGCCCAGAGGAGCAGCTACGGCGTTCCTTGGTTGAGGCAGTTCGCTTGATGCAGAACACTCGAATTCGAGAAGCTGATTCAGGGAAGGAAACACAGGGTAACCTGTGTCTCCTTGGACTTGTTAGAAACCACAGTGGGGTATGCTGAGTGTGCCCATGGAAACGGGGGCCTGCTGGAACTAGCCTTGCTTTGCCATTTTGAAGGCTGCATTCATGCTGCCTTGAAGCTGCCTGACATTCCCTGCTCTTGACAGGCCTGTAAACCCTGTAAGAATGCTTCTGGGGAGCAAATGAATTTGCTATCTACACTAGGTGCTTCTGCGCCTGCGGTGTGGTCACCCCGACAAGCTCTAGCGCTAAAAGGAAACTCAACGTGTGAACTTGCCTCCAGTTTAGGCCCTTAGTACCCATGTAGATACGGAGGCATGCAGCTCTTTCCATGAGTTCTTAGTCGCTTCTATGCTTTACTATAAAGGAAGTACACTTCTGAGGACTCCTAGGCCTCTCGGGTATGCATCATTTCCCCTCCAAGTTCACTGAGCCCCTCCAGAGCCCTGTGGGCCGGCTGCGAGAAACTTCGAGTCCCATTTGTCGATTCCCTCGGAGGCCCTCTGTGCGTGCCTAGAGACGGGCAACACACTGTACGTTCCTTGAGGAGAGCTCCATTTCCAGAGACCTCGAACGGCCTCAGGACAACATTGCTGCTGAGTCCCAAGTGCCCAGGAAGACTTTGTCATGGCCCTTGTGTGAGCTGCCATGTGATAACACTCTGTTTTGAATGCTCCGAGGCCCTCGTACCTGGAGTCACTCTGCTCGAGGAGAAAGTCAGCATCTTGCCATGCGGTGTCGCTGACGGCACACCCAGCAGAAACACATGCCTGGAAGTAAGGCCCTGATTTGCCGTGCAGAAGCGGAGGCGTGCAGCAGTTTCCATGAGCCGGTGGCCTGTGCTCTGCGTACCTTTAACGGCAGCACAGTTTTCTGGACACCTAGGAGGCTAGCGTGGGCACCCTGTTGCCGGCAGGAACACTGAGTACCCCCAGGCGCACCTGGGTCTGCTAAGCAACATCCAGTCCCGTAGCCCTTTAGAGCCCCCTCTGTGCATGCCGAGCGTAGGGAAACGCACTGCACTCTCCTTTGAAGCGTCTTAGTTTCTTCAGCACTCGCGCACGTTCACGAACACCGTTCTGGCACGTCCCACATGGCGTAGAAGTCTTAGGCGTTGCCCTAGTCTGAGCAGCACTCAGAGTAACCCTCGGCTTCGCATTCCATCCAGGACCTCCTGCCTGAAATCAACGTGCCTCCTAGAGGAAGTCGGCTTGCGTTCTGACGGCAGTTTGAGTCCTGTTCTTCCCGTGGCACTGCAGGCTTTTGAATAGCCACAGGCCCAGAGGAGCAGCTACGGCGTTCCTTGGTTGAGGCAGTTCGCTTGATGCAGAACACTCGAATTCGAGAAGCTGATTCAGGGAAGGAAACACAGGGTAACCTGTGTCTCCTTGGACTTGTTAGAAACCACAGTGGGGTATGCTGAGTGTGCCCATGGAAACGGGGGCCTGCTGGAACTAGCCTTGCTTTCCCATTTTGAAGGCTGCATTCATGCTGCCTTGAAGCTGCCTGACATTCCCTGCTCTTGACAGGCCTGTAAACCCTGTAAGAATGCTTCTGGGGAGCAAATGAATTTGCTATCTACACTAGGTGCTTCTGCGCCTGCGGTGTGGTCACCCTCACAAGCTCTAGCGCTAAAAGGAAACTCAACGTGTGAACTTGCCTCCAGTTTAGGCCCTTAGTACCCATGTAGATACGGAGGCATGCAGCTCTTTCCATGAGTTCTTAGTCGCTTCTATGCTTTACTATAAAGGAAGTACACTTCTGAGGACTCCTAGGCCTCTCGGCTATGCATCATTTCCCCTCCAAGTTCACTGAGTCCCTCCAGAGCCCTGTGGGCCGGCTGCGAGAAACTTCGAGTCCCATTTGTCGATTCCCTCGGAGGCCCTCTGTGCGTGCCTAGAGACGGGCAACACACTGTACGTTCCTTGAGGAGAGCTCCATTTCCAGAGACCTCGAACGGCCTCAGGACAACATTGCTGCTGAGTCCCAAGTGCCCAGGAAGACTTTGTCATGGCCCTTGTGTGAGCTGCCATGTGATAACACTCTGTTTTGAATGCTCCGAGGCCCTCGTACCTGGAGTCACTCTGCTCGAGGAGAAAGTCAGCATCTTGCCATGCGGTGTCGCTGACGGCACACCCAGCAGAAACACATGCCTGGAAGTAAGGCCCTGATTTGCCGTGCAGAAGCGGAGGCGTGCAGCAGTTTCCATGAGCCGGTGGCCTGTGCTCTGCGTACCTTTAACGGCAGCACAGTTTTCTGGACACCTAGGAGGCTAGCGTGGGCACCCTGTTGCCGGCAGGAACACTGAGTACCCCCAGGCGCACCTGGGTCTGCTAAGCAACATCCAGTCCCGTAGCCCTTTAGAGCCCCCTCTGTGCATGCCGAGCGTAGGGAAACGCACTGCACTCTCCTTTGAAGCGTCTTAGTTTCTTCAGCACTCGCGCACGTTCACGAACACCGTTCTGGCACGTCCCACATGGCGTAGAAGTCTTAGGCGTTGCCCTAGTCTGAGCAGCACTCAGAGTAACCCTCGGCTTCGCATTCCATCCAGGACCTCCTGCCTGAAATCAACGTGCCTCCTAGAGGAAGTCGGCTTGCGTTCTGACGGCAGTTTGAGTCCTGTTCTTCCCGTGGCACTGCAGGCTTTTGAATAGCCACAGGCCCAGAGGAGCAGCTATGGCGTTCCTTGGTTGAGGCAGTTCGCTTGATGCAGAACACTCGAATTCGAGAAGCTGATTCAGGGAAGGAAACACAGGGTAACCTGTGTCTCCTTGGACTTGTTAGAAACCACAGTGGGGTATGCTGAGTGTGCCCATGGAAACGGGGGCCTGCTGGAACTAGCCTTGCTTTGCCATTTTGAAGGCTGCATTCATGCTGCCTTGAAGCTGCCTGACATTCCCTGCTCTTGACAGGCCTGTAAACCCTGTAAGAATGCTTCTGGGGAGCAAATGAATTTGCTATCTACACTAGGTGCTTCTGCGCCTGCGGTGTGGTCACCCTGACAAGCTCTAGCGCTAAAAGGAAACTCAACGTGTGAACTTGCCTCCAGTTTAGGCCCTTAGTACCCATGTAGATACGGAGGCATGCAGCTCTTTCCATGAGTTCTTAGTCGCTTCTATGCTTTACTATAAAGGAAGTACACTTCTGAGGACTCCTAGGCCTCTCGGGTATGCATCATTTCCCCTCCAAGTTCACTGAGCCCCTCCAGAGCCCTGTGGGCCGGCTGCGAGAAACTTCGAGTCCCATTTGTCGATTCCCTCGGAGGCCCTCTGTGCGTGCCTAGAGACGGGCAACACACTGTACGTTCCTTGAGGAGAGCTCCATTTCCAGAGACCTCGAACGGCCTCAGGACAACATTGCTGCTGAGTCCCAAGTGCCCAGGAAGACTTTGTCATGGCCCTTGTGTGAGCTGCCATGTGATAACACTCTGTTTTGAATGCTCCGAGGCCCTCGTACCTGGAGTCACTCTGCTCGAGGAGAAAGTCAGCATCTTGCCATGCGGTGTCGCTGACGGCACACCCAGCAGAAACACATGCCTGGAAGTAAGGCCCTGATTTGCCGTGCAGAAGCGGAGGCGTGCAGCAGTTTCCATGAGCCGGTGGCCTGTGCTCTGCGTACCTTTAACGGCAGCACAGTTTTCTGGACACCTAGGAGGCTAGCGTGGGCACCCTGTTGCCGGCAGGAACACTGAGTACCCCCAGGCGCACCTGGGTCTGCTAAGCAACATCCAGTCCCGTAGCCCTTTAGAGCCCCCTCTGTGCATGCCGAGCGTAGGGAAACGCACTGCACTCTCCTTTGAAGCGTCTTAGTTTCTTCAGCACTCGCGCACGTTCACGAACACCGTTCTGGCACGTCCCACATGGCGTAGAAGTCTTAGGCGTTGCCCTAGTCTGAGCAGCACTCAGAGTAACCCTCGGCTTCGCATTCCATCCAGGACCTCCTGCCTGAAATCAACGTGCCTCCTAGAGGAAGTCGGCTTGCGTTCTGACGGCAGTTTGAGTCCTGTTCTTCCCGTGGCACTGCAGGCTTTTGAATAGCCACAGGCCCAGAGGAGCAGCTACGGCGTTCCTTGGTTGAGGCAGTTCGCTTGATGCAGAACACTCGAATTCGAGAAGCTGATTCAGGGAAGGAAACACAGGGTAACCTGTGTCTCTTTGGACTTGTTAGAAACCACAGTGGGGTATGCTGAGTGTGCCCATGGAAACGGGGGCCTGCTGGAACTAGCCTTGCTTTCCCATTTTGAAGGCTGCATTCATGCTGCCTTGAAGCTGCCTGACATTCCCTGCTCTTGACAGGCCTGTAAACCCTGTAAGAATGCTTCTGGGGAGCAAATGAATTTGCTATCTACACTAGGTGCTTCTGCGCCTGCGGTGTGGTCACCCTCACAAGCTCTAGCGCTAAAAGGAAACTCAACGTGTGAACTTGCCTCCAGTTTAGGCCCTTAGTACCCATGTAGATACGGAGGCATGCAGCTCTTTCCATGAGTTCTTAGTCGCTTCTATGCTTTACTATAAAGGAAGTACACTTCTGAGGACTCCTAGGCCTCTCGGCTATGCATCATTTCCCCTCCAAGTTCACTGAGTCCCTCCAGAGCCCTGTGGGCCGGCTGCGAGAAACTTCGAGTCCCATTTGTCGATTCCCTCGGAGGCCCTCTGTGCGTGCCTAGAGACGGGCAACACACTGTACGTTCCTTGAGGAGAGCTCCATTTCCAGAGACCTCGAACGGCCTCAGGACAACATTGCTGCTGAGTCCCAAGTGCCCAGGAAGACTTTGTCATGGCCCTTGTGTGAGCTGCCATGTGATAACACTCTGTTTTGAATGCTCCGAGGCCCTCGTACCTGGAGTCACTCTGCTCGAGGAGAAAGTCAGCATCTTGCCATGCGGTGTCGCTGACGGCACACCCAGCAGAAACACATGCCTGGAAGTAAGGCCCTGATTTGCCGTGCAGAAGCGGAGGCGTGCAGCAGTTTCCATGAGCCGGTGGCCTGTGCTCTGCGTACCTTTAACGGCAGCACAGTTTTCTGGACACCTAGGAGGCTAGCGTGGGCACCCTGTTGCCGGCAGGAACACTGAGTACCCCCAGGCGCACCTGGGTCTGCTAAGCAACATCCAGTCCCGTAGCCCTTTAGAGCCCCCTCTGTGCATGCCGAGCGTAGGGAAACGCACTGCACTCTCCTTTGAAGCGTCTTAGTTTCTTCAGCACTCGCGCACGTTCACGAACACCGTTCTGGCACGTCCCACATGGCGTAGAAGTCTTAGGCGTTGCCCTAGTCTGAGCAGCACTCAGAGTAACCCTCGGCTTCGCATTCCATCCAGGACCTCCTGCCTGAAATCAACGTGCCTCCTAGAGGAAGTCGGCTTGCGTTCTGACGGCAGTTTGAGTCCTGTTCTTCCCGTTGCACTGCAGGCTTTTGAATAGCCACAGGCCCAGAGGAGCAGCTATGGCGTTCCTTGGTTGAGGCAGTTCCCTTGATGCAGAACACTCGAATTCGAGAAGCTGATTCAGGGAAGGAAACACAGGGTAACCTGTGTCTCTTTGGACTTGTTAGAAACCACAGTGGGGTATGCTGAGTGTGCCCATGGAAACGGGGGCCTGCTGGAACTAGCCTTGCTTTCCCATTTTGAAGGCTGCATTCATGCTGCCTTGAAGCTGCCTGACATTCCCTGCTCTTGACAGGCCTGTAAACCCTGTAAGAATGCTTCTGGGGAGCAAATGAATTTGCTATCTACACTAGGTGCTTCTGCGCCTGCGGTGTGGTCACCCTGACAAGCTCTAGCGCTAAAAGGAAACTCAACGTGTGAACTTGCCTCCAGTTTAGGCCCTTAGTACCCATGTAGATACGGAGGCATGCAGCTCTTTCCATGAGTTCTTAGTCGCTTCTATGCTTTACTATAAAGGAAGTACACTTCTGAGGACTCCTAGGCCTCTCGGGTATGCATCATTTCCCCTCCAAGTTCACTGAGTCCCTCCAGAGCCCTGTGGGCCGGCTGCGAGAAACTTCGAGTCCCATTTGTCGATTCCCTCGGAGGCCCTCTGTGCGTGCCTAGAGACGGGCAACACACTGTACGTTCCTTGAGGAGAGCTCCATTTCCAGAGACCTCGAACGGCCTCAGGACAACATTGCTGCTGAGTCCCAAGTGCCCAGGAAGACTTTGTCATGGCCCTTGTGTGAGCTGCCATGTGATAACACTCTGTTTTGAATGCTCCGAGGCCCTCGTACCTGGAGTCACTCTGCTCGAGGAGAAAGTCAGCATCTTGCCATGCGGTGTCGCTGACGGCACACCCAGCAGAAACACATGCCTGGAAGTAAGGCCCTGATTTGCCGTGCAGAAGCGGAGGCGTGCAGCAGTTTCCATGAGCCGGTGGCCTGTGCTCTGCGTACCTTTAACGGCAGCACAGTTTTCTGGACACCTAGGAGGCTAGCGTGGGCACCCTGTTGCCGGCAGGAACACTGAGTACCCCCAGGCGCACCTGGGTCTGCTAAGCAACATCCAGTCCCGTAGCCCTTTAGAGCCCCCTCTGTGCATGCCGAGCGTAGGGAAACGCACTGCACTCTCCTTTGAAGCGTCTTAGTTTCTTCAGCACTCGCGCACGTTCACGAACACCGTTCTGGCACGTCCCACATGGCGTAGAAGTCTTAGGCGTTGCCCTAGTCTGAGCAGCACTCAGAGTAACCCTCGGCTTCGCATTCCATCCAGGACCTCCTGCCTGAAATCAACGTGCCTCCTAGAGGAAGTCGGCTTGCGTTCTGACGGCAGTTTGAGTCCTGTTCTTCCCGTGGCACTGCAGGCTTTTGAATAGCCACAGGCCCAGAGGAGCAGCTACGGCGTTCCTTGGTTGAGGCAGTTCCCTTGATGCAGAACACTCGAATTCGAGAAGCTGATTCAGGGAAGGAAACACAGGGTAACCTGTGTCTCTTTGGACTTGTTAGAAACCACAGTGGGGTATGCTGAGTGTGCCCATGGAAACGGGGGCCTGCTGGAACTAGCCTTGCTTTGCCATTTTGAAGGCTGCATTCATGCTGCCTTGAAGCTGCCTGACATTCCCTGCTCTTGACAGGCCTGTAAACCCTGTAAGAATGCTTCTGGGGAGCAAATGAATTTGCTATCTACACTAGGTGCTTCTGCGCCTGCGGTGTGGTCACCCTCACAAGCTCTAGCGCTAAAAGGAAACTCAACGTGTGAACTTGCCTCCAGTTTAGGCCCTTAGTACCCATGTAGATACGGAGGCATGCAGCTCTTTCCATGAGTTCTTAGTCGCTTCTATGCTTTACTATAAAGGAAGTACACTTCTGAGGACTCCTAGGCCTCTCGGCTATGCATCATTTCCCCTCCAAGTTCACTGAGTCCCTCCAGAGCCCTGTGGGCCGGCTGCGAGAAACTTCGAGTCCCATTTGTCGATTCCCTCGGAGGCCCTCTGTGCGTGCCTAGAGACGGGCAACACACTGTACGTTCCTTGAGGAGAGCTCCATTTCCAGAGACCTCGAACGGCCTCAGGACAACATTGCTGCTGAGTCCCAAGTGCCCAGGAAGACTTTGTCATGGCCCTTGTGTGAGCTGCCATGTGATAACACTCTGTTTTGAATGCTCCGAGGCCCTCGTACCTGGAGTCACTCTGCTCGAGGAGAAAGTCAGCATCTTGCCATGCGGTGTCGCTGACGGCACACCCAGCAGAAACACATGCCTGGAAGTAAGGCCCTGATTTGCCGTGCAGAAGCGGAGGCGTGCAGCAGTTTCCATGAGCCGGTGGCCTGTGCTCTGCGTACCTTTAACGGCAGCACAGTTTTCTGGACACCTAGGAGGCTAGCGTGGGCACCCTGTTGCCGGCAGGAACACTGAGTACCCCCAGGCGCACCTGGGTCTGCTAAGCAACATCCAGTCCCGTAGCCCTTTAGAGCCCCCTCTGTGCATGCCGAGCGTAGGGAAACGCACTGCACTCTCCTTTGAAGCGTCTTAGTTTCTTCAGCACTCGCGCACGTTCACGAACACCGTTCTGGCACGTCCCACATGGCGTAGAAGTCTTAGGCGTTGCCCTAGTCTGAGCAGCACTCAGAGTAACCCTCGGCTTCGCATTCCATCCAGGACCTCCTGCCTGAAATCAACGTGCCTCCTAGAGGAAGTCGGCTTGCGTTCTGACGGCAGTTTGAGTCCTGTTCTTCCCGTTGCACTGCAGGCTTTTGAATAGCCACAGGCCCAGAGGAGCAGCTATGGCGTTCCTTGGTTGAGGCAGTTCCCTTGATGCAGAACACTCGAATTCGAGAAGCTGATTCAGGGAAGGAAACACAGGGTAACCTGTGTCTCTTTGGACTTGTTAGAAACCACAGTGGGGTATGCTGAGTGTGCCCATGGAAACGGGGGCCTGCTGGAACTAGCCTTGCTTTCCCATTTTGAAGGCTGCATTCATGCTGCCTTGAAGCTGCCTGACATTCCCTGCTCTTGACAGGCCTGTAAACCCTGTAAGAATGCTTCTGGGGAGCAAATGAATTTGCTATCTACACTAGGTGCTTCTGCGCCTGCGGTGTGGTCACCCTGACAAGCTCTAGCGCTAAAAGGAAACTCAACGTGTGAACTTGCCTCCAGTTTAGGCCCTTAGTACCCATGTAGATACGGAGGCATGCAGCTCTTTCCATGAGTTCTTAGTCGCTTCTATGCTTTACTATAAAGGAAGTACACTTCTGAGGACTCCTAGGCCTCTCGGGTATGCATCATTTCCCCTCCAAGTTCACTGAGTCCCTCCAGAGCCCTGTGGGCCGGCTGCGAGAAACTTCGAGTCCCATTTGTCGATTCCCTCGGAGGCCCTCTGTGCGTGCCTAGAGACGGGCAACACACTGTACGTTCCTTGAGGAGAGCTCCATTTCCAGAGACCTCGAACGGCCTCAGGACAACATTGCTGCTGAGTCCCAAGTGCCCAGGAAGACTTTGTCATGGCCCTTGTGTGAGCTGCCATGTGATAACACTCTGTTTTGAATGCTCCGAGGCCCTCGTACCTGGAGTCACTCTGCTCGAGGAGAAAGTCAGCATCTTGCCATGCGGTGTCGCTGACGGCACACCCAGCAGAAACACATGCCTGGAAGTAAGGCCCTGATTTGCCGTGCAGAAGCGGAGGCGTGCAGCAGTTTCCATGAGCCGGTGGCCTGTGCTCTGCCTACCTTTAACGGCAGCACAGTTTTCTGGACACCTAGGAGGCTAGCGTGGGCACCCTGTTGCCGGCAGGAACACTGAGTACCCCCAGGCGCACCTGGGTCTGCTAAGCAACATCCAGTCCCGTAGCCCTTTAGAGCCCCCTCTGTGCATGCCGAGCGTAGGGAAACGCACTGCACTCTCCTTTGAAGCGTCTTAGTTTCTTCAGCACTCGCGCACGTTCACGAACACCGTTCTGGCACGTCCCACATGGCGTAGAAGTCTTAGGCGTTGCCCTAGTCTGAGCAGCACTCAGAGTAACCCTCGGCTTCGCATTCCATCCAGGACCTCCTGCCTGAAATCAACGTGCCTCCTAGAGGAAGTCGGCTTGCGTTCTGACGGCAGTTTGAGTCCTGTTCTTCCCGTGGCACTGCAGGCTTTTGAATAGCCACAGGCCCAGAGGAGCAGCTACGGCGTTCCTTGGTTGAGGCAGTTCCCTTGATGCAGAACACTCGAATTCGAGAAGCTGATTCAGGGAAGGAAACACAGGGTAACCTGTGTCTCTTTGGACTTGTTAGAAACCACAGTGGGGTATGCTGAGTGTGCCCATGGAAACGGGGGCCTGCTGGAACTAGCCTTGCTTTGCCATTTTGAAGGCTGCATTCATGCTGCCTTGAAGCTGCCTGACATTCCCTGCTCTTGACAGGCCTGTAAACCCTGTAAGAATGCTTCTGGGGAGCAAATGAATTTGCTATCTACACTAGGTGCTTCTGCGCCTGCGGTGTGGTCACCCTGACAAGCTCTAGCGCTAAAAGGAAACTCAACGTGTGAACTTGCCTCCAGTTTAGGCCCTTAGTACCCATGTAGATACGGAGGCATGCAGCTCTTTCCATGAGTTCTTAGTCGCTTCTATGCTTTACTATAAAGGAAGTACACTTCTGAGGACTCCTAGGCCTCTCGGGTATGCATCATTTCCCCTCCAAGTTCACTGAGTCCCTCCAGAGCCCTGTGGGCCGGCTGCGAGAAACTTCGAGTCCCATTTGTCGATTCCCTCGGAGGCCCTCTGTGCGTGCCTAGAGACGGGCAACACACTGTACGTTCCTTGAGGAGAGCTCCATTTCCAGAGACCTCGAACGGCCTCAGGACAACATTGCTGCTGAGTCCCAAGTGCCCAGGAAGACTTTGTCATGGCCCTTGTGTGAGCTGCCATGTGATAACACTCTGTTTTGAATGCTCCGAGGCCCTCGTACCTGGAGTCACTCTGCTCGAGGAGAAAGTCAGCATCTTGCCATGCGGTGTCGCTGACGGCACACCCAGCAGAAACACATGCCTGGAAGTAAGGCCCTGATTTGCCGTGCAGAAGCGGAGGCGTGCAGCAGTTTCCATGAGCCGGTGGCCTGTGCTCTGCGTACCTTTAACGGCAGCACAGTTTTCTGGACACCTAGGAGGCTAGCGTGGGCACCCTGTTGCCGGCAGGAACACTGAGTACCCCCAGGCGCACCTGGGTCTGCTAAGCAACATCCAGTCCCGTAGCCCTTTAGAGCCCCCTCTGTGCATGCCGAGCGTAGGGAAACGCACTGCACTCTCCTTTGAAGCGTCTTAGTTTCTTCAGCACTCGCGCACGTTCACGAACACCGTTCTGGCACGTCCCACATGGCGTAGAAGTCTTAGGCGTTGCCCTAGTCTGAGCAGCACTCAGAGTAACCCTCGGCTTCGCATTCCATCCAGGACCTCCTGCCTGAAATCAACGTGCCTCCTAGAGGAAGTCGGCTTGCGTTCTGACGGCAGTTTGAGTCCTGTTCTTCCCGTGGCACTGCAGGCTTTTGAATAGCCACAGGCCCAGAGGAGCAGCTACGGCGTTCCTTGGTTGAGGCAGTTCGCTTGATGCAGAACACTCGAATTCGAGAAGCTGATTCAGGGAAGGAAACACAGGGTAACCTGTGTCTCTTTGGACTTGTTAGAAACCACAGTGGGGTATGCTGAGTGTGCCCATGGAAACGGGGGCCTGCTGGAACTAGCCTTGCTTTCCCATTTTGAAGGCTGCATTCATGCTGCCTTGAAGCTGCCTGACATTCCCTGCTCTTGACAGGCCTGTAAACCCTGTAAGAATGCTTCTGGGGAGCAAATGAATTTGCTATCTACACTAGGTGCTTCTGCGCCTGCGGTGTGGTCACCCTGACAAGCTCTAGCGCTAAAAGGAAACTCAACGTGTGAACTTGCCTCCAGTTTAGGCCCTTAGTACCCATGTAGATACGGAGGCATGCAGCTCTTTCCATGAGTTCTTAGTCGCTTCTATGCTTTACTATAAAGGAAGTACACTTCTGAGGACTCCTAGGCCTCTCGGCTATGCATCATTTCCCCTCCAAGTTCACTGAGTCCCTCCAGAGCCCTGTGGGCCGGCTGCGAGAAACTTCGAGTCCCATTTGTCGATTCCCTCGGAGGCCCTCTGTGCGTGCCTAGAGACGGGCAACACACTGTACGTTCCTTGAGGAGAGCTCCATTTCCAGAGACCTCGAACGGCCTCAGGACAACATTGCTGCTGAGTCCCAAGTGCCCAGGAAGACTTTGTCATGGCCCTTGTGTGAGCTGCCATGTGATAACACTCTGTTTTGAATGCTCCGAGGCCCTCGTACCTGGAGTCACTCTGCTCGAGGAGAAAGTCAGCATCTTGCCATGCGGTGTCGCTGACGGCACACCCAGCAGAAACACATGCCTGGAAGTAAGGCCCTGATTTGCCGTGCAGAAGCGGAGGCGTGCAGCAGTTTCCATGAGCCGGTGGCCTGTGCTCTGCGTACCTTTAACGGCAGCACAGTTTTCTGGACACCTAGGAGGCTAGCGTGGGCACCCTGTTGCCGGCAGGAACACTGAGTACCCCCAGGCGCACCTGGGTCTGCTAAGCAACATCCAGTCCCGTAGCCCTTTAGAGCCCCCTCTGTGCATGCCGAGCGTAGGGAAACGCACTGCACTCTCCTTTGAAGCGTCTTAGTTTCTTCAGCACTCGCGCACGTTCACGAACACCGTTCTGGCACGTCCCACATGGCGTAGAAGTCTTAGGCGTTGCCCTAGTCTGAGCAGCACTCAGAGTAACCCTCGGCTTCGCATTCCATCCAGGACCTCCTGCCTGAAATCAACGTGCCTCCTAGAGGAAGTCGGCTTGCGTTCTGACGGCAGTTTGAGTCCTGTTCTTCCCGTGGCACTGCAGGCTTTTGAATAGCCACAGGCCCAGAGGAGCAGCTACGGCGTTCCTTGGTTGAGGCAGTTCGCTTGATGCAGAACACTCGAATTCGAGAAGCTGATTCAGGGAAGGAAACACAGGGTAACCTGTGTCTCCTTGGACTTGTTAGAAACCACAGTGGGGTATGCTGAGTGTGCCCATGGAAACGGGGGCCTGCTGGAACTAGCCTTGCTTTGCCATTTTGAAGGCTGCATTCATGCTGCCTTGAAGCTGCCTGACATTCCCTGCTCTTGACAGGCCTGTAAACCCTGTAAGAATGCTTCTGGGGAGCAAATGAATTTGCTATCTACACTAGGTGCTTCTGCGCCTGCGGTGTGGTCACCCTGACAAGCTCTAGCGCTAAAAGGAAACTCAACGTGTGAACTTGCCTCCAGTTTAGGCCCTTAGTACCCATGTAGATACGGAGGCATGCAGCTCTTTCCATGAGTTCTTAGTCGCTTCTATGCTTTACTATAAAGGAAGTACACTTCTGAGGACTCCTAGGCCTCTCGGGTATGCATCATTTCCCCTCCAAGTTCACTGAGTCCCTCCAGAGCCCTGTGGGCCGGCTGCGAGAAACTTCGAGTCCCATTTGTCGATTCCCTCGGAGGCCCTCTGTGCGTGCCTAGAGACGGGCAACACACTGTACGTTCCTTGAGGAGAGCTCCATTTCCAGAGACCTCGAACGGCCTCAGGACAACATTGCTGCTGAGTCCCAAGTGCCCAGGAAGACTTTGTCATGGCCCTTGTGTGAGCTGCCATGTGATAACACTCTGTTTTGAATGCTCCGAGGCCCTCGTACCTGGAGTCACTCTGCTCGAGGAGAAAGTCAGCATCTTGCCATGCGGTGTCGCTGACGGCACACCCAGCAGAAACACATGCCTGGAAGTAAGGCCCTGATTTGCCGTGCAGAAGCGGAGGCGTGCAGCAGTTTCCATGAGCCGGTGGCCTGTGCTCTGCGTACCTTTAACGGCAGCACAGTTTTCTGGACACCTAGGAGGCTAGCGTGGGCACCCTGTTGCCGGCAGGAACACTGAGTACCCCCAGGCGCACCTGGGTCTGCTAAGCAACATCCAGTCCCGTAGCCCTTTAGAGCCCCCTCTGTGCATGCCGAGCGTAGGGAAACGCACTGCACTCTCCTTTGAAGCGTCTTAGTTTCTTCAGCACTCGCGCACGTTCACGAACACCGTTCTGGCACGTCCCACATGGCGTAGAAGTCTTAGGCGTTGCCCTAGTCTGAGCAGCACTCAGAGTAACCCTCGGCTTCGCATTCCATCCAGGACCTCCTGCCTGAAATCAACGTGCCTCCTAGAGGAAGTCGGCTTGCGTTCTGACGGCAGTTTGAGTCCTGTTCTTCCCGTGGCACTGCAGGCTTTTGAATAGCCACAGGCCCAGAGGAGCAGCTACGGCGTTCCTTGGTTGAGGCAGTTCGCTTGATGCAGAACACTCGAATTCGAGAAGCTGATTCAGGGAAGGAAACACAGGGTAACCTGTGTCTCCTTGGACTTGTTAGAAACCACAGTGGGGTATGCTGAGTGTGCCCATGGAAACGGGGGCCTGCTGGAACTAGCCTTGCTTTGCCATTTTGAAGGCTGCATTCATGCTGCCTTGAAGCTGCCTGACATTCCCTGCTCTTGACAGGCCTGTAAACCCTGTAAGAATGCTTCTGGGGAGCAAATGAATTTGCTATCTACACTAGGTGCTTCTGCGCCTGCGGTGTGGTCACCCTGACAAGCTCTAGCGCTAAAAGGAAACTCAACGTGTGAACTTGCCTCCAGTTTAGGCCCTTAGTACCCATGTAGATACGGAGGCATGCAGCTCTTTCCATGAGTTCTTAGTCGCTTCTATGCTTTACTATAAAGGAAGTACACTTCTGAGGACTCCTAGGCCTCTCGGGTATGCATCATTTCCCCTCCAAGTTCACTGAGTCCCTCCAGAGCCCTGTGGGCCGGCTGCGAGAAACTTCGAGTCCCATTTGTCGATTCCCTCGGAGGCCCTCTGTGCGTGCCTAGAGACGGGCAACACACTGTACGTTCCTTGAGGAGAGCTCCATTTCCAGAGACCTCGAACGGCCTCAGGACAACATTGCTGCTGAGTCCCAAGTGCCCAGGAAGACTTTGTCATGGCCCTTGTGTGAGCTGCCATGTGATAACACTCTGTTTTGAATGCTCCGAGGCCCTCGTACCTGGAGTCACTCTGCTCGAGGAGAAAGTCAGCATCTTGCCATGCGGTGTCGCTGACGGCACACCCAGCAGAAACACATGCCTGGAAGTAAGGCCCTGATTTGCCGTGCAGAAGCGGAGGCGTGCAGCAGTTTCCATGAGCCGGTGGCCTGTGCTCTGCGTACCTTTAACGGCAGCACAGTTTTCTGGACACCTAGGAGGCTAGCGTGGGCACCCTGTTGCCGGCAGGAACACTGAGTACCCCCAGGCGCACCTGGGTCTGCTAAGCAACATCCAGTCCCGTAGCCCTTTAGAGCCCCCTCTGTGCATGCCGAGCGTAGGGAAACGCACTGCACTCTCCTTTGAAGCGTCTTAGTTTCTTCAGCACTCGCGCACGTTCACGAACACCGTTCTGGCACGTCCCACATGGCGTAGAAGTCTTAGGCGTTGCCCTAGTCTGAGCAGCACTCAGAGTAACCCTCGGCTTCGCATTCCATCCAGGACCTCCTGCCTGAAATCAACGTGCCTCCTAGAGGAAGTCGGCTTGCGTTCTGACGGCAGTTTGAGTCCTGTTCTTCCCGTGGCACTGCAGGCTTTTGAATAGCCACAGGCCCAGAGGAGCAGCTACGGCGTTCCTTGGTTGAGGCAGTTCGCTTGATGCAGAACACTCGAATTCGAGAAGCTGATTCAGGGAAGGAAACACAGGGTAACCTGTGTCTCCTTGGACTTGTTAGAAACCACAGTGGGGTATGCTGAGTGTGCCCATGGAAACGGGGGCCTGCTGGAACTAGCCTTGCTTTGCCATTTTGAAGGCTGCATTCATGCTGCCTTGAAGCTGCCTGACATTCCCTGCTCTTGACAGGCCTGTAAACCCTGTAAGAATGCTTCTGGGGAGCAAATGAATTTGCTATCTACACTAGGTGCTTCTGCGCCTGCGGTGTGGTCACCCTGACAAGCTCTAGCGCTAAAAGGAAACTCAACGTGTGAACTTGCCTCCAGTTTAGGCCCTTAGTACCCATGTAGATACGGAGGCATGCAGCTCTTTCCATGAGTTCTTAGTCGCTTCTATGCTTTACTATAAAGGAAGTACACTTCTGAGGACTCCTAGGCCTCTCGGCTATGCATCATTTCCCCTCCAAGTTCACTGAGTCCCTCCAGAGCCCTGTGGGCCGGCTGCGAGAAACTTCGAGTCCCATTTGTCGATTCCCTCGGAGGCCCTCTGTGCGTGCCTAGAGACGGGCAACACACTGTACGTTCCTTGAGGAGAGCTCCATTTCCAGAGACCTCGAACGGCCTCAGGACAACATTGCTGCTGAGTCCCAAGTGCCCAGGAAGACTTTGTCATGGCCCTTGTGTGAGCTGCCATGTGATAACACTCTGTTTTGAATGCTCCGAGGCCCTCGTACCTGGAGTCACTCTGCTCGAGGAGAAAGTCAGCATCTTGCCATGCGGTGTCGCTGACGGCACACCCAGCAGAAACACATGCCTGGAAGTAAGGCCCTGATTTGCCGTGCAGAAGCGGAGGCGTGCAGCAGTTTCCATGAGCCGGTGGCCTGTGCTCTGCGTACCTTTAACGGCAGCACAGTTTTCTGGACACCTAGGAGGCTAGCGTGGGCACCCTGTTGCCGGCAGGAACACTGAGTACCCCCAGGCGCACCTGGGTCTGCTAAGCAACATCCAGTCCCGTAGCCCTTTAGAGCCCCCTCTGTGCATGCCGAGCGTAGGGAAACGCACTGCACTCTCCTTTGAAGCGTCTTAGTTTCTTCAGCACTCGCGCACGTTCACGAACACCGTTCTGGCACGTCCCACATGGCGTAGAAGTCTTAGGCGTTGCCCTAGTCTGAGCAGCACTCAGAGTAACCCTCGGCTTCGCATTCCATCCAGGACCTCCTGCCTGAAATCAACGTGCCTCCTAGAGGAAGTCGGCTTGCGTTCTGACGGCAGTTTGAGTCCTGTTCTTCCCGTGGCACTGCAGGCTTTTGAATAGCCACAGGCCCAGAGGAGCAGCTACGGCGTTCCTTGGTTGAGGCAGTTCGCTTGATGCAGAACACTCGAATTCGAGAAGCTGATTCAGGGAAGGAAACACAGGGTAACCTGTGTCTCCTTGGACTTGTTAGAAACCACAGTGGGGTATGCTGAGTGTGCCCATGGAAACGGGGGCCTGCTGGAACTAGCCTTGCTTTGCCATTTTGAAGGCTGCATTCATGCTGCCTTGAAGCTGCCTGACATTCCCTGCTCTTGACAGGCCTGTAAACCCTGTAAGAATGCTTCTGGGGAGCAAATGAATTTGCTATCTACACTAGGTGCTTCTGCGCCTGCGGTGTGGTCACCCTGACAAGCTCTAGCGCTAAAAGGAAACTCAACGTGTGAACTTGCCTCCAGTTTAGGCCCTTAGTACCCATGTAGATACGGAGGCATGCAGCTCTTTCCATGAGTTCTTAGTCGCTTCTATGCTTTACTATAAAGGAAGTACACTTCTGAGGACTCCTAGGCCTCTCGGGTATGCATCATTTCCCCTCCAAGTTCACTGAGTCCCTCCAGAGCCCTGTGGGCCGGCTGCGAGAAACTTCGAGTCCCATTTGTCGATTCCCTCGGAGGCCCTCTGTGCGTGCCTAGAGACGGGCAACACACTGTACGTTCCTTGAGGAGAGCTCCATTTCCAGAGACCTCGAACGGCCTCAGGACAACATTGCTGCTGAGTCCCAAGTGCCCAGGAAGACTTTGTCATGGCCCTTGTGTGAGCTGCCATGTGATAACACTCTGTTTTGAATGCTCCGAGGCCCTCGTACCTGGAGTCACTCTGCTCGAGGAGAAAGTCAGCATCTTGCCATGCGGTGTCGCTGACGGCACACCCAGCAGAAACACATGCCTGGAAGTAAGGCCCTGATTTGCCGTGCAGAAGCGGAGGCGTGCAGCAGTTTCCATGAGCCGGTGGCCTGTGCTCTGCGTACCTTTAACGGCAGCACAGTTTTCTGGACACCTAGGAGGCTAGCGTGGGCACCCTGTTGCCGGCAGGAACACTGAGTACCCCCAGGCGCACCTGGGTCTGCTAAGCAACATCCAGTCCCGTAGCCCTTTAGAGCCCCCTCTGTGCATGCCGAGCGTAGGGAAACGCACTGCACTCTCCTTTGAAGCGTCTTAGTTTCTTCAGCACTCGCGCACGTTCACGAACACCGTTCTGGCACGTCCCACATGGCGTAGAAGTCTTAGGCGTTGCCCTAGTCTGAGCAGCACTCAGAGTAACCCTCGGCTTCGCATTCCATCCAGGACCTCCTGCCTGAAATCAACGTGCCTCCTAGAGGAAGTCGGCTTGCGTTCTGACGGCAGTTTGAGTCCTGTTCTTCCCGTGGCACTGCAGGCTTTTGAATAGCCACAGGCCCAGAGGAGCAGCTATGGCGTTCCTTGGTTGAGGCAGTTCCCTTGATGCAGAACACTCGAATTCGAGAAGCTGATTCAGGGAAGGAAACACAGGGTAACCTGTGTCTCTTTGGACTTGTTAGAAACCACAGTGGGGTATGCTGAGTGTGCCCATGGAAACGGGGGCCTGCTGGAACTAGCCTTGCTTTCCCATTTTGAAGGCTGCATTCATGCTGCCTTGAAGCTGCCTGACATTCCCTGCTCTTGACAGGCCTGTAAACCCTGTAAGAATGCTTCTGGGGAGCAAATGAATTTGCTATCTACACTAGGTGCTTCTGCGCCTGCGGTGTGGTCACCCTGACAAGCTCTAGCGCTAAAAGGAAACTCAACGTGTGAACTTGCCTCCAGTTTAGGCCCTTAGTACCCATGTAGATACGGAGGCATGCAGCTCTTTCCATGAGTTCTTAGTCGCTTCTATGCTTTACTATAAAGGAAGTACACTTCTGAGGACTCCTAGGCCTCTCGGCTATGCATCATTTCCCCTCCAAGTTCACTGAGTCCCTCCAGAGCCCTGTGGGCCGGCTGCGAGAAACTTCGAGTCCCATTTGTCGATTCCCTCGGAGGCCCTCTGTGCGTGCCTAGAGACGGGCAACACACTGTACGTTCCTTGAGGAGAGCTCCATTTCCAGAGACCTCGAACGGCCTCAGGACAACATTGCTGCTGAGTCCCAAGTGCCCAGGAAGACTTTGTCATGGCCCTTGTGTGAGCTGCCATGTGATAACACTCTGTTTTGAATGCTCCGAGGCCCTCGTACCTGGAGTCACTCTGCTCGAGGAGAAAGTCAGCATCTTGCCATGCGGTGTCGCTGACGGCACACCCAGCAGAAACACATGCCTGGAAGTAAGGCCCTGATTTGCCGTGCAGAAGCGGAGGCGTGCAGCAGTTTCCATGAGCCGGTGGCCTGTGCTCTGCGTACCTTTAACGGCAGCACAGTTTTCTGGACACCTAGGAGGCTAGCGTGGGCACCCTGTTGCCGGCAGGAACACTGAGTACCCCCAGGCGCACCTGGGTCTGCTAAGCAACATCCAGTCCCGTAGCCCTTTAGAGCCCCCTCTGTGCATGCCGAGCGTAGGGAAACGCACTGCACTCTCCTTTGAAGCGTCTTAGTTTCTTCAGCACTCGCGCACGTTCACGAACACCGTTCTGGCACGTCCCACATGGCGTAGAAGTCTTAGGCGTTGCCCTAGTCTGAGCAGCACTCAGAGTAACCCTCGGCTTCGCATTCCATCCAGGACCTCCTGCCTGAAATCAACGTGCCTCCTAGAGGAAGTCGGCTTGCGTTCTGACGGCAGTTTGAGTCCTGTTCTTCCCGTGGCACTGCAGGCTTTTGAATAGCCACAGGCCCAGAGGAGCAGCTACGGCGTTCCTTGGTTGAGGCAGTTCGCTTGATGCAGAACACTCGAATTCGAGAAGCTGATTCAGGGAAGGAAACACAGGGTAACCTGTGTCTCTTTGGACTTGTTAGAAACCACAGTGGGGTATGCTGAGTGTGCCCATGGAAACGGGGGCCTGCTGGAACTAGCCTTGCTTTCCCATTTTGAAGGCTGCATTCATGCTGCCTTGAAGCTGCCTGACATTCCCTGCTCTTGACAGGCCTGTAAACCCTGTAAGAATGCTTCTGGGGAGCAAATGAATTTGCTATCTACACTAGGTGCTTCTGCGCCTGCGGTGTGGTCACCCTGACAAGCTCTAGCGCTAAAAGGAAACTCAACGTGTGAACTTGCCTCCAGTTTAGGCCCTTAGTACCCATGTAGATACGGAGGCATGCAGCTCTTTCCATGAGTTCTTAGTCGCTTCTATGCTTTACTATAAAGGAAGTACACTTCTGAGGACTCCTAGGCCTCTCGGCTATGCATCATTTCCCCTCCAAGTTCACTGAGTCCCTCCAGAGCCCTGTGGGCCGGCTGCGAGAAACTTCGAGTCCCATTTGTCGATTCCCTCGGAGGCCCTCTGTGCGTGCCTAGAGACGGGCAACACACTGTACGTTCCTTGAGGAGAGCTCCATTTCCAGAGACCTCGAACGGCCTCAGGACAACATTGCTGCTGAGTCCCAAGTGCCCAGGAAGACTTTGTCATGGCCCTTGTGTGAGCTGCCATGTGATAACACTCTGTTTTGAATGCTCCGAGGCCCTCGTACCTGGAGTCACTCTGCTCGAGGAGAAAGTCAGCATCTTGCCATGCGGTGTCGCTGACGGCACACCCAGCAGAAACACATGCCTGGAAGTAAGGCCCTGATTTGCCGTGCAGAAGCGGAGGCGTGCAGCAGTTTCCATGAGCCGGTGGCCTGTGCTCTGCGTACCTTTAACGGCAGCACAGTTTTCTGGACACCTAGGAGGCTAGCGTGGGCACCCTGTTGCCGGCAGGAACACTGAGTACCCCCAGGCGCACCTGGGTCTGCTAAGCAACATCCAGTCCCGTAGCCCTTTAGAGCCCCCTCTGTGCATGCCGAGCGTAGGGAAACGCACTGCACTCTCCTTTGAAGCGTCTTAGTTTCTTCAGCACTCGCGCACGTTCACGAACACCGTTCTGGCACGTCCCACATGGCGTAGAAGTCTTAGGCGTTGCCCTAGTCTGAGCAGCACTCAGAGTAACCCTCGGCTTCGCATTCCATCCAGGACCTCCTGCCTGAAATCAACGTGCCTCCTAGAGGAAGTCGGCTTGCGTTCTGACGGCAGTTTGAGTCCTGTTCTTCCCGTGGCACTGCAGGCTTTTGAATAGCCACAGGCCCAGAGGAGCAGCTACGGCGTTCCTTGGTTGAGGCAGTTCCCTTGATGCAGAACACTCGAATTCGAGAAGCTGATTCAGGGAAGGAAACACAGGGTAACCTGTGTCTCTTTGGACTTGTTAGAAACCACAGTGGGGTATGCTGAGTGTGCCCATGGAAACGGGGGCCTGCTGGAACTAGCCTTGCTTTCCCATTTTGAAGGCTGCATTCATGCTGCCTTGAAGCTGCCTGACATTCCCTGCTCTTGACAGGCCTGTAAACCCTGTAAGAATGCTTCTGGGGAGCAAATGAATTTGCTATCTACACTAGGTGCTTCTGCGCCTGCGGTGTGGTCACCCTGACAAGCTCTAGCGCTAAAAGGAAACTCAACGTGTGAACTTGCCTCCAGTTTAGGCCCTTAGTACCCATGTAGATACGGAGGCATGCAGCTCTTTCCATGAGTTCTTAGTCGCTTCTATGCTTTACTATAAAGGAAGTACACTTCTGAGGACTCCTAGGCCTCTCGGCTATGCATCATTTCCCCTCCAAGTTCACTGAGTCCCTCCAGAGCCCTGTGGGCCGGCTGCGAGAAACTTCGAGTCCCATTTGTCGATTCCCTCGGAGGCCCTCTGTGCGTGCCTAGAGACGGGCAACACACTGTACGTTCCTTGAGGAGAGCTCCATTTCCAGAGACCTCGAACGGCCTCAGGACAACATTGCTGCTGAGTCCCAAGTGCCCAGGAAGACTTTGTCATGGCCCTTGTGTGAGCTGCCATGTGATAACACTCTGTTTTGAATGCTCCGAGGCCCTCGTACCTGGAGTCACTCTGCTCGAGGAGAAAGTCAGCATCTTGCCATGCGGTGTCGCTGACGGCACACCCAGCAGAAACACATGCCTGGAAGTAAGGCCCTGATTTGCCGTGCAGAAGCGGAGGCGTGCAGCAGTTTCCATGAGCCGGTGGCCTGTGCTCTGCGTACCTTTAACGGCAGCACAGTTTTCTGGACACCTAGGAGGCTAGCGTGGGCACCCTGTTGCCGGCAGGAACACTGAGTACCCCCAGGCGCACCTGGGTCTGCTAAGCAACATCCAGTCCCGTAGCCCTTTAGAGCCCCCTCTGTGCATGCCGAGCGTAGGGAAACGCACTGCACTCTCCTTTGAAGCGTCTTAGTTTCTTCAGCACTCGCGCACGTTCACGAACACCGTTCTGGCACGTCCCACATGGCGTAGAAGTCTTAGGCGTTGCCCTAGTCTGAGCAGCACTCAGAGTAACCCTCGGCTTCGCATTCCATCCAGGACCTCCTGCCTGAAATCAACGTGCCTCCTAGAGGAAGTCGGCTTGCGTTCTGACGGCAGTTTGAGTCCTGTTCTTCCCGTGGCACTGCAGGCTTTTGAATAGCCACAGGCCCAGAGGAGCAGCTACGGCGTTCCTTGGTTGAGGCAGTTCGCTTGATGCAGAACACTCGAATTCGAGAAGCTGATTCAGGGAAGGAAACACAGGGTAACCTGTGTCTCTTTGGACTTGTTAGAAACCACAGTGGGGTATGCTGAGTGTGCCCATGGAAACGGGGGCCTGCTGGAACTAGCCTTGCTTTCCCATTTTGAAGGCTGCATTCATGCTGCCTTGAAGCTGCCTGACATTCCCTGCTCTTGACAGGCCTGTAAACCCTGTAAGAATGCTTCTGGGGAGCAAATGAATTTGCTATCTACACTAGGTGCTTCTGCGCCTGCGGTGTGGTCACCCTGACAAGCTCTAGCGCTAAAAGGAAACTCAACGTGTGAACTTGCCTCCAGTTTAGGCCCTTAGTACCCATGTAGATACGGAGGCATGCAGCTCTTTCCATGAGTTCTTAGTCGCTTCTATGCTTTACTATAAAGGAAGTACACTTCTGAGGACTCCTAGGCCTCTCGGCTATGCATCATTTCCCCTCCAAGTTCACTGAGTCCCTCCAGAGCCCTGTGGGCCGGCTGCGAGAAACTTCGAGTCCCATTTGTCGATTCCCTCGGAGGCCCTCTGTGCGTGCCTAGAGACGGGCAACACACTGTACGTTCCTTGAGGAGAGCTCCATTTCCAGAGACCTCGAACGGCCTCAGGACAACATTGCTGCTGAGTCCCAAGTGCCCAGGAAGACTTTGTCATGGCCCTTGTGTGAGCTGCCATGTGATAACACTCTGTTTTGAATGCTCCGAGGCCCTCGTACCTGGAGTCACTCTGCTCGAGGAGAAAGTCAGCATCTTGCCATGCGGTGTCGCTGACGGCACACCCAGCAGAAACACATGCCTGGAAGTAAGGCCCTGATTTGCCGTGCAGAAGCGGAGGCGTGCAGCAGTTTCCATGAGCCGGTGGCCTGTGCTCTGCGTACCTTTAACGGCAGCACAGTTTTCTGGACACCTAGGAGGCTAGCGTGGGCACCCTGTTGCCGGCAGGAACACTGAGTACCCCCAGGCGCACCTGGGTCTGCTAAGCAACATCCAGTCCCGTAGCCCTTTAGAGCCCCCTCTGTGCATGCCGAGCGTAGGGAAACGCACTGCACTCTCCTTTGAAGCGTCTTAGTTTCTTCAGCACTCGCGCACGTTCACGAACACCGTTCTGGCACGTCCCACATGGCGTAGAAGTCTTAGGCGTTGCCCTAGTCTGAGCAGCACTCAGAGTAACCCTCGGCTTCGCATTCCATCCAGGACCTCCTGCCTGAAATCAACGTGCCTCCTAGAGGAAGTCGGCTTGCGTTCTGACGGCAGTTTGAGTCCTGTTCTTCCCGTGGCACTGCAGGCTTTTGAATAGCCACAGGCCCAGAGGAGCAGCTACGGCGTTCCTTGGTTGAGGCAGTTCGCTTGATGCAGAACACTCGAATTCGAGAAGCTGATTCAGGGAAGGAAACACAGGGTAACCTGTGTCTCTTTGGACTTGTTAGAAACCACAGTGGGGTATGCTGAGTGTGCCCATGGAAACGGGGGCCTGCTGGAACTAGCCTTGCTTTCCCATTTTGAAGGCTGCATTCATGCTGCCTTGAAGCTGCCTGACATTCCCTGCTCTTGACAGGCCTGTAAACCCTGTAAGAATGCTTCTGGGGAGCAAATGAATTTGCTATCTACACTAGGTGCTTCTGCGCCTGCGGTGTGGTCACCCTGACAAGCTCTAGCGCTAAAAGGAAACTCAACGTGTGAACTTGCCTCCAGTTTAGGCCCTTAGTACCCATGTAGATACGGAGGCATGCAGCTCTTTCCATGAGTTCTTAGTCGCTTCTATGCTTTACTATAAAGGAAGTACACTTCTGAGGACTCCTAGGCCTCTCGGCTATGCATCATTTCCCCTCCAAGTTCACTGAGTCCCTCCAGAGCCCTGTGGGCCGGCTGCGAGAAACTTCGAGTCCCATTTGTCGATTCCCTCGGAGGCCCTCTGTGCGTGCCTAGAGACGGGCAACACACTGTACGTTCCTTGAGGAGAGCTCCATTTCCAGAGACCTCGAACGGCCTCAGGACAACATTGCTGCTGAGTCCCAAGTGCCCAGGAAGACTTTGTCATGGCCCTTGTGTGAGCTGCCATGTGATAACACTCTGTTTTGAATGCTCCGAGGCCCTCGTACCTGGAGTCACTCTGCTCGAGGAGAAAGTCAGCATCTTGCCATGCGGTGTCGCTGACGGCACACCCAGCAGAAACACATGCCTGGAAGTAAGGCCCTGATTTGCCGTGCAGAAGCGGAGGCGTGCAGCAGTTTCCATGAGCCGGTGGCCTGTGCTCTGCGTACCTTTAACGGCAGCACAGTTTTCTGGACACCTAGGAGGCTAGCGTGGGCACCCTGTTGCCGGCAGGAACACTGAGTACCCCCAGGCGCACCTGGGTCTGCTAAGCAACATCCAGTCCCGTAGCCCTTTAGAGCCCCCTCTGTGCATGCCGAGCGTAGGGAAACGCACTGCACTCTCCTTTGAAGCGTCTTAGTTTCTTCAGCACTCGCGCACGTTCACGAACACCGTTCTGGCACGTCCCACATGGCGTAGAAGTCTTAGGCGTTGCCCTAGTCTGAGCAGCACTCAGAGTAACCCTCGGCTTCGCATTCCATCCAGGACCTCCTGCCTGAAATCAACGTGCCTCCTAGAGGAAGTCGGCTTGCGTTCTGACGGCAGTTTGAGTCCTGTTCTTCCCGTGGCACTGCAGGCTTTTGAATAGCCACAGGCCCAGAGGAGCAGCTACGGCGTTCCTTGGTTGAGGCAGTTCGCTTGATGCAGAACACTCGAATTCGAGAAGCTGATTCAGGGAAGGAAACACAGGGTAACCTGTGTCTCTTTGGACTTGTTAGAAACCACAGTGGGGTATGCTGAGTGTGCCCATGGAAACGGGGGCCTGCTGGAACTAGCCTTGCTTTCCCATTTTGAAGGCTGCATTCATGCTGCCTTGAAGCTGCCTGACATTCCCTGCTCTTGACAGGCCTGTAAACCCTGTAAGAATGCTTCTGGGGAGCAAATGAATTTGCTATCTACACTAGGTGCTTCTGCGCCTGCGGTGTGGTCACCCTGACAAGCTCTAGCGCTAAAAGGAAACTCAACGTGTGAACTTGCCTCCAGTTTAGGCCCTTAGTACCCATGTAGATACGGAGGCATGCAGCTCTTTCCATGAGTTCTTAGTCGCTTCTATGCTTTACTATAAAGGAAGTACACTTCTGAGGACTCCTAGGCCTCTCGGCTATGCATCATTTCCCCTCCAAGTTCACTGAGTCCCTCCAGAGCCCTGTGGGCCGGCTGCGAGAAACTTCGAGTCCCATTTGTCGATTCCCTCGGAGGCCCTCTGTGCGTGCCTAGAGACGGGCAACACACTGTACGTTCCTTGAGGAGAGCTCCATTTCCAGAGACCTCGAACGGCCTCAGGACAACATTGCTGCTGAGTCCCAAGTGCCCAGGAAGACTTTGTCATGGCCCTTGTGTGAGCTGCCATGTGATAACACTCTGTTTTGAATGCTCCGAGGCCCTCGTACCTGGAGTCACTCTGCTCGAGGAGAAAGTCAGCATCTTGCCATGCGGTGTCGCTGACGGCACACCCAGCAGAAACACATGCCTGGAAGTAAGGCCCTGATTTGCCGTGCAGAAGCGGAGGCGTGCAGCAGTTTCCATGAGCCGGTGGCCTGTGCTCTGCGTACCTTTAACGGCAGCACAGTTTTCTGGACACCTAGGAGGCTAGCGTGGGCACCCTGTTGCCGGCAGGAACACTGAGTACCCCCAGGCGCACCTGGGTCTGCTAAGCAACATCCAGTCCCGTAGCCCTTTAGAGCCCCCTCTGTGCATGCCGAGCGTAGGGAAACGCACTGCACTCTCCTTTGAAGCGTCTTAGTTTCTTCAGCACTCGCGCACGTTCACGAACACCGTTCTGGCACGTCCCACATGGCGTAGAAGTCTTAGGCGTTGCCCTAGTCTGAGCAGCACTCAGAGTAACCCTCGGCTTCGCATTCCATCCAGGACCTCCTGCCTGAAATCAACGTGCCTCCTAGAGGAAGTCGGCTTGCGTTCTGACGGCAGTTTGAGTCCTGTTCTTCCCGTGGCACTGCAGGCTTTTGAATAGCCACAGGCCCAGAGGAGCAGCTACGGCGTTCCTTGGTTGAGGCAGTTCGCTTGATGCAGAACACTCGAATTCGAGAAGCTGATTCAGGGAAGGAAACACAGGGTAACCTGTGTCTCTTTGGACTTGTTAGAAACCACAGTGGGGTATGCTGAGTGTGCCCATGGAAACGGGGGCCTGCTGGAACTAGCCTTGCTTTGCCATTTTGAAGGCTGCATTCATGCTGCCTTGAAGCTGCCTGACATTCCCTGCTCTTGACAGGCCTGTAAACCCTGTAAGAATGCTTCTGGGGAGCAAATGAATTTGCTATCTACACTAGGTGCTTCTGCGCCTGCGGTGTGGTCACCCTGACAAGCTCTAGCGCTAAAAGGAAACTCAACGTGTGAACTTGCCTCCAGTTTAGGCCCTTAGTACCCATGTAGATACGGAGGCATGCAGCTCTTTCCATGAGTTCTTAGTCGCTTCTATGCTTTACTATAAAGGAAGTACACTTCTGAGGACTCCTAGGCCTCTCGGCTATGCATCATTTCCCCTCCAAGTTCACTGAGTCCCTCCAGAGCCCTGTGGGCCGGCTGCGAGAAACTTCGAGTCCCATTTGTCGATTCCCTCGGAGGCCCTCTGTGCGTGCCTAGAGACGGGCAACACACTGTACGTTCCTTGAGGAGAGCTCCATTTCCAGAGACCTCGAACGGCCTCAGGACAACATTGCTGCTGAGTCCCAAGTGCCCAGGAAGACTTTGTCATGGCCCTTGTGTGAGCTGCCATGTGATAACACTCTGTTTTGAATGCTCCGAGGCCCTCGTACCTGGAGTCACTCTGCTCGAGGAGAAAGTCAGCATCTTGCCATGCGGTGTCGCTGACGGCACACCCAGCAGAAACACATGCCTGGAAGTAAGGCCCTGATTTGCCGTGCAGAAGCGGAGGCGTGCAGCAGTTTCCATGAGCCGGTGGCCTGTGCTCTGCGTACCTTTAACGGCAGCACAGTTTTCTGGACACCTAGGAGGCTAGCGTGGGCACCCTGTTGCCGGCAGGAACACTGAGTACCCCCAGGCGCACCTGGGTCTGCTAAGCAACATCCAGTCCCGTAGCCCTTTAGAGCCCCCTCTGTGCATGCCGAGCGTAGGGAAACGCACTGCACTCTCCTTTGAAGCGTCTTAGTTTCTTCAGCACTCGCGCACGTTCACGAACACCGTTCTGGCACGTCCCACATGGCGTAGAAGTCTTAGGCGTTGCCCTAGTCTGAGCAGCACTCAGAGTAACCCTCGGCTTCGCATTCCATCCAGGACCTCCTGCCTGAAATCAACGTGCCTCCTAGAGGAAGTCGGCTTGCGTTCTGACGGCAGTTTGAGTCCTGTTCTTCCCGTGGCACTGCAGGCTTTTGAATAGCCACAGGCCCAGAGGAGCAGCTACGGCGTTCCTTGGTTGAGGCAGTTCGCTTGATGCAGAACACTCGAATTCGAGAAGCTGATTCAGGGAAGGAAACACAGGGTAACCTGTGTCTCTTTGGACTTGTTAGAAACCACAGTGGGGTATGCTGAGTGTGCCCATGGAAACGGGGGCCTGCTGGAACTAGCCTTGCTTTCCCATTTTGAAGGCTGCATTCATGCTGCCTTGAAGCTGCCTGACATTCCCTGCTCTTGACAGGCCTGTAAACCCTGTAAGAATGCTTCTGGGGAGCAAATGAATTTGCTATCTACACTAGGTGCTTCTGCGCCTGCGGTGTGGTCACCCTGACAAGCTCTAGCGCTAAAAGGAAACTCAACGTGTGAACTTGCCTCCAGTTTAGGCCCTTAGTACCCATGTAGATACGGAGGCATGCAGCTCTTTCCATGAGTTCTTAGTCGCTTCTATGCTTTACTATAAAGGAAGTACACTTCTGAGGACTCCTAGGCCTCTCGGCTATGCATCATTTCCCCTCCAAGTTCACTGAGTCCCTCCAGAGCCCTGTGGGCCGGCTGCGAGAAACTTCGAGTCCCATTTGTCGATTCCCTCGGAGGCCCTCTGTGCGTGCCTAGAGACGGGCAACACACTGTACGTTCCTTGAGGAGAGCTCCATTTCCAGAGACCTCGAACGGCCTCAGGACAACATTGCTGCTGAGTCCCAAGTGCCCAGGAAGACTTTGTCATGGCCCTTGTGTGAGCTGCCATGTGATAACACTCTGTTTTGAATGCTCCGAGGCCCTCGTACCTGGAGTCACTCTGCTCGAGGAGAAAGTCAGCATCTTGCCATGCGGTGTCGCTGACGGCACACCCAGCAGAAACACATGCCTGGAAGTAAGGCCCTGATTTGCCGTGCAGAAGCGGAGGCGTGCAGCAGTTTCCATGAGCCGGTGGCCTGTGCTCTGCGTACCTTTAACGGCAGCACAGTTTTCTGGACACCTAGGAGGCTAGCGTGGGCACCCTGTTGCCGGCAGGAACACTGAGTACCCCCAGGCGCACCTGGGTCTGCTAAGCAACATCCAGTCCCGTAGCCCTTTAGAGCCCCCTCTGTGCATGCCGAGCGTAGGGAAACGCACTGCACTCTCCTTTGAAGCGTCTTAGTTTCTTCAGCACTCGCGCACGTTCACGAACACCGTTCTGGCACGTCCCACATGGCGTAGAAGTCTTAGGCGTTGCCCTAGTCTGAGCAGCACTCAGAGTAACCCTCGGCTTCGCATTCCATCCAGGACCTCCTGCCTGAAATCAACGTGCCTCCTAGAGGAAGTCGGCTTGCGTTCTGACGGCAGTTTGAGTCCTGTTCTTCCCGTGGCACTGCAGGCTTTTGAATAGCCACAGGCCCAGAGGAGCAGCTACGGCGTTCCTTGGTTGAGGCAGTTCGCTTGATGCAGAACACTCGAATTCGAGAAGCTGATTCAGGGAAGGAAACACAGGGTAACCTGTGTCTCTTTGGACTTGTTAGAAACCACAGTGGGGTATGCTGAGTGTGCCCATGGAAACGGGGGCCTGCTGGAACTAGCCTTGCTTTGCCATTTTGAAGGCTGCATTCATGCTGCCTTGAAGCTGCCTGACATTCCCTGCTCTTGACAGGCCTGTAAACCCTGTAAGAATGCTTCTGGGGAGCAAATGAATTTGCTATCTACACTAGGTGCTTCTGCGCCTGCGGTGTGGTCACCCTGACAAGCTCTAGCGCTAAAAGGAAACTCAACGTGTGAACTTGCCTCCAGTTTAGGCCCTTAGTACCCATGTAGATACGGAGGCATGCAGCTCTTTCCATGAGTTCTTAGTCGCTTCTATGCTTTACTATAAAGGAAGTACACTTCTGAGGACTCCTAGGCCTCTCGGCTATGCATCATTTCCCCTCCAAGTTCACTGAGTCCCTCCAGAGCCCTGTGGGCCGGCTGCGAGAAACTTCGAGTCCCATTTGTCGATTCCCTCGGAGGCCCTCTGTGCGTGCCTAGAGACGGGCAACACACTGTACGTTCCTTGAGGAGAGCTCCATTTCCAGAGACCTCGAACGGCCTCAGGACAACATTGCTGCTGAGTCCCAAGTGCCCAGGAAGACTTTGTCATGGCCCTTGTGTGAGCTGCCATGTGATAACACTCTGTTTTGAATGCTCCGAGGCCCTCGTACCTGGAGTCACTCTGCTCGAGGAGAAAGTCAGCATCTTGCCATGCGGTGTCGCTGACGGCACACCCAGCAGAAACACATGCCTGGAAGTAAGGCCCTGATTTGCCGTGCAGAAGCGGAGGCGTGCAGCAGTTTCCATGAGCCGGTGGCCTGTGCTCTGCGTACCTTTAACGGCAGCACAGTTTTCTGGACACCTAGGAGGCTAGCGTGGGCACCCTGTTGCCGGCAGGAACACTGAGTACCCCCAGGCGCACCTGGGTCTGCTAAGCAACATCCAGTCCCGTAGCCCTTTAGAGCCCCCTCTGTGCATGCCGAGCGTAGGGAAACGCACTGCACTCTCCTTTGAAGCGTCTTAGTTTCTTCAGCACTCGCGCACGTTCACGAACACCGTTCTGGCACGTCCCACATGGCGTAGAAGTCTTAGGCGTTGCCCTAGTCTGAGCAGCACTCAGAGTAACCCTCGGCTTCGCATTCCATCCAGGACCTCCTGCCTGAAATCAACGTGCCTCCTAGAGGAAGTCGGCTTGCGTTCTGACGGCAGTTTGAGTCCTGTTCTTCCCGTGGCACTGCAGGCTTTTGAATAGCCACAGGCCCAGAGGAGCAGCTACGGCGTTCCTTGGTTGAGGCAGTTCCCTTGATGCAGAACACTCGAATTCGAGAAGCTGATTCAGGGAAGGAAACACAGGGTAACCTGTGTCTCTTTGGACTTGTTAGAAACCACAGTGGGGTATGCTGAGTGTGCCCATGGAAACGGGGGCCTGCTGGAACTAGCCTTGCTTTCCCATTTTGAAGGCTGCATTCATGCTGCCTTGAAGCTGCCTGACATTCCCTGCTCTTGACAGGCCTGTAAACCCTGTAAGAATGCTTCTGGGGAGCAAATGAATTTGCTATCTACACTAGGTGCTTCTGCGCCTGCGGTGTGGTCACCCTGACAAGCTCTAGCGCTAAAAGGAAACTCAACGTGTGAACTTGCCTCCAGTTTAGGCCCTTAGTACCCATGTAGATACGGAGGCATGCAGCTCTTTCCATGAGTTCTTAGTCGCTTCTATGCTTTACTATAAAGGAAGTACACTTCTGAGGACTCCTAGGCCTCTCGGCTATGCATCATTTCCCCTCCAAGTTCACTGAGTCCCTCCAGAGCCCTGTGGGCCGGCTGCGAGAAACTTCGAGTCCCATTTGTCGATTCCCTCGGAGGCCCTCTGTGCGTGCCTAGAGACGGGCAACACACTGTACGTTCCTTGAGGAGAGCTCCATTTCCAGAGACCTCGAACGGCCTCAGGACAACATTGCTGCTGAGTCCCAAGTGCCCAGGAAGACTTTGTCATGGCCCTTGTGTGAGCTGCCATGTGATAACACTCTGTTTTGAATGCTCCGAGGCCCTCGTACCTGGAGTCACTCTGCTCGAGGAGAAAGTCAGCATCTTGCCATGCGGTGTCGCTGACGGCACACCCAGCAGAAACACATGCCTGGAAGTAAGGCCCTGATTTGCCGTGCAGAAGCGGAGGCGTGCAGCAGTTTCCATGAGCCGGTGGCCTGTGCTCTGCGTACCTTTAACGGCAGCACAGTTTTCTGGACACCTAGGAGGCTAGCGTGGGCACCCTGTTGCCGGCAGGAACACTGAGTACCCCCAGGCGCACCTGGGTCTGCTAAGCAACATCCAGTCCCGTAGCCCTTTAGAGCCCCCTCTGTGCATGCCGAGCGTAGGGAAACGCACTGCACTCTCCTTTGAAGCGTCTTAGTTTCTTCAGCACTCGCGCACGTTCACGAACACCGTTCTGGCACGTCCCACATGGCGTAGAAGTCTTAGGCGTTGCCCTAGTCTGAGCAGCACTCAGAGTAACCCTCGGCTTCGCATTCCATCCAGGACCTCCTGCCTGAAATCAACGTGCCTCCTAGAGGAAGTCGGCTTGCGTTCTGACGGCAGTTTGAGTCCTGTTCTTCCCGTGGCACTGCAGGCTTTTGAATAGCCACAGGCCCAGAGGAGCAGCTACGGCGTTCCTTGGTTGAGGCAGTTCGCTTGATGCAGAACACTCGAATTCGAGAAGCTGATTCAGGGAAGGAAACACAGGGTAACCTGTGTCTCTTTGGACTTGTTAGAAACCACAGTGGGGTATGCTGAGTGTGCCCATGGAAACGGGGGCCTGCTGGAACTAGCCTTGCTTTCCCATTTTGAAGGCTGCATTCATGCTGCCTTGAAGCTGCCTGACATTCCCTGCTCTTGACAGGCCTGTAAACCCTGTAAGAATGCTTCTGGGGAGCAAATGAATTTGCTATCTACACTAGGTGCTTCTGCGCCTGCGGTGTGGTCACCCTGACAAGCTCTAGCGCTAAAAGGAAACTCAACGTGTGAACTTGCCTCCAGTTTAGGCCCTTAGTACCCATGTAGATACGGAGGCATGCAGCTCTTTCCATGAGTTCTTAGTCGCTTCTATGCTTTACTATAAAGGAAGTACACTTCTGAGGACTCCTAGGCCTCTCGGCTATGCATCATTTCCCCTCCAAGTTCACTGAGTCCCTCCAGAGCCCTGTGGGCCGGCTGCGAGAAACTTCGAGTCCCATTTGTCGATTCCCTCGGAGGCCCTCTGTGCGTGCCTAGAGACGGGCAACACACTGTACGTTCCTTGAGGAGAGCTCCATTTCCAGAGACCTCGAACGGCCTCAGGACAACATTGCTGCTGAGTCCCAAGTGCCCAGGAAGACTTTGTCATGGCCCTTGTGTGAGCTGCCATGTGATAACACTCTGTTTTGAATGCTCCGAGGCCCTCGTACCTGGAGTCACTCTGCTCGAGGAGAAAGTCAGCATCTTGCCATGCGGTGTCGCTGACGGCACACCCAGCAGAAACACATGCCTGGAAGTAAGGCCCTGATTTGCCGTGCAGAAGCGGAGGCGTGCAGCAGTTTCCATGAGCCGGTGGCCTGTGCTCTGCGTACCTTTAACGGCAGCACAGTTTTCTGGACACCTAGGAGGCTAGCGTGGGCACCCTGTTGCCGGCAGGAACACTGAGTACCCCCAGGCGCACCTGGGTCTGCTAAGCAACATCCAGTCCCGTAGCCCTTTAGAGCCCCCTCTGTGCATGCCGAGCGTAGGGAAACGCACTGCACTCTCCTTTGAAGCGTCTTAGTTTCTTCAGCACTCGCGCACGTTCACGAACACCGTTCTGGCACGTCCCACATGGCGTAGAAGTCTTAGGCGTTGCCCTAGTCTGAGCAGCACTCAGAGTAACCCTCGGCTTCGCATTCCATCCAGGACCTCCTGCCTGAAATCAACGTGCCTCCTAGAGGAAGTCGGCTTGCGTTCTGACGGCAGTTTGAGTCCTGTTCTTCCCGTGGCACTGCAGGCTTTTGAATAGCCACAGGCCCAGAGGAGCAGCTACGGCGTTCCTTGGTTGAGGCAGTTCGCTTGATGCAGAACACTCGAATTCGAGAAGCTGATTCAGGGAAGGAAACACAGGGTAACCTGTGTCTCTTTGGACTTGTTAGAAACCACAGTGGGGTATGCTGAGTGTGCCCATGGAAACGGGGGCCTGCTGGAACTAGCCTTGCTTTCCCATTTTGAAGGCTGCATTCATGCTGCCTTGAAGCTGCCTGACATTCCCTGCTCTTGACAGGCCTGTAAACCCTGTAAGAATGCTTCTGGGGAGCAAATGAATTTGCTATCTACACTAGGTGCTTCTGCGCCTGCGGTGTGGTCACCCTGACAAGCTCTAGCGCTAAAAGGAAACTCAACGTGTGAACTTGCCTCCAGTTTAGGCCCTTAGTACCCATGTAGATACGGAGGCATGCAGCTCTTTCCATGAGTTCTTAGTCGCTTCTATGCTTTACTATAAAGGAAGTATACTTCTGAGGACTCCTAGGCCTCTCGGCTATGCATCATTTCCCCTCCAAGTTCACTGAGTCCCTCCAGAGCCCTGTGGGCCGGCTGCGAGAAACTTCGAGTCCCATTTGTCGATTCCCTCGGAGGCCCTCTGTGCGTGCCTAGAGACGGGCAACACACTGTACGTTCCTTGAGGAGAGCTCCATTTCCAGAGACCTCGAACGGCCTCAGGACAACATTGCTGCTGAGTCCCAAGTGCCCAGGAAGACTTTGTCATGGCCCTTGTGTGAGCTGCCATGTGATAACACTCTGTTTTGAATGCTCCGAGGCCCTCGTACCTGGAGTCACTCTGCTCGAGGAGAAAGTCAGCATCTTGCCATGCGGTGTCGCTGACGGCACACCCAGCAGAAACACATGCCTGGAAGTAAGGCCCTGATTTGCCGTGCAGAAGCGGAGGCGTGCAGCAGTTTCCATGAGCCGGTGGCCTGTGCTCTGCGTACCTTTAACGGCAGCACAGTTTTCTGGACACCTAGGAGGCTAGCGTGGGCACCCTGTTGCCGGCAGGAACACTGAGTACCCCCAGGCGCACCTGGGTCTGCTAAGCAACATCCAGTCCCGTAGCCCTTTAGAGCCCCCTCTGTGCATGCCGAGCGTAGGGAAACGCACTGCACTCTCCTTTGAAGCGTCTTAGTTTCTTCAGCACTCGCGCACGTTCACGAACACCGTTCTGGCACGTCCCACATGGCGTAGAAGTCTTAGGCGTTGCCCTAGTCTGAGCAGCACTCAGAGTAACCCTCGGCTTCGCATTCCATCCAGGACCTCCTGCCTGAAATCAACGTGCCTCCTAGAGGAAGTCGGCTTGCGTTCTGACGGCAGTTTGAGTCCTGTTCTTCCCGTGGCACTGCAGGCTTTTGAATAGCCACAGGCCCAGAGGAGCAGCTACGGCGTTCCTTGGTTGAGGCAGTTCGCTTGATGCAGAACACTCGAATTCGAGAAGCTGATTCAGGGAAGGAAACACAGGGTAACCTGTGTCTCTTTGGACTTGTTAGAAACCACAGTGGGGTATGCTGAGTGTGCCCATGGAAACGGGGGCCTGCTGGAACTAGCCTTGCTTTCCCATTTTGAAGGCTGCATTCATGCTGCCTTGAAGCTGCCTGACATTCCCTGCTCTTGACAGGCCTGTAAACCCTGTAAGAATGCTTCTGGGGAGCAAATGAATTTGCTATCTACACTAGGTGCTTCTGCGCCTGCGGTGTGGTCACCCTGACAAGCTCTAGCGCTAAAAGGAAACTCAACGTGTGAACTTGCCTCCAGTTTAGGCCCTTAGTACCCATGTAGATACGGAGGCATGCAGCTCTTTCCATGAGTTCTTAGTCGCTTCTATGCTTTACTATAAAGGAAGTACACTTCTGAGGACTCCTAGGCCTCTCGGCTATGCATCATTTCCCCTCCAAGTTCACTGAGTCCCTCCAGAGCCCTGTGGGCCGGCTGCGAGAAACTTCGAGTCCCATTTGTCGATTCCCTCGGAGGCCCTCTGTGCGTGCCTAGAGACGGGCAACACACTGTACGTTCCTTGAGGAGAGCTCCATTTCCAGAGACCTCGAACGGCCTCAGGACAACATTGCTGCTGAGTCCCAAGTGCCCAGGAAGACTTTGTCATGGCCCTTGTGTGAGCTGCCATGTGATAACACTCTGTTTTGAATGCTCCGAGGCCCTCGTACCTGGAGTCACTCTGCTCGAGGAGAAAGTCAGCATCTTGCCATGCGGTGTCGCTGACGGCACACCCAGCAGAAACACATGCCTGGAAGTAAGGCCCTGATTTGCCGTGCAGAAGCGGAGGCGTGCAGCAGTTTCCATGAGCCGGTGGCCTGTGCTCTGCGTACCTTTAACGGCAGCACAGTTTTCTGGACACCTAGGAGGCTAGCGTGGGCACCCTGTTGCCGGCAGGAACACTGAGTACCCCCAGGCGCACCTGGGTCTGCTAAGCAACATCCAGTCCCGTAGCCCTTTAGAGCCCCCTCTGTGCATGCCGAGCGTAGGGAAACGCACTGCACTCTCCTTTGAAGCGTCTTAGTTTCTTCAGCACTCGCGCACGTTCACGAACACCGTTCTGGCACGTCCCACATGGCGTAGAAGTCTTAGGCGTTGCCCTAGTCTGAGCAGCACTCAGAGTAACCCTCGGCTTCGCATTCCATCCAGGACCTCCTGCCTGAAATCAACGTGCCTCCTAGAGGAAGTCGGCTTGCGTTCTGACGGCAGTTTGAGTCCTGTTCTTCCCGTGGCACTGCAGGCTTTTGAATAGCCACAGGCCCAGAGGAGCAGCTACGGCGTTCCTTGGTTGAGGCAGTTCGCTTGATGCAGAACACTCGAATTCGAGAAGCTGATTCAGGGAAGGAAACACAGGGTAACCTGTGTCTCTTTGGACTTGTTAGAAACCACAGTGGGGTATGCTGAGTGTGCCCATGGAAACGGGGGCCTGCTGGAACTAGCCTTGCTTTCCCATTTTGAAGGCTGCATTCATGCTGCCTTGAAGCTGCCTGACATTCCCTGCTCTTGACAGGCCTGTAAACCCTGTAAGAATGCTTCTGGGGAGCAAATGAATTTGCTATCTACACTAGGTGCTTCTGCGCCTGCGGTGTGGTCACCCTGACAAGCTCTAGCGCTAAAAGGAAACTCAACGTGTGAACTTGCCTCCAGTTTAGGCCCTTAGTACCCATGTAGATACGGAGGCATGCAGCTCTTTCCATGAGTTCTTAGTCGCTTCTATGCTTTACTATAAAGGAAGTACACTTCTGAGGACTCCTAGGCCTCTCGGCTATGCATCATTTCCCCTCCAAGTTCACTGAGTCCCTCCAGAGCCCTGTGGGCCGGCTGCGAGAAACTTCGAGTCCCATTTGTCGATTCCCTCGGAGGCCCTCTGTGCGTGCCTAGAGACGGGCAACACACTGTACGTTCCTTGAGGAGAGCTCCATTTCCAGAGACCTCGAACGGCCTCAGGACAACATTGCTGCTGAGTCCCAAGTGCCCAGGAAGACTTTGTCATGGCCCTTGTGTGAGCTGCCATGTGATAACACTCTGTTTTGAATGCTCCGAGGCCCTCGTACCTGGAGTCACTCTGCTCGAGGAGAAAGTCAGCATCTTGCCATGCGGTGTCGCTGACGGCACACCCAGCAGAAACACATGCCTGGAAGTAAGGCCCTGATTTGCCGTGCAGAAGCGGAGGCGTGCAGCAGTTTCCATGAGCCGGTGGCCTGTGCTCTGCGTACCTTTAACGGCAGCACAGTTTTCTGGACACCTAGGAGGCTAGCGTGGGCACCCTGTTGCCGGCAGGAACACTGAGTACCCCCAGGCGCACCTGGGTCTGCTAAGCAACATCCAGTCCCGTAGCCCTTTAGAGCCCCCTCTGTGCATGCCGAGCGTAGGGAAACGCACTGCACTCTCCTTTGAAGCGTCTTAGTTTCTTCAGCACTCGCGCACGTTCACGAACACCGTTCTGGCACGTCCCACATGGCGTAGAAGTCTTAGGCGTTGCCCTAGTCTGAGCAGCACTCAGAGTAACCCTCGGCTTCGCATTCCATCCAGGACCTCCTGCCTGAAATCAACGTGCCTCCTAGAGGAAGTCGGCTTGCGTTCTGACGGCAGTTTGAGTCCTGTTCTTCCCGTGGCACTGCAGGCTTTTGAATAGCCACAGGCCCAGAGGAGCAGCTACGGCGTTCCTTGGTTGAGGCAGTTCGCTTGATGCAGAACACTCGAATTCGAGAAGCTGATTCAGGGAAGGAAACACAGGGTAACCTGTGTCTCTTTGGACTTGTTAGAAACCACAGTGGGGTATGCTGAGTGTGCCCATGGAAACGGGGGCCTGCTGGAACTAGCCTTGCTTTCCCATTTTGAAGGCTGCATTCATGCTGCCTTGAAGCTGCCTGACATTCCCTGCTCTTGACAGGCCTGTAAACCCTGTAAGAATGCTTCTGGGGAGCAAATGAATTTGCTATCTACACTAGGTGCTTCTGCGCCTGCGGTGTGGTCACCCTGACAAGCTCTAGCGCTAAAAGGAAACTCAACGTGTGAACTTGCCTCCAGTTTAGGCCCTTAGTACCCATGTAGATACGGAGGCATGCAGCTCTTTCCATGAGTTCTTAGTCGCTTCTATGCTTTACTATAAAGGAAGTACACTTCTGAGGACTCCTAGGCCTCTCGGCTATGCATCATTTCCCCTCCAAGTTCACTGAGTCCCTCCAGAGCCCTGTGGGCCGGCTGCGAGAAACTTCGAGTCCCATTTGTCGATTCCCTCGGAGGCCCTCTGTGCGTGCCTAGAGACGGGCAACACACTGTACGTTCCTTGAGGAGAGCTCCATTTCCAGAGACCTCGAACGGCCTCAGGACAACATTGCTGCTGAGTCCCAAGTGCCCAGGAAGACTTTGTCATGGCCCTTGTGTGAGCTGCCATGTGATAACACTCTGTTTTGAATGCTCCGAGGCCCTCGTACCTGGAGTCACTCTGCTCGAGGAGAAAGTCAGCATCTTGCCATGCGGTGTCGCTGACGGCACACCCAGCAGAAACACATGCCTGGAAGTAAGGCCCTGATTTGCCGTGCAGAAGCGGAGGCGTGCAGCAGTTTCCATGAGCCGGTGGCCTGTGCTCTGCGTACCTTTAACGGCAGCACAGTTTTCTGGACACCTAGGAGGCTAGCGTGGGCACCCTGTTGCCGGCAGGAACACTGAGTACCCCCAGGCGCACCTGGGTCTGCTAAGCAACATCCAGTCCCGTAGCCCTTTAGAGCCCCCTCTGTGCATGCCGAGCGTAGGGAAACGCACTGCACTCTCCTTTGAAGCGTCTTAGTTTCTTCAGCACTCGCGCACGTTCACGAACACCGTTCTGGCACGTCCCACATGGCGTAGAAGTCTTAGGCGTTGCCCTAGTCTGAGCAGCACTCAGAGTAACCCTCGGCTTCGCATTCCATCCAGGACCTCCTGCCTGAAATCAACGTGCCTCCTAGAGGAAGTCGGCTTGCGTTCTGACGGCAGTTTGAGTCCTGTTCTTCCCGTGGCACTGCAGGCTTTTGAATAGCCACAGGCCCAGAGGAGCAGCTACGGCGTTCCTTGGTTGAGGCAGTTCGCTTGATGCAGAACACTCGAATTCGAGAAGCTGATTCAGGGAAGGAAACACAGGGTAACCTGTGTCTCTTTGGACTTGTTAGAAACCACAGTGGGGTATGCTGAGTGTGCCCATGGAAACGGGGGCCTGCTGGAACTAGCCTTGCTTTCCCATTTTGAAGGCTGCATTCATGCTGCCTTGAAGCTGCCTGACATTCCCTGCTCTTGACAGGCCTGTAAACCCTGTAAGAATGCTTCTGGGGAGCAAATGAATTTGCTATCTACACTAGGTGCTTCTGCGCCTGCGGTGTGGTCACCCTGACAAGCTCTAGCGCTAAAAGGAAACTCAACGTGTGAACTTGCCTCCAGTTTAGGCCCTTAGTACCCATGTAGATACGGAGGCATGCAGCTCTTTCCATGAGTTCTTAGTCGCTTCTATGCTTTACTATAAAGGAAGTACACTTCTGAGGACTCCTAGGCCTCTCGGCTATGCATCATTTCCCCTCCAAGTTCACTGAGTCCCTCCAGAGCCCTGTGGGCCGGCTGCGAGAAACTTCGAGTCCCATTTGTCGATTCCCTCGGAGGCCCTCTGTGCGTGCCTAGAGACGGGCAACACACTGTACGTTCCTTGAGGAGAGCTCCATTTCCAGAGACCTCGAACGGCCTCAGGACAACATTGCTGCTGAGTCCCAAGTGCCCAGGAAGACTTTGTCATGGCCCTTGTGTGAGCTGCCATGTGATAACACTCTGTTTTGAATGCTCCGAGGCCCTCGTACCTGGAGTCACTCTGCTCGAGGAGAAAGTCAGCATCTTGCCATGCGGTGTCGCTGACGGCACACCCAGCAGAAACACATGCCTGGAAGTAAGGCCCTGATTTGCCGTGCAGAAGCGGAGGCGTGCAGCAGTTTCCATGAGCCGGTGGCCTGTGCTCTGCGTACCTTTAACGGCAGCACAGTTTTCTGGACACCTAGGAGGCTAGCGTGGGCACCCTGTTGCCGGCAGGAACACTGAGTACCCCCAGGCGCACCTGGGTCTGCTAAGCAACATCCAGTCCCGTAGCCCTTTAGAGCCCCCTCTGTGCATGCCGAGCGTAGGGAAACGCACTGCACTCTCCTTTGAAGCGTCTTAGTTTCTTCAGCACTCGCGCACGTTCACGAACACCGTTCTGGCACGTCCCACATGGCGTAGAAGTCTTAGGCGTTGCCCTAGTCTGAGCAGCACTCAGAGTAACCCTCGGCTTCGCATTCCATCCAGGACCTCCTGCCTGAAATCAACGTGCCTCCTAGAGGAAGTCGGCTTGCGTTCTGACGGCAGTTTGAGTCCTGTTCTTCCCGTGGCACTGCAGGCTTTTGAATAGCCACAGGCCCAGAGGAGCAGCTACGGCGTTCCTTGGTTGAGGCAGTTCGCTTGATGCAGAACACTCGAATTCGAGAAGCTGATTCAGGGAAGGAAACACAGGGTAACCTGTGTCTCTTTGGACTTGTTAGAAACCACAGTGGGGTATGCTGAGTGTGCCCATGGAAACGGGGGCCTGCTGGAACTAGCCTTGCTTTCCCATTTTGAAGGCTGCATTCATGCTGCCTTGAAGCTGCCTGACATTCCCTGCTCTTGACAGGCCTGTAAACCCTGTAAGAATGCTTCTGGGGAGCAAATGAATTTGCTATCTACACTAGGTGCTTCTGCGCCTGCGGTGTGGTCACCCTGACAAGCTCTAGCGCTAAAAGGAAACTCAACGTGTGAACTTGCCTCCAGTTTAGGCCCTTAGTACCCATGTAGATACGGAGGCATGCAGCTCTTTCCATGAGTTCTTAGTCGCTTCTATGCTTTACTATAAAGGAAGTACACTTCTGAGGACTCCTAGGCCTCTCGGCTATGCATCATTTCCCCTCCAAGTTCACTGAGTCCCTCCAGAGCCCTGTGGGCCGGCTGCGAGAAACTTCGAGTCCCATTTGTCGATTCCCTCGGAGGCCCTCTGTGCGTGCCTAGAGACGGGCAACACACTGTACGTTCCTTGAGGAGAGCTCCATTTCCAGAGACCTCGAACGGCCTCAGGACAACATTGCTGCTGAGTCCCAAGTGCCCAGGAAGACTTTGTCATGGCCCTTGTGTGAGCTGCCATGTGATAACACTCTGTTTTGAATGCTCCGAGGCCCTCGTACCTGGAGTCACTCTGCTCGAGGAGAAAGTCAGCATCTTGCCATGCGGTGTCGCTGACGGCACACCCAGCAGAAACACATGCCTGGAAGTAAGGCCCTGATTTGCCGTGCAGAAGCGGAGGCGTGCAGCAGTTTCCATGAGCCGGTGGCCTGTGCTCTGCGTACCTTTAACGGCAGCACAGTTTTCTGGACACCTAGGAGGCTAGCGTGGGCACCCTGTTGCCGGCAGGAACACTGAGTACCCCCAGGCGCACCTGGGTCTGCTAAGCAACATCCAGTCCCGTAGCCCTTTAGAGCCCCCTCTGTGCATGCCGAGCGTAGGGAAACGCACTGCACTCTCCTTTGAAGCGTCTTAGTTTCTTCAGCACTCGCGCACGTTCACGAACACCGTTCTGGCACGTCCCACATGGCGTAGAAGTCTTAGGCGTTGCCCTAGTCTGAGCAGCACTCAGAGTAACCCTCGGCTTCGCATTCCATCCAGGACCTCCTGCCTGAAATCAACGTGCCTCCTAGAGGAAGTCGGCTTGCGTTCTGACGGCAGTTTGAGTCCTGTTCTTCCCGTGGCACTGCAGGCTTTTGAATAGCCACAGGCCCAGAGGAGCAGCTACGGCGTTCCTTGGTTGAGGCAGTTCGCTTGATGCAGAACACTCGAATTCGAGAAGCTGATTCAGGGAAGGAAACACAGGGTAACCTGTGTCTCTTTGGACTTGTTAGAAACCACAGTGGGGTATGCTGAGTGTGCCCATGGAAACGGGGGCCTGCTGGAACTAGCCTTGCTTTGCCATTTTGAAGGCTGCATTCATGCTGCCTTGAAGCTGCCTGACATTCCCTGCTCTTGACAGGCCTGTAAACCCTGTAAGAATGCTTCTGGGGAGCAAATGAATTTGCTATCTACACTAGGTGCTTCTGCGCCTGCGGTGTGGTCACCCTGACAAGCTCTAGCGCTAAAAGGAAACTCAACGTGTGAACTTGCCTCCAGTTTAGGCCCTTAGTACCCATGTAGATACGGAGGCATGCAGCTCTTTCCATGAGTTCTTAGTCGCTTCTATGCTTTACTATAAAGGAAGTACACTTCTGAGGACTCCTAGGCCTCTCGGCTATGCATCATTTCCCCTCCAAGTTCACTGAGTCCCTCCAGAGCCCTGTGGGCCGGCTGCGAGAAACTTCGAGTCCCATTTGTCGATTCCCTCGGAGGCCCTCTGTGCGTGCCTAGAGACGGGCAACACACTGTACGTTCCTTGAGGAGAGCTCCATTTCCAGAGACCTCGAACGGCCTCAGGACAACATTGCTGCTGAGTCCCAAGTGCCCAGGAAGACTTTGTCATGGCCCTTGTGTGAGCTGCCATGTGATAACACTCTGTTTTGAATGCTCCGAGGCCCTCGTACCTGGAGTCACTCTGCTCGAGGAGAAAGTCAGCATCTTGCCATGCGGTGTCGCTGACGGCACACCCAGCAGAAACACATGCCTGGAAGTAAGGCCCTGATTTGCCGTGCAGAAGCGGAGGCGTGCAGCAGTTTCCATGAGCCGGTGGCCTGTGCTCTGCGTACCTTTAACGGCAGCACAGTTTTCTGGACACCTAGGAGGCTAGCGTGGGCACCCTGTTGCCGGCAGGAACACTGAGTACCCCCAGGCGCACCTGGGTCTGCTAAGCAACATCCAGTCCCGTAGCCCTTTAGAGCCCCCTCTGTGCATGCCGAGCGTAGGGAAACGCACTGCACTCTCCTTTGAAGCGTCTTAGTTTCTTCAGCACTCGCGCACGTTCACGAACACCGTTCTGGCACGTCCCACATGGCGTAGAAGTCTTAGGCGTTGCCCTAGTCTGAGCAGCACTCAGAGTAACCCTCGGCTTCGCATTCCATCCAGGACCTCCTGCCTGAAATCAACGTGCCTCCTAGAGGAAGTCGGCTTGCGTTCTGACGGCAGTTTGAGTCCTGTTCTTCCCGTGGCACTGCAGGCTTTTGAATAGCCACAGGCCCAGAGGAGCAGCTACGGCGTTCCTTGGTTGAGGCAGTTCGCTTGATGCAGAACACTCGAATTCGAGAAGCTGATTCAGGGAAGGAAACACAGGGTAACCTGTGTCTCTTTGGACTTGTTAGAAACCACAGTGGGGTATGCTGAGTGTGCCCATGGAAACGGGGGCCTGCTGGAACTAGCCTTGCTTTCCCATTTTGAAGGCTGCATTCATGCTGCCTTGAAGCTGCCTGACATTCCCTGCTCTTGACAGGCCTGTAAACCCTGTAAGAATGCTTCTGGGGAGCAAATGAATTTGCTATCTACACTAGGTGCTTCTGCGCCTGCGGTGTGGTCACCCTGACAAGCTCTAGCGCTAAAAGGAAACTCAACGTGTGAACTTGCCTCCAGTTTAGGCCCTTAGTACCCATGTAGATACGGAGGCATGCAGCTCTTTCCATGAGTTCTTAGTCGCTTCTATGCTTTACTATAAAGGAAGTACACTTCTGAGGACTCCTAGGCCTCTCGGCTATGCATCATTTCCCCTCCAAGTTCACTGAGTCCCTCCAGAGCCCTGTGGGCCGGCTGCGAGAAACTTCGAGTCCCATTTGTCGATTCCCTCGGAGGCCCTCTGTGCGTGCCTAGAGACGGGCAACACACTGTACGTTCCTTGAGGAGAGCTCCATTTCCAGAGACCTCGAACGGCCTCAGGACAACATTGCTGCTGAGTCCCAAGTGCCCAGGAAGACTTTGTCATGGCCCTTGTGTGAGCTGCCATGTGATAACACTCTGTTTTGAATGCTCCGAGGCCCTCGTACCTGGAGTCACTCTGCTCGAGGAGAAAGTCAGCATCTTGCCATGCGGTGTCGCTGACGGCACACCCAGCAGAAACACATGCCTGGAAGTAAGGCCCTGATTTGCCGTGCAGAAGCGGAGGCGTGCAGCAGTTTCCATGAGCCGGTGGCCTGTGCTCTGCGTACCTTTAACGGCAGCACAGTTTTCTGGACACCTAGGAGGCTAGCGTGGGCACCCTGTTGCCGGCAGGAACACTGAGTACCCCCAGGCGCACCTGGGTCTGCTAAGCAACATCCAGTCCCGTAGCCCTTTAGAGCCCCCTCTGTGCATGCCGAGCGTAGGGAAACGCACTGCACTCTCCTTTGAAGCGTCTTAGTTTCTTCAGCACTCGCGCACGTTCACGAACACCGTTCTGGCACGTCCCACATGGCGTAGAAGTCTTAGGCGTTGCCCTAGTCTGAGCAGCACTCAGAGTAACCCTCGGCTTCGCATTCCATCCAGGACCTCCTGCCTGAAATCAACGTGCCTCCTAGAGGAAGTCGGCTTGCGTTCTGACGGCAGTTTGAGTCCTGTTCTTCCCGTGGCACTGCAGGCTTTTGAATAGCCACAGGCCCAGAGGAGCAGCTACGGCGTTCCTTGGTTGAGGCAGTTCGCTTGATGCAGAACACTCGAATTCGAGAAGCTGATTCAGGGAAGGAAACACAGGGTAACCTGTGTCTCTTTGGACTTGTTAGAAACCACAGTGGGGTATGCTGAGTGTGCCCATGGAAACGGGGGCCTGCTGGAACTAGCCTTGCTTTCCCATTTTGAAGGCTGCATTCATGCTGCCTTGAAGCTGCCTGACATTCCCTGCTCTTGACAGGCCTGTAAACCCTGTAAGAATGCTTCTGGGGAGCAAATGAATTTGCTATCTACACTAGGTGCTTCTGCGCCTGCGGTGTGGTCACCCTGACAAGCTCTAGCGCTAAAAGGAAACTCAACGTGTGAACTTGCCTCCAGTTTAGGCCCTTAGTACCCATGTAGATACGGAGGCATGCAGCTCTTTCCATGAGTTCTTAGTCGCTTCTATGCTTTACTATAAAGGAAGTACACTTCTGAGGACTCCTAGGCCTCTCGGCTATGCATCATTTCCCCTCCAAGTTCACTGAGTCCCTCCAGAGCCCTGTGGGCCGGCTGCGAGAAACTTCGAGTCCCATTTGTCGATTCCCTCGGAGGCCCTCTGTGCGTGCCTAGAGACGGGCAACACACTGTACGTTCCTTGAGGAGAGCTCCATTTCCAGAGACCTCGAACGGCCTCAGGACAACATTGCTGCTGAGTCCCAAGTGCCCAGGAAGACTTTGTCATGGCCCTTGTGTGAGCTGCCATGTGATAACACTCTGTTTTGAATGCTCCGAGGCCCTCGTACCTGGAGTCACTCTGCTCGAGGAGAAAGTCAGCATCTTGCCATGCGGTGTCGCTGACGGCACACCCAGCAGAAACACATGCCTGGAAGTAAGGCCCTGATTTGCCGTGCAGAAGCGGAGGCGTGCAGCAGTTTCCATGAGCCGGTGGCCTGTGCTCTGCGTACCTTTAACGGCAGCACAGTTTTCTGGACACCTAGGAGGCTAGCGTGGGCACCCTGTTGCCGGCAGGAACACTGAGTACCCCCAGGCGCACCTGGGTCTGCTGAGCAACATCCAGTCCCGTAGCCCTTTAGAGCCCCCTCTGTGCATGCCGAGCGTAGGGAAACGCACTGCACTCTCCTTTGAAGCGTCTTAGTTTCTTCAGCACTCGCGCACGTTCACGAACACCGTTCTGGCACGTCCCACATGGCGTAGAAGTCTTAGGCGTTGCCCTAGTCTGAGCAGCACTCAGAGTAACCCTCGGCTTCGCATTCCATCCAGGACCTCCTGCCTGAAATCAACGTGCCTCCTAGAGGAAGTCGGCTTGCGTTCTGACGGCAGTTTGAGTCCTGTTCTTCCCGTGGCACTGCAGGCTTTTGAATAGCCACAGGCCCAGAGGAGCAGCTACGGCGTTCCTTGGTTGAGGCAGTTCGCTTGATGCAGAACACTCGAATTCGAGAAGCTGATTCAGGGAAGGAAACACAGGGTAACCTGTGTCTCCTTGGACTTGTTAGAAACCACAGTGGGGTATGCTGAGTGTGCCCATGGAAACGGGGGCCTGCTGGAACTAGCCTTGCTTTCCCATTTTGAAGGCTGCATTCATGCTGCCTTGAAGCTGCCTGACATTCCCTGCTCTTGACAGGCCTGTAAACCCTGTAAGAATGCTTCTGGGGAGCAAATGAATTTGCTATCTACACTAGGTGCTTCTGCGCCTGCGGTGTGGTCACCCTGACAAGCTCTAGCGCTAAAAGGAAACTCAACGTGTGAACTTGCCTCCAGTTTAGGCCCTTAGTACCCATGTAGATACGGAGGCATGCAGCTCTTTCCATGAGTTCTTAGTCGCTTCTATGCTTTACTATAAAGGAAGTACACTTCTGAGGACTCCTAGGCCTCTCGGGTATGCATCATTTCCCCTCCAAGTTCACTGAGTCCCTCCAGAGCCCTGTGGGCCGGCTGCGAGAAACTTCGAGTCCCATTTGTCGATTCCCTCGGAGGCCCTCTGTGCGTGCCTAGAGACGGGCAACACACTGTACGTTCCTTGAGGAGAGCTCCATTTCCAGAGACCTCGAACGGCCTCAGGACAACATTGCTGCTGAGTCCCAAGTGCCCAGGAAGACTTTGTCATGGCCCTTGTGTGAGCTGCCATGTGATAACACTCTGTTTTGAATGCTCCGAGGCCCTCGTACCTGGAGTCACTCTGCTCGAGGAGAAAGTCAGCATCTTGCCATGCGGTGTCGCTGACGGCACACCCAGCAGAAACACATGCCTGGAAGTAAGGCCCTGATTTGCCGTGCAGAAGCGGAGGCGTGCAGCAGTTTCCATGAGCCGGTGGCCTGTGCTCTGCGTACCTTTAACGGCAGCACAGTTTTCTGGACACCTAGGAGGCTAGCGTGGGCACCCTGTTGCCGGCAGGAACACTGAGTACCCCCAGGCGCACCTGGGTCTGCTGAGCAACATCCAGTCCCGCAGCCCTTTAGAGCCCCCTCTGTGCATGCCGAGCGTAGGGAAACGCACTGCACTCTCCTTTGAAGCGTCTTAGTTTCTTCAGCACTCGCGCACGTTCACGAACACCGTTCTGGCACGTCCCACATGGCGTAGAAGTCTTAGGCGTTGCCCTAGTCTGAGCAGCACTCAGAGTAACCCTCGGCTTCGCATTCCATCCAGGACCTCCTGCCTGAAATCAACGTGCCTCCTAGAGGAAGTCGGCTTGCGTTCTGACGGCAGTTTGAGTCCTGTTCTTCCCGTGGCACTGCAGGCTTTTGAATAGCCACAGGCCCAGAGGAGCAGCTACGGCGTTCCTTGGTTGAGGCAGTTCGCTTGATGCAGAACACTCGAATTCGAGAAGCTGATTCAGGGAAGGAAACACAGGGTAACCTGTGTCTCCTTGGACTTGTTAGAAACCACAGTGGGGTATGCTGAGTGTGCCCATGGAAACGGGGGCCTGCTGGAACTAGCCTTGCTTTCCCATTTTGAAGGCTGCATTCATGCTGCCTTGAAGCTGCCTGACATTCCCTGCTCTTGACAGGCCTGTAAACCCTGTAAGAATGCTTCTGGGGAGCAAATGAATTTGCTATCTACACTAGGTGCTTCTGCGCCTGCGGTGTGGTCACCCTGACAAGCTCTAGCGCTAAAAGGAAACTCAACGTGTGAACTTGCCTCCAGTTTAGGCCCTTAGTACCCATGTAGATACGGAGGCATGCAGCTCTTTCCATGAGTTCTTAGTCGCTTCTATGCTTTACTATAAAGGAAGTACACTTCTGAGGACTCCTAGGCCTCTCGGGTATGCATCATTTCCCCTCCAAGTTCACTGAGTCCCTCCAGAGCCCTGTGGGCCGGCTGCGAGAAACTTCGAGTCCCATTTGTCGATTCCCTCGGAGGCCCTCTGTGCGTGCCTAGAGACGGGCAACACACTGTACGTTCCTTGAGGAGAGCTCCATTTCCAGAGACCTCGAACGGCCTCAGGACAACATTGCTGCTGAGTCCCAAGTGCCCAGGAAGACTTTGTCATGGCCCTTGTGTGAGCTGCCATGTGATAACACTCTGTTTTGAATGCTCCGAGGCCCTCGTACCTGGAGTCACTCTGCTCGAGGAGAAAGTCAGCATCTTGCCATGCGGTGTCGCTGACGGCACACCCAGCAGAAACACATGCCTGGAAGTAAGGCCCTGATTTGCCGTGCAGAAGCGGAGGCGTGCAGCAGTTTCCATGAGCCGGTGGCCTGTGCTCTGCGTACCTTTAACGGCAGCACAGTTTTCTGGACACCTAGGAGGCTAGCGTGGGCACCCTGTTGCCGGCAGGAACACTGAGTACCCCCAGGCGCACCTGGGTCTGCTGAGCAACATCCAGTCCCGTAGCCCTTTAGAGCCCCCTCTGTGCATGCCGAGCGTAGGGAAACGCACTGCACTCTCCTTTGAAGCGTCTTAGTTTCTTCAGCACTCGCGCACGTTCACGAACACCGTTCTGGCACGTCCCACATGGCGTAGAAGTCTTAGGCGTTGCCCTAGTCTGAGCAGCACTCAGAGTAACCCTCGGCTTCGCATTCCATCCAGGACCTCCTGCCTGAAATCAACGTGCCTCCTAGAGGAAGTCGGCTTGCGTTCTGACGGCAGTTTGAGTCCTGTTCTTCCCGTGGCACTGCAGGCTTTTGAATAGCCACAGGCCCAGAGGAGCAGCTACGGCGTTCCTTGGTTGAGGCAGTTCGCTTGATGCAGAACACTCGAATTCGAGAAGCTGATTCAGGGAAGGAAACACAGGGTAACCTGTGTCTCCTTGGACTTGTTAGAAACCACAGTGGGGTATGCTGAGTGTGCCCATGGAAACGGGGGCCTGCTGGAACTAGCCTTGCTTTGCCATTTTGAAGGCTGCATTCATGCTGCCTTGAAGCTGCCTGACATTCCCTGCTCTTGACAGGCCTGTAAACCCTGTAAGAATGCTTCTGGGGAGCAAATGAATTTGCTATCTACACTAGGTGCTTCTGCGCCTGCGGTGTGGTCACCCTGACAAGCTCTAGCGCTAAAAGGAAACTCAACGTGTGAACTTGCCTCCAGTTTAGGCCCTTAGTACCCATGTAGATACGGAGGCATGCAGCTCTTTCCATGAGTTCTTAGTCGCTTCTATGCTTTACTATAAAGGAAGTACACTTCTGAGGACTCCTAGGCCTCTCGGGTATGCATCATTTCCCCTCCAAGTTCACTGAGTCCCTCCAGAGCCCTGTGGGCCGGCTGCGAGAAACTTCGAGTCCCATTTGTCGATTCCCTCGGAGGCCCTCTGTGCGTGCCTAGAGACGGGCAACACACTGTACGTTCCTTGAGGAGAGCTCCATTTCCAGAGACCTCGAACGGCCTCAGGACAACATTGCTGCTGAGTCCCAAGTGCCCAGGAAGACTTTGTCATGGCCCTTGTGTGAGCTGCCATGTGATAACACTCTGTTTTGAATGCTCCGAGGCCCTCGTACCTGGAGTCACTCTGCTCGAGGAGAAAGTCAGCATCTTGCCATGCGGTGTCGCTGACGGCACACCCAGCAGAAACACATGCCTGGAAGTAAGGCCCTGATTTGCCGTGCAGAAGCGGAGGCGTGCAGCAGTTTCCATGAGCCGGTGGCCTGTGCTCTGCGTACCTTTAACGGCAGCACAGTTTTCTGGACACCTAGGAGGCTAGCGTGGGCACCCTGTTGCCGGCAGGAACACTGAGTACCCCCAGGCGCACCTGGGTCTGCTGAGCAACATCCAGTCCCGCAGCCCTTTAGAGCCCCCTCTGTGCATGCCGAGCGTAGGGAAACGCACTGCACTCTCCTTTGAAGCGTCTTAGTTTCTTCAGCACTCGCGCACGTTCACGAACACCGTTCTGGCACGTCCCACATGGCGTAGAAGTCTTAGGCGTTGCCCTAGTCTGAGCAGCACTCAGAGTAACCCTCGGCTTCGCATTCCATCCAGGACCTCCTGCCTGAAATCAACGTGCCTCCTAGAGGAAGTCGGCTTGCGTTCTGACGGCAGTTTGAGTCCTGTTCTTCCCGTGGCACTGCAGGCTTTTGAATAGCCACAGGCCCAGAGGAGCAGCTACGGCGTTCCTTGGTTGAGGCAGTTCGCTTGATGCAGAACACTCGAATTCGAGAAGCTGATTCAGGGAAGGAAACACAGGGTAACCTGTGTCTCCTTGGACTTGTTAGAAACCACAGTGGGGTATGCTGAGTGTGCCCATGGAAACGGGGGCCTGCTGGAACTAGCCTTGCTTTCCCATTTTGAAGGCTGCATTCATGCTGCCTTGAAGCTGCCTGACATTCCCTGCTCTTGACAGGCCTGTAAACCCTGTAAGAATGCTTCTGGGGAGCAAATGAATTTGCTATCTACACTAGGTGCTTCTGCGCCTGCGGTGTGGTCACCCTGACAAGCTCTAGCGCTAAAAGGAAACTCAACGTGTGAACTTGCCTCCAGTTTAGGCCCTTAGTACCCATGTAGATACGGAGGCATGCAGCTCTTTCCATGAGTTCTTAGTCGCTTCTATGCTTTACTATAAAGGAAGTACACTTCTGAGGACTCCTAGGCCTCTCGGGTATGCATCATTTCCCCTCCAAGTTCACTGAGTCCCTCCAGAGCCCTGTGGGCCGGCTGCGAGAAACTTCGAGTCCCATTTGTCGATTCCCTCGGAGGCCCTCTGTGCGTGCCTAGAGACGGGCAACACACTGTACGTTCCTTGAGGAGAGCTCCATTTCCAGAGACCTCGAACGGCCTCAGGACAACATTGCTGCTGAGTCCCAAGTGCCCAGGAAGACTTTGTCATGGCCCTTGTGTGAGCTGCCATGTGATAACACTCTGTTTTGAATGCTCCGAGGCCCTCGTACCTGGAGTCACTCTGCTCGAGGAGAAAGTCAGCATCTTGCCATGCGGTGTCGCTGACGGCACACCCAGCAGAAACACATGCCTGGAAGTAAGGCCCTGATTTGCCGTGCAGAAGCGGAGGCGTGCAGCAGTTTCCATGAGCCGGTGGCCTGTGCTCTGCGTACCTTTAACGGCAGCACAGTTTTCTGGACACCTAGGAGGCTAGCGTGGGCACCCTGTTGCCGGCAGGAACACTGAGTACCCCCAGGCGCACCTGGGTCTGCTAAGCAACATCCAGTCCCGTAGCCCTTTAGAGCCCCCTCTGTGCATGCCTAGCGTAGGGAAACGCACTGCACTCTCCTTTGAAGCGTCTTAGTTTCTTCAGCACTCGCGCACGTTCACGAACACCGTTCTGGCACGTCCCACATGGCGTAGAAGTCTTAGGCGTTGCCCTAGTCTGAGCAGCACTCAGAGTAACCCTCGGCTTCGCATTCCATCCAGGACCTCCTGCCTGAAATCAACGTGCCTCCTAGAGGAAGTCGGCTTGCGTTCTGACGGCAGTTTGAGTCCTGTTCTTCCCGTGGCACTGCAGGCTTTTGAATAGCCACAGGCCCAGAGGAGCAGCTACGGCGTTCCTTGGTTGAGGCAGTTCGCTTGATGCAGAACACTCGAATTCGAGAAGCTGATTCAGGGAAGGAAACACAGGGTAACCTGTGTCTCCTTGGACTTGTTAGAAACCACAGTGGGGTATGCTGAGTGTGCCCATGGAAACGGGGGCCTGCTGGAACTAGCCTTGCTTTGCCATTTTGAAGGCTGCATTCATGCTGCCTTGAAGCTGCCTGACATTCCCTGCTCTTGACAGGCCTGTAAACCCTGTAAGAATGCTTCTGGGGAGCAAATGAATTTGCTATCTACACTAGGTGCTTCTGCGCCTGCGGTGTGGTCACCCTGACAAGCTCTAGCGCTAAAAGGAAACTCAACGTGTGAACTTGCCTCCAGTTTAGGCCCTTAGTACCCATGTAGATACGGAGGCATGCAGCTCTTTCCATGAGTTCTTAGTCGCTTCTATGCTTTACTATAAAGGAAGTACACTTCTGAGGACTCCTAGGCCTCTCGGGTATGCATCATTTCCCCTCCAAGTTCACTGAGTCCCTCCAGAGCCCTGTGGGCCGGCTGCGAGAAACTTCGAGTCCCATTTGTCGATTCCCTCGGAGGCCCTCTGTGCGTGCCTAGAGACGGGCAACACACTGTACGTTCCTTGAGGAGAGCTCCATTTCCAGAGACCTCGAACGGCCTCAGGACAACATTGCTGCTGAGTCCCAAGTGCCCAGGAAGACTTTGTCATGGCCCTTGTGTGAGCTGCCATGTGATAACACTCTGTTTTGAATGCTCCGAGGCCCTCGTACCTGGAGTCACTCTGCTCGAGGAGAAAGTCAGCATCTTGCCATGCGGTGTCGCTGACGGCACACCCAGCAGAAACACATGCCTGGAAGTAAGGCCCTGATTTGCCGTGCAGAAGCGGAGGCGTGCAGCAGTTTCCATGAGCCGGTGGCCTGTGCTCTGCGTACCTTTAACGGCAGCACAGTTTTCTGGACACCTAGGAGGCTAGCGTGGGCACCCTGTTGCCGGCAGGAACACTGAGTACCCCCAGGCGCACCTGGGTCTGCTGAGCAACATCCAGTCCCGCAGCCCTTTAGAGCCCCCTCTGTGCATGCCGAGCGTAGGGAAACGCACTGCACTCTCCTTTGAAGCGTCTTAGTTTCTTCAGCACTCGCGCACGTTCACGAACACCGTTCTGGCACGTCCCACATGGCGTAGAAGTCTTAGGCGTTGCCCTAGTCTGAGCAGCACTCAGAGTAACCCTCGGCTTCGCATTCCATCCAGGACCTCCTGCCTGAAATCAACGTGCCTCCTAGAGGAAGTCGGCTTGCGTTCTGACGGCAGTTTGAGTCCTGTTCTTCCCGTGGCACTGCAGGCTTTTGAATAGCCACAGGCCCAGAGGAGCAGCTACGGCGTTCCTTGGTTGAGGCAGTTCGCTTGATGCAGAACACTCGAATTCGAGAAGCTGATTCAGGGAAGGAAACACAGGGTAACCTGTGTCTCCTTGGACTTGTTAGAAACCACAGTGGGGTATGCTGAGTGTGCCCATGGAAACGGGGGCCTGCTGGAACTAGCCTTGCTTTCCCATTTTGAAGGCTGCATTCATGCTGCCTTGAAGCTGCCTGACATTCCCTGCTCTTGACAGGCCTGTAAACCCTGTAAGAATGCTTCTGGGGAGCAAATGAATTTGCTATCTACACTAGGTGCTTCTGCGCCTGCGGTGTGGTCACCCTGACAAGCTCTAGCGCTAAAAGGAAACTCAACGTGTGAACTTGCCTCCAGTTTAGGCCCTTAGTACCCATGTAGATACGGAGGCATGCAGCTCTTTCCATGAGTTCTTAGTCGCTTCTATGCTTTACTATAAAGGAAGTACACTTCTGAGGACTCCTAGGCCTCTCGGCTATGCATCATTTCCCCTCCAAGTTCACTGAGTCCCTCCAGAGCCCTGTGGGCCGGCTGCGAGAAACTTCGAGTCCCATTTGTCGATTCCCTCGGAGGCCCTCTGTGCGTGCCTAGAGACGGGCAACACACTGTACGTTCCTTGAGGAGAGCTCCATTTCCAGAGACCTCGAACGGCCTCAGGACAACATTGCTGCTGAGTCCCAAGTGCCCAGGAAGACTTTGTCATGGCCCTTGTGTGAGCTGCCATGTGATAACACTCTGTTTTGAATGCTCCGAGGCCCTCGTACCTGGAGTCACTCTGCTCGAGGAGAAAGTCAGCATCTTGCCATGCGGTGTCGCTGACGGCACACCCAGCAGAAACACATGCCTGGAAGTAAGGCCCTGATTTGCCGTGCAGAAGCGGAGGCGTGCAGCAGTTTCCATGAGCCGGTGGCCTGTGCTCTGCGTACCTTTAACGGCAGCACAGTTTTCTGGACACCTAGGAGGCTAGCGTGGGCACCCTGTTGCCGGCAGGAACACTGAGTACCCCCAGGCGCACCTGGGTCTGCTAAGCAACATCCAGTCCCGTAGCCCTTTAGAGCCCCCTCTGTGCATGCCGAGCGTAGGGAAACGCACTGCACTCTCCTTTGAAGCGTCTTAGTTTCTTCAGCACTCGCGCACGTTCACGAACACCGTTCTGGCACGTCCCACATGGCGTAGAAGTCTTAGGCGTTGCCCTAGTCTGAGCAGCACTCAGAGTAACCCTCGGCTTCGCATTCCATCCAGGACCTCCTGCCTGAAATCAACGTGCCTCCTAGAGGAAGTCGGCTTGCGTTCTGACGGCAGTTTGAGTCCTGTTCTTCCCGTGGCACTGCAGGCTTTTGAATAGCCACAGGCCCAGAGGAGCAGCTACGGCGTTCCTTGGTTGAGGCAGTTCGCTTGATGCAGAACACTCGAATTCGAGAAGCTGATTCAGGGAAGGAAACACAGGGTAACCTGTGTCTCTTTGGACTTGTTAGAAACCACAGTGGGGTATGCTGAGTGTGCCCATGGAAACGGGGGCCTGCTGGAACTAGCCTTGCTTTCCCATTTTGAAGGCTGCATTCATGCTGCCTTGAAGCTGCCTGACATTCCCTGCTCTTGACAGGCCTGTAAACCCTGTAAGAATGCTTCTGGGGAGCAAATGAATTTGCTATCTACACTAGGTGCTTCTGCGCCTGCGGTGTGGTCACCCTGACAAGCTCTAGCGCTAAAAGGAAACTCAACGTGTGAACTTGCCTCCAGTTTAGGCCCTTAGTACCCATGTAGATACGGAGGCATGCAGCTCTTTCCATGAGTTCTTAGTCGCTTCTATGCTTTACTATAAAGGAAGTACACTTCTGAGGACTCCTAGGCCTCTCGGCTATGCATCATTTCCCCTCCAAGTTCACTGAGTCCCTCCAGAGCCCTGTGGGCCGGCTGCGAGAAACTTCGAGTCCCATTTGTCGATTCCCTCGGAGGCCCTCTGTGCGTGCCTAGAGACGGGCAACACACTGTACGTTCCTTGAGGAGAGCTCCATTTCCAGAGACCTCGAACGGCCTCAGGACAACATTGCTGCTGAGTCCCAAGTGCCCAGGAAGACTTTGTCATGGCCCTTGTGTGAGCTGCCATGTGATAACACTCTGTTTTGAATGCTCCGAGGCCCTCGTACCTGGAGTCACTCTGCTCGAGGAGAAAGTCAGCATCTTGCCATGCGGTGTCGCTGACGGCACACCCAGCAGAAACACATGCCTGGAAGTAAGGCCCTGATTTGCCGTGCAGAAGCGGAGGCGTGCAGCAGTTTCCATGAGCCGGTGGCCTGTGCTCTGCGTACCTTTAACGGCAGCACAGTTTTCTGGACACCTAGGAGGCTAGCGTGGGCACCCTGTTGCCGGCAGGAACACTGAGTACCCCCAGGCGCACCTGGGTCTGCTAAGCAACATCCAGTCCCGTAGCCCTTTAGAGCCCCCTCTGTGCATGCCGAGCGTAGGGAAACGCACTGCACTCTCCTTTGAAGCGTCTTAGTTTCTTCAGCACTCGCGCACGTTCACGAACACCGTTCTGGCACGTCCCACATGGCGTAGAAGTCTTAGGCGTTGCCCTAGTCTGAGCAGCACTCAGAGTAACCCTCGGCTTCGCATTCCATCCAGGACCTCCTGCCTGAAATCAACGTGCCTCCTAGAGGAAGTCGGCTTGCGTTCTGACGGCAGTTTGAGTCCTGTTCTTCCCGTGGCACTGCAGGCTTTTGAATAGCCACAGGCCCAGAGGAGCAGCTACGGCGTTCCTTGGTTGAGGCAGTTCGCTTGATGCAGAACACTCGAATTCGAGAAGCTGATTCAGGGAAGGAAACACAGGGTAACCTGTGTCTCTTTGGACTTGTTAGAAACCACAGTGGGGTATGCTGAGTGTGCCCATGGAAACGGGGGCCTGCTGGAACTAGCCTTGCTTTCCCATTTTGAAGGCTGCATTCATGCTGCCTTGAAGCTGCCTGACATTCCCTGCTCTTGACAGGCCTGTAAACCCTGTAAGAATGCTTCTGGGGAGCAAATGAATTTGCTATCTACACTAGGTGCTTCTGCGCCTGCGGTGTGGTCACCCTGACAAGCTCTAGCGCTAAAAGGAAACTCAACGTGTGAACTTGCCTCCAGTTTAGGCCCTTAGTACCCATGTAGATACGGAGGCATGCAGCTCTTTCCATGAGTTCTTAGTCGCTTCTATGCTTTACTATAAAGGAAGTACACTTCTGAGGACTCCTAGGCCTCTCGGCTATGCATCATTTCCCCTCCAAGTTCACTGAGTCCCTCCAGAGCCCTGTGGGCCGGCTGCGAGAAACTTCGAGTCCCATTTGTCGATTCCCTCGGAGGCCCTCTGTGCGTGCCTAGAGACGGGCAACACACTGTACGTTCCTTGAGGAGAGCTCCATTTCCAGAGACCTCGAACGGCCTCAGGACAACATTGCTGCTGAGTCCCAAGTGCCCAGGAAGACTTTGTCATGGCCCTTGTGTGAGCTGCCATGTGATAACACTCTGTTTTGAATGCTCCGAGGCCCTCGTACCTGGAGTCACTCTGCTCGAGGAGAAAGTCAGCATCTTGCCATGCGGTGTCGCTGACGGCACACCCAGCAGAAACACATGCCTGGAAGTAAGGCCCTGATTTGCCGTGCAGAAGCGGAGGCGTGCAGCAGTTTCCATGAGCCGGTGGCCTGTGCTCTGCGTACCTTTAACGGCAGCACAGTTTTCTGGACACCTAGGAGGCTAGCGTGGGCACCCTGTTGCCGGCAGGAACACTGAGTACCCCCAGGCGCACCTGGGTCTGCTAAGCAACATCCAGTCCCGTAGCCCTTTAGAGCCCCCTCTGTGCATGCCGAGCGTAGGGAAACGCACTGCACTCTCCTTTGAAGCGTCTTAGTTTCTTCAGCACTCGCGCACGTTCACGAACACCGTTCTGGCACGTCCCACATGGCGTAGAAGTCTTAGGCGTTGCCCTAGTCTGAGCAGCACTCAGAGTAACCCTCGGCTTCGCATTCCATCCAGGACCTCCTGCCTGAAATCAACGTGCCTCCTAGAGGAAGTCGGCTTGCGTTCTGACGGCAGTTTGAGTCCTGTTCTTCCCGTGGCACTGCAGGCTTTTGAATAGCCACAGGCCCAGAGGAGCAGCTACGGCGTTCCTTGGTTGAGGCAGTTCGCTTGATGCAGAACACTCGAATTCGAGAAGCTGATTCAGGGAAGGAAACACAGGGTAACCTGTGTCTCTTTGGACTTGTTAGAAACCACAGTGGGGTATGCTGAGTGTGCCCATGGAAACGGGGGCCTGCTGGAACTAGCCTTGCTTTCCCATTTTGAAGGCTGCATTCATGCTGCCTTGAAGCTGCCTGACATTCCCTGCTCTTGACAGGCCTGTAAACCCTGTAAGAATGCTTCTGGGGAGCAAATGAATTTGCTATCTACACTAGGTGCTTCTGCGCCTGCGGTGTGGTCACCCTGACAAGCTCTAGCGCTAAAAGGAAACTCAACGTGTGAACTTGCCTCCAGTTTAGGCCCTTAGTACCCATGTAGATACGGAGGCATGCAGCTCTTTCCATGAGTTCTTAGTCGCTTCTATGCTTTACTATAAAGGAAGTACACTTCTGAGGACTCCTAGGCCTCTCGGGTATGCATCATTTCCCCTCCAAGTTCACTGAGTCCCTCCAGAGCCCTGTGGGCCGGCTGCGAGAAACTTCGAGTCCCATTTGTCGATTCCCTCGGAGGCCCTCTGTGCGTGCCTAGAGACGGGCAACACACTGTACGTTCCTTGAGGAGAGCTCCATTTCCAGAGACCTCGAACGGCCTCAGGACAACATTGCTGCTGAGTCCCAAGTGCCCAGGAAGACTTTGTCATGGCCCTTGTGTGAGCTGCCATGTGATAACACTCTGTTTTGAATGCTCCGAGGCCCTCGTACCTGGAGTCACTCTGCTCGAGGAGAAAGTCAGCATCTTGCCATGCGGTGTCGCTGACGGCACACCCAGCAGAAACACATGCCTGGAAGTAAGGCCCTGATTTGCCGTGCAGAAGCGGAGGCGTGCAGCAGTTTCCATGAGCCGGTGGCCTGTGCTCTGCGTACCTTTAACGGCAGCACAGTTTTCTGGACACCTAGGAGGCTAGCGTGGGCACCCTGTTGCCGGCAGGAACACTGAGTACCCCCAGGCGCACCTGGGTCTGCTAAGCAACATCCAGTCCCGTAGCCCTTTAGAGCCCCCTCTGTGCATGCCGAGCGTAGGGAAACGCACTGCACTCTCCTTTGAAGCGTCTTAGTTTCTTCAGCACTCGCGCACGTTCACGAACACCGTTCTGGCACGTCCCACATGGCGTAGAAGTCTTAGGCGTTGCCCTAGTCTGAGCAGCACTCAGAGTAACCCTCGGCTTCGCATTCCATCCAGGACCTCCTGCCTGAAATCAACGTGCCTCCTAGAGGAAGTCGGCTTGCGTTCTGACGGCAGTTTGAGTCCTGTTCTTCCCGTGGCACTGCAGGCTTTTGAATAGCCACAGGCCCAGAGGAGCAGCTACGGCGTTCCTTGGTTGAGGCAGTTCGCTTGATGCAGAACACTCGAATTCGAGAAGCTGATTCAGGGAAGGAAACACAGGGTAACCTGTGTCTCTTTGGACTTGTTAGAAACCACAGTGGGGTATGCTGAGTGTGCCCATGGAAACGGGGGCCTGCTGGAACTAGCCTTGCTTTCCCATTTTGAAGGCTGCATTCATGCTGCCTTGAAGCTGCCTGACATTCCCTGCTCTTGACAGGCCTGTAAACCCTGTAAGAATGCTTCTGGGGAGCAAATGAATTTGCTATCTACACTAGGTGCTTCTGCGCCTGCGGTGTGGTCACCCTGACAAGCTCTAGCGCTAAAAGGAAACTCAACGTGTGAACTTGCCTCCAGTTTAGGCCCTTAGTACCCATGTAGATACGGAGGCATGCAGCTCTTTCCATGAGTTCTTAGTCGCTTCTATGCTTTACTATAAAGGAAGTACACTTCTGAGGACTCCTAGGCCTCTCGGCTATGCATCATTTCCCCTCCAAGTTCACTGAGTCCCTCCAGAGCCCTGTGGGCCGGCTGCGAGAAACTTCGAGTCCCATTTGTCGATTCCCTCGGAGGCCCTCTGTGCGTGCCTAGAGACGGGCAACACACTGTACGTTCCTTGAGGAGAGCTCCATTTCCAGAGACCTCGAACGGCCTCAGGACAACATTGCTGCTGAGTCCCAAGTGCCCAGGAAGACTTTGTCATGGCCCTTGTGTGAGCTGCCATGTGATAACACTCTGTTTTGAATGCTCCGAGGCCCTCGTACCTGGAGTCACTCTGCTCGAGGAGAAAGTCAGCATCTTGCCATGCGGTGTCGCTGACGGCACACCCAGCAGAAACACATGCCTGGAAGTAAGGCCCTGATTTGCCGTGCAGAAGCGGAGGCGTGCAGCAGTTTCCATGAGCCGGTGGCCTGTGCTCTGCGTACCTTTAACGGCAGCACAGTTTTCTGGACACCTAGGAGGCTAGCGTGGGCACCCTGTTGCCGGCAGGAACACTGAGTACCCCCAGGCGCACCTGGGTCTGCTAAGCAACATCCAGTCCCGTAGCCCTTTAGAGCCCCCTCTGTGCATGCCGAGCGTAGGGAAACGCACTGCACTCTCCTTTGAAGCGTCTTAGTTTCTTCAGCACTCGCGCACGTTCACGAACACCGTTCTGGCACGTCCCACATGGCGTAGAAGTCTTAGGCGTTGCCCTAGTCTGAGCAGCACTCAGAGTAACCCTCGGCTTCGCATTCCATCCAGGACCTCCTGCCTGAAATCAACGTGCCTCCTAGAGGAAGTCGGCTTGCGTTCTGACGGCAGTTTGAGTCCTGTTCTTCCCGTGGCACTGCAGGCTTTTGAATAGCCACAGGCCCAGAGGAGCAGCTACGGCGTTCCTTGGTTGAGGCAGTTCGCTTGATGCAGAACACTCGAATTCGAGAAGCTGATTCAGGGAAGGAAACACAGGGTAACCTGTGTCTCTTTGGACTTGTTAGAAACCACAGTGGGGTATGCTGAGTGTGCCCATGGAAACGGGGGCCTGCTGGAACTAGCCTTGCTTTGCCATTTTGAAGGCTGCATTCATGCTGCCTTGAAGCTGCCTGACATTCCCTGCTCTTGACAGGCCTGTAAACCCTGTAAGAATGCTTCTGGGGAGCAAATGAATTTGCTATCTACACTAGGTGCTTCTGCGCCTGCGGTGTGGTCACCCTGACAAGCTCTAGCGCTAAAAGGAAACTCAACGTGTGAACTTGCCTCCAGTTTAGGCCCTTAGTACCCATGTAGATACGGAGGCATGCAGCTCTTTCCATGAGTTCTTAGTCGCTTCTATGCTTTACTATAAAGGAAGTACACTTCTGAGGACTCCTAGGCCTCTCGGCTATGCATCATTTCCCCTCCAAGTTCACTGAGTCCCTCCAGAGCCCTGTGGGCCGGCTGCGAGAAACTTCGAGTCCCATTTGTCGATTCCCTCGGAGGCCCTCTGTGCGTGCCTAGAGACGGGCAACACACTGTACGTTCCTTGAGGAGAGCTCCATTTCCAGAGACCTCGAACGGCCTCAGGACAACATTGCTGCTGAGTCCCAAGTGCCCAGGAAGACTTTGTCATGGCCCTTGTGTGAGCTGCCATGTGATAACACTCTGTTTTGAATGCTCCGAGGCCCTCGTACCTGGAGTCACTCTGCTCGAGGAGAAAGTCAGCATCTTGCCATGCGGTGTCGCTGACGGCACACCCAGCAGAAACACATGCCTGGAAGTAAGGCCCTGATTTGCCGTGCAGAAGCGGAGGCGTGCAGCAGTTTCCATGAGCCGGTGGCCTGTGCTCTGCGTACCTTTAACGGCAGCACAGTTTTCTGGACACCTAGGAGGCTAGCGTGGGCACCCTGTTGCCGGCAGGAACACTGAGTACCCCCAGGCGCACCTGGGTCTGCTAAGCAACATCCAGTCCCGTAGCCCTTTAGAGCCCCCTCTGTGCATGCCGAGCGTAGGGAAACGCACTGCACTCTCCTTTGAAGCGTCTTAGTTTCTTCAGCACTCGCGCACGTTCACGAACACCGTTCTGGCACGTCCCACATGGCGTAGAAGTCTTAGGCGTTGCCCTAGTCTGAGCAGCACTCAGAGTAACCCTCGGCTTCGCATTCCATCCAGGACCTCCTGCCTGAAATCAACGTGCCTCCTAGAGGAAGTCGGCTTGCGTTCTGACGGCAGTTTGAGTCCTGTTCTTCCCGTGGCACTGCAGGCTTTTGAATAGCCACAGGCCCAGAGGAGCAGCTACGGCGTTCCTTGGTTGAGGCAGTTCGCTTGATGCAGAACACTCGAATTCGAGAAGCTGATTCAGGGAAGGAAACACAGGGTAACCTGTGTCTCCTTGGACTTGTTAGAAACCACAGTGGGGTATGCTGAGTGTGCCCATGGAAACGGGGGCCTGCTGGAACTAGCCTTGCTTTGCCATTTTGAAGGCTGCATTCATGCTGCCTTGAAGCTGCCTGACATTCCCTGCTCTTGACAGGCCTGTAAACCCTGTAAGAATGCTTCTGGGGAGCAAATGAATTTGCTATCTACACTAGGTGCTTCTGCGCCTGCGGTGTGGTCACCCTGACAAGCTCTAGCGCTAAAAGGAAACTCAACGTGTGAACTTGCCTCCAGTTTAGGCCCTTAGTACCCATGTAGATACGGAGGCATGCAGCTCTTTCCATGAGTTCTTAGTCGCTTCTATGCTTTACTATAAAGGAAGTACACTTCTGAGGACTCCTAGGCCTCTCGGGTATGCATCATTTCCCCTCCAAGTTCACTGAGTCCCTCCAGAGCCCTGTGGGCCGGCTGCGAGAAACTTCGAGTCCCATTTGTCGATTCCCTCGGAGGCCCTCTGTGCGTGCCTAGAGACGGGCAACACACTGTACGTTCCTTGAGGAGAGCTCCATTTCCAGAGACCTCGAACGGCCTCAGGACAACATTGCTGCTGAGTCCCAAGTGCCCAGGAAGACTTTGTCATGGCCCTTGTGTGAGCTGCCATGTGATAACACTCTGTTTTGAATGCTCCGAGGCCCTCGTACCTGGAGTCACTCTGCTCGAGGAGAAAGTCAGCATCTTGCCATGCGGTGTCGCTGACGGCACACCCAGCAGAAACACATGCCTGGAAGTAAGGCCCTGATTTGCCGTGCAGAAGCGGAGGCGTGCAGCAGTTTCCATGAGCCGGTGGCCTGTGCTCTGCGTACCTTTAACGGCAGCACAGTTTTCTGGACACCTAGGAGGCTAGCGTGGGCACCCTGTTGCCGGCAGGAACACTGAGTACCCCCAGGCGCACCTGGGTCTGCTAAGCAACATCCAGTCCCGTAGCCCTTTAGAGCCCCCTCTGTGCATGCCGAGCGTAGGGAAACGCACTGCACTCTCCTTTGAAGCGTCTTAGTTTCTTCAGCACTCGCGCACGTTCACGAACACCGTTCTGGCACGTCCCACATGGCGTAGAAGTCTTAGGCGTTGCCCTAGTCTGAGCAGCACTCAGAGTAACCCTCGGCTTCGCATTCCATCCAGGACCTCCTGCCTGAAATCAACGTGCCTCCTAGAGGAAGTCGGCTTGCGTTCTGACGGCAGTTTGAGTCCTGTTCTTCCCGTGGCACTGCAGGCTTTTGAATAGCCACAGGCCCAGAGGAGCAGCTACGGCGTTCCTTGGTTGAGGCAGTTCGCTTGATGCAGAACACTCGAATTCGAGAAGCTGATTCAGGGAAGGAAACACAGGGTAACCTGTGTCTCTTTGGACTTGTTAGAAACCACAGTGGGGTATGCTGAGTGTGCCCATGGAAACGGGGGCCTGCTGGAACTAGCCTTGCTTTGCCATTTTGAAGGCTGCATTCATGCTGCCTTGAAGCTGCCTGACATTCCCTGCTCTTGACAGGCCTGTAAACCCTGTAAGAATGCTTCTGGGGAGCAAATGAATTTGCTATCTACACTAGGTGCTTCTGCGCCTGCGGTGTGGTCACCCTGACAAGCTCTAGCGCTAAAAGGAAACTCAACGTGTGAACTTGCCTCCAGTTTAGGCCCTTAGTACCCATGTAGATACGGAGGCATGCAGCTCTTTCCATGAGTTCTTAGTCGCTTCTATGCTTTACTATAAAGGAAGTACACTTCTGAGGACTCCTAGGCCTCTCGGCTATGCATCATTTCCCCTCCAAGTTCACTGAGTCCCTCCAGAGCCCTGTGGGCCGGCTGCGAGAAACTTCGAGTCCCATTTGTCGATTCCCTCGGAGGCCCTCTGTGCGTGCCTAGAGACGGGCAACACACTGTACGTTCCTTGAGGAGAGCTCCATTTCCAGAGACCTCGAACGGCCTCAGGACAACATTGCTGCTGAGTCCCAAGTGCCCAGGAAGACTTTGTCATGGCCCTTGTGTGAGCTGCCATGTGATAACACTCTGTTTTGAATGCTCCGAGGCCCTCGTACCTGGAGTCACTCTGCTCGAGGAGAAAGTCAGCATCTTGCCATGCGGTGTCGCTGACGGCACACCCAGCAGAAACACATGCCTGGAAGTAAGGCCCTGATTTGCCGTGCAGAAGCGGAGGCGTGCAGCAGTTTCCATGAGCCGGTGGCCTGTGCTCTGCGTACCTTTAACGGCAGCACAGTTTTCTGGACACCTAGGAGGCTAGCGTGGGCACCCTGTTGCCGGCAGGAACACTGAGTACCCCCAGGCGCACCTGGGTCTGCTAAGCAACATCCAGTCCCGTAGCCCTTTAGAGCCCCCTCTGTGCATGCCGAGCGTAGGGAAACGCACTGCACTCTCCTTTGAAGCGTCTTAGTTTCTTCAGCACTCGCGCACGTTCACGAACACCGTTCTGGCACGTCCCACATGGCGTAGAAGTCTTAGGCGTTGCCCTAGTCTGAGCAGCACTCAGAGTAACCCTCGGCTTCGCATTCCATCCAGGACCTCCTGCCTGAAATCAACGTGCCTCCTAGAGGAAGTCGGCTTGCGTTCTGACGGCAGTTTGAGTCCTGTTCTTCCCGTGGCACTGCAGGCTTTTGAATAGCCACAGGCCCAGAGGAGCAGCTACGGCGTTCCTTGGTTGAGGCAGTTCGCTTGATGCAGAACACTCGAATTCGAGAAGCTGATTCAGGGAAGGAAACACAGGGTAACCTGTGTCTCCTTGGACTTGTTAGAAACCACAGTGGGGTATGCTGAGTGTGCCCATGGAAACGGGGGCCTGCTGGAACTAGCCTTGCTTTGCCATTTTGAAGGCTGCATTCATGCTGCCTTGAAGCTGCCTGACATTCCCTGCTCTTGACAGGCCTGTAAACCCTGTAAGAATGCTTCTGGGGAGCAAATGAATTTGCTATCTACACTAGGTGCTTCTGCGCCTGCGGTGTGGTCACCCTGACAAGCTCTAGCGCTAAAAGGAAACTCAACGTGTGAACTTGCCTCCAGTTTAGGCCCTTAGTACCCATGTAGATACGGAGGCATGCAGCTCTTTCCATGAGTTCTTAGTCGCTTCTATGCTTTACTATAAAGGAAGTACACTTCTGAGGACTCCTAGGCCTCTCGGCTATGCATCATTTCCCCTCCAAGTTCACTGAGTCCCTCCAGAGCCCTGTGGGCCGGCTGCGAGAAACTTCGAGTCCCATTTGTCGATTCCCTCGGAGGCCCTCTGTGCGTGCCTAGAGACGGGCAACACACTGTACGTTCCTTGAGGAGAGCTCCATTTCCAGAGACCTCGAACGGCCTCAGGACAACATTGCTGCTGAGTCCCAAGTGCCCAGGAAGACTTTGTCATGGCCCTTGTGTGAGCTGCCATGTGATAACACTCTGTTTTGAATGCTCCGAGGCCCTCGTACCTGGAGTCACTCTGCTCGAGGAGAAAGTCAGCATCTTGCCATGCGGTGTCGCTGACGGCACACCCAGCAGAAACACATGCCTGGAAGTAAGGCCCTGATTTGCCGTGCAGAAGCGGAGGCGTGCAGCAGTTTCCATGAGCCGGTGGCCTGTGCTCTGCGTACCTTTAACGGCAGCACAGTTTTCTGGACACCTAGGAGGCTAGCGTGGGCACCCTGTTGCCGGCAGGAACACTGAGTACCCCCAGGCGCACCTGGGTCTGCTAAGCAACATCCAGTCCCGTAGCCCTTTAGAGCCCCCTCTGTGCATGCCGAGCGTAGGGAAACGCACTGCACTCTCCTTTGAAGCGTCTTAGTTTCTTCAGCACTCGCGCACGTTCACGAACACCGTTCTGGCACGTCCCACATGGCGTAGAAGTCTTAGGCGTTGCCCTAGTCTGAGCAGCACTCAGAGTAACCCTCGGCTTCGCATTCCATCCAGGACCTCCTGCCTGAAATCAACGTGCCTCCTAGAGGAAGTCGGCTTGCGTTCTGACGGCAGTTTGAGTCCTGTTCTTCCCGTGGCACTGCAGGCTTTTGAATAGCCACAGGCCCAGAGGAGCAGCTACGGCGTTCCTTGGTTGAGGCAGTTCGCTTGATGCAGAACACTCGAATTCGAGAAGCTGATTCAGGGAAGGAAACACAGGGTAACCTGTGTCTCCTTGGACTTGTTAGAAACCACAGTGGGGTATGCTGAGTGTGCCCATGGAAACGGGGGCCTGCTGGAACTAGCCTTGCTTTCCCATTTTGAAGGCTGCATTCATGCTGCCTTGAAGCTGCCTGACATTCCCTGCTCTTGACAGGCCTGTAAACCCTGTAAGAATGCTTCTGGGGAGCAAATGAATTTGCTATCTACACTAGGTGCTTCTGCGCCTGCGGTGTGGTCACCCTGACAAGCTCTAGCGCTAAAAGGAAACTCAACGTGTGAACTTGCCTCCAGTTTAGGCCCTTAGTACCCATGTAGATACGGAGGCATGCAGCTCTTTCCATGAGTTCTTAGTCGCTTCTATGCTTTACTATAAAGGAAGTACACTTCTGAGGACTCCTAGGCCTCTCGGGTATGCATCATTTCCCCTCCAAGTTCACTGAGTCCCTCCAGAGCCCTGTGGGCCGGCTGCGAGAAACTTCGAGTCCCATTTGTCGATTCCCTCGGAGGCCCTCTGTGCGTGCCTAGAGACGGGCAACACACTGTACGTTCCTTGAGGAGAGCTCCATTTCCAGAGACCTCGAACGGCCTCAGGACAACATTGCTGCTGAGTCCCAAGTGCCCAGGAAGACTTTGTCATGGCCCTTGTGTGAGCTGCCATGTGATAACACTCTGTTTTGAATGCTCCGAGGCCCTCGTACCTGGAGTCACTCTGCTCGAGGAGAAAGTCAGCATCTTGCCATGCGGTGTCGCTGACGGCACACCCAGCAGAAACACATGCCTGGAAGTAAGGCCCTGATTTGCCGTGCAGAAGCGGAGGCGTGCAGCAGTTTCCATGAGCCGGTGGCCTGTGCTCTGCGTACCTTTAACGGCAGCACAGTTTTCTGGACACCTAGGAGGCTAGCGTGGGCACCCTGTTGCCGGCAGGAACACTGAGTACCCCCAGGCGCACCTGGGTCTGCTAAGCAACATCCAGTCCCGTAGCCCTTTAGAGCCCCCTCTGTGCATGCCGAGCGTAGGGAAACGCACTGCACTCTCCTTTGAAGCGTCTTAGTTTCTTCAGCACTCGCGCACGTTCACGAACACCGTTCTGGCACGTCCCACATGGCGTAGAAGTCTTAGGCGTTGCCCTAGTCTGAGCAGCACTCAGAGTAACCCTCGGCTTCGCATTCCATCCAGGACCTCCTGCCTGAAATCAACGTGCCTCCTAGAGGAAGTCGGCTTGCGTTCTGACGGCAGTTTGAGTCCTGTTCTTCCCGTGGCACTGCAGGCTTTTGAATAGCCACAGGCCCAGAGGAGCAGCTACGGCGTTCCTTGGTTGAGGCAGTTCGCTTGATGCAGAACACTCGAATTCGAGAAGCTGATTCAGGGAAGGAAACACAGGGTAACCTGTGTCTCTTTGGACTTGTTAGAAACCACAGTGGGGTATGCTGAGTGTGCCCATGGAAACGGGGGCCTGCTGGAACTAGCCTTGCTTTGCCATTTTGAAGGCTGCATTCATGCTGCCTTGAAGCTGCCTGACATTCCCTGCTCTTGACAGGCCTGTAAACCCTGTAAGAATGCTTCTGGGGAGCAAATGAATTTGCTATCTACACTAGGTGCTTCTGCGCCTGCGGTGTGGTCACCCTGACAAGCTCTAGCGCTAAAAGGAAACTCAACGTGTGAACTTGCCTCCAGTTTAGGCCCTTAGTACCCATGTAGATACGGAGGCATGCAGCTCTTTCCATGAGTTCTTAGTCGCTTCTATGCTTTACTATAAAGGAAGTACACTTCTGAGGACTCCTAGGCCTCTCGGGTATGCATCATTTCCCCTCCAAGTTCACTGAGTCCCTCCAGAGCCCTGTGGGCCGGCTGCGAGAAACTTCGAGTCCCATTTGTCGATTCCCTCGGAGGCCCTCTGTGCGTGCCTAGAGACGGGCAACACACTGTACGTTCCTTGAGGAGAGCTCCATTTCCAGAGACCTCGAACGGCCTCAGGACAACATTGCTGCTGAGTCCCAAGTGCCCAGGAAGACTTTGTCATGGCCCTTGTGTGAGCTGCCATGTGATAACACTCTGTTTTGAATGCTCCGAGGCCCTCGTACCTGGAGTCACTCTGCTCGAGGAGAAAGTCAGCATCTTGCCATGCGGTGTCGCTGACGGCACACCCAGCAGAAACACATGCCTGGAAGTAAGGCCCTGATTTGCCGTGCAGAAGCGGAGGCGTGCAGCAGTTTCCATGAGCCGGTGGCCTGTGCTCTGCGTACCTTTAACGGCAGCACAGTTTTCTGGACACCTAGGAGGCTAGCGTGGGCACCCTGTTGCCGGCAGGAACACTGAGTACCCCCAGGCGCACCTGGGTCTGCTAAGCAACATCCAGTCCCGTAGCCCTTTAGAGCCCCCTCTGTGCATGCCGAGCGTAGGGAAACGCACTGCACTCTCCTTTGAAGCGTCTTAGTTTCTTCAGCACTCGCGCACGTTCACGAACACCGTTCTGGCACGTCCCACATGGCGTAGAAGTCTTAGGCGTTGCCCTAGTCTGAGCAGCACTCAGAGTAACCCTCGGCTTCGCATTCCATCCAGGACCTCCTGCCTGAAATCAACGTGCCTCCTAGAGGAAGTCGGCTTGCGTTCTGACGGCAGTTTGAGTCCTGTTCTTCCCGTGGCACTGCAGGCTTTTGAATAGCCACAGGCCCAGAGGAGCAGCTACGGCGTTCCTTGGTTGAGGCAGTTCGCTTGATGCAGAACACTCGAATTCGAGAAGCTGATTCAGGGAAGGAAACACAGGGTAACCTGTGTCTCTTTGGACTTGTTAGAAACCACAGTGGGGTATGCTGAGTGTGCCCATGGAAACGGGGGCCTGCTGGAACTAGCCTTGCTTTGCCATTTTGAAGGCTGCATTCATGCTGCCTTGAAGCTGCCTGACATTCCCTGCTCTTGACAGGCCTGTAAACCCTGTAAGAATGCTTCTGGGGAGCAAATGAATTTGCTATCTACACTAGGTGCTTCTGCGCCTGCGGTGTGGTCACCCTGACAAGCTCTAGCGCTAAAAGGAAACTCAACGTGTGAACTTGCCTCCAGTTTAGGCCCTTAGTACCCATGTAGATACGGAGGCATGCAGCTCTTTCCATGAGTTCTTAGTCGCTTCTATGCTTTACTATAAAGGAAGTACACTTCTGAGGACTCCTAGGCCTCTCGGGTATGCATCATTTCCCCTCCAAGTTCACTGAGTCCCTCCAGAGCCCTGTGGGCCGGCTGCGAGAAACTTCGAGTCCCATTTGTCGATTCCCTCGGAGGCCCTCTGTGCGTGCCTAGAGACGGGCAACACACTGTACGTTCCTTGAGGAGAGCTCCATTTCCAGAGACCTCGAACGGCCTCAGGACAACATTGCTGCTGAGTCCCAAGTGCCCAGGAAGACTTTGTCATGGCCCTTGTGTGAGCTGCCATGTGATAACACTCTGTTTTGAATGCTCCGAGGCCCTCGTACCTGGAGTCACTCTGCTCGAGGAGAAAGTCAGCATCTTGCCATGCGGTGTCGCTGACGGCACACCCAGCAGAAACACATGCCTGGAAGTAAGGCCCTGATTTGCCGTGCAGAAGCGGAGGCGTGCAGCAGTTTCCATGAGCCGGTGGCCTGTGCTCTGCGTACCTTTAACGGCAGCACAGTTTTCTGGACACCTAGGAGGCTAGCGTGGGCACCCTGTTGCCGGCAGGAACACTGAGTACCCCCAGGCGCACCTGGGTCTGCTAAGCAACATCCAGTCCCGTAGCCCTTTAGAGCCCCCTCTGTGCATGCCGAGCGTAGGGAAACGCACTGCACTCTCCTTTGAAGCGTCTTAGTTTCTTCAGCACTCGCGCACGTTCACGAACACCGTTCTGGCACGTCCCACATGGCGTAGAAGTCTTAGGCGTTGCCCTAGTCTGAGCAGCACTCAGAGTAACCCTCGGCTTCGCATTCCATCCAGGACCTCCTGCCTGAAATCAACGTGCCTCCTAGAGGAAGTCGGCTTGCGTTCTGACGGCAGTTTGAGTCCTGTTCTTCCCGTGGCACTGCAGGCTTTTGAATAGCCACAGGCCCAGAGGAGCAGCTACGGCGTTCCTTGGTTGAGGCAGTTCGCTTGATGCAGAACACTCGAATTCGAGAAGCTGATTCAGGGAAGGAAACACAGGGTAACCTGTGTCTCTTTGGACTTGTTAGAAACCACAGTGGGGTATGCTGAGTGTGCCCATGGAAACGGGGGCCTGCTGGAACTAGCCTTGCTTTGCCATTTTGAAGGCTGCATTCATGCTGCCTTGAAGCTGCCTGACATTCCCTGCTCTTGACAGGCCTGTAAACCCTGTAAGAATGCTTCTGGGGAGCAAATGAATTTGCTATCTACACTAGGTGCTTCTGCGCCTGCGGTGTGGTCACCCTGACAAGCTCTAGCGCTAAAAGGAAACTCAACGTGTGAACTTGCCTCCAGTTTAGGCCCTTAGTACCCATGTAGATACGGAGGCATGCAGCTCTTTCCATGAGTTCTTAGTCGCTTCTATGCTTTACTATAAAGGAAGTACACTTCTGAGGACTCCTAGGCCTCTCGGCTATGCATCATTTCCCCTCCAAGTTCACTGAGTCCCTCCAGAGCCCTGTGGGCCGGCTGCGAGAAACTTCGAGTCCCATTTGTCGATTCCCTCGGAGGCCCTCTGTGCGTGCCTAGAGACGGGCAACACACTGTACGTTCCTTGAGGAGAGCTCCATTTCCAGAGACCTCGAACGGCCTCAGGACAACATTGCTGCTGAGTCCCAAGTGCCCAGGAAGACTTTGTCATGGCCCTTGTGTGAGCTGCCATGTGATAACACTCTGTTTTGAATGCTCCGAGGCCCTCGTACCTGGAGTCACTCTGCTCGAGGAGAAAGTCAGCATCTTGCCATGCGGTGTCGCTGACGGCACACCCAGCAGAAACACATGCCTGGAAGTAAGGCCCTGATTTGCCGTGCAGAAGCGGAGGCGTGCAGCAGTTTCCATGAGCCGGTGGCCTGTGCTCTGCGTACCTTTAACGGCAGCACAGTTTTCTGGACACCTAGGAGGCTAGCGTGGGCACCCTGTTGCCGGCAGGAACACTGAGTACCCCCAGGCGCACCTGGGTCTGCTAAGCAACATCCAGTCCCGTAGCCCTTTAGAGCCCCCTCTGTGCATGCCGAGCGTAGGGAAACGCACTGCACTCTCCTTTGAAGCGTCTTAGTTTCTTCAGCACTCGCGCACGTTCACGAACACCGTTCTGGCACGTCCCACATGGCGTAGAAGTCTTAGGCGTTGCCCTAGTCTGAGCAGCACTCAGAGTAACCCTCGGCTTCGCATTCCATCCAGGACCTCCTGCCTGAAATCAACGTGCCTCCTAGAGGAAGTCGGCTTGCGTTCTGACGGCAGTTTGAGTCCTGTTCTTCCCGTGGCACTGCAGGCTTTTGAATAGCCACAGGCCCAGAGGAGCAGCTACGGCGTTCCTTGGTTGAGGCAGTTCGCTTGATGCAGAACACTCGAATTCGAGAAGCTGATTCAGGGAAGGAAACACAGGGTAACCTGTGTCTCTTTGGACTTGTTAGAAACCACAGTGGGGTATGCTGAGTGTGCCCATGGAAACGGGGGCCTGCTGGAACTAGCCTTGCTTTGCCATTTTGAAGGCTGCATTCATGCTGCCTTGAAGCTGCCTGACATTCCCTGCTCTTGACAGGCCTGTAAACCCTGTAAGAATGCTTCTGGGGAGCAAATGAATTTGCTATCTACACTAGGTGCTTCTGCGCCTGCGGTGTGGTCACCCTGACAAGCTCTAGCGCTAAAAGGAAACTCAACGTGTGAACTTGCCTCCAGTTTAGGCCCTTAGTACCCATGTAGATACGGAGGCATGCAGCTCTTTCCATGAGTTCTTAGTCGCTTCTATGCTTTACTATAAAGGAAGTACACTTCTGAGGACTCCTAGGCCTCTCGGCTATGCATCATTTCCCCTCCAAGTTCACTGAGTCCCTCCAGAGCCCTGTGGGCCGGCTGCGAGAAACTTCGAGTCCCATTTGTCGATTCCCTCGGAGGCCCTCTGTGCGTGCCTAGAGACGGGCAACACACTGTACGTTCCTTGAGGAGAGCTCCATTTCCAGAGACCTCGAACGGCCTCAGGACAACATTGCTGCTGAGTCCCAAGTGCCCAGGAAGACTTTGTCATGGCCCTTGTGTGAGCTGCCATGTGATAACACTCTGTTTTGAATGCTCCGAGGCCCTCGTACCTGGAGTCACTCTGCTCGAGGAGAAAGTCAGCATCTTGCCATGCGGTGTCGCTGACGGCACACCCAGCAGAAACACATGCCTGGAAGTAAGGCCCTGATTTGCCGTGCAGAAGCGGAGGCGTGCAGCAGTTTCCATGAGCCGGTGGCCTGTGCTCTGCGTACCTTTAACGGCAGCACAGTTTTCTGGACACCTAGGAGGCTAGCGTGGGCACCCTGTTGCCGGCAGGAACACTGAGTACCCCCAGGCGCACCTGGGTCTGCTAAGCAACATCCAGTCCCGTAGCCCTTTAGAGCCCCCTCTGTGCATGCCGAGCGTAGGGAAACGCACTGCACTCTCCTTTGAAGCGTCTTAGTTTCTTCAGCACTCGCGCACGTTCACGAACACCGTTCTGGCACGTCCCACATGGCGTAGAAGTCTTAGGCGTTGCCCTAGTCTGAGCAGCACTCAGAGTAACCCTCGGCTTCGCATTCCATCCAGGACCTCCTGCCTGAAATCAACGTGCCTCCTAGAGGAAGTCGGCTTGCGTTCTGACGGCAGTTTGAGTCCTGTTCTTCCCGTGGCACTGCAGGCTTTTGAATAGCCACAGGCCCAGAGGAGCAGCTACGGCGTTCCTTGGTTGAGGCAGTTCGCTTGATGCAGAACACTCGAATTCGAGAAGCTGATTCAGGGAAGGAAACACAGGGTAACCTGTGTCTCTTTGGACTTGTTAGAAACCACAGTGGGGTATGCTGAGTGTGCCCATGGAAACGGGGGCCTGCTGGAACTAGCCTTGCTTTGCCATTTTGAAGGCTGCATTCATGCTGCCTTGAAGCTGCCTGACATTCCCTGCTCTTGACAGGCCTGTAAACCCTGTAAGAATGCTTCTGGGGAGCAAATGAATTTGCTATCTACACTAGGTGCTTCTGCGCCTGCGGTGTGGTCACCCTGACAAGCTCTAGCGCTAAAAGGAAACTCAACGTGTGAACTTGCCTCCAGTTTAGGCCCTTAGTACCCATGTAGATACGGAGGCATGCAGCTCTTTCCATGAGTTCTTAGTCGCTTCTATGCTTTACTATAAAGGAAGTACACTTCTGAGGACTCCTAGGCCTCTCGGCTATGCATCATTTCCCCTCCAAGTTCACTGAGTCCCTCCAGAGCCCTGTGGGCCGGCTGCGAGAAACTTCGAGTCCCATTTGTCGATTCCCTCGGAGGCCCTCTGTGCGTGCCTAGAGACGGGCAACACACTGTACGTTCCTTGAGGAGAGCTCCATTTCCAGAGACCTCGAACGGCCTCAGGACAACATTGCTGCTGAGTCCCAAGTGCCCAGGAAGACTTTGTCATGGCCCTTGTGTGAGCTGCCATGTGATAACACTCTGTTTTGAATGCTCCGAGGCCCTCGTACCTGGAGTCACTCTGCTCGAGGAGAAAGTCAGCATCTTGCCATGCGGTGTCGCTGACGGCACACCCAGCAGAAACACATGCCTGGAAGTAAGGCCCTGATTTGCCGTGCAGAAGCGGAGGCGTGCAGCAGTTTCCATGAGCCGGTGGCCTGTGCTCTGCGTACCTTTAACGGCAGCACAGTTTTCTGGACACCTAGGAGGCTAGCGTGGGCACCCTGTTGCCGGCAGGAACACTGAGTACCCCCAGGCGCACCTGGGTCTGCTAAGCAACATCCAGTCCCGTAGCCCTTTAGAGCCCCCTCTGTGCATGCCGAGCGTAGGGAAACGCACTGCACTCTCCTTTGAAGCGTCTTAGTTTCTTCAGCACTCGCGCACGTTCACGAACACCGTTCTGGCACGTCCCACATGGCGTAGAAGTCTTAGGCGTTGCCCTAGTCTGAGCAGCACTCAGAGTAACCCTCGGCTTCGCATTCCATCCAGGACCTCCTGCCTGAAATCAACGTGCCTCCTAGAGGAAGTCGGCTTGCGTTCTGACGGCAGTTTGAGTCCTGTTCTTCCCGTGGCACTGCAGGCTTTTGAATAGCCACAGGCCCAGAGGAGCAGCTACGGCGTTCCTTGGTTGAGGCAGTTCGCTTGATGCAGAACACTCGAATTCGAGAAGCTGATTCAGGGAAGGAAACACAGGGTAACCTGTGTCTCTTTGGACTTGTTAGAAACCACAGTGGGGTATGCTGAGTGTGCCCATGGAAACGGGGGCCTGCTGGAACTAGCCTTGCTTTGCCATTTTGAAGGCTGCATTCATGCTGCCTTGAAGCTGCCTGACATTCCCTGCTCTTGACAGGCCTGTAAACCCTGTAAGAATGCTTCTGGGGAGCAAATGAATTTGCTATCTACACTAGGTGCTTCTGCGCCTGCGGTGTGGTCACCCTGACAAGCTCTAGCGCTAAAAGGAAACTCAACGTGTGAACTTGCCTCCAGTTTAGGCCCTTAGTACCCATGTAGATACGGAGGCATGCAGCTCTTTCCATGAGTTCTTAGTCGCTTCTATGCTTTACTATAAAGGAAGTACACTTCTGAGGACTCCTAGGCCTCTCGGCTATGCATCATTTCCCCTCCAAGTTCACTGAGTCCCTCCAGAGCCCTGTGGGCCGGCTGCGAGAAACTTCGAGTCCCATTTGTCGATTCCCTCGGAGGCCCTCTGTGCGTGCCTAGAGACGGGCAACACACTGTACGTTCCTTGAGGAGAGCTCCATTTCCAGAGACCTCGAACGGCCTCAGGACAACATTGCTGCTGAGTCCCAAGTGCCCAGGAAGACTTTGTCATGGCCCTTGTGTGAGCTGCCATGTGATAACACTCTGTTTTGAATGCTCCGAGGCCCTCGTACCTGGAGTCACTCTGCTCGAGGAGAAAGTCAGCATCTTGCCATGCGGTGTCGCTGACGGCACACCCAGCAGAAACACATGCCTGGAAGTAAGGCCCTGATTTGCCGTGCAGAAGCGGAGGCGTGCAGCAGTTTCCATGAGCCGGTGGCCTGTGCTCTGCGTACCTTTAACGGCAGCACAGTTTTCTGGACACCTAGGAGGCTAGCGTGGGCACCCTGTTGCCGGCAGGAACACTGAGTACCCCCAGGCGCACCTGGGTCTGCTAAGCAACATCCAGTCCCGTAGCCCTTTAGAGCCCCCTCTGTGCATGCCGAGCGTAGGGAAACGCACTGCACTCTCCTTTGAAGCGTCTTAGTTTCTTCAGCACTCGCGCACGTTCACGAACACCGTTCTGGCACGTCCCACATGGCGTAGAAGTCTTAGGCGTTGCCCTAGTCTGAGCAGCACTCAGAGTAACCCTCGGCTTCGCATTCCATCCAGGACCTCCTGCCTGAAATCAACGTGCCTCCTAGAGGAAGTCGGCTTGCGTTCTGACGGCAGTTTGAGTCCTGTTCTTCCCGTGGCACTGCAGGCTTTTGAATAGCCACAGGCCCAGAGGAGCAGCTACGGCGTTCCTTGGTTGAGGCAGTTCGCTTGATGCAGAACACTCGAATTCGAGAAGCTGATTCAGGGAAGGAAACACAGGGTAACCTGTGTCTCTTTGGACTTGTTAGAAACCACAGTGGGGTATGCTGAGTGTGCCCATGGAAACGGGGGCCTGCTGGAACTAGCCTTGCTTTGCCATTTTGAAGGCTGCATTCATGCTGCCTTGAAGCTGCCTGACATTCCCTGCTCTTGACAGGCCTGTAAACCCTGTAAGAATGCTTCTGGGGAGCAAATGAATTTGCTATCTACACTAGGTGCTTCTGCGCCTGCGGTGTGGTCACCCTGACAAGCTCTAGCGCTAAAAGGAAACTCAACGTGTGAACTTGCCTCCAGTTTAGGCCCTTAGTACCCATGTAGATACGGAGGCATGCAGCTCTTTCCATGAGTTCTTAGTCGCTTCTATGCTTTACTATAAAGGAAGTACACTTCTGAGGACTCCTAGGCCTCTCGGCTATGCATCATTTCCCCTCCAAGTTCACTGAGTCCCTCCAGAGCCCTGTGGGCCGGCTGCGAGAAACTTCGAGTCCCATTTGTCGATTCCCTCGGAGGCCCTCTGTGCGTGCCTAGAGACGGGCAACACACTGTACGTTCCTTGAGGAGAGCTCCATTTCCAGAGACCTCGAACGGCCTCAGGACAACATTGCTGCTGAGTCCCAAGTGCCCAGGAAGACTTTGTCATGGCCCTTGTGTGAGCTGCCATGTGATAACACTCTGTTTTGAATGCTCCGAGGCCCTCGTACCTGGAGTCACTCTGCTCGAGGAGAAAGTCAGCATCTTGCCATGCGGTGTCGCTGACGGCACACCCAGCAGAAACACATGCCTGGAAGTAAGGCCCTGATTTGCCGTGCAGAAGCGGAGGCGTGCAGCAGTTTCCATGAGCCGGTGGCCTGTGCTCTGCGTACCTTTAACGGCAGCACAGTTTTCTGGACACCTAGGAGGCTAGCGTGGGCACCCTGTTGCCGGCAGGAACACTGAGTACCCCCAGGCGCACCTGGGTCTGCTAAGCAACATCCAGTCCCGTAGCCCTTTAGAGCCCCCTCTGTGCATGCCGAGCGTAGGGAAACGCACTGCACTCTCCTTTGAAGCGTCTTAGTTTCTTCAGCACTCGCGCACGTTCACGAACACCGTTCTGGCACGTCCCACATGGCGTAGAAGTCTTAGGCGTTGCCCTAGTCTGAGCAGCACTCAGAGTAACCCTCGGCTTCGCATTCCATCCAGGACCTCCTGCCTGAAATCAACGTGCCTCCTAGAGGAAGTCGGCTTGCGTTCTGACGGCAGTTTGAGTCCTGTTCTTCCCGTGGCACTGCAGGCTTTTGAATAGCCACAGGCCCAGAGGAGCAGCTACGGCGTTCCTTGGTTGAGGCAGTTCGCTTGATGCAGAACACTCGAATTCGAGAAGCTGATTCAGGGAAGGAAACACAGGGTAACCTGTGTCTCCTTGGACTTGTTAGAAACCACAGTGGGGTATGCTGAGTGTGCCCATGGAAACGGGGGCCTGCTGGAACTAGCCTTGCTTTCCCATTTTGAAGGCTGCATTCATGCTGCCTTGAAGCTGCCTGACATTCCCTGCTCTTGACAGGCCTGTAAACCCTGTAAGAATGCTTCTGGGGAGCAAATGAATTTGCTATCTACACTAGGTGCTTCTGCGCCTGCGGTGTGGTCACCCTGACAAGCTCTAGCGCTAAAAGGAAACTCAACGTGTGAACTTGCCTCCAGTTTAGGCCCTTAGTACCCATGTAGATACGGAGGCATGCAGCTCTTTCCATGAGTTCTTAGTCGCTTCTATGCTTTACTATAAAGGAAGTACACTTCTGAGGACTCCTAGGCCTCTCGGGTATGCATCATTTCCCCTCCAAGTTCACTGAGTCCCTCCAGAGCCCTGTGGGCCGGCTGCGAGAAACTTCGAGTCCCATTTGTCGATTCCCTCGGAGGCCCTCTGTGCGTGCCTAGAGACGGGCAACACACTGTACGTTCCTTGAGGAGAGCTCCATTTCCAGAGACCTCGAACGGCCTCAGGACAACATTGCTGCTGAGTCCCAAGTGCCCAGGAAGACTTTGTCATGGCCCTTGTGTGAGCTGCCATGTGATAACACTCTGTTTTGAATGCTCCGAGGCCCTCGTACCTGGAGTCACTCTGCTCGAGGAGAAAGTCAGCATCTTGCCATGCGGTGTCGCTGACGGCACACCCAGCAGAAACACATGCCTGGAAGTAAGGCCCTGATTTGCCGTGCAGAAGCGGAGGCGTGCAGCAGTTTCCATGAGCCGGTGGCCTGTGCTCTGCGTACCTTTAACGGCAGCACAGTTTTCTGGACACCTAGGAGGCTAGCGTGGGCACCCTGTTGCCGGCAGGAACACTGAGTACCCCCAGGCGCACCTGGGTCTGCTAAGCAACATCCAGTCCCGTAGCCCTTTAGAGCCCCCTCTGTGCATGCCGAGCGTAGGGAAACGCACTGCACTCTCCTTTGAAGCGTCTTAGTTTCTTCAGCACTCGCGCACGTTCACGAACACCGTTCTGGCACGTCCCACATGGCGTAGAAGTCTTAGGCGTTGCCCTAGTCTGAGCAGCACTCAGAGTAACCCTCGGCTTCGCATTCCATCCAGGACCTCCTGCCTGAAATCAACGTGCCTCCTAGAGGAAGTCGGCTTGCGTTCTGACGGCAGTTTGAGTCCTGTTCTTCCCGTGGCACTGCAGGCTTTTGAATAGCCACAGGCCCAGAGGAGCAGCTACGGCGTTCCTTGGTTGAGGCAGTTCGCTTGATGCAGAACACTCGAATTCGAGAAGCTGATTCAGGGAAGGAAACACAGGGTAACCTGTGTCTCCTTGGACTTGTTAGAAACCACAGTGGGGTATGCTGAGTGTGCCCATGGAAACGGGGGCCTGCTGGAACTAGCCTTGCTTTCCCATTTTGAAGGCTGCATTCATGCTGCCTTGAAGCTGCCTGACATTCCCTGCTCTTGACAGGCCTGTAAACCCTGTAAGAATGCTTCTGGGGAGCAAATGAATTTGCTATCTACACTAGGTGCTTCTGCGCCTGCGGTGTGGTCACCCTGACAAGCTCTAGCGCTAAAAGGAAACTCAACGTGTGAACTTGCCTCCAGTTTAGGCCCTTAGTACCCATGTAGATACGGAGGCATGCAGCTCTTTCCATGAGTTCTTAGTCGCTTCTATGCTTTACTATAAAGGAAGTACACTTCTGAGGACTCCTAGGCCTCTCGGGTATGCATCATTTCCCCTCCAAGTTCACTGAGTCCCTCCAGAGCCCTGTGGGCCGGCTGCGAGAAACTTCGAGTCCCATTTGTCGATTCCCTCGGAGGCCCTCTGTGCGTGCCTAGAGACGGGCAACACACTGTACGTTCCTTGAGGAGAGCTCCATTTCCAGAGACCTCGAACGGCCTCAGGACAACATTGCTGCTGAGTCCCAAGTGCCCAGGAAGACTTTGTCATGGCCCTTGTGTGAGCTGCCATGTGATAACACTCTGTTTTGAATGCTCCGAGGCCCTCGTACCTGGAGTCACTCTGCTCGAGGAGAAAGTCAGCATCTTGCCATGCGGTGTCGCTGACGGCACACCCAGCAGAAACACATGCCTGGAAGTAAGGCCCTGATTTGCCGTGCAGAAGCGGAGGCGTGCAGCAGTTTCCATGAGCCGGTGGCCTGTGCTCTGCGTACCTTTAACGGCAGCACAGTTTTCTGGACACCTAGGAGGCTAGCGTGGGCACCCTGTTGCCGGCAGGAACACTGAGTACCCCCAGGCGCACCTGGGTCTGCTAAGCAACATCCAGTCCCGTAGCCCTTTAGAGCCCCCTCTGTGCATGCCGAGCGTAGGGAAACGCACTGCACTCTCCTTTGAAGCGTCTTAGTTTCTTCAGCACTCGCGCACGTTCACGAACACCGTTCTGGCACGTCCCACATGGCGTAGAAGTCTTAGGCGTTGCCCTAGTCTGAGCAGCACTCAGAGTAACCCTCGGCTTCGCATTCCATCCAGGACCTCCTGCCTGAAATCAACGTGCCTCCTAGAGGAAGTCGGCTTGCGTTCTGACGGCAGTTTGAGTCCTGTTCTTCCCGTGGCACTGCAGGCTTTTGAATAGCCACAGGCCCAGAGGAGCAGCTACGGCGTTCCTTGGTTGAGGCAGTTCGCTTGATGCAGAACACTCGAATTCGAGAAGCTGATTCAGGGAAGGAAACACAGGGTAACCTGTGTCTCTTTGGACTTGTTAGAAACCACAGTGGGGTATGCTGAGTGTGCCCATGGAAACGGGGGCCTGCTGGAACTAGCCTTGCTTTGCCATTTTGAAGGCTGCATTCATGCTGCCTTGAAGCTGCCTGACATTCCCTGCTCTTGACAGGCCTGTAAACCCTGTAAGAATGCTTCTGGGGAGCAAATGAATTTGCTATCTACACTAGGTGCTTCTGCGCCTGCGGTGTGGTCACCCTGACAAGCTCTAGCGCTAAAAGGAAACTCAACGTGTGAACTTGCCTCCAGTTTAGGCCCTTAGTACCCATGTAGATACGGAGGCATGCAGCTCTTTCCATGAGTTCTTAGTCGCTTCTATGCTTTACTATAAAGGAAGTACACTTCTGAGGACTCCTAGGCCTCTCGGCTATGCATCATTTCCCCTCCAAGTTCACTGAGTCCCTCCAGAGCCCTGTGGGCCGGCTGCGAGAAACTTCGAGTCCCATTTGTCGATTCCCTCGGAGGCCCTCTGTGCGTGCCTAGAGACGGGCAACACACTGTACGTTCCTTGAGGAGAGCTCCATTTCCAGAGACCTCGAACGGCCTCAGGACAACATTGCTGCTGAGTCCCAAGTGCCCAGGAAGACTTTGTCATGGCCCTTGTGTGAGCTGCCATGTGATAACACTCTGTTTTGAATGCTCCGAGGCCCTCGTACCTGGAGTCACTCTGCTCGAGGAGAAAGTCAGCATCTTGCCATGCGGTGTCGCTGACGGCACACCCAGCAGAAACACATGCCTGGAAGTAAGGCCCTGATTTGCCGTGCAGAAGCGGAGGCGTGCAGCAGTTTCCATGAGCCGGTGGCCTGTGCTCTGCGTACCTTTAACGGCAGCACAGTTTTCTGGACACCTAGGAGGCTAGCGTGGGCACCCTGTTGCCGGCAGGAACACTGAGTACCCCCAGGCGCACCTGGGTCTGCTAAGCAACATCCAGTCCCGTAGCCCTTTAGAGCCCCCTCTGTGCATGCCGAGCGTAGGGAAACGCACTGCACTCTCCTTTGAAGCGTCTTAGTTTCTTCAGCACTCGCGCACGTTCACGAACACCGTTCTGGCACGTCCCACATGGCGTAGAAGTCTTAGGCGTTGCCCTAGTCTGAGCAGCACTCAGAGTAACCCTCGGCTTCGCATTCCATCCAGGACCTCCTGCCTGAAATCAACGTGCCTCCTAGAGGAAGTCGGCTTGCGTTCTGACGGCAGTTTGAGTCCTGTTCTTCCCGTGGCACTGCAGGCTTTTGAATAGCCACAGGCCCAGAGGAGCAGCTACGGCGTTCCTTGGTTGAGGCAGTTCGCTTGATGCAGAACACTCGAATTCGAGAAGCTGATTCAGGGAAGGAAACACAGGGTAACCTGTGTCTCTTTGGACTTGTTAGAAACCACAGTGGGGTATGCTGAGTGTGCCCATGGAAACGGGGGCCTGCTGGAACTAGCCTTGCTTTCCCATTTTGAAGGCTGCATTCATGCTGCCTTGAAGCTGCCTGACATTCCCTGCTCTTGACAGGCCTGTAAACCCTGTAAGAATGCTTCTGGGGAGCAAATGAATTTGCTATCTACACTAGGTGCTTCTGCGCCTGCGGTGTGGTCACCCTGACAAGCTCTAGCGCTAAAAGGAAACTCAACGTGTGAACTTGCCTCCAGTTTAGGCCCTTAGTACCCATGTAGATACGGAGGCATGCAGCTCTTTCCATGAGTTCTTAGTCGCTTCTATGCTTTACTATAAAGGAAGTACACTTCTGAGGACTCCTAGGCCTCTCGGGTATGCATCATTTCCCCTCCAAGTTCACTGAGTCCCTCCAGAGCCCTGTGGGCCGGCTGCGAGAAACTTCGAGTCCCATTTGTCGATTCCCTCGGAGGCCCTCTGTGCGTGCCTAGAGACGGGCAACACACTGTACGTTCCTTGAGGAGAGCTCCATTTCCAGAGACCTCGAACGGCCTCAGGACAACATTGCTGCTGAGTCCCAAGTGCCCAGGAAGACTTTGTCATGGCCCTTGTGTGAGCTGCCATGTGATAACACTCTGTTTTGAATGCTCCGAGGCCCTCGTACCTGGAGTCACTCTGCTCGAGGAGAAAGTCAGCATCTTGCCATGCGGTGTCGCTGACGGCACACCCAGCAGAAACACATGCCTGGAAGTAAGGCCCTGATTTGCCGTGCAGAAGCGGAGGCGTGCAGCAGTTTCCATGAGCCGGTGGCCTGTGCTCTGCGTACCTTTAACGGCAGCACAGTTTTCTGGACACCTAGGAGGCTAGCGTGGGCACCCTGTTGCCGGCAGGAACACTGAGTACCCCCAGGCGCACCTGGGTCTGCTAAGCAACATCCAGTCCCGTAGCCCTTTAGAGCCCCCTCTGTGCATGCCGAGCGTAGGGAAACGCACTGCACTCTCCTTTGAAGCGTCTTAGTTTCTTCAGCACTCGCGCACGTTCACGAACACCGTTCTGGCACGTCCCACATGGCGTAGAAGTCTTAGGCGTTGCCCTAGTCTGAGCAGCACTCAGAGTAACCCTCGGCTTCGCATTCCATCCAGGACCTCCTGCCTGAAATCAACGTGCCTCCTAGAGGAAGTCGGCTTGCGTTCTGACGGCAGTTTGAGTCCTGTTCTTCCCGTGGCACTGCAGGCTTTTGAATAGCCACAGGCCCAGAGGAGCAGCTACGGCGTTCCTTGGTTGAGGCAGTTCGCTTGATGCAGAACACTCGAATTCGAGAAGCTGATTCAGGGAAGGAAACACAGGGTAACCTGTGTCTCTTTGGACTTGTTAGAAACCACAGTGGGGTATGCTGAGTGTGCCCATGGAAACGGGGGCCTGCTGGAACTAGCCTTGCTTTGCCATTTTGAAGGCTGCATTCATGCTGCCTTGAAGCTGCCTGACATTCCCTGCTCTTGACAGGCCTGTAAACCCTGTAAGAATGCTTCTGGGGAGCAAATGAATTTGCTATCTACACTAGGTGCTTCTGCGCCTGCGGTGTGGTCACCCTGACAAGCTCTAGCGCTAAAAGGAAACTCAACGTGTGAACTTGCCTCCAGTTTAGGCCCTTAGTACCCATGTAGATACGGAGGCATGCAGCTCTTTCCATGAGTTCTTAGTCGCTTCTATGCTTTACTATAAAGGAAGTACACTTCTGAGGACTCCTAGGCCTCTCGGCTATGCATCATTTCCCCTCCAAGTTCACTGAGTCCCTCCAGAGCCCTGTGGGCCGGCTGCGAGAAACTTCGAGTCCCATTTGTCGATTCCCTCGGAGGCCCTCTGTGCGTGCCTAGAGACGGGCAACACACTGTACGTTCCTTGAGGAGAGCTCCATTTCCAGAGACCTCGAACGGCCTCAGGACAACATTGCTGCTGAGTCCCAAGTGCCCAGGAAGACTTTGTCATGGCCCTTGTGTGAGCTGCCATGTGATAACACTCTGTTTTGAATGCTCCGAGGCCCTCGTACCTGGAGTCACTCTGCTCGAGGAGAAAGTCAGCATCTTGCCATGCGGTGTCGCTGACGGCACACCCAGCAGAAACACATGCCTGGAAGTAAGGCCCTGATTTGCCGTGCAGAAGCGGAGGCGTGCAGCAGTTTCCATGAGCCGGTGGCCTGTGCTCTGCGTACCTTTAACGGCAGCACAGTTTTCTGGACACCTAGGAGGCTAGCGTGGGCACCCTGTTGCCGGCAGGAACACTGAGTACCCCCAGGCGCACCTGGGTCTGCTAAGCAACATCCAGTCCCGTAGCCCTTTAGAGCCCCCTCTGTGCATGCCGAGCGTAGGGAAACGCACTGCACTCTCCTTTGAAGCGTCTTAGTTTCTTCAGCACTCGCGCACGTTCACGAACACCGTTCTGGCACGTCCCACATGGCGTAGAAGTCTTAGGCGTTGCCCTAGTCTGAGCAGCACTCAGAGTAACCCTCGGCTTCGCATTCCATCCAGGACCTCCTGCCTGAAATCAACGTGCCTCCTAGAGGAAGTCGGCTTGCGTTCTGACGGCAGTTTGAGTCCTGTTCTTCCCGTGGCACTGCAGGCTTTTGAATAGCCACAGGCCCAGAGGAGCAGCTACGGCGTTCCTTGGTTGAGGCAGTTCGCTTGATGCAGAACACTCGAATTCGAGAAGCTGATTCAGGGAAGGAAACACAGGGTAACCTGTGTCTCTTTGGACTTGTTAGAAACCACAGTGGGGTATGCTGAGTGTGCCCATGGAAACGGGGGCCTGCTGGAACTAGCCTTGCTTTGCCATTTTGAAGGCTGCATTCATGCTGCCTTGAAGCTGCCTGACATTCCCTGCTCTTGACAGGCCTGTAAACCCTGTAAGAATGCTTCTGGGGAGCAAATGAATTTGCTATCTACACTAGGTGCTTCTGCGCCTGCGGTGTGGTCACCCTGACAAGCTCTAGCGCTAAAAGGAAACTCAACGTGTGAACTTGCCTCCAGTTTAGGCCCTTAGTACCCATGTAGATACGGAGGCATGCAGCTCTTTCCATGAGTTCTTAGTCGCTTCTATGCTTTACTATAAAGGAAGTACACTTCTGAGGACTCCTAGGCCTCTCGGGTATGCATCATTTCCCCTCCAAGTTCACTGAGTCCCTCCAGAGCCCTGTGGGCCGGCTGCGAGAAACTTCGAGTCCCATTTGTCGATTCCCTCGGAGGCCCTCTGTGCGTGCCTAGAGACGGGCAACACACTGTACGTTCCTTGAGGAGAGCTCCATTTCCAGAGACCTCGAACGGCCTCAGGACAACATTGCTGCTGAGTCCCAAGTGCCCAGGAAGACTTTGTCATGGCCCTTGTGTGAGCTGCCATGTGATAACACTCTGTTTTGAATGCTCCGAGGCCCTCGTACCTGGAGTCACTCTGCTCGAGGAGAAAGTCAGCATCTTGCCATGCGGTGTCGCTGACGGCACACCCAGCAGAAACACATGCCTGGAAGTAAGGCCCTGATTTGCCGTGCAGAAGCGGAGGCGTGCAGCAGTTTCCATGAGCCGGTGGCCTGTGCTCTGCGTACCTTTAACGGCAGCACAGTTTTCTGGACACCTAGGAGGCTAGCGTGGGCACCCTGTTGCCGGCAGGAACACTGAGTACCCCCAGGCGCACCTGGGTCTGCTAAGCAACATCCAGTCCCGTAGCCCTTTAGAGCCCCCTCTGTGCATGCCGAGCGTAGGGAAACGCACTGCACTCTCCTTTGAAGCGTCTTAGTTTCTTCAGCACTCGCGCACGTTCACGAACACCGTTCTGGCACGTCCCACATGGCGTAGAAGTCTTAGGCGTTGCCCTAGTCTGAGCAGCACTCAGAGTAACCCTCGGCTTCGCATTCCATCCAGGACCTCCTGCCTGAAATCAACGTGCCTCCTAGAGGAAGTCGGCTTGCGTTCTGACGGCAGTTTGAGTCCTGTTCTTCCCGTGGCACTGCAGGCTTTTGAATAGCCACAGGCCCAGAGGAGCAGCTACGGCGTTCCTTGGTTGAGGCAGTTCGCTTGATGCAGAACACTCGAATTCGAGAAGCTGATTCAGGGAAGGAAACACAGGGTAACCTGTGTCTCTTTGGACTTGTTAGAAACCACAGTGGGGTATGCTGAGTGTGCCCATGGAAACGGGGGCCTGCTGGAACTAGCCTTGCTTTGCCATTTTGAAGGCTGCATTCATGCTGCCTTGAAGCTGCCTGACATTCCCTGCTCTTGACAGGCCTGTAAACCCTGTAAGAATGCTTCTGGGGAGCAAATGAATTTGCTATCTACACTAGGTGCTTCTGCGCCTGCGGTGTGGTCACCCTGACAAGCTCTAGCGCTAAAAGGAAACTCAACGTGTGAACTTGCCTCCAGTTTAGGCCCTTAGTACCCATGTAGATACGGAGGCATGCAGCTCTTTCCATGAGTTCTTAGTCGCTTCTATGCTTTACTATAAAGGAAGTACACTTCTGAGGACTCCTAGGCCTCTCGGCTATGCATCATTTCCCCTCCAAGTTCACTGAGTCCCTCCAGAGCCCTGTGGGCCGGCTGCGAGAAACTTCGAGTCCCATTTGTCGATTCCCTCGGAGGCCCTCTGTGCGTGCCTAGAGACGGGCAACACACTGTACGTTCCTTGAGGAGAGCTCCATTTCCAGAGACCTCGAACGGCCTCAGGACAACATTGCTGCTGAGTCCCAAGTGCCCAGGAAGACTTTGTCATGGCCCTTGTGTGAGCTGCCATGTGATAACACTCTGTTTTGAATGCTCCGAGGCCCTCGTACCTGGAGTCACTCTGCTCGAGGAGAAAGTCAGCATCTTGCCATGCGGTGTCGCTGACGGCACACCCAGCAGAAACACATGCCTGGAAGTAAGGCCCTGATTTGCCGTGCAGAAGCGGAGGCGTGCAGCAGTTTCCATGAGCCGGTGGCCTGTGCTCTGCGTACCTTTAACGGCAGCACAGTTTTCTGGACACCTAGGAGGCTAGCGTGGGCACCCTGTTGCCGGCAGGAACACTGAGTACCCCCAGGCGCACCTGGGTCTGCTAAGCAACATCCAGTCCCGTAGCCCTTTAGAGCCCCCTCTGTGCATGCCGAGCGTAGGGAAACGCACTGCACTCTCCTTTGAAGCGTCTTAGTTTCTTCAGCACTCGCGCACGTTCACGAACACCGTTCTGGCACGTCCCACATGGCGTAGAAGTCTTAGGCGTTGCCCTAGTCTGAGCAGCACTCAGAGTAACCCTCGGCTTCGCATTCCATCCAGGACCTCCTGCCTGAAATCAACGTGCCTCCTAGAGGAAGTCGGCTTGCGTTCTGACGGCAGTTTGAGTCCTGTTCTTCCCGTGGCACTGCAGGCTTTTGAATAGCCACAGGCCCAGAGGAGCAGCTACGGCGTTCCTTGGTTGAGGCAGTTCGCTTGATGCAGAACACTCGAATTCGAGAAGCTGATTCAGGGAAGGAAACACAGGGTAACCTGTGTCTCCTTGGACTTGTTAGAAACCACAGTGGGGTATGCTGAGTGTGCCCATGGAAACGGGGGCCTGCTGGAACTAGCCTTGCTTTCCCATTTTGAAGGCTGCATTCATGCTGCCTTGAAGCTGCCTGACATTCCCTGCTCTTGACAGGCCTGTAAACCCTGTAAGAATGCTTCTGGGGAGCAAATGAATTTGCTATCTACACTAGGTGCTTCTGCGCCTGCGGTGTGGTCACCCTGACAAGCTCTAGCGCTAAAAGGAAACTCAACGTGTGAACTTGCCTCCAGTTTAGGCCCTTAGTACCCATGTAGATACGGAGGCATGCAGCTCTTTCCATGAGTTCTTAGTCGCTTCTATGCTTTACTATAAAGGAAGTACACTTCTGAGGACTCCTAGGCCTCTCGGGTATGCATCATTTCCCCTCCAAGTTCACTGAGTCCCTCCAGAGCCCTGTGGGCCGGCTGCGAGAAACTTCGAGTCCCATTTGTCGATTCCCTCGGAGGCCCTCTGTGCGTGCCTAGAGACGGGCAACACACTGTACGTTCCTTGAGGAGAGCTCCATTTCCAGAGACCTCGAACGGCCTCAGGACAACATTGCTGCTGAGTCCCAAGTGCCCAGGAAGACTTTGTCATGGCCCTTGTGTGAGCTGCCATGTGATAACACTCTGTTTTGAATGCTCCGAGGCCCTCGTACCTGGAGTCACTCTGCTCGAGGAGAAAGTCAGCATCTTGCCATGCGGTGTCGCTGACGGCACACCCAGCAGAAACACATGCCTGGAAGTAAGGCCCTGATTTGCCGTGCAGAAGCGGAGGCGTGCAGCAGTTTCCATGAGCCGGTGGCCTGTGCTCTGCGTACCTTTAACGGCAGCACAGTTTTCTGGACACCTAGGAGGCTAGCGTGGGCACCCTGTTGCCGGCAGGAACACTGAGTACCCCCAGGCGCACCTGGGTCTGCTAAGCAACATCCAGTCCCGTAGCCCTTTAGAGCCCCCTCTGTGCATGCCGAGCGTAGGGAAACGCACTGCACTCTCCTTTGAAGCGTCTTAGTTTCTTCAGCACTCGCGCACGTTCACGAACACCGTTCTGGCACGTCCCACATGGCGTAGAAGTCTTAGGCGTTGCCCTAGTCTGAGCAGCACTCAGAGTAACCCTCGGCTTCGCATTCCATCCAGGACCTCCTGCCTGAAATCAACGTGCCTCCTAGAGGAAGTCGGCTTGCGTTCTGACGGCAGTTTGAGTCCTGTTCTTCCCGTGGCACTGCAGGCTTTTGAATAGCCACAGGCCCAGAGGAGCAGCTACGGCGTTCCTTGGTTGAGGCAGTTCGCTTGATGCAGAACACTCGAATTCGAGAAGCTGATTCAGGGAAGGAAACACAGGGTAACCTGTGTCTCTTTGGACTTGTTAGAAACCACAGTGGGGTATGCTGAGTGTGCCCATGGAAACGGGGGCCTGCTGGAACTAGCCTTGCTTTGCCATTTTGAAGGCTGCATTCATGCTGCCTTGAAGCTGCCTGACATTCCCTGCTCTTGACAGGCCTGTAAACCCTGTAAGAATGCTTCTGGGGAGCAAATGAATTTGCTATCTACACTAGGTGCTTCTGCGCCTGCGGTGTGGTCACCCTGACAAGCTCTAGCGCTAAAAGGAAACTCAACGTGTGAACTTGCCTCCAGTTTAGGCCCTTAGTACCCATGTAGATACGGAGGCATGCAGCTCTTTCCATGAGTTCTTAGTCGCTTCTATGCTTTACTATAAAGGAAGTACACTTCTGAGGACTCCTAGGCCTCTCGGCTATGCATCATTTCCCCTCCAAGTTCACTGAGTCCCTCCAGAGCCCTGTGGGCCGGCTGCGAGAAACTTCGAGTCCCATTTGTCGATTCCCTCGGAGGCCCTCTGTGCGTGCCTAGAGACGGGCAACACACTGTACGTTCCTTGAGGAGAGCTCCATTTCCAGAGACCTCGAACGGCCTCAGGACAACATTGCTGCTGAGTCCCAAGTGCCCAGGAAGACTTTGTCATGGCCCTTGTGTGAGCTGCCATGTGATAACACTCTGTTTTGAATGCTCCGAGGCCCTCGTACCTGGAGTCACTCTGCTCGAGGAGAAAGTCAGCATCTTGCCATGCGGTGTCGCTGACGGCACACCCAGCAGAAACACATGCCTGGAAGTAAGGCCCTGATTTGCCGTGCAGAAGCGGAGGCGTGCAGCAGTTTCCATGAGCCGGTGGCCTGTGCTCTGCGTACCTTTAACGGCAGCACAGTTTTCTGGACACCTAGGAGGCTAGCGTGGGCACCCTGTTGCCGGCAGGAACACTGAGTACCCCCAGGCGCACCTGGGTCTGCTAAGCAACATCCAGTCCCGTAGCCCTTTAGAGCCCCCTCTGTGCATGCCGAGCGTAGGGAAACGCACTGCACTCTCCTTTGAAGCGTCTTAGTTTCTTCAGCACTCGCGCACGTTCACGAACACCGTTCTGGCACGTCCCACATGGCGTAGAAGTCTTAGGCGTTGCCCTAGTCTGAGCAGCACTCAGAGTAACCCTCGGCTTCGCATTCCATCCAGGACCTCCTGCCTGAAATCAACGTGCCTCCTAGAGGAAGTCGGCTTGCGTTCTGACGGCAGTTTGAGTCCTGTTCTTCCCGTGGCACTGCAGGCTTTTGAATAGCCACAGGCCCAGAGGAGCAGCTACGGCGTTCCTTGGTTGAGGCAGTTCGCTTGATGCAGAACACTCGAATTCGAGAAGCTGATTCAGGGAAGGAAACACAGGGTAACCTGTGTCTCTTTGGACTTGTTAGAAACCACAGTGGGGTATGCTGAGTGTGCCCATGGAAACGGGGGCCTGCTGGAACTAGCCTTGCTTTCCCATTTTGAAGGCTGCATTCATGCTGCCTTGAAGCTGCCTGACATTCCCTGCTCTTGACAGGCCTGTAAACCCTGTAAGAATGCTTCTGGGGAGCAAATGAATTTGCTATCTACACTAGGTGCTTCTGCGCCTGCGGTGTGGTCACCCTGACAAGCTCTAGCGCTAAAAGGAAACTCAACGTGTGAACTTGCCTCCAGTTTAGGCCCTTAGTACCCATGTAGATACGGAGGCATGCAGCTCTTTCCATGAGTTCTTAGTCGCTTCTATGCTTTACTATAAAGGAAGTACACTTCTGAGGACTCCTAGGCCTCTCGGGTATGCATCATTTCCCCTCCAAGTTCACTGAGTCCCTCCAGAGCCCTGTGGGCCGGCTGCGAGAAACTTCGAGTCCCATTTGTCGATTCCCTCGGAGGCCCTCTGTGCGTGCCTAGAGACGGGCAACACACTGTACGTTCCTTGAGGAGAGCTCCATTTCCAGAGACCTCGAACGGCCTCAGGACAACATTGCTGCTGAGTCCCAAGTGCCCAGGAAGACTTTGTCATGGCCCTTGTGTGAGCTGCCATGTGATAACACTCTGTTTTGAATGCTCCGAGGCCCTCGTACCTGGAGTCACTCTGCTCGAGGAGAAAGTCAGCATCTTGCCATGCGGTGTCGCTGACGGCACACCCAGCAGAAACACATGCCTGGAAGTAAGGCCCTGATTTGCCGTGCAGAAGCGGAGGCGTGCAGCAGTTTCCATGAGCCGGTGGCCTGTGCTCTGCGTACCTTTAACGGCAGCACAGTTTTCTGGACACCTAGGAGGCTAGCGTGGGCACCCTGTTGCCGGCAGGAACACTGAGTACCCCCAGGCGCACCTGGGTCTGCTAAGCAACATCCAGTCCCGTAGCCCTTTAGAGCCCCCTCTGTGCATGCCGAGCGTAGGGAAACGCACTGCACTCTCCTTTGAAGCGTCTTAGTTTCTTCAGCACTCGCGCACGTTCACGAACACCGTTCTGGCACGTCCCACATGGCGTAGAAGTCTTAGGCGTTGCCCTAGTCTGAGCAGCACTCAGAGTAACCCTCGGCTTCGCATTCCATCCAGGACCTCCTGCCTGAAATCAACGTGCCTCCTAGAGGAAGTCGGCTTGCGTTCTGACGGCAGTTTGAGTCCTGTTCTTCCCGTGGCACTGCAGGCTTTTGAATAGCCACAGGCCCAGAGGAGCAGCTACGGCGTTCCTTGGTTGAGGCAGTTCGCTTGATGCAGAACACTCGAATTCGAGAAGCTGATTCAGGGAAGGAAACACAGGGTAACCTGTGTCTCTTTGGACTTGTTAGAAACCACAGTGGGGTATGCTGAGTGTGCCCATGGAAACGGGGGCCTGCTGGAACTAGCCTTGCTTTCCCATTTTGAAGGCTGCATTCATGCTGCCTTGAAGCTGCCTGACATTCCCTGCTCTTGACAGGCCTGTAAACCCTGTAAGAATGCTTCTGGGGAGCAAATGAATTTGCTATCTACACTAGGTGCTTCTGCGCCTGCGGTGTGGTCACCCTGACAAGCTCTAGCGCTAAAAGGAAACTCAACGTGTGAACTTGCCTCCAGTTTAGGCCCTTAGTACCCATGTAGATACGGAGGCATGCAGCTCTTTCCATGAGTTCTTAGTCGCTTCTATGCTTTACTATAAAGGAAGTACACTTCTGAGGACTCCTAGGCCTCTCGGCTATGCATCATTTCCCCTCCAAGTTCACTGAGTCCCTCCAGAGCCCTGTGGGCCGGCTGCGAGAAACTTCGAGTCCCATTTGTCGATTCCCTCGGAGGCCCTCTGTGCGTGCCTAGAGACGGGCAACACACTGTACGTTCCTTGAGGAGAGCTCCATTTCCAGAGACCTCGAACGGCCTCAGGACAACATTGCTGCTGAGTCCCAAGTGCCCAGGAAGACTTTGTCATGGCCCTTGTGTGAGCTGCCATGTGATAACACTCTGTTTTGAATGCTCCGAGGCCCTCGTACCTGGAGTCACTCTGCTCGAGGAGAAAGTCAGCATCTTGCCATGCGGTGTCGCTGACGGCACACCCAGCAGAAACACATGCCTGGAAGTAAGGCCCTGATTTGCCGTGCAGAAGCGGAGGCGTGCAGCAGTTTCCATGAGCCGGTGGCCTGTGCTCTGCGTACCTTTAACGGCAGCACAGTTTTCTGGACACCTAGGAGGCTAGCGTGGGCACCCTGTTGCCGGCAGGAACACTGAGTACCCCCAGGCGCACCTGGGTCTGCTAAGCAACATCCAGTCCCGTAGCCCTTTAGAGCCCCCTCTGTGCATGCCGAGCGTAGGGAAACGCACTGCACTCTCCTTTGAAGCGTCTTAGTTTCTTCAGCACTCGCGCACGTTCACGAACACCGTTCTGGCACGTCCCACATGGCGTAGAAGTCTTAGGCGTTGCCCTAGTCTGAGCAGCACTCAGAGTAACCCTCGGCTTCGCATTCCATCCAGGACCTCCTGCCTGAAATCAACGTGCCTCCTAGAGGAAGTCGGCTTGCGTTCTGACGGCAGTTTGAGTCCTGTTCTTCCCGTGGCACTGCAGGCTTTTGAATAGCCACAGGCCCAGAGGAGCAGCTACGGCGTTCCTTGGTTGAGGCAGTTCGCTTGATGCAGAACACTCGAATTCGAGAAGCTGATTCAGGGAAGGAAACACAGGGTAACCTGTGTCTCTTTGGACTTGTTAGAAACCACAGTGGGGTATGCTGAGTGTGCCCATGGAAACGGGGGCCTGCTGGAACTAGCCTTGCTTTCCCATTTTGAAGGCTGCATTCATGCTGCCTTGAAGCTGCCTGACATTCCCTGCTCTTGACAGGCCTGTAAACCCTGTAAGAATGCTTCTGGGGAGCAAATGAATTTGCTATCTACACTAGGTGCTTCTGCGCCTGCGGTGTGGTCACCCTGACAAGCTCTAGCGCTAAAAGGAAACTCAACGTGTGAACTTGCCTCCAGTTTAGGCCCTTAGTACCCATGTAGATACGGAGGCATGCAGCTCTTTCCATGAGTTCTTAGTCGCTTCTATGCTTTACTATAAAGGAAGTACACTTCTGAGGACTCCTAGGCCTCTCGGCTATGCATCATTTCCCCTCCAAGTTCACTGAGTCCCTCCAGAGCCCTGTGGGCCGGCTGCGAGAAACTTCGAGTCCCATTTGTCGATTCCCTCGGAGGCCCTCTGTGCGTGCCTAGAGACGGGCAACACACTGTACGTTCCTTGAGGAGAGCTCCATTTCCAGAGACCTCGAACGGCCTCAGGACAACATTGCTGCTGAGTCCCAAGTGCCCAGGAAGACTTTGTCATGGCCCTTGTGTGAGCTGCCATGTGATAACACTCTGTTTTGAATGCTCCGAGGCCCTCGTACCTGGAGTCACTCTGCTCGAGGAGAAAGTCAGCATCTTGCCATGCGGTGTCGCTGACGGCACACCCAGCAGAAACACATGCCTGGAAGTAAGGCCCTGATTTGCCGTGCAGAAGCGGAGGCGTGCAGCAGTTTCCATGAGCCGGTGGCCTGTGCTCTGCGTACCTTTAACGGCAGCACAGTTTTCTGGACACCTAGGAGGCTAGCGTGGGCACCCTGTTGCCGGCAGGAACACTGAGTACCCCCAGGCGCACCTGGGTCTGCTAAGCAACATCCAGTCCCGTAGCCCTTTAGAGCCCCCTCTGTGCATGCCGAGCGTAGGGAAACGCACTGCACTCTCCTTTGAAGCGTCTTAGTTTCTTCAGCACTCGCGCACGTTCACGAACACCGTTCTGGCACGTCCCACATGGCGTAGAAGTCTTAGGCGTTGCCCTAGTCTGAGCAGCACTCAGAGTAACCCTCGGCTTCGCATTCCATCCAGGACCTCCTGCCTGAAATCAACGTGCCTCCTAGAGGAAGTCGGCTTGCGTTCTGACGGCAGTTTGAGTCCTGTTCTTCCCGTGGCACTGCAGGCTTTTGAATAGCCACAGGCCCAGAGGAGCAGCTACGGCGTTCCTTGGTTGAGGCAGTTCGCTTGATGCAGAACACTCGAATTCGAGAAGCTGATTCAGGGAAGGAAACACAGGGTAACCTGTGTCTCTTTGGACTTGTTAGAAACCACAGTGGGGTATGCTGAGTGTGCCCATGGAAACGGGGGCCTGCTGGAACTAGCCTTGCTTTCCCATTTTGAAGGCTGCATTCATGCTGCCTTGAAGCTGCCTGACATTCCCTGCTCTTGACAGGCCTGTAAACCCTGTAAGAATGCTTCTGGGGAGCAAATGAATTTGCTATCTACACTAGGTGCTTCTGCGCCTGCGGTGTGGTCACCCTGACAAGCTCTAGCGCTAAAAGGAAACTCAACGTGTGAACTTGCCTCCAGTTTAGGCCCTTAGTACCCATGTAGATACGGAGGCATGCAGCTCTTTCCATGAGTTCTTAGTCGCTTCTATGCTTTACTATAAAGGAAGTACACTTCTGAGGACTCCTAGGCCTCTCGGCTATGCATCATTTCCCCTCCAAGTTCACTGAGTCCCTCCAGAGCCCTGTGGGCCGGCTGCGAGAAACTTCGAGTCCCATTTGTCGATTCCCTCGGAGGCCCTCTGTGCGTGCCTAGAGACGGGCAACACACTGTACGTTCCTTGAGGAGAGCTCCATTTCCAGAGACCTCGAACGGCCTCAGGACAACATTGCTGCTGAGTCCCAAGTGCCCAGGAAGACTTTGTCATGGCCCTTGTGTGAGCTGCCATGTGATAACACTCTGTTTTGAATGCTCCGAGGCCCTCGTACCTGGAGTCACTCTGCTCGAGGAGAAAGTCAGCATCTTGCCATGCGGTGTCGCTGACGGCACACCCAGCAGAAACACATGCCTGGAAGTAAGGCCCTGATTTGCCGTGCAGAAGCGGAGGCGTGCAGCAGTTTCCATGAGCCGGTGGCCTGTGCTCTGCGTACCTTTAACGGCAGCACAGTTTTCTGGACACCTAGGAGGCTAGCGTGGGCACCCTGTTGCCGGCAGGAACACTGAGTACCCCCAGGCGCACCTGGGTCTGCTAAGCAACATCCAGTCCCGTAGCCCTTTAGAGCCCCCTCTGTGCATGCCGAGCGTAGGGAAACGCACTGCACTCTCCTTTGAAGCGTCTTAGTTTCTTCAGCACTCGCGCACGTTCACGAACACCGTTCTGGCACGTCCCACATGGCGTAGAAGTCTTAGGCGTTGCCCTAGTCTGAGCAGCACTCAGAGTAACCCTCGGCTTCGCATTCCATCCAGGACCTCCTGCCTGAAATCAACGTGCCTCCTAGAGGAAGTCGGCTTGCGTTCTGACGGCAGTTTGAGTCCTGTTCTTCCCGTGGCACTGCAGGCTTTTGAATAGCCACAGGCCCAGAGGAGCAGCTACGGCGTTCCTTGGTTGAGGCAGTTCGCTTGATGCAGAACACTCGAATTCGAGAAGCTGATTCAGGGAAGGAAACACAGGGTAACCTGTGTCTCTTTGGACTTGTTAGAAACCACAGTGGGGTATGCTGAGTGTGCCCATGGAAACGGGGGCCTGCTGGAACTAGCCTTGCTTTCCCATTTTGAAGGCTGCATTCATGCTGCCTTGAAGCTGCCTGACATTCCCTGCTCTTGACAGGCCTGTAAACCCTGTAAGAATGCTTCTGGGGAGCAAATGAATTTGCTATCTACACTAGGTGCTTCTGCGCCTGCGGTGTGGTCACCCTGACAAGCTCTAGCGCTAAAAGGAAACTCAACGTGTGAACTTGCCTCCAGTTTAGGCCCTTAGTACCCATGTAGATACGGAGGCATGCAGCTCTTTCCATGAGTTCTTAGTCGCTTCTATGCTTTACTATAAAGGAAGTACACTTCTGAGGACTCCTAGGCCTCTCGGCTATGCATCATTTCCCCTCCAAGTTCACTGAGTCCCTCCAGAGCCCTGTGGGCCGGCTGCGAGAAACTTCGAGTCCCATTTGTCGATTCCCTCGGAGGCCCTCTGTGCGTGCCTAGAGACGGGCAACACACTGTACGTTCCTTGAGGAGAGCTCCATTTCCAGAGACCTCGAACGGCCTCAGGACAACATTGCTGCTGAGTCCCAAGTGCCCAGGAAGACTTTGTCATGGCCCTTGTGTGAGCTGCCATGTGATAACACTCTGTTTTGAATGCTCCGAGGCCCTCGTACCTGGAGTCACTCTGCTCGAGGAGAAAGTCAGCATCTTGCCATGCGGTGTCGCTGACGGCACACCCAGCAGAAACACATGCCTGGAAGTAAGGCCCTGATTTGCCGTGCAGAAGCGGAGGCGTGCAGCAGTTTCCATGAGCCGGTGGCCTGTGCTCTGCGTACCTTTAACGGCAGCACAGTTTTCTGGACACCTAGGAGGCTAGCGTGGGCACCCTGTTGCCGGCAGGAACACTGAGTACCCCCAGGCGCACCTGGGTCTGCTAAGCAACATCCAGTCCCGTAGCCCTTTAGAGCCCCCTCTGTGCATGCCGAGCGTAGGGAAACGCACTGCACTCTCCTTTGAAGCGTCTTAGTTTCTTCAGCACTCGCGCACGTTCACGAACACCGTTCTGGCACGTCCCACATGGCGTAGAAGTCTTAGGCGTTGCCCTAGTCTGAGCAGCACTCAGAGTAACCCTCGGCTTCGCATTCCATCCAGGACCTCCTGCCTGAAATCAACGTGCCTCCTAGAGGAAGTCGGCTTGCGTTCTGACGGCAGTTTGAGTCCTGTTCTTCCCGTGGCACTGCAGGCTTTTGAATAGCCACAGGCCCAGAGGAGCAGCTACGGCGTTCCTTGGTTGAGGCAGTTCGCTTGATGCAGAACACTCGAATTCGAGAAGCTGATTCAGGGAAGGAAACACAGGGTAACCTGTGTCTCCTTGGACTTGTTAGAAACCACAGTGGGGTATGCTGAGTGTGCCCATGGAAACGGGGGCCTGCTGGAACTAGCCTTGCTTTGCCATTTTGAAGGCTGCATTCATGCTGCCTTGAAGCTGCCTGACATTCCCTGCTCTTGACAGGCCTGTAAACCCTGTAAGAATGCTTCTGGGGAGCAAATGAATTTGCTATCTACACTAGGTGCTTCTGCGCCTGCGGTGTGGTCACCCTGACAAGCTCTAGCGCTAAAAGGAAACTCAACGTGTGAACTTGCCTCCAGTTTAGGCCCTTAGTACCCATGTAGATACGGAGGCATGCAGCTCTTTCCATGAGTTCTTAGTCGCTTCTATGCTTTACTATAAAGGAAGTACACTTCTGAGGACTCCTAGGCCTCTCGGCTATGCATCATTTCCCCTCCAAGTTCACTGAGTCCCTCCAGAGCCCTGTGGGCCGGCTGCGAGAAACTTCGAGTCCCATTTGTCGATTCCCTCGGAGGCCCTCTGTGCGTGCCTAGAGACGGGCAACACACTGTACGTTCCTTGAGGAGAGCTCCATTTCCAGAGACCTCGAACGGCCTCAGGACAACATTGCTGCTGAGTCCCAAGTGCCCAGGAAGACTTTGTCATGGCCCTTGTGTGAGCTGCCATGTGATAACACTCTGTTTTGAATGCTCCGAGGCCCTCGTACCTGGAGTCACTCTGCTCGAGGAGAAAGTCAGCATCTTGCCATGCGGTGTCGCTGACGGCACACCCAGCAGAAACACATGCCTGGAAGTAAGGCCCTGATTTGCCGTGCAGAAGCGGAGGCGTGCAGCAGTTTCCATGAGCCGGTGGCCTGTGCTCTGCGTACCTTTAACGGCAGCACAGTTTTCTGGACACCTAGGAGGCTAGCGTGGGCACCCTGTTGCCGGCAGGAACACTGAGTACCCCCAGGCGCACCTGGGTCTGCTAAGCAACATCCAGTCCCGTAGCCCTTTAGAGCCCCCTCTGTGCATGCCGAGCGTAGGGAAACGCACTGCACTCTCCTTTGAAGCGTCTTAGTTTCTTCAGCACTCGCGCACGTTCACGAACACCGTTCTGGCACGTCCCACATGGCGTAGAAGTCTTAGGCGTTGCCCTAGTCTGAGCAGCACTCAGAGTAACCCTCGGCTTCGCATTCCATCCAGGACCTCCTGCCTGAAATCAACGTGCCTCCTAGAGGAAGTCGGCTTGCGTTCTGACGGCAGTTTGAGTCCTGTTCTTCCCGTGGCACTGCAGGCTTTTGAATAGCCACAGGCCCAGAGGAGCAGCTACGGCGTTCCTTGGTTGAGGCAGTTCGCTTGATGCAGAACACTCGAATTCGAGAAGCTGATTCAGGGAAGGAAACACAGGGTAACCTGTGTCTCTTTGGACTTGTTAGAAACCACAGTGGGGTATGCTGAGTGTGCCCATGGAAACGGGGGCCTGCTGGAACTAGCCTTGCTTTCCCATTTTGAAGGCTGCATTCATGCTGCCTTGAAGCTGCCTGACATTCCCTGCTCTTGACAGGCCTGTAAACCCTGTAAGAATGCTTCTGGGGAGCAAATGAATTTGCTATCTACACTAGGTGCTTCTGCGCCTGCGGTGTGGTCACCCTGACAAGCTCTAGCGCTAAAAGGAAACTCAACGTGTGAACTTGCCTCCAGTTTAGGCCCTTAGTACCCATGTAGATACGGAGGCATGCAGCTCTTTCCATGAGTTCTTAGTCGCTTCTATGCTTTACTATAAAGGAAGTACACTTCTGAGGACTCCTAGGCCTCTCGGCTATGCATCATTTCCCCTCCAAGTTCACTGAGTCCCTCCAGAGCCCTGTGGGCCGGCTGCGAGAAACTTCGAGTCCCATTTGTCGATTCCCTCGGAGGCCCTCTGTGCGTGCCTAGAGACGGGCAACACACTGTACGTTCCTTGAGGAGAGCTCCATTTCCAGAGACCTCGAACGGCCTCAGGACAACATTGCTGCTGAGTCCCAAGTGCCCAGGAAGACTTTGTCATGGCCCTTGTGTGAGCTGCCATGTGATAACACTCTGTTTTGAATGCTCCGAGGCCCTCGTACCTGGAGTCACTCTGCTCGAGGAGAAAGTCAGCATCTTGCCATGCGGTGTCGCTGACGGCACACCCAGCAGAAACACATGCCTGGAAGTAAGGCCCTGATTTGCCGTGCAGAAGCGGAGGCGTGCAGCAGTTTCCATGAGCCGGTGGCCTGTGCTCTGCGTACCTTTAACGGCAGCACAGTTTTCTGGACACCTAGGAGGCTAGCGTGGGCACCCTGTTGCCGGCAGGAACACTGAGTACCCCCAGGCGCACCTGGGTCTGCTAAGCAACATCCAGTCCCGTAGCCCTTTAGAGCCCCCTCTGTGCATGCCGAGCGTAGGGAAACGCACTGCACTCTCCTTTGAAGCGTCTTAGTTTCTTCAGCACTCGCGCACGTTCACGAACACCGTTCTGGCACGTCCCACATGGCGTAGAAGTCTTAGGCGTTGCCCTAGTCTGAGCAGCACTCAGAGTAACCCTCGGCTTCGCATTCCATCCAGGACCTCCTGCCTGAAATCAACGTGCCTCCTAGAGGAAGTCGGCTTGCGTTCTGACGGCAGTTTGAGTCCTGTTCTTCCCGTGGCACTGCAGGCTTTTGAATAGCCACAGGCCCAGAGGAGCAGCTACGGCGTTCCTTGGTTGAGGCAGTTCGCTTGATGCAGAACACTCGAATTCGAGAAGCTGATTCAGGGAAGGAAACACAGGGTAACCTGTGTCTCTTTGGACTTGTTAGAAACCACAGTGGGGTATGCTGAGTGTGCCCATGGAAACGGGGGCCTGCTGGAACTAGCCTTGCTTTCCCATTTTGAAGGCTGCATTCATGCTGCCTTGAAGCTGCCTGACATTCCCTGCTCTTGACAGGCCTGTAAACCCTGTAAGAATGCTTCTGGGGAGCAAATGAATTTGCTATCTACACTAGGTGCTTCTGCGCCTGCGGTGTGGTCACCCTGACAAGCTCTAGCGCTAAAAGGAAACTCAACGTGTGAACTTGCCTCCAGTTTAGGCCCTTAGTACCCATGTAGATACGGAGGCATGCAGCTCTTTCCATGAGTTCTTAGTCGCTTCTATGCTTTACTATAAAGGAAGTACACTTCTGAGGACTCCTAGGCCTCTCGGGTATGCATCATTTCCCCTCCAAGTTCACTGAGTCCCTCCAGAGCCCTGTGGGCCGGCTGCGAGAAACTTCGAGTCCCATTTGTCGATTCCCTCGGAGGCCCTCTGTGCGTGCCTAGAGACGGGCAACACACTGTACGTTCCTTGAGGAGAGCTCCATTTCCAGAGACCTCGAACGGCCTCAGGACAACATTGCTGCTGAGTCCCAAGTGCCCAGGAAGACTTTGTCATGGCCCTTGTGTGAGCTGCCATGTGATAACACTCTGTTTTGAATGCTCCGAGGCCCTCGTACCTGGAGTCACTCTGCTCGAGGAGAAAGTCAGCATCTTGCCATGCGGTGTCGCTGACGGCACACCCAGCAGAAACACATGCCTGGAAGTAAGGCCCTGATTTGCCGTGCAGAAGCGGAGGCGTGCAGCAGTTTCCATGAGCCGGTGGCCTGTGCTCTGCGTACCTTTAACGGCAGCACAGTTTTCTGGACACCTAGGAGGCTAGCGTGGGCACCCTGTTGCCGGCAGGAACACTGAGTACCCCCAGGCGCACCTGGGTCTGCTAAGCAACATCCAGTCCCGTAGCCCTTTAGAGCCCCCTCTGTGCATGCCGAGCGTAGGGAAACGCACTGCACTCTCCTTTGAAGCGTCTTAGTTTCTTCAGCACTCGCGCACGTTCACGAACACCGTTCTGGCACGTCCCACATGGCGTAGAAGTCTTAGGCGTTGCCCTAGTCTGAGCAGCACTCAGAGTAACCCTCGGCTTCGCATTCCATCCAGGACCTCCTGCCTGAAATCAACGTGCCTCCTAGAGGAAGTCGGCTTGCGTTCTGACGGCAGTTTGAGTCCTGTTCTTCCCGTGGCACTGCAGGCTTTTGAATAGCCACAGGCCCAGAGGAGCAGCTACGGCGTTCCTTGGTTGAGGCAGTTCGCTTGATGCAGAACACTCGAATTCGAGAAGCTGATTCAGGGAAGGAAACACAGGGTAACCTGTGTCTCTTTGGACTTGTTAGAAACCACAGTGGGGTATGCTGAGTGTGCCCATGGAAACGGGGGCCTGCTGGAACTAGCCTTGCTTTCCCATTTTGAAGGCTGCATTCATGCTGCCTTGAAGCTGCCTGACATTCCCTGCTCTTGACAGGCCTGTAAACCCTGTAAGAATGCTTCTGGGGAGCAAATGAATTTGCTATCTACACTAGGTGCTTCTGCGCCTGCGGTGTGGTCACCCTGACAAGCTCTAGCGCTAAAAGGAAACTCAACGTGTGAACTTGCTTCCAGTTTAGGCCCTTAGTACCCATGTAGATACGGAGGCATGCAGCTCTTTCCATGAGTTCTTAGTCGCTTCTATGCTTTACTATAAAGGAAGTACACTTCTGAGGACTCCTAGGCCTCTCGGCTATGCATCATTTCCCCTCCAAGTTCACTGAGTCCCTCCAGAGCCCTGTGGGCCGGCTGCGAGAAACTTCGAGTCCCATTTGTCGATTCCCTCGGAGGCCCTCTGTGCGTGCCTAGAGACGGGCAACACACTGTACGTTCCTTGAGGAGAGCTCCATTTCCAGAGACCTCGAACGGCCTCAGGACAACATTGCTGCTGAGTCCCAAGTGCCCAGGAAGACTTTGTCATGGCCCTTGTGTGAGCTGCCATGTGATAACACTCTGTTTTGAATGCTCCGAGGCCCTCGTACCTGGAGTCACTCTGCTCGAGGAGAAAGTCAGCATCTTGCCATGCGGTGTCGCTGACGGCACACCCAGCAGAAACACATGCCTGGAAGTAAGGCCCTGATTTGCCGTGCAGAAGCGGAGGCGTGCAGCAGTTTCCATGAGCCGGTGGCCTGTGCTCTGCGTACCTTTAACGGCAGCACAGTTTTCTGGACACCTAGGAGGCTAGCGTGGGCACCCTGTTGCCGGCAGGAACACTGAGTACCCCCAGGCGCACCTGGGTCTGCTAAGCAACATCCAGTCCCGTAGCCCTTTAGAGCCCCCTCTGTGCATGCCGAGCGTAGGGAAACGCACTGCACTCTCCTTTGAAGCGTCTTAGTTTCTTCAGCACTCGCGCACGTTCACGAACACCGTTCTGGCACGTCCCACATGGCGTAGAAGTCTTAGGCGTTGCCCTAGTCTGAGCAGCACTCAGAGTAACCCTCGGCTTCGCATTCCATCCAGGACCTCCTGCCTGAAATCAACGTGCCTCCTAGAGGAAGTCGGCTTGCGTTCTGACGGCAGTTTGAGTCCTGTTCTTCCCGTGGCACTGCAGGCTTTTGAATAGCCACAGGCCCAGAGGAGCAGCTACGGCGTTCCTTGGTTGAGGCAGTTCGCTTGATGCAGAACACTCGAATTCGAGAAGCTGATTCAGGGAAGGAAACACAGGGTAACCTGTGTCTCTTTGGACTTGTTAGAAACCACAGTGGGGTATGCTGAGTGTGCCCATGGAAACGGGGGCCTGCTGGAACTAGCCTTGCTTTCCCATTTTGAAGGCTGCATTCATGCTGCCTTGAAGCTGCCTGACATTCCCTGCTCTTGACAGGCCTGTAAACCCTGTAAGAATGCTTCTGGGGAGCAAATGAATTTGCTATCTACACTAGGTGCTTCTGCGCCTGCGGTGTGGTCACCCTGACAAGCTCTAGCGCTAAAAGGAAACTCAACGTGTGAACTTGCCTCCAGTTTAGGCCCTTAGTACCCATGTAGATACGGAGGCATGCAGCTCTTTCCATGAGTTCTTAGTCGCTTCTATGCTTTACTATAAAGGAAGTACACTTCTGAGGACTCCTAGGCCTCTCGGCTATGCATCATTTCCCCTCCAAGTTCACTGAGTCCCTCCAGAGCCCTGTGGGCCGGCTGCGAGAAACTTCGAGTCCCATTTGTCGATTCCCTCGGAGGCCCTCTGTGCGTGCCTAGAGACGGGCAACACACTGTACGTTCCTTGAGGAGAGCTCCATTTCCAGAGACCTCGAACGGCCTCAGGACAACATTGCTGCTGAGTCCCAAGTGCCCAGGAAGACTTTGTCATGGCCCTTGTGTGAGCTGCCATGTGATAACACTCTGTTTTGAATGCTCCGAGGCCCTCGTACCTGGAGTCACTCTGCTCGAGGAGAAAGTCAGCATCTTGCCATGCGGTGTCGCTGACGGCACACCCAGCAGAAACACATGCCTGGAAGTAAGGCCCTGATTTGCCGTGCAGAAGCGGAGGCGTGCAGCAGTTTCCATGAGCCGGTGGCCTGTGCTCTGCGTACCTTTAACGGCAGCACAGTTTTCTGGACACCTAGGAGGCTAGCGTGGGCACCCTGTTGCCGGCAGGAACACTGAGTACCCCCAGGCGCACCTGGGTCTGCTAAGCAACATCCAGTCCCGTAGCCCTTTAGAGCCCCCTCTGTGCATGCCGAGCGTAGGGAAACGCACTGCACTCTCCTTTGAAGCGTCTTAGTTTCTTCAGCACTCGCGCACGTTCACGAACACCGTTCTGGCACGTCCCACATGGCGTAGAAGTCTTAGGCGTTGCCCTAGTCTGAGCAGCACTCAGAGTAACCCTCGGCTTCGCATTCCATCCAGGACCTCCTGCCTGAAATCAACGTGCCTCCTAGAGGAAGTCGGCTTGCGTTCTGACGGCAGTTTGAGTCCTGTTCTTCCCGTGGCACTGCAGGCTTTTGAATAGCCACAGGCCCAGAGGAGCAGCTACGGCGTTCCTTGGTTGAGGCAGTTCGCTTGATGCAGAACACTCGAATTCGAGAAGCTGATTCAGGGAAGGAAACACAGGGTAACCTGTGTCTCTTTGGACTTGTTAGAAACCACAGTGGGGTATGCTGAGTGTGCCCATGGAAACGGGGGCCTGCTGGAACTAGCCTTGCTTTCCCATTTTGAAGGCTGCATTCATGCTGCCTTGAAGCTGCCTGACATTCCCTGCTCTTGACAGGCCTGTAAACCCTGTAAGAATGCTTCTGGGGAGCAAATGAATTTGCTATCTACACTAGGTGCTTCTGCGCCTGCGGTGTGGTCACCCTGACAAGCTCTAGCGCTAAAAGGAAACTCAACGTGTGAACTTGCCTCCAGTTTAGGCCCTTAGTACCCATGTAGATACGGAGGCATGCAGCTCTTTCCATGAGTTCTTAGTCGCTTCTATGCTTTACTATAAAGGAAGTACACTTCTGAGGACTCCTAGGCCTCTCGGCTATGCATCATTTCCCCTCCAAGTTCACTGAGTCCCTCCAGAGCCCTGTGGGCCGGCTGCGAGAAACTTCGAGTCCCATTTGTCGATTCCCTCGGAGGCCCTCTGTGCGTGCCTAGAGACGGGCAACACACTGTACGTTCCTTGAGGAGAGCTCCATTTCCAGAGACCTCGAACGGCCTCAGGACAACATTGCTGCTGAGTCCCAAGTGCCCAGGAAGACTTTGTCATGGCCCTTGTGTGAGCTGCCATGTGATAACACTCTGTTTTGAATGCTCCGAGGCCCTCGTACCTGGAGTCACTCTGCTCGAGGAGAAAGTCAGCATCTTGCCATGCGGTGTCGCTGACGGCACACCCAGCAGAAACACATGCCTGGAAGTAAGGCCCTGATTTGCCGTGCAGAAGCGGAGGCGTGCAGCAGTTTCCATGAGCCGGTGGCCTGTGCTCTGCGTACCTTTAACGGCAGCACAGTTTTCTGGACACCTAGGAGGCTAGCGTGGGCACCCTGTTGCCGGCAGGAACACTGAGTACCCCCAGGCGCACCTGGGTCTGCTAAGCAACATCCAGTCCCGTAGCCCTTTAGAGCCCCCTCTGTGCATGCCGAGCGTAGGGAAACGCACTGCACTCTCCTTTGAAGCGTCTTAGTTTCTTCAGCACTCGCGCACGTTCACGAACACCGTTCTGGCACGTCCCACATGGCGTAGAAGTCTTAGGCGTTGCCCTAGTCTGAGCAGCACTCAGAGTAACCCTCGGCTTCGCATTCCATCCAGGACCTCCTGCCTGAAATCAACGTGCCTCCTAGAGGAAGTCGGCTTGCGTTCTGACGGCAGTTTGAGTCCTGTTCTTCCCGTGGCACTGCAGGCTTTTGAATAGCCACAGGCCCAGAGGAGCAGCTACGGCGTTCCTTGGTTGAGGCAGTTCGCTTGATGCAGAACACTCGAATTCGAGAAGCTGATTCAGGGAAGGAAACACAGGGTAACCTGTGTCTCTTTGGACTTGTTAGAAACCACAGTGGGGTATGCTGAGTGTGCCCATGGAAACGGGGGCCTGCTGGAACTAGCCTTGCTTTCCCATTTTGAAGGCTGCATTCATGCTGCCTTGAAGCTGCCTGACATTCCCTGCTCTTGACAGGCCTGTAAACCCTGTAAGAATGCTTCTGGGGAGCAAATGAATTTGCTATCTACACTAGGTGCTTCTGCGCCTGCGGTGTGGTCACCCTGACAAGCTCTAGCGCTAAAAGGAAACTCAACGTGTGAACTTGCCTCCAGTTTAGGCCCTTAGTACCCATGTAGATACGGAGGCATGCAGCTCTTTCCATGAGTTCTTAGTCGCTTCTATGCTTTACTATAAAGGAAGTACACTTCTGAGGACTCCTAGGCCTCTCGGCTATGCATCATTTCCCCTCCAAGTTCACTGAGTCCCTCCAGAGCCCTGTGGGCCGGCTGCGAGAAACTTCGAGTCCCATTTGTCGATTCCCTCGGAGGCCCTCTGTGCGTGCCTAGAGACGGGCAACACACTGTACGTTCCTTGAGGAGAGCTCCATTTCCAGAGACCTCGAACGGCCTCAGGACAACATTGCTGCTGAGTCCCAAGTGCCCAGGAAGACTTTGTCATGGCCCTTGTGTGAGCTGCCATGTGATAACACTCTGTTTTGAATGCTCCGAGGCCCTCGTACCTGGAGTCACTCTGCTCGAGGAGAAAGTCAGCATCTTGCCATGCGGTGTCGCTGACGGCACACCCAGCAGAAACACATGCCTGGAAGTAAGGCCCTGATTTGCCGTGCAGAAGCGGAGGCGTGCAGCAGTTTCCATGAGCCGGTGGCCTGTGCTCTGCGTACCTTTAACGGCAGCACAGTTTTCTGGACACCTAGGAGGCTAGCGTGGGCACCCTGTTGCCGGCAGGAACACTGAGTACCCCCAGGCGCACCTGGGTCTGCTAAGCAACATCCAGTCCCGTAGCCCTTTAGAGCCCCCTCTGTGCATGCCGAGCGTAGGGAAACGCACTGCACTCTCCTTTGAAGCGTCTTAGTTTCTTCAGCACTCGCGCACGTTCACGAACACCGTTCTGGCACGTCCCACATGGCGTAGAAGTCTTAGGCGTTGCCCTAGTCTGAGCAGCACTCAGAGTAACCCTCGGCTTCGCATTCCATCCAGGACCTCCTGCCTGAAATCAACGTGCCTCCTAGAGGAAGTCGGCTTGCGTTCTGACGGCAGTTTGAGTCCTGTTCTTCCCGTGGCACTGCAGGCTTTTGAATAGCCACAGGCCCAGAGGAGCAGCTACGGCGTTCCTTGGTTGAGGCAGTTCGCTTGATGCAGAACACTCGAATTCGAGAAGCTGATTCAGGGAAGGAAACACAGGGTAACCTGTGTCTCCTTGGACTTGTTAGAAACCACAGTGGGGTATGCTGAGTGTGCCCATGGAAACGGGGGCCTGCTGGAACTAGCCTTGCTTTGCCATTTTGAAGGCTGCATTCATGCTGCCTTGAAGCTGCCTGACATTCCCTGCTCTTGACAGGCCTGTAAACCCTGTAAGAATGCTTCTGGGGAGCAAATGAATTTGCTATCTACACTAGGTGCTTCTGCGCCTGCGGTGTGGTCACCCTGACAAGCTCTAGCGCTAAAAGGAAACTCAACGTGTGAACTTGCCTCCAGTTTAGGCCCTTAGTACCCATGTAGATACGGAGGCATGCAGCTCTTTCCATGAGTTCTTAGTCGCTTCTATGCTTTACTATAAAGGAAGTACACTTCTGAGGACTCCTAGGCCTCTCGGCTATGCATCATTTCCCCTCCAAGTTCACTGAGTCCCTCCAGAGCCCTGTGGGCCGGCTGCGAGAAACTTCGAGTCCCATTTGTCGATTCCCTCGGAGGCCCTCTGTGCGTGCCTAGAGACGGGCAACACACTGTACGTTCCTTGAGGAGAGCTCCATTTCCAGAGACCTCGAACGGCCTCAGGACAACATTGCTGCTGAGTCCCAAGTGCCCAGGAAGACTTTGTCATGGCCCTTGTGTGAGCTGCCATGTGATAACACTCTGTTTTGAATGCTCCGAGGCCCTCGTACCTGGAGTCACTCTGCTCGAGGAGAAAGTCAGCATCTTGCCATGCGGTGTCGCTGACGGCACACCCAGCAGAAACACATGCCTGGAAGTAAGGCCCTGATTTGCCGTGCAGAAGCGGAGGCGTGCAGCAGTTTCCATGAGCCGGTGGCCTGTGCTCTGCGTACCTTTAACGGCAGCACAGTTTTCTGGACACCTAGGAGGCTAGCGTGGGCACCCTGTTGCCGGCAGGAACACTGAGTACCCCCAGGCGCACCTGGGTCTGCTAAGCAACATCCAGTCCCGTAGCCCTTTAGAGCCCCCTCTGTGCATGCCGAGCGTAGGGAAACGCACTGCACTCTCCTTTGAAGCGTCTTAGTTTCTTCAGCACTCGCGCACGTTCACGAACACCGTTCTGGCACGTCCCACATGGCGTAGAAGTCTTAGGCGTTGCCCTAGTCTGAGCAGCACTCAGAGTAACCCTCGGCTTCGCATTCCATCCAGGACCTCCTGCCTGAAATCAACGTGCCTCCTAGAGGAAGTCGGCTTGCGTTCTGACGGCAGTTTGAGTCCTGTTCTTCCCGTGGCACTGCAGGCTTTTGAATAGCCACAGGCCCAGAGGAGCAGCTACGGCGTTCCTTGGTTGAGGCAGTTCGCTTGATGCAGAACACTCGAATTCGAGAAGCTGATTCAGGGAAGGAAACACAGGGTAACCTGTGTCTCCTTGGACTTGTTAGAAACCACAGTGGGGTATGCTGAGTGTGCCCATGGAAACGGGGGCCTGCTGGAACTAGCCTTGCTTTGCCATTTTGAAGGCTGCATTCATGCTGCCTTGAAGCTGCCTGACATTCCCTGCTCTTGACAGGCCTGTAAACCCTGTAAGAATGCTTCTGGGGAGCAAATGAATTTGCTATCTACACTAGGTGCTTCTGCGCCTGCGGTGTGGTCACCCTGACAAGCTCTAGCGCTAAAAGGAAACTCAACGTGTGAACTTGCCTCCAGTTTAGGCCCTTAGTACCCATGTAGATACGGAGGCATGCAGCTCTTTCCATGAGTTCTTAGTCGCTTCTATGCTTTACTATAAAGGAAGTACACTTCTGAGGACTCCTAGGCCTCTCGGCTATGCATCATTTCCCCTCCAAGTTCACTGAGTCCCTCCAGAGCCCTGTGGGCCGGCTGCGAGAAACTTCGAGTCCCATTTGTCGATTCCCTCGGAGGCCCTCTGTGCGTGCCTAGAGACGGGCAACACACTGTACGTTCCTTGAGGAGAGCTCCATTTCCAGAGACCTCGAACGGCCTCAGGACAACATTGCTGCTGAGTCCCAAGTGCCCAGGAAGACTTTGTCATGGCCCTTGTGTGAGCTGCCATGTGATAACACTCTGTTTTGAATGCTCCGAGGCCCTCGTACCTGGAGTCACTCTGCTCGAGGAGAAAGTCAGCATCTTGCCATGCGGTGTCGCTGACGGCACACCCAGCAGAAACACATGCCTGGAAGTAAGGCCCTGATTTGCCGTGCAGAAGCGGAGGCGTGCAGCAGTTTCCATGAGCCGGTGGCCTGTGCTCTGCGTACCTTTAACGGCAGCACAGTTTTCTGGACACCTAGGAGGCTAGCGTGGGCACCCTGTTGCCGGCAGGAACACTGAGTACCCCCAGGCGCACCTGGGTCTGCTAAGCAACATCCAGTCCCGTAGCCCTTTAGAGCCCCCTCTGTGCATGCCGAGCGTAGGGAAACGCACTGCACTCTCCTTTGAAGCGTCTTAGTTTCTTCAGCACTCGCGCACGTTCACGAACACCGTTCTGGCACGTCCCACATGGCGTAGAAGTCTTAGGCGTTGCCCTAGTCTGAGCAGCACTCAGAGTAACCCTCGGCTTCGCATTCCATCCAGGACCTCCTGCCTGAAATCAACGTGCCTCCTAGAGGAAGTCGGCTTGCGTTCTGACGGCAGTTTGAGTCCTGTTCTTCCCGTGGCACTGCAGGCTTTTGAATAGCCACAGGCCCAGAGGAGCAGCTACGGCGTTCCTTGGTTGAGGCAGTTCGCTTGATGCAGAACACTCGAATTCGAGAAGCTGATTCAGGGAAGGAAACACAGGGTAACCTGTGTCTCTTTGGACTTGTTAGAAACCACAGTGGGGTATGCTGAGTGTGCCCATGGAAACGGGGGCCTGCTGGAACTAGCCTTGCTTTCCCATTTTGAAGGCTGCATTCATGCTGCCTTGAAGCTGCCTGACATTCCCTGCTCTTGACAGGCCTGTAAACCCTGTAAGAATGCTTCTGGGGAGCAAATGAATTTGCTATCTACACTAGGTGCTTCTGCGCCTGCGGTGTGGTCACCCTGACAAGCTCTAGCGCTAAAAGGAAACTCAACGTGTGAACTTGCCTCCAGTTTAGGCCCTTAGTACCCATGTAGATACGGAGGCATGCAGCTCTTTCCATGAGTTCTTAGTCGCTTCTATGCTTTACTATAAAGGAAGTACACTTCTGAGGACTCCTAGGCCTCTCGGCTATGCATCATTTCCCCTCCAAGTTCACTGAGTCCCTCCAGAGCCCTGTGGGCCGGCTGCGAGAAACTTCGAGTCCCATTTGTCGATTCCCTCGGAGGCCCTCTGTGCGTGCCTAGAGACGGGCAACACACTGTACGTTCCTTGAGGAGAGCTCCATTTCCAGAGACCTCGAACGGCCTCAGGACAACATTGCTGCTGAGTCCCAAGTGCCCAGGAAGACTTTGTCATGGCCCTTGTGTGAGCTGCCATGTGATAACACTCTGTTTTGAATGCTCCGAGGCCCTCGTACCTGGAGTCACTCTGCTCGAGGAGAAAGTCAGCATCTTGCCATGCGGTGTCGCTGACGGCACACCCAGCAGAAACACATGCCTGGAAGTAAGGCCCTGATTTGCCGTGCAGAAGCGGAGGCGTGCAGCAGTTTCCATGAGCCGGTGGCCTGTGCTCTGCGTACCTTTAACGGCAGCACAGTTTTCTGGACACCTAGGAGGCTAGCGTGGGCACCCTGTTGCCGGCAGGAACACTGAGTACCCCCAGGCGCACCTGGGTCTGCTAAGCAACATCCAGTCCCGTAGCCCTTTAGAGCCCCCTCTGTGCATGCCGAGCGTAGGGAAACGCACTGCACTCTCCTTTGAAGCGTCTTAGTTTCTTCAGCACTCGCGCACGTTCACGAACACCGTTCTGGCACGTCCCACATGGCGTAGAAGTCTTAGGCGTTGCCCTAGTCTGAGCAGCACTCAGAGTAACCCTCGGCTTCGCATTCCATCCAGGACCTCCTGCCTGAAATCAACGTGCCTCCTAGAGGAAGTCGGCTTGCGTTCTGACGGCAGTTTGAGTCCTGTTCTTCCCGTGGCACTGCAGGCTTTTGAATAGCCACAGGCCCAGAGGAGCAGCTACGGCGTTCCTTGGTTGAGGCAGTTCGCTTGATGCAGAACACTCGAATTCGAGAAGCTGATTCAGGGAAGGAAACACAGGGTAACCTGTGTCTCTTTGGACTTGTTAGAAACCACAGTGGGGTATGCTGAGTGTGCCCATGGAAACGGGGGCCTGCTGGAACTAGCCTTGCTTTCCCATTTTGAAGGCTGCATTCATGCTGCCTTGAAGCTGCCTGACATTCCCTGCTCTTGACAGGCCTGTAAACCCTGTAAGAATGCTTCTGGGGAGCAAATGAATTTGCTATCTACACTAGGTGCTTCTGCGCCTGCGGTGTGGTCACCCTGACAAGCTCTAGCGCTAAAAGGAAACTCAACGTGTGAACTTGCCTCCAGTTTAGGCCCTTAGTACCCATGTAGATACGGAGGCATGCAGCTCTTTCCATGAGTTCTTAGTCGCTTCTATGCTTTACTATAAAGGAAGTACACTTCTGAGGACTCCTAGGCCTCTCGGCTATGCATCATTTCCCCTCCAAGTTCACTGAGTCCCTCCAGAGCCCTGTGGGCCGGCTGCGAGAAACTTCGAGTCCCATTTGTCGATTCCCTCGGAGGCCCTCTGTGCGTGCCTAGAGACGGGCAACACACTGTACGTTCCTTGAGGAGAGCTCCATTTCCAGAGACCTCGAACGGCCTCAGGACAACATTGCTGCTGAGTCCCAAGTGCCCAGGAAGACTTTGTCATGGCCCTTGTGTGAGCTGCCATGTGATAACACTCTGTTTTGAATGCTCCGAGGCCCTCGTACCTGGAGTCACTCTGCTCGAGGAGAAAGTCAGCATCTTGCCATGCGGTGTCGCTGACGGCACACCCAGCAGAAACACATGCCTGGAAGTAAGGCCCTGATTTGCCGTGCAGAAGCGGAGGCGTGCAGCAGTTTCCATGAGCCGGTGGCCTGTGCTCTGCGTACCTTTAACGGCAGCACAGTTTTCTGGACACCTAGGAGGCTAGCGTGGGCACCCTGTTGCCGGCAGGAACACTGAGTACCCCCAGGCGCACCTGGGTCTGCTAAGCAACATCCAGTCCCGTAGCCCTTTAGAGCCCCCTCTGTGCATGCCGAGCGTAGGGAAACGCACTGCACTCTCCTTTGAAGCGTCTTAGTTTCTTCAGCACTCGCGCACGTTCACGAACACCGTTCTGGCACGTCCCACATGGCGTAGAAGTCTTAGGCGTTGCCCTAGTCTGAGCAGCACTCAGAGTAACCCTCGGCTTCGCATTCCATCCAGGACCTCCTGCCTGAAATCAACGTGCCTCCTAGAGGAAGTCGGCTTGCGTTCTGACGGCAGTTTGAGTCCTGTTCTTCCCGTGGCACTGCAGGCTTTTGAATAGCCACAGGCCCAGAGGAGCAGCTACGGCGTTCCTTGGTTGAGGCAGTTCGCTTGATGCAGAACACTCGAATTCGAGAAGCTGATTCAGGGAAGGAAACACAGGGTAACCTGTGTCTCTTTGGACTTGTTAGAAACCACAGTGGGGTATGCTGAGTGTGCCCATGGAAACGGGGGCCTGCTGGAACTAGCCTTGCTTTCCCATTTTGAAGGCTGCATTCATGCTGCCTTGAAGCTGCCTGACATTCCCTGCTCTTGACAGGCCTGTAAACCCTGTAAGAATGCTTCTGGGGAGCAAATGAATTTGCTATCTACACTAGGTGCTTCTGCGCCTGCGGTGTGGTCACCCTGACAAGCTCTAGCGCTAAAAGGAAACTCAACGTGTGAACTTGCCTCCAGTTTAGGCCCTTAGTACCCATGTAGATACGGAGGCATGCAGCTCTTTCCATGAGTTCTTAGTCGCTTCTATGCTTTACTATAAAGGAAGTACACTTCTGAGGACTCCTAGGCCTCTCGGCTATGCATCATTTCCCCTCCAAGTTCACTGAGTCCCTCCAGAGCCCTGTGGGCCGGCTGCGAGAAACTTCGAGTCCCATTTGTCGATTCCCTCGGAGGCCCTCTGTGCGTGCCTAGAGACGGGCAACACACTGTACGTTCCTTGAGGAGAGCTCCATTTCCAGAGACCTCGAACGGCCTCAGGACAACATTGCTGCTGAGTCCCAAGTGCCCAGGAAGACTTTGTCATGGCCCTTGTGTGAGCTGCCATGTGATAACACTCTGTTTTGAATGCTCCGAGGCCCTCGTACCTGGAGTCACTCTGCTCGAGGAGAAAGTCAGCATCTTGCCATGCGGTGTCGCTGACGGCACACCCAGCAGAAACACATGCCTGGAAGTAAGGCCCTGATTTGCCGTGCAGAAGCGGAGGCGTGCAGCAGTTTCCATGAGCCGGTGGCCTGTGCTCTGCGTACCTTTAACGGCAGCACAGTTTTCTGGACACCTAGGAGGCTAGCGTGGGCACCCTGTTGCCGGCAGGAACACTGAGTACCCCCAGGCGCACCTGGGTCTGCTAAGCAACATCCAGTCCCGTAGCCCTTTAGAGCCCCCTCTGTGCATGCCGAGCGTAGGGAAACGCACTGCACTCTCCTTTGAAGCGTCTTAGTTTCTTCAGCACTCGCGCACGTTCACGAACACCGTTCTGGCACGTCCCACATGGCGTAGAAGTCTTAGGCGTTGCCCTAGTCTGAGCAGCACTCAGAGTAACCCTCGGCTTCGCATTCCATCCAGGACCTCCTGCCTGAAATCAACGTGCCTCCTAGAGGAAGTCGGCTTGCGTTCTGACGGCAGTTTGAGTCCTGTTCTTCCCGTGGCACTGCAGGCTTTTGAATAGCCACAGGCCCAGAGGAGCAGCTACGGCGTTCCTTGGTTGAGGCAGTTCGCTTGATGCAGAACACTCGAATTCGAGAAGCTGATTCAGGGAAGGAAACACAGGGTAACCTGTGTCTCTTTGGACTTGTTAGAAACCACAGTGGGGTATGCTGAGTGTGCCCATGGAAACGGGGGCCTGCTGGAACTAGCCTTGCTTTCCCATTTTGAAGGCTGCATTCATGCTGCCTTGAAGCTGCCTGACATTCCCTGCTCTTGACAGGCCTGTAAACCCTGTAAGAATGCTTCTGGGGAGCAAATGAATTTGCTATCTACACTAGGTGCTTCTGCGCCTGCGGTGTGGTCACCCTGACAAGCTCTAGCGCTAAAAGGAAACTCAACGTGTGAACTTGCCTCCAGTTTAGGCCCTTAGTACCCATGTAGATACGGAGGCATGCAGCTCTTTCCATGAGTTCTTAGTCGCTTCTATGCTTTACTATAAAGGAAGTACACTTCTGAGGACTCCTAGGCCTCTCGGCTATGCATCATTTCCCCTCCAAGTTCACTGAGTCCCTCCAGAGCCCTGTGGGCCGGCTGCGAGAAACTTCGAGTCCCATTTGTCGATTCCCTCGGAGGCCCTCTGTGCGTGCCTAGAGACGGGCAACACACTGTACGTTCCTTGAGGAGAGCTCCATTTCCAGAGACCTCGAACGGCCTCAGGACAACATTGCTGCTGAGTCCCAAGTGCCCAGGAAGACTTTGTCATGGCCCTTGTGTGAGCTGCCATGTGATAACACTCTGTTTTGAATGCTCCGAGGCCCTCGTACCTGGAGTCACTCTGCTCGAGGAGAAAGTCAGCATCTTGCCATGCGGTGTCGCTGACGGCACACCCAGCAGAAACACATGCCTGGAAGTAAGGCCCTGATTTGCCGTGCAGAAGCGGAGGCGTGCAGCAGTTTCCATGAGCCGGTGGCCTGTGCTCTGCGTACCTTTAACGGCAGCACAGTTTTCTGGACACCTAGGAGGCTAGCGTGGGCACCCTGTTGCCGGCAGGAACACTGAGTACCCCCAGGCGCACCTGGGTCTGCTAAGCAACATCCAGTCCCGTAGCCCTTTAGAGCCCCCTCTGTGCATGCCGAGCGTAGGGAAACGCACTGCACTCTCCTTTGAAGCGTCTTAGTTTCTTCAGCACTCGCGCACGTTCACGAACACCGTTCTGGCACGTCCCACATGGCGTAGAAGTCTTAGGCGTTGCCCTAGTCTGAGCAGCACTCAGAGTAACCCTCGGCTTCGCATTCCATCCAGGACCTCCTGCCTGAAATCAACGTGCCTCCTAGAGGAAGTCGGCTTGCGTTCTGACGGCAGTTTGAGTCCTGTTCTTCCCGTGGCACTGCAGGCTTTTGAATAGCCACAGGCCCAGAGGAGCAGCTACGGCGTTCCTTGGTTGAGGCAGTTCGCTTGATGCAGAACACTCGAATTCGAGAAGCTGATTCAGGGAAGGAAACACAGGGTAACCTGTGTCTCTTTGGACTTGTTAGAAACCACAGTGGGGTATGCTGAGTGTGCCCATGGAAACGGGGGCCTGCTGGAACTAGCCTTGCTTTCCCATTTTGAAGGCTGCATTCATGCTGCCTTGAAGCTGCCTGACATTCCCTGCTCTTGACAGGCCTGTAAACCCTGTAAGAATGCTTCTGGGGAGCAAATGAATTTGCTATCTACACTAGGTGCTTCTGCGCCTGCGGTGTGGTCACCCTGACAAGCTCTAGCGCTAAAAGGAAACTCAACGTGTGAACTTGCCTCCAGTTTAGGCCCTTAGTACCCATGTAGATACGGAGGCATGCAGCTCTTTCCATGAGTTCTTAGTCGCTTCTATGCTTTACTATAAAGGAAGTACACTTCTGAGGACTCCTAGGCCTCTCGGCTATGCATCATTTCCCCTCCAAGTTCACTGAGTCCCTCCAGAGCCCTGTGGGCCGGCTGCGAGAAACTTCGAGTCCCATTTGTCGATTCCCTCGGAGGCCCTCTGTGCGTGCCTAGAGACGGGCAACACACTGTACGTTCCTTGAGGAGAGCTCCATTTCCAGAGACCTCGAACGGCCTCAGGACAACATTGCTGCTGAGTCCCAAGTGCCCAGGAAGACTTTGTCATGGCCCTTGTGTGAGCTGCCATGTGATAACACTCTGTTTTGAATGCTCCGAGGCCCTCGTACCTGGAGTCACTCTGCTCGAGGAGAAAGTCAGCATCTTGCCATGCGGTGTCGCTGACGGCACACCCAGCAGAAACACATGCCTGGAAGTAAGGCCCTGATTTGCCGTGCAGAAGCGGAGGCGTGCAGCAGTTTCCATGAGCCGGTGGCCTGTGCTCTGCGTACCTTTAACGGCAGCACAGTTTTCTGGACACCTAGGAGGCTAGCGTGGGCACCCTGTTGCCGGCAGGAACACTGAGTACCCCCAGGCGCACCTGGGTCTGCTAAGCAACATCCAGTCCCGTAGCCCTTTAGAGCCCCCTCTGTGCATGCCGAGCGTAGGGAAACGCACTGCACTCTCCTTTGAAGCGTCTTAGTTTCTTCAGCACTCGCGCACGTTCACGAACACCGTTCTGGCACGTCCCACATGGCGTAGAAGTCTTAGGCGTTGCCCTAGTCTGAGCAGCACTCAGAGTAACCCTCGGCTTCGCATTCCATCCAGGACCTCCTGCCTGAAATCAACGTGCCTCCTAGAGGAAGTCGGCTTGCGTTCTGACGGCAGTTTGAGTCCTGTTCTTCCCGTGGCACTGCAGGCTTTTGAATAGCCACAGGCCCAGAGGAGCAGCTACGGCGTTCCTTGGTTGAGGCAGTTCGCTTGATGCAGAACACTCGAATTCGAGAAGCTGATTCAGGGAAGGAAACACAGGGTAACCTGTGTCTCTTTGGACTTGTTAGAAACCACAGTGGGGTATGCTGAGTGTGCCCATGGAAACGGGGGCCTGCTGGAACTAGCCTTGCTTTCCCATTTTGAAGGCTGCATTCATGCTGCCTTGAAGCTGCCTGACATTCCCTGCTCTTGACAGGCCTGTAAACCCTGTAAGAATGCTTCTGGGGAGCAAATGAATTTGCTATCTACACTAGGTGCTTCTGCGCCTGCGGTGTGGTCACCCTGACAAGCTCTAGCGCTAAAAGGAAACTCAACGTGTGAACTTGCCTCCAGTTTAGGCCCTTAGTACCCATGTAGATACGGAGGCATGCAGCTCTTTCCATGAGTTCTTAGTCGCTTCTATGCTTTACTATAAAGGAAGTACACTTCTGAGGACTCCTAGGCCTCTCGGCTATGCATCATTTCCCCTCCAAGTTCACTGAGTCCCTCCAGAGCCCTGTGGGCCGGCTGCGAGAAACTTCGAGTCCCATTTGTCGATTCCCTCGGAGGCCCTCTGTGCGTGCCTAGAGACGGGCAACACACTGTACGTTCCTTGAGGAGAGCTCCATTTCCAGAGACCTCGAACGGCCTCAGGACAACATTGCTGCTGAGTCCCAAGTGCCCAGGAAGACTTTGTCATGGCCCTTGTGTGAGCTGCCATGTGATAACACTCTGTTTTGAATGCTCCGAGGCCCTCGTACCTGGAGTCACTCTGCTCGAGGAGAAAGTCAGCATCTTGCCATGCGGTGTCGCTGACGGCACACCCAGCAGAAACACATGCCTGGAAGTAAGGCCCTGATTTGCCGTGCAGAAGCGGAGGCGTGCAGCAGTTTCCATGAGCCGGTGGCCTGTGCTCTGCGTACCTTTAACGGCAGCACAGTTTTCTGGACACCTAGGAGGCTAGCGTGGGCACCCTGTTGCCGGCAGGAACACTGAGTACCCCCAGGCGCACCTGGGTCTGCTAAGCAACATCCAGTCCCGTAGCCCTTTAGAGCCCCCTCTGTGCATGCCGAGCGTAGGGAAACGCACTGCACTCTCCTTTGAAGCGTCTTAGTTTCTTCAGCACTCGCGCACGTTCACGAACACCGTTCTGGCACGTCCCACATGGCGTAGAAGTCTTAGGCGTTGCCCTAGTCTGAGCAGCACTCAGAGTAACCCTCGGCTTCGCATTCCATCCAGGACCTCCTGCCTGAAATCAACGTGCCTCCTAGAGGAAGTCGGCTTGCGTTCTGACGGCAGTTTGAGTCCTGTTCTTCCCGTGGCACTGCAGGCTTTTGAATAGCCACAGGCCCAGAGGAGCAGCTACGGCGTTCCTTGGTTGAGGCAGTTCGCTTGATGCAGAACACTCGAATTCGAGAAGCTGATTCAGGGAAGGAAACACAGGGTAACCTGTGTCTCTTTGGACTTGTTAGAAACCACAGTGGGGTATGCTGAGTGTGCCCATGGAAACGGGGGCCTGCTGGAACTAGCCTTGCTTTGCCATTTTGAAGGCTGCATTCATGCTGCCTTGAAGCTGCCTGACATTCCCTGCTCTTGACAGGCCTGTAAACCCTGTAAGAATGCTTCTGGGGAGCAAATGAATTTGCTATCTACACTAGGTGCTTCTGCGCCTGCGGTGTGGTCACCCTGACAAGCTCTAGCGCTAAAAGGAAACTCAACGTGTGAACTTGCCTCCAGTTTAGGCCCTTAGTACCCATGTAGATACGGAGGCATGCAGCTCTTTCCATGAGTTCTTAGTCGCTTCTATGCTTTACTATAAAGGAAGTACACTTCTGAGGACTCCTAGGCCTCTCGGCTATGCATCATTTCCCCTCCAAGTTCACTGAGTCCCTCCAGAGCCCTGTGGGCCGGCTGCGAGAAACTTCGAGTCCCATTTGTCGATTCCCTCGGAGGCCCTCTGTGCGTGCCTAGAGACGGGCAACACACTGTACGTTCCTTGAGGAGAGCTCCATTTCCAGAGACCTCGAACGGCCTCAGGACAACATTGCTGCTGAGTCCCAAGTGCCCAGGAAGACTTTGTCATGGCCCTTGTGTGAGCTGCCATGTGATAACACTCTGTTTTGAATGCTCCGAGGCCCTCGTACCTGGAGTCACTCTGCTCGAGGAGAAAGTCAGCATCTTGCCATGCGGTGTCGCTGACGGCACACCCAGCAGAAACACATGCCTGGAAGTAAGGCCCTGATTTGCCGTGCAGAAGCGGAGGCGTGCAGCAGTTTCCATGAGCCGGTGGCCTGTGCTCTGCGTACCTTTAACGGCAGCACAGTTTTCTGGACACCTAGGAGGCTAGCGTGGGCACCCTGTTGCCGGCAGGAACACTGAGTACCCCCAGGCGCACCTGGGTCTGCTAAGCAACATCCAGTCCCGTAGCCCTTTAGAGCCCCCTCTGTGCATGCCGAGCGTAGGGAAACGCACTGCACTCTCCTTTGAAGCGTCTTAGTTTCTTCAGCACTCGCGCACGTTCACGAACACCGTTCTGGCACGTCCCACATGGCGTAGAAGTCTTAGGCGTTGCCCTAGTCTGAGCAGCACTCAGAGTAACCCTCGGCTTCGCATTCCATCCAGGACCTCCTGCCTGAAATCAACGTGCCTCCTAGAGGAAGTCGGCTTGCGTTCTGACGGCAGTTTGAGTCCTGTTCTTCCCGTGGCACTGCAGGCTTTTGAATAGCCACAGGCCCAGAGGAGCAGCTACGGCGTTCCTTGGTTGAGGCAGTTCGCTTGATGCAGAACACTCGAATTCGAGAAGCTGATTCAGGGAAGGAAACACAGGGTAACCTGTGTCTCTTTGGACTTGTTAGAAACCACAGTGGGGTATGCTGAGTGTGCCCATGGAAACGGGGGCCTGCTGGAACTAGCCTTGCTTTCCCATTTTGAAGGCTGCATTCATGCTGCCTTGAAGCTGCCTGACATTCCCTGCTCTTGACAGGCCTGTAAACCCTGTAAGAATGCTTCTGGGGAGCAAATGAATTTGCTATCTACACTAGGTGCTTCTGCGCCTGCGGTGTGGTCACCCTGACAAGCTCTAGCGCTAAAAGGAAACTCAACGTGTGAACTTGCCTCCAGTTTAGGCCCTTAGTACCCATGTAGATACGGAGGCATGCAGCTCTTTCCATGAGTTCTTAGTCGCTTCTATGCTTTACTATAAAGGAAGTACACTTCTGAGGACTCCTAGGCCTCTCGGCTATGCATCATTTCCCCTCCAAGTTCACTGAGTCCCTCCAGAGCCCTGTGGGCCGGCTGCGAGAAACTTCGAGTCCCATTTGTCGATTCCCTCGGAGGCCCTCTGTGCGTGCCTAGAGACGGGCAACACACTGTACGTTCCTTGAGGAGAGCTCCATTTCCAGAGACCTCGAACGGCCTCAGGACAACATTGCTGCTGAGTCCCAAGTGCCCAGGAAGACTTTGTCATGGCCCTTGTGTGAGCTGCCATGTGATAACACTCTGTTTTGAATGCTCCGAGGCCCTCGTACCTGGAGTCACTCTGCTCGAGGAGAAAGTCAGCATCTTGCCATGCGGTGTCGCTGACGGCACACCCAGCAGAAACACATGCCTGGAAGTAAGGCCCTGATTTGCCGTGCAGAAGCGGAGGCGTGCAGCAGTTTCCATGAGCCGGTGGCCTGTGCTCTGCGTACCTTTAACGGCAGCACAGTTTTCTGGACACCTAGGAGGCTAGCGTGGGCACCCTGTTGCCGGCAGGAACACTGAGTACCCCCAGGCGCACCTGGGTCTGCTAAGCAACATCCAGTCCCGTAGCCCTTTAGAGCCCCCTCTGTGCATGCCGAGCGTAGGGAAACGCACTGCACTCTCCTTTGAAGCGTCTTAGTTTCTTCAGCACTCGCGCACGTTCACGAACACCGTTCTGGCACGTCCCACATGGCGTAGAAGTCTTAGGCGTTGCCCTAGTCTGAGCAGCACTCAGAGTAACCCTCGGCTTCGCATTCCATCCAGGACCTCCTGCCTGAAATCAACGTGCCTCCTAGAGGAAGTCGGCTTGCGTTCTGACGGCAGTTTGAGTCCTGTTCTTCCCGTGGCACTGCAGGCTTTTGAATAGCCACAGGCCCAGAGGAGCAGCTACGGCGTTCCTTGGTTGAGGCAGTTCGCTTGATGCAGAACACTCGAATTCGAGAAGCTGATTCAGGGAAGGAAACACAGGGTAACCTGTGTCTCTTTGGACTTGTTAGAAACCACAGTGGGGTATGCTGAGTGTGCCCATGGAAACGGGGGCCTGCTGGAACTAGCCTTGCTTTCCCATTTTGAAGGCTGCATTCATGCTGCCTTGAAGCTGCCTGACATTCCCTGCTCTTGACAGGCCTGTAAACCCTGTAAGAATGCTTCTGGGGAGCAAATGAATTTGCTATCTACACTAGGTGCTTCTGCGCCTGCGGTGTGGTCACCCTGACAAGCTCTAGCGCTAAAAGGAAACTCAACGTGTGAACTTGCCTCCAGTTTAGGCCCTTAGTACCCATGTAGATACGGAGGCATGCAGCTCTTTCCATGAGTTCTTAGTCGCTTCTATGCTTTACTATAAAGGAAGTACACTTCTGAGGACTCCTAGGCCTCTCGGCTATGCATCATTTCCCCTCCAAGTTCACTGAGTCCCTCCAGAGCCCTGTGGGCCGGCTGCGAGAAACTTCGAGTCCCATTTGTCGATTCCCTCGGAGGCCCTCTGTGCGTGCCTAGAGACGGGCAACACACTGTACGTTCCTTGAGGAGAGCTCCATTTCCAGAGACCTCGAACGGCCTCAGGACAACATTGCTGCTGAGTCCCAAGTGCCCAGGAAGACTTTGTCATGGCCCTTGTGTGAGCTGCCATGTGATAACACTCTGTTTTGAATGCTCCGAGGCCCTCGTACCTGGAGTCACTCTGCTCGAGGAGAAAGTCAGCATCTTGCCATGCGGTGTCGCTGACGGCACACCCAGCAGAAACACATGCCTGGAAGTAAGGCCCTGATTTGCCGTGCAGAAGCGGAGGCGTGCAGCAGTTTCCATGAGCCGGTGGCCTGTGCTCTGCGTACCTTTAACGGCAGCACAGTTTTCTGGACACCTAGGAGGCTAGCGTGGGCACCCTGTTGCCGGCAGGAACACTGAGTACCCCCAGGCGCACCTGGGTCTGCTAAGCAACATCCAGTCCCGTAGCCCTTTAGAGCCCCCTCTGTGCATGCCGAGCGTAGGGAAACGCACTGCACTCTCCTTTGAAGCGTCTTAGTTTCTTCAGCACTCGCGCACGTTCACGAACACCGTTCTGGCACGTCCCACATGGCGTAGAAGTCTTAGGCGTTGCCCTAGTCTGAGCAGCACTCAGAGTAACCCTCGGCTTCGCATTCCATCCAGGACCTCCTGCCTGAAATCAACGTGCCTCCTAGAGGAAGTCGGCTTGCGTTCTGACGGCAGTTTGAGTCCTGTTCTTCCCGTGGCACTGCAGGCTTTTGAATAGCCACAGGCCCAGAGGAGCAGCTACGGCGTTCCTTGGTTGAGGCAGTTCGCTTGATGCAGAACACTCGAATTCGAGAAGCTGATTCAGGGAAGGAAACACAGGGTAACCTGTGTCTCTTTGGACTTGTTAGAAACCACAGTGGGGTATGCTGAGTGTGCCCATGGAAACGGGGGCCTGCTGGAACTAGCCTTGCTTTCCCATTTTGAAGGCTGCATTCATGCTGCCTTGAAGCTGCCTGACATTCCCTGCTCTTGACAGGCCTGTAAACCCTGTAAGAATGCTTCTGGGGAGCAAATGAATTTGCTATCTACACTAGGTGCTTCTGCGCCTGCGGTGTGGTCACCCTGACAAGCTCTAGCGCTAAAAGGAAACTCAACGTGTGAACTTGCCTCCAGTTTAGGCCCTTAGTACCCATGTAGATACGGAGGCATGCAGCTCTTTCCATGAGTTCTTAGTCGCTTCTATGCTTTACTATAAAGGAAGTACACTTCTGAGGACTCCTAGGCCTCTCGGCTATGCATCATTTCCCCTCCAAGTTCACTGAGTCCCTCCAGAGCCCTGTGGGCCGGCTGCGAGAAACTTCGAGTCCCATTTGTCGATTCCCTCGGAGGCCCTCTGTGCGTGCCTAGAGACGGGCAACACACTGTACGTTCCTTGAGGAGAGCTCCATTTCCAGAGACCTCGAACGGCCTCAGGACAACATTGCTGCTGAGTCCCAAGTGCCCAGGAAGACTTTGTCATGGCCCTTGTGTGAGCTGCCATGTGATAACACTCTGTTTTGAATGCTCCGAGGCCCTCGTACCTGGAGTCACTCTGCTCGAGGAGAAAGTCAGCATCTTGCCATGCGGTGTCGCTGACGGCACACCCAGCAGAAACACATGCCTGGAAGTAAGGCCCTGATTTGCCGTGCAGAAGCGGAGGCGTGCAGCAGTTTCCATGAGCCGGTGGCCTGTGCTCTGCGTACCTTTAACGGCAGCACAGTTTTCTGGACACCTAGGAGGCTAGCGTGGGCACCCTGTTGCCGGCAGGAACACTGAGTACCCCCAGGCGCACCTGGGTCTGCTAAGCAACATCCAGTCCCGTAGCCCTTTAGAGCCCCCTCTGTGCATGCCGAGCGTAGGGAAACGCACTGCACTCTCCTTTGAAGCGTCTTAGTTTCTTCAGCACTCGCGCACGTTCACGAACACCGTTCTGGCACGTCCCACATGGCGTAGAAGTCTTAGGCGTTGCCCTAGTCTGAGCAGCACTCAGAGTAACCCTCGGCTTCGCATTCCATCCAGGACCTCCTGCCTGAAATCAACGTGCCTCCTAGAGGAAGTCGGCTTGCGTTCTGACGGCAGTTTGAGTCCTGTTCTTCCCGTGGCACTGCAGGCTTTTGAATAGCCACAGGCCCAGAGGAGCAGCTACGGCGTTCCTTGGTTGAGGCAGTTCGCTTGATGCAGAACACTCGAATTCGAGAAGCTGATTCAGGGAAGGAAACACAGGGTAACCTGTGTCTCTTTGGACTTGTTAGAAACCACAGTGGGGTATGCTGAGTGTGCCCATGGAAACGGGGGCCTGCTGGAACTAGCCTTGCTTTCCCATTTTGAAGGCTGCATTCATGCTGCCTTGAAGCTGCCTGACATTCCCTGCTCTTGACAGGCCTGTAAACCCTGTAAGAATGCTTCTGGGGAGCAAATGAATTTGCTATCTACACTAGGTGCTTCTGCGCCTGCGGTGTGGTCACCCTGACAAGCTCTAGCGCTAAAAGGAAACTCAACGTGTGAACTTGCCTCCAGTTTAGGCCCTTAGTACCCATGTAGATACGGAGGCATGCAGCTCTTTCCATGAGTTCTTAGTCGCTTCTATGCTTTACTATAAAGGAAGTACACTTCTGAGGACTCCTAGGCCTCTCGGCTATGCATCATTTCCCCTCCAAGTTCACTGAGTCCCTCCAGAGCCCTGTGGGCCGGCTGCGAGAAACTTCGAGTCCCATTTGTCGATTCCCTCGGAGGCCCTCTGTGCGTGCCTAGAGACGGGCAACACACTGTACGTTCCTTGAGGAGAGCTCCATTTCCAGAGACCTCGAACGGCCTCAGGACAACATTGCTGCTGAGTCCCAAGTGCCCAGGAAGACTTTGTCATGGCCCTTGTGTGAGCTGCCATGTGATAACACTCTGTTTTGAATGCTCCGAGGCCCTCGTACCTGGAGTCACTCTGCTCGAGGAGAAAGTCAGCATCTTGCCATGCGGTGTCGCTGACGGCACACCCAGCAGAAACACATGCCTGGAAGTAAGGCCCTGATTTGCCGTGCAGAAGCGGAGGCGTGCAGCAGTTTCCATGAGCCGGTGGCCTGTGCTCTGCGTACCTTTAACGGCAGCACAGTTTTCTGGACACCTAGGAGGCTAGCGTGGGCACCCTGTTGCCGGCAGGAACACTGAGTACCCCCAGGCGCACCTGGGTCTGCTAAGCAACATCCAGTCCCGTAGCCCTTTAGAGCCCCCTCTGTGCATGCCGAGCGTAGGGAAACGCACTGCACTCTCCTTTGAAGCGTCTTAGTTTCTTCAGCACTCGCGCACGTTCACGAACACCGTTCTGGCACGTCCCACATGGCGTAGAAGTCTTAGGCGTTGCCCTAGTCTGAGCAGCACTCAGAGTAACCCTCGGCTTCGCATTCCATCCAGGACCTCCTGCCTGAAATCAACGTGCCTCCTAGAGGAAGTCGGCTTGCGTTCTGACGGCAGTTTGAGTCCTGTTCTTCCCGTGGCACTGCAGGCTTTTGAATAGCCACAGGCCCAGAGGAGCAGCTACGGCGTTCCTTGGTTGAGGCAGTTCGCTTGATGCAGAACACTCGAATTCGAGAAGCTGATTCAGGGAAGGAAACACAGGGTAACCTGTGTCTCTTTGGACTTGTTAGAAACCACAGTGGGGTATGCTGAGTGTGCCCATGGAAACGGGGGCCTGCTGGAACTAGCCTTGCTTTCCCATTTTGAAGGCTGCATTCATGCTGCCTTGAAGCTGCCTGACATTCCCTGCTCTTGACAGGCCTGTAAACCCTGTAAGAATGCTTCTGGGGAGCAAATGAATTTGCTATCTACACTAGGTGCTTCTGCGCCTGCGGTGTGGTCACCCTGACAAGCTCTAGCGCTAAAAGGAAACTCAACGTGTGAACTTGCCTCCAGTTTAGGCCCTTAGTACCCATGTAGATACGGAGGCATGCAGCTCTTTCCATGAGTTCTTAGTCGCTTCTATGCTTTACTATAAAGGAAGTACACTTCTGAGGACTCCTAGGCCTCTCGGCTATGCATCATTTCCCCTCCAAGTTCACTGAGTCCCTCCAGAGCCCTGTGGGCCGGCTGCGAGAAACTTCGAGTCCCATTTGTCGATTCCCTCGGAGGCCCTCTGTGCGTGCCTAGAGACGGGCAACACACTGTACGTTCCTTGAGGAGAGCTCCATTTCCAGAGACCTCGAACGGCCTCAGGACAACATTGCTGCTGAGTCCCAAGTGCCCAGGAAGACTTTGTCATGGCCCTTGTGTGAGCTGCCATGTGATAACACTCTGTTTTGAATGCTCCGAGGCCCTCGTACCTGGAGTCACTCTGCTCGAGGAGAAAGTCAGCATCTTGCCATGCGGTGTCGCTGACGGCACACCCAGCAGAAACACATGCCTGGAAGTAAGGCCCTGATTTGCCGTGCAGAAGCGGAGGCGTGCAGCAGTTTCCATGAGCCGGTGGCCTGTGCTCTGCGTACCTTTAACGGCAGCACAGTTTTCTGGACACCTAGGAGGCTAGCGTGGGCACCCTGTTGCCGGCAGGAACACTGAGTACCCCCAGGCGCACCTGGGTCTGCTAAGCAACATCCAGTCCCGTAGCCCTTTAGAGCCCCCTCTGTGCATGCCGAGCGTAGGGAAACGCACTGCACTCTCCTTTGAAGCGTCTTAGTTTCTTCAGCACTCGCGCACGTTCACGAACACCGTTCTGGCACGTCCCACATGGCGTAGAAGTCTTAGGCGTTGCCCTAGTCTGAGCAGCACTCAGAGTAACCCTCGGCTTCGCATTCCATCCAGGACCTCCTGCCTGAAATCAACGTGCCTCCTAGAGGAAGTCGGCTTGCGTTCTGACGGCAGTTTGAGTCCTGTTCTTCCCGTGGCACTGCAGGCTTTTGAATAGCCACAGGCCCAGAGGAGCAGCTACGGCGTTCCTTGGTTGAGGCAGTTCGCTTGATGCAGAACACTCGAATTCGAGAAGCTGATTCAGGGAAGGAAACACAGGGTAACCTGTGTCTCTTTGGACTTGTTAGAAACCACAGTGGGGTATGCTGAGTGTGCCCATGGAAACGGGGGCCTGCTGGAACTAGCCTTGCTTTGCCATTTTGAAGGCTGCATTCATGCTGCCTTGAAGCTGCCTGACATTCCCTGCTCTTGACAGGCCTGTAAACCCTGTAAGAATGCTTCTGGGGAGCAAATGAATTTGCTATCTACACTAGGTGCTTCTGCGCCTGCGGTGTGGTCACCCTGACAAGCTCTAGCGCTAAAAGGAAACTCAACGTGTGAACTTGCCTCCAGTTTAGGCCCTTAGTACCCATGTAGATACGGAGGCATGCAGCTCTTTCCATGAGTTCTTAGTCGCTTCTATGCTTTACTATAAAGGAAGTACACTTCTGAGGACTCCTAGGCCTCTCGGCTATGCATCATTTCCCCTCCAAGTTCACTGAGTCCCTCCAGAGCCCTGTGGGCCGGCTGCGAGAAACTTCGAGTCCCATTTGTCGATTCCCTCGGAGGCCCTCTGTGCGTGCCTAGAGACGGGCAACACACTGTACGTTCCTTGAGGAGAGCTCCATTTCCAGAGACCTCGAACGGCCTCAGGACAACATTGCTGCTGAGTCCCAAGTGCCCAGGAAGACTTTGTCATGGCCCTTGTGTGAGCTGCCATGTGATAACACTCTGTTTTGAATGCTCCGAGGCCCTCGTACCTGGAGTCACTCTGCTCGAGGAGAAAGTCAGCATCTTGCCATGCGGTGTCGCTGACGGCACACCCAGCAGAAACACATGCCTGGAAGTAAGGCCCTGATTTGCCGTGCAGAAGCGGAGGCGTGCAGCAGTTTCCATGAGCCGGTGGCCTGTGCTCTGCGTACCTTTAACGGCAGCACAGTTTTCTGGACACCTAGGAGGCTAGCGTGGGCACCCTGTTGCCGGCAGGAACACTGAGTACCCCCAGGCGCACCTGGGTCTGCTAAGCAACATCCAGTCCCGTAGCCCTTTAGAGCCCCCTCTGTGCATGCCGAGCGTAGGGAAACGCACTGCACTCTCCTTTGAAGCGTCTTAGTTTCTTCAGCACTCGCGCACGTTCACGAACACCGTTCTGGCACGTCCCACATGGCGTAGAAGTCTTAGGCGTTGCCCTAGTCTGAGCAGCACTCAGAGTAACCCTCGGCTTCGCATTCCATCCAGGACCTCCTGCCTGAAATCAACGTGCCTCCTAGAGGAAGTCGGCTTGCGTTCTGACGGCAGTTTGAGTCCTGTTCTTCCCGTGGCACTGCAGGCTTTTGAATAGCCACAGGCCCAGAGGAGCAGCTACGGCGTTCCTTGGTTGAGGCAGTTCGCTTGATGCAGAACACTCGAATTCGAGAAGCTGATTCAGGGAAGGAAACACAGGGTAACCTGTGTCTCTTTGGACTTGTTAGAAACCACAGTGGGGTATGCTGAGTGTGCCCATGGAAACGGGGGCCTGCTGGAACTAGCCTTGCTTTGCCATTTTGAAGGCTGCATTCATGCTGCCTTGAAGCTGCCTGACATTCCCTGCTCTTGACAGGCCTGTAAACCCTGTAAGAATGCTTCTGGGGAGCAAATGAATTTGCTATCTACACTAGGTGCTTCTGCGCCTGCGGTGTGGTCACCCTGACAAGCTCTAGCGCTAAAAGGAAACTCAACGTGTGAACTTGCCTCCAGTTTAGGCCCTTAGTACCCATGTAGATACGGAGGCATGCAGCTCTTTCCATGAGTTCTTAGTCGCTTCTATGCTTTACTATAAAGGAAGTACACTTCTGAGGACTCCTAGGCCTCTCGGCTATGCATCATTTCCCCTCCAAGTTCACTGAGTCCCTCCAGAGCCCTGTGGGCCGGCTGCGAGAAACTTCGAGTCCCATTTGTCGATTCCCTCGGAGGCCCTCTGTGCGTGCCTAGAGACGGGCAACACACTGTACGTTCCTTGAGGAGAGCTCCATTTCCAGAGACCTCGAACGGCCTCAGGACAACATTGCTGCTGAGTCCCAAGTGCCCAGGAAGACTTTGTCATGGCCCTTGTGTGAGCTGCCATGTGATAACACTCTGTTTTGAATGCTCCGAGGCCCTCGTACCTGGAGTCACTCTGCTCGAGGAGAAAGTCAGCATCTTGCCATGCGGTGTCGCTGACGGCACACCCAGCAGAAACACATGCCTGGAAGTAAGGCCCTGATTTGCCGTGCAGAAGCGGAGGCGTGCAGCAGTTTCCATGAGCCGGTGGCCTGTGCTCTGCGTACCTTTAACGGCAGCACAGTTTTCTGGACACCTAGGAGGCTAGCGTGGGCACCCTGTTGCCGGCAGGAACACTGAGTACCCCCAGGCGCACCTGGGTCTGCTAAGCAACATCCAGTCCCGTAGCCCTTTAGAGCCCCCTCTGTGCATGCCGAGCGTAGGGAAACGCACTGCACTCTCCTTTGAAGCGTCTTAGTTTCTTCAGCACTCGCGCACGTTCACGAACACCGTTCTGGCACGTCCCACATGGCGTAGAAGTCTTAGGCGTTGCCCTAGTCTGAGCAGCACTCAGAGTAACCCTCGGCTTCGCATTCCATCCAGGACCTCCTGCCTGAAATCAACGTGCCTCCTAGAGGAAGTCGGCTTGCGTTCTGACGGCAGTTTGAGTCCTGTTCTTCCCGTGGCACTGCAGGCTTTTGAATAGCCACAGGCCCAGAGGAGCAGCTACGGCGTTCCTTGGTTGAGGCAGTTCGCTTGATGCAGAACACTCGAATTCGAGAAGCTGATTCAGGGAAGGAAACACAGGGTAACCTGTGTCTCTTTGGACTTGTTAGAAACCACAGTGGGGTATGCTGAGTGTGCCCATGGAAACGGGGGCCTGCTGGAACTAGCCTTGCTTTGCCATTTTGAAGGCTGCATTCATGCTGCCTTGAAGCTGCCTGACATTCCCTGCTCTTGACAGGCCTGTAAACCCTGTAAGAATGCTTCTGGGGAGCAAATGAATTTGCTATCTACACTAGGTGCTTCTGCGCCTGCGGTGTGGTCACCCTGACAAGCTCTAGCGCTAAAAGGAAACTCAACGTGTGAACTTGCCTCCAGTTTAGGCCCTTAGTACCCATGTAGATACGGAGGCATGCAGCTCTTTCCATGAGTTCTTAGTCGCTTCTATGCTTTACTATAAAGGAAGTACACTTCTGAGGACTCCTAGGCCTCTCGGCTATGCATCATTTCCCCTCCAAGTTCACTGAGTCCCTCCAGAGCCCTGTGGGCCGGCTGCGAGAAACTTCGAGTCCCATTTGTCGATTCCCTCGGAGGCCCTCTGTGCGTGCCTAGAGACGGGCAACACACTGTACGTTCCTTGAGGAGAGCTCCATTTCCAGAGACCTCGAACGGCCTCAGGACAACATTGCTGCTGAGTCCCAAGTGCCCAGGAAGACTTTGTCATGGCCCTTGTGTGAGCTGCCATGTGATAACACTCTGTTTTGAATGCTCCGAGGCCCTCGTACCTGGAGTCACTCTGCTCGAGGAGAAAGTCAGCATCTTGCCATGCGGTGTCGCTGACGGCACACCCAGCAGAAACACATGCCTGGAAGTAAGGCCCTGATTTGCCGTGCAGAAGCGGAGGCGTGCAGCAGTTTCCATGAGCCGGTGGCCTGTGCTCTGCGTACCTTTAACGGCAGCACAGTTTTCTGGACACCTAGGAGGCTAGCGTGGGCACCCTGTTGCCGGCAGGAACACTGAGTACCCCCAGGCGCACCTGGGTCTGCTAAGCAACATCCAGTCCCGTAGCCCTTTAGAGCCCCCTCTGTGCATGCCGAGCGTAGGGAAACGCACTGCACTCTCCTTTGAAGCGTCTTAGTTTCTTCAGCACTCGCGCACGTTCACGAACACCGTTCTGGCACGTCCCACATGGCGTAGAAGTCTTAGGCGTTGCCCTAGTCTGAGCAGCACTCAGAGTAACCCTCGGCTTCGCATTCCATCCAGGACCTCCTGCCTGAAATCAACGTGCCTCCTAGAGGAAGTCGGCTTGCGTTCTGACGGCAGTTTGAGTCCTGTTCTTCCCGTGGCACTGCAGGCTTTTGAATAGCCACAGGCCCAGAGGAGCAGCTACGGCGTTCCTTGGTTGAGGCAGTTCGCTTGATGCAGAACACTCGAATTCGAGAAGCTGATTCAGGGAAGGAAACACAGGGTAACCTGTGTCTCTTTGGACTTGTTAGAAACCACAGTGGGGTATGCTGAGTGTGCCCATGGAAACGGGGGCCTGCTGGAACTAGCCTTGCTTTCCCATTTTGAAGGCTGCATTCATGCTGCCTTGAAGCTGCCTGACATTCCCTGCTCTTGACAGGCCTGTAAACCCTGTAAGAATGCTTCTGGGGAGCAAATGAATTTGCTATCTACACTAGGTGCTTCTGCGCCTGCGGTGTGGTCACCCTGACAAGCTCTAGCGCTAAAAGGAAACTCAACGTGTGAACTTGCCTCCAGTTTAGGCCCTTAGTACCCATGTAGATACGGAGGCATGCAGCTCTTTCCATGAGTTCTTAGTCGCTTCTATGCTTTACTATAAAGGAAGTACACTTCTGAGGACTCCTAGGCCTCTCGGCTATGCATCATTTCCCCTCCAAGTTCACTGAGTCCCTCCAGAGCCCTGTGGGCCGGCTGCGAGAAACTTCGAGTCCCATTTGTCGATTCCCTCGGAGGCCCTCTGTGCGTGCCTAGAGACGGGCAACACACTGTACGTTCCTTGAGGAGAGCTCCATTTCCAGAGACCTCGAACGGCCTCAGGACAACATTGCTGCTGAGTCCCAAGTGCCCAGGAAGACTTTGTCATGGCCCTTGTGTGAGCTGCCATGTGATAACACTCTGTTTTGAATGCTCCGAGGCCCTCGTACCTGGAGTCACTCTGCTCGAGGAGAAAGTCAGCATCTTGCCATGCGGTGTCGCTGACGGCACACCCAGCAGAAACACATGCCTGGAAGTAAGGCCCTGATTTGCCGTGCAGAAGCGGAGGCGTGCAGCAGTTTCCATGAGCCGGTGGCCTGTGCTCTGCGTACCTTTAACGGCAGCACAGTTTTCTGGACACCTAGGAGGCTAGCGTGGGCACCCTGTTGCCGGCAGGAACACTGAATACCCCCAGGCGCACCTGGGTCTGCTGAGCAACATCCAGTCCCGTAGCCCTTTAGAGCCCCCTCTGTGCATGCCGAGCGTAGGGAAACGCACTGCACTCTCCTTTGAAGCGTCTTAGTTTCTTCAGCACTCGCGCACGTTCACGAACACCGTTCTGGCACGTCCCACATGGCGTAGAAGTCTTAGGCGTTGCCCTAGTCTGAGCAGCACTCAGAGTAACCCTCGGCTTCGCATTCCATCCAGGACCTCCTGCCTGAAATCAACGTGCCTCCTAGAGGAAGTCGGCTTGCGTTCTGACGGCAGTTTGAGTCCTGTTCTTCCCGTGGCACTGCAGGCTTTTGAATAGCCACAGGCCCAGAGGAGCAGCTACGGCGTTCCTTGGTTGAGGCAGTTCGCTTGATGCAGAACACTCGAATTCGAGAAGCTGATTCAGGGAAGGAAACACAGGGTAACCTGTGTCTCCTTGGACTTGTTAGAAACCACAGTGGGGTATGCTGAGTGTGCCCATGGAAACGGGGGCCTGCTGGAACTAGCCTTGCTTTCCCATTTTGAAGGCTGCATTCATGCTGCCTTGAAGCTGCCTGACATTCCCTGCTCTTGACAGGCCTGTAAACCCTGTAAGAATGCTTCTGGGGAGCAAATGAATTTGCTATCTACACTAGGTGCTTCTGCGCCTGCGGTGTGGTCACCCTGACAAGCTCTAGCGCTAAAAGGAAACTCAACGTGTGAACTTGCCTCCAGTTTAGGCCCTTAGTACCCATGTAGATACGGAGGCATGCAGCTCTTTCCATGAGTTCTTAGTCGCTTCTATGCTTTACTATAAAGGAAGTACACTTCTGAGGACTCCTAGGCCTCTCGGGTATGCATCATTTCCCCTCCAAGTTCACTGAGTCCCTCCAGAGCCCTGTGGGCCGGCTGCGAGAAACTTCGAGTCCCATTTGTCGATTCCCTCGGAGGCCCTCTGTGCGTGCCTAGAGACGGGCAACACACTGTACGTTCCTTGAGGAGAGCTCCATTTCCAGAGACCTCGAACGGCCTCAGGACAACATTGCTGCTGAGTCCCAAGTGCCCAGGAAGACTTTGTCATGGCCCTTGTGTGAGCTGCCATGTGATAACACTCTGTTTTGAATGCTCCGAGGCCCTCGTACCTGGAGTCACTCTGCTCGAGGAGAAAGTCAGCATCTTGCCATGCGGTGTCGCTGACGGCACACCCAGCAGAAACACATGCCTGGAAGTAAGGCCCTGATTTGCCGTGCAGAAGCGGAGGCGTGCAGCAGTTTCCATGAGCCGGTGGCCTGTGCTCTGCGTACCTTTAACGGCAGCACAGTTTTCTGGACACCTAGGAGGCTAGCGTGGGCACCCTGTTGCCGGCAGGAACACTGAGTACCCCCAGGCGCACCTGGGTCTGCTGAGCAACATCCAGTCCCGCAGCCCTTTAGAGCCCCCTCTGTGCATGCCGAGCGTAGGGAAACGCACTGCACTCTCCTTTGAAGCGTCTTAGTTTCTTCAGCACTCGCGCACGTTCACGAACACCGTTCTGGCACGTCCCACATGGCGTAGAAGTCTTAGGCGTTGCCCTAGTCTGAGCAGCACTCAGAGTAACCCTCGGCTTCGCATTCCATCCAGGACCTCCTGCCTGAAATCAACGTGCCTCCTAGAGGAAGTCGGCTTGCGTTCTGACGGCAGTTTGAGTCCTGTTCTTCCCGTGGCACTGCAGGCTTTTGAATAGCCACAGGCCCAGAGGAGCAGCTACGGCGTTCCTTGGTTGAGGCAGTTCGCTTGATGCAGAACACTCGAATTCGAGAAGCTGATTCAGGGAAGGAAACACAGGGTAACCTGTGTCTCTTTGGACTTGTTAGAAACCACAGTGGGGTATGCTGAGTGTGCCCATGGAAACGGGGGCCTGCTGGAACTAGCCTTGCTTTGCCATTTTGAAGGCTGCATTCATGCTGCCTTGAAGCTGCCTGACATTCCCTGCTCTTGACAGGCCTGTAAACCCTGTAAGAATGCTTCTGGGGAGCAAATGAATTTGCTATCTACACTAGGTGCTTCTGCGCCTGCGGTGTGGTCACCCTGACAAGCTCTAGCGCTAAAAGGAAACTCAACGTGTGAACTTGCCTCCAGTTTAGGCCCTTAGTACCCATGTAGATACGGAGGCATGCAGCTCTTTCCATGAGTTCTTAGTCGCTTCTATGCTTTACTATAAAGGAAGTACACTTCTGAGGACTCCTAGGCCTCTCGGCTATGCATCATTTCCCCTCCAAGTTCACTGAGTCCCTCCAGAGCCCTGTGGGCCGGCTGCGAGAAACTTCGAGTCCCATTTGTCGATTCCCTCGGAGGCCCTCTGTGCGTGCCTAGAGACGGGCAACACACTGTACGTTCCTTGAGGAGAGCTCCATTTCCAGAGACCTCGAACGGCCTCAGGACAACATTGCTGCTGAGTCCCAAGTGCCCAGGAAGACTTTGTCATGGCCCTTGTGTGAGCTGCCATGTGATAACACTCTGTTTTGAATGCTCCGAGGCCCTCGTACCTGGAGTCACTCTGCTCGAGGAGAAAGTCAGCATCTTGCCATGCGGTGTCGCTGACGGCACACCCAGCAGAAACACATGCCTGGAAGTAAGGCCCTGATTTGCCGTGCAGAAGCGGAGGCGTGCAGCAGTTTCCATGAGCCGGTGGCCTGTGCTCTGCGTACCTTTAACGGCAGCACAGTTTTCTGGACACCTAGGAGGCTAGCGTGGGCACCCTGTTGCCGGCAGGAACACTGAGTACCCCCAGGCGCACCTGGGTCTGCTGAGCAACATCCAGTCCCGTAGCCCTTTAGAGCCCCCTCTGTGCATGCCGAGCGTAGGGAAACGCACTGCACTCTCCTTTGAAGCGTCTTAGTTTCTTCAGCACTCGCGCACGTTCACGAACACCGTTCTGGCACGTCCCACATGGCGTAGAAGTCTTAGGCGTTGCCCTAGTCTGAGCAGCACTCAGAGTAACCCTCGGCTTCGCATTCCATCCAGGACCTCCTGCCTGAAATCAACGTGCCTCCTAGAGGAAGTCGGCTTGCGTTCTGACGGCAGTTTGAGTCCTGTTCTTCCCGTGGCACTGCAGGCTTTTGAATAGCCACAGGCCCAGAGGAGCAGCTACGGCGTTCCTTGGTTGAGGCAGTTCGCTTGATGCAGAACACTCGAATTCGAGAAGCTGATTCAGGGAAGGAAACACAGGGTAACCTGTGTCTCTTTGGACTTGTTAGAAACCACAGTGGGGTATGCTGAGTGTGCCCATGGAAACGGGGGCCTGCTGGAACTAGCCTTGCTTTGCCATTTTGAAGGCTGCATTCATGCTGCCTTGAAGCTGCCTGACATTCCCTGCTCTTGACAGGCCTGTAAACCCTGTAAGAATGCTTCTGGGGAGCAAATGAATTTGCTATCTACACTAGGTGCTTCTGCGCCTGCGGTGTGGTCACCCTGACAAGCTCTAGCGCTAAAAGGAAACTCAACGTGTGAACTTGCCTCCAGTTTAGGCCCTTAGTACCCATGTAGATACGGAGGCATGCAGCTCTTTCCATGAGTTCTTAGTCGCTTCTATGCTTTACTATAAAGGAAGTACACTTCTGAGGACTCCTAGGCCTCTCGGCTATGCATCATTTCCCCTCCAAGTTCACTGAGTCCCTCCAGAGCCCTGTGGGCCGGCTGCGAGAAACTTCGAGTCCCATTTGTCGATTCCCTCGGAGGCCCTCTGTGCGTGCCTAGAGACGGGCAACACACTGTACGTTCCTTGAGGAGAGCTCCATTTCCAGAGACCTCGAACGGCCTCAGGACAACATTGCTGCTGAGTCCCAAGTGCCCAGGAAGACTTTGTCATGGCCCTTGTGTGAGCTGCCATGTGATAACACTCTGTTTTGAATGCTCCAAGGCCCTCGTACCTGGAGTCACTCTGCTCGAGGAGAAAGTCAGCATCTTGCCATGCGGTGTCGCTGACGGCACACCCAGCAGAAACACATGCCTGGAAGTAAGGCCCTGATTTGCCGTGCAGAAGCGGAGGCGTGCAGCAGTTTCCATGAGCCGGTGGCCTGTGCTCTGCGTACCTTTAACGGCAGCACAGTTTTCTGGACACCTAGGAGGCTAGCGTGGGCACCCTGTTGCCGGCAGGAACACTGAGTACCCCCAGGCGCACCTGGGTCTGCTAAGCAACATCCAGTCCCGTAGCCCTTTAGAGCCCCCTCTGTGCATGCCGAGCGTAGGGAAACGCACTGCACTCTCCTTTGAAGCGTCTTAGTTTCTTCAGCACTCGCGCACGTTCACGAACACCGTTCTGGCACGTCCCACATGGCGTAGAAGTCTTAGGCGTTGCCCTAGTCTGAGCAGCACTCAGAGTAACCCTCGGCTTCGCATTCCATCCAGGACCTCCTGCCTGAAATCAACGTGCCTCCTAGAGGAAGTCGGCTTGCGTTCTGACGGCAGTTTGAGTCCTGTTCTTCCCGTGGCACTGCAGGCTTTTGAATAGCCACAGGCCCAGAGGAGCAGCTACGGCGTTCCTTGGTTGAGGCAGTTCGCTTGATGCAGAACACTCGAATTCGAGAAGCTGATTCAGGGAAGGAAACACAGGGTAACCTGTGTCTCTTTGGACTTGTTAGAAACCACAGTGGGGTATGCTGAGTGTGCCCATGGAAACGGGGGCCTGCTGGAACTAGCCTTGCTTTGCCATTTTGAAGGCTGCATTCATGCTGCCTTGAAGCTGCCTGACATTCCCTGCTCTTGACAGGCCTGTAAACCCTGTAAGAATGCTTCTGGGGAGCAAATGAATTTGCTATCTACACTAGGTGCTTCTGCGCCTGCGGTGTGGTCACCCTGACAAGCTCTAGCGCTAAAAGGAAACTCAACGTGTGAACTTGCCTCCAGTTTAGGCCCTTAGTACCCATGTAGATACGGAGGCATGCAGCTCTTTCCATGAGTTCTTAGTCGCTTCTATGCTTTACTATAAAGGAAGTACACTTCTGAGGACTCCTAGGCCTCTCGGCTATGCATCATTTCCCCTCCAAGTTCACTGAGTCCCTCCAGAGCCCTGTGGGCCGGCTGCGAGAAACTTCGAGTCCCATTTGTCGATTCCCTCGGAGGCCCTCTGTGCGTGCCTAGAGACGGGCAACACACTGTACGTTCCTTGAGGAGAGCTCCATTTCCAGAGACCTCGAACGGCCTCAGGACAACATTGCTGCTGAGTCCCAAGTGCCCAGGAAGACTTTGTCATGGCCCTTGTGTGAGCTGCCATGTGATAACACTCTGTTTTGAATGCTCCGAGGCCCTCGTACCTGGAGTCACTCTGCTCGAGGAGAAAGTCAGCATCTTGCCATGCGGTGTCGCTGACGGCACACCCAGCAGAAACACATGCCTGGAAGTAAGGCCCTGATTTGCCGTGCAGAAGCGGAGGCGTGCAGCAGTTTCCATGAGCCGGTGGCCTGTGCTCTGCGTACCTTTAACGGCAGCACAGTTTTCTGGACACCTAGGAGGCTAGCGTGGGCACCCTGTTGCCGGCAGGAACACTGAGTACCCCCAGGCGCACCTGGGTCTGCTAAGCAACATCCAGTCCCGTAGCCCTTTAGAGCCCCCTCTGTGCATGCCGAGCGTAGGGAAACGCACTGCACTCTCCTTTGAAGCGTCTTAGTTTCTTCAGCACTCGCGCACGTTCACGAACACCGTTCTGGCACGTCCCACATGGCGTAGAAGTCTTAGGCGTTGCCCTAGTCTGAGCAGCACTCAGAGTAACCCTCGGCTTCGCATTCCATCCAGGACCTCCTGCCTGAAATCAACGTGCCTCCTAGAGGAAGTCGGCTTGCGTTCTGACGGCAGTTTGAGTCCTGTTCTTCCCGTGGCACTGCAGGCTTTTGAATAGCCACAGGCCCAGAGGAGCAGCTACGGCGTTCCTTGGTTGAGGCAGTTCGCTTGATGCAGAACACTCGAATTCGAGAAGCTGATTCAGGGAAGGAAACACAGGGTAACCTGTGTCTCTTTGGACTTGTTAGAAACCACAGTGGGGTATGCTGAGTGTGCCCATGGAAACGGGGGCCTGCTGGAACTAGCCTTGCTTTGCCATTTTGAAGGCTGCATTCATGCTGCCTTGAAGCTGCCTGACATTCCCTGCTCTTGACAGGCCTGTAAACCCTGTAAGAATGCTTCTGGGGAGCAAATGAATTTGCTATCTACACTAGGTGCTTCTGCGCCTGCGGTGTGGTCACCCTGACAAGCTCTAGCGCTAAAAGGAAACTCAACGTGTGAACTTGCCTCCAGTTTAGGCCCTTAGTACCCATGTAGATACGGAGGCATGCAGCTCTTTCCATGAGTTCTTAGTCGCTTCTATGCTTTACTATAAAGGAAGTACACTTCTGAGGACTCCTAGGCCTCTCGGCTATGCATCATTTCCCCTCCAAGTTCACTGAGTCCCTCCAGAGCCCTGTGGGCCGGCTGCGAGAAACTTCGAGTCCCATTTGTCGATTCCCTCGGAGGCCCTCTGTGCGTGCCTAGAGACGGGCAACACACTGTACGTTCCTTGAGGAGAGCTCCATTTCCAGAGACCTCGAACGGCCTCAGGACAACATTGCTGCTGAGTCCCAAGTGCCCAGGAAGACTTTGTCATGGCCCTTGTGTGAGCTGCCATGTGATAACACTCTGTTTTGAATGCTCCGAGGCCCTCGTACCTGGAGTCACTCTGCTCGAGGAGAAAGTCAGCATCTTGCCATGCGGTGTCGCTGACGGCACACCCAGCAGAAACACATGCCTGGAAGTAAGGCCCTGATTTGCCGTGCAGAAGCGGAGGCGTGCAGCAGTTTCCATGAGCCGGTGGCCTGTGCTCTGCGTACCTTTAACGGCAGCACAGTTTTCTGGACACCTAGGAGGCTAGCGTGGGCACCCTGTTGCCGGCAGGAACACTGAGTACCCCCAGGCGCACCTGGGTCTGCTAAGCAACATCCAGTCCCGTAGCCCTTTAGAGCCCCCTCTGTGCATGCCGAGCGTAGGGAAACGCACTGCACTCTCCTTTGAAGCGTCTTAGTTTCTTCAGCACTCGCGCACGTTCACGAACACCGTTCTGGCACGTCCCACATGGCGTAGAAGTCTTAGGCGTTGCCCTAGTCTGAGCAGCACTCAGAGTAACCCTCGGCTTCGCATTCCATCCAGGACCTCCTGCCTGAAATCAACGTGCCTCCTAGAGGAAGTCGGCTTGCGTTCTGACGGCAGTTTGAGTCCTGTTCTTCCCGTGGCACTGCAGGCTTTTGAATAGCCACAGGCCCAGAGGAGCAGCTACGGCGTTCCTTGGTTGAGGCAGTTCGCTTGATGCAGAACACTCGAATTCGAGAAGCTGATTCAGGGAAGGAAACACAGGGTAACCTGTGTCTCTTTGGACTTGTTAGAAACCACAGTGGGGTATGCTGAGTGTGCCCATGGAAACGGGGGCCTGCTGGAACTAGCCTTGCTTTGCCATTTTGAAGGCTGCATTCATGCTGCCTTGAAGCTGCCTGACATTCCCTGCTCTTGACAGGCCTGTAAACCCTGTAAGAATGCTTCTGGGGAGCAAATGAATTTGCTATCTACACTAGGTGCTTCTGCGCCTGCGGTGTGGTCACCCTGACAAGCTCTAGCGCTAAAAGGAAACTCAACGTGTGAACTTGCCTCCAGTTTAGGCCCTTAGTACCCATGTAGATACGGAGGCATGCAGCTCTTTCCATGAGTTCTTAGTCGCTTCTATGCTTTACTATAAAGGAAGTACACTTCTGAGGACTCCTAGGCCTCTCAGCTATGCATCATTTCCCCTCCAAGTTCACTGAGTCCCTCCAGAGCCCTGTGGGCCGGCTGCGAGAAACTTCGAGTCCCATTTGTCGATTCCCTCGGAGGCCCTCTGTGCGTGCCTAGAGACGGGCAACACACTGTACGTTCCTTGAGGAGAGCTCCATTTCCAGAGACCTCGAACGGCCTCAGGACAACATTGCTGCTGAGTCCCAAGTGCCCAGGAAGACTTTGTCATGGCCCTTGTGTGAGCTGCCATGTGATAACACTCTGTTTTGAATGCTCCGAGGCCCTCGTACCTGGAGTCACTCTGCTCGAGGAGAAAGTCAGCATCTTGCCATGCGGTGTCGCTGACGGCACACCCAGCAGAAACACATGCCTGGAAGTAAGGCCCTGATTTGCCGTGCAGAAGCGGAGGCGTGCAGCAGTTTCCATGAGCCGGTGGCCTGTGCTCTGCGTACCTTTAACGGCAGCACAGTTTTCTGGACACCTAGGAGGCTAGCGTGGGCACCCTGTTGCCGGCAGGAACACTGAGTACCCCCAGGCGCACCTGGGTCTGCTAAGCAACATCCAGTCCCGTAGCCCTTTAGAGCCCCCTCTGTGCATGCCGAGCGTAGGGAAACGCACTGCACTCTCCTTTGAAGCGTCTTAGTTTCTTCAGCACTCGCGCACGTTCACGAACACCGTTCTGGCACGTCCCACATGGCGTAGAAGTCTTAGGCGTTGCCCTAGTCTGAGCAGCACTCAGAGTAACCCTCGGCTTCGCATTCCATCCAGGACCTCCTGCCTGAAATCAACGTGCCTCCTAGAGGAAGTCGGCTTGCGTTCTGACGGCAGTTTGAGTCCTGTTCTTCCCGTGGCACTGCAGGCTTTTGAATAGCCACAGGCCCAGAGGAGCAGCTACGGCGTTCCTTGGTTGAGGCAGTTCGCTTGATGCAGAACACTCGAATTCGAGAAGCTGATTCAGGGAAGGAAACACAGGGTAACCTGTGTCTCTTTGGACTTGTTAGAAACCACAGTGGGGTATGCTGAGTGTGCCCATGGAAACGGGGGCCTGCTGGAACTAGCCTTGCTTTCCCATTTTGAAGGCTGCATTCATGCTGCCTTGAAGCTGCCTGACATTCCCTGCTCTTGACAGGCCTGTAAACCCTGTAAGAATGCTTCTGGGGAGCAAATGAATTTGCTATCTACACTAGGTGCTTCTGCGCCTGCGGTGTGGTCACCCTGACAAGCTCTAGCGCTAAAAGGAAACTCAACGTGTGAACTTGCCTCCAGTTTAGGCCCTTAGTACCCATGTAGATACGGAGGCATGCAGCTCTTTCCATGAGTTCTTAGTCGCTTCTATGCTTTACTATAAAGGAAGTACACTTCTGAGGACTCCTAGGCCTCTCGGCTATGCATCATTTCCCCTCCAAGTTCACTGAGTCCCTCCAGAGCCCTGTGGGCCGGCTGCGAGAAACTTCGAGTCCCATTTGTCGATTCCCTCGGAGGCCCTCTGTGCGTGCCTAGAGACGGGCAACACACTGTACGTTCCTTGAGGAGAGCTCCATTTCCAGAGACCTCGAACGGCCTCAGGACAACATTGCTGCTGAGTCCCAAGTGCCCAGGAAGACTTTGTCATGGCCCTTGTGTGAGCTGCCATGTGATAACACTCTGTTTTGAATGCTCCGAGGCCCTCGTACCTGGAGTCACTCTGCTCGAGGAGAAAGTCAGCATCTTGCCATGCGGTGTCGCTGACGGCACACCCAGCAGAAACACATGCCTGGAAGTAAGGCCCTGATTTGCCGTGCAGAAGCGGAGGCGTGCAGCAGTTTCCATGAGCCGGTGGCCTGTGCTCTGCGTACCTTTAACGGCAGCACAGTTTTCTGGACACCTAGGAGGCTAGCGTGGGCACCCTGTTGCCGGCAGGAACACTGAGTACCCCCAGGCGCACCTGGGTCTGCTAAGCAACATCCAGTCCCGTAGCCCTTTAGAGCCCCCTCTGTGCATGCCGAGCGTAGGGAAACGCACTGCACTCTCCTTTGAAGCGTCTTAGTTTCTTCAGCACTCGCGCACGTTCACGAACACCGTTCTGGCACGTCCCACATGGCGTAGAAGTCTTAGGCGTTGCCCTAGTCTGAGCAGCACTCAGAGTAACCCTCGGCTTCGCATTCCATCCAGGACCTCCTGCCTGAAATCAACGTGCCTCCTAGAGGAAGTCGGCTTGCGTTCTGACGGCAGTTTGAGTCCTGTTCTTCCCGTGGCACTGCAGGCTTTTGAATAGCCACAGGCCCAGAGGAGCAGCTACGGCGTTCCTTGGTTGAGGCAGTTCGCTTGATGCAGAACACTCGAATTCGAGAAGCTGATTCAGGGAAGGAAACACAGGGTAACCTGTGTCTCTTTGGACTTGTTAGAAACCACAGTGGGGTATGCTGAGTGTGCCCATGGAAACGGGGGCCTGCTGGAACTAGCCTTGCTTTCCCATTTTGAAGGCTGCATTCATGCTGCCTTGAAGCTGCCTGACATTCCCTGCTCTTGACAGGCCTGTAAACCCTGTAAGAATGCTTCTGGGGAGCAAATGAATTTGCTATCTACACTAGGTGCTTCTGCGCCTGCGGTGTGGTCACCCTGACAAGCTCTAGCGCTAAAAGGAAACTCAACGTGTGAACTTGCCTCCAGTTTAGGCCCTTAGTACCCATGTAGATACGGAGGCATGCAGCTCTTTCCATGAGTTCTTAGTCGCTTCTATGCTTTACTATAAAGGAAGTACACTTCTGAGGACTCCTAGGCCTCTCGGGTATGCATCATTTCCCCTCCAAGTTCACTGAGTCCCTCCAGAGCCCTGTGGGCCGGCTGCGAGAAACTTCGAGTCCCATTTGTCGATTCCCTCGGAGGCCCTCTGTGCGTGCCTAGAGACGGGCAACACACTGTACGTTCCTTGAGGAGAGCTCCATTTCCAGAGACCTCGAACGGCCTCAGGACAACATTGCTGCTGAGTCCCAAGTGCCCAGGAAGACTTTGTCATGGCCCTTGTGTGAGCTGCCATGTGATAACACTCTGTTTTGAATGCTCCGAGGCCCTCGTACCTGGAGTCACTCTGCTCGAGGAGAAAGTCAGCATCTTGCCATGCGGTGTCGCTGACGGCACACCCAGCAGAAACACATGCCTGGAAGTAAGGCCCTGATTTGCCGTGCAGAAGCGGAGGCGTGCAGCAGTTTCCATGAGCCGGTGGCCTGTGCTCTGCGTACCTTTAACGGCAGCACAGTTTTCTGGACACCTAGGAGGCTAGCGTGGGCACCCTGTTGCCGGCAGGAACACTGAGTACCCCCAGGCGCACCTGGGTCTGCTAAGCAACATCCAGTCCCGTAGCCCTTTAGAGCCCCCTCTGTGCATGCCGAGCGTAGGGAAACGCACTGCACTCTCCTTTGAAGCGTCTTAGTTTCTTCAGCACTCGCGCACGTTCACGAACACCGTTCTGGCACGTCCCACATGGCGTAGAAGTCTTAGGCGTTGCCCTAGTCTGAGCAGCACTCAGAGTAACCCTCGGCTTCGCATTCCATCCAGGACCTCCTGCCTGAAATCAACGTGCCTCCTAGAGGAAGTCGGCTTGCGTTCTGACGGCAGTTTGAGTCCTGTTCTTCCCGTGGCACTGCAGGCTTTTGAATAGCCACAGGCCCAGAGGAGCAGCTACGGCGTTCCTTGGTTGAGGCAGTTCGCTTGATGCAGAACACTCGAATTCGAGAAGCTGATTCAGGGAAGGAAACACAGGGTAACCTGTGTCTCTTTGGACTTGTTAGAAACCACAGTGGGGTATGCTGAGTGTGCCCATGGAAACGGGGGCCTGCTGGAACTAGCCTTGCTTTCCCATTTTGAAGGCTGCATTCATGCTGCCTTGAAGCTGCCTGACATTCCCTGCTCTTGACGGGCCTGTAAACCCTGTAAGAATGCTTCTGGGGAGCAAATGAATTTGCTATCTACACTAGGTGCTTCTGCGCCTGCGGTGTGGTCACCCTGACAAGCTCTAGCGCTAAAAGGAAACTCAACGTGTGAACTTGCCTCCAGTTTAGGCCCTTAGTACCCATGTAGATACGGAGGCATGCAGCTCTTTCCATGAGTTCTTAGTCGCTTCTATGCTTTACTATAAAGGAAGTACACTTCTGAGGACTCCTAGGCCTCTCGGGTATGCATCATTTCCCCTCCAAGTTCACTGAGTCCCTCCAGAGCCCTGTGGGCCGGCTGCGAGAAACTTCGAGTCCCATTTGTCGATTCCCTCGGAGGCCCTCTGTGCGTGCCTAGAGACGGGCAACACACTGTACGTTCCTTGAGGAGAGCTCCATTTCCAGAGACCTCGAACGGCCTCAGGACAACATTGCTGCTGAGTCCCAAGTGCCCAGGAAGACTTTGTCATGGCCCTTGTGTGAGCTGCCATGTGATAACACTCTGTTTTGAATGCTCCGAGGCCCTCGTACCTGGAGTCACTCTGCTCGAGGAGAAAGTCAGCATCTTGCCATGCGGTGTCGCTGACGGCACACCCAGCAGAAACACATGCCTGGAAGTAAGGCCCTGATTTGCCGTGCAGAAGCGGAGGCGTGCAGCAGTTTCCATGAGCCGGTGGCCTGTGCTCTGCGTACCTTTAACGGCAGCACAGTTTTCTGGACACCTAGGAGGCTAGCGTGGGCACCCTGTTGCCGGCAGGAACACTGAGTACCCCCAGGCGCACCTGGGTCTGCTAAGCAACATCCAGTCCCGTAGCCCTTTAGAGCCCCCTCTGTGCATGCCGAGCGTAGGGAAACGCACTGCACTCTCCTTTGAAGCGTCTTAGTTTCTTCAGCACTCGCGCACGTTCACGAACACCGTTCTGGCACGTCCCACATGGCGTAGAAGTCTTAGGCGTTGCCCTAGCCTGAGCAGCACTCAGAGTAACCCTCGGCTTCGCATTCCATCCAGGACCTCCTGCCTGAAATCAACGTGCCTCCTAGAGGAAGTCGGCTTGCGTTCTGACGGCAGTTTGAGTCCTGTTCTTCCCGTGGCACTGCAGGCTTTTGAATAGCCACAGGCCCAGAGGAGCAGCTACGGCGTTCCTTGGTTGAGGCAGTTCGCTTGATGCAGAACACTCGAATTCGAGAAGCTGATTCAGGGAAGGAAACACAGGGTAACCTGTGTCTCTTTGGACTTGTTAGAAACCACAGTGGGGTATGCTGAGTGTGCCCATGGAAACGGGGGCCTGCTGGAACTAGCCTTGCTTTCCCATTTTGAAGGCTGCATTCATGCTGCCTTGAAGCTGCCTGACATTCCCTGCTCTTGACGGGCCTGTAAACCCTGTAAGAATGCTTCTGGGGAGCAAATGAATTTGCTATCTACACTAGGTGCTTCTGCGCCTGCGGTGTGGTCACCCTGACAAGCTCTAGCGCTAAAAGGAAACTCAACGTGTGAACTTGCCTCCAGTTTAGGCCCTTAGTACCCATGTAGATACGGAGGCATGCAGCTCTTTCCATGAGTTCTTAGTCGCTTCTATGCTTTACTATAAAGGAAGTACACTTCTGAGGACTCCTAGGCCTCTCGGGTATGCATCATTTCCCCTCCAAGTTCACTGAGTCCCTCCAGAGCCCTGTGGGCCGGCTGCGAGAAACTTCGAGTCCCATTTGTCGATTCCCTCGGAGGCCCTCTGTGCGTGCCTAGAGACGGGCAACACACTGTACGTTCCTTGAGGAGAGCTCCATTTCCAGAGACCTCGAACGGCCTCAGGACAACATTGCTGCTGAGTCCCAAGTGCCCAGGAAGACTTTGTCATGGCCCTTGTGTGAGCTGCCATGTGATAACACTCTGTTTTGAATGCTCCGAGGCCCTCGTACCTGGAGTCACTCTGCTCGAGGAGAAAGTCAGCATCTTGCCATGCGGTGTCGCTGACGGCACACCCAGCAGAAACACATGCCTGGAAGTAAGGCCCTGATTTGCCGTGCAGAAGCGGAGGCGTGCAGCAGTTTCCATGAGCCGGTGGCCTGTGCTCTGCGTACCTTTAACGGCAGCACAGTTTTCTGGACACCTAGGAGGCTAGCGTGGGCACCCTGTTGCCGGCAGGAACACTGAGTACCCCCAGGCGCACCTGGGTCTGCTGAGCAACATCCAGTCCCGTAGCCCTTTAGAGCCCCCTCTGTGCATGCCGAGCGTAGGGAAACGCACTGCACTCTCCTTTGAAGCGTCTTAGTTTCTTCAGCACTCGCGCACGTTCACGAACACCGTTCTGGCACGTCCCACATGGCGTAGAAGTCTTAGGCGTTGCCCTAGTCTGAGCAGCACTCAGAGTAACCCTCGGCTTCGCATTCCATCCAGGACCTCCTGCCTGAAATCAACGTGCCTCCTAGAGGAAGTCGGCTTGCGTTCTGACGGCAGTTTGAGTCCTGTTCTTCCCGTGGCACTGCAGGCTTTTGAATAGCCACAGGCCCAGAGGAGCAGCTACGGCGTTCCTTGGTTGAGGCAGTTCGCTTGATGCAGAACACTCGAATTCGAGAAGCTGATTCAGGGAAGGAAACACAGGGTAACCTGTGTCTCTTTGGACTTGTTAGAAACCACAGTGGGGTATGCTGAGTGTGCCCATGGAAACGGGGGCCTGCTGGAACTAGCCTTGCTTTCCCATTTTGAAGGCTGCATTCATGCTGCCTTGAAGCTGCCTGACATTCCCTGCTCTTGACAGGCCTGTAAACCCTGTAAGAATGCTTCTGGGGAGCAAATGAATTTGCTATCTACACTAGGTGCTTCTGCGCCTGCGGTGTGGTCACCCTGACAAGCTCTAGCGCTAAAAGGAAACTCAACGTGTGAACTTGCCTCCAGTTTAGGCCCTTAGTACCCATGTAGATACGGAGGCATGCAGCTCTTTCCATGAGTTCTTAGTCGCTTCTATGCTTTACTATAAAGGAAGTACACTTCTGAGGACTCCTAGGCCTCTCGGGTATGCATCATTTCCCCTCCAAGTTCACTGAGTCCCTCCAGAGCCCTGTGGGCCGGCTGCGAGAAACTTCGAGTCCCATTTGTCGATTCCCTCGGAGGCCCTCTGTGCGTGCCTAGAGACGGGCAACACACTGTACGTTCCTTGAGGAGAGCTCCATTTCCAGAGACCTCGAACGGCCTCAGGACAACATTGCTGCTGAGTCCCAAGTGCCCAGGAAGACTTTGTCATGGCCCTTGTGTGAGCTGCCATGTGATAACACTCTGTTTTGAATGCTCCGAGGCCCTCGTACCTGGAGTCACTCTGCTCGAGGAGAAAGTCAGCATCTTGCCATGCGGTGTCGCTGACGGCACACCCAGCAGAAACACATGCCTGGAAGTAAGGCCCTGATTTGCCGTGCAGAAGCGGAGGCGTGCAGCAGTTTCCATGAGCCGGTGGCCTGTGCTCTGCGTACCTTTAACGGCAGCACAGTTTTCTGGACACCTAGGAGGCTAGCGTGGGCACCCTGTTGCCGGCAGGAACACTGAGTACCCCCAGGCGCACCTGGGTCTGCTGAGCAACATCCAGTCCCGCAGCCCTTTAGAGCCCCCTCTGTGCATGCCGAGCGTAGGGAAACGCACTGCACTCTCCTTTGAAGCGTCTTAGTTTCTTCAGCACTCGCGCACGTTCACGAACACCGTTCTGGCACGTCCCACATGGCGTAGAAGTCTTAGGCGTTGCCCTAGTCTGAGCAGCACTCAGAGTAACCCTCGGCTTCGCATTCCATCCAGGACCTCCTGCCTGAAATCAACGTGCCTCCTAGAGGAAGTCGGCTTGCGTTCTGACGGCAGTTTGAGTCCTGTTCTTCCCGTGGCACTGCAGGCTTTTGAATAGCCACAGGCCCAGAGGAGCAGCTACGGCGTTCCTTGGTTGAGGCAGTTCGCTTGATGCAGAACACTCGAATTCGAGAAGCTGATTCAGGGAAGGAAACACAGGGTAACCTGTGTCTCTTTGGACTTGTTAGAAACCACAGTGGGGTATGCTGAGTGTGCCCATGGAAACGGGGGCCTGCTGGAACTAGCCTTGCTTTCCCATTTTGAAGGCTGCATTCATGCTGCCTTGAAGCTGCCTGACATTCCCTGCTCTTGACAGGCCTGTAAACCCTGTAAGAATGCTTCTGGGGAGCAAATGAATTTGCTATCTACACTAGGTGCTTCTGCGCCTGCGGTGTGGTCACCCTGACAAGCTCTAGCGCTAAAAGGAAACTCAACGTGTGAACTTGCCTCCAGTTTAGGCCCTTAGTACCCATGTAGATACGGAGGCATGCAGCTCTTTCCATGAGTTCTTAGTCGCTTCTATGCTTTACTATAAAGGAAGTACACTTCTGAGGACTCCTAGGCCTCTCGGCTATGCATCATTTCCCCTCCAAGTTCACTGAGTCCCTCCAGAGCCCTGTGGGCCGGCTGCGAGAAACTTCGAGTCCCATTTGTCGATTCCCTCGGAGGCCCTCTGTGCGTGCCTAGAGACGGGCAACACACTGTACGTTCCTTGAGGAGAGCTCCATTTCCAGAGACCTCGAACGGCCTCAGGACAACATTGCTGCTGAGTCCCAAGTGCCCAGGAAGACTTTGTCATGGCCCTTGTGTGAGCTGCCATGTGATAACACTCTGTTTTGAATGCTCCGAGGCCCTCGTACCTGGAGTCACTCTGCTCGAGGAGAAAGTCAGCATCTTGCCATGCGGTGTCGCTGACGGCACACCCAGCAGAAACACATGCCTGGAAGTAAGGCCCTGATTTGCCGTGCAGAAGCGGAGGCGTGCAGCAGTTTCCATGAGCCGGTGGCCTGTGCTCTGCGTACCTTTAACGGCAGCACAGTTTTCTGGACACCTAGGAGGCTAGCGTGGGCACCCTGTTGCCGGCAGGAACACTGAGTACCCCCAGGCGCACCTGGGTCTGCTGAGCAACATCCAGTCCCGTAGCCCTTTAGAGCCCCCTCTGTGCATGCCGAGCGTAGGGAAACGCACTGCACTCTCCTTTGAAGCGTCTTAGTTTCTTCAGCACTCGCGCACGTTCACGAACACCGTTCTGGCACGTCCCACATGGCGTAGAAGTCTTAGGCGTTGCCCTAGCCTGAGCAGCACTCAGAGTAACCCTCGGCTTCGCATTCCATCCAGGACCTCCTGCCTGAAATCAACGTGCCTCCTAGAGGAAGTCGGCTTGCGTTCTGACGGCAGTTTGAGTCCTGTTCTTCCCGTGGCACTGCAGGCTTTTGAATAGCCACAGGCCCAGAGGAGCAGCTACGGCGTTCCTTGGTTGAGGCAGTTCGCTTGATGCAGAACACTCGAATTCGAGAAGCTGATTCAGGGAAGGAAACACAGGGTAACCTGTGTCTCTTTGGACTTGTTAGAAACCACAGTGGGGTATGCTGAGTGTGCCCATGGAAACGGGGGCCTGCTGGAACTAGCCTTGCTTTCCCATTTTGAAGGCTGCATTCATGCTGCCTTGAAGCTGCCTGACATTCCCTGCTCTTGACAGGCCTGTAAACCCTGTAAGAATGCTTCTGGGGAGCAAATGAATTTGCTATCTACACTAGGTGCTTCTGCGCCTGCGGTGTGGTCACCCTGACAAGCTCTAGCGCTAAAAGGAAACTCAACGTGTGAACTTGCCTCCAGTTTAGGCCCTTAGTACCCATGTAGATACGGAGGCATGCAGCTCTTTCCATGAGTTCTTAGTCGCTTCTATGCTTTACTATAAAGGAAGTACACTTCTGAGGACTCCTAGGCCTCTCGGGTATGCATCATTTCCCCTCCAAGTTCACTGAGTCCCTCCAGAGCCCTGTGGGCCGGCTGCGAGAAACTTCGAGTCCCATTTGTCGATTCCCTCGGAGGCCCTCTGTGCGTGCCTAGAGACGGGCAACACACTGTACGTTCCTTGAGGAGAGCTCCATTTCCAGAGACCTCGAACGGCCTCAGGACAACATTGCTGCTGAGTCCCAAGTGCCCAGGAAGACTTTGTCATGGCCCTTGTGTGAGCTGCCATGTGATAACACTCTGTTTTGAATGCTCCGAGGCCCTCGTACCTGGAGTCACTCTGCTCGAGGAGAAAGTCAGCATCTTGCCATGCGGTGTCGCTGACGGCACACCCAGCAGAAACACATGCCTGGAAGTAAGGCCCTGATTTGCCGTGCAGAAGCGGAGGCGTGCAGCAGTTTCCATGAGCCGGTGGCCTGTGCTCTGCGTACCTTTAACGGCAGCACAGTTTTCTGGACACCTAGGAGGCTAGCGTGGGCACCCTGTTGCCGGCAGGAACACTGAGTACCCCCAGGCGCACCTGGGTCTGCTGAGCAACATCCAGTCCCGCAGCCCTTTAGAGCCCCCTCTGTGCATGCCGAGCGTAGGGAAACGCACTGCACTCTCCTTTGAAGCGTCTTAGTTTCTTCAGCACTCGCGCACGTTCACGAACACCGTTCTGGCACGTCCCACATGGCGTAGAAGTCTTAGGCGTTGCCCTAGTCTGAGCAGCACTCAGAGTAACCCTCGGCTTCGCATTCCATCCAGGACCTCCTGCCTGAAATCAACGTGCCTCCTAGAGGAAGTCGGCTTGCGTTCTGACGGCAGTTTGAGTCCTGTTCTTCCCGTGGCACTGCAGGCTTTTGAATAGCCACAGGCCCAGAGGAGCAGCTACGGCGTTCCTTGGTTGAGGCAGTTCGCTTGATGCAGAACACTCGAATTCGAGAAGCTGATTCAGGGAAGGAAACACAGGGTAACCTGTGTCTCTTTGGACTTGTTAGAAACCACAGTGGGGTATGCTGAGTGTGCCCATGGAAACGGGGGCCTGCTGGAACTAGCCTTGCTTTCCCATTTTGAAGGCTGCATTCATGCTGCCTTGAAGCTGCCTGACATTCCCTGCTCTTGACAGGCCTGTAAACCCTGTAAGAATGCTTCTGGGGAGCAAATGAATTTGCTATCTACACTAGGTGCTTCTGCGCCTGCGGTGTGGTCACCCTGACAAGCTCTAGCGCTAAAAGGAAACTCAACGTGTGAACTTGCCTCCAGTTTAGGCCCTTAGTACCCATGTAGATACGGAGGCATGCAGCTCTTTCCATGAGTTCTTAGTCGCTTCTATGCTTTACTATAAAGGAAGTACACTTCTGAGGACTCCTAGGCCTCTCGGGTATGCATCATTTCCCCTCCAAGTTCACTGAGTCCCTCCAGAGCCCTGTGGGCCGGCTGCGAGAAACTTCGAGTCCCATTTGTCGATTCCCTCGGAGGCCCTCTGTGCGTGCCTAGAGACGGGCAACACACTGTACGTTCCTTGAGGAGAGCTCCATTTCCAGAGACCTCGAACGGCCTCAGGACAACATTGCTGCTGAGTCCCAAGTGCCCAGGAAGACTTTGTCATGGCCCTTGTGTGAGCTGCCATGTGATAACACTCTGTTTTGAATGCTCCGAGGCCCTCGTACCTGGAGTCACTCTGCTCGAGGAGAAAGTCAGCATCTTGCCATGCGGTGTCGCTGACGGCACACCCAGCAGAAACACATGCCTGGAAGTAAGGCCCTGATTTGCCGTGCAGAAGCGGAGGCGTGCAGCAGTTTCCATGAGCCGGTGGCCTGTGCTCTGCGTACCTTTAACGGCAGCACAGTTTTCTGGACACCTAGGAGGCTAGCGTGGGCACCCTGTTGCCGGCAGGAACACTGAGTACCCCCAGGCGCACCTGGGTCTGCTGAGCAACATCCAGTCCCGTAGCCCTTTAGAGCCCCCTCTGTGCATGCCGAGCGTAGGGAAACGCACTGCACTCTCCTTTGAAGCGTCTTAGTTTCTTCAGCACTCGCGCACGTTCACGAACACCGTTCTGGCACGTCCCACATGGCGTAGAAGTCTTAGGCGTTGCCCTAGCCTGAGCAGCACTCAGAGTAACCCTCGGCTTCGCATTCCATCCAGGACCTCCTGCCTGAAATCAACGTGCCTCCTAGAGGAAGTCGGCTTGCGTTCTGACGGCAGTTTGAGTCCTGTTCTTCCCGTGGCACTGCAGGCTTTTGAATAGCCACAGGCCCAGAGGAGCAGCTACGGCGTTCCTTGGTTGAGGCAGTTCGCTTGATGCAGAACACTCGAATTCGAGAAGCTGATTCAGGGAAGGAAACACAGGGTAACCTGTGTCTCTTTGGACTTGTTAGAAACCACAGTGGGGTATGCTGAGTGTGCCCATGGAAACGGGGGCCTGCTGGAACTAGCCTTGCTTTCCCATTTTGAAGGCTGCATTCATGCTGCCTTGAAGCTGCCTGACATTCCCTGCTCTTGACAGGCCTGTAAACCCTGTAAGAATGCTTCTGGGGAGCAAATGAATTTGCTATCTACACTAGGTGCTTCTGCGCCTGCGGTGTGGTCACCCTGACAAGCTCTAGCGCTAAAAGGAAACTCAACGTGTGAACTTGCCTCCAGTTTAGGCCCTTAGTACCCATGTAGATACGGAGGCATGCAGCTCTTTCCATGAGTTCTTAGTCGCTTCTATGCTTTACTATAAAGGAAGTACACTTCTGAGGACTCCTAGGCCTCTCGGCTATGCATCATTTCCCCTCCAAGTTCACTGAGTCCCTCCAGAGCCCTGTGGGCCGGCTGCGAGAAACTTCGAGTCCCATTTGTCGATTCCCTCGGAGGCCCTCTGTGCGTGCCTAGAGACGGGCAACACACTGTACGTTCCTTGAGGAGAGCTCCATTTCCAGAGACCTCGAACGGCCTCAGGACAACATTGCTGCTGAGTCCCAAGTGCCCAGGAAGACTTTGTCATGGCCCTTGTGTGAGCTGCCATGTGATAACACTCTGTTTTGAATGCTCCGAGGCCCTCGTACCTGGAGTCACTCTGCTCGAGGAGAAAGTCAGCATCTTGCCATGCGGTGTCGCTGACGGCACACCCAGCAGAAACACATGCCTGGAAGTAAGGCCCTGATTTGCCGTGCAGAAGCGGAGGCGTGCAGCAGTTTCCATGAGCCGGTGGCCTGTGCTCTGCGTACCTTTAACGGCAGCACAGTTTTCTGGACACCTAGGAGGCTAGCGTGGGCACCCTGTTGCCGGCAGGAACACTGAGTACCCCCAGGCGCACCTGGGTCTGCTGAGCAACATCCAGTCCCGTAGCCCTTTAGAGCCCCCTCTGTGCATGCCGAGCGTAGGGAAACGCACTGCACTCTCCTTTGAAGCGTCTTAGTTTCTTCAGCACTCGCGCACGTTCACGAACACCGTTCTGGCACGTCCCACATGGCGTAGAAGTCTTAGGCGTTGCCCTAGCCTGAGCAGCACTCAGAGTAACCCTCGGCTTCGCATTCCATCCAGGACCTCCTGCCTGAAATCAACGTGCCTCCTAGAGGAAGTCGGCTTGCGTTCTGACGGCAGTTTGAGTCCTGTTCTTCCCGTGGCACTGCAGGCTTTTGAATAGCCACAGGCCCAGAGGAGCAGCTACGGCGTTCCTTGGTTGAGGCAGTTCGCTTGATGCAGAACACTCGAATTCGAGAAGCTGATTCAGGGAAGGAAACACAGGGTAACCTGTGTCTCTTTGGACTTGTTAGAAACCACAGTGGGGTATGCTGAGTGTGCCCATGGAAACGGGGGCCTGCTGGAACTAGCCTTGCTTTCCCATTTTGAAGGCTGCATTCATGCTGCCTTGAAGCTGCCTGACATTCCCTGCTCTTGACAGGCCTGTAAACCCTGTAAGAATGCTTCTGGGGAGCAAATGAATTTGCTATCTACACTAGGTGCTTCTGCGCCTGCGGTGTGGTCACCCTGACAAGCTCTAGCGCTAAAAGGAAACTCAACGTGTGAACTTGCCTCCAGTTTAGGCCCTTAGTACCCATGTAGATACGGAGGCATGCAGCTCTTTCCATGAGTTCTTAGTCGCTTCTATGCTTTACTATAAAGGAAGTACACTTCTGAGGACTCCTAGGCCTCTCGGCTATGCATCATTTCCCCTCCAAGTTCACTGAGTCCCTCCAGAGCCCTGTGGGCCGGCTGCGAGAAACTTCGAGTCCCATTTGTCGATTCCCTCGGAGGCCCTCTGTGCGTGCCTAGAGACGGGCAACACACTGTACGTTCCTTGAGGAGAGCTCCATTTCCAGAGACCTCGAACGGCCTCAGGACAACATTGCTGCTGAGTCCCAAGTGCCCAGGAAGACTTTGTCATGGCCCTTGTGTGAGCTGCCATGTGATAACACTCTGTTTTGAATGCTCCGAGGCCCTCGTACCTGGAGTCACTCTGCTCGAGGAGAAAGTCAGCATCTTGCCATGCGGTGTCGCTGACGGCACACCCAGCAGAAACACATGCCTGGAAGTAAGGCCCTGATTTGCCGTGCAGAAGCGGAGGCGTGCAGCAGTTTCCATGAGCCGGTGGCCTGTGCTCTGCGTACCTTTAACGGCAGCACAGTTTTCTGGACACCTAGGAGGCTAGCGTGGGCACCCTGTTGCCGGCAGGAACACTGAGTACCCCCAGGCGCACCTGGGTCTGCTGAGCAACATCCAGTCCCGTAGCCCTTTAGAGCCCCCTCTGTGCATGCCGAGCGTAGGGAAACGCACTGCACTCTCCTTTGAAGCGTCTTAGTTTCTTCAGCACTCGCGCACGTTCACGAACACCGTTCTGGCACGTCCCACATGGCGTAGAAGTCTTAGGCGTTGCCCTAGCCTGAGCAGCACTCAGAGTAACCCTCGGCTTCGCATTCCATCCAGGACCTCCTGCCTGAAATCAACGTGCCTCCTAGAGGAAGTCGGCTTGCGTTCTGACGGCAGTTTGAGTCCTGTTCTTCCCGTGGCACTGCAGGCTTTTGAATAGCCACAGGCCCAGAGGAGCAGCTACGGCGTTCCTTGGTTGAGGCAGTTCGCTTGATGCAGAACACTCGAATTCGAGAAGCTGATTCAGGGAAGGAAACACAGGGTAACCTGTGTCTCTTTGGACTTGTTAGAAACCACAGTGGGGTATGCTGAGTGTGCCCATGGAAACGGGGGCCTGCTGGAACTAGCCTTGCTTTCCCATTTTGAAGGCTGCATTCATGCTGCCTTGAAGCTGCCTGACATTCCCTGCTCTTGACAGGCCTGTAAACCCTGTAAGAATGCTTCTGGGGAGCAAATGAATTTGCTATCTACACTAGGTGCTTCTGCGCCTGCGGTGTGGTCACCCTGACAAGCTCTAGCGCTAAAAGGAAACTCAACGTGTGAACTTGCCTCCAGTTTAGGCCCTTAGTACCCATGTAGATACGGAGGCATGCAGCTCTTTCCATGAGTTCTTAGTCGCTTCTATGCTTTACTATAAAGGAAGTACACTTCTGAGGACTCCTAGGCCTCTCGGCTATGCATCATTTCCCCTCCAAGTTCACTGAGTCCCTCCAGAGCCCTGTGGGCCGGCTGCGAGAAACTTCGAGTCCCATTTGTCGATTCCCTCGGAGGCCCTCTGTGCGTGCCTAGAGACGGGCAACACACTGTACGTTCCTTGAGGAGAGCTCCATTTCCAGAGACCTCGAACGGCCTCAGGACAACATTGCTGCTGAGTCCCAAGTGCCCAGGAAGACTTTGTCATGGCCCTTGTGTGAGCTGCCATGTGATAACACTCTGTTTTGAATGCTCCGAGGCCCTCGTACCTGGAGTCACTCTGCTCGAGGAGAAAGTCAGCATCTTGCCATGCGGTGTCGCTGACGGCACACCCAGCAGAAACACATGCCTGGAAGTAAGGCCCTGATTTGCCGTGCAGAAGCGGAGGCGTGCAGCAGTTTCCATGAGCCGGTGGCCTGTGCTCTGCGTACCTTTAACGGCAGCACAGTTTTCTGGACACCTAGGAGGCTAGCGTGGGCACCCTGTTGCCGGCAGGAACACTGAGTACCCCCAGGCGCACCTGGGTCTGCTGAGCAACATCCAGTCCCGTAGCCCTTTAGAGCCCCCTCTGTGCATGCCGAGCGTAGGGAAACGCACTGCACTCTCCTTTGAAGCGTCTTAGTTTCTTCAGCACTCGCGCACGTTCACGAACACCGTTCTGGCACGTCCCACATGGCGTAGAAGTCTTAGGCGTTGCCCTAGCCTGAGCAGCACTCGGAGTAACCCTCGGCTTCGCATTCCATCCAGGACCTCCTGCCTGAAATCAACGTGCCTCCTAGAGGAAGTCGGCTTGCGTTCTGACGGCAGTTTGAGTCCTGTTCTTCCCGTGGCACTGCAGGCTTTTGAATAGCCACAGGCCCAGAGGAGCAGCTACGGCGTTCCTTGGTTGAGGCAGTTCGCTTGATGCAGAACACTCGAATTCGAGAAGCTGATTCAGGGAAGGAAACACAGGGTAACCTGTGTCTCTTTGGACTTGTTAGAAACCACAGTGGGGTATGCTGAGTGTGCCCATGGAAACGGGGGCCTGCTGGAACTAGCCTTGCTTTCCCATTTTGAAGGCTGCATTCATGCTGCCTTGAAGCTGCCTGACATTCCCTGCTCTTGACAGGCCTGTAAACCCTGTAAGAATGCTTCTGGGGAGCAAATGAATTTGCTATCTACACTAGGTGCTTCTGCGCCTGCGGTGTGGTCACCCTGACAAGCTCTAGCGCTAAAAGGAAACTCAACGTGTGAACTTGCCTCCAGTTTAGGCCCTTAGTACCCATGTAGATACGGAGGCATGCAGCTCTTTCCATGAGTTCTTAGTCGCTTCTATGCTTTACTATAAAGGAAGTACACTTCTGAGGACTCCTAGGCCTCTCGGCTATGCATCATTTCCCCTCCAAGTTCACTGAGTCCCTCCAGAGCCCTGTGGGCCGGCTGCGAGAAACTTCGAGTCCCATTTGTCGATTCCCTCGGAGGCCCTCTGTGCGTGCCTAGAGACGGGCAACACACTGTACGTTCCTTGAGGAGAGCTCCATTTCCAGAGACCTCGAACGGCCTCAGGACAACATTGCTGCTGAGTCCCAAGTGCCCAGGAAGACTTTGTCATGGCCCTTGTGTGAGCTGCCATGTGATAACACTCTGTTTTGAATGCTCCGAGGCCCTCGTACCTGGAGTCACTCTGCTCGAGGAGAAAGTCAGCATCTTGCCATGCGGTGTCGCTGACGGCACACCCAGCAGAAACACATGCCTGGAAGTAAGGCCCTGATTTGCCGTGCAGAAGCGGAGGCGTGCAGCAGTTTCCATGAGCCGGTGGCCTGTGCTCTGCGTACCTTTAACGGCAGCACAGTTTTCTGGACACCTAGGAGGCTAGCGTGGGCACCCTGTTGCCGGCAGGAACACTGAGTACCCCCAGGCGCACCTGGGTCTGCTAGGCAACATCCAGTCCCGTAGCCCTTTAGAGCCCCCTCTGTGCATGCCGAGCGTAGGGAAACGCACTGCACTCTCCTTTGAAGCGTCTTAGTTTCTTCAGCACTCGCGCACGTTCACGAACACCGTTCTGGCACGTCCCACATGGCGTAGAAGTCTTAGGCGTTGCCCTAGCCTGAGCAGCACTCAGAGTAACCCTCGGCTTCGCATTCCATCCAGGACCTCCTGCCTGAAATCAACGTGCCTCCTAGAGGAAGTCGGCTTGCGTTCTGACGGCAGTTTGAGTCCTGTTCTTCCCGTGGCACTGCAGGCTTTTGAATAGCCACAGGCCCAGAGGAGCAGCTACGGCGTTCCTTGGTTGAGGCAGTTCGCTTGATGCAGAACACTCGAATTCGAGAAGCTGATTCAGGGAAGGAAACACAGGGTAACCTGTGTCTCTTTGGACTTGTTAGAAACCACAGTGGGGTATGCTGAGTGTGCCCATGGAAACGGGGGCCTGCTGGAACTAGCCTTGCTTTCCCATTTTGAAGGCTGCATTCATGCTGCCTTGAAGCTGCCTGACATTCCCTGCTCTTGACAGGCCTGTAAACCCTGTAAGAATGCTTCTGGGGAGCAAATGAATTTGCTATCTACACTAGGTGCTTCTGCGCCTGCGGTGTGGTCACCCTGACAAGCTCTAGCGCTAAAAGGAAACTCAACGTGTGAACTTGCCTCCAGTTTAGGCCCTTAGTACCCATGTAGATACGGAGGCATGCAGCTCTTTCCATGAGTTCTTAGTCGCTTCTATGCTTTACTATAAAGGAAGTACACTTCTGAGGACTCCTAGGCCTCTCGGCTATGCATCATTTCCCCTCCAAGTTCACTGAGTCCCTCCAGAGCCCTGTGGGCCGGCTGCGAGAAACTTCGAGTCCCATTTGTCGATTCCCTCGGAGGCCCTCTGTGCGTGCCTAGAGACGGGCAACACACTGTACGTTCCTTGAGGAGAGCTCCATTTCCAGAGACCTCGAACGGCCTCAGGACAACATTGCTGCTGAGTCCCAAGTGCCCAGGAAGACTTTGTCATGGCCCTTGTGTGAGCTGCCATGTGATAACACTCTGTTTTGAATGCTCCGAGGCCCTCGTACCTGGAGTCACTCTGCTCGAGGAGAAAGTCAGCATCTTGCCATGCGGTGTCGCTGACGGCACACCCAGCAGAAACACATGCCTGGAAGTAAGGCCCTGATTTGCCGTGCAGAAGCGGAGGCGTGCAGCAGTTTCCATGAGCCGGTGGCCTGTGCTCTGCGTACCTTTAACGGCAGCACAGTTTTCTGGACACCTAGGAGGCTAGCGTGGGCACCCTGTTGCCGGCAGGAACACTGAGTACCCCCAGGCGCACCTGGGTCTGCTGAGCAACATCCAGTCCCGTAGCCCTTTAGAGCCCCCTCTGTGCATGCCGAGCGTAGGGAAACGCACTGCACTCTCCTTTGAAGCGTCTTAGTTTCTTCAGCACTCGCGCACGTTCACGAACACCGTTCTGGCACGTCCCACATGGCGTAGAAGTCTTAGGCGTTGCCCTAGTCTGAGCAGCACTCGGAGTAACCCTCGGCTTCGCATTCCATCCAGGACCTCCTGCCTGAAATCAACGTGCCTCCTAGAGGAAGTCGGCTTGCGTTCTGACGGCAGTTTGAGTCCTGTTCTTCCCGTGGCACTGCAGGCTTTTGAATAGCCACAGGCCCAGAGGAGCAGCTACGGCGTTCCTTGGTTGAGGCAGTTCGCTTGATGCAGAACACTCGAATTCGAGAAGCTGATTCAGGGAAGGAAACACAGGGTAACCTGTGTCTCTTTGGACTTGTTAGAAACCACAGTGGGGTATGCTGAGTGTGCCCATGGAAACGGGGGCCTGCTGGAACTAGCCTTGCTTTCCCATTTTGAAGGCTGCATTCATGCTGCCTTGAAGCTGCCTGACATTCCCTGCTCTTGACAGGCCTGTAAACCCTGTAAGAATGCTTCTGGGGAGCAAATGAATTTGCTATCTACACTAGGTGCTTCTGCGCCTGCGGTGTGGTCACCCTGACAAGCTCTAGCGCTAAAAGGAAACTCAACGTGTGAACTTGCCTCCAGTTTAGGCCCTTAGTACCCATGTAGATACGGAGGCATGCAGCTCTTTCCATGAGTTCTTAGTCGCTTCTATGCTTTACTATAAAGGAAGTACACTTCTGAGGACTCCTAGGCCTCTCGGCTATGCATCATTTCCCCTCCAAGTTCACTGAGTCCCTCCAGAGCCCTGTGGGCCGGCTGCGAGAAACTTCGAGTCCCATTTGTCGATTCCCTCGGAGGCCCTCTGTGCGTGCCTAGAGACGGGCAACACACTGTACGTTCCTTGAGGAGAGCTCCATTTCCAGAGACCTCGAACGGCCTCAGGACAACATTGCTGCTGAGTCCCAAGTGCCCAGGAAGACTTTGTCATGGCCCTTGTGTGAGCTGCCATGTGATAACACTCTGTTTTGAATGCTCCGAGGCCCTCGTACCTGGAGTCACTCTGCTCGAGGAGAAAGTCAGCATCTTGCCATGCGGTGTCGCTGACGGCACACCCAGCAGAAACACATGCCTGGAAGTAAGGCCCTGATTTGCCGTGCAGAAGCGGAGGCGTGCAGCAGTTTCCATGAGCCGGTGGCCTGTGCTCTGCGTACCTTTAACGGCAGCACAGTTTTCTGGACACCTAGGAGGCTAGCGTGGGCACCCTGTTGCCGGCAGGAACACTGAGTACCCCCAGGCGCACCTGGGTCTGCTAGGCAACATCCAGTCCCGTAGCCCTTTAGAGCCCCCTCTGTGCATGCCGAGCGTAGGGAAACGCACTGCACTCTCCTTTGAAGCGTCTTAGTTTCTTCAGCACTCGCGCACGTTCACGAACACCGTTCTGGCACGTCCCACATGGCGTAGAAGTCTTAGGCGTTGCCCTAGTCTGAGCAGCACTCAGAGTAACCCTCGGCTTCGCATTCCATCCAGGACCTCCTGCCTGAAATCAACGTGCCTCCTAGAGGAAGTCGGCTTGCGTTCTGACGGCAGTTTGAGTCCTGTTCTTCCCGTGGCACTGCAGGCTTTTGAATAGCCACAGGCCCAGAGGAGCAGCTACGGCGTTCCTTGGTTGAGGCAGTTCGCTTGATGCAGAACACTCGAATTCGAGAAGCTGATTCAGGGAAGGAAACACAGGGTAACCTGTGTCTCTTTGGACTTGTTAGAAACCACAGTGGGGTATGCTGAGTGTGCCCATGGAAACGGGGGCCTGCTGGAACTAGCCTTGCTTTCCCATTTTGAAGGCTGCATTCATGCTGCCTTGAAGCTGCCTGACATTCCCTGCTCTTGACAGGCCTGTAAACCCTGTAAGAATGCTTCTGGGGAGCAAATGAATTTGCTATCTACACTAGGTGCTTCTGCGCCTGCGGTGTGGTCACCCTGACAAGCTCTAGCGCTAAAAGGAAACTCAACGTGTGAACTTGCCTCCAGTTTAGGCCCTTAGTACCCATGTAGATACGGAGGCATGCAGCTCTTTCCATGAGTTCTTAGTCGCTTCTATGCTTTACTATAAAGGAAGTACACTTCTGAGGACTGCTAGGCCTCTCGGGTATGCATCATTTCCCCTCCAAGTTCACTGAGTCCCTCCAGAGCCCTGTGGGCCGGCTGCGAGAAACTTCGAGTCCCATTTGTCGATTCCCTCGGAGGCCCTCTGTGCGTGCCTAGAGACGGGCAACACACTGTACGTTCCTTGAGGAGAGCTCCATTTCCAGAGACCTCGAACGGCCTCAGGACAACATTGCTGCTGAGTCCCAAGTGCCCAGGAAGACTTTGTCATGGCCCTTGTGTGAGCTGCCATGTGATAACACTCTGTTTTGAATGCTCCGAGGCCCTCGTACCTGGAGTCACTCTGCTCGAGGAGAAAGTCAGCATCTTGCCATGCGGTGTCGCTGACGGCACACCCAGCAGAAACACATGCCTGGAAGTAAGGCCCTGATTTGCCGTGCAGAAGCGGAGGCGTGCAGCAGTTTCCATGAGCCGGTGGCCTGTGCTCTGCGTACCTTTAACGGCAGCACAGTTTTCTGGACACCTAGGAGGCTAGCGTGGGCACCCTGTTGCCGGCAGGAACACTGAGTACCCCCAGGCGCACCTGGGTCTGCTAAGCAACATCCAGTCCCGTAGCCCTTTAGAGCCCCCTCTGTGCATGCCGAGCGTAGGGAAACGCACTGCACTCTCCTTTGAAGCGTCTTAGTTTCTTCAGCACTCGCGCACGTTCACGAACACCGTTCTGGCACGTCCCACATGGCGTAGAAGTCTTAGGCGTTGCCCTAGTCTGAGCAGCACTCAGAGTAACCCTCGGCTTCGCATTCCATCCAGGACCTCCTGCCTGAAATCAACGTGCCTCCTAGAGGAAGTCGGCTTGCGTTCTGACGGCAGTTTGAGTCCTGTTCTTCCCGTGGCACTGCAGGCTTTTGAATAGCCACAGGCCCAGAGGAGCAGCTACGGCGTTCCTTGGTTGAGGCAGTTCGCTTGATGCAGAACACTCGAATTCGAGAAGCTGATTCAGGGAAGGAAACACAGGGTAACCTGTGTCTCTTTGGACTTGTTAGAAACCACAGTGGGGTATGCTGAGTGTGCCCATGGAAACGGGGGCCTGCTGGAACTAGCCTTGCTTTCCCATTTTGAAGGCTGCATTCATGCTGCCTTGAAGCTGCCTGACATTCCCTGCTCTTGACAGGCCTGTAAACCCTGTAAGAATGCTTCTGGGGAGCAAATGAATTTGCTATCTACACTAGGTGCTTCTGCGCCTGCGGTGTGGTCACCCTGACAAGCTCTAGCGCTAAAAGGAAACTCAACGTGTGAACTTGCCTCCAGTTTAGGCCCTTAGTACCCATGTAGATACGGAGGCATGCAGCTCTTTCCATGAGTTCTTAGTCGCTTCTATGCTTTACTATAAAGGAAGTACACTTCTGAGGACTGCTAGGCCTCTCGGGTATGCATCATTTCCCCTCCAAGTTCACTGAGTCCCTCCAGAGCCCTGTGGGCCGGCTGCGAGAAACTTCGAGTCCCATTTGTCGATTCCCTCGGAGGCCCTCTGTGCGTGCCTAGAGACGGGCAACACACTGTACGTTCCTTGAGGAGAGCTCCATTTCCAGAGACCTCGAACGGCCTCAGGACAACATTGCTGCTGAGTCCCAAGTGCCCAGGAAGACTTTGTCATGGCCCTTGTGTGAGCTGCCATGTGATAACACTCTGTTTTGAATGCTCCGAGGCCCTCGTACCTGGAGTCACTCTGCTCGAGGAGAAAGTCAGCATCTTGCCATGCGGTGTCGCTGACGGCACACCCAGCAGAAACACATGCCTGGAAGTAAGGCCCTGATTTGCCGTGCAGAAGCGGAGGCGTGCAGCAGTTTCCATGAGCCGGTGGCCTGTGCTCTGCGTACCTTTAACGGCAGCACAGTTTTCTGGACACCTAGGAGGCTAGCGTGGGCACCCTGTTGCCGGCAGGAACACTGAGTACCCCCAGGCGCACCTGGGTCTGCTGAGCAACATCCAGTCCCGTAGCCCTTTAGAGCCCCCTCTGTGCATGCCGAGCGTAGGGAAACGCACTGCACTCTCCTTTGAAGCGTCTTAGTTTCTTCAGCACTCGCGCACGTTCACGAACACCGTTCTGGCACGTCCCACATGGCGTAGAAGTCTTAGGCGTTGCCCTAGTCTGAGCAGCACTCAGAGTAACCCTCGGCTTCGCATTCCATCCAGGACCTCCTGCCTGATATCAACGTGCCTCCTAGAGGAAGTCGGCTTGCGTTCTGACGGCAGTTTGAGTCCTGTTCTTCCCGTGGCACTGCAGGCTTTTGAATAGCCACAGGCCCAGAGGAGCAGCTACGGCGTTCCTTGGTTGAGGCAGTTCGCTTGATGCAGAACACTCGAATTCGAGAAGCTGATTCAGGGAAGGAAACACAGGGTAACCTGTGTCTCTTTGGACTTGTTAGAAACCACAGTGGGGTATGCTGAGTGTGCCCATGGAAACGGGGGCCTGCTGGAACTAGCCTTGCTTTCCCATTTTGAAGGCTGCATTCATGCTGCCTTGAAGCTGCCTGACATTCCCTGCTCTTGACAGGCCTGTAAACCCTGTAAGAATGCTTCTGGGGAGCAAATGAATTTGCTATCTACACTAGGTGCTTCTGCGCCTGCGGTGTGGTCACCCTGACAAGCTCTAGCGCTAAAAGGAAACTCAACGTGTGAACTTGCCTCCAGTTTAGGCCCTTAGTACCCATGTAGATACGGAGGCATGCAGCTCTTTCCATGAGTTCTTAGTCGCTTCTATGCTTTACTATAAAGGAAGTACACTTCTGAGGACTGCTAGGCCTCTCGGGTATGCATCATTTCCCCTCCAAGTTCACTGAGTCCCTCCAGAGCCCTGTGGGCCGGCTGCGAGAAACTTCGAGTCCCATTTGTCGATTCCCTCGGAGGCCCTCTGTGCGTGCCTAGAGACGGGCAACACACTGTACGTTCCTTGAGGAGAGCTCCATTTCCAGAGACCTCGAACGGCCTCAGGACAACATTGCTGCTGAGTCCCAAGTGCCCAGGAAGACTTTGTCATGGCCCTTGTGTGAGCTGCCATGTGATAACACTCTGTTTTGAATGCTCCGAGGCCCTCGTACCTGGAGTCACTCTGCTCGAGGAGAAAGTCAGCATCTTGCCATGCGGTGTCGCTGACGGCACACCCAGCAGAAACACATGCCTGGAAGTAAGGCCCTGATTTGCCGTGCAGAAGCGGAGGCGTGCAGCAGTTTCCATGAGCCGGTGGCCTGTGCTCTGCGTACCTTTAACGGCAGCACAGTTTTCTGGACACCTAGGAGGCTAGCGTGGGCACCCTGTTGCCGGCAGGAACACTGAGTACCCCCAGGCGCACCTGGGTCTGCTGAGCAACATCCAGTCCCGTAGCCCTTTAGAGCCCCCTCTGTGCATGCCGAGCGTAGGGAAACGCACTGCACTCTCCTTTGAAGCGTCTTAGTTTCTTCAGCACTCGCGCACGTTCACGAACACCGTTCTGGCACGTCCCACATGGCGTAGAAGTCTTAGGCGTTGCCCTAGTCTGAGCAGCACTCAGAGTAACCCTCGGCTTCGCATTCCATCCAGGACCTCCTGCCTGAAATCAACGTGCCTCCTAGAGGAAGTCGGCTTGCGTTCTGACGGCAGTTTGAGTCCTGTTCTTCCCGTGGCACTGCAGGCTTTTGAATAGCCACAGGCCCAGAGGAGCAGCTACGGCGTTCCTTGGTTGAGGCAGTTCGCTTGATGCAGAACACTCGAATTCGAGAAGCTGATTCAGGGAAGGAAACACAGGGTAACCTGTGTCTCTTTGGACTTGTTAGAAACCACAGTGGGGTATGCTGAGTGTGCCCATGGAAACGGGGGCCTGCTGGAACTAGCCTTGCTTTCCCATTTTGAAGGCTGCATTCATGCTGCCTTGAAGCTGCCTGACATTCCCTGCTCTTGACAGGCCTGTAAACCCTGTAAGAATGCTTCTGGGGAGCAAATGAATTTGCTATCTACACTAGGTGCTTCTGCGCCTGCGGTGTGGTCACCCTGACAAGCTCTAGCGCTAAAAGGAAACTCAACGTGTGAACTTGCCTCCAGTTTAGGCCCTTAGTACCCATGTAGATACGGAGGCATGCAGCTCTTTCCATGAGTTCTTAGTCGCTTCTATGCTTTACTATAAAGGAAGTACACTTCTGAGGACTGCTAGGCCTCTCGGCTATGCATCATTTCCCCTCCAAGTTCACTGAGTCCCTCCAGAGCCCTGTGGGCCGGCTGCGAGAAACTTCGAGTCCCATTTGTCGATTCCCTCGGAGGCCCTCTGTGCGTGCCTAGAGACGGGCAACACACTGTACGTTCCTTGAGGAGAGCTCCATTTCCAGAGACCTCGAACGGCCTCAGGACAACATTGCTGCTGAGTCCCAAGTGCCCAGGAAGACTTTGTCATGGCCCTTGTGTGAGCTGCCATGTGATAACACTCTGTTTTGAATGCTCCGAGGCCCTCGTACCTGGAGTCACTCTGCTCGAGGAGAAAGTCAGCATCTTGCCATGCGGTGTCGCTGACGGCACACCCAGCAGAAACACATGCCTGGAAGTAAGGCCCTGATTTGCCGTGCAGAAGCGGAGGCGTGCAGCAGTTTCCATGAGCCGGTGGCCTGTGCTCTGCGTACCTTTAACGGCAGCACAGTTTTCTGGACACCTAGGAGGCTAGCGTGGGCACCCTGTTGCCGGCAGGAACACTGAGTACCCCCAGGCGCACCTGGGTCTGCTGAGCAACATCCAGTCCCGTAGCCCTTTAGAGCCCCCTCTGTGCATGCCGAGCGTAGGGAAACGCACTGCACTCTCCTTTGAAGCGTCTTAGTTTCTTCAGCACTCGCGCACGTTCACGAACACCGTTCTGGCACGTCCCACATGGCGTAGAAGTCTTAGGCGTTGCCCTAGTCTGAGCAGCACTCAGAGTAACCCTCGGCTTCGCATTCCATCCAGGACCTCCTGCCTGATATCAACGTGCCTCCTAGAGGAAGTCGGCTTGCGTTCTGACGGCAGTTTGAGTCCTGTTCTTCCCGTGGCACTGCAGGCTTTTGAATAGCCACAGGCCCAGAGGAGCAGCTACGGCGTTCCTTGGTTGAGGCAGTTCGCTTGATGCAGAACACTCGAATTCGAGAAGCTGATTCAGGGAAGGAAACACAGGGTAACCTGTGTCTCTTTGGACTTGTTAGAAACCACAGTGGGGTATGCTGAGTGTGCCCATGGAAACGGGGGCCTGCTGGAACTAGCCTTGCTTTCCCATTTTGAAGGCTGCATTCATGCTGCCTTGAAGCTGCCTGACATTCCCTGCTCTTGACAGGCCTGTAAACCCTGTAAGAATGCTTCTGGGGAGCAAATGAATTTGCTATCTACACTAGGTGCTTCTGCGCCTGCGGTGTGGTCACCCTGACAAGCTCTAGCGCTAAAAGGAAACTCAACGTGTGAACTTGCCTCCAGTTTAGGCCCTTAGTACCCATGTAGATACGGAGGCATGCAGCTCTTTCCATGAGTTCTTAGTCGCTTCTATGCTTTACTATAAAGGAAGTACACTTCTGAGGACTCCTAGGCCTCTCGGGTATGCATCATTTCCCCTCCAAGTTCACTGAGTCCCTCCAGAGCCCTGTGGGCCGGCTGCGAGAAACTTCGAGTCCCATTTGTCGATTCCCTCGGAGGCCCTCTGTGCGTGCCTAGAGACGGGCAACACACTGTACGTTCCTTGAGGAGAGCTCCATTTCCAGAGACCTCGAACGGCCTCAGGACAACATTGCTGCTGAGTCCCAAGTGCCCAGGAAGACTTTGTCATGGCCCTTGTGTGAGCTGCCATGTGATAACACTCTGTTTTGAATGCTCCGAGGCCCTCGTACCTGGAGTCACTCTGCTCGAGGAGAAAGTCAGCATCTTGCCATGCGGTGTCGCTGACGGCACACCCAGCAGAAACACATGCCTGGAAGTAAGGCCCTGATTTGCCGTGCAGAAGCGGAGGCGTGCAGCAGTTTCCATGAGCCGGTGGCCTGTGCTCTGCGTACCTTTAACGGCAGCACAGTTTTCTGGACACCTAGGAGGCTAGCGTGGGCACCCTGTTGCCGGCAGGAACACTGAGTACCCCCAGGCGCACCTGGGTCTGCTGAGCAACATCCAGTCCCGTAGCCCTTTAGAGCCCCCTCTGTGCATGCCGAGCGTAGGGAAACGCACTGCACTCTCCTTTGAAGCGTCTTAGTTTCTTCAGCACTCGCGCACGTTCACGAACACCGTTCTGGCACGTCCCACATGGCGTAGAAGTCTTAGGCGTTGCCCTAGTCTGAGCAGCACTCAGAGTAACCCTCGGCTTCGCATTCCATCCAGGACCTCCTGCCTGAAATCAACGTGCCTCCTAGAGGAAGTCGGCTTGCGTTCTGACGGCAGTTTGAGTCCTGTTCTTCCCGTGGCACTGCAGGCTTTTGAATAGCCACAGGCCCAGAGGAGCAGCTACGGCGTTCCTTGGTTGAGGCAGTTCGCTTGATGCAGAACACTCGAATTCGAGAAGCTGATTCAGGGAAGGAAACACAGGGTAACCTGTGTCTCTTTGGACTTGTTAGAAACCACAGTGGGGTATGCTGAGTGTGCCCATGGAAACGGGGGCCTGCTGGAACTAGCCTTGCTTTCCCATTTTGAAGGCTGCATTCATGCTGCCTTGAAGCTGCCTGACATTCCCTGCTCTTGACAGGCCTGTAAACCCTGTAAGAATGCTTCTGGGGAGCAAATGAATTTGCTATCTACACTAGGTGCTTCTGCGCCTGCGGTGTGGTCACCCTGACAAGCTCTAGCGCTAAAAGGAAACTCAACGTGTGAACTTGCCTCCAGTTTAGGCCCTTAGTACCCATGTAGATACGGAGGCATGCAGCTCTTTCCATGAGTTCTTAGTCGCTTCTATGCTTTACTATAAAGGAAGTACACTTCTGAGGACTGCTAGGCCTCTCGGCTATGCATCATTTCCCCTCCAAGTTCACTGAGTCCCTCCAGAGCCCTGTGGGCCGGCTGCGAGAAACTTCGAGTCCCATTTGTCGATTCCCTCGGAGGCCCTCTGTGCGTGCCTAGAGACGGGCAACACACTGTACGTTCCTTGAGGAGAGCTCCATTTCCAGAGACCTCGAACGGCCTCAGGACAACATTGCTGCTGAGTCCCAAGTGCCCAGGAAGACTTTGTCATGGCCCTTGTGTGAGCTGCCATGTGATAACACTCTGTTTTGAATGCTCCGAGGCCCTCGTACCTGGAGTCACTCTGCTCGAGGAGAAAGTCAGCATCTTGCCATGCGGTGTCGCTGACGGCACACCCAGCAGAAACACATGCCTGGAAGTAAGGCCCTGATTTGCCGTGCAGAAGCGGAGGCGTGCAGCAGTTTCCATGAGCCGGTGGCCTGTGCTCTGCGTACCTTTAACGGCAGCACAGTTTTCTGGACACCTAGGAGGCTAGCGTGGGCACCCTGTTGCCGGCAGGAACACTGAGTACCCCCAGGCGCACCTGGGTCTGCTAAGCAACATCCAGTCCCGTAGCCCTTTAGAGCCCCCTCTGTGCATGCCGAGCGTAGGGAAACGCACTGCACTCTCCTTTGAAGCGTCTTAGTTTCTTCAGCACTCGCGCACGTTCACGAACACCGTTCTGGCACGTCCCACATGGCGTAGAAGTCTTAGGCGTTGCCCTAGTCTGAGCAGCACTCAGAGTAACCCTCGGCTTCGCATTCCATCCAGGACCTCCTGCCTGAAATCAACGTGCCTCCTAGAGGAAGTCGGCTTGCGTTCTGACGGCAGTTTGAGTCCTGTTCTTCCCGTGGCACTGCAGGCTTTTGAATAGCCACAGGCCCAGAGGAGCAGCTACGGCGTTCCTTGGTTGAGGCAGTTCGCTTGATGCAGAACACTCGAATTCGAGAAGCTGATTCAGGGAAGGAAACACAGGGTAACCTGTGTCTCTTTGGACTTGTTAGAAACCACAGTGGGGTATGCTGAGTGTGCCCATGGAAACGGGGGCCTGCTGGAACTAGCCTTGCTTTCCCATTTTGAAGGCTGCATTCATGCTGCCTTGAAGCTGCCTGACATTCCCTGCTCTTGACAGGCCTGTAAACCCTGTAAGAATGCTTCTGGGGAGCAAATGAATTTGCTATCTACACTAGGTGCTTCTGCGCCTGCGGTGTGGTCACCCTGACAAGCTCTAGCGCTAAAAGGAAACTCAACGTGTGAACTTGCCTCCAGTTTAGGCCCTTAGTACCCATGTAGATACGGAGGCATGCAGCTCTTTCCATGAGTTCTTAGTCGCTTCTATGCTTTACTATAAAGGAAGTACACTTCTGAGGACTCCTAGGCCTCTCGGCTATGCATCATTTCCCCTCCAAGTTCACTGAGTCCCTCCAGAGCCCTGTGGGCCGGCTGCGAGAAACTTCGAGTCCCATTTGTCGATTCCCTCGGAGGCCCTCTGTGCGTGCCTAGAGACGGGCAACACACTGTACGTTCCTTGAGGAGAGCTCCATTTCCAGAGACCTCGAACGGCCTCAGGACAACATTGCTGCTGAGTCCCAAGTGCCCAGGAAGACTTTGTCATGGCCCTTGTGTGAGCTGCCATGTGATAACACTCTGTTTTGAATGCTCCGAGGCCCTCGTACCTGGAGTCACTCTGCTCGAGGAGAAAGTCAGCATCTTGCCATGCGGTGTCGCTGACGGCACACCCAGCAGAAACACATGCCTGGAAGTAAGGCCCTGATTTGCCGTGCAGAAGCGGAGGCGTGCAGCAGTTTCCATGAGCCGGTGGCCTGTGCTCTGCGTACCTTTAACGGCAGCACAGTTTTCTGGACACCTAGGAGGCTAGCGTGGGCACCCTGTTGCCGGCAGGAACACTGAGTACCCCCAGGCGCACCTGGGTCTGCTAAGCAACATCCAGTCCCGTAGCCCTTTAGAGCCCCCTCTGTGCATGCCGAGCGTAGGGAAACGCACTGCACTCTCCTTTGAAGCGTCTTAGTTTCTTCAGCACTCGCGCACGTTCACGAACACCGTTCTGGCACGTCCCACATGGCGTAGAAGTCTTAGGCGTTGCCCTAGTCTGAGCAGCACTCAGAGTAACCCTCGGCTTCGCATTCCATCCAGGACCTCCTGCCTGATATCAACGTGCCTCCTAGAGGAAGTCGGCTTGCGTTCTGACGGCAGTTTGAGTCCTGTTCTTCCCGTGGCACTGCAGGCTTTTGAATAGCCACAGGCCCAGAGGAGCAGCTACGGCGTTCCTTGGTTGAGGCAGTTCGCTTGATGCAGAACACTCGAATTCGAGAAGCTGATTCAGGGAAGGAAACACAGGGTAACCTGTGTCTCTTTGGACTTGTTAGAAACCACAGTGGGGTATGCTGAGTGTGCCCATGGAAACGGGGGCCTGCTGGAACTAGCCTTGCTTTCCCATTTTGAAGGCTGCATTCATGCTGCCTTGAAGCTGCCTGACATTCCCTGCTCTTGACAGGCCTGTAAACCCTGTAAGAATGCTTCTGGGGAGAAAATGAATTTGCTATCTACACTAGGTGCTTCTGCGCCTGCGGTGTGGTCACCCTGACAAGCTCTAGCGCTAAAAGGAAACTCAACGTGTGAACTTGCCTCCAGTTTAGGCCCTTAGTACCCATGTAGATACGGAGGCATGCAGCTCTTTCCATGAGTTCTTAGTCGCTTCTATGCTTTACTATAAAGGAAGTACACTTCTGAGGACTCCTAGGCCTCTCGGGTATGCATCATTTCCCCTCCAAGTTCACTGAGTCCCTCCAGAGCCCTGTGGGCCGGCTGCGAGAAACTTCGAGTCCCATTTGTCGATTCCCTCGGAGGCCCTCTGTGCGTGCCTAGAGACGGGCAACACACTGTACGTTCCTTGAGGAGAGCTCCATTTCCAGAGACCTCGAACGGCCTCAGGACAACATTGCTGCTGAGTCCCAAGTGCCCAGGAAGACTTTGTCATGGCCCTTGTGTGAGCTGCCATGTGATAACACTCTGTTTTGAATGCTCCGAGGCCCTCGTACCTGGAGTCACTCTGCTCGAGGAGAAAGTCAGCATCTTGCCATGCGGTGTCGCTGACGGCACACCCAGCAGAAACACATGCCTGGAAGTAAGGCCCTGATTTGCCGTGCAGAAGCGGAGGCGTGCAGCAGTTTCCATGAGCCGGTGGCCTGTGCTCTGCGTACCTTTAACGGCAGCACAGTTTTCTGGACACCTAGGAGGCTAGCGTGGGCACCCTGTTGCCGGCAGGAACACTGAGTACCCCCAGGCGCACCTGGGTCTGCTAAGCAACATCCAGTCCCGTAGCCCTTTAGAGCCCCCTCTGTGCATGCCGAGCGTAGGGAAACGCACTGCACTCTCCTTTGAAGCGTCTTAGTTTCTTCAGCACTCGCGCACGTTCACGAACACCGTTCTGGCACGTCCCACATGGCGTAGAAGTCTTAGGCGTTGCCCTAGTCTGAGCAGCACTCAGAGTAACCCTCGGCTTCGCATTCCATCCAGGACCTCCTGCCTGAAATCAACGTGCCTCCTAGAGGAAGGCGGCTTGCGTTCTGACGGCAGTTTGAGTCCTGTTCTTCCCGTGGCACTGCAGGCTTTTGAATAGCCACAGGCCCAGAGGAGCAGCTACGGCGTTCCTTGGTTGAGGCAGTTCGCTTGATGCAGAACACTCGAATTCGAGAAGCTGATTCAGGGAAGGAAACACAGGGTAACCTGTGTCTCTTTGGACTTGTTAGAAACCACAGTGGGGTATGCTGAGTGTGCCCATGGAAACGGGGGCCTGCTGGAACTAGCCTTGCTTTCCCATTTTGAAGGCTGCATTCATGCTGCCTTGAAGCTGCCTGACATTCCCTGCTCTTGACAGGCCTGTAAACCCTGTAAGAATGCTTCTGGGGAGCAAATGAATTTGCTATCTACACTAGGTGCTTCTGCGCCTGCGGTGTGGTCACCCTGACAAGCTCTAGCGCTAAAAGGAAACTCAACGTGTGAACTTGCCTCCAGTTTAGGCCCTTAGTACCCATGTAGATACGGAGGCATGCAGCTCTTTCCATGAGTTCTTAGTCGCTTCTATGCTTTACTATAAAGGAAGTACACTTCTGAGGACTCCTAGGCCTCTCGGCTATGCATCATTTCCCCTCCAAGTTCACTGAGTCCCTCCAGAGCCCTGTGGGCCGGCTGCGAGAAACTTCGAGTCCCATTTGTCGATTCCCTCGGAGGCCCTCTGTGCGTGCCTAGAGACGGGCAACACACTGTACGTTCCTTGAGGAGAGCTCCATTTCCAGAGACCTCGAACGGCCTCAGGACAACATTGCTGCTGAGTCCCAAGTGCCCAGGAAGACTTTGTCATGGCCCTTGTGTGAGCTGCCATGTGATAACACTCTGTTTTGAATGCTCCGAGGCCCTCGTACCTGGAGTCACTCTGCTCGAGGAGAAAGTCAGCATCTTGCCATGCGGTGTCGCTGACGGCACACCCAGCAGAAACACATGCCTGGAAGTAAGGCCCTGATTTGCCGTGCAGAAGCGGAGGCGTGCAGCAGTTTCCATGAGCCGGTGGCCTGTGCTCTGCGTACCTTTAACGGCAGCACAGTTTTCTGGACACCTAGGAGGCTAGCGTGGGCACCCTGTTGCCGGCAGGAACACTGAGTACCCCCAGGCGCACCTGGGTCTGCTAAGCAACATCCAGTCCCGTAGCCCTTTAGAGCCCCCTCTGTGCATGCCGAGCGTAGGGAAACGCACTGCACTCTCCTTTGAAGCGTCTTAGTTTCTTCAGCACTCGCGCACGTTCACGAACACCGTTCTGGCACGTCCCACATGGCGTAGAAGTCTTAGGCGTTGCCCTAGTCTGAGCAGCACTCAGAGTAACCCTCGGCTTCGCATTCCATCCAGGACCTCCTGCCTGATATCAACGTGCCTCCTAGAGGAAGTCGGCTTGCGTTCTGACGGCAGTTTGAGTCCTGTTCTTCCCGTGGCACTGCAGGCTTTTGAATAGCCACAGGCCCAGAGGAGCAGCTACGGCGTTCCTTGGTTGAGGCAGTTCGCTTGATGCAGAACACTCGAATTCGAGAAGCTGATTCAGGGAAGGAAACACAGGGTAACCTGTGTCTCTTTGGACTTGTTAGAAACCACAGTGGGGTATGCTGAGTGTGCCCATGGAAACGGGGGCCTGCTGGAACTAGCCTTGCTTTCCCATTTTGAAGGCTGCATTCATGCTGCCTTGAAGCTGCCTGACATTCCCTGCTCTTGACAGGCCTGTAAACCCTGTAAGAATGCTTCTGGGGAGAAAATGAATTTGCTATCTACACTAGGTGCTTCTGCGCCTGCGGTGTGGTCACCCTGACAAGCTCTAGCGCTAAAAGGAAACTCAACGTGTGAACTTGCCTCCAGTTTAGGCCCTTAGTACCCATGTAGATACGGAGGCATGCAGCTCTTTCCATGAGTTCTTAGTCGCTTCTATGCTTTACTATAAAGGAAGTACACTTCTGAGGACTCCTAGGCCTCTCGGCTATGCATCATTTCCCCTCCAAGTTCACTGAGTCCCTCCAGAGCCCTGTGGGCCGGCTGCGAGAAACTTCGAGTCCCATTTGTCGATTCCCTCGGAGGCCCTCTGTGCGTGCCTAGAGACGGGCAACACACTGTACGTTCCTTGAGGAGAGCTCCATTTCCAGAGACCTCGAACGGCCTCAGGACAACATTGCTGCTGAGTCCCAAGTGCCCAGGAAGACTTTGTCATGGCCCTTGTGTGAGCTGCCATGTGATAACACTCTGTTTTGAATGCTCCGAGGCCCTCGTACCTGGAGTCACTCTGCTCGAGGAGAAAGTCAGCATCTTGCCATGCGGTGTCGCTGACGGCACACCCAGCAGAAACACATGCCTGGAAGTAAGGCCCTGATTTGCCGTGCAGAAGCGGAGGCGTGCAGCAGTTTCCATGAGCCGGTGGCCTGTGCTCTGCGTACCTTTAACGGCAGCACAGTTTTCTGGACACCTAGGAGGCTAGCGTGGGCACCCTGTTGCCGGCAGGAACACTGAGTACCCCCAGGCGCACCTGGGTCTGCTAAGCAACATCCAGTCCCGTAGCCCTTTAGAGCCCCCTCTGTGCATGCCGAGCGTAGGGAAACGCACTGCACTCTCCTTTGAAGCGTCTTAGTTTCTTCAGCACTCGCGCACGTTCACGAACACCGTTCTGGCACGTCCCACATGGCGTAGAAGTCTTAGGCGTTGCCCTAGTCTGAGCAGCACTCAGAGTAACCCTCGGCTTCGCATTCCATCCAGGACCTCCTGCCTGAAATCAACGTGCCTCCTAGAGGAAGTCGGCTTGCGTTCTGACGGCAGTTTGAGTCCTGTTCTTCCCGTGGCACTGCAGGCTTTTGAATAGCCACAGGCCCAGAGGAGCAGCTACGGCGTTCCTTGGTTGAGGCAGTTCGCTTGATGCAGAACACTCGAATTCGAGAAGCTGATTCAGGGAAGGAAACACAGGGTAACCGGTGTCTCTTTGGACTTGTTAGAAACCACAGTGGGGTATGCTGAGTGTGCCCATGGAAACGGGGGCCTGCTGGAACTAGCCTTGCTTTCCCATTTTGAAGGCTGCATTCATGCTGCCTTGAAGCTGCCTGACATTCCCTGCTCTTGACAGGCCTGTAAACCCTGTAAGAATGCTTCTGGGGAGAAAATGAATTTGCTATCTACACTAGGTGCTTCTGCGCCTGCGGTGTGGTCACCCTGACAAGCTCTAGCGCTAAAAGGAAACTCAACGTGTGAACTTGCCTCCAGTTTAGGCCCTTAGTACCCATGTAGATACGGAGGCATGCAGCTCTTTCCATGAGTTCTTAGTCGCTTCTATGCTTTACTATAAAGGAAGTACACTTCTGAGGACTCCTAGGCCTCTCGGGTATGCATCATTTCCCCTCCAAGTTCACTGAGTCCCTCCAGAGCCCTGTGGGCCGGCTGCGAGAAACTTCGAGTCCCATTTGTCGATTCCCTCGGAGGCCCTCTGTGCGTGCCTAGAGACGGGCAACACACTGTACGTTCCTTGAGGAGAGCTCCATTTCCAGAGACCTCGAACGGCCTCAGGACAACATTGCTGCTGAGTCCCAAGTGCCCAGGAAGACTTTGTCATGGCCCTTGTGTGAGCTGCCATGTGATAACACTCTGTTTTGAATGCTCCGAGGCCCTCGTACCTGGAGTCACTCTGCTCGAGGAGAAAGTCAGCATCTTGCCATGCGGTGTCGCTGACGGCACACCCAGCAGAAACACATGCCTGGAAGTAAGGCCCTGATTTGCCGTGCAGAAGCGGAGGCGTGCAGCAGTTTCCATGAGCCGGTGGCCTGTGCTCTGCGTACCTTTAACGGCAGCACAGTTTTCTGGACACCTAGGAGGCTAGCGTGGGCACCCTGTTGCCGGCAGGAACACTGAGTACCCCCAGGCGCACCTGGGTCTGCTAGGCAACATCCAGTCCCGTAGCCCTTTAGAGCCCCCTCTGTGCATGCCGAGCGTAGGGAAACGCACTGCACTCTCCTTTGAAGCGTCTTAGTTTCTTCAGCACTCGCGCACGTTCACGAACACCGTTCTGGCACGTCCCACATGGCGTAGAAGTCTTAGGCGTTGCCCTAGTCTGAGCAGCACTCAGAGTAACCCTCGGCTTCGCATTCCATCCAGGACCTCCTGCCTGAAATCAACGTGCCTCCTAGAGGAAGTCGGCTTACGTTCTGACGGCAGTTTGAGTCCTGTTCTTCCCGTGGCACTGCAGGCTTTTGAATAGCCACAGGCCCAGAGGAGCAGCTACGGCGTTCCTTGGTTGAGGCAGTTCGCTTGATGCAGAACACTCGAATTCGAGAAGCTGATTCAGGGAAGGAAACACAGGGTAACCTGTGTCTCTTTGGACTTGTTAGAAACCACAGTGGGGTATGCTGAGTGTGCCCATGGAAACGGGGGCCTGCTGGAACTAGCCTTGCTTTCCCATTTTGAAGGCTGCATTCATGCTGCCTTGAAGCTGCCTGACATTCCCTGCTCTTGACAGGCCTGTAAACCCTGTAAGAATGCTTCTGGGGAGAAAATGAATTTGCTATCTACACTAGGTGCTTCTGCGCCTGCGGTGTGGTCACCCTGACAAGCTCTAGCGCTAAAAGGAAACTCAACGTGTGAACTTGCCTCCAGTTTAGGCCCTTAGTACCCATGTAGATACGGAGGCATGCAGCTCTTTCCATGAGTTCTTAGTCGCTTCTATGCTTTACTATAAAGGAAGTACACTTCTGAGGACTCCTAGGCCTCTCGGGTATGCATCATTTCCCCTCCAAGTTCACTGAGTCCCTCCAGAGCCCTGTGGGCCGGCTGCGAGAAACTTCGAGTCCCATTTGTCGATTCCCTCGGAGGCCCTCTGTGCGTGCCTAGAGACGGGCAACACACTGTACGTTCCTTGAGGAGAGCTCCATTTCCAGAGACCTCGAACGGCCTCAGGACAACATTGCTGCTGAGTCCCAAGTGCCCAGGAAGACTTTGTCATGGCCCTTGTGTGAGCTGCCATGTGATAACACTCTGTTTTGAATGCTCCGAGGCCCTCGTACCTGGAGTCACTCTGCTCGAGGAGAAAGTCAGCATCTTGCCATGCGGTGTCGCTGACGGCACACCCAGCAGAAACACATGCCTGGAAGTAAGGCCCTGATTTGCCGTGCAGAAGCGGAGGCGTGCAGCAGTTTCCATGAGCCGGTGGCCTGTGCTCTGCGTACCTTTAACGGCAGCACAGTTTTCTGGACACCTAGGAGGCTAGCGTGGGCACCCTGTTGCCGGCAGGAACACTGAGTACCCCCAGGCGCACCTGGGTCTGCTAAGCAACATCCAGTCCCGTAGCCCTTTAGAGCCCCCTCTGTGCATGCCGAGCGTAGGGAAACGCACTGCACTCTCCTTTGAAGCGTCTTAGTTTCTTCAGCACTCGCGCACGTTCACGAACACCGTTCTGGCACGTCCCACATGGCGTAGAAGTCTTAGGCGTTGCCCTAGTCTGAGCAGCACTCAGAGTAACCCTCGGCTTCGCATTCCATCCAGGACCTCCTGCCTGAAATCAACGTGCCTCCTAGAGGAAGTCGGCTTGCGTTCTGACGGCAGTTTGAGTCCTGTTCTTCCCGTGGCACTGCAGGCTTTTGAATAGCCACAGGCCCAGAGGAGCAGCTACGGCGTTCCTTGGTTGAGGCAGTTCGCTTGATGCAGAACACTCGAATTCGAGAAGCTGATTCAGGGAAGGAAACACAGGGTAACCGGTGTCTCTTTGGACTTGTTAGAAACCACAGTGGGGTATGCTGAGTGTGCCCATGGAAACGGGGGCCTGCTGGAACTAGCCTTGCTTTCCCATTTTGAAGGCTGCATTCATGCTGCCTTGAAGCTGCCTGACATTCCCTGCTCTTGACAGGCCTGTAAACCCTGTAAGAATGCTTCTGGGGAGAAAATGAATTTGCTATCTACACTAGGTGCTTCTGCGCCTGCGGTGTGGTCACCCTGACAAGCTCTAGCGCTAAAAGGAAACTCAACGTGTGAACTTGCCTCCAGTTTAGGCCCTTAGTACCCATGTAGATACGGAGGCATGCAGCTCTTTCCATGAGTTCTTAGTCGCTTCTATGCTTTACTATAAAGGAAGTACACTTCTGAGGACTCCTAGGCCTCTCGGGTATGCATCATTTCCCCTCCAAGTTCACTGAGTCCCTCCAGAGCCCTGTGGGCCGGCTGCGAGAAACTTCGAGTCCCATTTGTCGATTCCCTCGGAGGCCCTCTGTGCGTGCCTAGAGACGGGCAACACACTGTACGTTCCTTGAGGAGAGCTCCATTTCCAGAGACCTCGAACGGCCTCAGGACAACATTGCTGCTGAGTCCCAAGTGCCCAGGAAGACTTTGTCATGGCCCTTGTGTGAGCTGCCATGTGATAACACTCTGTTTTGAATGCTCCGAGGCCCTCGTACCTGGAGTCACTCTGCTCGAGGAGAAAGTCAGCATCTTGCCATGCGGTGTCGCTGACGGCACACCCAGCAGAAACACATGCCTGGAAGTAAGGCCCTGATTTGCCGTGCAGAAGCGGAGGCGTGCAGCAGTTTCCATGAGCCGGTGGCCTGTGCTCTGCGTACCTTTAACGGCAGCACAGTTTTCTGGACACCTAGGAGGCTAGCGTGGGCACCCTGTTGCCGGCAGGAACACTGAGTACCCCCAGGCGCACCTGGGTCTGCTAAGCAACATCCAGTCCCGTAGCCCTTTAGAGCCCCCTCTGTGCATGCCGAGCGTAGGGAAACGCACTGCACTCTCCTTTGAAGCGTCTTAGTTTCTTCAGCACTCGCGCACGTTCACGAACACCGTTCTGGCACGTCCCACATGGCGTAGAAGTCTTAGGCGTTGCCCTAGTCTGAGCAGCACTCAGAGTAACCCTCGGCTTCGCATTCCATCCAGGACCTCCTGCCTGAAATCAACGTGCCTCCTAGAGGAAGTCGGCTTGCGTTCTGACGGCAGTTTGAGTCCTGTTCTTCCCGTGGCACTGCAGGCTTTTGAATAGCCACAGGCCCAGAGGAGCAGCTACGGCGTTCCTTGGTTGAGGCAGTTCGCTTGATGCAGAACACTCGAATTCGAGAAGCTGATTCAGGGAAGGAAACACAGGGTAACCTGTGTCTCTTTGGACTTGTTAGAAACCACAGTGGGGTATGCTGAGTGTGCCCATGGAAACGGGGGCCTGCTGGAACTAGCCTTGCTTTCCCATTTTGAAGGCTGCATTCATGCTGCCTTGAAGCTGCCTGACATTCCCTGCTCTTGACAGGCCTGTAAACCCTGTAAGAATGCTTCTGGGGAGCAAATGAATTTGCTATCTACACTAGGTGCTTCTGCGCCTGCGGTGTGGTCACCCTGACAAGCTCTAGCGCTAAAAGGAAACTCAACGTGTGAACTTGCCTCCAGTTTAGGCCCTTAGTACCCATGTAGATACGGAGGCATGCAGCTCTTTCCATGAGTTCTTAGTCGCTTCTATGCTTTACTATAAAGGAAGTACACTTCTGAGGACTCCTAGGCCTCTCGGGTATGCATCATTTCCCCTCCAAGTTCACTGAGTCCCTCCAGAGCCCTGTGGGCCGGCTGCGAGAAACTTCGAGTCCCATTTGTCGATTCCCTCGGAGGCCCTCTGTGCGTGCCTAGAGACGGGCAACACACTGTACGTTCCTTGAGGAGAGCTCCATTTCCAGAGACCTCGAACGGCCTCAGGACAACATTGCTGCTGAGTCCCAAGTGCCCAGGAAGACTTTGTCATGGCCCTTGTGTGAGCTGCCATGTGATAACACTCTGTTTTGAATGCTCCGAGGCCCTCGTACCTGGAGTCACTCTGCTCGAGGAGAAAGTCAGCATCTTGCCATGCGGTGTCGCTGACGGCACACCCAGCAGAAACACATGCCTGGAAGTAAGGCCCTGATTTGCCGTGCAGAAGCGGAGGCGTGCAGCAGTTTCCATGAGCCGGTGGCCTGTGCTCTGCGTACCTTTAACGGCAGCACAGTTTTCTGGACACCTAGGAGGCTAGCGTGGGCACCCTGTTGCCGGCAGGAACACTGAGTACCCCCAGGCGCACCTGGGTCTGCTAGGCAACATCCAGTCCCGTAGCCCTTTAGAGCCCCCTCTGTGCATGCCGAGCGTAGGGAAACGCACTGCACTCTCCTTTGAAGCGTCTTAGTTTCTTCAGCACTCGCGCACGTTCACGAACACCGTTCTGGCACGTCCCACATGGCGTAGAAGTCTTAGGCGTTGCCCTAGTCTGAGCAGCACTCAGAGTAACCCTCGGCTTCGCATTCCATCCAGGACCTCCTGCCTGAAATCAACGTGCCTCCTAGAGGAAGTCGGCTTACGTTCTGACGGCAGTTTGAGTCCTGTTCTTCCCGTGGCACTGCAGGCTTTTGAATAGCCACAGGCCCAGAGGAGCAGCTACGGCGTTCCTTGGTTGAGGCAGTTCGCTTGATGCAGAACACTCGAATTCGAGAAGCTGATTCAGGGAAGGAAACACAGGGTAACCGGTGTCTCTTTGGACTTGTTAGAAACCACAGTGGGGTATGCTGAGTGTGCCCATGGAAACGGGGGCCTGCTGGAACTAGCCTTGCTTTCCCATTTTGAAGGCTGCATTCATGCTGCCTTGAAGCTGCCTGACATTCCCTGCTCTTGACAGGCCTGTAAACCCTGTAAGAATGCTTCTGGGGAGAAAATGAATTTGCTATCTACACTAGGTGCTTCTGCGCCTGCGGTGTGGTCACCCTGACAAGCTCTAGCGCTAAAAGGAAACTCAACGTGTGAACTTGCCTCCAGTTTAGGCCCTTAGTACCCATGTAGATACGGAGGCATGCAGCTCTTTCCATGAGTTCTTAGTCGCTTCTATGCTTTACTATAAAGGAAGTACACTTCTGAGGACTCCTAGGCCTCTCGGGTATGCATCATTTCCCCTCCAAGTTCACTGAGTCCCTCCAGAGCCCTGTGGGCCGGCTGCGAGAAACTTCGAGTCCCATTTGTCGATTCCCTCGGAGGCCCTCTGTGCGTGCCTAGAGACGGGCAACACACTGTACGTTCCTTGAGGAGAGCTCCATTTCCAGAGACCTCGAACGGCCTCAGGACAACATTGCTGCTGAGTCCCAAGTGCCCAGGAAGACTTTGTCATGGCCCTTGTGTGAGCTGCCATGTGATAACACTCTGTTTTGAATGCTCCGAGGCCCTCGTACCTGGAGTCACTCTGCTCGAGGAGAAAGTCAGCATCTTGCCATGCGGTGTCGCTGACGGCACACCCAGCAGAAACACATGCCTGGAAGTAAGGCCCTGATTTGCCGTGCAGAAGCGGAGGCGTGCAGCAGTTTCCATGAGCCGGTGGCCTGTGCTCTGCGTACCTTTAACGGCAGCACAGTTTTCTGGACACCTAGGAGGCTAGCGTGGGCACCCTGTTGCCGGCAGGAACACTGAGTACCCCCAGGCGCACCTGGGTCTGCTAAGCAACATCCAGTCCCGTAGCCCTTTAGAGCCCCCTCTGTGCATGCCGAGCGTAGGGAAACGCACTGCACTCTCCTTTGAAGCGTCTTAGTTTCTTCAGCACTCGCGCACGTTCACGAACACCGTTCTGGCACGTCCCACATGGCGTAGAAGTCTTAGGCGTTGCCCTAGTCTGAGCAGCACTCAGAGTAACCCTCGGCTTCGCATTCCATCCAGGACCTCCTGCCTGAAATCAACGTGCCTCCTAGAGGAAGTCGGCTTGCGTTCTGACGGCAGTTTGAGTCCTGTTCTTCCCGTGGCACTGCAGGCTTTTGAATAGCCACAGGCCCAGAGGAGCAGCTACGGCGTTCCTTGGTTGAGGCAGTTCGCTTGATGCAGAACACTCGAATTCGAGAAGCTGATTCAGGGAAGGAAACACAGGGTAACCTGTGTCTCTTTGGACTTGTTAGAAACCACAGTGGGGTATGCTGAGTGTGCCCATGGAAACGGGGGCCTGCTGGAACTAGCCTTGCTTTCCCATTTTGAAGGCTGCATTCATGCTGCCTTGAAGCTGCCTGACATTCCCTGCTCTTGACAGGCCTGTAAACCCTGTAAGAATGCTTCTGGGGAGCAAATGAATTTGCTATCTACACTAGGTGCTTCTGCGCCTGCGGTGTGGTCACCCTGACAAGCTCTAGCGCTAAAAGGAAACTCAACGTGTGAACTTGCCTCCAGTTTAGGCCCTTAGTACCCATGTAGATACGGAGGCATGCAGCTCTTTCCATGAGTTCTTAGTCGCTTCTATGCTTTACTATAAAGGAAGTACACTTCTGAGGACTCCTAGGCCTCTCGGGTATGCATCATTTCCCCTCCAAGTTCACTGAGTCCCTCCAGAGCCCTGTGGGCCGGCTGCGAGAAACTTCGAGTCCCATTTGTCGATTCCCTCGGAGGCCCTCTGTGCGTGCCTAGAGACGGGCAACACACTGTACGTTCCTTGAGGAGAGCTCCATTTCCAGAGACCTCGAACGGCCTCAGGACAACATTGCTGCTGAGTCCCAAGTGCCCAGGAAGACTTTGTCATGGCCCTTGTGTGAGCTGCCATGTGATAACACTCTGTTTTGAATGCTCCGAGGCCCTCGTACCTGGAGTCACTCTGCTCGAGGAGAAAGTCAGCATCTTGCCATGCGGTGTCGCTGACGGCACACCCAGCAGAAACACATGCCTGGAAGTAAGGCCCTGATTTGCCGTGCAGAAGCGGAGGCGTGCAGCAGTTTCCATGAGCCGGTGGCCTGTGCTCTGCGTACCTTTAACGGCAGCACAGTTTTCTGGACACCTAGGAGGCTAGCGTGGGCACCCTGTTGCCGGCAGGAACACTGAGTACCCCCAGGCGCACCTGGGTCTGCTAGGCAACATCCAGTCCCGTAGCCCTTTAGAGCCCCCTCTGTGCATGCCGAGCGTAGGGAAACGCACTGCACTCTCCTTTGAAGCGTCTTAGTTTCTTCAGCACTCGCGCACGTTCACGAACACCGTTCTGGCACGTCCCACATGGCGTAGAAGTCTTAGGCGTTGCCCTAGTCTGAGCAGCACTCAGAGTAACCCTCGGCTTCGCATTCCATCCAGGACCTCCTGCCTGAAATCAACGTGCCTCCTAGAGGAAGTCGGCTTGCGTTCTGACGGCAGTTTGAGTCCTGTTCTTCCCGTGGCACTGCAGGCTTTTGAATAGCCACAGGCCCAGAGGAGCAGCTACGGCGTTCCTTGGTTGAGGCAGTTCGCTTGATGCAGAACACTCGAATTCGAGAAGCTGATTCAGGGAAGGAAACACAGGGTAACCGGTGTCTCTTTGGACTTGTTAGAAACCACAGTGGGGTATGCTGAGTGTGCCCATGGAAACGGGGGCCTGCTGGAACTAGCCTTGCTTTCCCATTTTGAAGGCTGCATTCATGCTGCCTTGAAGCTGCCTGACATTCCCTGCTCTTGACAGGCCTGTAAACCCTGTAAGAATGCTTCTGGGGAGAAAATGAATTTGCTATCTACACTAGGTGCTTCTGCGCCTGCGGTGTGGTCACCCTGACAAGCTCTAGCGCTAAAAGGAAACTCAACGTGTGAACTTGCCTCCAGTTTAGGCCCTTAGTACCCATGTAGATACGGAGGCATGCAGCTCTTTCCATGAGTTCTTAGTCGCTTCTATGCTTTACTATAAAGGAAGTACACTTCTGAGGACTCCTAGGCCTCTCGGGTATGCATCATTTCCCCTCCAAGTTCACTGAGTCCCTCCAGAGCCCTGTGGGCCGGCTGCGAGAAACTTCGAGTCCCATTTGTCGATTCCCTCGGAGGCCCTCTGTGCGTGCCTAGAGACGGGCAACACACTGTACGTTCCTTGAGGAGAGCTCCATTTCCAGAGACCTCGAACGGCCTCAGGACAACATTGCTGCTGAGTCCCAAGTGCCCAGGAAGACTTTGTCATGGCCCTTGTGTGAGCTGCCATGTGATAACACTCTGTTTTGAATGCTCCGAGGCCCTCGTACCTGGAGTCACTCTGCTCGAGGAGAAAGTCAGCATCTTGCCATGCGGTGTCGCTGACGGCACACCCAGCAGAAACACATGCCTGGAAGTAAGGCCCTGATTTGCCGTGCAGAAGCGGAGGCGTGCAGCAGTTTCCATGAGCCGGTGGCCTGTGCTCTGCGTACCTTTAACGGCAGCACAGTTTTCTGGACACCTAGGAGGCTAGCGTGGGCACCCTGTTGCCGGCAGGAACACTGAGTACCCCCAGGCGCACCTGGGTCTGCTAGGCAACATCCAGTCCCGTAGCCCTTTAGAGCCCCCTCTGTGCATGCCGAGCGTAGGGAAACGCACTGCACTCTCCTTTGAAGCGTCTTAGTTTCTTCAGCACTCGCGCACGTTCACGAACACCGTTCTGGCACGTCCCACATGGCGTAGAAGTCTTAGGCGTTGCCCTAGTCTGAGCAGCACTCAGAGTAACCCTCGGCTTCGCATTCCATCCAGGACCTCCTGCCTGAAATCAACGTGCCTCCTAGAGGAAGTCGGCTTGCGTTCTGACGGCAGTTTGAGTCCTGTTCTTCCCGTGGCACTGCAGGCTTTTGAATAGCCACAGGCCCAGAGGAGCAGCTACGGCGTTCCTTGGTTGAGGCAGTTCGCTTGATGCAGAACACTCGAATTCGAGAAGCTGATTCAGGGAAGGAAACACAGGGTAACCGGTGTCTCTTTGGACTTGTTAGAAACCACAGTGGGGTATGCTGAGTGTGCCCATGGAAACGGGGGCCTGCTGGAACTAGCCTTGCTTTCCCATTTTGAAGGCTGCATTCATGCTGCCTTGAAGCTGCCTGACATTCCCTGCTCTTGACAGGCCTGTAAACCCTGTAAGAATGCTTCTGGGGAGCAAATGAATTTGCTATCTACACTAGGTGCTTCTGCGCCTGCGGTGTGGTCACCCTGACAAGCTCTAGCGCTAAAAGGAAACTCAACGTGTGAACTTGCCTCCAGTTTAGGCCCTTAGTACCCATGTAGATACGGAGGCATGCAGCTCTTTCCATGAGTTCTTAGTCGCTTCTATGCTTTACTATAAAGGAAGTACACTTCTGAGGACTCCTAGGCCTCTCGGCTATGCATCATTTCCCCTCCAAGTTCACTGAGTCCCTCCAGAGCCCTGTGGGCCGGCTGCGAGAAACTTCGAGTCCCATTTGTCGATTCCCTCGGAGGCCCTCTGTGCGTGCCTAGAGACGGGCAACACACTGTACGTTCCTTGAGGAGAGCTCCATTTCCAGAGACCTCGAACGGCCTCAGGACAACATTGCTGCTGAGTCCCAAGTGCCCAGGAAGACTTTGTCATGGCCCTTGTGTGAGCTGCCATGTGATAACACTCTGTTTTGAATGCTCCGAGGCCCTCGTACCTGGAGTCACTCTGCTCGAGGAGAAAGTCAGCATCTTGCCATGCGGTGTCGCTGACGGCACACCCAGCAGAAACACATGCCTGGAAGTAAGGCCCTGATTTGCCGTGCAGAAGCGGAGGCGTGCAGCAGTTTCCATGAGCCGGTGGCCTGTGCTCTGCGTACCTTTAACGGCAGCACAGTTTTCTGGACACCTAGGAGGCTAGCGTGGGCACCCTGTTGCCGGCAGGAACACTGAGTACCCCCAGGCGCACCTGGGTCTGCTAAGCAACATCCAGTCCCGTAGCCCTTTAGAGCCCCCTCTGTGCATGCCGAGCGTAGGGAAACGCACTGCACTCTCCTTTGAAGCGTCTTAGTTTCTTCAGCACTCGCGCACGTTCACGAACACCGTTCTGGCACGTCCCACATGGCGTAGAAGTCTTAGGCGTTGCCCTAGTCTGAGCAGCACTCAGAGTAACCCTCGGCTTCGCATTCCATCCAGGACCTCCTGCCTGAAATCAACGTGCCTCCTAGAGGAAGTCGGCTTGCGTTCTGACGGCAGTTTGAGTCCTGTTCTTCCCGTGGCACTGCAGGCTTTTGAATAGCCACAGGCCCAGAGGAGCAGCTACGGCGTTCCTTGGTTGAGGCAGTTCGCTTGATGCAGAACACTCGAATTCGAGAAGCTGATTCAGGGAAGGAAACACAGGGTAACCGGTGTCTCTTTGGACTTGTTAGAAACCACAGTGGGGTATGCTGAGTGTGCCCATGGAAACGGGGGCCTGCTGGAACTAGCCTTGCTTTCCCATTTTGAAGGCTGCATTCATGCTGCCTTGAAGCTGCCTGACATTCCCTGCTCTTGACAGGCCTGTAAACCCTGTAAGAATGCTTCTGGGGAGAAAATGAATTTGCTATCTACACTAGGTGCTTCTGCGCCTGCGGTGTGGTCACCCTGACAAGCTCTAGCGCTAAAAGGAAACTCAACGTGTGAACTTGCCTCCAGTTTAGGCCCTTAGTACCCATGTAGATACGGAGGCATGCAGCTCTTTCCATGAGTTCTTAGTCGCTTCTATGCTTTACTATAAAGGAAGTACACTTCTGAGGACTCCTAGGCCTCTCGGGTATGCATCATTTCCCCTCCAAGTTCACTGAGTCCCTCCAGAGCCCTGTGGGCCGGCTGCGAGAAACTTCGAGTCCCATTTGTCGATTCCCTCGGAGGCCCTCTGTGCGTGCCTAGAGACGGGCAACACACTGTACGTTCCTTGAGGAGAGCTCCATTTCCAGAGACCTCGAACGGCCTCAGGACAACATTGCTGCTGAGTCCCAAGTGCCCAGGAAGACTTTGTCATGGCCCTTGTGTGAGCTGCCATGTGATAACACTCTGTTTTGAATGCTCCGAGGCCCTCGTACCTGGAGTCACTCTGCTCGAGGAGAAAGTCAGCATCTTGCCATGCGGTGTCGCTGACGGCACACCCAGCAGAAACACATGCCTGGAAGTAAGGCCCTGATTTGCCGTGCAGAAGCGGAGGCGTGCAGCAGTTTCCATGAGCCGGTGGCCTGTGCTCTGCGTACCTTTAACGGCAGCACAGTTTTCTGGACACCTAGGAGGCTAGCGTGGGCACCCTGTTGCCGGCAGGAACACTGAGTACCCCCAGGCGCACCTGGGTCTGCTAAGCAACATCCAGTCCCGTAGCCCTTTAGAGCCCCCTCTGTGCATGCCGAGCGTAGGGAAACGCACTGCACTCTCCTTTGAAGCGTCTTAGTTTCTTCAGCACTCGCGCACGTTCACGAACACCGTTCTGGCACGTCCCACATGGCGTAGAAGTCTTAGGCGTTGCCCTAGTCTGAGCAGCACTCAGAGTAACCCTCGGCTTCGCATTCCATCCAGGACCTCCTGCCTGAAATCAACGTGCCTCCTAGAGGAAGTCGGCTTGCGTTCTGACGGCAGTTTGAGTCCTGTTCTTCCCGTGGCACTGCAGGCTTTTGAATAGCCACAGGCCCAGAGGAGCAGCTACGGCGTTCCTTGGTTGAGGCAGTTCGCTTGATGCAGAACACTCGAATTCGAGAAGCTGATTCAGGGAAGGAAACACAGGGTAACCGGTGTCTCTTTGGACTTGTTAGAAACCACAGTGGGGTATGCTGAGTGTGCCCATGGAAACGGGGGCCTGCTGGAACTAGCCTTGCTTTCCCATTTTGAAGGCTGCATTCATGCTGCCTTGAAGCTGCCTGACATTCCCTGCTCTTGACAGGCCTGTAAACCCTGTAAGAATGCTTCTGGGGAGCAAATGAATTTGCTATCTACACTAGGTGCTTCTGCGCCTGCGGTGTGGTCACCCTGACAAGCTCTAGCGCTAAAAGGAAACTCAACGTGTGAACTTGCCTCCAGTTTAGGCCCTTAGTACCCATGTAGATACGGAGGCATGCAGCTCTTTCCATGAGTTCTTAGTCGCTTCTATGCTTTACTATAAAGGAAGTACACTTCTGAGGACTCCTAGGCCTCTCGGGTATGCATCATTTCCCCTCCAAGTTCACTGAGTCCCTCCAGAGCCCTGTGGGCCGGCTGCGAGAAACTTCGAGTCCCATTTGTCGATTCCCTCGGAGGCCCTCTGTGCGTGCCTAGAGACGGGCAACACACTGTACGTTCCTTGAGGAGAGCTCCATTTCCAGAGACCTCGAACGGCCTCAGGACAACATTGCTGCTGAGTCCCAAGTGCCCAGGAAGACTTTGTCATGGCCCTTGTGTGAGCTGCCATGTGATAACACTCTGTTTTGAATGCTCCGAGGCCCTCGTACCTGGAGTCACTCTGCTCGAGGAGAAAGTCAGCATCTTGCCATGCGGTGTCGCTGACGGCACACCCAGCAGAAACACATGCCTGGAAGTAAGGCCCTGATTTGCCGTGCAGAAGCGGAGGCGTGCAGCAGTTTCCATGAGCCGGTGGCCTGTGCTCTGCGTACCTTTAACGGCAGCACAGTTTTCTGGACACCTAGGAGGCTAGCGTGGGCACCCTGTTGCCGGCAGGAACACTGAGTACCCCCAGGCGCACCTGGGTCTGCTGAGCAACATCCAGTCCCGCAGCCCTTTAGAGCCCCCTCTGTGCATGCCGAGCGTAGGGAAACGCACTGCACTCTCCTTTGAAGCGTCTTAGTTTCTTCAGCACTCGCGCACGTTCACGAACACCGTTCTGGCACGTCCCACATGGCGTAGAAGTCTTAGGCGTTGCCCTAGTCTGAGCAGCACTCAGAGTAACCCTCGGCTTCGCATTCCATCCAGGACCTCCTGCCTGAAATCAACGTGCCTCCTAGAGGAAGTCGGCTTGCGTTCTGACGGCAGTTTGAGTCCTGTTCTTCCCGTGGCACTGCAGGCTTTTGAATAGCCACAGGCCCAGAGGAGCAGCTACGGCGTTCCTTGGTTGAGGCAGTTCGCTTGATGCAGAACACTCGAATTCGAGAAGCTGATTCAGGGAAGGAAACACAGGGTAACCGGTGTCTCTTTGGACTTGTTAGAAACCACAGTGGGGTATGCTGAGTGTGCCCATGGAAACGGGGGCCTGCTGGAACTAGCCTTGCTTTCCCATTTTGAAGGCTGCATTCATGCTGCCTTGAAGCTGCCTGACATTCCCTGCTCTTGACAGGCCTGTAAACCCTGTAAGAACGCTTCTGGGGAGCAAATGAATTTGCTATCTACACTAGGTGCTTCTGCGCCTGCGGTGTGGTCACCCTGACAAGCTCTAGCGCTAAAAGGAAACTCAACGTGTGAACTTGCCTCCAGTTTAGGCCCTTAGTACCCATGTAGATACGGAGGCATGCAGCTCTTTCCATGAGTTCTTAGTCGCTTCTATGCTTTACTATAAAGGAAGTACACTTCTGAGGACTCCTAGGCCTCTCGGGTATGCATCATTTCCCCTCCAAGTTCACTGAGTCCCTCCAGAGCCCTGTGGGCCGGCTGCGAGAAACTTCGAGTCCCATTTGTCGATTCCCTCGGAGGCCCTCTGTGCGTGCCTAGAGACGGGCAACACACTGTACGTTCCTTGAGGAGAGCTCCATTTCCAGAGACCTCGAACGGCCTCAGGACAACATTGCTGCTGAGTCCCAAGTGCCCAGGAAGACTTTGTCATGGCCCTTGTGTGAGCTGCCATGTGATAACACTCTGTTTTGAATGCTCCGAGGCCCTCGTACCTGGAGTCACTCTGCTCGAGGAGAAAGTCAGCATCTTGCCATGCGGTGTCGCTGACGGCACACCCAGCAGAAACACATGCCTGGAAGTAAGGCCCTGATTTGCCGTGCAGAAGCGGAGGCGTGCAGCAGTTTCCATGAGCCGGTGGCCTGTACTCTGCGTACCTTTAACGGCAGCACAGTTTTCTGGACACCTAGGAGGCTAGCGTGGGCACCCTGTTGCCGGCAGGAACACTGAGTACCCCCAGGCGCACCTGGGTCTGCTGAGCAACATCCAGTCCCGCAGCCCTTTAGAGCCCCCTCTGTGCATGCCGAGCGTAGGGAAACGCACTGCACTCTCCTTTGAAGCGTCTTAGTTTCTTCAGCACTCGCGCACGTTCACGAACACCGTTCTGGCACGTCCCACATGGCGTAGAAGTCTTAGGCGTTGCCCTAGTCTGAGCAGCACTCAGAGTAACCCTCGGCTTCGCATTCCATCCAGGACCTCCTGCCTGAAATCAACGTGCCTCCTAGAGGAAGTCGGCTTGCGTTCTGACGGCAGTTTGAGTCCTGTTCTTCCCGTGGCACTGCAGGCTTTTGAATAGCCACAGGCCCAGAGGAGCAGCTACGGCGTTCCTTGGTTGAGGCAGTTCGCTTGATGCAGAACACTCGAATTCGAGAAGCTGATTCAGGGAAGGAAACACAGGGTAACCGGTGTCTCTTTGGACTTGTTAGAAACCACAGTGGGGTATGCTGAGTGTGCCCATGGAAACGGGGGCCTGCTGGAACTAGCCTTGCTTTCCCATTTTGAAGGCTGCATTCATGCTGCCTTGAAGCTGCCTGACATTCCCTGCTCTTGACAGGCCTGTAAACCCTGTAAGAATGCTTCTGGGGAGCAAATGAATTTGCTATCTACACTAGGTGCTTCTGCGCCTGCGGTGTGGTCACCCTGACAAGCTCTAGCGCTTAAAGGAAACTCAACGTGTGAACTTGCCTCCAGTTTAGGCCCTTAGTACCCATGTAGATACGGAGGCATGCAGCTCTTTCCATGAGTTCTTAGTCGCTTCTATGCTTTACTATAAAGGAAGTACACTTCTGAGGACTCCTAGGCCTCTCGGGTATGCATCATTTCCCCTCCAAGTTCACTGAGTCCCTCCAGAGCCCTGTGGGCCGGCTGCGAGAAACTTCGAGTCCCATTTGTCGATTCCCTCGGAGGCCCTCTGTGCGTGCCTAGAGACGGGCAACACACTGTACGTTCCTTGAGGAGAGCTCCATTTCCAGAGACCTCGAACGGCCTCAGGACAACATTGCTGCTGAGTCCCAAGTGCCCAGGAAGACTTTGTCATGGCCCTTGTGTGAGCTGCCATGTGATAACACTCTGTTTTGAATGCTCCGAGGCCCTCGTACCTGGAGTCACTCTGCTCGAGGAGAAAGTCAGCATCTTGCCATGCGGTGTCGCTGACGGCACACCCAGCAGAAACACATGCCTGGAAGTAAGGCCCTGATTTGCCGTGCAGAAGCGGAGGCGTGCAGCAGTTTCCATGAGCCGGTGGCCTGTGCTCTGCGTACCTTTAACGGCAGCACAGTTTTCTGGACACCTAGGAGGCTAGCGTGGGCACCCTGTTGCCGGCAGGAACACTGAGTACCCCCAGGCGCACCTGGGTCTGCTGAGCAACATCCAGTCCCGCAGCCCTTTAGAGCCCCCTCTGTGCATGCCGAGCGTAGGGAAACGCACTGCACTCTCCTTTGAAGCGTCTTAGTTTCTTCAGCACTCGCGCACGTTCACGAACACCGTTCTGGCACGTCCCACATGGCGTAGAAGTCTTAGGCGTTGCCCTAGTCTGAGCAGCACTCAGAGTAACCCTCGGCTTCGCATTCCATCCAGGACCTCCTGCCTGAAATCAACGTGCCTCCTAGAGGAAGTCGGCTTGCGTTCTGACGGCAGTTTGAGTCCTGTTCTTCCCGTGGCACTGCAGGCTTTTGAATAGCCACAGGCCCAGAGGAGCAGCTACGGCGTTCCTTGGTTGAGGCAGTTCGCTTGATGCAGAACACTCGAATTCGAGAAGCTGATTCAGGGAAGGAAACACAGGGTAACCGGTGTCTCTTTGGACTTGTTAGAAACCACAGTGGGGTATGCTGAGTGTGCCCATGGAAACGGGGGCCTGCTGGAACTAGCCTTGCTTTCCCATTTTGAAGGCTGCATTCATGCTGCCTTGAAGCTGCCTGACATTCCCTGCTCTTGACAGGCCTGTAAACCCTGTAAGAACGCTTCTGGGGAGCAAATGAATTTGCTATCTACACTAGGTGCTTCTGCGCCTGCGGTGTGGTCACCCTGACAAGCTCTAGCGCTAAAAGGAAACTCAACGTGTGAACTTGCCTCCAGTTTAGGCCCTTAGTACCCATGTAGATACGGAGGCATGCAGCTCTTTCCATGAGTTCTTAGTCGCTTCTATGCTTTACTATAAAGGAAGTACACTTCTGAGGACTCCTAGGCCTCTCGGGTATGCATCATTTCCCCTCCAAGTTCACTGAGTCCCTCCAGAGCCCTGTGGGCCGGCTGCGAGAAACTTCGAGTCCCATTTGTCGATTCCCTCGGAGGCCCTCTGTGCGTGCCTAGAGACGGGCAACACACTGTACGTTCCTTGAGGAGAGCTCCATTTCCAGAGACCTCGAACGGCCTCAGGACAACATTGCTGCTGAGTCCCAAGTGCCCAGGAAGACTTTGTCATGGCCCTTGTGTGAGCTGCCATGTGATAACACTCTGTTTTGAATGCTCCGAGGCCCTCGTACCTGGAGTCACTCTGCTCGAGGAGAAAGTCAGCATCTTGCCATGCGGTGTCGCTGACGGCACACCCAGCAGAAACACATGCCTGGAAGTAAGGCCCTGATTTGCCGTGCAGAAGCGGAGGCGTGCAGCAGTTTCCATGAGCCGGTGGCCTGTGCTCTGCGTACCTTTAACGGCAGCACAGTTTTCTGGACACCTAGGAGGCTAGCGTGGGCACCCTGTTGCCGGCAGGAACACTGAGTACCCCCAGGCGCACCTGGGTCTGCTGAGCAACATCCAGTCCCGCAGCCCTTTAGAGCCCCCTCTGTGCATGCCGAGCGTAGGGAAACGCACTGCACTCTCCTTTGAAGCGTCTTAGTTTCTTCAGCACTCGCGCACGTTCACGAACACCGTTCTGGCACGTCCCACATGGCGTAGAAGTCTTAGGCGTTGCCCTAGTCTGAGCAGCACTCAGAGTAACCCTCGGCTTCGCATTCCATCCAGGACCTCCTGCCTGAAATCAACGTGCCTCCTAGAGGAAGTCGGCTTGCGTTCTGACGGCAGTTTGAGTCCTGTTCTTCCCGTGGCACTGCAGGCTTTTGAATAGCCACAGGCCCAGAGGAGCAGCTACGGCGTTCCTTGGTTGAGGCAGTTCGCTTGATGCAGAACACTCGAATTCGAGAAGCTGATTCAGGGAAGGAAACACAGGGTAACCTGTGTCTCTTTGGACTTGTTAGAAACCACAGTGGGGTATGCTGAGTGTGCCCATGGAAACGGGGGCCTGCTGGAACTAGCCTTGCTTTCCCATTTTGAAGGCTGCATTCATGCTGCCTTGAAGCTGCCTGACATTCCCTGCTCTTGACAGGCCTGTAAACCCTGTAAGAATGCTTCTGGGGAGCAAATGAATTTGCTATCTACACTAGGTGCTTCTGCGCCTGCGGTGTGGTCACCCTGACAAGCTCTAGCGCTAAAAGGAAACTCAACGTGTGAACTTGCCTCCAGTTTAGGCCCTTAGTACCCATGTAGATACGGAGGCATGCAGCTCTTTCCATGAGTTCTTAGTCGCTTCTATGCTTTACTATAAAGGAAGTACACTTCTGAGGACTCCTAGGCCTCTCGGGTATGCATCATTTCCCCTCCAAGTTCACTGAGTCCCTCCAGAGCCCTGTGGGCCGGCTGCGAGAAACTTCGACTCCCATTTGTCGATTCCCTCGGAGGCCCTCTGTGCGTGCCTAGAGACGGGCAACACACTGTACGTTCCTTGAGGAGAGCTCCATTTCCAGAGACCTCGAACGGCCTCAGGACAACATTGCTGCTGAGTCCCAAGTGCCCAGGAAGACTTTGTCATGGCCCTTGTGTGAGCTGCCATGTGATAACACTCTGTTTTGAATGCTCCGAGGCCCTCGTACCTGGAGTCACTCTGCTCGAGGAGAAAGTCAGCATCTTGCCATGCGGTGTCGCTGACGGCACACCCAGCAGAAACACATGCCTGGAAGTAAGGCCCTGATTTGCCGTGCAGAAGCGGAGGCGTGCAGCAGCTTCCATGAGCCGGTGGCCTGTGCTCTGCGTACCTTTAACGGCAGCACAGTTTTCTGGACACCTAGGAGGCTAGCGTGGGCACCCTGTTGCCGGCAGGAACACTGAGTACCCCCAGGCGCACCTGGGTCTGCTGAGCAACATCCAGTCCCGCAGCCCTTTAGAGCCCCCTCTGTGCATGCCGAGCGTAGGGAAACGCACTGCACTCTCCTTTGAAGCGTCTTAGTTTCTTCAGCACTCGCGCACGTTCACGAACACCGTTCTGGCACGTCCCACATGGCGTAGAAGTCTTAGGCGTTGCCCTAGTCTGAGCAGCACTCAGAGTAACCCTCGGCTTCGCATTCCATCCAGGACCTCCTGCCTGAAATCAACGTGCCTCCTAGAGGAAGTCGGCTTGCGTTCTGACGGCAGTTTGAGTCCTGTTCTTCCCGTGGCACTGCAGGCTTTTGAATAGCCACAGGCCCAGAGGAGCAGCTACGGCGTTCCTTGGTTGAGGCAGTTCGCTTGATGCAGAACACTCGAATTCGAGAAGCTGATTCAGGGAAGGAAACACAGGGTAACCTGTGTCTCTTTGGACTTGTTAGAAACCACAGTGGGGTATGCTGAGTGTGCCCATGGAAACGGGGGCCTGCTGGAACTAGCCTTGCTTTCCCATTTTGAAGGCTGCATTCATGCTGCCTTGAAGCTGCCTGACATTCCCTGCTCTTGACAGGCCTGTAAACCCTGTAAGAATGCTTCTGGGGAGCAAATGAATTTGCTATCTACACTAGGTGCTTCTGCGCCTGCGGTGTGGTCACCCTGACAAGCTCTAGCGCTAAAAGGAAACTCAACGTGTGAACTTGCCTCCAGTTTAGGCCCTTAGTACCCATGTAGATACGGAGGCATGCAGCTCTTTCCATGAGTTCTTAGTCGCTTCTATGCTTTACTATAAAGGAAGTACACTTCTGAGGACTCCTAGGCCTCTCGGGTATGCATCATTTCCCCTCCAAGTTCACTGAGTCCCTCCAGAGCCCTGTGGGCCGGCTGCGAGAAACTTCGAGTCCCATTTGTCGATTCCCTCGGAGGCCCTCTGTGCGTGCCTAGAGACGGGCAACACACTGTACGTTCCTTGAGGAGAGCTCCATTTCCAGAGACCTCGAACGGCCTCAGGACAACATTGCTGCTGAGTCCCAAGTGCCCAGGAAGACTTTGTCATGGCCCTTGTGTGAGCTGCCATGTGATAACACTCTGTTTTGAATGCTCCGAGGCCCTCGTACCTGGAGTCACTCTGCTCGAGGAGAAAGTCAGCATCTTGCCATGCGGTGTCGCTGACGGCACACCCAGCAGAAACACATGCCTGGAAGTAAGGCCCTGATTTGCCGTGCAGAAGCGGAGGCGTGCAGCAGCTTCCATGAGCCGGTGGCCTGTGCTCTGCGTACCTTTAACGGCAGCACAGTTTTCTGGACACCTAGGAGGCTAGCGTGGGCACCCTGTTGCCGGCAGGAACACTGAGTACCCCCAGGCGCACCTGGGTCTGCTGAGCAACATCCAGTCCCGTAGCCCTTTAGAGCCCCCTCTGTGCATGCCGAGCGTAGGGAAACGCACTGCACTCTCCTTTGAAGCGTCTTAGTTTCTTCAGCACTCGCGCACGTTCACGAACACCGTTCTGGCACGTCCCACATGGCGTAGAAGTCTTAGGCGTTGCCCTAGTCTGAGCAGCACTCGGAGTAACCCTCGGCTTCGCATTCCATCCAGGACCTCCTGCCTGAAATCAACGTGCCTCCTAGAGGAAGTCGGCTTGCGTTCTGACGGCAGTTTGAGTCCTGTTCTTCCCGTGGCACTGCAGGCTTTTGAATAGCCACAGGCCCAGAGGAGCAGCTACGGCGTTCCTTGGTTGAGGCAGTTCGCTTGATGCAGAACACTCGAATTCGAGAAGCTGATTCAGGGAAGGAAACACAGGGTAACCTGTGTCTCTTTGGACTTGTTAGAAACCACAGTGGGGTATGCTGAGTGTGCCCATGGAAACGGGGGCCTGCTGGAACTAGCCTTGCTTTCCCATTTTGAAGGCTGCATTCATGCTGCCTTGAAGCTGCCTGACATTCCCTGCTCTTGACAGGCCTGTAAACCCTGTAAGAATGCTTCTGGGGAGCAAATGAATTTGCTATCTACACTAGGTGCTTCTGCGCCTGCGGTGTGGTCACCCTGACAAGCTCTAGCGCTAAAAGGAAACTCAACGTGTGAACTTGCCTCCAGTTTAGGCCCTTAGTACCCATGTAGATACGGAGGCATGCAGCTCTTTCCATGAGTTCTTAGTCGCTTCTATGCTTTACTATAAAGGAAGTACACTTCTGAGGACTCCTAGGCCTCTCGGGTATGCATCATTTCCCCTCCAAGTTCACTGAGTCCCTTCAGAGCCCTGTGGGCCGGCTGCGAGAAACTTCGACTCCCATTTGTCGATTCCCTCGGAGGCCCTCTGTGCGTGCCTAGAGACGGGCAACACACTGTACGTTCCTTGAGGAGAGCTCCATTTCCAGAGACCTCGAACGGCCTCAGGACAACATTGCTGCTGAGTCCCAAGTGCCCAGGAAGACTTTGTCATGGCCCTTGTGTGAGCTGCCATGTGATAACACTCTGTTTTGAATGCTCCGAGGCCCTCGTACCTGGAGTCACTCTGCTCGAGGAGAAAGTCAGCATCTTGCCATGCGGTGTCGCTGACGGCACACCCAGCAGAAACACATGCCTGGAAGTAAGGCCCTGATTTGCCGTGCAGAAGCGGAGGCGTGCAGCAGCTTCCATGAGCCGGTGGCCTGTGCTCTGCGTACCTTTAACGGCAGCACAGTTTTCTGGACACCTAGGAGGCTAGCGTGGGCACCCTGTTGCCGGCAGGAACACTGAGTACCCCCAGGCGCACCTGGGTCTGCTGAGCAACATCCAGTCCCGCAGCCCTTTAGAGCCCCCTCTGTGCATGCCGAGCGTAGGGAAACGCACTGCACTCTCCTTTGAAGCGTCTTAGTTTCTTCAGCACTCGCGCACGTTCACGAACACCGTTCTGGCACGTCCCACATGGCGTAGAAGTCTTAGGCGTTGCCCTAGTCTGAGCAGCACTCGGAGTAACCCTCGGCTTCGCATTCCATCCAGGACCTCCTGCCTGAAATCAACGTGCCTCCTAGAGGAAGTCGGCTTGCGTTCTGACGGCAGTTTGAGTCCTGTTCTTCCCGTGGCACTGCAGGCTTTTGAATAGCCACAGGCCCAGAGGAGCAGCTACGGCGTTCCTTGGTTGAGGCAGTTCGCTTGATGCAGAACACTCGAATTCGAGAAGCTGATTCAGGGAAGGAAACACAGGGTAACCTGTGTCTCTTTGGACTTGTTAGAAACCACAGTGGGGTATGCTGAGTGTGCCCATGGAAACGGGGGCCTGCTGGAACTAGCCTTGCTTTCCCATTTTGAAGGCTGCATTCATGCTGCCTTGAAGCTGCCTGACATTCCCTGCTCTTGACAGGCCTGTAAACCCTGTAAGAATGCTTCTGGGGAGCAAATGAATTTGCTATCTACACTAGGTGCTTCTGCGCCTGCGGTGTGGTCACCCTGACAAGCTCTAGCGCTAAAAGGAAACTCAACGTGTGAACTTGCCTCCAGTTTAGGCCCTTAGTACCCATGTAGATACGGAGGCATGCAGCTCTTTCCATGAGTTCTTAGTCGCTTCTATGCTTTACTATAAAGGAAGTACACTTCTGAGGACTCCTAGGCCTCTCGGGTATGCATCATTTCCCCTCCAAGTTCACTGAGTCCCTCCAGAGCCCTGTGGGCCGGCTGCGAGAAACTTCGAGTCCCATTTGTCGATTCCCTCGGAGGCCCTCTGTGCGTGCCTAGAGACGGGCAACACACTGTACGTTCCTTGAGGAGAGCTCCATTTCCAGAGACCTCGAACGGCCTCAGGACAACATTGCTGCTGAGTCCCAAGTGCCCAGGAAGACTTTGTCATGGCCCTTGTGTGAGCTGCCATGTGATAACACTCTGTTTTGAATGCTCCGAGGCCCTCGTACCTGGAGTCACTCTGCTCGAGGAGAAAGTCAGCATCTTGCCATGCGGTGTCGCTGACGGCACACCCAGCAGAAACACATGCCTGGAAGTAAGGCCCTGATTTGCCGTGCAGAAGCGGAGGCGTGCAGCAGCTTCCATGAGCCGGTGGCCTGTGCTCTGCGTACCTTTAACGGCAGCACAGTTTTCTGGACACCTAGGAGGCTAGCGTGGGCACCCTGTTGCCGGCAGGAACACTGAGTACCCCCAGGCGCACCTGGGTCTGCTGAGCAACATCCAGTCCCGTAGCCCTTTAGAGCCCCCTCTGTGCATGCCGAGCGTAGGGAAACGCACTGCACTCTCCTTTGAAGCGTCTTAGTTTCTTCAGCACTCGCGCACGTTCACGAACACCGTTCTGGCACGTCCCACATGGCGTAGAAGTCTTAGGCGTTGCCCTAGTCTGAGCAGCACTCGGAGTAACCCTCGGCTTCGCATTCCATCCAGGACCTCCTGCCTGAAATCAACGTGCCTCCTAGAGGAAGTCGGCTTGCGTTCTGACGGCAGTTTGAGTCCTGTTCTTCCCGTGGCACTGCAGGCTTTTGAATAGCCACAGGCCCAGAGGAGCAGCTACGGCGTTCCTTGGTTGAGGCAGTTCGCTTGATGCAGAACACTCGAATTCGAGAAGCTGATTCAGGGAAGGAAACACAGGGTAACCTGTGTCTCTTTGGACTTGTTAGAAACCACAGTGGGGTATGCTGAGTGTGCCCATGGAAACGGGGGCCTGCTGGAACTAGCCTTGCTTTCCCATTTTGAAGGCTGCATTCATGCTGCCTTGAAGCTGCCTGACATTCCCTGCTCTTGACAGGCCTGTAAACCCTGTAAGAATGCTTCTGGGGAGCAAATGAATTTGCTATCTACACTAGGTGCTTCTGCGCCTGCGGTGTGGTCACCCTGACAAGCTCTAGCGCTAAAAGGAAACTCAACGTGTGAACTTGCCTCCAGTTTAGGCCCTTAGTACCCATGTAGATACGGAGGCATGCAGCTCTTTCCATGAGTTCTTAGTCGCTTCTATGCTTTACTATAAAGGAAGTACACTTCTGAGGACTCCTAGGCCTCTCGGGTATGCATCATTTCCCCTCCAAGTTCACTGAGTCCCTCCAGAGCCCTGTGGGCCGGCTGCGAGAAACTTCGACTCCCATTTGTCGATTCCCTCGGAGGCCCTCTGTGCGTGCCTAGAGACGGGCAACACACTGTACGTTCCTTGAGGAGAGCTCCATTTCCAGAGACCTCGAACGGCCTCAGGACAACATTGCTGCTGAGTCCCAAGTGCCCAGGAAGACTTTGTCATGGCCCTTGTGTGAGCTGCCATGTGATAACACTCTGTTTTGAATGCTCCGAGGCCCTCGTACCTGGAGTCACTCTGCTCGAGGAGAAAGTCAGCATCTTGCCATGCGGTGTCGCTGACGGCACACCCAGCAGAAACACATGCCTGGAAGTAAGGCCCTGATTTGCCGTGCAGAAGCGGAGGCGTGCAGCAGCTTCCATGAGCCGGTGGCCTGTGCTCTGCGTACCTTTAACGGCAGCACAGTTTTCTGGACACCTAGGAGGCTAGCGTGGGCACCCTGTTGCCGGCAGGAACACTGAGTACCCCCAGGCGCACCTGGGTCTGCTGAGCAACATCCAGTCCCGTAGCCCTTTAGAGCCCCCTCTGTGCATGCCGAGCGTAGGGAAACGCACTGCACTCTCCTTTGAAGCGTCTTAGTTTCTTCAGCACTCGCGCACGTTCACGAACACCGTTCTGGCACGTCCCACATGGCGTAGAAGTCTTAGGCGTTGCCCTAGTCTGAGCAGCACTCGGAGTAACCCTCGGCTTCGCATTCCATCCAGGACCTCCTGCCTGAAATCAACGTGCCTCCTAGAGGAAGTCGGCTTGCGTTCTGACGGCAGTTTGAGTCCTGTTCTTCCCGTGGCACTGCAGGCTTTTGAATAGCCACAGGCCCAGAGGAGCAGCTACGGCGTTCCTTGGTTGAGGCAGTTCGCTTGATGCAGAACACTCGAATTCGAGAAGCTGATTCAGGGAAGGAAACACAGGGTAACCTGTGTCTCTTTGGACTTGTTAGAAACCACAGTGGGGTATGCTGAGTGTGCCCATGGAAACGGGGGCCTGCTGGAACTAGCCTTGCTTTCCCATTTTGAAGGCTGCATTCATGCTGCCTTGAAGCTGCCTGACATTCCCTGCTCTTGACAGGCCTGTAAACCCTGTAAGAATGCTTCTGGGGAGAAAATGAATTTGCTATCTACACTAGGTGCTTCTGCGCCTGCGGTGTGGTCACCCTGACAAGCTCTAGCGCTAAAAGGAAACTCAACGTGTGAACTTGCCTCCAGTTTAGGCCCTTAGTACCCATGTAGATACGGAGGCATGCAGCTCTTTCCATGAGTTCTTAGTCGCTTCTATGCTTTACTATAAAGGAAGTACACTTCTGAGGACTCCTAGGCCTCTCGGGTATGCATCATTTCCCCTCCAAGTTCACTGAGTCCCTCCAGAGCCCTGTGGGCCGGCTGCGAGAAACTTCGACTCCCATTTGTCGATTCCCTCGGAGGCCCTCTGTGCGTGCCTAGAGACGGGCAACACACTGTACGTTCCTTGAGGAGAGCTCCATTTCCAGAGACCTCGAACGGCCTCAGGACAACATTGCTGCTGAGTCCCAAGTGCCCAGGAAGACTTTGTCATGGCCCTTGTGTGAGCTGCCATGTGATAACACTCTGTTTTGAATGCTCCGAGGCCCTCGTACCTGGAGTCACTCTGCTCGAGGAGAAAGTCAGCATCTTGCCATGCGGTGTCGCTGACGGCACACCCAGCAGAAACACATGCCTGGAAGTAAGGCCCTGATTTGCCGTGCAGAAGCGGAGGCGTGCAGCAGCTTCCATGAGCCGGTGGCCTGTGCTCTGCGTACCTTTAACGGCAGCACAGTTTTCTGGACACCTAGGAGGCTAGCGTGGGCACCCTGTTGCCGGCAGGAACACTGAGTACCCCCAGGCGCACCTGGGTCTGCTGAGCAACATCCAGTCCCGTAGCCCTTTAGAGCCCCCTCTGTGCATGCCGAGCGTAGGGAAACGCACTGCACTCTCCTTTGAAGCGTCTTAGTTTCTTCAGCACTCGCGCACGTTCACGAACACCGTTCTGGCACGTCCCACATGGCGTAGAAGTCTTAGGCGTTGCCCTAGTCTGAGCAGCACTCGGAGTAACCCTCGGCTTCGCATTCCATCCAGGACCTCCTGCCTGAAATCAACGTGCCTCCTAGAGGAAGTCGGCTTGCGTTCTGACGGCAGTTTGAGTCCTGTTCTTCCCGTGGCACTGCAGGCTTTTGAATAGCCACAGGCCCAGAGGAGCAGCTACGGCGTTCCTTGGTTGAGGCAGTTCGCTTGATGCAGAACACTCGAATTCGAGAAGCTGATTCAGGGAAGGAAACACAGGGTAACCTGTGTCTCTTTGGACTTGTTAGAAACCACAGTGGGGTATGCTGAGTGTGCCCATGGAAACGGGGGCCTGCTGGAACTAGCCTTGCTTTCCCATTTTGAAGGCTGCATTCATGCTGCCTTGAAGCTGCCTGACATTCCCTGCTCTTGACAGGCCTGTAAACCCTGTAAGAATGCTTCTGGGGAGCAAATGAATTTGCTATCTACACTAGGTGCTTCTGCGCCTGCGGTGTGGTCACCCTGACAAGCTCTAGCGCTAAAAGGAAACTCAACGTGTGAACTTGCCTCCAGTTTAGGCCCTTAGTACCCATGTAGATACGGAGGCATGCAGCTCTTTCCATGAGTTCTTAGTCGCTTCTATGCTTTACTATAAAGGAAGTACACTTCTGAGGACTCCTAGGCCTCTCGGGTATGCATCATTTCCCCTCCAAGTTCACTGAGTCCCTCCAGAGCCCTGTGGGCCGGCTGCGAGAAACTTCGACTCCCATTTGTCGATTCCCTCGGAGGCCCTCTGTGCGTGCCTAGAGACGGGCAACACACTGTACGTTCCTTGAGGAGAGCTCCATTTCCAGAGACCTCGAACGGCCTCAGGACAACATTGCTGCTGAGTCCCAAGTGCCCAGGAAGACTTTGTCATGGCCCTTGTGTGAGCTGCCATGTGATAACACTCTGTTTTGAATGCTCCGAGGCCCTCGTACCTGGAGTCACTCTGCTCGAGGAGAAAGTCAGCATCTTGCCATGCGGTGTCGCTGACGGCACACCCAGCAGAAACACATGCCTGGAAGTAAGGCCCTGATTTGCCGTGCAGAAGCGGAGGCGTGCAGCAGCTTCCATGAGCCGGTGGCCTGTGCTCTGCGTACCTTTAACGGCAGCACAGTTTTCTGGACACCTAGGAGGCTAGCGTGGGCACCCTGTTGCCGGCAGGAACACTGAGTACCCCCAGGCGCACCTGGGTCTGCTGAGCAACATCCAGTCCCGTAGCCCTTTAGAGCCCCCTCTGTGCATGCCGAGCGTAGGGAAACGCACTGCACTCTCCTTTGAAGCGTCTTAGTTTCTTCAGCACTCGCGCACGTTCACGAACACCGTTCTGGCACGTCCCACATGGCGTAGAAGTCTTAGGCGTTGCCCTAGTCTGAGCAGCACTCGGAGTAACCCTCGGCTTCGCATTCCATCCAGGACCTCCTGCCTGAAATCAACGTGCCTCCTAGAGGAAGTCGGCTTGCGTTCTGACGGCAGTTTGAGTCCTGTTCTTCCCGTGGCACTGCAGGCTTTTGAATAGCCACAGGCCCAGAGGAGCAGCTACGGCGTTCCTTGGTTGAGGCAGTTCGCTTGATGCAGAACACTCGAATTCGAGAAGCTGATTCAGGGAAGGAAACACAGGGTAACCTGTGTCTCTTTGGACTTGTTAGAAACCACAGTGGGGTATGCTGAGTGTGCCCATGGAAACGGGGGCCTGCTGGAACTAGCCTTGCTTTCCCATTTTGAAGGCTGCATTCATGCTGCCTTGAAGCTGCCTGACATTCCCTGCTCTTGACAGGCCTGTAAACCCTGTAAGAATGCTTCTGGGGAGCAAATGAATTTGCTATCTACACTAGGTGCTTCTGCGCCTGCGGTGTGGTCACCCTGACAAGCTCTAGCGCTAAAAGGAAACTCAACGTGTGAACTTGCCTCCAGTTTAGGCCCTTAGTACCCATGTAGATACGGAGGCATGCAGCTCTTTCCATGAGTTCTTAGTCGCTTCTATGCTTTACTATAAAGGAAGTACACTTCTGAGGACTCCTAGGCCTCTCGGGTATGCATCATTTCCCCTCCAAGTTCACTGAGTCCCTCCAGAGCCCTGTGGGCCGGCTGCGAGAAACTTCGACTCCCATTTGTCGATTCCCTCGGAGGCCCTCTGTGCGTGCCTAGAGACGGGCAACACACTGTACGTTCCTTGAGGAGAGCTCCATTTCCAGAGACCTCGAACGGCCTCAGGACAACATTGCTGCTGAGTCCCAAGTGCCCAGGAAGACTTTGTCATGGCCCTTGTGTGAGCTGCCATGTGATAACACTCTGTTTTGAATGCTCCGAGGCCCTCGTACCTGGAGTCACTCTGCTCGAGGAGAAAGTCAGCATCTTGCCATGCGGTGTCGCTGACGGCACACCCAGCAGAAACACATGCCTGGAAGTAAGGCCCTGATTTGCCGTGCAGAAGCGGAGGCGTGCAGCAGTTTCCATGAGCCGGTGGCCTGTGCTCTGCGTACCTTTAACGGCAGCACAGTTTTCTGGACACCTAGGAGGCTAGCGTGGGCACCCTGTTGCCGGCAGGAACACTGAGTACCCCCAGGCGCACCTGGGTCTGCTGAGCAACATCCAGTCCCGTAGCCCTTTAGAGCCCCCTCTGTGCATGCCGAGCGTAGGGAAACGCACTGCACTCTCCTTTGAAGCGTCTTAGTTTCTTCAGCACTCGCGCACGTTCACGAACACCGTTCTGGCACGTCCCACATGGCGTAGAAGTCTTAGGCGTTGCCCTAGTCTGAGCAGCACTCGGAGTAACCCTCGGCTTCGCATTCCATCCAGGACCTCCTGCCTGAAATCAACGTGCCTCCTAGAGGAAGTCGGCTTGCGTTCTGACGGCAGTTTGAGTCCTGTTCTTCCCGTGGCACTGCAGGCTTTTGAATAGCCACAGGCCCAGAGGAGCAGCTACGGCGTTCCTTGGTTGAGGCAGTTCGCTTGATGCAGAACACTCGAATTCGAGAAGCTGATTCAGGGAAGGAAACACAGGGTAACCTGTGTCTCTTTGGACTTGTTAGAAACCACAGTGGGGTATGCTGAGTGTGCCCATGGAAACGGGGGCCTGCTGGAACTAGCCTTGCTTTCCCATTTTGAAGGCTGCATTCATGCTGCCTTGAAGCTGCCTGACATTCCCTGCTCTTGACAGGCCTGTAAACCCTGTAAGAATGCTTCTGGGGAGCAAATGAATTTGCTATCTACACTAGGTGCTTCTGCGCCTGCGGTGTGGTCACCCTGACAAGCTCTAGCGCTAAAAGGAAACTCAACGTGTGAACTTGCCTCCAGTTTAGGCCCTTAGTACCCATGTAGATACGGAGGCATGCAGCTCTTTCCATGAGTTCTTAGTCGCTTCTATGCTTTACTATAAAGGAAGTACACTTCTGAGGACTCCTAGGCCTCTCGGGTATGCATCATTTCCCCTCCAAGTTCACTGAGTCCCTCCAGAGCCCTGTGGGCCGGCTGCGAGAAACTTCGAGTCCCATTTGTCGATTCCCTCGGAGGCCCTCTGTGCGTGCCTAGAGACGGGCAACACACTGTACGTTCCTTGAGGAGAGCTCCATTTCCAGAGACCTCGAACGGCCTCAGGACAACATTGCTGCTGAGTCCCAAGTGCCCAGGAAGACTTTGTCATGGCCCTTGTGTGAGCTGCCATGTGATAACACTCTGTTTTGAATGCTCCGAGGCCCTCGTACCTGGAGTCACTCTGCTCGAGGAGAAAGTCAGCATCTTGCCATGCGGTGTCGCTGACGGCACACCCAGCAGAAACACATGCCTGGAAGTAAGGCCCTGATTTGCCGTGCAGAAGCGGAGGCGTGCAGCAGCTTCCATGAGCCGGTGGCCTGTGCTCTGCGTACCTTTAACGGCAGCACAGTTTTCTGGACACCTAGGAGGCTAGCGTGGGCACCCTGTTGCCGGCAGGAACACTGAGTACCCCCAGGCGCACCTGGGTCTGCTGAGCAACATCCAGTCCCGTAGCCCTTTAGAGCCCCCTCTGTGCATGCCGAGCGTAGGGAAACGCACTGCACTCTCCTTTGAAGCGTCTTAGTTTCTTCAGCACTCGCGCACGTTCACGAACACCGTTCTGGCACGTCCCACATGGCGTAGAAGTCTTAGGCGTTGCCCTAGTCTGAGCAGCACTCGGAGTAACCCTCGGCTTCGCATTCCATCCAGGACCTCCTGCCTGAAATCAACGTGCCTCCTAGAGGAAGTCGGCTTGCGTTCTGACGGCAGTTTGAGTCCTGTTCTTCCCGTGGCACTGCAGGCTTTTGAATAGCCACAGGCCCAGAGGAGCAGCTACGGCGTTCCTTGGTTGAGGCAGTTCGCTTGATGCAGAACACTCGAATTCGAGAAGCTGATTCAGGGAAGGAAACACAGGGTAACCTGTGTCTCTTTGGACTTGTTAGAAACCACAGTGGGGTATGCTGAGTGTGCCCATGGAAACGGGGGCCTGCTGGAACTAGCCTTGCTTTCCCATTTTGAAGGCTGCATTCATGCTGCCTTGAAGCTGCCTGACATTCCCTGCTCTTGACAGGCCTGTAAACCCTGTAAGAACGCTTCTGGGGAGCAAATGAATTTGCTATCTACACTAGGTGCTTCTGCGTCTGCGGTGTGGTCACCCTGACAAGCTCTAGCGCTAAAAGGAAACTCAACGTGTGAACTTGCCTCCAGTTTAGGCCCTTAGTACCCATGTAGATACGGAGGCATGCAGCTCTTTCCATGAGTTCTTAGTCGCTTCTATGCTTTACTATAAAGGAAGTACACTTCTGAGGACTCCTAGGCCTCTCGGGTATGCATCATTTCCCCTCCAAGTTCACTGAGTCCCTCCAGAGCCCTGTGGGCCGGCTGCGAGAAACTTCGAGTCCCATTTGTCGATTCCCTCGGAGGCCCTCTGTGCGTGCCTAGAGACGGGCAACACACTGTACGTTCCTTGAGGAGAGCTCCATTTCCAGAGACCTCGAACGGCCTCAGGACAACATTGCTGCTGAGTCCCAAGTGCCCAGGAAGACTTTGTCATGGCCCTTGTGTGAGCTGCCATGTGATAACACTCTGTTTTGAATGCTCCGAGGCCCTCGTACCTGGAGTCACTCTGCTCGAGGAGAAAGTCAGCATCTTGCCATGCGGTGTCGCTGACGGCACACCCAGCAGAAACACATGCCTGGAAGTAAGGCCCTGATTTGCCGTGCAGAAGCGGAGGCGTGCAGCAGTTTCCATGAGCCGGTGGCCTGTGCTCTGCGTACCTTTAACGGCAGCACAGTTTTCTGGACACCTAGGAGGCTAGCGTGGGCACCCTGTTGCCGGCAGGAACACTGAGTACCCCCAGGCGCACCTGGGTCTGCTGAGCAACATCCAGTCCCGTAGCCCTTTAGAGCCCCCTCTGTGCATGCCGAGCGTAGGGAAACGCACTGCACTCTCCTTTGAAGCGTCTTAGTTTCTTCAGCACTCGCGCACGTTCACGAACACCGTTCTGGCACGTCCCACATGGCGTAGAAGTCTTAGGCGTTGCCCTAGTCTGAGCAGCACTCGGAGTAACCCTCGGCTTCGCATTCCATCCAGGACCTCCTGCCTGAAATCAACGTGCCTCCTAGAGGAAGTCGGCTTGCGTTCTGACGGCAGTTTGAGTCCTGTTCTTCCCGTGGCACTGCAGGCTTTTGAATAGCCACAGGCCCAGAGGAGCAGCTACGGCGTTCCTTGGTTGAGGCAGTTCGCTTGATGCAGAACACTCGAATTCGAGAAGCTGATTCAGGGAAGGAAACACAGGGTAACCTGTGTCTCTTTGGACTTGTTAGAAACCACAGTGGGGTATGCTGAGTGTGCCCATGGAAACGGGGGCCTGCTGGAACTAGCCTTGCTTTCCCATTTTGAAGGCTGCATTCATGCTGCCTTGAAGCTGCCTGACATTCCCTGCTCTTGACAGGCCTGTAAACCCTGTAAGAATGCTTCTGGGGAGCAAATGAATTTGCTATCTACACTAGGTGCTTCTGCGCCTGCGGTGTGGTCACCCTGACAAGCTCTAGCGCTAAAAGGAAACTCAACGTGTGAACTTGCCTCCAGTTTAGGCCCTTAGTACCCATGTAGATACGGAGGCATGCAGCTCTTTCCATGAGTTCTTAGTCGCTTCTATGCTTTACTATAAAGGAAGTACACTTCTGAGGACTCCTAGGCCTCTCGGGTATGCATCATTTCCCCTCCAAGTTCACTGAGTCCCTCCAGAGCCCTGTGGGCCGGCTGCGAGAAACTTCGAGTCCCATTTGTCGATTCCCTCGGAGGCCCTCTGTGCGTGCCTAGAGACGGGCAACACACTGTACGTTCCTTGAGGAGAGCTCCATTTCCAGAGACCTCGAACGGCCTCAGGACAACATTGCTGCTGAGTCCCAAGTGCCCAGGAAGACTTTGTCATGGCCCTTGTGTGAGCTGCCATGTGATAACACTCTGTTTTGAATGCTCCGAGGCCCTCGTACCTGGAGTCACTCTGCTCGAGGAGAAAGTCAGCATCTTGCCATGCGGTGTCGCTGACGGCACACCCAGCAGAAACACATGCCTGGAAGTAAGGCCCTGATTTGCCGTGCAGAAGCGGAGGCGTGCAGCAGCTTCCATGAGCCGGTGGCCTGTGCTCTGCGTACCTTTAACGGCAGCACACTTTTCTGGACACCTAGGAGGCTAGCGTGGGCACCCTGTTGCCGGCAGGAACACTGAGTACCCCCAGGCGCACCTGGGTCTGCTGAGCAACATCCAGTCCCGTAGCCCTTTAGAGCCCCCTCTGTGCATGCCGAGCGTAGGGAAACGCACTGCACTCTCCTTTGAAGCGTCTTAGTTTCTTCAGCACTCGCGCACGTTCACGAACACCGTTCTGGCACGTCCCACATGGCGTAGAAGTCTTAGGCGTTGCCCTAGTCTGAGCAGCACTCGGAGTAACCCTCGGCTTCGCATTCCATCCAGGACCTCCTGCCTGAAATCAACGTGCCTCCTAGAGGAAGTCGGCTTGCGTTCTGACGGCAGTTTGAGTCCTGTTCTTCCCGTGGCACTGCAGGCTTTTGAATAGCCACAGGCCCAGAGGAGCAGCTACGGCGTTCCTTGGTTGAGGCAGTTCGCTTGATGCAGAACACTCGAATTCGAGAAGCTGATTCAGGGAAGGAAACACAGGGTAACCTGTGTCTCTTTGGACTTGTTAGAAACCACAGTGGGGTATGCTGAGTGTGCCCATGGAAACGGGGGCCTGCTGGAACTAGCCTTGCTTTCCCATTTTGAAGGCTGCATTCATGCTGCCTTGAAGCTGCCTGACATTCCCTGCTCTTGACAGGCCTGTAAACCCTGTAAGAACGCTTCTGGGGAGCAAATGAATTTGCTATCTACACTAGGTGCTTCTGCGCCTGCGGTGTGGTCACCCTGACAAGCTCTAGCGCTAAAAGGAAACTCAACGTGTGAACTTGCCTCCAGTTTAGGCCCTTAGTACCCATGTAGATACGGAGGCATGCAGCTCTTTCCATGAGTTCTTAGTCGCTTCTATGCTTTACTATAAAGGAAGTACACTTCTGAGGACTCCTAGGCCTCTCGGGTATGCATCATTTCCCCTCCAAGTTCACTGAGTCCCTCCAGAGCCCTGTGGGCCGGCTGCGAGAAACTTCGAGTCCCATTTGTTGATTCCCTCGGAGGCCCTCTGTGCGTGCCTAGAGACGGGCAACACACTGTACGTTCCTTGAGGAGAGCTCCATTTCCAGAGACCTCGAACGGCCTCAGGACAACATTGCTGCTGAGTCCCAAGTGCCCAGGAAGACTTTGTCATGGCCCTTGTGTGAGCTGCCATGTGATAACACTCTGTTTTGAATGCTCCGAGGCCCTCGTACCTGGAGTCACTCTGCTCGAGGAGAAAGTCAGCATCTTGCCATGCGGTGTCGCTGACGGCACACCCAGCAGAAACACATGCCTGGAAGTAAGGCCCTGATTTGCCGTGCAGAAGCGGAGGCGTGCAGCAGTTTCCATGAGCCGGTGGCCTGTGCTCTGCGTACCTTTAACGGCAGCACAGTTTTCTGGACACCTAGGAGGCTAGCGTGGGCACCCTGTTGCCGGCAGGAACACTGAGTACCCCCAGGCGCACCTGGGTCTGCTGAGCAACATCCAGTCCCGTAGCCCTTTAGAGCCCCCTCTGTGCATGCCGAGCGTAGGGAAACGCACTGCACTCTCCTTTGAAGCGTCTTAGTTTCTTCAGCACTCGCGCACGTTCACGAACACCGTTCTGGCACGTCCCACATGGCGTAGAAGTCTTAGGCGTTGCCCTAGTCTGAGCAGCACTCGGAGTAACCCTCGGCTTCGCATTCCATCCAGGACCTCCTGCCTGAAATCAACGTGCCTCCTAGAGGAAGTCGGCTTGCGTTCTGACGGCAGTTTGAGTCCTGTTCTTCCCGTGGCACTGCAGGCTTTTGAATAGCCACAGGCCCAGAGGAGCAGCTACGGCGTTCCTTGGTTGAGGCAGTTCGCTTGATGCAGAACACTCGAATTCGAGAAGCTGATTCAGGGAAGGAAACACAGGGTAACCTGTGTCTCTTTGGACTTGTTAGAAACCACAGTGGGGTATGCTGAGTGTGCCCATGGAAACGGGGGCCTGCTGGAACTAGCCTTGCTTTCCCATTTTGAAGGCTGCATTCATGCTGCCTTGAAGCTGCCTGACATTCCCTGCTCTTGACAGGCCTGTAAACCCTGTAAGAACGCTTCTGGGGAGCAAATGAATTTGCTATCTACACTAGGTGCTTCTGCGCCTGCGGTGTGGTCACCCTGACAAGCTCTAGCGCTAAAAGGAAACTCAACGTGTGAACTTGCCTCCAGTTTAGGCCCTTAGTACCCATGTAGATACGGAGGCATGCAGCTCTTTCCATGAGTTCTTAGTCGCTTCTATGCTTTACTATAAAGGAAGTACACTTCTGAGGACTCCTAGGCCTCTCGGGTATGCATCATTTCCCCTCCAAGTTCACTGAGTCCCTCCAGAGCCCTGTGGGCCGGCTGCGAGAAACTTCGAGTCCCATTTGTTGATTCCCTCGGAGGCCCTCTGTGCGTGCCTAGAGACGGGCAACACACTGTACGTTCCTTGAGGAGAGCTCCATTTCCAGAGACCTCGAACGGCCTCAGGACAACATTGCTGCTGAGTCCCAAGTGCCCAGGAAGACTTTGTCATGGCCCTTGTGTGAGCTGCCATGTGATAACACTCTGTTTTGAATGCTCCGAGGCCCTCGTACCTGGAGTCACTCTGCTCGAGGAGAAAGTCAGCATCTTGCCATGCGGTGTCGCTGACGGCACACCCAGCAGAAACACATGCCTGGAAGTAAGGCCCTGATTTGCCGTGCAGAAGCGGAGGCGTGCAGCAGTTTCCATGAGCCGGTGGCCTGTGCTCTGCGTACCTTTAACGGCAGCACACTTTTCTGGACACCTAGGAGGCTAGCGTGGGCACCCTGTTGCCGGCAGGAACACTGAGTACCCCCAGGCGCACCTGGGTCTGCTGAGCAACATCCAGTCCCGTAGCCCTTTAGAGCCCCCTCTGTGCATGCCGAGCGTAGGGAAACGCACTGCACTCTCCTTTGAAGCGTCTTAGTTTCTTCAGCACTCGCGCACGTTCACGAACACCGTTCTGGCACGTCCCACATGGCGTAGAAGTCTTAGGCGTTGCCCTAGTCTGAGCAGCACTCGGAGTAACCCTCGGCTTCGCATTCCATCCAGGACCTCCTGCCTGAAATCAACGTGCCTCCTAGAGGAAGTCGGCTTGCGTTCTGACGGCAGTTTGAGTCCTGTTCTTCCCGTGGCACTGCAGGCTTTTGAATAGCCACAGGCCCAGAGGAGCAGCTACGGCGTTCCTTGGTTGAGGCAGTTCGCTTGATGCAGAACACTCGAATTCGAGAAGCTGATTCAGGGAAGGAAACACAGGGTAACCTGTGTCTCTTTGGACTTGTTAGAAACCACAGTGGGGTATGCTGAGTGTGCCCATGGAAACGGGGGCCTGCTGGAACTAGCCTTGCTTTCCCATTTTGAAGGCTGCATTCATGCTGCCTTGAAGCTGCCTGACATTCCCTGCTCTTGACAGGCCTGTAAACCCTGTAAGAACGCTTCTGGGGAGCAAATGAATTTGCTATCTACACTAGGTGCTTCTGCGCCTGCGGTGTGGTCACCCTGACAAGCTCTAGCGCTAAAAGGAAACTCAACGTGTGAACTTGCCTCCAGTTTAGGCCCTTAGTACCCATGTAGATACGGAGGCATGCAGCTCTTTCCATGAGTTCTTAGTCGCTTCTATGCTTTACTATAAAGGAAGTACACTTCTGAGGACTCCTAGGCCTCTCGGGTATGCATCATTTCCCCTCCAAGTTCACTGAGTCCCTCCAGAGCCCTGTGGGCCGGCTGCGAGAAACTTCGAGTCCCATTTGTTGATTCCCTCGGAGGCCCTCTGTGCGTGCCTAGAGACGGGCAACACACTGTACGTTCCTTGAGGAGAGCTCCATTTCCAGAGACCTCGAACGGCCTCAGGACAACATTGCTGCTGAGTCCCAAGTGCCCAGGAAGACTTTGTCATGGCCCTTGTGTGAGCTGCCATGTGATAACACTCTGTTTTGAATGCTCCGAGGCCCTCGTACCTGGAGTCACTCTGCTCGAGGAGAAAGTCAGCATCTTGCCATGCGGTGTCGCTGACGGCACACCCAGCAGAAACACATGCCTGGAAGTAAGGCCCTGATTTGCCGTGCAGAAGCGGAGGCGTGCAGCAGTTTCCATGAGCCGGTGGCCTGTGCTCTGCGTACCTTTAACGGCAGCACAGTTTTCTGGACACCTAGGAGGCTAGCGTGGGCACCCTGTTGCCGGCAGGAACACTGAGTACCCCCAGGCGCACCTGGGTCTGCTGAGCAACATCCAGTCCCGTAGCCCTTTAGAGCCCCCTCTGTGCATGCCGAGCGTAGGGAAACGCACTGCACTCTCCTTTGAAGCGTCTTAGTTTCTTCAGCACTCGCGCACGTTCACGAACACCGTTCTGGCACGTCCCACATGGCGTAGAAGTCTTAGGCGTTGCCCTAGTCTGAGCAGCACTCGGAGTAACCCTCGGCTTCGCATTCCATCCAGGACCTCCTGCCTGAAATCAACGTGCCTCCTAGAGGAAGTCGGCTTGCGTTCTGACGGCAGTTTGAGTCCTGTTCTTCCCGTGGCACTGCAGGCTTTTGAATAGCCACAGGCCCAGAGGAGCAGCTACGGCGTTCCTTGGTTGAGGCAGTTCGCTTGATGCAGAACACTCGAATTCGAGAAGCTGATTCAGGGAAGGAAACACAGGGTAACCTGTGTCTCTTTGGACTTGTTAGAAACCACAGTGGGGTATGCTGAGTGTGCCCATGGAAACGGGGGCCTGCTGGAACTAGCCTTGCTTTCCCATTTTGAAGGCTGCATTCATGCTGCCTTGAAGCTGCCTGACATTCCCTGCTCTTGACAGGCCTGTAAACCCTGTAAGAACGCTTCTGGGGAGCAAATGAATTTGCTATCTACACTAGGTGCTTCTGCGCCTGCGGTGTGGTCACCCTGACAAGCTCTAGCGCTAAAAGGAAACTCAACGTGTGAACTTGCCTCCAGTTTAGGCCCTTAGTACCCATGTAGATACGGAGGCATGCAGCTCTTTCCATGAGTTCTTAGTCGCTTCTATGCTTTACTATAAAGGAAGTACACTTCTGAGGACTCCTAGGCCTCTCGGGTATGCATCATTTCCCCTCCAAGTTCACTGAGTCCCTCCAGAGCCCTGTGGGCCGGCTGCGAGAAACTTCGAGTCCCATTTGTCGATTCCCTCGGAGGCCCTCTGTGCGTGCCTAGAGACGGGCAACACACTGTACGTTCCTTGAGGAGAGCTCCATTTCCAGAGACCTCGAACGGCCTCAGGACAACATTGCTGCTGAGTCCCAAGTGCCCAGGAAGACTTTGTCATGGCCCTTGTGTGAGCTGCCATGTGATAACACTCTGTTTTGAATGCTCCGAGGCCCTCGTACCTGGAGTCACTCTGCTCGAGGAGAAAGTCAGCATCTTGCCATGCGGTGTCGCTGACGGCACACCCAGCAGAAACACATGCCTGGAAGTAAGGCCCTGATTTGCCGTGCAGAAGCGGAGGCGTGCAGCAGTTTCCATGAGCCGGTGGCCTGTGCTCTGCGTACCTTTAACGGCAGCACAGTTTTCTGGACACCTAGGAGGCTAGCGTGGGCACCCTGTTGCCGGCAGGAACACTGAGTACCCCCAGGCGCACCTGGGTCTGCTGAGCAACATCCAGTCCCGCAGCCCTTTAGAGCCCCCTCTGTGCATGCCGAGCGTAGGGAAACGCACTGCACTCTCCTTTGAAGCGTCTTAGTTTCTTCAGCACTCGCGCACGTTCACGAACACCGTTCTGGCACGTCCCACATGGCGTAGAAGTCTTAGGCGTTGCCCTAGTCTGAGCAGCACTCGGAGTAACCCTCGGCTTCGCATTCCATCCAGGACCTCCTGCCTGAAATCAACGTGCCTCCTAGAGGAAGTCGGCTTGCGTTCTGACGGCAGTTTGAGTCCTGTTCTTCCCGTGGCACTGCAGGCTTTTGAATAGCCACAGGCCCAGAGGAGCAGCTACGGCGTTCCTTGGTTGAGGCAGTTCGCTTGATGCAGAACACTCGAATTCGAGAAGCTGATTCAGGGAAGGAAACACAGGGTAACCTGTGTCTCTTTGGACTTGTTAGAAACCACAGTGGGGTATGCTGAGTGTGCCCATGGAAACGGGGGCCTGCTGGAACTAGCCTTGCTTTCCCATTTTGAAGGCTGCATTCATGCTGCCTTGAAGCTGCCTGACATTCCCTGCTCTTGACAGGCCTGTAAACCCTGTAAGAACGCTTCTGGGGAGCAAATGAATTTGCTATCTACACTAGGTGCTTCTGCGCCTGCGGTGTGGTCACCCTGACAAGCTCTAGCGCTAAAAGGAAACTCAACGTGTGAACTTGCCTCCAGTTTAGGCCCTTAGTACCCATGTAGATACGGAGGCATGCAGCTCTTTCCATGAGTTCTTAGTCGCTTCTATGCTTTACTATAAAGGAAGTACACTTCTGAGGACTCCTAGGCCTCTCGGGTATGCATCATTTCCCCTCCAAGTTCACTGAGTCCCTCCAGAGCCCTGTGGGCCGGCTGCGAGAAACTTCGAGTCCCATTTGTCGATTCCCTCGGAGGCCCTCTGTGCGTGCCTAGAGACGGGCAACACACTGTACGTTCCTTGAGGAGAGCTCCATTTCCAGAGACCTCGAACGGCCTCAGGACAACATTGCTGCTGAGTCCCAAGTGCCCAGGAAGACTTTGTCATGGCCCTTGTGTGAGCTGCCATGTGATAACACTCTGTTTTGAATGCTCCGAGGCCCTCGTACCTGGAGTCACTCTGCTCGAGGAGAAAGTCAGCATCTTGCCATGCGGTGTCGCTGACGGCACACCCAGCAGAAACACATGCCTGGAAGTAAGGCCCTGATTTGCCGTGCAGAAGCGGAGGCGTGCAGCAGTTTCCATGAGCCGGTGGCCTGTGCTCTGCGTACCTTTAACGGCAGCACAGTTTTCTGGACACCTAGGAGGCTAGCGTGGGCACCCTGTTGCCGGCAGGAACACTGAGTACCCCCAGGCGCACCTGGGTCTGCTGAGCAACATCCAGTCCCGCAGCCCTTTAGAGCCCCCTCTGTGCATGCCGAGCGTAGGGAAACGCACTGCACTCTCCTTTGAAGCGTCTTAGTTTCTTCAGCACTCGCGCACGTTCACGAACACCGTTCTGGCACGTCCCACATGGCGTAGAAGTCTTAGGCGTTGCCCTAGTCTGAGCAGCACTCGGAGTAACCCTCGGCTTCGCATTCCATCCAGGACCTTCTGCCTGAAATCAACGTGCCTCCTAGAGGAAGTCGGCTTGCGTTCTGACGGCAGTTTGAGTCCTGTTCTTCCCGTGGCACTGCAGGCTTTTGAATAGCCACAGGCCCAGAGGAGCAGCTACGGCGTTCCTTGGTTGAGGCAGTTCGCTTGATGCAGAACACTCGAATTCGAGAAGCTGATTCAGGGAAGGAAACACAGGGTAACCTGTGTCTCTTTGGACTTGTTAGAAACCACAGTGGGGTATGCTGAGTGTGCCCATGGAAACGGGGGCCTGCTGGAACTAGCCTTGCTTTCCCATTTTGAAGGCTGCATTCATGCTGCCTTGAAGCTGCCTGACATTCCCTGCTCTTGACAGGCCTGTAAACCCTGTAAGAACGCTTCTGGGGAGAAAATGAATTTGCTATCTACACTAGGTGCTTCTGCGCCTGCGGTGTGGTCACCCTGACAAGCTCTAGCGCTAAAAGGAAACTCAACGTGTGAACTTGCCTCCAGTTTAGGCCCTTAGTACCCATGTAGATACGGAGGCATGCAGCTCTTTCCATGAGTTCTTAGTCGCTTCTATGCTTTACTATAAAGGAAGTACACTTCTGAGGACTCCTAGGCCTCTCGGGTATGCATCATTTCCCCTCCAAGTTCACTGAGTCCCTCCAGAGCCCTGTGGGCCGGCTGCGAGAAACTTCGAGTCCCATTTGTCGATTCCCTCGGAGGCCCTCTGTGCGTGCCTAGAGACGGGCAACACACTGTACGTTCCTTGAGGAGAGCTCCATTTCCAGAGACCTCGAACGGCCTCAGGACAACATTGCTGCTGAGTCCCAAGTGCCCAGGAAGACTTTGTCATGGCCCTTGTGTGAGCTGCCATGTGATAACACTCTGTTTTGAATGCTCCGAGGCCCTCGTACCTGGAGTCACTCTGCTCGAGGAGAAAGTCAGCATCTTGCCATGCGGTGTCGCTGACGGCACACCCAGCAGAAACACATGCCTGGAAGTAAGGCCCTGATTTGCCGTGCAGAAGCGGAGGCGTGCAGCAGTTTCCATGGGCCGGTGGCCTGTGCTCTGCGTACCTTTAACGGCAGCACAGTTTTCTGGACACCTAGGAGGCTAGCGTGGGCACCCTGTTGCCGGCAGGAACACTGAGTACCCCCAGGCGCACCTGGGTCTGCTGAGCAACATCCAGTCCCGTAGCCCTTTAGAGCCCCCTCTGTGCATGCCGAGCGTAGGGAAACGCACTGCACTCTCCTTTGAAGCGTCTTAGTTTCTTCAGCACTCGCGCACGTTCACGAACACCGTTCTGGCACGTCCCACATGGCGTAGAAGTCTTAGGCGTTGCCCTAGTCTGAGCAGCACTCGGAGTAACCCTCGGCTTCGCATTCCATCCAGGACCTCCTGCCTGAAATCAACGTGCCTCCTAGAGGAAGTCGGCTTGCGTTCTGACGGCAGTTTGAGTCCTGTTCTTCCCGTGGCACTGCAGGCTTTTGAATAGCCACAGGCCCAGAGGAGCAGCTACGGCGTTCCTTGGTTGAGGCAGTTCGCTTGATGCAGAACACTCGAATTCGAGAAGCTGATTCAGGGAAGGAAACACAGGGTAACCTGTGTCTCTTTGGACTTGTTAGAAACCACAGTGGGGTATGCTGAGTGTGCCCATGGAAACGGGGGCCTGCTGGAACTAGCCTTGCTTTCCCATTTTGAAGGCTGCATTCATGCTGCCTTGAAGCTGCCTGACATTCCCTGCTCTTGACAGGCCTGTAAACCCTGTAAGAACGCTTCTGGGGAGCAAATGAATTTGCTATCTACACTAGGTGCTTCTGCGCCTGCGGTGTGGTCACCCTGACAAGCTCTAGCGCTAAAAGGAAACTCAACGTGTGAACTTGCCTCCAGTTTAGGCCCTTAGTACCCATGTAGATACGGAGGCATGCAGCTCTTTCCATGAGTTCTTAGTCGCTTCTATGCTTTACTATAAAGGAAGTACACTTCTGAGGACTCCTAGGCCTCTCGGGTATGCATCATTTCCCCTCCAAGTTCACTGAGTCCCTCCAGAGCCCTGTGGGCCGGCTGCGAGAAACTTCGAGTCCCATTTGTCGATTCCCTCGGAGGCCCTCTGTGCGTGCCTAGAGACGGGCAACACACTGTACGTTCCTTGAGGAGAGCTCCATTTCCAGAGACCTCGAACGGCCTCAGGACAACATTGCTGCTGAGTCCCAAGTGCCCAGGAAGACTTTGTCATGGCCCTTGTGTGAGCTGCCATGTGATAACACTCTGTTTTGAATGCTCCGAGGCCCTCGTACCTGGAGTCACTCTGCTCGAGGAGAAAGTCAGCATCTTGCCATGCGGTGTCGCTGACGGCACACCCAGCAGAAACACATGCCTGGAAGTAAGGCCCTGATTTGCCGTGCAGAAGCGGAGGCGTGCAGCAGTTTCCATGAGCCGGTGGCCTGTGCTCTGCGTACCTTTAACGGCAGCACAGTTTTCTGGACACCTAGGAGGCTAGCGTGGGCACCCTGTTGCCGGCAGGAACACTGAGTACCCCCAGGCGCACCTGGGTCTGCTGAGCAACATCCAGTCCCGCAGCCCTTTAGAGCCCCCTCTGTGCATGCCGAGCGTAGGGAAACGCACTGCACTCTCCTTTGAAGCGTCTTAGTTTCTTCAGCACTCGCGCACGTTCACGAACACCGTTCTGGCACGTCCCACATGGCGTAGAAGTCTTAGGCGTTGCCCTAGTCTGAGCAGCACTCGGAGTAACCCTCGGCTTCGCATTCCATCCAGGACCTCCTGCCTGAAATCAACGTGCCTCCTAGAGGAAGTCGGCTTGCGTTCTGACGGCAGTTTGAGTCCTGTTCTTCCCGTGGCACTGCAGGCTTTTGAATAGCCACAGGCCCAGAGGAGCAGCTACGGCGTTCCTTGGTTGAGGCAGTTCGCTTGATGCAGAACACTCGAATTCGAGAAGCTGATTCAGGGAAGGAAACACAGGGTAACCTGTGTCTCTTTGGACTTGTTAGAAACCACAGTGGGGTATGCTGAGTGTGCCCATGGAAACGGGGGCCTGCTGGAACTAGCCTTGCTTTCCCATTTTGAAGGCTGCATTCATGCTGCCTTGAAGCTGCCTGACATTCCCTGCTCTTGACAGGCCTGTAAACCCTGTAAGAACGCTTCTGGGGAGAAAATGAATTTGCTATCTACACTAGGTGCTTCTGCGCCTGCGGTGTGGTCACCCTGACAAGCTCTAGCGCTAAAAGGAAACTCAACGTGTGAACTTGCCTCCAGTTTAGGCCCTTAGTACCCATGTAGATACGGAGGCATGCAGCTCTTTCCATGAGTTCTTAGTCGCTTCTATGCTTTACTATAAAGGAAGTACACTTCTGAGGACTCCTAGGCCTCTCGGGTATGCATCATTTCCCCTCCAAGTTCACTGAGTCCCTCCAGAGCCCTGTGGGCCGGCTGCGAGAAACTTCGAGTCCCATTTGTCGATTCCCTCGGAGGCCCTCTGTGCGTGCCTAGAGACGGGCAACACACTGTACGTTCCTTGAGGAGAGCTCCATTTCCAGAGACCTCGAACGGCCTCAGGACAACATTGCTGCTGAGTCCCAAGTGCCCAGGAAGACTTTGTCATGGCCCTTGTGTGAGCTGCCATGTGATAACACTCTGTTTTGAATGCTCCGAGGCCCTCGTACCTGGAGTCACTCTGCTCGAGGAGAAAGTCAGCATCTTGCCATGCGGTGTCGCTGACGGCACACCCAGCAGAAACACATGCCTGGAAGTAAGGCCCTGATTTGCCGTGCAGAAGCGGAGGCGTGCAGCAGTTTCCATGAGCCGGTGGCCTGTGCTCTGCGTACCTTTAACGGCAGCACAGTTTTCTGGACACCTAGGAGGCTAGCGTGGGCACCCTGTTGCCGGCAGGAACACTGAGTACCCCCAGGCGCACCTGGGTCTGCTGAGCAACATCCAGTCCCGTAGCCCTTTAGAGCCCCCTCTGTGCATGCCGAGCGTAGGGAAACGCACTGCACTCTCCTTTGAAGCGTCTTAGTTTCTTCAGCACTCGCGCACGTTCACGAACACCGTTCTGGCACGTCCCACATGGCGTAGAAGTCTTAGGCGTTGCCCTAGTCTGAGCAGCACTCGGAGTAACCCTCGGCTTCGCATTCCATCCAGGACCTCCTGCCTGAAATCAACGTGCCTCCTAGAGGAAGTCGGCTTGCGTTCTGACGGCAGTTTGAGTCCTGTTCTTCCCGTGGCACTGCAGGCTTTTGAATAGCCACAGGCCCAGAGGAGCAGCTACGGCGTTCCTTGGTTGAGGCAGTTCGCTTGATGCAGAACACTCGAATTCGAGAAGCTGATTCAGGGAAGGAAACACAGGGTAACCTGTGTCTCTTTGGACTTGTTAGAAACCACAGTGGGGTATGCTGAGTGTGCCCATGGAAACGGGGGCCTGCTGGAACTAGCCTTGCTTTCCCATTTTGAAGGCTGCATTCATGCTGCCTTGAAGCTGCCTGACATTCCCTGCTCTTGACAGGCCTGTAAACCCTGTAAGAACGCTTCTGGGGAGCAAATGAATTTGCTATCTACACTAGGTGCTTCTGCGCCTGCGGTGTGGTCACCCTGACAAGCTCTAGCGCTAAAAGGAAACTCAACGTGTGAACTTGCCTCCAGTTTAGGCCCTTAGTACCCATGTAGATACGGAGGCATGCAGCTCTTTCCATGAGTTCTTAGTCGCTTCTATGCTTTACTATAAAGGAAGTACACTTCTGAGGACTCCTAGGCCTCTCGGGTATGCATCATTTCCCCTCCAAGTTCACTGAGTCCCTCCAGAGCCCTGTGGGCCGGCTGCGAGAAACTTCGAGTCCCATTTGTCGATTCCCTCGGAGGCCCTCTGTGCGTGCCTAGAGACGGGCAACACACTGTACGTTCCTTGAGGAGAGCTCCATTTCCAGAGACCTCGAACGGCCTCAGGACAACATTGCTGCTGAGTCCCAAGTGCCCAGGAAGACTTTGTCATGGCCCTTGTGTGAGCTGCCATGTGATAACACTCTGTTTTGAATGCTCCGAGGCCCTCGTACCTGGAGTCACTCTGCTCGAGGAGAAAGTCAGCATCTTGCCATGCGGTGTCGCTGACGGCACACCCAGCAGAAACACATGCCTGGAAGTAAGGCCCTGATTTGCCGTGCAGAAGCGGAGGCGTGCAGCAGTTTCCATGAGCCGGTGGCCTGTGCTCTGCGTACCTTTAACGGCAGCACAGTTTTCTGGACACCTAGGAGGCTAGCGTGGGCACCCTGTTGCCGGCAGGAACACTGAGTACCCCCAGGCGCACCTGGGTCTGCTGAGCAACATCCAGTCCCGCAGCCCTTTAGAGCCCCCTCTGTGCATGCCGAGCGTAGGGAAACGCACTGCACTCTCCTTTGAAGCGTCTTAGTTTCTTCAGCACTCGCGCACGTTCACGAACACCGTTCTGGCACGTCCCACATGGCGTAGAAGTCTTAGGCGTTGCCCTAGTCTGAGCAGCACTCAGAGTAACCCTCGGCTTCGCATTCCATCCAGGACCTCCTGCCTGAAATCAACGTGCCTCCTAGAGGAAGTCGGCTTGCGTTCTGACGGCAGTTTGAGTCCTGTTCTTCCCGTGGCACTGCAGGCTTTTGAATAGCCACAGGCCCAGAGGAGCAGCTACGGCGTTCCTTGGTTGAGGCAGTTCGCTTGATGCAGAACACTCGAATTCGAGAAGCTGATTCAGGGAAGGAAACACAGGGTAACCTGTGTCTCTTTGGACTTGTTAGAAACCACAGTGGGGTATGCTGAGTGTGCCCATGGAAACGGGGGCCTGCTGGAACTAGCCTTGCTTTCCCATTTTGAAGGCTGCATTCATGCTGCCTTGAAGCTGCCTGACATTCCCTGCTCTTGACAGGCCTGTAAACCCTGTAAGAACGCTTCTGGGGAGCAAATGAATTTGCTATCTACACTAGGTGCTTCTGCGCCTGCGGTGTGGTCACCCTGACAAGCTCTAGCGCTAAAAGGAAACTCAACGTGTGAACTTGCCTCCAGTTTAGGCCCTTAGTACCCATGTAGATACGGAGGCATGCAGCTCTTTCCATGAGTTCTTAGTCGCTTCTATGCTTTACTATAAAGGAAGTACACTTCTGAGGACTCCTAGGCCTCTCGGGTATGCATCATTTCCCCTCCAAGTTCACTGAGTCCCTCCAGAGCCCTGTGGGCCGGCTGCGAGAAACTTCGAGTCCCATTTGTCGATTCCCTCGGAGGCCCTCTGTGCGTGCCTAGAGACGGGCAACACACTGTACGTTCCTTGAGGAGAGCTCCATTTCCAGAGACCTCGAACGGCCTCAGGACAACATTGCTGCTGAGTCCCAAGTGCCCAGGAAGACTTTGTCATGGCCCTTGTGTGAGCTGCCATGTGATAACACTCTGTTTTGAATGCTCCGAGGCCCTCGTACCTGGAGTCACTCTGCTCGAGGAGAAAGTCAGCATCTTGCCATGCGGTGTCGCTGACGGCACACCCAGCAGAAACACATGCCTGGAAGTAAGGCCCTGATTTGCCGTGCAGAAGCGGAGGCGTGCAGCAGTTTCCATGAGCCGGTGGCCTGTGCTCTGCGTACCTTTAACGGCAGCACAGTTTTCTGGACACCTAGGAGGCTAGCGTGGGCACCCTGTTGCCGGCAGGAACACTGAGTACCCCCAGGCGCACCTGGGTCTGCTGAGCAACATCCAGTCCCGTAGCCCTTTAGAGCCCCCTCTGTGCATGCCGAGCGTAGGGAAACGCACTGCACTCTCCTTTGAAGCGTCTTAGTTTCTTCAGCACTCGCGCACGTTCACGAACACCGTTCTGGCACGTCCCACATGGCGTAGAAGTCTTAGGCGTTGCCCTAGTCTGAGCAGCACTCGGAGTAACCCTCGGCTTCGCATTCCATCCAGGACCTCCTGCCTGAAATCAACGTGCCTCCTAGAGGAAGTCGGCTTGCGTTCTGACGGCAGTTTGAGTCCTGTTCTTCCCGTGGCACTGCAGGCTTTTGAATAGCCACAGGCCCAGAGGAGCAGCTACGGCGTTCCTTGGTTGAGGCAGTTCGCTTGATGCAGAACACTCGAATTCGAGAAGCTGATTCAGGGAAGGAAACACAGGGTAACCTGTGTCTCTTTGGACTTGTTAGAAACCACAGTGGGGTATGCTGAGTGTGCCCATGGAAACGGGGGCCTGCTGGAACTAGCCTTGCTTTCCCATTTTGAAGGCTGCATTCATGCTGCCTTGAAGCTGCCTGACATTCCCTGCTCTTGACAGGCCTGTAAACCCTGTAAGAACGCTTCTGGGGAGCAAATGAATTTGCTATCTACACTAGGTGCTTCTGCGCCTGCGGTGTGGTCACCCTGACAAGCTCTAGCGCTAAAAGGAAACTCAACGTGTGAACTTGCCTCCAGTTTAGGCCCTTAGTACCCATGTAGATACGGAGGCATGCAGCTCTTTCCATGAGTTCTTAGTCGCTTCTATGCTTTACTATAAAGGAAGTACACTTCTGAGGACTCCTAGGCCTCTCGGGTATGCATCATTTCCCCTCCAAGTTCACTGAGTCCCTCCAGAGCCCTGTGGGCCGGCTGCGAGAAACTTCGAGTCCCATTTGTCGATTCCCTCGGAGGCCCTCTGTGCGTGCCTAGAGACGGGCAACACACTGTACGTTCCTTGAGGAGAGCTCCATTTCCAGAGACCTCGAACGGCCTCAGGACAACATTGCTGCTGAGTCCCAAGTGCCCAGGAAGACTTTGTCATGGCCCTTGTGTGAGCTGCCATGTGATAACACTCTGTTTTGAATGCTCCGAGGCCCTCGTACCTGGAGTCACTCTGCTCGAGGAGAAAGTCAGCATCTTGCCATGCGGTGTCGCTGACGGCACACCCAGCAGAAACACATGCCTGGAAGTAAGGCCCTGATTTGCCGTGCAGAAGCGGAGGCGTGCAGCAGTTTCCATGAGCCGGTGGCCTGTGCTCTGCGTACCTTTAACGGCAGCACAGTTTTCTGGACACCTAGGAGGCTAGCGTGGGCACCCTGTTGCCGGCAGGAACACTGAGTACCCCCAGGCGCACCTGGGTCTGCTGAGCAACATCCAGTCCCGCAGCCCTTTAGAGCCCCCTCTGTGCATGCCGAGCGTAGGGAAACGCACTGCACTCTCCTTTGAAGCGTCTTAGTTTCTTCAGCACTCGCGCACGTTCACGAACACCGTTCTGGCACGTCCCACATGGCGTAGAAGTCTTAGGCGTTGCCCTAGTCTGAGCAGCACTCAGAGTAACCCTCGGCTTCGCATTCCATCCAGGACCTCCTGCCTGAAATCAACGTGCCTCCTAGAGGAAGTCGGCTTGCGTTCTGACGGCAGTTTGAGTCCTGTTCTTCCCGTGGCACTGCAGGCTTTTGAATAGCCACAGGCCCAGAGGAGCAGCTACGGCGTTCCTTGGTTGAGGCAGTTCGCTTGATGCAGAACACTCGAATTCGAGAAGCTGATTCAGGGAAGGAAACACAGGGTAACCTGTGTCTCTTTGGACTTGTTAGAAACCACAGTGGGGTATGCTGAGTGTGCCCATGGAAACGGGGGCCTGCTGGAACTAGCCTTGCTTTCCCATTTTGAAGGCTGCATTCATGCTGCCTTGAAGCTGCCTGACATTCCCTGCTCTTGACAGGCCTGTAAACCCTGTAAGAACGCTTCTGGGGAGCAAATGAATTTGCTATCTACACTAGGTGCTTCTGCGCCTGCGGTGTGGTCACCCTGACAAGCTCTAGCGCTAAAAGGAAACTCAACGTGTGAACTTGCCTCCAGTTTAGGCCCTTAGTACCCATGTAGATACGGAGGCATGCAGCTCTTTCCATGAGTTCTTAGTCGCTTCTATGCTTTACTATAAAGGAAGTACACTTCTGAGGACTCCTAGGCCTCTCGGGTATGCATCATTTCCCCTCCAAGTTCACTGAGTCCCTCCAGAGCCCTGTGGGCCGGCTGCGAGAAACTTCGAGTCCCATTTGTCGATTCCCTCGGAGGCCCTCTGTGCGTGCCTAGAGACGGGCAACACACTGTACGTTCCTTGAGGAGAGCTCCATTTCCAGAGACCTCGAACGGCCTCAGGACAACATTGCTGCTGAGTCCCAAGTGCCCAGGAAGACTTTGTCATGGCCCTTGTGTGAGCTGCCATGTGATAACACTCTGTTTTGAATGCTCCGAGGCCCTCGTACCTGGAGTCACTCTGCTCGAGGAGAAAGTCAGCATCTTGCCATGCGGTGTCGCTGACGGCACACCCAGCAGAAACACATGCCTGGAAGTAAGGCCCTGATTTGCCGTGCAGAAGCGGAGGCGTGCAGCAGTTTCCATGAGCCGGTGGCCTGTGCTCTGCGTACCTTTAACGGCAGCACAGTTTTCTGGACACCTAGGAGGCTAGCGTGGGCACCCTGTTGCCGGCAGGAACACTGAGTACCCCCAGGCGCACCTGGGTCTGCTGAGCAACATCCAGTCCCGCAGCCCTTTAGAGCCCCCTCTGTGCATGCCGAGCGTAGGGAAACGCACTGCACTCTCCTTTGAAGCGTCTTAGTTTCTTCAGCACTCGCGCACGTTCACGAACACCGTTCTGGCACGTCCCACATGGCGTAGAAGTCTTAGGCGTTGCCCTAGTCTGAGCAGCACTCAGAGTAACCCTCGGCTTCGCATTCCATCCAGGACCTCCTGCCTGAAATCAACGTGCCTCCTAGAGGAAGTCGGCTTGCGTTCTGACGGCAGTTTGAGTCCTGTTCTTCCCGTGGCACTGCAGGCTTTTGAATAGCCACAGGCCCAGAGGAGCAGCTACGGCGTTCCTTGGTTGAGGCAGTTCGCTTGATGCAGAACACTCGAATTCGAGAAGCTGATTCAGGGAAGGAAACACAGGGTAACCTGTGTCTCTTTGGACTTGTTAGAAACCACAGTGGGGTATGCTGAGTGTGCCCATGGAAACGGGGGCCTGCTGGAACTAGCCTTGCTTTCCCATTTTGAAGGCTGCATTCATGCTGCCTTGAAGCTGCCTGACATTCCCTGCTCTTGACAGGCCTGTAAACCCTGTAAGAACGCTTCTGGGGAGAAAATGAATTTGCTATCTACACTAGGTGCTTCTGCGCCTGCGGTGTGGTCACCCTGACAAGCTCTAGCGCTAAAAGGAAACTCAACGTGTGAACTTGCCTCCAGTTTAGGCCCTTAGTACCCATGTAGATACGGAGGCATGCAGCTCTTTCCATGAGTTCTTAGTCGCTTCTATGCTTTACTATAAAGGAAGTACACTTCTGAGGACTCCTAGGCCTCTCGGGTATGCATCATTTCCCCTCCAAGTTCACTGAGTCCCTCCAGAGCCCTGTGGGCCGGCTGCGAGAAACTTCGAGTCCCATTTGTCGATTCCCTCGGAGGCCCTCTGTGCGTGCCTAGAGACGGGCAACACACTGTACGTTCCTTGAGGAGAGCTCCATTTCCAGAGACCTCGAACGGCCTCAGGACAACATTGCTGCTGAGTCCCAAGTGCCCAGGAAGACTTTGTCATGGCCCTTGTGTGAGCTGCCATGTGATAACACTCTGTTTTGAATGCTCCGAGGCCCTCGTACCTGGAGTCACTCTGCTCGAGGAGAAAGTCAGCATCTTGCCATGCGGTGTCGCTGACGGCACACCCAGCAGAAACACATGCCTGGAAGTAAGGCCCTGATTTGCCGTGCAGAAGCGGAGGCGTGCAGCAGTTTCCATGAGCCGGTGGCCTGTGCTCTGCGTACCTTTAACGGCAGCACAGTTTTCTGGACACCTAGGAGGCTAGCGTGGGCACCCTGTTGCCGGCAGGAACACTGAGTACCCCCAGGCGCACCTGGGTCTGCTGAGCAACATCCAGTCCCGCAGCCCTTTAGAGCCCCCTCTGTGCATGCCGAGCGTAGGGAAACGCACTGCACTCTCCTTTGAAGCGTCTTAGTTTCTTCAGCACTCGCGCACGTTCACGAACACCGTTCTGGCACGTCCCACATGGCGTAGAAGTCTTAGGCGTTGCCCTAGTCTGAGCAGCACTCAGAGTAACCCTCGGCTTCGCATTCCATCCAGGACCTCCTGCCTGAAATCAACGTGCCTCCTAGAGGAAGTCGGCTTGCGTTCTGACGGCAGTTTGAGTCCTGTTCTTCCCGTGGCACTGCAGGCTTTTGAATAGCCACAGGCCCAGAGGAGCAGCTACGGCGTTCCTTGGTTGAGGCAGTTCGCTTGATGCAGAACACTCGAATTCGAGAAGCTGATTCAGGGAAGGAAACACAGGGTAACCTGTGTCTCTTTGGACTTGTTAGAAACCACAGTGGGGTATGCTGAGTGTGCCCATGGAAACGGGGGCCTGCTGGAACTAGCCTTGCTTTCCCATTTTGAAGGCTGCATTCATGCTGCCTTGAAGCTGCCTGACATTCCCTGCTCTTGACAGGCCTGTAAACCCTGTAAGAACGCTTCTGGGGAGCAAATGAATTTGCTATCTACACTAGGTGCTTCTGCGCCTGCGGTGTGGTCACCCTGACAAGCTCTAGCGCTAAAAGGAAACTCAACGTGTGAACTTGCCTCCAGTTTAGGCCCTTAGTACCCATGTAGATACGGAGGCATGCAGCTCTTTCCATGAGTTCTTAGTCGCTTCTATGCTTTACTATAAAGGAAGTACACTTCTGAGGACTCCTAGGCCTCTCGGGTATGCATCATTTCCCCTCCAAGTTCACTGAGTCCCTCCAGAGCCCTGTGGGCCGGCTGCGAGAAACTTCGAGTCCCATTTGTCGATTCCCTCGGAGGCCCTCTGTGCGTGCCTAGAGACGGGCAACACACTGTACGTTCCTTGAGGAGAGCTCCATTTCCAGAGACCTCGAACGGCCTCAGGACAACATTGCTGCTGAGTCCCAAGTGCCCAGGAAGACTTTGTCATGGCCCTTGTGTGAGCTGCCATGTGATAACACTCTGTTTTGAATGCTCCGAGGCCCTCGTACCTGGAGTCACTCTGCTCGAGGAGAAAGTCAGCATCTTGCCATGCGGTGTCGCTGACGGCACACCCAGCAGAAACACATGCCTGGAAGTAAGGCCCTGATTTGCCGTGCAGAAGCGGAGGCGTGCAGCAGTTTCCATGAGCCGGTGGCCTGTGCTCTGCGTACCTTTAACGGCAGCACAGTTTTCTGGACACCTAGGAGGCTAGCGTGGGCACCCTGTTGCCGGCAGGAACACTGAGTACCCCCAGGCGCACCTGGGTCTGCTGAGCAACATCCAGTCCCGCAGCCCTTTAGAGCCCCCTCTGTGCATGCCGAGCGTAGGGAAACGCACTGCACTCTCCTTTGAAGCGTCTTAGTTTCTTCAGCACTCGCGCACGTTCACGAACACCGTTCTGGCACGTCCCACATGGCGTAGAAGTCTTAGGCGTTGCCCTAGTCTGAGCAGCACTCAGAGTAACCCTCGGCTTCGCATTCCATCCAGGACCTCCTGCCTGAAATCAACGTGCCTCCTAGAGGAAGTCGGCTTGCGTTCTGACGGCAGTTTGAGTCCTGTTCTTCCCGTGGCACTGCAGGCTTTTGAATAGCCACAGGCCCAGAGGAGCAGCTACGGCGTTCCTTGGTTGAGGCAGTTCGCTTGATGCAGAACACTCGAATTCGAGAAGCTGATTCAGGGAAGGAAACACAGGGTAACCTGTGTCTCTTTGGACTTGTTAGAAACCACAGTGGGGTATGCTGAGTGTGCCCATGGAAACGGGGGCCTGCTGGAACTAGCCTTGCTTTCCCATTTTGAAGGCTGCATTCATGCTGCCTTGAAGCTGCCTGACATTCCCTGCTCTTGACAGGCCTGTAAACCCTGTAAGAACGCTTCTGGGGAGCAAATGAATTTGCTATCTACACTAGGTGCTTCTGCGCCTGCGGTGTGGTCACCCTGACAAGCTCTAGCGCTAAAAGGAAACTCAACGTGTGAACTTGCCTCCAGTTTAGGCCCTTAGTACCCATGTAGATACGGAGGCATGCAGCTCTTTCCATGAGTTCTTAGTCGCTTCTATGCTTTACTATAAAGGAAGTACACTTCTGAGGACTCCTAGGCCTCTCGGGTATGCATCATTTCCCCTCCAAGTTCACTGAGTCCCTCCAGAGCCCTGTGGGCCGGCTGCGAGAAACTTCGAGTCCCATTTGTCGATTCCCTCGGAGGCCCTCTGTGCGTGCCTAGAGACGGGCAACACACTGTACGTTCCTTGAGGAGAGCTCCATTTCCAGAGACCTCGAACGGCCTCAGGACAACATTGCTGCTGAGTCCCAAGTGCCCAGGAAGACTTTGTCATGGCCCTTGTGTGAGCTGCCATGTGATAACACTCTGTTTTGAATGCTCCGAGGCCCTCGTACCTGGAGTCACTCTGCTCGAGGAGAAAGTCAGCATCTTGCCATGCGGTGTCGCTGACGGCACACCCAGCAGAAACACATGCCTGGAAGTAAGGCCCTGATTTGCCGTGCAGAAGCGGAGGCGTGCAGCAGTTTCCATGAGCCGGTGGCCTGTGCTCTGCGTACCTTTAACGGCAGCACAGTTTTCTGGACACCTAGGAGGCTAGCGTGGGCACCCTGTTGCCGGCAGGAACACTGAGTACCCCCAGGCGCACCTGGGTCTGCTGAGCAACATCCAGTCCCGTAGCCCTTTAGAGCCCCCTCTGTGCATGCCGAGCGTAGGGAAACGCACTGCACTCTCCTTTGAAGCGTCTTAGTTTCTTCAGCACTCGCGCACGTTCACGAACACCGTTCTGGCACGTCCCACATGGCGTAGAAGTCTTAGGCGTTGCCCTAGTCTGAGCAGCACTCAGAGTAACCCTCGGCTTCGCATTCCATCCAGGACCTCCTGCCTGAAATCAACGTGCCTCCTAGAGGAAGTCGGCTTGCGTTCTGACGGCAGTTTGAGTCCTGTTCTTCCCGTGGCACTGCAGGCTTTTGAATAGCCACAGGCCCAGAGGAGCAGCTACGGCGTTCCTTGGTTGAGGCAGTTCGCTTGATGCAGAACACTCGAATTCGAGAAGCTGATTCAGGGAAGGAAACACAGGGTAACCTGTGTCTCTTTGGACTTGTTAGAAACCACAGTGGGGTATGCTGAGTGTGCCCATGGAAACGGGGGCCTGCTGGAACTAGCCTTGCTTTCCCATTTTGAAGGCTGCATTCATGCTGCCTTGAAGCTGCCTGACATTCCCTGCTCTTGACAGGCCTGTAAACCCTGTAAGAACGCTTCTGGGGAGAAAATGAATTTGCTATCTACACTAGGTGCTTCTGCGCCTGCGGTGTGGTCACCCTGACAAGCTCTAGCGCTAAAAGGAAACTCAACGTGTGAACTTGCCTCCAGTTTAGGCCCTTAGTACCCATGTAGATACGGAGGCATGCAGCTCTTTCCATGAGTTCTTAGTCGCTTCTATGCTTTACTATAAAGGAAGTACACTTCTGAGGACTCCTAGGCCTCTCGGGTATGCATCATTTCCCCTCCAAGTTCACTGAGTCCCTCCAGAGCCCTGTGGGCCGGCTGCGAGAAACTTCGAGTCCCATTTGTCGATTCCCTCGGAGGCCCTCTGTGCGTGCCTAGAGACGGGCAACACACTGTACGTTCCTTGAGGAGAGCTCCATTTCCAGAGACCTCGAACGGCCTCAGGACAACATTGCTGCTGAGTCCCAAGTGCCCAGGAAGACTTTGTCATGGCCCTTGTGTGAGCTGCCATGTGATAACACTCTGTTTTGAATGCTCCGAGGCCCTCGTACCTGGAGTCACTCTGCTCGAGGAGAAAGTCAGCATCTTGCCATGCGGTGTCGCTGACGGCACACCCAGCAGAAACACATGCCTGGAAGTAAGGCCCTGATTTGCCGTGCAGAAGCGGAGGCGTGCAGCAGTTTCCATGAGCCGGTGGCCTGTGCTCTGCGTACCTTTAACGGCAGCACAGTTTTCTGGACACCTAGGAGGCTAGCGTGGGCACCCTGTTGCCGGCAGGAACACTGAGTACCCCCAGGCGCACCTGGGTCTGCTGAGCAACATCCAGTCCCGCAGCCCTTTAGAGCCCCCTCTGTGCATGCCGAGCGTAGGGAAACGCACTGCACTCTCCTTTGAAGCGTCTTAGTTTCTTCAGCACTCGCGCACGTTCACGAACACCGTTCTGGCACGTCCCACATGGCGTAGAAGTCTTAGGCGTTGCCCTAGTCTGAGCAGCACTCAGAGTAACCCTCGGCTTCGCATTCCATCCAGGACCTCCTGCCTGAAATCAACGTGCCTCCTAGAGGAAGTCGGCTTGCGTTCTGACGGCAGTTTGAGTCCTGTTCTTCCCGTGGCACTGCAGGCTTTTGAATAGCCACAGGCCCAGAGGAGCAGCTACGGCGTTCCTTGGTTGAGGCAGTTCGCTTGATGCAGAACACTCGAATTCGAGAAGCTGATTCAGGGAAGGAAACACAGGGTAACCTGTGTCTCTTTGGACTTGTTAGAAACCACAGTGGGGTATGCTGAGTGTGCCCATGGAAACGGGGGCCTGCTGGAACTAGCCTTGCTTTCCCATTTTGAAGGCTGCATTCATGCTGCCTTGAAGCTGCCTGACATTCCCTGCTCTTGACAGGCCTGTAAACCCTGTAAGAACGCTTCTGGGGAGAAAATGAATTTGCTATCTACACTAGGTGCTTCTGCGCCTGCGGTGTGGTCACCCTGACAAGCTCTAGCGCTAAAAGGAAACTCAACGTGTGAACTTGCCTCCAGTTTAGGCCCTTAGTACCCATGTAGATACGGAGGCATGCAGCTCTTTCCATGAGTTCTTAGTCGCTTCTATGCTTTACTATAAAGGAAGTACACTTCTGAGGACTCCTAGGCCTCTCGGGTATGCATCATTTCCCCTCCAAGTTCACTGAGTCCCTCCAGAGCCCTGTGGGCCGGCTGCGAGAAACTTCGAGTCCCATTTGTCGATTCCCTCGGAGGCCCTCTGTGCGTGCCTAGAGACGGGCAACACACTGTACGTTCCTTGAGGAGAGCTCCATTTCCAGAGACCTCGAACGGCCTCAGGACAACATTGCTGCTGAGTCCCAAGTGCCCAGGAAGACTTTGTCATGGCCCTTGTGTGAGCTGCCATGTGATAACACTCTGTTTTGAATGCTCCGAGGCCCTCGTACCTGGAGTCACTCTGCTCGAGGAGAAAGTCAGCATCTTGCCATGCGGTGTCGCTGACGGCACACCCAGCAGAAACACATGCCTGGAAGTAAGGCCCTGATTTGCCGTGCAGAAGCGGAGGCGTGCAGCAGTTTCCATGAGCCGGTGGCCTGTGCTCTGCGTACCTTTAACGGCAGCACAGTTTTCTGGACACCTAGGAGGCTAGCGTGGGCACCCTGTTGCCGGCAGGAACACTGAGTACCCCCAGGCGCACCTGGGTCTGCTGAGCAACATCCAGTCCCGTAGCCCTTTAGAGCCCCCTCTGTGCATGCCGAGCGTAGGGAAACGCACTGCACTCTCCTTTGAAGCGTCTTAGTTTCTTCAGCACTCGCGCACGTTCACGAACACCGTTCTGGCACGTCCCACATGGCGTAGAAGTCTTAGGCGTTGCCCTAGTCTGAGCAGCACTCGGAGTAACCCTCGGCTTCGCATTCCATCCAGGACCTCCTGCCTGAAATCAACGTGCCTCCTAGAGGAAGTCGGCTTGCGTTCTGACGGCAGTTTGAGTCCTGTTCTTCCCGTGGCACTGCAGGCTTTTGAATAGCCACAGGCCCAGAGGAGCAGCTACGGCGTTCCTTGGTTGAGGCAGTTCGCTTGATGCAGAACACTCGAATTCGAGAAGCTGATTCAGGGAAGGAAACACAGGGTAACCTGTGTCTCTTTGGACTTGTTAGAAACCACAGTGGGGTATGCTGAGTGTGCCCATGGAAACGGGGGCCTGCTGGAACTAGCCTTGCTTTCCCATTTTGAAGGCTGCATTCATGCTGCCTTGAAGCTGCCTGACATTCCCTGCTCTTGACAGGCCTGTAAACCCTGTAAGAACGCTTCTGGGGAGAAAATGAATTTGCTATCTACACTAGGTGCTTCTGCGCCTGCGGTGTGGTCACCCTGACAAGCTCTAGCGCTAAAAGGAAACTCAACGTGTGAACTTGCCTCCAGTTTAGGCCCTTAGTACCCATGTAGATACGGAGGCATGCAGCTCTTTCCATGAGTTCTTAGTCGCTTCTATGCTTTACTATAAAGGAAGTACACTTCTGAGGACTCCTAGGCCTCTCGGGTATGCATCATTTCCCCTCCAAGTTCACTGAGTCCCTCCAGAGCCCTGTGGGCCGGCTGCGAGAAACTTCGAGTCCCATTTGTCGATTCCCTCGGAGGCCCTCTGTGCGTGCCTAGAGACGGGCAACACACTGTACGTTCCTTGAGGAGAGCTCCATTTCCAGAGACCTCGAACGGCCTCAGGACAACATTGCTGCTGAGTCCCAAGTGCCCAGGAAGACTTTGTCATGGCCCTTGTGTGAGCTGCCATGTGATAACACTCTGTTTTGAATGCTCCGAGGCCCTCGTACCTGGAGTCACTCTGCTCGAGGAGAAAGTCAGCATCTTGCCATGCGGTGTCGCTGACGGCACACCCAGCAGAAACACATGCCTGGAAGTAAGGCCCTGATTTGCCGTGCAGAAGCGGAGGCGTGCAGCAGTTTCCATGAGCCGGTGGCCTGTGCTCTGCGTACCTTTAACGGCAGCACAGTTTTCTGGACACCTAGGAGGCTAGCGTGGGCACCCTGTTGCCGGCAGGAACACTGAGTACCCCCAGGCGCACCTGGGTCTGCTGAGCAACATCCAGTCCCGCAGCCCTTTAGAGCCCCCTCTGTGCATGCCGAGCGTAGGGAAACGCACTGCACTCTCCTTTGAAGCGTCTTAGTTTCTTCAGCACTCGCGCACGTTCACGAACACCGTTCTGGCACGTCCCACATGGCGTAGAAGTCTTAGGCGTTGCCCTAGTCTGAGCAGCACTCAGAGTAACCCTCGGCTTCGCATTCCATCCAGGACCTCCTGCCTGAAATCAACGTGCCTCCTAGAGGAAGTCGGCTTGCGTTCTGACGGCAGTTTGAGTCCTGTTCTTCCCGTGGCACTGCAGGCTTTTGAATAGCCACAGGCCCAGAGGAGCAGCTACGGCGTTCCTTGGTTGAGGCAGTTCGCTTGATGCAGAACACTCGAATTCGAGAAGCTGATTCAGGGAAGGAAACACAGGGTAACCTGTGTCTCTTTGGACTTGTTAGAAACCACAGTGGGGTATGCTGAGTGTGCCCATGGAAACGGGGGCCTGCTGGAACTAGCCTTGCTTTCCCATTTTGAAGGCTGCATTCATGCTGCCTTGAAGCTGCCTGACATTCCCTGCTCTTGACAGGCCTGTAAACCCTGTAAGAACGCTTCTGGGGAGAAAATGAATTTGCTATCTACACTAGGTGCTTCTGCGCCTGCGGTGTGGTCACCCTGACAAGCTCTAGCGCTAAAAGGAAACTCAACGTGTGAACTTGCCTCCAGTTTAGGCCCTTAGTACCCATGTAGATACGGAGGCATGCAGCTCTTTCCATGAGTTCTTAGTCGCTTCTATGCTTTACTATAAAGGAAGTACACTTCTGAGGACTCCTAGGCCTCTCGGGTATGCATCATTTCCCCTCCAAGTTCACTGAGTCCCTCCAGAGCCCTGTGGGCCGGCTGCGAGAAACTTCGAGTCCCATTTGTCGATTCCCTCGGAGGCCCTCTGTGCGTGCCTAGAGACGGGCAACACACTGTACGTTCCTTGAGGAGAGCTCCATTTCCAGAGACCTCGAACGGCCTCAGGACAACATTGCTGCTGAGTCCCAAGTGCCCAGGAAGACTTTGTCATGGCCCTTGTGTGAGCTGCCATGTGATAACACTCTGTTTTGAATGCTCCGAGGCCCTCGTACCTGGAGTCACTCTGCTCGAGGAGAAAGTCAGCATCTTGCCATGCGGTGTCGCTGACGGCACACCCAGCAGAAACACATGCCTGGAAGTAAGGCCCTGATTTGCCGTGCAGAAGCGGAGGCGTGCAGCAGTTTCCATGAGCCGGTGGCCTGTGCTCTGCGTACCTTTAACGGCAGCACAGTTTTCTGGACACCTAGGAGGCTAGCGTGGGCACCCTGTTGCCGGCAGGAACACTGAGTACCCCCAGGCGCACCTGGGTCTGCTGAGCAACATCCAGTCCCGTAGCCCTTTAGAGCCCCCTCTGTGCATGCCGAGCGTAGGGAAACGCACTGCACTCTCCTTTGAAGCGTCTTAGTTTCTTCAGCACTCGCGCACGTTCACGAACACCGTTCTGGCACGTCCCACATGGCGTAGAAGTCTTAGGCGTTGCCCTAGTCTGAGCAGCACTCGGAGTAACCCTCGGCTTCGCATTCCATCCAGGACCTCCTGCCTGAAATCAACGTGCCTCCTAGAGGAAGTCGGCTTGCGTTCTGACGGCAGTTTGAGTCCTGTTCTTCCCGTGGCACTGCAGGCTTTTGAATAGCCACAGGCCCAGAGGAGCAGCTACGGCGTTCCTTGGTTGAGGCAGTTCGCTTGATGCAGAACACTCGAATTCGAGAAGCTGATTCAGGGAAGGAAACACAGGGTAACCTGTGTCTCTTTGGACTTGTTAGAAACCACAGTGGGGTATGCTGAGTGTGCCCATGGAAACGGGGGCCTGCTGGAACTAGCCTTGCTTTCCCATTTTGAAGGCTGCATTCATGCTGCCTTGAAGCTGCCTGACATTCCCTGCTCTTGACAGGCCTGTAAACCCTGTAAGAACGCTTCTGGGGAGAAAATGAATTTGCTATCTACACTAGGTGCTTCTGCGCCTGCGGTGTGGTCACCCTGACAAGCTCTAGCGCTAAAAGGAAACTCAACGTGTGAACTTGCCTCCAGTTTAGGCCCTTAGTACCCATGTAGATACGGAGGCATGCAGCTCTTTCCATGAGTTCTTAGTCGCTTCTATGCTTTACTATAAAGGAAGTACACTTCTGAGGACTCCTAGGCCTCTCGGGTATGCATCATTTCCCCTCCAAGTTCACTGAGTCCCTCCAGAGCCCTGTGGGCCGGCTGCGAGAAACTTCGAGTCCCATTTGTCGATTCCCTCGGAGGCCCTCTGTGCGTGCCTAGAGACGGGCAACACACTGTACGTTCCTTGAGGAGAGCTCCATTTCCAGAGACCTCGAACGGCCTCAGGACAACATTGCTGCTGAGTCCCAAGTGCCCAGGAAGACTTTGTCATGGCCCTTGTGTGAGCTGCCATGTGATAACACTCTGTTTTGAATGCTCCGAGGCCCTCGTACCTGGAGTCACTCTGCTCGAGGAGAAAGTCAGCATCTTGCCATGCGGTGTCGCTGACGGCACACCCAGCAGAAACACATGCCTGGAAGTAAGGCCCTGATTTGCCGTGCAGAAGCGGAGGCGTGCAGCAGTTTCCATGAGCCGGTGGCCTGTGCTCTGCGTACCTTTAACGGCAGCACAGTTTTCTGGACGCCTAGGAGGCTAGCGTGGGCACCCTGTTGCCGGCAGGAACACTGAGTACCCCCAGGCGCACCTGGGTCTGCTGAGCAACATCCAGTCCCGTAGCCCTTTAGAGCCCCCTCTGTGCATGCCGAGCGTAGGGAAACGCACTGCACTCTCCTTTGAAGCGTCTTAGTTTCTTCAGCACTCGCGCACGTTCACGAACACCGTTCTGGCACGTCCCACATGGCGTAGAAGTCTTAGGCGTTGCCCTAGTCTGAGCAGCACTCAGAGTAACCCTCGGCTTCGCATTCCATCCAGGACCTCCTGCCTGAAATCAACGTGCCTCCTAGAGGAAGTCGGCTTGCGTTCTGACGGCAGTTTGAGTCCTGTTCTTCCCGTGGCACTGCAGGCTTTTGAATAGCCACAGGCCCAGAGGAGCAGCTACGGCGTTCCTTGGTTGAGGCAGTTCGCTTGATGCAGAACACTCGAATTCGAGAAGCTGATTCAGGGAAGGAAACACAGGGTAACCTGTGTCTCTTTGGACTTGTTAGAAACCACAGTGGGGTATGCTGAGTGTGCCCATGGAAACGGGGGCCTGCTGGAACTAGCCTTGCTTTCCCATTTTGAAGGCTGCATTCATGCTGCCTTGAAGCTGCCTGACATTCCCTGCTCTTGACAGGCCTGTAAACCCTGTAAGAACGCTTCTGGGGAGAAAATGAATTTGCTATCTACACTAGGTGCTTCTGCGCCTGCGGTGTGGTCACCCTGACAAGCTCTAGCGCTAAAAGGAAACTCAACGTGTGAACTTGCCTCCAGTTTAGGCCCTTAGTACCCATGTAGATACGGAGGCACGCAGCTCTTTCCATGAGTTCTTAGTCGCTTCTATGCTTTACTATAAAGGAAGTACACTTCTGAGGACTCCTAGGCCTCTCGGGTATGCATCATTTCCCCTCCAAGTTCACTGAGTCCCTCCAGAGCCCTGTGGGCCGGCTGCGAGAAACTTCGAGTCCCATTTGTCGATTCCCTCGGAGGCCCTCTGTGCGTGCCTAGAGACGGGCAACACACTGTACGTTCCTTGAGGAGAGCTCCATTTCCAGAGACCTCGAACGGCCTCAGGACAACATTGCTGCTGAGTCCCAAGTGCCCAGGAAGACTTTGTCATGGCCCTTGTGTGAGCTGCCATGTGATAACACTCTGTTTTGAATGCTCCGAGGCCCTCGTACCTGGAGTCACTCTGCTCGAGGAGAAAGTCAGCATCTTGCCATGCGGTGTCGCTGACGGCACACCCAGCAGAAACACATGCCTGGAAGTAAGGCCCTGATTTGCCGTGCAGAAGCGGAGGCGTGCAGCAGTTTCCATGAGCCGGTGGCCTGTGCTCTGCGTACCTTTAACGGCAGCACAGTTTTCTGGACGCCTAGGAGGCTAGCGTGGGCACCCTGTTGCCGGCAGGAACACTGAGTACCCCCAGGCGCACCTGGGTCTGCTGAGCAACATCCAGTCCCGTAGCCCTTTAGAGCCCCCTCTGTGCATGCCGAGCGTAGGGAAACGCACTGCACTCTCCTTTGAAGCGTCTTAGTTTCTTCAGCACTCGCGCACGTTCACGAACACCGTTCTGGCACGTCCCACATGGCGTAGAAGTCTTAGGCGTTGCCCTAGTCTGAGCAGCACTCAGAGTAACCCTCGGCTTCGCATTCCATCCAGGACCTCCTGCCTGAAATCAACGTGCCTCCTAGAGGAAGTCGGCTTGCGTTCTGACGGCAGTTTGAGTCCTGTTCTTCCCGTGGCACTGCAGGCTTTTGAATAGCCACAGGCCCAGAGGAGCAGCTACGGCGTTCCTTGGTTGAGGCAGTTCGCTTGATGCAGAACACTCGAATTCGAGAAGCTGATTCAGGGAAGGAAACACAGGGTAACCTGTGTCTCTTTGGACTTGTTAGAAACCACAGTGGGGTATGCTGAGTGTGCCCATGGAAACGGGGGCCTGCTGGAACTAGCCTTGCTTTCCCATTTTGAAGGCTGCATTCATGCTGCCTTGAAGCTGCCTGACATTCCCTGCTCTTGACAGGCCTGTAAACCCTGTAAGAACGCTTCTGGGGAGAAAATGAATTTGCTATCTACACTAGGTGCTTCTGCGCCTGCGGTGTGGTCACCCTGACAAGCTCTAGCGCTAAAAGGAAACTCAACGTGTGAACTTGCCTCCAGTTTAGGCCCTTAGTACCCATGTAGATACGGAGGCACGCAGCTCTTTCCATGAGTTCTTAGTCGCTTCTATGCTTTACTATAAAGGAAGTACACTTCTGAGGACTCCTAGGCCTCTCGGGTATGCATCATTTCCCCTCCAAGTTCACTGAGTCCCTCCAGAGCCCTGTGGGCCGGCTGCGAGAAACTTCGAGTCCCATTTGTCGATTCCCTCGGAGGCCCTCTGTGCGTGCCTAGAGACGGGCAACACACTGTACGTTCCTTGAGGAGAGCTCCATTTCCAGAGACCTCGAACGGCCTCAGGACAACATTGCTGCTGAGTCCCAAGTGCCCAGGAAGACTTTGTCATGGCCCTTGTGTGAGCTGCCATGTGATAACACTCTGTTTTGAATGCTCCGAGGCCCTCGTACCTGGAGTCACTCTGCTCGAGGAGAAAGTCAGCATCTTGCCATGCGGTGTCGCTGACGGCACACCCAGCAGAAACACATGCCTGGAAGTAAGGCCCTGATTTGCCGTGCAGAAGCGGAGGCGTGCAGCAGTTTCCATGAGCCGGTGGCCTGTGCTCTGCGTACCTTTAACGGCAGCACAGTTTTCTGGACGCCTAGGAGGCTAGCGTGGGCACCCTGTTGCCGGCAGGAACACTGAGTACCCCCAGGCGCACCTGGGTCTGCTGAGCAACATCCAGTCCCGCAGCCCTTTAGAGCCCCCTCTGTGCATGCCGAGCGTAGGGAAACGCACTGCACTCTCCTTTGAAGCGTCTTAGTTTCTTCAGCACTCGCGCACGTTCACGAACACCGTTCTGGCACGTCCCACATGGCGTAGAAGTCTTAGGCGTTGCCCTAGTCTGAGCAGCACTCAGAGTAACCCTCGGCTTCGCATTCCATCCAGGACCTCCTGCCTGAAATCAACGTGCCTCCTAGAGGAAGTCGGCTTGCGTTCTGACGGCAGTTTGAGTCCTGTTCTTCCCGTGGCACTGCAGGCTTTTGAATAGCCACAGGCCCAGAGGAGCAGCTACGGCGTTCCTTGGTTGAGGCAGTTCGCTTGATGCAGAACACTCGAATTCGAGAAGCTGATTCAGGGAAGGAAACACAGGGTAACCTGTGTCTCTTTGGACTTGTTAGAAACCACAGTGGGGTATGCTGAGTGTGCCCATGGAAACGGGGGCCTGCTGGAACTAGCCTTGCTTTCCCATTTTGAAGGCTGCATTCATGCTGCCTTGAAGCTGCCTGACATTCCCTGCTCTTGACAGGCCTGTAAACCCTGTAAGAACGCTTCTGGGGAGAAAATGAATTTGCTATCTACACTAGGTGCTTCTGCGCCTGCGGTGTGGTCACCCTGACAAGCTCTAGCGCTAAAAGGAAACTCAACGTGTGAACTTGCCTCCAGTTTAGGCCCTTAGTACCCATGTAGATACGGAGGCACGCAGCTCTTTCCATGAGTTCTTAGTCGCTTCTATGCTTTACTATAAAGGAAGTACACTTCTGAGGACTCCTAGGCCTCTCGGGTATGCATCATTTCCCCTCCAAGTTCACTGAGTCCCTCCAGAGCCCTGTGGGCCGGCTGCGAGAAACTTCGAGTCCCATTTGTCGATTCCCTCGGAGGCCCTCTGTGCGTGCCTAGAGACGGGCAACACACTGTACGTTCCTTGAGGAGAGCTCCATTTCCAGAGACCTCGAACGGCCTCAGGACAACATTGCTGCTGAGTCCCAAGTGCCCAGGAAGACTTTGTCATGGCCCTTGTGTGAGCTGCCATGTGATAACACTCTGTTTTGAATGCTCCGAGGCCCTCGTACCTGGAGTCACTCTGCTCGAGGAGAAAGTCAGCATCTTGCCATGCGGTGTCGCTGACGGCACACCCAGCAGAAACACATGCCTGGAAGTAAGGCCCTGATTTGCCGTGCAGAAGCGGAGGCGTGCAGCAGTTTCCATGAGCCGGTGGCCTGTGCTCTGCGTACCTTTAACGGCAGCACAGTTTTCTGGACGCCTAGGAGGCTAGCGTGGGCACCCTGTTGCCGGCAGGAACACTGAGTACCCCCAGGCGCACCTGGGTCTGCTGAGCAACATCCAGTCCCGCAGCCCTTTAGAGCCCCCTCTGTGCATGCCGAGCGTAGGGAAACGCACTGCACTCTCCTTTGAAGCGTCTTAGTTTCTTCAGCACTCGCGCACGTTCACGAACACCGTTCTGGCACGTCCCACATGGCGTAGAAGTCTTAGGCGTTGCCCTAGTCTGAGCAGCACTCAGAGTAACCCTCGGCTTCGCATTCCATCCAGGACCTCCTGCCTGAAATCAACGTGCCTCCTAGAGGAAGTCGGCTTGCGTTCTGACGGCAGTTTGAGTCCTGTTCTTCCCGTGGCACTGCAGGCTTTTGAATAGCCACAGGCCCAGAGGAGCAGCTACGGCGTTCCTTGGTTGAGGCAGTTCGCTTGATGCAGAACACTCGAATTCGAGAAGCTGATTCAGGGAAGGAAACACAGGGTAACCTGTGTCTCTTTGGACTTGTTAGAAACCACAGTGGGGTATGCTGAGTGTGCCCATGGAAACGGGGGCCTGCTGGAACTAGCCTTGCTTTCCCATTTTGAAGGCTGCATTCATGCTGCCTTGAAGCTGCCTGACATTCCCTGCTCTTGACAGGCCTGTAAACCCTGTAAGAATGCTTCTGGGGAGCAAATGAATTTGCTATCTACACTAGGTGCTTCTGCGCCTGCGGTGTGGTCACCCTGACAAGCTCTAGCGCTAAAAGGAAACTCAACGTGTGAACTTGCCTCCAGTTTAGGCCCTTAGTACCCATGTAGATACGGAGGCACGCAGCTCTTTCCATGAGTTCTTAGTCGCTTCTATGCTTTACTATAAAGGAAGTACACTTCTGAGGACTCCTAGGCCTCTCGGGTATGCATCATTTCCCCTCCAAGTTCACTGAGTCCCTCCAGAGCCCTGTGGGCCGGCTGCGAGAAACTTCGAGTCCCATTTGTCGATTCCCTCGGAGGCCCTCTGTGCGTGCCTAGAGACGGGCAACACACTGTACGTTCCTTGAGGAGAGCTCCATTTCCAGAGACCTCGAACGGCCTCAGGACAACATTGCTGCTGCGTCCCAAGTGCCCAGGAAGACTTTGTCATGGCCCTTGTGTGAGCTGCCATGTGATAACACTCTGTTTTGAATGCTCCGAGGCCCTCGTACCTGGAGTCACTCTGCTCGAGGAGAAAGTCAGCATCTTGCCATGCGGTGTCGCTGACGGCACACCCAGCAGAAACACATGCCTGGAAGTAAGGCCCTGATTTGCCGTGCAGAAGCGGAGGCGTGCAGCAGTTTCCATGAGCCGGTGGCCTGTGCTCTGCGTACCTTTAACGGCAGCACAGTTTTCTGGACACCTAGGAGGCTAGCGTGGGCACCCTGTTGCCGGCAGGAACACTGAGTACCCCCAGGCGCACCTGGGTCTGCTGAGCAACATCCAGTCCCGTAGCCCTTTAGAGCCCCCTCTGTGCATGCCGAGCGTAGGGAAACGCACTGCACTCTCCTTTGAAGCGTCTTAGTTTCTTCAGCACTCGCGCACGTTCACGAACACCGTTCTGGCACGTCCCACATGGCGTAGAAGTCTTAGGCGTTGCCCTAGTCTGAGCAGCACTCAGAGTAACCCTCGGCTTCGCATTCCATCCAGGACCTCCTGCCTGAAATCAACGTGCCTCCTAGAGGAAGTCGGCTTGCGTTCTGACGGCAGTTTGAGTCCTGTTCTTCCCGTGGCACTGCAGGCTTTTGAATAGCCACAGGCCCAGAGGAGCAGCTACGGCGTTCCTTGGTTGAGGCAGTTCGCTTGATGCAGAACACTCGAATTCGAGAAGCTGATTCAGGGAAGGAAACACAGGGTAACCTGTGTCTCTTTGGACTTGTTAGAAACCACAGTGGGGTATGCTGAGTGTGCCCATGGAAACGGGGGCCTGCTGGAACTAGCCTTGCTTTCCCATTTTGAAGGCTGCATTCATGCTGCCTTGAAGCTGCCTGACATTCCCTGCTCTTGACGGGCCTGTAAACCCTGTAAGAATGCTTCTGGGGAGAAAATGAATTTGCTATCTACACTAGGTGCTTCTGCGCCTGCGGTGTGGTCACCCTGACAAGCTCTAGCGCTAAAAGGAAACTCAACGTGTGAACTTGCCTCCAGTTTAGGCCCTTAGTACCCATGTAGATACGGAGGCACGCAGCTCTTTCCATGAGTTCTTAGTCGCTTCTATGCTTTACTATAAAGGAAGTACACTTCTGAGGACTCCTAGGCCTCTCGGGTATGCATCATTTCCCCTCCAAGTTCACTGAGTCCCTCCAGAGCCCTGTGGGCCGGCTGCGAGAAACTTCGAGTCCCATTTGTCGATTCCCTCGGAGGCCCTCTGTGCGTGCCTAGAGACGGGCAACACACTGTACGTTCCTTGAGGAGAGCTCCATTTCCAGAGACCTCGAACGGCCTCAGGACAACATTGCTGCTGAGTCCCAAGTGCCCAGGAAGACTTTGTCATGGCCCTTGTGTGAGCTGCCATGTGATAACACTCTGTTTTGAATGCTCCGAGGCCCTCGTACCTGGAGTCACTCTGCTCGAGGAGAAAGTCAGCATCTTGCCATGCGGTGTCGCTGACGGCACACCCAGCAGAAACACATGCCTGGAAGTAAGGCCCTGATTTGCCGTGCAGAAGCGGAGGCGTGCAGCAGTTTCCATGAGCCGGTGGCCTGTGCTCTGCGTACCTTTAACGGCAGCACAGTTTTCTGGACGCCTAGGAGGCTAGCGTGGGCACCCTGTTGCCGGCAGGAACACTGAGTACCCCCAGGCGCACCTGGGTCTGCTGAGCAACATCCAGTCCCGCAGCCCTTTAGAGCCCCCTCTGTGCATGCCGAGCGTAGGGAAACGCACTGCACTCTCCTTTGAAGCGTCTTAGTTTCTTCAGCACTCGCGCACGTTCACGAACACCGTTCTGGCACGTCCCACATGGCGTAGAAGTCTTAGGCGTTGCCCTAGTCTGAGCAGCACTCAGAGTAACCCTCGGCTTCGCATTCCATCCAGGACCTCCTGCCTGAAATCAACGTGCCTCCTAGAGGAAGTCGGCTTGCGTTCTGACGGCAGTTTGAGTCCTGTTCTTCCCGTGGCACTGCAGGCTTTTGAATAGCCACAGGCCCAGAGGAGCAGCTACGGCGTTCCTTGGTTGAGGCAGTTCGCTTGATGCAGAACACTCGAATTCGAGAAGCTGATTCAGGGAAGGAAACACAGGGTAACCTGTGTCTCTTTGGACTTGTTAGAAACCACAGTGGGGTATGCTGAGTGTGCCCATGGAAACGGGGGCCTGCTGGAACTAGCCTTGCTTTCCCATTTTGAAGGCTGCATTCATGCTGCCTTGAAGCTGCCTGACATTCCCTGCTCTTGACAGGCCTGTAAACCCTGTAAGAATGCTTCTGGGGAGCAAATGAATTTGCTATCTACACTAGGTGCTTCTGCGCCTGCGGTGTGGTCACCCTGACAAGCTCTAGCGCTAAAAGGAAACTCAACGTGTGAACTTGCCTCCAGTTTAGGCCCTTAGTACCCATGTAGATACGGAGGCATGCAGCTCTTTCCATGAGTTCTTAGTCGCTTCTATGCTTTACTATAAAGGAAGTACACTTCTGAGGACTCCTAGGCCTCTCGGGTATGCATCATTTCCCCTCCAAGTTCACTGAGTCCCTCCAGAGCCCTGTGGGCCGGCTGCGAGAAACTTCGAGTCCCATTTGTCGATTCCCTCGGAGGCCCTCTGTGCGTGCCTAGAGACGGGCAACACACTGTACGTTCCTTGAGGAGAGCTCCATTTCCAGAGACCTCGAACGGCCTCAGGACAACATTGCTGCTGAGTCCCAAGTGCCCAGGAAGACTTTGTCATGGCCCTTGTGTGAGCTGCCATGTGATAACACTCTGTTTTGAATGCTCCGAGGCCCTCGTACCTGGAGTCACTCTGCTCGAGGAGAAAGTCAGCATCTTGCCATGCGGTGTCGCTGACGGCACACCCAGCAGAAACACATGCCTGGAAGTAAGGCCCTGATTTGCCGTGCAGAAGCGGAGGCGTGCAGCAGTTTCCATGAGCCGGTGGCCTGTGCTCTGCGTACCTTTAACGGCAGCACAGTTTTCTGGACACCTAGGAGGCTAGCGTGGGCACCCTGTTGCCGGCAGGAACACTGAGTACCCCCAGGCGCACCTGGGTCTGCTGAGCAACATCCAGTCCCGCAGCCCTTTAGAGCCCCCTCTGTGCATGCCGAGCGTAGGGAAACGCACTGCACTCTCCTTTGAAGCGTCTTAGTTTCTTCAGCACTCGCGCACGTTCACGAACACCGTTCTGGCACGTCCCACATGGCGTAGAAGTCTTAGGCGTTGCCCTAGTCTGAGCAGCACTCAGAGTAACCCTCGGCTTCGCATTCCATCCAGGACCTCCTGCCTGAAATCAACGTGCCTCCTAGAGGAAGTCGGCTTGCGTTCTGACGGCAGTTTGAGTCCTGTTCTTCCCGTGGCACTGCAGGCTTTTGAATAGCCACAGGCCCAGAGGAGCAGCTACGGCGTTCCTTGGTTGAGGCAGTTCGCTTGATGCAGAACACTCGAATTCGAGAAGCTGATTCAGGGAAGGAAACACAGGGTAACCTGTGTCTCTTTGGACTTGTTAGAAACCACAGTGGGGTATGCTGAGTGTGCCCATGGAAACGGGGGCCTGCTGGAACTAGCCTTGCTTTCCCATTTTGAAGGCTGCATTCATGCTGCCTTGAAGCTGCCTGACATTCCCTGCTCTTGACAGGCCTGTAAACCCTGTAAGAATGCTTCTGGGGAGCAAATGAATTTGCTATCTACACTAGGTGCTTCTGCGCCTGCGGTGTGGTCACCCTGACAAGCTCTAGCGCTAAAAGGAAACTCAACGTGTGAACTTGCCTCCAGTTTAGGCCCTTAGTACCCATGTAGATACGGAGGCATGCAGCTCTTTCCATGAGTTCTTAGTCGCTTCTATGCTTTACTATAAAGGAAGTACACTTCTGAGGACTCCTAGGCCTCTCGGGTATGCATCATTTCCCCTCCAAGTTCACTGAGTCCCTCCAGAGCCCTGTGGGCCGGCTGCGAGAAACTTCGAGTCCCATTTGTCGATTCCCTCGGAGGCCCTCTGTGCGTGCCTAGAGACGGGCAACACACTGTACGTTCCTTGAGGAGAGCTCCATTTCCAGAGACCTCGAACGGCCTCAGGACAACATTGCTGCTGAGTCCCAAGTGCCCAGGAAGACTTTGTCATGGCCCTTGTGTGAGCTGCCATGTGATAACACTCTGTTTTGAATGCTCCGAGGCCCTCGTACCTGGAGTCACTCTGCTCGAGGAGAAAGTCAGCATCTTGCCATGCGGTGTCGCTGACGGCACACCCAGCAGAAACACATGCCTGGAAGTAAGGCCCTGATTTGCCGTGCAGAAGCGGAGGCGTGCAGCAGTTTCCATGAGCCGGTGGCCTGTGCTCTGCGTACCTTTAACGGCAGCACACTTTTCTGGACACCTAGGAGGCTAGCGTGGGCACCCTGTTGCCGGCAGGAACACTGAGTACCCCCAGGCGCACCTGGGTCTGCTGAGCAACATCCAGTCCCGTAGCCCTTTAGAGCCCCCTCTGTGCATGCCGAGCGTAGGGAAACGCACTGCACTCTCCTTTGAAGCGTCTTAGTTTCTTCAGCACTCGCGCACGTTCACGAACACCGTTCTGGCACGTCCCACATGGCGTAGAAGTCTTAGGCGTTGCCCTAGTCTGAGCAGCACTCAGAGTAACCCTCGGCTTCGCATTCCATCCAGGACCTCCTGCCTGAAATCAACGTGCCTCCTAGAGGAAGTCGGCTTGCGTTCTGACGGCAGTTTGAGTCCTGTTCTTCCCGTGGCACTGCAGGCTTTTGAATAGCCACAGGCCCAGAGGAGCAGCTACGGCGTTCCTTGGTTGAGGCAGTTCGCTTGATGCAGAACACTCGAATTCGAGAAGCTGATTCAGGGAAGGAAACACAGGGTAACCTGTGTCTCTTTGGACTTGTTAGAAACCACAGTGGGGTATGCTGAGTGTGCCCATGGAAACGGGGGCCTGCTGGAACTAGCCTTGCTTTCCCATTTTGAAGGCTGCATTCATGCTGCCTTGAAGCTGCCTGACATTCCCTGCTCTTGACAGGCCTGTAAACCCTGTAAGAATGCTTCTGGGGAGCAAATGAATTTGCTATCTACACTAGGTGCTTCTGCGCCTGCGGTGTGGTCACCCTGACAAGCTCTAGCGCTAAAAGGAAACTCAACGTGTGAACTTGCCTCCAGTTTAGGCCCTTAGTACCCATGTAGATACGGAGGCATGCAGCTCTTTCCATGAGTTCTTAGTCGCTTCTATGCTTTACTATAAAGGAAGTACACTTCTGAGGACTCCTAGGCCTCTCGGGTATGCATCATTTCCCCTCCAAGTTCACTGAGTCCCTCCAGAGCCCTGTGGGCCGGCTGCGAGAAACTTCGAGTCCCATTTGTCGATTCCCTCGGAGGCCCTCTGTGCGTGCCTAGAGACGGGCAACACACTGTACGTTCCTTGAGGAGAGCTCCATTTCCAGAGACCTCGAACGGCCTCAGGACAACATTGCTGCTGAGTCCCAAGTGCCCAGGAAGACTTTGTCATGGCCCTTGTGTGAGCTGCCATGTGATAACACTCTGTTTTGAATGCTCCGAGGCCCTCGTACCTGGAGTCACTCTGCTCGAGGAGAAAGTCAGCATCTTGCCATGCGGTGTCGCTGACGGCACACCCAGCAGAAACACATGCCTGGAAGTAAGGCCCTGATTTGCCGTGCAGAAGCGGAGGCGTGCAGCAGTTTCCATGAGCCGGTGGCCTGTGCTCTGCGTACCTTTAACGGCAGCACAGTTTTCTGGACACCTAGGAGGCTAGCGTGGGCACCCTGTTGCCGGCAGGAACACTGAGTACCCCCAGGCGCACCTGGGTCTGCTGAGCAACATCCAGTCCCGCAGCCCTTTAGAGCCCCCTCTGTGCATGCCGAGCGTAGGGAAACGCACTGCACTCTCCTTTGAAGCGTCTTACTTTCTTCAGCACTCGCGCACGTTCACGAACACCGTTCTGGCACGTCCCACATGGCGTAGAAGTCTTAGGCGTTGCCCTAGTCTGAGCAGCACTCGGAGTAACCCTCGGCTTCGCATTCCATCCAGGACCTCCTGCCTGAAATCAACGTGCCTCCTAGAGGAAGTCGGCTTGCGTTCTGACGGCAGTTTGAGTCCTGTTCTTCCCGTGGCACTGCAGGCTTTTGAATAGCCACAGGCCCAGAGGAGCAGCTACGGCGTTCCTTGGTTGAGGCAGTTCGCTTGATGCAGAACACTCGAATTCGAGAAGCTGATTCAGGGAAGGAAACACAGGGTAACCTGTGTCTCTTTGGACTTGTTAGAAACCACAGTGGGGTATGCTGAGTGTGCCCATGGAAACGGGGGCCTGCTGGAACTAGCCTTGCTTTCCCATTTTGAAGGCTGCATTCATGCTGCCTTGAAGCTGCCTGACATTCCCTGCTCTTGACAGGCCTGTAAACCCTGTAAGAATGCTTCTGGGGAGAAAATGAATTTGCTATCTACACTAGGTGCTTCTGCGCCTGCGGTGTGGTCACCCTGACAAGCTCTAGCGCTAAAAGGAAACTCAACGTGTGAACTTGCCTCCAGTTTAGGCCCTTAGTACCCATGTAGATACGGAGGCATGCAGCTCTTTCCATGAGTTCTTAGTCGCTTCTATGCTTTACTATAAAGGAAGTACACTTCTGAGGACTCCTAGGCCTCTCGGGTATGCATCATTTCCCCTCCAAGTTCACTGAGTCCCTCCAGAGCCCTGTGGGCCGGCTGCGAGAAACTTCGAGTCCCATTTGTCGATTCCCTCGGAGGCCCTCTGTGCGTGCCTAGAGACGGGCAACACACTGTACGTTCCTTGAGGAGAGCTCCATTTCCAGAGACCTCGAACGGCCTCAGGACAACATTGCTGCTGAGTCCCAAGTGCCCAGGAAGACTTTGTCATGGCCCTTGTGTGAGCTGCCATGTGATAACACTCTGTTTTGAATGCTCCGAGGCCCTCGTACCTGGAGTCACTCTGCTCGAGGAGAAAGTCAGCATCTTGCCATGCGGTGTCGCTGACGGCACACCCAGCAGAAACACATGCCTGGAAGTAAGGCCCTGATTTGCCGTGCAGAAGCGGAGGCGTGCAGCAGTTTCCATGAGCCGGTGGCCTGTGCTCTGCGTACCTTTAACGGCAGCACACTTTTCTGGACACCTAGGAGGCTAGCGTGGGCACCCTGTTGCCGGCAGGAACACTGAGTACCCCCAGGCGCACCTGGGTCTGCTGAGCAACATCCAGTCCCGTAGCCCTTTAGAGCCCCCTCTGTGCATGCCGAGCGTAGGGAAACGCACTGCACTCTCCTTTGAAGCGTCTTAGTTTCTTCAGCACTCGCGCACGTTCACGAACACCGTTCTGGCACGTCCCACATGGCGTAGAAGTCTTAGGCGTTGCCCTAGTCTGAGCAGCACTCGGAGTAACCCTCGGCTTCGCATTCCATCCAGGACCTCCTGCCTGAAATCAACGTGCCTCCTAGAGGAAGTCGGCTTGCGTTCTGACGGCAGTTTGAGTCCTGTTCTTCCCGTGGCACTGCAGGCTTTTGAATAGCCACAGGCCCAGAGGAGCAGCTACGGCGTTCCTTGGTTGAGGCAGTTCGCTTGATGCAGAACACTCGAATTCGAGAAGCTGATTCAGGGAAGGAAACACAGGGTAACCTGTGTCTCTTTGGACTTGTTAGAAACCACAGTGGGGTATGCTGAGTGTGCCCATGGAAACGGGGGCCTGCTGGAACTAGCCTTGCTTTCCCATTTTGAAGGCTGCATTCATGCTGCCTTGAAGCTGCCTGACATTCCCTGCTCTTGACAGGCCTGTAAACCCTGTAAGAATGCTTCTGGGGAGCAAATGAATTTGCTATCTACACTAGGTGCTTCTGCGCCTGCGGTGTGGTCACCCTGACAAGCTCTAGCGCTAAAAGGAAACTCAACGTGTGAACTTGCCTCCAGTTTAGGCCCTTAGTACCCATGTAGATACGGAGGCATGCAGCTCTTTCCATGAGTTCTTAGTCGCTTCTATGCTTTACTATAAAGGAAGTACACTTCTGAGGACTCCTAGGCCTCTCGGGTATGCATCATTTCCCCTCCAAGTTCACTGAGTCCCTCCAGAGCCCTGTGGGCCGGCTGCGAGAAACTTCGAGTCCCATTTGTCGATTCCCTCGGAGGCCCTCTGTGCGTGCCTAGAGACGGGCAACACACTGTACGTTCCTTGAGGAGAGCTCCATTTCCAGAGACCTCGAACGGCCTCAGGACAACATTGCTGCTGAGTCCCAAGTGCCCAGGAAGACTTTGTCATGGCCCTTGTGTGAGCTGCCATGTGATAACACTCTGTTTTGAATGCTCCGAGGCCCTCGTACCTGGAGTCACTCTGCTCGAGGAGAAAGTCAGCATCTTGCCATGCGGTGTCGCTGACGGCACACCCAGCAGAAACACATGCCTGGAAGTAAGGCCCTGATTTGCCGTGCAGAAGCGGAGGCGTGCAGCAGTTTCCATGAGCCGGTGGCCTGTGCTCTGCGTACCTTTAACGGCAGCACAGTTTTCTGGACACCTAGGAGGCTAGCGTGGGCACCCTGTTGCCGGCAGGAACACTGAGTACCCCCAGGCGCACCTGGGTCTGCTGAGCAACATCCAGTCCCGTAGCCCTTTAGAGCCCCCTCTGTGCATGCCGAGCGTAGGGAAACGCACTGCACTCTCCTTTGAAGCGTCTTAGTTTCTTCAGCACTCGCGCACGTTCACGAACACCGTTCTGGCACGTCCCACATGGCGTAGAAGTCTTAGGCGTTGCCCTAGTCTGAGCAGCACTCAGAGTAACCCTCGGCTTCGCATTCCATCCAGGACCTCCTGCCTGAAATCAACGTGCCTCCTAGAGGAAGTCGGCTTGCGTTCTGACGGCAGTTTGAGTCCTGTTCTTCCCGTGGCACTGCAGGCTTTTGAATAGCCACAGGCCCAGAGGAGCAGCTACGGCGTTCCTTGGTTGAGGCAGTTCGCTTGATGCAGAACACTCGAATTCGAGAAGCTGATTCAGGGAAGGAAACACAGGGTAACCTGTGTCTCTTTGGACTTGTTAGAAACCACAGTGGGGTATGCTGAGTGTGCCCATGGAAACGGGGGCCTGCTGGAACTAGCCTTGCTTTCCCATTTTGAAGGCTGCATTCATGCTGCCTTGAAGCTGCCTGACATTCCCTGCTCTTGACAGGCCTGTAAACCCTGTAAGAATGCTTCTGGGGAGCAAATGAATTTGCTATCTACACTAGGTGCTTCTGCGCCTGCGGTGTGGTCACCCTGACAAGCTCTAGCGCTAAAAGGAAACTCAACGTGTGAACTTGCCTCCAGTTTAGGCCCTTAGTACCCATGTAGATACGGAGGCATGCAGCTCTTTCCATGAGTTCTTAGTCGCTTCTATGCTTTACTATAAAGGAAGTACACTTCTGAGGACTCCTAGGCCTCTCGGGTATGCATCATTTCCCCTCCAAGTTCACTGAGTCCCTCCAGAGCCCTGTGGGCCGGCTGCGAGAAACTTCGAGTCCCATTTGTCGATTCCCTCGGAGGCCCTCTGTGCGTGCCTAGAGACGGGCAACACACTGTACGTTCCTTGAGGAGAGCTCCATTTCCAGAGACCTCGAACGGCCTCAGGACAACATTGCTGCTGAGTCCCAAGTGCCCAGGAAGACTTTGTCATGGCCCTTGTGTGAGCTGCCATGTGATAACACTCTGTTTTGAATGCTCCGAGGCCCTCGTACCTGGAGTCACTCTGCTCGAGGAGAAAGTCAGCATCTTGCCATGCGGTGTCGCTGACGGCACACCCAGCAGAAACACATGCCTGGAAGTAAGGCCCTGATTTGCCGTGCAGAAGCGGAGGCGTGCAGCAGTTTCCATGAGCCGGTGGCCTGTGCTCTGCGTACCTTTAACGGCAGCACAGTTTTCTGGACACCTAGGAGGCTAGCGTGGGCACCCTGTTGCCGGCAGGAACACTGAGTACCCCCAGGCGCACCTGGGTCTGCTGAGCAACATCCAGTCCCGCAGCCCTTTAGAGCCCCCTCTGTGCATGCCGAGCGTAGGGAAACGCACTGCACTCTCCTTTGAAGCGTCTTAGTTTCTTCAGCACTCGCGCACGTTCACGAACACCGTTCTGGCACGTCCCACATGGCGTAGAAGTCTTAGGCGTTGCCCTAGTCTGAGCAGCACTCGGAGTAACCCTCGGCTTCGCATTCCATCCAGGACCTCCTGCCTGAAATCAACGTGCCTCCTAGAGGAAGTCGGCTTGCGTTCTGACGGCAGTTTGAGTCCTGTTCTTCCCGTGGCACTGCAGGCTTTTGAATAGCCACAGGCCCAGAGGAGCAGCTACGGCGTTCCTTGGTTGAGGCAGTTCGCTTGATGCAGAACACTCGAATTCGAGAAGCTGATTCAGGGAAGGAAACACAGGGTAACCTGTGTCTCTTTGGACTTGTTAGAAACCACAGTGGGGTATGCTGAGTGTGCCCATGGAAACGGGGGCCTGCTGGAACTAGCCTTGCTTTCCCATTTTGAAGGCTGCATTCATGCTGCCTTGAAGCTGCCTGACATTCCCTGCTCTTGACAGGCCTGTAAACCCTGTAAGAATGCTTCTGGGGAGCAAATGAATTTGCTATCTACACTAGGTGCTTCTGCGCCTGCGGTGTGGTCACCCTGACAAGCTCTAGCGCTAAAAGGAAACTCAACGTGTGAACTTGCCTCCAGTTTAGGCCCTTAGTACCCATGTAGATACGGAGGCATGCAGCTCTTTCCATGAGTTCTTAGTCGCTTCTATGCTTTACTATAAAGGAAGTACACTTCTGAGGACTCCTAGGCCTCTCGGGTATGCATCATTTCCCCTCCAAGTTCACTGAGTCCCTCCAGAGCCCTGTGGGCCGGCTGCGAGAAACTTCGACTCCCATTTGTCGATTCCCTCGGAGGCCCTCTGTGCGTGCCTAGAGACGGGCAACACACTGTACGTTCCTTGAGGAGAGCTCCATTTCCAGAGACCTCGAACGGCCTCAGGACAACATTGCTGCTGAGTCCCAAGTGCCCAGGAAGACTTTGTCATGGCCCTTGTGTGAGCTGCCATGTGATAACACTCTGTTTTGAATGCTCCGAGGCCCTCGTACCTGGAGTCACTCTGCTCGAGGAGAAAGTCAGCATCTTGCCATGCGGTGTCGCTGACGGCACACCCAGCAGAAACACATGCCTGGAAGTAAGGCCCTGATTTGCCGTGCAGAAGCGGAGGCGTGCAGCAGTTTCCATGAGCCGGTGGCCTGTGCTCTGCGTACCTTTAACGGCAGCACAGTTTTCTGGACACCTAGGAGGCTAGCGTGGGCACCCTGTTGCCGGCAGGAACACTGAGTACCCCCAGGCGCACCTGGGTCTGCTGAGCAACATCCAGTCCCGTAGCCCTTTAGAGCCCCCTCTGTGCATGCCGAGCGTAGGGAAACGCACTGCACTCTCCTTTGAAGCGTCTTAGTTTCTTCAGCACTCGCGCACGTTCACGAACACCGTTCTGGCACGTCCCACATGGCGTAGAAGTCTTAGGCGTTGCCCTAGTCTGAGCAGCACTCAGAGTAACCCTCGGCTTCGCATTCCATCCAGGACCTCCTGCCTGAAATCAACGTGCCTCCTAGAGGAAGTCGGCTTGCGTTCTGACGGCAGTTTGAGTCCTGTTCTTCCCGTGGCACTGCAGGCTTTTGAATAGCCACAGGCCCAGAGGAGCAGCTACGGCGTTCCTTGGTTGAGGCAGTTCGCTTGATGCAGAACACTCGAATTCGAGAAGCTGATTCAGGGAAGGAAACACAGGGTAACCTGTGTCTCTTTGGACTTGTTAGAAACCACAGTGGGGTATGCTGAGTGTGCCCATGGAAACGGGGGCCTGCTGGAACTAGCCTTGCTTTCCCATTTTGAAGGCTGCATTCATGCTGCCTTGAAGCTGCCTGACATTCCCTGCTCTTGACAGGCCTGTAAACCCTGTAAGAATGCTTCTGGGGAGCAAATGAATTTGCTATCTACACTAGGTGCTTCTGCGCCTGCGGTGTGGTCACCCTGACAAGCTCTAGCGCTAAAAGGAAACTCAACGTGTGAACTTGCCTCCAGTTTAGGCCCTTAGTACCCATGTAGATACGGAGGCATGCAGCTCTTTCCATGAGTTCTTAGTCGCTTCTATGCTTTACTATAAAGGAAGTACACTTCTGAGGACTCCTAGGCCTCTCGGGTATGCATCATTTCCCCTCCAAGTTCACTGAGTCCCTCCAGAGCCCTGTGGGCCGGCTGCGAGAAACTTCGAGTCCCATTTGTCGATTCCCTCGGAGGCCCTCTGTGCGTGCCTAGAGACGGGCAACACACTGTACGTTCCTTGAGGAGAGCTCCATTTCCAGAGACCTCGAACGGCCTCAGGACAACATTGCTGCTGAGTCCCAAGTGCCCAGGAAGACTTTGTCATGGCCCTTGTGTGAGCTGCCATGTGATAACACTCTGTTTTGAATGCTCCGAGGCCCTCGTACCTGGAGTCACTCTGCTCGAGGAGAAAGTCAGCATCTTGCCATGCGGTGTCGCTGACGGCACACCCAGCAGAAACACATGCCTGGAAGTAAGGCCCTGATTTGCCGTGCAGAAGCGGAGGCGTGCAGCAGCTTCCATGAGCCGGTGGCCTGTGCTCTGCGTACCTTTAACGGCAGCACAGTTTTCTGGACACCTAGGAGGCTAGCGTGGGCACCCTGTTGCCGGCAGGAACACTGAGTACCCCCAGGCGCACCTGGGTCTGCTGAGCAACATCCAGTCCCGTAGCCCTTTAGAGCCCCCTCTGTGCATGCCGAGCGTAGGGAAACGCACTGCACTCTCCTTTGAAGCGTCTTAGTTTCTTCAGCACTCGCGCACGTTCACGAACACCGTTCTGGCACGTCCCACATGGCGTAGAAGTCTTAGGCGTTGCCCTAGTCTGAGCAGCACTCAGAGTAACCCTCGGCTTCGCATTCCATCCAGGACCTCCTGCCTGAAATCAACGTGCCTCCTAGAGGAAGTCGGCTTGCGTTCTGACGGCAGTTTGAGTCCTGTTCTTCCCGTGGCACTGCAGGCTTTTGAATAGCCACAGGCCCAGAGGAGCAGCTACGGCGTTCCTTGGTTGAGGCAGTTCGCTTGATGCAGAACACTCGAATTCGAGAAGCTGATTCAGGGAAGGAAACACAGGGTAACCTGTGTCTCTTTGGACTTGTTAGAAACCACAGTGGGGTATGCTGAGTGTGCCCATGGAAACGGGGGCCTGCTGGAACTAGCCTTGCTTTCCCATTTTGAAGGCTGCATTCATGCTGCCTTGAAGCTGCCTGACATTCCCTGCTCTTGACAGGCCTGTAAACCCTGTAAGAATGCTTCTGGGGAGCAAATGAATTTGCTATCTACACTAGGTGCTTCTGCGCCTGCGGTGTGGTCACCCTGACAAGCTCTAGCGCTAAAAGGAAACTCAACGTGTGAACTTGCCTCCAGTTTAGGCCCTTAGTACCCATGTAGATACGGAGGCATGCAGCTCTTTCCATGAGTTCTTAGTCGCTTCTATGCTTTACTATAAAGGAAGTACACTTCTGAGGACTCCTAGGCCTCTCGGGTATGCATCATTTCCCCTCCAAGTTCACTGAGTCCCTCCAGAGCCCTGTGGGCCGGCTGCGAGAAACTTCGAGTCCCATTTGTCGATTCCCTCGGAGGCCCTCTGTGCGTGCCTAGAGACGGGCAACACACTGTACGTTCCTTGAGGAGAGCTCCATTTCCAGAGACCTCGAACGGCCTCAGGACAACATTGCTGCTGAGTCCCAAGTGCCCAGGAAGACTTTGTCATGGCCCTTGTGTGAGCTGCCATGTGATAACACTCTGTTTTGAATGCTCCGAGGCCCTCGTACCTGGAGTCACTCTGCTCGAGGAGAAAGTCAGCATCTTGCCATGCGGTGTCGCTGACGGCACACCCAGCAGAAACACATGCCTGGAAGTAAGGCCCTGATTTGCCGTGCAGAAGCGGAGGCGTGCAGCAGTTTCCATGAGCCGGTGGCCTGTGCTCTGCGTACCTTTAACGGCAGCACAGTTTTCTGGACACCTAGGAGGCTAGCGTGGGCACCCTGTTGCCGGCAGGAACACTGAGTACCCCCAGGCGCACCTGGGTCTGCTGAGCAACATCCAGTCCCGTAGCCCTTTAGAGCCCCCTCTGTGCATGCCGAGCGTAGGGAAACGCACTGCACTCTCCTTTGAAGCGTCTTAGTTTCTTCAGCACTCGCGCACGTTCACGAACACCGTTCTGGCACGTCCCACATGGCGTAGAAGTCTTAGGCGTTGCCCTAGTCTGAGCAGCACTCAGAGTAACCCTCGGCTTCGCATTCCATCCAGGACCTCCTGCCTGAAATCAACGTGCCTCCTAGAGGAAGTCGGCTTGCGTTCTGACGGCAGTTTGAGTCCTGTTCTTCCCGTGGCACTGCAGGCTTTTGAATAGCCACAGGCCCAGAGGAGCAGCTACGGCGTTCCTTGGTTGAGGCAGTTCGCTTGATGCAGAACACTCGAATTCGAGAAGCTGATTCAGGGAAGGAAACACAGGGTAACCTGTGTCTCTTTGGACTTGTTAGAAACCACAGTGGGGTATGCTGAGTGTGCCCATGGAAACGGGGGCCTGCTGGAACTAGCCTTGCTTTCCCATTTTGAAGGCTGCATTCATGCTGCCTTGAAGCTGCCTGACATTCCCTGCTCTTGACAGGCCTGTAAACCCTGTAAGAATGCTTCTGGGGAGCAAATGAATTTGCTATCTACACTAGGTGCTTCTGCGCCTGCGGTGTGGTCACCCTGACAAGCTCTAGCGCTAAAAGGAAACTCAACGTGTGAACTTGCCTCCAGTTTAGGCCCTTAGTACCCATGTAGATACGGAGGCATGCAGCTCTTTCCATGAGTTCTTAGTCGCTTCTATGCTTTACTATAAAGGAAGTACACTTCTGAGGACTCCTAGGCCTCTCGGGTATGCATCATTTCCCCTCCAAGTTCACTGAGTCCCTCCAGAGCCCTGTGGGCCGGCTGCGAGAAACTTCGAGTCCCATTTGTCGATTCCCTCGGAGGCCCTCTGTGCGTGCCTAGAGACGGGCAACACACTGTACGTTCCTTGAGGAGAGCTCCATTTCCAGAGACCTCGAACGGCCTCAGGACAACATTGCTGCTGAGTCCCAAGTGCCCAGGAAGACTTTGTCATGGCCCTTGTGTGAGCTGCCATGTGATAACACTCTGTTTTGAATGCTCCGAGGCCCTCGTACCTGGAGTCACTCTGCTCGAGGAGAAAGTCAGCATCTTGCCATGCGGTGTCGCTGACGGCACACCCAGCAGAAACACATGCCTGGAAGTAAGGCCCTGATTTGCCGTGCAGAAGCGGAGGCGTGCAGCAGTTTCCATGAGCCGGTGGCCTGTGCTCTGCGTACCTTTAACGGCAGCACAGTTTTCTGGACACCTAGGAGGCTAGCGTGGGCACCCTGTTGCCGGCAGGAACACTGAGTACCCCCAGGCGCACCTGGGTCTGCTGAGCAACATCCAGTCCCGCAGCCCTTTAGAGCCCCCTCTGTGCATGCCGAGCGTAGGGAAACGCACTGCACTCTCCTTTGAAGCGTCTTAGTTTCTTCAGCACTCGCGCACGTTCACGAACACCGTTCTGGCACGTCCCACATGGCGTAGAAGTCTTAGGCGTTGCCCTAGTCTGAGCAGCACTCGGAGTAACCCTCGGCTTCGCATTCCATCCAGGACCTCCTGCCTGAAATCAACGTGCCTCCTAGAGGAAGTCGGCTTGCGTTCTGACGGCAGTTTGAGTCCTGTTCTTCCCGTGGCACTGCAGGCTTTTGAATAGCCACAGGCCCAGAGGAGCAGCTACGGCGTTCCTTGGTTGAGGCAGTTCGCTTGATGCAGAACACTCGAATTCGAGAAGCTGATTCAGGGAAGGAAACACAGGGTAACCTGTGTCTCTTTGGACTTGTTAGAAACCACAGTGGGGTATGCTGAGTGTGCCCATGGAAACGGGGGCCTGCTGGAACTAGCCTTGCTTTCCCATTTTGAAGGCTGCATTCATGCTGCCTTGAAGCTGCCTGACATTCCCTGCTCTTGACAGGCCTGTAAACCCTGTAAGAATGCTTCTGGGGAGCAAATGAATTTGCTATCTACACTAGGTGCTTCTGCGCCTGCGGTGTGGTCACCCTGACAAGCTCTAGCGCTAAAAGGAAACTCAACGTGTGAACTTGCCTCCAGTTTAGGCCCTTAGTACCCATGTAGATACGGAGGCATGCAGCTCTTTCCATGAGTTCTTAGTCGCTTCTATGCTTTACTATAAAGGAAGTACACTTCTGAGGACTCCTAGGCCTCTCGGGTATGCATCATTTCCCCTCCAAGTTCACTGAGTCCCTCCAGAGCCCTGTGGGCCGGCTGCGAGAAACTTCGACTCCCATTTGTCGATTCCCTCGGAGGCCCTCTGTGCGTGCCTAGAGACGGGCAACACACTGTACGTTCCTTGAGGAGAGCTCCATTTCCAGAGACCTCGAACGGCCTCAGGACAACATTGCTGCTGAGTCCCAAGTGCCCAGGAAGACTTTGTCATGGCCCTTGTGTGAGCTGCCATGTGATAACACTCTGTTTTGAATGCTCCGAGGCCCTCGTACCTGGAGTCACTCTGCTCGAGGAGAAAGTCAGCATCTTGCCATGCGGTGTCGCTGACGGCACACCCAGCAGAAACACATGCCTGGAAGTAAGGCCCTGATTTGCCGTGCAGAAGCGGAGGCGTGCAGCAGTTTCCATGAGCCGGTGGCCTGTGCTCTGCGTACCTTTAACGGCAGCACAGTTTTCTGGACACCTAGGAGGCTAGCGTGGGCACCCTGTTGCCGGCAGGAACACTGAGTACCCCCAGGCGCACCTGGGTCTGCTGAGCAACATCCAGTCCCGTAGCCCTTTAGAGCCCCCTCTGTGCATGCCGAGCGTAGGGAAACGCACTGCACTCTCCTTTGAAGCGTCTTAGTTTCTTCAGCACTCGCGCACGTTCACGAACACCGTTCTGGCACGTCCCACATGGCGTAGAAGTCTTAGGCGTTGCCCTAGTCTGAGCAGCACTCAGAGTAACCCTCGGCTTCGCATTCCATCCAGGACCTCCTGCCTGAAATCAACGTGCCTCCTAGAGGAAGTCGGCTTGCGTTCTGACGGCAGTTTGAGTCCTGTTCTTCCCGTGGCACTGCAGGCTTTTGAATAGCCACAGGCCCAGAGGAGCAGCTACGGCGTTCCTTGGTTGAGGCAGTTCGCTTGATGCAGAACACTCGAATTCGAGAAGCTGATTCAGGGAAGGAAACACAGGGTAACCTGTGTCTCTTTGGACTTGTTAGAAACCACAGTGGGGTATGCTGAGTGTGCCCATGGAAACGGGGGCCTGCTGGAACTAGCCTTGCTTTCCCATTTTGAAGGCTGCATTCATGCTGCCTTGAAGCTGCCTGACATTCCCTGCTCTTGACAGGCCTGTAAACCCTGTAAGAATGCTTCTGGGGAGCAAATGAATTTGCTATCTACACTAGGTGCTTCTGCGCCTGCGGTGTGGTCACCCTGACAAGCTCTAGCGCTAAAAGGAAACTCAACGTGTGAACTTGCCTCCAGTTTAGGCCCTTAGTACCCATGTAGATACGGAGGCATGCAGCTCTTTCCATGAGTTCTTAGTCGCTTCTATGCTTTACTATAAAGGAAGTACACTTCTGAGGACTCCTAGGCCTCTCGGGTATGCATCATTTCCCCTCCAAGTTCACTGAGTCCCTCCAGAGCCCTGTGGGCCGGCTGCGAGAAACTTCGAGTCCCATTTGTCGATTCCCTCGGAGGCCCTCTGTGCGTGCCTAGAGACGGGCAACACACTGTACGTTCCTTGAGGAGAGCTCCATTTCCAGAGACCTCGAACGGCCTCAGGACAACATTGCTGCTGAGTCCCAAGTGCCCAGGAAGACTTTGTCATGGCCCTTGTGTGAGCTGCCATGTGATAACACTCTGTTTTGAATGCTCCGAGGCCCTCGTACCTGGAGTCACTCTGCTCGAGGAGAAAGTCAGCATCTTGCCATGCGGTGTCGCTGACGGCACACCCAGCAGAAACACATGCCTGGAAGTAAGGCCCTGATTTGCCGTGCAGAAGCGGAGGCGTGCAGCAGCTTCCATGAGCCGGTGGCCTGTGCTCTGCGTACCTTTAACGGCAGCACAGTTTTCTGGACACCTAGGAGGCTAGCGTGGGCACCCTGTTGCCGGCAGGAACACTGAGTACCCCCAGGCGCACCTGGGTCTGCTGAGCAACATCCAGTCCCGTAGCCCTTTAGAGCCCCCTCTGTGCATGCCGAGCGTAGGGAAACGCACTGCACTCTCCTTTGAAGCGTCTTAGTTTCTTCAGCACTCGCGCACGTTCACGAACACCGTTCTGGCACGTCCCACATGGCGTAGAAGTCTTAGGCGTTGCCCTAGTCTGAGCAGCACTCAGAGTAACCCTCGGCTTCGCATTCCATCCAGGACCTCCTGCCTGAAATCAACGTGCCTCCTAGAGGAAGTCGGCTTGCGTTCTGACGGCAGTTTGAGTCCTGTTCTTCCCGTGGCACTGCAGGCTTTTGAATAGCCACAGGCCCAGAGGAGCAGCTACGGCGTTCCTTGGTTGAGGCAGTTCGCTTGATGCAGAACACTCGAATTCGAGAAGCTGATTCAGGGAAGGAAACACAGGGTAACCTGTGTCTCTTTGGACTTGTTAGAAACCACAGTGGGGTATGCTGAGTGTGCCCATGGAAACGGGGGCCTGCTGGAACTAGCCTTGCTTTCCCATTTTGAAGGCTGCATTCATGCTGCCTTGAAGCTGCCTGACATTCCCTGCTCTTGACAGGCCTGTAAACCCTGTAAGAATGCTTCTGGGGAGCAAATGAATTTGCTATCTACACTAGGTGCTTCTGCGCCTGCGGTGTGGTCACCCTGACAAGCTCTAGCGCTAAAAGGAAACTCAACGTGTGAACTTGCCTCCAGTTTAGGCCCTTAGTACCCATGTAGATACGGAGGCATGCAGCTCTTTCCATGAGTTCTTAGTCGCTTCTATGCTTTACTATAAAGGAAGTACACTTCTGAGGACTCCTAGGCCTCTCGGGTATGCATCATTTCCCCTCCAAGTTCACTGAGTCCCTCCAGAGCCCTGTGGGCCGGCTGCGAGAAACTTCGAGTCCCATTTGTCGATTCCCTCGGAGGCCCTCTGTGCGTGCCTAGAGACGGGCAACACACTGTACGTTCCTTGAGGAGAGCTCCATTTCCAGAGACCTCGAACGGCCTCAGGACAACATTGCTGCTGAGTCCCAAGTGCCCAGGAAGACTTTGTCATGGCCCTTGTGTGAGCTGCCATGTGATAACACTCTGTTTTGAATGCTCCGAGGCCCTCGTACCTGGAGTCACTCTGCTCGAGGAGAAAGTCAGCATCTTGCCATGCGGTGTCGCTGACGGCACACCCAGCAGAAACACATGCCTGGAAGTAAGGCCCTGATTTGCCGTGCAGAAGCGGAGGCGTGCAGCAGTTTCCATGAGCCGGTGGCCTGTGCTCTGCGTACCTTTAACGGCAGCACAGTTTTCTGGACACCTAGGAGGCTAGCGTGGGCACCCTGTTGCCGGCAGGAACACTGAGTACCCCCAGGCGCACCTGGGTCTGCTGAGCAACATCCAGTCCCGTAGCCCTTTAGAGCCCCCTCTGTGCATGCCGAGCGTAGGGAAACGCACTGCACTCTCCTTTGAAGCGTCTTAGTTTCTTCAGCACTCGCGCACGTTCACGAACACCGTTCTGGCACGTCCCACATGGCGTAGAAGTCTTAGGCGTTGCCCTAGTCTGAGCAGCACTCAGAGTAACCCTCGGCTTCGCATTCCATCCAGGACCTCCTGCCTGAAATCAACGTGCCTCCTAGAGGAAGTCGGCTTGCGTTCTGACGGCAGTTTGAGTCCTGTTCTTCCCGTGGCACTGCAGGCTTTTGAATAGCCACAGGCCCAGAGGAGCAGCTACGGCGTTCCTTGGTTGAGGCAGTTCGCTTGATGCAGAACACTCGAATTCGAGAAGCTGATTCAGGGAAGGAAACACAGGGTAACCTGTGTCTCTTTGGACTTGTTAGAAACCACAGTGGGGTATGCTGAGTGTGCCCATGGAAACGGGGGCCTGCTGGAACTAGCCTTGCTTTCCCATTTTGAAGGCTGCATTCATGCTGCCTTGAAGCTGCCTGACATTCCCTGCTCTTGACAGGCCTGTAAACCCTGTAAGAATGCTTCTGGGGAGCAAATGAATTTGCTATCTACACTAGGTGCTTCTGCGCCTGCGGTGTGGTCACCCTGACAAGCTCTAGCGCTAAAAGGAAACTCAACGTGTGAACTTGCCTCCAGTTTAGGCCCTTAGTACCCATGTAGATACGGAGGCATGCAGCTCTTTCCATGAGTTCTTAGTCGCTTCTATGCTTTACTATAAAGGAAGTACACTTCTGAGGACTCCTAGGCCTCTCGGGTATGCATCATTTCCCCTCCAAGTTCACTGAGTCCCTCCAGAGCCCTGTGGGCCGGCTGCGAGAAACTTCGAGTCCCATTTGTCGATTCCCTCGGAGGCCCTCTGTGCGTGCCTAGAGACGGGCAACACACTGTACGTTCCTTGAGGAGAGCTCCATTTCCAGAGACCTCGAACGGCCTCAGGACAACACTGCTGCTGAGTCCCAAGTGCCCAGGAAGACTTTGTCATGGCCCTTGTGTGAGCTGCCATGTGATAACACTCTGTTTTGAATGCTCCGAGGCCCTCGTACCTGGAGTCACTCTGCTCGAGGAGAAAGTCAGCATCTTGCCATGCGGTGTCGCTGACGGCACACCCAGCAGAAACACATGCCTGGAAGTAAGGCCCTGATTTGCCGTGCAGAAGCGGAGGCGTGCAGCAGCTTCCATGAGCCGGTGGCCTGTGCTCTGCGTACCTTTAACGGCAGCACAGTTTTCTGGACACCTAGGAGGCTAGCGTGGGCACCCTGTTGCCGGCAGGAACACTGAGTACCCCCAGGCGCACCTGGGTCTGCTGAGCAACATCCAGTCCCGTAGCCCTTTAGAGCCCCCTCTGTGCATGCCGAGCGTAGGGAAACGCACTGCACTCTCCTTTGAAGCGTCTTAGTTTCTTCAGCACTCGCGCACGTTCACGAACACCGTTCTGGCACGTCCCACATGGCGTAGAAGTCTTAGGCGTTGCCCTAGTCTGAGCAGCACTCAGAGTAACCCTCGGCTTCGCATTCCATCCAGGACCTCCTGCCTGAAATCAACGTGCCTCCTAGAGGAAGTCGGCTTGCGTTCTGACGGCAGTTTGAGTCCTGTTCTTCCCGTGGCACTGCAGGCTTTTGAATAGCCACAGGCCCAGAGGAGCAGCTACGGCGTTCCTTGGTTGAGGCAGTTCGCTTGATGCAGAACACTCGAATTCGAGAAGCTGATTCAGGGAAGGAAACACAGGGTAACCTGTGTCTCTTTGGACTTGTTAGAAACCACAGTGGGGTATGCTGAGTGTGCCCATGGAAACGGGGGCCTGCTGGAACTAGCCTTGCTTTCCCATTTTGAAGGCTGCATTCATGCTGCCTTGAAGCTGCCTGACATTCCCTGCTCTTGACAGGCCTGTAAACCCTGTAAGAATGCTTCTGGGGAGCAAATGAATTTGCTATCTACACTAGGTGCTTCTGCGCCTGCGGTGTGGTCACCCTGACAAGCTCTAGCGCTAAAAGGAAACTCAACGTGTGAACTTGCCTCCAGTTTAGGCCCTTAGTACCCATGTAGATACGGAGGCATGCAGCTCTTTCCATGAGTTCTTAGTCGCTTCTATGCTTTACTATAAAGGAAGTACACTTCTGAGGACTCCTAGGCCTCTCGGGTATGCATCATTTCCCCTCCAAGTTCACTGAGTCCCTCCAGAGCCCTGTGGGCCGGCTGCGAGAAACTTCGAGTCCCATTTGTCGATTCCCTCGGAGGCCCTCTGTGCGTGCCTAGAGACGGGCAACACACTGTACGTTCCTTGAGGAGAGCTCCATTTCCAGAGACCTCGAACGGCCTCAGGACAACATTGCTGCTGAGTCCCAAGTGCCCAGGAAGACTTTGTCATGGCCCTTGTGTGAGCTGCCATGTGATAACACTCTGTTTTGAATGCTCCGAGGCCCTCGTACCTGGAGTCACTCTGCTCGAGGAGAAAGTCAGCATCTTGCCATGCGGTGTCGCTGACGGCACACCCAGCAGAAACACATGCCTGGAAGTAAGGCCCTGATTTGCCGTGCAGAAGCGGAGGCGTGCAGCAGCTTCCATGAGCCGGTGGCCTGTGCTCTGCGTACCTTTAACGGCAGCACAGTTTTCTGGACACCTAGGAGGCTAGCGTGGGCACCCTGTTGCCGGCAGGAACACTGAGTACCCCCAGGCGCACCTGGGTCTGCTGAGCAACATCCAGTCCCGTAGCCCTTTAGAGCCCCCTCTGTGCATGCCGAGCGTAGGGAAACGCACTGCACTCTCCTTTGAAGCGTCTTAGTTTCTTCAGCACTCGCGCACGTTCACGAACACCGTTCTGGCACGTCCCACATGGCGTAGAAGTCTTAGGCGTTGCCCTAGTCTGAGCAGCACTCAGAGTAACCCTCGGCTTCGCATTCCATCCAGGACCTCCTGCCTGAAATCAACGTGCCTCCTAGAGGAAGTCGGCTTGCGTTCTGACTGCAGTTTGAGTCCTGTTCTTCCCGTGGCACTGCAGGCTTTTGAATAGCCACAGGCCCAGAGGAGCAGCTACGGCGTTCCTTGGTTGAGGCAGTTCGCTTGATGCAGAACACTCGAATTCGAGAAGCTGATTCAGGGAAGGAAACACAGGGTAACCTGTGTCTCTTTGGACTTGTTAGAAACCACAGTGGGGTATGCTGAGTGTGCCCATGGAAACGGGGGCCTGCTGGAACTAGCCTTGCTTTCCCATTTTGAAGGCTGCATTCATGCTGCCTTGAAGCTGCCTGACATTCCCTGCTCTTGACAGGCCTGTAAACCCTGTAAGAACGCTTCTGGGGAGCAAATGAATTTGCTATCTACACTAGGTGCTTCTGCGCCTGCGGTGTGGTCACCCTGACAAGCTCTAGCGCTAAAAGGAAACTCAACGTGTGAACTTGCCTCCAGTTTAGGCCCTTAGTACCCATGTAGATACGGAGGCATGCAGCTCTTTCCATGAGTTCTTAGTCGCTTCTATGCTTTACTATAAAGGAAGTACACTTCTGAGGACTCCTAGGCCTCTCGGGTATGCATCATTTCCCCTCCAAGTTCACTGAGTCCCTCCAGAGCCCTGTGGGCCGGCTGCGAGAAACTTCGAGTCCCATTTGTCGATTCCCTCGGAGGCCCTCTGTGCGTGCCTAGAGACGGGCAACACACTGTACGTTCCTTGAGGAGAGCTCCATTTCCAGAGACCTCGAACGGCCTCAGGACAACACTGCTGCTGAGTCCCAAGTGCCCAGGAAGACTTTGTCATGGCCCTTGTGTGAGCTGCCATGTGATAACACTCTGTTTTGAATGCTCCGAGGCCCTCGTACCTGGAGTCACTCTGCTCGAGGAGAAAGTCAGCATCTTGCCATGCGGTGTCGCTGACGGCACACCCAGCAGAAACACATGCCTGGAAGTAAGGCCCTGATTTGCCGTGCAGAAGCGGAGGCGTGCAGCAGTTTCCATGAGCCGGTGGCCTGTGCTCTGCGTACCTTTAACGGCAGCACAGTTTTCTGGACACCTAGGAGGCTAGCGTGGGCACCCTGTTGCCGGCAGGAACACTGAGTACCCCCAGGCGCACCTGGGTCTGCTGAGCAACATCCAGTCCCGCAGCCCTTTAGAGCCCCCTCTGTGCATGCCGAGCGTAGGGAAACGCACTGCACTCTCCTTTGAAGCGTCTTAGTTTCTTCAGCACTCGCGCACGTTCACGAACACCGTTCTGGCACGTCCCACATGGCGTAGAAGTCTTAGGCGTTGCCCTAGTCTGAGCAGCACTCAGAGTAACCCTCGGCTTCGCATTCCATCCAGGACCTCCTGCCTGAAATCAACGTGCCTCCTAGAGGAAGTCGGCTTGCGTTCTGACGGCAGTTTGAGTCCTGTTCTTCCCGTGGCACTGCAGGCTTTTGAATAGCCACAGGCCCAGAGGAGCAGCTACGGCGTTCCTTGGTTGAGGCAGTTCGCTTGATGCAGAACACTCGAATTCGAGAAGCTGATTCAGGGAAGGAAACACAGGGTAACCTGTGTCTCTTTGGACTTGTTAGAAACCACAGTGGGGTATGCTGAGTGTGCCCATGGAAACGGGGGCCTGCTGGAACTAGCCTTGCTTTCCCATTTTGAAGGCTGCATTCATGCTGCCTTGAAGCTGCCTGACATTCCCTGCTCTTGACAGGCCTGTAAACCCTGTAAGAACGCTTCTGGGGAGCAAATGAATTTGCTATCTACACTAGGTGCTTCTGCGCCTGCGGTGTGGTCACCCTGACAAGCTCTAGCGCTAAAAGGAAACTCAACGTGTGAACTTGCCTCCAGTTTAGGCCCTTAGTACCCATGTAGATACGGAGGCATGCAGCTCTTTCCATGAGTTCTTAGTCGCTTCTATGCTTTACTATAAAGGAAGTACACTTCTGAGGACTCCTAGGCCTCTCGGGTATGCATCATTTCCCCTCCAAGTTCACTGAGTCCCTCCAGAGCCCTGTGGGCCGGCTGCGAGAAACTTCGAGTCCCATTTGTCGATTCCCTCGGAGGCCCTCTGTGCGTGCCTAGAGACGGGCAACACACTGTACGTTCCTTGAGGAGAGCTCCATTTCCAGAGACCTCGAACGGCCTCAGGACAACATTGCTGCTGAGTCCCAAGTGCCCAGGAAGACTTTGTCATGGCCCTTGTGTGAGCTGCCATGTGATAACACTCTGTTTTGAATGCTCCGAGGCCCTCGTACCTGGAGTCACTCTGCTCGAGGAGAAAGTCAGCATCTTGCCATGCGGTGTCGCTGACGGCACACCCAGCAGAAACACATGCCTGGAAGTAAGGCCCTGATTTGCCGTGCAGAAGCGGAGGCGTGCAGCAGCTTCCATGAGCCGGTGGCCTGTGCTCTGCGTACCTTTAACGGCAGCACAGTTTTCTGGACACCTAGGAGGCTAGCGTGGGCACCCTGTTGCCGGCAGGAACACTGAGTACCCCCAGGCGCACCTGGGTCTGCTGAGCAACATCCAGTCCCGTAGCCCTTTAGAGCCCCCTCTGTGCATGCCGAGCGTAGGGAAACGCACTGCACTCTCCTTTGAAGCGTCTTAGTTTCTTCAGCACTCGCGCACGTTCACGAACACCGTTCTGGCACGTCCCACATGGCGTAGAAGTCTTAGGCGTTGCCCTAGTCTGAGCAGCACTCAGAGTAACCCTCGGCTTCGCATTCCATCCAGGACCTCCTGCCTGAAATCAACGTGCCTCCTAGAGGAAGTCGGCTTGCGTTCTGACGGCAGTTTGAGTCCTGTTCTTCCCGTGGCACTGCAGGCTTTTGAATAGCCACAGGCCCAGAGGAGCAGCTACGGCGTTCCTTGGTTGAGGCAGTTCGCTTGATGCAGAACACTCGAATTCAAGAAGCTGATTCAGGGAAGGAAACACAGGGTAACCTGTGTCTCTTTGGACTTGTTAGAAACCACAGTGGGGTATGCTGAGTGTGCCCATGGAAACGGGGGCCTGCTGGAACTAGCCTTGCTTTCCCATTTTGAAGGCTGCATTCATGCTGCCTTGAAGCTGCCTGACATTCCCTGCTCTTGACAGGCCTGTAAACCCTGTAAGAACGCTTCTGGGGAGCAAATGAATTTGCTATCTACACTAGGTGCTTCTGCGCCTGCGGTGTGGTCACCCTGACAAGCTCTAGCGCTAAAAGGAAACTCAACGTGTGAACTTGCCTCCAGTTTAGGCCCTTAGTACCCATGTAGATACGGAGGCATGCAGCTCTTTCCATGAGTTCTTAGTCGCTTCTATGCTTTACTATAAAGGAAGTACACTTCTGAGGACTCCTAGGCCTCTCGGGTATGCATCATTTCCCCTCCAAGTTCACTGAGTCCCTCCAGAGCCCTGTGGGCCGGCTGCGAGAAACTTCGAGTCCCATTTGTCGATCCCCTCGGAGGCCCTCTGTGCGTGCCTAGAGACGGGCAACACACTGTACGTTCCTTGAGGAGAGCTCCATTTCCAGAGACCTCGAACGGCCTCAGGACAACATTGCTGCTGAGTCCCAAGTGCCCAGGAAGACTTTGTCATGGCCCTTGTGTGAGCTGCCATGTGATAACACTCTGTTTTGAATGCTCCGAGGCCCTCGTACCTGGAGTCACTCTGCTCGAGGAGAAAGTCAGCATCTTGCCATGCGGTGTCGCTGACGGCACACCCAGCAGAAACACATGCCTGGAAGTAAGGCCCTGATTTGCCGTGCAGAAGCGGAGGCGTGCAGCAGTTTCCATGAGCCGGTGGCCTGTGCTCTGCGTACCTTTAACGGCAGCACAGTTTTCTGGACACCTAGGAGGCTAGCGTGGGCACCCTGTTGCCGGCAGGAACACTGAGTACCCCCAGGCGCACCTGGGTCTGCTGAGCAACATCCAGTCCCGCAGCCCTTTAGAGCCCCCTCTGTGCATGCCGAGCGTAGGGAAACGCACTGCACTCTCCTTTGAAGCGTCTTAGTTTCTTCAGCACTCGCGCACGTTCACGAACACCGTTCTGGCACGTCCCACATGGCGTAGAAGTCTTAGGCGTTGCCCTAGTCTGAGCAGCACTCAGAGTAACCCTCGGCTTCGCATTCCATCCAGGACCTCCTGCCTGAAATCAACGTGCCTCCTAGAGGAAGTCGGCTTGCGTTCTGACGGCAGTTTGAGTCCTGTTCTTCCCGTGGCACTGCAGGCTTTTGAATAGCCACAGGCCCAGAGGAGCAGCTACGGCGTTCCTTGGTTGAGGCAGTTCGCTTGATGCAGAACACTCGAATTCGAGAAGCTGATTCAGGGAAGGAAACACAGGGTAACCTGTGTCTCTTTGGACTTGTTAGAAACCACAGTGGGGTATGCTGAGTGTGCCCATGGAAACGGGGGCCTGCTGGAACTAGCCTTGCTTTCCCATTTTGAAGGCTGCATTCATGCTGCCTTGAAGCTGCCTGACATTCCCTGCTCTTGACAGGCCTGTAAACCCTGTAAGAACGCTTCTGGGGAGAAAATGAATTTGCTATCTACACTAGGTGCTTCTGCGCCTGCGGTGTGGTCACCCTGACAAGCTCTAGCGCTAAAAGGAAACTCAACGTGTGAACTTGCCTCCAGTTTAGGCCCTTAGTACCCATGTAGATACGGAGGCATGCAGCTCTTTCCATGAGTTCTTAGTCGCTTCTATGCTTTACTATAAAGGAAGTACACTTCTGAGGACTCCTAGGCCTCTCGGGTATGCATCATTTCCCCTCCAAGTTCACTGAGTCCCTCCAGAGCCCTGTGGGCCGGCTGCGAGAAACTTCGAGTCCCATTTGTCGATTCCCTCGGAGGCCCTCTGTGCGTGCCTAGAGACGGGCAACACACTGTACGTTCCTGGAGGAGAGCTCCATTTCCAGAGACCTCGAACGGCCTCAGGACAACATTGCTGCTGAGTCCCAAGTGCCCAGGAAGACTTTGTCATGGCCCTTGTGTGAGCTGCCATGTGATAACACTCTGTTTTGAATGCTCCGAGGCCCTCGTACCTGGAGTCACTCTGCTCGAGGAGAAAGTCAGCATCTTGCCATGCGGTGTCGCTGACGGCACACCCAGCAGAAACACATGCCTGGAAGTAAGGCCCTGATTTGCCGTGCAGAAGCGGAGGCGTGCAGCAGTTTCCATGAGCCGGTGGCCTGTGCTCTGCGTACCTTTAACGGCAGCACAGTTTTCTGGACACCTAGGAGGCTAGCGTGGGCACCCTGTTGCCGGCAGGAACACTGAGTACCCCCAGGCGCACCTGGGTCTGCTGAGCAACATCCAGTCCCGCAGCCCTTTAGAGCCCCCTCTGTGCATGCCGAGCGTAGGGAAACGCACTGCACTCTCCTTTGAAGCGTCTTAGTTTCTTCAGCACTCGCGCACGTTCACGAACACCGTTCTGGCACGTCCCACATGGCGTAGAAGTCTTAGGCGTTGCCCTAGTCTGAGCAGCACTCAGAGTAACCCTCGGCTTCGCATTCCATCCAGGACCTCCTGCCTGAAATCAACGTGCCTCCTAGAGGAAGTCGGCTTGCGTTCTGACGGCAGTTTGAGTCCTGTTCTTCCCGTGGCACTGCAGGCTTTTGAATAGCCACAGGCCCAGAGGAGCAGCTACGGCGTTCCTTGGTTGAGGCAGTTCGCTTGATGCAGAACACTCGAATTCGAGAAGCTGATTCAGGGAAGGAAACACAGGGTAACCTGTGTCTCTTTGGACTTGTTAGAAACCACAGTGGGGTATGCTGAGTGTGCCCATGGAAACGGGGGCCTGCTGGAACTAGCCTTGCTTTCCCATTTTGAAGGCTGCATTCATGCTGCCTTGAAGCTGCCTGACATTCCCTGCTCTTGACAGGCCTGTAAACCCTGTAAGAACGCTTCTGGGGAGCAAATGAATTTGCTATCTACACTAGGTGCTTCTGCGCCTGCGGTGTGGTCACCCTGACAAGCTCTAGCGCTAAAAGGAAACTCAACGTGTGAACTTGCCTCCAGTTTAGGCCCTTAGTACCCATGTAGATACGGAGGCATGCAGCTCTTTCCATGAGTTCTTAGTCGCTTCTATGCTTTACTATAAAGGAAGTACACTTCTGAGGACTCCTAGGCCTCTCGGGTATGCATCATTTCCCCTCCAAGTTCACTGAGTCCCTCCAGAGCCCTGTGGGCCGGCTGCGAGAAACTTCGAGTCCCATTTGTCGATCCCCTCGGAGGCCCTCTGTGCGTGCCTAGAGACGGGCAACACACTGTACGTTCCTTGAGGAGAGCTCCATTTCCAGAGACCTCGAACGGCCTCAGGACAACATTGCTGCTGAGTCCCAAGTGCCCAGGAAGACTTTGTCATGGCCCTTGTGTGAGCTGCCATGTGATAACACTCTGTTTTGAATGCTCCGAGGCCCTCGTACCTGGAGTCACTCTGCTCGAGGAGAAAGTCAGCATCTTGCCATGCGGTGTCGCTGACGGCACACCCAGCAGAAACACATGCCTGGAAGTAAGGCCCTGATTTGCCGTGCAGAAGCGGAGGCGTGCAGCAGTTTCCATGAGCCGGTGGCCTGTGCTCTGCGTACCTTTAACGGCAGCACAGTTTTCTGGACACCTAGGAGGCTAGCGTGGGCACCCTGTTGCCGGCAGGAACACTGAGTACCCCCAGGCGCACCTGGGTCTGCTGAGCAACATCCAGTCCCGCAGCCCTTTAGAGCCCCCTCTGTGCATGCCGAGCGTAGGGAAACGCACTGCACTCTCCTTTGAAGCGTCTTAGTTTCTTCAGCACTCGCGCACGTTCACGAACACCGTTCTGGCACGTCCCACATGGCGTAGAAGTCTTAGGCGTTGCCCTAGTCTGAGCAGCACTCAGAGTAACCCTCGGCTTCGCATTCCATCCAGGACCTCCTGCCTGAAATCAACGTGCCTCCTAGAGGAAGTCGGCTTGCGTTCTGACGGCAGTTTGAGTCCTGTTCTTCCCGTGGCACTGCAGGCTTTTGAATAGCCACAGGCCCAGAGGAGCAGCTACGGCGTTCCTTGGTTGAGGCAGTTCGCTTGATGCAGAACACTCGAATTCGAGAAGCTGATTCAGGGAAGGAAACACAGGGTAACCTGTGTCTCTTTGGACTTGTTAGAAACCACAGTGGGGTATGCTGAGTGTGCCCATGGAAACGGGGGCCTGCTGGAACTAGCCTTGCTTTCCCATTTTGAAGGCTGCATTCATGCTGCCTTGAAGCTGCCTGACATTCCCTGCTCTTGACAGGCCTGTAAACCCTGTAAGAACGCTTCTGGGGAGCAAATGAATTTGCTATCTACACTAGGTGCTTCTGCGCCTGCGGTGTGGTCACCCTGACAAGCTCTAGCGCTAAAAGGAAACTCAACGTGTGAACTTGCCTCCAGTTTAGGCCCTTAGTACCCATGTAGATACGGAGGCATGCAGCTCTTTCCATGAGTTCTTAGTCGCTTCTATGCTTTACTATAAAGGAAGTACACTTCTGAGGACTCCTAGGCCTCTCGGGTATGCATCATTTCCCCTCCAAGTTCACTGAGTCCCTCCAGAGCCCTGTGGGCCGGCTGCGAGAAACTTCGAGTCCCATTTGTCGATTCCCTCGGAGGCCCTCTGTGCGTGCCTAGAGACGGGCAACACACTGTACGTTCCTTGAGGAGAGCTCCATTTCCAGAGACCTCGAACGGCCTCAGGACAACATTGCTGCTGAGTCCCAAGTGCCCAGGAAGACTTTGTCATGGCCCTTGTGTGAGCTGCCATGTGATAACACTCTGTTTTGAATGCTCCGAGGCCCTCGTACCTGGAGTCACTCTGCTCGAGGAGAAAGTCAGCATCTTGCCATGCGGTGTCGCTGACGGCACACCCAGCAGAAACACATGCCTGGAAGTAAGGCCCTGATTTGCCGTGCAGAAGCGGAGGCGTGCAGCAGCTTCCATGAGCCGGTGGCCTGTGCTCTGCGTACCTTTAACGGCAGCACAGTTTTCTGGACACCTAGGAGGCTAGCGTGGGCACCCTGTTGCCGGCAGGAACACTGAGTACCCCCAGGCGCACCTGGGTCTGCTGAGCAACATCCAGTCCCGTAGCCCTTTAGAGCCCCCTCTGTGCATGCCGAGCGTAGGGAAACGCACTGCACTCTCCTTTGAAGCGTCTTAGTTTCTTCAGCACTCGCGCACGTTCACGAACACCGTTCTGGCACGTCCCACATGGCGTAGAAGTCTTAGGCGTTGCCCTAGTCTGAGCAGCACTCAGAGTAACCCTCGGCTTCGCATTCCATCCAGGACCTCCTGCCTGAAATCAACGTGCCTCCTAGAGGAAGTCGGCTTGCGTTCTGACGGCAGTTTGAGTCCTGTTCTTCCCGTGGCACTGCAGGCTTTTGAATAGCCACAGGCCCAGAGGAGCAGCTACGGCGTTCCTTGGTTGAGGCAGTTCGCTTGATGCAGAACACTCGAATTCGAGAAGCTGATTCAGGGAAGGAAACACAGGGTAACCTGTGTCTCTTTGGACTTGTTAGAAACCACAGTGGGGTATGCTGAGTGTGCCCATGGAAACGGGGGCCTGCTGGAACTAGCCTTGCTTTCCCATTTTGAAGGCTGCATTCATGCTGCCTTGAAGCTGCCTGACATTCCCTGCTCTTGACAGGCCTGTAAACCCTGTAAGAACGCTTCTGGGGAGCAAATGAATTTGCTATCTACACTAGGTGCTTCTGCGCCTGCGGTGTGGTCACCCTGACAAGCTCTAGCGCTAAAAGGAAACTCAACGTGTGAACTTGCCTCCAGTTTAGGCCCTTAGTACCCATGTAGATACGGAGGCATGCAGCTCTTTCCATGAGTTCTTAGTCGCTTCTATGCTTTACTATAAAGGAAGTACACTTCTGAGGACTCCTAGGCCTCTCGGGTATGCATCATTTCCCCTCCAAGTTCACTGAGTCCCTCCAGAGCCCTGTGGGCCGGCTGCGAGAAACTTCGAGTCCCATTTGTCGATTCCCTCGGAGGCCCTCTGTGCGTGCCTAGAGACGGGCAACACACTGTACGTTCCTGGAGGAGAGCTCCATTTCCAGAGACCTCGAACGGCCTCAGGACAACATTGCTGCTGAGTCCCAAGTGCCCAGGAAGACTTTGTCATGGCCCTTGTGTGAGCTGCCATGTGATAACACTCTGTTTTGAATGCTCCGAGGCCCTCGTACCTGGAGTCACTCTGCTCGAGGAGAAAGTCAGCATCTTGCCATGCGGTGTCGCTGACGGCACACCCAGCAGAAACACATGCCTGGAAGTAAGGCCCTGATTTGCCGTGCAGAAGCGGAGGCGTGCAGCAGTTTCCATGAGCCGGTGGCCTGTGCTCTGCGTACCTTTAACGGCAGCACAGTTTTCTGGACACCTAGGAGGCTAGCGTGGGCACCCTGTTGCCGGCAGGAACACTGAGTACCCCCAGGCGCACCTGGGTCTGCTGAGCAACATCCAGTCCCGCAGCCCTTTAGAGCCCCCTCTGTGCATGCCGAGCGTAGGGAAACGCACTGCACTCTCCTTTGAAGCGTCTTAGTTTCTTCAGCACTCGCGCACGTTCACGAACACCGTTCTGGCACGTCCCACATGGCGTAGAAGTCTTAGGCGTTGCCCTAGTCTGAGCAGCACTCGGAGTAACCCTCGGCTTCGCATTCCATCCAGGACCTCCTGCCTGAAATCAACGTGCCTCCTAGAGGAAGTCGGCTTGCGTTCTGACGGCAGTTTGAGTCCTGTTCTTCCCGTGGCACTGCAGGCTTTTGAATAGCCACAGGCCCAGAGGAGCAGCTACGGCGTTCCTTGGTTGAGGCAGTTCGCTTGATGCAGAACACTCGAATTCGAGAAGCTGATTCAGGGAAGGAAACACAGGGTAACCTGTGTCTCTTTGGACTTGTTAGAAACCACAGTGGGGTATGCTGAGTGTGCCCATGGAAACGGGGGCCTGCTGGAACTAGCCTTGCTTTCCCATTTTGAAGGCTGCATTCATGCTGCCTTGAAGCTGCCTGACATTCCCTGCTCTTGACAGGCCTGTAAACCCTGTAAGAACGCTTCTGGGGAGCAAATGAATTTGCTATCTACACTAGGTGCTTCTGCGCCTGCGGTGTGGTCACCCTGACAAGCTCTAGCGCTAAAAGGAAACTCAACGTGTGAACTTGCCTCCAGTTTAGGCCCTTAGTACCCATGTAGATACGGAGGCATGCAGCTCTTTCCATGAGTTCTTAGTCGCTTCTATGCTTTACTATAAAGGAAGTACACTTCTGAGGACTCCTAGGCCTCTCGGGTATGCATCATTTCCCCTCCAAGTTCACTGAGTCCCTCCAGAGCCCTGTGGGCCGGCTGCGAGAAACTTCGAGTCCCATTTGTCGATTCCCTCGGAGGCCCTCTGTGCGTGCCTAGAGACGGGCAACACACTGTACGTTCCTTGAGGAGAGCTCCATTTCCAGAGACCTCGAACGGCCTCAGGACAACATTGCTGCTGAGTCCCAAGTGCCCAGGAAGACTTTGTCATGGCCCTTGTGTGAGCTGCCATGTGATAACACTCTGTTTTGAATGCTCCGAGGCCCTCGTACCTGGAGTCACTCTGCTCGAGGAGAAAGTCAGCATCTTGCCATGCGGTGTCGCTGACGGCACACCCAGCAGAAACACATGCCTGGAAGTAAGGCCCTGATTTGCCGTGCAGAAGCGGAGGCGTGCAGCAGTTTCCATGAGCCGGTGGCCTGTGCTCTGCGTACCTTTAACGGCAGCACAGTTTTCTGGACACCTAGGAGGCTAGCGTGGGCACCCTGTTGCCGGCAGGAACACTGAGTACCCCCAGGCGCACCTGGGTCTGCTGAGCAACATCCAGTCCCGCAGCCCTTTAGAGCCCCCTCTGTGCATGCCGAGCGTAGGGAAACGCACTGCACTCTCCTTTGAAGCGTCTTAGTTTCTTCAGCACTCGCGCACGTTCACGAACACCGTTCTGGCACGTCCCACATGGCGTAGAAGTCTTAGGCGTTGCCCTAGTCTGAGCAGCACTCAGAGTAACCCTCGGCTTCGCATTCCATCCAGGACCTCCTGCCTGAAATCAACGTGCCTCCTAGAGGAAGTCGGCTTGCGTTCTGACGGCAGTTTGAGTCCTGTTCTTCCCGTGGCACTGCAGGCTTTTGAATAGCCACAGGCCCAGAGGAGCAGCTACGGCGTTCCTTGGTTGAGGCAGTTCGCTTGATGCAGAACACTCGAATTCGAGAAGCTGATTCAGGGAAGGAAACACAGGGTAACCTGTGTCTCTTTGGACTTGTTAGAAACCACAGTGGGGTATGCTGAGTGTGCCCATGGAAACGGGGGCCTGCTGGAACTAGCCTTGCTTTCCCATTTTGAAGGCTGCATTCATGCTGCCTTGAAGCTGCCTGACATTCCCTGCTCTTGACAGGCCTGTAAACCCTGTAAGAACGCTTCTGGGGAGCAAATGAATTTGCTATCTACACTAGGTGCTTCTGCGCCTGCGGTGTGGTCACCCTGACAAGCTCTAGCGCTAAAAGGAAACTCAACGTGTGAACTTGCCTCCAGTTTAGGCCCTTAGTACCCATGTAGATACGGAGGCATGCAGCTCTTTCCATGAGTTCTTAGTCGCTTCTATGCTTTACTATAAAGGAAGTACACTTCTGAGGACTCCTAGGCCTCTCGGGTATGCATCATTTCCCCTCCAAGTTCACTGAGTCCCTCCAGAGCCCTGTGGGCCGGCTGCGAGAAACTTCGAGTCCCATTTGTCGATTCCCTCGGAGGCCCTCTGTGCGTGCCTAGAGACGGGCAACACACTGTACGTTCCTTGAGGAGAGCTCCATTTCCAGAGACCTCGAACGGCCTCAGGACAACATTGCTGCTGAGTCCCAAGTGCCCAGGAAGACTTTGTCATGGCCCTTGTGTGAGCTGCCATGTGATAACACTCTGTTTTGAATGCTCCGAGGCCCTCGTACCTGGAGTCACTCTGCTCGAGGAGAAAGTCAGCATCTTGCCATGCGGTGTCGCTGACGGCACACCCAGCAGAAACACATGCCTGGAAGTAAGGCCCTGATTTGCCGTGCAGAAGCGGAGGCGTGCAGCAGTTTCCATGAGCCGGTGGCCTGTGCTCTGCGTACCTTTAACGGCAGCACAGTTTTCTGGACACCTAGGAGGCTAGCGTGGGCACCCTGTTGCCGGCAGGAACACTGAGTACCCCCAGGCGCACCTGGGTCTGCTGAGCAACATCCAGTCCCGCAGCCCTTTAGAGCCCCCTCTGTGCATGCCGAGCGTAGGGAAACGCACTGCACTCTCCTTTGAAGCGTCTTAGTTTCTTCAGCACTCGCGCACGTTCACGAACACCGTTCTGGCACGTCCCACATGGCGTAGAAGTCTTAGGCGTTGCCCTAGTCTGAGCAGCACTCAGAGTAACCCTCGGCTTCGCATTCCATCCAGGACCTCCTGCCTGAAATCAACGTGCCTCCTAGAGGAAGTCGGCTTGCGTTCTGACGGCAGTTTGAGTCCTGTTCTTCCCGTGGCACTGCAGGCTTTTGAATAGCCACAGGCCCAGAGGAGCAGCTACGGCGTTCCTTGGTTGAGGCAGTTCGCTTGATGCAGAACACTCGAATTCGAGAAGCTGATTCAGGGAAGGAAACACAGGGTAACCTGTGTCTCTTTGGACTTGTTAGAAACCACAGTGGGGTATGCTGAGTGTGCCCATGGAAACGGGGGCCTGCTGGAACTAGCCTTGCTTTCCCATTTTGAAGGCTGCATTCATGCTGCCTTGAAGCTGCCTGACATTCCCTGCTCTTGACAGGCCTGTAAACCCTGTAAGAACGCTTCTGGGGAGCAAATGAATTTGCTATCTACACTAGGTGCTTCTGCGCCTGCGGTGTGGTCACCCTGACAAGCTCTAGCGCTAAAAGGAAACTCAACGTGTGAACTTGCCTCCAGTTTAGGCCCTTAGTACCCATGTAGATACGGAGGCATGCAGCTCTTTCCATGAGTTCTTAGTCGCTTCTATGCTTTACTATAAAGGAAGTACACTTCTGAGGACTCCTAGGCCTCTCGGGTATGCATCATTTCCCCTCCAAGTTCACTGAGTCCCTCCAGAGCCCTGTGGGCCGGCTGCGAGAAACTTCGAGTCCCATTTGTCGATTCCCTCGGAGGCCCTCTGTGCGTGCCTAGAGACGGGCAACACACTGTACGTTCCTTGAGGAGAGCTCCATTTCCAGAGACCTCGAACGGCCTCAGGACAACATTGCTGCTGAGTCCCAAGTGCCCAGGAAGACTTTGTCATGGCCCTTGTGTGAGCTGCCATGTGATAACACTCTGTTTTGAATGCTCCGAGGCCCTCGTACCTGGAGTCACTCTGCTCGAGGAGAAAGTCAGCATCTTGCCATGCGGTGTCGCTGACGGCACACCCAGCAGAAACACATGCCTGGAAGTAAGGCCCTGATTTGCCGTGCAGAAGCGGAGGCGTGCAGCAGTTTCCATGAGCCGGTGGCCTGTGCTCTGCGTACCTTTAACGGCAGCACAGTTTTCTGGACACCTAGGAGGCTAGCGTGGGCACCCTGTTGCCGGCAGGAACACTGAGTACCCCCAGGCGCACCTGGGTCTGCTGAGCAACATCCAGTCCCGCAGCCCTTTAGAGCCCCCTCTGTGCATGCCGAGCGTAGGGAAACGCACTGCACTCTCCTTTGAAGCGTCTTAGTTTCTTCAGCACTCGCGCACGTTCACGAACACCGTTCTGGCACGTCCCACATGGCGTAGAAGTCTTAGGCGTTGCCCTAGTCTGAGCAGCACTCGGAGTAACCCTCGGCTTCGCATTCCATCCAGGACCTCCTGCCTGAAATCAACGTGCCTCCTAGAGGAAGTCGGCTTGCGTTCTGACGGCAGTTTGAGTCCTGTTCTTCCCGTGGCACTGCAGGCTTTTGAATAGCCACAGGCCCAGAGGAGCAGCTACGGCGTTCCTTGGTTGAGGCAGTTCGCTTGATGCAGAACACTCGAATTCGAGAAGCTGATTCAGGGAAGGAAACACAGGGTAACCTGTGTCTCTTTGGACTTGTTAGAAACCACAGTGGGGTATGCTGAGTGTGCCCATGGAAACGGGGGCCTGCTGGAACTAGCCTTGCTTTCCCATTTTGAAGGCTGCATTCATGCTGCCTTGAAGCTGCCTGACATTCCCTGCTCTTGACAGGCCTGTAAACCCTGTAAGAACGCTTCTGGGGAGCAAATGAATTTGCTATCTACACTAGGTGCTTCTGCGCCTGCGGTGTGGTCACCCTGACAAGCTCTAGCGCTAAAAGGAAACTCAACGTGTGAACTTGCCTCCAGTTTAGGCCCTTAGTACCCATGTAGATACGGAGGCATGCAGCTCTTTCCATGAGTTCTTAGTCGCTTCTATGCTTTACTATAAAGGAAGTACACTTCTGAGGACTCCTAGGCCTCTCGGGTATGCATCATTTCCCCTCCAAGTTCACTGAGTCCCTCCAGAGCCCTGTGGGCCGGCTGCGAGAAACTTCGAGTCCCATTTGTCGATTCCCTCGGAGGCCCTCTGTGCGTGCCTAGAGACGGGCAACACACTGTACGTTCCTTGAGGAGAGCTCCATTTCCAGAGACCTCGAACGGCCTCAGGACAACATTGCTGCTGAGTCCCAAGTGCCCAGGAAGACTTTGTCATGGCCCTTGTGTGAGCTGCCATGTGATAACACTCTGTTTTGAATGCTCCGAGGCCCTCGTACCTGGAGTCACTCTGCTCGAGGAGAAAGTCAGCATCTTGCCATGCGGTGTCGCTGACGGCACACCCAGCAGAAACACATGCCTGGAAGTAAGGCCCTGATTTGCCGTGCAGAAGCGGAGGCGTGCAGCAGTTTCCATGAGCCGGTGGCCTGTGCTCTGCGTACCTTTAACGGCAGCACAGTTTTCTGGACACCTAGGAGGCTAGCGTGGGCACCCTGTTGCCGGCAGGAACACTGAGTACCCCCAGGCGCACCTGGGTCTGCTGAGCAACATCCAGTCCCGCAGCCCTTTAGAGCCCCCTCTGTGCATGCCGAGCGTAGGGAAACGCACTGCACTCTCCTTTGAAGCGTCTTAGTTTCTTCAGCACTCGCGCACGTTCACGAACACCGTTCTGGCACGTCCCACATGGCGTAGAAGTCTTAGGCGTTGCCCTAGTCTGAGCAGCACTCGGAGTAACCCTCGGCTTCGCATTCCATCCAGGACCTCCTGCCTGAAATCAACGTGCCTCCTAGAGGAAGTCGGCTTGCGTTCTGACGGCAGTTTGAGTCCTGTTCTTCCCGTGGCACTGCAGGCTTTTGAATAGCCACAGGCCCAGAGGAGCAGCTACGGCGTTCCTTGGTTGAGGCAGTTCGCTTGATGCAGAACACTCGAATTCGAGAAGCTGATTCAGGGAAGGAAACACAGGGTAACCTGTGTCTCTTTGGACTTGTTAGAAACCACAGTGGGGTATGCTGAGTGTGCCCATGGAAACGGGGGCCTGCTGGAACTAGCCTTGCTTTCCCATTTTGAAGGCTGCATTCATGCTGCCTTGAAGCTGCCTGACATTCCCTGCTCTTGACAGGCCTGTAAACCCTGTAAGAACGCTTCTGGGGAGCAAATGAATTTGCTATCTACACTAGGTGCTTCTGCGCCTGCGGTGTGGTCACCCTGACAAGCTCTAGCGCTAAAAGGAAACTCAACGTGTGAACTTGCCTCCAGTTTAGGCCCTTAGTACCCATGTAGATACGGAGGCATGCAGCTCTTTCCATGAGTTCTTAGTCGCTTCTATGCTTTACTATAAAGGAAGTACACTTCTGAGGACTCCTAGGCCTCTCGGGTATGCATCATTTCCCCTCCAAGTTCACTGAGTCCCTCCAGAGCCCTGTGGGCCGGCTGCGAGAAACTTCGAGTCCCATTTGTCGATTCCCTCGGAGGCCCTCTGTGCGTGCCTAGAGACGGGCAACACACTGTACGTTCCTTGAGGAGAGCTCCATTTCCAGAGACCTCGAACGGCCTCAGGACAACATTGCTGCTGAGTCCCAAGTGCCCAGGAAGACTTTGTCATGGCCCTTGTGTGAGCTGCCATGTGATAACACTCTGTTTTGAATGCTCCGAGGCCCTCGTACCTGGAGTCACTCTGCTCGAGGAGAAAGTCAGCATCTTGCCATGCGGTGTCGCTGACGGCACACCCAGCAGAAACACATGCCTGGAAGTAAGGCCCTGATTTGCCGTGCAGAAGCGGAGGCGTGCAGCAGTTTCCATGAGCCGGTGGCCTGTGCTCTGCGTACCTTTAACGGCAGCACAGTTTTCTGGACACCTAGGAGGCTAGCGTGGGCACCCTGTTGCCGGCAGGAACACTGAGTACCCCCAGGCGCACCTGGGTCTGCTGAGCAACATCCAGTCCCGCAGCCCTTTAGAGCCCCCTCTGTGCATGCCGAGCGTAGGGAAACGCACTGCACTCTCCTTTGAAGCGTCTTAGTTTCTTCAGCACTCGCGCACGTTCACGAACACCGTTCTGGCACGTCCCACATGGCGTAGAAGTCTTAGGCGTTGCCCTAGTCTGAGCAGCACTCGGAGTAACCCTCGGCTTCGCATTCCATCCAGGACCTCCTGCCTGAAATCAACGTGCCTCCTAGAGGAAGTCGGCTTGCGTTCTGACGGCAGTTTGAGTCCTGTTCTTCCCGTGGCACTGCAGGCTTTTGAATAGCCACAGGCCCAGAGGAGCAGCTACGGCGTTCCTTGGTTGAGGCAGTTCGCTTGATGCAGAACACTCGAATTCGAGAAGCTGATTCAGGGAAGGAAACACAGGGTAACCTGTGTCTCTTTGGACTTGTTAGAAACCACAGTGGGGTATGCTGAGTGTGCCCATGGAAACGGGGGCCTGCTGGAACTAGCCTTGCTTTCCCATTTTGAAGGCTGCATTCATGCTGCCTTGAAGCTGCCTGACATTCCCTGCTCTTGACAGGCCTGTAAACCCTGTAAGAACGCTTCTGGGGAGCAAATGAATTTGCTATCTACACTAGGTGCTTCTGCGCCTGCGGTGTGGTCACCCTGACAAGCTCTAGCGCTAAAAGGAAACTCAACGTGTGAACTTGCCTCCAGTTTAGGCCCTTAGTACCCATGTAGATACGGAGGCATGCAGCTCTTTCCATGAGTTCTTAGTCGCTTCTATGCTTTACTATAAAGGAAGTACACTTCTGAGGACTCCTAGGCCTCTCGGGTATGCATCATTTCCCCTCCAAGTTCACTGAGTCCCTCCAGAGCCCTGTGGGCCGGCTGCGAGAAACTTCGAGTCCCATTTGTCGATTCCCTCGGAGGCCCTCTGTGCGTGCCTAGAGACGGGCAACACACTGTACGTTCCTTGAGGAGAGCTCCATTTCCAGAGACCTCGAACGGCCTCAGGACAACATTGCTGCTGAGTCCCAAGTGCCCAGGAAGACTTTGTCATGGCCCTTGTGTGAGCTGCCATGTGATAACACTCTGTTTTGAATGCTCCGAGGCCCTCGTACCTGGAGTCACTCTGCTCGAGGAGAAAGTCAGCATCTTGCCATGCGGTGTCGCTGACGGCACACCCAGCAGAAACACATGCCTGGAAGTAAGGCCCTGATTTGCCGTGCAGAAGCGGAGGCGTGCAGCAGTTTCCATGAGCCGGTGGCCTGTGCTCTGCGTACCTTTAACGGCAGCACAGTTTTCTGGACACCTAGGAGGCTAGCGTGGGCACCCTGTTGCCGGCAGGAACACTGAGTACCCCCAGGCGCACCTGGGTCTGCTGAGCAACATCCAGTCCCGCAGCCCTTTAGAGCCCCCTCTGTGCATGCCGAGCGTAGGGAAACGCACTGCACTCTCCTTTGAAGCGTCTTAGTTTCTTCAGCACTCGCGCACGTTCACGAACACCGTTCTGGCACGTCCCACATGGCGTAGAAGTCTTAGGCGTTGCCCTAGTCTGAGCAGCACTCGGAGTAACCCTCGGCTTCGCATTCCATCCAGGACCTCCTGCCTGAAATCAACGTGCCTCCTAGAGGAAGTCGGCTTGCGTTCTGACGGCAGTTTGAGTCCTGTTCTTCCCGTGGCACTGCAGGCTTTTGAATAGCCACAGGCCCAGAGGAGCAGCTACGGCGTTCCTTGGTTGAGGCAGTTCGCTTGATGCAGAACACTCGAATTCGAGAAGCTGATTCAGGGAAGGAAACACAGGGTAACCTGTGTCTCTTTGGACTTGTTAGAAACCACAGTGGGGTATGCTGAGTGTGCCCATGGAAACGGGGGCCTGCTGGAACTAGCCTTGCTTTCCCATTTTGAAGGCTGCATTCATGCTGCCTTGAAGCTGCCTGACATTCCCTGCTCTTGACAGGCCTGTAAACCCTGTAAGAACGCTTCTGGGGAGCAAATGAATTTGCTATCTACACTAGGTGCTTCTGCGCCTGCGGTGTGGTCACCCTGACAAGCTCTAGCGCTAAAAGGAAACTCAACGTGTGAACTTGCCTCCAGTTTAGGCCCTTAGTACCCATGTAGATACGGAGGCATGCAGCTCTTTCCATGAGTTCTTAGTCGCTTCTATGCTTTACTATAAAGGAAGTACACTTCTGAGGACTCCTAGGCCTCTCGGGTATGCATCATTTCCCCTCCAAGTTCACTGAGTCCCTCCAGAGCCCTGTGGGCCGGCTGCGAGAAACTTCGAGTCCCATTTGTCGATTCCCTCGGAGGCCCTCTGTGCGTGCCTAGAGACGGGCAACACACTGTACGTTCCTTGAGGAGAGCTCCATTTCCAGAGACCTCGAACGGCCTCAGGACAACATTGCTGCTGAGTCCCAAGTGCCCAGGAAGACTTTGTCATGGCCCTTGTGTGAGCTGCCATGTGATAACACTCTGTTTTGAATGCTCCGAGGCCCTCGTACCTGGAGTCACTCTGCTCGAGGAGAAAGTCAGCATCTTGCCATGCGGTGTCGCTGACGGCACACCCAGCAGAAACACATGCCTGGAAGTAAGGCCCTGATTTGCCGTGCAGAAGCGGAGGCGTGCAGCAGTTTCCATGAGCCGGTGGCCTGTGCTCTGCGTACCTTTAACGGCAGCACAGTTTTCTGGACACCTAGGAGGCTAGCGTGGGCACCCTGTTGCCGGCAGGAACACTGAGTACCCCCAGGCGCACCTGGGTCTGCTGAGCAACATCCAGTCCCGCAGCCCTTTAGAGCCCCCTCTGTGCATGCCGAGCGTAGGGAAACGCACTGCACTCTCCTTTGAAGCGTCTTAGTTTCTTCAGCACTCGCGCACGTTCACGAACACCGTTCTGGCACGTCCCACATGGCGTAGAAGTCTTAGGCGTTGCCCTAGTCTGAGCAGCACTCGGAGTAACCCTCGGCTTCGCATTCCATCCAGGACCTCCTGCCTGAAATCAACGTGCCTCCTAGAGGAAGTCGGCTTGCGTTCTGACGGCAGTTTGAGTCCTGTTCTTCCCGTGGCACTGCAGGCTTTTGAATAGCCACAGGCCCAGAGGAGCAGCTACGGCGTTCCTTGGTTGAGGCAGTTCGCTTGATGCAGAACACTCGAATTCGAGAAGCTGATTCAGGGAAGGAAACACAGGGTAACCTGTGTCTCTTTGGACTTGTTAGAAACCACAGTGGGGTATGCTGAGTGTGCCCATGGAAACGGGGGCCTGCTGGAACTAGCCTTGCTTTCCCATTTTGAAGGCTGCATTCATGCTGCCTTGAAGCTGCCTGACATTCCCTGCTCTTGACAGGCCTGTAAACCCTGTAAGAACGCTTCTGGGGAGAAAATGAATTTGCTGTCTACACTAGGTGCTTCTGCGCCTGCGGTGTGGTCACCCTGACAAGCTCTAGCGCTAAAAGGAAACTCAACGTGTGAACTTGCCTCCAGTTTAGGCCCTTAGTACCCATGTAGATACGGAGGCATGCAGCTCTTTCCATGAGTTCTTAGTCGCTTCTATGCTTTACTATAAAGGAAGTACACTTCTGAGGACTCCTAGGCCTCTCGGGTATGCATCATTTCCCCTCCAAGTTCACTGAGTCCCTCCAGAGCCCTGTGGGCCGGCTGCGAGAAACTTCGAGTCCCATTTGTCGATTCCCTCGGAGGCCCTCTGTGCGTGCCTAGAGACGGGCAACACACTGTACGTTCCTTGAGGAGAGCTCCATTTCCAGAGACCTCGAACGGCCTCAGGACAACATTGCTGCTGAGTCCCAAGTGCCCAGGAAGACTTTGTCATGGCCCTTGTGTGAGCTGCCATGTGATAACACTCTGTTTTGAATGCTCCGAGGCCCTCGTACCTGGAGTCACTCTGCTCGAGGAGAAAGTCAGCATCTTGCCATGCGGTGTCGCTGACGGCACACCCAGCAGAAACACATGCCTGGAAGTAAGGCCCTGATTTGCCGTGCAGAAGCGGAGGCGTGCAGCAGTTTCCATGAGCCGGTGGCCTGTGCTCTGCGTACCTTTAACGGCAGCACAGTTTTCTGGACACCTAGGAGGCTAGCGTGGGCACCCTGTTGCCGGCAGGAACACTGAGTACCCCCAGGCGCACCTGGGTCTGCTGAGCAACATCCAGTCCCGCAGCCCTTTAGAGCCCCCTCTGTGCATGCCGAGCGTAGGGAAACGCACTGCACTCTCCTTTGAAGCGTCTTAGTTTCTTCAGCACTCGCGCACGTTCACGAACACCGTTCTGGCACGTCCCACATGGCGTAGAAGTCTTAGGCGTTGCCCTAGTCTGAGCAGCACTCGGAGTAACCCTCGGCTTCGCATTCCATCCAGGACCTCCTGCCTGAAATCAACGTGCCTCCTAGAGGAAGTCGGCTTGCGTTCTGACGGCAGTTTGAGTCCTGTTCTTCCCGTGGCACTGCAGGCTTTTGAATAGCCACAGGCCCAGAGGAGCAGCTACGGCGTTCCTTGGTTGAGGCAGTTCGCTTGATGCAGAACACTCGAATTCGAGAAGCTGATTCAGGGAAGGAAACACAGGGTAACCTGTGTCTCTTTGGACTTGTTAGAAACCACAGTGGGGTATGCTGAGTGTGCCCATGGAAACGGGGGCCTGCTGGAACTAGCCTTGCTTTCCCATTTTGAAGGCTGCATTCATGCTGCCTTGAAGCTGCCTGACATTCCCTGCTCTTGACAGGCCTGTAAACCCTGTAAGAACGCTTCTGGGGAGAAAATGAATTTGCTATCTACACTAGGTGCTTCTGCGCCTGCGGTGTGGTCACCCTGACAAGCTCTAGCGCTAAAAGGAAACTCAACGTGTGAACTTGCCTCCAGTTTAGGCCCTTAGTACCCATGTAGATACGGAGGCATGCAGCTCTTTCCATGAGTTCTTAGTCGCTTCTATGCTTTACTATAAAGGAAGTACACTTCTGAGGACTCCTAGGCCTCTCGGGTATGCATCATTTCCCCTCCAAGTTCACTGAGTCCCTCCAGAGCCCTGTGGGTCGGCTGCGAGAAACTTCGAGTCCCATTTGTCGATTCCCTCGGAGGCCCTCTGTGCGTGCCTAGAGACGGGCAACACACTGTACGTTCCTTGAGGAGAGCTCCATTTCCAGAGACCTCGAACGGCCTCAGGACAACATTGCTGCTGAGTCCCAAGTGCCCAGGAAGACTTTGTCATGGCCCTTGTGTGAGCTGCCATGTGATAACACTCTGTTTTGAATGCTCCGAGGCCCTCGTACCTGGAGTCACTCTGCTCGAGGAGAAAGTCAGCATCTTGCCATGCGGTGTCGCTGACGGCACACCCAGCAGAAACACATGCCTGGAAGTAAGGCCCTGATTTGCCGTGCAGAAGCGGAGGCGTGCAGCAGTTTCCATGAGCCGGTGGCCTGTGCTCTGCGTACCTTTAACGGCAGCACAGTTTTCTGGACACCTAGGAGGCTAGCGTGGGCACCCTGTTGCCGGCAGGAACACTGAGTACCCCCAGGCGCACCTGGGTCTGCTGAGCAACATCCAGTCCCGCAGCCCTTTAGAGCCCCCTCTGTGCATGCCGAGCGTAGGGAAACGCACTGCACTCTCCTTTGAAGCGTCTTAGTTTCTTCAGCACTCGCGCACGTTCACGAACACCGTTCTGGCACGTCCCACATGGCGTAGAAGTCTTAGGCGTTGCCCTAGTCTGAGCAGCACTCGGAGTAACCCTCGGCTTCGCATTCCATCCAGGACCTCCTGCCTGAAATCAACGTGCCTCCTAGAGGAAGTCGGCTTGCGTTCTGACGGCAGTTTGAGTCCTGTTCTTCCCGTGGCACTGCAGGCTTTTGAATAGCCACAGGCCCAGAGGAGCAGCTACGGCGTTCCTTGGTTGAGGCAGTTCGCTTGATGCAGAACACTCGAATTCGAGAAGCTGATTCAGGGAAGGAAACACAGGGTAACCTGTGTCTCTTTGGACTTGTTAGAAACCACAGTGGGGTATGCTGAGTGTGCCCATGGAAACGGGGGCCTGCTGGAACTAGCCTTGCTTTCCCATTTTGAAGGCTGCATTCATGCTGCCTTGAAGCTGCCTGACATTCCCTGCTCTTGACAGGCCTGTAAACCCTGTAAGAACGCTTCTGGGGAGCAAATGAATTTGCTATCTACACTAGGTGCTTCTGCGCCTGCGGTGTGGTCACCCTGACAAGCTCTAGCGCTAAAAGGAAACTCAACGTGTGAACTTGCCTCCAGTTTAGGCCCTTAGTACCCATGTAGATACGGAGGCATGCAGCTCTTTCCATGAGTTCTTAGTCGCTTCTATGCTTTACTATAAAGGAAGTACACTTCTGAGGACTCCTAGGCCTCTCGGGTATGCATCATTTCCCCTCCAAGTTCACTGAGTCCCTCCAGAGCCCTGTGGGCCGGCTGCGAGAAACTTCGAGTCCCATTTGTCGATTCCCTCGGAGGCCCTCTGTGCGTGCCTAGAGACGGGCAACACACTGTACGTTCCTTGAGGAGAGCTCCATTTCCAGAGACCTCGAACGGCCTCAGGACAACATTGCTGCTGAGTCCCAAGTGCCCAGGAAGACTTTGTCATGGCCCTTGTGTGAGCTGCCATGTGATAACACTCTGTTTTGAATGCTCCGAGGCCCTCGTACCTGGAGTCACTCTGCTCGAGGAGAAAGTCAGCATCTTGCCATGCGGTGTCGCTGACGGCACACCCAGCAGAAACACATGCCTGGAAGTAAGGCCCTGATTTGCCGTGCAGAAGCGGAGGCGTGCAGCAGTTTCCATGAGCCGGTGGCCTGTGCTCTGCGTACCTTTAACGGCAGCACAGTTTTCTGGACACCTAGGAGGCTAGCGTGGGCACCCTGTTGCCGGCAGGAACACTGAGTACCCCCAGGCGCACCTGGGTCTGCTGAGCAACATCCAGTCCCGCAGCCCTTTAGAGCCCCCTCTGTGCATGCCGAGCGTAGGGAAACGCACTGCACTCTCCTTTGAAGCGTCTTAGTTTCTTCAGCACTCGCGCACGTTCACGAACACCGTTCTGGCACGTCCCACATGGCGTAGAAGTCTTAGGCGTTGCCCTAGTCTGAGCAGCACTCGGAGTAACCCTCGGCTTCGCATTCCATCCAGGACCTCCTGCCTGAAATCAACGTGCCTCCTAGAGGAAGTCGGCTTGCGTTCTGACGGCAGTTTGAGTCCTGTTCTTCCCGTGGCACTGCAGGCTTTTGAATAGCCACAGGCCCAGAGGAGCAGCTACGGCGTTCCTTGGTTGAGGCAGTTCGCTTGATGCAGAACACTCGAATTCGAGAAGCTGATTCAGGGAAGGAAACACAGGGTAACCTGTGTCTCTTTGGACTTGTTAGAAACCACAGTGGGGTATGCTGAGTGTGCCCATGGAAACGGGGGCCTGCTGGAACTAGCCTTGCTTTCCCATTTTGAAGGCTGCATTCATGCTGCCTTGAAGCTGCCTGACATTCCCTGCTCTTGACAGGCCTGTAAACCCTGTAAGAACGCTTCTGGGGAGCAAATGAATTTGCTATCTACACTAGGTGCTTCTGCGCCTGCGGTGTGGTCACCCTGACAAGCTCTAGCGCTAAAAGGAAACTCAACGTGTGAACTTGCCTCCAGTTTAGGCCCTTAGTACCCATGTAGATACGGAGGCATGCAGCTCTTTCCATGAGTTCTTAGTCGCTTCTATGCTTTACTATAAAGGAAGTACACTTCTGAGGACTCCTAGGCCTCTCGGGTATGCATCATTTCCCCTCCAAGTTCACTGAGTCCCTCCAGAGCCCTGTGGGCCGGCTGCGAGAAACTTCGAGTCCCATTTGTCGATTCCCTCGGAGGCCCTCTGTGCGTGCCTAGAGACGGGCAACACACTGTACGTTCCTTGAGGAGAGCTCCATTTCCAGAGACCTCGAACGGCCTCAGGACAACATTGCTGCTGAGTCCCAAGTGCCCAGGAAGACTTTGTCATGGCCCTTGTGTGAGCTGCCATGTGATAACACTCTGTTTTGAATGCTCCGAGGCCCTCGTACCTGGAGTCACTCTGCTCGAGGAGAAAGTCAGCATCTTGCCATGCGGTGTCGCTGACGGCACACCCAGCAGAAACACATGCCTGGAAGTAAGGCCCTGATTTGCCGTGCAGAAGCGGAGGCGTGCAGCAGTTTCCATGAGCCGGTGGCCTGTGCTCTGCGTACCTTTAACGGCAGCACAGTTTTCTGGACACCTAGGAGGCTAGCGTGGGCACCCTGTTGCCGGCAGGAACACTGAGTACCCCCAGGCGCACCTGGGTCTGCTGAGCAACATCCAGTCCCGCAGCCCTTTAGAGCCCCCTCTGTGCATGCCGAGCGTAGGGAAACGCACTGCACTCTCCTTTGAAGCGTCTTAGTTTCTTCAGCACTCGCGCACGTTCACGAACACCGTTCTGGCACGTCCCACATGGCGTAGAAGTCTTAGGCGTTGCCCTAGTCTGAGCAGCACTCGGAGTAACCCTCGGCTTCGCATTCCATCCAGGACCTCCTGCCTGAAATCAACGTGCCTCCTAGAGGAAGTCGGCTTGCGTTCTGACGGCAGTTTGAGTCCTGTTCTTCCCGTGGCACTGCAGGCTTTTGAATAGCCACAGGCCCAGAGGAGCAGCTACGGCGTTCCTTGGTTGAGGCAGTTCGCTTGATGCAGAACACTCGAATTCGAGAAGCTGATTCAGGGAAGGAAACACAGGGTAACCTGTGTCTCTTTGGACTTGTTAGAAACCACAGTGGGGTATGCTGAGTGTGCCCATGGAAACGGGGGCCTGCTGGAACTAGCCTTGCTTTCCCATTTTGAAGGCTGCATTCATGCTGCCTTGAAGCTGCCTGACATTCCCTGCTCTTGACAGGCCTGTAAACCCTGTAAGAACGCTTCTGGGGAGCAAATGAATTTGCTATCTACACTAGGTGCTTCTGCGTCTGCGGTGTGGTCACCCTGACAAGCTCTAGCGCTAAAAGGAAACTCAACGTGTGAACTTGCCTCCAGTTTAGGCCCTTAGTACCCATGTAGATACGGAGGCATGCAGCTCTTTCCATGAGTTCTTAGTCGCTTCTATGCTTTACTATAAAGGAAGTACACTTCTGAGGACTCCTAGGCCTCTCGGGTATGCATCATTTCCCCTCCAAGTTCACTGAGTCCCTCCAGAGCCCTGTGGGCCGGCTGCGAGAAACTTCGAGTCCCATTTGTCGATTCCCTCGGAGGCCCTCTGTGCGTGCCTAGAGACGGGCAACACACTGTACGTTCCTTGAGGAGAGCTCCATTTCCAGAGACCTCGAACGGCCTCAGGACAACATTGCTGCTGAGTCCCAAGTGCCCAGGAAGACTTTGTCATGGCCCTTGTGTGAGCTGCCATGTGATAACACTCTGTTTTGAATGCTCCGAGGCCCTCGTACCTGGAGTCACTCTGCTCGAGGAGAAAGTCAGCATCTTGCCATGCGGTGTCGCTGACGGCACACCCAGCAGAAACACATGCCTGGAAGTAAGGCCCTGATTTGCCGTGCAGAAGCGGAGGCGTGCAGCAGTTTCCATGAGCCGGTGGCCTGTGCTCTGCGTACCTTTAACGGCAGCACAGTTTTCTGGACACCTAGGAGGCTAGCGTGGGCACCCTGTTGCCGGCAGGAACACTGAGTACCCCCAGGCGCACCTGGGTCTGCTGAGCAACATCCAGTCCCGCAGCCCTTTAGAGCCCCCTCTGTGCATGCCGAGCGTAGGGAAACGCACTGCACTCTCCTTTGAAGCGTCTTAGTTTCTTCAGCACTCGCGCACGTTCACGAACACCGTTCTGGCACGTCCCACATGGCGTAGAAGTCTTAGGCGTTGCCCTAGTCTGAGCAGCACTCGGAGTAACCCTCGGCTTCGCATTCCATCCAGGACCTCCTGCCTGAAATCAACGTGCCTCCTAGAGGAAGTCGGCTTGCGTTCTGACGGCAGTTTGAGTCCTGTTCTTCCCGTGGCACTGCAGGCTTTTGAATAGCCACAGGCCCAGAGGAGCAGCTACGGCGTTCCTTGGTTGAGGCAGTTCGCTTGATGCAGAACACTCGAATTCGAGAAGCTGATTCAGGGAAGGAAACACAGGGTAACCTGTGTCTCTTTGGACTTGTTAGAAACCACAGTGGGGTATGCTGAGTGTGCCCATGGAAACGGGGGCCTGCTGGAACTAGCCTTGCTTTGCCATTTTGAAGGCTGCATTCATGCTGCCTTGAAGCTGCCTGACATTCCCTGCTCTTGACAGGCCTGTAAACCCTGTAAGAACGCTTCTGGGGAGCAAATGAATTTGCTATCTACACTAGGTGCTTCTGCGCCTGCGGTGTGGTCACCCTGACAAGCTCTAGCGCTAAAAGGAAACTCAACGTGTGAACTTGCCTCCAGTTTAGGCCCTTAGTACCCATGTAGATACGGAGGCATGCAGCTCTTTCCATGAGTTCTTAGTCGCTTCTATGCTTTACTATAAAGGAAGTACACTTCTGAGGACTCCTAGGCCTCTCGGGTATGCATCATTTCCCCTCCAAGTTCACTGAGTCCCTCCAGAGCCCTGTGGGCCGGCTGCGAGAAACTTCGAGTCCCATTTGTCGATTCCCTCGGAGGCCCTCTGTGCGTGCCTAGAGACGGGCAACACACTGTACGTTCCTTGAGGAGAGCTCCATTTCCAGAGACCTCGAACGGCCTCAGGACAACATTGCTGCTGAGTCCCAAGTGCCCAGGAAGACTTTGTCATGGCCCTTGTGTGAGCTGCCATGTGATAACACTCTGTTTTGAATGCTCCGAGGCCCTCGTACCTGGAGTCACTCTGCTCGAGGAGAAAGTCAGCATCTTGCCATGCGGTGTCGCTGACGGCACACCCAGCAGAAACACATGCCTGGAAGTAAGGCCCTGATTTGCCGTGCAGAAGCGGAGGCGTGCAGCAGTTTCCATGAGCCGGTGGCCTGTGCTCTGCGTACCTTTAACGGCAGCACAGTTTTCTGGACACCTAGGAGGCTAGCGTGGGCACCCTGTTGCCGGCAGGAACACTGAGTACCCCCAGGCGCACCTGGGTCTGCTGAGCAACATCCAGTCCCGCAGCCCTTTAGAGCCCCCTCTGTGCATGCCGAGCGTAGGGAAACGCACTGCACTCTCCTTTGAAGCGTCTTAGTTTCTTCAGCACTCGCGCACGTTCACGAACACCGTTCTGGCACGTCCCACATGGCGTAGAAGTCTTAGGCGTTGCCCTAGTCTGAGCAGCACTCGGAGTAACCCTCGGCTTCGCATTCCATCCAGGACCTCCTGCCTGAAATCAACGTGCCTCCTAGAGGAAGTCGGCTTGCGTTCTGACGGCAGTTTGAGTCCTGTTCTTCCCGTGGCACTGCAGGCTTTTGAATAGCCACAGGCCCAGAGGAGCAGCTACGGCGTTCCTTGGTTGAGGCAGTTCGCTTGATGCAGAACACTCGAATTCGAGAAGCTGATTCAGGGAAGGAAACACAGGGTAACCTGTGTCTCTTTGGACTTGTTAGAAACCACAGTGGGGTATGCTGAGTGTGCCCATGGAAACGGGGGCCTGCTGGAACTAGCCTTGCTTTCCCATTTTGAAGGCTGCATTCATGCTGCCTTGAAGCTGCCTGACATTCCCTGCTCTTGACAGGCCTGTAAACCCTGTAAGAATGCTTCTGGGGAGAAAATGAATTTGCTGTCTACACTAGGTGCTTCTGCGCCTGCGGTGTGGTCACCCTGACAAGCTCTAGCGCTAAAAGGAAACTCAACGTGTGAACTTGCCTCCAGTTTAGGCCCTTAGTACCCATGTAGATACGGAGGCATGCAGCTCTTTCCATGAGTTCTTAGTCGCTTCTATGCTTTACTATAAAGGAAGTACACTTCTGAGGACTCCTAGGCCTCTCGGGTATGCATCATTTCCCCTCCAAGTTCACTGAGTCCCTCCAGAGCCCTGTGGGCCGGCTGCGAGAAACTTCGAGTCCCATTTGTCGATTCCCTCGGAGGCCCTCTGTGCGTGCCTAGAGACGGGCAACACACTGTACGTTCCTTGAGGAGAGCTCCATTTCCAGAGACCTCGAACGGCCTCAGGACAACATTGCTGCTGAGTCCCAAGTGCCCAGGAAGACTTTGTCATGGCCCTTGTGTGAGCTGCCATGTGATAACACTCTGTTTTGAATGCTCCGAGGCCCTCGTACCTGGAGTCACTCTGCTCGAGGAGAAAGTCAGCATCTTGCCATGCGGTGTCGCTGACGGCACACCCAGCAGAAACACATGCCTGGAAGTAAGGCCCTGATTTGCCGTGCAGAAGCGGAGGCGTGCAGCAGTTTCCATGAGCCGGTGGCCTGTGCTCTGCGTACCTTTAACGGCAGCACAGTTTTCTGGACACCTAGGAGGCTAGCGTGGGCACCCTGTTGCCGGCAGGAACACTGAGTACCCCCAGGCGCACCTGGGTCTGCTGAGCAACATCCAGTCCCGCAGCCCTTTAGAGCCCCCTCTGTGCATGCCGAGCGTAGGGAAACGCACTGCACTCTCCTTTGAAGCGTCTTAGTTTCTTCAGCACTCGCGCACGTTCACGAACACCGTTCTGGCACGTCCCACATGGCGTAGAAGTCTTAGGCGTTGCCCTAGTCTGAGCAGCACTCGGAGTAACCCTCGGCTTCGCATTCCATCCAGGACCTCCTGCCTGAAATCAACGTGCCTCCTAGAGGAAGTCGGCTTGCGTTCTGACGGCAGTTTGAGTCCTGTTCTTCCCGTGGCACTGCAGGCTTTTGAATAGCCACAGGCCCAGAGGAGCAGCTACGGCGTTCCTTGGTTGAGGCAGTTCGCTTGATGCAGAACACTCGAATTCGAGAAGCTGATTCAGGGAAGGAAACACAGGGTAACCTGTGTCTCTTTGGACTTGTTAGAAACCACAGTGGGGTATGCTGAGTGTGCCCATGGAAACGGGGGCCTGCTGGAACTAGCCTTGCTTTCCCATTTTGAAGGCTGCATTCATGCTGCCTTGAAGCTGCCTGACATTCCCTGCTCTTGACAGGCCTGTAAACCCTGTAAGAACGCTTCTGGGGAGCAAATGAATTTGCTATCTACACTAGGTGCTTCTGCGCCTGCGGTGTGGTCACCCTGACAAGCTCTAGCGCTAAAAGGAAACTCAACGTGTGAACTTGCCTCCAGTTTAGGCCCTTAGTACCCATGTAGATACGGAGGCATGCAGCTCTTTCCATGAGTTCTTAGTCGCTTCTATGCTTTACTATAAAGGAAGTACACTTCTGAGGACTCCTAGGCCTCTCGGGTATGCATCATTTCCCCTCCAAGTTCACTGAGTCCCTCCAGAGCCCTGTGGGCCGGCTGCGAGAAACTTCGAGTCCCATTTGTCGATTCCCTCGGAGGCCCTCTGTGCGTGCCTAGAGACGGGCAACACACTGTACGTTCCTTGAGGAGAGCTCCATTTCCAGAGACCTCGAACGGCCTCAGGACAACATTGCTGCTGAGTCCCAAGTGCCCAGGAAGACTTTGTCATGGCCCTTGTGTGAGCTGCCATGTGATAACACTCTGTTTTGAATGCTCCGAGGCCCTCGTACCTGGAGTCACTCTGCTCGAGGAGAAAGTCAGCATCTTGCCATGCGGTGTCGCTGACGGCACACCCAGCAGAAACACATGCCTGGAAGTAAGGCCCTGATTTGCCGTGCAGAAGCGGAGGCGTGCAGCAGTTTCCATGAGCCGGTGGCCTGTGCTCTGCGTACCTTTAACGGCAGCACAGTTTTCTGGACACCTAGGAGGCTAGCGTGGGCACCCTGTTGCCGGCAGGAACACTGAGTACCCCCAGGCGCACCTGGGTCTGCTGAGCAACATCCAGTCCCGTAGCCCTTTAGAGCCCCCTCTGTGCATGCCGAGCGTAGGGAAACGCACTGCACTCTCCTTTGAAGCGTCTTAGTTTCTTCAGCACTCGCGCACGTTCACGAACACCGTTCTGGCACGTCCCACATGGCGTAGAAGTCTTAGGCGTTGCCCTAGTCTGAGCAGCACTCGGAGTAACCCTCGGCTTCGCATTCCATCCAGGACCTCCTGCCTGAAATCAACGTGCCTCCTAGAGGAAGTCGGCTTGCGTTCTGACGGCAGTTTGAGTCCTGTTCTTCCCGTGGCACTGCAGGCTTTTGAATAGCCACAGGCCCAGAGGAGCAGCTACGGCGTTCCTTGGTTGAGGCAGTTCGCTTGATGCAGAACACTCGAATTCGAGAAGCTGATTCAGGGAAGGAAACACAGGGTAACCTGTGTCTCTTTGGACTTGTTAGAAACCACAGTGGGGTATGCTGAGTGTGCCCATGGAAACGGGGGCCTGCTGGAACTAGCCTTGCTTTCCCATTTTGAAGGCTGCATTCATGCTGCCTTGAAGCTGCCTGACATTCCCTGCTCTTGACAGGCCTGTAAACCCTGTAAGAACGCTTCTGGGGAGAAAATGAATTTGCTATCTACACTAGGTGCTTCTGCGCCTGCGGTGTGGTCACCCTGACAAGCTCTAGCGCTAAAAGGAAACTCAACGTGTGAACTTGCCTCCAGTTTAGGCCCTTAGTACCCATGTAGATACGGAGGCATGCAGCTCTTTCCATGAGTTCTTAGTCGCTTCTATGCTTTACTATAAAGGAAGTACACTTCTGAGGACTCCTAGGCCTCTCGGGTATGCATCATTTCCCCTCCAAGTTCACTGAGTCCCTCCAGAGCCCTGTGGGCCGGCTGCGAGAAACTTCGAGTCCCATTTGTCGATTCCCTCGGAGGCCCTCTGTGCGTGCCTAGAGACGGGCAACACACTGTACGTTCCTTGAGGAGAGCTCCATTTCCAGAGACCTCGAACGGCCTCAGGACAACATTGCTGCTGAGTCCCAAGTGCCCAGGAAGACTTTGTCATGGCCCTTGTGTGAGCTGCCATGTGATAACACTCTGTTTTGAATGCTCCGAGGCCCTCGTACCTGGAGTCACTCTGCTCGAGGAGAAAGTCAGCATCTTGCCATGCGGTGTCGCTGACGGCACACCCAGCAGAAACACATGCCTGGAAGTAAGGCCCTGATTTGCCGTGCAGAAGCGGAGGCGTGCAGCAGTTTCCATGAGCCGGTGGCCTGTGCTCTGCGTACCTTTAACGGCAGCACAGTTTTCTGGACACCTAGGAGGCTAGCGTGGGCACCCTGTTGCCGGCAGGAACACTGAGTACCCCCAGGCGCACCTGGGTCTGCTGAGCAACATCCAGTCCCGCAGCCCTTTAGAGCCCCCTCTGTGCATGCCGAGCGTAGGGAAACGCACTGCACTCTCCTTTGAAGCGTCTTAGTTTCTTCAGCACTCGCGCACGTTCACGAACACCGTTCTGGCACGTCCCACATGGCGTAGAAGTCTTAGGCGTTGCCCTAGTCTGAGCAGCACTCGGAGTAACCCTCGGCTTCGCATTCCATCCAGGACCTCCTGCCTGAAATCAACGTGCCTCCTAGAGGAAGTCGGCTTGCGTTCTGACGGCAGTTTGAGTCCTGTTCTTCCCGTGGCACTGCAGGCTTTTGAATAGCCACAGGCCCAGAGGAGCAGCTACGGCGTTCCTTGGTTGAGGCAGTTCGCTTGATGCAGAACACTCGAATTCGAGAAGCTGATTCAGGGAAGGAAACACAGGGTAACCTGTGTCTCTTTGGACTTGTTAGAAACCACAGTGGGGTATGCTGAGTGTGCCCATGGAAACGGGGGCCTGCTGGAACTAGCCTTGCTTTCCCATTTTGAAGGCTGCATTCATGCTGCCTTGAAGCTGCCTGACATTCCCTGCTCTTGACAGGCCTGTAAACCCTGTAAGAACGCTTCTGGGGAGCAAATGAATTTGCTATCTACACTAGGTGCTTCTGCGCCTGCGGTGTGGTCACCCTGACAAGCTCTAGCGCTAAAAGGAAACTCAACGTGTGAACTTGCCTCCAGTTTAGGCCCTTAGTACCCATGTAGATACGGAGGCATGCAGCTCTTTCCATGAGTTCTTAGTCGCTTCTATGCTTTACTATAAAGGAAGTACACTTCTGAGGACTCCTAGGCCTCTCGGGTATGCATCATTTCCCCTCCAAGTTCACTGAGTCCCTCCAGAGCCCTGTGGGCCGGCTGCGAGAAACTTCGAGTCCCATTTGTCGATTCCCTCGGAGGCCCTCTGTGCGTGCCTAGAGACGGGCAACACACTGTACGTTCCTTGAGGAGAGCTCCATTTCCAGAGACCTCGAACGGCCTCAGGACAACATTGCTGCTGAGTCCCAAGTGCCCAGGAAGACTTTGTCATGGCCCTTGTGTGAGCTGCCATGTGATAACACTCTGTTTTGAATGCTCCGAGGCCCTCGTACCTGGAGTCACTCTGCTCGAGGAGAAAGTCAGCATCTTGCCATGCGGTGTCGCTGACGGCACACCCAGCAGAAACACATGCCTGGAAGTAAGGCCCTGATTTGCCGTGCAGAAGCGGAGGCGTGCAGCAGTTTCCATGAGCCGGTGGCCTGTGCTCTGCGTACCTTTAACGGCAGCACAGTTTTCTGGACACCTAGGAGGCTAGCGTGGGCACCCTGTTGCCGGCAGGAACACTGAGTACCCCCAGGCGCACCTGGGTCTGCTGAGCAACATCCAGTCCCGTAGCCCTTTAGAGCCCCCTCTGTGCATGCCGAGCGTAGGGAAACGCACTGCACTCTCCTTTGAAGCGTCTTAGTTTCTTCAGCACTCGCGCACGTTCACGAACACCGTTCTGGCACGTCCCACATGGCGTAGAAGTCTTAGGCGTTGCCCTAGTCTGAGCAGCACTCGGAGTAACCCTCGGCTTCGCATTCCATCCAGGACCTCCTGCCTGAAATCAACGTGCCTCCTAGAGGAAGTCGGCTTGCGTTCTGACGGCAGTTTGAGTCCTGTTCTTCCCGTGGCACTGCAGGCTTTTGAATAGCCACAGGCCCAGAGGAGCAGCTACGGCGTTCCTTGGTTGAGGCAGTTCGCTTGATGCAGAACACTCGAATTCGAGAAGCTGATTCAGGGAAGGAAACACAGGGTAACCTGTGTCTCTTTGGACTTGTTAGAAACCACAGTGGGGTATGCTGAGTGTGCCCATGGAAACGGGGGCCTGCTGGAACTAGCCTTGCTTTCCCATTTTGAAGGCTGCATTCATGCTGCCTTGAAGCTGCCTGACATTCCCTGCTCTTGACAGGCCTGTAAACCCTGTAAGAACGCTTCTGGGGAGAAAATGAATTTGCTATCTACACTAGGTGCTTCTGCGCCTGCGGTGTGGTCACCCTGACAAGCTCTAGCGCTAAAAGGAAACTCAACGTGTGAACTTGCCTCCAGTTTAGGCCCTTAGTACCCATGTAGATACGGAGGCATGCAGCTCTTTCCATGAGTTCTTAGTCGCTTCTATGCTTTACTATAAAGGAAGTACACTTCTGAGGACTCCTAGGCCTCTCGGGTATGCATCATTTCCCCTCCAAGTTCACTGAGTCCCTCCAGAGCCCTGTGGGCCGGCTGCGAGAAACTTCGAGTCCCATTTGTCGATTCCCTCGGAGGCCCTCTGTGCGTGCCTAGAGACGGGCAACACACTGTACGTTCCTTGAGGAGAGCTCCATTTCCAGAGACCTCGAACGGCCTCAGGACAACATTGCTGCTGAGTCCCAAGTGCCCAGGAAGACTTTGTCATGGCCCTTGTGTGAGCTGCCATGTGATAACACTCTGTTTTGAATGCTCCGAGGCCCTCGTACCTGGAGTCACTCTGCTCGAGGAGAAAGTCAGCATCTTGCCATGCGGTGTCGCTGACGGCACACCCAGCAGAAACACACGCCTGGAAGTAAGGCCCTGATTTGCCGTGCAGAAGCGGAGGCGTGCAGCAGTTTCCATGAGCCGGTGGCCTGTGCTCTGCGTACCTTTAACGGCAGCACAGTTTTCTGGACACCTAGGAGGCTAGCGTGGGCACCCTGTTGCCGGCAGGAACACTGAGTACCCCCAGGCGCACCTGGGTCTGCTGAGCAACATCCAGTCCCGCAGCCCTTTAGAGCCCCCTCTGTGCATGCCGAGCGTAGGGAAACGCACTGCACTCTCCTTTGAAGCGTCTTAGTTTCTTCAGCACTCGCGCACGTTCACGAACACCGTTCTGGCACGTCCCACATGGCGTAGAAGTCTTAGGCGTTGCCCTAGTCTGAGCAGCACTCGGAGTAACCCTCGGCTTCGCATTCCATCCAGGACCTCCTGCCTGAAATCAACGTGCCTCCTAGAGGAAGTCGGCTTGCGTTCTGACGGCAGTTTGAGTCCTGTTCTTCCCGTGGCACTGCAGGCTTTTGAATAGCCACAGGCCCAGAGGAGCAGCTACGGCGTTCCTTGGTTGAGGCAGTTCGCTTGATGCAGAACACTCGAATTCGAGAAGCTGATTCAGGGAAGGAAACACAGGGTAACCTGTGTCTCTTTGGACTTGTTAGAAACCACAGTGGGGTATGCTGAGTGTGCCCATGGAAACGGGGGCCTGCTGGAACTAGCCTTGCTTTCCCATTTTGAAGGCTGCATTCATGCTGCCTTGAAGCTGCCTGACATTCCCTGCTCTTGACAGGCCTGTAAACCCTGTAAGAACGCTTCTGGGGAGAAAATGAATTTGCTATCTACACTAGGTGCTTCTGCGCCTGCGGTGTGGTCACCCTGACAAGCTCTAGCGCTAAAAGGAAACTCAACGTGTGAACTTGCCTCCAGTTTAGGCCCTTAGTACCCATGTAGATACGGAGGCATGCAGCTCTTTCCATGAGTTCTTAGTCGCTTCTATGCTTTACTATAAAGGAAGTACACTTCTGAGGACTCCTAGGCCTCTCGGGTATGCATCATTTCCCCTCCAAGTTCACTGAGTCCCTCCAGAGCCCTGTGGGCCGGCTGCGAGAAACTTCGACTCCCATTTGTCGATTCCCTCGGAGGCCCTCTGTGCGTGCCTAGAGACGGGCAACACACTGTACGTTCCTTGAGGAGAGCTCCATTTCCAGAGACCTCGAACGGCCTCAGGACAACATTGCTGCTGAGTCCCAAGTGCCCAGGAAGACTTTGTCATGGCCCTTGTGTGAGCTGCCATGTGATAACACTCTGTTTTGAATGCTCCGAGGCCCTCGTACCTGGAGTCACTCTGCTCGAGGAGAAAGTCAGCATCTTGCCATGCGGTGTCGCTGACGGCACACCCAGCAGAAACACACGCCTGGAAGTAAGGCCCTGATTTGCCGTGCAGAAGCGGAGGCGTGCAGCAGTTTCCATGAGCCGGTGGCCTGTGCTCTGCGTACCTTTAACGGCAGCACAGTTTTCTGGACACCTAGGAGGCTAGCGTGGGCACCCTGTTGCCGGCAGGAACACTGAGTACCCCCAGGCGCACCTGGGTCTGCTGAGCAACATCCAGTCCCGCAGCCCTTTAGAGCCCCCTCTGTGCATGCCGAGCGTAGGGAAACGCACTGCACTCTCCTTTGAAGCGTCTTAGTTTCTTCAGCACTCGCGCACGTTCACGAACACCGTTCTGGCACGTCCCACATGGCGTAGAAGTCTTAGGCGTTGCCCTAGTCTGAGCAGCACTCGGAGTAACCCTCGGCTTCGCATTCCATCCAGGACCTCCTGCCTGAAATCAACGTGCCTCCTAGAGGAAGTCGGCTTGCGTTCTGACGGCAGTTTGAGTCCTGTTCTTCCCGTGGCACTGCAGGCTTTTGAATAGCCACAGGCCCAGAGGAGCAGCTACGGCGTTCCTTGGTTGAGGCAGTTCGCTTGATGCAGAACACTCGAATTCGAGAAGCTGATTCAGGGAAGGAAACACAGGGTAACCTGTGTCTCTTTGGACTTGTTAGAAACCACAGTGGGGTATGCTGAGTGTGCCCATGGAAACGGGGGCCTGCTGGAACTAGCCTTGCTTTCCCATTTTGAAGGCTGCATTCATGCTGCCTTGAAGCTGCCTGACATTCCCTGCTCTTGACAGGCCTGTAAACCCTGTAAGAACGCTTCTGGGGAGCAAATGAATTTGCTATCTACACTAGGTGCTTCTGCGCCTGCGGTGTGGTCACCCTGACAAGCTCTAGCGCTAAAAGGAAACTCAACGTGTGAACTTGCCTCCAGTTTAGGCCCTTAGTACCCATGTAGATACGGAGGCATGCAGCTCTTTCCATGAGTTCTTAGTCGCTTCTATGCTTTACTATAAAGGAAGTACACTTCTGAGGACTCCTAGGCCTCTCGGGTATGCATCATTTCCCCTCCAAGTTCACTGAGTCCCTCCAGAGCCCTGTGGGCCGGCTGCGAGAAACTTCGAGTCCCATTTGTCGATTCCCTCGGAGGCCCTCTGTGCGTGCCTAGAGACGGGCAACACACTGTACGTTCCTTGAGGAGAGCTCCATTTCCAGAGACCTCGAACGGCCTCAGGACAACATTGCTGCTGAGTCCCAAGTGCCCAGGAAGACTTTGTCATGGCCCTTGTGTGAGCTGCCATGTGATAACACTCTGTTTTGAATGCTCCGAGGCCCTCGTACCTGGAGTCACTCTGCTCGAGGAGAAAGTCAGCATCTTGCCATGCGGTGTCGCTGACGGCACACCCAGCAGAAACACATGCCTGGAAGTAAGGCCCTGATTTGCCGTGCAGAAGCGGAGGCGTGCAGCAGTTTCCATGAGCCGGTGGCCTGTGCTCTGCGTACCTTTAACGGCAGCACAGTTTTCTGGACACCTAGGAGGCTAGCGTGGGCACCCTGTTGCCGGCAGGAACACTGAGTACCCCCAGGCGCACCTGGGTCTGCTGAGCAACATCCAGTCCCGCAGCCCTTTAGAGCCCCCTCTGTGCATGCCGAGCGTAGGGAAACGCACTGCACTCTCCTTTGAAGCGTCTTAGTTTCTTCAGCACTCGCGCACGTTCACGAACACCGTTCTGGCACGTCCCACATGGCGTAGAAGTCTTAGGCGTTGCCCTAGTCTGAGCAGCACTCGGAGTAACCCTCGGCTTCGCATTCCATCCAGGACCTCCTGCCTGAAATCAACGTGCCTCCTAGAGGAAGTCGGCTTGCGTTCTGACGGCAGTTTGAGTCCTGTTCTTCCCGTGGCACTGCAGGCTTTTGAATAGCCACAGGCCCAGAGGAGCAGCTACGGCGTTCCTTGGTTGAGGCAGTTCGCTTGATGCAGAACACTCGAATTCGAGAAGCTGATTCAGGGAAGGAAACACAGGGTAACCTGTGTCTCTTTGGACTTGTTAGAAACCACAGTGGGGTATGCTGAGTGTGCCCATGGAAACGGGGGCCTGCTGGAACTAGCCTTGCTTTCCCATTTTGAAGGCTGCATTCATGCTGCCTTGAAGCTGCCTGACATTCCCTGCTCTTGACAGGCCTGTAAACCCTGTAAGAACGCTTCTGGGGAGAAAATGAATTTGCTATCTACACTAGGTGCTTCTGCGCCTGCGGTGTGGTCACCCTGACAAGCTCTAGCGCTAAAAGGAAACTCAACGTGTGAACTTGCCTCCAGTTTAGGCCCTTAGTACCCATGTAGATACGGAGGCATGCAGCTCTTTCCATGAGTTCTTAGTCGCTTCTATGCTTTACTATAAAGGAAGTACACTTCTGAGGACTCCTAGGCCTCTCGGGTATGCATCATTTCCCCTCCAAGTTCACTGAGTCCCTCCAGAGCCCTGTGGGCCGGCTGCGAGAAACTTCGAGTCCCATTTGTCGATTCCCTCGGAGGCCCTCTGTGCGTGCCTAGAGACGGGCAACACACTGTACGTTCCTTGAGGAGAGCTCCATTTCCAGAGACCTCGAACGGCCTCAGGACAACATTGCTGCTGAGTCCCAAGTGCCCAGGAAGACTTTGTCATGGCCCTTGTGTGAGCTGCCATGTGATAACACTCTGTTTTGAATGCTCCGAGGCCCTCGTACCTGGAGTCACTCTGCTCGAGGAGAAAGTCAGCATCTTGCCATGCGGTGTCGCTGACGGCACACCCAGCAGAAACACATGCCTGGAAGTAAGGCCCTGATTTGCCGTGCAGAAGCGGAGGCGTGCAGCAGTTTCCATGAGCCGGTGGCCTGTGCTCTGCGTACCTTTAACGGCAGCACAGTTTTCTGGACACCTAGGAGGCTAGCGTGGGCACCCTGTTGCCGGCAGGAACACTGAGTACCCCCAGGCGCACCTGGGTCTGCTGAGCAACATCCAGTCCCGCAGCCCTTTAGAGCCCCCTCTGTGCATGCCGAGCGTAGGGAAACGCACTGCACTCTCCTTTGAAGCGTCTTAGTTTCTTCAGCACTCGCGCACGTTCACGAACACCGTTCTGGCACGTCCCACATGGCGTAGAAGTCTTAGGCGTTGCCCTAGTCTGAGCAGCACTCGGAGTAACCCTCGGCTTCGCATTCCATCCAGGACCTCCTGCCTGAAATCAACGTGCCTCCTAGAGGAAGTCGGCTTGCGTTCTGACGGCAGTTTGAGTCCTGTTCTTCCCGTGGCACTGCAGGCTTTTGAATAGCCACAGGCCCAGAGGAGCAGCTACGGCGTTCCTTGGTTGAGGCAGTTCGCTTGATGCAGAACACTCGAATTCGAGAAGCTGATTCAGGGAAGGAAACACAGGGTAACCTGTGTCTCTTTGGACTTGTTAGAAACCACAGTGGGGTATGCTGAGTGTGCCCATGGAAACGGGGGCCTGCTGGAACTAGCCTTGCTTTCCCATTTTGAAGGCTGCATTCATGCTGCCTTGAAGCTGCCTGACATTCCCTGCTCTTGACAGGCCTGTAAACCCTGTAAGAACGCTTCTGGGGAGCAAATGAATTTGCTATCTACACTAGGTGCTTCTGCGCCTGCGGTGTGGTCACCCTGACAAGCTCTAGCGCTAAAAGGAAACTCAACGTGTGAACTTGCCTCCAGTTTAGGCCCTTAGTACCCATGTAGATACGGAGGCATGCAGCTCTTTCCATGAGTTCTTAGTCGCTTCTATGCTTTACTATAAAGGAAGTACACTTCTGAGGACTCCTAGGCCTCTCGGGTATGCATCATTTCCCCTCCAAGTTCACTGAGTCCCTCCAGAGCCCTGTGGGCCGGCTGCGAGAAACTTCGAGTCCCATTTGTCGATTCCCTCGGAGGCCCTCTGTGCGTGCCTAGAGACGGGCAACACACTGTACGTTCCTTGAGGAGAGCTCCATTTCCAGAGACCTCGAACGGCCTCAGGACAACATTGCTGCTGAGTCCCAAGTGCCCAGGAAGACTTTGTCATGGCCCTTGTGTGAGCTGCCATGTGATAACACTCTGTTTTGAATGCTCCGAGGCCCTCGTACCTGGAGTCACTCTGCTCGAGGAGAAAGTCAGCATCTTGCCATGCGGTGTCGCTGACGGCACACCCAGCAGAAACACATGCCTGGAAGTAAGGCCCTGATTTGCCGTGCAGAAGCGGAGGCGTGCAGCAGTTTCCATGAGCCGGTGGCCTGTGCTCTGCGTACCTTTAACGGCAGCACAGTTTTCTGGACACCTAGGAGGCTAGCGTGGGCACCCTGTTGCCGGCAGGAACACTGAGTACCCCCAGGCGCACCTGGGTCTGCTGAGCAACATCCAGTCCCGCAGCCCTTTAGAGCCCCCTCTGTGCATGCCGAGCGTAGGGAAACGCACTGCACTCTCCTTTGAAGCGTCTTAGTTTCTTCAGCACTCGCGCACGTTCACGAACACCGTTCTGGCACGTCCCACATGGCGTAGAAGTCTTAGGCGTTGCCCTAGTCTGAGCAGCACTCGGAGTAACCCTCGGCTTCGCATTCCATCCAGGACCTCCTGCCTGAAATCAACGTGCCTCCTAGAGGAAGTCGGCTTGCGTTCTGACGGCAGTTTGAGTCCTGTTCTTCCCGTGGCACTGCAGGCTTTTGAATAGCCACAGGCCCAGAGGAGCAGCTACGGCGTTCCTTGGTTGAGGCAGTTCGCTTGATGCAGAACACTCGAATTCGAGAAGCTGATTCAGGGAAGGAAACACAGGGTAACCTGTGTCTCTTTGGACTTGTTAGAAACCACAGTGGGGTATGCTGAGTGTGCCCATGGAAACGGGGGCCTGCTGGAACTAGCCTTGCTTTCCCATTTTGAAGGCTGCATTCATGCTGCCTTGAAGCTGCCTGACATTCCCTGCTCTTGACAGGCCTGTAAACCCTGTAAGAACGCTTCTGGGGAGCAAATGAATTTGCTATCTACACTAGGTGCTTCTGCGCCTGCGGTGTGGTCACCCTGACAAGCTCTAGCGCTAAAAGGAAACTCAACGTGTGAACTTGCCTCCAGTTTAGGCCCTTAGTACCCATGTAGATACGGAGGCATGCAGCTCTTTCCATGAGTTCTTAGTCGCTTCTATGCTTTACTATAAAGGAAGTACACTTCTGAGGACTCCTAGGCCTCTCGGGTATGCATCATTTCCCCTCCAAGTTCACTGAGTCCCTCCAGAGCCCTGTGGGCCGGCTGCGAGAAACTTCGAGTCCCATTTGTCGATTCCCTCGGAGGCCCTCTGTGCGTGCCTAGAGACGGGCAACACACTGTACGTTCCTTGAGGAGAGCTCCATTTCCAGAGACCTCGAACGGCCTCAGGACAACATTGCTGCTGAGTCCCAAGTGCCCAGGAAGACTTTGTCATGGCCCTTGTGTGAGCTGCCATGTGATAACACTCTGTTTTGAATGCTCCGAGGCCCTCGTACCTGGAGTCACTCTGCTCGAGGAGAAAGTCAGCATCTTGCCATGCGGTGTCGCTGACGGCACACCCAGCAGAAACACATGCCTGGAAGTAAGGCCCTGATTTGCCGTGCAGAAGCGGAGGCGTGCAGCAGTTTCCATGAGCCGGTGGCCTGTGCTCTGCGTACCTTTAACGGCAGCACAGTTTTCTGGACACCTAGGAGGCTAGCGTGGGCACCCTGTTGCCGGCAGGAACACTGAGTACCCCCAGGCGCACCTGGGTCTGCTGAGCAACATCCAGTCCCGCAGCCCTTTAGAGCCCCCTCTGTGCATGCCGAGCGTAGGGAAACGCACTGCACTCTCCTTTGAAGCGTCTTAGTTTCTTCAGCACTCGCGCACGTTCACGAACACCGTTCTGGCACGTCCCACATGGCGTAGAAGTCTTAGGCGTTGCCCTAGTCTGAGCAGCACTCGGAGTAACCCTCGGCTTCGCATTCCATCCAGGACCTCCTGCCTGAAATCAACGTGCCTCCTAGAGGAAGTCGGCTTGCGTTCTGACGGCAGTTTGAGTCCTGTTCTTCCCGTGGCACTGCAGGCTTTTGAATAGCCACAGGCCCAGAGGAGCAGCTACGGCGTTCCTTGGTTGAGGCAGTTCGCTTGATGCAGAACACTCGAATTCGAGAAGCTGATTCAGGGAAGGAAACACAGGGTAACCTGTGTCTCTTTGGACTTGTTAGAAACCACAGTGGGGTATGCTGAGTGTGCCCATGGAAACGGGGGCCTGCTGGAACTAGCCTTGCTTTCCCATTTTGAAGGCTGCATTCATGCTGCCTTGAAGCTGCCTGACATTCCCTGCTCTTGACAGGCCTGTAAACCCTGTAAGAACGCTTCTGGGGAGCAAATGAATTTGCTATCTACACTAGGTGCTTCTGCGCCTGCGGTGTGGTCACCCTGACAAGCTCTAGCGCTAAAAGGAAACTCAACGTGTGAACTTGCCTCCAGTTTAGGCCCTTAGTACCCATGTAGATACGGAGGCATGCAGCTCTTTCCATGAGTTCTTAGTCGCTTCTATGCTTTACTATAAAGGAAGTACACTTCTGAGGACTCCTAGGCCTCTCGGGTATGCATCATTTCCCCTCCAAGTTCACTGAGTCCCTCCAGAGCCCTGTGGGCCGGCTGCGAGAAACTTCGAGTCCCATTTGTCGATTCCCTCGGAGGCCCTCTGTGCGTGCCTAGAGACGGGCAACACACTGTACGTTCCTTGAGGAGAGCTCCATTTCCAGAGACCTCGAACGGCCTCAGGACAACATTGCTGCTGAGTCCCAAGTGCCCAGGAAGACTTTGTCATGGCCCTTGTGTGAGCTGCCATGTGATAACACTCTGTTTTGAATGCTCCGAGGCCCTCGTACCTGGAGTCACTCTGCTCGAGGAGAAAGTCAGCATCTTGCCATGCGGTGTCGCTGACGGCACACCCAGCAGAAACACATGCCTGGAAGTAAGGCCCTGATTTGCCGTGCAGAAGCGGAGGCGTGCAGCAGTTTCCATGAGCCGGTGGCCTGTGCTCTGCGTACCTTTAACGGCAGCACAGTTTTCTGGACACCTAGGAGGCTAGCGTGGGCACCCTGTTGCCGGCAGGAACACTGAGTACCCCCAGGCGCACCTGGGTCTGCTGAGCAACATCCAGTCCCGCAGCCCTTTAGAGCCCCCTCTGTGCATGCCGAGCGTAGGGAAACGCACTGCACTCTCCTTTGAAGCGTCTTAGTTTCTTCAGCACTCGCGCACGTTCACGAACACCGTTCTGGCACGTCCCACATGGCGTAGAAGTCTTAGGCGTTGCCCTAGTCTGAGCAGCACTCGGAGTAACCCTCGGCTTCGCATTCCATCCAGGACCTCCTGCCTGAAATCAACGTGCCTCCTAGAGGAAGTCGGCTTGCGTTCTGACGGCAGTTTGAGTCCTGTTCTTCCCGTGGCACTGCAGGCTTTTGAATAGCCACAGGCCCAGAGGAGCAGCTACGGCGTTCCTTGGTTGAGGCAGTTCGCTTGATGCAGAACACTCGAATTCGAGAAGCTGATTCAGGGAAGGAAACACAGGGTAACCTGTGTCTCTTTGGACTTGTTAGAAACCACAGTGGGGTATGCTGAGTGTGCCCATGGAAACGGGGGCCTGCTGGAACTAGCCTTGCTTTCCCATTTTGAAGGCTGCATTCATGCTGCCTTGAAGCTGCCTGACATTCCCTGCTCTTGACAGGCCTGTAAACCCTGTAAGAACGCTTCTGGGGAGCAAATGAATTTGCTATCTACACTAGGTGCTTCTGCGCCTGCGGTGTGGTCACCCTGACAAGCTCTAGCGCTAAAAGGAAACTCAACGTGTGAACTTGCCTCCAGTTTAGGCCCTTAGTACCCATGTAGATACGGAGGCATGCAGCTCTTTCCATGAGTTCTTAGTCGCTTCTATGCTTTACTATAAAGGAAGTACACTTCTGAGGACTCCTAGGCCTCTCGGGTATGCATCATTTCCCCTCCAAGTTCACTGAGTCCCTCCAGAGCCCTGTGGGCCGGCTGCGAGAAACTTCGAGTCCCATTTGTCGATTCCCTCGGAGGCCCTCTGTGCGTGCCTAGAGACGGGCAACACACTGTACGTTCCTTGAGGAGAGCTCCATTTCCAGAGACCTCGAACGGCCTCAGGACAACATTGCTGCTGAGTCCCAAGTGCCCAGGAAGACTTTGTCATGGCCCTTGTGTGAGCTGCCATGTGATAACACTCTGTTTTGAATGCTCCGAGGCCCTCGTACCTGGAGTCACTCTGCTCGAGGAGAAAGTCAGCATCTTGCCATGCGGTGTCGCTGACGGCACACCCAGCAGAAACACATGCCTGGAAGTAAGGCCCTGATTTGCCGTGCAGAAGCGGAGGCGTGCAGCAGTTTCCATGAGCCGGTGGCCTGTGCTCTGCGTACCTTTAACGGCAGCACAGTTTTCTGGACACCTAGGAGGCTAGCGTGGGCACCCTGTTGCCGGCAGGAACACTGAGTACCCCCAGGCGCACCTGGGTCTGCTGAGCAACATCCAGTCCCGCAGCCCTTTAGAGCCCCCTCTGTGCATGCCGAGCGTAGGGAAACGCACTGCACTCTCCTTTGAAGCGTCTTAGTTTCTTCAGCACTCGCGCACGTTCACGAACACCGTTCTGGCACGTCCCACATGGCGTAGAAGTCTTAGGCGTTGCCCTAGTCTGAGCAGCACTCGGAGTAACCCTCGGCTTCGCATTCCATCCAGGACCTCCTGCCTGAAATCAACGTGCCTCCTAGAGGAAGTCGGCTTGCGTTCTGACGGCAGTTTGAGTCCTGTTCTTCCCGTGGCACTGCAGGCTTTTGAATAGCCACAGGCCCAGAGGAGCAGCTACGGCGTTCCTTGGTTGAGGCAGTTCGCTTGATGCAGAACACTCGAATTCGAGAAGCTGATTCAGGGAAGGAAACACAGGGTAACCTGTGTCTCTTTGGACTTGTTAGAAACCACAGTGGGGTATGCTGAGTGTGCCCATGGAAACGGGGGCCTGCTGGAACTAGCCTTGCTTTCCCATTTTGAAGGCTGCATTCATGCTGCCTTGAAGCTGCCTGACATTCCCTGCTCTTGACAGGCCTGTAAACCCTGTAAGAACGCTTCTGGGGAGAAAATGAATTTGCTATCTACACTAGGTGCTTCTGCGCCTGCGGTGTGGTCACCCTGACAAGCTCTAGCGCTAAAAGGAAACTCAACGTGTGAACTTGCCTCCAGTTTAGGCCCTTAGTACCCATGTAGATACGGAGGCATGCAGCTCTTTCCATGAGTTCTTAGTCGCTTCTATGCTTTACTATAAAGGAAGTACACTTCTGAGGACTCCTAGGCCTCTCGGGTATGCATCATTTCCCCTCCAAGTTCACTGAGTCCCTCCAGAGCCCTGTGGGCCGGCTGCGAGAAACTTCGAGTCCCATTTGTCGATTCCCTCGGAGGCCCTCTGTGCGTGCCTAGAGACGGGCAACACACTGTACGTTCCTTGAGGAGAGCTCCATTTCCAGAGACCTCGAACGGCCTCAGGACAACATTGCTGCTGAGTCCCAAGTGCCCAGGAAGACTTTGTCATGGCCCTTGTGTGAGCTGCCATGTGATAACACTCTGTTTTGAATGCTCCGAGGCCCTCGTACCTGGAGTCACTCTGCTCGAGGAGAAAGTCAGCATCTTGCCATGCGGTGTCGCTGACGGCACACCCAGCAGAAACACATGCCTGGAAGTAAGGCCCTGATTTGCCGTGCAGAAGCGGAGGCGTGCAGCAGTTTCCATGAGCCGGTGGCCTGTGCTCTGCGTACCTTTAACGGCAGCACAGTTTTCTGGACACCTAGGAGGCTAGCGTGGGCACCCTGTTGCCGGCAGGAACACTGAGTACCCCCAGGCGCACCTGGGTCTGCTAAGCAACATCCAGTCCCGTAGCCCTTTAGAGCCCCTCTGTGCATGCCGAGCGTAGGGAAACGCACTGCACTCTCCTTTGAAGCGTCTTAGTTTCTTCAGCACTCGCGCACGTTCACGAACACCGTTCTGGCACGTCCCACATGGCGTAGAAGTCTTAGGCGTTGCCCTAGTCTGAGCAGCACTCGGAGTAACCCTCGGCTTCGCATTCCATCCAGGACCTCCTGCCTGAAATCAACGTGCCTCCTAGAGGAAGTCGGCTTGCGTTCTGACGGCAGTTTGAGTCCTGTTCTTCCCGTGGCACTGCAGGCTTTTGAATAGCCACAGGCCCAGAGGAGCAGCTACGGCGTTCCTTGGTTGAGGCAGTTCGCTTGATGCAGAACACTCGAATTCGAGAAGCTGATTCAGGGAAGGAAACACAGGGTAACCTGTGTCTCTTTGGACTTGTTAGAAACCACAGTGGGGTATGCTGAGTGTGCCCATGGAAACGGGGGCCTGCTGGAACTAGCCTTGCTTTCCCATTTTGAAGGCTGCATTCATGCTGCCTTGAAGCTGCCTGACATTCCCTGCTCTTGACAGGCCTGTAAACCCTGTAAGAACGCTTCTGGGGAGAAAATGAATTTGCTATCTACACTAGGTGCTTCTGCGCCTGCGGTGTGGTCACCCTGACAAGCTCTAGCGCTAAAAGGAAACTCAACGTGTGAACTTGCCTCCAGTTTAGGCCCTTAGTACCCATGTAGATACGGAGGCATGCAGCTCTTTCCATGAGTTCTTAGTCGCTTCTATGCTTTACTATAAAGGAAGTACACTTCTGAGGACTCCTAGGCCTCTCGGGTATGCATCATTTCCCCTCCAAGTTCACTGAGTCCCTCCAGAGCCCTGTGGGCCGGCTGCGAGAAACTTCGAGTCCCATTTGTCGATTCCCTCGGAGGCCCTCTGTGCGTGCCTAGAGACGGGCAACACACTGTACGTTCCTTGAGGAGAGCTCCATTTCCAGAGACCTCGAACGGCCTCAGGACAACATTGCTGCTGAGTCCCAAGTGCCCAGGAAGACTTTGTCATGGCCCTTGTGTGAGCTGCCATGTGATAACACTCTGTTTTGAATGCTCCGAGGCCCTCGTACCTGGAGTCACTCTGCTCGAGGAGAAAGTCAGCATCTTGCCATGCGGTGTCGCTGACGGCACACCCAGCAGAAACACATGCCTGGAAGTAAGGCCCTGATTTGCCGTGCAGAAGCGGAGGCGTGCAGCAGTTTCCATGAGCCGGTGGCCTGTGCTCTGCGTACCTTTAACGGCAGCACAGTTTTCTGGACACCTAGGAGGCTAGCGTGGGCACCCTGTTGCCGGCAGGAACACTGAGTACCCCCAGGCGCACCTGGGTCTGCTGAGCAACATCCAGTCCCGCAGCCCTTTAGAGCCCCCTCTGTGCATGCCGAGCGTAGGGAAACGCACTGCACTCTCCTTTGAAGCGTCTTAGGTTCTTCAGCACTCGCGCACGTTCACGAACACCGTTCTGGCACGTCCCACATGGCGTAGAAGTCTTAGGCGTTGCCCTAGTCTGAGCAGCACTCGGAGTAACCCTCGGCTTCGCATTCCATCCAGGACCTCCTGCCTGAAATCAACGTGCCTCCTAGAGGAAGTCGGCTTGCGTTCTGACGACAGTTTGAGTCCTGTTCTTCCCGTGGCACTGCAGGCTTTTGAATAGCCACAGGCCCAGAGGAGCAGCTACGGCGTTCCTTGGTTGAGGCAGTTCGCTTGATGCAGAACACTCGAATTCGAGAAGCTGATTCAGGGAAGGAAACACAGGGTAACCTGTGTCTCTTTGGACTTGTTAGAAACCACAGTGGGGTATGCTGAGTGTGCCCATGGAAACGGGGGCCTGCTGGAACTAGCCTTGCTTTCCCATTTTGAAGGCTGCATTCATGCTGCCTTGAAGCTGCCTGACATTCCCTGCTCTTGACAGGCCTGTAAACCCTGTAAGAACGCTTCTGGGGAGAAAATGAATTTGCTATCTACACTAGGTGCTTCTGCGCCTGCGGTGTGGTCACCCTGACAAGCTCTAGCGCTAAAAGGAAACTCAACGTGTGAACTTGCCTCCAGTTTAGGCCCTTAGTACCCATGTAGATACGGAGGCATGCAGCTCTTTCCATGAGTTCTTAGTCGCTTCTATGCTTTACTATAAAGGAAGTACACTTCTGAGGACTCCTAGGCCTCTCGGGTATGCATCATTTCCCCTCCAAGTTCACTGAGTCCCTCCAGAGCCCTGTGGGCCGGCTGCGAGAAACTTCGAGTCCCATTTGTCGATTCCCTCGGAGGCCCTCTGTGCGTGCCTAGAGACGGGCAACACACTGTACGTTCCTTGAGGAGAGCTCCATTTCCAGAGACCTCGAACGGCCTCAGGACAACATTGCTGCTGAGTCCCAAGTGCCCAGGAAGACTTTGTCATGGCCCTTGTGTGAGCTGCCATGTGATAACACTCTGTTTTGAATGCTCCGAGGCCCTCGTACCTGGAGTCACTCTGCTCGAGGAGAAAGTCAGCATCTTGCCATGCGGTGTCGCTGACGGCACACCCAGCAGAAACACATGCCTGGAAGTAAGGCCCTGATTTGCCGTGCAGAAGCGGAGGCGTGCAGCAGTTTCCATGAGCCGGTGGCCTGTGCTCTGCGTACCTTTAACGGCAGCACAGTTTTCTGGACACCTAGGAGGCTAGCGTGGGCACCCTGTTGCCGGCAGGAACACTGAGTACCCCCAGGCGCACCTGGGTCTGCTGAGCAACATCCAGTCCCGCAGCCCTTTAGAGCCCCCTCTGTGCATGCCGAGCGTAGGGAAACGCACTGCACTCTCCTTTGAAGCGTCTTAGTTTCTTCAGCACTCGCGCACGTTCACGAACACCGTTCTGGCACGTCCCACATGGCGTAGAAGTCTTAGGCGTTGCCCTAGTCTGAGCAGCACTCGGAGTAACCCTCGGCTTCGCATTCCATCCAGGACCTCCTGCCTGAAATCAACGTGCCTCCTAGAGGAAGTCGGCTTGCGTTCTGACGGCAGTTTGAGTCCTGTTCTTCCCGTGGCACTGCAGGCTTTTGAATAGCCACAGGCCCAGAGGAGCAGCTACGGCGTTCCTTGGTTGAGGCAGTTCGCTTGATGCAGAACACTCGAATTCGAGAAGCTGATTCAGGGAAGGAAACACAGGGTAACCTGTGTCTCTTTGGACTTGTTAGAAACCACAGTGGGGTATGCTGAGTGTGCCCATGGAAACGGGGGCCTGCTGGAACTAGCCTTGCTTTCCCATTTTGAAGGCTGCATTCATGCTGCCTTGAAGCTGCCTGACATTCCCTGCTCTTGACAGGCCTGTAAACCCTGTAAGAACGCTTCTGGGGAGCAAATGAATTTGCTATCTACACTAGGTGCTTCTGCGCCTGCGGTGTGGTCACCCTGACAAGCTCTAGCGCTAAAAGGAAACTCAACGTGTGAACTTGCCTCCAGTTTAGGCCCTTAGTACCCATGTAGATACGGAGGCATGCAGCTCTTTCCATGAGTTCTTAGTCGCTTCTATGCTTTACTATAAAGGAAGTACACTTCTGAGGACTCCTAGGCCTCTCGGGTATGCATCATTTCCCCTCCAAGTTCACTGAGTCCCTCCAGAGCCCTGTGGGCCGGCTGCGAGAAACTTCGAGTCCCATTTGTCGATTCCCTCGGAGGCCCTCTGTGCGTGCCTAGAGACGGGCAACACACTGTACGTTCCTTGAGGAGAGCTCCATTTCCAGAGACCTCGAACGGCCTCAGGACAACATTGCTGCTGAGTCCCAAGTGCCCAGGAAGACTTTGTCATGGCCCTTGTGTGAGCTGCCATGTGATAACACTCTGTTTTGAATGCTCCGAGGCCCTCGTACCTGGAGTCACTCTGCTCGAGGAGAAAGTCAGCATCTTGCCATGCGGTGTCGCTGACGGCACACCCAGCAGAAACACATGCCTGGAAGTAAGGCCCTGATTTGCCGTGCAGAAGCGGAGGCGTGCAGCAGTTTCCATGAGCCGGTGGCCTGTGCTCTGCGTACCTTTAACGGCAGCACAGTTTTCTGGACACCTAGGAGGCTAGCGTGGGCACCCTGTTGCCGGCAGGAACACTGAGTACCCCCAGGCGCACCTGGGTCTGCTGAGCAACATCCAGTCCCGCAGCCCTTTAGAGCCCCCTCTGTGCATGCCGAGCGTAGGGAAACGCACTGCACTCTCCTTTGAAGCGTCTTAGGTTCTTCAGCACTCGCGCACGTTCACGAACACCGTTCTGGCACGTCCCACATGGCGTAGAAGTCTTAGGCGTTGCCCTAGTCTGAGCAGCACTCGGAGTAACCCTCGGCTTCGCATTCCATCCAGGACCTCCTGCCTGAAATCAACGTGCCTCCTAGAGGAAGTCGGCTTGCGTTCTGACGGCAGTTTGAGTCCTGTTCTTCCCGTGGCACTGCAGGCTTTTGAATAGCCACAGGCCCAGAGGAGCAGCTACGGCGTTCCTTGGTTGAGGCAGTTCGCTTGATGCAGAACACTCGAATTCGAGAAGCTGATTCAGGGAAGGAAACACAGGGTAACCTGTGTCTCTTTGGACTTGTTAGAAACCACAGTGGGGTATGCTGAGTGTGCCCATGGAAACGGGGGCCTGCTGGAACTAGCCTTGCTTTCCCATTTTGAAGGCTGCATTCATGCTGCCTTGAAGCTGCCTGACATTCCCTGCTCTTGACAGGCCTGTAAACCCTGTAAGAACGCTTCTGGGGAGCAAATGAATTTGCTATCTACACTAGGTGCTTCTGCGCCTGCGGTGTGGTCACCCTGACAAGCTCTAGCGCTAAAAGGAAACTCAACGTGTGAACTTGCCTCCAGTTTAGGCCCTTAGTACCCATGTAGATACGGAGGCATGCAGCTCTTTCCATGAGTTCTTAGTCGCTTCTATGCTTTACTATAAAGGAAGTACACTTCTGAGGACTCCTAGGCCTCTCGGGTATGCATCATTTCCCCTCCAAGTTCACTGAGTCCCTCCAGAGCCCTGTGGGCCGGCTGCGAGAAACTTCGAGTCCCATTTGTCGATTCCCTCGGAGGCCCTCTGTGCGTGCCTAGAGACGGGCAACACACTGTACGTTCCTTGAGGAGAGCTCCATTTCCAGAGACCTCGAACGGCCTCAGGACAACATTGCTGCTGAGTCCCAAGTGCCCAGGAAGACTTTGTCATGGCCCTTGTGTGAGCTGCCATGTGATAACACTCTGTTTTGAATGCTCCGAGGCCCTCGTACCTGGAGTCACTCTGCTCGAGGAGAAAGTCAGCATCTTGCCATGCGGTGTCGCTGACGGCACACCCAGCAGAAACACATGCCTGGAAGTAAGGCCCTGATTTGCCGTGCAGAAGCGGAGGCGTGCAGCAGTTTCCATGAGCCGGTGGCCTGTGCTCTGCGTACCTTTAACGGCAGCACAGTTTTCTGGACACCTAGGAGGCTAGCGTGGGCACCCTGTTGCCGGCAGGAACACTGAGTACCCCCAGGCGCACCTGGGTCTGCTGAGCAACATCCAGTCCCGCAGCCCTTTAGAGCCCCCTCTGTGCATGCCGAGCGTAGGGAAACGCACTGCACTCTCCTTTGAAGCGTCTTAGTTTCTTCAGCACTCGCGCACGTTCACGAACACCGTTCTGGCACGTCCCACATGGCGTAGAAGTCTTAGGCGTTGCCCTAGTCTGAGCAGCACTCGGAGTAACCCTCGGCTTCGCATTCCATCCAGGACCTCCTGCCTGAAATCAACGTGCCTCCTAGAGGAAGTCGGCTTGCGTTCTGACGGCAGTTTGAGTCCTGTTCTTCCCGTGGCACTGCAGGCTTTTGAATAGCCACAGGCCCAGAGGAGCAGCTACGGCGTTCCTTGGTTGAGGCAGTTCGCTTGATGCAGAACACTCGAATTCGAGAAGCTGATTCAGGGAAGGAAACACAGGGTAACCTGTGTCTCTTTGGACTTGTTAGAAACCACAGTGGGGTATGCTGAGTGTGCCCATGGAAACGGGGGCCTGCTGGAACTAGCCTTGCTTTCCCATTTTGAAGGCTGCATTCATGCTGCCTTGAAGCTGCCTGACATTCCCTGCTCTTGACAGGCCTGTAAACCCTGTAAGAACGCTTCTGGGGAGAAAATGAATTTGCTATCTACACTAGGTGCTTCTGCGCCTGCGGTGTGGTCACCCTGACAAGCTCTAGCGCTAAAAGGAAACTCAACGTGTGAACTTGCCTCCAGTTTAGGCCCTTAGTACCCATGTAGATACGGAGGCATGCAGCTCTTTCCATGAGTTCTTAGTCGCTTCTATGCTTTACTATAAAGGAAGTACACTTCTGAGGACTCCTAGGCCTCTCGGGTATGCATCATTTCCCCTCCAAGTTCACTGAGTCCCTCCAGAGCCCTGTGGGCCGGCTGCGAGAAACTTCGAGTCCCATTTGTCGATTCCCTCGGAGGCCCTCTGTGCGTGCCTAGAGACGGGCAACACACTGTACGTTCCTTGAGGAGAGCTCCATTTCCAGAGACCTCGAACGGCCTCAGGACAACATTGCTGCTGAGTCCCAAGTGCCCAGGAAGACTTTGTCATGGCCCTTGTGTGAGCTGCCATGTGATAACACTCTGTTTTGAATGCTCCGAGGCCCTCGTACCTGGAGTCACTCTGCTCGAGGAGAAAGTCAGCATCTTGCCATGCGGTGTCGCTGACGGCACACCCAGCAGAAACACATGCCTGGAAGTAAGGCCCTGATTTGCCGTGCAGAAGCGGAGGCGTGCAGCAGTTTCCATGAGCCGGTGGCCTGTGCTCTGCGTACCTTTAACGGCAGCACAGTTTTCTGGACACCTAGGAGGCTAGCGTGGGCACCCTGTTGCCGGCAGGAACACTGAGTACCCCCAGGCGCACCTGGGTCTGCTGAGCAACATCCAGTCCCGCAGCCCTTTAGAGCCCCCTCTGTGCATGCCGAGCGTAGGGAAACGCACTGCACTCTCCTTTGAAGCGTCTTAGTTTCTTCAGCACTCGCGCACGTTCACGAACACCGTTCTGGCACGTCCCACATGGCGTAGAAGTCTTAGGCGTTGCCCTAGTCTGAGCAGCACTCGGAGTAACCCTCGGCTTCGCATTCCATCCAGGACCTCCTGCCTGAAATCAACGTGCCTCCTAGAGGAAGTCGGCTTGCGTTCTGACGGCAGTTTGAGTCCTGTTCTTCCCGTGGCACTGCAGGCTTTTGAATAGCCACAGGCCCAGAGGAGCAGCTACGGCGTTCCTTGGTTGAGGCAGTTCGCTTGATGCAGAACACTCGAATTCGAGAAGCTGATTCAGGGAAGGAAACACAGGGTAACCTGTGTCTCTTTGGACTTGTTAGAAACCACAGTGGGGTATGCTGAGTGTGCCCATGGAAACGGGGGCCTGCTGGAACTAGCCTTGCTTTCCCATTTTGAAGGCTGCATTCATGCTGCCTTGAAGCTGCCTGACATTCCCTGCTCTTGACAGGCCTGTAAACCCTGTAAGAACGCTTCTGGGGAGAAAATGAATTTGCTATCTACACTAGGTGCTTCTGCGCCTGCGGTGTGGTCACCCTGACAAGCTCTAGCGCTAAAAGGAAACTCAACGTGTGAACTTGCCTCCAGTTTAGGCCCTTAGTACCCATGTAGATACGGAGGCATGCAGCTCTTTCCATGAGTTCTTAGTCGCTTCTATGCTTTACTATAAAGGAAGTACACTTCTGAGGACTCCTAGGCCTCTCGGGTATGCATCATTTCCCCTCCAAGTTCACTGAGTCCCTCCAGAGCCCTGTGGGCCGGCTGCGAGAAACTTCGAGTCCCATTTGTCGATTCCCTCGGAGGCCCTCTGTGCGTGCCTAGAGACGGGCAACACACTGTACGTTCCTTGAGGAGAGCTCCATTTCCAGAGACCTCGAACGGCCTCAGGACAACATTGCTGCTGAGTCCCAAGTGCCCAGGAAGACTTTGTCATGGCCCTTGTGTGAGCTGCCATGTGATAACACTCTGTTTTGAATGCTCCGAGGCCCTCGTACCTGGAGTCACTCTGCTCGAGGAGAAAGTCAGCATCTTGCCATGCGGTGTCGCTGACGGCACACCCAGCAGAAACACATGCCTGGAAGTAAGGCCCTGATTTGCCGTGCAGAAGCGGAGGCGTGCAGCAGTTTCCATGAGCCGGTGGCCTGTGCTCTGCGTACCTTTAACGGCAGCACAGTTTTCTGGACACCTAGGAGGCTAGCGTGGGCACCCTGTTGCCGGCAGGAACACTGAGTACCCCCAGGCGCACCTGGGTCTGCTGAGCAACATCCAGTCCCGCAGCCCTTTAGAGCCCCCTCTGTGCATGCCGAGCGTAGGGAAACGCACTGCACTCTCCTTTGAAGCGTCTTAGTTTCTTCAGCACTCGCGCACGTTCACGAACACCGTTCTGGCACGTCCCACGTGGCGTAGAAGTCTTAGGCGTTGCCCTAGTCTGAGCAGCACTCGGAGTAACCCTCGGCTTCGCATTCCATCCAGGACCTCCTGCCTGAAATCAACGTGCCTCCTAGAGGAAGTCGGCTTGCGTTCTGACGGCAGTTTGAGTCCTGTTCTTCCCGTGGCACTGCAGGCTTTTGAATAGCCACAGGCCCAGAGGAGCAGCTACGGCGTTCCTTGGTTGAGGCAGTTCGCTTGATGCAGAACACTCGAATTCGAGAAGCTGATTCAGGGAAGGAAACACAGGGTAACCTGTGTCTCTTTGGACTTGTTAGAAACCACAGTGGGGTATGCTGAGTGTGCCCATGGAAACGGGGGCCTGCTGGAACTAGCCTTGCTTTCCCATTTTGAAGGCTGCATTCATGCTGCCTTGAAGCTGCCTGACATTCCCTGCTCTTGACAGGCCTGTAAACCCTGTAAGAACGCTTCTGGGGAGAAAATGAATTTGCTATCTACACTAGGTGCTTCTGCGCCTGCGGTGTGGTCACCCTGACAAGCTCTAGCGCTAAAAGGAAACTCAACGTGTGAACTTGCCTCCAGTTTAGGCCCTTAGTACCCATGTAGATACGGAGGCATGCAGCTCTTTCCATGAGTTCTTAGTCGCTTCTATGCTTTACTATAAAGGAAGTACACTTCTGAGGACTCCTAGGCCTCTCGGGTATGCATCATTTCCCCTCCAAGTTCACTGAGTCCCTCCAGAGCCCTGTGGGCCGGCTGCGAGAAACTTCGAGTCCCATTTGTCGATTCCCTCGGAGGCCCTCTGTGCGTGCCTAGAGACGGGCAACACACTGTACGTTCCTTGAGGAGAGCTCCATTTCCAGAGACCTCGAACGGCCTCAGGACAACATTGCTGCTGAGTCCCAAGTGCCCAGGAAGACTTTGTCATGGCCCTTGTGTGAGCTGCCATGTGATAACACTCTGTTTTGAATGCTCCGAGGCCCTCGTACCTGGAGTCACTCTGCTCGAGGAGAAAGTCAGCATCTTGCCATGCGGTGTCGCTGACGGCACACCCAGCAGAAACACATGCCTGGAAGTAAGGCCCTGATTTGCCGTGCAGAAGCGGAGGCGTGCAGCAGTTTCCATGAGCCGGTGGCCTGTGCTCTGCGTACCTTTAACGGCAGCACAGTTTTCTGGACACCTAGGAGGCTAGCGTGGGCACCCTGTTGCCGGCAGGAACACTGAGTACCCCCAGGCGCACCTGGGTCTGCTGAGCAACATCCAGTCCCGCAGCCCTTTAGAGCCCCCTCTGTGCATGCCGAGCGTAGGGAAACGCACTGCACTCTCCTTTGAAGCGTCTTAGGTTCTTCAGCACTCGCGCACGTTCACGAACACCGTTCTGGCACGTCCCACATGGCGTAGAAGTCTTAGGCGTTGCCCTAGTCTGAGCAGCACTCGGAGTAACCCTCGGCTTCGCATTCCATCCAGGACCTCCTGCCTGAAATCAACGTGCCTCCTAGAGGAAGTCGGCTTGCGTTCTGACGGCAGTTTGAGTCCTGTTCTTCCCGTGGCACTGCAGGCTTTTGAATAGCCACAGGCCCAGAGGAGCAGCTACGGCGTTCCTTGGTTGAGGCAGTTCGCTTGATGCAGAACACTCGAATTCGAGAAGCTGATTCAGGGAAGGAAACACAGGGTAACCTGTGTCTCTTTGGACTTGTTAGAAACCACAGTGGGGTATGCTGAGTGTGCCCATGGAAACGGGGGCCTGCTGGAACTAGCCTTGCTTTCCCATTTTGAAGGCTGCATTCATGCTGCCTTGAAGCTGCCTGACATTCCCTGCTCTTGACAGGCCTGTAAACCCTGTAAGAACGCTTCTGGGGAGCAAATGAATTTGCTATCTACACTAGGTGCTTCTGCGCCTGCGGTGTGGTCACCCTGACAAGCTCTAGCGCTAAAAGGAAACTCAACGTGTGAACTTGCCTCCAGTTTAGGCCCTTAGTACCCATGTAGATACGGAGGCATGCAGCTCTTTCCATGAGTTCTTAGTCGCTTCTATGCTTTACTATAAAGGAAGTACACTTCTGAGGACTCCTAGGCCTCTCGGGTATGCATCATTTCCCCTCCAAGTTCACTGAGTCCCTCCAGAGCCCTGTGGGCCGGCTGCGAGAAACTTCGAGTCCCATTTGTCGATTCCCTCGGAGGCCCTCTGTGCGTGCCTAGAGACGGGCAACACACTGTACGTTCCTTGAGGAGAGCTCCATTTCCAGAGACCTCGAACGGCCTCAGGACAACATTGCTGCTGAGTCCCAAGTGCCCAGGAAGACTTTGTCATGGCCCTTGTGTGAGCTGCCATGTGATAACACTCTGTTTTGAATGCTCCGAGGCCCTCGTACCTGGAGTCACTCTGCTCGAGGAGAAAGTCAGCATCTTGCCATGCGGTGTCGCTGACGGCACACCCAGCAGAAACACATGCCTGGAAGTAAGGCCCTGATTTGCCGTGCAGAAGCGGAGGCGTGCAGCAGTTTCCATGAGCCGGTGGCCTGTGCTCTGCGTACCTTTAACGGCAGCACAGTTTTCTGGACACCTAGGAGGCTAGCGTGGGCACCCTGTTGCCGGCAGGAACACTGAGTACCCCCAGGCGCACCTGGGTCTGCTGAGCAACATCCAGTCCCGCAGCCCTTTAGAGCCCCCTCTGTGCATGCCGAGCGTAGGGAAACGCACTGCACTCTCCTTTGAAGCGTCTTAGTTTCTTCAGCACTCGCGCACGTTCACGAACACCGTTCTGGCACGTCCCACATGGCGTAGAAGTCTTAGGCGTTGCCCTAGTCTGAGCAGCACTCGGAGTAACCCTCGGCTTCGCATTCCATCCAGGACCTCCTGCCTGAAATCAACGTGCCTCCTAGAGGAAGTCGGCTTGCGTTCTGACGGCAGTTTGAGTCCTGTTCTTCCCGTGGCACTGCAGGCTTTTGAATAGCCACAGGCCCAGAGGAGCAGCTACGGCGTTCCTTGGTTGAGGCAGTTCGCTTGATGCAGAACACTCGAATTCGAGAAGCTGATTCAGGGAAGGAAACACAGGGTAACCTGTGTCTCTTTGGACTTGTTAGAAACCACAGTGGGGTATGCTGAGTGTGCCCATGGAAACGGGGGCCTGCTGGAACTAGCCTTGCTTTCCCATTTTGAAGGCTGCATTCATGCTGCCTTGAAGCTGCCTGACATTCCCTGCTCTTGACAGGCCTGTAAACCCTGTAAGAACGCTTCTGGGGAGAAAATGAATTTGCTATCTACACTAGGTGCTTCTGCGCCTGCGGTGTGGTCACCCTGACAAGCTCTAGCGCTAAAAGGAAACTCAACGTGTGAACTTGCCTCCAGTTTAGGCCCTTAGTACCCATGTAGATACGGAGGCATGCAGCTCTTTCCATGAGTTCTTAGTCGCTTCTATGCTTTACTATAAAGGAAGTACACTTCTGAGGACTCCTAGGCCTCTCGGGTATGCATCATTTCCCCTCCAAGTTCACTGAGTCCCTCCAGAGCCCTGTGGGCCGGCTGCGAGAAACTTCGAGTCCCATTTGTCGATTCCCTCGGAGGCCCTCTGTGCGTGCCTAGAGACGGGCAACACACTGTACGTTCCTTGAGGAGAGCTCCATTTCCAGAGACCTCGAACGGCCTCAGGACAACATTGCTGCTGAGTCCCAAGTGCCCAGGAAGACTTTGTCATGGCCCTTGTGTGAGCTGCCATGTGATAACACTCTGTTTTGAATGCTCCGAGGCCCTCGTACCTGGAGTCACTCTGCTCGAGGAGAAAGTCAGCATCTTGCCATGCGGTGTCGCTGACGGCACACCCAGCAGAAACACATGCCTGGAAGTAAGGCCCTGATTTGCCGTGCAGAAGCGGAGGCGTGCAGCAGTTTCCATGAGCCGGTGGCCTGTGCTCTGCGTACCTTTAACGGCAGCACAGTTTTCTGGACACCTAGGAGGCTAGCGTGGGCACCCTGTTGCCGGCAGGAACACTGAGTACCCCCAGGCGCACCTGGGTCTGCTGAGCAACATCCAGTCCCGCAGCCCTTTAGAGCCCCCTCTGTGCATGCCGAGCGTAGGGAAACGCACTGCACTCTCCTTTGAAGCGTCTTAGTTTCTTCAGCACTCGCGCACGTTCACGAACACCGTTCTGGCACGTCCCACGTGGCGTAGAAGTCTTAGGCGTTGCCCTAGTCTGAGCAGCACTCGGAGTAACCCTCGGCTTCGCATTCCATCCAGGACCTCCTGCCTGAAATCAACGTGCCTCCTAGAGGAAGTCGGCTTGCGTTCTGACGGCAGTTTGAGTCCTGTTCTTCCCGTGGCACTGCAGGCTTTTGAATAGCCACAGGCCCAGAGGAGCAGCTACGGCGTTCCTTGGTTGAGGCAGTTCGCTTGATGCAGAACACTCGAATTCGAGAAGCTGATTCAGGGAAGGAAACACAGGGTAACCTGTGTCTCTTTGGACTTGTTAGAAACCACAGTGGGGTATGCTGAGTGTGCCCATGGAAACGGGGGCCTGCTGGAACTAGCCTTGCTTTCCCATTTTGAAGGCTGCATTCATGCTGCCTTGAAGCTGCCTGACATTCCCTGCTCTTGACAGGCCTGTAAACCCTGTAAGAACGCTTCTGGGGAGCAAATGAATTTGCTATCTACACTAGGTGCTTCTGCGCCTGCGGTGTGGTCACCCTGACAAGCTCTAGCGCTAAAAGGAAACTCAACGTGTGAACTTGCCTCCAGTTTAGGCCCTTAGTACCCATGTAGATACGGAGGCATGCAGCTCTTTCCATGAGTTCTTAGTCGCTTCTATGCTTTACTATAAAGGAAGTACACTTCTGAGGACTCCTAGGCCTCTCGGGTATGCATCATTTCCCCTCCAAGTTCACTGAGTCCCTCCAGAGCCCTGTGGGCCGGCTGCGAGAAACTTCGAGTCCCATTTGTCGATTCCCTCGGAGGCCCTCTGTGCGTGCCTAGAGACGGGCAACACACTGTACGTTCCTTGAGGAGAGCTCCATTTCCAGAGACCTCGAACGGCCTCAGGACAACATTGCTGCTGAGTCCCAAGTGCCCAGGAAGACTTTGTCATGGCCCTTGTGTGAGCTGCCATGTGATAACACTCTGTTTTGAATGCTCCGAGGCCCTCGTACCTGGAGTCACTCTGCTCGAGGAGAAAGTCAGCATCTTGCCATGCGGTGTCGCTGACGGCACACCCAGCAGAAACACATGCCTGGAAGTAAGGCCCTGATTTGCCGTGCAGAAGCGGAGGCGTGCAGCAGTTTCCATGAGCCGGTGGCCTGTGCTCTGCGTACCTTTAACGGCAGCACAGTTTTCTGGACACCTAGGAGGCTAGCGTGGGCACCCTGTTGCCGGCAGGAACACTGAGTACCCCCAGGCGCACCTGGGTCTGCTGAGCAACATCCAGTCCCGCAGCCCTTTAGAGCCCCCTCTGTGCATGCCGAGCGTAGGGAAACGCACTGCACTCTCCTTTGAAGCGTCTTAGTTTCTTCAGCACTCGCGCACGTTCACGAACACCGTTCTGGCACGTCCCACGTGGCGTAGAAGTCTTAGGCGTTGCCCTAGTCTGAGCAGCACTCGGAGTAACCCTCGGCTTCGCATTCCATCCAGGACCTCCTGCCTGAAATCAACGTGCCTCCTAGAGGAAGTCGGCTTGCGTTCTGACGGCAGTTTGAGTCCTGTTCTTCCCGTGGCACTGCAGGCTTTTGAATAGCCACAGGCCCAGAGGAGCAGCTACGGCGTTCCTTGGTTGAGGCAGTTCGCTTGATGCAGAACACTCGAATTCGAGAAGCTGATTCAGGGAAGGAAACACAGGGTAACCTGTGTCTCTTTGGACTTGTTAGAAACCACAGTGGGGTATGCTGAGTGTGCCCATGGAAACGGGGGCCTGCTGGAACTAGCCTTGCTTTCCCATTTTGAAGGCTGCATTCATGCTGCCTTGAAGCTGCCTGACATTCCCTGCTCTTGACAGGCCTGTAAACCCTGTAAGAACGCTTCTGGGGAGAAAATGAATTTGCTATCTACACTAGGTGCTTCTGCGCCTGCGGTGTGGTCACCCTGACAAGCTCTAGCGCTAAAAGGAAACTCAACATGTGAACTTGCCTCCAGTTTAGGCCCTTAGTACCCATGTAGATACGGAGGCATGCAGCTCTTTCCATGAGTTCTTAGTCGCTTCTATGCTTTACTATAAAGGAAGTACACTTCTGAGGACTCCTAGGCCTCTCGGGTATGCATCATTTCCCCTCCAAGTTCACTGAGTCCCTCCAGAGCCCTGTGGGCCGGCTGCGAGAAACTTCGAGTCCCATTTGTCGATTCCCTCGGAGGCCCTCTGTGCGTGCCTAGAGACGGGCAACACACTGTACGTTCCTTGAGGAGAGCTCCATTTCCAGAGACCTCGAACGGCCTCAGGACAACATTGCTGCTGAGTCCCAAGTGCCCAGGAAGACTTTGTCATGGCCCTTGTGTGAGCTGCCATGTGATAACACTCTGTTTTGAATGCTCCGAGGCCCTCGTACCTGGAGTCACTCTGCTCGAGGAGAAAGTCAGCATCTTGCCATGCGGTGTCGCTGACGGCACACCCAGCAGAAACACATGCCTGGAAGTAAGGCCCTGATTTGCCGTGCAGAAGCGGAGGCGTGCAGCAGTTTCCATGAGCCGGTGGCCTGTGCTCTGCGTACCTTTAACGGCAGCACAGTTTTCTGGACACCTAGGAGGCTAGCGTGGGCACCCTGTTGCCGGCAGGAACACTGAGTACCCCCAGGCGCACCTGGGTCTGCTGAGCAACATCCAGTCCCGCAGCCCTTTAGAGCCCCCTCTGTGCATGCCGAGCGTAGGGAAACGCACTGCACTCTCCTTTGAAGCGTCTTAGTTTCTTCAGCACTCGCGCACGTTCACGAACACCGTTCTGGCACGTCCCACATGGCGTAGAAGTCTTAGGCGTTGCCCTAGTCTGAGCAGCACTCGGAGTAACCCTCGGCTTCGCATTCCATCCAGGACCTCCTGCCTGAAATCAACGTGCCTCCTAGAGGAAGTCGGCTTGCGTTCTGACGGCAGTTTGAGTCCTGTTCTTCCCGTGGCACTGCAGGCTTTTGAATAGCCACAGGCCCAGAGGAGCAGCTACGGCGTTCCTTGGTTGAGGCAGTTCGCTTGATGCAGAACACTCGAATTCGAGAAGCTGATTCAGGGAAGGAAACACAGGGTAACCTGTGTCTCTTTGGACTTGTTAGAAACCACAGTGGGGTATGCTGAGTGTGCCCATGGAAACGGGGGCCTGCTGGAACTAGCCTTGCTTTCCCATTTTGAAGGCTGCATTCATGCTGCCTTGAAGCTGCCTGACATTCCCTGCTCTTGACAGGCCTGTAAACCCTGTAAGAACGCTTCTGGGGAGAAAATGAATTTGCTATCTACACTAGGTGCTTCTGCGCCTGCGGTGTGGTCACCCTGACAAGCTCTAGCGCTAAAAGGAAACTCAACGTGTGAACTTGCCTCCAGTTTAGGCCCTTAGTACCCATGTAGATACGGAGGCATGCAGCTCTTTCCATGAGTTCTTAGTCGCTTCTATGCTTTACTATAAAGGAAGTACACTTCTGAGGACTCCTAGGCCTCTCGGGTATGCATCATTTCCCCTCCAAGTTCACTGAGTCCCTCCAGAGCCCTGTGGGCCGGCTGCGAGAAACTTCGAGTCCCATTTGTCGATTCCCTCGGAGGCCCTCTGTGCGTGCCTAGAGACGGGCAACACACTGTACGTTCCTTGAGGAGAGCTCCATTTCCAGAGACCTCGAACGGCCTCAGGACAACATTGCTGCTGAGTCCCAAGTGCCCAGGAAGACTTTGTCATGGCCCTTGTGTGAGCTGCCATGTGATAACACTCTGTTTTGAATGCTCCGAGGCCCTCGTACCTGGAGTCACTCTGCTCGAGGAGAAAGTCAGCATCTTGCCATGCGGTGTCGCTGACGGCACACCCAGCAGAAACACATGCCTGGAAGTAAGGCCCTGATTTGCCGTGCAGAAGCGGAGGCGTGCAGCAGTTTCCATGAGCCGGTGGCCTGTGCTCTGCGTACCTTTAACGGCAGCACAGTTTTCTGGACACCTAGGAGGCTAGCGTGGGCACCCTGTTGCCGGCAGGAACACTGAGTACCCCCAGGCGCACCTGGGTCTGCTGAGCAACATCCAGTCCCGCAGCCCTTTAGAGCCCCCTCTGTGCATGCCGAGCGTAGGGAAACGCACTGCACTCTCCTTTGAAGCGTCTTAGGTTCTTCAGCACTCGCGCACGTTCACGAACACCGTTCTGGCACGTCCCACATGGCGTAGAAGTCTTAGGCGTTGCCCTAGTCTGAGCAGCACTCGGAGTAACCCTCGGCTTCGCATTCCATCCAGGACCTCCTGCCTGAAATCAACGTGCCTCCTAGAGGAAGTCGGCTTGCGTTCTGACGGCAGTTTGAGTCCTGTTCTTCCCGTGGCACTGCAGGCTTTTGAATAGCCACAGGCCCAGAGGAGCAGCTACGGCGTTCCTTGGTTGAGGCAGTTCGCTTGATGCAGAACACTCGAATTCGAGAAGCTGATTCAGGGAAGGAAACACAGGGTAACCTGTGTCTCTTTGGACTTGTTAGAAACCACAGTGGGGTATGCTGAGTGTGCCCATGGAAACGGGGGCCTGCTGGAACTAGCCTTGCTTTCCCATTTTGAAGGCTGCATTCATGCTGCCTTGAAGCTGCCTGACATTCCCTGCTCTTGACAGGCCTGTAAACCCTGTAAGAACGCTTCTGGGGAGCAAATGAATTTGCTATCTACACTAGGTGCTTCTGCGCCTGCGGTGTGGTCACCCTGACAAGCTCTAGCGCTAAAAGGAAACTCAACGTGTGAACTTGCCTCCAGTTTAGGCCCTTAGTACCCATGTAGATACGGAGGCATGCAGCTCTTTCCATGAGTTCTTAGTCGCTTCTATGCTTTACTATAAAGGAAGTACACTTCTGAGGACTCCTAGGCCTCTCGGGTATGCATCATTTCCCCTCCAAGTTCACTGAGTCCCTCCAGAGCCCTGTGGGCCGGCTGCGAGAAACTTCGAGTCCCATTTGTCGATTCCCTCGGAGGCCCTCTGTGCGTGCCTAGAGACGGGCAACACACTGTACGTTCCTTGAGGAGAGCTCCATTTCCAGAGACCTCGAACGGCCTCAGGACAACATTGCTGCTGAGTCCCAAGTGCCCAGGAAGACTTTGTCATGGCCCTTGTGTGAGCTGCCATGTGATAACACTCTGTTTTGAATGCTCCGAGGCCCTCGTACCTGGAGTCACTCTGCTCGAGGAGAAAGTCAGCATCTTGCCATGCGGTGTCGCTGACGGCACACCCAGCAGAAACACATGCCTGGAAGTAAGGCCCTGATTTGCCGTGCAGAAGCGGAGGCGTGCAGCAGTTTCCATGAGCCGGTGGCCTGTGCTCTGCGTACCTTTAACGGCAGCACAGTTTTCTGGACACCTAGGAGGCTAGCGTGGGCACCCTGTTGCCGGCAGGAACACTGAGTACCCCCAGGCGCACCTGGGTCTGCTGAGCAACATCCAGTCCCGCAGCCCTTTAGAGCCCCCTCTGTGCATGCCGAGCGTAGGGAAACGCACTGCACTCTCCTTTGAAGCGTCTTAGTTTCTTCAGCACTCGCGCACGTTCACGAACACCGTTCTGGCACGTCCCACATGGCGTAGAAGTCTTAGGCGTTGCCCTAGTCTGAGCAGCACTCGGAGTAACCCTCGGCTTCGCATTCCATCCAGGACCTCCTGCCTGAAATCAACGTGCCTCCTAGAGGAAGTCGGCTTGCGTTCTGACGGCAGTTTGAGTCCTGTTCTTCCCGTGGCACTGCAGGCTTTTGAATAGCCACAGGCCCAGAGGAGCAGCTACGGCGTTCCTTGGTTGAGGCAGTTCGCTTGATGCAGAACACTCGAATTCGAGAAGCTGATTCAGGGAAGGAAACACAGGGTAACCTGTGTCTCTTTGGACTTGTTAGAAACCACAGTGGGGTATGCTGAGTGTGCCCATGGAAACGGGGGCCTGCTGGAACTAGCCTTGCTTTCCCATTTTGAAGGCTGCATTCATGCTGCCTTGAAGCTGCCTGACATTCCCTGCTCTTGACAGGCCTGTAAACCCTGTAAGAACGCTTCTGGGGAGCAAATGAATTTGCTATCTACACTAGGTGCTTCTGCGCCTGCGGTGTGGTCACCCTGACAAGCTCTAGCGCTAAAAGGAAACTCAACGTGTGAACTTGCCTCCAGTTTAGGCCCTTAGTACCCATGTAGATACGGAGGCATGCAGCTCTTTCCATGAGTTCTTAGTCGCTTCTATGCTTTACTATAAAGGAAGTACACTTCTGAGGACTCCTAGGCCTCTCGGGTATGCATCATTTCCCCTCCAAGTTCACTGAGTCCCTCCAGAGCCCTGTGGGCCGGCTGCGAGAAACTTCGAGTCCCATTTGTCGATTCCCTCGGAGGCCCTCTGTGCGTGCCTAGAGACGGGCAACACACTGTACGTTCCTTGAGGAGAGCTCCATTTCCAGAGACCTCGAACGGCCTCAGGACAACATTGCTGCTGAGTCCCAAGTGCCCAGGAAGACTTTGTCATGGCCCTTGTGTGAGCTGCCATGTGATAACACTCTGTTTTGAATGCTCCGAGGCCCTCGTACCTGGAGTCACTCTGCTCGAGGAGAAAGTCAGCATCTTGCCATGCGGTGTCGCTGACGGCACACCCAGCAGAAACACATGCCTGGAAGTAAGGCCCTGATTTGCCGTGCAGAAGCGGAGGCGTGCAGCAGTTTCCATGAGCCGGTGGCCTGTGCTCTGCGTACCTTTAACGGCAGCACAGTTTTCTGGACACCTAGGAGGCTAGCGTGGGCACCCTGTTGCCGGCAGGAACACTGAGTACCCCCAGGCGCACCTGGGTCTGCTGAGCAACATCCAGTCCCGCAGCCCTTTAGAGCCCCCTCTGTGCATGCCGAGCGTAGGGAAACGCACTGCACTCTCCTTTGAAGCGTCTTAGTTTCTTCAGCACTCGCGCACGTTCACGAACACCGTTCTGGCACGTCCCACATGGCGTAGAAGTCTTAGGCGTTGCCCTAGTCTGAGCAGCACTCGGAGTAACCCTCGGCTTCGCATTCCATCCAGGACCTCCTGCCTGAAATCAACGTGCCTCCTAGAGGAAGTCGGCTTGCGTTCTGACGGCAGTTTGAGTCCTGTTCTTCCCGTGGCACTGCAGGCTTTTGAATAGCCACAGGCCCAGAGGAGCAGCTACGGCGTTCCTTGGTTGAGGCAGTTCGCTTGATGCAGAACACTCGAATTCGAGAAGCTGATTCAGGGAAGGAAACACAGGGTAACCTGTGTCTCTTTGGACTTGTTAGAAACCACAGTGGGGTATGCTGAGTGTGCCCATGGAAACGGGGGCCTGCTGGAACTAGCCTTGCTTTCCCATTTTGAAGGCTGCATTCATGCTGCCTTGAAGCTGCCTGACATTCCCTGCTCTTGACAGGCCTGTAAACCCTGTAAGAACGCTTCTGGGGAGAAAATGAATTTGCTATCTACACTAGGTGCTTCTGCGCCTGCGGTGTGGTCACCCTGACAAGCTCTAGCGCTAAAAGGAAACTCAACGTGTGAACTTGCCTCCAGTTTAGGCCCTTAGTACCCATGTAGATACGGAGGCATGCAGCTCTTTCCATGAGTTCTTAGTCGCTTCTATGCTTTACTATAAAGGAAGTACACTTCTGAGGACTCCTAGGCCTCTCGGGTATGCATCATTTCCCCTCCAAGTTCACTGAGTCCCTCCAGAGCCCTGTGGGCCGGCTGCGAGAAACTTCGAGTCCCATTTGTCGATTCCCTCGGAGGCCCTCTGTGCGTGCCTAGAGACGGGCAACACACTGTACGTTCCTTGAGGAGAGCTCCATTTCCAGAGACCTCGAACGGCCTCAGGACAACATTGCTGCTGAGTCCCAAGTGCCCAGGAAGACTTTGTCATGGCCCTTGTGTGAGCTGCCATGTGATAACACTCTGTTTTGAATGCTCCGAGGCCCTCGTACCTGGAGTCACTCTGCTCGAGGAGAAAGTCAGCATCTTGCCATGCGGTGTCGCTGACGGCACACCCAGCAGAAACACATGCCTGGAAGTAAGGCCCTGATTTGCCGTGCAGAAGCGGAGGCGTGCAGCAGTTTCCATGAGCCGGTGGCCTGTGCTCTGCGTACCTTTAACGGCAGCACAGTTTTCTGGACACCTAGGAGGCTAGCGTGGGCACCCTGTTGCCGGCAGGAACACTGAGTACCCCCAGGCGCACCTGGGTCTGCTGAGCAACATCCAGTCCCGCAGCCCTTTAGAGCCCCCTCTGTGCATGCCGAGCGTAGGGAAACGCACTGCACTCTCCTTTGAAGCGTCTTAGTTTCTTCAGCACTCGCGCACGTTCACGAACACCGTTCTGGCACGTCCCACATGGCGTAGAAGTCTTAGGCGTTGCCCTAGTCTGAGCAGCACTCGGAGTAACCCTCGGCTTCGCATTCCATCCAGGACCTCCTGCCTGAAATCAACGTGCCTCCTAGAGGAAGTCGGCTTGCGTTCTGACGGCAGTTTGAGTCCTGTTCTTCCCGTGGCACTGCAGGCTTTTGAATAGCCACAGGCCCAGAGGAGCAGCTACGGCGTTCCTTGGTTGAGGCAGTTCGCTTGATGCAGAACACTCGAATTCGAGAAGCTGATTCAGGGAAGGAAACACAGGGTAACCTGTGTCTCTTTGGACTTGTTAGAAACCACAGTGGGGTATGCTGAGTGTGCCCATGGAAACGGGGGCCTGCTGGAACTAGCCTTGCTTTCCCATTTTGAAGGCTGCATTCATGCTGCCTTGAAGCTGCCTGACATTCCCTGCTCTTGACAGGCCTGTAAACCCTGTAAGAACGCTTCTGGGGAGCAAATGAATTTGCTATCTACACTAGGTGCTTCTGCGCCTGCGGTGTGGTCACCCTGACAAGCTCTAGCGCTAAAAGGAAACTCAACGTGTGAACTTGCCTCCAGTTTAGGCCCTTAGTACCCATGTAGATACGGAGGCATGCAGCTCTTTCCATGAGTTCTTAGTCGCTTCTATGCTTTACTATAAAGGAAGTACACTTCTGAGGACTCCTAGGCCTCTCGGGTATGCATCATTTCCCCTCCAAGTTCACTGAGTCCCTCCAGAGCCCTGTGGGCCGGCTGCGAGAAACTTCGAGTCCCATTTGTCGATTCCCTCGGAGGCCCTCTGTGCGTGCCTAGAGACGGGCAACACACTGTACGTTCCTTGAGGAGAGCTCCATTTCCAGAGACCTCGAACGGCCTCAGGACAACATTGCTGCTGAGTCCCAAGTGCCCAGGAAGACTTTGTCATGGCCCTTGTGTGAGCTGCCATGTGATAACACTCTGTTTTGAATGCTCCGAGGCCCTCGTACCTGGAGTCACTCTGCTCGAGGAGAAAGTCAGCATCTTGCCATGCGGTGTCGCTGACGGCACACCCAGCAGAAACACATGCCTGGAAGTAAGGCCCTGATTTGCCGTGCAGAAGCGGAGGCGTGCAGCAGTTTCCATGAGCCGGTGGCCTGTGCTCTGCGTACCTTTAACGGCAGCACAGTTTTCTGGACACCTAGGAGGCTAGCGTGGGCACCCTGTTGCCGGCAGGAACACTGAGTACCCCCAGGCGCACCTGGGTCTGCTGAGCAACATCCAGTCCCGCAGCCCTTTAGAGCCCCCTCTGTGCATGCCGAGCGTAGGGAAACGCACTGCACTCTCCTTTGAAGCGTCTTAGTTTCTTCAGCACTCGCGCACGTTCACGAACACCGTTCTGGCACGTCCCACATGGCGTAGAAGTCTTAGGCGTTGCCCTAGTCTGAGCAGCACTCGGAGTAACCCTCGGCTTCGCATTCCATCCAGGACCTCCTGCCTGAAATCAACGTGCCTCCTAGAGGAAGTCGGCTTGCGTTCTGACGGCAGTTTGAGTCCTGTTCTTCCCGTGGCACTGCAGGCTTTTGAATAGCCACAGGCCCAGAGGAGCAGCTACGGCGTTCCTTGGTTGAGGCAGTTCGCTTGATGCAGAACACTCGAATTCGAGAAGCTGATTCAGGGAAGGAAACACAGGGTAACCTGTGTCTCTTTGGACTTGTTAGAAACCACAGTGGGGTATGCTGAGTGTGCCCATGGAAACGGGGGCCTGCTGGAACTAGCCTTGCTTTCCCATTTTGAAGGCTGCATTCATGCTGCCTTGAAGCTGCCTGACATTCCCTGCTCTTGACAGGCCTGTAAACCCTGTAAGAACGCTTCTGGGGAGCAAATGAATTTGCTATCTACACTAGGTGCTTCTGCGCCTGCGGTGTGGTCACCCTGACAAGCTCTAGCGCTAAAAGGAAACTCAACGTGTGAACTTGCCTCCAGTTTAGGCCCTTAGTACCCATGTAGATACGGAGGCATGCAGCTCTTTCCATGAGTTCTTAGTCGCTTCTATGCTTTACTATAAAGGAAGTACACTTCTGAGGACTCCTAGGCCTCTCGGGTATGCATCATTTCCCCTCCAAGTTCACTGAGTCCCTCCAGAGCCCTGTGGGCCGGCTGCGAGAAACTTCGAGTCCCATTTGTCGATTCCCTCGGAGGCCCTCTGTGCGTGCCTAGAGACGGGCAACACACTGTACGTTCCTTGAGGAGAGCTCCATTTCCAGAGACCTCGAACGGCCTCAGGACAACATTGCTGCTGAGTCCCAAGTGCCCAGGAAGACTTTGTCATGGCCCTTGTGTGAGCTGCCATGTGATAACACTCTGTTTTGAATGCTCCGAGGCCCTCGTACCTGGAGTCACTCTGCTCGAGGAGAAAGTCAGCATCTTGCCATGCGGTGTCGCTGACGGCACACCCAGCAGAAACACATGCCTGGAAGTAAGGCCCTGATTTGCCGTGCAGAAGCGGAGGCGTGCAGCAGTTTCCATGAGCCGGTGGCCTGTGCTCTGCGTACCTTTAACGGCAGCACAGTTTTCTGGACACCTAGGAGGCTAGCGTGGGCACCCTGTTGCCGGCAGGAACACTGAGTACCCCCAGGCGCACCTGGGTCTGCTGAGCAACATCCAGTCCCGCAGCCCTTTAGAGCCCCCTCTGTGCATGCCGAGCGTAGGGAAACGCACTGCACTCTCCTTTGAAGCGTCTTAGTTTCTTCAGCACTCGCGCACGTTCACGAACACCGTTCTGGCACGTCCCACATGGCGTAGAAGTCTTAGGCGTTGCCCTAGTCTGAGCAGCACTCGGAGTAACCCTCGGCTTCGCATTCCATCCAGGACCTCCTGCCTGAAATCAACGTGCCTCCTAGAGGAAGTCGGCTTGCGTTCTGACGGCAGTTTGAGTCCTGTTCTTCCCGTGGCACTGCAGGCTTTTGAATAGCCACAGGCCCAGAGGAGCAGCTACGGCGTTCCTTGGTTGAGGCAGTTCGCTTGATGCAGAACACTCGAATTCGAGAAGCTGATTCAGGGAAGGAAACACAGGGTAACCTGTGTCTCTTTGGACTTGTTAGAAACCACAGTGGGGTATGCTGAGTGTGCCCATGGAAACGGGGGCCTGCTGGAACTAGCCTTGCTTTCCCATTTTGAAGGCTGCATTCATGCTGCCTTGAAGCTGCCTGACATTCCCTGCTCTTGACAGGCCTGTAAACCCTGTAAGAACGCTTCTGGGGAGCAAATGAATTTGCTATCTACACTAGGTGCTTCTGCGCCTGCGGTGTGGTCACCCTGACAAGCTCTAGCGCTAAAAGGAAACTCAACGTGTGAACTTGCCTCCAGTTTAGGCCCTTAGTACCCATGTAGATACGGAGGCATGCAGCTCTTTCCATGAGTTCTTAGTCGCTTCTATGCTTTACTATAAAGGAAGTACACTTCTGAGGACTCCTAGGCCTCTCGGGTATGCATCATTTCCCCTCCAAGTTCACTGAGTCCCTCCAGAGCCCTGTGGGCCGGCTGCGAGAAACTTCGAGTCCCATTTGTCGATTCCCTCGGAGGCCCTCTGTGCGTGCCTAGAGACGGGCAACACACTGTACGTTCCTTGAGGAGAGCTCCATTTCCAGAGACCTCGAACGGCCTCAGGACAACATTGCTGCTGAGTCCCAAGTGCCCAGGAAGACTTTGTCATGGCCCTTGTGTGAGCTGCCATGTGATAACACTCTGTTTTGAATGCTCCGAGGCCCTCGTACCTGGAGTCACTCTGCTCGAGGAGAAAGTCAGCATCTTGCCATGCGGTGTCGCTGACGGCACACCCAGCAGAAACACATGCCTGGAAGTAAGGCCCTGATTTGCCGTGCAGAAGCGGAGGCGTGCAGCAGTTTCCATGAGCCGGTGGCCTGTGCTCTGCGTACCTTTAACGGCAGCACAGTTTTCTGGACACCTAGGAGGCTAGCGTGGGCACCCTGTTGCCGGCAGGAACACTGAGTACCCCCAGGCGCACCTGGGTCTGCTGAGCAACATCCAGTCCCGCAGCCCTTTAGAGCCCCCTCTGTGCATGCCGAGCGTAGGGAAACGCACTGCACTCTCCTTTGAAGCGTCTTAGTTTCTTCAGCACTCGCGCACGTTCACGAACACCGTTCTGGCACGTCCCACATGGCGTAGAAGTCTTAGGCGTTGCCCTAGTCTGAGCAGCACTCGGAGTAACCCTCGGCTTCGCATTCCATCCAGGACCTCCTGCCTGAAATCAACGTGCCTCCTAGAGGAAGTCGGCTTGCGTTCTGACGGCAGTTTGAGTCCTGTTCTTCCCGTGGCACTGCAGGCTTTTGAATAGCCACAGGCCCAGAGGAGCAGCTACGGCGTTCCTTGGTTGAGGCAGTTCGCTTGATGCAGAACACTCGAATTCGAGAAGCTGATTCAGGGAAGGAAACACAGGGTAACCTGTGTCTCTTTGGACTTGTTAGAAACCACAGTGGGGTATGCTGAGTGTGCCCATGGAAACGGGGGCCTGCTGGAACTAGCCTTGCTTTCCCATTTTGAAGGCTGCATTCATGCTGCCTTGAAGCTGCCTGACATTCCCTGCTCTTGACAGGCCTGTAAACCCTGTAAGAACGCTTCTGGGGAGCAAATGAATTTGCTATCTACACTAGGTGCTTCTGCGCCTGCGGTGTGGTCACCCTGACAAGCTCTAGCGCTAAAAGGAAACTCAACGTGTGAACTTGCCTCCAGTTTAGGCCCTTAGTACCCATGTAGATACGGAGGCATGCAGCTCTTTCCATGAGTTCTTAGTCGCTTCTATGCTTTACTATAAAGGAAGTACACTTCTGAGGACTCCTAGGCCTCTCGGGTATGCATCATTTCCCCTCCAAGTTCACTGAGTCCCTCCAGAGCCCTGTGGGCCGGCTGCGAGAAACTTCGAGTCCCATTTGTCGATTCCCTCGGAGGCCCTCTGTGCGTGCCTAGAGACGGGCAACACACTGTACGTTCCTTGAGGAGAGCTCCATTTCCAGAGACCTCGAACGGCCTCAGGACAACATTGCTGCTGAGTCCCAAGTGCCCAGGAAGACTTTGTCATGGCCCTTGTGTGAGCTGCCATGTGATAACACTCTGTTTTGAATGCTCCGAGGCCCTCGTACCTGGAGTCACTCTGCTCGAGGAGAAAGTCAGCATCTTGCCATGCGGTGTCGCTGACGGCACACCCAGCAGAAACACATGCCTGGAAGTAAGGCCCTGATTTGCCGTGCAGAAGCGGAGGCGTGCAGCAGTTTCCATGAGCCGGTGGCCTGTGCTCTGCGTACCTTTAACGGCAGCACAGTTTTCTGGACACCTAGGAGGCTAGCGTGGGCACCCTGTTGCCGGCAGGAACACTGAGTACCCCCAGGCGCACCTGGGTCTGCTGAGCAACATCCAGTCCCGCAGCCCTTTAGAGCCCTCTCTGTGCATGCCGAGCGTAGGGAAACGCACTGCACTCTCCTTTGAAGCGTCTTAGTTTCTTCAGCACTCGCGCACGTTCACGAACACCGTTCTGGCACGTCCCACATGGCGTAGAAGTCTTAGGCGTTGCCCTAGTCTGAGCAGCACTCGGAGTAACCCTCGGCTTCGCATTCCATCCAGGACCTCCTGCCTGAAATCAACGTGCCTCCTAGAGGAAGTCGGCTTGCGTTCTGACGGCAGTTTGAGTCCTGTTCTTCCCGTGGCACTGCAGGCTTTTGAATAGCCACAGGCCCAGAGGAGCAGCTACGGCGTTCCTTGGTTGAGGCAGTTCGCTTGATGCAGAACACTCGAATTCGAGAAGCTGATTCAGGGAAGGAAACACAGGGTAACCTGTGTCTCTTTGGACTTGTTAGAAACCACAGTGGGGTATGCTGAGTGTGCCCATGGAAACGGGGGCCTGCTGGAACTAGCCTTGCTTTCCCATTTTGAAGGCTGCATTCATGCTGCCTTGAAGCTGCCTGACATTCCCTGCTCTTGACAGGCCTGTAAACCCTGTAAGAACGCTTCTGGGGAGCAAATGAATTTGCTATCTACACTAGGTGCTTCTGCGCCTGCGGTGTGGTCACCCTGACAAGCTCTAGCGCTAAAAGGAAACTCAACGTGTGAACTTGCCTCCAGTTTAGGCCCTTAGTACCCATGTAGATACGGAGGCATGCAGCTCTTTCCATGAGTTCTTAGTCGCTTCTATGCTTTACTATAAAGGAAGTACACTTCTGAGGACTCCTAGGCCTCTCGGGTATGCATCATTTCCCCTCCAAGTTCACTGAGTCCCTCCAGAGCCCTGTGGGCCGGCTGCGAGAAACTTCGAGTCCCATTTGTCGATTCCCTCGGAGGCCCTCTGTGCGTGCCTAGAGACGGGCAACACACTGTACGTTCCTTGAGGAGAGCTCCATTTCCAGAGACCTCGAACGGCCTCAGGACAACATTGCTGCTGAGTCCCAAGTGCCCAGGAAGACTTTGTCATGGCCCTTGTGTGAGCTGCCATGTGATAACACTCTGTTTTGAATGCTCCGAGGCCCTCGTACCTGGAGTCACTCTGCTCGAGGAGAAAGTCAGCATCTTGCCATGCGGTGTCGCTGACGGCACACCCAGCAGAAACACATGCCTGGAAGTAAGGCCCTGATTTGCCGTGCAGAAGCGGAGGCGTGCAGCAGTTTCCATGAGCCGGTGGCCTGTGCTCTGCGTACCTTTAACGGCAGCACAGTTTTCTGGACACCTAGGAGGCTAGCGTGGGCACCCTGTTGCCGGCAGGAACACTGAGTACCCCCAGGCGCACCTGGGTCTGCTGAGCAACATCCAGTCCCGCAGCCCTTTAGAGCCCCCTCTGTGCATGCCGAGCGTAGGGAAACGCACTGCACTCTCCTTTGAAGCGTCTTAGTTTCTTCAGCACTCGCGCACGTTCACGAACACCGTTCTGGCACGTCCCACATGGCGTAGAAGTCTCAGGCGTTGCCCTAGTCTGAGCAGCACTCGGAGTAACCCTCGGCTTCGCATTCCATCCAGGACCTCCTGCCTGAAATCAACGTGCCTCCTAGAGGAAGTCGGCTTGCGTTCTGACGGCAGTTTGAGTCCTGTTCTTCCCGTGGCACTGCAGGCTTTTGAATAGCCACAGGCCCAGAGGAGCAGCTACGGCGTTCCTTGGTTGAGGCAGTTCGCTTGATGCAGAACACTCGAATTCGAGAAGCTGATTCAGGGAAGGAAACACAGGGTAACCTGTGTCTCTTTGGACTTGTTAGAAACCACAGTGGGGTATGCTGAGTGTGCCCATGGAAACGGGGGCCTGCTGGAACTAGCCTTGCTTTCCCATTTTGAAGGCTGCATTCATGCTGCCTTGAAGCTGCCTGACATTCCCTGCTCTTGACAGGCCTGTAAACCCTGTAAGAACGCTTCTGGGGAGCAAATGAATTTGCTATCTACACTAGGTGCTTCTGCGCCTGCGGTGTGGTCACCCTGACAAGCTCTAGCGCTAAAAGGAAACTCAACGTGTGAACTTGCCTCCAGTTTAGGCCCTTAGTACCCATGTAGATACGGAGGCATGCAGCTCTTTCCATGAGTTCTTAGTCGCTTCTATGCTTTACTATAAAGGAAGTACACTTCTGAGGACTCCTAGGCCTCTCGGGTATGCATCATTTCCCCTCCAAGTTCACTGAGTCCCTCCAGAGCCCTGTGGGCCGGCTGCGAGAAACTTCGAGTCCCATTTGTCGATTCCCTCGGAGGCCCTCTGTGCGTGCCTAGAGACGGGCAACACACTGTACGTTCCTTGAGGAGAGCTCCATTTCCAGAGACCTCGAACGGCCTCAGGACAACATTGCTGCTGAGTCCCAAGTGCCCAGGAAGACTTTGTCATGGCCCTTGTGTGAGCTGCCATGTGATAACACTCTGTTTTGAATGCTCCGAGGCCCTCGTACCTGGAGTCACTCTGCTCGAGGAGAAAGTCAGCATCTTGCCATGCGGTGTCGCTGACGGCACACCCAGCAGAAACACATGCCTGGAAGTAAGGCCCTGATTTGCCGTGCAGAAGCGGAGGCGTGCAGCAGTTTCCATGAGCCGGTGGCCTGTGCTCTGCGTACCTTTAACGGCAGCACAGTTTTCTGGACACCTAGGAGGCTAGCGTGGGCACCCTGTTGCCGGCAGGAACACTGAGTACCCCCAGGCGCACCTGGGTCTGCTGAGCAACATCCAGTCCCGCAGCCCTTTAGAGCCCCCTCTGTGCATGCCGAGCGTAGGGAAACGCACTGCACTCTCCTTTGAAGCGTCTTAGTTTCTTCAGCACTCGCGCACGTTCACGAACACCGTTCTGGCACGTCCCACATGGCGTAGAAGTCTTAGGCGTTGCCCTAGTCTGAGCAGCACTCGGAGTAACCCTCGGCTTCGCATTCCATCCAGGACCTCCTGCCTGAAATCAACGTGCCTCCTAGAGGAAGTCGGCTTGCGTTCTGACGGCAGTTTGAGTCCTGTTCTTCCCGTGGCACTGCAGGCTTTTGAATAGCCACAGGCCCAGAGGAGCAGCTACGGCGTTCCTTGGTTGAGGCAGTTCGCTTGATGCAGAACACTCGAATTCGAGAAGCTGATTCAGGGAAGGAAACACAGGGTAACCTGTGTCTCTTTGGACTTGTTAGAAACCACAGTGGGGTATGCTGAGTGTGCCCATGGAAACGGGGGCCTGCTGGAACTAGCCTTGCTTTCCCATTTTGAAGGCTGCATTCATGCTGCCTTGAAGCTGCCTGACATTCCCTGCTCTTGACAGGCCTGTAAACCCTGTAAGAACGCTTCTGGGGAGCAAATGAATTTGCTATCTACACTAGGTGCTTCTGCGCCTGCGGTGTGGTCACCCTGACAAGCTCTAGCGCTAAAAGGAAACTCAACGTGTGAACTTGCCTCCAGTTTAGGCCCTTAGTACCCATGTAGATACGGAGGCATGCAGCTCTTTCCATGAGTTCTTAGTCGCTTCTATGCTTTACTATAAAGGAAGTACACTTCTGAGGACTCCTAGGCCTCTCGGGTATGCATCATTTCCCCTCCAAGTTCACTGAGTCCCTCCAGAGCCCTGTGGGCCGGCTGCGAGAAACTTCGAGTCCCATTTGTCGATTCCCTCGGAGGCCCTCTGTGCGTGCCTAGAGACGGGCAACACACTGTACGTTCCTTGAGGAGAGCTCCATTTCCAGAGACCTCGAACGGCCTCAGGACAACATTGCTGCTGAGTCCCAAGTGCCCAGGAAGACTTTGTCATGGCCCTTGTGTGAGCTGCCATGTGATAACACTCTGTTTTGAATGCTCCGAGGCCCTCGTACCTGGAGTCACTCTGCTCGAGGAGAAAGTCAGCATCTTGCCATGCGGTGTCGCTGACGGCACACCCAGCAGAAACACATGCCTGGAAGTAAGGCCCTGATTTGCCGTGCAGAAGCGGAGGCGTGCAGCAGTTTCCATGAGCCGGTGGCCTGTGCTCTGCGTACCTTTAACGGCAGCACAGTTTTCTGGACACCTAGGAGGCTAGCGTGGGCACCCTGTTGCCGGCAGGAACACTGAGTACCCCCAGGCGCACCTGGGTCTGCTGAGCAACATCCAGTCCCGCAGCCCTTTAGAGCCCCCTCTGTGCATGCCGAGCGTAGGGAAACGCACTGCACTCTCCTTTGAAGCGTCTTAGTTTCTTCAGCACTCGCGCACGTTCACGAACACCGTTCTGGCACGTCCCACATGGCGTAGAAGTCTTAGGCGTTGCCCTAGTCTGAGCAGCACTCGGAGTAACCCTCGGCTTCGCATTCCATCCAGGACCTCCTGCCTGAAATCAACGTGCCTCCTAGAGGAAGTCGGCTTGCGTTCTGACGGCAGTTTGAGTCCTGTTCTTCCCGTGGCACTGCAGGCTTTTGAATAGCCACAGGCCCAGAGGAGCAGCTACGGCGTTCCTTGGTTGAGGCAGTTCGCTTGATGCAGAACACTCGAATTCGAGAAGCTGATTCAGGGAAGGAAACACAGGGTAACCTGTGTCTCTTTGGACTTGTTAGAAACCACAGTGGGGTATGCTGAGTGTGCCCATGGAAACGGGGGCCTGCTGGAACTAGCCTTGCTTTCCCATTTTGAAGGCTGCATTCATGCTGCCTTGAAGCTGCCTGACATTCCCTGCTCTTGACAGGCCTGTAAACCCTGTAAGAACGCTTCTGGGGAGCAAATGAATTTGCTATCTACACTAGGTGCTTCTGCGCCTGCGGTGTGGTCACCCTGACAAGCTCTAGCGCTAAAAGGAAACTCAACGTGTGAACTTGCCTCCAGTTTAGGCCCTTAGTACCCATGTAGATACGGAGGCATGCAGCTCTTTCCATGAGTTCTTAGTCGCTTCTATGCTTTACTATAAAGGAAGTACACTTCTGAGGACTCCTAGGCCTCTCGGGTATGCATCATTTCCCCTCCAAGTTCACTGAGTCCCTCCAGAGCCCTGTGGGCCGGCTGCGAGAAACTTCGAGTCCCATTTGTCGATTCCCTCGGAGGCCCTCTGTGCGTGCCTAGAGACGGGCAACACACTGTACGTTCCTTGAGGAGAGCTCCATTTCCAGAGACCTCGAACGGCCTCAGGACAACATTGCTGCTGAGTCCCAAGTGCCCAGGAAGACTTTGTCATGGCCCTTGTGTGAGCTGCCATGTGATAACACTCTGTTTTGAATGCTCCGAGGCCCTCGTACCTGGAGTCACTCTGCTCGAGGAGAAAGTCAGCATCTTGCCATGCGGTGTCGCTGACGGCACACCCAGCAGAAACACATGCCTGGAAGTAAGGCCCTGATTTGCCGTGCAGAAGCGGAGGCGTGCAGCAGTTTCCATGAGCCGGTGGCCTGTGCTCTGCGTACCTTTAACGGCAGCACAGTTTTCTGGACACCTAGGAGGCTAGCGTGGGCACCCTGTTGCCGGCAGGAACACTGAGTACCCCCAGGCGCACCTGGGTCTGCTGAGCAACATCCAGTCCCGCAGCCCTTTAGAGCCCCCTCTGTGCATGCCGAGCGTAGGGAAACGCACTGCACTCTCCTTTGAAGCGTCTTAGTTTCTTCAGCACTCGCGCACGTTCACGAACACCGTTCTGGCACGTCCCACATGGCGTAGAAGTCTCAGGCGTTGCCCTAGTCTGAGCAGCACTCGGAGTAACCCTCGGCTTCGCATTCCATCCAGGACCTCCTGCCTGAAATCAACGTGCCTCCTAGAGGAAGTCGGCTTGCGTTCTGACGGCAGTTTGAGTCCTGTTCTTCCCGTGGCACTGCAGGCTTTTGAATAGCCACAGGCCCAGAGGAGCAGCTACGGCGTTCCTTGGTTGAGGCAGTTCGCTTGATGCAGAACACTCGAATTCGAGAAGCTGATTCAGGGAAGGAAACACAGGGTAACCTGTGTCTCTTTGGACTTGTTAGAAACCACAGTGGGGTATGCTGAGTGTGCCCATGGAAACGGGGGCCTGCTGGAACTAGCCTTGCTTTCCCATTTTGAAGGCTGCATTCATGCTGCCTTGAAGCTGCCTGACATTCCCTGCTCTTGACAGGCCTGTAAACCCTGTAAGAACGCTTCTGGGGAGCAAATGAATTTGCTATCTACACTAGGTGCTTCTGCGCCTGCGGTGTGGTCACCCTGACAAGCTCTAGCGCTAAAAGGAAACTCAACGTGTGAACTTGCCTCCAGTTTAGGCCCTTAGTACCCATGTAGATACGGAGGCATGCAGCTCTTTCCATGAGTTCTTAGTCGCTTCTATGCTTTACTATAAAGGAAGTACACTTCTGAGGACTCCTAGGCCTCTCGGGTATGCATCATTTCCCCTCCAAGTTCACTGAGTCCCTCCAGAGCCCTGTGGGCCGGCTGCGAGAAACTTCGAGTCCCATTTGTCGATTCCCTCGGAGGCCCTCTGTGCGTGCCTAGAGACGGGCAACACACTGTACGTTCCTTGAGGAGAGCTCCATTTCCAGAGACCTCGAACGGCCTCAGGACAACATTGCTGCTGAGTCCCAAGTGCCCAGGAAGACTTTGTCATGGCCCTTGTGTGAGCTGCCATGTGATAACACTCTGTTTTGAATGCTCCGAGGCCCTCGTACCTGGAGTCACTCTGCTCGAGGAGAAAGTCAGCATCTTGCCATGCGGTGTCGCTGACGGCACACCCAGCAGAAACACATGCCTGGAAGTAAGGCCCTGATTTGCCGTGCAGAAGCGGAGGCGTGCAGCAGTTTCCATGAGCCGGTGGCCTGTGCTCTGCGTACCTTTAACGGCAGCACAGTTTTCTGGACACCTAGGAGGCTAGCGTGGGCACCCTGTTGCCGGCAGGAACACTGAGTACCCCCAGGCGCACCTGGGTCTGCTGAGCAACATCCAGTCCCGCAGCCCTTTAGAGCCCCCTCTGTGCATGCCGAGCGTAGGGAAACGCACTGCACTCTCCTTTGAAGCGTCTTAGTTTCTTCAGCACTCGCGCACGTTCACGAACACCGTTCTGGCACGTCCCACATGGCGTAGAAGTCTCAGGCGTTGCCCTAGTCTGAGCAGCACTCGGAGTAACCCTCGGCTTCGCATTCCATCCAGGACCTCCTGCCTGAAATCAACGTGCCTCCTAGAGGAAGTCGGCTTGCGTTCTGACGGCAGTTTGAGTCCTGTTCTTCCCGTGGCACTGCAGGCTTTTGAATAGCCACAGGCCCAGAGGAGCAGCTACGGCGTTCCTTGGTTGAGGCAGTTCGCTTGATGCAGAACACTCGAATTCGAGAAGCTGATTCAGGGAAGGAAACACAGGGTAACCTGTGTCTCTTTGGACTTGTTAGAAACCACAGTGGGGTATGCTGAGTGTGCCCATGGAAACGGGGGCCTGCTGGAACTAGCCTTGCTTTCCCATTTTGAAGGCTGCATTCATGCTGCCTTGAAGCTGCCTGACATTCCCTGCTCTTGACAGGCCTGTAAACCCTGTAAGAACGCTTCTGGGGAGCAAATGAATTTGCTATCTACACTAGGTGCTTCTGCGCCTGCGGTGTGGTCACCCTGACAAGCTCTAGCGCTAAAAGGAAACTCAACGTGTGAACTTGCCTCCAGTTTAGGCCCTTAGTACCCATGTAGATACGGAGGCATGCAGCTCTTTCCATGAGTTCTTAGTCGCTTCTATGCTTTACTATAAAGGAAGTACACTTCTGAGGACTCCTAGGCCTCTCGGGTATGCATCATTTCCCCTCCAAGTTCACTGAGTCCCTCCAGAGCCCTGTGGGCCGGCTGCGAGAAACTTCGAGTCCCATTTGTCGATTCCCTCGGAGGCCCTCTGTGCGTGCCTAGAGACGGGCAACACACTGTACGTTCCTTGAGGAGAGCTCCATTTCCAGAGACCTCGAACGGCCTCAGGACAACATTGCTGCTGAGTCCCAAGTGCCCAGGAAGACTTTGTCATGGCCCTTGTGTGAGCTGCCATGTGATAACACTCTGTTTTGAATGCTCCGAGGCCCTCGTACCTGGAGTCACTCTGCTCGAGGAGAAAGTCAGCATCTTGCCATGCGGTGTCGCTGACGGCACACCCAGCAGAAACACATGCCTGGAAGTAAGGCCCTGATTTGCCGTGCAGAAGCGGAGGCGTGCAGCAGTTTCCATGAGCCGGTGGCCTGTGCTCTGCGTACCTTTAACGGCAGCACAGTTTTCTGGACACCTAGGAGGCTAGCGTGGGCACCCTGTTGCCGGCAGGAACACTGAGTACCCCCAGGCGCACCTGGGTCTGCTGAGCAACATCCAGTCCCGCAGCCCTTTAGAGCCCCCTCTGTGCATGCCGAGCGTAGGGAAACGCACTGCACTCTCCTTTGAAGCGTCTTAGTTTCTTCAGCACTCGCGCACGTTCACGAACACCGTTCTGGCACGTCCCACATGGCGTAGAAGTCTTAGGCGTTGCCCTAGTCTGAGCAGCACTCGGAGTAACCCTCGGCTTCGCATTCCATCCAGGACCTCCTGCCTGAAATCAACGTGCCTCCTAGAGGAAGTCGGCTTGCGTTCTGACGGCAGTTTGAGTCCTGTTCTTCCCGTGGCACTGCAGGCTTTTGAATAGCCACAGGCCCAGAGGAGCAGCTACGGCGTTCCTTGGTTGAGGCAGTTCGCTTGATGCAGAACACTCGAATTCGAGAAGCTGATTCAGGGAAGGAAACACAGGGTAACCTGTGTCTCTTTGGACTTGTTAGAAACCACAGTGGGGTATGCTGAGTGTGCCCATGGAAACGGGGGCCTGCTGGAACTAGCCTTGCTTTCCCATTTTGAAGGCTGCATTCATGCTGCCTTGAAGCTGCCTGACATTCCCTGCTCTTGACAGGCCTGTAAACCCTGTAAGAACGCTTCTGGGGAGCAAATGAATTTGCTATCTACACTAGGTGCTTCTGCGCCTGCGGTGTGGTCACCCTGACAAGCTCTAGCGCTAAAAGGAAACTCAACGTGTGAACTTGCCTCCAGTTTAGGCCCTTAGTACCCATGTAGATACGGAGGCATGCAGCTCTTTCCATGAGTTCTTAGTCGCTTCTATGCTTTACTATAAAGGAAGTACACTTCTGAGGACTCCTAGGCCTCTCGGGTATGCATCATTTCCCCTCCAAGTTCACTGAGTCCCTCCAGAGCCCTGTGGGCCGGCTGCGAGAAACTTCGAGTCCCATTTGTCGATTCCCTCGGAGGCCCTCTGTGCGTGCCTAGAGACGGGCAACACACTGTACGTTCCTTGAGGAGAGCTCCATTTCCAGAGACCTCGAACGGCCTCAGGACAACATTGCTGCTGAGTCCCAAGTGCCCAGGAAGACTTTGTCATGGCCCTTGTGTGAGCTGCCATGTGATAACACTCTGTTTTGAATGCTCCGAGGCCCTCGTACCTGGAGTCACTCTGCTCGAGGAGAAAGTCAGCATCTTGCCATGCGGTGTCGCTGACGGCACACCCAGCAGAAACACATGCCTGGAAGTAAGGCCCTGATTTGCCGTGCAGAAGCGGAGGCGTGCAGCAGTTTCCATGAGCCGGTGGCCTGTGCTCTGCGTACCTTTAACGGCAGCACAGTTTTCTGGACACCTAGGAGGCTAGCGTGGGCACCCTGTTGCCGGCAGGAACACTGAGTACCCCCAGGCGCACCTGGGTCTGCTGAGCAACATCCAGTCCCGCAGCCCTTTAGAGCCCCCTCTGTGCATGCCGAGCGTAGGGAAACGCACTGCACTCTCCTTTGAAGCGTCTTAGTTTCTTCAGCACTCGCGCACGTTCACGAACACCGTTCTGGCACGTCCCACATGGCGTAGAAGTCTTAGGCGTTGCCCTAGTCTGAGCAGCACTCGGAGTAACCCTCGGCTTCGCATTCCATCCAGGACCTCCTGCCTGAAATCAACGTGCCTCCTAGAGGAAGTCGGCTTGCGTTCTGACGGCAGTTTGAGTCCTGTTCTTCCCGTGGCACTGCAGGCTTTTGAATAGCCACAGGCCCAGAGGAGCAGCTACGGCGTTCCTTGGTTGAGGCAGTTCGCTTGATGCAGAACACTCGAATTCGAGAAGCTGATTCAGGGAAGGAAACACAGGGTAACCTGTGTCTCTTTGGACTTGTTAGAAACCACAGTGGGGTATGCTGAGTGTGCCCATGGAAACGGGGGCCTGCTGGAACTAGCCTTGCTTTCCCATTTTGAAGGCTGCATTCATGCTGCCTTGAAGCTGCCTGACATTCCCTGCTCTTGACAGGCCTGTAAACCCTGTAAGAACGCTTCTGGGGAGCAAATGAATTTGCTATCTACACTAGGTGCTTCTGCGCCTGCGGTGTGGTCACCCTGACAAGCTCTAGCGCTAAAAGGAAACTCAACGTGTGAACTTGCCTCCAGTTTAGGCCCTTAGTACCCATGTAGATACGGAGGCATGCAGCTCTTTCCATGAGTTCTTAGTCGCTTCTATGCTTTACTATAAAGGAAGTACACTTCTGAGGACTCCTAGGCCTCTCGGGTATGCATCATTTCCCCTCCAAGTTCACTGAGTCCCTCCAGAGCCCTGTGGGCCGGCTGCGAGAAACTTCGAGTCCCATTTGTCGATTCCCTCGGAGGCCCTCTGTGCGTGCCTAGAGACGGGCAACACACTGTACGTTCCTTGAGGAGAGCTCCATTTCCAGAGACCTCGAACGGCCTCAGGACAACATTGCTGCTGAGTCCCAAGTGCCCAGGAAGACTTTGTCATGGCCCTTGTGTGAGCTGCCATGTGATAACACTCTGTTTTGAATGCTCCGAGGCCCTCGTACCTGGAGTCACTCTGCTCGAGGAGAAAGTCAGCATCTTGCCATGCGGTGTCGCTGACGGCACACCCAGCAGAAACACATGCCTGGAAGTAAGGCCCTGATTTGCCGTGCAGAAGCGGAGGCGTGCAGCAGTTTCCATGAGCCGGTGGCCTGTGCTCTGCGTACCTTTAACGGCAGCACAGTTTTCTGGACACCTAGGAGGCTAGCGTGGGCACCCTGTTGCCGGCAGGAACACTGAGTACCCCCAGGCGCACCTGGGTCTGCTGAGCAACATCCAGTCCCGCAGCCCTTTAGAGCCCCCTCTGTGCATGCCGAGCGTAGGGAAACGCACTGCACTCTCCTTTGAAGCGTCTTAGTTTCTTCAGCACTCGCGCACGTTCACGAACACCGTTCTGGCACGTCCCACATGGCGTAGAAGTCTTAGGCGTTGCCCTAGTCTGAGCAGCACTCAGAGTAACCCTCGGCTTCGCATTCCATCCAGGACCTCCTGCCTGAAATCAACGTGCCTCCTAGAGGAAGTCGGCTTGCGTTCTGACGGCAGTTTGAGTCCTGTTCTTCCCGTGGCACTGCAGGCTTTTGAATAGCCACAGGCCCAGAGGAGCAGCTACGGCGTTCCTTGGTTGAGGCAGTTCGCTTGATGCAGAACACTCGAATTCGAGAAGCTGATTCAGGGAAGGAAACACAGGGTAACCTGTGTCTCTTTGGACTTGTTAGAAACCACAGTGGGGTATGCTGAGTGTGCCCATGGAAACGGGGGCCTGCTGGAACTAGCCTTGCTTTCCCATTTTGAAGGCTGCATTCATGCTGCCTTGAAGCTGCCTGACATTCCCTGCTCTTGACAGGCCTGTAAACCCTGTAAGAACGCTTCTGGGGAGAAAATGAATTTGCTATCTACACTAGGTGCTTCTGCGCCTGCGGTGTGGTCACCCTGACAAGCTCTAGCGCTAAAAGGAAACTCAACGTGTGAACTTGCCTCCAGTTTAGGCCCTTAGTACCCATGTAGATACGGAGGCATGCAGCTCTTTCCATGAGTTCTTAGTCGCTTCTATGCTTTACTATAAAGGAAGTACACTTCTGAGGACTCCTAGGCCTCTCGGGTATGCATCATTTCCCCTCCAAGTTCACTGAGTCCCTCCAGAGCCCTGTGGGCCGGCTGCGAGAAACTTCGAGTCCCATTTGTCGATTCCCTCGGAGGCCCTCTGTGCGTGCCTAGAGACGGGCAACACACTGTACGTTCCTTGAGGAGAGCTCCATTTCCAGAGACCTCGAACGGCCTCAGGACAACATTGCTGCTGAGTCCCAAGTGCCCAGGAAGACTTTGTCATGGCCCTTGTGTGAGCTGCCATGTGATAACACTCTGTTTTGAATGCTCCGAGGCCCTCGTACCTGGAGTCACTCTGCTCGAGGAGAAAGTCAGCATCTTGCCATGCGGTGTCGCTGACGGCACACCCAGCAGAAACACATGCCTGGAAGTAAGGCCCTGATTTGCCGTGCAGAAGCGGAGGCGTGCAGCAGTTTCCATGAGCCGGTGGCCTGTGCTCTGCGTACCTTTAACGGCAGCACAGTTTTCTGGACACCTAGGAGGCTAGCGTGGGCACCCTGTTGCCGGCAGGAACACTGAGTACCCCCAGGCGCACCTGGGTCTGCTGAGCAACATCCAGTCCCGCAGCCCTTTAGAGCCCCCTCTGTGCATGCCGAGCGTAGGGAAACGCACTGCACTCTCCTTTGAAGCGTCTTAGTTTCTTCAGCACTCGCGCACGTTCACGAACACCGTTCTGGCACGTCCCACATGGCGTAGAAGTCTCAGGCGTTGCCCTAGTCTGAGCAGCACTCGGAGTAACCCTCGGCTTCGCATTCCATCCAGGACCTCCTGCCTGAAATCAACGTGCCTCCTAGAGGAAGTCGGCTTGCGTTCTGACGGCAGTTTGAGTCCTGTTCTTCCCGTGGCACTGCAGGCTTTTGAATAGCCACAGGCCCAGAGGAGCAGCTACGGCGTTCCTTGGTTGAGGCAGTTCGCTTGATGCAGAACACTCGAATTCGAGAAGCTGATTCAGGGAAGGAAACACAGGGTAACCTGTGTCTCTTTGGACTTGTTAGAAACCACAGTGGGGTATGCTGAGTGTGCCCATGGAAACGGGGGCCTGCTGGAACTAGCCTTGCTTTCCCATTTTGAAGGCTGCATTCATGCTGCCTTGAAGCTGCCTGACATTCCCTGCTCTTGACAGGCCTGTAAACCCTGTAAGAACGCTTCTGGGGAGCAAATGAATTTGCTATCTACACTAGGTGCTTCTGCGCCTGCGGTGTGGTCACCCTGACAAGCTCTAGCGCTAAAAGGAAACTCAACGTGTGAACTTGCCTCCAGTTTAGGCCCTTAGTACCCATGTAGATACGGAGGCATGCAGCTCTTTCCATGAGTTCTTAGTCGCTTCTATGCTTTACTATAAAGGAAGTACACTTCTGAGGACTCCTAGGCCTCTCGGGTATGCATCATTTCCCCTCCAAGTTCACTGAGTCCCTCCAGAGCCCTGTGGGCCGGCTGCGAGAAACTTCGAGTCCCATTTGTCGATTCCCTCGGAGGCCCTCTGTGCGTGCCTAGAGACGGGCAACACACTGTACGTTCCTTGAGGAGAGCTCCATTTCCAGAGACCTCGAACGGCCTCAGGACAACATTGCTGCTGAGTCCCAAGTGCCCAGGAAGACTTTGTCATGGCCCTTGTGTGAGCTGCCATGTGATAACACTCTGTTTTGAATGCTCCGAGGCCCTCGTACCTGGAGTCACTCTGCTCGAGGAGAAAGTCAGCATCTTGCCATGCGGTGTCGCTGACGGCACACCCAGCAGAAACACATGCCTGGAAGTAAGGCCCTGATTTGCCGTGCAGAAGCGGAGGCGTGCAGCAGTTTCCATGAGCCGGTGGCCTGTGCTCTGCGTACCTTTAACGGCAGCACAGTTTTCTGGACACCTAGGAGGCTAGCGTGGGCACCCTGTTGCCGGCAGGAACACTGAGTACCCCCAGGCGCACCTGGGTCTGCTGAGCAACATCCAGTCCCGTAGCCCTTTAGAGCCCCCTCTGTGCATGCCGAGCGTAGGGAAACGCACTGCACTCTCCTTTGAAGCGTCTTAGTTTCTTCAGCACTCGCGCACGTTCACGAACACCGTTCTGGCACGTCCCACATGGCGTAGAAGTCTTAGGCGTTGCCCTAGTCTGAGCAGCACTCGGAGTAACCCTCGGCTTCGCATTCCATCCAGGACCTCCTGCCTGAAATCAACGTGCCTCCTAGAGGAAGTCGGCTTGCGTTCTGACGGCAGTTTGAGTCCTGTTCTTCCCGTGGCACTGCAGGCTTTTGAATAGCCACAGGCCCAGAGGAGCAGCTACGGCGTTCCTTGGTTGAGGCAGTTCGCTTGATGCAGAACACTCGAATTCGAGAAGCTGATTCAGGGAAGGAAACACAGGGTAACCTGTGTCTCTTTGGACTTGTTAGAAACCACAGTGGGGTATGCTGAGTGTGCCCATGGAAACGGGGGCCTGCTGGAACTAGCCTTGCTTTCCCATTTTGAAGGCTGCATTCATGCTGCCTTGAAGCTGCCTGACATTCCCTGCTCTTGACAGGCCTGTAAACCCTGTAAGAACGCTTCTGGGGAGCAAATGAATTTGCTATCTACACTAGGTGCTTCTGCGCCTGCGGTGTGGTCACCCTGACAAGCTCTAGCGCTAAAAGGAAACTCAACGTGTGAACTTGCCTCCAGTTTAGGCCCTTAGTACCCATGTAGATACGGAGGCATGCAGCTCTTTCCATGAGTTCTTAGTCGCTTCTATGCTTTACTATAAAGGAAGTACACTTCTGAGGACTCCTAGGCCTCTCGGGTATGCATCATTTCCCCTCCAAGTTCACTGAGTCCCTCCAGAGCCCTGTGGGCCGGCTGCGAGAAACTTCGAGTCCCATTTGTCGATTCCCTCGGAGGCCCTCTGTGCGTGCCTAGAGACGGGCAACACACTGTACGTTCCTTGAGGAGAGCTCCATTTCCAGAGACCTCGAACGGCCTCAGGACAACATTGCTGCTGAGTCCCAAGTGCCCAGGAAGACTTTGTCATGGCCCTTGTGTGAGCTGCCATGTGATAACACTCTGTTTTGAATGCTCCGAGGCCCTCGTACCTGGAGTCACTCTGCTCGAGGAGAAAGTCAGCATCTTGCCATGCGGTGTCGCTGACGGCACACCCAGCAGAAACACATGCCTGGAAGTAAGGCCCTGATTTGCCGTGCAGAAGCGGAGGCGTGCAGCAGTTTCCATGAGCCGGTGGCCTGTGCTCTGCGTACCTTTAACGGCAGCACAGTTTTCTGGACACCTAGGAGGCTAGCGTGGGCACCCTGTTGCCGGCAGGAACACTGAGTACCCCCAGGCGCACCTGGGTCTGCTGAGCAACATCCAGTCCCGCAGCCCTTTAGAGCCCCCTCTGTGCATGCCGAGCGTAGGGAAACGCACTGCACTTTCCTTTGAAGCGTCTTAGTTTCTTCAGCACTCGCGCACGTTCACGAACACCGTTCTGGCACGTCCCACATGGCGTAGAAGTCTTAGGCGTTGCCCTAGTCTGAGCAGCACTCGGAGTAACCCTCGGCTTCGCATTCCATCCAGGACCTCCTGCCTGAAATCAACGTGCCTCCTAGAGGAAGTCGGCTTGCGTTCTGACGGCAGTTTGAGTCCTGTTCTTCCCGTGGCACTGCAGGCTTTTGAATAGCCACAGGCCCAGAGGAGCAGCTACGGCGTTCCTTGGTTGAGGCAGTTCGCTTGATGCAGAACACTCGAATTCGAGAAGCTGATTCAGGGAAGGAAACACAGGGTAACCTGTGTCTCTTTGGACTTGTTAGAAACCACAGTGGGGTATGCTGAGTGTGCCCATGGAAACGGGGGCCTGCTGGAACTAGCCTTGCTTTCCCATTTTGAAGGCTGCATTCATGCTGCCTTGAAGCTGCCTGACATTCCCTGCTCTTGACAGGCCTGTAAACCCTGTAAGAACGCTTCTGGGGAGCAAATGAATTTGCTATCTACACTAGGTGCTTCTGCGCCTGCGGTGTGGTCACCCTGACAAGCTCTAGCGCTAAAAGGAAACTCAACGTGTGAACTTGCCTCCAGTTTAGGCCCTTAGTACCCATGTAGATACGGAGGCATGCAGCTCTTTCCATGAGTTCTTAGTCGCTTCTATGCTTTACTATAAAGGAAGTACACTTCTGAGGACTCCTAGGCCTCTCGGGTATGCATCATTTCCCCTCCAAGTTCACTGAGTCCCTCCAGAGCCCTGTGGGCCGGCTGCGAGAAACTTCGAGTCCCATTTGTCGATTCCCTCGGAGGCCCTCTGTGCGTGCCTAGAGACGGGCAACACACTGTACGTTCCTTGAGGAGAGCTCCATTTCCAGAGACCTCGAACGGCCTCAGGACAACATTGCTGCTGAGTCCCAAGTGCCCAGGAAGACTTTGTCATGGCCCTTGTGTGAGCTGCCATGTGATAACACTCTGTTTTGAATGCTCCGAGGCCCTCGTACCTGGAGTCACTCTGCTCGAGGAGAAAGTCAGCATCTTGCCATGCGGTGTCGCTGACGGCACACCCAGCAGAAACACATGCCTGGAAGTAAGGCCCTGATTTGCCGTGCAGAAGCGGAGGCGTGCAGCAGTTTCCATGAGCCGGTGGCCTGTGCTCTGCGTACCTTTAACGGCAGCACAGTTTTCTGGACACCTAGGAGGCTAGCGTGGGCACCCTGTTGCCGGCAGGAACACTGAGTACCCCCAGGCGCACCTGGGTCTGCTGAGCAACATCCAGTCCCGCAGCCCTTTAGAGCCCCCTCTGTGCATGCCGAGCGTAGGGAAACGCACTGCACTCTCCTTTGAAGCGTCTTAGTTTCTTCAGCACTCGCGCACGTTCACGAACACCGTTCTGGCACGTCCCACATGGCGTAGAAGTCTTAGGCGTTGCCCTAGTCTGAGCAGCACTCAGAGTAACCCTCGGCTTCGCATTCCATCCAGGACCTCCTGCCTGAAATCAACGTGCCTCCTAGAGGAAGTCGGCTTGCGTTCTGACGGCAGTTTGAGTCCTGTTCTTCCCGTGGCACTGCAGGCTTTTGAATAGCCACAGGCCCAGAGGAGCAGCTACGGCGTTCCTTGGTTGAGGCAGTTCGCTTGATGCAGAACACTCGAATTCGAGAAGCTGATTCAGGGAAGGAAACACAGGGTAACCTGTGTCTCTTTGGACTTGTTAGAAACCACAGTGGGGTATGCTGAGTGTGCCCATGGAAACGGGGGCCTGCTGGAACTAGCCTTGCTTTCCCATTTTGAAGGCTGCATTCATGCTGCCTTGAAGCTGCCTGACATTCCCTGCTCTTGACAGGCCTGTAAACCCTGTAAGAACGCTTCTGGGGAGCAAATGAATTTGCTATCTACACTAGGTGCTTCTGCGCCTGCGGTGTGGTCACCCTGACAAGCTCTAGCGCTAAAAGGAAACTCAACGTGTGAACTTGCCTCCAGTTTAGGCCCTTAGTACCCATGTAGATACGGAGGCATGCAGCTCTTTCCATGAGTTCTTAGTCGCTTCTATGCTTTACTATAAAGGAAGTACACTTCTGAGGACTCCTAGGCCTCTCGGGTATGCATCATTTCCCCTCCAAGTTCACTGAGTCCCTCCAGAGCCCTGTGGGCCGGCTGCGAGAAACTTCGAGTCCCATTTGTCGATTCCCTCGGAGGCCCTCTGTGCGTGCCTAGAGACGGGCAACACACTGTACGTTCCTTGAGGAGAGCTCCATTTCCAGAGACCTCGAACGGCCTCAGGACAACATTGCTGCTGAGTCCCAAGTGCCCAGGAAGACTTTGTCATGGCCCTTGTGTGAGCTGCCATGTGATAACACTCTGTTTTGAATGCTCCGAGGCCCTCGTACCTGGAGTCACTCTGCTCGAGGAGAAAGTCAGCATCTTGCCATGCGGTGTCGCTGACGGCACACCCAGCAGAAACACATGCCTGGAAGTAAGGCCCTGATTTGCCGTGCAGAAGCGGAGGCGTGCAGCAGTTTCCATGAGCCGGTGGCCTGTGCTCTGCGTACCTTTAACGGCAGCACAGTTTTCTGGACACCTAGGAGGCTAGCGTGGGCACCCTGTTGCCGGCAGGAACACTGAGTACCCCCAGGCGCACCTGGGTCTGCTGAGCAACATCCAGTCCCGCAGCCCTTTAGAGCCCCCTCTGTGCATGCCGAGCGTAGGGAAACGCACTGCACTCTCCTTTGAAGCGTCTTAGTTTCTTCAGCACTCGCGCACGTTCACGAACACCGTTCTGGCACGTCCCACATGGCGTAGAAGTCTTAGGCGTTGCCCTAGTCTGAGCAGCACTCGGAGTAACCCTCGGCTTCGCATTCCATCCAGGACCTCCTGCCTGAAATCAACGTGCCTCCTAGAGGAAGTCGGCTTGCGTTCTGACGGCAGTTTGAGTCCTGTTCTTCCCGTGGCACTGCAGGCTTTTGAATAGCCACAGGCCCAGAGGAGCAGCTACGGCGTTCCTTGGTTGAGGCAGTTCGCTTGATGCAGAACACTCGAATTCGAGAAGCTGATTCAGGGAAGGAAACACAGGGTAACCTGTGTCTCTTTGGACTTGTTAGAAACCACAGTGGGGTATGCTGAGTGTGCCCATGGAAACGGGGGCCTGCTGGAACTAGCCTTGCTTTCCCATTTTGAAGGCTGCATTCATGCTGCCTTGAAGCTGCCTGACATTCCCTGCTCTTGACAGGCCTGTAAACCCTGTAAGAACGCTTCTGGGGAGCAAATGAATTTGCTATCTACACTAGGTGCTTCTGCGCCTGCGGTGTGGTCACCCTGACAAGCTCTAGCGCTAAAAGGAAACTCAACGTGTGAACTTGCCTCCAGTTTAGGCCCTTAGTACCCATGTAGATACGGAGGCATGCAGCTCTTTCCATGAGTTCTTAGTCGCTTCTATGCTTTACTATAAAGGAAGTACACTTCTGAGGACTCCTAGGCCTCTCGGGTATGCATCATTTCCCCTCCAAGTTCACTGAGTCCCTCCAGAGCCCTGTGGGCCGGCTGCGAGAAACTTCGAGTCCCATTTGTCGATTCCCTCGGAGGCCCTCTGTGCGTGCCTAGAGACGGGCAACACACTGTACGTTCCTTGAGGAGAGCTCCATTTCCAGAGACCTCGAACGGCCTCAGGACAACATTGCTGCTGAGTCCCAAGTGCCCAGGAAGACTTTGTCATGGCCCTTGTGTGAGCTGCCATGTGATAACACTCTGTTTTGAATGCTCCGAGGCCCTCGTACCTGGAGTCACTCTGCTCGAGGAGAAAGTCAGCATCTTGCCATGCGGTGTCGCTGACGGCACACCCAGCAGAAACACATGCCTGGAAGTAAGGCCCTGATTTGCCGTGCAGAAGCGGAGGCGTGCAGCAGTTTCCATGAGCCGGTGGCCTGTGCTCTGCGTACCTTTAACGGCAGCACAGTTTTCTGGACACCTAGGAGGCTAGCGTGGGCACCCTTTTGCCGGCAGGAACACTGAGTACCCCCAGGCGCACCTGGGTCTGCTGAGCAACATCCAGTCCCGCAGCCCTTTAGAGCCCCCTCTGTGCATGCCGAGCGTAGGGAAACGCACTGCACTCTCCTTTGAAGCGTCTTAGTTTCTTCAGCACTCGCGCACGTTCACGAACACCGTTCTGGCACGTCCCACATGGCGTAGAAGTCTTAGGCGTTGCCCTAGTCTGAGCAGCACTCGGAGTAACCCTCGGCTTCGCATTCCATCCAGGACCTCCTGCCTGAAATCAACGTGCCTCCTAGAGGAAGTCGGCTTGCGTTCTGACGGCAGTTTGAGTCCTGTTCTTCCCGTGGCACTGCAGGCTTTTGAATAGCCACAGGCCCAGAGGAGCAGCTACGGCGTTCCTTGGTTGAGGCAGTTCGCTTGATGCAGAACACTCGAATTCGAGAAGCTGATTCAGGGAAGGAAACACAGGGTAACCTGTGTCTCTTTGGACTTGTTAGAAACCACAGTGGGGTATGCTGAGTGTGCCCATGGAAACGGGGGCCTGCTGGAACTAGCCTTGCTTTCCCATTTTGAAGGCTGCATTCATGCTGCCTTGAAGCTGCCTGACATTCCCTGCTCTTGACAGGCCTGTAAACCCTGTAAGAACGCTTCTGGGGAGCAAATGAATTTGCTATCTACACTAGGTGCTTCTGCGCCTGCGGTGTGGTCACCCTGACAAGCTCTAGCGCTAAAAGGAAACTCAACGTGTGAACTTGCCTCCAGTTTAGGCCCTTAGTACCCATGTAGATACGGAGGCATGCAGCTCTTTCCATGAGTTCTTAGTCGCTTCTATGCTTTACTATAAAGGAAGTACACTTCTGAGGACTCCTAGGCCTCTCGGGTATGCATCATTTCCCCTCCAAGTTCACTGAGTCCCTCCAGAGCCCTGTGGGCCGGCTGCGAGAAACTTCGAGTCCCATTTGTCGATTCCCTCGGAGGCCCTCTGTGCGTGCCTAGAGACGGGCAACACACTGTACGTTCCTTGAGGAGAGCTCCATTTCCAGAGACCTCGAACGGCCTCAGGACAACATTGCTGCTGAGTCCCAAGTGCCCAGGAAGACTTTGTCATGGCCCTTGTGTGAGCTGCCATGTGATAACACTCTGTTTTGAATGCTCCGAGGCCCTCGTACCTGGAGTCACTCTGCTCGAGGAGAAAGTCAGCATCTTGCCATGCGGTGTCGCTGACGGCACACCCAGCAGAAACACATGCCTGGAAGTAAGGCCCTGATTTGCCGTGCAGAAGCGGAGGCGTGCAGCAGTTTCCATGAGCCGGTGGCCTGTGCTCTGCGTACCTTTAACGGCAGCACAGTTTTCTGGACACCTAGGAGGCTAGCGTGGGCACCCTGTTGCCGGCAGGAACACTGAGTACCCCCAGGCGCACCTGGGTCTGCTGAGCAACATCCAGTCCCGCAGCCCTTTAGAGCCCCCTCTGTGCATGCCGAGCGTAGGGAAACGCACTGCACTCTCCTTTGAAGCGTCTTAGTTTCTTCAGCACTCGCGCACGTTCACGAACACCGTTCTGGCACGTCCCACATGGCGTAGAAGTCTTAGGCGTTGCCCTAGTCTGAGCAGCACTCGGAGTAACCCTCGGCTTCGCATTCCATCCAGGACCTCCTGCCTGAAATCAACGTGCCTCCTAGAGGAAGTCGGCTTGCGTTCTGACGGCAGTTTGAGTCCTGTTCTTCCCGTGGCACTGCAGGCTTTTGAATAGCCACAGGCCCAGAGGAGCAGCTACGGCGTTCCTTGGTTGAGGCAGTTCGCTTGATGCAGAACACTCGAATTCGAGAAGCTGATTCAGGGAAGGAAACACAGGGTAACCTGTGTCTCTTTGGACTTGTTAGAAACCACAGTGGGGTATGCTGAGTGTGCCCATGGAAACGGGGGCCTGCTGGAACTAGCCTTGCTTTCCCATTTTGAAGGCTGCATTCATGCTGCCTTGAAGCTGCCTGACATTCCCTGCTCTTGACAGGCCTGTAAACCCTGTAAGAACGCTTCTGGGGAGCAAATGAATTTGCTATCTACACTAGGTGCTTCTGCGCCTGCGGTGTGGTCACCCTGACAAGCTCTAGCGCTAAAAGGAAACTCAACGTGTGAACTTGCCTCCAGTTTAGGCCCTTAGTACCCATGTAGATACGGAGGCATGCAGCTCTTTCCATGAGTTCTTAGTCGCTTCTATGCTTTACTATAAAGGAAGTACACTTCTGAGGACTCCTAGGCCTCTCGGGTATGCATCATTTCCCCTCCAAGTTCACTGAGTCCCTCCAGAGCCCTGTGGGCCGGCTGCGAGAAACTTCGAGTCCCATTTGTCGATTCCCTCGGAGGCCCTCTGTGCGTGCCTAGAGACGGGCAACACACTGTACGTTCCTTGAGGAGAGCTCCATTTCCAGAGACCTCGAACGGCCTCAGGACAACATTGCTGCTGAGTCCCAAGTGCCCAGGAAGACTTTGTCATGGCCCTTGTGTGAGCTGCCATGTGATAACACTCTGTTTTGAATGCTCCGAGGCCCTCGTACCTGGAGTCACTCTGCTCGAGGAGAAAGTCAGCATCTTGCCATGCGGTGTCGCTGACGGCACACCCAGCAGAAACACATGCCTGGAAGTAAGGCCCTGATTTGCCGTGCAGAAGCGGAGGCGTGCAGCAGTTTCCATGAGCCGGTGGCCTGTGCTCTGCGTACCTTTAACGGCAGCACAGTTTTCTGGACACCTAGGAGGCTAGCGTGGGCACCCTGTTGCCGGCAGGAACACTGAGTACCCCCAGGCGCACCTGGGTCTGCTGAGCAACATCCAGTCCCGCAGCCCTTTAGAGCCCCCTCTGTGCATGCCGAGCGTAGGGAAACGCACTGCACTCTCCTTTGAAGCGTCTTAGTTTCTTCAGCACTCGCGCACGTTCACGAACACCGTTCTGGCACGTCCCACATGGCGTAGAAGTCTTAGGCGTTGCCCTAGTCTGAGCAGCACTCGGAGTAACCCTCGGCTTCGCATTCCATCCAGGACCTCCTGCCTGAAATCAACGTGCCTCCTAGAGGAAGTCGGCTTGCGTTCTGACGGCAGTTTGAGTCCTGTTCTTCCCGTGGCACTGCAGGCTTTTGAATAGCCACAGGCCCAGAGGAGCAGCTACGGCGTTCCTTGGTTGAGGCAGTTCGCTTGATGCAGAACACTCGAATTCGAGAAGCTGATTCAGGGAAGGAAACACAGGGTAACCTGTGTCTCTTTGGACTTGTTAGAAACCACAGTGGGGTATGCTGAGTGTGCCCATGGAAACGGGGGCCTGCTGGAACTAGCCTTGCTTTCCCATTTTGAAGGCTGCATTCATGCTGCCTTGAAGCTGCCTGACATTCCCTGCTCTTGACAGGCCTGTAAACCCTGTAAGAACGCTTCTGGGGAGCAAATGAATTTGCTATCTACACTAGGTGCTTCTGCGCCTGCGGTGTGGTCACCCTGACAAGCTCTAGCGCTAAAAGGAAACTCAACGTGTGAACTTGCCTCCAGTTTAGGCCCTTAGTACCCATGTAGATACGGAGGCATGCAGCTCTTTCCATGAGTTCTTAGTCGCTTCTATGCTTTACTATAAAGGAAGTACACTTCTGAGGACTCCTAGGCCTCTCGGGTATGCATCATTTCCCCTCCAAGTTCACTGAGTCCCTCCAGAGCCCTGTGGGCCGGCTGCGAGAAACTTCGAGTCCCATTTGTCGATTCCCTCGGAGGCCCTCTGTGCGTGCCTAGAGACGGGCAACACACTGTACGTTCCTTGAGGAGAGCTCCATTTCCAGAGACCTCGAACGGCCTCAGGACAACATTGCTGCTGAGTCCCAAGTGCCCAGGAAGACTTTGTCATGGCCCTTGTGTGAGCTGCCATGTGATAACACTCTGTTTTGAATGCTCCGAGGCCCTCGTACCTGGAGTCACTCTGCTCGAGGAGAAAGTCAGCATCTTGCCATGCGGTGTCGCTGACGGCACACCCAGCAGAAACACATGCCTGGAAGTAAGGCCCTGATTTGCCGTGCAGAAGCGGAGGCGTGCAGCAGTTTCCATGAGCCGGTGGCCTGTGCTCTGCGTACCTTTAACGGCAGCACAGTTTTCTGGACACCTAGGAGGCTAGCGTGGGCACCCTGTTGCCGGCAGGAACACTGAGTACCCCCAGGCGCACCTGGGTCTGCTGAGCAACATCCAGTCCCGCAGCCCTTTAGAGCCCCCTCTGTGCATGCCGAGCGTAGGGAAACGCACTGCACTCTCCTTTGAAGCGTCTTAGTTTCTTCAGCACTCGCGCACGTTCACGAACACCGTTCTGGCACGTCCCACATGGCGTAGAAGTCTTAGGCGTTGCCCTAGTCTGAGCAGCACTCGGAGTAACCCTCGGCTTCGCATTCCATCCAGGACCTCCTGCCTGAAATCAACGTGCCTCCTAGAGGAAGTCGGCTTGCGTTCTGACGGCAGTTTGAGTCCTGTTCTTCCCGTGGCACTGCAGGCTTTTGAATAGCCACAGGCCCAGAGGAGCAGCTACGGCGTTCCTTGGTTGAGGCAGTTCGCTTGATGCAGAACACTCGAATTCGAGAAGCTGATTCAGGGAAGGAAACACAGGGTAACCTGTGTCTCTTTGGACTTGTTAGAAACCACAGTGGGGTATGCTGAGTGTGCCCATGGAAACGGGGGCCTGCTGGAACTAGCCTTGCTTTCCCATTTTGAAGGCTGCATTCATGCTGCCTTGAAGCTGCCTGACATTCCCTGCTCTTGACAGGCCTGTAAACCCTGTAAGAACGCTTCTGGGGAGCAAATGAATTTGCTATCTACACTAGGTGCTTCTGCGCCTGCGGTGTGGTCACCCTGACAAGCTCTAGCGCTAAAAGGAAACTCAACGTGTGAACTTGCCTCCAGTTTAGGCCCTTAGTACCCATGTAGATACGGAGGCATGCAGCTCTTTCCATGAGTTCTTAGTCGCTTCTATGCTTTACTATAAAGGAAGTACACTTCTGAGGACTCCTAGGCCTCTCGGGTATGCATCATTTCCCCTCCAAGTTCACTGAGTCCCTCCAGAGCCCTGTGGGCCGGCTGCGAGAAACTTCGAGTCCCATTTGTCGATTCCCTCGGAGGCCCTCTGTGCGTGCCTAGAGACGGGCAACACACTGTACGTTCCTTGAGGAGAGCTCCATTTCCAGAGACCTCGAACGGCCTCAGGACAACATTGCTGCTGAGTCCCAAGTGCCCAGGAAGACTTTGTCATGGCCCTTGTGTGAGCTGCCATGTGATAACACTCTGTTTTGAATGCTCCGAGGCCCTCGTACCTGGAGTCACTCTGCTCGAGGAGAAAGTCAGCATCTTGCCATGCGGTGTCGCTGACGGCACACCCAGCAGAAACACATGCCTGGAAGTAAGGCCCTGATTTGCCGTGCAGAAGCGGAGGCGTGCAGCAGCTTCCATGAGCCGGTGGCCTGTGCTCTGCGTACCTTTAACGGCAGCACAGTTTTCTGGACACCTAGGAGGCTAGCGTGGGCACCCTGTTGCCGGCAGGAACACTGAGTACCCCCAGGCGCACCTGGGTCTGCTGAGCAACATCCAGTCCCGCAGCCCTTTAGAGCCCCCTCTGTGCATGCCGAGCGTAGGGAAACGCACTGCACTCTCCTTTGAAGCGTCTTAGTTTCTTCAGCACTCGCGCACGTTCACGAACACCGTTCTGGCACGTCCCACATGGCGTAGAAGTCTTAGGCGTTGCCCTAGTCTGAGCAGCACTCGGAGTAACCCTCGGCTTCGCATTCCATCCAGGACCTCCTGCCTGAAATCAACGTGCCTCCTAGAGGAAGTCGGCTTGCGTTCTGACGGCAGTTTGAGTCCTGTTCTTCCCGTGGCACTGCAGGCTTTTGAATAGCCACAGGCCCAGAGGAGCAGCTACGGCGTTCCTTGGTTGAGGCAGTTCGCTTGATGCAGAACACTCGAATTCGAGAAGCTGATTCAGGGAAGGAAACACAGGGTAACCTGTGTCTCTTTGGACTTGTTAGAAACCACAGTGGGGTATGCTGAGTGTGCCCATGGAAACGGGGGCCTGCTGGAACTAGCCTTGCTTTCCCATTTTGAAGGCTGCATTCATGCTGCCTTGAAGCTGCCTGACATTCCCTGCTCTTGACAGGCCTGTAAACCCTGTAAGAACGCTTCTGGGGAGCAAATGAATTTGCTATCTACACTAGGTGCTTCTGCGCCTGCGGTGTGGTCACCCTGACAAGCTCTAGCGCTAAAAGGAAACTCAACGTGTGAACTTGCCTCCAGTTTAGGCCCTTAGTACCCATGTAGATACGGAGGCATGCAGCTCTTTCCATGAGTTCTTAGTCGCTTCTATGCTTTACTATAAAGGAAGTACACTTCTGAGGACTCCTAGGCCTCTCGGGTATGCATCATTTCCCCTCCAAGTTCACTGAGTCCCTCCAGAGCCCTGTGGGCCGGCTGCGAGAAACTTCGAGTCCCATTTGTCGATTCCCTCGGAGGCCCTCTGTGCGTGCCTAGAGACGGGCAACACACTGTACGTTCCTTGAGGAGAGCTCCATTTCCAGAGACCTCGAACGGCCTCAGGACAACATTGCTGCTGAGTCCCAAGTGCCCAGGAAGACTTTGTCATGGCCCTTGTGTGAGCTGCCATGTGATAACACTCTGTTTTGAATGCTCCGAGGCCCTCGTACCTGGAGTCACTCTGCTCGAGGAGAAAGTCAGCATCTTGCCATGCGGTGTCGCTGACGGCACACCCAGCAGAAACACATGCCTGGAAGTAAGGCCCTGATTTGCCGTGCAGAAGCGGAGGCGTGCAGCAGTTTCCATGAGCCGGTGGCCTGTGCTCTGCGTACCTTTAACGGCAGCACAGTTTTCTGGACACCTAGGAGGCTAGCGTGGGCACCCTGTTGCCGGCAGGAACACTGAGTACCCCCAGGCGCACCTGGGTCTGCTGAGCAACATCCAGTCCCGCAGCCCTTTAGAGCCCCCTCTGTGCATGCCGAGCGTAGGGAAACGCACTGCACTCTCCTTTGAAGCGTCTTAGTTTCTTCAGCACTCGCGCACGTTCACGAACACCGTTCTGGCACGTCCCACATGGCGTAGAAGTCTTAGGCGTTGCCCTAGTCTGAGCAGCACTCGGAGTAACCCTCGGCTTCGCATTCCATCCAGGACCTCCTGCCTGAAATCAACGTGCCTCCTAGAGGAAGTCGGCTTGCGTTCTGACGGCAGTTTGAGTCCTGTTCTTCCCGTGGCACTGCAGGCTTTTGAATAGCCACAGGCCCAGAGGAGCAGCTACGGCGTTCCTTGGTTGAGGCAGTTCGCTTGATGCAGAACACTCGAATTCGAGAAGCTGATTCAGGGAAGGAAACACAGGGTAACCTGTGTCTCTTTGGACTTGTTAGAAACCACAGTGGGGTATGCTGAGTGTGCCCATGGAAACGGGGGCCTGCTGGAACTAGCCTTGCTTTCCCATTTTGAAGGCTGCATTCATGCTGCCTTGAAGCTGCCTGACATTCCCTGCTCTTGACAGGCCTGTAAACCCTGTAAGAACGCTTCTGGGGAGAAAATGAATTTGCTATCTACACTAGGTGCTTCTGCGCCTGCGGTGTGGTCACCCTGACAAGCTCTAGCGCTAAAAGGAAACTCAACGTGTGAACTTGCCTCCAGTTTAGGCCCTTAGTACCCATGTAGATACGGAGGCATGCAGCTCTTTCCATGAGTTCTTAGTCGCTTCTATGCTTTACTATAAAGGAAGTACACTTCTGAGGACTCCTAGGCCTCTCGGGTATGCATCATTTCCCCTCCAAGTTCACTGAGTCCCTCCAGAGCCCTGTGGGCCGGCTGCGAGAAACTTCGAGTCCCATTTGTCGATTCCCTCGGAGGCCCTCTGTGCGTGCCTAGAGACGGGCAACACACTGTACGTTCCTTGAGGAGAGCTCCATTTCCAGAGACCTCGAACGGCCTCAGGACAACATTGCTGCTGAGTCCCAAGTGCCCAGGAAGACTTTGTCATGGCCCTTGTGTGAGCTGCCATGTGATAACACTCTGTTTTGAATGCTCCGAGGCCCTCGTACCTGGAGTCACTCTGCTCGAGGAGAAAGTCAGCATCTTGCCATGCGGTGTCGCTGACGGCACACCCAGCAGAAACACATGCCTGGAAGTAAGGCCCTGATTTGCCGTGCAGAAGCGGAGGCGTGCAGCAGTTTCCATGAGCCGGTGGCCTGTGCTCTGCGTACCTTTAACGGCAGCACAGTTTTCTGGACACCTAGGAGGCTAGCGTGGGCACCCTGTTGCCGGCAGGAACACTGAGTACCCCCAGGCGCACCTGGGTCTGCTGAGCAACATCCAGTCCCGCAGCCCTTTAGAGCCCCCTCTGTGCATGCCGAGCGTAGGGAAACGCACTGCACTCTCCTTTGAAGCGTCTTAGTTTCTTCAGCACTCGCGCACGTTCACGAACACCGTTCTGGCACGTCCCACATGGCGTAGAAGTCTTAGGCGTTGCCCTAGTCTGAGCAGCACTCGGAGTAACCCTCGGCTTCGCATTCCATCCAGGACCTCCTGCCTGAAATCAACGTGCCTCCTAGAGGAAGTCGGCTTGCGTTCTGACGGCAGTTTGAGTCCTGTTCTTCCCGTGGCACTGCAGGCTTTTGAATAGCCACAGGCCCAGAGGAGCAGCTACGGCGTTCCTTGGTTGAGGCAGTTCGCTTGATGCAGAACACTCGAATTCGAGAAGCTGATTCAGGGAAGGAAACACAGGGTAACCTGTGTCTCTTTGGACTTGTTAGAAACCACAGTGGGGTATGCTGAGTGTGCCCATGGAAACGGGGGCCTGCTGGAACTAGCCTTGCTTTCCCATTTTGAAGGCTGCATTCATGCTGCCTTGAAGCTGCCTGACATTCCCTGCTCTTGACAGGCCTGTAAACCCTGTAAGAACGCTTCTGGGGAGCAAATGAATTTGCTATCTACACTAGGTGCTTCTGCGCCTGCGGTGTGGTCACCCTGACAAGCTCTAGCGCTAAAAGGAAACTCAACGTGTGAACTTGCCTCCAGTTTAGGCCCTTAGTACCCATGTAGATACGGAGGCATGCAGCTCTTTCCATGAGTTCTTAGTCGCTTCTATGCTTTACTATAAAGGAAGTACACTTCTGAGGACTCCTAGGCCTCTCGGGTATGCATCATTTCCCCTCCAAGTTCACTGAGTCCCTCCAGAGCCCTGTGGGCCGGCTGCGAGAAACTTCGAGTCCCATTTGTCGATTCCCTCGGAGGCCCTCTGTGCGTGCCTAGAGACGGGCAACACACTGTACGTTCCTTGAGGAGAGCTCCATTTCCAGAGACCTCGAACGGCCTCAGGACAACATTGCTGCTGAGTCCCAAGTGCCCAGGAAGACTTTGTCATGGCCCTTGTGTGAGCTGCCATGTGATAACACTCTGTTTTGAATGCTCCGAGGCCCTCGTACCTGGAGTCACTCTGCTCGAGGAGAAAGTCAGCATCTTGCCATGCGGTGTCGCTGACGGCACACCCAGCAGAAACACATGCCTGGAAGTAAGGCCCTGATTTGCCGTGCAGAAGCGGAGGCGTGCAGCAGTTTCCATGAGCCGGTGGCCTGTGCTCTGCGTACCTTTAACGGCAGCACAGTTTTCTGGACACCTAGGAGGCTAGCGTGGGCACCCTGTTGCCGGCAGGAACACTGAGTACCCCCAGGCGCACCTGGGTCTGCTGAGCAACATCCAGTCCCGCAGCCCTTTAGAGCCCCCTCTGTGCATGCCGAGCGTAGGGAAACGCACTGCACTCTCCTTTGAAGCGTCTTAGTTTCTTCAGCACTCGCGCACGTTCACGAACACCGTTCTGGCACGTCCCACATGGCGTAGAAGTCTTAGGCGTTGCCCTAGTCTGAGCAGCACTCGGAGTAACCCTCGGCTTCGCATTCCATCCAGGACCTCCTGCCTGAAATCAACGTGCCTCCTAGAGGAAGTCGGCTTGCGTTCTGACGGCAGTTTGAGTCCTGTTCTTCCCGTGGCACTGCAGGCTTTTGAATAGCCACAGGCCCAGAGGAGCAGCTACGGCGTTCCTTGGTTGAGGCAGTTCGCTCGATGCAGAACACTCGAATTCGAGAAGCTGATTCAGGGAAGGAAACACAGGGTAACCTGTGTCTCTTTGGACTTGTTAGAAACCACAGTGGGGTATGCTGAGTGTGCCCATGGAAACGGGGGCCTGCTGGAACTAGCCTTGCTTTCCCATTTTGAAGGCTGCATTCATGCTGCCTTGAAGCTGCCTGACATTCCCTGCTCTTGACAGGCCTGTAAACCCTGTAAGAACGCTTCTGGGGAGCAAATGAATTTGCTATCTACACTAGGTGCTTCTGCGCCTGCGGTGTGGTCACCCTGACAAGCTCTAGCGCTAAAAGGAAACTCAACGTGTGAACTTGCCTCCAGTTTAGGCCCTTAGTACCCATGTAGATACGGAGGCATGCAGCTCTTTCCATGAGTTCTTAGTCGCTTCTATGCTTTACTATAAAGGAAGTACACTTCTGAGGACTCCTAGGCCTCTCGGGTATGCATCATTTCCCCTCCAAGTTCACTGAGTCCCTCCAGAGCCCTGTGGGCCGGCTGCGAGAAACTTCGAGTCCCATTTGTCGATTCCCTCGGAGGCCCTCTGTGCGTGCCTAGAGACGGGCAACACACTGTACGTTCCTTGAGGAGAGCTCCATTTCCAGAGACCTCGAACGGCCTCAGGACAACATTGCTGCTGAGTCCCAAGTGCCCAGGAAGACTTTGTCATGGCCCTTGTGTGAGCTGCCATGTGATAACACTCTGTTTTGAATGCTCCGAGGCCCTCGTACCTGGAGTCACTCTGCTCGAGGAGAAAGTCAGCATCTTGCCATGCGGTGTCGCTGACGGCACACCCAGCAGAAACACATGCCTGGAAGTAAGGCCCTGATTTGCCGTGCAGAAGCGGAGGCGTGCAGCAGTTTCCATGAGCCGGTGGCCTGTGCTCTGCGTACCTTTAACGGCAGCACAGTTTTCTGGACACCTAGGAGGCTAGCGTGGGCACCCTGTTGCCGGCAGGAACACTGAGTACCCCCAGGCGCACCTGGGTCTGCTGAGCAACATCCAGTCCCGCAGCCCTTTAGAGCCCCCTCTGTGCATGCCGAGCGTAGGGAAACGCACTGCACTCTCCTTTGAAGCGTCTTAGTTTCTTCAGCACTCGCGCACGTTCACGAACACCGTTCTGGCACGTCCCACATGGCGTAGAAGTCTTAGGCGTTGCCCTAGTCTGAGCAGCACTCGGAGTAACCCTCGGCTTCGCATTCCATCCAGGACCTCCTGCCTGAAATCAACGTGCCTCCTAGAGGAAGTCGGCTTGCGTTCTGACGGCAGTTTGAGTCCTGTTCTTCCCGTGGCACTGCAGGCTTTTGAATAGCCACAGGCCCAGAGGAGCAGCTACGGCGTTCCTTGGTTGAGGCAGTTCGCTTGATGCAGAACACTCGAATTCGAGAAGCTGATTCAGGGAAGGAAACACAGGGTAACCTGTGTCTCTTTGGACTTGTTAGAAACCACAGTGGGGTATGCTGAGTGTGCCCATGGAAACGGGGGCCTGCTGGAACTAGCCTTGCTTTCCCATTTTGAAGGCTGCATTCATGCTGCCTTGAAGCTGCCTGACATTCCCTGCTCTTGACAGGCCTGTAAACCCTGTAAGAACGCTTCTGGGGAGCAAATGAATTTGCTATCTACACTAGGTGCTTCTGCGCCTGCGGTGTGGTCACCCTGACAAGCTCTAGCGCTAAAAGGAAACTCAACGTGTGAACTTGCCTCCAGTTTAGGCCCTTAGTACCCATGTAGATACGGAGGCATGCAGCTCTTTCCATGAGTTCTTAGTCGCTTCTATGCTTTACTATAAAGGAAGTACACTTCTGAGGACTCCTAGGCCTCTCGGGTATGCATCATTTCCCCTCCAAGTTCACTGAGTCCCTCCAGAGCCCTGTGGGCCGGCTGCGAGAAACTTCGAGTCCCATTTGTCGATTCCCTCGGAGGCCCTCTGTGCGTGCCTAGAGACGGGCAACACACTGTACGTTCCTTGAGGAGAGCTCCATTTCCAGAGACCTCGAACGGCCTCAGGACAACATTGCTGCTGAGTCCCAAGTGCCCAGGAAGACTTTGTCATGGCCCTTGTGTGAGCTGCCATGTGATAACACTCTGTTTTGAATGCTCCGAGGCCCTCGTACCTGGAGTCACTCTGCTCGAGGAGAAAGTCAGCATCTTGCCATGCGGTGTCGCTGACGGCACACCCAGCAGAAACACATGCCTGGAAGTAAGGCCCTGATTTGCCGTGCAGAAGCGGAGGCGTGCAGCAGTTTCCATGAGCCGGTGGCCTGTGCTCTGCGTACCTTTAACGGCAGCACAGTTTTCTGGACACCTAGGAGGCTAGCGTGGGCACCCTGTTGCCGGCAGGAACACTGAGTACCCCCAGGCGCACCTGGGTCTGCTGAGCAACATCCAGTCCCGCAGCCCTTTAGAGCCCCCTCTGTGCATGCCGAGCGTAGGGAAACGCACTGCACTCTCCTTTGAAGCGTCTTAGTTTCTTCAGCACTCGCGCACGTTCACGAACACCGTTCTGGCACGTCCCACATGGCGTAGAAGTCTTAGGAGTTGCCCTAGTCTGAGCAGCACTCAGAGTAACCCTCGGCTTCGCATTCCATCCAGGACCTCCTGCCTGAAATCAACGTGCCTCCTAGAGGAAGTCGGCTTGCGTTCTGACGGCAGTTTGAGTCCTGTTCTTCCCGTGGCACTGCAGGCTTTTGAATAGCCACAGGCCCAGAGGAGCAGCTACGGCGTTCCTTGGTTGAGGCAGTTCGCTTGATGCAGAACACTCGAATTCGAGAAGCTGATTCAGGGAAGGAAACACAGGGTAACCTGTGTCTCTTTGGACTTGTTAGAAACCACAGTGGGGTATGCTGAGTGTGCCCATGGAAACGGGGGCCTGCTGGAACTAGCCTTGCTTTCCCATTTTGAAGGCTGCATTCATGCTGCCTTGAAGCTGCCTGACATTCCCTGCTCTTGACAGGCCTGTAAACCCTGTAAGAACGCTTCTGGGGAGCAAATGAATTTGCTATCTACACTAGGTGCTTCTGCGCCTGCGGTGTGGTCACCCTGACAAGCTCTAGCGCTAAAAGGAAACTCAACGTGTGAACTTGCCTCCAGTTTAGGCCCTTAGTACCCATGTAGATACGGAGGCATGCAGCTCTTTCCATGAGTTCTTAGTCGCTTCTATGCTTTACTATAAAGGAAGTACACTTCTGAGGACTCCTAGGCCTCTCGGGTATGCATCATTTCCCCTCCAAGTTCACTGAGTCCCTCCAGAGCCCTGTGGGCCGGCTGCGAGAAACTTCGAGTCCCATTTGTCGATTCCCTCGGAGGCCCTCTGTGCGTGCCTAGAGACGGGCAACACACTGTACGTTCCTTGAGGAGAGCTCCATTTCCAGAGACCTCGAACGGCCTCAGGACAACATTGCTGCTGAGTCCCAAGTGCCCAGGAAGACTTTGTCATGGCCCTTGTGTGAGCTGCCATGTGATAACACTCTGTTTTGAATGCTCCGAGGCCCTCGTACCTGGAGTCACTCTGCTCGAGGAGAAAGTCAGCATCTTGCCATGCGGTGTCGCTGACGGCACACCCAGCAGAAACACATGCCTGGAAGTAAGGCCCTGATTTGCCGTGCAGAAGCGGAGGCGTGCAGCAGTTTCCATGAGCCGGTGGCCTGTGCTCTGCGTACCTTTAACGGCAGCACAGTTTTCTGGACACCTAGGAGGCTAGCGTGGGCACCCTGTTGCCGGCAGGAACACTGAGTACCCCCAGGCGCACCTGGGTCTGCTGAGCAACATCCAGTCCCGCAGCCCTTTAGAGCCCCCTCTGTGCATGCCGAGCGTAGGGAAACGCACTGCACTCTCCTTTGAAGCGTCTTAGTTTCTTCAGCACTCGCGCACGTTCACGAACACCGTTCTGGCACGTCCCACATGGCGTAGAAGTCTTAGGCGTTGCCCTAGTCTGAGCAGCACTCGGAGTAACCCTCGGCTTCGCATTCCATCCAGGACCTCCTGCCTGAAATCAACGTGCCTCCTAGAGGAAGTCGGCTTGCGTTCTGACGGCAGTTTGAGTCCTGTTCTTCCCGTGGCACTGCAGGCTTTTGAATAGCCACAGGCCCAGAGGAGCAGCTACGGCGTTCCTTGGTTGAGGCAGTTCGCTTGATGCAGAACACTCGAATTCGAGAAGCTGATTCAGGGAAGGAAACACAGGGTAACCTGTGTCTCTTTGGACTTGTTAGAAACCACAGTGGGGTATGCTGAGTGTGCCCATGGAAACGGGGGCCTGCTGGAACTAGCCTTGCTTTCCCATTTTGAAGGCTGCATTCATGCTGCCTTGAAGCTGCCTGACATTCCCTGCTCTTGACAGGCCTGTAAACCCTGTAAGAACGCTTCTGGGGAGCAAATGAATTTGCTATCTACACTAGGTGCTTCTGCGCCTGCGGTGTGGTCACCCTGACAAGCTCTAGCGCTAAAAGGAAACTCAACGTGTGAACTTGCCTCCAGTTTAGGCCCTTAGTACCCATGTAGATACGGAGGCATGCAGCTCTTTCCATGAGTTCTTAGTCGCTTCTATGCTTTACTATAAAGGAAGTACACTTCTGAGGACTCCTAGGCCTCTCGGGTATGCATCATTTCCCCTCCAAGTTCACTGAGTCCCTCCAGAGCCCTGTGGGCCGGCTGCGAGAAACTTCGAGTCCCATTTGTCGATTCCCTCGGAGGCCCTCTGTGCGTGCCTAGAGACGGGCAACACACTGTACGTTCCTTGAGGAGAGCTCCATTTCCAGAGACCTCGAACGGCCTCAGGACAACATTGCTGCTGAGTCCCAAGTGCCCAGGAAGACTTTGTCATGGCCCTTGTGTGAGCTGCCATGTGATAACACTCTGTTTTGAATGCTCCGAGGCCCTCGTACCTGGAGTCACTCTGCTCGAGGAGAAAGTCAGCATCTTGCCATGCGGTGTCGCTGACGGCACACCCAGCAGAAACACATGCCTGGAAGTAAGGCCCTGATTTGCCGTGCAGAAGCGGAGGCGTGCAGCAGTTTCCATGAGCCGGTGGCCTGTGCTCTGCGTACCTTTAACGGCAGCACAGTTTTCTGGACACCTAGGAGGCTAGCGTGGGCACCCTGTTGCCGGCAGGAACACTGAGTACCCCCAGGCGCACCTGGGTCTGCTGAGCAACATCCAGTCCCGTAGCCCTTTAGAGCCCCCTCTGTGCATGCCGAGCGTAGGGAAACGCACTGCACTCTCCTTTGAAGCGTCTTAGTTTCTTCAGCACTCGCGCACGTTCACGAACACCGTTCTGGCACGTCCCACATGGCGTAGAAGTCTTAGGCGTTGCCCTAGTCTGAGCAGCACTCGGAGTAACCCTCGGCTTCGCATTCCATCCAGGACCTCCTGCCTGAAATCAACGTGCCTCCTAGAGGAAGTCGGCTTGCGTTCTGACGGCAGTTTGAGTCCTGTTCTTCCCGTGGCACTGCAGGCTTTTGAATAGCCACAGGCCCAGAGGAGCAGCTACGGCGTTCCTTGGTTGAGGCAGTTCGCTTGATGCAGAACACTCGAATTCGAGAAGCTGATTCAGGGAAGGAAACACAGGGTAACCTGTGTCTCTTTGGACTTGTTAGAAACCACAGTGGGGTATGCTGAGTGTGCCCATGGAAACGGGGGCCTGCTGGAACTAGCCTTGCTTTCCCATTTTGAAGGCTGCATTCATGCTGCCTTGAAGCTGCCTGACATTCCCTGCTCTTGACAGGCCTGTAAACCCTGTAAGAACGCTTCTGGGGAGCAAATGAATTTGCTATCTACACTAGGTGCTTCTGCGCCTGCGGTGTGGTCACCCTGACAAGCTCTAGCGCTAAAAGGAAACTCAACGTGTGAACTTGCCTCCAGTTTAGGCCCTTAGTACCCATGTAGATACGGAGGCATGCAGCTCTTTCCATGAGTTCTTAGTCGCTTCTATGCTTTACTATAAAGGAAGTACACTTCTGAGGACTCCTAGGCCTCTCGGGTATGCATCATTTCCCCTCCAAGTTCACTGAGTCCCTCCAGAGCCCTGTGGGCCGGCTGCGAGAAACTTCGAGTCCCATTTGTCGATTCCCTCGGAGGCCCTCTGTGCGTGCCTAGAGACGGGCAACACACTGTACGTTCCTTGAGGAGAGCTCCATTTCCAGAGACCTCGAACGGCCTCAGGACAACATTGCTGCTGAGTCCCAAGTGCCCAGGAAGACTTTGTCATGGCCCTTGTGTGAGCTGCCATGTGATAACACTCTGTTTTGAATGCTCCGAGGCCCTCGTACCTGGAGTCACTCTGCTCGAGGAGAAAGTCAGCATCTTGCCATGCGGTGTCGCTGACGGCACACCCAGCAGAAACACATGCCTGGAAGTAAGGCCCTGATTTGCCGTGCAGAAGCGGAGGCGTGCAGCAGTTTCCATGAGCCGGTGGCCTGTGCTCTGCGTACCTTTAACGGCAGCACAGTTTTCTGGACACCTAGGAGGCTAGCGTGGGCACCCTGTTGCCGGCAGGAACACTGAGTACCCCCAGGCGCACCTGGGTCTGCTGAGCAACATCCAGTCCCGTAGCCCTTTAGAGCCCCCTCTGTGCATGCCGAGCGTAGGGAAACGCACTGCACTCTCCTTTGAAGCGTCTTAGTTTCTTCAGCACTCGCGCACGTTCACGAACACCGTTCTGGCACGTCCCACATGGCGTAGAAGTCTCAGGCGTTGCCCTAGTCTGAGCAGCACTCGGAGTAACCCTCGGCTTCGCATTCCATCCAGGACCTCCTGCCTGAAATCAACGTGCCTCCTAGAGGAAGTCGGCTTGCGTTCTGACGGCAGTTTGAGTCCTGTTCTTCCCGTGGCACTGCAGGCTTTTGAATAGCCACAGGCCCAGAGGAGCAGCTACGGCGTTCCTTGGTTGAGGCAGTTCGCTTGATGCAGAACACTCGAATTCGAGAAGCTGATTCAGGGAAGGAAACACAGGGTAACCTGTGTCTCTTTGGACTTGTTAGAAACCACAGTGGGGTATGCTGAGTGTGCCCATGGAAACGGGGGCCTGCTGGAACTAGCCTTGCTTTCCCATTTTGAAGGCTGCATTCATGCTGCCTTGAAGCTGCCTGACATTCCCTGCTCTTGACAGGCCTGTAAACCCTGTAAGAACGCTTCTGGGGAGCAAATGAATTTGCTATCTACACTAGGTGCTTCTGCGCCTGCGGTGTGGTCACCCTGACAAGCTCTAGCGCTAAAAGGAAACTCAACGTGTGAACTTGCCTCCAGTTTAGGCCCTTAGTACCCATGTAGATACGGAGGCATGCAGCTCTTTCCATGAGTTCTTAGTCGCTTCTATGCTTTACTATAAAGGAAGTACACTTCTGAGGACTCCTAGGCCTCTCGGGTATGCATCATTTCCCCTCCAAGTTCACTGAGTCCCTCCAGAGCCCTGTGGGCCGGCTGCGAGAAACTTCGAGTCCCATTTGTCGATTCCCTCGGAGGCCCTCTGTGCGTGCCTAGAGACGGGCAACACACTGTACGTTCCTTGAGGAGAGCTCCATTTCCAGAGACCTCGAACGGCCTCAGGACAACATTGCTGCTGAGTCCCAAGTGCCCAGGAAGACTTTGTCATGGCCCTTGTGTGAGCTGCCATGTGATAACACTCTGTTTTGAATGCTCCGAGGCCCTCGTACCTGGAGTCACTCTGCTCGAGGAGAAAGTCAGCATCTTGCCATGCGGTGTCGCTGACGGCACACCCAGCAGAAACACATGCCTGGAAGTAAGGCCCTGATTTGCCGTGCAGAAGCGGAGGCGTGCAGCAGTTTCCATGAGCCGGTGGCCTGTGCTCTGCGTACCTTTAACGGCAGCACAGTTTTCTGGACACCTAGGAGGCTAGCGTGGGCACCCTGTTGCCGGCAGGAACACTGAGTACCCCCAGGCGCACCTGGGTCTGCTGAGCAACATCCAGTCCCGCAGCCCTTTAGAGCCCCCTCTGTGCATGCCGAGCGTAGGGAAACGCACTGCACTCTCCTTTGAAGCGTCTTAGTTTCTTCAGCACTCGCGCACGTTCACGAACACCGTTCTGGCACGTCCCACATGGCGTAGAAGTCTTAGGCGTTGCCCTAGTCTGAGCAGCACTCGGAGTAACCCTCGGCTTCGCATTCCATCCAGGACCTCCTGCCTGAAATCAACGTGCCTCCTAGAGGAAGTCGGCTTGCGTTCTGACGGCAGTTTGAGTCCTGTTCTTCCCGTGGCACTGCAGGCTTTTGAATAGCCACAGGCCCAGAGGAGCAGCTACGGCGTTCCTTGGTTGAGGCAGTTCGCTTGATGCAGAACACTCGAATTCGAGAAGCTGATTCAGGGAAGGAAACACAGGGTAACCTGTGTCTCTTTGGACTTGTTAGAAACCACAGTGGGGTATGCTGAGTGTGCCCATGGAAACGGGGGCCTGCTGGAACTAGCCTTGCTTTCCCATTTTGAAGGCTGCATTCATGCTGCCTTGAAGCTGCCTGACATTCCCTGCTCTTGACAGGCCTGTAAACCCTGTAAGAACGCTTCTGGGGAGCAAATGAATTTGCTATCTACACTAGGTGCTTCTGCGCCTGCGGTGTGGTCACCCTGACAAGCTCTAGCGCTAAAAGGAAACTCAACGTGTGAACTTGCCTCCAGTTTAGGCCCTTAGTACCCATGTAGATACGGAGGCATGCAGCTCTTTCCATGAGTTCTTAGTCGCTTCTATGCTTTACTATAAAGGAAGTACACTTCTGAGGACTCCTAGGCCTCTCGGGTATGCATCATTTCCCCTCCAAGTTCACTGAGTCCCTCCAGAGCCCTGTGGGCCGGCTGCGAGAAACTTCGAGTCCCATTTGTCGATTCCCTCGGAGGCCCTCTGTGCGTGCCTAGAGACGGGCAACACACTGTACGTTCCTTGAGGAGAGCTCCATTTCCAGAGACCTCGAACGGCCTCAGGACAACATTGCTGCTGAGTCCCAAGTGCCCAGGAAGACTTTGTCATGGCCCTTGTGTGAGCTGCCATGTGATAACACTCTGTTTTGAATGCTCCGAGGCCCTCGTACCTGGAGTCACTCTGCTCGAGGAGAAAGTCAGCATCTTGCCATGCGGTGTCGCTGACGGCACACCCAGCAGAAACACATGCCTGGAAGTAAGGCCCTGATTTGCCGTGCAGAAGCGGAGGCGTGCAGCAGTTTCCATGAGCCGGTGGCCTGTGCTCTGCGTACCTTTAACGGCAGCACAGTTTTCTGGACACCTAGGAGGCTAGCGTGGGCACCCTGTTGCCGGCAGGAACACTGAGTACCCCCAGGCGCACCTGGGTCTGCTGAGCAACATCCAGTCCCGCAGCCCTTTAGAGCCCCCTCTGTGCATGCCGAGCGTAGGGAAACGCACTGCACTCTCCTTTGAAGCGTCTTAGTTTCTTCAGCACTCGCGCACGTTCACGAACACCGTTCTGGCACGTCCCACATGGCGTAGAAGTCTTAGGCGTTGCCCTAGTCTGAGCAGCACTCGGAGTAACCCTCGGCTTCGCATTCCATCCAGGACCTCCTGCCTGAAATCAACGTGCCTCCTAGAGGAAGTCGGCTTGCGTTCTGACGGCAGTTTGAGTCCTGTTCTTCCCGTGGCACTGCAGGCTTTTGAATAGCCACAGGCCCAGAGGAGCAGCTACGGCGTTCCTTGGTTGAGGCAGTTCGCTTGATGCAGAACACTCGAATTCGAGAAGCTGATTCAGGGAAGGAAACACAGGGTAACCTGTGTCTCTTTGGACTTGTTAGAAACCACAGTGGGGTATGCTGAGTGTGCCCATGGAAACGGGGGCCTGCTGGAACTAGCCTTGCTTTCCCATTTTGAAGGCTGCATTCATGCTGCCTTGAAGCTGCCTGACATTCCCTGCTCTTGACAGGCCTGTAAACCCTGTAAGAACGCTTCTGGGGAGCAAATGAATTTGCTATCTACACTAGGTGCTTCTGCGCCTGCGGTGTGGTCACCCTGACAAGCTCTAGCGCTAAAAGGAAACTCAACGTGTGAACTTGCCTCCAGTTTAGGCCCTTAGTACCCATGTAGATACGGAGGCATGCAGCTCTTTCCATGAGTTCTTAGTCGCTTCTATGCTTTACTATAAAGGAAGTACACTTCTGAGGACTCCTAGGCCTCTCGGGTATGCATCATTTCCCCTCCAAGTTCACTGAGTCCCTCCAGAGCCCTGTGGGCCGGCTGCGAGAAACTTCGAGTCCCATTTGTCGATTCCCTCGGAGGCCCTCTGTGCGTGCCTAGAGACGGGCAACACACTGTACGTTCCTTGAGGAGAGCTCCATTTCCAGAGACCTCGAACGGCCTCAGGACAACATTGCTGCTGAGTCCCAAGTGCCCAGGAAGACTTTGTCATGGCCCTTGTGTGAGCTGCCATGTGATAACACTCTGTTTTGAATGCTCCGAGGCCCTCGTACCTGGAGTCACTCTGCTCGAGGAGAAAGTCAGCATCTTGCCATGCGGTGTCGCTGACGGCACACCCAGCAGAAACACATGCCTGGAAGTAAGGCCCTGATTTGCCGTGCAGAAGCGGAGGCGTGCAGCAGTTTCCATGAGCCGGTGGCCTGTGCTCTGCGTACCTTTAACGGCAGCACAGTTTTCTGGACACCTAGGAGGCTAGCGTGGGCACCCTGTTGCCGGCAGGAACACTGAGTACCCCCAGGCGCACCTGGGTCTGCTGAGCAACATCCAGTCCCGCAGCCCTTTAGAGCCCCCTCTGTGCATGCCGAGCGTAGGGAAACGCACTGCACTCTCCTTTGAAGCGTCTTAGTTTCTTCAGCACTCGCGCACGTTCACGAACACCGTTCTGGCACGTCCCACATGGCGTAGAAGTCTCAGGCGTTGCCCTAGTCTGAGCAGCACTCGGAGTAACCCTCGGCTTCGCATTCCATCCAGGACCTCCTGCCTGAAATCAACGTGCCTCCTAGAGGAAGTCGGCTTGCGTTCTGACGGCAGTTTGAGTCCTGTTCTTCCCGTGGCACTGCAGGCTTTTGAATAGCCACAGGCCCAGAGGAGCAGCTACGGCGTTCCTTGGTTGAGGCAGTTCGCTTGATGCAGAACACTCGAATTCGAGAAGCTGATTCAGGGAAGGAAACACAGGGTAACCTGTGTCTCTTTGGACTTGTTAGAAACCACAGTGGGGTATGCTGAGTGTGCCCATGGAAACGGGGGCCTGCTGGAACTAGCCTTGCTTTCCCATTTTGAAGGCTGCATTCATGCTGCCTTGAAGCTGCCTGACATTCCCTGCTCTTGACAGGCCTGTAAACCCTGTAAGAACGCTTCTGGGGAGCAAATGAATTTGCTATCTACACTAGGTGCTTCTGCGCCTGCGGTGTGGTCACCCTGACAAGCTCTAGCGCTAAAAGGAAACTCAACGTGTGAACTTGCCTCCAGTTTAGGCCCTTAGTACCCATGTAGATACGGAGGCATGCAGCTCTTTCCATGAGTTCTTAGTCGCTTCTATGCTTTACTATAAAGGAAGTACACTTCTGAGGACTCCTAGGCCTCTCGGGTATGCATCATTTCCCCTCCAAGTTCACTGAGTCCCTCCAGAGCCCTGTGGGCCGGCTGCGAGAAACTTCGAGTCCCATTTGTCGATTCCCTCGGAGGCCCTCTGTGCGTGCCTAGAGACGGGCAACACACTGTACGTTCCTTGAGGAGAGCTCCATTTCCAGAGACCTCGAACGGCCTCAGGACAACATTGCTGCTGAGTCCCAAGTGCCCAGGAAGACTTTGTCATGGCCCTTGTGTGAGCTGCCATGTGATAACACTCTGTTTTGAATGCTCCGAGGCCCTCGTACCTGGAGTCACTCTGCTCGAGGAGAAAGTCAGCATCTTGCCATGCGGTGTCGCTGACGGCACACCCAGCAGAAACACATGCCTGGAAGTAAGGCCCTGATTTGCCGTGCAGAAGCGGAGGCGTGCAGCAGTTTCCATGAGCCGGTGGCCTGTGCTCTGCGTACCTTTAACGGCAGCACAGTTTTCTGGACACCTAGGAGGCTAGCGTGGGCACCCTGTTGCCGGCAGGAACACTGAGTACCCCCAGGCGCACCTGGGTCTGCTGAGCAACATCCAGTCCCGCAGCCCTTTAGAGCCCCCTCTGTGCATGCCGAGCGTAGGGAAACGCACTGCACTCTCCTTTGAAGCGTCTTAGTTTCTTCAGCACTCGCGCACGTTCACGAACACCGTTCTGGCACGTCCCACATGGCGTAGAAGTCTCAGGCGTTGCCCTAGTCTGAGCAGCACTCGGAGTAACCCTCGGCTTCGCATTCCATCCAGGACCTCCTGCCTGAAATCAACGTGCCTCCTAGAGGAAGTCGGCTTGCGTTCTGACGGCAGTTTGAGTCCTGTTCTTCCCGTGGCACTGCAGGCTTTTGAATAGCCACAGGCCCAGAGGAGCAGCTACGGCGTTCCTTGGTTGAGGCAGTTCGCTTGATGCAGAACACTCGAATTCGAGAAGCTGATTCAGGGAAGGAAACACAGGGTAACCTGTGTCTCTTTGGACTTGTTAGAAACCACAGTGGGGTATGCTGAGTGTGCCCATGGAAACGGGGGCCTGCTGGAACTAGCCTTGCTTTCCCATTTTGAAGGCTGCATTCATGCTGCCTTGAAGCTGCCTGACATTCCCTGCTCTTGACAGGCCTGTAAACCCTGTAAGAACGCTTCTGGGGAGCAAATGAATTTGCTATCTACACTAGGTGCTTCTGCGCCTGCGGTGTGGTCACCCTGACAAGCTCTAGCGCTAAAAGGAAACTCAACGTGTGAACTTGCCTCCAGTTTAGGCCCTTAGTACCCATGTAGATACGGAGGCATGCAGCTCTTTCCATGAGTTCTTAGTCGCTTCTATGCTTTACTATAAAGGAAGTACACTTCTGAGGACTCCTAGGCCTCTCGGGTATGCATCATTTCCCCTCCAAGTTCACTGAGTCCCTCCAGAGCCCTGTGGGCCGGCTGCGAGAAACTTCGAGTCCCATTTGTCGATTCCCTCGGAGGCCCTCTGTGCGTGCCTAGAGACGGGCAACACACTGTACGTTCCTTGAGGAGAGCTCCATTTCCAGAGACCTCGAACGGCCTCAGGACAACATTGCTGCTGAGTCCCAAGTGCCCAGGAAGACTTTGTCATGGCCCTTGTGTGAGCTGCCATGTGATAACACTCTGTTTTGAATGCTCCGAGGCCCTCGTACCTGGAGTCACTCTGCTCGAGGAGAAAGTCAGCATCTTGCCATGCGGTGTCGCTGACGGCACACCCAGCAGAAACACATGCCTGGAAGTAAGGCCCTGATTTGCCGTGCAGAAGCGGAGGCGTGCAGCAGTTTCCATGAGCCGGTGGCCTGTGCTCTGCGTACCTTTAACGGCAGCACAGTTTTCTGGACACCTAGGAGGCTAGCGTGGGCACCCTGTTGCCGGCAGGAACACTGAGTACCCCCAGGCGCACCTGGGTCTGCTGAGCAACATCCAGTCCCGCAGCCCTTTAGAGCCCCCTCTGTGCATGCCAAGCGTAGGGAAACGCACTGCACTCTCCTTTGAAGCGTCTTAGTTTCTTCAGCACTCGCGCACGTTCACGAACACCGTTCTGGCACGTCCCACATGGCGTAGAAGTCTCAGGCGTTGCCCTAGTCTGAGCAGCACTCGGAGTAACCCTCGGCTTCGCATTCCATCCAGGACCTCCTGCCTGAAATCAACGTGCCTCCTAGAGGAAGTCGGCTTGCGTTCTGACGGCAGTTTGAGTCCTGTTCTTCCCGTGGCACTGCAGGCTTTTGAATAGCCACAGGCCCAGAGGAGCAGCTACGGCGTTCCTTGGTTGAGGCAGTTCGCTTGATGCAGAACACTCGAATTCGAGAAGCTGATTCAGGGAAGGAAACACAGGGTAACCTGTGTCTCTTTGGACTTGTTAGAAACCACAGTGGGGTATGCTGAGTGTGCCCATGGAAACGGGGGCCTGCTGGAACTAGCCTTGCTTTCCCATTTTGAAGGCTGCATTCATGCTGCCTTGAAGCTGCCTGACATTCCCTGCTCTTGACAGGCCTGTAAACCCTGTAAGAACGCTTCTGGGGAGCAAATGAATTTGCTATCTACACTAGGTGCTTCTGCGCCTGCGGTGTGGTCACCCTGACAAGCTCTAGCGCTAAAAGGAAACTCAACGTGTGAACTTGCCTCCAGTTTAGGCCCTTAGTACCCATGTAGATACGGAGGCATGCAGCTCTTTCCATGAGTTCTTAGTCGCTTCTATGCTTTACTATAAAGGAAGTACACTTCTGAGGACTCCTAGGCCTCTCGGGTATGCATCATTTCCCCTCCAAGTTCACTGAGTCCCTCCAGAGCCCTGTGGGCCGGCTGCGAGAAACTTCGAGTCCCATTTGTCGATTCCCTCGGAGGCCCTCTGTGCGTGCCTAGAGACGGGCAACACACTGTACGTTCCTTGAGGAGAGCTCCATTTCCAGAGACCTCGAACGGCCTCAGGACAACATTGCTGCTGAGTCCCAAGTGCCCAGGAAGACTTTGTCATGGCCCTTGTGTGAGCTGCCATGTGATAACACTCTGTTTTGAATGCTCCGAGGCCCTCGTACCTGGAGTCACTCTGCTCGAGGAGAAAGTCAGCATCTTGCCATGCGGTGTCGCTGACGGCACACCCAGCAGAAACACATGCCTGGAAGTAAGGCCCTGATTTGCCGTGCAGAAGCGGAGGCGTGCAGCAGTTTCCATGAGCCGGTGGCCTGTGCTCTGCGTACCTTTAACGGCAGCACAGTTTTCTGGACACCTAGGAGGCTAGCGTGGGCACCCTGTTGCCGGCAGGAACACTGAGTACCCCCAGGCGCACCTGGGTCTGCTGAGCAACATCCAGTCCCGCAGCCCTTTAGAGCCCCCTCTGTGCATGCCGAGCGTAGGGAAACGCACTGCACTCTCCTTTGAAGCGTCTTAGTTTCTTCAGCACTCGCGCACGTTCACGAACACCGTTCTGGCACGTCCCACATGGCGTAGAAGTCTCAGGCGTTGCCCTAGTCTGAGCAGCACTCGGAGTAACCCTCGGCTTCGCATTCCATCCAGGACCTCCTGCCTGAAATCAACGTGCCTCCTAGAGGAAGTCGGCTTGCGTTCTGACGGCAGTTTGAGTCCTGTTCTTCCCGTGGCACTGCAGGCTTTTGAATAGCCACAGGCCCAGAGGAGCAGCTACGGCGTTCCTTGGTTGAGGCAGTTCGCTTGATGCAGAACACTCGAATTCGAGAAGCTGATTCAGGGAAGGAAACACAGGGTAACCTGTGTCTCTTTGGACTTGTTAGAAACCACAGTGGGGTATGCTGAGTGTGCCCATGGAAACGGGGGCCTGCTGGAACTAGCCTTGCTTTCCCATTTTGAAGGCTGCATTCATGCTGCCTTGAAGCTGCCTGACATTCCCTGCTCTTGACAGGCCTGTAAACCCTGTAAGAACGCTTCTGGGGAGCAAATGAATTTGCTATCTACACTAGGTGCTTCTGCGCCTGCGGTGTGGTCACCCTGACAAGCTCTAGCGCTAAAAGGAAACTCAACGTGTGAACTTGCCTCCAGTTTAGGCCCTTAGTACCCATGTAGATACGGAGGCATGCAGCTCTTTCCATGAGTTCTTAGTCGCTTCTATGCTTTACTATAAAGGAAGTACACTTCTGAGGACTCCTAGGCCTCTCGGGTATGCATCATTTCCCCTCCAAGTTCACTGAGTCCCTCCAGAGCCCTGTGGGCCGGCTGCGAGAAACTTCGAGTCCCATTTGTCGATTCCCTCGGAGGCCCTCTGTGCGTGCCTAGAGACGGGCAACACACTGTACGTTCCTTGAGGAGAGCTCCATTTCCAGAGACCTCGAACGGCCTCAGGACAACATTGCTGCTGAGTCCCAAGTGCCCAGGAAGACTTTGTCATGGCCCTTGTGTGAGCTGCCATGTGATAACACTCTGTTTTGAATGCTCCGAGGCCCTCGTACCTGGAGTCACTCTGCTCGAGGAGAAAGTCAGCATCTTGCCATGCGGTGTCGCTGACGGCACACCCAGCAGAAACACATGCCTGGAAGTAAGGCCCTGATTTGCCGTGCAGAAGCGGAGGCGTGCAGCAGTTTCCATGAGCCGGTGGCCTGTGCTCTGCGTACCTTTAACGGCAGCACAGTTTTCTGGACACCTAGGAGGCTAGCGTGGGCACCCTGTTGCCGGCAGGAACACTGAGTACCCCCAGGCGCACCTGGGTCTGCTGAGCAACATCCAGTCCCGTAGCCCTTTAGAGCCCCCTCTGTGCATGCCGAGCGTAGGGAAACGCACTGCACTCTCCTTTGAAGCGTCTTAGTTTCTTCAGCACTCGCGCACGTTCACGAACACCGTTCTGGCACGTCCCACATGGCGTAGAAGTCTCAGGCGTTGCCCTAGTCTGAGCAGCACTCAGAGTAACCCTCGGCTTCGCATTCCATCCAGGACCTCCTGCCTGAAATCAACGTGCCTCCTAGAGGAAGTCGGCTTGCGTTCTGACGGCAGTTTGAGTCCTGTTCTTCCCGTGGCACTGCAGGCTTTTGAATAGCCACAGGCCCAGAGGAGCAGCTACGGCGTTCCTTGGTTGAGGCAGTTCGCTTGATGCAGAACACTCGAATTCGAGAAGCTGATTCAGGGAAGGAAACACAGGGTAACCTGTGTCTCTTTGGACTTGTTAGAAACCACAGTGGGGTATGCTGAGTGTGCCCATGGAAACGGGGGCCTGCTGGAACTAGCCTTGCTTTCCCATTTTGAAGGCTGCATTCATGCTGCCTTGAAGCTGCCTGACATTCCCTGCTCTTGACAGGCCTGTAAACCCTGTAAGAACGCTTCTGGGGAGCAAATGAATTTGCTATCTACACTAGGTGCTTCTGCGCCTGCGGTGTGGTCACCCTGACAAGCTCTAGCGCTAAAAGGAAACTCAACGTGTGAACTTGCCTCCAGTTTAGGCCCTTAGTACCCATGTAGATACGGAGGCATGCAGCTCTTTCCATGAGTTCTTAGTCGCTTCTATGCTTTACTATAAAGGAAGTACACTTCTGAGGACTCCTAGGCCTCTCGGGTATGCATCATTTCCCCTCCAAGTTCACTGAGTCCCTCCAGAGCCCTGTGGGCCGGCTGCGAGAAACTTCGAGTCCCATTTGTCGATTCCCTCGGAGGCCCTCTGTGCGTGCCTAGAGACGGGCAACACACTGTACGTTCCTTGAGGAGAGCTCCATTTCCAGAGACCTCGAACGGCCTCAGGACAACATTGCTGCTGAGTCCCAAGTGCCCAGGAAGACTTTGTCATGGCCCTTGTGTGAGCTGCCATGTGATAACACTCTGTTTTGAATGCTCCGAGGCCCTCGTACCTGGAGTCACTCTGCTCGAGGAGAAAGTCAGCATCTTGCCATGCGGTGTCGCTGACGGCACACCCAGCAGAAACACATGCCTGGAAGTAAGGCCCTGATTTGCCGTGCAGAAGCGGAGGCGTGCAGCAGTTTCCATGAGCCGGTGGCCTGTGCTCTGCGTACCTTTAACGGCAGCACAGTTTTCTGGACACCTAGGAGGCTAGCGTGGGCACCCTGTTGCCGGCAGGAACACTGAGTACCCCCAGGCGCACCTGGGTCTGCTGAGCAACATCCAGTCCCGTAGCCCTTTAGAGCCCCCTCTGTGCATGCCGAGCGTAGGGAAACGCACTGCACTCTCCTTTGAAGCGTCTTAGTTTCTTCAGCACTCGCGCACGTTCACGAACACCGTTCTGGCACGTCCCACATGGCGTAGAAGTCTCAGGCGTTGCCCTAGTCTGAGCAGCACTCGGAGTAACCCTCGGCTTCGCATTCCATCCAGGACCTCCTGCCTGAAATCAACGTGCCTCCTAGAGGAAGTCGGCTTGCGTTCTGACGGCAGTTTGAGTCCTGTTCTTCCCGTGGCACTGCAGGCTTTTGAATAGCCACAGGCCCAGAGGAGCAGCTACGGCGTTCCTTGGTTGAGGCAGTTCGCTTGATGCAGAACACTCGAATTCGAGAAGCTGATTCAGGGAAGGAAACACAGGGTAACCTGTGTCTCTTTGGACTTGTTAGAAACCACAGTGGGGTATGCTGAGTGTGCCCATGGAAACGGGGGCCTGCTGGAACTAGCCTTGCTTTCCCATTTTGAAGGCTGCATTCATGCTGCCTTGAAGCTGCCTGACATTCCCTGCTCTTGACAGGCCTGTAAACCCTGTAAGAACGCTTCTGGGGAGCAAATGAATTTGCTATCTACACTAGGTGCTTCTGCGCCTGCGGTGTGGTCACCCTGACAAGCTCTAGCGCTAAAAGGAAACTCAACGTGTGAACTTGCCTCCAGTTTAGGCCCTTAGTACCCATGTAGATACGGAGGCATGCAGCTCTTTCCATGAGTTCTTAGTCGCTTCTATGCTTTACTATAAAGGAAGTACACTTCTGAGGACTCCTAGGCCTCTCGGGTATGCATCATTTCCCCTCCAAGTTCACTGAGTCCCTCCAGAGCCCTGTGGGCCGGCTGCGAGAAACTTCGAGTCCCATTTGTCGATTCCCTCGGAGGCCCTCTGTGCGTGCCTAGAGACGGGCAACACACTGTACGTTCCTTGAGGAGAGCTCCATTTCCAGAGACCTCGAACGGCCTCAGGACAACATTGCTGCTGAGTCCCAAGTGCCCAGGAAGACTTTGTCATGGCCCTTGTGTGAGCTGCCATGTGATAACACTCTGTTTTGAATGCTCCGAGGCCCTCGTACCTGGAGTCACTCTGCTCGAGGAGAAAGTCAGCATCTTGCCATGCGGTGTCGCTGACGGCACACCCAGCAGAAACACATGCCTGGAAGTAAGGCCCTGATTTGCCGTGCAGAAGCGGAGGCGTGCAGCAGCTTCCATGAGCCGGTGGCCTGTGCTCTGCGTACCTTTAACGGCAGCACAGTTTTCTGGACACCTAGGAGGCTAGCGTGGGCACCCTGTTGCCGGCAGGAACACTGAGTACCCCCAGGCGCACCTGGGTCTGCTGAGCAACATCCAGTCCCGCAGCCGTTTAGAGCCCCCTCTGTGCATGCCGAGCGTAGGGAAACGCACTGCACTCTCCTTTGAAGCGTCTTAGTTTCTTCAGCACTCGCGCACGTTCACGAACACCGTTCTGGCACGTCCCACATGGCGTAGAAGTCTTAGGCGTTGCCCTAGTCTGAGCAGCACTCAGAGTAACCCTCGGCTTCGCATTCCATCCAGGACCTCCTGCCTGAAATCAACGTGCCTCCTAGAGGAAGTCGGCTTGCGTTCTGACGGCAGTTTGAGTCCTGTTCTTCCCGTGGCACTGCAGGCTTTTGAATAGCCACAGGCCCAGAGGAGCAGCTACGGCGTTCCTTGGTTGAGGCAGTTCGCTTGATGCAGAACACTCGAATTCGAGAAGCTGATTCAGGGAAGGAAACACAGGGTAACCTGTGTCTCTTTGGACTTGTTAGAAACCACAGTGGGGTATGCTGAGTGTGCCCATGGAAACGGGGGCCTGCTGGAACTAGCCTTGCTTTCCCATTTTGAAGGCTGCATTCATGCTGCCTTGAAGCTGCCTGACATTCCCTGCTCTTGACAGGCCTGTAAACCCTGTAAGAACGCTTCTGGGGAGCAAATGAATTTGCTATCTACACTAGGTGCTTCTGCGCCTGCGGTGTGGTCACCCTGACAAGCTCTAGCGCTAAAAGGAAACTCAACGTGTGAACTTGCCTCCAGTTTAGGCCCTTAGTACCCATGTAGATACGGAGGCATGCAGCTCTTTCCATGAGTTCTTAGTCGCTTCTATGCTTTACTATAAAGGAAGTACACTTCTGAGGACTCCTAGGCCTCTCGGGTATGCATCATTTCCCCTCCAAGTTCACTGAGTCCCTCCAGAGCCCTGTGGGCCGGCTGCGAGAAACTTCGACTCCCATTTGTCGATTCCCTCGGAGGCCCTCTGTGCGTGCCTAGAGACGGGCAACACACTGTACGTTCCTTGAGGAGAGCTCCATTTCCAGAGACCTCGAACGGCCTCAGGACAACATTGCTGCTGAGTCCCAAGTGCCCAGGAAGACTTTGTCATGGCCCTTGTGTGAGCTGCCATGTGATAACACTCTGTTTTGAATGCTCCGAGGCCCTCGTACCTGGAGTCACTCTGCTCGAGGAGAAAGTCAGCATCTTGCCATGCGGTGTCGCTGACGGCACACCCAGCAGAAACACATGCCTGGAAGTAAGGCCCTGATTTGCCGTGCAGAAGCGGAGGCGTGCAGCAGTTTCCATGAGCCGGTGGCCTGTGCTCTGCGTACCTTTAACGGCAGCACAGTTTTCTGGACACCTAGGAGGCTAGCGTGGGCACCCTGTTGCCGGCAGGAACACTGAGTACCCCCAGGCGCACCTGGGTCTGCTGAGCAACATCCAGTCCCGTAGCCCTTTAGAGCCCCCTCTGTGCATGCCGAGCGTAGGGAAACGCACTGCACTCTCCTTTGAAGCGTCTTAGTTTCTTCAGCACTCGCGCACGTTCACGAACACCGTTCTGGCACGTCCCACATGGCGTAGAAGTCTTAGGCGTTGCCCTAGTCTGAGCAGCACTCAGAGTAACCCTCGGCTTCGCATTCCATCCAGGACCTCCTGCCTGAAATCAACGTGCCTCCTAGAGGAAGTCGGCTTGCGTTCTGACGGCAGTTTGAGTCCTGTTCTTCCCGTGGCACTGCAGGCTTTTGAATAGCCACAGGCCCAGAGGAGCAGCTACGGCGTTCCTTGGTTGAGGCAGTTCGCTTGATGCAGAACACTCGAATTCGAGAAGCTGATTCAGGGAAGGAAACACAGGGTAACCTGTGTCTCTTTGGACTTGTTAGAAACCACAGTGGGGTATGCTGAGTGTGCCCATGGAAACGGGGGCCTGCTGGAACTAGCCTTGCTTTCCCATTTTGAAGGCTGCATTCATGCTGCCTTGAAGCTGCCTGACATTCCCTGCTCTTGACAGGCCTGTAAACCCTGTAAGAAAGCTTCTGGGGAGCAAATGAATTTGCTATCTACACTAGGTGCTTCTGCGCCTGCGGTGTGGTCACCCTGACAAGCTCTAGCGCTAAAAGGAAACTCAACGTGTGAACTTGCCTCCAGTTTAGGCCCTTAGTACCCATGTAGATACGGAGGCATGCAGCTCTTTCCATGAGTTCTTAGTCGCTTCTATGCTTTACTATAAAGGAAGTACACTTCTGAGGACTCCTAGGCCTCTCGGGTATGCATCATTTCCCCTCCAAGTTCACTGAGTCCCTCCAGAGCCCTGTGGGCCGGCTGCGAGAAACTTCGAGTCCCATTTGTCGATTCCCTCGGAGGCCCTCTGTGCGTGCCTAGAGACGGGCAACACACTGTACGTTCCTTGAGGAGAGCTCCATTTCCAGAGACCTCGAACGGCCTCAGGACAACATTGCTGCTGAGTCCCAAGTGCCCAGGAAGACTTTGTCATGGCCCTTGTGTGAGCTGCCATGTGATAACACTCTGTTTTGAATGCTCCGAGGCCCTCGTACCTGGAGTCACTCTGCTCGAGGAGAAAGTCAGCATCTTGCCATGCGGTGTCGCTGACGGCACACCCAGCAGAAACACATGCCTGGAAGTAAGGCCCTGATTTGCCGTGCAGAAGCGGAGGCGTGCAGCAGCTTCCATGAGCCGGTGGCCTGTGCTCTGCGTACCTTTAACGGCAGCACAGTTTTCTGGACACCTAGGAGGCTAGCGTGGGCACCCTGTTGCCGGCAGGAACACTGAGTAGCCCCAGGCGCACCTGGGTCTGCTAAGCAACATCCAGTCCCGTAGCCCTTTAGAGCCCCCTCTGTGCATGCCGAGCGTAGGGAAACGCACTGCACTCTCCTTTGAAGCGTCTTAGTTTCTTCAGCACTCGCGCACGTTCACGAACACCGTTCTGGCACGTCCCACATGGCGTAGAAGTCTTAGGCGTTGCCCTAGTCTGAGCAGCACTCAGAGTAACCCTCGGCTTCGCATTCCATCCAGGACCTCCTGCCTGAAATCAACGTGCCTCCTAGAGGAAGTCGGCTTGCGTTCTGACGGCAGTTTGAGTCCTGTTCTTCCCGTGGCACTGCAGGCTTTTGAATAGCCACAGGCCCAGAGGAGCAGCTACGGCGTTCCTTGGTTGAGGCAGTTCGCTTGATGCAGAACACTCGAATTCGAGAAGCTGATTCAGGGAAGGAAACACAGGGTAACCTGTGTCTCTTTGGACTTGTTAGAAACCACAGTGGGGTATGCTGAGTGTGCCCATGGAAACGGGGGCCTGCTGGAACTAGCCTTGCTTTCCCATTTTGAAGGCTGCATTCATGCTGCCTTGAAGCTGCCTGACATTCCCTGCTCTTGACAGGCCTGTAAACCCTGTAAGAACGCTTCTGGGGAGAAAATGAATTTGCTATCTACACTAGGTGCTTCTGCGCCTGCGGTGTGGTCACCCTGACAAGCTCTAGCGCTAAAAGGAAACTCAACGTGTGAACTTGCCTCCAGTTTAGGCCCTTAGTACCCATGTAGATACGGAGGCATGCAGCTCTTTCCATGAGTTCTTAGTCGCTTCTATGCTTTACTATAAAGGAAGTACACTTCTGAGGACTCCTAGGCCTCTCGGGTATGCATCATTTCCCCTCCAAGTTCACTGAGTCCCTCCAGAGCCCTGTGGGCCGGCTGCGAGAAACTTCGAGTCCCATTTGTCGATTCCCTCGGAGGCCCTCTGTGCGTGCCTAGAGACGGGCAACACACTGTACGTTCCTTGAGGAGAGCTCCATTTCCAGAGACCTCGAACGGCCTCAGGACAACATTGCTGCTGAGTCCCAAGTGCCCAGGAAGACTTTGTCATGGCCCTTGTGTGAGCTGCCATGTGATAACACTCTGTTTTGAATGCTCCGAGGCCCTCGTACCTGGAGTCACTCTGCTCGAGGAGAAAGTCAGCATCTTGCCATGCGGTGTCGCTGACGGCACACCCAGCAGAAACACATGCCTGGAAGTAAGGCCCTGATTTGCCGTGCAGAAGCGGAGGCGTGCAGCAGTTTCCATGAGCCGGTGGCCTGTGCTCTGCGTACCTTTAACGGCAGCACAGTTTTCTGGACACCTAGGAGGCTAGCGTGGGCACCCTGTTGCCGGCAGGAACACTGAGTACCCCCAGGCGCACCTGGGTCTGCTAAGCAACATCCAGTCCCGTAGCCCTTTAGAGCCCCCTCTGTGCATGCCGAGCGTAGGGAAACGCACTGCACTCTCCTTTGAAGCGTCTTAGTTTCTTCAGCACTCGCGCACGTTCACGAACACCGTTCTGGCACGTCCCACATGGCGTAGAAGTCTTAGGCGTTGCCCTAGTCTGAGCAGCACTCAGAGTAACCCTCGGCTTCGCATTCCATCCAGGACCTCCTGCCTGAAATCAACGTGCCTCCTAGAGGAAGTCGGCTTGCGTTCTGACGGCAGTTTGAGTCCTGTTCTTCCCGTGGCACTGCAGGCTTTTGAATAGCCACAGGCCCAGAGGAGCAGCTACGGCGTTCCTTGGTTGAGGCAGTTCGCTTGATGCAGAACACTCGAATTCGAGAAGCTGATTCAGGGAAGGAAACACAGGGTAACCTGTGTCTCTTTGGACTTGTTAGAAACCACAGTGGGGTATGCTGAGTGTGCCCATGGAAACGGGGGCCTGCTGGAACTAGCCTTGCTTTCCCATTTTGAAGGCTGCATTCATGCTGCCTTGAAGCTGCCTGACATTCCCTGCTCTTGACAGGCCTGTAAACCCTGTAAGAAAGCTTCTGGGGAGCAAATGAATTTGCTATCTACACTAGGTGCTTCTGCGCCTGCGGTGTGGTCACCCTGACAAGCTCTAGCGCTAAAAGGAAACTCAACGTGTGAACTTGCCTCCAGTTTAGGCCCTTAGTACCCATGTAGATACGGAGGCATGCAGCTCTTTCCATGAGTTCTTAGTCGCTTCTATGCTTTACTATAAAGGAAGTACACTTCTGAGGACTCCTAGGCCTCTCGGGTATGCATCATTTCCCCTCCAAGTTCACTGAGTCCCTCCAGAGCCCTGTGGGCCGGCTGCGAGAAACTTCGAGTCCCATTTGTCGATTCCCTCGGAGGCCCTCTGTGCGTGCCTAGAGACGGGCAACACACTGTACGTTCCTTGAGGAGAGCTCCATTTCCAGAGACCTCGAACGGCCTCAGGACAACATTGCTGCTGAGTCCCAAGTGCCCAGGAAGACTTTGTCATGGCCCTTGTGTGAGCTGCCATGTGATAACACTCTGTTTTGAATGCTCCGAGGCCCTCGTACCTGGAGTCACTCTGCTCGAGGAGAAAGTCAGCATCTTGCCATGCGGTGTCGCTGACGGCACACCCAGCAGAAACACATGCCTGGAAGTAAGGCCCTGATTTGCCGTGCAGAAGCGGAGGCGTGCAGCAGCTTCCATGAGCCGGTGGCCTGTGCTCTGCGTACCTTTAACGGCAGCACAGTTTTCTGGACACCTAGGAGGCTAGCGTGGGCACCCTGTTGCCGGCAGGAACACTGAGTAGCCCCAGGCGCACCTGGGTCTGCTAAGCAACATCCAGTCCCGTAGCCCTTTAGAGCCCCCTCTGTGCATGCCGAGCGTAGGGAAACGCACTGCACTCTCCTTTGAAGCGTCTTAGTTTCTTCAGCACTCGCGCACGTTCACGAACACCGTTCTGGCACGTCCCACATGGCGTAGAAGTCTTAGGCGTTGCCCTAGTCTGAGCAGCACTCAGAGTAACCCTCGGCTTCGCATTCCATCCAGGACCTCCTGCCTGAAATCAACGTGCCTCCTAGAGGAAGTCGGCTTGCGTTCTGACGGCAGTTTGAGTCCTGTTCTTCCCGTGGCACTGCAGGCTTTTGAATAGCCACAGGCCCAGAGGAGCAGCTACGGCGTTCCTTGGTTGAGGCAGTTCGCTTGATGCAGAACACTCGAATTCGAGAAGCTGATTCAGGGAAGGAAACACAGGGTAACCTGTGTCTCTTTGGACTTGTTAGAAACCACAGTGGGGTATGCTGAGTGTGCCCATGGAAACGGGGGCCTGCTGGAACTAGCCTTGCTTTCCCATTTTGAAGGCTGCATTCATGCTGCCTTGAAGCTGCCTGACATTCCCTGCTCTTGACAGGCCTGTAAACCCTGTAAGAACGCTTCTGGGGAGCAAATGAATTTGCTATCTACACTAGGTGCTTCTGCGCCTGCGGTGTGGTCACCCTGACAAGCTCTAGCGCTAAAAGGAAACTCAACGTGTGAACTTGCCTCCAGTTTAGGCCCTTAGTACCCATGTAGATACGGAGGCATGCAGCTCTTTCCATGAGTTCTTAGTCGCTTCTATGCTTTACTATAAAGGAAGTACACTTCTGAGGACTCCTAGGCCTCTCGGGTATGCATCATTTCCCCTCCAAGTTCACTGAGTCCCTCCAGAGCCCTGTGGGCCGGCTGCGAGAAACTTCGACTCCCATTTGTCGATTCCCTCGGAGGCCCTCTGTGCGTGCCTAGAGACGGGCAACACACTGTACGTTCCTTGAGGAGAGCTCCATTTCCAGAGACCTCGAACGGCCTCAGGACAACATTGCTGCTGAGTCCCAAGTGCCCAGGAAGACTTTGTCATGGCCCTTGTGTGAGCTGCCATGTGATAACACTCTGTTTTGAATGCTCCGAGGCCCTCGTACCTGGAGTCACTCTGCTCGAGGAGAAAGTCAGCATCTTGCCATGCGGTGTCGCTGACGGCACACCCAGCAGAAACACATGCCTGGAAGTAAGGCCCTGATTTGCCGTGCAGAAGCGGAGGCGTGCAGCAGTTTCCATGAGCCGGTGGCCTGTGCTCTGCGTACCTTTAACGGCAGCACAGTTTTCTGGACACCTAGGAGGCTAGCGTGGGCACCCTGTTGCCGGCAGGAACACTGAGTACCCCCAGGCGCACCTGGGTCTGCTAAGCAACATCCAGTCCCGTAGCCCTTTAGAGCCCCCTCTGTGCATGCCGAGCGTAGGGAAACGCACTGCACTCTCCTTTGAAGCGTCTTAGTTTCTTCAGCACTCGCGCACGTTCACGAACACCGTTCTGGCACGTCCCACATGGCGTAGAAGTCTTAGGCGTTGCCCTAGTCTGAGCAGCACTCAGAGTAACCCTCGGCTTCGCATTCCATCCAGGACCTCCTGCCTGAAATCAACGTGCCTCCTAGAGGAAGTCGGCTTGCGTTCTGACGGCAGTTTGAGTCCTGTTCTTCCCGTGGCACTGCAGGCTTTTGAATAGCCACAGGCCCAGAGGAGCAGCTACGGCGTTCCTTGGTTGAGGCAGTTCGCTTGATGCAGAACACTCGAATTCGAGAAGCTGATTCAGGGAAGGAAACACAGGGTAACCTGTGTCTCTTTGGACTTGTTAGAAACCACAGTGGGGTATGCTGAGTGTGCCCATGGAAACGGGGGCCTGCTGGAACTAGCCTTGCTTTCCCATTTTGAAGGCTGCATTCATGCTGCCTTGAAGCTGCCTGACATTCCCTGCTCTTGACAGGCCTGTAAACCCTGTAAGAAAGCTTCTGGGGAGCAAATGAATTTGCTATCTACACTAGGTGCTTCTGCGCCTGCGGTGTGGTCACCCTGACAAGCTCTAGCGCTAAAAGGAAACTCAACGTGTGAACTTGCCTCCAGTTTAGGCCCTTAGTACCCATGTAGATACGGAGGCATGCAGCTCTTTCCATGAGTTCTTAGTCGCTTCTATGCTTTACTATAAAGGAAGTACACTTCTGAGGACTCCTAGGCCTCTCGGGTATGCATCATTTCCCCTCCAAGTTCACTGAGTCCCTCCAGAGCCCTGTGGGCCGGCTGCGAGAAACTTCGAGTCCCATTTGTCGATTCCCTCGGAGGCCCTCTGTGCGTGCCTAGAGACGGGCAACACACTGTACGTTCCTTGAGGAGAGCTCCATTTCCAGAGACCTCGAACGGCCTCAGGACAACATTGCTGCTGAGTCCCAAGTGCCCAGGAAGACTTTGTCATGGCCCTTGTGTGAGCTGCCATGTGATAACACTCTGTTTTGAATGCTCCGAGGCCCTCGTACCTGGAGTCACTCTGCTCGAGGAGAAAGTCAGCATCTTGCCATGCGGTGTCGCTGACGGCACACCCAGCAGAAACACATGCCTGGAAGTAAGGCCCTGATTTGCCGTGCAGAAGCGGAGGCGTGCAGCAGCTTCCATGAGCCGGTGGCCTGTGCTCTGCGTACCTTTAACGGCAGCACAGTTTTCTGGACACCTAGGAGGCTAGCGTGGGCACCCTGTTGCCGGCAGGAACACTGAGTAGCCCCAGGCGCACCTGGGTCTGCTAAGCAACATCCAGTCCCGTAGCCCTTTAGAGCCCCCTCTGTGCATGCCGAGCGTAGGGAAACGCACTGCACTCTCCTTTGAAGCGTCTTAGTTTCTTCAGCACTCGCGCACGTTCACGAACACCGTTCTGGCACGTCCCACATGGCGTAGAAGTCTTAGGCGTTGCCCTAGTCTGAGCAGCACTCAGAGTAACCCTCGGCTTCGCATTCCATCCAGGACCTCCTGCCTGAAATCAACGTGCCTCCTAGAGGAAGTCGGCTTGCGTTCTGACGGCAGTTTGAGTCCTGTTCTTCCCGTGGCACTGCAGGCTTTTGAATAGCCACAGGCCCAGAGGAGCAGCTACGGCGTTCCTTGGTTGAGGCAGTTCGCTTGATGCAGAACACTCGAATTCGAGAAGCTGATTCAGGGAAGGAAACACAGGGTAACCTGTGTCTCTTTGGACTTGTTAGAAACCACAGTGGGGTATGCTGAGTGTGCCCATGGAAACGGGGGCCTGCTGGAACTAGCCTTGCTTTCCCATTTTGAAGGCTGCATTCATGCTGCCTTGAAGCTGCCTGACATTCCCTGCTCTTGACAGGCCTGTAAACCCTGTAAGAACGCTTCTGGGGAGCAAATGAATTTGCTATCTACACTAGGTGCTTCTGCGCCTGCGGTGTGGTCACCCTGACAAGCTCTAGCGCTAAAAGGAAACTCAACGTGTGAACTTGCCTCCAGTTTAGGCCCTTAGTACCCATGTAGATACGGAGGCATGCAGCTCTTTCCATGAGTTCTTAGTCGCTTCTATGCTTTACTATAAAGGAAGTACACTTCTGAGGACTCCTAGGCCTCTCGGGTATGCATCATTTCCCCTCCAAGTTCACTGAGTCCCTCCAGAGCCCTGTGGGCCGGCTGCGAGAAACTTCGACTCCCATTTGTCGATTCCCTCGGAGGCCCTCTGTGCGTGCCTAGAGACGGGCAACACACTGTACGTTCCTTGAGGAGAGCTCCATTTCCAGAGACCTCGAACGGCCTCAGGACAACATTGCTGCTGAGTCCCAAGTGCCCAGGAAGACTTTGTCATGGCCCTTGTGTGAGCTGCCATGTGATAACACTCTGTTTTGAATGCTCCGAGGCCCTCGTACCTGGAGTCACTCTGCTCGAGGAGAAAGTCAGCATCTTGCCATGCGGTGTCGCTGACGGCACACCCAGCAGAAACACATGCCTGGAAGTAAGGCCCTGATTTGCCGTGCAGAAGCGGAGGCGTGCAGCAGTTTCCATGAGCCGGTGGCCTGTGCTCTGCGTACCTTTAACGGCAGCACAGTTTTCTGGACACCTAGGAGGCTAGCGTGGGCACCCTGTTGCCGGCAGGAACACTGAGTACCCCCAGGCGCACCTGGGTCTGCTAAGCAACATCCAGTCCCGTAGCCCTTTAGAGCCCCCTCTGTGCATGCCGAGCGTAGGGAAACGCACTGCACTCTCCTTTGAAGCGTCTTAGTTTCTTCAGCACTCGCGCACGTTCACGAACACCGTTCTGGCACGTCCCACATGGCGTAGAAGTCTTAGGCGTTGCCCTAGTCTGAGCAGCACTCAGAGTAACCCTCGGCTTCGCATTCCATCCAGGACCTCCTGCCTGAAATCAACGTGCCTCCTAGAGGAAGTCGGCTTGCGTTCTGACGGCAGTTTGAGTCCTGTTCTTCCCGTGGCACTGCAGGCTTTTGAATAGCCACAGGCCCAGAGGAGCAGCTACGGCGTTCCTTGGTTGAGGCAGTTCGCTTGATGCAGAACACTCGAATTCGAGAAGCTGATTCAGGGAAGGAAACACAGGGTAACCTGTGTCTCTTTGGACTTGTTAGAAACCACAGTGGGGTATGCTGAGTGTGCCCATGGAAACGGGGGCCTGCTGGAACTAGCCTTGCTTTCCCATTTTGAAGGCTGCATTCATGCTGCCTTGAAGCTGCCTGACATTCCCTGCTCTTGACAGGCCTGTAAACCCTGTAAGAACGCTTCTGGGGAGCAAATGAATTTGCTATCTACACTAGGTGCTTCTGCGCCTGCGGTGTGGTCACCCTGACAAGCTCTAGCGCTAAAAGGAAACTCAACGTGTGAACTTGCCTCCAGTTTAGGCCCTTAGTACCCATGTAGATACGGAGGCATGCAGCTCTTTCCATGAGTTCTTAGTCGCTTCTATGCTTTACTATAAAGGAAGTACACTTCTGAGGACTCCTAGGCCTCTCGGGTATGCATCATTTCCCCTCCAAGTTCACTGAGTCCCTCCAGAGCCCTGTGGGCCGGCTGCGAGAAACTTCGAGTCCCATTTGTCGATTCCCTCGGAGGCCCTCTGTGCGTGCCTAGAGACGGGCAACACACTGTACGTTCCTTGAGGAGAGCTCCATTTCCAGAGACCTCGAACGGCCTCAGGACAACATTGCTGCTGAGTCCCAAGTGCCCAGGAAGACTTTGTCATGGCCCTTGTGTGAGCTGCCATGTGATAACACTCTGTTTTGAATGCTCCGAGGCCCTCGTACCTGGAGTCACTCTGCTCGAGGAGAAAGTCAGCATCTTGCCATGCGGTGTCGCTGACGGCACACCCAGCAGAAACACATGCCTGGAAGTAAGGCCCTGATTTGCCGTGCAGAAGCGGAGGCGTGCAGCAGCTTCCATGAGCCGGTGGCCTGTGCTCTGCGTACCTTTAACGGCAGCACAGTTTTCTGGACACCTAGGAGGCTAGCGTGGGCACCCTGTTGCCGGCAGGAACACTGAGTACCCCCAGGCGCACCTGGGTCTGCTAAGCAACATCCAGTCCCGTAGCCCTTTAGAGCCCCCTCTGTGCATGCCGAGCGTAGGGAAACGCACTGCACTCTCCTTTGAAGCGTCTTAGTTTCTTCAGCACTCGCGCACGTTCACGAACACCGTTCTGGCACGTCCCACATGGCGTAGAAGTCTTAGGCGTTGCCCTAGTCTGAGCAGCACTCAGAGTAACCCTCGGCTTCGCATTCCATCCAGGACCTCCTGCCTGAAATCAACGTGCCTCCTAGAGGAAGTCGGCTTGCGTTCTGACTGCAGTTTAAGTCCTGTTCTTCCCGTGGCACTGCAGGCTTTTGAATAGCCACAGGCCCAGAGGAGCAGCTACGGCGTTCCTTGGTTGAGGCAGTTCGCTTGATGCAGAACACTCGAATTCGAGAAGCTGATTCAGGGAAGGAAACACAGGGTAACCTGTGTCTCTTTGGACTTGTTAGAAACCACAGTGGGGTATGCTGAGTGTGCCCATGGAAACGGGGGCCTGCTGGAACTAGCCTTGCTTTCCCATTTTGAAGGCTGCATTCATGCTGCCTTGAAGCTGCCTGACATTCCCTGCTCTTGACAGGCCTGTAAACCCTGTAAGAATGCTTCTGGGGAGAAAATGAATTTGCTATCTACACTAGGTGCTTCTGCGCCTGCGGTGTGGTCACCCTGACAAGCTCTAGCGTTAAAAGGAAACTCAACGTGTGAACTTGCCTCCAGTTTAGGCCCTTAGTACCCATGTAGATACGGAGGCATGCAGCTCTTTCCATGAGTTCTTAGTCGCTTCTATGCTTTACTATAAAGGAAGTACACTTCTGAGGACTCCTAGGCCTCTCGGGTATGCATCATTTCCCCTCCAAGTTCACTGAGTCCCTCCAGAGCCCTGTGGGCCGGCTGCGAGAAACTTCGAGTCCCATTTGTCGATTCCCTCGGAGGCCCTCTGTGCGTGCCTAGAGACGGGCAACACACTGTACGTTCCTTGAGGAGAGCTCCATTTCCAGAGACCTCGAACGGCCTCAGGACAACATTGCTGCTGAGTCCCAAGTGCCCAGGAAGACTTTGTCATGGCCCTTGTGTGAGCTGCCATGTGATAACACTCTGTTTTGAATGCTCCGAGGCCCTCGTACCTGGAGTCACTCTGCTCGAGGAGAAAGTCAGCATCTTGCCATGCGGTGTCGCTGACGGCACACCCAGCAGAAACACATGCCTGGAAGTAAGGCCCTGATTTGCCGTGCAGAAGCGGAGGCGTGCAGCAGCTTCCATGAGCCGGTGGCCTGTGCTCTGCGTACCTTTAACGGCAGCACAGTTTTCTGGACACCTAGGAGGCTAGCGTGGGCACCCTGTTGCCGGCAGGAACACTGAGTACCCCCAGGCGCACCTGGGTCTGCTGAGCAACATCCAGTCCCGTAGCCCTTTAGAGCCCCCTCTGTGCATGCCGAGCGTAGGGAAACGCACTGCACTCTCCTTTGAAGCGTCTTAGTTTCTTCAGCACTCGCGCACGTTCACGAACACCGTTCTGGCACGTCCCACATGGCGTAGAAGTCTTAGGCGTTGCCCTAGTCTGAGCAGCACTCAGAGTAACCCTCGGCTTCGCATTCCATCCAGGACCTCCTGCCTGAAATCAACGTGCCTCCTAGAGGAAGTCGGCTTGCGTTCTGACGGCAGTTTGAGTCCTGTTCTTCCCGTGGCACTGCAGGCTTTTGAATAGCCACAGGCCCAGAGGAGCAGCTACGGCGTTCCTTGGTTGAGGCAGTTCGCTTGATGCAGAACACTCGAATTCGAGAAGCTGATTCAGGGAAGGAAACACAGGGTAACCTGTGTCTCTTTGGACTTGTTAGAAACCACAGTGGGGTATGCTGAGTGTGCCCATGGAAACGGGGGCCTGCTGGAACTAGCCTTGCTTTCCCATTTTGAAGGCTGCATTCATGCTGCCTTGAAGCTGCCTGACATTCCCTGCTCTTGACAGGCCTGTAAACCCTGTAAGAACGCTTCTGGGGAGAAAATGAATTTGCTATCTACACTAGGTGCTTCTGCGCCTGCGGTGTGGTCACCCTGACAAGCTCTAGCGCTAAAAGGAAACTCAACGTGTGAACTTGCCTCCAGTTTAGGCCCTTAGTACCCATGTAGATACGGAGGCATGCAGCTCTTTCCATGAGTTCTTAGTCGCTTCTATGCTTTACTATAAAGGAAGTACACTTCTGAGGACTCCTAGGCCTCTCGGGTATGCATCATTTCCCCTCCAAGTTCACTGAGTCCCTCCAGAGCCCTGTGGGCCGGCTGCGAGAAACTTCGAGTCCCATTTGTCGATTCCCTCGGAGGCCCTCTGTGCGTGCCTAGAGACGGGCAACACACTGTACGTTCCTTGAGGAGAGCTCCATTTCCAGAGACCTCGAACGGCCTCAGGACAACATTGCTGCTGAGTCCCAAGTGCCCAGGAAGACTTTGTCATGGCCCTTGTGTGAGCTGCCATGTGATAACACTCTGTTTTGAATGCTCCGAGGCCCTCGTACCTGGAGTCACTCTGCTCGAGGAGAAAGTCAGCATCTTGCCATGCGGTGTCGCTGACGGCACACCCAGCAGAAACACATGCCTGGAAGTAAGGCCCTGATTTGCCGTGCAGAAGCGGAGGCGTGCAGCAGTTTCCATGAGCCGGTGGCCTGTGCTCTGCGTACCTTTAACGGCAGCACAGTTTTCTGGACACCTAGGAGGCTAGCGTGGGCACCCTGTTGCCGGCAGGAACACTGAGTACCCCCAGGCGCACCTGGGTCTGCTGAGCAACATCCAGTCCCGCAGCCCTTTAGAGCCCCCTCTGTGCATGCCGAGCGTAGGGAAACGCACTGCACTCTCCTTTGAAGCGTCTTAGTTTCTTCAGCACTCGCGCACGTTCACGAACACCGTTCTGGCACGTCCCACATGGCGTAGAAGTCTTAGGCGTTGCCCTAGTCTGAGCAGCACTCAGAGTAACCCTCGGCTTCGCATTCCATCCAGGACCTCCTGCCTGAAATCAACGTGCCTCCTAGAGGAAGTCGGCTTGCGTTCTGACGGCAGTTTGAGTCCTGTTCTTCCCGTGGCACTGCAGGCTTTTGAATAGCCACAGGCCCAGAGGAGCAGCTACGGCGTTCCTTGGTTGAGGCAGTTCGCTTGATGCAGAACACTCGAATTCGAGAAGCTGATTCAGGGAAGGAAACACAGGGTAACCTGTGTCTCTTTGGACTTGTTAGAAACCACAGTGGGGTATGCTGAGTGTGCCCATGGAAACGGGGGCCTGCTGGAACTAGCCTTGCTTTCCCATTTTGAAGGCTGCATTCATGCTGCCTTGAAGCTGCCTGACATTCCCTGCTCTTGACAGGCCTGTAAACCCTGTAAGAACGCTTCTGGGGAGCAAATGAATTTGCTATCTACACTAGGTGCTTCTGCGCCTGCGGTGTGGTCACCCTGACAAGCTCTAGCGCTAAAAGGAAACTCAACGTGTGAACTTGCCTCCAGTTTAGGCCCTTAGTACCCATGTAGATACGGAGGCATGCAGCTCTTTCCATGAGTTCTTAGTCGCTTCTATGCTTTACTATAAAGGAAGTACACTTCTGAGGACTCCTAGGCCTCTCGGGTATGCATCATTTCCCCTCCAAGTTCACTGAGTCCCTCCAGAGCCCTGTGGGCCGGCTGCGAGAAACTTCGACTCCCATTTGTCGATTCCCTCGGAGGCCCTCTGTGCGTGCCTAGAGACGGGCAACACACTGTACGTTCCTTGAGGAGAGCTCCATTTCCAGAGACCTCGAACGGCCTCAGGACAACATTGCTGCTGAGTCCCAAGTGCCCAGGAAGACTTTGTCATGGCCCTTGTGTGAGCTGCCATGTGATAACACTCTGTTTTGAATGCTCCGAGGCCCTCGTACCTGGAGTCACTCTGCTCGAGGAGAAAGTCAGCATCTTGCCATGCGGTGTCGCTGACGGCACACCCAGCAGAAACACATGCCTGGAAGTAAGGCCCTGATTTGCCGTGCAGAAGCGGAGGCGTGCAGCAGTTTCCATGAGCCGGTGGCCTGTGCTCTGCGTACCTTTAACGGCAGCACAGTTTTCTGGACACCTAGGAGGCTAGCGTGGGCACCCTGTTGCCGGCAGGAACACTGAGTACCCCCAGGCGCACCTGGGTCTGCTGAGCAACATCCAGTCCCGCAGCCCTTTAGAGCCCCCTCTGTGCATGCCGAGCGTAGGGAAACGCACTGCACTCTCCTTTGAAGCGTCTTAGTTTCTTCAGCACTCGCGCACGTTCACGAACACCGTTCTGGCACGTCCCACATGGCGTAGAAGTCTTAGGCGTTGCCCTAGTCTGAGCAGCACTCAGAGTAACCCTCGGCTTCGCATTCCATCCAGGACCTCCTGCCTGAAATCAACGTGCCTCCTAGAGGAAGTCGGCTTGCGTTCTGACGGCAGTTTGAGTCCTGTTCTTCCCGTGGCACTGCAGGCTTTTGAATAGCCACAGGCCCAGAGGAGCAGCTACGGCGTTCCTTGGTTGAGGCAGTTCGCTTGATGCAGAACACTCGAATTCGAGAAGCTGATTCAGGGAAGGAAACACAGGGTAACCTGTGTCTCTTTGGACTTGTTAGAAACCACAGTGGGGTATGCTGAGTGTGCCCATGGAAACGGGGGCCTGCTGGAACTAGCCTTGCTTTCCCATTTTGAAGGCTGCATTCATGCTGCCTTGAAGCTGCCTGACATTCCCTGCTCTTGACAGGCCTGTAAACCCTGTAAGAACGCTTCTGGGGAGCAAATGAATTTGCTATCTACACTAGGTGCTTCTGCGCCTGCGGTGTGGTCACCCTGACAAGCTCTAGCGCTAAAAGGAAACTCAACGTGTGAACTTGCCTCCAGTTTAGGCCCTTAGTACCCATGTAGATACGGAGGCATGCAGCTCTTTCCATGAGTTCTTAGTCGCTTCTATGCTTTACTATAAAGGAAGTACACTTCTGAGGACTCCTAGGCCTCTCGGGTATGCATCATTTCCCCTCCAAGTTCACTGAGTCCCTCCAGAGCCCTGTGGGCCGGCTGCGAGAAACTTCGAGTCCCATTTGTCGATTCCCTCGGAGGCCCTCTGTGCGTGCCTAGAGACGGGCAACACACTGTACGTTCCTTGAGGAGAGCTCCATTTCCAGAGACCTCGAACGGCCTCAGGACAACATTGCTGCTGAGTCCCAAGTGCCCAGGAAGACTTTGTCATGGCCCTTGTGTGAGCTGCCATGTGATAACACTCTGTTTTGAATGCTCCGAGGCCCTCGTACCTGGAGTCACTCTGCTCGAGGAGAAAGTCAGCATCTTGCCATGCGGTGTCGCTGACGGCACACCCAGCAGAAACACATGCCTGGAAGTAAGGCCCTGATTTGCCGTGCAGAAGCGGAGGCGTGCAGCAGCTTCCATGAGCCGGTGGCCTGTGCTCTGCGTACCTTTAACGGCAGCACAGTTTTCTGGACACCTAGGAGGCTAGCGTGGGCACCCTGTTGCCGGCAGGAACACTGAGTACCCCCAGGCGCACCTGGGTCTGCTAAGCAACATCCAGTCCCGTAGCCCTTTAGAGCCCCCTCTGTGCATGCCGAGCGTAGGGAAACGCACTGCACTCTCCTTTGAAGCGTCTTAGTTTCTTCAGCACTCGCGCACGTTCACGAACACCGTTCTGGCACGTCCCACATGGCGTAGAAGTCTTAGGCGTTGCCCTAGTCTGAGCAGCACTCAGAGTAACCCTCGGCTTCGCATTCCATCCAGGACCTCCTGCCTGAAATCAACGTGCCTCCTAGAGGAAGTCGGCTTGCGTTCTGACGGCAGTTTGAGTCCTGTTCTTCCCGTGGCACTGCAGGCTTTTGAATAGCCACAGGCCCAGAGGAGCAGCTACGGCGTTCCTTGGTTGAGGCAGTTCGCTTGATGCAGAACACTCGAATTCGAGAAGCTGATTCAGGGAAGGAAACACAGGGTAACCTGTGTCTCTTTGGACTTGTTAGAAACCACAGTGGGGTATGCTGAGTGTGCCCATGGAAACGGGGGCCTGCTGGAACTAGCCTTGCTTTCCCATTTTGAAGGCTGCATTCATGCTGCCTTGAAGCTGCCTGACATTCCCTGCTCTTGACAGGCCTGTAAACCCTGTAAGAACGCTTCTGGGGAGAAAATGAATTTGCTATCTACACTAGGTGCTTCTGCGCCTGCGGTGTGGTCACCCTGACAAGCTCTAGCGCTAAAAGGAAACTCAACGTGTGAACTTGCCTCCAGTTTAGGCCCTTAGTACCCATGTAGATACGGAGGCATGCAGCTCTTTCCATGAGTTCTTAGTCGCTTCTATGCTTTACTATAAAGGAAGTACACTTCTGAGGACTCCTAGGCCTCTCGGGTATGCATCATTTCCCCTCCAAGTTCACTGAGTCCCTCCAGAGCCCTGTGGGCCGGCTGCGAGAAACTTCGAGTCCCATTTGTCGATTCCCTCGGAGGCCCTCTGTGCGTGCCTAGAGACGGGCAACACACTGTACGTTCCTTGAGGAGAGCTCCATTTCCAGAGACCTCGAACGGCCTCAGGACAACATTGCTGCTGAGTCCCAAGTGCCCAGGAAGACTTTGTCATGGCCCTTGTGTGAGCTGCCATGTGATAACACTCTGTTTTGAATGCTCCGAGGCCCTCGTACCTGGAGTCACTCTGCTCGAGGAGAAAGTCAGCATCTTGCCATGCGGTGTCGCTGACGGCACACCCAGCAGAAACACATGCCTGGAAGTAAGGCCCTGATTTGCCGTGCAGAAGCGGAGGCGTGCAGCAGCTTCCATGAGCCGGTGGCCTGTGCTCTGCGTACCTTTAACGGCAGCACAGTTTTCTGGACACCTAGGAGGCTAGCGTGGGCACCCTGTTGCCGGCAGGAACACTGAGTACCCCCAGGCGCACCTGGGTCTGCTGAGCAACATCCAGTCCCGCAGCCCTTTAGAGCCCCCTCTGTGCATGCCGAGCGTAGGGAAACGCACTGCACTCTCCTTTGAAGCGTCTTAGTTTCTTCAGCACTCGCGCACGTTCACGAACACCGTTCTGGCACGTCCCACATGGCGTAGAAGTCTTAGGCGTTGCCCTAGTCTGAGCAGCACTCAGAGTAACCCTCGGCTTCGCATTCCATCCAGGACCTCCTGCCTGAAATCAACGTGCCTCCTAGAGGAAGTCGGCTTGCGTTCTGACGGCAGTTTGAGTCCTGTTCTTCCCGTGGCACTGCAGGCTTTTGAATAGCCACAGGCCCAGAGGAGCAGCTACGGCGTTCCTTGGTTGAGGCAGTTCGCTTGATGCAGAACACTCGAATTCGAGAAGCTGATTCAGGGAAGGAAACACAGGGTAACCTGTGTCTCTTTGGACTTGTTAGAAACCACAGTGGGGTATGCTGAGTGTGCCCATGGAAACGGGGGCCTGCTGGAACTAGCCTTGCTTTCCCATTTTGAAGGCTGCATTCATGCTGCCTTGAAGCTGCCTGACATTCCCTGCTCTTGACAGGCCTGTAAACCCTGTAAGAACGCTTCTGGGGAGAAAATGAATTTGCTATCTACACTAGGTGCTTCTGCGCCTGCGGTGTGGTCACCCTGACAAGCTCTAGCGCTAAAAGGAAACTCAACGTGTGAACTTGCCTCCAGTTTAGGCCCTTAGTACCCATGTAGATACGGAGGCATGCAGCTCTTTCCATGAGTTCTTAGTCGCTTCTATGCTTTACTATAAAGGAAGTACACTTCTGAGGACTCCTAGGCCTCTCGGGTATGCATCATTTCCCCTCCAAGTTCACTGAGTCCCTCCAGAGCCCTGTGGGCCGGCTGCGAGAAACTTCGAGTCCCATTTGTCGATTCCCTCGGAGGCCCTCTGTGCGTGCCTAGAGACGGGCAACACACTGTACGTTCCTTGAGGAGAGCTCCATTTCCAGAGACCTCGAACGGCCTCAGGACAACATTGCTGCTGAGTCCCAAGTGCCCAGGAAGACTTTGTCATGGCCCTTGTGTGAGCTGCCATGTGATAACACTCTGTTTTGAATGCTCCGAGGCCCTCGTACCTGGAGTCACTCTGCTCGAGGAGAAAGTCAGCATCTTGCCATGCGGTGTCGCTGACGGCACACCCAGCAGAAACACATGCCTGGAAGTAAGGCCCTGATTTGCCGTGCAGAAGCGGAGGCGTGCAGCAGTTTCCATGAGCCGGTGGCCTGTGCTCTGCGTACCTTTAACGGCAGCACAGTTTTCTGGACACCTAGGAGGCTAGCGTGGGCACCCTGTTGCCGGCAGGAACACTGAGTACCCCCAGGCGCACCTGGGTCTGCTGAGCAACATCCAGTCCCGCAGCCCTTTAGAGCCCCCTCTGTGCATGCCGAGCGTAGGGAAACGCACTGCACTCTCCTTTGAAGCGTCTTAGTTTCTTCAGCACTCGCGCACGTTCACGAACACCGTTCTGGCACGTCCCACATGGCGTAGAAGTCTTAGGCGTTGCCCTAGTCTGAGCAGCACTCAGAGTAACCCTCGGCTTCGCATTCCATCCAGGACCTCCTGCCTGAAATCAACGTGCCTCCTAGAGGAAGTCGGCTTGCGTTCTGACGGCAGTTTGAGTCCTGTTCTTCCCGTGGCACTGCAGGCTTTTGAATAGCCACAGGCCCAGAGGAGCAGCTACGGCGTTCCTTGGTTGAGGCAGTTCGCTTGATGCAGAACACTCGAATTCGAGAAGCTGATTCAGGGAAGGAAACACAGGGTAACCTGTGTCTCTTTGGACTTGTTAGAAACCACAGTGGGGTATGCTGAGTGTGCCCATGGAAACGGGGGCCTGCTGGAACTAGCCTTGCTTTCCCATTTTGAAGGCTGCATTCATGCTGCCTTGAAGCTGCCTGACATTCCCTGCTCTTGACAGGCCTGTAAACCCTGTAAGAACGCTTCTGGGGAGAAAATGAATTTGCTATCTACACTAGGTGCTTCTGCGCCTGCGGTGTGGTCACCCTGACAAGCTCTAGCGCTAAAAGGAAACTCAACGTGTGAACTTGCCTCCAGTTTAGGCCCTTAGTACCCATGTAGATACGGAGGCATGCAGCTCTTTCCATGAGTTCTTAGTCGCTTCTATGCTTTACTATAAAGGAAGTACACTTCTGAGGACTCCTAGGCCTCTCGGGTATGCATCATTTCCCCTCCAAGTTCACTGAGTCCCTCCAGAGCCCTGTGGGCCGGCTGCGAAACTTCGAGTCCCATTTGTTGATCCCTCGGAGGCCCTCTGTGCGTGCCTAGAGACGGGCAACACACTGTACGTTCCTTGAGGAGAGCTCCATTTCCAGAGACCTCGAACGGCCTCAGGACAACATTGCTGCTGAGTCCCAAGTGCCCAGGAAGACTTTGTCATGGCCCTTGTGTGAGCTGCCATGTGATAACACTCTGTTTTGAATGCTCCGAGGCCCTCGTACCTGGAGTCACTCTGCTCGAGGAGAAAGTCAGCATCTTGCCATGCGGTGTCGCTGACGGCACACCCAGCAGAAACACATGCCTGGAAGTAAGGCCCTGATTTGCCGTGCAGAAGCGGAGGCGTGCAGCAGTTTCCATGAGCCGGTGGCCTGTGCTCTGCGTACCTTTAACGGCAGCACAGTTTTCTGGACACCTAGGAGGCTAGCGTGGGCACCCTGTTGCCGGCAGGAACACTGAGTACCCCCAGGCGCACCTGGGTCTGCTGAGCAACATCCAGTCCCGCAGCCCTTTAGAGCCCCTCTGTGCATGCCGAGCGTAGGGAAACGCACTGCACTCTCCTTTGAAGCGTCTTAGTTTCTTCAGCACTCGCGCACGTTCACGAACACCGTTCTGGCACGTCCCACATGGCGTAGAAGTCTTAGGCGTTGCCCTAGTCTGAGCAGCACTCAGAGTAACCCTCGGCTTCGCATTCCATCCAGGACCTCCTGCCTGAAATCAACGTGCCTCCTAGAGGAAGTCGGCTTGCGTTCTGACTGCAGTTTAAGTCCTGTTCTTCCCGTGGCACTGCAGGCTTTTGAATAGCCACAGGCCCAGAGGAGCAGCTACGGCGTTCCTTGGTTGAGGCAGTTCGCTTGATGCAGAACACTCGAATTCGAGAAGCTGATTCAGGGAAGGAAACACAGGGTAACCTGTGTCTCTTTGGACTTGTTAGAAACCACAGTGGGGTATGCTGAGTGTGCCCATGGAAACGGGGGCCTGCTGGAACTAGCCTTGCTTTCCCATTTTGAAGGCTGCATTCATGCTGCCTTGAAGCTGCCTGACATTCCCTGCTCTTGACAGGCCTGTAAACCCTGTAAGAATGCTTCTGGGGAGAAAATGAATTTGCTATCTACACTAGGTGCTTCTGCGCCTGCGGTGTGGTCACCCTGACAAGCTCTAGCGCTAAAAGGAAACTCAACGTGTGAACTTGCCTCCAGTTTAGGCCCTTAGTACCCATGTAGATACGGAGGCATGCAGCTCTTTCCATGAGTTCTTAGTCGCTTCTATGCTTTACTATAAAGGAAGTACACTTCTGAGGACTCCTAGGCCTCTCGGGTATGCATCATTTCCCCTCCAAGTTCACTGAGTCCCTCCAGAGCCCTGTGGGCCGGCTGCGAAACTTCGAGTCCCATTTGTTGATCCCTCGGAGGCCCTCTGTGCGTGCCTAGAGACAGGCAACACACTGTACGTTCCTTGAGGATAGCTCCATTTCCAGAGACCTCGAACGGCCTCAGGACAACATTGCTGCTGAGTCCCAAGTGCCCAGGAAGACTTTGTCATGGCCCTTGTGTGAGCTGCCATGTGATAACACTCTGTTTTGAATGCTCCGAGGCCCTCGTACCTGGAGTCACTCTGCTCGAGGAGAAAGTCAGCATCTTGCCATGCGGTGTCGCTGACGGCACACCCAGCAGAAACACATGCCTGGAAGTAAGGCCCTGATTTGCCGTGCAGAAGCGGAGGCGTGCAGCAGCTTCCATGAGCCGGTGGCCTGTGCTCTGCGTACCTTTAACGGCAGCACAGTTTTCTGGACACCTAGGAGGCTAGCGTGGGCACCCTGTTGCCGGCAGGAACACTGAGTAGCCCCAGGCGCACCTGGGTCAGCTAAGCAACATCCAGTCCCGTAGCCCTTTAGAGCCCCCTCTGTGCATGCCGAGCGTAGGGAAACGCACTGCACTCTCCTTTGAAGCGTCTTAGTTTCTTCAGCACTCGCGCACGTTCACGAACACCGTTCTGGCACGTCCCACATGGCGTAGAAGTCTTAGGCGTTGCCCTAGTCTGAGCAGCACTCAGAGTAACCCTCGGCTTCGCATTCCATCCAGGACCTCCTGCCTGAAATCAACGTGCCTCCTAGAGGAAGTCGGCTTGCGTTCTGACGGCAGTTTGAGTCCTGTTCTTCCCGTGGCACTGCAGGCTTTTGAATAGCCACAGGCCCAGAGGAGCAGCTACGGCGTTCCTTGGTTGAGGCAGTTCGCTTGATGCAGAACACTCGAATTCGAGAAGCTGATTCAGGGAAGGAAACACAGGGTAACCTGTGTCTCTTTGGACTTGTTAGAAACCACAGTGGGGTATGCTGAGTGTGCCCATGGAAACGGGGGCCTGCTGGAACTAGCCTTGCTTTCCCATTTTGAAGGCTGCATTCATGCTGCCTTGAAGCTGCCTGACATTCCCTGCTCTTGACAGGCCTGTAAACCCTGTAAGAACGCTTCTGGGGAGCAAATGAATTTGCTATCTACACTAGGTGCTTCTGCGCCTGCGGTGTGGTCACCCTGACAAGCTCTAGCGCTAAAAGGAAACTCAACGTGTGAACTTGCCTCCAGTTTAGGCCCTTAGTACCCATGTAGATACGGAGGCATGCAGCTCTTTCCATGAGTTCTTAGTCGCTTCTATGCTTTACTATAAAGGAAGTACACTTCTGAGGACTCCTAGGCCTCTCGGGTATGCATCATTTCCCCTCCAAGTTCACTGAGTCCCTCCAGAGCCCTGTGGGCCGGCTGCGAGAAACTTCGACTCCCATTTGTTGATTCCCTCGGAGGCCCTCTGTGCGTGCCTAGAGACGGGCAACACACTGTACGTTCCTTGAGGAGAGCTCCATTTCCAGAGACCTCGAACGGCCTCAGGACAACATTGCTGCTGAGTCCCAAGTGCCCAGGAAGACTTTGTCATGGCCCTTGTGTGAGCTGCCATGTGATAACACTCTGTTTTGAATGCTCCGAGGCCCTCGTACCTGGAGTCACTCTGCTCGAGGAGAAAGTCAGCATCTTGCCATGCGGTGTCGCTGACGGCACACCCAGCAGAAACACATGCCTGGAAGTAAGGCCCTGATTTGCCGTGCAGAAGCGGAGGCGTGCAGCAGTTTCCATGAGCCGGTGGCCTGTGCTCTGCGTACCTTTAACGGCAGCACAGTTTTCTGGACACCTAGGAGGCTAGCGTGGGCACCCTGTTGCCGGCAGGAACACTGAGTACCCCCAGGCGCACCTGGGTCTGCTGAGCAACATCCAGTCCCGCAGCCCTTTAGAGCCCCTCTGTGCATGCCGAGCGTAGGGAAACGCACTGCACTCTCCTTTGAAGCGTCTTAGTTTCTTCAGCACTCGCGCACGTTCACGAACACCGTTCTGGCACGTCCCACATGGCGTAGAAGTCTTAGGCGTTGCCCTAGTCTGAGCAGCACTCAGAGTAACCCTCGGCTTCGCATTCCATCCAGGACCTCCTGCCTGAAATCAACGTGCCTCCTAGAGGAAGTCGGCTTGCGTTCTGACTGCAGTTTAAGTCCTGTTCTTCCCGTGGCACTGCAGGCTTTTGAATAGCCACAGGCCCAGAGGAGCAGCTACGGCGTTCCTTGGTTGAGGCAGTTCGCTTGATGCAGAACACTCGAATTCGAGAAGCTGATTCAGGGAAGGAAACACAGGGTAACCTGTGTCTCTTTGGACTTGTTAGAAACCACAGTGGGGTATGCTGAGTGTGCCCATGGAAACGGGGGCCTGCTGGAACTAGCCTTGCTTTCCCATTTTGAAGGCTGCATTCATGCTGCCTTGAAGCTGCCTGACATTCCCTGCTCTTGACAGGCCTGTAAACCCTGTAAGAATGCTTCTGGGGAGCAAATGAATTTGCTATCTACACTAGGTGCTTCTGCGCCTGCGGTGTGGTCACCCTGACAAGCTCTAGCGCTAAAAGGAAACTCAACGTGTGAACTTGCCTCCAGTTTAGGCCCTTAGTACCCATGTAGATACGGAGGCATGCAGCTCTTTCCATGAGTTCTTAGTCGCTTCTATGCTTTACTATAAAGGAAGTACACTTCTGAGGACTCCTAGGCCTCTCGGGTATGCATCATTTCCCCTCCAAGTTCACTGAGTCCCTCCAGAGCCCTGTGGGCCGGCTGCGAAACTTCGAGTCCCATTTGTTGATCCCTCGGAGGCCCTCTGTGCGTGCCTAGAGACGGGCAACACACTGTACGTTCCTTGAGGAGAGCTCCATTTCCAGAGACCTCGAACGGCCTCAGGACAACATTGCTGCTGAGTCCCAAGTGCCCAGGAAGACTTTGTCATGGCCCTTGTGTGAGCTGCCATGTGATAACACTCTGTTTTGAATGCTCCGAGGCCCTCGTACCTGGAGTCACTCTGCTCGAGGAGAAAGTCAGCATCTTGCCATGCGGTGTCGCTGACGGCACACCCAGCAGAAACACATGCCTGGAAGTAAGGCCCTGATTTGCCGTGCAGAAGCGGAGGCGTGCAGCAGCTTCCATGAGCCGGTGGCCTGTGCTCTGCGTACCTTTAACGGCAGCACAGTTTTCTGGACACCTAGGAGGCTAGCGTGGGCACCCTGTTGCCGGCAGGAACACTGAGTAGCCCCAGGCGCACCTGGGTCTGCTAAGCAACATCCAGTCCCGTAGCCCTTTAGAGCCCCCTCTGTGCATGCCGAGCGTAGGGAAACGCACTGCACTCTCCTTTGAAGCGTCTTAGTTTCTTCAGCACTCGCGCACGTTCACGAACACCGTTCTGGCACGTCCCACATGGCGTAGAAGTCTCAGGCGTTGCCCTAGTCTGAGCAGCACTCAGAGTAACCCTCGGCTTCGCATTCCATCCAGGACCTCCTGCCTGAAATCAACGTGCCTCCTAGAGGAAGTCGGCTTGCGTTCTGACGGCAGTTTGAGTCCTGTTCTTCCCGTGGCACTGCAGGCTTTTGAATAGCCACAGGCCCAGAGGAGCAGCTACGGCGTTCCTTGGTTGAGGCAGTTCGCTTGATGCAGAACACTCGAATTCGAGAAGCTGATTCAGGGAAGGAAACACAGGGTAACCTGTGTCTCTTTGGACTTGTTAGAAACCACAGTGGGGTATGCTGAGTGTGCCCATGGAAACGGGGGCCTGCTGGAACTAGCCTTGCTTTCCCATTTTGAAGGCTGCATTCATGCTGCCTTGAAGCTGCCTGACATTCCCTGCTCTTGACAGGCCTGTAAACCCTGTAAGAATGCTTCTGGGGAGAAAATGAATTTGCTATCTACACTAGGTGCTTCTGCGCCTGCGGTGTGGTCACCCTGACAAGCTCTAGCGCTAAAAGGAAACTCAACGTGTGAACTTGCCTCCAGTTTAGGCCCTTAGTACCCATGTAGATACGGAGGCATGCAGCTCTTTCCATGAGTTCTTAGTCGCTTCTATGCTTTACTATAAAGGAAGTACACTTCTGAGGACTCCTAGGCCTCTCGGGTATGCATCATTTCCCCTCCAAGTTCACTGAGTCCCTCCAGAGCCCTGTGGGCCGGCTGCGAAACTTCGACTCCCATTTGTCGATTCCCTCGGAGGCCCTCTGTGCGTGCCTAGAGACGGGCAACACACTGTACGTTCCTTGAGGAGAGCTCCATTTCCAGAGACCTCGAACGGCCTCAGGACAACATTGCTGCTGAGTCCCAAGTGCCCAGGAAGACTTTGTCATGGCCCTTGTGTGAGCTGCCATGTGATAACACTCTGTTTTGAATGCTCCGAGGCCCTCGTACCTGGAGTCACTCTGCTCGAGGAGAAAGTCAGCATCTTGCCATGCGGTGTCGCTGACGGCACACCCAGCAGAAACACATGCCTGGAAGTAAGGCCCTGATTTGCCGTGCAGAAGCGGAGGCGTGCAGCAGTTTCCATGAGCCGGTGGCCTGTGCTCTGCGTACCTTTAACGGCAGCACAGTTTTCTGGACACCTAGGAGGCTAGCGTGGGCACCCTGTTGCCGGCAGGAACACTGAGTACCCCCAGGCGCACCTGGGTCTGCTAAGCAACATCCAGTCCCGTAGCCCTTTAGAGCCCCCTCTGTGCATGCCGAGCGTAGGGAAACGCACTGCACTCTCCTTTGAAGCGTCTTAGTTTCTTCAGCACTCGCGCACGTTCACGAACCCCGTTCTGGCACGTCCCACATGGCGTAGAAGTCTTAGGCCTTGCCCTAGTCTGAGCAGCACTCAGAGTAACCCTCGGCTTCGCATTCCATCCAGGACCTCCTGCCTGAAATCAACGTGCCTCCTAGAGGAAGTCGGCTTGCGTTCTGACGGCAGTTTGAGTCCTGTTCTTCCCGTGGCACTGCAGGCTTTTGAATAGCCACAGGCCCAGAGGAGCAGCTACGGCGTTCCTTGGTTGAGGCAGTTCGCTTGATGCAGAACACTCGAATTCGAGAAGCTGATTCAGGGAAGGAAACACAGGGTAACCTGTGTCTCTTTGGACTTGTTAGAAACCACAGTGGGGTATGCTGAGTGTGCCCATGGAAACGGGGGCCTGCTGGAACTAGCCTTGCTTTCCCATTTTGAAGGCTGCATTCATGCTGCCTTGAAGCTGCCTGACATTCCCTGCTCTTGACAGGCCTGTAAACCCTGTAAGAACGCTTCTGGGGAGCAAATGAATTTGCTATCTACACTAGGTGCTTCTGCGCCTGCGGTGTGGTCACCCTGACAAGCTCTAGCGCTAAAAGGAAACTCAACGTGTGAACTTGCCTCCAGTTTAGGCCCTTAGTACCCATGTAGATACGGAGGCATGCAGCTCTTTCCATGAGTTCTTAGTCGCTTCTATGCTTTACTATAAAGGAAGTACACTTCTGAGGACTCCTAGGCCTCTCGGGTATGCATCATTTCCCCTCCAAGTTCACTGAGTCCCTCCAGAGCCCTGTGGGCCGGCTGCGAGAAACTTCGACTCCCATTTGTCGATTCCCTCGGAGGCCCTCTGTGCGTGCCTAGAGACGGGCAACACACTGTACGTTCCTTGAGGAGAGCTCCATTTCCAGAGACCTCGAACGGCCTCAGGACAACATTGCTGCTGAGTCCCAAGTGCCCAGGAAGACTTTGTCATGGCCCTTGTGTGAGCTGCCATGTGATAACACTCTGTTTTGAATGCTCCGAGGCCCTCGTACCTGGAGTCACTCTGCTCGAGGAGAAAGTCAGCATCTTGCCATGCGGTGTCGCTGACGGCACACCCAGCAGAAACACATGCCTGGAAGTAAGGCCCTGATTTGCCGTGCAGAAGCGGAGGCGTGCAGCAGCTTCCATGAGCCGGTGGCCTGTGCTCTGCGTACCTTTAACGGCAGCACAGTTTTCTGGACACCTAGGAGGCTAGCGTGGGCACCCTGTTGCCGGCAGGAACACTGAGTACCCCCAGGCGCACCTGGGTCTGCTAAGCAACATCCAGTCCCGTAGCCCTTTAGAGCCCCCTCTGTGCATGCCGAGCGTAGGGAAACGCACTGCACTCTCCTTTGAAGCGTCTTAGTTTCTTCAGCACTCGCGCACGTTCACGAACACCGTTCTGGCACGTCCCACATGGCGTAGAAGTCTTAGGCCTTGCCCTAGTCTGAGCAGCACTCAGAGTAACCCTCGGCTTCGCATTCCATCCAGGACCTCCTGCCTGAAATCAACGTGCCTCCTAGAGGAAGTCGGCTTGCGTTCTGACGGCAGTTTGAGTCCTGTTCTTCCCGTGGCACTGCAGGCTTTTGAATAGCCACAGGCCCAGAGGAGCAGCTACGGCGTTCCTTGGTTGAGGCAGTTCGCTTGATGCAGAACACTCGAATTCGAAAAGCTGATTCAGGGAAGGAAACACAGGGTAACCTGTGTCTCTTTGGACTTGTTAGAAACCACAGTGGGGTATGCTGAGTGTGCCCATGGAAACGGGGGCCTGCTGGAACTAGCCTTGCTTTCCCATTTTGAAGGCTGCATTCATGCTGCCTTGAAGCTGCCTGACATTCCCTGCTCTTGACAGGCCTGTAAACCCTGTAAGAATGCTTCTGGGGAGCAAATGAATTTGCTATCTACACTAGGTGCTTCTGCGCCTGCGGTGTGGTCACCCTGACAAGCTCTAGCGCTAAAAGGAAACTCAACGTGTGAACTTGCCTCCAGTTTAGGCCCTTAGTACCCATGTAGATACGGAGGCATGCAGCTCTTTCCATGAGTTCTTAGTCGCTTCTATGCTTTACTATAAAGGAAGTACACTTCTGAGGACTCCTAGGCCTCTCGGGTATGCATCATTTCCCCTCCAAGTTCACTGAGTCCCTCCAGAGCCCTGTGGGCCGGCTGCGAGAAACTTCGACTCCCATTTGTCGATTCCCTCGGAGGCCCTCTGTGCGTGCCTAGAGACGGGCAACACACTGTACGTTCCTTGAGGAGAGCTCCATTTCCAGAGACCTCGAACGGCCTCAGGACAACATTGCTGCTGAGTCCCAAGTGCCCAGGAAGACTTTGTCATGGCCCTTGTGTGAGCTGCCATGTGATAACACTCTGTTTTGAATGCTCCGAGGCCCTCGTACCTGGAGTCACTCTGCTCGAGGAGAAAGTCAGCATCTTGCCATGCGGTGTCGCTGACGGCACACCCAGCAGAAACACATGCCTGGAAGTAAGGCCCTGATTTGCCGTGCAGAAGCGGAGGCGTGCAGCAGTTTCCATGAGCCGGTGGCCTGTGCTCTGCGTACCTTTAACGGCAGCACAGTTTTCTGGACACCTAGGAGGCTAGCGTGGGCACCCTGTTGCCGGCAGGAACACTGAGTACCCCCAGGCGCACCTGGGTCTGCTAAGCAACATCCAGTCCCGTAGCCCTTTAGAGCCCCCTCTGTGCATGCCGAGCGTAGGGAAACGCACTGCACTCTCCTTTGAAGCGTCTTAGTTTCTTCAGCACTCGCGCACGTTCACGAACCCCGTTCTGGCACGTCCCACATGGCGTAGAAGTCTTAGGCCTTGCCCTAGTCTGAGCAGCACTCAGAGTAACCCTCGGCTTCGCATTCCATCCAGGACCTCCTGCCTGAAATCAACGTGCCTCCTAGAGGAAGTCGGCTTGCGTTCTGACGGCAGTTTGAGTCCTGTTCTTCCCGTGGCACTGCAGGCTTTTGAATAGCCACAGGCCCAGAGGAGCAGCTACGGCGTTCCTTGGTTGAGGCAGTTCGCTTGATGCAGAACACTCGAATTCGAGAAGCTGATTCAGGGAAGGAAACACAGGGTAACCTGTGTCTCTTTGGACTTGTTAGAAACCACAGTGGGGTATGCTGAGTGTGCCCATGGAAACGGGGGCCTGCTGGAACTAGCCTTGCTTTCCCATTTTGAAGGCTGCATTCATGCTGCCTTGAAGCTGCCTGACATTCCCTGCTCTTGACAGGCCTGTAAACCCTGTAAGAACGCTTCTGGGGAGCAAATGAATTTGCTATCTACACTAGGTGCTTCTGCGCCTGCGGTGTGGTCACCCTGACAAGCTCTAGCGCTAAAAGGAAACTCAACGTGTGAACTTGCCTCCAGTTTAGGCCCTTAGTACCCATGTAGATACGGAGGCATGCAGCTCTTTCCATGAGTTCTTAGTCGCTTCTATGCTTTACTATAAAGGAAGTACACTTCTGAGGACTCCTAGGCCTCTCGGGTATGCATCATTTCCCCTCCAAGTTCACTGAGTCCCTCCAGAGCCCTGTGGGCCGGCTGCGAAACTTCGAGTCCCATTTGTTGATCCCTCGGAGGCCCTCTGTGCGTGCCTAGAGACGGGCAACACACTGTACGTTCCTTGAGGAGAGCTCCATTTCCAGAGACCTCGAACGGCCTCAGGACAACATTGCTGCTGAGTCCCAAGTGCCCAGGAAGACTTTGTCATGGCCCTTGTGTGAGCTGCCATGTGATAACACTCTGTTTTGAATGCTCCGAGGCCCTCGTACCTGGAGTCACTCTGCTCGAGGAGAAAGTCAGCATCTTGCCATGCGGTGTCGCTGACGGCACACCCAGCAGAAACACATGCCTGGAAGTAAGGCCCTGATTTGCCGTGCAGAAGCGGAGGCGTGCAGCAGTTTCCATGAGCCGGTGGCCTGTGCTCTGCGTACCTTTAACGGCAGCACAGTTTTCTGGACACCTAGGAGGCTAGCGTGGGCACCCTGTTGCCGGCAGGAACACTGAGTACCCCCAGGCGCACCTGGGTCTGCTGAGCAACATCCAGTCCCGCAGCCCTTTAGAGCCCCTCTGTGCATGCCGAGCGTAGGGAAACGCACTGCACTCTCCTTTGAAGCGTCTTAGTTTCTTCAGCACTCGCGCACGTTCACGAACACCGTTCTGGCACGTCCCACATGGCGTAGAAGTCTTAGGCGTTGCCCTAGTCTGAGCAGCACTCAGAGTAACCCTCGGCTTCGCATTCCATCCAGGACCTCCTGCCTGAAATCAACGTGCCTCCTAGAGGAAGTCGGCTTGCGTTCTGACTGCAGTTTAAGTCCTGTTCTTCCCGTGGCACTGCAGGCTTTTGAATAGCCACAGGCCCAGAGGAGCAGCTACGGCGTTCCTTGGTTGAGGCAGTTCGCTTGATGCAGAACACTCGAATTCGAGAAGCTGATTCAGGGAAGGAAACACAGGGTAACCTGTGTCTCTTTGGACTTGTTAGAAACCACAGTGGGGTATGCTGAGTGTGCCCATGGAAACGGGGGCCTGCTGGAACTAGCCTTGCTTTCCCATTTTGAAGGCTGCATTCATGCTGCCTTGAAGCTGCCTGACATTCCCTGCTCTTGACAGGCCTGTAAACCCTGTAAGAATGCTTCTGGGGAGAAAATGAATTTGCTATCTACACTAGGTGCTTCTGCGCCTGCGGTGTGGTCACCCTGACAAGCTCTAGCGCTAAAAGGAAACTCAACGTGTGAACTTGCCTCCAGTTTAGGCCCTTAGTACCCATGTAGATACGGAGGCATGCAGCTCTTTCCATGAGTTCTTAGTCGCTTCTATGCTTTACTATAAAGGAAGTACACTTCTGAGGACTCCTAGGCCTCTCGGGTATGCATCATTTCCCCTCCAAGTTCACTGAGTCCCTCCAGAGCCCTGTGGGCCGGCTGCGAAACTTCGAGTCCCATTTGTTGATCCCTCGGAGGCCCTCTGTGCGTGCCTAGAGACAGGCAACACACTGTACGTTCCTTGAGGAGAGCTCCATTTCCAGAGACCTCGAACGGCCTCAGGACAACATTGCTGCTGAGTCCCAAGTGCCCAGGAAGACTTTGTCATGGCCCTTGTGTGAGCTGCCATGTGATAACACTCTGTTTTGAATGCTCCGAGGCCCTCGTACCTGGAGTCACTCTGCTCGAGGAGAAAGTCAGCATCTTGCCATGCGGTGTCGCTGACGGCACACCCAGCAGAAACACATGCCTGGAAGTAAGGCCCTGATTTGCCGTGCAGAAGCGGAGGCGTGCAGCAGCTTCCATGAGCCGGTGGCCTGTGCTCTGCGTACCTTTAACGGCAGCACAGTTTTCTGGACACCTAGGAGGCTAGCGTGGGCACCCTGTTGCCGGCAGGAACACTGAGTAGCCCCAGGCGCACCTGGGTCAGCTAAGCAACATCCAGTCCCGTAGCCCTTTAGAGCCCCCTCTGTGCATGCCGAGCGTAGGGAAACGCACTGCACTCTCCTTTGAAGCGTCTTAGTTTCTTCAGCACTCGCGCACGTTCACGAACACCGTTCTGGCACGTCCCACATGGCGTAGAAGTCTTAGGCGTTGCCCTAGTCTGAGCAGCACTCAGAGTAACCCTCGGCTTCGCATTCCATCCAGGACCTCCTGCCTGAAATCAACGTGCCTCCTAGAGGAAGTCGGCTTGCGTTCTGACGGCAGTTTGAGTCCTGTTCTTCCCGTGGCACTGCAGGCTTTTGAATAGCCACAGGCCCAGAGGAGCAGCTACGGCGTTCCTTGGTTGAGGCAGTTCGCTTGATGCAGAACACTCGAATTCGAGAAGCTGATTCAGGGAAGGAAACACAGGGTAACCTGTGTCTCTTTGGACTTGTTAGAAACCACAGTGGGGTATGCTGAGTGTGCCCATGGAAACGGGGGCCTGCTGGAACTAGCCTTGCTTTCCCATTTTGAAGGCTGCATTCATGCTGCCTTGAAGCTGCCTGACATTCCCTGCTCTTGACAGGCCTGTAAACCCTGTAAGAACGCTTCTGGGGAGCAAATGAATTTGCTATCTACACTAGGTGCTTCTGCGCCTGCGGTGTGGTCACCCTGACAAGCTCTAGCGCTAAAAGGAAACTCAACGTGTGAACTTGCCTCCAGTTTAGGCCCTTAGTACCCATGTAGATACGGAGGCATGCAGCTCTTTCCATGAGTTCTTAGTCGCTTCTATGCTTTACTATAAAGGAAGTACACTTCTGAGGACTCCTAGGCCTCTCGGGTATGCATCATTTCCCCTCCAAGTTCACTGAGTCCCTCCAGAGCCCTGTGGGCCGGCTGCGAGAAACTTCGACTCCCATTTGTTGATTCCCTCGGAGGCCCTCTGTGCGTGCCTAGAGACGGGCAACACACTGTACGTTCCTTGAGGAGAGCTCCATTTCCAGAGACCTCGAACGGCCTCAGGACAACATTGCTGCTGAGTCCCAAGTGCCCAGGAAGACTTTGTCATGGCCCTTGTGTGAGCTGCCATGTGATAACACTCTGTTTTGAATGCTCCGAGGCCCTCGTACCTGGAGTCACTCTGCTCGAGGAGAAAGTCAGCATCTTGCCATGCGGTGTCGCTGACGGCACACCCAGCAGAAACACATGCCTGGAAGTAAGGCCCTGATTTGCCGTGCAGAAGCGGAGGCGTGCAGCAGTTTCCATGAGCCGGTGGCCTGTGCTCTGCGTACCTTTAACGGCAGCACAGTTTTCTGGACACCTAGGAGGCTAGCGTGGGCACCCTGTTGCCGGCAGGAACACTGAGTACCCCCAGGCGCACCTGGGTCTGCTGAGCAACATCCAGTCCCGCAGCCCTTTAGAGCCCCTCTGTGCATGCCGAGCGTAGGGAAACGCACTGCACTCTCCTTTGAAGCGTCTTAGTTTCTTCAGCACTCGCGCACGTTCACGAACACCGTTCTGGCACGTCCCACATGGCGTAGAAGTCTTAGGCGTTGCCCTAGTCTGAGCAGCACTCAGAGTAACCCTCGGCTTCGCATTCCATCCAGGACCTCCTGCCTGAAATCAACGTGCCTCCTAGAGGAAGTCGGCTTGCGTTCTGACTGCAGTTTAAGTCCTGTTCTTCCCGTGGCACTGCAGGCTTTTGAATAGCCACAGGCCCAGAGGAGCAGCTACGGCGTTCCTTGGTTGAGGCAGTTCGCTTGATGCAGAACACTCGAATTCGAGAAGCTGATTCAGGGAAGGAAACACAGGGTAACCTGTGTCTCTTTGGACTTGTTAGAAACCACAGTGGGGTATGCTGAGTGTGCCCATGGAAACGGGGGCCTGCTGGAACTAGCCTTGCTTTCCCATTTTGAAGGCTGCATTCATGCTGCCTTGAAGCTGCCTGACATTCCCTGCTCTTGACAGGCCTGTAAACCCTGTAAGAATGCTTCTGGGGAGCAAATGAATTTGCTATCTACACTAGGTGCTTCTGCGCCTGCGGTGTGGTCACCCTGACAAGCTCTAGCGCTAAAAGGAAACTCAACGTGTGAACTTGCCTCCAGTTTAGGCCCTTAGTACCCATGTAGATACGGAGGCATGCAGCTCTTTCCATGAGTTCTTAGTCGCTTCTATGCTTTACTATAAAGGAAGTACACTTCTGAGGACTCCTAGGCCTCTCGGGTATGCATCATTTCCCCTCCAAGTTCACTGAGTCCCTCCAGAGCCCTGTGGGCCGGCTGCGAAACTTCGAGTCCCATTTGTTGATCCCTCGGAGGCCCTCTGTGCGTGCCTAGAGACGGGCAACACACTGTACGTTCCTTGAGGAGAGCTCCATTTCCAGAGACCTCGAACGGCCTCAGGACAACATTGCTGCTGAGTCCCAAGTGCCCAGGAAGACTTTGTCATGGCCCTTGTGTGAGCTGCCATGTGATAACACTCTGTTTTGAATGCTCCGAGGCCCTCGTACCTGGAGTCACTCTGCTCGAGGAGAAAGTCAGCATCTTGCCATGCGGTGTCGCTGACGGCACACCCAGCAGAAACACATGCCTGGAAGTAAGGCCCTGATTTGCCGTGCAGAAGCGGAGGCGTGCAGCAGCTTCCATGAGCCGGTGGCCTGTGCTCTGCGTACCTTTAACGGCAGCACAGTTTTCTGGACACCTAGGAGGCTAGCGTGGGCACCCTGTTGCCGGCAGGAACACTGAGTAGCCCCAGGCGCACCTGGGTCTGCTAAGCAACATCCAGTCCCGTAGCCCTTTAGAGCCCCCTCTGTGCATGCCGAGCGTAGGGAAACGCACTGCACTCTCCTTTGAAGCGTCTTAGTTTCTTCAGCACTCGCGCACGTTCACGAACACCGTTCTGGCACGTCCCACATGGCGTAGAAGTCTCAGGCGTTGCCCTAGTCTGAGCAGCACTCAGAGTAACCCTCGGCTTCGCATTCCATCCAGGACCTCCTGCCTGAAATCAACGTGCCTCCTAGAGGAAGTCGGCTTGCGTTCTGACGGCAGTTTGAGTCCTGTTCTTCCCGTGGCACTGCAGGCTTTTGAATAGCCACAGGCCCAGAGGAGCAGCTACGGCGTTCCTTGGTTGAGGCAGTTCGCTTGATGCAGAACACTCGAATTCGAGAAGCTGATTCAGGGAAGGAAACACAGGGTAACCTGTGTCTCTTTGGACTTGTTAGAAACCACAGTGGGGTATGCTGAGTGTGCCCATGGAAACGGGGGCCTGCTGGAACTAGCCTTGCTTTCCCATTTTGAAGGCTGCATTCATGCTGCCTTGAAGCTGCCTGACATTCCCTGCTCTTGACAGGCCTGTAAACCCTGTAAGAATGCTTCTGGGGAGCAAATGAATTTGCTATCTACACTAGGTGCTTCTGCGCCTGCGGTGTGGTCACCCTGACAAGCTCTAGCGCTAAAAGGAAACTCAACGTGTGAACTTGCCTCCAGTTTAGGCCCTTAGTACCCATGTAGATACGGAGGCATGCAGCTCTTTCCATGAGTTCTTAGTCGCTTCTATGCTTTACTATAAAGGAAGTACACTTCTGAGGACTCCTAGGCCTCTCGGGTATGCATCATTTCCCCTCCAAGTTCACTGAGTCCCTCCAGAGCCCTGTGGGCCGGCTGCGAAACTTCGACTCCCATTTGTCGATTCCCTCGGAGGCCCTCTGTGCGTGCCTAGAGACGGGCAACACACTGTACGTTCCTTGAGGAGAGCTCCATTTCCAGAGACCTCGAACGGCCTCAGGACAACATTGCTGCTGAGTCCCAAGTGCCCAGGAAGACTTTGTCATGGCCCTTGTGTGAGCTGCCATGTGATAACACTCTGTTTTGAATGCTCCGAGGCCCTCGTACCTGGAGTCACTCTGCTCGAGGAGAAAGTCAGCATCTTGCCATGCGGTGTCGCTGACGGCACACCCAGCAGAAACACATGCCTGGAAGTAAGGCCCTGATTTGCCGTGCAGAAGCGGAGGCGTGCAGCAGCTTCCATGAGCCGGTGGCCTGTGCTCTGCGTACCTTTAACGGCAGCACAGTTTTCTGGACACCTAGGAGGCTAGCGTGGGCACCCTGTTGCCGGCAGGAACACTGAGTACCCCCAGGCGCACCGGGGTCTGCTAAGCAACATCCAGTCCCGTAGCCCTTTAGAGCCCCCTCTGTGCATGCCGAGCGTAGGGAAACGCACTGCACTCTCCTTTGAAGCGTCTTAGTTTCTTCAGCACTCGCGCACGTTCACGAACACCGTTCTGGCACGTCCCACATGGCGTAGAAGTCTTAGGCGTTGCCCTAGTCTGAGCAGCACTCAGAGTAACCCTCGGCTTCGCATTCCATCCAGGACCTCCTGCCTGAAATCAACGTGCCTCCTAGAGGAAGTCGGCTTGCGTTCTGACGGCAGTTTGAGTCCTGTACTTCCCGTGGCACTGCAGGCTTTTGAATAGCCACAGGCCCAGAGGAGCAGCTACGGCGTTCCTTGGTTGAGGCAGTTCGCTTGATGCAGAACACTCGAATTCGAGAAGCTGATTCAGGGAAGGAAACACAGGGTAACCTGTGTCTCTTTGGACTTGTTAGAAACCACAGTGGGGTATGCTGAGTGTGCCCATGGAAACGGGGGCCTGCTGGAACTAGCCTTGCTTTCCCATTTTGAAGGCTGCATTCATGCTGCCTTGAAGCTGCCTGACATTCCCTGCTCTTGACAGGCCTGTAAACCCTGTAAGAATGCTTCTGGGGAGCAAATGAATTTGCTATCTACACTAGGTGCTTCTGCGCCTGCGGTGTGGTCACCCTGACAAGCTCTAGCGCTAAAAGGAAACTCAACGTGTGAACTTGCCTCCAGTTTAGGCCCTTAGTACCCATGTAGATACGGAGGCATGCAGCTCTTTCCATGAGTTCTTAGTCGCTTCTATGCTTTACTATAAAGGAAGTACACTTCTGAGGACTCCTAGGCCTCTCGGGTATGCATCATTTCCCCTCCAAGTTCACTGAGTCCCTCCAGAGCCCTGTGGGCCGGCTGCGAAACTTCGACTCCCATTTGTTGATTCCCTCGGAGGCCCTCTGTGCGTGCCTAGAGACGGGCAACACACTGTACGTTCCTTGAGGAGATCTCCATTTCCAGAGAACTCGAACGGCCTCAGGACAACATTGCTGCTGAGTCCCAAGTGCCCAGGAAGACTTTGTCATGGCCCTTGTGTGAGCTGCCATGTGATAACACTCTGTTTTGAATGCTCCGAGGCCCTCGTACCTGGAGTCACTCTGCTCGAGGAGAAAGTCAGCATCTTGCCATGCGGTGTCGCTGACGGCACACCCAGCAGAAACACATGCCTGGAAGTAAGGCCCTGATTTGCCGTGCAGAAGCGGAGGCGTGCAGCAGCTTCCATGAGCCGGTGGCCTGTGCTCTGCGTACCTTTAACGGCAGCACAGTTTTCTGGACACCTAGGAGGCTAGCGTGGGCACCCTGTTGCCGGCAGGAACACTGAGTACCCCCAGGCGCACCTGGGTCTGCTGAGCAACATCCAGTCCCGTAGCCCTTTAGAGCCCCCTCTGTGCATGCCGAGCGTAGGGAAACGCACTGCACTCTCCTTTGAAGCGTCTTAGTTTCTTCAGCACTCGCGCACGTTCACGAACACCGTTCTGGCACGTCCCACATGGCGTAGAAGTCTTAGGCGTTGCCCTAGTCTGAGCAGCACTCAGAGTAACCCTCGGCTTCGCATTCCATCCAGGACCTCCTGCCTGAAATCAACGTGCCTCCTAGAGGAAGTCGGCTTGCGTTCTGACTGCAGTTTAAGTCCTGTTCTTCCCGTGGCACTGCAGGCTTTTGAATAGCCACAGGCCCAGAGGAGCAGCTACGGCGTTCCTTGGTTGAGGCAGTTCGCTTGATGCAGAACACTCGAATTCGAGAAGCTGATTCAGGGAAGGAAACACAGGGTAACCTGTGTCTCTTTGGACTTGTTAGAAACCACAGTGGGGTATGCTGAGTGTGCCCATGGAAACGGGGGCCTGCTGGAACTAGCCTTGCTTTCCCATTTTGAAGGCTGCATTCATGCTGCCTTGAAGCTGCCTGACATTCCCTGCTCTTGACAGGCCTGTAAACCCTGTAAGAATGCTTCTGGGGAGCAAATGAATTTGCTATCTACACTAGGTGCTTCTGCGCCTGCGGTGTGGTCACCCTGACAAGCTCTAGCGCTAAAAGGAAACTCAACGTGTGAACTTGCCTCCAGTTTAGGCCCTTAGTACCCATGTAGATACGGAGGCATGCAGCTCTTTCCATGAGTTCTTAGTCGCTTCTATGCTTTACTATAAAGGAAGTACACTTCTGAGGACTCCTAGGCCTCTCGGGTATGCATCATTTCCCCTCCAAGTTCACTGAGTCCCTCCAGAGCCCTGTGGGCCGGCTGCGAAACTTCGACTCCCATTTGTTGATTCCCTCGGAGGCCCTCTGTGCGTGCCTAGAGACGGGCAACACACTGTACGTTCCTTGAGGAGAGCTCCATTTCCAGAGACCTCGAACGGCCTCAGGACAACATTGCTGCTGAGTCCCAAGTGCCCAGGAAGACTTTGTCATGGCCCTTGTGTGAGCTGTCATGTGATAACACTCTGTTTTGAATGCTCCGAGGCCCTCGTACCTGGAGTCACTCTGCTCGAGGAGAAAGTCAGCATCTTGCCATGCGGTGTCGCTGACGGCACACCCAGCAGAAACACATGCCTGGAAGTAAGGCCCTGATTTGCCGTGCAGAAGCGGAGGCGTGCAGCAGCTTCCATGAGCCGGTGGCCTGTGCTCTGCGTACCTTTAACGGCAGCACAGTTTTCTGGACACCTAGGAGGCTAGCGTGGGCACCCTGTTGCCGGCAGGAACACTGAGTACCCCCAGGCGCACCTGGGTCTGCTAAGCAACATCCAGTCCCGTAGCCCTTTAGAGCCCCCTCTGTGCATGCCGAGCGTAGGGAAACGCACTGCACTCTCCTTTGAAGCGTCTTAGTTTCTTCAGCACTCGCGCACGTTCACGAACACCGTTCTGGCACGTCCCACATGGCGTAGAAGTCTCAGGCGTTGCCCTAGTCTGAGCAGCACTCAGAGTAACCCTCGGCTTCGCATTCCATCCAGGACCTCCTGCCTGAAATCAACGTGCCTCCTAGAGGAAGTCGGCTTGCGTTCTGACGGCAGTTTGAGTCCTGTTCTTCCCGTGGCACTGCAGGCTTTTGAATAGCCACAGGCCCAGAGGAGCAGCTACGGCGTTCCTTGGTTGAGGCAGTTCGCTTGATGCAGAACACTCGAATTCGAGAAGCTGATTCAGGGAAGGAAACACAGGGTAACCTGTGTCTCTTTGGACTTGTTAGAAACCACAGTGGGGTATGCTGAGTGTGCCCATGGAAACGGGGGCCTGCTGGAACTAGCCTTGCTTTCCCATTTTGAAGGCTGCATTCATGCTGCCTTGAAGCTGCCTGACATTCCCTGCTCTTGACAGGCCTGTAAACCCTGTAAGAATTCTTCTGGGGAGCAAATGAATTTGCTATCTACACTAGGTGCTTCTGCGCCTGCGGTGTGGTCACCCTGACAAGCTCTAGCGCTAAAAGGAAACTCAACGTGTGAACTTGCCTCCAGTTTAGGCCCTTAGTACCCATGTAGATACGGAGGCATGCAGCTCTTTCCATGAGTTCTTAGTCGCTTCTATGCTTTACTATAAAGGAAGTACACTTCTGAGGACTCCTAGGCCTCTCGGGTATGCATCATTTCCCCTCCAAGTTCACTGAGTCCCTCCAGAGCCCTGTGGGCCGGCTGCGAAACTTCGAGTCCCATTTGTTGATCCCTCGGCGGCCCTCTGTGCGTGCCTAGAGACGGGCAACACACTGTACGTTCCTTGAGGAGAGCTCCATTTCCAGAGACCTCGAACGGCCTCAGGACAACATTGCTGCTGAGTCCCAAGTGCCCAGGAAGACTTTGTCATGGCCCTTGTGTGAGCTGCCATGTGATAACACTCTGTTTTGAATGCTCCGAGGCCCTCGTACCTGGAGTCACTCTGCTCGAGGAGAAAGTCAGCATCTTGCCATGCGGTGTCGCTGACGGCACACCCAGCAGAAACACATGCCTGGAAGTAAGGCCCTGATTTGCCGTGCAGAAGCGGAGGCGTGCAGCAGCTTCCATGAGCCGGTGGCCTGTGCTCTGCGTACCTTTAACGGCAGCACAGTTTTCTGGACACCTAGGAGGCTAGCGTGGGCACCCTGTTGCCGGCAGGAACACTGAGTACCCCCAGGCGCACCTGGGTCTGCTGAGCAACATCCAGTCCCGTAGCCCTTTAGAGCCCCCTCTGTGCATGCCGAGCGTAGGGAAACGCACTGCACTCTCCTTTGAAGCGTCTTAGTTTCTTCAGCACTCGCGCACGTTCACGAACACCGTTCTGGCACGTCCCACATGGCGTAGAAGTCTTAGGCGTTGCCCTAGTCTGAGCAGCACTCAGAGTAACCCTCGGCTTCGCATTCCATCCAGGACCTCCTGCCTGAAATCAACGTGCCTCCTAGAGGAAGTCGGCTTGCGTTCTGACTGCAGTTTAAGTCCTGTTCTTCCCGTGGCACTGCAGGCTTTTGAATAGCCACAGGCCCAGAGGAGCAGCTACGGCGTTCCTTGGTTGAGGCAGTTCGCTTGATGCAGAACACTCGAATTCGAGAAGCTGATTCAGGGAAGGAAACACAGGGTAACCTGTGTCTCTTTGGACTTGTTAGAAACCACAGTGGGGTATGCTGAGTGTGCCCATGGAAACGGGGGCCTGCTGGAACTAGCCTTGCTTTCCCATTTTGAAGGCTGCATTCATGCTGCCTTGAAGCTGCCTGACATTCCCTGCTCTTGACAGGCCTGTAAACCCTGTAAGAATGCTTCTGGGGAGCAAATGAATTTGCTATCTACACTAGGTGCTTCTGCGCCTGCGGTGTGGTCACCCTGACAAGCTCTAGCGCTAAAAGGAAACTCAACGTGTGAACTTGCCTCCAGTTTAGGCCCTTAGTACCCATGTAGATACGGAGGCATGCAGCTCTTTCCATGAGTTCTTAGTCGCTTCTATGCTTTACTATAAAGGAAGTACACTTCTGAGGACTCCTAGGCCTCTCGGGTATGCATCATTTCCCCTCCAAGTTCACTGAGTCCCTCCAGAGCCCTGTGGGCCGGCTGCGAAACTTCGACTCCCATTTGTCGATTCCCTCGGAGGCCCTCTGTGCGTGCCTAGAGACGGGCAACACACTGTACGTTCCTTGAGGAGAGCTCCATTTCCAGAGACCTCGAACGGCCTCAGGACAACATTGCTGCTGAGTCCCAAGTGCCCAGGAAGACTTTGTCATGGCCCTTGTGTGAGCTGCCATGTGATAACACTCTGTTTTGAATGCTCCGAGGCCCTCGTACCTGGAGTCACTCTGCTCGAGGAGAAAGTCAGCATCTTGCCATGCGGTGTCGCTGACGGCACACCCAGCAGAAACACATGCCTGGAAGTAAGGCCCTGATTTGCCGTGCAGAAGCGGAGGCGTGCAGCAGCTTCCATGAGCCGGTGGCCTGTGCTCTGCGTAACTTTAACGGCAGCACAGTTTTCTGGACACCTAGGAGGCTAGCGTGGGCACCCTGTTGCCGGCAGGAACACTGAGTACCCCCAGGCGCACCTGGGTCTGCTAAGCAACATCCAGTCCCGTAGCCCTTTAGAGCCCCCTCTGTGCATGCCGAGCGTAGGGAAACGCACTGCACTCTCCTTTGAAGCGTCTTAGTTTCTTCAGCACTCGCGCACGTTCACGAACCCCGTTCTGGCACGTCCCACATGGCGTAGAAGTCTTAGGCGTTGCCCTAGTCTGAGCAGCACTCAGAGTAACCCTCGGCTTCGCATTCCATCCAGGACCTCCTGCCTGAAATCAACGTGCCTCCTAGAGGAAGTCGGCTTGCGTTCTGACGGCAGTTTGAGTCCTGTACTTCCCGTGGCACTGCAGGCTTTTGAATAGCCACAGGCCCAGAGGAGCAGCTACGGCGTTCCTTGGTTGAGGCAGTTCGCTTGATGCAGAACACTCGAATTCGAGAAGCTGATTCAGGGAAGGAAACACAGGGTAACCTGTGTCTCTTTGGACTTGTTAGAAACCACAGTGGGGTATGCTGAGTGTGCCCATGGAAACGGGGGCCTGCTGGAACTAGCCTTGCTTTCCCATTTTGAAGGCTGCATTCATGCTGCCTTGAAGCTGCCTGACATTCCCTGCTCTTGACAGGCCTGTAAACCCTGTAAGAATGCTTCTGGGGAGCAAATGAATTTGCTATCTACACTAGGTGCTTCTGCGCCTGCGGTGTGGTCACCCTGACAAGCTCTAGCGCTAAAAGGAAACTCAACGTGTGAACTTGCCTCCAGTTTAGGCCCTTAGTACCCATGTAGATACGGAGGCATGCAGCTCTTTCCATGAGTTCTTAGTCGCTTCTATGCTTTACTATAAAGGAAGTACACTTCTGAGGACTCCTAGGCCTCTCGGGTATGCATCATTTCCCCTCCAAGTTCACTGAGTCCCTCCAGAGCCCTGTGGGCCGGCTGCGAAACTTCGACTCCCATTTGTTGATTCCCTCGGAGGCCCTCTGTGCGTGCCTAGAGACGGGCAACACACTGTACGTTCCTTGAGGAGAGCTCCATTTCCAGAGAACTCGAACGGCCTCAGGACAACATTGCTGCTGAGTCCCAAGTGCCCAGGAAGACTTTGTCATGGCCCTTGTGTGAGCTGCCATGTGATAACACTCTGTTTTGAATGCTCCGAGGCCCTCGTACCTGGAGTCACTCTGCTCGAGGAGAAAGTCAGCATCTTGCCATGCGGTGTCGCTGACGGCACACCCAGCAGAAACACATGCCTGGAAGTAAGGCCCTGATTTGCCGTGCAGAAGCGGAGGCGTGCAGCAGCTTCCATGAGCCGGTGGCCTGTGCTCTGCGTACCTTTAACGGCAGCACAGTTTTCTGGACACCTAGGAGGCTAGCGTGGGCACCCTGTTGCCGGCAGGAACACTGAGTACCCCCAGGCGCACCTGGGTCTGCTGAGCAACATCCAGTCCCGTAGCCCTTTAGAGCCCCCTCTGTGCATGCCGAGCGTAGGGAAACGCACTGCACTCTCCTTTGAAGCGTCTTAGTTTCTTCAGCACTCGCGCACGTTCACGAACACCGTTCTGGCACGTCCCACATGGCGTAGAAGTCTTAGGCGTTGCCCTAGTCTGAGCAGCACTCAGAGTAACCCTCGGCTTCGCATTCCATCCAGGACCTCCTGCCTGAAATCAACGTGCCTCCTAGAGGAAGTCGGCTTGCGTTCTGACTGCAGTTTAAGTCCTGTTCTTCCCGTGGCACTGCAGGCTTTTGAATAGCCACAGGCCCAGAGGAGCAGCTACGGCGTTCCTTGGTTGAGGCAGTTCGCTTGATGCAGAACACTCGAATTCGAGAAGCTGATTCAGGGAAGGAAACACAGGGTAACCTGTGTCTCTTTGGACTTGTTAGAAACCACAGTGGGGTATGCTGAGTGTGCCCATGGAAACGGGGGCCTGCTGGAACTAGCCTTGCTTTCCCATTTTGAAGGCTGCATTCATGCTGCCTTGAAGCTGCCTGACATTCCCTGCTCTTGACAGGCCTGTAAACCCTGTAAGAATGCTTCTGGGGAGCAAATGAATTTGCTATCTACACTAGGTGCTTCTGCGCCTGCGGTGTGGTCACCCTGACAAGCTCTAGCGCTAAAAGGAAACTCAACGTGTGAACTTGCCTCCAGTTTAGGCCCTTAGTACCCATGTAGATACGGAGGCATGCAGCTCTTTCCATGAGTTCTTAGTCGCTTCTATGCTTTACTATAAAGGAAGTACACTTCTGAGGACTCCTAGGCCTCTCGGGTATGCATCATTTCCCCTCCAAGTTCACTGAGTCCCTCCAGAGCCCTGTGGGCCGGCTGCGAAACTTCGACTCCCATTTGTTGATTCCCTCGGAGGCCCTCTGTGCGTGCCTAGAGACGGGCAACACACTGTAAGTTCCTTGAGGAGAGCTCCATTTCCAGAGACCTCGAACGGCCTCAGGACAACATTGCTGCTGAGTCCCAAGTGCCCAGGAAGACTTTGTCATGGCCCTTGTGTGAGCTGCCATGTGATAACACTCTGTTTTGAATGCTCCGAGGCCCTCGTACCTGGAGTCACTCTGCTCGAGGAGAAAGTCAGCATCTTGCCATGCGGTGTCGCTGACGGCACACCCAGCAGAAACACATGCCTGGAAGTAAGGCCCTGATTTGCCGTGCAGAAGCGGAGGCGTGCAGCAGCTTCCATGAGCCGGTGGCCTGTGCTCTGCGTACCTTTAACGGCAGCACAGTTTTCTGGACACCTAGGAGGCTAGCGTGGGCACCCTGTTGCCGGCAGGAACACTGAGTACCCCCAGGCGCACCTGGGTCTGCTAAGCAACATCCAGTCCCGTAGCCCTTTAGAGCCCCCTCTGTGCATGCCGAGCGTAGGGAAACGCACTGCACTCTCCTTTGAAGCGTCTTAGTTTCTTCAGCACTCGCGCACGTTCACGAACACCGTTCTGGCACGTCCCACATGGCGTAGAAGTCTCAGGCGTTGCCCTAGTCTGAGCAGCACTCAGAGTAACCCTCGGCTTCGCATTCCATCCAGGACCTCCTGCCTGAAATCAACGTGCCTCCTAGAGGAAGTCGGCTTGCGTTCTGACTGCAGTTTAAGTCCTGTTCTTCCCGTGGCACTGCAGGCTTTTGAATAGCCACAGGCCCAGAGGAGCAGCTACGGCGTTCCTTGGTTGAGGCAGTTCGCTTGATGCAGAACACTCGAATTCGAGAAGCTGATTCAGGGAAGGAAACACAGGGTAACCTGTGTCTCTTTGGACTTGTTAGAAACCACAGTGGGGTATGCTGAGTGTGCCCATGGAAACGGGGGCCTGCTGGAACTAGCCTTGCTTTCCCATTTTGAAGGCTGCATTCATGCTGCCTTGAAGCTGCCTGACATTCCCTGCTCTTGACAGGCCTGTAAACCCTGTAAGAATGCTTCTGGGGAGCAAATGAATTTGCTATCTACACTAGGTGCTTCTGCGCCTGCGGTGTGGTCACCCTGACAAGCTCTAGCGCTAAAAGGAAACTCAACGTGTGAACTTGCCTCCAGTTTAGGCCCTTAGTACCCATGTAGATACGGAGGCATGCAGCTCTTTCCATGAGTTCTTAGTCGCTTCTATGCTTTACTATAAAGGAAGTACACTTCTGAGGACTCCTAGGCCTCTCGGGTATGCATCATTTCCCCTCCAAGTTCACTGAGTCCCTCCAGAGCCCTATGGGCCGGCTGCGAAACTTCGACTCCCATTTGTCGATTCCCTCGGAGGCCCTCTGTGCGTGCCTAGAGACGGGCAACACACTGTACGTTCCTTGAGGAGAGCTCCATTTCCAGAGACCTCGAACGGCCTCAGGACAACATTGCTGCTGAGTCCCAAGTGCCCAGGAAGACTTTGTCATGGCCCTTGTGTGAGCTGCCATGTGATAACACTCTGTTTTGAATGCTCCGAGGCCCTCGTACCTGGAGTCACTCTGCTCGAGGAGAAAGTCAGCATCTTGCCATGCGGTGTCGCTGACGGCACACCCAGCAGAAACACATGCCTGGAAGTAAGGCCCTGATTTGCCGTGCAGAAGCGGAGGCGTGCAGCAGCTTCCATGAGCCGGTGGCCTGTGCTCTGCGTACCTTTAACGGCAGCACAGTTTTCTGGACACCTAGGAGGCTAGCGTGGGCACCCTGTTGCCGGCAGGAACACTGAGTACCCCCAGGCGCACCTGGGTCTGCTGAGCAACATCCAGTCCCGTAGCCCTTTAGAGCCCCCTCTGTGCATGCCGAGCGTAGGGAAACGCACTGCACTCTCCTTTGAAGCGTCTTAGTTTCTTCAGCACTCGCGCACGTTCACGAACACCGTTCTGGCACGTCCCACATGGCGTAGAAGTCTTAGGCGTTGCCCTAGTCTGAGCAGCACTCAGAGTAACCCTCGGCTTCGCATTCCATCCAGGACCTCCTGCCTGAAATCAACGTGCCTCCTAGAGGAAGTCGGCTTGCGTTCTGACTGCAGTTTAAGTCCTGTTCTTCCCGTGGCACTGCAGGCTTTTGAATAGCCACAGGCCCAGAGGAGCAGCTACGGCGTTCCTTGGTTGAGGCAGTTCGCTTGATGCAGAACACTCGAATTCGAGAAGCTGATTCAGGGAAGGAAACACAGGGTAACCTGTGTCTCTTTGGACTTGTTAGAAACCACAGTGGGGTATGCTGAGTGTGCCCATGGAAACGGGGGCCTGCTGGAACTAGCCTTGCTTTCCCATTTTGAAGGCTGCATTCATGCTGCCTTGAAGCTGCCTGACATTCCCTGCTCTTGACAGGCCTGTAAACCCTGTAAGAATGCTTCTGGGGAGCAAATGAATTTGCTATCTACACTAGGTGCTTCTGCGCCTGCGGTGTGGTCACCCTGACAAGCTCTAGCGCTAAAAGGAAACTCAACGTGTGAACTTGCCTCCAGTTTAGGCCCTTAGTACCCATGTAGATACGGAGGCATGCAGCTCTTTCCATGAGTTCTTAGTCGCTTCTATGCTTTACTATAAAGGAAGTACACTTCTGAGGACTCCTAGGCCTCTCGGGTATGCATCATTTCCCCTCCAAGTTCACTGAGTCCCTCCAGAGCCCTGTGGGCCGGCTGCGAAACTTCGACTCCCATTTGTTGATTCCCTCGGAGGCCCTCTGTGCGTGCCTAGAGACGGGCAACACACTGTAAGTTCCTTGAGGAGAGCTCCATTTCCAGAGACCTCGAACGGCCTCAGGACAACATTGCTGCTGAGTCCCAAGTGCCCAGGAAGACTTTGTCATGGCCCTTGTGTGAGCTGCCATGTGATAACACTCTGTTTTGAATGCTCCGAGGCCCTCGTACCTGGAGTCACTCTGCTCGAGGAGAAAGTCAGCATCTTGCCATGCGGTGTCGCTGACGGCACACCCAGCAGAAACACATGCCTGGAAGTAAGGCCCTGATTTGCCGTGCAGAAGCGGAGGCGTGCAGCAGCTTCCATGAGCCGGTGGCCTGTGCTCTGCGTACCTTTAACGGCAGCACAGTTTTCTGGACACCTAGGAGGCTAGCGTGGGCACCCTGTTGCCGGCAGGAACACTGAGTACCCCCAGGCGCACCTGGGTCTGCTAAGCAACATCCAGTCCCGTAGCCCTTTAGAGCCCCCTCTGTGCATGCCGAGCGTAGGGAAACGCACTGCACTCTCCTTTGAAGCGTCTTAGTTTCTTCAGCACTCGCGCACGTTCACGAACACCGTTCTGGCACGTCCCACATGGCGTAGAAGTCTCAGGCGTTGCCCTAGTCTGAGCAGCACTCAGAGTAACCCTCGGCTTCGCATTCCATCCAGGACCTCCTGCCTGAAATCAACGTGCCTCCTAGAGGAAGTCGGCTTGCGTTCTGACTGCAGTTTAAGTCCTGTTCTTCCCGTGGCACTGCAGGCTTTTGAATAGCCACAGGCCCAGAGGAGCAGCTACGGCGTTCCTTGGTTGAGGCAGTTCGCTTGATGCAGAACACTCGAATTCGAGAAGCTGATTCAGGGAAGGAAACACAGGGTAACCTGTGTCTCTTTGGACTTGTTAGAAACCACAGTGGGGTATGCTGAGTGTGCCCATGGAAACGGGGGCCTGCTGGAACTAGCCTTGCTTTCCCATTTTGAAGGCTGCATTCATGCTGCCTTGAAGCTGCCTGACATTCCCTGCTCTTGACAGGCCTGTAAACCCTGTAAGAATGCTTCTGGGGAGCAAATGAATTTGCTATCTACACTAGGTGCTTCTGCGCCTGCGGTGTGGTCACCCTGACAAGCTCTAGCGCTAAAAGGAAACTCAACGTGTGAACTTGCCTCCAGTTTAGGCCCTTAGTACCCATGTAGATACGGAGGCATGCAGCTCTTTCCATGAGTTCTTAGTCGCTTCTATGCTTTACTATAAAGGAAGTACACTTCTGAGGACTCCTAGGCCTCTCGGGTATGCATCATTTCCCCTCCAAGTTCACTGAGTCCCTCCAGAGCCCTGTGGGCCGGCTGCGAAACTTCGACTCCCATTTGTCGATTCCCTCGGAGGCCCTCTGTGCGTGCCTAGAGACGGGCAACACACTGTACGTTCCTTGAGGAGAGCTCCATTTCCAGAGACCTCGAACGGCCTCAGGACAACATTGCTGCTGAGTCCCAAGTGCCCAGGAAGACTTTGTCATGGCCCTTGTGTGAGCTGCCATGTGATAACACTCTGTTTTGAATGCTCCGAGGCCCTCGTACCTGGAGTCACTCTGCTCGAGGAGAAAGTCAGCATCTTGCCATGCGGTGTCGCTGACGGCACACCCAGCAGAAACACATGCCTGGAAGTAAGGCCCTGATTTGCCGTGCAGAAGCGGAGGCGTGCAGCAGCTTCCATGAGCCGGTGGCCTGTGCTCTGCGTACCTTTAACGGCAGCACAGTTTTCTGGACACCTAGGAGGCTAGCGTGGGCACCCTGTTGCCGGCAGGAACACTGAGTACCCCCAGGCGCACCTGGGTCTGCTGAGCAACATCCAGTCCCGTAGCCCTTTAGAGCCCCCTCTGTGCATGCCGAGCGTAGGGAAACGCACTGCACTCTCCTTTGAAGCGTCTTAGTTTCTTCAGCACTCGCGCACGTTCACGAACACCGTTCTGGCACGTCCCACATGGCGTAGAAGTCTTAGGCGTTGCCCTAGTCTGAGCAGCACTCAGAGTAACCCTCGGCTTCGCATTCCATCCAGGACCTCCTGCCTGAAATCAACGTGCCTCCTAGAGGAAGTCGGCTTGCGTTCTGACTGCAGTTTAAGTCCTGTTCTTCCCGTGGCACTGCAGGCTTTTGAATAGCCACAGGCCCAGAGGAGCAGCTACGGCGTTCCTTGGTTGAGGCAGTTCGCTTGATGCAGAACACTCGAATTCGAGAAGCTGATTCAGGGAAGGAAACACAGGGTAACCTGTGTCTCTTTGGACTTGTTAGAAACCACAGTGGGGTATGCTGAGTGTGCCCATGGAAACGGGGGCCTGCTGGAACTAGCCTTGCTTTCCCATTTTGAAGGCTGCATTCATGCTGCCTTGAAGCTGCCTGACATTCCCTGCTCTTGACAGGCCTGTAAACCCTGTAAGAATGCTTCTGGGGAGCAAATGAATTTGCTATCTACACTAGGTGCTTCTGCGCCTGCGGTGTGGTCACCCTGACAAGCTCTAGCGCTAAAAGGAAACTCAACGTGTGAACTTGCCTCCAGTTTAGGCCCTTAGTACCCATGTAGATACGGAGGCATGCAGCTCTTTCCATGAGTTCTTAGTCGCTTCTATGCTTTACTATAAACGAAGTACACTTCTGAGGACTCCTAGGCCTCTCGGGTATGCATCATTTCCCCTCCAAGTTCACTGAGTCCCTCCAGAGCCCTGTGGGCCGGCTGCGAAACTTCGACTCCCATTTGTTGATTCCCTCGGAGGCCCTCTGTGCGTGCCTAGAGACGGGCAACACACTGTACGTTCCTTGAGGAGAGCTCCATTTCCAGAGAACTCGAACGGCCTCAGGACAACATTGCTGCTGAGTCCCAAGTGCCCAGGAAGACTTTGTCATGGCCCTTGTGTGAGCTGCCATGTGATAACACTCTGTTTTGAATGCTCCGAGGCCCTCGTACCTGGAGTCACTCTGCTCGAGGAGAAAGTCAGCATCTTGCCATGCGGTGTCGCTGACGGCACACCCAGCAGAAACACATGCCTGGAAGTAAGGCCCTGATTTGCCGTGCAGAAGCGGAGGCGTGCAGCAGCTTCCATGAGCCGGTGGCCTGTGCTCTGCGTACCTTTAACGGCAGCACAGTTTTCTGGACACCTAGGAGGCTAGCGTGGGCACCCTGTTGCCGGCAGGAACACTGAGTACCCCCAGGCGCACCTGGGTCTGCTGAGCAACATCCAGTCCCGTAGCCCTTTAGAGCCCCCTCTGTGCATGCCGAGCGTAGGGAAACGCACTGCACTCTCATTTGAAGCGTCTTAGTTTCTTCAGCACTCGCGCACGTTCACGAACACCGTTCTGGCACGTCCCACATGGCGTAGAAGTCTTAGGCGTTGCCCTAGTCTGAGCAGCACTCAGAGTAACCCTCGGCTTCGCATTCCATCCAGGACCTCCTGCCTGAAATCAACGTGCCTCCTAGAGGAAGTCGGCTTGCGTTCTGACTGCAGTTTAAGTCCTGTTCTTCCCGTGGCACTGCAGGCTTTTGAATAGCCACAGGCCCAGAGGAGCAGCTACGGCGTTCCTTGGTTGAGGCAGTTCGCTTGATGCAGAACACTCGAATTCGAGAAGCTGATTCAGGGAAGGAAACACAGGGTAACCTGTGTCTCTTTGGACTTGTTAGAAACCACAGTGGGGTATGCTGAGTGTGCCCATGGAAACGGGGGCCTGCTGGAACTAGCCTTGCTTTCCCATTTTGAAGGCTGCATTCATGCTGCCTTGAAGCTGCCTGACATTCCCTGCTCTTGACAGGCCTGTAAACCCTGTAAGAATGCTTCTGGGGAGCAAATGAATTTGCTATCTACACTAGGTGCTTCTGCGCCTGCGGTGTGGTCACCCTGACAAGCTCTAGCGCTAAAAGGAAACTCAACGTGTGAACTTGCCTCCAGTTTAGGCCCTTAGTACCCATGTAGATACGGAGGCATGCAGCTCTTTCCATGAGTTCTTAGTCGCTTCTATGCTTTACTATAAAGGAAGTACACTTCTGAGGACTCCTAGGCCTCTCGGGTATGCATCATTTCCCCTCCAAGTTCACTGAGTCCCTCCAGAGCCCTGTGGGCCGGCTGCGAAACTTCGAGTCCCATTTGTTGATCCCTCGGAGGCCCTCTGTGCGTGCCTAGAGACGGGCAACACACTGTACGTTCCTTGAGGAGAGCTCCATTTCCAGAGACCTCGAACGGCCTCAGGACAACATTGCTGCTGAGTCCCAAGTGCCCAGGAAGACTTTGTCATGGCCCTTGTGTGAGCTGCCATGTGATAACACTCTGTTTTGAATGCTCCGAGGCCCTCGTACCTGGAGTCACTCTGCTCGAGGAGAAAGTCAGCATCTTGCCATGCGGTGTCGCTGACGGCACACCCAGCAGAAACACATGCCTGGAAGTAAGGCCCTGATTTGCCGTGCAGAAGCGGAGGCGTGCAGCAGTTTCCATGAGCCGGTGGCCTGTGCTCTGCGTACCTTTAACGGCAGCACAGTTTTCTGGACACCTAGGAGGCTAGCGTGGGCACCCTGTTGCCGGCAGGAACACTGAGTACCCCCAGGCGCACCTGGGTCTGCTGAGCAACATCCAGTCCCGTAGCCCTTTAGAGCCCCCTCTGTGCATGCCGAGCGTAGGGAAACGCACTGCACTCTCCTTTGAAGCGTCTTAGTTTCTTCAGCACTCGCGCACGTTCACGAACACCGTTCTGGCACGTCCCACATGGCGTAGAAGTCTCAGGCGTTGCCCTAGTCTGAGCAGCACTCAGAGTAACCCTCGGCTTCGCATTCCATCCAGGACCTCCTGCCTGAAATCAACGTGCCTCCTAGAGGAAGTCGGCTTGCGTTCTGACTGCAGTTTAAGTCCTGTTCTTCCCGTGGCACTGCAGGCTTTTGAATAGCCACAGGCCCAGAGGAGCAGCTACGGCGTTCCTTGGTTGAGGCAGTTCGCTTGATGCAGAACACTCGAATTCGAGAAGCTGATTCAGGGAAGGAAACACAGGGTAACCTGTGTCTCTTTGGACTTGTTAGAAACCACAGTGGGGTATGCTGAGTGTGCCCATGGAAACGGGGGCCTGCTGGAACTAGCCTTGCTTTCCCATTTTGAAGGCTGCATTCATGCTGCCTTGAAGCTGCCTGACATTCCCTGCTCTTGACAGGCCTGTAAACCCTGTAAGAATGCTTCTGGGGAGCAAATGAATTTGCTATCTACACTAGGTGCTTCTGCGCCTGCGGTGTGGTCACCCTGACAAGCTCTAGCGCTAAAAGGAAACTCAACGTGTGAACTTGCCTCCAGTTTAGGCCCTTAGTACCCATGTAGATACGGAGGCATGCAGCTCTTTCCATGAGTTCTTAGTCGCTTCTATGCTTTACTATAAAGGAAGTACACTTCTGAGGACTCCTAGGCCTCTCGGGTATGCATCATTTCCCCTCCAAGTTCACTGAGTCCCTCCAGAGCCCTGTGGGCCGGCTGCGAAACTTCGACTCCAATTTGTTGATCCCTCGGAGGCCCTCTGTGCGTGCCTAGAGACGGGCAACACACTGTACGTTCCTTGAGGAGAGCTCCATTTCCAGAGACCTCGAACGGCCTCAGGACAACATTGCTGCTGAGTCCCAAGTGCCCAGGAAGACTTTGTCATGGCCCTTGTGTGAGCTGCCATGTGATAACACTCTGTTTTGAATGCTCCGAGGCCCTCGTACCTGGAGTCACTCTGCTCGAGGAGAAAGTCAGCATCTTGCCATGCGGTGTCGCTGACGGCACACCCAGCAGAAACACATGCCTGGAAGTAAGGCCCTGATTTGCCGTGCAGAAGCGGAGGCGTGCAGCAGCTTCCATGAGCCGGTGGCCTGTGCTCTGCGTACCTTTAACGGCAGCACAGTTTTCTGGACACCTAGGAGGCTAGCGTGGGCACCCTGTTGCCGGCAGGAACACTGAGTACCCCCAGGCGCACCTGGGTCTGCTGAGCAACATCCAGTCCCGTAGCCCTTTAGAGCCCCCTCTGTGCATGCCGAGCGTAGGGAAACGCACTGCACTCTCCTTTGAAGCGTCTTAGTTTCTTCAGCACTCGCGCACGTTCACGAACACCGTTCTGGCACGTCCCACATGGCGTAGAAGTCTCAGGCGTTGCCCTAGTCTGAGCAGCACTCAGAGTAACCCTCGGCTTCGCATTCCATCCAGGACCTCCTGCCTGAAATCAACGTGCCTCCTAGAGGAAGTCGGCTTGCGTTCTGACTGCAGTTTAAGTCCTGTTCTTCCCGTGGCACTGCAGGCTTTTGAATAGCCACAGGCCCAGAGGAGCAGCTACGGCGTTCCTTGGTTGAGGCAGTTCGCTTGATGCAGAACACTCGAATTCGAGAAGCTGATTCAGGGAAGGAAACACAGGGTAACCTGTGTCTCTTTGGACTTGTTAGAAACCACAGTGGGGTATGCTGAGTGTGCCCATGGAAACGGGGGCCTGCTGGAACTAGCCTTGCTTTCCCATTTTGAAGGCTGCATTCATGCTGCCTTGAAGCTGCCTGACATTCCCTGCTCTTGACAGGCCTGTAAACCCTGTAAGAATGCTTCTGGGGAGCAAATGAATTTGCTATCTACACTAGGTGCTTCTGCGCCTGCGGTGTGGTCACCCTGACAAGCTCTAGCGCTAAAAGGAAACTCAACGTGTGAACTTGCCTCCAGTTTAGGCCCTTAGTACCCATGTAGATACGGAGGCATGCAGCTCTTTCCATGAGTTCTTAGTCGCTTCTATGCTTTACTATAAAGGAAGTACACTTCTGAGGACTCCTAGGCCTCTCGGGTATGCATCATTTCCCCTCCAAGTTCACTGAGTCCCTCCAGAGCCCTGTGGGCCGGCTGCGAAACTTCGAGTCCCATTTGTTGATCCCTCGGAGGCCCTCTGTGCGTGCCTAGAGACGGGCAACACACTGTACGTTCCTTGAGGAGAGCTCCATTTCCAGAGACCTCGAACGGCCTCAGGACAACATTGCTGCTGAGTCCCAAGTGCCCAGGAAGACTTTGTCATGGCCCTTGTGTGAGCTGCCATGTGATAACACTCTGTTTTGAATGCTCCGAGGCCCTCGTACCTGGAGTCACTCTGCTCGAGGAGAAAGTCAGCATCTTGCCATGCGGTGTCGCTGACGGCACACCCAGCAGAAACACATGCCTGGAAGTAAGGCCCTGATTCGCCGTGCAGAAGCGGAGGCGTGCAGCAGTTTCCATGAGCCGGTGGCCTGTGCTCTGCGTACCTTTAACGGCAGCACAGTTTTCTGGACACCTAGGAGGCTAGCGTGGGCACCCTGTTGCCGGCAGGAACACTGAGTACCCCCAGGCGCACCTGGGTCTGCTGAGCAACATCCAGTCCCGCAGCCCTTTAGAGCCCCTCTGTGCATGCCGAGCGTAGGGAAACGCACTGCACTCTCCTTTGAAGCGTCTTAGTTTCTTCAGCACTCGCGCACGTTCACGAACACCGTTCTGGCACGTCCCACATGGCGTAGAAGTCTCAGGCGTTGCCCTAGTCTGAGCAGCACTCAGAGTAACCCTCGGCTTCGCATTCCATCCAGGACCTCCTGCCTGAAATCAACGTGCCTCCTAGAGGAAGTCGGCTTGCGTTCTGACTGCAGTTTAAGTCCTGTTCTTCCCGTGGCACTGCAGGCTTTTGAATAGCCACAGGCCCAGAGGAGCAGCTACGGCGTTCCTTGGTTGAGGCAGTTCGCTTGATGCAGAACACTCGAATTCGAGAAGCTGATTCAGGGAAGGAAACACAGGGTAACCTGTGTCTCTTTGGACTTGTTAGAAACCACAGTGGGGTATGCTGAGTGTGCCCATGGAAACGGGGGCCTGCTGGAACTAGCCTTGCTTTCCCATTTTGAAGGCTGCATTCATGCTGCCTTGAAGCTGCCTGACATTCCCTGCTCTTGACAGGCCTGTAAACCCTGTAAGAATGCTTCTGGGGAGCAAATGAATTTGCTATCTACACTAGGTGCTTCTGCGCCTGCGGTGTGGTCACCCTGACAAGCTCTAGCGCTAAAAGGAAACTCAACGTGTGAACTTGCCTCCAGTTTAGGCCCTTAGTACCCATGTAGATACGGAGTCATGCAGCTCTTTCCATGAGTTCTTAGTCGCTTCTATGCTTTACTATAGAGGAAGTACACTTCTGAGGACTCCTAGGCCTCTCGGGTATGCATCATTTCCCCTCCAAGTTCACTGAGTCCCTCCAGAGCCCTGTGGGCCGGCTGCGAAACTTCGAGTCCCATTTGTTGATCCCTCGGAGGCCCTCTGTGCGTGCCTAGAGCCGGGCAACACACTGTACGTTCCTTGAGGAGAGCTCCATTTCCAGAGACCTCGAACGGCCTCAGGACAACATTGCTGCTGAGTCCCAAGTGCCCAGGAAGACTTTGTCATGGCCCTTGTGTGAGCTGCCATGTGATAACACTCTGTTTTGAATGCTCCGAGGCCCTCGTACCTGGAGTCACTCTGCTCGAGGAGAAAGTCAGCATCTTGCCATGCGGTGTCGCTGACGGCACACCCAGCAGAAACACATGCCTGGAAGTAAGGCCCTGATTTGCCGTGCAGAAGCGGAGGCGTGCAGCAGCTTCCATGAGCCGGTGGCCTGTGCTCTGCGTACCTTTAACGGCAGCACAGTTTTCTGGACACCTAGGAGGCTAGCGTGGGCACCCTGTTGCCGGCAGGAACACTGAGTACCCCCAGGCGCACCTGGGTCTGCTGAGCAACATCCAGTCCCGTAGCCCTTTAGAGCCCCCTCTGTGCATGCCGAGCGTAGGGAAACGCACTGCACTCTCCTTTGAAGCGTCTTAGTTTCTTCAGCACTCGCGCACGTTCACGAACACCGTTCTGGCACGTCCCACATGGCGTAGAAGTCTCAGGCGTTGCCCTAGTCTGAGCAGCACTCAGAGTAACCCTCGGCTTCGCATTCCATCCAGGACCTCCTGCCTGAAATCAACGTGCCTCCTAGAGGAAGTCGGCTTGCGTTCTGACTGCAGTTTAAGTCCTGTTCTTCCCGTGGCACTGCAGGCTTTTGAATAGCCACAGGCCCAGAGGAGCAGCTACGGCGTTCCTTGGTTGAGGCAGTTCGCTTGATGCAGAACACTCGAATTCGAGAAGCTGATTCAGGGAAGGAAACACAGGGTAACCTGTGTCTCTTTGGACTTGTTAGAAACCACAGTGGGGTATGCTGAGTGTGCCCATGGAAACGGGGGCCTGCTGGAACTAGCCTTGCTTTCCCATTTTGAAGGCTGCATTCATGCTGCCTTGAAGCTGCCTGACATTCCCTGCTCTTGACAGGCCTGTAAACCCTGTAAGAATGCTTCTGGGGAGCAAATGAATTTGCTATCTACACTAGGTGCTTCTGCGCCTGCGGTGTGGTCACCCTGACAAGCTCTAGCGCTAAAAGGAAACTCAACGTGTGAACTTGCCTCCAGTTTAGGCCCTTAGTACCCATGTAGATACGGAGGCATGCAGCTCTTTCCATGAGTTCTTAGTCGCTTCTATGCTTTACTATAAAGGAAGTACACTTCTGAGGACTCCTAGGCCTCTCGGGTATGCATCATTTCCCCTCCAAGTTCACTGAGTCCCTCCAGAGCCCTGTGGGCCGGCTGCGAAACTTCGAGTCCCATTTGTTGATCCCTCGGAGGCCCTCTGTGCGTGCCTAGAGACGGGCAACACACTGTACGTTCCTTGAGGAGAGCTCCATTTCCAGAGACCTCGAACGGCCTCAGGACAACATTGCTGCTGAGTCCCAAGTGCCCAGGAAGACTTTGTCATGGCCCTTGTGTGAGCTGCCATGTGATAACACTCTGTTTTGAATGCTCCGAGGCCCTCGTACCTGGAGTCACTCTGCTCGAGGAGAAAGTCAGCATCTTGCCATGCGGTGTCGCTGACGGCACACCCAGCAGAAACACATGCCTGGAAGTAAGGCCCTGATTCGCCGTGCAGAAGCGGAGGCGTGCAGCAGTTTCCATGAGCCGGTGGCCTGTGCTCTGCGTACCTTTAACGGCAGCACAGTTTTCTGGACACCTAGGAGGCTAGCGTGGGCACCCTGTTGCCGGCAGGAACACTGAGTACCCCCAGGCGCACCTGGGTCTGCTGAGCAACATCCAGTCCCGCAGCCCTTTAGAGCCCCTCTGTGCATGCCGAGCGTAGGGAAACGCACTGCACTCTCCTTTGAAGCGTCTTAGTTTCTTCAGCACTCGCGCACGTTCACGAACACCGTTCTGGCACGTCCCACATGGCGTAGAAGTCTCAGGCGTTGCCCTAGTCTGAGCAGCACTCAGAGTAACCCTCGGCTTCGCATTCCATCCAGGACCTCCTGCCTGAAATCAACGTGCCTCCTAGAGGAAGTCGGCTTGCGTTCTGACTGCAGTTTAAGTCCTGTTCTTCCCGTGGCACTGCAGGCTTTTGAATAGCCACAGGCCCAGAGGAGCAGCTACGGCGTTCCTTGGTTGAGGCAGTTCGCTTGATGCAGAACACTCGAATTCGAGAAGCTGATTCAGGGAAGGAAACACAGGGTAACCTGTGTCTCTTTGGACTTGTTAGAAACCACAGTGGGGTATGCTGAGTGTGCCCATGGAAACGGGGGCCTGCTGGAACTAGCCTTGCTTTCCCATTTTGAAGGCTGCATTCATGCTGCCTTGAAGCTGCCTGACATTCCCTGCTCTTGACAGGCCTGTAAACCCTGTAAGAATGCTTCTGGGGAGCAAATGAATTTGCTATCTACACTAGGTGCTTCTGCGCCTGCGGTGTGGTCACCCTGACAAGCTCTAGCGCTAAAAGGAAACTCAACGTGTGAACTTGCCTCCAGTTTAGGCCCTTAGTACCCATGTAGATACGGAGTCATGCAGCTCTTTCCATGAGTTCTTAGTCGCTTCTATGCTTTACTATAGAGGAAGTACACTTCTGAGGACTCCTAGGCCTCTCGGGTATGCATCATTTCCCCTCCAAGTTCACTGAGTCCCTCCAGAGCCCTGTGGGCCGGCTGCGAAACTTCGAGTCCCATTTGTTGATCCCTCGGAGGCCCTCTGTGCGTGCCTAGAGCCGGGCAACACACTGTACGTTCCTTGAGGAGAGCTCCATTTCCAGAGACCTCGAACGGCCTCAGGACAACATTGCTGCTGAGTCCCAAGTGCCCAGGAAGACTTTGTCATGGCCCTTGTGTGAGCTGCCATGTGATAACACTCTGTTTTGAATGCTCCGAGGCCCTCGTACCTGGAGTCACTCTGCTCGAGGAGAAAGTCAGCATCTTGCCATGCGGTGTCGCTGACGGCACACCCAGCAGAAACACATGCCTGGAAGTAAGGCCCTGATTTGCCGTGCAGAAGCGGAGGCGTGCAGCAGTTTCCATGAGCCGGTGGCCTGTGCTCTGCGTACCTTTAACGGCAGCACAGTTTTCTGGACACCTAGGAGGCTAGCGTGGGCACCCTGTTGCCGGCAGGAACACTGAGTACCCCCAGGCGCACCTGGGTCTGCTGAGCAACATCCAGTCCCGTAGCCCTTTAGAGCCCCCTCTGTGCATGCCGAGCGTAGGGAAACGCACTGCACTCTCCTTTGAAGCGTCTTAGTTTCTTCAGCACTCGCGCACGTTCACGAACACCGTTCTGGCACGTCCCACATGGCGTAGAAGTCTCAGGCGTTGCCCTAGTCTGAGCAGCACTCAGAGTAACCCTCGGCTTCGCATTCCATCCAGGACCTCCTGCCTGAAATCAACGTGCCTCCTAGAGGAAGTCGGCTTGCGTTCTGACTGCAGTTTAAGTCCTGTTCTTCCCGTGGCACTGCAGGCTTTTGAATAGCCACAGGCCCAGAGGAGCAGCTACGGCGTTCCTTGGTTGAGGCAGTTCGCTTGATGCAGAACACTCGAATTCGAGAAGCTGATTCAGGGAAGGAAACACAGGGTAACCTGTGTCTCTTTGGACTTGTTAGAAACCACAGTGGGGTATGCTGAGTGTGCCCATGGAAACGGGGGCCTGCTGGAACTAGCCTTGCTTTCCCATTTTGAAGGCTGCATTCATGCTGCCTTGAAGCTGCCTGACATTCCCTGCTCTTGACAGGCCTGTAAACCCTGTAAGAATGCTTCTGGGGAGAAAATGAATTTGCTATCTACACTAGGTGCTTCTGCGCCTGCGGTGTGGTCACCCTGACAAGCTCTAGCGCTAAAAGGAAACTCAACGTGTGAACTTGCCTCCAGTTTAGGCCCTTAGTACCCATGTAGATACGGAGGCATGCAGCTCTTTCCATGAGTTCTTAGTCGCTTCTATGCTTTACTATAAAGGAAGTACACTTCTGAGGACTCCTAGGCCTCTCGGGTATGCATCATTTCCCCTCCAAGTTCACTGAGTCCCTCCAGAGCCCTGTGGGCCGGCTGCGAAACTTCGAGTCCCATTTGTTGATCCCTCGGCGGCCCTCTGTGCGTGCCTAGAGACGGGCAACACACTGTACGTTCCTTGAGGAGAGCTCCATTTCCAGAGACCTCGAACGGCCTCAGGACAACATTGCTGCTGAGTCCCAAGTGCCCAGGAAGACTTTGTCATGGCCCTTGTGTGAGCTGCCATGTGATAACACTCTGTTTTGAATGCTCCGAGGCCCTCGTACCTGGAGTCACTCTGCTCGAGGAGAAAGTCAGCATCTTGCCATGCGGTGTCGCTGACGGCACACCCAGCAGAAACACATGCCTGGAAGTAAGGCCCTGATTTGCCGTGCAGAATCGGAGGCGTGCAGCAGTTTCCATGAGCCGGTGGCCTGTGCTCTGCGTACCTTTAACGGCAGCACAGTTTTCTGGACACCTAGGAGGCTAGCGTGGGCACCCTGTTGCCGGCAGGAACACTGAGTACCCCCAGGCGCACCAGGGTCTGCTGAGCAACATCCAGTCCCGCAGCCCTTTAGAGCCCCTCTGTGCATGCCGAGCGTAGGGAAACGCACTGCACTCTCCTTTGAAGCGTCTTAGTTTCTTCAGCACTCGCGCACGTTCACGAACACCGTTCTGGCACGTCCCACATGGCGTAGAAGTCTTAGGCGTTGCCCTAGTCTGAGCAGCACTCAGAGTAACCCTCGGCTTCGCATTCCATCCAGGACCTCCTGCCTGAAATCAACGTGCCTCCTAGAGGAAGTCGGCTTGCGTTCTGACTGCAGTTTAAGTCCTGTTCTTCCCGTGGCACTGCAGGCTTTTGAATAGCCACAGGCCCAGAGGAGCAGCTACGGCGTTCCTTGGTTGAGGCAGTTCGCTTGATGCAGAACACTCGAATTCGAGAAGCTGATTCAGGGAAGGAAACACAGGGTAACCTGTGTCTCTTTGGACTTGTTAGAAACCACAGTGGGGTATGCTGAGTGTGCCCATGGAAACGGGGGCCTGCTGGAACTAGCCTTGCTTTCCCATTTTGAAGGCTGCATTCATGCTGCCTTGAAGCTGCCTGACATTCCCTGCTCTTGACAGCCCTGTAAACCCTGTAAGAATGCTTCTGGGGAGCAAATGAATTTGCTATCTACACTAGGTGCTTCTGCGCCTGCGGTGTGGTCACCCTGACAAGCTCTAGCGCTAAAAGGAAACTCAACGTGTGAACTTGCCTCCAGTTTAGGCCCTTAGTACCCATGTAGATACGGAGGCATGCAGCTCTTTCCATGAGTTCTTAGTCGCTTCTATGCTTTACTATAAAGGAAGTACACTTCTGAGGACTCCTAGGCCTCTCGGGTATGCATCATTTCCCCTCCAAGTTCACTGAGTCCCTCCAGAGCCCTGTGGGCCGGCTGCGAAACTTCGACTCCCATTTGTTGATCCCTCGGAGGCCCTCTGTGCGTGCCTAGAGACGGGCAACACACTGTACGTTCCTTGAGGAGAGCTCCATTTCCAGAGACCTCGAACGGCCTCAGGACAACATTGCTGCTGAGTCCCAAGTGCCCAGGAAGACTTTGTCATGGCCCTTGTGTGAGCTGCCATGTGATAACACTCTGTTTTGAATGCTCCGAGGCCCTCGTACCTGGAGTCACTCTGCTCGAGGAGAAAGTCAGCATCTTGCCATGCGGTGTCGCTGATGGCACACCCAGCAGAAACACATGCCTGGAAGTAAGGCCCTGATTTGCCGTGCAGAAGCGGAGGCGTGCAGCAGTTTCCATGAGCCGGTGGCCTGTGCTCTGCGTACCTTTAACGGCAGCACAGTTTTCTGGACACCTAGGAGGCTAGCGTGGGCACCCTGTTGCCGGCAGGAACACTGAGTACCCCCAGGCGCACCAGGGTCTGCTGAGCAACATCCAGTCCCGCAGCCCTTTAGAGCCCCTCTGTGCATGCCGAGCGTAGGGAAACGCACTGCACTCTCCTTTGAAGCGTCTTAGTTTCTTCAGCACTCGCGCACGTTCACGAACACCGTTCTGGCACGTCCCACATGGCGTAGAAGTCTTAGGCGTTGCCCTAGTCTGAGCAGCACTCAGAGTAACCCTCGGCTTCGCATTCCATCCAGGACCTCCTGCCTGAAATCAACGTGCCTCCTAGAGGAAGTCGGCTTGCGTTCTGACTGCAGTTTAAGTCCTGTTCTTCCCGTGGCACTGCAGGCTTTTGAATAGCCACAGGCCCAGAGGAGCAGCTACGGCGTTCCTTGGTTGAGGCAGTTCGCTTGATGCAGAACACTCGAATTCGAGAAGCTGATTCAGGGAAGGAAACACAGGGTAACCTGTGTCTCTTTGGACTTGTTAGAAACCACAGTGGGGTATGCTGAGTGTGCCCATGGAAACGGGGGCCTGCTGGAACTAGCCTTGCTTTCCCATTTTGAAGGCTGCATTCATGCTGCCTTGAAGCTGCCTGACATTCCCTGCTCTTGACAGCCCTGTAAACCCTGTAAGAATGCTTCTGGGGAGCAAATGAATTTGCTATCTACACTAGGTGCTTCTGCGCCTGCGGTGTGGTCACCCTGACAAGCTCTAGCGCTAAAAGGAAACTCAACGTGTGAACTTGCCTCCAGTTTAGGCCCTTAGTACCCATGTAGATACGGAGGCATGCAGCTCTTTCCATGAGTTCTTAGTCGCTTCTATGCTTTACTATAAAGGAAGTACACTTCTGAGGACTCCTAGGCCTCTCGGGTATGCATCATTTCCCCTCCAAGTTCACTGAGTCCCTCCAGAGCCCTGTGGGCCGGCTGCGAAACTTCGAGTCCCATTTGTTGATCCCTCGGAGGCCCTCTGTGCGTGCCTAGAGACGGGCAACACACTGTACGTTCCTTGAGGAGAGCTCCATTTCCAGAGACCTCGAACGGCCTCAGGACAACATTGCTGCTGAGTCCCAAGTGCCCAGGAAGACTTTGTCATGGCCCTTGTGTGAGCTGCCATGTGATAACACTCTGTTTTGAATGCTCCGAGGCCCTCGTACCTGGAGTCACTCTGCTCGAGGAGAAAGTCAGCATCTTGCCATGCGGTGTCGCTGATGGCACACCCAGCAGAAACACATGCCTGGAAGTAAGGCCCTGATTTGCCGTGCAGAAGCGGAGGCGTGCAGCAGTTTCCATGAGCCGGTGGCCTGTGCTCTGCGTACCTTTAACGGCAGCACAGTTTTCTGGACACCTAGGAGGCTAGCGTGGGCACCCTGTTGCCGGCAGGAACACTGAGTACCCCCAGGCGCACCTGGGTCTGCTGAGCAACATCCAGTCCCGCAGCCCTTTAGAGCCCCTCTGTGCATGCCGAGCGTAGGGAAACGCACTGCACTCTCCTTTGAAGCGTCTTAGTTTCTTCAGCACTCGCGCACGTTCACGAACACCGTTCTGGCACGTCCCACATGGCGTAGAAGTCTCAGGCGTTGCCCTAGTCTGAGCAGCACTCAGAGTAACCCTCGGCTTCGCATTCCATCCAGGACCTCCTGCCTGAAATCAACGTGCCTCCTAGAGGAAGTCGGCTTGCGTTCTGACTGCAGTTTAAGTCCTGTTCTTCCCGTGGCACTGCAGGCTTTTGAATAGCCACAGGCCCAGAGGAGCAGCTACGGCGTTCCTTGGTTGAGGCAGTTCGCTTGATGCAGAACACTCGAATTCGAGAAGCTGATTCAGGGAAGGAAACACAGGGTAACCTGTGTCTCTTTGGACTTGTTAGAAACCACAGTGGGGTATGCTGAGTGTGCCCATGGAAACGGGGGCCTGCTGGAACTAGCCTTGCTTTCCCATTTTGAAGGCTGCATTCATGCTGCCTTGAAGCTGCCTGACATTCCCTGCTCTTGACAGGCCTGTAAACCCTGTAAGAATGCTTCTGGGGAGCAAATGAATTTGCTATCTACACTAGGTGCTTCTGCGCCTGCGGTGTGGTCACCCTGACAAGCTCTAGCGCTAAAAGGAAACTCAACGTGTGAACTTGCCTCCAGTTTAGGCCCTTAGTACCCATGTAGATACGGAGGCATGCAGCTCTTTCCATGAGTTCTTAGTCGCTTCTATGCTTTACTATAAAGGAAGTACACTTCTGAGGACTCCTAGGCCTCTCGGGTATGCATCATTTCCCCTCCAAGTTCACTGAGTCCCTCCAGAGCCCTGTGGGCCGGCTGCGAAACTTCGAGTCCCATTTGTTGATCCCTCGGAGGCCCTCTGTGCGTGCCTAGAGACGGGCAACACACTGTACGTTCCTTGAGGAGAGCTCCATTTCCAGAGACCTCGAACGGCCTCAGGACAACATTGCTGCTGAGTCCCAAGTGCCCAGGAAGACTTTGTCATGGCCCTTGTGTGAGCTGCCATGTGATAACACTCTGTTTTGAATGCTCCGAGGCCCTCGTACCTGGAGTCACTCTGCTCGAGGAGAAAGTCAGCATCTTGCCATGCGGTGTAGCTGACGGCACACCCAGCAGAAACACATGCCTGGAAGTAAGGCCCTGATTTGCCGTGCAGAAGCGGAGGCGTGCAGCAGTTTCCATGAGCCGGTGGCCTGTGCTCTGCGTACCTTTAACGGCAGCACAGTTTTCTGGACACCTAGGAGGCTAGCGTGGGCACCCTGTTGCCGGCAGGAACACTGAGTACCCCCAGGCGCACCTGGGTCTGCTAAGCAACATCCAGTCCCACAGCCCTTTAGAGCCCCTCTGTGCATGCCGAGCGTAGGGAAACGCACTGCACTCTCCTTTGAAGCGTCTTAGTTTCTTCAGCACTCGCGCACGTTCACGAACACCGTTCTGGCACGTCCCACATGGCATAGAAGTCTCAGGCGTTGCCCTAGTCTGAGCAGCACTCAGAGTAACCCTCGGCTTCGCATTCCATCCAGGACCTCCTGCCTGAAATCAACGTGCCTCCTAGAGGAAGTCGGCTTGCGTTCTGACTGCAGTTTAAGTCCTGTTCTTCCCGTGGCACTGCAGGCTTTTGAATAGCCACAGGCCCAGAGGAGCAGCTACGGCGTTCCTTGGTTGAGGCAGTTCGCTTGATGCAGAACACTCGAATTCGAGAAGCTGATTCAGGTAAGGAAACACAGGGTAACCTGTGTCTCTTTGGACTTGTTAGAAACCACAGTGGGGTATGCTGAGTGTGCCCATGGAAACGGGGGCCTGCTGGAACTAGCCTTGCTTTCCCATTTTGAAGGCTGCATTCATGCTGCCTTGAAGCTGCCTGACATTCCCTGCTCTTGACAGGCCTGTAAACCCTGTAAGAATGCTTCTGGGGAGCAAATGAATTTGCTATCTACACTAGGTGCTTCTGCGCCTGCGGTGTGGTCACCCTGACAAGCTCTAGCGCTAAAAGGAAACTCAACGTGTGAACTTGCCTCCAGTTTAGGCCCTTAGTACCCATGTAGATACGGAGGCATGCAGCTCTTTCCATGAGTTCTTAGTCGCTTCTATGCTTTACTATAAAGGAAGTACACTTCTGAGGACTCCTAGGCCTCTCGGGTATGCATCATTTCCCCTCCAAGTTCACTGAGTCCCTCCAGAGCCCTGTGGGCCGGCTGCGAAACTTCGACTCCCATTTGTTGATCCCTCGGAGGCCCTCTGTGCGTGCCTAGAGACGGGCAACACACTGTACGTTCCTTGAGGAGAGCTCCATTTCCAGAGACCTCGAACGGCCTCAGGACAACATTGCTGCTGAGTCCCAAGTGCCCAGGAAGACTTTGTCATGGCCCTTGTGTGAGCTGCCATGTGATAACACTCTGTTTTGAATGCTCCGAGGCCCTCGTACCTGGAGTCACTCTGCTCGAGGAGAAAGTCAGCATCTTGCCATGCGGTGTCGCTGACGGCACACCCAGCAGAAACACATGCCTGGAAGTAAGGCCCTGATTTGCCGTGCAGAAGCGGAGGCGTGCAGCAGTTTCCATGAGCCGGTGGCCTGTGCTCTGCGTACCTTTAACGGCAGCACAGTTTTCTGGACACCTAGGAGGCTAGCGTGGGCACCCTGTTGCCGGCAGGAACACTGAGTAACCCCAGGCGCACCTGGGTCTGCTGAGCAACATCCAGTCCCGCAGCCCTTTAGAGCCCCTCTGTGCATGCCGAGCGTAGGGAAACGCACTGCACTCTCCTTTGAAGCGTCTTAGTTTCTTCAGCACTCGCGCACGTTCACGAACACCGTTCTGGCACGTCCCACATGGCGTAGAAGTCTCAGGCGTTGCCCTAGTCTGAGCAGCACTCAGAGTAACCCTCGGCTTCGCATTCCATCCAGGACCTCCTGCCTGAAATCAACGTGCCTCCTAGAGGAAGTCGGCTTGCGTTCTGACTGCAGTTTAAGTCCTGTTCTTCCCGTGGCACTGCAGGCTTTTGAATAGCCACAGGCCCAGAGGAGCAGCTACGGCGTTCCTTGGTTGAGGCAGTTCGCTTGATGCAGAACACTCGAATTCGAGAAGCTGATTCAGGGAAGGAAACACAGGGTAACCTGTGTCTCTTTGGACTTGTTAGAAACCACAGTGGGGTATGCTGAGTGTGCCCATGGAAACGGGGGCCTGCTGGAACTAGCCTTGCTTTCCCATTTTGAAGGCTGCATTCATGCTGCCTTGAAGCTGCCTGACATTCCCTGCTCTTGACAGCCCTGTAAACCCTGTAAGAATGCTTCTGGGGAGCAAATGAATTTGCTATCTACACTAGGTGCTTCTGCGCCTGCGGTGTGGTCACCCTGACAAGCTCTAGCGCTAAAAGGAAACTCAACGTGTGAACTTGCCTCCAGTTTAGGCCCTTAGTACCCATGTAGATACGGAGGCATGCAGCTCTTTCCATGAGTTCTTAGTCGCTTCTATGCTTTACTATAAAGGAAGTACACTTCTGAGGACTCCTAGGCCTCTCGGGTATGCATCATTTCCCCTCCAAGTTCACTGAGTCCCTCCAGAGCCCTGTGGGCCGGCTGCGAAACTTCGACTCCCATTTGTTGATCCCTCGGAGGCCCTCTGTGCGTGCCTAGAGACGGGCAACACACTGTACGTTCCTTGAGGAGAGCTCCATTTCCAGAGACCTCGAACGGCCTCAGGACAACATTGCTGCTGAGTCCCAAGTGCCCAGGAAGACTTTGTCATGGCCCTTGTGTGAGCTGCCATGTGATAACACTCTGTTTTGAATGCTCCGAGGCCCTCGTACCTGGAGTCACTCTGCTCGAGGAGAAAGTCAGCATCTTGCCATGCGGTGTCGCTGATGGCACACCCAGCAGAAACACATGCCTGGAAGTAAGGCCCTGATTTGCCGTGCAGAAGCGGAGGCGTGCAGCAGTTTCCATGAGCCGGTGGCCTGTGCTCTGCGTACCTTTAACGGCAGCACCGTTTTCTGGACACCTAGGAGGCTAGCGTGGGCACCCTGTTGCCGGCAGGAACACTGAGTACCCCCAGGCGCACCTGGGTCTGCTGAGCAACATCCAGTCCCGCAGCCCTTTAGAGCCCCTCTGTGCATGCCGAGCGTAGGGAAACGCACTGCACTCTCCTTTGAAGCGTCTTAGTTTCTTCAGCACTCGCGCACGTTCACGAACACCGTTCTGGCACGTCCCACATGGCGTAGAAGTCTTAGGCGTTGCCCTAGTCTGAGCAGCACTCAGAGTAACCCTCGGCTTCGCATTCCATCCAGGACCTCCTGCCTAAAATCAACGTGCCTCCTAGAGGAAGTCGGCTTGCGTTCTGACTGCAGTTTAAGTCCTGTTCTTCCCGTGGCACTGCAGGCTTTTGAATAGCCACAGGCCCAGAGGAGCAGCTACGGCGTTCCTTGGTTGAGGCAGTTCGCTTGATGCAGAACACTCGAATTCGAGAAGCTGATTCAGGGAAGGAAACACAGGGTAACCTGTGTCTCTTTGGACTTGTTAGAAACCACAGTGGGGTATGCTGAGTGTGCCCATGGAAACGGGGGCCTGCTGGAACTAGCCTTGCTTTCCCATTTTGAAGGCTGCATTCATGCTGCCTTGAAGCTGCCTGACATTCCCTGCTCTTGACAGCCCTGTAAACCCTGTAAGAATGCTTCTGGGGAGCAAATGAATTTGCTATCTACACTAGGTGCTTCTGCGCCTGCGGTGTGGTCACCCTGACAAGCTCTAGCGCTAAAAGGAAACTCAACGTGTGAACTTGCCTCCAGTTTAGGCCCTTAGTACCCATGTAGATACGGAGGCATGCAGCTCTTTCCATGAGTTCTTAGTCGCTTCTATGCTTTACTATAAAGGAAGTACACTTCTGAGGACTCCTAGGCCTCTCGGGTATGCATCATTTCCCCTCCAAGTTCACTGAGTCCCTCCAGAGCCCTGTGGGCCGGCTGCGAAACTTCGACTCCCATTTGTTGATCCCTCGGAGGCCCTCTGTGCGTGCCTAGAGACGGGCAACACACTGTACGTTCCTTGAGGAGAGCTCCATTTCCAGAGACCTCGAACGGCCTCAGGACAACATTGCTGCTGAGTCCCAAGTGCCCAGGAAGACTTTGTCATGGCCCTTGTGTGAGCTGCCATGTGATAACACTCTGTTTTGAATGCTCCGAGGCCCTCGTACCTGGAGTCACTCTGCTCGAGGAGAAAGTCAGCATCTTGCCATGCGGTGTCGCTGATGGCACACCCAGCAGAAACACATGCCTGGAAGTAAGGCCCTGATTTGCCGTGCAGAAGCGGAGGCGTGCAGCAGTTTCCATGAGCCGGTGGCCTGTGCTCTGCGTACCTTTAACGGCAGCACAGTTTTCTGGACACCTAGGAGGCTAGCGTGGGCACCCTGTTGCCGGCAGGAACACTGAGTACCCCCAGGCGCACCTGGGTCTGCTGAGCAACATCCAGTCCCGCAGCCCTTTAGAGCCCCTCTGTGCATGCCGAGCGTAGGGAAACGCACTGCACTCTCCTTTGAAGCGTCTTAGTTTCTTCAGCACTCGCGCACGTTCACGAACACCGTTCTGGCACGTCCCACATGGCGTAGAAGTCTCAGGCGTTGCCCTAGTCTGAGCAGCACTCAGAGTAACCCTCGGCTTCGCATTCCATCCAGGACCTCCTGCCTGAAATCAACGTGCCTCCTAGAGGAAGTCGGCTTGCGTTCTGACTGCAGTTTAAGTCCTGTTCTTCCCGTGGCACTGCAGGCTTTTGAATAGCCACAGGCCCAGAGGAGCAGCTACGGCGTTCCTTGGTTGAGGCAGTTCGCTTGATGCAGAACACTCGAATTCGAGAAGCTGATTCAGGGAAGGAAACACAGGGTAACCTGTGTCTCTTTGGACTTGTTAGAAACCACAGTGGGGTATGCTGAGTGTGCCCATGGAAACGGGGGCCTGCTGGAACTAGCCTTGCTTTCCCATTTTGAAGGCTGCATTCATGCTGCCTTGAAGCTGCCTGACATTCCCTGCTCTTGACAGGCCTGTAAACCCTGTAAGAATGCTTCTGGGGAGCAAATGAATTTGCTATCTACACTAGGTGCTTCTGCGCCTGCGGTGTGGTCACCCTGACAAGCTCTAGCGCTAAAAGGAAACTCAACGTGTGAACTTGCCTCCAGTTTAGGCCCTTAGTACCCATGTAGATACGGAGGCATGCAGCTCTTTCCATGAGTTCTTAGTCGCTTCTATGCTTTACTATAAAGGAAGTACACTTCTGAGGACTCCTAGGCCTCTCGGGTATGCATCATTTCCCCTCCAAGTTCACTGAGTCCCTCCAGAGCCCTGTGGGCCGGCTGCGAAACTTCGAGTCCCATTTGTTGATCCCTCGGAGGCCCTCTGTGCGTGCCTAGAGACGGGCAACACACTGTACGTTCCTTGAGGAGAGCTCCATTTCCAGAGACCTCGAACGGCCTCAGGACAACATTGCTGCTGAGTCCCAAGTGCCCAGGAAGACTTTGTCATGGCCCTTGTGTGAGCTGCCATGTGATAACACTCTGTTTTGAATGCTCCGAGGCCCTCGTACCTGGAGTCACTCTGCTCGAGGAGAAAGTCAGCATCTTGCCATGCGGTGTCGCTGACGGCACACCCAGCAGAAACACATGCCTGGAAGTAAGGCCCTGATTTGCCGTGCAGAAGCGGAGGCGTGCAGCAGTTTCCATGAGCCGGTGGCCTGTGCTCTGCGTACCTTTAACGGCAGCACACTTTTCTGGACACCTAGGAGGCTAGCGTGGGCACCCTGTTGCCGGCAGGAACACTGAGTACTCCCAGGCGCACCTGGGTCTGCTGAGCAACATCCAGTCCCGCAGCCCTTTAGAGCCCCTCTGTGCATGCCGAGCGTAGGGAAACGCACTGCACTCTCCTTTGAAGCGTCTTAGTTTCTTCAGCACTCGCGCACGTTCACGAACACCGTTCTGGCACGTCCCACATGGCGTAGAAGTCTCAGGCGTTGCCCTAGTCTGAGCAGCACTCAGAGTAACCCTCGGCTTCGCATTCCATCCAGGACCTCCTGCCTGAAATCAACGTGCCTCCTAGAGGAAGTCGGCTTGCGTTCTGACTGCAGTTTAAGTCCTGTTCTTCCCGTGGCACTGCAGGCTTTTGAATAGTCACAGGCCCAGAGGAGCAGCTACGGCGTTCCTTGGTTGAGGCAGTTCGCTTGATGCAGAACACTCGAATTCGAGAAGCTGATTCAGGGAAGGAAACACAGGGTAACCTGTGTCTCTTTGGACTTGTTAGAAACCACAGTGGGGTATGCTGAGTGTGCCCATGGAAACGGGGGCCTGCTGGAACTAGCCTTGCTTTCCCATTTTGAAGGCTGCATTCATGCTGCCTTGAAGCTGCCTGACATTCCCTGCTCTTGACAGGCCTGTAAACCCTGTAAGAACGCTTCTGGGGAGCAAATGAATTTGCTATCTACACTAGGTGCTTCTGCGCCTGCGGTGAGGTCACCCTGACAAGCTCTAGCGCTAAAAGGAAACTCAACGTGTGAACTTGCCTCCAGTTTAGGCCCTTAGTACCCATGTAGATACGGAGGCATGCAGCTCTTTCCATGAGTTCTTAGTCGCTTCTATGCTTTACTATAAAGGAAGTACACTTCTGAGGACTCCTAGGCCTCTCGGGTATGCATCATTTCCCCTCCAAGTTCACTGAGTCCCTCCAGAGCCCTGTGGGCCGGCTGCGAAACTTCGAGTCCCATTTGTTGATCCCTCGGAGGCCCTCTGTGCGTGCCTAGAGACGGGCAACACACTGTACGTTCCTTGAGGAGAGCTCCATTTCCAGAGACCTCGAACGGCCTCAGGACAACATTGCTGCTGAGTCCCAAGTGCCCAGGAAGACTTTGTCATGGCCCTTGTGTGAGCTGCCATGTGATAACACTCTGTTTTGAATGCTCCGAGGCCCTCGTACCTGGAGTCACTCTGCTCGAGGAGAAAGTCAGCATCTTGCCATGCGGTGTCGCTGACGGCACACCCAGCAGAAACACATGCCTGGAAGTAAGGCCCTGATTTGCCGTGCAGAAGCGGAGGCGTGCAGCAGTTTCCATGAGCCGGTGGCCTGTGCTCTGCGTACCTTTAACGGCAGCACACTTTTCTGGACACCTAGGAGGCTAGCGTGGGCACCCTGTTGCCGGCAGGAACACTGAGTACCCACAGGCGCACCTGGGTCTGCTGAGCAACATCCAGTCCCGCAGCCCTTTAGAGCCCCTCTGTGCATGCCGAGCGTAGGTAAACGCACTGCACTCTCCTTTGAAGCGTCTTAGTTTCTTCAGCACTCGCGCACGTTCACGAACACCGTTCTGGCACGTCCCACATGGCGTAGAAGTCTTAGGCGTTGCCCTAGTCTGAGCAGCACTCAGAGTAACCCTCGGCTTCGCATTCCATCCAGGACCTCCTGCCTGAAATCAACGTGCCTCCTAGAGGAAGTCGGCTTGCGTTCTGACTGCAGTTTAAGTCCTGTTCTTCCCGTGGCACTGCAGGCTTTTGAATAGCCACAGGCCCAGAGGAGCAGCTACGGCGTTCCTTGGTTGAGGCAGTTCGCTTGATGCAGAACACTCGAATTCGAGAAGCTGATTCAGGGAAGGAAACACAGGGTAACCTGTGTCTCTTTGGACTTGTTAGAAACCACAGTGGGGTATGCTGAGTGTGCCCATGGAAACGGGGGCCTGCTGGAACTAGCCTTGCTTTCCCATTTTGAAGGCTGCATTCATGCTGCCTTGAAGCTGCCTGACATTCCCTGCTCTTGACAGGCCTGTAAACCCTGTAAGAATGCTTCTGGGGAGCAAATGAATTTGCTATCTACACTAGGTGCTTCTGCGCCTGCGGTGTGGTCACCCTGACAAGCTCTAGCGCTAAAAGGAAACTCAACGTGTGAACTTGCCTCCAGTTTAGGCCCTTAGTACCCATGTAGATACGGAGGCATGCAGCTCTTTCCATGAGTTCTTAGTCGCTTCTATGCTTTACTATAAAGGAAGTACACTTCTGAGGACTCCTAGGCCTCTCGGGTATGCATCATTTCCCCTCCAAGTTCACTGAGTCCCTCCAGAGCCCTGTGGGCCGGCTGCGAAACTTCGACTCCCATTTGTTGATCCCTCGGAGGCCCTCTGTGCGTGCCTAGAGACGGGCAACACACTGTACGTTCCTTGAGGAGAGCTCCATTTCCAGAGACCTCGAACGGCCTCAGGACAACATTGCTGCTGAGTCCCAAGTGCCCAGGAAGACTTTGTCATGGCCCTTGTGTGAGCTGCCATGTGATAACACTCTGTTTTGAATGCTCCGAGGCCCTCGTACCTGGAGTCACTCTGCTCGAGGAGAAAGTCAGCATCTTGCCATGCGGTGTCGCTGACGGCACACCCAGCAGAAACACATGCCTGGAAGTAAGGCCCTGATTTGCCGTGCAGAAGCGGAGGCGTGCAGCAGTTTCCATGAGCCGGTGGCCTGTGCTCTGCGTACCTTTAACGGCAGCACAGTTTTCTGGACACCTAGGAGGCTAGCGTGGGCACCCTGTTGCCGGCAGGAACACTGAGTAACCCCAGGCGCACCTGGGTCTGCTGAGCAACATCCAGTCCCGCAGCCCTTTAGAGCCCCTCTGTGCATGCCGAGCGTAGGGAAACGCACTGCACTCTCCTTTGAAGCGTCTTAGTTTCTTCAGCACTCGCGCACGTTCACGAACACCGTTCTGGCACGTCCCACATGGCGTAGAAGTCTCAGGCGTTGCCCTAGTCTGAGCAGCACTCAGAGTAACCCTCGGCTTCGCATTCCATCCAGGACCTCCTGCCTGAAATCAACGTGCCTCCTAGAGGAAGTCGGCTTGCGTTCTGACTGCAGTTTAAGTCCTGTTCTTCCCGTGGCACTGCAGGCTTTTGAATAGCCACAGGCCCAGAGGAGCAGCTACGGCGTTCCTTGGTTGAGGCAGTTCGCTTGATGCAGAACACTCGAATTCGAGAAGCTGATTCAGGGAAGGAAACACAGGGTAACCTGTGTCTCTTTGGACTTGTTAGAAACCACAGTGGGGTATGCTGAGTGTGCCCATGGAAACGGGGGCCTGCTGGAACTAGCCTTGCTTTCCCATTTTGAAGGCTGCATTCATGCTGCCTTGAAGCTGCCTGACATTCCCTGCTCTTGACAGCCCTGTAAACCCTGTAAGAATGCTTCTGGGGAGCAAATGAATTTGCTATCTACACTAGGTGCTTCTGCGCCTGCGGTGTGGTCACCCTGACAAGCTCTAGCGCTAAAAGGAAACTCAACGTGTGAACTTGCCTCCAGTTTAGGCCCTTAGTACCCATGTAGATACGGAGGCATGCAGCTCTTTCCATGAGTTCTTAGTCGCTTCTATGCTTTACTATAAAGGAAGTACACTTCTGAGGACTCCTAGGCCTCTCGGGTATGCATCATTTCCCCTCCAAGTTCACTGAGTCCCTCCAGAGCCCTGTGGGCCGGCTGCGAAACTTCGACTCCCATTTGTTGATCCCTCGGAGGCCCTCTGTGCGTGCCTAGAGACGGGCAACACACTGTACGTTCCTTGAGGAGAGCTCCATTTCCAGAGACCTCGAACGGCCTCAGGACAACATTGCTGCTGAGTCCCAAGTGCCCAGGAAGACTTTGTCATGGCCCTTGTGTGAGCTGCCATGTGATAACACTCTGTTTTGAATGCTCCGAGGCCCTCGTACCTGGAGTCACTCTGCTCGAGGAGAAAGTCAGCATCTTGCCATGCGGTGTCGCTGATGGCACACCCAGCAGAAACACATGCCTGGAAGTAAGGCCCTGATTTGCCGTGCAGAAGCGGAGGCGTGCAGCAGTTTCCATGAGCCGGTGGCCTGTGCTCTGCGTACCTTTAACGGCAGCACAGTTTTCTGGACACCTAGGAGGCTAGCGTGGGCACCCTGTTGCCGGCAGGAACACTGAGTACCCCCAGGCGCACCTGGGTCTGCTGAGCAACATCCAGTCCCGCAGCCCTTTAGAGCCCCTCTGTGCATGCCGAGCGTAGGGAAACGCACTGCACTCTCCTTTGAAGCGTCTTAGTTTCTTCAGCACTCGCGCACGTTCACGAACACCGTTCTGGCACGTCCCACATGGCGTAGAAGTCTTAGGCGTTGCCCTAGTCTGAGCAGCACTCAGAGTAACCCTCGGCTTCGCATTCCATCCAGGACCTCCTGCCTGAAATCAACGTGCCTCCTAGAGGAAGTCGGCTTGCGTTCTGACTGCAGTTTAAGTCCTGTTCTTCCCGTGGCACTGCAGGCTTTTGAATAGCCACAGGCCCAGAGGAGCAGCTACGGCGTTCCTTGGTTGAGGCAGTTCGCTTGATGCAGAACACTCGAATTCGAGAAGCTGATTCAGGGAAGGAAACACAGGGTAACCTGTGTCTCTTTGGACTTGTTAGAAACCACAGTGGGGTATGCTGAGTGTGCCCATGGAAACGGGGGCCTGCTGGAACTAGCCTTGCTTTCCCATTTTGAAGGCTGCATTCATGCTGCCTTGAAGCTGCCTGACATTCCCTGCTCTTGACAGCCCTGTAAACCCTGTAAGAATGCTTCTGGGGAGCAAATGAATTTGCTATCTACACTAGGTGCTTCTGCGCCTGCGGTGTGGTCACCCTGACAAGCTCTAGCGCTAAAAGGAAACTCAACGTGTGAACTTGCCTCCAGTTTAGGCCCTTAGTACCCATGTAGATACGGAGGCATGCAGCTCTTTCCATGAGTTCTTAGTCGCTTCTATGCTTTACTATAAAGGAAGTACACTTCTGAGGACTCCTAGGCCTCTCGGGTATGCATCATTTCCCCTCCAAGTTCACTGAGTCCCTCCAGAGCCCTGTGGGCCGGCTGCGAAACTTCGACTCCCATTTGTTGATCCCTCGGAGGCCCTCTGTGCGTGCCTAGAGACGGGCAACACACTGTACGTTCCTTGAGGAGAGCTCCATTTCCAGAGACCTCGAACGGCCTCAGGACAACATTGCTGCTGAGTCCCAAGTGCCCAGGAAGACTTTGTCATGGCCCTTGTGTGAGCTGCCATGTGATAACACTCTGTTTTGAATGCTCCGAGGCCCTCGTACCTGGAGTCACTCTGCTCGAGGAGAAAGTCAGCATCTTGCCATGCGGTGTCGCTGATGGCACACCCAGCAGAAACACATGCCTGGAAGTAAGGCCCTGATTTGCCGTGCAGAAGCGGAGGCGTGCAGCAGTTTCCATGAGCCGGTGGCCTGTGCTCTGCGTACCTTTAACGGCAGCACAGTTTTCTGGACACCTAGGAGGCTAGCGTGGGCACCCTGTTGCCGGCAGGAACACTGAGTACCCCCAGGCGCACCTGGGTCTGCTGAGCAACATCCAGTCCCGCAGCCCTTTAGAGCCCCTCTGTGCATGCCGAGCGTAGGGAAACGCACTGCACTCTCCTTTGAAGCGTCTTAGTTTCTTCAGCACTCGCGCACGTTCACGAACACCGTTCTGGCACGTCCCACATGGCGTAGAAGTCTCAGGCGTTGCCCTAGTCTGAGCAGCACTCAGAGTAACCCTCGGCTTCGCATTCCATCCAGGACCTCCTGCCTGAAATCAACGTGCCTCCTAGAGGAAGTCGGCTTGCGTTCTGACTGCAGTTTAAGTCCTGTTCTTCCCGTGGCACTGCAGGCTTTTGAATAGCCACAGGCCCAGAGGAGCAGCTACGGCGTTCCTTGGTTGAGGCAGTTCGCTTGATGCAGAACACTCGAATTCGAGAAGCTGATTCAGGGAAGGAAACACAGGGTAACCTGTGTCTCTTTGGACTTGTTAGAAACCACAGTGGGGTATGCTGAGTGTGCCCATGGAAACGGGGGCCTGCTGGAACTAGCCTTGCTTTCCCATTTTGAAGGCTGCATTCATGCTGCCTTGAAGCTGCCTGACATTCCCTGCTCTTGACAGGCCTGTAAACCCTGTAAGAATGCTTCTGGGGAGCAAATGAATTTGCTATCTACACTAGGTGCTTCTGCGCCTGCGGTGTGGTCACCCTGACAAGCTCTAGCGCTAAAAGGAAACTCAACGTGTGAACTTGCCTCCAGTTTAGGCCCTTAGTACCCATGTAGATACGGAGGCATGCAGCTCTTTCCATGAGTTCTTAGTCGCTTCTATGCTTTACTATAAAGGAAGTACACTTCTGAGGACTCCTAGGCCTCTCGGGTATGCATCATTTCCCCTCCAAGTTCACTGAGTCCCTCCAGAGCCCTGTGGGCCGGCTGCGAAACTTCGAGTCCCATTTGTTGATCCCTCGGAGGCCCTCTGTGTGTGCCTAGAGACGGGCAACACACTGTACGTTCCTTGAGGAGAGCTCCATTTCCAGAGACCTCGAACGGCCTCAGGACAACATTGCTGCTGAGTCCCAAGTGCCCAGGAAGACTTTGTCATGGCCCTTGTGTGAGCTGCCATGTGATAACACTCTGTTTTGAATGCTCCGAGGCCCTCGTACCTGGAGTCACTCTGCTCGAGGAGAAAGTCAGCATCTTGCCATGCGGTGTCGCTGACGGCACACCCAGCAGAAACACATGCCTGGAAGTAAGGCCCTGATTTGCCGTGCAGAAGCGGAGGCGTGCAGCAGTTTCCATGAGCCGGTGGCCTGTGCTCTGCGTACCTTTAACGGCAGCACACTTTTCTGGACACCTAGGAGGCTAGCGTGGGCACCCTGTTGCCGGCAGGAACACTGAGTACCCCCAGGCGCACCTGGGTCTGCTGAGCAACATCCAGTCCCGCAGCCCTTTAGAGCCCCTCTGTGCATGCCGAGCGTAGGGAAACGCACTGCACTCTCCTTTGAAGCGTCTTAGTTTCTTCAGCACTCGCGCACGTTCACGAACACCGTTCTGGCACGTCCCACATGGCGTAGAAGTCTCAGGCGTTGCCCTAGTCTGAGCAGCACTCAGAGTAACCCTCGGCTTCGCATTCCATCCAGGACCTCCTGCCTGAAATCAACGTGCCTCCTAGAGGAAGTCGGCTTGCGTTCTGACTGCAGTTTAAGTCCTGTTCTTCCCGTGGCACTGCAGGCTTTTGAATAGCCACAGGCCCAGAGGAGCAGCTACGGCGTTCCTTGGTTGAGGCAGTTCGCTTGATGCAGAACACTCGAATTCGAGAAGCTGATTCAGGGAAGGAAACACAGGGTAACCTGTGTCTCTTTGGACTTGTTAGAAACCACAGTGGGGTATGCTGAGTGTGCCCATGGAAACGGGGGCCTGCTGGAACTAGCCTTGCTTTCCCATTTTGAAGGCTGCATTCATGCTGCCTTGAAGCTGCCTGACATTCCCTGCTCTTGACAGGCCTGTAAACCCTGTAAGAACGCTTCTGGGGAGCAAATGAATTTGCTATCTACACTAGGTGCTTCTGCGCCTGCGGTGAGGTCACCCTGACAAGCTCTAGCGCTAAAAGGAAACTCAACGTGTGAACTTGCCTCCAGTTTAGGCCCTTAGTACCCATGTAGATACGGAGGCATGCAGCTCTTTCCATGAGTTCTTAGTCGCTTCTATGCTTTACTATAAAGGAAGTACACTTCTGAGGACTCCTAGGCCTCTCGGGTATGCATCATTTCCCCTCCAAGTTCACTGAGTCCCTCCAGAGCCCTGTGGGCCGGCTGCGAAACTTCGAGTCCCATTTGTTGATCCCTCGGAGGCCCTCTGTGCGTGCCTAGAGACGGGCAACACACTGTACGTTCCTTGAGGAGAGCTCCATTTCCAGAGACCTCGAACGGCCTCAGGACAACATTGCTGCTGAGTCCCAAGTGCCCAGGAAGACTTTGTCATGGCCCTTGTGTGAGCTGCCATGTGATAACACTCTGTTTTGAATGCTCCGAGGCCCTCGTACCTGGAGTCACTCTGCTCGAGGAGAAAGTCAGCATCTTGCCATGCGGTGTCGCTGACGGCACACCCAGCAGAAACACATGCCTGGAAGTAAGGCCCTGATTTGCCGTGCAGAAGCGGAGGCGTGCAGCAGTTTCCATGAGCCGGTGGCCTGTGCTCTGCGTACCTTTAACGGCAGCACACTTTTGTGGACACCTAGGAGGCTAGCGTGGGCACCCTGTTGCCGGCAGGAACACTGAGTACCCACAGGCGCACCTGGGTCTGCTGAGCAACATCCAGTCCCGCAGCCCTTTAGAGCCCCTCTGTGCATGCCGAGCGTAGGTAAACGCACTGCACTCTCCTTTGAAGCGTCTTAGTTTCTTCAGCACTCGCGCACGTTCACGAACACCGTTCTGGCACGTCCCACATGGCGTAGAAGTCTTAGGCGTTGCCCTAGTCTGAGCAGCACTCAGAGTAACCCTCGGCTTCGCATTCCATCCAGGACCTCCTGCCTGAAATCAACGTGCCTCCTAGAGGAAGTCGGCTTGCGTTCTGACGGCAGTTTGAGTCCTGTTCTTCCCGTGGCACTGCAGGCTTTTGAATAGCCACAGGCCCAGAGGAGCAGCTACGGCGTTCCTTGGTTGAGGCAGTTCGCTTGATGCAGAACACTCGAATTCGAGAAGCTGATTCAGGGAAGGAAACACAGGGTAACCTGTGTCTCTTTGGACTTGTTAGAAACCACAGTGGGGTATGCTGAGTGTGCCCATGGAAACGGGGGCCTGCTGGAACTAGCCTTGCTTTCCCATTTTGAAGGCTGCATTCATGCTGCCTTGAAGCTGCCTGACATTCCCTGCTCTTGACAGGCCTGTAAACCCTGTAAGAATGCTTCTGGGGAGCAAATGAATTTGCTATCTACACTAGGTGCTTCTGCGCCTGCGGTGTGGTCACCCTGACAAGCTCTAGCGCTAAAAGGAAACTCAACGTGTGAACTTGCCTCCAGTTTAGGCCCTTAGTACCCATGTAGATACGGAGGCATGCAGCTCTTTCCATGAGTTCTTAGTCGCTTCTATGCTTTACTATAAAGGAAGTACACTTCTGAGGACTCCTAGGCCTCTCGGGTATGCATCATTTCCCCTCCAAGTTCACTGAGTCCCTCCAGAGCCCTGTGGGCCGGCTGCGAAACTTCGAGTCCCATTTGTTGATCCCTCGGCGGCCCTCTGTGCGTGCCTAGAGACGGGCAACACACTGTACGTTCCTTGAGGAGAGCTCCATTTCCAGAGACCTCGAACGGCCTCAGGACAACATTGCTGCTGAGTCCCAAGTGCCCAGGAAGACTTTGTCATGGCCCTTGTGTGAGCTGCCATGTGATAACACTCTGTTTTGAATGCTCCGAGGCCCTCGTACCTGGAGTCACTCTGCTCGAGGAGAAAGTCAGCATCTTGCCATGCGGTGTCGCTGACGGCACACCCAGCAGAAACACATGCCTGGAAGTAAGGCCCTGATTTGCCGTGCAGAAGCGGAGGCGTGCAGCAGTTTCCATGAGCCGGTGGCCTGTGCTCTGCGTACCTTTAACGGCAGCACAGTTTTCTGGACACCTAGGAGGCTAGCGTGGGCACCCTGTTGCCGGCAGGAACACTGAGTACCCCCAGGCGCACCTGGGTCTGCTGAGCAACATCCAGTCCCGTAGCCCTTTAGAGCCCCCTCTGTGCATGCCGAGCGTAGGGAAACGCACTGCACTCTCCTTTGAAGCGTCTTAGTTTCTTCAGCACTCGCGCACGTTCACGAACACCGTTCTGGCACGTCCCACATGGCGTAGAAGTCTCAGGCGTTGCCCTAGTCTGAGCAGCACTCAGAGTAACCCTCGGCTTCGCATTCCATCCAGGACCTCCTGCCTGAAATCAACGTGCCTCCTAGAGGAAGTCGGCTTGCGTTCTGACTGCAGTTTAAGTCCTGTTCTTCCCGTGGCACTGCAGGCTTTTGAATAGCCACAGGCCCAGAGGAGCAGCTACGGCGTTCCTTGGTTGAGGCAGTTCGCTTGATGCAGAACACTCGAATTCGAGAAGCTGATTCAGGGAAGGAAACACAGGGTAACCTGTGTCTCTTTGGACTTGTTAGAAACCACAGTGGGGTATGCTGAGTGTGCCCATGGAAACGGGGGCCTGCTGGAACTAGCCTTGCTTTCCCATTTTGAAGGCTGCATTCATGCTGCCTTGAAGCTGCCTGACATTCCCTGCTCTTGACAGGCCTGTAAACCCTGTAAGAATGCTTCTGGGGAGCAAATGAATTTGCTATCTACACTAGGTGCTTCTGCGCCTGCGGTGTGGTCACCCTGACAAGCTCTAGCGCTAAAAGGAAACTCAACGTGTGAACTTGCCTCCAGTTTAGGCCCTTAGTACCCATGTAGATACGGAGGCATGCAGCTCTTTCCATGAGTTCTTAGTCGCTTCTATGCTTTACTATAAAGGAAGTACACTTCTGAGGACTCCTAGGCCTCTCGGGTATGCATCATTTCCCCTCCAAGTTCACTGAGTCCCTCCAGAGCCCTGTGGGCCGGCTGCGAAACTTCGAGTCCCATTTGTTGATCCCTCGGCGGCCCTCTGTGCGTGCCTAGAGACGGGCAACACACTGTACGTTCCTTGAGGAGAGCTCCATTTCCAGAGACCTCGAACGGCCTCAGGACAACATTGCTGCTGAGTCCCAAGTGCCCAGGAAGACTTTGTCATGGCCCTTGTGTGAGCTGCCATGTGATAACACTCTGTTTTGAATGCTCCGAGGCCCTCGTACCTGGAGTCACTCTGCTCGAGGAGAAAGTCAGCATCTTGCCATGCGGTGTCGCTGACGGCACACCCAGCAGAAACACATGCCTGGAAGTAAGGCCCTGATTTGCCGTGCAGAAGCGGAGGCGTGCAGCAGTTTCCATGAGCCGGTGGCCTGTGCTCTGCGTACCTTTAACGGCAGCACAGTTTTCTGGACACCTAGGAGGCTAGCGTGGGCACCCTGTTGCCGGCAGGAACACTGAGTACCCCCAGGCGCACCTGGGTCTGCTGAGCAACATCCAGTCCCGTAGCCCTTTAGAGCCCCCTCTGTGCATGCCGAGCGTAGGGAAACGCACTGCACTCTCCTTTGAAGCGTCTTAGTTTCTTCAGCACTCGCGCACGTTCACGAACACCGTTCTGGCACGTCCCACATGGCGTAGAAGTCTCAGGCGTTGCCCTAGTCTGAGCAGCACTCAGAGTAACCCTCGGCTTCGCATTCCATCCAGGACCTCCTGCCTGAAATCAACGTGCCTCCTAGAGGAAGTCGGCTTGCGTTCTGACTGCAGTTTAAGTCCTGTTCTTCCCGTGGCACTGCAGGCTTTTGAATAGCCACAGGCCCAGAGGAGCAGCTACGGCGTTCCTTGGTTGAGGCAGTTCGCTTGATGCAGAACACTCGAATTCGAGAAGCTGATTCAGGGAAGGAAACACAGGGTAACCTGTGTCTCTTTGGACTTGTTAGAAACCACAGTGGGGTATGCTGAGTGTGCCCATGGAAACGGGGGCCTGCTGGAACTAGCCTTGCTTTCCCATTTTGAAGGCTGCATTCATGCTGCCTTGAAGCTGCCTGACATTCCCTGCTCTTGACAGGCCTGTAAACCCTGTAAGAATGCTTCTGGGGAGCAAATGAATTTGCTATCTACACTAGGTGCTTCTGCGCCTGCGGTGTGGTCACCCTGACAAGCTCTAGCGCTAAAAGGAAACTCAACGTGTGAACTTGCCTCCAGTTTAGGCCCTTAGTACCCATGTAGATACGGAGGCATGCAGCTCTTTCCATGAGTTCTTAGTCGCTTCTATGCTTTACTATAAAGGAAGTACACTTCTGAGGACTCCTAGGCCTCTCGGGTATGCATCATTTCCCCTCCAAGTTCACTGAGTCCCTCCAGAGCCCTGTGGGCCGGCTGCGAAACTTCGAGTCCCATTTGTTGATCCCTCGGCGGCCCTCTGTGCGTGCCTAGAGACGGGCAACACACTGTACGTTCCTTGAGGAGAGCTCCATTTCCAGAGACCTCGAACGGCCTCAGGACAACATTGCTGCTGAGTCCCAAGTGCCCAGGAAGACTTTGTCATGGCCCTTGTGTGAGCTGCCATGTGATAACACTCTGTTTTGAATGCTCCGAGGCCCTCGTACCTGGAGTCACTCTGCTCGAGGAGAAAGTCAGCATCTTGCCATGCGGTGTCGCTGACGGCACACCCAGCAGAAACACATGCCTGGAAGTAAGGCCCTGATTTGCCGTGCAGAAGCGGAGGCGTGCAGCAGTTTCCATGAGCCGGTGGCCTGTGCTCTGCGTACCTTTAACGGCAGCACAGTTTTCTGGACACCTAGGAGGCTAGCGTGGGCACCCTGTTGCCGGCAGGAACACTGAGTACCCCCAGGCGCACCTGGGTCTGCTGAGCAACATCCAGTCCCGTAGCCCTTTAGAGCCCCCTCTGTGCATGCCGAGCGTAGGGAAACGCACTGCACTCTCCTTTGAAGCGTCTTAGTTTCTTCAGCACTCGCGCACGTTCACGAACACCGTTCTGGCACGTCCCACATGGCGTAGAAGTCTCAGGCGTTGCCCTAGTCTGAGCAGCACTCAGAGTAACCCTCGGCTTCGCATTCCATCCAGGACCTCCTGCCTGAAATCAACGTGCCTCCTAGAGGAAGTCGGCTTGCGTTCTGACTGCAGTTTAAGTCCTGTTCTTCCCGTGGCACTGCAGGCTTTTGAATAGCCACAGGCCCAGAGGAGCAGCTACGGCGTTCCTTGGTTGAGGCAGTTCGCTTGATGCAGAACACTCGAATTCGAGAAGCTGATTCAGGGAAGGAAACACAGGGTAACCTGTGTCTCTTTGGACTTGTTAGAAACCACAGTGGGGTATGCTGAGTGTGCCCATGGAAACGGGGGCCTGCTGGAACTAGCCTTGCTTTCCCATTTTGAAGGCTGCATTCATGCTGCCTTGAAGCTGCCTGACATTCCCTGCTCTTGACAGGCCTGTAAACCCTGTAAGAATGCTTCTGGGGAGAAAATGAATTTGCTATCTACACTAGGTGCTTCTGCGCCTGCGGTGTGGTCACCCTGACAAGCTCTAGCGCTAAAAGGAAACTCAACGTGTGAACTTGCCTCCAGTTTAGGCCCTTAGTACCCATGTAGATACGGAGGCATGCAGCTCTTTCCATGAGTTCTTAGTCGCTTCTATGCTTTACTATAGAGGAAGTACACTTCTGAGGACTCCTAGGCCTCTCGGGTATGCATCATTTCCCCTCCAAGTTCACTGAGTCCCTCCAGAGCCCTGTGGGCCGGCTGCGAAACTTCGAGTCCCATTTGTTGATCCCTCGGAGGCCCTCTGTGCGTGCCTAGAGACGGGCAACACACTGTACGTTCCTTGAGGAGAGCTCCATTTCCAGAGACCTCGAACGGCCTCAGGACAACATTGCTGCTGAGTCCCAAGTGCCCAGGAAGACTTTGTCATGGCCCTTGTGTGAGCTGCCATGTGATAACACTCTGTTTTGAATGCTCCGAGGCCCTCGTACCTGGAGTCACTCTGCTCGAGGAGAAAGTCAGCATCTTGCCATGCGGTGTCGCTGACGGCACACCCAGCAGAAACACATGCCTGGAAGTAAGGCCCTGATTTGCCGTGCAGAAGCGGAGGCGTGCAGCAGTTTCCATGAGCCGGTGGCCTGTGCTCTGCGTACCTTTAACGGCAGCACAGTTTTCTGGACACCTAGGAGGCTAGCGTGGGCACCCTGTTGCCGGCAGGAACACTGAGTAGCCCCAGGCGCACCAGGGTCTGCTGAGCAACATCCAGTCCCGCAGCCCTTTAGAGCCCCTCTGTGCATGCCGAGCGTAGGGAAACGCACTGCACTCTCCTTTGAAGCGTCTTAGTTTCTTCAGCACTCGCGCACGTTCACGAACACCGTTCTGGCACGTCCCACATGGCGTAGAAGTCTTAGGCGTTGCCCTAGTCTGAGCAGCACTCAGAGTAACCCTCGGCTTCGCATTCCATCCAGGACCTCCTGCCTGAAATCAACGTGCCTCCTAGAGGAAGTCGGCTTGCGTTCTGACTGCAGTTTAAGTCCTGTTCTTCCCGTGGCACTGCAGGCTTTTGAATAGCCACAGGCCCAGAGGAGCAGCTACGGCGTTCCTTGGTTGAGGCAGTTCGCTTGATGCAGAACACTCGAATTCGAGAAGCTGATTCAGGGAAGGAAACACAGGGTAACCTGTGTCTCTTTGGACTTGTTAGAAACCACAGTGGGGTATGCTGAGTGTGCCCATGGAAACGGGGGCCTGCTGGAACTAGCCTTGCTTTCCCATTTTGAAGGCTGCATTCATGCTGCCTTGAAGCTGCCTGACATTCCCTGCTCTTGACAGGCCTGTAAACCCTGTAAGAATGCTTCTGGGGAGCAAATGAATTTGCTATCTACACTAGGTGCTTCTGCGCCTGCGGTGTGGTCACCCTGACAAGCTCTAGCGCTAAAAGGAAACTCAACGTGTGAACTTGCCTCCAGTTTAGGCCCTTAGTACCCATGTAGATACGGAGGCATGCAGCTCTTTCCATGAGTTCTTAGTCGCTTCTATGCTTTACTATAAAGGAAGTACACTTCTGAGGACTCCTAGGCCTCTCGGGTATGCATCATTTCCCCTCCAAGTTCACTGAGTCCCTCCAGAGCCCTGTGGGCCGGCTGCGAAACTTCGAGTCCCATTTGTTGATCCCTCGGCGGCCCTCTGTGCGTGCCTAGAGACGGGCAACACACTGTACGTTCCTTGAGGAGAGCTCCATTTCCAGAGACCTCGAACGGCCTCAGGACAACATTGCTGCTGAGTCCCAAGTGCCCAGGAAGACTTTGTCATGGCCCTTGTGTGAGCTGCCATGTGATAACACTCTGTTTTGAATGCTCCGAGGCCCTCGTACCTGGAGTCACTCTGCTCGAGGAGAAAGTCAGCATCTTGCCATGCGGTGTCGCTGACGGCACACCCAGCAGAAACACATGCCTGGAAGTAAGGCCCTGATTTGCCGTGCAGAAGCGGAGGCGTGCAGCAGTTTCCATGAGCCGGTGGCCTGTGCTCTGCGTACCTTTAACGGCAGCACAGTTTTCTGGACACCTAGGAGGCTAGCGTGGGCACCCTGTTGCCGGCAGGAACACTGAGTACCCCCAGGCGCACCTGGGTCTGCTGAGCAACATCCAGTCCCGTAGCCCTTTAGAGCCCCCTCTGTGCATGCCGAGCGTAGGGAAACGCACTGCACTCTCCTTTGAAGCGTCTTAGTTTCTTCAGCACTCGCGCACGTTCACGAACACCGTTCTGGCACGTCCCACATGGCGTAGAAGTCTCAGGCGTTGCCCTAGTCTGAGCAGCACTCAGAGTAACCCTCGGCTTCGCATTCCATCCAGGACCTCCTGCCTGAAATCAACGTGCCTCCTAGAGGAAGTCGGCTTGCGTTCTGACTGCAGTTTAAGTCCTGTTCTTCCCGTGGCACTGCAGGCTTTTGAATAGCCACAGGCCCAGAGGAGCAGCTACGGCGTTCCTTGGTTGAGGCAGTTCGCTTGATGCAGAACACTCGAATTCGAGAAGCTGATTCAGGGAAGGAAACACAGGGTAACCTGTGTCTCTTTGGACTTGTTAGAAACCACAGTGGGGTATGCTGAGTGTGCCCATGGAAACGGGGGCCTGCTGGAACTAGCCTTGCTTTCCCATTTTGAAGGCTGCATTCATGCTGCCTTGAAGCTGCCTGACATTCCCTGCTCTTGACAGGCCTGTAAACCCTGTAAGAATGCTTCTGGGGAGAAAATGAATTTGCTATCTACACTAGGTGCTTCTGCGCCTGCGGTGTGGTCACCCTGACAAGCTCTAGCGCTAAAAGGAAACTCAACGTGTGAACTTGCCTCCAGTTTAGGCCCTTAGTACCCATGTAGATACGGAGGCATGCAGCTCTTTCCATGAGTTCTTAGTCGCTTCTATGCTTTACTATAGAGGAAGTACACTTCTGAGGACTCCTAGGCCTCTCGGGTATGCATCATTTCCCCTCCAAGTTCACTGAGTCCCTCCAGAGCCCTGTGGGCCGGCTGCGAAACTTCGAGTCCCATTTGTTGATCCCTCGGAGGCCCTCTGTGCGTGCCTAGAGACGGGCAACACACTGTACGTTCCTTGAGGAGAGCTCCATTTCCAGAGACCTCGAACGGCCTCAGGACAACATTGCTGCTGAGTCCCAAGTGCCCAGGAAGACTTTGTCATGGCCCTTGTGTGAGCTGCCATGTGATAACACTCTGTTTTGAATGCTCCGAGGCCCTCGTACCTGGAGTCACTCTGCTCGAGGAGAAAGTCAGCATCTTGCCATGCGGTGTCGCTGACGGCACACCCAGCAGAAACACATGCCTGGAAGTAAGGCCCTGATTTGCCGTGCAGAAGCGGAGGCGTGCAGCAGTTTCCATGAGCCGGTGGCCTGTGCTCTGCGTACCTTTAACGGCAGCACAGTTTTCTGGACACCTAGGAGGCTAGCGTGGGCACCCTGTTGCCGGCAGGAACACTGAGTAGCCCCAGGCGCACCAGGGTCTGCTGAGCAACATCCAGTCCCGCAGCCCTTTAGAGCCCCTCTGTGCATGCCGAGCGTAGGGAAACGCACTGCACTCTCCTTTGAAGCGTCTTAGTTTCTTCAGCACTCGCGCACGTTCACGAACACCGTTCTGGCACGTCCCACATGGCGTAGAAGTCTTAGGCGTTGCCCTAGTCTGAGCAGCACTCAGAGTAACCCTCGGCTTCGCATTCCATCCAGGACCTCCTGCCTGAAATCAACGTGCCTCCTAGAGGAAGTCGGCTTGCGTTCTGACTGCAGTTTAAGTCCTGTTCTTCCCGTGGCACTGCAGGCTTTTGAATAGCCACAGGCCCAGAGGAGCAGCTACGGCGTTCCTTGGTTGAGGCAGTTCGCTTGATGCAGAACACTCGAATTCGAGAAGCTGATTCAGGGAAGGAAACACAGGGTAACCTGTGTCTCTTTGGACTTGTTAGAAACCACAGTGGGGTATGCTGAGTGTGCCCATGGAAACGGGGGCCTGCTGGAACTAGCCTTGCTTTCCCATTTTGAAGGCTGCATTCATGCTGCCTTGAAGCTGCCTGACATTCCCTGCTCTTGACAGGCCTGTAAACCCTGTAAGAATGCTTCTGGGGAGCAAATGAATTTGCTATCTACACTAGGTGCTTCTGCGCCTGCGGTGTGGTCACCCTGACAAGCTCTAGCGCTAAAAGGAAACTCAACGTGTGAACTTGCCTCCAGTTTAGGCCCTTAGTACCCATGTAGATACGGAGGCATGCAGCTCTTTCCATGAGTTCTTAGTCGCTTCTATGCTTTACTATAAAGGAAGTACACTTCTGAGGACTCCTAGGCCTCTCGGGTATGCATCATTTCCCCTCCAAGTTCACTGAGTCCCTCCAGAGCCCTGTGGGCCGGCTGCGAAACTTCGAGTCCCATTTGTTGATCCCTCGGCGGCCCTCTGTGCGTGCCTAGAGACGGGCAACACACTGTACGTTCCTTGAGGAGAGCTCCATTTCCAGAGACCTCGAACGGCCTCAGGACAACATTGCTGCTGAGTCCCAAGTGCCCAGGAAGACTTTGTCATGGCCCTTGTGTGAGCTGCCATGTGATAACACTCTGTTTTGAATGCTCCGAGGCCCTCGTACCTGGAGTCACTCTGCTCGAGGAGAAAGTCAGCATCTTGCCATGCGGTGTCGCTGACGGCACACCCAGCAGAAACACATGCCTGGAAGTAAGGCCCTGATTTGCCGTGCAGAAGCGGAGGCGTGCAGCAGTTTCCATGAGCCGGTGGCCTGTGCTCTGCGTACCTTTAACGGCAGCACAGTTTTCTGGACACCTAGGAGGCTAGCGTGGGCACCCTGTTGCCGGCAGGAACACTGAGTACCCCCAGGCGCACTTGGGTCTGCTGAGCAACATCCAGTCCCGTAGCCCTTTAGAGCCCCCTCTGTGCATGCCGAGCGTAGGGAAACGCACTGCACTCTCCTTTGAAGCGTCTTAGTTTCTTCAGCACTCGCGCACGTTCACGAACACCGTTCTGGCACGTCCCACATGGCGTAGAAGTCTCAGGCGTTGCCCTAGTCTGAGCAGCACTCAGAGTAACCCTCGGCTTCGCATTCCATCCAGGACCTCCTGCCTGAAATCAACGTGCCTCCTAGAGGAAGTCGGCTTGCGTTCTGACTGCAGTTTAAGTCCTGTTCTTCCCGTGGCACTGCAGGCTTTTGAATAGCCACAGGCCCAGAGGAGCAGCTACGGCGTTCCTTGGTTGAGGCAGTTCGCTTGATGCAGAACACTCGAATTCGAGAAGCTGATTCAGGGAAGGAAACACAGGGTAACCTGTGTCTCTTTGGACTTGTTAGAAACCACAGTGGGGTATGCTGAGTGTGCCCATGGAAACGGGGGCCTGCTGGAACTAGCCTTGCTTTCCCATTTTGAAGGCTGCATTCATGCTGCCTTGAAGCTGCCTGACATTCCCTGCTCTTGACAGGCCTGTAAACCCTGTAAGAATGCTTCTGGGGAGCAAATGAATTTGCTATCTACACTAGGTGCTTCTGCGCCTGCGGTGTGGTCACCCTGACAAGCTCTAGCGCTAAAAGGAAACTCAACGTGTGAACTTGCCTCCAGTTTAGGCCCTTAGTACCCATGTAGATACGGAGGCATGCAGCTCTTTCCATGAGTTCTTAGTCGCTTCTATGCTTTACTATAGAGGAAGTACACTTCTGAGGACTCCTAGGCCTCTCGGGTATGCATCATTTCCCCTCCAAGTTCACTGAGTCCCTCCAGAGCCCTGTGGGCCGGCTGCGAAACTTCGAGTCCCATTTGTTGATCCCTCGGAGGCCCTCTGTGCGTGCCTAGAGACGGGCAACACACTGTACGTTCCTTGAGGAGAGCTCCATTTCCAGAGACCTCGAACGGCCTCAGGACAACATTGCTGCTGAGTCCCAAGTGCCCAGGAAGACTTTGTCATGGCCCTTGTGTGAGCTGCCATGTGATAACACTCTGTTTTGAATGCTCCGAGGCCCTCGTACCTGGAGTCACTCTGCTCGAGGAGAAAGTCAGCATCTTGCCATGCGGTGTCGCTGACGGCACACCCAGCAGAAACACATGCCTGGAAGTAAGGCCCTGATTTGCCGTGCAGAAGCGGAGGCGTGCAGCAGTTTCCATGAGCCGGTGGCCTGTGCTCTGCGTACCTTTAACGGCAGCACAGTTTTCTGGACACCTAGGAGGCTAGCGTGGGCACCCTGTTGCCGGCAGGAACACTGAGTACCCCCAGGCGCACCTGGGTCTGCTGAGCAACATCCAGTCCCGCAGCCCTTTAGAGCCCCTCTGTGCATGCCGAGCGTAGGGAAACGCACTGCACTCTCCTTTGAAGCGTCTTAGTTTCTTCAGCACTCGCGCACGTTCACGAACACCGTTCTGGCACGTCCCACATGGCGTAGAATTCTTAGGCGTTGCCCTAGTCTGAGCAGCACTCAGAGTAACCCTCGGCTTCGCATTCCATCCAGGACCTCCTGCCTGAAATCAACGTGCCTCCTAGAGGAAGTCGGCTTGCGTTCTGACTGCAGTTTAAGTCCTGTTCTTCCCGTGGCACTGCAGGCTTTTGAATAGCCACAGGCCCAGAGGAGCAGCTACGGCGTTCCTTGGTTGAGGCAGTTCGCTTGATGCAGAACACTCGAATTCGAGAAGCTGATTCAGGGAAGGAAACACAGGGTAACCTGTGTCTCTTTGGACTTGTTAGAAACCACAGTGGGGTATGCTGAGTGTGCCCATGGAAACGGGGGCCTGCTGGAACTAGCCTTGCTTTCCCATTTTGAAGGCTGCATTCATGCTGCCTTGAAGCTGCCTGACATTCCCTGCTCTTGACAGGCCTGTAAACCCTGTAAGAATGCTTCTGGGGAGCAAATGAATTTGCTATCTACACTAGGTGCTTCTGCGCCTGCGGTGTGGTCACCCTGACAAGCTCTAGCGCTAAAAGGAAACTCAACGTGTGAACTTGCCTCCAGTTTAGGCCCTTAGTACCCATGTAGATACGGAGGCATGCAGCTCTTTCCATGAGTTCTTAGTCGCTTCTATGCTTTACTATAAAGGAAGTACACTTCTGAGGACTCCTAGGCCTCTCGGGTATGCATCATTTCCCCTCCAAGTTCACTGAGTCCCTCCAGAGCCCTGTGGGCCGGCTGCGAAACTTCGAGTCCCATTTGTTGATCCCTCGGAGGCCCTCTGTGCGTGCCTAGAGACGGGCAACACACTGTACGTTCCTTGAGGAGAGCTCCATTTCCAGAGACCTCGAACGGCCTCAGGACAACATTGCTGCTGAGTCCCAAGTGCCCAGGAAGACTTTGTCATGGCCCTTGTGTGAGCTGCCATGTGATAACACTCTGTTTTGAATGCTCCGAGGCCCTCGTACCTGGAGTCACTCTGCTCGAGGAGAAAGTCAGCATCTTGCCATGCGGTGTCGCTGACGGCACACCCAGCAGAAACACATGCCTGGAAGTAAGGCCCTGATTTGCCGTGCAGAAGCGGAGGCGTGCAGCAGTTTCCATGAGCCGGTGGCCTGTGCTCTGCGTACCTTTAACGGCAGCACAGTTTTCTGGACACCTAGGAGGCTAGCGTGGGCACCCTGTTGCCGGCAGGAACACTGAGTACCCCCAGGCGCACCTGGGTCTGCTGAGCAACATCCAGTCCCGCAGCCCTTTAGAGCCCCTCTGTGCATGCCGAGCGTAGGGAAACGCACTGCACTCTCCTTTGAAGCGTCTTAGTTTCTTCAGCACTCGCGCACGTTCACGAACACCGTTCTGGCACGTCCCACATGGCGTAGAATTCTTAGGCGTTGCCCTAGTCTGAGCAGCACTCAGAGTAACCCTCGGCTTCGCATTCCATCCAGGACCTCCTGCCTGAAATCAACGTGCCTCCTAGAGGAAGTCGGCTTGCGTTCTGACTGCAGTTTAAGTCCTGTTCTTCCCGTGGCACTGCAGGCTTTTGAATAGCCACAGGCCCAGAGGAGCAGCTACGGCGTTCCTTGGTTGAGGCAGTTCGCTTGATGCAGAACACTCGAATTCGAGAAGCTGATTCAGGGAAGGAAACACAGGGTAACCTGTGTCTCTTTGGACTTGTTAGAAACCACAGTGGGGTATGCTGAGTGTGCCCATGGAAACGGGGGCCTGCTGGAACTAGCCTTGCTTTCCCATTTTGAAGGCTGCATTCATGCTGCCTTGAAGCTGCCTGACATTCCCTGCTCTTGACAGGCCTGTAAACCCTGTAAGAATGCTTCTGGGGAGCAAATGAATTTGCTATCTACACTAGGTGCTTCTGCGCCTGCGGTGTGGTCACCCTGACAAGCTCTAGCGCTAAAAGGAAACTCAACGTGTGAACTTGCCTCCAGTTTAGGCCCTTAGTACCCATGTAGATACGGAGGCATGCAGCTCTTTCCATGAGTTCTTAGTCGCTTCTATGCTTTACTATAGAGGAAGTACACTTCTGAGGACTCCTAGGCCTCTCGGGTATGCATCATTTCCCCTCCAAGTTCACTGAGTCCCTCCAGAGCCCTGTGGGCCGGCTGCGAAACTTCGAGTCCCATTTGTTGATCCCTCGGAGGCCCTCTGTGCGTGCCTAGAGACGGGCAACACACTGTACGTTCCTTGAGGAGAGCTCCATTTCCAGAGACCTCGAACGGCCTCAGGACAACATTGCTGCTGAGTCCCAAGTGCCCAGGAAGACTTTGTCATGGCCCTTGTGTGAGCTGCCATGTGATAACACTCTGTTTTGAATGCTCCGAGGCCCTCGTACCTGGAGTCACTCTGCTCGAGGAGAAAGTCAGCATCTTGCCATGCGGTGTCGCTGACGGCACACCCAGCAGAAACACATGCCTGGAAGTAAGGCCCTGATTTGCCGTGCAGAAGCGGAGGCGTGCAGCAGTTTCCATGAGCCGGTGGCCTGTGCTCTGCGTACCTTTAACGGCAGCACAGTTTTCTGGACACCTAGGAGGCTAGCGTGGGCACCCTGTTGCCGGCAGGAACACTGAGTACCCCCAGGCGCACCTGGGTCTGCTGAGCAACATCCAGTCCCGCAGCTCTTTAGAGCCCCTCTGTGCATGCCGAGCGTAGGGAAACGCACTGCACTCTCCTTTGAAGCGTCTTAGTTTCTTCAGCACTCGCGCACGTTCACGAACACCGTTCTGGCACGTCCCACATGGCGTAGAATTCTTAGGCGTTGCCCTAGTCTGAGCAGCACTCAGAGTAACCCTCGGCTTCGCATTCCATCCAGGACCTCCTGCCTGAAATCAACGTGCCTCCTAGAGGAAGTCGGCTTGCGTTCTGACTGCAGTTTAAGTCCTGTTCTTCCCGTGGCACTGCAGGCTTTTGAATAGCCACAGGCCCAGAGGAGCAGCTACGGCGTTCCTTGGTTGAGGCAGTTCGCTTGATGCAGAACACTCGAATTCGAGAAGCTGATTCAGGGAAGGAAACACAGGGTAACCTGTGTCTCTTTGGACTTGTTAGAAACCACAGTGGGGTATGCTGAGTGTGCCCATGGAAACGGGGGCCTGCTGGAACTAGCCTTGCTTTCCCATTTTGAAGGCTGCATTCATGCTGCCTTGAAGCTGCCTGACATTCCCTGCTCTTGACAGGCCTGTAAACCCTGTAAGAATGCTTCTGGGGAGCAAATGAATTTGCTATCTACACTAGGTGCTTCTGCGCCTGCGGTGTGGTCACCCTGACAAGCTCTAGCGCTAAAAGGAAACTCAACGTGTGAACTTGCCTCCAGTTTAGGCCCTTAGTACCCATGTAGATACGGAGGCATGCAGCTCTTTCCATGAGTTCTTAGTCGCTTCTATGCTTTACTATAAAGGAAGTACACTTCTGAGGACTCCTAGGCCTCTCGGGTATGCATCATTTCCCCTCCAAGTTCACTGAGTCCCTCCAGAGCCCTGTGGGCCGGCTGCGAAACTTCGAGTCCCATTTGTTGATCCCTCGGAGGCCCTCTGTGCGTGCCTAGAGACGGGCAACACACTGTACGTTCCTTGAGGAGAGCTCCATTTCCAGAGACCTCGAACGGCCTCAGGACAACATTGCTGCTGAGTCCCAAGTGCCCAGGAAGACTTTGTCATGGCCCTTGTGTGAGCTGCCATGTGATAACACTCTGTTTTGAATGCTCCGAGGCCCTCGTACCTGGAGTCACTCTGCTCGAGGAGAAAGTCAGCATCTTGCCATGCGGTGTCGCTGACGGCACACCCAGCAGAAACACATGCCTGGAAGTAAGGCCCTGATTTGCCGTGCAGAAGCGGAGGCGTGCAGCAGTTTCCATGAGCCGGTGGCCTGTGCTCTGCGTACCTTTAACGGCAGCACAGTTTTCTGGACACCTAGGAGGCTAGCGTGGGCACCCTGTTGCCGGCAGGAACACTGAGTACCCCCAGGCGCACCTGGGTCTGCTGAGCAACATCCAGTCCCGCAGCCCTTTAGAGCCCCTCTGTGCATGCCGAGCGTAGGGAAACGCACTGCACTCTCCTTTGAAGCGTCTTAGTTTCTTCAGCACTCGCGCACGTTCACGAACACCGTTCTGGCACGTCCCACATGGCGTAGAAGTCTTAGGCGTTGCCCTAGTCTGAGCAGCACTCAGAGTAACCCTCGGCTTCGCATTCCATCCAGGACCTCCTGCCTGAAATCAACGTGCCTCCTAGAGGAAGTCGGCTTGCGTTCTGACTGCAGTTTAAGTCCTGTTCTTCCCGTGGCACTGCAGGCTTTTGAATAGCCACAGGCCCAGAGGAGCAGCTACGGCGTTCCTTGGTTGAGGCAGTTCGCTTGATGCAGAACACTCGAATTCGAGAAGCTGATTCAGGGAAGGAAACACAGGGTAACCTGTGTCTCTTTGGACTTGTTAGAAACCACAGTGGGGTATGCTGAGTGTGCCCATGGAAACGGGGGCCTGCTGGAACTAGCCTTGCTTTCCCATTTTGAAGGCTGCATTCATGCTGCCTTGAAGCTGCCTGACATTCCCTGCTCTTGACAGGCCTGTAAACCCTGTAAGAATGCTTCTGGGGAGCAAATGAATTTGCTATCTACACTAGGTGCTTCTGCGCCTGCGGTGTGGTCACCCTGACAAGCTCTAGCGCTAAAAGGAAACTCAACGTGTGAACTTGCCTCCAGTTTAGGCCCTTAGTACCCATGTAGATACGGAGGCATGCAGCTCTTTCCATGAGTTCTTAGTCGCTTCTATGCTTTACTATAAAGGAAGTACACTTCTGAGGACTCCTAGGCCTCTCGGGTATGCATCATTTCCCCTCCAAGTTCACTGAGTCCCTCCAGAGCCCTGTGGGCCGGCTGCGAAACTTCGAGTCCCATTTGTTGATCCCTCGGAGGCCCTCTGTGCGTGCCTAGAGACGGGCAACACACTGTACGTTCCTTGAGGAGAGCTCCATTTCCAGAGACCTCGAACGGCCTCAGGACAACATTGCTGCTGAGTCCCAAGTGCCCAGGAAGACTTTGTCATGGCCCTTGTGTGAGCTGCCATGTGATAACACTCTGTTTTGAATGCTCCGAGGCCCTCGTACCTGGAGTCACTCTGCTCGAGGAGAAAGTCAGCATCTTGCCATGCGGTGTCGCTGACGGCACACCCAGCAGAAACACATGCCTGGAAGTAAGGCCCTGATTCGCCGTGCAGAAGCGGAGGCGTGCAGCAGTTTCCATGAGCCGGTGGCCTGTGCTCTGCGTACCTTTAACGGCAGCACAGTTTTCTGGACACCTAGGAGGCTAGCGTGGGCACCCTGTTGCCGGCAGGAACACTGAGTACCCCCAGGCGCACCTGGGTCTGCTGAGCAACATCCAGTCCCGTAGCCCTTTAGAGCCCCCTCTGTGCATGCCGAGCGTAGGGAAACGCACTGCACTCTCCTTTGAAGCGTCTTAGTTTCTTCAGCACTCGCGCACGTTCACGAACACCGTTCTGGCACGTCCCACATGGCGTAGAAGTCTCAGGCGTTGCCCTAGTCTGAGCAGCACTCAGAGGAACCCTCGGCTTCGCATTCCATCCAGGACCTCCTGCCTGAAATCAACGTGCCTCCTAGAGGAAGTCGGCTTGCGTTCTGACTGCAGTTTAAGTCCTGTTCTTCCCGTGGCACTGCAGGCTTTTGAATAGCCACAGGCCCAGAGGAGCAGCTACGGCGTTCCTTGGTTGAGGCAGTTCGCTTGATGCAGAACACTCGAATTCGAGAAGCTGATTCAGGGAAGGAAACACAGGGTAACCTGTGTCTCTTTGGACTTGTTAGAAACCACAGTGGGGTATGCTGAGTGTGCCCATGGAAACGGGGGCCTGCTGGAACTAGCCTTGCTGTCCCATTTTGAAGGCTGCATTCATGCTGCCTTGAAGCTGCCTGACATTCCCTGCTCTTGACAGGCCTGTAAACCCTGTAAGAATGCTTCTGGGGAGCAAATGAATTTGCTATCTACACTAGGTGCTTCTGCGCCTGCGGTGTGGTCACCCTGACAAGCTCTAGCGCTAAAAGGAAACTCAACGTGTGAACTTGCCTCCAGTTTAGGCCCTTAGTACCCATGTAGATACGGAGGCATGCAGCTCTTTCCATGAGTTCTTAGTCGCTTCTATGCTTTACTATAAAGGAAGTACACTTCTGAGGACTCCTAGGCCTCTCGGGTATGCATCATTTCCCCTCCAAGTTCACTGAGTCCCTCCAGAGCCCTGTGGGCCGGCTGCGAAACTTCGAGTCCCATTTGTTGATCCCTCGGAGGCCCTCTGTGCGTGCCTAGAGACGGGCAACACACTGTACGTTCCTTGAGGAGAGCTCCATTTCCAGAGACCTCGAACGGCCTCAGGACAACATTGCTGCTGAGTCCCAAGTGCCCAGGAAGACTTTGTCATGGCCCTTGTGTGAGCTGCCATGTGATAACACTCTGTTTTGAATGCTCCGAGGCCCTCGTACCTGGAGTCACTCTGCTCGAGGAGAAAGTCAGCATCTTGCCATGCGGTGTCGCTGACGGCACACCCAGCAGAAACACATGCCTGGAAGTAAGGCCCTGATTCGCCGTGCAGAAGCGGAGGCGTGCAGCAGTTTCCATGAGCCGGTGGCCTGTGCTCTGCGTACCTTTAACGGCAGCACAGTTTTCTGGACACCTAGGAGGCTAGCGTGGGCACCCTGTTGCCGGCAGGAACACTGAGTACCCCCAGGCGCACCTGGGTCTGCTGAGCAACATCCAGTCCCGTAGCCCTTTAGAGCCCCCTCTGTGCATGCCGAGCGTAGGGAAACGCACTGCACTCTCCTTTGAAGCGTCTTAGTTTCTTCAGCACTCGCGCACGTTCACGAACACCGTTCTGGCACGTCCCACATGGCGTAGAAGTCTCAGGCGTTGCCCTAGTCTGAGCAGCACTCAGAGTAACCCTCGGCTTCGCATTCCATCCAGGACCTCCTGCCTGAAATCAACGTGCCTCCTAGAGGAAGTCGGCTTGCGTTCTGACTGCAGTTTAAGTCCTGTTCTTCCCGTGGCACTGCAGGCTTTTGAATAGCCACAGGCCCAGAGGAGCAGCTACGGCGTTCCTTGGTTGAGGCAGTTCGCTTGATGCAGAACACTCGAATTCGAGAAGCTGATTCAGGGAAGGAAACACAGGGTAACCTGTGTCTCTTTGGACTTGTTAGAAACCACAGTGGGGTATGCTGAGTGTGCCCATGGAAACGGGGGCCTGCTGGAACTAGCCTTGCTTTCCCATTTTGAAGGCTGCATTCATGCTGCCTTGAAGCTGCCTGACATTCCCTGCTCTTGACAGGCCTGTAAACCCTGTAAGAATGCTTCTGGGGAGCAAATGAATTTGCTATCTACACTAGGTGCTTCTGCGCCTGCGGTGTGGTCACCCTGACAAGCTCTAGCGCTAAAAGGAAACTCAACGTGTGAACTTGCCTCCAGTTTAGGCCCTTAGTACCCATGTAGATACGGAGGCATGCAGCTCTTTCCATGAGTTCTTAGTCGCTTCTATGCTTTACTATAAAGGAAGTACACTTCTGAGGACTCCTAGGCCTCTCGGGTATGCATCATTTCCCCTCCAAGTTCACTGAGTCCCTCCAGAGCCCTGTGGGCCGGCTGCGAAACTTCGAGTCCCATTTGTTGATCCCTCGGAGGCCCTCTGTGCGTGCCTAGAGACGGGCAACACACTGTACGTTCCTTGAGGAGAGCTCCATTTCCAGAGACCTCGAACGGCCTCAGGACAACATTGCTGCTGAGTCCCAAGTGCCCAGGAAGACTTTGTCATGGCCCTTGTGTGAGCTGCCATGTGATAACACTCTGTTTTGAATGCTCCGAGGCCCTCGTACCTGGAGTCACTCTGCTCGAGGAGAAAGTCAGCATCTTGCCATGCGGTGTCGCTGACGGCACACCCAGCAGAAACACATGCCTGGAAGTAAGGCCCTGATTTGCCGTGCAGAAGCGGAGGCGTGCAGCAGTTTCCATGAGCCGGTGGCCTGTGCTCTGCGTACCTTTAACGGCAGCACAGTTTTCTGGACACCTAGGAGGCTAGCGTGGGCACCCTGTTGCCGGCAGGAACACTGAGTACCCCCAGGCGCACCTGGGTCTGCTGAGCAACATCCAGTCCCGCAGCCCTTTAGAGCCCCTCTGTGCATGCCGAGCGTAGGGAAACGCACTGCACTCTCCTTTGAAGCGTCTTAGTTTCTTCAGCACTCGCGCACGTTCACGAACACCGTTCTGGCACGTCCCACATGGCGTAGAAGTCTTAGGCGTTGCCCTAGTCTGAGCAGCACTCAGAGTAACCCTCGGCTTCGCATTCCATCCAGGACCTCCTGCCTGAAATCAACGTGCCTCCTAGAGGAAGTCGGCTTGCGTTCTGACTGCAGTTTAAGTCCTGTTCTTCCCGTGGCACTGCAGGCTTTTGAATAGCCACAGGCCCAGAGGAGCAGCTACGGCGTTCCTTGGTTGAGGCAGTTCGCTTGATGCAGAACACTCGAATTCGAGAAGCTGATTCAGGGAAGGAAACACAGGGTAACCTGTGTCTCTTTGGACTTGTTAGAAACCACAGTGGGGTATGCTGAGTGTGCCCATGGAAACGGGGGCCTGCTGGAACTAGCCTTGCTTTCCCATTTTGAAGGCTGCATTCATGCTGCCTTGAAGCTGCCTGACATTCCCTGCTCTTGACAGGCCTGTAAACCCTGTAAGAATGCTTCTGGGGAGCAAATGAATTTGCTATCTACACTAGGTGCTTCTGCGCCTGCGGTGTGGTCACCCTGACAAGCTCTAGCGCTAAAAGGAAACTCAACGTGTGAACTTGCCTCCAGTTTAGGCCCTTAGTACCCATGTAGATACGGAGGCATGCAGCTCTTTCCATGAGTTCTTAGTCGCTTCTATGCTTTACTATAAAGGAAGTACACTTCTGAGGACTCCTAGGCCTCTCGGGTATGCATCATTTCCCCTCCAAGTTCACTGAGTCCCTCCAGAGCCCTGTGGGCCGGCTGCGAAACTTCGAGTCCCATTTGTTGATCCCTCGGAGGCCCTCTGTGCGTGCCTAGAGACGGGCAACACACTGTACGTTCCTTGAGGAGAGCTCCATTTCCAGAGACCTCGAACGGCCTCAGGACAACATTGCTGCTGAGTCCCAAGTGCCCAGGAAGACTTTGTCATGGCCCTTGTGTGAGCTGCCATGTGATAACACTCTGTTTTGAATGCTCCGAGGCCCTCGTACCTGGAGTCACTCTGCTCGAGGAGAAAGTCAGCATCTTGCCATGCGGTGTCGCTGACGGCACACCCAGCAGAAACACATGCCTGGAAGTAAGGCCCTGATTCGCCGTGCAGAAGCGGAGGCGTGCAGCAGTTTCCATGAGCCGGTGGCCTGTGCTCTGCGTACCTTTAACGGCAGCACAGTTTTCTGGACACCTAGGAGGCTAGCGTGGGCACCCTGTTGCCGGCAGGAACACTGAGTACCCCCAGGCGCACCTGGGTCTGCTGAGCAACATCCAGTCCCGTAGCCCTTTAGAGCCCCCTCTGTGCATGCCGAGCGTAGGGAAACGCACTGCACTCTCCTTTGAAGCGTCTTAGTTTCTTCAGCACTCGCGCACGTTCACGAACACCGTTCTGGCACGTCCCACATGGCGTAGAAGTCTCAGGCGTTGCCCTAGTCTGAGCAGCACTCAGAGGAACCCTCGGCTTCGCATTCCATCCAGGACCTCCTGCCTGAAATCAACGTGCCTCCTAGAGGAAGTCGGCTTGCGTTCTGACTGCAGTTTAAGTCCTGTTCTTCCCGTGGCACTGCAGGCTTTTGAATAGCCACAGGCCCAGAGGAGCAGCTACGGCGTTCCTTGGTTGAGGCAGTTCGCTTGATGCAGAACACTCGAATTCGAGAAGCTGATTCAGGGAAGGAAACACAGGGTAACCTGTGTCTCTTTGGACTTGTTAGAAACCACAGTGGGGTATGCTGAGTGTGCCCATGGAAACGGGGGCCTGCTGGAACTAGCCTTGCTGTCCCATTTTGAAGGCTGCATTCATGCTGCCTTGAAGCTGCCTGACATTCCCTGCTCTTGACAGGCCTGTAAACCCTGTAAGAATGCTTCTGGGGAGCAAATGAATTTGCTATCTACACTAGGTGCTTCTGCGCCTGCGGTGTGGTCACCCTGACAAGCTCTAGCGCTAAAAGGAAACTCAACGTGTGAACTTGCCTCCAGTTTAGGCCCTTAGTACCCATGTAGATACGGAGGCATGCAGCTCTTTCCATGAGTTCTTAGTCGCTTCTATGCTTTACTATAAAGGAAGTACACTTCTGAGGACTCCTAGGCCTCTCGGGTATGCATCATTTCCCCTCCAAGTTCACTGAGTCCCTCCAGAGCCCTGTGGGCCGGCTGCGAAACTTCGAGTCCCATTTGTTGATCCCTCGGAGGCCCTCTGTGCGTGCCTAGAGACGGGCAACACACTGTACGTTCCTTGAGGAGAGCTCCATTTCCAGAGACCTCGAACGGCCTCAGGACAACATTGCTGCTGAGTCCCAAGTGCCCAGGAAGACTTTGTCATGGCCCTTGTGTGAGCTGCCATGTGATAACACTCTGTTTTGAATGCTCCGAGGCCCTCGTACCTGGAGTCACTCTGCTCGAGGAGAAAGTCAGCATCTTGCCATGCGGTGTCGCTGACGGCACACCCAGCAGAAACACATGCCTGGAAGTAAGGCCCTGATTCGCCGTGCAGAAGCGGAGGCGTGCAGCAGTTTCCATGAGCCGGTGGCCTGTGCTCTGCGTACCTTTAACGGCAGCACAGTTTTCTGGACACCTAGGAGGCTAGCGTGGGCACCCTGTTGCCGGCAGGAACACTGAGTACCCCCAGGCGCACCTGGGTCTGCTGAGCAACATCCAGTCCCGTAGCCCTTTAGAGCCCCCTCTGTGCATGCCGAGCGTAGGGAAACGCACTGCACTCTCCTTTGAAGCGTCTTAGTTTCTTCAGCACTCGCGCACGTTCACGAACACCGTTCTGGCACGTCCCACATGGCGTAGAAGTCTCAGGCGTTGCCCTAGTCTGAGCAGCACTCAGAGTAACCCTCGGCTTCGCATTCCATCCAGGACCTCCTGCCTGAAATCAACGTGCCTCCTAGAGGAAGTCGGCTTGCGTTCTGACTGCAGTTTAAGTCCTGTTCTTCCCGTGGCACTGCAGGCTTTTGAATAGCCACAGGCCCAGAGGAGCAGCTACGGCGTTCCTTGGTTGAGGCAGTTCGCTTGATGCAGAACACTCGAATTCGAGAAGCTGATTCAGGGAAGGAAACACAGGGTAACCTGTGTCTCTTTGGACTTGTTAGAAACCACAGTGGGGTATGCTGAGTGTGCCCATGGAAACGGGGGCCTGCTGGAACTAGCCTTGCTTTCCCATTTTGAAGGCTGCATTCATGCTGCCTTGAAGCTGCCTGACATTCCCTGCTCTTGACAGGCCTGTAAACCCTGTAAGAATGCTTCTGGGGAGCAAATGAATTTGCTATCTACACTAGGTGCTTCTGCGCCTGCGGTGTGGTCACCCTGACAAGCTCTAGCGCTAAAAGGAAACTCAACGTGTGAACTTGCCTCCAGTTTAGGCCCTTAGTACCCATGTAGATACGGAGGCATGCAGCTCTTTCCATGAGTTCTTAGTCGCTTCTATGCTTTACTATAAAGGAAGTACACTTCTGAGGACTCCTAGGCCTCTCGGGTATGCATCATTTCCCCTCCAAGTTCACTGAGTCCCTCCAGAGCCCTGTGGGCCGGCTGCGAAACTTCGAGTCCCATTTGTTGATCCCTCGGAGGCCCTCTGTGCGTGCCTAGAGACGGGCAACACACTGTACGTTCCTTGAGGAGAGCTCCATTTCCAGAGACCTCGAACGGCCTCAGGACAACATTGCTGCTGAGTCCCAAGTGCCCAGGAAGACTTTGTCATGGCCCTTGTGTGAGCTGCCATGTGATAACACTCTGTTTTGAATGCTCCGAGGCCCTCGTACCTGGAGTCACTCTGCTCGAGGAGAAAGTCAGCATCTTGCCATGCGGTGTCGCTGACGGCACACCCAGCAGAAACACATGCCTGGAAGTAAGGCCCTGATTCGCCGTGCAGAAGCGGAGGCGTGCAGCAGTTTCCATGAGCCGGTGGCCTGTGCTCTGCGTACCTTTAACGGCAGCACAGTTTTCTGGACACCTAGGAGGCTAGCGTGGGCACCCTGTTGCCGGCAGGAACACTGAGTACCCCCAGGCGCACCTGGGTCTGCTGAGCAACATCCAGTCCCGTAGCCCTTTAGAGCCCCCTCTGTGCATGCCGAGCGTAGGGAAACGCACTGCACTCTCCTTTGAAGCGTCTTAGTTTCTTCAGCACTCGCGCACGTTCACGAACACCGTTCTGGCACGTCCCACATGGCGTAGAAGTCTCAGGCGTTGCCCTAGTCTGAGCAGCACTCAGAGTAACCCTCGGCTTCGCATTCCATCCAGGACCTCCTGCCTGAAATCAACGTGCCTCCTAGAGGAAGTCGGCTTGCGTTCTGACTGCAGTTTGAGTCCTGTTCTTCCCGTGGCACTGCAGGCTTTTGAATAGCCACAGGCCCAGAGGAGCAGCTACGGCGTTCCTTGGTTGAGGCAGTTCGCTTGATGCAGAACACTCGAATTCGAGAAGCTGATTCAGGGAAGGAAACACAGGGTAACCTGTGTCTCTTTGGACTTGTTAGAAACCACAGTGGGGTATGCTGAGTGTGCCCATGGAAACGGGGGCCTGCTGGAACTAGCCTTGCTTTCCCATTTTGAAGGCTGCATTCATGCTGCCTTGAAGCTGCCTGACATTCCCTGCTCTTGACAGGCCTGTAAACCCTGTAAGAATGCTTCTGGGGAGCAAATGAATTTGCTATCTACACTAGGTGCTTCTGCGCCTGCGGTGTGGTCACCCTGACAAGCTCTAGCGCTAAAAGGAAACTCAACGTGTGAACTTGCCTCCAGTTTAGGCCCTTAGTACCCATGTAGATACGGAGGCATGCAGCTCTTTCCATGAGTTCTTAGTCGCTTCTATGCTTTACTATAAAGGAAGTACACTTCTGAGGACTCCTAGGCCTCTCGGGTATGCATCATTTCCCCTCCAAGTTCACTGAGTCCCTCCAGAGCCCTGTGGGCCGGCTGCGAAACTTCGAGTCCCATTTGTTGATCCCTCGGAGGCCCTCTGTGCGTGCCTAGAGACGGGCAACACACTGTACGTTCCTTGAGGAGAGCTCCATTTCCAGAGACCTCGAACGGCCTCAGGACAACATTGCTGCTGAGTCCCAAGTGCCCAGGAAGACTTTGTCATGGCCCTTGTGTGAGCTGCCATGTGATAACACTCTGTTTTGAATGCTCCGAGGCCCTCGTACCTGGAGTCACTCTGCTCGAGGAGAAAGTCAGCATCTTGCCATGCGGTGTCGCTGACGGCACACCCAGCAGAAACACATGCCTGGAAGTAAGGCCCTGATTCGCCGTGCAGAAGCGGAGGCGTGCAGCAGTTTCCATGAGCCGGTGGCCTGTGCTCTGCGTACCTTTAACGGCAGCACAGTTTTCTGGACACCTAGGAGGCTAGCGTGGGCACCCTGTTGCCGGCAGGAACACTGAGTACCCCCAGGCGCACCTGGGTCTGCTGAGCAACATCCAGTCCCGTAGCCCTTTAGAGCCCCCTCTGTGCATGCCGAGCGTAGGGAAACGCACTGCACTCTCCTTTGAAGCGTCTTAGTTTCTTCAGCACTCGCGCACGTTCACGAACACCGTTCTGGCACGTCCCACATGGCGTAGAAGTCTCAGGCGTTGCCCTAGTCTGAGCAGCACTCAGAGTAACCCTCGGCTTCGCATTCCATCCAGGACCTCCTGCCTGAAATCAACGTGCCTCCTAGAGGAAGTCGGCTTGCGTTCTGACTGCAGTTTGAGTCCTGTTCTTCCCGTGGCACTGCAGGCTTTTGAATAGCCACAGGCCCAGAGGAGCAGCTACGGCGTTCCTTGGTTGAGGCAGTTCGCTTGATGCAGAACACTCGAATTCGAGAAGCTGATTCAGGGAAGGAAACACAGGGTAACCTGTGTCTCTTTGGACTTGTTAGAAACCACAGTGGGGTATGCTGAGTGTGCCCATGGAAACGGGGGCCTGCTGGAACTAGCCTTGCTTTCCCATTTTGAAGGCTGCATTCATGCTGCCTTGAAGCTGCCTGACATTCCCTGCTCTTGACAGGCCTGTAAACCCTGTAAGAATGCTTCTGGGGAGCAAATGAATTTGCTATCTACACTAGGTGCTTCTGCGCCTGCGGTGTGGTCACCCTGACAAGCTCTAGCGCTAAAAGGAAACTCAACGTGTGAACTTGCCTCCAGTTTAGGCCCTTAGTACCCATGTAGATACGGAGGCATGCAGCTCTTTCCATGAGTTCTTAGTCGCTTCTATGCTTTACTATAAAGGAAGTACACTTCTGAGGACTCCTAGGCCTCTCGGGTATGCATCATTTCCCCTCCAAGTTCACTGAGTCCCTCCAGAGCCCTGTGGGCCGGCTGCGAAACTTCGAGTCCCATTTGTTGATCCCTCGGAGGCCCTCTGTGCGTGCCTAGAGACGGGCAACACACTGTACGTTCCTTGAGGAGAGCTCCATTTCCAGAGACCTCGAACGGCCTCAGGACAACATTGCTGCTGAGTCCCAAGTGCCCAGGAAGACTTTGTCATGGCCCTTGTGTGAGCTGCCATGTGATAACACTCTGTTTTGAATGCTCCGAGGCCCTCGTACCTGGAGTCACTCTGCTCGAGGAGAAAGTCAGCATCTTGCCATGCGGTGTCGCTGACGGCACACCCAGCAGAAACACATGCCTGGAAGTAAGGCCCTGATTTGCCGTGCAGAAGCGGAGGCGTGCAGCAGTTTCCATGAGCCGGTGGCCTGTGCTCTGCGTACCTTTAACGGCAGCACAGTTTTCTGGACACCTAGGAGGCTAGCGTGGGCACCCTGTTGCCGGCAGGAACACTGAGTACCCCCAGGCGCACCTGGGTCTGCTGAGCAACATCCAGTCCCGTAGCCCTTTAGAGCCCCCTCTGTGCATGCCGAGCGTAGGGAAACGCACTGCACTCTCCTTTGAAGCGTCTTAGTTTCTTCAGCACTCGCGCACGTTCACGAACACCGTTCTGGCACGTCCCACATGGCGTAGAAGTCTCAGGCGTTGCCCTAGTCTGAGCAGCACTCAGAGTAACCCTCGGCTTCGCATTCCATCCAGGACCTCCTGCCTGAAATCAACGTGCCTCCTAGAGGAAGTCGGCTTGCGTTCTGACTGTAGTTTAAGTCCTGTTCTTCCCGTGGCACTGCAGGCTTTTGAATAGCCACAGGCCCAGAGGAGCAGCTACGGCGTTCCTTGGTTGAGGCAGTTCGCTTGATGCAGAACACTCGAATTCGAGAAGCTGATTCAGGGAAGGAAACACAGGGTAACCTGTGTCTCTTTGGACTTGTTAGAAACCACAGTGGGGTATGCTGAGTGTGCCCATGGAAACGGGGGCCTGCTGGAACTAGCCTTGCTTTCCCATTTTGAAGGCTGCATTCATGCTGCCTTGAAGCTGCCTGACATTCCCTGCTCTTGACAGGCCTGTAAACCCTGTAAGAATGCTTCTGGGGAGCAAATGAATTTGCTATCTACACTAGGTGCTTCTGCGCCTGCGGTGTGGTCACCCTGACAAGCTCTAGCGCTAAAAGGAAACTCAACGTGTGAACTTGCCTCCAGTTTAGGCCCTTAGTACCCATGTAGATACGGAGGCATGCAGCTCTTTCCATGAGTTCTTAGTCGCTTCTATGCTTTACTATAAAGGAAGTACACTTCTGAGGACTCCTAGGCCTCTCGGGTATGCATCATTTCCCCTCCAAGTTCACTGAGTCCCTCCAGAGCCCTGTGGGCCGGCTGCGAAACTTCGAGTCCCATTTGTTGATCCCTCGGAGGCCTTCTGTGCGTGCCTAGAGACGGGCAACACACTGTACGTTCCTTGAGGAGAGCTCCATTTCCAGAGACCTCGAACGGCCTCAGGACAACATTGCTGCTGAGTCCCAAGTGCCCAGGAAGACTTTGTCATGGCCCTTGTGTGAGCTGCCATGTGATAACACTCTGTTTTGAATGCTCCGAGGCCCTCGTACCTGGAGTCACTCTGCTCGAGGAGAAAGTCAGCATCTTGCCATGCGGTGTCGCTGACGGCACACCCAGCAGAAACACATGCCTGGAAGTAAGGCCCTGATTCGCCGTGCAGAAGCGGAGGCGTGCAGCAGTTTCCATGAGCCGGTGGCCTGTGCTCTGCGTACCTTTAACGGCAGCACAGTTTTCTGGACACCTAGGAGGCTAGCGTGGGCACCCTGTTGCCGGCAGGAACACTGAGTACCCCCAGGCGCACCTGGGTCTGCTGAGCAACATCCAGTCCCGTAGCCCTTTAGAGCCCCCTCTGTGCATGCCGAGCGTAGGGAAACGCACTGCACTCTCCTTTGAAGCGTCTTAGTTTCTTCAGCACTCGCGCACGTTCACGAACACCGTTCTGGCACGTCCCACATGGCGTAGAAGTCTCAGGCGTTGCCCTAGTCTGAGCAGCACTCAGAGTAACCCTCGGCTTCGCATTCCATCCAGGACCTCCTGCCTGAAATCAACGTGCCTCCTAGAGGAAGTCGGCTTGCGTTCTGACTGCAGTTTAAGTCCTGTTCTTCCCGTGGCACTGCAGGCTTTTGAATAGCCACAGGCCCAGAGGAGCAGCTACGGCGTTCCTTGGTTGAGGCAGTTCGCTTGATGCAGAACACTCGAATTCGAGAAGCTGATTCAGGGAAGGAAACACAGGGTAACCTGTGTCTCTTTGGACTTGTTAGAAACCACAGTGGGGTATGCTGAGTGTGCCCATGGAAACGGGGGCCTGCTGGAACTAGCCTTGCTTTCCCATTTTGAAGGCTGCATTCATGCTGCCTTGAAGCTGCCTGACATTCCCTGCTCTTGACAGGCCTGTAAACCCTGTAAGAATGCTTCTGGGGAGCAAATGAATTTGCTCTCTACACTAGGTGCTTCTGCGCCTGCGGTGTGGTCACCCTGACAAGCTCTAGCGCTAAAAGGAAACTCAACGTGTGAACTTGCCTCCAGTTTAGGCCCTTAGTACCCATGTAGATACGGAGGCATGCAGCTCTTTCCATGAGTTCTTAGTCGCTTCTATGCTTTACTATAGAGGAAGTACACTTCTGAGGACTCCTAGGCCTCTCGGGTATGCATCATTTCCCCTCCAAGTTCACTGAGTCCCTCCAGAGCCCTGTGGGCCGGCTGCGAAACTTCGAGTCCCATTTGTTGATCCCTCGGAGGCCCTCTGTGCGTGCCTAGAGACGGGCAACACACTGTACGTTCCTTGAGGAGAGCTCCATTTCCAGAGACCTCGAACGGCCTCAGGACAACATTGCTGCTGAGTCCCAAGTGCCCAGGAAGACTTTGTCATGGCCCTTGTGTGAGCTGCCATGTGATAACACTCTGTTTTGAATGCTCCGAGGCCCTCGTACCTGGAGTCACTCTGCTCGAGGAGAAAGTCAGCATCTTGCCATGCGGTGTCGCTGACGGCACACCCAGCAGAAACACATGCCTGGAAGTAAGGCCCTGATTTGCCGTGCAGAAGCGGAGGCGTGCAGCAGTTTCCATGAGCCGGTGGCCTGTGCTCTGCGTACCTTTAACGGCAGCACAGTTTTCTGGACACCTAGGAGGCTAGCGTGGGCACCCTGTTGCCGGCAGGAACACTGAGTACCCCCAGGCGCACCTGGGTCTGCTGAGCAACATCCAGTCCCGTAGCCCTTTAGAGCCCCCTCTGTGCATGCCGAGCGTAGGGAAACGCACTGCACTCTCCTTTGAAGCGTCTTAGTTTCTTCAGCACTCGCGCACGTTCACGAACACCGTTCTGGCACGTCCCACATGGCGTAGAAGTCTCAGGCGTTGCCCTAGTCTGAGCAGCACTCAGAGTAACCCTCGGCTTCGCATTCCATCCAGGACCTCCTGCCTGAAATCAACGTGCCTCCTAGAGGAAGTCGGCTTGCGTTCTGACTGCAGTTTAAGTCCTGTTCTTCCCGTGGCACTGCAGGCTTTTGAATAGCCACAGGCCCAGAGGAGCAGCTACGGCGTTCCTTGGTTGAGGCAGTTCGCTTGATGCAGAACACTCGAATTCGAGAAGCTGATTCAGGGAAGGAAACACAGGGTAACCTGTGTCTCTTTGGACTTGTTAGAAACCACAGTGGGGTATGCTGAGTGTGCCCATGGAAACGGGGGCCTGCTGGAACTAGCCTTGCTTTCCCATTTTGAAGGCTGCATTCATGCTGCCTTGAAGCTGCCTGACATTCCCTGCTCTTGACAGGCCTGTAAACCCTGTAAGAATGCTTCTGGGGAGAAAATGAATTTGCTATCTACACTAGGTGCTTCTGCGCCTGCGGTGTGGTCACCCTGACAAGCTCTAGCGCTAAAAGGAAACTCAACGTGTGAACTTGCCTCCAGTTTAGGCCCTTAGTACCCATGTAGATACGGAGGCATGCAGCTCTTTCCATGAGTTCTTAGTCGCTTCTATGCTTTACTATAAAGGAAGTACACTTCTGAGGACTCCTAGGCCTCTCGGGTATGCATCATTTCCCCTCCAAGTTCACTGAGTCCCTCCAGAGCCCTGTGGGCCGGCTGCGAAACTTCGAGTCCCATTTGTTGATCCCTCGGAGGCCCTCTGTGCGTGCCTAGAGACGGGCAACACACTGTACGTTCCTTGAGGAGAGCTCCATTTCCAGAGACCTCGAACGGCCTCAGGACAACATTGCTGCTGAGTCCCAAGTGCCCAGAAAGACTTTGTCATGGCCCTTGTGTGAGCTGCCATGTGATAACACTCTGTTTTGAATGCTCCGAGGCCCTCGTACCTGGAGTCACTCTGCTCGAGGAGAAAGTCAGCATCTTGCCATGCGGTGTCGCTGACGGCACACCCAGCAGAAACACATGCCTGGAAGTAAGGCCCTGATTTGCCGTGCAGAAGCGGAGGCGTGCAGCAGCTTCCATGAGCCGGTGGCCTGTGCTCTGCGTACCTTTAACGGCAGCACAGTTTTCTGGACACCTAGGAGGCTAGCGTGGGCACCCTGTTGCCGGCAGGAACACTGAGTACCCCCAGGCGCACCTGGGTCTGCTGAGCAACATCCAGTCCCGCAGCCCTTTAGAGCCCCCTCTGTGCATGCCGAGCGTAGGGAAACGCACTGCACTCTCCTTTGAAGCGTCTTAGTTTCTTCAGCACTCGCGCACGTTCACGAACACCGTTCTGGCACGTCCCACATGGCGTAGAAGTCTCAGGCGTTGCCCTAGTCTGAGCAGCACTCAGAGTAACCCTCGGCTTCGCATTCCATCCAGGACCTCCTGCCTGAAATCAACGTGCCTCCTAGAGGAAGTCGGCTTGCGTTCTGACTGCAGTTTAAGTCCTGTTCTTCCCGTGGCACTGCAGGCTTTTGAATAGCCACAGGCCCAGAGGAGCAGCTACGGCGTTCCTTGGTTGAGGCAGTTCGCTTGATGCAGAACACTCGAATTCGAGAAGCTGATTCAGGGAAGGAAACACAGGGTAACCTGTGTCTCTTTGGACTTGTTAGAAACCACAGTGGGGTATGCTGAGTGTGCCCATGGAAACGGGGGCCTGCTGGAACTAGCCTTGCTTTCCCATTTTGAAGGCTGCATTCATGCTGCCTTGAAGCTGCCTGACATTCCCTGCTCTTGACAGGCCTGTAAACCCTGTAAGAATGCTTCTGGGGAGCAAATGAATTTGCTATCTACACTAGGTGCTTCTGCGCCTGCGGTGTGGTCACCCTGACAAGCTCTAGCGCTAAAAGGAAACTCAACGTGTGAACTTGCCTCCAGTTTAGGCCCTTAGTACCCATGTAGATACGGAGGCATGCAGCTCTTTCCATGAGTTCTTAGTCGCTTCTATGCTTTACTATAAAGGAAGTACACTTCTGAGGACTCCTAGGCCTCTCGGGTATGCATCATTTCCCCTCCAAGTTCACTGAGTCCCTCCAGAGCCCTGTGGGCCGGCTGCGAAACTTCGAGTCCCATTTGTTGATCCCTCGGAGGCCCTCTGTGCGTGCCTAGAGACGGGCAACACACTGTACGTTCCTTGAGGAGAGCTCCATTTCCAGAGACCTCGAACGGCCTCAGGACAACATTGCTGCTGAGTCCCAAGTGCCCAGGAAGACTTTGTCATGGCCCTTGTGTGAGCTGCCATGTGATAACACTCTGTTTTGAATGCTCCGAGGCCCTCGTACCTGGAGTCACTCTGCTCGAGGAGAAAGTCAGCATCTTGCCATGCGGTGTCGCTGACGGCACACCCAGCAGAAACACATGCCTGGAAGTAAGGCCCTGATTTGCCGTGCAGAAGCGGAGGCGTGCAGCAGTTTCCATGAGCCGGTGGCCTGTGCTCTGCGTACCTTTAACGGCAGCACAGTTTTCTGGACACCTAGGAGGCTAGCGTGGGCACCCTGTTGCCGGCAGGAACACTGAGTACCCCCAGGCGCACCTGGGTCTGCTGAGCAACATCCAGTCCCGTAGCCCTTTAGAGCCCCCTCTGTGCATGCCGAGCGTAGGGAAACGCACTGCACTCTCCTTTGAAGCGTCTTAGTTTCTTCAGCACTCGCGCACGTTCACGAACACCGTTCTGGCACGTCCCACATGGCGTAGAAGTCTCAGGCGTTGCCCTAGTCTGAGCAGCACTCAGAGTAACCCTCGGCTTCGCATTCCATCCAGGACCTCCTGCCTGAAATCAACGTGCCTCCTAGAGGAAGTCGGCTTGCGTTCTGACTGCAGTTTAAGTCCTGTTCTTCCCGTGGCACTGCAGGCTTTTGAATAGCCACAGGCCCAGAGGAGCAGCTACGGCGTTCCTTGGTTGAGGCAGTTCGCTTGATGCAGAACACTCGAATTCGAGAAGCTGATTCAGGGAAGGAAACACAGGGTAACCTGTGTCTCTTTGGACTTGTTAGAAACCACAGTGGGGTATGCTGAGTGTGCCCATGGAAACGGGGGCCTGCTGGAACTAGCCTTGCTTTCCCATTTTGAAGGCTGCATTCATGCTGCCTTGAAGCTGCCTGACATTCCCTGCTCTTGACAGGCCTGTAAACCCTGTAAGAATGCTTCTGGGGAGCAAATGAATTTGCTATCTACACTAGGTGCTTCTGCGCCTGCGGTGTGGTCACCCTGACAAGCTCTAGCGCTAAAAGGAAACTCAACGTGTGAACTTGCCTCCAGTTTAGGCCCTTAGTACCCATGTAGATACGGAGGCATGCAGCTCTTTCCATGAGTTCTTAGTCGCTTCTATGCTTTACTATAAAGGAAGTACACTTCTGAGGACTCCTAGGCCTCTCGGGTATGCATCATTTCCCCTCCAAGTTCACTGAGTCCCTCCAGAGCCCTGTGGGCCGGCTGCGAAACTTCGAGTCCCATTTGTTGATCCCTCGGAGGCCCTCTGTGCGTGCCTAGAGACGGGCAACACACTGTACGTTCCTTGAGGAGAGCTCCATTTCCAGAGACCTCGAACGGCCTCAGGACAACATTGCTGCTGAGTCCCAAGTGCCCAGGAAGACTTTGTCATGGCCCTTGTGTGAGCTGCCATGTGATAACACTCTGTTTTGAATGCTCCGAGGCCCTCGTACCTGGAGTCACTCTGCTCGAGGAGAAAGTCAGCATCTTGCCATGCGGTGTCGCTGACGGCACACCCAGCAGAAACACATGCCTGGAAGTAAGGCCCTGATTTGCCGTGCAGAAGCGGAGGCGTGCAGCAGTTTCCATGAGCCGGTGGCCTGTGCTCTGCGTACCTTTAACGGCAGCACAGTTTTCTGGACACCTAGGAGGCTAGCGTGGGCACCCTGTTGCCGGCAGGAACACTGAGTACCCCCAGGCGCACCTGGGTCTGCTGAGCAACATCCAGTCCCGCAGCCCTTTAGAGCCCCTCTGTGCATGCCGAGCGTAGGGAAACGCACTGCACTCTCCTTTGAAGCGTCTTAGTTTCTTCAGCACTCGCGCACGTTCACGAACACCGTTCTGGCACGTCCCACATGGCGTAGAAGTCTTAGGCGTTGCCCTAGTCTGAGCAGCACTCAGAGTAACCCTCGGCTTCGCATTCCATCCAGGACCTCCTGCCTGAAATCAACGTGCCTCCTAGAGGAAGTCGGCTTGCGTTCTGACTGCAGTTTAAGTCCTGTTCTTCCCGTGGCACTGCAGGCTTTTGAATAGCCACAGGCCCAGAGGAGCAGCTACGGCGTTCCTTGGTTGAGGCAGTTCGCTTGATGCAGAACACTCGAATTCGAGAAGCTGATTCAGGGAAGGAAACACAGGGTAACCTGTGTCTCTTTGGACTTGTTAGAAACCACAGTGGGGTATGCTGAGTGTGCCCATGGAAACGGGGGCCTGCTGGAACTAGCCTTGCTTTCCCATTTTGAAGGCTGCATTCATGCTGCCTTGAAGCTGCCTGACATTCCCTGCTCTTGACAGGCCTGTAAACCCTGTAAGAATGCTTCTGGGGAGCAAATGAATTTGCTATCTACACTAGGTGCTTCTGCGCCTGCGGTGTGGTCACCCTGACAAGCTCTAGCGCTAAAAGGAAACTCAACGTGTGAACTTGCCTCCAGTTTAGGCCCTTAGTACCCATGTAGATACGGAGGCATGCAGCTCTTTCCATGAGTTCTTAGTCGCTTCTATGCTTTACTATAAAGGAAGTACACTTCTGAGGACTCCTAGGCCTCTCGGGTATGCATCATTTCCCCTCCAAGTTCACTGAGTCCCTCCAGAGCCCTGTGGGCCGGCTGCGAAACTTCGAGTCCCATTTGTTGATCCCTCGGAGGCCCTCTGTGCGTGCCTAGAGACGGGCAACACACTGTACGTTCCTTGAGGAGAGCTCCATTTCCAGAGACCTCGAACGGCCTCAGGACAACATTGCTGCTGAGTCCCAAGTGCCCAGGAAGACTTTGTCATGGCCCTTGTGTGAGCTGCCATGTGATAACACTCTGTTTTGAATGCTCCGAGGCCCTCGTACCTGGAGTCACTCTGCTCGAGGAGAAAGTCAGCATCTTGCCATGCGGTGTCGCTGACGGCACACCCAGCAGAAACACATGCCTGGAAGTAAGGCCCTGATTTGCCGTGCAGAAGCGGAGGCGTGCAGCAGTTTCCATGAGCCGGTGGCCTGTGCTCTGCGTACCTTTAACGGCAGCACAGTTTTCTGGACACCTAGGAGGCTAGCGTGGGCACCCTGTTGCCGGCAGGAACACTGAGTAGCCCCAGGCGCACCTGGGTCTGCTAAGCAACATCCAGTCCCGTAGCCCTTTAGAGCCCCTCTGTGCATGCCGAGCGTAGGGAAACGCACTGCACTCTCCTTTGAAGCGTCTTAGTTTCTTCAGCACTCGCGCACGTTCACGAACACCGTTCTGGCACGTCCCACATGGCGTAGAAGTCTTAGGCGTTGCCCTAGTCTGAGCAGCACTCAGAGGAACCCTCGGCTTCGCATTCCATCCGGGACCTCCTGCCTGAAATCAACGTGCCTCCTAGAGGAAGTCGGCTTGCGTTCTGACTGCAGTTTAAGTCCTGTTCTTCCCGTGGCACTGCAGGCTTTTGAATAGCCACAGGCCCAGAGGAGCAGCTACGGCGTTCCTTGGTTGAGGCAGTTCGCTTGATGCAGAACACTCGAATTCGAGAAGCTGATTCAGGGAAGGAAACACAGGGTAACCTGTGTCTCTTTGGACTTGTTAGAAACCACAGTGGGGTATGCTGAGTGTGCCCATGGAAACGGGGGCCTGCTGGAACTAGCCTTGCTTTCCCATTTTGAAGGCTGCATTCATGCTGCCTTGAAGCTGCCTGACATTCCCTGCTCTTGACAGGCCTGTAAACCCTGTAAGAATGCTTCTGGGGAGAAAATGAATTTGCTATCTACACTAGGTGCTTCTGCGCCTGCGGTGTGGTCACCCTGACAAGCTCTAGCGCTAAAAGGAAACTCAACGTGTGAACTTGCCTCCAGTTTAGGCCCTTAGTACCCATGTAGATACGGAGGCATGCAGCTCTTTCCATGAGTTCTTAGTCGCTTCTATGCTTTACTATAAAGGAAGTACACTTCTGAGGACTCCTAGGCCTCTCGGGTATGCATCATTTCCCCTCCAAGTTCACTGAGTCCCTCCAGAGCCCTGTGGGCCGGCTGCGAAACTTCGAGTCCCATTTGTTGATCCCTCGGAGGCCCTCTGTGCGTGCCTAGAGACGGGCAACACACTGTACGTTCCTTGAGGAGAGCTCCATTTCCAGAGACCTCGAACGGCCTCAGGACAACATTGCTGCTGAGTCCCAAGTGCCCAGGAAGACTTTGTCATGGCCCTTGTGTGAGCTGCCATGTGATAACACTCTGTTTTGAATGCTCCGAGGCCCTCGTACCTGGAGTCACTCTGCTCGAGGAGAAAGTCAGCATCTTGCCATGCGGTGTCGCTGACGGCACACCCAGCAGAAACACATGCCTGGAAGTAAGGCCCTGATTTGCCGTGCAGAAGCGGAGGCGTGCAGCAGTTTCCATGAGCCGGTGGCCTGTGCTCTGCGTACCTTTAACGGCAGCACACTTTTCTGGACACCTAGGAGGCTAGCGTGGGCACCCTGTTGCCGGCAGGAACACTGAGTACCCCCAGGCGCACCTGGGTCTGCTGAGCAACATCCAGTCCCGTAGCCCTTTAGAGCCCCCTCTGTGCATGCCGAGCGTAGGGAAACGCACTGCACTCTCCTTTGAAGCGTCTTAGTTTCTTCAGCACTCGCGCACGTTCACGAACACCGTTCTGGCACGTCCCACATGGCGTAGAAGTCTCAGGCGTTGCCCTAGTCTGAGCAGCACTCAGAGTAACCCTCGGCTTCGCATTCCATCCAGGACCTCCTGCCTGAAATCAACGTGCCTCCTAGAGGAAGTCGGCTTGCGTTCTGACTGCAGTTTAAGTCCTGTTCTTCCCGTGGCACTGCAGGCTTTTGAATAGCCACAGGCCCAGAGGAGCAGCTACGGCGTTCCTTGGTTGAGGCAGTTCGCTTGATGCAGAACACTCGAATTCGAGAAGCTGATTCAGGGAAGGAAACACAGGGTAACCTGTGTCTCTTTGGACTTGTTAGAAACCACAGTGGGGTATGCTGAGTGTGCCCATGGAAACGGGGGCCTGCTGGAACTAGCCTTGCTTTCCCATTTTGAAGGCTGCATTCATGCTGCCTTGAAGCTGCCTGACATTCCCTGCTCTTGACAGGCCTGTAAACCCTGTAAGAATGCTTCTGGGGAGCAAATGAATTTGCTCTCTACACTAGGTGCTTCTGCGCCTGCGGTGTGGTCACCCTGACAAGCTCTAGCGCTAAAAGGAAACTCAACGTGTGAACTTGCCTCCAGTTTAGGCCCTTAGTACCCATGTAGATACGGAGGCATGCAGCTCTTTCCATGAGTTCTTAGTCGCTTCTATGCTTTACTATAAAGGAAGTACACTTCTGAGGACTCCTAGGCCTCTCGGGTATGCATCATTTCCCCTCCAAGTTCACTGAGTCCCTCCAGAGCCCTGTGGGCCGGCTGCGAAACTTCGAGTCCCATTTGTTGATCCCTCGGAGGCCCTCTGTGCGTGCCTAGAGACGGGCAACACACTGTACGTTCCTTGAGGAGAGCTCCATTTCCAGAGACCTCGAACGGCCTCAGGACAACATTGCTGCTGAGTCCCAAGTGCCCAGGAAGACTTTGTCATGGCCCTTGTGTGAGCTGCCATGTGATAACACTCTGTTTTGAATGCTCCGAGGCCCTCGTACCTGGAGTCACTCTGCTCGAGGAGAAAGTCAGCATCTTGCCATGCGGTGTCGCTGACGGCACACCCAGCAGAAACACATGCCTGGAAGTAAGGCCCTGATTTGCCGTGCAGAAGCGGAGGCGTGCAGCAGTTTCCATGAGCCGGTGGCCTGTGCTCTGCGTACCTTTAACGGCAGCACAGTTTTCTGGACACCTAGGAGGCTAGCGTGGGCACCCTGTTGCCGGCAGGAACACTGAGTACCCCCAGGCGCACCTGGGTCTGCTGAGCAACATCCAGTCCCGTAGCCCTTTAGAGCCCCCTCTGTGCATGCCGAGCGTAGGGAAACGCACTGCACTCTCCTTTGAAGCGTCTTAGTTTCTTCAGCACTCGCGCACGTTCACGAACACCGTTCTGGCACGTCCCACATGGCGTAGAAGTCTTAGGCGTTGCCCTAGTCTGAGCAGCACTCAGAGTAACCCTCGGCTTCGCATTCCATCCAGGACCTCCTGCCTGAAATCAACGTGCCTCCTAGAGGAAGTCGGCTTGCGTTCTGACTGCAGTTTAAGTCCTGTTCTTCCCGAGGCACTGCAGGCTTTTGAATAGCCACAGGCCCAGAGGAGCAGCTACGGCGTTCCTTGGTTGAGGCAGTTCGCTTGATGCAGAACACTCGAATTCGAGAAGCTGATTCAGGGAAGGAAACACAGGGTAACCTGTGTCTCTTTGGACTTGTTAGAAACCACAGTGGGGTATGCTGAGTGTGCCCATGGAAACGGGGGCCTGCTGGAACTAGCCTTGCTTTCCCATTTTGAAGGCTGCATTCATGCTGCCTTGAAGCTGCCTGACATTCCCTGCTCTTGACAGGCCTGTAAACCCTGTAAGAATGCTTCTGGGGAGCAAATGAATTTGCTATCTACACTAGGTGCTTCTGCGCCTGCGGTGTGGTCACCCTGACAAGCTCTAGCGCTAAAAGGAAACTCAACGTGTGAACTTGCCTCCAGTTTAGGCCCTTAGTACCCATGTAGATACGGAGGCATGCAGCTCTTTCCATGAGTTCTTAGTCGCTTCTATGCTTTACTATAAAGGAAGTACACTTCTGAGGACTCCTAGGCCTCTCGGGTATGCATCATTTCCCCTCCAAGTTCACTGAGTCCCTCCAGAGCCCTGTGGGCCGGCTGCGAAACTTCGAGTCCCATTTGTTGATCCCTCGGAGGCCCTCTGTGCGTGCCTAGAGACGGGCAACACACTGTACGTTCCTTGAGGAGAGCTCCATTTCCAGAGACCTCGAACGGCCTCAGGACAACATTGCTGCTGAGTCCCAAGTGCCCAGGAAGACTTTGTCATGGCCCTTGTGTGAGCTGCCATGTGATAACACTCTGTTTTGAATGCTCCGAGGCCCTCGTACCTGGAGTCACTCTGCTCGAGGAGAAAGTCAGCATCTTGCCATGCGGTGTCGCTGACGGCACACCCAGCAGAAACACATGCCTGGAAGTAAGGCCCTGATTTGCCGTGCAGAAGCGGAGGCGTGCAGCAGTTTCCATGAGCCGGTGGCCTGTGCTCTGCATACCTTTAACGGCAGCACACTTTTCTGGACACCTAGGAGGCTAGCGTGGGCACCCTGTTGCCGGCAGGAACACTGAGTACCCCCAGGCGCACCTGGGTCTGCTGAGCAACATCCAGTCCCGCAGCCCTTTAGAGCCCCTCTGTGCATGCCGAGCGTAGGGAAACGCACTGCACTCTCCTTTGAAGCGTCTTAGTTTCTTCAGCACTCGCGCACGTTCACGAACACCGTTCTGGCACGTCCCACATGGCGTAGAAGTCTTAGGCGTTGCCCTAGTCTGAGCAGCACTCAGAGTAACCCTCGGCTTCGCATTCCATCCAGGACCTCCTGCCTGAAATCAACGTGCCTCCTAGAGGAAGTCGGCTTGCGTTCTGACTGCAGTTTAAGTCCTGTTCTTCCCGTGGCACTGCAGGCTTTTGAATAGCCACAGGCCCAGAGGAGCAGCTACGGCGTTCCTTGGTTGAGGCAGTTCGCTTGATGCAGAACACTCGAATTCGAGAAGTTGATTCAGGGAAAGATACATAGCGTAACCTGTGTCTCTTTGGACTTGTTAGAAACCACAGTGGGGTATGCTGAGTGTGCCCATGGAAACGGGGGCCTGCTGGAACTAGCCTTTCTTTCCCATTTTGAAGGCTGCATTCATGCTGCCTTGAAGCTGCCTGACATCCCCTGCTCTTGACAGGCCTGTAAACCCTGTAGGAATGCTTCTGGGGAGAAAATGAATTTGCTCTCTACACTAGGTGCTTCTGCGCCTGCGGTGTGGTCACCCTGACAAGCTCTAGCGCTAAAAGGAAACTCAACGTGTGAACTTGCCTCCAGTTTAGGCCCTTAGTACCCATGTAGATACGGAGGCATGCAGCTCTTTCCATGAGTTCTTAGTCGCTTCTATGCTTTACTATAAAGGAAGTACACTTCTGAGGACTCCTAGGCCTCTCGGGTATGCATCATTTCCCCTCCAAGTTCACTGAGTCCCTCCAGAGCCCTGTGGGCCGGCTGCGACACTTCGACTCCCATTTGTTGATCCCTCGGCGGCCCTCTGTGCGTGCCTAGAGACGGGCAACACACTGTACGTTCCTTGAGGAGAGCTCCATTTCCAGAGACCTCGAACGGCCTCAGGACAACATTGCTGCTGAGTCCCAAGTGCCCAGGAAGACTTTGTCATGGCCCTTGTGTGAGCTGCCATGTGATAACACTCTGTTTTGAATGCTTCGAGGCCCTCGTACCTGGAGTCACTCTGCTCGAGGAGAAAGTCAGCATCTTGCCATGCGGTGTCGCTGACGGCACACCCAGCAGAAACACATGCCTGGAAGTAAGGCCCTGATTTGCCGTGCAGAAGCGGAGGCGTGCAGCAGTTTCCATGAGCCGGTGGCCTGTGCTCTGCGTACCTTTAACGGCAGCACAGTTTTCTGGACACCTAGGAGGCTAGCGTGGGCACCCTGTTGCCGGCAGGAACACTGAGTAACCCCAGGCGCACCTGGGTCTGCTAAGCAACATCCAGTCCCGTAGCCCTTTAGAGCCCCTCTGTGCATGCCGAGCGTAGGGAAACGCACTGCACTCTCCTCTGAAGCGTCTTAGTTTCTTCAGCACTCGCGCACGTTCACGAACACCGTTCTGGCACGTCCCACATGGCGTAGAAGTCTTAGGCGTTGCCCTAGTCTGAGCAGCACTCAGAGTAACCCTCGGCTTCGCATTCCATCCGGGACCTCCTGCCTGAAATCAACGTGCCTCCTAGAGGAAGTCGGCTTGCGTTCTGACTGCAGTTTAAGTCCTGTTCTTCCTGTGGCACTGCAGGCTTTTGAATAGCCACAGGCCCAGAGGAGCAGCTACGGCGTTCCTTGGTTGAGGCAGTTCGCTTGATGCAGAACACTCGAGTTCGAGAAGTTGATTCAGGGAAAGATACATAGCGTAACCTGTGTCTCTTTGGACTTGTTAGAAACCACAGTGGGGTATGCTGAGTGTGCCCATGGAAACGGGGGCCTGCTGGAACTAGCCTTGCTTTCCCATTTTGAAGGCTGCATTCATGCTGCCTTGAAGCTGCCTGACATCCCCTGCTCTTGACAGGCCTGTAAACCCTGTAGGAATGCTTCTGGGGAGAAAATGAATTTGCTCTCTACACTAGGTGCTTCTGCGCCTGCGGTGTGGTCACCCTGACAAGCTCTAGCGCTAAAAGGAAACTCAACGTGTGAACTTGCCTCCAGTTTAGGCCCTTAGTACCCATGTAGATACGGAGGCATGAAGCTCTTTCCATGAGTTCTTAGTCGCTTCTATGCTTTACTATAAAGGAAGTACACTTCTGAGGACTCCTAGGCCTCTCGGGTATGCATCATTTCCCCTCCAAGTTCACTGAGTCCCTCCAGAGCCCTGTGGGCCGGCTGCGACACTTCGAGTCCCATTTGTTGATCCCTCGGCGGCCCTCTGTGCGTGCCTAGAGACGGGCAACACACTGTACGTTCCTTGAGGAGAGCTCCATTTCCAGAGACCTCGAACGGCCTCAGGACAACATTGCTGCTGAGTCCCAAGTGCCCAGGAAGACTTTGTCATGGCCCTTGTGTGAGCTGCCATGTGATAACACTCTGTTTTGAATGCTCCGAGGCCCTCGTACCTGGAGTCACTCTGCTCGAGGAGAAAGTCAGCATCTTGCCATGCGGTGTCGCTGACGGCACACCCAGCAGAAACACATGCCTGGAAGTAAGGCCCTGATTTGCCGTGTAGAAACGGAGGCGTGCAGCAGCTTCCATGAGCCGGTGGCCTGTGCTCTGCGTACCTTTAACGGCAGCACAGTTTTCTGGACACCTAGGAGGCTAGCGTGGGCACCCTGTTGCCGGCAGGAACACTGAGTAGCCCCAGGCGCACCTGGGTCTGCTAAGCAACATCCAGTCCCGTAGCCCTTTAGAGCCCCTCTGTGCATGCCGAGCGTAGGGAAACGCACTGCACTCTCCTTTGAAGCGTCTTAGTTTCTTCAGCACTCGCGCACGTTCACGAACACCGTTCTGGCACGTCCCACATGGCGTAGAAGTCTTAGGCGTTGCCCTAGTCTGAGCAGCACTCAGAGGAACCCTCGGCTTCTCATTCCATCCGGGACCTCCTGCCTGAAATCAACGTGCCTCCTAGAGGAAGTCGGCTTGCGTTCTGACTGCAGTTTAAGTCCTGTTCTTCCTGTGGCACTGCAGGCTTTTGAATAGCCACAGGCCCAGAGGAGCAGCTACGGCGTTCCTTGGTTGAGGCAGTTCGCTTGATGCAGAACACTCGAGTTCGAGAAGTTGATTCAGGGAAAGATACATAGCGTAACCTGTGTCTCTTTGGACTTGTTAGAAACCACAGTGGGGTATGCTGAGTGTGCCCATGGAAACGGGGGCCTGCTGGAACTAGCCTTGCTTTCCCATTTTGAAGGCTGCATTCATGCTGCCTTGAAGCTGCCTGACATCCCCTGCTCTTGACAGGCCTGTAAACCCTGTAAGAATGCTTCTGGGGAGAAAATGAATTTGCTCTCTACACTAGGTGCTTCTGCGCCTGCGGTGTGGTCACCCTGACAAGCTCTAGCGCTAAAAGGAAACTCAACGTGTGAACTTGCCTCCAGTTTAGGCCCTTAGTACCCATGTAGATACGGAGGCATGCAGCTCTTTCCATGAGTTCTTAGTCGCTTATATGCTTTACTATAAAGGAAGTACACTTCTGAGGACTCCTAGGCTTCTCGGGTATGCATCATTTCCCCTCCAAGTTCACTGAGTACCTCCAGAGCCCTGTGGGCCGGCTGCGAAACTTCGACTCCTTTTTGTTGATCCCTCGGTGGCCCTCTGTGCGTGCCTAGAGACGGGCAACACACTGTACGTTCCTTGAGGAGAGCTCCATTTCCAGAGACCTCGAACGGCCTCAGGACAACATTGCTGCTGAGTCCCAAGTGCCCAGGAAGACTTTGTCATGGCCCTTGTGTGAGCTGCCATGTGATAACACTCTGTTTTGAATGCTCCGAGGCCCTCGTACCTGGAGTCACTCTGCTCGAGGAGAAAGTCAGCATCTTGCCATGCGGTGTCGCTGACGGCACACCCAGCAGAAACACATGCCTGGAAGTAAGGCCCTGATTTGCCGTGCAGAAGAGGAGACGTGCAGCAGTTTCCATGAGCCGGTGGCCTGTGCTCTGCGTACCTTTAACGGCAGCACAGTTTTCTGGACACCTAGGAGGCTAGCGTGGGCACCCTGTTGCCGGCAGGAACACTGAGTAGCCCCAGGCGCACCTGGGTCTGCTAAGCAACATCCAGTCCCGTAGCCCTTTAGAGCCCCTCTGTGCATGCCGAGCGTAGGGAAACGCACTGCACTCTCCTTTGAAGCGTCTTAGTTTCTTCAGCACTCGCGCACGTTCACGAACACCGTTCTGGCACGTCCCACATGGCGTAGAAGTCTTAGGCGTTGCCCTAGTCTGAGCAGCACTCAGAGGAACCCTCGGCTTCGCATTCCATCCGGGACCTCCTGCCTGAAATCAACGTGCCTCCTAGAGGAAGTCGGCTTGCGTTCTGACTGCAGTTTAAGTCCTGTTCTTCCTGTGGCACTGCAGGCTTTTGAATAGCCACAGGCCCAGAGGAGCAGCTACGGCGTTCCTTGGTTGAGGCAGTTCGCCTGATGCAGAACACTCGAATTCGAGAAGTTGATTCAGGGAAAGATACATAGCGTAACCTGTATCTCTTTGGACTTGTTAGAAACCACAGTGGGGTTTGCTGAGTGTGCCCATGGAAACGGGGGCCTGCTGGAACTAGCCTTGCTTTCCCATTTTGAAGGCTGCATTCATGCTGCCTTGAAGCTGCCTGACATTCCCTGCTCTTGACAGGCCTGTAAACCCTGTAAGAATGCTTCTGGGGAGAAAATGAATTTGCTATCTACACTAGGTGCTTCTGCGCCTGCGGTGTGGTCACCCTGACAAGCTCTAGCGCTAAAAGGAAACTCAACGTGTGAACTTGCCTCCAGTTTAGGCCCTTAGTACCCATGTAGATACGGAGGCATGCAGCTCTTTCCATGAGTTCTTAGTCGCTTCTATGCTTTACTATAAAGGAAGTACACTTCTGAGGACTCCTAGGCCTCTCGGGTATGCATCATTTCCCCTCCAAGTTCACTGAGTCCCTCCAGAGCCCTGTGGGCCGGCTGCGAAACTTCGAGTCCCATTTGTTGATCCCTCGGAGGCCCTCTGTGCGTGCCTAGAGACGGGCAACACACTGTACGTTCCTTGAGGAGAGCTCCATTTCCAGAGACCTCGAACGGCCTCAGGACAACATTGCTGCTGAGTCCCAAGTGCCCAGGAAGACTTTGTCATGGCCCTTGTGTGAGCTGCCATGTGATAACACTCTGTTTTGAATGCTCCGAGGCCCTCGTACCTGGAGTCACTCTGCTCGAGGAGAAAGTCAGCATCTTGCCATGCGGTGTCGCTGACGGCACACCCAGCAGAAACACATGCCTGGAAGTAAGGCCCTGATTCGCCGTGCAGAAGCGGAGGCGTGCAGCAGTTTCCATGAGCCGGTGGCCTGTGCTCTGCGTACCTTTAACGGCAGCACAGTTTTCTGGACACCTAGGAGGCTAGCGTGGGCACCCTGTTGCCGGCAGGAACACTGAGTACCCCCAGGCGCACCTGGGTCTGCTGAGCAACATCCAGTCCCGTAGCCCTTTAGAGCCCCCTCTGTGCATGCCGAGCGTAGGGAAACGCACTGCACTCTCCTTTGAAGCGTCTTAGTTTCTTCAGCACTCGCGCACGTTCACGAACACCGTTCTGGCACGTCCCACATGGCGTAGAAGTCTCAGGCGTTGCCCTAGTCTGAGCAGCACTCAGAGTAACCCTCGGCTTCGCATTCCATCCAGGACCTCCTGCCTGAAATCAACGTGCCTCCTAGAGGAAGTCGGCTTGCGTTCTGACTGCAGTTTAAGTCCTGTTCTTCCCGTGGCACTGCAGGCTTTTGAATAGCCACAGGCCCAGAGGAGCAGCTACGGCGTTCCTTGGTTGAGGCAGTTCGCTTGATGCAGAACACTCGAATTCGAGAAGCTGATTCAGGGAAGGAAACACAGGGTAACCTGTGTCTCTTTGGACTTGTTAGAAACCACAGTGGGGTATGCTGAGTGTGCCCATGGAAACGGGGGCCTGCTGGAACTAGCCTTGCTTTCCCATTTTGAAGGCTGCATTCATGCTGCCTTGAAGCTGCCTGACATTCCCTGCTCTTGACAGGCCTGTAAACCCTGTAAGAATGCTTCTGGGGAGCAAATGAATTTGCTATCTACACTAGGTGCTTCTGCGCCTGCGGTGTGGTCACCCTGACAAGCTCTAGCGCTAAAAGGAAACTCAACGTGTGAACTTGCCTCCAGTTTAGGCCCTTAGTACCCATGTAGATACGGAGGCATGCAGCTCTTTCCATGAGTTCTTAGTCGCTTCTATGCTTTACTATAAAGGAAGTACACTTCTGAGGACTCCTAGGCCTCTCGGGTATGCATCATTTCCCCTCCAAGTTCACTGAGTCCCTCCAGAGCCCTGTGGGCCGGCTGCGAAACTTCGAGTCCCATTTGTTGATCCCTCGGAGGCCCTCTGTGCGTGCCTAGAGACGGGCAACACACTGTACGTTCCTTGAGGAGAGCTCCATTTCCAGAGACCTCGAACGGCCTCAGGACAACATTGCTGCTGAGTCCCAAGTGCCCAGGAAGACTTTGTCATGGCCCTTGTGTGAGCTGCCATGTGATAACACTCTGTTTTGAATGCTCCGAGGCCCTCGTACCTGGAGTCACTCTGCTCGAGGAGAAAGTCAGCATCTTGCCATGCGGTGTCGCTGACGGCACACCCAGCAGAAACACATGCCTGGAAGTAAGGCCCTGATTCGCCGTGCAGAAGCGGAGGCGTGCAGCAGTTTCCATGAGCCGGTGGCCTGTGCTCTGCGTACCTTTAACGGCAGCACAGTTTTCTGGACACCTAGGAGGCTAGCGTGGGCACCCTGTTGCCGGCAGGAACACTGAGTACCCCCAGGCGCACCTGGGTCTGCTGAGCAACATCCAGTCCCGTAGCCCTTTAGAGCCCCCTCTGTGCATGCCGAGCGTAGGGAAACGCACTGCACTCTCCTTTGAAGCGTCTTAGTTTCTTCAGCACTCGCGCACGTTCACGAACACCGTTCTGACACGTCCCACATGGCGTAGAAGTCTCAGGCGTTGCCCTAGTCTGAGCAGCACTCAGAGTAACCCTCGGCTTCGCATTCCATCCAGGACCTCCTGCCTGAAATCAACGTGCCTCCTAGAGGAAGTCGGCTTGCGTTCTGACGGCAGTTTGAGTCCTGTTCTTCCCGTGGCACTGCAGGCTTTTGAATAGCCACAGGCCCAGAGGAGCAGCTACGGCGTTCCTTGGTTGAGGCAGTTCGCTTGATGCAGAACACTCGAATTCGAGAAGCTGATTCAGGGAAGGAAACACAGGGTAACCTGTGTCTCTTTGGACTTGTTAGAAACCACAGTGGGGTATGCTGAGTGTGCCCATGGAAACGGGGGCCTGCTGGAACTAGCCTTGCTTTCCCATTTTGAAGGCTGCATTCATGCTGCCTTGAAGCTGCCTGACATTCCCTGCTCTTGACAGGCCTGTAAACCCTGTAAGAATGCTTCTGGGGAGCAAATGAATTTGCTATCTACACTAGGTGCTTCTGCGCCTGCGGTGTGGTCACCCTGACAAGCTCTAGCGCTAAAAGGAAACTCAACGTGTGAACTTGCCTCCAGTTTAGGCCCTTAGTACCCATGTAGATACGGAGGCATGCAGCTCTTTCCATGAGTTCTTAGTCGCTTCTATGCTTTACTATAAAGGAAGTACACTTCTGAGGACTCCTAGGCCTCTCGGGTATGCATCATTTCCCCTCCAAGTTCACTGAGTCCCTCCAGAGCCCTGTGGGCCGGCTGCGAAACTTCGAGTCCCATTTGTTGATCCCTCGGAGGCCCTCTGTGCGTGCCTAGAGACGGGCAACACACTGTACGTTCCTTGAGGAGAGCTCCATTTCCAGAGACCTCGAACGGCCTCAGGACAACATTGCTGCTGAGTCCCAAGTGCCCAGGAAGACTTTGTCATGGCCCTTGTGTGAGCTGCCATGTGATAACACTCTGTTTTGAATGCTCCGAGGCCCTCGTACCTGGAGTCACTCTGCTCGAGGAGAAAGTCAGCATCTTGCCATGCGGTGTCGCTGACGGCACACCCAGCAGAAACACATGCCTGGAAGTAAGGCCCTGATTCGCCGTGCAGAAGCGGAGGCGTGCAGCAGTTTCCATGAGCCGGTGGCCTGTGCTCTGCGTACCTTTAACGGCAGCACAGTTTTCTGGACACCTAGGAGGCTAGCGTGGGCACCCTGTTGCCGGCAGGAACACTGAGTACCCCCAGGCGCACCTGGGTCTGCTGAGCAACATCCAGTCCCGTAGCCCTTTAGAGCCCCCTCTGTGCATGCCGAGCGTAGGGAAACGCACTGCACTCTCCTTTGAAGCGTCTTAGTTTCTTCAGCACTCGCGCACGTTCACGAACACCGTTCTGGCACGTCCCACATGGCGTAGAAGTCTCAGGCGTTGCCCTAGTCTGAGCAGCACTCAGAGTAACCCTCGGCTTCGCATTCCATCCAGGACCTCCTGCCTGAAATCAACGTGCCTCCTAGAGGAAGTCGGCTTGCGTTCTGACTGCAGTTTAAGTCCTGTTCTTCCCGTGGCACTGCAGGCTTTTGAATAGCCACAGGCCCAGAGGAGCAGCTACGGCGTTCCTTGGTTGAGGCAGTTCGCTTGATGCAGAACACTCGAATTCGAGAAGCTGATTCAGGGAAGGAAACACAGGGTAACCTGTGTCTCTTTGGACTTGTTAGAAACCACAGTGGGGTATGCTGAGTGTGCCCATGGAAACGGGGGCCTGCTGGAACTAGCCTTGCTTTCCCATTTTGAAGGCTGCATTCATGCTGCCTTGAAGCTGCCTGACATTCCCTGCTCTTGACAGGCCTGTAAACCCTGTAAGAATGCTTCTGGGGAGCAAATGAATTTGCTATCTACACTAGGTGCTTCTGCGCCTGCGGTGTGGTCACCCTGACAAGCTCTAGCGCTAAAAGGAAACTCAACGTGTGAACTTGCCTCCAGTTTAGGCCCTTAGTACCCATGTAGATACGGAGGCATGCAGCTCTTTCCATGAGTTCTTAGTCGCTTCTATGCTTTACTATAAAGGAAGTACACTTCTGAGGACTCCTAGGCCTCTCGGGTATGCATCATTTCCCCTCCAAGTTCACTGAGTCCCTCCAGAGCCCTGTGGGCCGGCTGCGAAACTTCGAGTCCCATTTGTTGATCCCTCGGAGGCCCTCTGTGCGTGCCTAGAGACGGGCAACACACTGTACGTTCCTTGAGGAGAGCTCCATTTCCAGAGACCTCGAACGGCCTCAGGACAACATTGCTGCTGAGTCCCAAGTGCCCAGGAAGACTTTGTCATGGCCCTTGTGTGAGCTGCCATGTGATAACACTCTGTTTTGAATGCTCCGAGGCCCTCGTACCTGGAGTCACTCTGCTCGAGGAGAAAGTCAGCATCTTGCCATGCGGTGTCGCTGACGGCACACCCAGCAGAAACACATGCCTGGAAGTAAGGCCCTGATTTGCCGTGCAGAAGCGGAGGCGTGCAGCAGTTTCCATGAGCCGGTGGCCTGTGCTCTGCGTACCTTTAACGGCAGCACAGTTTTCTGGACACCTAGGAGGCTAGCGTGGGCACCCTGTTGCCGGCAGGAACACTGAGTACCCCCAGGCGCACCTGGGTCTGCTGAGCAACATCCAGTCCCGTAGCCCTTTAGAGCCCCCTCTGTGCATGCCGAGCGTAGGGAAACGCACTGCACTCTCCTTTGAAGCGTCTTAGTTTCTTCAGCACTCGCGCACGTTCACGAACACCGTTCTGACACGTCCCACATGGCGTAGAAGTCTCAGGCGTTGCCCTAGTCTGAGCAGCACTCAGAGTAACCCTCGGCTTCGCATTCCATCCAGGACCTCCTGCCTGAAATCAACGTGCCTCCTAGAGGAAGTCGGCTTGCGTTCTGACGGCAGTTTGAGTCCTGTTCTTCCCGTGGCACTGCAGGCTTTTGAATAGCCACAGGCCCAGAGGAGCAGCTACGGCGTTCCTTGGTTGAGGCAGTTCGCTTGATGCAGAACACTCGAATTCGAGAAGCTGATTCAGGGAAGGAAACACAGGGTAACCTGTGTCTCTTTGGACTTGTTAGAAACCACAGTGGGGTATGCTGAGTGTGCCCATGGAAACGGGGGCCTGCTGGAACTAGCCTTGCTTTCCCATTTTGAAGGCTGCATTCATGCTGCCTTGAAGCTGCCTGACATTCCCTGCTCTTGACAGGCCTGTAAACCCTGTAAGAATGCTTCTGGGGAGCAAATGAATTTGCTATCTACACTAGGTGCTTCTGCGCCTGCGGTGTGGTCACCCTGACAAGCTCTAGCGCTAAAAGGAAACTCAACGTGTGAACTTGCCTCCAGTTTAGGCCCTTAGTACCCATGTAGATACGGAGGCATGCAGCTCTTTCCATGAGTTCTTAGTCGCTTCTATGCTTTACTATAAAGGAAGTACACTTCTGAGGACTCCTAGGCCTCTCGGGTATGCATCATTTCCCCTCCAAGTTCACTGAGTCCCTCCAGAGCCCTGTGGGCCGGCTGCGAAACTTCGAGTCCCATTTGTTGATCCCTCGGAGGCCCTCTGTGCGTGCCTAGAGACGGGCAACACACTGTACGTTCCTTGAGGAGAGCTCCATTTCCAGAGACCTCGAACGGCCTCAGGACAACATTGCTGCTGAGTCCCAAGTGCCCAGGAAGACTTTGTCATGGCCCTTGTGTGAGCTGCCATGTGATAACACTCTGTTTTGAATGCTCCGAGGCCCTCGTACCTGGAGTCACTCTGCTCGAGGAGAAAGTCAGCATCTTGCCATGCGGTGTCGCTGACGGCACACCCAGCAGAAACACATGCCTGGAAGTAAGGCCCTGATTCGCCGTGCAGAAGCGGAGGCGTGCAGCAGTTTCCATGAGCCGGTGGCCTGTGCTCTGCGTACCTTTAACGGCAGCACAGTTTTCTGGACACCTAGGAGGCTAGCGTGGGCACCCTGTTGCCGGCAGGAACACTGAGTACCCCCAGGCGCACCTGGGTCTGCTGAGCAACATCCAGTCCCGTAGCCCTTTAGAGCCCCCTCTGTGCATGCCGAGCGTAGGGAAACGCACTGCACTCTCCTTTGAAGCGTCTTAGTTTCTTCAGCACTCGCGCACGTTCACGAACACCGTTCTGGCACGTCCCACATGGCGTAGAAGTCTCAGGCGTTGCCCTAGTCTGAGCAGCACTCAGAGTAACCCTCGGCTTCGCATTCCATCCAGGACCTCCTGCCTGAAATCAACGTGCCTCCTAGAGGAAGTCGGCTTGCGTTCTGACGGCAGTTTGAGTCCTGTTCTTCCCGTGGCACTGCAGGCTTTTGAATAGCCACAGGCCCAGAGGAGCAGCTACGGCGTTCCTTGGTTGAGGCAGTTCGCTTGATGCAGAACACTCGAATTCGAGAAGCTGATTCAGGGAAGGAAACACAGGGTAACCTGTGTCTCTTTGGACTTGTTAGAAACCACAGTGGGGTATGCTGAGTGTGCCCATGGAAACGGGGGCCTGCTGGAACTAGCCTTGCTTTGCCATTTTGAAGGCTGCATTCATGCTGCCTTGAAGCTGCCTGACATTCCCTGCTCTTGACAGGCCTGTAAACCCTGTAAGAATGCTTCTGGGGAGCAAATGAATTTGCTATCTACACTAGGTGCTTCTGCGCCTGCGGTGTGGTCACCCTGACAAGCTCTAGCGCTAAAAGGAAACTCAACGTGTGAACTTGCCTCCAGTTTAGGCCCTTAGTACCCATGTAGATACGGAGGCATGCAGCTCTTTCCATGAGTTCTTAGTCGCTTCTATGCTTTACTATAAAGGAAGTACACTTCTGAGGACTCCTAGGCCTCTCGGGTATGCATCATTTCCCCTCCAAGTTCACTGAGTCCCTCCAGAGCCCTGTGGGCCGGCTGCGAAACTTCGAGTCCCATTTGTTGATCCCTCGGAGGCCCTCTGTGCGTGCCTAGAGACGGGCAACACACTGTACGTTCCTTGAGGAGAGCTCCATTTCCAGAGACCTCGAACGGCCTCAGGACAACATTGCTGCTGAGTCCCAAGTGCCCAGGAAGACTTTGTCATGGCCCTTGTGTGAGCTGCCATGTGATAACACTCTGTTTTGAATGCTCCGAGGCCCTCGTACCTGGAGTCACTCTGCTCGAGGAGAAAGTCAGCATCTTGCCATGCGGTGTCGCTGACGGCACACCCAGCAGAAACACATGCCTGGAAGTAAGGCCCTGATTTGCCGTGCAGAAGCGGAGGCGTGCAGCAGTTTCCATGAGCCGGTGGCCTGTGCTCTGCGTACCTTTAACGGCAGCACAGTTTTCTGGACACCTAGGAGGCTAGCGTGGGCACCCTGTTGCCGGCAGGAACACTGAGTACCCCCAGGCGCACCTGGGTCTGCTGAGCAACATCCAGTCCCGTAGCCCTTTAGAGCCCCCTCTGTGCATGCCGAGCGTAGGGAAACGCACTGCACTCTCCTTTGAAGCGTCTTAGTTTCTTCAGCACTCGCGCACGTTCACGAACACCGTTCTGGCACGTCCCACATGGCGTAGAAGTCTCAGGCGTTGCCCTAGTCTGAGCAGCACTCAGAGTAACCCTCGGCTTCGCATTCCATCCAGGACCTCCTGCCTGAAATCAACGTGCCTCCTAGAGGAAGTCGGCTTGCGTTCTGACTGTAGTTTAAGTCCTGTTCTTCCCGTGGCACTGCAGGCTTTTGAATAGCCACAGGCCCAGAGGAGCAGCTACGGCGTTCCTTGGTTGAGGCAGTTCGCTTGATGCAGAACACTCGAATTCGAGAAGCTGATTCAGGGAAGGAAACACAGGGTAACCTGTGTCTCTTTGGACTTGTTAGAAACCACAGTGGGGTATGCTGAGTGTGCCCATGGAAACGGGGGCCTGCTGGAACTAGCCTTGCTTTCCCATTTTGAAGGCTGCATTCATGCTGCCTTGAAGCTGCCTGACATTCCCTGCTCTTGACAGGCCTGTAAACCCTGTAAGAATGCTTCTGGGGAGCAAATGAATTTGCTATCTACACTAGGTGCTTCTGCGCCTGCGGTGTGGTCACCCTGACAAGCTCTAGCGCTAAAAGGAAACTCAACGTGTGAACTTGCCTCCAGTTTAGGCCCTTAGTACCCATGTAGATACGGAGGCATGCAGCTCTTTCCATGAGTTCTTAGTCGCTTCTATGCTTTACTATAAAGGAAGTACACTTCTGAGGACTCCTAGGCCTCTCGGGTATGCATCATTTCCCCTCCAAGTTCACTGAGTCCCTCCAGAGCCCTGTGGGCCGGCTGCGAAACTTCGAGTCCCATTTGTTGATCCCTCGGAGGCCTTCTGTGCGTGCCTAGAGACGGGCAACACACTGTACGTTCCTTGAGGAGAGCTCCATTTCCAGAGACCTCGAACGGCCTCAGGACAACATTGCTGCTGAGTCCCAAGTGCCCAGGAAGACTTTGTCATGGCCCTTGTGTGAGCTGCCATGTGATAACACTCTGTTTTGAATGCTCCGAGGCCCTCGTACCTGGAGTCACTCTGCTCGAGGAGAAAGTCAGCATCTTGCCATGCGGTGTCGCTGACGGCACACCCAGCAGAAACACATGCCTGGAAGTAAGGCCCTGATTCGCCGTGCAGAAGCGGAGGCGTGCAGCAGTTTCCATGAGCCGGTGGCCTGTGCTCTGCGTACCTTTAACGGCAGCACAGTTTTCTGGACACCTAGGAGGCTAGCGTGGGCACCCTGTTGCCGGCAGGAACACTGAGTACCCCCAGGCGCACCTCGGTCTGCTGAGCAACATCCAGTCCCGTAGCCCTTTAGAGCCCCCTCTGTGCATGCCGAGCGTAGGGAAACGCACTGCACTCTCCTTTGAAGCGTCTTAGTTTCTTCAGCACTCGCGCACGTTCACGAACACCGTTCTGGCACGTCCCACATGGCGTAGAAGTCTCAGGCGTTGCCCTAGTCTGAGCAGCACTCAGAGTAACCCTCGGCTTCGCATTCCATCCAGGACCTCCTGCCTGAAATCAACGTGCCTCCTAGAGGAAGTCGGCTTGCGTTCTGACTGCAGTTTAAGTCCTGTTCTTCCCGTGGCACTGCAGGCTTTTGAATAGCCACAGGCCCAGAGGAGCAGCTACGGCGTTCCTTGGTTGAGGCAGTTCGCTTGATGCAGAACACTCGAATTCGAGAAGCTGATTCAGGGAAGGAAACACAGGGTAACCTGTGTCTCTTTGGACTTGTTAGAAACCACAGTGGGGTATGCTGAGTGTGCCCATGGAAACGGGGGCCTGCTGGAACTAGCCTTGCTTTCCCATTTTGAAGGCTGCATTCATGCTGCCTTGAAGCTGCCTGACATTCCCTGCTCTTGACAGGCCTGTAAACCCTGTAAGAATGCTTCTGGGGAGAAAATGAATTTGCTATCTACACTAGGTGCTTCTGCGCCTGCGGTGTGGTCACCCTGACAAGCTCTAGCGCTAAAAGGAAACTCAACGTGTGAACTTGCCTCCAGTTTAGGCCCTTAGTACCCATGTAGATACGGAGGCATGCAGCTCTTTCCATGAGTTCTTAGTCGCTTCTATGCTTTACTATAAAGGAAGTACACTTCTGAGGACTCCTAGGCCTCTCGGGTATGCATCATTTCCCCTCCAAGTTCACTGAGTCCCTCCAGAGCCCTGTGGGCCGGCTGCGAAACTTCGAGTCCCATTTGTTGATCCCTCGGAGGCCCTCTGTGCGTGCCTAGAGACGGGCAACACACTGTACGTTCCTTGAGGAGAGCTCCATTTCCAGAGACCTCGAACGGCCTCAGGACAACATTGCTGCTGAGTCCCAAGTGCCCAGGAAGACTTTGTCATGGCCCTTGTGTGAGCTGCCATGTGATAACACTCTGTTTTGAATGCTCCGAGGCCCTCGTACCTGGAGTCACTCTGCTCGAGGAGAAAGTCAGCATCTTGCCATGCGGTGTCGCTGACGGCACACCCAGCAGAAACACATGCCTGGAAGTAAGGCCCTGATTCGCCGTGCAGAAGCGGAGGCGTGCAGCAGTTTCCATGAGCCGGTGGCCTGTGCTCTGCGTACCTTTAACGGCAGCACAGTTTTCTGGACACCTAGGAGGCTAGCGTGGGCACCCTGTTGCCGGCAGGAACACTGAGTACCCCCAGGCGCACCTGGGTCTGCTGAGCAACATCCAGTCCCGTAGCCCTTTAGAGCCCCCTCTGTGCATGCCGAGCGTAGGGAAACGCACTGCACTCTCCTTTGAAGCGTCTTAGTTTCTTCAGCACTCGCGCACGTTCACGAACACCGTTCTGGCACGTCCCACATGGCGTAGAAGTCTCAGGCGTTGCCCTAGTCTGAGCAGCACTCAGAGTAACCCTCGGCTTCGCATTCCATCCAGGACCTCCTGCCTGAAATCAACGTGCCTCCTAGAGGAAGTCGGCTTGCGTTCTGACTGCAGTTTAAGTCCTGTTCTTCCCGTGGCACTGCAGGCTTTTGAATAGCCACAGGCCCAGAGGAGCAGCTACGGCGTTCCTTGGTTGAGGCAGTTCGCTTGATGCAGAACACTCGAATTCGAGAAGCTGATTCAGGGAAGGAAACACAGGGTAACCTGTGTCTCTTTGGACTTGTTAGAAACCACAGTGGGGTATGCTGAGTGTGCCCATGGAAACGGGGGCCTGCTGGAACTAGCCTTGCTTTCCCATTTTGAAGGCTGCATTCATGCTGCCTTGAAGCTGCCTGACATTCCCTGCTCTTGACAGGCCTGTAAACCCTGTAAGAATGCTTCTGGGGAGCAAATGAATTTGCTATCTACACTAGGTGCTTCTGCGCCTGCGGTGTGGTCACCCTGACAAGCTCTAGCGCTAAAAGGAAACTCAACGTGTGAACTTGCCTCCAGTTTAGGCCCTTAGTACCCATGTAGATACGGAGGCATGCAGCTCTTTCCATGAGTTCTTAGTCGCTTCTATGCTTTACTATAAAGGAAGTACACTTCTGAGGACTCCTAGGCCTCTCGGGTATGCATCATTTCCCCTCCAAGTTCACTGAGTCCCTCCAGAGCCCTGTGGGCCGGCTGCGAAACTTCGAGTCCCATTTGTTGATCCCTCGGAGGCCCTCTGTGCGTGCCTAGAGACGGGCAACACACTGTACGTTCCTTGAGGAGAGCTCCATTTCCAGAGACCTCGAACGGCCTCAGGACAACATTGCTGCTGAGTCCCAAGTGCCCAGGAAGACTTTGTCATGGCCCTTGTGTGAGCTGCCATGTGATAACACTCTGTTTTGAATGCTCCGAGGCCCTCGTACCTGGAGTCACTCTGCTCGAGGAGAAAGTCAGCATCTTGCCATGCGGTGTCGCTGACGGCACACCCAGCAGAAACACATGCCTGGAAGTAAGGCCCTGATTCGCCGTGCAGAAGCGGAGGCGTGCAGCAGTTTCCATGAGCCGGTGGCCTGTGCTCTGCGTACCTTTAACGGCAGCACAGTTTTCTGGACACCTAGGAGGCTAGCGTGGGCACCCTGTTGCCGGCAGGAACACTGAGTACCCCCAGGCGCACCTGGGTCTGCTGAGCAACATCCAGTCCCGTAGCCCTTTAGAGCCCCCTCTGTGCATGCCGAGCGTAGGGAAACGCACTGCACTCTCCTTTGAAGCGTCTTAGTTTCTTCAGCACTCGCGCACGTTCACGAACACCGTTCTGGCACGTCCCACATGGCGTAGAAGTCTCAGGCGTTGCCCTAGTCTGAGCAGCACTCAGAGTAACCCTCGGCTTCGCATTCCATCCAGGACCTCCTGCCTGAAATCAACGTGCCTCCTAGAGGAAGTCGGCTTGCGTTCTGACTGCAGTTTAAGTCCTGTTCTTCCCGTGGCACTGCAGGCTTTTGAATAGCCACAGGCCCAGAGGAGCAGCTACGGCGTTCCTTGGTTGAGGCAGTTCGCTTGATGCAGAACACTCGAATTCGAGAAGCTGATTCAGGGAAGGAAACACAGGGTAACCTGTGTCTCTTTGGACTTGTTAGAAACCACAGTGGGGTATGCTGAGTGTGCCCATGGAAACGGGGGCCTGCTGGAACTAGCCTTGCTTTCCCATTTTGAAGGCTGCATTCATGCTGCCTTGAAGCTGCCTGACATTCCCTGCTCTTGACAGGCCTGTAAACCCTGTAAGAATGCTTCTGGGGAGCAAATGAATTTGCTATCTACACTAGGTGCTTCTGCGCCTGCGGTGTGGTCACCCTGACAAGCTCTAGCGCTAAAAGGAAACTCAACGTGTGAACTTGCCTCCAGTTTAGGCCCTTAGTACCCATGTAGATACGGAGGCATGCAGCTCTTTCCATGAGTTCTTAGTCGCTTCTATGCTTTACTATAAAGGAAGTACACTTCTGAGGACTCCTAGGCCTCTCGGGTATGCATCATTTCCCCTCCAAGTTCACTGAGTCCCTCCAGAGCCCTGTGGGCCGGCTGCGAAACTTCGAGTCCCATTTGTTGATCCCTCGGAGGCCCTCTGTGCGTGCCTAGAGACGGGCAACACACTGTACGTTCCTTGAGGAGAGCTCCATTTCCAGAGACCTCGAACGGCCTCAGGACAACATTGCTGCTGAGTCCCAAGTGCCCAGGAAGACTTTGTCATGGCCCTTGTGTGAGCTGCCATGTGATAACACTCTGTTTTGAATGCTCCGAGGCCCTCGTACCTGGAGTCACTCTGCTCGAGGAGAAAGTCAGCATCTTGCCATGCGGTGTCGCTGACGGCACACCCAGCAGAAACACATGCCTGGAAGTAAGGCCCTGATTTGCCGTGCAGAAGCGGAGGCGTGCAGCAGTTTCCATGAGCCGGTGGCCTGTGCTCTGCGTACCTTTAACGGCAGCACAGTTTTCTGGACACCTAGGAGGCTAGCGTGGGCACCCTGTTGCCGGCAGGAACACTGAGTACCCCCAGGCGCACCTGGGTCTGCTGAGCAACATCCAGTCCCGTAGCCCTTTAGAGCCCCCTCTGTGCATGCCGAGCGTAGGGAAACGCACTGCACTCTCCTTTGAAGCGTCTTAGTTTCTTCAGCACTCGCGCACGTTCACGAACACCGTTCTGGCACGTCCCACATGGCGTAGAAGTCTCAGGCGTTGCCCTAGTCTGAGCAGCACTCAGAGTAACCCTCGGCTTCGCATTCCATCCAGGACCTCCTGCCTGAAATCAACGTGCCTCCTAGAGGAAGTCGGCTTGCGTTCTGACTGCAGTTTAAGTCCTGTTCTTCCCGTGGCACTGCAGGCTTTTGAATAGCCACAGGCCCAGAGGAGCAGCTACGGCGTTCCTTGGTTGAGGCAGTTCGCTTGATGCAGAACACTCGAATTCGAGAAGCTGATTCAGGGAAGGAAACACAGGGTAACCTGTGTCTCTTTGGACTTGTTAGAAACCACAGTGGGGTATGCTGAGTGTGCCCATGGAAACGGGGGCCTGCTGGAACTAGCCTTGCTTTCCCATTTTGAAGGCTGCATTCATGCTGCCTTGAAGCTGCCTGACATTCCCTGCTCTTGACAGGCCTGTAAACCCTGTAAGAATGCTTCTGGGGAGAAAATGAATTTGCTATCTACACTAGGTGCTTCTGCGCCTGCGGTGTGGTCACCCTGACAAGCTCTAGCGCTAAAAGGAAACTCAACGTGTGAACTTGCCTCCAGTTTAGGCCCTTAGTACCCATGTAGATACGGAGGCATGCAGCTCTTTCCATGAGTTCTTAGTCGCTTCTATGCTTTACTATAAAGGAAGTACACTTCTGAGGACTCCTAGGCCTCTCGGGTATGCATCATTTCCCCTCCAAGTTCACTGAGTCCCTCCAGAGCCCTGTGGGCCGGCTGCGAAACTTCGAGTCCCATTTGTTGATCCCTCGGAGGCCCTCTGTGCGTGCCTAGAGACGGGCAACACACTGTACGTTCCTTGAGGAGAGCTCCATTTCCAGAGACCTCGAACGGCCTCAGGACAACATTGCTGCTGAGTCCCAAGTGCCCAGGAAGACTTTGTCATGGCCCTTGTGTGAGCTGCCATGTGATAACACTCTGTTTTGAATGCTCCGAGGCCCTCGTACCTGGAGTCACTCTGCTCGAGGAGAAAGTCAGCATCTTGCCATGCGGTGTCGCTGACGGCACACCCAGCAGAAACACATGCCTGGAAGTAAGGCCCTGATTTGCCGTGCAGAAGCGGAGGCGTGCAGCAGTTTCCATGAGCCGGTGGCCTGTGCTCTGCGTACCTTTAACGGCAGCACAGTTTTCTGGACACCTAGGAGGCTAGCGTGGGCACCCTGTTGCCGGCAGGAACACTGAGTACCCCCAGGCGCACCTGGGTCTGCTGAGCAACATCCAGTCCCGTAGCCCTTTAGAGCCCCCTCTGTGCATGCCGAGCGTAGGGAAACGCACTGCACTCTCCTTTGAAGCGTCTTAGTTTCTTCAGCACTCGCGCACGTTCACGAACACCGTTCTGGCACGTCCCACATGGCGTAGAAGTCTCAGGCGTTGCCCTAGTCTGAGCAGCACTCAGAGTAACCCTCGGCTTCGCATTCCATCCAGGACCTCCTGCCTGAAATCAACGTGCCTCCTAGAGGAAGTCGGCTTGCGTTCTGACTGCAGTTTAAGTCCTGTTCTTCCCGTGGCACTGCAGGCTTTTGAATAGCCACAGGCCCAGAGGAGCAGCTACGGCGTTCCTTGGTTGAGGCAGTTCGCTTGATGCAGAACACTCGAATTCGAGAAGCTGATTCAGGGAAGGAAACACAGGGTAACCTGTGTCTCTTTGGACTTGTTAGAAACCACAGTGGGGTATGCTGAGTGTGCCCATGGAAACGGGGGCCTGCTGGAACTAGCCTTGCTTTCCCATTTTGAAGGCTGCATTCATGCTGCCTTGAAGCTGCCTGACATTCCCTGCTCTTGACAGGCCTGTAAACCCTGTAAGAATGCTTCTGGGGAGCAAATGAATTTGCTCTCTACACTAGGTGCTTCTGCGCCTGCGGTGTGGTCACCCTGACAAGCTCTAGCGCTAAAAGGAAACTCAACGTGTGAACTTGCCTCCAGTTTAGGCCCTTAGTACCCATGTAGATACGGAGGCATGCAGCTCTTTCCATGAGTTCTTAGTCGCTTCTATGCTTTACTATAAAGGAAGTACACTTCTGAGGACTCCTAGGCCTCTCGGGTATGCATCATTTCCCCTCCAAGTTCACTGAGTCCCTCCAGAGCCCTGTGGGCCGGCTGCGAAACTTCGAGTCCCATTTGTTGATCCCTCGGAGGCCCTCTGTGCGTGCCTAGAGACGGGCAACACACTGTACGTTCCTTGAGGAGAGCTCCATTTCCAGAGACCTCGAACGGCCTCAGGACAACATTGCTGCTGAGTCCCAAGTGCCCAGGAAGACTTTGTCATGGCCCTTGTGTGAGCTGCCATGTGATAACACTCTGTTTTGAATGCTCCGAGGCCCTCGTACCTGGAGTCACTCTGCTCGAGGAGAAAGTCAGCATCTTGCCATGCGGTGTCGCTGACGGCACACCCAGCAGAAACACATGCCTGGAAGTAAGGCCCTGATTTGCCGTGCAGAAGCGGAGGCGTGCAGCAGTTTCCATGAGCCGGTGGCCTGTGCTCTGCGTACCTTTAACGGCAGCACAGTTTTCTGGACACCTAGGAGGCTAGCGTGGGCACCCTGTTGCCGGCAGGAACACTGAGTACCCCCAGGCGCACCTGGGTCTGCTGAGCAACATCCAGTCCCGCAGCCCTTTAGAGCCCCGCTGTGCATGCCGAGCGTAGGGAAACGCACTGCACTCTCCTTTGAAGCGTCTTAGTTTCTTCAGCACTCGCGCACGTTCACGAACACCGTTCTGGCACGTCCCACATGGCGTAGAAGTCTCAGGCGTTGCCCTAGTCTGAGCAGCACTCAGAGTAACCCTCGGCTTCGCATTCCATCCAGGACCTCCTGCCTGAAATCAACGTGCCTCCTAGAGGAAGTCGGCTTGCGTTCTGACTGCAGTTTAAGTCCTGTTCTTCCCGTGGCACTGCAGGCTTTTGAATAGCCACAGGCCCAGAGGAGCAGCTACGGCGTTCCTTGGTTGAGGCAGTTCGCTTGATGCAGAACACTCGAATTCGAGAAGCTGATTCAGGGAAGGAAACACAGGGTAACCTGTGTCTCTTTGGACTTGTTAGAAACCACAGTGGGGTATGCTGAGTGTGCCCATGGAAACGGGGGCCTGCTGGAACTAGCCTTGCTTTCCCATTTTGAAGGCTGCATTCAGGCTGCCTTGAAGCTGCCTGACATTCCCTGCTCTTGACAGGCCTGTAAACCCTGTAAGAATGCTTCTGGGGAGCAAATGAATTTGCTATCTACACTAGGTGCTTCTGCGCCTGCGGTGTGGTCACCCTGACAAGCTCTAGCGCTAAAAGGAAACTCAACGTGTGAACTTGCCTCCAGTTTAGGCCCTTAGTACCCATGTAGATACGGAGGCATGCAGCTCTTTCCATGAGTTCTTAGTCGCTTCTATGCTTTACTATAAAGGAAGTACACTTCTGAGGACTCCTAGGCCTCTCGGGTATGCATCATTTCCCCTCCAAGTTCACTGAGTCCCTCCAGAGCCCTGTGGGCCGGCTGCGAAACTTCGAGTCCCATTTGTTGATCCCTCGGAGGCCCTCTGTGCGTGCCTAGAGACGGGCAACACACTGTACGTTCCTTGAGGAGAGCTCCATTTCCAGAGACCTCGAACGGCCTCAGGACAACATTGCTGCTGAGTCCCAAGTGCCCAGGAAGACTTTGTCATGGCCCTTGTGTGAGCTGCCATGTGATAACACTCTGTTTTGAATGCTCCGAGGCCCTCGTACCTGGAGTCACTCTGCTCGAGGAGAAAGTCAGCATCTTGCCATGCGGTGTCGCTGACGGCACACCCAGCAGAAACACATGCCTGGAAGTAAGGCCCTGATTTGCCGTGCAGAAGCGGAGGCGTGCAGCAGTTTCCATGAGCCGGTGGCCTGTGCTCTGCGTACCTTTAACGGCAGCACAGTTTTCTGGACACCTAGGAGGCTAGCGTGGGCACCCTGTTGCCGGCAGGAACACTGAGTACCCCCAGGCGCACCTGGGTCTGCTGAGCAACATCCAGTCCCGTAGCCCTTTAGAGCCCCCTCTGTGCATGCCGAGCGTAGGGAAACGCACTGCACTCTCCTTTGAAGCGTCTTAGTTTCTTCAGCACTCGCGCACGTTCACGAACACCGTTCTGGCACGTCCCACATGGCGTAGAAGTCTCAGGCGTTGCCCTAGTCTGAGCAGCACTCAGAGTAACCCTCGGCTTCGCATTCCATCCAGGACCTCCTGCCTGAAATCAACGTGCCTCCTAGAGGAAGTCGGCTTGCGTTCTGACTGCAGTTTAAGTCCTGTTCTTCCCGTGGCACTGCAGGCTTTTGAATAGCCACAGGCCCAGAGGAGCAGCTACGGCGTTCCTTGGTTGAGGCAGTTCGCTTGATGCAGAACACTCGAATTCGAGAAGCTGATTCAGGGAAGGAAACACAGGGTAACCTGTGTCTCTTTGGACTTGTTAGAAACCACAGTGGGGTATGCTGAGTGTGCCCATGGAAACGGGGGCCTGCTGGAACTAGCCTTGCTTTCCCATTTTGAAGGCTGCATTCATGCTGCCTTGAAGCTGCCTGACATTCCCTGCTCTTGACAGGCCTGTAAACCCTGTAAGAATGCTTCTGGGGAGAAAATGAATTTGCTATCTACACTAGGTGCTTCTGCGCCTGCGGTGTGGTCACCCTGACAAGCTCTAGCGCTAAAAGGAAACTCAACGTGTGAACTTGCCTCCAGTTTAGGCCCTTAGTACCCATGTAGATACGGAGGCATGCAGCTCTTTCCATGAGTTCTTAGTCGCTTCTATGCTTTACTATAAAGGAAGTACACTTCTGAGGACTCCTAGGCCTCTCGGGTATGCATCATTTCCCCTCCAAGTTCACTGAGTCCCTCCAGAGCCCTGTGGGCCGGCTGCGAAACTTCGAGTCCCATTTGTTGATCCCTCGGAGGCCCTCTGTGCGTGCCTAGAGACGGGCAACACACTGTACGTTCCTTGAGGAGAGCTCCATTTCCAGAGACCTCGAACGGCCTCAGGACAACATTGCTGCTGAGTCCCAAGTGCCCAGGAAGACTTTGTCATGGCCCTTGTGTGAGCTGCCATGTGATAACACTCTGTTTTGAATGCTCCGAGGCCCTCGTACCTGGAGTCACTCTGCTCGAGGAGAAAGTCAGCATCTTGCCATGCGGTGTCGCTGACGGCACACCCAGCAGAAACACATGCCTGGAAGTAAGGCCCTGATTTGCCGTGCAGAAGCGGAGGCGTGCAGCAGCTTCCATGAGCCGGTGGCCTGTGCTCTGCGTACCTTTAACGGCAGCACAGTTTTCTGGACACCTAGGAGGCTAGCGTGGGCACCCTGTTGCCGGCAGGAACACTGAGTACCCCCAGGCGCACCTGGGTCTGCTGAGCAACATCCAGTCCCGCAGCCCTTTAGAGCCCCCTCTGTGCATGCCGAGCGTAGGGAAACGCACTGCACTCTCCTTTGAAGCGTCTTAGTTTCTTCAGCACTCGCGCACGTTCACGAACACCGTTCTGGCACGTCCCACATGGCGTAGAAGTCTCAGGCGTTGCCCTAGTCTGAGCAGCACTCAGAGTAACCCTCGGCTTCGCATTCCATCCAGGACCTCCTGCCTGAAATCAACGTGCCTCCTAGAGGAAGTCGGCTTGCGTTCTGACTGCAGTTTAAGTCCTGTTCTTCCCGTGGCACTGCAGGCTTTTGAATAGCCACAGGCCCAGAGGAGCAGCTACGGCGTTCCTTGGTTGAGGCAGTTCGCTTGATGCAGAACACTCGAATTCGAGAAGCTGATTCAGGGAAGGAAACACAGGGTAACCTGTGTCTCTTTGGACTTGTTAGAAACCACAGTGGGGTATGCTGAGTGTGCCCATGGAAACGGGGGCCTGCTGGAACTAGCCTTGCTTTCCCATTTTGAAGGCTGCATTCAGGCTGCCTTGAAGCTGCCTGACATTCCCTGCTCTTGACAGGCCTGTAAACCCTGTAAGAATGCTTCTGGGGAGCAAATGAATTTGCTATCTACACTAGGTGCTTCTGCGCCTGCGGTGTGGTCACCCTGACAAGCTCTAGCGCTAAAAGGAAACTCAACGTGTGAACTTGCCTCCAGTTTAGGCCCTTAGTACCCATGTAGATACGGAGGCATGCAGCTCTTTCCATGAGTTCTTAGTCGCTTCTATGCTTTACTATAAAGGAAGTACACTTCTGAGGACTCCTAGGCCTCTCGGGTATGCATCATTTCCCCTCCAAGTTCACTGAGTCCCTCCAGAGCCCTGTGGGCCGGCTGCGAAACTTCGAGTCCCATTTGTTGATCCCTCGGAGGCCCTCTGTGCGTGCCTAGAGACGGGCAACACACTGTACGTTCCTTGAGGAGAGCTCCATTTCCAGAGACCTCGAACGGCCTCAGGACAACATTGCTGCTGAGTCCCAAGTGCCCAGGAAGACTTTGTCATGGCCCTTGTGTGAGCTGCCATGTGATAACACTCTGTTTTGAATGCTCCGAGGCCCTCGTACCTGGAGTCACTCTGCTCGAGGAGAAAGTCAGCATCTTGCCATGCGGTGTCGCTGACGGCACACCCAGCAGAAACACATGCCTGGAAGTAAGGCCCTGATTCGCCGTGCAGAAGCGGAGGCGTGCAGCAGTTTCCATGAGCCGGTGGCCTGTGCTCTGCGTACCTTTAACGGCAGCACAGTTTTCTGGACACCTAGGAGGCTAGCGTGGGCACCCTGTTGCCGGCAGGAACACTGAGTACCCCCAGGCGCACCTGGGTCTGCTGAGCAACATCCAGTCCCGTAGCCCTTTAGAGCCCCCTCTGTGCATGCCGAGCGTAGGGAAACGCACTGCACTCTCCTTTGAAGCGTCTTAGTTTCTTCAGCACTCGCGCACGTTCACGAACACCGTTCTGGCACGTCCCACATGGCGTAGAAGTCTCAGGCGTTGCCCTAGTCTGAGCAGCACTCAGAGTAACCCTCGGCTTCGCATTCCATCCAGGACCTCCTGCCTGAAATCAACGTGCCTCCTAGAGGAAGTCGGCTTGCGTTCTGACTGCAGTTTAAGTCCTGTTCTTCCCGTGGCACTGCAGGCTTTTGAATAGCCACAGGCCCAGAGGAGCAGCTACGGCGTTCCTTGGTTGAGGCAGTTCGCTTGATGCAGAACACTCGAATTCGAGAAGCTGATTCAGGGAAGGAAACACAGGGTAACCTGTGTCTCTTTGGACTTGTTAGAAACCACAGTGGGGTATGCTGAGTGTGCCCATGGAAACGGGGGCCTGCTGGAACTAGCCTTGCTTTCCCATTTTGAAGGCTGCATTCATGCTGCCTTGAAGCTGCCTGACATTCCCTGCTCTTGACAGGCCTGTAAACCCTGTAAGAATGCTTCTGGGGAGCAAATGAATTTGCTATCTACACTAGGTGCTTCTGCGCCTGCGGTGTGGTCACCCTGACAAGCTCTAGCGCTAAAAGGAAACTCAACGTGTGAACTTGCCTCCAGTTTAGGCCCTTAGTACCCATGTAGATACGGAGGCATGCAGCTCTTTCCATGAGTTCTTAGTCGCTTCTATGCTTTACTATAAAGGAAGTACACTTCTGAGGACTCCTAGGCCTCTCGGGTATGCATCATTTCCCCTCCAAGTTCACTGAGTCCCTCCAGAGCCCTGTGGGCCGGCTGCGAAACTTCGAGTCCCATTTGTTGATCCCTCGGAGGCCCTCTGTGCGTGCCTAGAGACGGGCAACACACTGTACGTTCCTTGAGGAGAGCTCCATTTCCAGAGACCTCGAACGGCCTCAGGACAACATTGCTGCTGAGTCCCAAGTGCCCAGGAAGACTTTGTCATGGCCCTTGTGTGAGCTGCCATGTGATAACACTCTGTTTTGAATGCTCCGAGGCCCTCGTACCTGGAGTCACTCTGCTCGAGGAGAAAGTCAGCATCTTGCCATGCGGTGTCGCTGACGGCACACCCAGCAGAAACACATGCCTGGAAGTAAGGCCCTGATTTGCCGTGCAGAAGCGGAGGCGTGCAGCAGTTTCCATGAGCCGGTGGCCTGTGCTCTGCGTACCTTTAACGGCAGCACAGTTTTCTGGACACCTAGGAGGCTAGCGTGGGCACCCTGTTGCCGGCAGGAACACTGAGTACCCCCAGGCGCACCTGGGTCTGCTGAGCAACATCCAGTCCCGCAGCCCTTTAGAGCCCCTCTGTGCATGCCGAGCGTAGGGAAACGCACTGCACTCTCCTTTGAAGCGTCTTAGTTTCTTCAGCACTCGCGCACGTTCACGAACACCGTTCTGGCACGTCCCACATGGCGTAGAAGTCTTAGGCGTTGCCCTAGTCTGAGCAGCACTCAGAGTAACCCTCGGCTTCGCATTCCATCCAGGACCTCCTGCCTGAAATCAACGTGCCTCCTAGAGGAAGTCGGCTTGCGTTCTGACTGCAGTTTAAGTCCTGTTCTTCCCGTGGCACTGCAGGCTTTTGAATAGCCACAGGCCCAGAGGAGCAGCTACGGCGTTCCTTGGTTGAGGCAGTTCGCTTGATGCAGAACACTCGAATTCGAGAAGCTGATTCAGGGAAGGAAACACAGGGTAACCTGTGTCTCTTTGGACTTGTTAGAAACCACAGTGGGGTATGCTGAGTGTGCCCATGGAAACGGGGGCCTGCTGGAACTAGCCTTGCTTTCCCATTTTGAAGGCTGCATTCATGCTGCCTTGAAGCTGCCTGACATTCCCTGCTCTTGACAGGCCTGTAAACCCTGTAAGAATGCTTCTGGGGAGAAAATGAATTTGCTATCTACACTAGGTGCTTCTGCGCCTGCGGTGTGGTCACCCTGACAAGCTCTAGCGCTAAAAGGAAACTCAACGTGTGAACTTGCCTCCAGTTTAGGCCCTTAGTACCCATGTAGATACGGAGGCATGCAGCTCTTTCCATGAGTTCTTAGTCGCTTCTATGCTTTACTATAAAGGAAGTACACTTCTGAGGACTCCTAGGCCTCTCGGGTATGCATCATTTCCCCTCCAAGTTCACTGAGTCCCTCCAGAGCCCTGTGGGCCGGCTGCGAAACTTCGAGTCCCATTTGTTGATCCCTCGGAGGCCCTCTGTGCGTGCCTAGAGACGGGCAACACACTGTACGTTCCTTGAGGAGAGCTCCATTTCCAGAGACCTCGAACGGCCTCAGGACAACATTGCTGCTGAGTCCCAAGTGCCCAGGAAGACTTTGTCATGGCCCTTGTGTGAGCTGCCATGTGATAACACTCTGTTTTGAATGCTCCGAGGCCCTCGTACCTGGAGTCACTCTGCTCGAGGAGAAAGTCAGCATCTTGCCATGCGGTGTCGCTGACGGCACACCCAGCAGAAACACATGCCTGGAAGTAAGGCCCTGATTTGCCGTGCAGAAGCGGAGGCGTGCAGCAGTTTCCATGAGCCGGTGGCCTGTGCTCTGCGTACCTTTAACGGCAGCACAGTTTTCTGGACACCTAGGAGGCTAGCGTGGGCACCCTGTTGCCGGCAGGAACACTGAGTAGCCCCAGGCGCACCTGGGTCTGCTAAGCAACATCCAGTCCCGTAGCCCTTTAGAGCCCCTCTGTGCATGCCGAGCGTAGGGAAACGCACTGCACTCTCCTTTGAAGCGTCTTAGTTTCTTCAGCACTCGCGCACGTTCACGAACACCGTTCTGGCACGTCCCACATGGCGTAGAAGTCTTAGGCGTTGCCCTAGTCTGAGCAGCACTCAGAGGAACCCTCGGCTTCGCATTCCATCCGGGACCTCCTGCCTGAAATCAACGTGCCTCCTAGAGGAAGTCGGCTTGCGTTCTGACTGCAGTTTAAGTCCTGTTCTTCCCGTGGCACTGCAGGCTTTTGAATAGCCACAGGCCCAGAGGAGCAGCTACGGCGTTCCTTGGTTGAGGCAGTTCGCTTGATGCAGAACACTCGAATTCGAGAAGCTGATTCAGGGAAGGAAACACAGGGTAACCTGTGTCTCTTTGGACTTGTTAGAAACCACAGTGGGGTATGCTGAGTGTGCCCATGGAAACGGGGACCTGCTGGAACTAGCCTTGCTTTCCCATTTTGAAGGCTGCATTCATGCTGCCTTGAAGCTGCCTGACATTCCCTGCTCTTGACAGGCCTGTAAACCCTGTAAGAATGCTTCTGGGGAGAAAATGAATTTGCTATCTACACTAGGTGCTTCTGCGCCTGCGGTGTGGTCACCCTGACAAGCTCTAGCGCTAAAAGGAAACTCAACGTGTGAACTTGCCTCCAGTTTAGGCCCTTAGTACCCATGTAGATACGGAGGCATGCAGCTCTTTCCATGAGTTCTTAGTCGCTTCTATGCTTTACTATAAAGGAAGTACACTTCTGAGGACTCCTAGGCCTCTCGGGTATGCATCATTTCCCCTCCAAGTTCACTGAGTCCCTCCAGAGCCCTGTGGGCCGGCTGCGAAACTTCGAGTCCCATTTGTTGATCCCTCGGAGGCCCTCTGTGCGTGCCTAGAGACGGGCAACACACTGTACGTTCCTTGAGGAGAGCTCCATTTCCAGAGACCTCGAACGGCCTCAGGACAACATTGCTGCTGAGTCCCAAGTGCCCAGGAAGACTTTGTCATGGCCCTTGTGTGAGCTGCCATGTGATAACACTCTGTTTTGAATGCTCCGAGGCCCTCGTACCTGGAGTCACTCTGCTCGAGGAGAAAGTCAGCATCTTGCCATGCGGTGTCGCTGACGGCACACCCAGCAGAAACACATGCCTGGAAGTAAGGCCCTGATTTGCCGTGCAGAAGCGGAGGCGTGCAGCAGTTTCCATGAGCCGGTGGCCTGTGCTCTGCGTACCTTTAACGGCAGCACACTTTTCTGGACACCTAGGAGGCTAGCGTGGGCACCCTGTTGCCGGCAGGAACACTGAGTACCCCCAGGCGCACCTGGGTCTGCTGAGCAACATCCAGTCCCGTAGCCCTTTAGAGCCCCCTCTGTGCATGCCGAGCGTAGGGAAACGCACTGCACTCTCCTTTGAAGCGTCTTAGTTTCTTCAGCACTCGCGCACGTTCACGAACACCGTTCTGGCACGTCCCACATGGCGTAGAAGTCTCAGGCGTTGCCCTAGTCTGAGCAGCACTCAGAGTAACCCTCGGCTTCGCATTCCATCCAGGACCTCCTGCCTGAAATCAACGTGCCTCCTAGAGGAAGTCGGCTTGCGTTCTGACTGCAGTTTAAGTCCTGTTCTTCCCGTGGCACTGCAGGCTTTTGAATAGCCACAGGCCCAGAGGAGCAGCTACGGCGTTCCTTGGTTGAGGCAGTTCGCTTGATGCAGAACACTCGAATTCGAGAAGCTGATTCAGGGAAGGAAACACAGGGTAACCTGTGTCTCTTTGGACTTGTTAGAAACCACAGTGGGGTATGCTGAGTGTGCCCATGGAAACGGGGGCCTGCTGGAACTAGCCTTGCTTTCCCATTTTGAAGGCTGCATTCATGCTGCCTTGAAGCTGCCTGACATTCCCTGCTCTTGACAGGCCTGTAAACCCTGTAAGAATGCTTCTGGGGAGCAAATGAATTTGCTCTCTACACTAGGTGCTTCTGCGCCTGCGGTGTGGTCACCCTGACAAGCTCTAGCGCTAAAAGGAAACTCAACGTGTGAACTTGCCTCCAGTTTAGGCCCTTAGTACCCATGTAGATACGGAGGCATGCAGCTCTTTCCATGAGTTCTTAGTCGCTTCTATGCTTTACTATAAAGGAAGTACACTTCTGAGGACTCCTAGGCCTCTCGGGTATGCATCATTTCCCCTCCAAGTTCACTGAGTCCCTCCAGAGCCCTGTGGGCCGGCTGCGAAACTTCGAGTCCCATTTGTTGATCCCTCGGAGGCCCTCTGTGCGTGCCTAGAGACGGGCAACACACTGTACGTTCCTTGAGGAGAGCTCCATTTCCAGAGACCTCGAACGGCCTCAGGACAACATTGCTGCTGAGTCCCAAGTGCCCAGGAAGACTTTGTCATGGCCCTTGTGTGAGCTGCCATGTGATAACACTCTGTTTTGAATGCTCCGAGGCCCTCGTACCTGGAGTCACTCTGCTCGAGGAGAAAGTCAGCATCTTGCCATGCGGTGTCGCTGACGGCACACCCAGCAGAAACACATGCCTGGAAGTAAGGCCCTGATTTGCCGTGCAGAAGCGGAGGCGTGCAGCAGTTTCCATGAGCCGGTGGCCTGTGCTCTGCGTACCTTTAACGGCAGCACAGTTTTCTGGACACCTAGGAGGCTAGCGTGGGCACCCTGTTGCCGGCAGGAACACTGAGTAGCCCCAGGCGCACCTGGGTCTGCTGAGCAACATCCAGTCCCGTAGCCCTTTAGAGCCCCCTCTGTGCATGCCGAGCGTAGGGAAACGCACTGCACTCTCCTTTGAAGCGTCTTAGTTTCTTCAGCACTCGCGCACGTTCACGAACACCGTTCTGGCACGTCCCACATGGCGTAGAAGTCTTAGGCGTTGCCCTAGTCTGAGCAGCACTCAGAGTAACCCTCGGCTTCGCATTCCATCCAGGACCTCCTGCCTGAAATCAACGTGCCTCCTAGAGGAAGTCGGCTTGCGTTCTGACTGCAGTTTAAGTCCTGTTCTTCCCGTGGCACTGCAGGCTTTTGAATAGCCACAGGCCCAGAGGAGCAGCTACGGCGTTCCTTGGTTGAGGCAGTTCGCTTGATGCAGAACACTCGAATTCGAGAAGCTTATTCAGGGAAGGAAACACAGGGTAACCTGTGTCTCTTTGGACTTGTTAGAAACCACAGTGGGGTATGCTGAGTGTGCCCATGGAAACGGGGGCCTGCTGGAACTAGCCTTGCTTTCCCATTTTGAAGGCTGCATTCATGCTGCCTTGAAGCTGCCTGACATTCCCTGCTCTTGACAGGCCTGTAAACCCTGTAAGAATGCTTCTGGGGAGCAAATGAATTTGCTATCTACACTAGGTGCTTCTGCGCCTGCGGTGTGGTCACCCTGACAAGCTCTAGCGCTAAAAGGAAACTCAACGTGTGAACTTGCCTCCAGTTTAGGCCCTTAGTACCCATGTAGATACGGAGGCATGCAGCTCTTTCCATGAGTTCTTAGTCGCTTCTATGCTTTACTATAAAGGAAGTACACTTCTGAGGACTCCTAGGCCTCTCGGGTATGCATCATTTCCCCTCCAAGTTCACTGAGTCCCTCCAGAGCCCTGTGGGCCGGCTGCGAAACTTCGAGTCCCATTTGTTGATCCCTCGGAGGCCCTCTGTGCGTGCCTAGAGACGGGCAACACACTGTACGTTCCTTGAGGAGAGCTCCATTTCCAGAGACCTCGAACGGCCTCAGGACAACATTGCTGCTGAGTCCCAAGTGCCCAGGAAGACTTTGTCATGGCCCTTGTGTGAGCTGCCATGTGATAACACTCTGTTTTGAATGCTCCGAGGCCCTCGTACCTGGAGTCACTCTGCTCGAGGAGAAAGTCAGCATCTTGCCATGCGGTGTCGCTGACGGCACACCCAGCAGAAACACATGCCTGGAAGTAAGGCCCTGATTTGCCGTGCAGAAGCGGAGGCGTGCAGCAGTTTCCATGAGCCGGTGGCCTGTGCTCTGCGTACCTTTAACGGCAGCACAGTTTTCTGGACACCTAGGAGGCTAGCGTGGGCACCCTGTTGCCGGCAGGAACACTGAGTACCCCCAGGCGCACCTGGGTCTGCTGAGCAACATCCAGTCCCGTAGCCCTTTAGAGCCCCCTCTGTGCATGCTGAGCGTAGGGAAACGCACTGCACTCTCCTTTGAAGCGTCTTAGTTTCTTCAGCACTCGCGCACGTTCACGAACACCGTTCTGGCACGTCCCACATGGCGTAGAAGTCTTAGGCGTTGCCCTAGTCTGAGCAGCACTCAGAGTAACCCTCGGCTTCGCATTCCATCCAGGACCTCCTGCCTGAAATCAACGTGCCTCCTAGAGGAAGTCGGCTTGCGTTCTGACTGCAGTTTAAGTCCTGTTCTTCCCGAGGCACTGCAGGCTTTTGAATAGCCACAGGCCCAGAGGAGCAGCTACGGCGTTCCTTGGTTGAGGCAGTTCGCTTGATGCAGAACACTCGAATTCGAGAAGCTGATTCAGGGAAGGAAACACAGGGTAACCTGTGTCTCTTTGGACTTGTTAGAAACCACAGTGGGGTATGCTGAGTGTGCCCATGGAAACGGGGGCCTGCTGGAACTAGCCTTGCTTTCCCATTTTGAAGGCTGCATTCATGCTGCCTTGAAGCTGCCTGACATTCCCTGCTCTTGACAGGCCTGTAAACCCTGTAAGAATGCTTCTGGGGAGCAAATGAATTTGCTATCTACACTAGGTGCTTCTGCGCCTGCGGTGTGGTCACCCTGACAAGCTCTAGCGCTAAAAGGAAACTCAACGTGTGAACTTGCCTCCAGTTTAGGCCCTTAGTACCCATGTAGATACGGAGGCATGCAGCTCTTTCCATGAGTTCTTAGTCGCTTCTATGCTTTACTATAAAGGAAGTACACTTCTGAGGACTCCTAGGCCTCTCGGGTATGCATCATTTCCCCTCCAAGTTCACTGAGTCCCTCCAGAGCCCTGTGGGCCGGCTGCGAAACTTCGAGTCCCATTTGTTGATCCCTCGGAGGCCCTCTGTGCGTGCCTAGAGACGGGCAACACACTGTACGTTCCTTGAGGAGAGCTCCATTTCCAGAGACCTCGAACGGCCTCAGGACAACATTGCTGCTGAGTCCCAAGTGCCCAGGAAGACTTTGTCATGGCCCTTGTGTGAGCTGCCATGTGATAACACTCTGTTTTGAATGCTCCGAGGCCCTCGTACCTGGAGTCACTCTGCTCGAGGAGAAAGTCAGCATCTTGCCATGCGGTGTCGCTGACGGCACACCCAGCAGAAACACATGCCTGGAAGTAAGGCCCTGATTTGCCGTGCAGAAGCGGAGGCGTGCAGCAGTTTCCATGAGCCGGTGGCCTGTGCTCTGCATACCTTTAACGGCAGCACAGTTTTCTGGACACCTAGGAGGCTAGCGTGGGCACCCTGTTGCCGGCAGGAACACTGAGTACCCCCAGGCGCACCTGGGTCTGCTGAGCAACATCCAGTCCCGCAGCCCTTTAGAGCCCCTCTGTGCATGCCGAGCGTAGGGAAACGCACTGCACTCTCCTCTGAAGCGTCTTAGTTTCTTCAGCACTCGCGCACGTTCACGAACACCGTTCTGGCACGTCCCACATGGCGTAGAAGTCTTAGGCGTTGCCCTAGTCTGAGCAGCACTCAGAGTAACCCTCGGCTTCGCATTCCATCCGGGACCTCCTGCCTGAAATCAACGTGCCTCCTAGAGGAAGTCGGCTTGCGTTCTGACTGCAGTTTAAGTCCTGTTCTTCCTGTGGCACTGCAGGCTTTTGAATAGCCACAGGCCCAGAGGAGCAGCTACGGCGTTCCTTGGTTGAGGCAGTTCGCTTGATGCAGAACACTCGAGTTCGAGAAGTTGATTCAGGGAAAGATACATAGCGTAACCTGTGTCTCTTTGGACTTGTTAGAAACCACAGTGGGGTATGCTGAGTGTGCCCATGGAAACGGGGGCCTGCTGGAACTAGCCTTGCTTTCCCATTTTGAAGGCTGCATTCATGCTGCCTTGAAGCTGCCTGACATCCCCTGCTCTTGACAGGCCTGTAAACCCTGTAGGAATGCTTCTGGGGAGAAAATGAATTTGCTCTCTACACTAGGTGCTTCTGCGCCTGCGGTGTGGTCACCCTGACAAGCTCTAGCGCTAAAAGGAAACTCAACGTGTGAACTTGCCTCCAGTTTAGGCCCTTAGTACCCATGTAGATACGGAGGCATGAAGCTCTTTCCATGAGTTCTTAGTCGCTTCTATGCTTTACTATAAAGGAAGTACACTTCTGAGGACTCCTAGGCCTCTCGGGTATGCATCATTTCCCCTCCAAGTTCACTGAGTCCCTCCAGAGCCCTGTGGGCCGGCTGCGACACTTCGAGTCCCATTTGTTGATCCCTCGGCGGCCCTCTGTGCGTGCCTAGAGACGGGCAACACACTGTACGTTCCTTGAGGAGAGCTCCATTTCCAGAGACCTCGAACGGCCTCAGGACAACATTGCTGCTGAGTCCCAAGTGCCCAGGAAGACTTTGTCATGGCCCTTGTGTGAGCTGCCATGTGATAACACTCTGTTTTGAATGCTTCGAGGCCCTCGTACCTGGAGTCACTCTGCTCGAGGAGAAAGTCAGCATCTTGCCATGCGGTGTCGCTGACGGCACACCCAGCAGAAACACATGCCTGGAAGTAAGGCCCTGATTTGCCGTGTAGAAACGGAGGCGTGCAGCAGCTTCCATGAGCCGGTGGCCTGTGCTCTGCGTACCTTTAACGGCAGCACAGTTTTCTGGACACCTAGGAGGCTAGCGTGGGCACCCTGTTGCCGGCAGGAACACTGAGTAGCCCCAGGCGCACCTGGGTCTGCTAAGCAACATCCAGTCCCGTAGCCCTTTAGAGCCCCTCTGTGCATGCCGAGCGTAGGGAAACGCACTGCACTCTCCTTTGAAGCGTCTTAGTTTCTTCAGCACTCGCGCACGTTCACGAACACCGTTCTGGCACGTCCCACATGGCGTAGAAGTCTTAGGCGTTGCCCTAGTCTGAGCAGCACTCAGAGGAACCCTCGGCTTCTCATTCCATCCGGGACCTCCTGCCTGAAATCAACGTGCCTCCTAGAGGAAGTCGGCTTGCGTTCTGACTGCAGTTTAAGTCCTGTTCTTCCTGTGGCACTGCAGGCTTTTGAATAGCCACAGGCCCAGAGGAGCAGCTACGGCGTTCCTTGGTTGAGGCAGTTCGCCTGATGCAGAACACTCGAGTTCGAGAAGTTGATTCAGGGAAAGATACATAGCGTAACCTGTGTCTCTTTGGACTTGTTAGAAACCACAGTGGGGTATGCTGAGTGTGCCCATGGAAACGGGGGCCTGCTGGAACTAGCCTTGCTTTCCCATTTTGAAGGCTGCATTCATGCTGCCTTGAAGCTGCCTGACATCCCCTGCTCTTGACAGGCCTGTAAACCCTGTAAGAATGCTTCTGGGGAGAAAATGAATTTGCTCTCTACACTAGGTGCTTCTGCGCCTGCGGTGTGGTCACCCTGACAAGCTCTAGCGCTAAAAGGAAACTCAACGTGTGAACTTGCCTCCAGTTTAGGCCCTTAGTACCCATGTAGATACGGAGGCATGCAGCTCTTTCCATGAGTTCTTAGTCGCTTATATGCTTTACTATAAAGGAAGTACACTTCTGAGGACTCCTAGGCTTCTCGGGTATGCATCATTTCCCCTCCAAGTTCACTGAGTACCTCCAGAGCCCTGTGGGCCGGCTGCGAAACTTCGACTCCCTTTTGTTGATCCCTCGGTGGCCCTCTGTGCGTGCCTAGAGACGGGCAACACACTGTACGTTCCTTGAGGAGAGCTCCATTTCCAGAGACCTCGAACGGCCTCAGGACAACATTGCTGCTGAGTCCCAAGTGCCCAGGAAGACTTTGTCATGGCCCTTGTGTGAGCTGCCATGTGATAACACTCTGTTTTGAATGCTCCGAGGCCCTCGTACCTGGAGTCACTCTGCTCGAGGAGAAAGTCAGCATCTTGCCATGCGGTGTCGCTGACGGCACACCCAGCAGAAACACATGCCTGGAAGTAAGGCCCTGATTTGCCGTGCAGAAGAGGAGACGTGCAGCAGTTTCCATGAGCCGGTGGCCTGTGCTCTGCGTACCTTTAACGGCAGCACAGTTTTCTGGACACCTAGGAGGCTAGCGTGGGCACCCTGTTGCCGGCAGGAACACTGAGTAGCCCCAGGCGCACCTGGGTCTGCTAAGCAACATCCAGTCCCGTAGCCCTTTAGAGCCCCTCTGTGCATGCCGAGCGTAGGGAAACGCACTGCACTCTCCTTTGAAGCGTCTTAGTTTCTTCAGCACTCGCGCACGTTCACGAACACCGTTCTGGCACGTCCCACATGGCGTAGAAGTCTTAGGCGTTGCCCTAGTCTGAGCAGCACTCAGAGGAACCCTCGGCTTCGCATTCCATCCGGGACCTCCTGCCTGAAATCAACGTGCCTCCTAGAGGAAGTCGGCTTGCGTTCTGACTGCAGTTTAAGTCCTGTTCTTCCTGTGGCACTGCAGGCTTTTGAATAGCCACAGGCCCAGAGGAGCAGCTACGGCGTTCCTTGGTTGAGGCAGTTCGCCTGATGCAGAACACTCGAATTCGAGAAGTTGATTCAGGGAAAGATACATAGCGTAACCTGTGTCTCTTTGGACTTGTTAGAAACCACAGTGGGGTTTGCTGAGTGTGCCCATGGAAACGGGGGCCTGCTGGAACTAGCCTTGCTTTCCCATTTTGAAGGCTGCATTCATGCTGCCTTGAAGCTGCCTGACATTCCCTGCTCTTGACAGGCCTGTAAACCCTGTAAGAATGCTTCTGGGGAGAAAATGAATTTGCTATCTACACTAGGTGCTTCTGCGCCTGCGGTGTGGTCACCCTGACAAGCTCTAGCGCTAAAAGGAAACTCAACGTGTGAACTTGCCTCCAGTTTAGGCCCTTAGTACCCATGTAGATACGGAGGCATGCAGCTCTTTCCATGAGTTCTTAGTCGCTTATATGCTTTACTATAAAGGAAGTACACTTCTGAGGACTCCTAGGCCTCTCGGGTATGCATCATTTCCCCTCCAAGTTCACTGAGTACCTCCAGAGCCCTGTGGGCCGGCTGCGAAACTTCGACTCCCTTTTGTTGATCCCTCGGCGGCCCTCTGTGCGTGCCTAGAGACGGGCAACACACTGTACGTTCCTTGAGGAGAGCTCCATTTCCAGAGACCTCGAACGGCCTCAGGACAACATTGCTGCTGAGTCCCAAGTGCCCAGGAAGACTTTGTCATGGCCCTTGTGTGAGCTGCCATGTGATAACACTCTGTTTTGAATGCTCCGAGGCCCTCGTACCTGGAGTCACTCTGCTCGAGGAGAAAGTCAGCATCTTGCCATGCGGTGTCGCTGACGGCACACCCAGCAGAAACACATGCCTGGAAGTAAGGCCCTGATTCGCCGTGCAGAATCGGAGGCGTGCAGCAGTTTCCATGAGCCGGTGGCCTGTGCTCTGCGTACCTTTAACGGCAGCACAGTTTTCTGGACACCTAGGAGGCTAGCGTGGGCACCCTGTTGCCGGCAGGAACACTGAGTAGCCCCAGGCGCACCTGGGTCTGCTAAGCAACATCCAGTCCCGCAGCCCTTTAGAGCCCCTCTGTGCATGCCGAGCGTAGGGAAACGCACTGCACTCTCCTTTGAAGCGTCTTAGTTTCTTCAGCACTCGCGCACGTTCACGAACACCGTTCTGGCACGTCCCACATGGCGTAGAAGTCTTAGGCGTTGCCCTAGTCTGAGCAGCACTCAGAGGAACCCTCGGCTTCGCATTCCATCCGGGACCTCCTGCCTGAAATCAACGTGCCTCCTAGAGGAAGTCGGCTTGCGTTCTGACTGCAGTTTAAGTCCTGTTCTTCCTGTGGCACTGCAGGCTTTTGAATAGCCACAGGCCCAGAGGAGCAGCTACGGCGTTCCTTGGTTGAGGCAGTTCGCTTGATGCAGAACACTCGAATTCGAGAAGTTGATTCAGGGAAAGATACATAGCGTAACCTGTGTCTCTTTGGACTTGTTAGAAACCACAGTGGGGTATGCTGAGTGTGCCCATGGAAACGGGGGCCTGCTGGAACTAGCCTTGCTTTCCCATTTTGAAGGCTGCATTCATGCTGCCTTGAAGCTGCCTGACATTGCTTACAATTGACAGGCCTGTAAACTCTGTAAGAATGCTTCTGGGGAGAAAATGAATTTGCTGTCTTAACCAGGTGCTTCGGTGACTGCGGTGTGGTCAGCCTGACAAGCTCTAGCACTAAAAGGAAACTCAACCTGTGAACTTGCCTCCAGTTTAAGCCCTTAGTAGCCATGTAGATACGGAGGCATACAGCTCTCTCAATGAGTTCTTAGTCGCTTATATGCTTTATTTTAAAGGAAGTACACTTCTGAGGACTCCTAGGCCTCTCGGGTATGCATCATTTCCCCTCCAAGTTCACTGAGTACCTCCAGACCCCTGTGTGCTGGCTGCGAAACTTCAAGTCCCATTTGTTGATCCCTTGGAGGTCCTCTGTGCGTGCCTAGAGATGGGCAACACACTGTACGTTCCTTGAGGAGAGCTCCATTTCCAGAGACCTCGAACGGCCTCAGGACAACATTGCTGCTGAGTCCGAAGTGCCCAGGACGACTTTGTCATGGCCCTTGTGTGAGCTGCCATGTGATACTACTCTGTTTTGAATGCTTCGAGGCCCTCGTACCTGGAGTCACTCTGCTCGAGGAGAAAGTCGGCATCTTACCATGTGGTGTGGCTGTCGGCACACACCGCAGGAACACATGCCTGGAAGTAAGGCCCTGATTTCCCTGCAGAAGCGGAGGCGTGCAGCAGTTTCCATGAGCCGGTGGCCTCTGCTCTGCGTACCTTTAACGGCAGCACAGTTTTCTGGACACCTAGGAGGCTAGCGTGGGCACCCTGTTGCTGGCAGGAACACTGAGTACCCCCAGCCGCACCTGGGTCTGCTAAGCAACATCCAGTCCCGTAGCCCTTTAGAGCCCCTCTGTGCATGCCGAGCGTAGGGAATCGCATGCACTCGCTTTTGGAGCATCTTAATTTCCTCACGACTCGCGCACGTTTACGAACACCGTTCTGGCACGTCCCACATGGCGTAGAAGTCTTACGCGTTGCCCTAGTCTGAGCTGCACTCAGAGTAACTCTCGGCTTTGCATTCCATCCAGAACTTCCTGCCTGAAGTCACCGTGCCTCCTAGAGGAAGTCGGCTTGCGTTCTGACTGCAGTTTAAGTCCTGTTCTTCCTGTGGCACTACAGGCTTTTGAATCGCCACAGGCCCAGAGGAGCAGCTAAAGTGTTCCTTGGTTGAGGCAGTTCGCTTGATGCAGAGCAGCCTACATCGAGAAGCTGATTCAGGGAAAGAAACACAGGGTAACCTGTGTCTCTTTGGACTTGTTAGAATCCACAATGGGGTATGCTGAGTGTGCCCATGGAAACGGGGGCCTGCTGGAATTAGACTTGCTTTCCCATTTTGAAGGCTGCATTCATCCTGCCTTGACGCTGCCTGACATTCCCTGCTCTTGACAGGCCTGTAAACCCTGTAAGAGTGCTTCTGGGGAGAAAATGAATTAGCTGTCTAAACCAGGTGCTTCTGCCCCTGCGGTGTGGTCACCCTGACAAGCTCTAGCGCTAAAAGGAAACTCAACGTGTGAACTTGCCTCCAGTTTAGGCCCTTTATACCCGTGTATATACGGAGGCATGCAGCTCTTTCCTTGAGTTCTTAGTCCCTGTTCTGCTTTACTTTAAAGGAAGTACCACTTTGAAGAATATTAGGTCTCTCAGGAGTGCATCATTTTGCGTCCAATGTCACTGAATACCTCCAGACCCCTCTGGGCCAGCTTAGCAACATCGAGGCCCATTGGTCTGTCCGGTGGAGGCCCTCTGAGTGTGCCGAGTGTCGGGAAAAACACTGCACGCTCCTTGACGAGAACTACATTTCCAGAGTCCTCGAACGGACACAGGACCCCATTTCTGGTGAGGTCGAAGTGCCCAGGAAGACTTGTCATGGCCCTTGGGTACTGCCATGAGAAAACATAGGGCTTTGGATTACCTCCCATCCGGGGGCAGCAGTGACCCAGCAAACCCTTCGGCGCTTGGCGCCCCGCCCAAGATCCCGCACGTCGCTCACAGGGACGTGGCCCCGGAGGCTTCAGGGCCCGGGGCCCGCGGTCCCTTGGGCGTCGGCCCTGCCCGCCCACGCGGCGCTAGGCGCAGCCCGGCCGCAGCCCGGGCCGGCCCTCCTGCCCGACAGCAGCCGGCCCGAAGCCACCGGGAGCCACCATTGAGTCGCCACGGCCCCTCAGCCCCGGCAAGGCCACCCTTGCCCCCACACCCCCCGCCGAGCTCAGGACCCCGCCCCTGGTGGCCGGCAGGCCCGGGGAAGCGGCCCCTGCCCTCGATCCCGCTCCCGCACCCGGCCGCGGTGACACGCCAGAGGGGCGGGGTGGTGGTGGGGCGGGGCTTTTGTCGGAGGGAGCTGTGGAGGGACACACCGGCACACAGGTGGCGGCGCCGGGGCTGCGCGCCGGTGGGGGCGGCCAGGTGCAGGTCGAGGGGCTCGCGGGCCGAAAGGACGGCAACTGGGCCCGCGGCGGAGTCTGGGTCCGGGCCAGCCACCCCGGGAGCGTCTGGGGTGCGGCTGCCTTCCAGGGCCGCCTTCTGGCCGCCTGGCCGGCCGGGCCGGCGGGGTGCGCCCCCGCCGGCGCGCGCCGTGGTGGGAGGGGCCTGAGGAGGTGGGGCCTGCAGCGGGGCCCGGCGGGGGCGGAGCCGGCGGCCCCCGCCGCGGGCGAGTAAAGGAGAAGGCGGGCGGAGCGGGAGGCAAAAAGCCTACAGCACCCGGTATTCCCAGGCGGTCTCCCATCCAAGTACTAACCAGGCCCAACCCTGCTTAGCTTCCGAGATCAGACGAGATCGGGCGCGTTCAGGGTGGTATGGCCGTAGACGGGGGCGGGGGGCCGCGGGCGGCCCCTTGAGGCCCAGTTTCGCTGGCGCTGGCGCCTTAACGCCAGCCTGGCGGCCAGCCCGCCCCGGCAGGGCCCCCTCGCCCGCCCAGGCAGGGGGAACGGAGGTCTCGGGTATCGGGCGGCGGCGGAGGGTTTGGCGACCACCTCCCAGCCCAGGGCGGCCGTGACCCAGCAAACCCTTCGGCGCTTGGCGCCCCGCCCAAGATCCCGCACGTCGCTCACAGGGACGTGGCCCCGGAGGCTTCAGGGCCCGGGAACCGCGGTCCCTTGGGCGTCGGCCCTGCCCGCCCACGCGGCGCTAGGCGCAGCCCGGCCGCAGCCCGGGCCGGCCCTCCTGCCCGACAGCAGCCGGCCCGAAGCCACCGGGAGCCACCATTGAGTCGCCACGGCCCCTCAGCCCCGGCAAGGCCACCCTTGCCCCCACACCCCCCCGCCGAGCTCAGGACCCCGCCCCTGGTGGCCGGCAGGCCCGGGGAAGCGGCCCCTGCCCTCGATCCCGCTCCCGCACCCGGCCGCGGTGACACGCCAGAGGGGCGGGGTGGTGGCGGGGCGGGCCTTTTGTCGGAGGGAGCTGTGGAGGGACACACCGGCACACAGGTGGTGGCGCCGGGGCTGGGTGCCGGTGGGGGCGGCCAGATGCAGGTCGAGGGGCTCGCGGGCCGAAAGGACGGCAACTGGGCCCATGGCGGAGTCTGGGTCTGGAGGGCTCTGAGCCTCCATCCGCTCTGGTGCCTCGGGTCTACCGGCCCGAAGCCTGGTAGCGCGACACCCCACCGGCCCACAGACGTAGCCTCCCCAGCTGTGCTCACAGCGAGTCCAACCGCAGCCTGCATCCCTCCACGGGACACTTGGATTACTCCCGCGATCCCCACGAGGTGCGGCACCCGGCGGCCGAATGGGCTGAGATCCTGCCCTTGCGGCGCCCTGTGGCCACCTCCGCCTCCCTCACGGTACTGGCCGAGGCCTCGGACCAGCGGGCCCCGGCTCCCAGCTCAGCGCTGCTCCTCCGCCCCTCTCACCTCCTGCCCGACATCCAGGCTACCGAGCACCCTCCACCCCCGCCCACCTTCATGCCACTCAGCCGGAACCCGGGAGGCAATGCCAACTACCAGGTGTATGACAGTCTGGTGCTGAAGCGGCAACCGCAGGAGGGCCAAGCGCGGGCCAACTCGCTGCTACCTTCCACCTCGGCCTCCAGGCCCTCTCTGCACGGGAGCCAGACTGGGAAAATGAACTTACCAGCAGCAAATGGGGGCAGGGGCAGGGGGCGGCAGGGCATGGAGAGAGGAATAAAGAGCGCCAGAGTCCAGGAAACATTGGTGGTCTGTGGCTTGGAAGCGCCACTCCTTCTGCCAGCCTGGGTCCCTGCGCTTGGCTTCCTGCAATAAGAAGCCAGTGTCCCCTTCTTGGCCTGAGGGTCCCTTTGGTTTAGTGGCCACAGTTGTGCCAGCAGGCCCCTCCTGGTCCTATACCATGCACTAAGTACATCTGCAGCTGCAGACTCCAAACCCCTGGTCTCTGGGCACCTCCTCTGTGTCTCAGCTGTCCCTGTCCACAGAGAGCCTCATACAAGAAGTTGCTTCCAAACTGGGAGGTTCCACATCTGGGCAGGTCCAGCTCCAGGCCCAGTGAAGGGCATGAAGAAGGCTGAGGCTCTGGACTCCAGCCAGGCCTTCAGCAGGCCTCTGAGGCCAAGGTCTTCCTAGTCTCAAGAGGGGCCAAGAGACGCAATGTGTCATTTGAACAAGTGAGTCAGCGGGCGGTGAGCGAATGAATGACCGCTCGAGGGGATGTATGCCGGCCACCGGGCCCTGTTTGACTGTCCAGGCTCAGCTTACCTGACCCTGGTTACCAGGGAATGCCACTCTGGGCCCTCCTTTTCATCCCCCTCCCTCACTGTGACCTCACCACCTGCCCCATTATGACCCAGTCTGGCTCCCAGTTAAAACTGGAGGGCAGAGGGCCCAGGCAGTCCTGGGACCAACGGCCATGGGTGAGCGAAACTACTACCGAGCCGAGCCGTTCACTGGCCCCATCCCCAGGAAATGCCAGGAGCAAGGATACTCAATTCTTCTGATCCCGGTCAGCTTCATCTTGCTCAACGTGGGGATCAACATGGTGACTATGGTCAGGGCAGGATCTGTGCAGCGCGGCTGGGGGAGCCCTGGGGTCTTGAAGGGGCTGAGGTGGGAGGGCTGCTGGGGTGTGACCGGACAAGGGTTGGATTTCAGGGCTCACCCTGCTCCCGGCCTCCCCCCTCCCCTTCTTCCCTCAACTCTGGAGGCATCTGAAGAGATTCTTGCGGGCACTTTTCAATCGTATTTTCCACAAAGGTGAGTGGGCGCCGGCGTGGGTTCAGGGGATGTGGGCCTGTCCCCTTTCTTCTATCCCTGCCTTGATTCTCAGCCCCTCAGGAACCCAGGCCCTGACCCATCTCGCCTTTCCCCACAGACAAGCAAGCCAGCTGTGTAGGCACCCATCGCATGTGCATGCGCTGCTCCGTGGATCCCAAGAACCTGTGCTCAAGAGTTTCTTCCCACTTCTGCCATCGCCCAAGCTTCCTGCTCGGGCAGGTAAACCACCTTGACTACTGCCTGCAGCGGGGCTCGGCGGGGGCGGAGCCGGCGGCCCCCCCGCCGCGGGCGAGTAAAGGAGAAGGCGGGCGGAGCGGGAGGCAAAAAGCCTACAGCACCCGGTATTCCCAGGCGGTCTCCCATCCAAGTACTAACCAGGCCCGACCCTGCTTAGCTTCCGAGATCAGACGAGATCGGGCGCGTTCAGGGTGGTATGGCCGTAGACGGGGGCGGGGGCCGACGGCTGCCTCTTGAGGCCCAGTTTCGCTGGCGCTGGCGCCTTAACGCCAGCCTGGCGGCCGGCCCGCCCCGGCAGGGCCCCCTCGCCCGCCCAGGCAGGGGGAACGGAGGTCTCGGGTATCGGGCGGTGGCGGAGGGTTTGGCGACCACCTCCCAGCCCAGGGCGGCCGTGACCCAGCAAACCCTTCGGCGCTTGGCGCCCCGCCCAAGATCCCGCACGTCGCTCACAGGGACGTGGCCCCGGAGGCTTCAGGGCCCGGGGCCCGCGGTCCCTTGGGCATCGGCCCTGCCCGCCCACGCGGCGCTAGGCGCAGCCCGGCCGCAGCCCGGGCCGGCCCTCCTGCCCGACAGCAGCCGGCCCGAAGCCACCGGGAGCCACCATTGAGTCGCCACGGCCCCTCAGCCCCGGCAAGGCCACCCTTGCCCCCACACCCCCACGCCGAGCTCAGGACCCCGCCCCTGGTGGCCGGCAGGCCCGGGGAAGCGGCCCCTGCCCTCGATCCCGCTCCCGCACCCGGCCGCGGTGACACGCCAGAGGGGCGGGGTGGTGGCGGGGCGGGCCTTTTGTCGGAGGGAGCTGTGGAGGGACACACCCGCACACAGGTGGCGGCGCCGGGGCTGGGCGCCGGTGGCGGCGGCCAGGTGCAGGTCGAGGGGCTCGCGGGCCGAAAGGACGGCCAGTGGGCCCGCGGCGGAGTCTGGGTCCGGGCCAGCCACCCCGGGAGCGTCTGGGGTGCGGCTGCCTTCCAGGGCCGCCTTCTGGCCGCCTGGCCGGCCGGGCCGGCGGGGTGCGCCCCCGCCGGCGCGCGCCGTGGTGGGAGGGGCCTGAGGAGGTGGGGCCTGCACCGGGGCCCGGCGGGGGCGGAGCCGGCGGCCCCCGCCGCGGGCGAGTAAAGGAGAAGGCGGGCGGAGCGGGAGGCAAAAAGCCTACAGCACCCGGTATTCCCAGGCGGTCTCCCATCCAAGTACTAACCAGGCCCGACCCTGCTTAGCTTCCGAGATCAGACGAGATCGGGCGCGTTCAGGGTGGTATGGCCGTAGACGGGGGCGGGGGGCCGCGGGCGGCCCCTTGAGGCCCAGTTTCGCTGGCGCTGGCGCCTTAACGCCAGCCTGGCGGCCAGCCCGCCCCGGCAGGGCCCCCTCGCCCGCCCAGGCAGGGGGAACGGAGGTCTCGGGTATCGGGCGGCGGCGGAGGGTTTGGCGACCACCTCCCAGCCCAGGGCGGCCGTGACCCAGCAAACCCTTCGGCGCTTGGCGCCCCGCCCAAGATCCCGCACGTCGCTCACAGGGACGTGGCCCCGGAGGCTTCAGGGCCCGGGAACCGCGGTCCCTTGGGCGTCGGCCCTGCCCGCCCACGCGGCGCTAGGCGCAGCCCGGCCGCAGCCCGGGCCGGCCCTCCTGCCCGACAGCAGCCGGCCCGAAGCCACCGGGAGCCACCATTGAGTCGCCACGGCCCCTCAGCCCCGGCAAGGCCACCCTTGCCCCCACACCCCCCCGCCGAGCTCAGGACCCCGCCCCTGGTGGCCGGCAGGCCCGGGGAAGCGGCCCCTGCCCTCGATCCCGCTCCCGCACCCGGCCGCGGTGACACGCCAGAGGGGCGGGGTGGTGGCGGGGCGGGCCTTTTGTCGGAGGGAGCTGTGGAGGGACACACCGGCACACAGGTGGTGGCGCCGGGGCTGGGTGCCGGTGGGGGCGGCCAGATGCAGGTCGAGGGGCTCGCGGGCCGAAAGGACGGCAACTGGGCCCATGGCGGAGTCTGGGTCTGGAGGGCTCTGAGCCTCCATCCGCTCTGGTGCCTCGGGTCTACCGGCCCGAAGCCTGGTAGCGCGACACCCCACCGGCCCACAGACGTAGCCTCCCCAGCTGTGCTCACAGCGAGTCCAACCGCAGCCTGCATCCCTCCACGGGACACTTGGATTACTCCCGCGATCCCCACGAGGTGCGGCACCCGGCGGCCGAATGGGCTGAGATCCTGCCCTTGCGGCGCCCTGTGGCCACCTCCGCCTCCCTCACGGTACTGGCCGAGGCCTCGGACCAGCGGGCCCCGGCTCCCAGCTCAGCGCTGCTCCTCCGCCCCTCTCACCTCCTGCCCGACATCCAGGCTACCGAGCACCCTCCACCCCCGCCCACCTTCATGCCACTCAGCCGGAACCCGGGAGGCAATGCCAACTACCAGGTGTATGACAGTCTGGTGCTGAAGCGGCAACCGCAGGAGGGCCAAGCGCGGGCCAACTCGCTGCTACCTTCCACCTCGGCCTCCAGGCCCTCTCTGCACGGGAGCCAGACTGGGAAAATGAACTTACCAGCAGCAAATGGGGGCAGGGGCAGGGGGCGGCAGGGCATGGAGAGAGGAATAAAGAGCGCCAGAGTCCAGGAAACATTGGTGGTCTGTGGCTTGGAAGCGCCACTCCTTCTGCCAGCCTGGGTCCCTGCGCTTGGCTTCCTGCAATAAGAAGCCAGTGTCCCCTTCTTGGCCTGAGGGTCCCTTTGGTTTAGTGGCCACAGTTGTGCCAGCAGGCCCCTCCTGGTCCTATACCATGCACTAAGTACATCTGCAGCTGCAGACTCCAAACCCCTGGTCTCTGGGCACCTCCTCTGTGTCTCAGCTGTCCCTGTCCACAGAGAGCCTCATACAAGAAGTTGCTTCCAAACTGGGAGGTTCCACATCTGGGCAGGTCCAGCTCCAGGCCCAGTGAAGGGCATGAAGAAGGCTGAGGCTCTGGACTCCAGCCAGGCCTTCAGCAGGCCTCTGAGGCCAAGGTCTTCCTAGTCTCAAGAGGGGCCAAGAGACGCAATGTGTCATTTGAACAAGTGAGTCAGCGGGCGGTGAGCGAATGAATGACCGCTCGAGGGGATGTATGCCGGCCACCGGGCCCTGTTTGACTGTCCAGGCTCAGCTTACCTGACCCTGGTTACCAGGGAATGCCACTCTGGGCCCTCCTTTTCATCCCCCTCCCTCACTGTGACCTCACCACCTGCCCCATTATGACCCAGTCTGGCTCCCAGTTAAAACTGGAGGGCAGAGGGCCCAGGCAGTCCTGGGACCAACGGCCATGGGTGAGCGAAACTACTACCGAGCCGAGCCGTTCACTGGCCCCATCCCCAGGAAATGCCAGGAGCAAGGATACTCAATTCTTCTGATCCCGGTCAGCTTCATCTTGCTCAACGTGGGGATCAACATGGTGACTATGGTCAGGGCAGGATCTGTGCAGCGCGGCTGGGGGAGCCCTGGGGTCTTGAAGGGGCTGAGGTGGGAGGGCTGCTGGGGTGTGACCGGACAAGGGTTGGATTTCAGGGCTCACCCTGCTCCCGGCCTCCCCCCTCCCCTTCTTCCCTCAACTCTGGAGGCATCTGAAGAGATTCTTGCGGGCACTTTTCAATCGTATTTTCCACAAAGGTGAGTGGGCGCCGGCGTGGGTTCAGGGGATGTGGGCCTGTCCCCTTTCTTCTATCCCTGCCTTGATTCTCAGCCCCTCAGGAACCCAGGCCCTGACCCATCTCGCCTTTCCCCACAGACAAGCAAGCCAGCTGTGTAGGCACCCATCGCATGTGCATGCGCTGCTCCGTGGATCCCAAGAACCTGTGCTCAAGAGTTTCTTCCCACTTCTGCCATCGCCCAAGCTTCCTGCTCGGGCAGGTAAACCACCTTGACTACTGCCTGCAGCGGGGCTCGGCGGGGGCGGAGCCGGCGGCCCCCCCGCCGCGGGCGAGTAAAGGAGAAGGCGGGCGGAGCGGGAGGCAAAAAGCCTACAGCACCCGGTATTCCCAGGCGGTCTCCCATCCAAGTACTAACCAGGCCCGACCCTGCTTAGCTTCCGAGATCAGACGAGATCGGGCGCGTTCAGGGTGGTATGGCCGTAGACGGGGGCGGGGGCCGACGGCTGCCTCTTGAGGCCCAGTTTCGCTGGCGCTGGCGCCTTAACGCCAGCCTGGCGGCCGGCCCGCCCCGGCAGGGCCCCCTCGCCCGCCCAGGCAGGGGGAACGGAGGTCTCGGGTATCGGGCGGCGGCGGAGGGTTTGGCGACCACCTCCCAGCCCAGGGCGGCCGTGACCCAGCAAACCCTTCGGCGCTTGGCGCCCCGCCCAAGATCCCGCACGTCGCTCACAGGGACGTGGCCCCGGAGGCTTCAGGGCCCGGGGCCCGCGGTCCCTTGGGCATCGGCCCTGCCCGCCCACGCGGCGCTAGGCGCAGCCCGGCCGCAGCCCGGGCCGGCCCTCCTGCCCGACAGCAGCCGGCCCGAAGCCACCGGGAGCCACCATTGAGTCGCCACGGCCCCTCAGCCCCGGCAAGGCCACCCTTGCCCCCACACCCCCACGCCGAGCTCAGGACCCCGCCCCTGGTGGCCGGCAGGCCCGGGGAAGCGGCCCCTGCCCTCGATCCCGCTCCCGCACCCGGCCGCGGTGACACGCCAGAGGGGCGGGGTGGTGGCGGGGCGGGCCTTTTGTCGGAGGGAGCTGTGGAGGGACACACCCGCACACAGGTGGCGGCGCCGGGGCTGGGCGCCGGTGGCGGCGGCCAGGTGCAGGTCGAGGGGCTCGCGGGCCGAAAGGACGGCCAGTGGGCCCGCGGCGGAGTCTGGGTCCGGGCCAGCCACCCCGGGAGCGTCTGGGGTGCGGCTGCCTTCCAGGGCCGCCTTCTGGCCGCCTGGCCGGCCGGGCCGGCGGGGTGCGCCCCCGCCGGCGCGCGCCGTGGTGGGAGGGGCCTGAGGAGGTGGGGCCTGCACCGGGGCCCGGCGGGGGCGGAGCCGGCGGCCCCCGCCGCGGGCGAGTAAAGGAGAAGGCGGGCGGAGCGGGAGGCAAAAAGCCTACAGCACCCGGTATTCCCAGGCGGTCTCCCATCCAAGTACTAACCAGGCCCGACCCTGCTTAGCTTCCGAGATCAGACGAGATCGGGCGCGTTCAGGGTGGTATGGCCGTAGACGGGGGCGGGGGGCCGCGGGCGGCCCCTTGAGGCCCAGTTTCGCTGGCGCTGGCGCCTTAACGCCAGCCTGGCGGCCAGCCCGCCCCGGCAGGGCCCCCTCGCCCGCCCAGGCAGGGGGAACGGAGGTCTCGGGTATCGGGCGGCGGCGGAGGGTTTGGCGACCACCTCCCAGCCCAGGGCGGCCGTGACCCAGCAAACCCTTCGGCGCTTGGCGCCCCGCCCAAGATCCCGCACGTCGCTCACAGGGACGTGGCCCCGGAGGCTTCAGGGCCCGGGAACCGCGGTCCCTTGGGCGTCGGCCCTGCCCGCCCACGCGGCGCTAGGCGCAGCCCGGCCGCAGCCCGGGCCGGCCCTCCTGCCCGACAGCAGCCGGCCCGAAGCCACCGGGAGCCACCATTGAGTCGCCACGGCCCCTCAGCCCCGGCAAGGCCACCCTTGCCCCCACACCCCCCCGCCGAGCTCAGGACCCCGCCCCTGGTGGCCGGCAGGCCCGGGGAAGCGGCCCCTGCCCTCGATCCCGCTCCCGCACCCGGCCGCGGTGACACGCCAGAGGGGCGGGGTGGTGGCGGGGCGGGCCTTTTGTCGGAGGGAGCTGTGGAGGGACACACCGGCACACAGGTGGTGGCGCCGGGGCTGGGTGCCGGTGGGGGCGGCCAGATGCAGGTCGAGGGGCTCGCGGGCCGAAAGGACGGCAACTGGGCCCATGGCGGAGTCTGGGTCTGGAGGGCTCTGAGCCTCCATCCGCTCTGGTGCCTCGGGTCTACCGGCCCGAAGCCTGGTAGCGCGACACCCCACCGGCCCACAGACGTAGCCTCCCCAGCTGTGCTCACAGCGAGTCCAACCGCAGCCTGCATCCCTCCACGGGACACTTGGATTACTCCCGCGATCCCCACGAGGTGCGGCACCCGGCGGCCGAATGGGCTGAGATCCTGCCCTTGCGGCGCCCTGTGGCCACCTCCGCCTCCCTCACGGTACTGGCCGAGGCCTCGGACCAGCGGGCCCCGGCTCCCAGCTCAGCGCTGCTCCTCCGCCCCTCTCACCTCCTGCCCGACATCCAGGCTACCGAGCACCCTCCACCCCCGCCCACCTTCATGCCACTCAGCCGGAACCCGGGAGGCAATGCCAACTACCAGGTGTATGACAGTCTGGTGCTGAAGCGGCAACCGCAGGAGGGCCAAGCGCGGGCCAACTCGCTGCTACCTTCCACCTCGGCCTCCAGGCCCTCTCTGCACGGGAGCCAGACTGGGAAAATGAACTTACCAGCAGCAAATGGGGGCAGGGGCAGGGGGCGGCAGGGCATGGAGAGAGGAATAAAGAGCGCCAGAGTCCAGGAAACATTGGTGGTCTGTGGCTTGGAAGCGCCACTCCTTCTGCCAGCCTGGGTCCCTGCGCTTGGCTTCCTGCAATAAGAAGCCAGTGTCCCCTTCTTGGCCTGAGGGTCCCTTTGGTTTAGTGGCCACAGTTGTGCCAGCAGGCCCCTCCTGGTCCTATACCATGCACTAAGTACATCTGCAGCTGCAGACTCCAAACCCCTGGTCTCTGGGCACCTCCTCTGTGTCTCAGCTGTCCCTGTCCACAGAGAGCCTCATACAAGAAGTTGCTTCCAAACTGGGAGGTTCCACATCTGGGCAGGTCCAGCTCCAGGCCCAGTGAAGGGCATGAAGAAGGCTGAGGCTCTGGACTCCAGCCAGGCCTTCAGCAGGCCTCTGAGGCCAAGGTCTTCCTAGTCTCAAGAGGGGCCAAGAGACGCAATGTGTCATTTGAACAAGTGAGTCAGCGGGCGGTGAGCGAATGAATGACCGCTCGAGGGGATGTATGCCGGCCACCGGGCCCTGTTTGACTGTCCAGGCTCAGCTTACCTGACCCTGGTTACCAGGGAATGCCACTCTGGGCCCTCCTTTTCATCCCCCTCCCTCACTGTGACCTCACCACCTGCCCCATTATGACCCAGTCTGGCTCCCAGTTAAAACTGGAGGGCAGAGGGCCCAGGCAGTCCTGGGACCAACGGCCATGGGTGAGCGAAACTACTACCGAGCCGAGCCGTTCACTGGCCCCATCCCCAGGAAATGCCAGGAGCAAGGATACTCAATTCTTCTGATCCCGGTCAGCTTCATCTTGCTCAACGTGGGGATCAACATGGTGACTATGGTCAGGGCAGGATCTGTGCAGCGCGGCTGGGGGAGCCCTGGGGTCTTGAAGGGGCTGAGGTGGGAGGGCTGCTGGGGTGTGACCGGACAAGGGTTGGATTTCAGGGCTCACCCTGCTCCCGGCCTCCCCCCTCCCCTTCTTCCCTCAACTCTGGAGGCATCTGAAGAGATTCTTGCGGGCACTTTTCAATCGTATTTTCCACAAAGGTGAGTGGGCGCCGGCGTGGGTTCAGGGGATGTGGGCCTGTCCCCTTTCTTCTATCCCTGCCTTGATTCTCAGCCCCTCAGGAACCCAGGCCCTGACCCATCTCGCCTTTCCCCACAGACAAGCAAGCCAGCTGTGTAGGCACCCATCGCATGTGCATGCGCTGCTCCGTGGATCCCAAGAACCTGTGCTCAAGAGTTTCTTCCCACTTCTGCCATCGCCCAAGCTTCCTGCTCGGGCAGGTAAACCACCTTGACTACTGCCTGCAGCGGGGCTCGGCGGGGGCGGAGCCGGCGGCCCCCCCGCCGCGGGCGAGTAAAGGAGAAGGCGGGCGGAGCGGGAGGCAAAAACCCTACAGCACCCGGTATTCCCAGGCGGTCTCCCATCCAAGTACTAACCAGGCCCGACCCTGCTTAGCTTCCGAGATCAGACGAGATCGGGCGCGTTCAGGGTGGTATGGCCGTAGACGGGGGCGGGGGCCGACGGCTGCCTCTTGAGGCCCAGTTTCGCTGGCGCTGGCGCCTTAACGCCAGCCTGGCGGCCGGCCCGCCCCGGCAGGGCCCCCTCGCCCGCCCAGGCAGGGGGAACGGAGGTCTCGGGTATCGGGCGGTGGCGGAGGGTTTGGCGACCACCTCCCAGCCCAGGGCGGCCGTGACCCAGCAAACCCTTCGGCGCTTGGCGCCCCGCCCAAGATCCCGCACGTCGCTCACAGGGACGTGGCCCCGGAGGCTTCAGGGCCCGGGGCCCGCGGTCCCTTGGGCATCGGCCCTGCCCGCCCACGCGGCGCTAGGCGCAGCCCGGCCGCAGCCCGGGCCGGCCCTCCTGCCCGACAGCAGCCGGCCCGAAGCCACCGGGAGCCACCATTGAGTCGCCACGGCCCCTCAGCCCCGGCAAGGCCACCCTTGCCCCCACACCCCCACGCCGAGCTCAGGACCCCGCCCCTGGTGGCCGGCAGGCCCGGGGAAGCGGCCCCTGCCCTCGATCCCGCTCCCGCACCCGGCCGCGGTGACACGCCAGAGGGGCGGGGTGGTGGCGGGGCGGGCCTTTTGTCGGAGGGAGCTGTGGAGGGACACACCCGCACACAGGTGGCGGCGCCGGGGCTGGGCGCCGGTGGCGGCGGCCAGGTGCAGGTCGAGGGGCTCGCGGGCCGAAAGGACGGCCAGTGGGCCCGCGGCGGAGTCTGGGTCCGGGCCAGCCACCCCGGGAGCGTCTGGGGTGCGGCTGCCTTCCAGGGCCGCCTTCTGGCCGCCTGGCCGGCCGGGCCGGCGGGGTGCGCCCCCGCCGGCGCGCGCCGTGGTGGGAGGGGCCTGAGGAGGTGGGGCCTGCACCGGGGCCCGGCGGGGGCGGAGCCGGCGGCCCCCGCCGCGGGCGAGTAAAGGAGAAGGCGGGCGGAGCGGGAGGCAAAAAGCCTACAGCACCCGGTATTCCCAGGCGGTCTCCCATCCAAGTACTAACCAGGCCCGACCCTGCTTAGCTTCCGAGATCAGACGAGATCGGGCGCGTTCAGGGTGGTATGGCCGTAGACGGGGGCGGGGGGCCGCGGGCGGCCCCTTGAGGCCCAGTTTCGCTGGCGCTGGCGCCTTAACGCCAGCCTGGCGGCCAGCCCGCCCCGGCAGGGCCCCCTCGCCCGCCCAGGCAGGGGGAACGGAGGTCTCGGGTATCGGGCGGCGGCGGAGGGTTTGGCGACCACCTCCCAGCCCAGGGCGGCCGTGACCCAGCAAACCCTTCGGCGCTTGGCGCCCCGCCCAAGATCCCGCACGTCGCTCACAGGGACGTGGCCCCGGAGGCTTCAGGGCCCGGGAACCGCGGTCCCTTGGGCGTCGGCCCTGCCCGCCCACGCGGCGCTAGGCGCAGCCCGGCCGCAGCCCGGGCCGGCCCTCCTGCCCGACAGCAGCCGGCCCGAAGCCACCGGGAGCCACCATTGAGTCGCCACGGCCCCTCAGCCCCGGCAAGGCCACCCTTGCCCCCACACCCCCCCGCCGAGCTCAGGACCCCGCCCCTGGTGGCCGGCAGGCCCGGGGAAGCGGCCCCTGCCCTCGATCCCGCTCCCGCACCCGGCCGCGGTGACACGCCAGAGGGGCGGGGTGGTGGCGGGGCGGGCCTTTTGTCGGAGGGAGCTGTGGAGGGACACACCGGCACACAGGTGGTGGCGCCGGGGCTGGGTGCCGGTGGGGGCGGCCAGATGCAGGTCGAGGGGCTCGCGGGCCGAAAGGACGGCAACTGGGCCCATGGCGGAGTCTGGGTCTGGAGGGCTCTGAGCCTCCATCCGCTCTGGTGCCTCGGGTCTACCGGCCCGAAGCCTGGTAGCGCGACACCCCACCGGCCCACAGACGTAGCCTCCCCAGCTGTGCTCACAGCGAGTCCAACCGCAGCCTGCATCCCTCCACGGGACACTTGGATTACTCCCGCGATCCCCACGAGGTGCGGCACCCGGCGGCCGAATGGGCTGAGATCCTGCCCTTGCGGCGCCCTGTGGCCACCTCCGCCTCCCTCACGGTACTGGCCGAGGCCTCGGACCAGCGGGCCCCGGCTCCCAGCTCAGCGCTGCTCCTCCGCCCCTCTCACCTCCTGCCCGACATCCAGGCTACCGAGCACCCTCCACCCCCGCCCACCTTCATGCCACTCAGCCGGAACCCGGGAGGCAATGCCAACTACCAGGTGTATGACAGTCTGGTGCTGAAGCGGCAACCGCAGGAGGGCCAAGCGCGGGCCAACTCGCTGCTACCTTCCACCTCGGCCTCCAGGCCCTCTCTGCACGGGAGCCAGACTGGGAAAATGAACTTACCAGCAGCAAATGGGGGCAGGGGCAGGGGGCGGCAGGGCATGGAGAGAGGAATAAAGAGCGCCAGAGTCCAGGAAACATTGGTGGTCTGTGGCTTGGAAGCGCCACTCCTTCTGCCAGCCTGGGTCCCTGCGCTTGGCTTCCTGCAATAAGAAGCCAGTGTCCCCTTCTTGGCCTGAGGGTCCCTTTGGTTTAGTGGCCACAGTTGTGCCAGCAGGCCCCTCCTGGTCCTATACCATGCACTAAGTACATCTGCAGCTGCAGACTCCAAACCCCTGGTCTCTGGGCACCTCCTCTGTGTCTCAGCTGTCCCTGTCCACAGAGAGCCTCATACAAGAAGTTGCTTCCAAACTGGGAGGTTCCACATCTGGGCAGGTCCAGCTCCAGGCCCAGTGAAGGGCATGAAGAAGGCTGAGGCTCTGGACTCCAGCCAGGCCTTCAGCAGGCCTCTGAGGCCAAGGTCTTCCTAGTCTCAAGAGGGGCCAAGAGACGCAATGTGTCATTTGAACAAGTGAGTCAGCGGGCGGTGAGCGAATGAATGACCGCTCGAGGGGATGTATGCCGGCCACCGGGCCCTGTTTGACTGTCCAGGCTCAGCTTACCTGACCCTGGTTACCAGGGAATGCCACTCTGGGCCCTCCTTTTCATCCCCCTCCCTCACTGTGACCTCACCACCTGCCCCATTATGACCCAGTCTGGCTCCCAGTTAAAACTGGAGGGCAGAGGGCCCAGGCAGTCCTGGGACCAACGGCCATGGGTGAGCGAAACTACTACCGAGCCGAGCCGTTCACTGGCCCCATCCCCAGGAAATGCCAGGAGCAAGGATACTCAATTCTTCTGATCCCGGTCAGCTTCATCTTGCTCAACGTGGGGATCAACATGGTGACTATGGTCAGGGCAGGATCTGTGCAGCGCGGCTGGGGGAGCCCTGGGGTCTTGAAGGGGCTGAGGTGGGAGGGCTGCTGGGGTGTGACCGGACAAGGGTTGGATTTCAGGGCTCACCCTGCTCCCGGCCTCCCCCCTCCCCTTCTTCCCTCAACTCTGGAGGCATCTGAAGAGATTCTTGCGGGCACTTTTCAATCGTATTTTCCACAAAGGTGAGTGGGCGCCGGCGTGGGTTCAGGGGATGTGGGCCTGTCCCCTTTCTTCTATCCCTGCCTTGATTCTCAGCCCCTCAGGAACCCAGGCCCTGACCCATCTCGCCTTTCCCCACAGACAAGCAAGCCAGCTGTGTAGGCACCCATCGCATGTGCATGCGCTGCTCCGTGGATCCCAAGAACCTGTGCTCAAGAGTTTCTTCCCACTTCTGCCATCGCCCAAGCTTCCTGCTCGGGCAGGTAAACCACCTTGACTACTGCCTGCAGCGGGGCTCGGCGGGGGCGGAGCCGGCGGCCCCCCCGCCGCGGGCGAGTAAAGGAGAAGGCGGGCGGAGCGGGAGGCAAAAAGCCTACAGCACCCGGTATTCCCAGGCGGTCTCCCATCCAAGTACTAACCAGGCCCGACCCTGCTTAGCTTCCGAGATCAGACGAGATCGGGCGCGTTCAGGGTGGTATGGCCGTAGACGGGGGCGGGGGCCGACGGCTGCCTCTTGAGGCCCAGTTTCGCTGGCGCTGGCGCCTTAACGCCAGCCTGGCGGCCGGCCCGCCCCGGCAGGGCCCCCTCGCCCGCCCAGGCAGGGGGAACGGAGGTCTCGGGTATCGGGCGGCGGCGGAGGGTTTGGCGACCACCTCCCAGCCCAGGGCGGCCGTGACCCAGCAAACCCTTCGGCGCTTGGCGCCCCGCCCAAGATCCCGCACGTCGCTCACAGGGACGTGGCCCCGGAGGCTTCAGGGCCCGGGGCCCGCGGTCCCTTGGGCATCGGCCCTGCCCGCCCACGCGGCGCTAGGCGCAGCCCGGCCGCAGCCCGGGCCGGCCCTCCTGCCCGACAGCAGCCGGCCCGAAGCCACCGGGAGCCACCATTGAGTCGCCACGGCCCCTCAGCCCCGGCAAGGCCACCCTTGCCCCCACACCCCCACGCCGAGCTCAGGACCCCGCCCCTGGTGGCCGGCAGGCCCGGGGAAGCGGCCCCTGCCCTCGATCCCGCTCCCGCACCCGGCCGCGGTGACACGCCAGAGGGGCGGGGTGGTGGCGGGGCGGGCCTTTTGTCGGAGGGAGCTGTGGAGGGACACACCCGCACACAGGTGGCGGCGCCGGGGCTGGGCGCCGGTGGCGGCGGCCAGGTGCAGGTCGAGGGGCTCGCGGGCCGAAAGGACGGCCAGTGGGCCCGCGGCGGAGTCTGGGTCCGGGCCAGCCACCCCGGGAGCGTCTGGGGTGCGGCTGCCTTCCAGGGCCGCCTTCTGGCCGCCTGGCCGGCCGGGCCGGCGGGGTGCGCCCCCGCCGGCGCGCGCCGTGGTGGGAGGGGCCTGAGGAGGTGGGGCCTGCACCGGGGCCCGGCGGGGGCGGAGCCGGCGGCCCCCGCCGCGGGCGAGTAAAGGAGAAGGCGGGCGGAGCGGGAGGCAAAAAGCCTACAGCACCCGGTATTCCCAGGCGGTCTCCCATCCAAGTACTAACCAGGCCCGACCCTGCTTAGCTTCCGAGATCAGACGAGATCGGGCGCGTTCAGGGTGGTATGGCCGTAGACGGGGGCGGGGGGCCGCGGGCGGCCCCTTGAGGCCCAGTTTCGCTGGCGCTGGCGCCTTAACGCCAGCCTGGCGGCCAGCCCGCCCCGGCAGGGCCCCCTCGCCCGCCCAGGCAGGGGGAACGGAGGTCTCGGGTATCGGGCGGCGGCGGAGGGTTTGGCGACCACCTCCCAGCCCAGGGCGGCCGTGACCCAGCAAACCCTTCGGCGCTTGGCGCCCCGCCCAAGATCCCGCACGTCGCTCACAGGGACGTGGCCCCGGAGGCTTCAGGGCCCGGGAACCGCGGTCCCTTGGGCGTCGGCCCTGCCCGCCCACGCGGCGCTAGGCGCAGCCCGGCCGCAGCCCGGGCCGGCCCTCCTGCCCGACAGCAGCCGGCCCGAAGCCACCGGGAGCCACCATTGAGTCGCCACGGCCCCTCAGCCCCGGCAAGGCCACCCTTGCCCCCACACCCCCCCGCCGAGCTCAGGACCCCGCCCCTGGTGGCCGGCAGGCCCGGGGAAGCGGCCCCTGCCCTCGATCCCGCTCCCGCACCCGGCCGCGGTGACACGCCAGAGGGGCGGGGTGGTGGCGGGGCGGGCCTTTTGTCGGAGGGAGCTGTGGAGGGACACACCGGCACACAGGTGGTGGCGCCGGGGCTGGGTGCCGGTGGGGGCGGCCAGATGCAGGTCGAGGGGCTCGCGGGCCGAAAGGACGGCAACTGGGCCCATGGCGGAGTCTGGGTCTGGAGGGCTCTGAGCCTCCATCCGCTCTGGTGCCTCGGGTCTACCGGCCCGAAGCCTGGTAGCGCGACACCCCACCGGCCCACAGACGTAGCCTCCCCAGCTGTGCTCACAGCGAGTCCAACCGCAGCCTGCATCCCTCCACGGGACACTTGGATTACTCCCGCGATCCCCACGAGGTGCGGCACCCGGCGGCCGAATGGGCTGAGATCCTGCCCTTGCGGCGCCCTGTGGCCACCTCCGCCTCCCTCACGGTACTGGCCGAGGCCTCGGACCAGCGGGCCCCGGCTCCCAGCTCAGCGCTGCTCCTCCGCCCCTCTCACCTCCTGCCCGACATCCAGGCTACCGAGCACCCTCCACCCCCGCCCACCTTCATGCCACTCAGCCGGAACCCGGGAGGCAATGCCAACTACCAGGTGTATGACAGTCTGGTGCTGAAGCGGCAACCGCAGGAGGGCCAAGCGCGGGCCAACTCGCTGCTACCTTCCACCTCGGCCTCCAGGCCCTCTCTGCACGGGAGCCAGACTGGGAAAATGAACTTACCAGCAGCAAATGGGGGCAGGGGCAGGGGGCGGCAGGGCATGGAGAGAGGAATAAAGAGCGCCAGAGTCCAGGAAACATTGGTGGTCTGTGGCTTGGAAGCGCCACTCCTTCTGCCAGCCTGGGTCCCTGCGCTTGGCTTCCTGCAATAAGAAGCCAGTGTCCCCTTCTTGGCCTGAGGGTCCCTTTGGTTTAGTGGCCACAGTTGTGCCAGCAGGCCCCTCCTGGTCCTATACCATGCACTAAGTACATCTGCAGCTGCAGACTCCAAACCCCTGGTCTCTGGGCACCTCCTCTGTGTCTCAGCTGTCCCTGTCCACAGAGAGCCTCATACAAGAAGTTGCTTCCAAACTGGGAGGTTCCACATCTGGGCAGGTCCAGCTCCAGGCCCAGTGAAGGGCATGAAGAAGGCTGAGGCTCTGGACTCCAGCCAGGCCTTCAGCAGGCCTCTGAGGCCAAGGTCTTCCTAGTCTCAAGAGGGGCCAAGAGACGCAATGTGTCATTTGAACAAGTGAGTCAGCGGGCGGTGAGCGAATGAATGACCGCTCGAGGGGATGTATGCCGGCCACCGGGCCCTGTTTGACTGTCCAGGCTCAGCTTACCTGACCCTGGTTACCAGGGAATGCCACTCTGGGCCCTCCTTTTCATCCCCCTCCCTCACTGTGACCTCACCACCTGCCCCATTATGACCCAGTCTGGCTCCCAGTTAAAACTGGAGGGCAGAGGGCCCAGGCAGTCCTGGGACCAACGGCCATGGGTGAGCGAAACTACTACCGAGCCGAGCCGTTCACTGGCCCCATCCCCAGGAAATGCCAGGAGCAAGGATACTCAATTCTTCTGATCCCGGTCAGCTTCATCTTGCTCAACGTGGGGATCAACATGGTGACTATGGTCAGGGCAGGATCTGTGCAGCGCGGCTGGGGGAGCCCTGGGGTCTTGAAGGGGCTGAGGTGGGAGGGCTGCTGGGGTGTGACCGGACAAGGGTTGGATTTCAGGGCTCACCCTGCTCCCGGCCTCCCCCCTCCCCTTCTTCCCTCAACTCTGGAGGCATCTGAAGAGATTCTTGCGGGCACTTTTCAATCGTATTTTCCACAAAGGTGAGTGGGCGCCGGCGTGGGTTCAGGGGATGTGGGCCTGTCCCCTTTCTTCTATCCCTGCCTTGATTCTCAGCCCCTCAGGAACCCAGGCCCTGACCCATCTCGCCTTTCCCCACAGACAAGCAAGCCAGCTGTGTAGGCACCCATCGCATGTGCATGCGCTGCTCCGTGGATCCCAAGAACCTGTGCTCAAGAGTTTCTTCCCACTTCTGCCATCGCCCAAGCTTCCTGCTCGGGCAGGTAAACCACCTTGACTACTGCCTGCAGCGGGGCTCGGCGGGGGCGGAGCCGGCGGCCCCCCCGCCGCGGGCGAGTAAAGGAGAAGGCGGGCGGAGCGGGAGGCAAAAAGCCTACAGCACCCGGTATTCCCAGGCGGTCTCCCATCCAAGTACTAACCAGGCCCGACCCTGCTTAGCTTCCGAGATCAGACGAGATCGGGCGCGTTCAGGGTGGTATGGCCGTAGACGGGGGCGGGGGCCGACGGCTGCCTCTTGAGGCCCAGTTTCGCTGGCGCTGGCGCCTTAACGCCAGCCTGGCGGCCGGCCCGCCCCGGCAGGGCCCCCTCGCCCGCCCAGGCAGGGGGAACGGAGGTCTCGGGTATCGGGCGGCGGCGGAGGGTTTGGCGACCACCTCCCAGCCCAGGGCGGCCGTGACCCAGCAAACCCTTCGGCGCTTGGCGCCCCGCCCAAGATCCCGCACGTCGCTCACAGGGACGTGGCCCCGGAGGCTTCAGGGCCCGGGGCCCGCGGTCCCTTGGGCATCGGCCCTGCCCGCCCACGCGGCGCTAGGCGCAGCCCGGCCGCAGCCCGGGCCGGCCCTCCTGCCCGACAGCAGCCGGCCCGAAGCCACCGGGAGCCACCATTGAGTCGCCACGGCCCCTCAGCCCCGGCAAGGCCACCCTTGCCCCCACACCCCCACGCCGAGCTCAGGACCCCGCCCCTGGTGGCCGGCAGGCCCGGGGAAGCGGCCCCTGCCCTCGATCCCGCTCCCGCACCCGGCCGCGGTGACACGCCAGAGGGGCGGGGTGGTGGCGGGGCGGGCCTTTTGTCGGAGGGAGCTGTGGAGGGACACACCCGCACACAGGTGGCGGCGCCGGGGCTGGGCGCCGGTGGCGGCGGCCAGGTGCAGGTCGAGGGGCTCGCGGGCCGAAAGGACGGCCAGTGGGCCCGCGGCGGAGTCTGGGTCCGGGCCAGCCACCCCGGGAGCGTCTGGGGTGCGGCTGCCTTCCAGGGCCGCCTTCTGGCCGCCTGGCCGGCCGGGCCGGCGGGGTGCGCCCCCGCCGGCGCGCGCCGTGGTGGGAGGGGCCTGAGGAGGTGGGGCCTGCACCGGGGCCCGGCGGGGGCGGAGCCGGCGGCCCCCGCCGCGGGCGAGTAAAGGAGAAGGCGGGCGGAGCGGGAGGCAAAAAGCCTACAGCACCCGGTATTCCCAGGCGGTCTCCCATCCAAGTACTAACCAGGCCCGACCCTGCTTAGCTTCCGAGATCAGACGAGATCGGGCGCGTTCAGGGTGGTATGGCCGTAGACGGGGGCGGGGGGCCGCGGGCGGCCCCTTGAGGCCCAGTTTCGCTGGCGCTGGCGCCTTAACGCCAGCCTGGCGGCCAGCCCGCCCCGGCAGGGCCCCCTCGCCCGCCCAGGCAGGGGGAACGGAGGTCTCGGGTATCGGGCGGCGGCGGAGGGTTTGGCGACCACCTCCCAGCCCAGGGCGGCCGTGACCCAGCAAACCCTTCGGCGCTTGGCGCCCCGCCCAAGATCCCGCACGTCGCTCACAGGGACGTGGCCCCGGAGGCTTCAGGGCCCGGGAACCGCGGTCCCTTGGGCGTCGGCCCTGCCCGCCCACGCGGCGCTAGGCGCAGCCCGGCCGCAGCCCGGGCCGGCCCTCCTGCCCGACAGCAGCCGGCCCGAAGCCACCGGGAGCCACCATTGAGTCGCCACGGCCCCTCAGCCCCGGCAAGGCCACCCTTGCCCCCACACCCCCCCGCCGAGCTCAGGACCCCGCCCCTGGTGGCCGGCAGGCCCGGGGAAGCGGCCCCTGCCCTCGATCCCGCTCCCGCACCCGGCCGCGGTGACACGCCAGAGGGGCGGGGTGGTGGCGGGGCGGGCCTTTTGTCGGAGGGAGCTGTGGAGGGACACACCGGCACACAGGTGGTGGCGCCGGGGCTGGGTGCCGGTGGGGGCGGCCAGATGCAGGTCGAGGGGCTCGCGGGCCGAAAGGACGGCAACTGGGCCCATGGCGGAGTCTGGGTCTGGAGGGCTCTGAGCCTCCATCCGCTCTGGTGCCTCGGGTCTACCGGCCCGAAGCCTGGTAGCGCGACACCCCACCGGCCCACAGACGTAGCCTCCCCAGCTGTGCTCACAGCGAGTCCAACCGCAGCCTGCATCCCTCCACGGGACACTTGGATTACTCCCGCGATCCCCACGAGGTGCGGCACCCGGCGGCCGAATGGGCTGAGATCCTGCCCTTGCGGCGCCCTGTGGCCACCTCCGCCTCCCTCACGGTACTGGCCGAGGCCTCGGACCAGCGGGCCCCGGCTCCCAGCTCAGCGCTGCTCCTCCGCCCCTCTCACCTCCTGCCCGACATCCAGGCTACCGAGCACCCTCCACCCCCGCCCACCTTCATGCCACTCAGCCGGAACCCGGGAGGCAATGCCAACTACCAGGTGTATGACAGTCTGGTGCTGAAGCGGCAACCGCAGGAGGGCCAAGCGCGGGCCAACTCGCTGCTACCTTCCACCTCGGCCTCCAGGCCCTCTCTGCACGGGAGCCAGACTGGGAAAATGAACTTACCAGCAGCAAATGGCGGCAGGGGCAGGGGGCGGCAGGGCATGGAGAGAGGAATAAAGAGCGCCAGAGTCCAGGAAACATTGGTGGTCTGTGGCTTGGAAGCGCCACTCCTTCTGCCAGCCTGGGTCCCTGCGCTTGGCTTCCTGCAATAAGAAGCCAGTGTCCCCTTCTTGGCCTGAGGGTCCCTTTGGTTTAGTGGCCACAGTTGTGCCAGCAGGCCCCTCCTGGTCCTATACCATGCACTAAGTACATCTGCAGCTGCAGACTCCAAACCCCTGGTCTCTGGGCACCTCCTCTGTGTCTCAGCTGTCCCTGTCCACAGAGAGCCTCATACAAGAAGTTGCTTCCAAACTGGGAGGTTCCACATCTGGGCAGGTCCAGCTCCAGGCCCAGTGAAGGGCATGAAGAAGGCTGAGGCTCTGGACTCCAGCCAGGCCTTCAGCAGGCCTCTGAGGCCAAGGTCTTCCTAGTCTCAAGAGGGGCCAAGAGACGCAATGTGTCATTTGAACAAGTGAGTCAGCGGGCGGTGAGCGAATGAATGACCGCTCGAGGGGATGTATGCCGGCCACCGGGCCCTGTTTGACTGTCCAGGCTCAGCTTACCTGACCCTGGTTACCAGGGAATGCCACTCTGGGCCCTCCTTTTCATCCCCCTCCCTCACTGTGACCTCACCACCTGCCCCATTATGACCCAGTCTGGCTCCCAGTTAAAACTGGAGGGCAGAGGGCCCAGGCAGTCCTGGGACCAACGGCCATGGGTGAGCGAAACTACTACCGAGCCGAGCCGTTCACTGGCCCCATCCCCAGGAAATGCCAGGAGCAAGGATACTCAATTCTTCTGATCCCGGTCAGCTTCATCTTGCTCAACGTGGGGATCAACATGGTGACTATGGTCAGGGCAGGATCTGTGCAGCGCGGCTGGGGGAGCCCTGGGGTCTTGAAGGGGCTGAGGTGGGAGGGCTGCTGGGGTGTGACCGGACAAGGGTTGGATTTCAGGGCTCACCCTGCTCCCGGCCTCCCCCCTCCCCTTCTTCCCTCAACTCTGGAGGCATCTGAAGAGATTCTTGCGGGCACTTTTCAATCGTATTTTCCACAAAGGTGAGTGGGCGCCGGCGTGGGTTCAGGGGATGTGGGCCTGTCCCCTTTCTTCTATCCCTGCCTTGATTCTCAGCCCCTCAGGAACCCAGGCCCTGACCCATCTCGCCTTTCCCCACAGACAAGCAAGCCAGCTGTGTAGGCACCCATCGCATGTGCATGCGCTGCTCCGTGGATCCCAAGAACCTGTGCTCAAGAGTTTCTTCCCACTTCTGCCATCGCCCAAGCTTCCTGCTCGGGCAGGTAAACCACCTTGACTACTGCCTGCAGCGGGGCTCGGCGGGGGCGGAGCCGGCGGCCCCCCCGCCGCGGGCGAGTAAAGGAGAAGGCGGGCGGAGCGGGAGGCAAAAAGCCTACAGCACCCGGTATTCCCAGGCGGTCTCCCATCCAAGTACTAACCAGGCCCGACCCTGCTTAGCTTCCGAGATCAGACGAGATCGGGCGCGTTCAGGGTGGTATGGCCGTAGACGGGGGCGGGGGCCGACGGCTGCCTCTTGAGGCCCAGTTTCGCTGGCGCTGGCGCCTTAACGCCAGCCTGGCGGCCGGCCCGCCCCGGCAGGGCCCCCTCGCCCGCCCAGGCAGGGGGAACGGAGGTCTCGGGTATCGGGCGGTGGCGGAGGGTTTGGCGACCACCTCCCAGCCCAGGGCGGCCGTGACCCAGCAAACCCTTCGGCGCTTGGCGCCCCGCCCAAGATCCCGCACGTCGCTCACAGGGACGTGGCCCCGGAGGCTTCAGGGCCCGGGGCCCGCGGTCCCTTGGGCATCGGCCCTGCCCGCCCACGCGGCGCTAGGCGCAGCCCGGCCGCAGCCCGGGCCGGCCCTCCTGCCCGACAGCAGCCGGCCCGAAGCCACCGGGAGCCACCATTGAGTCGCCACGGCCCCTCAGCCCCGGCAAGGCCACCCTTGCCCCCACACCCCCACGCCGAGCTCAGGACCCCGCCCCTGGTGGCCGGCAGGCCCGGGGAAGCGGCCCCTGCCCTCGATCCCGCTCCCGCACCCGGCCGCGGTGACACGCCAGAGGGGCGGGGTGGTGGCGGGGCGGGCCTTTTGTCGGAGGGAGCTGTGGAGGGACACACCCGCACACAGGTGGCGGCGCCGGGGCTGGGCGCCGGTGGCGGCGGCCAGGTGCAGGTCGAGGGGCTCGCGGGCCGAAAGGACGGCCAGTGGGCCCGCGGCGGAGTCTGGGTCCGGGCCAGCCACCCCGGGAGCGTCTGGGGTGCGGCTGCCTTCCAGGGCCGCCTTCTGGCCGCCTGGCCGGCCGGGCCGGCGGGGTGCGCCCCCGCCGGCGCGCGCCGTGGTGGGAGGGGCCTGAGGAGGTGGGGCCTGCAGCGGGGCCCGGCGGGGGCGGAGCCGGCGGCCCCCGCCGCGGGCGAGTAAAGGAGAAGGCGGGCGGAGCGGGAGGCAAAAAGCCTACAGCACCCGGTATTCCCAGGCGGTCTCCCATCCAAGTACTAACCAGGCCCGACCCTGCTTAGCTTCCGAGATCAGACGAGATCGGGCGCGTTCAGGGTGGTATGGCCGTAGACGGGGGCGGGGGGCCGCGGGCGGCCCCTTGAGGCCCAGTTTCGCTGGCGCTGGCGCCTTAACGCCAGCCTGGCGGCCAGCCCGCCCCGGCAGGGCCCCCTCGCCCGCCCAGGCAGGGGGAACGGAGGTCTCGGGTATCGGGCGGCGGCGGAGGGTTTGGCGACCACCTCCCAGCCCAGGGCGGCCGTGACCCAGCAAACCCTTCGGCGCTTGGCGCCCCGCCCAAGATCCCGCACGTCGCTCACAGGGACGTGGCCCCGGAGGCTTCAGGGCCCGGGAACCGCGGTCCCTTGGGCGTCGGCCCTGCCCGCCCACGCGGCGCTAGGCGCAGCCCGGCCGCAGCCCGGGCCGGCCCTCCTGCCCGACAGCAGCCGGCCCGAAGCCACCGGGAGCCACCATTGAGTCGCCACGGCCCCTCAGCCCCGGCAAGGCCACCCTTGCCCCCACACCCCCCCGCCGAGCTCAGGACCCCGCCCCTGGTGGCCGGCAGGCCCGGGGAAGCGGCCCCTGCCCTCGATCCCGCTCCCGCACCCGGCCGCGGTGACACGCCAGAGGGGCGGGGTGGTGGCGGGGCGGGCCTTTTGTCGGAGGGAGCTGTGGAGGGACACACCGGCACACAGGTGGTGGCGCCGGGGCTGGGTGCCGGTGGGGGCGGCCAGATGCAGGTCGAGGGGCTCGCGGGCCGAAAGGACGGCAACTGGGCCCATGGCGGAGTCTGGGTCTGGAGGGCTCTGAGCCTCCATCCGCTCTGGTGCCTCGGGTCTACCGGCCCGAAGCCTGGTAGCGCGACACCCCACCGGCCCACAGACGTAGCCTCCCCAGCTGTGCTCACAGCGAGTCCAACCGCAGCCTGCATCCCTCCACGGGACACTTGGATTACTCCCGCGATCCCCACGAGGTGCGGCACCCGGCGGCCGAATGGGCTGAGATCCTGCCCTTGCGGCGCCCTGTGGCCACCTCCGCCTCCCTCACGGTACTGGCCGAGGCCTCGGACCAGCGGGCCCCGGCTCCCAGCTCAGCGCTGCTCCTCCGCCCCTCTCACCTCCTGCCCGACATCCAGGCTACCGAGCACCCTCCACCCCCGCCCACCTTCATGCCACTCAGCCGGAACCCGGGAGGCAATGCCAACTACCAGGTGTATGACAGTCTGGTGCTGAAGCGGCAACCGCAGGAGGGCCAAGCGCGGGCCAACTCGCTGCTACCTTCCACCTCGGCCTCCAGGCCCTCTCTGCACGGGAGCCAGACTGGGAAAATGAACTTACCAGCAGCAAATGGGGGCAGGGGCAGGGGGCGGCAGGGCATGGAGAGAGGAATAAAGAGCGCCAGAGTCCAGGAAACATTGGTGGTCTGTGGCTTGGAAGCGCCACTCCTTCTGCCAGCCTGGGTCCCTGCGCTTGGCTTCCTGCAATAAGAAGCCAGTGTCCCCTTCTTGGCCTGAGGGTCCCTTTGGTTTAGTGGCCACAGTTGTGCCAGCAGGCCCCTCCTGGTCCTATACCATGCACTAAGTACATCTGCAGCTGCAGACTCCAAACCCCTGGTCTCTGGGCACCTCCTCTGTGTCTCAGCTGTCCCTGTCCACAGAGAGCCTCATACAAGAAGTTGCTTCCAAACTGGGAGGTTCCACATCTGGGCAGGTCCAGCTCCAGGCCCAGTGAAGGGCATGAAGAAGGCTGAGGCTCTGGACTCCAGCCAGGCCTTCAGCAGGCCTCTGAGGCCAAGGTCTTCCTAGTCTCAAGAGGGGCCAAGAGACGCAATGTGTCATTTGAACAAGTGAGTCAGCGGGCGGTGAGCGAATGAATGACCGCTCGAGGGGATGTATGCCGGCCACCGGGCCCTGTTTGACTGTCCAGGCTCAGCTTACCTGACCCTGGTTACCAGGGAATGCCACTCTGGGCCCTCCTTTTCATCCCCCTCCCTCACTGTGACCTCACCACCTGCCCCATTATGACCCAGTCTGGCTCCCAGTTAAAACTGGAGGGCAGAGGGCCCAGGCAGTCCTGGGACCAACGGCCATGGGTGAGCGAAACTACTACCGAGCCGAGCCGTTCACTGGCCCCATCCCCAGGAAATGCCAGGAGCAAGGATACTCAATTCTTCTGATCCCGGTCAGCTTCATCTTGCTCAACGTGGGGATCAACATGGTGACTATGGTCAGGGCAGGATCTGTGCAGCGCGGCTGGGGGAGCCCTGGGGTCTTGAAGGGGCTGAGGTGGGAGGGCTGCTGGGGTGTGACCGGACAAGGGTTGGATTTCAGGGCTCACCCTGCTCCCGGCCTCCCCCCTCCCCTTCTTCCCTCAACTCTGGAGGCATCTGAAGAGATTCTTGCGGGCACTTTTCAATCGTATTTTCCACAAAGGTGAGTGGGCGCCGGCGTGGGTTCAGGGGATGTGGGCCTGTCCCCTTTCTTCTATCCCTGCCTTGATTCTCAGCCCCTCAGGAACCCAGGCCCTGACCCATCTCGCCTTTCCCCACAGACAAGCAAGCCAGCTGTGTAGGCACCCATCGCATGTGCATGCGCTGCTCCGTGGATCCCAAGAACCTGTGCTCAAGAGTTTCTTCCCACTTCTGCCATCGCCCAAGCTTCCTGCTCGGGCAGGTAAACCACCTTGACTACTGCCTGCAGCGGGGCTCGGCGGGGGCGGAGCCGGCGGCCCCCCCGCCGCGGGCGAGTAAAGGAGAAGGCGGGCGGAGCGGGAGGCAAAAAGCCTACAGCACCCGGTATTCCCAGGCGGTCTCCCATCCAAGTACTAACCAGGCCCGACCCTGCTTAGCTTCCGAGATCAGACGAGATCGGGCGCGTTCAGGGTGGTATGGCCGTAGACGGGGGCGGGGGCCGACGGCTGCCTCTTGAGGCCCAGTTTCGCTGGCGCTGGCGCCTTAACGCCAGCCTGGCGGCCGGCCCGCCCCGGCAGGGCCCCCTCGCCCGCCCAGGCAGGGGGAACGGAGGTCTCGGGTATCGGGCGGTGGCGGAGGGTTTGGCGACCACCTCCCAGCCCAGGGCGGCCGTGACCCAGCAAACCCTTCGGCGCTTGGCGCCCCGCCCAAGATCCCGCACGTCGCTCACAGGGACGTGGCCCCGGAGGCTTCAGGGCCCGGGGCCCGCGGTCCCTTGGGCATCGGCCCTGCCCGCCCACGCGGCGCTAGGCGCAGCCCGGCCGCAGCCCGGGCCGGCCCTCCTGCCCGACAGCAGCCGGCCCGAAGCCACCGGGAGCCACCATTGAGTCGCCACGGCCCCTCAGCCCCGGCAAGGCCACCCTTGCCCCCACACCCCCACGCCGAGCTCAGGACCCCGCCCCTGGTGGCCGGCAGGCCCGGGGAAGCGGCCCCTGCCCTCGATCCCGCTCCCGCACCCGGCCGCGGTGACACGCCAGAGGGGCGGGGTGGTGGCGGGGCGGGCCTTTTGTCGGAGGGAGCTGTGGAGGGACACACCCGCACACAGGTGGCGGCGCCGGGGCTGGGCGCCGGTGGCGGCGGCCAGGTGCAGGTCGAGGGGCTCGCGGGCCGAAAGGACGGCCAGTGGGCCCGCGGCGGAGTCTGGGTCCGGGCCAGCCACCCCGGGAGCGTCTGGGGTGCGGCTGCCTTCCAGGGCCGCCTTCTGGCCGCCTGGCCGGCCGGGCCGGCGGGGTGCGCCCCCGCCGGCGCGCGCCGTGGTGGGAGGGGCCTGAGGAGGTGGGGCCTGCAGCGGGGCCCGGCGGGGGCGGAGCCGGCGGCCCCCGCCGCGGGCGAGTAAAGGAGAAGGCGGGCGGAGCGGGAGGCAAAAAGCCTACAGCACCCGGTATTCCCAGGCGGTCTCCCATCCAAGTACTAACCAGGCCCGACCCTGCTTAGCTTCCGAGATCAGACGAGATCGGGCGCGTTCAGGGTGGTATGGCCGTAGACGGGGGCGGGGGGCCGCGGGCGGCCCCTTGAGGCCCAGTTTCGCTGGCGCTGGCGCCTTAACGCCAGCCTGGCGGCCAGCCCGCCCCGGCAGGGCCCCCTCGCCCGCCCAGGCAGGGGGAACGGAGGTCTCGGGTATCGGGCGGCGGCGGAGGGTTTGGCGACCACCTCCCAGCCCAGGGCGGCCGTGACCCAGCAAACCCTTCGGCGCTTGGCGCCCCGCCCAAGATCCCGCACGTCGCTCACAGGGACGTGGCCCCGGAGGCTTCAGGGCCCGGGAACCGCGGTCCCTTGGGCGTCGGCCCTGCCCGCCCACGCGGCGCTAGGCGCAGCCCGGCCGCAGCCCGGGCCGGCCCTCCTGCCCGACAGCAGCCGGCCCGAAGCCACCGGGAGCCACCATTGAGTCGCCACGGCCCCTCAGCCCCGGCAAGGCCACCCTTGCCCCCACACCCCCCCGCCGAGCTCAGGACCCCGCCCCTGGTGGCCGGCAGGCCCGGGGAAGCGGCCCCTGCCCTCGATCCCGCTCCCGCACCCGGCCGCGGTGACACGCCAGAGGGGCGGGGTGGTGGCGGGGCGGGCCTTTTGTCGGAGGGAGCTGTGGAGGGACACACCGGCACACAGGTGGTGGCGCCGGGGCTGGGTGCCGGTGGGGGCGGCCAGATGCAGGTCGAGGGGCTCGCGGGCCGAAAGGACGGCAACTGGGCCCATGGCGGAGTCTGGGTCTGGAGGGCTCTGAGCCTCCATCCGCTCTGGTGCCTCGGGTCTACCGGCCCGAAGCCTGGTAGCGCGACACCCCACCGGCCCACAGACGTAGCCTCCCCAGCTGTGCTCACAGCGAGTCCAACCGCAGCCTGCATCCCTCCACGGGACACTTGGATTACTCCCGCGATCCCCACGAGGTGCGGCACCCGGCGGCCGAATGGGCTGAGATCCTGCCCTTGCGGCGCCCTGTGGCCACCTCCGCCTCCCTCACGGTACTGGCCGAGGCCTCGGACCAGCGGGCCCCGGCTCCCAGCTCAGCGCTGCTCCTCCGCCCCTCTCACCTCCTGCCCGACATCCAGGCTACCGAGCACCCTCCACCCCCGCCCACCTTCATGCCACTCAGCCGGAACCCGGGAGGCAATGCCAACTACCAGGTGTATGACAGTCTGGTGCTGAAGCGGCAACCGCAGGAGGGCCAAGCGCGGGCCAACTCGCTGCTACCTTCCACCTCGGCCTCCAGGCCCTCTCTGCACGGGAGCCAGACTGGGAAAATGAACTTACCAGCAGCAAATGGGGGCAGGGGCAGGGGGCGGCAGGGCATGGAGAGAGGAATAAAGAGCGCCAGAGTCCAGGAAACATTGGTGGTCTGTGGCTTGGAAGCGCCACTCCTTCTGCCAGCCTGGGTCCCTGCGCTTGGCTTCCTGCAATAAGAAGCCAGTGTCCCCTTCTTGGCCTGAGGGTCCCTTTGGTTTAGTGGCCACAGTTGTGCCAGCAGGCCCCTCCTGGTCCTATACCATGCACTAAGTACATCTGCAGCTGCAGACTCCAAACCCCTGGTCTCTGGGCACCTCCTCTGTGTCTCAGCTGTCCCTGTCCACAGAGAGCCTCATACAAGAAGTTGCTTCCAAACTGGGAGGTTCCACATCTGGGCAGGTCCAGCTCCAGGCCCAGTGAAGGGCATGAAGAAGGCTGAGGCTCTGGACTCCAGCCAGGCCTTCAGCAGGCCTCTGAGGCCAAGGTCTTCCTAGTCTCAAGAGGGGCCAAGAGACGCAATGTGTCATTTGAACAAGTGAGTCAGCGGGCGGTGAGCGAATGAATGACCGCTCGAGGGGATGTATGCCGGCCACCGGGCCCTGTTTGACTGTCCAGGCTCAGCTTACCTGACCCTGGTTACCAGGGAATGCCACTCTGGGCCCTCCTTTTCATCCCCCTCCCTCACTGTGACCTCACCACCTGCCCCATTATGACCCAGTCTGGCTCCCAGTTAAAACTGGAGGGCAGAGGGCCCAGGCAGTCCTGGGACCAACGGCCATGGGTGAGCGAAACTACTACCGAGCCGAGCCGTTCACTGGCCCCATCCCCAGGAAATGCCAGGAGCAAGGATACTCAATTCTTCTGATCCCGGTCAGCTTCATCTTGCTCAACGTGGGGATCAACATGGTGACTATGGTCAGGGCAGGATCTGTGCAGCGCGGCTGGGGGAGCCCTGGGGTCTTGAAGGGGCTGAGGTGGGAGGGCTGCTGGGGTGTGACCGGACAAGGGTTGGATTTCAGGGCTCACCCTGCTCCCGGCCTCCCCCCTCCCCTTCTTCCCTCAACTCTGGAGGCATCTGAAGAGATTCTTGCGGGCACTTTTCAATCGTATTTTCCACAAAGGTGAGTGGGCGCCGGCGTGGGTTCAGGGGATGTGGGCCTGTCCCCTTTCTTCTATCCCTGCCTTGATTCTCAGCCCCTCAGGAACCCAGGCCCTGACCCATCTCGCCTTTCCCCACAGACAAGCAAGCCAGCTGTGTAGGCACCCATCGCATGTGCATGCGCTGCTCCGTGGATCCCAAGAACCTGTGCTCAAGAGTTTCTTCCCACTTCTGCCATCGCCCAAGCTTCCTGCTCGGGCAGGTAAACCACCTTGACTACTGCCTGCAGCGGGGCTCGGCGGGGGCGGAGCCGGCGGCCCCCCCGCCGCGGGCGAGTAAAGGAGAAGGCGGGCGGAGCGGGAGGCAAAAAGCCTACAGCACCCGGTATTCCCAGGCGGTCTCCCATCTAAGTACTAACCAGGCCCGACCCTGCTTAGCTTCCGAGATCAGACGAGATCGGGCGCGTTCAGGGTGGTATGGCCGTAGACGGGGGCGGGGGCCGACGGCTGCCTCTTGAGGCCCAGTTTCGCTGGCGCTGGCGCCTTAACGCCAGCCTGGCGGCCGGCCCGCCCCGGCAGGGCCCCCTCGCCCGCCCAGGCAGGGGGAACGGAGGTCTCGGGTATCGGGCGGCGGCGGAGGGTTTGGCGACCACCTCCCAGCCCAGGGCGGCCGTGACCCAGCAAACCCTTCGGCGCTTGGCGCCCCGCCCAAGATCCCGCACGTCGCTCACAGGGACGTGGCCCCGGAGGCTTCAGGGCCCGGGGCCCGCGGTCCCTTGGGCATCGGCCCTGCCCGCCCACGCGGCGCTAGGCGCAGACCGGCCGCAGCCCGGGCCGGCCCTCCTGCCCGACAGCAGCCGGCCCGAAGCCACCGGGAGCCACCATTGAGTCGCCACGGCCCCTCAGCCCCGGCAAGGCCACCCTTGCCCCCACACCCCCCGCCGAGCTCAGGACCCCGCCCCTGGTGGCCGGCAGGCCCCGGGAAGCGGCCCCTGCCCTCGATCCCGCTCCCGCACCCGGCCGCGGTGACACGCCAGAGGGGCGGGGTGTGGGGGGGCTTGGCTTTTGTCGGAGGGAGCTGTGGAGGGACACACCGGCACACAGGTGGCGGCGCCGGGGCTGGGCGCCGGTGGGGCCGGCCAGGTGCAGGTCGAGGGGCTCGCGGGCCGAAAGGACGGCAACTGGGCCCGCGGCGGAGTCTGGGTCTGGAAGGCTCTGAGCCTGCATCCGCTCTGGTGCCTCGGGTCTACCGGCCCGACGCCTGATAGCGTGACACCCCACCGGCCCACAGACGTAGCCTCCCCAGCTGTGCTCACAGCGAGTCCAACCGCAGCCTGCATCCCTCCGCGGGACACTTGGATTACTCCCGCGATCCCCACGAGGTGCGGCACCCGGCGGCCGAATGGGCTGAGATCCTGCCCTTGCGGCGCCCTGTGGCCACCTCCGCCTCCCTCACGGTACTGGCCGAGGCCTCGGACCAGCGGGCCCCGGCTCCCAGCTCAGTGCTTCTCCTCCGCCCCTCTCACCTCCTGCCCGACGTCCAGGCTACCGAGCACCCTCCACCCCCGCCCACCTTCATGCCACTCAGCCGGAACCCGGGAGGCAATGCCAACTACCAGGTGTATGACAGTCTGGTGCTGAAGCGGCAACCGCAGGAGGGCCAAGCGCGGGCCAACTCGCTGCTACCTTCCACCTCGGCCTCCAGGCCCTCTCTGCACGGGAGCCAGACTGGGAAAATGAACTTACCAGCAGCAAATGGGGGCAGGGGCAGGGGGCGGCAGGGCATGGAGAGAGGAATAAAGAGCGCCAGAGTCCAGGAAACATTGGTGGTCTGTGGCTTGGAAGCGCCACTCCTTCTGCCAGCCTGGGTCCCTGCGCTTGGCTTCCTGCAATAAGAAGCCAGTGTCCCCTTCTTGGCCTGAGGGTCCCTTTGGTTTAGTGGCCACAGTTGTGCCAGCAGGCCCCTCCTGGTCCTATACCATGCACTAAGTACATCTGCAGCTGCAGACTCCAAACCCCTGGTCTCTGGGCACCTCCTCTGTGTCTCAGCTGTCCCTGTCCACAGAGAGCCTCATACAAGAAGTTGCTTCCAAACTGGGAGGTTCCACATCTGGGCAGGTCCAGCTCCAGGCCCAGTGAAGGGCATGAAGAAGGCTGAGGCTCTGGACTCCAGCCAGGCCTTCAGCAGGCCTCTGAGGCCAAGGTCTTCCTAGTCTCAAGAGGGGCCAAGAGACGCAATGTGTCATTTGAACAAGTGAGTCAGCGGGCAGTGAGCGAATGAATGACCGCTCGAGGGGATGTATGCCGGCCACCGGGTCCTGTTTGACTGTCCAGGCTCAGCTTACCTGACCCTGGTTACCAGGGAATGCCACTCTGGGCCCTCCTTTTCATCCCCCTCCCTCACTGTGACCTCACCACCTGCCCCATTATGACCCAGTCTGGCTCCCAGTTAAAACTGGAGGGCAGAGGGCCCAGGCAGTCCTGGGACCAACGGCCATGGGTGAGCGAAACTACTACCGAGCCGAGCCGTTCACTGGCCCCATCCCCAGGAAATGCCAGGAGCAAGGATACTCAATTCTTCTGATCCCGGTCAGCTTCATCTTGCTCAACGTGGGGATCAACATGGTGACTATGGTCAGGGCAGGATCTGTGCAGCGCGGCTGGGGGAGCCCTGGGGTCTTGAAGGGGCTGAGGTGGGAGGGCTGCTGGGGTGTGACCGGACAAGGGTTGGATTTCAGGGCTCACCCTGCTCCCGGCCTCCCCCCTCCCCTTCTTCCCTCAACTCTGGAGGCATCTGAAGAGATTCTTGCGGGCACTTTTCAATCGTATTTTCCACAAAGGTGAGTGGGCGCCGGCGTGGGTTCAGGGGATGTGGGCCTGTCCCCTTTCTTCTATCCCTGCCTTGATTCTCAGCCCCTCAGGAACCCAGGCCCTGACCCATCTCGCCTTTCCCCACAGACAAGCAAGCCAGCTGTGTAGGCACCCATCGCATGTGCATGCGCTGCTCCGTGGATCCCAAGAACCTGTGCTCAAGAGTTTCTTCCCACTTCTGCCATCGCCCAAGCTTCCTGCTCGGGCAGGTAAACCACCTTGACTACTGCCTGCAGCGGGGCTCGGCGGGGGCGGAGCCGGCGGCCCCCCCGCCGCGGGCGAGTAAAGGAGAAGGCGGGCGGAGCGGGAGGCAAAAAGCCTACAGCACCCGGTATTCCCAGGCGGTCTCCCATCCAAGTACTAACCAGGCCCGACCCTGCTTAGCTTCCGAGATCAGACGAGATCGGGCGCGTTCAGGGTGGTATGGCCGTAGACGGGGGCGGGGGCCGACGGCTGCCTCTTGAGGCCCAGTTTCGCTGGCGCTGGCGCCTTAACGCCAGCCTGGCGGCCGGCCCGCCCCGGCAGGGCCCCCTCGCCCGCCCAGGCAGGGGGAACGGAGGTCTCGGGTATCGGGCGGTGGCGGAGGGTTTGGCGACCACCTCCCAGCCCAGGGCGGCCGTGACCCAGCAAACCCTTCGGCGCTTGGCGCCCCGCCCAAGATCCCGCACGTCGCTCACAGGGACGTGGCCCCGGAGGCTTCAGGGCCCGGGGCCCGCGGTCCCTTGGGCATCGGCCCTGCCCGCCCACGCGGCGCTAGGCGCAGCCCGGCCGCAGCCCGGGCCGGCCCTCCTGCCCGACAGCAGCCGGCCCGAAGCCACCGGGAGCCACCATTGAGTCGCCACGGCCCCTCAGCCCCGGCAAGGCCACCCTTGCCCCCACACCCCCACGCCGAGCTCAGGACCCCGCCCCTGGTGGCCGGCAGGCCCGGGGAAGCGGCCCCTGCCCTCGATCCCGCTCCCGCACCCGGCCGCGGTGACACGCCAGAGGGGCGGGGTGGTGGCGGGGCGGGCCTTTTGTCGGAGGGAGCTGTGGAGGGACACACCCGCACACAGGTGGCGGCGCCGGGGCTGGGCGCCGGTGGCGGCGGCCAGGTGCAGGTCGAGGGGCTCGCGGGCCGAAAGGACGGCCAGTGGGCCCGCGGCGGAGTCTGGGTCCGGGTCAGCCACCCCGGGAGCGTCTGGGGTGCGGCTGCCTTCCAGGGCCGCCTTCTGGCCGCCTGGCCGGCCGGGCCGGCGGGGTGCGCCCCCGCCGGCGCGCGCCGTGGTGGGAGGGGCCTGAGGAGGTGGGGCCTGCACCGGGGCCCGGCGGGGGCGGAGCCGGCGGCCCCCGCCGCGGGCGAGTAAAGGAGAAGGCGGGCGGAGCGGGAGGCAAAAAGCCTACAGCACCCGGTATTCCCAGGCGGTCTCCCATCCAAGTACTAACCAGGCCCGACCCTGCTTAGCTTCCGAGATCAGACGAGATCGGGCGCGTTCAGGGTGGTATGGCCGTAGACGGGGGCGGGGGGCCGCGGGCGGCCCCTTGAGGCCCAGTTTCGCTGGCGCTGGCGCCTTAACGCCAGCCTGGCGGCCAGCCCGCCCCGGCAGGGCCCCCTCGCCCGCCCAGGCAGGGGGAACGGAGGTCTCGGGTATCGGGCGGCGGCGGAGGGTTTGGCGACCACCTCCCAGCCCAGGGCGGCCGTGACCCAGCAAACCCTTCGGCGCTTGGCGCCCCGCCCAAGATCCCGCACGTCGCTCACAGGGACGTGGCCCCGGAGGCTTCAGGGCCCGGGAACCGCGGTCCCTTGGGCGTCGGCCCTGCCCGCCCACGCGGCGCTAGGCGCAGCCCGGCCGCAGCCCGGGCCGGCCCTCCTGCCCGACAGCAGCCGGCCCGAAGCCACCGGGAGCCACCATTGAGTCGCCACGGCCCCTCAGCCCCGGCAAGGCCACCCTTGCCCCCACACCCCCCCGCCGAGCTCAGGACCCCGCCCCTGGTGGCCGGCAGGCCCGGGGAAGCGGCCCCTGCCCTCGATCCCGCTCCCGCACCCGGCCGCTGTGACACGCCAGAGGGGCGGGGTGGTGGCGGGGCGGGCCTTTTGTCGGAGGGAGCTGTGGAGGGACACACCGGCACACAGGTGGTGGCCCCGGGGCTGGGCGCCGGTGGGGGCGGCCAGATGCAGGTCGAGGGGCTCGCGGGCCGAAAGGACGGCAACTGGGCCCATGGCGGAGTCTGGGTCTGGAGGGCTCTGAGCCTCCATCCGCTCTGGTGCCTCGGGTCTACCGGCCCGAAGCCTGGTAGCGCGACACCCCACCGGCCCACAGACGTAGCCTCCCCAGCTGTGCTCACAGCGAGTCCAACCGCAGCCTGCATCCCTCCACGGGACACTTGGATTACTCCAGCGATCCCCACGAGGTGCGGCACCCGGCGGCCGAATGGGCTGAGATCCTGCCCTTGCGGCGCCCTGTGGCCACCTCCGCCTCCCTCACGGTACTGGCCGAGGCCTCGGACCAGCGGGCCCCGGCTCCCAGCTCAGCGCTGCTCCTCCGCCCCTCTCACCTCCTGCCCGACATCCAGGCTACCGAGCACCCTCCACCCCCGCCCACCTTCATGCCACTCAGCCGGAACCCGGGAGGCAATGCCAACTACCAGGTGTATGACAGTCTGGTGCTGAAGCGGCAACCGCAGGAGGGCCAAGCGCGGGCCAACTCGCTGCTACCTTCCACCTCGGCCTCCAGGCCCTCTCTGCACGGGAGCCAGACTGGGAAAATGAACTTACCAGCAGCAAATGGGGGCAGGGGCAGGGGGCGGCAGGGCATGGAGAGAGGAATAAAGAGCGCCAGAGTCCAGGAAACATTGGTGGTCTGTGGCTTGGAAGCGCCACTCCTTCTGCCAGCCTGGGTCCCTGCGCTTGGCTTCCTGCAATAAGAAGCCAGTGTCCCCTTCTTGGCCTGAGGGTCCCTTTGGTTTAGTGGCCACAGTTGTGCCAGCAGGCCCCTCCTGGTCCTATACCATGCACTAAGTACATCTGCAGCTGCAGACTCCAAACCCCTGGTCTCTGGGCACCTCCTCTGTGTCTCAGCTGTCCCTGTCCACAGAGAGCCTCATACAAGAAGTTGCTTCCAAACTGGGAGGTTCCACATCTGGGCAGGTCCAGCTCCAGGCCCAGTGAAGGGCATGAAGAAGGCTGAGGCTCTGGACTCCAGCCAGGCCTTCAGCAGGCCTCTGAGGCCAAGGTCTTCCTAGTCTCAAGAGGGGCCAAGAGACGCAATGTGTCATTTGAACAAGTGAGTCAGCGGGCGGTGAGCGAATGAATGACCGCTCGAGGGGATGTATGCCGGCCACCGGGCCCTGTTTGACTGTCCAGGCTCAGCTTACCTGACCCTGGTTACCAGGGAATGCCACTCTGGGCCCTCCTTTTCATCCCCCTCCCTCACTGTGACCTCACCACCTGCCCCATTATGACCCAGTCTGGCTCCCAGTTAAAACTGGAGGGCAGAGGGCCCAGGCAGTCCTGGGACCAACGGCCATGGGTGAGCGAAACTACTACCGAGCCGAGCCGTTCACTGGCCCCATCCCCAGGAAATGCCAGGAGCAAGGATACTCAATTCTTCTGATCCCGGTCAGCTTCATCTTGCTCAACGTGGGGATCAACATGGTGACTATGGTCAGGGCAGGATCTGTGCAGCGCGGCTGGGGGAGCCCTGGGGTCTTGAAGGGGCTGAGGTGGGAGGGCTGCTGGGGTGTGACCGGACAAGGGTTGGATTTCAGGGCTCACCCTGCTCCCGGCCTCCCCCCTCCCCTTCTTCCCTCAACTCTGGAGGCATCTGAAGAGATTCTTGCGGGCACTTTTCAATCGTATTTTCCACAAAGGTGAGTGGGCGCCGGCGTGGGTTCAGGGGATGTGGGCCTGTCCCCTTTCTTCTATCCCTGCCTTGATTCTCAGCCCCTCAGGAACCCAGGCCCTGACCCATCTCGCCTTTCCCCACAGACAAGCAAGCCAGCTGTGTAGGCACCCATCGCATGTGCATGCGCTGCTCCGTGGATCCCAAGAACCTGTGCTCAAGAGTTTCTTCCCACTTCTGCCATCGCCCAAGCTTCCTGCTCGGGCAGGTAAACCACCTTGACTACTGCCTGCAGCGGGGCTCGGCGGGGGCGGAGCCGGCGGCCCCCCCGCCGCGGGCGAGTAAAGGAGAAGGCGGGCGGAGCGGGAGGCAAAAAGCCTACAGCACCCGGTATTCCCAGGCGGTCTCCCATCTAAGTACTAACCAGGCCCGACCCTGCTTAGCTTCCGAGATCAGACGAGATCGGGCGCGTTCAGGGTGGTATGGCCGTAGACGGGGGCGGGGGCCGACGGCTGCCTCTTGAGGCCCAGTTTCGCTGGCGCTGGCGCCTTAACGCCAGCCTGGCGGCCGGCCCGCCCCGGCAGGGCCCCCTCGCCCGCCCAGGCAGGGGGAACGGAGGTCTCGGGTATCGGGCGGCGGCGGAGGGTTTGGCGACCACCTCCCAGCCCAGGGCGGCCGTGACCCAGCAAACCCTTCGGCGCTTGGCGCCCCGCCCAAGATCCCGCACGTCGCTCACAGGGACGTGGCCCCGGAGGCTTCAGGGCCCGGGGCCCGCGGTCCCTTGGGCATCGGCCCTGCCCGCCCACGCGGCGCTAGGCGCAGACCGGCCGCAGCCCGGGCCGGCCCTCCTGCCCGACAGCAGCCGGCCCGAAGCCACCGGGAGCCACCATTGAGTCGCCACGGCCCCTCAGCCCCGGCAAGGCCACCCTTGCCCCCACACCCCCCGCCGAGCTCAGGACCCCGCCCCTGGTGGCCGGCAGGCCCCGGGAAGCGGCCCCTGCCCTCGATCCCGCTCCCGCACCCGGCCGCGGTGACACGCCAGAGGGGCGGGGTGTGGGGGGGCTTGGCTTTTGTCGGAGGGAGCTGTGGAGGGACACACCGGCACACAGGTGGCGGCGCCGGGGCTGGGCGCCGGTGGGGCCGGCCAGGTGCAGGTCGAGGGGCTCGCGGGCCGAAAGGACGGCAACTGGGCCCGCGGCGGAGTCTGGGTCTGGAAGGCTCTGAGCCTGCATCCGCTCTGGTGCCTCGGGTCTACCGGCCCGACGCCTGATAGCGTGACACCCCACCGGCCCACAGACGTAGCCTCCCCAGCTGTGCTCACAGCGAGTCCAACCGCAGCCTGCATCCCTCCGCGGGACACTTGGATTACTCCCGCGATCCCCACGAGGTGCGGCACCCGGCGGCCGAATGGGCTGAGATCCTGCCCTTGCGGCGCCCTGTGGCCACCTCCGCCTCCCTCACGGTACTGGCCGAGGCCTCGGACCAGCGGGCCCCGGCTCCCAGCTCAGTGCTTCTCCTCCGCCCCTCTCACCTCCTGCCCGACGTCCAGGCTACCGAGCACCCTCCACCCCCGCCCACCTTCATGCCACTCAGCCGGAACCCGGGAGGCAATGCCAACTACCAGGTGTATGACAGTCTGGTGCTGAAGCGGCAACCGCAGGAGGGCCAAGCGCGGGCCAACTCGCTGCTACCTTCCACCTCGGCCTCCAGGCCCTCTCTGCACGGGAGCCAGACTGGGAAAATGAACTTACCAGCAGCAAATGGGGGCAGGGGCAGGGGGCGGCAGGGCATGGAGAGAGGAATAAAGAGCGCCAGAGTCCAGGAAACATTGGTGGTCTGTGGCTTGGAAGCGCCACTCCTTCTGCCAGCCTGGGTCCCTGCGCTTGGCTTCCTGCAATAAGAAGCCAGTGTCCCCTTCTTGGCCTGAGGGTCCCTTTGGTTTAGTGGCCACAGTTGTGCCAGCAGGCCCCTCCTGGTCCTATACCATGCACTAAGTACATCTGCAGCTGCAGACTCCAAACCCCTGGTCTCTGGGCACCTCCTCTGTGTCTCAGCTGTCCCTGTCCACAGAGAGCCTCATACAAGAAGTTGCTTCCAAACTGGGAGGTTCCACATCTGGGCAGGTCCAGCTCCAGGCCCAGTGAAGGGCATGAAGAAGGCTGAGGCTCTGGACTCCAGCCAGGCCTTCAGCAGGCCTCTGAGGCCAAGGTCTTCCTAGTCTCAAGAGGGGCCAAGAGACGCAATGTGTCATTTGAACAAGTGAGTCAGCGGGCAGTGAGCGAATGAATGACCGCTCGAGGGGATGTATGCCGGCCACCGGGTCCTGTTTGACTGTCCAGGCTCAGCTTACCTGACCCTGGTTACCAGGGAATGCCACTCTGGGCCCTCCTTTTCATCCCCCTCCCTCACTGTGACCTCACCACCTGCCCCATTATGACCCAGTCTGGCTCCCAGTTAAAACTGGAGGGCAGAGGGCCCAGGCAGTCCTGGGACCAACGGCCATGGGTGAGCGAAACTACTACCGAGCCGAGCCGTTCACTGGCCCCATCCCCAGGAAATGCCAGGAGCAAGGATACTCAATTCTTCTGATCCCGGTCAGCTTCATCTTGCTCAACGTGGGGATCAACATGGTGACTATGGTCAGGGCAGGATCTGTGCAGCGCGGCTGGGGGAGCCCTGGGGTCTTGAAGGGGCTGAGGTGGGAGGGCTGCTGGGGTGTGACCGGACAAGGGTTGGATTTCAGGGCTCACCCTGCTCCCGGCCTCCCCCCTCCCCTTCTTCCCTCAACTCTGGAGGCATCTGAAGAGATTCTTGCGGGCACTTTTCAATCGTATTTTCCACAAAGGTGAGTGGGCGCCGGCGTGGGTTCAGGGGATGTGGGCCTGTCCCCTTTCTTCTATCCCTGCCTTGATTCTCAGCCCCTCAGGAACCCAGGCCCTGACCCATCTCGCCTTTCCCCACAGACAAGCAAGCCAGCTGTGTAGGCACCCATCGCATGTGCATGCGCTGCTCCGTGGATCCCAAGAACCTGTGCTCAAGAGTTTCTTCCCACTTCTGCCATCGCCCAAGCTTCCTGCTCGGGCAGGTAAACCACCTTGACTACTGCCTGCAGCGGGGCTCGGCGGGGGCGGAGCCGGCGGCCCCCCCGCCGCGGGCGAGTAAAGGAGAAGGCGGGCGGAGCGGGAGGCAAAAAGCCTACAGCACCCGGTATTCCCAGGCGGTCTCCCATCCAAGTACTAACCAGGCCCGACCCTGCTTAGCTTCCGAGATCAGACGAGATCGGGCGCGTTCAGGGTGGTATGGCCGTAGACGGGGGCAGGGGCCGACGGCTGCCTCTTGAGGCCCAGTTTCGCTGGCGCTGGCGCCTTAACGCCAGCCTGGCGGCCGGCCCGCCCCGGCAGGGCCCCCTCGCCCGCCCAGGCAGGGGGAACGGAGGTCTCGGGTATCGGGCGGTGGCGGAGGGTTTGGCGACCACCTCCCAGCCCAGGGCGGCCGTGACCCAGCAAACCCTTCGGCGCTTGGCGCCCCGCCCAAGATCCCGCACGTCGCTCACAGGGACGTGGCCCCGGAGGCTTCAGGGCCCGGGGCCCGCGGTCCCTTGGGCATCGGCCCTGCCCGCCCACGCGGCGCTAGGCGCAGCCCGGCCGCAGCCCGGGCCGGCCCTCCTGCCCGACAGCAGCCGGCCCGAAGCCACCGGGAGCCACCATTGAGTCGCCACGGCCCCTCAGCCCCGGCAAGGCCACCCTTGCCCCCACACCCCCACGCCGAGCTCAGGACCCCGCCCCTGGTGGCCGGCAGGCCCCGGGAAGCGGCCCCTGCCCTCGATCCCGCTCCCGCACCCGGCCGCGGTGACACGCCAGAGGGGCGGGGTGGTGGCGGGGCGGGCCTTTTGTCGGAGGGAGCTGTGGAGGGACACACCCGCACACAGGTGGCGGCGCCGGGGCTGGGCGCCGGTGGCGGCGGCCAGGTGCAGGTCGAGGGGCTCGCGGGCCGAAAGGACGGCCAGTGGGCCCGCGGCGGAGTCTGGGTCCGGGTCAGCCACCCCGGGAGCGTCTGGGGTGCGGCTGCCTTCCAGGGCCGCCTTCTGGCCGCCTGGCCGGCCGGGCCGGCGGGGTGCGCCCCCGCCGGCGCGCGCCGTGGTGGGAGGGGCCTGAGGAGGTGGGGCCTGCACCGGGGCCCGGCGGGGGCGGAGCCGGCGGCCCCCGCCGCGGGCGAGTAAAGGAGAAGGCGGGCGGAGCGGGAGGCAAAAAGCCTACAGCACCCGGTATTCCCAGGCGGTCTCCCATCCAAGTACTAACCAGGCCCGACCCTGCTTAGCTTCCGAGATCAGACGAGATCGGGCGCGTTCAGGGTGGTATGGCCGTAGACGGGGGCGGGGGGCCGCGGGCGGCCCCTTGAGGCCCAGTTTCGCTGGCGCTGGCGCCTTAACGCCAGCCTGGCGGCCAGCCCGCCCCGGCAGGGCCCCCTCGCCCGCCCAGGCAGGGGGAACGGAGGTCTCGGGTATCGGGCGGCGGCGGAGGGTTTGGCGACCACCTCCCAGCCCAGGGCGGCCGTGACCCAGCAAACCCTTCGGCGCTTGGCGCCCCGCCCAAGATCCCGCACGTCGCTCACAGGGACGTGGCCCCGGAGGCTTCAGGGCCCGGGAACCGCGGTCCCTTGGGCGTCGGCCCTGCCCGCCCACGCGGCGCTAGGCGCAGCCCGGCCGCAGCCCGGGCCGGCCCTCCTGCCCGACAGCAGCCGGCCCGAAGCCACCGGGAGCCACCATTGAGTCGCCACGGCCCCTCAGCCCCGGCAAGGCCACCCTTGCCCCCACACCCCCCCGCCGAGCTCAGGACCCCGCCCCTGGTGGCCGGCAGGCCCGGGGAAGCGGCCCCTGCCCTCGATCCCGCTCCCGCACCCGGCCGCTGTGACACGCCAGAGGGGCGGGGTGGTGGCGGGGCGGGCCTTTTGTCGGAGGGAGCTGTGGAGGGACACACCGGCACACAGGTGGTGGCCCCGGGGCTGGGCGCCGGTGGGGGCGGCCAGATGCAGGTCGAGGGGCTCGCGGGCCGAAAGGACGGCAACTGGGCCCATGGCGGAGTCTGGGTCTGGAGGGCTCTGAGCCTCCATCCGCTCTGGTGCCTCGGGTCTACCGGCCCGAAGCCTGGTAGCGCGACACCCCACCGGCCCACAGACGTAGCCTCCCCAGCTGTGCTCACAGCGAGTCCAACCGCAGCCTGCATCCCTCCACGGGACACTTGGATTACTCCAGCGATCCCCACGAGGTGCGGCACCCGGCGGCCGAATGGGCTGAGATCCTGCCCTTGCGGCGCCCTGTGGCCACCTCCGCCTCCCTCACGGTACTGGCCGAGGCCTCGGACCAGCGGGCCCCGGCTCCCAGCTCAGCGCTGCTCCTCCGCCCCTCTCACCTCCTGCCCGACATCCAGGCTACCGAGCACCCTCCACCCCCGCCCACCTTCATGCCACTCAGCCGGAACCCGGGAGGCAATGCCAACTACCAGGTGTATGACAGTCTGGTGCTGAAGCGGCAACCGCAGGAGGGCCAAGCGCGGGCCAACTCGCTGCTACCTTCCACCTCGGCCTCCAGGCCCTCTCTGCACGGGAGCCAGACTGGGAAAATGAACTTACCAGCAGCAAATGGGGGCAGGGGCAGGGGGCGGCAGGGCATGGAGAGAGGAATAAAGAGCGCCAGAGTCCAGGAAACATTGGTGGTCTGTGGCTTGGAAGCGCCACTCCTTCTGCCAGCCTGGGTCCCTGCGCTTGGCTTCCTGCAATAAGAAGCCAGTGTCCCCTTCTTGGCCTGAGGGTCCCTTTGGTTTAGTGGCCACAGTTGTGCCAGCAGGCCCCTCCTGGTCCTATACCATGCACTAAGTACATCTGCAGCTGCAGACTCCAAACCCCTGGTCTCTGGGCACCTCCTCTGTGTCTCAGCTGTCCCTGTCCACAGAGAGCCTCATACAAGAAGTTGCTTCCAAACTGGGAGGTTCCACATCTGGGCAGGTCCAGCTCCAGGCCCAGTGAAGGGCATGAAGAAGGCTGAGGCTCTGGACTCCAGCCAGGCCTTCAGCAGGCCTCTGAGGCCAAGGTCTTCCTAGTCTCAAGAGGGGCCAAGAGACGCAATGTGTCATTTGAACAAGTGAGTCAGCGGGCGGTGAGCGAATGAATGACCGCTCGAGGGGATGTATGCCGGCCACCGGGCCCTGTTTGACTGTCCAGGCTCAGCTTACCTGACCCTGGTTACCAGGGAATGCCACTCTGGGCCCTCCTTTTCATCCCCCTCCCTCACTGTGACCTCACCACCTGCCCCATTATGACCCAGTCTGGCTCCCAGTTAAAACTGGAGGGCAGAGGGCCCAGGCAGTCCTGGGACCAACGGCCATGGGTGAGCGAAACTACTACCGAGCCGAGCCGTTCACTGGCCCCATCCCCAGGAAATGCCAGGAGCAAGGATACTCAATTCTTCTGATCCCGGTCAGCTTCATCTTGCTCAACGTGGGGATCAACATGGTGACTATGGTCAGGGCAGGATCTGTGCAGCGCGGCTGGGGGAGCCCTGGGGTCTTGAAGGGGCTGAGGTGGGAGGGCTGCTGGGGTGTGACCGGACAAGGGTTGGATTTCAGGGCTCACCCTGCTCCCGGCCTCCCCCCTCCCCTTCTTCCCTCAACTCTGGAGGCATCTGAAGAGATTCTTGCGGGCACTTTTCAATCGTATTTTCCACAAAGGTGAGTGGGCGCCGGCGTGGGTTCAGGGGATGTGGGCCTGTCCCCTTTCTTCTATCCCTGCCTTGATTCTCAGCCCCTCAGGAACCCAGGCCCTGACCCATCTCGCCTTTCCCCACAGACAAGCAAGCCAGCTGTGTAGGCACCCATCGCATGTGCATGCGCTGCTCCGTGGATCCCAAGAACCTGTGCTCAAGAGTTTCTTCCCACTTCTGCCATCGCCCAAGCTTCCTGCTCGGGCAGGTAAACCACCTTGACTACTGCCTGCAGCGGGGCTCGGCGGGGGCGGAGCCGGCGGCCCCCCCGCCGCGGGCGAGTAAAGGAGAAGGCGGGCGGAGCGGGAGGCAAAAAGCCTACAGCACCCGGTATTCCCAGGCGGTCTCCCATCCAAGTACTAACCAGGCCCGACCCTGCTTAGCTTCCGAGATCAGACGAGATCGGGCGCGTTCAGGGTGGTATGGCCGTAGACGGGGGCGGGGGCCGACGGCTGCCTCTTGAGGCCCAGTTTCGCTGGCGCTGGCGCCTTAACGCCAGCCTGGCGGCCGGCCCGCCCCGGCAGGGCCCCCTCGCCCGCCCAGGCAGGGGGAACGGAGGTCTCGGGTATCGGGCGGTGGCGGAGGGTTTGGCGACCACCTCCCAGCCCAGGGCGGCCGTGACCCAGCAAACCCTTCGGCGCTTGGCGCCCCGCCCAAGATCCCGCACGTCGCTCACAGGGACGTGGCCCCGGAGGCTTCAGGGCCCGGGGCCCGCGGTCCCTTGGGCATCGGCCCTGCCCGCCCACGCGGCGCTAGGCGCAGCCCGGCCGCAGCCCGGGCCGGCCCTCCTGCCCGACAGCAGCCGGCCCGAAGCCACCGGGAGCCACCATTGAGTCGCCACGGCCCCTCAGCCCCGGCAAGGCCACCCTTGCCCCCACACCCCCACGCCGAGCTCAGGACCCCGCCCCTGGTGGCCGGCAGGCCCGGGGAAGCGGCCCCTGCCCTCGATCCCGCTCCCGCACCCGGCCGCGGTGACACGCCAGAGGGGCGGGGTGGTGGCGGGGCGGGCCTTTTGTCGGAGGGAGCTGTGGAGGGACACACCCGCACACAGGTGGCGGCGCCGGGGCTGGGCGCCGGTGGCGGCGGCCAGGTGCAGGTCGAGGGGCTCGCGGGCCGAAAGGACGGCCAGTGGGCCCGCGGCGGAGTCTGGGTCCGGGCCAGCCACCCCGGGAGCGTCTGGGGTGCGGCTGCCTTCCAGGGCCGCCTTCTGGCCGCCTGGCCGGCCGGGCCGGCGGGGTGCGCCCCCGCCGGCGCGCGCCGTGGTGGGAGGGGCCTGAGGAGGTGGGGCCTGCACCGGGGCCCGGCGGGGGCGGAGCCGGCGGCCCCCGCCGCGGGCGAGTAAAGGAGAAGGCGGGCGGAGCGGGAGGCAAAAAGCCTACAGCACCCGGTATTCCCAGGCGGTCTCCCATCCAAGTACTAACCAGGCCCGACCCTGCTTAGCTTCCGAGATCAGACGAGATCGGGCGCGTTCAGGGTGGTATGGCCGTAGACGGGGGCAGGGGCCGACGGCTGCCTCTTGAGGCCCAGTTTCGCTGGCGCTGGCGCCTTAACGCCAGCCTGGCGGCCGGCCCGCCCCGGCAGGGCCCCCTCGCCCGCCCAGGCAGGGGGAACGGAGGTCTCGGGTATCGGGCGGTGGCGGAGGGTTTGGCGACCACCTCCCAGCCCAGGGCGGCCGTGACCCAGCAAACCCTTCGGCGCTTGGCGCCCCGCCCAAGATCCCGCACGTCGCTCACAGGGACGTGGCCCCGGAGGCTTCAGGGCCCGGGGCCCGCGGTCCCTTGGGCATCGGCCCTGCCCGCCCACGCGGCGCTAGGCGCAGCCCGGCCGCAGCCCGGGCCGGCCCTCCTGCCCGACAGCAGCCGGCCCGAAGCCACCGGGAGCCACCATTGAGTCGCCACGGCCCCTCAGCCCCGGCAAGGCCACCCTTGCCCCCACACCCCCACGCCGAGCTCAGGACCCCGCCCCTGGTGGCCGGCAGGCCCGGGGAAGCGGCCCCTGCCCTCGATCCCGCTCCCGCACCCGGCCGCGGTGACACGCCAGAGGGGCGGGGTGGTGGCGGGGCGGGCCTTTTGTCGGAGGGAGCTGTGGAGGGACACACCCGCACACAGGTGGCGGCGCCGGGGCTGGGCGCCGGTGGCGGCGGCCAGGTGCAGGTCGAGGGGCTCGCGGGCCGAAAGGACGGCCAGTGGGCCCGCGGCGGAGTCTGGGTCCGGGTCAGCCACCCCGGGAGCGTCTGGGGTGCGGCTGCCTTCCAGGGCCGCCTTCTGGCCGCCTGGCCGGCCGGGCCGGCGGGGTGCGCCCCCGCCGGCGCGCGCCGTGGTGGGAGGGGCCTGAGGAGGTGGGGCCTGCACCGGGGCCCGGCGGGGGCGGAGCCGGCGGCCCCCGCCGCGGGCGAGTAAAGGAGAAGGCGGGCGGAGCGGGAGGCAAAAAGCCTACAGCACCCGGTATTCCCAGGCGGTCTCCCATCCAAGTACTAACCAGGCCCGACCCTGCTTAGCTTCCGAGATCAGACGAGATCGGGCGCGTTCAGGGTGGTATGGCCGTAGACGGGGGCGGGGGGCCGCGGGCGGCCCCTTGAGGCCCAGTTTCGCTGGCGCTGGCGCCTTAACGCCAGCCTGGCGGCCAGCCCGCCCCGGCAGGGCCCCCTCGCCCGCCCAGGCAGGGGGAACGGAGGTCTCGGGTATCGGGCGGCGGCGGAGGGTTTGGCGACCACCTCCCAGCCCAGGGCGGCCGTGACCCAGCAAACCCTTCGGCGCTTGGCGCCCCGCCCAAGATCCCGCACGTCGCTCACAGGGACGTGGCCCCGGAGGCTTCAGGGCCCGGGAACCGCGGTCCCTTGGGCGTCGGCCCTGCCCGCCCACGCGGCGCTAGGCGCAGCCCGGCCGCAGCCCGGGCCGGCCCTCCTGCCCGACAGCAGCCGGCCCGAAGCCACCGGGAGCCACCATTGAGTCGCCACGGCCCCTCAGCCCCGGCAAGGCCACCCTTGCCCCCACACCCCCCCGCCGAGCTCAGGACCCCGCCCCTGGTGGCCGGCAGGCCCGGGGAAGCGGCCCCTGCCCTCGATCCCGCTCCCGCACCCGGCCGCTGTGACACGCCAGAGGGGCGGGGTGGTGGCGGGGCGGGCCTTTTGTCGGAGGGAGCTGTGGAGGGACACACCGGCACACAGGTGGTGGCCCCGGGGCTGGGCGCCGGTGGGGGCGGCCAGATGCAGGTCGAGGGGCTCGCGGGCCGAAAGGACGGCAACTGGGCCCATGGCGGAGTCTGGGTCTGGAGGGCTCTGAGCCTCCATCCGCTCTGGTGCCTCGGGTCTACCGGCCCGAAGCCTGGTAGCGCGACACCCCACCGGCCCACAGACGTAGCCTCCCCAGCTGTGCTCACAGCGAGTCCAACCGCAGCCTGCATCCCTCCACGGGACACTTGGATTACTCCAGCGATCCCCACGAGGTGCGGCACCCGGCGGCCGAATGGGCTGAGATCCTGCCCTTGCGGCGCCCTGTGGCCACCTCCGCCTCCCTCACGGTACTGGCCGAGGCCTCGGACCAGCGGGCCCCGGCTCCCAGCTCAGCGCTGCTCCTCCGCCCCTCTCACCTCCTGCCCGACATCCAGGCTACCGAGCACCCTCCACCCCCGCCCACCTTCATGCCACTCAGCCGGAACCCGGGAGGCAATGCCAACTACCAGGTGTATGACAGTCTGGTGCTGAAGCGGCAACCGCAGGAGGGCCAAGCGCGGGCCAACTCGCTGCTACCTTCCACCTCGGCCTCCAGGCCCTCTCTGCACGGGAGCCAGACTGGGAAAATGAACTTACCAGCAGCAAATGGGGGCAGGGGCAGGGGGCGGCAGGGCATGGAGAGAGGAATAAAGAGCGCCAGAGTCCAGGAAACATTGGTGGTCTGTGGCTTGGAAGCGCCACTCCTTCTGCCAGCCTGGGTCCCTGCGCTTGGCTTCCTGCAATAAGAAGCCAGTGTCCCCTTCTTGGCCTGAGGGTCCCTTTGGTTTAGTGGCCACAGTTGTGCCAGCAGGCCCCTCCTGGTCCTATACCATGCACTAAGTACATCTGCAGCTGCAGACTCCAAACCCCTGGTCTCTGGGCACCTCCTCTGTGTCTCAGCTGTCCCTGTCCACAGAGAGCCTCATACAAGAAGTTGCTTCCAAACTGGGAGGTTCCACATCTGGGCAGGTCCAGCTCCAGGCCCAGTGAAGGGCATGAAGAAGGCTGAGGCTCTGGACTCCAGCCAGGCCTTCAGCAGGCCTCTGAGGCCAAGGTCTTCCTAGTCTCAAGAGGGGCCAAGAGACGCAATGTGTCATTTGAACAAGTGAGTCAGCGGGCGGTGAGCGAATGAATGACCGCTCGAGGGGATGTATGCCGGCCACCGGGCCCTGTTTGACTGTCCAGGCTCAGCTTACCTGACCCTGGTTACCAGGGAATGCCACTCTGGGCCCTCCTTTTCATCCCCCTCCCTCACTGTGACCTCACCACCTGCCCCATTATGACCCAGTCTGGCTCCCAGTTAAAACTGGAGGGCAGAGGGCCCAGGCAGTCCTGGGACCAACGGCCATGGGTGAGCGAAACTACTACCGAGCCGAGCCGTTCACTGGCCCCATCCCCAGGAAATGCCAGGAGCAAGGATACTCAATTCTTCTGATCCCGGTCAGCTTCATCTTGCTCAACGTGGGGATCAACATGGTGACTATGGTCAGGGCAGGATCTGTGCAGCGCGGCTGGGGGAGCCCTGGGGTCTTGAAGGGGCTGAGGTGGGAGGGCTGCTGGGGTGTGACCGGACAAGGGTTGGATTTCAGGGCTCACCCTGCTCCCGGCCTCCCCCCTCCCCTTCTTCCCTCAACTCTGGAGGCATCTGAAGAGATTCTTGCGGGCACTTTTCAATCGTATTTTCCACAAAGGTGAGTGGGCGCCGGCGTGGGTTCAGGGGATGTGGGCCTGTCCCCTTTCTTCTATCCCTGCCTTGATTCTCAGCCCCTCAGGAACCCAGGCCCTGACCCATCTCGCCTTTCCCCACAGACAAGCAAGCCAGCTGTGTAGGCACCCATCGCATGTGCATGCGCTGCTCCGTGGATCCCAAGAACCTGTGCTCAAGAGTTTCTTCCCACTTCTGCCATCGCCCAAGCTTCCTGCTCGGGCAGGTAAACCACCTTGACTACTGCCTGCAGCGGGGCTCGGCGGGGGCGGAGCCGGCGGCCCCCCCGCCGCGGGCGAGTAAAGGAGAAGGCGGGCGGAGCGGGAGGCAAAAAGCCTACAGCACCCGGTATTCCCAGGCGGTCTCCCATCCAAGTACTAACCAGGCCCGACCCTGCTTAGCTTCCGAGATCAGACGAGATCGGGCGCGTTCAGGGTGGTATGGCCGTAGACGGGGGCGGGGGCCGACGGCTGCCTCTTGAGGCCCAGTTTCGCTGGCGCTGGCGCCTTAACGCCAGCCTGGCGGCCGGCCCGCCCCGGCAGGGCCCCCTCGCCCGCCCAGGCAGGGGGAACGGAGGTCTCGGGTATCGGGCGGTGGCGGAGGGTTTGGCGACCACCTCCCAGCCCAGGGCGGCCGTGACCCAGCAAACCCTTCGGCGCTTGGCGCCCCGCCCAAGATCCCGCACGTCGCTCACAGGGACGTGGCCCCGGAGGCTTCAGGGCCCGGGGCCCGCGGTCCCTTGGGCATCGGCCCTGCCCGCCCACGCGGCGCTAGGCGCAGCCCGGCCGCAGCCCGGGCCGGCCCTCCTGCCCGACAGCAGCCGGCCCGAAGCCACCGGGAGCCACCATTGAGTCGCCACGGCCCCTCAGCCCCGGCAAGGCCACCCTTGCCCCCACACCCCCACGCCGAGCTCAGGACCCCGCCCCTGGTGGCCGGCAGGCCCGGGGAAGCGGCCCCTGCCCTCGATCCCGCTCCCGCACCCGGCCGCGGTGACACGCCAGAGGGGCGGGGTGGTGGCGGGGCGGGCCTTTTGTCGGAGGGAGCTGTGGAGGGACACACCCGCACACAGGTGGCGGCGCCGGGGCTGGGCGCCGGTGGCGGCGGCCAGGTGCAGGTCGAGGGGCTCGCGGGCCGAAAGGACGGCCAGTGGGCCCGCGGCGGAGTCTGGGTCCGGGCCAGCCACCCCGGGAGCGTCTGGGGTGCGGCTGCCTTCCAGGGCCGCCTTCTGGCCGCCTGGCCGGCCGGGCCGGCGGGGTGCGCCCCCGCCGGCGCGCGCCGTGGTGGGAGGGGCCTGAGGAGGTGGGGCCTGCAGCGGGGCCCGGCGGGGGCGGAGCCGGCGGCCCCCGCCGCGGGCGAGTAAAGGAGAAGGCGGGCGGAGCGGGAGGCAAAAAGCCTACAGCACCCGGTATTCCCAGGCGGTCTCCCATCCAAGTACTAACCAGGCCCGACCCTGCTTAGCTTCCGAGATCAGACGAGATCGGGCGCGTTCAGGGTGGTATGGCCGTAGACGGGAGCGGGGGGCCGCGGGCGGCCCCTTGAGGCCCAGTTTCGCTGGCGCTGGCGCCTTAACGCCAGCCTGGCGGCCAGCCCGCCCCGGCAGGGCCCCCTCGCCCGCCCAGGCAGGGGGAACGGAGGTCTCGGGTATCGGGCGGCGGCGGAGGGTTTGGCGACCACCTCCCAGCCCAGGGCGGCCGTGACCCAGCAAACCCTTCGGCGCTTGGCGCCCCGCCCAAGATCCCGCACGTCGCTCACAGGGACGTGGCCCCGGAGGCTTCAGGGCCCGGGAACCGCGGTCCCTTGGGCGTCGGCCCTGCCCGCCCACGCGGCGCTAGGCGCAGCCCGGCCGCAGCCCGGGCCGGCCCTCCTGCCCGACAGCAGCCGGCCCGAAGCCACCGGGAGCCACCATTGAGTCGCCACGGCCCCTCAGCCCCGGCAAGGCCACCCTTGCCCCCACACCCCCCCGCCGAGCTCAGGACCCCGCCCCTGGTGGCCGGCAGGCCCGGGGAAGCGGCCCCTGCCCTCGATCCCGCTCCCGCACCCGGCCGCGGTGACACGCCAGAGGGGCGGGGTGGTGGCGGGGCGGGCCTTTTGTCGGAGGGAGCTGTGGAGGGACACACCGGCACACAGGTGGTGGCGCCGGGGCTGGGTGCCGGTGGGGGCGGCCAGATGCAGGTCGAGGGGCTCGCGGGCCGAAAGGACGGCAACTGGGCCCATGGCGGAGTCTGGGTCTGGAGGGCTCTGAGCCTCCATCCGCTCTGGTGCCTCGGGTCTACCGGCCCGAAGCCTGGTAGCGCGACACCCCACCGGCCCACAGACGTAGCCTCCCCAGCTGTGCTCACAGCGAGTCCAACCGCAGCCTGCATCCCTCCACGGGACACTTGGATTACTCCCGCGATCCCCACGAGGTGCGGCACCCGGCGGCCGAATGGGCTGAGATCCTGCCCTTGCGGCGCCCTGTGGCCACCTCCGCCTCCCTCACGGTACTGGCCGAGGCCTCGGACCAGCGGGCCCCGGCTCCCAGCTCAGCGCTGCTCCTCCGCCCCTCTCACCTCCTGCCCGACATCCAGGCTACCGAGCACCCTCCACCCCCGCCCACCTTCATGCCACTCAGCCGGAACCCGGGAGGCAATGCCAACTACCAGGTGTATGACAGTCTGGTGCTGAAGCGGCAACCGCAGGAGGGCCAAGCGCGGGCCAACTCGCTGCTACCTTCCACCTCGGCCTCCAGGCCCTCTCTGCACGGGAGCCAGACTGGGAAAATGAACTTACCAGCAGCAAATGGGGGCAGGGGCAGGGGGCGGCAGGGCATGGAGAGAGGAATAAAGAGCGCCAGAGTCCAGGAAACATTGGTGGTCTGTGGCTTGGAAGCGCCACTCCTTCTGCCAGCCTGGGTCCCTGCGCTTGGCTTCCTGCAATAAGAAGCCAGTGTCCCCTTCTTGGCCTGAGGGTCCCTTTGGTTTAGTGGCCACAGTTGTGCCAGCAGGCCCCTCCTGGTCCTATACCATGCACTAAGTACATCTGCAGCTGCAGACTCCAAACCCCTGGTCTCTGGGCACCTCCTCTGTGTCTCAGCTGTCCCTGTCCACAGAGAGCCTCATACAAGAAGTTGCTTCCAAACTGGGAGGTTCCACATCTGGGCAGGTCCAGCTCCAGGCCCAGTGAAGGGCATGAAGAAGGCTGAGGCTCTGGACTCCAGCCAGGCCTTCAGCAGGCCTCTGAGGCCAAGGTCTTCCTAGTCTCAAGAGGGGCCAAGAGACGCAATGTGTCATTTGAACAAGTGAGTCAGCGGGCGGTGAGCGAATGAATGACCGCTCGAGGGGATGTATGCCGGCCACCGGGCCCTGTTTGACTGTCCAGGCTCAGCTTACCTGACCCTGGTTACCAGGGAATGCCACTCTGGGCCCTCCTTTTCATCCCCCTCCCTCACTGTGACCTCACCACCTGCCCCATTATGACCCAGTCTGGCTCCCAGTTAAAACTGGAGGGCAGAGGGCCCAGGCAGTCCTGGGACCAACGGCCATGGGTGAGCGAAACTACTACCGAGCCGAGCCGTTCACTGGCCCCATCCCCAGGAAATGCCAGGAGCAAGGATACTCAATTCTTCTGATCCCGGTCAGCTTCATCTTGCTCAACGTGGGGATCAACATGGTGACTATGGTCAGGGCAGGATCTGTGCAGCGCGGCTGGGGGAGCCCTGGGGTCTTGAAGGGGCTGAGGTGGGAGGGCTGCTGGGGTGTGACCGGACAAGGGTTGGATTTCAGGGCTCACCCTGCTCCCGGCCTCCCCCCTCCCCTTCTTCCCTCAACTCTGGAGGCATCTGAAGAGATTCTTGCGGGCACTTTTCAATCGTATTTTCCACAAAGGTGAGTGGGCGCCGGCGTGGGTTCAGGGGATGTGGGCCTGTCCCCTTTCTTCTATCCCTGCCTTGATTCTCAGCCCCTCAGGAACCCAGGCCCTGACCCATCTCGCCTTTCCCCACAGACAAGCAAGCCAGCTGTGTAGGCACCCATCGCATGTGCATGCGCTGCTCCGTGGATCCCAAGAACCTGTGCTCAAGAGTTTCTTCCCACTTCTGCCATCGCCCAAGCTTCCTGCTCGGGCAGGTAAACCACCTTGACTACTGCCTGCAGCGGGGCTCGGCGGGGGCGGAGCCGGCGGCCCCCCCGCCGCGGGCGAGTAAAGGAGAAGGCGGGCGGAGCGGGAGGCAAAAAGCCTACAGCACCCGGTATTCCCAGGCGGTCTCCCATCCAAGTACTAACCAGGCCCGACCCTGCTTAGCTTCCGAGATCAGACGAGATCGGGCGCGTTCAGGGTGGTATGGCCGTAGACGGGGGCAGGGGCCGACGGCTGCCTCTTGAGGCCCAGTTTCGCTGGCGCTGGCGCCTTAACGCCAGCCTGGCGGCCGGCCCGCCCCGGCAGGGCCCCCTCGCCCGCCCAGGCAGGGGGAACGGAGGTCTCGGGTATCGGGCGGTGGCGGAGGGTTTGGCGACCACCTCCCAGCCCAGGGCGGCCGTGACCCAGCAAACCCTTCGGCGCTTGGCGCCCCGCCCAAGATCCCGCACGTCGCTCACAGGGACGTGGCCCCGGAGGCTTCAGGGCCCGGGGCCCGCGGTCCCTTGGGCATCGGCCCTGCCCGCCCACGCGGCGCTAGGCGCAGCCCGGCCGCAGCCCGGGCCGGCCCTCCTGCCCGACAGCAGCCGGCCCGAAGCCACCGGGAGCCACCATTGAGTCGCCACGGCCCCTCAGCCCCGGCAAGGCCACCCTTGCCCCCACACCCCCACGCCGAGCTCAGGACCCCGCCCCTGGTGGCCGGCAGGCCCGGGGAAGCGGCCCCTGCCCTCGATCCCGCTCCCGCACCCGGCCGCGGTGACACGCCAGAGGGGCGGGGTGGTGGCGGGGCGGGCCTTTTGTCGGAGGGAGCTGTGGAGGGACACACCCGCACACAGGTGGCGGCGCCGGGGCTGGGCGCCGGTGGCGGCGGCCAGGTGCAGGTCGAGGGGCTCGCGGGCCGAAAGGACGGCCAGTGGGCCCGCGGCGGAGTCTGGGTCCGGGCCAGCCACCCCGGGAGCGTCTGGGGTGCGGCTGCCTTCCAGGGCCGCCTTCTGGCCGCCTGGCCGGCCGGGCCGGCGGGGTGCGCCCCCGCCGGCGCGCGCCGTGGTGGGAGGGGCCTGAGGAGGTGGGGCCTGCAGCGGGGCCCGGCGGGGGCGGAGCCGGCGGCCCCCGCCGCGGGCGAGTAAAGGAGAAGGCGGGCGGAGCGGGAGGCAAAAAGCCTACAGCACCCGGTATTCCCAGGCGGTCTCCCATCCAAGTACTAACCAGGCCCGACCCTGCTTAGCTTCCGAGATCAGACGAGATCGGGCGCGTTCAGGGTGGTATGGCCGTAGACGGGGGCGGGGGGCCGCGGGCGGCCCCTTGAGGCCCAGTTTCGCTGGCGCTGGCGCCTTAACGCCAGCCTGGCGGCCAGCCCGCCCCGGCAGGGCCCCCTCGCCCGCCCAGGCAGGGGGAACGGAGGTCTCGGGTATCGGGCGGCGGCGGAGGGTTTGGCGACCACCTCCCAGCCCAGGGCGGCCGTGACCCAGCAAACCCTTCGGCGCTTGGCGCCCCGCCCAAGATCCCGCACGTCGCTCACAGGGACGTGGCCCCGGAGGCTTCAGGGCCCGGGAACCGCGGTCCCTTGGGCGTCGGCCCTGCCCGCCCACGCGGCGCTAGGCGCAGCCCGGCCGCAGCCCGGGCCGGCCCTCCTGCCCGACAGCAGCCGGCCCGAAGCCACCGGGAGCCACCATTGAGTCGCCACGGCCCCTCAGCCCCGGCAAGGCCACCCTTGCCCCCACACCCCCCCGCCGAGCTCAGGACCCCGCCCCTGGTGGCCGGCAGGCCCGGGGAAGCGGCCCCTGCCCTCGATCCCGCTCCCGCACCCGGCCGCGGTGACACGCCAGAGGGGCGGGGTGGTGGCGGGGCGGGCCTTTTGTCGGAGGGAGCTGTGGAGGGACACACCGGCACACAGGTGGTGGCGCCGGGGCTGGGTGCCGGTGGGGGCGGCCAGATGCAGGTCGAGGGGCTCGCGGGCCGAAAGGACGGCAACTGGGCCCATGGCGGAGTCTGGGTCTGGAGGGCTCTGAGCCTCCATCCGCTCTGGTGCCTCGGGTCTACCGGCCCGAAGCCTGGTAGCGCGACACCCCACCGGCCCACAGACGTAGCCTCCCCAGCTGTGCTCACAGCGAGTCCAACCGCAGCCTGCATCCCTCCACGGGACACTTGGATTACTCCCGCGATCCCCACGAGGTGCGGCACCCGGCGGCCGAATGGGCTGAGATCCTGCCCTTGCGGCGCCCTGTGGCCACCTCCGCCTCCCTCACGGTACTGGCCGAGGCCTCGGACCAGCGGGCCCCGGCTCCCAGCTCAGCGCTGCTCCTCCGCCCCTCTCACCTCCTGCCCGACATCCAGGCTACCGAGCACCCTCCACCCCCGCCCACCTTCATGCCACTCAGCCGGAACCCGGGAGGCAATGCCAACTACCAGGTGTATGACAGTCTGGTGCTGAAGCGGCAACCGCAGGAGGGCCAAGCGCGGGCCAACTCGCTGCTACCTTCCACCTCGGCCTCCAGGCCCTCTCTGCACGGGAGCCAGACTGGGAAAATGAACTTACCAGCAGCAAATGGGGGCAGGGGCAGGGGGCGGCAGGGCATGGAGAGAGGAATAAAGAGCGCCAGAGTCCAGGAAACATTGGTGGTCTGTGGCTTGGAAGCGCCACTCCTTCTGCCAGCCTGGGTCCCTGCGCTTGGCTTCCTGCAATAAGAAGCCAGTGTCCCCTTCTTGGCCTGAGGGTCCCTTTGGTTTAGTGGCCACAGTTGTGCCAGCAGGCCCCTCCTGGTCCTATACCATGCACTAAGTACATCTGCAGCTGCAGACTCCAAACCCCTGGTCTCTGGGCACCTCCTCTGTGTCTCAGCTGTCCCTGTCCACAGAGAGCCTCATACAAGAAGTTGCTTCCAAACTGGGAGGTTCCACATCTGGGCAGGTCCAGCTCCAGGCCCAGTGAAGGGCATGAAGAAGGCTGAGGCTCTGGACTCCAGCCAGGCCTTCAGCAGGCCTCTGAGGCCAAGGTCTTCCTAGTCTCAAGAGGGGCCAAGAGACGCAATGTGTCATTTGAACAAGTGAGTCAGCGGGCGGTGAGCGAATGAATGACCGCTCGAGGGGATGTATGCCGGCCACCGGGCCCTGTTTGACTGTCCAGGCTCAGCTTACCTGACCCTGGTTACCAGGGAATGCCACTCTGGGCCCTCCTTTTCATCCCCCTCCCTCACTGTGACCTCACCACCTGCCCCATTATGACCCAGTCTGGCTCCCAGTTAAAACTGGAGGGCAGAGGGCCCAGGCAGTCCTGGGACCAACGGCCATGGGTGAGCGAAACTACTACCGAGCCGAGCCGTTCACTGGCCCCATCCCCAGGAAATGCCAGGAGCAAGGATACTCAATTCTTCTGATCCCGGTCAGCTTCATCTTGCTCAACGTGGGGATCAACATGGTGACTATGGTCAGGGCAGGATCTGTGCAGCGCGGCTGGGGGAGCCCTGGGGTCTTGAAGGGGCTGAGGTGGGAGGGCTGCTGGGGTGTGACCGGACAAGGGTTGGATTTCAGGGCTCACCCTGCTCCCGGCCTCCCCCCTCCCCTTCTTCCCTCAACTCTGGAGGCATCTGAAGAGATTCTTGCGGGCACTTTTCAATCGTATTTTCCACAAAGGTGAGTGGGCGCCGGCGTGGGTTCAGGGGATGTGGGCCTGTCCCCTTTCTTCTATCCCTGCCTTGATTCTCAGCCCCTCAGGAACCCAGGCCCTGACCCATCTCGCCTTTCCCCACAGACAAGCAAGCCAGCTGTGTAGGCACCCATCGCATGTGCATGCGCTGCTCCGTGGATCCCAAGAACCTGTGCTCAAGAGTTTCTTCCCACTTCTGCCATCGCCCAAGCTTCCTGCTCGGGCAGGTAAACCACCTTGACTACTGCCTGCAGCGGGGCTCGGCGGGGGCGGAGCCGGCGGCCCCCCCGCCGCGGGCGAGTAAAGGAGAAGGCGGGCGGAGCGGGAGGCAAAAAGCCTACAGCACCCGGTATTCCCAGGCGGTCTCCCATCCAAGTACTAACCAGGCCCGACCCTGCTTAGCTTCCGAGATCAGACGAGATCGGGCGCGTTCAGGGTGGTATGGCCGTAGACGGGGGCAGGGGCCGACGGCTGCCTCTTGAGGCCCAGTTTCGCTGGCGCTGGCGCCTTAACGCCAGCCTGGCGGCCGGCCCGCCCCGGCAGGGCCCCCTCGCCCGCCCAGGCAGGGGGAACGGAGGTCTCGGGTATCGGGCGGTGGCGGAGGGTTTGGCGACCACCTCCCAGCCCAGGGCGGCCGTGACCCAGCAAACCCTTCGGCGCTTGGCGCCCCGCCCAAGATCCCGCACGTCGCTCACAGGGACGTGGCCCCGGAGGCTTCAGGGCCCGGGGCCCGCGGTCCCTTGGGCATCGGCCCTGCCCGCCCACGCGGCGCTAGGCGCAGCCCGGCCGCAGCCCGGGCCGGCCCTCCTGCCCGACAGCAGCCGGCCCGAAGCCACCGGGAGCCACCATTGAGTCGCCACGGCCCCTCAGCCCCGGCAAGGCCACCCTTGCCCCCACACCCCCACGCCGAGCTCAGGACCCCGCCCCTGGTGGCCGGCAGGCCCGGGGAAGCGGCCCCTGCCCTCGATCCCGCTCCCGCACCCGGCCGCGGTGACACGCCAGAGGGGCGGGGTGGTGGCGGGGCGGGCCTTTTGTCGGAGGGAGCTGTGGAGGGACACACCCGCACACAGGTGGCGGCGCCGGGGCTGGGCGCCGGTGGCGGCGGCCAGGTGCAGGTCGAGGGGCTCGCGGGCCGAAAGGACGGCCAGTGGGCCCGCGGCGGAGTCTGGGTCCGGGCCAGCCACCCCGGGAGCGTCTGGGGTGCGGCTGCCTTCCAGGGCCGCCTTCTGGCCGCCTGGCCGGCCGGGCCGGCGGGGTGCGCCCCCGCCGGCGCGCGCCGTGGTGGGAGGGGCCTGAGGAGGTGGGGCCTGCAGCGGGGCCCGGCGGGGGCGGAGCCGGCGGCCCCCGCCGCGGGCGAGTAAAGGAGAAGGCGGGCGGAGCGGGAGGCAAAAAGCCTACAGCACCCGGTATTCCCAGGCGGTCTCCCATCCAAGTACTAACCAGGCCCGACCCTGCTTAGCTTCCGAGATCAGACGAGATCGGGCGCGTTCAGGGTGGTATGGCCGTAGACGGGGGCGGGGGGCCGCGGGCGGCCCCTTGAGGCCCAGTTTCGCTGGCGCTGGCGCCTTAACGCCAGCCTGGCGGCCGGCCCGCCCCGGCAGGGCCCCCTCGCCCGCCCAGGCAGGGGGAACGGAGGTCTCGGGTATCGGGCGGCGGCGGAGGGTTTGGCGACCACCTCCCAGCCCAGGGCGGCCGTGACCCAGCAAACCCTTCGGCGCTTGGCGCCCCGCCCAAGATCCCGCACGTCGCTCACAGGGACGTGGCCCCGGAGGCTTCAGGGCCCGGGAACCGCGGTCCCTTGGGCGTCGGCCCTGCCCGCCCACGCGGCGCTAGGCGCAGCCCGGCCGCAGCCCGGGCCGGCCCTCCTGCCCGACAGCAGCCGGCCCGAAGCCACCGGGAGCCACCATTGAGTCGCCACGGCCCCTCAGCCCCGGCAAGGCCACCCTTGCCCCCACACCCCCCCGCCGAGCTCAGGACCCCGCCCCTGGTGGCCGGCAGGCCCGGGGAAGCGGCCCCTGCCCTCGATCCCGCTCCCGCACCCGGCCGCGGTGACACGCCAGAGGGGCGGGGTGGTGGCGGGGCGGGCCTTTTGTCGGAGGGAGCTGTGGAGGGACACACCGGCACACAGGTGGTGGCGCCGGGGCTGGGTGCCGGTGGGGGCGGCCAGATGCAGGTCGAGGGGCTCGCGGGCCGAAAGGACGGCAACTGGGCCCATGGCGGAGTCTGGGTCTGGAGGGCTCTGAGCCTCCATCCGCTCTGGTGCCTCGGGTCTACCGGCCCGAAGCCTGGTAGCGCGACACCCCACCGGCCCACAGACGTAGCCTCCCCAGCTGTGCTCACAGCGAGTCCAACCGCAGCCTGCATCCCTCCACGGGACACTTGGATTACTCCCGCGATCCCCACGAGGTGCGGCACCCGGCGGCCGAATGGGCTGAGATCCTGCCCTTGCGGCGCCCTGTGGCCACCTCCGCCTCCCTCACGGTACTGGCCGAGGCCTCGGACCAGCGGGCCCCGGCTCCCAGCTCAGCGCTGCTCCTCCGCCCCTCTCACCTCCTGCCCGACATCCAGGCTACCGAGCACCCTCCACCCCCGCCCACCTTCATGCCACTCAGCCGGAACCCGGGAGGCAATGCCAACTACCAGGTGTATGACAGTCTGGTGCTGAAGCGGCAACCGCAGGAGGGCCAAGCGCGGGCCAACTCGCTGCTACCTTCCACCTCGGCCTCCAGGCCCTCTCTGCACGGGAGCCAGACTGGGAAAATGAACTTACCAGCAGCAAATGGGGGCAGGGGCAGGGGGCGGCAGGGCATGGAGAGAGGAATAAAGAGCGCCAGAGTCCAGGAAACATTGGTGGTCTGTGGCTTGGAAGCGCCACTCCTTCTGCCAGCCTGGGTCCCTGCGCTTGGCTTCCTGCAATAAGAAGCCAGTGTCCCCTTCTTGGCCTGAGGGTCCCTTTGGTTTAGTGGCCACAGCTCTGCCAGCAGGCCCCTCCTGGTCCTATACCATGCACTAAGTACATCTGCAGCTGCAGACTCCAAACCCCTGGTCTCTGGGCACCTCCTCTGTGTCTCAGCTGTCCCTGTCCACAGAGAGCCTCATACAAGAAGTTGCTTCCAAACTGGGAGGTTCCACATCTGGGCAGGTCCAGCTCCAGGCCCAGTGAAGGGCATGAAGAAGGCTGAGGCTCTGGACTCCAGCCAGGCCTTCAGCAGGCCTCTGAGGCCAAGGTCTTCCTAGTCTCAAGAGGGGCCAAGAGACGCAATGTGTCATTTGAACAAGTGAGTCAGCGGGCGGTGAGCGAATGAATGACCGCTCGAGGGGATGTATGCCGGCCACCGGGCCCTGTTTGACTGTCCAGGCTCAGCTTACCTGACCCTGGTTACCAGGGAATGCCACTCTGGGCCCTCCTTTTCATCCCCCTCCCTCACTGTGACCTCACCACCTGCCCCATTATGACCCAGTCTGGCTCCCAGTTAAAACTGGAGGGCAGAGGGCCCAGGCAGTCCTGGGACCAACGGCCATGGGTGAGCGAAACTACTACCGAGCCGAGCCGTTCACTGGCCCCATCCCCAGGAAATGCCAGGAGCAAGGATACTCAATTCTTCTGATCCCGGTCAGCTTCATCTTGCTCAACGTGGGGATCAACATGGTGGACTATGGTCAGGGCAGGATCTGTGCAGCGCGGCTGGGGGAGCCCTGGGGTCTTGAAGGGGCTGAGGTGGGAGGGCTGCTGGGGTGTGACCGGACAAGGGTTGGATTTCAGGGCTCACCCTGCTCCCGGCCTCCCCCCTCCCCTTCTTCCCTCAACTCTGGAGGCATCTGAAGAGATTCTTGCGGGCACTTTTCAATCGTATTTTCCACAAAGGTGAGTGGGCGCCGGCGTGGGTTCAGGGGATGTGGGCCTGTCCCCTTTCTTCTATCCCTGCCTTGATTCTCAGCCCCTCAGGAACCCAGGCCCTGACCCATCTCGCCTTTCCCCCACAGACAAGCAAGCCAGCTGTGTAGGCACCCATCGCATGTGCATGCGCTGCTCCGTGGATCCCAAGAACCTGTGCTCAAGAGTTTCTTCCCACTTCTGCCATCGCCCAAGCTTCCTGCTCGGGCAGGTAAACCACCTTGACTACTGCCTGCAGCGGGGCTCGGCGGGGGCGGAGCCGGCGGCCCCCCCCGCCGCGGGCGAGTAAAGGAGAAGGCGGGCGGAGCGGGAGGCAAAAAGCCTACAGCACCCGGTATTCCCAGGCGGTCTCCCATCCAAGTACTAACCAGGCCCGACCCTGCTTAGCTTCCGAGATCAGACGAGATCGGGCGCGTTCAGGGTGGTATGGCCGTAGACGGGGGCAGGGGCCGACGGCTGCCTCTTGAGGCCCAGTTTCGCTGGCGCTGGCGCCTTAACGCCAGCCTGGCGGCCGGCCCGCCCCGGCAGGGCCCCCTCGCCCGCCCAGGCAGGGGGAACGGAGGTCTCGGGTATCGGGCGGTGGCGGAGGGTTTGGCGACCACCTCCCAGCCCAGGGCGGCCGTGACCCAGCAAACCCTTCGGCGCTTGGCGCCCCGCCCAAGATCCCGCACGTCGCTCACAGGGACGTGGCCCCGGAGGCTTCAGGGCCCGGGGCCCGCGGTCCCTTGGGCATCGGCCCTGCCCGCCCACGCGGCGCTAGGCGCAGCCCGGCCGCAGCCCGGGCCGGCCCTCCTGCCCGACAGCAGCCGGCCCGAAGCCACCGGGAGCCACCATTGAGTCGCCACGGCCCCTCAGCCCCGGCAAGGCCACCCTTGCCCCCACACCCCCACGCCGAGCTCAGGACCCCGCCCCCTGGTGGCCGGCAGGCCCGGGGAAGCGGCCCCTGCCCTCGATCCCGCTCCCGCAACCCGGCCGCGGTGACACGCCAGAGGGGCGGGGTGGTGGCGGGGCGGGCCTTTTGTCGGAGGGAGCTGTGGAGGGACACACCCGCACACAGGTGGCGGCGCCGGGGCTGGGCGCCGGTGGCGGCGGGCCAGGTGCAGGTCGAGGGGCTCGCGGGCCGAAAGGACGGCCAGTGGGCCCGCGGCGGAGTCTGGGTCCGGGCCAGCCACCCCGGGAGCGTCTGGGGGTGCGGCTGCCTTCCAGGGCCGCCTTCTGGCCGCCTGGCCGCCGGGCCGGCGGGGTGCGCCCCCGCCGGCCGTGGTGGGAGGGGCCTGAGGAGGTGGGGCCTGCAGCGGGGCCCGGCGGGGGCGGAGCCGGCGGCCCCCGCCGCGGGCGAGTAAAGGAGAAGGCGGGCGGAGCGGGAGGCAAAAAGCCTACAGCACCCGGTATTCCCAGGCGGTCTCCCATCCAAGTACTAACCAGGCCCGACCCTGCTTAGCTTCCGAGATCAGACGAGATCGGGCGCGTTCAGGGTGGTATGGCCGTAGACGGGGGCGGGGGGCCGCGGGCGGCCCCTTGAGGCCCAGTTTCGCTGGCGCTGGCGCCTTAACGCCAGCCTGGCGGCCAGCCCGCCCCGGCAGGGCCCCCTCGCCCGCCCAGGCAGGGGGAACGGAGGTCTCGGGTATCGGGCGGCGGCGGAGGGTTTGGCGACCACCTCCCAGCCCAGGGCGGCCGTGACCCAGCAAACCCTTCGGCGCTTGGCGCCCCGCCCAAGATCCCGCACGTCGCTCACAGGGACGTGGCCCCGGAGGCTTCAGGGCCCGGGAACCGCGGTCCCTTGGGCGTCGGCCCTGCCCGCCCACGCGGCGCTAGGCGCAGCCCGGCCGCAGCCCGGGCCGGCCCTCCTGCCCGACAGCAGCCGGCCCGAAGCCACCGGGAGCCACCATTGAGTCGCCACGGCCCCTCAGCCCCGGCAAGGCCACCCTTGCCCCCACACCCCCCCGCCGAGCTCAGGACCCCGCCCCTGGTGGCCGGCAGGCCCGGGGAAGCGGCCCCTGCCCTCGATCCCGCTCCCGCACCCGGCCGCGGTGACACGCCAGAGGGGCGGGGTGGTGGCGGGGCGGGCCTTTTGTCGGAGGGAGCTGTGGAGGGACACACCGGCACACAGGTGGTGGCGCCGGGGCTGGGTGCCGGTGGGGGCGGCCAGATGCAGGTCGAGGGGCTCGCGGGCCGAAAGGACGGCAACTGGGCCCATGGCGGAGTCTGGGTCTGGAGGGCTCTGAGCCTCCATCCGCTCTGGTGCCTCGGGTCTACCGGCCCGAAGCCTGGTAGCGCGACACCCCACCGGCCCACAGACGTAGCCTCCCCAGCTGTGCTCACAGCGAGTCCAACCGCAGCCTGCATCCCTCCACGGGACACTTGGATTACTCCCGCGATCCCCACGAGGTGCGGCACCCGGCGGCCGAATGGGCTGAGATCCTGCCCTTGCGGCGCCCTGTGGCCACCTCCGCCTCCCTCACGGTACTGGCCGAGGCCTCGGACCAGCGGGCCCCGGCTCCCAGCTCAGCGCTGCTCCTCCGCCCCTCTCACCTCCTGCCCGACATCCAGGCTACCGAGCACCCTCCACCCCCGCCCACCTTCATGCCACTCAGCCGGAACCCGGGAGGCAATGCCAACTACCAGGTGTATGACAGTCTGGTGCTGAAGCGGCAACCGCAGGAGGGCCAAGCGCGGGCCAACTCGCTGCTACCTTCCACCTCGGCCTCCAGGCCCTCTCTGCACGGGAGCCAGACTGGGAAAATGAACTTACCAGCAGCAAATGGGGGCAGGGGCAGGGGGCGGCAGGGCATGGAGAGAGGAATAAAGAGCGCCAGAGTCCAGGAAACATTGGTGGTCTGTGGCTTGGAAGCGCCACTCCTTCTGCCAGCCTGGGTCCCTGCGCTTGGCTTCCTGCAATAAGAAGCCAGTGTCCCCTTCTTGGCCTGAGGGTCCCTTTGGTTTAGTGGCCACAGTTGTGCCAGCAGGCCCCTC